>NW_028258344.1:14045000-19045000 GCF_053883595.1 Heterocephalus glaber
TTGGATTGTTTTCTCATGGTCCTTGAAGTATGCTGCTGGGACTTCAATAGGCATTGCATTGAATCTATATAGCAGTTTTGAAAGTATGGCCATTTTCACTATATTGATCCTTCCTACCCAGGAGCAGGGGACGTCTGTCCATTTTCTGATATCATCTTCAATCTCTCTTTTCAGAGTGCCATAGTTTTCAGAGAAGAGGTCTTTGATTTCTTTTGTTAGGTTGATTCCTAGGTATTTCAGTTTTTTGGATGCTATTGTGAAAGGAACTGTTTGCCCTATTTCTCTCTCAGTGAGTCTGTCATTTGTGTAGAGGAAAGCTATTGATTTTTGTGTGTTGAACTTGTATCCAGCTACTTGACTGAATTTTGTTATTAAGTCTAGAAGACTTTTGGTGGAGTTCTTGGGGTCTTCTATATAGAGTATCATGTCATCTGCAAATAATAACAATTTGACTTCTTCATTACCTATCTTTATTCCTTTTATTTCTTTCTCTTGTCTAATTGGTGTGGCTAATGTTTCCAGGTGTATATTGAGCAAGAGTGGTGATAGTGGACATCCTTGTCTTGTTCCTGACTTTAGTGTGAAGGATTTCAGTTTTTGACCATTTAGTATGATATTGGCTGTTGGTTTTTCATAGATGGCTTTTGTCAGTTTGAGGTAGAGACCATTTATTCCAATTTTTTGTAAGGTTTTTATCATAAATGAGTGTTGGATTTTTTCAAATGCTTTTTCTGCATCTATGGAGATAATCATATAGTTTTTGTCCTTGGCTCTATTGATATAGTGTATTACATTGATTGATTTGCATATATTGAACCATTCCTGCATCCCTGGGATGAATCCCACTTGATCAGGGTGTATGATCTTCTTGATGCTCTTTTGCATTCTCTTTGCCAATATCTTATGAAGGATTTTTTCATCTATGTTCATTAGTGAGATTGGCCTATAGTTCTCTTTTTCAGTTGAGTCTTTCTCTGCTTTGGGGATCAAGGTGATGCCTGCTTCCAAGAACGAATTTGAGAGTATTGCTTCCCTTTCAATTTCATTGAAGAGTTTAAACAGTAGTGGCAGTAGTTCCTCTCTAAATGTCTTGTAGAATTCAGCAGTGAAGTCATCAGGGCCAGGGATTTTCTTAGTTGATAAGTTTTTAATTACATTTTCAATTTCATTGGTTGATATTAGGTTGTTTAGAATTTTTAGGTCTTCTTCGTTGAACTTTGATAATTCATATGTATCTAGGAATCTGTCCATTTCTTCTGTGTTTTCCATCTTATTGGCGTATATGTTCTGGAATTAGGTATTGATGATCCTCTGGATTTCTGCTGGGTCTGTTGTAATTTCAACCTTTTCATTCCTAATTGCATGGATTTGGGCCGTTTCTTTCTTTTTTCTGATAAGGTTGCCTAAGGATTTATCAATTTTGTTTATTCTTTCAAAGAACCAAGTCTTGGCCTCATTAATTTTTTATATCGTTCTCTTAGTCTCCGTTGAATGGACTTGTGCTCTGATCTTTATAATTTCCTCCCTTGTATGAGCTTTGGGTTTGTCCTGCTCTTCTTTTTCTAGAAGCTTGAGGTTCAGCATCAGGTTGTTTAATTGGGATTATTCTGTTTTCCTAATATGAGTATTCACTGCTATGAATTTCCCTCATAAGACTCCTTTCATTGAATCCCATAGATTCCAATATGTTTTATTGTCATTGTCATGTAATTGAAGGAACTGTCTGATTTCTTCCTTAAGTTCCTCTGTGACCCATTGATTATTCAGAAGTATGTTGTTCAGTTTCCATGTGTTTATGAAATTTTTCCAGTTTCTTTTGCTATGGATCTCCAATTTCATGGCACTGTGGTCTGATAATACACAGGGGATAAGTTCAAGTCCTTTGCACTTACATAAACATGTTCTACACATGAATATGTGGTCTATTTTGGAGAATGACCCATGTGCAGCTGAGGAGAATCTTTATTCTGATTTTGTGGGGTGGAACATGGTAAACATCTGTTAAGTTCATTTGTTCAAGAGTTCAATTGAGTTCTACTATTTCATTACTTATTTTTTGTCTAGTTCATCTATCTATTTGTGATAGAGGGGTATTGAAGTCCCCCACTACATTTGTATTAGTGTATATATGACTTTTCATGTCCAGTAGTATTTCTTTTATATAGTTGGGCACATTAATGTTTGGTGCATAGATATTTATGACTGTCATCTCTTCCTGTTGGAATGTTCCCTTTACAAGGATATATTGTCCTTCTTTGTCTCTCTTAATCAGTGTTGGTTTGAAATCCACTTGATCTTCAAAGACGATAGCTACTCCTGCTTTTCTTCAGGTTCCTGTCACAGGGAGTATTGTTTTCCACCCTTTAATTTTCAGTCTATGAGTTTCCTTTTGAATTAAGTGTGTTTCTTGTATGCAGCATATTGTTGGATCTTGCTTCTTGACCCATTCTGCTGGTCTATTTCTTTTGATTGGTGAATTGAGACCATTCACATTGATGGTTATAACTGAAATCTATTGACTTATCATTGTCATGACTGTTTTTTTGTTGGGTTCTCCCCCTTTATACTCAATTTCTTCTCGTGCCAGATGGGTTCATTCTGCTTTGCTTACTGGGGTTGCAATCCTCATTGTCTGTTCCTAGGATATTGTCTAAAATTTTTTGGAATGCTGGTTTCATATTTTGGAGTGCTGGAAGTTCCTAAGCTGTTCTTTGTCATGAAAGTATCTTATTTCTCCATCAATTTTGAAAGATAGTTTTGCAGGGTACATCAATCTGGGTTGGAGTTTGTTTTCTTTTAGGGCTTGGAATATGTCACTCCCAGGTCTTCTTGCCTTGAGGGTTTGCATTGAGAAATCTGCTGTGATTCTGATGGGCTTTCCTTTGTATGTGATTTGTTTCTATTCTCTCACTGCTTTTAGAACTTTGTTCTTCTGTTGTGTTTCTGGAATCTTAACAATTATATGCCTATGTGTAGATTTTTTTTTGATCAAGGCTATTTGGAGTCCTATATGCTGCACTTATCTGTATGTCTAGTTCTCTTCCCCTGCTTGGGAAGTTTTATGCCATTACTTCTGTGAAAATTTTTTTATGTTGTCTGCAGTCTCTCCTGTTTCTTCTTTGACTCCAATCAGTCTTATGTTATTCTTCTTTGCACTGTCTAGCAGCTGCTAGATTGATTTCTTGTGTTCCCTTACAATTTTGAATTAATTTTTCTTTTCCTGGTCACTAATTGGAATCTTATCTTCTCTATATGAAATTCTGTCCTCACATTGGCTCATTCTGCTGTGTAGACTTTCAATGGAGTTTTTGATCTCCTGGAAGTCTATTTGCATCTGTTTTATAGATTCCATTTGTTTCCTATGTTGGGATTCCATCATGTTCCTCAGCTCCTCTCTAGATTTATTAATCATGTCTTGCACTATAAGCACAATCACTTCTGTTATCTGAGAAATTATTTCTGATTTCATTTTTTCCAGATCCTCTTTTGTTGCCAGTTCAGGGGGTCCAGATGGTTTAGTATCAGAGTGTTCCATCACATTTCCCTTTGGGGTTGCTGTAGGTGATCTGAAAGTCTGGTTTTGAGACTTATTTATGTGTCTTCTCATTTCGACCTGGGGTGGGGGGGTGCTGTTGGCGTCCATGCAGCTCACCTCCTCTAAGCTGAGAGAGGTGGGACAGTGTCTCAGAAGCCCCTTCCTCTGGGCTAGGAATGGCAGGACAGATGGCGGCCCGGAAACCTCTACCTCTGGGCTGGGAGCAGCAGAATGAACAGTGGCCTGGAAGCCCCTTTCTCTGAGCTGGGAGCAGTGGGATGGCAGCTTATTGGTACATTTTAGGTATGTAATACTTTTACATTTATCATTCGGTGCTTGTACATGATGTATCTTGGTTCTTATTTTTTCCCCATTACCTGTGTGCCCTTCAGCCCCTCTACCCTTCCCTATTTACACAGACTTTGCTTCCATTTTTTTCTTTTCTCATAATTCTTCCCTTCCCTTCTTTCCCTTCCCCTTCCCCTCCCAGTTCCCTACCCCTTTGGATCTATTCTCTATTCAGTTTCCAGTTGACGGGCACTTGGGCTGTTTCCAAGCTTTAGCTATTATGAACTGTGCTGCTATAAACACAGCACATAGATTGCTGTGGTATGATTCTTTTAATTCTTTTTGGAAGATACCCAGCAGAGGAATAGCTGGGTCAAATGGGACCTCCACCCCTAGTTCTTTGAGGTATCTCCATACTTATTTCCACAGTGGTTGCACCAGTCTGCACTCCCAGAAAATGTGTTTTTTTTTTATAAAATGGAGTACTGCTCAGCCATAAAAAAATGAGAAATTAGAGATATTTATCGCTAAATGGATGCACATTGAGGCGATACTCTTAAGTGAAATAAATAGGACACACGTGTGTAAATACTGAACAGTTTCTCTAGTGTGAGAAACTGGAAGTGTAAATAAGGACTAAAAGCTATAATAGATAATGTGAAATTGGAAGAAAAGGGGGAAAAGGAAAGGGGAAGTGGAAGGGGTAGGGGAAAGGAAAGAGGGGAATGGAATCAATATGAGAAAATGAAAAAATGGAAACAAAGCCTTTGTAAACAGGGAAGGATAGAGGGGTTGAAGTGAGAGAAGGGAATGGGGAAAAAAATAAGAACCAAGATAGGTTACATAAAGTTGCAAATTTCCAATGATGAATGTCATTATATTGTATACCTAAAATTTATCAATAAAATTAATTTTTTAAAAAAGAGGTTAGGCTTCCCAGGCTGGGCTCAAATTCACAATCCTTCTGCCTCATCCTCCCAGAGTGGTGAAATTACAGGTCTGTGCTACCACACCCAGCTCAATATGCTTCATTCTTTTCAAGAGACCTTTATATACCAAACTCTGTATTATACACCAATGCTACCAGAATAGACAAGATACTGCACCTGCTATCAATCAACCCATAATAAAATCAGGAAACACAAATTAATAACTTCTTTTTTGAGACCGGGTCTTGCTTTGTGGTTCAGGCTGATCTTGAACTCACTATGTCGCCCAGGTTGGCCTCGAACTCATAGCGATCCTCCTGCCTCAGCATCCAGAGTGTTGGGATTACAGGGATGTACCACTATGCCTGGCTACAAATTAATAATTCAATGTTATTATGTTTACAATGACCTACTGCTGTAAAAATGTATATGCAAAGTATTTTTGGACCCGATATCAAAAAATCAATAGGCATTGATAATTCTTTACAGATAAGGTAAAATATGAAGTAATGTTTAAATAATGAGTCAGTGCACCTTACATAAAAGAAGAAAAGCCATTTCAGCAAAGAAAAGAGTATATTTACTGGGTACTGGGTACAGTAACTTGCACCAGTAATTCTAACTCTCTGGATGGCTGAGGCAGGAGGATCACAAATTAGTGACTTAAAAGAAACTGTCTAAAATAAAAAGTACAAAAAAAAAAAAAAAGGTCTGGGATGTAGCTCAGTGTGAAGTCCTGGGTTCAATCTCCAGTATTGCCACAAAGGAAAGAGTACATGCTCAAACACAGAGAAGCATTAAAAGAGCCTGGATGTTCACAGTCATTACAATGTTAGGTTCAATCACCCCTGTCATCGAAGGTCTTGGGAGCAATAGGAAGGCTTTCAGACTTACTATATTTTATAAACTGAAAAAAGGTTTTATGACTGAAAAAGTCTAAATCATGTTATAGAGGAACAGAAACATGACAGCAGTTGAGATAACATGTAAGACAATTAGGATAGTCAAAATTAAAGTCACAGAAGTGCCACTGGGGCATTAGGCACAGTGAAAAACAATATCTTTAAAAATCATTAACAGTGGGGGCAGGAGTGTACACCTGTAGTTCCAGTACTTGGAGGCTGAAGCAAGAGAGTCACTCGAATCTGAGGCCAGTCTGGGCTACCTAGTGAGTTCAAGACCAGCCTGAACTATGTAGCAAGACCCTATCTCAAAAAATACACAAATACACACCTACATACAGGTATGGTGGCAGACACTTGTAAACCCAGCCCTCTGGAAGCTGCGGCAGGAGGATCCCAACCAGTTCAAGGCCGCTTGGCCTACATAATGAGACCCTGTCTTAAAAAAAGAAAAAAAAAACTGTAAGATGTGCACCAACTTTTTCTGTTACCAGTTGGTAAAGTCTAAGCTTTAAACACATATGCAAATCAAAAATGTAGAAAAAGGCTGAGAATATAGTTCAGCAGTAATCTTTCCTGGCATGCCCTGGGTTCAAACCCAGTACATGAAAGAAAAAATTAGAGGAAAGAAACAGTCTACAACCTGCAGTAAGTGTAGTTAGTTGATGCTCTGGACTTCCTAGTTATGAAAAGAAACAAAAATGGTCTTTTAATGCTAAGGTCAGTTTGAGTTGTCATTTGCAAATTAAAAATTTCTGGCAAGTTAGATTTATGGTGAGTTTAATATACAAAGTTAATTTCAAAATTTTATTTGACCTTGAACCTTGAAGATCTGCCAATTCAAGGATATGTAGGTTGATATTACTTGAGAGATTATTATTCATTGGTAAATCCCAGAATTATGACCCATTGGATGAAATTCACAAGTCTGAGCCTCAGAGAGCCATCCCTTACTTTTGGGCCCTTTCTTGAAGCACAGTTTTAAGAAAAAAGAAAATAGAGAAATAAATAAATTTATGAGAAATATATACTTTTAAATATTTGGAGAACTCTCCTCTTTTTATTTTCACAATTTTGTTATGTTTTTGCAAGTTATGACAAAGAATCTTAAAGCCCAAAAACAATAAAACAATCATTGGGTAATGAAGATTCTGTATCATTATTACATATAAAATATTTTAACACTCAAATAACACTCCATTTTTCATTTGCAAATGAGACCAAGTTGTCGACATAACATGTTGTTAATTTATCTGCAGAAATAATTATTGACTATCAAAACAGAAATATAATAGCTACGTTCACAACAGCAAAGTCATCCTAGGTTGCAGAAATGTCTTTTTATTTACAACACAAAGTTATTCCAACATTATAAAAATAGAATTTAATTGAGTTCGGGTAGAACTATTTCCAACATATATACGCCATGAATTCAAGATTCAAGAATGGAGGAAAGCAGTAAAACAAATGTTTCTTTGAAGCTGCTTCCGTTCCAGCCTTAGCGGTGACAGTGAACACTGTTTGATTTCCTCTGTGAACAGCGCCACCTGGCCCTTGGCACAAGAGGCCTGGACTACAGGGCTCGCACTGGTCCAAGGTAGGGCTAGGTTCACCCCTGCACGCTGATTTTCTGATCTGAGCATGAGTGCACTGAGACACAAAATCGGCCTTGCTGCCCTTATTAAGGCGTAGATGTAAGTATCCCTGCAATAGTAAAGGAAGTGAGCCACTGTTAGGGTTTAATGTTCTTGTCATGTAAAGTTGCTTTTCTTTCTTTTACTTCTTCTGTTCTTTTCTCTTCCTTTATTTATTTATTTTTAAACAGAGACTGCAAACAACAGGGGAGGTAGAGACCTTGAAATCACCAGAAAATGAAATGTTTCCGCAGCAATGAGATGTATTTAGGGCTAAAAGAAATTAAGGACCTTTTGCTAGCCTTTTGTAAAAGGGAGGGTATTTTGAAAGAAAATGAAAGTGAAATAACTTTAGGGTGATAGGGCAGCCCCATCCTGGAGGACATGCTGCTGTCTTGCCATTTTCAGACTGTTAGATGATGAAAGAAAAGGAAAGAAGGGGAAATTTTCTAATCACACTTCCATTACTTAGTGGATAAACAAGAGAAAATAGTCACTATTGTGTTCATTAAAGTGACTTTCCAGAAAGGAGAGATTTCAGTATTAGTGACACTGAGTGCTTATGGCTGACTGTCATTGGAAACTATTGCTTTTATTTGTGTTTTTGTCCATGACATAGCTTCATAGCATGTATATGGCTGTCTTTTTAGTTCACTCTCAAAGTTCAGTTTGCTGATGTTTCATTGTTGTGGAAAATTACATTCAAAATAAATTAAGCATTTTTTAAAAACTCAAAATAGTAATGAATAGTTTGATAAAAAACTTTTTTCTTCGTGGTACTGGGGATTGAACCCAGGGCCTTGCACATGCTAAGCAAATGCTCCACTCTAAGGTATACCCCCAGCTAATACAAATACTGTTTAATTAAAAAATAAAAAGAACTACATGTATTATGCATGTATACTTCATAATCTTATTCGATGTTTGCTATTTCAGATGAAAATAGTGCTGTACGTCTGTTGTACAAAGTTAAAATTATATAGCTAGGCATGTGGTGCAGTCCCAACGCTCAGAAGACTGAAGCTGGAGGCTCACTGCTAGTTCAAGGCTTGCCCGGGCTACGCTAGTGAGACTCTGTACCAGAAAAAATTAAAATAATATAAAGAGGTAGAAATGCAAAGCAGTAATCTCCCACAAACTGCCTCTCCCCTGCCACCTATCCCATGTCACCCCGTTAGTCTACCCAACATTGATGCCTATGCATACAGTACATCCTTTCACACTGCCATGTTTATACATCCCATATGGGCTTCTATGCAAAGATGTGGGGGTGATTAATTTCAGGGAAAAATAATCCTATTGTTTTTGAAATTGTTTTTTTTAATTTTGAAGTTACGTCATAAAAATTCATGTAAGATTTTGGTTATGAATTTTTAAACATTGTTACTATAAAAATATATTAAACATATGCAAAAGTATAGAGACTTCTATATGGACCCCATGTAGCCATAAATCAGCTTAAAAATAATCAACTAAATGACAATATTTTTATATCTTCTCAGTATTCACCCAAAAGAATTTAAATTGGGATCTTGAGTTACTTGCATTCCCATGTTCATTGTAGCATAGTCAACATGTTGAAACTACCTAAATTTCCACTGATGGACAAATGGATAAAGAAAATGTGTTATTACACACAATGGAGTATTTTTCCAGCCTAAAAAGGAAAAAAATCCTGTCATTTTTTATAATGTGAATGAACCTTGAGGATATAATGCTAAGTGAAATGAGCCAGACAGAGAAAGATAAATAGTATATGGTAATATTTGTATCTGGAATCTAACATAGTTAAATTGACCAAAAGAAAGAATAGAATGTTAGTTACCAGCTTCTGAGGAAATAGAGAAGTGAAGAATTGATGATCAAAAGGCACATTGTTTCAGTTATGCTAGATAAATTTCAGAAATCTGCTACATAGAGTAGTGTCTATAGCTAGCAGTACTGTGCTGGATACTTAAAATTTACTGAGCAGATATATACCTCATGTTAAGCATTCATCACAACAAAAACAATGTATACTGTATGTATACTGATCTTCAAATTGATGAAGAAGTATGTATTAATTATGTACAGCCTCTCACATTTCACTCATACCTCACTCAATAAAGTGGATTTGTTAAAAAATCAAAAAGAAAAAAAACAGTCAACTTCATGCTACACATGATCTAAAAGATGTAGATCCATCCAATTCACTAAGGATTCCTGCTTCATCTTCACAGAAAATAATAGTTGGAATGACTTCCATTCCTATTGAAAATTACCAGCTGTGGGATTGCTAAATCAAATGCCATGTGTGATTTTTTTAAAGTAGAAAAACAATACCACAAGAGATAATAGCTTGTCATTGCTATTGTTTGTCATTTTCCCTTGGTCTTCTCAATGTACAAGGTTAGGAAATATTTTTTTTTCCTTAAGTTCTTTTATTAGTACATTTTAGGTATGCAATACACTTACATTTCTTATTGGAAACTTGTACCTTTACATGATGTATCTTGGTTCTTATTGTTTCCCCATTCCCTGCCCTCCCTTCACTCCTCCACCCTTCCCAATTTACAAAGACTTTGTTTCCATTTTTTCCATTTCTCATCATTTTTCCTTTCCCTTCTTTCCTTTCCCCTACCCCTCCCACTTACCCTACCCCTTTGGACCTTTATTTCCTATTTCACATTATCAATTATTCATTTTAATCATTGGTACATTTTAGGTATGCAATATAATGACACTTATCATTGGAAATTTGCACCTTTACATAATCTCTGTTGGGTCCTATTTTTCTCCCTTCCCCAGCCCTCCTTTCAACCCCTCCATTCCTCCCTATTTACAAAGACTTTGTTTCCATTTTTCCATTTTCTTATATTAATTCCATTCCCTTCTTCCTTTCCCCTACCCCTCCCACTTTCCCTTCCCCTTTGCCCCTTTTCTTCCTATTTCACATTATCTATTATTACTTTTAGTCTTTATTTACACTTTCAGTTTCTCACACCAGAGAAACTATTCAGTATTTACACATGTGTGTCCTATTTATTTCACTTAAGAGTATAGCCTCAATGTGCATCCATTTAGCTATAAATGTCTCTAATTTTTCATTTTTATGGCTGAGTAGTACTCCATTTTATTAAAAACCACATTTCCTTTATACAGTCTCCAGTTGATGGGCATTTGGGCTGTTTCCAAGTTTTAGCTATTACAAATTGTGCTGCTATGAACATGGGTGCACATATATCACTGTGGTATGATTCTAATTCTTTGGGGAAGATCCCCAGCAAGGAAATAGCTGGGTCAAATCGGACTTCCAGTCCCAGTTCTTTGAGGTATCTCCATACTGATTTCCACAGTGCCTGCATCAGTCTACACTCCCACCAGCAGCGGAGCAGGGTTCCTCTTTCCCCACAGCCCTGCCAGCATTTGTTATTGGTTGATTTCGTGATTGCAGCCATTCTTTCAGGAGTGAAGTGGAATATCAGTGTTGTTTTCATTTGCATCTCTCAAATGATGAGTGGTGTTGAACATTTTTTCATATATTTACTTGCTATTTCTACTTCTTTGTGTGCGAAACGTCTGTTCATTTCAGATGCCCATTTTTGGATTGGGTCTTTAAATTTCGGAGGTCTGATCTGTTTAAGTTCTTTATAGATTTGAGATAGTAGGCCTTTGTCTGAGGAACAGCAGGTGAAGAGTTTTTCCACATTGTGGGTTGTCTTTTCACACTGTTGAGGGTTTCTCTTGCTGTGCAGAAGCTTTTTAATAAGAAGAGAGCTCACTTGTTGATTGTTTGTGCTAGTTCACAGGCAACTGAGGTTTTCTTCATAAAATCTTTTCCTACACCAATCTCTTCAAGAGTTCTACCTATCCTCTGTTCCAGCTGATTCAGTGCTTGTAGTTTAATATTTAGATCATTAATCCATTTCAATTTTAGTTTAGTGCACGATGAGAGATATAGATCTAGTTTTAATCTTTGGCAAAACCCAATTTTTCCAGCACCATTTATTAAAGAGGCTATCTTTCCTCCAGTGAGGGTATTTGGCTCCTTTATCAAAGATGAGATGTCTGAGTGTGTCTGGAGTTGTTTCTGCATCTTCTAATCTGTTCCACTGGTCCTCAGGTCTGTTTCTTTGCCAATACCATGCTGTTTTTATCACAGTACCTTTGTAGTATAGTTTCAAGTTGGGGATTGTGATACCCCCTGCCATGTCTCTGTTACTTAGAATTGCCTTTGCTGTTCTGGGTCTCTTCTTGTTCCAAATGAATTTTTGTATTGTTTTCTCAAGGTCCATGAAGTATGCTGCTGGGATTTCAATTGGGATTGCATTGAATATGTATAGCAATTCTGGAAGTATGGCTATTTTCACTATATTGATACTCCCTGCACAGGAGCAGGGGATGTCTGTCCATTTTCTGATATCCTCTTCAATCTTTCCTTTCAGAGTGCTCTAGTTTTCAGAGAAGAGGTCTTTGATTTCTTTTGTTAGGTTGATTCCTAGGTATTTCAGTTTTTTGGATGCTATTGTGAAAGGAATTATTTGCCCTATTTCTCTCAGTGAGTCTGTCATTCGTGTAGAGGAAAGCTATTCAGTTTTGTGTGTTGACCTTGTATCCAGCTACTTGACTGAATTTTGTTATTAAGTCTAGAAGACTTTTGGTGGAGTTCTTGGGGTCTTCTATATAGAGTATCATGTCATCTGCAAATAATGACAATTTGACTTCTTCATTTCCTATCTTTACTCCTTTGATTTCTTTCTCTTGTCTAATTGCCATGGCTAACGCTTCCAAAACTATGTTGTAGAACAGTGGTGATAGTGGACATCCTTGTCTTGTTTATGATTTTAGTGTGAATTATTTCAGGTTTTGACCATTTAGTATGATATTGGCTGTTGGTTTTTCATAGATGGCTTTCATCAATTTGAGGTAGAGACCATCTATTCCAATTATTTGTAGGGTTTTTATCATAAATGCATGTTGGATTTTGTCAAATGCTTTTTCTGTGTCTATGGAGATAATCATATGGTTTTTGTCCTTGGCTCTATTGATATAGTGTATTACATTGATTGATTTGCATATGTTGAACTATCCCTGGATCTCTTGGATGAGTCCCACTTGATCAGGGTATATGATCTTCTCAATGATCTTCTGCATTCTCTTTCCTAATATCTTATGAAGGATTTTTTCATCTATGTTCATTAGTGAGATTGGCCTATAGTTCTCGTTTTCAGTTGGGTCTTTCTCTGCTTTGGGGATCAAGGTGATGCTTGCCTCCAGGAATGAATTTGGGAGTATTGCTTCCCTTTCAATTTCATTGAAGAGTTTAAACAGTAGTGGCAGCAGTTCTCTAAATGTCTTGTAGAATTCAGCAGTGAAGCCATCAGGACCTGGGCTTTTCTAAGTTGGTAGGTTTTTAATTACATTTTCAAATTCATTGGTTGATATTGGGTTGTTTAGAATTTTTAGGTCTTCTTCATTCAACTTTGATAATTCATATGTATCTAGGAATCTGTCCGTTTCTTCTGTGTTTTCCATCTTATTGGTGTATATGTTCTGGAATTAGGTATTGATGATCCTCTGGATTTCTGCTAAGTCTGTTGTAACTTCACCCTTTTCATTCCTAGTTGCATGGATTTGGGCCTTTTCTTTCCTTTTTCTGATAAAGTTGGCCAAGGGTTGGTCAATTTTGTTGATTCTTTAGAAGAACCAAGTCTTGGCCTCATTAATTTTTTGTATCATTCTCTTAGTTTCCTTTGAATGGATTTCTGCTCTGATCTTTATAATTTCCTACCTTGTATGAGGTTTGGGTTTGTCCAGCTATTCTTTTTCTAGAAGCTTGAGGTTCAGCATCAGGTTGTTTAATTGGGCTCATTCTGTTTTCCTAATATGTGTATTCACTGCTACAAATTCCCTTGTAAGACCACTTTCATTGTGTCCCATAGATTCCGATATGTTGTATTGTCATTGTCATGTAACTGAAGGAACTGTCTGATTTCTTCTTTAATTTCCTCTGTGACCCATTGGTTATTCAGAAGTATGTTGTTCAATTTCCATGTCTTTATGAAATTTTTTGAGTTTCTTTTGCTATGGATCTACAATTTCATTGCACTATGGTTTGATAATATACAGGGGATAACATCAATTCCTTTGCACTTACTTAAACACGTTCTATGAGTGAGTATTGGAGAATGACCCCTGTGCAGCTGAAAAGAATGTGTATTCTGATTTTGTGGGGTGGAACACTCTCTAAACATCTGTTAAGTTCATTTGTTCGAGAGTTCGGTTGAGTTCTGCTATTTCATTGCATATTTTTTGTCTAGTTCATCTATCTATTTGTAACAATGGGGTATTGAGGTCCCCCACTACAATTGTATTAGTGCATATATGACTTTTCATGTCCATTAGTATTTGTTTTAAATAGTTGGGCACATTAGTGTTTGGTGCATAGATATTTATGATTTTCATCTCTTCCTGTTGGAATGTTCCCTTTACAAGGATGTAGTGTCCTTCTTGTCTCTCTTAATCAGTGATGGTTTTAAATGCACTTGGTGTGCAAAGAGGATAGCTACTCCTGCTTTTTAGGGGGTTCCTGTTGCATGGAGTATTGTTTTCCACCCTTTAACTTTCAGTCTCTGAGCTTCTTTTTGAATTAGGTGTGTTTCTTGTGTGCAGCATATTGTTGGATCTTGCTTCTTGACCAATTCTGCCAGTCTATTTCTTTTGATTGGTGAATTGATACCATTAACATTGATGGTTATAACTGATACATATTGAGTTATCATTGTCATGACTTTTTCTTTTTGTTGCATTCTCCTCCTTTACATTTAATTTCTTGTCACGCCCAGTGGATTCATTCTGCTTTGCTTTTTGGGGTTGTGATCTTCATTGTCTGTTCCTAGGATATTGTCTAAAATTCTTTGGAATGCTGGTTTGGTATTCCTGAAGTTCCTAAGGTGCTCTTTGTCATGAAAGTATCTTATTTCTCCATCAATTTTGAAAGATAGTTTTGCAGGGTACATCAATCTGGGTTGGAGGCTATTTGCCTGTAGGGCTTGGAATATGTCACTCCAAGCTCTTCTTGCCTTGAGGGTTTGCATTAAGAAGTCTGCTGTGATTCTGATGGGATTTCCTTTGTATGTGATTTGTTTCTTTTCTCTAACTGCTTGTACAACTTTGTTCTTCTGTTGTGTTTCTGGAATCTTAACAATTATATGCATATGTGTAGATTTTTTTTTGATCAAGGCTATTTGGAGTCCTATATGCTTCACTTATCTGTATGTCAAGTTCTTTTCCCCTGCTTGGGAAGTTTTCTGCCATTACTTCTGTGAACAGTTTTTTTATGTCATCTCCACTCTCTCCTGTTTTTTCATTGACTCCAATCAGCCTTATGCTATTCTTCTTTGTACTGTCTAGCAGCTTCTGGATTGATTTCTCATGGTCCCTTAGAATTTTGAAGCAATTTTTCTTTTCCTGGTCACTAATTACAATCTTATCTTCTATATCTGAAATTCTGTCCTCACATTGGCTCATTCTGCTGTGTAGACTTTCAATGGAGTTTTTGATCTCCTGGAAATCTGTTTGCATCTGTTGGATTCCATTTGTTTCCTATATTGGGGTTCCATCATATTCCTCAGCTTCTCTGTAGATTTATTAATCATGTCTTGCACTATGAGCACAATCTCTGCTGTTATCTGAGAAATTATTTCTGATTTCATTTTTCCGAGGTCCTCTTTTATGGCCAGTTCAGGGGGTCCAGGTCATTGAGTATCAGATTGTTCTATCTCATTTCCCTTTGGGGTTGTGGTAGGTGGTCTGGAAGTTTGGTTTTGAGACTTGTTTACCTGTCTTCTCATTTTGACGGGGTAGGGAGGTGCTGTTTGGCACCCGTGCAGCTCACTTTCTCTGAGCTGGGAGTGGTGGAATGGCGGCCCTAGGAAATATTTTTAAGATAAAATATTTATGAGTTTGTACTGTTGAGTCCAATTCAGCTTCAAGAGTTGCACTCAACAGTTTTCACCTCATTGATCTTACATTATTTCCCATTTCTTCCACACTGAAAATTCCCATTCTCAATATTACCAAACTATTTTCTCATTTGTTTTATTCCACAATACATAACCAGTGGTCCCAGGATAACAAGGACACCATTACCAATTATCTGACTTCTAAAATAACTTTAAATGTTGTGATTGTTCCTCTCTGTTCTTTAGGTGGATCTCACTATGGATATAAATGAAAGTTCTGTATTTTAAAAAACTGCTTATCATGGTTCCTTTCTGTGAGTTTTATCCACTACCTCAAGAGAGATTTATATGTTTCCTTGGACTTTCAATATTTATGAATATTTAACAATTAATTTTTTTCTGTAATTATGTAAAATACTGACAAGGCTCTAAAATATACCAGGTATATTCAGAGAATTTTCATCTCAGATTTTTCTGAAATAGTTTAGCTCCAATTTTCTTTATAACTATTAATAGAATGGCTCAATAGTAGGTCTCCTCTATGTGAAGAATTCCCATCTGATACTGCCCCAGATGTTAGTTTGGTCCTCAATAACCAATATCCTTTTCTACCTTGTCAACCCACTTCTGGTTTGGTTCAGATGTTCACCTCTACCTCCCATGGCTCACAAGAAAATCCTAATTAGTCCAATCCTTGTACCAATCACATTCTCCTTGTCTGAGTAGCTTAGGGGCAAGTATAAAATCCAACTCTGGCCAATGAAACATGAGGGAGGAAATAAAACCTAGATCCAAATGACAAAGTGATACACTCAGACTTTCTAACCCTTAGTGTCCTCATCTATAAAAAGTACTAGAATAGGGCTGGGGATTTAGCTCAGTGGCACTGCTCCTGCCTGGCAAGTGCAAGGTGCTGAGTTTGATCCTCAGTACTGGAAAAATATTTTTTTAAAGTACTAGAATAAAATTTATTACTTGGTTTGTCAAAAGAAATAATGTTTTAAACCCCTAGGCAAAGATGTTGGTAACATTTATAGTATAAATATAAGTGCTTGCCAATATCTTTGTTGTTCCTGTCCTTCTTGGGCATATTTCTAACCCTACCTGTACTACCTAATATAGCTAAATGAACTAAAACAAATTACTTAATTTACTTGTGCCTCAGTTTCTTCACCTATAAAATGGATACAAGAGTAACACTTTGTAGGAAGATTATATAAGTTAATAAGTATAGAATGCTTAGGAGAGAATATGATGCATTAAAAAATATTAAGTGGTAACTAATATTGTTAAATGTGTTCTTTTTTTTTTTTTATTTGGTACCAGGAATTGAACTCGGGACCTTGCGCTTGGGAGGCAGGCACCAGAACCACTGAGCTAAATCCCCAGCCCTGTTAAGTGTGTTCTTTAACCATCCCTACTATCGTGTGCTTTTGTTCCAATATAAGAATGTTTAACTTTGGAAGTGTGTGTATTCTTGTTTGTGTGTGTGTGTGTGTGTGTGTGTGTGTGTGTGTGTGTATCTTAGTTATTTTCTTGTTGCCGGACAAATATCCAACACCTACCCACAAATTAAAGGAGGAGAAGTTTATTTTGGCTCAGACTTTGTAGAGATTTCAGTCCATAGTTAGCTGGTTTCAAGGCAAGGTGGCAGAGGAGAAACAGTTCATGTCGCAGGAGGCAGTGAGGGATCAAAGAATGAATAGGGAGATACACCCTTCCAGGCCACACCCCACTGACCCACCTCTTCCCACCAGGCTTCACCTTCCAACACCACACCCAGCTATAAACCTATCTGTGGGGGACTCCACTGATGAGTATCACACCCTCATGATCCAGTCACCTCCCCAAAACCTCATCTACAAGCACATGAGGCTTTGGGGGGAACATTTAGTATAAAACACAAATATATATATATATATATAAATTTCTTTTTTTTTTTTTTTTTTGGCATTACTGGGAATTGAATCCTCAGCCTTCACACTGAGCTACATCCCCTGCATTCCATGTCCTTTTTTTTTTTTAGACAGGGTCTTACTATATAATCCAGGCCGACCTAAAACTCACTATGTAGCCCAGACTGACCTTAAACTTGTGATCTGCTGCCTAAGCCTCCCAAAGTCTAGGATTACAGGCATGTGCGACTACATCTAGCTTTATTTTTTATTTTGAAACAAGGTCTCACTAACTTGCCCAGGCTGGGCTTGAACTTGCAGCCCTCCTACCTCAGTCTCCCAGAGTGTACCACCATAGCAGGCTCCAAGTTTATGTTTTTATCCTTTCAGTCAACCTGCAATTCATATATATTTGTGAAAGGACTTTTGTCACAGAGCGGTAGTGAGTACTTTATAGACTATGCATCGATTACATTATGAAAAAGATGGTGATTTGAACACTTGTATCTACTTTGTGCTCTAGAATAAGAATAAAGAGGTTTCCTTTAATGCACAAACCAACAAAACTGTACAGAATAGTACAGAAAACAAGAATATCAAAATTTTAGAAGCTATAAAGCAAACAGGTGAGTGAGCAGCAAAGGACTTACCAGACCCAAAGCAGTTCAGCCCTGAGCCAGTATCAAGGAAAGCAAATGAGGAAACTGATTTATACCACAAAGTCCCCCAAAGACTTGGGTGACACTGGGGACTTCTAGAAGTGGGATGCATGGGAAGAGGTGTGACATAATAAAACACAGTGGAAACTCTGGAGAGGTCAACCCCAGATGCACCCCACACATCACATAGCCACCCCCACCGCACTTCGGCCAGAAGCTAGAGCTGAGGTCCCCCAGCAGGCCTCGGGCACCAAGCGACCAGAGAGCAAGCAGCAGACCCAGATGTGTCGGGGGAGAGCTGAGAACGTCCATTCCCCACTCAGCTCGGGGCGGGGGGGGGGGGGCTGCAAACCACAGCAGGAGACAGGAAGTCATCTTTTGGGTTCCAAGATCACAATAGTAGAGACTTGGAAACATTCACCCTACAGCTGTCCACAAAAGAAACGCTCCTGCCAGATCCCTAGAGAGTGAGCCCCACATTTGACAAACTTCTCCACACATTGGGAGTTTTCTCAACCCTACTTTTCCAAATTAAAAAAAGGCAAAAGAGATTATCAGACATCTGAAGAGAGCCATTAACAGGACAGAAAAAGACAAGACCAAACCTACAAAAGAGCAACTTGCTAAAAGCAGGCAAGATGAAAGGGACGAAAAGTTAAAAAAAACCAAAAACTAATTCATATTCTCAAAAAAATCAGAGAAAATAGAGCCATGTGGTTCAAGCTGGGGATTTAGCTCAGTAGAGCAAGGTCCTGAGTTCAATCCTCGGTACAAAAAAAAAAAAAAAGAATAGGAGGTTCAGTCAGGTATGGTGGTGCATACCTATAATCCCAGCACTCAGGATGCTGAGGCAGGAGGATCACCATGAGTTCGAGGCCAGCCTGAAATACATAGTGAGTTCAAACCCAGCCAAAACTACATAGTGAGAGCCTGTCAAAAGAAAAAAGGAAATAGGCTACCCTTTAAGAAGGAGTTCAGAAAACAAACAAAAATTAAAAACTCCAGAGCTCTGAAGTTCTTGGAAACTAACAATGTTTGCAGAAATAATAAAATAAATATATTCCACAAAAGAAAAGAAAGACAGACCTCACAGTAAACAAAAGAAAAAGTGAAAGAGATGGAAAATAGATGGAAAATGTTAGAAAAGAAAAGAAAAAAAGGACTAGATGAGTCTGATAGATCCAGAAATAACAGCAAAGAAAGAGGGGAAAGAGTATTAGCATTAAAAATATTCAAGTGGACTAGAATATAGCTCAAAGGTAGAGGTAGGCATGCAAAAGACCTTGACTCAATTCCTAGCATCACCAAAAATATATTCCTCTCTCAAAGAAATTTCAGAAAATGAAAGTATTATAGATATCTAAATTAGGTAGAAATATTCTAAGCAGTCAGACAGGGCTAGACCCTCAAAGGAGTCAGTACAGAAGATGGAAACACATTACAACTATGGCTGGAAGTACACTTGTTGAAGGCCAGGCCTCAAGATAAAGACAGAATGCCTATGTACATCCTTTGATGCCTGCATACCTCGAATGCCTGCCTACCTGCCTGAGGGATAAACAATAATGATCAATATTCTAAAAAGGCATCAATCACTTGGGTGGGTGACCAGGACCTCATGACCCATCTCTTCCAAAAAAGATCCTTGTTCTTTCCATGTACACTTGCTACATGACTTACTTCCCCACTGGATCAATATCACCTAAGTGACTGTACTTATAACCTTATTGGTTGGTCATAATTTTGTCCCACCTTGTACCCAACTTGTGATTTTGCTCTATAAAACTTCCTTTGAGAAGTGGGCTCATTGTCAATCCATTTTCTGGGTACCCTCCTGTCTCTCTCAGAAGCTTTCTGTCTCAAAAATATTCCCTTTTAGCTATATATGTCTCTAATTTCTCATTTTTTATGGCTGAGTAGTACTCCATTTTATAAAACACTCACATTTTCTTTATCCAGTCTCTGGTTGATGGACAACTGGGCTGCTTCCAAATTTTAGCTATTACAAATTGTGCTGCTATGAACATGGGTGCATATATCACCGTGGTATGATTCTTTTAATTCTTTGGGGAAGATACCCAGCAAAGGAATAGCTGGGTCAAATGAGACTTGCAGTCCTAGTTCTTTGAAGTATCTCCATACTGATAAATGGATGCACATTGAGGCAATACTCTTAAGTGAAATAAATAGGACACACATGTGTAAATACCAAATAGTTTCTCTAGTGTGAGAAACTTAAAGTATAAATAAAGACTAAAAGGTATAATAGATAATGTGAAATAGGAAGAAAAGGGGCAAAGGGGAAGGGGAAGTGGTAGGGGTAGGGGAAAGGAAAGAGGAGAATGGAATTAATGTGAGAAAATGAAAAAATGGAAACAAAGTCTTTGTAAATAGGGAGGGATGGGTGGGTTGAAAGGAAGGCAGGAGAATGGGGAAAAAATAAGAACCAAGAGAGATTGTGTAAAGGTGCAAATTCCCAATGGTGAATGTCATTATATTGAATATCTAAAATTTACCAATAAAATTCATTTAAAGAAATATTTCCTACTCTTAACCTCTGTCATCCCTCAGAATTCATTCTTTGATTTGGGGAACATGAACTTGGTGTATTGGACATCTAGCAGGTTGGGAATATCAAGCAGATAAAGTAGGCTCTTAGGCACAAGAGCAAGAGAGAAAAAAAGAGCCTGTGTGTGCTTTGGTCTGGGATTATATGAATTGCTCCTAAGGCGGCTTCCAAGCTCAAGTGGGTGGAGAGGAGTTACTAGGGACAGATGGCCTTAGGATGGCACTCTAGCCCAAATGGGGGAAAGAGGAGTGAATTCTTCAGCCCCTAATATCCTATCTGTATGAAAACCACAGATGAAGTCAGATCGCGAAGAAAGATATTTTCAGACAAGTTCTCAAACATTTTATGATGCATGCAGCTTTCTCTGAAAAGTACTAGAGGATATACTCCACAAAAATGAGAAGGTAATGCAGGGGAAAAAAAGGAAAGAAATGGAGCACAGGAAAAGAAGATTCCCACATTGAAGAGAGGTGGGAGGAGTTAGCAAGAGGATGAAGAGAGGCCAGGACAGCAGCTGACACCTGCCACACAAGTCAGAAAGGCTAGGAGGGCTCAGCAGGGAAGGTTCTGGTAAAGATTTCTCCCAGAAGACACAAATGAAAGAAAAGTTGACTCTTCAGAGAGTTCTTCTTACCCTCATGCTGTTCCTTGTGCCACTGATTCTTCCAAATATTCAGGTTATTCAGTCCCCTTACCTTGAAATTTAGACAAATGACTAGCATTGTGGTTGAATTATTGATAAAGACAAAGAAGTAAATAAAAATATGAATTTTTTTCCTTTTTTTCCTCTCTTTTTTTTCAAAAATATGATTTATTTTCTTTAGAGAAAGCAAAGTATACAAATGAGAAGAATAAGAATTACTTAATATATGAGCAGCATTTTCATTTATGTCATTATGATAACATAAACACTGAATACTGATGTAATCAAAATTGGACCTGGGATTCAGTTCAGTGGCACCGCGCCTGCCTCTCAAGCTCAAGGTTCTGAGTTCGATCCCTGGTACCAAAAATAAATTATGTACAACAGTGTAGAAGGATGAAGATATGTAGGGTACACAAGTGTTGAGAGCAAGATGAAAGGGAAAAATTTGTCTTTTAAGGAAGGAGACTCATAATCCTATGCTAAAAGTCAGAAATAGGAAGAAAGTCATAGGAGCAAGATCTATGGAATTAAATTGAAAAATCAGCTAAAAGAATTAAAAGTGCTTGCATCTAAGAAGAGCTATGGAAATGTAGAACTGACTTGTACTTTTCACAGTATAGCTTGAAAACTATCTCTTTATGCATATGCATATTTGGGATAACAGTAAAGGAAAATTAAAATCATCTTACAAAAATAACATCACTAAACTATGTTATAAAATTCTGATTTCCCAAATGAAATAGAGGACATTTCTTCCAGGTTTACTTGAGTGATTTCTTTCATTATTAAATCCTTTTATCATTAGAGGACTCTGCCCTATCTTCATTAAAACGAAATTATCATTAGTGCAATTTATTTTTATTTATTTATTCAATCAATAAACAGATATGGAGGCCCCCCTGCCTTAAAGGACCTTCCAATAGCTCTGGGGAGAATTAAGCCAAAAATCCTTGGCTGCCTTAGGAGAGTAAGAAAAGTGCCATGACAGTGCGGGACAGTGCCAGTGGCCTGAGAGAGGCTCTGAAACCCACTCAGAGGTGCTGTATGCAGACCAAAAGGGATGATGGAGTTTTGTCGTGTGGCGCCCCTAGGTGATTTAGGGCAGTGGATGCCCCGGAGCATGTCTGTGTGTGGGTCACTCTTCCAGGGATACTGGAAATACAGAGATGGACGAAGATTAGGGCTTTTCTCCCAGGTGGCACAGAATGCAAGGAGGAGTAAGGTAAGCACTGACATACAAACTCAGACAGCCTCAGGAATATGAGCAGGAAGGGTCATTCCCGATTAGAATGTGGAGTTGGGGCAAAGTGCAGTTCTGGAGGTAGGACCTGCTCCAGTCTGTCCTGTTGACTTCCAGCAGCACAATACTTGTGTTATTCATTCATTCATTCATCAACTACACCATTCATGAGTAACTGCTGTAGCCAGAACTGGATTAGGTCTTTGGTATATAGGGTATATTTGAGCAAAGGCAAGAAAAGAGATCAGAAGCCAAATTCAAATGAAGGAAAAGAGCCCAGCCAGGTTGGTGTGCAAAAGGGACCAGGCAGAGGGTGGAGGGCAGGAAGGGAGAGAGGAGGCAAGGAAAATGGGTCATAAAAATTAAAGACAGAAGGGCAGACTGTTTAAGATCTCTGCCTTTATGATTTATTGTTCCCCATGCCCTCTAACCCCTAAAATTCTGCTTACTCTTAGGAATTTTAAAAGCGCTTTGGAAAAACAATTCAGATTCCTAAACTTGTGCAGAAGCAGGGTTGTAGGCAGGAATGGTGGCACATGCCCATCCTCCCAGCACTCTGGAGGCCAGAGCAGAGGAATTCCAAGTTCAAGGCTAGTCTAGGCAATTTAGCATCTGTCTCAATATAAAAATTAAGAAGGGCATGGGATGTAGCTCAGTGGGATGGCCTTGGACTCAATTCCTAGTAACACAAAAAGAAGGAGGGCAATAATCAGGGTTATATCTCTTAGTTTTAGAGTTGATGTTTCTTACATTCTAAATGGTATGAAATAAATTAGCACATTGGTCCCCAAGTGTGGAGAAGAAGCCCTTCCTAGTGCTTGTGTGATATTCTGCCATTGACCTGCTGATGCCTTTACTTTTTCTAAGAATAGCTGGGTGTGGTGGCACACACCTGTAATACCAGCACTAGGGAGGCTGAGGCAGGAAGATCACCGGGAGTTCAAGCCCAGCATGGACTATTGTAGTGAGTTCAAGATCAGCCCAAATTATATAGTGAGACTTTGTCTCAAAAAGAATTTTTTCTAAAAACAGAAATAACTCAACTTTCATTATATTACAGTGCGTGTTATATAGTGCAGTTAGGACAAAGGGGCTGAGTGAGTCACTCCTTTCCCTCCAACTGTAAACACCACATTAATGATGATCCATGCTTCCATTGTCCTAAACTAGGTACAAAATAAAATAGAAAACTTAGAAGGTTGCCATGCTGAGGCGGTGGGACACAGACACCACTGAGAGGCAGTGGGAGTCACCTAGAGGTGGAAATGCCTGACCCTCTAATCCTGGAAGCCTGAGTTATCAAGGCTCTTTGTCCCTCTCCCTTTTCCGTGTTCCTGCTTCTACCTTCTTCTCCCTGATCTTCAGTAAATGTAGCTACTTTCTACTTTCTATGGGGTGTACATTTGGCAATTCTTTCCTCAAACTACCCAAGAACTTGGACTCTTACTGGCCCGTTCAACTGTAACATATGCTTCTTTGTTATGGCCAAGTCATATTGCATGCTACAGACAAGCCATATTTGGTCTCTCCTTTCGTCTTTTTGTGAACATTTGAGTTTATTTCACCTTTTGGCTATTATGAATAATGCTAATCTGAACATTCATGTACAAGTTTCCCTAGAGACAGAGGTTCAACTGGTGGCTGCTAGGGGCTCTGGTAGGGAAGCAGAGGAGACTGACTGCTTTGTGAGTTCAAGATCTCCTTTGGGGATGATGAAAAGGTTCTGGAAGTGGGCAATAGAGTTGCACAAAAATATTAATGAACTTAATGCCATTGAATTGTGCACTTTGGTAAAAATAATAAATGTCAGGTTTGATGGATTCTGTCATAATGTCATTTTCTATCAGAAGTCCCATTTCCCCTGTCCTCACTGCCTCTCCCTTGCTCAGGCAACTTCCTCATTTCTGCCTTGGTCAGTCCTTTGGTGAAGCTTTGGCTCTGAGCAGCACTGGGGCTGGAAACTCAAAAGAAAGCACCATAAGCAGCTTATCCTCTCACAGAGCCTAACTGCCTGGACCCTGCACAGAACTTCACGGAGTATCCATCCGCTCCCATCGCTGCTCCTGTTCCTGTTGCTCTCTTCACTCTAACTGCTGAAATCTTTCATGGTTTCTCTCAGAATTGCTCCCCAGTTATAAATAGCTGCATTCTCCTGATTCATTGCCTACTCTTAGTTTCAGGCTCCCTTTACACACACGTGCGCGAGCGTGCACACGTGCGCGCGCGCACACACACACACACACACACACACACACACGTCCTGCACTTCAGCATGAGCAGCTGGGCAGAAAGTTCACAGCCAGGAGTCCTAAAAACAAGTGATTCCTTCTACATTGCCATCAGAAGGAAAAAAAGAGATCCATCCAGCTTTATTTTTTATTTTTTCAGACGAGGTCTCTCTATGTAGCCCAAGCTGGCCTTAAACTCTCAGTGATCCTCTGCTTCAGCCTCCCAAGTGCTGGGATTACAGGTGTGTACCACCACGCCCAGCAAGATCCAGATTTGCTTGGTTATTAAAAGTTGATAGTATACAGAGCTGGCATTTCCCACACCAGAGTATTTTTCAAGAAAGTCAATGAAACACTCCCTATTTCTCTGTTTGCCTTTATCTGCTCATTAGGTGAGGCTTCTATCCCAGAAAATGTCTTGTGGCTCTTTTCTTAGCTACTGAGGGAAAAGTTTTACTTCTCTGTACCTGATAACTCTAATAAAGCCAATGATAAGAACTGAAGAAAGGTGTTGAGGAATTTAACAAATAGATAAATGCTTCTTAACTGCCTGCTATAACTACACAGATAAAAATCATGTTACCCAGGGCATGCTGGTGCATATCTGTAATCCCACCACTCGGAGGCTGAGGCAGGAGCATTGCTACGAGTTGAAGGACAGCCTGGGTTCCATACTAGGTTCAAGGTCAGCCTGAACTACATACCGAGGCCTTGTCTCAAAACAACAACAACAAAAATCATGTTACATGCTAACACACGAAGTTAAAGGTAAGTGTGTAAGACACAAACAAATTCTAAAGCAGAAGTCTGTGTTACTAGCATTTGGTGCTTGCGTGTTTTCAAGGAAGAAAGAGCAACAAATCAGTCTTCCAACTTCACAGATTACCTGAGTTGGTCTCAGTAATAGAAAATTTTGTTTTTTATTTATAATGAACTATTTAAATTTAGTGAAGGCAAATGTAAATGGTCCAGATCCTCAAAGAAGATTCGTTTTTATTTATGCATAGGGAAAGCCTAAAAATACATGATATTGATTTGTTTGGTTATTCATCTTAATTTTTCCACTGACAGTTTTGAGTTGGCACCTGTCCTGTGACAAAATTTGGTTGCTGACTCTTTCTTTTGTTTCTGTTCCCTCTGAAATTTCTTTTGTCTTTAATAGCAGATTCCAAAGATACATTCCGCGACTCAGTGTTGACTTGCAGACATTTTAGGCAAGCTCGTTTTATGTGGGAAATCCTTTAGAGACTCACCCAGGAGCAGAATGAGTCACCATTTGGTCCTCCGCATCTCCCAAAATAGAATTTTTTTAAATAGCAGCTATATTGAGATATGACCCATATATCTTGTAATTTGCCCATTTAAAATATACACTTTAAGATTGTTTTGTGCCCAAGTGTTGTGGTACATGCCTCTAATCTCAGGTAGAAGGGTCACAAGTTCAGGCCCAGCCTGGGCAATTTGGCTACTTAATAAAGCCCTATCTCAACATTTAAAAAGATATTTAGCATATTCACAGAGTTGTGCAGTCATTATCACAATCAATTTTAGAGCATTTTCACCAAAGAAACCCTACATATCCATTAGCACTCACTCCCTGCTTTCCCCTCCTTCAATTTGTGGCAAGCACTAATCTACTTCCTGTCTCCATGGATTTGCATATTCTGGGTATTTTGTATAAATGGAATCATACAGCGTTCATCCTTTTGTGTCTGGCTTCTTTCACTTGGTACAGAGTTTTCAATCCATGCTGGAGCATGTGTCCTTACTTGGTTCCTTTTTATGGCTCATTAATATTTCACTGTATGAATATATCACATTTTATTTTTCCATTCATCAGGTAATGGATATCTGAATTGTTTCCATCTTTTGGCTATTATGTTAGCTTTCCATCACTGCGACTAAATAACTGAGATAAACAGCTTAAAAGGAAGAAAGGCTTATTTTGGCTCATGGTTTCAGAAATTCCAGTCCATGGTTGGTTGGCTCTATTGCTTTGGGCCTGTGGAAAATCAGTATATCATGGTAGGAGCACATGACAGGGGAATCTGCTCACTTCATGGCAGCCAAGAGGCAAAGAGAGAGACAAGAAGGTGCCAAGGTCCCAATATTCCCTTCAAGGACATAATCCTTGATGGCCTTCTCTCTACTAGGCTCCACTTCCTAAAGGTTCTGTCACCTCCCAGTAGTGTCAAGCTGAGGACCAAGCATTTAATACATGTGCCTTTGAGGGACATTCCAAATCCAAACTTTGGCATCTAGAATTCTATAATTCTGCTATGAATGTTTGGTGTAAGTTTTTGTGCGAACACAAGCTTTCATTTCTCTGGAAAATATATATATCTTTTAATTCAATACTGATTCAAATTGAATCTGAATTCCCTGAGTAGAGACTCTGAGTATACAAGTGGGTATGTAGGCTCGTGTCTGGAAAAAAAAAAGAAAAAGACTCAGAAGAAGCTGTTAAAGGGTAAATGAGCCCAGTATGGTGGTGCACACCTGTACTCCCAGCACTCTGGAAGGCTAAGGCAAAAGGATAGCAACTTAGTGGGACTTTGGCTCAAAATTAAAAATAAAGAAAGAAGCTGGGTATGTAGCTCCATGGGAAGATCCATTACAAACAAATAAACAAACAAAAAAGTAAAAAAAGTAACTGGGTAGAACTTAGTTCACTGATTTTGTAATTTCTAAATCCCTCTGACACAGTACCATCTAAAATCAGAACACCTGGTCTGGGGATTTAGCTCAGTGGTTCTACTGCCTGCCTCGCAAGCACAAGGTCCAGAGTTTAATCCCCAGTACCAAAAAAAATAAAAAATAAAATAAAATCAGAACACCTTAGAATCACAATTTCACTTATGAAAAACTGAGAACCCAATAAAGTTAAAAGCTTTGCTCACCAATTTTTTAAGCTAGGCATGGTGGTGCACATCTATAATCCCAGCATATGGAAGGCTGAAGCAGAAGGATCATGAGTTTGAGACCAACCTGAGCTACCTAGCTAGTTCAAGGCCAGTGTGAACAAGTGAAACTTTGTCTCAAACAAAAACAAAAAAAAGTTTATTGTTGAAATCCATGAAGGCCTTAAAGCCAACGGTTTCCAGTTCTTCATATACATCAGCATTGAATGAGCATATTCTGATATACAGATGTCCCTAATTTTAAAAATTAAATTTGTTAAGAATTTTTTTAAATATACCATTGACTAAGATCTTCATTTTACCAGGAACACAAATAACACTGTGCTGATTAAGACGGACATTCATGGAAGAATCAGTATGTACCATTTCCAAGTGGAGTGACTTGTCTAAATTAACATATTTCATTTTGAAAACAACCCATTTTACAAATGAACTAAAAATTTTCTAAAAGTTGCATAGTTTAACACACGATAAAAGAAAGTTGAAGCCAGAAATGTCTTCCTCGACCCAATTTGCTTTTCAAGTGTTTCACTGTGCTGGCAGAAGTAGGTTAAACACACCCTGCCCACTTCCCTTGTCCCCTACTCTCAACTGCTGTTTTCATGGGTTTTGAATTTTACAGAACCTAAAAATGCAATATTTGTAACCTAGGAATGTCTTGTCTATAAATTTACAATTTCACTAGTCAAAAATCATACATTTCTAAATAAAATCACACATATCCTTCTCCAAAGTTATCAACCAAAACAAAGGGTTCTGAAGCCTGGGCTAGCTCACAAGAGGACTGTGAGTTCTTCCAAGCAGGTGTAAAATAGGGGCTTGTGAGACATATATTTGCCTTCGCTCAGTGTCTCCAAACTCTCACATCAAATCAAGGTAATAGAATTTGGTTTTGTGTGCATCGAACTCGGGACCTTGCACTTGTGAGGCAGGCATCAGAACCACTGAGCTAAATCCCCAGCCTGTTTTTTTAAATTCTTAAGTTCTTTTATTGGTACATTTTAGGTATACAACACATTTACATTTATCATTGGGTGCTTGTACCTGCACATGATGTATCTTGGTTCTTATTTTTTCCCCATTCCCTGTGCACCCTTCACCCCCTCCACCCTTCCCTATTTACATAGCCTTTGTTTCCATTTTTTTTTCTTTCACATAATTTTTCCTTTCCTTTCTTCCCTTTGCCCTTCCCCTCCCACCACCCCTCCACCTTTGGACCTTTTCCTATTTCAAATTATCAATTATTAATTTTAATCATTTTCATCCTTATTTACACTTTCAGTTTCTCACACTAGAGATACTATTCGGTATTTACACGTGTGTCCTATTTATTTCACTTAAGAGGATGGCCTCAATATGCATCCATTTAGCTATAAATGACTCTAGTTTCTCATTCTTTATGGCTGAGTAGTACTCCATTTTGTAAAAAAACTACATCTTACTTTTTTAACTTTAAAAAATAACATTCTATTGCATCTTATTTGGGATATATTGTAGTTAAATAAGGGGAGACAGGGCCAGGGATTTAGCTCAGTGGTTCCACCTGCCTCATAAGCACAAGGTGCCAAGTTCAATCCCCAGTACCAAAATAAATAGATAGATAGATAGATAGATAGATAGATAGATAGATAGATAGATAAGGGGGACCAGAAAAAAAATCAAGGATAGGAATTTTTTTTCCTGTACTAGGGATTGAACCCAGGGCCTTTGCACTACCTCAATCTTTTTTATTTTTTATTTTGAGACTGAGTCACTAAATTGCCCACATTGGGCTGGAACTTTTGGTCCTCCTGCCTTAGGCTTCCGGAGTACTGGGCTTAGGCCATCACACCTGGCAAGGATGGGAAATTTTAGATTTTGTATTAGATAAGAATGACTTTAATACTTGAGTTACCCCTAATAATAGTAAAAGAAACCAATGTAGAGGAAAATATCTTTGGGCATAGCTGGGTGGCCCAAGATACCTCATGAACTAGTAAAGTGACATATTTTTCAAACTGAAATTGAAACATATAACCCCCATAATGATTTTTTAAGTGAATAACAAAATTTATTAGTTAAAACACATTTTGCAAAGATGTTAAAACAACACTCAAGGAATTTTTAAATGAATCTCCTCTATTAAAAAGATGTACAACATTATATTTGGGAATGAGCCTGGAAAACACAGGACTATTGATTTAAATAGCAGGAAAAGAATTTTGGAGTTGCTACTCTCTGATTTCTCCAAAGAAAAGTCCTTACAACTTTGCCAGACTTAGCACCCTTTCTGAAATGCACTCCCCTCCTTTGTTCTGGCAGAAAGCCACAGATAAGCAATGAATGTTCTGGCCAGCAAGAAACATACATTTCACTCCAGAATGAGCTAATATTCCTATGGGCAAACTGTCAGACACATTCTGAAAGCCCAGTTTCTAGAGGTATAAGGAACTCACTTCCTATATTAGCTGTAATTTCCCATTCATATAGAGATTCTAGGTCCTCCTCCAAAATTCATTGCCTGAAATCCCTCCTAACTTTTGTTTACTCAATAGTGGGGGCTTAGTGTTAGTTTCAGTATTCTCTTGTAAGTAGGCAACCTTCTATGTTCATGAATTATCTAGGAATTCTTCAGTAGAGTATGAGTTCCTCCAAATTCCAGGTCTCTAGTCCTTGCTTATAACCTTCAGCGGCAGCTGAAGACTTTTTCCATAGTCTTCTCTGTTTAGCTTCAGGATATTCTGCCAAACCCAATGCTACACCATCTTTTAAGCTCTGGCATCCTATGCCTGGAGGACTGGTTTTCCCATAATGAATATAGAAATTGAGGGCCAGTATGTTAACTAAGTTAAACCTCAAGGTAAGCCACCCCCCCTTATCTTAATGTTCATCAGTAACCCCATCATTTCATCAGGTGTTGTTGCTTCTTCCTACCCTAGTAGATATTTATGTTTAAATTTTAAATTAAGCTTCTCTACCTTCCGATGTTTTTCCTCTTATTCCTTGATCCTACATTGAAATCATAATGCTAGACTTGTGACATCCCTCTCGATTGTTTCCAGATGGTTTCTCAGACTGGTCTAAAGGAAAGTGAAGCCAGTATACGTTAGTTTAAAAGTAAATCTTCAAACAGGGAGATAGTTCAACAAAGAGAGAACAAAAGAGTATGATAATAATGCTATAACACAAAACAACTATGGTAGAGGTAAATTGCTTTTTCTCTGTGTCTTAAAGTGTTTGATCAATTGTGCCAATGTATGAAAATGTGAAGTCTAAAGAAGACAGGCAGCTTTCTAAATCCAAACATCAAAAGCTTCGCTTTTGTTAGAAAAATTTAAACCCATGATACTTTGAATGAATTTGAAATTCTCTAAAATGAGCTCTAATAATAACCTTCACAAACAGAAAGGAAAAGAACAGTAGATTACGTGGCTCTGTGCTATCATTTTCTCTGGTACATTAGTTTTCCAAAGATGGCATTTTGGCTTGTACCAAACAGAAGGGCAAAGGTTACCAAATGCAAGCCTGGGGAAGCCAGAAAAGAGAAGAGCTTTTACAATGGAAGGGGAAAATCCAAGCTCTCAGCTCTGAATGGAGAGAAATTGCATGTGTGAAATTGACAACCCGCAACAGCATGGCACCATGAGAGGGGCCAGGAAATTAACTCTGCCGACTTCCTACTTACTGTATGACAGCTGTGGTTCTGTAGAGGTTTATTCAAGATTCAGATAGAAATCTCCAAGTCTTTGATAACTTTGGCGAAGTTCAGTTGCTGTTTGGAAAGCAATCTAAACAAATAAAATATCACAGTAAGAATGGTAGAAAGAGAGGGAAAATGATACAGAGAAAAACATAAAGAAAAAAAGTCACCCATTGTTCAGTATCTTAAGAATCACTGTTAACACTTGCCTACTGTGAGAAACATTGTTTTACAAAAGTGAACCAATTTGCATATGTAACTTAGATTTCTGCTTTTTCATTTAGACTGTCATAAATATTTTTCCCTGCCATGAAAATATCTTATCCAGGTGTAGTGGTACATGCCTATAATCCCAATATTCTGGGAAGCAGAGGCAGGAGGATCATAAATTCAAGTCCAGGCTCAAAAAAAAAGGAAAGAAATGGAATAAAGATGTAACTCAGTGTGAAATCCCTGGCTTCAGTCCCCAGTACTGAAAAATTTTAAAAATAAAATAAAAGTCTTTATAACCCTTGTTGTTGTTAATGTTTATAGAATACTCCATCACATGACTATATAGAACTTAACTTACTTAACCATAATTAGTGCAATTACTCTTCCCCATTTTTTGTCCTACTCAAATATATTTTCCATTGAACAACTGGAATGATCTTTTAAGAACTCAAAAGTTGATTTTGTAAATAAAAAAAAAAAAGTTGATTTTGTCATTCTATTTGGCACACACCTGTAATCCCAACACTCAGGAAGCTGAAACAGGAGGATCACTATGAGTTTGAGGCCAGCCTTGGCTACATAGTGAATTTGAAGCCAGCCTGCACTACAAAGCAAGACCCTGTCTCACAAAAAACAATAAATAAATAAATACATAAATACATAAATAAATAAATAAATAAATAAATAAATCAGAAATAGCCAGAGGTAGTAGCACATGCCTATAATCCTAATACCCTACTGAGGCAGGAGGATTGCAATTTTAAGCCCAGCCTGGATAACTTAGTGATTTAGCAAGATCCTGCCTCAAAATGGAAAACAAAAGGAGGGAGGGCAGGATTCAATCTCTAACACTGAAAAAACAAACAACCACTATTTTGAGACTCTTCAGTCTGCCATCGAAGACACTTCAGCCTCCCGATATGGACTCTCACAGGACACCGCAGTGAGCTCTAGACCTTCGACTGGACCCTTCAGATCTCCCATGTGCATACAGACCCTCTGCACTCTTCCACACATGACCCTCTCCCCTTCTAACATCCTTTGAAAATTATTAACTGCACTACCTTGACCCTCAGCATCAGTTGAAATTTTAGACTCTCAGGAAGATGGCAGAATGGTGAACAGCAGAGAAACAGCCTCTCTGAGATTTGGGGTCCAAACACTGGAATATAACAATATGAGGAAGAGAAGAAGGACAGACATGGGTTCCTGGGACCTGGCAAGGATCTGAAGTGAGAATTGAAGCCCACAGGGAGAGCGAAGACAGAGACCTCAATGCAAAAGGAGGTAGCAAGCAGCACTTTCTCCCTGAGTCCTGATTCACTGCGTGGGAGAGGCAACTTGAACTGCAGATTCACAGTACTAATGATGACCCCAAAGGCCTCCACAGAGAAATATACCAGTAGAACAGAGCAGTGGATACAGTGGGCTGCAGTGGCTGGTAAGTTATTCAAGTTCAAACATCCCACCAGAGAGGCCACCTGAGCTTGGAATTCAAAACAGCTGTGGCATGGCTCTATCTATGGGCTCCGGCTCTGTGTGTCAGGGTGAGGCAGAACTGAATTCAAATTGGCAGAAGGTCAAGGAGGTGAGTTCAACCTGGCAGGAGGCACATGGAGCATTCCAAGCCTCACACCAAGAAACCAGCCTAAACTTCAATAGAACTAAAGGTGCAGGATCACTGGGATTATTCACTATCCAACCATAAATATACAGCCATCTTGCTGGGATTAATTAACACAGATGAGGGACCTGTCTGCCCACTTTGTCTACCAATTACAGCCGAGACACGCCCTGAAGTAGTCATTTTTTTCTTGTTTTTTTTCTTTGTTTTTCTTTTCTTGTCTCTTTGTTTTTATTTTATTTTGTTTCTTTTCTTTTTTCTTGATTGTTTGTTTTTGTTTTTATATGAATGTGAACATTATTTCTAGTTGTCTTGTTGTTATTCTGTTCTGTTCTTGTTTTTATTTCTTCCTTTTCTTTTCCTCTTTTCTTCACCAGTTTCCCAAAGCTTGTGTAATCTTGCTTTGTCCTCCAGCCTTGCTTCTAAGCTCTTCCTCTTCTTCTATTTATCTATTTTTACCCCATCCCCTGAAGAATATCATGGCCACAAAACCAGCACCCCAAAATATTCTGAAGGACATTCTATAAAGGGATAACAAAGACTCAACTCCACAACATCAGCAGAATGAATCTACCAGGCAAGGCAAGTAATTAAACAGAGGAGAAATAAATGGAACCAACAATAGGAAGAAAACATGACAAGGATAATTCAATACATATCAGTTATAACCATCAATGTAAATGGTCTCAATTCACTAATCAAAAGAAATAGGCTCCCATTACTCAGCAGGCTGAGGCAGTAGGATTGCAGCAAGTTTGAGACCATCCTGGGCTATATAACATGACCCTCTCTCGAAAACCAAACCAAATCAAAACAACAAAAAAAAATACAAAAAAAGAAAGACTGGCAGAATGGACCAAGAAGTAAGATCCAACTTCATGCTACATACAAGAAAGACATTTAACTCAAAAAGAAATTCAGACTGAAAGTCAAAGGATGGAAAACAATACTCCATGTGACAGGAACCCAGAAAAAGGCAGGGATTGCAAAGTGGATTTCAACCCAAGACTGATCAAAAGAGACAAAAAAGGGGTTACTACATCCTTGAAAATGGAATAATCCAAGAGGAAAAAATAACAATCATAAATATATGCACACCAAATACCAGAGTACCCAACTATATAAAGCAAATATTAATAGAAATGAAAAATCAAATAAGCACTAATATAATCATAATGGGAGACCTTAATACCACACTGTAACAAATAGATCAACTAGACAAAAAAAATCAACAAAGAAATATGACAACCAAACCAAACTTTTGAACAAATGGACTTAATAGATGTCTACAGAGCATTTCTCCTCACAACATCAAAATACACATTCTTCTCAGCTGCACATGGAACATTCTCCAAAATAGACTACATTCTAGCTCATAGAACATGCTTAAGTAAATGCAAAGGAATTGAAATTATCCCATGCATATTATGAGACCACAGTACAATGAAATTTGAAATCGATGGCAAAAGAAACCACAAAACCTTCATAAACTCATGGAAATTAACACCACTTGTACAACCAATGGGTCAAAAATAAAATTAAAAAAGAAATTAGACAGCTTCTACAATTAAATGATAATACCAATACAACATACTGGAACTTATGGAATACAATGGAAGCAGTCCTACGAGGGACGTTTATAGCAGTGAATTCCCATGTCAGAAAAACAGAGTGAGCTCAAATAAACAACCTCATGTTGAAATTCAAGCTTATAGAAAAAGAAGAGGAAGTTAAGCCCAAAGCTCATAAAAGGAAGGAAATTATAAAGATTAGAGCAGAAATGAATGCAGTTGAGACTAAGAAAACAACAGAAAGAATCAATGAATTGAAGAGTTGGTTCTTTGAAAGGCTAAATAAAATTAACAAACCCTTAGGCACCTTTATCAAAAAAAAAAAAAAAGGAAAGAAAAGACTCAAATCCATGCAATTAGGAGTGAAAAGGGTGATTCTGCAGAAATCCAGATCATAAATACCTACTTCATGAGCCTGTATTCTAATAAGATGGAAAGCACAGAAGAAATAGACAGCTTCCTAGATACAAATAAATTAACAAGCTGATTCAAGAAGAGATACAAATTTTAAATAAACCAATATCAGTCAATGAAATTAAAGATGTAGTTAAAGACATACCAACAAGCAGGGTATGGTGGCACATGATCCAGGCATAGTGACACATGCCTGTAATCCCAGCACTTAGGATGCTGAGGCAGGAGGATCACTGCAAGTTTGAGGCTACATAATGAGTTCAAGGCCAGACTGGACTACACAGTGAGACCCTGTCTAAAAAAAAACAAAAACAAAAAATCATACCAATATAGAAAAGTTCAAGTCATGATGGATTCACTGCTGAATTCTACAAGAAATTTAGAGAAGACCTAATGAGAGTAGTTCTCAAATTTTAATGAAATTTATTCCGGAAAGCAAGAATTACCCTGATACCAAACCCAGGGAAGGATCCAACCAAAAAAGAGAACTATGTGCCAATCTACTTAATGAACATAGACACAAAAATTCTCAATAAGATACTAACAAACAGAATGGAATAAATCATCAAGAAAATCATACACCACGACCAAGTAGGATTCATCCTAGGGATGCAATGATGGTTCAACATATGCAACCAATGAATGTAATACACTATATGAACAGAACCAGGGACAAAAACCACATGATCATCTCAATAGATGCAGAAAAAAGTATTTGACAAAATCCAACAACCATTCATGATCAAAATCCTACAGAAAATTGGAATAGATGGGCTTTATCTCATACTGATGAAAGCCATATATGACAAACCAAGAGCCAATCTCATATTAAGTAGTCAAAAATTGAAAGCTTTTATTCCAAAATCCAGAACAAGACAAGAATGTTCACTATCACCACTCTTATTTGATATAGTTTTGGAAACATTAGCCAGAGCAATTAGACAAGAGAAAGAAATAAAAGGAATTAGGATAGGAAAGTAAGAAATTAAATTAGCATTATTTCCAGATGACATGATAATCTACACAGAAGACTTCAAAAACTTCACTAAAAGACTTCTAGATTTAATAACCAAATTCAGTAGTGTAGCTGCATACAAAGTCAATGCTCAAATCAGTAGCATTCCTGTACACAAATAACAAACTCAATGAGAGAGAAATTAGGGAAACAGCACCTTTCACAATAGCATCCAAAAAACTGAAATACCTAGGAATCAACCTAACAAAGGAGGTAAAAGACCTTTACATTGAAAACTGCAGTACTCTGAAAAGAGAGATTGAAGAAGATATTAGACAATGGAAAGATATCTCTTTTTCTTGGATAGGAAGAACCAATATAGTGAAGATGGCCACACTTCCAAAATTGTTATACAGATTTAATGCAATCCCAATCAAAATACCAACAGCATACCTTGCAAAATTAGAGAAAACAATCTTAAAATTCACTCAGAACCAGAGGAGACTTAGAATACCAAACACAATCCTGGCCAACACAGGCAAGGCAGGAAGCATCACAATCCCTGACTTGAAAGTATACTACAAAGCTACTGTGATAAAAACAGCAAGGTACTGGCCCTTTTCACATCTCTTTTGCTTCCTGGGCATAAGGTGAGTAGTCTTGCTCCACGTGTAGTCCTGCCATGATGTGCTGCCTCATCATAAACCCAATCAACATAGGCAACCAGTCATATACCAGAACCTCCAAAACTGTGTTTCAAACTAAATCTTTAGTCTTTTTAAGTTGATTATTTCAAGTATTTTGTCAGTGCTCATTAGAGAAACAGATTTAATATGATATTTAAATACATAAGGATTTACAAGGTAGGCATACAACATTTGCCCACAGAATCGGATGTGGAAGAATGCAAAAGGGTGGTCTGCAAGCTGGAGATCCAAAGGATCCAAAGATAGAAGGCTAGGGGCTCACTGTAGAGTCCTGTGCAAGTCCATGTAAAGAGGCTAAATAGTCTGCACTGGAAGCCAGGAGTTGGCTATCCAAGGAGAAGGCAAAGACTGGAGCAAGAAGAAACAGAAGCAAGACTTTCTTCTTCTTTTCCCTTCTTACTCCATTCAGGCTACAAGCCTATCGGTTGATGCCACTCACACCCAGGATGGGACTTCTGTCTTCAGTAAATCCTTTTAGTCACACTCAGAACTCTTTTGATCCAATCAGTTGGATATTTCTTGCTCGATTTAACTATCATAGTTAACTACCACAGTCACAGAAAGCTGACTAATACAGTATTATATCACAGTAAGAAGCAAGAGGAGGAGAAGAAGAGAAGCAGAAAGAAAAGGAGAGAGAGACAAGACAAACAGAAACAAAAAGCTAAAGGAGAAGAAATGAAGATAAAAGAGAATTCTAAGAAAATAACCTATTTATTGTGAAACTCGCTCATCCATTTTTTTTAGTAATTCTAACATTTGATTTGACTGGCAATCACATCTTCTAAAACTTTCCTGGATTCGTCCGTCCCAAAAAGAAAGTCTTTTTCCAAGCTTAGTCCTAAGCACAGTTCTACTATTTATATTCTTCCTCCCCCAGAAGCATTAGCTTTCCACTTGTGATCACTCAATATGTATTTTTAGTCCACTCTTCACCCTTGAATTCAAGGATGAGTATTTCTAACTCTCTCTGGATAATCTTATTTGAATATCTCACCAATATCTTTTACTTTATATTTTCAGTTTCTCCCTGAAAATAGCACCCATCACCACTTTTGTCTCAGACTTTTGGGCCAATCATCTTAATTATAAAAACTAAAACCCAATGGGCGCGAGGGAGTTGTTAAAGCCACAAAGCTGGCTAGCACAGTCCCAACTCTGAAAGGTTACAGTCATCTTTCACTTCCTTCCTTCATCCAGCCTCTCCCATTAGTCACTAAATTGTGTTGATTTTTCCTTCAAATGGTCTTTGTATCCCTCTGCACTCTTCCATCCCCACTGCCAGCCCCCTATTCAGGTTTTCAACACCTCGAACCTCGATGCCTGTGGCAGCCTCCTGGCAAATCTCCATAACTCCATCCTGCACACTGTGGCCTCGGTAGCTCACCCCAAACCACAGGATGTTTGCTTAGAAAGGATTTAGGAGATCATCAAATCTGTTGCACCAAACAGAGAGAATGGGAGAACCAACACAAACCTCTGCCTGCTGGCTAGATCAACACCGCCTCCTCAACTGTCAATCTATAGGAAGCCAGGCACAGTGGCACATGCCTATAATCCCAGCTACTGGGGAGGCTGAGGCAGGAACATCGCAAGTTCAAGGCCAACCTGTGCAACTTCGAAAGACTCTGCATCAAAATAAAAATTGGGCAGGGCCAGGGATTTAGCTCAGTGGTTTCACCACCTGATGCACAAGCACAAGAACCAAGTTCAATCCCTGGTACCAAAAAAAATAAAAATAAAAATTGGGCAGGGGATGTAGCTCAGTGGCCCAGGGCCTGCCTAACAAGTGCGAAGTCCTGGGTTCAATCTCTGCTACCAAAAAACAAACAAAATTTAAAAATCAAAAAAGCAGGCCCAGAGATTTAGCTCAGTGGTTCTGCCGCCTGCCTCATAAGTGTAAAGTCCCGAGTTCAATCCCCAGTACCAAAAAAAAAAAAAAAATCAAAAGAGCAGGGGATGTTGCTCATTGGTAGTTCATTTGCATAGCATCCATGGGGTCTTTAGTCCAACTGCCAGTAACACACACAGGAAACACACACAGTAACACACAGGAAAAGAAGAAATAAGCAGTGAATTTCAAAATAACCAACCCCCAAACACACACAGGCTGTCAGCAGAGCCAGTCTCATACTAAAAGGACCAAGTAGAATCCCACAACAGAGATCAGAAATATGGCTCAGGATTAATTTTAAGACTCCCCATTACAGGTACCATCTGTTCTCCTCCTGTCACACTTAGTCAGCAACCAGGACAAAGGAAATGTGGGATTTGCTCAAAAGTGAAGGGTCTAGCATGATTTCTGGGGAATTTGGAAGCTCTACTTTGATGGTATGTGGCTGCCTAGTGGAAGTTCCTTGAGAGCCATGGTAGTAACCAAGGAGTTTAAATTGGATTTTTAAGAATCCAAACATTCTCCTTTCACAGATGGAAAAACCAAGCCCCAAGCATGCAAAATAACTCATCCAGGATCCCTCACAAAAAAAGAGACCAGAACAGGGCTGGGGATTTAGCTCAGGGTGCTGCTGCCTGCTTTGAAAGTGCAAGGTCCAGAGTTTGATCTCCGGTACCAAAAAAAAAAAGAAAAAAAGGACAAATGAGAGTAGAACAGAAATGGAATGAAGACAACCTGCTTCCTAGCTAGTGCTTTTTCCTTTCCATGATGCCATGCATCCATCTCAGGAACAGAACAGGACTCCTAATAGAGCAACATTTGAAAAAGGTCAAAGCAGCCACATTATCTGCAATATTCCACCTCTGCAAACTCCATTCCTGCCAATCCCCAAGCTGAGCTGACTGTCACGGCACTACCAAACTTCTGAACTCCTGCTCCATGGAGCTGAGTGTTATGGGTTTCATCGTCATGCACCTCCTTCAGCTCTCCATAAGCTCACAATCTCAGCAAAGGACAGCAATCTCCACAGATGAGGACAAATCTGCACTGTGAGGTACAATAACTAAGAAGTAAATGAAGTAGGTAAGTAGTAAAAAGGCAGGCATGATTGTCTACAGGGTTCAAACTGTTTTAAGGTGACACATGAGCAGAATTTTCCAGGATAAACAGAACCCATACAAACAGAACCACTTCAAACAGCAGAGATGTCCGTGGTCTGGCTATGCACTACCACAGGAACACCTGGCTTCCATTTCCACCCTGGAATTGGGCTCATTGGAGAGCAGCACTCATTGCTCTCATCACAAGCTCCTGCCCAGGCCCACTGCTTCATTCAGTCTGTATAAGAGTTCATGTTCTGGACTTCTGGGAAGATGGCAGAATGGTGAGCAACAGAGAAATAGCCTCTCTCCAATATTTGAAATTCAGATGCTGTAATATAGCAACATAAGGAAAAGAAGGAGTAGGGAAGTGAGTCCCCAGGACCTGTCAAGGATCTGAAGTTAGAATTAGAGCCTATGGGGAGAGTAAAGAGACAGACCACAATGAAGAATAGGGAGGTGGAAAGCAATGTTTCCTCCTAGAGTCCCAGCTCTTGGTGTGGGAGGGGCAGCTTGAATCTGCAGAGACATAGTGACTACTGGAGACCCCCAAGGCCTCCATGCAGAAATACCAGTGGAATGGGGCAGTGGACATTGAGGACTTCAGTGGCTGGTGAGTTATTCAAGTTCAGATGACCCCTAGGAGAGAGCAATTGGCCAGTAGCCATTTTGGACAGGGACCAATGGAAATCAGAACTCAGAGCAACTGCAGATTGGCTCCATCTAGAAGCTCCAGGTGTTAGGGTGAGGCACAACCAAGTTCAAGCTGGCAGGAGGTCAGGGAGCCAAGTTTAAGCCAGCAGAAGACACTCAGAGTGTTATGGGTTGAAAAACTTAGGAAAAAAAATTTTAAAAAGAAAAGCTTAGGTCCCAGGCTCACAGCCAGAAACCAAAAGAAGCCTGAACTTCAGTGGAACTAAAGGCCCAGGTTTGCTGAGATTTTCCACCACTGCCATAACTCTATTGCTGCCTTGCTTAGATCAATCAACACAGACCTGAGCTCTGACTGCCCCCTCCATCAATCAGTGACAGCGAAGACATGCCCTGATGGGGACATTATTTTCTCTGCTTTTGTTCCTTTCTTTGCTTTTTAATTTTTTTATTCTTTTTTCTATTTTTTCTCTTATCTTGATTGTTTGTTCATGTTTTTATGAATGAGAACATTGTTTCTAGGGAGGTTTTTTGTTCTGATCTTCTTTCTGTTTCTTCTCCTTTCTTTCCCTCCTATCTTCTTCACCAGTTCCCAAAACTCATGTAATCTTCCTTTGTCCTCCAGCCTTGCTTCTAATCTCTTTTTTTCTATTTCTCTATTTTTCCCCTAACCCTTTTTAAATTTTCTCCCTAAGGGTAAAAAACACTCTTTTGAGGGGATGTGTACTATAGAAATTTTTTTGCTCTGTTTTAGATTTGACTATATAACTACAAATCCTGTTCATACAGTTAAAGGTGGCAAATTAATAGTAACCATGGTTTGTCATTTTCTAGGCTGTGTTTTATGCTACTGTTATTATTGATTGTACTAGTTTAGCCAAGGTGACATAATTGTTCTAATCAGTTGTTCTTCTGTGTATGCTAAGACTGAGATAGCTGAGGATCATAAACAATACTATAGGCCAATACCAAAGGACCAGGGGGTAGGCCAAATAGGCAGCAACTTCTCATCTCCAATAAATTGCAGAGACAGGTTCTTGCAACAGATTCAAAACTGAAAAGATAACTACACCTGGAAGATATCTCTGAGAATTAGTCATCTCCTATGTGTTCCCAATACTAGTAATAAAGATAACTACCATAAACAATTTATAAGCATCAACTCAGGAACTAAAGTAAAAAAAAAGAAAATGAGAAGACATGGAAGCAAGATCCAATCCTAGACTTCCAGCTTGCCAAGGTGAACCCAGGGATCAATGAAGTGGAACAATTCCAAAACCAACCACCTGCACTCTCTGAAGTGGTAACAGCAGAAGTAACAAAGCAAATGAATGAAGTTCTAGAAAAAATTCAAATCAGAAATAATTTCTTAGATAACTTCAGAGATGATGACCATAATGAAGGGCATGATTAGCGAATCTAGAGATGATACATATTAAAAAAAATAGAGGAGCTTAAGAAAGTGATGGAAACCATGAATGCCCAACATAGGAAAGAAATGGAATCCATGAAATGGATATAATCAGATGTCCAGGAGATTAAAAAACAATTCTATTGAAAGTATATGCAGCAGAATGAGCCAATGTGAAATAGGAAGAAAATGTTCAAATGGGAAGGGGAACTAGGGAAGGGGGAGGGGGAAAGGAAGGAAGGGAAAAAGAAAAAAAATGGAAACAAAGCTTTTGTAAAGAAGGAGGGGAAGAAGGGTTGAAGGGAGGTGAGGGAAAGGAGAAAAAAGAAGAATCGAGATATATCATGTACAGGTACAGATTCTCTATGATGAATGTGATCATTATGTATATCTAAAATGTACCCCCCCAAAATTTTTTTAAGTTCCTATTCTCCTAGTCCTTATCAATATTTCCAAGACAGTGTTTAAAATCAGGGCCAAGAGAAGAAATCTCCTGGCTTGACAACTGTCATAGTCTAGTTAGGCAAACATACACACCTCTTCCAGACAATTCAGTAGTGTTCTGTTCCCCTGGTCAGAAATTCTTTTTTCTCTCCAATCGTCATGAATCCCTAAGTCCCACCCAAACCTGCACACAGAGACTCCACTTTCTGTCACCAGCGGAGACCTGTACAGTGCCACCTGACCCCTCTGACTGAACCTTCTCCAGTCAGTAGGGCCTCACACTCCAGTCTCTCTCCCTCCTTCTCTCCCTTTTTCCTGCCTGCCTCCTCCCCAAGAAGCCACGCCCTCCTCCACATCCTGACTCCTCCCTACAGCCTTGGCACTGGCTGAATATGGCCTTGCTCTGCCTCAGGCCAGAGGGGACCCACATTTGGACTGTGATGCCCAGTAGGCCCTGCGCTGCTGTGGCCTCCACAACTAGCCCCTGACCAAAAATACTCAAAAGAAAAATACCAACTATGTAGACTTGTTTCTTATCATTATTCCCTATACAACGTAGCATAACAACTATTTATGCACTATTTATATTGTATTAGGTATTATAAGTAACCTGGAGATTATTTAAAGTATATATATAGGAAAATATATGTAAATTATATGCAAATATTACATTTTATTTATCTTTTAAAATAAATTTTTATTTTATTCCATTCCTCCCCTCAAGCCCCCTCCCCTCCCTATGTATAAAAACTTTGTTTCCATGTTTTTCTTCTATTTTCACTTTTTTATTTTTGGTACCGGGGATTGAACTCGGGATCTTGTGCTTTTGAGTCAGGTGGCAGAAACACTGAGCTAAATCCCCAGCCCTTCACTGTTTTTCTTGTCCCTCCTTCCTTTCTCTCTCCCTCCTCCCTTGTTCCTCTTTCCATTTGAACATTTTCTTCCCGTTTCCCAATGTCTATTATACATTTCGGTCCTTATTTCCACTTTTGGTTTCTTACAGCATAGAAACAATGCAGTATTTACACAGGGGTCCTATTTATTTCACTTAAGAGAATGGTCTCAAGGTCCATCCATTTAGTGATAAATGTCTCTAGTTTATCACTCTTTATAGCTGAGTAGTACTCCATTTTATACAAAAACACACACAACTTCTTTATCCAGTCAACCACTTGATGGGCATTTGGGCTGTCTCCAAGATTTAGCTATTATAAGTTGTGCTGCTATAAACATGGGTATCCATATATCACTGTGGTATGATGCTTTTAATTCTTTTGGGAAGATCCCCAGCAGGGGAATAGCTGGGTCAAATGGGACCTCTAAGCCTAGATCTTTGAGGTATCTCCACACTGATTTCCACAGTGGTTGCACCAGTCTACACTCCCACCAGCAGTGGAGAAATGTTCTTTTTTTCCCACAACCCCTCCAGCATTTGTTATTGGTTGATTTCTTGATAGCAACCATGGAATGAGATGGAATCTCAGCATCGTTTTAATTTACATTTCACCTATGATCAGTGATGTTGAACATCTTTTCATGTATATATATTTGCTGTTTCTATTGTTTTCTCTCCTTTTTTCTGGTACCAGGGATCAAATTCAGGACCTTTTGTTTGCAGGGCTGGTGAAGTGTCACTGAGCTAAATCCCCAGCCCTATTTATTTGCTGTTTCTAATTTTTCATCTGAGAAGTGTCTTTTCATTTCAGATGACCATTTTTTCATTGGGTCTTTAAATGTTGGGTGGTCTGATATTTCTTTTAGTTCTTTATATATTCTAGATAATAGTCCTTTATCTGATGAATAGCTGACAATATTTTTTCCCATGCTGTGGGTTGTCTCTTCACTCTGTTGGTGGTTTTTTGTTTTGTTTGTTTGTTTGTTTGTTTTGGGTTTTTTGCTGTGCAACTGAGGTCTCCATTGTTGATTCTTTGTAGGATTTCCCATGTGATCTGGGTTTTGTTCATGAAGTCTTTGCCTAGTCCTATGTTCTCAAACATTCTACAAATTCTGTCTTCCGGCAGACTTAGTGCTTCTGTTTTAATTTTTTTTTTTTTTTTTTGTACCAGGAATCAAACTCAGGACCTTGTGCTTCCAAAGCAGGCAGCAGCTCCACTGAGCTAAATCCCCAGCCCATGTTTTAATATTTAGATCTTTGGTCCATTTTTATTTTAGGTTAGTGCATCGTGAAAGATATGGGTCTAGTTTCAATCTTCAGCATGTGGAAAGCCAGTTTTTCCAGCACCATTTATTAAAGAGGCTATTTTTCTTCAAGTGAAGGTGTTTGGCTCTTTTGTCAAAGATAAGGGGGCTGAGCATGTCTGGAGTTGTTTCTGCATCTTCTAATCTGTTCCATTGATCCTCAGGTCTGTTCTTTTGCCAGTAGCTGTTTTTATCATAGTAGCTTTGTAGTATAATTTAAAGTCAGGGATTGTGATACCTCCTCCCTTGCCTTTGTTGCTCAGAATTGCCTTTGCTATTCTAGGTTTCTTCTGGTTCCAAATGAATTTTAGCATTGTTTTTTCTAATTCTGTGAGACATGCTGTTGGAATTTTGATTGGGATTGCATTGAATCTGTATAAAAATTTTGGAAGTATGGCCATTTTCACTATATTAGTTCTTTCTAACCAAGAACAAGGGATATCTTTCCATTTTCTGATATCCTCTTCAATCTCCTTTTTCAGTGTACTGTAGTTTTCAACCTACATCATTTTCTAAGAGGGTCTCTTTTTTTCCTTTTTGGGTTTTTTGTTTTGTTTGTTTGTTTCTTGAAACAGGGTCTTGTTATATAACCCACCCTGGCCTCAAATTTGCATTCCTCCTTCCTGCTTCCTGAGCACTGGGATTATAGGTGTGTGCTTATAGAAGAATCTTGAGCATCCACAGATTTTGGTGTCCACAGGGAACCTGGAGCCATTCCCTGCAGTATTAATTGATTGCATTTACTATATATATTTTTTGGTATTGGGGATCGAACTCAGGTCCATGCACTTGCAAGGCGGGGGGGCAGAACCACTGAGCTAAATCCCTGGCCCAAAAGTGCATGGAGGTGGGGGGTTACCAGAGATCGAACTCTGGACCTTGAACTTTTGAGGCAGTCAGTGGCACCACTGAGCTAAATCCCCAGCCCTTGCATTTACTGACTTTAAGTTACACTCAGAGAATTGAGGAGAGATTTAGAATTCAACTTCAACACATGTCCTATTTCTGACCTACAGTCTTTATTCTGCATTGGGAATTATTTTGATAAATCTTATAATTCTAGGTAAAGTGACATAATTATATGGTATATATTTGTGTGTTACACACATAAATTTTCCAATATAAACACAACATATGCCACAAGGATGCATTCTGTCACCACAATCTCCCTTTTGTTTTTGCTTGGAGTTTTTGTTGTTGTTGTTGTTTTATTGTTGGGGGGGGGGCGTTGAGACAAGGTTTTGCTCTGTACCACTAACCCAGCCTCCTGACTGCTGGGGTTACAGGTGTGCACCACCATCCCCCACTCTCTTGTTTTTTAACACATCAGAAACTTCTCCACCTCCGTCTTCCCTGTCACAGTATCATACCAGCAAGGGGATGCAGATTGAGTCCCCAAACACTCCTGCAGGGGTGAGAGTCAAAGCAGGGAACTGGGAGATGGCAGAATATAAATTTTCAAAGGAATGTAGGAAGACTTTGGAACTCCTGAACTTTTACAAATTAAATGTGTTGCTCATTAGCTCAAGGTTATAGTTTTAAATCTTCTATAAATAATATAAAAAATACACTGGTGCTAGGCATGGTGGCACATGCCTGTGATCCCAGCACTCAGGAGGCTGAGGCAGGAGGACTGCCATGAGTTTGAGGCCAACCTGAGGTACACAGAGAGATCCTGTCTCAAAAAGCAAAAACAAAATAGACTGGGCCTAGCTCACTTTGCACTTAGGGTAACTAGAGACTAAGAAAGACATTTTTCTTTTTCAAAGAGATGATGTTATAAATGTGGTTATCTTCAAGGCAAGTGTGAGAAACTCAGCTGATCCAGAGCAAACTAGGTGATGAAGTACTAAGTACTTTACAAGAAGTCTCAGAGCTCCTTCCCTTGCTTAGTCACAAGGTAAGGTCACCTTGGCCCTTCCTGCTCCACCCCAGCCTTTCCACCAGCACCCTCCCAAGATCAGCAGCATGAATTTGCACAATTCTTTACTGGGAAATAAGAGACAGGGATTTTTTTTTATTCTTGTCTGTCTGTTTGTTTGTTGAGATAGGGTCTTACTATGTAACCTGGGCTGGCCTTGGACTCGAAATCCTGCAGACTCCCGGGTTCTGAGATTACAGGCATGCACCATCACGTCTGGTGTACTTGGAACATTCATTCCCACCCAAGGGTGGTAGCAAAGCCTGGAATCCCAGCTGAGGCAGGAGGATCGCAAGTTTGACACCAGTGTGGAGCACATTTGGAAACCCTGTCTCAAAAAAACAAAATTTAAAACAGGAAAGAAAGAAAATGGAAAGGGAAAAACAGTGAAATATGAGGGAACATGGCCTAGGAATATGAATTCAAGTTACCCTGAATGACATATTCCACCATAAAGAGGTTACATGGATTTTTATAGTCGCAAAGCAAAGCCATAAATTAAAGTGTTTACGAAATACACAGGAGGGCTCCTCAAGGTGGGCTACAGCAAGGCAAGGGAACCTCTTCTATAGGATTCAGACATTACCACATTCTTCGTTTTCAGGTTGGAGTAGAGGCTTGGTGAAGTAGACAGAACATTCCCAGAGGTTTACCTACCTAATTGTTAGGAGAACATTAGGTCAGATACAAAGGTTAAAAGGAAATGGCTGCTTTTCTAAATGGCCTAAGAGGGCCCAAAATAACTTGGGCTTTTCATTTGCTACATTTTGTCTCTCTACAGTCAAGGTGTTGTACTCATTTAAGGTCAAAGAATCTGTAGGCTCTTCAATACAGATGCAACATCTTTTCCTGTTTGTTTTTAATTAATTGTATTGGTACTTTTTTGGCATACATAAAGGTCACATTCATCATATGGAATTATACCTGCACGTAATGTATCTTTATTCTTCATTTGCCCGTTCCTCTTCCCTTTCTTCAATTCTTTTTCAATTCCTGCTTTGCAAAAGCTTTGTTTCCATTTTCCCTTCTATTTTCTTTTTTTTTCCCTTTTCCTTTCCTTCCCTTTTCCCTCTCCCCTCCCTCCTTCTTCTTCCCATTTGAACATTTTCTTACTTTCCAATATCTATCATCCATTTTGGTCCTTATTTGCACTTTTGGTTTCTGTTTCTTTTTTGAGACAAGGTCTCGCTAGGCAGTTTAGGCTGTCCTCGAACTCACTATGTAGCCCAGGCTGGCCCTGAACTCATGGTGATCCTCCTGCCTCAGCCTCCCGAGTACAGGGATTACAGGTATGTGCCACCACACCAGGCTCCAGATGTGGCTTTTTGAAGGAACTTCAGCTCACACAAAAAATATCAGACAACAGGACTGGGAATGTAACTCAGTGGTAGAGTATTTTTCTAGGATGCTTGAGGCCTTGGAAAGAGGGAAAGAAGCAAGGAAGGGGGGGAGGGAGGGAGGGAAGAAAGGAAATCAGCTAACAGTGGCATTTAAAGCATTAATAAAATACTGCAATTTAAATTATTACTGTTAAAGGCTTTGCTTTCCAAGCTCAGGGTGACAGGCATCCCTGCACACCCAGCTGAAGCAGAGTTATCAGAGTCTCCTGGCTACACCAAAATGTCATCAGGTAGCCTACTTCCAAAAGAGGCCTCCCAACTAAAGATCACCAGGTTCTGGGTTGCTCGCCTCTCCCTCTGGAGTTAGATTCCAGGTTCTTCTTGTCTCAATAAAATATTGAACAAAATAACCATAAAGCAGTGACTAAGTTTATTTGAGAAAGTAAAAGGGAAGACTGAGAGAGAAACTGGCTCTGCAGAGTAAGCTTGGGCCAAGTAAAAGGAGAAAAAGTAAAAGAAAAAGACACCCTGGAGAAAGCAGGGTGGACTACTATGAGGAAAGTCAAAATAGTGGGCTCCTCATGGCATCTGTGTCCTTATATGCTGTCCAAATCTCAAGGAAACCCAAGAGAACTTCTACATATAGGTCTTGAGAGGTGGTGCTGGGATCCTACCCCTCAGGTGGAGGTCAGGTACAGGCCATCCTATTGAAAACCTGCTGGAGTTCTTGTGAGAAGTCCAGGTACAGAGCTTTGGGAATTGTTCTGCACATGTGTCCAGGATCTTTGTAATTAACAGATCACTCCTACTTCCCCAGCCAGCTTTGTCAAGCCCTAATTTCTTATCCCAACAGGAGGATGGTGAGTTTGGAAATGGTCTGTCCAATGCATCAAGTTCAAGGCCAGCCTGGACTGCATAGCAAGACCCTGTCTCAAAAAGATTAAAGAAAAAAATAGAAAAATAAAAATTTTGCTTTCCAGAGTAACAAAGCACAATACTTGACATTTCTGTTTTAAAAGGTGATTAGAAAACAGGCTTGGAACTGTTCCTTTCCTTTTTAGTTCTCCATGCATTAGATGTGAAAAACTTTCCACTAGCAGTTGCATGTGAGACTTTTCTCTAAAAACAAATTTCTCTTGAATTCAGGTCTTTCAACTTAATTGATTTTAAGTGATCTCTTTAAAAAATATCCTAAGTTTTATCCAAGGGACTCCAGAAATTATCTTATTAATGACTTTATGGTTAAATGCTAAAATACATCTTCCTAAACCGCTGAGATGCTTTGAAAATCATGTCCCAAGTATGTTGTCACTTGAGAAAACAAAAGTAATTTTTCCTTATGAGATCTTTATAGCCAATAAGTAAATTTAGTCTCTTTTCTAGGCAGTTTAGCAGAGAAATAAAAAGTAATAGACACAGCTGGCCGTGATGATTCAGTCTTGTAATCCCAGCACTCAGGAGGCTGGGGCCAGCGGATTACCCCAAATTTGAGGCCAGTCTGGGATTTGTAGTGAGTTCAAGGCCAGCCTGAACTACATAGCAAGACCCTATCTCAAAAAACCAAAAACAAAAACAAAACAAGTGATAGACACAACATAATATCACATTATAAAACTTATTTTAGTAAATCATTTAAAAAATATTTCTGGAAAAAAAAAACCATCACAGTTTTTGCTGTTGCTATTGCTTTGTGAGATTTCTTTCTTTCTTTTTTTCTTTTTTTCTTCTTCTTCTTCATCATAATCATCATGCTGAAGCCCTTTATTAGTCTGTTGGCTTCTTTTAAATCTAATTTCTAATCCTAGAATTGAGTGCACAGTGGATTAAACTGTTATCAAACATCTTTTGGGTATTAGAAGTCACTTCTGGATCAAATGAAGTGTAAGAAAATCAGCATGATGTTGTCCGGAGAAAGTAAGGCAAGCTAACTTAAATTCCATCAGGGAGAATTAAAAGGACTGGAAATGATTGATTAAGAATGGTATTTAATGATTGCCATGGGGATATTTACCTTATTTTAAAGAATCAAATACACGTGGCTATTAGGCCCTGGCAAAGATGTCAAGGCGGAGAGAATGAGAAGGCAGCCATGACTTCTTCCTAAGGAACTCAGTAACTGGGCAAATGGACCTGTCCCAGTGCTACTGACCTTTACCTGAGCCTGTGCTGGATCCAGTGGCTTGGCTTGGCTTGGGGTGGTGAGGGAATGAGATTCCTCCCACTGAGTGCAGGATGTCAGTTATTACAAGGTTATTCTGTTTTGTTTTGGGTACTGAGCTTTGTTCCCAGCCCTTTTTATGATTTATTTTGAGACAAGATCATGCTCTGTTGCCCAGGCGGGGCTCAAACTTGCAATCCTCCTGCCTCAGCTTCCCAGAGTGCTGGGATTATCAGCATGTACCATCATGCCTGGTTTGCTGTTGTTGTTGTTGTTGTTGTTATTTATTTATTTATTTGTTTGTTGAGACCAAGTCTTGCTATGTAATTCAGGTCAGCCTTGAATTTACTTTATAGAGCAGGCTGGCTTCAAACTCAGAGATCCTCCTGCCTCAGCGTCTCCAGTGTTGGGATTTCAAGCTATGGCAAGCCCAGCTCAAGGTTTTCTTTTTTTTCTTTTTTTGGATTTTTTTTTTTTTTTTTTTTTTGGTACCTGGGATAAAACTCAGGACCTTGCACTTTCGAGGCAGGCGGTGGCACCACTGAGCTCAAGGTTTTCTTTAGCAAATAAAAATTAAATAAAATTTAAAAATAAAACCTTGCAAAGGGAATGCAGCTCAGTGGCAGAATGCCTAAGCATGCACAAGGCCTTGAGTTTAATCCTCACCACTGCAAAACAAAACAAAAGCAAAAAAAAATAAAACCCCAAAAAGTCCTTTTGTAGAATACAGTTTTTTTTATTAAGTTTATTTATTGGTACATTTTAGGTACACAATATAGTTACATTCATCATTGAGATCTTGTACCTTTACATGATGTATTTTGGTTCTTATTTTTCCTTATTTACAAATAATTTGTTTCCATTTTTTTCCTTTTCTCATATTTTTTTTTCTTTCCTTTCCCCTTCCTCCCATTTCCCCTATTCCTTTAGACATTTTCTTCCTATTTCACAATGTTTGTATACATTTTGATCTTTATTTACACTTTTAGTTTTTCACACCAGAGAAACTATTCGGTATTTACACATGTGTGAATGAACAGACATTTCTCAGACAAAGAAGTAAAAGCAGCAAGTAAACATGAAAAAGTTCAGTGTCACTGGTCATTTGAGAGATCCAGATGAAAACAATGCTGAGATTCCACCTCAGCCCAGAAAGAATGGCTGCTATCAAGAAATCAACCAATAACAAATGCTGGCAGGGGGTGTGGGGAGAAAGGAACCCTTCTCCACTGCTGGTGGGAGTGTAGACTGGAGCAACCACTGTGGAAATCAGTATGGAGATACCTCAAAGAACTAGGACTGGAAGTCCCATTTGACCCAGCTATTCCACTGCTGGGGATCTTCCCCAATGAATTAAAAGAATTATACTGCAGTGATATGTGCTCACCCATGTTTATAGCAGCACAGTTCGTAATAGCTAAAGCTTGGAAACAGCCCAAATGCCCATCAACTGGAGACTGGATGAAGAAGATGTGGGGTTTTTAAAAAATGGAGTACTACTCAGCCATAAAGAATGAGAAACTAGAGACATTTATAGCTAAGTGGATACCCATTGAGGCCTTACTCGTAAGTGAAATAAATAGAATACACTTTTTAAATTGTTTGTTTTCAAAATAAATAAAAACTGAAGTAATGAACTTCCAAAGTGTATTGTTCTATAGTTTCCCTTTAATATTGTAATTGATGACATTAGAGGCAATTAAACCATTAATTAGAAATCTGCATTGATGCAGAAAGGAAATACACAACCTCAATTTTAGCTTCTGACATATTTACACTTAAAATCAAAGCTTTTGTTAAGTTAAATCAGAAAGAGCTACGTAGCATGAGAAAGAGTTAACCTTGCTTAGGAGTGTCTCTTTTTTTTTTTTCAAAGGGGTTTGTTGGAAAAATACTTGACAAATCTGCCTTTAAAAGCAAATGCAAAAATATTGTGACTATCCTTTCTACAGCCTTCCTATGAAATTTAACTGGTGGGAAAGAAACCATGGTTGTCAAAATAATAAGCACACCACATTTTACAGCTATCAGGAGAGAAATAACCAGTTTTCTATTTTATAGTGAGGGTTTTTTTGCATATCCTAGTGTGTGATGACTAAGAGCAATTAGCCTACAGATAGGTTAATGATGTCAATTTGTATCTTTCCACAGGAATATAACAAAATCCAAGCTTTTATTTAGCTTACAGAACTTACATTGGTCTGAGCAACCAAACATTTCAGCTCATTTGAAGAACAATTTTTTTAAAAGGGAAAGGAAAGAAATAAAAGAGCAACTAAATATTCATGGGCATGAACTTTTTTTAACATCTGTAAGTTCTGGCTTCTTAGTAAAGACTGTAATAGTAATAAGCCTGAGTGGGCAGCTGTTTTCCATCTGTTCCACAGGAACTTTTACACAAGTTCTTACTCCCCAATACTGTTAACCAACTATGAGACTTGTATCACCTTTGTTAAAATGAGAAAAGAAAAATATGTCAAAGATTTATGTCCTGCTTTTCAATAGCCATGTACTCAGCAGGTCAGTTTACTCAGAAGTAAGGACCTACAACAAACTGATTTCAAAAATTATTTAATCTTAGCCCAATGTGACGGCACATGTCTGTTATCCCAGAACTCGGCAGGCTGAGGCAGGAGAATTGCTATGAGTTGGAGGCCAGCGAGGTTGAGACCTGTCTCAACCTCCCCCAAAAAAAGAAATTACTTAATCTCAGACAAATTGAGCTGTTCTAGGCATAGCACAGGCAAATTCTACCCTGACACACAATCTGCTGTCAGAGATTGTAGATCTAGCTTATTAATGCTAGCGTGGAGAGAAGAGATACAAAGATGGAGAAAACACAGTATCTAATTTTCAAAGACTGCATGATTATGAAATAAATTGATTTTGGGGCCCATAAAAAGGGAACTCCCTTCTCCCTTTATATTTTCACCAGCATGTCTTTTTTGTTGCTATTTTTGGTTCAATTTTTACAGTTTTGCCATTAAAATTTTATTTCTTCAGCTCATCTGAGTCTGAGGCTTCACTTACTTTTTAAATTTTTCAAATGTCAGAAAATCTGTAGATTCTTTTCAAAAATTGATTCTGTTTGAGAAGCAGTATATCTTTGTTAATAACCTGGGCATTAAGCAAGTAAATAGGACATATTCCTGCCCTATATTCTAATTGTCTTACGGCCCTGATTTGGAAATTTTGCTGTTCAGGGTCTCACTCCATTTCTTGCAAAATAAATTTTTTTAAAATGCAATTAGGGCAAGAAGGTGACATGTATCCCATTTTTTATAATACAACATGGCCATGAGAAAAATTCCTTAGAGCTGGGTGTGGGGACATACACCTGTAATCCCTAAACTGAAGAAGCTGAGGTAAGAGGATCTCTATGAGTTTGAGGCCAGCCTGTGTTACATAGTAAGACCCTGACTCAAAAAAACAAAGAAAAGAAAGAAAGAAAAGAAAGGGGGGGGAGGGAGGAAAGGATGGAGGAAGGAAGGAAGAAAGGAAGAAGGAAAAGAGAAAAGAAGCATTGCTTTATCCCATAATTATTAAACAAAGCTCTGTTGCATTTATGATTATATCTACCTAACAATTCCCATACCTTTTCATCACTGTCATAGCTTAAAGACGAAATATTGCATAACTAACGGTATTTTGTACATCTAAATTCACAGACTTCTCAAATTTTGTAATGTAGTTCCAGTAATACATAATTACTCCAGTTTAAAAGAATATTTGCAGTTCTGAATTTTATTTCTAAAAAAAGCACATGTTGTTATTGAGAGAAAAATATATGAGCTAACAGAATAAATCTTGGAGTGTATCCCCAGTTCTACCAGTGACTCAGATATTGCCCTTATACTTCCATGGGCCTCACTTTTCTCGTCTCTAAAATAAAGAGATTACCATTTGAGAATTATTCCTTCCAAAAGAAAGATTCTCCTGTATTCTCTGGGCATGAGTGATGTCCATGGCTGTGTCTAAGTCTCTGCTCTCTTTCATTCACCTGTCTCAGCAATGTCCATATTACAAAGGAAACCCTAAGCTTGACTTAGTGCTCCATCTCAGAGACCCCAGCCCTACATTCAGCAGCTCTAACAAAACTCATGTTTCTATTGCTGAATAAAATTCACATTTTCCTTACTTGATATCTATATTTTCTCTTATTATGTCTCATAAATTTCATTATCTGCTCCAAGGAGGACTAAAGCCCAATGTTCCAAACACTGATTTCCACAAATAACGATTTAGAATTGATTTCTAAACTGTTTGATATCGTACTGCCATAATTCTATGGAGTGTAGTATTTTTTATTAAATTATCCCATGTATTGGTCACTGTTCTGCCCTAAGTCACTTTCTACCCTACCTCATCCTCCCAAAATTCTTTACTGCTAATCCACAGGCAGTGCATAGATGAGCAGGCCCAGTGCTTGTTGTACAGTACATGAATTTATTCAATGATCAGTGATTTCCTCTCTTTTTGAGAATGACTTGGTTCAATGTGAATAAAATCAGTAGAGTTAAAGGAGAGTAAGACAGTGTCTGAAGCTGTGTAGCTCTGAGTAATGTAGATGTGTAGGATGTTCCAAGTTACACCATTTATTGATATCTACAGATGCTTTATGATACAAATGGCAATGGATTAGTTGTTTAACATGTTTCTAGGGTCATGGGACTTTGGACGGTATTTGTCATTTACTTAAAGGGAAAATATCTAACAAATGCTCCCATACAAGAAAAGAATTAATCAATATAAGGAGCTTCACAGTTCCCATATGCTACCTCATGTAACATCGATGACCAGAACTTTTTCTTTTCTATTTCTAATAATTTGATTACAGAAGACCTCTGAAGCCAACTTCAGAAACTATTTTAAGAATAAAACATTCCATCAGAATTAGGGAAATCTTATTCTCCGTCATTTTATTCACATGAAAACTAGGGGTAGAAAAATGTGAGTAGCAGGGCCCATTTTGACTACCTTTTACCAAGATTAAACCTGGGCATCATATAAAAGCCAAGCTTCTAAGATGTTGGCATCTTCTTCATGTTTCTAAGTGAAGCATGGCTTACCGTCTGTTACTACTGAATCAATACTGAGTGTACAGAGAAACCAAGTCAGCACAAATTAGGAACCCCTGCAACCTGCTGAATTCTCATAATTTCAGTCATTCGCAGAAGGCTGTCCCCCACTGCATCCTGGTTCTGCCCTGGTCACACCTCCCAGATTCCAGGACTCCAGCAGCGGCACCAGGGCACAGTGTTGGGGGCTGCAGAACCCTCCCCTCCCTCCCCACCACCACCGCTCTGCTCTCCCAGCCTCCCTGGTCTGTTTACTGCACTCCAGTTGGGACTGTAGGCCAACGGGCAGCACGAGCGGGGAGGGAAGAACACCGTGCCTTGAGAGCACTAAATCTTCATAGTAGCCCCTTGGCTTGGTAAACCTTGATGTTGGCTTTGTTCTCTTTTTTCAAGCATGACAAACAAGTGGTTTTTCTTTTTCACTTTAATGATTCTTTCAACAAAATGGGATAGTTTAGGGCTTTTTCCAAGGCTGATAGGTATTTCCGTTTAATGAGGTTTTTATTATACTGTATTGGCTTCCCTGAAAAGAAATTACGAGCAGCAAACAGCTGACAATAGAACAAGGCTGGAAGAAACAATAACCAAAAGAGGGAAAAATGAGTGTGGCAGCAGATGCACGCGCGGTAGCGGGGGGATTGGATGCCACTGCCGCTCTCCCTTGGCCACCATTGTGCTAGCAGAAAAGTGAACGTGGGTACTTATGTGCCGGCTATGTGTGTGAGGAAGATGCGGCTATAGGCACAGAGTCAGCTAAACTGCCATCTGTGGAGCAAGAAGGGTGGCAAGCTCAGTCTAGACAAAGATGAGTGAAGCTCAGAGTGGGGGTTTACAAGGGCCGGTCGGTTACCATGGAAACTAATTGGAGCTAATAAGTAAAGGGACATTTTAACTGTAGGAACAGAGTAGGAGGGGTCATTCTTCAATATCACCGTTACCTGCAATTAATCTTTCATTTTCGGGCCATCCTTACTTAATTCCTATGATGAAGCTATTCCCTCCACCCACAGCCTCACGCTGCTCATCCTGACTTTCAAATGCTGGATATCGTCTTTTAGAAGGAGCTGTGTTTTAGGTTTAGATCCTACAAGACAGAATCAATTTCACTTTTTCCCCCCTTAAAAAATAAACTGTTTGCAGATGGCAAGGAGAAAGGAAGGGAAGTAATGGAAAATTCTTAACTTCTAAACTGACGCTCTGCTGAGCACGAAAGCTGGCTACAGAGAGAAGGGGAGCTGGGACCTTATCCTGCAGCACCAGCTTCAGGTTTTGGTTTGAGTTGATTTTCCCCAACAAAAGCATTTCAGAACAACAAGGAAAATATGTCTTTGTGGACTCATTTTTACAACACTTTTGAAAGATAGCGCGTTTGCTGTACACAGCAAGCATTAAAATCAGCGCAAACAACCAAGATCTATTGCTCACTTGTATTTTTTAACTTTCCAGAAAGTATTAAGCTGGGTAAATGACTACAGTTATCAACAAGAGTAGTAGTCACTGAGATTTAATGAAAATGTTTGCAATTAAGAATAGAATAAAAGGGTCACATTAAAAAAAAAAAACCATTTTAAAGAATAATGTAGGTCAGAGCCAGGCCTGTTTGAGAAATGTCTTACAGAAGGGGAGTTATAAGCACAGGGTTGATAAAACATTGATTTAACACTTCTACAGTTTCTTAGGTTTTACTTTTGTAACTCAATTTATCGTTTAAGAGAATACAAAACTGCCTTAATAGTGTCTCCGGGGTCTTCAAAATCTATGCAATTGAGGTAATCCAGATTTCCAGACAGAGATCTGGTTGGATTAAGTGCCCCCCCGAAAAAAAGGGAAAAAATTACCTTAAAATAATTGGAGCTATTAAAATTTTATGGTGCCCCAGGGAAGCTTTAGCCCTGTTCTGCCACTTGCCATTGTTGAAAATGCTTGTGTTGATTATGTATCTGGATTTAGGTGATTAGAAGTAGTGGTTTAGTGAGCACACTGTAGATTGTGAAACAGACACCTCATAATCACTTCTGAGAAGAAAGTGACGAAATGAATCAGAACTCCAACCTTGGATTATCTTTGTTCTCCTTCTTCCTTGAAAACTAGTTAATAAAAAAAAAAAATCATTATATGAAATAGTAATGCCCCAATCCTGTGCTTCAAAAAATTCTACCAGGAGTAATTTTTAATTTTTGTTGTTATTGTTGTTTTGGTACTGGGGATTGAATTTAGGGCCTCATACCAGCTAGGCATATGCTCTACCATGGAGCCACATCCCTGGCCTTATTTGGGGGTTTCTTGATATATCACACAAAAATTCTTAAAAAAGAAAAAAAAAAAAAACCTAACCAAGTCAATGTTGCTAGATACGATATGTTATTTGTGATACTCGTGCTCCAAGTATTAGATGCCTCTTCAGTCTAAATTTTAATGTTTTGGGCAAGTTTAAAATGGTTTTTGTTGTTCTCCCCAAGCAGTCCTTCCAGTTCAAAAAAACATTCAAAATGTTGACTTCCGACAGACCTGTCAAGGAGTTGATCAGATTTAAAATTCCTATTTTCTCTTTAAGATTATCAAAATTCCTTAGATGTTTGATGGAATTTTTGAAACAGTAAGATTTTGTGAGTACTGAATTTATTTCCAGATATCTTCTTAAAGTACTTTTAATAATTATAGCCATTTTCTGGTTCAAACTGCTATCCAAGTAATTAGTTCTATAAAATAGTGCAGAGAACTAAACATTTTTTTTCACATAAGGAGGAGGTATTGAAATGACAAAAAATTGAAAACATTTCAAAGCAAAATTGTTAATGAGCTGTTTGAGCTATACAGACATTATAAGTGCAATTAACTAGAAGCCAATAAAAATAATCAATGACAGAGTGCAGCCCTCTGGTACCAAGTGCTTTTACAAAGATATGTCTGTGAAAGCAGCAAGTGATTTTAAAAGCCACCTTTATCTACGGCAGCGCGTGCTGTTTTACATGAGTAGGATCGAAAATGATTTTCATTGACTATTTCCGAAGTTCAGCCTGTGGCAAACGAAGAGGAGCCGCACCGGGGAGAGGGAAGTCGCTGCTGGGCTGCGCCCCCACCCCCGCTCGCGCGCTCCCAGGCTGTCGAAGGCAGCCCGACCTAATCAAAGGAAGGTGGGAGTTTAGATTTCAAAATGTAGATGTCACATTTCAGCGCAAACGACTCCCACATTTAACACTTTATCAGCATGACAGGAGGAATCTTTTATCTCCTGTGGGGGGAAAGTGGCTTGCTGAGAAGATTGCCCTCAATGGATTGGCTGTAAAAGATTTTTAGGGTTTCTGGGTATCCTACTGAGGGTCCTCAGCATCCCCGGGGAAGGCAGGGAGTTGTGAAAAGTAACGCACAACTGGCCACCAGAATAATTCATTCCCTCTACCTTCCCTTTAGCACCTCCCACTCCTCCTCTTTTTATAGCAGTCCTTTCTCTCCGAAAATCTCAGGTTACTTGGCTGGGAGTTCTCAAACCTCCCGTTCCAGCCCTGCCCGCAGCCTCCAATCCGTAAGAGACACCCAGCCCCAGCGATTGGATTGGGCGGCCCGTCTTGACACACCACTGCGCTGAGTGCTCGAGGACGTGTTTCAACAGATGGTTGGGGTTAGTGTGTGTCATCACATTCGAGTGGGGATTAAGAGAAGGAAGGCTGCCTCGCTGGAGCTGTGTGGTCTTCTCCAAGTGAGAGTTGCAGGCAGAGCAACTACTTTGCTCTTGGGAGAAGAGGAGGAATTCATTTTCAGCAGCCACAAGAAAAGCAGTTTTTTCAGGTAAAGTAAAAGACATTGAATGCTTCTCTCTCTTTTTTACCATAGTTTTGAATGGAATGCTAGCACAGCACACTTGTCACAGGCAGTTTCTGCTGTCCTATCAATGCTGCTATTGTACGGCTGACGGATAACAGTGTATGTAGCTTGATGCTTGGCTGTAGTTCTAGAACTAACGATTCTCATGCTTTGCTTCTGAAGGTGTAGCTAAGAAAATGTCCTTTGGAACTGTGTTTGTGCCCTTTTAGGTCTCCATTATAGACTCAAAACAGTAGGTGTAAATTGCTCAGAAAGGATGGGCAAGGCCATGAAAACACTTATTTAGCTTTCAAAATTAGATTTCAGTTTCAAACTGTTGCGTTATTACTACTCAATTCATAAAGATTCTTTCAAGAGTCTATTACTGAGTCTCTGGCAGAGATGGAAATGCTTTGTTAACCGACTTGTACAAGGTAGATTGTGTCTGATTTATGATGGAGCAAAGTGTTTTTTAAAAATCTTCAGATTGACTCTAAAGTTTGGAAAGTCCTCAGGAGAAGGGACTTCCCTCTAAGCCCCAAATAGATCAGCTTTAAAACAACAGCAAATAATGCTTGGAGCTGGAAGAAAAGCAGAAGAAGAGGAAAGAGAAAAATGCTCCTTAACATAGCTCTCTTGCAGCTGCAGGGGGAGCAGATGGAGGTAATTCATTTGCAGATCTGTTTGTGAAAGTTTTACAAGTCGTGAAGAACTAAAGTAGCATATCTGTAATGGATCATTAAAGTCACTACATTTATAGGTTTTAAACAGGCTATCTGAAGTGTTAATTAAATGTAAATAGATGTTCAGGCTGAGTTATAAACAAACAAATAAAAGGTTTTAATTAGAAATTAGTCATTGGGAATTAATGGTCATCCGGTGCCTGAGCAGCATAAAATGAGCTGTCATCCTGTGTGTGAGTAACCACTCCGTTCAAGGCACCACCAAGATGAGACTGAATAGATTTATGTGCCCTGCTTAGTTTGTGGTACAAAAAAGACCTTTCAAAAACATGTCCTATTTTAACAGGGATCAAAATGTGAAATTTTCATTTTTCAAATTTTAAAGCAGGATAGGAGAGTCTATGAGTTACTTCTTTTGCCACCTAAGAGATTGAATTACCTTTCTACACGATGTGCATTTACTTGTGCTGTGCAAGAATTCTTGCTTCCACTGGACTTGCACACTTGGGAGAGAAACCCAACAGGGTCCTCAGCCTTTGCAGGTGAGATAGTCTGTGAATAAGACTGTATAGAAGCTATTCTGAAATAGGAGCTGTTTGGTAAACTGAATAACAGGATTGATAGTTAGTCCTTTGTGATTTCAGTACTCAACTGCAGAAAGATGCCTTATGATTCAAGTTGATATACAAATGGCATATGATAGATATATTATATATATGGCAGCCAGTTGATTTCTTTTAAATCTTATTTTTTTAAAGTTAAGATTAGAACGATATTTTAGTATAGTGTTTAGTTGCTACTCAGAATGGTCTCTGGTTATAGTCTGAAAATAGTTTGAAAAATCTCCTTCAGTAAGAAAATAGCCTCATAAATAAACAAGCAGTTATTCCAACCTAGTATTATCTGATTTCCAATATTACATAACCAAAACAGGACTTACTTCAAAAGCTGAAGTCTTTTGGAATTCCAGTCATTCTGTTTTGGCTTTACAATGGAACTGGAGTTTAAAGAAATAAAGCCAGAAGAGCAAAATAATATTCCATGTTGCGTCAGGATCAAGACTTGGGCAGCGTGGAGTAGGTATGGTGCTGGCTACCCATGCCGCTTTCACCATTATAGAAATATTTCAGCAGGAAGTAAAGTTCCTGCTCATGGGCCAGGTTCCCCCAGTGAGATGAGGCATGATGCCACTCTAACAAAGACAAGGTACAGTTCACAAGCGGGAGGCCCACAAGCACACATCCCCGCTGTTGTGGATTCATCACAGGCTACCTAGACAGGGTTTTGACAATATGGGAGAATCCCCCCCACCACCAAATCAGTTGTACAAAGGATTAGACAGGAGGGAAACAAGAAGGGAAGTGTTGAGAAATAATAAATTCACACTTTTAAGAGGTAAAGTTTGTGTCCTCCTACTTAGCGAACTGAACTTGCATAAAAGACAGTGCCCACAAGTCCATCCCAGTTTCTTGTCCAAATCTAAGTCTACGGTTCCAGATGGTAAGCATTGGAGAGACTTATTTATGGTGACTTCTACATACCTCAGTTTGACATTTGCTTTCTTCCTGACAGTGCCTGAGCTGGTAACACACGAAGTTCCCATCAGTATCCTAACAGATGTAGAAGTGTTTGAGCACGCAGGGTGCCCCTCCCTCTGTCCCTCCTTCTTTCTCTCGCTCCCTCCCTTCCTCCCAAGGAAGGGGAGCTTGGCTGGGGGTAGGAAGGTCTCTTCATGGTGGCTGTTTCCTTCTCTCTAGATATGTATTAAGATGATGAAACTTAGAGGTGATCTGGAAACTTGATTCATGAAGTTTACAAAATGCATTTTTATGGTTGGGAGGAGAATACTAACATACACGAATCCTGGTATTGACAGACATGGCAGGTCACGAGTGAGATTTTCATAGAAGAACTCGAAGGGTTCTAATGTTTCCTTCTAAGGAAATTTATGTGACATCAGCAGATTGTCATGACCATTTCCATTGTCATAGTTGAGCCCTGCAGCAAGGGCGACACTTTTCATTTCCTTTCCTAATTACAAATCCATATAGGAACAGACAGGGAAGTGGTTCTTTTGTGTTTTAGATTTACAACACATTTATTCTTTAAATCCATAAAGCAGGATTTCTGGTACAGAGGTGCACATAATACTGAGATTTCCCCAATCATTTGCCATGTGGATGAGCCCAACCAATGGGTCAGGTGAGGACATCTGGTTCTTTTTTCTGTGTACAATATTTTTGTATGTACAGCATAGAGGAAATTTCAGGGGATTCACATTTTATAAGCTGATTCTAAATAGGTTATTATTTTTATCATCATTACTGACATTGGGTAAAAGAGGCACATGTATAAAATTAAGTTTATGGTCATATGCTAAATTCACCTTTGTTTCAAGGTAGAGCCGTGAAAAAAAACTTGAAAGAACAAAGTATTTTATGGAAAAAGTTGATCCTGAAATGTGTTTCTTATTTAAAATATTTTCAATTCAATCTCAGTATTCTAGGGAAGAGGGCAATTGGCCTGTTAGCCTTATTTCTCTCTCTAATATTCCCTCCCTTATACCCAATCTGTCGTCAGATCCTTTGACTCTTTCCTTTAAAATGTGTCCCACATCTGGCCCACAGCTACTGTTCCTGAGCAATGGTCCTTACATGGAAGTCATTGCCACAGCTTCTTACCTGGTCCTCGCTGCTTCCATTTTCTTCTTCGTTTCCTTCTTCTCCTTCTCCTGTCTTCCTCCTCCTCCTCCTCCTCTTCTTCCCCTTCTCCTCCTCCTGCATGTTAAGCATGTGCTCTACCACTAAGCAACACCCTCAGCCCCTATTTCCCTCCTCTGTCCACCTCTTGCAGAATGAGATTTCCTAAATCACCACTTCCCTCAAAATATTTCTTTTCTGCCAGCTACCACATGGGACCTCACTACTACAGGCTGAAGTTCTAATCTGATGTGCTGTTTTTCTGGCATTTGGCCCCAGCTTTCCCCTCCAAAATCTACAACTTCAGAAATCTACCCTTGCCTCCCGATAAGGTGGCCAGACCATGTCCCCTTCTTTAGAATCTTTTCTCTTGGCCTCAACCACTCTAGTTTTCTGGCTTCTTGTCTATAAATTGCATTTGTCGTTATATACATGGCTCCTTCTGATTCTGGGTTCCCACACCTGTATGTAGAATGTGTCTCCTGGTTCATCCCCTCCATTTTTCCATCTTTCAGAGTTTTAGCTGTGATCCCCACCTTCTCATAAAGCCTCCCCTATGCCCCTTTTCCAAGAGTGCTTTTCTTCCCTTGATGCTGGTCTTTGGTTGTCTATGGATTATATTTAGCATAATTACCTTGTATATTTTATCTTACATTATAAAAATTTTTTTATACCTCGACTCTTAAAGTAATGTGATAAGTACTAGCCTGGTACCTTTTCATGCCACCAAAAGACACTAGTGAATGTGACACTCAAACATCCAGGGCTCTTTACTCTCTCAAGTTACCCTGATGTGGAACCATTAACCAGTGCTCATAGCTTCTGTCCTGTCCACAAGAGGAAAGAAAAACAATGATGAAATTCAATTGGTTTTATTTTAGGAAACCTTAGGGAAATATCACTTAAACAGAACCAGAAATTACTGCCCAAAATTAGATTGAAGTATTATATGAAAAAATCCTCATTTATTTTGGTTTTCTGTGACAATAGTAGATGTTATATCTCTTGGCTACCCTTCTATCATATGAAATTCTAAATATATCTTTGGTGCAGGAGAGTATGAGCTTTAGGTTCAAATAGACCCATGTTCTAATCCAGAGACCACCTCTCACAAACCGTGTGGTCTTGGATAGGTTCATTAACTATTCTGAGTGGTGGCTTCCTCCTCTGTAAAACATAATAAGGATGCATAGCTGGGAATGTTGTGAAGAAAACAGATAAAGCACCTAGGTCAGTGAATGTCCACTATTGGGTGTCCAGTAAATGGGGGAGGGTGAAGGTCAGTAGGTGTATGTGTTGATAGAGATCAAGGATGCAGGAATGTATCTTGGTTAAGTCAATCATCAACTGTATCTTCCATTAAGATCTTCTTCAGCAACCAAAGAGAGGGGAATAGGGGAGGGAAAAGGAATGTGCTTTGCACAACTAGGTATTTGGAGTAACTGAGTTAATAGATCTTCAGGAAAACCATACCCACTGATACTCCTCACACAGAGGAGCAGGTTGTGGGTCCTGGAATAATGAAGAGCAGAGGTGGCCAACAGTGCCATGGGGGAACAGAAGACCAATCAGTGGATCACAGCAGGGAGGTAGATTCACCTTGAGCCATGTGCTCCTCTTTCTTCCTCCTACCACACTGTTCAGGAAGAAATATTAATGACAAAACACTGGAGAGTTGGGTCCAGCTTGCAGAAGTGATTGGCAAAGCCAGATACCATTTAGGCAAGACAGGAGGCTTATACCTTTGCCATTAGTCACCTCCAGAGCAAACTGAACAACAAGCTGAAAGTAGTCAGTTTGGGGAGCTGCCTGTCCTTACGTTCTGGACCCACCCTGAACCCTGAACTTTCTGTCAGAACCCTCTCCCCATTAGGGCAACAGACTAAGAAATTTCTTTAACAAAGCACTGAATGTCATTTAGCAAATATGTTCTGAGAGTCTGGTCATTCAGCTTCAGTTATCAGGGCCCTGGGACAGATCCAAGGACATTGCTTCTGGACTTGATCATCTGGTGTGCACCTGCCCTAGTCCCTGGAACTGCCCAGGATGGGGCACAGAGCACTGTTTCTGCATACTTTTCTCTTACCAGCCAACATGTCTATGGAGCTTCCAAAGACAGGTATTAGCACTAATAGTATGTAATCTCACTTTCCGCAGTAGCAGCCAAGCTAGCCTACCTTGCCCTCAAAATACACTATGTACTCTTGAATAAAGATGTACTAAGCCTTTGTTAATATAAAACATGTAGCCTTCTACTTTTTTGTTTGTTGTGGGGGGCTTTTTTTGAGACAGGGTCTTGCTATGTAGCCCAGGCTGGCCTTGAACTCATGGCAATCCTCCTGCCTCAGACTCCGACTCCTGGGATTACAGGTGTGTGCCACCTCACCCACAATAGCTTTCTACTTTATCTTCAAAGTAAAAGCCTTTCTTTTATAGTAGGTTTTTGTTTATTTCTTTGTTTGCTTGTTTGTTAACAACACAACTACAAATCTGTAGGAATTTTTTTTTTGGTACAGGGGATCAAACTCGGATCTTTGCGCTTGCGAGGCAGGCACCAGAACCACTGAGCTAAATCCCTGGCCCAGGAAATTATTTTTAAAATGTGAGTATAAGGGACTCAGACATGCTACTTTTTAACTTAGTGGATAAGGCTGGTAATAAACTACATGATGAAAAGTGGAGAGGTGGGCTGTGTTTCTGAATGAAAAGTCTTAATTGTTAAAAGGAGACTATCTCACAATTGATCTAAAAATTTCATATGATACTAATCAAATTCTGACATGAGTTTGGGAGTTGGTTGTAGGAGCAGAGTTTGGGAATTGGCAAGAGTACAGATGGCTCTTGTTAAGTGTAAATAAGAAGATTCTGAAGTTCATATGGATAATGAACACATGAGCAAGCCTTAGGCACTGTTGTACAAGCACAGCATTTAAAAAAGGAGACTTGTCTTGCTGGGTGCGGTGGCACACGCCTATAAGCCAGCACTTCTGAGGCTGAGGCAGGGGGATCACTGCCAAATACAAGGCCATTGTGGGCTACACAATGAGTTCCAGGACAGCCTGAATCCATAGTTAGACCCTGTCTCAAAAAAAAAAGGGATGGGACCAGGGATTTAGCTCAGTGGCACCCCACCTGCCTTGTAAGACCAAGGTCCTGGGTTCAATCTCCACCAAAAACAAAACAAAACAGGGAGACGTCTTACATAAACAAGGGTGGTATAAAAATGATAGTAATCAGATTTTCTCATTAAGAAATTGACTCCAATGTTTACATATACTTTTGCTTTTCTTTTACTTCAAGATACTAGTTCTGTTGCCACAATTAACTAGTTTTTTTTACGACTTTGTTCTATAGTTTCTTCTATCTGCAAATAGGACTGCTAATAAAGGAACTTTTCCATTTCATAAAATATAAAGAAAGCCTGAAATGAGATTCTTTTAAGAGCACAGGAAGAGCCTTCCGAATTTCTTGGATGAGAAAGACCTAAATACTATCTAATCTGAGTGTTTTCTCTATTTTTTTTAATTTTATTTATTGGCACATTTTAAGTGTACAATATAATGACATTCATCATTGGAAATTTGCACCTTTACATAATCTCTCTTGGTTCTTATTTTTTCCCCCTTCCCCTGCCCTCCCTTCAACCCCTCCATTCCTCCCTATTTACAAAGACTTTGTTTCCCTTTTTTCATCTTTTCATATTAATTCCATTCCCTTCTTTCCTTTCCCCTACCCCTCCCACTTCCCCTTCCCCTTTGCCCCTTTTCTTCCTATTTCATGTTATCTATTATATGTTTTAGTCCTTATTTACATTATCAGTTCTCACACTAGAGAAACTATTCGGTATTTACACTTGTGTGTCCTATTTATTTCACTCAAGAGTATCGCCTCAGTGTGCATCCATTTAGCTATGTCTCTAATTTTTCATTTTTTATGGCTGAATAGTACTCCATTTTATTTAAAATAATACATTTTCTATATCCAGTCTCCAGTTGATGGGCAATTGAGCTGCTTTCAAGTCTTAGCTATTACAAACTGTGCTGCTATGAACATGGGCGCACATATATCACTGTGGTATGATTCTTTTAATTCTTTGGGGAAGATACCCAGCAGGGGAATAGCAGGGTCAAATGGGACTTCCAGTCCTAGTTCTTTGAGGTATCTCCATACTGATTTCCAAGGTGGTTGCACCAGTCTACACTCCCACCAGCAGTGGAGCAGGGTTCCTCTTTCCCCACAGTCCCTCCAGCATTTGTTATTGGTTGATTTCATGATAACAGCCATTCTTTCTGGAGTGAGGTGGAATCTCAGTGTTGTTTTCATGTGCATCTCTCGATTGACCAGTGATGTTCAACATTTTTTCATGTATTTATTTGCTATTTCTACTTCTTTGTCTGAGAAATGTCTGTTCATTTCAGATGCCTATTTTTGAAATTGGTCTTTAAATTTGGGAAGTCTGATTTTTTTAAGTTCTTTATAGATTTGAGATGGTAGACCTTTGTCTGAGGAACAGCAGGTGAAAATTCTTTCCCACATTGTGGGTTATTTCTTCACACTTTTGGTGGTTTCTCTCACTGTGCAGAAGCTTTTTAATAAGAAGAGAGCTCACTTGTTGATTGTTTGTGCTAGTTCATGGCAACAGAGGTTTTGTTCATAAAATCTTTTCCTACACCAATATCTTCAAGACTTCTGCCCAACCTCTGTTCCAGCCAGTTCAGTGTTTCTACTTTAATATTTAGATCTTTACTCCATTTTGATTTTAGTTGAATGAATGGTGTGAGATATAGGTCTAGTTGTAAATCTTTTGCAAGTTGAAACCCAATTTTTCCAGCACCATTTATTAGAGAGGCTATCTTTCCTCCTTTGTCGAAAATGGAGGTGGCTGAGTGTGTCTGGAGTTGTTTCTCCATCTTCCAATCTGTTCCAATGGTCCTCTGGTCTGTATCTTTGCCAGTACCATGCTGTTTCTAGCACAGTAACTTTGTAGTATAGTTTCAAGTTGGGGGTTGTTATACCCCCTGCCCTGTCTCTGTTACTTAGAATTGCTTTTGCTTCTTTTTGTTCCAAATGAATTTTTGGCTTATTTTCTCAAGGTCCGTGAAGTATGATGGTGGGATTTCAATTGGGATTGGATGAATCTATATAGCAGTTTTGGAATTAGGGCTATTTTCACGATGTTGATTCTTCCTACCCAAGAGCAGGGGATGTCTTTCCATTTTCTGATATCATCTTCAATCTCTCTTTTCAGAGTGCTATAGTTTTCACAGAAGAGGTCTTTGATTTCTTTCGTTAGGTTGATTCTTAGGTATTTCAGTTTCTTGGATACTATTATGAAAGGAATTCTTTACCCTATTTCTCTCTCAGTGAGTCTGTTGTTCGTGTAGAGGAAAGCTATTGATTGTTGTGTGTTGGCCTTATATCCAGCTACTTTACTGAATTTGGTTATTAAGTCTAGAAGACTTTTGGTGGAATTCTTGGGGTCTTCTATATAAAGTATCACATCATCTGCAAATAATGACAATTTGACTTCTTCACTTCCTATCTTTATTCCTTTTATTTCTTTCTCTTGTCTAATTGCTGTGGCTAATGTTTCCAGGACTATATTGCAAAGGAGTGGTGATAGTGGACATCCTTGTCTTGTTCCTGATTTGAGTGTGAAGGATTTTAGTTTTGGGCCATTTAGTATGATATTGGCTGTTGGTTTTTCATAGATGACTTTTATAAGATTAAGGTAGAGACCATCTATTCCAATTTTTTGCAAGGTTTTTGTCATAAGTGTGTGTTGGATTTTGTCAAATGTTTTTCTGCATGGATTGAGATGATCATATGGTTTTTGTCCTTGGCTCTATTGATATCGTGTATTTCATTTATTGATTTGCATATGTTGAACCATCCCTGGATCCCTGGGATGAATCCCACTTGGTCATGGTGTATGATCTTCTTGATGATCTTCTGCATTCTATTTGCCAGTGTCTTATGAAGTATTTTTGCATCTGTGTTCATTAGTGAGATTGGCCTATAGTTCTCTTTTTCAGTTGGGTCTTTCTCTGCTTTGGGGATCAAGGAGATGCTTGCTTCCAGGAATGAATTTGGGAGTATTGCTTCCCTTTCAATTTCATTGAAGAATTTAAACAGTAGTGGCAATAGTTCCTCTCTAAATGTCTTGTAGAATTCATCAGTGAAGCCATCAGGACCTGGGCTTTGCTTAGTTGGTAAGATTTAATTATGTTTTCAATTTCATTGGTTGATATTGGGTTGTTTAGAATTTTTAGATCTTCTTCGTTCAAGTTTGGTAATTCATACATATGTAGGAAGCTGTCCATTTCTTCTGTTTTCCATCTTATTGACGTACAGCTTCTTGAAGTAGGTATTGATGATCCTCTGGATTTCTGTTGGGTCTGTTGTAATTTCATCCTTTTCATTCCTAATTGCATGGACTTAAGCGTTTTCTTTCCTTTTTCTGATAAGGTTTTCTAAAGGTTTGTCAATTTTGTTTATTCTTTCAAAGAACCAACTCTTGGCTTCATAGATTTTTTGTATTGTTTTCTTAGTCTCCATTGCATTGATTTCTGCCCTGATCTTTATAATTTCCTCCTTTCCATGGGCTGTGGGTTTGTCCTGCTGTTCTTTTTCTAGAAGCTTGAGGTTCAGCATCAGGTTGTTTAATTGGGTTCCTTCTGTTTTCCTAATATGCGTATTCACTGCTATGAATTTCCCTCATAAGACTGCTTTCTTTGTGTCCCATAGATTCCAGTATGTTGTATTGTCATTGTCATTTAATTGAAGGAACTGTCTGGTTTCTTCTTTAATTTCCTGTGACCCACTGGTTATTCAGAAGTGTGTTGTTCAATTTCCATGTGTTTATGAAATTCTTGTGGTTTCTTTTGCTACTGATCTGCAATTTCATCACACTATGGTCTGATAACATACATGAGATAACTTCAATTCCTTTGCACTTACTTAAATATGTTCTATGAGCAAGTATGTGGTCTGTTTTGGAGAATGACCTGTGTGCCACTGAAAAGAATGTGTATTCTGATTTTGTGGGGTGGAACACTCTGTAAACATCTCTTAAGTTCATTTCTTCAAGAGTTTGATTTAGTTCTAGTATTTCATTACTTATTTTTTGTCTAGTTGATCTATCTGTTTGTGACAGTGGGGTATTGAGGTCCCCACTTCTGTTGTATCAGTGCACATATGACTTTTCTTTTCCACTAGTATTTGTTTTATATAGTTGGGTGCACTAGTGTTTGGTGCATAGATATTTATGATTGTCATCTCTTCCTCTTGGATTGTTCCCTTTACAAGGATGTAGTGTCCTTCTTTGTCTCTCTTAATCAGCATGGGTTTGAAATCCACTTGATCTGCCAAGAGGATAGCTACTCCGGTTTTTTTTTTTGGTTTCCTGTCACATGGAGTATTGTTTTCCACCCTTTAAGTTTCAGTCTATGAGTTTCCTTTTGAATTTGGTGTGTTTCTTGTATGCAGCATATTGTTTGATTTTGCTTCATGACCCATTCTGCCAGTCTATTTCTTTTGACTGGTGAATTGAGACCATTAACATTGATGGTTGTAACCGAAACGTATTGACTTATCATTGTCATGAGTTTTTCTTTTTGTTGGATTCTCCCCCTTTACATTTAATTTCTTGTTGCGCCCGACAGATTCATTCTTCTGTGTTTTCTGGGATTGTGATCTTTGTTGTCTTTTCCTAGGATATTGTCTAAAATGTTTTGGAATGCTGCTTTGGTATTTATGAAGTTCCTAAGGTGTTCTTTGTCATGAAAGTATCTTATTTCTCCATCAATTTTGACAGATAGTTTTGCAGGTTACATCAATCTGGGTTGGAGGCTGTTTTGCTTTAGGTATTGGAATACATCACTCCAACCTCTTCTTGCCTAGAGGGTTTGCATTGAGAAGTCTGCTATAATTCTGATGGGCTTTCCTTTGTATTTTATTTGTTTCTTTTCTCTAACTGCTTGTAGAACTTTTTTCTTGTGTTGAGTTTCTGGATTCTTAAAAATTATATGCCTATGTGTAGATTTTTTTTTGATCAAGGCTATTTGGAGTCCTATATGCCTCACTTATCTGTATGTCAAGTTTTTTTCCCCTGCTTGGGAAGTTTTTTGCCATTACTTCTGTGAACAGTGTTTTTTATGTCATCTGCACTCTGTCCTGTTTTTGCATTGACTCCAATCAGCCTTATTTTGTTCTTCTTTGCATCATGTAGAAGCTCCTGGATTGATTTCTTGTGGTCCCTTACAATTTTAAAGCAATTTTTCTTTTCCTGATCACTAATTGCAATCTTATCTTCTATATCTGAAATTCTGTCCTCACATTGGCTCATTCTGCTGTGTAGACTTTCAATGGAGTTTTTAATCTCCTGGAAATCTGTTTGCATCTGTTTTATGGATTCCATTTGTTTCCTATGTTGAGATTCCATCATGTTCCTCGGGTCCTCTCTAGATTTATTAATCGTGTCTTGCACTATGAGCACAGTCTCTGCTCTTATCTGAGAAATTGTTTCTGATTTCACTTTTTCCAGATTCTCTTTTGTTGCTAGTTCAGGGAGTCCAGATGGTTGAGTATCATAGTGTTCCATCCTGTTTCCCTTTGGGATTGCTGTACATGCTCTGGAAGTCTGGTTTTGAGACTTGTTTATGAGTCTTCTCATTTTGACAGGGGGATAGGGTCTTGGGGATTGCTGTTGGAGCCCACATGGCTCACCTCCTCTGCACTGGGAGCAGTGGTACAGTGGCCCAGAAGCCTCCTCCTGTGCACTGGGAGCAATGCTACCTGAGTGTTTTCTCTATTATCTGAGCAATAGTAACATATCCTTATGGAAACCTGAAGTGTGGAGAATTTGTTAGTTGTCTAGTTTTGTGGTGCAGTGTTATAACTCATGGGCAACACCTGCCATATTAATTTTTTATTTGTTTATTTTTGGTTCTTTTGAGAGAGGGTCTCACCATGTAGTTCAGGCTGGCCTGGAATATGTGGCGATCCTCCTGTCTCAGCCTCCCTAGTGCTGGGATTATAGGCATACACAGCCAGCCTGCCATATTACTTTAAAATAAAACAAGATTAGACTATTACAAGGTATTAGCTATAAAGGAGTCAAAGTGGGCAAAAAAGATTCATAGCATTCAGAGTATGCTTTTATTGATAACTTACATTCAAAGAGTGCAAGACTCATACTACTATTATTTCTTGGCACCAAAATCAATGCTCTAAAATATAGTGTTATCTAGACTTCCTGTCATGTGAAGCCACCTCCTTAACCTTCACCTGCTACCAATCCATCTTCTCCTGTATAGAATGTTCAAGTAAACAGATGTGCTTCATAGTGCCACCAGAATTTCTTGACACTTAAGCTTTTAACTTTCATGTTCCAAGAAGTACATCCCAGAAAACAGAGGCTCTTACAATTCATGTCCTCCTTTTTTCTTTTGAGAGCTCCATGATAGTAAGAGGCAGGAATGTGTTGTGAATATAGGAGAGAACAAAAGCAGAGCCTATATCATACTTTTCTTCAGCATATCAGAGGCCTCATATGTGCTGTCATATTTTTTTCCTTAAATTCTTTTATTGCTACATTTTAGGTAAACAGATTTACATTTATCATTGGGTGCTTCCACCTGTTCATGATGTATCTTGTTCTTATTTTTTTCCCCCTTACATGTGTGCCCTTCACCCCCTGCACCTTTCCCTATGTACATAGACTTTCATTCCATTTTTTTTCTTTTCTCATGATTTTTCCTTTGCCTTCTTTCCTTTCCCCTTCCCCTCCCACCATCCCTACCACTTTGGACCTTTTCTTCCTATTTCAGATTATAAATTATTCATTTTTATCATTTTAATTCTTATTTACACTTTCAGTTTCTCACACAAGAGAAACTATTTGGTATTTACACATGTGTGTCCTACTTATTTCACTTATGAGTATGGCATCAATATGCATACATTGAGCTATAAATGTCTCTAGTTTCTCATTCTTTATGGCTGAATTGTACTCCATTTTATTTTTTAAAAAACCCCACATCTTCTTTACCAGTTTCCAGTTGATGGGCATTTGAACTATTTCCAAGCTTTAGCTATTACAAACTGTGCTGCTATAAACATAGGTTCACATATATCACTGTGGTATGATTCTTTTAATTCTTTTTGGAAGATCCTGAGCACTGGCATAGCTGGGTCAAATGGAAACTCTAGCCCTAGTTCTTTGAGGTATTTCCATACTGATTTCCACAGTGGTTGAACCAGTCTGCACTCCCACCAACGGTGGAGAACGGGTCCTTCCTCCCCACAACCCCACCAGCATTTGTTATTGGTTGATTTCTTAATAGCAGCCATTCTTTCTAGAGTGAGGTGGAATCTCAGTGTTGTTTTCTTCTACATTTCTCAAATGACCAGTGATGTTGAACATATTTTCATATATTTATTTACTGCTTTTACTTCTTTGTCTGAGAAATGTCTGTTCATTTCAGATGCCCATTTTTGAATTGGGTCTTTGAATTTGGGGGATCTGATTTTTTTTCAGTTCTTTATATATTCTAGATAGAAGCCCTTTGTCTGACTTACAGCAGCTAAAAATTTTTTCCCACATTGTAGGTTGTCTGTTAGCACTGTTGGTGATTTCTCTTCCAGTGCAGAAGCTTTTCAATAAGATGAAATACCAATTGTTGATTCTTTCTGCAAGTTCCCATGCTACTGAGGTTTTGTTCATAAAGGCTTTTCTATGCTAATGTCTTCAAGAGTTCTACCTAACTTATCTTCCATCAAGTTTAGTGTTTCTGTCTTAATATTTAGATCTTTAATCAACTTTGATCTTAGTTTAGTGCATGGTGATAGTTAGGGGTCTAGTTTTAATCTTTGGCAAGTTGAAATCCAGTTTTTCCAACACCATTTATTGAATAGGCTATCTTTCTTCCAATGAGGGTGGTTGGCTCCTTTGTCAAAGATGAGGTGGCTGAGTATGTCTGGAGTTGTTTCTACATCTTCTAATCTACTCCACTGATCCTCAGGTCTGTTTCTTTGCCAGTACCATGCAGTTTTTATCACAGTAGCTTTGTAGTATAGTTTTAAGTTGGGGATTGTGATACCCCCAGCCATGTCTCTGTTGCCTACAATTGCTTTTGCTATTCTAGGTCTCTTCTGGTTCCAAATGAATTTTTGGATTATTTTCTCTAGTTCAGTGAAGTATATTGTTGGAATTTCAATTGGCATTGCATTAAATCTATATAGTAATTTCGGAAGTATGGCCATTTTCGTTATATTAGTAATTCCTACCCAGGAACAAGGGATGTGTTTCCATTTTCTTATATCCTCCTCGATCTCCTTTTTCAGAGTGCTTTAGTTTTCAGTGTAGATGTCTTTGCTTCCTTTGTTAGACTGATTCCTAGATATTTCATTTTTTTGGATGCTATTGTAAAAGGAATTGTTTCCCTAATTTCTCTCTCAGTGAGTCTGCTATTTGTGTATAAGAAGGCTACTGTTTTTTGAGTGTTGACCTTGTATCCAGCTACTCTACTGAATCTGTCAATTAAGTTTAGAAGTCTTTTGACAGAGTATTTTGGGTCTTCTATGTAAAGTATCATATCATCAGCAAGCAATGAAAGTTTAACTTCTTCCTTTCTTATTTTTATTCCTTTTATTTCTTTCTCTTTTCTAATAGCTGTTGCTAATGTTTCAAGAGCTGTATTGAACAGGAGTGGTGATAGTGGGCATCCTTGTCTTGTTCCTGATTTTAATGTGAAGGTTTTCAGTTTTTGACCATTTAGTATGATGTTGGCTGTTGGTTTTTCATAGATAGCCTTGATCGGGTTGAGATAAAGACCTTCTATTCCAATTTTCTGTAGCAATTTTATCATGAATGGGTGTTGGATTTTGTCAAATGCCTTTCTGCATCTATTGAGATGATCATATGGTTTTTGTCCTTGACTCTGTTAATATAGTGTATTACACATTGATTGATTTATGAATGTTGAAACATTCTTGCATCCCTGGGATAAATTCAACTTGGTCAGGGTGTATGATATTCTTGATGACCCTCTGTATTCTGTTTGCCAGTGTCTTGTTGAGGATTTTTGCATCTATGTTCATTAGGGAGATTGGCCTGTAGTTCTCTTTTTGAGTTGAGTCTTTCTCAGGTTTTGGAATCAAAGTAACACTTCCTTCCAGGAGTGAATTTGGAAGTATTGCTTCCCTTTCTATTTTCTTGATGAGTTTAAAGAGTAATGGCAATAGTTCTTCTTTAAATGTCTTGTAGAATTCAGCAGTGAAGCCATCAGGACCTGGGCTTTTCTTTGTTGGTAAATTTTTTTATTACATTTTCTATTTCACTCATTGTAATTGAGTGTTTTTTAATTTCTATATCTTCTTCATTTAACTTTGGCAGTTCGTATGTATCTAGGAATCTGTCCATTTCTTCTGTGTTTTCCATTTTATCAGGTTCTCAAAGAGGTATTGATGATTCTTAGGATTTCTGCTGGTTCTGTTGTGACTTCCCCTTTTTTGTTCTTAATTGCATGGATTTGAGGCTTTTCTTTCCTTTTTTTGATAAGGTTGGCTAAAGGTTTATTGATTTTTATTTATTCTTTCGAAAAACCAACTCTTTGATTCATTAATTTTCTGTGTTGTTCTTAGTCTCCATAGCATTGATTTCTGCTCTGATCCTTATAATTTCCTCTCTTGTATCAGCTTTGGGTTTGTCTTACTCTTCTTTTTCTAGAAGCTTGAGGTTCTGCATTAGGTTATTTATCTGAGTTCTCTCTGTTTTCCTAATAAGGACATTCACTGCTATCAATTTCCCACATATAACTGCTTTCATTGTGTCCTGTAGATTCCTGGCATTGTACGGGCATTATCATTTACTTGTAGAAACTGTCTAATTTCTTCCTTAATTTCCTCTGTGACCCATTGGTTTTTCAGGAGGGGGTTATTCAATTTCCATGTGTTTGTGGGAGTTTTGCGGTTTCTTATGTTATTGATCTCCAATTTTATTGCACTATGGTCTGATAATATACAGGGGGTAACTTCAATTCTTCTACATTTACTTAACATATCCTATGAGGTAGCATGTGGTCTATTTGGAGAATGACCCATGTGCAGCTGAAAAGAATGTGCATTCTGATTTTGTGGGGTGGAACACTCTGTAAACATCTCTTAAGTTCATTTCTTCAAGAATTTGATTGAGTTCTAGTTTTTTGTTGCTTGCTTTTTGTCTAGTTGATCTGTCTATTTGGGACAGTGGGGTATTGAGGTCCCCCATTACTATTGTATTAGTGCTTATATGATTTTTCATGTCCGTTAGTATTTGTTTTATATAGTTGAATGCAATAGTGTTTGGTGCATAGATATTTGTTTTGTCTTTGTTTTTGTTTTGGTACCAGGGATCGAACTTGGGTCCTTGTGCTTGTGCAGCAGGTGGTGAGATATTTGTGATTGTCATCTCTTCCTGTTGGATTGTTCCCTTCACAAGGATGTAGTGACCATCTTTGTCTCTCTTAATTAGTTTTGGTTTGAAATCTACTTTGTCTACAAATAAGATTGCTACACCTGCTTTTTTCTGGGTTCTTGTCCCATGGAGAACTGCTTTCCATCATTTTACTTTCAGTCTATGAACTTCCTTTTGAGTTAGGTGTGTTTCTTGTATACAGCATATTGCTGGATTTTGCTTCTTAATCCATTCTGTCAGTCTGTTTCTTTTGATTGATGAATTGAGGCCATTAACATTAACAGTTATAATTGAGAGATATTGACTCATCCTTGTCATGATGTTTTACTGTTGTTGGCTCTTTTATTTATTTTTTCTGCCTTTCCCTTTAGTGTCTTACCTTGTCTGGTGGCTTCCCTCTGTTGGGCCTCATGGAGTTGTGACCTTCATTGTCTTTTTCTAGAATATTGCTCAGAATTGTTTGGAGTGCTGGCTTGGTGTTCACGAAATTTCTCAGGTGTTCTTTGTCATGGAAGTATCTAATTTCCCCATCAATTTTGAAAGATAATTTTGCAGGATACCACAGTGTAGGTTGGAAGTTATTTTCTTTTAGGGCTTGAAATACTTCACTCCAGGCTCTCCTTGATTTGAGGGTTTCTGTTGAGAACTCTGCCATGAGTCTGATGGGCTTTCCTTTGTGGTTGATTTGTTTCTTTTCTTTAACTGCCTGTAGGATTTTGTTCTTCTGTTGGGTTTCTGGGATCTTGACTATTATATGTCTAGGTGTAGATTTTTTTGATCGTGGCTGGGTGGAGTTCTATATGCCTCACTTACCTGTATGTCAAATTCTCCGCCACTGTCTGGGAAGTTTTCTAGTATTACTTCTGTGAACAGTTTTTTTATGTCATTTGTACTTTCTCCTGTTTTTTCGTGGACTCCTGTCAGTCTTATGTTATTCTTCTTTGTACCATCTAGCAGCTGCTGGATTGATTTCTCATGGTCCCTTGCTATTTTTAAGAAATCTCTGTTTTCATGGCCCTTAACCACAATCCTGTCTTCTATATCTGATATTCTATCTTCAGATTCCCTTAGTCTTCTCTGCATGCTGTCAATGGAGTTTTTCATCTCCGAATATCTGTTTGAATCTGTTTCATGGATTCCATTTCTTTCTTATGTTGGGAGATCATGGTTTCCATTTCTTTCTTATTCTGTGCATTCATGGCTTCCAGCATATTTCTGAGCTCATCTATTTTTTTTAATCTGTTTCTGTTCTAGAGCTTCTAATCATGTCTTTTACTCTGCTCACCATCTCTTTAGTTATCTGGAAGAGTATTTCTGTTTTGAATTTTTCTAGAGCCCCATTCATCTATTTTGTTACTTCTTGTGCTATCAGTTCAGGGTGTCCAGGTGGTTGATTATCAGACTTTTCCACCTCATTTCCCCCAGAATTTGCCTTTTGTGTGGTGGAAGTCTGAGGTTGCGCCTTACTTAAATGTCTTCTCATTTTTGGTTTTGGTACTGTCTTTGGTTTAGTTCCTGGGTTGATACTTTGAAGTTGTGTATTGTAAGTATCTTTGTTGATGTATTTAGAACCTTTATGGAATGATTGATTCTCAGAGCTGTCTTCCAGATATAGCTGGCCTTTAGGTTTTGAGTCTCTAATGGCTCTGAGGCTGTCTCATTTTCATTATACCAGGAAGGACCACTGATTAAATCAATCACAACACCTTAGCCCAAGTGGTACAAAATCAGCAACACAATAGCATTAAGTATCTCTTAGAAAATGACAGTTTGTGGTAGTTATTAATCTATCACCTTTAACTGTGTGAATTAGATCAAAATCAAGGACCAACCCAACATATGTTTATAGTGAATAAACTCTTCAATATGGCAATTTTACCCTTCAGAATGGGGAGTTAAAAGGAGTTAGGGAGGGAGGGATAGGTAGGTAGAAGGATAGGGGAAGGTTAGCAGTGAGGACAGAGGACACAGGTGAGAGAAGGAAAGAGAAGAAAAGAAAATTTAAAAAGAAATATGAATTAGGTCCAGAACAAGAACACAAAGGGAGATGAAGAACAATGTGGGACAGCAAGAGAGTTGGGGGGGGGGGGGAGAGAAAAGAGAAAAGAAAGAAGAAAGAGAAAAATAAAAAATTTTAAAAGAGTAGAAAAAGAAAAAAATTAAAAATAAGAGCAAAATAAATAGTGGTAATTTTGAAAATAAAAATAAAAAATAAAAGTGAGAATGCAGAAGATCATCAAGAAGGTCATACACCCTGATCAAGTGGGATTCATCCCAGGGATGCAGGGATAGTTCAATATACGAAAATCAATCAATGTAATACACTATATCAATAGAGCCAAGGACAAAAACCATATGATTATCTCCATAGACGCAGAAAAAGCATTTGACAAAATCCAACATGCATTTATGATAAAAAACCCTACAAAAAATTGGAATAGATGGTCTCTACCTCAAACTGATAGAAGCCATCTATGAAAAACCAACAGCCAATATCATACTAAATGGTCAAAAACTGAAATCCTTCACACTCAAATCAGGAACAAGACAAGGATATCCACTATCACCACTCTTGTTCAATATAGTTCTGGAAACATTAGCCACGGCAATTAGACAAGAGAAAGAAATAAAAGGAATAAAGATAGGTAATGAAGAAGTCAAATTGTCATTATTTGCAGATGACATGATACTCTATATAGAAGACCCCAAGAACTCCACCAAAAGTCTTCTAGATTTAATAACCAAATTCAGTCAAGTAGCTGGTTACAAGGTCAACACACAAAAATCAATAGCTTTCCTCTACACCAATGACAGACTCACTGAGAGAGAAATAGGGCAAATAATTCCTTTCACAATAGCATCCAAAAAACTGAAAGACCTAGGAATCATCCTAAGAAAAGAAATCAAAGACCTCTTCTCTGAAAACTATGGCACTTTGAAAAGAAAGATTGAAGATGATATCAGAAAATGGACAGACATCCCCTGCTCCTGGGTAGGAAGGATTAATATAGTGAAAATGGCCATACTTCCAAAACTGCTATATAGATTTAATGCAATTCCAATTGAGATCCCAGCAGCATACTTCATAGACCTTGAGAAAACAATCCAAAAATTCATTTGGAAGAAGAAGAGACCCAGAATAGCAAAAGCAATTCTAGGTAACAAAGACATGGCAGGGGGTATCACAATCCCCAACCTGCAACTATACTACAAAGCTACTGTGATAAAAACAGCATGGTACTGGCAAAGAAACAGACCTGAGGACGAGTGGAACAGATTAGAAGATGCAGAAACAGCACCCGACACACTCAACCATCTCATCTTTGATCAAGGAGCCAAACACCCTCACTGGAGGAAAGATAGCCTCTTTAATGAATGGTGCTGGAAATATTCAGCTTCAACTTGCCAAAGATTAAAACTAGACCTGTATCTCTCACCATGCACTAAACTAAAATCGAAATGGATTAAAGATCTAAATATTAAAATAGAAACTCTGAACCAGTTGGAACAGAGGTTAGGTAGAAACCTTGAAGACATTGGTGTAGCAAAAGATTTTATGAACAAAACCTCAGTTGCCCATGAACTAGCACAAACAATCAACAAATGGGATCTCTTCTCATTAAAGGGCTTCTGCACAGCAAGAGAAACCACAAGCAGTGTGAAGAGACAACCCACAACGTGGTAAAAAATCTTCACCTGCTGTTCCTTAGACAAAGGTCTACTATCTCGAATCTATAAAGAACTTAAACAGGTCAGACCTCCCAAATTTAAAGACCCAGTCCAAAAATGGGCATCTGAAATGAACAGACATTTCTCACACAAAGAAGTAGAAATAGCAAATAAATACATGAAAAAATGTTCAACATCACTGGTCATTCGAGAGACGCAAATGAAAACAATGCTGAGATTCCACTTCACTCCAGAAAGAATGGCTGCTATCATGAAATCAACCAATAACAAATGCTGGCTGGACTGTGGGGAAAGAGGAACCCTGCTCCACTGCTGGTGGGAGTGTAGACTGGTGCAAGCACTGTGGAAATCAGTATGGAGATACCTCAAAGAACTAGGACTGGAAGTCCCATTTGACCCCGCTATTCCCCTGCTGGGTATCTTCCCCAAAGAATTAAAAGAATACCACAGTGATATATGTGCACCCATGTTCATAGCAGCACAGTTTTTAATAGATAAAACTTGGAAACAGCCCAAATGCCCATCAACTGGAGACTGGATAAAGAAACTGTGGTTTTTTAATAAAATGGAGTACTACTCAGCCATAAAAAATGAGAAATTAGAGACATTTATAGCTAAGTGAATGCACTTTGAGGCAATACTCTTAAGTGAAATAAATAGGACACACATGAATAAATTCCGAATAGTTTCTCTAGTGTGAGAAACTGAAAGTGTAAATAAGGACTAAATGTATAATAGGTAATGTGAAATAGGAAGAAAAGGGGCAAAGGGGAAGGAAGTGGGAGGGCTAGGAGAAAGGATAGAAGGGAATGGGATTAATATGAGAAAATAGAAACATAGGAACAAAACTTTGTAAATAGGGAGGACTGGAGGGGTTGAAGGGAGGGCTGGGCAAGGGTGAAAAATAAGAACCAAGAGAGACTATGTAAAGGTGCAAATTTCCAATGATGGATGTCATTATATTGTGTACCTCAAATGTACCATTGATTAGAATGAATAATCAATAATGCAAAATAGGAAGAAAAGGTCCAAAGGGGTAGGGGTAGTGGGAGGGGCAGGGGAAAGGAAAGAAGGGAAAGGAAAAATGATGAGAAATGGAAAAAATGGAAATAAAGTCTTTGTAAATGAGGAAGAGTGGAGGGGGTGAAGGGAGGGCTAGGAATGGGGAAAAAATAAGAACCAAGACGCATTATGTAAAGGTACAATTCCCAATGAGAAATGTAATTGTGTTGTATACCTACAACGTACCAATTAAATAATTTAATAAAAACAAATAAAAAAAGAAAAAGAAAAGTGAAGGGCCTCCTTCAGGGTATGTCTCTGCTGTCACAATAGACAATGTGGCCAGCAGTGTGCAGTTATAAGTCAATGAGTCTCAGTAAGCCAATCACAGACCCATGAGATTCAGGCAGGTTTCTGGCTGCAAGTCCCAAGTTGAGCTCCCTGTCCTCCTGCAGGGTTGAACTCTGCAAGGTTCTGTTGCAGGTTCCAGGTGCCTGTCCCCTGAAGATAGTTCAGGTTCCAGTGGGAGGTGATGATCCCTCCCATTTACCAAGTATGGTGGTCTGGTGTGCCTTTACTGCAGAGATTCCCTTCACTTTTCCAGTGGGCTTCAGTTATCATCAGGGAGCCTGAGAGAACCCCTCTCTCTGTTGTTCACTTCTGCAGCTCAGGACAATAGCCTTTATGTCCCCCTGTGCCTCTAGTGTGGAACCTGGTAGCTGCACAGACAAGAGGCCAGAGGCTGGGGGCGGGGGGCTCTCTGTTGTTGCAGGCTCCCGTGTGGCTCCATGGGTGGCTGGTCAGCATGCCTGGGGGGTCCTCACCCGCCTGGGGGGGTCATCCTATCATATTCTTTTTTATGTATGATACCTGTATTTAGTAAAGGAGATTTGGGGGAAGTGCTCACTATTGAATATCTTAGGGCTCCACTTACTAGCAGTGACTCTGATGTTCTCCAGAGCAGCCACAGCCTGCCTTCCAGACAGACTCGATCCAAAACACAGGCATGAGACAGCTTTACCTTAGTCGAGAACTTCCCGTGTGCACATCTTTACCCCCTTCTCTGTTCCTGTGTGGAGAAGAATACAAAACAATACAGGGCACTGACCTTTCCCTGAAGGTATATCTAGAAGACATGTGCACACACACAAAAAATTTCAGTAGAAATGCAAAGGATTTTGTGGTTGAGTATCAGTTAGTAGTATTAATTTTTAAAAAGGCATGTTAACAGAGCCCCCTGGAGGAGGAGGTGGAACCCAAGCTGGGAAGACTTTGCTGAAGTTTCACAGGTTGAAAGAGGGAGCAGGAACCCATGTTTATAGCGGCACAGTGTATAATAGCTAAAACTTGGAAACAGCCCAATTGCCCATCACCTGGAGACTGGATAAAGATGATGTGGGGTTTTTTTTATAAAATGGAGTACTACTTAGCCATAAGGAATGAGAAACTAGAGTCATTTATAGCTAAATGGATGCACATTGAGGCCATACTCCTAAATAAAATAAATAGGACACACATGTGTAAATACCAAATGGTTTCTCTAGTGTGAGAAACTGAAAGTGTAAATAAGGACCAAAAGGTATAATAGATAATGTGAAACAGGAGGAAAAGGTCTACCGAAGAGTAGGGGAAAGGAAAGAAGGGAAAGGAAAAAATATGAGAAGATGAAAAACTGAAAACAAAGTCTTTGTAAATAGGGAGGGGTGGAGGGGTTGAAGGGAGGGCAGAGGAATGGGGAAAAAATAAGAACCAAAATGTATCATGTAAAGGTACAAATTTCTAATGATAAATGTCATCATATTGTATACCTAAAATGTACCAATAAACTTAATGAATTAAAAAAGAAGAAGAAGAAGAAGAAGAAGAAGAGAGGGAGCCGGAGATGAGTCAGAGCAGTGGTTCATCCTCATCTCTTCCAAACTGTGAGGTCTCAAACCATTTATTTACCATCTCTGCCACCCAGGTTCCTCCTCTAGAAAGTGGGGATATGAGCATCGCATCGTGTGGACCGCAGCAGCTGAAAACCAGCTGTGTCGCTCTTGCACTGTGAGGAAGGCTCTATCTGAGTTGGGCATTAGAATGAGGGTGTCACTTGCCAATTTTTTTTAATTATACAACTTGTGAAGACGTAGTGTGAATATACAATTAATGGAATCACTTAGGCAAAGCGAAGAAGGAGGAAAGGAAGGGGGAAAGAGTGATTGAGGGAAAGAGAAAAGAGAGGAGAAAGAGAAAAGTCATAGACTTCCCTTGCCTCTACGCTATGCTCTTCGCTTTTATAAGGATGTTGTGTCATCGTTAAATTGGGTCAGATTCTAGAGTGCCCTTTTTCAGAAATGAAGGGAGGAAAGGGGGTGGGAGACAGAGACAGAGAGAGGAATTGGGGGATTCCTAAAATCTAAGTTTTTGGAGACAAAGTCTCACTACGTGCCATGGCTGGCCTCAAACTAATGATCCTCCTGCCTCGGCCCTGTGAGTGCCACCAAACCCAGCTCCAAAGTCTAAATTTTAAAAAAAGAAAAGTCTACTCCCATTAATGCATTGAGAATGAGAAAAGAATGGAAGAAATATATAACAGTAACAGAATTAAGTCAGATAAAGGGACAAAAAGGACACTGGATTGTTAGCAAGCCCAGGCCACAGGAGGATGGCGGCTCCCTTGTAAGGAGAGTGGGGGTCCTGAGTGTGACTTTCATCTAGCAATACCACAAACCTCCAAAGCAACAATGCCCATAGCGAAGGTTTCTCTGTTACAGACTACACTTGGGAAAAGTTTATAATCCAACCTAAGTAATATACATGTATATCCCTAACCATTTATAGTTCAGGAACTGTCATCTTCATCAGAGTTAGTTACTTTTCTTCTGTTGAAATTAAGTTGTTTTCTTTTCTGTTTGTTGGTTTACTTTTTCAAGGATTTATATTAAACTTTGTTCTGAGACCTTCCCACTTAGCTGTACATATTTTGCCATCTGTATAAGGTAATTTTCTACTTTCTCTGCTTTCATTTTTTCAGGCTTCACAAGTGCTAAGTTACTGATTGATCTAGAACTTCGGCTAAGATACTATTTCTCATTTCTGCTTGCCTGTGCTTTCTTCCCCGTATTTCGCCTGCAGCTGGGCCAGCCTCTGTTCCTCAGTGCCTCCTGCTTCTAATCTGCCAAGGTGCGACTACAGTAGCCACTGTCCAGCCCCACCCAGAGCGACCTCACGCAGCTCCTGCAGTGCGGGTCACTTACACATGTATATCAAGGTTAAATAATATAATTGAAACAGATGAAGTATAATTTTCAGATCATTGGCAGACACTGAACAGAATACACAACTTTGATTGTTTAATAAGACATATACCTTCTCAAATAAAAAAGATCTTTGCTCAGATTTAAAAATAATGGTTGGCCAAGTAAAAGTTTAATGTATCTAACTTGGGGGATGTCATGAATTTATCAAGTCAAAACAACAAGCTAGTTTTGCAAAACAACTATAATCCTCTTCCTTCAAATAAAAAAAAAAAATTGGTGGAGAACAACCTAAAATTTAAAGTCTAGGGCTGGGGATTTAGCTCAGTGGTTCTGCCGCCTGCCTCTCAAGTGCAAGGTCCCGAGTTCGATCCCTAGTACCACAAAAAAAAAAAAAAAATTAGAGTCTAAAGGCAAGAAGAGATAAAATCTTTAAGTTGCTTTTGCTTGTAATTTCAGATTTTATCTTGGAAGAGGTCGATGGACATCTTTTTACAGAATGAATGAATGAATGGCGTATTTTACAAATACTAAACATGCTCCCTTCACTATAAAAACAAATCATTCTTTTAAAATTTTTTAACTGACACATGATATGGTACATATTCAAGTAGTACAATGTGACATTTTGACACATGTATACAATACAGAATGATCAAGCTGGTGCAGTTAGCATACAGACAAAGTCTTTGGGGCTAGGGTATGCTAGGCAAGCACTCTAACCACTGAGCTACACCCTGCCCTAGCCTCAGACAACCATTCCTTTTTTTCCTCCCCTGGTACCCCAGATTGAACTCAGGACTTTGCCCTTGTGAGGCAGGCACTGTGCCACTGAGCTAAATTCCCAACCAACCATTCTTAATTTTAAGATTTGGGAAAGCTTTCTCCACTCCCGTGGTTTTCTTTCTGTCCTCTCTCACTTTGTCCTTTTATTTTATCTCAACCACATCATTTCCTCCTCACAATAGAAGAGCCACTCTTTAGTCAAGTACCCTAACTCAATGGCCAGTTTCGGGACTAGGTGTGGTTTTGTTAGAAGGAGACCACTGTGTTCGCCATTTCGTATTCTTTCACTGTGTACTGGGGGCAGCATGACTGAGAGGATAGAGATTATGTCAGTGAGCTGCGGAATTAAAAAGTAGTTCTGTTACTGAAAACGTGTGGGATAGCTTCAACCATGGAGATTCAACAGCATTTGGGTTTCTTAAAAGAGACTTGGGTTCCAGTCAAGTTTTTAATGAAGACTTTGGCCTGTTCTCTTACCCAACTGAATGCTCCGAACCATGTGCTTTGGTTCCTGTGGAAGAAGTGCCAGCCAAAGAACAGCACCTGTAATCTGCTTCTCACAGTTGCCAGGCCTGAGGAGCTGAGTGGCATGAGCCAGTCTGTATTTGAAAGCCTTTAATGGCCAGCAGCTGACTTGTTGAGAACTCCAGCACACTGAACCAAGGCCAAGAGACATAATATGTGAGTGCCTTAGTTAGATCAATAAGCATCATCTGCAGTAGGAACAGAAATTGGGCTTGGATCCCCATCTTAACACTGGGTCTTTTCATTCAGCACTCACTAAGCTGTGACTTTCAGAGTGTGTGTGTGTGTGTGTGTGTGTGTGGTGCTGGGAACTGAACCCAGGGCCTTCATACTGAGCTGCATCCTCAGCTTCTTTTTTATTTATTTATTTTTTATATATATTTTTTTGAGACAGGGTCTCATTAAATCATTAAGTTTCCCAGGTTGGGCTCAAGCTTGGGATTTTCAGGCCTCAGCCTCCCAGAGTGCTGGCTCTACATAGTGAGTTCAAGGCCAGCCTGAACTACATAGTGAGACCCTGTCTCAAAAAGAAAAAAAAAAAGGACAGAAAACATAAAAAATAAATTGTATGGAAAACTTCATGTTTATAGCCATTTTGCTACAAAGGAGCTCTCTACCAACCTACCATTGAGGTTCCCCACTTCATTCTGGGAGGGAGGGAATTAGGCGCTCCCTACAGTGGCTTCTGCCATTGTCATCACTTCTCTGGAAGCTTCCAATAGCCCTGGACTGCGTCGTATTTGGCTACAGGTCAGTCATATTTTGTGCAGGCAAAAGAACAAACTAAAATGTATATTGACCTCAGTATTTCCTTGATAACTTTTCAAGACTTAGCAAAGCATGTTACTAGCCATGAAGTACTGTTTGCTGAATAAGGGCAGAAGTGTTACCTCTAGGGAAGAGGGGTGGTAGGGTACAGTGGGCAAGAGCAACAACAAAGATTGGAAAGCTGACTTCTAGAACTTGGCTGCCTCTGACGCTGGGATTCCAAGGGGGCTGGTTAACCTTACCATTGGCTCTTACCTTTACTTTGCCCTTCCCTCCAGCTACATTATTCTCCTTCACTGGCAATCTCTGCTCTTCCCATACAGGAAGCTTAAATAAAGAAGACCTTCCGGAAACTAAAAGGGCCAGTAGGAGACGGGAAGGACTGTAATTCAGTTCCACGTACCCCCATGCTTCCATATTGAGCTGTGCAGTTTATCTCACTGTTCTGTACGGGCTCGGAATCCGGGGCTCTGCCCCGAGCTACATCCCCAGCCCTTTTGTACTTTTTGAGACAGCGACTTGCCAAGTCACGAAAGTTGCCCAACTTGGGCTCAAACCTGGTATCCTCTTGTCTCAGCCTCCTCTACTGCTGGGATCATAGGTATGCAGCACCGCAGTGGTTTCTGAACTTCATTTCCTATCTCTATGTGTCTTATTTTTTTCTTTTTTCTTTTTTTGAGACAAGGTCTCTGACCTTGAACTCATCGTGTAGCCCAGGCTGGGCTTGAACTCGCTGCAATCCTCCTGTGGAGGCTCAGCCTCCCAAGTGCTGGAATCACAAGTCTGCAACACCACGGCCGGCTTTCTCCACATCTTCTATATCCCTAAAACCATTAAACTAATCTTCCCTTAGTATTGTCTCACCACATCGCACTGCCCTTTAACAGCTGTCCGTCTCCCAGTTTTCTTCAGCATCCAGTCTAGATCAGTGCCAGCATTTCAGGACTTCCACGCCCTTTCCACTAACACCATCTTTCTTCCTCTGTGCACTTTCTGCTGGTCCAACAGGCCCTGAATTTACATCTCTTGCTTCTACTATGGAGCATTTGTTCCTACTGCTTTCTGTGCCTGGTGCTGCCTCCCACCATGGTTCTGCATGTCTGAATCCCACCCACATCAGTAATCCCACCATGATCTGTAATCTGCACTTGGGAGGCTGAGGTAGGAAAATTGCCATGAGTTAAGGCCAATCTGTGCTACATAGTTGAAGCCCTGTCTCAAAAAAACCAAACCCAAACAAATAAACAAACAATAGACCCAAGGAAACCCTGTGATCTCCATGGAACTTTCTTTTCCTAAATATCAATAATTTCCCTTTTCTACATTCTTCCTGCTTAAAATCTTGTCATCACTTTAAGCTGTTTCATTAGGTGCAATTTTGCATTTATTGCTATTTTTCGTAGATTTTTGCTATTGCTTCCTTCTTAGAAACACTGCGGCAGAAGTTGCACTCCAAATCTCTGCCTCCATCCAGCACGGCTGCGAGAGAACTCCACCGATGCCTGCCTCCTTCCATCACACACTCAATTAGAATGGCCAAGGCCAATGGGGGAGAAAATTACACTTTAGTTACTGAAAATTTTTAGGAAACTCGGCAGCAGCAGATCCACAGCCACACCAAGCATTCTTTTTGACAATGTGGAAGACTCTCTTGGCCAATCTGTGGCTTTTTTTTTTTTTTTCATTTTTCCATTTTTTTCCCCCCATCCCTCTCTAGGGCTCCATTATAGCCAGCTGGATTCCACCCAGAAACAAATTCAAATAGACAGTAGGCCAACTAGAATTCCCATCTTCCTCTATGAGACGTGAAACCGAGGGGCCAAGTGTCACTCAAAAGCCAGCCACGCGGGACTGCATGTCATCAATTAACTTCTCCTGAGAGCTGAACTGAGGAGATGGTGACAATCATAGCCAGACCAGAAATTCAGGGACATTGATAGATATGTAGACGTGTCCAGTATCTGCTGCGCAGCATGAATTAAAGCACTCTGTAAATTCCATAGTAAATCATATGTTTTTTTACACTGAAATAGTTATAAAAATTCTTTGCCTGGGAATAGAACTTTCCTTTGTATGACAATTAGCAAGAGAATTAGCTGAGAAGCTTTAAATCACTTGAAAGAGAATATTATCACACATTCTATCAAAGATGGTCAATCTTATGCATTGTTGCTTCCTAAATAATGTAGTTAGGGTTTCTAGATCATCTAAATAAATTTTACATGTGAGAAAATGTGCCACTGGGTTTGTAGAGAGGCTTGCCTAAGATCAAACTTAGGGCCTCTCACACACAAGGCAGGCGCTCTGCCACAGAGCGACACTCCCAGCCCTCAAAATTTGCTCTTACCAGAGAGTTCTATAACCCAGGTTCTGTCAAAAAGTCCAAGTACACCAGGTGTGGTGGTGCATGCCTGTAATCCCAGCCCTTGGGAGGCTGAGGCAGGAGGATCACCATGATTTCGAGGCCGGCCTGGACTACATAGTGAGACCTTGTCTCAAAAAACAAATGTCCAAGTGCATGAATTTCTCCTGGCCCTACAGTGAGTTCATGTGTCAGTTTTACCTCTTTAGGCTAGGACCTAATGAGAAGGTAAAGAGCCAAGCTCTGCCCTCCTTTCGACCATGGAGTCCTTTGATGAGTGCATCGGTCAATAATTAGGCACTGTAAAGAATAATGTGGACTTGAAACTAAAGAAAAGTCATTTACTTTTTAAATGAATTCCTTGTGGAAAATCCACTCCAAAAAAAATAATAATCAGCGCTATTACTACACATGATCTGAAAGTACATAGCTTTATTATATAGACCTTCTTTGCAATAGACTTTTTTTTGCTGTATTTGGGCACTGAATCAAAGGCCTTCTCACTGAGCTACTCCCTGGACCCTCCTCTCCCCTGCTTTTTTTTTTTTTTTTTTTTGAGGCAGAGTCTCATTAAGTCAATAAATTGCCCAAGATGGGTTTGATCCTCCTGTCTCAGCCTCTCAGAGTGCTGGAATTACAGGTGCATGCCACCATGCCTGCTTGTGATAGCACTCTTTAAAAACAAACACCTAAGGAATACTATGAAAGCTCTGGTGACAGTAATAAACATCACTCCACCTCCAAAGCTTTTTCATTTGAGCTGAATCATTGCAATTTGCAATACTTGATAAGCAAAGCAGACGTGCTGTTTCTGCACCCTGGGAAACGGAACATATTGGCCTAAAGACTTTCTCAGGGAAGTGATTAGTGTTAGAATTTATGAGCTTTTTTATGTTGGCGTCTGAACCCAGCCACCTGTCCGCCACCGCTACACTTCGCGCCCCAGAACTCACGGCTGCGGATGCTGACGTCACTGTTCCACACTTCATCACATGTTGTCACCATCAGGGACACTTATCACAATCGAACAGTGGATCTGCCCCTCAGTAACATTACCTCACTGGAAGGCAAGCGTTTAAAATACCTCCTCAGCAACTGAAATTTCTCCAAAGAAATATAAGAGCCAGGCAAAGTGGCACACGCCTGTAATGCCAGCTCTCTGCAAGGCTGAGGCAGGAGGATCATCAAGTTTGAGCCCAGCCTGTGCAACTTAGTGAGATTCTGTCACAAAATAAAAAATAAAGAAAGAGCTGGAGATGTAGTTCAGTGTGCAGGCTCTGAATTCAATCCATAGTACCCTCAAAAGAAAGAAGTATAAGAAAGCAAAATTTTGTTACAGTTTATGTACATGAGTATATGTACAATTATGTATCTTCCATATAATTTGTTTTAAAAACTGACTTATTTGTGAAGCAAGCAAAATTAATAATTATTGGATAATAAATGTTTTTCATACTCATTAACTTATATTCTTCATTTTGTACTAGAAGAAATAACAATGTAATAGCTCAAAATAACAGATCAATTTAGAACACATAAGTGTGGTTTGATTTTCTGGAAAATAGTTTTGTTTTTAAAACATGTAGATTTCCTTTTTGATGTTGTTGTAAGTATGTAAAGGAAGCCATTATGATTTTCCGAGCAATGAAAGAAGTATGTCATGAGCATTTTTTATCATATTTTAAGGTTGTTGGTCATAGTTCAATCCACTGGAAAATGTAACTGCAAATCTGGTTAGAATTACAAAACTATCAGGCTTATGAATATGGCAACTTGTGATGAAAAGGTGAATTCTCTTGGAGACAAGATAATCAGGCAGAATAGTGAGACCCTGTCTCAAAAAAAAAAAAAAGAAAAAAAAGAAAAAGACGCTGGTCCTGGTCCTGGCAGGAGGAGGAATACAACTTAAAAATGTGGCATATAATGTGAGGGTATCTTTCCTTCTCCTCTCACCACAGGGACAAATTGGGCCACGAATCATTAGCTTGTTACGTAGACAATGAACTTTCTTAGTCTGTACTCATTTTAGGTGATTTGATTTTTCTCCATAGTTTATGAAATATACATCTTTTGGCTTCTTGTAACAATCCATGTCTTAAAAGCACTTTCTAAAGTGCTTTTAAGCATTTCATTTGATTTTTGACTGCCTTATGGAACACAGCATATCTCTACCTGTGCCTATTTTACAGGATAATAAACAGCCACATTCTTAGATAACACATTTTGGGGTTCTGAGACAGGGTCTAACTGTATATTCCAGGCTGGCCTTGAACTCACTACATGGCCTCAGCTTCCCAAGTGCTGGGTTTATAGGCATGAATCTCTATGCCTGGCCTTGAAATATTAATATGTAGCTGCACAAGATCACGGTGTCTACAGACCGTTGTGAATAGTTTAAGGAAAGGAGACAGCACCTTCTGTCTCTCTGTCTCTCCTCTTTCCTCCTGCCACCCATCTATCTGCACTCACAGATTTCCCAATTTACGATGGTTGAACTTATTTTTACTTTATGACCCTGTGAAAGTGTACTCATACACTTCACTGTTTTCACTTTCAGCACAATATTCAATAAATTATACAAATAGTCAACACTTCTTTTTTCATTTCTTTCTTTTTTTTTTTACAAAACAGACTTTGTATTGGATGATTTTGCCTAATCATAGAATAATGCAAGTATTCTGAGCATGATTAAGATAGGCTAGAGGAAGATATGGTGTTCAGTAGGTTAGATGTTTTAAATGCATTTTCAACATATGATATTTCCAGCTTAGAGTGTGTTTCTGGGACATAACCTCACCATAAATCAGGGAGCATCTGTACGTGAGAATGACATGCATGAAGCAAGCAAGTGGGGCAAATTGTTAACTACAAATGAATCCAAATAATTAACATGCAAGTGTGCTTTCTACCATTCCTACAACCCTCCCACGTTTAAAACTATTTTCAAATAGTTTAAAAAAAAAAGAAACAGACACAAAGGAGTTAAATAACTGACACGCGCACACACACAGAGCTGAATAGAGGCAAGGTGAAGGACGGGAATCGAGGTCTTCCATTTCTCCAAACTTCCTCTAAACCTGTAATCTCTCTGCAAACTGAAAGGTAACCTGTACCTAAAGTGCTTACCAGTCACAGTCAGCCCTTGTACTAATCAGTCATCAGTATCCAGTACCAGATCCCGGGGAAATCTTACTATGGTGACTGATTGATTGATTGAGGCAAGGTCTCACTCTGTTAGCAGATTGGCCCCGAACTCCTGGGCTCAAGTGACCCCTCTCAGCTCTGCCTCCTGAGTTGCTGGGACTACAGGCATGAGTCACTATGCCTGGATTTTCATAATTATAGTTGAACAATAACCTTTACTTATACAAGGTGTTATCCATTGCAAACCATTTTTACCAGTCCTTTAAAATTTGATCTTCATAATGTTTCAGACAGAAAGTAGATAGGACAAGCATTATTGGGCCCATTTTATAGATTGAGATATAGGTTGTATAGGTTACTTGTATCATTAATGTTCAAATTACTATGTGGCAGAGTCCAGAAACCCAAATTATAGGGAAAAAATTTTTCTATTCCCTTTTTATTTTCATTTTTTTGGTGCCAGACATTGAACATAGGGTCTCACACATGCTAAGTACAGGCTCTGTCTACCCTGCATTTCCAATATATCCAGCCATACAATATGCCCTCTTACCATCCCAGTGCCTTTGCATTTCCTCATGACCTTTTTTTTTTTTTTCCCCCCGGTTTTGCTTTGTTTTGTTTTCTGAGACAGGTATCACTGAGTAGTTCAGGCTGCCCTTGAACTCACTATGTGGCCCAGGCTGGCTTCAAACTCACAGAGATACTCCTGCCTCAGCCTCTTGTGTGCTGGGATTATAGGCATATGCCACCACACCTGGCTCTTTTAAAGAACAAAACAAAATTTCTGAGAAAGACACCTGTATTTTGCTTACTATGGTTCTATATAAAAAATAGCTAAGATTTACTAAATACCTACTTAATCATGTATAAGTATGTTCTGTGTGCATTATCTAATTTAATTATTTCAACATTACTGTGACTTTGAGTCCTCATAGTTCCTATCTGACAAATAAGTGAACAAGTTCTGTAACTTGACCATTGTTATAGACTTGTAGGGATAAGGCTGGACATGGGCTCAAGACCCCTACCATTAACTATCCCCACACTATGCTAGGAATTGGACCCAGGGTCCTGTAAATCCTGGGTAAGCACTATGCCACTGAACTATACCCCCAGCCATTGCCCCATTGTTTTTCTTGTAAATTCAGTTGATATTTCAACCAATTTCTTTTTCTTTTTTTCCTTTTTTATCTTTGGTTCCCCAGTCTGGCCTTAAACTTGCAGTCCTTCTGCCTCAGCCTCCCAAGTGCTGGGATTACGGTGTTGTGCCCCAATGCCTGGCTTAACCAACTTCTTTTCCATATATTTTGTAATACTTTAATGTTGCAATTGAGAGAATTCTTTCTGGAAACATAATTTGTAAGGCAAGGTGTATGTGGGACAAAGCAGGTTACCACATCTTATGTGTATCCACAGCAGCCCGACACACACCAAGCATTCAATAAATGCTTGTTAAATGAATTATGTTTGCAGATCTCTATTAAAAAGCTTTTAAGACATCGTGATTTAAATACTTAAACCCAAGACCTAATAATTAAATTGGCTTAGTTCACCAAACCTCAGCTTTACAGCAAAGCACAGTTTCAAAGCCAGGGAGGGAGGGGGAGAGAGAGAGAGAAAACAAAGATCACTTTTAAGTGATTTTTCAAATCAGCCCTTGGAAAGTTGAACTGCTCTGTTGATAATCTGATAGATATGGTCTCTGACTGTCTGGATAACTTCTTTTAGATTTTTATCACCTGCCCGTATGATTAAAAAAAAAAAAAAAAAAGTGATACTCAGACGGGGCGCTGGTTGTATTTCATGGTTTTTTCCTTTGCTCTAAACAGAGATGAATGTAAAGACCGTGGTCCCCAGGCGGGAGCAGAGCCATCTTCAGGGTATAGACCGATTCCCTGGCGCCCTGCAAAGCCGCCCCGCTGAGCAATGACTCAGGAAGGGACCGGGCGAGAGGACACAGGAACTGAAGACGAGTAGTAGGGTACACATCTCCTCCCTCTTCTCACGCTTCCAGCAAACCCTTTTGTGGATTTTTTCCTCTCAGTTCCTCCTGCTCTTCATCAGCGCGCGGCCCCCACCCCCGCCCCGCCCCAGGCTGCTCAGGCACTCGGAGGCCTCTTCGCCCCCCGCTCCCCTCCTCGGTGCTCGCCCTCAGCGCGGCCCCAGACACCTCAGGAGCGCAGTGTAATCTCAGCAGCTCCGGACCTGCAGGTCGGTCGGAGCCGCGCTGCTGCAGTCCACCCCACCTCAGGGCTCAGGTTACAGCCCGGTGCAGTTTAAAACCTCAAAACAGCTCCTTTAGGGAGCTGCCCCTTATCAGTTCCGCTCTGTCCGTCACCCTCACCTCTGCACTTCTTCCTAATGCATCTTTCAGGCCCAGACATGGGTCTTGCAGATTCTGCAGACGAGGCTTTTTTCTATCTACCTCTCAGCATATCCTTATCTCCCCTGCCCCGGCCCCAAGTATCAGGCCCTCGGAGACCGCAGCCTCTACAGTGGGCTGGAGTCCAGCCTCTTGTTCCCAACGCCTTCTTCCTGTTCCCCCAGTCTGCCCAGCCTGTGGTCCTTGGCTTTACCGCCCTCCTGCTCTCTGCCATACGTGGCTTTGCGTTTGCAATTTAGGTCTCTACCTGCTTCCACGACGACCAGGCAACAATCTGGACTCACCACTCACTGAATTTCTTGGATGTTGTTCATTCCTCTGTCTTTCTCTAGTTCACTATTTTCCCGGGGGGGGGGGGGGGGATTACAGATTTCTAAGACCTCTTAGAGTTTTCCTGATCTTCTAAATGACTGTCCCCAGGTGTAAAGTCACAACAGTAACATTCATATTATTATTATCAAAATTGTCTTTTAAAAGAGACTCTTACTGTGATAGATATATAGAGAATTATACAGATATGTAGATACATCTATACGTGTATGTAGATATATCTACATATCTATATATGCTTCTGTAAACGCTTTTGTTCACAAACAATTCCTTTTGCAAACAGAAATGTTCGGCAAAATTTTCCTTCTGTTCACGAACTCCGAACCAGGTGACAAACATAACAGCCATCTTCCCCAGAATCATGGAACGAATTAAATTCGTGAACTGAGGTACCACTGTGCATATATATATTTGTTTTGGTGCTGGAGCACAAACCCAGAGCCTTGTGCATGCTAAGTAGGCAGTCTACTACTGAGCTATATCCAGCCCATGCCTTTGTGTTTTTGTATTTAAACACAAAAACTTAAAGTGTCACAGTCACCTCCCATCTGACGCTCCCTGAAACGAGAATGTGCTTTTTGTTCACCAGAACAAATAATATGGAAGTAATAGTTAAAGACATTCATACTCTAACACTCTCAGAACAGAAAGGAGAAACAGAATGATATGAACTCACTACCACATACTGGTTACTCTTATTCCCTTTCAGATTTTGTTATTCCTAAACTAGTCAGTCTAGCTCTAAGTATAGGAATTGATTTAAAAAAATACACACCTATAGAGCTAGGGTTGAACCCAAGTTAGTTTGTCTCCAAACAACCTGTTCAAGTTCTACAAAAATGCTAAACAGTAAAACTTAGTCATCAGTTACGTAAAGGTGGTTTACATTTTCCTGCCATTTACATCGTTTTTCCAGACCAATTAAGTTTCCCCCACCAGTAAAGTGCTTCTTCCCATAATTTGGTAGGCTTTTTTTGGTAAAGAGCTAAAAGCAGGTTTGCTGAGCAGCTGGCGAGGAAGAGAAGACTGAGATTCCAATAAAAACGTGTTAACTGGTGTGCAACAGCGCGCCTACTAAGGATGGGACAACTCCACCTCCCCTGAAGAGTACGCAGGCCAGTCTCTGCATTGCTTAATAACTGGTGGCCCAAATGCTCTTCTCTCCTAGACTTGTCCCTTGGGCTGGAACAAAACACACCAGTCATTCAGAGCCCAGAGCATCATGATGATCATGTTCCCAATGGTTTCGTAAGGTATCACTGCTGTGTTCCAAATAAGCAAGCTATGTGCGCACTTACTTCATGTGTTCCCTTGATTTACATGTCCTTGCTTAAGTCACTTCCAAAAATTCTTAGTAAATGCAAAAGGAATTTATCAAATAAATGTGTCATCTTTTCCTCCAAAAGGTCACTTGTTGAAAGATCCTTTCCAGATTCTTCTTCAGTTCACCCTGACTTTTAACAAACTTGGATCTACATGCCATCATTAGGAAGCTACAGTAAGCCAGTTTATTCAGTTAATTTGCATCAGTCTAAATAATTTTTCCTGACAATCACTTCCGTCCTAAGCACCAAATATTTTTTAATCCTAGGTAGGTTATTGCTAAGCATAAATGATTTCACATTTCTCATAAAGATGCCTGTCATTAAGAATATTAACACACATTCCTTCCCCTTGGATGGAAAGGAGCTGTCATTCTAGTAATGTTGCTGCATCAGCCTTTCTGTTGTCAAACACAATAAATGATGAGAAAATCAATCTACTCTTTAGAATTAGTCAAGTGAGGAATCCTTTGAAGTGGGGAGGCAGTGGGGGGGGGGGGGCTTGCCTAGATTCTAGAATCACATAAAAACAAGTACTGTATGTATGTTGGTAAAATGTTGTGAAATTTAATGAGGACTATTTGTTGCCATAAGATCTTCCAGACAGAATCTATCTCTGAAAAAGAATTCTCTACTCCTAAAATAGAGCTTTGATGAGCAACAGATGTGGCTTAAATGAACCCTTGTTCCACCGAAGCAAGAATATATTTTGATTTGTAGGAGGCACAGTGCAGAAGAGAGGGGTTATGACAACAGCACAGCCTCTGCGTAGAAGCTGCTTGTGGGGTCAGGTGGTATTTATTTCCTCCGTGAAGTTTCTCTCATGAGGCAGAATGCAGATGAGCTGTAATGAATATGTTTTGATGCAGAGAGGATGTCTTGCATGCTGCTTACGGAGCGATTTGCATTTGTACTTGTAGTCTAAGGACTTGTGGCATTTCAATGGCCAGTCCTAACCTTTACAGTGATCTATGCCCTGGCAAAGATCTGCAAGTTTCACAAGTCAGTTTCTCCACCCATAAAGGAGAGATTAGATCGTTGTTCAAGAATGACAAGTATTTCATATTTGGGAATGACTAAATAATGAAGTGCCTGGATTCTATAGAAATGCCAAAGAGAAAAGAAGATTAATTTCAAGCCGAAGTCTAGTATAAACATGACCTTCCTATTGTAAATCTCATGAACAGGAAAAGAAATTACATCTAAAGCTTTGCTTCTAGGGCTGAAAATTTGGAAATATATTAATATAAGCATGCTTTGGATTAAAAAAATGAGCTCTGTGTATTATAATCTCTTGTCTGTAGAGAAGAGAAAAAAATTTCTGCTACATTTTCTGCAAAGAATGCAGTTAGTAGAAATTTAAGTGACAGGAAAGGAAGGGTCATCTTTTCATTTCTTTGCCTTTAGGCAGGACTGTAGTTAAGCCATCTAAGGAAAGAGAGCAGTGCTATTACTCCCAATCATCTCTAGGCAGGATGATAAAAATTAGAAAGAGCACATGACAAAACTCAAGGACCTTGAAATTAGTAAAGATCAGCTCTGGCTGACATAATTTCAGTTAAAATTCATTTCTATATTTACAAATAGCCTGACACTTAGCAAAACTCCAAAGGATGAGCTATTTGGTACTGGTTCTCAGCAAAAATTCCATTTAGTTTTAGTATTAATGTCTGGTCATTGTTTCTTTCACCTCTTCTTCATCCCAGTGTTTGAAGGAGGGAGCCCCACCCTGGGGTGCTGGGGATAGCCAAACATAGCACCCTAGCCAGACAGCAGTTTATCGATCATATATACTCAGAGGCACGAGGGAAAAGAGGGCAGGAACAGCATGAGCACAGGGACTATAATAAATCTGTGCTAACAAAAGGAGGAGGTACCCCCTTCCCAGGTGAGGATGGTTTGTTTGAAGAACTGCATGGACCAGCTCAGGGGAAAGCCACTAAGTTGAACTGGGTTGAGGATTTGGTGCAGGGTGGCTGGCCCACAGGGGAAGTAGCATGTAGGGAACAGACCAGTGGGAAGCCTTTGGCCTGGTGGGAGTGAGGAGCTTACAGTGAGGCCATTGGAGCCCAGGGAGACTCAGAGGCAGAAACACATGATATTTTAGGCCTTATGAGGCTGGGTGCCCATATCATCTATGGCAGTTTAAATGATGGTCATATTCCCTGGGCTATACGTGCTCTCTGATGTCTTTCCTATATCTATAGTGTCTCATGTGAAGAATCACTTTTGACTGAGTTCATAAATATGGAGGTTTGGGCCGGGGATTTAGCTCAGTGGTTCCGCCACCTGCCTCAAAAGCTCAAGGACCCAAGTTCGATCCCTAGTACTAAATAAATATGGAGGTTTAAGGAGTTTTTCTAGTAAGAGTACTCTCAGTTCAAGGCTATAGAATTAGCTACATGACTCATGAAGAAGTATTCTTCACTTCTTATTTATTTCTTCTTGTTTATTTTTAATTTTGAGACGGAAACTTACTATGTAGTCCAGGCTGGCCTTGAACTCCACGCCTAGTCACTTCTCACTTTGATTTGAATGGAGGGAGGCGAGCCTAAATGATCCAGACAAATCACATTTTTAACTGTGTTTACTTGATTTTTGTCCCAAGGTAAACGCTGACCGACTCTGGACTTAAGCCAAAGAGCTAAATACCATCTAGCTTGCCAATGTGAGGGTGTTCCTGCCTTCCATTTTTCAAGCAGAATACTGTCAAGGTGATCATGTCTGAGAGCTCAGCCACACTGCAGCTCCTCTTACTTTCTCTGCATTAACAAGCAGGGAGATAACAGGAAGAGCTATGTGGAGGCAGTAGTGTCAGAAAGAAGTTAGATATCTAAACTACACATACAGCCCTTCACTCTTAGTTATTAGATCTTGGCAAGGCATTTCATATTTCCGGCCCCATGTTTTTTGTAGAACTGGTGATTGAAGCCAGGGCCTTTGCACTAAACTACACCCCTAACCCTTCTTTAGTTTTTCTTTTGAGACAGGGTCTCATTGGGTTGCTAAATTGTCCAGATTGGGCTCAAACTTCTGATCCTCCTGTCTCAGCCTCCCAGAGTGCTGGGATAACAGCCATGCACAACGATGATTAGCTTAGACTCCAAATTTAATGATTTAAAAATATTTAGGGTCTTTCTATGTTGCCCAAGCTGGCCTTGGCAGTTCCTGGGCTCAAATGATTCTTCCCCTTCAGCCTCCCGAGTAGCTGAGTCAACATGAGTATACCACTATGGCAGGCCTGAGTTAAATACTTTTTCCGTAGCAAAGCCCTACAAAACCTAAAGTCACTCTGTAGAAACAGGCAGAAATGATGGTTCTTTGAATCTTATGAGTACATCTCAAGCTCGACTGACCTATCTGCCCCTCACAGGTGCCCCCCGCCACACCTGGCCAAGGTTCCTGCATTTCCTCCTTGAAACCCTAGGGCTCCTTGGAACCCAGTTTGATAAGCAGATAAGGTGAGATAATACCCAAGTTTCCTCCCAACTCTCAGCAAAATGGAAAAACTATAGATTGTGGAATTAGATTTAAGTATTTGAATTCTAATCCTGTTACTCTCTGAACTGTATGATCCGTGTTATGGTTTGGATTGATTGATTGATTGGTTGACTAATTTTGTGGCACTATGGATTAACCCGAGCGTTTGCACTGAGCTACATCCCCAGTCCCTTTTATTTATTACTTTGGGGTCGAGTCTCACTAAATCACCAAATTGTTCAGGCTGGGATTACAGGAATGTAATTGAATCTGCGATCTTCCTGCCTCAGCCTCCCAGAGTGCTAGGATTACAGGTATGCACCACCATGCCCAGCTCTTACACCTCTTTTGGAAAACTTGCTGTACCTGAGGAAATATTTCAAATGCTTGTCTCCCAGTGAAGTAATATTACTGAGGGAGAGCTTGCCCAACTGCTCTAATGTAGTAAATTCCCCGGACATTGACAGAATGTGATCAAGTATGGAATCAGAAGTCATGAGCTCTGGTGCTGGGGTGTAGCTCACTTGGTTAGAATGCATGACTCCCTGGCTTCAATCCCTAACTCCACTGGGAGGAAAAAAAAAAAAAAAAAGAACAAAAGAAAAAATTTAAAAAGAGTGCATGAAAAGCATCTAGCTGATATACCCGAAACCCAGGAGGGATAAATGGTAACTCTAATAAAGGTTTTGGCCTTGACCTACATAGAACAACATAAAGGAAGATTCTTGAACTGTTAAATAGCAAAGAGATCTCTGACATTCCTGAAGCCACACCCTCAAGAACTTGAGTCTGAAATTCTTTAGAACCTGAGTTGGGTTTGATTGTCCCAAATTAGCGGAAGCAGGAAAATTCTTCTGATTCACTGAACATTCTGCATGCACTGGAGAGCCTGTACTGGGTGGACACACCCCAAGTCGCTTAAATGACACCGGCCCATCCAGCCACCACAGATGGAATTTAAAGCATGTTGCTTTTACCGGAGAATAACAGAGGACATGTCATCAAGAATGCTTTACTACAAAGCCACAAGAAATTCAGTACCTGACAGATCACGTTCCATATTTCTCCCAGTATCATTCATCAAACAGCTCACAAGAGAGCTGTTGCTCATTTGTTGAAGGCTGTCGTGATGGCCCACATTCTCCCAGTAGTAGGGGAGTTCTTCCATAAAATGCACCCGTAAGTGTGGGCTTTCTGAAAAACCTCACCTTTAGAGGACTTCCCTGGTATTGAGTGAGTAAACTCCACTTTACGGGCCCTCTACCGCATAGTAGCCATGGCCCTGGGTGCCTCCTGACCTGTTTCCCTACAAACTTACATCCTAAAGAAAGCTGATTGAAATTTTAGATGCTCCTTTCAACATATTTTTTTTCTTTTTCAGTACTGAGGATTGAACCCTGGGCTTTCTCACTCAATAATATACCCATCCTTCTCAACCCCCTCCCCCCTTTTCTTTAGAGAGACGATCTTGCTAAGTCACCATATTGTCCAGGCTTGGCTCAAATTTGTAATCCTCCTACCTCAGCCTCCCAGAGTTCTGGGCTTACAGGCCTGCTGGCTTCTCCTTACATTTTATATAACTTTTCTACCACGATCCAATCTCTTCTCCACCCCCACCCCCACCCCACTTCTCTCCCTCTGGCTCTCTCTCTCTCTCTCTCTCTCTCTCTCTCTCTCTCTCTCTCTCTCTCTCATTTCGTTTTGTGTGGTACTGAGGATTGAACCCAGAGCCTCAAACCTGTTGGGCAAGTGCTCTGCCACTGAACAAGCGTGAAAACCTCCCCACTTAAGTGATGGTGTCACCTAAACTCACAGGTCACAGCCCAGGAAAGATCAGGTCAGCCCTTAGTTAATACTCACTCTGCACCTGATTTTCCAGGGCCCTCTGCCCCAGGCCACCAGGGAGAACAGGAGGGCCCAAACCTTTGATGGGAGAAAAAGCAATATGAACAGGGAGAAAGGAGGGGAAATTTGCCGAAGTCTTTGGGGGGGAGCCGGAATTTGAGCTAAACCTTCAAGAAATCTGGAGTGAGGACTTTCCCCCGCTGAGGAGGGGGATGTAACCTAGGAAAAAGAGGCACTGAAAGGCCATCTTTCGAGAATGAGTCATATTCTAATGTGCTGGGCTGAGTGGGCTGAGTGGGGTGAGTGGCTGAGGCTGGAGGTGGGAAGGGAAGTGGAAAATTAATGTGGAGACAAATTGCGGGCTTTGAAGGCCAGGATGAGGAATTTCTTTCCATGCTGGGGAGCAGTGCTAAGGACAGGGCATGATAATAATAAAGTGTAAGCAGCAAGTGGGGAACGGTGGCACACTAGCTCAGCTCGGGGCTGGCCGTTGTAAGTCAGAACTTTCCCAGATGACCCGGGCTCTGATGAGGAGCTCTGTCTCTGTTTATAGCTCCCACAGAGGACGGAGCAGAGATCCTGCGAGGTTTAAAATAGAGGATTTCTCGGGCACGGAGAGCGCCTTCCAAACAAGCGACCAGGAATAATGACAAGGACAGAGACCCCGGTGGGAGTCTCAGGGCGATCCGTGTTTCCTAAGCACTCCGCCTGGACCGCCTGGCTTGCCCAGCCCCACAGCCCCGTCGTGCTCTCGTCCTGCCTGGCGGGGGGCAGCTACTGTGCCGAGTGCGGGCCGGAACCGCACGCCCGGAGGCCCGCTCGGCTCCGCCCCTCCCCCGCCGGCCAGCTGCAGGCACTGTTTGTTTGCCGAGGTTTGCATGCACAGATTGAGTTGCCTTTTTTTTTCCTGTCAGTTCAGCGGTGTCCCGAAATTCACCCCCAGTGCAACTTCTGCCTGTGCTCCTCCTCTTCTTGGAACTGTCTTGTATTTGTCTGGCAACGCTGGTTCTATGGGGGTGTGATGATGATAGTACGAGGCTTATATAACCCGCTGCATCTCGCAAGCACTTCGCAGACAGCCCCTCAGGAGCCCTGGGCACCGGATCGGCCGGCGACGCTATCCGCGGATAGCAAAGCCGAGGCGCTGGAAGCCGGGTGGGAGGGCAGGGGGTCGGAGGCCGGGCCTTCCTGGCTCCCGGGGCTGAGCGGAGGTCAGGGCAGATAAGGAACAATGACTCCCCCCTGGAGGAGAACGGAAGTCCCGCTGCCACCTTATCTCCGCTCCTCTGTCTCCCCCCTGCTCCCCGAGCTCTTTCTCTAGAGAAGCTTTGGAAAGCGCCACTTGTAAGTATGATGCTCTACTTTTACTTTAACAAGGAAGAGATGACAAACTTTTCCTTCCTGCCCTTGAGCGTTTCATGTAATTTATTCTTTTCCCTGGTTCCTCTTCTTAGAGGATGGAAAATGTGTTTTTGGCCGAAGTCTTCTACCCAGTGTGGTCCCTCCTAAGGCTAACAGCAGGGAAAGAGGTTTCCTCTGATAATTCACTTAAAATAACACTCAGGGAGGCACTTAGATTGGCCGCTTTGAGGGCATTCTGGTCATGTCTGTCTGTCTGTCTCCCCCCCCCTTCCTAAATATGAGTCCTGGTTATTCACCTGCCTTGTTAGGCAACAAGAAACTTAGCAACAACTTTGATCTTCAGTTTCTCTGCCTTACGAGTATCACAATTCCAGTTAAATATAATTGTTGAAAGTTTCTTTTCACACTCTGAAATAAATTCCTTCTCTTAGTGTAGGGTTGAAATTTGCACCGACTTATGTAAACTGCACAAAACACTAACTATAGTGAATATGTTCATTTTTATTAAAGTTTTTTTTTCAGTGCGTGGCTGAAGGGTTTTAATTTAAAAGGAACATGGGCACTGAGTTCTTAAGTCTTGGCAAAACCCAAAGCCGTTATTAAACTGTGTTTCTGTGAAGAATGCTGAAATTCACACAGCATTTTTCTCAGGGGTGATGCCCATGGCTTTGAGAAACTACCCTTCAACAAATGGTGGATGTAAAACTTGAGAACAACACTAACAAAAAGGCTACTTATGAACACAGAAACTATGATTTGCTAGTTAAACAAGCCAAGAAAGTAAAGTTCTGTTTGGGGTAATTGCATAATTTGCATTTACAAAATCATGATTATACCTTGTTATACTATGGAATAGAGAAGACTATTGCCTTAGTAGTATTTCAGGTAAGAAAACTAAGAAATATAAATTGGTTATAAGGTTAAAAAAAAAAAGTCTTCTCATGTTAAGTTACTGAGTTTGGTTGTCTTCATTTTAGATAAACAAATGTGAAACCCATATATAATATGTATTTACTAGTATATGATATATACATATTTTGTTATCTTGAACTTTTTTTGAGACAAGGTCTTGCTATGTAGTCCAGATTGGCCTTGAACTGGTGATTCTCAGCCAGCCAAGTGTTTGGAATCACAGGTGTGTACCACCAACCCTGGCTGGCTTGGATCATAAATGCCCCCCAAAGGCTGAACTTATATATGTGTTGCATCTATTGAGTGCTCAGTGTTTTACAAAATGAACCAAATGAGAAATTTCATACCAAATTTCAGATTTCAATGGAGTTATTTTTCATTATTTAGCAAACGTATTTGTCTGTTTTTGAGATTCCCTTTAAATAATATTTCTACTTCAAACTATCTGCAGCTCCTAAGAAATTCTAATATATAATTAAACTTGAAAATGAAACTGGATCCTAGATACTTTTATCCCAAAATTTAAAATTAATTTCTGTCCTCTAGCTAATTTGATTACAAAGACCAGCCGTGGAATCTCAGCATTGTTGTCAACAGCATACTGAGTCACAGTAGAAAGAACATAGATTTGATAAGATCCGAATTTGAGGCTTGGTTTGGCCATTACCTGGTTATAGGGCCACCTATAAGAGGCTTAAGATTTCCAACCTCAGTTTTCACATCTATGAAATGGGATCAATAGTACTTACTCTAAAGAGAAAATTGTTGAAAAGACTAAGAGAAAACAATATATGTAAAATTAGGACAGAGTCTGAAGATAGTCTTTTAGTCCATTTTACGTCTTTTCTATTTACTCTTTATTTTTTAGCACTCATTCAATTTCTTCATTTTATTAAGCATCTACTATGGATTACGTGCTAGGCTAAGCACTAGTGATACAAAGATGAATAAGACTTATGTCCTGGAAGAGTCCATTATCTGAGGAGACAGACAAAACAACAGATTGTTTTCATAACAGTATAATACCTGCAAAAATAGTCATGTGTTCAAAACCATAGCAACACTGAGGCCAGAGTGGTTAGCTCTTCCTGAGAAAAATCAAAGGAACTTTTCACAAAGGTGATGCTGACTGAGTTTTAAAGGAAAAACATGAGGTAGGGAAGGAGGGTCCAAAAGAGACAGCACTGGAGAGCTGGAGGTCCACGGCAGCCTGGGAACAGGAACTGGTCCACATGGTGTGAGAGTGTTGAATCTGGAGGTTTAGTGGGGGCCCAGTCAGTACATTGGTATTTTGTGCTATTTGGACGGTCAACCCTAGTGAAAGGAACTCACCTGTGGACCAGCCTTGGATAGGCAGTTTGTGTCACTGAGACAGCACAGTGGGTAATTTGGGGAATGGAGTGGTACTAGGTATTGAACCCAGGACCTTCTACGGGATAGGTAAGCGTTCTACCACTGATATGTATTTTTAGCCCTAATAGTTTTGTTTGTTTATTCGGCTATTTTGTTTGTTGCAAATGCTTCTCAGTGATGGAAACACTGTAGCACAACCTACTTAAACATTCAAATTCAGCACTTTTGGGAAGACTTCCATCAGTGGAGAGACTTGGAGCTAGGAAGGTGCGCAGAGTAGATGTGATTTACATTTTAGAAAGATTTTGTTTTTACTTATTTTTGCAGTGCTGGGGTTTGAAACCAGCATATGCTAGCCAGCAAATGCATTCTACTACTGAGCCTAGAAAGAATGAATATATATATTATATGAATATATATATTGAACAAATATATATATATAAAATGAATGAATATACATATATAATGAATGAATATATATACCATATATATATATATATATATATATATATATATATATATAGTCGCCCACGTGAAGTGTTGGTTGGGGGTAGCAACTCTGGGGGAACAGTGGAGAGACTAATGTGTACAAGTGAGAAATGCAAAGGGCCTGAGCTGTGTAGGTGACAGCAGGCTCAGATTCCAGACATACTTACAAGGTAGGACATTCTTGACTTGGGACTGGATAAATGAAAGGATGAAAAGGAAACTGCCATAATTATTAGTTCTGGGTTTGGGCCACTGGGTAGCTATAATGGAATACCGTAAGGCAAGAGGAGGTCCAGGTTTTTAGAAGAAAATAGAGTTCTTTGGGGGTAACAACAGGGGGAGACGTCAATATAAGTTCAATTGCAACACTGGGTAAAAATGAAAAGTAATTTTTTTAAAAGCAATTTTTAGAAAAAGTATAAAATTGCTAGATTTTTCTTTCTGAAATTTTGAGAAGAAATATAAAGACTGAGCTCCCCCTCTTATGCTCTAATGTCCCCAAGAAACATCAGTGTCTGCACTGATGGGTTTAGCACTTTAATCTTGGATCCTTGCTGTCTTTAATCTTAGGTCCCTGCTGGCTTTTGTGACTCTGCTGTGGTGAATGGTGTTCCCTCCCATTAACTTTTCAACAGGAAGGCCATGTCTAGGCGATCTTACCATGGGTACCTTCAAAGTGAGTAATTTCTACTTCCACTGAGCCCTCAGAAATGGGCAGAGTCTAGGAAGAAAGATCTATGCGCTAGTAGATACTTATCTATAAGAAGCACATACTCAGAAAGAATTAATATTTACTCAACAAAAAAGCTCTTTCTTTAGCAGGGATTTTTCCACTTCCCCTGACCCACTCAGGGACTGCCATAGGGCAGGTAGCTTCTTACCCGGCTAGTGATGGCCTAGCTACTGTCATTTACTCCTTCCTCCGTGACCAGTGAGCTCCTCCCATACCCTAGACTGGTGCTTGATTAGAGAGGGAGGAAGTGACATTTGTGAATTTTTTGTTTTGTTTTTTTTTTTGGTACCTGGGATCGAACTCAGGACCTTGAGCTTGTGAGGCAGGCATCGGCACAACTGAACTAAATCCCCGGCCACATTTGTGAATATTTAAACAATGACAACTGGAGGAATTTTAACGTTTTGGATGAATAGAAAATCTGATTAGTAGACAGGAAGCTGTGACTTTTAAAATTTTTGAAGTCTGCTTGCTCAATAACAGTTTTCTTATCCCTCTCACCTTGTCTACACTTAATCTTCTATGGCAAAGTCTCTCAGATTTCCTAGCTCTTACCCCACCTGTACACTTCAGAGGAAATGCCATTTATTATGGAAAGGGTTTAGCCCCAGATTTTATGGCTTGTTTTGCAAAGTCGTATACTATTTCTTTCTGGTAGGTGAACAGTATCAGCACATTTAAAGACAGATTTAAGAAGCTATTTCCATCTCTAAATATAAAAAAGTGTTATCACTTATTAGAAACATATTATTTGGTTATAATCTGAATTCTATCAGGCTTCTAATAGCTTATCTCAAAATCCACCAGACTTCACAAATTATCTTTGACTTTGGAAATGATGAAAAACGGTTTCTATTTTTACTAATATTCTTTTGCCATAAAACAACAACAAAAAAGGAAGACTTCCTAAAAGGAACTGTTAACATCTTAGCTATGCAAAATAATGGTGAAATAGATACTTTAGAATGAGAAGAGTTAGCATCATGGGAAAGTTTATTATTTAAAGAAAGAGCAAGATAATATTTGGGGGAATTCTCATTAGCACAAATTAAAGTGAAGAATATACTGCGCTTCCATATATGGTGCTGGCCATTGCACATCTAGGTTACTGAAGCCATTTAAAGTCTTAGCTTCCTAAGTAATTGCTGCTACACTCCTCACAGTCATTTTGAGTTTGCTAACATAATGATTTACCCCAGGCTGGCCGCTGCCTGAGCCACTGAGCTTGCCCACACGCCGTGTGAGGAGTGGATGAGTCGCAGCTGTGCAGCCCCCGGACACCTGAGCCCTGAGCGTTGCTGGAGTTTGCTTTATTTCTGAGCTCCATGGAAAGCTCGAGGCTCCCCAGCTTGCTCTTGGGTTTGGCTCCCTAATCACATGTTTTCTGGTCTCATGTCATTGTGCATGAAGTAATGATGGGCCCATATGCATGCACTGTCCACAATGGCAAAATCTGTGTGCTCAGGGCTAGTGTTCTAATGAGGACATTTTGGACCTTCCAACCACCCTTTAGGGACCAAAGTTTAGATCTGGTTATTACCTCCCAACACAAAGGCAGAATGCACTTCAGCAGCAAAACTAAAGCCACTCTTAGGAGATGATTAAAGGACAAGGGCGTAAGAAAAATAAACATTTACCTTACACATCTGTCTAAATATATGTGTTGTACAATATAGAAAATGCCTCCAACTCACAGTTTAAAAATATCAGTTACTGTTTCAGCACTTCACTAACTCTGAATGGTGCTAGTGTTTTCCACTGAGGACGATTATTTTAATGACATTTCTCTGCAGCAAAATCTGATGCATTTACGAAGTTTGAGAGCCAGGAAATGCAGCTCAGTTCTTGAACAGCTCAGCGAGCCAAGAGAGTTTAAGTTCCACCATCTAGCTGCTTTATAGCAGGAATTTGTTGAGTGCTAAGTGCAGTAACACACAAAAATAGAAAAGCCAACCCAAACAGTTCAAGAACAGCTCTTAAAGTATCAAGCTGAGCAGCAGGTGAAATTCTGTCATTCACCCACATTAATTTGTGCATGGTAATTTTAAATTAATAGGCCTATGTGCCAACATTTTACAGAATTTTGGAGTAAAAGGATTTGGGAGGTCTATCAGTCTTACCTTATCCTATCAGTTTAGGAATGGAAAACCTGAGAATCAAGTGAAAGTTCTTTGTCTCTCTTTTCCCTCGTTCCCCCCTTCCATCTACTCTCCCTCCCTCCCTCCCTCTCTCCTTCCTTTTTGTCTTTAATTCCATGCTGAGGATTGAAGCCAGAGCCTGGCACGTGCTAAGCAAGTGTTCTGTCACTGAACCCCACCTCCACCCTTTCTCCCTCTTTACACACACACACACACACACACACACACACACACACGCACGCACACGCAGACCTAAGTCTGGTGCAGAGTCATTGCTTACAGAAAGTGTCTGACTCAAGAAAAGGGGCAAATGACTAAGAGATTGGTTAAGACATTGGTTTCCAGTCCTTTCAAGTGTATGTGTCTCATTTTCAGGACTGCGGGATAATTCGTGCTTCTCTGAGGAACCACTCAGGATCTCATATTCCATTTGGTTTTTTGAGAGATCTCACACTTTAGCCCAAGTTATCCTTGAACTCAAGACTTCCTGCTTCGGCCTCTAGAGTGATGGATTGCAGAGGTTTGCCTGACTGATTAAATACTGTTTTGTTTTGGTTTTTTTGGTACCAGGGATCAAACTCAGGACCTTGCACTTGCCAGGCAGGTGCAGCGCCACTGAACTACATCCCCAGCCCTAGATACAGTATTTTTAACCAAAATTTGAAGAAACTGAAATGAACCAAGGACCACACTTGCAGGGATGCTCAGTAACTCATAGTTCATGGGACCACGTTGTGCTCAGAGCATAAACCAGACACAAGGCCCAAGCTACAGCTGTCACTCTGAGCAATTTTCAAACCTGACCAAAGGCCTGGGGGTGCGAATCTGCAGTAGGCATACCCTGATATACCCAAGGACCCAGATTCCATCCCCAACACCACCAGAAAAGCGAATAACAATAAAACCTGACCCAGACAGACTACTCCCTTGCAGGCCACAGATTACGTAACTAAGTGCAGTGTTGCATAGCACAGATTTTAAATGTCATAGGAGTTCTGGTGAGAGAGTTAAATAAAAATTAAGATTTTTTGGAAAGTGGGATTTTAACAGGCACCAAAGTGAATGGTATTAAGAACTTTAAGTTTGTAGAGGCCTCCTGAAGCCTGAGGCCTCAGCTGAGTGTGGCGTTGCACACCTGGAATCCTATTACTCGAGAGGCCAAGACAGGACAATCTTGAGCAGTCAGGAGACTGAGGCAGGAGGATTGTTAAATTCAAGGCCAGTCTGAGCTACCTAGCAAGACCCTGTCTTAAAAAGAGTGGGAGCCGAGAAAGTGGGGCTGAGGTGCTGTGCAGCCACGTTTCTCAACCCAGGCGCCAGGCAGGCCACAGGCCACGGCACCCCCAGTGTTGGCTCGGTAATGTTACCTACTGAAGTGTCAGTGAAACACAGCAGCCACTGTCTTCCCTTGCTGGCCTCTGGGGATCGGCTCCTGGACCCCTCCCCATGCAGACCTCAAAATCTGCAGCTTCTCAGGCCCTGACATAAAGAGCACAGCATTTGCCTCTAACCCATGCACCTCCCCCTGTATACTTTCAACCATCCCTGCATTGCTTACCACACTCAGTACAATGTAAATGCCACATAAAGAGTTGTCACACCAAACTTCTGAGGGTAACAAGGAACAAAAGCCTATACACATGTTGAGTATCTACACTTTTAAAAATATTTTAAATCTGTGATTGATTGAATCTGAAATACAGAACCCGTGGATGGGGGTGACTACAAATTAATATGATTACATTTATATCCCTGAAAATCCAACAATTAAAACTAATTAAATATAAGCAAAACTATAAGCCAATGATATTGTAACCAAGAATATGTAGTTTTACTGAAACTAAAGAATAAATGTGGCCAGCTGTGGTGGCGCCTGCCCCTAACCCCAGCATTCCGGGAGGCTGAGGCAGGTGGGTTGATTGCCCAGCCTGGAAAACATAACAAGAGCCTGTCTCAGAATAAAAACCACAAAGGACTGGGGATATAGCTCAGTGACAAAGCCCTGGGTTCAATCCTTAGTACTGCAAGAGAGAGAGAGAGAGAGAGAGAGAAATATTATTTTAACCAGATAGTCAAAAATGAAATTGGGCTGAGGATTTAGCTCAGTAGTTCTGGCAACTGCCTCATAAGCTGCAAGGACCTGAGTTTGATCCCCAGTACCAAAAACAATCATCAATCAATCAATCAATCAAAAATGAAATTGGCAAAAAAATTCCCCTGGCATATTGTACTGTCCCTGCCTGACAAACCAGTATGGAATTGCCACAAATGAAAAAGGAGCAGCCAGTGAGCTGCTGGGTTCCAGGCCATGGAACTGGGAATTGATGATTCGGTCATCCCCTCCCTTCTCTCAGTTCCAGGAACTAAGCAAACCTTCACACAACACAGCAGGAAGCATTCGACTCTTATGTGCGCACATATGCCAATCAGGTATTTAGGCTTTCTCTGGTGTCCTATACCAATGAAATTATTACAGGATTCAACTACACAGTATTATTTTAGAGCTAAGAGATCAAAGTCTCCATTTAGAAATAAAACATAACAAAAACCCCAACTAGTCTCATTCTATAATTTGTTCCCCCAGTGCTGGGGATGAAACTCAAGGTCTTATGCACTCTAGGCAAGTGTTTGGCCACTGAGCTACATCCCCATAACCTAAAATGTCTTGTCACTGCAAATATGCAAGAGAAGTTGTATCTTTATTACTGACTTTAAAAACAAATCAACCCAAGTAATATTTGCCAGTGTTTATTGAGCACTTATTTTGTGCCAGGAGCTCTTCAGTTTTCACGTGGATGTTCTCATGTAATCCTGTTTACCCAATAGTGTGGATACCATTTTTAATCCCCGTTTTTCAGAGGAAGATACTAAGGGATAGAGAAATTAAATAACTTGCTCAGGATCACATAGCTAGTGAATGTTGTAACCTGTAATTCAAGCATTTAATTCCAGAATCTCCCGATCTGAAAAACAGGTTCAGAATAGTCTCAGAAAGGGTTGTCAGTATCATCTGAATCTTTGGCTATGCCAGCCTGACCACAGCCAAATCTTTAGGCATTACATTCAGATTTTTCTTTTGTGCTGGGAATTGAACCCAAGGCTTCACACATGCTAAACGCAGGCCTTACCTCTGAGCTACATTGCCAGCTCAGAGTAAATTTTAACTTCAGGCAGTCCCAGGGTGATATAAGCATTGATATGTCCTCTCAAAACATATAAAAATAAGCATCTGCATGATGCTTATAATAATTTAGGATATTTTCAAGGACTTGGACTAGGATGTGAAAGTTCTAGAACTCACCAGTTCCCAGGATAAGGAGGACAGGGAGGGGGCATTCTAAAGGTCTCCTGAGTGAGAGGTGCCAGACCCCAGAGGGTGGCATAAAACTGGCAGGGGAGGAGCTCAGCTGCTGTCAGAGGGTAAAGACACAGGACAAGGATGGCCTTGGAGGAAACTGGGCTCTGCAGCCCCAGGCCTGGTCTGGGGAGCCCCGATGCAGCATCTCAGTGCTGTAGGAGCCATGCTTCCAGGGACAGGGAAGGACCTGGAACTGCTCACTTTTAACCTGAGTCACCAAAGCCAGTTCCCAGTGGGAGCTGCCAGGTCTGTGGAAGGAAACAAGATACACCTGTTACCTCTGGCAGTTACCCCACCACCACCACCAGCTATAACAACATACAATTGCATTCAGCAGTGGGAAAGTAAGAAAGGCCAAATGAAATGCTTTATTAAACATTTCTATTTACATGGGCAAGAGAAAAAAATTAAACAAAAGGAAAACTTTGAATTATTAAATAGTCCGTCACTTTCCTATTGTATCTGATATTATTTTCTTTCTATGTGTATCTGTGCAGTACTAAGGATTGAACCCAGGGCCTTCACACTGAGCTACATCCCCAGCCCTTTTTATTGTTTTAATTTTAAAACAGGGTCTCACTAAATTGCCCAGGTGGGGCTTGAACTAGTGATACTCCTGCTTCATCCTCCTAGAGTGCTGGGATTATAGGCATGTGCCACTATAGCCAGTTCTCATATATATATATATATATATATATATATATATATATATAAAATGTTAAAATGTGTTATTAATAATAGCAAGATTGCTTTATCAAACACTTGATGCGTTAAAATGGATGTTTCCTCTTAAACTAACTTGTTTTAGTCACTTATATTTTTAACTGTCATAAATTCAGAATATAAACAAATTAGCCACTTGTAAAGGCTTTCTTTGCTATTCATCAAATAATAACTTGCAGCAACTTTAACATTTTATAAATTTATAAAACTTTTTGATTCAGAACATTTTTTAAAAATAGATTCCCACAACCTGAAATTAGATGTCACTCAACCTTTAAACTTGGAACACTTTATAAACTTTAGAAAAGAAACTCTTCTTTATTCGTTCTATGAAATCCAGGCAAAGAATAATACGAAATGATTCTAATGGAAAATCTTTCCCTCGATGAAGAGGAGGTAAAAATGGGAACTTCTGCAAAAGGACTGAATCTCCCACGGTGCTTCAGAGACTAACGAATGAGCATCAGAAAATCAGTTCTGATAAAATTTGATGAATATTATTCCTGATATTCTCCTTTTGAAGCCATGAAAGGGCAACATCTGAAAGATGACAGGAATTGTTGACAAGATGCAGCTGATGGCACTTTTGTTCCTGTCCCTTACAGGTGCTGACGGCCACCCAACCCCTGCTGAGGAAGGGATTTGGCAGATAATATGCAGGTTCTTCAAGGCAGAATAATTGCAGAATCTTGTCAAAGGTATACTTACCAAATTTTTATCTCTTAACTAATTATGCCAAGGCCACCTGAGCACTGTCACTAGAAGGGGGGAACATTTCACAAATGGAGAATAGTAAGAACTAGCGAAAACGGAGGGAGCCGAGGGCTCTACACCTTCCTGTAACATTCTCAGTCTTCTTGGCTGAGAGAGCTTAAAAAGGGCTTTAAGTGTGGCAGAGCCAGGTCATGACATCCTTGCCCCAGAATGCCAGGACTGCCAGGAAATGACAATTGGAGGGGAACAAGTGGCGGCCAGTCCAACTCAGCACCCGTAGTTGCACCTTCCAGGCTCAGAGCACAAGCAGCCGCAGCCACTTGCCTCGCTCACAGCTTGTCTTCATAGCTGCTTGGCGCAGCCAGGTAAACACTGATGCAGGTAAACACTGTATGGTGAGACAGACCCACCTCAGCAATGCAGACTGGGTTGCACAAACATTCTCAGGAGTTGGATTTGTATGAGTTTACCTTCCAATAGCTTCTTCTCAAATGTCAGCGATACCCCAACCAAAACAATGCAGTGGAAGCTGTTGAGTTCTTTTGGTTTCAAATTGCTACTCTTTAACATCATCATCCTTTGCTTGATTTTCCTTCCAAACCTTGTGTTGGCCCAGGTTGGCTTGGAACTACTCCTCTAATCACCAGAATGTTCATGACTCACACAGAAAACAAAAACAAAACAAAATCTTTACATCTGGCCCGAATTTCAGGTTTGTCTTCTGAGGGATTAGGCATTTTGTCTGCATTCTACAAATGCCAAGGGAGGAGGGGCAATGGCTGGAAGTGTCTGGGCTGGGGTGAGTGTCTGACATGGAGGTTTCGGTGTTAGCGGGTTTCCTCTGGCTCTTGGGTGCTTGGCTGCAGGAGGACCTGATTACTGCACTGTGTGGAGCAGAATCAACAGTCAGGGGTTACAGGTCGAAAGGGAGGTCTCCTTACTGCGAGACTCCAGACAGGAGAAGAAGAAAATATTCCAAAACAGAAACTATAAAATGTCTGTATGTACATCTAGGAATAAGTTCAGTGAATGGAAATGTGACTTCATTCAAATTCTTTATCTTCTTGCGTCAGCTTGCCAGACATTTCTTTGTGAATCTCTAGCCCACTGCATCAGCTTCTCTGTGGGAAAGAAAGAGGTTCGACTTTGGTAACTAGAGAAAAGCTGGAGGAACTTAATACTGGAGGCCTCCCTTTCCTTTCCCAGGAGATCTCTGAAGATCCAATTTCTTCAAGCGTCTGCCTTCATGCACGTGTATATGCGTGTGCACATGCATGCATGTGTGGTGAAAAGCTCATTTTTCTGGAGTGCTGTGTTGTTTGTTACGTGGCCAATAATCTTTCATTTTACACTTCTCTCTCATTAATGGGAAATTTCACCTCTCTACACATTGCGTCTTTTTCGGTTTTCAGCATATTCTTATTAGGAGGAAATAGAAATGAGTGTTTTCTCTAGTGCTGGATCAGAGTCACTTGTCAAGTTTAACACACAGGACACTTTTATTTCTTAAAAATCTGTAGGCTCCTTGTAAGTGCTGGCTCCGGTCTGTTTTTTCCATCTTTGAGCTGGAAAATTCAAGTTTAATGTCTAACTGGCTGCCAGCTTCAGAGACCTCTTTTCCTTCCCACCCAAGTCCGTAGTTTGAGTGGGATTAGATAAGCAGCTGAGTCACTTTGCACAGTCACATCTGTATTCACAGGTCCAGTCTTCATATCCAGTAAATTTTTGTAGAAAGAGACAAGTCCTCTTAGTGTGTGTGGACAGTCAGGCTTTATTTATAAAATAAGGATCACTTTACTGAGCCACGTGGTCAGAATGTTGCATTGTACTTTTTTCATGAGCTCTGCTCGTGTTGTTTGGGTATAGTGTTCTTTCATTTTAAAATTTTTCTAGCTTTAAGAACTGATGATGCATGCCCATAATCCCATCACTCAGAAGGATGAGGTAGAGGAGTGCTGTGAATTCAAGGCCAGCCTGAGCTACATAGTGAGTTCAAGGCCAGTCTGAACTATGTAGTGAGACACTGTCTCAATAAAGAAAAAAAACTACTTACCAGTAGCTCTTTGAACTTGGCATCACCTCCAAAATACATAAACCAAGAATCAGAATGAGGAGATATTGTAAGCAAGCATCTAGCATCTTCTGTCTGTTGGATTGCAAGAAGAATATCTCTTGTTCCAGGGAAAGACAGGTTGTATTCATACATAGTAAAGCACCAAAAGGACAATACAGTCTCACCGTTTGGGGGGGGATTTTCAGGACTCTCCTCAAAAAATATTCACACCTGTAGAACAGATTGGTATTTTTGTAGAGCCTGGTTTTCAGCTTCAGGTACACCTGCCAAAATATGAATGGCTGTTACTCTACCTTCTGGGCTCTAATATCGCAGTGTCTGACAAGGTTTGGTGCACACAGACAGGATAACTTAGAACAGCAGCTATGTTGTTTGAAAAGAAATTAAGACATTGACTAGCCTTGTTGATACCTATTTGGATTTGAAAATTTTGTCATTATAAGCATTCCTTAGCAGTGCCTACCAGACACTTTATTTTTTAAATATTTTCTTTAAGTAATATTCAATACATTAAATTAAATGTGACTTTAAAATTATTCCTCAAATATAATAGTAAATTATATCTTTTCAAGGAATCTATATGGAATGTAGACCCTAAAAACCACTAAGATTACTCATCTTGGTACCTAAGAAGCATTTAAAGAAAAGCTTTCTTTTGTGTTCAACCTTACTTACGTTTGAACATTTCTCATTCAAGATGGCATCAGGACATTTATGCCATTGGAAAGCAAATATTCATTGTCAAACAATGAAATATCTGCCAAACACAAAAAGTTTATAGAGTTAAATGCACACACACACACACACACACACACACACACACAGAGTGCATGGTGGTGCATGCCTGTAATCCTCGTACTCTGGAGGTTGAGGCAAGAGGACCATCGCATTTCAAGGCCAGCCGGGGCTGTCAAGAACCTGTCTCAAAAATCAAACCAATTTTAACACCCCACCCCCCCAAATACACAGAACTGAAGCCAATCAGTATTTCTGTGTGTCTATGTCCTAGGTAGAATAATAGAGAATTACTTTAGACTAATTTTGACCTACAATGGCAGTAACTATATTTTTTAAATTTTAAAATATTTTTGCAGTATTGAGGATCAAGCCCATGCCCTCGTGCATATTAAATAAGCATTCTACAGCTACACTCCCAACTCCCAAAGGAGCAATTTTACATTTAACATAATTGGAAGTATGGAGACTATGGAGTTTTATTCTTTTTTCTCCTTCTCACAGCAGAATAGTGTATGATTTCCGCATTGTCTTCATAGTTCTTTTAAATTTGCGCATCATGTTCTGTTATATGGCTGTGGAGTGTGTAAGTTGCGTTTGCTTTATCTCTGCAAGAGATAACACTCCAAAACTTCCATCATTACCCTCCTTCAGATAATCATTCTGTTTGGCTGGATTCCAGTGCCATTTTTTGTTCTTTGTTTGTTTGATTTGATAATTTGTATTTTTGAGATAAGTCTCATTTTGTAGCTCAGGCCAGCCTTAAACCCAAAATCCTCCTTCCTCAGCCTCCCAAGTACTGGAATCACAGTTGTATATGTTAACACCTGTCTCCAGTGCCATTTTTAAAACTAGTATCTTCTTTACACCCTCCTTTTGTCCTTTGAGACTAAAAGGCTTTGGCATGTGTCTTTGACACAAATCTAAGCAATAAACTAAGGCCGGTATGGAAAAGCACACACATTCATGCATGTGTATGTACATAGTTAAGTGGATCTGTTTGGATAGTGTGTCCTCAAAGCCAGTGAGTATGTGGGGGTATTTTTGTTTATTGTTTCTGCAGTGCTGGGGATTGAACCTAGGGCTTTATGTATGTTAAGCAAGAGCTGTGCCCCTACACCCCCAGCTTGGTGAGTTTGTGTTTAAAGAAAATATCAAAGAGCAATGGGATGAGAAGTGTTGTGCACATCAGACTGTGCCGTCTTCAGCTGAGTCCTCTCATTTCTCGTCTGATCAAGATCTGTCCTGATAGAGGGGCCTCTCTGTATGCTTTGGCTACCAGCAGAATGCTGTGTTGTTTGATATGGCAGGGAAACAACCTGCATGAATGTCGACTGACAGGATGAAAACAAACCCTTTGCTCTTGCTAGGATGATACATTTGAGCAGGAAGTTAAGAGGAAAATAGCTATGGGCGGGGCGGATAGTTATGATGAGGATGAGGGCTGGAGGATATTCACAAGTGCCTGTCAAGAAAAAAGAATGGGATGATGTCATCCTTTACTGGGACAATCACTAAAATGAAATGAGGTCACACAACAATAGTCTTGCTCTGTGCTCTGTATCACAAGTTGTTCTGAGAGATTACTTTGCTGTGATGTTTCTCAGGCCAGAAATCCCGGACTTGCATGAAGCCATGCTCCCCCCTACACAAGCCCCCACCCTCCAACCTGCAGAATCATCCTAGCCTGTGTGGAAATGGCCCACACTCAGTTACCAGCTTTTGTTTAAGGTCACCATTTAGGACAGAAAAGGTGTCCAGATTCTTGCAACGTATTTACTTTAAAGAAACAATGCAATTACACAATTTGGAGCCAGGCCAGATGATTTAAATTGGGACTTTTTTTGGTAGGATACTTTTGAATGGCATACTACAGTTCAGACAGAATGTATTCCTGAGTAGAAAGTTTCAGGAAGTCACTTCCTGAAAAGAAATGTGGCCTTGTGTTATGTTAGCATTAATAGGGTTGATTAATTCTGCTTACAGAAGAGGCATTTGATCTGTGTTGATTTTGAGTTTCTAGTTCCTGTGGCAAATACTTTCAATTTTAAGTTCCTTCTCTCAGCGGTATCCTAATTTGACCTCATTTATCTGCTTAGATTTCACCAAAGTGTATCACAATTATAAATGAAAGTTAGACTTTCGAAGAAGCCATCGCTGAAATAATTAGGTGGAAAGGTCAAATCCTGTTATTAAGATTCTGTTGTTATTGCATTAATAGAGTTTAAAAGAAATAAGGCATTGGATGAGGTAGTTTTTAAAATCTACCTAAGTATAATAATAGAATTGTGCAGGCTTTTTTTTACATTGGCATCTGTAGCCTGGAGAATTTTTAGAAAATATTCCTTTTTGTTAAATCACTAGTCTTTGGGTGTATGTATGTATTCAGGGTCAGGAACTTTCCTGTAAATGACATGAAAATATGAAAAGGACAAATTATAATACATTGGCAATTCATACTAGTATTATGAATTTGCTGTCAAATTATTAGGAAAGTTGGTATCATAATGTAGGGGATATGGATGTTGTGATATATGTGGGATAAATACACTTTAAAACTGTTTTAAATGTGGCTACCAGAATATAAAGAGAACCGTTTTGAAGGAGGGAGTCCCCTTTTGGCAGATTCTAATGTAAACTGATGACTTTTGGTACTTTTGTGTGTGTGTGGTATTGAGAATTGAGCCCCTAGCCCTTTAAGAAACTTTTTATTGGGAAAGGGATTTAGCTCAGTGGTTCCCCACTTGCCTTGAAAGTGCAAGGTCCCGAGTTCAATCCCCAGTACCCCCAAAAAACAAACTTTTGATTGTGAACCAGGGGCTCAGACTTGCCATCCTCCTCCTCCTCAGCTTTCCAGAGTGCTGAGATTACAGGCATGTACCACTATGTGGCGGCATGTTGTATATGTGTGTATGCTTGTTTTTGGGGGTGAGTGGGGAGTTTGGCTTTTTGAGACAGAGTCTCACTATGTAGTTCAGGCAGGCCTCAAACTCTTGGCAATCCTCCTGCTTCAGCCCCCCAAGTACTGGGACCAGAAGTGTGGGCTTCCATGCCTAGATTTACCGTTGTTTTTAAATGATAGGTAATTTTGGCTCTAGGGTCTTCGAGAGAGGATAATTATTTTAAAAGTAACTAAAATATTTCCAAAGTATCAGCACTATCAGAAGTTCCCAAATTTTCAAGATCAAATTTAAGTTTCTTTTCTACTTACTTTTGGTAGCCTTTAAAGACATCTAAGTCCATTACCTATTGACAGTGTGCAACAGCATCTAAACCACAAGTGTTATTCTAAGCAAAGCTATTATTTAAAAAGCAGTAAGTTTTGGGTTTGTTTTTTTTTTTTTTTGGTACCGGGGATCAAACTCAGGACCTTGCGCTTGGGAGGCAGGCAGCGGAACCACTGAGCTAAATCCCAGGCCCAAAGCAAGTAATTTAGTCATGGCTGCTTATGATGGGATTCACCACAAAATTAATTTAAAAATTATTTCCTCTTACATTTTTACACAAAAGTGATTTAATATCTTTTCTATATTAAAAAAGCATTTATTTATCACATAAAATATGAATTTTCCAGATTAAGTCCATTTACAGCCTACAAATTCATGGGAGTCAGGCCCCGGCAGAAGCACCGGCGTGAAGGCGTCCACAGCGTGTGGGGCCGCGAGACTTGGCCCATTCGGGTTCCCACGAGGGTTGAGTGCTGGGCTGCCAGGGTTACGGATATTTTGAGTCTCTCTCCTGATCACAAGTATGCGCCTTAGACTGAGACACAAGATTCTGTTCTCCAAAATAACACTGCCGAGAATCAAGACTTGGATTCTGGTTTTAGACACTTTATTTACTCTGTAACTTTGTACCAAATTAGAATGCGCTGGGCCTATTTCCTTTACTGTGCTGTTGTTATAAATCTAAGGTAGAGAATGCGAAAGCACTTTAGGGGGAAGCAACATAGGAAGCCACTCAAACTTAACCCATTCTTATTGTAATATTAAAAGGCTCAAGTATTGTGTGGTAATCATTAGTTCCCAGAATACTGCGTTGTTCCCACCACCTTATTTCTCCTTCATTATTCTTTTAGTTTTATGTCTCTCACTGCCAGTAAACTAATCCCAATGTGTATTTTTTAATGGTTGGAAAAAATTCAAAAATGTTTTGCAAAGAAGGGACACTATAGAATTGATAGGATTACAACTATGTGTCCAATGCCTTAATAAAATTAAAACACTAAAAATAAAATAGAAGGAATGATCATCTCTACTAGCTTAAGCACTTATATTAGAAATGAAATACTTAGGGTGTATTGTATACTTCTGGTTGCTGGAATTCAGCTAAATGTTGATTCTAGGTCATCTTCGCAGTTAGAAAAAAAGAGGTCTAAGACTAACTCCCAGAGGACGTGTTCCTGCTTTCCAGGGTTGGTTGGCTGTTGTCATTCACTAAACTGGTTGAGAAATTGCCATCACCTGGATCCCTAGCAGAGGCGAGAGCCTAAAATGCCAAAGTTCTCACTGTCAGTGCCTGTCACAAGAACGCCTCTCTCTCGGAGAAATATTCCATTTTCTTGTTGCTTTTTTTCCCACCCCAAGCATTGATTTATAGAGGAACTTCTTTCAAGTATGTCACATACAGTATTATCAGCTTAGTATTTATAAGTGATGAAATGTCCCTTCTGGGTGAAAAGAGAGGAATGTAGTTTACATTTCTCACTTATAAGTTCATCTATTTTAAAGAACTTTCTCTCTGGTTGCGGAAATACGAAGACAGAGTTTGTATGGCTTGTGTGTACATGTGTGAACAACTGTTCTAGTGACAACTAACCCTTAGAGGTGACAGGCAATAATTCTAACTATCAAAACATGGTGTTTCTGTGCTCCTTGATTCATGTAGGCAGCAGGACCTTGCCTCTCCCTGATTATAACTGGACTGAGCGCTAATAGGCTTCTGTGAATGTCTGAAAATAAACACGAAAAAGTTTGTTACAGTGATGTAAAGAAAAAGTCTTTCCTACCTTAGGGAGATTTTGGGAAGAGTGCAAGAGTCATCACCTGCAAAGGTGATCTTAGGTTCCTAAATTGAAAATCGGGGCGGGGGGTGCCCTAATTTATAGTGACCCATAAAAAAGGTGTGGCATAGGGGTTAGAAGCAGGATTTAGGAGCCAGATTGCATAGGTTTGAGTACCTGCTGTGCCATTTTTCTAAACGTGACTTCGTTTCTATGTGTCTCAGTGGTCTCATCTGGAAAATGTAGACCAGTAATAATATTATCCTCACTGTTCTGAGGTGAAGATGATTTCAAATGCAATAAAGGCTCAGACAATGCCTAATACTTAGTAAAATGCCTTATGCTTGGTAACTATTATTATCATATGTGAAAATGTAAAGGATCAGTAATGCACAAAGTAGATAATGTCAGTCTGCCTCATAATTCCAAAATTTAAACAGAGTCAATATACCAATAACTCTGGAGGAGCCAGTCAGGCACAGCCCTGCCTTGCGCAACCTGGTGCCACGGGAGGAAAACGTGCATGTGCGCCCAAATAACAGCACGACAGTCCCTCCCCTTTACACACTTAAAACACACCTTTGCACACACATAACAACTGTTGAGGGAGTCAAATGGCTCAATGAATGCAAAGGTATTTGGGAAGTATATTAGCAGCTTTTCAAAAACCAGTTTTTAATTTTTTACTCTCTGGGCCGGGGATTTAGCTCATGTAAAGCTTGTTTTTGCGAAGTCAGGTCAGCTCTCAGTGATTGGCCCTTGAGGCCTGCTCCTGAGGCTTGGCCTTTGCCCATCTCCACCTGGATGTGCTCATGAGTTGTCTTGCCTGTGTTCTACGAGCTCCATCTACGAGACTGGTCAGAACTTGAGTGTCTCCCCACCATGTGCAATTATGTTGTTCAACCGATGTCCCTCCAGTAATTGTCCTTTTACCGAAGTTGTGGAGACTCATTCTACACATCTGTAGCTTAGGATTCAGCCCAGGCCGTGAGGGGAGCCCTGCAGATTCCTGGACTTGTGCCTCTCTCCTTGCGTGCTCTGGCTGACACCTTCTGCAGTACACCTGAAAGGCACTCTGTCCTCATTCATCTTCACTTAGGTTCCCCTCTCTGTGCCGGGCCAGAAAGGACCTCCAGTGGGATGTCTGGCATTTGTGTCCTTCCCTTGGGGGTCATAGCCTGCCATGTCCCAGGCAGTGGCTTCACATAGCCCTTTGTCCAGTTTTCTGAGGACCGGGCTGACACCAATTGCTCCATCATGACCGTGGTCATGACTGCCACATTTGATTTCGAACTTTGTTTCTTTCTTTTTTCTCTCCACTAGGTAGTGAGACCCTTCAAGGCAGTGGCAGGGCCCCATTCACCTCTGTCTTCTCAGTGCCTAACCTGAAGTCCAGTACTCGTAGATGAAAGGCATCTGTAGTTCAGGCAGTGCACAAGAGTTAGGGTGTCTGCTTTTAGTTGAGATGTTGAAATAAATATATAAGTGCTTCTGTAACGTGTGCCTTTTTAAACAATAGAGAAATGTATTAACTGAATACCTATAACCTAGAGATCAATGCAAGGGTGGAACCAATTCTATGCAAAGCTTGCTTACATTCTTTACAGCTACAAGATCAAATCAAAAGCAAAGATTACATGATTGCAGGTACTACTGGACAGTAATGCCAAGTTCGAAGTAGTAGGGGCTGTTTTTAGGGTTCAGCCTGTAAGGTTGGCAAATGTAGTATCCAGCCTGAGGGATTTCTGCCTCTAAGCATATAGCAGGATTATAAACTTCCAGACTGTGGTGTCATTTACTGTAGTCCTCCGAAGGACTATGGTGGCTTTTAATTTAAATTGAATTGGCCTTTTGAAAGTCTATCTAGCTATTTTCTTATGATCAAAAAGTCAGTTTACAAAAGAAGAATTATAGCCAGACTGCTATAAATAGCAGCGATCAAGAAGGAAAGAAGTCCTGCATTTTTATGTTAAAGGTTTTTCTCTTTAAAAAAATCTTTTTTGTTGTTGTTTGTTTTTTCAGTACTGAGAATTAAACTCAGGGCCTTTGTGCTGAGCTATATCCTCAGCCCTTTACTGCTTTTTATTTTGAGATAGGTTCTTGGTACATTGCCCAGGCTGGGCTCAAACTTGTGGTCTTCCTGCCTTGGCCTCCCAGATTTGTGGAATTACAGGTGTGTATCCCCATACCTGCCTTCTAAAACCTTAACATCACACCTGACTAGGAGGTTTCATATAAGAAAGGTCAGTTTCTGGAAGAATGTAGTATTTGTGGAAGTGTGTTACAAAAATGAAAAATGGGCACATCTCTTATATTTAGGGTATCCTTATTTTATTACTTAGAGACTCCCTCAAATTCAGAAGTATTCCAGACACACGCACACACACACACACACCACAACACATTACCTATTCCATTGGGTAATTGAGAGTTCAAACAATATTGTTATTATCAGTAACACAGTTTTTTAATAGTCATTTAATCCATAGGATTCTTAAAATTCTTTTTTGCTCCTTTTTAGCTATATTTCTGTTTTCTTTCAATGAAAAGCAGCAATCTTTTAGGTCAAGAAAGTCTGCTGTGAATGAGATGTCAGCTCTGTTGGTTCATTCTTCTAGTTAACCTTCGGCAAGTCACCTTTTCATCTTTGTTCTCCGATTACACAACCTACCAGGTGGAAATAATAATTTGATCTCCACATGCGTATTAAGCGCCCCAGAGATTCTAATATAGGATAACAAAAACCGGTGCAGTATTGTGGGAAATTTTTCAAAGTAATCATTGTACTTGATTCAACTCTGAGAGAAATGACGTTTAAAGGGCAGTGATTTAAGTTTGTGGTTCCAAAACTGTTTGAAAAGTAAGGGTTTTATTTCACTTTGTTTTTTTTCCAGCATTTCCCCCTTGGTTACATTCCCCACTTAAGAATTTAAAGCAAACTTTTGCCAAAGCCTCAAGTTCCACCTGGTTTGGGGTTGAAACCACATGAAGCCACTGAATTTTGCATAGTTTCCATTTGAAGTGACCTATCAGCTTGGGTTTGCTTTGCAGGGGGAGCCAGGCTCACAAAGAACTTGGCCTGGCTTTTGGTTGAAACTGCATGGAGTTCTGATTTTATATTAGACCCTAAAATGAGGCCACTTACCTCCTTCCATCTTTAAAAAAGCTCTTATTGTAGCGTCCCCAGAGTGTGTATAATCATTAGTAGATGCAGAGGCGCGGTAACACCTTGTTCCAGGACAATGTGGGGGAGAATTTGTCAGCTACTTGGAATTTGTTCTAATTGGGAAACCAGACAGTCTTAGTAACGGAGGCTCTGGTGTCAGCAAAGCACTTGGGAGAAAAAGTTCCTTTGAAGTCTCAACAAAAGGGTTTTCAAGTAAATAGCTCAGAGAGACCTATTTAACTTATTTTTCTTCTTTGCTTCTTCCTTCCCTATGCAGTCATCAATTCAACAGATACTTACTGAGGATTACGATACGCCATGCATGTTAGCTTTTTGTTACTGTGACAGAATGCCTGAGAGAGCAGTGTAATGAAGGAAAAGGTTGGAGCTGGGTCTGCTGGCACAGGCCCTTAATCCCAGCACTCAGGAGGTTAAGGCAAGCAGCCTAGGCTTCCCAGTGTGTCTGAGGTCAGTTTGGACTACACTGAGACCCTGCCTAAAAATAAAAGGAAAAGTCTTCTTTTGGCTCACAGTTTTAGAGGTTTCAGTAATCAGCCCTGTTACTTTGGACGGCAGAGTACATCATGGGAGGAGCAGAGGGCAGTCAGGAAGTGAAAGAAAGAGGAAAGGACCAGGGTTTCCATAGCCCTCTAAGCCCCCAGTGACCTTCTTCCATTAGCCCTCACCTCCTGAAGATCCCCCCTCCTCACCTTCCGAGAGCGTCACGGGTTTAGACCAAGCTTTTAGCACATGGACCTTTGGAGGACATTTAGGATTCAAGCTGGAGTAGCCAGCCAAGCTACAAATGTGGAATATATCGGTGAGCAAAATATTCAGAGCTCCAGAACTTTGTGGGTCTCGCATCTCAGTAGCAAAAGAGACAGTAAAACTAATCATAATATATGGATCAGATACATAGAAATAAACTATTGGAATATAATAAGTGCTATGAAATAAAAATGGAGGAAAATTAGAGATGAGGGTAGAATGCAGTGTTAGAGAGGATTTTCCAGGAAGTATTCTGAGATGGTAAGATTTGGACAAAGACTTAAAAGAGAAAGTAGCAACCAAGTCTCATACAGAAGAACATCTCAGACCGAAGAGCTAGAGGAACAGCCTCGCAGCAGAGGAAACACAGGGGACCATTGGGGCACAAATGGAGTCAGCCAGCTTGTAGGCCATGGCTTGTAGGCCACAGGAAGTATTCTGTTATTTCTCTGGATGAGAATGAAGTCATTACAGGATTTTATACAAAGGAATAGAACATTCAAATTTCTACTTCAAAATGTTCTCTCTGTCATGCTGGGAGTAGAAGGTAGATGGACAAAGTTAAAAAGAAAAGAGTTCTTATGAGGCTACTAAGAACACAAAAGTGTCCCAGGTTTGGTGATAGAAATGTAAGCAGCAGAAGTAGACAGATGCTAGCTAGTTTTGAGCCAATAGTATTGCCTCATCAACTGGATGGAGTATGTGAAAAACAGAGAAAGGAGGAAGGGAGAGAGTAAGAGGGAGGGAAGGAGGATGGCAGAAAGGTTTGGGAAGGAAAAAGAGAAATGAGGAGTCCATAACTTTGGAAATTTAGTTTGAAATGCCTCTTAGACCTCCAAATGGAAACGTCATTAATTAGAGAGTTAGATTTATGAGTCCGGATCTGGAAATAGAGGTTGCATTTGGAAGTCATTGCACAATATCCACAAGGATGTGAGTATAGACAGAAAAGAACTAACCCTTGGAATACTCCAGTATTCAGAGATGAAAGAAAAGAAGAGAAATAAGCAGAAGATATCTGAAAGAGCTCCAATGAGGTAGGAGGAAGACAAGAGGGCAGAGGAATTCCTGATTCTGTGGAAGCTGAAGGAAGCCGGTGTTTCAAGGTCAGAGTAATTAACTGTCTGGCAGATCTGATATGATGATGGTTGAGAAGTGACTGTTGGATTTATCTACTTGAAAGTCATTGGGGACATGTTCAGAGACCACAGTTGGTGAAGTGGAGGAAAAGAAAGTCTGATGACAGTAAGTATAAGATAAAATGGGAGAAGGGAAACTAAGATATAATATGGCAACTCTTTCAAGGATTTTGCTGCCAGTAGAGCAAAGAAATGGGGTGGCAGAGTCAAGAATGTTTTCAAATGATAAGAGAAGAACCAACATGTTTATATGGTAGTCAAAGTAATATCATTTTGAGAAAAAACAGTCCTGGGCAAAAGAGGTGATCATTGCCGGAATGATGGATTTGAACAGGTAGGAGAGGTGGAATCTTGTAGATAGGTAGAAAAGTCAGCTTCAGAGAGAGAACAGGACAATTCATTTCTTTGAGTAGATGAGAAGAATAGAGTAGGGTAGAAGCCAGGAGGCGAGCAGACCAGGGCTCTGGGGCTGTGAAAGTTTCCCTCCAATTCTTCTATTTCCTCAGTGAAGCAAGGTTATGATTAGGGGTCAGGGAAGAGTGTGGGGAGGGAGAAGTTGTGGTGTAATGGGCACCTGAGAGAACAGAAGAGTACCTGGTCTGGGGAATTGAAGTTTGTAGCATCAAGGGCCTCCTTCAGGTTCTTGGCACTGAATATGATCTGAAACTGTTGAGGGCAAATTTTTGGTTTTCACCAGAATTGCACAGGTGTGAATACAGACCAGGCAGGGAGCTGGACTTAACTCTGGTTTTGGGGAACCAAATAAAAGTAGCAAAGTGACAAAGAAGAAAGGGAGCTGAGCGTGTTTGCAAAGGTCCCATATTAGACCTGACTAAGTTTTGTCTGATAAAAAGGGGACTGAAGACATCAGGAGCGGGAGGGCTAGTGACACTGGTTAGATCTAAAGACTGATGCGGTCGGGCATGTCCAAGAATGGCTGCTGAGGGTGATGCTTGGAGAACAGGATGCACAAATTTGAGAAGATGAAAAGGGGAGAGTTCTCAGGACTGAGGAGGGCAAGGACTGACCCAGGAAGTAGCTGGGGGGAGAAGAGAGGGGCTCGGAACAGATCTCACATTCACTTCCAACACTCTAAGAGTTCAGACCTGCAAAATCCTGGTGAGAGAGACAGGGGCAGGAGTTCAGTGACTCAGAAATGAGGGGTGGTGTCTGGGGGTTTGTTGGTAACTAGGGAAATAGTTAGCTAGTAATCTGATAACAAGAATTAACTTTTTTATAAGATGAGAAATAAAGAAGCTAACAGACTTGAGGAAAGAAGAGGGAGAGAACGACAGAGGGAGAAGAGAAGGGAGGAAGGCTGGCAGGTTTTAAGATTTAGGCATGACACTTTCAGTGGATACATCCCAATTTGAATTCAGTTTTCCAGAGTTACGGTCAGATAGCGTAGTTACACACAAACCTAGGCAAATCATTGCATCGAGTATAACATAACAGTTTGCCAAAATGAGATTCCTTCCCCTTTCTTAACAAGAAAGTATCAAGATGCCCAATAACTTACTCTTCTTGTTTTATAGTGAAATAACACAAGAAAATCCTTAGAAAGATCCCAAACAACAGTACAGAAGGAGGAATCCAATTTAAACATAGATGGTCCAGGCTTATTTTATGGCAACAATAAACCAAATAGCGTCCCTCAGAAAAAGCTGAATTCCCTGAAGGCAGGTGGATAGATAGTGCTTCAGATGTATAATAGTGGCTTTATTACCCTTTAATGGCTTGGCAGCTTCTCCTTGCTCTGACAAAAGATCATTGGAAGTTAACTTATTTCAATGATATCTATGCAGACTTTATACCCACAAAAGTAATTCATGGTATTTATCCTGGTGACAGCTCAGAAGAGATGATCGAATTTTTATTTTTTGCATAGTTGTGCCATATTCCATTCTTGATGCCAGAGAAATATTTTTTTAATTTGCCTGGAAATCAGGAACAGCACTGTGGGCAGGTTCTGAACCAACGTGAGCCCATAGATACTCACAAAGTGCTCAGTTGACGAAGTTCTGTAATTTCAATTTCATAGTGGCAGTGAATCCTATTTTCTTTTGGAGCAAAAGAGAGAAAGATGGTCAGGTAGAATGTCCCTGGAGTAATTTTCCTCTTTGTGTTTATAAATTATGCCTTTGCCTGTGGTGAGCAGAGGCCAGAAAGGGGGTGACTTATTTGAAAAATTAGTAAACCTAAGGAAACTTCTTCCTTTCACTTTTCTAGGAAAAATGTCGGGGAGAAAGAAATACTCAAATAAGAAAATAACATTAAGTAGAGAATTGTAGTGAATCAGCATCTTGCTTTTGTACTTTACTATAAATATTATAAAAATCACAGTAAGCTCCCAAGGTAGCTGGCATTATGCAAAACAGATCCTGTGGCCTTCACTTCACACTACAGCTCTCACTCATGCATTCAGCAGACACTCATGTGTGTTTTATGCATGCGGGACAGTGCTCCGGACCCTGGCAAAGGAATAAGACGGGGGCTCTGTTCTCAGGGAGCTTACATTCTGAGGTGGCCACAATACTGCCACAGTGCGAGCCGGAGCTGTCACTGCAGGGGACCGTGTGGAACTCTTGGTGTGACTGGGAATGACAGCACCTTTAGGGGAGGATGAGGCTGGATGAAGAGTTTTTAGCACTTGGTACAAATTTCTTGAAGCTCTCTAGTGCAGAATAACCTTAAATTTGTTGTTAGAATACAATACACTTCAGAAAACTGATTAGAAATTAATACAAAAATTTGCACGATGTTCCCCAGAACTAAAAAGCTTGGAAGTACAAATTGCTATACAGCCAAATGCCTAGCTTCTGCCAGCCTAGGGATGGTTAGGACAGTGGAAGTATATCAACAATCACATTCCCGTCAACTGGTGCTTTGAGTGCAACAAAATCCTTTTCCTCCCATGACTGTGTTCGGGAGTGCAAATAACACTCAGGGAGAAAGCCCCTCTTCAGTCCCCTCTAAAGGCAGAGCACGTTCTCCTAAGTCAGTGGCTGAGTTTTGATACAAAGGAGAACTGAAATGTACGAACTTTGAGCCAAGCATCGTGGCACACACCTCTAGGCTGAGGCAAAAGAATGGAGCGTTTCAGGCCAGTTTGGGCAATATAACGAGACCCCCACCTCAAAAAAAAAGGACTTTTGCTTCCAAAGATCAACCTGTCTTTTCTTAAATTTTGTTTTATCAAAGTCAATCTGTTGAAATTATCACTGTTAAAATTTATTAGTTAACTTTAAAAATGCTTCCATTTCAAAAAATTTTTGTCTCTGGCAGCCCATACGGAGGCTACTTAAATTTCATTTGAGTGACAAGATTAGCTTCAAGAGAAAGATAGCAAAAATACATAAATTAATAACAGCCTCCTATAAGTGTCTGAAAGAGAAAACTAATCCGAAAGTACTTAAACCTCCTAGAAATGCAAATAATAAAACATCAGTGTGAACGATGCCTGTTTGGCATCAATGAGTAGCTTCATGTCCCTTACAGGTTTGCAGAATCGTTGATGGCTCTGCCGAGGGTGACATCAAAAATAGGTCATATGTGAGCAGATTCTGGACACACACTACAAATGTGAAAGTAGCGTGTATTTCAAGCTTCATGTTAATAGTTTGCCGTCATATTATCAGTCTGTAAATTGTCTATAAACAGAAAAGTTGCAAAGAGAAATAAGAAAATGAAACTCAAGCTAGGAAATTGTGCCACGGAAAGCCTTATAGTAGAAACCAAAATAATAGAAATCCTTACAATAGCTGTGTCATTGGGGGCAAATGAAAAAACAAGGCAAAGGACCAGTGGCTCCAAGAGAAAAGAACTGGAGGTCAGAAAGCACAAAGACTCAGCAGAGAGGGCGAAAACTTCATTCCAGATGCTCAAAGACACAGGCTGGGGGTAGGGGGATTCCTAGGCAGCTTAGGGACTGAGCAGGCATAAGGCTTCGGTTTACTTAAAATACCAGTTACGCAAAACCTAGCATTGCAGGTGTCCCTGCAGGATGTCTTTCTCCACACGTTTCTAAGTAAATAAAGGATAGACAGAAGGGTAGATAGGTAGATTAAATGAAGAATAAACAACCATTATCCACACAGATTTAAAGGCTTAAAAATGAATGAGATTTTTATTGTGTGGTTTCTACCCTCTTGGTATGGGTGGGGGTGTGTGTGTGTGTGTGTGTGTGTGTGTGTGTGTGTGTAGAATTGCAAGGAAAAAAATGAATGAAGAAAAATGCTACTTGAATGACCTAATTCTGTGTGTGCTACTGGGTGAAGACAGGGCAACAAGGATGAAAGAAATGAGCATGGGAATTGGTAAGAGTTTGATTAAAAACTGCCTTCACCCCTTCCCCAGTACAATACTTCTAACTAAAGGAAGGCTAGCTTTGAGAGGATGAAGTTTTTTGTTTAACATTAAATAATGAAAGTGTGATATATCCAGGCAATTTTTTCCTTTCCCAGGAACTCTTTTATGCCCACCATCTCTAGCTTCCTCTAATCCTTTTTAGCCTTCTTGTCCTTTACCCTTTCATGACCTTTGGCACATTGCCTCCTGACCTTAAAAATGAGGACTTCAGAGTTTGAGGGAGATTTTGATGAAACCATCTGCTGTTCTGCTCTACCATTTCCCTCACCACTGAATCCAAATAGATCACCAGGGGTTATAAATATGTTAATATTCAGAACCACACCAGTTTACCCCCTTGGCAATTCAGTGACATGGGACAGTCACGGGGATGGTGTGAGTTTGTAACACTCCCGCTACTACCCAAACAGGAATGGGAATGGAAGATCTTGGAGACAGTGGATTCTGATTTCTTCTATCATAAGGAAAAATTATAAAGGTCAGGGCAAATTTTCTTAGCATTGTGTTTTGAAGTTGGGAAAATTCTCATTTTTTTCCATCAGACTTGGTTTTCTTTAGTTCTATACTGCTAATTCTGACCAGAAAATTGAAATATTTGGTTATCTAAGATTTTGCTTTTAAAAATCCAACTTTGAGATTTATAACTCTCTGATGAAAGGGCCATGTCCATGTATCTTGACACATGGTAGCGTTCGGTATGGGGATGCCATAAAACCATTTTGATAAAACACCTAGTAAAGCCAGGGAAGAAAACAGATGGGACAAGTAGAGGTTTCTCAGATAGCTTATCCTTGTCTGTTTCAGGTTTCAAAGTCAAATTGAAGTTGAGTCCAGTCATTTGAGTTGACTAGATGAGGGGCGCATGAATTCATGGATCATAGAAAAGAAGAAACTACAAAATGTTTAGGTTGTGAAAATAAATTAGTAATAAAAGTAGCCAGGCTCAGTGGCACATACCTGTAATATACAACTACTAGGGAGGCTGAGGTAGGAGTATCACATACATGTAAGAGGGAAGCCTAGGCAATTTAGTGAGACCCTGACTCAAAAAGAGATGGGGATGTAGCCGAATGGTGGAACCCCTCTGGATTTGAACCTCAACCCCACCAAATAAATTAGTAAATAATAATAATAATACTGTACCAGCTAGTTTCCCAAGTATGTTAGAGGTGTTATTTTATTTAAACTTCGCAAAATCTATGAGGCAAGTGCTGTTACTCCTATTTTCCTTATCAGGAAACTGACAGCCAGAAAGACTAACTTGTGCAAGTTCTTACCACTGGTAAATGACAGAGCCCATACACATTAAGATCAAGCTTGTCCGACCCCAAAGCCGAGGCTTTTAATAAAAGGCTTATTTTTTAATAAAAGCCACTATGCTGGATGCTAGAAAGGTGCTTGCATCTAAGAAAAGAGGTGAGACTCTCCTGGAAGACCTGTTAGGGCATTCCTTTGGACCGTAACTGTTACAGTGCTCAATTTTAGGACACTACTATTTGTTCTCATGAATTATCAACAGTCAGCACTGTGACTCTTACTAAAAAATATTGAAAGGCAACTTCAATTATTCATGAAATCAACCTTTTTTTAGAAGCTTATTGTATTTGTTATCTAGTATTGCATTAAAAATGACCCTGAAATGTAAGTGGCTTAAAACAACAATAAACATTGATGATCTCACATGGCAATTTGGGAGCAGCTTGGCGGGATGATTCTAGTTCAGGATGTTTGATGAGGTCATGGTCCAACATATAGACCAGGCCTGCAGCCCAGGGATCGCTTGAGGAGGAGGATCCTCTTCCAGGATGGCTCACTCACATGGCCTGCAAGTGGGTGCTGGTTGTCAACAAGAGGCCTCAGTTCTTTACTGTGTGAACTTCCTCCTAGGACTGCTTTCCCCACAGAGCAAGTGATATAAGAGAACAGGGAGAAGCTGTAGACTTTATTAGGCCTTAGCTTCCAAAGGCACATTCTTATCTCTCTGCAGTGTCGCATTTGTTACACAAGTCAGCCGTGTTGTGCGAGGGCGTAAGCTTCACAAAGGTGTGAACTTAACGAGGCAAGAATCTTCATGGGCTCTGTGGGAGGGTGAGTACTACTATACTTGCTCTCAATCTATTAATGGTACCACTTCATGATTTGGGCTGATTCTTCTGCTTCAGGGCAAGACAGAGAGATGAAATAAATGAATGAATTATAATCGCAGCAGCATCTATCCCAAGAAAGCTAGAACTGAGACATCTTGCTGGATTCTCAAATACAATGATTCTTTTGTCCTCCTATGACATCAAGTGCAGCATTTATAACAGTGTTAGGGTCAGAAAGATAGTCAACCATCAGGTGTTTCGAGCAAACAGGAGTAGACATGTTTAGGGTTATGCTTCATACTATTTGACAGATTTTGTTTGAATACCTACTGATAAACGGAGCCACCATCTATGTAGAATCTTTTTCATAATAGGTCACTGGGAAGGTTCACCCTGCCATTTATAGAGATTTATTGCTAAAATGAGCCTTAGAGGTAATTAAATACAACCACTGACCCTTATTATCAATGAGAAAATGTAAGTTCCCAGAAAACTAAAACTTGCTTGTAATTACATGGCGACGCCTGTTCTGCCATAACTGCTCATTGATGAAATCTCAATCAAAATAACTATCTGTAACTGTTTCCAGAGGGTCTCGATGGATTTCACCAGCTTCCCCTAGTTACCAGATGCACTGTTTAAGTGGACTGTACCTCTTCCCAGTCCAATGCCAGACATTCATGGTCATAGATTGTCACCAACACACAATCTGGTCCTTTTAGAGTAAAATCTAATTAAGTCATATTGTGTTTCCCCCAAATTCCTTCTTAGCCAATACATTTGTCTGCTTTAGAACTATGATTATAATAATTAATAGGGAAACTAAAAATTTGGTTTTATTATGACTGAGAGAAGTCTCCATGGGGACCTTCCATCTTAATTTCATCTGAAGTATTTTTTATTCTGGAATCATTTCTTAAACATAGGTACATTATAATTACTGCTTTTTCTTTTTCTTTGTCTTTCTCCATAATTAGCAAGACGACTTTTTCCTCTTACTTCTGTCTGTGTGGTGGCTCCGCAGCTCAGGACCACAACAGGAAAGAAAGGCAGTTCTAAGCTGATTAAATAAATTGCCACCCCTGGAAGGGGGAGACTGCACTGCTGCCAAGCTTGGGAACTCGAATCCCTGCCACAGCAGACAGCTCTGAGGAGCTCAAGACCCAAGGCACATTTGTGGCTTCTGACCTTTGATGGGATCCTTTCTAGCTTTGCTGAAACTCCAAGGAGAAAAAGTTAAGAGTAGTAATGGAATCACTGCTTCTTCCTTCAAGAACATTGAGAAACAAAGTGCTATTTTTCATTAGAGTGTCATATCCGTTTAAATACAAAATTCTCTTTCACGTCACGCATCCCCCGCCCCTTTGGTCTGAGGATCCTGTAAGGAAACAAGTCACTCTGTCTTAAAATAATTGTATCTAAACCACCATGCATGTGAGAAAGTGTTAAGCTTCATGGAACCTTAAAAGAATTTTCCAAATCAGAGGAAACATCCTTCACTTCTTAAAAAACAAAAACAAAGCAAAAAAAACCTGGGCAGCAGTATGCATACAGTAGATCCATTAGCATTGTGAAAAACAGATCACTAACCCCTCTTTTTCCAAAAGAACAAATACTTCACTGATTTTAATAACCATTAGAAAAATCTGCTCCTCATTGGAAAGGAGCAGAGTTTTTACTACCTTCTGAAAGAAGAGAATGTGTGCTCTTATCCTTAAATGTATTCTTCTCTAAAAAAAGGGGAAAAAAAGAATGCAGACAGAAAGGAGAGCAAATAACTCTGTTTGATGTGCAGATATCATAGTTTTACTGCTAATTAGAAAAATTATGAGTACAAATAAAATTTAGATGTGCAATTTGATTAATCTAGATAACAAATATTTTTTAAAAATCACAGATTAGAACCAATCTCGGCCAAGTGATTAAGAACACTTGTTTGGCTTTTACTAATACATTCTTCTATATGTTCAGTTTTGTGCAAAAGCTGTTGAAAATCCTCATCACCAATACATATAATCCCAATGAGGCCAGGGTTTTACTGAGCTGTGGAAAGTGGGAAAATCTAGCTCTCCCAGCCCTCGGCCATTTGTTCCAAAACCAAACAAGTTGGAAAGAATGTGGTTATTTTTTTAACCCCCAATCTGTCTCTACTGTGATATTAAAATCAAAGGTTTGTTGTGAATAGCTCTAAACCCCATAAACAAAGTTAAAAGGCAAACAACAGACTAGGAGAAAATATATGCAAGGTTCAGTTGTAGAGTCAACTATTTTTCCTGGCTTAGGGGAGTTGTATTCTTAGAAGTTATGATAATGACCAAAACCATGACCCGGAGTGGATATGAGAAAGAAGCTTGCGCTGGTTTGGGAAAATCTGTTAATGGCTCATGGAAATCGCTGTGATGGAAGTTCAACCGGAGGCTGAGTACTTACTGGGTACGGTGTACATTACTGAGACCTGAGGTTTGCTTACTTGCAGTAGCTACTAATTAAATAAGCAATCTGGAGGGGCCAGATAAAAATTGAAAAATATAAGAAGTGGGCTGGGGATTTAGCTCAGTGGTTCCGCTGCCTGCTTCGCAAGCACAAGGATCTGAGTTCAATCCCCAGGGCCAAAAAAGAAAGAAAAATGTAAGAAGTATTTTCAAATGATTGGTTTAAATACATCTTTAAAGTCAAATAGTTCTCTGAGAAATTCTTTAATGAAGAACACTAAATGGTGTATGGTCAATATTTTTCTGGGCACTCTAGCATTAACTCAGTCTTTAAGGGAAGTATTTATATGTCATTAGAAAGAAGAATCTTAGCGTGCCTGAAGATGCCAACTCTAAAAAATAGGAATATATTTCTGGAAACATTACCAGGCACTGAAGTTTCATAATACCCAAGAGCAGGCATTCATTCTAGTAAGGCAGGGCTATTACATTTCTGTTGCTTCCATCTGCTTTATTACCAATTCAAACTTCAACACTGGTGAAGTCAGCTTGATCTTCCAAATGTCATGGACTGCATTTCCTTGACAAATGAATGAATTATAAGACTTCATTTCGCCACTCTTTTGAGACTTAAGAGAAATGAGATAAGATAGTACTATCCAAAGGCAATTTGAGGGCTTGGCAAGGTTACAGATTGCTCAAGCCTGTGAAATGAGTGTGTTACATTGATACAATTGATGTCATACATATTTAACAAGAACTGCATTTTTAAGTTGCCCTAAACACAAGTTATCATTCATAATTAAATAATACTTAAGTGAAAAAATTTAAATAATTCATCCAGGAGTGTGCTGATTGAAAATGAAGGAATAGTAGACTTCACACAGATTGCTTCAGTCACAAAAGCAAGGCTCCCCCCTCCCAGTTGAGGATTGAACTCAGGGCCTTCACACTGAGCTTCATCCCCAGCCCTTTTTTCAGACAGAATCTCAGTAAATTGCCAAAGCCACCCTCGAACTTGGAATCTTCCTGCCTCAGCCTCCGGAATACTGGGATGATAGGTGTCCACCACCATACCTGGCCAAAAGTGAATTTTTAAAACTAAAATTTTACAGCATATCAGAATGTTTTGGGTTGAGATAGAAACCTCAGCCCCAATTACTTTAGGCATCAAGGGACTGGAATGTTTGAGCTCACTATTTCTGGGGCTGTACTGCACCACTCAGTTAAAATCACCTGTTTGTTTTCTTCCCTGAATCTCTCGGCTTTGGCCACTGTGGGAAGCTGCATGTTAGAGCAGGTTTGGGCCCTCACGTTTGCAGCGTGGTTGCTACTGCTCGGTCATCACATCCTCACAACTCTTTTTTTTTTTTTCTTCCCCCATTAACTTTATTGGTACATTTTAGGTATACAATACAGTTACATTCATCATTGGGATCTTGTACCATTACACGAGTTTCTTGGTTCTTATTTTTTTCCCATTCCCCTGCCCTCCCTTCACCCCCTCCACCCTTCCCTATTTGCAAAGACCTTGTTTCCATTTTTTTCCTCTTCTCATATTTTTTCCTTTCCCTTTTTTCCCTTCCTCACCCCTCCCAATTCCCCTGCTCTTTTAGACCTTTCCTTCCTGTTACACAATATCAGTTATATATTTTTTAAATTACAACATCAAGATCTAGGAGACATTACCACAGATTTTACAGAATTTAAAAGGATATAGAAAGCATATTACAAAAGTCTTTTTTGAAATAAATTTGACAACTTCTAAGAAGTAACTTAGAAGACAAATTAATGAAACTAACTCTGGAGGAAATATAAAATTTGAATAGCAACTATTAAAGAAAGTATATTCCTAGCTTGAAAACCTACCTATATGACAATAGCAGGCTCATAAACATTTTAACTGATAGATTATATCAAACAATTAAAGCAGAAAAAAGAAGGAACACTTCTCCCCTCATTTTAGGAACACAACATTGTGCTAATCCTAAAACTGGATAAAGATAATAGAAGAAAAAAGTATGAACATAGATAGAAATTTGTTTAACAAAACAAACTCTTAGAAGTCAGATCTGGCAGGATGTAGAAAGTGGTTTTGTTATAGGGATGGCAGTGTTGGTTCAGCATTGGAAGATCCACCCCCAAAAGTCATCATTTTAACAGAGGAAGGGAGAAAGACATATGATCCTGTCACTAGTTGGAGAAAGAGTATTGGACTAAATTCTACAGCTGTTCATGGTAAAAGCTATCAGGAGACTAGAAGTAAAACAGAACCTTCTCAACAGATCAAAGACATGTACTCCATACTTCCAACAAAAACTCCTTCTATGAATGGAGACGATACAATGCTTTTTCCCTAAGGTGGGGAACAAGGGCATATATGCCTACTCTTCATCTGTCCATTAGAGTTTGAAACATAGGTGTAAACCAAGATAGTTTGGCAATAAAATGACACAAATAGGATAGGATTGGCACAGCAGAAGCAAAATCTTTATATGTAGATGAAATGATCATCTACAGAGAAAATACTAAGAAATCTCTAGGAGCCCCTAGAACTTGTACTTGAATTTAGCAAGATTAGAAAACACAAGGTATATATAAAAATTCAGGTCTGTGTATACTTGCTATAAACGAAGAACTGGATATTGAAATTTTAAAGTTATGTAGGAGTACAAAGGACCCAGAAAAGCCAAAAACAGTGTTGGAAGATGTTTAGCACCCAATTTTAAGACTTCTTCTAAAGCTTCAGTAATCAAGGCAGTGTTGGTGTAAGGAAAGACATATAGATCATTTAAATAAAACAGAGAATCTAGAAATAGAACCACACATATGTGGTCCACTGAGTTTTGAAAGATTATTTAACATTAGCATTTTATAGAATATAAACTTGATTCAAGAGCTGAGGAAGAGATAGTGTCTTCAGCCAACGGCACTAGAACACCTGGTATGCATATTTAAAAAATTAACCTCAACTCTTTTTTTCCATACATGAAAATAACTTGAAGGGATCTATGAACCTAAATAAGAAAGCCTAAAAGTATAAAACTTTAAGAAGAAATTATAAGGGAAAATGTTTATGAATTCAGGGTAGGCAAGAACTACCTAGGATACAAAAAACATGATGTATAAAAGAAAAAAAATTGATGAGATTCCATCAAAATTTAGAACTTTAAATGACATCATTAAAATGAAAAGTAGTCCTTAAACAGACCATATTTACAATGCATATAACCTATGAGCAGAATATATAAAGAATTCTTACAGCTCATTAATAGACAACCTAATTAAAATGTAGACACAAGAAGATGATAAATAGCCAGTATAGCACAAGGAATGGTGTGCAATTCTAGGATCAGAAAAATACTAATCAGTACAATAATAAGATTGAATTATACACTCATTAGGGAGATGAAGTCAAAAGTTTTAAAAGCCTTGTCATGACTTTTTCTTTTTGTTGGATTCTCCCCCTTTGCGTTTAATTTGTCACGCCCAGTGGATTAATTCTGCTGGGTTTCCTGGGGTTGTGATCCTCATTGTCTTTTCCTAGGGTATTGTCTAAAATTTTTTGGAGTGCCGGTTTGGTATTCATGAAGTTCCTGAGGTGCTCTTTTTCATGAAAGTATCTTATTTCTCCATCAATTTTGAAAGATAGTTTTGCAGGGTACATCAATCTGGGTTGGAGGCTGTTTTCCTTTAGGGCTTGAAATACATCACTCCAAGTTCTTCTTGCCTTGAGGGTTTGCATTGAGAAGTCTGCTGTGATTCTGATGGGCTTTCCTTTGTATGTGATTTGTTTCTTTTCTCTCACTGCTTATAGAATTTTATTCTTCTGTTGGATTTCTGGAATCCTAACTATTATATGCCTATGTGTAGATTTTTTTTGATTAAGGTTAGCTGGAATCCTGTAAGTCCCTCACTTGCCTGCATGTCAAGTTCTTTTCCCCTCCTTGGGAAGTTTTCTGCCATCACTTCTGTGAACAGTTTTTTTATGTCATCTGCACTCTCTCCTCTTTCTTCATTGACTCCAATCAGTCTTATGTTATTCTTCTTTGCATTGTCTAGCAGCTGCTGGATTGATTTCTCATGTTCCCTTACAATTTTAAAGCAATTTTTCTTTTCCTGGTCACTAATTGCAATCTTATCTTCTATATCTGAAATTCTATCCTCACATTGGTTCATTCTGCTGGGCAGACTTTCGATGGAGTTTTTAATCTCTTGGAAATCTGTTTGTATCTGTTTTATGGATTCCATTTGTTTCCTATGTTGGGATTCCACCATATTCCTCAGATCCTCTATTTTTTTATCTGTCTCCTCTCTAGATTTATTAATCATGTCTTGCACCATGACCAAAATCTTTGCTGTTATCTGAGTAATTATTTCTGATTTCGTTTTTCCCAGATCCTCTTTTGTTGCCAGTTCAGAGAGTCCAGGTGGTTGAGTATCAGAGTGTCCCATCTTGTTTCCCTTTGGGGTTGCTGTAGGTGATCTGGAGGTCCGTTTTGGAGGCTTGTTTATGTGTCTTCTCATTTCCGCGGGGGTAGGGGGGTGCTTCTGGCGCCCACATGGCTCACCTTCTGTGCCCTAGGAGCTTGGCATGGCAGCAGGGGAGCTTCCTTCTGGGTGCTGGGACCGGCTGAGCTTCTCTGCCCTAGGAGCCTGGGATGGAGGTGGGGAGCTTCCTTCCGGGTGCTGGGACCGGCCTAGCTGCATTGCCCTAGGAGCCTGGGATGGAAGCGGAGGAGCTTCCTTCCTGGTGCTGGGACCAGCTCACCTTCTTGGCCCTAGAAGCCTGGGATGGCAGCGGGGGAGCTTCCTTCCGGGTGCTGGGACCGGCTGAGTTTCACTGCCCACATCCTCACAACTCTTAAGTCAGTGAACAACAGTGTAGTGGCTTCCTTCATAGCTCAAACAACAAAGCTTGGGAAGTAAGTCTCACTGACCTGATTTTGGTCATCTATCAGTTTTTGAAACAATCGCTCTTACTGGTGGGAATGGAAGTGAAAAGAAATGGGGAGGGGGGAGTTCCGACTATTCCTAGAAGTACAAGGGCTACCAAAGAGGGAGAAGTGATTCCTTCCAAATAACCAGAGATGGTTACAAGAATAAGGTGTAGCTCATGAACCAGAAAAAGGCAAATAGCTCCTCATTATAGTGTTTTTATTACAAACGGGTTTTTTTGGTACCAGGGATGGAACTCGGGTCCTTGCACTTGCGAGGCAAGCGGTGGAACCGCTGAGCTAAATCCCTGGCCCTCCTCATTATAGTGTTTGAAGGAAGGCACTAGCCTTGTATCACCACTAATGTAAAACCATGAAGTTGGCTTAGATAATGTGAGGATTCCAACAGGAGAGGGTGGGGGGAGTGGGCAAAGCGAGTGCCCTGAGCTCCAAGGAGTACAGTTGCTCTGATGCAAGGGGAAACTGTCTGGTACCTGCACACCATCACTTAGGTAATGGGAACTTGATCCACTCAATCTGATCATTTTTTATGGTATTTGTGCCCACGGGGCTCAGCCACCAGTCCTTATGGCATTGCTGCTTGTCACGCCCCATCCATTGTCTGTTTGGTGCAGAGAACACCAGGGGCTGGCAGTGCCTAAGAAGGGGTCATCTAGTTCTTACCCAAGCAGTGTTTACAGGATCCAACATCGAAGAGAATGTTGCTTTCTTTCATTAAAAAATGCTACCAAAAAAGGTTACAGAAATTCATTCTGTTTATACCTTGTATAACTCTGTGATCGAAAGTATCAGTTGCAATTTAAATATAAAATAACTGAGGATCTACTAAACATCAGAGGACATGTAGGTGTTCTTGACAGCCTGCTCTTTGAGTCTGTTGTCTGTGGTTAGCAGGACAACCTGTACTCGAGGCTCATTGGGTTGGAGGTCCGGCGGGGCGTAATCTGTTAACCACACTCTCGAGGCTAAAGCATATTTAACAAACAAAAAACTGCTGAGCCTGGAGCCCCAGAGCGTCTCCCTTTTTCTAGATCAGTGTGCAGATATATTTTCCAGTGTTTAGGCCACTGTGTCAGCTCATAAGCCACAGAAGCAAGGCATAGAGTGGTAAGTGCCAACAAGTCCAGCCCTGCCCAAGGGGACCTTCCCAGGGAGGCTGGGTGTGTCTTGGAAGGGTCCAGGCATTTGACCATCTCAATTAAATGCTAGCCCCCACCTACTGGCTGTGCTGCCTTGGAAAAGCTGTTTAACCACCCTGTACTCAGTTCCTTCAGCTGAAAACTGGGAGACATCATCCTCCGTTCTTGGTGTTGTGGCAGTCAATGCTATGTGCAGCACATGCTATGCTCAGTGAACAGAAACTGAACTCACACTGGACACATCTGTAGTTGCGTCTGGGCCCTGGAGAGAGCAAAGACCTCAAGCTGGTCCTTCAGACCATAATACTCTGTTTCCCTCCAGGAGAAAGAGATAAGCTACCACCCTGGTGCAAGTCCCCGGACTTCAGGGCAACCCTCCTAGCACCTGGTGCACAGTAGGGATCCTTACAGGTTTGATAAATGAATGCTAATGCTCCAGCTGATAGCTGCCTCCCATCCCCAGGGTATCAATAGCTCAGTAGTTCCATACATTTCTTTCTTTTTTTTTGTACTAAGAATTGAACTCGGGACCTTGTGCTTGCGAGGCAGACAATGGAACCACTGAACTAAATCTCCAACCCCCGATACATTTCTTCTTAATAACATCAGCCTAGTGTCCCATGAAATGGATTTCTATGGGCAGGCACTATCATTAAATATGCATACTTCTGTTAAAAGGTTTTCCTGATAAGAGCTTCTGATCTCTAAGAATAGACTGTATTAAACAGGTAGAAAAATTCTCAACTTTACCCTCAGCATGGTTGTGGGCATCTTAGGGTACCTCAGCAATGTGAGTTATTCAGGAAGGTTGCCCTTGTGGCTAAGCCATTCCTGGTATTAAAGCTCACATTCTGTAGCAGCAGAAGGGCTTAATGTCCTCCTAGCACATGCAGGGCTGGAGGAACCAGTATCCGAATATTAGAAATGAGTCTGTGACATGTAGGGCTTTGTACAGTATAAGAAAACAGTTATGCTGGCTTTCTCCATTCCTTCATTGATTGTTCAATTTTTCTGAAGCTTTACCTTTTCAGGGCCCTTTTAACTGTGCATCTGGAACTGAAATGTTATACAGCCCAGAAGAAGGTTTTTTTTTAAAGGAAGAAGGTACTCAGCCTGCTTTAAGGTTTTGTTTTGTATTTGTATTTATATTTGTATTTTGAGACAAGCTTTCACTTTGTAGTCCAGGCCAGCCTTTAATTCATATGTATCCCAGGCTGCTCAAACTTAAAATCCTCGTGCTTCAGCCTTCCACGTTCTATAATTACAGGCATGTGTCACCATGCCTGGTTTCAACCTGCTTTTTGTTTTGATTGCTTATTGGTTTTAGGTTTATTTGCTTTTAATTTTATTTATTTACTTATTTATTTAATATATTGCCGTACTGGGGATCAAACCTAAGGAGTACTGAGCTACATTGCAGCAGGCACAGTGCCCCTGAGCTACGTCCCCAGCCCCATCGTAGCCTTTTTTTTTTTCTTGATTAATGGATTTTGTTTTGGAAGATATGTACATGCACATAATATGCTGTTATCATTCTCACCTCCACATCACTCCCTTGCTCCACTCTTCCCCTAGTTTCACATTTTGGTGGGAGTTTCAATACATATATTGTTTTTCTCCCTTTTGGCTGGAACCACCATCTTCCAGTAATGTGCCAAAAAGATGAACACAAAGAGAAAGAGGAGAGGAACCCAGTATATGTTCTCTAGGCCTTTTAGAAAACATGGGGTTGTTCCTTTGGCCACATACATGTGAATCTATAAAAAGGGTGATATTGTGGACATCAAGGGAATGGGTACTGTTCAAAAAAGAATGCCACACAACTGTTACCAGGGGAAAACTGGAAGAGTCTACAGTGTTACCCAGTGTGCTGTTGCCATTGTTGTAAACAAGCAAGTTAAGGGCAAGATACTTGCCCAGAGGATTACTGTGCGTATTGAGCATATTAAACACTCAAAGAGTCAAGATAGCTTCCTGAAATGGGTCAAGGAAAATGATCAGAAAAAGAAGGACGCCAAAGAGAAAGGTACCTGGGTTCAAGTGAAGCTCTCAAATGCCCTGCCCAGAGACGGACACTTTATGGGAACCAATAGGAAGAAGCCTGAGCTGTTGGAACCTGTTCCCTATGAATTCATGGCCTAAGCTGGGGATGTGGCTCTGCCCCTCAGCACCTAATTAGGGGCTAAGTGTTCTAGGCCCTGCTTAAAGATAAAAAAATCATCCTATGTTGTAAGGATGGTTTTCTTAATTGAATATGGCTGTGATTCCTTTACCTCAGAGAAATAAATATTTGGAGCAGATTCTTATTATACCTAGTTAGTTATGTCAGGTCTTCACTCTTCAGTGTTTTTCTTGTTAAGAGATAGGAGGTATTGGGCAGATGAATACCCAAATGACCAAATAGTTATGAAATATTTCTATTGGTTTGAAGATCCTCTAAATCACCATGGGGAAAAGATGTATCAAAACAAATGGAAGTCAGTGTATGGCATTTCAGTTAACTACATTGTTCAAAGCAAAAAATATATTTTGTTCATGTCCATCCTCCATTGCATACCCCTTTTATTCCCTTCTTTGAGCTGCATCAATAGCCCTTTTTAAAATTTTGAGACCAGGTCTAAAAAGGTTGCCCCATTGGTACTTGAATTTGAGATTCCCCTACCTCAGCCTCTGGGAGTAGCAGAATGGCCAGTGCGCAACACCATGCCTGCCTTCCTCCCCTCTTTGACCCATTAGGTTCTTTATGAAGGCACACAATTCTCACCCTGTCCTCCTACAAGATGCCGTGAAAGCTAACCCTTTCGGCGGTCCCATCCATTTGCCTGCCTGCAGTCAGTGACAAAAACATTGGTTTGAGGTGGGGTTTTTTTTTTGTTTGTTTGTTTTTTGAAATAGGATCTTGCTACGTAGCTCCGGCCAGCCTTGAACTTCTTTGTAGCCAAGACTGGTCTCAAACTCAGCAGTCTTCCTTCCTCAGCCTTCTGAACCCTCGGGTTACAGGCCTGGCCTACACCACCATGCCTGGCTTTGGTGTGAGATTTCTAGGTTAAGAGTGGTAAGCAGTAAGGCAGTATCCCTTTCTGAAGATGACACATTCAGAGTCAGCCAGGTAGACAGGAAGTTGAGTGAATTCTGAAATCACCTATCCAGAAGGTGAGAGGGAGGGGGTGCTGAAGAACTTGGAAGCAAGCTATGTAGCAAAAATGACACAGAGAAAGCCGAAGTCTTGTCATGTCAACACCTTCTAGCACTGTAGTCTTCTTTGTTGTTGCAAGCTTTATTTCCAAAACAAAGTGAGATAAGCCAGGAAGGATTGAACCTTGTGGCTGGCTGACTTCTAGTGTCCAAGGCTGCCTTTGAAAAGACAACAGAGGTACCCCAGTCGGAGAATCCCTCCCCTGCTCACATGCGCCCCTTTGTCCTCTAACTTGCTGAAAGGCTGAGGGGGCTGCTTTCTGGTCAAAATACCTTAGCCTTTGTTCTTGGAAAAGACAAAATTAAAAGTTAAGAAATAGCTTTCAGGCTGATTGGGAAGAAAGTCAAACGTTTTTATTCTTTTCTTTTTTCTAGTCTACTGAAGGAAAATGGTCTTCTAGAGAAATCAAGGCTCAATGGAAAAGGAAAGGCTTTTAAAGATGAAAGATTGCATGCTATTTGAAAAAGGCATTTAAATGCCCTAATTTTCTCATATGCTCTATGATATGCAAATAGGAAAAGATCTCGTTTGTGGCAGTTGTTAACTAGATATTTCAATATGGCTGAAAATAATGAAGGGTGAGGTAGCCAATTTACTTCTTAAAATATTTTACATTTAAGTTGAGGAAATACCTACAAGAGATGGGATATTACCATCTAGACATCCTTTGTTTTACTTAAGAGGCATTCCTAAGCCTCTATGCTGTGTCAGATTCCAGAGGCAAACTCAAGGGAAAATGATTTCTAGAAGACACCAAAATGCACAGGGAATCCCTAGAGTCCAGAGAAGGAACTGGTGATTTCTGGGGGAGGGAAATTGATGTATGAGTGACAGGAGGAAGTCAAGTAAGACTTCATTCAGGTTTGAACATCCTCAGGGAACAATAGGGGAATCAACCACATTGGTAGGTATTGGTAGGCAGGCACCAGTAGGTTCTTGAACCCAGAAGATTTGTAATGGTAGGGCATCATTTGAGAAAGCATTGAACTTTGAACAGGGAAAAGGCAAGGTTAGGTTAGCACTGAAGACTCCCCCAGTGCCTGGATGAATTTAGGATTTTAAGGTGGTGTTTTGTTTTATTTTGGTTGTTGTCTTTGTGTTTTGATCCTGGGGATTGAACCTAGCACCTCCCACATGCTAAGCATACATTCTACCAATGAACCATATGCATTCTCAGCCCCTATGGAAAATTTGACAAGAAGCAGAAAGATCATTAGAAGTTATTCCAATGATTTGGAGAAGAGTTGAGGAAGGCATGATCTGTGGTGATGATAAAAAGGAACAGAGAAAAGGAGACAGAATTGAGAAACCTTTCAATGATCAAGTCAGCCAGATAAATGATTGATCAAATCTAATGAGGCAGGAAGGTGGTAGAGTAATCTCACTGTTCACAGAATGATAATTGTGCCATCAGATGAGATAGAGACACTAATAAGACCCTAAGTCACTTTTCCTACTAACTCAGTGATGTGGATTTTTTTTTTTTTGTAAGTGGAGAACAAAATACTAGTGTGTTTGATATTTGTAAGGTGTTTTCACTCTTACCAAATGCTTCATTAGTTTTAAGTCATTTGATGTAGTAGTAACTTGCCTGGAAGACAGGCAAGGCTATTATATTTTAGTGATGAGAAGCTGGGTTTCACAGAAGATGTCAACTTGTGCAAAGTCACCCAGTTGGTATCAGAGAAAGCAGAACTACATATTCAGAGCTCCCTTCTTGAGCTGTATTCCTTCCTGGTAGCAGATCTAGTTGTTTGGATAAGGAGCTGACTCCTTGCCAGGATAGAGGCGTAAGCTGTTTCTGTCTTGGTGATGGCGTTTCCCACCTTTTTGTTCAGGTTACTATAGGCATTGCCAAATATGGTTAATAATGCACATTTTTGCTATAAGATGTCATTTGAGAGCTCCATTTGAGACATGTATTGTGTTTTCCTTTGCCATTTGCCAAATAAAGCCCACAAACGAAGACCAACAATAAGTCCCTGGAGCAAATAAACCCAGGACCTGTTATGTCACAAGTTGTCACAGTTCACAACCATGGCACAGCACAAAGGATGAAAGATTACTCAGAGTCAATGTCCAAGAAGGTGTAGAGGGGCTACCTTTAACTGAGATCCTCAGCATGAGAGAGTCTCATAAGGACAGCCCCAAACTGAAGCTTCTGTGGCTTTTTATTGATAGAATTAGAAAGCAAGGATTTTAAAAAAAAAAAAAAAGAACGGCGTCTGGGCAGTAACTCATGTAGGGGACAAGGGAAGCACAAATGAAGGTCAAGGTGGTCTGTTAAATGACTGATCTTGGGACCAATCTAAGTGACAATTCAGAGTATGGGGAAGACAAAGACCAGAGCATGCACTCCTTAAGGCAATGCATTTTGATCCTACTGTGACTTGTGGCCCACTAGGCTATCTTTTAATCCCTAACCATGCATTATGGGAGGTTTTGGGCTTGTGGCTCCAAAAGTCCCTTATCTCTGCATATTCATCTCATACATACCTCTGACCAACCACAGGTGATGGCAAATATTTCATAAATAAAATCAGTAGAATATGTTAATCAGCTTTCCAGTTCAGTGGGAGGTACCCAAGTTAAACAATTTATAAAAAGGAAAGGCTTGTTTTGGTGCATGGTTTCAGAGATCTCAGTCCATGATTGCTTGGCCCTGTTTCTTTGGGCCTGTGGTGACACAGTACATCAGGAGGAGGGAGCATGTGGGGAGGAGGTCTGTTTACCACTTGGCAGCAGGTAAGCAATGAGAAAGAAGAAGGGCCCAAAGTCCGAATATCCCCTTCAAGGGCATGTCCACTGACCAAAATTCCTTCCTCTGGACCTAACCTTCCAAGAGCTCCACAGGTTGGTGATCAAACCTTCACACACAGGCTTTTAGGGAATGTTCCAGACCAATCTATAGCAACAGGAACATACTGATAGCTCCATTAGGGTCACTCTAAACTAACCCTGATTAACCTAGCCCAAAATTATCTGCAGTATTAATAAGATTCTCTTACCTGAAAAGCTCATAGCCTTTTCTGCCTCATATAACAAAAGGATTTCTGAAAAGGGTAATTTAGGGGAAGAGAAGGTAATAAGTGTATGTCTTTGGAAAAAGAAGATGGAGAATGATTGGCAGCAGTGGAGGGGGAGGAGACAGTTTTACAGGGAAGAAAATATGAAGTTGCCAGGTTTATAAATTAATTTCCACTGAGTTCAGCCAAATGTCAATAGATGGCATCCATATTACAGAGAACTATAAAGGAGAAGCAAATTAATTTTAAATGCCTGCCATTTGTGAGACCAGAATATACTTCTGCTGGTCTTAATTTAGGTAAAGACAATGTGACATTTTCTTTGAAGAGCAGGATGCCAGCTGGGCCTGCCTGTGTCACATAGCAACATGAAAGACCATCAAACTTTACCTGTGTCTTTACTCAGACCAAGAACTAAGGGTAGAAATAAGGGAAATTTATTTTTACTTTCTCTTATTATTTGGGAACCGGGGATCGAACTCAGGACCTTTTGCTTGCCAAGCAGGTGGTGGAACTACTGAGCAAAATCTCCAGCCCTGCTTTTACTTTCATACCATTCACTTACAGTAACTTGTGATTTCAAGACTCACTATTATATATTTACTCTTAAGAGGAAGAAGAGCAACAACAGACTTGAACCTAGTGAGAGAATATGTGACATTTCAACTCTACTGAATGTATGTGAAAAGAATGGAGGGGAAAATAGAAAAGAAAGATAACCCCTTCTAACAGTTACATTTTTAGAGCAAGCACAATGATCCTTGAACATATTTGAAAACTCAGATGTCTTACTTTCTCATTTCTGAGGCAAAATACCTGAACCTCACTAGCTAAAGAGAGGTTTATTTTGACTAATAGTTTGTAGAGGTTTTAGTCCATAGTCATCTGGCTCCAAGGCGGGGCAGCATTGCAGGCAGGCACAGCAAAAGAGAACAGTCCATGGTGTGGCAGGCAGGAGGCGGCGAGGCTTCCTTCTTTCCCTACAAGCCTATGGGTCAGTCCCTCTTCAGTGAATCCAGCCCTCACACCCAGAACTATGCTAAACCAATCAGTGCACTAGTCCTATATCACACATCCAAGATCCATAAAGTCCCACCTATGAGAACATGAGGCTTTGTGGTGACGTGTAGATACCAGCCATAACATGGATTTCTTATTTCAGTAGGGTATCACAGAACCCCAAAACTCTAGAAAGAATGAAACTTTAGAAAGAATGTGTTTATTTCTGAATATTTCTTAGGGACAAGGCCATTTGATAAACATTGTGGAGATTTAGGATATACCTATGTATGAGGAAAGAATGAGGTTTGTGTTCCATAGCAGAGAATACAAGATTTGATTTTTAATTAGATGGAACTATTTTAAGCTCAGAGTTTATGGATCTATCAATTTGCGAACCACCAAAAACATTTGATTTTCCATTTTTTTCAAACCCCCTGAGTCTAAGCCTTTGATGGGGAAGAGTTGGGAAGGAAGTAAAGAAGAGGGTGAAGAAGGGCTTTCCTTCCTTAAATGTGGGGCTAAAGCAACGAGAATTTGCACACTTTCTGTACCAGGCAGCTATTCATTTGCTGAGTCAGAGTAGAGGTGAGTTTTATAACATCTTCCTCCCAGAGAGCTGATGACAAGTAGTCGTATCCCTTCTTCCTCCCCTGCCTTCTTCACTGGCATGACTTCTCCTGGGAGTCACTACACCTTTTTTGTTGTTTCTGAGTCACTACTTTAAAATGTTGGGACTTCGGCGTGCTCAGAAGAATGGTGGAGAGGGTTTCACAAACTTAGGGTATTTGAGACTGATGGGGCCAGAAGACATTTCTTAGCATGCACACAGCTTACTCATTTGAGCAAGGCCCTTAACTAGATACAGAATGGGCTTTTATGAAAATCTGAAAGGAAGAAATTGCTTTTCATCAAGTGTGCTTACTATATGTCCCCAGTGTGCTCATGATGGACTATTCTCTGGTGAAATAGAAAAATACAAGCTGAGGAGTTGATAGCATAGTTTAGTAGTAGAGCACGTGCTTGGTATGCACAAGGCTCTAGGTTCAATCTCCTTCGCCAGAGGAGAGGGGAGGGGAGGGAAAGAGAGGAAAAAAGTATAAGATATGAAAACCTCTTCTCCAAAACTCCTCTGAGGAACAGTGATTTGGAATTGGCATTTAGCCTTTGAATGTGGTTCAGTCCCTGAAAAATGGGACACCAACAACACTGCTGAGGGTTACTGGAAGACTTGAATTACAGCAAGTATGTGAAATCATTGTTCAGTGTAAGTCTGATACCAATGGTGTTATTTTTTAATTTTTTATTTTTTTGGTACTGGGGATCGAACTCAGGACCTTTCGCTTGCAAGGCAGGTGCAGTGCCAAATCCCTGGCCCCAGATGGTATTATTGATTACTTGAGCCCTCAGCTTCCTCAATTTTAAAATTAATTGAGTAACTTGATTTCTAAAGTTGCTCTTGAGTCTAACTTCTATGAGTGTGTGATTCGGTGAAGTAGAGATTTAAGTGATCACTGGTTGATTCTTCTTATTGGCTCTTTTAATTACTCTTTAAAAAACCACTGTATGCCACACATACTTGAAAGTATGTAAATTAGGCCCCTGATTTTTAATATTCTATTTTCAATACCTTTACACAATATTTGTAAATAATGTGTAAAAGCAACATTTAGAAATCCTCATAGCCTAATCTAACTCACGGGATCACAGCCCCCTAGCAATCACTGTGTTGACAGTGGGCCACAGATGAAGTGCAGCTGTGTCCAGCTCTAGATTACAGGTGTATCTGCTCCTCAGCCAGGCAGGCCTGTGACGGCCGAGTCCCCAGGGGCCATGAGTAGCTATGTCTGCTTACCGAGATCGGCTGTAAATCTTTCTGTATTACTATCCTCTTAGTGTGCTATGACATGAAATAATTGAGAATCACAGTCTCTATGGACTAAGTGAACAAATGATTTTCATTTCATGGTGCTTAATATGAATCAAGTGGACTAAAGTATTTTGGTTTGTGGATATATAGGTTTTTCCTTCTAAACTTTGCTAGTTTATCAATGATAAGTCTGGATTTTAGTAAAGGCTATAGAATCATTTTCCAAATCTAAGAGTAGTATGTTGGTTGTCTATTCAGTTGAATTTGTACAACCCTAATTAGAGGTATAACTGAGAGTTTTATGTAAACAAATCAGCTTTTAAAACATATTTTATTAGTACATGTTTGCAGTACCTAATGATCACATTCATCCTGGGGAGTAGGTACATGGACATGACATATCTTAATTCTTTTTATTTCCCTTCCCTCCTCTTTCTCCATCTCTAGATGCCCATTCATTCCCCTTCCCATTTGCAAAAGATCTATCTCCCTGCTTCCTATTGTCTTATATTTTATTTTGTTCTTTAAGTTATTTATACCTTGGGTTTCTCATATAATAGAAGTTATGCAGTATTTAAGCTTGTGTCCTAACATAATGGAGTTCACACTTAACACTTAACATAACCCTTAACATAATGGTCTCAAAGTGCATCTGTTTTACTAAAAATGATTCAAGTTTATCCTTGTATATGGAACAGTAATACTTCATTATGTATAAATAGATTTTTTTATTCATTCATCTGTTGATTGATATAAGCTGCTTCTATGACTCAGCTATTATGAGTTGTTTTTCTACAAACATGTGTATTCATGTATCACTGTAATATGATGGCTTTAACTCTTTCAAGAAGATACCTACAAGGGGAATGCCTGGGTCCAATAGTTGTACTTGTTTACATTCCCACCAGTAATATAGTAGAACCCTCCCACATGCAACCTTGCCATTATTTGTTATTATTTGATTTCTTGATGATAGCCATTCTTTTCTGGAGTAAGATGAAATCTCAGTGTTGCTTTAATTTCCATTTCTCTGATAGCCAGAGAAGTTGGACATTTTTTCGTATATTTATTGGCCATTTGTACTTCTGAGAGATGTTTATTCATTTCAGTTGCCCATTTTGGGGGTCCTTTATTTTGGTGGGTCTGATATTTTTTAGTTCTTTATATATTCTCCATATTAGTCTTCTATCTGAAGAGTAGCTAGCAAAATTTTTTCCCATTCTGTAGGTTGTCTCTTCACTCTGTTTTTTTCCCCTTGCTGTGCAGCTTTTTTTTTTTTTTTCGGTACCAGGGATCGAACTTGGGTCCTTACACTTTCAAGGCAGGTGGTGGAACCACTGAGCTAAATCCCTGGCCCCAAAAAGCTTTTTAATTGGATATGATTCCTTGTTTGTTTTTTTGTTTTGGTTTTTTGAGACAGGGTCTCACTATGTAGTCTAGCCTGGCCTTGAACTCATGGCAATCCTCCTGCCTCAGCCTCCCAAGTCCTGGGATTATAGGCATGTGCCACTATGCCTGTCTATGATTTCATTTATTGATTCTTGATGATATTTCTTGTGCAATAAGTGTTCTGTGCAGACTCTTTGTATATCCTGATGTCTTTAGAAGTTTTGCCTATTTTATCTTCCAGCAGATTAAGTATTTCTGTTTTAACACTTAAGTCTTTGACCCTTTTTTTTTTTGTACCGGGAATTGAACTTGGGACCTTGCGCTTTGGAGGCAGGTGCCAGAACCACTGAGCTAAATCCCTGGCCCCTTTGACCCATTTTTATTTGGGGGGATACATGGTGAGAGATACGGGTCTGCACTCAGTCTTCTGTATGTGCATAACCAATGTTCCCAGCAGCATTTGCTAAAGAGGCTTTCTTTTCTCCATGCCTGCTTTTTATCATTTTGTCAAAGATCAGATGGCTTAATGCGCCTCAGGTTGTTTCTACACCCTCTACTCCTGCTTTGCTCTTGTTGCCTAGGATTGCTTTTGCTATTCTGGGTCTCTTCTAATTCCATATAATTTTAGGATTGATTTTTCCAGTTCTGTGAGGAATGCTGTTGGTATTTTAACTGGGATTGTATTAAATCTATATATCAGTTTTGGTAGTATGGACATTTGGATGAACAAATAATTTTTCAAAATTCCTATAAAGTGTAGAAACTTTGAGGACTGAATTTTTTTTTAAAGGCAAAATTCCTATTTTCAAGTGAAAATAGAAATCATATTTGCGAGAGTATAAAAGGAAAAAGATAAAATGCCTGTAAATTAAGAAAGACAGTTTTTTCTTATAAATAAACACACACCCATATTTCTGTTTGGGAGTTGGTTTTGCTATTGTCATTGTATTCAGCACGAAAATTTTGCAATTAGGTAAAAATAATGGCCATGTTTAGAGAATAGCAATATCTTCTAAATATATTTAAGTTCTTTCTTTGGATGTGAAATACAAAATCAATGATTTGGGGTTTATTACTTACCCTTTTTCAGGAAAAAAAAAAAGTTCAGGTAGCGTACTGGTACCTTTTGAAGGATTCCAGGTTTTTTTTAATCATCGAGCAATTTATACCATAATAAAATCCACTTGAATCCTGGGAAATTATAAAAGAGGAACCCATTTCAGTTTTTCATTTCCATGACTAATGAGAAATTCCTAACATTCTTTAATTGACCTGGAAACCTTAAACTCCCTTAAATATAGTTTGGAGCTGCATGTCTGCTGAGGCGATTTCATGTTCCTACTTGCCCCCATGAATTTCACTGTACTCACAAGTTGTAATTACACATTTATTTGTATAGTTCTTTATTTCTTCAAATCTCTCATTAACCACAGGTTGTTGTTTGTCTTCTTCCAAATATAAATCAGACTCTTCTGGTTTCTTGAAAAGGCCATGTTTTTCTAATATTTTAAACCTAGGATGGCTGTCGACTGAGGGAAAGAAAAACAGTAGTTTTGGTTAGGAGATGTAATTAGGAATATGTACACACATACCAAAAATCAAAATAGTGCCTATTGGTAAAAGGTTTTGTTTGTTTGGTACCAGAGATCAAAATCAGGACCTTGTGCTTGCAAGGCAGGCGCGGAACCACTGAGCTAAATCCCCGGCCCTGGCAAAAGGTTTTCTTCTCTCACATATAGGAAATCAAGAGTCAAGGTGTCAGGGCTGGAGCATTAGTTCCTAGGGAGCCATGTTTCATTTCTTCTTCTGCTGTACCGTGGAGCATTCCATTTGTAAGAGCACTTCATGGTCCAAGATGGCTGCTGAAGCGCCAGCCATTGACAGGTGGCCGGCCACAATCTTTAATGGGATCATCCCAGAAGTTTCACACAATCATTTAATTACATTTTGTTGGAACAAATTAACTCATAGGGGTATACAGCTGCTAGGGAAAAAAAAAAACCCTTTTTTGATTTTTTATTTTGAGATAAGGTCTCACTAAGTCACTAAATTGCCCAGGCTGGGCTCAAACATGTGATCCTCCTGTTTCAGCTTCCCAGAGAGCTGGGATTCAAGGTGTGTGCCACCATATTTGGCTCACATACTTAGGGTTTTTCTAAATATGAGATTCTATTAAGGGTATACTCGCTGATCAACGTAATAGTATTCTAAAATTATTAGGAAACATCATTCACACTGTAACTCACTATATTCCTATTTTGAGCATACAGAATGAGTAAGTAAACCTGAAACCAATATTCTGTTTGCTTCAGTTATAGTGAAAAGTAGCAAGGAAAAGGTTTAGAACTAGGGCAAAATACGTCTCTTCTTTGCTTGTCTATGGATTAAATTAGTTTATACATTTTTAACATCTGTGTCCCTGAATGACTGAATTGGCAGTTACTTACAAGATAATGAGGTAAAATGAAAAATAACTGATTTACTAGAGGAAAAATCCACCAGCCTCAGAATCAGAAAACCTGCGTGCAGATTTCAGCTAAAGCTTTCTCAGCTTCCTAGCGCAGTGATACAGCACTTTCCCGTGCAAGCTGTAAAGAACAGATTTGACCATTTACACCAACAGACGCTGATGCCTTGTGAGCATAGGAGCTATTTTATCCTTGAAAGAACACATATATCTTCTACCTGGATTTAAGGTGTAAGAAACTGTTGAAACAGTTGACAGATATGATTCGCCATTCAGTCATTATCAACATAAGGTTAGGCTTTCAGAGGATAACAGAATACATACAAGGGGAAAGTACTAGGTAAGAAATAGTCGTCTAGTAACTAAGTTAGAAATATTTGACTCTCGTCTACCTTGACTTCAAAATATGGCTCTTTGCAAGATTTTTTTGGTTTTGTTTTTGTATTGTTAAGGATTTAACCCAGGGCCTTCACACTAAGCTACATGCCCAATCCTTTTTATTTAGTATTTTGAGACAAGGTCTCATGAAGTCTGTAAGTTCTGCAGACTGGACTTGAACTTGTGATCCTCCTGTTTCAGCCTTGTAGTTGGTTTTTATTTGAAAAAGATTAACATTAGACTCCACTGTAGTGTTCAGAGTAATGTTAACACAAATAGAACATCACTCACGTTCTGCGGGGAGCCTGGGGCCTCTCGAAGTGTGCTGTCACCCTACCTTTAGGGTGAGGGCCCTTGCAGCCAGTCTTGTCTAGAGCTATGCATTCTAAGGCAGGGCTTTTTTTATCCCTCCATTAATTTTGTCACTAGTGCCTAATGGAGTGCCTCACACAGGTGCTCAGCAAAGGGCTGCTCAACTAAGATGTTTATGGCAATTAGAACAAATGGAATTGAATGAGAAATGGCAGATACTATTGACATTTAGTCAAATATCTTAAGAAAAAAATTCCTGTTAAATATAGAAAATGCCAAAGCAGGAATGATTCCTTGAGACTTAATCCAAAACCCAGCCTCCTTCCCTAACTTTATTTATCTAACACTGTCAACCAGCCAGGAAAAATACACAAACACAAGCAAACACAGAAAGGAATCTCATAAGCCTATGAAGCACCCAGACCCAAACATTGCCACAATGGCCATGCACGAAAGCCACCAACATAGCCCACTTGAGAGAGACCTTCATGTCTTCGCTCCAAGTTGAAACACAGGTCTAAAATGCTACTTTACTGGTATCTCCTTAGCATATTAGAAGGGAGGAGAAATGATGAGAGGTTAAGAAGTAGAAGAGATCATTAATAGCAAAGGGGGTAAAAACACCACTATGAAAAGCATCCATGGCTCCTAGGGCAGAGAAGGTGAGCCAGTCCCAGCATCCAGGAGGAGGCTCTCCTGCCACCATTCCATGCTCCCTGGGGCAGAGAAGGTGAGCCAGTCCCAGTGTCCAGGAGGAGGCTCTCCTACCGCCATTCCATGCTCCCTGGGGCAGAGAAGGTGAGCCAGTCCCAGCATCTGCGAGGAGGCTTTTCCACTGCCATTCCACACTCCTAGGGCAGAGAAGGTGAGCCAGTCCCATCATCCAGGAGGCGGCTCCCCCACCGCCATTCCATGCTCCTAGGGCAGAGAAGGTGAGCCTCACGGGTGCCAGAAGCACCACCACCACTACCACCCCCGTGGAAATGAGAAGACACATAAACAAGCCTCAAAAACAGACTTCCAGATCACCTACAGCAACCCCCAAAGGGAAATGACATGAAACACTCTGAAACTCAACCACCTGGACTCCCTGAACTGGCAATAAAAGAGGATCTGGGAAAAATGAAATCAGAAATAATTTCTCACATAACAGCAAAGATTGTGCTCATAGTGCAAGACATGATTAATAAATCTAGAGAGGACACAGATAAAAAAAAATAGAGGACCTGAGGAACATGATGGAATGCCAACATAGGAAACAAATGGAATCCATAAAACAGATGCAAACAGATTTCCAGGAGATAAAAATCTCCATTGAAAGTCTGTGCAGCAGAATGAACCAATGTGAGGACACAATTTCAGATATAGAAGGTAAGATTCCAGTTAGTGACCAGGAAAAGAAAAATTGCTTCAAAATTGTAAGGGACCAGGAGAAATCAGCCCAGCAGCTGCTAGACAATGCAAAGAAGAGTAACATAAGACTGATTGGAGTCAATGAAGAAACAGGACAGAGTGCAGATGACATAAAAAACTGTTCACAGAAGTAATGGCAGAAAACTTAAGTGGGGGAAAAGAACTTGACCTACAGATAAGTGAGGCATATAGGACTCCAACTAGCCTTGATCAAAAAAAAAATCTACATATAGACATATAATTGTTAAGATTCCAGAAACTCAACAGAGGGGACCCTAGGAAAAGACAGTGAGGATCACAACCCCAGGAAACCCAGCAGAATGAATCCATTGGGCGTGACAAATTAAACACAAAGGGGGAGAATCCAACAAAAAGGAAAAGTCATGACAAGACTTTTAAAACTTTTAACTTCATCTCCCTAATGAGTGTATAATTCAGTCTTGTTATTGTACTGATTAATATTTTTCTGATTCTAGAGTTGCACACCTTTCCTTGTGCTGTACTGGCTATTTATCATCTTCTTGTGTCTTCTTTTTAATTGGGTTGTCTATTAATGAGCTGTAAGAGTTCTTTATATATTCTGCTCATAGGTTATATGCATTGTAAATATGGTCTGTTTAAGGACTACTTTTCATTTTAATGATGTCATTTAAAGTTCTAAATTTTGATGGAACCTCATTTATCACTTTTTTTCTTTTATACATCATGTTTTTTGTATCGTAGGAAGTTCTTGCCTACCCTAAATTCATAAACATTTTCCCTTATAATCTCTTCTTAAATTTTTATACTTTTAGGCTTTCTTATTTAGGTTCATAGATCCCTTCAAGTTATTTTCATGTATGGAAATAAAGGGTTGAGGTTAATTTTTTATATACAGATACCAGGTGTTCTAGTGCCATTTGCTGAAAACACTATCTTTTCCTCTGCTCTTGAATTGAGTTTATATTCTATAAAATGCTAATGTTAAATAATCTTTCAAAACTCAGTGGACCATATATGTGTGGTTCTATTTCTAAATTCTCTGTTTTATGCAAATGATCTGTATGTCTTTCCTTACACCAACACTGCCTTGATTACTGTAGCTTTAGAAGAAGTCTTAAAATTAGGTACTAAATATCTTCCAACACTAGTTTGTTTTTTCTCGTTTTCTTTTTACTTTTCTAGGTCCTTTTTACTCCTACATAACTTTTAAATTTCAATATACAATTCTTCATTTATAACAAGTATACATAGACCTGAATTTTTATATATACCTTGTGTTTTCTAATCCTGCTAAATTCAAATACAAGTTCTAGGGGCTCCTAGAGATTTCTTAGTATTTTCTCTGTAGATGATCATTTCATCTACATATAAAGATTTTGCTTCTACCTTGCCAATCCTATCCTAATTGTGTCATTTTATTGCCAGACTATTTTGGTCTGGGCCTATGCTTCAAAGTTCAATGGACAGCTGAAGAGTAAGCATATCTGCCCTTGTTTCCCACCTTAAGGAGAAAGCATTGTATCTTCTCCATTCATATAAGGTGTTCTTGCTGGAAGTATGGAGTACATGTCTTTAATCTGTTGAGAAGGTTCTGTTCTACTTCTAGTCTCCTGATAGCTTTTACCATGAATAGCTGTGGAATTTAGTCCAATACTTTTTCTCCAACTAGTGACAGGATCATATGGCTTTTTCCTTTCCTCTGTTTAAATGATGACTTTTGGGGGTGGCTCTTCCAATGCTGAACCAACACTGCCATCCCTATAACAAAACCACTTTCTATATACTGCCAGATCTGACTTCTAAGAGTTTGTTTTGTTAAACAAATTTCTATCTATGTTCATACTTTTTTCTTCTATTATCTTTATCCAGTTTTGGGATTAGCATAATGTTGAGTTCCTAAAATGAGGGGAGAAGTGTTCCTTTTTTTTTTCTGCTTTAAATGTTTGATATAATTTATCAGTTAAAATGTATACGAGCCTATTGTTGTCATATAGGTAGGTTTTCAAGCTAGGAATATACTTTCTTTACTAGGTGCTATTCAAATTTTATATTTCCTCCAGAGTTAGTTTCATTAATTTGTCTTCCAAGGTACTTCTTAGAAGTTGTCAAATTTATTTCAAAAAAGATTTTTGTAATATGCTTTCTGTATCCTTTTAAATTCTGTAAAATCTGTGGTAATGTCTCCTAGGTCTTGATATTTTAATTTTAAAAATGTATAATTGATATTGTGTAATAGGAAGGAAAGGTCTAAAGGAGCAGGGAAAGTGGGAGGTGTAGGGGAAAGAAAAGACGGGAAAAGAAAAAATATGAGAAAAGGAGAAAAATGGAAACAAAATCTTTGCAAATAGGGAAGGGTGGAGGGGGTGAAGGGAGGGCAGGGGAAGGGGAAAAAAAAAATAAGAACCAAGATTCTCATGTGATGGTACAAGATCCCAATGATGAACATAACAGTATTTTATACCTAAAATGTACCAATAAACTTAATGGGGGAAAAAAATTTAAAAAAAAAAAAAAAAGCATCCATAAGGAATTTCAGTCAGTCTGGTGTCAATTATGTATTGGGCAAACAGCTTTCTACATCGCAGAATCCCTTGAGGGAAGTCTGAATTATGGCCAAGGGTGATATTGATGTTAACAAAGATGATCCCAAGTCACAAAACAGTGGCACCACCTGCAGTATTCTGTGAAGACTGGGAAGTATGTAATTAATTTGAAAGTGTACATGGCAGACTGCATCATGGTGTCTGGTTATTGCTGCCCTTGTCCACCAGAAAAGTGAACAGAGTTCAGTGTCCTCACCCAGGAAAGCAGAACTTATCCCTGCCTGACCCACCTGGGCTCCACCATGTGCCTTGCTTTGACCGGCGGCAGGTACCCAGGTATGCTGGGTGCAGATCCCAGCAAATGCTGTGGGTGGCATTCTGAGCTCCCACCAGCGTCCTTGCTCTTGCTGAGCCAGCGCTAAGAGAATGGCATCTCTCTCATGGGGTCTGCTTCAGCCTGAGCCCTAGAGGGGGAAGACACTGGAGGAGGACCAGCACCTGGAGCGGCCTCCATGTAACACACACAGTGAGAAGTCACACTTTTTTATCCTAAGCTAGTGACCTTTGAGGGGGTCCCTTTCTTTTTTTCCTAAGACAAGGTCTCTCTAAGTTTCCCAGGCTGAGCTTGAACTTGCTATCCTCTACTTCAGCCTTCAAAAGAGCTGGGATTACAAAGTGTGCATTGTCACACCCAGTATGGGGGGTCCCTTGTATAAGTGTGGTCTGCTTTTAAAATGGCTTCATTGTGTTTGCTTGCTTTAAGTTTGAGCCTTTAAATAGTTTGCATAAGGTATTTTGGTAATTCACATATTTGGAGACCCCTGCCCCCCTACTAGCATAGGTAATTGAGGAATTACTGTCAGTAATGTGGGTTAAAATCTTGCTAGAGGAGATGGCAGAAAAACAACTGCAAGCAGTCAAGGGCAATATATTAAGCAGATTGTGCCTCCTCCGCCCAGGAAGCCAGGCCTCCAGGAGGGCTCCCATGGGTGTCCCTGCTTGGGTGGGGATGAAGTCCTGCCAGGGCTGGGTGCAGAGGGAGATCTCAGTGGATGGAATTTCCATGCACAGAGATACTGAGGATGACGCCTTCAGGGTGTGGGTTATGGACAGCTGGCAGCCACCTGCCCTCCTTTTAGAAAGTTTCGAGGATGGGGGATGATGGATCTCTTAGATCACAGGCACAAAAGGAAAAGTCAAGTCCAGTCTTCTCTCCATCTCTGGACAACAAAGTGCTCCAGTACTAACTCAGAGCCTGAGAATGACCGACTTCGTGACTGTGCACAAATTATTTAACCTTCTGCCTCAGCACCAAGCATTAATTAATCATGGCAAGTGGTCTCGAGACTCTACAATGCTAAATACAAATAGAGGAGACCCCCTAATTCATGGAGTTGTGACTCATGGTCTTGAATATTCATGTCTAGCCACACCAGTCCATTCGGTCCCCCGGCAACGCTGCTTTGTTTTCCCGAGCTCCAAGGGGTCCCCTTCTGTTTGTAAGGTGAAAGGGGGGGCTGTACTCGTGTGTGGCTGCAATACTGATGCCCTGTTTGTTCTTTGGGGACATCCTGAAAGGCATGGCACAGAGGCCTGGAAACACCAGTGACACCTGAAGTCCGTATTCACACCAGAATTTCTCCCCATTCATTTTACCAGTTTGAAATTCTTTAGACATACAAGATCTTTAAAGTAAAAATTCACTTCAAAGGAAAACAAAAACAAAACAGTTAGGAGCAAAGACTCTAGTGTGGGGTTGTCCATTTCTGCCCCTTGCTGTGTCATTTTGGACAGAGCCCTTAATGTCTTTGAATCTCCATTTTCTCATTAAAAAAAAAAGAGTAATAATAGTATGCATTTCGTGGGCTGTGGCCAGGATAAAGTGAACTGATGACTAGGAAATGGTTAATGCCTGGTACGTGGTGTGTGGATCTTAGCAAAAACTATTACTTGGTAAAGATTCAAGTTTCATCATCTCAGAAAAGGAGAGCGAAGAGCCAGGAGAGCAAAAGGCAAAGGGGGAGTGTGCGGGACTGTCAGAGCAAGGGGACAGTGGTATCTGTGGGATGAAGAAGGAGAAGCAGATGAAGAAATGAAGGGCTGGGAGGTGTTGGGCAGGAGCAAGAGGAGGCCGGGATGATAAGCTGTGATGTTCCTGGCAGCGGTCTCTGTGGTCAGGCAACAGGAAAACCCAGGTCTCAGATTCTTTCCTCTTCTCCACTGGATGCCAGACCGTGTGCCACAGTTGGGGGCCTGAGAAGAAGCTGCTCCAAGAATGGAGACAGACGAAGTAGTTGGGGAAGTTTCAGGCCTGACCTTAACTTTGCCCCTGGGAAGCCCTCACTTCGCCTCGGCCCTGCTCAGCTCAGGCAGCAAGGCTTCTCCCTTTCCTGCTGTCTACAGCGGGAAGAATTGGGCTCAGAGTGCCACAGAGCACTTGGCAGTGTCTTGTACATGACAGTGGGCTCATAACATTTTTTGGATCACATTGTTCAGTTGATCCAGAGACTGTTTTCTACTGTGGTTATACTCGTCTGCCAGGATCCCAGACAGGAGATGACAGGTGAAGGCAGAGATTTGGGTTTTGGCAGAAACAACTAAAAAGAACTAGAAAACTGAAGGGGAGGCTCCATTAAAACAAGCCACAAGCAAAAATCCAGCATACTTGTCATCCCAGCTACTTGGGAGGATTACAAGTTTGAGGCCAGCCTTAGTGAGACCCATTTCAAAATTTAAAAAAAGGCCGGGGATTTAGCTCAGTGGTTCCACCACCTGCCTCAAAAGCACAAGGTCCCGAGTTCAATCCCCGGTACAAAAACAAAAATTTGAAGTTTTAAAAAAGAGCCAAGGACCTAGGTCTGTAGCCCTGGATTCACTCTCCAGTCCTGCAAAAACAACAACAACAACAACAAAAAAAAGAAAACAGAAATCAAAAACCAAGTACAGTAACTTGCTCTGCCTGATATATCTCTGATAATAATTCACTTTACTATATAAAATAAAATTTGTCAGTGGTAAGCCTATCTTTGTGCATAACAGTTGTTGAATAAATACAACAAATTTGAACATTGCTCTGGGCCATTGTCAGATTCCATTAGTTCAATTGTGTCAAGGATTGGAGGAACCTTATTCCTTCAGACACTTAAAGAGAGTATATAGAAGGTGCTATTAGAAGGTCATTTGAAAGCTGCTCAGATGATCACTCACAGATACAGGCTGAGACACGTTTCAAGATATCCAGTAGTAAACTTTTCAGTTTTTGGTACTAGGAAAGACTGAATGTGCCTCTCAGTAACTCTACAAAACACGATCTTCCACAGTAGTCCTGCCAGGTGTGAAATAATTGGCAGTATCAGTAGAGTTCTATCTTCTGCATGCTTAGCTGCCTCAGCCACTACAAAATCCACCTTCTCAGAAGTCCACCTTCGTGAAAAGACGAGAAGCACCTGCTTGGCTGGGCCTCTACTTCCCCTTTGTAGTGCTAGTGGGCTGGTATATTCTGGACCAGTACTATTGGCATTGGCAGCACCTGGGCACTTGCTAGAAATGCAATTTCTTGGGTTCCACTTGCAAGTCTGGAAAGCTGGAGTATGTAGCAAGACCTCCAGGGGATTCTGGTGCATCTTTGATGATCAAAATCTATGAATTATGTTCTTGAACTTGGTGGAATGGTTGAGATTCTCTTACATGGCTCTTTGAAAATATTCTGTATTCTGAAATTGGGAGCCAAGTGTAGTAAAGATGTTTCTTCTTGGAAGGAAAGCTTCCTCGAAATCTAATTGCTGGAGGGGAACCGATGACTAAATTGCCAGGGAATGGAAACAAAGAAAAAATCCAGTACTTGGATTATGACTGTAGTCTGAATCTTCATCTCTTTTGTCTGGCTTTACTTTCCAGTAAAACTAATTAGCAATTTAAATACGCAAATTTTGGAATATTTCTGAGTTGGATTAAGTTCCAACACAAAAGTAGTGGTACATAAAAAAATTTTTCTCTGTGAATTTGGAAACTATTGACTTACAGTAGTCTGGTGTGAGGACCAGAATCCTATCAAATCTGTCCTTTATTTTTTCATCCATGAGTGAAACTAAATACAATCAGGAAATAGAAAAAATGTTCAAGGTCAATACATACAACATCCAGGGATCCATCACGACCAGAAGTCTTTGTAAGTTTTGGGGGTCTTAGCAAACATCTTAGGCAGCCACTCTTAGGAGCTTTTTAGGAATCCACTTCTAATGATGACAAGTAATATTTTGAAGTTGTCAAATGTTGTTATTTGGCACATATTCATAAATGTTCTACTATAGTGGGCCAAGAGAATGATATACTTGAGATTCACAGCTTTATAAAGGATTTTCTAAATAACCCAAGCTCTTCAGTATTTATAGTTATGAAATGGTTGCTGTACTTTGCTTATCTGCCCATCACTGAAAACTGTTTGTTTCCCTTCATTTTAACATGCAAGTTATATAAACCCATTCCAGATAAAAGGGGAGCCTTCTGTATTTTTATTTTTCTTAGTTAAGTAAATATCATCTACCCTTCAGTGGTTAAGTAAGTGTACAGATATCATTGAAAGTGCTTTCTTTTATGGAAACACAGATACTAAAATCAACTCAACCTTGGTGCATTATAATTTCTAATACATCAGGTTTTAATTAATCTCTTTTTTTTTTTTTTGTGGCACACATGTGCTTAAGACTTCATGGCAACCAACCGGTAGAAAGAAAGGATTACTTTAGATGATTTTGAAATATGCATTGTTTGAAATGGCCTCGGGTGACCAGCTTTCATGAATGGCTGATTTTACTTGAGGGGCACATCATCTGGTTTAATTATATCAGCTCCTTTGTGTGATAATTGTTGTTCCTGTGTATGCTGAGAAATGAAGTTTTAAAGCAAAATAGAGTTGTTAGTGACAGAATAAATTGTGGAACACCACTGGGTGTTTGTAGTTTAGAAGTGTAAATTAATTCCAAGGACTGGTGCACCAAAGTTTATAGATATTCCAGTAACAGTAAACAAATTTGTCCCAAACATCCATGGGCATAGATCCCAATCTGAGCAAATAGCTCAGGGAGATTTATTTTGCAAATAAAACCAGTAACAATTGAGTGTTGCAATTTGGCTTTTAAATTTTTCATTCTATAATGGTGCAGCTTACACATTATAAAATCTACTCTTTTGTAACAATAGAGTAAAATGTTAAGTTTTTCATTACTAAAATGTTTTCCAACTTCTCTGAAATTAAAGTAAGAGTAATATTCTAAGTTTCAAGTCACTACAGATCTCTGATACAAGCAGCATCACGTGAATCTGCAAATGTTAGTAAGTTTATGGTTTTTAAAAACCCCGCTGTATCTCCTCAGATGCTATTCCATTCATGTCTGTCTGTCCAGATAGTGATTTGAGGTAGATCAATAGTTTTGATTGGGCAGAACGTCATAAATTACATAGGTGTCAATAAGAGCGGATAGACAATTTGTATTCATTGTACAGCTTTATGGCTAAGATTAATGAATTAATTTTCCTAAATATATGTGCTAGTTTCTGTATTTATTCTACTGTAATGATAGTTTCCTTGACTGCAGACCTGAATTTCACTATGAGTTCGAGCAGAATCGCTCTACTGATAAGTGTAAAGCTGTCCTCATCAGCTGTTTGGAGGTCAGTATCAGCTGAAAGAGATCCAGTAATCTGAACACAGTGCAGGGATTTAGGCACAGAAGATGATTTTGTCAAGAAAACACTTAGGCTGTGTATGTAACCAATACAGTAGTATAAAAGATCTCAAAACAAGATTTCCCAGTACAAATTGTGAAGAGAGCTTTTGAAATAGCAACATAGGAACTAATCTCAATTTTAAGGCTTACTTGAAAATGTCTCTGTGTTAGGGGACTGACTTTAATATAAGGATGTTTTTTAAAGTCCTATAAGTGATATTTTGGAGAGGAGGAGTAGATCTCCATTATTTACCTTGAGGTAGGAACTGGAATTCTCTGAAGCTGGGAACAAGAATTCTCTGTGTCTTTTGAAATGGGGATTCACCCTTCACGGGTTTCTTAGAGCTGCCTCTGTCAGGTGTCGTCCTGTGCGACACCAGCTGGTTCTCCACTCTGCCACCTCCCAGACCATTGTGTTGGTGGAAAGCAAAAGCAAAAGCGCACGGGGGTGGCCAGTGGGCGTCTCCTGCCTGTGGCTTAATTTATGCGGGGAAGTCAGGTGCTCCTCTTTCCTATGGAGAGCTTGACTCTGTGATAAATATTTGGAGAAATGCTTTTGAAATACAGATGTGCCGTCTAACAGTCTTATAAAAGTATTTTCTTTGACTTAAGTGCATCACAAGAATTATGGAACTTTAAATTTGCATCATAGTAGATTATATACACAAGGGGAACAGACTGAAACAAAACATGCCTTAAAAATCCCAAAGTCTGTTAAAAGCACTTTTTTGGTTGGTGCTAGGGAGTGATCCCAGGGTCTCAGTCATACTAAGCGTGCATTCTATCATTGAGCTACTTCTTTAGTCCTTAGAAGCCCATTTTTAGGGCCTAGGAGTGACTGAACTTTAAGTTACAAGGGTGATGTTTTTATACTACTTGAGAGATCATATGTCATGTGTCTAAATGTTGCCATGTGCATAGTTATGTTGATGCACTGTCTTAAGTATGTGTGCACACACAGAGAAAGACAAATGCATAAGCATTTTTGGCACAGTGATACTCAACAAAGTCCCCACCTCCTTACAGTTGGGTGGGGTCACATGACTACTGGCAGCCAATGGAATGTCAGAATCATACTAGGTTACTTCCTGGTTGAAGCCATGAAAAGCTCCCTGCAAGATTCTCTAGCTTTTTCTTCCTTTGCTTCTTGCTCCAGTTACTGCAGCAACAAGACAACCACACTGCCCTGATCAGCTGGCATTCATGCAGGACTGGGCAGAGCAGAGCACTCTACCAACCTGTGTGTGACCTGTAGTTGGGGTGACAGATAAACTCTGATTGTATCAAGCCACTGATATTTGGAATTTGCTATTGCAACAGATTAATTCTTTTCCTCAATGAGAAGATAGAGAGAAAAAATGTAGAAAACTTAAATTTACCATTTGTATTTTCATAATTCAGCAGTATGAGAATGAAGTGGAAAATAGAATCTGTCTCTGTCCCTCGCCATCCCACAGGGATAACCAACACCAACAGGCCTATGAACCCTTTCAAGGTTTCATCCAACTTCAGAATCCACAGCACTGAGAGGGAGAAGGGGGGAACAAGAGAAAGGGAAAAAAAACAGCATGGCTGGAGGAGGCTCTCATCATTTAGCCAAGTATTTCCCCAAAGATGCTCTGGGCCAGAGGCTCGAGCTTTCTCAGCTGTTGTTGGAAGAAGATTTATGACCCAGAGGGTATAAAAATGTTATTGCTCCAGAAGGAGACTGTTGTCGATCTTCTTTACTCTGGGTTGTGATAAATTAAATGGGGAAACAGGCTTTCTGGGGATCAACAATGGATGAACCTTGCCAGCTATGGGATTGTTAAGAGGAGAAATTAGCTCCTTCGTGGTTTCACATATATCATAAAGATAGTGTATCCCAAAAGCTTCCTCCAAAGAAAAGCAATGTATGGGAGACTAGAGAGCCAAAAATAGGGAGAAAAGGCCATGTAAACTGATCCTAAGAAATATGAGTGTGTAAATTGGCTGTGGGGGTGGGAATCAGTGCTTTGCTGGTATGATCCTGTTTTGCTTCACTCCGGCAACAACCTGTGTTCTGGTTGAATTCAACTCTGAGTAGTTGCAAAATCTCCCCTGCTGCTTCATTTGGTTTTAGTGTCTCCTTTTCTCTAGTCTAACTAGTTAGTGACATTATTTTGTCCTAGAAATAATTCTTGTGCCCCATGCCAGAGAAGTTTATTTCTGTGATGAGTTATTCTGACCCTGTGCCTCACATGCTTTAGATGTGTAAAACTTGTAAAATTCTGCATTATCCTCAGGCAGCAAAAGAACACAGAATGTCATCACTGACCAGCAACTCCTAAGTGAGACCAGGCACTTAGAACTAAAGATAGTTAAAGGAAAAAAGGGAAGGAGAAGTTTGTGGCTATGGCCAAATCTACAACCTTTGAGGTAAAAGTCTTAACTGTAGAACCAAGTTGACTACAGGCCAGGAATTCTCAAACCTTTGGGCTCAGGATCCCTTTATATTATTATGTTCAAATTTATTGAGGGTCCTTCTCCCCAAAAGCTTTCACTTCCATGTAGATAATAGCTATTAGTATTTGATAATTAAAGCTGAGGATTGTTTCTTTTACTTCATTTTATTTATTTATTTATATTCAGACAGGGTCTCACTAAGTCACTGTGGTGCCCCATCTGGCCCAAACTCTCCATTCTCCTTCCTCAGCTAGGATTATAGACATGCACACTACACCCAGTAAAACCGAGAAATTTTTTAAATACTTATCAAATCTTTAAAAAATAACAATAATAGATTATATGTTAACTTAAATGATATGTTCTATGAATAATAACTGTATTTCCCAGATGAAAAGTTTGGTGAATAAAGGGCATTAGTTCTGCACTTTTTATTACTTTTTAAAATGTTTATCTGCATAGAAAAACACTAGGTTCTTACACAATATCTACTTCTGCATTTCAGCCTCTTGAAATGTATTATTTTGGTTAAAATATGGAAATAAAATCTGTCCCCTCTTGGATAAGTAGTTGGAAAAGTAGAAGTATTTTAATAGTAAGTACCTTTTGCAGGTACTTGGAGATATTCTTCTTTGATATTACAACAAACTTGACAGGTGATAATTAATGTTGTAGTAAGAAATCTGAAATCATATCAATGAACTCTTAATATTCTTTAAAATCCACTGGTCATCTTACACTTCGAATATTTTTTACTCGTGTGATTTTGTAGTATTGTGGTCATATGAAAAATACTGGTTTACTGAATTGTGCAAGTATTATAAATGTTGAAACATTTTATTTTGCAATATTAAAAAATGCCCTTTTTTTAATATCACTACCAAAATCATCAGAAAAAATTTTAACTTTGGGGAAACTGCTGAGCTCACCATGGTGGATGTACATTTTCTAAACTTGTGATTTTGGCTTGAAAGCTAAAAGCTAGATCTCTATCATTAGTAACAGATACTATCAGGTTTTTTAAAAATAGTAGGCTTGTTTCACTCATTATAAGAAAATATCTGCCAAATGTCTGAGTCCACATAATTATTTAAATAAAAATAATTATTTATGTAAAATTGGCACTCCGTGAAGAAATGAACTGCTAGTAGAGCTTGGTGCTTAGACTTGCAAGTGCTTTTTCAAAAGACACCCATTTCTCAAGCAGCAAGGGGCTTTGTGTGTCCCTCCTGTTTCATCAAACAGAACATGCAAAAGAAGTTCATATTCAAGGTCAGGATTTAATAAAATTAAACCTTTTACTGATTCATCCTCAGTGAAGCTGGCACACTTTTTAACTGTATGTGAAACTTTATTTATTCACACTAACACAAAAGCAGTTTGCCCAACAGCGCTCTTCTATTAGGAGCTGCAAATCTCAGCAAAATAGAAAAAAAAAAAAAAAAAAAAAAGACCATATGTCAACATTCTTCTCAAAAATAGTTCTGACCTCGTGGACCCTAGACAAAAGGTCTCAGGGTCCCCACAAAGTGCTAGACTACACTGAAAATTTTGTCTGTGGACAAAAGGTACAGGGCTCCAAAAGCGTATTTGGCCATTGTCTCTTTGTTAATTTAATTTAATTTTATTTCATTTTGTAATGGTGAGGCTTGAACCCAGGGCCTCTCACCTGTCAAAAAAATGATCTACCACTGAGCCACATGCCTCAGCCCCACCAGCATCCTCTGTGAAAACCTTGGCACTAACTGGCCATAAAAAGGGAGTTCGGTGAACCCAGAGGTCCCCTTAGACCCATTGGAAGGTGAGGACTCCCATAGCCTATGGCACTGCCAGGCCAGCCTGTGTGAACTAAACTTTCTCTTCAATTAGCTTAAAGCCTTCCTGTTTTTTCTTTGTATGTGACTTGAAACATATAATGCTACATGTACTGTTTGGGTTGACTGCCTTAAACAAAGTCTTGTAGACTTGCTGTAGCAGTTGACCAGAACAACAATTGAGGTTTTCATTCTATGTCTTGGAGAAAAAACAACTTGTATTCTGGTCCCAATCATTCCTCAAGCTCATTTTCCATGGGTGAGAAAAATCTCTTTTTACATTTCTCCCATTTCTTACTGTTCCTCAAGACAAATTGTTAGTCTCAAAGGACACTTGTCGTCCTCCACAAAGTATCCAATTCAAACATCACATCCTTGTCTTCTCTGTCAAGTTGCATTTTGTCTGTCAGCTGCCCTCTCCCCTCCCTTCTTTACTTCTTTTCCTTCTGGAGCTGGAAACCAGGCAGAGAGGGGATGACAGGTTCTAAAAGGTCATTTCTGAATAAAGAATTGTCTGTGTGTAGTGGGTCCCCCTCCCCATGCTGGGGGTTGAACCCAGAGCCTTGCACTTGCTAGCAAGCACTGTACCACAGAGCTACACCTCCAGTGCTGTGTGCACTGGTTTTGGAGAGGTGTGTTTGGTGTGCTTTAGGGAAGGGAGGTAGGGCAAAGATGGAGAGGTCCTTCGCCAGACATTTCTAAAACTTCAATTTTTCTTTATTATTCAACATATATAGGCTTTTACAAATAAATTCCTTGTACTGATAATAAACTGGAGGCATGGTGAAGGGTACAGTATTCCATTTAGATAGGAGGAATAAGCTTTCAAGATCTATTGCACACAAGATAACCACAGTTTATTTATTGTGTATTTCAAAATAGCTAAGAGAACAGATTTTAAAGGTTCTGAGCACAAAAAAGATAAATATGTGAGCTGATGGATATGTTAATTACCTTGATATATTTCACAATGTGCAGATATGTCAAACATTAATTGTGCCACATAGATACATGCAATTACCATTATTCCATTAAAAACAAAAAATTTAAATAACAAAACTGTGGCAGCAACAAATGTAGGTCTCTTCTGTACCTTCAGTTCACCAGGAGCAAAGGTCACTGAAAAGGTAAAGACTACATCTACTTTGTTCTCCCTTTTATTTATTAGGAAATGATTTCTGATATAGTTTATACAAGGTGCCACTAAGGCTCATTTTCTTTTTCCTGAAGGAAAAAATACAGGAAATAAGATAAAGAATGACTAGGAATGTTGACTGAGTTCCAGGGAATACTGTTGGCATTTTAATTGTCAAGAGCTTTCCGTTTCATTTGTGGCTGATTATTTAAACTCAAGTGCCACTGTCAGCCCGGTGCAGTGAGCCGTCCTTTCCTGGTCACCCGTCAGGAGAGGCCGCTTGCTCCCATAGCGGGTGCAAGAAAACCCTGTTCACTGTCTTCACACACCCTTGCAGGCATCAGAGGTGAGCAAAATTTTGCTTCTTAAAGGACCAACACTGTATGAAATATCTAATTTAACTAGTAAGCCTACCCCACACTTAGTGGGAACAAGCCATTAGCTGACATCTCATTTCTCTTGTTTTCCTGTCTTCGTGCTTGCATCAGGTTTCTCATAATATAAAATAAATGCACAGGAGTCAAACAGTCAGTGCAGAATAATTGCAGGCCTTCAGTGTTCAGCATGCACGGCAGTCTCCAAAATAACCCTGAGTTATTAAGAAAAAAACACCTAATCACACATATTGACATATCATAGCCACAGGAGCCATTGGAATTGGCTTATTTTTGGCTTTGCAGATAATGTAGCTATCCAGGACTGTCTTGCTGCAGATTCAAGGCTTTAATTTTAAATCTTATTACTTGTTGAGTCTCTCTCTCTCTTTCTCTCTCTCGCTGTGTGTCTCTACCTCTGTCTTTGTCTCTGTCTCTCTCTCTCTACACACACACACACACACACACACACACACACACACACAGTGTAATTACAGGCTGCAGAATGAAAAGCATTAGAACTGTTTACAAAACATCTCATAAAGTTTTCAAATAATAGGTGTATGTGTATGTGTGTTTGTATAAAACTAAATAACCTGTACAGCAGAGATAAACAGTACACATTCTTCTTCTGATGCCCCAGGTCTGCTCCAGAATTTAGAGCAAGGCACGCCTGATGGAGCACTGTCCTCCTGCCGTGTGATGCTTACACTTAACTAGCTATGCTTATTGATCAGGTGCCAATTTATTGTTGCAGATCAAAATACACCTCTCCAGGTGTATGGGGACAGAATGGCTGTTGAGGCAGGCTGCTATCTAATTAACTTTAGAATAGTCTCAATTCCCATAAAGAGGGTTCCTCGTGACATTATCAGAGAAAGATTTTTTTTTTAAATGAGCCCTTTTGTTATCATTTAGAAGTCCAAGAGAAAAGCTTTCCACCGATTAGTGTTCCAAAGTGAGAGAGGCATTTTTCCAGCCCTTTCAAAAGTCTCTTTCTGTGCAGCTTTGCAAAGATTTTGCAGCGCTCCCCTCTGGATTTCATTTATTTATTTTTTGATGTGGAAGGGTGGTCTCCTTGGAGCCAGTCAGTCATCTTGCCCTGTAGGTTTAGATCTGCTGCGGCAGAGTGAAACCCAGAGACCAGCCACAGTCCGGGTCCAGACAGCAGGCAGGCTAGTGACCGACGTCGCAGGGGCTCTGTGTGCTTAGGTCCAGGCACAAGAGCCAAGGAAACAGGCTGGACAGAGGGACCAGCCTCGTGCCTTTCCCCCTGGTGATTGACCAGGACACTTAGGAGCTTTTTGGGGGCTGGACAAGGTTGTTCTGTCAGTTGCTCATTGTGAAGTCTCTGTCAGCAGAGCAGACTCTGGTGGGTAAGGAGTGACATAATGCAGATAACAAACGACAGCTTTGCGCTTCACTCTGCCTGATAGGTACTCAGCATCTTGTGCAGGTGAGTTAACCTCCCCCAACACGCCCCTCGCAACCCTTCCCGGCACACAGATACTCTGGTTCCCCAGACAAGGCTGGCCCTTCCTCGCCCAGCATTAGGTTTGCTGGGAATGTTTAAAGCACTGTGAGAGTGTGAAGGGGGATGATGTGCTTACGCTGTTGTATGGAGCTGATTAGGAAATAGAGATATTATTTGAGTCACTAGCAGTTCTACATGTTGCCTTCTGTTTCTTTTGGAGGACAGGAGAAAAAATATGTAAAATATGTACATACCTGATACGCTATTTCAAGACACTACTTCAGATCAAAAATCTGCTTCAAACCCCTTGACTGATGTTGCGTTTGTATTTTTTCCTCCCCCCTTCTAGGACTCCATCTGCAGCTGTTCTGAATACCTCCAAGCCTAGAAATTGATTATTCAACCAGGACACCTAATTCAAGGTATTAGCTCTTGTCAGAAAGCTTTCAAATTTGAGCTCTGTGCTGCAAATTATACTTTGGCATTGAATTGAAATAGGAAAAGCTGGACCGAGAATAAAGGAGAAAAGTGAATTTGCAAAATAATCAAGTGCTTAAAAAACTATGCACCCCTTGTGAGTGTTTGCTGCTTCTGACTCATTTACAGCCCTCTTTCTGCCAGTGGATGTGCCAGTTCTGACTTATTTGCAACCCTTTTTTGTGCAACTGTGTTTGGGGTTTGGATTTCATTTTAGTTTTTCTCTCTTTCTTTTTCTCTTGACTGCTCAGACCACCAGAACTCAGGAGACAGACATTTTGTCAGTTTTGCGACATTGGACTGAGTACAATGAAGTATTCTTGCTGTGCTCTAGTGTTGGCTGTCCTGGGCACAGAACTGCTGGGGACCCTGTGTTCCACTGTCAGGTCTGCGAGGTTCAGAGGACGGACACAGCAGGAACGAAAAAACATCCGACCCAACATTATTCTCGTGCTCACCGATGATCAAGACGTGGAGCTGGGTGAGACAGTGCTTCTGCACTTGTTAGTCATTTTGTTCAGATGATTTTCAGAGCCTCGGTGCTGTCTGGGACCGTGGTGGCCACTGGGGGGTTTGCCCTTCATTGTGGTTCCATCACCAACAGTCCTAGAGTATGAGTGACACTGTACGGTCAGAAGGCATTTGGTGTGTGTTTCAGCATTACTTCTCTGGGGTTAAACTTTCAAAATAGTCTGAGGAGGGGCCCAGGAGAGGACAAGAAAGGAGAGTGAGAAGAAGCCTGAAAACTGTAGAGTCAAGGAGGTAGCCATGCACCTTAGAAACTCTGGGTCAAGAAGTTTATAAACCATTAGGCCAAAGTTATTTCAAAGAATATGTAAATATGACATTCTGTGCAATTCGTGTGAAAGTAGACTGATACTAAAGAAACTTTGAATGATTATTTTTAGAATGAATCACTTGTTCACAGTTTGTTATAAAAATGTGAGACAGTTGAAAATTACAGTGTTCCACATATACTTGGTAGTAATTCACCTACCATTAACTTAGGGTTAATACTTTTGGAATTAGCTCACCTAGGGTAATTCTAGAGCACTCAGAAAATATACCAAAATCTAGTGCTTCTAACTTACCTTCTGACTGGCTTTCTCATCTTCTCAGCTCTTTATCCTCCTCCTCCTCCTCTTTCTTTCTTTCTTTTTTTTTTTTTTATGCTGAGATTTGAACCCATGCCAGGCAAGCACTCTAACCCTAAGTAATATCCTCAGCCCTTTTTATTTTTCTCTGAGACAAGGTCTCACTAAGTTGTCTAGGCCGACTTCAGGCAGCCTTCTGAGTGGCTAGGATTACGGGCATGCACCACCACACCATGCTTCTTCCTCTCTGAGGTTCATCCTAGGCTCTTGTCCATAAGCCTGGGGCCAGGTTCTTCCAGTGTACCCTAAGATGGATAGACTTGCCCCACATTGTCATTTCCATTCCCGGACCCCTCTTCCTTGCTCTCCAGCATCACTCAGAGATGCTTCCCCATCACATTCAACTTGAACGTGGGGAGAATCTTTCAGCAGAGCACACCGGGCTTCCTTTCTGAGCTCCTATGCTAGGTTCTTGATGGTTAAACCTTCCATGCTGAACTTGATCTGCATGCCAGGAAGCTTTGATTTCCAGTTTGAAACCAAACCGTGGAATTACAACAAAGTTAACTCCTGGAGTTGGGACAGAAGCACATGCACAGAAAGTCAGCAGGAGTCATAACTGTTGAAATTGATTCGCAGAATCTGCTCTCCCGATTATGTTAAAAAAAAAGGCATTGATGTTTTCCAGGTGACATGATGAAATGAAAGGACTTGCACATATGACTCTGGCGTGTGTGTAGGGTGGTTGCGCCCTTCTTTGACAACCGTCACGTCCATCCCTGTGCCTACAGCTGAGATCAGTAGACCCTCCTTATCCTCCTTGTCTCCTTTTATTCTCAGATTCCCCCTAACCAGGTCACCTGTCCTCGGTGCCCTCCAGACTTTCCCTTCCTGCCCATTCTTCACTTCCTTTTGAGAGGTGTCTTCCATGTGTCTGATCGCTCGGTTGTCTCCCTGGGCCCAGGTGAGCAGGCCTCTCTCCTCTGCAGGCGAATGAGCTCCACACTGACCAGTCTCCAAGGCTGTTTCCCTCTCCCGACTCCTCTATACAAGAGACTTCCATTTTCCTGGAGATGGCTGGTGCCTCCGTCTCCCTCACCTCTGTCTTGCGCGCTGGTACATCTTGTCTCCTATACCTTTTCCACCCCACCTGTTCTTCATGACCCAGTTCAGGCTTCCCACTCTCAGGTTTGGAGTTCCTGCAGAATACCAGCCTCTCCTCCAGCAAGATTGAGTTTTCCTCTGTTACTCCCCCATGCGCACACATACCTCCAGCCTGGCCCTCATCCCACGGTCCCTTGCCTGTCCCGTGCCTGTCCCTAACACTTAACCGCAAGCCACTAGAGGCCAGAAGTGTGTTTTCTTTATGTTACAATCTCCATGTCGAGATTGTGCCAGGAATATATTAGGTGCTCAAAAAACTTGGGATAGACCCACAGGGGGCTGAAAAAGACTAAGACAATTCCCAGAAGTGAATACAGGTATCCATTGTGGACTACTTCATCAACAAACAGCACTGTCTTTAAAAGTACATTAAGGAATTATTGGGGGAAAAAATTTTAGCAAAATTCTAATTTTCAGCTGTGTGCTATACCACATTCATTAAACTTTTCCTGAGTAATTACCAAATACTGGATTCTGGTGCATACATGTAAATTCAAAGGTGAAATGGTGTAATCCAGGCTCAATCAACCCAGTGCTTTCTACATACTTATTTGCCTTTTCTTCCTTCCTTGGTTTTTTTAGTCAGAAAACAAGTCTTCCAGATAACTCTATGAAATAGTCCATATTACTTTCCTCAATATTTATCCATAAGAAAATTGAGACTTAGAGAAGTCGATTCATTTGTAGTGGGCTAGCGAACAGGGACACCAGGACCTATATTAGTTACAGGTCTCAAGAGTACACGTTGAACAATTTGACATTCCGTCAATCAGTCCATCAGCAGACATTTAGTGAGCCCTTACTGAACACAACCTGTGCATGCATCATATTGCTCTAGGTTCAGGGAGAGAGAGAAGGTAAGCAGAAGATGACCCTTCTTTCCTTATAGGCCTAATAAGATGACTATGAACCAAGCAATCCATGGGTCAACAGCTCAGAGATCTTTCTCAGCAGAAATGTGATGCTTTTGGAGTGATTCTTGCTTGATCTGGTACTTTGGCCATCATTTTGTAAGGTGCTCATAAATCTTCTTGAAACTTTCTGCTCTAAATTTTGGTTGTTTTTGGCTTTTACCATCTTGACAATTTTTAAGGGTACAGCTTAATAGTGTAATGTTAAGTATACTCATGTTGTTGTACAACCAATATCCAGGGTTCTTTTTTTTTTTGAGACAGGGTCCCACTATGTCATTCAGGGTGACCTTGAACTCTCTATGTAGCCCAGGCTAGCCTTGAATTTTCAGCAACCCTCTTGCCTCACCCCACCCCCAGTGCTGGAATTACAAGTCTGCAACATCAGGCCCAGCTTCAGAATTCTTTTCATCATACAAAACTAAAATTCTGTACCCATTGAAGAGCAACTGCATTTGCCCTTGCCACAGCCTCAACCCCTGGTAACCCTATTGTGCTCTGTGTCTCTGTGAATCTTCTACTCTAGGTCCCTTGTATTGGTGGAATCATACAACATTATTGGTTTTATGCCATGTAGCAGCATAGTGTAACAGCCTCATGATTTCATCCACGTTTTAACAGAATTTCCTTCCTTATTAGGGCTGAATAATATTCCCTTCCGTGAATATAATGTATATCACGTTTTTATTCATTCATTTAGGGTTGAGAATTTGAGCCACTGCCTCATTTTGGCTGTTGTGAATAATGCTGCTATGAACATGGGTGTATAAATACAGTGTTATCTCTTCAAGATCCTGCTTCCAGTTCTTTTGCAAAGGAAAGTTCTACCCAGAAGCAGAATTTCTGAAGCCTATATAAATTTTATTTCTCAAGGAACCATCTTGCTGTTCTCCATAGCAACTGCACCATTATCCATTCCTTCCAGCTGTGTACAAGTGTGACAATTTCTCCACGTGCTCATCGACACTTGTTATTTTGATTTTTTTTGTCTGTTTTCTAGTAGCCACTCTAATGTGTGCAAGGTGGCATTTCACTGTGGTTTTGATACAGTTGGGTTTGTTTTGTTTTTCATTTACATGTAATTTTGTTTGCCAAGTACTTTAATAAACCTTTGCTTACATAAAACTTTTGCACCTGTACTGCTGTAGGCAATTTTGGCTTCTGTGCCTCCAGAAAGCTATAACAGACTTAGAAAAGACTTAGAAGAACAATTATAGAAATTTTTAATAGAACACTTTTCTTTCTGGGAAAGAATGAAACAATTCTACCTCTTTGTCTGGAAAGACAAAGAGTGAACAGAGCTATAATCAAAGTTTATGAAATAAAGCTGGGGAGAGAAGCAGTTGTTCAGTACAAGTAGGGGCTACTCCCTCAACTTTGAAGACAACTAAAATAAACTAGTACTTTGTGAAGGGAGTTAGACCCATAAAGGGTTCATTAATTACAGTGCTAGAACCTTCCATATGGGTATACTTCATCATTTTCCAAAGAACATTCATTCACAGTAATATGAATGAATATTGTCACCCCACCCAACTTGGGTGGATAGAACAAAAATCATCATCCCAAAGGAAACAGTCTGTGGAAAGCTTAATGACTCACTCATGGTCCCCTGACTTCTGAATATGCTTTTTCCAGAACTTAAGAAATAGTTCCTTAGATTGTACCGTCATCCGTAAATAGTTCAGCTTTTTAGGCTAAGATAATAAATGGAAGACCCCCCTCCCTCATTTTTTTTAAAGCTAGGAAAACACATGGAAGTGACAGATGTGAAGTTCAGGACAGTGGTTACTTCTGAGGTAGGAGTGGTAACCAAAGCATCCATAACATCTGTATTTTATCTTAATATTTCAATATTTGCATACTTATGTATGCATCTAAAAGAAATGCAGTCATGTTATACTTGATAACCGTAGGAGATGTGTTATTCATTCTTTTATTCCCTATGCTTGAAATACTTTATAAATCAAAAGAAAGAAAGTCTGAAATTCTCAATGGACTCCTTTAACTTTCTGAGAGTATAACCAACAAGAGAGAGAATGGGCTCTAAATCTTTCCCAAATGGTCCCTTAGTCCCACTCTGAAAAGCAAAACATCACATGGATTTGACCATTATTCTGACTCAGTGCGGTGTTTCTTACATTTTGCTGATGCTAATATCACAGCAACTCTGACCTGATGATTCTCTTAGATCATAGGTGGAATTAAGCCATAAGTCCATGGAGATACTTTTGTTTCTTTAAAGAAGAGGTCAAATAACTGGGTCTCCAGCCTGGAGCTTGCCCACAGATATATATTGTTTGACTAGCTTTTAAAAAAAAATCAAGCCAACATTTTCCAAATTACGTGGTTTCCTATTTTTTTTAAATCCAGATTTTGACTTGTCTTAGAAATTCAGAAGAATGAAGCCTTGCATTTGCATTCGCATGAGACAGCCACCAATCAGCCAAGGCCCTGTGATTTCTCTTGTAGCTGGTTGCCTTCATTGCCTATCTTGTCTTATAGCCCTGTGGGCACATTAATTTCTATTCCTGTATGCAACTACCCTCAGCTTTTAATAGCCTTTTGCTCTTTTCGGTGAGGGAAGGGAATAATGAGTCTTACTGACCTGGAAACATTCCAGACAGACTTTTTATCCTTTCTTATTCTTTTTTCACCCCAACTTGTTTTTCCCTTTTGGTTTTAGATTAAACTATCTGTATTCCACCACCACAACCACCCACCCCGCCACCATCAATTCCATAGTTTTGGTAGAAAAAGACACTGTTTTATCATGTCTTTTATTTTCTTGTGCTTTGAGAATTAACATTCAGTAGATCAGTACAGCCATTTTTAATTGGGGAAATATCACTGTTTAGGGTTTCACACTTATTGTGGGATTAACTGTCGGGGTGAAAAGATCACAGTGGTGCATTTAATACAGACTACCTGGGTATTTAGCATGAGCTGTACCTCATCATTAAACAATGCTATCAATGAACAATCCTACATCATTTATTTTTTAAGGCTGAGGATCAAACCCGGGACCTTCAAACACTGTACCTCTGAGCCACACCTCTACCCCACAATCCTGCACAATGAATAAGAGTAGGTATTTGCTTGTTACCACCATCAAACCATCAACTGGTGCAGTCCACACAGGTGTGTCTGTCTAGGAGGACAGGTGTATACATGGACCTCCATAAGTGATGATGATGATATTTACTATTGTATTTCTGGTTTTGTGAGTTTTTCTGGCCATGATAAAAAGGCTTGATGAAAATTTTAATGTTACAATAGCATACAATATTAAATAATCAAATGCTAAGATAGTTGAACCAGGAAAGATAAATCTTTGTTTTAAAGTTTAATGTGTTAGAGGAATAATTCCAGCTCTCTGTGTGATTTTGGTCACTCAGGTCAGTGGGACATCTCCCTTTTGGCCTTTTTCACACAGATGGTTTGGGAATTGAACTGTTGGAGTGAGTAAATCACTTCAACTAGCAACAGTTCCCTCCAGCCTCATCCTGTCACACACTCACCATCCAAAACCATGTCTGGAGCCTTGATTTTTAATTCAACTGAAATTTCAAGTGTGGAGAACTTGCTAGGTTCCCAAAGGCTGCTGCTTCTCTGCTCCCAGTCACCACTGACCTATCTGGCATCTGGGTGCATCTGAAAGCTGCCACAGCATCCCCCACCCTTCAGGAGCAGTGGCAGATGTCCCCAGTCCCCACCTGGAACTCTGGCTAACAGACAGCATTTCTTGGCAGTCCCGGGGCTCAGCTGTGGCCTGGACCTTCGCTGTCGCCAGGCCAGCCCAGTGAGCTGTGTCTCCATGCCAGCTACACAGACCTAACTCGGCAGCTTCATGGCATCCCCATCAGCCCCCCTCAGGCAGATTTAAAACACTCATGAAATTGGGATTTTGCTAAGGGGCTGGGGGAGAGAGTGTGTAGACAGGGGAAGAATAATCGTAAGCCATCCACATCATGAAACAGAAAATGTAACTGGCCTAGCTACCCTTCCTGTAGATTTCAAAGAAGTAGATGAGAAAGGTGGAAGGATGTGGTGGAGTTGAGGCGATCACAGTGAATCTCTAGCCATCCCTGGGGATCTTAAGGAGGCTGTTGGTTCTAGGACCCCTGAGGTCACCAAACACGATGCTCAATCCCTTCTATAAAATGATATAGCATTTGTATATATCCCACACACATTCTGCCACATACTTTAAGCCATCTCTAGATGATTTATAAAACCCAACACAATGTAAATGCTATGTAGTTATTCTGCTGTATTATTTAGGGAATAATGACAAGAAAAACAGTCTGTACATGCTCAGTACAGACACAAGTTTTTTAAAAATCTGCATTTCTATCTGCATTGGGTTAAAAGTACAATGCAGACCCTCTGAATACAGAGGGCTGAGTGTATGGCTACATCCGAAGAGTCCCACATCCAGCCACATGCAAGGGATCCCTAACAGCGTTATGCCGTTTGATCCTCAGCAACCCTGAGAAGAGGCAGGAGAGCTGCAGTTAACTCCGCTTTATGGATGAGAAGTACAAACCAAAACAGATTAAGCAACCTGCTCAAGCTAATTTGTGGCAAAATCTGGAGATTTCCCGCAAAGTTCAAGTTCAGGGCTCTTTTCTCAGTCTAGTCCTTGGTATGAATGTGAATCTTGGTGTGAGTGTTTGGTCGCATCCTTTCTATTGTTCCCAGGAACTAACAGCTCTTAACAGCGAAAAACCAGCACAATTTGTGTTTTGGGCCCCAAAGGCCTGAAACTTGGAGAAGAAAAGAGCTGCAGTTCAAAACAAAACTGGGCTTTCCACCCTTAGGATGGAGCACTGTCCCTTCCACTGTTCTCAGCAGATGTGAATGCCAAATTATGAGTTATATTGCAGAATAGCTTTGGGTTCAGCTTGCCAATGAAAACCCAATGGTGCCATAATGGTGGCGGTAGATTGAGTGCAAGGCAGTGTTACTGACAGTAATTAGTGCACAGCACAAAAGAGACGAAGGTCCCTCGTGCGTCCCTTACTGGAGCCCACTGGCTCAGCAGCACAGAGGTTCGGATTCCTGTGCTCCATCACCTGAGTCTGCCCTGAATCTATCGAGATGAGAGGCCATGATTAACACCAGCATGACAGCCAGCTGCTGAAGACAGAGCAACCTCACCTGGGCCTGAGGTACTGAGATCTTTGCAGACCTGGACAGGCGTTCATATCTGTCAACACCTCCCCTAAGAGCCCAGATGAAGCACAGGATGACACTCCAGAAAGTGAGGCCTATCCTGACAGCAAGCAGACACATTTTAGTTCTCGAAAACATCACTGTCACAGCCAGTACTCATCCTGCACACAGCTTCAGAGTATGGCTTCCCGAGCAGGGTGTCTGCATTGGCATCTGGACTCTGCTCGTGAGATTCACCCTGTGAGCCTCAGTTTCATCATCTGAAATACAGGAATCATCACACATAGTCCCCACAGGAAAGCTTACCGTCAGGATCTAATGAGCTGATGCACGGAGAGCACATCAGAAGAGAAGCTGGCAGAGATACGTCCTGACTGCTATATATCCTACAGCATAGATATGGTCTGAGCCTCTTAGATCACTCCAAACAAGGCGCTCACCAGTCTCTCCCAGCTCTGGGCATCCCAGATCCTGGGCCCAACCTCAAACTCCTCTCCAAATGTGGTCCACAAGAGGGACCATCAGGGCCACCTGGACACTTGTGAGAAATGCAAATACTCGGGTCATACCCTAGATTTACTAGAGAGTATCTCAAGATGGGCCTAAACTCCTGTGACTTAGTATCCTCTTCAGGTGCTTTGTACAGCTGGACAAGCGTTCCCGTAGAATCTTCTTTTTGCTGAGATATGAAGCCTGAGCCCACTTTCAGGAACCTCAGTGGCACTGCTGCCCGTGGGCATGGCATGTCCTCGTTGTTTGCTTTGGCGTGTGGACTGGCTGGAAGCAGGGTCTTTTATGGGGAAATTGTTTAGGACTTCTACACAATTAGCTCAGCTAATTTTAAAAAGTTCAATACTCAGAATGAGGAGAGTCCTGCCTGGGGCAATTCCAGTAACATGAATTGGGCTAAGTTTTAGCCCCAGTTTACTGGGACTCAAACTCAGGATCTTGCACTTGCAAGGCAGGCACAGCAACACTGAGGTACATCCCTGGCTAGCCCCAGTTTTTATATTATTTTTGACTTGCAATCCAGTTTCCACCTCCACCCCAGATTTGCAGTCCAACTTAGTCCGGGAGCTGGAGGTTGCAGTGCCGTGATTCAGGGCCTGGGACGATGCCCTCCACTGCCTTCCTTTTTAATTTGAATTCAGCCAAAGCCCATAAAGGAAACTCGGAGAGCTCATTCTTTGAAATAGTCTGTTACACAATGGAAATCCATCAGTAGTGTTTGCTGTTTTCTCAGAATTCAAGGCACTGCAATGAGTAAGGACTACAGACATCTAAAGAGAGACATCTAAATGGTCACCTTCACCCCCACTTCCATGTCTCTGTTCATTGATCTGTGTCCAAAATGCTTCCCCTGTATGATCAACCAACACAAATAAAAAACACAACACTTCTAAAATAGACTTCTTTGATCTTCTACTGGGCATATTCTTTTTTAGTTACTTCTTCACCACCACAGAAACAATTCCTTTTCCAGCTTTCTTCCTGTGCTGAAAACTCTGAGGTGTTAGCTCATAGCCCTTTGATGAATTATGACATTGCTTGGATCTGCTTCTTAGAATCTATGACAGGGGCATGGTATGGTCCAAGTTCTTCTCATCCCAAGGCTGGATGGCTTCAGCAGCTTCTTGGCTGTACCCTGGGTGGACCAGCCATGTGCCCGCCTCAGTCCATGAACCTTCACTGCGCAGTGCCGCTCCATGGCTTTTCTTCTGTTGCGCATGCCATTAGGAAAAAATCTACCCTACCTTCATTTTGGCTTTTATTAAATCTAAATATCTCTTGCCCAGCATCTGTGCTATATACCCGCTCTGCCTTCTACATTTCATCAAGTGAATTCTCTATCTTCCTTTTCATGCCAGGAGATCAAGGTGCCATTTTTGCAGCTCTACTTGCTTTTTCCCACTTTGATATCATCACCCATGCCATCCTCCCCATGTCCCCAATAATACACTCCACCCATCTGACATTTTCTTCCTCTTTTCCTTCCATTTGTCCTCATTTCTCATTTCAGAACTTGAGCATTTACAAGTCCCCTCTATCCTTATATGTACTAGTACTGCTGTATGCACAGTTTTTATATATGTGTTGCTTTGCAAACATTCCCAAGCAATTTCTGTATGTAGGTTGTTATCTAGGGATTTACAACTAAAGACCAGAGGCTGAGAATTTTCCTTTTCTTTTGCTAATGCTACAGGTTGGGGATCAGCCCAGAGTGCTGAGGTTGGGAGAATGTTCAGTGTGAAATGGGTCCTTAGTACATGTTGTCCACTGACCACAAACGTTGCTTGACCCCCTTAAGACAACCAGAAGAAAGAGAGGAGAGAGAGAGAGAGAGAGAGAGAGAGAGCAAGGTGTATACCTTGAGGGAGCTCTCCAGAGACCCACGAGAGAGAGAGAGAGAGAGAGAGAGAGAGAGAGAGAGAGAGAGAGAGAGCAAGGTGTATACCTTGAGGGAGCTCTCCAGAGACCCACTTAGAAACCTTCCTCCTGATCTCATATGCATCATGTGAACGGAAAAAGTTATTATATGAAAAAATTGGTTTAACTATGGCTTTTTGGATTGTTGCACGCTCCTCTTCTGCTCTGAGTGCCTGCCTGGTTTGCATTACGATTTCCTTCCGTGCTGGAAAACATAGACTTTCTCCCTTTCTTTGGAAGGAGTGAGACCTGTTGGAAATCTGAGGCTCCAGGATTCAAATGCAATGGCTTGGCTGGAATGCTCTGCAGTGCATTTCTTGACAAGTCCTGAAAAGACTATTGAATTCTGGGCTGTGCTTTTCTGCAGGGTTTGGATGTGTTTCAGCTACAGTGTTTGGCTAGAGAGAGTAATCAAAATAGACTTTTTTCCTCCCTTAGCAATCTTAGGTTACCTTTTCATCCTTATAGTTAAAGTGGAATATTTTACAACCATGCAGGTATTTTGAGTGCAATAGAATCACAAGTCATTCACAGCTTATCTTTCAAAATTGCATGTAATTGCTCAAAATATAACCTGGTGGTCCTGACCTGATAGAAAAATTGGCAGACATTTGGTTCACTTGCTAGAGGATCTTTTTTTAAATTAAATACAGGAACTTTTATCTAATAGGTTTTCCCCATCTTTATATGATAAAAATGCTGTATCTAATAATCTCTGCATTGTCACTTGCATTCTCACTGTGGTGGGCTGGGGGTTTTGATACTCTGCGTGTAACAGGCTGTTGTTCTCTGTAATCTTCAAAGGGCTCCTGGCCTTTGAATCTGCTCCATATCTAAAATTCTAGCTTTAATTATCAGATTAGCCCTCTTCTTTTTTTCTTTGTGATTAAGGAGGGGAGAAGCTGAAATGTGTTCATTGTTCCACAAAATACTTGAGAGGGTAGGATCCCAAATGTTTCATTTTGTTCTAGAAATGAGAGCTCATCAAATTATACACTCCTTCAAATCAAGGGAGGGAAATTAATAAATCAGGCAAACAGAGACATTGAATGACAGGATATAAATGGGTGTTTGCGCCGTGCACTTTGCTAAACAATGCTGGAATTGTGCTTTGCAGGGTCCCTGCAAGTCATGAACAAAACGAGGAAGATTATGGAACATGGAGGGGCCACCTTCACCAACGCCTTTGTGACCACACCCATGTGCTGCCCATCCCGGTCATCCATGCTTACAGGAAAGTACGTGCACAACCACAACGTCTACACAAACAATGAGAACTGCTCTTCACCCTCATGGCAAGCAATGCATGAACCTCGGACCTTTGCTGTGTATCTTAACAACACTGGCTACAGAACAGGTAAAGTGCAACATTTCTAGCCCATGAACCTAGGTATTATGTCTTAGGCAGAGGAAAACACATTGTGTAGTATAATCTATGTGACGGTCCAGTAAGCCTCTAAACCAAAGTGGTCTCGTTTCTCTGTCAGAATCCTCTCCATCTGGGCTGTACTCTTGATCTGTAATCAGATGCTATAACAGAATTCCTAATTTATAAAGAAAAGAAGTTTATTTAGCTCACAATTCTACAAGGTAGGAAGCCCAAGAGCATGGAGGCAGCTTCTCATGAGGGCTTTGGTTCTGTGCCATAGTCTGGCAAATAGTGGAAGAGCAAGCTAGTACCTGCAGATGAGACAAAGCACAAGGGCACCATTGCTTTGTAACAACCTGCTCTCGAAGTAACTAATCTACTTCTTTGAGGAAGGAGTGAATCTCATCTAAGGACGAATCACCTCTTGAAGTCCCGCTTCTCAGCCCCATCACCATGACAGTCAATTTCAAAATGCATTTCAGAGAAAGCAAAAACTATATTCAAGCCACAGCACTAACGTCTTATTCTGAAAAATGTACCAGTGACAGATCCCTTAGAAAAGTCAGGATTCTCAGTGGACTCACCAGGACACCCAGCAGTTGGAATTTTCCAGGATAACCCAAAAATAAAAGAGTTTTTGTTCCATTTGCCTCCTTACCTATACCTCTCAAGTCCCAGGAGATCACAACACACCTTAAGGCTTTTCTTAGATGCTGGCAAATTCCTGGTGACTGTTTCAAATGAGAAATGACTCAGTTTTCAAGCTGTTTAGAACCTATCCCAGGGTCTGGAGTACAGCAGGTGATCAAACTTACTTATTGCTTATTGAATGAGTAACTAAGCAAATAAACCAATGATGTACACCCTATTGATTCATTTACTTATTTGTGCATAATTACTATTGCTTCAGTCATTATTAAGTCATTATTTTTAGGTCTCAAATGTTCACCTCCATCTTCTAGGAAAGGAAATCATCCCAATTGCTACACCTGGTATCAGTGTTTAACTTACACCGGGCAAGATGATGTTTTCGATTAGTAGGCCTTTTGCAAATTGGGGACCTCTTTTGACAGGGGTTGTAAACATCAAACTGATCTCAGTGAGAAAAATGTGTAGGATTTGTGTGACACCCTCCCAGCCCTCATTCTCCCAGGGCTGATGGCTGTCCTTGGGTTTTCAGAGTGTATTTTCTTGGAAGAAAACAAGAATATATATGGAGGGGATGCAGTGAAAAGTAGAGTTTCCAATGTTTTTTGTCCAGATCCACCTAGACTTATTCGTAAAAATTAAAGAGGTCATTTTGAAAGCTTATTGGAAATGATTTTCAGGCCTACAGATTCTCTATTCTGAAGGTTATTCTAAAGGATTTCAAATAAATATTCTCTTAAATCTGTTTTTAAAATTAAATTAATCAAGCCAGGGATTTAGCTCAGTGGTTCTACCGCCTGCCTCGCAAGCGCAAGGTCCCAAGTTTGATCCCCATACCTCCCCCCAAAAAATTAAATTAATCTTTCCCACTGGACCCAGAAATACATGGCCATTTGCTTTTTTGCAGAGTGCCCCATGGGCACTTAATACTTGTTATTTATGGATGAAAATATCGATTGTGCATATGATAGCAGCATCACTCACAGGCATCTCAACATCTCTACTCGAAGAAGTAGCTCCTCCTGTGATCTGAAGGGTATCTGCTTTTGGTTAGGAGGGAAATTAGGTTACAGGGAGGTTACAGAGAAGCATAGTGTGTTTTCTCACATTAGTGATTTAAATTTATAGCACCTTTCATCTGAGAACTCTAAAGCAATTTGCAAATCCATCACACATCCCTGTAGGGTTCATAGACAGCAAATGTACTTGGCTGTGTTTTATAACTGAAGTGGGGGTTTCAAATTCTGTGTAACCAACTCAGAACCAGAAGCAGAAGAGGTCCTCTAATGCCTAGTTCCTGATTTTAACCACTAAATTCCATACCACGGGAAGTGTGGTATGAAAACAGCCTTCCAGTTCCCAGGCTCCCTAAAATTTAATCCCTAGAGCAGATCCAGAGCTTGAAGGGCTGGGCTTCTCATCCTACCAGAGTGACATGGTGCAAGAGGTGGGCATAGTGGCACATGCCTGTAATCCCAGCACTGGGGAACCTGAGTCAGGAGGATTGCCATGAGGCCAGCCTGGACTACAAGGTGAGTTCAAGATCAGCCTAAACTACACAATGAGACCCTGTCTCAAAAAAAAAAAAGACAGGTGCAGGGAGAGCAGGGCCCTGCCAAGACTTAGTCCAACAGGGTGTGCTAAGTTGTTTCAACTAGCTCAGGGAAGGTGAGAAGGGAAGCAGTTACTCTGGTTTCTTATGTACTCTGTACCAAGAATTTTATCGAAGTTATCTCACTTAGGTTTGCTTTGGTTTGGTTTGGTTTGGTTTGTGCAGTCCTGGTGATCGAAGCCAGGGTCTTCACATACAGATACATCTCCAGGCCTTTTTATATTTTATTTTGAGACAGGGTCTCTCTAAATTGCTAATATTTGCCCAGGCCGGGCTCAAACATGCAATGCTCCTGCCTCAGCCTCCGAGAGTGCTGGGATCACAGGCATGAGTCACCATGCTCAACTTCACTTAGTTCACCTAGCTTCACCTTACGGCAAGCTTGCAAAGAAGGATTCACCCATGTTACCAATGCACAAACCAAGACTCTTGAAGGCTAATTGTCTAAGGTCACCAGCCTGTCAGTGGTGAAATAAACCTAGCACTTCTGACTCCCAAAGTCTTTCGCCCACCTCATTTTCTTATTTCTCTAATTATTATTCTCTTCACCCTTTTCCAAAATGCCTTACAGAGACCAGAAAACATGATAGGATACAGAACAATAAGGTTTTGACAGAAACAAAGGCTAAACTAGTTAAAGTCGAGGCATGAACTACATACCATGGAGATGTAGGGAAAGGTTGCATATTTAGAAACAGGCTTCTTGGTGGCAAAAGCCCAAAAAAATCCACTATACATTGCAAAGTTTACTGGGTCACCAGAATCAAAACAAATCAGTTGCTCTAAGAAGCGCCGCATATTCTGTCACGTTTCAATGTTACTATGTTGTATACATGCCATGATGGCTCAGTTCCCTTATTTTTAGAAGAACAAAAGTACAGCCACAAGGTTACAGTGACTTGCTCAAGTAACAGTGACATTAACACGAGAAGTGTCTGCATGAAGATCTAGGTCTCCAGCATCGCTCCAGTATGCTGCCCTAAGGGTTAGGGCAGGATGAACCCCGCACTGGAAGGCTTTCCTGATGGCAACTGTGAAACCCAGCAAGCTTTTCCTGGGTGCTTCCTCCAGGGGGAGCAGGTTTGCTCCTGGAGAATAAAGGCTAATTTTTCAAGGATTGAGACACTCAGAAGGATTAAAAGTTGGAAGACCAAAATAACAGTGATAAAGACCTGTATCATTTAAATTTATCTTTCATGAAAAAATACTGAAGTGTCTCAGACAATTAGGAAGTAAAGATGTCTTTGTGACAATAATTATTGACATAGCCATGGATAGTAATCTATGTGAAAATACACACATGAACACACAAGAATGATAGGCATTGCGCCAGTTAACTCTGTCAATTTGACTGGATTAAGAGACTCCTGGAGTGGTGGTTGGGTCATGGGGTTGCTCTACTCATTGGTGGATTAATCCACCATGTTCACAGCTGAGTGTGCTGTTAGGAAATGGGGTGCTGTGGAAGGTGGGTCACTGAGGTCAAGCCTTTGGAGGGTTTACCTTTCACTGGAGTTCTTCCTCTGTGTTCTGCTTCACTACCACCATGAATGAAGCAGCTTTGCTCCATCATGCCCTTCCACCATGTTTCTGCCCTGGAGCCAGCTGACTATGCACTGAACCCTCTGAAACCATGAGCCAAATTAAACCTCTCTAAGTTGTGTGCATCCGATATTTGATCCCTGTGATGACAAAGCTGACTAATATAGGCATGTTAGGAAATTATAAGAATTGGTGAGTGGCAGGACGAGCCACGGCCGCCTCAGAGGCGCACGTCCTACTGAGGTCCCGAGTCACGCAGAAGATGCCGAATCACCCCGCTGCAGACAGGCAGGTCTGCCCACGCCCTACCGAGGACCCAAGTCCTGCAGAAGACACCAAATCACCCTGCTGCAGACAGGCAGGTCTGCCCACACCCTACCGAGGTCCCCAATCCTGTGGAACACGCCAAATCAGCCCACTACAGACAGGCAGGTCTGCCCACGCCCTACCGAGGTCCCGAGTCCCGCAGAATACCCCGAATCAGCCTGCTGCAGACAGGCAGGTCTGCCCACACGCTACCGAGGTCCCAAGTCACAACGAACACACGGAATCAGCCCGCTGCAGACAGGCAGGTCTGCCCATGCCCTACTGAGGTCCCAAATCCCACGGAAGATGCCGAATCACCCCGCTGCAGACAGGCAGCCACCTGGTTCCACACCACAAAGACGCAGAGGACACCAGATCACCAAAACATGGCACTGAGTCCCGCTGCTCACGGCCCAGAGGTAGGGGCTTCTGAGCTGCCGTCCCACTGCTCCTGGTCCAGAGGAAGGGGCTTCCCAGCCACCATCCCTCCCGCTGCTCCCAGTCCACAGGAAAGGGCTTTTGGGTCACCATCCCTACTGCTGCTCCCGGCCCCTGTCCCACCTCTCCCAGCTCAGAGGAGGTAATCCGTGCAGGCGCTAACAGCTCCCCCCCTCCCCCGTGCCAGTCGAAATGAGAAAACACGTAAATAAGTCTCAAAACCAGACTTCCAGATCACCTACAGCAACCCCAAAGGGAAATGAGATGGAACACTCTGATACTCAACCACCTGGACCCACTGAACTGGCAACAAAAGGGGATCTGGAAAAAATGAAATCAGAAATAATTTCTCAGATAACAGGAGAAATTGTGCCCCTAGTGCAAGACATGATTAATAAATCTAGAGAGAAGCTCAGGAACATGATGGAATCCCAACATAAGAAACAAATGGAATCCATAAAACAGATACAAATAGATTTCCAGGAGATGAAAAACTCCATTGAAAGTCTACACAGCAGAATGAGCCAATGTGAGGACAGAATTTCAGATATAGAAGATAAGATTGTAATTAATGACCAGGAAAAGAAAAATTGCTTCAAAATTATAAGGGAGCATGAGAAATCAATCCAGCAGCTGCTAGATGATGCAAAGAAGACTAACATAAGACTGACTGGACTCAATGAAGAAACAGGAGAGAGTGCAGATGACATAAAAAAATCTCTTCACAGAAATAATGGCAGAAAACTTCCCAAGCAGGGGAAAAGAGCTTGACATACAGATAAGTGAGGCATATAGGACTCCAAATAGCCTTGATCAAAAAAAATCTACACATAGGCATATAATTGTTAAGATTCCAGAAACTCAACAGAAGAACAAAGTTCTACAAGCAGTTAGAGAAAAGAAACAAATCACATACAAAGGAAAGCCCATCAGAATCACAGCAGACTTCTCAACACAAACCATCAAGGCAAGAAGAGCTTGGAGTGACATATTCCAAGCCCTAAAAGAAAACAGCCTCCAACCCAGATTGACGTACCCTGCAAAACTATCTTTCAAAATGGATGGAGAAATAAGATACTTTCATGACAAAGAGCACCTTAGGAACTTCGTGAACACCAAACCACCACTGCAAAGAATTTTACACAATATCCTAGGAACAGACATTGAGGATCACAACCCCAGGAAGCAAAGCAGAATGAACCCATCTGGCATGACAAGAAATTAAATGTCAAGGGGGAGAACCTAACAAAAAGAATAACTCATGGCAATGACAAGTCAATACGTTTCAGTTATAACCATCAAAGTTAATGGTCTCAATTCACCAATCAAAAGAAATAGACTGGCAGAATGGGTCAAGAAGCAAAATCCAACAATATGCTGCATACAAGAAACACACTTAATTCAAAAGGAAACTCATAGACTGAAAGTTAAAGGGTGGAAAACAATACTCCATGTGACAGGAACCTGAAAAAAAGCAGGAGTAGCTATCCTCTTTGCAGATCAAGTAGATTTCAAACCAACACTGATTAAGAGAGATGAAGAAGGACACTACATCCTTGTAAAGGGAGCAGTCCAAGAGGAAGAGATGACAATCATAAATATCTATGCACCAAACACTAGTGCACCCAACTATATAAAACAAATACTAATGGACATGAAAAGTCATATATACACTAATACAATTGTAGTGGGGGACCTCAACACCCCACTGTCACAAATAGATAGATTAACTAGACAAAAAATAAGTAGTGAAATACTAGAACTCAATCGAACTCTTGAAGAATTGAACTTAAGAGATGTTTACAGAGTCTTCCACTCCACAAAATGAGAATACACATTCTTCTCAGCTGCACATGGATCATTCTCAAAAATAGACCACATACTCACACATAGAACATGTTTAAGCAAGTGCAAAGGAATTGAAGTTATCCCTTGTATATTATCAGACCATAGTGCGATGAAGTTGGAGATCCATAGCAAAAGAAACTCAAAAAATTTCATAAACATGTGGAAATTGAACAATAGACTTCTGAATAACCAATGGGTCACAGAGGAAACTAAAGAAGAAATCGGACAGTTCCTTCAATTAAATGACAATGACAATAAAACATATCAAAATCTATGGGACACAATGAAAACAGTCTTACGAGGGAAATTCATAGCAGTGAATATGCATATTAGGAAAACAGAATGAGCCCAATTAACCTCACGCTGAACCTCAAGCTTCTAGAAAAAGAAGAGCAGGACAACCCCAAAGCTCATACAAGGGAGGAAATTATAAAGATCAGAGGAGAAGTCAATGCAATGGAGACTAAGAGAACAATACAAAAAATCAATGAAGCCAAGAGTTGGTTCTTCAAAAGAATCAACAAAATTGACAAACCCTTAGCTAACCTTGTCAGAAAAAGGAAAGAAAAGGCCCAAATCCATGCAATTAGGAATGAAAAGGGTGAAATTACAACAGACCCAGCAGAAATCCAGAGGATCATCAATGCCTACTTCCAGAACCTATACGCCAATAAGATGGACAACACAGAAGAAATGGACAGATTCCTAGATACATATGAATTACCAAAGTTGAACGAAGAAGACCTAAAACTTCTAAACAACCCAATATCAACCAATGAAATTGAAAATGTAATTAAAAACTTATCAACTAAGAAAAGCCCAGGCCCTGATGGCATCACTGCTGAATTCTACAAGACATTTAGAGAGGAACTACTGCCAGTACTGTTTAAACTCTTCAATGAAATTGAAAGGGAAGCAATACTCCCAAATTCATTCCTGGAAGCAATCATCACCTTGATCCCCAAAGCAGAGAAAGACCCAACCAAAACAGAGAACTATAGGCCAAACTCACTAATGAACATAGATGCGAAAATCCTTAATAAGATAATGGCAAACAGAATGCAGAAGATCATCAAGAAGGTCATACACCCTGATCAAGTGGGATTCATCCCAGAGGTGCAGGGATGGTTCAATATATGAAAATCAATCAATGTAATACACTATATCAATAGAGCCAAGGACAAAAACCATATGATTATCTCCATAGATGCAGAAAAAGCATTTGACAAAATCCAACATGCATTTATGATAAAAACCCTACAAAATATTGGAATAGATGGTCTCTACCTCAAACTGATAGAAGCCATCTATGAAAAACCAACAGCCAATATCATACTAAATGGTCAAAAACTGAAACCCTTCACACTAAAATCAGGAACAAGACAAGGATGTCCACTATCACCACTCTTGTTCAATATAGTTCTGGAAACATTAGCCATGACAATTAGACAAGAGAAAGAAATAAAAGGAATAAAGATAGGTAATGAAGAAGTCAAATTGTCATTATTTGCAGATGACATGATACTCTATATAGAAGACCCCAAGAATGCCACCAAAAGTGTTCTGGACTTAGTAACCAAATTCAGTCAAGTAGCTGGTTACAAGGTCAGCACACAAAAATCAATAGCTTTCCTGTACACCAATGACAGACTCACTGAGAGAGAAAGAGGGCAAATAATTCCTTTCACAATAGCATCCAAAAAACTGAAATACCTAGGAATCAACCTAACAAAAGAAATCAAAGACCTCTTCTCTGAAAACTATGGCACTCTGAAAAGAGAGATTGAAGATGCTATCAGAAAATGGACAGACATCCCCTGCTCCTGGGTAGGAAGGATTAATATAGTGAAAATGGCCATACTTCCAAAACTGCTATATAGATTTAATGCAATTCCAATTGAGATCCCAGCAGCATACTTCATGGACCTTGAGAAAACAATCCAAAAATTCATTTGGAATAAGATTAGACCCAGAATAGCAAAAGTAATTCTAGGTAACAGAGACATGGCAGGGGCTATCACAATCCCCAACCTGCAACTACACTACAAAGCTACTGTGATAAAAACAGCATAGTACTGGCAAAGAAACAGACCTGAGGATCAGTGGAACAGATTAGAAGATGCAGAAACAGCACCCGACACACTCAACCATCTCATCTTTGATCGAGGAGCCAAACACCCTCACTGGAGGAAAGATAGCCTCTTTAATAAATGGTGCTACAAAAATTGGGCTTCAATTTGCCAAAGATTAAAACTAGGCCTATATCGCTCACCATGCACTAAACTAAAATCAAAATGGATTAAAGATCTAAATATTAAAATAGAAATGCTCAACCAGTTGGAACAGAGGTTAGGTAGAACCCTTGAAGTCATCGGTGTAAGAAAAGATTTTATGAACAAAACCTCAGTTGCCCGTGAACTAGCACAAACAATCAACAAGTGGGATCTCTTCTTATTAAAAGACTTCTGCGCAGCAAGAGAAACCACCAGCAGTGTGAAGAGACAATCCACAATGTGGGAAAAAATCTTCACCTGCTCTTCCTCAGACAAAGGTCTACTATCTCAAATCTATAAAGAACTTAAAAAGGTCAGACCTCCCAAATTTAAAGACCCAATCCAAAAATGGGCATCTGAAATGAACAGACATTTCTCAGACAAAGAAGTAGAAATACCAAATAAATACATGAAAAACTGTTCAACATCACTGATCATTTGAGAGATGCAAATGAAAACAATGCTGAGATTCCACTTCACTCCAGAAAGAATGGCTGCTATCATGAAATCAACCAATAACAAATGCTGGTGGGGCTGTGGGAAAAGAGGAATCCTGCTCCACTGCTGGTGGGAGTGTAGACTGGTGCAAGCACTGTGGAAATCAGTATGGAGATACCTCAAAGAACTAGGACTGGAAGTCCCATTTGACCCAGCTATCCCACTGCTGGGGATCTTCCCCAAAGAATTAAAAGAATCATACCACAGTGATATATGTGCACCCATGTTCATAGCAGTGCAGTTTGTAATAGCTAAAACTTGGAAACAGCCCAAATGCCCATCAACTGGAGACTGGATCAAGAAAATGTGGTTTTTTAATAAAATGGAGTACTACTCAGACATCAAAAATGAGAAATTAGAGACATTTATAGCTAAGTGGATGCACATTGAGGTGATACTCTTAAGTGAAATAAATAGGACACACATGTGTAAATACTGAATAGTTTCTCTGGTGTGAGAAACTGAAAGTGTAAATAAGGACTAAATGTGTAATAGGTCATGTGAAATAGGAAGAAAAGGGGCAAAGGGGAAGGAAGTGGGAGGGCTAGGGGAAAGGATAGAAGAGAATGGGATTAATATGAGAAAATGGAAAAATAGGAAGAAAATCTTTGTAAATAGGGAGGACTGGAGGGGTTGAAGGGAGCGCTGGGCAAGGGTGAAAAATAAGAACCAAGAGAGACTATGTAAAGGTGCAAATTTCCAATGATGAATGTCATTATATTGTATACCTAAAATGTACCAATGATTAGAATGAATAATCGATAATGCAAAATAGAAAGAAAAGGTCCAAAGGGGTAGGGGTAGTGGGAGGTGCAGGGGAAAGGAAAGAAGGGAAAGGAAAAATAATGAGAAATGGAAAAAATGGAAATAAAGTCTTTGTAAATAGGGAAGGGTGGAGGGGGTGAAGGGAGGGCTAGGAATGGGGAAAAAATAAGAACCAAGATGCATTATGTAAAGGTACAATTCCCAATGAGAAATGTAATTGTGCTATATACCTACAATGTACCAATAAAAGAATTTAATTTAAAAAAAAAGAATTGGTGAGTATCTATTAAGCGACAGTTATTTATGAGGCACTGAACTAGTGGGGGAAAAATAACAAAGTATAAATATTATATTGCTCTCCTAATAATGCACCTATTATTTGGAATATTAAGCTGCAAACCTAAGAAAAATAATGAAGGAAACTGAAATATGTATCGTACCTAAGTATCCATCTAGACAAAAGGCAAAACAACAATAAGTTTTATGAAGAACAGCTCAGAGAAGATGAATTACTGAGAGGTTTATTTTGGGAGGCATCCAGCATACATAGATTTAAATGAATTGAATTGATCCAATATTCACCATTATATGACATGATTTTTCTTTTTTACAACTTAGGCATATTTTGGGGCTGGGTGTAGCCTAAATTTTTCTAACTTTAGTCATGGAAAATATGAGTCTACAATAGCTTAAATGTTCAAGAGGGAAAAACCAGTAATGTGCCTGTTGCACTCTGTTCTGACAAGTGAAGTGGGAATGACATTGGAGTACCTATCATGAAAGTGAATGTTCTACCTGAATCTGCTTTAAAAAAATTAGTTTACATTTCTTATGAGGGTATAGGCATTAATATAAAACCGCACGAAACTTTAAAGTAGAAAAGACCAACCATAGTTGAGGCAGCATGGAGTGCAAGAAAAAACACTAAGGTGAGGATGAAGGAGTTGGAGTCATATCTGGCACTGCCCTTCAGTAGTTTTGCGGATTTAGGCCAGCTTTTCAACCAATATCATGCAGAGATTGACGCAGAATGATTTCTAAGTTTTCTTTCCTGTGCAAGATTATATTGCACACTTTATTATACTCACTGGAATTACCATATCGATGCAGTTAAAAATTATCGTGTTCAAATTACAATTATAACACACAGTACACATATGAAATTTAATCACATAAGAATTAAATTTTACGCACGCTAATTCTCCTTCATATCATGAATGGAAGGAGTAATATTTAATAGAAATCTTCACTAAATCTTGGGGGTTTTTTTGAGACAGAGCCTTGCTATGTTGCCCAGACCAGTCTTGAACCCCCATGCTCAAGCAATTCTCTACATCAGCCCCCCAAGCAGCTGGGACCTCAGACAGACCTCAGATGTGTGCCGTCACGTCTAGCTTTGCAGTAAATCCTTTTGTTAAGAATTCTTTTGTAACAAATCAACTTAATCTATTTTCCAATTTCATCTCTTTTGACCTAACAAAATGTACTTACATTAGTTACAGCAAGCACATTTATTTATTCTTTAGTATGGAATTTAATTGTAGAGTTCACTTAAAGTAAGACAATATTCTTATTGTTATGAATTATGTATTATAGATTTTTGATAGGTACATAAACATGAAATACACCACAAATTTATCAAACCACAATGTATTTAAAACTACACTCGACACTGGGGTGTAATAAAGTAAGATCCTGGACTTTATTAGACTTATAACCCAGTTAGGGAAACCAAATTCTTATATAAAACCAAACTAATAATAATTTCAACTTGGTTCAAAATTATGTATATTTATAGTTACTACTGTGAAATTTTGCCCCCCGAATCTATTAACTACATGGAGTAAAATTACAAATAATACATCCTTTGATATAGTAAACAAGATTTGACTTCTCTGCAGCATCAGATATTTTTGTAATTACTGGCTTAAAAATAAGTGCCTTTGCTTCAAGAGTTCAAGGATATTTTTCTAAGGATTGTGTCATAGGTGGACTTGGAAAGAAGTGGCAGGCCCCATAGCCAGCAGTCATTACAATAGAGTCTTCCTTATCTGCCTCCCTGTCGCCCAGTCTCCTACCACCTTCTTAACAGCTGTGAAGAGAAGTGTTCAGTGGTGTCCAGAAGAAGAGAATGATATAGAAGGTCAGGGAAATGTCATGTCAGTGGCAGCTGAGTTGAATTGTCAAAGCCGGAGTATAGAAACCTTTCAAATTGTCCAGAACCTGTACATAGATGCAATGGCAATATGGACAAGAAAATAAAATTCACCTTAGGGAGGGAGAAGGAGATTTAATACATCTGGAGGAAAATAATTAGAAGCCCAGATAATCAATTGCAGCGCGCTTCCAGGAAATGTAATATCGAAAGAAGCGAAGGGTGATTACAAATGAGTCTCAATGTCACAAGGCAAGAAGAAAGGCTACAACGAGTGCAGCTGACAGCCCTGGGTGCTGATCACAACGCCAGGGTCCCGTCTCTCTGGAACAAGTGTGATGGGTAATGACACATCTGGAATCCTGAGCACGTTTTCACACTCCATTAACACAAAGACACCAAAAACCTGGAGAGACTTCTGAAGCCTATAACAAGGGCTATGAAGAGACTTGAAGGAGTCGTTTATAAGGGAAGGATTAAGGCAGAGGGTAATAGCCATGGCAATGGGCAGAAAATAGTGCAAAATAACCTAAAAAGTAAAACAATGAGGAAAGGGTAAGACTGACTTGATGTGACTGTTTTAAGGGGGGAAAAAAACCACCAAAAGTAGCAGGAAACATTTAAAAACTGATTAAGCAGGAAGATGTAAGGCAAATGAGGGGATCTGTTTCCACAAAATAAGCCATATTGGGGAGCAAAAAGTATGTCACCTTTCAAGGGATGTTTTCAAATGTGCAGTGAAAACTCTAGAGCAAGATTTCCATGTGCTGCAGGATGGTAAACTATTTTAAAATCAGAAGGCAAAGGTAGAAAGAATAATAATAATGGTGATGCTCATAATAACATCAGGAGTAGCAGAATTTAATAAGCCCTTGTTATGAGCCTGCCAGACTCTGTTTTAAGTGCTTTACATACTGATTAACTCATTTTGTCCTCACAGCAGTCCTACGACTATTATGTTCTCATCAGAGAATGGAAGAGGGGAAGGGGGAGAGCTGACAAGTAGCAGTGCCACGATTTGAACCCAGGCAGGCTGGCTCTAGGATTTTATTCTATACCACTATGCTCTCTTACCTCTTCGAGAACAAGAAGACAGAGAAGGCGAATAAACCTCTGGGGATGTGGAGAAGGCCAAAGAGAGCCAGCCCAAGGTTATTAAGCACAAGTCTCCTGGAGCCTGTCCCCCTTGGCACTAACCACTGGTAGGGTGTGGCCCTGGTTCACCACCTGTGACTCCAAGTCACACTGAGTTTTGTCAGAACAGGAAAATCATCCTGTGGTTCCATGTGAAAAGCTCAAGTAGTCTCTGAAGATAAGAAGTATTCCTCTTGCACATGGTACAGAGGAGAATCCTGAGCATCTGATGCAAAACCCCCTTGGGCACTTTGTCCTGTCCCCATCAACCTACTCAGGGAGCAGGCAGGATCCTCCAGCACTGGGGGCTCAGCTGGCTGACCCTCCATTAGTTCACTCATTCACAGATTCAACCAGTGAACATTCAATACATCAATAAACACTGCCGAGTTTATCACTGGATAAGTTAAAGATTCAGATGTGTGTGCTTTAAGACTAATGCCAATAAAATGCTTTGATTCTGGAATCCATTTTGTCATCCAAAGCCAGTCTTTCCAGTACTGCTACCATTTGCCACAAGTGTATGAGGAAGCACCTGTAAACCCTGCTTCATGGCGCCAGAAGGAGCTTCAGTATGGAAGGCATCAGGCTGGCTACAGGACATGGTCTTTCCCAAAACAAAAGGTCGCAACATTATAAAAATCAGAAACCACCAGGGATTTAGCTCAGTGGTTCCAGCCCCTGCCTTGCAAGCACAAGGTCCTGAGTTCTATCCCCGGTACCAAAAAATAAATCAGAAACCTCAAATTTGCCTACATATATGTATGTATGTATCGGTATGCATGTGTGTGCACACAGACATATATCTACATATCCGTATATTTCATATATAATATGAAATAAAATTTTCTGGTTAATACAGCCAACAGTTTTACCTAGAATAGTGCTTTTTTATACCTGTTTTCTTAGTGTATCCGTGAAAATTATAAGTAGCACCCTCTTTCTCAAAACTATTCCAGTAATACATGTTTTGCCACCCTTCTGATATATATAAGGTATTGGAGGGCCGGGGATGTAGCTCAGTGGTTCTACCGCCTGCTTCGCAAGCACAAGGACCCAAGTTCAATCCCCGGTACCAAAAAAAAAAGGTATTGGACTTCAATATGCAACTTATTTTGTTCCTGAAATCTCACCTTCCTTTCTTTCTCTTTCCCCCCTTTCCTATTGTCATCTCCAGCAAAGGATCATGTTTTCAGTCTTTCTCTCAGAAGGGATCAGTCAGCCTGTTTCGTAGTGGCCTTTCTTAGATATGACATGCCAGTTTTGAATGTGAAGGCCTTCCAGGGGCCTTTTCAATGAATAGCGGTGTTTTTGTTGCACATAAACGTCTATTATACTATCATTCTATGAAATTAAGTGATCCATGTAGTAACTCTGTTACCAGAATTTATTAGCAATAATAGATATATATCCATAAAATATATATATACATAAACAGCCATGACATAAAAATGCAAAGTGACATGAAAACACTGACCATATCCCTAAAAACAGATTTTACCCATTCCCTGATTTGGAAAAATGTATATTCTTTCGATATGTGAAAACCAAGATAAGATTTTTTGGTAGTGTTTTTATAATTCACAACTCTCAAACAGTAAGTTAGGAAATTTATTTTGCCACAAAAACGAAACTTACAGTTTTTTAGTACTTGCCAAACAGTAGCACCCCAAATCTCACACTGGGTACTTCTCTGATGGTTACATTCACTTAACAAAAGAACATATTCTGGTTTTATTCCAGGAGGATCATAAGAAATAGATTCCCCAGAGTGTTATAATAATTATGGTGATTTTATTGAACCATAATCCATGTACTTTGGTGCTACTTATATTTATTCAAAAGGAAAATGTGTGTATGTCACTTTGCCAAAGGACTGGAGAAATTTTGGCATTGCTGTTGCCTAGATTAAATTTCATTTCACCATCTCTTTTTCAAGTCATAATTTCATATTTATGCATTTATTTGTGATTAATCATTTCACATGAGAAAATAACCCTTTTTTTTTTTTCCATTGCAGCCTTTTTTGGAAAATACCTCAATGAATATAATGGCAGCTATATCCCTCCTGGGTGGCGAGAATGGCTTGGATTAATCAAGAATTCTCGTTTCTATAATTACACTGTTTGTCGCAATGGCATCAAAGAAAAGCATGGATTTGATTATGCAAAGGTAATTTTCGGGCACTTTTACACTGCATCAATTTACTTTGTGCATAATGGGGAAAAGCCATTTTCAGTGAGTTAAACTATCCACAAGATTGCCTTCTATGTTCTCACAGTGTTAGAATAAGAAATTTTAAGGTAATTTTCAACTCCAGCAAGAAAAAGATTCTAAAGGAACACTGCCTCTGTATAGTGATCCCCCTTCATTAGTCTGAAAAGCAATCAGCCTTTGATGAAAGTATCATCAAGGAAATGATAGATCATCTATTCTGTCTTACAATAATTTTTGTTTTTCTCTCTCTGGAGGACTTGTCCACATAATCAAATGTTCATCTTTGTACTGTTTTGCTTTTCGGTAGGGTGAAAGTATATTTTGCTGGTGGCTTGAGATTTAGATGTAAAAGTAAGATCAGACAAGTGCAGTAATTAAAGGTTAAGAAACCACATTCCTTGTCTGACCAAGCTTAGTATATGTGACAAGCACACCTGCCCCATGGCAGTGAGAGTCCACAGAAGTTTTTAAGGCTATCACTCTTACAATTTCTAAATCAGGTCACAGAAACTGAAATTGACCCACCCCATGGTTTTCTAACACGCAGATCCTAGAGTTGACTTAGAAATTCACAGAAGTGTTAAATTGCGCACTTAAATTTAAAGGTTTTTTTCTCAGATCATAAGTGCAAAAGGGAAAATACCTTTGAATTTAGCTTGTTAATTTGCCTACTATATTCCTTTCCCTACTTTCCCTTCTAGCCATACCATCTCTTCCTCATTTACCTACAGGAAGTCAAGAATTGGCTCTATGTAGCAGCCCTTCCTGACAGGGTAGAGAACTTGGTAGAAACAAAAGAAGGAATTTAATTTAATGTTGTTGGCCTGATTTGAGCACAGGGGACTTAGAGGGAGATAAGGTATAAGTCCTGATCTTTCATACCCTTTAGAAAACAATGAATGCAAATGAATTCACAGACATTGCTAAACAGGCTTCTAGGCTCATCAGAATTGAGAGTGCCAGGGACCTTTGAGGCAAATTTCAGTAACTTTCTAATTTTTTAAGATGAACAAAAAGCAGCCTAGAGCAGGCCCACCAATCTCAGACCCTAGGTCATTTCCCCAGTTGTGGACACAATCATAGCGTGAACACAGTGTGTGCCACATGCGCTAATTGTCCCTGTTATCAGTTTCTAGCTGTAGGGATGCTTTTCATGCTCCTTGTTCAAGCTATTAACCTTTTTCATCCCCTGTTGCCCTAAGGAGAGCAAAGTAATCAAGCTTCTCTCCAAATACTAAATCAGCGTAACTTGCTCATTATCACAGCTGATTAAGTGTCGAAGACAACTGTGTCTGAAAAGAATAGATATCTTTTTTTTTTTTGTAGCGGGGAAAGAAATTAAAAAGATACTCTCGTGGAAGAAGGGGACAACCTGTGGACTTGTCCTAACAATGATATGTGACACAGATTTTGTCCCTCTAGCATTGCTTTTGCAGCTGTTCTGGTCCTTAAATCCACAACATGTGACCGGTCATGGCTAGAACCCTTTGACATTGTGAACATTGCCTGGGACTCTCTGAATAAAGTTCATACTGGAGCTCCAGGCCAGTGACACACACTTAGAGGAAGCAGGTGGTTGAATGTAAATTTTCATCTTTTCTTTCCTTTTCATCCCGTTCCCTCCCTCCCTCCCCCGCACCACTTGCATCAGTCCCCCCTGGCTGGGGTTAAGTCATTTTCTTGGCAAGTCAGGCTCTAATCCCTGCAGCTGTATTGCTTTAGTTGTACAATTAACACAGCCCAATCTGTAGGAAATCAGCCACTCCCCGTATTTAAGTGTTTCAAGTAAATTAATTTATAAAATGCTGCAGCTTTCCTCTGTGCTCCCAGATTTGGGCCTCGATTTTGCTTAGCAGCAAAGTTGTGTTATTCCCTCAGGTGAATTTTTAATTTGAAGAAAAGATCTTTTCTTGTATTTTGCATTTGTGTGTGCATGCGTGAGTGTGTGTGTGTGTGTGTGTGTGTGCTGCAACTGGAGTGTGGGTGTGGGTGTGGGTGCTTCCTGCCCTTGAAGTAATTAAATTTTTTGCCAATGAATTACATCAATGAAACCTGAGAATGAAATATGTATCCGGTGTTTCATGTGTTCTAGCACTTGTATTGCCGGGTCAGATCATTGTCTTGGGCAAATACAATTTGTCTTTTCTTCTTCCCTAATTGGTAAATTGTCCATTGCTTAAAATATATATATATGTAATTTTTGCATGTTACTAAGCCAGCAGACTTAGAAATTAACTGGCAACTGATTTTCTCTTTTCTTGAAGATGTTTAGTTGCCTTGAGAGGTATCATTTCCTTTCTTGTTTTAGATTTTATCTCTTCATTCAGTGAGTTGCTTCTGAAGAAAGTAGTATTCAAATGTGAACTGATGAATGTCACCTTTTGTAATTTTTGTTTTGTGTCAAATGTATGTTTCAGGACTACTTCACAGACTTAATCACTAACGAGAGCATTAATTACTTCAAAATGTCTAAGAGAATGTATCCCCATAGGCCCATTATGATGGTGATCAGCCATGCTGCGCCCCACGGCCCAGAGGACTCAGCCCCACAGTTTTCAAAACTGTACCCCAATGCCTCCCAACACATGTGAGTAATAGCGTCAACACTGCTCCCTGCCAAACATGGCCCTTTTTTTTTCTCCCCACCCTGATACTCACCTTTACTCCATTTCTTTTCCTACTGCGTATCAACAAGACAGAGATGTCAGCATCCACCATGACCAGATGATAACCTCAGTGCCGGCCCAGAGCAGCCTTGTCTGAAATACAGAGCCCTGCCTAGGTGGTGTGATTAGGAACCACATTTGAAACATTTACAAGTAACTGAAAAGGAAGAGGCACACATCGGGTGAATGGGGGCAGTTTTTACCTAGTGCTTCCTGTTGTTGTCTTAAATAATATTCAGGAGTCAGGCCTAAGAATAATAAAGGTCAAAGGGCATGCTTTTCCTAGCAGCAGAGTGGCCACCCAGGGCTGGCTCTAGAAGCGTGAGTTTATTTTCCAGGCGAATGCTAGAGCAGCTTTGCTGCAGATGTGCAATTAGAATTGCTGCAGAAGCAGCTTGAGTGGCTTGCCCAAGAGGCCTTCTTAGGTCATGGCTTTAAAATAACCAGTGTTTCTCTCGGAGAGGTGGGTCTCGGGGAGGAGGGGCCAGGAGGCACAGGGGAGAGGGCTGAGAAGGAGAGAAGAGAGCTGCAGTGTGCCACAAATTCTCACTAGCCAAGGGTGGAAAAGTCTAGATATCTTGACAAGAAAAAACGTGGCTTTGTTGACTCTCAACACAATTTCTTTCCAACCGTTGTAACCAATGTGCAGTGCTCCACACAGACACTGGCTCTGCAGAAAGCTTGGCATTAGAAAGGCAGGGAGCAGGGACTTGATGTCTGTTTCTTTTAATCACTAAAATCCCAGACTCACTTCTTAATCTACTTGTGCTTAAATACTACCCGTCTGCATCCACAGTGATTTTCTAGACAAGATCCCTGATAGAAAGAAATTTATAAAAGTCAATAAGTAACCACTCTAGTTGCCAATTCTTGGAAAATTTTTCTCTTTATATTCTTATTTTGATTTTATTAAAACTAACTCACTGATGATTCCTAGTCAGGATTATATAGATCATTTTTCACATATCAAGTGATTCAGACTAGAAAGAAGATCAGAGCTGAACTTTGACAGGAACTAAAAATACATGGAAAGCCAAGCCCCCAAAAGTTGGAAGATGAAAGTTATTTTATTGCATGAAATATGCTCAGTATATGAGGAGGGTTTCCCCAGCACCTGGGAAATCTGATCTAGATGAGCCATTGTGTTTTGGAATCAACTCCCTAGGCAGAAACATAAGCCTGTGAAAATCTCACCCTACGTATAACTGTGCAAATAAATTCATGAATGAAGCCACGTGGCAAGCAGCTCTCTGTTTGAGCTCAGTTACAAATTTAGTAACCAGCTGACTCAGTGAAAGGAAAAGGTCTTACAAGATCTTCAGCGTTTCTTCAATACCCCAAAACCCACCTTTTCCCTTTTTTTTTTTTTTTAATCAGAAGACACTTTGTGTACCTTCCTTTGTTGCATTAGTGGAATCCCAGCCTAAGGTAACAGTCTACAACCATAAGCCTGACAGGTGGTTCCCTGAGTTTGAGGGGAAAGGGTTGATAATATATGGTGTTTTATGGTTCCTTAGAAGTCAGCCTGCCTTTGAAGCTTCAAGGCAAGGTCTTCAGCCTAGGGGAAAATCAGCTGCAGGTCAAGAGGTTCTCAAAGCCCCGTTGCATGTACAGAAAATTAACGGCATGAGGAGGGAAATCTGCAGAATTCTCAGGGCCTCAGACAATAGCTTTGAAGAAAGCATCTCTGATTTCAACAATTAAAAATTTTATTTCATTCCACTAGGATTTATAAGTGCTGCCTGTGTTACTATACAGTTCAGAAGAAAGATAGTCCTGAGGAAGACACAATGTTAGCATTTAGGAGCCAATAAGTTAGAACAGGGATTGGCATGCTGGGGCCCATTGTCCAAATCCAGCTTGCCACCAGGTTCTGGTAATAAAAATTTATGGAAACATAGCCATGCTCATTCATTTGTATATCGCTTCTAGCTGCTTTCAGGATACAAGAAAGAGCCAAATGGAGTAGATGTGGCAGATACCATGTGACCAGAAAAGCCTAAAATATTTATTATTTGATCCTCAATGGAATAATTCTTCCATGACCCCTCTTCTAGAGGGAAGAGGAGGAAGTGTCTGGTTAATTATATCACTGGGAGTACCAGCAGTGGCAAGCATAGGGCAGGCTTTCATGGAGCTGTGGGACTCTGAATGAAAAACCATTCACATCTTTTGGGAGAACCGGAAAAACGTCATGGACCAAGAGGCATTCAAAGGGTCCTCAAAGGATAGGGAAAATGTTTGCAGAAGATTCTGCAGACCTTGGGTATATAGGGACTGGGTATGGCACAGTCAAAAATCACCATAAACGTGGGAAATATAACATGTGACCTAGGAACTGGAGCACGGCATACACATTAAGCAACAGGGATAACGCTTGAAAGGTAAACAGCAAAATATTGAGACTTCAGTGAGTTTGTATGTAACTGTAAACACAAGGTCACTGGAGGCTAGTAAGTAGAAAAATAACAAAAAATTAGGGGACTTGATCTTTTCCTTACAAATAGACTATTATTCCTTCTTAGTTCAAGTGAACCAGCCATGCCTTTACCATTGACTTTACAGAGCAAAACTTACACATGGTAGAGTGAAAGTGTTCAGGCCTTCCAGGTTAAGAACCCTGTTCTCCTGTCTCAACTGTACTCACCAAGCCTTAGAGCAGTTTTTTAAGCCTTTCCGAACCTCCATGGTCTTACCTATAAAATGGGGATAATACCAGCATCTTGATGTGATGTCATGAACAAAAATTTAGAGAGACAACATAGGTAAAGTCTCTACCTATGGGCCTGGGACATAGAGGTTACCCCAGAAATATTAATCTTGTCGATCTTTTCTGTTACAATGAACAATATATAGCTGCCAATTTATGGTCTTTTTTGACCCACAAAAAAGTGCAGTTCCATACAGTTCAAGTTAAGGTTTAGGGGAAGCAGCTAGGCAAGTCACAAGTGGCTGCTTATCCACTGTGCCACGGCAGAGCTCCTGACCACCTAAGGCTATGTTGTGATGAGCCTGTGCACCTGGCCATTGAAAATAAACGGGGTAAGGGCGGGGATTCAGCACAGTGCTTCTGCCGCCTGCCTCGCAAGCTCAAAGTCCTGAGTGCAATCCCTGGTATTAAAAAAATAGATAAATAAAAATAAACAGGATAAGCAGCCGTCAAGGCTGTGTTAGCTTTTCCAGGTGCACATGTGTGTGGTGGATGAATACTGCTTCTCACAGAAAATGAAAATTCACATGGTTGGTGGGGTAATTCAGCTTCTCTTTGCCACTAAGCCTCGGGCTTTGAGCACCTAGAGCATGGAGAGCCGCCCTGTCTCCAGCAGGCTCTGGGAGCCTTGAATTCCTGGCATCTCTGTTGTGAAGGTCTCTCCAGCTGCTGCTGGAGGAAGGGGCTGGAGGGAGGGAGTGTGCATCCCATGGGGCAGCTTGTGAGTGTGCAGGTTCAGAGTTCAGTCCTCAGACAAAAGGAGTGAGGCAAATTGAAGACAAGCTGCCAATTGTGGCGCACTGAGCTACTGAATGGCCAGCTTCCTTGGTGAAAACATGAGCAACACATTTAAGCAGTGGCATGCAAGAAGTTAAGTACTGTACAAAACAACTTGGCAGGCCTTGGGAAAACAGCAAGGAGCTGTAGACTCTCCTGTTGCAGGAAGCTAATAATGTGAACTTTTGCTTTAGGTCCTCTTCCTTGGTGGTCAACCCTCATCCGATCCCTTTCATCCAGCCTTGGGTTATAGCTCTCTGACCTTCACAGCCTGGAGTGAAGGTATCATGTTTCCATGGAGTCTGCCATTCCCAACAAAGGCAGGAAGCCAGTTCAGTATGGCGTGTTGGCTTAACAGACTGAGGGGAGAGGTTATGCCCGTGAGCTAAGTATGATGGCAGATTATCAGTCACATGGGGGTACTGTTGTATCACATGGTAGCTTAGCCACTCACAGCCTCTGAGAAATCAAAGGAAGTCTCTGCCATAAAAATACAAACAGGGCCGGGGATTTAGCTCAGTGGCACTGCACCTGCCTTGCAGGTGCAAGATCCTGAGTTTAATCCCCTGTACCAAAAAAAAAAAGTACAAACAATAGGGGCAGAGAATGTGGCTCAGTTGATAGAGTGCTTGCCTAGCATGCCCAAGGCCCTGGGTTTGATCCCCAGCATTTTCAAAAGAAGAAAATACCTACAGTGATTCTTACCATAAAGCCCTTCACTATGGCCAAGACCCTACCAGACTTCTCAGTGTTATTTTTCCAGTAGCATTAAGAATGCATATCCTCACCTACTTGTTCTTCCTGCCTCAGTGATGTAAGAGGACACACACTGGAGAGTTAGAAGGTGTGCTTGTCACCCACCTGCGAACTATGCCCCTGACAACTTGGGGGGGGGGGGTTGTTCCAGTTCAACAGTTGTTGCTAACCATAATTGGAGCACACATAGAGGTTCAAACCTAAAAATTCAGTAGAATAATCCGTGTCTCAACTGGTAAGAACTACTGTGAAAACAGAACTTTTGGATAAACAGTAATCAAAGGGGACATATCTTTGCATAAGCCACTGGACAAAATTTTTCAACTTTTTCTCCTGTTAGCTAAAGCTGGAAAAAAATGTCTTGCCTTAAAAAGAATTTGTACTCTTACTCTTTTCATCCACAAATACATGAAAAGATGGCATCCAGTTGAAGATGACAAATTCTAAATTCTCCATGCAAATTTCTGACTTGGTCAGAACTAACTGCTCCCTTTTCTATAGTTCTACTTTATTCTTCTCTCTTTTATTTACTACGATACCCCTGCTTACCCAGGTCCCGGAAGTTCAGCCGCACAACACTAGAGGGCAGCATTCAAATAGAATGTCATGCGAAATTTGCCCTGAGTTGTGTGAGGCAGCTTTGTCCTGAAGCAGAGACAAAAGTGTTTTATCTCTGCCTCCCAGGGCCTGGTAAGCTTGGCTCCTGACATGGTAGTTGCCTACTTTATTTTTATTTACCATATGGGTAATGTTAATCTCACCAGCTAGCTGGCATTAAAACATTTTTTTACCATTGTTTCAAAATATTTCAACAAGAAGTTTCATAAATTAAAAGGGCACCCAGAGATACCCTAACTCTATAATTTTTTAAATTTAAAAATGAAAACTCAAAGTCTTTTTTTTTTTAATGAAAGCCCAGGGGCTTTCTCCAGGACCTGTGAATAGTTGGGACCAAAGTGGAACCAAAACTCAATTTTCTCAGACCTAGTTCATCCTACTAGTTCATCCACCATCACACCACCTGTCCTCAGCTCCCCTCACTGCCACTGAGTGTCAGAGGGATCCCTATGTATTCGCTCAGTTCTAATGGGTGGCTTCAGCATCATCAAAAGGCTTTTCAAATGATTTTTATTATATGCCTGTAGTTAAGATGACGTGGTCTTATTGTACATCCATTCAAATGCTACCTACCTAAAGACATTTGCAGTCAGGAGAGAAATAGCTCCATAAAGTCAGTTAAGTGTGTTCAATTTTAGTGAAAACAAAGATAGTGTGGGTTGGAAAATTCAGTACAGAATTTCCATTTTAATACTTTGAGTGTGTGTCTTAAATCTGTATAACTGCCTTGTTCTGGGAATTGAGGCCTATTTCACTTCTCAGTGAATGATAGCCCTGCCACCAGTGTCCTTTGAGGCTTCGATCAGTAGTTTGTGTTGTTGTTGGGGGCTAAATAACAAATGAAAAAAATGTTCAGATATAAAGCACAGAAATACATAAATTTTCACTGGAATGACAGCAAAGGCCATCAGCAGTAAAAATGAACCTCTAAGTTTTTGCAACTCCCTAAAATAGGTAACACATGCATTTCTTGAGATTATTCTTTGCTACTAAATTGGTATCCTAAAACACTCATCAAAAAGAAAGATGACATTATGGATTTTTTTTTTCAGAGTTCTTATTCCTAGTTTTTGTCAGACAATGCTGGAAAGAAAATCAACCCCCTTCCCCCCAGAAGTGACATAATGATAAAGATAGAATTTAAAATGCAGTGATCGGGTATCTGTGATCCAGAGTGCTGAGTAACAGTTTCAAAAGAGCAACAACCAAAGAAAGGCAGAGTGTAGGGATGCCTAGCTGGGAAAAGTTACAACTTCTACATACCTGAGTGGTCTGTAGAGGAACAGTCCATTTCCCTGGGAGGCTGTGCTGGGTAGAGTAACGCCCTCACCAACAGACAATGGACAGTTTACCTGCCTGGGCCAGGCACGAGTGACCACCTCCCTCACACATTTTCTTTCTCCTTTTCCATAGTGGGGCAGGAACCCAGAGGTGCTCTACTGCTGCACTACAGCCCATCCCCACCCCTTTTAATTTTTTATTTTGAGACAGGACCTCACTAAGTTGCCCAGGCTTTCTGGGAATGTGCAACTCTTCTGCCTCAGCCTCCCACCTAACTGGGGTTACAGGCAGGTGACACCACACCTGGCAGATTTTCTTTTAAGGAAAGCAATAGAAATTTTAAAAATTACTATCTGGCCCTTTGTCCTCTTCTTGATTTTAGCATCAGCCAGTGTTAACTACCCTTTCACTGACACACCCACTGTGGCTTGGACCAGGGTCAGATTTTGTTCTGTTTTGCAACAAAAATCCACATTCAGCAGTGGGTGGGAAACATTTGAATGGGAAGCAGAAGCTACTGATTGTTTTGTTTTGGTTTGGTTTTTTGGTACCGGGGATCGAACTCAGGTCTTTGCACTTGCAAGGCAGGTGGCGGAACCACTGAGCTAAATCCCTGGCCCGAAGCTACTGCTTGTTTATTCACAGGGCCTCACTGTGTACCCTGGGCTGGCTTTGAACCTGTAATCCTCTTGGCTCAGTCTCCCAACTGTGCCACCACCCTCATGTGCCATCACACCTGGCTCCCCTGATATTTTAAGTAGGGAGAAAGGCTCAGGATTTGGAGGACTTACTCTTGATAGATGAAATGTGTACATCAGTTCTTCTTTCTGTGGCTGAGATTTTGAGGTGCTTTGTGGTACCGTGGTTCATGACTCAGGTCAGTGTGACATAAAGGGAGCACCTTTGAGAGCTAGCATTTCTATGCACTTCAACTTTCACTTGTAAAATGGAAAAAAGATGCCCTAATGAGCTTTTAAGCTCTCTTGCCTACCTATCAAAAGGGAATGATGTGGGCCCATAATTTGCTCTCTAGTGTCATGGAAATCTCTCTTAATTTGATCATCACAAGAACTCTTCAAAGTTGTCATTCTCATTATATAGATGAGGAGAGTAAGCCCTAAATCAAAAAGAAAATCTTATCCAGAATCACAAACTAATAAGTAGCAGAGTTGGGATGCAAATTTGGATCCAATTCCAAAGCGTTAAGGAGTAACTGAATATGTAGTTTTTCCGCTTTTAAGCTAAAACAGCTCCCAGCTCCTTTCCATGGCCTGTGTTCCAGCTGACAGCTCCAGGCCCTGTTTGAATATTTTTAAGTCAATCCTTAGTTAGGGGAACAAGCCTTAATTATCACTGGAGGACGGAAGGCTGCATCTTCAAGGAATTTGGCAGACCTCAGCAGGAGGCAACCACAGGTCTTTGGCAAAAGATCACTTTTCACCAGCATTGTCAGTTCCAGCAAGACCTTCCACCTGCAGGTCCTGAACAGCTGCTGTTCTCAGGGAAGCGGTGGCAGTCTGTCTTCGTATAAAAGGCAGATGCACTCCCCCGCTCCCTGCCACCCACTGGGATTCCACCTGGGACTTCATCTCCAGAACTGGAGATCATTTCCCAGATCCAGAAATTAAGAAAAATAAATGGGGAGGAGAGGACAACAGGCCCTGAACTCTCCCTTTTAATATAAGCCAGATTTAACATGTGTCATTCTATAAACCTGGGAGTCCAATTTGAGGCTTGTAATTTACTGCAACCTTCCCAGTTCCTCCAAGTGAGGCAGGGCCGTGCCAGCACATCAAGATAACCGGTGAAGATATAATTTGCCCACTGTGAGCCTGCCTGTTGATTGCCTATTGTAATTTTTATTTGCATTGAGGTTCTGTGGTTTTTAAAAAGTCAACTGGATTTATTTTTAAATTAAACTTACCCAACATCAAAGGCACTAAGAGGAGGATATTTATTATAAAGAAATCCTATGTAATCTTTTAGATCTGTGTTCTGTGTTCAGGACACGTATCAGTAAATGGCTGGGGGACCTTTCGTGGCCAACTTGCTGTATTTCTCTGACCTCAGACTACACCCGTGGGCGAGAAACCCTTTTGGGAGGGGATTTAGAAGCCCCACTTTCCTTCTCTCAGCCCCTTAATCTAATCCTGTTTGTAACTCGACATCTGCATGGAGACTGGGACTCTCAGGCTTCAGTCCCTACCCACCTCCCTTCTGACAGCAGTTCCCTTCCAGATCTGGGCAACTCAGGCTGAAAAAACAGGACCATTTGGCTCATGAATCATTTATTGAATAGGCAAAAAGTTTATATTTCTAGTCTCTCTTTGAAAGAATGGCAGGCGCCTCTTAAGAGAGTTAAGGTTTTAACATTAGTATTTTTTTCAACCCAGATGCTTACATGAAATGTGTTCATTTATCGGCTCATGGAGGAAATTTGTGGTCCTCTGTTCTAGACATTTTTGAATGCTACATGTAGCGTTTAAGTCTGTGCTAACATTTTAAATGGTAAATGTGTCGAAACAAGAGCAGTGCTGTGAGTCCCATTTACAGAAGAGTAAGTTGACCCTCGCTGCCTTCGCCTCTCTGTAAAACTGTCCCTTTACACAGGCATCAGCTTGCACCTCTGGCCACAGCTTGCACACTTTTAGGGATGATGTCTTCTGAGCTTAACTGATGTTTATGTTTCAGGTCTGCTAGGTAATCAACATTCATACTGACCATCAGAATAACTTTGTGTAACAAGAAGCCCAGTGGTCCTGTTCTAGCATTTTTACCATACAAGAGAGGTCCTGCCACTGGCAGAAGAAAATGTGTAGCAACAGGTGGCGTTTATGTGGTTCAGTGCACGTGGGAATGTCTCAGTGTTCACAGCTTGCATCTCAGAAACTCCAAGTTTTTCCTCATGGGAAATTCACACCCCACAGCCTCAATAGGGTATTGGTGAAGTCCCTTAAATCACTGGGCCCACAATGACTGATCATTTCTCTAGTTTTTGTAATATGAATGATGGCCAGGAGTCCCGTTTAGTCATCCTTGTCTACAGTCCTTCCTTCTCTGGTGAGATTTCCTGTAACAGATGGGCAGTGAGATTTCTCAATCACCATAGACTGTTATTTATTCTGTAAGTCAGGCTACTGGTGAAGTTAGGGCTTACACTAAAGCAATCTCATATGTAGGAAGCATGCTTCACTTCACTTTTTGTTCAGTGTGTTTTAAGAAAGGGAGCTTTGGAATCCAGTCTTGATTCTACCACCTACTAATTCTGTTAATTTGGACCAATTATTTAACTTTACCAAGACTTGGTTTTCTCATTTATAAAGTGGAGATGATAGACTTATTTCCCAGAAAATCTGAGACAGTTGGATGAGTTCACATAGGTAATTACTTTGCACAATACCACACAAGTGGCAAATTCACCTATATGTTTAATAATGCTTAAAGGGAAGGTTCAAATGGATTATTGTCTAGTGGAGAGTTCAGTTCAAGTATAAACAAATACCTCTCAGTGTAAGAACTGCTCTAGCATAAGTGTTCCCTTTTGGGAGATGTGGTAGCAGCTAATGGTCAAAGCAGCTGAGTAAAACTTAAAGAGAAGTGACATCTTTTGTGGGTCCCAAATGGAATGCATCTGACACCAGTTGGATCTTTGCAATAGATTAAATGTAGGCTTGAACTCACCTATCATAGAGCAGTAGGATCTACTTCTCTGTGGTTTGCAAAACTCTTGCCCTGTACCCATATTGATTTCTGTACGGAATGAATAGCCTTATGGTAGGCATGTATATTGCAGAAGTAGTCTTGGTTATAATTCCAGTAAATGTAATTAAATTAATGATTTTAATGTATAAAATTAAGAGTGCAGAAAAAACTCTTACATATACATATAAACTCATAGAGACAGATACATAGATAGATAGAGATAGAGATATTCCACAAAATGCTTTAAGAAATTCAAGAGGGAAAATGTGTTAAGATTGTAATTGTTCATCATTCCACATATTTGTGACTATATTTAATAACCTAATTAGCAGTAAAATTTTTATGAGTTAACATCACCTTGAGAACATTCTTTCCTATATTAGTGAGTTGTATCTGTAGATTTGTAACATCATCTTGATGTGTTTCTTACATTTTTATACACTGAAGCCAAATGAACTTCCACTAAGTACATGTTCAGCAGCCAGTCCGGACATACCTTGACAGGATATCTGGGGTAGTGAGGACTCCGGATCTTCTTATAAACACAAAGAGGAGATATTTGGGGGAAGAAGAATACTTTAAAGGTGTCTAAATTATCTTTCTTAAGTGATCATTTCACAAATTTTGATTTACTTTTTTAAATTACTAAATAAAACAAATATATACATAGTAAGATTTCTTTCTGGGTATTTTCAGAACTCCTAGTTATAACTATGCACCAAATATGGATAAACACTGGATTATGCAGTACACAGGACCAATGCTGCCCATCCATATGGAATTTACAAATGTTCTACAGCGCAAGAGGCTCCAGACTTTGATGTCAGTGGATGATTCTGTGGAAAGGGTAAGCGCATGGCCTGTCACAGCGATGGGCTTTGTCTAACTTCCTTTGTGTTGACATTCTTGTCAATCCTGCTTGTTTATTCCACTTCCAAGCATCATGTTGAGTGTGTTCCATGACTTACCCACTGCTCCCCACCATTCTATTTCTCCAGGCTGGCTTCTTGCTGGTGGTGGAGGAGAGAAAAATAAAACATCCTAAATTAGAGGTTGCACCCTCATATACCTTCAGAAATCAATCAAATAATGTCAATGACTAATGCAGTAGGGATTGTGGAGACTGTGAGGAACTTATTAATTGTCCTATTTAATCAAACAACAACTGCTCAGCTCAGGCTAACTTTTGCTATGTAGAAATTTGAATCAAGTATCATCAAGTTTTATGGCTTTATAAAAAGGAGCCAGAAACACAAACATTTTTATTTGAAATTTCCTGAGTTTAAAAGTCTAGCTTAAGTCAAATAAGACAAGCTGGATCTACCTGGATCAGGGTCAGAGGGAACCTGTTTATAACTCTTCGTAGTTACGTACACAGTGATGAAATTAAATATTGCTTTGACAACAGACTGTCAAAATGAAATCTATAAGGTTTAGTGGTAGAGGTTGTTTTGTGGCTTGTTGTTGTTTTGTTATCATTGTTTTACCAAGCAGACAAACAAAACTTAAATGTAAAATGTACCAGATTCAAAAAAGTTGTGTTTCATCTATATCATAAGACCTCTTCTCTCCAGGACTGTAGGTAATTAGAAAATGTGTTTGTCAGCCTTATTAAAGTAATTCTTGACTTTTGGAAATAATGAGAAAAAAGATTTGGGGGAAACCATAGCGACACGAGTGTTATTTCTGGCATCCCAATTGGCCCTGCCATGACCTGTGCTGTTTTTCAGCTGTACAACATGCTCGTGGAGACAGGCGAGCTGGACAACACTTACATCATTTACACCGCTGACCATGGTTACCATATTGGGCAGTTTGGACTGGTCAAGGGGAAATCTATGCCATATGACTTTGATATTCGTGTGCCTTTCTTTATTCGTGGTCCAAGCGTGGAACCAGGATCAATGTACGTATTTCTATTTGCATCATTCAGCTGTTGCAGTTCACGTGGGTCTAATGTCATTCAATTACTAATCTCAGTGTCTGGTTTCTTTTCATGCAAAACTAGAAATGGTGTGTGTAGGTTGGTAATTTAGAAGCTGAAAACCTTTCCCCTCACCACATGTTAAATTAACTAACATTTGCTTTAAACAAAGAGAATAGTTATCAGTGACAAATTCCCTCAAATTGACCAGAATCTTCATGTCTTTTCTGTGGACAAAGACAGAATGTGATCTTTGAGGACATTATACTTACCTTCTTTGAATCAGAGATGTACTGTCACTTTTTAAAATGATCAGTGCTTAGGTGGGTGTGGCGCACATGCCTATAATCTCAATACCCTGGGAGGCTGAGGGAAGAGGATGAAAAAGTTGAATCCAATCCGCACAATTTAGCAATCTAAATCCTGTCTCAAAATAAAAAAATTTAAAAGGGTAGGTGTGGGATGTAGCTCAGTGCAAAGGCCCCGGGTTCAATTCCCAGTACGACAGTCAGACAATCCACACAAAATCCTCTTAGTATTTGATTTTTAATTTTTAAAAGGTATTACTAAAGCATCATTTTTAAGACAACTTTAGGGCCAGGGATTTAGCTCAGGGGTTCTGCTGCCTGCCTCACAAGTGCAAGGTCCCGAGTTCAATCCCCGATACCAAAAAAAAAAAAAAAAGACAACTTTAAAAAGTGTGATTTTCTTTTAAAAGGAAAGAAACTTAGGGCCCTAGAGTTCTGTTTCTGGCACCTTAGGCTGGCCACTGCTTCCCTTTCCATCTCTGTTTTCCTGTCATAAAATGAGTCCCATGTGCCAGGCTGATCGTATCAGGACATTTTGTATAAAATGAGATTGTGCACATATAGAAATCATGGAAAGGGTAAAAGAGAAGAGCTGGGCCAGGCATTTAGCTCAGTGGCACCACGCCTGTCTTGCAAGCACAAAGTCCTGAGTTCAGTCCCCGGGACCACAAAACAAAGCGAGAGAGAAGAGCAAACGCAAAACCACTTCTAGGCCGGACTGTGATGTAACAGTGCAGAAGCTGGACAGACGGTATAACTGCCTGTCTCAGAGTCCCTGATTCTGGACATGCAGCATCAGGGCCCAGATTCTCATGTGTATGGTTCATCTGTTGCCGCACCCACCGCACTACATCCTGGGCTGATGGGAGGAAGAAGGGTTTCTTTTAAGATGGTTATGAAGCCAACTGGGAATTGTCATCTTTATAGTTAGAAAGTTTTATGTTTCTAATGCCAGGCTACCAAAGACTTGGTAGCATTGGTTTGATTCAACTCTGAAAACTGTTGGTGTCCTTTGCTAGAACACTGATGTTAAAGCCCTAATTCAGCAGAGGAGTTATGGATATTAGGTATTAGAAGAAAGTGTACATCACACAGAAACCATGTACCCAGCAGCATCTGGTTTGGCAGGGTGGCCAGAACACAAGAAGTGTGGGTCATCTCAACAGCCCAACCCAATGAAAGTCAGCCTTGTTCAGTGCTATTGCTGCTGACCCTCACCCACTCTGGCCAAATGTTATTGCCCACCCCTAGAAAACCATAGGGAAGGATGAGAAGAGTTGAAAGCCAAGGACTCACAGCTACAGAAAGAGCAGCCTTAAATGCCACCTTCTACTGGCTTTGAGTCCAGGTTGTAACCACATGTCTCTCTGCAGAGTCCCACAGATTGTTCTTAACATCGACCTGGCCCCTACAATTTTGGATATTGCTGGGCTTGACACACCTCCTGATGTGGATGGCAAGTCTGTCCTCAAACTTCTGGACCTGGAAAAGCCAGGTAACAGGTGCGTCAACATTGAGCTGGTGCCCAGAGCCAGCCTGCAGCTGAAAACAGGGAAGGCAAAAGACGCCTTGCCTCTGAGGATCACCCCAAGCTGAGCCTCTCTCGGCTGCCTATGAATTTCACACTGATGGAGATCTAGTCATGGTCTGTGGGAAGTGAGAGGTGTTCTTTAAATAAACTGTTAGCACAGATCCATTTGCAAAAGCATCCAGATGCCAACAGTAAATATTACTATTTTGCTTTCAGGTTTCGAACAAACAAGAAGGCCAGAATTTGGCGTGACACATTCCTAGTGGAAAGAGGGTAATTACTGGTTCCTGGGGTGCTCCTGGGAACTAGTCCTAGTGGGCAGCTCTCCCTGCTGGGTATTTTTTCCCTCCTTATTTTGGTTTACTAGCCACTGCAGATTTCATAAGCCTGATGGTAAGAATAAATGGTTTGCTCTTCATTCTCTACTGACCAGCAAAGTAACTGTTGCTGCTTCAGAACTGTAAAGGATGGGCCCAATGCCTTTACAGGGGCAGTAGGTTTACTGTTCCACCCCTCAACCTTGGTTCCTAATGGGACCATCCTTCCCACCTCCTTCTCTGAGTAGCCTCGAAGGCTTGGCTGGTACCCAACTTTCTACTTCTTTTCCTTATGTGCCTTTCATAGTTTTAATGTATGTTTATGCCATTGTAATTATCTCCATGCTCACTTCTGGGTTTTCTCTTTCAATTCATTATTCTCATTGTCTTGTTTTTCTTCTGCATATAAATTTGGAGAGAGAAAAAACTGTGTTTTAATGAAAAGAACTTTGAGCATGTAAAACTAAACATTGATGCCCAAAGTTTTAAATTTGTATTTTGGGGGGAAGGGGTGTTTCTTCTTATCCTGATGCAACTTTATAGAACCCAGCTTGTAATTTTCAAAGAGAATTCAGCAAATATTGAACTCCTGTAGACAGACCCTTAACATCCGTGTCTTGCTGTTTGAAGAATGTTGAGCCATGTGACAAGGAAGAAAAAGAGAATAGGCAGCACTGGGGCAAGGTAATTCAGCTCACTTCCCATATCAGAGCTTTTCTCCTTCTCTCAAAGCAAATTTCTACGCAAGAAGGAAGAATCCAGCAAGAACATTCAACAGTCAAATCACTTGCCAAAATATGAGAGAGTCAAAGAACTGTGCCAGCAGGCCAGGTACCAGACAGCCTGTGAGCAGCCTGGGCAGGTGAGTGAAACCATTTTCTTTAACATCATTCCTGTGCCTCCCCATTTCTAATGTAAAAGACTCTCAGCATATAAAGTAGTGTACATTTGTATATGCATAAGCTTTCCATAGTGATCATGAGGGCGAGCTCACTGCGGTGCCACTCTGCAGACATAATTGTCTACCTGGTCCAAGCTGGAACTCCTCATCACTGCTTGAGCTTCCCCCAGTCCACAAGATGATGCTCCTAGGGAGAGTTCTATGCCCATAGACACTGTCTGCTTCTGAGTAGAAGGGTCCTCAAGAGTGATGGAAAGCCTGCCTAGTCAAGTCATGGGTATTTGCTGAGCAGTGAATCACTCCAAGAGACAGGATGGAGCCTTTCCACCCGAGGCTACCTTCAGATATCATCTAACACAAAGTGTAGGATAGACTCTGTGACCAAGTTGGGAAAAGGGAAATCACATTCTGTGTGAGTATTGTTTCTGCCTCTGTTCATAAACTCTGACATCAAACATTTCATTACAATGAATTCTTTTCATTATATTGGGGGTGTTTTGTTTTGTTTTGTTTTGTTTTTGGTGCCGGGGATCAAACTTGTGACCTTGCGCTTTCGAGGCAGGCGCCAGAACCACTGAGCTAAATCCCCGGCCCTTCTTTTCATTATAGAAATATTATTACAGAATCTAGAACTACCAACCCCCAACTACTACCGATATGGTGGCAAAAAATACTGTACAGTGAATTAACACTGCATTTAAGGAAAGTGAGAATATATGATCACCAACATCACTGACACTCTTGATTGAAATCTATGCTGACTAAAAGGAAATCTACAAGGTAAAAGAAAATGCTGTCATGATAACAGGGGAAACAAATTTCTACCAAAATCAGTACAAATTACAACAGAATCAGGAAAGTAAAAAGAACTAACTTTTATTAAGCATTCATCTCAAACGAGACACAATACACAGGATGTTATATGTATTCACTAGATTTAATCCTCACATCTTTCAAGTGAGGTAGGCAATGTTATTCCTGTTTCACAAATGGCAGCAGAGAAGTGGCAAAGCTGGAATCCAAATGACAGTTGCCCAATTCCAAACCTCAGGGTCTTAGAGTCTTCCAACCTAAGCTACATTAATTAGGTAAAGAACTGAGATCTTCTCTGAATCTTTTTAACTTCTCTCTCTGACCTCTAGCTACTCAAACAATTAGTCAGCACCAGTTCAAGATATCAGACACCTGAAGTGGGTAGCCTAGTTATTATCAAAATGCCCCACTCATTATACTTCCTATATACTATCCAGGGTATCTGAATAGATGATCAGAATAAACAACTTGATCCTAATTCTCTTTCCTGCTTTTCTGGTGCACAGGAACTCTTTGAAGTAGAAAATGGTAATGAGGAGAGTTGTTGAAGGAAGGGATAAAATCCCTTCATGTTATTCTACTAAGTCTTAATTTTCAAGTGTTTAGTGGAGAAGCTTAGACCTATTCATTATATTTTAATTCGAAGTCTTCAAATCTTTCTTATGGAAGCTCTAAGTATTATGAATAAAACCGCAGAATTGTTTTGTAGCTTTAAGATGATTTTTATGAGGCCGCCTCAGTAGGCTAATTTACCTTTATTCAGGAGTTGGAAATGTTCAGTGTTAAACATATCTCATGCAAACTGGTGATCATGTTACTGTCTGAACCCTCTAAGTGGTGAGCGAGATGGCCATTTGGGAATAAGGTACACTGCCTACCTACTTTTCAGTATATAATTTTGCAAACCTCTCCATATGGCTTGTGCTGAAATTTTAATGTATGTCCTAGAGGACAAATATAACATAAACTAGACTATGGCACTTAGCTCACACTTTGCACTCAATGTGCTGAATGTAAACTGTTTTAAAAACTTAATTTTGCTTTTTCATGTTTTCCTAAACTTATTTTACTCCCCAGAAATGTGTTTATGTTTAGCTCCTTGGAAATTTCCTCTGCTCTTTTATTTCTATGTAAATCAGTCCGAACATAGATGCCATCTCATGGATATATGTATATAGATATAGATATAGATATATGTATATATATCATAGATATATATAGATATATGTATCTATATCTATATATATATAGATATATGTATCTATATCATAGATATATATAGATATATGTATCTATATCATAGATATATATAGATATATGTATCTATATCTATATCTATATCTCTCTCTATATATATATGTAGGAACACTGGTACTGATCTCCTTTAGAAGTTTCCGAATAAGTGGAACAAAGAATTAGGCTCCGCCCAGATGATGACTTTTTCCCATAAAATTTCTTTAAATTCAGTACAAGTAGGCTCTAGAAGTAAAGAGCTGGAGAGGCCACAGGCCACCTCGAGCTTCAGGTGTCCATGGCACTAATGAGTACTTCCCAGAGTGTGGTTGCTAGGCCAGCAAGGTGAGTGGGGAGCCTGTCCGAAATGCACGTTCTCTGGCCACCCCAAACCTACTGAGTCAGAATCCCCAGGGGGAAGCCCAGCAATCTGTGTGTTAATCAGTATCCAGGTGACTCCGAAGCACATTTCTAATCCACTGCGGTGTCAACTGACGTCACAGCTCAAGAATCTGAGAACTTCAAGGCAATTTTGAGTCTCTACAAGGTGGCTATCAAATCTGTGGGCCCAACCTGATAGCTCTGCTGTGCTCAAGAGTCTTTATCTCTTGGTCTTTTGCTCTTTCTGTCTGGTTATTTGAAGATTATCTTTTTTGGTGATAGCATCACTGAATTAAGAGAAGAAGCGTGCAGAATAATGCAATTGTAGTGCTTGGGATCGAGGTGGCGGCTAAGGTTCACGCTGACGGGCATGGAGTCTGCTGTCTTGATGCTGGCCTCACATCTGGCCTGTGCCCTTCTGCTTGTCTTCCTCTTAGCAGTGGTAACTGCTGCGTCACTAAAGCACCACAGTCTTAGCTTTGACCCTTTGTGGGATGTAGAGGAAAAAATCCTCACTCTGAGCCCCACTAATTCCCCAAAGAAAGAGTACATTCCCCCCTCATCCCACATCCATACCTGGCTAGAGTGAGCACAGGTGCGTGAAGTGGAGTGAATAAAGGAGCTCAGAAGGCTCAGTCTGGAATATCGGTAGCCACCACTTTGTAACTGTGTCTTCGTGAACAAGTCACTTATTTCTCCTGAGTCTCGGTCTCTGAAATGCAGAAAATTAATTCACTCTTGTGAGGATTACTCGATATCATCCCTGTAAAGTGCTAGGTGAGACGGGTTAATCTTCTCTGGTGTGTGAGTGTTGGGTGTTGTTATTCTTCCGGCCGTCTTACCTGTTGTTTTCCTTTCTGTGAAATCAATGGGCGATTAAAACGGGCTGGAATCCCAGACGCTTGGCATCACTTCTGGACTATGCGCATAGAACCTCCAGCAGGGACTAATTAAGACAACATGGACATATGCGTTTGTATTGCTTCCATGTTTCTGAATTAATCCAAGACAAAGTGTGAATTCCCGCCACTCTCTCAGCTAGGCACTGCACCCCAAGCACATTTATATATATACTCACGCATACACACACGCGCGCACATTCACACACACACACACTCATGTGCAAATTCAGCTTTTGCCTTAAAAGACTTTTGTTTGAGAATGAATAGACCAGTGATGCTCAGTTCTAGTTACACATTTAATCACCTGTGTGGCCTTTTGAAAGCTAGTGATACACTCACTACCCCACCCCAGACCTGATCAAAATGTCTACAGGTGACTCCAAGGCATCTGTGGTTTTTGTTGTTGTTGTTGCTGCTGTTTTGTTTTTGTTTTCACAGTGTTAAGAATTCCAGGCCTAGAATCAGAGAGAAAGGAGTCTTTCAGTTGAAAGGATAACATTTTCCTGATAAGGAAATTTCGGTCCAGAAAAATTCAAGCTTAACCTACATCTCTTCACTTTACATTGCATACTTTCTTCCTTGTAACTTACGCCCTCCATGCATGTGAGATTTTTCCCTTTAACTCTATAATTGGCCTTTGTATTAAGGGCAGTTACCACTAACAGTGACAGCCCTCAGCCATGACTGCACAACAGGCCTGTGTGCAGCTTTAGAAATGCTTCCATGCAAGTCCAAGGCCACCCCACACTGGTTAAATCAGAATCTCCAGGGAGGAGAAGCAAGGAGCAAGGTTGAGAACCACAAAGGTCAAGAGAGCATTCTTGGGTTGTTGTTTGTTCTACTTTGTCTTCCTCTAGGTATAGACACTGACTCCTTAACCAGGAGTTACATAAAAGAGAAATTCCCTGGACATCCACTTTTGAAGTACATTTTATGTATTCTCTGGCATTTTTCAGGGGGAAAAAAAGCTTGATTTATTTTTGAGGGACAAATGTCACGTTCCCTTGTTGAATTGTTAAATTCCAGCATTGTTACAATTTAGCTTGCTATTTTTAGCTATTTTATCAGTGCAGAGTCAAAGAGATCTGTTTAAAATTCTATAAGCACCCCCGCATCAAGCAAGCTGATTTATTATAAAGGAAGGTAGAATGTAATTTTTTGAGTGTAAACTAGGTTAGCTCCAGGATGTATGTTCTCATCCAAAACATATTCCTCTGACTGTATATTTATCCAACCCTTTGTGACTACCTGCAGCGGATGCCTAAAAAGACATTCACCAGTAAGATCTGGCCAGAATTGTTAGTTCCACAGCAGCCAACAGCCTGTTTGCAGAAACTCCCTGAACCCGGTCAGAATCACAGCGTGGCTCGTAGATGTGTGTGTCCTGTGCCCCTCCACAGACCCAGGGCTGAGCTCCTACTGAGTTCTTGTCTGCACTTAGCAGTGTGGACCTCTCACGGCCTGTAAACCATGCTTTCTGACCTCTCCAGCCTACCCTGAAGGACTTGTCTGAGCAGTGGGGCATCTACTTACACGTTTTGCTCCTGTGTGTTTGTTCGAAACGGTTCAGAGACAAGAGTGCAGATGGATACTTTACACGTCAACAACAGCGTGGACCCGCCCTGTTTAACTTGGACTCCTACTCTTCTGCACCGCTTCCCCGTGGCCTGCCCTGCTCAGGTTCCCTATTTCCTAGCGTGCTCGTCACACCTTCTCATCCAGGTCATTCGCCTCCCCTGCCTTCCCAGATGCTCTGCCCACACCTGAGCCCCAGCTGAAGATCCACCTGCCACCTCAAACCACTCAGCTTTTAAAGCCCTGCTCAAGGTGCTTTGGGATTACATCCTGAGCCCACTGTTTGCTTAACGTTACTCTGCCTCAGTTTCTTTATCTGCAAAATGGACATCGTAATACCTGCGGCAGAAAGTTGCTGTAAGGGTTGTAGGCGTTAAATGTTAAATCAAACACCTAGAACACTGCCTGATTATCAATCACTGGCCAAGGTCAGTTGACCAGTTTTGTTTTTCCTTGAGTGCAAGAACCATATATTTCTTCCAACTTTCCAACATTGGTGTTTTACAAATGATTTTCCAGGTTACAATCTAAAGGAAGAAACAACTTTTCTCTCTTCTGCTTCTTTCCTTTTACTATCTCTCCCCTTCTCTTCCCATCTCAGCTGACTCCCAAAAGAGGATAAATCTCCTTGGCACAAATAATTCTATAAAACAGGCACAAGTAGGCATACATAAGAACACAGGACATCCTCAGCTGACAGAAGAACACGGGACATCCCTAACCAATCCATGGAATGCACACAATTCAAAGATGTCATAACTGCAGTGATTACCCAGTGTTTATGGAGCTATACCATCATCTCACACTGTGATAGGCATTTTACGTGGAAAATTGCTCTATATGATAGATACTGTATCCATTTTATATATGAAGAGTGAAGCTTAGATGGGAAGATAGCTATAAAAGTAACAAGTGTAAGACGTGTGTGACTCAAACGCACAGCCTTGCTGGGCACAGGTGGTACATACTTGTAGTGTCAGCACTGAGGAGGCTGAGGCAGGAGGATCACTTGAGGCCAGGAGTTTGAGACCAATTTGGGCAATGTAGTTAGAGCCCTTTCTCAAAAAACCCAACACCACAAAAAAAAAAGGCACAGCCTCCTCCATTAAGTAATTACCCTATTATATACATTGTACAACCAGGAAATACTAAGCTGCCTAGGGATTAGGTAAACATTTTTAAAGGTCAATTATGAGAGTCTGGGTCTAGATTCATACTTTGTGTCTTCTCAGAATTCCAGAGCCCTCAACAATTTATTCTCAGGGCAGATCCTGGAGGCCAGGAGGAGCAAGTATTATTTTACCAGATGTGGAATCTGGAAGAACAAAGAAATTCTGCGGTTTGCTTAAAACCATAGTTGGCTGCAAAAAACAATTAAAGTTGAGGTCTTCAGATGCCCAACCCAATCCTTATCTCCATTACAAATGTCCACCTCTCATCAAGTTTACATTATCTCTGATTGTTTAAGCAATAAATACAGTGTGTGTAAGGAAAAATAATAACAATAGTAGCAGCTGCCTTTGCCAAATGCCCAGTGCGTGCTGAGTTCTTCCTGTGTCATCTGTACTGCTCAGGACACTGCCAAGGCTGAGGTTGCATGGCTGCCTTGCACTGAGTGCTGTGATAAAGCAGACATTATTTGAATCCAAGCTTTTCGACCTTAAAAGTCCAGGATTTTCCATATTCCAATATGAGTGTAAAATACCTTTCCCAAATCTAAGGTGACATTCATTATTAGGTGACATTCACTATAGGTGACATTCACTGGCTAGATAATGAATTATGGCAGCACCTTACGTACTTGTAAGGATTAAATGAATCAGTTCATATAAAGTGCTCTGGACCAATTTCTGGCAGGTTCCATAACTAAGGATGGGGAGGGTAGGATGAAATTGTCTGAAAGGTGTATGGCATATTTCTCCTTCAGTTTGATCCACTGACTAGCTGCACAGATGTATTCTTGTACCCAAATCACCAGCCTTCTCTTCTTCATCAGGCATTGCTCACAGATAAGCAGATGTAATCGATCAAAAGCTCTACCGCATAATTGCCCCACAGAGTGATTTCATGTTGAGCTCATTTTAGGAACAACTCAGGAATATGAGACATTGTCCTTGCCCTTAATCCCACTTGCCACTGGAGTTGTAATGGCTACAGATGAAATAACAATTAGAGAAATTCTTTAAATAACCGTGCCTTGCATCTTGCCAACAGTGGGTGTGCAGAAATACCTGTGGATTGCACGCATGCTACATTATTGGTACAGAGTGATAAATTAGAGAGGCAAGGGAGAACTGAAATGAGAAAGTCCCAGAAAGCAGGAAAGGAATTAGCAGAAGGTAATGAAGAAAAGTCAGAGACAGCTGGATCTACCAAGAAACTGATTTACTGATAAACTTCCAGAAAGTAGAAAGAAGCAAGGTAGGGCAAGGGGACGTGTGGAAAGGGCTCTCCTCCAGGCTAACCCGCCTTCCCTTAGCAGGTGTCGCCTGAGCTTGGCTTCCGCCCCCCCCCCCCCCGCCCGCTCTCTGCAAGACAAAGCCTTCCCCTTATTTTGACCATTTAAATGGCTTGCGGCTTTGGTTTCAGAGTAATTCTTTTAAAAATTCTCCTTCTTTTGCCCCTATCTATAAACTCTTCAAGTACAATCATCAATTTAGCAGCAACTATTTCAAGGTTTTATTGCATAGTCATAAAAATGGCCATGCTATGGAGCACTAAAATGACTGTGCAAATGTGTGGTAATTATATTTCATTGAAATTCATAGTACACTTGCCACTTAGAAGGCTTCCTAAGCCTCTAGCTAATTACATTATCTAATAAGTGTGACTTTTTCAGAGGCTCCGTGGCAGTGAAAGTAATTGGCATTTTTGTCAGTGGCTCTTGCTTTATCCAAGTGTGCATGTAGATGTTTATATATCTGCTGTGTGTATGGTATATACATATGTGTGTGTGCATCTGTACGTAAATACATGCATATATGTATGTGTGTTTGATTTTGTATGATACATCATCTTAGCAGAGACAGTGCCAGACATTCAGTGTGGTTAGATTTACTCTTCAGGAAGGAAACTCTCTTTCCCTTGATCTCTGTCCCATAAGAAATCAACAAGGAATTTAGCTAATTGGAAACTGCAGGTTGGATTCCAAGTAGGCTAAGTCACTAAAAATTCTGCCTACACCTTTGTGTTGTGTAGGAGTCTACCTGTCCTGTCAGGTCTGCTATGATGCTATGAGAAGGGGGGCGGGGGGGAAGGAAGGAAGGAAGGAAGGAAAGGAAGAGAAGAGAAGGAAAGAGGGAGAGAGGGAAGGAGAGAGGGGGGGAGGAAGAGGGCAAAGGAAGAAAGAAAGGAAAGAGAAGAAGGAAAAGTTTTGTAATACATTGTGATTATAAAAATACAGAAAGTTTTTACTACCCTCTTGTGACTTAGAAATTAATATTTAGCCAGGCATGGCAGCACATACCTGAAGCCCCAACCTCTCAGAAGGCTGAGGCAGGTGCATCATTTGAGTCCAGGACTTCAAAACCAGCTTGGTCAATGTAGTGAGACTCTATCTCAAAGTAAAAATAAAGGTAGATATAGGTATACACAGAGATATTCAAGCACTAGTAATTCCAAAAATTTTAGACCTACAAAAAGTTACTTATTTTGGCAGCACTTTTCACCAGCAAGAATTCTCTATGGTACATCATTATTTCTTAGCACTGTTGCCTTTCAGTCTCTGAGAATTTCCTGGCACCTTCTCCAGCTAAGTGGACATACCCGTGAGTGTTGAGCACCCAGGCCCACAAATCAGAGGTCCCCACACTAAAGAGCAGGACCTGTGGACTAGCCACATGCAGTTTTCAGCCAAGTCTAAGTCCCTTGTCAGGTAACGGTGAAGGGAGTGGTAAAACCTGATTGCTCCTCAGTAGAACTCATCTCCTACAGGATAGAGGTGCCGTGCTGCTTGCATTCCTCTGTCCAGCTCGAATCATTGACTGACCTAGGTTTCTAGGCATGCTTTCCTTTGCCACACCCATAAATGACTACATTTTTCTCAAACTTCCCATGCGTCTGTGCTACTTAGACCTTCTGCCTTTGCCTTGGGCACCAGTTACAAAGAGGTCCAGGAGCCAGTCACTAACTAAAGCATTGGCTCTTACTCCCAGTGGCACATTAGAGTCACTTGGGGATCTGCTGAAAATCCTTCCGTCCAGCCAAATTTGAGTCACTCATGTGACACAACTCCCTTGTAATCAAGTTGATTTTACATTGTTTTAGTTAAATCTTCTCTTAGTCCTTAAATTATGCGTCATGTTGTCTTTTTGTAGCATGAAAAGTAATTGAGTTGTCTTGTCCCTTGAGCTTCTACTTCCCTGGATCAAGATATTGAGCATTCTAGCCAAGCCAAAAAAGGAACTTACTGTGGCTTGAAATAAAACAAAGTAGATAACACTGCAGGTGTAGAGAGTTAAAGCAAAATCATAAAGCGAAGCCTACATGTCTGGAATGTGGGAATTATACAGTAGAAGTAGCTCTTATAATCCAACACTTACTGAGGACGCAACTCCTTTACCAGAAAGCCAGTGGTGACTCTGTCTCTACTTCACTGTGAATATTTGTGTGCCATTTTGTACACGAGTCTCATTCATCTCCTGACAAAGCCATCCAGGGTCCTTCGTCAGACTTGACCTTGCATTAGGACACTTTGCAACCAAACTGTCACCGAAAGTGTGATATTGGCACCACGTAGGGATAGGAGATCATTTTAAATGATTTGTGAAAGACTATCTTTTTAAAAAATATATATTTATTTAAATATATTTCAAAATATACAAGTAGCAGGACAAACATAACTTTACAGTGCAGATATTATTACATTGGCTGCAGTTCAGAAATGTATGCATTTAAAGAAAACTATCACAAAACCTCAGTCGCCTGTGAACTAGCACAAACAATCAACAAGTGGGATCTCTTCTTATTAAAAGGCTTCTGCACAGCAAGACAAACCACCAGCAGTGTGAAGAGACAACCCACAATGTGGGAAAAAATCTTCACCTGCTCTTCCTCAGACAAAGGTTTACTATCTCGAATCTATAAAGAACTTAAAAAGATCAGACCTCCCAAATTAAAGACCCAATCTGAAAATGGGCATCTGAAGTGAACAGACATTTCTCACACAAAGAAGTAGAAATAGCAAATAAACACATGAAAAAATGTTCAACATCACTGGTCATTTGAGAGATGCAAATGAAAACAACAGAAGCATTCCAGAAGGAATGGCTGCTATCATGAAATCGACCAATAATGAATGCTGGCAGGGCTGTGGGGAAAGAGGAACCCTGCTCCACTGCTGGTGGGAGTGTAGACTGGTGCAAGCACTGTGGAAATCAGTATGGAGATACCTCAAAGAACTAGGACTGGAAGTCCCATTTGACCCAGCTATTCCCCTGCTGGGGATCTTCCCCAAAGAATTAAAAGAATCATACCACAGTGATATATGTGTGCCCATGCTCATAGCAGCACAGTTTGTAATAGCTAAAACTTGGAAACAGCCCAAATGCCCATCAACTGGAGACAGGATAAAGAAAATGTGGTTTTTTAATAAAATGGAGTACTACTCAGCCATAAAAAATGAGAAATTAGAGACATTTATTGCTAAATGGATGCACATTGAGATGATACTCTTAAGTGAAATAAATAGGACACAGATGTGTAAATACCGAATACTTTCTCTAGTGTGAGAAACTGAAAGCGTAAATAAGGACTGAAAGGTATAATAGATAATGTGAAATAGGAAGAAAAGGGGCAAAGGGGAAGTGGACATGGGAGGAGTAGGGGAAAGGAAAGAAGGGAATGGAATTACTATGAGAAAATGGAAACAAAGTCTTTGTAAATAGGGAGGGATGGAGGGGTTGAAGGGAGGGCAGGGGAAGGGGGAAAAATAAGAACCAAGAGAGATTATGTAAAGGTGCAAATTTCCAATGATGAATGTCATTATATTGTATACCTAAAAGGTACCAATAAAATAATATTTTTTAAAAAGTAAAGAAAACTATCAAGGCAGAATATTGCACAGGTGATATCATAAATAGAAGGAGAAAAGGACAAAAATTTGATAAAACTACAGCTTATCAACATTTCACTTGTAGTGGTCAACTTCAAGTTAGGGCTAGTATTCTCCCTGCCTCCCAAACTGTACATCAGGGAGAAAAGTGTGAAGAAAGAAAAGTAAAAGAAGCGATTAGGTCTTTAACATGTAGAGGATCCCGTGAGATGCCTTCGGGGTGAAGGGGTGGCCCACCTCTCCTGGCTGCTGCTGGTTGTCCACAGGGTGTGTAGAAGGATAAGACAGAAGGAACCCTGCCGAGGTTGCTAATGTCTGGGGTGTCAGAGAGTTGGCTGGACCTATGATTAAACTCCTCTTGTCTTCCTCATATGCCACTCTGCCCTGGCTCGAGTTAGAAATTCAGAAGCGGAGAACAAAGAAGGCAAGTTTGTTTTGCTAGAGCAAGCAGGGTCTGGTGAGAAGAGCCCTGACAGCTGTGCCTTGTGTCTTAGTGAACTAAGGGCTTTTACATGTCTCATTCAAGACTGTTTAGTCTGAATGCTGAGGATTCGTGTATCAGATTCTGGCTCTGGTGTCATTGGGGTAGTTCTGATTTCCAATGTTTTCGTTGTCATCTGTATTTGCCTAAAGTGAAAGAAACAGAACTGAGAGTGGAGTTATTCCACAGTCACTTAAAAGCTTGTCCTTCTTCATTCATTCTCTTTAATGGCATTGCCAGTGCTCCCCCTACCCCCCGAAAAAGCCCTCGGGCTGCAGTCCTTAATAAATAACATCTGGGCTGGAGTCAGTCAACTGCTTTCCTGTTGGTTTTGCAGAAGTGGCAGTGCATTGAGGACACATCTGGCAAGCTTCGCATCCACAAGTGTAAAGGACCCAGCGACCTACTCACAGTCCGGCAGAGCACAGGCAAACTCTACTCTGGAGGCTTCCACAACAAGGACAAAGAGTGCACTTGTAGGGAGTCTGGTTATCGCACTAGCCGAAGCCAGAGGAAGAGTCAAAGGCAGTTCCTAAGAAACCAGGGAACCCCAAGTAAGCCTGCCCTCCCTCTGGGACTGACTCAGTGGCAGCTAAAGCATGGGAGAGACGGAAGGTCTCCTTGTACATCTTAGATATTATCAGCACACAGTTTTCCGGCTAGAAGAAAACTGTTCTGTTTAAAATAAGAAAGCTAAGATTAATTTGAGATTTACTTTGTAATATTCTCACTTAAGCATAGAATGAGCATATATTTAGTAAAAGCACCAGATACGAGACATATGCACATAGAAGAGAGCTATAAAGTAGTTATTCAGTTACTCCAAAGGATAAATGTATGGTTTAGGTCAGTTTTATTTTACTTTCATGCTAATGTTTTGATTTGTCTCCCTTAGGTTGCTTTTAAAAAAAATCCAAGGTATCAGTTTGTGTGTATTTCTCTTAAGACAAAAAGCATTTACATTTTTTTAAAGCCACATATTTTAATCTCTGTATTAGGACGCTATTTTTTAAATTTTATCAGATGGTTGGATCATGTCGACAGACAGGGTCAAACTAGTCAAATTCAGAGTGAAATGCACTGCCTGACACTTTGTTCATAAAAATTGCCAGACAGCTACAAGTTGCCTATGATTATGTATAAATAGGGAAAACTCATAGGCTGACAGCTTCCCCTGAAGAATGAGAGACTGGTGCCATCTAGCGGTAAAATATGGAAAGCGGCTCAATTCTGTGATGATTTCTAAACTTAGAAATAAGCAATATATGCATTAAATTCAATTTTGTGTCCAAGATTGGGTAATTACACCATCTATAAAAATAGTGGAAATCTTTAGAATGAGTGTTTTTATTCTGAACAAGAAGGCTTTAGGGTAGTTCATCCAAAATTGTGAGTATACTCTTTATATATATATATGCACATTTTTCTCCAAGTCAGTGACTTTCAACAAATCCTTAAAGAAGTCCATAATCCAAAAGGCTAGGAACTATTGAATTAGGAGGTTTTATTTCTTCTTGACAGGAAATCCCAGATTTAATCATTCTCACACTACTATCATATTTTAAATCAACAAGGAACAAGATCCCCGGACACTCTCTGAACAAAAACAGATTATCACATTTCAGTTTAGAGACAGGGGTGCCCTCTTTTCTTCTGGAAAGTTAAACATCACTTTCCAAGTACTGACCATAAAGTGCACGGATTGTTCAATGTTGAACATAAACAAAAATCTAGGACGGCCTTTTCAGCTGTGTTTTGTTTTTTGTTTGGGGTGTTTGTTTGTTTGTTTTTCAGTACTAGAGATTGAACCCAACATCTTCAGACTGAGCTATTTTCCCACCTTTTAAAAACTTTTTATTTTGAGATAGGCTCTTATTGAGCCATTAGGTTTCTCAGCCTGGGCTCAAACTTGTGATCTTTCTGCTTCAGCTTGCTAGAAAGCTAGGATTATAGGCATGTGCCACCATGCCTGGATAAATAGCTTTTTTTAAAAATTCCAGTATGTCCCATGCAATACTGAGGTATTTTTAATATAAGTATGTTCTTTAGCTCTGCCCAGCTTCGACTGTGTATTTGAGAGCAGGGCTGGGGTCTCCTCTCCTACTGTGTTGGAACCTGCTCTCATGGAGGCTGCTCCCTCATCTAAAAACTGCAGGGCCCAGCAGATGCCATCTCCAAGGCTGACCACTCTGATTCTCTGGGCTATGTGCCCCTCCTTCCTGAGGTAACAGCGCACCAGAGTCTGATGACTGTGCCTGCACAGAGCCCAAGTAGCGTCTGCTAAACAGGGGCCAACATACGTGTGTTAAAGCGCTTATCTACACCCAGTGAGCACTGGACATGTTCCTTACTGGCCAATCCGCAGCCTCACTCCCCACCTGCCAGGTATGGAAAGTCACTTGGCTTCTGCAGGCATTCCCAGCATTTCATTTTTCTTAGAGTGATCTTTCCCTATTTGTACAAAGGGGTGTCTAGACCTTTTTGAAAAAGCAGCCAAAGCCTGACAAGAGTGTAGTCCGAAAGTTTCTAGTCCTAGCTTCCTTAACCATACAAAATGTATGGAACACTCAAAACCTTAGTTTTCTCATTCATAAAAGAAGAACAATAACATCAATTTCGTGCACCTGGCTTAACAGTCTGAGATTTTTATGTAAGGCTTTGTTATAATACTTGTCTTTTAAGATTGTGGAATAGAAATAAATGGAAGGGGTATTTTCCATAGTGAAAGCTCAATAAAGGGTGGTTGTTAGTAATACCGTAACTGGGAACAAAGCTTTATCCGAATAAACTGCCTTAGTAGTTCATGCTGAGAACCAGGTGTAGAAATTCTCAGCTGGCCATCAGTGGACAGGATCTTAGAGACCACCCCATCCACCCCCCAACTTGAGGATGAAGGACCAGAGAAGTGAGTCATTGTCACACTGCAGTGCAGTAGCACAGCCAGGACAAGAGCCTCCCGTCCTGCGGTGAACTCCAGGGTGCTGTCCAGAGTGTGTGATGACCCCACAGCAGTGCAGCCTGTACCGCCTGTCCCTGCCCGAGATCCTTGCCGTGCCAGGGGATCTTCTCCTTCCCTCCTGACCTCATCAGATTGCCCCAATTAACCCATCTTCCCTTACTTTCAGAGTATAAGCCCAGGTTTGTCCACACCCGGCAGACCCGTTCTTTGTCTGTCGAATTTGAAGGCGAAATATATGACATCAATCTGGAAGAAGAAGAATTGCAAGTGTTGCAACCAAGGAGCATTGCTAAGCGTCATGACGAAGGCCACCGGGGTTTAGGGAGTCGCCAGGCTGCCAGTGGCGGCAATGGTGGGGAGACGCTGGCGGACGGCAGCAATGCTGTGGGCCCACCCGCCACCGTACGCGTGACACACAAGTAAGGAGGCTTGGGTCGTCGACTGGATTTGACATCAGAGTCCCCCCTCTTGCCCCATGGGATCACCATTTTGCACTCTGATGAAAGTGGTGTGACTAACTTGGTGGTACAGTGCCAGGGAGCTAAGGTTGCGAGAAGCCTGAACCGTCAAGCCTTGGGTTCACTTTCAGCTGGGCTCCAGCGGAGTGATTCTGTCACACACTGACTTCTCGGGCCTGGAGCTCCTGCCCGTGAGCAGTTGCCTTTGCAGGCACCTAGGATCAGACAGAAGCACGTACGGACCTCTGGAGCCTTCTGTGCTGCCTGATCACCGTGGCTTAGGGTGCTACAGTCACAGCCTCTCAGAAATGAAACTCAGCCCATGTTAGGATCCCTAATTAGGGATAAAACAAAGATCTTGGAATAATTAAAAAAATACATGAAGAAAGTATTGATTGTAAGTTGATTTAGGGAGGAACTGAATGAGTTCACTAAAGCTACAGGGAGTCATCTCGCCTGCCTGTCTGCATGCCTTTCAACGCCCTTTCTGCTCTCCACGACCTGGGACAGGGAAAGCAGTTCTGCATCTTACATCTATTCCCAACCCGACACCAATTTCCTAGAAGCTTCGGGACCCACTGTCCTCACATGGGCTGAGTTTGATCCCCTCATTCTGAGGACGTGGTGCTGTGAGCTCTGCCCGGATTTTCCTCTGTGCTCACAGTTGTTGGAGTTACACACTGAGATTTAAACAGATTGTTCCTCCAGCACTACAGATTGATCCACATCCCACTGTTCTCACTCCCTGGCGCTGCTTCTGTTCCACAGTTTCACGGAGGGTGTAGCTGAGTGGCAGAGCACTTGCCTAGTGTGCACAAGGCCCTGAGTTTGATCCCCAGCAGCATAAAAAAATTTTTAAAGGGGGATTTAGCTCAGTGGTTCCGCTGCTTGTCTCACAAGCACAAGGACCCGAGTTCAATCCCTGGTACCAAAATAAATAAATAAATAAATCTTAATGGATTACTTAAGCTCTTTTTAACAAAGAGTGGAACAGAGTAATTCTTCTACTTCTCTGCATTTCTTCAAACAAACCATTTGCAGTGTGACTGAAAATCTCTCTTTTTCTTTTCTTTGTTTTTTTTGGTACCAGGGATCAAACTCAGGACCTTGTGCTTGTGAGGCAGGCACGGTGCCACTGAGCTAAATCCCCGGCCCCCTCTGTTTTTCTTCTTTGTGTATTTGGCCCAGCTTTCAAAACTTGAGTTTAAGGTTGGCACTTGCTCATGGGGGCATTAATATGGGAAGCTGCCTAGCAGGTGATCGCGGTGACAGTCTGAGTCACAGAGATGTGGCACCATTCTTTGTCCAGCTGGTCACCATGACACGTCCTCGTTTACCATTGTCTGGGCATTAGTGCCAAACTTGAAGCTGGTATCCACAGCAAGAGTTTTCAGGAAATAAGTTATCTTTGCTATCACTAGTGTTTTCTAGTATTGGAATATAAATCCACCCCCCATTTGTTTTTACAGGTGCTTTATTCTTCCAAATGATACAATCCATTGTGAGAGAGAGCTGTATCAATCAGCCAGAGCCTGGAAGGACCACAAGGCTTACATCGATAAAGAGGTCAGCCTAGGCTGGGGTACAGCTTGCTGGGAAAGTACTGGCCTAGCGTGTGCGAGACCCTGCCTTGAGCCCCAGCACCACAAACAAACACAAAACAGAAGAGGTCAGGGTGCTCCGCGGTTGTAAGGTGCATCCCAAATGCAGATTTGGCCTACTGGGATGGGAATGCTCTGTGTACACATAAATTTTCCACAATTATGTGAAAATAGGAAACAAGGTACCTATCCTTTTCCAGAAAGTTAATGATAGTACTGCTGAAAACCTTTAAAGTGTGGGAAGGGAAAGGGATGAACTCAAAGATCATTTGCAATCTCTTCAAAAAATGATTCAGGTATAAATGCGGCACCCCTTAATGTCTGTCTGTTACACATCCATTGGAATATCAAGACAGATATATTTGCGGCCCAGTTTGTTTCCAAGCTGTCATCTTAAATAGTTCTAGTTAAGGAACATAGAAAACAAGGTGAGAAGTAAGGTTCACTGTAGGGAAAACCCTGATCTTAAAATGTAGCTCTTCAAATGCACATTTTCCAGATTGAAGCACTGCAAGATAAAATTAAGAATTTAAGGGAAGTGAGAGGACATCTAAAGAGAAGAAGGCCCGAGGAATGCAGCTGCAGTAAGCAGAGGTGAGCATCTGTCCACAGCCACCTGCCTAAGCTCCCAGTATGAACGCATTGTCACGAAGCTCGATGCCCTCAGCTAAGTCAGGTCACATAAGCCACATGCGTAAGCAAACTGTTAGGAAGAAAAGCCCCATTACCCCGAAACAGTGACAATAGGGTAACTGCCTGCCTTCTATATTGCTTTCTTTTTATAAATTAAACTGTTTGATCAAATGCAAGGCGATGAAGACTCACTTTGTAATCTTCTGGCCTGCAGCTATTACAATAAAGAAAAAGGTGTAAAAAGGCAAGAGAAGTTAAAGAGCCATCTTCATCCGTTTAAGTAAGTAATTCCTTGTTTCCCGTGTTTCCTGGGAGTCAAGGACTGTCCGTTGTCATCCGAAAGACCAGAGGGATCCCTTCATTCTGCACAGTGCAGCTCCGGAAGCAGTAGTTCCCCCGGGGAAGGCTCGGGACGTGGAAAGCCCATGCCTCACCAAGCTCCGTGAGATGCACGAGGGGTCCTTTGAGGGGGAGCTTGCAGAATGCCGACCTCGGTCTGCCTGTGCTTTTTACCTCGAGTGGGGGACACAGGACTGGGGGTATCTCCGTGCACCCCATTCTGTGGCAAGTAATTGGGAGTTAGACTCTTGATTAGGTTGGTGGAGCACCATGTGCTAGTGTTGATGAAAAGAAACATGCAGATTTTTAAAATAATAGCGAATTTTTGCATGTGAAGGAAGTTTAATGTTTGAACCTCAAAATTTAAACCTTGTATGAAAAAATAAAGATCATAGAAAAAGAAAATTTTAAAAATCAGTTTTCCAAACCTATTTTGTATAATCTGTCAAAGAATTTTTAAAACCTTCTAATCCAAAATATCTATTCATTAACCACTGACTGTATTGCTGATGGGTACTAAGCAAGCAGAAAATTAAGCCATTTGTCCAAAAGCTGTGGCTAGCAGTATCTCCAATTCCTGATGACATTCATCTCCAGCAATGCTTAATGTTAATAAGGAAAAAGCTGTTGGTCCTGTTAAAGTTTATAAGGTTCTAAGAGAGTGATCAGTTAGGCCCTCTGTAAAAAGTGCATGTAACAGGCCAGGGATTTAGCTCATTGGTGCCGTGCCTGCCTAGCAAGCGCAAGGTCCTGAGTTCGATCCCTGGTACCAAAAGAAAAAAACAAGGAGGTGTAACTTATTATTGTGGCTCATACTGTGTATCTAAATATTTGTGCAAGGCTCATTACAATAGTCCGACTCAGTATGAAGAAAGTACCTTCTGACCATCAAAATAAAACATCCTTCTATTGGAACAGGGAGGCAGCTCAAGAAGTTGACAGCAAGCTGCAGCTTTTCAAGGAGAACCGTCGGAGGAAGAAGGAGAGGAAGGAGAAGAAACGCCAGAGGAAGGGAGAGGAGTGCAGCCTGCCCGGCCTCACCTGCTTCACACATGACAACAACCACTGGCAAACGGCCCCCTTCTGGGACTGTGAGTGGCTCAGGGCTCACCAGTAATTACCTAGTCCAGGGGTCTAAGCAGATCTGAGAGGAAAACATTGTATCGTACTCTACACTGGTAACTTGAATCATTCTGCCGAAAATGACATTTTTTGCTACCTTGATTATAAATGTCAGGTTTGTCTCTGGGGTTTCCTCCTAATCAGGTTGATTCCCACAGCTCCCGGTACCTGGCCAAGTTCCTACCCAGTAAGAATGTTTTTCGTTTTTGTTTTGTTTTGTTTTGTTTTGTTTGTACCGGGGATCGAACTTGGGTCCTTGCACTTGCGCAACAGGTGGCAAAACCACTGAGCTAAATCCCCAGCCCAGTAAGACTGTTTTCTATGTCAATAGCGATAAATGCATGGGCAGTTTTGCCCTAAGTAGGTTTTGTTTCTGCTTTATTTCAAGTGCATAAGGAAAGTATAATATGAGGAAACGAAGGAAAGGCAAAGGCCCCTTACATGCAGGTCCATACCCTACGCACTAGCACCTAAGTGGACGCCACAAAATCATTTGGTCTTACATTGAATTGCTGAGGATGGGGAAAGACTGCGCTTTTTTAAATGGTGCTTGTTTCCTACTGGGGTCTACATACTGCATACCCCGAGGATGTAAGGAATATCGCCCTGGACTCCTGTGGTCCCTCCTCTGATTGCAGGCTCACCAGCCCATGGTTATGCCCTCTGTCTTCCATTTGAGAGGATCACTGGGGGAAACACAGCCAGTGTTTCTCCCAATGGGACTTGGAACTTCAGAGAACGTACAGAGTGTTCTTGGTGGGGACTGAGGGCCTCTCCCAGGGAATTTCTGTTTTGATGCTTTTGATTTGTGTCCACGTTTGCATTTGTATTCATCACATCAAAGCCAAGTGACTCTTAAAATCACAGCATTTAACTTTTACTACACTCTTGCGGTGGAGGCAGAGGCCTTGGAGGTCTTGGATTGCCGGGGGTCTGCTCTCTGCCAGGCTCTGAGCTGAGTAGTTAGGACACAACAACGAACAAGTCACCTTGATCTCTGCCACCCTCCCCCCGACATTCTAGTGGGGGAGGGTTAAAAAAGGCGAAGGAAGTGAATAAAGCAATTGCAAGTTGAAGTCATGCAATGAAGGAAATAATGATCGAAGTTTTTAAAGGGATCCTTCAGACAGGGTGAAGACGTTGAGTGTTCATCAGCTTTCTGTCACTATAAGAAAATAAGATAATCAACTAAAGAAGAGTAAAGGGTTTTTCTGGTTCACAGTTTTGGAGATTTCAGTCCTAGCCTCAGTCAGCTGGCCTCATTGTTTCTGGGCCCATGGCAAGGTAGCACATCGTGGTGCGTGTGTGGTAGAGGAAGCTGCTCACATCATAGCGGCAGGGAACCAAGAAAAGAGGGACTGAGGGACCCAGATAGCCCCTTCCAGGGCAGACGAAGGCTTCCCACAAAGCCCAGCTACTATAGTGTCACCCTAAGGATCAAGCCTTTAACACGTGGGTCTTTGGACGTCCCATATCCAATAGTAGCACCTCTGCAAAGAGGTGAAACTTGAGCTGCAACCTAAAGTATGAGAAAAGCCACCCATGTAGAAGGGAACAGTAAACCTCAGAGGGGGGAACAGCACGAGCAGGGGTCCTGAATAAGTGACACATTTGGTGTGGCCAAGACTGGAAAGCGTCCTGAAAGACAATGCATTCGCAACAGGAAGTCGTCATCTACTCACGCCGAGGAGGTCCTCATACCTCTGTCTGTTTCTCTCATCTGAGTGAAGGCCAACCTGCCCACGCCACCACCATTTCTTACCTCAGTCACCGCCAGACCTCCTGTGTGGTCTCCCAGACTCTTCTTTTGTCTCACTCATCCATTCTGCAGTGTTAGAGTGATCTCTTAATGACATCCTGTTTTTCCCTAAAGAGAAAAATCCTTAACATATCCAAGAAAGCCTTGGCTGCTACAACCCGGTCCCATTCTGGAGCAGTTTCCTCCCTCCTACTTTTGCCTACTTCCGCCGCTTCTGTGTCTTCCTCAAGCATTCTAAGCCTCTCTTACCACAGGGCCACTGTGTATGTGGCTTCCCCTTCCAAGAGTTCTTTTGTCTCTATGCTCACCCACAAGCCTGGGCCTATCAAGCGTCCATTGACCTTTCAGAGCTCCGTTGTAATGTCACTTCTCACACCTTCTCCATGCCTCAGACTAGGTTCATCCCTTACTACACAGCCAGCCCTCCATATCCATGGTTTCTGCATCCATGTACTCAACTAACCACAGATGGAAAATACTCAGAAAAAAAATTTTCTGTACTGAACATGTGCAAATCTTTTCTCCTGTCATATTTCCTAAACCAAACTGTGTAAGAGCTATTTATACAGCATTTACATTGAATCAGGTGTTAAGAATACTCTACTGAGGATGCAAAGTATGTAGGAGGCTTTGTGGGTTATATGCAAGTTTGGTGTCATTTTACAGAAGGGACTTGAGTATCGTGTTTGATGATATCACGGGTATAGGAACCAGTCTCCTGCAGATAGCAAGCGATGGCTACAGTTTGACTCCGTGCTTATTAAGTATGCTTTTTTAAAAATCTCAGTGTCACACTTATAATGCAGTGAGACAAAAAATCATTTTATTTTGAACACACATTCTTAATGAGTGTTTTCCTCTAAAAGATGACCCAGAAATATGTGCTGATCCAATAGTTATGCTCACTAGCATGCTGAGTAAATCAGTTTATTCAATTTTTTAACAAACATTAAATAGTCATATTTCTTGAAATTGCACTTTTAAATTTCCATCACCCCTGAGATTTATTAGTTATTCTTGCAAAGTAATCAGAAGATATTATATTTATATACTTTATTAAATAAGTTCAAACCTCATTTAAATTTATTGATTTGGAAAATTTCTATGCAGATTAGAAAACTCTGTTTCCATGCTTTTTTTTCTATATCTTTTTATTGGTACATTTTAGGTATACAATATAATGACATTCATCATTGGAAATTTGCACCTTTACATAATCTCTCTTGGTTCTTATTTTTCCCCCTTCCCCTACCCTCCCTTCAACCCCTCCATTCCTCTCTATTTACAAAGACTTTGTTTCCACTTTTTCATTTTCTCATATTAATCCCATTCCCTTCTTTCCTTTCCCCTACCCCTCCCACGTCCACTTCACCTTTGCCCCTTTTCTTCCTATTTCACATTATACCTTTCAGTCCTTATTTACACCTTCAGTTTCTCACACTAGAGAAACTATTCAGTATTTACACGTGTGTGTCCTATTTATTTCACTTAAGAAGATCGCCTCAATGTGCATCCATTTAGCTATAAATGTCTCTAATTTCTCATTTTTTATGGCTGAGTAGTACTCCATTTTATTAAAAAAACACATTTTCTTTATCCAGTCTCCAGTTGATGGGCATTTGGGCTGTTTCCAAGTTTTAGCTATTACAAACTGTGCTGCTATGAACATGGGTGCACATATATCACTGTGGTATGATTCTTTTAATTCTTTGGGGAAGATCCCCAGCAGTGGGATAGCTGGGTCAAATGGGACTTCCAGTCCTAGTTCTTTGAGGTATCTCCACACTGATTTCCACAGTGGTTGCACCAGTCTACACTCCCACCAGCAGTGGAACAGGGCTCCTCTTTCCCCACAGCCCCTCCAGCATTCGTTATTGGTTGATTTCATGATAGCAGCCATTCTTTCTAGGTTGAGGTGGAATCTCAGTGTTGTTTTCATTTGCATCTCTCGAATAACCAGTGATGTTGAGCATTTTTTCATGTATTTATTTGCTATTTCTACTTCTTTGTCTGAGAAATGTCTGTTCATTTCAGATGCCCATTGTTGGATTTGGTCTTTAAATTTGGGAGGTCTGACTTCTTTAAGTTCTTTATAGATTCTAGATAGTAGATCTTTGTCTGAGGGACAGCTGGTGAAAATTTTTTCCCACATTGTGAGTTGTCTCTTCACATTGCTGTTGGCTTCTCTTGCTGTGCAGAAGCTTTTTAGTAAGAAGAGATCCCACTTGTTAATTGTGCTAGTTCACGGGCAACTGAGGTTTGTTCATAAAATCTTTTCCTACACCAGTGTCTTCAAGAGTTCTACCTAACCTCTGTTCCAGCAGGTTCAGCATTTCTATTTTAATATTTAGATCTTTAATCCATTTCAATTTTAGTTGAGTGCATGGTGAGAGATATAGGTCTAGTTTTAGCCTTTGACAAGTTGAAACCCAATTTCTCCAGCACCATTTATTAAAAAGGCGATCTTTCCTCCAGTGAGGGTATTTGGCTCCTTTGTCAAAGATGAGGTGGCTGAGTGTGTCTGGAGTTGTTTCTCCATCTTCTAATCTGTTCCACTGGTCCTCAGATCTGTTTCTTTGCCAGTACCATGCTGTTTTTGTCACAGTAGCTTTGTAGTATAGTTTCAAGGTGGGGGTTGTAATACCCCCTGCCATGTCTCTGTTACCTAAAATTGCTTTTGCTATCCTGGGTATCTTCTTGTGCAAAATGAATTTTTGGATTGCTTTCTCAAGGTCCATGAAGTATGCTACTGGGATTTCAACTGGGATTGCATTGAATCTATATAGCAGTTTTGGAAATATGGCCATTTTCACTGTTGATCCTTCCTACCCAGGATCAAGGGTTGTCTTTCCATTTTCTGATATCCTCTTCAATCTCTCTTTTCAGAGTGCTATAGTTTTCACAGAAGAGGTCTTTGATTTTTTTTTTTTTGTTAGGTTGATTCCTAGGTATTTCAGATTTTTGGATGCTATTGTGAAAGGAATTGTTTGCCCTATTTCTGTCTCAGTGAGTCTGTTGTTCATGTAGAGGAAAGCTATTCAGTTTTGTGTGTTGACCTTGTATCCAGCTACTTTACTGAATTTGGTTATTAAGTCTAGAAGACTTTTGGTGGAGTTCTTGGGGTCTTCTATATAGAGTATCATGTCATCTGCAAATAATGACAATTTGACTTCTTCATTTCCTATTTTTATTCTTTTTATTTCTTTCTCTTCTCTAATTGCCATGGCTAATGTTTCCAAAACTATATTGAACAATAGTGGTGATAGTGGACATCCTTGTCTTGTTCCTGATTTGAGTGTGAAGGATTTCAGTTTTTGACCATTTAGTATGATATTGGCTGTTGGTTTTTCATAGATGGCTTCTATCAGTTTGAGGTAGAGACCATCTATTCCAATTTTTTGTATGGTTTTTATCATAAATGCGTGTTGGATTTTGTCAAATGCTTTTCTGCATCAATTGAGATGATCCTATGGTTTTTGTCCTTGGCTCTATTGATATAGTGTATTACATTGATTGATTTGCAAATGTTGAACCATCCCTGCATCCCTGGGATGAATCCCACTTGATCAGGGTGTATGATCTTCTTGATGATCTTCTGCATTCTATTTGCCAGTATTTTAGTAAGGATTTTTGCATCTATGTTCATTACTGAGATTGGCCTATAGTTCTCTTTTTTGGTTGGGTCTTTCTCTGCTTTGGGGACAAGGTGATGCTTGCTTTCAGGAATGAATTTGGAAGTATTGCTTCCCTTTCAATTTCATTGAAGAGTTTAAACAGTAGTGGCAGTAGTTCCTCTCTAAATGTCTTGTAGAATTCAGCCGTGAAGCCATCAGGACCTGAGCTTTTCCTAGTTGGTAAGTTTTTAGCTACGTTTTCAATTTCATTGATTGATATTGGGTTGCTTAGAATTTTTTGGTCTTCTTTGTTCAACTTTGGTAATTCATACATATCTAGGAATCTGTCCATTTCTTCTGTGTTTTCCATCTTATTAGTGTATAGGTTCTCGAAGTAGATATTGATGATCCTCTGGATTTCTGCTGGGTCCATTGTAATTTCATCCTTTTCATTCCTAATTGCATGGACTTGGGCCTTTTCTTTCCTTTTTCTGATAAGGCTGGCTAAGGGTTTATCAATTTTGTATATTCTTTCAAAGAACCAACTCTTGGCTTCATTGATTTTTTCTATTGTTCTCTTAATCTCCATAGCATTGATTTCTGACCTGATCTTTATAATTTCCTCCTTTCTATGGGCTTTGGGTTTGTCCTGCTCTTCTTTTTCTAGAAGCTTGAGGTTCAGCATCAGGTTGTTTAATTGGGCTCACTCTGTTTTCCTAATATGAGTATTCACTGCTATGAATTTCCCTCATAAGATTGCTTTCATTGTGTCCCATAGACTCCAATAGGTTGTATTTAATTGTATTGTCATTTAATTGAAGGAACTGTCTGGTTTCTTCTTTAATTTCCCCTGGGACCCGTTGGTTATTCAGAAGTATGTTGTTCAATTTCCATGTGTTTATGGAATTTTTGTGATTTCTCTTGCTATTGATCTCCAATTTCAGGCCACGATGGTCTGATAACATACAGGGGATAACTTCAATTCCTTTGCACTTACCTAAATATGTTCTGTGAGCGAGTATGTGGTCTATTTTGGAGAACCACCTATGTGCAGCTGAAAAGAATGTGTATTCTGACTTTGTGGGGTGGAAGACTCTGTAAACATCTGTTAAGTTCATTTGTTCAAGAGTTTGATTGAGTTCTAGTATTTCATTGCTTGTTTTTTATCTATTTGTGACAATGGTGTATTGAGGTCCCCCACTACTATTGTATTAGTGCTTATGTGATTTTTCATGTCCATTAGTATTTGTTTTATACAGTTGGGCACACTGGTGTTTGTTACATAGATATTTATGATTGTTATCATCTCCCTTTACAAGGATGTAGTGTCCTTCTTTGTCTCTCTTAATCAATGTGGGTTTGAAATCCACTCGATCTGCAAAGAGGATACCTATTCCTACTTTTTCTCCGGTTCCTGTTGCATGGAGTATTGTTTTCCACCCTTTAACTTTCAGTCTATGAGTTTCTTTTTGAATTAAGTGTGTTTCTTGTATGCAGCTTATTGTGGGATCTTGCTTCTTGACCCATTCTGCCAGTCTATTTCTTTTGATTGGTGAGTTGAGACCATTAACATTAATGGTTATAATCGATATGTATTGAGTTATCATTGTCATGACTTTTTCTTTTTCTTTGATTCTCCCCATTTGCTTTTAATTTCTTGTCATCCCTGGTGGATTCATTCTGCTGGGCATCCTGGGGTTGTGATCCTTGTTGTCTTTTCCTAGGATTTTGTCTAAAATTTTTTGGAGGGCTGGTTCAGCATTCATGTTCCTAAGGTGCTCTTTGTCATGAAAGTATCTTATTTCACCATCAATTTTGAAAGATAGCTTTGCAGGGTACATCAATCTGAGTTGGAGGTTGTTTTCCTTCAGGGCTTGGAATACATCACTCCAAGCTCTTCTTGCCTTGAGTGTTTGCATTGAGAAGTCTGCTGTGATTCTGATGGGCTTTCCTTTGTATGTGATTTGTTTCTTTTCTCTAACTGCTTGTAGAACTTTTTTCTTATGTTGGGTTTCTGGAATCTTTAACAATTTTATGCGTACACATAGATTTTTTTTTGATCAAGGCTATTGGGAGTCCTATATGCCTCACTTATCTGTATGTCAAGTTTTTTTCCCCTGCTTGGGAAGTTTTCTGCCATCACTTCTGTGAACAATTTTTTTTATGTCATCTGCACTCTCTCCTGTTTCTTCATTGACTCCAATCAGTCTTATGTTATTCTTTGTTACATCATCTAGCAGCTGCTGGATTGATTTCTCGTGGTTCCTTACAATTTCAAATAAATTTTTCTTTTCCTGGTCACTAATTGCAATCGTATCTTCTATATGTGAAATTCTGTCTTACATTGGCTCATTCTGTTGCATAGACATTCAATGGAGTTTTTAATCTCCTGGAAATCTGTTTGCATCTGTTTTATGGATTCCATTTGTTTCCTATGTTGGGATTCCATCATGTTCCTCAGCTGCTCTATTTTTTTATCTGTGTCCTCTCTAGATTTATTGATCATGTCTTGCACTATGGGCACAATCTTTGCTGTTATCTGAGAAATTATTTCTGATTTCATTTTTTCCAGATCCTCTTTCATTGCTAGTTCAGAGAGTCCAGGTGGTTGAGTTTCAGAGTGTTTCATGTTATTTCCCTTTGGGGTTGCTTTAGGTGATCTGGAAGTCTGGTTCTGAGACTTGTTTACATGTCTTCTCATTTTGACGTGCAGAGTGTGCTGCTGGTGCCCACACAGCTCACCTCCTCTGTGCTGAGAGAAGTGGTAGGTTGGCCTGGAAGCCTCCTACTGTGCACTGGGAGCTGTTCCATGTTGACCCAGAAGCCTCCTCTGCTCTGGGAGCTGTGGCACATTGACCTGGAAGCCTCCTCTGCACTGGGAGCTGTGGCGTGCTGACCTGGTTCCATGCTTTTTAATGTGCCTAGATGTGAGATAAATGTTCACATACAAGTAATACAAATTATGAATAATGTACTTAGAGCACTTTTAGTGAAAATCATATAATGATAAAAAAGACTCAATCATCCATTTTTAAAATAATTCTTTTTTCGATCCCTGGTACCAGAAAAAAAAATAAACTAATAATAATTCTTCTTTCTTTTGTAAAATATTTCTGGGGTGAGAAAGGGGTGAATAGGCAGAGCACAATAGATTTTAGAACAACAAACGACTCTACGTGATGCTATAATGGCAGATATCTGTCATTACACACTGTCCTAGCTCATAGGAAATGCAGCAGCAAGAGGAAGGATGCCTCAGTGCAGGTTCATCAGTTACAGCAAATGGATGCTGTGGGGGGACAGTGGGGCATTGCACATCTGTAGGGACAGGGGACAAATGGGAACACTCTATTTCCTACTCCATTTTTACGTGAACCTAAACTTACTCTCTAGTATAATCCATTAAAATAATTTTTGAAAGAAAATAATTTCTCCTTCACTGTTTAAAATGTCACTTGTAAACAGTCATTTTCTCCATCTCTTTATCCCCATTATTAACTGGACAGACGTAATGTCTGAATAGCTAGTGAAGTGTGGTGGCTCAGGGTAACCCTTCTATCCAGATCTCCAGGCTGCCAATTATCAATTACTTGACCTTGGACAAATTACTTAACCTCTCTGTGCCTCTGTTTTCCAAACTGAAAAATGGGTATGGTGATAATAATCTGTCTCAGAAGGTTATTTGAGGGTTAAATAAGCTATAAAGGCAAACCATAAAGTATACAAGAATACTCATTAAGTCTGCCTCCTAACTGTTTTAAAAAAGTATTTGCTAGTACATTTTTGAAACTCAATTAATTACAGGAAAGATCAGCAAATTTGGGACCTCTACTTTTTGCAAATACAAGAGTGGACAATTAGTTTTTAAATTTGACATCTGTCTTACATACCCTCTACAAGTTAACTAGAGAACATCTATGTGGTTTAAAAGACATTCATGGCCAAAACTGATCACAAAGTACAGGGAGTCTACAATGACTGCCGACAATAGTCCCAAATCCACAACACTGGATTTAAGCCCAATGGGCTGAAACTTCATCCTGGTCTTCAGCCTTTATGAACTCACCATCTTGTTTTCCATTTTCACAGTAAATTTGTATTGAGAGAGGAAAATACAGTTATCTTTAACATCCAGCCATGGCGTTTGTAAGAAAGAATACGTGAAGCTTAAAGTGTAAAATCTAAGGCAATGCTGAGATGGCTGGCCTGCCCAGAGCTTTTCATTCTGTTTGTTTTGTTTTCTTTCTTACCCGACAGTGGGATCATTCTGTGCTTGCACAAGTTCTAACAATAACACCTACTGGTGTTTGCGTACAGTTAATGAGACACATAATTTTCTTTTCTGCGAGTTCGCAACTGGCTTTTTGGAGTATTTTGATATGAATACAGATCCTTATCAGGTAAGACAATATAATTTCATTTTATGAAGGTTGTTGGACATAGCATAAGCAGAATGTGAGTGTAAATCTGTTGCTCTGCCCTCTTCATTCACAGCTCACAAATACAGTGCACACGGTTGAACGGGGCGTTTTGAATCAGCTACATGTACAGTTAATGGAGCTCAGAGGCTGCCAGGGGTATAAGCAGTGCAACCCAAGACCTAAAAGCCTTGAAGGTGGTAAGAAAAAGGGAATCATTTTTCTATGTTACCTGGAAAATTCCTTGTATTACCAAGTTTTTTGCCTTTGAAATGTGTATATGCAGAGAAACATGTAGTTTGGGGTCCTTCAAGGGGAAACCTTCCCAGCAATTCCAAACATAATTTGATCTCTAAGTTTAGTTCTGGGTGCACTAGTGAAAAACTTAATCCACCGGAAGATCTGGCGAGCATTTCACTCCAGTCTCTCCCACAAGTCAATTCTGTAATTAGTAAACCCCGATTCCCAACAGAAGCATCTGTGGGAAGATGAGATGAAAGATTTGGGGATTTCCTTGCTATTGCTGGCAACAATCATAAGATTTGCTCTAAGTAAACCAGAAGATGCTCTTTTACTGAGTGAACTTGGATGAAAACATGCAGTGCCCTATTTCTGGCTGTCACCATTTGGAGCACCCACAGTTAGATCTCTGCCTATGGCACAGTGAATTAGTCACAGTAGTTCCCATCTGAAAATAGAGACACTGGAGTAGTTCATTAACTTGGGATCTGAAAGTATCAGAGGATTTGTATGGAATCAGCCAGCTGTTCCTTCCCTGTTCTGCTGATTTCTCCTTTGCCTCATGGAGATGCGGCTCTTTTCGTGGTTGGCCCCGGCTTCTTCCTGGTTAATAAGAATACTCATTTCTTCCCTCATTTCTGCAGAAGTATAAATGTCAGCCACCCAATAGAAGGAAGAAGACCTGAGGTTAGCAAGGGCACCGACAGGCACTGCAAGTCACCCTCAAAGGGCGAAGAGCTCACTCACAGGGCTCTTAGTGCACTGTGCAGGAGCCTTTTCAATGCAGCTGAGTCTGACCTGCATCCACAGGTCCCATGGAGAGCCAGCATCCGCAGCAATGAACATGGGCAGCTCCTTGGGTCCTGTCACTTGAAGAGAGAAAGGGGGTTGCTTTCCAAAATGATGTGTGTCCTTGCCTGTCATCTCCACCACAATAGGATCCTAAAGGCTTCCAAGTTATGGACATCCTGTAAGAAACTAAGAATCCTTCGAGAGAAATCACATCTCAGTTCTCAGTCAACACTGTTCAGTTAACACTTGGTAGAAATCAGTTGCCAGCCAAGACAAGGCCAGACTTAACAAAATAGATATTTGAGTCACTGACCCTACTCAACTTAAATCTTTGCAAATATCCTGCTAATCTAGTGACCGTTTCCTGAAATCTTACAAAAGGAAAAAAGAAAGGAAAGAGCAGCCCACAAAGGCCTGGAATCTCAGCCAGCTATTGGAGGCCCTAGGAATATTACACCCAGCTATCTCTTCCCAGAACGCGGCACTCTTAACTCATTGGACGTGCCAGAACCACTCCATTGCTTGGAATCTGATAGTGTTGTCAGTGGTGGAGTGACAGCCGGAGCCATCCGTCTGTTAGGCCTTGGGTTGTTCTGTCCTCTTCCTTGACTTTTCTTAAGGGGAATTATTATGGGCCCACTTTTCAAGAGTTTTGTCTAAAAATAACCAAAAATTAACTTTTACTGAGAATTACATGGACTTCTGGAAGTACTTTTCTCCCTACTTTTAAGTGAATTCTCCTCCTTTCTTGTCCCCACCCATTTTTTATGTGAACACTTACAGATTTTTTTAATCTTAGACCTTTTTATTTATAGCATTCAATCCTCTCCAGTAGAAAATCTCTGTTGAATTTCAGCACTGTCTGTATTTAACATAATATGTTTCTTTCTAGAGTTTAGATGTTCTGTGTGGAAAACTGCACAGTGAGTGGTTTTATGAGTTCTAAAGCTAACATAAATTACTCTTGTATTTTCCTCCATCAGGAAGTAAAGACGGAGGAAGCTACGACCTACACAGGTATTCCCACTTTTTTGTTCTCAATAGTTTCTTTCCCAAGAATTGCGTGACCCCATCATTGTAACTAATTTCCGTTTCTTCCACACTGCACAGAACATTGTCTGTGCTGTTCTAACACCGTTCTCCTGTACATTTGGTCACTGGGTAGGGGTCTGTCATTCTGCTTTTAAATAAGTTCACTGTGTCAGCAAGATGTCTCCTCAAGCCTTTCCCCGCTCGCATGCTTGTCTGCTTGTTGGATGATGGATTTAAGCACGGAATGATGTGAAAGGGGAAAAACACAGGATGGCCTTTGGGAGCCCTGGGAGTGGGTGGGGACTTTATTATTTTTATTGTGGTGCTAACATGTTGATTTGGTGGGGAAGTTTCATGGAAATGAGTTAGAGATTTTTATTAGATGTAACATCAACAAAAACTAGTGAGAATTTGGAGGAAACAAAAGGTATTTCCTTATTAATGGTCATTAATCAATTTTGATGGCAAAAAAAAAAAAAAACAATGGTCATAAGGAGAATTCAGGAGGCTCTGCAGAGTGTGGCGAATAGAGAGAAGGTGCTGGAGTTAGGAACAAGGGCCTGGGATCAAGACATGCAGAAAGGTATCACCATAGCCCCGAGACTGCCGTGCCTGACACAGAAACTTCACCAGCAGCCCTCAGCCCTGACATCTTACCGCCTTCAGCCACACCCATCCTGCTACCTCACTGAGCCCTGGAGGGGGCCAGACTCCTCGTAGCTTGTCCCTTGGTCACTCAGAAAAGTCAGCCATTGCTGATTTGCTGCTCCCAGAATCTCAGAAATTGACATATGAGGCAGATGGGGACTGTCCTTACCCCTTCTGTGGAAAGGACACTGAGGCACAGATATGTCAGCACTCTAGTTAATGAATCCACTTGGGAGAGAAATTTCTATCAAAGAAACATGAGCATAATCAATGCCATCCATGTTGATATCTTCTCAGGGAAGCAAAAGAATATTGCCATGCTGGGTGCCCCGCCGTCAGGAGGCTTCAACCTCCTGAGCATTGCAGGTGTCGCCTAAGAAGCTTCATGTCATTCCCATGAGAAGCTAAATGACAATAGGAAAGGTGGTGGGGAAGATGGAAACAAAACAAAGAAAGCTGGGCTCTTGAAAGTATTTTAGAGCCACGTAAATATAGCTCTTCTCTCTTATCTTTCTTCCTTCCTCCATCTCCCCCGTCAGCAACCCCCTGTCACCTCAGCACAGGAACATAAGATAGGGCAAAAGAATCCACTCAGGCTGGTCTCCCTGGGCTGTGGCTGACAAGGCAACACCCCTCACCCAGGGCTATTTTCCCTGCTTCCCATGGGTCACACGAGGCCATTTCTGAACATTATGAATAGACCTAGTGCTCAGTATTGACTTTACAGTTACTTTATGATGCACTGCCTTTTACAGCTGAGGGATTTTCAGTCTAGCATCCTTTCATTTCTGTCCTGAGAGACGTAAAGGGTATTAACCAGCTGTTTAAGACGTATGCCTGGTCAGAGCTGAGTCATGAAATGAAGGTTGTGGACGCTCACCTTTCCTGATCCCTGCTACCACCCCTCAGTGGGCCACATAACCAAGTGTTCCTGAGGTCATTTTGACACAGCCTTGGTAACTGCAGCTGTGGAAAGCAGGGGTGACACGATGTTACCTGCTGCTTTTCTTTCTCCTTCCTCTTCCTCCTCCTCCCCTTCCTCCTCTTCCTCTCCCTCCTTCCATTCTCCCCTTCTGTCCTTCCCTTCTATTCCTCTTCCTTCTCCTTCATTGCTCCTTACCAAGGGGCAAATTACAGATTCTTTAAAACTCATAATAATTGGCATTTTTGGACTCCATCCTATCATGAACCATAAGCCATCCCACGACGGATGTCCATGCTGCCAACTAGGCATCTTGACAAGGGGTCACTAAGAGAACATCTGCCCTATCACACCAGGGACTGACTCCCTCGGCCCCACAGGCAGTGCTGGCTGTGGCCCTGCCTGCTCAGCATCTCTGTTGGGGTAAATGGGACCAGTTGCAAAGCAAGCTGTGTGTCTGAGGAAGTGATGGCAAGCCTGCTGTGGGGGAGGAGTGTTGCCCATACACGGCTCTCTGTTGATGGCCTGGCTTATGTGCATACGGAAGACTTGGCCAGTTTTAGAAAACTAGTTAAAATATATTTTTAATCATGAAATTTGATGACGGGAGACGTTGAGAGATAATGATAACAAGCAGATTTGAAATTGAAAAATTCAACAGGGTAGTTTATTTGGGTTTTGCGGGGGGACAGAGGAGGCAGTGCATTGACCAGGGTTTTCTTTTTTTTTTTAATTTTATTGGTCCATCGTAGGTATACAATATACTGACATTCATCATTGGAAATTTGCACCTTTACATAGTCTCTCTTGGTTCTTGTTTCTCCCCCTTCCCCTACCCTCCCTTCAACCCCTCCATCCCTCCCTATTTACCGACTTTCTTTCCATTTTTTTCATCTTCTCATATTAAAGTGTCTTCTTTTTAAAAAAAAAAAAAAAAAAAGGAAGGGGTTTATTTGGCTGAGAGTTCATAGAGGTTTCAGTCTGTAATCAGCTGACTCTTAGATAAGGATGACAAACAGGCATCGCAGAAGAGAAACCAGGTGGTACCCACACAGTAACAAAGGCAACGAGGGAAAGAGACTTCACTGCATCTTTCTGCCTCTTTTATCTCAGCCAGACCACTGGGATTAGTGCGGTGCTAAACCACTCAGTTGGGTGTAGCACTTTAATAATCACACACACCCTGGTACCCCCCCCAATAAGTAAATAAAATAATAATAATAATCACACACCCTTAATCCCAGCATCACACATTCCAGACTCAACTACCTTTGACGAATGAGGCTTTGGGGGGACATTCAGACCCAAACCATAAGATTCCACCCCTTGCCCCACAAAGGCTCATGTACATTCCATTAGGCAAAAGGCATTTCGCCCGTCTCCAGGAGTTCCCAAAGTCCTGACAGTTTCAGCATTGCCGAAAAGTCCAAGTCCCAAGTCTCCTCTGAGATTTAACACAAGCTCTGAGCTGCGAGCCCCTGCACAAATGCAAAGAAAGTTAAACACTTCCAACGTTCAATGGCACAAGATAGGCATTTCCCTTCCAAAAGCTACAAAGAAGGGCATACGAATGAATGGGACCAAAGCAAGTCCAAAATCGAGTGGGGCAAACATTAAATCACACAGTTCCACTTCCAGAATTCCCAGTACCGTTTTCCGCAGGTGATACACCCATGCTTTTGGCTTCTCCAAACTTCTGGGGTCTCCACTGAACCTTTGGCTTCACACTCACATTTTCACACACTGCCCTCTCCGGGGCACACTGCCTGACCTCGCACGCCTTCTGAAGTCAGGGTGGAAGCCTTCCTGACCCCATAACTCTTGCATTCTGCATGCACCTAAAACTAGCACCATGTGCATGATGCCAAGGTCTGCTGCCAGGTGGAGCAGTAGTAGCCAGGCTTCCTTCTCTCTTGGCAGAAGGAATCCAGTGCCTGGATCACTGAGCACTCTGATCCCAATCCTGAGGAACAAATTCTTTAGGTTGCCGCCATTTTGGAACAACTTCCCTTGGCTGATGCCCTTCTGGAACATGGTGCTCTGGGCGGGGGTTCTCTTCTCAAAGCAAAATCTGTCATCTTTCCAAATCTGGGACTGCACAGGGTGGAGTCCTGCTGCTTCCTGTGCTGCCCTCAGGCCACCTTTTCTATTCTGTTCTTTCTCAACAGTCTGGAAGTGGTCTGATCGATCTTTGCAGTCCACAGCTTCGGACTTCCTTTCTGGCCAAACTTGAAATGTGTTAAATCATTCTGTTGGGCTCTTTGCTGCTGACTGTCCACATAGATCTGGCTAGAAGTTCCCAACAGTAGCCATGCCACTGCCTCAATATTCGACTGCCATGAAATCTCTTCCGCAAGATTAATTGGTCATTGCCCCTAATCTCAGTCTCAGGCCAAGTCTCTGGACACAAACAAAATGCAGATGCACTTTCTGCCAAGCCATAACACACATTGTCTAGAGTCCAACAACCACTGTAGTCCTTCTTCCCAGCAGAAACCTCCCAAGCCTGTTCTTTGCTGGATTTCTGGTCTTCTGACCAAGGTCTTCTTATGTAGTCCAGCCTTGAACTTAACTATGTAGCCCAGGCTGACCTCAAACTCATAATACACCTGCCTCAGCCTCCTAAGTGCTGAGGTCACATGCATGCGCCACCACACACACCAAGCAAGAATCTCACCAGGGTAGTTTAGAAAATGTATCTTGTACAAAATGAAGTAAAAAAAGGGTTTTTAAACTGCCTTCTTTTCATGGATTTTCAAAAATTAATCTCCAGGCTTATGTAGAGGGACTTTGAAAAGCAAGCCTGTTTCCTGCCCACCTCCCAACCTGGTTATCAGCATGCTCAAAGCAGGAGCAGCCTAATGGCTTGTCTTACTCATAGACTTTTCCAGTTGGGACCAGCTCAGAGCAAGGGCCCTGCTCAAGAAGAGATACCCAAGACTTAGGAAGTAATTCTTGGCGTGTAGCGAAAGCAATGATATCTGTATTGCAAAACAGATCACCAGGCTGATGGGCTGTTTATTTTCCCACTGCATACGACAGCCACACCTGCTGCTATCTTTTGATGTTTGAGAAGAGCTGCTGGCAGCTGCAGTTGTGGGCCCAGAGGCTGCTGAGGGCCAGGCAGTGAGTTCTTGGCAGCCTTGCTCCGCTTCCTGACCCTCTGGGCCAAGGCCTCCTGGCTGGCAGACCACAGCTTTCATCCACCAGCAGCAGCCAGGCTCTGTCCACATAGCTTTGGCTTCTTTTCATCCATTCCCCCTCTTGAGCAGTAGTTTCTGTTAAAGACAGCTGTGGGTGACCCAGCACACGGCACTGTGGTTAAAATCATGGGTGCCGAACCAGACTGCCTTGGGCTGCATCCCAGCCTGACTGGTGAGCATGCTCAGAACAGCACAGCAGGAAGTGGTGGGTATTGCCAGTGATCCGGGGAACTGTGACTCAGCTTGACACCTGGATGTGTTCTTGAACTTCTCTTGATGATTGCATAGCCTTTCTGTGTCCAGGGTTGGGTGAGATTTACTTACTTGAAATGAATAGTTCCAAGCAATTTACCCTATTGGTTTCATCCCCCTCACCATACCCCCATATAGCCACATTCTTTTCCTTTTTTTACATTGTATCACTTTATACAGAAATGCTTATATTACCTAAGAACATTTTCTTGCATACCTTCTGTACATTTATCCAAATCAGCCAATTCAACATTGATCCAATGTTATTATCTAATCCACACTCCATATTCAAATTTTGCCAATTATCCCAATGTCATACTTAAAGTTTTTAAAAATTATTTTCGGACCTGGGATCCAATCCAGATTTATATATTACAGTAAATTTGCACTTCTTTTCAATGTCATTTCTTCTGGAACAGTTCCTTTTGCTTGTTGGTCATGACATTTTGGAGAGTATGGGCCAGTTACTTTGTAAAATGTCTGGTGTTCCCACATGACTGGGTGCAGTGGTTTGTTTTTGGCAGGAATACTACAAAAATAACCTAGTGCCTTCAGGATAGCTCGTTAGGAGCTGCCTGACTTCTGTTTGGTGGTGTAATCTTCGATTGCTTGGGTAAAGTGTTGTTTGCTAGATTAATCCACTATAAAATACTAATTCTCATTTTTTGATTAGTAAGTCATTCATAATTCTTGCCTGAGTCATTCATTGTTAACATGATGGCTGTGGATGGCGATTTTCCAGCTGTGGTTTCCTCCTGTGCTTCTTAAATCATGTTTTACCTTGAAGAAGTGGTTGCGCTTGCAACCTGTTTGATATTTTATATCAGAGTGGAATCACAGTTCCTCATTTTACTTCATGGATATTTTTTGCTGTCATTATGTATCTTAATGATCAACATGCCCAGGTTTGGCTACCAGCAACCCTTCACGAGGTTCTGTGTAGTTCTGGCATGTGCTAGTTGTTCCTGAGCACATCGCTGCTTTCTGGTCTAGCAATGTGTCCTGGGTTCCTGCATCTGGAATCAGCCATTTCTCCAAAGGGCACCGCTTCCTGTTAGAGGGAGTGGTATTTGAACCCCATGATCTGGGTTTAAAATGTAGAAAGCTGGGGGCTGGGGATTTACCTCAGTGGTTCTGGCACCTGCCTCGCAAGCGAAAGGTCCCGAGTTCAAGTACTAGAAAAAATGTAGAGAGCTGTCTTTGTGATCTTTTTGGTGCATAGAGCTAAAATAAACACATTTATCAGTATTTATTCCTTATCGACAAATGAATAGAGAGATGAAGCTAGTTGAGTGAACCAATATTTCTGGTATAATGTCACCTCCATCCTGAGCTTCATGAAAATGCTTTTAAGACTTCCACATTGAAGGCAGCTTTAGAGTTAAATTATGTGTACTTTATCTTGTTAAAGAAATAGCCATCAAATGTTTTGGTGTATTTATCATTAATCAGTATCGAATTTGTCAAAGATTTTTTTCATTATCTATGAAGATACTCATAATTTTTTCTTTTTAGATTTATAAATATGGCCCATTATATTAATAGATTTGTGAAGAATGAATCAACCTTTCATTCCTAGAATGAATTTTTCTAGTTTATCATGTATTATTTTCTTATTATTGAAGTCTGTTCATTAATATTTTATTGAAAGTTTCTGTATTGTATTTATGAATGGCATCAGCCTCTAATTTTCTTTTTATTTGTGCTAGCATTATCTTGTAGGTATTGTATTAGTTTCTAATTGCTGCTGTAACAAATTATCACTGTGGGCCAGGGATTTAGCTCAGTGGTTCCACCACTGCCTTGCAGGTGCGAGGTCCCGAGTTCGATCCCCAGTTACAACAACAACAACAAAAAATTATCACTGTGCCTCAAAACAACACACATTTGCTCTCTAATATTTCTAGAGGTCAGAGGTCTGAAGTGGCTCTTACTGGGCTCAAATCAAGATGTCAGCAGGTCTGCATTCCTCTTAAGAACTCCAGGGACCAGTCTGTCTCATTGCTTTCTCTGGTTTCTTAGTGGCTCCCTGCATTCCTCATTCACGGTCCCTTCATGATCTTTGAAGCCAGCAGCATAGCTAATCTTCTTATTTATCTTTCTGTCTCTCTTCTCTGACCCCCACCCAATTCCTCTCCTGTGCTTGATGGGGTCACATCTACTTCTATGAACCCCCTGCTTCCCCTTCCCTTTATGAGGGCCTATGTGATTATATTGGCCCTATCTGGATACTCCTGGTTAACACCCCCACTTTAAGATTCATAGCTTGCCAGGCATAGTGGAATATGCCTACAATCAGAGCACTTGGGAGGCTGAGGCAGGAGGATCACAAGTTTGAGGCCAGCCTGAGCTACATAGCAACTCTCTGATTCAAAAAAAAAAATCCGTAACTTTGTCAAACCTGCAAAGTCTCTTGCCATGTAATGCAGTATCCACAGCTTCTGAGATTTGGACGATGGTGTCTCTGAAGGTAAGAGGGTCCATAATTCTGCCTTATACTACTATCAATGTCATACTTGCTTCATAAAAGAGTCTGGAAGTTTTCTTTGATTTTCTGTGTCCGAGAATAGTTTTACAACATCAGGATTCTGGAGGTTTTGTACAATTCTCCCGAGAAACTATATGGACCTGGTGTTTCTTCGTAGTTTTTTAGGTAACCCCATCTCTGCCATGGAAATTATTCAGTTTAAGCTTCCTATCTTTATTGGGTCAATTCCAACTAAGCTGTTTTGCTGAGCAGTTATCTAAGTAGTTAAAGCTCTGGTCCTGGGACCACTGCACCAGGTAGGAAAAGAGAAAGCTGAGGTGACGTGGAGAAGACTCACATAGCCGCGTTAGCAGCCTCCTGCCCGCCTCCTGCCTGCCCTGGAACCCGGGATTCTTCTGTCATGATCCTCAACAGTATTTGAACGTTCGCCTCCACCAGTGGAGGTGGAGCCCAGTGCAGAGGGGCTGTTGCTGAGGACCCTTGAGAGCCCCTTGGGTCCAGCATGACCCACTGGACTGCTCTCAGCGGGGCCCCGCCTGGGGTAAAGCACCCCGTAGCCGTCTGCGGCCTTCGCCTCTCTTGCTGGCAGACAGAACGGTCCGTGTTAGCTTCCTGTGCCGGGGTTGGGGGGGACCCGAATAGGTGTGAGGTGGCCACCTCCGCGCTGCTGCAGCCCCCACCCCTGGGCGCTCCTTTCACGGACCTGCGCGGCCACCACGAGGGGCCACACCAGAGGTCCACGGACGGTGCCACTAACAAAATTTATTTTAGTCCACTTGCTGAGTCTCGGACTGGTTATCGCTTACGTTCCTTTGAGTTTCTCTCTTCATATTCTACCACTTATTCTTTATAAAGATGATTGCTCTTTTTTTCCTTTAGGGTTCACTCAGGATTTTATTTTTGTCCAGTGAGTTGCCTTGGTACTTGTACCTTTTTAATGCCCCTGGTCCCCGTTTTCTCATCTAACTTTGTATTTTCTCGCTGACCAGTTTAGAAATCTAAGAGCATCATTTGACTCCCAGCACCTCCCTGAACCATACTGGATGGGCTTATTCTTCTCCATCGCGTCTGCTTCTCCTTCCATTGCCTGCGTGCTTCTCACTGCTATCCTGTAGCTTCAGTATTTGAAGGAGAGCTGGGCTGGATAGAAGAGTCTTGGTATATACTTTAATTTCTTCTTTTATTAGCATAAATTTCCAATTCATAGTAAGTGTTCATCTTGAGGAAGGGGCTCATAGCCGTCTCTCATCCTAATCTTTTCCACTTCCCTCCCCTCCTCCCCTCCCCACTCCCTTCGCCCCCAGATCAAAGTCTACTTCCCTGTGTGCTACCAACTCTTTTCTTATTTTGCTCTATCGGTTATTTACATTTGGGGTTTCTCATTAAAGAGAAACCATGCAGTATTTAACCTCTGTGTCTCTCAGTTTTACCTTTAACGTCTGCGCTAACACAGTTCTTGTGTTCTCTGTTGCTTGATTAATTACATTTAATTTACTTAGCACTGATGTGGTGTTCTTTACTTTTTGCTTTATTTTGGCAGGAAATTTTTTATGAGATAGGTTTTTTTAATTCTTGTTTTCTATTTTCTCTTTCGTTATTTTTTTGTAGATAGAGGCTGCTTTCATTTCATGGATTGGAGTAGTTAAAAGATCTCTGGTTAAAGAGGGTTCTTTTCTGTAATGCAGTATAATGTCTCTTTTTTATTATTTGGGGTGAAAGTAGTGAAGTCAGGAGTCCTCCAATTTCTTGTCTGTCTTTCTGTCTGCCCCCGCCCCCCGTCTCCCTTCCTCTCCCTCTCTCTGAAATTTCTCCCATTTTGTTTTCTTCTTCCTTTACCATCCAGTTTCCCAAAGACACCTCTGCCCTGCTTTGTGCCCTTTCTCCTGAAGCAGTGTCCTTCACAGACAGCCTCCCACACTCCCACCATTTAGGGCCCTCCCTCACTGTCAGTGCACGAACTACCAGGAGTCTGGACAGGATTTTATACTTGGGGTTCTTGTTCTTTCCAGCGATAGCTTCAAAGCAGTCTTTGGCTCCTTCCTCCTTTCTCTTTTTCATACTGTCCTCCCAGGGCCTGTGTCCAAAGTGTGATATACACCCTTGCTGGGACCTGGTATTGACTTCTTTTCTTTTTTTTGGTACCAGGGATCAAACTTAGGACCTTGCGCTTGCGAGGCAGGCAGTGGAACCACTGAGCTAAATCCCTGGCCTCACTTTTCTTTTATTCACAGGTGATCTGAAATTGTAGAATTCTCTCTTCTAATTACACAAAGGTGTGGTTTGCGCAGTTTTACTAGTTTTCCTTGCTGCTCTGTATCACTTGGTGGGCAGTTCATCACACTAATAACTCACCTCTCTCTGGAAGGCTCTTGGGCACACAAGGAAAGGTGTTGTTTCCTCCAGGACTTAGTCCTCCTGGGGTGGGCGTAGATCTGAGGGAGCCAGAGCTGTATGTTCTTTGCACACGTGAAAACTACTCAAATGTTGATTCACTGCAGGCATGGATTTATCTAGGATGGAGAACTTCTAGGACACAAAAATCTAAGCATTTGAGGCACATACTTGCATTCAAATTTGTTTTTATGCTGAGTGCAGGAGAATATATAATAAAAATTAAAATACCATACTAAGCATTGCTGATTACACTAAAATACTTTGAAATCCATCAATCACCCAGCAACCCTATGAATAATAATGATTTTTCACAACTGTTTCCGAATTTGACAGATGAGGGACTAAGACTCTCTCTTGTCCTCTCCTGGTTACTGAGTGACGGGACTGAAACCTAAGTCCCAGGGGAGGTGGGACAGTACCATTTCCAACACCAGGAGTACTTACACTTAGAAGTTTTCACTTGTTGGATTTTTTTTTATTGTCATTCAATCATCTTTGTATTCTAAGGCCACTCCTTGATAACAGATTATTGGGGGGAAATACTTTCCAGTTATAGCTTGTATTCATTTGCTCTGTGAAAGTAGCATGAGTTGCTTGTTCAGTGAGGTAAGAAACGTGTTTGCACTAATGAGCCCCTCACCTGTCTCCTCAGAGGACAGCTATGGGATGGATGGGAAGGTTAACCTGTCCAACTCACTGCAGACACCACTTGGCAAGGCCCGGCAGAGTTAGACAGTGTGAATGGGCGTGGCTCGAAGATCAGGCACAGCCATAGACTTAGTCTGGTTGACTGGACTGATTACTTGAAGGATGTAGCTAGAGTATTTGCACTGCTGAACACTCACTCTGAGCGAAAGCAAGCAAGTCGAATTCAAACTGCTCATAGTGTTGGGTTCCCGGTCATCTCTGCTGAGCACCCAGTGCTGGTGGCGATGCCCTCTGCAGTCAGACAGAGACCCAAGTCAGATGGCCTGGAAGCTCTTCATTTGACCTTGCCAACTGACCTTCAGACCTTTCATTTGAACCGACCAACATTAAGTCCAGAGAGTACACTTGAATGGAATCATGACATTCCAGAAGTGAATCATCTGAATTCTGAACACTGGAGAAATGGTAAAACTGAAAAACGGACGGGCATGAGGAGATGGATCACGCTGAACGCAGCTGCAGTGGCAGTGGCGTGACAGAGCTGGCGCTCCAGCCCTGCCCTAGGCTGCATCCCCTGACACAAAGAGCCTCCGGAGGATGTGCTTGAAGATCAGCTGTATCTTCCCGTGCATTCTGAGGGAAGCTTCGTTCATCAGATGCTCGACCTGCACAGCCCTAAGCAGCCTGTTCATCCCGAGTGGAGAGGACATCAATCAAGTGGAGAACAACACAAAGGAGGGCTCCGGGCACGCGGAAGGCAGGGCCTCCTATCCGCTCTCCTCCAATTAGATGAAGTCGTTACTTTACCCTAAACTCGAGATTTCTTTTTAACTTTTTATTAGCAAACTAATAACAGCAAGCCTAGCTGCCAACATTCCAAGTTACCACGGGTCCGTTCATGCAGAATTTAGTGTGCATGTGAACAAGTGGTGAGCATCCAGCGGCGACTCATTGTAATTCACTGTTTGCCAAAAGTACACAGAATCCTCGGGGGTGTTCTCTGTTTTGTTTTTGGAGCTAAAACAGTATTATCTTCTGAAGGTAGTAGGGACATGCATACATAAATGTTATCCAGTCAAAATGGCTAGAATTGTGCCTTTCATGGTCTCTAAAACTTGACTTCCTTGGTGAATCTGTCAGTACACTTTCACTGCCTGCACAATGAAGTTCTGATTCATTTTTAACCACTGGAATTTTTCAATGTCATCATTTCTGGTTCAGTGATTTTGCACTTTGAGATTGGCAGGCCATGTCTATTTGGTTAGCATTATTATTATATTATTGTTATTAACAGGGTTATCACAGTCACACTGTTTGCTCTCGGTGTGATAAAATAAAATAGACTCCCGAGGATGACACACAGTATGGATCACATACTGTTTAACATATGCTTTTGCCAGAACATAGTGCATGCGCTTTACCTTGACTTGCTAAGACTGATTAGCAGAAAGGCATGGCTAATAATGCTGGTGGTAAAAATAAATAAACAAAAACAAGACAAAGATTGCCTGCTCTCTCTGTGCCTAGCCTCAAGTCGTTCACCTGTGCTTAAGATTGTGAAATTTTAATTATTTTCATGACAGAAGAAAAAGGACTAAAGACCTTGTGCTTTCATCTTTATTTTGTTTTCTTGGCTTGATTAATAAGCTTAAGTGTTGAGAAAATATATGTAGTCTTAAATTTATATAAGGAACTTTTTCAGTTAACTAAAATCATGAACGTCCGTTCCATAATTTAAATGCATCATAAGGGAGATCAATTTTATAATACTGTTGTCTGACTCTTTTAAGACCTTCACCAAGTTCTGAGTTTTTAAAGACATAGTTCAAAATTGCTGTTGAAAAATCTGTATTCTTGCCAATATTCTTGTTTTGTATTAGATTTTTAAATACCAGCAAAAGGATTACCAGCAAAAGGATTACCTCGTGGAAAGTCATCAGAACCTTATTCAATTGCTTGAGATTGTTTTGTTTCACTTAACAGTGGTTTTCTTTTTATTTTTAGAAACTCAAACGTTTAGATAAGTTATGTTTTCACTAAGTGTTTAAGATAAACTCTTTTAAAGAAAATTTAATATGTTATAGTTATATCTTTAGTAACTTTAAGTCTTTATCATAGACTCTGTACATATGTTAAAATTAGCATTTATCAGATGTGTGTGTCATCGGCTGAATGACAGAATAAACATATTTATGGTCATGAATGATGTACTTTGTAAAAAGAGTTCAAGATATTAGGAAGTATACTGTGTGTTTTTAATCCTGTATAATACTCTGTGATACTTTTATAGAACAATTCTGGCTTCAGGAAAGTCTAGAAGCAATATTTCTTGAAATAAAAGGTGTTTAAAATATACCTGTTTCAGAGAAATGAACCTAACTGTTTTGTGGCATGCCCATTCCCTGCAGTTGACTCCTAATAACTTCAATCCTTGTAACTTGACTTACATGACTGACTATTAGCCACACTTGGAAAAGTGACCTGAAGCCAGATCAGTGACTTCGGCATGGTTGCACCTCACTACTATCAGGGAAGACGCGGCAGAGGCAGCACCAGGGCCTTCCTGGACACATGACCCGGGCAGATGCAAGGGCTCCAAGCTTGGTTTAATGCTCTTGCCATCTTGAAATACACTGACATTTTCCACTGGGCCCTGCAAATCACATGGCCAGTCCTGGGCAGCACAAATGGAGTACTCCACAAAACAAAACAAAACAAAACAAAACAAAACAGGTAACATCCATCCAAGGCAGTTTGGGCACTTTGGGAACCATTAACTTTGATGGAAATAGAAACCTAATCCCTCCCTAAGACCCACATTTTCTGATTGACAAACCCCATCTGCTACCTTCTGTGTCACTTGGCCCTCAGGTCAAGGGGTTAAGAAATGTCCAGAGGTTAGATATGAAATGTCCAGCAGTTAAAAGGTTAAAAAGAAATAAGGAAAGAAAAAAAACCTAAAGGATTCAACGGTCAATCCTTGGATGACTGAAGAAACCAAAGTTCATCAACAGAACAGAGTTAGGGTTAACAGTACTGTCCAAAGCTGAGTCTTTGTGCCTTGCTTTAAAAAACAATGAATGCATATGAACTGTACATATTCCTGAAACTCAGTGTGCCATTTTCATGCATGCATACAATGCGCACTGATCATAGGCAGCCACCCTTCTTCCCTCACTCCCCACCTCAGCTCCCACACTCCTGGTCTCTAGCAGCCACTATTCTACTTCCAAGTCAACTTTGCTTTAGTTTCCACATATGAAAGAATGTGCAAATATGTGTCTAACTTGTTCCTTTACTGTAAAACGTAACTAGGCCAAAAGTTGCTACCTTAGAGAAACTCCATGTCAGTAACTATTTATGCTGTGCCTCCGATGAGAAAGAGGCCAGAGAGAGACTGTCTCCCAGGACTGTATCTCAGAAATTGAAAAACCCCTAGAGCTGGCTGCCTACCAGCTCTTGTTTGATCTGGTGCCCAGAAAGGCCAAGCTGCCTGTCCATTCCGCCTCCCTTACTGATCAAGAAGATGGAGAGCCAGCCCTCTCCACTTTCCCCATTTATACTCATTCACACCATACATGTGCATCTGCAGAAGTACACACACACACACACACACACACACACACACACACAAATAAGCTACAATGAGGCCTCATTTGACAAGGATTTCCCACTTGGTAAGGAAGGAACAATGAACATGAAATTTAAGATCTATGCCAACCTCAAGACTCATTTTTTTTTTTACTATGTATGTTTGTTTAGGAAAGTCAAACCGGTCTAAAACAACTTTATAGGCTGGGGATTTAGCTCAGTGGTTTTGCTGCCTGCTGCGCAAGCGCAAGGACCTGAGTTCGATCCCTGGTACCAAAAAAAAAAAAATTAAAACAACTTTATAGAGTTTAACAAAGTAAAACTGTAAAACGAGGTTTAGATTGGGGTGGCAAATTCACAACAGAAGTGCTTTCTTTTCTCAAAATGTGTCAGGGAAGATACCAGTGCATTTTTCCATTGAACTAGAGCATTTGTGGCCTCAGAATCCCCGACACAGTCAGCTACATCTCAAGGCGGCCATCAACATTGTTGAATCAATGTTGACATGAGGGACGAGAGCCCACTCGCCACACCCAAACTAGGTCATCCCTGACACCCCCTCCTGGCCTTGTAAAAGGGGCGGGGCGGGGGGAGCGGTCCACAGGTACAGCGGAGCCCTTGCTTCTCATGCTGCAGACAGTTCCACTCCCAAAACCCCTCCCCACCACACACGCAAACACACAAGTCCTGTGATCACCAGAATCTGCAGGTTTTCTTGTTTAAAAAAAAGAATATTCAACCCCCCCCACCCCCACCCCAAGCCAACACACCTGAACATGTTGCTGTTCTAAATTTAACTTGTGTGTTTCAAGTGGGCATTAAAGCCCAGGCCTCCCACATGCTAGGGAAACACTGCCCCTGCTTTGTCGTTGCTTGTTTTGGAGACCATGTTGGGCTAAGTTGTCCTGCCTGCCCTTGAACTTTGCTCCTTCTGCCTCAGCCCCCCAAGCAGCCTGGGATTTCGCTCATTCACCATGGTGCCCAACCCAGATTTAAAAGATTGAAAAATTATTATTTTTAGGTCTCACCGAAGATTCTTAGCTTCCCCAACGTAGCCCAATTCTGTTTGATATTTCCAAAACTGATTTTAATAGAAAACACATCTTTGGTCAATAATTGATGTCCAGGGTGATCGAAGCCCCCATCTGCTCTGGGCCCATCTCTGACCTCTGCCACCTTGCCGCAATTGCCACACTCATTGCCAGATGAGCCGGCCCTCGCTGCCACCGCGCAGGTCCTCCTGCTGGACTCTCTCGTGCCCCTCTCCCACCCAGACCCTGTCTCCACCGCCTTACCTGTCAACGCCTCCTCTCCCGAATTCACACCGCCTTCCCGGCTCCTTTCCATCCTTCCTGTTTATCTGTCCCCTCCTGTCCCATCTCAGCCTCTAGAAATCCCATCCACCCTTTAGTGCTCGTATTGTTTCAAATTTTATCTTTTCAGCTAAGCTGTCCTGGACTCTACCACCCCGGACATAATCTCATAATCTCGCTCCTATTTTACACTCCTTACCAAGTAAGAAAACTAATGTACCAAGTCCGGGGCCTGGAATGAGAACAACTGGCCACACTCACCACCTCTCTCTCCTTTTTTGACCCAGAAATAATGGGGTGATGGGCTTCTAGGCCCCAGGGCTGCCTCTGCAGAGGCCACGCTTGGGGAGGGCTTTGCCAGCGCGGCGCGCCGCTGGATGGAGCCAGCAGAGGGAAGGACTTTCAGAAATCAGACTCTCCCTGCTGTTATTAGGGCGCTCCTGCCCCCTCGCATGGGGAATCACAAATGTGGGAGACTAAGGGACCTACACATGTTGGAGTCTTTTGTGCTGCGCGTTGCCTCGCTCTTGGCTGGAATATGGAAGCGGTGAGCAAACGCATCGCCCTCTTTCCGAATTTTCGGCACCCTCACCCGCTGTACCCCTCACACACGCACACGATATGGGGTCTAGAATCTGTATTCTCTCCCCGTTCCTCTTCCCCCACGTCCCTCCACTTCCCAAACCCAACAGGGCAGAGACGCAGAGCTTAAGAGGAACCAATCCAACCTTGGGTAGGTTTCAGTAAGCGAATAGAGGCCATGACCCTTGCCACACAAATATGTATCCACGCTGAGTACCCCCATTCCGGTCAAGGCCAGGAAAGTTAGCAGAGCATGTGTTCTCCACAATGACCGCTAGGTGGCACTCTAGTGAAACTAAATCCATCTTTGCTTGGAGCCAGCACGGGCCCGCGGAAAGCGACCGCTTACATTGATTTCTGAAGAACCAGCGCTCTTGAGTATTGCCTTTTGGCTCCGAGTATTGCCTTTTGACTAGAACAACTTGATCCATGGCAGGCTTGCTCCTTCTGCAGTGCCTAGGATCTTAGCCATTCCGGCAGACCAAAGAACAGTTTTAGATTCCTACTGATTTATGTTGGTATTACGAGTGGGAACTGCATCAAACTTTGACATTTAAATTCAAAAGTGAGCACTGAATATTGATCTCCTTGCTTTCCAATGACTTTGTGCAATTAAAAATGTTTTTTGGCTCCAATACACTGCAGCCACAGAGGCCATCTCTGTCCAGCTGGCGATTTTTAAAAGAAGAAAGAAAACTAGATGTTTTTTAACAGCTCTTAAAACATAGGTTGAACAAAGTCTGGGGCTAAAGCAGGGAAGACGATAACCATGGCCTTTCCTCACCGTTCAATTCTCAAAGTGAAACACATTCTAATGTGCCTGTGTCCAAAAACCCCGAAGCAAAATGTCTGTCTACACCCCAAAAGGTAGAAAACTTAAGTTCCTGAGAAATCCTTCTGCCTAAATTATGTACACATAATTGAGCAGACTGACCAAGGCTTACCACCTACTTTGTGTAAATAGCTCCTTTGATGAATACAGAAAGCCAGGGGGAAAGTAGGGGTTTACCAGAAGTTCAGCACAGAAGCACACACACACACACACACACACACACACACACGGAGAGACACACACACACTCATGCACTTTGGGCCACTCTGACCCTCTGCTTTCTGTGTGTGATGGGGTAAAAGAATGAGACACGGAAATCCACTGCCCTGCTTTCAGCTGTGAAGTACTGAAGGTCTACTCTAAATATAACCCCTCTGTACTCCAGCCTGGGAGGCATGCTGTTATTTCCACGTCTCTTTTACCTCCTTCCACCTCTCACCCAAAAGTATGAGGTGCCAGTGTATTTAGAAAACACTGCTGTCAGCGGAGACATCCAAATCCAGTGCTTTGAAGGGAATGTGGGACATTTTGCTAAGCGAAATAAATCGGGCACAGAAAGACAAATATCACATGTTCTCTATTATATGAGAACACTGAAAAAGTTGATCTCGTAACAGTAGAGTGGAATAGTGGAATAGGGTTTTGAGGGAGGGCGGGATGGAGAGAGGACAGGAATGGGAGCAGGGTGCCATTGGAGAGGAGGAATCCTTTCCTTTTGTTGGATCCTACACATACCCCGTCCACACTGGGGATTGAACCCAGAACCTCACCGTGCTAAGCAGGAGGAATAACTTCTAATGCTCTACAGCACAGTAGGGTAACTACTGTAGACATGTAATTGTATGTTTCAAAAAACTAGTAGAGAGGATTTTGAATGTTCTCAACACAAAGAAATGATAAGTGTTTGAGGTGATGGATAAGCCAATTACTCTAATCTGATCATTACATTGTATACATGTATTAAAATGTCTTACTGACCCTTATAGATGTGTATACCCACACATATATGTATACATACTTACATACATATCCATACATATATACATCTGTATGTATAAATACATACACATATACTTTTTAAAAAATTTAATGCTTTTTCTCCCCAAGTGGAGCCTAAGCCCAAATTCTTGCTCCTGTCTCAGAGCACTGGCTTCTGGGCCATTTCAGCAACCAATAATTTTCCTGTCACCCAACAGATTCAGAAGAAAGGCTTTCAATTCACTTGTTGACCAACTCATTTATTGCCTTTGGGAATCATTTGTGTGTGTGTGTGTGTGTGTGTGTCTGTGTGTGTACTGAAGATTTTCCCTTTATTTACCAACTTTTCGAATAATGAGTTGTACTCCTTTGGAAATCATTCTTAACCCATCACAATCAACCACACACCACTTGTTCCAGGACCTTTATTTTCAGGACCCCAGGCAGTTAGGCAAACCATGACACTAGTGCAGGCCAATGAAATGGGAGCAGAAGTGATGAGTTCTGCCACTTTCTGACTCTACCTTTCCTTCCCTCAGCAACCAAAAGTGGCTCTGAAGGCTCCAGACAGTGCTGCTGGGTCCCTGGGAAATTGTGGAAGAGAACCCCAATGGACATGCACTGTGAAGGAGAGTAGACCGTGTGCTTTGAAGCCAGAGATTTGGGGGTTAGGTTATTCAAGCATAACCTAACAAACATATTCAAGGCACACAGTTCTCCAGGATGAAAGTCTGTCCTGAATTTTAATAAATAATGAACAACTTGAAATTACTTTTTTTGGTGACAATTAAGTAAGTGCTATAATTGGCTCTGAAAACTATAATCCTACCAGCTTACCATTGAACATTCTGCTTCAAGACAAAGTTATCAGTTAGGTAAGGAGTTAATTTTGAGGAAGAAGTGGGAAATCACACACTTCTTCTCTCCAAACAATAAAAATCGAGACAAACTAATTTCAATGCCACACACTTTATTCATTTTTTCTATTTTTTTTCCTTAATATTCAATGATCAAGTATTCAAGATATTGTAAACCAAGGTTTATCAGTACATTGACAATCAATTTCATTGAATACAAGGAAGTCATACATCTTTTAAATTAACCCTAACAGGTCTCTGAATAAATATTCATCTTAAAATCACAAAATCAAACTCCTTTACGTAAAAACTCAAAACAGCCCTTCTTCACAAGCACACCTCTACACAGAAAAACACACGCACACTGAACACACACTCCACGGAGACTCTAATGCCAGTTTCTTTATTCCATTTCCTTAAGCTAAAATGTTAGAGGCTGGCCGTCCGACTTCATGCTTCCACAGTAATATTTGGGGGCCTGGGGTAGAGGTACATCTATTTTAAGAAAAATACCCAATGCCAAATCTTACCAATTATTTCTATTTTCCAATTCTACATACAAACTTTAAGCTGCTTTTGTTCCCCCTTTGGTTTAATACGTCCTTGAAATTAGTTTTCAGTGACATTTTCTCTTTAAATTCTGACCTATATAGTAGACTACCAGAAAAAGACAATACCTTTAAAACCTCACTGCTAAAAACACCTCATATGGGTGTACACTTTTTGCAGAAAAATAATGTGAAATGGCTCTACCTCTCTCTCAAATTATTCTTAACATATGATCCTTCTTGCTAAACTAAATACCAAAAGCACTTGAGTTATCTACAGAAAAACTCCCTCGGGCACTCTTTAACAGTTGAAATAAAGAGTGATGGGTGCCTGTCTTCTGGGAAATGTTCCAGAATTCTAAAATGCAAAGCACATATAGCCCCTTATCAGTGAAATACTGTGAATTCAGTAGTGAACATGCATCATTGAATACTTTTAGCACCAAGGCATATTTTTAATGTTGCAAAAGCAAACAGCTAAGGAGGGTTTCCATCACCTTGGACCCCTCCCTAGGGCTGAGTAAAAATGAAGCGCTTACAATGAACCCTCTTTAAACACACACAGATCTGATTCCAGTGCAACACGAAGTCCGGGACAGACACATCAGCAGCATCTTGGAAAATGAAGAAGAGAGAAAAGACAGAAAAGATAGAGTGCACATGGCAATGAACTTCGCCTGCCAGCCACAGGCTCCCTTATGGAGAAGGAAACGCCAGGTGTGTAGAGGCTCCCTATGTGTCCATAAAACAGAAAACTGGCCAGGCTGCAGCCTAGGCCATTCTGGAGTCAATACAGTGTCTTGGTACCTCAGTGTGCACCTGTGTCTGACAGTCACATTCACGTTCTGCTTCACCTATGGTGTTTCAGGCCCGAGCACCATCCTGCTGCTCCTTGGTGCATTGGAAAATTCCCACATACACTTCGGTCTTTCCAAACTTCTCCTTGGTGCACATGGTGTTTCTGCAGAAAAGGCTCCCAAAACCCCCAAAAACAAAAACAAGGTACTTCCTGGCACCAAATCCACCAAAGAATGCAAGCTGGATTGTGGGCCGAGGAATTTTCTGGGTGACTGGTGAACACACAGGATGCCATGACCTCCCCAAGCCACCCCTGGGGTCACTTCTCTGAGGTCTGCTCTCCCACGTGCACCCTGCTGTCCTACTCCTCAAGGCAACCATCAGGGCCAGTGGCTCGCTATGTATCTTGTGTCTGTTCACTGTAAGTCTTTATGGGGAATCTTAAAACTCACATCTGCCCCCAAACTAAGGGAAATATTAACATTCTGAAAGGAAAAAAAAAGAAAAGACCTGAAATCCCCAAAGCTCAGATTCAACAAATCTGAACTACCATGTTTCCATACGTTTCATTTCAGAAGCTTTGCTGACATTAACACCAAAATTGGATTTGTTCTATATTAAATATAAACTATAAGTAAATATTTGAGGTATGTTACATTTTTAATATTACACTTCGCTAAATAAATGAAATTTACTATAAAAATCTAATTAAACATTAAATGCTGATACTTTCTACAGTTTTTTTCTATTTATACAAGGAAATAATATCTCTAGTCTTCAGAAACAGTAATGCATCAAAAAATGAAATGCATTAACCTCACTATTTTATAATTACATTATGCCTCTGTTAACCAAAAACCATGATCTGCATTATTTAATATAAGAAGTGAAAATGAAGCCAGAGAAACCCACATCTCCACCCTGACTTTGTCACTCTGTATGATCCTGAATAAGTGCCTTTACTTCTCTGAGGCTCAGGTTTGTATCTGGAGAGAGACAGAGAGACAGACAGAGAAGGAGAAAAGAAAAAAAGGAAGAGAGGAAGGGAAGGAAAATAAGCCAGAGGGCTGGGGTGCAGTTGCAGTGACAGAGCACATGCTTAGCACATGCAAGTACCTAGGTTCAATCCCTAGCACCACCAAAACCAAAACCAAAACAAAACACCACCATATTGCAAGTCAAGAGGATTAAAATAAATAATATGTAGTAAGTATTTGCAAAATGCTCCTCAAGGGCCACTAGTTAGTTTCCTCTCTGATCCGCCTTTTTCTTCACCCCCAACATTTTGACACCATGATTCTGAATGACTTTTGATATCTCTCTCTCTCTCTCTCTCTCTCTCTCTTCTTGGGATTGAACCTGGGGCCTTTGTACTGAGCTACATCTCCAGACTATTTTAAGACAAAGTCTCATAAAGTAGCTAAGTTGCCCAGACTGGGCTAGAACTCACAATCCTCCTACCCCAGCCTTCCACAGCCCTGGGATTATAGGCATGAGTCACCATGCCCAGCCTGACTGCTCACTAGGACCAAGACAACCAAAAGAATGTGCTCCCAACTACCCACCCCATACCCTGTGAGGTTCCAAATTAATAAGCTGGACTCAAGGATAGTATATTTATGTATTAGAGCCAAATAACACATTAATTTACAGAATCGATAAAGGAACAAGATGACCTTTTGCCAAAACAAGGAATTTAAAGCCTAAATGCATAGAGAGTGACAGTTAAAATGTCTATGGGAGTCATGACTATAATATATCATAACCAATTTATAAATAAACACATAAGATCTTACATATACAATTAAATACCACCATCCTCAAAATAGTCACTTAGTTGGCTAGCTGATATTCCAGTGATACTACTGCAGCCTAAACCATTTTGGGAGCAATTCTTAATTGGTACATATTCCAAAACTTCATTTCTTCATGATTTTTACTACTTATTTGACATCACCAACAACACACTAATGGTACACCTGTAATTAACAAGTATAGGAAGGACAGTACTAACACTGTGGGGAACATGGTAGGCCAGTTTCTAACCCAGTCACCCCGAGGTTTCATGGAGTAGGAGGAGATGGTAAGCAGTAAATTGATGCTCAGTCAATGATTGCTAAGCGGGATAACTGCTCAAGGAAGAGAAAGGTTGGAGTCTCTATAATTTCCTCTTGTGACTTCAACAATCATAGCACCAAAAAGCACTGCCAATCCTCCCCAAAGTTGCTCATTGAAGTATTATAATCATCAGAGAAAAGTTAAGAAATGATCACTCCTCCTCTGCCTACACAACTTTAGCTCCAGCACTAAAAGATATTTCCCCTTCTAAAGGATCAACGTCATCCAGAGAGGGTGAAGAGGAACACTGAATCCCCAGAGTAGACACTGGGTTAATCAGCAGTGTTTCCTGAAAATCTTCAATGTGCCCACACTGGCCAAAGTTTGACAGCTATCAGCACAACTTCAATCACAGCCAAGCAAGTCTGCTCGATTCCCTGGGAGTGAAGCCTAGGAGCCAAGGGCAAGTGCCTGTCACCTGAGCCATGAGCTTCACCCCTTGGAGTGATTACCCTCTCCATAAGCTCAGCACAACCAAGAAAACCATTTGACCAATCTCATTCCTAGGTGGAGAGGAAAACAACACTGTACTTGGGAATTCACAAAAATTTTATCTGTGTGACCAAGCAAGGAGAGAAACCAAAAAGCCCGAATGGTGGGAGAGTCTGTCATCACCTCTGTCTCGTGAAAACTCATAAACCATGTCTCAACTTGGACACAGGTGAGTATAGGCTCCTTGGTAGAAATAGCCCACAACTCGGCTGGCACTGGGACCCTTGAGTGACCTTGTGCTGGTCCATCAGTGCTGTAGGAGGTGTCTACCTTAAGAACCAGGTAGAAAGCATCCTGCACAGTATCTCAGTCAAAGTGATATGCTGGGAGATTCTGTGAGGAATGGCAGGTAACGAACCCACAGGGGGTTTAGGGACAGAAAAGTCCTGTCTCAGAATTGCTGTGGGAAGGATACAGAAAGGGAATCAAAGAGGCTAAGATATGAAATGATTGTGTCTGATAAAGTGTGATTTAATTGATAGACTGGGTTAAATAACTTTCTCTACTAAGGATCTTACTCTGGATCTGGCTCACAGGTCTCCCTTCTGGATTCAAAATGATTTTCTACCCCAAGGAAAGCTTTCCTGATTTAATTACTCATTTTCAGGAACAGCCACAGCAATTTTCTGTACCAAAAAGGAGGAGGAAGAGGAGAAGGCAGAGGAGGAAGAAGAGGAGGAGGAGGAGGAGGGACAGAGAGACAGACAGAGAGACAGAGAGAGAAAGAAAAAAAGAATACAGGATTTCCAGTGCTTTAAAGTTATAAATAAAATGCTGCAGTGGGACTCAATATTACCTCTGGAATTGCTTTTTCAACTGCTTTGAATGTCATAGTTGTAATTCTTAATTGCTCTTATGTGGGCCCCTATGAGCCAAAGGAATTTTGACAGCCATTCCTTGGAGGAGAAAGCTATCCGTTTCCATGTTATGCATCTCAAATTACAGTTTCTAGACATATTGTTTAGCACACTAGGTTTGAAACCCCTGATGAAATACTGAAGTTTATGTTCAAACTATCAGATTTATGGTTCAGCAGCCTCTTATGACGGAGCAGCCAGACTTAAAGAGAATGCCTTATGAAATGATATAGCCATTCCTTTCATCACGCTATGTGTATGGTTCCTTTGAAGTATTTGAAAAATTCTACCTGATTGATAACTCTGCTATGGCTTAAAATGCTATTAACAGTACTTTAGGGAATGTCCAGCTTCCTCTTTTCAAAAACAAATCTGCTTTATTCTCTGAAAGCAAAGGTAACATGCTGCACTTACATTTTTCCAATCAAATTGCATAGTTGAGGCAAATTCATTTGTGCTTTGTAGCAGAGCTCACAGTAGGTGTTCAAATCTAAAAACTTGGATTTGCAAATGCAAAGTCACGGTGAAGCTCACCTTGGTTTGGAGTGTATACTAATGATATGCACGGCCGTTGCCCTTTCCATGGTTGTGTTAACCATGGACCTCAGCCTTACCCGGTACTGCAGCATGAGCAGTAAACTAACATAGCAGAAGTGGTAACAAATCTACCTAACCTCCTCCTTCTGGAGGAGAGGGAAAGGCTCCAGTCCTATTGAGGTATCCAGCCCTCAGTCAGTATCGGCTGTGTATACTGAGTTTTGTTGGATTGAGGATTGTGTCTGTAGAGGTTAAAAAAGAAAGAAAAGAAGGCACAGGTGTTTCTCAAGCAACTCAACCAACAAAACAAGTGGTTTTCCAGCTTCAGGAGGCGGGCTACACGGCAGCAGGGCCCTCTGCCGGCCCCGGCTCTGCAGAGGACCTTATTGCTTCTGGGAAGGGGCCCGGGTAGGTCTGTGCTGCAGAAGTGATCCCTTTCTGCAAGCCAGTCTCTTCGGGGAACCCCCCCTGGGTGCTGAAGGTTGGGCACGAGGTAGTCCGGGCATACTTCTCGGCCCCGCTGGGCTGGCGCACGAGCTCGCTCACTGTGCTCAGGGGGAGCTCTCGTCCCCTCTGCCTCTGCACTTCATCCTCCTTGTATTTTATGGAGTACCAGGCCAGGAAAATAAAAATAAAGCCAACAAACTTGAGGCCGGCCGCCAAACCAAAGTAGACAAAGCGAAATGATGTCACGTTGTACTCCCAGCAAGAGCCCTGCACCCCGCAGTCCTGCTGCCAGAGCATGCAGGTGGTGTCAATAACTGCTCCAAAGTAAATTGGAGTTGGAATGTATGCTGGGGAGGCAGAGAGAGAGGGAAATAGAAAGATTTAGCACATCTTACAAGAGAAAACAGATTTCAAATTAGCAAAGGTCTTACAAGAGAACACAGATTTCAAATTAGCAAAGGAGATTGCTCCACAAACAACTGATGGGAGTTATTTTCTTGTGTCACTTGATTTTTTAAAAAATATATCACTTTATCACAATTTATTATAAAAACATTCACTAAATAGTAAATACTTAAAATCTTCTAATTTGCAATTCAGAACGTTACTGACTTTTAGGATCATAAAACTGTCTATCACTTGTATATGCGTGACAAATCATCACATTATACACTTTGGGTTCGTTTTGTCAATTATACCTCAATAAAGCTGGAAAAAATGTCTATCTACCAAAAATGCAGTTAGAGAATCTCCTTAAAGTAAAGGTAGATTTTGTCACTAAATACTTAAGAAGCTATACTAGACGCCTTTATTGCCTACCAAAGTTCAGTAACAGCCAGTTTTTGTGGGTTGAGTCCCAGTCCTTGGATGCAGGAGGAGGAGGAGGAGGGAGGAGCTGGCTCCCCTAAGCCACACACCACATCAAAAGGCGAGTTCACAAAGGCACTCGGGTCATGGAAGTAACTATGGCATAAAATCCATCTTGGAAGCTTACAACACAGCACAGCTTTGTTGTCTGGGCCATGCTCAGGACAGCTCTTGAATCCCACAGGAACGTCTGCCTGGTAGGAATGCCTCATCGCTGGCTACTCCCCTTGCCAAAATGTGTCCACAGCCTCACCTGCAAATACCTACCCCTCCTTTAAAGTCCTCTCATGCAGAAGCACTCAATTCCCACTGCGTTTTGTGTACACCTCCATGCTGTTAACTATCACATAGTATTAATTTAAACTGTTTGCCAAGTTGACACCCTATAAGCTCCCCAACGGCAGGGCCATTGACTTGCATGGGAGAGCTGGCACTAGAAGAATGCTTGAAGGAAAACTGAAGTGCAAACTGCTGGATCATTCTGAAGAGTGATTTTCGCTTCTAACATCAAGTTCTTCTTAGGGCAAAGTTGAGGACTTTCCAGCACTTGTCTTTCAGCAGAACCTCAATGCATGCCTTTTAGGCTTCCCAGCCCAAGAACCTATCAGGATACCTCAAGCATGCTCAGCAAAAGTGTGATGGGTGGAAAGGAAGAGGGGAGGAAGGGAAGAAGAAAAGAGAGGGGGAACAAGGGAGAGAGGATGGGCAGGTTAACAGAGCAGAAAGCTGTGATGCATAAGCTGTATTTCATGAAAATGAGATCTATCGCTACAATTAAAATTTAAAGCTATGTAAGTACTGAAAATTCTCTTGCTTTGAAATTTTAAGGAAATGAAATTGGCTGGTTAGCCTCACTGCATGTTTCACAATCAACAGAAATTAAGATAAGTTTAAACTACGTAATAAATGGCTGGTATGCTCTCCCTCCCTTATTCCCGGAGCTCAGCATACATCTGTTGACTTAACTTTCCTTCTAAAAGCAAACCAAATAACCCGCTCCATGACATCAAAGAGGGGCAGAGCAAAAAAGAATTATTTTTTTTCTTCTCCTATCCACCCATCCCTTTGGTGAATCGATTTCTTCTTTGAAAATAACACTTTCTAGTTTTAACTACCTATGTGTGTCAGAATTTGTTTTAACCAACACACATTTTAAAACAGTACCTTCTTGTCTTATTGGTATCAGAAAAACAAGCCACACATTAGAACTAGAATCATTGTCCACCTGGGGCTTACTGGAAAATGCTCATTCATGAATTGAGCCAGCAACCACAAATGACAGACAAACTGAGAATTCCAGAGAGGAATAATGCTTCAAAGGTCAGGATGATGCCATTTAAAAATGTTTCACCCTTCAAAAACTAAAATTTGATGGGCCGGGAGTTAGCTCAGTAGCACACACCTGCCTCACAAGTGCAAGGTTCTGAGTTCGATCCCCAAAACCCCCCAAAAAAACTACAATTTGAATCAAAAAACTATTTTTTCATTCTATGAACAATTGTACTGATTACTGGGCAGAAAACAGCAGCTGAAAAAAATGACAAGCTGCCACTTGAGAAAGAAAAAATAAGCTTGGTAGGGCCGGGGATTTAGCTCAGTGGTTTCGCTGACTGCTGCGCAAGCACAAGGACCCAAGTTTGATCCCCGGTACCAAAAAAAAAAAAAATAAGCTTGGTGATGAGGAAGTCAATTGAATACATTGAAATTGATCTAAGCAATAGGCCACTTCACATGTTCTTCCCATTCATTGGCCCAAGCCTTCGGGGGGTGACACATGTTTGTACAAATTCTTGTTCATGCAATCCATTCACAGTGACATAGCACTAATGAGCTTTTCTTATTGATGAGCAAAACCTGCAGGGTAGCTCTGCACATCACATTTTTGTTTTTAGAATTTTGTTTTCCTCAGAAAACTTGATACTTGTACTCTTTGCTCAGTCTAGTAAAATTGCTATAAAGAAGTAAGAAATTGGGGCCGGGGATTTAGCTCAGTGGTTTCACCACCTGCTGTGCAAGCGCAAGGACCCGAGTTCAATCCCCAGTACCAAAAAAAAAAAAGAAGAAATTGAAAGTTTCACATTCCTCTTGCTTTCATATTAAGAAGGCATAAAGTGATCAAAATGCCAGGATAACAAACTCATTACAAATTTCTTGATTTCATATTTCTTACTCTAGAGGATGTTGCCCAAGTTTATGTTCACAGTCAAAAGGAAACTAATTCAAAGTCGGTTTTGTTTTTCTGCTTCAACAAAGGAACTTGTCAGCTTTGAGCTCAAATCTGAAAATAAGGAAGTGTGCCCTCTCCCCAAACCTATAAATTCCTAGCTATGACTGGTAACAAATGACTTGAGTGCCATTTTTAAAGGACAATGAGCACTTGCCAGCTGCAAAGAGGAACCAAAAGGCACGCTTGGAAATTTGGGTACCTACCAAGTGTTCGCAGCAAGACAAACTGCATCCCCAGCGCAAAAGGTCTCTCTTCATCTTCCACAGACCTACAACGCGGGGAAAGAAAGACGGGTTTTTATTACATACAGCCCTGAGAAAACAGATGCCAACTTGAGCTTGCTTTATGCAGAGCCTGTGACTAAAGGGACACAGTGCCATAATATTTAATTCACTAGAATTTACTAACATCAGCCAAACGAGGTTGGGAATGGCTAAATCACAAAATAGAGATCTCCTTGGTGAAGATACCAAAAACAATTCAATGTATTCTAATTGCTTCTATGTAAATACTAGTGGAAGGTCAAAGGCTCTTTGTTGGAGAGGCAGAAGCAGCTTTAATTGGGTCTTCAAAATCTGTTTCTAATAATTCATAACATTTTGTCTTAAAAAGTGCATTCTCTTTCTCTATTTGCCTGAACTTTCCAGAAAGGTAGATGTGTCCATGGAAATCACTCCCATAATTCCTATAGGTCGAAAAAGGTAAAAACAAAAACAAAGCATATATCCACAAACTGTATTTAAAAAATCAAGTCAAAAGTCACAGAAAGAATAAACTCCTCCCAACCACATTTTTCCTTTTCCTAATATTTATGACTGAAGTAATTCCTATATGGCAGAAAGATTGGAGCCTATTGATTTTTCAATTAGCAGAGATTACAGGACTCCTTTTCTGAGATTTGGGGTTAGAAGTCACTTGCCATATCTGAACACTATAAAGTGAGTGGCCCTTCTGTGGATTATTTAGCATCTCTCATAGAACCAAAGTGTAAAGCACTAGGTTATTAAGTGAGTAAAATTATTAATGGTTTGCACAGCTTCTTAAGTGGTGAGCAGGGCACAGCCGTGTGTACCTGTAGCCCAGCTACTTGGGAGGCCAAGGGGGAGGATCACTGAGCCCAGGGATTTGAGGCTGGCCTGGGCAACCTAACGACACCCCACCCAAGACAAACAAAACAATGAAGTGCCTTATCCTAGAGCTCTTGGTATACAGTGGAAAATTTCCAAGGACCCCTACCCTTGTTGTCTTTCCCCCCAAATCCTTCATGTTTCCCAGCAATCTGCCCGATTGTACACAGTCGTCACATGCTTCCTGCCAGGCGCCATCACTGTGAGGTTTCAAGGAGCCAGAGAGAAGTAAGGCTCACTCACTTCCTCACACCCTCACTGCACAAACCCTGGTCCCTAAGGCCATGTTGTATAAGCTGATGGGCTTTACCACTGCCCCTGAAACCTTTGCTGCAAACACCAGCACAGTGATCTGAATATGGCAGCAATGACATCTTTTTTTTTTGGTACCAGGAATCGAACTCAGGACCTTGCACTTGTGAGGCAGGCAGTGGCACTACTGAGCTAAATCCCCGGCCCAGCACTGACATCTTTAATAGAACAAAAGGAGCTGCCATGTCCTTCCATGAATAAGAAACCCAAACAGGTTAATATAATACAGCAAAGAAAGCACAGCCTGAGTAAGTAAAAAAAAAAAAAAAAAAAAAAAATCACATTTCCCAGTCTGCCTTTCTCTTGATCCAGCTCCAAAATTTTAGACGAGAGTAAAATGAATGAATGCAGCACCATGAAACGAGGGCACAGCATAAATAGTCACAGATCCTGGAGGCTCGGTACTAGCCATCCTCGAGGCTGGAGATAATGGCTTCTGCAGTGTGCATGATCCAGCAACTTGGCCAAATTACTTCCTGCCCTCCTCTGGGCTCCAGCTTCTCAGAGCTCACACAGAGATGGTCTCCAACTCCTAAAGACCAACCTTGTTGGGCACAGACTTCAGGAACAGAAAGGACCCAAATGATGTTTCACTGAACAACAGGACCAGAACCCAACCGAAGAAAGTTCTACAACATGAAAAGTCACAGTCGTCCCTTCCCTTCCTGACCCTTCCCTTCCTGACGCTGCTCATACCATCACTTCCCAGAAGCCACTGCTGATCTCACCTGAGCGTGACTATGATGGCTGATGGCTGGGCGCACGCTGTGATGAAGGTGACTATGAACAGAAACACTAAGAAGGGGATGAGCGTATTGCAGGTCCGTTTGCACTTCCCCGACACGGCATAGCCATTTTCATTGAGATACGTCTTGACTATAACCACGCGGAGCTGGCTGCGCTGTCCCACGGTTGGGGGAGTGATCACTTGTCGGCTCTGGACGCAGGTGCATTCGGTATAATTCCGAATCTAAGTGGCAAAATAAGTACAGCCAATCGAAAGCAAAATGTGGCACAGGAATACCAAGAGAAATTAAAGATGCTCTAAAATAATTGTAGTATTTTAAATGCAAAAATTTTACTAAACACTTCACCCTCACTAATGACAGGAAAGGGTCAAAGTGTGTGTCCCACAGTACCAAAATCTGCTGGTCAAAATGGTTTAAACTGCAATTTTTCTGAGGAGCACTCAGTACTTCTATAGTATTCACCTACCGTATGCTCATTTGGGGTCATAAATGTATTATGCTTTGATCTCCACAGAACTCTTGGGCTGGCCAGTTCAGTCCTCAGCAACATGAACTCCCCTCTGAGTTTTCTGTGTTCACCACAGTACTCTGCACAATCCCGCTTTCCAAGTACTTGGCTCAATCCTACTCTCCAAAGTACTAACACCACCCTGCACACACAGTAGGTCTTAAAGTTAATGTCTAGTAAACAAATCAGAACGCAAGCATGATGGATGGCTTCAGTACCATTGGCTGCTCCAGCTTCACTGCCATTGTTATTACCTGGTGGCCTCTGCCCTACAGATGCATAATGACCCCACCCCATGGATGTAATGTAAGTGTGGCCGCTGCCCTGTGCTACTCGCGAACACTATTCAGTGCAGCTGTCTGGAAACGCTGCTGAGCCCCAAACCACTTGTTCGCTTTTTCCAACAAATTATCCATGACTCACTACTGCTCTACCAAGTGTTGTCTGAAGGGACTGATGATACAGAAGAGCAAAAGACACCAAATCTTTTCAGTTAACTACCAAAATTCCCACTGAAAACAAATGCAAAAGTGAAAAATGAAACTTTATTTGGCATCACCTCCACAATATCAAAACAAGTTAGCCAAAGCTGTGGTAGCTGATGCACTGTCATGGCCTAGGCCATTGCTTATGGCTGAATGGAAACTGACTGAGCTGAGGCCCTCTGAGAGCAGCAGCTCGAACAGGTGTGAGGCTGGGCCCTGTTTCACCATCTCTGTGAGGGTTCAAAGAACAAGCACTGTGCCCCCGAGCACAAGGCCAACCCCCAGGAAGAACTCTCACCCTGAGCCAGGATGGTCTCACACACAGAAATTCGACCATTAGGTGCCGGGAATTAGCGACAGGAATTCTCAATTTATCACTCTAGTTTCAATCTCAGAATCAAACACAGCATCTCTAAAACTTTCAAACAGTGGTCTCACAACCTGTCACCGGCACTGAACAAGCAGATGCATATTAACCTTTTAATTAAAGACAATCTATTCTTATGCAAAGAATTAAACTCGGCTCAGGGAAGGGAATTCTCAAAATAGCCTATTCTTGAATTGACAGAAATATCTTTACGCTGCAAGTTTTAAATAAAGCTTGACGTGAACTTCCAGTTTGTGAAAAAATGGCCACTGCTGATCTTTCCAGACTCCTACCAGGGTAGGCGCTTTCCTAGTCTCTCCTATCAGCACCAACTGTAGTCACCCTGACCTTCAAATCCATTACAAGGTCCCTGTCAGAGGATCAAATGGAAAAGCTGGAGCCCAACCTTCTCAAGTTTCACTGAGTTGGCTCGATAAGTAAAATAGAACAGGGCTGAAATGGAACCAAATCTCTACACATGCATCATTTTTTGTCAGCCCTGGTAAAAAATGATAGCACTGTGTAACTGTCTTTCTGCTAGGCATCTGTCAGAGGTACTGGGTCCTTGAAAAGGGGGACTGAAATCATGGTGGTTGCATATGAATTCACGCACATTCTTGCCATAGGATACTGGATTAAAAACAGAAGAGGAATTTAGGAAGTATACTCACCCCAGTGCTAAGATTGCCACTATTAATACAGCCAGCCAGACAAGGGTTAAAGTACGTAATCCCATCGGACCCGCACACAGGCTCATATTCGTGTATTTTACAACCGCAATTAACATTGCAACTTCCTGTCAGATTCCTGTGGGGCATGGTCAGAGAAGGTCTGAGAGAGAAAAGAAGAAAGTTGTGAGCAGCATACATTAAAAATGAAGCTAAGAGGAATATTCTTGCTATTTAGTGATTTGTCCATTTTAGAGAAGATATTCACACTAACCAAAGCTATGTACCATAAAGTAGCTACCCTCACTGTTATTTTTATAACTTCACACCAAAACATAAAGAAAGATGTTTCAGATTGAATACTTCTTTACCAAATTCTCTGCTCCACCCCAATTTTACCCTCTACTTGAATGCTATGGACCTAGTCTTACATCTGGGCTCAACAACTCTAAGCCCATATAACTCCTCCTTCTTCTCTCTAAAACATGAGCACTTGGCTCTATGTCTTAGCAAATCTGAACCACAATTTATTTTATTTTGCCTAATTTTATTTATTTTTGCTGGCACAGGATTGAACCCAGAACCTCACATGTGTTAATCATGCACCCTACCACTCAGCTACACCCCCTAACCCTAGTTTACTTGTTAATTAACATATAATTTACAAATGTATGAGGTATAACATGATGCTTCAATACATGTATATCTTGTGTAATGATTGAATCAGAATAATTCACTTTAAACATTATCCATCTCTTGAAGTGTGAAATAGAGAAAATACTTGTCAGTACCACACCAATAACACCATTGTGAGCACATAAGAAGGTGATGAGGGATCACAATCAAATGTGGTGCTTTTTGTTTTCCCATGAGGTCATGGCGCCCGATGCAAAGAAATGGTACAACATGGAAATGTCTAAGAAAATCAACTGAGCCAACAGTTACAAAAAGGAAGAAAGGTAAGAAAGGATACAGGCTTGGGGAGAAAAGCAAGAAGTGGCAGTGAAGAACAGAGGCTGGCAGGCACCCGGGTGCACCCACAGAAGAATGGAAGTCACACCATGATATTCATAATCATGACTCCATTGATTTCATCACTATGTCACCATTTTTTTTGGTACTGGGAATCGAACCCAGTACCTTTAGCTTGCGAGGCAGGCCACAGAACCACTGAGCTAAATCCCAGGCCTACCTTTTTTTTTTTTTAAGGCAGAGTCTCACCATGTGGTTCAGGCTGGTCTTGAACTCATTATAAAGCTCAGACTGGCCTCAAACTTGCAGTGATCCTCCTGCCTCATCCTCCTAAGTGCTGGGATCACAGGTGTGTGCCATCACACTGAGTTGTGCCACCATTTTTATACATCACATAGAATACTACCCAAAGCTAAAAGTAGATCATTCATCCATCCATTAATAATCCATCCATTCAACAACTATTTTGCAATGTCTGTTAATGCACCAGGACTTATCTTTAATGACTGTTAGTACCACTTATCCAGTAGCACAGCTCATCCCAACCACACATGTTCACCTACAAAGTGTTGCTATACAACAGCAACAGATTCCAAGTGTCCGTCCTTTAAGAACATGTCCACTTAAGGGAAGGAACCTAAGGAAAACATCAGCAGGTGCTCAAAACACATTGAAGGAGAAAGCTTTCCTGAGTTCAGGAAACATGGGCACAGTCTCAGGGCACCCTTGGTTCTGTGTGCTTTTCTCATGAGGTCATGGTGTCTGATACAAAGAAAGGATAACTAATAGGAAAAGCCTGAAGAAAATTAATTCAGGCAACAAATACAAATAGCAATGAAAGGAAGTGGGCGTTCATGAAAAGTCACTAGGGGCAAGGTGATTGTGGAACAAAAAGAAAGCTGCTGACATGGTTCGTCTTTTACATTGTGCTGATTTAAAAATAAATCTTTTTTACAAGAATATATCTTCTTTGCTCATCATCAATTTTCCAGAAAACAGATTAGAGGCTAATAAGTGTGCAAGTGTTTAAACCTGAATAAGACTAAGCAATCTCTCCGTGGCCGGAAATGAACCCACGATGGGAACCTCAAGTACACAAGGGCTACTTACCATACACTACACTTACTGTAGTGCAAAGGGATCGGGTACCATTGTATAACAAATGGAAGGCAAGGCAGCCTTCCAAATGAGATGTTCTTGGTAACTCACGAATCAATGTGAGATTAATGTCACACAAGGCATAGGGGCTCACAAGCAAACACTTTGTAAGTGCATGTTCTAAACTACTAGCCTTAGAGTCACAAATAGCATTTTTTTTTGGTACCAGCGATCGAAATCAGGACCTTGAGCTTGCGAAGCAAGCGGCCAAACCACGGAGCTAAATCCCCGGCCCCACAAATAGTATCTTACTACAAAAATTGTAGAATTATAGAGCTAGAGAGATAAAAGGGATCTCTGATTAGTTAGTAAACTCACTAATTTTAAAGAACAGGAAACTATGAAATGTATACTAATATGTCCTCAGTCACTGAGGCCTAAAGAAAACCAGCCTTGGGCAGATGAAAAAAAAAAAGAGAAAAAGAGTGAAAGAGAAAAAGGTAACAATCAATTAAGTATCAATGTTTATTCAAATTGGTATTAAATAACAAGAATGTTGTTTAATATACATTTTCTAAAGTATTTCTGCCATTGGACCATTACAGCTGGGTATGTAAGAACACAGCTGCCCACAAAACAAACACCATGCACCTGCAATTGTGCCCCATCATCCTACACCAAGACCTAAAAACCACTTGGATTTCTCCATCTACCACACTTCTCCTGGTTTCTATAAGTCAAGAAGTAGTTCCTCACCCTCCTTGCTGCCTTCCCTTAAGTTTCTCTGTATTAAAAGATATGGGAAGCAGGAATCCATGCATACTCTGCTAAAGTTACATGGATTAGAGGAATATGATTCACACATCAAAAAAATCCTCACACTAATAAACTAGAAAAAATTTCTTTCTCATGATTTCTTAATCTTTATCAACTTACCTCAGTCCTCAAGAAAACTTTAATTACAGTATTTTTTTCCTCCAACTCCATTTAAGTTCTTAGCTTCATATTTAAATCTCCATGGCTATATAGAGCTATGCAACATCTGGTTTATAATCACCATTATCATCCTCATAATTTTCATTATCATTTAAAACTAACATTAGCAAAGCCCTATTTTTACTCCATGGGTTATACAGAGATCTCTACATGTTACCTCATTCATTCCTCATGAGAATTATAATTATTATTGCTGCTCCAATGAGGAAATTGAAGATTTGAGAGAGTACATACTGCCCTAACACACTCAGCCAGTAAGAGTGTGACACTTCGATCAGTGGTCTCACGCTCCATCACCTGGACAGAGCAAGCAGATGCATATCAACCTTTTAATTAAAGCAGCCACCTACAATCTATTCTTATGCAAAGAATTAAACCAGGCCCAAAAGAGAATGTGTAGGATATGCAAACCTCTTCCCATACTTTTCTAGCACTCAGCTTTCAGCAATGCTAAGCAGTAGATTTGGAAAGACCTGGATCCAATTCCAACTCCAGAATTCACAAAGAACTGTGAACCTTAGATTTTACATTTGTAAAACAGAGATTGAAATGTCTGTGTCACACAGTTGTTGGGAGGATTTGATGAACAATCGTTTGTCCAATGTCCAGCACTGTGACTCGGACATATCAGGTGCTAAGGTACAGATGTGTTCTCTTTATCTACAGCTGGCTGATGTACTAACTGATGACAGTAACACAGTCACAAACAAGAATAGTACAAAAGCCCTTCATTATGTTTTTCTTGTCAGAAAAGAAAAAGTATTTAATTTACTCCTACACAGAACAAGGAGGAAAAACCTAGATTCAGGCCTTGGGGCTCCTGAAATAAAAAGGTTTATTATATTTAAAGAGAGATTAGGTACTTTTCCAGATTTCATGCTAATTTGTTCAGATCTCAATTATAAAATTTAAAACTCAATAGAAAAAATTTTATTCATATTTCATTTTCTCTTCATGTTCTTCAAAAGAAGTAAGCCAATTTTTGTTTCTGTCTCCGAACTGAGCCAAAAATTAAATAGAATCAGACTCAGCTAGAAATATAACTTATAAAGCTAAGTTTATTAATAAAAGTAGGCACAGGGGCCGGAGATTTAGCTCAGTGTTTCTGCCACCTGCCTTGCAAGCACAAGGACCAGAGTTCGATCCCCGGTACCAAAAGAAATAAATAGATAAAAGTAGGCCGGATAATAAAAAAAACACATGTAAAATTCTTCAAGCAAACATTTTTCCTCTAAATTTCAGCAATTTCTTTTAAAATAGGTATTATATATAATAAAAATTCCTAATATCTATAATAAGTCAAATTTTTAAATGGCGCCAAAAGATTTAAAATAATAAAAAAAAAAACTTAAATAGATTAAGCATTCCGTGAGATGGGTGGTAAAGGAAATTGGGAGTGCTCTGGCTGGAAATTCTGGTCATCTGAGAGGGCTGATCCACTCTCTCAGTGTGGTGCATGACGAAGACCAGGGGTGGTATCAAGGAAGATGAAAGGCCTTGTGAGAGCAGGAGGCCAAGGAGAGAATTCACAGCTGTGCCAGTGTACCTTCCGAACACCACGGGGCAAACCCATACTCAGAGAAGAAACCCACAACTCTGAGATTCTGGAGCTGGCTGAGACTTGGTGGATTACCCTGTCCAGCTCATTGCCATTTCCTGTCATTTGGTAGCTCAAACAATCACCTCTGGCAAGTTTCTGATCCAGTAGCTGAAGCTGCAAAACCCAAAGATGATATAAAGATGATATAATAGATTTTACTTTAAGTTCAAAGACATGACACTTGATAAATGAGAGATAATAAAGTTAGAACTATTAAATGATTTATCAAGACATAGTACTGGCTAGAAATATTGTACATGGACATCAGATCTAACTCAACTTTTAGAAATTATTTGAAGACAAGCTAGAGTGAGGGACGATAACTTTATTGCATAATGTATTTATAGAAGAACACTAAAGCCCCAGTTTTCATACTAAATGACACCTCTTTTGTCCACAAGATGAGTAGGGCATACCTGTGCTAAACACAATTCAGCAGCCAAACAGGGAAAGGTCAACCACATTTCCTAATTAAAATTCCAGAGAAATTGTGGGTTCTGGGAGTATAACCGCTTGAGTTGGAAATGAACCACGATATTAACCATAATTCTTAGGAGCTTTCATAATGAAATCATCAGATTCTCAAAATTGAAGTATCCTTTTTAATTTTTATTTTACTGTGGTTAGAACACTTAATATTACATCTACTCAATTGTTTTTGTAAGGAGATTGAACCTAGGGTCCTCTTGTATGCTAAGCACACCCTCTACTGCTGACTCCAGGTTCAATGCTAGGTTCTAGACATTAATTACTGTGCAGGACTAAAACTTTATGTCTCTTCATTAGTAATTTCCCATTTCCCTTTCCCCAGAAGCTGGCAACCAGCATTCTACTCCTTGAGTCTATGAATTTGACTACTTTAGACACCTCATGTAAATGGAATCAGGCAGCAAGTGTCTTTCTGTGACTGGCTTTTCCACTTAACATAATATTCTCAAGGTTCATCTCTGTTGTTGCATACTGCAGAGTTCCTTTCTTAAGGCCGAATAGTGTCCTACTGTATCTGTGTGTGCATATGTATCCTGTGCTTTTTACCCATGCTTCTGCTCATCTGTCCTGGACATTTAGGTCATTTCCACATGTTGCTATCAAATCTGAATTCTTTAAGGGAACCACGAATAACACATTGGGTTCACTCCATGAAAAGAAAGCATCTCTATTGGGTCTTCCAGAAAATTCATTCTCCTAATACATCCCAATCCCATGCCAGGCAGTTAGGTGGCTTATGGGTGCTCAATACAGAATCAGTCATTAAATCCTGTAAGGTGAGAAAAGTCACGACGAAGCTGAACCTGGAGCCCCTCACACAAACTTTAAGGAACAGGTAAGCTAATATATTGTGCTTCCTTTGTGTTATTTTTCTTCTTTCAGAATAGTTCAATGATCAAAAACACGGCACTCAGAATCACAGGGATCCAAGTTCAAATTCTAGAGCTCAGCCACTTTTGAGCTGTATGACTTCAAGCAAGTTTTCAAGCAATTTTTTTCTTTCTCTTTATTTTACAAATGAGAAAAATATCACTAAACACATATCAATTGCTATTTATAAGTGATCCCATTCTACCTTCTCTATAATCCTAAGAAACAGGTACTATTGTTAAGCTTACCAAAGGTCAAAGAAACCGAGTCACAAAGGGCTGGAGGTGTAGCTCAGTGGCAAAGGACTTGGCTAGCATGCTCTAGACACTGGGTTCAAACCCCAGCACTATCAAAGAAAAAAGGAAAAGAAAAGAAATTGGGGCACAGAGAAGGTAAAGAACTTGCCATGTACTTTATCCAATCCTCCCATCAATTCAACGATATAGATTCTATCAGTACCTACATCTGAAAAATGTAGGAACCCCACACAGAAAAGCTAAATAATCTGCCTCTGCTCACACAGCTCATAGTGGCAAGGCCAAGATGAAACTCGGTCCTGGATGATTAGAGAGCCACAAAGCCAATGCAGCAGTGATGCACAGCACGTATCCCCGTGCCTGTCGCTCAGATGTCTGGAACACTAGAAAACAGTGTGGCACTGGGAGAAACAGACTCCTCTACAGCTGGATTAGTAAAAAGGTGGTGTGGGCATAAAAGCACATGCCTGTTTGAAATACACAGAGTAAAACAGCACCTCACTGTGGTGTTCAGAAAACCACAAACTGATGTAGATAATCAAGGTGTGATTTAGTCCTGCTCCTTATTAATGGATGCCTTTGGGCAAGTCACTTAATCTCTAAGCTTTAGTTTCAGTCACTGAAATGTGATAACAATACATACATGGGAGTGGTGTTGTAAGCTTTACACATAAAAGTCACACATGACTTTTGTAACCATCCCTGAGCCAAACTGATAGCTAACAAAGATTTCCTCTTCACTTCCATTCCCTTCATTGACTTTATAGGAGAAAAAAATACCAACACACAAGCCTTAAAATCATGCAGAACAGAAACAGATTTTACTAGGCAGGCAACCACATACCACTGAGCAGGTTGTACACTGTTGAAAAGAATCCAGCCAGGAAAGAAAACCTAAAATGTAGTCCACACCCTATGTAGAGAAAGGATCCCATTTTTCTTCACACTGTAAAAGTGGCAGGCCTGTGTGGTAGCACCACTGAAAATTGTTTATACTAATTCATTCTCGAACTGTCTTCCAAGAAGTAGTTGGGGAGCCAGAGAAATTCTCCATGGAAACTGAGGTTTTCTTTTGCTGATTCATAAACTGCATTGAAGGCAGACTGCAAGTACTAGCACAACTGGATCCTTCTGGTCATGTCTAGTACCCCTTACTAGGTTGCTTTTTCTTAATGATTACAATAAAATGAGAAGGAGCGTGCCATTTATCATGGATTCAGATAATTAAGATGTATGTTTACACCAAGTGCTTTCTAGGATCAGCAATACAATACAAGTGACATTCCTGAGCAGAGGCCGATTCCTGACCTTCACTCATGACTGAAAGAAAATAACAGATTGCTGGACATGATCCGGCAGAGAAGGGAACAGAAACAAACAAAACAAAACTTCTTTTTTTTCAGCACATTCTAAGTGATAGATTTTGTGGTAGGAGATCTGAAAAGTTTCCCTTAACTCTTTATAATCACAACTATAAGCATATAAAGTATCTAAATGCTTTGGAGGTGAAGATGACAGAGACAATAACCTCATTTTGTACCCTTCTGCATTATTATAATATTGTCAACCACATGCATTTAATTTTCATTATGTCTGTAATTAGAAGAGATTGACGTTACCGTCAATTTATATATGTGGAAACCAAGATGCAAAAATATTAGGCGATTTTCTTTTGCTAGGACCCACAGCCAGAAAACAATGGAACCAATACTTGCCTTTGAAAATATTATTGTCTTAGAGAAAAGAGTTTGAGGGGAGAGGGAAGAGAAATTTAGAGAGTTCATTCTTGGTAAATCCATTTTCTCACTAACATAGAATTGGTTGTCCACTAAGAAAAGCAAAACTAGGGAAAAACAAAGGAATTGAGGAAAGGGACTAAAAAAGAAAAAAAAATTAAAAGAAACCATTTCATGAGCCTGGGGGAGGAACCTGACTAGGGCTAGGTAAATGGATTGCTCAGCAAGGATGAGGGCCTGCTAAGATTGGAACTCATGAATTTGTAATGCAGCCAATCAGCACACTTACGTAATTTTTTCCCAGTAGTGCTAGGGAAGTCCAGAAGCCATTGATTCAGGACTGGGAGGACAGGCGTGGTGCTAAACAGCTTAAAAAGTCATAAGGTAATGTGTTAGTCAGCCTTGCATTGCTGCAACAAAATGCCTGACATAAATAACTTAAATGAAGCAAGACTTACTCAGGCTCACAGTTTCGGAGACTTCAGTCCATGGTCATCTGGTTCCAACACTGTGGCCTGAGGTAAGACAGAACATCCTGGCAGAAGGATGAGGTACAGCAAAGCTGCTCACCTCATGGAAGCCAGGAAGCAGAAAAAGAAGAAAAAAGCCAGAGAGGAAGGGGCCAGAAAAAGATATAGTCCCAAAGGTCACACCATGAACCACTCCCTTCAACTAGCCCCTACCTCCTGTTTCCAACAGCCCAAATAATGCCATCCAATTGTGATCTCATCAGTAGATGAATCCACTGATGAAGTTAGAGCCCTCAAAATCCAATCATCTTCAACCTCTGAACACATGAGACTGTGGGAGGACATTTTAGATCTAAACCATAAGGAACTTGCAGTTTCAAAGCAGGTACGATAATTGAAACTGTCTTCTACCCCTTCTGAGAACATACTAAAGAGAAGAGTAGGATTAAAACAAGCAAAGTCATACAGCACAGAGCAATGGAAAGAGGGACACCAAACTTCATGAATGGTGCATAGGCAGCCATGAGTTCATGGCAAAGGGCGCTTTGCAGGATAAGGAGCCAGCCTGCCCACAGGAACCTCCAAATAGCTTCGAGCCTGAGTCAGTAAATGTGACTCGGTAAGAGGAAAACATGCAGGGGAATATGATGGAGTTCCCTGGGAATCAGAGGGAGAGAAACCATATGGGTGGGTCTTTCCATTCTCATGTTAAACCCACCCCAGCACCAATTCAGAGTCCAGAGATTCAACAGAAAGCTCTTCTCTAAAGAAAGTGGAAAAAATTAACAAAGCTAAGCTTCTACTCTGGTGTTGACAGCTCAGAACCAAACCCCCTAATTCTTATATTTGGGATGAAGGAGAAGTACATAACCTGAGAGATGCTAGACTGAGTGCTGTCAACCTGCAAAGCCCAGAAAAAAATAAATAGAAAGTTGATCCTTAAAACCAAATGATAAGATGTACGGCATAAAAACAACAACAAAAAAGGGCCGGGGATTTAGCTCAGTGGTTCCGCTGCTTGCCTCCCAAGCACAAGAACTCGAGTTCAATCCCCGGTACCAAAAAAAAAAAAAAATTGTAATTGCATACATAGGAAGATTTGAGAAGATAACACTCTCTAAAACAACATCAAGATGCTACAAAAAGAGAACATTCAAAATTCAACAAAGAAAAAAATTATCCTCAAAATAAAAACTTATATTAACAACAAGGTTTGGGAAAAGCTCTCATAGCAAAAGATTCAAGATTCAGTTAGTAAAAAGACAATCCACAGAATGGGAAAAAAAAATTTTGTCAGCTACTCATCAGAGGACTAATATCCAGAATATATAAAGAACTCAAAAAAATTAAACCACCTAAAATTAAAGACCCAGTCAAGAAATGGGCTAGAGAAATGAACAGACACTTCAGAGAGGAAGAAATACAAATGGCCAACAAATACATGAAAAACGTTCAATGTCTCTGGCCATTAGAGAAATGCAAATTAAAACAACCTAAGATTCCATCTTACTCCAGAAAGAATGGCAATCATTAGGAAATCAAACAATAACAAATGCTGGTGTGGCTGTGGCAAAAAAGGAACATTGTTGGTGGGAATGTAAATTAGTACAACCATTATGGAAATCAGTATGGAGTTTCCTCAAAGAATTGAAATTAGAAATTCCATACAACCCAGCTATCCCCTTGCTAGGTATCTTCCCCAAAGAGCTTAAGTCATCATACTACAGTGATAAATGCAGACCAATGTTTACAATTCATAATAGCTAAATTCATAATAGCTAAATCCTGAAAGCAGCCTGTATACCCATCAACAAATGACTGGATAAACAAAATGTGGTATCTATATATAGTGGAATACTACTTGGCTATGAAGAATGAAAAATTTGAGGCATTTGTAGGAAAATAGAAGTACCTGGAAAATATAATGTTGAATGAAATAAACAAGACATACAAATTTGAATATTGTATGATATCCCTCATTTGAGTGAGACAAGGTACAAAGAAAATGAAAAAAGATGACTAGAAAGAAACAAGGGGATTTAGCTCAGTGGTTCCGGCACCTGCCTCGCAAGCGCAAGGTCCCAAGTTCAATCCCCGGTACCAAAACAAAATAAAATTAAATTAAAAAATAAAAAGAAACAAGGGGACAGATTTTGTACAATAAGGAAATGGTCCAAGAGAACAAAGAGAAGAGTAAGGGAGAGAGAAGGGAATAGAGATATCCCATGTACAGGAACCTAATAACTATAATCAATGTTATCAGTGTAAACATTGTAAGACAGAACGTGCTAAGACGAACAGTATCAACAGGTACAAAAAAGGTGACTGGTGAACCAGACGCGGAAGGGGGAGGGGGAGGGAAGGAGAAGGGAAAGGGAGCAAAAAAGCAAGCTGTAATATGTACATGTATGTAAACACTCCCCACGATGATGGCAAACGGCATGAATTACAAACATGTACCAATAAAATTAGACTTTAAAAAGAGAAAATATGAAATATCAGACAATAAATTAAACACACAACCAATGAGTCCATATGTGCCAACATCTAATTAATAGGAGTCCTGGAGAACACAGGGAAAATGCACAGGCAAAACTAATCATGCTATAGTAGAAGAAAACCTCCCTACGCTTCAAAAAAGTGCATGTTAAATTAAAAGGGCTCAAAAGTGAGGAATGTATGAACAAAGTGTGTGGAGATATCCATCCATCCATCATCTGCCCATCATCTAATCATTCATGCAGCAAATGCCATGCACTGTTTTCTGATGGCAGGGACGGAACTGTTATGTAGACAGATACACTGATTGGTCTCAAGCAGCTCATGTTTGGAGCCAGAAGTCAGGAGCAAAGCAAATACTTACACAAGACAGTTTCAGATAATGTGTGCTCTGTAGAGGGAACTGAGAAGGAATAATGTGACCAAGAGTAAAGAGTGGGCTCCCTTAATCTGTGCAGAGAGGGCAAGTCCCTCTGGGAAGGTGATTGCTGAGTGTTGGAAATAACCTGTCTGGTCTGTACCTCAGCTTTGTCATGTGTACAGCCAGGTCACCAGCAGCACCTGCCTGATAGGGTTGTTGTGAGGATTCCGGGGTTCATATATGTAAAGAAGAACACTTGGCATGCAGTAGGGTCAGTGTAAGTGTCAATGTGTTTCATATTCTTGTCACTGGTACATAAAGAACTCCAGGCTATATTATCACATAAAAATAAAGCTCAGAAAAATCTGTGTAGAATGCTCTCCGTTGAACATGAAATAGGGAAAACTGGAAATACACATTCATGGTTTCATGTGTAAAGAAGCCCTAGAAGGATACACACATACACCAAAAGAAAAAAAAAAAGTGGGTAAAAGTGTTGACATGGTTTGCCTTTCATTGGAGAAGTCAAAAGTAGGTGAATGGAGGACTCTGGTAAAATCAAGGCTTTTGATTGTAGATTGTGTTTTCATTGATTTTTTTAAGCTATGTGAACATATTGCCCATTCAAAATATATTAAAAACAGAGCAATTTTCATAAATCCAATGAGCATTTTCTCCTTGTCTACTGTAATCAAAATGCTATGACGGTCACTTTGTGAAGACAGAAAGGGGCATAGACCAAGGCAAGACTGTGGCCTCTGCCCTCCAGGAGTGTGGGTTCACTTTAGAGAGAGAGCACAACATGGGAAGAATGGCTAGAGGGAAGGGCATTCTGACCGGGGTGGGTACACACACAGGTGTGCACGGAGTCTGACCGGGGTGCGTACATACACCGGGGTACATGGAGTCGACCTGGGTGCATACACACACAGATGTACATGGAGTCTGACCAGGGTGTACACACGCACACAGGGCTTTGCACTTCAGTAGAGTGGCAGGGATGGCCTTCAGAGGTACTTACCCTGTTGTATATGGGATGTTTATGCCCCCTAGATTAATACTTTCACATCCAACAATGAACAGGGTTGAAAAACACAGGAGAGACACACCACTGCAGATCATTGCTAGTTTTGCAGATTCTCTTGCACCAAGTTTCAATTTTTTAATAATGTAGCCTCCCAGGACAATACCAACACCAGCACTGGGGACAATAATAACACCTGGGGAGAAGAGAGGAGAGGATTAATTTGAACTGGTGCAGATTGTTATTTGTCTTTTCTAATTATTCTATTTCTACTTGCTCATAGTACTAAGCAAAGAATAAAAAATAGTATATTCAATAAATCTTTAGTGTGTGATCTTATAGTATAATGTTTTGAACACATACAATTAACAAAGGACTCATATTTAGATGGCATTTAAAAAATTTTTTCCAAAGCAATAAAACAAAGACAAACAACCTATTAAAAGTGAGCTTGGTATCATCTGGTAGAGTTGAAGATATTCACACCCTGTAACAGGCAATTTCATTCCTGGATATATACCCTGAAGAAACTCGTGCACATGGGTACCCAAGGAAGTGTACAAGATATGTGAAGCATCATAAGAGCTCCAAACTGTAAATAAACCAAATGTCATTAACAGATACATTATGTATAATATACGCATATAGCGGAGTGCTATTATACAGCAATAAAAAGGAAGCAGTTTAACAACCTAGAAGTATGTGGATGAATTTTACAAAGAATGCTGAATGTAAGAAATAAAATGCAAAAGAATACACACAACATGTTTACACTTGCATTAAGTCCAAGAACCTGTAAAACTAAACCATGTTTGGGAATGCACATACAGTCATGATGAAAACACAGGAAGTAATTGCCATAAATGCCAAGGTGGTAGTAAGAGGAGTGATGTCAGAGAAGGTACCGAAAATATTCCATTCCATTATTTAGGTAAGTGTTAATACCATGGTCTCAATGTGTGTCCCCCTTAACTCATATGTTAAAATTCTCACCCCAATGTCATAGTATTGGGAGGTTGAAACCTTCGGAATGATTAAATCACAAAGGTGGAGGCTGCATGAATAGAATAAGCGCCCTAATAAACGAGGTCAGAGAGCTCTCTCTCCCCCTGCTGCCATCTGAGGACATGGAGAGTATGCTCTATGAAGAAGCAGCCCCTCGCCAGACACCAAGTCAGCCAGTGCTTTGATCTTGGATTCCCAATCTAGAGCTGTAAGAAACAAATATCTCTTGCTTACAAGCCACTCTGTCTATGAAATCTCGTTATAGCCCCCAAAACAAGCTACAAGTGTTTCCTTTGTATTTATTCCTTATCTCTAAATTTTAGTTAAGGTACTTCTGAGTATGTTATGTTTTATAGCCAAAAATAATGAAGAAATAGTCACAGTGCCTGCCCCAAGAACCTTACAATCTAAAAGAGAAACACACAGGTTACTAGAAAAGTAGAATACAAGACAATAACCATACAAAGTGCAGTCAGAACACAAGGAGAGACACCCAAGTCTTCCCCAGAAGAAATCAGGGAGGGCTTTTTACAGTGGTGACACTTGAGCTGACCCTCAGCAAATGAGATAGAATCTGCCCAGTGGACAGGCAGAGAGAACATTCTGTACAGAGGAAAAACTTGGAGAGAAGCAGGGGTAATGGAATTGGAGATTCAAAGCAGCTCAAAGCCGCTAGAAGATGGTGGGACATGGGGACGAGAGGTTAAGAAGACAAGAGAGCATGACAGAGCATAAAAAGAAGCTCAGATTGTATCTCTAGACAATGGAAGGCCACTGGAGGACCTCGAGCTGGGTCAGATGATGTGGGAGATGTGTATTGTGAAGATCATTCTTGCAGTGAGAAGCAAGACAGTTTAGACAGGGTGAACACAGTAGTTAGAGAAGAGCTCAGGAGGATAACCACAAAGGTTCTGGAGAGCCATCCTAAGCTCTGCACCAACTGCATAATAAATTTGATAAGGAGGCTAGGTGAGGCTAGCATGTGACACAGGGAGAGAGCTAGGATCGATCCAGAATGTGAGGCATCTCAGGGGCCTCCACTGTGGACATGTTGATTGTGAAGGGCCTGTAGGACAATCAGGTAGAAATGCTTCACACTGCTGCCCTGTGTGGGGGCCACAGGCCAGGAGGAGCTGGGCTGGGGAATTTGTCGCTGAATTCATGGCAGAGACAGGAGGTTCCAACAGGGCCCACAGTGCGAAAACAAAGGACCAAAGCCATTGGAGGAGCACCAAAGTTAACAGGATGTCATGAAAAGCTGAGCCCACAGAGGAAGCTGGGAACAAGCAGCTCCTTAGGCAAGAGGAACTCTAGAAAAGAGAAATGTCATAATGAGATAAACCTTGGGATTTGGGTCGTGAAAATAGCTGTGTGATCACGCACAAGATTCCAAAACTCTCTAGGCCAGATACCTTTGCTTTCTCATGAGTTGTCCCCTTCCACCTGAGAATGTGGATCACAGACACTCTCTGTAAGTAGACATGGCACGGAGCATATGGTACATGTTATAAACTGTAGTAACTGTGTTACAGTTGTGCCATAGAAAACTAAGAGAGACAGTTTCAAGGGGAAACCAGACAATGATGTCAAATGGCAAAGAAATCCAACAAGAAAGGCTGAAATGAGATCATGATGTCATTGGAGACACTGGCAAGAGCAATCTAAAGGTGGAGTGAAGGAAGAAGCCAGACTGCAATGGGGTGAGCAGTCTGTCATGAGGCCTAGAGTTTGGGGACTCAGGCTGCTCTTTCAGGAACTCTGGGTATCAGAAAAAGGAGGGTATGAGTTAAAGAGGAGCCAAGATTGCAGCTTGGAGGAGATCAGTCTGTTTTGCTAAGATGCAGAGAAGACTTAAGCAGATTTACATATGGAGGAAACTAGACTATAAAGAGTGCGAGGTCCTTGAGAAGTAGCAGGATACGGGACCAATAGCTCAGATGGTCAGCTTGGCCCTGGAGGGGGCTTCATAAATCTCATAAATCTCAGCTTTCCTGCTTGGTTAGTTTTCCATTATTTTGGAAACATAATGTAATCATGTTGTAATAGAACATTTCAAAGCATAAAGAAGACACAAAAATCCACTGCTTACATTCTGACATATTTCCTTGAAGCAATTTTTCTCAGGAAATTGATAATATGCTGTAGATTCTTTTTGGTTTGGGCAAGGAGATGTGTTCTGTACAACTGAAAACAAAACCAACTCCCAGCGGGAAGGGATCCTGAGGACTTTCCATGTGGCCAGGGGTTGGCCTAGCTGTGGTGGGAAAGCCAGCCAAGCACTAGACAGGAGCATGTTATACGCTTGGCAGGTGGGAACCATGGATCCAGCAACATCAGACACCAGAACTCTCCAGCTGCTTCACTGCACACCGTGGGACAGTTTGTTCCACCATGTTCAGCAACCGGCAGAAAGAGCACAAGAGGAGGAAACCCTGAGATCAGAGTTTTGCCTGGCCACCAGTACTCATTTTGTTATCCTCATCAGCGTCTGATGAAATCACTAGGGGCCCTTTAACAAATGAGGAAGCTGAAGACTCAGAGCAGAGACTTGCCCTATAGTATAGAGAGAGGGAGAAAGGGAGAGAAGGAGGGAAATAAAGAGAAGAGAGATATCTGTCCACATAGCCACACAGCTCCTTAGAGCCAACATGACCTGGGCTCTTCTAGGTAAACTGACCGAAGCTCTGGAGGAAAGGAAGCTGGTTAATGAAGAATCCTCCTCATTAAGTGAAAGCACATGGGCTGTCAATGTGACTAGAAAGGCAAAGCTTTCTTTACCTTTAAAATGAAAACAGTAAATTCATAAAATTCCTGCTTACAATTTATGGAGTGGCATGTGCTGTGCTAGACCCTCAAGGGAAAAACAACAACAACAAAACTAAATCCCCCGTTCAGAACTGAGTCATAACTAAAAAGCATGGTAATTTATTTGACTAAACATCCTAGTTAGTATTCAGCTCTTAATAACATAATATGCCATCAGTAAATGTGAGGGTACATCAAGCATAGTGACAGCCATTAACATTTCTCCTGGTGCCCCCGTCATCTAAATCACATACACTCCCCAAAACACAACAAAATAACCAACAGTCAACCACAAAACAACCTCAGGAAGGGCAGACCACTGATTCGCGCTAATGTGTGCCACTCTCAGATGTGCAGCGGGAGTGGCCCAAATGTTTGGCTTGGAGGAAGTTAGCCTCCTGGGGTGGGCATGCAAATTTAGTGCTGAGGAGCAGGGCGGGAGCAGGTGGGACAGGAGAACCTGCTCATTGCCCTCTCCCGATGCCCCCAGCTCTGGTAGCCAGGCTGAGCACTTTGGGGCGACTTGGCACAAGCCTCAGAGTCAGCTTCTCCACCACCGTGTGCCCACCCTGTCCTCCCTGAGGCCCCCCCTCCCTGTGTGAGGAGGGGAAATACAAAGAATGGCGCTCAGCCAGAAGATGCCACTGGTCCTGGGCCCCACTTCACATCCCTGGCTACTACCCTCCTTCTCTTCCCTCCGTCCCCAGACCCCTGTAGGCCAGCACATGGTCCCACAGGGCTCAGCTCCTCTGCTCCCTTTCCCAGCCCCGAGGGCACAATTCTGAGTCCCTGAGTTCCTACTTCCTATGTCCATTATTGGCCAAGATGTGGCAGTCCCAGGGGACTGTTGGGGGCTGGTGGCATCAATTGGTGCCCTAGGGTAACTGACATGCTGAGGGAGAGGGCAAGACAGATTGAGTGTGGGAAAATGGGAATACTACACCAAATCCAGATACTCAAGGCCTGAGGAACCAGAGGTAAAGGACAGAGGTCAATGCAATCCTGGAAGTCCAAGGGACAAATCCTAGTTTAAAAAAAAAAAGGCTCTGGAGCCTGAGTTCAAAACTCAGCTCAGCCACTTACAAGCTGCAGGTCCTCAGGCAAGTTACTGACCATTTCCAGGACTCAGGTTCTCTCCTGGGTAAAATGTCCTCATAAAACTGTCAGGATTAGATGAGTTAAGACAAGGGAAGAGTTTAGAACAGTGTATGACCCAGAGTATACACTCAAAATTGTTAGTCATTTTAACAATGGACATCACTATTATCTAATATCAATGAGTTTAACTTCCACACATATAGGTTGGAATTGTAATTAAGTAAATTTCTATGTAGTATTTAATCTATAGGATTTCACTTTAAGCAATCAATGAGTGGCCCAATGTAAATTTCTAGGTGTTCTTTTTGTTTTTTGGTATCAGGGATCGAACTTGGGACCTTGTGCTTGTGGGGCAGCCGCCGGAAGCATTGAGCTAAATCCCCGGCCCCTTCTAAGTGTTCTTTAATAGATACACCTTTGGCATTTAGCTACTCTGTGTTCTTGTTCAGCTACGTGTGTGTATATCTTAATCCAAACTCACTGCAGTATTATTGACAAAACAGATGGTTCTGCTTTGTTAAAAGGTCTGGGAATACCCTGTTACCTTTCTTTTCATTTATCCAAGGAAACTGACATATTAATTGTCCTACTTCCTTACTTCCTCCTATGTAAAGCACTATTACCCTATAACACTAGATGTCGAAGCTTTTTACTCTGAGTCACAATATCACTTGCCTTCATAAAGTTATTTTCCTCTAACTTCTGTCAACAGGTAGACATTATCTGTATTATAAATAAACACATGAAATATATCTAAACCTAACATATGATTTGGGAGCTCACGAAAACCTTGAACAGAAGGAAAGGGACAAAATTAGCAAACCCATTTATTTTGTTTTGTTTTGTTTTTTGGTACCAGAGATCGAACTCGGGACCTTGCGCTTTTGAGGCAGGCGCCGAAACCACTGAGCTAAATCCCCGGCCCCTGCAAACCCATTTATTATCAAGAATGTTGCAGGTTCAGGGAACATCAATTGTGCCATTGTTGTTACAGTTGTTAGGAACAACAATAATTTGCTTTGAGGGTACCGAGTTGCTAGCTCCTTATCATCATGTCTGCCACCATCTGCTGAGTTTACTTCTCTGACTTTCCCTCGCTTCCTGAGCACCAAAAGGACTATATTTTCATTACCTTCCTACCTGTCTAGTACCAACCAGGGCCCAGTGAATGTATGGATAAATAAACACATTTTATTACTTAGAATTTTTATATAAAAATTTACTCATCCATTTCAATTTTCAATTATTCCTTCAACCAGACTATATTCCATTTTGCGAAGGAAAAATCTAAAGTCTAGTTTGAGGTTAAAGTAACTTTCTAAAATCAATGTAAAATCAATAGGTACTAAGTATCTAGACTGAGGCCTGAAGAACTTCACTTTTTCAAAATTCTGAATAGAATATTACTAGTGAAAGTTTACACTAGGCCTAGGCATCATGGTACATGCCTGTAATCCCAACACTCTGAAAGCCTGAGGCAAGAGGACAGCAAATTCAAGCTCAGCCTGGTAACTCATAGACTTAGTGAGACCTTGTCTCAAAATATAAAAATTAAAGAAGTGCTGGAGATGTATTCAGTGTGAAAGCCCTGGCTTCAATTCTCAGCACACACACACACACACACACACACACACACACACACACACACCCACGAGTATACGCCAGGTATTATAGTAACTACTCTTCATATGGTTAACTCATCCTCAATATTTCATGGATCTTGATGCTCTGAAATCGAAAAATGTCTTACAATCAACAGTAACAACCTTATATCATAGTCTAATCAGAAGCATTTTTCTCTCATTGTGACTCAAAATTATGGGGCATTTTACCGTCAATAGTATCTTAGATTGGAAGGAATACACCATTCTCTCCATATCACAGCTAATCAGTGACAGATCAGGTAAATGAATTCAAATTTATTCAGTCTTTCTAAAGACTATGCTTCTAACTTTATGATACAAAATAAGTGTTTTCCTCTGAAATTATTCTACCCGCTTAAGTTTCCACTTCTCTTGCAAACATTTTCTTGTAGGAAGTAAGTATCAATTACTGTCAGAGGGCAACAACCAAAAAGAATATTTTTAAAATCCAAATCTTGAAGCTAGAAATTTTTAAATGTTCTGAGAGCAGGTGGCTTAGTAAGTACACATTCTCACAAACTGTATATAAGTCCATAAAGAAAAAAAAAAGATATCTCTTTTTCATACAATTCAATCTTACTGTTGTGGGAAAATCTCAGAAATCCTTTCTCAATGAACTTGGGTGTAACCTTAGAATTAATTTATGAATGTTTTTTCTTGAGTTGGGTGGCTGTTTTAAGACAGAAAAGAAACCTAGAATATTTCAAATATGACTTCAGGCCCAACTGGGCTGTGGACTAGGAGAGTCTGTGTGTTGGCCTGAGGCTGGATGCGTCACGGTTTAGGGTCTCAGGACGCTAGGAGAAGCCTGCAGGAGCAGTGTGAAGAACTTGAAGTTCTTTCAGGAGTTCTCCTGAAGCAGAAGAGCTGGAAGAGCATCTAGCCTCACACAGCCCTGCTACAGATCAGCCGGCTAACGGCTTCCCCTCTCGAGCCTCAGTCAAAGGAGACAGTGTTACAAGGAGGCCTCTGAACCTCAGCTTCCTGCTGAGAGCCCTGCAACAACCATGGGGTGGCCCAGATGGGACCACTTGCTGCACAACAACAGAGAAAGTTCTGGAATTTCTAGTGCGACCTTGCTGAAATTATTAATACCGTAAAGGCTTTCAAAGGAGTAACACGCTTCTCAAAATCCTAGCCTTGATGCCTTCAGCACGGAGAGATCTGTACAAAGCCCATATTTTCCTCCTCTGAGGCCCCATGGGTCCCATCCACCCATAATAGCGCTGTCTCCAACTCTTGGCCAACAGGGAGCCACTGCACAGATGGGAGAAATATGAGAACCCCAGTCTCCAGAATTCAAAGTCTTGGGAGTGCTGAAGGAAAGGTAATAAAAAGGAACATTCACAGAGAAAACAACCAAGCTTTTCATTTCAGGTTTCTGCCAGGCTCTGGCTGAAATAATGCATCAACGCCAATGCCGAGCTGCATCAGGAGAGGGACTCCAAAATGAAATCCAATTAATATTTCATCTTTTATGCTAGGCAAACCTAAGGAGTTTTCTGCATCCAGGCAATAAACCACAGAGGTCAAAAAGAACCTGAAATGATGAAATGCAAAAACCAGTTTTTACTTCTTTTTTTTTTTTCCCCTGCCTCTGGGAAACTGAAGGTGAAATTTTAAGCAAGTTGCAAAATGTGGCAGGAAAGGTCTTTTGTACAGGGAAGTTCACAGGAGAATAATGGCATGGTACTCTATTAACTTTCTGAGTGATCAAAATAGGCCTCAGATGAAAACCTTAGCATCAAGTTACTGTACTTAGTTTCCTTTCAGAGAGGCAAAGCCTACAGATGTGGGCCCCTGCCAAATGCAGAGTCCCCGCTGGAGGCCCTTTGGGCAAGATCCATTTTCTGTCAGCAGCTTCTGACTTCTCCTCTGTCCATTGTTGTCCAAATTCAGCCGTTTTCGGAGCTTTCCCATGGAGAAGGTTGACCATCATTATGCCCGCTAACAGCTGAGCTGCAAAAACCTGACAAAGCTATCCTTCCCCTGGAATAAACAAGCAGATTTTTAAAACTATTCATCTGAAAAACAAAACTGGGGACAAACTTTTGCTCATCTAAATTCTGCTCGTTCAAGTGCCCTTGCCCCTGCAAGGCCAGGTGGCCAGGTGGAGCTTTTACTCTTCACAAACATATTAACTTTTTTGTGAAGCTAGGGAAGAAATGTTTCTTTATTGTTTTATTAGTGCATATTAATCATATAGCATAATGACTTTCACTGTGGTATTGTCATACATGCATATAATACACTTTAATCCTATTTGCCCTCCCATTCTCCTCCCTCAGCCTCCCGCCCTGCTCCTCCTAGTACCCTTCTTCTTCTCTAACACAGTAGTCTCCCTTCCACTTTCATGTTATCTTTTTTTTTTCCTAGATTCCACATATGTGAGAAAACGTGATACTCAGATCTGAGTCTGGCTTATCTTGCCTAACAGAAGATCTCTAGCTCCATCAATTTTCTTGCAAATGACATGATGTCATTCTTCTTTATAGCTGAATAATACTCCATTTGGGTATATGTATCACATTTCTTTATCTATTCAACGGTTGATGGGCACTCAGGCTCGTTCCATACCTTTGATATAGTGAATTTGCCAAAATAAACAATGGTATGTAGGTAACTCAGAAGTATGCTGATTTTAATTTCTTCTGATATATACCAAGGGTCATATGGTAGTTCTAGTTTAGTTTGTTGAAGAACTTTCACATTGATTTCCATTATGCCTGTGCTAACTTACATTGCCACCAACAGGATAGAAGGGCTCCTTATCCCTTGCATTCTTGCTAGAATCTATTGATTTTTTTTTTCCTTCTTTCTTTCTTTTCTTTTATTTTTGATGACATTCTCACTGGGACAAAATAGAATCTCAGTGTAGTTTTGATTTGCATTTCCCTAATGGCTAAAGATGTTAAACATTTTTTTCATATACTTATTGGCCATGCACCACTTCTTAGGAGAAGTGTCTGTTCAGCTCATTTGGCTTTTATTGATTGGATCATTTGTTGTTTGGTAGGGAGTTTTTGGAGTTTTCCATATGTTTTGGATATTAATCTTCTGTTGGAAGAGTAGCTGGCAAAGACTTTCTTCTATTCTGTAAGCTGTCTCTTCACTCTGTTGTTTCCTTTGTTGTGCAGAAGCTTTTTAATTTGATGAAATCTCATTTATCAATTCTATTTAGGCAGTTGTTACCTGTCCCTATATCTCAAAGAGTAGAATATATATTAATTCTGCCAGGTGAAGAGAGGGGAGACCAGATCATGCATTTCATAATATAGTTAAAGCACTACTTTGAACACAATAGTGTTTGTTTTTGTTTTTCTTGAGTTGACAGCTTCAGGCTGTAATCCACATGTAGTACTACACAATATGTCTACTTAAGCTTTACATTTCAGTTTTTAGTACACACAAAGATGTGCAGACATTAGCAGAATTTTAGAACATTTCCATCACTCCAAAAAGAAACCCTGTACCAATGAGCTATCACACCCCTTTCCTCCCAACTCCCCCATACCCTATCCCAGCTCCGGATATTCACTAATCTGTTTTCTGTCTCTATAAATTTGCCTATTTCATATAAGTAAATTCATCCACGATGTACGTCTGGCTTCTATAATTCAGCATAATTTTTCCAAGGTTCATCCATGCTGAAGTATGTATCAGGTTTTTATTCCTACTTATGGCCAAATAGTAATAATATACCACTTCATTTATATAATCACATTTTATTTATCCATGCATCTGTTGATGGACTTTTGGGTTGTTTCCATTTTTGGCTATTATGAATAATGCTGCTAGGAACATTCATGTACAAGTTTTGTGTGGGCATATATTTTCATTTCTCTTGGAATTTCCTGATCATATGTTTGAGGAAGTGCCAAAGCTAGGCTTTCCAAAGTGGCTGTAGGCCTTGACATTTGCACCAACAGTGTGCAAGGGTTCTAACTTCTTTTTCCTGTTTTTTGGAAGAAATTATCGAGCCTTTCATCATTAACTATGATGCTATCTGTGGCATTTCTGTAAGTGCCATTTACATTGTTGTATTCAGTTTTGACCTAAAATTCAGTTTTGTTTTGTTTTGTTTTGTTTTTGTACCGGGGATCGAACTCAGGACCTTGCACTTGCGAGGGAGGTGGCAGCACCACTGAGCTAAATCCCCAGCCTAAAATTCAGTTTTGCTCTTAAACATGACTTTCAGAGAACTTATAAAAATATGAATTTAAGATATATTTAAGAGAAAACATTTACATGCCAGGGCCTGTTCTAAGCTCTGGAGATACATAGTGAAAAAACTGATGAAAAACTCCTACCCATATAGAGTTTACAATCTAATGTGGAAAAACAGACAAACCAATAACTAAAAAAAAATGTATCAAATGTTAGAAGGTAAAAAGTATTACAGAGAAAAATGTTCAGCAAAGTAAAAGAAATCAGACTGGGAAGAGAAGCTTCCTTTTTAAATGACAAGGAGTCATTTGAGCAAAAACCTGCAGGAGGACAAGTACAGTATTTATGGTGAACAAATAATACTCTAGTCATACACTGTTTTCCATTAAAGAAAGTTTAGTAGAAGCCAAGGATAATAAAACTCAGAAAATGTTATAACTAGAAGAAACCCCCTAAATTAATCAGCTCTCTTTGTTTTCTAAATGAGACAGCTTAAGCCAGGAAAAAAAAACAACTTTGGACAAGGCTGTGAGGGATGAAAACCTTCACTAGTATGTCACCTAATGCATTTTGAACTTGAAGATGTAATTTTGTTTCAAGAGACATGCATAATTCACCAGGTAATGAAATCCACAAAATAAGTTTTATGATAATAAATCTGTTTTATAAAAGAAAATGACTCTAGTAATCTAATGGTCCGAGCTTCTAGGAAGAGCACCAATCCTACTGCCCATGAGAACCAAGGTTGCAGAAATTAATAATTATGATGAATGTGATCATAAGGTTTACCTAAAATGTACCAAGAAACTCAATAAAAAAGAAATTAATGGATTGATTAATCTTACAAAAAGTAACTTGCACAGAAAGCTCTAGAAAAGAAACAGCTAATGTACCTCCAGAAACTGATCCATCCCTAAATTTCTCAGCAAAACACCTTAGCAGTCTCCTCCCATTATTATTCAGACCTTACCTATTCTTGATTTGAACAAATAAAATCACATATTTTCAGATAAAATTTCTCTTTGAAAGACAGTAATATAACTTGAGTGACTGAAAAATAAGCTTGTAAATGCATTTTATTTTAAATTAAACCCCAAAGACACATGTGAACCAGCAAAGGAAGAAAATAATAAGAAGCAATGGTCGATGTCACATAGCTCCTGACTAACAACCATGGTGTGATGGCCACTCCACCAACAACTCCAGATATTACACTGGAAGCCTTGGGAGGATCAAAAATAGCTCTAAATCTTTTCACATTTTCACTTTGACCAAAATGAAGACTATGCAGGGCATATGCCAAATAAAATATTTTTATCCTCAAAGATAGAGATGAGTAGCTGGCATTTTAGACAGCTGGATTGATATTGAAAGGCACTGTTACCAGATAGAAAAGTGGACAGCACTCTTCTAGAGCAGGGATCAGCAAAAATTTTTATAAGAAGATAGATAACAAATATTTTCCACTTTGTAGATCAGACAGTGTCTGTTACAACTGCTCACTTTTGTTTTTGCAGAGCTAAAGTAGTCATGGACATGTATAAACAACAAATGGGCATGGGCCGGGGATTTAGCTCAGTGGTTTCGCCGCCTGCTGCGCAAGCGCAAGGACCCAAGTTCGATCCCCGGTACCAAAAAAAAAAAACAAACAGACAAATAGACATGACTATTTTCTAATATTTTATTTACAAAAACAGAGAGCAGGCTGAATTTGATACAAGATTCCTATTCTAGAGCAATAGGTTGGGTTATGGCTGCCTGCAGTGTAGACTATATTTCCCAGCCTCTCATGCTATGAGTGTGGCCATAAAATAAATTCTGGCCAATGGGATGTGCCTCTCCCAAACTCCTCTCATTCTTCTACTTGAACCACCAATGACATAGCTGGACCTCCACCTTATATCATGAGGCCAGGAGTTGATGATGACCAGAAACTGGAAGCAATTTGGATACAGATCCTACACCAGCCCTGAGCTGCCTCAAGTCTGATACTCTAAAACAAACAAACAAACAAACAAAAAACTCCTATTAACCTATTTTAACATGGAATGCAGAGGTCATTTCTTCAACTTCTTTTTTAAAGACGATAAAATAAAAATGAGGCTCTGAGAAGATGAGTGACTTAAATTAAATGAATGGTTCACTAATGCCAGAGTGAGGCCCAGACTCTGAAGTGTTCCGTTTCTACAGCTAATGCTTTCTCCACATTTGTATGAAGCTTACACTTCCATAATCACACAGTGAAAATATAAAAGTTTGTTAATTTTGTGTGATTTTCCCCCCCAACCATTTAAGCCACTTGTTTTCTCTAGGAACGGGTGCTGTTTTATTTTTAAAGTTCAAGGAAAGACATTTTTATTTCTGGAAACTTCCTTTATAGTCAGTTCTTCAAAATTTTATTTATTTCAGAAGGGAAAGCATTTTTTGTTGCCTTTTTGTTTTGTAACTTGTTTGTTTTAGTTCGGTTTGGTTTGGTTTTAGGGGTTTTGGTTTTTGTTTTATGGTAGTGCTAGTGATTGAACTCAGGGCTTCACACATGCTAGGCAAGCATACCACCACTGAGCTACATCCCCAGCCCCATGAAAGCATCTTGGACTAATTTTCCACCTAAAGCAGTAGAAAACTCAAAATGCCTATCTTCAATCAGGAGATATACACCAAAAAACAAATGCTGTGATTAAAAGATTAAATGTGTTTACATCACATCAAGCTGACTTCACCTTTATTCAAAATTACCAGCAAAAATCTAAAATCATATGAAGGAAACTTTTATAGATTTTTCAAAGCACATTCCTATCAATTATTTAACTGATCAATACCAAAACTCTATGAATAGGTATTATCTGCTAATACAGATAAGAAAACAGACTACAGGAAAGTAAAAAGGACTACATAATAACCATGATACATTTACAGGTTACTTTAAGTCCTAAAGTACTTACATTTAATCTTATATAATCTTATGCCACTTGATGAATTACTTTTAATTCCCATTTTATGGATAAGCAAACTAAAACACATCACAAAAGCTGACATAGCAAAGACTGGACACATCTGATAGTCTCAGGCATGGAGTAAGAAATCTGCTACCTGAATTCCAAATGCATTTCTCTTTTTAAAACTGAGTCTTAGTCCCTTAACTCATACTTGTTTTTCCAATTAGTTACACTGTCTCCTAAAAATAACTCAAGTCTTCAAGACAAAAGCGCTTCAATATGCTAATATACATGAGGTGTGCAAGAGCTTATGTATGTATGTACTGTGTATGAATGTGTGTGCTTATGTGTATGAGTGTACCAATAAACTCAGAAGACACAGTTTAAGCAGAAACTAACTAGTTTTGAACCATAATTTAACCATAATATGCAAGACTATTAAATATACACTGTTTATCAAATTATTGACCTTTGAAGTTTAATCATACCAACACCAGAAACAAGAAAATAAACTCACTAAAGAACCTACTTATACCATAAGATCAGATCCTTGATTTTTCAGCTATGTTGAAGTGTTTATAAAGGTGGATTTGTTTTATATAAACTTATATTTTGTTCTACTTACAAGACAATTTTCATTAATTTAATATTGTGAATAATGAATGTTTGAATATAAATTAAACATTTCTAAGATATTTTTGATAGTCAACATTTTATTCACATTTCTTTTTCTTCTTTTTTTTTTGTGGTACCGGGGATCAAACTCAGGACCTTGTGCTTCCACTTGGAAGGCAGGCACGGTGGCACTAAGCTAAATCCCCAGCCCATTCACTTATTTCTTATATCCCTCAAAGAAAGAAAAAGAACTTGAAGTGAGAGGAAGTCGTTGATACTTTTAAAATATCAACTAAAGAGATCATATCTCTTTCTTTAATGTTTTCCCCCCTGAATGAATAGGTGATCATTTGTTTAAAATTTCATATGCTTTTTAGAAAGTAGTATATGTCTGGTGATTAAAAACATACCACAATACTTATTTATTCTATATTTACATTTAGTACATGAGTTTCTGTGTCTGCCTTCTACTGCTATAACAAAATACTGAGATGATCAACTTACAGAGGAAGAGATTGTTTTGGCTCATGGTTTCAGAAGTTTCAGTCCTTGGTTTCCTGGTCCTGCTGCTTTAGGCATATGGTGATACAGTGTCTCATGGAAGGAACACATGGCAGAGGAGGCTTGTTCACTTCACAGTGACCAGGAAGTGAAAAAGAGACAGGAAGTGGTTGGGGTCCTGATATCCCTTCAAGCACACACCTTCAGTGACCCAACTTTTTTCCTTTGGGCCCCACCTCCTAAAGGTTATTCCACCTCCCAGTAGTGCCACAGGCTGGGGACCAAGCAAGCCTTCCACAAGTAGGCGTTTGGGGAACATTCTAGATCCAAACCATAGCAATATCTATACAATCTGGCGCATTTCCAAAAGTTTGGTATTTACACAGAACTCACTTTAAACAAATTTAAGGAAGATGTTACAATATTAACTCTATATAAACAAATAAGCTCCATATACTGTACTCTATAAAACAAATATACAGAAATTGTCCCAAAGACAAATGTGCACCTATAATGTTTCTAAAAGTCCACTTCGGGGCCGGAGATTTAGCTCAGTGGTTCCGCCACCTGCCTGGCAAGCGCAAGGTCCCGAGTTTGATCCCTGGTACCAAAAAAAATAAAAAATAAAAGTCCACTTTAATCAAGCAACATAAATTATATTTCCTTTAATTGTAATTGTATATCATATGGGGAGGGGGAGTTTGGGTGCAATGACTTGAAAATTAACTATTAGCCTGAAATCTAGCATCTAAATAACTCCAAGTTGTACCTTTATCCAATGAAAAAAATGCCACAACAGGAAACTGAGCCAGGCAGCAAAGTAAATTTTTTGAGGTCCACTGTGAGATGGTTCAGGTTACAAAAGGACATTACTTCAACTTCTAATCATGTCTCAGCACATGTTTCATTATTTAGATGAAAAGAGTAAGGTGTTTCCTGCCTGTGTGGTAATAACCATATCCTAGCTGTACTTAAAAGCCAAGATACTCATTAGTTCTGGGCGTGATTTTTATGAGTTAACAGAAGGCACCTCTGAGGAAATGGGAGAGGTAGAAGGAGCTGGGAGTGAGAACAGTTTGTCCCTAGCCAAGTACTTGTGAGGCCATGAATGCTCTTACCTCTTCCTTTACTTACTTATCTATAAAACTAAGATATTACACTCCATTGTCCACTTTCCCCTTCCTCATCTCTTCCAATACTCCTGATTCTCCTGTCTCTGTATGGGGGATGGAATATTTGATAAATATAGAGAGAAGCCAAGGTCATTTCCATTAGTAATGAATATTTCTGTCATTCATTATACTTGGTAAGTAATTTGTTATTGTTGTTGTTGTTGTTGTTTATTTTTTAAGACAGTGTCTCACTGTGTAGTTCAGCATGGACTTGAACTCACTATGTAGCCAGGCTGGCTCAAACTCATGGCAATCCTCTTGCCTCAGCCTCCTGAGTGCTGAGATTACAGGCGTGCACCATCATACCCAGCTTTGATAAATAATTTTTAAACTTTTTAAAACTTTAATAGTTCTTGGGCCGGATATTTAGCTCAGTGGTTCTGCCACTTGCCTTCCAAGCACAAGGACACAAGTTCAATCCCCAGTACCAAAAAAAAAAGGTGAGTGTTAGGGGCCAGGGATTTAGCTCAGTGGTTCCGGTGCCTGCCAGGCAAGCACAAGGTCCTGAGTTCGATCTCTGATACCAAAAAAAACCCCAACACTTTAATAGTTCTCTAAAATAGTTATGAGTATTCCATTTCACAGCTACTGGAAATTAAGACTAGAGAAACTAAACCACCTGAGGTTAGACAGCTAATAAATGGCAGAGGGAGATACTGAACACAGAACTTCTGACTCCAAAACTCATACCTTTCTCTTATGGCCTATTGGCTCACTACAAAGCACATAGTGACCACCTCACTCTAACAGGGGATAGGCCTGCTAAAATGGGACCATACCCAAAAAGAAATTCTCATGTTCTTAAAAATAGAAATTTAACCATCAAGATATTTCGCTCCATTACAGTACTCCACAAAAAAAGGAGAGAAATTATAGCAGTTCAACCTCAGTTCTATCTTATGTATCAAGGGAGAAAAAGAACCCATACCTGCATATCTATCTGTCTATCTTTGATTAAAACTGTCACAAAATAGATTGCATATATCCAAGGTAAAGTGGTAAGAACTTGAATGCCTAGTAAAGGAGGTTGCTCATAAACACCAGTTGATTCGGAGAGGTTGGGGATTTGGATAGCAGGATATGTGTTAGTTGACCTACGGCAAAAGGCCATCTAAGTCAATCTCTCACTGTAGAGATGCGGTGCTTTCATTCATTCCTTCACCGAGTCCATTAGGCATATCTTGAATGCTATCTAAGCAGGAACATGATGCACTTAATAGCAGAAATGCTCCTATTTCTGCTCCTGACACTTCATTCTTTCCCCTGGTTTTCAGTCCTTTTGCAAAACTTCCTAATCTTTCATAGCCCAAATTTAATTCACAAGTGAATCCTGCTCTGTGAACAAAATATAGTGTTTTTGGTGAAAACACTCTGAAGCAGCCTCTGGGCCATTCTGAACATCAATAATCTCCATGGGGCTGCATGTAGATTCAGAAATATGGAGATAAACTAGCTGGAATGTCCGCTGAGCCCAGATATGTCTGTTTTTCTGTACATTTGTGTGCATGTGTGTGTGTGTACATGCACACACAAACACACACACACACATGAACACACACAGGAAACAAATCCCAGACATAATGACTGTGCTATTAATTATTGAAGATGAGTAAAATGAAGCATTTAAATTAGTGAGTTAACCAACTGACATTTCACCTCACTGTGCTCAGTATGTGAAAATAAAACATTCAAAATTTCTCTCCCCACCCAAGAGTTATGAACAGTAGCCTTATTTGGAGTGGAAAAATAGCATAAAATATCAGAAACATAAAGATTTAACCCTGGCTTCACACTGATTCAGTTGAAGTCAGCTTCAGGTACAACATGTCACACTTTTAAAGCAACTGAATTCTTATCATTTAGATTGCATCTCAAAACCTCCTTCAGCTCAGATGAGATACACTGTCAGCTTTTCACTTTCCTATCAAGTATCTTGCCTTCTCTTCCATTTCCTCCAACCTATTGGTCACATTTTTCTCTCTGCTCTTAAAATCTATCCCCTCCAGATAGTCTTTCCTATGGATGGTTTTCACATGTCCAAAGTCTTGGCTTACTTTTTGGCCCTACATTCCTTTTTCTGAGAATATCTCATCAAGTGGGTATGACGATTATTACTAACAGCTTATTCTCAGGCACTGTGCTAACCCCACCATATACATTCTCTCATTTAATCCTCAGAACATGTGATATTCATGGATGGTTATGAATGAGTGCAGGGTCACAGGCAGCCTGCTAGGGCCATGAAAGTGTGTTACGGTCCTTAAGGGTGAGATCCCTCATTGTTCTCATTGCTTCTCCAGCACTGGGCACGGTATCACCACAGCAGCTGCTTTGTAAATATTCATACATAGATGGGTGGATGGATGATGGATGGGCAGGTGGGTGAGTGGTGGGTGGATGGATGGATGGATGGGTGGGTGGGTGGGTGGGTGGAGAGCCAGAGTAAAACTTTCAACATGATCTATTTGCCTCCAAAACTGATCCTCCTATTTACTGTGCTATATATCTTACCTAATCCATAAAAAGTCAGAGGAGAATTAGCAAAATAAAAATCCTAAAACATAAGCAGCTTTTCTGAGGAACAGTTCTATCTATATAATATGTACCTACTGTATAGATTGGTAGCTGTACAGCTTGTATGCGTGTGTAGCTCTATACACCTCGTTTTCATCAATTCTACAATGGAGAGAGAAGAACCCTCATTGTAGTACTGTAGGACTGCAAAGAAAGCTTCTCTCTAACACTGCACCTAGCTCACCATGGAAACCAAATAAAGGTCACCTGTTTTGCCACCATGGCATAAGATCATATTAAAGGAAAGATCCCAGTTTGATTTGCGTTCCCAAAAGCTATGTAGATTTCTTAAGTGGTTTCAAAAAGATTCGTTCTTTGATTTTTATAACAATCTGAGACCAAATGCTTACCTGGAACAGGGGTGGGTGGAGGACAAGAGCATTAGCTAACATATATTAATGGCCCTAAAAAAGCCTCTCAGCCAGGTGCTGTGGTTTGGATCTGGTTAGAGTGTCCCCCAAGGGTCCACTGTTGGAGGCTTGGTTCGCAGGGTGGCAGTATTATGAGCTGGTGGAACCTCTAAGAGGAGGGCCCAGTGGGAGGTCACTGGGGGAAAGGTCTCAAAAGGGATTCTTTTTCATGGGACACTGAGCGAGTTCTTGCAACAGGGTTTTCATAAAAGAAGTAAGCCTGGCCCAACCCAGCTCCCTTTGCTTCTCTACTCAAGATGTGACTCCTCCTCAGCAAACACTCCAGCACCAGCCATTCACCATGGGGCCAGAGCCTGCACCATGCTGTGTGGACTTTTGGTGTCCAAAACTGTGATGTAAATCAACCTCTTTCCTATAATGTTAGCCCATCACAGGTACTTCATGATGGAAGTGAAAAGCTGACTGATAGGCAGGGTGCAGGCCAACTGAGAGCTGGTCAATTAAACTAGTTGAAAAGAAATATGTTAGACCACCATTTATTCAGCATGAAGTTACTTATGTATATCACATATAGCAAAATAATAGAAACAACCAAATGGTCATCAATAAGGGGCTGAATAGACTATGATCCTTCTATATAACTGAGTATTGTATGAGTAAAAAAGAAATGAGCAAAGTCTCTTTACTACTATGGTGCAGAGCACAGTGTATGTAGCATGTAATATTTGGATAAGAAAGAGGAAAATACTAATAAAAATATTGACATATATATTGCATACATGCTATACATATTTCCTTCTGTACTCAAAAAGAAACAAAAGAAAGATAAACTAATCAAAATGGCTTCCTATGGAGAAAAGGAGAGGACTGGAAGAGATTGGAATGGAATCTGGTACTTGGTTTTATAGTTTTAATTTTCAAATCACATAAGTGCTTTATGTAATTTACAATGCAAGTTCAGCATAAATATATAAAAAGAAAGCACTGTAATCCCTAAGAACTAAAAACAAATTAAAACAAACTTCATAGAATAGCAAACATAACCATATAAAGAATTATTTCAAATAACACTGGGACAGTACTTTACACATCCATAGTAACAGATAGCCTTCAGGATAAAAAGAACAATTAAGAAGTTTAAAGCTGCATTTAGAATTTGTTGTGAGTTAAGAATACGGAGAGTTGGGGCCGGGCATTTAGCTCAGTGGTTTTGCCACCTGCTGTGCAAGCGCAAGGACCCGAGTTCGATCCCCAGTACCAAAAAAAAAAAAAGAATACTGAGAGTTGGTTTGATAACTCTTATGCACACCGTTGGATAAGGTAACTGTGTTAAACTCATTAGGAGAAATTATTTTTAGCATTAGAGGAAGGAGGTTACAATATATCAGAGAAGTTGAGTAATAGCCTATCATCCTACATTTGAAGTGCAAATATCAGTTTAAAAGCCATGATTTATTGTTATTTTTTAAATTAGACCAGAAACAATGACAACCTCGTAACATCGAACATTCTCAGTGTCTAGATGATAGTCTCCAAAATAGCATTTTCCTCTCAAAGGAACCAGGGTGAATGACTGATCCCAGGTCTTGGCAGGAAACATGGAAGGCAAATGGGGCACCTTCTGTCATGCCAGCAACCACGAAGACTACTAAGCAAACGGCAAAGGGCACAGGTGCCACCTGGAAGGGGGCCCCAGCAGCCAAAGACTGAACAAGTGAAGCATCAAAAAGAATAATGGCTGTAACTGATTAAAGCATATCAAACATATAAAAAGCCATGTTTTTAAACATTCACTATCCGAATTTGTTAGAATATAAAATTTTACTCTGAAAACTGGTAAATAAAGAATCCCAAAAGAAATATTGTTCATTTGAGAAAACCAGCCAAATAGGACACTAGGCATTTGGTGAACTGACTTAGAACAATTCAAAGAGGCAGAGAGATTCATAATTCACTTTGCACATGAACATCCTCCACAACACTTACTATTTCCTGCCCCAAGTTTCTGCTACTTTACTCCTATGAGCAAGACTGAAACAGTCCCATCTTATAATTTCATTTACATGTATCACTTCTGTTAGCAGGTGGGGTTTTACAAATGCTTTTATACCATTTTAAATTAGACCTAGTTCAAAGGCTGGGGAGGTATCTCAAAGTAAGACTAATATAGTTTGTTTTAAATCAGAAAACCTAGCAAGAACTTCTAATAGAGATTGAAATGTAACAACAATTGTTAAACAGAAAACCAGAGAAAAACTAAAATTTTTTTTTTTGGTACCGGGCACTGAACTCAGGACCTTGCGCTTCCGAGGCAGGGGCGGTACCACTGGGCTAAATCCCTGGGCCAGAAAAACTAATTTTTAATGAGTATATACAAACTGCCTTAAGATATAATTGTCCGATTTACTTTTTCTGCAATAGCCCTGGAAAACAAGCACTCACATTTTACAAATGTAATACACAGACTCAGTATGGTTAATGTCTAGTTAAATGACAGACCTAGGATTCAAGGCGGGTTCTACGAACTACACCCGGCTGCCTACACAGAGAAAAACAAACAGTGCAGATAACTGGTCACATATAGTGTGTGGGATGCAACATCACTGACAATGCCAGAATGATGAATCGGTTAATAACGTGTCCTCCTGTAAGGCAGTAATGTAACTCCATGGGGAATGTAAAAATAAATGTCATTTGGTGCATGTGGCCTTGGAAAAACTATTTAAGATTTTAGAGCAGAAAGAAATTATAGAGTTCACTCCAGTCCATGTTATTGTTTTCCAGATTAGAAAATAGAGCTAGTGAGAAAAGGCTGAAGTCAAAAAGTGGGATAATGGCATGAAAGCAGACCTCTGGCCTACAGTAGCTGGGAAGTACTGGTGAGCAATAGCTTCGGGGGACCTGGAATCAGCCTGAGCTGTTCACAGTCTTCTGGTCAAGGGTGATTAACGATGTCTGCCAGAGTTTGGATTCTTAATGTCCCCCAAAGGTCATGTATTGAAAGCCTGGTCCCCCCTTGCAGTGCCACTGGGAGGTGGTGGAACCCTGAAGACATAAGGCCTAGTGAAAGGAAGTTGGGCCACGGGGAGCAAGCATCCCCTGAAGAGGACACTGGAACCCTAGCACCTCCCTATTTCTCTTTGCTTCCGTCCTCCATGAGGCAAACAGGCTTTGCTACAGCACACATTCCCTACCTTGATGTTCTATCTTGCCATAGGTACAAAAGCCAGGGGGACCAACGGATCAAGGACTGAAACCTGTGAAATCATGAGCCAAAATACACCTGTTCTCCTTGTAAGTTGATTATCTCAGGTATTTTGTCACAGAGATGGAAAGCTGACTAACACAGCGCTACCAGCTTGTCAGCATTCCTTATTGACAGAAAGGACCATGATTACTTGTACCTGGGATCCCTAAGACCCTTAGGGGGCTCTGCTGTTGAGACTCATTACAGAGCAAGAAACTAGGTGACTAACAAATACAGAAGATATTAAAAATATTTTAAAATATAAAAAACGGTTTTAAAATGTGAAAGACTCCAGCCAAGACACCTTTTAGGATGTGGTTGTTTGAGGTTGTTCCATGCAGATGTTAGTAGGGCCTGATGTAAGACAGAAAGTGGGTGCTTTCTAGGGGACAGTCAGAGCCTGCCTCTTGCTGTGCAGTCACTAGTGGCTGGCAAATGCATCCTTATTTTAATCCTGTCCCTATATATTACCCTTTCCTGCAATAACTGCCAAAGTGTCTGCATGTCATTTTGGGTCCTCTGAGTCACCATTAGCAGTTGAACCCTGTTCAACTGCCGTCACCCAGGCACTAAGAAATGGCATATGAACTTGCCATCTGGTAGGCACCCAAACATTTCTTACATTAACTGATCAATGAAAAAATAAAAGGAATCCAAGTGTCTTGACACTGTCCATGATAATCTTTTACGAAAGTTCTTATTAGCGTCGAAGAAAAATAAATGCAACTTTGTGTGGTGAATACCTCTCTGCCCAAAACACAAAGAGCCGATGCAGTTGTCACACTTAGTTCCCAACAGCTTCTATTCATTTCAAGATGGATTAAAGCGGGAAGGCTGGAGAAACTGCCACAGAATGTTGATTTGCAAGTGCAGTTCCCTCCTCCTCTAGAGCACACTGGGTCTGAGTGTGGGAGTAACACAGGTCTCAGTGTCCAAAGTCATGACTTTGGAAAAGGCCAGTGATGCTAAAGTATATCCATACCTAAGACACTCTAGATTACTCTAGATACTAAGATTACTATTTATTTAAATAGTATTTAAATGGCTTAATTTCACCTAGCATAAAGGAGGCTTTGGGTTCATCCCCAGCACACACACACACAAAACTTATGCATACATTTATAAAAATTAGTACACAAAAATGGATTTTTAAAACTGCTCTAAAATTAGGAAACTATTTGGCCAGGGATTTAGCTCAGTAGTGCCACTAACTGCCTCACAAGCACAAGGACCCGAGTTCGATCCCTGGTACCAAAAAAATAAATAAATATATAAAAAAATGTTTAAAATAAAATTAGAAAACTATTGTAGAAAAGCTGTTGATGTCCTCAGAAGAATGGAATCAATCAGCACTCCTTCATCCATCACTGTCTTGCAGCTAAAGATGCAGTGATTCCCAAATACCTCAACTTGAGTTCCACAGCACTGCCTTGATCTCATCTCCTCCACAAAACCAGAAACTGGAAGCTGAACATGGATGACAGATACTTGGTTATTTGGACAATAATAAAAATCATAGTGATTTTTTAAAAAAAGAAACTCATACCCCAACCTAATCATCTTAAGAAATAAGCATCTTGATTATTCTGTAGAGGAAAATCAAAACAATTTTCCAAGGGTACCTGTAAGACAAAGCCAGTGTCTAATTCTTTATACTCCCCTACAGTAAAGCAGGATCCCAAGGAAAGCTGTGAGGACAACAGCTGATCAACAGTTCTTGAGCTGGCTCAGCAGCAAAGGCTGCTGCAGGACTGGGTAATAGAATCTTTTTTTTTTTTGGTACTGGGAATGGAACTCGGGAACTTGCGCTTTTGAGGCAGGCAGCGGAACTATGGGTAGTACAATCTTAAAATCATTAGAATACAATTTATTTGAGACTAGTGAAAAAATTGAACAAAAATGATGACAACAGCATATGTATATTATAATATTTCAGCTAAAATCATGAGTCAATATTTTATTTTACAATTTTTTTTTAGACAGGGACTCACTGCATAGTCCAGGCAGCTCGTGAATTCACTATGTAGCCCAGGTTGGCCTCAAACTCATGGCAATCCTACTGCCTCAGCCTCCTGAGTCCTGGGATTACAGGCACATGCCACTATGCCACTATGCCTGGCATGAATCGATATTTTAGACTCCAAGGAGTCTAAATACATCCTGACTCTCTCCCTTACTATTTGCCTTTAAGCAAGTTACTTACACCTCCCCGGACTTTGGTTTCTTCAACTGGAAAATGGGCATAAATAATAACACCTATTGCACCGGCTTTAATTACATGAACTAAATGATGCTATCTATATAAAAGCTTGATAGTGTCTTGTACTTAGCAAACACTCCATAAATGTCACCAGTTGTTTTATCATCCTTATTATGATCGTAGAAGTTTCTTTCTCGGACCTGTTCAGCTGCATGACTTCAAGTGTAAAGTAACTATTATCATCCTAAATAATAATTGTCTTTCCTATGATATATCATTAAGTTATATTTTTCCATTTATATTGTTGAGCCTATTTGGTGTTAGGTAAGATTTACAGCAAATAACTACTCACTACTTCACTTGATCCTCACAACAACATTGACACATAGTGAGACAGGGAGAGATTACCCTCATTCTATAGAGCTTAAAGAATCAAGTGACTGGCCCAAAGGGAGGATTCAAGGCCACACTGTCCAGCTCCTAGGTCAGGGCTCTTCCCATCTTTACAGGCTTGTCCAAAGTATCAACTTCATAATATGTAATCTCAAGGAAGCAACATGACCCTCAATGGGTTAGCAGGCAGGCATGAACAGGAACAATGTGCTGCGACACCAAGCCGCTGTGGGTAGATTCACACCCAGGAGGACAGACACGGGCTTGACGTCGGTGCTGCAGTGATGCCCTCATCAGACACTGGTGTCACCACCTCCTGCCAGAGCAAGGTGTCCCCGGGATGGTTATAGTGTAGCAAGCAGTGTTGGAGGTCCCTGGGCGGGTCTCCCACTCCCAGAGCCAGAAAGCACTTTCCCCACCCCACTCCCGCCTGTTTGCCTTCACAGCCCCTCTTTTCTCATCTGGGGGTGAACTGCTTATTTCCTTTCTTTCTTTTGGTTCTCTTTCTTTCTTTCTTTTTATTTTTTTTCGCAAGAATAAGCTCCACCTTATCCTCCCCCCTTTTGCTTTCTCTTGGCTCAAGCAGTTCCTCCACAGGAAACAGACACCATTCCTCCCTCCTCCAAATGGACAGATTTGACTTTTCTCTAAAGGCTTGGTGAAAAGCCATTTCCTCCAAGACAAACAACTCAACCACACTACCCCACCAACCAGCCAAAATAATCTCTGCAGCCCACATCTTCTATTAATTTATTTAAATGGCATTTCCTAACTTATTTCATAAGCTTCCCTCAGATCTGTAAGCAACCTAAGGCCCTGGTTGGAGTCCATCTTCCCAGCCACACATAGGCACTGCACCTCACCTGGAGCTAGTGTCCCATGAAGATTTGAATGAGTGAGTGAACAAAGACCTGTCTTTGGTGTATGTGACCAACATGAGCAAACTACTATGTTTGGTCAAGAAATTTATCCAAGTAAGTTTTTTTTAATGGAAAGAAAACTAGAATTCAAAAACTTTGTCAGATAAGAAATTAAAAGTTTTTTTGCCTCTGTTTTTGTTTGGCTGGGGGTATAGTTCAGTAGTAGAGCACTTATCTAGTATTACATGGCCCTTGGTTCCATTCTCACCATTGCAAAAATAAAGAAATTCAAACTATTTAAAAATACTGCTCAGATGACTTTCTTAATGCTCTGTGTCACTCTACATGTATAAGAAACGATTCAGAAAATAAAAGATCTCAAACCAAATAAATCTTTAAAATAAAAATCTATGTTTAGCAAGTAAGAAAGATTCAATTGATTAAAAAAATCCATAGGAGGCTGGGGATTTAGCTCAGTGGTTCAGCTGCCTGCCTCGCAGGTGCAAGGTGCTGAGTTTGATTCCCAGTACCAAAAAAAAAAATTCAATAGGAGTTTTTTAAAGCATTATCATTCCTGTTCTATCTTACTGTAATATACCAGGCCACCCTCTGCTCTTAATCAGTCTATTTCTTGACTATTATTTGTTATCTGTCTGTAAAGGAAGGAAAAGTACATGAGCTGAGACTAACCAAGCACAATAAACTATGAAACATTACATAAATTCCAGAGAGATGTGGGGGAGGAGAGAAAATGAGCTGCTGACAAAACCAGAATGGCAAGTCACTTTGTGATATTGCTGCTTCATCCCACAATGGTGTGGTGGATGAAGAGACTCTGTTCAACCTTATAAGGATAAGTTAGTTGGACTTATTCAATCCTGCAATCCTCCTGGCCACATTTGGTGAGTGCTCCCCCACCCACACCCCTGGGGAACTCTGCAACCAAACACCCAGGTCCAGCTGAACTCTTAGTCCACTTTTCCACAAGGAATTATCTGTCTAGTTTCTGTCTCTACCAGCACCTAAGTGATGGCCTTGTTCAATATGCACTCAAGTTACTTCAATCCCTACCCAGCCCAGCACTGCACCACTGTCCCAGGAGCCCTGGGGTCAAAATGGCACCTCTGCAGGAAGTGGTGTGACCTAGACAGCTCTGCTCTCAGTGTGGCTGCAACAGAGGAACACAAGATGGCTTCGCCCTGCGTCCTGAGGAAGACTGTTCATAAGAAAGATGCCTCTAAAAGACCAGGGGCTTGCAGGCAAATAAATCTGGATAATATTGAAGTCTGAATCTTCCTTGGGGAGTTTCACAATGCATATTGGCATATTAAGGGTAAAGAAAAGACCTGCAGTATAAAGACCTATTATACTTTAACTCAGTAAACCTCAGATTTATTTGATTGTGAACGCTCTTTCTGGTAACACTATTTAATATTGAAACATAATCTGGAAAATGCTTGAAACTACTCTACCTTAATAGGTAGCTTTAAGTCTAGTTGCAAGGCAGCTCTCGGTTTCTCCAAGAGTCACTGAGTCAGCAAAGGGTAATGGAAAAGTTAAATTAGGAATGGAAGGTTTCAATTTTCTGACAACCTAACTGTAAAATGATTTGCATATTTTACCTTAATATAGGAAACGTGTATTTTTAAAACCAACATATAAAAAACTATATTTTTAAGGCCCAATTATAAAGGTCCACAGCAGTATATTCTTCATGAAAATAAGGGCTCACAACCAGATTTTATCTCTGTATATGTGTAAGATGAAGCAGAGAACAAAATAATTACACAAACATTTCAAATCAACTTCCCTTTTTACAGTGATATAATTTTGCCTATTCATTTTTAGGTAATTCAAGCTTATTGGGATTGAATGTAGAATTGCAAAAGATGGGAGCTCAAACAGGTGAAAAGGTATCATTATGCTACACAGTTTAAATAAATTTTATTAATAAATTGACCCTTTAGAAAGATGGTCATTGACTCTTTACTACCACTACAGACATATCTGGAATATCACATAACACAGTACAATGAAAATTCCCCCAATGTCTGAGAATTAATGTTCCCACATTTCTAGGTGTCCATTTCACTATGAAAGAATATTTGGGTACTAAGTATTACAAGAACATTTATCAGAAACTCCTAAAGGGCTGGGGATTTAGCTCAGTGGCACTCTGCCTCGCAAGTGCAAGGTCCTGAGTTCAATTCCCAGTACAAATAAATAAATAGCAAGCTTTAAAAAAAAAAAAAAAGAAAAAAAGAAAGAAAAAGAAACTCCTAAAAATCACCTTGCCTGGACATAAAACATCTAAAATAAAATTAACAAATATCCTTTGTAATTTCAAGCACCTCCAGTGATTCAATTAAAATCTGCTCACATTTATGAAGGGAAATTATCACAGGCTTGATCTATATTCCACATTATCATTGTTTTTTAGAACTTAACACTTTAAGACCCAGTCTAACTCATAAAAAGATCAGTTCAAATTTAAATTTGAACATCATTGCTTATTTCATTTTTTTTAAATTGAGAACTATAAACACATAAATATGCAAAACTCTCCCTTCCCAAAATACATTTGATAAACATGCCAGAGGGAAACACAATCTAAATTTTAAAAAAAAATTTTCCATGATTTCCTCCTCCTAAAATATGGGGTATGGATATCCAATAATGAACTAGTTTAACACTCTGATGTCAGACTGAACTTTCTTTCTTTTCCCTCATTCTATTTAGGTTTAGTGGACAAAATGATCATTTTTCAAGTAGCCCTAGTGGCTGTGCCTTACCAGTGTAGATGCTGGCATTGGAAGCTGGGATACCAAACTGTGACTCGATGAACTTGGGAATGAAGGTAATGAAAGCAGTTACAATGGCACTCTCAGCTGTGTATGACAAACTCACAAAAAGGAATGTCATGTTGCTTAAGATCCTGACAGCTGCTCTTGGTAGGTCTACAAAATGACAAAAATGACGAATGTTATACACAATGGATGGAAAACAAAATAAAACTGAATTGCTTCTGAAATGAACTGGAAATAGCCATATAGCAATATATGCCACAAAAGAATAAAAACAAAGATCTGATGATGATTAGAAACCATCCCCTTTATTAAATAGGCTTAAATTTTGGTTTGATTTTTAAACTTTCAAACAAAATATGGAAATAATAAATCTAAAAACATAACCATGCAAAATATCCTTACAAACAGTATCCAATCTACAACTCCTATTTCAAAACCATTTAAAATAAATTCTCTGCATTTTTCATTGATTAGAATACATTTTCTATTGAGTCTATTAAATGTGTAAAGTACCTACAGGACAATCTTAAATCACATATTCTGTTGAACACCTGATTTTCCAGCCTCATTTATGAAACAGGAAGTAATTGTAGATAAAGAAGCTAAAAAGGATGAGGCCATCACTTCCATGTGCCTGTGGCCTGGACAGCAGAGGCCTACCATCTCCAAAGGACACGAGAGGCCAGAGACGGGCCCGCCACCTGCTAGGCTGTCCTTGAGGGAGAAAGAAAGGTCTTATCCCTAAATTTAGGTATTTATTTCACAGAACTTGCCTCTGACATGTGTGTAATTATTTTCATTGCAGCAGTGTATAAAATAACAAAAAATGGGGAGGGGTAACTTAAAGGTTCATCTATGTGACATGTTTAGATAATTTATGGCATAGCTGTATAACAGAAGCTAAAAATGGAATAGAGCTATATGTACCAGCGTAAAAGAACTTGAAGAAATATTTTTATTACTGAATAAAGCAAGCTGCAGAAGTATACATAAATATACGTATGTAATCGTATTTAAGTAAAAATCAAACAAACTAAAACACCATGTGGTCAAATGTATATTTCTCAATTCACACAATACTGAACTCTTACAGGCTTAAATTCTGTGCACAAATTCAGACTGGGAAAGGGAAGAATAAAAGCTTCTTGTATATAGAATTTTGTAATTTTTTTGCATGTTAATAATATGAATTAATGTACATTTATGTAATCTTTACACACCTTTGTGGAAAAGGTAAGACATTATTTTGGCAACAGTCATCTCAGAAAACAGTTATCTCCTTATGTTCCAAAATAATAAAGTCATTTCATTAAAATTAACTGACAACTTTTATTAAGATTATAATTCATAGCTTCCTATTTATCAGAATCTAAAACATGGGAAGTGAGATTATCTGCCATTATCACTTTAAAATTTTAATTAAATTTAGTGTTCAATATCATAACTCATTTTTAAAGTTTAAATGAACAATTTTAAACAAATTTAATTTGCACATATGATTTTTTTTTGTATTAAATCCTTTTATTGGTACATTGTAGGTATACAACACAATTACATTTCTCATTGGGAATTGTACCTTTACATAATGCATCTTGGTTCTTATTTTTTCCCCATTCCTAGCCCTCCCTTCACGCCCTCCACCCTTCCCTATTTACAGAGACTTTATTTCCATTTTTTCCATTTCTCATCATTTTTTCCTTTCCCTTCTTTCCTTTCCCCTGCCCCTCCCACTACCCCTACCCCTTTGGACCTTTTCTTCCTATTTTACATTATCGATTATTCATTCTAATCATTGGTACATTTTAGGTATACAATATAATGACATTCATCATTGGAAATTTGCACCTTTACATAGTCTCTCTTGGTTGTTTTTCACCCTTGTCCAGCCCTCCCTTCAACCCCTCACATATGATTTTTTAACATTGATAAACACATATAATCAAAGCACTCCATAAAACTGCCCAATATTTTCATGATAAATTAAATGTCATATCCAAAATTTAAAAATTAAAAAGTTAAGATTACCTATCGACATTTAAAGATTCAAATTCTTTAGTTGGTACATAAAAAGCCAGTGTGTTGAATCTAAATCATCTGGGAGAAATATAAAACTATTTTTAATACACAAAGACAATGTGTATATCCCATGAATATTTTAAATGGTACTAGTTATGTCAAGATGTTTTTTCTTTAGATATAGTTGGTATGATAAAATAGGCTTCTAGTTTCAAAGGTATCTAAAAATACATCTGATGGTTCTCTCTTCACTTTCACTTAAAAAATAAAAGTATGCTGCTATTTAATAAGAATATTACAAAAGTCTAAACTTTCAAAACCTCTAAATTAGCTTTGTTCTTTCTTCTACCTTGTGCATGCCCTTCCCTAACTGAGACAGCAGGAGCCGAGGGCCAGAGGATCCAAGGTTTTTTCTTTAACCAGTGGTGGCAGGGGTTATCTGACATACAGAGGGACTAAGCTAATAAATACAGAATCACAGGAGTTAGTTTTCTAACTGCTAAAGGGGAGAGTTAGAATACTGAAGGAGGGACAGTTAGATACCAGGTTACAGCTGGAAGTATTGGTATGAACTAATTGGGTAGATGGATAAATAGATTAGATAATGATAGACGGATAGGATAGGTTGACAGGTGCTAAGGTAAGATTGATGTACAGGCTAGATTGACACCTGAAATAGATGTGTGTGTGGGGGGGGGGGTATTTCCTAATTCTGTCTGATAGCAGGGCTTGGACACAAAGACACTCCGGTAGATACGAGCCCACGTAGCACCCAGTTCTCGGTTTCTAGAAGCCATTTCCCACTAAAAGAAACCAGAGAAATGTCTAAATTCAGAGCTGGGGCAGACAAAATACAAGACAAGCTTGGAAAATCTTGTTTAAGAAGAAAGTAAAGAAATGCTCACATAATAATAGTGGTGTGTCAGAAAGACATCTTCAAGGATTCGCAAAGGACAATCTGGGATAATTTGATCTCAATGGCTGTGAAAACTGGCAAGTGAAACTAACAGGAACAAGATACAGTTGATCCTCATTATTTGTGGATTTCATATCTGCAAATTCATCTACTTGCTAAAACTGATTTGTAACCCCAAATTGAAAGCTCAAACAGCCATGCAGCTATGCTCAGAAGAGCTGAAGTTTCAGTCATCCAACTTGTCCACTCCCAGCTGAGGTAAAACCAGGTGATGCTCCGTCTTCTTGTTACAGCTCCCATAAGGTGAGGCTCCTTTCACAATACACTGTTCCCTTCCTCTCCTTGTCGTGTCTTTGGCTGGGGACTGCTTACTTAATTGGTCCCCCAGGGCAGAGCTGCAGCGCTGTCTGGACTCCCTGAGCACAGGTGGCTGAGATGAACTTACAGAGAAACTGTGTTACCTGAGCTTCCTTCAGGCAGGGGTTACAGTGCTGTTGGCAGTGATCACAGTGCCAATGAATCAACAGTATATATTAAATAAGGGGTTCTTTACACAGAAACACACATAAAGCAAGGTTAAGCTAAGGGGTTGCTGATTAGGTTGTGACAGGAACCCACCCTGCATCTCCCCTAGGGCGAAGCTTCAGTATTCGCTAATTCTATGTTCAAGGTGACTCTATAGAAGATAACTGCCATGAAGAATAATGAGAACTGACTGGATTTACACAACCTCTAAGTATTTCCCCATGAAGTACTTATAAATTACTTATTGATTTATATTTACATAATACACATTAACTTTGGCATAGAGAAATTTAGCAAATACTACCTTACCCAGTGATCAATGTTAACATAACTGACTGCAGGACAAATTAAAACCACCTGCCTCTGTTATGATATACTTTTGGGTGGTAGCCCTGCAAAAGTTCATAAATCAGGAGATGACATCAATCCCAAGCAGAGGAACATTCTACAAAGTTAATGGGTAACGATCAAGATCATGAAAGACAAAGAGGAACTGATCCGGCTTGAAGGAGACTGAAAGACACAAAAGCTAAAGATATGCAATCCTGGATTGGATCTTGGACATAAAGTACATTACTGGGATAACTGGCACTGAAGGGCACCTATAGTTTACATGGTAACACTGGTTTGATGTTAATTTCCCGCTTTAATTGCTGCCCTGCAGTCTTGTAAGAGAGCGTCCTTGAACTCAGAAACATAGACTGAAGTATTAGGAGCCACAGACCATCATGTCTGTGACTTCCTAGAAATGTTAATGATTGAAAAATCACTACAGGATAAAGGGTAACTGGCTTTCTGTGTGATATTCTGCAACCTTTCTGTAAATTCAAAATGACTTCAAAAACAAACTTTAAAAAAAATTAAGTTAGCAAAGAAGTTGTTAAATTCACAGATTTGCAACAACACCTACTTTCTTGTGCTGAAGAATATATTTTAGATCACTTCCTTGGTGTCATTTATAACTATGCCATTATAAAATCTAAGATGTAATTTAAAAGCACAATAAAGGAGAGATCATGAGATGATAGTGGTAAACATTTCTGATCATTTGATGCTAAGAAATCTTATATGAATTTATAAGATTTTGGCAAGCTGATGATGATAAGGGCAAGCTAACACTAAAACCACGAAATGCCTTAAGCAGTAGTAAAGTAGGAATAAAATTCAATACAAAGCACCACAATTCAAGAGAATATAATATAAAGTGGAGTACACGTAGATATCAGTTTATAAAGAATTATACCATTGGCTCCCTGCAGATGACACAAGTCACAGTGCGAGTGCACCTGGGCCAGGTGCTAAATTGCACCCTAGTCACAACAGGGCTGTGCTGAGATAAATTTGATGTTGTCCTTCCCAATGACCTTGCAAGCCTTTAGTCAAAGTTTCAGATAATCTGTGATACAGGATATGACTGGATTCTTAGGAAAATGATAAGAGACAGTGCTCATGAGGAACTGGCTCAGCCTCAGTGAAAGAGACCACAATTTATTCTTCTCCAGAGCCTCAGAGACCACAGCATCAGAGGAGGCAGCAGGTATCGAGCAAACATCCTCCAGCACATGTGAATGTTTTATGTTCATTCATAAAGTAAGTCTACAATGTAAGCTATCTATTAAACAAGTCTTCCTTTGGAGGAAGCAAAGCCTTCCACGAGCATCGATTTCAGCAAACCTGAGAGATTCGGTCTTTCCAAGCGGGCAGAGGAAGGAACTTAATAGGAACTAATGTAGCTTAGTGAGAAATGCGTCCCGGTGTGGAGAGGACCACACAGAAACACCCCTCACCTGGAGATCCTTATGCACAAGATGTGACCTGGTATCCCCAAAGGAGCTGACTGCACCTGGAGTTGGGGAGGCTGGAGTCGATCCTGCTACCTGCAAGGACCCAGGCACCTTGAAGCCCAGCCCCCCGCAGTCAGCAGGCTGGCCAACCCCTTATTGTGTTTCCCTTACCATGTTCGCATTTAAGACATGCAGAGGAAGAACTGGAGGAGTAAAGGTCCAGGTGAGAGGCCACAGCAAGGCAAAGGAACTGACCACAGCCTTACTCCACAGCTGATCTCAGTGCTCAGGGCCTCAATGGCAATGGGCACTTTCCTATCTGCCAGGGCTTCTGTTTGCCTCTGGAGCCTTATACTAGAACCTGGGTATGCCAGGTGGCTTTAATTTGCTCCTGTCCTTTGCAGCCCCAGGGCCCCTATACAGTGTCAGGCCTTTTTGCTATTATTGCAGGCTATTTTAGCAAACTTTTTTTTTCAAAGATATATTTGAAAGATCTGCCAGCAACAAGACTGATCAAGTATAAGAGAAAAAGCCCCATTTACCATAAACTCCACCTTACACACCAGACCCTGCAGGATGCATCTCCTGCTGGCCCTCCCAGTCTGAAATCCTGTGATTTCCAGACCATAAGCTCTGCCTATGGCTCTGATCCTTCTTCTATCTAGGCTGCTCAAAGTATTTCCCACCAGTCTCCCTGGCAAATGTCAAACTGGTCCATTGAGCTTTGGGATTAGTGTCCCTCCTGCATGGCTCCACAGGCCCTCAGAAGCACCTGGCCCAGTCATCAATCCTATGTACTGCATGTGTTTACCTCTCTGTTGCCTTCAATAGACAATGAATGCTACAGAGCAGGCTCTCGGTACATCCATAGTCTTCAGCTCCTAGAATACACCTAGCCTGTGGTAGGCACCCAAAAAATAAAGTCCATTCTACAGATGCACAATTTCCTCTTGGGGAATGGGTTAGGGATAGAAGAGCATGAGTCATCAGATGAGGTGTGGCCCATGGAAAGCACTGGAAAATAGAAGGCATGATGCGTTTTGGGATATGACTCTTTAAGGCTAAAGGATCTTTAATGAATCTAGATAATATTATAAATAAATGTCCACTAAAGGAAAAGTGAAAACTGTGCATTATGGCACATGCCTGTAATCTCAGCACTCTGGGAGGCTGAGACAGGAAGATTCCAAGTTCAAACCCAACTTGGGCAATGTAGTGATTCAGCGAGACCCTGTCTGAAAATAAATATAAAAAAGGGCTGAGGATGTACCTCAGTGCAAAGGACCTGGATTCAATACTCAGTACTACAAAAGAAAAAAAATGCTAACAGGAGCAATACAATATTAATTTATATACTATTCCATTTATCCAGCACATCTGGGAAAGCAGTATTTTGTATGCTTGGATTTTTAGATAACTGAGCAATTGCCTCTTTAAGCAACAAAGCTTTAAGGGTGTCTGATATATTAATTGGTATTATTAGACACTTCACACCCTAATTTGACATTGTTTTCAGGGTTCAAAGTCATAATTATGAATACTAATATCCACATGCTAGGTAATTTTAGCATTTTTTTATCCTTCCTTTTTTTTTTGAGACAGGGTCTCACTGAGTTCAGGGTGGCCTTGAACTCACTGTGTAGTCTAGGCTGGCATCGATATTGTAGGGATCCTCCTGCCTCAGCCTCCAGAGTGCTGGGATTACAGGCCTGCACCACCATGCCCGGCCCTCCTTCCATTTATTTTTTTATTTCTTTTTCCCAGTTTCTTCCTGTGATCTGTTGTTTGTGTGTTTGTTGTTACCCGCTGACATTCTGCTTCCTCATCAACTTTTCTGTTAGGTTCTTCTAAAAGCAAAAGTAAGCTACAAATTTTGTTCTTCTGACATCTTTTCTTTTTATTTAAATGAGGTGTAGAAGGAAGAGTGTGTATCTTATTATTATGCAAAGTAGATTGATTCTTTTTACTATAAAGCAGTCAATTACACTTTATTACCTGGAAACTTACATTTCTACTCATCTTTTAAAACTCTCTCTGCATTTTATAACATTTTGACATCTTAAAAGGCTAGCTGGTCAGAAAGGGGCAGCTTCTCCAGAGCTAATCAGAGCTAATTGGAGGTAGCAAAGGGCTTGGTGGGCAGGAGCGCATCTTTCCTAAGTAAACCCCACCCATCTAGCCTCCCTATGGAACCCACGCCCCATGCCCGTCACCCCGGGCCGGGGCAGACAGCCAGAGCCACCATATGCTATCCCCACTAGCCACACCGGAGCTGCTTCGGAGGACACCTCAATTGGGCTCGAGTCCCTGGGGCTCCCCGTGCACCTTGTATGGCATAGCGGGCCCTCCTCTTGGGAAACACAGCTAACAAATTCTTCTTTCAGAGGCATTAACCTCCTCTGGTCATCCTTCACTCCATCTCTGAGTGGAGGGTGCTAAACCTGTACAGATTATACAACAGCTTTTCTTAACATTTCCCCCATGAAATTCCTTGATTCTCCTCTTTTATAAATATTCACCTTTCCCTCTATTCCTAATCTCCTACCTCCTCTTGTTTGTATACTTTTGAGCCCTGGGGGGCATCAAAGAGCTGGTGGCAACATCATCATCATCCATGGCCTCAGTCACTTCCGCCCTGGCTGCTGAGCCTGACCCCATCCTGTGCCTGCTCTAGGGCACAGAGCAGACAGTTTCCCAGCCCTCTCACCCAGGACCATCAAACTACGTGCTGTTGGGCCTTTCTGTGGAAGCAAGGCCAGTGTTTCCTGTCCAATTCATCCAGGGCCAACACAAGACCGACACTGCCCCACTTCCTGCTCATTTTCTTTGAAACTAATGATGCCGTGCAGTCCCCAAATCACAATGATAGTATCCCAAGTCTTCCATCCCCTCCAGAGCACTCTGGCAAGCAGCATTCCTTTCTTGTCTGGAAAAGAGCAGAAGGAACCAAATGGTGCTGGTACCTCACAGTCACTTCCAGGCTTGGCATGGAGAGCCCCAAAGCCACTAACCTACAGATATATTGTCAGGGACAGAAATGGAAGCACTGGGGCCAAGATGCACCATTAGTGGCCATGCCACAGTACAACCTTGCATGGTTAACCCCCTCCGAATCTATCTGCATGGAAACCACTCCAATGAGTAACCAACTTCACAGTTACTTTAAATAAAGCTTTATTTTATAGGGACTCTTTACCAGGCCCATTCACACTTTACCTTTTAGCTCAAAAGCGATACAACCAAAGCTAATGGTTTGGTATCACAAGAAAACAAACACACAATAAAATACAAAAGTAAAACAGAGAGCCAGGGATTTAACTCAGTGGCACCGCATCACAGGTGCAAAGTCCTGAGTTTGATTCCCAGTACCAAAAAAAAAAAAAAGAAAACAGAAATGAAACAAAGAATTGGAAATAGAGAAAATAAAAACAAAGCAGAACATGAAAAGTAGGGAAAGGAGTTAAAGTTGTCCTGAAGATTTCCTGAGCTTCTCTGATTTGACTGAGTTTCCTGACTACCAACGCAAAAAGTTCTTTAATCATCAGCACAAACACAGAAACTTTCTAACTTCTCCACAGAAAGCAAGGTTTCTCCTGTGTTCTAGGACAGTGGTTCTTCCAGCATGGGCCTTGACCTATGGTGTCAGCATTGCCCTGGAACTTGATAAAATGCTAATGCCCAGGCCCCAGTGCAGCTCTCCCCGATCAGAGACAGTAGACAGGGCCCAGCAACCTGGGTCTTTGGGAGCTTTCTTTGCGATACTAACAGTACCACTCTCCTAAGGAAATAGAGTTTCTACTATGGGCCATGATCCTCTGGCAAATGCAATTTGGCAAAGGCAACGTGCAGGACGGTAAGATGATGGGTCCAGCTTGGAGTTTTGGGTGACTCCGCTCTCCTGGCCCAAGCCTGGCCCAACCTGGCCTGAAGAGATCGAGTGTTATACTTGTTTTGAAACACCCAGCAAAGGGCCATGGGCACTGGTGCTGTTATTTTGGAAAACTCAAATTCTGGATTTTTTTCTTCCTGCCTCTCCTGACAGGCTCCTGACCCTATTTTCTCCTGTTGAAGCCCTAAAGCCATCTTTGATAATCCCTTCCCTATTGTTCCTTTGTCAGTTGTCACATTCCATAGAAATGATCTCTTTCCTCCTCTCATTGAATAATTCATTCATTAAATCTGTGTTGAGTGGTGTAAACTCAGCAGGGAATGTGATAGACAAAAACTCCCTTGCCTTCAGGGAATTTTACTTTCTCTTAGGGAGAAAATAAAGAAAAGAAGTAAGTAAAATGAAGTCAGAGCTGAGTGTGGTGGTGCATGCCTATAATCCCAGCACCCAGGAGGCTGAGAAGGGAGGGTCACAAGTTCAAACTCAGCTTGGGAAACTTTACAATTTAGCAAGATTTTGTCCCAAACTAAAAGATAAAAGAGCAGGCATGCAGCTCAGTGCTAAGGCTCTGGGTTAAAAAAATAATATCTTAGCTCAGTGGTACCATGCCTGCCTTGCAGGGGCAAGGTCCTGAGTTCAATCCCCGATACCAAAATAATGTAGTGTAACAACTATTTTCACAGCATTTACAGTGTATATTACATATGATCAGTAATCTAAAGATGATTTAAAGTCTATAGAACAATATGCATGGGTTATACATAAGCATGATGACATTTTATATAAAGGACCTGAGTGTCCCTCTTTGGCGTCTGAGGTAAATGTCCAGGACCCAATCCATTACAGATACCAAAGGACAAATGCACAGCACAGGTTAGCAATGAGTGTTGAGAAGAAAACTAAAGGAGAGGAGGCGATAAGAAGTGTTGGAGAGGAGGTTGAAGAATTTTAAACAGAGTGACTAAAAAAGGTCTCCCTAAAAAGGTGCCATTTGGAAGAAGGCCAAAGGCTGTGGGGAAAGCATTCCCAGCACATGAATGTTAAGTGTAAAGGTCCTGAGGTGGGCACATGCCTGGCACATTTGAGCACTAGAAATGAGACCAACGTGGTTGGAGCAGAATGAACAAATGAGACTGAAAGACAGGCATGAGTCAAAGAGGTAAGCAGGGATTAGAAGATGTGCATACTAAGGTGGACACTGCTGTGACTGAGATGGGAGACCATGGAAGCTGTGGGCAGAAGAGTGGCATTTCAATAGGATCCTTCTGGCTGCTGAGCAAAAAGCAGGCTGAAGGGGCTGGGGGACAAACAGGAGCACGGGCGCAACAGGCTGCTGCCCTTTCCCTCTCTCTGCTTTCTCCTTGGGCCCCTCCTTCCAACCCCTTTTCCTCATGGTGCTGCCTGACCTGCTCCAACTCCCTCCCGGGGAGGGAAGAGCTCCTGGGAGGCTGGATGCCCTGCGCTCCACAACAGGCCCCAGCTCCCCTCCCAGCCTTGCTCCCAGGTCCCTGCCACTCAGAGTCAATGCCCCAAACTCAACAAACCCCCTGGGCATTTTCAAATACATCCACACAGTGCTCCGCCCTTGCTCACTCACCTCACCTGTGAGGTTCATCTCACATCCTACCTGATTCCTCAGCTAGAGGTCCCCTACCTGCCTTCGGTCCTCCACACCCATTCATCCTCTTTTTCAGCTCCTTAATTATTTCCACTCATAAGTGTCCTGTCTCCCTCAGGAGACCCTAACCTCTCTGAAGGCGAACTGTGCCTCACCTACTGCCTAACTGCCACAGTATGGAGAATGGAACCTTCTAGAAGAATAACTTTGAAATTAGGGATGTCAACATTATCCTTTACTGAACAAAAACCTGCAATTATTTCTGTGAAATCAGTTCATCACCTCAGAGTAGCTGTTATTTATTAGGATTATAAATACATTGCCTTTAACACAGACAAAAGTCTAGCAGAGAAAAAAGCTGTTATATTGTATGCAAAATCAATAATGCTAAGCTATTAAGCTTAAAAGATTAAAAGTGGACACCAAAGATACCTTTTTTATGGTTAACTGCCACCAAAAGTTTTCTATCTAGAAAAATGCGCCATTAAATTTGGAAGGGTTTAGGGCCAGGGATTTAGCTCAGTAGTTCCAGCACCTGCCTGAAGAGCACAAGGTCCCAAATTTGATCCCCGGCATCCAAAAAGAAAAATTTGGAAGGGTTTAAAATGCCGGACCTCCAACCACAGGAAAATTGATCCACTTAAATATTTTAAGTGTTTATTTTTATTGGTAAAAATTTGATGGAATCAATGTTAATCTCTTTATATAAGGTAATGCAGACAGACTGAGAATTTGACTTTACCCATTGTGGTGTTTTAATACAGCCTTATTCCTGCATAATTTATAATAATGTAAAAGCACTGAGTCAGATTTTCCCAATGTCCGTCATTAAAGTGTGGAGGCAGAAAGTGCAAAGTACAGTGTATTTTCTTCTAGCTTTCTCAGCAAGAAAACTTCCAAAAAGGGCACCACTCTTGCTGGGAGCCACACATCTGTAGTCCCAGCTACATGGGAGCCTGAGGCAGGAAGACCGCTTGAGCCAAGAGTTTAGGGCGAGCCTAGGCAATACCAAGAGACTCTGAGTCAAGACAAAACAAACAAAAGGCACCATTCTCTATGGCCTAAATCATTTTCTTCCTGAGGAAGTATAATTCACTACCTTTCCATCTCTTCTTTAAAGGATCTAATATTGGTTTACACATTTAAAAAAAAAAAGAAAAGAGATCTTGCTCCCGTAAACAGAAGGAACAAAGAGGACCTGGTACTCAAATTCGGCCTTAACTCAAAATGAAATCTCAGCAACCATTCTTAGTGCAAGATTTTCATCATGACTCTCAGCTTCGTAATTCAAGTTATATCAAAAGCAAATACTCCCTAGAGATTTAATTTGTCTTTTTGAAAATGTGATTAAATATGAGACTGTCACTTCCTACAGGTGATATGTATTAAATGCTCCCAAGGAAATCAATGTGTACAAGATAAATAGGAGTTAATTTTAATATTGTAATTAAACATAATGCCAGTATCATCAGAATCATTCAAATCATCTTTAGCAAAAGATTTTCAGAATAAGCTCATTAAAACATTATTTCTTTCCAGTGAGATAAAATGACTCTTGAAGTTTTGGTCTAGAACCAATTAAAGAATCCAGTACCAGAGGAAGTAATAAAATGAATCTGCTGTGTGTCCTAACTGGGAGGTGAGCCATAGAGCTAGGACCAGTCATAATCAAGAATAAGATGAAAAGGAGAATTTACTAAAAACACTAGCAAGAGAATCCGAATAGAGGCTGATTTTTATAAACCAACTACCCATCCCTGAATGGATAAGACTCCTCAGATTCCTTGCTTTAAAAAAAAACATCCTGGAGCATCTAATTCAGTGTAGAAAAGACAGAGAACAATTCCTAGTAGTACAAGAAGCTACTACTACAAGTGACAGGTGTATGGGTTACATTTCCAAAACTCATTCTTAAATTCTGTGATGGCTTATCATTTTTGAACCTGCCTGCCTAAAGGTGGGTCCCCTGGGGAAACAGGCCCTGAGACAAGGATTCAAGGCCAGGTGACTCTTGGACTCCAGGAAGCGCTGGGCAATCACACAGGAAGTCAGGGCATGGAGCTCCAGTGATGCAATCGGTTAGCGCATGGTACTTATACAGGAAGTCAGGGCAGCCCAGAGACCCAGGAGTGTCCTCCAAATCATCCCACCTAAGAACTGGGGTGCTGACCAGGCATTTGGCCAAGACTTCTTTGCCTACACTGCAGTCACATCACCATGTGCGCTGTTGGCACTGGGTATCAGTCCTCTCGCCTCTTTACTTATAGTTCACATTCAGGTCATCTACTAAGCTATAAAACATGCAATTTTACCTTACCTATGCCTTTATTTCTCCCCTTGAGTCTACTTCATATTCTCAATAGATTAAGATACTACATGTATTTTTATGTTTTAAATTCTTTAACATCAACTTTACATCAATTAAGTTATAAAACAAAAGAGAACAACAATGACAAAAAAAAATGTGCACCTCTGATAGTAGCCATAATGGGCCATAACATATGCATGAAAGGCGATGGGCTGGGCCAGGGTGCTCAGCCCATGCCAGCACCCGTGGAATCCTTTGTTATTAGAGCAGAAATCATTTGTGCAGTCTAAAACTACACATTGTCACAAAATAATGCTGAGGGAGAGTGGCAGAACGCAAACTTAACTGGCAAGAAGCATTTTAAATGAAATGTTACTTCACTTCTTTTCAACAAACACAGTCTTTAAAAATGCAGTTTTTAAAGTGCAACCCTTATTATTCCTGAACTTGAAGGGACAGGTCTGTAATAGCAACTTTGGTGTGGGAGGCTGAAAGGTTCCTCTTTGGTCTTACTGTATCTCTGGTCAGAATGAGATGATAATGTCTGGGTAAATCTTACCAATCTTGTCTAATGTAATCACCAGTTAAAGTTTATGCTTTATAATTTATACCAAAACCATAATTCAGAGAATAAGGCTGAAATTAATGGGAGGGTGGCATTGGAGTTTCCTTGAATTTAAGAGGTTTATCTTCATTCAACAGATACACTGAATACTGAATAAAGAAGATCTGGTTAAGGTCAATTCAAATTGCTTAGGTATTAGATTGCCAATCTAGCTGTAATAAACTTATTACTTTTAAGAAAAATAAAAGTGAAAAATAGACCAGTCCATCGCTGAAACTGTTTGGATGCTTTTACAATGGGCTTGGAGGCCTGGCCATGTCTCACCAAGGACGGCCCTAAACAAGCACCTTCGGAAGCACTGTGGAAGGAGTCCCTTCTAGTGGTAGGCTTTACACTTATGTCAGGATCGAGCCGTACTACCTAAGCCACTGAACCCCAAAACAATCCCATCTGTTATGCAATGCATTCAGTATTTTAAAATTCAGCAGTGACATAGCTAAATATTCACACCTTTGTGATGTAAGTCAGTGCTTCTCAAATGATCTGTGAGAGGGAAAATTTTGCTTTTATTATTTCCAATCTGTCATCTACTGATACTTTTGCAAAATACAAGCCAGTAGGAGACACATGTACGTGGGGCTTCTCTCAGACCGCACTTTGAGGAACACTGACCTGAAGGAACATGCACACAGTTATTCAAGACATATACTGTACCTCTGACGTTCTTTCCAAATCCCATCGAAGAAACTTTTTTGTCCACTTGTTCACTATTGTTTGATTTCTCCTTCATGACGTCATCATCACTCACAGCATCAACAGAGAACTTTTTCTTTTTCTTTTTCTTATGTCGAGGTGGAAGCTTTTTTGGAAAAGTAAACATTGGGAATATCACAAGAAACATTGCAATGGCACAAAGGAGGAATCCACTCCACCTAAAAAATCGGGAAATGTGAATAGCATTTATGGCTTTTGCTTTGTGAATGAGAAAAAATTAGCAAAGTAGAATTTTTGTGGAAATAAAATTCCCCAGATAAAACTTTTACCTTTATCAGCTTAAAGCAGTAGAAAGTGGGATAAACTGAGAAAATAAAGTGACTCTCTTTCAGGAATGTAAATGGGTAACCCACCCAACAATTATGCTAGCATTATAAAGAATACTATAATCCTCGCAAGCACAAGGTCCTGAGTTCGATCACTGGTACCGCAAAAAAAAAAAAAAAAAAAATACTATAATCAAAACCCTGATTAGAATTTCACTCAAGTATTTTTAAGCAGCTATGTATTCTTTCTGCTAATATTGTTATAACTTATAATTTATGCTTGTGACAATGTGCATTTTATAATAAATTTAATAGAAAAATAACATAAGGGCCGGGGATTTGGCTTAGTGGCTCCATGCCTGCCTCACAAGTGCAAGGTCCTGAGTTTGATCCCCAGCACCAAAGAAAGAAAGAAAGAAAGAAAGAAAGAAAGAAAGAAAGAAAGAAAGAAAGAACATAAATTCGATAGCATGCTCTATAGACCAATATAGACACTTTTTTTTAGAAGAAAAACATTAACATCTGTGTCAAATGTATTTTTTCTTTGTAAATTTTGGTGCAAGGGATTGAATACAGAGCTTTGTGCTGCTAAGCACCTACTCTAGCACTGAGCTACACCAAAGGCCCCAGTCAAACTCATTTTAAATCACTGGCTGACACTTCACAGTACTCAACCTAGCAGGAGGTACCAAGACATTTTGACTTGATCTTTGCCTTCAAGAACTTACAACCTAGATGTAAGCCAGCCAAAAATATAAGAAACAATCTCCAAGAAGTATAAGAACATTATACAGTTAAAAATTAGGTCATATAGTACAAGCTATAAATGCCATAAAAGTTCAGAGAGGCCAAATTAATGTGGGTCAGGCAGCATCCTAGGGTATGCAGAACTTGAGCTATGATACACTCAGGATCCTGTGTTTAAGTTCATCTGAAGTTGCCACGTTGCAGAGAACTCATGGCGAAAACAGAGTAGAAAGCAAATCTTAGTCTTGTATTAGAGCCATGATTTATGCCCCGGGGCTTCCTGCCTACATCATTCTCCATAGAGCAATTCCTCAGTCCTCTCTAGCATTTTCTAAGCAAGCAGAGGTACCTGGTCCTACCTAATAGGGCTGCCACTTCTAACTAGGATTCTTCAACTTCAAACTCTCCTCTTGAAGCTTCAGCATTCGGAGAGATTTTGTTCTCTGTATCAACCTATTTCCATGTTGGAACCAAATGCAAGCAGCATTCTAAGCATTAATGATTAATTCAATTTAGTAAGAATACAGACCAATTGCTAGGTGAAAATTCATTTCTTGAAAATTTGTATTAGTACATGTTTGTGATACACACACATTCATCATAGGGAGTTGGTACACAAACACCGCATCTTAGTCCTTTTTATTTGCCTTCCCCTCCCATCTCCCTCTAACCTTAGATCCCCTTCCCATCTGCAAAAGATCTATCGTCTGTCTTGTATCCTGTTCTTTTTTTCTTTTTCTTTTTTTGGTACCAGGGATCGAACTCGGGACCTTGCACTTTTGAGGCAGGCGGTGGAACCACTGAGCTAAATCCCCAGCTTGTATTCTGTTCTTTAAATTATCTATACTTTGTATTTCTCGTGTAAGAGAAGCCAAGAGATTTTAACCTTCTGTCTCTGATTTATTTCGCTTAGTATTATGATCTCAAGGTGCATCCATTAATTCAATTAACTCAATCCAGTAAGAATACAGACCAACTGCTAAATGACAATTCATTTTTTTAAAAGTTTCTATTAAAGTATTGTTATCAGCTGACAAAGGTCTTGGTCTAGTTAAGTGAATGATTCCTAGAACTAGTCACTAGTAATCTAACATGTTACCTCCAAAGATAAAGGTACATCAAATAAGAATTTTAAAGCAAATCAGAAAAAAAGGCTTTATTTTTAGAAGAGTGCTCAGGGCAGACTTGTAGTCATCCCTATTATTCATAATATTATCACCAATCTAGTACCCAACACAAATTCAAACAATTTGCCAAATAAATAAATTGAAAGATTTTTAAGAAGCAGAAGTGTATCTGTCTGAGGGGAACATGAATACAATAATGTCTGGCTTTTTAGAACTTGGCTGCTCATCCACTTTACCCATTGAAATTTCACTCAACAAGCTCCACATTACAGTGCTCCGAACCCAGACTTCTTTGTATCCTATCTTTACTACTTACTAACTGGGAAATCTTGGGGAAATTACTGTGTTTTTCCAAACTCGCTTTCTCATCTGAAAAGGGAGATGCTCAGGGAGCTGAATTACTTGCCCAAATAGGTTGATACAGAGAACAATAAGAGAATAGTAAACAGCTTCTTGAGTCGTCAAATTGAGATAAGATGATATATACAATAAGCCTAATAAAATGCTGGCCCCTAAATCCTCAATTAATTCATGGTAGCTAGTTCTGATTGCTTGGGTTATGTTCTTATGTACATCTGCCCTCAGCCCCTCTGCCTACCCTGCCCACAGTCACGGGCCTAAAATTGCATGCAAACATTAAAAATTCATTCTTATAACCTAAAGTAAGAGCAGATAACAGAAGAAGAAGAAGAATTATAACAAACCAACAAAAATAATATTAAAGTTTGAGGTCATTTCAAAGCAGAACAAACCAGCCCACATTCTTTAATAGTGGTTTCTAGCAATATTGATATGGCACAGGATATAATGCAAGCTACTAAGGAGGCCACGAGGAAGAGAGAGGACAGTGAATATCACGTACTGGAAAAAGACACATCAATAACAGCTAAAGCTGAAAGACCATGGCGTCTAAATCCTTTTCATGAAGTCTTACTCAAAATATTCACCAAGGGGCCTCAGTTTAATCTACTGATCAAGACTTCTGCCCTGGAATCAGTTTCTTATCCCAGTTCTCACTGGCTGAAGTTTTGGGCAAGTAATTCAACTCCCTGAGCATCAGTTTCCTCAACCAAAAAAATGGGAATAATACTAGTGAGTACATATGGTTGTAGAGATCTCAATGAGAGGTTTGTAAAGCTCTTAGAGCAATGCTTGACAGATAGTAAGCATCCAGTAAATCTTAGTGTTACTCATCCATCCACTCCCTCCTCCACTCTCTCAGCATGTATTTATTGAAAGCTTATCACTGCTACTAGGCACTATATCAAATAACTATGCCCTTACCCAAAGAAGAAATCTGTTACAAGTAGGATGATTCATTGAACAGTTCAAATTCTTTTTTTTTTTTTTTTGATCCTGGAGATCGAGCTCAGGACCTTGTGCTTTCGAGGCAGGCGCAAAACCACTGAGCTAAATCCCCGACCCTCAAATTCATTTCTAAATAGACTCCTATCTATAATTCTATACTGATCATCTTTATCATTTATACAACTAATATTGAGCCAATGAAATGGATAAAATTACTTGAACACTGATTAAACTCAAAGGACAGAATAGTACACACTGGATAGCAGAGCCAGGAACTATATATAAGTTTGTTCACTGCTCACAATGATTCTTTGAAATAGGTACTGCAACCTCCTTTTATGGATTTAAAAAGCAACTGCGGGACATACAGTAAAAGCAATTTCCCCAGGTCACATAGCTACTAGATGCACACTACCACTTAAACCCAGGGGAAAACAGTGTCAGGGTCGCACTCCCAATGGCTCCCTTTTGCTACCAGTTGGATTAATGCTTACTGGAAAATATTGAAGTGACCCCACAAGGCAATTATAACACTAAAGCTCCTTCCTTCTTCCTTCCTTCCCTCTCCCTGCCCAAGTTGGTTCTCTTCTCTCTCCTTCCCAGTGCTCCTTATCACCATGCCCTTCTCAGGGCATCTAAATAGAACACAGGGATATGCATTGAATAGTCATAAATATATTTTAATAATTTTGTTTTCTAATGATGAAAAAAAGTCCCTACTCTGATTTATTTCAGAACTGCAAAGAAAACACTGAGATCAGAATTTTCACTATCAGTCAAGAACTTAAAAATCCTGCATTATTCCCCTCTCACTGAAGGGGAACTCCTCTTGATATGGAAAATTCTACCAAATCAAGTTCAGCTGGATCTCAGCATTTCCAGTTTCAATGAGGATTACTATGAGAACAAGAAATGTTGTATCGCTCAATCAATATTTGTCATCTGTCTTGAAAGTAGTGGCAAACATTATTCCTACCAACCCCAGAGTTATGAGGTCACTATAATATAACAGAGAAAACAAAGTACTCTAAGCAACTGGCTAGATAGTAATTACTTACTTGACAAATATAATCCTAAAATGGAAGTATTCTCTTAGCCATAAAATAGAAATTTCTTATCAACATATCCTTGCTATTAATCCCTGTGTATATGTGCTGCCAAAGCGAGCACAAACCATGTGAAATGAATTCAGGACACCAATATTTTGAATAAGAGCTTTTGCAGTCATGAAGAAATAACTTACTATGTTCAAGTTGAGGACTGTGAAGGACTCAAACACAACCCTGGTTATGCACAATACATAACATCCAAAGTGGAAGTTTTCCCCCTGAGCTCTAAATATGACTTATTTGGCAGGGCAGTTAAAGTCCAGCAAATGAGAGAACAGCTGTATCTCCAGCACACATGGGGAAACAAAATACTGCCAAAAAGAAAAGATCTGCTAAGAGCATGCCAATGGCAAAGTAAGGCTGGAGTTCTGGGCACAAGGGGATATTCGTAAAGCAGAAATACAAACATAACAAGAAAATGAGAAAAAAGTATTTTTTAAAGTCACAGAAAAGATAATGAAAGATATGATTAAAATAAATAGGGAAGTCTTCTCACAGCTCAGCGGCCCTTTTCCTAGACTTTGCTATAAAAGAAACAGCCCAATCCTACAAAATGAGAATTAAGACACCATTGTCAAAGTCTCTGTATTAGTTTCTTATTGCTACTCTAATAGTAGTGGCTCAAATAACGCAAGTGGATTATCTCATAATTCTGGAGGTCAGATGTCTGCAGTGTTGGCCTTGGCAGGGCTGCATTCCTTCTGAGGGTTGTAGCTAGAGAGGAAACTATTTCCGTACATTTCTCCCTGCATTCCTTAGCGCGCAGTCCCTCTCTCCAGCTCCAGAGCACACCACCGCAACCCCTGATTTGACTGTCTCCTTCTCTGACTGCGGCCCTCCTCCCTCCCTCTTTCCTTCGATTAATAATGGGTCCACCAAAAACACCTAACGTAATCTCCCCATCTCAAGACTCTTCACTTGATCACACCCACCAAGTCCCTGTAACCACATATGGTAACACATTTGTAGGCTCTGGAGATGAAGAAACGGCTATCCTTGAGGGTTATTATTCTGCCTGCCGTGCACTCCCAGGAGACTTTCAGCTACTGTTAATCTCTTCATTGGGGAAATTTTGAATACAAGAGTACTTATCTCTAACTATCATTAATAAGAGGTGAAATGCAAAATTTAGAAAACAGTCTTACCAGTTTCCAATGAAACGAGGGTCATTCTGGTCAAGGTGAACAGGATTTCTGGGATCAACATAAAAACCAATAAGAAGTCCACCTAATAAATATCCCACTGCGGGCCCAAGCGCTCCCATGACGTACATGATGGCTGAGAAGACAGAAGGGGAAATGTGAAATACAGCGACACTTCGTGTACGTGCTGGCAGTTGTGCACTCACGGTCACACTGCAGATGTGTCAGAGATGAACCCACTTAATAACTCCCACAACGCCTCTGTTGACACTTGGGTTCCAAATCTTGCCTTTGTCTCACTGTTGCAGGTTGACCTCTTAGAGCACCAGACTCACCTGGAGAGTTTATTGGTTGCTTTTGTTCTGTTTTTTAATATACAGCACTGTCAAGCCTTACCTCAGCACCACGACATTCAAATTTCTAAAAGTAGATACCCAGACTAGCTAATAAAGCAGACAATGAAGAAACAAGAGAAAAAGAAAAAGTCTCAAGAAAAAGAAAAGAAAGAAGGTATTCTTTGCCACCAGTGGAAGATTCTAGCAGGACGAGAGAACTTACAAGGCTGGACAAGGCTGGATTCATTCGAACTGGAGAAGCTGCTCAAAGGCCCTCCGATTGCTAACATCCTTCCAACCACCATTTCTGAATCAGATAAGATCCTGCAATGAATGTTTATTGTTCATCAAGAAATCTTACTTAAAAAGGAATAAATCTCCCTAAATGTCATGGTTAGGAGGTCCAGATGGAAAACACCAACCACAGATGGACCACAAGGTAAATTTTTAATACACATGTCCAAGGAGTCAAGTGAATACATGTCTCATGGTCAGTGAATCAAAAAGGTTGTCATTTATTAAAAAAATATGTTTGCCATCAAAACAGGCTTATAGCAAACAACAATAACAAGGTCACTAACACTGCTTTATGTTTTGCATATTCCTATTTTCACTTCTGTAATTTAAAATTCTAAAATGTCAATTTTAAAATTTTGAGATACGCCAGGGATTTAGCTCCGTGGTTCCGAAGCTTGCCTCACAAGAGCAAGGACCTGAGTTCGATCCCCAGTACCAAAAAAAAACCCTTAGTAAAATTTTGAGATCAGATATAGAATTCCTTGAGAGTCATAGAAAGATCTAACCAAATCCCAAAACCCATTTTTTTTTCCTACTCAAACTCTCAGTTAGGGACAAATCTATAAATACTTTTAGGGTGCTGCTGTATACAAGGGATGATAACAAACTCAGGTGATAACTGCTTCTCATTTCTATTGCCATCATACATTTGTAACCACGGAAGAAGTAAGACAGCTTTGCCATATTCGTTAAATACCACTATATCTACCAGAAAACAAACCAAAATAATCAGAATGGCTTCACCTTACTTTATCATCCATATCTCAATGAACTTTGAATAATCTTGTGCCTCCTGTTACTTATAAACACAGACAACAAGACAGTAATTTCACACCTGCTCTCACTTTTCACACCAGTACAAAAGGGAAAGTGCGGTGTTTAATTTACAGAATGATCTCTTGTAACAATAAGGCCTTCAGTTCTTCAACTTCTCCATCTGGGTTTGGAAATAGAGAAGGAAGGCCAAGCCTCGAGGAACTGATACTGTTAGAAGCATGCTTTACATGAACATAATTAGAATTTCAATAAATATCTTGTTAATCTCTGTTGATAGCCTAGTCTGTAACTCAAGAAGAGAAAGTACTTTTCAGGCACAGGTACAGCATATGCATACGAAGACAGAAATTCATGTGTACACCTCCAGGCAAACCAGCACTATTTACAACTTAAAACTGTAACGAGTCCAGAATGTGACATGAATCATCCTCCAGAAATAGTTAAAGAGGCTGTCTTACAAATGCAGACAGGAAAAGGGTATTTCCACCATCCTGTTTATACCTGGGGCCACTTGAGTGCAAATCTCCAAGAGTCAAGCAGAGCTGGGCAACCTGTGCTCCACAAGACCACGCAATCACCTAGCAAATGGAAAATTCACCAGATAACCTTCACACACACAAAACCTTATAAAATATAGATAAAGCTTTTGGAAAATTCAGCAATGTAATCAGAAACATGTATTTTCATTACATAGCAAGCACTTAAGTCCGACAGAATCGCTCCCACACACATACCTCTTAACCTGGCTCCCTTTAGTAAATAAATCATCCTCTGGGCAGAAGTTAAGCCTCTCTGGCCACTGAGTTAACATTCATTAATTGATTCACTGATGGCACTCATTCAGAGATTCAGGAGCCACAAAGCATTGAAGCAAACTCTTACCACGCACAAACTCTCAGGTGCTCCCCAGACTAGAGGTCTCACTGCTCTTCTTGGAGCTCAAGGTGGGACACACCAGCCTCTTGCTACCACTACAATCTGCAAATTGTGAGATCTCAGGCCTGAATTCGGGGTGAGGGCAGGCCTGGAGCTGAGGCACCTCCATTCCTTTGCTGGCCTTACCACACCCTCTCAGGGCATTTCTACCCATCTGTATCCTAGGCATTCTTCAAGGCCCAACCAAGCCCAGCCTTGACCATCTCCTTCTGGGTGTCTCTCCTTAGAATCCCTGTAGCTACACAGTGTCTATTCCATCAGACTCCATGCTTCATCGTACATCCCTATAGGTAAAAGATTTTAAGTTTTATGCCCACTAGATGCACTTTTCTGTATAAATAAGGTGTGTATGTAGTCTCTCTCACACAGCTCACAGCTAATGCTTCAGGAAATCCTGTTAGATCTACCACCAAATCCTATCCAGCACCCAGCCCCTTCTCTTCACTCTACTGATAACACCCTGGACTGAGTCACCATCATCACTCGTCAGGAATTACTACAGGATTTCCAACCAGCATCCCTGCGGCTGCCCTTACTTCCCTACAATGTATTTTCAGCACAGTAGCTTTAATGACCTTCTAGAAACATGAGCCAGATCACACCCTGCGATGGCTTCCCACTCCATCTCACTCACAATAAAGGCCAAGTCCTTGCAGGCCAAGAGGACCTGCTCACACACACACACCCAGGATTTCTCAACTTCATCTCCTGTCACTCTCCTCCTTCCTTGGGCTCCAGTCTTACTGCCCTCCTTGCTCGTTCATACTCACCTTTCCAGGAAGGTCCTCACCTTAGGCCCTTGCACATGCTCTGTGTGTGTGCCCCATCAAAAGCCTGAAAACATCCTCAAATCTTCCCACCCCTCTCCTGGCTTCAGTGTTCTCCTTACATATCACCACCGAATCTGCTATCTATTTCCTTTCTTCACCATCTTTACCATCTGTTCTCCCCACCTGAACCAGAAGTGCTGAGAACACTTTTGCCCACCGCTCTGTCTCTAGTACCCTGAACAGTGCAGGAGGCACACAGCCCAGATTTACTGAGTACTCAGTACTCTTCCCTCATCCTCCAAAATTCACATGTTGGAAGCCTGGTCTCCAGTGCAGCAGTGTTGAGAGGTAATTGAGTTCTAAGGACTCTGCCCCTCAGAAATGGATTAATCTACTCACGGATTAACCGCCTATCCTGGGAGTGGCTTTGTTGTAAAAGTGAGCTTGTGCCCCTGCCACAATTGCTGTGTCTTGCCCTGTGACACTCTGCCATGTTACAATGCTGCAAGAATGTTCTCATCAGATGCTAACCAGATACCAACCTTGGGCTCCTGGACCTCCCAGTCTCCAGGACATGAGCTAAATAAACCTCTGTTGTTCTTCAGAAATGACCTGGGCTCAGGGGTTTTGTTCTAGCAACAGGGACTGAGCTAAGATGATCCATGAATGTTCTGCTGTCATTACCAACAGTAGATGTCAATGATGAAACTCTTCTTCGGTGTACATCATCTCTTGAGATCTCAGATAATGAGCACAGGCACCAATCCATATTTCACATATTGAAATTAATGGTTTCATGTGTTTTAAGTGTCTCATCAGATCTTGTTATACCATTTTTGATTTTCCTCATGATAAAGTACATACTGCAAGTATGGCCTATTTAATGAGCTATATAATGTAAGTATAAAAAGAAGTTCTGGGCCAGGGATTTAGCTCAGTGGGTTCCTCCACCTGCCCCACCAGCACAAGGATCTGAGTTCGATCTCTAGTAACAACAACAAAAAAAAAGTTCCAATATTCACTCCCTATGGCCCAATTGATCATCTTACATAAGCCTGTGGGTGTGCAGCACTGTCCCCTTTGAGAGGACACTTAATCATGTCATTCATTTGAAATTAAATATACTCTACTTTTTACTTCTGCTTATCAATTCAAATATTTGTATTTTATCAAGTAGCTCTTCACCCTGGACAGCAGGAAGAATGTCATACATGCTACTATCTATGGTTAAGACACAGCCTCCAAAACCATGTGTTCAAATCCCAGCTCCAATTCTTTTTTCTTTTTTTAAATAAATGACTAATTTTTTTTTTTTTTTTTGGTACCGGGGATTGAACTCAGGTCCTTGCACTTGCACAGCTGGCATCAAAACCACTCAGCTAAATCCCCGGCCCCACCAGCTCCAATTCTTACCAATCATTTGGGCATTAACAAGTCATTTAACATCTCTGAGCCTCAGTTCCCTCACCTGTAAAGCAGATATGACAAAAGAACTTGCTCACAGGGTTATCATAGGCACTGAATGAGACATTACTTGCAAAATATGTGGGTTGCCTGAAGCATGGTGCGCATATATATATATATATTTGGGGGGGTGGGGGATCGAACTCAGGACCTTGTGCTTGCCAGGCAGGCACTAAATCTCCGGCCCAAGCCTGGTATGGTTAAGAAAAAGGGCATTATAAGAATAAGCTGTTTAGAGCCAGGGATCTGGGGATCTAGCTCAGTGGTTCCGCCGCCTGACTCACAAGCACAAGGACCAGAGTTCAATCCCCGGTACCAAAAAAAAAAAAAAAAAGCTGTTCTTTGTTACTATTTTATGTTACATAATACACAGTTTCATGCTTGGGCCTGGGGAAATTAATAAATGTTTTTGGACTGATCACATATCATTTTGATCAAAAGAATGCCTCTATTCCTTATTTCCTATCCTATGCCTCTGGTTCCTCCTTTGTCTGGATCTGCTCCTTCAACCATGGTAAGACCTACAGCTTTTCCATCAAAGGAATGTCCTATCACTTGTCATTAGTCATAGACTTACTATATTTGTTTGCTCATGCTGCTGTGGAAAAAAAAAGTAGCCCAGTTCACTAGTGACGGTGAACATTTTAGAGCTTTCAATGATAACAAACATCCAGCTGTGGCACCAGAGCCACAGGTTTGCCACCACCGGCCTAGAGCCCTAAATAATGGATGTTGGCTCTCACAATTCCAGAGCTAGAAGTCCAAGATCAAGGTACCACAAAGGCTGGTTTCTGCTGAGACTGCTCCTCCTGACAGTGTCCTCACACGGTCTCTTCTGTGTGTGAGAAGAGGCCAAGCTCCGGTGGCCCCTCCTCTTCCTATAAGGACACCAGTCCCATCAGATTAGAGCTCTACATTGTGACGTCATTAACTTTACCTCCCTAAAAGGTCTGTCTCCGCATGCAATCACACTATGGGTTCAGGCTTCAACATCTGCGTTCTGAGGGGACAGAGTTCGATCCATCACAGACATAGAAGCACCTGAAGCCACCTCGTTCTTCACTCCCTCTTCCTGCTATCACTTCACAGCTCGTCCAACATTTCTGTCCTCACCTTCACCCTCACCTGCCTCCCTCAGCCATGGACCTTACTTAGCCACAACTCTGCTCTCCTCTCCTTTATGCACTCAGGATACTGAGGGCTTCCGGTAACATCCCTTCCACTCACGCCAGCCTCGGGTCTCTGCTTTCTGTGTGCTGGCCCCCTGCTTACTCCCTATTCCTTTCTTCCAGAACATCCTTTGCACCACTGGCCCTACAGCTAGCTCACTGACCCCCTGCATGCTACACTCCCATCCTTCAAGGCCCAGCTCTTGAACAAGGCCTCCCCTGACCTACCAGGCCACCAGAAGTCTGTCTTTAGAATTCACATCAAGTATTACCTGCCCTCTTGCTACACACCATCCGTCATCTGTTTCCTCTGCTCTAGCAGGACAGGCTCGTCTTGAGGGCCAGCAATATGAGCTACTTTTAGAGTCTCCTCCAAAACCTAAAACACAGAACTGTTGACACAGACAGATAGCGTAGGAGGCACTGAAATCACGGTGGAGCAGGGAGTGTGAGCAAAGTCCCCAGAGTCAAACTGCATCAGGTTAGCTAGCTGCCTCTCACAGCCCTAATGCAATTTTATGCATAAGGTGCTTAGCTTATAACAAACATGAAAGAAACATTAAGTTGTGTTTTATATCATCAGTGATTACCTAATTATTCTCTAATAATATTAAATACTAATTTGTATAGACTAAATACATGCATTATTTAACAGAAGATATACTCAACAGCTTTAGATATTTTAATAAAGACAAATTAATAAATTATCTTCTCTGAAGTCAATGTTTTTGATCCAGGAGTTAGTTCTTTTGATGGGCTAGGCAGAAAGAAGTGTGGAGAGAAAACGAAGATATTTCTTTCCTCACAGAAAGGCCAGTATGGAGTATCTCTGAAGTTGAGTATGTGCCTATACCTGTAATTACTCTTTAAAACAAAAAAACTCAGCGTTTTCTAAACCTTACAAAATACAATATGGATTATATTATAATAAGGATTTATTATAGAGAAAATTCCAAAAAGTACAAAAAGTGGATTTCTTAAAAAATCACCCAGAATCTCTAACACCCAGAGAATAATAGTCATAGTACAGGTTGACATCCTTAATCCAAGAATCTGAATTCTGAAATGTCTCAAAATCCAAAACACTTCCATCCCCAGTATATCAGATAAGGAATACTCAAACTGTAACAAATAATTTATATCACTCTTATACTATATATACTTTTGAGTTCATTGGAATTATTCAGTAATTAATGTTCTACAGTATTTTCTCTTGTAAACATCTCAAACTTTTCCTATGCCATATTCTTCTGTATATTTGTTATAGCTAAATTACCTGTCATCATGTGGCTACACCAAACTTCATTTAATAATCCCCTGTGGATGCTGCATTTTACTATCATAAGTGTCTGATTGGGGTTATTCTTCTAAAGATGGTATTGACCCATTTGAAGCTTTGTTATTCATATGCTGCATAGACCAAGACATCAACACAAGGATTGAGACCCCCGACCGACCCAAACCCTTCTGAAGCTCAGCCATTCACTTCCAGCCTCACCCCGACATCCTGCGTGCTCAGCAGAGTCGGCTCTCAGGAAAGCCCGACCAACAGCAGGTTCCCATCTCCTCACCTGTGCCTGCCTCTCTCCAGTGCTTCCGGCAGGTTATCTCGTCCTTTATCTTCAAATTTCCCGTCTTCTTTTCCTTCTTAAATTCATTTTCAGGCCAGGAATTTAGCTTAGTGGCGCCACGCCTGCCTCAGAAGCGCAAGGTCCTGAGTTCAATCCCTGGTACCCACTCCCCCCCAAAATTAATTTTCACCCTATTCTTTTTCACATGAAAGCATATAACCATTATTTCTAATCCCATTTACCAACCATTACATTTTTCACTGTCCTATAGTCCTTTACGAAAGTGTATCTTCTCTTATTTTTACATCAGAAACTGTTTAAGCATTTAAAAACATTTTTATAGAAACTTAAAAATTTTTTTAAATCAACTTTCAGGGTTTTATTTTCAAGATTTATCTTCTGTTTCTTATATCTTAAGTAAATCTACTTACTTTTCTAGGCCTATTCATACTAGGCTAAATTTTTTAATTGAATAAATTTTTTTTTTCAGTACCAGTATGGAACTCAATGCAAGGCAGGCTCACTGCTACTGAGCTAAATCCCCAGCCCTAATTGAATAAATTTCTTTCACTTTAAAACTTCAAAGTTTTGTTGCACTTCTTAAGTTTTTTTTAGTGTTCTTGATTCTCTTTTCTCTTTATCCTATTTACATATCTCTTTTCATAAATACTTTTTATTTTACTTTTTCTTTTTTTTTAGAGACAGGGTCTCACTATGTAGTTCACACCAGTCTTGAACTCACTAGGTGGCCCAGGCTGGCCTCGAACTTGTGGTGATCCTTCTGCCTCAGCCTCCCCGGTGCTGGGATTACAGGAGTGCGCCAGCATGCCTGACTACCCCGACTACTTTTTATCTTACTGTCATGGTTTGCTTATTCTGAGATGAATTTTGGACATGGCTGATGAGAAACAGGGTGACTGTCACTCTATCTGCCCCTTTGTCTCTGCAGGTACTGCCCCCGCTACCCACGTGGCTCTGCCAGGCAGATAAGAACAGAGCCTGGGTTGATTCTCCCTGGGATCCAAGTGTGACTGCGCATATCTAATTAGCTGGAATCTATCCTCCTACAGTGCTCTCCTGGACTTCTTCAACCCCATCAAAGCGACAACAACATCCATACCTCAAGGAAGTAAAACATGCTCTTCCTATACTCACTACTTGGGAGGCGAGGCAGAAGGATCACAAATTTGAGACAAGTCTGGGCCAGCTGGTCTCAGAATAAAAAATAAAAAGCACTACGAATAGTGCTACGAATAGTAGCTTAGTAGTAGAGCTCCCCTGGGTTCCATCCTCTGTACAATAAATAAATAAACAAACAAATAAACAAACAAACCAGCATGTGCCTCCTTCGCCATCACAACAGCCAACTGGGCTGCACTGGTGATTATCTCAAACAGGATTGCTCTGTGGCGTCAGTTCCGGGCCAGCTTTCTGAATGCTACAATCTGTGTTGGATGACTCAATCTGACTACAACCCATGCTCTGGAATCACAAAAAATGATCCCAGATGTTTTGAATGGTTGAGCAGCCAGCCTTGAGCCCCACTGAATTTGGGGAACCAAGGGCCCAGAAAAAACCAGCACAGACCCTAGCATCATGGAGGGCTGCAGTCACCTCCCTCCTGACCTCACACCCTACAATGCTGAGCAGGACGCAGAAATCACTCCCTCCTCTACAAGCTCCGTAACATAAGGCAGTGGGGCAGGGAGGGGCATTGCCTGAGTATATAGATCACATGCACGGGCCCTAGAGAGAAACACACATTACTATGATCCAAGGCTCAGTGAATAGGTGTGACATACAGCGACAATACACTGTGGACCATGAGAATGGAAGAATTTGTTGTAATTAGCTGGGGAGGGAGGAGCAAGAAGGCTGTGTGGAAAAGATGACTTTTGACATAGTCCTCCAGGGATGGAGGAAACAACACCAGAGGCTGGAGCCTCCCACCTGGGCAAAGGCACACAAGTCTGAAGTGCATGTTCGGGGAATTGCAGCTATGGAGAGACAAGGAAGTGACCGCTGCGTCCCCACCCCCGTCCCCTGCTTGGGACTCTGCACAGAGCCATGTCCAAGCTGCCAGACCTTCTCCTCTGAGGCAAAAAGCTGCCAGAAGCTAGCTTCTCCTGCCTTTCAGTGGCATTTAGAAATGCTGCCTTCCACCTGACAGTGAGGAACACGGAACTTCCACGGTGCTATGGGGGCAGGCCCCAGCATCTGGAGTGGGCAGTCAGGGTGCTGGTCCATGGGATTTCCTGGGGACTCGCATCCTTCTCCTTTTCCCTCCCTCTCTCCTTCTGCACCAGTCAATGGGCTCAGTTCAGAGTGCGGAGTAGGATGTCGCTGCCAGAGGCCTCTTTCCAGACCATTCTTGCTGTCCTCATCTCCTGGGAGGAGAAATAATTCCCCTTCTCATTCATTTTCTTCATGTATGGGCAGATTTTATGCCGTAAAAGAACTACTGCCCTTGGCTGGGGTGGACATCTTTTCTTCCTACCCATCGAGTTTCTAGCCCCTTTCTTTTGGCAAAAGCAACTCTATTTCTTTTGCACAGTCTTGATGGCTTGTCCTCCCTGGGGCCCTGTCCCACATAATTCATTGGTAGATACACTGCCTTCTTCATTAGTGCACCATCAATGCCTGTGCAGTGCTGTCCACATGCGTGAACGAGGACTTGTTGAATGGAGACACAGACTTGGGGTCTTGAGTGAAATGACAAAAATAGCTGAAGCTTCATCCTTACAGCAGAGCCTCAAAGAGTCATCCTTTGGTTCAGGCTCCAGGGAGCCCTGGGGCCGCCTGTCCTTGTGAGCCACTGACTTTCCTCCCACATAGTCCCTGATTTGCAGAGTTGGTTCTTGTGGTTCACAGTCGCAAAGCCCTGACTCTTGCCATTGCCAGGCTGGAGCCTCCTTGTACCTGGCCTGGATTTGCTGTGCCCTCAACTGAACATGGTCTCTAATCTATCAGCCTCCACTTCCAAGTCACTCGCCATTCCCAAATTCACACTGCTGATTGCCCATGGCTTCCCTCTATTCTCTCTGGCCTGGGAACAGCGTTCTCAGCCACCCCATGTGGCCATGAACAGTCTTGAGAATAATGCTGCCAGTAGTTTAGGTGGTAAGTGTAATTTATGTCCAGGTTGAAGGCTTGGGCTTGCACTTAGGATGGTCCCCAGAGTAATCATGCCATGTGCAGGGCTACATCACTCAAACGACTATTAAACTTGCTCTGGGAGACAGTGATAGCAAGCTGCACTCTAGGCTACATTTGATGACACAGCTACTGCACATAAGGGGCACGAAAAGCAACCCAAATACCAACTCACATTTAACTTCCATCACTCTTCGAAAAACAGCCAAACTCCTTCATTGTACCAGAGCACCATGTTTTAAAGAAAATATTCCTTTGCTCATTTCTGCTGCTCACAAGGATGGGCAGATAAGAAGCCACTGATCTCAGTTATTTTGAGCAGTGATCTTTTTTTCTTTTAAATGATTCAGTTACTTTGACATGGACCTGATAGCAAAAGCCCAGCTGCTCTGGCAGTCAGGGAGTAATCGATCACTATGCTAAAACACGCAGAGTGAGTCAGGCCACAGATGGGGGGCGGCCCTCGAGGAGAGTCAGTGCTTTTTCCTCACTACCACAGTAAGAAACTGTTGGTTTAAACTCACTATCTACCTTTGGAAATATTTTCAAAGTAATTTGAAAATTATTTAGGGTATGATTTGCTCCCTAAAAGGGAATGCATAGGGCCGGAGATTTAGCTCAGTGGTTTCACCGCCTGCTGTGCAAGCGTAAGGACCCGAGTTCAATCCCCGGTACCAAAAAAAAAAAAGGGAAGGCCTAAATGTACACAGAAGCAGTCAGCTGCACTTAATTCGTATCTGGGGATGGAAGAGAAGAATGATTAACGTGCTGGGACTAGAACACCCCACTGGCTGCCTGCGAGCGGGCACCATGAGACTCGCAGGCAGGATCACAGCAAGGCTGTCAGGAAGGCATGGAAATCGTGGTCCAATTTTCAAATTCTATTTTGGAGCAAAAAAACTAAAGTTTTATGAAAGTTCCATGGATTTTCTGATAACACAAACAGGATATATATGAGATAAATTAAAACATTAATGAACCCATGAAAAGTTTTAACCTCAGTAATAAAGAAATAGAAAATACAATGAGATAGGATGCTAGTCAATAACTAGCGAAGACTGAAATATGATACTTTTCACTGCAAGTACAAAATTAGTGAATTAGTTATTCTTACCTATTGGGGAAAATATTTTTGAACAGTCACTTTACCAAAGTAGATATGTGGATAACAAATAAGTACATGAAAGATATTCAGCATACTTAGAGAAGTGCAAATTAAAACCTCAGTGAGATTCCATTAAACTTCTATTCAAATGGTTAAAATTAAAGACAGACAATACCAAGTGTTCGCAAGGTTTTGAAGCAACTAGAACTCTTACACACAGCTGGTAGGAATGTAAAATTGTCCCACGGTACTACCACCTTGGAAAGCATTTTGGTAGTGCCTTAACAAGTTCAACACCCCGATGGGGTGGCGCACACTTGTAATCCCAGCACTCAGGAGGCTGAGGCAAGAGCATCACCTGAGTTTGAGGTCAGGCTGGAATACCTAGTGAGTTCAAGGCCAGCCTGAACCACATAAGAAGACCCTGTCTCAATAGCACAGAAACCCCCCCAAAAAAGAAAGAAAGAAAGAACAAAGTTCAACATATTACTTATGTGATTCAACTATTCCACTCCTAAGTAGGTATTTTCACAAAATAAATGAAAGCCTATGTCCATTCAGACAGAAATACAGATGTTCATAGCAGTTTATTTGTAGTAGCTAACACTAGAAACAACCAAAATGCCTATCTAAAGGTGAACATAGAGTGGAGTATATTCATACAATGGAACACTACTTAGCAGTACAACAGAATGAAATACGGATACATGCTAGAATACAAGTAAATCTCAAAGTAATTATGCTGAAAGAAAGCATACATAAAAGAGTGCAGGGCCGGGGACGTAGCTCAGCAATGACGCACCTGCCTGGAAAGCACAAGGTCCTGAGTTCGATCCCCAGTACCACACACACACAAAAAAGATTTAAAAAAAGAAAGAAAAAAAAAAGAATGCAAGAGTCAAGAATTTAGCTCAGTGGTGCCGCCGCCTGCCTCACAAGCGCAAGATCCCAAGTTCGATCCCCAGTACAAAAAAAGAGTGCATACTAAAGACACTCACAGAAAAAAGGACTTCCAGAACTGCAACAGAAAGTGACAAGAATGAGGGATACAGTGCACGTGCTGAAGGCTGACAGATTTGAAATGGCTTCAGTGTTAGCCAGGACCCAATTCAGATCACAGGTACAGAAGACAAACAAGTGAAAGTTTTTTCCCCTTGCAACATGGTTCGGTTTGGGGAACAGAAGAATCCACCTTGGTCTACTCTGTTTATAGTCACTGCAGTATCAAATCCAACTGTGCTAGCTGTTCACCAGCCATCTCTTCTTGAAGAGTCTCCTACTCCTTATGAGCAGGAAAAGAGCACTGGCAGCAACAGGTTTGACCACACAAACCCCAGCAAACTATCAGTTAAGGCAAACTGCAGCACTGCAGCCTCAAGCCACAGCTGCAGCAACTGCACTGCAGCAGCAACAATCACAACCTCAACAGGCCTTCGACAGTGTGCAGCAGCAGTTATAGCAACCCCGGCAAACCCTTGTAACACAGCCAGCTGTTGCACAACCTGCAAACCTGCAAGCCTCAGCCTGTCTACTCCTCGGCCTGAAGCACAGGCAACTGTTATCATATCCCACGCCAACACAGCAACAAACCCAACCTCAGAAGCAATGCGTTTGCACAGGAGCTGTTACAAAACTACATGATACATTTGGATTTGTGGATGAAGATGGATGCTTTCAGCTTAGTGCTGTCAAAGGGAAACCCCTCACTCCAGTGGATGACCGAGTATTGGTTGAAGCTACTTATAATCCCAATATCCCTTTCAAATGGAAGGCTCAAAGAATTCAAACACTTCCAATCACAATCAGTCCTGAACCCGGCCTTTACTGAAGACTCCTGCTGTTCTTCAGCCAACTGCACTACAGACCACAGGCTCAGCCCCAGCCTCAGTCACTGCTACAGGCCTAGACTTCAGCAGCTCCAGTAACACCACTGTCACAGACACAGCCATAGCAGAAAGCCGGTTTGTTGCAGCCTCCTTTTCAGACAGTTCCGCAGCCACAGCCAGCATGAAGGTTAGATCCACCATCTAGATTTTGAGGAAGGAATGACAAGAGGGGATCGAATGCCCAACAGAAAAGATGACCAAAGTCATGAAAGGGAAAAAGACACAGATCCAGAGAAATATCGCTGCAGAGGAAACACTTCCAGGAGAAATCTCCCCAAAGAGACAGAGAATGATCACCTAGGAGAGTTCCACATGCTGTTCCCTACTACACAGTGTGGTTTTCAAAGTATTCTCTAGATGGTCCCAGTTGTAACATAATGGAACTGAGGCACCGTCACCAGAATTTACACCTAGTGACTTTTGATGCTCAGTTTACATGGGTGGATGTTTTCCCTTTGTCAAGTCCACTTCAGTTGGGAAACAACTGCAACTTCTATGTAAGACACAGAGTAGAGTCCTTAGAAGAGGCTAGGGCTGTTCTCCATCCTCCAGATGCTACACTTAAACAGTGGTAAGGCTGATGGGCAGCCCTGGCATGGAAGGTCTGCATCATAAATCATGTTCTCTTGCTGAAGACCTGCAAGAGCTTCGGGATGGATATGTTAGGTTTTTAGTGGACGTGAAAAACAAGGACAAAGCCTTTCATGGAGGCCACCAGTCTCCTTCATTGGGGGGCCAGACCTAGAAAAAGACCTCTGTGTTGATACGACTGATACTCATTGTTGTAAGGCTCTGACAGGCACTTATCTGATATAAATGTATGCACACGATGGCAGTGTTTTGCAGAGATTTGCTCCCACTGCCCCAGGCAGCCCCACGGTGGGGGAGGGGGGGATACAGTTCCAGCCCTTGTGGAGCCAGTGGTTTTATTCTTCCTAGGTGTTTGGCACTGCCTTCCCATGCACTCAGAGCAGGAAACTCTCTCCTGAGGTTCCAAGCAGCAGCTGCTCAAAAAGCTTCGGTGTGAACTCAAGGAGGCCCACGGAGCACAGGGTGAAGACAAAGATGATGGTGAAGCTAAAGAAATTTCCAGTCCTAAAATAAAAGAAATTTCCACTCCTACCCATTGGTCTAAATTGGATCCAAAGCCACTTCTCTGAAAATGTTTTAACCGGTGATCTATATAGAATAAAAGTTATAAACCTGGCATGGTAGTGCACACCCATAATTCCAACACTCTCAAAGGCTGAGACAGGAGGACCCAAAGTTTGAACCCAGTCTAGGCAATTTAGTGACTTAGCAAAATCTTGTCTCAAAATTTGAAAAAAAAAAAAAAAAAAGGCCAGTGCAAAGGCCCTGGGTTCAATCTCAGCACTGGAAAAAAACAAAAAGATTAGAACTTATTTACAAATAAACATCAAGCAATGTTTTAGTTGAACTCCAATTCATGCTGAAGTAAAGCAATATTATCACTATTGTTTAATGACTACCTTTCAGAAACTACATCAAGCATTTTACATCATTTGTACCTAAGCATTCCACATCTTTTGTGCCATTCAACAGTAACAATTTTATGAGGGGAAAATTATATGTGTACCTCATATATATATGAGAAAGCTCCGTCCCAGGAAGGTGAAGTAGACCAACAACAATTAGTAGGTGGTAGAGCCAAAAATAGAACCTGGCTTTGTCTAAAACCAAAGCCTGTCCTCTTCCCATTTAGGAAAATGTGCCTCTAAATATAAAAAGGTGACAAAGATGTAATGATAAGAAGTTCTTTTACTACTAAGAAATTTAATCATATACGAGCAGAAAATCTCAAAATATTTTTGGAACTGTTGGTAGCAAAAGCAGTCCTTTTTTCTTTCTTTTTTTTTTTTTTTTTTTTTGGTACTGGGGATTGAACTCTCTGGACCTTGTGCTTACGAGGCAGGTGGCAGCACCACCGAGCTAAATCCCTGGCCCAAGAGCATCCTTAATAAAATGCTCATCATTTATATTTCTACCTCCAGTTTCATCACTAACTGGCTGCCACAAGGATGGCAGGAAAATGTACATTATCTGAAAAATACTTTCCAAATATGTTGCGTGACATTTTCTTCAGTAATTATACTGAAGTCGCAGAAGAGCAGAGCAGCTGTTTAAATTTATCTCCTGGGAAGGGTAAGTCACTGCCAGGAAGCGCCTCCCAGGTAAACAGGTGTGGATGAGACACAGTGATTCTCTCCAGCCACATGAAGAAGCATGATCACCACAGGGAAGATCCCAGGCCAGAGACACCTGGGCACAAGCAGGGTATTGTCATAAACCAATGTCCTTACAGTCACTGGTATCACCATGGCCAACTGCTGTATTTTATAGACAGCTGAGTGATGTAAGCCTTTTAGGACACCTTTAATGAACACATTACCCATTTTTTTCCTTAATCCAAGGAACTGGTCTAGTACAATAAGACTACTTGTATTATGGATCATTTTAAAGCTTATTCTTATATTTAGAGAACTGTTGTTAGTCTGGAGAGATAAAAGATTATATAGATATTTCATTTAATATTCACAGAAACTTTATGTGGAAGGTAATGTTATTGTCTCAATTTAAAGCATTTTTCTTCTTAACCACTTTATAGATGAAAAGGTTTCACAGATAATCCCTGAGTCTTTGTTATTTAACAATATGAAAGGTTATTTTTAAATAGTTTTACTAAGTGATGCCTAAGATTTTCATGTTTCCTCTATCATATGACACTTTAACATAGTAGTATTAAGTTCCCTTTTGGAAAGTAGGAGTAATTTACAGCCTATTCTCATGACAAAGAAATATGACCCAAAAAAACTCAAGCTATTATTAGATGTTTTGTTTTAAAATAAAAGGTAATGATCAGTGTCCCAGGTGCAATTATGACTCAATTAAATACTCAAGTGGTCTGTAAGAACTTTGGCTGTGGGATCAGATGTCTGTGTAGGTCTCTATTAAGAACTGGCTATCTGATTCTAGAGAAGTTACTCAATCCCACTCAATGGGTGTTCTTCCTCATCTATAAACAGGATCGCAATTTATCTACTTCCAAGAGTTATGGAGGGAGTGAAGGAGATAATGCACCTACAGCCCTGAATACTCAGTGCTCAGTCAACATCAGCTATTCCAATTGTCACTATTATTCTTCTATTGTTTTACCTAACTTCATAGTTAAAATTTGATCCTGAGATAATACAGAGCTCTAAAGTACTTCAGAGCCACCAAAAGAGGTTATCATTTTAGTGGCAAGTGTATTTTATGGTTTCCAAAGTCTCTGAACATGGAATTTGCACACCTGGTTTTCCAATAACCAGCATATTCAATTACCTACAAGACCCTATTCCTGGATCACTAATCAATCAGTAGTTTTTGGTTAAGATTAATGAAATAACTTGTATTAAATATTATGAGTGATAGTCATTCCTCTTCCTGAATAGTGTGTGCTCTATGTGTGAAATAAAATGCATATAAAAGATCACTGCAGCAGATATGTGTCACTGTACATTTAACCAAACCTGTAAAATCTATACAAGAGTGAATCCTAATGTAACTATGACCTCTGGATGATGACAATGTGTTACTGTAAACCCATCAGTTATAACAAATCTACCACCCTCGTGGCGGGTGTTTGTAATGGGTGAGACTGTGCATCTGTGGGAATCGAGGATCATGGGAAATCTCTATGCCTTTCTCTCAATATTTCTGTGAACCTGAAACTCTAAAAGGTAAAGCCTTAAAAAAAAAAACAAAAGACTAGACCAGTTTGGGAGAAAATATTTGCAAGATATGTATCTGATAAAAGACTCATCCTAGTGTGAATCAAGAATCCTTAGAACTCAATGATAAGATAATCAAAAAGCTAATAGAAAAATAAGCCAAAATTTGAACAGACTCTTTATCAACAAATACTGAATAGTAAACAATCTATAAAAAGATGCTAACCACTGTTAATTTTTAGATGAAATGAAAGCAATGAGAAACTACTACTATACCATAATGGCTAAAATTAAGAAGACTATACTAAGTAATGGGGAGAAGGTGAAGCAGCTAGAACTCTCATGCATTGCAGATGAAACTCAAAATTGTACAGCCGCACTGGAGAACAGCTTGACAGTTTCTTTTAAAATTAAACATGCATTTACGATGTGACTCAGCAATTCCATTTTTAGGTCACCCAAGACGATTTAAAATACATGTTCAAGCTGGGCATAGTAGTGCAGCATACCTGCAATCCCAGCACTTGGGAGGCTGGAGCAGGAGGATCACAGAAAGCTTGAGGCCAGCCCAGACTACATAATGAGTTCAGGGCCAGCCTGAACTATGAAGTGAGACCTTGTCTCAAAAAGAAAAAAAAAATATGTTCACACATTAGTGATAGAGAGCATCTCATGTGGTTACCTGGGGCAGGGGAGGGGTAGGTTTCATAGTGACATAACCAATCATTTTTGAGCAATGGAACTGTTCTATATGTGATAGTAGTGCTAATTACATGACTATACACACTTGTCAAAGCACACCAAAATGCATTCTTAAAGTTGATACATTTTATATATGTGGAAAATTATATCTCAACATAGTTAACACAAAATTATGGTAATCAGATATGCAAGATAATCTACAATAATTGCTAAATAGTGACTTTTAATAAGAATTAAAAGACATAAGGAGAGAGAAAATGAAGAGAACTAGTACTTATTAAGTTCTCTGTGCTTTTTAAACACTATAGGTAAGCCTCCAAATAATATCCAAAAATTAAGTATAATTAGTTCACATTTCACAGAAGGACTCTGATTTTTGAAATGCTAAGATATATAGACCCAAGTCACATAACCAGCAAGCAGTAGATTCAAGCCCAAATCCGTCTGACACTGAGGACCACACACTCACACTGGAACACGTGGCTTCCTCTGTGATTTGAATAAAGCCATATATGAGATAATACTCTAGACCCAACAAATATCAAAATCAAACCATCACAAAAATCACAATGTCATTAATGTTCTTCTAGCATAAAGACAGTAATGTGTAACAACCAAGAAATGCATAGGAAACTTCACAGCTAAGTCCTAATCTTTTAAAAAGAAAATTCAAAATTGTCACAGAAGTAATTAGAATTTTCAAAGCGAAGTTATCTTATTTTTTAAAGATGGGATCTTGTTATGTTGTCCAGAATGATCTCATCCTTCTGCAGCTAGAACTACAGTCATGTTTCACACTTTCCCAGCTACCATGAAGTTGGGAAGAACAGGCAGGGAAAGGGAAGAATGTTGTTCAACAAGTACAAAGTTTCAGTTAGATGAGAGGAATAAGCTTCAGTGATCTGTTTCAAAGCTGCTAAAAGAGTACACTTAATGCCAGAGGTGCTGGTGCACACCTGCAATCCCAGCACTTGAGGGGCTGAAGCAGGAGGATCACTGAGTTTGAGGCCAGCCTGGGATACATGATGAGTTCAATGCCACCCTGAACTGCATACTAAGAACTTGTCTCAAAAAAAAAAAGACTAAACTTAATAACACAAATAATTTTGTGAGATAACCTTGTTAATTAACCTGACCTAATCACTCCACATTGTACACACAGGTCAAAACATGTTGCACTTCATTAATAGTATATACAATTATTATTCATCAATTAAAATTAACTTTTAAAAAAATTTCATTCCAAGCACTAGAAAAAAAGAGCACTAAGGCACATATTTGATCATCTACAGCCCCTCAAAATAATCATCTTACCTAGAAATATCTAGATAATTGAGGAAAAAATATATTTTTTCAAATATTTGTAAAAGGGTCTGAAAGAATATATTGATTACTTTAACACTTTGTAACACTTTTAAATTCTTTGATTACTTAAGAAAGATATTGGGTAAAAGAGTTGACTACATCAAATAAATGTCTATTTAGCCCAAGAAAACAGTAAAGGTCCATTCCTTTGACTACCTATTATTTGGGAAGAAAGAGTGAAGTTTCATCTGAAATGTTGGTAGAATGAATTTGCACCAGCTGCCTCCATAGGAGAAGCCATGAAGTCCCTTCATGACCCAGGGTTGGGTGGCCTCTAACTTGTCCTCATCCATTCCCCACTAATGCAGCCAGAGTCCCCCACCAATACCTGCAGAGTGACATGGGGAACCTTATGTCATTTCAGTTTGTGGCATCTAGAACCATGACATACCACCCTGTTCTTATGAAGACTATCTTTATTCTTTCTAACTTCTGAAACACTTCTGATCCATCAGAATGATGACTAACACATTGCCCCAAGTTGACATACCATCTTCCCCCACTGGAAATGTTTTTCCCATATGCCACATGGTCATCGTTGTATTAGTCAGCTTTCTGTCACTGTGACAAAAAACCTGAGAAAGTCAACTTCTAAGGAGGGAAGGTTTATTTTTGGCTCACAGTTTTAGAAGCTTCAGTCCACGGTGAATTGGCTCTATTGCTTTGGGGCCTGTGTGAGAGGCAGAAGATGAGGAGTGTATGGTGTAGCAAAGCTGCTCACTTTATTGTAGCCTGGAAGCAGAGAGAGAGAGAAGAGGTCCCAATGTCCCCTTCAAGAGGCACCAGTGATCTAACTTCCTCCATTCATTGGTTCCACCATTTCCCAATAGGACCACAGGCTGGCAACCAATTCTTTAACACATGGCCTTGGGGGAGACATTTAAGATCCAAATGTTAACTATCATGATTGCCTTGTTCAGCCACTGACCAGAAAGAAGCTATTAGTTTCCCAGACAGCCCTAGTTGGGATCCACATGCACTATGCATAATCATAATTAATTAAGGTGGCCTAGACTGGATATCAAGAATTCATAGCCAGGCATAATGACACATCCCTATAATCCCTGCACTTGGGGAAGCTTAGGCAGGAGGATCCCAAGTTCAAGCACAGCCTGGGCAACTTAGCAACTTACTGAGCCCCTTTCTCAAAAAATAAAAAAAGAATGGGAATGTAGCTCAGTGTGCAGTTCCTGGGTTCAATCCCCAGTAACAACCCCCCTCCAAAAATTTTTTATAAAAAGAATTCAGATCCACAATCCACAACCATCCCTCAGTCTAAACTCATAAGCCTGGAAGCATCTTGAAATTCTTTTTAAACTTCAATTTTACAATAATAAAAGGATGTGTGTTCCTGTACTTACGTTAACACCTTCCAAGTCTGGAATGGTACCCAAAAGTCAAGCACACTATAAATGAATAAATAGTGACATTAAGTATACTTTTTAAAGTAACCTTCATGCCGAGCCTGCCTGGCAAGCGCAAGGTCCTGGGTTGAATTCCTGATACCCCAAAAAAAGCCTCCAATCAAGTCAAGCCAGACTTTTCTGCTAAGTCTAATCTTTTTGAGTTTCAAAGCTTTTAGTAGCATGTAGAAGTAATGACAGAGGAGTGGGAGCAGTAGGGAAAGTTTGTGATGTTTCGATGAGAACTGGCACATGCAAACATGCCCCAGGCGCTGGTCACACACCATCTCATTTAACTTTGCCAACAAACTAGAAGTCAAAACTACTATCAGGAAGGAGTTTTTCCAAAAATTCATTTGGAACAAGAAGAGACCCAGAATAGCAAAAGCAATTCTAGGTAACAGAGACATGGCAGGGGGTATCACAATCCCCAACCTGCAACTCTACTACAAAGCTACTGTGATAAAAACAGCATGGTACTGGAAAAGAAACACACTTGAGGACCAGTGGAACAGATTAGAAGATGCAGAAACAACGTCAGACACACTCAGCCATCTCATCTTTGATAAAGGAGCCAAACACCCTCACTGGAGGAAAGATAGCCTCTTTAATATATGGTGCTGGAAAAATTGGGCTTCAACTTGCCAAAGATTAAAACTAGACCTGTATCTCTCACCATGCACTAAACTAAAATCAAAATGGATTAAAGATCTAAATATTAAAATAGAAACTCTGAACCAGTTGGAACAGAGGTTAGGTAGAACTCTTGAAGATATCGGTGTAGGAAAAGATTTTATGAACAAAACCTCAGTTGCCCGTGAACTAGAGCAAACAATCAACAAGTGGGATCTCTTCTTATTGAAAGGCTTCTACACAGCAAGAGAAACCACCAGCAGTGTGAAGAGACAACCCACAATGTGGGAAAAAATCTTCACCTGCTCTTCCTCAGACAAAGATCTACTATCTAGAATCTATAAAGAACTTAAAAAGATCAGACCTCCCAAATTGAAAGACCCAATCCAAAAATGGGCATCTGAAATGAACAGACATTTCTCAGACAAAGAAGTAGAAATAGCAAATAAATACATGAAAAAATGTTCAACATCACTGGTCATTTGAGAGATGCAAATGAAAACAATGCTGAGATTCCAGTTCACTCCAGAAAGAATGGCTGCTATCATGAAATCCACCAATAACAAATGCTGGCGGGGCTGTGGGGAAAGAGGAACCCTGCTCCACTGCTGGTGGGAGTGTAGACTGGTGCAACCACTGTGGAAATCAGTATGGAGATACCTCAAAGAACTAGGACTGGAAGTCCCATTTGACCCAGCTATTCCACTGCTGGGGATCTTCCCCAAAGAATTAAAAGAATCATACCACAGTGATATATGTGCGCTCATGTTCATAGCAGCACAGTTTGTAATAGCTAAAACTTGGAAACAGCCCAAATGCCCATCAACTGGAGACTGGATCAAGAAAATGTGGTTTTTTTATAAAATGGAGTACTACTCAGCCATAAAAAATGAGAAATTAGAGACATTTATAGCTAAGTGGATGTACATTGAGGCAATACTCTTATAGGACACACATGAATAAATACCGAATAGTTTCTCTGGTGTGAGAAACTGAAAGTGTAAATAAGGACTAAAATGTATAATAGGTAATGTGAAATAGGAAAAGGGGCAAAGGGGAAGGAAGAGGACTAGAGGAAAGGATAGAAGGGAATGGGATTAATATGAGAAAATGGAAAAATAGGAACAAAATCTTTGTAAATAGGGAGGACTGGAGGGGTTGAAGGGAGGGCTGGGCAAGGGTGAAAAATACGAACCAAGAGAGACTATGTAAAGGTGCAAATTTCCAATGATGAATGTCATTATATTGTATACCTAAAATGTACCAATGATTAGAATGAATAATTGAAAATGTAAAATAGGAAGAAAAGGTCCAAAGGGGTAGAGGTAGTGGGAGGGGCAGAGGAAAGGAAAGAAGGGAAAGGAAAAATGGTGAGAAATGGAAAAAATGGAAATAAAGTCTTTGTAAATAGGGAAGGGTGGAGGGCATAAAGGGAGGGCTAGGAATGGGGAAAAAATAAGAACCAAGATGCATCATGTAAAGGTACAATTCCCAATGAGAAATGTAATTGTGTTGTATACCTACAATGTACCAATAAAAGAATTTAATTTTTTAAAAAAAGGAGTTTCACCCAAACCAATTTAAAAACACTCTTTTAACTTGTGGACCAAGTCCATCATTATTATTAGCCTATTCTCTTATTGACCTCATTTTGAACAATGCTTCAGGCTCTCTTTGATTATAGGATTTTAACATCATTAGAGGCCTACATACCAAGTCCCGAGGCAGGTCTAAAAGAAAAGAGTCATACAATTTCAAACTATTTCAAGAGATTCAGGCAGGCACAGGTCAACCTTTATGTTACTCACTAGTTCTGCTCCTTCGACCGAAATTATATGTTGACAATCATCCCATTAAGGCAACTTCTTTTAGTGAATGGCTGTGTGTTCATCCCATAATTTTGAAATCTGTGTTGAGTCTGACTACCACTCCAGGGAAAAAGTTGATTTAAACAAATAAAACACCATGAAAGGGTTCCAGTTATTAATATGGACTGGCGCGGTAATTTGCTAGGTGCCAAACCAGAATACAAAGATCTTTGCAAATTTCATTACCTGTCCTGGCCCAAGGTCATGAACAGCAGCTTAAACAAACATCAGTCATTCTCATCTTCATTCTCACCTCATAGTCTGTATTTGCTCTAATACTTTGAATTTATTCTCGTGTAAACTATGCCAACTGAGCTGGAAAATTGCCAGCCCAGATTACATCTCCTAGGGTCTTTATAAACCTATGACTCTGAGAACCACAAAATGTTATAAAATATGAGAGTAGAATAATATGATAATAATGCCTTATATCTCTGGTCAACAATTCTAACAACCTTAATATAAACTACATATAATCATTTTTAATATTCATTTCTTTCAAAGAATGAATTAGATACTATAAAATAACAAAATATATGGGCCTTTTATTCTTTAAATAAGATGCTTTCCTGCTGTTCATCTTAACTGCAGAACAAGGGAATCATCCAACTAAATTTATACTTTTCATATAAACTAAAATTATCTCACAAAAATGAACGTTTTGGCTATATAGCAAATATCTTAGGCTGAGTTTCCCCAGCAGAAGATCCTAAAGCAAGGATTTGAGGGCAAGCATTTTGGTCTGCTTCTAGAAGACATTCCTACTGTGTTTAGAGATACCACACACCGTGCTGACTAATCCAAATATTGTTTTGGAAATATCCCCAAATACATGCACTTGGTTGTACACGTATAGTAATCTATTTCAGAACTTTGTGTGTGTCCCAAGACATACAGTTCATTTTCCAGTACTAGAAATTGGCCCAGGACATGAGACGGTGCCTCCTGACCAAGGGACCTTTGCCACCACACAGCACAATCACCCTCAGCCGGCCCAGTGCAGCAAGCACGTCTGCACACTGTTGGCTTCTCTTGTCCAATTATTTTGCAACCTCTGAGCAATTCTGACCCAGTCTGTCCCCAAAAATGTGTATCAGTGATGGGGCTTGTCATGTGACCAACAAAACAAGAAAATGTAGGTAGAGAACCAGCTGGGAAGTTGAAAGGCAAATGAATCATCATCAGGGACTGGGCAAGGACGCTGAGCGTCATGACTGGCAGCCCCATGGGACTGAGGAAGGACGCCATTCAGCCATTCAGAGGGCATCACAAATGTGCCTGAAGCCTGAAGACTAAGCAGCAACTGTGGGCACAGGAACCAGGAGGAGCTCAGGCCAGGGACATGGCATGATTTCATGGGATTTGAGGACAGAGGGCTACGGAAAAGACCACCAGGATTAGACAGGGAGCTTCCTTCAAATGTCACAACATGTAGGAAGCTGGGACTTCCCTATCCTGCAGGTCACCACACAGTTTCGAGCCAAGGCTTCCCATACCTGCGCCTCCATCCCTGTGCCCCAAAGGTTCTCTGATGCCATCCACTTGCCCTCTCATCCCCCACTTGGTGGGCTGCACTGCCACCTGCCACCTGGAAAGGGCCAGCCTTGGGCTGAGTTTCAAGGAAGCAGAAAATGGACCAAGAGCATACATAGCCAGCCCAGCATGACCACTCTGCAGGGACAGAGATAAGGAAGTGCAACCGCTAGGCAGATGGGAGGGGCCGCATCACAGTAACACCAGTGAACCCCAAAACTTCAACTCATACATGTGCTGACTTGGGAGCTGAGAGGTTTGCTTGTTTGTTTGTTTTGGTCAATATTTTTTTTGTTTCCAGTTTTTTATTTTCTCATATTAATCCCATTCCCTTCTTTTCTTTCCCCTACCCCTCCCACTTCCCCTTCCCCTTTGCCCCTTTTCTTCCTATTTCACATTATCTATTATACTTTTTAGTCCTTATTTACACTTTCGGTTTCTCACACTAGAGAAACTATTTGGTATTTACACATGTGTGTCCTATTTATTTCACTTAAGAGTATCGCCTCAATGTGCATCCACTTAGCTATAAATGTCTCTAGTTTCTCATTTTTGATGGCTGAGTAGTACTCCATTTAATTTTTAAAAAACCACATTTTCCTGATCCAGTCTCCAGTTGATGGGCAATTGGGATACTTCCAAGTTTCAGCTATCACAAATTGTGCTGCTATGAACATGGGTGCACATATATCACTGTGGTATGATTCTTTTAATTCTTTGGGGAAGATACCCAGCAGGGGAATAGCTGGGTTGAATGGGACTTCCAGTCCTAGTTCTTTGAGGTATCTCCATAATGATTTCCACAGTGCTTGCACCAGTCTACACTCCCACCAGCAGTGGAGCAGTGTTCCTCTTTCCCCACAGCCCTGCCAGCATTTGTTGTTGGTTGATTTCATGATAGCAGCCATTCTTTCTGGAGTGAGGTGGAATCTCAGCATTGTTTTCATTTGCATCTCTCAAATGACCAGTGATGTTGAACATTTTTTCATATGTTTACTTGCCATGTCTACTTCGTTGTGTGAGGAATGTCTGTTCATTTCAGATGCCCATTTTGAGATTGGGTCTTTAAATTTGGGAGGTCTGATTTTTTTTTAAGTTCTTTATAGATTTGAGATAGTAGACCTCTGTCTGAGGGAATGGTCAATATTATTTATTAGTTTGTTTAAAAAAGATATTTACTTCATGATACATATTCAATATATTAAAAAGTGTCTGAGATGCAGTGTTTCCCTCCTTCCAAGCCTGCCGTGCTGTTCCACTGGTTTTTCTCTCACACATATGCCACGCACACCCTGTGCCAGAGACAGTGCTAGGGACCAGGATCCTGAGGGTGACTGAGAAATGACAGCTTCCCTCAAGGAGCTCAGGGCCCAGGGGGACAGCATCCAGTCATTAAGAGCAAAAGCATCAGCTCTGTCACTGAGAATTTACTAGAGGAAGTTTATTTTCATTTTAAAAATCCAATACTCAACAACTTAATGACCTCCTCTAATAAGGCCTGCTCTAGAGCTAGTCAAGCAAATATTGATCTGTTAAAAGCAGCTCAGACTACCATGATAAACAACGTTATAAAAAGTAAAGTCAAAAATAACGTCAACAACGAAAATATCTCAATCAAAAGCCTATTTTTGCTTAATTCTTAAAAAGGAAGTCTCGTTAGTTTAGCATCTATTTTAATCAAATATCACAAATATCCCATCTATCCTTCATCTTCTGTGGAGCACTGGGTGCTAGGAAATGCAAGCACCTTCAGAAATGTTACAAGTTAGTTCAGGAATGGAGATAGGCACGTGAAGTGTTTAAAAACACAAATTAACACCACTTCAACACCAGAAAATCTCAAGTCAAGGTGCTATTGCAATTTACCAAGAAAAAAAGGAATCATGAACGTTCCAGACAAGTATATATTTAACCAAGATCTGGACACTGGGTTTTATCCTTGGCAATGAGGAGACTCAAGAAAGTGTTTGGGCAAAGAAATTATGCAGAGTGGCATCAAACTCGGGTCCATGCACTTGCGAGGCAGGCAGCAGAACCACTGAGCTAAATCCCCGGCCCAAGAGTGGCATTTTTAAGAGCATTTGTCTGGCATCGTTATGTGAGGATTAAAAGGAAGCAAATGGACAATGAGACCTAGTGTGAAGTGGGGAGGATCGGAATGAGACAGTTAGGGAAAAGGAAGTGACACTTGGAAAGTTATGAGACCAAAAGATGCACTGGTTTCCACAATAGGTGGCCAAAGGAGGGGAAAAATCATTCATGAAATAAGGAAATCAAGAAGGAAAGCCGGTTTAAGAGCAGCTGGGAGCCAATGGAAATAAGTCAAAAACTGCTGAAACAAAAGCAGCAGTCACTGGATTTAATGTGGAGAGTGGCATATACTCTTGGGGAAAAAGTTTTTTTTACTAAATATACCGGTAGTTCTGTTGTTTGTTTTTGCTTTGTTTCCCACATTTTTTATTAGTGCACATTGGTTGTGCAGTTAATGGGTTCCCTTTTGGCAGATTTGTACCTGAATACAACTTACTTGAATCACATCCCTCCCCATTTCACATGTTTTTGGTGGGCTGCAATGTGTATAATGTATTTTGATCATATTCGTACCTCCTGTTACCCACCCTTATTCATTCCCCTTCTCCCTCTCTTCTTCCTTCCTCTTCTTTGTTTTGGTTTTTGAGCTGGAGTCTCACTATGCTGCCCAGGCTGGTCTTGAACTCATGGGCTTAAAGTACCCTTCTGCCTCAGCCTCCTGAGTGGTGTGACTAAGAGCATGAGCCATTAAGCCAGTTTAACATACTGTTTTTAAATAATTATCTCCTAATTACAAAGCAACTTAAGTTGCAACTCAGTGCTAACAAATTTGGTACCAAAAATAAAAATCATTCAGAATCCTGCTACCCAGAGATGACCACTCTACACTGTCTATTCTTTTAGTCTTTTTTGATATGTTCATCATCATCATCATCATCATGAAGAAGGAGGGAGGTGGAGGGAGAGAAGAATGGCTAAGATTTATGGACTATTACATTCCAAGCAACATTCTAAGCTCTTGACATATATTAACAAAGGTATTCTTTGTCACACCCTATGAGATAGGCACTATTATTATCCCTTGCTGCAGATGAAAAACATGGGAGCCCAGGGAACTCAAGGTACCTCTCTGCCCAAAGCAACACAGCCAGTAAGGGAGACTTGGGCTGCGAACCCAGGCGATCCATCCCCAGCACTACACTCCTGACCACGATGCATACTGTCGCTTGCATGATACACCTACGGAACACATCCCAGAGTGAATAGGTAAGAATAGAGCCTATATGCATTCATTCATGCTTTAGCCAAATCTCCAAACTTTACTGCTCCATAGGAATAGCAAAATTCCCTACGAAAAAAGACCATGAAAGGGCCAACAATTGGCATCTCCTCATTAAAGTAATTATCTACAAATAGCTGCTCTGCCTTTGCACCCCTGGGAAGCTAATTTCTCACTTTATTAAACCCAATCGTAGCCAGGTGCAGAGGTGAATGCCTGTAGTCCCAGCATTTAGGAGGCTGAGGCAGGAGAATGGCTGTGAGTTCGAGGCTGGCCTGGGCTATACAGTGAGTTCAAGATCAGCCTGGATTACATAGTGAGATCCTGTCTCAAATAAATGAAAAAATAAACAAACAAACCCAATTGTCAGGATAGGCTACATTTTGTCATAGCAACAAGTAGCCCAAGACACCTTAGGATTTCTAATCACAAAGGCTTATTCCTCACTCACAATTCATAATTTCACTCAAGGGTCATCTGGGAACCTGTTGTTACTTCTGACTCCGGAACCACACAGAGAGCACCAGAATGCTGCACCTCTGCAGCAGAGGGAAAAGGAAGCTCTGATGAGTCTGCCCTTGGCAATCAGGTATCAGGAGCTGAAAATGGACTGTGACCGCCCAAGGCTCACTGGCCAGAACTTCTCATGGCCCCATTCAGCCACAAGGAGCCAAGCTAGAAGTACACTCCTATTCTTGAGATTTCGATCTAAATCGCACCCAAAATTCTCGTGTGTGTGTGGAAGGTGACGGGATCATAGAAGTGCTACACTCACCCTCGGACTCGGGTATTGATGAGTTCAGTAGCTGAGTGTCCTGTCAGGATGTGGGGCCTGGTCGAAGAGGTGGACCTCTGGAGGTGACCTAGAAAAGTATGCATCCCTCCCCAGACCCTCCTTCTCTCCCCGCTTCCCTGCTGCCATGCATTGAGCGGCTTTCTTCCTCCATTCCCTTCCACCACGCCATTTCTGCCCTAGAGTCAGCCGACCATGGACTGAGATAGTGAGCCAAAATAAATCTCTCCTCCTTTAAGTGGTGCTTAGCCGGTAGGGTGTCCCAGCAATGATAAAGCAACTAAGACACCTACCGTGGGCCCAGAATGAGGGGGGATCCATACCTGTGAACACCTCTGATTTCATATCGTGCTTTCCTGGGATTCTCAAGTCTAGGTACACCTTGACTAAGATTATACTAACATCCCTTGAACCTGTGTGTGTGTGTGTGTGTGTGTATGTGTGTGTGTGTGAGAGAGAGAGAGAGACAGACAGACAGACTGGGGACTGAACCCAGGGCCTCACACATGCTAGCCAAGCACTCTACCACTGAGCTACACCTCCAGCTCACCCACGTTCCTCTGAGACACAAACTGTCAAATACAGACATTTCAAATTAGTAGAGCTGTAAGGACATTAACAAATGTTTTGAATAAGCCTGTGACAAAGAAAATGAGACCCAGAGAACACCAGTTCAAAATAAGTCCAGCTAGTAAGAGTCTGATTTTTTTATTATTATTACTTCCTCAATAATCCCTCAGAAAGCACACAAGAAAAAAATAAATTTTACTTGTTGGAAGATTTACTGTTTGTATTCAAATCAACTATGAATTTCATAAAAATGGAAATCTATGTTAAAATATTTTTGTTCCAAAGTATATTACCACAGATTTTAGTCTTTATACATTCTTATTTTCCTTACCAACATTCTATGATTTACAGTTTTACATTCTCTGACAGATTTTATTTTAATTACTTGTCTGAGAAATGTATTCATTTGCAAGCAACAAATAACCTAGATGGTGGTATCTGATGAATATAGTTTTGTGCATCTTCCAATGATTTTCCTCTAGCTCAGCTAACACAAACCCCACAGTCAAAAGAAATTCACAAAATCAGTGGTCATTTGCTCTCAGTGACTCAAGGGCACCTCGAGAACAGACAGTGCAGCCCCAACATTTTAGTTCAGGCCATGTGCCCCTGGTCAGACACCAAGAAAACGCTGAGCAAACCCCAAACCTAGCCTCCCACCTCCAAACCTATGTCACTAAAGCTTGACTGCGTTGGACTAGTCATTTCGTTTCTCTTGTCCTCAATTCCTTTAGTTAGAAAGTGAGAGAGCAGGACCCACTAGATCGAGATTTCTCAAGAATGCCAGTGTCTGAGATGACTGTGGAATTAAAAGTTTCTTGGTCATGTAAGTTTGTGAAAAATGAATGTCTCATTCCTCTCCAGGAAATACATAATGGATATCAGCTAAGGTTTGGATGCGATGTGTCCCACAAGGGTTCCTGTGTTGGAAGCTAGTTCAATGTTCCATTGAACCACTCTGAACACAATCCCTCACCTTTTCTCTCTCTTCCTACAAGACCAGACTCCTTCTGGCTGAGCTCAAACACACTCAGCAACTTCCTCGTAGGCCCTTGTGTCTGCCACCCTTGCCCAGGGGACTCACCCTACACAGAGAGGTTCCTGACCACCACTCTCCTGCAAAGTGTACTCCTTTGTCATCTTTTTCTACATAACCCTCATCTCTGACACACATCACATGATCTATTGTCTGCCTCCTGCACTAAAACAGAGGCTCCTGGAAACAAAAAATTGTGTCCTATGCATCACTGTAACCCCCGTTCCTAAAACACCATCGGAGAAGTGCAGGAATGCACAAATCGTTGAATGAATGAATTAATGAACCAGTGGATGAGGCCTTTAAAACTCATATTCTGTAGACTATAGAGAACTTTCACCACACCATGGCATCAGCACCACTTGGACACCTGTTAGAAATCCAATTTCTCCAGGTCCACCTTGGACCTGCTGAAGAGACCCACAGGGAGAGCCCAGGAATCTGAGCTTCAACAGACCCTCCAAGTAATTCTCACACTCATTATAGTGTTTCAGAACTACTGGTCTAGGTCATATTTAAGAGAAATCTAACCCACAAAGGGACTAATTTCTCAAGTTTCTTTAGAATTAGGGTTATCATATATGGTAACATACAGCTTTCCCTCTGATAAAAACAAAGATCTAACATCACACTGAGAATTAATCAGCTGAACAGCTACCCCACCACACCTGAGGGCCAATTTACCATCTGCTATAGCTAAGAAAAAGCAGTTACCCTAGAACAATGAAGGCCCTCTCTATTAAAGCTTATGTTCCTTCAAAATAAGGAACATTCTCACACACACACATACACACACACACACACACAATCTCTCTCTCATTATGAATTAATCACTTGATTATGCTCCCAATATTAATGCAGAAAGTCCAATTAATTTTAATATTGAGAAATATTCTTAAAGATAATTTGTATGCACTCATTTTTGTCTACTTTCACATTCTATGAATTGAAAATGGACAATGAGACAATGTTTGGTAAAAAGTTTTACTGAAAGATGCCAGATCAAGCAAGTACCGTGAAATACCAAAAGCCTAGGTTATAAATATCTCTGACAAGTCACCACACCTTCCAGGGCCTCCCACAGCCTGGCCCACAAGCTGCCATGCTCACCTAGAGAGACGCTATTCTCTGCCCTTCACATTTCTTCACACCCCGTCCTTCCTTTCTGCCCCAGCAGACTCCTGGCCCTCAATCAGAGTTGTTATGGTTTGTGTTTAGATGTCCCCCCAAAGCCTCATGTGGTTGAGGTGGGACTTTCTTTTTCAGAGGTAGTTGAACCTGGAATGTGTCATGCTGGGGTAAGGGCATGTGATTACTAAACCACTACATGTGAGCACTTAGTTTGGCCCTGCCCTAACCCCACCAGTCTGAATAAGAAAAAAAGGGCAGAAAGATGCTGCTAACTCTCTTGTTACCTTTGCTGCCTTGTGCACACCATGTTGTTTCTGCTCTGCCATGCCTATTCGTCATCCCTGCCTTGGAGTCAGCTGATTATGGACCAAAACTTCTATGAGATGTAAGCCAGATTAACCCCCTCCCCTCTAACTCTAAGTATCAGGTATTTTGTCTCAGCAACGAAAGAAAAGTAACTAACACAAGGGTGAACTCCAGGCAGCAGTGCCTACCATCCTAGGTCCCAAGGCCATCTCCCTCTCGGAGTTAGACAGCATGCATTCACAGGGCCAGCCACCAGAGTGGCACAGACTGCACTGTCATCACCTTCTTTGCGTGTACTTTGTCTCCTTGGATAATCTCTAGCTTCCATGAAAGAATAGAATGGACCCACAGAGGAGCAGAGCACTGCCCCCCACGCCTGAAACTGAGAATTTTAGGCCTGGGTCACACTGCCCCCAGAGCTGAGGAGGTGAGCCATGAGCAAGCCAACAGCAGATGTTCCCTCTTCCTGCCCCCCTACCCCACCAACCCAACCCACCCCACTCCCATGAAATGAGAAGACACATACCCAACCCACCCCACACCTGTGAAATGAGAAGACAAAACCAGACTTCCAGATCACCTAAAGTAACACCAAAGGGAAATGAGATGGAACAATCTGATACTCAACTAACTACCTGGACTCCTTGAAATGTCAAGAAAAGAGGATCTCAAAAAAATGAAATGAGAAATAATTTCTCAGATAACAGCAGAGATTGTGCCCATAGTGCAAGACATGATTAATAAATCTAGAAAGGACACAGATAAAAAAATAAAGGAGTTGAGGAACATGATGGAATCTCAACATACAAAACAAATGGAATCCATAAAACAGATGTAAAAAGATTTCCAGGAGATTAAAAACTCCATTGAAAGTCTATGCAGCAGAATGAGCCAATGTGAAGACAGAATTTCAGATATAGAAGATAGGATTGCAATTAGTGACCAGGAAAAGACAAATTTCTTTAAAATTGCAAGGGACCATGAGAAATCAATCCAGCAGCTGCTAGACAATGCAAAGAAGAATAACATAAGACTGATTGGAGTCAATGAAGAAACAGGACAGAGTCCAGATGACATAAAAAACTGTTCACAGAAGTGATGGCAGAAAACTTCCCAAGCAGGGAAAAAAAAACTTGACATACAGATAAGGGAGGCATATAGGACTCCAACTAGCCTTGATCAAAAAAAAAATCTACACATAGGCATATACTAGTTAATATTCCAGAAACCCAACAGAAGAACAAAATTCTACAAGCACAGAAAAGAAACAAATCACATACAAAGGAAAGCAAATCAGAATCACAGCAGACTTCTCAATGCAAACCCTCAAGGCAAAAAGAGCTTGGAGTGATGTATTTCAAGCCCTAAAGGAAAACAGCCTCCAACCCAGATTGATGTAGCTTGCAAAATTATCTTTCAAAATTGATGGAAAAATAAGTTACTTTCATGACAAAGAGCACCTAAGGAACTTCATGAATACCAAATGAGCACTCCAAAAAATTTCAGTCAATATCTTAGAAAAATATAACAAGGATCACAATCCCAGGAAGCCCACCAGAATGAATTCATAGGGCACAACTAGAAATTAAAAGAACACGGGGAGAATCAAACAAAAAGTCATGAAAATGATAAGTCAATATGTATCAGTTATAACCATCAATGTTAATGGTCTCAACTCACCAATCAAAAGAAATGGACTGGCAGAATGGGTCAAGAAGCAAGATACAACAATATGCAGTAGAAAAGAAACACTTAATTCAAAAAGAAACTCATAGACTGAAAGTTAAATGGTGGAAAACAATACTCCATGCAACAGGAACCCAAAAAATAGCAAGAGTAGCTATCCTCTGTGCAGATCAAGTGCATTTCAAACCAACACTGATTAAAAGAGACAAAGAAGGACACTACACCTTGTAAAAGGAACAGTCCAACAGGGAGAGATGACAATCATAAATATCTATGCCCCAAACACTAGTGAACCCAACTATATAAAACAAATACTAACGGACATGAAAAATCAAATAAGCACTAATACAGTTGTAGTGGGGGACCTCAATACCCCACTGCCACAAATAGATCAACTAGACAAAAACTGAGCAACAAAATACTAGAACTCAATCAAACTCTTAAGCAAATGAACTTAACAGATGTTTACAGAGTTTTCCAGCCCACAAAATCAGAATACACATTCTTTTCAGGTGCACATGGGTTGTTCTGCAAAATAAACCACATACTCGCTCATAGAACATATTTAGGTAAGCGCAAAGGAACTAAAGTTATCCCCTGTGTATAATCAGACCATAGTGCCATGAAATTGGAGATCCATAGCAAAAGAAACTCAAAAAATTTCATAAACACATGGAAATTGAACAACACACTTCTGAATAACCAATGGGTCACAGAGGAAATTAAAGAAGAAACCATACAGTTCCTTCAATTAAATGACAATGACAGTACAACATATTGGAATCTATGGGACACAATGAAAACAGTCTTAGGAGGGAAATTCATGACAGTGAATACTCATACTAGGAAAACAGAGTGGGCCCAATTAAACAACCTGATGCTGAACATCAAGCTTCTAGAAAAAGAAGAGCAGGACAAACCCAAAGCCCATAGAAAGGAGGAAATTATAAAGATCAGGGCAGAAATCAATGCAATGGAGACTAAGAGAACAATACAAAAAATCAATGAAGCCAAGAATTGGTTCTTTGAAAGAATCAACAAAATTGACAAACCCTTAGCCAACCTTATCAGAAAAAGGAAAGGCCCAAATCTATGCAATTAGGAATGAAAAGGGTGAAATTACAACAGACCCAGAAGAAATCCAGAGGATCATCAATACCTACTTCAAGAACCTATACGCCAATAAGTTGGAAAAGAAATGGACAGAAAGAAGAAATGGACAGATTCCTAGATATGTATGAATTACCAAAGTTGAATGAAGAAGACCTAAAAATTCTAAACAACCCAAAATCAATCAACGAAATTGAAAATATAATTAAAAACTTACCAACTAAGAAAAGCCCGGGCCCTGATGGCTTCACTGCTGAATTCTACAAGACATTTAGAGAGAATCTACTGCCACTATTGTTTAAAGTCTTCAATGAAATTGAAAGGGAAGGAATACTCCTGAATTCATTCCTGGAAGCAAGCATCACCTTGACCCCAAAGCAGAGAAAGACCCAACTGAAAAGGAGAACTATAGGCCAATCTCACTAATGAACATAGATGCAAAAATCCTTAATAAGATACTGGCAAATAGAATGCAGAAAATCATCAAGAAGATCATACACCCTGATCAAGTGGGATTCATCCCAGGGATGCAGGGATGGTTCAACATACACAAATCAATAAATGTATTTTATTGTATTTTATATCAATAGAGCCAAGGACAAAAACCATATGATCATCTCAATAGATGCAGAAAAAGCATTTGAGAAAATCCAACATGCATTTATGATAAAAACCCTACAAAAAATTGGAATAGATGGTCTCTACCTCAATCTGATAAAAGCCATCTATGAAAAACCAACAGCCAATGTCATACTAAGTGGTCAAAAACTGAAATCCTCCACACTCAAATCAGGAACAAGACAAGGATGTCCACTATCACCACTCCTGTTCAATATAGTTTGGGAAACATTAGCCACGGCAATTAGACAAGAGAGAGAAAGATAGGAAATGAAGAAGTCAAATTGTCATTATTTGCAGATGACATGATACTCTATATAGAAGACCCCAAGAACTCCACCAAAAGTCTTCTAGACTTAATAACCAAATTCAGTCAAGTAGCTGGATACAAGGTCAACACACAAAAATCAATAGCTTTTCTCTACATGAACAACAGACTCACTGAGACAGAAATAGGGCAAACAATTCCTTTCACAGTAACATCCAAAAAACTGAAATACCTAGGAATCAACCTAACAAAAGAAATCAAAGACCTCTTCAGTGAAAACTATAGCACTCTGAAAAGAGAGATTGAAGAGGATATCAGAAAATGGAAAGACATCCCTTTCTCCTGGGTAGGAAGAATAAACATAGTGAAAATGGCCATACTTCCAAAACTGCTACATAGATTCAATGCAATCCCAATTGAAATACCAGCAGCATACTTCACAGACCTTGAGAAAGCAATCCAAAAATTCATTTGGAACAAGAAGAGACCTAGGATAGCAAAAACAACAGAGACATGGCAGGGGGTATTACAACCCCCAACTGGAAACTATACTACAAAGCTACTGTGATAAAACCAGCATGGTACTGGCAAAGAAACAGACCCCAGGACCAGTGGAACAGATTAGAAGATGGAGAAACAACTCCAGACACACTCAACCACCTTATTTTCAACAAAGGAGCCAAACACCCTCATTGGAGGAAAGATAACCTCTTTAATAAATGGTTCTGGAAAAATTGGGTTTCAACTTGCCAAAGATTAAAACTAGACCTATATCTCTCATCATGCACTAAACTAAAATCTAAATGGATTAAAGATCTAAATATTAAAACAGAAACACTGAACCGGCTGGAAGAGAGGTTAGGTAGAACTCTTGAAGACATTGGTATAGAAAAAGATTTTATGAACAAAACCTCAGTTGCCCATGAACTAGCACAATCAACAAGTGGGATCTCTTCTTGTTAAAAAGCTTCTGCACAGCAAGAGAAACCACCAACAGTGTGAAGAGACAAACCACAATGTAGGAAAAAATTTTCACCTGCTGTTGCTCAGACAAAGGTCTACTATCTAGAATATATAAAGAACTTAAAGAAATCAGACCTCCCAAATTTAAAGACCCAATCCAAAAATGGGCATCTGAAATAAACAGACATTTCTCAAACAAAGAAGTAGAAAAAGCAAAGAAATATATGAAGAAATGTTCAATATCACTGGTCATTTGAGAGATCCAAATGAAAACAATGCTGAGATTCCACCTCATTCCAGAAAGAATGGCTGCTATCATGAAATCAACCAACAACAAATGCTGGAGGGACTGTGGGGAAAGAGGAACCCTGCTCCACTGCTGGTGGGAGTGTCGACTGGTGCAACCACTATGGAAATCAGTATGGAGATACCTCAAAGAACTAGGACTGGAAGTCCCATTCAACCCAGCTATTCCCCTGCTGGGTATCTTCCCTAAAGAATTAAAAGAATCATACCACAGTGATATATGTGCACCCATGTTCATAGCAGCACAATTTGTGATAGCTGAAACTTGGAAGTATCCCAATTGCCCATCAACTGGAGACTGGATAAAGAAAATGTGGGTTTTTTAATTAAATGGAGTACTACTCAGCCATAAAAATTGAGAAATTAGAGACATTTATAGCTAAATGGATGCACATTGAGGCCATACTCTTTAAGTAAAATAAATAGGACACACATGTATATATACCAAATAGTTTCTCTAGTGTGAGAAACTGAAAGTGTAAATAAGGACTAAAAGGCATAATAGATAATGTGAAATAGGAAGAAAAGGGGCAACGGGGAAGAGGAAGTGGCAGGGGTAGGGGAAAGGAAAGAAGGGAATGGAATTAATACAAGAAAATGAAAAATTGAAACAAAGTCTTTGTAAATAGGGAGGGATGGAGGGGTTGAAGGGAGGGTAGGGGAAGGGGGAAAAATAAGAACCAAGAGAGATTATGTAAAGGTGCAAATTTCCAATGATGAATGTCAGTATACTGAATACCTAAAATGTACCATAAAATTAATTTAAAAAAAAAGAGAGAGCCAGGGATTTAGCTCAGTGATTTTGCAGCCTGCTGCGTAAACGCAAGGACCCAAGTTCGATCCCCAGTACCAAAAATTAAAAAATAAATTAAAAAGAATAGGATGGGAATTAAGACATTTCTGCATCCTCCCTAACCAGCCCTCCAGAACCTGCGGTCTCACATCTCTGTCACGTTCCTTGGTTTCAGTGATACCCAAAGTTTTAAATAAAAGACCATCCTCACAGCTCTCAAGGAATTCCATGAGCCAGGCACATCTGCCCTCACCTCCTCACCTTCCCATGGGGAAGAGGGTTAGAGATTATCCAGTCACCCAGGGCTTTAGCAAAATAAATGTGTTCAGAGACCAGGTATCAACTTTTCACCAGAGAATGCTGTCATCATTCAGGTTCTGGTCACACCAAAGCCAGCAACTATTGGGCATAAAGGTGGCTCTGAGCACACAACCTGAGACTGATAAGAATCGCTTCTCCAATCCTTTTGTGGCACCTAAGCATGGTAATTGGGTTGTCATCCAACTGTGTGAGACCTGCCTCCTTCAAACCTTGTTGCAATATCTGCACATTGTCATATGATGAGAGAGAGACAGAGACAGAGACAGGGAGAGAGACAGGGAGAGAGAATATTCAGGCCATTCTCCACTGAAGCACAAGCTGACAAATTGTGTTCCAAAAGATTATTTGTCCAGGGCCAGGGATGTAGCTCAGTGGCGCCGCACCTGCCTGACAAGCGCAAGGTCCTGAGTTCCATCCCTGGTACAAAGAAAAAAACAGATTATTTATCCTTAGCCTCACCCTAGTAGGTCCCTACACCACTGGACTGCTACAATCCAAGCCTTTCAAAATAGTTTGGAGCAAAAGATTTCTAAAATACATGGGGGGGAAAAAGCCTCTCACTGTTAAGTCCCAGTAGCTACTCTATATTCTCCAACATACTGCCACTGGCTTCCCTGGAAACCCGTAGGAGGAACAGAAGAAAGGAGGCAGCTCCTGGTTCCTTGTCCCCAGGGCTCAAAATGGAGTTGGACAGACCCTATGATTCCAAGAAAAGAGCTAGGAATCAGCCCGCTGCAGACAGGCAGGTCTGCCCACACCCTACTGAGGTCCCGAGTGGCACAGAACACGCCGAATCAGCCCGCTGCAGACAGGCAGCCACCTGGTTCCACACTACAAAGCCACAGAGAACACCAGACCACCAGACCAAGGTACTGAGTCTCGCTCCTCCCGGCCCAGAGGTAGGGGCTTCTGAGCCACCGTCCCACTGCTCCTGGTCCAGAGGAAGGGGCTTCCCAGTCACCATCCCTCCTGCTGCTCCTGGCCCAGAGGAGGAGGCTTCCGGGCCACCATCCCTCCCACCGCTCCCGGCCCAGAGGTAGGGGCTTCTGAGCCGCCATCCCACTGCTCCTGGTCCAGAGGAAGGGGCTTCCTGGCCACCGTCCCTCCCGCTGCTCCCAGCCCACAGGAAAGGGCTTTTGGGCCACCATCCCTACCACTGCTCCCGGCCCCTGTCCCACCTCTCCCAGCTCAGAGGAGGTAATCCGTGCAGGCGCTAACAGCCCCCCGCCCCAGTCGAAATGAGAAAACACGTAAATAAGTCTCGAAACCAGACTTCCAGATCACCTACAGCAACCCCAACGGGAAATGAGATGGAACACTCTGTTACTCAACCACCTGGACCCACTGAACTGGCAACAAAAGGGGATCTGGAAAAAATGAAATCAGAAATAATTTCTCAGATAACAGGAGAAATTGTGCCCCTAGTCCAAGAAAAGAGCTAGTTCTCCTTCCATAGTTCAAATCATTCAATTATATAAAATATATACAAAATATATTAAAACTAGGCAGAAGTGCAATGAATTCTGGTGTGAAGAATATTCATGCTTACTTCCTTGGAATCCCAAACATATTTTCCATAGGCATAAAATACAAAACATCTTTAGATTTCCAAATAAGCACACACCAATCAACATAATACCCAATGTTTCATCAGGATTCCAATATAGGTCCCAGGAGCACAAACCCATGCTCGTCTAAACAGCATCTTAAGTTTCCCCACAGGCGACTTCCATGACAACACTCAGGAGGCCCAGGGGTCTGTATGCACAAGTTTCAGAAATGAGGGGGCGTAAAGAGCTGCACAGAGCAGAGGAGAAGCAAATTATAAGACCACACTGGGCCGGGGATTTAGCTCAGTGGTTCTGGCGCCTGCCTCGCAAGCACAAGGTCCCGAGTTTGATCCCCGGTACAAAAAAAAAAAAAAAAAAAGGACCACACAGTCCTTCCTTCGAAAGGAAGCTTGTGTCTGGCTAGGATTTCTGCAGGCCAGCAGTTTCCAAAACTAACAGGTCAATGACGTCAGCAGGGAAGCTTTATAAAGTACACATTCTAGGACCTGATCATAGTCCTAACTAAATGAGACCTTCCAAGGGCGAGCTCAGGAATCTGCATTTTCAGGAATGCTTCTGGGTAATTATGATGTTCACGCACACTTGAGAATCCCACTTGTGGGGTTGTCATATCAGAATCACAGACCATTTTACATGTCACAATTTTCCGTTTTACATTTCACATGTCACAATTTTTATATGTCATAATTCTCAGTATCTTGAGATACTGGGAATCAAATCCAAGGACATCCTACCTCTGAGCTACAGCCCTATTTGTTTTGTTTTGTTTTTGAGATGGTATCTTGCCAAACAGGACTTGAACTTGTGATTCTCCTGCCTCAGCCTCCCTCACTGCTGGGATAACAGGCATGTCCCACTGCCCCCAGCCTCTCAGAATCATTTAAGCACCCTCTCCTCAAAAGCAACGCAGCAAAGTCTTCTTTGTTCTAGTGCTTGCCCTGATGTGCAATTGCTCATCCCTTATTTCTCTATGATCTGTCTTCCCTGCTAGACTCTAAGTTCCACTGAGCGAGCATGTCACTGCCATACCCCCTCCAGCACAGGTCGTGTGGGTACAGCCTTAGATGAAGGGAAGCACATTGTAGTCACTGAGCACCCTTCACCTTACTGTCACGCACATAACACAGGCAGAGAAGGAGTCACTCCTCCCAAGGGGACCAGATGAACAGGGTTACCTGCGTGGCTCAAGATCACAGAGGGGCAAGTGGCAGGATCGAGTCTAACATCAGGCTTCAGCTCCCCGCTCCACTCCCTTCCCCCATCTCACACTGCCTTCCCTCCCTTCAGAGAATATCAGAACTTGGTTCCAGTTTATTAATATCAAACCAACTAAAGGGTGGGCTCCTGCACCTCAGAGTCTTGTATTTTCTTTGCATGACAACAATTGTGCAACTCACAAACATAACCCACTGGGGCTTTAAAAAGAAGCCCTGAAACACATTCTGATCATTTCACAAAGAAACAATAAACAGGGCTGGGGATTTAGCTCAGTGGTTCTGCCACCTGCCTCACAAGCACAAGGTCCCGAGTTCAATCACCAGTACCAAAAAAATAAACAATAAACATTGTCGAGTGGGAAAGACTGCATCAAAAATTCTAATAATAAGAAGAATGCATGGTATTACTGTAGACAGCTAAACTAACTGGATATCTTGTAGGCAGTTAAGAGAGGCCTGCCCTCCAGGAGTCAATATGAAAGACAATTCAGATACATTCACTGAAGGTCAGCATTATAAAAAGAGAAAAAGTACTACACTCACATACTTCCCCTAGAGATGAACAGCAGTGATTGATGTTCTCAATTGGTATCAATCACCTTGGAAGAGGACCAAAATCTTGGGAAAGTCCTTGTTCCTTCCACATATGCTTGCTACAGGACTTGCTTCCCTATTTGATCTCCAATTAATCAATATTACCTAAGTAACTATACTTGTTGTAATCTTACTGGCTGATCATAGTTTTGGTCCTACCTTGTGATTTTTCCATTGGGTCAAAATTACCTAAGCGATTATACTTGTAATCTTATTAGTTGACTGTAGTTTTTTTGCCTCACCTCGTGGCTTTGCTCAATAAAACACCTTTGAGAAGCAGGGTGGGCGGGCAACCCACTTTCTGGTCCCCCTTCTGTCTCTTAGAAGCTTTTTTTCTCACAATAAATTCTTTCTAATCTTAACCTCCACTGTTCCTAAATTCATTCTTCGATTTTAGAGAACACGAACTCAAAGAACACTGATATCTAGTAGGTTTGGGAGTTACATCTATTCTCCCTCTATCAGTATGAGAGAAGGTTATTTGGCTAACACATCACTTCTCCAAAAAAAATATATAGGGTAAAAGAATCATGAGCTGGGAAGAGAGGAAAGGACATTTAATAGAAGCTAGAGAGTTAAATATGATGACATTATTCTACCTGAGTAACCTTTAAGAAACTAAAAGGGGTAACTACAAAGAAGAAATTAAATTAAAGATATAATAGTAATGATAAATTACTAATCTGGCCATTGAAAAGCTAATTTTAACAAAAATGAAATTAGCAGCCAGGCATGGTGGCACATACTTATAATCCCAGCACTTAGAAGTCTGAGACAGGAGGATCACAAATGCAAGCCCATCTTGGGCTACATAGCAAGCTCAAGGCTGGTCTGGACTACCCAGTGAGACTCCGCCTCATAAAAGCAAATAACCCCCCCAAAAAAATGAAATTAGAGACTTATGTTTTAGAAAGTAGCAATATTGTGTGAATATGGTCTTTGACATAACTATTTTATACCTGGAGAATTATATCTCATCATAACGGATTTAGGTTGTGCAAAGGTACAATGGAAATAGTTAGTAAACCTATCAGTACAGCAGCAATTAATTTCTTTGAAGAAACCAGTGAATTTTTCAAATTATATTGGCATAAGAAAATGAATCTAATAAAAATCTCTAACAAAAGAAAAACATAAAAGAGAGAAATGAACATAGCAAATTAGGTAATAAAATCAGCAATAAAATATCCAGTCATTTTAGGAAAAAATGGGGATTTTATTGAGCAGCTAAATTGGCAGCCTCCGTAACCTCAGAAAGCTTTGGCTAAAGGCATCCTAGGGTCTTCTCTGGAATGTTAATTCAGATAGACTCGTGTTAAAGCAGTCAAAAGACTTTAAATCAGTGGGAGTGAATTCAAGCAAGGGTGATAATCAACCAGTAATGGCCTCAGAGGGAGGGAAGGTCCCAGTGGAAACCCACAGATCTGGTAGCAAGCTTGGACTGTGACAACAATGAAAGGATTGATAGTCCTCAAATTAAAATCCCAGATGAGGCCAAATCAAAAAGAAGGAAACTCAGAAAGAAGAGAGCTATTTAGTAGCCAGATTTTGCAATCAATTCGCAATAAAGACCTGGAATTAAAATATACATTAATGGATGGATACAAAATATCAAAGCTGTGTACAAAATAGAAATTTTAATTATCATAGCTAAAGAAATTCATAACAAAGCAAAGGACTTTATTGTAATATAAGAAATTCACCTTCCAGACTGAGCGAGGTGACACATGCCTATAGTCTCAGCTACTCAGAAGGCTGAGGCAGGAGGATCACTTGAGGTCAGCAGTTTGCGACCAGCCTAGGCAACATAGTATGACCCCACTCAAGAAGTATTTTTGCCACCTTCCCACATGAACAAAAAAAGTGCCTTCTAAGTTTATTTTGCCCTGTCAGTTTTTCTTAAAACAAAGCAAACCTATAGGTTCAAAAGTAAGTCAGCATAATCTGAAACCAACTGATTATAAAGAAAATGTGCAATAATCAACCTGCACTTCTCAGCCTAACTTAGATTGATAGACACTTTATCTTTTAAGTATCTGAAAGAACATCAACATCAAACAGGAAAAGGAAGATAGATAGATAGATTTTTTTTTTTTGGTACCAGGGATCGAACTTAAGACCTTGTGTTTGCAAGGCAGATGGCAGTACCACTGAGCTAAATCCCCGCCCCAGGAATATATTTTTTAACCTATATGCAATTGCCACTGAATCTAGTGTGAATGCTTTGTTTGCCATATAAAATTTAAAAAAGAAGAAAGGACAAGCAGTCTATCAGGATGTAGGCAAATCTGCCAAATGAAAATATGAAATGATCCAGAAGCATTCCAGTCCCTTAAAACTAGCTTGGTCAGAATATTTAAACACCCTGCTTCCCCAGGGCTACTTATAAGATCATGATTATAATTAGCATATCATCATTATTATGCCATGTTAATTAATATGTTACTCTCTGTGTACTAAGATGCAGCCACTGTTCTGAGATTTTGCGGGTGGGAGGATGGGTAGGGGTAGGGATGAGCACGATTTCATGTTTTGGTTTGAGTTTTATCTTTTTTTTTTTGGTACCAAGATCGAACTCAGGACCTTGGGAACTCAGAACCTGAGAGGCAGTTTGGGTTTTATCTTTGCAGAGGAGATGGGTGAGCAGCTCCATTCCCTTCCCTGCCTCCTGGACATCAGGAGCATCATCTGTAAGTTAACAGGACCAGAAGACAGCAGCATATTACAAAACCCAACTACACTGATGACTCACATGAGACGCACACCCATGCTCATAGGCATCAGCAAGGGGTTCTGCCTAACCAGGAAGTTCTCTGGCCACAGACACAAGATGACCACACGGAGAACCTTAGCCACACACAGAGAAGCACCTGTGTCACCTGTGTGGGACTTACACGTCTGAATCCCAGGCCAGGACAGGAAGGGCCCTGCAGATGGACTGTGCATGGTGGCACAGGCCGAGCTGCAGGTCATAGCAATGACCCGAGGTTAGTGGCCTGGATAAGTCACAGCTACGATCCAGAACCTCAGCCCATTGGAATCAACCAGGACTAGGGCAGGGGAGAAGTGAGGCCCCAGGCAAAGAGCTTAAGTAGAAGGCGCAGGGGTGTAGTGAGCTGGCAGGGAACCTGGAGATTATCTGAGACACTTCAGAGGTGCTATGAGAATGAACTGAGCCAAACCCATAAATAAGAAGGGAGCAGAGGGGCACTGTGCCAAGACCCACAGTAATGACGGAAAAAAGCCAAATTGTCACAAACACTGACAACCTGATGATTATGAGACATGGTGGCATTAATCACAAGGATTACTGAGAGGAATCCAAACTTTGCAGACACCACTTTCAACATTTTAAGCACAATTTTTATGAGTAATTAAATAGAAAAACCAATTAATTAGGTCTTGATTGCCTTTCTTTAACCATGCAAACTTTGAATAGGGCACCAAAGGCAAGAAACCCACTAAAGTTAGACAGAGATGGAGGAAAAGGAGATCTGATGATTATCCATAAACTATAATTTGAGCCTGGAAAAATAAGAATTAAAGGAAATCCAAAAATTCCTACTCCAACTATAGAGAGATTGGCTCAGATTTCTGAAGGCAGTATCAAAACAACACCTGAACAGGTCTGTAGCCATCTCTTCTACCTATTTTGCTTTGCCTTCTATACTTTCTCTAACACACACAGAGACTCTGCACACAAACACAGACCATGCCCTTGGTGACAAGTGAGGCAGGAAGGCCCCTTTCTGTTTCCAGGCCATCGGCTCTGTGCCTTTACACGATCCATCCCACCTTCCCATTCACAAAAACACAGGAGCCGCAGTATCAAGGGGTGGACTGTGCATGAAGTCATGGGCCCACCCCAGGAACCACACAGGCTCATTAGAGACCTAATCAGATTTTTAAGTCTTGTACAGGATACAAAAGCACAAAAACAGCTTATGTGTTTAAGGCTACCTCCCTATGCTCCTTAGCAATTAAACTTGATTATAGCCAACAGCTCCCATCATAATTATCAGAAGCCCATAGCAAGAGCATCTCATTAGGGAGCTATTTATAACCCAAAAGCTTTGTCTCTTTCTTCTTGTGATCACTCTTTACTTTGTGAGGAGGGTATCAGCAGACAACCCAGACATAAGGAAGCAGATTCCTGCATCACTGGGGGTGGAGGTGACGGATGCCTGCAGAAGACAGGCTGCCCAGTCAGAATGACACACACGTGCCTTTTGGCTTCTGGCACAGGGGCAGCAGAACAACAGCAACCCGAGCAGGTGTGGTCAGCCCAGGTACGTTGCACACAGTGTGTGAGGCAAGCAACCCATTCAGAAAAGCCACAAGCAGAGGTGTACCTGCCAGCTACAATGAAAGCTAACACCGCTCTCTTCCTGAAGGGGACTGATTTTTTTTAAGCAATGACAGCACTCATTTTTGAGTGTTTAATTATGTGCCCGGTCAGGCCTTGTCTCAAGTGCATCACATGCCTTAACTCAAACAGCCCACTCTGATCCCGGCGATAATGGAGGCACAGAAAGGTCATGGAACCTGCCCAGGGTTACCTCACTGGCCAGGACAATGGTGGGATTTGAATCCAGGCAGCCGAGCTTCAGCAACCACAATCTTTACCACCTCAGCTCCCAGATTTGCTGTCATCTGGATCCACACAACAGCAGGTCCAGAGGAAACCAGAGAGAATTCTCAGAAGGACCTTAAGACCCTCTTCAATGCCATCCACTTACAAATGTGAAAACTGAAACCCCAAGATGCCACGTGACTTGCTGGAGGTGACACAGCTGACAGTAATCTCAAACCATCCAGAATAAATGGTGCTAAAGAAATCATCCAGCCAGATTGTAAGTTTCTGGCAAATCAGGAGCTACTTCTTTGGGTTAGTTAGAAACACTGTCCAGCCACTGTCCTCTCCCACTGTTCCAATCCCTAGTTAACCTTTCTTACAAAACCACAGATTTGAGGGCCGGGGATTTAGCTCAGTGGCACCGCACCTGCCTCCCAAATACATAGTCCTGAGTTCGATGCCCTGTACAAAAAACAAAACACAGAAGTGATTGGGAATCATCTGAGAAAGTGGCTTTTACAAAAAAGAAAATTGAGCCAGGCATGGTGGCCCATACCTATAATCCCAGCACTTGAAAGGCTGAGGCAGGAGGATCACCGAAAGTTCGAGGCCAGCCTGGGCTACATACTGAGTTCAAGGACACCCTGAACTACATAGCAAGACCTTGTCTCAGAAAAGAAAAAGAAAGTAAAGAAAAAGAAAACTAAGGCTCTGAAAGGTTACATCATTTCATCAAAGTCATGTTCAGTAATTATACCTGAGTCTGTATGGAGTTATAAATTAGACATCTCCCCAGGTGTGATGGCACACACCTGTCGTCCCAGCACTCAGGAGGCTGAGGCAGGAGGATTGCCACCAAGCTCAAGGCCAGCCTAGGCTGCATAGTGAGTTCTAAGCCAGCCTGGACTGCATAGTGAGATCCTGTCTTTAAAAAAAAAAAAAAAAAAGGAGAAAAAAATTAGCCATCTAGATATAGCTTATCATTTCTACAAAATTGGATGACCTGCAAAGTTGCAGTCTTAAATAAATGTTCTGGCGGTCTGAGCCTCATGTAGGTGATTAATGAGTGCCCGCCACACCTCTCTTTACAACAATGGTTGTAGAATCCACCAGGAAAGACAACGTGCACAGAGGGCAACACTGAGCACCTGGAACACCGAAGCCGGTGGTTCAGAAAAGTGCTGTCTACCACATCTGCCCTGCACTTAGTCACCACTGCCCTCCACCAACCCTAATTAAAGAAATTAAAACAAATTGCTTTTGAGCATTTCACAGTGAAGTAACTGAAGATGTCCTAAAGAGCAAGACAAAGTTTTAGAATTATTCTAAGATTTTTTTTTTTAACTATAAGTCTTCTCAGGTAATTTTTTAGATTTGTTTCAGAAATATTTTTGCATCTCATTAAAAGTTGCTGCTGACCTCCACTGAAAGGGAAGCCATTAAAATGCAGTTCAAATCAGGACATGTTCACTCTCCAGCCAAAATTAAACACCGGAGACATGAGCATAATTCTAGGCAAAGATCTTTCACCAATAATATAAAGACACTCCGTCAGTGGAGATTGTTGGTACAGCACTGATCAGTAATGGACTAACAGCCAAGAAGTGTGAGAACTGGGATTCACTCCATATAGACTTATTTTTTAGAATTTCATCCTTATCCTTTCAAAATACAAAGGCATCTTAAAACTTCATGACCCTCATAAGAATTCAAAGCCAAAAACAAAGACCGAAAAAGACAAGTCCAAAGCCATTATCATCATTGTGATAATGATGATGATGATGGAAGAACTGAAGCTAAGAATTCTGACAAGAATTTCTAGAAAGTGGAAAGTCAGGAACTATGTAATTTCATTTCACACACTTGCAAATCATGTAACTTCATCCTGCTGAGAATATTAATGACACGAATCCGGTCCTTACTTTTAAATGAGAGTAACCCACACCTGCCTTTCTCAGTTATATTCAGTAACAGGGATTAGCATTTTTGCAGGGTGACAGTTTCACGAGCAATCACAACTCCCAGGAGAGGAAATAGGCTCTGCATTTACCATCAGGTGACACACAGCTGATGGAAAAAAGAGCAAATGGAATGCCTGACTCCCCAGGGACAGCTGTCACTCGGCAGTTGGCTCAAGTCACCAAGGAGAGAAAAAGTACCCAAAGGACAAGTTTCTGATGGCTTAAGGAAAAGCAAAAGGGGCTACAAGTCCTCTTCAGACCTAAGTCCCAAATCCCAGAAAGAGGTTATATCAAGTTGGGTCAAAAAAAAAAAAAAAAAGGCATAGAATCAAAGCACTAGAAAATTTAAGAGGTGACAGGAATGTAAGAAAACTAGCCTTGTCCTCTCCTTCATGGATACTGAAATCAAGAAACTCAATCACATCAGAAGCTGATGAACTTTTCCCTCCGCTAGCTACAGCCTGATTGACTTTCTATGAAGACCTGATTTTGCCACTTTTTAGATGACTTTGAGCGCATAATTCAAACTTGATTTCTTCATCTGTAAAGTGGGGTGGGGAGCAGCTGCAGCAGAGTTGCTGTATGGATAAAATAAATTGAAGTATTTAGCACAATGCCTGGCATATTTTAAACACTAAAAAGTATTTTCTGTGAAAAACACCCCTTGTTAGACTCCCCATCTGAAACCACATCGAAGTTTTTAACTAAGCTCTCATTTATTTTTAAGAAAAAATAGATCTTGAGCCGGGGATTTAGCTCAGTGATTTCACCACCTACTGCGCAAGCGCAAGGACCCGAGTTCGATCCCCGGTACCAAAAAAAAAAGACAAAATAAATCTTATAACCCCTCATTAAATCCATCCTACATATTCTCTGAAGGTCCAATTATTTGGTTGGTGAACGCTGCTTTACATGCTGATTAATTAATTCCTTTACAGTTTTCCAAAATTCTTTGCCTCAATGTTTCCTTTTACTGAAGTCACTAAAAGAGAGTTTCCAGGGGGAAATGACATCCCATTTTCCTTAGAGCACACAAATACACAATTACAGTTTTCCCAACTCCAAGAATATGGCCCAGCTTGAATCACTGGCGGTACATGCATGACTGCCCCATCAGGCAGTATGGGACAATCATGCATGTTCAGCTTGGGTGTGAACATGTTAAACTCTTTTAGGCTAATGGGAACTGAAGTCACCATAGAAACCATGAAAGCCTTAATATTTTTTACACCCACTAAAAATAATCTACGATAGCAGATAGCACATTTTGCTGTTTCCTGTCATCTACTAGTACCCCAGTACAGCACAGATACTATAGTAACTACTGAGCAACAATGTAACAATGGCCAATGCACAAATAATTTCTACTTTCTATCTCTTCCTTGCTAGAAGACCTTTCTACTCTCAAAGACCTTTTTTCCTAGTCATTTCCATCCACATATTTGATACTTTTCCTGATTCTATGATTATGACCTGGAGTTTTAAGATAGAAGGAACTTGAGAAACAAAGTAACTTGAAAGTTGAAAGTGATTCAAGTCCAGAGCATCATTACTGACAATCCTTTGTGGGATAGTTCTTTAATAATGTGGGGAGCTCTCCTGGGCACCACAGGATATTTAGCAGCATCCCTGGCTTAACCACCACTAAATGCCAGTGGGCCCCCTTTAAGTTGTGACAATCAAAAATGATTCCCACATTGTCAAATATCTTGTGGGGGGATCGTCCCATCTCAAGTGATTTACAACCACTGGTTTGGAATGACCTGAAACCTATATCGTTTTCCCCAGAAACTGAGGTACAGACCCTGACTGTTGTGAAATCGCAAATAGTTTTTGAGGCGAAAGACCAGGCAGCTGTGGAATCCCCATCTTTTACTATGGGATCCTCATTTCTGTGTTTCTTATCACTGGGAAACTGAAAGTAAAGGCCATGAGAAGGAGCCACGGCCACAGCAAGCAGCATAGTAGAACAAACACATTGACAAACCCACAGTCCCTACTTCCAAATGCTGTATTTGGACCTCCTTCCCCAAAGACCTAATAAAACCACCCAAATTCTTCATCTTCAGTCTCTCCCTGAAGGCTTTGGTCTTAAAATATCTGCTCTAAGATCCACTTTGCCTCCTTTTTTCCAAATCCATACTCCTCCTTTTAAAAGTTATGCTCAAGAAAGAATGGCAGCTATCATGAAATCAACCAATAACAAATGCTGGTGGGGCTGTGGGGAAAGAGGAACCCTGCTCCACTGCTGGTGGGAGTGTAGACTGGTGCAACCACTGTGGAAATCAGTATGGAGACACCTCAAAGAATTAGGACTGGAAGTCCCATTTGACCCAGCTATTCCACTGCTGGGGATCTTCCCCAAAGAATTAAAGAATCATAGCACAGTGATATTTATGTGCGCCCATGTTCATAGCAGCACAGTTTGTAATAGCTAAAACTTGGAAACAGCCCAAATGCCCATCAACTGGAGACTGGATCAAGAAAATGTGGTTTTTTTATAAAATGGAGTACTACTCAGCCATAAAAAATGAGAAATTAGAGACATTTGTAGCTAAGTGGATGCACATTGAGGTGATACTCTTAAATTAATTATTAATTATTTATTAAATAAATAGGACACATATGTATAAATACCGAATAGTTTCTCTGGTGTAAGAAACTGAAAGTGTAAATAAGGACTAAATGTATAATAGGTAATGTGAAATAGGAAGAAAAGGGGCAAAGGGGAAGGAAGTGGGAGGGCTAAGGGAAAGGATAGAAGGGAATGGGATTAATATGAGAAAATGGAAAAATAGGAACAAAATCTTTGTAAATAGGGAGGACTGGAGGGGTTGAAGGGAGGGCTGGGCAAGGGTGAAAAATAAGAACCAAGAGAGACTATGTAAAGGTGCAAATTTCCAATGATGAATGTCATTATATTGTATACCTAAAATGTACCAATGATTAGAATGAATAATCGATAATGCAAAATAAAGAAAAGGTGCAAAGGGGTAGGGGTAGTGGGAGGGGCAGGGGAAAGGAAAGAAGGGAAAGGAAAAATGCTGAGAAATGGAAAAAATGGAAATAAAGTCTCTGTAAATAGGGAAGGGTGGAGGGGGTGAAGGGAGGGCTAGGAATGGGGAAAAGATAAGAACCAAGATGCATCATGTGAAGGTACATTTCCCAATGAGAAATGTAACTGTGTTGTATACCTACAATGTACCAATAAAAGACTTAAAAAAAAAAAGTTATGCTCAAGGGCCGGGGATTTAACTCAGTGGTTGCAGTGCCTGCCTCGAAAGCACAAGGTCCTGAGTTCGATCCCTGGTACCAAAAAAAAAAACCTTATGCTCAAAAGGCATGAAAATTCCCACACCCTCATAATCCTCATAGTTGAAGTGCATGCACTAGAAGGTTACATGGGCTGAGAAGTAACTCTATCATCCAAAGACTTAGACTTTCAGAATTTCCATCTACACAGCAATGATTTTTTCAATGCAGATGGGCTTATAGAATATACTCACCTCAGTCTCGAAGCAATCTGCCTGGACAGAGTCTTTAATTTTTTTAAACCATCTTAACTATTTTTACAGTGTGCAGTTCAGTAGTATATTCACACCATTTTGTATTAGATCTCCAAAACATTTTCATCTTACAAAACTCTACAAGCATTGAACAACAGCTTCTCATCTTCCTTCTTTTCAGTCCCTGGAAACCAGCATTCTACTTTCTGTTTCTGTGAATTTAACTATTTTATCTATCTTACAAATGGAATCACACAGTATTTGTCTTTTTGCCACTGGCTTATTTCACTTAGCATCATGTCCCCAAAGCTACCTACGTTCACAGTATGTCAGAATTCCCTTCCTTTTTGTGGCTAAATAATATCCTATTGTATATATACACATTTTGATTATCCACTCATCTGCTGATGGACAGCTGGTTTGCTTCCACCTCTCAGCTTCTGTGAATAATGCTGCTATGTAGAGAGTGTGCATATTTTCAAGACCCTGTTTTCAATTCTTTCTGACACCCACCAGAAGTGAAACTGTTAGATTACTATATATATATATATATATATATATATATATCGATTTTAATCTTTTGGAGTTTGGGTTCCTTGCCTGTCAAATTATTATTTTTACAAATGGAGCTTGGGGGAGGGGATTTAGCTCAATGGTGCCGCCGTCTGCCTCAGAAGCGCAAGGTCCCCAGTTCGATCCCCAGTACCAAAAAAAAAAAAAGTACAAATGGAGCCAAACGAGATGATCTCTAGCCCACACCTTGGCTTGACCCCTACTGTGAACAAGAACCTCAGTCAACCAGGCCACCACACCCTCGTGTCTGTCTGATCACTCTGCTGCAATGGAAAAACTTCTAATAGTCATTCTCCAAAGCCATTTCTAATCCAGATCTCACATCTGTCTGCCATCAGACCCTCAAGTCACTGTTAACTTCTCTAAATTTTTAAGTAAGAAAAGCAGAGCCACGTGTGGGATTGTTTGCTTCCCCCCACTAGGGTTGCACAAGTAACCTAGAAATGTAGATGACCTCTGACCCCAGGCGTCCCAGCAGCCACCTCGGCGGTGGTCATGACGTCACACCACTGCGGGGTAAGGAGCCAACACGGACATCTGGCTGCGCACGCAGTGAAAGGCGGTGCTGCTCTTCCTGACGATGCAAAGCTGCGGCCAGCGGCTGTTCTTACCAACAGTGGCTCCAACCCCAACCCAGAGCAAGACGTCCTGCCTGGACAAAAGCTAAGGCGCTCTGATCTTTATTCTCGCTGCTCAAAATACGGTCCTTGCACCAGCAACAGCAACCTTCCTGGGAGCATATTAGAAACCCGGACTTTCAGGCCCAGCTCTGACTTTAACAGAACCTGCATTCCGACAAGATCCCTTGGTGATTCACGCACACACTCAAGTTTCAGACAACACAGATAGTAAATTCATAGCTAAGTAGCGGGAGGTCAATAAAACCATGCTTAAAAACTGTATCATCAGGCCAGCCACAGTGAAGGACACTGAAATCTCAGCTACTGGGGAGGCTGGGGCAGGAGGATCACAAGTTCCAGGCCAGCTTGAGTAATTTAGCAAGACCTTGTCTCAAAATAAAAAGGGCTGGAGACATAGCTCAGTGGTAAAGTACTCGCCCAGCATATATGTTCAAGCCCCAGTGCCACCAAAAAAACCAAAACAAACTGTATCATCAATGCCACTAAAAAGGCTGCTCTGTATTTGCGGGTAGGCTGAATAAACCAATGTGCACCCAGCCAACTTTTTCACAACTTTTCTATGCTGCTCAGACCCTGAAGGTATTGTTTCTCAGCGTCTTAGACTATTTCCCTTACAGTCTGGAAATGACCATCACGCGGCACATACTCATTCAGTCACTGCTAACAGAGAAAGCACACCTATTCTGACCCAGAGGAGCCATCCCAGGTGTGCAGGATGCAGTTACCACCGCCCCACGTTGCTTCGCCTGGTTCTGCACCTGTCTGAGTCACGGGCTCAAACTGCCCCCACCGCACGCCACCTCACCCCCGTCATGCTCCCTCACATTTGTTTTTAGTGGAGATTACTCTGTTTATTCCTCATGTGCACACAGCCTACTTCCAAAAAAGGCTTTTATGTAGCTTACAAAGGTAAACAGGATAAGCAAAAGTAAAGCAGAATTTTAAAACCAGATGCCAGGCATGGTGGCGCATGACTGTAATCCCAGCACTCTGGAGGCTGAGGCAGGAGGATCACCGTGAGTTAGAGGCCAGCCTGGGCTACATAGTGAATTCAAGGCTAGCCTGGACTGATAGACCTTGTCTCAAAGAACTAAAAAAAAAAAATTTTAAACCAGGTAAAAGTCTTATTTCCTTTCCAGACTTCTCCCTGCCCTCCCTGCCCCTCTTACAGAAAGAAGGACTGAATGTGATAGATGAATTTAAAGTGGAAGGGGCAGAGCGTGCTCAGCTCAGCCCCTCCTTTGTCCTCCTGGGAGTAAGTAACCACTCAGGGAGTAAAAGCTAGGCAGGCACCGACCAGCAACTGGCGTGGGAAGATCCCAGGCTGCCACACTGCTTGGCCCCAGCCTGCCTGGGGCCGGGTGGATAAGTTCATTTGATTCTGTGACTAGCAAAATTCCACGTGCTCAAAGATATGAGCTACACACTTCGACCTCATTTCTATAGGTTTCAAAGTGATAGTTTGGCCTCCATATGTTTATACGTCTTTGTCACATTTTTCAACTCACTCAGAATTCAAGTGGGGAAAAAAGGATGTTATCGATTGGACCTCTTCAAAATCTCAACAAACAAGATCAGGAAAAAAGGGAATGCTATGAGGCACTTCAGATGGGTTTTTAATACTGGCCAGAAAAATAACAAGAGGCCTGGGATGTGGCTCAGTGGTGCTGTGCCTGGCTGGCAAGCACAAGGTCCTGAGTTCAATCCCCGGTTCTGAAGAAAAAAAAACTGGGATGCTTTCTGCCATCCCAGACAGAAAAAGAAGAAAAAGGTGGTGAACTCTCAGGTTATTGAGGCACAAGGGGAAACTGCCATGTAGCAGGGACACTCGGTACCCTTTCTCCCCACAGACTGGAAATCTGAAACCTGGCGTCCCCAGCCACAGGAGCCTCAATGGGCGGGACGTCCAGCGGCAGGGCGGCACTGAAGGCGCGGACCCCGCTCCTCCTCTCCGTCCTGCTGTGGAAGGCTCACTTCCTGTGTGTGAGCCCGGGGGTGCCCAGATCGCCCGGGACGCCGGGCAGAGGCACCACGGAAGGCTGCCTGTTGCTCAGAGGAACCCCGCACTTGTCAACCCCACCAACGCACTTGGTCATGTGGTTCCCACCACCACTGGACTGGGAGACACAGGCGTGCATGTTTCCTCGCTTGGGTTACTACACATTAAACCACATGGCTGTAGATCGACAACATACAGGTATAAGCTGCGGAGTTTTCTATACAGTATTTCTAAGGAGTGACTCCCGCACTTTTTTTCCCCCTTCTTATAAAAAATAGGAGTTGAAGGTATAGCTCAATGGCACATTTGCCGAGCATTCACAAAGTCCTGGGTTCAGGACCCAGCACATTTCCCCCAGAAAAGTTAGGTTTAAAGATGTGCCTATTCAGAAAGAAAAACATCTGAAAAAGAATATACAGGGCTGGGGATTTGGCTCAGTGGTTTTGCTGCCTGCTGCACAAGCACAAGGACCCAAGTTTAATCCCCAGTACCAAAAAAACAACAAAAAAAGAATATATAGCTACAATGTTTATACTACTATAAATTTTCTTCCCATTAACTTTATTGGTACATTTTAGGTATACAATACAGTTACATTCATCATTGGGATCTTGTACCATTACATGAGTCTCTTGGTTCTTATTTTTTTTCCCCTTCCCTTGCCCTCCCTTCACCCCCTCCACCCTTCCCTATTTGCAAAGACCTTGTTTCCATTTTTTTCCTCTTCTCATATTTTTTCCTTTCCCTTTTTTCCCTTCCCCTACCCCTCCCAATTCCCCTGCTCTTTTAGACCTTCCCTTCCTGTTACACAATATCAGTTATACATTTTTTAAATTATAATATTAAGATCTAGGAGACATTACCACAGATTTTACGGAATTTAAAAGGATATAGAAAGCATATTACAAAAATCTTTTTTGAAATAAATTTGACAACTTCTAAGAAGCAACTTAGAAGACAAATTAATGAAACTAACTCTGGAGGAAGTATAAAATTTGAATAGCACCTATTAAAGAAAGTATATTCCTAGCTTGAAAACCTACCTATATGACAACAGCAGGCTCATAAACATTTTAACTGATAAATTATATCAAACATTTAAAGCAGAAAAAAGAAGGAACACTTCTCTCTCCATTTTAGGAACTCAACATTGTGCTAATCCTAAAACTGGATAAAGACAATAGAAGAAAAGAGTATGAACATAGATAGAAATTTGTTTAAAAAAACAAACGCTTAGAAGTCAGATCTGGCAGGATGTAGAAAGTGGTTTTGTTATAGGGATGGCAGTGTTGGTTCAGCATTGGAAAATCCACCCCCAAAAGTCATCATTGTAACAGAGGAAGGGAGAAAGCCATATGATCCTGTCACTAGTTGGAGAAAGAGTATTGGACTAAATTCTACAGCTGTTCATGGTAAAAGCTATCAGGAGACTAGAAGTAGAACAGAACCTTCTCAACAGATCAAAGACATGTACTCCATACTTCCAGCAAAAATGCCTTATATGAATGGAGAAGATACAATGCTTTCTCCCTAAAGTGGGGAACAAGGGCATATATGCCTATTCTTCATCTGTCCATTAGACTTTGAAACATAGGTTTAAACCAAAATAGTCTTGGCAATAAAATGACACAAGTAGGATAGGATTGGCATGGCAGAAGCAAAATCTTTATATGTGGATGAAATGATCATCTACAGAGAAAATACTAAGAAATCTCTAGGAGCCCCTAGAACTTGTACTTGAATTTAGCAAGATTAGAAAACACAAGGTATATATAAAAATTCAGGTCTGTGTATACTTGCTATAAATGAAAAACTGAATATTGAAATTTAAAAGTTATATAGGAGTACAAAGGACCCAGAAAAGCCAAAAACAAAAACAAAAACAGTGTTGGAAAACATTTAGCACCCAATTTTAAGACTTCTTCTAAAGCTACAGTAATCAAGGCAGTGTTGGCGTAAAGAAAGACATATAGATCATTGGAGTAAAACAGAGAATCTAGAAATAGAATCACACATATATGGTCCACTGAGTTTTGAAAGATTATTTAACATTAGCATTTTATAGAATATAAACTTGATTCAAGAGCTGAGGAAGAGATAGTGTCTTCAGCCAATGGCACTAGAACACCTGGTATGCATATTTAAAAAATTAACCTCAACTCTTTTTTTCCATACATGAAAATAACTTGAAGGGATCTATGAACCTAAATAAGAAAGCCTAAAAGTATAAAACTTTAAGAAGAAATTATAAGGGAAAATGTTTATGAATTCAGGGTAGGCAAGAACTACCTAGGATACAAAAAACATGATGTATAAAAGAAAAAAAATTGATAAATGAGATTCCATAAAATTTAGAACTTTAAATGACATCATTAAAATGAAAAGTAGTCCTTAAACAGACCATGTTTACAATGCATATAACCTATGACCAGAATATATAAAGAATTCTTACAGCTCATTAATAGACAACCCAATTAAAATGTAGACATAAGAAGATGATAAATAGCCAGTAAAGCACAAGGAATGCTGTGCAATTCCAGAATCAGGAAAATACTAATCAGTACAATAGTAAGATTGAATTATACACTCATTAGGGAGATGAAGTCAAAAGTTTTAAAAGCCTTGTCATGACTTTTTCTTTTGGTTGGATTCTCCCCCTTTGCATTTAATTTGTCACACCCAATGGATTCATTCTGCTGGGTTCCTGGGGTTGTGATCCTCATTGTCTTTTCCTAGGGTATCGTCTAAAATTTTTTGGAGTGCCGGTTTGGTATTCATGAAGTTCCTGAGGTGCTCTTTATCATGAAAGCATCTTATTTCTCCATCAATTTTGAAAGATAGTTTTGCAGGGTCCATCAATCTGGGTTGGAGGCTGTTTTCCTTTAGGGCTTGAAATACATCACTCCAAGCTCTTCTTGCCTTGAGGGTTTGCATTGAGAAGTCTGCTATGATTCTCATGGGCTTTCCTTTGTATGTGATTTGTTTCTTTTCTCTCACTGCTTGTAGAATTTTGTTCTTCTGTTGGATTTCTGGAATCCTATTATATGCCTATGTGTAGATTTTTTTTGATTAAGGCTAGCTGGAGTCCTATATGCCTCACTTATCTGTATGTCAAGTTCTTTTCCCCTCCTTGGGAAGTTTTCTCCCATCACCTCTGTGAAGAGTTTTTTTATGTCATCTGCACTCTCTCTTCTTTCTTCATTGACTCCAGTCAGTCTTATGTTATTCTTCTTTGCATCATCTAGCAGCTGCTGGATTGATTTCTCGTGTTCCCTTACAATTTTAAAGCAATTTTTCTTTTCCTCCTCACTAATTGCAATCTTATCTTCTGTATCTGAAATTCTATCCTCACATTGGTTCATTCTGCTGGGCAGACTTTCAATGGAGTTTTTAATCTCCTGGAAATCTGTTTGTATCTGTTTTATGGATTCCATTTGTTTCCTATGTTGGGATTCCATCATATTCCTCAGATCCTCTATTTTTTTATCTGTGTCCTCCCTAGATTTATTAATCATGTCTTGCACCATGAGCAAAATCTTTGCTGTTATCTGAGTAATTATTTCTGATTTCATTTTTCCCAGATCCTCTTTTGTTGCCAGTTCAGAGAGTCCAGGTGGTTGAGTATCAGAGTGTTCCATCTCATTTCTCTTTGGGGTTGCTGTAGGTAATCTGGAAGTCTGTTTTTGAGGCTTGTTTATGTGTCTTCTCATTTCCATGGGGGGGGGTGCTTCTGGCTTCTGGCGCCCAGGCAGCTCACCTTTTCTGCCCTAGGAGCTTGGGATGGCAGCGGGGAAGCTTCCTTCTGGGTGCTGGGACCAGCTCAGCTTCTCTGCCCTAGGAGCCTGAGATGGAGGTGGGGAGCTTCCTTCCGGGTGCTGGGACCAGCTCAGCTTCTCTGCCCTAGGAGCCTGGGATGGAGGCTGGGAACTTACTTCCAGGTGCTGGGACCAGCTGAGCTTCTCTGCCCTAGGAGCCTGGGATGGAGGCAGGGACCTTCCTTCCAGGTGCTGGGACTGGCTGAGCTTCTCTCCAAATTTTCTATTCATTACTTTTTTATTCAGTTTCTTAAATCCTGCACTCTGGCAACCCGGCCTCTGTAGCCCGATTCGAAGCGCCACCACTTGAGGAGTCTGATATACTACTATAAATTTTGATGAAATAGAACTCAAATAATTTCAAGTTCACTGTACCTTTAAAAGACTGAGAAAATGTTAAAGAAAAAGGAGCCAGGTGAGACATATTTTTTAAATGATAATCCAGTCAGCACTCTGTATGCACATGTTCTGGATATGCAGGTAAATGTCTTTGTAATGTTAATACATTCACCTGGTCTCCCCAGTACTGGGGATTGAACCCAGGGCCTTTTCACTAAGTTATATTCCCAAACTTTTTTAGTTTTTATTTTGAGACAGCGTCCCGCTCATTTGCTCAATTGCCCAAGCTCAAATTGGGAATCCTCCTGCCTCAGCCTCCCAGAGTGCTGGGATCATAGGCATGCGGCACAAATGCAGCCAGATATTTTTTCTTGTCATGATTCCCTAAACAATACAGAATCACCTAGGATTTACACAGTAATAGATGCTAAAAGTAATCTAGAAATGATTTAACGTATACTGGCATATTGAGCATCCAAGGATTATGGTGTCCACAGGACTCCTGGACCCATTCTCCCCTAAATAAGAGATGACTGTAGGGCCGGGGATTTAACTCAGTGGTTCTGCCACCTGCCTTGGAAGCACAAGGTCCCAAGTTCGATCCCTGGTACCAAAAAAAAACCCCAAAAGATCCGTTTAAAGAGCAAGAGTCTCCCACTCCCCTCTGTGCCTACTCTGTTGGGTGAGCTGGTATTCTGCTTTGACAACAAAGTGTCACCCTTAAAGTTTGCAGCACACTGGCACACACAGAATCCCACCTACTCCTCAAGATACTACAAAGTAGCGGGGGGCGGGGGGGGGGAAGACCTGTAACCGACCCTATTGAGCGAGGAGGGCAGGGGTTTGTCCAAAACTCCAGGAGCAGTGTGGGTAGAATGGAACTGAACTACAGATTCTCTGCCTTGTCTCCAGTGCTCCTTCCGAGGCCCGGTGCCAATGCCAACCCTTGTCTGTGACCAGAGCCGGGCTGATGGTTGAGGGGATTCCCCCACCAGGTGGCCCATAGCTGGCCCCCCCACTGCTTGACTGACAGCTGGCCCGGAGCAATCACTACTTATCCTAGTCTAGGAATGCACCCTCTCCTTCCCACTCTTTCTCTTTTCCCTGGCAGTCCAGGGATTTCTTGCCCCCAGAGGATCAGTTTCTCTCTCTCCTTGAGATTTAATTACAAATCATAGTCTAGTTGCTCAGCTTCCTCCTTCTGAATACCTCCTACAAAGCCTTCTCTGTGCTCCTGGACAATCCTCCACCTTTCTCCCGCAGAGGAGTTCGGCCCACGGAGTGGGCACAAACCCTGTTATCTCTCATCTACAGCCACATGGCTTCTACAGTCGAGGCTGCCCAAATGTCAACGTAGAACTCTCAAAAGATTAAGATATACAATCACTTTCCATTTCAGTAGTTTTAACATTACTTCAGATATTTGTTCCTGCCTGCCATTACTAATGCGCTACTTGATTTTTTTTTTCTTTTTTTCTGTGGTTTTAATGAGAAGTTAGAAAGACTGGCAGGAAGGCTAAGAAAGGGGTGGGGTGTGAAAAAGGAAATATAGAAGAGCAGTCTTGTGAAAAATAACAAAGATATTGTAACCCATTACTTACCAGAAAAAAAGTTGTAATTAGTTAACACTGCTCGTGTTCTGAGACCACAAAAGTCTCTGATCATAATCTGTACAGCAATAGCCTAGCCTTTCTCTCTTTCTTTCTCTTTTTCCTTCTTTGGACAAGGTCTTGCTATGTAATTCAGGCTGACTTTGAACTCACTACGTAGCCCAGGCTGGCCTTGAACTTCCTCCTGCCTCAGCCTCCCAAATGCTGGGATTACAGGCATGCACCACGATGCCAGGCTCCTGGAGAGCCTACTTCAAAAGATTCCAAGGATAATCTTGTTTTGATCATGTCTTGATCCTTCTGACCAGTTCTGCATCTATCTGCACCACACCCAAACTGTGGGACATGGTACATCCTTCAGTTGCTAACAACCTTCAGGGTCTCTTGCCAGAGAGGCACACAGCATGGGGCAATGCTCAGGGTTCTGGGGTCAGAAGGCATGGACTTGAGGCTCTAAGCAATCACTTTAATCCTCTGAGCTTCGTTTCCTCACCCATAAAATAAAGAAAACAACCTCTATCTCATAAAACCATTGAGAACATTAAAGAAGAAAGATTTCTGATATTCAAATCACTATACTGAGATCTGTTTACTATAAGGAGAACTCTCATGGGCTTCCTTAAGTATCCATCCTAAGGCAGTCATCAAAAGTTTTCACAACTCAGTTTAGTCAATATCAAGAAGGAAGGGAAGAAGAGAAGGAAGAAAGCAAGTAACATTTCTGTAATTTTCCTCCCCCAGACATGTCTCTTTCTACTCCTGCCTCAAGCTGGCAATGTTTCTTCATTATCTTGGAAGCTCTTCAGATACTGAGACTGTGTGTCATTTTTTGGTCTTCTCAAAATTAGCACAGGAATGGGGATATAGCTCAGTGATAAAGTACTTGCCTAGCATGCATGAGGTCTAGTCCTTCCCTCAAAAAAAAAATAAAAATTAAAAAATTAAAAACTCTAGCACTGTCCTTAGCCCAGAATATACATTTAATATACACTTGGTCTTTTTCTTCCTGGTGAGGAACCAGTACCAGACAAGTTAAATCCCAGGGCTCTTAATATCTATGAGAGGATGTTCTCCTTTTGCATAAGGGATTTTGTGATTTTGATCCAGAAAGTTTGCAACAATGGTATAGGCCAGGGGTTTAGCTCAGTGGCGCAGCACCTGCCTGGCAAGCACAAGGTCCTGAGTTCGATTCCCGGTTCCGCAGAAAAAGATCTACACACACACAAAAAACAATGGTACCCACTAGTGGGATGGAAGGGAGATCCATGTTTTCAAAATAAATAGAGGCAAAAATTAGGAAGAATATGAAAAATAATTGGGATGATTATACAAAGTGAAGGTATGATTCTAAAGATTATTTATTTTCAAAAAGAGAAAAGTATCTGACAATCATCCACTTAACCATGTGACTGAACTTAGAATGGCTGTTGAATGGCCAGATGTTTTGATCAAAAACGTTTTGACTGAATTTAATCATGCCTGAACTACCAGTAGACAGGAAGCACAGGGATTGCAGGGGCAAGCTAAGTTAACCACAGATACACCCAGAATACAGAACATTCTACAAATCAACTAGGCTTGTTCCTCCAAAAATTGTCACAGAAAAAGAAAAAAGCTGAGACACTGTTCTGGATTAGCAAAGGGTGCAAGGGCAGATAGCGGCAGGCAATGTATGTGGGAGCCTGGGCTGGTTCCTGGTTTTAAGAGATAACAAAAAAAAAGAGGTAACTATTACAGGGCCTGGGGATGTAGCTCAGTGGTTCAGCATCTGCCTGGCACGCATGAGACCCCTGAGTTCGATTCTCGGTACAAAAAAAAGGATAACTATTATAAAAGACTTCGAGGGGGACAATTGAGGAGATGTGAATTTGGACTGGATATTTGATGATACTAAGGAATGATTATTAGCTTTCTTTCAGATGTTAATGCGGCTATGTAAAAGAACCTCCCACCCAACCAGCAATAGGGATCAAACTCAAAACCTCGCACATAGAGCAAGGGTTCTACCACTGAGCTACATCCCCATTCCCAGGTTGAGTTCAGGCTTAATTAAGGTTAGTGGTAAGCCAGATGTAGTGGCACACATCTATAGTCTCAGCACTAGGGAGACTGAGGCAGGAGGATCGCTGGGAGTTCAAGACCAGCCCGGGTTACATGTAGTGAGTTCAAGGCTAGTCTTAACTATATAGTGAGGCCCTTGTCTCAAAAAAAAAAAAAAGTAAGGCCAAGGATGTAGCTCAGCTCACGCGTGCGAGGCCGGAGGTGGCACCACTGAGCTAAATCCCCGGCCCATGAAATTACTTTCAAAGAATTTAACTCCCTAACCAAAATAAATGTTTCTATACACACATACACACAGGTTGAGAAAACAGACGTGAGAAAATGAACAATTATTAAATCTAGATGCTAGGTATATTGGTGATGATTGTACTATTGTTTCAATTTTATGTTTAAATTTGTCATAGTGTTAGAAGACAGGGAGGCAAGGTAACAACCAAATTATTCTCTACCCAGAATAGAAATTTCTTTCTCTTACATTTACAATAAAAATAAGTCATAAAACTCATCCTAATGCATTTGGCCAGTTACTGAGGACTACTGGGACTCAAATCCCCTTGTACAACAGCTCCTGGGAGCTGTGGTTACACGGAGGACAAAGCATAGCCCTTTTACATTGAATATCTTTTTCATTGTCCTTTAACAGTCTTACTAGTCATGGTATAGATGGGAATCCTATCAGCACCTAACTAGTAAATTACTAATGTAGCTAACTGTTTACCATCTTAATTTTTTAATAAGGTAAAGTCCTTTATCTTGTTTTAGTTGGTAGAGAAACATATCACCCAGTGTGACAGCTAATGATCCTTTTCATGGGTTTAAATCCATCCCTTAGAAGTCCAGTTTTGAAGGTGCAGCTATTCAAAATTGTGGTGCTAACCACCACAGATTTAGTTCTAGGAAGCAAACTGAGCCTAGCCCTAACTGTCTGGCCTCACATAAGCACCCTCTACTTAAGACAAGCACACTGTCCACTGGTGTTGACTCAACACCTCAAACTCCAGAGCCTCTGCTCTTCAGAAGACAGTGATTTACTTTCCCAGGTTCATGTCATTGAGGGTCTTCAATTCACAATAAAAAACCAGCTTTGGATAACCTTAGACCTTGTGGTATTGCTTCTGCGTGAAGATAAACTAGTCATCTGACCTTTCAGGGTTTTGTTGGGTTTTTTTTTTTTAATAGCAAAGCAGTTGCCATGTGAGGAATATGGGTATGCAGGTAATAAAGACAGATTTATGGAGTCCAGCTACCATTATCTCTGCTGGAGATAAGCATGAAAGGCAGCAGAAGATGAAAGCAGTAAGGACTTCAAAACTTCACATACTAGTTACTTCTCCCTTCCTGAACCCTTCTAAGAAGGACCGAGAGGTACTAGAAAATAAACTTGACGAAGTAGAACTTACCCAAAGATAGATAGCAAGAGAGAGACAAACTATCGCAGTTTTAAGTCCTTATTACTTAGGAAAAGACAAATGTGAAATGTAAGTTTGAAAATTAGTTCCAAGAACTCTCAACTAATTGATTCTCCCCAAAACGTAAAATAAAAAGTGAACCTTAATTATTAATATATTTGAAAACTTAAAAATAACATCTTTCCTTTTGATTTTTTGAAAGGAAAGTTTCAGTGTGAGTCAAACTCATCAGAGAGAACAGGAAATTCTTACCTAGGTACAAGGACGCATTTTCTTTCTTAACATTATCGTCTAAGTAGGTTGGTCCCAGGGTGTAAATAGGTGTGGAGCCCATTCCAATGAGAATCTGTGCACAAATGAACAAAGCCACATAGATCCAGTGATTGTTTCCTCCCGAGTCCTTTGGACAGGGGGGAGGCTCCAAAGTGGTCGTAGAGTTGCCATTCTGACACAGGCCGTCGTTGGAGGCCGAGGCGTTCAACTCTTGGATCTGGTAGGGCGGAGAGATGAAGTGAGGTAAGGCGAAGAGCGCAGCCCCGACGGCGATGAGAAGTCCACCCACGGCCAGCCACAGGGGCCGTCGACCCCGGCCGCCGAAGTAGCTGACGAACACCACCACCACCAGGTTCCCGATGTCAAAGCAGCTGACCAGGAGCCCGGACTCGGAACTCTTCAGACTGTAGCGCCTTTCAATGGTGGTGATGACACTGCTCAGGTACCCGGAGACCATCAGCGCCTGGATGAAGGTCAGAAAGCACATGCAAATCAGGAAGCAGCGGGAATCGGTGAGGACCACGTAGAGGCATCTTCTCTCTGGGAGCGGGGCCAGCGGCGCCGACGCTGGGCCTGCCTTGCTGAGGTCCATCATGTGGTTGTAGTCCACGGGCGCCGCAGTCCCTTCCGAGAGGGACGAGGCAGAGGGGCTGGGAGCCACAGGGTTCTGGCCTTGCTTCAGTTCCTGGTGCCCCAAAGAATCCATGCAGGCAAAGGCCGGCTTGACGTCTACACTCGCAGGACTGCGGCTCGGCCGGCAGGAGGCGCTGTTCGGGACCGGTAGGCTCGTAGACCTGAAGGTCTCGGGCTTGCTCTCCTCTCCGACAGCTCCTACCGCGGCCCGCGCCTCCGGCTGCTCTCCCGCGGGGGGCTGCGGCCCAGAACTTTCGTTCATGGCTCTTAGAATTTAGATTCGCTCTCTGACCCCACACTAGGGCTCCAACGCTTTTCATCCACCGGCACCAGAGACCGAAGCCAGGCCCAGTCAGTCGTGCCCACTACGGAGCGAGGCCGGGGGCGGCGGAGCTGCGCGGCCGGGCATCCTCATCAGCAGGGAGGCGCCTGGGACATCCCTGCCGCAGGTGCGGCCCCGAGGCCGGCAGCCGCGAGTTCCGGGGGGCGAGGGTCCCCGGGGTCCAGCGAGGAGCCCTGCTCGGCGTCCACCCCCGGGCGGTAGCTCGCGGCAGGCGCCTCGGGAGTCCCGCGCGCATCCCCGCCGAGCGGCCGGTGGCCCGGAGCCAGCGCGCCCTGCGCCCGGCGTGGGGGCGCCTAGCGCGGCCGTCAGCACGGCATCCGGCTGGCTGCCACGGGGGCCCGGGCCCGCGACACCTCGGGCGTGAAGCTGCCAACCTGCAAAGGAGAGGGACCACGGTCAGTGGAGGGCGCCGGGGGCCAGCGCCAGGTGACCCCAACGGTCTGGAGTGGGACGCAGGGGCGAGCGGCAACCGAGCCCGGAGGAGGGGGCGGCCGCCGGCTGCGGTCTCTAGTCCCGGAACAATAAGCAGCGGGCGGTCGCAGAGACGCTCCCCATTGTCTGCTGCGGACCTGCCCGCGCCCCGCCCCTTTTGCCTTAAACCGCACATTGGTTTTTATATGTTAATAATTATCAACCTGACAGCTCTGACTCAGAGGCAGTGTCTTTTATTCCAGTGAACTAATTGCAACCTTTTCGTCCTCCTACTCCATCACCCAAAATAGAAAATGCCCAAAAGAACAAAGGAAAGTTGGTTTTTTTTACAAACACACAAAGCATTCGCAATTAAAAGGAAAAAGAGGAAATAACTACGGTGTAGAAATGTGTGTACACCCTTGAGTGCTGGCAAGTGTGCGCGACTAGATGGGCATCTGTCTGCTCGATCAGACACCTATTCAAAGCCAAAGGCAGCAGCAAAAAGGTCAACGTGCTTGCCTCTTTATTCTCAAGACTAAAAATAGCCCCCTGTCCGAAAGAACTATTCAATTACAAATACCAGGGGCATCCGAGGTTGTGGGCCACACTAAGTTGCAAGCGAAACTGAAAATCAATTTGCTTTGCAGATGGGCTGGGGAAGCCACAAGCAAACAAAGAGCTTCTGGCGCGTTGTCATAGCGCGCACGAGGAGCCCCAGCCGCTCCGCGCTCGCTGGCCGGCGAGGAGGTGCAGCTTGGACCGAGCGCACCCCGAGAACCTGGGTCCTGGGGTGCGCGTGCGCGGACACACACACACACACACACACACACACACACACACACACACATACACACACACCAGCGTGTATGTGTTGGAACTGCTCGTGCGATCCAGCACCCAGCTGGAATTCGCGAGAGCCGAACACAAGCGTGCCCCTGGGTAAGCCCGGGTCCCCAGTCTCGGGGAACCCCACTCCACTCCTCGCCCCGGGGCGATGTGCACGAGGTGGGAGGGAGCCAGGCTTCGCCGCTTCGGGTTTCATTCTGCGGCGCGCTTTTGTGATGTTGCCGGGGAAAGAAAGGATGAAGGCTGGGGGAGAAAGCGGAGAGGCAGGCGGGCAGCGGCGAGCGCTCCGCGGTGCCCTCGGTTGTGCTGGCCCGGCCCAGCCCCCAGATTCCCGGCCTCCAGCCGCTCGCCAGCCCGGGCTTCCCCGCCGCGGTTCGCGCGGGCGCCCTCCCGGGGAGCCCCACAGCAGCGCACAGAGCGGGGAATCCCGGCGACAGAGCCCCCGCCCGGGCGGGCACCCCCGCCGCATCGCAGACGCGTGGACACGCGGAGCGCGAAGGGAGCTTCCCGAGCGCCGGGATCCCGGGGATGCCCGCGCGCACGCGGGAGGGCAGGGCTGCCGGAGACGGCGAGCCGCTTTGCCCGGCTACTCACGAGCGAGGCTGCGGTCCGCCGGCCGAGTGGAGCGGCGGGAGGCGGGGACTGTGCAGGTGCGGAATCGTGGGGAGCCGCCGGCGGAGGCCGCCCCAGTCCAGCCTCTGAGAATCAGTGAATGAGGCTGCGACTCAGGCTGAACTCTTCCCTACGGCTCGCCCGTCACCCAAGCCTCGCCTCCAGACACTCGCGCACAGAGGCGCGCCCGGAGCGGAGCGGCAGAGGGCGCAGGCGCGCGAGCGGACACCCAGCCCAGCCCCAGGCAGCCAGCCACCCGGTGCCCTTCACCTGCGAGGACAGAGGGTCGACACTAACGTCAGAGGCTGAGGAAGAGAGTGCACTACGAATTATTCCTGTTTGTTATTTCTGTGCCCTGGGCACCTACCATGTCTCACACACCACAGTAGATTCTGAGGACCAAAGATGAGCAAGGCAGGATCCCTGGTATGAGGGAACCTCTGTCTTGTGGAGGAAACACCTGTGTAAATGTCCTAACACAATGCAGTGCATTCTATACGCCATCCTATTGGGGAACCTAATGTCCATTAAGTAGGGGAGGCATATGCAAAGATACTGGGGCACAACCTTTCTTCGGGCAGGGAATTTAGCTCAATGGTTCCACCGCCTGCCTCGAAAGCGCAAGGTCCCAGTTCAGTCCCCAGTACAAAAAAAAAAAAAAAAAAAAGACACTGGGGCACAGCCCTACAGGTAAACAGGTAAGCGAACTGCTGGGAGACTGCAGAGATGGGAGGCTCCACTGTAAGAAGTACAGAGTAGAAAAAGTCAGCAAGGGCTTCATTACTGGGTGCTATCTGGCTGGGGGGACTGTGACATTCTTATTTCCTAGCCAGAAAGCTGGTTGTCGCGGTGAAGGGTAGACTGAAGAGAGACCTCACGGTGGACACAGAGACAAGTTAGAAGGCACTCTCAAGCCAATGTGATGAGGCAGGGAAGGAATCACTGAAAACACATTTCAAAAGTAGATGTGGCCAGACTCTACAGCTGACACGATGTAGAGCATGGGACAATGGGACAATGTGGGCCAACTCCTAAGCTTCACTTTTGGGTGGCTGGGACGGTGATGTCTGATGAAAGCACGAGGGGAGAAACAGGCTGGAGGGGAAAGACTGTTCCCATAAATATGGGTTGGGTTTGAAATGCCTTTGGGACAGCCAAGTGCTCATGTCCCTTAGCCACTGGACATAGGAGGCACAGAGGGTTGGACTAGGGATAGACGTAGACTAAAGATGGCCTTGGAAACACCGACAGAGTCTGAGAAATAGGGAAAGATCCAGAAAAGAGTGGATGTTATTGAAACCAAAGGACCAGACTGCATTAAACAAAAGAGCCAGCTGCACACAAAAGCCTGCAGATAAGTCAAGCAGAGTAGTAACTGAAATGAGCAGGACCAGCGGAGGAGAGAGGGCATCACCTGTACCAGTGCCATGCTGGCTATTGCTGCCATGCCAGAGCCATTCCACTGTGCCCTGGCCTCACCCAGTGAGAGTATCTTATCCATTTCAATATGTGACAAGTACAGAGAGGTCAAGTGAGTCGTAAAGGCACACAGCTAATCTGTAGATGGTAGAAACCCACATGCTCCAGGAGTCTATCGTAACCCTTGTTATGGCTTGTGTTTAGGGGTCCCCCCCCAAAGCCTCATGCTTTTTCAGAGGGTGCTGAATCTAGAGTGTGTGATGATTCACGGTGAGGCTAGGCCTGAGGACACTAAGATTAAAAGGCATGAGTGCTATCTGCCCTAAGTAGTCTGAATGAGATAAAAAACAGCAGGAGGATGCTGTTAAGGTCTCTTGTTTTGCTACCTCCTGCACCATCTTGTTTCTCCTCTGCAGTGCCCCTCTGTCACCCTTCCTTGGAGCCAGCCAAGTATGGTCTGAAACCTCTGTGAACTGTAAGCCAAATAAACCTTTCCCCCTTTAACTTTGGGTGTTTAATATTTTGTCTCAGCGATGAGAGAAAAGTAACTATGACAACCATCAATTTCTACACTGTCCCCTCTAGCTGTATAGCGTCTTGACTTGCCAGTGCACCTTATATCTGTTAATTATTTCACTTTAGTCGAATACCCTATGTATCTACAGCAGATTCTTGGAGAACCAGGAAGGTCAGGAGATACCAAAAAACAAGCTGAAGTCCATGCTGAAACAGCTCAAATCCAGCAGCTGCTGGATTGATGATCAAATAGGCTAGATATGCATTTCTTCCTCCCCTGTGGCTGTTATCTCCATCAAGGAATGCTCTGGTCACTTTTCTATACACACAGAGTATAACTCCAGTTGCCACCCCTGCTCAGATTTTAGTCCCTTTCTGTTGATAAGGTGGACAAAGATTTGTGATACTTCCTCTACCCAAATATTCTTCTGAGTTTATTCTGAATCCCAACAGAATTGATCTGCCACTTCTCACCTCTTTCTAAGTGCTATGCCACATCCTGTCATTTCAGCCTTCAAATATCAGCAGCTCTGTGGCAAATCCAGTCTGTTGTGTCAAGGCCCAGCACAGGGCTTCCCTACAAGAAATCCAGCCACCAGGTCCCTGAGCACACAGATATCAACTACCCATGGTCAGCCACCGTGATAAACTAGAAACAGCTCTAAGGACCTATGGATTATTTTATTGTCACTAATAGAAAGGTCATGATTTATAGACAGAATGTAAAAGGTCCAATTAGCTGTCCACACAAGAAACAAAAAAGAAACATTGAGCAAGGACCATTTCCTTTGCTTTCTCCCTCACCGTTCAGTACAACTTCAGAAGAGGCCAGGAATGGCTCCATCAGCCCTGATCTTCAGATTACTAGAAAGAAATGACTCACAGCCACCCCGGCTTAGTTCAATGCATATACACAGCTGCCTGGCCTGGAACACCTGTCTAATCGGTACCCTGGGAGAAGGAGCAGATGACTGTAAATACCCTTCAAACTTTTAAGGCTTGCTTGCACTTCTTCTAAGTTGCTCTAATTTAAACATAAATGGTTTCTTTTCAGATCTTCAGATGTCCGGAGTGTAGCCTTTGGAGTAACTGCACAGGAGTTAAAATCTGGCTGCTCTGAGAATGGGGAGGAAAAGCAGGGCTGAGCCCGATCTCCTCTTCTTTCCTTCCTGTTTCAGAGGGACACTTTCAGAAGTCTTCTTTTGATACAATGACAAGGACTGGATCTTGACCTAGAATATTTTGTGTGCTTAAAATGTAATACATAGTCACCAGTACCATAATTGAATCGTGTATCAACTGTTTAAGAAGGAAGAAATTTTATCTTCAAGTGAACGTCTTAATAGAACTTGGCACCTAGACCCATATTTAGAAGTCAACTTCAAGCTGGATAGAACACAAGAGGAATAGGTCTGGCCCTAGGGTGCAGTGAGTGCAGCCTTGTGGTCTGAGGGCCCTGCAAGTGCTAAAGGAGTGAGACAATCCCCCTGCTGCATTAGCACCGCGTCCCCACACATTGAGAAACTGCAGTCACATAAGTACAGGGGCTTGGCCACCTTAGAAAGGAGCCAGGCAGTTGGACAGCATCTCTAGGAGACTGCCAGGGAGAAAGGACAAGAACTATGGGTCAGGACCTTAAAGAAACTACCTCCTCCCTTTCAAAAATTCAGCCAAAGTCTCCAAGGTAGATGAGGAGAAAACTCCCTTTGGAGAGGAAACACTATCCCAAAAGATTCATGTTCCCTTGAAGTGTTCCATCATTACCACCACTGCCACCAGGGCCTGGAAAAGGAGGAGGGATGCGGAGGGGAAGGAAGGAACCCAGGAGAGCCAGTCTTCCATGGGCCCCAAGCTTGCTGCATTGTCTTTTGGGGTGTGCAAGGCCCCCAGAACCCTCGACCCAGGCCCTCCCAGGCCTGTGTTTGCAGCCAGCATGCTGGCAGGATGAAGTAACACTTTCCCCTAGACAAAGAGCAGGCTTGCTTCCTCCTGAGAAGCAGCGTTCGTCTCCTGTGAGGCAACCGACAGTGCACCCAGGCATGTGTCCTGGCTCTTCACATCAGAGAGATGTAGGGTGCAGAGTCTCTGACTTGAGGCCTTTTCTCCCCAGCATCAGGAAAAGTCACAGCTGAGTTATCGCCTTGGGAGAAACAGGCAAATCCTAGACCCTACACACTTGCTGACCGACACTCTGCAACTCAACATTCCCACCCTGATATTATCTTCCTCTGTACTATGCAATGCAGAGCTTTGAAACATCTCTTTCCTCAAGCCTGAAAGCTAACGAAGGAAAAGAAATACATGAGATAACACAGCCTTGTGTGTGTCAGATGTGCGCCCTGGTCTTCGGCATGTATTCGTGACTTTTCTATCCTTTCTTAAACAGCAGAGCCTATAGAAAGCTTTAAAAGAAATTTAATTAATTTTTGGAAAAAATACATTATCCAGACTCCCTGGCACATAGGGTTCTGGATTTGAATTGACGTCCCTTAGTGTGTCTTGGAAGGCAGAATGGGACACAGGCCCTGTCTTGTGCCAGCAAGCAGGTCATGGAAACATGATATTTTTCTGCATCAGAATTTTGTCATCCAAACTGTGGCTTCTGAGTGGTGAGCGGTAGTTACAGTGTTGACCATCTCTGATGACTGGGGATCTCGCCACAGCAGTGTCTTGAAGTTAACAGAACAGTGAAGGCCCTTTGATTCCCCACCATCCAGGTCATAGCAGAGATAGGAGCTGCCATGGCAGGATGGATCCACGGTACTCTGCAAGCTGTTCCTAGAAAGCATGTGTCTGGTTCTTCTGAATATTTTGTGAGCACATAACTTCCTGTAGCAAATCCCTTACTGCCCAAAATGGCAAACCCTGGATAATTGACTAATAAGTTACAGCTTACTCACATGCAATGTGAGGTCCCTCTGCCTAACTCTGACTTGCTTCTCTGCAGCAAAAGTCTTTTCAGTCCCTTTTGAGGGATAACGAGAGCCCTCTGCAGACTTCTCAAAATCTAGATCCAGAGAGCAAAGCCCAGAGAAGGTTGCAATATCTCTCTACATCCTCCCTTTTGAATTTCCCTTGCCATCTGAGTACATGCTTCTTCGGTGACTGGAAAGATCCACATTTCAGGGGTGACCCGAAGGCAGTGATCTTATTCCAGGGCACAGAGTAATTAATGCAAGGTGATATAAAACACCACAAGCCCAGCAATGCACACTGTTGGAGCCCCCTACAGCACAGGAGGGATGGCTACAGGTCCAACAGTTCTCAGTACCGCTAGAGTCCAGCCGTGAGCTTCCCCAGTTCCCCGCCCCTCTTCAGAAGGCCTGTTTCATTCCTGGGACAGAGTGGAGTGGTTAAGAATCAGGGCTCTGGGAAAAGATAGCACTGTTTACTCTTCATGGTGAGTGCATGGACGTCAGTAAACCATCTTTCATCACGAGGAAGATGCCCGATTCTAAGATGCTCCATTACTGTACGTGCCACTACGAAGGAAAAAAGTTATCTAGTCTCACCTAAACTACAACACGCACTTTAATGGTTAAAGAGAGAAAAAGAAGCCTCTATGGCCAAACTGCCTGATTCAATGGCAGCTTTGTCATTTACAGCACTGTGGCCTTGCTTGAGTCACAATCTCTCTGCCTCAGTTTCCAAGTTGGGGCTCTGCACTGTAGCCGGGCCACAGGGCTGTCATGAGCATCAGCTGAGTTGACACATCTGGGACATATGCATAGATCGGGGCCCGGGCCAAAGTCAGTGTTAACCATCATCACGGTCAGGCAATCTGGCTGCTCTAGTCATCGCAGTCACGTTTTCCTTCCTCGCAGAGGGCAGGGGAACCCAGTCTCTTGTTTTCTATAACCACATGCTTATCTAAGATTAACTCCCGACTGGAAAATTATTGTCAATCCGTTAAAATATCAGACACCCTTTAGGGCCCCATCTGTGGTTGCTTCTCTTCGTTTGGCATTCTTTTTCACCTTCGGCCCCACAAATCTTTTTCGTATTAGTAGCACCAGAAATTAACCCGAAATTTACCCTCTCTTTTATCCTGCTAGGACTACGTATCTGCCACACCTCATTCATCTTTACGATCACGTAGCCATCACAGGCAGAGACCCTTTGACAGAGGAGGGAGCTGAGAATCAGAGATGAGCCCTGACCTAAGTCACACAGCATAGACAGTGTGGAGAGGGCTCCAAGCCCAGGCAGGCCACATTCCTGACCCTGTGCTCCTAGCTACATTGTTCCTCTCCCCTAACTGGGCTTAGATAGTTTTAGAAACTCATGTTTTAAGGCAAAACCTGTCTTTAGAGTGTAGTTTTTCCCCCCAGCACTGGGGATGGAACTCAGGACTTTTCACTTGTGAGGCAGGCACTACACTACTGAGCTACATCCCAGGCCCTTTTACAGTGTAATATTTAATCAGATTAAGGACTAAGCAGTCCAAAGGCAAGCAGTGCATGCTATAGCTTTTGAATAAAAACGCAAAATAAGCTTGCGCTCCGCACCCTCCCACGGCTGAATGGCCTGCTGTATCGCCGCTAGCCCGGGGAGTCAGCCACCAGAACCCCGGTGACTTGCCCTCTTTTGACCAGAAACCCACCACCTGGGCCCGCGCCGCGCCGGAGGAGCGGAGCCTCTGAAGGGAGCGGCGACTCCGCCGACCCGGTCTCTTGCTCTGGCGGCGGCGGCTTCTTCCGTGGGACAATATGTTCGAGAGAATGGCCGAATTTGGGCCTGACTCCGGCGGGAGAGTGAGGGGTTACTATAGTTAAACCAATAATTTATGGTACTGTCGCTCCGTATTTTGGAAAGAAAAGAGAAGATGGGCACGCCCATCAGTGGACTGCGTATGTAAAACCATATAGAAATGAGGATATGTCAGCATATGTGAAAAAAATCCCGTTTAAATTACATGAACGTTATGTCAGTCCTTTAAGAGTTGTTGCTAAGCCTCCATATGAAATTACTGAAACAGGATGGGGTGAATTTGAAATAATCATCAAAATATTTTTCATTGACCCTAATGAAAGACCTGTAAGCCTGTATTATTTGTTAAAGCTGTTCCAATCAGACACCAATTCAATGTTGGGGGAAAAGACAGTTGTTTCAGAGTTCTATGATGAAATGATATTTCAAGACCCAACAGCAATAATGCAACAATTATTAACAACATCTCATCTGCTAACATTAGGGGCCTGTAAGAATGAAACAGAATTTGCAGAACTTGAAGTGAAAACCAGAGAAAAATTAGAAGCTGCCGAGAAAAAAACAAGCTTTGAAATTGCAGAGCTTAAAGAGAGATTAAAAGCAAGTCGTGAAACTATAAATTGTTTGAAAAATGAAATCAGGAAACTTGAAGAAGATGATCAGACAAAAGACACACAAACAGCTCTGAAGAGAACTTGGTAGTGTGCTAATAAGGTGGACTTCATTTATGGAGAAGTGGACTTAATACAGATACTATTGATGTTTCTTAGAGGAACTGCATATATATAGTTGTCAACCATGTATTTCTCAGCAAGAGTCAAAATAGTCTATTCAAACAATCTTTAATGGAAAATATATGTGTAATAAGAATGGATTCTGAAAAAAAAAAAGAATGGATTCTGTGTAAGCATTTTTACCAACCCATTTTAGGTAAATTCTATAGCATTAAACACGGTTTTTAGGGCCAGGCATTTAGCTCAGTGATTTCGCCGCCTGCTGTGCAAGCACCAGGACCTGAATTCAATCCCCGGTACCAAAAAGAAAAACAAAACACAGTTTTTAAAAACTTTTATTGGAGTATATGAGTATAGCTTATTTTTCTTTTGGCAAGCATCAAAATGTCATTATAAATAATCTGTACAATTTTTTTATTTCTGTAGTAGTTAGAATTAACAATAAGATTCTAAGTATATGTATTTGATTTTTTCAAATTCTTATCTGCCCCTATTCTACCTCTGTTGTATATGATGCACTCAGTAGTAATTATTTAATAAAGGTAGTTTTTGGACCTGTTAAAAAAAATGCAAAATAAGCTATCCCACACAGCCTAGAGACTAGAATTCAGGCTTTCACAGGGCTGCCTGCCTCCCACTCACTAGCCAGTTGCACTCCCAGTGCCTGCTTTGCCTTTTTCAAGAGAGTCAATATCAGACCTGGATTTCTGAGATCCCAAATCACAAACACCACGTCACAGGATGCTTTTTTAAAAAGACATGGAAATGTGGGGAATGGTACACAGTAACCAGCAGCTAAGAGCTCCATCTTTTCAAAGAGCTTAATATAAAGACGCCTGGAAGCTGGATGTGGTGGTACACATCTGTGATCCCAGCACTCAGGAGGCTGTGGCAGGAGGATCACTGCCAGCCTGGGCTACATGGTGAGTTCTAGGCCAACCTAAACTACATAGTGAGACCCTGTATCACAACAAAAAAGGACACTTGGAAAGAGCCACACTGTCCCCTCCTGTCCCCTTCCCTCCTCCGTCTTTGTTGCTGATGATGTTTTTGATAACGAACTGGCTCGAGAAACTCCAAAAAACCAGGCTGAAGCGCTATGTGACTTCACCTATGACTGCAATCCGCTACTGTGTACTCCCGTGCACACCGACACCTGAATTTGGCCCCAGCTTTCTTGCTTGTTCCCTTGGAGTGCTAATATTACTCCCACAATGGCTGTAGCTCTTCTGTAATTTCTGGTTCCCAAATGGCCCGATACCAGTAGAATGTACCACTCAGAACATCAGGAAAGGGATTTTTAAAAGCCTGAGTTTTCCGAAAAATGACTGCGGAGTCTGATTTGTAGTGCTGTTGCTTCGTTTTCCCTGCAAAATGTGAACGAAGGGGCCTGTGGTGGGGGGTTCCTAGGGATGAGTCCGCGGAGAAAATATGGCGTCACCCCCAGCCCCAAGAGCACGCTGCGCAAGACGGCGGCGCTTGAGGAAGTCAGCTCGATGGTCGAGCCGGGGAGGAAGCGGCTGAGGTCGGCCCGCCGCTGGGATCCCCGCGGGCCTGGAGAGCGGTCCCAGCAACCGCTTGGAGCAGTGAAAGTCACCCGGAGGAAAAGTCTGAAACACCAAGGAGAATGCTGACAATGGATTTATGATCAAGTACCTTAGGTTCTCAAAATGATCCAGAAGAGCAGAATGATATGTTTTGGGACTAAAATTCTCCAATGACAAAAAGTTAGGTAAAGAAAGAAAAAAACAAATTTACGCTACAGATATGGTGTGATTTCACAAATTGTTAATCGCTTTGCTCCTCAGGTAAAAAACAAAAACTCAATCAAAAGAACTTATGAAATTGGCTAAATAATTTGATAAAAAATATGGAAGAGCTAGATATCACTCAAGAGCAAATGAAGAAGAATCATGATTTTGCCCAGATAATTTCAGACACAGAGACTGTATGTAATTGGAAAAAATGTGTAGAAATGCTGTCATCATGTGATACAGTTCCTGAAATAGATAATGTTGCAATAAAGAAGCCAATGGAAGGAAACACTGCAGTATCAGTGGCAAATGATCAAACAGCAGTCAGAAGCCATTGGACCGACATGTTGCAGCAGCCTTTAATGCAATTTTTTTTTAATGCAATTTTTGATGGTTCTTGTCAGAAATGTAGTGGACAGCTAAGCCAAGATCTGTCAGATGTTTTTTGTACAACAGTAATACTACTTTTTGGGGGAAAAAAGTGCTTTGACAAAGGAGAATGTCATTACTAATGAAACTCTGGTCACTGAAAAACTGACAAGTAAAACCCCAGTAAAAGTTTCTCCCTCAAGTAGATACTCCCACAATGGTACATGCTCCCACAATGACAAAATCATACACGACTTTCAAAAGGAACAGGAAGGATCTCATAAGCACATGGACACATTTCCTAGCAGAGCTTTTGAGGAAGATTGGGAAAGCTTACTAGGAAATTAACCTTTTATTATACAAAATGTCAAAATGCTTGAACTTTTCCCTTCTAATACCGCCAAGGTTAACAGTACATCAAGAACGAATATAAGTCTAGATACCAGGTTGAGATTCAAAAATTTTACAAGATCTTCCTTCAAACACACATAACAAGGCTGGGGATTTAGCTCAGTGGTTCCACCGCCTGCCTCGAAAGCACAAGGTCCTGAGTTCCATCCCCCGTACCAAAAAACAAAACAAAACAAACACACAGGGGGCCGAGTGGGGCCAAGCGGTTGCAGGCTGACTGGGACCTGCTTCCTCCAGCTTGCTTGCACCACCAGCTTGCCACCAGGACAGGGTGAGAAGGACCTCCCCCCCTCCGCCGCATGCCCACCAGCCGATGGCTTGGCCACGTGGGCACCTCCAACAACAAACCCCACCCCCCCACCCTCTGGCCTTTTGGCTGTGCAGCTACTTGGTTACACAGTGCAGAGGCACAGGGGGACCTAAAAGCCATTGTCCTGAGCAGCAAAAGTGAACAACAGAGAGAGGGCCTGTCTCAGGCTCCCTGATGAAAATAAGCCCACTGGAAAAGTGAAGGGAATCTCTGCAAGAAAGGCACACCAGACCACCGTGATTGGTAAGTTGGAGGGATCATCAGCTCCCATGGGAAACTGGACTTTCTTCAGGGGAAAAGCAGCTGAAACCTGCAGTAGAACCTTGCAGAGTGCAACCCTGCAGGAGGACAGGGAGCTCAACTTGGGACTTGCAACCAGAAATCTGCCTGAATCTCACGGGTCTGGAACTAGCTTACTGAGACTTATTGACTTATACCTGAATACTGCTGCCCACGTTGTCTAGTGTGACAGCAGAGACATACCCTGAAGGAGGCCCTTCATTTTTAAAGGTGATAGATTAATAACTATCACAAATTGTCATTCTCTAAGATGTATTTGATGCTATGGTGTTGCTGATTGTATCACTTGGGCTAAGGTGTTGTGATTGATCTAAACAGTTGTCCTTCCTGGTATAATGAAAATGAGATCACCTCAGAGTCATTAGAGGCTCAAAAACTTAAGACCAGCTACATCTGGAAGACACCTCTGAGAAGCAATCATTCCATAAGGGTTTTAAATACATCAACAAAGATACTTACAATAAACAACTTCAAAATATCAACCCAGAAACTAAACCAGGGACAGTACCAAAAACAAAATGAGAAGACATTTAAGGAAGTCACAAACCCAGACTTCCAGCCCACAAAAGACAATTTCTGGGGGAATTGAGGTGGAAAAGTCTGATAATCAACCACCTGGACACCCTGAACTGATAGCACAGGAAGTAACAAAACAGATGAATGAGACTCTAGAAAAATTCAAAGCAGAAATAATCTCCCAGATAACTACAGAGATGGTGAGCAGAGTGAAAGATATGATTAGAGGCTCTAGGACAGAAAATGATAAAAAAAAAAAAAAAAAAAAAAAAAATAGATGAGCTCAGAAACATGCTGGAAGCCATGAATGTCCAGCATAAGAAAGAAATGGAAACCATGATCACCCAACATAAGAAAGAAATGGAATCCATGAAATAGATTCAAATAGATATTCAGGAGATTAAAAACTCCACTGAAAGCATGCAGAGCAGATTAAGAGAATCTGAAAATAGAATATCAGATATAGAAGACAGGATTGCAGTGAAGGACCATGAAAGCAGAGATTTCTTAAAAATAGTAAGGGACCATGAGAAATCAATTCAGCAGCTGCTAGATGATACAAAAAACAATAACATAAGACTGATAGGAGTCCACAAAAAAACAGGAGAAAGTACAATTGACATAAAAAAAACTGTTCACAGAATAGTAGAAAACTTCCCAGACAGAGGTGGAGAATTGGACATACAGATAAGTGAGGCATATAGAACTCCACCCAGCCACAATAAAAAAAAAATCTACACCTAGACATGTAATAGTAAAGATCCCAGAAACCCAACAGAAGAACAAAATCCTACAGGCAGTTAGAGAAAAGAAACAAATCACCTATAAAGGAAAGCCCATCAGAATCACAGCAGACTTCTCAACACAAACCCTCAAATCAAAGAGAGCCTGGAGTGAAGTATTTCGAGCCCTAAAAGAAAATAACTTCCAACCTAGACTGTTGTATCCTGCAAAATTATCTTTCAAAATCAATGGGGAAATTAGATACTTCCATGACAAAGAACACCTGAGAAATTTCATGAACACCAAACCAGCACTTCAAACAATTCTGAGCAATATTCTAGAAAAAGAAAATGAAGGTCACAACTCCATGAGGCCCAACAGAGGGAAGCCACCAGACAAGGTAAGAAACTAATGGGAAAGGGAGAAAAAGAAATAAGAGCCAACAACAGTAAAACATCATGACAAGGATGAGTCAATATCTATCAATTATAACTATCAATGTTAATGGCCTCAATTCACCAATCAAAAGAAGTAGACTGACAGAATGGATTAAGAAGCAAAATCCAGCAATATGCTGTATACAAGAAACACACCTAACTCAAAAGGAAATTCATAGACTGAAAGTAAAAGGATGGAAAATGGCTCTCCACATGACAGGAACCCAGAAAAAAGCAGGGGTAGCAATCTTATTTGCAGACAAAGTAGACTTCAAACCAAAACTAATTAAGATAGACAAAGATGGTCAATACATCCTTGTGAAGGGAACAATCCAAGAGGAAGAGATGACAATCCTAAATATATATATGCACCAAATATGAATGCCCCCAACTAAACTAAACAAATATTAATGGACATGAAAAACCAAATAAGCACTAATACAATTGTAGTGGGGGACCTCAATACCCCACTATCACAAATAGACAGATCATCTAGACAAAAAATTAAAAACAAAATTCTAGAACTGAACCAAGCTATTGAACAAATGGACTTAATAGATATTTACAGACTGTTCCACCCCGCCAAATCAGAATACACATTCTTTTCAGCTGCACACGGGTCATTCTACAAAATAGACCACATGCTAGCTAGCTCACAGGACACATCTAAGTCAATGTAAAAGAATTCAAATTACCCCCTGTAGGGCCAGGAATTTAGCTCAGTGGTTTCGCCACCTGCTGGGCAAGTGCCAAGGACCAGAGTTCGATCCCCAGTACCAAAAAAAAAAAAAAAAATTACCCCCTGTATATTATCAGACCATAGTACAATAAAATTGGAGATCAATAACATGAGAAACTGCAAAACTGTCACAAACACCTAGAAATTGAATAACACCCTCCTGAACAACCAATGGGTCACAGAGGAAATTAAAGAAGAATTTAGACAGTTTCGACAAGTAAATGATAATGCCAGTACAACATACAGGAATCTATGGGACACAATGAAAGCAGTTCTATGTGGGAAATTCATAGCAGTGAATGCCCATCTTAGGAAAACAGAACTCAGATAACCTAATGTAGAACCTCAAACTCCTAGAAAAAGAAGAGAATAACAAACCCAAAGCTCACACAAGAGAGGAAATTATAAAGATCAGAGCAGAAATCAATGCAATGGAGACTAAGAGCACGATACAAAAAAATTAATGAATCAAAGAGTTGGTTTTTTGAAAGAATAAATAAAATCGATAAACCTTTAGCCAACCTTATCAAAAAAAGGAAAGAAAAGACTCAAATCCATGCAATTAAGAATGAAAAAGGGGAAGTCACAACAGAACCAGCAGAAATCCAGAGGATCGTCAATACCTACTTAGAGAAACTGTACTCTAATAAAATGGAAAACACAGAAGAAATGGACAGATTCCTAGATACATATGATTTTCCAAAGCTAAATGAAAAAGATATAGAAAATCTAAACACCTCAATTACAATGAAGGAAATTGAAAATGTAATAAAAAATTTACCAACAAAGAAAAGCCCAGGTCCTGATGGCTTCACTGCTGAATTCTACAAGACATTTAAAGAAGAACTAATGCCATTACTCTTTAAACTCATCAAGGAAATTGAAAGGGAAGCAAGGCTTCCAAACTCATTCCTGGAAGCAAGTGTGACTTTGATTCCAAAACCAGGAAAGACCCAACCCAAAAAGAGAACTACAGGCCAATCTCCCTAATGAACATAGATGCAGAAATCCTCAACAAGATACTGGCAAACAGAATACAGAGGGTCATCAAGAATATCATACACCCTGACCAAGTCGGATTTATCCCAAGGATGCAAGGATGACTCAACATTCATAAATCAATAAATGTAATACACTATATTAACAGAGTCAAGGACAAAAACCACATGATCATCTCAATAGATGTAGAAAAGGCATTTGACAAAATCCAACACCTATTCATGATAAAAAAAAAAAAAAACCCTACAGAAAATTGGAATAGAAGGTTTTTATCTCAACCTGATTAAGGCTATCTATGAAAAACCAACAGCCAACATCATACTAAATGGTCAAAAACTTTCACTCTAAATTCAGGAACAAGACAAGGATGCCTGCTATCACCACTGCTGTTCAATATAGTTCTAGAAACATTAGCCACAGCAATTAGAATAGAGAAAGAAATAAAAGGAATACAGATAGGAAAGGAAGAAGTTAAACTGTCATTATTTGCTGATGATATGATACTTTACATAGAAGACCCAAAAAACTCTACCAAAAGACTTCTAGACTTAATTGACTGATTCAGTAGAGTAGCTGGATACAAGGTCACCACTCAAAAAACAATAGTCTTCTTATACACAAATAGCAGACTCACAGAGAGAGAAATTAGGGAAACAATTCCTTTTATGATAGCATCCAAAAAAATGAAATATGTAGGAATCAATCTAACAAAGGAAGCAAAGGACCTCTACACTGAAAACTACAGCACACTGAAAAAGGAGATCGAGGAGGATATAAGAAAATGGAAAGACATCCCTTGTTCCTGGGTAGGAAGAGTCAATATGGCCATACTTCCAAAACTGCTATATAGATTTAATGCAATGCCAATTGAAATTCCAACAATATACTTCACAGAACTAGAGAAAACAATCCAAAAATTCATTTGGAACCAGAAGAGGCCTAGAATAGCAAAAGCAATTCTGGGCAACAGGGACATGGCTGGGGGCGTCACAATCCCCAACTTGAAGCTATACTACAAAGCTATTGTGATAAAAACTGCATGGTACTGGCAAAGAAACAGACCCAAAGATCAGTGGAATAGATTAGAAGATGCAGAAACAACTTCAGACATACTCAGCCACCTCATCTTTGACAAAGGAGTCAATCACCCTCATTGGAGGAAAGATAGCCTCTTCAATAAATGGTGTTGGAAAAACTGGATTTCAACCTGTCAGAGATTAAAACTAGACCCATATCTATCACCATGCACTAAACTAAGATGGAAGTGGATTAAAGATCTAAATATTAAGACAGAAACACTAAACTTGCTGGAAGATAAGTTAGGTAGATCTCTTGAAGATATTGGCATAGGAAAAGACTTTATGAACAAAACCTCAGTAGCATGGGAACTAGCACAAAGAATCAACAACTGGGATCTCATCTTATTAAAAAGCTTCTGCACTGCAAGAGAAATCACCAACAGAGTGGACAGACAACCTACATGTGGGAAAAAATTTTTAGCTGCTGTAACTCCAAGGACTACTACCTAGAATATATAAAGAACTGAAAAAAATCAGACCCCCCCAAATTCAAAAATCCAATTTAAAAATGGGCATCTGAAATGAACAGACATTTCTCAGACAAAGAAGTAAAAGCAGCAAATAAACATATGAAAAAATGTTCAACATCACTGGTCATTCGAGAGTTGCAGATGAAAACAACACTGAGATTCTACCTCACCCCAGAAAGATGGCTGCTATCAAGAAATCAACCAATAACAAATGCTGGTGGGGGTGTGGAGAGAAAGGAACCCTTCTCCACTGTTGGTGGGAGTGCAGACTAGTGTAACCACTATGGAAATCAGTGTGGAGATACCTCAAAGAACTAGGGCTGGAGGTCCCATTTGACCCAGCTATTCCCCTGCTGGGTATTTTCCCAAAAGAATTAAAAGAATCATACCACAGAGATATATGTGCACTCGTGTTTATAGTGGCACAGTTTGTAATAGCTAAAGCTTGGAAACAGCCCAAGTGCCCATCAACTGGAAACTGGATAAAGAAGATGTGATTTTTTATAAAATGGAGTACTACTCAGCCATAAAGAACGAGAAACTAGAGTCATTTATAGCTAAATGGATGCATGTTGAGGCCACACTCTTAAGTAAAATAAATAAGACACACATGTGTAAATACTGGATAGTTTCTCTAGTGTGAGAAACTGAGAGTGTAAATAAGGATTAAAAGAATTAATAACTAAAAATTGATACTTTGAAATAGGAAAAGGTCCAAAGGGATAGAGGTGGTGGGAGGAGATGGGGAAAGGAAAGAATGGAAAGGGAAAATTATGAAAAAAGAAAAAAAGATGAAAATGAAGTATGTAAATAGGGAAGGGTGGAGGGGTGAAGGGCACACAGGTAATGGGGAAAAAATAAGAACCAAGATACGTCATGTACAGGTACAAGCACCCAATGATAAATGTAAATGTATTGTATACCTAAAATGTACCAATAGAAGAATTTAAGCAAAAAAACCCCAAACACACATAACAGAGAACTAATAGATGCTAATAGAGAATACAGATTTTCACAAAATCCAAACAGTAAACCAAGCAAATTACCAGTCACTGGAAACAAAATGAAATTTGACCAATCTTTCAATAGAATTGTTACTCAAGACAAAACTCAGGACTGTGCAGTTGAATCTAACTTGACAAAAATAAAAGAAAATAAGGGGCCGGGGATTTAGCTCAGTGGTTTTGCCGCCTGCTGCGCAAGCGCAAGGACCCAAGTTCGATCCCCGGTACACAAAAAAAGAGAAAATATTCACATGAACTTTACTTCTAATATAAATGCTTCTGAAAAGTCTTTTTTGAACACAAGATCCTCTAGTGAACAAAAAAAAACCCATTTTTAAGCATTCTTTCAAAGCACCTGTTAATATTGATGCTTTTGGTTCTGCAACTTTAGTCAATGAAACCAGTGTTGGTAACTCAAATCAAACTAATGCATCAAAATTAGATTCTTTTTTTGATGATTGGAATGATCCATTATTTGCTAATGAAATTATTAAAGCATGTCATAAATTAGAGACTACTTGGGAAGCAAATGATGTAGATGATGATTTGTTATATCAAGCATGTGATGATATTGAAAGACTAACCCAGCAACAAGACATACAGGACAGCCAGAGTACTCTTGAGATCAATAATAATTCCAAACATGGAGCCCAAAACATGTCTACTGTATCTAAAAGAGGAAGTCACTTGGCACAACCAAAGCATTTGAATACGGACAGCATTTCAGTGCAGACATCTTTCTTGACAAATAACTCACAAATTGTTAAACCAGTAAAGATGGAGAAACAGAAAATGTGTGGAAATTCTCCACATATTTTGGGTGCAACAACAAATTTGACTATGTACCCTAAGAACTCAAATTGTGAGATCTATAATGTTCATGTGTCTTGGAATAATTCTGATGTTCCAATACATGTGACTAGTTCCAAATCAGTTCTTTCAGGAAGTTCAAATCATACTACCTCAGAAATTATTACTAGTGAGAAATCAAGTACTCAGAGACTATCCTGTGTGATCATAACAGATGAAACTCAAAGTGACCTTAGCAAAATGGGTAGATCTTCAAGGTATACATTTACAAAGCCAAAAAATTCTCACATTCTTTTTTTTTTTTTGTACCGGTGCTCAAACTTGGGTCCTTGCGCTTGCGCAGCAGGCGGCGAAACAAACCCCTGAGCTAAATCCCCTGCCCAATTCTCACACTCTTTCTCAATTCAGTCAAAATTGTATAGCAGGACATATGACTGCTACCAAAATTACACAAAGTCTAGAGAAAAAGAAAACTGTCAACTCATGGAAGGCTGACCCACAGCAATCTTTGGTGAAACTTTCTGAATCTTCAAAACAGTCTTTTCTTTCTCTCTCTCTCTCTCTCTCTCTCTCTCTCTCTCTCTCTCTCTCTCTCTCTCTCTCTCTCTCTCTCTTTGGTACTGGACATCAAACTCGGGACCTTGCACTTTCGAGGCAGGCACTGGAACCACTGAGCTAAATCTACAGCCCAGAAACAGTCTTCAAAAGAGGAAGAAGAAAAAAATAGAAAGTATTCTGAAGAAATTCAGAGAAAAAGACGAGAAGCATTGGTTCGAAGAATAGCCAAAACTCAGGCATCATCTGTAAATTCAGCTCTCATTCAGTTTCTTTAATGAAATATTAGCTGGAGATAAAAACTGTTGGGCTGGGGATTTGGTTCAGTGGTTCCACCGCCTGCCTCGCAAGCATAAGGCCCTGAGTTCAATCCCCAGAACTAAAAAAAAAAAAGATAAAAACTGTTGATTATCTATGATAGGAAGTATTCTTTTTTATTTCTCTGTGAAAAACAATGCTAACTTATAAAGCATGGACTTCTGCTTTAGTATTATATCAATGTTTGCAATGATAAATGAACTTTGGAGATATATGTGAAAGTAATCATAAGTAACAGAAATTCAGGAACATTAAGAATTGTGTAATAAAATTATACACAGGAATGTAGTTGTATTTTTAAATCTTATGCATGCAGAGAACCACCCAACAAATAAGAAATTTACCTAATTTTCTGTTGTAATGTCTTTTCCTAATACTACAGAACTTCAACTTCCTAAGTTAATAAAGATTACTTTTATAGTTTTATTTTCAGCAGCTGTTGCTTAAGGTTTTCACACATTTCCAAATTTTGATTAATACTTCCATTATCCTAGGAACATGCTTGGTAGGAAATGAGAACTTCAGTTTTATTTGTAAGGAAATTATTATTTTCAGTCCTTAGAGTAGATCTGAATTTCTAAACTGTGATAGTTTGGAAACTTTCCACCATTTTTAGGAAAAACATTGGTTAAGGAAGTCTAGTTTAGGAAAAGAATGGTGGATTAGCTAAATACAGTAAGTAATTTAGTGTCATTAATGTTTAGAGCTGGCAGAAATTTAAATATCATCTGATCTACATTATTGTATGGATGAAAAAAATTACTACTGTTATTTTCAAAGTCACAGACAAATTAAAGCTGTGCTTGTATTAGAATGATGTCTTTGAATACCTAAACTGTTAATATTATTTGCTTCAGGGCCAGGGATTTAGCTCAGTGGTTTCGCCGTCTGCTGTGCAAGCTCAAGGACCCAAGTTTGATCCCTGGTACCAAAAAAAAAAAAAAAAAATTAAAAAAAAATATTATTTGCTTCAAACTGGTAGTCTATAAAATAATTTGAGGTGACATTAATTATTTTACTCTACAAAGGGTATAGCTAAAAGTACATGAAGGGGTCCAGGGATTTAGCTCAGTGGTTTCACCGCCTGCTGCACAAGCACAAGGACCCGAGTTCAATCCCCAGTACCAAAAAAAAAAAGTACATAAAGGACTATTTAACAAACAAACAAACAAACAAAAGACTGAGTTCTGTTTGGGGGCTGCAAAACCTGTCATCAATTAATAAGACTTAAGTGATAAGTGAATTGTCTCTGCAGTTCCCTTTGTGAACATTAAATGGATGGAGTCTCAGTTGAGTTTTCCTGAACTGAGAAATGACCAGGCACGTAAACAAATGAGCACATATACAGTGGAAATATAAGCCCTAAATAGTTGGCATTATTTGTGGAAGTTTCACATTGGAAGAACAATGTGATTTTTCCAACCAAAAAGAACTATTGTGAAAGTTAGCTATGGTTCTTAAATTTTAATTTAATACTATAATTAGCTGAATTGTCACTCTGCTCCCCCTAAAAAAATTCATATGCTAAAATCCTAACCCCCCAATACCTTAGAGCTATATTTAGAGATAAGGTCCTTGTTTGTTGGTTGGTTGGTTGGTGTTTTTGGTTTTTTTCTTTCTCTCTTTCTTTTTGAGACAGGATCTCATTATGTAGTTCAGGCTAGCCTTGAAATCATGGCAATCCTCCTGCCTCAGCCTCCTGAGTATTGGTATTACAGCCATGTGGTACTACACTCTACAGAAGTAAAGTCTTTGTGCCTTTGTATTAGTCACATTCCCATTATCACTGGGACACAGTATCTGACTCCCATAACTTAAAGGAGAGGCTTTTTGGCTCATGGTTTTAGAGGATTCCATTCATGGTTGGCAACTCCAAGGCAGAAACAGCATGGAGGAAAGGCTTGGGGAGGAAAGCTACTCACTTCATAGCAGTCAGGAAGAGAAGGGAGGATCTAGGAACAAGAATATACTCTTCCAGGTATGACCCAGCTCCTTCAACCAGGCCCCTCTTCCCAATAGCACATTCAGCTATAAACTCATCAATGGACCAATCCACTGATGATTATATCACCCCCATGGTCCAATCATCTTCCAAAAGCCCCACCTCTGAACACATGAGGCTTTGTAGGGACATCATAGATCACAGCCGTAACAGCCTTTAAAAGGATAATTAAGCAAAAATGAAGTCATTGTGTTAGGCGCTAATCCAATATGAATGGTATCCTCATAGGAAGAGGAAATTCAGACACAGACTAATCATAAGCTTGAACTTATGCTAAAAGTACCTGCACTTCCATCTGTTCAACCTGGGACTGTCCACTCTGCATATTGTTCATCAAGGCCAATAATTATCACCTCAAAATACCTCATGTAGCCAGAGATTTAGCTCAGTGGTTCCGCCACCTGCCTCACAAGCACAAGGTCCCAAGTTCAATCCCCGGTACCAAAAAAACCTCGTGTAATCCTCCTCATTTTTGCCTCTACAAAACATCCCATTTTCTCAACCTCTTAAATGTGCCCGTAGTTTAATATGGCACACGTATTCCTAATGCTCTGCGATTCCCAAATAAATACCAGTATGCTTTGGAAGATCAATCAGACTTTCTTTAGATTGACAGTCCTCAAAAGGAACCAACCCTATCCACACCTTGTCTTCAGACCTTTACCTTCCAGAAAATAAATGTCTGCTGTTTAAGCCACTCACTGTGTGGTACTTTGTTATGGTAACCCTGGAAACTAATGCAAGTACTGATTTTTTGAAAAGTCAAATATTTTTAAATTATCATAAATAATAATTTATTTTAAAATTTAGTCTTAGAGAATTTTCAGAATTGTAAATATCTCTAGAGGACAATAAGGAAAGTAGTTTAGACACTTTGGTAAGCCACTCCTCAGAATACACTGAAAGAAAAAATCTTACAGTACTTGTTTTATGTTAACTGGGGAACACGACCCTATTAGATGTATTTTGATACATGTGAAACATTGTAATGATTGGTAGGAAGAAAGGTACTGTGATTAGAACATATTTTAAAACAAGAGCCAGTTAACTCGGCATCGTGGATTGCAAGTTCCAGCCCAGCCTGGGGGAAACTTGGCAGTTTAGTAAGACCCTGTCTCAAAATAAGGGCAGAGGTTGTAGCTTAGTGTAAAAGCCCTGGGTTCAATCCCTAGCACCACAAAAAGAAGCCATTTATATTAAATGGCTCACAGTCATAAGTTGTTTAATGACAGGGATGTGTTCTGAGAATCGGGCAATTTTTGTCACTATGGTATCAGCATAGACAATACCTACACCAATCGAGGTGGTATTAGCCTCCTAAACAGTGTAACTGATTTCTCCTAGGTTACATACCTGTATATCATGTCACTGTTCTGAGTCCTGCAAGCAGCAGCAACACAATGGTATCTGTGTGTCTGAATGTATCTAAAGAGGCTTGTCTACATTTGTATCATCACAACCACGGCAACAATGCTGTGTGCCTGACTTCATGTAGCTGCAGTGTCACCAGACAATGGGTATATTTCACCTCCTTGAAATCTTAGGGAACATGGTATATGTGGCCTGGTTTTTTGTTGACTGAAACACTGTTACGCAGCACATGATTGTAACTTAATCTATGAGTAAACAAATTAAAAAGAAAAAAGTCAAACAGATATGCCTAATTGAAAAAGAAATGGAATATTTCATACTTGTGCCTAAAATAAAAATGCTAATCACAAACGTTAGAACTTTCCTAAGGCCCTTAAGTACATAAGAAAACACAGATGTGGAAAATGTCTCAAGATCCCAATAAACAAATGGTAACAACATCTGTGTCCCGATTCATACTTCAGGCATCTCAAATTAGGCCTCAGTATTTCTGGGAGCATTGGGCACCCCGCCAGAGGTAAAGCATTACACAATAAACATGGGATATCTTCCTAGAAACTATCTTTATTCAATTTTGGAAGTAGCAGGACAAAGATATATTGTGGGTTGAAATAAAAAGCCAAATAAACGTGGGAGTTTTTTTGTTTGTTTTGTTTTGTACCAGGGATTGAACTCGGATCCTTGCGCTTGCAGAGCAGGCAGTGGAACCACTGAGCTAAATCCCCGGCCCAATGTGTTTATTTTTTTTGTAGGGTTTTTGTTTGGTTGGTTGGTTGGTTTTTTTTGGTACCAGGGGTTGAGCTTGGGTCCTTCCACTTTAGAGGGAGGTGGCGGAACCACTGAGCTAAATCCCCGGCCCTTAAATAAATGTGTTCAAATAAAACAGGGCCCTTTGAAGAAGGTTTCCAATAAATTATACTGGCATTATCATTTGATTCTAGAAACCACCTAATTTCTTCCTTGATAAAACTTTGTGTCTAGTTAAAAAAAAAAATACCCATTGGTTATTCAAGAGGTTAGTATTTAATTTCCATGTGTTGCATAATTTCTGTGGTTTCTTTTGCAATTGATTTCTAGTTTTATTACCGTATGATCTGATACTATGCTTGGGATAATTTTGATTCTTTTGTATTTACTTTATGTGGTAGCATGTGGTATGTTTTGGAGAAAGTCCCATGTGCTGATGAGAAGAATGCGTATTCTGTTGGTGGTTGTTAGAATACTCTGTGGTTACCTATTAAATTCATTTGTTTGATGGTTTGATTCAACTCTAGTATTTCTTTGATTTTTTTTTTTCTTTGTCTAGCTGATCTGCTTATTTGTAACAGTGGGGTACTGTGTTCTCTCATTTTAATTGTTTTGGTGTTCACCTGATTTTTTTTTTTATGTCCAGTAGTGTTTATTTTATGAAGCTGGGCACACTAGTGTTTGGTGCATGTATGTTTATAATTTTTTTTCCTTTTGAAATGATGCTTTGAAAGTTTATTTACAGTAACTGAAAGCAGATGGCTCTATAAAACACACAGGTAATTACAGTCTTCTTAAATTCACAACATAATGTATTTCAACATTTAAGTAGAAGCCCATTTCCTTCAAAAGTAACTGTCCACTACTTTCTCATAAAAATATAAAAAACACAACATCTGTACCTTTAAGTACCTACATTTGACCCAAATCAAGGTTATTCTACAAACATACTTCTTTCCAAAAAGTTTGAAAGGCCTCACAGAATAATGTGATGTTAATCCAATCTCACAGCAAGAATATTTTACTTTAAAGAAACACTGTGCAGAGTTTCCTTTTTAACATTTCATGTCAGATTTCAACTGCATATATACTATATAAACACTGCAGATTAACCCTAGTTGTTCATTTATGCAGTAGACTTGTCTTATACAACCAGTTACCATATAAACTGTCATACCATAATTGTAAAAATGGCAAAAGGCAATCTTTATGAAAGCTTCAAAAATCTTTTTAATAAAGGCAACCAACAATGTCCTAACTTTCTGTAAAAAGTACCTTTCTTCCTCCTTTTTCTCCCCTTGAATGGTACCTTTTACAGCATGTTAAGACACAAAGATATTTAGAGCGCTTTTACTAAATTAGCATTTCACATGGCTTTCTTTTCTGATATGCTGAATTTTTAAAAAGTTACCAAGACTAGATTCCTTAGCTTCAGGTTTTTTTGTTCCTATTTAAGTTCCTCTAGAATGATTTTCCTCAGAAAAGGGTAACTCTAAGAACTTTAGGAACCAGAAGGAAATGAATGATGAAGAATAACAACTTGCAAATTGTAACATTCAAAAGTTATAAATACATTCCTTGAACTCTTATTCAGGACAAATAGAATAACTTTCTGAACATCAACGTAAAAATAGAATACTTTTCTTAACAAAAGGAAAACTCCCAAGCTTACAGTAACAATGTACTAAATTTTACATAATAACACAGCCAGATATTCTGATGATTTATCCTGAAAACCTGTCCAACACATACCATTAACATGTAATAAAGCAAGGCATTCATTTCACAGGGAGAAAATATAAGGCTCATCACAAAAACATTTTCTGGATTTTCTTTTTTTTTGAGATGGAGCCTCACTTGTCAGATTGGCCTCAAACTTACTACCTAGCCCAGGCTGGCCTCAAACTCATGGCAATCCTCCTGCCTCAGCCTCCCGAGTGCTGGGATTACAGGCATGCACCACCATGCCTGGCGATTTGCTAGATTTTAGTTTTAAATTCTAGAGAGACATTTTTAAAAATTTTAAAGATTAAAAAAAAGAAAAACAAGATTCACCTCCAAATAAAAGTCTTTCAATATATAACTCATTATTATCTTCATGCTCTTACAATGTAAAACACTTAGAAACTTTTGAACTCTAGAAATTTTGAACAGTTAATCTATTTGACTTTAACACTGTCTAAATTCTCTTCAGAGATTCACGTTGATGTCTTCGGTTCACTGGTCCAATATGGATGAGAAATTCTATTTCTTCTTCTTCTTTGGTTGCTCATCCTCAGAGCTGCTCTCTGTGCTGCTGCTGCTGCTTCTGGGAGAGCTGGAGCCCGAGTCTGAGTCCGAGGAGGAGGAGGAAGCGGAGGACGACGAGCTAGAGGAGCTCTCATCGGAGTCACTGTCCTCTGAGGAGGAGGAGGTAGATGTGTCTTCACTCCCTGATGAAGAGTCACTGGCTGAACTGTCACTGCTATCGTTACTGGAACTAGTTACACTCTTGGACCTTTTTTTCTTGGTCTTTCTTTCTACATTAGTTTCTCCAATGGCTTGTCTCCAGGCTATGAGGCAATGTATGGGAGTCGCCATCTTTCTATATGTTTATAATTGTTATCTTTGTGTGAAATTGTCCCCTTAACCGATATATAGTGATGTTGTTTGCCTCTTCTGATCAGTTTTGGCTTGAAATCCAATTGTCTGAAATTAGGATAGCTACTCCTGCTTTTGTCCAGGTTCCTGTTGCATAGAATATTGTTTTACATTCTTTAATTTTTAACCTGTGTATGTCTTTTTGGATTAAATGTGTTTCTTGTGTACTGCATATATCATTGGGTATTATTTCTTGATCCATTCTGCCATTTACTTGTCCATTCTGTCTTTTGACTGGGGAATTGAGATCATTCATATTGAGAGTTATTACTGAAAGATATTGACTTAGTTCTGTCATTGCATTATTTTTCTGTTGCTGATTCTCCTTCCCCATTCTGCTTAACAGTATGCCCTGCCTGATCTATTCATTTCAATAGATTTTTTTGGCCCTGATGGCTTCATTGTCTCTTTCTAGGATATCCTTAGAATTTATTTATTTATTTATTTTGCATTTGCTGGTTTTGTGGTCATGAATTTCTTAAGGTGGTCTGGTCATGGAAATAATATTTCTCCATCAATTTTGGAAGAAAGGTTTGCAGGATGTATATATAAGTCTGGGTTGGAAGTTGTTTTCTCTTAGGGCTTGAAACACTTTACTCCAAACTCTCCTGGCCTTTCAAGCGTTTGTTGAGAAGTCTGCTGTAATTCTAATCAGTTTACCTTTATAAGTGATTTGTTGCTTTTTTCTAACAGCTTTTAAGATCTTGTGTCTGTGTGGGATTTCTGGGATTTTGACTGTAATGTGATATGGAGAGATTCTCTTTTGATTGTGGCTATTTGGAGCTCTCACTTATCTGTATGTTTAATTCTTTCCCAACTTTTGCAATGTTTTCTGCTATAGTTTCTGTATAAACAGGCTTTTTATGCCGCTTGTGTTGTCTTCTGAGTTTTCACTTATTCCAATTAATCTTAGTTTCCTTCGCGCCGCCTAGCAGCTGTTGGATCCACTTTCTCATTTAATTTTTCACATGTTCATGTTGAATTTAAAGTATCTCTTAGTAATTGGTCCTTGAAAGCATCCCTAACTTCTAATTGATCACTTTTAGTGCCCATACTTCCAAAATAATTTTTAATTGCCTAGATTTTTGTTTGGAACCTTTTCATGGACTCTAGTTCTTTGCTAAACTGATCATTTATGTTTTGTAGCACTTTGTTTAGCTCAACTAACTTTTCATTAATGTCTTGTGTAGGTTCCCTGATAGTTGTATTACTTCCATTATCTGATTAGTTATATATCTGATTATTTATATATTCAGTGAGCCTACCAAGCACAACATTGATCTGTTTTTTAATTTCCTATGTTATCCTTTTGTATAATTTGGCCGTGTGGCTTTTGCTTTCCTTCCTCTCAGTAACCCATGGATCAGTTTTGGGAGAGTTGGGAGTTTGGGAGGCATTTTGTTGCCTTGCCTTCTTATGTTTCTATTGTTTTTTGTTTGTTTGATTTGTGCTTAGGTATGCAGATGCTTATAGTGGAAAGACTTTGTTGCTAGTATGGAGATCTCTTTAGTTAGTCTGCTTTTTGGTGATGTACTCAGAGTGTGGCTAACTATAGCTTTTGCCTCTGTCCCAAGATCCAATCTCTTCTATTAATATGGGGGGGGGGGGTGTTTGCAGTGTCATTGGCCCAGCAGCCAGTTCTCTGGGAATGGACCACAGTATTGTTAATGTCACAAAAGTAATCTGGGTATTGGATTACAGAGAAAATCTATTAATAGCAAACACTATCCAACCCTTGCAATATCAAGTAAATCAGCAAAATAATATCATCCAAAACAAACTGAATATATACATATATATATATATATATATATATATATATTTTTTTTTTTTTTTGGTACCGGGGATCGAACTCAGGTCCTTGCACTTGTGCAGCAGAGGGCAAAACCACTGAGCTAAATCCCTGGCCCCAGCAAACTGAATATTGACATACCATAAGAACCATTAATGAACCACCCTTAACCTTAGAAAAGAAATTACAATTATAGAATAAACTCTAAGACAATCCAAATATTTATATGCTGTAAATATCTAGTAAATATGAGAAACATACCTCCACTAATATAAAATAATTTAACAGTTGTAACATAGACTTGGCTAACTCTCTAACAATTAATAAAGCTTAATGGTTATACTATTAAAGATAGAGGGGATGGGAATGGAAGAATGCAAAAAGAAAATTTTGAAAAATTAAATTATGGGAGATGAGAAGGAAGAGAGAAAACAGACAAAAGATCTTATTATGGAGTAGAAGATATTTATAGAATTGGATAAAGGAAACATAAAAATGAGAAAGAAGATAAAAGAAAAAAGAGAAGAAAAAAGAAAAAAATTAAAAGGAAAAAAGAAAAGAAGAAAGTGGAGAAAATGAAAATAAAGAAAGAGTCCAAAAACAGAAAAAAAATTTTTTGAATGAGTGGCTTCCTACTAGGATCCTGTTTTGGAGTCCAGCAAATCTTGGTTTTTCTCTGCCTTATTTTACAGCTGGTGAGTTTGTGAGGCGCCCCTCTTTTCCAGAGGCCTTTCTGTTTGCCCTAGGCAGTGACACTGTCTACACTAAGACATGCCCTTCCTCACACTGATAGATAGGGAAGGCAATCAGATGTCAGGTCTGTGCTGAATGTAGGCATCAAAGCAAGGGCTCAAGTATGTAATGCCAGTAGGCACTTTCAGTTCCAGCTGTTTCTGAGCACAACTCAGGCCAGGCATGGCTTCTCACTTTGGAGATGGGGCCCATATTTTTCTGGGCCTGAGTTTAAACATCTCAGCTCACCCCTTTCAAGCCCCCTCCCTGTCCCTGGCTCTCTGGTGGCTGTCTCCCACCTGGTCACTGTGGCAGGGTAGCAGTGGGAGCCCTGAAGTAAGATTGTTTTTTAGTTGTTCTGAGTCCCAAATAATCAACCGCTCCCCAAAATGGCGCCTGATCAAGCACTCCTGGGAATATGACAGGCACACACACTGGAAATGGTCTCCTGTGGAGAGAATCTCCTTGGGGCAAAACCCCATGCTGTTTTTGAAGTCACAAAGGCCAAGAGCTCCACTGCCATTTTTCCTTGGATCTCTCAGCCCTGGGTGTCTACCTTGCTTCTGGGGAACCTGGTTCCCTCCACACCACCTGCCAAAGCCAAGGAGAGAGTCCAGATTGTTTTCTTCTTTTCTCTGCATTGCAGACCGTCTTTCCAACTTCTCTGTAGCTTCTAACTTTTCCTATCAGTTCCTTCCCAAGTCCTGGTGATGTGCTTCTTCTTCTTTTTTTTTTTTTTTCCTTTGACAAGTTGTAATTTTCTAGGGTCTGGGTGCCAGATATCAAAGAGGTTGAATTTTGCTACCAACCACCCCTCAGCCCTGTTTCTTTTTACCATTTCCCTAGCCTACTTCTCCAGCCTTATGCCTTCCTATCATCACTTTTAAAATCTACAGTGTAAAGCTGGATGTGACAACACAAGCCTATAATCCCAGCACTCTAGGAGCCTGAAGCAGGAGAATTGCAGATTGAAGTCCAACCAGGGCAATTCAGCAAGATCCTGTCTCAAAATAAAAAATAAAAAGGACTGAGGATGTATCTCAGTGAGAAGAGCCAGGGCTCAATCCCCAGTACCAGGAAAAAAAATCCAGAAGCAAGAGAGTAAGGCACCACATGCCTGCAATCCCAGTTACTCAGGTAGTTGAGGCAGGATTGTAAATTTCAGTTCAAGGCCAACCTGGGCAATTTAATGAGCCCTTGTCTCAAAATAAACAAAAAAGCTTTGGGACATAGCCCAAAGGCAGAGCACTTGTGTAACATGGGCAAGGCCCTGAGTTCAGTCTACAACATTGTATCCAAAGTCAAGTTAGGGCCAGGGATTTAGCTCAGGGGTACTGCACCTGCCTCACAAGTGCAAGGTCCTGAGTTCAATCCTCAGTACTAAAAAAAAAAAAGAAAAGAAAAAAGAAATTCAAGTTGGATGAGAACCAACTGCATAGAGAAAGCCACAAAATGGACACTGTGTACCTCAGCAGTGAAATAAGGTCAGCCTGCAGTGACTACAAGAAGAGAACTGGGAAGATTCACACAGTCCTAGGACTTCAGTCCTGCCAGCCTCTGATCTCCTGCTGATGGACCCCATCAGAAGCCCAGAGTAGGGAGCTCACCAAGACAGCCCAAACAGGTCGGCCTCCAGGGCACGGAACAAACTGGGAAAGGCAGAGAGTTCGTCTGGCAGGAGAGACAAGGTTGCCAGCGATGAAGGACTGAATGGGGCTCCCCGCAATCACAGGAGAACAGAAGGGCTGAACCTTGTTGAATGGGTTGGAAATATTAAGTAAAGGAAGACTTTGAATCTATTTTCAAAAAATTTAAGGGGGCCAGGGATTTAGCTCAGTGGTGCCAGTGCCTACTTCGCAAGCGCAAAGTCCAGTGTTTGATCCCCGGTACCCCCCCAAAAAATATTTTTAACTTTCCTATGGAAAAGGATTTAGGATTTCCTATGAAAAGGATTGCAGCTGGTGGGGTTCTGTTTAAAGTACAGAGGGTTACACTAGGGGTGCTAGAGGTCAGCAGTGTGATGGTGTCTCTCCTTGGGACAATACCGATTGCTTCCCATGGGGCAGATGCTTGCACGTGCCCAGCCTGCTTTTCCAACCTCTTCCACTTCCACACCCAGGAACAGACCTGACTCAGTGGTCATAGAGGCAATCATATGTGGTGACAATTCCATTCTCCTGACATGGTGGCTACCCATGAATGGACAAGGAACCAGTCGAGCAACCGGAGTCCTTTCCTGATGTGCCCACATTGAAGCTGAGAGAGAAACCACCTTCCCTTTTGCATCACTAAGCTGGAATGCTGAAAGTCTGGCATTGCTGAAGCCAAGTTCCAGGCCACACAGAAAATTCCAACCCATGGTGGCAGAGAACAAGGCCATGCACAGTGAAGAGTAATGGAGAAAAAAGTCCTGGCAGTAACAATGGAGTCTTTTCTTTTCTTTTTGGTACTGGGGATGGAACTTGGTCCTTGCGCTTGCGAGGCAGGCAGCAGAACCACTGAGCTAAATCCCCCGCCCTTCTTTTCTCTTTCCTTTTCCTTTTCCTTTTCCTTTTCCTTTCCTTTCCTTTCCTTTCCTTTTCTTTCTTTTTCTTAGAGCTGGAGACCAGTCCCACAAGTGCTGTACCTCTGAGCTACATCCCCAGCCCTGTCCTTGTCCTTCTCTATTACATGAGTCAGTAGCTTTCCCCTTTTCCTAAACTGACTTGAATTTACACTCTGTCACTTGCAATCAAAAGAAAATCTCAATCAAAAGGCAGTCTCTGTTATGGGCTGAATTGTGTCCCACTACAAAAGATACACTGAGTTCCTAACACCCATATTTCCATAAAGGCCTTACAGAAGTAATCAAGTTAAAATGAGGCCATTAGAGTTGGCCTTAATGCAATGTGACTAGTATCCTTGGAAAAAAGGTGAAATTTAAAGATATACACACAGGGCTGGGGATTTAGCTCAGTGGTTTTGCCGCCTGCTGCGCAAGCTCAAGGACCCAAGTTTGATCACCGGTACCAAAAAAAAAACCCCAAAATAAAGATATGCACTCAGGGAAAGCACGGCATGAAGATTGAAGTTACCGCCCGGCACAGTGGCAAATACTTATAATCCCAGCTACTTGGGAGGCTGAAGCAGGAACACCACAAATTCCAAGCCAGAGTGCACAATTTAGTGAGATCCTGACAAAAAAATTTAAAAGAATGGGGATGTAGCTCAGTGGTAGAGTACCCTCAGGTTTGATCTATAATACTGCAATAAACAAACAAACAAGGTATTCTACCACAAGCCAAAGACCCACCAGAAGCAAGGAGAAAGATCTGTAGCTGATTTTTCCTAATCGTTCTCAGGGGAAACCAATGCCACCAATACCCTGACACAGATTTCTAGCCTCCAGAACTAAGAGACCATAAATTGCTGTGATTTCTGCCAGTCTGTAGTACTTGGTTACAGCAGCTCTGACTAACTAGCATTCCCATAGCAAAGACGGTATGCAAAGGATTTTGTGAAGAGTTGGACAAGATGATCTCCAAAGACTTCCAGCTCAGAGATGGGATCATGTCAGAAATGGACAATTAGTCTACAAGAATTAAAAGTAAGTCTCTTGTATTTGGGGATGGCATGAAGGTAGTTGTTAATTCAGAGACTGCCCTTGCAGTCCTCCACAGATCCACATAGAACCCCCTTGGTCAGCTGAGCAGCATTTATAGACTTGTTCTGCGTATTCATTAAGACAACACTAAATAAGAAAACAGAAATGGGTTTGGGGGTCCTTGTGATTATCTATCTATCAGGAGAAAGCGTAACAGATATGGCCAAAGCAACTTATGTAAAGCAACTGGTCAAAGAGTACAAACTAATCTTCACGAGAGCATCCTGAGAAGCTCAGTCCACTGTAGGGCAAAGTCCATAGAAGCCCCATTTACAAGCATTTTGTATACTTTATATAAAATAAAAATGAGGGCCCGGGATTTAGCTCAGTGGCAATGCACCTGCCTCACAAGCGCAAGGTCATGAATTCAATCCCAGATACCAAAATAAATAAATGAATAATAAAATAAAATAAAATAAAAGTGAATTCTAAAGTAGGGCAAAATCTATGTTTAAATTGTTCCTGAAGCCTACATAGTTTTCCTTACTATGAAATGTACTAGAAAAAAAAAAATTAGGCATGGGCTAGGGATATAACTCAGCGGTAGAGCCCTTGCCTAGCATACTCTCAGTCCTGGGTTCCATCACCAGAACAAAAAAAAATCAATAACAAATTTATGCCAGGTGTGGTGACACATGGCCATAATCCCAGGACTCTGGGAAGCTAGGCAAGAAGATTACATGTTAGAACCCAGCCTTGACAACTTAGCTACTTAGCAAAACGTTATCTCAAAAATAAAAAAAAATTTTTTTTAAAGGGCTGAGGATGTCACTCAGTTTGAAGGCCCTGAGTTCATTCCCCATTTATATATATATATATATTTTTTTTTAATGACTAATATGTTTTCAAGTTCTTGAGTTTTGATGCTCCATATTTATTCCAACAATGCTTCCATTGTTTATGTGGAATTTGTATAGTCAGATGACCAAATCCACAGTAGCTAGAGTAGGAATTCATCAGAGTATTAATGTCCTTATGGAATCTCCAGGAGGTCTAGAATGGTTTTCTTATTTCAGATACTCATATATAAATAAAAAGGGCCCAGGGAAGTAGCTCAGCAGCACCATGTCTGTGTAGCAAGTACAAGGTCCTGAGTTCGATCTCCAGTACTGGAAAAAAAATAAAAATAAATAAATAAAGTGCAAAATAAATGACAGACAATAGGTAAAAAGAGAGAGGAAAAAGTTATTGCAATCCAGCGTGGACAATGTATTTAAAAGTATATCTTGGGCCAGGGATTTAGCTCAGTGGCACTGCGCCTGCCTTGCAAGAGCAAGATCCTGAGTTTGATCCCCAGTACCAAAATAAATAAATAAATAAATAAAAGTGTATCTTGATTTAGTATAATTGTTTTATGTGTTCTTTATATTTTTTGGCCTGTTAGTCTGGCTCTTAATCTGTACATATGATAATTAACTTTATAAGGATTTATAAGATAAATAAATCTGATCCTGCTAAAAAAGGAGGAAGGGGGCTGGGGATTTAGCTCAGTGGTTCCACTGCCTGCCTCGAAAGCACAAGGACCCAAGTTCGATCCCCGGAACCAAACAAAAGGAGGAAGGCTGGAAGGGAAGGGGGGAAAAAGAAATTGAGATGTGTTATATACATGTACCAATTCCCCACAATGAATGTAATCATTATGCACTACAAACATGTACAAATAATTAACAAATTTTTTTTTAATTTTTAAAAAAGAATCTCCAGGAGGATCAAGGAAGTAGGTTTGAGTATTATACTGACAGAAAGTGATATTTGGAAGCAAGCCTACAGGGATGTCTTAGCCATAACCTAAGTGTTGCTGCCCAATTTCCTTGGTGCTTTTTTTTTTTTTGGTACCGAGGATTGAACTCAGGACCTTGCACTTGTGAGGCAGGTGCAGTGCCACTGAGCTAAATCCCTGGCCCCTTGGCACCTTTAATGTTAAGGAATCAGAACCTTGAACCTTGGCCAGAACTTTTTCAGAAGAATCAAATGCTTCCTCCCTTGTCTACTGCCAGAACTCTGTCTCCTACAGTTTACTCCTCCTTTCATATCCTTCACCAATGATTCTGTTTCCCAAACCAGACATATCTCAGCCCCAATCTACAAAAGAATGGAGAAAACGTAGATCACAGCTTCCCAGCACTTTCAATATAGGAAAGCAGTCCAACCCACTGTATCTGTTACAAAATTGTCTCAGAATTAATTTGTCAACCATAGGAGAAAATTATATTTCATGTTGTTGTTTCGATTTAATTTGATTTCTTTTCTGATCCTAGGGATTGAACCAAGGGCTTCATATATGCCAGGTAAGAGCTGTACCACTGAGCTATACCCCCAGCCACAGTACCTGAATATTTTAGCTATGCTTTCTTTCCTTTGGCAAAATCATTGTAAATGGATTTGACCCAACACTTTATTTTTAGTCCTCAAAGAATATAATCCAACCCCAAATTCTGATAGTTTCACCACTGGTGGTATTCAAAAGATTGGGCCATATCTGAGCTTTTTTCCAAAGACTCAAAAAAAAAAAGGATGGGCAACAGTGGTGGTGTTGAAAGTGACATTTATCATCCCTGAGATCCTACTCTGCAAGGGGCAGCACTCATCAGGAGAGAGATGCTCTGGACTGTTTGCTTTTCAGTCAATTCTATTAGACATACGGAGTCAGAATCACCCTCCAGCTTCCTCCAAGGAAGATTGCCAAAACACCTGACAGTGGCCAAAGCTCATCACCATGTTGGCTTCCTGCCACAGTCCTTACAACCTTTCAAAAGAGGCTGCTGGTTAATGGATCTTGCAAACAACAGCATCACAATGACTTGATACTCAGAAGCCTCCCATAAAATAAGTACACTTCCAAAAAAGCATATTGCTTTAACCATTACTATTTTTCCCTTTGGTTGAATTAGTCTCTGTTTAAGATTCAAACAACCTAGGGCTGGGGATTTAGCTCAGTGGTTCTGCCACCTGCCTCGAAAGTGCAAGGACCCAGAGTTTGATCCTCAGTACCATAAAAAAAAAAAAAAAGATTCAAACAACCTAAAATCAAGCTTTAATTTAAATACTGCATTGCATATGCTCAGTGTTTAGACTTTGTGCAACTTTGCTCTCCCAATACAAAATTCTGGACATCATCCAAAACATTACTTGGAGTTCACATGTACTTCTCTTTATAAATGCAAAGATAATTAATTTTAGATTTTACCCTTAGTGAGCACATACACATTCTTGTACATAGCCATAAGATTTATATTTGGGGGTGGGGGTTAAGGAGAATGAGATATATTTAAATCACACAACTTTAAATTATTTGGGGAGTAATTTTACAAATGTCATTTTGCTGGTAAACAGTAGAATGTCTTTAGACTAGGAATCTCCTAAGCTCAGACCAGAATTCAACAATGATAAATTGCTGATGACTCTCAGGAATGATCACAAATAATGTTACAGTAATTACTAGTAGTCCACAAAAGGTCGTTGGTGGAAGGTAGAAAATGCACTATTTACATTAAATTTTCATTCTGCTGCAGCAGCACATTAAGCTTTTGGAGTGTTCTAGAGACAAAGGTAGAATATAGGAGTTTATAATCAGACTGAAAACTACTGCCTTGAGGTAAATGTCAAGGTCATGCTAGACTAAAAGCTCCTAAATATAGGTGTTCTATTTTAAGCAAAATAGTCCATTCTGTTTCCATAGCCTCACATAAAGTGTTCTACATTTTTATTTTTTAGGGCCTAATTTAGGCTCTACTATTTAGATTAACCAAAGTCAGTAGAACTGTTATGACCTTAATTTCCATTTAAATGCTCAGATGAGAAATCATACCAACCTCTCCTTCCTGGGATTCTCATGGATGGGAATCACCACACCCCAGCAATCTTAAATATTCTTTCCAGCATAAAAGTTATTTAACTCTATAAAATAATGCAAGCTTATCATTGTCTAAGTGCTATTATTATAGTTTAGTATTTATTGAGAGTCTATAATGTGTGGAGCACAGGATTTATTTTTAAAGAATTTGTATTTTTTAAATGGCTTCAATGTTTCCTTTATTGTGCACAGAAATACATAGACTTTTTTTTTTTGGCAACGCTGAAGATTGAACCTAGGGCCTTGCACACACTAAGCAAGTACTCTACTACTGGCCCCTTTTAAAAATATATTTTAATATACGGCTGTCTCTTAGTATTCATGGTGATTGGCTCTAGGATCCCCGCAAAGTACAACAAAATCTGCAAATGCTCAAGTCCCTTATATAAAATGGTGTAGTATTTGCAAATAACCTATATTAATTATCCTGTATACTTTAAATCATCTCTAGATTACTTATAACACTGAATACAAGGTAAATGCTATATAAATAGTTTTTGTACTATATTGTTTAGGAAACAGTAATAAGCCAGAAAGTCTATACAGGTTTAGATATGTAAGATTTTTTGCACTTTTTAAAATGTTTTCAACTCACAGTTAGTTGAATCCAGAATGTGGAACCTGAATATACCAAGGGCCACCTGTACATTGCATTTTGATAAATTAATCCCATACGGTCTCATTTCACAATCTTAGAATCTTGTGTATGTATGCATTATTTCTATGAGATTATAAATCTTCAATGTCAAGGACCTGATAAGCTACTAGAAATATTTGTCAGATTGAATTAAAAAAAGCTACTTTTCTTTTCTGGTACCAGGGATCGAACTCGGGTCCTTGCGCTTGCAGGGCAAGTAGCGGCAGAACCACTGAGCTAAATCCTTTCCCCAAGAAAAGCTACATTTTTACTCCAAAAAAATTTGCTAATGAAATTCTCTCTACAGATAATTTTTTTTTTTTGGACCGGAGATCGAACTCGGCACCTTGTGCTTGTGAGGCAGGTGCCGGAACCACTGAGCTAAATCCCCAGCCCTTCTGCAGAAAATTTTTAAAGACATGTTTTCACAAACTGAGAAGTAGTCTACATGAGTGGAGACATCACACAGGTCCACTCACTGGGAAGTTACAGTTAATATTTACTCCTCCTTAGTTTGCCTTTCCTGTCTTTTCTCATTCTGTTCTGCATCCTCAATATCTCTTCCTGTTGCTTGTTTTCCTTTCCTACTATTGCTCCCTTATCTAAGCTCTCACCACCTCTCTCCTAGACCATTACAATAACTCCTAAATCCTCTTGGGCTCCCGCTAGTCTTTATTCATGCTGTTGGATACCGTCTCCCTGAAGTTTTTCCGAATCACAATCCTCCCCAAACTACCAAAAGATGACCACACTCTTCTTACTCCCCAACTCACCCTATACCTCCTGAGCACAACATTATTTTCTCCTGAGTTTGTACTCCATGTTCACTTCCTGGTGAGAAAGATCCTTGGGGACAGAGGTTTCAACTACTTCATCTTTGTGTGTACGGTGTGCGACTCAGGACATGGTGAGAAACTGCCTCGATCCTCAAAGGACCAAGACCTCATAGAAATTAAATGAATTTGAGAAGGACATAGAGAACAGAGCCAGGAAAGATCTGAATGGAATGCCACAACCTATGTCCTTTGGAGAGCCCATTAAGAGAAATCAGGAAGGTACACAAAGTGGGAGACAAGTTGATTTGATTGTCACAGATAGTCCCCCAAACCTATAGCAACCAGTCCAATAGCAAGGAGATTAAGGAGCCCCTGGGATTTTCAGTCCTTAGGGGATGTTGATCAAGGAGCTATTGATAAAACAGATACTGTAGCAGCCAGAAGGATAAAATGGAAATTAGTTGATAAACAAGTCTTTCCTTTTTTTTTTTTTTTTTGGTACCAGGGATCGAACTTGGGACCTTGCACTTTCGCAGCAGGTAGCAGAACCACTGAGCTAAATCCCCAGGTCTGATTAATAAGTCTTAAAGGACCAGATCCAAGAAGAGGAGATTTTGGAAGACACCCACCACATTTTTAAGTAGGTCAAGGGATCCATGAAAACTTGAGAAAATATCCTTTGGATTTGGCAGTTAGGAGTTGAGGACAGGGGGATGAAAGAGATCGAACACTTCATCACACGCCACTCTTGCAAATAGAGCTCAGGAGAGATTTGAGAGAGGAAAAGGCTGAAACTCGCTCGTAAAATGGTTCCCCCGGGGATGATCAGTTAACACTCCTTAGCATGGAAAAGCCAGCAGAGAGGCCATGTACTGTTTCAGTCATTTTTTCTGCAGCAAGTAGACTGCCCAGGCCTCATTGAAGATCTGGTTTTGAATTGTGAGAGAAAAGTGTCAAGACCCCCAGAGTAATGATAGAGAAACAAAGGAAATGATCTCTCCCTGCTGTTTTTGAAAAGGCTAAGGGTGCCCTTTGGCTCTAGTTCCAGAAATTATACACTCAGATAACTGCTAAGTAGCCCCAAACAAAGGAGCCCTATTTTCCATTCTTCATCTACTCTTCAATCTGCCAAGACAAAAATAGGATGCTGTTATAATACTGGTCATAACAGGCAGGAGGACACCTCAGGCAAGAACATCAGTGGAAAAATACATTACCTTCAGATTATAAAAATCACAGTCAGTAGTTTATACAGCACAGACAGAAAAAAAGATGATAGTTTAGCAAACTGGAAAGTGGGCACAGCCATTTTTAAAACAAAGCTGTTTAATGGTATTAATGAATAAAAGCTCATTAAGATAGAGTTACCCCTAGCTAGGCATGATGGTACAAGCCTATAAGCCTACCACTCTGGAAGGTATAGCAACTTAACAAGACTGTCTTAAAATTAAAAAAAAAAAAAAAAAAAAAAGTTTAAAGGACTGGGATGAAGCTCTGTGTGAAATCCCTGGGTTCAATTCCCAGTACTGAAATATATATATATTTTTTTTTTTTTTTCAGGGCCTTTGCATTGAACTACATCCTCCATCCTTAAGGGGTTCAATCCAAAGGCCTTGAATTCAATCCTTAGAGCCACAAAAATAAACATATAAATGAAAATATCTCATGTCATTGTTCTTCATTTTATTATAGACAGTTAAGTTAGGGAAATATTCTCGGCAGTCAGACAGGAATAGACCCTCAAGGGAGTCAGTGCAGAAGATGAGAACACATTACAACTGTGGCTGGAGGTGCACCTGTCGAGGCCAGGCCTCAAGATAAAGACGGAATGACCAAGCCTACATCCCTCCCCAAGAGATAAACAATAAATTAAAGATTATACTCTAATTGGTATCACCTGCTCCAATAAAATCTACATAGACATCAGTCACCCAGATGGGTGACCAGGACCTCCTGATCCATTTCTTCCTTAAAATGTCTTTGTTCTTTTGATTTACACTTGCTGCGTGACCTGCTTCCCCATTGGATCAATATTACCTAAGCAGCTATACTTGTAATCTTATTGGTGTTGATCATAGTTTTGACCCATGTTGTACTCATCTTGTGATTTTGTACCCACCTCATGATTTTGCTCTATAAAATTTCCCCGGTAAAATGGGGTATGCAGCAATGCACTTTTTTTGTGGGGTTTTTTTTGGTACCGGGGATCAAACTCGGGTCCTTGCGCTTGCGCAGCAGGCAGCAAAACCACTGAGCTAAATCCCTGGCCAGTGATGCACTTTTGAGTCCCCTCCTGCCTCTCTCAGGAGCTATCTCTCTCAATAAATTTTTCCTATTCTTTTTGTTTGTTTGTTTTGTTTTTGGTACCGAAGATCAAACTCGGGACCTTGCGCTTGTGAGGCAGACGCCAGAACCACTGAGCTAAATCCCCGGCCCAATTTTTCCTATTCTTAACCTCCATTATTCCTTAGAATTCATTCGTCAATTTTGGGGAACACAAACTCGGTGTATCTGACATCTAGCGGGTTGGGGGTTATATTATTTCCCTATCAACTTTAATTAAGAGCTTTGTAAGCAGATTAAGGAAAAGTCTTCACTAATTTTTCAGGATAATGATTCTGATTATTGGATTACCACAGTAATCTCCCAATTAATGCTGTGTGTAGTGAAAAGCAAAATTGTGAAACTTCCGCAAATTTTTGGGTCTATATATAAAATAGATCCTGAACATGTAGACTTGTGCATAGATGCTAAGAATTGCAAAGATAGACACACACTCTTTTGCTATCTATTAGTATTACCATAGTGGCTACAACCATAGAAATAATTCAAGAAGATTCTGAAAGTTTAAACCTAAAGTCTTCAAGAAGACAAGATCTCTAGATTTTCTTAAAGTTTGACAAATTCTTTTAATTAAGTTGTCAGAGAAATAACTGACCAGAGTCTGACAAGATAATACATATGCAAAAGCAATTCATGAACAGTATGTTCTGTGTAGATACAAGAGCCCACTGCTACAGAAACATAGCTTCACAAGCTCTTTAGGAATACTAGGATTAAGGGAAAACAGACACCGGCAAAAGAAGTGTATTCTACATTGCCATATTTTAAAAATTACTTTATTTTATATATATGCTTTATATACATAACTTCCATATTATACATACATAACCACTTATTCACTTATTGTCTAGAACTAACACATCATAGATAATATAAACACACACTCCCCTACTTAACAAGGAGAAAAATTAAACAATGAGCACTGCACTCAAATGGAGCAGTTAGACTCATCCTGCACCTCTATTTCTAAAACTAAAGAAATAAAAATAAACCCAGTGAATTTTCAGCAGATTATGTAGATGGCCAAGGTGTTTATGTTACATCAAAAAGAGTTTGAAGCTTTTTTAAAAAATCATGAAGCTGTGCTTCTATTTATTTAGAGTCATGAATCGCCACCTTGCACTTGCTAAAGAAAAATATTTAAAGCAAGAGGCACAGACTGGGAAAAGAGCAGGGAAAGACTGACCTCTCCCACCAGCAACAGGAAAATGGTATTGGACAGACTGAAATATTTAGTAAATTATCTCCACACTGTGAACAGCTGTACTGTGACGTACACTGAAAAGGCTACAACTCAGAGGAGCGGGAGGAGAGAGGTAGAGACACAGAGATGGAGAGAGGTAGAGACACAGAGATGGCGACAAACTGCCGTGTGCCCAGAAGCACCAGCCACCATGAAATGAGACGAGTAGATGAAGGCTTCCAACAGCCGGCCTTTGCAGGTGATGGCTGAGGACAGACGTGAACACATGGGACAAGGTGGCCTCAAAACTCCCCAGGGAAATCTGGCACACAGTTGTCGTCATCGGCTTCGGAACTGCTTCAGTCTTTCAAGTGCTGGGGAGAATCTGATTTCTGCCACCAAACAATTCCCAGTGATCCTGAGGGATCAGAACTACAGGCACCTGAAGACAACAGTTTTTTTGTTGTTGTTTTTTGTGTTTTTGGTACCGGGGATCAAACTCGGGTCCTTGGGCTTATGCAGCAGGCTGCGAAACCACTGAGCTAAATCCCCGCCCTCACAACAGTTTTTAAGTATTGTCTTGTGGCAACAAATTAATCAATTACAATGGGACCCAACTATGTGGTTATCCACTGACCTCCGGGGACAAAAGCAAAATGTAAAAAGTATGACCAGGAATTGGCTTTGATTGTACCTAAACATGATTATGGACATGTCTAGGAGAGAATTCACAAAACAGAAATAATGATGTTAAGGCCACAGAATATTAAGATATTTATCTTTGATATTATGTTATTTTTGCCGTTTCAAAGGCAATAAGGAAAGGTCGAGACAAAATGATAATCTATGAGAAAAAATTTACCACTTACATCCCCAAAACTAATTATTAAAAGAAATTATGAGGGGGGAAAAAAGCCAAATACAACAGCAAACACCTGTGGTCCCAGCCACTCAGGAGCTAAAGGAAAAGTATAGTAGACAGCTAAATTAGTTAGAAATATTGCAGGCAGTCAAGAAGTCCAAGAAGTCAAAGCCAAAGATAAGAGCAATCCCCACCGTAGCTGGAGGAGCATTCCTGAGAGGCCAGGCTTCCAGACAAAGAGGACTACACCTACATACTTCCCCTAGGGATGAAAGGCAGCAATTGATAGTCTACACATGATCAGCCAAAAGGCCAAGAAGCATAGTGATTGATATTCTAAATAGCATCAATCATCTGGGTGGGGACCAAAAAAAACATCCCTAGCCCATTCCTTCCCAGAAAATTCTTGTCCTTTGGCCTACTACTGGACTACCTTCCCCATTTGATCCCCATTTAATCAATATGACCTAAGGGACTACATTTGTAATCTTATTGATCATAGTTCTGTCCCACTTTATGCCCACCTTGTCATCTTCCATTGGATCAAAATCACCTAAGTGACTGTACTTGTAATCTTATTGACTATAGTTTTGTCTCGCCTTATACCCACCTCACCTTGTGGTTTTGCTCTTTAAAACTCCCCTGAGAAGCAGGTTGGCGAGCAACCCACTTTCTGTCAGGTAAAAGGGCCGAAAACCAAGACCAGACCAGGCTACAACAAGCCTTTATTAGGGGAATAGATCTGCTGGGCTGTCTCTGAACAAAGGAGAGACAAAGGCAATATGGCCGGGGCAGGGAGAGCCTTTTATAGAGACTGGGGTGGGGTTTGTAGGGGCTGAGGTGGGGTTGAGTGAGGTAGTGACTAGGGAATGGAGGAGCCCATGATGTCATTAGGTTGGTAGGAGGTGAGCGAGTATTAGGTTACTTTCTAGGTGGGAACAGGGGCATGCTGGGAAGAAGGGTTTATTCTTTGGTGGGAGCAACCATCTTGGCATGATGTCACACAGGGGAGGGGGCAAGGCATGATAGGAAGAGGGCAGCTACTATACATAATAGCTGCTGAGGTAGTGGGAGACCTATCACTTTCCAGGACCCCTTCTGTCTCTCTTAGACAGAAGCTATCTTTCTCTCCTAGAATTCATTCTTTGATTTTAGAGAACATGAACTCATCATGTCAGACACTAGCAGGTTGGGAGTTTATGATATTTCCCTTGTGCTATTTGTCCATATATCATATGCCCTATATCAAGAGGATCACTTAACCCTGGAGTTGAGATCAGGCTTGAGGTAGGATAGAGTAAATAAAGTTAGGCCGGGGCAGTGGGCCAAGCCTGTTATACCAGCACACAGAAGGCTGAGGCAGGAGGATTGCTGTGAGTTCAAGGCCAGCCTGAAATGCATAGTGAGACCTTGTTTCAAAAAAAGGAAGAAGGAGAAGGAGAAGAAGAAGAAATAAAGGTAGGTAAAAAGAAGATAAGGAAATCAAAAACTTTTTAATTGTATTTCAAAGAAAAACTGCAGGGGGGCCGGGGATTTAGGTCAGTGGTTCTGCCACCTCCCTCGAAAGCACAAGGTCCCCGGCTGGGGATTTAGCTCAGTTGTTTCGCTGCCTGCTGCACAAGTGCAAGGACCAGAGTTCGATCCCCGGTACCAAAAAAAAAAACCGAAAGCACAAGGTCCTGAGTTCAATGCCCTGTACCAAAAACAAAAAACAAAAAACAAACAAAACGCAGGGACAGTGATGTATCTCAGTGGTGCCACACCTGCCTGGCAAGCGCAAGGTCCTGAGTTTGATTCCTGGTACCTACCCCCCCCCGCCCCCCCAAAAAGAAAAACTGCAGCTTCAGAACACAAGCCCGATTGGATTTTGATTTTTTTCCTTTTCCCTGAGAGCAAACCTGGGCAGCACCATTTCAGCTGCAAATGGGTCTGCCCGCTCCCTTTTAATTATGGTCCTCTTTCGCCTGTAGGGATGCCCTTCTGGCCTTTCCGTGGGGGTTAGCTCACTTCGGGCGGCCAGGCCGGCCCCTCCCACCTGCTAAGACGGGGACTGAGACCACAGATGACTGAATTCCACTGACCTCCACCTCCCAACACACATAAGGTCCTCAGTCCCCAACTGTGCCCCATCTCATTTCTCTGGGAGCCCGCTCCGCTCTTGAGTACTTTTTTACCGATGAGTCCTGGAAATTGTTTTCCCACAATGGAAGTCAGCAAATCTGCATCCTTACGTTAAAGGGGTGGGTTAAATTCCTTAATTCAGCCTTGGGGACCCTGAGACTTCCTCCGTGACAGCCTGAGCAACGCAGCAAGGCCCTATGTCAAAAAAAAAAAAAAAAAAAGGAGAAAGAAAAGACAAAGATCAGCATGCATGAGGCTCTAGGTTTGATCCTCAGCACTGAATTTTTTTTTTAAAAAACAAAGATTATTATACAAAAAGCTTCAAAATACAAGCAGTTTGGAGGAGGGCATCTGTTTATTAACATGAACAAGTTGCTTAACTACAACTCATAGTAAGAGAAATGCACACTAAGAATGCAATGGCCAGTGATGTAGTTCAGTGACATTGTGCCTGCCTGGCAAGTATGAGGTCCTGAGTTAGATCTCTGGTACCAAAAAAAAAAAGAATGCATTGAGAAACCAGGGCTGGTGGTTCAGGCCTGTAATACCAGCACTTGAAAGGCTGAGGCAGGAGGATTGGACACAAGTTCAAGGCCAGCGTAGGCTACATGGTGAGTTCAAGGCCAGCCTGAATTGCACAGCAAACCCTGTCTCAAAAAAAAAAAACCAGAAAAATAATTTAACACATATCAATTTGACAAAAATCCAAAAGCTTGATAATTCATTTGCCTGGCTGTCTTGTATATTGCTGACAGGAGTCAATTACAGATGCATTTACCATAAGCCCCAGCAAGCTTACTTCTAGGAATCTACCCTGCAGCTAAGTAAACACTGAACAACACACAGGTTAGTCATTCAGAACTGTTTACAGTAGCAATAGTTTGGAAATAACTTAAAGGTTCATCAATCAAACTGACTTAATAAAGTGCTCTACAGTGAAGCGTATGCAATCATGGAAGTGAGTAAGGAAGATTTCTGCTTCACCATAAGGGTATTTCCAGTATATATTAAGTGGGGAAATGGCAAAATGTTATATATAAAATTCAATCTTTTATATAAGAAAGGAGGTAAATTTTAAAATATATATATATGGTGGGGCAGGGATTTAACTCAGTGGTTCTGCCGCCTGCCTCGCAAGCACAAGGTCCTGAGTTTGATCCCTGGTACCGAAAAAAATAAAATAAAATATATACATGAAACTCCGGAAAGAGAGATCAGCAATGATTACTAATAGTCAGGTACAGGGAGGGAGAGAAAGGAGGAGGGAGAGAAGATATTCCTGGATTGTATATTTCTAAGAGGAATATAGCCTAACAACTAAAAAAACTACCCCAAGAAGTACTCAAAACTCACTTAGTATTTTGATAGTTTTAATCATGTGGTCATATTGCTACTGTAATTCTGAAACCTTTTTATGTATCTGCTAGAACCAAATAAATAAGTCTATTAATCTTACTTTTAAATGTTTCCAGTGAGTTATAAATATAAAATCAACAAGTTAAGAAAGTCTTGAATTTTTATAAGATTTTTATTGAAATATAATTCACACATCATGCAATTAACCTTTGAAAGTGCAAATTTGGCCAAGTGTTGTGGCCCATGCCTATAATCTGAGAACCCTAACAGACTGAGGCAGGAGAATCCCAGATTCAAGCCCAGCCTGAGCAACTTACCAACTTCAAGATACCCTGTCTCAAAATAGAAAATGAAAAAGGGCTGAGGATGCAGCTCAGTATGAAGGCCCTAGCTTCAGTGCCCAGTACCACACACATACACACACATTTTAAAGTGCAAACTTCAGTGATTTTTAGTATATCCACAGAGTTCTGTGAATTAAATAGTTTACCATTATTTAATTTCAGAACATTTTCATCAACCCCAAAAGAAAACCGTATCTGTTAGTAGTCACTCCTATTCCCTCCTTCCTGACAACCATTAATCTATTTTCTTTTTTGTTTGTTTTTATTTTTTGAGGGGCTGGGGATTTAGCTCAGTGGTTCTGGCGCTTGCCTTGAAAGCACAAGGTCCCAAGTTTGATCCCCAGTACCAACAACAAAGTCCATTGTTTTTATTTTTTGAGACAGGGTCTCACTACACAGATCAGTCTGGACCTGAACTCACTAAGTAGCTCAAACTGGCCTCAAACTCATAGTGATCCTCCTCCCTCAGCCTCCTGAGTGCTGGGATTATAGGTGTGTGTCACCACAAAGATTTGCCTAGTCTGGACACTTCATATAAATGAAATCATACAATATATGGATGTTTGTGACTAGATACCTTGACTTAGCAAAATGTGCCGAAATTTGTACTAGCCCCTATGACAAACTACCACAAACAGAAATCTATCTCTCACAGTTTTCAAGGCCAGAAGTCTGAAAGCAAGGTGTCAGCAGAGCTGCGCTCCCTCCGAAGGCACAGGCTGACAGATTCCCTTCTCTTTCCCAGCTGCAGTGCTTCCAGGCATTCCTTGGCTTGTGGCCTCATCATGCCCAACTCTGCCACCCGGTCACATTGCCTCTTCCTTCCCTCTGTCCTCTGTGTTTCTTCTAAGGACACTCAGCATGGACTTAGGCCCACCTGGATAATCCAGGGTAATTCATCTCAAAACCCTTTGAGTGCATCCCCAAATCCTTTAAAACTTCTTTTCCCAAATAAGGCAACATTCACGGGTCCTGGGGATTAGGGCGTAACATAATCTTTCAGAAAGCTCATTCAACCCCCACAGTCTACCCTCAACCCTCCAAGATTCACATCCACCTCACATGCAACACACAGTCACCCTGTCTCAACATCTCCAAATTCCAACTTACTGCAGCAGCATCGCTGTCTAAATCCATCTAAACATCATCAGCTCCAAAGTCCCAAATCTTGCCATCTAGATTAGGTGTGGGCGACACTCTGTATGAGCTATCCTGGAACAAAATTGTTCTCCGAATCTGTGCAGTTGTGAAATGAGAAAATAAGCTATCTCCTGCCAAAATCCAAAGGCAAAGGACAACAGTTATGGACATTCCCATTTTTAAAAGGAGAAAGTGGAGGGAGCAGAGGGTTCACTGTTTCTTCAAAGCAACTTCTAAACTACAGTAAGGAAAATTTCATTAAGTTTCAAGACCTAGAGTCATTTTCTGTGACTCAAAAATCACGGGATACAGCACACATGCCCCCACTGGCCGCCGGCCTTGAAGCCCAAGGCTCTGCCCTGAGTTGTTCTTCCTTCTCCTCAAGGGGAGTGTGTGTTTGTGGCTGTGTGGCTCTGTCCACTCGTCTCCTCTGCGCAGAAGGCTGGGAGTCTGGCACTGTCCATCCTCAGTCCAGCCTCGGTGCCTTTCAGTGCAAGCAGGCAACGTTTCTGCCGATGTGACGTCTTGAAAACTTTGTCTCCTCTGTGTATTGTGGAGATTCACATGCTTGGTTAGGACAGTCCTTCACAAATTCTTCCCGGATAATTTTTTTTTTTTTTGGATAATTTTGATATAGGGCACCAAGTAATCCAAATAAACAAAAATAATCCAAACAAGGGAAATATTACAATTCCCAACCCTCTAGATACCTGAAACGTGAGTTTGTGTTCTCTAAAATTGAAGAATGGTTTCTAGGAACAATGGAGGTTAAGAGTAGGAAGAATTTATTGAGAGAAAGAAAGCTTCTGCCTAAGAGAGACAGAAGGGGGACCGGAAAGTGGGTTGCCCGCCCACCCTGCTTCTCAAAGGCATTTTATAGGGCAAAGCCACGAGGCAAGGGGGGTACAAAGTGGGACAAAACTATAAGATCTGATGAAAAATCACAAGGTGGGCATGAGGTAGGTCAAAAACATGATCAACCAGTAAGATTACAAGTACAGTCACCCAGGTAATACTGATTAAATGGGGATCAAATGGAAAAACAAGTCATGTAGCAAGCATGCATAGAATGAACGAGGAATTTCTGGAAAGGAAATGGGCTAGGGAGATTGATGCCTATTTATTTATTTTTATTGTTGATTTATTTATTGAATCATAAAACAGCCATCTCTATACAGAAGGATGTAAAGTATATGTATCATAATTCATACAGTTATCTTTAAAAAGTCAAGATGCTGGGCCGGGGATTTAGCTCAGTGGCACCGCGGCTGCCTTGCAAGCACAAGGTCCTGAGTTCAATCCCCAGTACCAAAAAAAAAAAAAGGGAGAGAGAGATTATGAATATAAAATTAACATTAAGATGGTCTCCAAAGGTCATTTAGTTGGCTCTTCATGTCTGAAGTCGTCATTAGAGAATCTGATGATCACTTTACTTTCTGGTCCAGTGAAATCACTTGGCCAGATGTATCAGTAGGAGATGAAATTTCATTCGTGTATAATTTCCTTTTTGCTCTTTTTGGTTGAGACACATTTTCCTATTTGCGTCTAAATTTGAATGCTTTGAAGAACTCATTGTTTCAATTATCTTCTTTGGGGCTGGGGATTTAGCTCAGTGGTTCCACCGCCTGCCTCGCAAGCGCAACGTCCTGAGTTTGATCCCTGGTACCAAAAAAAAGAATCAATTATATTCTTTGCTTTTGATTGAAGAATTGTTGGAGAATGTTGTAAAAAAATCTCCAAATTTCTGTAGAGTTCTTTCTTTTTTTTTTTTTTTTTGGTACCAGGGATCGAACTCGGCTCCTTGCGCTTGCTCAGCAGGCGCCAAAACCACGGAGCTAAATCCCCGGCCCTCTTTCTTTTTTCTTAGTGGCCAAGTTTATGCTAATTATGGGTGCCTGATTCCATAAAGAATATGTTTTCTTAGATGATGAATGTGCAAAAACCTTTTGTTCCTTTTTTGGGGGTACAGGGGATCGAACTTGGGTCCTTGCGCTTGCCAGGCAGGCGGAGGAACCACTGAGCTAAATCCCCGGCCCCTTTTGTTCCTTTTTGACAGAAGAATGTGTCATCTCTGACACAGGAAACTTAGAATTTGCTCTGGGTGTAGCATTATTTTCATTTACATTTCGCCAAATCCTCCTCCATTTCACTGTTCTTCCTCTTCAGGACCTTGGAAATCTTAACTGTCACTGGTGTGGTACAACCGGGTGTTTCACTGGCATTTTGTTTGGCTGTAAAGGTGTGAACTGCATATCTAATTCAGGTTTTGGAAATCAAGTACTCTGTTCATTTTCTGTTGACACTTCACAAGAACCAAGAACCACTGATCCATCCTCCACTACACTCCTGGAAATTTCAAAACTTGTTGATGGAAGTTCACTTTTAACCCCAGCAGGATCTGTTGAGCTAGTATGTCTGGGCTTGATGACTATGCTTTGTTTTTCGTTTCAGAACCCTCTGATGTGCTCTTTTTTAACTGTTCACTTTCATTATCTTTCTGTAGATTACTGGAGATCAATGTTTTCAGCTGTATTTCTAAAGCAGCAACCAACTGATCTCATTCTTCTCTCCACACCTGAAGTTCACTATTTTTCTCTGCTAGCTGTGCTGTCAGTATTTCCACTTCATTTTGTTGCTTTAAACAACACTCCCTGTCTTCAGCATATTTTTTCATCTCTTTGTTTCACAGATTTTCAGCTTCTTTTGCTTGAGTGATAAGCATCATTTTTTTCTTCTAACCATTTCTATGAGCTTTATATTTCTGTTCACATTCATGCAATTCATCTTGAAGCTTACCGAGCTTTTTATGAAGTATGTATGTGTCAACCTCAAATTTTTTATTTGATTTACAATTATTTTTGGTTTCCAGATCTTTGCATTTTTCCTTCCATCTTTCCAGTTCTGTGGCCAACCATACTGCTTCCTTTAATTTAGCCTCAAGCACTTGATCTTGTTCTCTTTGAGTTTGTTCTTGTCATTCACATGTCTTTAATCAATTCTCTCTTTAACATTTAGTTCTTTGCATACTCTCATATTGCTCTATTGTTTCTTCCACTTTCTGATTACTTTACTGCTCCTTGAGCTGCTGAATGTTTCATTGTTTCACATCTATTTGCTGAGAACACTGGTTTTTCTTTTTCTCTAGCTCATTTATTTTAATCCCCAGTAATTTCTCCTCAACACGCATTACAGATACCTCTTTCTATATTTGCTCAATCTGCTTTTAGGCATCAGTCAGTTTCTCTTTCAGCTCAGCAAACTCTTCCTTTCTCCAATCTGCTTTCAGACTTTGGGTGAGAGCAAAGGTTGCAGAGCTCCTCTTTCAATTTTTCTGTTTCTTGTCTGTTGGTTTCTTTTTCTTCTTCCTTTAATTGAAGTGAATGCTTCAGATCCTGCAAATTATTTATTAACTGTGTGATTTCTTCTTTCAACTTAACTTCCTTTTCACTTAAATCTGTGGTGTTTTTGACAGAATCATTAAGATTTGCTTGAAATTCCTTCAGATTTTCTTCTAGCTTTAAGATGACAGATTCTTTTACCAAAATGTCTTGGTCTACCTAACTGGGCTAAATGACTACTTTCATCTTTCTGAATCTCTAGGATTGTTTCAAGTTCATTTATTTTTGCTTTATAACAAATAACATCTTGTGTAAGTTCTGAAAGTGCTTTTTTTCCTTCCACTACAAGCTGTACTTGAACATTAAGACTAGTATTTTTCTCTTGCAGTTCTTCTTTCAGCTGCTGTATAAGATTTTCTCTTTTGTAGTTTTTTTGTAGGTCATCTTGATTCTCAACCTCTCTGTGCTTTACTTTCAGTATGCTGTTTTCATCCCTATAACCTTTTATTTCTTCCTGTAATTTTTCAGTTTATTGTTGTAGTTCCTGAATCTGGTGACTTTTTTTGGAGGAGGCCTTCACAATTTCCATACATTCTTCCCAAATGGCTTCAATACTAGAGTGGAAAAAACTTCCCCTACTGAGTTCTTAAATATGATATTCTTTAACCTCCTTATTTACCAAAAAATTATTACTTGCAAAGTGTAACTGTGTCTGGCAAATTCTCTTCCTGAAGACCAACTGAGTGAGTCCTGAGCTTGAGTAAATCTATGTTTGAGGTCTGAGAAACTGAATCAAGTGAACGCAGTTCATCAATTCTTGTTTGTATTAATTTTATTTGTGAAACATTGCTTGTGATGTTTCTTGTAGCAACTTCTATCTCCTCTGACAATTTCATGATCTTTTCTTCCTGTTCTTTTTTTTTCTTTTTCCTTTTCCTGTTCTTGATTTATATTTTTCTGCACACTTAGTTCAGCAATTATGCTGTCATACTTTGCCTGAATTCATTGGGCCTCTATACTTAAACTATTTTTTCAGACAGGAAAATTGCTGCTGCAAACAATCTATTCATTTAATTTTTCAAGTTCACTCTCAACAATGAGTACAAGTGTTTTCACCTCTCTATTTTTTTCTTGTAAAACTCTAATATCGTCCTCAACTTCTGAAATGGGCTGTTGTGTTTCTTCACTTGTCTTTTGGTCTTTGGTGATAAATGAATTAACAAGTACAGATCCTTTCTTTGCTAGTGGTTCATCTTGCTGAAGTTCATTTTCATTTATTCTCTTCCTTTCTAAATAGGTGTTAGTTTTGCTGCCCTTAGGAATTTCAGTGGTTTCATTACAAGTTGATTTACTATTTATTAAAGAAAATATGCCAGCCTTGTCCTACAGCAAAATTAATTAAAATTAATTCACATATAGAAAGCTACAATAAATATGCAAACTACAAAAATAACTTCATGGTGCACCATAGAATTTTTACTTTTAAATTTGTTGAAACATTTTCTAAGTTATTTAAGTTTTACCATAAAATAACTGATGGCTCTGGCAAATGAGTAACATATAAGGACAACTAGAGAACTCTCATCTCTAAAATCACATTCAAGTCACAATCAAATTGTGCTTTCAACACCCATGTGTACAGCTGTATAGTTTGTAATAACTAAATCTTGGAAACAGCCCAAATGCCCATCAACCGATGAATGGATAAAGATGACACGTTTCAATACCGCATTGTTTCACTGGTGTGACAATCTGAAAGTGGCAATAAGGACTAAAATGTATAATAGATATTGGGAAATGGGAAGAAAATGTTCAAATGGAAGGGAAACGAGGAGGGAGGGAAAAAGGAAGGCAGGGACAAGAAAACAAGTGAAACTAGAAGGAAAAAATGGAAACAAAGATTTTGTACCTAGGGATGGGAAGGGGCTTGAGGGGAGGGATGATAGGATAAAATAAATTTTTTAAAATTGTGCTTTCAAAAGAAAAATATGAAAGCATTGATCAAAAATGTTTCTTACTTTTACTGCAAACTTCCAAGATTCTATTCTAGAATCTCAACAATTCTTTTGTTTTGTAACCAAAATCTCTTAAAGATAAATTGTATTGTCTTACATTTCTTTTTTTTATTTAAAAATAACTTTATTTGGGGGGCTAGGGATTTGACTCAGTGGTTTTGCCACCTGCTACGCAGGCAGAAGGACTCGAGTTCGATCCCCGGTACCAAAACAAAACAAAACAAAACAACTTTATTTTCAAACACACATACACATACAGAAATTAAAACCATTCAAAGAAGAACAAGGCAAGGGGAAAAAAACTACAATAATATTTAAATACAGTAGAACTCAACCGAAACAAAACTGAAAAGCACTTCAACATTTTTCCATATAATTAAAAAAAAGCATCTCAAGCACCAACAAGACACCAGAGGATGTGATTTGTTTCAGAAAGACCCCCCAAACCAACACTGAACAAATAATGGTCTGGAAAAACACTCCAGTTAGCTAGCAGACTCCACATAAGCCAAGCTTCTCCCTAATTTAAATTTCAATGCAGTCATATGACACGTGATGGAAACACAATCCAAGAAATATGTTATTAGGTCATTTCATCCGTGTGTACCCTTAATTACATTATTAGTTTCTCACACTAGAGAAACTATTCGGTATTTGCACATGTGTCTTATTTATTTCACCTAAGAGGATGGCCTCAATATGCATCCATTTAGCTATAAACGTCTCTAGTTTCTGGTTCTTTATGGCTGAGTAGTATTCCATTTTATTAAAAAAACACATCTTGGGCCGGGGATTTAGTTAGTGGTGCTACCGACTGCCTCACAAGCACAAGCACCCAATTTCAATCCCCGGTACAAAAAAAAAAAAAGAAATCCCAATTTAGGGCCAGGGATTTAGCTCAGTGGTTCTGGCGCCTGCCTTGCAAGCACAAGGTCCCGAGTTTAATCCTCGGTACCAAAAAAAAAACAAAACAAAAAACACATCTTTCTCCAGTCTCCAGTTCATGGGTACTTGGGTTGTCTCCAAGCTTTACCAATTACAAACTGTGCCACTATAAACATGGGTGCACATATATCGTTGTGGTATGATTCTTTTAATTCTTTTGGGAAGATACCCAGCAGAGGGATAGCTGGGTCGAATGGGACCTCCAGCCCTATTTCTTTGAGGTATCTCCACACTGATTTCCATAGTGGTTGCACCAGTCTGCACTCCCACCAACAATGGAGAAGGGTTCCTTTCTCCCCACACCCCCGCCAGCATTTGTTATTGGATGATTCCTTTTTTTTTTTTTTTTTTTTTTGGTACCGGGGATCGAACTCAGTCATTGCACTTGCGAGGCAGATGGTGGAATCACTGAGCTAAATCCCCAGCCCTGGATGATTTCTTTATAACAGTCATTCTTTCTGGGGTGAGGTGGAATCTTAGTGTCGTTTTCATCTGCATCTCTCAAATAACATGATGTTGAACATTTTCTCATATATTTATTTGCTGCTTTTAATTCTTCATCTGAGAAATGTCTGTTCATTACAGATGCCCAATTTTGAATGGGGTCTTTGAATTTGGACGGGGGGGGGGGTCTGATTATTTTCAGCTCTTTATATATTCTAGATAGTAGTCCTTTGTCTAAGGTACAGTTGCTGAAAATTATTCCCCACATTGTAGGTTGTCTCTTAGCTCTGTTGGTGGTTTCTCTTGCAGTGCAAAAGCTTTTTTTTTTTTGTACATCCTTTTATTGGTACATTTTAGGTGTACAATATAATGACATTCATCATTGGAGATCTGCACCTTTACATAATCTCTCTTGGTTCTTATTTTTTTCCCCTTCCCCTGACCTCTCTATTTACAAAGACTTTGTTTCCTTTTTTTCATTTTCTCATATTAATTCCATTCCCTTCTTTCCTTTCCCCTACCCCTCCCACTTTCCCTTCCCCTTTACCCCTTTTCTTCCTATTTCACATTACCTAGTATACCTTTGAGTGCTTATTTACAATTTCAGTTTCTCACACTAAAGAAACTATTTGGTATTTACACATCTGTGTCCTATTTATTTCACTTAAGAGTATGGCCTCAATGTGCATCCATTTAGCAATAAATGACTCTAATTTCTCATTTATGATGGCTGAGTAGTACTCCATTTTATTTTTTAAAAAACACATTTTCTTTATCCAGTCTCCAGCTGGTGGACATTTGGGCTGTTTCCAAGTTTTAGCTATTACAAACTGTGATGCTATGAACATGGGTGCACATATATCACTGTGGTATGATTCTTTTAATTCTTTGGGGAAGATACCCAGCAGGGGAATAGCTGGGTCAAATGGGACTTCCAGTCCTAGCTCTTCAAGTTATCTCCATACTGACTTCCACAATGGTTGCACCAGTCTACACGCCCACCAGCAGTGGAGCAGGGTTCCTCTTTCCCCACAGCCCTGCCAGCATTTGTTATTGGTTGATTTCTTGATAACAGCCATTCTTTTTGGAGTGAGGTGGAATCTCAGCATTGTTTTCATTTGCATCTCTCCAATGACCAGTGATGTTGAACATTTTTTCATATGTTTCTTTGCCATTTCTACATCTTTGTGTGAGAAATGCCTGTTCATTTGAGATGCCCATTTTTGGAATGGGTCTTTAAATTTGGGAGGTCTGATTCTTTTTAAGTTCTTTATAGATTTGAGATAGTAGACCTTTCTCTGAGGGACCACTGGTGAAAATTTTTTCCCACATTGTGGGTTGTCTCTTCACACTCCTGGTGGTTTCTCTTGCTATGCAGAAGCTTTTTAGTAAGAAGAGATCCCACTTGTTGATTGCTTGTGCTAGTTCACAGGCAACTGAGGTTTTGTTCATAAAATCTTTTCCTACACCAATGTCTTCAAGAGTTCTACCTAACCTCTCTTCCAGCCGGTTTAGCATTTGTTTTAATATTTAGATCTTTAATCCATTTAGATTTTAGTTGAGTGCATGGTGAGAGATATAGCTCTAGTTTTAATCTTTGGCAAGTTGAAACCCAATTTTTCCAGCACCATTTATTAAAGAGGCTATCTTTCCTCCAGTGAGAGTGTTTGGCTCCTTTGTCAAAGATGAGGCAGCTGAGTGTGTCTGGAGTAGTTTCTGCACCTTCTAATCTGTTCCACTGGTCCTCAGGTCTGTTTCTTTCCTAGTACCATACTGTTTTTATCACAGAAGCTTTGTAGTATAGTTTCAAGTTGGGGGTTGTAATACCCCCTGCCATATCTCTATTACCTAAAATTGCTTTTGCTATTCTGGGTCTCTTCTTGTTCCAAATGAATTTGCAGGATTGCCTTCTCAAGGTCCATGAAGTATGCTGCTGGGATCTCAATTAGAATTGCATTAAATCTATATAGCAGTTTTGGAATTATGGCCATTTTCACTATGTTGACCCTTCCTACTCAGGAGCAAGGGAAGTCTTTCCATTTTCTGATATCCTTTTCAATCTCTTTTTTCAAAGTGCTAGTTTTAGGAGAAGAGGTCTTTGATTTCTTTTGTTAGGTTGATTCCTAGGTATTTCAGTTTTTTGGATGCTACTGTGAAAGGAATTGTTTGCCCTATTTCTCTCTCAGTGAGTCTGTTGTTTGTGTAGAGGAAAGCTATTGATTTTTGTGTGTTGACCTTGTATCCAGCTACTTGACTGAATTTGGTTATTAAGTCTAGAAGACTTTTGGTGGAGTTCTTGGGGTCTTCTATATAGAGTATCATGTCATCTGCAAATAATGACAATTTGACTTCTTCATTTCCTATCTTTATTCCTTTTATTTCTTTCTCTTGTCTAAATGCTGTGGCTAATGTTTCCAAAACTATAGTGAACAGGAATGGTGATAGTGGACATCCTTGTCTTGTTCCTGATTTTAGTGTGGAGGATTTCAGTTTTTGACCATTTAGTATGATATTGGCTGTTGGTTTTTCATAGATGGCTTCTATCAGTTTGAGGTAGAGACCATCTATTCCAATTTTTTGTAGGGTTTTTATCATGAATGCATGTTGTATTTTGTCAAATGCTTTTTCTGCATCTATGGAGATAATCATATGGTTTTTGTCCTTGGCTCTATTGATATAGTGTATTACATTGATTCATTTGCATATGTTGAACCATCCCTGCATCCCTGGGATGAATCCCACTTGATCAAGGTGTATGATCTTCTTGATGATCTTCTTCATTCTATTTGCCAGTATCTTATTAAGGATTTTTGCATCTATGTTCATTAGTGAGTTTGGCCTATAGTTCTCTTTTTTGGTTGGGTCTTTCTCTGCTTTGGGGATCAAGGTGATGCTTGCTTCCAGGAATGAATTCAGGAGTATTGCTTCCCTTTCAATTTCATTGAAGAGTTTAAACAGTAGTGGCAGTAGTTCCTCTCTAAATGTCTTGTAGAATTCAGCAGTGAAGCCATCAGGGCCTGGGCTTTTCTTAGTTGATAAGATTTTAATTACATTTTCAATTTCATTGGTTGATATTAGGTTGTTTAGAATTTTTAGGTCTTCTTCATTCAACTTTGGTAATTCATACATGTCTAGGAATCTGTCCATTTCTTCTGTGTTTTCCATCTTATTGGTGTATAGGTTCTCAAAGTAGGTATTGATGGTCCTCTGGTTTTCTGCTGGGTCTGTTGTAATTTCACCCTTTTCACTCCTAATTGCATGGATTTGGGCCTTTTCTTTCCTTTTTCTGATAAGGTTGGCTAAGGGTTTGTCAATTTTGTATATTCTTTCAAAGAACCAACTCTTGGCTTCTTTGATTTTTTGTATCATTCTCTTAGTCTCCATTGCATTGATTTCTGCCCTGATCTTTATAATTTCCTCCTTTCTATGGGCTTTGGGTTTGTCCTGCTCTTCTTTTTCTAGAAGCTTGATGTTCAGCATCAGGTTGTTTAATTGGGCTCGCTCTGTTTTCCTAATATGAGTATTTACTGCTATGAATTTCCCTCCTAATACTGTTTTCATTGTGTCCCATAGATTCCGATATGTTGTATTGTCATTGTCATTTATTTGAAGGAACTGTTTGATTTCTTCTTTAATTTCCTCTGTGACCCATTGGTTATTCAGAAGTGTGTTGTTCAATTTCCTCGTGTTTATGAAATTTTTTGAGTTTCTTTTGCTATGGATCTCCAATTTCATCGCACTATGGTCTGATAATATACAGGGGATAACTTCAGTTCCTTTGCACTTATCTAAATATGTTCTATGAGCGAGTATGTGGTCTATTTTGGAGAATGACCCGTGTGTAGCTGAAAAGAATGTGCATTCTGATTTTATGGAATGAAACACTCTGTAAACATCTGTTAAGTTCATTTGTTCAAGAGTTTGATTGAGTTCTAGTATTTCATTGCTTGTTTTTTGTCTAGTTGATCTATCTATTTGTGACAGTGGGGTATTGAGGTCTCCCACTTCTAGCGCATTAGTGCTTATATGGCTTTTCATGTCCATTAGTATTTGTTTTATATAGTTGGGTCCACTAATGTTTGGTGCAGAGATATTTATGATTGTCATTTCTCCCTCTTGGATTCTTCCCTTTACAAGGATGTAATGTCCTCCTCTGTCTCTCTTAATCAGTGTGGGTTTGAAATCCACTTGGTCTGCAAAGAGGATAGCTACTCCTGCTTTTTGGGGGTTCCTGTTGCATGAAGTATTGTTTTCCATCCTTTAACTTTCAGTCTCTGAGTTTCTTTTTGAATTAAGTGTGTTTCTTGTATGCAGCATAGTGTTAGATCTTGCTTCTGGACCCATTCTGCCAGTCTATTTCTTTTGATTGGTGAGTTGGGACCATTAACACTGATGGTTATAACTGATACATATTGACTTATCATTGTCTGACTTTTTCTTTTTGTTTGAGTCTCCCTATTTGCTTTTAATTTCTTATCTCCCCAGTGGATTCATTCTGCTGGGCTTCCTGGGGTTGTAATCCTTGTTGTCTTTTCCTAGGATTTTGTCTAAAATTTTTTGGAGTGATGATTTGGTATTCATGAAGTTCCTGAGGTGTTCTTTGTCATGAAAGTATCATATTTCACCATCAAGTTTGAAAGATAGTTTCACAGGGTATATCAATCTGAGTTGGAGGTTGTTTTCCTTTAGGGCTTGGAATACATCACTCCAAGCTGTTCTTGCCTTGAGTGTTTGCATTGAGAAGTCTGCTGTGATTCTGATGGGCTTTCCTTTATATGTGATTTGTTTCTTTTCTCCCACTGCTTGTAGATTTTGTTCTTCTGTTAGGTTTCTGGAATCTTAACTATTATATGCCTATGTGTAGTTTTTTTTTTTTTTTTTTGATTGAGCCTAGTTGGAGTCCTATATGGCTCACTTATCTGTATGTCAAGTTCTTTTCCCCTACTTTGGAAGTTTTCTGCCATCACTTCTGTGAACAGTTTTTTTTATGGCATCTGCACTCTCTCCTGTTTCTTCTTTGACTCCAATCAGTCTTATGTTATTCTTCTTTGCATCGTCTAGCAGCTGCTGGATTGATTTCTCATGGTCCCTTAGAATTTTAAAGCAATTTTTCTTTTCCTGGTCACTAATTGCAATCTTATCTTCTATATCTGAAATTCTGTCTTCACATTGGCTCATTCTGCTCCATAGATGTTCAATGGAGTTTTTATTCTTCTGGAAATCTGTTTGCATCTGTTTTATGGATTTAATTTGTTTCCTATGTTGGGATTCCATCATGTTCCTCAGCTCCTCTATTTTTTATCTGTGTCTTCTCTAGATTTATTGATCATGTCTTGCACTATGGGCACAATCTATGCTATTATGTGAGAAATTATTTCTGATTTCATTTTTTCCAGGTCCTCTTTTGTAGCTAGTTCATGGAGTCCAGATGGTTGAGTATAAGAATGTTCCATCTCCTTTCCCTTGGGGTTGCTGTAGATGATCTGGAAGGCTGGTTCTGAGGCTTGTTTACATGTCTTCTCATTTTGAGGGATGGGGTGCTGTTGGTGCCCATATGGCTCACCTCTGTGCTGGGAGCCGTGACATGCCCACCCAGAAGCCTCCTCCATTCTGGGAGCCATGGCACACCTACCCAGAAGCCTACCTGGAAGCCTCCTCTGGGATGGGAGCTGTGGCACACTGATCCGGAAGCCTCCTCTTGGCTGAGAGCTGAGGCATGCTGACCTGGAAGCCTCCTGCACACTGGGAGCTGCAGCACGCCTACCCGGAAGCCTCCTCTGGGCTGGGAGCTGTAGCACACTGACCTGGAAGCCTCTTCTAGGCTGGGAGCCATGGCACGCCAACCCAGAAGCCTCCTCTGTGCCGGGAGCTGTGGCACGCTGATCTGCAGAAGCTTTTTAATAAGATGAGATCCCAGTTGTTGATTCTTTGTGCAAATTCCCGTGCCACTGTGGTTTTGTTCATAAAGTCTTTTCCTATACCAATGTCTTCAAGAGTTCTACCTAACTTATCTTCCAGCAAATTTAGTGTTTCTGTCTCTGTCGGTCTGTACTTTTGACTGGGGAGTTGAGACCAATAATGACATTGGGTGTCCTTACTGTAAGGTATTTAATGAATCTGGTCATTGCATTATTTTCCCAGTACTGATTCCTTTTTCTTTTCCTTTTGTTTAATTAGTGTCCCAATTAGATATACATTTTCCTTTTGGCCTTGTAGTGCTAGTGGCCTCCCGGTCTCTGTTTAGGAATCCCTTCAGTAACATTTGCAGTGCTGGTTTGCTTAGTGATCCTGTGTTTCTTTAGGATTTCTTTGTCATGGAAAGTTTTTATTTCTCCTTCCAGTTTGAAGGATATGTTGCTCTGGGTTGATAATTGCTTTCTTTCAGAGCTTGAAAAACTTCACTCCAAGCTCTCTTGGCCTTTCAGCTTTGTGTTATGAAATCCACTGTTATTCTGGTAGGTTTGTCTTTACAGGTTACATGCTGTTTTTCTCTAATAGTTTTAGTGTTTTCTATTTTTGTCAAATATCTGGAATTTTGGCTCTGATGTGTCATAGAGAGATTCTTTCCTGGTCATGACTACTTGGAGTTCTGTATGCCTCTTGCACTGGAATATTGAATTCTTTCCCTAGATACTATGGAAATTTTTCTACTGTGACTTCAGTGAATTAATTTTTATACCTTTTGAATTGTCGTCTAATTTTTCCTTTATTCCTATAATTCTGAGGCTAGCAGTGATGGTGTGTTTATTTGTTTTTGAGTCATCTAGCAGCTACTGGATCCAGCTTGTATGGTGTCTTATCGCTTTTAGGGTTACCATTGAGTTTATGATCTACTACATCCACTTTAAAATTTTTTTTAATTTATCTTTTTGAGATAGGGTCTTACTGTGTAGTTCAGGCTGGCCTTGAACTCATTACATAGCCCAGGCTGGCCTTGAACTCAAGGCCATCTTCCTGCCTCAACCTCCTGAGTGCCAGGATTAAAGGCATATGTTACCATGCCCAGGTTTACATCCACCTTGTCTTCTATTTCTGACACTCTGTCCTCGCATTCATTAAATCTGATATCCATGCTTTCCATTGAATTTTCAATATCATTTATTTCTGCTTGCTTTCTTTCCATATGTTCTAATTTTTACCAGTTACCAGAGGGATCATTAGTATTTTGTATTATCTTAATTCATTTAGTTTATTGTGTATTCTTTAAACACGTTAAATATTTTATTGATAAGACCCTTTATCTGTTCAACTAATGGCCCTTTGAGCTGATTAAACATCTTACACATTTTGTTTTTTTTGTTTTTTTTTGGTACCAGGCATCCAACTCGGGTCCTTGCGCTTGCAAGGCAAGTGACAGAACCACAGAGCTAAATCCCTGGCCCACACATTTTCTTATATAATTCTTCATTTACATTTTCTAACATTTTGACTATTTGGCTTTTGAGTTCTTTACCTGTAGCTCCCTCTATTTAAGTGTTCATGAGATCAACTTTTGGGGAGTTAGGGATTTTTGAAAGCATCTTGTTGCTTGGTGAGTTGCAAATCAGTTAGGGTTAAGAAACTGTCACTACTGTGGAGATCTCTAGTTTCTGTCTCCCTGTAATGTTTCCTTGGGTTTGGTTATGTGTTTTGGTCACCCATCTTCTTCAACCTACTCACCATAGTATTTAACAGTCATCGTAGCATCCAACTTTCTTCTGGGGGCTTGATTCCCAGCAACACTCAGAGAGGAGAAAATGAACAGCAATAATATTGGTGACACAATGACAAATGAGATACTGGCATACAGTAAAAACCAATAAAAAGTAAAAACTATGTCACCATTAATAATAGAAAAGAAGGGCCAGGGATTTAGCTCAGTGGTTTTGCCGTCTGCTGTGCAAATGCAAGGACCAGAGTTCAATCCCTGGTACCAAAAAAGAAAAGAAAAGAAGAAATCAGCAGTAATAATAAAGTCAACAGCAAACCCACCATTGACATACTATAGCAACCAGTAAAACTACAACTATACTACCCTTAACAGAAGAAAAGAGATCTGTGATAATGTTGTCACAAACAAGATACTGACACACAATAACAATTACACCACCATTAACAATAAAAAATTCAGCTACAATAATATAGACAACTAAGTAGCTAAAAATCAATAAAGCTTCTCAGTAATAATAATAAAAATGGAGCATTAGGAGAAAGGAAAAATAAAAGTGGTAGAATTTGAAAAGGGAAGATGAGAAAGAGAAGAGAAAAGTGAAGTAAAAATCCAGTGAAAGAATAAAAGACTGGGCCGGGGATTTAGCTTAGTGGTTACGCTGCCTGCTGCACAAGCGCAGGGACCTGAGTTCGATCCCTGGTACAAAAAAAAAAAAAAAAAGAATAAAAGACTGTCTCACAAGCATAAGATCCTGAGTTCAATGCCCAGTAATGGAAAAAATAAATAAATAAATTGACAAAATATTTTTTGAAAAGTTTAATGTTAAAAAAACATTTAAGGGCTGGGGATTTAGCTCAGTGGTTCCACCACCTGCCTCACAAGTGCAAGGTCCCAAGTTCAATCCCAGGTACAAAAAAAAAAAAAAAATTTAAAAAAGAATAAAAGAAAGTTAATAGAATTAGGTAAAAGTAACAAAAGACAAACAAGAAAAAGAAAAGAAAAAAGAATAAAACAGATAAAGGCAGGAAAAAAAAAAGAAACAACATCAATAATAAAAAGCAAATGAAGAAAAAGAAATCAGTCCCAAAAACTCCTCCATGGTTTTGGGTGAATGGTTTCTTTCCAGGCCCAGAGTCATTAGAACCTAACATATACGGATGGGGATGGTGAGTCACAACTAGGGCTAAGTTTGTTTCCATGCCCACCTTTTGGCTGTGTGAATGCTGAATCCTGGCCTGTTTTCTCTCCCAGATGTATTCAGCCAATGGTGTGGTGTCTCCCTTAGGGCTGTATTCACTCCAGCAGGTTTTAGGGTTTGTGCCCTTTTGTGGGTCCCAAGCCACTGTTATCTCTGACCTGTTTTATGGTCTGGCTCCTAACATCCTCTCCTTTCTCGAGAGGCCCCTCTGCCCATCCATCCCAGGATGTGGCAGCTGTCCAAGCCAAGGCATGTTCCTAGTCATATTGCCAGATGGGGAAACAAACAGACCATTGAGCTCTGTGCTCGAAGTAGGTGGTGAGGGAACCAGGCAGTCTGCTGGACCTAATAGCAGCACTTTCAGACCTAGTCCCCGCAGAAAACCGCATACCACCAGCCTAGCTTCTCAGTACATAGGGTGGGACCACTTTGTCCTTCACAACCTGAGCTCATTACTGCTTAAACTTCTCAGGGGGGCTGTGACCAACCTGACCAGCCTGCCCTCTTTCCATTTCCTACCTAGCCAGTCACTGCAGTACAGCAGCCCCAGAAACCCACCAGTGTAGTTGTTCTGTGACTTCTGATTCCCAGAGGTGCTGAGTCTTAAACAATACACACCTCTCCAAAATGGCTCCTGATGGTATCACTCCTGAGTATGAGAGGAACCGCAGTGAATTCCTCCTGCACCTCTAGCCTGCCACATGGAAGGAGTCACTCTGAAATGATAGATGCTTTCTCTGCCATCTTCCTCACTTCTTTCCGAGTCCACAGCAGAAGCATTTTTAATGTCCATATTTCTACCAAGTCATTTCAGGCCTATGTGAGCTTTTCCTCTCACACTTCTCAGAATCCTTCTGGCCTCTGCCCATTATCCAATTCCAAACTACTTTACATTTTTAGGCATCATTACAGAAATAGTCTACTTCCTGGTATCAACATTATTATGTACCTGTGCTTCATTTGTTTTTATTACCAAATTTCTTTAGATGGATATATCACGTTCACATTTTATTTATCCACTCATCAGCAGTTGGACACTTGGGGTGCTTCTGCCTTTTGGCTATTTTGTCTCCAATCTTTTTTTTTTTTTTTTTTGGTACTGGGGATCAAACTTGGGTCCTTGTGCTTTTGGGGCAGGCGGCAGAACCACTGAGCTAAATCTCCGGCCCTTTTGGCTATTTTGAATAATGCTATTACAAACAGACACACACAGGCTCTCTTGTGGATCCTTGGTAAGTTATTTTCATTTCTCTTGAGGATATAACTAAGAGTGGAATTGCTGGGCCACATGATACTATGTTTAACATTTTAAGGAGGGGGATGGACATGAGAAAAATACATTATACACATTGAAATCCCCCCAAAAAATGAGATACTGAAGGAAGAGGAGGGGAATGGGGAAAAATAAGAGCCAAGATAGATCATGGTACAGGTACAAATTCCCAATGATGAATGTGATCATAATGTATACCTAAAATGTACCCATAAACTTAATGAATAAAAAAAAAGTGAAACTGGGGGCTGGGGCTAGGGGAGTAATGGGGAGGTGAAAATGATCAAAGTATGTAATATGTATGTATGACTCTGCCTAAATGAAACCCATTAATCTGTACAACCAATAAAAAAACAATAAAAATTAAATATAAATGAGTAAATAAGAGGAAAACATTTTCACCAGGCATGGTGGCACACATCTATAATCCGACCACTTGGGAGGTTGAAGAAGGAGGATGCCCACAAGTTCCAGGATAGTCTGAGCTACACAGTGAGCTCAAGACCAGCCTAAACTACACAGAGAAATTTTGTCTCAACAAAATCAGAAAGAAAAATAAAAACATTTCAAGGAATTGCCAAAGTGTTTGACAAGAGGCTGCACCATTTTCCAATCCTACCAGTATTCTATGAGTATTAAAATTTCTCTACATCCCTATCAGCTCTTGTCAGTGTCTTTTTTTACATAAGCCATTCTAGTGGAGATTGCATGGCATTTAATGTGGTTTGGAATTGCATTTCCCTAATAACTAATACTGTTGATCATCGATATTTTCATGTACCTCTTGGCCATTTGTATGTCTTCTGTAGAGAAATGTCTATTAAAATCCTTTGCCCGTTTTCAGTAGGCTTTTAAAAATCCCTTTGTTGTTGAATTGTAAGAATTCTTTTATTTCCTGGATACATATTCCTTATCAGATATCAGTCTCATAGTGTAAAACAGAAACTAAAAGTTGATGTAAACCCATGATTTCCTTTTTTTTTTTTTTAACATTTCCTATCCTTGCTCATAGGTGGAGCCTAAAATGAATGATACTCAAGTAGAAATGAACCTACTATGAGGGTTAATTTTATGTGTCAACTTGACTGGGTTGAGGGACACCCCGAGAGCTGGTAAACTTTATTTTTGGATTTGTCGGTAAAGTGTATCGGGAAGACAGCAGCATCTGAAGCGGGAGGCTGAGTACCAGAGATAAGTCCTGACCAAGCCAGACAGGCATCTTCCAATCTGTTGAGGGCTTGAATAAAACAAAAAAAGTGGAAAAGGGCAAATTCTTGTCCCTTCTAATTGGGATCTCCAGTTTTTCCTTCCTTTGGACATCAGAGCTCCTGGTTCGTGGGTTTACAACTCCAGGAGTGACACCAATTCCTCGCCCCAATCTCAGAGCTGGGGCCTCAGACTGAGAGTCAACCTTTGGCTCTCTGGTTCTCGTGCCTTCGACGCAGACTGAAGTACACCACTGGCTTTCCCGTTCTGCAGCTTGGAGATGGCCATCTGTGGGATGTCTCCGCCTCCACAGCTATGAGCCAATACCTGTAACAAATCCCCTCTTATACACACATGCGTGCATGCACACACACACACACACAGTCAGATTCTCACATCATGGGTTCCACATCCATGGGTTCAACTAACCGCAGATCTAAATATGCAGTGTTTAAATACGGCATTGTTTCTCTGTGAGAAACCAAAAATGGAAATAAAAACTAAAATGCATACTAGATATTGGGAAATGGGAAGAAAATGTTCAAATGGAAAGGGGAATAAGGGAGGAGGGAGGGAGAAAGGAAGGAAGGGACAAGAAAAAAAGTGAAAATAAAAGATCTAATATGTGTGAGAGGATGGTTATGCAGCTCAGTGGTAAAGTACTTGCTTAGCGTGAGTGAGCCCTGGGTTCTGTCCTCAGCATCTTGCATCTGTACTAAAGGTGTACAGACATTTTCCCCTGACATTATTCCTTAAGCAACATACTGTTGTGTCTATATGAGTTCTGATACAAGTTAAATCCCAAGCTGACCTCATTGCATGTCATTCACCCCATGAATGTTGACAATGGCAGGAATAACTTGTCTATTGAATACTGTCACTTCTGAACTGAAAAGCTGGAGAAGAAACTTAATTTTCTTCTTTGCATAGACCAGAAGAACTTAAAAAGCTAAATGTGTTGAGGTCTCTTATTGGCCTCAGCAGATGACCTGAGCTGATAGTGTTAATTCAGATTAAAGAAATTATCTGAATCTTGGTTTGTGTAGGTTTACAATCTATATGCCAAAGGGCCGGGGATTTAGCTCAGTGGTTCTGCCACCTGCCTCACAAGCTCAAGGTCCCGAGTTCAGTCCCTGGTACCAAAAAAAAAAAAAAAAAAACAAAACCCCAATCTATATGCCATGTTTGTGAGACAGACAGCTTTTACAGTTCCATGTGTGTACACAGGCTCCCTCCCACGCCCTCCCACATCCTTTAGTAACTGAACTTTGTAAACTGGCATTGTAGCATTACAACAATGCTTTGTTACAATGACTTTATAAACTTTACAGTGCAGTACTTGTTACTTTTCTGAGGCAAAGCAAAGGTATATTTCTCAAGGGTTTTGCTGCCTTCTTTAGCAGCATTTGATGGAGGATCTTTTATACATTTGTAACAGATAAAAATAAACCAGATTGCAAATCCTTTTTAAAATCTGAAACCGTGTATCAAATTTTTGGTTGAAATTATGTAGGATAAGCTAAATTGCATTCTCTTAACCAATATGAGTGTATCTCTCACTCAATATGAGTGTAAGCAGGGGCCGGTGATCTAGCTCAGTGGTTCCGGCACCTACCTTGCAAGCACAAGTTCCCTAGTTGGATCCCTGGTATCAAAAACAAAAAGAAAAAAAAATGAGTGCAAGCATAGTTATGTTGAAATAAAGTTTTCAAAAGCAAAAAATAGAGCCGGGGATTTAGCTCAGTGGTTTTGCCATCTGCTGTGCAAGCGCAGTGGACCTGAGTTCAATCCCTGGTACCAAAAAAAAAAAAAAAAAAAAGCAAAAAATATATATAGTTTTGTATCTATTTCTATAGTATTTATATTGTATTGGATATTATAAGTTATCCAGAGATTATTTAAAGTATTCAAAAAGATGTAGCTAGGTTATATGCAAATACTATGTTGTTTTATATAAAGGATTTGATTGCAGATTTTGTTATACACAAAAGCTTCTGGAACCCATCGCCCATGGATACAGAGAGATGACGGTGTGCATATGTGTGTGTCAAGAGAAGAGGGGGAATTTGTTTTGTTTTGTTTTTCTGGAGAACCTTGACTCGTGTATCTACCTACCACCCAGATCCTAATTTCCAAAAACCTTGTCCCAAAACTCCTTGAAAATGTAGCGACTGTAGGAATAGGAATTAACCAAGTGGGTACAGTGGAACTTCAAGTTATGACTGGCCTGACATATGAACAACTTGGGTTATGACCAGAATTTTAGCTTTAACTTACAACCAAAGTCTTAAGTTATGACCTGAATGCAAGCCGCTGGTGCTTCCAGACAGTCTCAGATACAGATTTAACCCTTAAAGATTTCTAGAGGGAACATTACAACATCCTTTCCTTGTGGGGTTAACTGGGAAATTCTGGGCCAATGTCTCTCTAAGGACACAGATCTGCCTGTGTACAGGAGAGAGACTTCGAAGGCTGTGTAGAGAAGCCTGATCCTTCAGTCGACCAACTTGAGTTACAACCAGCCCTTTCTTTCAAACGAATTGAGTTCAAAAGTTAAGGATCCACTGTACATTATTCTATAAAGCAAAGAATCCATTAGAAATTAACAAGGTGGTGATCAAAGGGAAGTTCAAAGCACCTGAAGCCAAACTAGACATGTTTCCATGGCCAAATTTGAGTCAGTAAAAGCATTTTTTAACACGATAACTGGCTGGGCTCAGTAGTGTGTAATCCCAAGCAGTTTGGGTAGCTGAGGCAGGAGGATCACAAGCTCCAGCCCAGCCTAGGTAACGTACTGAGACCCAGCCTCACAATAAAAAAATAAAAAATAGGCTGGGATATAGCTTGTATGAAGGCCCTGGGTTCAATCCCCAGTACAACAACAACAACAAAGATAAATACAGCTTATTACAATGCAGGATAAGTAAAATTCGTAAGTGTATGGTAATTGCATTAGTCAGCTTTCCATTATTATAAGAAAATAACTGAGTTAATTAACTTACAAAGAGAAGAGGTTATTTTGCTCACAGTTTGGGGTGAGCGTCCAGTGCCAACTGGGCGGACCCATTACTTGGTCTCCCATGTGGGGCCAGAAGGCAATGGCAAGGAGCACATGGTGCAGAAAGTTGCTCACCTTATGGCCAGTCCCCTTTGAGGGTGCATCTCCAGTGATTCGGGACAGCCCACTCAGCCCCACGTCCTAAAGCTTCCACCAGCTCCCTACCACACCCCCTTGGGGGTCAGCCTTTAACACATGGGAGATTCGCGTCACCCAAACTATAACAGCAATATTGAAAGAAGAGGGCGCAAGAACACTCATTCATCATCATTGCTGGAAGTGACTGTTAAACTAACTGTTCCCTCTGAAACTTAGTGATTAAAGGAGAAAAAGTAATACCACACTTCTTAAGAAGAAACATTCCATCTTCAGTTGATCACAGAAAGCCTTCTTTTACAGAGGAATGCCAAATAATAAATGTAGTTGAAATAACACAATTGGAAATTAAATATTTTCCAAATCCTAATAAAGACACTGATTCAGGCAATGATCATCAGTGCATGCTAAAAAAAAAAAAATTCCAGGTGAAGATATTTGTGCAACAGAATAATCACAAGATGTGAAAGTTTCACCCAGCACATCCCTTTGCAATGGTAAGATTCAGTCACCATCAGTTTCACCAAGTAATCAAAGTTAGCATGTCTAGAAGAAAAACAACCTGATACGATGCAATATGAGATATACAGCATGATCTGTAAAGGAATTCTTTTTTTTTTTTTTTTGGTACCAGGGATCGAACTCAGGTCCTTGCACTTGTGAGGCAGACAGCAGAATCACTGAGCTAAATCCCCAGCCCTATAAAGGAATTCTCGCCAAAAGTGTTTAGCCTGAATCTAAACACGCTAGCCAACATAACTATCAGTTCACAGGAGACTCCAGTGCACCAGTCAAGGTTCTAGGAGAAACAGACAGGCAGACAGACATCGTCTTCAAAGTGCTGCTCAAAAATGCAGTAAGGGGGCTGGGGATTTAGCTCAGTGGTTCCCTTGCCTGCCTCACAGTCGAAAGGTCCCGAGTTTGATCCCCGGTACAAAAAAAAAAAAAAAATGCAGTAAGGGAGTACTTCTGTTTCTGGCCAAGAAAGAATAGCAAAGACTATATTTACAGGATATCACTACACAGCTATTAGAATGTCTAAAACTGAGACTTTCTCTGCAAGTGGGGCAATAAAATGATGCGATTACTTCCCAATAAACCTAACCATGCAAATACCATATGATCTATCAATTGTGCTTTTGAACAGTCAGGACAGAAAGGTAAAAATTTATGTTCACAGAAAAACCTGTACATTAAAAAAAATCTGTACATAAATATTCTTAGTGGCTAGAATTATAATAGTCAAAAACTAGAACCAACCCAGATGTTTTTCAACAGATGAATCAGATGAATGGTTAAACTATGGCTTCCAGGCATGGTGGTCCACACCTATACTCCCAGCACTCTGAGAGGCTGAAGCAGGAGGAGCCCAAGGTTGAACCCAGCCTAGGCAACTTAATGATTTAGCAAGAGACCCTGTCTCAAATTTTTTTTAAAAAAATTTTTTTTAAAGCTGGGAGTGTGTAGTTCAGCGTAAAGTCTCCAGGTTCAATCCCCACAAGGAAAAAACTCCCCCAAACCAAAAAAAGATGTTCTATATCCACCTAGCCCATGAAATTCTACTCAGCAATAAAAAAAATTACTGAGGGCTGGGGATTTAGCTCAGTGGTTTTGCCACCTGCTGTGCAAGCGCAAGGACCGGAGTGCAATCCCCAGTACAAAAAAAAAAAAAAAAAAATTATTGAAATGCAACAGCTTGAATGAATTTTCAGAAACCTATACTCATTGCAAAAGTCCGATTCCAAAATTTACCTACTATATGATCCCATTTATATAACACTGTAAAATGATAAATTATGGAAATGAACAGATGAGTGGCTGTCAGGCGTCAAGGGTGAGGGCTGAGGATATAGCTCAACAGCACTGTGCCTCTCTGGCAAGCATGAGGTGCTGAGTTCAATCCTTGGTACAAAAACAAAACAAAACAAAAGACATCAAGGGTGCATTTCTAAAGAGCACTATTTAGAGCAAGGCATGGCAGTGCAAGACTGTAATCCCAGATGGAGGCAGAAGAGTAACAAGTTCAAGGCCAGCCTGTTTCAAATAAAACAAAAAAGCTCTATTTAATCTATAATTGATGTTTTTCATATCATCAATCATAATATTGAAAATTACAGGCCAGAATAAACATGTGTTAAATTTGTTACTTGTTAAATTAGTCCTCATGTGCTTGGCTTATAAAGGTTGATTACATTTCCTCTCCCTAACTCCCTCACCTGTAATGTGACAGCGTCTGTGAGTTCTGGCAGAAACACTTCAGAAAGCAGGGGGAAAAAAGCAGGAGGAAAGAATGGAAATCACTAACAATCTGCATTACTAATAAAATGACAACTGCAGCCATAAAGTGATTGGGATTATGAAATTCGAGTAGCAGTATATTCATTTAATCAAAGTAAACCTCACAAACAATAAATAATATCCCAAAATATTTTACTGATTCAAAAGTTTTTTAACATGAGAAAAAGTGAGGCATGGTGGTGCACACCTACAGGGCCAGCACTTTGGGAGGCTGAAACAGGAGGATAGCAAGTTTGAGACTTCGTGACTTAAGGAGACCCTGTCTTGAAGTAAAAAAAATAAAAGAGAGCTGGGGATGAGCTCAATGTGAAGACCCTAGGTTCAATCTCCAGTATGAGAGAGAAAAGGGAGGGGCTCTAGTTTGATTAAACTTAGGGTTAAATCATAAATTAGACAGAAATTCTAGTTCACTTTAAACCCCTCCTTGAATATTCCTTAATTATTGTCAGAGTTTAGAATTATGAGTCAAGCTAGAAAAGAATAAAAGCTTCAATTCACTCATCATGCATTTCGGTCTGAGAGCCTTTGGCAAAAGATTCCCAGAAAATCACTCATCTGACCAAGGAATTAGCCTGTTTATAAATGTGCCTTATAGTCACTGAGTGTGCTGGATTTGTACTCATTGAGTGACGACTGGTCTAATGCAAATCTGCACAGAAATAGAAATAAAGGCCCCCATGTAATCCTACTCAACACTTTTGGTTTTGCTTATAAGTGCAAGGCTGCTTTAGAGGTAGCAATGTTTGTCACTTGCAGAATGGCAGATACCTACAGAACATTCAAACATCCTGATGATAATAGCGGGAAGACAAGGAGCCTCGTGCACATTGCTCAGCCCTGATTCATTAGAACTCTTACGACTGTGAAAAGAAGAAGAAATGAAGGATGCAGTCTGCATGCACAGTTGGCGGTGATTAAAACCATACAGATCTAAGCTTGCCAATTGTAGAGGGGGAAAAAACACTAATATTGAATTGCAACAAATCAAAGACAACAGAGACTGGAAAAACCATTAGGAGGCTTCAAAAAGAAGATCCTAGGCTTTGAATCCCTCCAGGAAATGTCCCACCTGGTGTCCAGTTTCTATCCCCAGTGTTTAGCAAAGTGCTATCCCATGAGAGGAAGCTGAAAGAACAAATAAATGAGCTGAAGCTCTATAGTGTGATAGAGACGCTGCTGCCAAGTCTCCACTCCTTTCTTGGTAATAGAATGCCAAGTTTCTCAGCTGAGGATAGAAATGTGCAAAATCAAGACTACGTTTCCCAGGCGCCCTTGCAGCCGGATGTGACTCGCCGCTAGGTTCTGACCAATATGACAAAGGTAGAAGTATTAAGCACCACTTTCACCTGTGTATCCTTCTTCCTAGTAAGGGGAATGCAAACTTGAAGCCTACAACTCCAAAGACCGTCCTGCACATCAAGCAATAAAATGGAAGTAACCCCAGTGTAGACAAAACGGATGGGGGAGCAAGAATCTCTGGCCTGGTGACATTCATAACTCTGCAGAACTGACATTTCAAATTCTTGCATGTGAATAAATTCCTATTTTCCTTAAGTTACTGATATTTGAGGTTAGCTGAACCTAATCCTAAGTATCATTAGTGTTTTCCTACTGTGTTTTTGGCTAGTTTTTTCATTTTTAACCTCTATAGGCTCTGCCACAGCCATTTTCTTTTTAAAATGTATTTATTTTCCCTTTTAAAATTTTTATTTTTATTAGTACACGTTTGCAGTGTATCGATTACATTTATCGCAGGGAATTGATGCATATACATAATACATCTTAATTCTTTTTTCATCTCCTTCCCTCACCTCCTTCCCCCTCTCTCTCTCTTGGTCCTTTCCCTTTTGCAAAAGATCTATCTCCTTGCTTCCTACTACCTGTCTTTTATTTTGCCTTTTAATCTATTTATACTTTTGGTTTCTCAAATAAGAGAAACCATGTGATATTTAAGTTTGCGTGTCTGATTTATTTCTCTTAACATTATGGTCTCAAGGTATATCCATTTTCCTAGAAATTACTCAAATTTATCCTTCTTTATGGCAAAGTAGTACTCCACTGTGTACTAATGCCATATTTTCTTTACCCATTCATTTAGATCTTTTTTTTTTTTTTTTGGTACCGGGGATCAAACTTGGGTCCTTGCACTTGCGAGGCAGGCGGCAGAACCACTGAGCTAAATCCCCAGCCCTACCCATTCATTTATTGATGGATGTATAGGCCACTTCCAAGATTTGGTTATTGTGAGTTGTGTGTTATTAACATAGGTATTCATATATCATTGTAATATGATGTCTTAACTCTTTCAGAAAAATACATAGAAGGGAAATGAGTTGAATGAACTTCTATTTCCTTTTTTGAGGAATCTCCATACTGATTTCCATATTTCCACGGCCATTTTCCATGATAGGCCAAGACATGTTTCCTGTAAAAGGCCAGTCAGTAAATATTTCAGACTTTGTAAGAACACATCTGATCTCTCTTTTGCATATTCTTACATTGGTTTTTATTTTATTTGCATACCTCCTTAAAATTTTAAAAACCACTCCTAGCTCATGAGCTGTACAAAAGCAAAATCCAAAGGTTAGATCTACCATCTTCAGAGCCACATCTGATGACAACAAGTTTTCAACATTTTTTTCTGGGCTCTAGACTCACCATCCACACAAAGTTTTACTGATATCCAAATAAGTAAAAGAGAACAAGATGTGGTCTGAAGCATCCCGTCTCCGTTTCATCTGTCCATCTGGAAAACACTGACCCATGACTTAGGACTTGGCTGTTGGGAGCAATTCTATGTTTTGGGGGAAAAATCATTTCATAATTAAATCATGATTAGGGCCTAGTTCTCCTGCCTATGGGCCAGCTTTGGCATGTGGAGACAGAACTCCAGTTGTCAGCTCTGGTCACAGGTAAAACCTCAACGGTCTGGTGATGCTGTGATGCTCCAGGGCAGGATTACACCAGGGGAGACATCCTGGGAGGAACCAAATCTTCATCTGCATAGTTTCTCATTGTTCTAGAATTATCACTGCCCTCTGAGTCATCTGCTACTTTTGTTTTTCCTGATGTTCTGAATAAAGGCATGGCAAGCTCAAGGTCTGGGGTCTTTGCTGCCCAGAGCAGTATTGATCAGGCCAAAGCTCAGCTTCTTCTCTAAATTTCATTTTCTTTTTTTTGTTTGTTTGTTTGGTTTGGTTTGGGTTTTTTTCGGTACCGGGGATCGAACTCTGATCCTTGAGCTTGCGCAGCAGGCAGCGAAACCACTGAGCTAAATCCCCGCCCCTAAGTCTCATTTTCTGTCTACATATTAATTAATTCACCTTGTGCTCTTCTGGCTTGCAGGAGACTAGGACCTGATGCAGAGGTTCTAGTAACGTCCCCTTTCCCGGTTACCTAAACTTGGCCATCTCTGTCACCTGCTTAGCTGTGTGTTCTGGTCAGTCTAGGCCAGTTTACTGAGGAAAACCTCAATCATATCATAGGTCCTCTTTCAGGGTAAAGGTTTTAGGTGTAAGGTTATAAGCATACACGTGTGTGTGTGTGTGTGTGTGTCCATTCTTACCTATGCACCATATATATGTATGTTAGCAGTGAAACTTTTAGGTATGAGGTTGTGAACATACAAGTTATGTATACATGATATTAAATGCACCATACATATGTATTTTTTAATCAGAAAGAAATGTTATTTTCAACAACAAAAAGAGTCTAATTGCCAATAATTCTCCCTATAAGAGGTGAATGGCACTGTCATAGTGGGGAGATAAATTTCATGCCGTTTTATTTTGTTAGGAAAGGTGAGTGAGGAAAGAGGGCCTCCTAAAAATTCCAATTATGTTGTTTTGTTTTGAGGGCCTCCAAAAAATTCCAATTATGTTGTTTTGTTTGGTACCGAGGATCGAACTCGGGACCTTGAGCTTGTGAGACAGGCAGCGGAACCACTGAGCTAAATCCCTGGCCCAGTTCTGATTATGCTATAGAGGAGACTGTACTTTCAAAATGTCAGCCCCTGCTTTGAGCGGCTGAAAGTGAAGGCCCAGGGAAGGTGACAATTTACCCCGGACAGAACATCTTAGTGAGCACGTGAACATTTCAGCGCAATAACAGATGTGATTTAAATGAAGGCTGGATAGCATAAACTGCACAGCATGGTTAACGAATATGAATTTTACTGATGTTTAAGGCTCTTCACACAAAAGGGGAATGAAAAAGAGCATTGAGAAGGCCTAGGAAAAAACAGCCAATGAGGAAAATGTTTTTTGGGGGGTGCGGAGCTGCAGCATCAGGCCCAGGGCCTCAGAGTAGGTAAACGTCTGCCACTGTGCTTGACACCCCCAGCCCACAGTCACTGGAATGCTTAAGAATAAAGACACTATTCTAATTTGTGGTTGTTTGCTAATGTGTGCTAATCTTCATGTACTTCTGCTATGGCCTATTTGTTTTAGTTTTTTGGGGTTTTGTTGTTGTTGTTCTTGTTTCAAGGGTTTTTTGTTTGTTTTGTTTGTTTTGTTTTTGGTACCCGGGATGAACTCAAGACCTTGCACTTGTGAGGCAGGTGGTGGCACCACTGAGCTAAATCCCAGGCCCTGTTTCTGGTTTTTGAGACAAGGTCTTGCTACATAGTTCAGGCTGGCCTTTGAACTCACTGTAGCCCAGGCTGGCCTCAAACTCATGGTGATCTTCCTGCCTCAGCCTTCCGAGAGCTGGGATTACAGGTATGCGCCACCACACCCTGTTCTGCTATGATTTATAAATGGTTTCAGTGTGTCCTACGAGGGTTCATGTGTGGAAATTTAATCACCACTATGACGAATTATGAGAGGGAAATTTTAACCATGGATAGTGTTGTGTTTTGGTGTTTGGTAGTGATTAGGATTAGATAAGGCACCGTGAAGGAACACTGGTAGCTGTATCAGAAGAGAAACATGCGTGCTTTCTGTCTTGCAGTGCGCTACTGACTTGGGACTCTGCCAGTACAAAGATGTGAACCCTGAACTTCCAAATCTGTGAGCTAAATAAACCTTTTTTTCTTTATAGTTGTCTAGTCTTGGGGATTTCATTATAGTATTATAAAACAGACTAATACAACTCCCAACTTTTTTTTTCCTTCTGACAATACTTGGGATTAAACCCCGGGCCTTCTCACAAAGCTATATCCCCAGCCCTTTTAATTTTTTGTTTTGAGACAGAGCATCACTAAGTCACTAAGTAGCCCAGGCTGGACTGCAACTTTAAGTCTTCCTGCCTCAGCCTCCCAGAGCGCTGGGATTACAGATGTGCACTAAGATAAGACAAGCTCTGTGCAAGGCCTATGTTAACAACAGAGAGGCTGGGGATTTAGTTCAGTGGTTCCACCGCCTGCCTTGCAAGCTAAGGATCCGAGTTCGATCCCCCAAAAAAAAACAGAGTAAGGGGAAGTAGAGGGAAAATGTAATGCATTCCATTTCTTTTGGTGTCATATCTGAATAGGATAGAAATGGAAAGGAAAGAAGACGCCAAGGGGCGGGAATTTAGCTCAGTGGTGCCGCCGCCTGCCTCGCAAGTGCAAGGACCTGAGTTTGATCCCTGGTACCAAAAAAAAAAAAAACAAGACACCAAGGATGAGCCTTCTCTGATTAAAGACATTTTGGGGAATGTTAGGGGAATATACTCACTAGTGAGTTCAAGGCCAGCCTGAGTGACATAGTGAAACTTTGCCTCAATAAACCAAAAAAAAAAAAAAAAATTTATACCTCAACTTGAAAGTCCTAGTGTTATTACAGCAATAGCTTAACTATTAGAAATTATTCCATTTATTTTTCCCCCAAAAAATGTAATCATAGTTTTTATGTATTGCTCTGAAACACGTTTTCAAATCAGCACGTATTATATTAGTCTTACACTTTTTTTCCATGTTGCGTATTGAACTCAGGGCTTCGCACATGTTAGGAAGTGTTCTATCACAGAGCTATATCCTCAGTCCGCTTTGTTTTTTTAACTTATTTTTGGTGCTGAGGCCTGAACCCAAGGCTTCCTGCATGCCAGGCAGGTGTCCTATCGCGCGAGGATACATCCCCAGCCCACAGGCATTTAAATAGCTGGCCGAATGTTCCCTAAGTTTTTGCCCATTTGAAATTTAGAAAAGCCCTAAGCTTAGCCACAGTTTTGACTAAAAGCTTGAGGGGAAAAAAGATTTGGAGAGGAATTTAAAAGGACTAAGATGGGGCTGGGGATTTAGCTCAGTGGTTTTGCCGCTTGCTGCACAAGCACAAAGACCCGAGTCCGATCCCCGGTACCAAAAAATAGATAAAGAAATAAAAATAAATAAATAAAATAAAAGAACTAAGATTACTCACACAAAAGCAGAGATGATTGAAGGACCCTAGCTAACAAGACAGACTCCATATTACTGCTTGACCCACCTGCCTGCCCTTTAGATGAACTCAGAAGGAGGAAGCTTATTGTTTTACAAATATTCTAACAGCAGGACGTTCCGCTTCTGTACCTTTTGCTTGCTTTGCTAGTTCTGTCCCATAGGGGGGCCTAGAAACTGTTGGCCTCAAAGTTGTATAAAACATGTTTGTCTCCCCTCAGTCGGGGCTCGAGTCCGATGCTAGGCTCGGGTCCGGCTGGTAATAAATTCCTGTGTGGATTTAATATCAGTCTCTGGTTGGTTCTCTCTCGCTGGGTCTAATAATGATTAACCCATCTCCAATTGTATGCGGGCGTCTCTGCCTGGGGCTCTTGACACATTTTCTCAAAATGGTGATACGAATAACACTGAGTCTTTGGGCAATTTCTAGAACCAGATCTCTGAGCAGATGTGAACACGCTGTGGTCAGACATCCCAGCAGAGATGCATGGTTACTTACCTACATTCACAGCCGTAGTCCCATCTCCCTCTGTGCTAACAGAATCTTGATGTTGTTCAGGTCGCACAGGACCATTAATTTCCAAGGAGGCTACACTCTTCCCTAACCAGGATAGGTCTAATCATACTCTTATTTCCCTTCCAATCATTGGTGGAGACATGAGCACGTGGCACTATTCTGACCAATGAGACAGGAGCGGAAGTCGACAGAGGGTGGAAGGAGAGCTTCTGGGAAAGATTTCGAACTAGCAGAAAGAGTCCCTCTTCTTCCACTTTAGAGTTATCACCTGCGTATGAGGATGAGCTCTGACACTAGTGCAGTAAACTGGGTCCATGAAGAAAACCCACCAAAGTCATATTCAGGCATGCGAACTCACTAAGAATGGAAGGTATGTCCTTGATACCGCCTTGGATGTTGAGCCACGGAGTGAACAAACCAACAGTCACAATAGACATCTTCACATCAGAACATCATTTTTCTTTATTTTTATACTGAAAAAAATGTATATTTAATAGCTGGAAGTCAGGCATTATGGCATTTTGGGAGGTTGAGGCCGGGGGTTCATAAATTTGAGCTCAGCCCAGGCAATTTAGTGACTTAGCAAGACCCTGTTTCAAAATAAAATATTTTTTAAAGGGCTAAAGGTGTAGCTCAGTGCAAAAGCTGGGTTCAATTCCCAGAACTGAAAAGAAGGAGGAGGTGGAGGAGGGGAGAGGGAAAGAGAAGAATTAGCCAGCTGAACTCCCTTTCAGAAATCTCAAAACATCCAAAGCAGGGCTGGGGATTTAGCTCAGTGGTTCCAGCACCTGCCACACAAGTGTAAGATCCTGAGTTCGATCCCCAGTACCAAAAAGAAAGAAAGAAAATGACTTTCTCTGGCAAACATTTGAAGACTTCCAGTTTTGCACAGTGGCTAAATTCAGTTTGCGTATTGGCTGGATTCTTCACCTAGTTTTCAAAGTCTTCAGGTCGGTTTTAGCGCACCTGGTTTACCAGCCCAATTTCATTCCAGGCAGGCTCACACCCTACTGAGCAGCACAGGTAACACATTACCCAGCGCCTTTGCTGGGCAGGGCCTAAGGACAGCTGGCCAGCCCTGTAATGGCTGTGTCTGGAGGTTAGGTACTGTGCACCCCTTGCCCCAGAAGTAGAAGCTCAGCATCCCTCACATTTCAGCTGCTCTTAATGATTTGTTTCCCTAATAAATTTCTTCACCTTTTAAATTTCTGGCTCCTATTTTGTCCTCTTTGCTTTATGCTTTAAATCCTTCCCCCCCCCCCTTTTGGGGACTTACTAAAGTTTCTTCCTTATTTTGACACTTGTACTTTAAAAAAACTATTTTCATTCTCATCTCCCTCACTTTATTTTTAACATATATCCTCACTTTCAAACTTACCTTTTTATTTCAGTAGCTTTAGCTTGTCACATCTTTTATTTTAAATCTTTTACATCACCTCTCATTTGCAAAACATCTTACTTTTTGCTTGTCTTAAACTTTTAGCCTTTAATTGTATTCTTTTTAAATTTCTTTCTTAGATGAGTCTAACTTCTTTAGCCCTTTGCCTCTTCCTGTTTTGCTTTTTTCCCCTTTGTCTTCCTTTGCTAATATGCTTTTCTTACATATGATTGGTTATTCTTATGGCTACCAAAAAGTGTGACTGGAGGGATGCAGCTGTACAGTGCCCACCGTGCAAACCAGGGAGGTTGCTCCACCTCTCTACCCAGAGTTCCATACTGCGGTCTTGTGTGGCAGCTGCCTCAGATTTCTACGTTCATTTGCCTCCCTTCTTGGCAAGCCCTGGGATCATTTCTTATAGTAAAGTTCCCATGCCTGCCCCCCACCTCCTTTCTATATTTATTGAGAAGACCATGATGTACTTGCGCACACACACAGAAAGAGACACACATGCCCACCCCTCTGGGCACAAGGCTATCCCAAACAAGGATTTACAAACTAAGGCAGCCAAGCCATCCTCTCAGTGGGCAGCCCACTTATGTCAAGTACCATACTTGAGAAGAAAGAGGGCTTGTTTTTCTCTACATCATGGAGGCGATCTCTAGGCAGTGAGACTCAGTTAAAATTACATTCATTCTTGCCTCTTTTCCAAAATGGAGCTGGGTACTCTCCTAGGGAGATTCACCTCCTATGCAGTCCATCCACACATCCGTTCATCCTCCGGCAAATCTGCAGAGCATTCTTTATGCTCAGGACTGGGGCACAACATCAGATGAGACGGAAGTGGGTCCTGCCCTTATGACCCTTGTGTTTTAGCAAAGGAAAAGGGACAATAAGTAAATGGATGTACACAAAAAGTGCTTTGAATACAAGAAGAAAAGACAGTGTGCCTAAAAGATTACTTTAAAGGGGATGGTGGGTCCTAGTCACCAGACCACCTGTTGGGCCTTCTGCAGGACCCAGGGGGGAAGTTCTCTCCACAGAGCCAAACCTACCTGCCCCATTCTGCACAGCCTGACACTTTACTGTCACCCAGACACAGGAGGCAGACTTCGTGCCAGCCTGCTCCTGCCAGAAGGGTCAGATCCTCAGCCTGCTCCAGCAGTAGCTGTGTGCTGCATCTGGTGCAGGGAGCTGGCCACAAATGCCTGCAAATCCCAGCTTGGGCAGCTGCTCCTGCAGCAGCTGTGTCTGTATGTGCTGGGCTACATGACAAGCCATGTGACTACACATTTTTACATTTGGTTAACTCTATGCAATGTGGTTCTCAATGAAAGTTTCTGGGTTATCAGCTTTCCACTTGGCTGTGACAAAATACCTGACATAAATCTAATTAAAGGAGGGAAAGTTTGTTTTGGCTCACAGTTTCAGGGAGTTCAGTCATGGTCAGCTGGCTCCATGGCTTCTAGACCTGTGAAGAGGCAGGAATGTCATGGTGGAAGGGCATGTGAGAAGCAGACTGCTCACCCCGAGGCAGCCAGGAAGCAGAAAGAGAGTGAGAAAGCCAGAGGGGAAGGGGCCAGGGACCAGACATAGTGCTCCAAGGGCACCCCAGTGAATCACACCCTTTTATTTTTTGAGACACGGTCTCACTTAGTTGCCCATGTTGGCTTCAAACTTATGATCCTCCTGCCTTAGGCTCCCAAGTGCTGGAATTACAGACATGTGCCACCTCACTCAGCTTCAGGGGACATTTGAGATTTAAACCGTAACAATATCCTACTTTGTGACAAAGCAATATAAAGACTCTAAGACAAAGATATCCATGCTCCTTTTCCTATATTACTCAGTTTTACTATATTATATGTCTGTCAGACTGTGAAATTCAGTAACAGCCTTCTCAAGCTGGGGTGTAGCTCAGCAGCAGAGCATTTGGCTAGCAAGAGTGAAGCCCTGGGTTTCTCCTGAAGAAAAGAAAAAAAATCTCTGTGAAATTTGGTAACATCCTGTAGTTTGGGAATTACTCAACATTTTAAAAAGGATAATTAAGGCATCTTTCACGCATCCTAAATTATCAAGTCTAAGAATAACACTGCCAGGAGGATCACTGCAGGTTCAAGACCAGCCTGGGCAACATAGTGAGTTCAAGGCCAGCCTGAACTATATGGTGAGACTCTGCCTCAAAATTTTTTACTGAAAAAAAGGGCCGAGGATTTAGCTCAGTGGTTCTGCCACCTGCCTCACAAGCGCAAGGTTCTGAGTTCGATCCCTAGTACCAAAAAAATTTTTTTTTCTGGACTATCCATATAATGGAATACTACTCAGCCCTAAAAAGAATGACATTCTGATACATGCTACAACATGGATGAATCTAGAAAACATTACACAGTGAAATAAGCAAGAATAATTTTTTAGAAAGCCAGAATGCAAAATGTCATACATAATTATTCAATTTCTATGAAATGTTCAGAAAGTAGATGAGTAACTGGTCCAAAGTTGCAGGCTTGGGGGAGTACTAACAGGAATGAATACTAACAAGTATGGGTTTTTTTGGGTTTTTTGTTTTTTGGTACCAGGGATCGAACTCAGGTCCTTGTGCTTGCGCAGCAGGTAGTGAAACCACTGAGCTAAATCCCCGGCCCTGGGTTTTTTTAAAATAAACTTTATTTTATCCCATCCCATCCCCTCAAGCCACCCCCCTTTCATGTACAAAAGCTTTGTTTCCATTTTTTCCTTCCATTTTCACTTTTTTTCTTGTTCCTTCCTTCCTTTCTCCCTTCCTCCTCCCTTGTTCCTGTTCCCATTTGAACACTCTCTTCCCATTTCCCGACATCCACTGTACATTTCAGTCCTTATTTCCACTTTTGCTTTCTCACATCAGAAAAACAATGTGGTATTTAAACATGTGTGTCTGATTTATTTCACTTAGGAACATGGTCTCAAAGTCCATCCATTTAGCTATAAAGGTCTAAAGCTCACCCTTCTTTATGGCAGAGTAGTACTTCATTGTATTAAAAAAAACACACACTTCTTTATCTAATCGTCAGTTGATGGGCAATTGAGCTGTTTCCAAGATTTAGCTATTACACACTCTGCTGCTATAAACATGAGTGTGCATATATCACTGTGGTAAGATGCTTTTAATTCTTTCAGGAAGATACCAAGAACAGATATAGCTGGGTCAAATGGAACCTCTAGTTTTAGTTTTTTGAGAAATCTCCACCCTGATTTCCACAGTGGTTGCACCAGTCTACACTCCCACCAATAGTGGAGAAGGATTCCTTTTTGGTATGGAGGTTTTTGTAGGGTAATGAAAATGTTTAAAATTGTGATATTTGGGCCAGGGAGTTAGCTCAGTGGTGCCGCACCTGCCTGGCAAGCGCAAGGTCCTAAGTTCAATTCCTGGTACCAAAAAAAGTAAAATAAAATAAAATTGTGATGTTTGCCCACCCAATTGTAAACTAAAAGCCTCTGAATTGTACACTCTAAATACATGAATTATATGACATGTGAATGACATCACAATAAAGCTGTTACCAGGAAAAAAATTATGATAACACTGCCAGGCATGGTGGCCCATGCCTGTAATACCAGCACTCAGTAGGCTGAGGCAGGAGGATCACTGAGTTTCAGGCCAGCTTGGGCCATATAATGAGTTCAAGGCCAGCCTGAACTACATAGTGAGATGTAAAATTAGAAGAAGTGTGGGAAGAGGAGGAGGGGGAGAAGACTAATTTTTGCTTATTTGTGAAACAAAAGTACCTAACAAATTAATAATGTTTTTAAACTGCGTACCCAGATACCCTGGGACACCACAGTGAATGCACAGGATATTTTAAATTTTCGATAGACACTTGCTATCTGCCAGACACCAGGCAAACTGCTAACTTGAAGCAATTCACACCTTTAACACCAGATAACTATGTTCCTTTTAATGTGTCATATCTTTGCAAAGCTAGGTTTTTGGCAGTTGCTTGGATAAAAAGCAGATGCCACACAAAAATGAACATGTGACAGGAAATGAATACGGCAGTGTCCAAGCTGATTCTTTTGTAGGGGGGATGGAGATACATTTGGGAGATAATTAGGTTTGATGAGGACATAAAAGAGGGCCCCTGTGATGGGATTAGGGCCCTTGTGAGGAGAGATGCCACTCATTTGCTCACCTGTTCTTTCTCTCTCCTCACCTCCTACAGCACTCATCAGAAACCAAATACTGCTAGACCTTGACTTTAGACCGCATTATGAAATAAATGTCTGTGTCCTGTCTGTTGTTTAAACCACTGATCTGTGGTCCTGGGTTATGGCACAAGTGGAAGGAATGTGAGGAAAATCACAGCAGGTTTTAGAGTGTTTCCCTGAGGTAGAGGTTGTTTACAAATGAAAGGGATTCACTGAACCTTGTAGCTCAGTGGGCGAGCACCTGCCTAATATGCCTGAGGACCTGCGTTCCAACCCGGGGGGCTGGGAATATAGGAATCCACCACCACAGCCAGATAAATCAAATATGAAACATTATGTGAAACCCATTTTGTAGTTTGCTTTCATGAGTATACAGTAGACCCCCATCCCTTAGTCACAGTTTTCCTTTCCAAGGTTTCAGCTCCCCACAGTCAACCATGACCTGAAGTATTAAATGAAAACTTTTAGGAAAAAAAGTTTTAAACAATTTTTACCATAGTATATTATTATGATTGTTCTATTTTTATTGTTAGTTGTTGTTCATCTCTACTGTGCTGAATTTATAAATTAAGCTTTGTGCATGTATGATCACAAAAACCATAGTCTATACAGACAATCTCTAACTTATGAAGACTTGGCTTAAAATTTTTTAGCTTTGCAAAAGATTTATCAGAGTATTAAATGAATTTAACTTATTTGGATTTTCCTTATTTATCATACATTTCTCAAGCCATGTCCCCATTGTAAGTTAAGGACCATCTATACAATGTTCAGTACTATCCATAGTTTCAGGGTGTCTTAATATGGGTGTCTTAGTTACTTTTCTAATTGCTGGAGCAAAACATCCAATACCCAGATCCCTCCCACTGCTCCCAGCCCAGAGGAAAGGGCTTTTGGGCTGCCTTCTGTCCCACTGCTCCCAGCCCAGGGAAAGGGGCTTCTGGGCCACCATCCCTCCCATTGCTCCTGGCCCAGAGGTAGGGGCTTCTGAGCCGCCCTCCTACTGCTCCTGGTCCAGAGGAAGGGGCTTCCTGGCCACCATCCCTCCCGCTGCCCCCAGCCCAGAGGAAGGGACTTCTGGGCCACCATCCCTCCCACCGCTCCTGGCCAATCCCACCTCTTCCAGCTCAGAGGAGGTGATCCTCGTAGGCGCCAACAGCACCCCCCCACCCCCCCAGTCGAAATGAGAAAACATGTAAATAAGTATCAAAACCAGACTTCCAGATCACCTACAGCAACCCCAAAGGGAAATGAGATAGAACAATCTGATACTCAACCACCTGGACCCACTGAACTGGCAACAAAAGGCAATCTGGAAAAAAAGAAATCAGAAGTAATTTCTGAAATAACAGGAGAAATTGTGCCCCTAGTGCAAGACATGATTAATAAATCTAGAGAGGAGCTCAGGAACATGATGGAAACCCAACATAGGAAACAAATGGAATCCATAAAACAGATGCAAATAGATTTCCAGGAGATGAAAAACTCCATTGAAAGTCTACAGAGTAGAATGAGCCAATGTGAGGACAGAATTTCAGATATAGAAGATAAGATTGTAATTAATGACCAGGAAAAGAAAAATTGCTTCAAAATTATAAGGGAACATGAGAAATCAATCCAGCAGCTGCTAGATGATGCAAAGAAGAATAACATAAGACTGATTGGAGTCAATGAAGAAACAGGAGAGAGTGCAGATGACATAAAATAAAACTGTTCAGGGAAGTGATGGCAGAAAACTTCCCAAGCAGGGGAAAAGAGCTTGACATACAGATAAGTGAGGCATATAGGACTCCAAATAGCCTTGATCAAAAAAAAACTACACATAGGCATATAATTGTTAAGATTCCAGAAACTCAACAGAAGAACAAAGTTCTACAAGCACTCAGAGAAAAGAAACAAATCACATACAAAGGAGAGCCCATCAGAATCACAGCAGACTACTCAACACAAACCATCAAGCCAAGAAGAGCTTGGAGTGACATATTCCAAGCCCTAAAAGAAAACAGCCTCCAACCCAGATTGATGTACCCTGCAAAACTATCTTTCAAAATGGATGGAGAAATAAGATACTTTCATGACAAAGAGCACCTTAGGAACTTCATGAACGCCAAACCAGCACTCCAAAGAATTTTACACAATATCCTAGGAACAGACATTGAGGATCACAACCCCAGGAAGCAAAGCAGAATGAACCCATCTGGCATGACAAGAAATTAAATGTAGAGGGGGAGAACCCAACAAAAAGAAGAAGTCATGGCAATGACAAGTCAATATGTTTCAGTTATAACCATCAATGTTAATGGTCTCAATTCACCAATCAAAAGAAATAGACTGGCAGAATGGGCCAAGAAGCAAAATCCAACAATATGCTGCATACAAGAAACACACTTAATTCAAAAGGAAACTCATAGACTAAAAGTTAAAGGGTGGAAAACAATACTCCATGCGACGGGAACACAAAAAAAAGCAGGAGTAGCTATCCTCTTGGCAGATCAAGTAGATTTCAAACCAACACTGATTAAGAGAGATGAAGAAGGACACTACATCCTTGTAAAGGGAACAATCCAAGAGGAAGAGATGACAATCATAAATATCTATGCACCAAACACTAGTGCACCCAACTATACAAAACAAATACTAACGGACATGAAAAGTCATATATGCACTAATACAATAGTAATGGGGGACCTCAACACCCCACTGTCACAAATAGATAGATCAACTAGACAAAAAATAAGTAGTGAAATACTAGAACTCAATCGAACTTTTGAACAAATGAACTTAACAGATGTTTACAGAGTCTTCCACCCCACAAAATCAGAATACACATTCTTCTCAGCTGCACATGGGTCATTCTCCACAATAGACCACATACTCACACATAGAACATGTTTAAGTAAGTGCAAAGGAATTGAAGTTATCCCCTGTATATAATCAGACCATAGTGGGATGAAATAGGAGATCCATAGCATAAGAAACTGGAAAAATTTCATAAAAATTGAATAACCAATGGGTCACAGAGGAAATTAAAGAAGAAATCAGACAATTCCTTCAATTAAATGACAATGACAATACAACATATTGGAATCTATGGGACACAATGAAAGCAGTCTTACAAGGGAAATTCATAGCAGTGAATACGCATATTAAGAAAACAGAACAAGCCCAATTAAACAACCTGATGCTGCACCTCAGGCTTCTAGAAAAAGAAGGGCAGGACAACCCCAGAGCTCATAGAAGGGAGGAAATTATAAAGATCAGAGGAGAAATCAATGCAATGGAGACTAAGAGAACGATACAAAAAATCAAAGAAGCCAAGAGTTGGTTCTTTGAAAGAATCAACAAAATTGACAAACCCTTAGCCAACCTTATCAGAAAAATGAAAGAAAAGGCCCAAATCCATGCAATTAAGAATGAAAAGGGTAGGGCCAGGGATTTAGCTCAGTGTTTCCCATGCCTGCCTCGCAAGCCCAAGGTCCCAAGTTCAATCCCTGGTACCAAAGAAAAAAGAAAGAAAACATCTGGGCCGGGGATTTAGCTCAGTGGTTCCACCACCTGCCTTGCAAGTGCAAGGTTCTGAGTTCGATCCCTGGTACCAAAAAAAAAAAAAAGAATGAAAAGGGTGAAATTACAACAGACCCAGCAGAAATCCAGAGGATCACAATACCTACTTCCAGAAACTATATGCCAATAAGATGGACAAGACAGAAGAAATGGACAGATTCCTAGATACATATGAATTACCAAAGTTGAATGAAGAAGACCTAAAAATTCTAAACAACCTAATATCAACCAATGAAATTGAAAATGTAACTAAAAACTTACCAAGTAAGAAAAGCCCGGGCCCCGATGGCTTCAATGCTGAATTCTACAAGACATTTAGAGAGGAACTGCTGCCACTACTGTTTAAACTCTTCAATGAAATTGAAAGGGAAGCAATACTCCTGAATTCATTCCTGGAAGCAAGCATCACCTTGATCCCCAAAGCAGAGAAAGACCCAACCAAAAAAGAGAACTATAGGCCAAACTCACTAATGAACATAGATGCAAAAATCCTTAATAAGATACTGGCAAATAGAATGCAGAAGATCATCAAGAAGATCATACACCTTGATCAAGTGGGATTCATCCCAGGGATGCAGGGATGGTTCAACATATGCAAATGAATCAATGTAATACACTATATCAATAGAGCCAAGGACAAAAACCATATGATTATCTCCATAGATGCAGAAAAAGCATTTGACAAAATCCAACATGCATTCATGATAAAAACCCTACAAAAAATTGGAATAGATGGTCTCTACCTCAAACTGATAGAAGCCATCTATGAAAAACCAACAGCCAATATCATACTAAATGGTCAAAAACTGAAATCCTTCACACTCAAATCAGGAACAAGACAAGAATGCCCACTATCACCATTCTTGTTCAATATAGTTCTGGAAACATTAGCCATGGCAATTAGACAAGAGAAAGAAATAAAAGGAATAAAGATAGGAAATGAAGAAGTCAAATTGTCATTATTTGCAGATGACATGATACTCTATATAGAAGACCCCAAGAACTCCATCAAAAGTCTTCTAGACTTAATAACCAAATTCAGTCAAGTAGCTGGTTACAAGGTCAACACACAAAAATCAATAGCTTTCCTCTACATCAATGACAGACTCACTGAGAGAGAAATAGAGCAAATAATTCCTTTCACAATAGCATCCAAAAAACTGAAATACCTAGGAATCAACCTAATGAAAGAAATCAAAGACCTCTTCTCTGAAAACTATGGCACTATGAAAGGAGAGATTGAACATGATATCAGAAAATGGACAGACATCCCCTGCTCCTGGGTAGGAAGGATTAATATAGTGAAAATGGCCATACTTCCAAAACTGCTATATAGATTTAATGCAATTCTAATTGAGATCCCAGCAGCATACTTCATGGACCTTGAGAAAACAATCCAAAAATTCATTTGGAACAAGAAGAGACCTAGAATAGCAAAACCAATTCTAGGTAACAGAGACATGGCAGGGGGTATCACAATCCCCAACCTGCAACTCTACTACAAAGCTACTGTGATAAAAACAGCATGGTACTGGCAAAGAAACAGACCTGAAGATCAGTGGAACAGATTAGAAGATGCAGAAACAATGCCAGACACATTCAGCCATCTCCTGTTCAATAAAGGAGCCAAACACCCTCACTGGAGGAAAGATAGCCTCTTTAATAAATGGTGCTGGAAAAATTGGGCTTCAACTTGCCAAAGATTAAAACTAGACCTATATCTCTTGCCATGCACTACACTAAAATTGAAATGGATTAAAGATCTAAATATTAAAATAGAAACTCTGAACCAGTTGGAACAGAGGTTAGGTAAAACTCTTGAAGACATCAGTGTAGGAAAAGATTTTATGAACAAAACCTCAGTTGCCCATGAACTAGCACAAACAATCAACAAGTGGGATCTCTTCTTATTAAAAGGCTTCTACACAGCAAGAGAAACCACCAGCAGTGTGAAGAGACAACCCACAATGTGGGAAAAAATCTTCATCTGCTTTTCCTCAGACAAGGGTCTACTATCTCGAATCTATAAAGAACTTAAAAAGATCAGACCTCCCAAATTGAAAGACCCAATCCAAAAATGGGCATCTGAAATGAACAGACATTTCTCAGACAAAGAAGTAGAAATAGCAAATAAACACATGAAAAAATGTTCAACATCACTGGTCATATGAGAGATACAAATGAAAACAATGCTGAGATTCCACCTCACCCCAGAAAGAATGGCTGCTATCATGAAATCAACCAATAACAAATGCTGGCGGGGCTGTGGGGAAAGAGGAACACTGCTCCACTGCTGGTGGGAGTGTAGACTGGTGCAACCATTGTGGAAATCAGTATGGAGATACCTCAGAGAACTAGGACTGGAAGTCCCATTTGACCCCACTATTCCACTGCTGGGGATCTTCCCCAAAGAATTAAACGTATCATACCACAGTGATATATGTGCACCCATGTTCGTAGCAGCACAGTTTGTAATAGCTAAAACTTGGAAACAGCCCAAATGCCCATCAACTGGAGACTGGATCAAGAAAATGTGGTTTTTTAATAAAATGGAGTACTACTCAGCCATAAAAAATGAGAAATTAGAGACATTTATAGCTAAGTGGATGCCCATTGAGGTGATACTCTTAAGTGAAATAAATAGGACACACATGTATAAATACTGAATAATTTCTCTGGTGTGAGAAACTGAAAGTGTAAATAAGGACTAAAATGTATAATAGGTAATGTGAAATAGGAAAAAAAGGGGCAAAGGGGAAGGAAGTGGGAGGGCTAGGGGAAACGATAGAAGGGAATGGGATTAATATGAGAAAATGGAAAAATAGGAACAAAATCTTTGTAAATAGGGAGGACTGGAGGGGTTGAAGGGAGGGCTGGGCAAGGGTGAAAAATAAGAACCAAGAGAGATTATGTAAAGGTGCAAATTTCCAATGATGAATGTCATTATATTGTATACCTAAAATGTACCAATGATTAGAATGAATAATCGATAATGCAAAATAGGAAGAAATGGTCTAAAGGGGTAGGGGTAGTGGGAGGGGCAGGGGAAAGGAAAGAAGGGAAAGGAAAAATGCTGAGAAATGGAAAAAATGGAAATAAAGTCTTTGTAAATAGGGAAGGGTGGAGGGTGTGAAGGGAGGGCTAGGAATGGGGAAAAAATAAGAACCAAGATGCATTATGTAAAGGTACAATTCCCAATGAGAAATGTAACTGTGTTGTATACCTAAAATGTACCAATAAAAGAATTTAACAACAACAAAAAAAAAAAAACCCAAAAAAACCACAAAAAAATAACATCCAATACCCACAAGTTAAAGAAGAAAAGATTTATTTCAGCTCACAGTCTGTGGAGGTTTCAGTCCATGGTTGGCTGGCTCCAGCATAAGGCAGCATGGCAAAGGGGCATGGCAGAAGAGAAACAGTCCATGGCAGGGTAGGCAGGAGGCAGCAAGCAACAAGGCCTCCCTTTCCCTTTTATCTCATCCAGGCTACAAGCTCTTCAGGTGATGTCACCCACACCCAGAGAGGACCTTCCTAGTATCTACACCCAGAACTTTGATAAACCAATACACCAGAGAAACTATTCAATATTTACATATGACCCCACACACCCTTCTTTAATCCATGTTCACACACCCTAGATCCAGTCCTATGAAAAGCCCCAGCAGATAAAGGGGGACCACTGAATATCCCTGAAACAGCTGATTATTTATCAAATGTTGTGTTTTAAAGGTGTGGGCTGCAAACCACCAGTGCAATTGCATCATCTTGGTTTCTGGTTTCTTTCATGACCTCTTAAATCAGAATCAGGCCCAGGTACCAGAGTTCAAGAACTGCTGACCACTATAGGGCTCTGGTTTTGAAACAGTTTAAGCTACATTTGCATCACGTAGGTATGTCATCCAGGCTTTCTGTGTTTCTAGTTCACACAAATCCTTAATAAATTGATGTGTTCTGGCAAAGCTTCAGAAATACCTAAGAAAATCTTTTTTTTTTCTTGCAGTACTGGGAAGTGAACTCAGGGCCTTTGCACTGAACTACATCCCCAACACTTTTTAGTTTTTATTTTGAGACAGGATCTAGCTAAATTACCCAAGCTAGACTCAAATTTGCAGTCTTCCTGCTTCAGCCTCCAAAGTAACTAGGATTATAGGTGTGTGCCACCATACCCAATAAAGCTCCTTTTAAAGTAACTCCTTTTTTTATTTTATTACCAATGAAACATGTGCTTATAGCAGAAAATCTGAGAAATAAAAATAAGCATTAAGAAGGAAAAATAATCAGCGCTAACCACTGCTAGCTTTTTGGAATATACCTGTGCAGGAATTGGAAGCAGAGATAAAATTTCATTCTTACAAAACTAGAATCAGTGAGAGGCACAGTCACCTAAAATCCCAGCATTCTGAGAGGCTGAGGCAGAAAGATCACAAGTTTGAGCCTATCTTGGGCAACTTGACAAGATTTTCTCTCAAAATAAAAAATAAAAATAAAAAGGGCTGGAGATGTAGCTCAGTGGTGGAGCAGTTGCCTAGGATATGTCAGCCCCTGGGTTCCATCCCCAGTACAAAACAAAACAAAACTGTTATCTGCTGTTTTTCTTGCACATTGATATATCTTGAACATTTTCCCTTTGCCATTAAATATTCTTCCATGGCATTGTTTGAATGGCTCTGTAGTATTTTGTTATATGAATGATGTATGAACATGTTTGTCCCACAAACCTCAACCTAGTTGCACATGATATTTATCTGCTGGTCCCCCCACCATGCCACTTGATTCTTGATCTACGGCAGGGTCCAGGAACCCTGATTTTTTTTTTTTGGAAGCTCCTCAACTGACTCTAATGTAAAGAGGTAGAATTGAAAAACATTAGTTTGATCAATGGTTAATTAAACATTTGGAATTTTCTCATCTGTGTGCTTGGACATTGATAAACATCTCTGTATCTTTGTCATGTCCTAATTATTTCCTCTAAACATCCAGAAACATGTAACCTCTGGTGACAGCAAAACCTTCACCACACGTGGCTGAGCTTTTTTTTTTTTTTTTTAAGTTTTATCATTTATTTATTTATTTTCTTTCTTTTGGTACCGGGGATCGAACTCAGGACCTTGCACTTGCAAGGCAGGCAGTGGCACCACTAAGCTAAATCCCAGCCCCTGAATTTTTTTGTTCAACCTCTTCCTAAAACTTTGTTGCTGGGTGTGGTGGCACATGCCTGTAATCACAAATACTCAGGAAGCTGAGGCATGAGGATCCCAAGTTTAAGACCAACTTGGTCTGCACAAGGAGTTCGAGGCAAGGCAGAGAAAGAAAGAAAAGAAAAGAAAAGAAAGAGAGAGAGAAAGAATGAAAGAAAGAAAGGAGGGAGGGAGAAAAAGAAAGAAAGCAAGAAAGCATCAAAGAAAGAAAGAGCAAGAAAGCAAGGAAGCAAGGAAGAAAGGAAGAAAAGAAGAAAGGAAGAAAGAGCAAGAAAGCAAGGAAGCAAGAAAGCCAGAAAGCAAGAAAGAAATTAAGAAGGAAGGAAGGAAGGAAGGAAGGAAGGGAGAAAGAGCAAGAAAGAAAGCGAGAAAGCCAGAAAGCCAGAAAGCAAGCAAGCAAGCAAGGAAGCAAGGAAGCAAGGAAGCAAGAGAGAAAGAGAGAGAGAGAGAAAGAGAGAGAGAAAAAGAAAGAAAGAAAGAAAGAAGTTAAGAAAGAAAGGAAGGAAGGAAGAAAGGAAGGGAGAAAGAGCAAGAAAGCAAGAAAGAAAGAGAGAAAGCAAGAAAGCAAGGAAGCAAGGAAGTAGGAAAGAAAGAAAGAAAAAAGATACAGGGTGGGGATTTAGCTCAGGGGTCCCATCGCCCACCTCGCAAGCGTAAGGACCCAAGTTCGATCCCCGATTCCAAAAAAAAGAAGAGAGAGAGAAAGAGAGAAAGAAAGAAAGACAGACTTGGCCTACTGTATTTAGGATCTTGAGGTTCAATATGTGCAAAACCCTATGAAGGAACATTCTTGGAGAACACATCTTCATGGGGCATATTTTTGTCATTAGGACAAAAGAAGGACAAAAAAATAAGGGTCAAAGGACTACCAAGTTGGAACCAGACATTTACCACCTGACCTCGAGCTTTGTCATAATGGAGATATATAAATAACCCAAGCAATACTCTCTTAAGAGATTGAAATAAGAAGAAAATGGAAATAAGGGAAAGTTAGGAAGAAAGAAAGGAAAAGAAATAAACTTTTAGTGAATAGACAAACACTGTGCTAGGCTCTTTCATAAATATTATTTCTAAATTAGATGGCTGTTAGGTCAGAAATAGTCTGTCTGACATTAATCACGATGAACAGAGCCAGATTTTTTTAAAGCCCTAAAGCTTTGAACATGAATTAATTTGTCCTTTAAACCAGGTCTCTCTTAAACAAATGATGTTAATGCTTGAGAGGGTTATGAGATCCAGATTTGTGTGTGCATTTAAATTCCTCATCCTGCCTCAATTCCAAAATAGATGCCCAGTATCCAGCCTTCAAATCCACTTATGGGGACATGATTTTCTCCAACTTTCTCTTCCTGTGTGGGAAACTAGATGGAAAACAGATACCACACATCCATCGAATGCCCGCTGTGAGTCCTAAACAGCAGCAATCCCTTAGAGCTTTAATTGCCCACATTATTTATTTATATTCTTTGAATATTAGTCAACTGAGAAAGGACTTAGAAATGTTTGCCCTTTGGAGAAGGCAGCCATAGCTGATCTCCTCAAAAATTTGAAAGACTGATAGTGTGTACATCCAGAGAGGAGGACTAGGACCTGGAAGTCAGGGAGGTTGCTAGTTTGGATCTGAAATGTCTCCCCAAAGTCCACATGTCAAAGGCTCGGTCCCAGCTCCTAGCATTATGGGAAGGTGTGAAATCTGTAAGAGGTGAAGCCTAGCAGGAGGAAGTTAGGTCACTGGGGGCATGCCCTCCAAAGGCATTGTGGGACTCCACCCCTTCCACTCCCTCTTTTCCTACTGGCCATGAGGTGAAGGGGCTTCATCTGCTGTGGCTTCCACCGTGATGCCACTTCACCCACAGGCCCAAAAGTGATGGGGCCAGCAGTCCATGAACTGAGACCACCAAAACTGTGAACCAAAGTAAACCTTTTCTCTTTTTAAGTTGATTATTTCCGGTACTTTTTATGGTAAGGGAAGGCTGACTAACAGAGAAATCATCTGTTGATAGCAACTCTTCCACAAGGGATGAGCTGCCTGGTGAGATGAAGCATGTCAGAGTTTTCTCCAAGAGCTCAACTTCATTAAATTTAAAGACTTGTTCTTAGTTCTGAGATTACTTAAAATTAAGCCTTCTGGCTGGGTCTAGTGGTCCATGCCTGTAATCCCAGGATTCTGGGAGGCTGAGGCAGGAGAATCACAAATTCCAGCCCAGCCTGGGCAACTTAGTGACTTAGAAAGATCCTGTCTCAAAATAAAAAATAAAAAAAGGAACATAGCTCAACGAGAAGACCCCCAGTACTAAAAAAATTAAAAATATAATACTCAGAGGTGGACTGAGAAACAATAGTAATAATGGTAATACATTTAACAATAGCACCACTCTGAACACAGCCTGGTAACTTGCTGAACTCTCACCACAGCCCTACAAGTAGCATACAATTATTGTTCTCATTTTACAGCAGAGAAAAACTGACCGGTTTCACTTCAAGTCATTGACAGATGATAACGGCCCAGGTCCGGCCTTGCTCCTCAGCTGTCCGACTTTTGTTGGCTGGACGAGCGCTCCTTGGAATATTCTTCTTTCCAGCTCCTCTGAACGTGATGGAGACAGCAAGGAGGGGGAGATCTTTGTTCTTTTCCCATGCAGTGATTAATTCCAGGAACGCAGCTAATCTGTCATGTCCTATAATTTTCCATAATAGGGATGTCAATTTTTAGCTTTTATGAGACAAATTATGCAAATAAGCATAGGATGCAGTCATGACAAGAAGGTGAACAGTTTCTTCTGTCGCAGCAGCCTGGGCAGCAGTGTTGTCAGGGGGTAGAGGGGTCAGAGTTTCCGCGAGACAAAACTGCAGACTGCTCTACCAAAGAGAGTGCACCTTAATCCACCCTCCCGCCTCTGTTCCCTGCGGGTGACTAAAGGACACACTGTACTTTTTTTTCTTTTACTAATTCATGTTTTTTTAATTTTTATTTGATTGATTGATTGATTGATTGATACCAGGGATTGAACTCGGGACCTTGCACTTTCGAGGCAGATGGCAGCACCACTGAGCTAAATCCCCAGCCCTTTATTTTATTTTTTATGGGCACAATTTAGATATACATAATGATCACATTCATTGTATGGAATTTATACCTGTACATATCTTGATTCATATTTTTTCCCATTGCCTTCCCTCCCTTCTACCCCTCCTCCCCTTATTTTCAAGAGCTGTTTCCATTTTCTCTTTTTCTCTTTTTTCTTTTCCCTTCCTTCCTTTCCCTCTCCCCGCTCCCCTGTGCCTCTTCCCATCTGAACATTTCCTTCCTACTTCGCAGTATCTATTATACATTTTAGTCCTTATTTATACTTTCATTGTCTCACACCAAAGACAATGTGATAATTATACATGTATGTCTGATTTATTTCACTAGAGTATGGTCACAAGGTGCATCCATTTAGCTATAAATGTCTCAAATTTATCTGTCTTTATGGCTGAGTAGTACTCCATTCTATTTTTAAAAACACATTCTCGGTCTGGGGATTTAGCTCAGTGGTCCCAATACCTGTCTCACAAACGCAAGGTCCTGAGTTTGATCACTGGTAGCCACCCCCCCGCAAAAAAAACCATATCCTCTTTATCCACTCATCTGTTGATGGGCATTTGGGCTGTTTCCCAGACACAGCTATTACAAATTGTGCTGGTATGAACATGGGCGCGCATGTATCACTGTGCTATGATGCTTTTAGTTCTTATGGGAAGATACTAAGAAGGTGAATAGCTGGATCAAATGGAATCTCTAGTCCTACGGGTTTTTTGGTGGGTTTTTTTTTTTTTCTAGTCCTGGTTTTTTGAGGAATCTCCATACTGATTTTCACAGTGGTTTCACCAGTCGACACTCCCACCAGCAGTGGAGCAGGGTTCCTCTTTCCTCACAGACCTCCCCATCATTTGTTATTGGTTGATTTCTTGATGACAGCCATTCTTTCTGGAGTGAGGTGGAATCTCAGTATTGTTTTGATTTGCATCTCTTAAATGACCAGTGATGTTGAACATCTTCATATATTTATTTGCCATTTATACTTCTTCATCTAAGAAGTGTCTATTCATTTCAGATACCCATTTTTGGATTGGGTCTTTATATTGGAACAGCTGGCAAAAAAAATTTTCCACTCTGTGGGTTGTCTCTTCGCTCTGTTGGTGATTTTCACTTTGCAAAAGCTTTTTTTTTTTTTTTTTTTTGGTACCTGGGATGGAACTCTGGTCCTTGCCCTTGTGCAGCAGGTGGCAAAACCACTGAGCTAAATCCCTGGCCCAACTTTTATTTGGGGAATAAAAACTTTTTAAAGTATTTTCAGATAGAAGTGGGGTTTATGTGGATTTAAAATACAGTTCTCAGGGGGTGGGGCTTGTGTCGCAAGTACAAGGTCCTGAGTTCGATCCTTGGTCCAAAAAAAAAAAAAAATACAGCTCTCAGGGGCCTGAGATATACCTAAGCAGAGCAGAGCCTGCCTGCCAAGTGCTAGGCCCTGAGTTCAATTTCCAGTACAAAAAACCCACAGCCATCAAAGTCCCCTCTCCACCCACTCCAGAACTATCACCCTGGGAGAAAGACCACAGACCTTGTCTTAATCCCAGGAACCCAACAGCAACAAGCAGGACTTGGGATCTGGAAGGATGGGCTGTGCGTGTGGCTCGTGCTCCCAACCTTTCCAAGCGGGCCATTAAGGACATTAGTTTCACTTTATCATTCACGGGAAATGTCTACAGCTCCGGCCAGCCTGGCATCCCCAACCAAAGTAAGAAAAACGGGCTCCCTGACCTCTCCGCTGCCCAGAGGGAATCAAGGGTGGCCGTGCAGGCCGCCGAGAGGCGCAGACCCCAGGCGGCTGCACCCCCTCCTCGACCTAGGCCGCCCAGGACAGGTTTGAGGCAGCAACAGAAAACACCTGACATGCTTCAGACTCAAAGGTAAAAACTATCTGAGAAAAGAATTTCGATTCTCCCGAACACTTTCTAGAGATGAGCGCATATAATTATTTTTGTTTGTTTTGGTTTCCAGTTCCCCTGGCTTGGCCTCCCAAGTGCCGGGCTTACAGTCCTGCGTCACCACACCGGCTGAAGGGGATACAGTCATTGATAATGGGCTGCTGGGAAATCTGTTTAGGCCACACTTCTTAATGGCAAATGTGAAACACTGGTACACGCAGAAAATTCCCCCAGTCCCTTCCAAGTTCACCTCTCACCCCCTCTCCTGCGTGAGTGCTCGTCTGGTCCTATTCTTGGCCTGCAAGATACCCATTGCCAGTCAATGTGGCTGAGCTCTGAGACAATCTGCAGGGACACACACACACACACACACACACACACACACATGCTCACATGCTCACACGCACACACCCTGCCCACCCTCCATATCCTTGGGTTCTGCACCCTTAGGTTCAACCAAAAGCTGACTGAAAATATTCAGGAGAAACCTGGCTTGGTGGTGCACACTTGTAATCACAACACTTGGAAGGCTGAGGCAGGAGGACTGGAGCAAGGGCTACATAGGGAGTTCAAGGGCAGCCTGAATTACATGGCGAAACTGTGTCTCAAAAAATAAAAAAAAAAACACTGAAAATTTTTTTAAAATTAAAAATAAAACGATTGTTTCATCTAACTTTATAAGAATGATGTTTTTAAAAAAAATAGCCATTGTCGGGCCAGAGATTTAGCTCAGTAGTGCTGCCACCTGCCTCACAAGTGCAAGGTCCTGAGTTCAATCCCTGGTATCAAAAGAAAAAAGAAAAAATAGCCGTTAGAGCAGGCTGCCTGCCTCACTGTGGGGAGGGTGTCGGGTGACAGCTATTCGGGGTCCTTTTCTACCTAGCAACTGATAAACAAAGAAAAAACTCTTTGTCATTGGCCAGATCCCAACTTGGCAACAGACATAAATTCACTAGTCTTAAATTTAGCCATTGGAATTTCATTTTAAAAGAGAGAGAAGGAAAAGAATGGAACTTTTTAGAGCTCATTGTGCAGCTTATGAATGTGAACTTCACTAAAGGGTCGGACCAGATAAATGAAGAGGAAGAAAAAGTGAGGCTTTTTTTGTACTACAGATTAAACCCAGGGCCTTCAACTGAGCCACATCTCCAGCTGTTTTGTTTGTTTGGTTGTTTGTTTGTTTTGTTTTTTTAGACTAGGTCTCAATAAATTGCCCAGACTATACTCAAATTTGCTATCTTCCTGCTTCAGCCTCCCAGAGTGCTGGGATTACAGGAGTACACCACCATCTTGGCAGTGCTGTAACTACACATTTAATGCTTCCACTCACACATCTGCCATTGTCCTAGTCTGTGAGCCCAACAAGGGACAAGGTGTGGACTTTAACAAGAACATTTGGAGCCAGATGGGGTGGCACATGCCTATAATCCCAGCACTCGGGAGGCTGAGGAAGGAGGATCTCTGCAAGTTCGAGGACAACGTGGGGTACATAGTGAGTTAAGATCAGCCTGAAATACACAGTGAAACCTTGTCTCAAAAAAACAAAAAGACAAAATAAAATTGGGGCTTCACATTTTGTTTGACCACAAAGTGAGCTCATTGCTGAAAAGCTCACAGAGACAGCCCTCAGGTGTCCTGTGTGAAACCAGCTCAGGGTGACAGAGAACCAGCACCAGAACTTACATTTCCTTTCTTAGCTCAGCGCAAAGACCTTGGATTCAATCCCCAGGGTCGCTTAAAAAAAAAAAAAAGAAGAAGAAGAAGAAAAAATTCTCCCGTCTAAGGCTGTTGTATAAAGTTTTTAGGGCAGGTTTTTGGTTTGGGGTTTTTTGGCAATACTTGGGAGGGGGATCTAACACAAGGCCTAACATTATCGGCCATTTCGGTGGGTTTTTACTTATTTCGCATTAGTCCTCCGACTGCCCTGCGTCGCACCAGCAAGATTCACACTAGAAACTTGGCCAAGAGGATTCAGTCTTGGTCAAGGTCAAAATGAGTTTTCATCGCGTCCAGGAATCAAGTCCAGGTTTCCAGCCCCTCGGGCTGCTTCGCCTTCACGTCAGAAAACATTCCTGCCCTCGCCCATCTCCTGCCCGGCTCTATTCTCAGCCTGTGCGGCTGCCCCTGCTGAAAATAGACTCTGCCCACCGCAGCCGGGGCTGTGCCCTTCGGGCGGCAGAGGGACAGGCGAGGGCTTTTCTCCCCCGATACCTAGGCCAGATTGAGCAAAACCAATCAGACATGACGTCCAGTTGAATCTGGATATCCGGTGAGCAAAGAAAGCTTGTTTCATAGAAGTATAGCCCGTGCAATACTAGGACATACTTATGCTAAACATTTATGTATTACTTTGTCTGAAATCCGATGTAATTGCGTGTCCTATGTAGTACTGGCAACCCTGGCCTCCATCCACCCCCACTTCTACCTGATACCCACACCCAGGACCCAAAGTCTGGAAAGTCGCTCTCACATCCACTATGGAAATGGTTCTCCCGTCTGTTCCCTTGATATTTTACAACCTTTCAAAAATAATAATAATGATGCAAAAGCTGGGGGCAGTGGCATTACCTGAAGTCCCAGCTACGCAGGAGGCTGGGGGGAAAGGATCCTATCAGCCAGAAGTTCAGGGCTAGCCTGGGCAATATAGCAAGACCCCAGTTTTTAAATTAAATTACAAATTAAATTACAAATGTTGGTTTTATTGCCCCACTACAAAAGGAATATATGTGTACTTTGTAAGATGGCTGCGACCAAGGGGTGGTTTCTGTGTCGCTTTGCCTCTGAATACGGTTGGGCTTGTGACTTGTACCCAACACAACAGCCACAGGGAGCCAAAGAAACTTCCAGGCCAAACTAGCAAGGGAGAGGCAGGCTGACCCTGCGCGCATGCGCACCACACAGCCCGAGAGCACGGAGGAGGAGTCCGGAGACCGGGGGGGCCAAGGCGACGGCGCACGCAGGCTCGGCAGAGGCAGAGGGCGCTTCGGGTCTTCCCAGCTAGGGTCAGGTAGCAGAGGCAAGGCGGGCAACAGCTGCTGGGACGCTTCCCAGCTGAGTCGGTGACAGGACGCAGGACGTTCCAAATGCTTGACCTCAGAACCTGTCAGCTAGTGAAAGGCTTGTTATTTTATGTCACTAAGTCTGCAGTGGTTGATTTTGCAGCAGTAATAACTAGAATACCTGGTCTTTGCAGAAAAATAAAAAAGTTACCTAAATTCCACGTGAAAGTCGATTGTTTTAAATTTTTTGAGGTATGTGTTTCCACTATGGCCACATGCACATTTTCCTCCTTAAATAAATACGCTCTCACAGCAAGGCACCCTACAATGGCCGAGATTGTGTCTTTCAGTGCTGGGGACTGAACCCCTGGCCTTGGCCTGGGTAAGCACCCTGCCACTGGACTACATCTTTGCACTGCCCCGCCCCTTTTCGAGATAGGGTCTTGCCAGGATGCTTCTGCCTCAGCCTCCTGGAATGCTGGGATTACAGGTGTGCACCACCACACCAGGCTTTTGACTTTTTATCACTACAAATACAGCTGTGATGAACATAATGAACATACTAACAACAAACTTTGCAGATCTGACTTTTACCCCCCTCAGATAAACTCCTAGAATTGCACTTGTTACATCAAAGGGCCTTCATATTTTTGCCTTGTGTACCTTTGTCTTGTTCTTGTAGTGCTGAGGTTCAAACCCAGCACACTAGGCAAGCACTGCACCACTGACCTACATCCCATCGAGCTTCCGTTTTATTTTGACACGGATCTCACTAAGTTCTCCAGGCTGGGGTGGAACTTGATCCTCCTGCCTCAGCCCAAGTAGCTGGGATTAGAGGTGTGCACCACCATGCTGGGCTTTTTTTTTTTTTTTTAAACACTTCAAAAAGTTTATTTCAGAATGACCTACAGAACCTTATCTCCATAAATGTCCTAGCAGTATTTCTTATAGGATACCACTCAGTTTTGTTTCTAGGAATCCAACAGTAAAAGCAAAATTCAAGTCCCCTTATCCAAACTGAGATCATCAGAGGGGGAGTTCTAGAGAAGTGATGAACTTTACTAAATTGCTTCCTGTTTCCAGGATGACTCCTTTTGCATTTAAAACTTCTACTTTAATTCCCAATATGTCAAAGGTTTTTTCAAATCATTATTTTCACACTATATAGAAACAGTACTTTAAATCAGTCATTCTTTTTGTTTCAATAGGGTCCACATGCTGGCTTTTTAAAAGGCTTTTTTTTTTTTGTAATACATACACTTTCCCCAAAAAACAAATATTAGTCTCATTAATGGGTTAACTCAGTTTATGAAACTGAGTAGGGGGAAGAGATGTAACTCTCAAACCTACTAGATATCCGAAACACAAGTTCGTGTTCTCTAAAATCGAAGAATGAACTCTAGAAACAATGGAGGTTAAGAGTAGGAAAAATTTATTGGGAGAAAGAAAGCTCCTGCCTAAGAGAGACAGAAGGGGAACCAGAAAGTGGGTTGCCCACCGACCCTACATTTCAAAGATGTTTTATACGCCAAAGCCTTGTGGTGAAGCGGGTACAAAGTGGGACAAAACTGTAAGACCCAATGGCAATTTACAAGGTGGGCATGAGGTGGGACAAAACCATGACCAACCAATAAGATTACAAGTACAGTCACCCAGGTAATATTGATTAAATGGGAGTCAAATGGGAAGACAAGTCACGTAGCAAATGTACAAGGATTTTCAGTAAGGGTGGGGGTCAGGGATATTTCCTGGAGAGGCTGGGTTAAGACCCTGACCCCCCCCCAGGTGATTCATACCTATTTATAATATCAATCACTGCTATTTATCTCCAGGGGAAGCACAAGGGTGTGTAGTTTCTTCTCTCCTTTTACAATTTTGGCCTTCAGTGAATGTGTCTTGATTATCCTCCGTGTTGGCTCCTCCTGGGCTGGCCCAGTCTAACTGCCTACAAGATATCTAATTAAATTACCTATCTGCAATAAAACCATACAACAGTGTATGAGGAATCACATTTTCACATTCTCAGCAGCAGCAGATATTCTGGTTATTTAGAATTTTGTCAATTTTATGAGCAAATGTGTTACTTCATTGTTAAATATTCTAGGCTAAACACTATTGCCATATTCATTACCCACTTGTGTTTCTTTTTTGGTATGAATTGCCTCATCTTGTCCTCATCTTTCAATTAAAATAGTTGTCATCAGTTAGTTATTTATAAAACCTCTTTGAATATTAATTCTTGGCCAGACAAGGTGATACACGCCTGTAATCCCAGTACTCTGGAGGCTGAAGCAGGAGAATCGCCATGAACTCGGGGCCAGCCTGGACTGCATAGTGAGACTCTACCTCAAAAAACAAACAAAAACAACAGAAAACACTGACAAAAAATATTAATTTTATCAATACTCTGTCACACTATTGTAGACAGCTAAGTTAATTAGGTAACTCGGAGGCAGTTAGACAGAGCCGGCCTTCCAGGAATCATCACAAATGACAATACATTCACTGAAGGTCAGCAGTATAAAAAGAGAAAAAGTACTACACTCTCATACTTCCCCTAGAGACGAATAGCAGTGACTGATATTCAAAATATGCATCAATCTCTCTAGCACATTTCCTTTCTGGAAATTCCTCATTCATTCTATGTATGTTTGCTAGGTGACGATCTCCATTTCATCAATATTACCTGGGTGACTGTACTTGTAATCTTACTGGTTGATCATAGTTCTGTCCCACCTTATGCTCACCTCCTGATTTCCCATTGGATCAATAGTACCTAAGCAACTGCGTTTGTTATCTTATTGACTATAGTTCTGTCCCACCTGGAAGCCACCTCGCCTCATGGCTTTGTCCCATAAGACACCTTTGAGAGACTGGGTGGGCGGGCAACCCACTTTCTCGTCCCCTGTCTGTCTCTCTTAAGCAGAAGCTGTCTTTCTCTCAACAAATTTTTCCTACTCCTAACCTGTTTTTCCTCGAATTCATTCTTCGATTTTAGAGAATACGGACTCCCATTTCGGATATCTAGCAGGTTGAGAGTTATAATATTTCCATTATTTGGATTACTTGGTGCCCTGCATCAATACAGGTAAAGAAGAATGTTTGAGCTAGTCATTTGTCTTTTACTGAACATGTAGTTCAAAAATGAAATATATTTGAATAAAGTCACATCCAGGAAATTGAATATCGGTTCATGCTTGGTTCGTTTATTACCCTTCAAGGCATATTTACTTGTGGTTATCAAGTACAGGGAAAGAAAATACATGGAAGGGGCCGGGGATTTAGCTCAGTGTTGCTGCACCTGCCTCGAAAGTGCAAGGTCCGGAATTCAATCCCCAGTACCTGTCTCAAATTAACATAAAATATAAGTAAATGGCTGGGGTGCAGCCCAGTATGAAGGTCCTGGCTCCACCGCGCGGTACTAGAAAACAAGCGAACAAAGCAGACCTCAGATAATAACTATGATTATATTATATTTTATCATAATTGTTTCTAATGTTATAAGTACATTTATAATCCTTTTGTTTGCACCTCTAATATGATTTATGTGTTAAATTATTCACTGCAGTGCAATTCTTAGGGAGTAGGGTTTACTATGCACCCTACGTCTTCTCACAATAACTTTAAAATCATTAGCCTTTCTGCTGTTACTATTCCCGTTTGTAACTAGGAGGTGGAGCTCCAGGCGGCAGGTTCAGGCTTTGGATCGCCACCCCTTGGCCCTCACCCCGAGCGACACCCCGAGGACCTGCCTCGGTCCCGTCACTCCGGGAGCTGACGCTGCAGACAGCACATGCGTCCGTTCGTTCAGATGCCGCAACCACAAAGCACTGAGATGTGACCTGAAACACCTGTGACTTTCGTCCCCTGCTCAGAGATTCCCCAGCACCGGGCGGGGTGCCCAGGCTCCTTCGGGCATGGCCTGAGGTACCTGGGAGCCTCTGCCAGGCTGCACCTGTGGGCCATCCGCCCCGGGCTGCCACACTGCCTGTCACATCATGGGGGACACAGAGCAGGGTCACAAAAACCAGATGTGGTGGTGCAGCCTGTAGTCCCAGCACTTAGGAGGCTGAGGCAGGAGGATCATGAGTTTAAGACCAGTCTGGACTACATGGCAAGACCCTGTCTCAGAAATGTTTCCTAAAGCTGGGCACAAATAGCACACACCTGTAATCCCACCTACTTGGGAGGGCACTTGGAAGGCTGAGGCAGGAGGATTTCGGTGAGTTCAAGACCAGTCTGAGCTACATAGTGAGACCTTGTCTTAAAAAAAAGTAAAAAAAAAAAAGAGAGAAATTCAAAGTATAAATAACTAAAGAGAATAAAAGATAGCTAATAGGAAACCGAGAAGTGGATCTTTTCCAAATGTGAAGAGGACGAATTGATGGAGGAAGAGGGAAGGAAAGAAGGGGACCTAAAGTGAATTCAGATGTGCTGTGTACACGTAGCAACACCCCACGAGGAATGTATCCTCTACTAATAAAGGTAAAATGTGAAGCTGGGCCTCCTGGCCGGGTGTGCTACAGGTGTACTGCAATCCCAGCGATGGGGGAAGACGTAACTCCCAAACCTGCTAGATACCAAAAATGCGAGTTCGTGTTCTCCAAAATCCTAGAATGAATTCTTGGAAAAACAGGTTAAGAACAGGAAAAATTTATGGGGAGAAAGACAGCTTCTACCTGAGAGAGACAAAAGTGGACCAGAAAGTGAGTTGCCCGCCTACCCTGCTTCTCAAAGGTGTTTCATGGGACAAAGCCATGAGGCAAGGTGGCTTCCAGGTGGGACAAAACTGCAGTCAACTAATAAGATTACAAATGCAGTCGCTTAGGTAATATTCATCCAATAGGAAATCACAAAGTGAGTATGAGGTGGGACAAAACCATGATCAAGCAGTAAGGCTGCGACAAGTATAGCCCCTTAGGTAATATTGATTAAATGAAGGGCCGGGGATTTAGCTCAGTGGTTTCACCGCCTGCTGCGCAAGCGCAAAGACCCAAGTTTGATCCCCGGTACCAAAAAAAAAAAAATTGATTAAATGGGGATCAAATGGGGAAGCAAGTCACGTAGCAAGCGTACAAGGACCAAACAAGGATTTCTGGTAAGGGATGGGTCAGGGACCTCTCCCAGAAGCTCTCAGTCCCCCACCTAGGTGATTGATCCCTATTTAGAATATCAGTCGCTGCTATTCATCCCCAGGGGAAGGCACAGGTGCAGTGAATGGTCTTGATTGTCCTCCATGTTGGCTCCTCGAGGGCTGGCCCTGTCTAATTGCCTACAAGATGCCTAATTAACTTACCTGTCTAATCCCAGCACTCAGGAGGCTGAGGCACGAGGATCACTGAGAGTCCGAGGCCAGCCTGGGCTGCATAGTGGGTTCAAGGCCACCCTGGACCACAGCGAGACCCTGTCTCAAAAAAATATTAAAATTAAAAAATAAAATGAAATACATTTAAAATAAAATTTGAAAGAAAAAAAACGATGTCTTCTAAAGACACTAGAAATATATCTTTGGTTTCAGCCCCAAGGATATTTGTCCTCCTGGGCAGTCAGTTTATTTCTAGATACAAAGCGCGAACAGATCCTTGCGTGCTCATGCAGGCCTGTAGTCCCAGCACTCCAGAGGCTGAGGCAGGAGGATCGCTGGAACTTCCAGGCCGGCCTAGGCCACATAGTGAGTTCAAGGCCAGCCCGAACTGCATAGCGAAACCCTGTCCCAAAACCCAAACAACAAAAATCACGAGCAGATTGATCTTGGCGTTTCGCCAGCTGGAGAGACGCAGCTCAGGGACCTCAGGTTTACCTGAAGCCACGGTAAAGCTGGGGCCCGGCCCTGCGCGCAAGTCAGTCAGCTTTGCCGCTGGCCGCCTTCCCCGTGACCTTTTGTTCCGCCCCCGCTGCCCCGTCCGGTCCCGCCTGGTGCCCGAACAGCGGCCGGGCATTTCCAGCTCAGAGCCGCCCGCGGCCAGCCGCGGCAGCTTCCCAGAAGAGCGCTGTCCCGATGGAAGACGGGGATGCGGCGTGCAAGGGCGGCACTCACCTTGCCCGCCCTCGCCGAAAGCAGGAAGCTTTCCCTGCAGAGGGGAGGGGAGTCCACGCCGGGTGTAGTCCTGAGGGTCTCCAGCAGAGGGCGCTCCGGTATAGCTAGAGGACGAGAAACAGCCCAGCGCGCTCGTGCACGCCGGTATGAGGGTACTTAGGGAGGCTGAGGCAGGAGGATCACAAATTCAAGTCTCTTGGGCCATTTAGCGAGACCCTGTCTCAAACTTTTTTTATTAGCACATGTTTGTGGTGCATAATGATTACACTTGTCGTGGGGATTTGTACATGTACATAACCCATTCTCATTCTTTTTACTTCTCCCACCCTACCTCTCTCCCTCAACCTCATCTCAAAATGTTTTAAAATTAAAAGAGCTGGGGAGGTAGCTCAGTGTGAAGGTCCTGGGTTCAACGCCAGATACCGCCGTAAAGGGGGTGGGGGGAGAAAAGACAGGGAAGGTGCCCACCTCCCGGGCAAGCCTAGGCCGGGGCAGAGGTTGCCAGCTGAGCCTGGGAGTTGTACAAGGGGCTGGCGCGGCGCCGCGGGGAGCCCGGAGAGGCGAGGGCGACGGAGCGGGGCTGTCCTCGGAAGTCCCCCGAGTTGAGCGGCCCTCGTCCGGAAGCCACCTCTGAGAATGGCCTCCCACGGCGCCCAGGAGCCCTGCACAGCGGCCCTGCCCGCGCCACCCTCGTCCCTGGGGCCGCAGCGCGGACGCCGGGCGGGGGCGGGCGGGGGCGGCCCCGGCCCAGGCCTCTGGGGGAGAGGGAGGGTCGTCCTCGGGCGCCTCTGGGGCCCCCACGCTACAACCCCGGGCCGCGGCGGGACGCCGGGCGGACTGGAGACCGCGCCCTCCCACACATCCTGCAGGGGGCGCCCGGGCACCGTCTCATCTGGAGGAACCCAGCCTTGCCCTTCCGCGATCACAAGGAGGGTGCGAGGTCTCTGTACAACACCCTGATGCTTCCCTTCGGGTTGGTTGGTTGGCTGGTTGGTTTGTGACAGAGTCCAAGTCTAGCCCAAGCTGGCTTTGAACTCGTGATCCCCCTGCCTCAGCCTCCCGGGTGGGGTGCCAGGCCTGTGCCACCAGGCCCAGCCCACACGAATGTTCTCAGGCTAAGTGAGAAGACAGACACGCAGCCTGCTCCCTGCGCCTTCGCCTGAACTCGCCTTGAGCGAAGCTTGCGTCGAGCTGGAGAGGACGCCACCCTGCCCTGAAGGCGAGGGACAGCTTCCAGGCGCCTCCTGGGGCTAAACAGCAAGAAGACCTTGAGCAGGCACCTGCCATCTTAGGGTCCCTATCTGCTCATCTAGGAAAGAAGGGGGGCCTAGATGATCTCCCAAATCCCTTCTGACTCGTCAGTTTTATGCCTTGCCACCCCCAGACCTGAGGAAGGAAGGGAGGGAGGGAGGGAGGGAAAGAGAAAGAGCAGGGAGTGAAGGAAAGGCGAGAGAGAGAGAGAGAGAGAGAGAGAGAGAGAGAGAGAGAGAGAGAGAGAGAGAGAGAGAGAGTTAGGCATGGGGGCACACACGTGTAATCTCAGCAGGAGGCTGAGGCAGGGAGCTGCCATGAGCTGGAGGCCAGCCTGGCTACATAGTTTAAGCCCAACCTGCATAGCAAGACCCTGTCTCGACAAACAAACAAAAATCTTGAATGGCCTGTGGAGTGACACAGGGAAGGTTCTCCCTGCAGCGGACCTCAGCTCCTCGGTGCGCGGGCTGGGCAAATGCTCTGCCACTGAGCTGCGCCCCAGCTGAGGCCGTGTGTTTGTGACTCCCTTCAGCAGCGTGTTATCCGCAGCTCTGACAGGAGACTTCCGCTCTGCTCATCCAAGTCTTTGAAGGGGACACTCAAGGGGGCCGGGGATTTACCTCAGTGGTGCTGCCGCCTGCCTCCAAAGCGCGAGGTCCCGAGTTTGATCCCTAGTACCAAAAAAGCAGACACTCAAGGTTGAAACATGGTAGTTACATCTTTCCACTCGAGGAATGACTCCTTCACTAAGCACTTCCCGGAAGTGCTTCCTTTTCAGCTAAACAATTAATCTAACTGCACTAGCATGCAAGGGCAGAGGAGACAGTAGCGGGGAGATGATCGGTGTAGTCACATGCTTGTATAAACACAGCCAGATCACGCCCATTCCTCTCTAAAGCCAATGTAATAAAAAAAATTGCAAAAGGCTGGGCGTGGTGGTGCATGCCTGTAATCTCAGTTCTTGGGAGGCTGAGGCAGGAGCTTCACCATGAGTTCCAGGCTGGCCTGAGCCACATAGCAAGACCCTGTCTCAAAAAAAATAAAATAAAAATTAAAAAATCCATGTACAATGCAGTAGAGGATAGTTATTTGATTTCCAAAAACTGATACATGTTCAGTTTTGTGGCTAATCGCCTATATTTCTTGTCTACATCAAAAAATCAGTGGCCCAGGGATTTAGCTCAGTGGCACCGCGCCCTGCCTCACAAGCGCAAGGTCCTGAGTTCGATCCCTGGTACGAAAAAAGAAGAAAATTATCAGTCATTATCAGCACATCCTCTATTCTTTCTTTTACAGTGCATGTTTGCAGTACATAATGGTTACATTCCTCCTGGAACATAACACGTCTTAATTCTTTTTTCCTTCCCTTTCTCTCCATTGTCTCCTCCCTATCCCTTTATTCTTCAAATATATCTGTAAAAATCTTCTTAAGTCCCACAGCACGCAGCCCTTATTTTTCTGTCTTCTGCTGTTTCCCTGGCAAAGGCTGGCGCACGCTTCCTTCAGCTCTCAGCTCTCGGTTCCTGTCCTCTCCCTTTTCTCAGGGTCAGAGAGCCTTGGGGTCGGAGGACACAAGGATGTCCTTTCCTCTAAACTCCCTCGCGGGGACACCGTGAACCGGGCAGCTCCAGGCGTCCGGTTTCCGCTGAAACACCTCGCCAGCAGGGGGCGCCATTTCAGGGACGGGGTTGCATTTCCCAAAACAATGCTTTGTTCATGTGCCTGGGGGGTTGCTGTTTTCTTTTCTTTGGTGGTGGTGGTGGTGGTGGTGTTTTCTAACCCATTGCCTCACACAACCTCACACAAGCTAGATATCCCCAACCCAAATGTTTGCATTTTTAAGGAAACCTTCCTTGCCCTGAAATCTACTTTCTTAGAACTTCAACCCACTGGTCTGGTTTCTGACTTCTGCCCTCTGAGACTAACCCTAAATCCTCTTCAACACAGCTGTAGCTTACATCAAAGCACTGAGTGCCATACCTCCATCCAGACCCAGCACAAGAGAAGATACCTTCTAAACCCTCCCCTTGTACCAGCTAAGGTGTAGATAGTACAGAGCTCTAAATATTCTGGGGGTTTGGGGGGGGGGGTTGTACCAGGGATCGAACTCAGGACCTCGCACTTGCTGGGCAGGCGCTCTGCTGCTGAGCTACATCCCCAGCCACAAAACCCTAAATATTCTGGCTTCTCTCCTAAACATACCTGTGATGAAGCTGAATTTGTAACTTAGGCACGGCAAGTGATCAACAACAGGGCTGAGGTGTGGCTCAGAGATGGAGTGCTTTCCTAGAATGCTTGAGGCCCTGGGTTTGATCCCCAGCAATGGGAGGGGGTGGGTTAATGACAATAACTAAATAAAATAATTATACTGTCATAAAAGTTATTTAGGGCTTGGGATTTAGTTCAGTGGCACCGCACCTGCCTCACGAGCACAAGGCCCTGAGTTTGATCCCTGGTACCAAAAAAAAAAAGTTATTTAAAGCCAGACATGGTGACACATGCCTGTAATCCCAGCATTTGGGAGGCTGAGGCAGGAGGATTACTATGGGTTTAAGGCCAGCTTGGGCTACATAGTGAGTTCAAGACCACCCTGAACTACATAGTGAGGCCATGTCCAAAAGAAAAAGTTATTAAAACCTCGTCAGTTGTTGCTGGACATGGTGGCACATGCCTGTGATCCCAGCACTCAGCAAGCTGAGGCAGCAGTATCACCATGAGCTCAAGGCCAGCCCAGGCTACATGATGAGTTCAAGGCCACCTTGCACTGTGAAGTGAGAGTATCTCAAAAGCCAAAACGGAGCAACACGCACACACCCCTTTTTTTATTTCTAGAATTTTCCATTTAATACAGCATTTTTAAGTCACAGTTGACCTCTGGTAGCTAAAACCTCAGAAAGTGAGTGTGTGGATAGAAAGTGGGGATGAAGAGGGGCAGCAGTACTTTTGTTCTTTACTTAATGTGGTTCTGTTCAGGGATTAGACGTGGGGGGGGCCTTTGCATTGAGCTAAATCCCCAGTACCTCTCCCCCCACTTTTTTCTTTTTTTCTTTTTGGTGCCAGGGATCAAACTCAGGACCTTACGCTTGGGAGGCAGGCACAGAGCTAAATACCCAGCCCTCCCCTCTTTTTCGAGACAAGGTCTCACTAAATCACTAAATTGCCTAATCTGGGCCCGGACTTGTGATCCTCCCGCCTCAGCCTCCGACCTCGATGTGGTTTGTTCCCTTGCGGGCTGGGTGCCTTCTCCACACCCTCTAGAGAGCCTGTCAGCGCCTCCCACCTGACACCTGGCACTCAGACTCTGCGGAGCGGGGCCTCCCTCCCTCCGGATGGACGCGGCGCGGTTCCGCTGACAGCTGCGCGGTTGGAGGGTTGGAGGGGTGGAGGGTTTGAGGCCGTCGCTTACCTGCTGGCGCTCAGTTCTACTGAAATGCAGAGAGGATTTCGCGAAACGCTGTGTATCTCATGCTTGTGGTCACCGCGGCGGGCGGGCAGCGATGGCCCTTCCTGGGGTTCAGAAGACCCTTGGGCTCCTCCTAGACTTCTCCACACGGCCACTGACTGGTGGCCCCGCTGAAACCTATCTGACCCTTCAGTGACAAATTCAAGTTCCCACACTGGGCATTTCAGGGCTGATTTCTATCATAAAACAAGGGCCTTTACACTGGGAATTGAACCCAGGGCCTTCCCACGGAGCAACACCCCCAGCTCTTTTTGATTTTTATTTTGACTCAGGTTCTCACTAAAGCACCAAGTTACCCTCAATGGGCTCGAACTTTGATCCTCCTGCCTCAGCCTCCCAGAGTACTGGGATTACAGGTGAGCACCACCGTGGCCAGTTTACTTCTAGCCTTGATTGAGTTTAGTGATGTTAGATTTGGCCCATGGAGTCCAGTTTGCTCCTGTACATAACACCGTGCCCAGTACAATCTCTGTGATTCATCCTCCTTCACCCTGCTTTCCTTCACTGCTGCTTCCTGATAGTTACTAGAAATTATTTCATTACTTGATGGAATTTCATGTTCTCTCTTCAGTTTAAAAGTATTTTTATTTTAGATTGAATTAGCTGCTTTGCTGGGCATGGTGATGCACACCTGTAACCCCAGCACTCAGGAGGCTGAGGCAGGAGGATACCAGTGAGTTCAGGCCAGCCTGGGCTACATAGCGAGATCTTGTCTCAAATTTAAAAAAAAGGAAGTTCATAGTTGAGATAAACATAAAGCAGTTCCAAATAAAGTAGCTTTCTTTTTTTTTGTTTTTGTTTTTGTTGTTGTTTGAGACAGGGTCTAACTGTGTAGTTCAGATTGGGCTTGAACTCACTATGTAGCCCAGGCTGGCCTCGAGCTCGTGGAAATCCTCCTGCTTCGGCCTCCCAATTGCTGGGATCACAGGTGTGTGCCAACACGCCTGGCTTGGGCTTCAAACTTTACCGTTACATGTGACACCAGGCACAAAGAATCGCTTACTCTCTGGTTCCCACAAAATTGACAATTGAGGCTCCATCTCCCCAACCTGGAGTTCTGGGGAGCAAACTAGATCTTTTCTGAGAATCTTCCGCACTTTCACACCCTGTTCAGCCCTTGAGTCACAGGCCTGGCTCTCGGGCCTGCACGTGTGCGCGGACCAGGCGTACAGGGGGGCAGGGCGGGGCGGAGCGCGGTGGCCCCTTCTCCCGCCCTAGCTCCCGACCGCGGAACACAGGTTGTGCCCCGACTGAGATCCCGAGACAGTGCGCGGTGCACGGTTCGAGTGCAGAAGCTGCAGGGAGAGATCCAATTTCCAATCCAACCGGGAGGTCAATGATTAGACGTCGCCTGGAAACCATCGCCATCACCTCTTTGCTGAAATGCAGACCAAGTCCACAGGAGCGGCTGCCAGACCCGGGCCTTGGGGAGAGGCCAGGGTCGCCCTGGCGCAGTGCCCGCGGAGAGCCCCGGGAGAGCCCACGCGGTCAGGCGACAGTGCCGGAGGCAGGGCTTTCTCTGGGAGCGGAAAGGGAACTCAAAATGCCTCGCTGGCCTGGCAAGGTGGCTAGGCCTATCATCCAGAGACCCAGGAGGCTGAGGCAGGAGAATCAAAAGTGAGCCCAGCCTGGGCCATTTAGAGAACCAGAGCCTGTGATACTGAAAAGGACTTGCACCTAACACAGCAGCTGTAGGGGAAACCGGGTAGGGAGCCCCGCTTGGGGGCGTTCTCTCCCTCAGTCGGCAGGTAGGGTCTCTGCAGGCCCAGAAGAGGCCGGTTCCCGCAGGCTCGTCCCTGGGTTTAGAACTGGCGGAAGGAATCGCTAGTTTACCGGGGATTTCGCTCAGTGGCGCCCCCGCCTGCCTCTCAAGCGCAAGGTCCTGAACTCGATCCCCGGTACTAAAAACAAACAAAAAAACCTCTCGAGCTTGACCTACTTTCCTCCTCAGTTCATCAGGCAGATTTGAGGAGATCCGAGGCAGATGTTTCTTGGGAAATAACAGGGGCAGGTTGTCTGTTTGTTTTTGGTAACGGGGATCGAACTCAGGACCTTGCACTTGCGAGGCTGGCTCTGTGCCACTGAGCTAAATCCCTGGCGAGACAGGGGCAGGTATTTGTAGGAAAGGTGGCCGAATCCTGTAGTCTAGACCCTCAGGGAGGCTGAGGCAGGAGGATTGTAAATTCCAGTCCAGCCTGGTCAAGTTATCAAGATCTTGTCCCAAAATAAAACAGCCCCTGCGCCTGCCTCGAAAGTGTAAGGTCCTGAGTTTGATCCCCAGTGCCAGAAACAAACAAACAGAGGCCCTAAGCATGGCGCTCAGTGAGAGGAAAAGGGCAGAGCTGGGCCATATTTGAGCCAGGCAGTGGGACTTGTCTATAATTCCAGCACTCAGGAGGCTGAGGCAGGAGGATCGCTTGAGCTAAGGAGCTCACTACCAGCCCCTGCAACCAAGCACCCCAGTGGGGGCAGGAAAGGGGCGTGGGGACAGGAGGCTGTGGCGGCCTGTGTGCTGAAGAGGCCAGTGGGCTGCTTCTCTATCTCTGCAGCCTCGACCCGACCCGTGTGACCTTGACCGCCAGGCCCTGGTCTGCAAATGGGATCCGCGGTCTCCACCCGCGAGGGGAAGAAGGACAGGGCTGGGCGGAGAGGGCGGGAAAGCGGCCCGGCGATTGCGAGGGGCCGCCGGCCGGCCGCGGTCAGGGTCCCTGTTCTGTTATCAACGCCACAAGCGCCCTGGAAAGGACGTGACAGACACAGCCCCAGACAGCGCACAGGTGACAGAGGGAGCTCCGGGTGAGGCTGCTGACAGACACCTAGGTTCCCGCACCCTCGGCGGCTGCAGCAGAGCTGGTCTGGAGTGGAAATGCGAAAGCCTAACCTCTCAGCCCTGCATCTGGTGCAGAGAGGCAATGGATTACTGCAAGACAGACGTCCCACACCAGTGCGTTAGGGAGAAGAGCGTGCAGAGGACTGGGGGTGCCGGGGTAGGCGTTTAGATGGAATGGACAAGAAGTGTTGGAGGGAGGTGGCACTGTGCGGAGGACGGAGTGGTGAGGAATGGGGCCACAAGGAGGGGAGCCAGGTGTGCAAAGGCCCTGTGGCAGGGTGCTCGGTGCTCAGTATACAGGGAGGGTTAGGGGGTGGAGGTGCATAGTAGGGGCCTGATTAAAGGGACAACTCACCACCGCCCACTCTGCACAGTGCCTCTTTAAGTAGTTCTTCTCACCTTGAAACAAACTGTACGTATTTTTACTATTTATTTTTTCTTGGGGGGATTGACACAGGCTCCCACCATGTAGCCAGGCTGCCCTCGAACTCCCCATGATCCTCCTGCCTCAGCCTTCCAAGTGTTGAGACCACAGGTGTGCGCCACCTCTCTGGCTACTCTCTTCTTCCTGGAATGCACAGGCCCCGTGTGTTTGCTTCCCTGATCCACCCCAGACATCTATAACTGGCTCTGCACAGCGGCACAGAGAGTGCAGTAAACACCCATGGCGTGATGAAAAGTCCAAGGCATGGGTTTAAAGGTGGCTCTTTGTGGGCCGGGGATTTAGCTCAGTGGTTTTGCCACCTGCTGCGCAATCACAAGAACCCAAGTTCAATCCCCGGTACCAAAAAAAAAGTTGGCTCTTTGTTTTGCTTTGTTTTGTTTTTTGTGGTACTGGGAAGTGAACGAAGGCCCTTTACACTGAGCTACATCCATCCCTAGCTGCTTGCTTACTTGCTTGCTCACTTGATTTATTTAATTTTTTGAGATAGGATCTTGCCAAGTTACTAAGTTGCTCCTCCTGCCTCAGCCTCCCAAAGAGTTGGGATTTTAGGCCTGTGCTACACCACACCCAGCAAGACTTAGATTTTGTTCTAAGGGAAATGGAACATTGTGAAGATTTTGAGCAAAAAAATGACAAGATCAAATGTTTGTTTGTTTGTTTTGTGTTTGTTTTTGCAGAGCTGGAGATCCACCTGGACCTATCACACATGCTAGGCAAGCTCTCTTGCTTGCTTTGGCTATTGTGAGAAAAGGACTGAAACTGAATGAACTGAATGGATGAATGGATGGATGGGTATTGGGAGCAATTCTACATAATTTTGGGGAAAAATCATTTCACAATTAAATTATGATTAGGCCTAGTTTTCCTGCCTACAGGCTGGCTATGGCTTGTCGAGACATTTTTGCCTCCAGTCACAGCTAAAAGCTCAGTGGTCCAATGACACTGTGACACTCCAGGGCAGGATTGCATCAGCTGAAGACATCCTAGTTCCTTGAGAACTCAGTAGTAAGAAAAAAGTTTCAAGGCCAAGGATTTAGCTCAGTGGTTCTGCCCGCCTGCCTCGCAAGTGCAAGGTCCCGAGTTCGATCCCCAGTACAAAAAAAAAAAAGTTTCACCTGGGGAAGAACAAATTCCTTATCAACTTAATTTCTTATTATTATTATTATTATTATTATTATTATTTTGGTATCAGGAATGGAACTCAGGACCATGTGTTTTTGAGGCAGACGCAGGGCCAATGGGCTAAATCCCCGGCCCTCCCACCTCCTGTTGGAAGAATGCTCTCCTTACAGTCCTGCTCAACATAAGAACCTCTGACCTAAGATCCTCATCAGCACAAGATTGAATCTACATAGGATTACCGCCACCCCCTAAGTCACCCGATGGTCCCTCCAATTATTGTGTGTACCCAGTAATAGTGGCTACCTCGGAGAGTCTTGATCTTTGCCACTCTGAGGCACTGACCTCCCGGCCCGCCATGTACTTAGAAATTATGCAAGTCTCTGTTGTCTTTTTTTCCTTTAGCCCTCGCTATCCCCCTTTCTAGGCAGTTGGAGGATTGGTCGCCCTCCAATAGATGGATGGATGGATGGGCAGGCAGGTGGATGGATGGATGGAAGATGGATCGACCCACAGAGCTCCAACTTGGGGAGGATTTTTCCGGTGCAGCTCAAATTAGAAGCCACTCTGCTAGAGTCAGGATGCTGAGCAGTGCACCACTGCCTTCCAGGCCACCCCAAGGCTCCCAGGGACCCTGAGCAAGAGCAGGTAAGAGCCTCGGGCTGCGCAGTGAGAAGTGACCCTCCCAGAAAGGGGCAGAGGCTTCTGAAAGCCAGCAAACCTCAACTCTTTAGAACACACCAACCACACTGAGATCCAGTGGTTTTTGTTGTTGTTCTTGTTGTTTTGACTTTTTGAGCCAGGGTCTTGCTATGTAGTTCAGGCTGGCCTTGAACTCACTACGTAGCCCAAGTTGGTCTCAAACTCCTGGCAATCCTCCTGCCTCAGCCTCCAAGTGCTGAGATTACAGGCATGCGCCACCACACCCAGCTGAGACCCAGTGTTTCTGCAACTTATGTCAGGTGCAGGTCACCGGGGGCTGCAGAGAAGGAGCCAGAAAAGAACCAGAGCACCCAAGGGATTCTGAGCATGGAGACATCCTTGACATAGCCCCGCTGATTCCTGGTGAGGAATCGGAGCTTAATACAAAAGCCCTGCTGTAGGGAATTTAGGGTACAGAAACTCATGCTTACACAGTAGTATCAGGAAACAGAGGCCTCACTTCATTGTGTAGAGAAGCAACTATTTTCAATTAATTTTTTGATGTTAATATAAGGTTTAGGGGCCGGGGATTTAGCTCAGCGGTTTCACCAACTGCTGCACAAGAGTGAGGGCCCGAGTTCCATCCCCGGTACCAAAAAAATAAATAAATAAATAAGGTTTAAATTAGAAGGAATGCCTTTTTCTTTTTTTCTTGGTACCGGGGATCGAACTTGGATCCTTGTGCTTGCGAGGCAGGTGGTGGAACCACTAAGCTAAATCCCTGGCCCCATAAATTAAAGAACATCTTGCTGAGTGTGGTGGTGCACACCTGCGATCCCAGCACTCAGGAGGCTGAAACAGGAGGATAACCGTGAGTTCAAGGCCAGCCTGAACTATATAGTGAGACTCAAAGGACATCTTCAGATGTTGATAAAGTTCACAATCATATGTGGGAGGGCCAGGGACTTAGCTCAGTGGCACTGCAACTGCCTGGCAAGCACAAGTTCCCAAATTCCATTCCACGTACCGGAAAAAAAAAAAATCATGTAGGGGAAAATTTCTCAGACAGACACAGTGGTGCACACCTGTAATCCTAGCACTCAAGAGGCTGAGGCAGGAGAACTGAGAGTTCAAAGCCAGCCTGGGCTACACAGCAAGTTCAAACTTAGCCTGAACTGTCTAGCAAGACCCTGTCTCAAATAAATAAAAAAGTCTATCTGCATGTATGCCACATGAGGTCATGGGGCCTTTCTTCTCTCCGTGTAATTTTTAGGTACACAGAATGGTTGTTTCCCTCATTCTGCACCAACACTGCCCTGGTTATGAAGGACCCATGGGCACAGCACACCAGGAGGCTCACAAACATGGAAGGGGCCACTGGGGTTTTTCTTCAAATCTATGCTGAGTTTTCCCTTGGCCTTTTAGCTTCTGGTTTCCTCTTGTGGCTTCTCTAATCCCATGCAAGGGATATTATACATTTCCTAAAACCTTTTAAAAGCTTGAAGTTTGGTAAATTAGACAGTATCATCTTTCTCCTTTGGAAGAAGAAATTGCGGTCTTGTTCTTTACTTAAATCATTTTATGGGTCATTAATTGAATAGATAATGTTTCTCTGCAGAGGCTGAAGGGTCATTTACCATTTTCAACTTGACAACTGCCCTCGATTGCAAGACAGCAGTGTGGAGGGAGGGGACTGATGTGGAGCTCATGACAACACAGGCCTGGCTGGAATTAGAAGGCCATGTTTCAGTCTTATTTTGTATTTACATAGGATTAAGTGAGATGACTACCAAGTTCTTCTCTATAATTAATTTTTTTTTTTTTTGGTACCGGGGATTGAATTCAGGTCCTTGCGCTTGCACAGCAGGCAGCGAAACCAGTGAGCTAAATCCCTGGCCCCTATAATGAATATTTTAATTGGAAATTTTCAATACAAAAAAGTCAAGCTGGAGTTAAGGCGTGGTGGCACATACCAGTAATCCCAGCACACCAGGAGGCTGAGGCAGGAGGATTCCAGGTTTGAGACCAATGTAGGCAACTTAGGGATTTAGTGAGACCTTGTCTCAAATAAAAGTAAAAAAGCCCTGGGGATGCAGCTTGGTGCAAAAGCCCTGGTTCAACCCACAGTACCGGGCAGGGGAGAAGTAGGGTGGTCAAACTGGGCACAGTGGCACACAGCTGTGATCACAATTTCAGGGCCAGCCTGGGCAATTCAGTGAGACTCTGTCTCAAAATAAGATTAATAGCCAGGAGTGGTAGTGCATGCCTAGAGTCCCAGCTCTTGGGAGGCTGGGGCAGGAGGATCGCCCATGAGTTCAAGGCCAGTCTTGGGCTGGGGATTTAGCTTAGTGGTTCTGCCACTTCCCTTGCAAGCACAAGGTCCCAAATTCAATCCCTGGTACAAAACAAACAGAAATAAATAAACAATCAAGGCCAGTGCTACATATGGAGCTCAAGATCAGCCTTGAGTTCGATCCCCGGTACAGAAAGAAAAAAAGATCAGCCTGAACTACACAGAGACACTCTGTCTTCACAGGCCAAATTACTAATTAATTAATTACAATTTAAAAACCCTCTGGTGTGATAGAAAATCAGATTAGAAAATCAGACAGTATATTTTGTTCTTTGAGAGTCAAGAAATAGATGAAAGGCTAAAGATCTGAAATACCTACCCCTACTCGGAAATTTCTACCCCTTTGACCTTCAGAGTCTACATTTTCTGGTAAAGACACTGGAAGCTGTACCTGCTTTCCAGGTCCTGACCTGAGGGACACTTGGGTCCCTCTAAGATCAACTCTGCCGTGACTGGATCAGAACAGGGAAAGGGGGCTGGGGATTTAGCTCAGTGGTGCTGCTACCTGCCTTGAAAGTGCAAGGTCCTGAGTTCGATCCCCCGTACCAAAAAAAAAGAAGAAGAGGGAAAGGGATTTTTCCCTTGGAAAAAAAAGTCAAGCCGGGCATGAAGGCTCACTCCCTCAATCCCTGCACTCAGGAGGCTGAGGCAGAAGGATCACTGCAAACTTCAGGACAGTCTGGGGTACATAGCAAAACAGTGTCTCAAAACATAGAATGAAAAAGAAAGAAAGAGAAAAAGAAAGAAAGAAAGAAAGAAAGAAAGAAAGAAAGAAAAAGAAAGAGAGAAAGAGAGAGAGATCAAGCAAACAAAACCAGGCCTTTGAATTACAGTGGACCCTTGAGTTACAACTGCCCTGACATATGAACAACTTGTGTTATGACCGGAATTTTAGTTTTATGTTATGAGCAAAGTCTTAAGTGATGACCTGAATGCTGGCTACTTGTGCTTCCAGATGGCCTCAGATACAGGTTTAACCCTAAAGAGTTCTGGAAGGAACATTATAGCATCCTTTCCTGTGTGGGGTTCATTGAGAAATCCCGGGCCAATGTCTCTCTAAGGACCCTGAGATCTGCCTGTGTACAGGAAAGAGACTTTGCAGGCTGTGTAAAGGAGCCTGAGTCTTCATTGACCAAGTTGAGTTACAAGCAGCCCTCAGGAACTAATTGAGTTCGTAAGTCAAGGGTCCACTGTAGAATTTGGAGTCCCTGAAAGAGAACAAATTAAAGCCCTTATTGAACTCTAACCCTGACCATACCATCTTCGAATGTCAGCAAGACCAGGATTTGGTCCTCACAGAAAGCAAGTCTGTGGCCACCACTGGCTCCATCCGTTTCTTGTACCACAAGGGAGCTAGCATTATCCTTCTTAAAAATCTGTACTGTGCTAAATGTACAGAACATAAAGTTTGCCATCTAATCACTTTTCCAGCACACAGAACATAAAACGTACCATTTTAACCAGGTATTTTGTTTGTTTTTGTTTTTTTGTTTTTTGAGACAGGGTCTCGCTATGTCACCTAGGCTGGCCTTGAACTCACTGCCATCCTCCGGCCTCAGCCTCCTGAGTGCTGGGATTAAAGACAGAGTATCACCCCGCCTGGCCTTTTTTGAAGTGTGCAGTTTAATGGCATCGAATATACATAATGACATCCTTGTGCAATCATCACCATTTATCATCTCCGGTACTTTGTTGTTACTTCCCAAACTGAAACTCCACACCCAGGAGACGCTAACTCTGCATCTTCCCTGCCCCAGTCCTCAGCAACTACTGTTCTGTTATTGTTTTTTGCAATATGTGGATGGAACCAGGCCTTTTGCACTGAAGTACATCCCCAGCCCATATTTATTGTATATTTTGAGGCAAGATCTCACTTAGTCACTAAGTTGCCCAGGCTGGGCTCAAATTTACAATCCTCCTGCTTCAGCCTCCCAGAGTGCTGGGATCACAGGCTACCCTCACCATTCTGTTTCCTGTATCTGTGAATCTGACTACACTAGGATCCTCACATACAAAGAATCATACAATATTTGCTCTTTGGGGACTGGCTCATTTCACTCACCGCAATGTCCGCAAGGTATATGCATGCCGTAATGTGTGTCAGGACTTCCTTCCTGCTCAAGGTCCATCAGACATAGAATATACACCGCATCCGACCTGTCAGTGGGCGCGTGGGCTTCTTCCACCTTGGGCTGCTGTGAACAATCCTGTGAATGCGAGTGCACAGATATTTGTTCAAGACCCTGGTTTTGGTTCTTTGCAGTGCATACCCGGAAGAGGGGTGCTGGACCACGGCAATCCTGCGTTTAATATTCTGAGAACCCACTGTACCGCCGCCCCCCAGCTGCCCGTCCACTCCCAGCCCAGCAGCAACAGCAAACCTTCTAGGGCGGGGCCCACCGGCCAAGCGAGTGGGCGTGACTTGTTGGTCACACAGATCTGGGACACTTTCTAGGAACACAGGTCCCAAGCCCCGGGGCCAATCAGAAAGTGCTATCTTCAGCTCTTCTGGAGCGAAATCAAGCAGGGTTTTGATTAGGACGGCCTAGGCCCGCGGACAGCCGGAAGGAGGAGCGATGGGAAGACCTCTGCCCTGACACCCAGGCCTCGGTGAGCGCCCTCAGTGGCCGGTGCTCACGCTGCGGAGTGAACTTCTTCAACCTTTAAGAAATGTAAAACTTCACTGCCTTTTTTGTTGTTATCTTGCCCAATTCTTTGTTGTTTTGGGGGGGGGGGGTTGTACCAGGGATCGAACTCGGGTCCTTGGGCTTGCGAGGCAGGCGACAGAACCACTGGGCTAAATCCCGGACCCTTACCCAATTCTTTGTTCGGGACACCCAGAACCTAGAACCCCTAAATCAACATTGGGGTCTACCAAAGCACTAGCCTGTCCTCAGCAGAAGTGTCGTCAGCCTTCACCTCCACTTTGCTGCCTGTCGGATTAGAGTGCAGAAGTGGGATGACTAGGGACACCCTGCAAAGCGACCTCAGTGAAATGTTCCCCTGGGGAAGAGGGCTGGTGATGCGCCCACGCCTAGGCAGAAGAGTAGACTTTGGTCCCAAGTTACTATGCTCAGAAGATGGAAGAGAATTTGGGCTGAGGATGTAGCTCAGTGGTAAAGCACTTGCCCCACGTGCACTAAGGCCTGGAGTTCACTCCTCAACACCAAAACAAAAGGCGGGGGCGGGTGTGGTGGCACACATCTGTAATCCTAGCACTTGGGAGGCTGAGCTGGGAGGAGCTGGGATGTAGCTCAGTGCAAGGGCACTGGGTTCAATTCCCAGTACAGAGAACAGAAAAGAAGAAAAGGAAACTAGGCTCCTCTCCTCCTTAATAAGTGCAGTAGAGCCAGAGGAAGATTTAGCCACTCCCAGTGGCTGGACTTGTAAATTCTATATTCAGAAGCTGATGTTTGACATTTTTGTACCCAGTCATGTGGACAGGAGTCAAAGAAAGAGTCTGCAGAGGGGAAAATGAATGGGCAGAGACTAAAGCAGAATAGGAATATGAAAGAACGAGCAACCAGCTTGAAAGTGTAGTCGCCCCTCAGCATCTGACATCCCTCAATATCTGCTGTCCCTGGGGCTCTGACCCCAGGATGTCTGTCCTGCTCAGACACTGAAACCTGAGGACGCTGTAGTCCCTTGTGTAAAACAGTGCGGTTGGCACAGAATCCGCACATCCATCCTCCCTGCACTTTACACCCTCTCATCACTGGACTTTTAGGGGCTCATTGTGTCAGCCACTGTCCTGCTGTATTGTTTCAGGTACAATGACAAAGAATGTTCCTGCATGTGAGTACAGAGGAATTTCTTAATACTTTCGGTCTGTGGTTAGTAGAATTCGTGGATAAGGGACCAGACCAGCAGCTATACAGAATTAATTGTGTTTAGAGCCCCAGCTTTAGTTTGGGACTCTGAGCCCCACAAAGCTTCCCTGTGCCTTCACGATACACCCCACCTTGAGGCAGTTTCTCCAGGAGCAGCTGGAGGAATCTCAGCCAACACTGTACACATTATCCCATCCAGTGTTAGAAGCAAGCCGCGGGAGTGCTATCTTTTACTCTTTTGTGTCATTTACACCTTTTCTTAAGCCAAGACCTTTATTTGAGAAGTACTGAGTATCTATGTGTACAAAGCCTCCAAGGGTATGATTCAAAACTTATGATATGAAAAATGGCCAGGCAAGGTGGCAAATACCTGGAATCCCAGCAACTCGGGAAAATGAGGCAGGAGGGCCAAAATTTCCAGGCCAGTTTAGCAAGACCCTGTCTCAATGATAACTAAAAAGGGCTGAGACTATAGTTCAGTGATAGGGCACCCCTGAGTTTGATACTCAGTACCTCACCAGGCACACACCCACAAAGATATAAAAGTGTATAAGCACGCACTGGGAGCCTCCATGGTAGAGCCCTTGCCTAGCAATTGTGAAGCCACAGGTCTGTCCACAGTGCTGAAAAAACTCAAACAATTAAGCAAATAAATAAAAAATGAAGATAATACCATATCATTGCTGTTTGACAACAAAATATGAGAATTTTAACAAACTATTCTAGCCCACTTGAAAGAAAATAGTTTAAATCTTTATAAAACCCTGAAACACTTAGTTTATATTGTTTACTCTTTGAAATGCTAACTGCTCTATATGTGTGTATGTGTGCATTCAAAACCTTCAACTATGTTTTTTTTCAAAAATAACATCTGGGTGAGGAAAACCCAAAGCTCCAGTCTGGAGCTCTTTTTGGTAATAGCTTCATGGTAGAAGGACTCTAATCAATGTCATTAATATGCACCAGGCCCTGCCCCACACCCCATGACCGCAGACCAGTAGTTATTGCTGCTCTCTGACCCCGATGGGAAGTTAACTCCCAAAGCTCTCATTTCTCCATCCCGTCACCTGGGTAAAATAGTATCAGACTGCATTTAGGAATTATATTGGCTTCATGCAAGAACTGGTCTCCAAATATCCCCAGACCATTTTCCATTTTCTAATTCTGTGTGTGTGTGTGTGTGTGTGTGTGTGTGTGTGTGTGTGTGTGTGTGTGGTACTGGGGACCAGGGCCTTCTACTGAGCTACATCTCCCACCCTTTTTTATTTTTTTATTTTAAGACAGGGTCTCAATAAGCCACTGAATTACCCAGGCTAGGCTTGAACTTGGAATCCTCCTGCCTCAGCCTCACAGAGTGCTGGGATTACAGGTGTGCACCGCCACTACTGGCAGCCAACAAGTTTTAAGACTTGGCATAGTGGTGTGGGCCTGTGCTCTGTGCTGGGCCTGTGCTCTTCAGCCTCATCAAGGAGTTCCCCATGCATAAATACAGTGCGCCTCGCCTCCAGAAGCTCAGCCTAGAGCACAGGAGGGGCTGGAGGTGGCTCTCGGGGCAGAGACCCCCTACAAACGCGAGGCTCTAGGTTCCATTTCCAGCACCCCGGAAATAGGGCGGAGGACACGCTGTGTCCAGTTGTCCTTTGGCAAAAGTCCCAAGGCTCTGAAGGTAGTGACAATTGGATGGAAGGGGAGATCCTTTGCCACTGGAATACGGGGCGGGACAAGATGGCGCACTGGGTAAGAGGACTAGAAGGGGAGGCCGGCCCAGGCTTGGGCAGCGCCCGCAAAATTCCGAGGGTCCAGGCAGGACTGCTTGCTGGGGGAGGGATTCAGTGAGGTGTGGGGAGGACGGGCGGAGATAACAGGTGTGGGCGTAGGAGGAGGACCTGCTGGTGACTACAGAACCCTCCGTGGGAGCACAAGCCAGGGAAGTGGGCAGATCGCTCCGGGACGCAGCATCGCTTGCTGAGTGTGAGCCAGGCAGCCTGGGCGCCCGATCCCAGCCGGGCCGTGGGTGACCCCGGGCAGCTGGTATGCCCTCTGCGAGGAGGGAACCCGACTGGGCTGTGACGTCTCCGCTGCGGAACAGCTACCTCCAGGGCAGTGCTGCTCAGGAATGTTCAGCGTAACTTTCACATCTACTGAGACACACTCTGAACAGCTGCCCTCTGTGGAGCACTAAACTAGACACTAAGTGCGGTGCTGGTGCTTCTCCGATTCCGTATCGTATCTATTACTCCAGCCTTCCAGGGAGAACTAAAGCGTTAAGAGGTTATTTGACTTGCGCAAGGTCACAAGTTTGTTGTCCAGGAAGCGGGATGGAACCAAAGCCTTCCAACCGTGGGTCAGTACAAAGCTAAGACAGGAATAACAAAGCCTGCCTCCACCCCTGCTCCGCAGACCCACACACAGGTTAGGAATTTCTAGCCAGGCCTGGTGGGGCACAACTGCAATTCCATGACTCAGACGTCTAAGGCTTGTGGATCAAAAATTCAAGGCCAGCCTGAGCAATTTAGCAAAACTGACTCAAAATAAAATAAGTCCAATGTGGTGGTGCCCATTTGTAAACCCAGAATTCTGTGAGGCTGAGCAGGAGGATTCCAAGTTTGAGCTCAGCCTGGGCAATTTAGCAACTTAGTGACCCTGTCCTGAAATAAAAAACAAAGCGGGCTGGGGATTTAGCTCAGCGGTGCTGCCTCCTGCCTCGAAAGCAGAAGGTCCTGAGTTTGATCCCCCGTACCAAAAAAAAGGCTGGAACGTAGCCAGTATGAAGTTCTTGGGTTCAATCCCCAGTACCACAATAAATAAATAATGGAGTTAATTGTGTAAGTTTTGCTTAATTCATTTTACCCACTTCCAATCAAATCTATAAATGCTATAATTCTATGGTTCATATGGTGCTCTGTGTGTGTGTGCACACGCATACATGCATGCGGTGCTTGGGATGGAACCCAAGCCTCGTGCAAGTGGAGCACATGCTATCACACAGTAATGTTGTAACTATAGAATATATCACAACTCATAATAAATGGCATTCACAACCCCATATAGCTTTTTCCCCTTGATGGCTCTATTACTTGAATGACTAGTAATGTAAGTTAAAGATTTTTTAATTGCTTCTTTTTCTTGCATATTTATTTGCATTCCTAAATTTACTTAACAAAAGGTTTTCCTATTTCCATAGATCGATGTTGAGAGCAAAGCCAAGCAGTAGGCTTGAAAGTGGAAAACAGCTCAGCAGGGTTAAGGCATTAGAAGGTAGCTACCTTTCACTGTCTGAAAGATGGGCTGAGTGCTTCATTTTCACCTGGAGACCCCACCAGCACTCACACCCCAAGCTCTTTGCAGGTCCCTGAACAACTCTGCACTACAACAATGAGGCATAAAAGTCTGAAAATACCTAAAGGTTCAAAAACTTGCTTCTCCTCAGCCCCCCACAAATCATGGGTGTCATTCGCTGTTAATCGCTTGGCAGCAGCTGCAATTATTTTAAAGCTCACTAATTAGCTTTGCTGGGCCTGGGCGTCGAGGTGTGGGTGGGTCTGTCTGTAGATTATTAACTAAGTAGTCCCTCGCCGGAAAGCCCGTTCTGACCTTTTTACTTTTTCATGAGCCAGTCATCGATGAATGGATTAATAGGCCCACAAAGGAACAGCGAGGCATTTGTGTGCAATAATTTATCCCGTAAAAGAATGAGTAACTGACAGTCTATTGAATGCCACAATCTAACATCAAATTTTCTTCTTAAATGGATGTAGCTTAGTACAGCAGTTATAAAATAAACATTTTTATAAGTCCATGGAGAGGAATGTGGGGAAGCAGGCAGAACTCGGAGCTCACAAGCCCCAGCTAATTCTGCAGGAAGCTGGCTCCATCCTTCATCAGAGTTTACCTTGGTTCCTCCCTCCCTCCAGAGCGGTGACCAAAGCCGGTTGCTAACTGGACTCAAGAGGAGATACTTTGGAGGGAGAGGAGCTTATTTCACTTATTTCTTAGCATATGAGCTTTGCATGAAGAGCACACAGTATTTTTCAAGCATACAAAACAAGAGTTTTTAAAAGTTATTTTTAAATTCTGAAACAATGCCTCACTATGTAGTTCAGTGTGACCTTGGACTCACTATGTAGCCTGGGCTGATCTCAAACTCCCAGCGACCTCCTGCTTCAGCCTCCCAAGGCCTGGGATTATAGGCATGTATGCACCATGCCTGGCCAAAAAAAAAAAAATTGTTTTAAAATTGAAAAAATACCTTCCCCACTTTTGTTGTTGTTCACTACTGGGACTTGAACCCAGGGCTTTCCAACTGAACTACCACCCAGCCCTTTTTATTTTGAGACAAGATCTAGATAAACTGCCCAGTCTGGTTGAAATTTATGATCCTGCCTCAGTCTCCTAGAGTGCTGGTGATATAGGGGGAATAATATAACTCCCAACCTGCTAGATGTCAGATATGCCACGTTCGTGTCCCCCAAATTGAGAATGAATTCTAAGGGACAATGGAGGTTAAGAGTAGGAAAAATTGGGGCCGGGGATTTAGCTCAGTGGTTTCGCCCCCTGCTGCGCAAGCACAAGGACCTGAGTTCGATCCCTGGTACCAAAAAAAAAAAAAAAAGAGTAGGAAAAATTTATTGAGAGAGATAGCTCCTGAGAGAGACAGGAGGGGACCTGAAAGTGGGTTGCCATGGACCTCAATTCACAGAAGTTTCATAGAGCAAAATCATGAGGTGGGTACAAAATCATGAGGGGGTACAACGTGGGTCAAAACTATGATCAACCAATAAAATTACAAGTCTAGCTGCTTAGGTAATACTGATCCAGTGGGGAAGCAGGTCATGCAGCAAGTGTACATCGAAAAAACAAAGACATTTTAAGGAAGGGATAGATCAGGAGGTCCTGGTCACCCATTTGGGTGACTGATGTCTTTTATTTTTTACTTTTTATTTATTTATTTATTTTTGGTACCAGAAATCAAACTCAGGTCCTTGGCTTGCAAGGCAGGCGGCGGAACCACTAAGCTAAATCCCCAGGCCTGACTGATGTCTATCTAGACTTTACTGGAGCAGGTGATACAAATTAAAGTATAATCTTCAAGTTATTGCTTGTCCCTTAGGGAAGCATGTAGGCCTGGTCATTCCGTCTTTATCTCAAGGCCTGGCCTTGACAGGTGCACCTCCAGCCACAGCTGTAATGTGTTCTCATCTTCTGCACTGACTCCCTCGAGGGCCTATTCCTGTCTGACTGCCTAGAATATTTACCTAACTTAGCTGTCTATAATACTGGGATCACAGGTGTGCACCACCATGCCAGCTTTTTTTTCTTCGGTAGCAAAAAAGAAGGGCAGCAAGATATAAGCTGTATTTTTCTTTTATATTATTTTTTAGTGCTGGGAATGGAAACCAGGGTCTTGAGCACGCCACGCAAGCGCTATACCACTGAGCTGCACCATAGCCTCACCATCCTTCAGGCTACAGTGTCGGTGAGGCTCAGAGTCCCCTGCTTGTCCCTTTTAACATTTCCCTGAGACAGTTTTCCAGGCACCTGATTCTTCACATCATCCTTCTACATCTCACCCCAACATGTTGTGCTAGACAAATCTATTTTGAGTTCTTTTCCTGCACCGTGTACAGAGCTGAATCTTAGACTCTCAGCTCTAGCCTCAGTGGATAAAAATTAAACCTGTAAGCTTTTTTGAGAAAAGGGATAAAGAGAAGCAGTTTTGAAAAACGGAAGTTTGTTTTTGTTGTTGTTTTATTTTACTTTTTAGTGCTGGGGATTGAACCCTGGTCCTTTCTGTGCTAACCACACACTGCCACTCAGCTCAACCACCCTGTAAGAAATTCAGTTTTAGGGCCAGGGATTTAGCTCAGTGGTTCTTCTGCCTGCCTTGCAAGCACAAGGTCCTGAGTTCAATCCCCGGTACAGGAAAAAAAAAAAAAAAAGAAATTCAATTTTATTATATTCTTTTTCTTGCATTCTAATTGCCTTTACTTCTTATAAGTTCAATTTATATTTAAATTTCCTGTTTGACGTGGTGTGTGTGTGTGTGTGTGTGTGTGTGTGTGTGTTACTCAGGATTGAATCCAAGGCCTTCACACTGAGCTCCATCCCCAGCCTTTTTTATTTTTTATTTTGAGACAGGGTCTTGCTAAGGCACTGTACTGCCCAAGCTGGGCTCAAACTTCCACCTCAGCTTCCCTCGAGCCACCTTTTACAGGTGTGATATGTGTCCCTGCCTAGACTCACAACATACACACACGCATACACGCATGCACGCACACACGAGGATTATGCCAGAGTAAATTAATGTTTTGACCTGGCTAGAAGGAAACTAAGTAGCTAAAAGGAAATGAGTTTTGTTAACTCATGTCTGCAAAGCAGCGCGGCATTATGGTATTGCATCCCTTTTAGTCACTCCCCAAAGACCTGCTTACAGGAGCAAGCGTTTCAAGGCCGATTGATCAGCCAGATGGCGGCCGGTGTCGCGCTCAGTTTCCAGGCACCGGCGAGTTCTGGCCCAGCTGGGTCCGCCAGACGTAAGGAAGCCTCCGCGCATGCGCCGCCGCGCTGTCCGGGAATGGGCGTTCCCATTCCCATTTCCCAGAGCGCTGGTTTGGAATTGAAACACATCTTCACGGAAGCTGCGTTAACAGTAGTTGTGAAGTTCTCTGTCTTGGACCTGAAAACTTTCAAAATTACTTTGCTAATTTGCACTGAGAAAAAGAAACCAAAATGAAATTAAAACCTTGAAAATAGAAGAATAAAAACTTGTTCTATTTGTGATGAGGATGTAGCCCAGAGATAGAATGCATGCTCAGACCCAGTACGGGAAAAAAAAAAATGTTTTATTTATTGGTAATTTTAGTGCTTGAGAAAAGCAGAGATAAGGAAGGATTCTATGCACTTGTTCGGGAAGCTGGGAGGCGAGCGTTGTTTTGCAGTTCGCGGTGTCTAGCTAGTCCCTGTGTTTATCCACTGTCTCCTGGTAGCAGAGGTAGCACTGTTCCTCACTTATCTATCAGTCACGGTCACTGGCAGATAATTCATTTTCACACCAAAGTATTAATTTAAAGAGTAAAATAAAAGATTGAGCTGGGCTCGGGGATGCATACCTGTAATCCCAGCACTTGGGAGGCTGAGGCAGGATTGCCACAAGTTCGAAGCTGTCTTTGGTGGTCAGGATGGGGCTCCAGCACCACCAGCCGAAGTCGCGCAGCGCTGGGATCCGCTGGGAAATGCAGCTTCCCAACCCTACCCTAGGCTCCCTGAAATCCGGGCCGAGGGGTGGGGCCCAGCACCCTGTGTCTCTACAGGGCCTCCCAGGGATTCTGCAGCAGCTAACACTCGAGAAGCACTGGATTCCATGTCTGTTTCCAAAACTATCCTGGTGAATAAAAAAAAATAACCTGAGGCCCTAATGAAGAGCAAAGATTCCTAGAACCCTTCCCTGGACATTCACTCAAGGGGGCACTCGAGTCCTAGAGTGTATTTTAGAGTAGCCTTGGAAATAGGGAGAGAGAACAAAAGTGAGGGTAACGATTAGAGAGCTTCTCCCTCCTTGCAAGGACGAAATGAAGGACAGACAGAATTGAGGCAGGTCAAAAGATTGTGCCCACGAAAAGGCGTGGTGGTGCAGGCCTGTAATCCCAGCACTCTGGGAGGCTGAGGCAGGAAGACTGTAAATTCCAGCCCAAACTGAGCAATATAGTGTCTTAGCGGAGCCCTGTCTCGAAATAAAAAACAAAAACAGCTGGAGATACTGCTCAGCGGTAGAATGCCCCTGGCTTCAACCCCTAGTACTAGGGGGAAAAATTAATAAGGGAGAAATCAGCTATGTCCTGCGTGCAGAGAGAAAGATGGAACGTATGCTGTGGTTACTAACGGAGATGGCCTCCCGGTAAAGAGATGAGGACAGCAGTGTACAATGGATCACTTAGTTTGGCAGAATATTCTTTTTTTTTTGTACTGAGGATCGAATTCAGGACCTTGCGCTTATGAGGCAGGTGGGGGGCACCACTGAGCTAAATCCCTGGCCCTGGCAGAATATTCTTTAGAGTTCATAGTTTAGAAGGCTAGGGCTGGGGATTTAGCTCAGTGGTTTCGTCGCCTGCTGCGCAAGCGCGAGGACCCGAGTTCGATCTCCTGTACCAAAAAAACAAACAAACAAAAAACCCCGCATAATTTAGAAGGCTGCGTGCTTGCAGCAGCGTGCAATTGGCCTCTGTATCTGCAGGTTCCACACCCAAAGTTTCAACCAACGTCGGGTGGGAAATTAGTTACAGTTGGGCAAAAAAATTAAGTTTAGGGCCGGGGATTTAGCTCAGTGGTTCCAGCGCCTGCCTCACAAGAGCAAGGTCCTGAGTTTGATCCCCGGTACCAAAAAAAACAAAAAAAAAAATTGTTTATACTGAATATGCACCGACTTTTAAACAGCACAGTCTAACAATTATCTATACACCACCTTCACTTAAGTAATCTAGAGAGGATTTCAAGTATACGGAAGGATACGTGCAGGTTATGTGCAAATTCCAGGCCATTTTACATAAGGGCTATGAGCATCCGGGGACTTTGGTATCAGGAGGTCCTGGAACCCATTTCCCAGATGGGCCCAGAGGAGGCTCAGCCACGGTGTCTACACCCCCCTCCCCCATCGCTACCCTCTGTAGACAGCAGATTGCTTTGTGCATTTACTCTGGAAACTGCTACTGACGTCCCTCGCCCAAATGTGCAAGCCAAAGGGTACACGCTGATGCCTCGGGCCTCTGCCGACAGAACGCTGAAGTCACATCCTTAAAATTTCCTTCCAAGGCCGGGGATTTAGCTCAGTGGTTTCGTCGCCTGCTGCACAAGGGAAAGGACCCGAGTTCAATCCCCAGTACCAAAAAAAAAAAATTTCCTTCCAGTAGGTTTTCAGATTCCTTAAAGAATGCAAAAAGTGGGCTGGGGAGGTAGCTCAGTGGTAGACTGTTTGGCTGCTCCACAAAGCTCTGGGGTTGATTCCCAGGACGGGAGAGAAAAAAAAAAAAGCAGCAAAAATTAAGACTTATCCAAACATTCTGCATCTGGTCCTGCAATATTCCACCTCTTTTTTTGTTGTCGGTGTTTCATTTGTTTGTTTGTCTTGCAGTGCAGGGATCTAGCCTGGCTACCTCTGAGCTACACACCCAGGCCTCCAGACTTAGGCCAAGGGAAAGGATGTCTATATCTCAGATGGTTTAAGAGAGCCCTTAGGGCTGTCTTGTTTGTTTAAAATGGATAGAGAACCAGGTTAGAGGGTATGAAGATAAATAATAAATGAGTGACAGCTCAAGACCACAATTAGGCCAAGGTTAATAAGCCTCAATCCCGGTGGGTAAATTGGCTCTCTTCGGAAGGAGACGCTATGTAACTGCATCGCACTGATAGACCTGCTGGTGTATCTGTCATCTTTTTAAAAAGTCAAATCAAAACAAAATCAAAAGAGTACATCTGGATGAACTTCAAGAGCCTATGGTTTTTTGTTTTGGTTTTTTTGGTACCAGGGATCAAACTCGAGTCGTTCCGCTTGTGAGGCAGGCGGCAGAACCATTAAGCTAAATCCCCAGCCCAAGAGCCTATGGGTTTACTGTTAATGGATTCATTTATGAAGGGAGGTAGCTTTTGAGGTCCTTCTATAATAATTTACCAGTATTGGATTGACAGTTAAACTTATTTTAACATATATATTAACTGACACATAATAAGTCAGTGTAATATAAGTTAAAATGTGCTTGTGAATTTTTCGTAATCCAACTTTATCATAGAAGAGAAATATTATTGTGAGATATTTGGTGAGTGGAAGGATGTCTCATCCATCCTCTTCCATAAAATTCTGCAACTGAAGCCAGGCATGGTTGGTGCACACTTGTAATCTCAGTACCCTAGAAGGCTGAGGCCAGAATATTGTTCCAGTTCAGCCCAGGCAATTTAGCAATTTAGTGAGGCCTTTTCTTAAAATAAAAAATAAAAAAAGGCTAGGATTGCAGCTCAGTGCAAAGTCCCTAGATTCAATCTCCAGTACTACAAAATAAATAAATATTTTTAATTTTTGCTTTTTTGAGACAGATCTCGCTATGTGAACACTTTATGTAACCTAGGCTGTCCTCAAACTCATGGTGATCCTCCTGCCTCCTCTTTCTAAGTGCTAGGATTACAGGCATGAGCCACCCAGTCCAGCTTTTTTTTTTTTTTTAATTAATAAAAAAATAAAAAGGGCTGAGGATGTAGCTCAGTACAAAGGCCCTAGATTAAATCCCCAGCAATAGGGCCGGGGATTTAGCTCAGTGGTGCCGGCGCCTGCCTAAAGTGCAAGGTCCCGAGTTTGATCCCTGGCACCAAAAAAAAACAAAAGCAAAAACAAAAATCAAATCCCCAGCAATAGGGGAGGAGGAAAAAAAAAATTATACTGGAGGTGGGATGAGAAAATAAGAATCATATATTTATTTATTTTTCCACTGAGCCATTTTAGCTGAGCTCAGAACTCAGAACAGCTACGAGCCAACTCTATCCAGTGGTTCCCAGCGTCTTGATGCAGGTGCTGAGTTTAAGTCAGCAGGAAGCCTGGGAGCTGAGTTCAAGCTGGCAGAAGGTATATGGACTGTTGTAGGTTCAAGGAATCAGGTTCCAGCCTCATAGCCAGAAACTGGCCTGAATTTCAGAGGAACTAAAGGAGCAGGCTGCCTGGGAGTATCCACTACTCCACGGTGAAGCTGTGGCTTGCTTTCTAGGATTAATCAATTTGGCTCTGGACTGTTTGCCTGTGTTGCCTAATAGTGACAGCAGAGTCACATCTTGCTTGAATTGGACTTTTTTCTTCTTCTATTTCCTTTTCTTCTGTTTTTCTTTTTTTTATCTTTCTTCCTCCTTTCTGCTTCTTGTTTTGTTTTGTTTTTTCTTGATTGTTTAAACATAGTTTCTAGGGGTTTTTTATTGTTGTTCTGTAATACTCTTGTTTTTATTTCCTCTTTTTCTCCTTCCCCCAGACCTCTTCACCAGTTTCCTACAGTCTGTCCTCCAGCCTTGCTTCTGATCTCTTCCTCTTCTTTTATTTGTTTCCACCCCCCAACTCCTTTTAAATCTTCTCCCTAAGGGTAAAATTGCCATTTTGTTATTTCAGTATGGGGATTGAACTCAGGACCTTGAGATTTCGAGGCATGCATGGTTCCACTAAGCTAAGTCCCTGGCCCACAATCACCATATTAAGGGCTTATTTACTGCATACAATTTTTGGATTCATTCTAGATTTTGTTATATAACAACAATTCTAGCTCATAAGGTTAAAGGTAGCAAATTAATAATTACCAGTTTATCATTTTCTAGGCTGTATTTGAGGCTATTATTATTGATTGTACTACTTTAGCCAAGGTGACATAATTGTGCTAATTAGTTGTTCTTTCTGGTATAACAAGACTGAGATTGCCTAAGGGGGGGAAAAAAAACAACCTATAGTCCAGTGCCAAAGAACTGGCAGCTGGGCCAGGTAGTCAGAAACTTCTCATCCCCAATAAATTGAAGAGCTAGGATCTTGCAACAGACTCAAAACCCAAAAGCCAGCTACACCTGGAAGACACTTCTGAGAAGTAGTAATTTCATAAGGGTTCTGAACACTGGCAATAAAGCTACTCGCCATAAGCAATTTACAAGTGTCAGCCCAGAAATTAAACTTTAAAATAATAGAAAATGAGAAGACATTTAAACAAGATGCAACACCCCCCCCCCAGACTTCTAGCTCACCAAAGGCAAACCCAGGGGGCCATGAGGTGGAACAATCCAAAAGCCACCCACCTGGACTCTGAAATGGTAACAGCAGAAGTAACAAAGTAGGTGGACAAGGATCTAGAAAATTCAAAGCCAAAATAATTTCTCAGATAACTACAGAGATGGTGACCAGAATGAGAGACATGCTTAGTGACTCTAGAGCAGATATAGATTAAAAAACAAACAAACAAGGGCCAGAGATTTAGCTCAGTGGTGCCACCACCTGCTTCACAAGCGCAAGGTCCTGAGTTCAATACCCGGTACAATGAAGAGAAAAAAATTCCATTGAAAGGATATGTAGCAGAATGAGCCAATGTGAGGGCAAAATATCAGATATAGAAGACAGGATTGCCATTAGCAATCATGAAAAGAGAGATTTCTTAAAAATAGCAAGGGACCACAAGAAATCAGTCCAGCAGCCAGTAGATGATGCAAAGAAGAGTAACATAAGAATGATCAGAGTCAATGGAAAAGCAGAAGATAACAGAAATGACATTAAAAAACCTGTTCACAGAAGTAACGGCAGAAAATTTCCCAAACAGGGAAAAAAGAATTTGACATATGGATGAGTGAAGCATATAAGACTCCACTTAGCCATGATCAAAACAAAACCTTTTCCAGGGCATATTATAGTCAGGATTCTAGAAATTCAACACAAGAACAGAATATTAAAAGCTGTTAGAGAAAAGAAACAAATCACCTGTAAAGGAAAGCCCATCAGAATCACAGTAGACTTCTCAATACAGTCTCTCAAATCAAGGAGAGCTTGGAGTGAAGTATTTCAAGTCCTAAAGGAAAACAACCTCCAACTCAGATTAATGTACCCTGCAAAACTATCTTTCAAAATTGACAGAGAAATAAGACACTTCCATAACAAAGAACCCTGGAAGAAATTCATGACCACCAAACCAGCACTCCAAAATGTTCTGAAGGATATTCTAGAAAGAGACAAGAAGGATTACAATTCCATGAATCCCAACAGAATGAGTCCACAAGACAAGGCAAAAAATTAAACAGAAAAGGAAAGAAGGAACCCAACAACAGGAAAGTAACATGACAGAGATGAGACAATACATACCAGTTATAACCATCAATGTTAATGGTTTGAATTCATCAATCAAAAGAAACACATTGGCAGAATAGATCAAGAAGCAAGAAGAAGAAAAAAAAAAAAAAAAGAAGCAAGGTGCAGGGCTGGGGATTTAGCTCAGTGGTTCTGCCTCCTGGCTCACAAGCACAAGGTCCTGAGTTCAATCCCCAGTACCGAAAAAAAAAAAAAGATTGCCAGGGGCCAGGGATTTAGCTCAGTGGCTCTGCCACCTGCCTCACAAGTGCAAGATCTCGAGTTCAATTCCTGGTACTAAAAAAAAAGAAGAGGCAAGGTCCAACAATATGCTGCATACAAGAAATACATTTAATTCAAAAAGAAATTCATAGACTGAAAGTCAAAGGATGGAAAACAATACTCCATATGACAGGAACCTGGAAAAAAGCAGGGACAACTATTCTATTCGCAGACAAAGTGGATTTCAAGCCAAGACTGATTAAAAGAGACAAAGAAGGTCACTACATCCTTGGAAAGCGAACAATCCAAGGAGAGATAACATTCATACATATATTTGCACCAGATACCAGTGCATCCAACTATACAAAACAAATATTAATGGGTGTGAAAAATCATGTAAGCACTAATATAGTTGTAATAGGGGACCTCAATACCCCATTGTCACAAATAGACAGATCAATTAGACAAAAAATCAACAATGAAATATCAGAACTGAACCAAACTTTTGAAAAAATGGACTTAGTGATCCACATCACAATAGGAGAATACACATTCTTCTCAGCTGTGCATGAGACATTCCCCAAAATAGACCACATACTAGCTCATAGAACATGCTTCAATAAATTCAAAGGAAATGAAATTATACCATGCATATTATCAGACTATAGTCCAATGAAATTGGATATCAGTGGGCTGGGGATTTAGCTCAGTGGTTCCAGCACCTGCCTTGCAAGCACAAGGTCCCAAGTTCAATCCCTGGTACCTAAAAAAAAAAAAAAAAAAAAAAGAAAAGAAATTAGATATCAATGGCAAAGGAAATCACAAAAACTTCATAAACACATGGAAATTAAATAAGACCTTCCCGAACAACCAGTGAGTCACAGATGAAATTAAAGAAGAAATAAGACACTTTCTACAATTTAATAATAATGACAATACAACATACAGAAACTGATGGGAGACAATGAAAGCAGTCCTACGAGGAAATTTTTTTTTTTGGTACCAGGGATCAAACTTGGGACTTTATGCTTTCGAGGCAGGCAGTGGAACCACTGAGCTAAATCCCCAGCCCTCTATGAGGGAAATTTATAGTGGTGAATACCCATGAGGAAAACAGAGTGGGCTCAAATAAACAACCTAGTGTTGAACCTCAACTTTCTAGAAAAAGAAGAGCAAGTCAAGCCTAAAGCTCATACAAAGGAGGAAATTATAAAAATCAAAGCAGAGGGCTGGGGATTCAGCTCAGTGGTTCCAGTGCCTGCCTCGCAAGTGCAAGGCCCCAAGTTTGATCCCTATTACCAAAAAAAAAAAAAAAAAAATCAAAGGACAAATTAATGTAATGGAGACTTAAAAAAAAAATGCAAGAATCAATGAATTGAAGAGTTGGCTCTTTGAAAGATTAAGTAAAACTGACAAACCCTTAGCCAACCTTATCAAAAAGAAGGAAAGAAAAGACTCAAATCCATGCAATTAGGAATAAAAAGGGTAAAATCACAACTGATCCTGCAGAAATCCAGAAGATCTTCAATACCTACTTCAGGAACCTGTATTCTACAGCCAGGGATTTAGCTCAGTGGTTCCTCCACCTGACTCGCAAGGGTGAGGACCTGAGTTCAATCCCCGGTACCAAAAAAAAAAATCTACCAACAAAGAAAAGCCCAGGACCTGACAGATTCACTGCTGAATTCTACAAGACATTTAGAGAAGACCTAATGGTGCTACTTCTCAAACTCTTTAAAGAAATTGAAAGGCAAGCAATACCCCCAAATTCATTCCTGGAAGCAAGCATTACCTGTCAGGTAAAAGTGCCGAAGACCAAGACCAGACCAGGCCACAACAAGCCTTTATTAGGGGAATAGATCTGCCGGGCTGTCTCCGAACAAAGGAGAGACAAAAAGCAATATGGCTGGGGCAGGGAGAGTCTTTTATAGAGACTGGGGTGGGGCTTGTAGGGGCTGAGGTGGGGTTGAGTGAGGTAGTGATCAGGGAGTGGAGGAGCCAGTGACGTCACTAGGTGGTAGGGGGTGAGCGAGTATTAGGTTACTCTCTAGGTGGGACCAGGGGCATGCTGGGAGGAAGGGTTTATTCTTTGGTGGGAGCAACCATCTTGGCATGACATCACCCAGGGGAGGGGCAAGGCACCATAGGAAGAGGGCAGCTACTATACATAATAGCTGCTGAGGTAGTGGAAGACCTATCATTCCAGGCTTTTGTTTTATGACAGTTGGGCGAAGGTCTCTTCTTCTGGAGCTGCTTCCTGCTGACCAGGGGTGAAGATTGGGGCTAGACCTGGATCTGATGAGGCCTATGGCAAGTGGGGACCTCTTCTATTTGTCGTACTGGCTGGTACCCTGCCATGATGAATTCCGTGACTGTCTGGTTGGTGAATGCCCTCATTCGTTCCTGCAAGAAATTTTGAAAACAGCGAACCAGACAGGGTCCGAAGAGTAAGATAAGGCAGATGGTGACCAATGGTCCTATCAGAGGAAGGAGCCAGGGCAGCCAACTACTTAGGGAAAAGAGATTTTCATTTACCCAATTGTTCATGCGTTGATCAATGTTTGAGGCCCTTTCAGTGAGCCTTTTTGCTGCATCTCGTACTAAACCCGATTGATTTGTATAAAAACAACATTCCTCTCCTAGGAAAAGACATATACCACCCTTCTCTGCTGTAAGGAGATCTAGTCCCTTCCTATTTTGGAGAGTGACAGCCGCTAAGGAATCTAGTTGGTTCTGTAAAGTTGTGATTGATCTAGCTATTTCTTTAAGGCTGTCACTTAGCTCTTTAGAGAGAGTTTGGAATTGAGTTAGTGAGGTAGCTAGGCCCCCTACTCCTGTCCCTAAAGCAGCAGTGATGCCTAGTCCTACAAGTAAGGGTATTAATTGGACAGCTCGTTTGTGTCTGACCTGTGTTTTTGTTGGCACTGATAAAGTTTGATTATTGGGGGCTATATCAATGTTCGGGCTGAGGTAAACTAGAGTGCAAGTCCCTGTCCAGTTAGTTGGCAGGCACAGGTGGGCTGAAGTTCCACAACGGAAGAAGATCCCTTGACTGGGTAAACAGAATTGGTTGTGTATGTCGAAAAGATGTGTGAGTTTGTTATTCTCCATTTCCCATATTCCTAGTGTTCCTGCCAGCACAGCACCTGTTAAGGGTTGAAAAGGTCTTTGGCGTGAAATTTGTTGGGCATTGTTGGTCTTATTTTCCCATTGGAGGAAGAATCTCCTGGTATCTACCAGAAGCCATTCTGGAGAATGGTTAAATGTTGGAATAAGGAGGCATTCTGAGACTGAGGGGGCTGTGTTGCAAGGAGTCCAGGGATGTATAGTCATGCAGGGCATATGTCGACCATTGCAAAACCCAGAATCTTTGCTGAGAAGACCCTGTGTCATAATTTTTGGAGCCCCAGTGAAGCGGACAGGCTGAACAAAGGGGGCATTTTGGGTGACCTTGTAGTTAGTATGACCTGATGGGGCCTGTAATTGTAATGTGTAATTACACTTCCAAGAGGGAAGGTGTCCCAACATGGAGCCCATGGACAAGTTACGCTGAAAACAAAGTGGGGCCTGAAAGCTCAAGATGATGTTACCAGCTATAGGTCCAAGTATAGGCTTTTCCTTACTCTCATATAGAGACAGGTTAGCCATGTACGATTGAAGGAGTTGGGCTGCACGACCTGTTTGTGTTCTTCTTGTCATATCAGTGATGCGAAAGTTGGTGAGGGACTGTTTATTAAATAACTGTAAAGGGTTTCCCATCTTATATTGAGGATGGTAAGTAAGACTGGTTGTAGCCCAGACTTTTGCAGGTACCGGGATGGCTGTATAAGAAGCAGTGGATAGGGACATACAGAGCCAACAGTTACTGGCTAGAGATGGGTTGAATTGATTTAATAGAGAGTGGGTTAGCTGGAGCATGTTATCTAGATAGTGTGGAAGTGAGGAGTGAGTCAATTGGAGGTCATTGTATATGTGTGTAGGGTTGACGGGTAAGGGTGGGGCCATGGAAACTGCATGTAGAGGAAAGAGGAAGATGGAGATGAGGGCACTTAGGAGAATTGTGATGTGGACCCCGTAGTGTATGATGGAATGGTGAAGAGTCTTGTCAAAGGGAAGGAGAGAGGAGTGAAGAAACATTTTGTGTATTTGTGAGGACAAATAATACTGGGAAGGGTGATAATTAGGTAATAGGTTACCGTGAGAGAAAAAAAAACTTGTGAGGGAGCCCTAATGACAGCTGTTAGTTACCCTTGATAAATTACTGTAGACAACCAATAATACTAATGAGGGTAATGATGAGGTAGTATATTGCTGCCAGAATACATTTGTCTATGGTTTTCCAGTCTCTTGGGGCAGTGGCACTGAGCCCAATCCCAAAGAGAAGGCCCGAAAGAATTAATAAGAGAAGGCTGAGGATATCTGTAGGTGACCCTGTGTATATGGAATCACAATACCCCATGGGTCCCCTAACAAAGGGGAATGTCTTGAGGCAGATGAAGGTGTGTGTACAAACAGCAAATGAGGAGAAAAGAAAAGAGCTCTATCTCAAAACATGAAAAATCAGCTAGTGTTCCCTGTAACCAGAGGTCTGTTACCCACTGGAAGATTGTCTCAGGGATGTCGTCCTGTGGGGAGCACCAAGCGACGTTTTCCAGAGCACACTCAAGGAAGGCCCGAAACTGCTGCTGTAAGAGGATGTGCATCCGTATTACCTAGGAAAGTCAATTGGATTTTGAGCCGATAAAGTTAGAGATGTCAATGAGAGAGAGAGGTTAACTTTCCTCTGGAATCTGTGTGAGAGTACGGAATAATCTGAGTTTAGTAGGTCCTGTGAAAATAGAGGAGTATCTGGCAGTGTTAGATTGTTGTTCAGGCTGTTTTATCTGGGAATCTGGAGGAGCCTTTTTTATCCTGGAAAGATGGAACCAGGGGACTCTTTCCTGGAGTTTTACCGCAGTAGGAGTTATTAATGAAACAGTGAAAGGTCCCTCCCAATGTGGCTGGAGGGGTCTTGGGGACAGGGTCTTGAGATATACCTGGTTACCTGGAGAAAGAGGAGGAGGATGTACAATACCTGACGAGTCCGGAAAGGGGAGAGTTTGGTTAGCCAGAGTTTGAAGGAGACGACGGGCATAGTTAAGTGTTGGGATATAATCAGCAAGTGCTGGTGATGGGTCTGGTAAGTTAGAAAACAAGAGAGGTCGTCCATACATCAACTCAAAGGGGGTTAAATTTAATGGTTTTCGTGGTGTCGAGCGAAGCCTCATGAGAGCTAAAGGGAGGAGGGTAATCCAATTTTGTTTGAGCTCTATTGAGAGTTTAGTTAGCTGAATTTTAATTAACCCATTGGCTCGTTCTACCTTGCCTGATGATTGAGGTCGATATGGGATGTGTAGTTTCCACTGTATATTGAGTGTCTCTGTTACCTGTCGGGTGATCTGAGAGATGAAGGCAGGTCCATTGTCTGATTGAATGGAACGTGGAAGGCCAAATCGAGGAATGATTTCTGTTAGGAGCACATGAACTACAGCAGCTGCTCCTTCTGACCTGCAGGGAAAGGCCTCTATCAACCCCGTGAAAGTATCTACCAAGGTTAGGAGATATTTAACCTTTTTTACAGGTGGCATATGTGTGAAATCAATTTGCCAATCTTCTCCTGGTAGTTGTCCCCTGGACTGGTGAGTCTTTGTGCGTGTTTGAAAGCCACCTTGGGGACTGGTGGTTGAGCAAATGGGACAGGCCTGTGTTATTGTCTGTGTGTGTGATGCTAAGGATGGGTGGTATAGAAAAGGCCTGAGAAGGTGCAGGAGGGGTTGGGTTCCTATATGGAGTGAGTTATGTATGTCAGTGAGGAGAGGAATTATTTGATCATCAGGTATGACATGGCGTCCCCGATATAGAAGCCAATCATTTCTTAGTGTAGCACCCTTTTTCATGTATTTGGACTTTTCCTGAGGAGAGTAGTTAGGTTTTAAGGGTGGAATGATTAACAACTGGTTTTGGCTTTGGGGAACACATTGTTGTGCCATATTGCGGGCAGTTTGATCTGCTCTGTTGTTTCCCTGAGCTATAGGAGAGGAAGATGATTGATGTCCTTTACAATGAATGACCCCCACTTGTGTTGGGAGGGTGGCCGCTTGGAGAAGGGCATGTATTAGACGTCCATTAATAATGGGTGTCCCTTTTGTGGTCATAAAGCCTCTTTCTCTCCAAGTGGAGTTATGAGAGTGTAGGATGTGGTATGCATATTTGGAGTCAGTATAAATATTGCCTCGTCTGTTGTGAGCTAGAGTAAGAGCTCGGATGAGTGCAATTAATTCTGCTTGTTGAGAGGTAGTGTTGTGTGGGAGTGTGTTAGCCTCAATGGTCTGTGTGAAAGAAACTATTGCATATCCTGCCCCCTTCTGGCCAGGCACATGGCTGGAAATTGAGCTGCCATCAATAAACCATGTGAATTCTGGGTCTGAGATAGCCTCTGAGGAGACATTAGGGAGAGAGGGAAGGAGGTTTTCAATTGTTTCTGTGCACGAGTGGGAGAGTGTCTGAACAGGCTCAGGAAGGAGAGTGGCTGGGTTAAGGGAGGGGCAGGACTGAAGAGAGAAAGATGGGTTTTCTATAAAAGTGGTATGGAAGAGCTGTAGCCTAGAGGGGGACAGGTGTGAGAGGCTATAATGAGTGAGTAAGTCCTGTAGGCGGTGGGGTGACTTCACTGTCGTTGGTTGGCCAAAGGTAAGTTTGGAACTTTCTTGGGCTAAGAGGGAAGCAGCCGCCAGAGCACGTAAACATGTAGGCCAGCCTCGGACTGTGTAATCAAGCTGTTTAGACAGGTAGGCAACTGGGACAAAGTGTGATCCTATGTTTTGTCCCAGAACTCCCAAAGCCAATCCTGTTCGTTCAGTGACATACAGAATGAATGGCTTTTGAAGATCTGGGAGAGCCAGTGCTGGGGCAGAGAGGATAGCAGCCTGAAGCCTGAGAAATGGTCCCTTGATAGAAGTATTATTTATAGGTTCATTTGGGTCTCCCTTGGAAGCATCATACAGGGGTTTAGCAAGTAGACTGAAGTTTGCTATCCATAAGCGGAGAAAGCCTGCGAGCCCCAGGAAAGACAGGATCTCAGCCTTGGAGGAGGGGATGGGGAGGTCCCGAATAAGTTGTTTACGGTCCAAGGTGATCTCTCGTTGCTGATATGAGATCTTAACCCCAAGGTATTGTACTGTGAGTTGGGAGAGTTGGGCCTTGTCCCTAGAGACTCGGTACCCCTTTTTATATAAGAAATTAAGTAATGAGGCCGTGTGTTGTTGAGAGAGTGTGAAGGTGGGGCTGCACAAAAGTAAGTCATCTACATATTGGAGCAGCTTAGAGGGAGACAGGTTTAACTTTAAGAGGTCAGTAGCCAAGGCCTGTCCAAAGAGGTGTGGACTATCCCGGAAACCCTGTGGAAGAACTGTCCAAGTAAGTTGTTGAGAGTGTCCTGTATCAGGGTCAGTCCATGTGAAAGCAAAAAGATTTTGTGAGTTGGGGTGTAGGGGGATGGTGAAAAAGGCATCTTTGAGGTCTAGAACCGTGAAATAACATGAAGAAGAGGGGATATGGGACAGTAATGTGTAGGGGTTGGGAACAACAGGGTGTAAAGGAAGTACGGCAGAATTGATGGCTCTTAAGTCTTGTACTAATCTGTAGGAACCATTTGTTTTTAAAACTGGAAGGATAGGAGTGTTGTAGGGGGAGTGAGTTGGTCTGAGAAGTCCCTTGTTGAGTAGACTGGTAATTACAGACTTTAATCCTTTTAAATGTTTTAATGCTAAAGGGTATTGGGGAACATTTGGAAATTGAGTGATATCTTTGAGAGAGATCTGAATGGGAGGGTGATGTTTAGCCACAGAAGGGGTAGAGGTGTCCCAGACTGAGGGGTCAATATAAAGCTCCCTAGGAGAAGGTGAAGTTAGATTGGGAGTTGAATCTGTCAGGGGGGCAGCCAGGAGCAGCAGAATACTGGTAGGGTCTAAATTGGCTGAGTGAAGGGTGAGTGAAGCCCTAAATTTAGTTAAAATATCTCTCCCCAAAATGGGGGTAGGGCAGCTAGGAATAACCAAGAAACTATGTGAAAATGTACTGCCCAGCAGAGAACAAGCTAGGGGTGGTGTACTTAGTGGGCTTGAGTGTATTCCCTGAACTCCCACAATAGTTACTGTGGAGGGATGTGTAGGACCTGAGTACTGTGGTAAGGCCGAATAGGTAGCCCCCGTATCAAGTAAAAATGAAATAGGCCTACCTGAGACGCTGACAGTTACCCTGGGCTCATTGAGAGTGATGGCCGTGGGGGCTGTAGATGACCCTGGGCACCGTCAATCCTCTGTCGCCAGGCCGATGAGCTCTGACAGAGACGTCTCCACACCTGCTGACTGGGTTTGAGGAGGGGATGGCCTCTTACCTCTTTGGCGAAGGGGACAGTCAACCCTCCAGTGACCCGTCTGCTTGCAGTCGGGACAAGGGCCAGGCGGTGGCTTGGGATTGGGACATTCTCTAGCCCAGTGTCCAGTCTGATTACACTTAAAACAGGCCCCAGGAGGCCCATCACGAGTAAATGTCCTTTTGCAGGACGGTGGTTTACCCTGTAGGGCTGCTGCCAGCATCTGGTAATTGGCCACTTTTTGTTGTTTTGCTTGTTCCTCACGGTGATTGAACACCTTAAAAGCAACATTGAGGAGCTCAGTTTGTGTGGCCTGGGGGCCCTCCTCAACCCTTTTTAGTTTTCTCCTGATGTCAGGGGCAGACTGTGAAATAAAATGGGTGTTAATAACAATCGTGCCTGCCTGAGAGGTGGGATCAATTTTGGTATATTTTTGAAGAGCATCAGCCAACCTAGAAAGAAACTGTGCTGGATTTTCTTGGGGTCCCTGAGTTATTTCCCTAATTTTATCAAAATTAACTGTCTTTTGTGAAATTCTCTTTAAGCCTTCTCCGAGACAAACAATCATGTAGTCTCGGAGATCTCTGCCTGGGTCTCCATCCTGGTAAGTCCAATCAGGTTGAGTATCTGGCACTGCCTGGGTACCCACTAGTTTAGTTGGATCTGTGGCATGAAAATCATCTGCTGCTGCCTGGGCTGCCCTCCAGACCCTCTGGCGTTCCTCTGGGGAGAGAGTAGTTGAAAGAATTGTATAAATATCTCGCCAGGTCATATCATAAGACTGAGTAAGGTAGCGAAATTCTTTGATATAAACATCGGGATCAGAGAAAAAGGAGCCTAGGCGTTTTTCAATTTGAGAAAGGTCAGAGAAAGAGAAGGGAACATGTACTCTAACAATGCCCTCAGTCCCGGCTACCTCTCGGAGGGGCATCTGTGTGGCCAGGGCTAAAGGTGGAAGGGCGGGATAGCGAGAACGGGTGTGGGGTGGGGAGATGTGAGGTGTAGGGGATGGGGTAGGAGGAGGTAAAGGAGGGTCACAAGATGGCGGGGGAGAAGAAGGAGACAAAGGAGAGGTACAAGATGGCGGAGGAGGAGGGTCACAAGATGGCGGAGGAGAAGGGCCATGTGGTGAGGTGAAAGGAGACAAAGAAGAGGTACAAGATGGCGGAGGAGGAGGGTCACAAGATGGCGGAGGAGAAGGGCCATGCGGTGAGGTGAAAGGAGACAAAGAAGAGGTACAAGATGGCGGAGGAGAAGAAGCACGGGATGAGACATAAGAAGAATTTGGGGGTTTATAAGGTGGGGGAAGTGTTAGTGGTGAGTGATCAGCTGGATCAAATGAGTCAGAATCAGAAAGAGTGGAATCGGGAAGGATGGGCTGTGAGGCTTGGGCTAGGAGTACTTGAGAAGGAGAACAGGATTGACAGAGGGAGGGCCGAGAGCGTAGGTAGAAAAAGGCTTGTATGTAGGGGATTTCTGACCATTTGCCATTGCGCTGACAGAAGTTGTGTAAATTCTGTAGTATATTAAAATCAAAAGTGCCATTTTCAGGCCATTGAAACCCATTATCTAATTTATACTGAGGCCAAACCTGATTACAATAGAAAACAAGTCTTTTTGGCTTAAAGTCTGGTCCCAACAATCCAAGGGGTTTAAGTTGTGCCAGGAGGCAGCCCAGAGGCGTTGAGGGAAGGGGTTTGGATTGTTGGGCTCCCATGTTAGGGTGGGTGAGGAGGAGATAGCCCCCTGGGAGAGGGACAAAGAGGAGAAGCGTCCTTGTCTCCTTTGACAATCTCCGAGTTAGTCTCCCAGAGGGAGAGAACGAGAGGAGCTGGGCCGATGGGACGTCTCTCAGGGGCACGGTCCTGGGCCCAGGGCCCGTGGGGGTTTCTCTGACCAAGCGCTTGGATTTCTGAGAAGTCCCCAAAGGGAGAGAAAATGAGACAGAGAACCCAACGAGAGGGAGGCTGAACTGCCTACTCACCCAGAGATTGGTGACCGGTGTGGATGTGTAGTGTCAGCAATGGCAAAGGTAGAAAGCCCCGGCAGGTCCTGGCAACGGCAGATAGGGTTGGTCCGATGGAGATGGCCAAAAAGGCCAATCAACCCCGTCCTGCGGGGGATCATCCGTTAATGGACCATCTACCATCCGAGTCACGGCACCAGAAATGTCAGGTAAAAGTGCCGAAGACCAAGACCAGACCAGGCCACAACAAGCCTTTATTAGGGGAATAGATCTGCCGGGCTGTCTCCGAACAAAGGAGAGACAAAAAGCAATATGGCTGGGGCAGGGAGAGTCTTTTATAGAGACTGGGGTGGGGCTTGTAGGGGCTGAGGTGGGGTTGAGTGAGGTAGTGATCAGGGAGTGGAGGAGCCGGTGACGTCACTAGGTGGTAGGGGGTGAGCGAGTATTAGGTTACTCTCTAGGTGGGACCAGGGGCATGCTGGGAGGAAGGGTTTATTCTTTGGTGGGAGCAACCATCTTGGCATGACATCACCCAGGGGAGGGGCAAGGCACCATAGGAAGAGGGCAGCTACTATACATAATAGCTGCTGAGGTAGTGGAAGACCTATCATTACCCTGATACCAAAAGCAGAGAAGGATCCAACCGAAAAAGAGAACTACAGGCCAATCTCCGTAATGTACATAGATGCATCCTCAATAAGATTCTCGCAAACAGAATGCAGCAAATCATCAAGAAGGTTAAACACCATGACGACGTTGGATTTATTTCAGGGATGCAGGGATGGTTCAATATACATAAATCAATAAATGTAATACACTATGTTAACAGAGCCAAGGACAAAAACCATAGGATCCTTTCAATAGATGCAGAAAAAGCATTTGAGGGCTGGGGATTTAGCTCAGCGGTTTCGCTGCCTGCTGTGCAGGCACAAGGACCCGAGTTCGATCCCCGGTACCAAAAAAAAGAAAAAAAGGAAAAGCATTTGACAAGGTCCCCATTCATGATAAAAACTCTACAGAAAATTGGTATAGATGACCTTTATCTTTTTTTTTTTTTTTTTGGTACCGGGGATCGAAAGATGACCTTTATCTTAATCTGATAAAATCCATCTACAGCAAACCAATAGCCAGCATCATACAAAATGGATAAAAACTGAAAGCTTTCACTATAAAATTAGGAACAAGACAAGGATGTCCACTGTTACCACTCTTGTTCAATATAGTTCTGGAAACATAAGCCAGAGCAATTAAGCAAGAAAATAAAAGGAATAAGGATAGGAAAGGAAGAAGTTAAACTGCCATTATTTGTGGATGACACGATACTCTACATAAAAGACCCCAAACGCTCCACCAAAAGGCTCTAGATTTGATAACCAAATTCAGTGGCGTAGCTGGATACAAAGTCAACACTCAAAAATCAGTAGCCTTCCCATACAAGAATAACAGACTCACTGAGAGAGAAATCAGTGAAACAACACCTTTCACATCCAAAAAAAAGAAATACCTAGGAATCAATCTAACAAAGTAAAAGACCACTACATTGAAAACTACGGTACTCTGAAAAAGGAGATTGAAGAGTTTATCAGAAAATGGAAAGATATCCCTTGTTCTTAGATAGGAAGAACCAATAGAGTGAAGATGCCAAGCCGGGGATTTAGCTCAGTGGCGCCACACCTGCCTTGCATGGTACCAATCCCTGGTACACACACACACACACACACACAAAGAAAATGACCATACTTCCAAAATTGTTATACAGATTTGTCTTTTTTTTTTTTTTTTTTGGTACCTGGGATCAAACTCAGGACCCTGTGTTTGGGAGGCAGGTAGCCACACCACTGAGCTAAATCCCCAGTCCCATTATACAGATTTTTTTTTTTTTTTTTTTGGTACCAGGTATCAAACTCAGGTCCTTGCGCTCGCGCAGCAGGCGGCAAAACCACTGAGCTAAATCCCCGGCCCCTGTTATACAGATTTAATGCAATCCCAATCAAAATTCCAACAGCATATCCCACAGAACTAGAAAAAACTACCCTAAAATTCGTTTGGAATCAGAAGAGCCCTAGAACAGCAAAGGAAATTCTGAGCAACAAAGGCAAAGCAGGGGACATCACAATTCCTGACCTGAAATTATACTAGAAAGCTACTATGATAAAAAAAGAAATGGTACTGGCAAAAGAACAGACCTGAGGACCAGTGGAACAGATTAGAAGATGCAGAAACAACTCTAGACATACTCAACCACTTTATCTTTGACAAAGAAGCCAAACACCTTCACTGGAAGACAGCCTCTTTAATAAATGGTGCTGGAAAAACTGGCTTTCCACATGTCGAAAATTGAAACCAGACCCATATCTTTCACCAGGCACCAAACTAAAATAAAAACTGATCAAATATCTAAATATTAAAACAGAAACACTAAATCTGCTGGAAGAGAGAATAGGTAGAACACTTGAGGACATAGAAGTAGGCAAAGACTTCATGAACAAAACCCAGACTGCATGGGAAATACTACAAAGAATAAAAAAAAAAATACTACAAAGAATCAACAACTGGGACCTCATCTTATTTAAAAGATTTTGCACAGGAAGAGAAACCACCAACAGAGCAAAGAGACAACCTACAGCGTTGAATAAAACTTTTACCAGCTATTTATCAAACGACTACTATCTAGACTATATAAAGAACTCCAAAAATTCAGACCCCACCAAATTTAAAGACCCAATCCAAAATGGGCATCTGAAATGAATAGACACTTCTCAGATAAAGAAGTAGAAACAGCAAATAAATAAATGAAAAAATGTCCAACATCACTGGTCATTTGAGAGAAGCAAATTAAAACAACTCTGAGATTCTATCTCACTCCAGAAAGAATGCTGCTATCAAGAAATCAACCAAAATCAAATGCTGGTGGGGTAGGGAAAAAAGGAACCCTTCTCCACTGCTGGTGGGATTTTAGAATGGTACAACCACTATGGAAATCAGTGTGGAGATTTCTCAAAAAACCAAAACCAGAGGTTCCATTTGACCCAGCTATTCCCCTTTTGGGTATCTTCCTGAAAGAATTAAAAGCATCAGGGGCTGGGGATTTAGCTCAGTGGTTCTACCGCCTGCCTCGAAAGCACAAGGTCCCAAGTTTGATCCCCGCAACCAAAAAAAAAGAATTAAAAGCATCATACCACAGCTATATATGCACACTCATGTTTATAGCATGAGTTTATAGCACCACAGTTTGTAATAGTTAAGTCTTGGAAAGAGCCCAAATGCCAATCAACTGATGAGTGGATAAAGGTGTAGGCTTTTTTTTTTTTTAAGATGTGGGTTTTTAATACAATAGAGTACTACTCTGCCATAAAGAAGGATGAGGTTCAGACATTTATAGCTAAATGGATATACCTCAAGACCATACTTAATGAAATAAATGGGACACACATGTTTAAACACCACATTGTTTCTCTGGTATGAGAAACCAAAAGTAGAAATAAGAACTAAAATGTCTAACAGATATTGGGAAATGAGAAGAAAATGTTCAAATTAGAAGGGAAACAAGAGAGCAGGGAGGAAGAATGGAAGGAAGGAACAAAAAGAGAAAATAGAAGAAAAAATGGAAACAAACGTTTGTACATAGGGAGGGGAGGGTTTTTGAGGGGAGGAAGGGTATGGGAAAAAAGAGGTGGGATGTACCATGTGCAACTACCATGAGTGTCATTATTATGCATGCCCAAAATGTACCAATCAAATCAGGTTTCTTGTGTTTGTCTTTATTTGGTTTGGGTTTGCATTGTAGTCGTCTGTGGTGTTTATATTTGGGGAAGGGTTCTGCAGATGCAACAGCGACTGCCTCTGCTTACCAGGCAGCTTTTCCATCACAAGCAACAGCCCCAACCTGTTAACATTTCTTAATCAAGTAAAAGAACAACAACAAAAATAGCCTGCTAAAGATGTACGGGATATTGATTTACACTGCTCTGAATTCCAAAGATGCCAGAGGGGAAAAAGTAAGCTGTGTTTTCTCCGGACATGCCCTTGGGGAGATGAAGTTCAGGACAGTGTTACTTAATTTTAAAATGTTACCTAGCCAAGCCTGGTGAAGGACATCTGTCATCCCAACACCATGGGAGGCTGAGGCAGGAGGATCACAAATTCAAGCCCATCCTAGGTAATCTAGTGAGATCTTGTCTTAAAATTTTTAAAAAAGCCAGGTGTGGTGGCACAGGCCTGTGTTCCCTCAGGGGGAACTGAGGCAGGAGGATCTCCATGAGTTTGAGCCCAGCCTGGATACATAGTAAGTTAGAGGCCAGCCTGAACTATATAGGGAGGCCCTGCATCAAAGGGAAAAAAATTTTTTTTTTTTTTATTAAAAAGGGCTCAGTCAGGGCAGGGGATTTGGCTCAGTGGTTCCACCGCCCGCCTCGCTAGCGCAAGGTCCCGAGTTGGATCGGACTCAGGGTGCAGTTCAGTGTGTAGGCCCTGGGCTGAATCCCCAGCGCCGCCACCGCTGACAGGAACAATGATGGTGATGACAGCGAAGGCGAAAAAGCATCACATGTCAGATTGGGGATGAAACTAGCTTCTCTTATACTTTGTTTTTTAGTTAAGGTATAATTCACAGCAAAATACAAAGATCTTTAGCGCAGTGAATTTTTGCGTGTGGGTAGCTCAGCCAGCTGAATGAAGGTACAGAGCAGTAAGCCCCTTTCCAGCCCAAAACCCCCTCAGCAGCCACTATTCTGTCTTCTGTCCCCACAGATTAATTTTTCATACTCTTTTACTTCATATATATGGAATCACATAGGATATACTCTCTGGTGTCTGACTTCTTTTATTTCATTTATTTTTTAATTTTTTTTGGAACTGGGGATGAACTCAGGACCTTGCACTTTCGAGGCAGGCGGCGGCGGCACCACTGAGCTAAGTCCCTGGCCTGGCTTCTTTTAATACGGTTTTAAGCTTCATTCATTCATAGGCTGGGGGTGTAGCTCAGCATAGATCGCTTGCATGGTACCCTGGGTTTAATTATACATTTGATTTCATCAGAAACTGCCAGCCCAGGGTGCTTGGTCTGCCTGTGATCCCAGCACTCTGGGAGGCTGAGCTGGGAGGGTCCAAAGTTTAAGCTTAGCCTGGATAACTTAGTCTGTCTGAAATAAGAAATTTGGTACCAGGAATCGAACTCGGGCCCTTGCGCTTTCCAGGCAGGTGCTGGAACCACTGAGCTAAAACCCCAGCCCTAAGAAACTGTTTTAATTTTTTTTTTTTTTTTTTTTTTTTGGTACCGGGGATCAAACTCGGGTCCTTGCGCCTGCGCAGCAGGGGACGAAACCACTGAGCTAAATCCCCAGCCCCCTAAGAAATTGTTTTAAAGAGGCTGGGGACGTGGCTCACTGTGGAGGCCCGGGGTGGGGGTGGGGGGGTGTTGGGAGGGAGAGAGAGAGAAATAGAGAGAAAAGGAGAAAAAGAAAAGAAAGGAAGGATTATAGTATTCACTAATAATTTCTTTGTTTTCTAGACAGGGTCTCACTACATGGTCCACTTCTAAAGGAACATTACTTCATTGAGAATTAAAGAGGAAAATAAATTATTCACACCCAGTGTGATGACACACACATGGAGTACTGTAGCCCCAACACTCCTTTTAAAGAAATATTTAGCTGGGCATGGTGGTACACACCTGTGATCCCCCCACTCTGGCAACTGAGGCAGAAGGACTGAAAATGTGAGCCTAGCCTGGGCAATTTATTGAGACTTGGCCTTGAAATAAAAAGAAAATTTTGTGTGAAATAAAAAATTTAAGGGCTGGGGATTTAGCTCAGTGGTGCCATGCCTGCCTTGCAAGTGCAAGGTCCTGAGTTTGATCCCTGGCACCAAAAATAAACAAATAAATAAATAAATAAATTTAAATAGGGCTGGGGATGTGGCTTAGTATGAAGTCCCTGGGTTCAACCCCTAATATAAAGTAAATAAATAAAATATAAAAAATAAAGAGAGGGAGAAGATTTTTGTCTTCTCGAATAATTCTTTTTTTTTTTTTAGTTTTTTTGAAATGGTTTATCTATGTAGCTCAGGGTGGGCTTGAACTTGCTATGTAGCCCAGGCTGGCCTCAAACTCATGCCAATCCACCTGCCTCAGCCTCCCAAGTGCTGGGATTACAGGCATATACCATCATGCTTGACTGAAAATTATTTCTTTTTCTTTTTTTTCCCCAGTACCAGGGATTGAACTCAGGACCTTGTACTTGAGAGGCAGGCATGGCGCCATTGAGCTAAATCCCAGCCCTGAAAATTATTTCTTATAAAACAGTTAATTTTAAAATTTTGACACTGTTATAAAATGTCATTTAGCGAAAACATGATTCCAGGGCTTAAGCTTCAAATCCATTATTAATGGGAATTATATAGTATTTTTCAGTGACCCACACTAATTTATAAACTGAATGGGGAAAGATTTTCTCCAAGTGATTTTCAAACTCATTTAAAAAGTATAAATAGGAAAAATTGCATTTAGTTTCAAATTTCTCTGATAAATGAGGATTGCAAAGTGTAAGTGAAACTGAATCTATAACTTGAAGCTAAACTGTCTGTATTGGTCAGCTTTCCCATCACTGAGACACAATATCTGACAGCCACAATTTAAAGGAGGAGAGGTTTAATTTGGCTCATGGATTCAGGGGATTCAGTCCATGGCTGGCTCCAGGGTGGGAACAGCATGGTGGAAAAGAGCATGGCAGAGCAAATCTGCTCTGTTCATGGCAGCTGGAAAGCAGAACAGCACCAGAGACCAGATATAGTCCCCAAGGCCACGCCTCCATGACTCATCCAAACACACCCAGAAGTGTGATTGACTAAACTGTTTTGTGTTTCATAATCAACCAAGATGAGGTATCTTGATTTGCAAGTGCTCAAAAGGTGCTGGATCCCAATCCAAGGAGTAATCACCTCGTTGGGGTGAAGGAGGCAGAGGAAAGATCAGCTAAGTGCTCCCAGAAAGAGAGCTGACTTGTTCAGCTGTCTTCAACACTTCCATAGTGGAGACGCCACCCCCACCTCCACTATATATGCTATATATATGCACTACAAATATATATGCTCCATCAGAGCACTGTCTTAAGATGTTACGAAGGAAGGCTGAAGGTGTAGCTTAGTGGGGAAGCATGTGCTTAGCCTGCTCTGTAGCCAGGGTTCAAACTCCAGCAGCACACACACACACACACACAAAATTAAATGCTATTAAGAAAATTAATGTTTACTCTAAAAATGCTTAGCTCTCAGAGCTTCTCTTTAAAGGAAGAATAGAAAATTTGATTGCTGAAGTATTCAACTGACTTTTTACCTTTAAAAAAAAATCAAAAGAATACATGGCATGGTCGTGCCTGCCTGTATCAGCTCTTGGAAGTTTGAGGCAGAAGGATTGTGAGTTTGAGGTGAGTGTGTGCTATATACAGAGGTCAAGGCTGGCCTGGATCACATAGTGAAATCCTATCTTAAAAAACCAAAAAGGGAAAAAGAGAGGGAAAGAATGAGGGAAGGAGGGAAGAAAAGAAGGAAGGAGGGCTGGAGATGTAGCTCAGTGGCGCCCCGTCGGCCTGGCAAGCGCAAGGTCCTGAGTTCGATCCCGATCCCCGGTACCAAAAAAGAAAAGAGGGAAGGAAGGAGGCAGGATACAAGGAAATACAAAGAAATGTATGGCCAGCTGCTCCTGGAGGAACAGTAATTTTCCTGTCTTCACAAGGTGTTCAAAGCCTGACCATCACTCCAATAATAACACCTTGAGGACGCAACCCCGAGGTACTTCAGCCCAAAACCACAGAGGTGATTACCCTCCTGGGGCTCATTTGGGTAACACTCATCCCCCATTAGAGGTATGTTTTCTGACACTGGAGTGCTAAATTGGAGACTTGTCTTGCTAATGAGTCACCTTGGGTGTCACCTGTGCCTGTCCACACCAGTGGCTCAGGAATACGGAGCCAAGCGGGGTGGGTGTGAGTGTCAGATCGTGCTGGTGGCAAGATGAAGGACGCACATGATGGTGCTGAATGTCACCTTCCTCAGTACCGAGGTCAATAAATCCTGTACCAGGAGTTTGCAAGCAGTGGGGTTCCACTTCATTCCGCTCTGTGACACTGTCCTGTTAGTTTCCTGGGCCTCCAGCACCAAATTCCATCAGCAGAGTGATTTCAGGTCATAGAAATGTATCCTTCCAGGGTTCTGGGGGCCAGGTGTGAAAGCAAGGAGTTGCCAGGCTGTGCTGCAGGGCTGCAGGGAGCTCTGCTCGGCTCTGCCAGCCGCTCCCAGCTCCAGCGAGATCCCAGGCTCAGCCTCTGCCTCCACAGGACCTTCTACCGGTCTTTCCTGCTGTCTTATCAACACCTGTTGGACTTGGAGTTACTGGGAAATTCAGGATGATCTCTTCTTGAGAATCTCCCCTGGATTACATCTGCAAAGACCTTCTATTTCCTTTTTTGTTGTTGTTGCTGTTGTTGGTTTTTTGTTTTTGTTTTTGTTTTTTTTTCTGAGACAGGGTCTCCCTAGGTAGTTCAAACAGGTCTCAAACTTACTATGTAGCCCAGGCTGCCCTCGAACTCACAGCGATCCTCCTGCCTCAACCTCCTGAGTGTTGGGATCATACCACACCCAGGGATTTAACCAGTTTTTAGTGTACAGTTTAGTGGCAATGAGTACAATGACACTGCTGTGAAATCATCACCATTTATCATCTCCGGTACTTTGTTGTTACTTCCCAAACTGAAATGCCACACCCAGGAGACACTAAACTCTGCATCTTCCCTGCCCCAGTCCTAAGCAACCACCGTTCTGTTATTCTGGGTGGGTTTTTTTGTTTTGTTTTGGTTTGGTATGGTTTTTTTTGGTACCGGGGATCGAACTCAGGTCCTTGCACTTGTGCAGCAGGCGGCAAAAGCACTGAGCTAAATCCCTGGCCCTTTTTTTTCCTTTTTTCCCCTCCAGTACCAGGAATCAAACTCAGGGCTTTGCACTTGCTAGGCAGTCACCACTGAGATACATCCCAGCCCATGTTATTTTGGTTTTTTGCAACATGGGGATGGAATCAGGCCCTTTGCCCTGAACTACATCCCCATCCCATTTTTTATTTTTTGAGACAGGGTCTCACTAAGTAGCCCAGACTAGGCTTGAATTTATGATCCTCATGCCTCAGCCTCCTGGAGTGCTGGGATTAGAGTGTGCACCACCGTGCCCTGCCCTTTTTTTTCAAAGAAGAGAACATTTAGGGAGCTGAAGGAGTAGGATATGACATTCCTTTTAGGGGGCCAACACTGAACCAACTATAACTGTTAAGTCTAAATATTCATTCCATTGTGTTATGCAACAAGTTAGACATTAGCAGGCTTGGAGACAGGCAGCTAGGAGCTACATGAAAAGCATAAATGTGATTTAGGTTTTCCTTATTTCTTTCCTTCCCTAATCATTAGCTATAGATAAATGCAAAGAACCCAATGGTTTCAAACTGCAGCCCCAGAGAATGTAACCTCCTGTGAGCCTGTTCAGGGCCTTGGGCGAGGGGTTGGAAGAAGCCTGTGGGTCTTACAACAAGCTAAACAGAAACATTCCACACAGGGAGGAGCAAATAGGAAACGTCTCCCCTTTGAAGTTGGTCAAAATAGCCCATTTTCCTTGTAAAAAGCCCTCCAAGGAGGGAAGTGATATTCCTTACAGACCCATTTAATCATATAAATGTAGCCTAAGTTTTCTCTTGTTTTTGGTACTGGGATCAAACTCAGAACCTTGCGCTTTTGAGGCAGGCAGTGGCACTAAGCTAAATCCCTAGCCCAGCATAGCCTAAGTTTTAACTCAGCACAGCTACCATGTTAGCTCCTTCCCACCCACTCTGGAAGGAGCAGTGTCTCTCTCACTCTGAAAGTCTGTCTTAGTCACTTCTCATTGCTGGGCCTCAGATCCCATACACAACTTGGAGGAGGAGAGGCTTATTTTGGCTCATGGTTTCAGTCCATGGTTGGCTGCTCCAAGGCAGAAAGTGTGGCGGGGGAGCATGGCAGAAGAAAGCTGTTCCACCCATGGCAGGCAAGAAGTAGAGAGCAAAAGGAGAGCCAGAGAGAGAGATAGACTCTTCCAGGTCAGCCTCCAGTGACCCGGCTCTTCTGACCAGGCCCCAGCCCTCCCTGTGGCACATTAGCTGTGAGCTAATCGGTAGAATAATCACTGAAGTGTAACACCTACACATTCCAACTGCCTTCCACAAGCCCCACTTCTGAAAACGTGAGAATTTGAGGGGACAGTCTAGAGCTAGACCATAACATTCTGCCCCTGACCTTCAAAAGACTCATGTCCATCTTATTAGGCAAAATTACCTTAGTCCATTTGTAAGGGTGGCCAAAGTCTTAACAGTTCCATTATTGGCGAGATTCCAACTCCAGCCTCCTCTGAGATCAAGGCAAACTCTTAGCTGTGAGACTCTGTAAAAAATAAAAAAGAGAATTAAACACTTCTAATATACAATGGCACAGGTCAAATATTCCCATTCCAAAATGGAGAAATAGGAGGATATAAAGGGATGGGACCAGGGCTGGGGATTTAGCTCAGTGGTTGCGCCACCTGCCTCGCAAGCTCAAGGATCCGAGTTTGATCCCCAGTACAAAAAAAGGGGGGGATGGGACCAAAGCAAGACCAAAACCCAGGAGAGCAAATATTAAATCCTGTAGTTCCACATTCAGCACCTGCAGCGTGCTGTGGTGAGATGCCAGCTTCAAAGGGCTTGCGCAACTCCACTGCGATGGCATTGGAGTTTACAGCCCTCATGACCTTTCTTTTGGGGTGACTTTGCTCACTACCTGCAGTTTTCCTCAGCAGGCATTCCACATTACTGGGATCTCTAACTTCACGGGGTCTCAACCACACATTTGCCTTCATTCTCAAAACTTCACATACTGCCCTCCCAGGGGCACATAGCCTGGCCTCCTACACCTTCTAATTTTTGAGTAGCAGCTTCCATGAAGGCATAACTGTTTCATTTTGCCTGTAAAACCAGTGCCATGTGGATGATGTCAAGATCTGCCACCAGGTCATGCAGTAGTCAGGCCCTCTTGAATCATGGCTGGGCTGCAGAAGCCTCTGAATGCCTAGATGGCTGAATACTGTGAAAAAAATCCTGGGGAACCTATTCTATAGGCAGCTCTTCTCAAGCAAGGGGCCCAGGGACTCTTCTCAAATGAAAGCTTTATTGTTTCAGATTCTTGAGCCTGCAAAGAGTGGGATTTTGCTGATTCCTGAGATGCCCTCAAGTCATCCTTCCTGATGCAAAGTATTGACTGAAATTTTTTTATTATTATTAATGCACATTATAGAGAAACTTTATATAGGTTCTGTGATATACATGATCATAAATATATACATACATCATTTTACACACACCACATACAGTTGGCCTTTTGAATCTATAGATTCTGCATCTGCAGATTCAAGTATTCTCGGAATTACCCAGCCATGGATGCAACTAAAAAAACTGCACCTGTAGTGAACATGGACCAAATTTCTTATTAGAAGCACCCTAAACAATGCAGTGTAACTATTTAAATGGAATCTCTACTGTAGCAGGTACTATGAGTAACCTGGAGATGATGTGAAAGTCTACAGGAGATAAGTGGATTTCAGTGCAAATGGTCTGCAGGGTACAGCAGCAGAGGGGTTTGGTATCGCAGGGTCCTGGCCCGGACCTAGCCGGCACTGTGGGATCCATGCACCCTTTCCCAGCCCAGCCTCCTCGAAGCTCATAGCAAGGGCACAGGTACCCAACTAGGTGCAGCCCATATACACACCTGCCAGGGGCTTTTCTATCCAAAGATCTACATCTAGAAGCAGCACAGTTGTGAATCACAGTTGCCTCTGCAGGACTCAGATACGTAATCAGGAGATCCTGTGTAAAATGAATGTAAACAGACACACAAATAACTTTTGATCATTTTTCCATTTTTTCTTTTCTTTTTTTTTTTTTTTCTTCAGGTACCGGGGATTGAATTCAGGACCTTGCAATTTCGAGGCAGGCAGGGCACCACTGAGCTAAATCCTGGCTGGGCTTTCCTGCTGATGTAACTGGAGATGTTAAGAATTACCTAGGCTGTGACAGCATTGGAAGACATTTCTGGTCCAATATTTCAAAATATAAATTTTAGGCCAGGAATAGTGACACCACCCTAACCCCAGCACTTGGGAGGCCGAAGCAGGGGATCACTGTGAGTCTGAGGCCAGCCTGAACTGCACAGTGAGACCCTTCCTCCAAAAAACAAAACCAGGCCCTGGAAAGCTCAGTGATGCCGTCATCTGCCTTGCAAATGCAAGGTCCTGAGTTCGATCCCCAGTACCAAAAAACAACTATAGGGCCAGGGCTTTAGCTCAGTGGTTTCGTCACCTGCTATGCAAGCACAAGGACTCGAGTTCAATCCCTGGTACCAAAAAAAAAAACAAAAAACAAAAAAACCCAACTATATACATATATATATATATGAATTTTAGTACATGTATATTGCTACCCACTTAGGTTCATACAATCAAGTTTGCTCAAGGCTCAACAAGTCAAAGGGCATTATTTTAGTAAAAAGGAGATAAGGTTTATTCAAACCCAGCTCCAAGGGGAAGACAAAGCCCACTGTCTCTAATCAGCACCTCACCCCACCTTACCCACACAGCTTTTTAGGGTCTATCCTAGCAAGGCACAGGGGGCGGAACACCAGGAGACAACAGACCCTCAGGTTACTTCCGCCCCTTCCTGGAGGGGAACCCCCTCCCTTGCCTAAGGGAATGAAATTGGGCCTGACCTCCTGGTTCCAGGATGTGGGCATTCCATGAGGAGGGGAGCCGTGTGTCCCCTAGGCTTGAGGAAGTTGAAAAATGCTGCTGGTCTCTAAAGAGAAAAAAAAAAATCTAACTTTTTTTTTTTTTTTTTAGGTACCGGGGATCGAAAAAAATCTGACTTTTAAAGTTCAGTTTTGCAGTGCTGGTTACCTATATAGCTGATGAATATCAACAAATAATTTTCCCCAAATTTTTTTTATTTCGAGACAGTCTCACTTTGTAATTCAGGCTGGCCTTGAGTTCACTAATTTAGCGGAGGCTGGCCTCAAACTCCCAGTGATCCTCCTCAGCCTCCCCAGTGCTGGGATTACAGGAGTGCAAAGATGCCCAGCTTAAAGAGATTCAAATCTTCTAAAAAAAAAAAAATCAGTCTTGTACAAGTCTAAATTTATTTTTGTTTTGTTTTTTGGGGTTTTTTTTGTACTGGAGATCAAACTCAGGACCTTGTGCTTGCAAGGCAGGTGAGGTGCCACTGAGCTAAATTCCTGGCCCCAATTTCTGGGGGGTTTTGTTTGCTTGTTTGTTTGTTTAAGAGTAGGAAAAATTGATTAGGAAAAAGAAAGCTTCTTCCTAAGAGAGACAGAAGAGGGACCAGAAAGTGGGTTGCCCTTTCTGGGGTTTTTGAGACAAGCTTGCTATGTAGTCCAGGCTGGGTCTGAATTTGCAATCCTCGGGCCTCAGTCTCCCGAGTCAAACTTAATTTTAAACAGAAATGTATATAATGGCATTTTAATGCTTTCTCTGATGTTTGCTGTACCTTGTGGAGGCTGTGTAGGAAATCTAAAGCAGCCTCATGATTTGTACATAATTCAGAACACTTGTTTTTGTATTCTATGGTAACATCTGCAGTTACAGAGGGAAATCCATTTTAAAATTGCTTTCCTTGTTAATAATTGGTCCATCCAAAATATAAGGGCTGTTTTTCCATTGGCTGTGATGCTCTTTCACGTCACTTCTAAGCCTGTGGATATTCACTTCACAATGTTATAGCCATTTTCAAAATCTCAGATTCTCACTCAGGAGGCTGAGACAGGAGGATCCACATGAGTTCAAGGCCAGCCTGAACTACATTGTGAGACTCTGTCTCAAAACAACCAAACCAACCAATCAAACAAAAACACCTGAGATTCTAAATTCACAGCATTCTTGTAAACTCTGCAACACCAGATGGCAGTGTCTAGGTAAAGCTTTGGATCTGTAATAATGTACTGTTTGCGGTGTGAGATGGTATGCTCCTAGAACAGCCAGGAGCTCCTCCTGTCTGAGGCTGCAGCTACCTCTCCTCTGCGCCCTGAAACGGCTCTCCATGGCCCACGCCGGTGCCAACATCTGCACCCTGGGGGCCAAGGAATTGCTCCAGGGGGGGGGGGGGCACAGGCTGCAGTCTGCCCTGCTAGGGTCCTCTACCACAGAGCCCACTTCACCTACACAAGCTGGAAGCTACAGCAGGCATGGTGGTGCACACCTGTAACCTCAGTGATATAGGGCACCAAGTAATCCACATAAGCAAAAATAATCCAGACAAGGGAAATATTATAACTCCCAACCTGCTAGATATCCGAAATGCAAGTTCATGTTCTCTAAAGTTGAGAGTGAATTCTAGGAACAATGAAGGTTAAGAGTAGAAAAAATTGGGCTGGGGATTTAGCTCAGTGGTTCTGCCACCTGCCTTGCAAGTACAAGGTCTCGAGTTCAATCCCTGGTACCAAAAAAAAAATGAGTAGGAAAATTTTATTGAAAGATAACTTCTGTCTGAGACAGAAGGGGGACCAGAAAGTGGGTTGCCTGCCCACCCTGCTTCTCAAAGGTGTTTTATGGGGCAAAGACATGAGGTGAGGTGGGTACAAAGTGGGACAGAACTATAAGATACAATGGAAAATCACAAGGTGGGCATGAGGGGGGACCAAACCATGATCAACCAATAAGATCACAAGTACAGTCACCAAGGTAATACTGATTAAATGGGGATCAAAGTCACACAGGAGGAATTTCTGGAAAGGAAATAGGCTAGGGAGATTGATGTCTATTTAGAATATCAATCAGTGCTATTCATCTCTAGGGGAAGTAGTACCTCTTCTCTTTTTATAATGCTAACCAGTGAAACTGCCTCAATTCTTTTTCTATACTGAGGGTCTAGCTTTGTCTAACTGCCTTATAATAATTCCTAACTAATTTAGGAATCTAATCTGCAATACCAGCACTCCAGAGGCTGAGGCAGGAGGATCCCCACCAGTTTGAGGCCTCCCTGGGCTATATAATGAGTTCAAGGCCAGCCTGAGCTATACAGTGAGACCTTGCCTCAAACAAGATACAATTACTACAAGTTTTAAGCCTGTGGAGCACTAAACCAAGTTTGAGGGTATTCCCGAGGAGGAGGGGTTCTTCCAAGCCCATAGAATGATGAGGGGCTCAGCAGGGGAGGGGCGCCCCCTTGTGTTGAGTCCCGCTACACATTGCTCGTAAGTGGAAAGAGAGGAACTGGGGACTTGAGTGGGGAGGTTAGGCTGTGTGCCCTAGGTTGCTTTGCCTCTCTAAGCTGTGGCTTCCTTCCTCGTTTATACTAAAAGCACAGCACTGTGTCCCTGTTGGCATCCTGGCTTTGAGCATTGCACCCTGGCCAAGCAAGACATTAACTTTAGGGAAGGCCAGGTAATAGATTGTTAGAAACTGCCCCTGGTATATCTGCGGCTTTTCTGGAATTATAAAGTGTTCTCCCCAGCAGATGATTGGGAAGGAAAGGAGGGCGCACCCTGTGTTGGGATAGAATGCACAGGCAGGAGCTGGAGCTGGCGTCTACTCCAGGTTTGTTTTCTATTTTGTTTTTTGAGACAGGGTCTCACTATGCAGTTCAGGCTGGCCTTGAACTCATGGTGATCCTCCTACCTCAGCCTCCTGTGCCACCACCCCTAGCTCAGAGTGATAATAAAAGTCCCAGTCAAGAGAACACCCAAGTGCATGTCGCTGCTGCTGGAGTTAAGACAGTGATGGTGTAGCATTTACTTAACTTTAATGTGCTTGGGCCGGGGATTCAGCTCAATGGTTCCCTTCCTGCCCTGCAAGCGCAAGGACCCAAGTTCAATCCCTGGTACCAAAAAAAAAGATACTTTAGTGCGCTTAAACAGGTGCATATCTTCAGTCTCCGGGAGGTTGACTTTCCCAGGACAAAGGGAAGCCCTGGAAGGGCTTCTCCCTTCCAAGGTTTGAGTTGGGAATGATGGATTCTGCAGGCAGCTCCTAGAACCTTCATGGCTCGAAGGAAGAGACCAATACAGAGAGAGTTGTTCACTTGGAAGTTAACCACTGACCTTTCAGGCCTCCCCAACAGGTGCTAACAGAGGTAGAGTTTTAAGCTAATAGAAAGCTTTTAAATATAAGAGGAGTCCAGTTAGGCCCAGCAAGCCTGGGCTCCACAGTGAGTTCAAGAAGGTGTCCCCAGCATTTGGTCACAAGGTCCCATCACTGTCCATGTGCCAACCAGGGTCAGAAACCAACTGTCCAGGACAGGCATAGGAACAGAATTTGGTCCCACTGTGAAGGGTAAGCCTGTGGTCTTCCCTGCAGTATCCCTGCAGTGTCACCTGAGGCCCCATACCTCTGGTGGGGATCAGGCCATCAGGAGCCTGGGGCCTGCTCATTCCAGAGACACACCTGGGGTTCTGCACGGGCTTCCTCCAGGCCTTGGGACAGTGATCCTCAGTGACCCGTTCTGCCATTCAGGGAAGGAGACTGAAGAGGGTGCCTACAGTAGGGCAGTGTCTTCCAGTGGTGTCTGCCAGCAGGCATGACACCCAGCAGGTAGCTCTCTTCTGGTGGGGAGGAGCCAGCAGGAAACACTGGGGGCCTCATAATGCAGCAAGAAGATTCATGCTCCTCGGACTCTCTGTCACTTAATCTTAGCTTGTTTGCCTCTTTGTTCCTCCTCTGTACTCTAGTTATAAAAAAAAAAAAAAGAATTAGCAGGATTCAGTAGGTCATCAAAAGGAGTTTCAGGTCCCAAAGAGTGGCTTTTGTTTTCTTGCTGCTGTTGTTTGCAGTTTTCCCCTAAAGTCTGGGGCTGACTGGGTAAGAAATCTGTCTTTAGGAGGACTTGCCCCTCATCGGAGTGAGAGTCTCATAGCTTCCCCGGGTCATCCAAGCAATGCTGTCAGGTCTTCCTTTGGGTCTAGATCTACATTAGCTAGTTTAGTGTCATTTACTGGTGTGATTTTACTGGCTTTTCACCCTTCTAGAATGCAAATTATAAAGTAGCTGGATTTTCACCTATCTTTAGGGTCATTATAATCCCACATCCATGGGGATAGCCTCAAGTCCTGTCAGATATTCCTTACCCAAAATATGTACTCATTAGCATAACAGATGGCCCTTAGAATTACTCAGGACCTTTCTTTCTTTTTCTTTTTTTTTTTCAGTTTTTTGAAACAAGGTCTCACTAGGTAGTTCAGGCTGGCCTTGAACTCACTAGGTAGCCCAGGCTGGCCTTGAACTTTTGGGCGATCCTCCTGCCTCAGCCTCCAGAGTGCAGGGGTTACAGGTGTGCGTCAGCATGTCTGGCTTCAGGACCTTTCTGAATCTGTAAAAGTCTGTCCTTTGACATTGATATTCTTCCAAGATAGTTCATAACTATGAATGACGTAGCAGAAGTGTCTATATATTTCTCAGGATCATCTGAAAAATGATCCAAATCCTGTCTGGTTTGCTGGAGATTCTCCATAGAGAAACACTGAGCTCCAACAGGTCCGGATTCCCTCTGCAGCTGAGGAGGGCACAGATGTGAGGTCAGGGGCACCACAGGGACCCTGGGCAAGGAGGATGGGCCCTGTTTGAGTTCTGTGTGAGGACTTCGTAGTCTTCTGACTGGGAGGTGGCTCAAGACAGCAGATCACCTGCACAAGGGGATCCATTCTAGCCATGAGCCCATTGCTGCTGGATCCAGTTTACCTTGGGAACATAAATTGGAATTAACCAATAAGGCAAAGGAAGCTCTGGCCATTTTCCTGCCTTTTTGTAAAAGATGTAACCAGCATATGGTATCATAATTAATACTTCTATTGCTTGGCTAGTTCTTTTCATGTCTCAACTTATACTGGGGCCATGCAATATTACCAAAAAAAAATCTTGTTTTTCTTAAGTGTTTGGGGTCAAACCTATCCCTGTTTGGGGTTTTTTTTTGTGGTACTGGGGATCAAACTCAGGACCATGTGCTTGCGAGGCAGGCACTGCACCACTGAGCTACATCCCCAGCCCAAACCTATCCCTGTTGTGTAGGATGCATCTGAGAGGTGAGTCAAAGGGAACTGGTGGGAATTAGCCATCTGCAAGGAAAGCGTGCACACAGGCTCGAAAAATGTCTCCTGTTTGAGAGGAAAAAAAACCCCAAATTGGTATGGGAGCAAAAGGCGGGTCCTTTTTCTCCACCTACAGCCTTAGGATTGGGTGTGTCTTGCCCTAGTCCCAGATCCGCGGTCAGTCTCAGGTACTGACCTCTGTGTCCTCTTTGTAATCAATGAATGATTAAGGGGATCACTCTGCAAATGATGCGCTCACTTGCACCCTGCCAAATATCTGTAGGGATGGAGCCAACTTTCATTTCCCAGTGTGTACACGGAAGTAAGCCATCTGACATCCACCAAAACACTGTAGCTGTCTTAGAACCCACTGGCATAAACCACACTTATCAATACTCTATACAGGAAAAACTCTGGACATGGGATTATCACAATAAAGTGAGCAAAGCTTATTAAAACTATGCCCTCTTCTGACCAAAAATGTGTTCTCCTGAAATGGCAGATGAGACAACAAACAACTCCAAACCCTAGGAATGGTCACTGGTACATTATGACAATAAGCCTAGTGGACAGAAAACAAGTGGCATGTCGTCGTGAGCATGATGACTATAAATTACCCAATCCAAGGCACAAAGTAACATCAAAGCATCAGAACGATCCCAAGCCCTGACTGCTGCAGCACATCATCAACACAAGGACAATGAAAATGAGGGCTCCTGGCCTTAACGAGAGGAGTGAGGGAGAAAATGGGGGTGGGATCTAATCTCACCACGGGTGAATTGAGGACCAAGTCGGGGAACCAAAAAGATGTCATTAGTGCTGGGCATGGTGGTGCACACCTATAATCCCAGTACTCAGGAGGCTGAAGCACAAGGATTACTGACAGTTTGAGGGCAGTTTGGGCTACACAGTGAGACCCTGTCCAAAAAAAAAAAAAGTCACCAAGAAGTAGGATCACCACGGAGAACTAGCCCTCACTTTTCTCAGGACTTTGTGTTTTTGATGAAGGAATTCAGTCAAAACACTTAGGCAATCATGCAGAAGTAGAGAAAGCATAGAAATATTTTAGCAGGTGCATTAAAGTAGCTATAGAGATTTACGCCTTCAAGTGAGAAGGAGACGGCACCACAGGGGCTTCCATCTACACTGAAGTCACTCCAGGGGTTCAGGGAACTAATGTGATTTTTTTTTTTTTGGTACCGGGAATCAAACTCAGGACCTTGCCCTTTTGAGGCAGGCAACAGCACCACTAAGCTAAATCCCTGGCCCTGTCTTCTTTTTTTAACAAAGTTTTATTAAAGATAGGAAAAGAGACAGGCTCTGCAGAGCTTTGGGCCAAGTAAAAGTAGGAAAAGAAGCACACCCTACAGCATGAGGGCAGCCACTATGTGCAAACACAGTGGTCTAAATGTCTTTCCCCTTCAAATGCTCAGGTTCCTTCCCCCAGGGGCCCTAATCAATAAGGACCTAGGAAAGGAATTTACCAAAGACAAATTCTAATTGAAATCACCTCTGGCTCACAGTGGCAGGGTTTTTTCAGAATGGTCCCCTTTCTGGTGTCCTTGGGCCATGGGCTTTGCTAACCAGGAAAGCTATGTGCCTGGTTCTAGAAATGGGGGCCCTATGCTGAGTCCGAAACCTAAAACATGAGGCTGATGATGTAGCTCAGCTGTGCCTCACGTGACTGGCAAGCGCAAGGTCCTGAGTTCGATCCCTGGAGGGGAGGGATTGAAACCTAATAAATGATTATAAATGTATCAGACACTCTGTTACTTTAACCATAACTGGCAAAGCCTGCTGTTTTGGGCCCCCTTGACCCCTGGCCCACTAATGGCTAACCAGATGCCTGATGGCACACTTGCAGTGTTTGCCATTGCTTACCTGACATCCACGAGGTCCCGTTGAAATGTAGTGCAGTGTTTCATAAAGTGTGTAATCGCGGGCCGGGGATTTAGCTCAGTGGTTCCACTGCCTGCCTCGAAAGCGGAAGGACCCGAGTTCAATCCTCGGTACCAAAATAAATAAATAAATAAATAAATAATAAATAAAGCGTGTAATCTCTACTGTGCAATCCCCACTTAGGTGAAATAATGGTACAAAAATATTCAATAATGTGTAAATTATACCAACTAGAAATTACTGTAAATACATATACATATGCAATAATATTATTGTTTGGGGGATTTTTTGTATACTTTTGGGTTTATTTATCTTTCAGTACTGGGGATCAAACCCAGGGTGATTTAGCATGGAGCTATGTAGTACATCACCATGTACCCCCAGGGTATGATTATTTTTAATTATAAATTCTAACGGGAGAGGGACCTAAATTTTTTTTCCACTACTGGGGATTGAACACAGGACTTTTGCACAGAGCTACATCTCCAGCCCTTTTGTGTGTGTGTGTGTGTGTGTGTGTGTTTTATGTGATAGTCTCACTAAGTCACTAAGCTGTCCAAGCTTGGCTGGAACTTGGCATCCTCCTGCCTCTCAGCCTGCCACAGTGCTGGGATTACAGGTTAAGTGCCACCACACTCAGCTCAGTACCTAAATTTTTTTTTTTTTTTTTTTTGGTACTGGGGATTGAACTCGGGTCCTTGTGCTTGTGCAGCAGATGGTGAAACCACTGAACTAAATCCCCGGCAAGTACCTAAATTTTTTACTGCCCCTTCCCCCCCAGTATTGGAAATTGAACACAGGGCATTTGCACAAGCTATATCACCAGTTCTTTTAAAATATTGATTGAGGTCCTAGGAACTGACTTCGGGACCTTCACATAGCTTCTTCAGCCCTTCTTGTTTTATTTTTTTAAATTTTGAGACAGGGTCTTGCTAAATTGCTGAATTGCCCAGTCTGGGCTCAAATTCCTGTCTTAAGTCTCCCAGAATACTAAGACTCCAGGCATGTACAACCACGCACAGCCCCTTTTTAGGTTTGTTTTGGGGGTTTTTTGGTACCAGGCATTGAACTCGGGACCTTGCGCTTGCGAGGCAGGCGGTGGAACCACTGAGCTAAATCCCCGGCCCCCTTTTTAGTTTTTGACTTGAGACAGGATCTCTCTAAGTTGTCCAGGCTTTCCTTGGACTTGGGATTCCCCTGCCTCAGTCTCAAGAGTAGCTAAGATCATAGACTTGCACCACTGGGCCCAGCCTTTTTTCTTTTGGTGTTGGGAGTTGAACCCAAGGCCTCCATCTTACTTTCCTCCCTGTGGGGACCAACACCCACAACTTAAGGGAGAGGTTTGTTTCGGCTCACACTGCAGGGAAGCTTCGGTCCAACAGCTTGGTGTCCGAGAAACAGAGTGAAGGAAGGAACCAAGAAGGCAGATAAACCCTCCAGGCGCTGGCGGGATGACCTACTTCTTCCAACCAGGCTCCATCTCCTATTGAGAGCCAGCTGTAAGCCTCCCTAATCCAATCACCTTCCCAAAGCCCCACCTGTGTGTACCTGAGGCTTCAGGGGACACCCAGATAAAACTGTAATGGGGCTGGGGATTTAGCCCAGTGGTTCTGGCACCTGCCTCGAAAGCACAAAGTCCCAAGTTTGATCCCCGGTACCAGAAAAAGAAAAAAAAACCATAATGGCCAGCTTCCATTTAAAGTACACAATTTGGGCTGGGGATTTAGCTCAGTGGTTTTGCTGCCTGCTGCGCAAGCACAAGGACCCAAATTCAATCCTCGGTACCTAAAAATAAATAAATAAATAAATAAATAAATAAATAAATAAATAAATAAATAAAAATAAAGTACACAATTTGGTAGTTTTTAGTATATTCAGAGTTATCAAAAACCTAATGTTTTTTGAGACAGGGTCTCGCTATGTAATTCAGGGTGGCTTTGAACTCACTATGTAGCCCAGGCTGGCCTCAAATTCTTGGCGATCCTCCTGCCTCAGCCTCTCAAGTGCTGGAATCACAGGCGTGAACCACTATGCCCAGCTCTAAAACTTTAAAATTTTTGTTGTACAAAGGTGCAAAACATGAAAGAATCAATCATTCCTATTTGATTCTAGGAAACTTTTGAGTATTTTCTCTAGTTGTGTCATTATTCTATACAAGCCTTGTTAAAGAGGGTAATTACCAGTGATAAACTTATCTTGAATGAAGGCCCATTAGTAAGCAAAAGAATGTCAGTTTTTTCCCAGTGCTCATTCATCTTCCCTGAAAGGAGACAGAATGCTTCTGAACAGTGATGATTAGATCCAAAATTTATATGCTCTGCTTTATATACTCTTTGATTAATCCATAACACCCAATTACCATTGCTTACCTTTATTAGTAGATTTCCCCAGTGCCATTACACTCCTGACTAATGAAAAAGCTAAGGAGAGTCCATTAACAGTGTGCACAATATTGTTCTAAGTGATGCTGGGAGTTAATTGTCTTCCAACTCTGAAGGCATGGGGTTATACATGGGCCCTACATAAATGAGTCCCTGTAACACACTTGGGGAACACAACACAAAGTGGATGCTCAGGGAATAGGCAGTCATACCATCAAAGCCAGGACCTCTCAAGGGCAAATGGAAGCACTCAGTGTATTTACTGGTATTACACAGCATCCATCTACTTTGCATAGTTAAAGTGATAATTTAAATAAGCCTGGTGCAGTGGCACGTACCTGTAATCTCACCATTCTGAGTAGCTGAGGCAGGAAGACCACAAATTCCAGCCTAACCTAAACAGCTTTGCAACTCAGTGAGACCCTGTCTCAAAAAAAGGACTGGAGATGTAGCTCAGCGTGAAGGCTGTGAGGTCAATTCCCACTACTCCAAAAACTAAATAAATGAATAATATAAACAAGTGACAGGGCCAGGGATGTAGCTCAGGGGTACCACGCCTGCCTGGCAAGCACAAGGTTCTGAGTTTGATGCCTGGTACCAAAGGGGGGACATTTTAAATAATCAAGTTATAATTAAACCTTGGAAGGAATTCTCACCCAGGTTCTTGAAGATTTTCCATTAAAGTCCCTGTAAATAAATAAAGCAAATATTGTCATCTCGGCACCTTTCTTTTTTCCTATTGCAGTGCTGTGGATGGAACCCAGGGCCAGGCTCCTCCAGGCAAGCAGTCTAAGGGAGCTATCCGTGGGGTGCTGCCTTCGAATCCCACCTCCCTGCCCTGGTGTTACACAGCCCGCTCCTCCACAGCCAAATGTTCAAGCATCAGCTGGCCTGCATTTGCCAGCCTCTTACACATTGGGATTTCTGTGCCATTAATTTGTCACTTTTTGACGCATGATCAATTTTCTGATAATTGAAACTGCAGAGGAATGGACAGTGGGTCTTTGTACGCAAGCTGGAAACTAACAACACACAAATGAACCTCCCCACGAACACATCTCTCATCACCAAAACCTCCCCGAATCTCTGCATGAACTGGTGGATGACGTTATAAATAAGTGAGCTGTGAGGCCAGGGATTTAGCTCAGTGGTTCTGGTGCTTACCTCGTAAGCGCAAGGTCCCAAGTTCGAACCCCGGTACCAAAAAAAAAAAAATATATATATATATATATATAAATAAGTGAGCCTCACAAGAGTGTCTTCCAAGAGAGCTCCCTTTGCACGGGAGTCTCGCATCACACCCTGAAGAAAGTGGCCTGCTCCTCAGCTAGGGCTCTGGGCTCCAGGGGAAAGAAGGCACCAGGGCACTGCTGTCAACGGCAGGGGAGGGTTCAAGGCTGGTAGCCTGTCCTCCCGGGCGTCCCCGCAGGAAGGAGTCTTGCACTAGTACGTGTAGCTTCCTGGCTTGGCACGTTCATCCTCTCCCACCCATGACTCTTACCAGATGCATCGAGTTCGCTGTCTGTGTGACACTCACCGCCTGACCCTTCTCCCTCTCAAGGAGATGGGTTGGAAAGCAGGAAGTGTGGCCTTATAGGATAATCTCAAATCGGCTCTGATTTTTTTTTTTTTCCAGCACCCAGGGTTGAAGCCAGGGCCTGCACTGAGCTATATTCCCAGCCCTTTTTCTGTTTTTTATTTTGAGACGAGGTCTCCCTAAATCCCTAAATTGCCCAGCCTGGGCTCAAACTTTCGATACTCCTGCCTCAGCCTCAAAGTACTTGAATCCCAGACATGGGCCACCACACTCAGCTCCATTTAAACATTCCATAGTTATGTATTAAAAACCTATGAAAGGGCCGGGGATTTAGCTCAGTGGTTCTGTCGCTTGCCTTGCAAGCACAAGGACATGAGTTCAATCCCTGGTACCAAAAAAACCCACAAAAAAACAAAAAAAACCTATGAACCTATGAAGGAAGGGGCTGGGGTAGAGTTCAACAGTAGAGTGCACCCTAGCGTGCCCAAGGCCCTGGGTTTGCTTTCAGCACTGCAAACACTAAAACAAAACATTGTGATGTGGCCAGCATTTTGTTTATATTTCTTTTAATTCTTATAGCAATTATTGGTGGTCAGCTACTTCACAAATAAAGACTCCAAGGCTTGAAGAATAAATCTACCACTGAGGATTTAGCTCAGTGGTTTCACCGCCTGCTGCACAAGCGCAAGGACCCGAGTTTGATCCCCGGTACCAAAAAAAAAAAAAAAAAAGTAAAGGTCAGCCATGATTCGATCTCAAATTCATCTTTTAAATTCATGCACAGGGGCCCAGTGAGTGGAGCTCAGTTGTAGAAAGCTTTCCTAATGATACAGGGCATGTGATATAGGACCTCCTAATAATGTAAGGGAAGTATCATAACTCCCAACCTGCTAAATACTCGAAACTCCGACTTCATGTTCTCTAAAATCAAAGAATGAATTCTAGGAACAATGGAGGTTAAAAGGAAGTTTACAGAGAGAAAGAAAGCTTCTGCCTAAGAGAGACAGAAAGGGGACCAGAAAGTGGGTTGCCCACCCACCCTGCTTCTCAAAGGTGTTTTATGGGACAAAGCCACTAGGTGAGGTGGGTTCAAAGTGGGACAAAACTACAGTCAACTACTAAGATTACAGGTACAGTCCCTTAGGTAATACTGATCCAATGGGAAATCAGGAGGTGTTACCAAAACTATGATCAGCCAATAAGATTATAACAAGTATAGTCGCTTAGGTAATACTGATAAATGGGGATCAAATGGGAAAGCAAGTCACGTAGCAACACTACAAGGACTGAACAAGGATTTACTAGAAGGAAGGGGCTAGGGAGGTTTTGGTCCCCACCCAAGGTGACTGATGCCTATTTAAAATATCAATCACTGCTATTCATGCCTAGGGGAAGTGTATGGGCATAGTTGTTCTTTTTCTCGTAGCTTGGCCTTTAGTGAGTGAGCCTCAGGCTACAATTGTCTTCTATGCTGAGGGCCTGGCCTGGCCTAACTGCCTTACTCTATTTTCTAACTAGCTTAGCTGGCTACAGTACTAGCATACATGAAGCCCTGGGTTCCATCCACTACTGCAGAAAGATGAATAAAGTAAATGGCAACTTTACTGTCTCATTATGACTTAGAAATTATGAATATTTTTCATGAGGTAAGAAAGACTATCGCTTCTCAGCCTTTTGGCTAAATCAAGTGTGGTAAGAAAGACTAGACTATAAAAGATTTGTAATTGAGATGTGGTGGTACAGACCTGGAATCACAGCACTCTGGGAGGCTGAGGCAGGAGGATCACAAGTTTGAGGCCAGCCTGGGCAATTTAGCGATTTAGTAAGACCGTGTCTCAAAAAATCCAAATTGAGGGCTGGGGATTTATAATGTTCTCTTTTTTTTGGTACCGGGGATCAAACTCGGGACCTTGTGCTTTTGAGGCAGGCGGTAGCTCAGTGGTTCTGCCACCTGCTTCACAAGCGCAAGGTCCCAAGTTCAATCCCCGGTACCAAAAAAAAAAACCAAAAAAACTTTGGGCTGGGGATTTAGCTCACTGGTTTTGCCGCCTGCTGCACAAGCGCAAGGACCTGAGTTCAATGCCTGGCACCAAAAAAAAAAGAACAAAGATATTTCTGTACTGGAGATTGAACCCAGGGCCTTCATGCTGAACTACATCCTGACCCCTTTTTCTTTTTCCTATTGAGACAGGGTCTTGCTAAGTCATTATATTGCCCACAATTGGCTTAAACTTGTTTTGTGTTTTGTTTGGTTTTGGGTTTGGGTTTGTTTTGTTGTTGTTATTGTTTTGGTACCCGGGTTCTAACTTGGGCCCTTGTGCTTTCAAGACAGGTGGCAGAACCACTGAGCTAAATCCCCAGGCCCTGGTTTTGATTTTTTGAGACAGAATCTTGCTACACAGTTCAGGCTGGCCTTGAACTCGCTATGTAGCCCAGGTTGCCCTTGAACTCACAGCAATCCTCCTTTGAGTGCCTGGATGACAGCCTGAACCACCAGGCCTGGCTTCTCATATTAAATAGTTGAGCATGGGCTGGGGATTTAGCTCAGTGGTTCCACCACCCGCCTTGCAAGTGAAAGGACCAGAGTTCGATCCCCAGTACCCCCCCCCAAAAAATAAAATAAATAGTTGAGCATGTTCACACAGACACTGTGATAAAAGACAGGAGGAGGACGGAAAGAGAGTTTAAAGAGAGAAATGGAAGACAGGAAAGATGAGACTGCATTCCCCCCACCTCAACCCTCTTCTTCACCTTCCACGGCACTGAGGTGGGATTTGAGTGTTTGTTTTGAAGTACTGGAGGCTGAACTCCGGGAGTGCTGAGCTACATCCCCAGCTCTTTTATTTATTTACTTTTTATTTTCAGGGAGGTGCTCACTGATTGCCCAGACTGGCCTTGAAATCGTGATCCTCCTGCCTCAGCTATAACAGACACGCATCATCATGCCCAGGGCTGAAAGGTTCTTGACAAAAACACTAGGTTTTTCTGTTTCCTAAAACCAATGGCCTCTTTTCTTAGGGTCCTGTGGATAGGCCTGTGTGGATGTCCTCATTACTGCAAGGTCAGACCCTCTTCCTCTGCAGACCCTGCATTGCCTTCCTGTGCTTTGTGTCCAGCTTCCCTGCCCGAGAGACTAATCCTCCCCACGTGGTACTGTCTGTGTCACACACAGTCTCTGCCTTCACATCTTCCCCTCCCTACACCACCCTTCCCTTCCCACTTGAGCTTCAGGATGGCCAGCCCAAATCCTCCGAGAGGTGGAGTGTGGGGACAGGTGACAGAGACCACGGTCCTCGTGAGGCCGGGCTGTGCGCAGTGCCAGAACGTTTGCCTTGCATCACAAGGCCACTGGTCTGATTCCTGGCACCTTGAAAAAGCAAAGGAAAGCATTTCCCGACGATGGCCAGCGTTCACCTCACAGCACAGTGTTGATGACTACTCGCTGTATGGCTGTGAGGTCCACGGGGCACTGTTGAGTGCGGCGCTGGGATGCAGGGCATTTGGAATCTGTTGAATGATCAAACGCCGAATTAGCTGCTGCTTCTAAGTCAGAATTACAGCTCCCATTGATGACGACTGCAGCTTATCCCAAAGAACTCATTTCTGCAGGACCTGGCCAAAACTCTGTTTGTTATCCATAAGTATAGTTTCATTGGCATTTAGTCTGAGGCAAGTAAATTACTCAATGAGGTGATTTATAAATTCGTTCTACTTAATTTTCCGATAGGAAGCTGAGCAATGTGCTGCGGTCATTGGGCTGATTTACATCAGAAAAGTGTACAGAAGAAAATGGAGGTTCTCTATCTTGCTCTTGTCTTCTGCTGGCCTCCTGTTATATAACGGGCATCCTTTTCCTTTAATTACCTTTTTCATGGCTTGAGAGCTTTGATGACTTGATTAAGCCGAGCAGGGCAGTTCCAGTCCCTACCCCTCTGATTCATTAGCCCAAACCTTATTAACTTCCTAATTCTGATCAATAAGGCACTGATGCTAAACTCTGCAAGGGCAAACTAAGGAGGCAATTTGATTTCAAGACACAGAGTCTCTACTATTTTTTAAACCATCTTTTCTTTACCTTTTAAACACAGCCATACTAGGACATAGCAATGCAATAATAGTGCCGGGAAAAGGGCACATACATTCTCTCCGTTTGTGCCTACCTCAGGAGTCGCAACAGGACTATTTGCTGACTCTGCTCGGGTTGAGTTTGCCAGAGAAAGAACATGATGATGATGGTGATTCCTCCTCTGCAGAAATGGACAGAAAACGTAGCAACAAGACCTTCTTCCCCAAATCCAAATGTAGAATGGAGTTCCCAACATCTAGAACATAGTATAAAATTCTAGACCAACACTATCCAATAGAACTATTTTAAATTTTCTAATACATGAAGCTCGTGTGATGGTGCACACCTGTAATCCCAGCACTCTGGGAGGCTGAGGCAGGAGGATTAACTCACCAAGGCCCTGTCTCAAACTAAGAAACAAAAAGGGCTCTGCAAGGGATTTATCTCAGTGGTGCCCCATCTGTCTCGCAAGCACAAGGTCCTGAGTTCAATTCCGGGTACCAAAAGAAAAAGAAAAAAAAAAAAGACAGTTTGCAAGTTGGTCTCAATCCTGTTTCCTTCCGTTTCAGAGCTGAACCAGCTTTAACCTCACATCTTCCTAGCCATCACAGGCAGCGCCAAAGCCTGAAATTCTAACCTTGAGTTATTCTGGCGCTCAGTGCAAACTGATGAAGGGAGCTCCTCCTCCACACTGCTCTTCTCCAGGGGCTGCCAAACTGCTGCCGCTCAGAGCTCAGCTCCTGCCCGGGTCCAGCGCTGGGGCCTCACTCCTTCCCTCTGTCCTCCACCTTCCAGGCTGCCTTCCTTTCGCTGTCTGCTTACCAAACCCTTACCCACCACCAAGAGGGCAGGCAGTGGCCGGGACAAAGTAATGCTTTCCCCCTACTGCTGTGTGCTAGACTACGGAGCCTAGGCGGGCCTTGAACTCACAATCCTCCTGCCTCAGCTTCCTGAGGCATGCACCGTGATGCCTGGTTTATATATATATGCTTTTATACACACACACACACACACACACACATTTCTAGCTGGGGCATGGTGGTGCATTCCTTTAATCCCAGCACTAGGGAGGCCGAGACAGGAGGACTTGGCCACTCTAGGCTACCTGGTAAGTTCAAGGGGAGCCTGAACTACATGAGCAAGACCCTGTCTCAAAAAAACAAAATAAAATTGGGTGTGGTGGCATATACTTGTAGTCCCAGCGCTCTAGAGGTTGAGGCAGAGGATCACCACCAGTTGGAGTCCAGCTGGGGCTACATAGTGAGTTCAAGGCCAGCCTGAACTACAGAGTGAGACCTCCTCTCAAAACATACATACATACATACATACATAAATGCACTTCTATTTTTTAAATTAGAAGCCAAAAGTTGGCACCTAGTTTGTAATTTCATCCCTACCTCATCTCTGAAATGTAGGACAATCAGAAATGAGCAGTCATAAGCATAAATTCAGAAGCAATACATACAACACACACTTTCCACAAATTGCATACTACAACAACAACAACAAAATTGCATACAACACTGACCTTTTCATGTGAAGGATGAGAAATATAGAAATGTGACTATAACCCACAGTAATATCTCCTAGGTACAGGCAAGATAACTACTTTTACTGGTGCTGGGGATTGAACCCAGGGTCTCAGGCTAAGCACGCTACCACTGAGGTACAAACCCAGGGTGATCAAAATGCACGGCGAATGTTTACATTTTAAAAATTCATTTGGGCCGGGATTTAGCTCAGTGGCTCTGTGCCTATCTTGCAAGTGCAAGGTCCTGAGTTCAATCCCAGGTATTAAAAAAAAAAAAATTCATTACAGTGAAAGACATATTGGCATTAATCCACCTCAAAATTCTCCCTCTCCCTTGGAACACACTTATCCCATTGTTTCTGCCACTTTCTGTTTGGTTTTGTTGTTATTATTGTTTGTTTGTTTGGCTTTGTGTTTTTTGGTAGTGGGGATCTAACCGGAACCACTGAACTAAATCCCCAGCAATTTTTAAATTTTTTGGTGTTTTTGAGACAGGGTCTCACTATGCAGTTCAGGCTGCTTAGACTCACCACGAAGCCAGGCTGGCCTGGAACTTGCAACAACCTCCCACCTCCCTCAACTTGTGAAGTGCTGGGATCAAAGGTATGCACCACCACGCCCAGCTCTTGACACTTTCTGAAGCAGTTCTGGGAGACCTCTTTTATGTACCTTTATGAGGTGTGATTAAAAAATACAGTAGGGCTGGGGGTTTAGCTCAGTGGTTCTGGTGCATGATCCGAAAGTGCAAGGTCCCCAGTTTGATCCCAGGTACTAAAAAAAAAAAAAAAAATACAATGAGTGCTGCTGCCAAGTGCCATTCAATAGAAATGCAGGCTCATAGAAACATTGCAGTGTGTCTTCATCCATGTATTTACCTTATTCGCTGGATCTGGCACCATGCAACTTCTGGCTTTTCCCCCAAAGTCAAAATGATCAGGAAAGGTAAACCTTTTGAAATGACTCAGGACACTGAGGCAGCCATGACAGCACAACTAAAGACTCACGAAAGAGGATTCTAGAACTGCTTCAGAAAGTGGCAGGGGCCGGGGATTTAGCTCAATGGCACCACACCTGCCTCGAAAGTGCAAGGTCCTGAATTCAATCCCAAGTAACAAAAAAGAAAAAGAAAGTGGCAGGAATGATGGGATGTGTGTCTGAAGCCAAGGGGAGTGTTTTGAGGAGAATTAATAGCAATGTGTCTCTTACTGTAATAAATTTTAGAAATTTACATTTTTCTTTTCTTTTCTTTTTTTCTTTTTGGTACCGGGGATGGAACTTGGGACCTTGTGCTTGTGAGGAAGGCAGTGGAACCACTGAGCTAAATCCCTGGCCCGACAGTCCCATTTTTCAAGCACACCTCATTTCCATCCTGGGAAAAGTAGTTTGAGTGTTGAGCAATAATTAACATGTTGATCTGGGGATTTAGCTCAGTGGTTCCATCCCCAGCCTCACAAGTGCAAGGTCCTGAGTTCGATCCCCGATACCAAAAAAAAAAAAATTAATAATAATTAACATGTTCATTCAGAATGCTTATAAGTAAATAAAATGCAGTGTTCAAAGGAAAAACATAAATTTCCAAATGTTAAAGAAGAGGTTATTAGTATATTTTTAAATGGATAATGTTGGGTCTTAAATCACTAATGTATTGAGATTCTACTAGATAATTTTTGTGTTTTTTTGGTCTGTTTTGTGCTGCTTTTGTTTTGTTTTGTGTTGTTTTTGATACAGGGTCTCCCCAGACCTGTGATTACAGGTGCATGCCACTGTACTTGGCTCTGATACAAAAGGTGTTGAAGATACACTGGATCCTCAAGTTACAACCAGTCTGATATACAAACAACTTGGGTTACAACCAGAATTTTTGTGTCTTACCTTAAGGGATCCCAGCATGCCTCAGCTTGTGTCAGTAGGAAGCTTGTGCTGACAATCAGCAAAGGGTTCTTTTACTTAATTCAGACTGAGATCATGAATTGGCAAAGTACAGCTCTGCTAGCAGTCCTGATGTGACCAGATGACACCAGGTAATGCAGGTGCCAGCAGTTAATACAGCCAGTAGTTGACACAGCCAGCTGTTGGCTGAGGTAGGATAGTGACGAATTGAAATTTGAAGTCAGCCTGGGTTACATAGTGAGTTCAAGGCCATAAGGAACTACATAGAAGACTTTGTCTCAAAATTTTAAAAGAAGATAAAAATTATTACCCTCATTTTACAAATAGAAAACAGCTCAGAGCATTATTTTGTCCAAAAGCATAAAATTAATTTTATGTTATTTTATTTTAATTTAATAGTTTTTGTGGCATGGGGAATTAATTGAATCCAGGGCCTTTCCTCTACTCTAAAATTTTTTACAAATATTTTGAAACAGGGTCTAAATTACTATATGTAGCTAAATTGCTGAGACTGGGCTCCAATTCACAGCCCTCCCATCTCAGCCTACCAGAGTGCTGGGATCACAGGCATGCACCATCACACCTGGCAAGTTCTGTCTTTAATGTCTAGTCTCTAAATTATTACATTACCTTACTTGTCAGAAAATAAAAGATGGGGCTGGGCATGGTGGTGCACACCTGTAATCCCAGCACTTGGGAGCTGAGGCAGGCAGATTTCTTTGAGTTCAAGGCTGGCCTGGGCTACATAGTAAGCTCAGGGCCAGCCTGAACTATGTAGTAAACCCTGTCTCAAAAAAAAAAAGAGGGCCGGAGATTAAGCTCAGTGGTTCAGCAGCCTGCCTCAGAAGCCCAAGGTCCCAAGTTCGATCCCCAGTACCAAAAAAAAAGTTAGGATCCTGAGTACCTGAAGATATGTAAAGAGTTTTGCTTTGTTTTGTTTACAGAGCTGGGGATCAAACCCAAGGCCTAACACATGCTAGGCAAGGGCCCTACCACTGAGCTACATCCCTTAGCCCAAAGATTTTTTCTTTTTTTTGGTATTGGGGATTAAACTCCGGACCTTCGCACTGAGCTAATTCAAAGCTCATTAAAGAGAATTTCATCAGAAATAGCTTCAGTGACATTCACTCTAAGTATAAAACAAAAATGTTACACTATTCTTTCTTGGGTAATCAACTGCCCCAAAGAGAAAAAAGAAGATTCCAGTTCTTCTGTTTGAAAATTTCAACCACAAGGACTCAGAAAGAAAGAGGGCCTAGGGCACAGGTCTGTCTTCCCAGCACCTTGGGAGGCTGCAGCGGGAGGTCACAACTTCCGGTCCGGCCTGGCAATTGCATGACTTAGAGAGACCCGCCCTCCCAACCCCCCACCCCCTTTTTGGTACCGGGGATCAAACTCAGGACCTTGCGCTTGGGAGGCAGGCGCGGTGCCACTGAGCTAAATCTCTGGCCCCCAAAAAACCTTTTTCTTTTTTTTTTTTTTACAGTGCTGGAGATGTAGCTCAGTGTGAAGGTCCTGGGTGCAACCCTATTACCATTAAAAAAAAACAAAAGACTTAGAAGAATGCTGTCCTTTTCAATAAGGTATTGACGATGCTTTTAGGGAAAACAGAGGGTGCTTTTAGCGATAAGGTATTGTGCTTTGATGACTTTGCAAGAAATACATCTTGAGGGGGCCGGGGGCTTAGCTCAGTGGTTCTGTCGCCTGCCTCGCAAGCTCAAGGACCTGAGTTCGATCCCCGGTACCAAAAAAGAAAAAAGAAATACATCTTGAAATTAAAGATTTCACAATGAGCACTTCCTAGACTGGTTTGGAGCGCTTAGATTTTGGTTCTCTTTACCGTCCTACATGGCCTTGTCACATAAACCAGGAACGCGTGTGCCAGCCTCTGAACACTAGTGATTTCCTGGGGAAGGTCCGCTGTGCTCAGGTACCCAGCGCTCGCTCGGCTCGGCTCCCACCTCCGTGGGCTGGGCTCTGGTCGGACAGGAGCTTCATTTCCTGGTCCACCGCACTGGGCAGTGCTCCCACAAACGGGCCTCTCCAAGACCAGGAAAATCCCCGCCTCCCTCCCTCGGGACTCTGCTGCAGCAGTTGTTCTGGGACATTAATGGATGTCCTAACCAGCCTGTGTTTTCTAAAGCAATGACACTTCAAGGTCATATCCTTAAAATGAGGCATGTTCAATATAATGACTACAAAAAAACCTGCTCTGCAGCACACAGACGTCCCCGCGACTTCCATCAATCATATCTCGGCCTTTCCCTGCGCCAAGTGTAATGGGCATTCTTATGCTAAGAGGCATTTTAAAAATCAACAAATCAATTTCTAGTAAGAAGCCTTTTGCATGAGTTAGAGCAAGTGTTCAATCAGTACCCAATGCTTACTCAGACCACGCAAGGGAAAAGAACATAGAAATAGAAACAATGGAAACGAAGCTTTTGTATATAGGGAGGGGAGGGGGCTTAGAGTGGGGGAATGGGACAAAATAAAATTAAATTAAAAAGAAAAAGGCCGGGGACTTAGCTCAGTGGTTCTGGCGCCTGTCGCCCCAGCGCAAGGTCCCGAGTTCGATCTCCGGTACCAAAACAATAAAAAATTTAAAAATTAAATTAAATTAAAAAAACCTAGAAATACATTTTGCATGAAAAAATTGGTCACATCTCAAAATGTAGGCTCCAAGTTTAAAAGAATAATTTTGTTTTGTTTTTGGAGACAGGGTCTCGATATGTAGTTCAAGCTGGCCTTGAACTCACCATGTAGCCCAGGTCTCAAACTCACAGTGATCTTCCTGCATCAGCCTCCTGAGTGCTGCCATTACAGGTGTGCACCACCATGCCTGGCCAAAAAAAAAAAAAGAAAAAATTCTGGTCTTCACCAAACTACCTGAGACTATAGGTTACTAGCCTTTTGTCTGAAAATTTCAGTAAATAATTTTTAATGTTTTGGGGTTTCTTGTCCAGGGATCTGAACTGCTCAGTAAATCTAAAGAATGAATATATTGCACTGTGGATGTAGATGCAATTTTAAGAAGTAAAAAAGGAAATGTCTAGAATGAAGGGGAAAATAAATGGGAAAACAAAATACAATTTGGAATTTGAGGGAATGTGCCAAAAACATTGCATGGTAAATCACAGGAAGTTATTCCAGCCGGGGATTTAGCTCAGTGGTTCCGGCACCTGCCTCGAAAGCGAAAAGTCCACAGTTCGATCCCCGGTACCAAAAAAAAAAAAAAGAAAAGAAAAAGAAAGTTATTCCAGAAGCAGGGAATGGCGATGCATGCCTGTAATTCCAGTTACTGGGGAGGCTAGGCCAGGAGGATCACAAGTTTGAGGCCAGCCTGGGCAATTCAGCAACTTAGTGAGACCCTGTCTCAAAATTTAAAAAAGAAAAAGAAAAGCCAGGGATGTAGATCAGTGGCACCGCACCTGCCTGGCAAAAGCATGGTCCTGATGGGCCGGGGATTTAGCTCAGTGGTTCCACTGACTGCCTCGCAAGCACAAGGTCCTGAGTTCAATCCCCGGCACCAAAAAAAAAAAAAAAAAAAGAGCATGGTCCTGAGTTCAATCCCTGGTACAAAAAAAAAGGGGGGGGAGGGGAGGGGCTGGAGATGTAGCTCAGTTCAAAAGTCCTGGGTTAATCCTTGGTATCCAAAAAAAATTGTACACTATTACTCATCGCTATTTAGGCACTAAATGTTCTTCCCAGCTGAGCCAAATAGCACACAATAGTCCCTTTATTCATGTGCAGTCCATTCCAGGATCCCCACTAGATGCCTGGAAACACAGGGATACCAAACTGGATATATACTATTTTCTCCTAAGAGCTCGCCATGTTGCCACATAGTATTGTACCAGAGTAATTCTGTCCTTCCCTGTTTTATGCCTGGGGTCTCCTTTGTGTTATGACTCTTGTGCTTTGGGAGCCATTACTAAGTAAACTAAGGGTTTATTATTTTTTTTAAGGGTTTCTTGAGTACACCAATGTCAGTCTGATAACCTAAACAGCTACTCAAGGGACTAACGGGCAGACTGAACATACAGCGTGGATACCCTGGACAAAGCGTCCTAACATCCCAGTGTGACGGTGCCAGACTTTATCATGCTGCTTAGAACACCAGGCCATTTAAAATGTCTGAATTGTCTACTTCTGGAATTTTCTGTTTAGAATTTCAGAGGTTGAATGTGGGTAATTAGAACCTTGCAAAAGCAGCCATAAGTAATGGGAGACAAGTGTAGAGGTCACAGTGTACATTTCCTGTGCATAGCCATCATCTCAATAAACATCGGCATGTGCCCTTGTTTTTCTGGACCCAGGACTTCCATTTCCTTTGTTTTACCTTTCCTTTAGTGAAATAGCTTCCCAAAGCTTTCTAAGAAAGGGCCTGTGAGGGAAAATGTGTGTGTGTGTGTGTGTGTGTGTAGTTGAGGGGAGGCATAATAGTGAGGTCTCATAGATTGAAGCTTTCTTCTCTCTCATTTTCTCATTATTTTTCCTTTGCTCTTTTTTTTTTTTTTTTTTTTTTTTTTTGGTACCGGGGATTGAACTTGGGTCCTTGAGCTTTCACAGCAGGCGACAAAACCACTGGGCTAACTCCCTGGCCCTATTTTTCCTTTTGTTCTCCTTTCTAAGTGGTTTACCCAACTTCATTTTCCACTCTTTCTACTATGCCTTTTTTTTTTTCTGAGATAGGATCTTGCTATGCAGTCTAGACTGGCTTCAAACTTGTGACACTCCTGCCTCAGCCTCTTGAGTGGTAGGGATTATAAACTTTTTTTTTTTTTTGCTATCACATTTTGTTTCAGGGTTGGGATTGAAACCTTGGCATTTACACCGAGTCCCTAGCCCTTTTTAATTTTTAATTTAAAGATTATTTTAAATTATTGTTTTGAGACAGGGTCTCACTATGTAGCTCAGACTGGTTTGAATTCACTATGTAGGGCCAGGTTGGCCTCAAACGCCAGGCAATCCTCCTGTCTCAACCTCCTGAGTGCTGGGATTACAGGTGTGCACCACCACCAGCTTTTTAATTTTTTTGAGAGCTAAATTGCTAAATTGCCCTGGCTGCTCTCAAGTTGTGATCCTCCTGACTTGGCCTCCCAGAGTGCTGAGACTACAGGTGTGCCATGGCTGCTGACATATTAAATTTCCAAGATACCTGTTTTATAGCCCCCTGTTCTTTTTTTTCTGGTACGGGGGATTGAACTCGGGTCCTTGCGCTTGCAGGACAGGTGGCACCACTGAGCTAAATCCCCGGCCCTATAGCCCCGTTCTTGTTCAGTGAATTCAAGATCTTCTGTTGTATCTCTGAAAACTGAGTTTTCTAAGTTTTCTCCTGCTCCATACATTGTGTTTTTTTCTATTTTCTTACTTTGATCTGTGTGTGTGTGTTTGATCTCTCAGTTATTAATGATCTTCGCTTAAGAGGCTGATGCCCAGCTTGGCAAGTGCAGCCCAGGTCGAGGGTGAGACTGAGGGTCACCTGCTCCTTGTAAAATCTTCCGCCGAGTCTAACTTCCTTGGAGCCCCACACTCCTGAAAGAACAGGAAGCCTAATTTCCTGAGCCTTTCTGGGTTGTGGAGGAGGAGTTGTCTTGGTTTTTATCAATTTCCTCACCCTCTAGTAGGAGGCCACTCTGTCACATGGGCTAAATCGGTTGACATGACCATTTCCTTTTCATAGTCAACAAAACATGTTGTGGAAGCTGAGTGTGGTGGCACACACCTGTAACCCCAGTACTCGGGAGGCTGAAGCAGGAAGATCACTGTGCGTTCCAGGCCAGCCTGGGCTACATAGTGAGTTCAAAGCCAGGCTGAACTACATAGTGAAATCCTGACCCAAAACAAAAGCAAAAACAAAAGCAAACAAACACAATCAAAAGAAGAAGATAAGGGGCTGGGGACGTACCTCAGTTCTCCATGGGTTCAATACCTGGAACTGAAAACAAAACAAAAGAAACAAACAAACAAAACCCCAGAAGTTTGGACAGTCTTGAAGCACAGTACAGGGGGATCAGACTCAGGGAAGTGAGTAACGTGAAAACATCTCGAAATGCCAGCTTAGCGGTCTGCATCACATTTGCTTGTAAGGCTTCGCCCCTTCGCTCCCTAACAGGTCGAGAAATAGAAGACAAATGTAAGCGAGACAGCTGTCTGCCATCTCGGTGACTCTCATCAGAGGGGGCTTCTCTCCGCCGCCGCCGCCGCCCGGACCCTTCTGCAAAGCCCGAAGCTGGAGAGCCGGCCAGGGAGCCAGGGTGAGGGGCCGGGGCGGCCGAGCGCGGTGGGCTGGGCCTGGGAGCTGGCGGGGGGAGGGGGCGGGGGGCACCGCTGCGCCAGCTCTGCGCCTCCCCCTGCACCCGACCGAAGTGCACAGAGCCAGGAGGCACGCGGCTGGCCTTTGGCCGGCCTTCGGCGTTCGGGCGGGGCGGGGCGTCCGGAGAAGGCGGAGCCGTACGCACGCGCACTTCGGCCGGTGTAGCGCTGCCCTTCGGAGCTCCTGCTGCTCCCGCCCTTCCCGCCGGAAACCTCAGCGCGGCCGGGAACGAGGTGCTTACCTGATGACACTCCGGACCAGTGGCTCACGCCCGTAATCCCAACACGCCGGGAAGCTGAGCCGGAGGATCGCAAATTGGAACCCAGCGTGGACGATTTAGCGAGACCCTGTCAGGACATTTTATTTATTTATTTTATTTTATTTATTTTGGTACTGGGGATCGCACTTGTCAGGACATTTTTATTTTTTTTTAAGATTGAATTAGACATTCATTAGGGAGATTAAAAGTTTTACAAGAACAAATGTCAGCTAAGGTGTGCACCAGTTAGAACTGTCTGTGATTGTCAAGACATTTTAAAAGAAGGTGCAAAGGGCTGAGGATGTATCTAAGTGAAAAGCCCTGGAATCCCCAGTACGGGGCGGGGGGTAGCAGTAATCTCGGGTATCGTCTGCACACCTGGAACCACACCTCCCTGCCACTGGAAGAGGTTTACAGTGTTTGGTTCTTTTATTTTTCTTTCTTATTAGTATATTTTCGTGATAACCGCATCCCCATCCTTCTGTTTTTTTAAAGGAGGAAGTACAGTGTATGTCTAATATAACTTTTGTTTCCAATGAAAACAGTCGGAGCGCAGCTCCGTGTAATACTGAGAAACTGGGAGCTACCAAAATGACCAGCGGTGGGCGACCGATTGTAAATCATCGTGATGCTGTAAGTGAACTGTAAAGCGCACCTGAAAGTCATCGTGCAGGACACTTGAGAGCAACAGAAAATGTACACTATGAATTGAGTGGGGCAGGGGAGCACTTTACAAAACAGTTTCTGATTTTCAAAAAACGCTAAATTGGGCCGGGGATTTAGCTCAGTGGTTCCGTCGCCTGCCTTACAAGCTCAAGGACCCGAGTTCGATCCCTGGTACAAAAAAAAACAACAACTCTAAGTAGACGTAAACTGGACCGATGGAGAGTAGGAACGGTCAGCTCTAGGTGGCTGTGCACCCATGTATCTTTTTTTCTTTTTGTAGTGGAGATTGAACTTAGGGGCTTCACACTGAGCTACATCCCCATCTTTTTTTTATTTTTTGTTTTGAGACTAAATCCTAAATTGAGCAGCCTGGGCTCGAACTTTCGGTCCTCCAGCCTCAGCCTCCTGGAGCGCTGGGGTGACAGGCGTGCGCCACCGTGCCCGCCTGGGCTCGCCTGCTTCTGCCCGTCCTGTCGTGTCCGGTACGGGGGGGGGGGGTCCCGAGCGTCTCCTCGCGGCGCCCCTGGCAGCGGGCCGTTTCCAAAGGGCCCGGGAGTGGGTCACAGACCGCGAGGCCGGTGGAATGGCCTCCGACTTAGCGCACTGATCAGGCCTGAAAGGGCTCAGAGGGCCCCTCGGTCACTGGGGCCACGGTGACCTCTTGCTTCCCTTCCGGGGACTTGACTGCAGACAGCTGTGCCCCGGCCTGGGTGCGGAGGCCAAGCGATCCCACTCAGACCAGCAGAGCAGATGAGGTGACCGGGGTGGCCGAGGGCCCCGGGCACGCAGCCGAGAGGGGGCGTCCTGGCCTCTGCAGCCCACCGCGGGGCGTCTGCTCTCCGTCCCGGAGCTGAGATCTCTCCAGAGCCCGCGTACAGGCTCCCCCGAGACTGGCCCCCGGCTCTGTGGGGCTCCATCTCGGCTGCCGACCTTGGGGGGCTCCGGCGACAGAAGAAAGAGGCCTTTCGTGAGTTTTCCGAGTCATTCCCTTTGGCTTTGCGCCCACAGGGAAGGGGAGCAAAGTTAACCGAAATGCACCGACCTTGCCCATTTTGTTTATAGACGCCCGGGCGATAATAAAATCCATCCTAGGGGCAGAGGATTTAGCTCAGTGGTCCCACCGCCTGCCTCTCAAGCGCAAGGTACCGATTTCGATCCCCGGTACCAAAAAATATAAATTAAATAAAATAAAATCCACCCCAATTTGCTACAGAGGGAAATTGAGACCCCCTGGCGTGACAGGCCAGCCTTGGGCGGCAGGAGAGCTTCCTGGCCCAGAGAATCGCAGTTTCTACCTGCCTTTAGGTATACATAGGCTCACTACAGATAACATCCCAGCTGAACAGGGGTAACGAAATAAAAGAAAAAAAGGAAAGAAGGGAGAAAAGGGGGGAGGGGGAGAGAATAGGTACACACCTACTATATGGAAAGTTTGGATGGATTCTTTCTAAAATTTTTTTGAGATAGGGTCTTGCTGTGTTGATCAGTAGATCAGGCTGGTCTTGGACTCACTACAGCCCAGCCTGGCATTGAACTCTGGTGATCCTCCTGCCTCAGCCTAAATTGTGGGAGTTCACCATGACCCCTGGATGGATTCTTTCTGTTTTGTTTTGTTTTTTTTGATACTGGGGATCAAACTCAGGACCTTATGTTTGCAAGACAGGTACGGTACCACTGAGCTAAATCCCTGCCCCTGGATTCTTTTTGATTTAGCATTATATTCTGATATTTTATTTCCCAAAGCCATGCAACTTATTAAAAGTGTAGAAGTCAGATATGGTGACACAGATCTGTAATCACAGCACTCTAGAGGCTGAGGCAGAAGGACTGCTGCTTGCCTGGACTACATAGTGAGTTCAAGACCAGCCTTGAACTACATATAGAGAGGCTGTCTCAAAAAAAATTAAAATAACTAAATACTAGCTTGGGGCCAGGTATTTAACTCAGTGGTTCTGCCACTTGGTGCAAGGACCCAGGTTTGATTCCTGGTACCAAAAAAAAACAAAAACAAAAACAAAAAACCCTAGCCAGTGCAGGGTTGTACCCCTCTGGCCCCAGCTACTTAAGAGCCTGAGGCAGGAGGATCACTTCAGCCCAGGAATTCCAAGTCTGCCTGGGTAAGTGTCTCAAAAAAAAAAAAAAAAACCCACACTGTATCTGACCTTACTTTGTCTTTATCATAGCTGAATCAGATAAGTACTTCTGTTTTCTTGATTTTACAGATAAGAGAATTGATGCCTGTAGAAGATAAAAGTCACAGCTGACTTTTTTTTTTTTGGTATGGGGAGTTGAACTCTGGACCTTGCGCTTGGGAGGCCAGTGCCAGAACCACTGAGCTAAATCCCCAGTCCCTCTGACTTTTTTTTTTCTTTTTTTTTTTTTTGGTACCAGGGATGAACACAGGACTTTGTGAACTCAGGACCTTGGGCTTTCGAAGCAGGCAGTGACGCCACTGAGGCACCACTGAGGCACCACTGAGCTAAATCCCCTGCCTTCAGAGCTGATTGATCACTCTCAGCTAGGTCCAGGGGCAAAAGAGTATTCCGGAACAAAGGAGATAGTAACTGAGGGCCCCAGGCAGAAAGTAGATTGTTTTGTTCAAGAAACTAAAAAGCCAGGTGTGGCGTACGCCTGTATTCCAGCTGGGAGACTGAGGGAGGAGGATCACAATTTAGAGCCCAGCCTGGGCAGCTCAGCAACTTAGTGAGACCCTGTCTCAAAAAAACACAAATAGAGGGCTGGAGATTTAGCTCAGTGGCACCACCCCTGCCTTGCAAATGCAAGATCCTGAGTTCAAGCCCCAGTACCAAAAAAAAAAAAAAAACACAAATAGAAAAGTGCTGGGATGTAGCTTAATGTAAGGGCCCCAGAGTGTGCCCATGCACACACATCCATTAGTGATTCCAAGAGGGGCTGACAGTGAGCTGACAGGGTGAGAGTTCCTTTAGGTCTCAGCAGGACAGAAGTTTGAAGCCAGGCAGTAACTTTGGGTCTTTCTTTGTCATTTCTTTCAGATTTTTACATGTATGTCTCAAGCATCTCAAGGCCCAGTTTACATGTCCGTTACTCTCATTTCCCACCCTTTCTACACAGCCCATTACCAAGGGAATACAATTGAAATGACGATCTCTAGAACAGCTCACAGGGCAGTGGGAATCGAGTTGTAACCCTCATCTTCAGAGCACTCTGAAGCGCCGAGGCCTCTGAGACCAGGAAGAGCTGGTCTCACGCTGGTGCCCAAGCAACCCAACCAAGCGGACCCTGCGCGCCTGTCCCTGCCTGCCAGGCAGCAGTCAGCTGACGTTCGCCAGATGCTATGATGTGGAAGGAAAGGACGGGAGTCAGGGAGGGCGAGAGTCACAAGATGACTTTCTCGATGTTTGTCCGAGAGACCTCACAGGTTAGCCAGTGTGGTGAGGCAAGCCTGTAATCTCAGTATGCTGGGAAGCTGAGGCAGGAAGATCATAGATTCAAGCCCAGCCTCAGCAATTTAGCAAGACCTGTCTCAAAATAAAAAATAAACGCCAGGAGTGGTGGTGCATGCCTGTAATGCCGACACTCAGGAAGCTGAGGCAGGATGATCACTGTGAGTTTGAGGCCAGCCTGGACTACATAGCAAGTCCTGTCAAAAAATGTGAAAGAGGGCCAGGGATTTAGCTCAATGGCACCATGCCTGCCTTGCAACTGCAAGGTCGTAAATTCAATCCCCAGTACCAAAAAACAAAACAAAACCAACAAACAAAAAACCATGAAAGAGCCAGCCAGGCCTATACAGTGAGTTCGAATTCAAGGCCAGCCTGAATTACAGTGATACCTTATCTAAAAAAAAAAAAGTGTTTTTGTGATAGCCCCTACCCTGTCACCACTGCCTTCCTCCCAATCCTGGAACCTGGCTGCCTTCCTCCCAATCCTGGAACCTGGCGGAGCCCCACTCCCCACGCCTGCACCCTGTGACCGTCCTGGTGCTCTGCCTCCCGGGAAACTGATCCAGCCAAGGAGTGACCTGAATGGGTCCACCCACCCCCCAGCAGGCCACACCCCTTCCGCCTTGGTGACCCCAGTTTCCCAGGTCCGCGGGCAGTCACGTGCCTCACTCTGCCAGCCCTGTAGACTGGGAGTGAGAAGCTAAGTTGGGTTGTCAGGATGCCTGCATGCACTGTGGCTCGACAGGATGCTCCGAGCTCATCCTGTGGTCGCCTGGCCCAGCCTCGGAACCAGCCCTGGGTTCTTGAGCTAATTCAAGGTTGTGGTTGGTGGCTTGGAAAAATCATTTTGAAATGTCTGACATCTGTAATTTTAGACATTGCAGATCACATTAGCCTGAGTGTCCTTAGAGCAGCCAAAATCTTACAGTATACAAATGTTGATACCTTAATGTACTCCTGCACTCCTGAATCTGACTGCATGTAACGAGTGGAAAGTTGGATTTACAAGATGTTCTTCAGGGTAGGGCCAAGGTGCTGGCTCGAACTCAGGGCCACAAAATGGCAGACAGTTCTTCCTCAACCTCAGAAGACTTCTGTGAAGACAAATTCTTGGATGCACAATTGCACAACCTCTCCAGAGGATGCCCCGGAGACACAGGAGGTGGTCCCAAGTTCAAATCTGGATGCAGGACAGAATTTCTCAGCCTCAGAACATTTGCCCTGCGTCTCTTCTTCAAGCAAGTGCATTCCTGTGGACCAGGATGGTCCTGGATCCTCCAAGATGCTTTTAAGTCAAGATTTGATGGAGAGGGAGAATTCCTTCTTAGTGGCACATGCTCATTTACATTCCTCCTTGGCCAGTAACCCTTCAGAGTCTGCAGTATCTACTGAAAAGAAGAGTCCAGAATGTTTACTACAAGCCTGTCCCAATGAAAAGGAGTGCAGCTGCCGTGGGGGATACAGAAAATATGGAGCCCCCCACAAAGATGATAAGAATAGCAAAAATTGGGCTGGGATTTAGCTCAGTGGTTTCGCCGCCTGCTGCACAAGCGCAAGGACCCAAGTTCGATCCCCGGTTCCAAAAAAAAAAAGAATAGCAAAAATTACCTGTCCTAGAAGATCCCTCCAAAGGCCAGCCTCTTTTGTGTGTCCAAGAGACATCCTAACTGACAGTCAAGATGGCTTGGACAGGGAAGGCCAAGAGGAAAGCAAAGAGGCTGAGAAACCACCTGAGAATCTGGCCCAGGAGGCAGGGCCCAGTGCCAGAACGCCTGCAGGGCTGGAGGACCTCTGTAGTGCCTCTTGGTGCATGGGCTGCTGCCAGGCCTTCCCCAGTTTGCAGATGCTTGAGAAAACCTGGATCATGGGGTTGAAGATGCTGCTTCATGCATTAGTCTTGCATTTGTCAAACTAAGGAACAAAAGGAAATAAAGCAAGAAAATCACAAGGAGCGAGAATAGGAATATCACAACAACTGGAGGTGATATGGAGATATTTTTTGTAAGGTCAGACCGAGGCACGATTGAGACCACTGAGGCAGGCAAAATCTAAGCAACATTTGATGAGCTTATTGCCATCTGGGTGTAGATGAGTCAAGGACAAAAGGGTCATTGGCACTGAGAGGAGGGTGTGAACCATTGATGTGGGGGAGTTTAGGTAGGGGAGGGGCACTGGTTGAGTTGGTGGAAAATTTTAAAGTCCCTTGGGTGATGGGCCTGGGGCTGGCTGACAGGGCGGTCATGAGAGCAGCAGAGCTGCTGCTGGCTTCTTGTAATCTCTATGCTCCTGTGGATGCAGGTAGTGGGTCTGCTGGGGCGGGGGGGTCTGACTTGAGGGACCTGTCATCCCTGCCTGTTGTGTTACAAAAAAGAAGGGCCAGGGATTTAGCCCAGTGGTTCTGACACATGCCCTGCAAGCACAAGGACCTGAGTTCGATCCCCAGTACCCCCCCCAAAAAAAAGAAAAAAAGGGTAGGTAGAGGTCATAGATTCTCATGACTTCTTCAAGCATGACTGGGGACAGTGTGGGTATACTGTGGAGAGAGAAGGGAGAGGAGAAAGGTGGGTAAAGGGTGGTTCAGTCTTGGAGAGGCAGCAGAGGTGTCAGGAGTGTGACTTTTGAGGTTCTTGTTATTTTGGCTTTTTGTAGTTTTTTGTTTTACTATTATAATAAATACAAACTAAATCTTGAAAGAAAGAAAGAAAGAAATCAAGCAAGCTGGGGGTGTAGCTCAGTGGCACTGCACCTGCCTGGCAAGCAAAAGGTCATGAGTTCAACCCCCAGTGTCAGAAAAAAAAAAGAAAAAGGAAAAAGGAGGGAGAGATGCAGGAAGGATGTAGCTCAGTGCAAAGGCCCTAGGCTCTATTCCCATCATTGCAGGGAAAAAAGCTCAAGGTGTGGTGAAGTGTGGTGAATAGATGTTATCTCTCTTTTTTTTTTTTTTGGTACGGGGATCGAACTCAGGTCCTTGCACTTGCGCAGCAGGTGGTGAAACCACTGAGCTAAATCCCCAGTCCTGTTATCTCTTTTTTTGTAAAATGGTGATACTATGTTTATGCCTAAGAATGTGGTTTAAAATCAATCTTTGCATGCTCTGGGTCAAATAGCCATGCAAACATAAAATGCTTTATGGAGGTGGATACTTTTAATTTAATTTTATTTATTTTTGGTTTTGTCTGAGACAGGGTCTCACTTTCTGTTTCAGGCTGGTCCCAAACTCACTGGGATCCTCCTGCCTCAGCCTTCCAAGTGCTCGGATTACAGGTGTGCACCACTAAGGCCAGCAGTGAGGTGTATAATTTTACATGGACTATGAGAGAGAATCTGTGTTTGAAATGAGAAAATAAATGTAACTTGCCAGGCCGGGCAGCATGAGAGCCGATCGGAGACTATGTTTTTTAGCCATTTATCAACTGATCATTAAGTGAGTTAATGCTGTGACTAGGGAATGCTGAGGGCAGGAGCAGCCATAAATAAATACGCTAATGCGTGCAACAGGCAAATGAATAGACCTTTCCTTGGTGTTTTATGGCCGGGAAAGAATGCAGCTTTTCTTTGAAGGAATGCTCTGGAAATGCGAAGATGGATACGGTGCTGCTCAGTGCTCCCTGCCTGGGATAAAGCTCCGCACTAAAAGCCGAGTGGAGAGCGAAGTCCCGACTGCAGTGAAGATGTTGTGCCCTGAAACCTTGAACTACTCCACAGCACTCAGCCAATGGATACAGGGCATCTGTCCTCTGGGGGCATGGCCTTGGGGAGGAGAAGGGGCTTGAGTGGAAGTGGCCAGGGAGCCACTCAAGAGAACAGGTAGACGCGAAGTGCGGCCTAGCCTCGCTGCAGACACTGCTGGGAACACACAGGAACAGAAAGGAACAATGGCCAGGCAGGCCCACCACCGCTCCCTGTAGGCCCACAGCACAGTTCATGTGGTCTGGCCCCGTGTAGCGGATACAGCAGCATCTGTCATTAGTCTCACTTTTTAAAATTTGCTCAATATGGTGGCACAAGCCCGAAATCTCAGCACTCCAGAGGCTGAGACAGGAGAATCACAATCGCCTCAAGTTCCATGCCAGTTTAGACCACATAGTGAGTTCAAGGCCAGCGTGAATACATAGTGAGACTCTGTCTCCCAAACAAATAAATATAAATGAAAATTTTTTTCAGTTTGAGATCCACGATGGCATAGAAGTACTGAAACAGATGGGAATGTCCTTTGGCCTGGAGTCAGGCAAATGCTCTCTGGAGGACCTTCACTGGCTAAATCAACTGGTGCCAAAGGCTTTAGAAAGTTACATCACAGATGTCTCCACAGGACCTTCTTGGTTAAATCAAGGACTACTTTTGAACTCTGCCCAATCAGCATCAAATTTAGACTTGACCACCGGTGCAACCTTACCCCAACCAAGTGTAAACCAAGGGTTCTGCTTGGATGCGGAAGTGGCCTTAGCAACCGGGCAGTTCCTTGCCCCAAACAGTCACCAGTCCAGCAGTGCGGTCTCTCGCTGCTCTGAGTCCCGAGGCGAGACCCCCTGCTCGTTCCATGGTGAAGACCAGGAAGATGAGGAGGAGGATTCCTCCTCTCCAGAATAAAGACAAGAGGAAAGTCATGTTTAAAACAAAATTTTTTTTTCAAAGTGGTGTTAAAAATTGTGGTAAAATACACGAAACAAGATGAACCATCTTCTAGCCAGGAATGGTAGTGTACGCCTGTAATCCCAGCACTCTGGGAGGCTGCGGTGAGAATGGCAAGTTTGAGTCCAGGCTGGGCAATTTAGTGACTTGGGGAGACCTCTCTCAAAAACAAGGAACGGAGCGTGTAGCTCAGAGCACAGGCCCTGGGTTTAATACCCAGGACCACCACAAAGAGCAAAACAAAACAAAGCAACCCCACGACCATCTAATTTTAAGATAACAGTTGGGTGGTGTCACACACATTCACCCAGTCACACAGCCATAGCCACCGTCCAGCCTCAGAGCTCCAGCCTGCAGAACTGAAAGTGCTCCCGTGAGGCAGTAACTCCCGCAACTCCCAAACTGCCACCCACTCCCCAGCAACGCGACTGCCCTGGGGCTGGCAGAGTAGCTGCGTCACCCGGCATTTGTCCTTTCGTAATGAGCTTATTTCATTTAGCAAAGAGTCTCAAGGTTCATCCGTGCTGTAGCATGAGTACAATTTCCTTCTTTTAAAGAATTTTAAAAATTAATATGTATTTTTAATTTTTTGCTTTATTTACTTTCTTAATGTTCTTTTTTTTTAACAGTCTATGTTGTCCATGGTGGCGTCAAACTCTCGGGCTGAGATGATCCTCCTGCCTCTGCCAACTGAACAGCTGGGCCTCCAGGTACATGACACCATGCATAGCTAATCCATATTTTTTCGCCTGATATATAGTAATTCTTCATATCTGTGGGCTTCAGGCTGGCATTTTAATTCATGCACACAATGTGAAATAAGTGCCTTCTTCTTTTTTTTTGGTACCGGGGATTTAACTCGGGTCCTTGTGCTTTCGCAGCAGGCGGCAAAACCACTGAGCTAAATCCCTGGCCCTGCCTTTTTCTTTATTTACTTTTTTGGTTTTTTGAGACAGGGTCTCACATGTAGCCCAAGTTGGCCTCGAAGTCACTAGGTACCCCATGGTGGCCTGGGACTCCCAGTGATCCTCCTGGCTCAGCCTCTCAAGTGCTGGGATTACAGGTGTGGGCCAGCACCAGCTGAATGCCCTTCCTTTTTGAAGCTGAGCATGTGTATACACATCTTGTCTAAACATTCACCCATTTGGGCTGGGCATTTAGCTCAGTGGTTCCACTGTCTGCCTCGCAAGGACAAGGACCCAAGCTCGATCCCCAGTACCAAAAACAAAAAACAAACCACATTCACCCATTCATAGACACAATTTGCTCTCACTCTTGGTTCTTGTGTGGTCTCATTTTTTTTTTAATTCCAAATTGTTAGTTCATTTTCTTTCCTTGATAGCAGTTTTTTGAGCCACCAAGACCCAAAAAACCTTCCTGAGAAACTTAGAAAAGCAACATTTAGGTTTGGAGCACTCCAAATCCTGCTCTCCCCAACCCTGTCTCTCAGCACTTACCATGAAGGGTACAAAGCACTGGCTTTTAAAGATGTTTAGTGTGTCCCAAACTTCTGATCATAAGACTCTTCTGGGGGTTTGCTATAATTTCAGGCCAGGAGTGGGTGACACATGCCTGAAATCCCAGCCCTCGGGGAGGCTGAGGCAGGAAGATCACAAGTTCAAGCCCAGCCTAAGCAATTTAATGACTTAGCAAGAACTTGTCTCAAAATGAAAAGAGCTGGGAATGTAGCTCAGTATGAAGGCCCTGGGTTTAATCTCCAGAATGAAAAGAAAATTCAGATTTTTAGACACTAACCTCCCTTAGTACTGGGATTTCATGGTTTAGAGGAGTATCTTAGGGTCCTCTGGGCTGCCTTTCTCTCTCTGTTCCTTCCTTTCTTTTTCTTCTTCCTTCTGTCCTTATCTTTGTGATACTGGGATGGAACGCAGGTGGGGCTCTATTACAGGGCTACATCCTCATTCTGTTTATTTATTTATTCACTTTTGGTTGTTTTTTGGTTCGGTTTTTGTTTTTTGGTCCCGGGGATCAAACTCGGGTCCTTGCGCTTGCGCAGCAGGTGGTGAAACCACTGAGCTAAATCCCCGGCCCTGTTGTTGTTGTTGTTGTTGTTGTTGTTGTTGTTGTTGTTGTTGTTGTTGTTTTTTAGAGTAGGAAGAGTTTATTGTGAGAAAGAAAGCTTCTGCCTGAGAGAGACAGAAGGGGGACCGGAAAGTGAGTTGACCTTACTTTTGGTTTGGTTTTTTTTTTTTTTTTGGTGCCGGGGATTGAACTCGGGACCTTGTGCTTGGGAGGGCAGGCTGAAGAACCACCGAGCTACATCCCCGGCCCTGCTTCTGGTTTCTTGAGACAGGATCTCACCATATAGTTGAGGCTGGTCTGGAACTTACGATGTAGCCCAGGCTGGCTTCGAACTTGAGTCGATGTAGCCCAGGCTGGCTTCGAACTTGAGTCGATCCTCCTGCCTCAGTCCCCTAACTGCCAGGATCACAGGCGTGTACCACCGTGCACATGTTTTGGGACAGGTTCTCACTAGGTTGCCCAGGCTGGCCTTGAACTCCAATCCTCTGCCTCGGCCTGCAGGGTTATAGGCACGCACCCTCAGGCCCAGCCAATACCAAATGCTTCACAAATGTACACACCATCCTGGCACAGGGGGACCTGGCCTTTAATAGGCTCCTGTGATTGTTAGTTTTGCGGGTGTTTGAGAAAGTCAGATTTTACCTTCACAGAGACTCCTCTGTGACAAATGAGCCCGTTCTACTTGGAAGTTAAAACGCTAAATCTTGAGAAATGATTGGCTGGTTTTATTTCTCTCTATGGATTCTCAGTGTGGTGGTGCGCAATCTAAAGCTAGAAAGTTAGGGGCCAGGTGTTATCTCAGAAGCTGAGTGAGTGACCAGCTGAACCCACTTTTCTCATTATATAACCTCAACCCATTTTTTTTTTTTTTTTTTTTTTTAACCTCATCCCATTTTTAAGCCTGGACTGACCAGTGGGTGCATTCATAACTGACATCTGAGTAGTAGGCTTCAGTTTCTTAGATTTCTCCTCTTCTGCCTTTAAGCATTTCTGTAATTAGTATAATCCACACACAGATCCCTGTTTTTAGTCTCTTGGCATTTTGTATTTTTTATGAGTCTTCTCTTGCCACACATAATAAATGTGCCTGCGGTGGGTAGCTGGTACATGTATACACCGAATCTTTCTTTCCGTCCTGGTTTCCTGTCCCTGGATCCTTTAATCTTGCCATATCTTGAAAAGTAACAAGCACACCCAAGTGCCCATTGTCCCTGGCACATCAGGAGAGGACTTTGCAACAGGTAGGTGACAACTTTGAGGCTCTGGCTGGCCGCTCCCGTCTCCTCCGTGGAGACCACGGGGCCTTGGCTGGTGGGCTGGGGCAGCTTTGGGATCTGAGGGCTAGGAAGGAGAGCATCCCTTTGCAGCCCAGAATGCCCGCCAACACTCACCAGCCAGCTTTAGTGGAAGATAGTTGTAAAATCAAATTTAAGGCTTTTGGTGCTGGCATCTTTAAATCTGAAAACAGAGTAGAATTCACCAGGAGGATTGAATGGCCTTCCTTGCTCAAGTATACGCAGCCTTGCTGCAGTCAGGATGAGAAAACTTTCCAAAAGCCAACAAAAGGAAACAGAAACAAAGACCCCTACTATCTTTGAAAAAAAAGCTCAAGGTGAACAAGTGAGTTTGCTATGTCCTAGGTTTTCCCTCAGTTTTCTTGCGAATGATGATGAGTAGATGAATTGGTTAAGAATGGGAACTGGAGGAGCCGGGGATTTAGTTCAGTGGTTCCTCAAAAGCATAAGGTCCCGAGTTTGATTCCCGGTACCAAACAAAAGAAAAAAAAAAGAGAAACCTACTTTTTATTGCTTCCCAGCCTTTTGGCTAAGATCAAGTATAGAATGGGAGCCAGGAGTGGTGACACAGGGCTGTAATCCTAGCACTCTGGAGGCTGAGGCAGGAGGATTGCCATGAGTTCAAGGCCAGCCTGGACTGCATAGGGAGACCCTGACTCAAACACACACACACACACACACACACACACACACACACACACACACACACACACCACAAAGGAAAAGTCACAGATTTGATCCTAAAACATTACCGAATATTTTTATTAACTCTTAAAAAGTAATTCACATAGCTATATAGATGCCAAGCAGGACACACATGAAAGCAAAAAGAAGAATACAACACTTTGAGCACTGAGCTACATCCCCAGCCCTTTTTTGATTTTTTCAAGTTTTGAGACAGGGTCTTGCTAAATCAGTACATTGCCCAGATTGGGCTGGAATTTGGGTCTTCCTGCCTCAGCCTTCTAGAGCGCTAGGTTTACAGGCATGCACCACCTCACTTGGAACACAGCAGCACTTTTAAATTTGTAAAAATCAGGAACAGGATGCCAACCCCCTTCATATTATCTCTTCTTGATAGAAAACTGCTTTCAACACAAAGTGCTATGCTAGAAAAAAATCCAGAATAAATCTTGTAAATCTACAGAAGGACTTTACCTAATGTTAAATAAAGCCCAAGAAATTTACATTTTAATATATGAGCATTGTATCTCAAAAATCCCAAAAAGAGAGGGAGAAAGGGGGAAGGAGAGGGGGAAGAGAGGGAGAGGGAGGGAGAGGGAGGGAGAGACAGAGTCCTGATTCTGATTCTCCTGCTATGCCCAGACGTGAGCCGCTGCTCTGCTGGAAAATGCAGTTCCCAGTGATTGTAAACTCAGTGTCAATAAGGAATTAAAGAAGTTTAAACTAAGAAGACCATTTATTCGAAGGCAGAGTAAAGGGGGAAGAAAGAGGCGACAGACAGTTACTCATTGGAAAGTGAAACACTGGGCTCTTCACAGCACCTTTCGCCGGGCGCTCCCTGTGTGGGCTGCTGGCATCTGATTTGCTGCCTGGCTGTCTCTGGCCCTCCCTGGGAGCTCTTCCGGTCAGGTGCAGTCAGAGGGTTTTCCAGGAGTTTGGTGGAGGCTAGAATTAAGGGCGGGGCCTTGGAGACAAGTAGTTTAGGTTTGAGTAAAGGGTCTTATTATGTTGATCACAATACTTAGGAGCTCCCGGAGCTTAGTTTTATTGCCTTTGTCTTTCTGATTGCTCAAGGCCAGCAGCCAGAACAAATTTTGTTTGTTGTTTTTGGTTTTTGAGACAGGATCTTGCTATTAGTCCAGGCTGGCCTTGAACTGAAGACAATCCTCCTGCCTCAGCCTGTTAAATGCTAGGATTCACTTCTAACAAAGCTGAACAAGGCCTTCATCTGATCTTTTTCCTAGCTATGGGACCCCATCCCTACACTCCTACAATCCCAGCATTTGGGAGGCTGAGGCAGGAAGATCACTGCAAGTTTGAGTCCAGCCCAGTCTACCTGGACTCTCAGTCATGCGTCTCCCCGGCCAGCTAAGAATCCTGATCATATAAGATGAAAGAGTAGGACACTGAAAAGAATTTTTATACTGAGATCATTTCAAGCAGAATAGAACCACAATCTCCCTAAACATTCTCTTACTAATTAAGGCCAAATATCTCATTTCAAAATACTTTCACATCATTAAAACAATAGGGTGAAAACTCTTTACATCAACAAATGAAAGCTCTATATTTCCTGATATTTAACTAATTTATTTATTTTGTTGCTGAAGGAAAACACACAGCTCTTTTAACTGGTTAGGTTTAAAAACAGATCATAGGGGCTGGGGATTTAGCTCAGTGGTTTCGCCGCCTGCTGCACAAGCGCAAGGACCCGAGTTTGATCCCCGGTACCAAAAAAACCCAATAAAAATAGATCATAGCCAGCCAAGGTGGTGCACACCTGTGATCCTAGCACTCGGGAGGCTGAGGATCGCCTCAAATTCAAGGCCAGTTTGGAATACATAGCCAGACTGTGTCTCAAAACAACAACACCAGAATATATTGTTAGGTTAATGCAAACACTCATTTTCTGATTTGATAACAATGTTACCATGAAGAAATAATTTAAAATTTTAAGGGTGGTTTTTAATCAAACAACAGTATACCAAAGAAACATTAAATTAAGCAGTGTTTAAAATTTGTCATAGAATAATACTTCGGCAGCTTTATCTATCCTCCTGTGGCTATGAACGTATACCTGGGACTCGACATTAGGTTCCACTGTAGTATCTTGCTTTCACATACCTAACTTTGTTTTTTTTTTTTTTTTTTTGGCACTGGGGATCGAACTCAGGTCTTTGCTCTTGCGAGGCAGGGGGCAGAACCACTGAGCTAAATCCCTAGCCCCACACAGCTAACTTTCATGGAGCATATGCCCTTGCAACCTAACATTTTTTTGGCCAGTGACTTTATTTTTTTATTTTTTTATTTTTTGGCCAGTGACTTTTGGGGGAAATGTACCTGTTAAGTATTCACTGTAGTACACTTTTCAACCCATAGTTCTCATCAGTATATCTTCCCGTGTCTACATCTTTGAGTAGTTCTGTCCCATACTGCATTAAGTCTTTTCCATTTCATTTACTTTCACAAATGCAACATTAGTAAATGTAATAAAAAGGTTTTTTACATTTTTATTTATTTATTTATTTGTTTTTGGCACCGGGGATGGAACTCTGGCCTTTGTGCTTAGGAGGCAGGTGGTGGCACCACTGAGCTCAATCCCTGGCCCTAAATTTTTATTTTTCGTAGTACGTGTTTGTGCTATATAATGCTTACATTCATCAGGGGAGTTGGTTCATGTACTTGACCCATCTTGATTCTTTTTATCTCCCTTTCCCTTCTCCACCCTCCCCCCTAAACGTGATAAGAACAGTTATGAAACAGATTTTCTACTGGAGTCCACCTTTATGTAACCCAGACCTGGGGCTCATCTTTGCATCCACCTGGCCTCAACAAAAGCTAGCAGAAACCATCAGATAAGGCGAAATTATCCCCAGAGAGCCACCCTGTAAATGAAGTGACTAAAATCTCAGTGCTGACCCTAGGTGTCTTCTGCACTTTCCATGCCGCTGAGACACAATACCTGATACTCACAACCAGAGGAGAGATTCACCTGTGCTCATGGTTTCAGAGCCTTCTGTCCATAGCAATTGGCTCCAAGGTGGAAACAGCTTGGAGGAAGACCCTGGGCAGAAGAGAGCTGCTCACCTCATGGAAGCCAGGGAACAGATTGAGAAGGAAGAAGCCAGGCAGGGACATACACCCTTCCAGGTCACCCCAAAGGATGGCCCCTTCCCACCAGGTCCAATCTCTTAACATGTTTAGCTATAAACTCACTAAAGGATTAAGCAACTGATGAGTACAGTCACCTTCCAAATGCCCAACCTCTGAATACATAAAGAGTTTTGGAGGACTTTCCAGATCTAAGCCATAACATCCCACTCCTAGCCTCCAAAAGACTCAAGACTGTCTCTATGCAAAATGCACTGTGTCCATCTCTAAGAGTCAGGAAAGCCCTAACAGTTCCACCATTGCTGAAAAGTCCAAGCCCAAAGTCTCCTTTGAGACTCAAGGCGAACTAAGCGATGAGCACCACGGCCTGGCTTCTGGGTGTCCGGCATCCTTGAGGGTGAGCTGGCTTTACACGGAGGCACCTCGATTCTTTTCTTTGGGAATCTCTCCACTCCAGGAGGCTCACACGGGTTTATTTTCATGGAGATCATTGGCAGGACCTTGTGCTTGCGAGGCAGTTGGGGAAACCACTGAGCTAAATCCCCAGCCCTGGCTTCATTTTTGCCTTCCTGGGTTCTCCGAATTTTTCCAGTAGCCATACCACCCCTGCAGCTTGCAGTGTTGTGGCAAAGCAGAACAGCCCGGTGCTGTGGCCAAGTGTTACAGCTCAGCGTCCTAGCAAAGTTTCACAGCTCCCAGGCACACCTAAGCGTTATAGCTCAGGGTTGCAGCTCTGGGTCAAAGCTCTCGAAATTTGAAGACTCGGACCAGGGATTTAGCTCAGTGGTTTCGCCACCTGCTGTGCAAACACAAGGACCCAACAAGTTCGATCCCTGGTACCAAAAAAAGAAAAGAAATTTGAAGACTCAAGAATAGGAAAGTCACTTGAGGAAGTGGAGAAAAACCTTTATTACACCTGCAGGCTCTGCATTCTTACTCTGAAATCTGACCACTTCACCAGAAAGGAGAGCCTCCTTATATAGGGATCCACAGGGGAGGTGCGAATGCTCACTGAGGAAGAGGGGCGGAGTTACAGAACACTCCTGCAAGGGGGCGGGACTAACAGAACATTCCTGAAAGGTCACACAGTTCAAACAACTACAGAACATTTTGATACATTGGGCAGGAGTGCTGCCCTGCAGCGCAAACTTACATTTCTGGAACAAAACATTTTGTGGGGGAAAAAAAAAACGATGGAGGGCCACTGTTGTCTCTTTCACAGTGGTCCATCCACTCTCACCCGTAGAGCATACTTCTTTTCCTACTTTTAATTGGCTCTCCAGAGCATATTTATTTTTCTACCTTTAATAAATATAAATCCTCACTACCTTTTGTGTTTGTCTTAACCAATTTTTTTCTTTTGGTACCGGAGATCGAACTCGGGACCTTGTGCTTACAAGGCAGGCAGCAGAACCACTGAGCTAAATCCCCAGCCCTGTCTTGATCAATTCTTTGTTCAGGACAGAAAGAACCTAGAAACCTACAAGGAGACTCCAGCACCCTGAAACCCGTTAGCATATTTTGGTGAAGCCAGTCTTGCGAACAAGTGATTTCCCAGACCTAGAAAAGTAGACAGGACCTCAGTGAGCTGTCCCTCCAAGACCCTGAGGAGATATGGTTCATTGACGGAAGAAGCTTTTTCCAAGGAGGACATCAAAAGGATAAAGACAGCTGCACTTGAACCATCTGAAGAAAGAGTCCACCTGAAAGAAGGAAGGTATTCCTGTGAACCTTTGGAAGACCTGAGCCTCCTCTTTAAAAAGCAAGGCTCCAGTCCCGCTCTGGGTGCTGATAGTCACTAATGTACTTAATTCACCCAGTGTAAGTGGGCACCTGTAAAAAAATGGAGGCACAAGAGCCTATTTTACTGTGTATTATTGCTCTTTTAAGAGGGTGACAGAAACTGCAGTGTGATCTCTTTGAATAATGTAGAAAACTATGGTTTCTTTTGTAAGATTCTCACACCCCGTCTCATTTTTCTCTTGCTGAGACAAAAATACTCAACACCCCAAATTAAAGGGGAAAGATTTATTTGGCTTACAGTTCGTAAAGGTTTCAGTCCATAATCAGCTGGCTCCAAGGAAGGGCGGCAGAGAAGAAACAGTTCATGGCGGACAGAAGGTAGCAAAGCAGCAAGGGACCTTAACATCCTCTTTCTGCCCCTTTCATCCCGTCCAAACTACTGGGATTAGGGCCAAACCAACCACTCATGTGTAGTGGTTTAGTAACCACATGCCCTTAATCCCAGCATCACACATTCCAGATTCAGCCACCTCCAAAAAAGACTCTAAGAGGCTTCAGGGAGACATCCAGACATAAACCACAACACACCTTATGGAAATTCTCAGAGACACCTCTCTATATGTGCGCGCACGCGCGTGTGCACACACACACACTCACACACACTCACACACGTTCTTTTCCTGTTCTATGGATGAAACCCAGGGCCTCATACATGCTAGGCAAGCACTCTACCAATGAGTTACATCCCTAGCCTTTTTTTTTAGTTTTGAGAGAAGGTCTTGATAAATTGCCCAGGCTGGCCTCAAACATGCTTTCCTCCTGGCTCAGCTTCCTGAGTGGCTGGGATTATCAGTGGGTACTACCATACTGGACTCTTATTATTGCCTTCTCTTTCAAAATAATAATGGTTATTCTGGGCCGGGGATTTATCTCAGTGGTTCCGCTGCCTGCCTTGAAAGCACAAGGTCCTGAGTTCAATACCCAGTACCAAAAAAACCCAAACAAACAAATAATGGTTATTCTAATATTGGTCTATCAACCACAAAAATATCCATGGTAAGATACTGTACTATCACAGTACCTAGTATCTATTGAAAGAATTCAAGTTTGTTTTCCTGAATTTTGGATAGGGTTTCTAATAGTTCAATGCATTTCTGGCTGGTCAGAGTCTAGAAATTCTAAAAGCACATAAACTTATCAAGTGAAAATTGGACCCGCCAGTAATAGGTGGTCTAGAACAGTATTTGTGGTTTGACCTCCAACTTATTATGCTGTGGATGGCGCCCTGTGCCTCCCCTGGGTAAATCTAAGTTGATCTTATGGCCAAAACACTGAGCAGCCACAGGCTCACTGAGACCCTGGACATCTGCTGCTTTGACACACTGTTCACTGCAACTGCCAGCCTCCCCCCTCCCATCCTAGGACACCCTGAGGACCTGTTAAGAGCCATCAATAGCATGCATGCCACTCTACTTTAAGCCTAGTTATTTTTTCAGGGTTTCAAATGTTGCTTTTTATACATTATTTTTATCCTGAGTGGATAGGTGTTTATCATCAGATGTTGACACAGGTAAAGAAAAAAAAGCAGGGGCCAGGGATTTAGCTCAGTGGTTCCAGCGCTTGCCTTGAAAGTGCAGGGTCCTGAGTTTGATCTCCAGTACCAAAAAAAAAAAAAAAAAAAAAAAATTCCTGATCCCTAAATGAATTGTTTATTGGGGCCGGGGATTTAGCTTAGTGGTTTCACCGCCTGTTGCACAAGAGCATGGACCTGAGTTCGATCCCTGGTACAAAAAAAAAAAAAGGAAAGAAAGAAAAAGCACAAGCCGAGAAACTGCCTTACAGGAAGTTCTCTATTTCCATCCGTAATAACCCAGCACAGCTGCAGTTCTGTATTCCTAACAGGTAAACAGCCCAGCACATTCTATGGGTGTCTGTTATTCCCACTGAGTGGACCATGCTGCCTCCGATCTGTATTCTAATGCTTTCTTCTTCTTCTTTTTTTTTTTTTTTTGGTACCAGGGATCAAACTCGGGACCTTGCGCTTTGCGCTTTTGAGGCAGAACCACTGAGCTAAATCCCTGGCCCTTCTAATGCTTTCTTCTAAGGAACAGCTTTGGGATTCTGCCAAGTCACCTTGCTACTGACTTCATCCACTGCTATGTTGCAGGAACTGAGAGAAATCAAATAAGCTATGGTTCCCAAACTTCATACGGATTGTTGAGTCCCACCCCCAGACTTGGATTCAATAGAGGATAGGTAAGGCTAGTTTTATTTTATTATTATTTTTTTGGTACCAGGGACCTTGCCCTTGCCAGGCAGGTGGCAGAACCACTGAGCTAAATCCCCAGCCCTAGAGTTTGTATTTTAATTGATTAATTAATATGTCAGCTGGGCGTGATGTGCACACCTGTAAACCCAGAACTCAGGAGGATTGCCTCGAGTTCAAGGCCAGCCTGAACTACATAGCAAGACCCATTCCCCTCTTTAAAAAAAGATATATTATCAATAACATTTGCATAATTCTTTTTTTTGGTACTGGGGATAGAACTCAGGACCTTACACTTGCAAGGCAGGTGCAGTGCCACTGAGCTAAATCCCCGGCCCACATAATTCTGATTCCCTTGTTTTAACAGCTTAATAGGAAGAAATATTAATCTCATCCATTATATAAGTAGGCTCATGTTAAGTCTCACGACACCCTACAACATATTACCACATTATTTTATGGGTGATTTAACAAACCGCTCATAAAACACTATACAATGAAGAAATAGAAGATAAATACAAGTTTGTCCAACTCCAAAATCTGTATTGTTAGACCGGGCATGGTGGTGCACACCTATAGTTCCAGCACTCAGGAGACTGAGGCAGAAGGATTGCTGTGAGTTCAGGACCACCCTGGTCTACATGGTGAGTTCAAGGCCAGTCTGAACTACACAGCCAGACCTGTCTCAAACAAAATCTGTATTGTTAGGTATTGCTGCTTCTAACAATGCTCAGCCATCATACTAGTTTTTTGTATGTGTGTGAGACAGAGTCTCACTATGTAGTTTATTTATTTATTTTGGGGACCGGGGATCGAACTTTGGACCTTGCGCTTTCGAGGCAGGCGAGGGAACCACTGAACTAAATCTCCGGCCCTCACTATGTAGTTTAGACTGGCCTTGAACTTACTTTGTAGTCCAGGCTGGCCTCAAACTCACAGAAACCCTCCTACCTCAGCCTCCTAAGTGTCTTTTTGTTGTTACAAGCTGGCTCCAATCACCTTTACAAGTACATAAAATACATATCTTTTTGAAATATACATTTTTCTTTTTAGTTTTTTGAGGCAGGGTCTCCCTTCATAATTCAATCTGACCCTGAACTATGTAGCCCAGGATGGCCTCAAACTTGCAAGCGATCCTCCTGCCTCAGCCTCCGCAGTGCTAGGATTACAAGCATGTTCCACCATACTCAGCTGAAAAACACTTTTTCTTTTGGTACTGGGAATCAAACTTGGGACCTTGAGCTTGTGAGGGAGGCAGTGGAACTATTGAGCTAAATCCTGGGCCCTGAAATACATATTTTAAAGAAACAAATATAAGAGAACTTCAGGTAATTACTCAAGAAGCATATTGTATTATGAACTGGCTATATTTCCCAAATCAAAAATGAATATAAGACCAAAACTTTCCTAACAGGTCAGATTGAATGAATTGCTTCTCAAAAATAATCCCCAGTTGGTATGGGACATATGACTCCTATATAGAGTATTATTAGGCGTATATTAGGCAGTGAGTGAATGACTATTAGAAAAGAACAAAAAAATAAAACTACTTCTCTTTGCTGCTATCCAGGTTCAGATAAAATAATGAGTTATTCAATGAGTCATTTAATAAATTGAGTTATTCACAGTAGTTTCTGATCTGTTTTCCTTTGATTTAAAAATAATGTTCAAGGGGCCGGGGATTTAGCTCAGTGGTTTTGCCACCTGCCACACAAGTGCAAGGACCTGAGTTGGATCCCCAGTACCAAAAAAACCCCACAAAATACAAACAACAAAAAATTTAAAATAAATAAAAATAATGTTCAAACCCATTAACCAGTAAGAAAATGTTTCAAGTAATACATTCTGAACTAGCAATGAAAGAAAGGCTGCCTAATTACTTAATGAGCCCAGATCTTTCCAAAATGACCATTGTTCTGACTTAATTAACATGAGCTAAAACAGTCCCCAAACAGGGCGCATCCCCATCAAGACACATTAGCCAGCCTTGGAGGAGGCAGCACAGAACTCCCTAGGGGAAAACCTGTCACTGCCACGGCCGCTACAGCTGGGGGCCGCCCTCTGCAAAGACATCTGCTCCCCACTGAGAAGCGAGGCATGGGTAGAGGGTGAGGAGGCCCCCTTTGTGGTCCACAGCACCAAGGGTCTGGATGGGACACAGCCTTAGAGGCTAAGGCTACCTCAGGAATGCTTTATCTTGCTTACTGTGCTCTCAGATTTCCTGCGCCAACATTTCAACGTCTGTTACTTGTGTTGTCAAGAACGGGAGGTGCGAATGGGAAAATCCTCCTTAGGAGCCAGACTAGGCGCAGTGCCTAGTCCGGAGGTTGGCAGATCTGGCTTCGCCCCTTAGGGACAGGTGACCTCTCACCACTTCATCTTGGGTCTCACTTCCTCATCTGCAAAGTGGAGTGGCAAACTCAGTGGTACCATGTTCCACAGCGAATGCTCAAGAGACCTTGGCTATCACTACCCACAGGAGACAAATCTGTCTGCTCATTGGATCTGTGATTCCCCGCACCAGCACCAGGCTTCTCCCTTCCCCCATCCCGTTACCATGACAAACTAATCACAAAGACCTGAAAAAATGTCCACTTTATTTATCAGAAATGAAATCAAGTTTAAAACCAGAGAGACATAAATAGGTTTGTTTTTAGCCTTTGCTCCCCTCTGGTTATAATTTGTTTCAGTTGACATAAGTCATAACTGGCAGAGTGCATAGCTTGCTCCTGTCCCTGTAAGTAGCTTTGTTATCTGGCATGTGCTGTGTGTGTGTGTGTATGTGGGGAGGAACGAAGGGTTTAAAATGACTCCAAATAAAGATAAAAGGTTAATTCATATCTGAAGACTTAATTGACTGCTAATAATCAAGTGGTAGCTTGAATCAATGAAAAAATCTGTTCTCTGAAGAAACTGAGGACTGGATGGACAGACAGTGCATCTGGGGGCCCAAGTCAAATATAAGAGAAGACCTGCTTCTCATTCATTGGTCTAGGACTCTGCATGGCCCTGAACTGCAGGGATAAATAGGGCACTCTTAGGATGAGTGTGGAGTTTTTAGACCTCAGGCTCTATCTCCTCTGAGCTCTCACTGTTTCTGCTAAGCCCCTCCACGTTCTGTGCTTGTTAACAACTGTGGAAGGCATTTCCACAAAAGTCCAATCAGCCTGCTAAATTCAGCAGGCTGGCAGCTTCCTTCTCCCCACATCTCATTTAATGTTACAACCATGTGATCCTACAACGCACCCATAACAAGAACCAGGGAGAGTTCAAGCCCTCAGTTTTCAATGGCTTCGTACTCCGAGGGCGCGCAGTCTTCATGAACCTTCATGTGGGAGTCGAGGGCTTCCTGCTCGGGGAAGACTTTCCCACAGACGCTGCAGGAGCCGCCCTCGTCTTCCTTGTGCGAGCGCCGGACGTGGCTGTCGTGGGCGGCGTGGGAGGCAAAGGATTTGCCACAGTGCTTGCACTTGAAGGGCTTCTCCCCGGAATGCTGCCGGATGTGTGTGCGCAGTATGCTGGAGGCAGTGAATTTCTGCAGAGGTCAGAGAGCAGAAGAGAAAAACGACTTCCATGAGCCTGACTGCCCGTTCATATGGGGCTCATCTCATTGCCACTGCTAACTTATGTTGCCCCTTGGTTTGCTGATTGGTGCATCTTGGATTTCAAGGCTATAGAACATTCATGGTCAATAGCGGCAGGCTTAATCAAAAAGGACTTCGCTGATTGGTCACCCCAGCTACTTGTGAGGCGCACAGGATGTGACAGCCACGGTTGTCAGCAGCTGACATCACTGGGGACTCTATTTTTAAAAAATTTGACACGAGGCAAAATAAAAAATCTGACATGAAACCCAGAAATCAACATTTAAACAAGCAGTTCTGGACACACCCAAGACAAACTGCATTACCAAAGGAGAGGCTTATGGTGGCTGGAGCCATGCATAAATCAATACCTCATTAGTTTCCTTTCTTTAAATAAAAAAAGAGGTAATTGTACATTTTGGAATACTTGTACATTTATAGTCAGAAATAACAACAACAAAAAAAGAAATAACAGATTCTGTACATCCATTGCCCAGTTTTCCTCAGTGGTCCCATCTCACAGTACCACAGTGCAGCACCAAGGCACAGAACATTTGCTTTCTTTTTTTTCCTGGTACTGTGGATCGAACTCAGGACCTTGTTCTTTTGAGGCAAGGCATGGCAACACTGAGCTAAATCCCTGGCCCAAGACATAGAACACTTTCACCCCGAGGATGTCCACATTGTCCTTCTTCGGCCAGGGCTCCCTTCCACTTTCTTCTTCAAGCTGAGACAGCCAACTAACTACTTTGTCCTCCACTTCTGTATCTTTAGCATGTCAAGAATGCTGTATAAATGGGATCACACGCTATGCAACCCTCTAGGATTGCTTTTCCCACTCAGCATAACTCTATGGAGATTTGCCGAGGTTGTGTTTACCAGGAGTTCATTTCTCTCTTACTGCTGAGCACTGTTCAGCAACAAGTGTGACACACCCCGCTCGGCTCCAGGCCATCATCTACTGAAGGACATCTTGGGGGGCCCGGTACCAAAAACAACAACAACAACAATAACAACAAAACATGTATACTGAAATTGAAGGACATCTGAGCTGTTTGCAGTTTGGGGCTATGCCGAATAAAGCTGCTATCAATATTTCTCTACAGGCCTGGGCTGGGGATTTAGCTCAGTGGCACTGCGCCTGCCTTGCAAGCACAAGATCCTGAGTTCGATTCTCAGTACAAAATATATATGTTTATATTTGTGTACAGGCCTGTGTGAACATAAAAGGCTCCATTTCCCTGCAAGTAGTGCTAAGGAGGGGACTGCAGCATCTTAGGACAGTGCAAGTAGGGCTGATCTTTCTGAGATGAGGTGGCCCTTCTCCCCCGTACCGGCTCTGGGGTCTCTAACTCACCACCCTCCCACCTCATCTCCTGGCCTGTCTTTTTGTGCTTCTGCACCACCCATGCTTAGTTTTCAAAGAAACCAGCCAACTATTTTCCAGAGCAGCTGTAAAGTTTAGATTCCCAGGAATTTTATTGTTTTTTAAACATATTATTGGCCATGTTTTCTCTTTCCCTTATTTATCACCTTTTCTCTCATTTATTTCAATACAATTTTCTGACCTGTCAGTTGGCAGTATGTGAAAAATGTTAAGAAAATGACCTTATTTTTTTGCTTCAATGGCAGTAATATAAAACATGAGGTTAAGGGCAGGCGATTTAGCTCAGCGGCACTGCACCTGCCTTGCCTGAGTTTGATCCCTGGTACCAAAAAACAAAAACAAAACCAAAAAAACACATAAGGTTAAACTAGTGAATTTGAATATAGGGCTGGGAGGGAAACAGTTGACAGCAGAGTGTCTGCATAGCAGGACCCCTAGGACTGACACATGGGGAGGAGTCAGGTCACTGCTCCATAACAAAGACCATCCAGGTGTGCTGGTCCTCAGGAAACTAACTGGACTCCAATGCATCAGCCAGATGCCAGATCACCAAATAACCTAGCTGGCCTCAGTTTCCCCTTTAGAGCATCCTTCCTTTTCAGGTTAGCTAGAAGTGCAGGGCAAGCATCAGGATTAGAACTTCAGAGACAGGACAATTTGTGGGGTGTTTTGTCCTTCCTCTGGAAATCCCAGGGGCAGCAGTTACCCCTCAGGATGGAGCACTTCTTCTACCAAACCTCTGGCCACGTTTTTTTTTTTTTTTTTTTTTTGGTACCAGGGATCGAACTCTGGACCTTGTGCTTTCGAGGCAGGCGGCGAAACCTCTGAGCTGAATCCCCAGCCCTGGCCACCTTTCTTTGATCTGTGCTGGGTTCTCATGGTTACTTATGTTTCAGCCTGTTTTTCTACGCTGATTCTTTTCTACAGGTACCAGTTTCCCTGGGTCTAGCAGAATTAATGTTTCATTTCTATTTGGGGTGTTTAGAAGTCCCTCTGAGACTGTATTGTTTTGACTTTAATGTAAGACATATGAATGATACCATGACAGACAGTCTCTCCCAGTATTCTCCACTAGATGGGGACTTTCTGCAGTGATGGGCATGCACTGGACCTGTGCCATCCAGGTTGGAGGTCACTAGGCATGTGTGGCCACTGATCACTTAAAATATGGCTAATGAGCAGGGCATGGTGGTGCACACCTGTGATCCTAGCACTCTGGGAAGCTGAGGCAGGAGCACAGATTCTCACCCAGCTGGCAACTTAGAGACTTAGTGACACCCTGTCTCAAAATAAAATAGAAGAAAGAGCTTCAGATGTAGCTCAGTGCGAAGGCCCTGGGTTCAGTTCCCAGTGCCAGGAGAAAAAAGTGGCCAGTGCATCTTGGAATGGAATTTTCAACCTACTTCATCTTTGTGAATTCAGATAGCCATGTGTAGTAATAGCTATACACTAGCCAGCACAGATCCATGTCATCAAAACAGAACACATTATGCATTTTGCCATAATGTTTCTAAAGCATCATCTATCTCTATTCCAGCAATTCCCAATCCAGGCTGACCTGAAACTTGCAGCCCTGCAGCCTCAGCCTCCAGCGCTGGGATCACAGAAGCATGACATTACACCTGGCTCGGTCTTACCCTAAGCCCAGGCTAGCCTTGAACTCACTAAGTAGCTGGCTGTAAACTTTCAGTCCTGCTGCCTCAGCTCCTGAGTGCTGGGATTCCAGGTGTTCAATACCCTGCCCAAGTATAACTCTATTCTGTGTAACATAGATTAGATGCCACACCTATAATCTCCCTCTAGAAAGCAAGGTCCTTGGCATTCCTCCAATTTAAATTTTCTCACATTAGAGTAGCTAACATTTTTTTTTTTTTTGGTACTGGGGATCAAACTAGGGACCTTGTGCTTGCAAGGCAGGCAGCAGAACCACTGAGCGAAATCCCCAGCCCAATAGTTAACATTTTAGTAGGAGCTACAACATGCTCAGCACTGCAATGCAGTTTTACATGCACCATCTCATGGAGCCCAATAACCCTAAAAAGACTGCTTCCTTCATTTTACCAATAAGGAAACTAAACAACAAAGAAGCAAATGGACTTGCTCAAGGTTGCACAGCTGGGTGAGAACTAGAAGTGAGGCCCGACACTTGGCCAAGTCCATGCTCTTATATGAAATAGCGTCCATGATCATCAGATCCCTGCAAATTTGAGGTGTTTGAGTAATGTGTGCCCCAAACACAAGCTTACCAATACGAGGCCACAGCCAACCATCTTTACCACACGAGAGCATATTTGGGAGTAGAAATGGGGACGGGGCTGGTAACTGGCTAACATTTACCGAAGATGCATCCCTTCTAAGCCAGGCCCTGTGCTCCTCAACTGTGGAGGCCCCTGCAGGTCCCTCTTACCTTGGTACAGTACACACACTGGTATGGTCTATCTCCAGAGTGGACGCGCATGTGCTTGTTCAGGCTGGAAGACTGAGAGAAACACTTCCCACATGTAGAACACTAAGGCGAAAAGCAAGCAGAGTAGAGGTGAAACCATGTCTTTATCCCCTAACTAATAAGTGCTTCACTATCATGTCCACTAGGGGAGAGAAGTCTCAGGTCCATTCTGTGTCTATAATCAGTGGACTTCCCCATGCTGAGGGAAATCGAGTAAGACCCTGGATCAAAATCAAGTAAAATAAAATAAATTGCCTAGGGACATAGCTCAGTGGTAGAGCACTCACTTAGCATGCACAAAGCCCTGGGTTCAATTCACCAGAATGAAAAAAAAAGGTTCAGTGCAGATTAAGCCCCATAAAGAACACTTCCAACAAGAATGTAAATATGAATGTAAAATACATATCATTAAGGAATAAAATCTCTCTTACAATCGGAAATCCTACCAAAAACAAAGCTTACAAGGAAGTCACAAATAAAGGTAAAATATGATACACTAGAGCACTTGACAGAGTGTAATGCTTTCTGAGCCAGGTGTGGTAGTGCACCTGTAATCTCAGATTACAGGTGAGTAGCTGAGAAGCTGAGGTAGGAAGCTGAGGTAGGAAGATTTGAAGTCCACAAGTTCAAGCACAGCCCGGGCACCTTGGTGATTTAGGGAGACCTTATAAAATGAAGGCCTAAAAATGTAGCTCAGTGCAAAGGGCCTGGGTTCAATCCCTAGCACTGGGGAAACAAAACAAAACAAAACAGCTTTCGGGAAAAGCAAATCCCTAGGAGGAAAATTCTGAATTTGTGCCTGAACTGTACATATAACTCTTAAGGACTACAGGGATTTTTTTCTCTGACCATTTTAGTTGGTGTTCTTTTTGAAACAGATGTCATTTTTCAGGGACATTGGCTTTCATCAATTTTAGCTAATTAATTATATGAAGAGAAAACACACTTAGGTTAGAAGGAGGGTGGTAAGATAGTTTTCAGCCATTAGTTGCACACCTAGCATTCCCTGATGTTAGCAAATCAATGATTTTTCTTCTTAAAATCATTTATCTAAGGGCTGGGATGTAGCTCACTGGTAGAGCACATGTTAACCATGTGCAAGGCCCTGGGTTCAATCTCCAGAACCAAAATCAAGACAAAACCATTTTTTTTTTTGGTACCCGGGATCGAACTCTGGTCCTTGCGCTTGCGAGGCAGGCGGCGGAACCACTGAGCTAAATCCCCAGCCCAACAAAACCATTTCTTTAAAGCACGTCTGCTTCACGTGTTTTCTTTATCCCGGCTTAAGCATAACTTGCCTCCCTGTCTCTGCAGCGCTGGTGGTGAGCTGGTCCCATGCCCAGCATATAGCGGCCATAGGCAGAAGGCCACAGGCAAGCACTGGCTCCCGCTCCCTCAGTGCTACTCTGATAACGAGTGTTAATGTGTTTGGGAGGGAGAATTGGGTTGCTCCTAGGGTCTCAAGCATGCTAGGCAAAGGCTCTACTACTGAGTTGAACCTCATGTTAATGTCGACTAAGAAACTTCAACTTAGGAAAAGGTAGGAAAGAGGGGAGAGACAAGGACAATTTTATAAATTTTATTCTCGGTTTTCAAATGAGGGAAGTAGTGTCATCACTTCCTCCAGTGGTTCCAACAGGACTGAGTATCAAGAACCTGTGTGTCAGGCCGGGGATTTAGCTCAGTGGTTCCGGCGCCTGCCTTACAAGCGCAAGGACCGAGTTCGATCCCTGGTATCAAAAAAAAAAAGAACATGCGTGTGCACCCAAGTCTCACCCCTTAACGTGGGCCAAACTTTCTGCACCAATCCTGGCACAGCAAGCATGTGTCTGGGATGGCAGACAACAGCTTCCTGAGGTCATCATCAGGGTGGGCCAGAGGCCCTGCCCACCTGGACCACACCTCCGCTCCTCCCTGCCTGCAACTGTACCTGTAACTACCAAATGCCTGGCAGGGCTGCAGCTCTGTGGTAGAGCCCTAGCCATCAAGCTGAGAGGCCTGGGGCCAATCCTTGGCACCACCAAAAAAGAACAACAGAGCAGGGCTTAGTGGCAAGGCCTGTAATCCTAGCACTCGGGAGGCTGAGGCAGGAAGATCAGTGTGAGCTTGAGGCCAGCCTGGGCTACATTGACACCATGTCTTAAAACCTCCCCCAAAAAAAGAAAGAAAGCTAGGTAGAGACATGTAACTACAAATACCTGCATGACATTTAGATAAAGGATGAAGTGCAATTACCCAAGATTACACACAGCTGTCTGTACTGTTGCAGCCCCGAACCCCTCCAACACACCCTGTACCTCCAGAATAAATCAGAAACCCCGTCTATTCTTCTAGACTCTGCTCAGGACCAGGTCTTCCACAAGACCACTCCCTGTTGGCTTCTCCCCTGCTCTGTTCTGTCCGTCCTCAGCGCAGGGCTAAAGATCACCCTCCTGGCCTGGGCTCACCTTGTGTGGCCGGTGCTTTTCGTGAACGTGCAGAACGTGGATTCGCAGGCGGTCCCGCTTCTCGAAGGATCTCTTGCACAGTGAGCAGGGGAACTTCCGGTCACCTTGGTCCACACAGGGCGTGTACTTGAGGTGCTTATCTCTGTAGTATTTGTAAGTAAACACTTTTCCACATCTCTCGCATCTGTAACCTTCTGTAGACTCTGCCAAACAAAGGGGGTCAGTTACTTTTCCTCCTCCTTGGCCAGAATACCATAAACATACACCAAAGGAAAAATGTGCACACACCTGTTATCCTAGCACTTGGGAGGCTGAGGCAGGAGGATCACAGCAAGCCAGAGGCCAGCCCGGGCTACATAGTAGGACTGTCTCACACCAACTTGCCCATAGCCAATTCTGTTTATATCACTTCTCTCGATAGTGGATTATTTTCATTCTAATTCAACATTTGGTTCATAAATATCTCGAACTACAATTTTTATATAAGAACATTTGTTTTTCTGGGCATTGGTGGCACACACCTATAAACCTAGCACTCAAGAAGTCGAGGCAGGAGAAATCAATGCAGGGGTTTCATAGCGGGTTAAAGGCCAGCCTGAACTATATAGTGAGTCCTTGTTTCAAAAAAACAAAGAAAAGAAACAAACAAACAAACAAAGAAAACAATTTTTTGTTTTGAGACATGGTCTTGCTGTGTAGCCCAGGCTGGCCTTGAAGTCCGATCCTCCTGCTTCAGCCTCCCTAAACACTGGAGTTGCCGATATGCACCATACCCAGCTAAGATAAGGACTCCCCCCGACTTTTGTCTGGTACTGGGGATTGAGGGCCCTCACATTGAGCTACATTCCCTGCCCATTTGAGACAAGGTCTTGCTAAGTTGCTAAATTACGCAGAGCTTGCTTAAATTTTCCATTCTCTCCTGCTTTAGCCTCCCAGAGCAGTGGGAATACAATCCTGCCCTACCACACCCAGGTAAGATAAGGACTTCTAAAAAAATTTTTTTTGTTTTTTTCAAGGTAGGAAAAATATATTAAGAGAAAGACAGCTTCTGTCTAAGAGGGACCAGAAAGTGGGTTGCCTGGGGACCCTGTTTGGGGCAGGGGAGTGGGGGTTATGCAGCAAAGCCTCGAGGTGAGGCAGGTTCAAGGTGGGACAAAACTATAGTCAACCAGGAAGATTAAAGTACAGCTGCTTAGGTAATATTCATCCAATAGGAAATCACAAGGTGAGAAAGAGGTGGGTCAGAACTATGATTAGCCAATAAGATTACAAGTATAGCCCCTTAGGTAATATTGATTAAATGGGGATCAAATGGGAAAGCAAGTCACGTAGCAAGCGTACAAGGAATGAACAAGATTTTCAGTAAGGGATGGGTCAGGGACCTTTCCTGGAAGGGATGAAAAAGTATACCAATAATGCTAGCTAGGCAGGGTGGAGCACACCTGTAATCAGCAGGAAGGTGAGTTCAAGGCCAGCATGGACTATACACAAGGCCTTGTCTCAAAAACCAAAAAATAAAGTATAATAATCCATTATTACTTTAAAAGTTAACATTTATTCCTTAATAGAAATACAAGCTGTTCTTTCTTTTTGTTTGGCAAAGTGTTTTATTAAAGAAATCCTCCCTCTAGTCCAATTTAAGAATAGCTCTCACTTTCATGGCCTTGTACAGAGCTAAATCCCCGGCCCTCCTTTTACTTTTTATTTTGATAGGGTCTTTAAGCTGTCTGGGCTGGTCTGTTTAACCCTCCTGTCTCCACCTCCCAAGTAGCTGAGTTTACAAGCATCCACCATCACAGTAGGTGACACTCCAGTTCTTGAACACATTCCTCCTGGGCCTTGTTCCAAGGTTAATTGATGGCAGTACACCTAGTTTTCCGTCTCCCGTAGGAGCAGCCAAAGCTACAAGTTCAGAGCCATCCCCAGGGCACCCATACTTGGCTTCCCAGTGCTGTCTTTCACTTAGTTCACTACTCTAAACTTTTGGGGGAAGATTTCAGAGCTAGAATATTCACATCCAGACTAAGTGAAAACATTTTGGCTTCCTTAATGTGCACGGTTATTCAGTGTCCAAAGTACTTCAAAGAGTTAGAGTCCTAACCACACTGTGACGCTCACTCACTGAGTGACAGGCAAGCCTGAGAAAGGTAAAGGTGCTCTTAACAGTGGAGGAGGTGGTGGGGAAGGTTAGAGCAAAGGCCTCAGGACCAGAGGTGTCTATGCAATAGGGGCAGGGGAGAAGACAGGAGACACTCTGGATTCCAGGGGAAAGAGTGGCTTCACTGTGAAATGCACCACTGAGACCTCATTGTCTGCCCCCAGGGACAGAAGAGCCAAGAGGGAATCTATGCAAGAATCTGTAGAGATAGGGCCAGGGATTTAGCTCCGTGGTTTCGCAGCTTGCCTCGAAAGCACAAGGCCTCAAAAGCACAAGGTCCCGAGTTTGATCCCCGGTACAAAAAAAAAAAGGTTAACAATATAACAAGAATCTGTAGAGATCTCTTCTGTATCAGGCCAGCAGTGAAGCTGTCCAGCAGGGGCTTTGTTACATCCCAGGCATGGTTAACAGGTGGCTGAGGAATTAAACCATTCATTAAGTCAATAATCAGAAGGAATACAGCCAGCCAAAGGCTCCCTGGCCACTTGCGGGTCTATCACTTTCATTGAGGTGCAGAATACACTCAGGATCCCCTGCTGAGGGGATTCTAGCTCAGAGCCAGTCTCCATCGGTCAGATAACTGGCTTCCTGCTTCCTGGACAAGGTCAGTGATTTTACAAATAAAAGCACTAAAGCACACCAAAAGTCAGAGGAGTTCAATAGTGAATTTGCCTAGTGACCAGACAGACAGAAAGAAAACTGACCTTTATCAATTGGGCTCTAGCCGTCTATATCTCCTGCTCAAGTCTTTGGAAATATGTCTGAATTTTATCCTAGTTCTTTTCTTTTTCCTCTTATCCTAATAAACCGTTCTTCTTTAGCCAAGGAGTTTCCTGACCCTGGTAAAACTGATACTCTCTTTTAAGAGATGTCTCCAAGATGGTAGATTTCATGTTAAGTGTTCTTCTTACCACAACAATAGTTGTCTTCATATTCCAAACCTCCACCCCCAAAATACACACAGAACTTGCATATTCAAACACCCCACCCACATAGAGTCCAGACCTGATGGGGAAGTCCTTTCAAATGAACCTTTGGTCAAAAAAAATCCTTTGGAGAGCAGAGGAATTTAGAATTTAGATCTCTCTTATTGATTGACTGGTACTGGGAATTGAACCCAGGGCCTTTATGCTGAGCGACATCCCCAGTCTCTTTTTTATTTTTTGGACAGGATTTCACTAAATTGACCAGACTGGGCTCAAACTTGGAGCCCACCTACTTCAGCTTCCCAGAGTACTGGGTAACAGGCATGTAACTCCATGCTCAGTTAGATCTTTTTAAATCACATCCCAAAACATTCATATTGGTGTGGGACAAGGGGCTCTCAGTGGTACAGCGCTTGTCTGGCATGCTCAGGTTAGACCCCCAGCACCACAAAAACAAACAAACAAAAATTGTCTATGTCTTCCCAACAAATTGGGATTTTTTTACAAGTTCCTTTCATACATTGTCCAAATCACACATCTAACAGTGCCATCGTCATCCAATGTCACTTTGTTCAGACCTGGAGCACAAGTCGCTCACTCCATGCTGGCCTTTGTCTCCACCACGAGCCCTCACACCTCCCTGTCCCTTGTCAGGACTGTGATCTCAGACACCTGCAAGCTATTCCATGTTAACAACTTATCATGAGTATTACTAAAACGTAACATTAACAGTTCAGTACACACTGATAGAATAATTTCTCAAAAGGATGATAACATTTTGAGGATTATTCAGCATGTCTTTTTCTCAAATCCATTTTCCACTTCTATTTCAAAAGTAGTTGGTACATTTCTGGAAGTGACTATAACTCTTACTTGTTCTGCTCCAGAGTATGGCATAGAGAATCCCATTCTACTCACATCCTGTGCCCATGCCCATGCCCATGCCACACGGCGTAGAAGAGTTCCTGAAACAACTCTGACAGCCTGCATTACCGGACTGCTGGAAGTAACCGATAGCTTCCTCCGAAACCCTGGCACAGACCTCCTGGGCTTTGGCTTCACTCTTCCCGGAGCGTAAATGGGCCTCCCTTCTCTCTCTTATTTATTCTTCACTTCCTCTCATTCCTAAGCAGCTTTCCCAGTTTAGTTGTAAGGTATCCCTCCTTCATTCAGTGATTAGGGTACAGGGAGATACAGGGAGCAGGGCCTATCTCTGTGTTTAGGGTCATTTCCGGCCCTGAGGGTGTCAGTCTAGCAGGAGACAGGCAGGTAGACAATCACTGTCCTGCCTGTCACTGCAATTCACGTTCTTTTACCTAAGTAATAATATCTTCTATCTTCAATTATATACTTCACAGTGATTTACACGTGTCCTGCCTAGAAGATTAGTAGCTCTTAAACCTTTGTGTGTATAAAAATCCCTGGGAGAGCTTATTTAAAATGCAAATTCCAGGCCTGGGGATATAGATTAGTGGTGGAGCACTTGCCCTTAGGCCCTGCAGGCTAGGCAGCAGACTCCCATAAAAGCCAATCCTAGAGGTTCACCCCAGGGTTAGGGCAGAGTGGCTTGGCAGTCTCCTAGCTGCTCAGATGTGGCTGGGGGCCAGCAGCAGCCTCCTTGGGAAGTATATAAAAAGCACAGTCTCCAGCCTCTACCCCGAGTGGGAACTGGCATCTTTACAAGGTCCTAGCTGTACACAGCTGTGTTCAAGTCTGATGGACAGAGCCTAGCTCAATGCCTCTCAAACTCATCTGGGACCCACAGCAACAAATACATTTTATCTTTGATATCTGGCCTACACTGTCCGCATTTGGAAAAAACCCTCATAAAACAATGTGTAATGTTTACCAATTAAGTAACTCTCATTAATTAATTAACTTATTTATTTGTGGTTCAAGGAACGGAACCCAGAGCCTTTGTATGAGCTACATTTTGAGCCCTTTTATTATTTTTCATTTCACAGGGTCTAAAATGCTAAACTGCCTAGGTGGGGCTCAAACTTGGAATCCTCCTGTCTCAGCCTCCCAGAGTGCTGAAATTACAGGTTTGCACCACTATGCCTGGCTTTCCATCACTACTTTCTATTCTAATAATTTTTTTTCTTCAGTGCCAGGAAATGCACCCAGAGGCTTGTACATGCTAGGCAAGTGCTCTACCACTGAGCTATTCTCGAAGTCCCCCCACCATCTTTAATGTTGGTCTTTGTCACTAAGTTGATTTCCCACCTGGTGGAAGTATTGCATCCCATTTGAAAAGCACTGCTCTAAGAACTTTGCCCTCATGCGCGCTGTTATTCTGAGCCTGAGCAGAGAAGTCAAAACTGACTCACCTAAGGCAGAAGAGGCATCCATTTATTTTATTTCTCTTTCCTTTTATTCTCAAATGGGGAGAAGGGGTGTGTGTGCGCGGGGGGCGGGGGTACGTACCTCTATGAACAGAAGTCGCCTCAGCAACTTTGGGAAGATTTGGAAAGACATTTCCTTCAACAGGGGAATGCCCCCTGGTTATATCTGAACTAGAAAGGGAGGAGCTTCAGAGGAAGTTTAGGGAAGAGCTAGGTCTCCCCTCTTAGGCCTCACTGGGCAGGCAAGGGAGGGACACTCACCTTCTGTGGGCCCTTTGGTGGCCCCTGCTGGTGGCGTGCTCTCAGTGACTTGAAGGCTCACGGGAATGTCCAGAAACTTCTCATAGCAGTCTCCGTACCACACAAGCAGCTCTTGGTTCTGGTAAATCTCCTTGCAGCTCTCATAAAATATCTGTCCTTGACACTGAACAGCAACCAAGTTTTGCTCCTTGGGGAAGCGGGCGCAGTTGACGTAAGACATCCAGTTCCCTGTCTCTCTTCCATCTATAAAGTGACTCAAGTGGCCATCTTCAAAGATCTAAAGGAAATAAAACATGAAGTTTGGGTTTGTACTTTTTCCCCTAACCCATAAAACAAATTTACTAAAAATGTATAACCAGGGCTGGACTGTAGTTCAGTGGTAATGTACTTGCCTAGCATGTATGAGGCCCTAGGTTTTTTTTTGGTTTTTTTTTTGGTACCGGGGATCGAACTTGGGTCCTTGTGCTTGCGAGGCAGGCGGCAGAACCACTGAGCTAAATCCCCGGCCCTATGAGGCCCTAGGTTTGATCACCAGGACTGAAGAAAAAACAAAAAGAAGAAAGAAAAAAGAAAATAACCTAAGGCTGGGCATGGTTATAATGCACCAGTGATCCCAGCTACTAGTAGGGAGAGTGAGGCAGGAAGAGCGATACAGTCCAGGGGTTGAGGGCCAGCATGGGAAACACAGCAAGCCCTGGTCTCAGGGAAAAAAAAAAAAAAAAAAAAAAAAAAAAATATATATATATATATATATAAAATCTCTAAATCAGATTTCTGTATCATTACAAGTAGTATGCATATCTACTTAGACCTAAGTACTGCCAATTTATTAGCTTAAAGACATGTCTATAGGTATGTGACACTTTTTAAAGATTAAGGCTTCTGCAGGCAGGGTGGTGCACACCTGTAACCAGCACTCAGGAGGCTGAGGTGGGAGGATTGCTGTGAGTTTGAGGCAAGCCGTAAGTACATAGTGAGACTCTGTCCCCAAAAAACAAAACAAATCAAAAAACAAATAGAAGATTAATGCTTTTATCACTTTCTCAATTCCCAAATTTTGTGAACATATGCTAATTTCATAAGCAGAGGTAAAGGAAATGAAGTTACATTTAATTCCACCACTTAAAGACACATTCCTATATGCTAATGGAGCCATAACTTAATACAGTACTTTCTCCACTGCTGGCCTCAAACTCATGATCCTACTGTCTCTGTCCCCAAGTAGATGGGAAACCACACCCAGATCTCTAATGTATAAGAGACTCTGTGATTAACATTTTCCATATTGCTTGAATTTCAGATTATTTCCAAAAACCACATTCCTATAACAGGAAACTCAGGGTCAAGGTATTTTGAGCCATTTAAGGTAACTGGTATATCCTAACAAATGGTTTCCTCCTGCAGATTAACAAACTGCAATGTCATCAGTGTGGCCCAGGTACTGTCACTAGGTTGCAGCATGCCAGTATAAAAATCCATGGCTAATTCTAAAAGCTAATAACTATCAATGTCTAAAACTCATGTTTATTCCTTTTAACATGCTTTCAGCACTATATATTTAAAGCATTTGGTTTTGTCTATAAATACAACAGAATGTATTAAGTCTTTAAGTGTGTATTCCATAACAAATCTTCACAGGTTAAAATGACTGCAGGCACCACAGGACAGAGTTCATGCAGAGATGCCGTCCTGATGCAGGGACCTGCTGTCCCTCTCTTGACCAGGACTTCAGGAGGATAGGACCAAGAGTCCCCTCTCAGCCCCCCACACCCCAGCAGATCCACCAGAAGCACGTTTACCTCCCACATCAGGGAATTGTCGCTGTGGGTCTTCAGTTCATTGGCGCTGATCACTTTACCTTGAAAGGGCCCAAACCTGATTCCTTTGGCAAGGAAGCTACTGCAGAACACACCGAAATGTGGCACTGCACCCAACATCATCCGCACCAGGCAGAGACCTAGGGGGAACCCGAGGCAGGAAAAGAGAATGAGGAAAGCGACTCCACATTAGGTCCAGGAAATCAGTCAAGCAAGGAGTGCTGCCTACCTTCTGGAAGCTGAAGAGAGTCTTTATCCACACTTTGAGGAGGAGGCTCAGACCCTAGAAAAAGGGCAGGGTTAAACATTTCGTTAGAAATGTATTATGAGGGCAGGGGATTTAGCTCAGTGGTTCCACCACCTGCCTGGAAAGCACAAGGTCTGGAGTTCGATCCCCGGTACCAAAAAAAAAAAAAGAAGAAGAAATGCATTATGAAATCCTTTTCTAAAGCATTTCCCTCCTTCTCCCAGGAGGAAACCATCATTCTGCTCGTCTTTTTTTTTTTTTTTTTTTTGGTACCGGGGATGGAATTCGGGTCCTTAGCTTTCGAGGCAGGCGGTGGAACCACGGAGCTAAATCCCCTACCCTTGTCTATCTTTTATTATTATTGCTTTACTTCTTTGACACCGCTTTTCCAACACTTTTTCTTTTGAGACTCAGATCCTTTTTGTACAAAGTTATGTAATTGTAATTAGCTCCATTTTGCAACTTGAGGAAGGAGACTCAGATAAAGTCAGGCTGATGTCAGCAGACAGCTGCCCTGGACTCCCATGACTCGCATGAGGTTGTCCCGGAGGGGCATCGCACATCCATGTCCATTCAAGCGACCATTTTTTCTGGTCCTCTGCGCTCGCGGAAACCACCCTTAGGAATCACCACGTTAGGCAAGCAGGGGCTTCAGAAGTGAGCCTAGATCCCCAGGCTCGGCTGCAGATAGCCCAGGGACCCCAACCTCTTCACCTTTAAGTGACTCATCCCACACGGTTCCCATCCAACCCAACTCCCGGCAGGCGTCTGCTCCCTTTACCAGAACTGTCGGCGGGGACCAGGAGGCCGGAAATCGCATGCTGCAGGCTGGCTGAGCTCTCCAGGCTGAGCGCGACCCCGTATAGAACGAAGTGCAGATCCTCCTCAGAGAAGTGGAAACGACGACCCGGAGATGACTTCCCCTCTTGGTTCGACTTCCCCTCTTGGTTCGGGGGTTTGGGGCTTTCATCAGGGCGCTTGCTGGGGGAAGATACTAATTGGGAAGTCTTCAGCCCCTCAGGCAATGGGGAGGTATTCACAGGGGGAAGCGGAATTAAAGTCTCAGGGCGCCAGCACTGGCCGCTGTCTCTGTGGCCACTCACGGGAACCAAATTGTCGCCGTTCGCGCCCGTGTACTCGTGGCTGTTCAGAAAGAGTGGCACCTCCCTGGGGAGGTGGGAAACTGGGTACCACAGAGGTAACTTGGTGTACCAGGGTAGGTCAAAGAGTGGCTCCCTTTGTAGAGCCAGACCCTGGCTCTGCAAGGTGGAGGCCATCCCGAAGGGGAAAGGGGTCATCGCCGGAGACGCGGACATTGCGGCCTCCAGCTGTCCGAGGGGCTGGAAGTCCTCCTCCGCGGCGGGCAAGGCGCTCCTGTAGCGGCCATAGGCTGGGAACGGCGAATAGTAGGGAGCCAGGGGCTGGGGGCTTCTCTGGAGCCTCTCGGCCGGGTAGCACATCTTGTCCTGGGGCTCGGCCTCCCCAGGCGGCCGTAGAGCCATCGCGGGCTACGCTCTTCGGGACTGCGGAAAAGCGAGAGCGGCTGAGCGCGCGAGGCCGCGGTCGCGGTGTCCCCGCCGCCCCGCTTCTTCCGCCCCCCCCCCCCCGGGGTCTAAGTTAATCGTATCAAGTTCCTAATTCTATACCCGCCAGCCCTATCTCATAAAGCGATCACACCCAAAAGCAGTAAAAACAAAGAAAGACCTAACGAAAATCCGCCGGGATCCCTCCCGATTCCAATTTCCCGGTTAGTGTCGCCTTCGCCCTGAGTCTCCAAACACACCTTGACCAGGCACGGGTGGTTTCCAACACCCGCTCTCTACCTTCGGCCCCCACCCGAACCCTGCAAAACTTGTTTGAATTCCCTTCCCTTCCTTTTCCTCTGGCCATAAAAGCTCCTACAGGGTCGCCCAGAGACTCGCGGTCCACTGTCCTCCCACCCGCGGGCTGCGTTGCAGGCGGCTGCTCCAGGCGGTGCTAGGTCCCGGCGGGAGCGCAGAGCTGAGGGCCCGGGCTGCGTGACCCTCGCAGGTCCCGGCCACCCGGCCGCACCGAGGAGTCGCACGTCGCCTTCGACTCCCTGGGGAATCAGTCGGCTTCTAGACCTGTTTTCCCTCGAGTCAAGTCCCGACCCAATCCGCCAGCTCTCACGGAAACGCACGCCAGCCCAGCCTGGGAATGAAAGAGCCTGGGGCCGCCTCTCGGGAGCCAGCGGGGCGAACCCCAGGCCAGGCGGGAGGAGAAGCATCGGCGGCCGCTGTCACCACCCCAGTCCCCGGCCTGGAAAGGATGGCATCGTAGTGAACACGCAGCAAGTTCATCACGGCTGAGGCACGAAGCCCCTTCAGAGCCGTGGGTCTAGGAGGCAAGATCAATGAGCCCAATAAGGAAAACAGCCAGGGTCGTGACTCTGGAATCAAAGAACACGAGGTCAGGAGGAGAGGTCAGCCAAGGCGCAGTATCAGCCGGGCTCCTCCGGAGCTTCCGAAGGCGCCTGCTCCTCTCCTTCGCCCCAGCTACTTGCAGCTCGGGGCCGAAAGTCTTTTAATAAAAGCTCCCAAGACATCAAGACGACCGCCCTGACCGCCCTGGAAGACGAAGGCCACTCGGTCCCCGGGCGCACCCACTCGGGCACCTACCTCCGAGTACCCAGCTCTCCTGGAGCCGGAACGGCGGCGCGGACTCCGGCAGACCCCGAGGGCCGAGGCGGGTTTAAAAGGGAGGTGGGCGGGCGGGGCTCTGCGAGGGCGAAGGCAGGGAAGGGACCCAGCCCACGCAGGTCCCCAGGTCTGGCCACTCCCCGTCCGCCGCCGCTATTGGCCGGCGCTCGACTTGCCCCCGGGTCCCCAGAGTTCACCCACTCTCCGCCTAACCTTCCTGGGATCCTCTCGAGAGCTGGTCACCCACTTCCTGAGGCAGGCGCTGCCGCTCGGGCTTGGGGCGTCGCGGAGCCAAAGGCCGGGTCCCCAGGGATCCCCGCCAACCCTCTGCGCACATTCGCACCCTGAACTGGCGTCCGGAAGGTCGAATCTCGAGGCCCGGGGTCGCAGCCCCGTCTCTAGATTTCGGGGTCTCAAAAGCCGAGCCTGCAGGAAGGAGGCGTCAACCCTTCCCAGGGACCAGCTGGGCGTTCGTCCCCGCCGCCCTGGTGAGGAGCTGGGCGCCGCCCTGAGGGCTGGGTCGCGGCCTCGAGGGTCCCGGGTCGGGCACCTGAGCTCGCGCAGCTCCGCGCCCCCGACACTTGCAGGGTTTCAGGTGTCCGTGTCGCCTCGCGTGGGCTTTTGCTCCTCACGGGGCTCTCCCACCCGGGGTCCCAGCGCCTCCTCGGGTGACCTCCCTCCCGAAGACTAGCGACCTTGCACGCTGGGGGCTCTGAAAACCCAGTCCAGGCGCAAAAAAGGCACTCAACGACCGCATTTTTATCCCCCCGGCCGGCCATCGAGGCGGAGAAAGGAGAGCTTAATTCTATTCTCATTCACAGAAGGAAGCACCTAGGGTGGGGGAAAGCGTTGTAAAGGCGTGTGACCTTGGCCGGGGTCCCCGCCAACCCCGCCGCCGCTTCCTCCTGGCTTTGCGGGGCGCGCGCCCTAACCAGGGAGCTGGGGGCGACCTCGCCGGGCGCTGAGGACGGACGGAGGCGAAGGAGAGCTCGCTCACCCGCCCAGGGCCGCCGCCGAGGGTCCTAAAGCCTCGGCCCTCGTCCCGACCCTCCGCCGCGGCCGGTGGCTCTCCTCCTCGGTCCCGGGACGAGGACTCCGTCGCCTTCGCCCCCGAGCGGCTGTGAGAGGAGCGGAGCCGCAGGCGGCGCAGGCCCCGAGGGCGCGGGCGGTGCGCGCTCTGGACTGGGCCCGAGGTGCCCCGGCCCCGCCCTTTCCGCAGTCGGACGGAGGCTCTGAGACCGGAGATGGTGGACCCTCTTCCCTACCGGGGTGGGAACGACGAGGAACCCAGGCTTGCTTTCTCTCTGTCTGGAAACGAGGATCTTGGCCAACACCTAGAAGCGTCGACTGTCAGAGCTTGATCTGAGTGTCAAGCACCCCCTGGGAAAGAAGCATTTTTATTTAGAAAGCAAAACCTGTGCCGCTGTCCTTTCCTTCCGGACCCATGCCCACCTCAGGACTTGAGCCCCACTTGCATTCAAGGGCAACTTCTGCCTGTCAGACCTCGAGGGCAGGATTTAAAAACCAACTCAGGGACATAAGGGTGGTTATGGGTGTTAGGCCATAGCGGGGCTATTTTTTAATACACTCAAAGGTTGTAACTTTGTTCTTGTGTTGTTGTTATTTTCTTAGTTTTATTTTTATTTTTTGGTAGGGGGATCGAACTCGGGCCCTTTCGCTTGTGAGGCAGGAGCCGGAACCACTGAGCTAAATCCCCCGCCCTGTTGTTTTTTGAGACAGGGTCTCGCTATGCAGTTCAGGCTGGCCTTGAACCCACTCTGTAGACCAGGCTGGCCTTGAACTTGTGGCAATCCTCTTGCCTCAGCCTCAGGAGATGCCACCATGCCAGGCCAAGGGTTGTAGCTTTATTAGCAGAAGCAACATGAACCCTACCTTACAGTCTTGTTCTGCAAAGATTCAAGTTTACTACATTTTAAATCTTGTTTTAAACTATTAAGACATATTTGTTTAAATAACGAAATAGAGAAACTCAAAGTGCAAATCCATCCCTTCTCTTCTCATATCTTTTACTCCCTCTACCCTCCTCTTTGGAGGTAATCCTAATTGACAGTGTGATTACTCTCCTACTCCCTAGTCCCATTCTGGTTTTTGGTAGTGGGGACTGAATTTGGGCTTCCAGCACTGGGGCAAGCACTCTACCATTTTCCTCTACTGACCCACAGTCCACGCCCTCTCCTGCCCCCACCTTTTCTTTAAAGACAGAATATCCTTGAGTTGCTCGGGCTGGCCTGGAATTTGTGATCCTCCTGAATCCCAAGTAGTTAGGATTACTTTTTTTTTTTTTTTTTTTTTTTAGTTAGGATTACTTTTAATTTGTGCTTGTACACGTGGGATTTTAAGAAAACAAAATGAGATATTTTACTTTATTTTTCTGCAACTTCTCTTGCTTGATATCTACTAGTCGTACTTCACTATCAGTATATTAGGGTTAACTCTACTCCTTATAATGACTGCAGGGTCCAGAATTTGTGTCCTGGGTGTGCCCGGATATTTCAGATGTTGAAATTGTTGCCAGGTTTGCCAGCTTGGAGCTTCTGGGAACACTGTTATTCAGGTGCGTATTTGTGTGGCTGTGCCCAGTAGAGAAATACCCACAGGTGGAACTGCTGAATCAAAAGATGTTTGGTCTGAACATCGGGACAGATGCTTCAAGCCCTTCTGCTGTTACCTCTTCCAGCAGTGAATGCAAGTAAGTGCCCTGTCTCTCAGACCTCAGCTAATGCTAAATTTTCCCAGTCCTTTAAAGCTGCTCATATCAGGTGAAAAGTGGTATCATATTCTTTTTTTTTTTTCATGGTATATTATCCTAACTTGCCTTTTACTCTTTTACTTAAGCAACTTTCTTTTTTTCTTTGTTTTTAAAATTTTTTTGGTTTTTTTGAGACAGGGTCTTGCTATGTAGTTCAGGCTGGCCTTGAACTCATGGCGATCCTCCTGCCACAGCCTCCCCAGTAGCTGGGACTCCAGGTGACCACCACCAGCTTAACGATTTTTTAATGCATCACTGATGGGTGAGGCACCAAGCCAAGTACTGGGAACACAATTGGGTGCAAAGCCACCTTGGCTTTTGTAACAGTCTAATGAGCTGGGCGTGGTAGCCTGTAATCCCTACACTCTGGGAAGCTGAAACAGGGAGATCACAAGTTTGAGCCCAGCCTAGGCAATTTAGTGACTCAGTTAGGCCCTGTCTTGAATTAAAATATAAAAAAGAGTGGGGGTGTACCTCGATGCAAAGCCCTTGGGTTAAAACCCCAGTACCACAAACTAAAGAAAGTAAATGAATAAATGTCTAATGAGGAAGATCTGAATTTGTGTGAATACTTGATGAATGTATAATGATGAAATGTAAAAGAAGCAAAGAAAGAAGTATGAAGCCTCAGTGAAAGAGAACAGAAATACACTGAGCTATTCTGGGAGGATGGGAGTTTTCTCCTGACCTGTGAAGTTGGAAAGGTCTGTAGAAAGGAGCTCAGTGAAGGAGAGGGTGTAAGTGGTCTTCCAGGCTGCATTCCACTCGATGCAACAGCCCTGAGCCCTGGGGGAGCTTGGCTCGTTCATGCACTGGAGCCTGGGAGGTGGGAGAGTCAGCCCCTGCCAGGTCTTAGAGCAGACACTTGTTAAAATGCAGCGTCCTGAGGCTGAGGCAGGAGAAATGTGAGTCTGAGTCCCATCTGAGTAACCTAGCAAGAGACTGTCTCAAAATTTAAAAAACGTTGGTGATATAGCTCGGTGATAGAGCACCCTCAGGTTTGATCCACTCCACAATACTAGAAAAGAAGGGGGAAGAGAAGAAGGAAAAGTGTCCTTATATACTCACTTGCAAGCGTTCATTATAGAAATCCTCTCTCTGTATCTGTGGGTTCTCCATCATCCGATTGAAACAACTGCAGACCAAAAATATTTGTAACATTAAATCAGGTATTTTAAGTAACCTAGATGTGATCTGCAGTATGCAGGAAGATTACATGCAAATCCAATACTATTTTTACACTTGATCTAGCCAAAAGGCCGAGAAGCGATTCCAATACTATTTTTATTAAGGACTTGAGCACCTGTGGATTTTGATATGGATGGAGGGCTGGAGAACCAACTGTCCACAGATACTGAGAGATGACTGTGGCGGGAAGCCGCTGTAGAGATCCCTAAGATACCCTGAAGAACGTCAGCATGCATATCTTTTTTTCTTTTTTATTCAGCATGCATACCTTTAAAGTTCAGCATTTGTCTACTTTTTTTTTTTTTTGGTACCGGGGATCGAACTTGGGACCTTGTGCTTGCCAGGCAGGCAGCGAGACCACTGAGCTAAATCCCTGGCCCCCTTTTGTCTACTTTTTTTTGTTGTTGTTGTTTTGAGTCAGGGTCTCCCTTCGTAGTTCAGGATGGCCCTGAACTCACTATGTAGCCCAGGCTGGCCTCGAACTTGCAGTGATCCTCCTGCCTCAGTCTCCTGAGTGCTGGGATTACAGGCTGTACTACCACGCCCGGTTTTTGTCTACTTTTTTTTTTTTTTTTGGTACTAGGGATCGAACTCGGGTCCTTTCGCTTATGCAGCAGGCGATGAAACCACTGAGCTAAATCCCCAGCCCATTTGTCTACTTTTTTAAAGGTGAAATTTATCTATAGTAAAATGCACACTTAACTGTACCATGAGCTTTGACAGGTGCATAAAACCAGTGTAGCTGCATTCTACAATGGCTGCTCTTGGCCTCTCCTAGGTCATGGGGTTTGGAGTTACCTCAGAGTGGGGGAATCAGTACATCTGTAATGGCTCTGCTTGGGGTAAATGATTGGACAGGGCATTCTCTTAGCATCTAGATCAACCTAGATGCTACCGTTTTCTGTGGCAGCATGAAGGTGATTGGAAGTTCCTTGACCTTGGCAGGGATACCCTCTGAGGTTAAACAGCCTCTTTCTGTAGTTCCCAGAGGCTGTGGATGACCCCAAGGTGCTCCTGACACCTGTGTGTATTGACTCTTCTCTCCAGCTGGTTAGCTGGCTCCTTCGAAAGCAACATGCTCTCTGGGATATAACGAATCACATTCTAAGGGTGATTTAAGATCTGCTGTGGCAAAGTCAGTCTGAACATTTCCTCTTACTGTCTGCAGATCTGATCCATCAGTGATTGAGGTCAATTGTGGCTGTCCAAAGCCTTTTATAGTAAGTATGCATGGGGCACAGATGGTTCTTAGACAAATTCCAGTTTGGTAGTTTCCCTCCTCTTGGGATGGAAGGAACATTGCAGCATTCAAAGAACTACAGCAATGGATAGATACGTGTAGGAGAAAGAAAAGACATACACAGGCTCAGCTATGGATGTGCATTTCATTGAGCAGCTTGGGGTACCACTAGGTTCACGGAAGATCCCCAAACCACGTGAGCAGAAGCCTCCATTGGTTGACCGTGTCTATTAACACCTTCATGCAAGGTGGATAAGCCTTTGCCATGCGGGGGACAGTACAATAAATTATGGGTGGTTTTGATGCAGTCGAGTTACAACACTAAGGACCTGAGCAGGTCATTTATGAACAGACCTGGACAAAGGTTTAGGGTAAGTTAGATCATGCAAGATAGGCAGTTACCGGAGCCCTCACTCTAGTGTGGAAAATGTCTGCTCAGGCTGGTGTCCCCAGGAGAGGGGTCTGCCATGAGGATTCAGCTGGGTCCTAAAGAGGAAGGAATTTCCAGGAATTTAGAACTCCTTGTCTTCAGTCTGTCTTTGCCTAGCAATCACTTTTCCATGGTCATGTAGGGAAGTTCTGGGTGGTGTTTAGTCCACAGTCCGGGGGAAAAAACTTCCTTGAGCCAAATCATACCTTAAATCGTGAATCTTTTGCTTAAAAAAACCTGCAGGTCTTTTTGACACCTATGTTCTTTTTTTGCTAAAATGGCCAGAAAGAAGATAGAATTCATTTTTAGAGCTTAACAAAAGCTTTTCTAATCGTAACAAAGCTCATCCTACAGAAGAACTTCACAGTGCTGAGATTCTGCTTGACAACCTGTGAGGCCCGGGGGTGTAGCTCAGTGGTAGAGCACAGGCTTAGCATATGTGAGACCCTGGAGTCAATCCTCAGCACCAAAACCAAAAATCCTGGTGAGAAGTAAGGAGTCATTGCAAGGCTGCAACCTCACAGTCCCGCTGCGCTATGGTCCTTCCAAGGGCAGATGCACAGAATTGAGTTTAAGAAAGCAGAACGAAGATGTCTGACTATAAAATAAACAGCCTTGGGTGGGGTTGGGGGAAGAGTAGCACTTGAACTTGGGACTAGTGGAATGTGAGGTATGGTTATCTTAATTTTAGTCTTGAGATTGGGAAATAAGCTGCATCCCCATTCACAGAGTTATTTAATGGCCAGTGTTCTGGCTTGTGTCTAGATGTCCCCCAAAGCCTCCTGCAGTCATAGGTGGGGCTTTTCAAAGGTGGCTGGATCTAGAGTGTGTAATTGATTCATGGTGCATGCTAGGATTAAGGGTGGGTGATTACTAGATCAGACCACTGATTGGTTTGGGGCCACCCTGATCCCAGTAGCCTGGATACCATATAAAGGACAGAAAGAAGCTTGTCCCCTGCTTGCTTGCTTTTGCTGTCTTCTGCCTGCAATGAACTTTGTCCTCCGTGATGCCCCTCTGCCATGTGCCACTCTGCCTTGGAGCTGGTCAACTATGGACTGAAGCCTCTATGAACTCTAAGCCAAATAAACCCTTTCTCCCTCAACTCTGGGTGTCAGGTATTTTGTCTCAGCAACGAAAAATGTAAGTAAGACAGCCAGAATAGGAGTATTATATGGACCGGTACAAGGCTTAAGGAGTCTTGTCTATTAGTCCTTCAACCAAAGGCCTTCATTCTTCCTTTCCTTCTGTCTTCACAGTGATGGCAAGCCTGGGTCAGTCTGAACCTTCACGTGCTTAATCCCAGTAACCGAACGAGAGTGGGATATTTTCACCTGTGGGGGTGCTACCCCTCCGAGGTCTTCCAGCTGTGTCTGACGTATATATTTGTATCCATATTAGCTAGGATCTGTTTATGGGTAGAGACATCCTCATGGATTTCAAAAAAGAAGGCCTTTCTAGAAAAACAATCTGGAAATTTTATTTCCATGATAAATCTCTCATTATTAAGTTGAGACTCATGCGCTATCACAGGGAAGAGGGTGCTGTGAGCGAAAATACCAAGAATGACAGTGGCTGGGATGAGGAGTGCTGAGAAAGGCAGGGAGGTTCACTGTGTGGATTTTCACTGGACCCACAGATGAGGAATGAACTTAGTGAAACCAAGTTCTGTTGAAAGTGTAGCACCGAAAGCTCTAAGAAAACAATGAATATGGCCCAGAAGAGTTAATGATAATTCTTCTTGAACACTTTTAAAAAACATTAATAGATAGTACAGGGGGATTTTTTTTTTTTTTTTTTTTTTTTTTGGTACCAAGGAATCGAACTCCGGACCTTGCACTTTTGAGGCAGACGGCAGAACCACTGAGCTAAATCCCCGGCCCAGGGTGATATTTGGGTACATGCATTCATGTGCAATGATCAACTCAGAATATTTAGGTTATCGGTCATCTCAAATATGTACCATTTATTGTGATAAGAACACTGAAATTCCTCTTTGTATCAATTTTATACAATACTGTTAACTATAACCACCCCTCGGGGTGGCATTGTACACCGGCATTTATTCCTCCTGTGACTTTGTACTAGCCAGTCTCTCCTCACGTTGGGGTTTTTTTGTTTCTTTGATTTGACACGGAGGATGGAACTCAGGGCTGTGTGCTTGCTAAGCGTGGGCTCTATCACTGCACCATGTCCCTGGCCTTCCTTCAAGGTGGTCCTTTTTTGTTTTTTCGGGCTTTTTTGAGACAGGGTCTCACTGTATAGTTCAGGGTAGCCTTGGACTCAATGACACAGGAGCCCAGGCCCCAGAGTGTGTGACTCATCTGTCTGCCGGGGCCAGGAACTGTGAGAACGAGAGGCTGGGCGCCTCAGGAGTCACCCTGATAAGGGTCTTGGGGCACAGTCAGGGAGGCACAGCTGATCTCCATGAGGCCTCTACACTGTAGAGAGCTTCCTCCTTAAACAAAGCAACCTCTGATGAGGTAAACTAAGAGTGAGAACTCCCTGCCTATAGCCCTAGAATGGCTTCTTACTAGGGAAAATGATTGTGAAATTTTTATTGTATTTTATATTTTATTATTTAAAAAAAATTTTTTTTGTATGTGGTACTGAGGACCAAAACCAAGACTAAGCAACATCTCCAGGCCCAGCTTTTATTTTACAGATTGGGAAGTTCCTGGGATAGGATGCCAGAAGTGGAATGACTCTTTGGTTGATATAAATGAGATGAAGGTCTGACTGGAGAAGTGACAGTCTAAGCATTAGACATTGTGCTCCCACAGATTAAGACTCTAAGGAGTGTTAAAGGAAGCCCTTGAGGCAGAAGGAAAACGACAGTAGAGTTAAACTTGAGCATACTGATTATTGTATTAAATGTACATGGCCTAAATACTCCAATTATGAGGCAGAGATTATCACATTGGATAAAAACCAACAAAAGAATACATCCAGGTCCAACTCCAGGTTATTACAAGAAATCCACTGCCAAGAACTGTGAGAAATAGATATTGGGGATTGGGAAGAAGATGCTCAAATGAGAAGAGGAACAGGAGAGGCAGGAGCCGGGGATTTAGCTCAGTGGTTCCGCCGCCTGCCTCGCAAGTGCAAGGCCCTGAGTTCAGTCCCCAGTACAAAAAAAAAAAAAAAGAGAGGCAGGAGGGGGAAAGGAAAGAAGGGACAAGAAAAATGAATACAAGGAAAAAATAGAAACAAAGCTTTTCAAATAAGGAGGGAAAGAAGGGAAAGAAGGGGGTTGGGGGGGGAATGGGATAAAATAAAATATATTTTCAAAAAATAAGGAGGGAAAGCGAGGTCCGAGGGAGGGGAGGGGAATGGGAAAAAGAGAATCAAGATATATCATGCACAGGTACAAATTTCCTATGATGAATGTGATCATTATGTATATGTAAAATGCACCAATAAACGTTTTGCTTTAAAAAAAACAACAAAACAAAACCTGTGAGAAGTATGAGATTTCACCCTATATGCAAGTGACTAAGGTAGGCCACCACAGTTTCATGGTGGCTGGTAGAGGATAGCAGAACACTGGATAAGAGATGAGAGCCAGTGCATTGCTCACAGCAACACAGCAGATGCACCATCAGCCTTCTGCAGCAGTTCCCCAACTCCTAATTCCTCTGGGCAATGGAAAGAGTCCAGGGGCTACAGCACACAACAGCAGCACAGGAAGGTAGGGAATTGGAATCTTTATAATTCATGGTGGGCAGTGAGCATCCCTGCTCTCACTGTTTTCCAAGGTAGGAAGCAACCCTGACCTTGGCTCTGGAGGGAGGCACTATTTGGCCACCCACACCTCCTTGAGAATGGTCCAGAATAGAGGCAGTCAGCCATGCTTAACGGATGTGCAGACGGCCCAGTGGGAAATTGTCTCTCACACCCAATTTCAGGAGTCTGCTGCTCCAATAGTCACATGAGGCCCCTCTCTGGTTTCTGCTAGGGGAATAAAACTGGGTGTAAGAAAGAGGAAGTCTATGCCTGCCTCAGAAGCACAAGGTCCTGAGTTCGATCCCCAGCACCAAAAAAAAAGGAAGTTACCCAGGTTTGATGGTACATGCCAGTAATCCCAGCACTTGGCAGGCTGAGGCAGGAGGATTGCTTCTGAGTTCGAGGCCAGACTGGGCTATGTAGTGAGTTCAAGGTCAGCCTGGACTATATAGCAAGACCCTGCCTCAGAAAACAAAAGCAAACAAAAATGTTTTCAAATAAGGGATCACTTGGTGGGAGAGTGCTTACCTACCATATCAGAGGCCCTGGGTTTAATCCCTAGCCCCCCCCCAAAAAAATCATGAAAAATATACGACATTTATGTAAGGTAGACAGGAAGTAAATGCCTGTTTTCATAATTCCTAAAGTTTTCTTTTTTTTCTCCAGTACTGGGAATCCAGCCGCAGGGCCATGTGCATGATAGGCAGAAATCTACCAGTGGGCAACATTTTCAGCCCATACATTTTATCAATTTTCTTCTTGTCTTCTTTTCTTATTACTCATTTGTTCCTGCATTTTTTTGTTGTTCCTGTTTTGTCCTTTTTTTTTTTCTGGCACCAGGGATAGAACTCAGGACCTTGCACTTGCCAGGCAGGTCAGGTGCCACTGAGCTAAATCCCCTGCCTGTTTTGTCCTGTTTTTTGAGACAGGGTCTTGCTTTATAGTTTAGATTGGCCTTGAACTCACAGCAATCCTCCTGTCTTAGCCTCCCGAGTGCTGGGACTACAGGCACATGCTACCACACCTGGCATGTACCTGCATATTTAAAAAAAACTTAAAAAAATTTTTTTTTTGGTACCAGGGATCAAACTTGGGTCCTTGCACTTGCGAGACAGGTGGCGGAACCACTGAGCTAAATCCCCAGCCCCAACTTTTAAATTTTTAATAAGAAAATGCACATACAAAAAAAAAAAGAAAATGCACATAATGTGTGCAGCTCTGAGTATGGTTGTTTCCTCTTCTAATATTCTATTGCTCTATATATTCCACTACTGGACTCAGTCTCTTAATCTGGCCTTACTTCATTCTTTGTGCTGCAAATTTTAGATGTTAATTTTTGTTAGAGAAGGTATATTGAAAAATTAGCATTTTTAAGCCCTTTCCATAGTTTTTATTAGTTTTAGGAATTTCACTAATTTTTTTTTGAGACAGGTTCTCACTATGTAGTTCAGGCTGGTCTTGAACTCACATGTAGCCCAATTTGAGCTCAGGCTCACAGTGATCCTCCTGCCTCAGCCTCTTAAGTACCAGTGTTATAGATGTGTGCCAATATTCAAAGCTGTTTTTTTTTTAGAAATGTTAATAATTTTTTAAAACAACTACAATAAAATACTCCTATGTGCAGTGTTTTTATCCTCCAACACCAGTCCCTCCCTACCACCCCTTATAGATACAAGAAGAGCCAGCTTTAATATTCTATATTAGTCTGTGACCAATCCTGAGAAAGAAACTGGTGATTTCAACAGGGAAGATTTAATAAAAGGAACTATTGTCTATAGCAGGGAGTGGCCAGAGATTGGCTACTAAAAGTAAAGAGATGCTAGGTGTTGTGGCACACAGCTATAATCTAAACTCGGGAAGCCAAGGCAGAAAGATCATCGTCAGTTCGAGGCCAGCCTGGGTCTCATAGTGAGACCCTGCCTCAAAAAATCGAAATACATACATACATACATACATACATACATACATACATACATACATAGAACAGCGGGTACATAACTGCAGATACTATGACATACAATACTGTATTAGCCATCCACACCCATGGAGGAGGGGATCCAGACCTCGTTGGAGACCCCTCAGCTGTGACTACTGACTGCGGCCGGCTGTGTCGCTGGTGTCACTGCGGTGCCACCCTGGGAATGCAGGCGCCTGCGCTCTAGAACCTGACGTGGCGCCAGAGGCCACCTGAGGAGGGGGCGGGGCCCGCTGGCTGAGGGGACAGCTGGCGGGGGTCCACCCGCAGCTGCAGCAGAGCCAGGGACCAAGGCCCTTAGTCCCCAGTGTCTCGCCTGCTCCCCTGCTGACCAAAAAGTCTCCGGAGCAGCTGGCGAAGTATCGGAAGGGCCCCAGATTCGCGTCCACAAAGTACTCAAAGAGGTGTTTAGAGCTGAGGGGCGATAAATTGATGAGCACCAGGAAGTCCAATGAGTAAACCCAGGCTTTTAGTTCTTGCAGATATAGCTTTAGTGCTCATGTTTTCAAAGTGTTTGTGTGAGAGGACGGCGATATGAACTTGGGGTTCCTTTTTATTAGGGTATTTAACTTTGCTTTTGTTTTATTTTTTGAGACAGGGTCTCACTATGCAGCCCAGGCTGGCCTCAAACTTGCAGTGATCCTCCGGCCTCAAACTTGCAGTGATCCTCCAGCCTCAACCTCTGGAGTGCTAGGATTATAGGCTTGCCCCATCACACCCGCTTAACTATTATTTATTTATTTATTTATTTATTTATTTATTTTTTATTTTGATACGCGGTGGTGGGGGATTGAACTCAGGACCTTGTGCTTGCACGGTGCCGCTGAGCTAAATCCCTGGCCCATGTATCATTTTAAACCAAATAAATGCTGAATTCCTCCTCTTATGTTCTTTCCTGAAGGATAGATAAAAGTTTGTTTACTGCTCGCCTGTCGTGATTTGAGGCCCATGTTACGAGTCCTGGTGGAGAAGAGAAATAAAGTAGAAGCAGCAGCTGCAGCCAAGAGCTCCCATTCCTTTTTCTAAGGAGCTGCCCTGACTGCCTTTGTCACAGACCGGAAGTCTCTGGCCCCCTTCCGGTTCCCTGAAGGCCAGGGAGGGCGTGGTTTGGCCAGCGGCTATCACGCCCCTCCCCTTCACTTCACTTTGCTCCATCCCCCAACTGACTGGGACAAGGGGCCTCCTTGCCCTCCCTGGTCATTTGGCGGCCACTCCTCATCCGGGCTGCTCTGACAGGAGGGCAGCTGGCAGCCTCTTTGAAGAAGTGAGTGAGGCAGGCCGGGGATTTAGCTCAGTGGTTCCATCGCCTGCCTCCAAGTGCAAGGTCCCAAGTTCCATCCCTGGTACCATTAAAAAAAAAAGAAGGGCCGGGGATTTAGCTCAGTGGTTTTCGCCGCCTGCTGTGCAAGTGCAAGGACCCGAGTTCAATCCCCGGTACCAAAAAAAAAAAAAAAGGAAAGAACAGTAGACACTAGGGACTAGGAGCACTGGATTGTCCCAGAGACCAGCAGTCAAGAAAATCAGCAACAGAGAACACCAACCGGCAGAGCTGGCCAATGGTGCCCAGCACACGCCAGTGTCAAATGGCGGCAGCTGACAGTAGCAGAGACCAGTAGTCGGCAGTGTCAAGACTGCAGTGTCAGCTGCTGGCATCCAGCATTAATTGGTGTCAAAGGTGGCACTGGGGCCACTAGCAGAGCCGCCCTTTGTCAATTCATGATCTCTACCTGACTTGAGCAAAAGAACCCTTAACTAGGCCGGGGATTTACCTCAGTGGTTCCCGAGCCTGCCTCGTAAGCACAAGGTCCCGAGTTCAATCCTCAGTACTGAAGGAAAAAAAATAAGTTAAAAGAACCCTTAACCAATTGGCAACACCTTGGGGTCCCTGTCTCCCTGACACTAGCTACAGGACAGCCTCAGCCAGTCCCCCAGAATCCTGTCACTGCTGGCCACCACTCATTCTTCCTGAGGGCTAGGGATCAATTTTTACTCTTTCCTATTTTTCTCTTGGTGCACACTTTTTTTTTGGTACTGGGGATCAAACTCAGGACCTTGCGCTTGCCAAGCCCCAGCCTTTAATTTACACTTCTATGCTTCCATGCTCATGAGTTATAGCATGCTCATATTAATATTTTTTCAGTTATTCATATCATTTTCTCCTTTCAACCATCACATTATGATATCCAAAATGTCTTTGTCAAAAGGGCTGTAAACGCAGACCTGTCTGTCCCACTTACAGGTAAGGCAAATGTTGCTGCTTGAAATGGTTTTACCAGGGACCCTCTTGTCACCCACAAGTTACCCTCTCCCCAGCTTTACCTTCACTGCATTGTGGGCCACTTCACCAAACCTCACAGTAGACATTTACATGACCATGGTTTCCATGCCTTTGCTGTGGTTTTTTTTTGGGGGGGGGGGACTGGGGATCGAACTCGGGTCCTTGCACTTGCGCAGCATTGCTGTGGTTTTTTACATAGACTCAGTCTGACCTTCACTGCAGTTCCACCTACTTTTGGACCCTCAGCCCTCTTGCCAGCATTGCCACTGTCAGAAGCTGCCCCTCCTTTTCCCTCCCTTTCCAGAGTTCCCTTTCCTTTGGACAGCATCTTGGAGCCTTGCCTTGGACCTCTGAGCTCCGCTTGCCATACAAAGTTCGTCAACAACAGCAATATTGGGAGTTTGTCTCACTCACCTGTTTTTCACTCTTGGATTCTGTAAGGCATAGAAAGAAAGTGAGAGCTCAGAGGCTCCTGAGGAGCATTTCCCAGGAATTCTTTGGGAATAGGAATCCCGTGTCCACAGACACAGCCTCTCCGGTGTTTGCACACGGAACTCTCTGAGGCTAAACTGCCTAAAACCAGCCCTGGCCCAGTCTGGAGGGCGAGGGATGTGACACTTGGGGATGGTCTCAGATGTGGGCCTGGTCTTAACAAGAGCAAGCAGCCGTGCTTGCCAAACACTGCTTAGGGATTTGCTCATCTGAGAGGCTGTCACCAGCCTGGAGCAGAGCCCAAGCCACAGGCCAGAGGCCAGAAGGCACCGGGCCTTTGTCTCAGGCAGGCATATCACATCTGTACAGCTCTACAGCTCTCTCCAAACTTGTTTCCAGAGAGTCTCCCTTCTTGCTAAGAGGAAGTAGAACTTGACCCCTTACCTGGAATATACCCCTTCAACCCTGTGAGTCTCAGGCCTGCCCCTTTGGAAACAGATTAAGTGCCATTCTTTCCATGAAACCAGTCAATCAGAAGTCATTCCAATTTCCTGTTCATTCTCTCTCTCTCTCTCTCTCTCTCTCCTTTTCGGTACTGGAGATTGAACCCAGGGCCTTTACACTGAGCTACATCCCTTTTTATTTTTTCTTCTCAGACAAGGTCTTGTTAAGTTGCTGTCTTGAACTTCTGATCCCCCTCCCTCAGCCTCCCAGAGTGTTGGTATAACAAATGTGTACCACCACGCCCTGCTCCTATAATACTTTATGTTTACTTCATTTGGGGGTCTGCAGCTTTATATGTTATTTAATGATACATATGTTTTGTGATGCTGGGGATTGGGCCCATGCTAAGCACTCTGCTCACTGAGCTACAGCGCCATCTCCACCTCCGTAAGTTAAACGTGTTTTGTGACTCAGTGAGGGAAGAAAGTACACCAGCCCACATCCCTTTCTTCCCGTACATTTTCTTTTTTTTTTTTTGGCACCAGGGATTGAATTTGGGACCTTGCACTTGTAAGGCAGGCGCTGGAACCACTGAGCTAAATCTCTGGCCCTTTTTGGTTTTTTGTACCAGGAATCGAAGTTGGGTCCTTGTGCTTGCAAGGCAGGCAGCGGAACCACTGAGCTAAATCGCCAGCCGTCTTCCTGTATGTTTTCTTCCACACCTCATCCTGCTCTATCTTCCCTAGTGACACTGTCATATCCACATGGTAGCATATTGGTCAGGGGTGTCCCTTCTGCATTAGGTGGACTTAGCCCGGTACCTGAAGAGAAGAGCCCAGAGTTCCTGGCTCACGGCTGCTAGCCACGGGAGGGAGCTCTGTCCAGCCAGCTGCCAGGGGACACCAGAGGGGGCAGTGGCGCACCTGGGTTGTGCCATGGCTCTGGCCTCCCCAGGTCTGGCCACAGGGCTGTGTTTCGCTGTAGGCCCCCCTGCCTGAGAGGATGCTTCAGCTCCAGTGCCTACTGCCTGTGAGTCTTGGGAGCCTTTTGAAGGTCAAGGGGACAGAGGGAGCCACAGAGGCCGACAGCAAAACATTTTTTTTTTTGTACGGGGGATCGAACTCAGGACCTTGGGCTTGTGAGGCAGGCGGAGGAACCACTGAGCTAAATCCCCTGCCCTAAAACAGAATATTAAAGGAAGCCAGTGTGTTGCTGGGCACTGGGCACAAGAGACCCACGGGTGGACAAACTCAGGGCTCAGGGCCTGGCCTGTGGGGTCAGCTCCCCAGTGACTGGGGCTTAATTTCATTCTGAGAGAGCAATTAGGTTTAGCCACGGCCAGTCCCTGTCTCTGTGTTGTCCCTTCCTGGGGAGCGGCCCTGGGCCTGGCCCTGAACGGTGTGCAGTGTAATAACCAACCTGCCTGGCTCCCCGGGCTCACCGAGTGGGTGTGGAAGGCGGGCTTTACCCACCTCTCGGCACCTAACCCCGCATTGTCAGTTCCTGTTGCACTGTGTGTATTTATGAAACACAAAGTCAGTCATCCGGAGCGCAAAGGGAGAATGCAGAGGAAGCCCTTATCTTTTAGGTAGTATCATTTCTGTTTGTATTTTGCTTTGAAATTTAAAAATCCTTTTTTGAATTTAAAAATCTTCAGAACTGATACGAGAGCTTTCCTCTGAGAAACCACTGGCACGAGGTGTGAGCCCGAGGCTGCAGCGTGTTTCCTTGGGAAAGGCAGGGGGACGCTGGGCTCGGGAGGGGAGCAGAGACCTGACCGGGCCGGACTCCGGGCGCAGCAGTTTGGAGGGGCAGGCCGCGGAGGCGCCCTCTTCCGGTAGCGTCTCAGCCGTGAGCCGAGCTTGTGGGGTCCCCCGGTGGGGAAGGCCAGGGTGCATGTGAGGCTGGAGGGATCCGCCGCGGCAAGTGAAAATCTCGGCTGTTGGACTCACGCCCAGCCTCAGTCTGCCGCGTCCAGCCAGGTCTGCAGAGGCTGGTGAGGAAGCAGGCTCACAAACTGAGCCAAGATGGACACTGGCCGTCTCATTTTCCCTTGGTCAGTGCCTCTCCTGTGCTGCATGGTTGCTGGTGGCCTTAGCAGGCTGCTCCCAAAGTCCTCCAACTGTAAGCACATTTTCCATGCATGGGTCCCTATGTCTTCCCCGAAATCCGAGTCTCCAGTCTTCCAGTCTGTTTTCTTCCAGGTCTTTGTCCAGAGGATCAGACCTTAGCTATTGGCCAGAAATTTGATTTGTATATATATTTTCACCTTAGGCCACTTTTCCTTAAAAAGTGATGAGTAGTAGGGCTGGGGATGTAGCTCAGTGGCACCTCGCCTGCCTGGCAAGCGAAAGGTCCTGAGTTCAATCCCTGGTACCAGGAAAAAAGAAAAAAAGAAAAAGTGATGAGTACGTATGTATGTATGTATGTATGTATGTATGTATGTATGTATGTGTCTGTCTATCATCTTTTACCTCCTCCTGTCAGGAATGTGCTCCCTCTTTCAGGGCCACTCCTCAACGCCCTTTTCTAGCCACACCTGTGAACTGAGAGACCCATCGAGAGGCCTTGGTGAGACTCACCACCGCAGGGAACCTAGGAAGACCCTGGGACTGCCACCTGACTGGTGAAGCCCTAGGCCGGCAGTGCCTTGGGCAGACCAGGGTGTCTGCTCGAGTGAGGGATGAGTTGCTGTGTCTTGAAGCTCCACAGACAAGGACACACAGCAGCGGCAGAGCAGAGCTAGCTGGGTTCCGAGGGCTGCTGCTCAAGGCCTGCATCAGGACACTGCCTCAGGCCTGGGACAGGGGCACAGAAGGCTTCCAGCTCCAAAGAAGGTTCTGCACAGGGCCAGGCCACTGTGCAAACAGCCCTGCCACTTAGCCCATGTGATTCGGACCCTGAGCGGATTGACCAGGTTTGGGTCAATCACCGACTGCATGTATGACGGTGGTCCCAACAGGTTATAGGGGAACTGAAAAATTCCTATTGGCTGGTGACATTGTAGTCATCATATGTTTAGATACACAAATGTTTATCATTGTGTTTACAGGTGCTTGTAACATTCAGTACAGTAAGCCAGGTGTACTGATGCACGCGATACCAACACTGGGAGGCTGAGGTAGGAGGATCCAAATCTGAGCCCAGCCCGGGCAACTTAGTGAGACCCTGTGTCAAAATAAAAAATAAAAAAAGAACTGGGGATTCAGCTCAGTCTGAAGGCTCCATGTTCAATCCCTAATACTACCTAAAAAGAAAAAAGTAATAGCACCACATTGTATGGTTTTGTAGCCTATAGCAATAGGCCATACTCACTAGGTTTATGTAAGCACACTCTGTAATCTCACGTGACAAAAATCACCAAGCAATGCATCTCTCAGAACTTCTCAGAACAACTTTAAGTTTTCCTGACTGTATATGTGTTTCTTCGCCACCTAGTCCAGTTAACACAATGTCACTGATGCAGTGGTTCAGTGTGATGCTCCATTTGATGTCTGGGTGACCCAGGTCCCCTCTGCACATTGCTTGAGAAAGTTAACATAGTCCTGGAGTAAAATATAACTATTCTTGCTTCTACCAGAACACAAACATTTCTGTGGTCTTTTCTAATTATGTGGATCCAATACTTCCTAATCTGCCTCAGCAGTGATGCCACGTCCAGCCCAGCAGCTGTGGGTGGGAATTTAAGATGCTTAGCTCTGTGGCAGTCTGTGTCATTTTCCAGGATGAGCAACAGGGCTGCACTGGCAACCACCATTGCTTATACTGTAGCACTTCTGTCTGCTGCCCTTCCTCACCCCCAAACTACTGTTTTTGACTTACAAAGTTTCCATTTGGCTTTCTCCATAGGTCAGCAACCCAAGCATATCAAATCCTATTGTGCACTCATGCCAGGGAAAAGTCCTTCACATTGGGTCTACACAGCTGATGGGGCCTCAGCCAGGACAGCAGGGATGACCTGGCCCCTCCTGTACCTCGGTTCCAGCGGGCGCTTATGATTTTAGGTATTGGTGTCAACTTGGATCCTGTGTCAGTAATCCTCCAAGAGCCTCCAACTGTATAGTCCCCTCAGCCAAGGTCCTGTAGAGAACGGGGGAATTCTCATGGTACAACCTTGCCATGGGGCTACAAGATTCTTCTAGGGTCTTAGCCACTTCCTCAGTTGGTTGAGTTTGTATTTGAAAACTGACTCATGTCTGAGAGTTGAACAAAGATCAGAGCTTCTTACTGAGGAAACATAACTTGGGCCAATTTGCTTTTATTCTTTCCTTTTTTGATTAAGCACATAGCTCTAAGTTGGGAAGCATGGTCCACTTTTGCAAGCCCAGAGGGTTCCGAGGGCTTCAGAGTCAGCAGCCCACAGCATCTATCTGGATAGCAGATCCTGTGTTTTTCATAACAGATCTGCCTTGTTAAGCATTTAAAACCTCTTAACAGGGTTGGGAATGGGGCTCAGCCGGACAGCACTTGCCTAACAGGAGGTCCTGGATCTGTTCCCAATACCAAACAAAACAAAACAAAATTCTTAACATGGGCATGTAGCTCAGTGGTAGAGGGTGTGCTTGGCATGTGTGAGACTTTGGCTTCAATCCCCAGCACCAAATAATAACTATTAATAAGGAGCTCTTCAGCCTGCTGCTCAGCCCTGCCTCCTCTGCCTGCAGCAGACAAGCACCTCCTTGTGAGGGATCTGCTCTCGTATTTTGCATCAAGGCTTGCTCCTCATCAGCCCTCAGCCTCATTACCGTTCTGCAGGGTGTCAATCCCACTTGGCAGGAATTTTGGGCATGGCTCTACAGTCCCTGTGTCACCCCACCTGCCTGTGTTCTCCTTTACTGTGATGTGTTTTCCTTTTTGGTACTGGGCATCGAAATCAGGACTGTGTTGGCGAGGCAGGCACGCTGCCACTGAGCTAAATCTCTGGTCCAACTGTGACGTTTTCCTTGGTTGCCACCACTGAAATCTTTAGCAACTGAGCAACCACTTGTGCCAGAGACTTTGCCATGCTCACAGGCCAGGATGACGTCTTGAGTGAGCCACTCCCAAATCCATTTCGTAGCATGGGCCATTTGTGCCGGTCTGGACCCTCTGGGTCGAAGTCACCAACATAGGATTAGATGTGCAAGTGATTCATTAGGGGAATGTGGGTGAAAGAAGGGAGGGTTGGGGGTGGCCAGAAGAGGGCAAAGAGAGGAGGGCAGGGAGGAAGGCTCAGAGTGCGGTGCTAATCTAAGCCAGTGTGGTACGGTGGCCGAGTGCCGAGTCTTGCCTGAGCGTGGCCCTGTCTCACATGTGGCCTGTCTGGTGTCCCCGCTGTGCTGTCACTCGCTGGGAACTGTGGCTGTGCTCGCTGGGTGGTGTCAACCTCTGTCCCCTGGAAAACAGATGGGTAGAGAAGGACATCTCCTGTCTGTTTGCATCTTGATGACTAATGACGTTGAAACAATTTTTTTTTTTTGGTACCGGGGATCGAACTTGGGTCCTTGCACTTGCACTGGCGGCAGAACCACTCAGCTAAATCCCCGGCCGTGAAACATCTTTTTAATACCCATTAGTCATTTTTCATCTTTTCATCCATCGTTATGGTCTAGATCTAAACTGTCCCTCAGTCTCCTGTGTTCAGAAGTAGGGCTTTTTGGTCACGAAGTCTCTGACATTACCAGTGAGTTACTCTGTTGGTTCCAGGGTGTGTGACCCAGGGCGCTTTCTTCCTGCCCTGTCCTCTCCTGCTCTCCTCCAGTTTCCTGGCTGAGGAGCCTCCCTCTGCCACGCTGTTCTGTCTTGCAGAACAGGCCTCCAGCAATGAAACCAGTGTAGCTCAGTGGCACTGTGCATGCCTGGCAACTGCAAGGTCTTAAATTCAATCCCCTGTACCACAAACAAACAAACAAACAAAACCCCCCAAACCCCTCTGAAATCAACATTTCCTCTGACTTTCTTTTTTTTTTTTTCGGTACTGGGGATTGAACTCAGGTCCTTGTGCTTTCAAGGCAGGCACCAGAACCACTGAGCTAAATCCCCGGCCCCTCCCGACTTTCTTAAGTGTTGTATTGCAGTGATGAAAAGCTTACATGCTGATTTCCCTTAGTTTTATAAACTTTTTTTTTGAGACAGGGTGGTCCCAGGGTGGTCTTGAACTTGTGAAATCCTCCTGCCTCAGCCTCCCCAAGTGCTGGGATTACAGGTATGCACCACCACACCCTGCTGCAGTCTTTACTTTCTAACTTCTATTATAGAATACTGTTTTCATATATTTTACTAATTTTTGTGCTTTGCTCCTTAAAGAATTCCTTTATTTTTCTAACAACATAAACGTATTCTAGTAATCTTACACTTTAGTATGTTTAGGCTTCCGATCCATTTGGGATTTGCTAACTTGGCAGGAATAGGGAGCTAACTTGGTGTTTTCCCCCCAATGTGACCAAATTATTATTATTTTTTTTTTGCAGTACCAGAGATCGAACTCAGGACCTTGCAATTACAAGGCAGGGGGAGTGCCACTGATACACAACCCCGGCCCCTCATGTTGTTTTTTAGAACAGTGATTACTACAGTTTAGAAATGAAGGGCCGGGGACGTACGTAGCTCAGTGATACCGTGCCTGTCTTGCAAGGGCAAGGTCCTGAGTTCAATCCCTGGTGGTGGTGGTGGGTCTGGAAGCGCCATCATACATGCTTACATTTATAGAGCAACATGCCTCTGGATCCTTGATACATCTGGGTAAGTATGTTACATGACTAATTGATGGATTATAAATGTTTTGACGTTCCCCATTTTTTCTTCTCTAAGACTTTTCATCTATTATTGTACATTGCATTTCTCAGGAACTTTTCAGATGACTGAGATTTTAACGAAATGGAGGGAGCAGTGGTGGTTTTACAATCCTGGGTCTGGGCTCGTGGATGTCTCTAGTTTTTCAGGTCATTTTCTTTTTTTTCCTGGTACTGGGGAATCGAATTCAGGACCTTGTGCTTGTGAGAAAGGTGTAGCACCACTGAGCTACATCCTCAGCCTCTTGGGCTTTCCAGGCAGGTGGCGGAGCCACTGAGCTGAATCCCGGCCCATCTTTCATTTTCTTAGTAAAACATTAGTTGGCTTGGGTCTTTTACACTTCATGCTAGGTGTGATTCTGTTTGATAAGGATGGTATTATTTTGCTATAGCGAAGGGGAAATTTGACCTCTTCAGATCGAAATTTGAAATATGCTTGTAAAGCAGTTACTAGGGGAGAGACAGGGAAAAACTGACCGAAACGAACGGTTGACAGGTAGCTGTCTGCATTTCAGTGAGCTGCACAGTGCAGACAGAGAATGGGCTGTGTATTCCAGGAGCCAGGGAAGGGTTTGGACTGGTTCACCACGTAGAAATGACAGATGTTTGTGTTGTCCCTGATTTAAACGTTATACAATGTAAGGTATTGAAATACATGATACCCATAAATATGTACAATTTTTATACTTTTTGTTATCAGTTAAAAAGTTTAAAAACTGGTTAGTGTGGATAGGTAATGTTTCTTTTTATGCTTTACCTACCTTACAAAGCTTATTCATTCATTCCAAGAAAGAGCTGGACAACTGATTCACTTTTTGCCCTGTAGATGGTCAAGTTGGCTGAAAATGTTTTCTATTTCTAGTATACTGATTCTTTCCTCTTTTTTTGGTACTGGAGATCAAACTCAGGACCTTGTGCTTATGAGGTGGCCATCGGCACTACTGAGCTAAATCCCTGGCCCTTTCTTAACACTGTGGGCTCTTTGTTGACTTTGATTAAAGGGCTGAAATTTTTCTTACAGATATTTATCAAATAGCATAAGTTAGTCGTGTTTTTTTCCTCTTCCTTTAATCTGTTAATGTAGCTATTAGCATAGGAAGATTTTTCTCATCTCTTGTTTTTATATCTTTTACAAATACAATTTCAGGATACATTTCCATCTAGTATCAAGCCTTGGACCTGGTAGTTGTGGAACATGTCCCAGGACCTGGTCCTTTCAAGGCTGACATCTGTAGCAGCTCAGAGAGAAAAAACTCAGATTGTATTTACTGGTATTTCATTTAGTTTATAACCCTGGTTTTAGGTACTGTACTTATACTCATCAATTACTACCAAATCAATCCACTAAACCAGTATCAATAATCTTGTGCTGTTATGGCTTGTATCTAGGTGTACCCTGAAAGCCTTATGTGCTTGCATATATATATATCCCCCCCCCAACCCCCCGCCCCGAAGGGTCTATGTAGTTCAGGCTGGCCATGAACTCGTGACAGTCCTCCTGCCTCAGCCTCCCAAGTGCTGGTATTAAAGGCATGACCCACCATGCCCAGCCATGTGCAGATTTTTGCAGGTGGCTGAATCTAGGGTCTGTGAATATGGATTCAAGGTGTGTGATAAGTCAATTAGCCCACTGATTGCTTCACCATAGTTCTGGGTGTGGATAATGGGAAGGCCCACCCTGGGGCTTGTAACCTGGATGAGATAAAGAGAAAGGAAGGCTTGATGCTGCTGCTTGGGGCCTTCTGCCTGCTCTGTCATGGACTGTTTCTCCTTTGTTATCCCCTTCTGCCATGCTGCTCTGCCTCAGAACCAGCTGATTGTATGTACTGAAACCTCTAAAAACTGTGATCTAAAATAAACCTTTCCTTAACTTGGGGGTGTCAGGCATTTTGTCTCAGCAATAAGAAAAGTAACTAAAGGGCTGGGGATTTAGCTCAGTGGTTCCGGCCCCTGCCCTGCAAGAACAAGGACCTAAGTTTGATCCCTGGTACCCCTCCAAAAATAACCCCCCAAAAGTAACTAAGATGTGTGATATACAATCTTTGTAACTAGTCAAAAGTTCACATTATTCTAATAAATGTTTTGGAGATTTGGGAATGGAAGGTGAAACAATGCCACAAAGAGTCATTATCATTTAGGAGACAGTGGAACAGATTTGACCTACATGTACCATTAAGCTGTTACATAATTTTTTTTTGGTACCAGGGATCCAATTCAGGACCTTGTGCTTGCCAGGCAGGGCAGGTGCGGTGCCACTGAGCTAAATCACCAGCCCAGTTGTTACATAATCTTAAATACACTTTTTTTCTTGGCTTCAAACTGAAAATCTATAAAGTGGTTTACTAAAGTGGTTTACTGGGGCTAGCTGGAGGTCAGCTTGGTGGCAGAGGGCTCACCTAGTATGTACAAGACCCTGGATTCAATCCCACCTCACAAAATTTTTAAAAATTATTTATTTATTTTGGTACTGGGGATCGAACTCACATCCTTGCACTTGTGCGGCAGTTGGTGAAACCACTGAGCTAAATCCCTGGCCCAAAATTTTTATTTTTTGAAGAATGAAATATTGAAAGTGCTATGAACAGTGCTGACTACCATCAAAATAAATTATTACTGTCATCCCAGCGCTTGGGAGGCTAAAGCAGGAGGATCTCCATGAGTTTGAGGCCTGTATGGGCTGCACAGTGAGTTCAAGGCCAGCCTTAACTATATAGGGAGACTGTATAAAAATATTAAATAAGGTATTTTTAATTTAAATGTAATTATGAAAGAAAATACAATGTGAACACATTAAAATCTAAAGCCATGTAAAACCCGAAGGCATTAAAATTTATTAAATGATGCAATAACAACAGAATTCTTTATTTACAATAGCATTATTTAACATCAAATAAGCAAATAGCATCAGCAAAGCAATATTAACTTGCATAAATGTATTTAAAATTTCTCTGAATATATCTAACTTTGCATAAACTGCTCACACTAGAAATACAAACATCAATGCAGGTGAACAAAGTGATGTTGAGTCAACTCTGTTTTGAAAATAAATCACAACCTGAAACACTGTAAGCTTTCTCCTGAAGAACCATAGTTTATATATTGCTTAATTTTACCCTTGTATAATCTTTTCATATACACACATCTCAGATGCAACTTTATGAGTAACTGTACAAATAAAACCCACAAATGACAAAGGAAAAAATGACAGTTAAATGTTTGAAGAAATGTATCATCATCACTCTTCAATAACATAAAGGTTAAGTGATGATGCACTTATTCAAAAATTGTACACAATTCACTATACAAATATAATACATCGGACAGCTATGTAGGAATATACAAGACTTAAAAACAGATCTAAGGCATTATGCTAGATTTTAGCATTTTGAGGTTCTTGCACATAGCTTTTACCTGTAGTAAGAAACTTAAAAGACTTTGTTTTAGTCTATAAAGAAACACCAGGGAGAAAATTCTAATTAAAATTGAAGCCACTACAGTAATTTTCTTTTGTGCAGAGAATGCTTTGCTCTTAGGCAACATACTACCATACAAACACTAGAAAATTTTAAATTCACACCAACAATTAATGGCTTAAGTTGCATTTCAAAATTGATTGTGTATCTTTGGGTTCTGCAAGTGGATCTGTGCCACCCAGTTCATGTGTTAAGCCCATATGAACTCCATTTTTAAACACAGATTAAAAACTGCATTATATAAATTGCAAAAACATTGCTTTCAATTATTACAGGCCATAAGAGATACACATCGGGAGAGGGGCTTTTTAATCTTTGAGTCAAACGAATTCATTGTAGTAAAACAGCTCACTTCACTTTTAAACTTACCACATTACATGAACACTTAATGGGTTTTACAACCAAGTTAATGTATGTATACTTTTCACATTATGTTTTTCACATTTAGTAATATAAGTAAAACACTGATTATTTGTTCTATCAACAAAAACCAAGTACTCAGTCTAACAAATTTATTGTGTACAGCATGAGAAATACTGATAATGAAGGGAGTTGATTTGGCTTTTGCTTCGATAGTGATCAATATGATCAGAGGACCTTCACTTATTTTCTTCTCCTAATTAGATGTAAAACAAAATCCACTACCTGATCTGAACCCTAAGAGAATTTAATTTATAATCTCTTTCCTTCAAGACAGTAATGATCATGAATTATTCTAAACTGCCAGTCTCACAGCTCTGCAGATTTGTCTGAGTTGGGACTGATGTTAAAACACAGTGGGCAGATGGGTAACAATGAAAGAACACAGGCTTCTTTTGGATGGTGTTAGTGAAAAAAGACTTAAATCCGGTTAAAACACCATTTTCTCTTTTGTCCTGTGTGAAGTTAAGAGTCACTCCAACTCATGCATTTCTAAAAATGAACTCACAAGGGGTCACGCTGAACTATGCAGCGCATGAACCTCATCGCTGGGATAAAACCATGGAGTTCCGGGCCCACCTCTTTCACGTTTGTCGTCAGCCTGGGCCACCTACTGGTTTGGTGGGGAACAGCAGAGCCTCTTGAAGGGATGTATTGACTGGTGGCCGCTGAGAAGTGCTGTTTCTTGGCCAGCTCCCTGGACTGAGATCCCTCTCAAAGTGGAAAACAGTATTGAAATGCCAATTTCCAGAAAGTTTACTATGGAGCAACACTTTCAGACCTCTACTTACCATTTATCATTGGGCTATATCTCTTCCTATATTTCCATACTTGGTACATATAGAGATATATAAATATAAATAGGGGTAGTTTGTACATTTTTCACCCTGCCACATATAAGCAATCAAATTTCAAGGAAAAACTTCTGTTCCTAAAAAGCCTGGCTAATGAGATATTATAAAATACTTTGCTTTTTAGACATCAAAAAGATACCATTCTTAAATTTAGGTAAGAAAGTATGTGTATTGGGGATGGAGAGAATTAGCTCAAAAAAGGTAATCAGTTCCTTGGTATTTGCAGTTGTTGGAAACTGATACCAATTAATAAAAGATTATTTCCCTACCAGAGTGGGCAAGAAAAACAACCCTAAAAGTGGCCTACTTAGTATCATGTAGTCTTTCTAAGGTTCATTAAGAAAGAATATAAACATATAAAAATCAAGAATTGGTTCCTACAGCGGCTGCATATCATATAGATTAGATACATGATTGATGAGCAGAATCACGAGGTTTAGAAAATAAAGTCTTAAGTCTACAAATTAGGTCTAATCAAGGCATTGATATCCTTTACAAAACACCTTTAGGAGACATTGCTATGAAGATAATCTAATTTAATACTGAAGTACCTCATTTTTGAGTCAATTCCACAATATGTATACCTCACAAAAATTATACAATTAAAACACTTAAGTTCTCAACTTAAATTATTGCTTGTTTACATATAAATTGGATTTTTATGTACCTTATAAAACTTCGGCTTAGCATTGCTAAAAAACAAAATAAAAAACACATGGCAGAGGTTAAATCTGTCGTGATATCTGCGGTCAATTTCAATATATGGATTTTTCTCCCATTTTGGAGGCCCGAGTTGCTGGGGGAACAGAATAAACATGCTTCCAAAGCAGTAGCCGTAGCTTGACTGGTATCAAGTCTTAACTTTGCTCCTCTCCTTGCCAGTAAATGTATTTTTCTGAAATCCAATATTTAGCAATTGGTAAGTGGCTGGCAAAACATTTCAGGAAATTAGAGGGAACAGGGCAAAGCAAAGAGGGAAAGAAGAGTCAGGGTCAGAGGAAGGAGAGAGGCTAATTCAAGCTGTGTGACCAACCTAGAGGGAACTTAATTTAGAAATGAAAAATACTTATTGATTCACAATTTAGGTGAATTAATTTAATTTTAACAGAAAAAGTTGAAACAAAACGAGAATATCAACAGCCCTCTCACAGGCTCCTTTTTGCCTGTTCAGGAACCAGAAACTCTTTCCAACAAGGTCTAAAGAGCTTTCTGCAAAGATACAACTGTGACTTCAGTCTTCACTTACGGGTGTGTCTGTATACAGCGCTGTCTGCGGTGTCTGCCCTGCTTCCATCCCAAATGGAGGTTTTAGCTTAAAACACCTTTAGTTTGATTTTTAAAACATTATTTGCTTGCCCCTAGATGAAATCCTAATCTTCTGCATTTGACTGATTAGCCAAGGAACAAAGCAAGAAACCAGTGTCTGGAACCAAACAGGAACAGAACAAGAGCACGGTTCTCCTTAAATACATACATTTAAATACATTCAATCTGACATGGGTATGAAATTTGCCTGTCAACATTTACTTTGCAGGAGAGATCTAAATTGCACTAAGGTGAATGCAGTGAACAGACTGAGCAACTGTCTGGAGCGAGCTTCAGACCAGCAAGAGAAGAGGTGGCTTCTGTGGCGGCCCCCCGGGAGCAGGGCCCAGCCCATCTGCTCGGAGGCTCTGGGAGAGCTGCAGGCAGATCAGGGTCCACAGAGACGCAGCTCTCCAGACCGGGAGGTGTTGTGACCAAGTACGCCTGGTCAGCTGAGGGAAGCAGCGGCCAGCTCCCTGCAGGGTCAGCAGTATTTCTGTAAGGAGAAGGTGGGAAGTCTTCAGTGCCCGAGCTTCCAGTGAAACCCCGCAGAGCCCAGGTCAGACAGAGAGCCTGCCTCTCCATGAGTGCACGGGCTCTGATCTGAGCAGGGGTGTGGCCCTCCCTGGCCCTCTGGGGGCCGCAGTGGAAAAGGGTTGTCAGATTCTCCTCAGTGGCCACTGCTCTTACCAATCACATCTTAGCCCAGTTTCCTACCTCCTACAAAATGCCCTTTGCACCAGGCTTGATGGCTCAAGCCTGTAACACATTAGGCTGAGGCAGAAGGGTGGTTGTGAGTTTGAGGCCACCCTACGCTACATAGTGAGTTCAAGGCCAGCTTGAACTACAAAGTGAGACCCTGTCTCAACAAAACTAAACCAAACACAAACAAAAAACCCAATCCCCCCAAAACAAAACAAAAAACCAAAAACCAAAGGTCCCAAAATGCCTCTTTCTCTTCTTTGAGACAGGGTCCAGATACGTTGTTCAGGCTTTTGTCAAACTCAAGAGAGTTTGAAAATAGTCCATGGTGCTGATTAAAAAAGTCATATGAAAATAGTCCATGGTGCTGCTTAAAATATTTTTCAAAACCCTCAATTTTTCAGTTAGTTCCAAAAAAGAATTCTGGTGGTGGTGGTGGTGGTGGTGGTGGTGGTGGTGGTGATGGTGGGGTGGGTGGGCGGGTGGGCTGAATCTTTACTGTCTATTGTACAGAATTTGTGACTACCTCGCTTTCCTTTATTTTAGGGTTTAAGTAAAAAGGCAGAAGGGAATAGCATCAGAGGAAGCAGTTTATTCCTTTTGGCCATCTCCAATGCTACCTGCATGAGGCCGTAGATAAATCTCACCAGAGCCTGGTGTTCCTTTTGGGAAGTGGGCAGTGGGGTACAGGGGTTAAGGATGACATTCAGGGGCCCGTCTACATGGGTTCACTTCCTAGATTGCCAGAAACCTTCAAAACAGTGGTTCTACCAGATGGTGTGGTGTGGTCGGAATGAGGGAGTCTCAAGAACTTTATACATGCTGGTTGTTTCCACAGTTTTTTAAAAGGCAGAATAAGGGAAGCTCCACGTGTTCTACGTTAGAGTAGGGAAGTCTGTTGTTTTTGGAGATAATAACCTGCCAGGAGGAAAAAAGATCCAGGCAGGGAAACTCCTGGGCTCGAGGGAGAAAGACTGGGCCAGGCGCTTGTGCGCTTCAGAGGGCTTCACTCACCCAAGTGGCTAGGCCCAGGCCGGGGGGGGGGGGGGGGTCTGATCTCAGTGACGGATTTGGTGGGTGGTGGAAAGGGGCTGGGAGGTAGGAGGCAGCCTGGCCTCCCAAATGTATTTTTCCCTGGAGATATACGCTCTAAGACTAAACTTCCTAGCATTTTTGGGTTACAATGGGCTGGCTTAATTATCATTAACGTCACTGTTCCTTAGGAACAGTTCGGAACACTGTTCCTCAGGTTTCAGATCTCTACTTCTGTCACAGCCATCACTGAGTGCTATGGCCACTCACTTCCTGTACAGGCTCCATGGAGGGCATATTTGAAATCTATACACATGTTCAATATAGGATCTATTCCTCTTTCTGTTTGACTTTCTTTGTCAATATTTAGGGCTGGGGATTTAGCTCAGTGGTTCCCCTGCCTGCCTTGCAAGCACAAGGACCCGAGTTCGATCCCCAGTACCAAAAAAAAAATTAAATAGGTTTAGACTATATAAGTGAATTTTTGCATCTGAGCATTATACCATCTGGATACATATAGGTAACAATTTCCAGATTCCCACCCACAGTCAGCATCTCTAATGTCCACTGCTGTGGTTTTTTTTTTTTCCTTAAATTCTTTTATTGGTACATTTTAGGTATACAATACATTTACATTTATCATTGGGTGCTTGTACCTGTACATGATGTATCTTGGTTCTTAATTTTTTCCCCATTACCTGTGCGCCCTTCACCCCTAAGCCCTTCCCTATTTACCTACTTCGTTTCCATTCTTTTTTCTTTTCTCATAATTTTTCCTTTCCCCTTCCCCTCCCACCACCCCTACCCCTTTGGACCTTTTCCTATTTCAAAGTATCATTTATTAGTTATTAATCCTTTTAGTCCTTATTTATACTCTCAGTTTCTCACACTAGAGAAACTATTCAGTATTTACACATGTCTGTCTTATTTATTTCACTTAAGAGTATGGCCCCAATATGCATCCATTTAGCTATAAATGACTCTAGTTTTTCGTTCTTTATGGCTGAGTAGTACTCCATTTTATTAAAAAACCACATCTTCTTTATCCAGTTTCCAGTTGATGGACACTTGGGCTGTTTCCAAGCTTTAGCTATTACAAACTGTGCTGCAATAAACAAGGGTAATGATTCTTTTAATTCTTTTGGGAAGATATCCAGCAGGGAAATAGCTGGGTCAAATGGGACCTCTAATGCTAGTTCTCTGAGGTATCTCCACATGGATTTCCACAGTGCTTGCACCAGTCTGCACTCCCACCAACAATGGAGAAGGGCTCCTTTCTCTCCACAGCCCCGCCAGCATTTGTTATTGGTTGATTTCTTGATAGCAGCCATTCTTTCTGGGATGAAGTGGAATCTCAGTGTTGTTTTCATCTGCGTCTCTCAAATGATCAGTGCAGTTGAACATTTTTTCATATGTTTATTTGCTGCTTTTACTTCTTTGTCTGAGAAATGTCTGTTCATTTCAGATGCTCATTTTTGAATTGGGTCTTTGAATTTGGGGGGGGGTCCTGATTTTTTTCAGTTCTTTTTTTGTCTTCTTTTTTTGTTTGTTTTGGTACTGGGGATCGAACTCGGGTCCTTGTGCTTGCGCAGCAGGCGGCGAAACCGCTGAGCTAAATCCCCAGCCCCTTCAGTTCTTTATATATATTCTAGATAATAGTCCTTTGTCTGAGGGACAGCTGCTAAAATTTTATTCCCACATTTAGGTTGTCTCTTAGCTCTGTTGGTGGTTTCTCTTGCAGCGCAGAAGCTTTTCAATAAGATGAAATCCCAGTTGTTGATTCTTTCTGCTAGTTCCCGTGCTTCTGAGGTTTTGTTCATAAAGTCTTTTCCTATGTCAATATCTTCAAGAGTTCTACCTAACTTATCTTCCAGCAAGTTTAGTGTTTCTGTCTTAATATTTAGATCTTTAATCTACTTCGATCTCAGTTGAGTGCATGGTGATAGGTATGGGTCTAGTTTTAATCTCTGACAGGTTGAAATCCAGTTTTTCCAACACTATTTATTAAACAGGCTATCTTTCCTCCAGTGAGGGTGGTTGGCTCCTTTGTCAAAGATGAAGTGGCTGAGTATGTCTGAAGTTGTTTCTGCATCTTCAAATCTATTCCACTGATCCTCAGGTCTGTTTCTTTGCCAGTACCATGCTGTTTTTATCACAGTAGCTTTGTAGTATAGCTTCAAGTTGGGTATTGTGATACCCCCAGCCATGTCTCTGTTGCCCAGAATTGCTTTTGCTATTCTAGGTCTCTTATGGTTCCAAATGAATTTTTGGATTGTTTTCTCTAGCTCTGTGAAATGTATTGTTGGAATTTCAATTGGCATTGCATTAAATCTATATAGCAGTTTTGGAAGTATGGCCATTTGCACTATATTGATTCTTCCTACCCAGGAACAAGGGATGTCTTTCCATTTTCTTATATCCTCCTTGATCTCCTTTTTCAGGGTGCTGTAGTTTTCAGTGTAGAGGTCTTTTGCTTCCTTTGTTAGATTGATTCCTAGATATTTCATTTTTTTGGATGCTATTGTAAAAGGAATTGCTTCCCTAATTTCTCTCTCAATGAGTCTGCTATTTGTGTATAAGAAGGCTATTGTTTTTTGAGTGTTGACCTTACATACAGCTACTCTACTGAATCTGTCAATTAAGTCCAGAAGTCTTTTGGTAGAGTTTTTTTGGTCTTCTATGTAAAGTATCATATCATCAGCAAATAATGACAGTTTAACTTCTTCCTTTCCTATCTTTATTCCTTTTATTTCTTTCTCTTTTCTAATTGCTGTGGCTAATGTTTCCAGAACTATATTGTACAGGAGTGGTGGACTGCTGTGGTTCTTAAAAAACAACAGCAGCCACATGGAGAAAATCAATACAATGTTGTTAAAACATGATTAAATTTATGCTATTTCTAAACTTGAACGCTTATTTATTTATTGGGTACAGGAGAGTGAACCCAGGGCCTTCACATTGAGCTACATCCCTAGCCCTTTTTAAATTTCAAGACAGGGTCTCACTGAATTGCTAAATTGCCTAGGCTGGGCTTGAACTTGTGATCTTTCTGTCTCAGCCTCCCAGAGTGCTAGGATTACAGGCGTGTGCTAACACTCCTGGCTTTGAATGCTAGGTCTGACAAAAGACCATCCAAGATCCACCTTTTTGAGGAAATTCAACATTGACCTTATGTTTTTTCCACTGGGACAGAGTTTTTAAGAAAGAATTATTTACTCCTGAGGGTTCATCCCTTTCCTAAGTGGGCCACGCATGCCCTCTTGCCCATACACCAAGCTGCTCACAGAGCCGTCCCTGAAACACAGCTGCAGCCTGGCACACATTTTTAGTTCCAGGCTTCAAGATTTGGACAACTATGGTAATCCTCTCCTCAGAACAAGTGTAACAAGTGTTAAGGTGTAACAGGCAAATAATACATAAGATTGTTGCTTAAACACAATGAAACAGGGAGAGGGGAAATATTAATTCCTCTCATCAGCCTAAAAAAATCTAACATTGTAATTCAGAAAAAGCAACAATAAATCAAAGTTTGCTCTAATATAACTAATTCTTTGCTATTTTAGTTTTGCTCTGGTATAATATCATTTCAGTGCAAATTTAGGGTTCTTAATTCACTTGCCACCATCAGATGCCTTAAAACAAGCTTAAAGAGTCAGTCACACAGGGCTGGGGATTTAGCTCAGTGGTTTCGCCACCTGCTGCGGAAGCACAAGGACCCGAGTTTGATCCCCGGTACTAAAAGAGTCAGTCACACAAAAGCATTGCATGTCAAATGAAATTAGAAGATATTTTGCCACTGTCTTCAATGTGGTGGTTGATAATAAATCTAAGCCAATTTTTGCCTGTAGAACCCTTGTGCTTGCATCACTACCATATTCATGCGCTCCCTGCCCACGTTTCTTACCCGTGATGCATCTCCCTCCTGCTTGATCATATCCATTCCAGGCAGCTGGTTTGGGAAAAGGCTGCCTCCCCTCAGAGCAGGATCATTTACCTGCAGGTGACAAGACATGAGGATGGGACTTCCAAAGTACTGGAAAACACCAACCATCACCTTGAGCCCTGCTTCTAGGAGTGTATAACAACGGGAAGAGAGACAACATAAAAAGGGCTCACCCCTGCACTTGTTCTCAGTGTATCCACGCCAGGGAGAGTATAGAGAAACATGGAAGGGAATACTTAGACCAGCTGTCTTCAAAATAAAACTACATTTGCTTTCTGTACAGAAATCAAACTCAGCACGGGCAGTAATACTAGAAGCATTTTCATACCTGTTCATTTTCTTGGCTAGTTTAAACTAGACCAGTGACTCACTTTTGGAACTGGGTAGTCATCTGAGAGACTTGATACCTTTGCTATTTAAGCAAGTAATTAATCAGTAAGAACAAGTGTGAAGCTCTCAATGTGGTGCTGGATTCTGTGAATCTACTCTGACCAAGCAAACCATGTGTTAACTGTGTATATTTCTTTTACAAATTACAAAGTAAATGTACATATGCTAAGAGAGAATGACTTTTATCGGATGACACACTACAGTTGTTTTTTTTTTTTGCTTCCTGATTAACTCTAATTTTAAAAAATGGGCTCAGAGTGTGGCTCAGTGTGAAAGCCCTGGGTTCAATTCCAAGTGCCACCACTCCCATAAAAAAACAGAAACAAAAACAAAAAACAAGTATCAATTTACTTCTGTGTGGGCTGGACCAGGAGGACTGGGCCACATCACAGTACCCAGCGAGCCTCACCTTGCATGTGTTCCTGAGAAAGCAAATCAGAAGTCACTAGTGGCCAATACCTGAAGGAAATTCAGTATCAAACCTATCTTTTCCTCACTGAAAATTCTCTATTTCTTTAATTTGTGTCTGTCGAATTTACTTGAGTGTTTAGCCACCATCATCAATAGCAGTCACGTAAGTCACCACCGTAAGCATAAAGCCTTCTTACATGGTAAAGGCCTTCCAATTTTCTCATGTGCCACCTTACATGTTCATTTATCATCATTTCACAGAATAAAACACTGAGGCTTTGTAACATTCAGTAAATTTTCACAAAAATTGTGATTTACTACCATCAGAATTAAACAGACCCAAGCCAGGCATGGTGGTACATGCCTAGAATCCCAGCACTTGGAGGCCGAGGCAGAAAGATCTCTGTGAGTTCAAAGTCAGAACTAAAACAAAAGTCAGAGTCCTTGCCATATTTTTACTTCAAATGAACTATCAAGGATCAGACTAGAATGATCAGCATTTTGGGACCTTAAAAAATAAGATTTTATACCATGAGACCCTGTTTAAAAAAAAAAATTCTATAAATCCAATGTGTTTTTTTGGTACTGGGGATCGAACTTGGGTCCTTGTGCTTGCAAGGCAGGCGGCGAAACCACTGAGCTAAATCCCCAGCTATAAATGCATTGTGAAAAGTACTAACCTACAGCTTTACCTCTGGATCAACCAGAGTTTTTTTTTTTTTTTTTTTAGACAAGGTCTCACTATGTAGCTCAGGCTGGCCTTATCTTCCTGCCTCAGCTTACGGAGTGCTGGGATTGCAGGCATGCACCACCGCATCCAGCTTTATCTGGTTTTACATTTAGAAAAAAGCCTGTTCTTAAACCACAGACTCAAAATAAAGCTATGCAAACTGTACACTCACCATCTCATTTTTTGAGATTAATTTTAGATATTGCTAAATTCTTCAAATAAAAGAAAAATGTTACATGATGTGAAAGTTAACTATTTTTAGAAATCCTTCAGCAGTTAGGAATCCTTTCATGTTTATTTCATCATTAACAGGTGAAAATAAGGTGAAAAAAAACTCTGTTAAAAAAAAATGTGGGAGCTGAGGACAGATGGAAAGTTGAGGTCCACGGAAAGATGCTGTTAATGTAGAAAGACAAAAGGAAGACACTGGTCTGCTCCTCAGCACTCACCTGCTCAGGACCCATGGAAGACAGCCCCGACGTAGGCACGGAGGTCACTGAGGTCATGCTGATCTGTCCAGTCATCTGGTTCATGGTGCTCATGCCACCCGTGTTGGTCGCCATGGATACATTGATGTTCATATTGTTATTGTACATGCTGGTGTTTGCTTGCTGCCCAAAGTGTGGTGGAGACTGCTGTGAAAACATGCTGGAACACAGGAAAAGAGGAAATAAAATGCTAGAGCCTGACAGCAAACAGTAGCGGGCAGTTTCGAAGACCTGTTTCTCAGGCATTTACTTTCAAATGAGCAAATCAGTACTGCGCGAACCCAGTGGTACAATGGAAGGTGGTGGAGTGGGTGAGGCTTCAAACAGGGAAAGTGGTCCACAAAGCTGCAGGGGTGACCAAGCTGTTTCCTGTCAGTAAATTACTGTGGTGGTCGAAGTGTATCCTCCACTTTCCCAGCAGCATCGGAGGAACTTTTTGTTTGATTTTACCATAGGCATGGATAAAGGACTGCTTTTATGTGTCATGACCTCCCACAGCAGTTTCTACGACAAATCAGGGCTTAGAGGTGTTCCTTCGCCAAAACAAGAAGTATATTGTTAAGTTTTTGTAAATTTCTAGTGACTTCTGCCCCAGAAAGAGTAAGCTGGCTTACTTAGCAGTTCATTTGATAATGGATGCTTAAGCAAATAAATTTTAAAAACAAACAAAAGAAACGGGTAGTCCACAGAAAGTTTCCCTGGTGACCGTTTATATAATGAAGACACAGAGCCAGGGAGTTACCTGCTTCCACCCATGCTCCCCTGTGCCCATCCATTCATGTCTGAGGGGGCCTGATAGGCTGGGTTGGCCTGAGACTGCTGCATCATGGGGCTCTGCGTATGTGCCATTCGGGGTGACATTAGAGGACTCTGGGGAGTCGTAGCCCCAGTAAAGCCTGGATCAGGTTGCTGACTTATTCCTTAATAAACAAAACAGAAACCCAAAGATATTATTAGTTTTATCAGAGACACACTAAAGTAAAAGAACATTCTAACTTAAGTATCCACAGAAAATTAGTTTCAAATAAATGATCCGTGTGGTGATGAATCACATACACTTTAAAGATTCTAAGCTAAGATAGAATGTATGAAAAAAGCTGGACATGGGGCTAGCCTATAATCCCAGCATTCTGGGAGCCTGAGGCAGGAAGATTACAAATTCGAGCCAGCCTGGGCAACTTAGCAAGAACCTATCTCAAAATTCCCAGAGGGGCCGGGGAGCTGGCTCAGTGGTGCTACCGCCTGCCTCACAAGCACAAGGTCCTGAGTTCGATCCCTGGTGCCAAAAAAAAGAGAGCCAGATGTAGTGGTTCATGCCTGCAATCCCAGCACTTAGGAGGCTGAGGCAGAAGGACCGCTGCAAGTTTGAGGCCAGCCTGGACTACATAGTAAGACCCTGTCTCAAAACAAAAAGCTATTTCAATTTAAAAAAAGGGAAGGAATTGTGGCTGGAGTTAGAGGATATTCTTCCCTCTAATCCCACTCCAAAGCAAGAATGGGTCAACTATATACATTTCTTTTGGCCTGAAACAGTCAAAGTCTTTAAATTGTTAAATATCACTACAACTGGATTGTATAAACTGGATTAAAGTTCAACTATTTATCAAAAGTCAATACATGAATAAATTTTTCTTTAAGTCACTCCACGGTGAGATTTTTTTGGGGGGTGATATCAGATATGGAACCCAGGCTTTAGATACACGTGCTGGGAAAGTGCTCTACCAGCCATTTTGCTTTTTAAAATTTTATTGTAAGACAGGCTCTCCCTAGCTTGCCTCGGCTTGCCTTGAATTTGGAATCTTCCTGGTTTAACTTCTTCCATAGCTGGGATTACAAGTGTGCACCTGCACCTGGCTGAAATGGAGGTATTAAAAAAAAATTTTAAGTTTATTCCCATTTGTTTTGTTTTGTCTTTAAGAAGGGCTCTATGGTACTTTACTGCCATCCAAGATTAGTAAGAGTAAGGAAAAAAAAATTCAATGTATACTTCTTGTTCAGTTTTGAGACAAATGGCATTTACACTACAAAGAAAGATCTGAGTGTGATGGTGCAAATCTGTAATCCCAACACTTGGGAGGCTGAGGCAGGAGGACTGCCACATGTTCAAGGGCAGCCTGGGCTACATAGTAAGACCCTGTCTCAAAAAAATTAAAATAAACTAAAAAACCCCCCAAAAACCCCTTTTTAGCAGACTTTTCTAAATTATCAAAAAAGAAACAGAAGAATAGAGTTAGAAAAGAAAGAAGATAACTTCTTAGAATATTTTTGGTATAGCGTTACATACATTTTTGCCCAAGACTTGTTAAACATGCATATTTAATCAGTAGTTTTACCATAGGCATGGATAAAGGACTGCTTTTATGTGTCATGACCTCCCACAGTAGTTTCTATGACAAATTAGTGCTTAGAGGTGTTCCTTCGCCAAAACAAGAAGTATATTGCTAAGTTTTTGTAAATTTCTAGTGACTTCTGCCCCAGTACTTAAATCAGCTACAAAAGTTCAAAATCATGCAGGAAAGAAACTACACATTATTTTTGTTTCTTTAAAGAAATTCAGCCAATATAAAGAATAAATAGTTGTCTATAGCTAACTCAGACAAGGGTAGGGAATATTAATAAAAGCACTCAATATTTGTCAATGCTTAACTATTAAACATGACATGCACACAAATATTTATGACATTATACATTTAGTATCTCATCTCTAAAGACTGACATTAAACAACAAATCAATACAAAGAAAACTAACAGATCTTTCACTGTGGTTTCTATATAGCGCTTCTCAAGAATTATTCATGAAAGATTTCATACAATCTTTAAAATCTTTATTTTTTTAAAGTTATAGAATATCTAATGCTTACATTTTGTCTTTCAGTATTATTTTCTGTCTATTGCTTTTTTTGGGTCAGACTCAGAGGTGTTCAAATTTAAGTATGTATGCAGCCGCATTCACAGACACTGACAAGAACAGTATCTCCACACACACACGCACACTAGATGCACGCACTCCACACATACACACTTACTTCGGGCATTCTTAAAGTAAGACCTGCACTCAGAGAAAAAGAGGTACCTGAACTGAGGGCCTGGAAGGTACTGGGCTGGACTTGGGGACTCCTGACAGGCCCCAACTGCCCTCCCAGGTTTCCTAGCACTCCCTGGTTAGCCAGATTCATCTGGGAGCCATGCAAAGAGCTGTGAGAGAGGAGCTGTGACCCAGGACTGGGGGACACTGGGGAGAAAGGACTGGTGAAAGGTGGTGGGGATGTAAATCCAGTACCGTAGTTTGGAGGAAATGGAAATTGCTGGGCATTTGCCTGGGGAATCCGGGGATTGCTCATGGTTGCTGGTAAACCACTAGGAGCCACCATGCTTGGGGTCATATTCAACCCTTGTCCTCTCATCATCAAAGTTCGTTGCTGGACTTGCTGTTGCTGATGCATTTGTCTCTGTCGAAGATGCTGGTTCAGGATTTCCCTCTGTCTTTGGGCCAGCATCTGAGCGTTAATAGGTGCCTGAAATCAACGGTAATGAAGGGAGGAAAACATTGGGGTAGACACAGATTAGAGAGGGTAACGAATGGCACTGTCCACGTAAAACTGTCTGGAAAATAAAATTCCACAGAAGGAACTACTCAGTCGAACAAGTGGTGACTGAGCACATGAGGCTCTAAGTTCTGCGGATACGGTGATTCTAAACCTCTGCTCAGACTTAGCAGGGTTAAGTTCAATGTTAACTCATTTTGTGAGGGTACAGTTAGCTAAAAGACCTCACAAGAACACAGTCCTTTCTATAAGACTCTCATATAAAGCCTGAGGATGGCAGCTTACACTCTCTTTCAGGAACATTAAAATCTAAAGAGAACAAAATCACCATAAGACCTGGAGCACTTCAGAAGCGGATGAGCAAAGACAGGAGGAAAGGAGGTGTAGTGGTGTAGAGGAACATATAAAATAAAGAGCCAGGACAGAGCTAGGTGAGGAGGTAGCGAAAAAAGGTGGGTGAAGGGAACCGATCAGTGCATGCTGTCTTTCTTTTTTTTGGTACTGGGAATTGAATTTGGGCCCTTACACTTGCCAGGCAGGCGCAGCGCCACTAAGCTATATCCCTGGCAAGTGCTGTCAGGAAGAGGTATGAGGCTGTTTATGGGTCTGCAGAAGACACAGTCAGTCCTCCTTATCGGTCACTTCTACCTGAAGTCGCCTACATGCTAAAGTTTATCTGCACCTCCCAAGTCAGCATTCATGGCACTGTCATGTTCACTCGTGGACCGGAAGCACTGATGCCCAACACTCACACTTTCAGCTGAGGTTGGACAAGGTGATGCTCTGCCTCCTCATTTTTCTCATACTGTAAACAAGGATCCCTTTGTGGTCTAACTGGTTCCATGTTTCTCACATCATTGTGCTTTTCGTTGGAGATTTCACTGTTTAAAGTGGCCCCAAGTGTAGTGCTCAAGTGCTGTCTAATGTTCCTATGTGTAAGGCTGTGATGTGCTTACAGAGGAAATATGAGTGTCAGGGAAGCTTCCTTCAGGCTTGAGCTCCCATTTCCTGGCTGCTGAGTTCGGTGTGAGGGAATCAATAATACACATGATGTCTTTAAGCAGAAACTTACATAAAACAAGGTTATGTGTTGACTGGGCTGATGAAAATGTTGTGACCAGAGGGTTGCAGAAACCTAAGCCTGTATTTCTCCTAGAAACAACAGTTTAATATTCCTTTTTTTTTTTTTTTCAGTTTAATATTCTTTAGTTCAGTGTCTGCAGCAACTCTACAACAAGGATCATCTGCATCTGGGAGTAAAATTGCAGTCTACAGAACGCAACTAAAAAGTAACAGACTAGGTACATAGACAGCTGGGGTGGTGAGAGCCAGTGGGTTGATCTGGAACTGGTGGCCCACTAAGTTACTTTACTCAGGTCAGTGGTGTCAAACCTATGGCACGAGTGTTGTTTTTCTTTTAAGACAAAAGATGTTAATGTATGAGTTGTTTTTTCTAAGCTAAAACCTCAGTATTCAGGTTTAATTGCAGTGCTGGCACTTTGCGATAAATAAGTGGGTCTTGGGTTGCAGTTTGGTCATTTGTCTCTAAAACGTTTGCCATCACTGACTGAGTTATCTGGAGAAGAAGTGACAAGAGAGATAACAGGTATGCTGAAAGCTGAGAGCTGGTCTGCTCCCTTACCTGTGTTGGTACTCCAGGCCTGAGAGTCAAGTTCACATTGGAAACATTGCTGATTTGATTCATAAGAGGCTGGCGATTCTAAATACATACACAAAGGAGTCAAAACATTTTCAAACAACATACTTTACTTCCACTCACCTTTCCCAAGTAACTGCCCTCCCCAACTCCTGGCTGGGTATGCCCACCCTCCAGCCCTGGCTCTCCAAGACCCGCTGGATAACTCACCTGCTGTGCTTGAAGGCGATGCTGAAGCTGAAGTCTCAGTTGATTTGGCTGGTTCTGCACCAGGCCTGTGGGCCTGAGGCCTGGTCTGGGCTGCATGCGGAGTGTGGCATAACTTGGACGCTGTCCCATGGCGTGAAAGTTTGGCTCTTGCATGGGTGTATAGCTACCCTGGGCCATTTGTGCCTGAGATGCGTACTGCTGCGGGAAAACAGGGGCCTTCTGCTCCAGCATAATGTTGGAATCCTGACTTGAGAACTGTTCTGGATCTACTGCTTGGCTCTGAAAAGAAAGCCCCCAAATAACAGGCAAATTAAGTCACTAAAAGCAGCCGCATAACTATAAGGCTGTTTTCTCTCATACATTTGAAGATCTGTGTGTACTTACTATACCAAGCTACTGAGCTGGATTCTACTTTTCTTCCCAGGAAACGTCTCTTTGCTCAATAGATCCAGCTACATAAGGAAAGAGGCAGGGCTCGGGCCTGAACGTCAGCAGTACTTCTTCCGAGAGGGGAGAAAGGGGCCAGGAACAGGAACGCCTCCTGCTCACGCAACCCAGTCACAGCCCCGCTGGACTTGTGGACACAAACGTCCTCCAGAAGTGTTAGATATTTAGTTTGGGGATGGGACTCAGGACCTTGCACTTGCAAGGCAGGCTCAGTGCCACTTAGCTAAATCTCCAGCCCAGGGTTAGATCTTCTGACTGATCATCCAGGCCTATATGAATCATTGTAATGAGAAGTCTCTGGTACCAGGCTGGGATTAGCAGTATCAGGATACTGACTACCACTATCTCCATCTTGCAGACAATGAAACAGACTTCGAGACATGAAGCAAGCTGTAAGAACCTCTCTGGCTAGCGTGGGGTGGGTTTCAATTCAGTCTGTGACTCGGCAAGCTGTTTACCAGCACGACACACTATTATTACTTGACTCCTCTCTCTGGCTGCCAGAATTTCCCACATGCTCCACATATTGCCACCATTCATTTATTATCCACCAGACATATTTAATTTGTTTGTCACTTCTCAACTTCTTATATCTATCTGGTTCACAATGAAGCAGGTGTAGAAAATTCAGAACTTTCCCAGGGGGATAGCCTCAGACCAATGTGGCCTTAAATGTCTGTGTGAAGAGTGTCTCTTCTTCTTTCTCCTATTTCTAAGAGTAACTGCTACAAATCTGATGGTATTCAAGAAAGAAAAACCCCGGCAGCAGTAAGACCTCTCAAGCTTTTTCTAGCCTGATACTGTTCTAGTGCTTCCTCAAAACAGTCTGCCTATGTAGTCCCAGAGCCACACAGACCTTTGGGTTAGATCAGCACTGCCCTGTGGTCAGGCTGCAGGAGCTATGGCCCATTGCCCTTCCCGTGATGACTTCAAACATACGAACAGAGCCTCAGCAGGGGTGGCCATTCACTGTGAACTATCTGGAGAACTTTGAACATCTGCCCATCTTTAGCAGAGTGCAACTGTACGTAATTTCCATTTTCAAAGACAACATACAATTCTCATGAGTATAAAGTACGTTTGAACTCTACACTTCTCCTGACTCTAATAGCCACAATTCTATAATTAAGTTTACGATGACAATACTACAATGATGATGGACCTGATGAGACAAAGTAGAAAATGTACAAATAAATGAAAAAAGAGACTAAAAATATTAAATTATTTATGCTAGGACACTGGTTTCAATAAAAAAAAAAGTTCCATGTCCTTCAGCAACTCCAAAGATACTTTGAAACATCACCCTACAAACACAGGATAAACAAAGAATGCTAAGTTCTAGCTGACACCAAAGGCAAAGCCAAGTAGTCACGTGGGAATTTTATTTTTATTTTGTGGAACTAGGAATGGAATGCAGGGGGTCTCTCTACCACTGAGGTATATATCTCAGCCCTTTTTATTTTTTATTTTGAGACAGGGTCTTGCTAAGTGGCCCAGGCTTAGGCTCTTCCTTCGTGCTCCTGTCTCAGCCTCCCAACGAGCTGAGATTATAGGTATGAACCACCACGCCCAGCTCACACAAGAAACATTTAATCTCTATTTTCCTTTCCAGATTTATTTCAGATTATACCATGTAGCCTTCAGTTCTTTCTTTCCATTCTGCTGTTTTCAATATGAATCAACAAGTCTCAGGGTTGGGGATTTAGCTCAGTGGTTCCACTGCCTGCCTCGCAAGCACAAGGTCCAGAGTTCGATCCCTGGTACCAAAAAAACAAAACAAAACTAAACAAAAACAAAAAAACCCCTGGCACAAGTCTGAACACTCCCACATAAGGAATTATGACAAGACTATTTTTAATAGCTCAGAGTAGTCTCCAATGCCTCTGTGTCACCTTTCTCACAGACTTGGTGACATGCCAGAGGTCCAAGAAGTAGATCTGACTCTGGAAGGTACTTTTAGGCAAGAGGAAATGAAGATGATTCATGCTGGGTAAAGAGGAAGGCAGTGACAAGAGGGTGATGGGCTTTTCTCCCACAGTAAACCGGGAAGCACTGCTTCATGAGACTGTAGCTTGAGGCCAGATTCAGATACTGTACTACTGTGGATTTTAGGAGACAAGTTTGGCAATTATATCAATGCTATGAAGTATGCTCAAAGGAAAAATTACTTTTAAAAAAGTAACCAACTAATTCCTAGGAGGAAGGAAGCTAAATAAGCTAAGATTGGTTACCATTTTTATATTGCAGTTTATGCTTACACATCTTTAAAATGACCTCTGCTAACTTACGTTCCAGCACTCCTGCCCACAGGGAAAGAACACTGTATGGGGAAGAGTAGGAGGGCTCATGTTGGCTCCCCGGGAAGGGTCTCGGGCAGAGGCAGCAATGCTCCTCATAGTTTCTCTGTTCCCTGCCCCTTGCCTGCTCCTCCCTGCCAGCAAGGGTGGAAGGTGAGCTGGGCTTGAGTTTTTGCCCTTCTGCTCAGTCACTTAAATCAGAATATAAAGCTCATTCTCAGGTTTTTCCTTCTTGGACAAAGGTTTATGTAAGACTAACAGGACGGGGAGAAAGAAAACATGGCCAGCCTGTCAGGTCAAACTATTCTGTAACATTACCTGTAACACCTTTGTGCCCACCAGAGCACACAGCCCCCTGCCACCCTGTGCTTACCTGGCTGACCAGCTCAGGTATCCCCAAGGCTCTATCGATCTCCTCAAGGCCGTCAAAGTTCCGCAAGGCCAGGTAGAGCTGGTCTAGGAGAGCTCCCTCATCACTCGGAGACTCTGTTGCAGGATGTGGACACAGCAGGTCATCGGGAGAGCTGCCAAACGGCTGCCTGCAAAGAGACAAGCTTCACCTTGGGCTGATGGAAAAGCTAAGTTGACTTCCAGGCTCTCTGTAACAAATTCCTGTACCAGACCAACAGGGAAAACCAACAATCTAATACAAGATCCTCAGTGATCCTATTATAGGCCAGTCACAAATCTAGGCTTGTGAGATATCAAAGCATGTGCTGAAGATTACAAAGGTGATGCTGACAAGCTGAGGTTCTACATGAATCTGTGTGAGTCCAGGGCCCATCCGTCCATTGGATCTCACACATGTACACCAATCCCTCAATACTTGAAGGAATGAAAGACTTTTCTGAACTTTAGCAGGAAGCTCTTATCAACTTCCAGTCATTCATTCATTCATTTATTTGAGAAAGGGTCTTGCTATGTAGTTCAGGCTGGCCTCAAACTCACTATGTAGCCTGGGCTAGCCTTGAACTCACGGCAATCTTCCTGCTCAGCCTCCCAAGTGCTGGGATTTCAGGCATACACTACCATACCCAGCTCACTTCAAGTCTTTTCTTTGGTACCAGGGATCGAACTCAGGACCTTGCGCTTTCCAGGCAGGCGGCGGCACCACTGAGCTAAATCCCCAGCCCCAAGTCTTTGTTTTACAGGAGGCTATGATGAATTACATGAGATTACAAACTTTTAGCAGCATTAAAAACTACATTAATTGTCTCGAACTCAGCTGTAGTTACAATAAACTTGACTGAGCTGCTAGGGAGTTTTCTTTTATAGTGCTAGGGATCGAACTCAAGAGTCTTGTGTAAGCCAGATAAGCACTCTATCCCTGGGCTGCACTCCCAGCCAGGAAATTTCTTAGTCATACATAAGCAGAACTTGCAAACACTTTTTAAAACCCTCAAAAGATATAGCTATTAGCCTTCCCCTCTTAGACACATAAGAAAAGTTGATCATGAATATGCAAATTATAATTGTTATTATATAAGGTAATAGGTGCTAACATCATAATACTATACTCTAATTTCCACAGTATAAAAACTCTTACAATTTAAATTACTTGACAAGTGAAAGATTTTTAAAAAAGAGCTTCTGAGTTACTTTAACATGGAGAAGAGAAATATTTGTATTTTACCAGATGTCTATCTTATATTATTAGTTTATCTTTTTATATGATGTTTTAGAGAAAATAAAAGCAAACAGGTAAGCAATTTCATTCTTTACAAGAGATGAGCTTATCTTTCTGATGCAGTCCAATATGCTGCTTTTTAAGGTAACCTAATGATACTTTGACCTAGAACCCTGAAATACTGAAGGGCTGAGCAGTGAAACCAACAATTATTTCAGTGACAGCAAACTGCCGCAACACAATCTCCGTTCTCCCTTCAGCCCATGTTATTTGTAAGAGAAAACTGTCCAGCTGTGTGTTTCCTTGATCCCACACCTCAACTGCTGTCCCCAGCTCCAAGCTGAGCTCCACCTCCACATGGCTACCAGTGCCATTTAAGAGTGCTTCTGCCTCACTCCTCCTGCTGTCACTGCCTGGTCCTTGGTATGACAGTGTAACAGCTCAGCTTGCACTGAAAATTTCCCGGCTGTCCCTCCTGCTTCTCTTCCACAGCTAAACTCCCTTTCAATTAACTTTTCAAACTCAAGTGTGATCAGATTACTGCTGTCCTGGTACATCAAAAGTGGGAGGAAGGAGCAGCAACAAGAGGGAGAAGTTATTCTCTTACATTCTGGGCAATTATAAATATAATCACAATCTTGGTGGCATAAGTAATCACTAGCAGAAAACACAGCCAACAGACCACCCCCCACAGATGTATCTTTTTTTTGGTGGTGGTGGAGGGTTGCTGGAGATTGAACCAAATTCTCACGCTAAGCATGTGCTTATTGCTGTTACATCCCCAGCAGAAACCCTGTATCTTAAAATTACCCTTTTACTAATGAACTAGTAGGTCATTAGGATGTGAATAAGAAGAAATAAAGTCAAATTCTGCACTCTTGTTTGAGAAACCATACCACTTTCCATTTCTTTAAGTTTCACAAGTATTTTTAAAATTCTGCCAAAAAAGAGCAGGTACTAAGTGAGAAAAGTCAACAATAAAAGAAACCTTATTGTTATACATTTCTAATGGTTATTTATCACCTGTAATTTCTATGATAATAAAGAAATTCATTATTACCATAGTTGGTCATAAATTTCTCCCACCAATTTTTCCAAACTAAATTATTTAAAATAAAAGTGAGATAATGGCTTAAAAAACTGAAATCATTGTCAATGCCACAATATTCTACATAGAAGACCCCAAAAGCTCCATGAAAAGACTTCCGGATTTAATAACCAAATTTTGTAGCATAGCTGGATACAAAGTCAACACTCAAAAACCAATAGCATTCTTGTACACAAATAAACTCACAGAGACAGAAATTAGGGAAACAACATCTTTTACAATAGCATCTAAAAAATGAAATATCTAGGAATCGATCTAATGAAGGAAGTAAAAGACATTACATTGAAAACTACAATACTCTGGGCCGGGGATTTAGCTCAGTGGTTCCGGCACCTGCCTCGCAAGCACAAAGTTCTGAGTTTGATCCCCAGTACCAAAAAACAAAACAATAAAATAAAACAAGTATAGTACTCTGAAAAAGGAGATCAAAGAGTATATGAGAAAATAGAAAGATATCCCTTGTTCTTGGATAGGAAGAACCAATATGAAAATGGCCATACTTCCAAAATTGTTATATGGATTTAATGCAATTCCAATTAAAATTCAAACAGCACATCTCTCAGGATTAGAAAAAATAATACTAAAATTTATCTGGAACCAGAAGAGACCTAGAATAGCAAAGGCAATTCTGGGCCACAAAGGCAAGGCAGGAGGCATCACAATCCCTGACTTGAAATTATGCTATAAAGTTACTGTGATAAAAACAGCATGGTACTGGCAAAGAAATAGACCCAAGGACCAGTGGAACCGATTAGAAGATGCAAAAACAACTCCAGACACACTCAGCCACTTTATCTTTGGCAAAAGAGCTAAACACCTTCACTGGAATTCAGATAGCTTCTTTAATAAATGGTGCTGGAAAAACTGGCTTTCCACATGCTGAAAACTGAGACCCGTATCTTTCACCACATACTAACCTAAAATCAAAGTGGATAAAAGATCTAAATATTAAAACAGAAACACTTAACCTGCTGGAAGACAGAACAGGTAGAACTCTCTAAGACACTGGTGTAGGCAGACTTCATGAACAAAACCCTGGTTGCACAGGAACACAAAGAATCAACAACTGGGATCTCATCTTACTAAAAAGCTTTTGCACAGCATGAGAAACCACCAACAGAGCGAAGAGACAACCCACAAAAAAATTCTTTTGCCAGCTATTCCTTAAAGAACTACTATCTAAAATATATAAAGAATTCAAAAAAAGCCAGACCCCCCCAAATTTAAATACCCAATCCAAAAATGGGCATCTGAAATGAACAGACACTTCTCAGGTGAAAAAGCAGAAACAGCAAATAAATATATTAAAAAATGTCCAACATCACTGGTCATTCAAGAGATCCAAATTAGAACAACTCTGAGAGTCCATCTCACTCCAGAAAGAATGGCTGCTATCAAGAAATCAACCAAAAACAAATGCTGGCAGGGCTGCGGGGGAAAAAGGAACTCTTCTTCACTGTTGGTGGGAGTGTAGACCGGTACAAGTGGAAATCAGTGTGGAGATTCCTCGAAAAACTAAAACTAGAGGTTCCATTTATCCAGCTATTCCCTTTCTCGGTATCTCCCAGAAAGAATTAAAAGGATCATACCACAGCAATATATGCAAACCCATGTTTAGAGTGGCACAACTTATAATAGCTAAATCTTGGAAACAGCCCAAATGCCCATCAACAACAAATGGATAAGGAAGATGTGGTTTTTTTAAACAATGGAGTACTACTCTGCCACGAAGAAGGATGAACTTGAGGCATTTATAGCTAAATCGATATACCTTGAGACAATACTCTTAAGTGAATTAAATTGGAAACACATGTTTAAATACCAGATTGTTTCTCTGGTGTGAGAAACCAAAAGTGGAAATAGGGACTAAAATGTATAATAGATATTGGGAAATGTTCAAATGGGAAGGAGAACAAGGGAGGGGGGAGGGGAAAGGAAGGAAGGGACAAGAAAAAAAAATAGAAGGAAAAAATGGAAACAAAGCTTTTGTATACAGGGAGGGAGAGAGGGGGGGAAGGGGTTGAGGGAAGGGAGAGAGTGGGAAAAAAAGAAGGGGCAGGATATATCATGTACAGGTGCAAATTCCCTATGATGGGTGTTATCATTATGTATATCTAAAATGTACCAGTAAATGTTTTGCTTAAAAAAAAAAACCAAACCAAACCAAAAACCAATAAAACCCCAGCTGGGATGTAGCTCTGCAATATAGTGCTTAGCTGGCAAGTGCAAGGCCCTAAGTTTGATTCTTGGTACCAAAACTCCCCAAAAAACAACCACCAACAACAAAAAAACAAAAACAAATCCAAAACTGAAATCAAACTTCACAAAAGTAGTGACAATGTTGCTTTGTCTGAGGTTCTCACACAGCCAGAGGGGAGAGCAGAGATGGCAGCAGTGGTCCTGGCCTTGCACAGCACTCTGATCACGTTGTCCCACCACCAAGGACAATTCTGGAACTGCTTCCATCTCTGTCTTAACACAACTCTCATCTGCTTGGTTAACAGTAAAAATACTGACATTGGCCTTAGTTCTCCTTAGAAACTGGTCTTTGACATTTCATCCCAAAACGATCAGACACAAGATTCAATCACTATGCATCTGTATTCTGTACAGGTTTTCATGGGAATGGGTGGGTTTCTGACACAGCAAATAACTGCATCTAGAAAAGGGCTACTACTCAGTGACAGCATGAAATTAGAATCAATGATCTGGAAGGACCATGAGAAACCAGTGTCCAAGCATGGCAACTGTGTGTGTTTACTGCAGGTGCACTTGTGGCTTCGTGTGCCATGCTTTCTGACTGCCGCCCTTGGGTGTCAGGCAGAGCCGGCTGGACTCAGTTGCAGTTTGCCCTCTTTCTGCTGCCTGGATCTTACTCAAAGCACAGTGGGAGGACCAGTGGTGCTAGCATTGCCTGAGGTCTGTTAAAAATGCAGAATCCTGGACCCAATTTAATCCTACAGCTGAAACCTGCATTTTAATGAGCCCCCAGAGGTGACTCTTGGGCAGTGAGGTTTAGAGACAGCAGCCACCTACTTCTGCCCTAGCTGAGCAGAATGCAGCCGGCGAGCACTATTCCTTCCTCATCTCCCTACCACAATTATCCAAGTTTCCTTAATGTATTTTTTCTTCCTTAATGTATTTTTCTTTGAGTGAAATAACTTGCTCCTAATTTTTTCTCCCACATTACTGGTGGGCCCATATTCCGCTACGTCACTGTTGTTGCTGTTTGCAATTACTGAGTACTCAGATTATCTCATTACCCCCTCAATATACAGAAAGAAAAGCATGCCCTCCACAGAATTCCAAGCCTGGGCAGTGCCAACACAATGAAAGCACTGCCTCCTACAGCAGCATTCAATCTGAAACCTGCAGTTTTTTCCCCCCTGCATTAAGAAGAAGCTCTGTAAATATATTCCATCTTTAAGAAATTTGAGTTTGGCAATGATATCAGATCAGTTTGGACTTGATTAATCCTTGAAAGATTACCCTGCAGTAAGGTCCGCACTAAACCACTGATTAAAACCCTTAAGAGCCTCCAGGCAAAGCTCCTTCAGTAATAATCTTAGAAGTGTAAGTTTTCATTTTTCTTTTTAGTTTCCTGAGACAGGGCCTCGCTATGTGGTCCAGGGTGGCCTTGATCTCATGGTGATCCTCCCGCCTTAGCCTCAGCCTCCTGAGTGTGGGGATAACAGGTGTGCACCACCACGCCTGGTTAAGTTTTCTAGCAAGTTAGCAGCACAGAATACCCTGCCAGCACCCTTCCTGTTCCCACACTGCCTCCTGCTTGAGGTTCTGACCCATTCCCCGTGGCCTCTTTACCTTCCCCCTGCCCTTCTTGCTTGAGCAACACTATCGCTTGGTCTCAAGGTGCCCTGCCAAAACCCAGTGCGACCTGTTTTTTACGACACAATGGTGATGTTGGGTTCCCACAGCACAACTCTCCAAGAGGCAAACACAAAGCCAATCCAAACTGCTTAAGAGCTGAAACTCAAGCATCCCTGAGCTACTGGGGACAGGTGCTTTTCTATGCTATTAAGCAAAAGAGAGCTGGGGCGCTGGGCCACAGCAAAGACGTCTCAGGCACAAGAGCTAACCTGAGAGTGCTGTGCTGGTCATAGGGAACCAGCAAGAGACCCAAGGGAGTAGTGACCCCTTCCCCTTAGAGGGCCCACATGAATCTTCACTCAAGAAAAGTGTCCTCAGTTCAGACCACACTTACTTCACTGGTTAAGATCAAATATAAACTCCCAATTAAAGAGTACCAAACATAAAGAGGAGCAGGCCAACACTAAGTAAGAGTCAAGAGTGAGATTTAGAACCCCTACACATGGAAGTCTACACATGGAAATTACTGAATCAAGAAATCTAGAAAATAACTATGAATGTAATGTTTAAAGGTATAAATATAGAATAATAAAAATAAGCAACAAGAGACTAAGAAAAATGAGCAGGCAAATAGAACTTTTTTTTTGTACCAGGGATTGAACTTGGGTCCTTGCGCTTGCAGGGCAGGCAGCAGCATCACTGAGCTAAATCCTGGGGCCAGAACTTTTTTTGTTTTGTTTTGTTTTTTGGTACCGGGGATTGAACTCGGGACCTTGTGCTTGCAAGGCAGGCTGCAGAACCACTAAGCTAAATCCTCGGCCCCAGAACTTTTTTTTAAAAAACAGAACTTTTAACAGGTTTAATATCAGAAGATATTTTAAGAGATTTAATATCAGAACCCCAGAAATGAATAAAGAAAATGGAAAAGGCAGTAATATAAAGAGGAAGTGGCTACAAATTTTCCAGAACTGATAAAAAACAAGAATCCACAGATAAATGAAATAGCACATATCAAAATACAAAGAAGATAAGTAAATCTATGCCTAGGTACACTGTAGTAAAATTACAATACGCAAAGACAAAAAAATATGACAAAAGCAAATAGAAATGATCAGTTAAAAAGACAGAAGTGATTAAAATCAGAGTAACAAAATCAAATTTGATCCTATACCACATCACTTTTCAAAAAATTTCAACAACTTAATGAGAAGAATCTGAATTCTCTTTTATACCCTGTTATACTCTATTCTCCTGGCCAAAATCCTCTGAGATGAGTTCCTGTTACCCTAAACATAAATCGTCCCTTCTGAAGCCTATGGGCCTCCAAGATGCTGCTTTGCTGGCTGCATCGTCCCCGTCATCTCTGCCTCTTAGAATCATACTTTTTCTTCAAGACGCTGCAGCCTTCTCCAGTCATCCCAGTTGGACAGGCTCTAGAAACCTGGCTGATTTCCCTTGTGGCACTTTTACTGGACACTATCTCCTGTTACATCAGTATGGATATTTTTCTTTTTTTTTTTTGGAACCAGGGATTGAACTTGGGTCCTTGCGCTTGCACAGCACGCGGCGAAACCACTGAGCTAAATCCCTAGTCCTCATATTTATTTTCTAACTCACCTGCAACTTGTTTAAAGGCAAGTCCTAGATTTGCTGATTTCCTGTGGCGCCTTCCTAGCCCTTTCCTTCCCTATCCAGTAGTTGGTATGTTCTCAATAAACAAAAATACATCAGGTACAAACTACCAAGAAGAAACAAACTTCAGGCATGGGTCTAAAACAACTCACAGAACTCGTGGTCACTACTCTTTCAGCAATCCTGGATCTCAGGACTCACCTGTTCTGGCTGGCAAAGGATGCCTGGTCTATAGGTAGGATGCTTTCAGGCCATGGGGCAGTCTGATTTGGAGGAGCTTGCTGTTGGCTATACTGAGGTCCCCCCATATTCATCTCCAATTCAGATGGCCCTGAAAAGGGAGGGGGAAAAAAAAGAAAAAGAGAACAAAAAAAGCCTTACATTATATAATCAAGGAAGCATCTATTTGTGCTATGTAATATAAAATGAAGGGCCAGGGATTTAGCTCAGTGGTTCCGCCAACTGTCTTGTAAGCACAAGGTCCTGAGTTCAAAAAAGAAATGAAATATCTGGTTAATGGGAAATGCAAAAGACAGAGACAATGACAATTATATTGGTGAATATAAGATGAACTTTTGGTTTGAAATAGAAATAAAGGCAATAATACCAAGGTTAATCACCCATTTCTGGGAATGAATAGAAGCTCTAACAGAACCCTCTATACTGTGCTCTTAGTTTTTGTTCATGTGCATTATACCTCAGCAGTATTTACTGTGCAGGAAAATGAAACTAGAAAAAAATGTAATTCACTTAAAAATCATAAAAATAAATCAATTAACTAGGTGTGGAGCATGTCTGTAATGTTACCTACCCAGAAATCAGTTTGAGACTGGCATGGTCAATTTAATAAATAATAAAAATACACAAATAAAGGGGCTGGAAATGGAGCTCAGTGCTCCATGGATTCAAAGCACACTGCAACAAACAAAAAGAGCTGTACGTTAATAGAAGCAACACTTTAAGATGAAAAATGTAAAAAAAGCTCATTTTACTGACATTGTCAGTTGCTCTGATGTCTGGATGAACAAAAGACAGCAGAATCTCCCATCTGCTTTGCTACTCCATCAACTGCAATAATGCCACACAGCACGGGGCCTCTAGAAAATCCCACCGGACACTCGGGACAGAGTAACATGCAGAAGGCAAGCAGCATCTGTTTATGATGATGAAAGGAGTTTGGGGCTTGCAGGTGTCCTGAAAGGCAGTGGGAACCTGGCCTATACTTTTTGTTTTTTTGAGGCAAAGTCTCCCTTTGTAGTTCAGGCTGGCCAGGTTGGCCTCAAACTTTTGGGGATCTTCCTGACTTTGCCTCCCAAGTGCTGGGATTACAGGCATGTGCCACCACGCCAGGCTTGGAATATACTTTCAAAAAATGTTGGTTGGGGGCCGGGGATTTAGCTCAGTGGTTTCACCGCCTGCTGTTCAAGTGCAAGGACCCAAGTTCGATCCCCGGTACAAAAAAAAAGAAAAAAAAGAAAATTGTTTGGGACGGGGATTTAACTCAGTGGTGCCTCGCCTGCCTTGTAAGCGCCAAGTTCCTGAGTTCAATCCCGGGTATTGCAAACAAACAAACAAACAAAAAAGTGCTGATTTAGGTCACTTGGGCCTAAACTTTTGCTGTATCTTAGATCTCCCTCCAGAGTCAGGCAGGCAAAGGGAAGCCACACAGCACAAACATACTCCTCAGAAGGTCTTCCAGAGGCATAAAAGCTAGTGGATGATAGGAGTTTTTCTCTTATTATGTTATCATCAATGGCTGTAACTCTCCTAGCATTACAACAGCAAATTTTCTGTTGAGTTCATGGCTTTTTTGACTTTAAAAATCAGAGAAATTCAGCTACACAATAAAGTTTATAGAGCAATATCTAAAGCTCAAAAGCCAGCGAAGACTGAGAATAAATTTTAATTTCTAGATATCAGGGTTTTCTTACTATAATTTAAAAGTGAGAAAATAAATATTAAAAAAAAAATTTCTTAGTGGTGCTGCTATACCTGCTTAGCAAATACAAGGTCTTGAGTTCCATACCCAGTATCAAAGAAAAAAAAAAATCTTAGTTTAATTTTGCATAGAAATCTAGGTATTTTTAAACATTTTATAAGGCCACAAACCCTCAAATGATATGAATTTAAGTTTGGAAATTACTTATTACTCCAGTATATTCTATGTAGAAAGACAATGTAAGTCAGCTCCTAGAGATAATAAGCCAAAATGTGCTGGGCAATGAAGGAACAAGGTAAGAAAACCTGAAGTGCCAGAGTTTGCATGACAATTCTGTTATCTTGTCAAAACAAGCCTGGCGTTTTTTCCATGAATGACTTAGCTCTTACTCACTGTGCAGTATCTACATTAAAAGTGCATAAACACTGATGGTCTGAATCACACTAATATACATGATAAGAGGAAGGTTAATATGTCAATCATTAAGAAAATAACCTCAAGGCCAGGGATTTAGCTCAGTGGTTCTGCCACCTGCCTTGCAAGGCAAGGTCCCGAGTTCGATCCCCGGTACCAAAAAACAAAACAAAACAAAAAAAACAACAAAAAAAGAAAATAACCTCAAGGGCCTGAGTTCCATCCCTGGTACAAAAAAAAGAAAAAGAAAAAGAAAAAGAAAATAACCTCAAGCAGGAGCTGCAGTGACCACAAAATTTTTTAATGCAACAACTTTATTGAGATTACTCATATACCATAAATCCATACATTTAAAGTATATGATTCAGGGCCGGGGATTTAGCTCAGTGGCTCTGCTGCCTGCCTCCCAAGTGCAAGGACCCAAGTTTGATCCCCGGTAACAAACAAACAAACAGAAAAAACAATAAAGTGTATGATTCAATGGGCTTCAGTATACTGTATTCAGGGTTGTACAATCATCACCAGAATCAATTTCTGAATACTTTCATTCTAAAACAAAATCCCTCACCATTAGGGTAAGTCCCTCCCTTAAGTCCACCAGTCCTATTGCAGCCACACTGTTTTCTGTCTCTACAGATTTGTCTGTGCTGGGCATTACACATGAATGCTGTCATACAATGTATGATTACTGATTTTAATAACGTGTAGCTGAATTCTAGTAATGCTCAAATTCTGTGTGATGTTATATGATTTAAGAGCCTAAAGTGGTGGCCCAGGAATCCTCATTTAAGGTCCTGGGAGGCTACTGATGACCAGTTAAAAGCCTAAAAGCAGTTACAAGCTATGGCTATACCACTAAACCTTTTCTTTCTTTAAAATATCACATGTATAGCGTTTATACTGTGACATTCTCATTCACTTTTCCCCCAAAGGTGAACGAGTAATTTAATGAAAATAAAAGACCACAAAAGAGTTCCCGCAAAATCCCACTTATGACAGCTTTACTCAGGAGGCTTAAACTGCAATTCAGGAACAAGACCTGAAAGAACTTACAGAGCTTTTAACTGCATTTAAAGGAAGCAGAAAGACTGTAAACAAAGTACACTGGACTGCCTTACCTATGTTCATGACCTGAGACTGAAGCATCTGTCTTTGGCCAGGCTGGCTGTTGGGTCTCATGGGGATGCTAGCTGTTGGGTTCCGAATCATACCTCCTTGGATTGGCCGGTTCATGGCACTGGTGGTAGCAGCACAGGTGACTCTGACAGCTGAACTCTGCGATGCCCATTCCCCAGATGGCATGGTGGGCCGGGAAGCATTACTACCCATCATCCCTGCATGCAAGGCAAAGAAAGCTGAGAGATGCAGCCACTGACAACATATTTAGCATACCTGAACACATCCTATTTTACTTGTTATAGACAATCATTCTGTAATCCACACGTGGCCCAAGAGCTAACACCCTCAATGGGGCAGACAAGGGCCCTGGGCTAAGAAACAAGAATTGACAATTACTATGAAGTTTTTACAACATGAACTTGGCACTCTTTATAGTTTGGAAAAGCTGTTAAAATTGTTCCCACGTGTACTTAGAAACAGGTGCTCTGGGCCAGTGGATAACCTCAACTTCCTTCCTCAGGAAGTGAATCACATTAGCTGACACACGTCAATGCTTTACTTTCCAAATGGAGGTGAGATTAAAAGGAACAAGGTAAAAACTGATAATCAATACAATTTTGATTATAAAGCAAAATTTGAGAATATAACATCAAACCTACACAAGACTTCTAAATCTTCAAAACCTTTTCAGAGTATTAAAATTTGGTAAACTTCAAAACCGATCAAGGACAGCCTCTGATAGCGAAACTAAAGGATCTTTCAGATATTCACTATAGCTCTTCACAGTCAAGGCAAAGGACCACTGCCTTCCTGATTATATACATCTAGAATGGGTTAGGACAGATTTGTGAAAAGACTTCTGTTCTTAAAAAAAAAATAATAATTTTTTTTTTTATAGACAGGGTCTCACTATGTAGTTAGGCTAGCCTTGAACTTGGAGTGATCCTCCTGCCTCAGCCTTCCGAGTGCTGGGATCATAGGTGTATATCATCATGCACAGCTGCGCTGCAGATTTTAACAGTTATCTGAGAACACCTAACAGTAAGAGCACAGCACTGCCAAGCAGGATCCAATGTCTCCTCTGTCCTGGCCTGCAAAGATCTGGCCTGGTCCCTGAGACGCTGGCAATGGCAGAACACTGGCTAAGACCTGACATTCTGAAGGGGAAAACACTCAAATGAAATGTGAAATGTTTAATGATGTGTGTACAAAGGTTTTACTTTCAAATACATAGCTTGCTTTTCTTCACTGTAACTTTGATAAAAATCAAGTACATTTAATAAGTAGAAAGCACGTATCTTGGGTGTTTCTTGTGAAATGAGAAATGTATTGAGGATGACAAAAAGGGTAATTAGTCAAGATTTAAAAAGTTAGAACAATATTAATATTTGAAAAACCATTTTAAGATTATTTTGGAACTATCCAAAGATACTATGAGAGAAAAGGCATTTTATTTTCTGTAAGTCGATTTAAATAATATAACAAGATTAGAAAGCAGAAGAGAGACCCTAATTTGACAATGCTAATACAGTAATTCGGACAGACTCTTGTTTGTTTTGTTTTTGAAAGCAGAGTGAGGGCACCATATGACCTGCATAGCCCAGACAGCACTAATTTCTAGATTACCCAGATTTTTTTTTTTTTTGGTACTGGGGATTGAACTCAGGACCTTGTGCTTGTGAGGCAGGCGGCAGAACCACTGAGCTAAATCCCCAGCCCTAGACTACCCAGATTTTAATTCAGGAAACTCCCAACTTACTATATAAGATCCCTACAACTCAGAACTTGTATTCTGCTGAGGAGTCACCCTTAATAAATCATGAGCTCCTTTGCTCTTGTAGAATTTTATACAAATCAGTATTTTATCTTAAAATAACAAAATCAATATGGTACCATTTCTAAGAACATACAAATTAATCAAGCATATGTGCCTGGCACATATGGCAGGCAAGAAATAATTATCTGTTCAATGGAAAAACTAATACAACACAGTTCATGATTCCGATAAATCCATTACCAATAACAGAATGTTACAAATCTACCTTTTTCCCTCACATGGAAACCACCCCCCCCGCATCCGTTACCAGGGATCCAACTCAGGACCTTGCCAGGCAGGTGCAGTGCCACTGCGCTAAATCCTTGGCTCACATGGAACTTTTTTTTTTTGGTAACAGGGATAGAACTCAGGACCTTCCGCTTGGGAGGCAGGCACGGGAACCACTGAGCTAAATCCCCAGCCCTCACATGGAACTTTTTTTTTTTTGGTACCGGGGATGGAACTCGGGACCTTGCACTTGTGAGGCAGGCTCCGGAACCACTGAGCTAAATCCCCGGTACACATGGAACTTTTATATCCAGTTAACTACCTAAATGACAATGGATAGGTTACAGACTAAACTAAGAATTAAAAAGATCCACAACTATAATTTCTTTTTTATTTTTATTTTTTTATTGTTTATTTTTTTGGTACTGGGGATCGAACTCGGGTCCTTGCACTTGCGCAGCAGGTGGTGAAACCACTGAGCTAAATCCCCGGCCCTAATTTCTTTTTTATAATATCTATTTCTATGCCTTTTGTCTCTAGTACCTTTTAGTACCTCCTCGAGACAAAGAAAGAAAGCTGTTAAATGTGAGCAAGCCTATATTAGAAAAGTCAGCATCCTTCTATGCCATAAAAAGAGCTAAGTAAATGGCTAGTAGATAGTATGTATGTGTGGTACATGGCATGGTACCCAGGGGTACCTAAGCTACTCCTCCAGCCGTTTTAAAATTTTGAGACAGGGTCTCAGTAAGTTGTTAAGTCTAAACTTAAACTTGTCTAGCCTCCCAGAGTGCTGGGATTATAGGTGAGCACCACCACACCCAGCTAATAAAGAGATGTTCTAAGGTCCAGGATGTGGTGGTGATGGCAATCACTGCTGCAGCAATGATTTTAGGTCTGCATCTGGATGACAGCTTGGTAATATGGTACCTTCTGCGAAAGTGTGCAGGGGGAATTTGGCAGACAACTGAAATTACAGTAGGCCAAAGTCCACACCAGATCACAGGCAACTTCCTTTATCTTCAGAAATGGAGCCACGGATCAGATCTGAAACTTATCAGGCCGGGCATATCACTATTTACAATTCTTTACTTTTCTTTGACATGGGGTCTCATCACATGGCGCCAGCTGGCCTACAACTCATGGGCTCAAGAGACCCTCTGCCTCAGCACCCCAGGCAGCCTGGACTAGAGGCACCCATCCCGAAGCACAACTAAAGTTCTTCACTTTTAATTGATATTTTTCTGAATGAGAAATGGATCACTTAGAAGTATGAAAGTCTGGTTGAATTTTAAGCTTTCAATTTGAAATTCTGTTAAGTACAAATTGTCAGTAGGTTTCACAGTCATCTACAGATTACCACTGGAAACTAGCAATGACCAGGGGCGGGGATTTAGCTCAGTGGTTCTGCCGCCTGACCCGCAAGCACAAGGACCCAAGTTTGATCCCCAGTACCAAAAAAAACCAACAACAAACAAACCAGTAATGACCAAATTATTTACAAACATCCTTTGTGTTTGGAATAGTAACTGGGGTAGAAGTGAAGCCTACATTAGACGACTAATGATCAGAAACCTCATCAAAGTAACAATCATAGAATAAAATGGCTAGCTTACTGAAATGGTTTCTGATATGGCACTCTCACACTGAAAACCTGTAGCATTTTCTTATTTTCACAGGTTAGTTTCTAACATGCTCAATGAAAAAACTCTACTAGTTTGATGTGGATGAATACATCATGAAGTGAAATAACCCACCAATAAAGAACAGTGCATTCCAGCCCTTACCTGTGCTACCATTCCCTAAGTTGCCTTGGTTTCCTATCATCCCTTGGTTACCCATCATTCCTGGCTGAGGTATCACTGAGTAGGGACTACTGTTTCTGATTGGTGGGAAAGGTCCAGCACCAGTTGGGCTCTGCAATGTGATGTCAAGTGGTAAATTCTGGTTTGGCAATAACCTGCCCAGTTGCCCTGGTCGTGGGTTATTAAAAGCTAAGGAGAAAACAAATAAAAATTAGAGGTTATTACAGGATAATGGAAAAGAATATTAACACTAGTAGTGTTTAGGGAAAATGTTGTTTTGTAAAATAACAAAGATCTGCAAGTTAGGTATCAACTACCTATGTGCAAGACAAAAATCACAGATAAAAAACAAGCAGCACCAAAATGTAACATATGATCTAATCAGCAAGTCATAATTCTTGATGATCTTGCAAAAAAAAAAGAAGACTCACATGCATGTTATTTACCATGTTACCCCACCCCTCGCCTTTGGAGACAGGGTCTATGTAGCCCAGGCTGCTTTTGAACTTAGTCATTTTGCCACAGCCTCCCAAGTGCTAGGATTACAGCCATGCTCTATTTACATCTGGCTTCTCCACAGTAATTTTTAATATTCAACTACGTCTGCTAAGTAAATCATTAATATAATTTTCCATGTTAGGTTATTCAAACATAGGAGTATTACTTTTTCGTAGTAATGAAGTTATAAACATGTCTTGCATACAGAACAAAACCCACACGTGTGGTTTGGGAATTAAAGTACCATTTCCTAATTGGACTTTCCTAGGATTAGAATTAAAAGTGGATGCTCTTCATTGGATGTTAAAAGTCTTTTGTATGTACACTGTGTAATCTGATGCAGCATTAAATTACAGCTTCTTCTTTTAAGTACAGCTTCTTTGAATTCTGGATACATTTATACGGTTTTTATGGTTAGTTCACAAGAATTTACTGTGTATTAAGCACTACAATCATTAAATTGATAACAATGTTATTAAACTTTAAAATACTAAGATGTAAATGACAATTTATGCTACTAAATTATTAGATAATATCAAGTACTTTTCTATGAATTACATAAATATAGTCTGAATAGCAGTTAAAGTAATTTCTTACAATCCATAGTAGACATAAAGTATTTAGACAAATTAAGGCTCAGAGTGGGAATTATGTCCACACTTAATTATCTGGTTACTACTTGATAATCTGAATAGAATCGGGAGCTACAGACAGAGGAGGAGCCATGAGTCCCCACACAGTCCTTCTTTACTTCCCTAATTAATAAGCACAAATTTTTAGTGTGTTTCTTACCCCCATTTCAATTCTTTCACTTTGTCATCTCTCCGGGTCTGTAATTGATCCTGTTCTCCCCCCAAAATAGTCAGGTTTGAAGAGATACCAGGCAAAAACTCATCTTTATTTTGCTTTATTCTTTTCAAAATGGGCACAAATCACTTGATAAAACACCTAGTAATTAAAAGATATTCTATGATGGGGCTGATGGCTGCCATTTTTGATTTGAGAACAAATGCTGCCAATATTGAGTCAAAGTGTATTTGAAGAAAAACTGTCGTTTTGTTCACCAACACTGAAGAGGTTATCTATCTGTATACATATGGCCCTGCTACAGAAAAAAGTATTTTCGTCTATTCAGAACTATTGGACAACTTCAAATGCATGTCTTAAGGTAGTAACTGAAATGAAGGGATACATAACAATCAGCTGAGGAACTTTATCAACCTAGATTTATCTCCCAGCATGCACCGTGTTGACTACATTACCACAATCCATTTTGAATACCACTTGTGAAGGACTCGGACAGTAGATGGTGCTATTTGACCACAAAAACCACTAAGTGACTAAGCTGTTTGTATCATACTTTAATAAGCTCTGTTCCTGATAGTGTTTATATGGGAATCTCTTGGTGAAACCAGCAATATCTCATACTCACTGCTCTGTGAAATTCGCAATGCTGTTTTCTGGGTTCCAACAGGTGTAACCGGGCTGTTTTCAGCTGTGAGCTGCATGAGGTCATTGATGATGGCTTGCTTGTCAACTGATCCAGCAGGGGCGCCTGGCCTCGTGTCTGGGAAAAGCTGTGGTAATTGACTATTCTGCAAATCATCCAAAATCTCCTCCAAGTTGTCCAGCTCACTGCCAGGCTGTGGTTAACAAACAAAAGTTTATCCAGGCCTACTCCAAGAGTGTGCTCCAAGACTTCTTTGGTATTACAGACCTGACTGGTGTAAGACACCACAGCCAGACAAAAATGCAGACATATGTGCACCTCAGGCCCAAGAGTTGCTAATCATTTTCTAAAAATTAAATTGACAAAGAACAAGTAACTTAATCTCTGGATCCTGAATTCCCTACTGTATCAAGAAAAAGAGAGATGACTAAATTAGAAAGAGGGCGAACTTCCCACATTGTGATCAATTGGTAATTCACAAATGCCCCTTTATTTTTGCTAATCATCCAATTAATTGTATGTATATTTCCAATTACTAACAGTTCAGGTCTATTGTTAAGTTGAGGTTTTACTGTTAAGGCTCCCTACCAATGGACAACAACAACAAAGAAAACTGGCATAAACTGATCTGAATTTGCACTCACTCAAGAGTTTAGCAAATGGCCATTTGCTTTTAGGGCTTTTTACTCCAAGGGTGTGGGGATGGTGTCAGGCACAAAATAAGCTTGAATCAACTAGCTAAGTAATGCTTTTTCAATTTGAGCTGTACCTTTTTTCTGCCTGCACTTTCAGTTTCAAATGACAGTGGCTTTTTCAATCACAGCTTAGGTGACAAAGTGTAGGAAAACAGTACAAAAACTGGCTGCTCCTCAACATAATGGTAATTTGATTTCACAGAAGTCTTTCTTACAGTCTCCCTGTTTTAAATTCAATTTCAAATACCAACGGTATAGTAATATGTATCACTATTTTATACCTGGCACTTTTCTTTTTCCAGGAAGCTGATTTCACAGGTACTCTTTTAAGTGGAACCTATCTATGTGCCAGAATTTAAATTCAGACATCACAGTCACACAAGAAACTAGATGCTAGGATTCCTTTCTAGTTAAGAACGTGCTAAGAGGGCTGGGGATTTAGCTCAGTGGTTTCGAAGCTGGCTGCACAAGCGCAAGGACCCGAGTTTGATCCCTGGTACCAAAAAAAAAAAGAACATGCTAAGAATGATTTTTCTTGATGGGTAGGAGGGAAACAGGCAGTTTGCTCAGAGTCAGTGGATGAACTCTAGTCCTTGTCCAGGACTAGCCCTTTCCCTCAGAACTGGCAAATTAAAAGAAGTACACACCACACACCTGGTAATGAGCTGCACTTACAGCATAAAGGCTTACATTTTAGTAATATGCACAATTCCTATCCTCTATGTGCAAGACAGATTTGCTAAGATTTTTGCAACTTATGGCAGATTTAAAATCTCTATTAGGGTATCTTTTGACCGGATATATTTCTCAAGTTAGGAAGGATGGATGAAGTGACCCCCCTGCCCCCTTAAAAAAAACAGTACTAGGGATTCACCAGGGTCTTCCCACTGACCTACATCTCCAGACCCATTTGAGATAGTCCCACTAATTTGCTAAATTGCCCAGGCTGGGCTGGTCCCTGTGATCTTCCTGCCTTAGTCACCTAGAATATTGGTATTACAGGCAAGTGCCCCACACCCAGCTTTAAGTGACATTTCATTTGATTTTTCTCAGAGACAATAACTTGGTAAATTGTGGAGATCCATTTTTCCAGGAAATTCCTAATGGGAGGTTAGAGCAATTATAAGAACATTGTCTTGCCACCCATTTCTGTTTTTTTTTTTTTTTTTTTTGGTACCAGGGATTGAACTTGGGACCTTGAGCTTGCGAGGCAGGTGGTAGAACCACTGAGCTAAATCCCCAGCCCTTGCCACCCATTTCTAACAAAAAAATGAAAAGCTCTATGGGAGAGTATGTCTTAGATAAGGGTGGGTTTCAAAGTTGCACCCGAAAGTACAGATAGACAAAACAATCCTGAAGCTCCTCAGGAAGGCACAGTACTGCAGCTCCCTCCAAGGGGGACATAACTTTTCCTCCAGGGTGGCAGGACATCATTGTTTCTTTGACCCTGAATGAAGTGGTACAGGTAGGGGCTGCGCTGCATTGCAAAAGCCTCGAGTCACATGTTCAGACTATTACAGCTGCAAGGGAACCACACCCAACAAACTCTAGTCTCTACGTTAGACACCACTAGGGCACATACTCTGAGCAAAACGGCAGGCCAAACTCAAACACTTCAGACCTAACTCCCGCACAGGCCCTGGCTTTGATTCCTAGGATATCTCTCTCTCTCTCTCTCTCTCTCTCTCTCTCTCTCTCTCTCTCTCTCTCTCTCTCTCACACACACACACACACACACACACACACACACACACACACACACGAGTTAACTTCCTTAATCCAGTGTTGCACTAGCCTGGCTCTGATAAGTAATGAAACATACATTTTTAAAAAGACAAGCAGGATTCTCTTGGGGTTATATAGCAAAATGAAATTGGTTCTATGGAGATTCATAACTATGGATACTGTTTGAATTCATTCAAGCTTACCATGTGAAAATGTATTATGTAGTTTCCCCTACTACAGATAATATAGCTTGGCCTGTGTTTATTCCTTGTCAATTTGTGGAGTACACATTTAACATTATCTGAAAGGGATGAATTTGATTGTATGAAGTTTCTAATAAAAAAATTTCTCCTTCTACATTTTTGTAACTTGTAATTCTCATCCAAAGTTCTATCCTTCTCCCCTTTGTTAGGCAGTTTCTTTGCAAGACAAAAAGATTAATGCCTTCCTTTAAAATGCTTTGCCAAGATGCTTCAAAGTTTTGCTTAGGCATCTATTTGAATGCTCAAATTAGCCACATCAATTTGAGTAGTTAGTTTAAACTATTTCAGGCAGAAAATGAGTCAGAAAGATTTTTATAAAAGTTCTACAAAATGAAAAATAGGACAACTTCACTTTAATTTTTCATTTTTCTGGTTTTACAATTTTTTGTTTCAAGTCAATTTGTTCTTTAAAGGAAAAGAGCACATACATTTTAATAAAAAGTATTCCAACAAAGTAGCTTTAATAATATTTTAAACAGAAAATGTAATTTCACCATACTCGCCCAACAGAAAATTGTTAAGAAATAGTAATACCATTCTACCACATTTGGAGGAAAAACTTCAGGACATTACCAGTTCTTTTTTTTTTCCTTGCCAGTCTAGCTATGCAGCCCAGGCTGGCCTTGAAGTTTCCTCAGTTCTCCTGCCTCAGCCTCCTCATACTGGGATCACAGGTATGTACCACCACACCCAGCTTCCACCGGTCTAAAACAGGGTTTACCTTTCTGGTGGAATCAAATACTAAGAAGGAATGCTTTTTAGATTATTTCCAAACCCACATAAGTGTCTCAGGACTACTAGAAAGAATGTAAGAGTATACTTGGTTAGGTATCAACCATTCTCCATTGTGTAAAGAAGCATATGACTTAAGTCGGTAAACATACTGGAAATTTTTCTGTCACTGTTTCTGTTTCCTGTTGGTTAGGAAATGCCGTAAAAAAACATACCTTGTTTAAATACTTTAACCAGTAAAAAATACTATTTTAGGTATTGTAGCACCACTGAAGCATTTCCTGTCCTTAATAAGTTAGTAATAGATTAAACACACACTCAGTTAATGGCTTTTTTCTGAATCAAAGTAACAAGACAGTCAAATGCAGTTCAGGTTCACTGTTTTACCTCACTAAATAACTTACTATATTTCCTGGAAATTAAAAGTCCTCAATAAATGTGTGCAGCAGGTGACAGAAGATTCAATTCACTGGTATTTGGAATCATGAAGGAGAACAGGAAGAATCAATTTTTTCTCAATCTAACTTTGATCTAAATTTAGGTAATGCACACTTCCTGTGGTAACTTTTCAAGTTGCAATGTTTTTGATGTTAAAATTGCTCTGTGAAGCAGTATTTTTGGTGGGATTTTTAGGAGAGAGAGAAGGGAAGGTGAGACCAAGGACTGGATTTCATTAAGAAAAATATATTCACTGAATATGTATGTGTGTGTATCTGGGTGAAAAATACCTGTGTACCTTTGTTTTGAGCTTTCGAGGGAGGCATGGTGCCACTGAGCTAAACACCAGGCCCTACCTTGATTTTTGACAGATCTGGGCTGACTATACTCTAGGCTTTATGTTTCAGAGGTGAGACAATTTTGATTAGAAAATTATCTTTCCTAAATAATAATTAGAAACTGAGCCAAACATTTAGCTCAGTGGCACCACGCCTGTCTGGCAAACACAAGGTCCTGAGTTCAATCCTTGGTACCAAAAAAAAAAAGGAAACTGCAAGTGACTCAAGGATTCTCTTTAAACTTATTTCTTCTTGTCCCCAGTTAGTGCAATTATATTTAAATACAGAAATGCCAAGCTGGGTGTGGTAGCACATGCCTGTAATCCTAGCACTCAAGAGGCCAAGGCAGGGGGATCACCATGAGCTCAAGGCCAGCTGGAACTGCATAGCAAGACTTTGTTTCATAAAACAAAACAGGGCTGGGGATTTAGCTCAGTGGTTTTGCCGCCTGCTGCGCAAGCGCAAGGCCCCGAGTTCGATCCTCAGTATCAAACAAAACAAAAAACCCCACAAAACAACAAAACAAAAAAAGAAATGCCGAACAATGGGCTCTTTTGTGATCCTCTAAGTCTGTAGGGTCACAGACCTGAGATTGAAACAAATTCTTTTTACGGAGGGAGGGGCTGCTCACATTAGACAGTAAGTAAGGTGGGTCACATTGAGTCACTGTCTTGCCCTCTAGCATATGTCAGGACACCTGAGTGACAGTATCCATGCCTGCCACTCTCTGAATAGTCCCATCCAGTAAACCTCAGAAGATTAAAACATTTACAGCTGTCCATATGGTTCACACTTCACTTTATATAAGACATTGCTATACACTTTCTGCTGAGATCCTGTTTCCCCAACTCATGATTTCAATGCAATTTAGAACAGCTGCTGCAGAGACCTGGCATTAACATCCAACTTTAAGGATTAATCACCAATGATGTTTTCATAATTGGGCTCTGAAAAATTCTATTCTTCCCACTCTAGAAATAGTGGCAGCTGTCAAGACATCAAAATGAAAGAAAGAACCCAGGCGTGGTAGCACCTGCCTATCACCTCTGCACACTAGGAGGCTGAGGCAGGAGGATTCAAAGTTTGAGCCCAGCCTAGGCAATTAAGGGAGATCCTGTTGCAGAACAAAAATAAAAATGGCTGGGGTTGTAGCTCTGTGTGCAGACCCAAGGTTCAACTCCAGTAGGGAGGTTGGGGGTGCAGTGAAAGAGTGGAAGCTAACTGCTGAGAACCTGCAGGGCTAGCTGGAAAGGTGGGTGACCTCAGTGCTCCTGATGACCCTGCAGTCCCAACAGGGCCTTAGGCTGGTGGTCACTGCTACCTCAGCAGAGCTCCCTGGGACAGTAAGTGGGCACAGTTCTCTTGGTCCTATTTGCACCACCAATGATGGTGACACATAAAACACCTGCTTATAAAACAAGCTTCAAGGGCAAACTCCAGAGCCACTTTAAGTAGGGAGGGACTTGCAGCTTTTTCACTTTTTAACCAATCATGACTGTAGAACAGGTCTGCTGGGCGGGGCCAGTCTAGAGACTGCAGGGCGGGGTGTGAGGGCCCCTGGTGAAATCTGGGATCCTTAACCACCAGCATCATTTCCCCAGGAAATGCTCAATGCCAAACCTTTATGGCTGGCATACCCACTCCCTTTCTAAAGAAAGAAAAATATGAATGGTTTCTTTTTCCCTATGATGCTGTTACCACCTTGGAATACTATTTTTTTTGGGTTTTTTGGTACCGGGGATCTTACCGGGGTCCTTGCGCTTGCTCGGCAGGCACAGGAACCACTGAGCTAAATCCCGGCCCAACCTTGGAATACTATTAAGAGTAATAGTGAAAAGGGCGCGGATTTAGCTCAGTGGTTTTCCTGCCTGCTGTGCAAGCCCAAGGACCTGAGTTCGATCCCCAGTACCAAAAAACAAACAAACAAAAAGAATAATTGTGAAAAAAGGAGGTTGAGATGTTGGAAAGAATACAGAATTTCAGTTAGGACAAATAAATTTCAGAAACGTACAACGTGTGCTACAGTCAATAATATACATTTGAAAATTGCTAAGAGTAGATGTTAAGCATTTACTCTACAAAAAAATGATCAGATTGTGAGGTAAGGCATGTCAATGAGCTTGATTTAGCCATTCCACAATGTATACTTATTTTAAAACATCATGCTGTTTACCATAAATATATGACTTCTGTTTTGTCAATTAAAAATGATTTTGAACATCACCTTGGATGTTCTTCATCTTTTTCAGGGCATTCATTTTTCAGACAAGCACAACTGATAATGTAACCTGTTATTTTAGTTTTAAATTTACAGATGATGGCTTAGATATACTAACACTGAATCTACCTTTACCTCTCCTATCCATTTCCTCTTAAATTTTCTTCTTTATTGGAGGGTGGTACTGGGGACTAAATCCAAGGCCCCACACTGAACTATGCCTCAGGACTTTTGATTTTTAAATTTCAAAACAGGGCCATGGTAAGTGGTACAGACTGGCCTTGGATATGAGATCCTCATGCATAGCTGGGGCTGGGATTAAAGGCATGTGCCACCCCACCTGGTCTAAAGTATTGTTTATACCAATGCTCTGAGACATTCTTCTACATTAATTGGAAGGGTTGATGGAGAAGAAAGCAAGGTAGAATGATCTTCACTGGGTTTGCAAACCAGCTAAACTCTGATCTTAAAAAGAGAGAAAAGTAAATAAGGAATAATCCAATTAAGTCCGTTCTGACAAAACACAGTTTTGAGAATGTGATTATCTCCAATTTAGGGGTCAGCAAACTATGGCTGGATTTACCTTTTTATAGTGGTTACAGAAAAGAAGAAAAATATTTTGTGCTCCATGAAAACCATACACTTCAGCATCCATAAGTGAAGTTTTCCTGGAGCACACCCACAGTTGTTCAGGGTCTACAACTGCTTTGTACTAGGATGGCAGGCTGAACGGCGGCAAAGCCTGATGATCCAGGTAATGGTGTCACTTTTTGCTGGGGAAGTGCTTGAAACACACAACTCTGGTAAGAATTAACCCTGTTTCAAGGTAAAGGTCACAAAGGAGATTTTTATGAAATCACTTGAGGCCTCCAAAAGCCCTGTGGAAAAAATCCTTGGTATACACAAATTAGCATTCTAAGGAGAGGATATTAGGAAACTCACCTGGTCACTGGGCTCAAAGCTCATCTCCTCCTTCTCAGTTTTCATAGCTATTAGCTTTGTGTTACTGGCAGGGTCTGTCTTACTGTCCAGTCGCTCAAGTTTGGGGGTTATTTCTGGTAAACCAATATCTTTAGTATCATCTTTATCTAGCAAATAGCGAAGTAGTGCATTTTCTTTCTTCTTGGGGCTCACTGGCTCTTGTTTAATAGTCACTTCTGACCCAGGAGCTGTGCTGGTGGACTCTTGACTTAGTTCTTTGCCTGTGGCTTCCGCTGTTAGCTTGGCTAAGTCCACAGGGGAACTGCTGTCCTGCAAGAGTCTGTGCAAAATTTTATGCTTCTCCTTGAGTGAGGTCCCATGGGTGGATCCAGAGCTGGGCAAGCTACCTGTGGAGTCCTTGTTTGTATCCGACAAAGAGTTGGGTAAGGGTGAAGGCTCCACCTGGTCAGACTTGGTGGTCAGCAGCTGCAGGAGCTTGGTCTGCCCTTTGCTGTCGTGCAACCTGTTCTGTCCCTCGGCTCTCTCACCACTTGCCCCCTGGGACATGCTGGAATCGTTTGTCTCTTTCTGTTCTCCAGGATGGCAGGTGCTCTCAGACTGTCCAGTTGTGCCTTCCGATGGCTCCCCATAAAGTCCAAAACAGTCTTTGGAGTCCAAGCTTCCCATCTTGTTGAGTGGGGGAGGATTCATATTAACTGGGGAGTTTTGCAAATTGCCCATTTTTAGGTCTGGTGAAGCCAACGATGACCCTAATGAGACCCCGTGCCCCTCGCTGAGGGCCTGAAGTGCATTGAGGGAACTGTTGGTATAACTATGGCTATTTCCTGTGCTGCTGCAGACTCCCACGGGGGAATGCAAGCTTCCTGCAGGGGAAAACTGACTGGGTGGGATGCGAGGACTGCCAGCCACTCCGGGGCTCATGCGATGCCTTGGTGAGAGCATGGAGTTGGGCTGCCCTGGATTCATGCCAGGGCTGCTCTGTGAGGGACTGTTCATTTTGAGTGCATAGTTACTACCCTGAGGAGTGGTTGCTTGCATGCCTGACACATGGTTCATTCCCCCAGAACCACCAAACCTGCCCATGGGCATGCCCATTTGTTCCTTTGGGCCATTTATGGGAAAATTTATATTGCTACTGAGGGTCATGTCCTGACCTGGGTTCCCAGTGCACATGGCCTGATGGGCAGGGCTGCTAGAGCTAATTGGATTCAATGGCTTCCCCATTGCTTGTCCAGTCAGATCCGGATTCATTACACATATGTTCTGCTCTCTGTATAATGAGGAAAGAAAGAAATGTAAGATAAAAGGAAAATACTTCACAAGTTGTTATTAATTTTGAAAAATGAGATGGCTTCTTTTCTCTACAAGCACAGACTGCATTTAAAGGATAGACAATACTGGGATGAAACCATCTGCAATTACAGACAAGACTGAACATGCACAGTTTTAGACCAAGGGGGATGTTTTTGAGGCAACTCATTAAGATGTCTGTGGTTTTACAGAGGGGGTATGTTTAAATTTGACTACTACCATACTGACATTGCACTTCGTACAGCAGACAGGGTATTAGAGGGGCTCCAATTACATATATATCTTCCTCATGAGGAACACAGCTTGTACTGTCAAAGAAATGATCCAAACAAGTATAGCTGTCTTCAAATATTTGCCAGAAATTACAATTCCTAACAATAAACACATCTGTAGGGCTCAAGAGCTCTGCTATACATTACCTGGGCTCAAGATGGACTGCAAATATAGAGAGGAAAACTTGTCCCTAACTATACAGGGACTGCAGGGTCTAGAACTAAGAGAGCTGTTAAAACTGTTTGGAATTAGATCACCTTGTCTAACAAATTTCCACTCACCTCCCCAACTCCAAGTCAGGGCCTAAGAGCTGACATAGGAGGGAGCTTTGGAGTGATCTCTGTGATTTTATTCCTTCACTCTTGGATAACTCCAACCTGCCCCTTAACTAAGGGACTAAAAGCAGGTTTTCAGAACAAGATGATTTCCCAAGCCCAGTGAACTTTCATTTTCAGCTCTGGCAGTCACTTGTGAGATACTAAACATGCTCACAAATCCAAACAAAACAGGTTTCACAAGATGTCACACTATCAGCCTTCAGCTAGGTGGGTGCAATCTGGCACACCTGTAATCACTTTCAAAATGTTTCACTTTGAAGTTAGATTTATTAACAGCTGGCAATCAGGGCTGCCTGATTTTTTTATTCCTACATAATAAATAATTGAGAAATGGGACTCTTCAACCAGAGCAACTCTATTTACCTTCTGATTGTACCTCATAAAGTTTCATAGCACACATACATAAATATTCATGTAACTTCAAATTTAATCATTTTCTTTAATGTATGCTCTTAAAACAACACGGTTTTTGATATTTATTTTTAAGTCAACATTCACTTTTCTTTCCTTTATTATAAAAGTCTATCACTCTTCAGTTTGAAGTCTAATATCCAAAAGCTAACTTAAATCCAGAAACAAAAACCTAAATCTAAAACATTCTACATGTATACACGTGAAGGTTTTAGATTTAAACACACAAGATCAGAAATCATGCTACTGGTTTCAGTATTCCTGTCTTGCCTGTGTTGCCACTAGGAGCAGATCAATTTCATTGTAAAGGACGATCACATTGGAGTGAAGCTAGTGTGATGTGTTCTTTCAGCCAAATTTTCAAGGCTAAAATTCAAAGGGTAACTCTAACTTGCCAATGTTATGAGCTAGTTTTTAATCAAGAGTTCATGACAACCTAATTTTATACTATATGCTACCAGGATTGATGAACAGAAATGTCTAACAAACCTGCAAAGCTGTAGGACAGTTTGTTGCTTTTGTAATATTTTCTCTCAACCTGGGAAAATGAGTTCTTACAGTTAGCATTACCTGTGAAGCATGTGTAAAGATATTACAAGCTGAGGCTCATTAGTAGTCTGAGAACGGATCAGTTTGCTCTTCGTTTGCGCAGCAACAAGAGTGCCATCGGACAGGGAGAAACGATAGATCTGACTGAATGCCAATCCTTGTCTCAGTACTGAAGGCAAACAAGGAAACAATATATGTTTAGGGAAAAAGAAAACTAATGGGCAGAGGCATAATAACAGTAATAAACTTAAATAAGTTTCTTGTTATTTTCCTACCAACATGTTAAAAAAGAGTAAGACTTCATAACAGTAAAGCATTATAAAAGCACATTTACTTTCTACTCAAAATATCCATAAATTTAGTAATTATTTTTGTTATGAAAAAGAGTAACAGCTTGGCTCCAAATGTGCTCTTAAATCTTCAGTATCAGGGCAAAACAGTGTGTAAATGGTTTCAAACATCAGATAAAAGTAAGATTTCCAATGATATAAAAATGTTTAGGGGCCGGGGATTTTGCTCAGTGGTTTTGCCGCCTGCTGCGCAAGCACAAGGACCAAGTTTGATCCCCGATACCAAAAAAAAAAAGTTCAAAAAATACCTTATAAGGGCCGGGGATTTAGCTCAGTGGTTTTCCTGCCTGCTGCACAAGCGCAAGGACCTGAGTTCAATCCCCGGACCAAAAACACAACAAAACAAAACAAAACAAAACAATACCTTATAGACATGAACAATTTGCTTTTGATTCCTTTACAATACAAACATTAAAATATTTGGTATTAATTATGCTCTCTGAATATTAATCTAGAAGTAACACTGGTGCATGCATCATCTCATACTCCTTTTCTTCAATTTTGTCTCTCATGCTGTAAGAAGTATTATTTCCATGCCTATGACATTAAGTAAAAAACAATCAGAATAATCTTTTCAGAGGAAAAAAAGGCTAAAGAAAACTGAAACAATAAAATACAAATTTTGCTGATGTGTCATTGTTTTATTTTAACTTTCAGATACTTTCATTCTTTTTTTGGTACCGGGGATCAAAGATACTTCCATTCTTTATTTTTTTTGGTACCAGGGATCAAACTCAGGACCTTGCGCTTGCCAGGCAGGTGTGCTGCTACAGAGCTAAATCCCTAGCCCCATATACTTCCATTTTTGAGACAATTGACAAAAGAAGACAATATACAGTAATAAACCAATTAGGTTAACATATTCTCTCTAAAATATATAAATATATTTTTTTTGGTTTTGTTTGTTTTGAGACAGGGTCTTGCTGTGTAGTTCAGGCTGGCCTTGAACTAATGACAACTCTCCTGCTTCAGCTTTCTGAGCGCTGGGATGACAGGAATGCACTATCACACTGGCTAATTTCTCTAAAAAAATCTTGAGATTTATTTTGTCAACCAATGGTATTTTATAACTATCCAGTACTTCAAAAAAGAGTATTTCAATTGGGAAAAAAGAGCCATGTAATCTAGTTGTCTCTTGAACTACTTTATTTTTTTGAGACAGGGTCTTGCTATGTAGTTCGGGCTGGCCTCAAACTCACTATGTAGCCCAGGCCAGTCTTGAACTCACAGGGATCCTCCTGCTTCAGCCTCCGAAGTGCTGGGATTACAGGCATGCATAACCACACCTGGCTTCTTAAACTATTTTAAAAAGGTCTGTCCCACGTTATCCTCAGAACAAATTTTGTGGGCTGAATAGTTAGACCCAAAGCAACATTCACCACGCCACAAAATTGCCACAAGTTACACACCGGGGCGGGGGGGGGGGGATATAGGGAGAGAGAGAGTGTACACTCTGATTTCATGGTAAAATTTCATTTTGGACAGTTTGTCTAATGACTCCCCTGCAGTTTCAATTAGATACCGTGCTTAGTATTACTTTCTACCATCAACTGTTGCATAGTTACTGTGAAATGGCAGTACTGGAAATGAATGACTGTACAGATGAGATGTGTGTCTTGCTTTGCACAATAAATATGTACCTAAAATGCAATGTAAATACAATTTTTATAACAGGATGCACATTCCCAGTGGCTTATGATTTCAGAATTTTATCTGACCTTGGCTGTATCCCTTAAGATTTTCCATTTCCGCTGGCCTACATTTAGCATCTCTGCTAAGCATGCATGTGCGTGTACCTGAACCATTTAGCAAGCTGCCCCATTTACAAAACCGTTCAGTGACTTCCATTCACTGTGAAAAATTACCTATTTGGCAAGTATGCAAGTCTATATGGGTTTCCTTTCGGTAGCCTCATCTGTTTAAACCTAGCACAGTGTTTGGTACATCCATGCAAACCTTCTTGTAAAGAATGAGGAAGACACAGAATTAAATGTAGGGCTATTACAAACTGTGTCACTATAAACATGGGTGCGCATATATCACTGTGGTATGATTCTTTTAATTCTTTTGGAAGATACCCAGCAGGGGAATAGTTGGGTCAAATGGGACTTCTAATCCTAGTTCTTTGAGGCATCTCCATATTGATTTCCACAGTGGTTGCACAAGTCTACACTCCCACCAACAATGAAGGGTTCCTTTCTTCCCACAGCCCCACCAGCATTTGTTATTGGTTGATTTCTTGATAGCAGCCATTCTTTCTGGGGTGAGGTGGAATCTCAGTGTTGTTTTCATCTGCACCTCTCAAATGACCAGTGATGTTGAACATTTTTGCATATGTTTATTTGCTGCTTTTACTTGTTTGTCTGAGAAATGTCTGTTCATTTCAGATGCCCATTTTTGAATTGGGTCTTTATATTTGGGGAGTTTGATTTTTTTTTTCTTTTTGGTACTACTGGGGAATCAAACTTGGATCCTTGCACTTGCGAGGCAGCTGGTGGAACCACTGAGCTAATTTCCCCGCCCTGAGTTCTTGATATATTCTAGATAGTTAGACCTTTGTCTGAGGAACAGCTGGTAAAATTTTTTTCCCACATTGTAGGTTGTCAGAAACAGCCCAATTGCCCATCAACTGGAGACTGGATAAAGAAGATGTGATTTTTAAAAATAAAATGGAGTAGTACTCAGGCATAAAGAATGAGAAACTAGAGACATTTATAGCTAAGTGGATGCACATTGAGGTCATACTCTTAAGTGAAATAAATAGGATACACATGTTTAGATACCAAATAGTTTCTCTGGTGTGAAAAACTACAAAGTGTAAATAAGAATCAAAATGTATAATTGATATTGTGAAATAGGAAGAAAAGGTCTAAAGGAGTAGGGGAAGTGGAAGGAGTAGGGGAAAGGAAAGAAAAAACATGAGAAAAGGAAAAAAATGGGAACAAAGTCTTTGTAAATAGGGAAGGGGTGGAGGGAGTGTAGGGAGGACAGAGGAATGGGGAAAAAATAAGAATCAGGATACATCATGTAAAGGTACAAGATGCCAATGATGAATGTAACTGTATTGTATACCTAAAATGTACCAATAAACTTAATGGAAAAAAAAAGTAGGGCACTGCTATTCAGGTCCCAGGGTCACTGAACACGTTGGCTTATGGTGATTTCTTTTTCTTTTTTTGGTACCCGGGATCAAACTTAGGACCTTGTGCTTGCGAGGTGGGAAGGGGAATCACTGAGCTAAATCCTTGGCCCTGGTGATTTCTTACTTTCTGTTGTTATTATTTACTTCAAGCCAGATACAGTGAAACAGTATGTTAAATATTGATTCCCATCAAAGATAGTATCTGTATTTTCTCTTACTCCTTCCAACTTAAGTAACAAATTGTTGGATTATGTGCTTTTTTGTTTTTTTTTTCGGTACCAGGGATTGAACTTGGGTCTTTGTGCTTGTGCAGCAGGCAGCGAAAATATGTGCTTAATTTTTAAGAAATAAGGATGAAAAAGATGAGTTGAGGAGAAAAAATAAGGGAGAAAGAGTGAGTTCATTTATTGTGATTTGTACTGCTTTATAAGCGATCTAGGGCCGGGGATTTAGCTCAGTGGTTCCACCACTTGCCTCGAAAGCAAAAGGTCCCAAGTTCGATCCCCAGTACCAAAAAAAAAAAGGGATCTAAAAAGTTTAAACATACAAACCTTACTGGCAAAATGCCAAGGTTACAAATGCACATTACTGTGATGACAAACGATGTCTCCATTTTCAATAATTAGTTATAAAAAAGATGCAGACAATTGTCCACTTTATAATGAGGTACACTGCTCTGCCATGAGTCCCTCATGCTGCATGGCCCATATTAACCAACTGCACTCATCAGGCATAGAAAGAAGAAAAGTGTCTCCCTCACCCACTAAGCACTTACTAAAGCAAAAGTATCTCTTCTTGGTTCTCACTTCTTTAAATGAAAACCATAATGCACTCGAGAAAAAGTGCTTCTGTGGAAAAACTTTTGAGAGCAGCACACCAGGAGTGAGCACCAGGGCAGGCCAGGGGACGTCCTGAGCTGATACTGACTGAATCCTGGAGAGTCCCTGGACCTGCCCCAACTCCCTCGTCCACAAATTCATCAGGTGGCTGCTGATAGGGTTAATGAAATGATGCAAAGGGACAAGGCCACACAAAGATCAGATACTCAACAAGGGCAGCATTATTCCTAAAAGATGACTTCGAAGGCCTTAGTTCCAGATGTCCTATTAAGTCTATAACCTGAGACAAGTCATTCACCTCTTTGAGACTTCTGGAAACATCTGAAGTCTGCTGTTAATCACCCTGAAGGAGGGCTTGGGATGCCCGTTTGCTCGGCCATGGATTCACTCATTCTTGCAAATTTCATTTATTCCTATTTCCATTTCTCTTATGAACCAGATACTATTTGTTTTTTTCCCTGATACTGGGAATTGAACTCAGGACCTTGTGCTTGGCAGGCAGGCATGGTGGCACTGAGCAACATCCCCAGCCCCCGATACTATTTCTTTAGACAGTGCCTTGCTGTTTTGTCATACATCTGGAAGCCATGGGAGCAAAGAAAATAACCTCTTCCCTCCTCCCTTTCTCCATCATCCTGCTCTGTCTCCTTCAGCATGGTCTTCTGACGTAGAGATCTCCTGTACCTCTCCTTCCAATGGCAGCAATCAGGGCAAATGATGCAAGCACAGAACACTGAGCCACCAGCTGACTCCAAGGTGAGCTTCAGAAACCACTGTCTGAGAGAATGTTCCCCCAGGAAACAATTATCTTCATAAAGTTCGCTTGAAGAAAATCACCACTCCGAGAAGCATACCTTCATGATGATGCCTCTTAGCGTAGGACACAGATTCCCCTTCATGCTGTGCATGGAACTTCTGGATGCACCTTCTCACCAGATCCTCCCAGCCTGGTTTCATGGCTGCTCTCATGGTACTAGTATCCAGAGAAGTGATCTTGCCTATGAGATAACAGTAGGAATTACACGTACTCATTTATTCTTTATAGAAAGAATTAAAATTAAAAAATACATACATTTGTTTATTTATTTTTGGTTTTCTGAGACACAGTTTTGCTACGCAATTCAGGCTGGGCTTGAACTTATTAAGTAGCCCAGGCTGGCCTCAAACTAGTAGTGATCCTCCCAGCTCAGCCTCCTGAGTGCTGGGATCACAGGTATGTGCTACCACACCCCCCTACATACATTTATTTATAATCATACCTCGGTATGTGGGGCTTTGGTTCTGGAACCTACTTCTCCCCATGAATACCCAAATCCATGAATGCTCAAGTTCTTTATATAAAATAGCATTTGTATGTAACCTACTACTTTAAAGTATTCTCCTGTATACTTTAAATCATCTTGATTACTTCCTAATACAATGCAAATTCTCTGTAAATGGGTGTTACACTATGTTACTTAGGGAGATATGATAAGAAAAAAGTCTGTATGCAATTTTGTTTTCCTGAATACTTTTTTTTTTTTTGGTATCAGGATTGAGCTCGGATCCTTCCGCTTGCAAGACAGGCGGCTTGCAAGACAGGCAGCGGAACCACTGAGCTAAATCCCCGGCCCTCCTGAATATTTTTCATTTGTGGTTGGTTGAATAAAAAGATAAGGAACCTGCAGATAGGGAGAAGGCATGAAACAAAAGGACATTTGATGAAAATAAGTCTTTCTCCTTCTCTTTGATCCTCCAGCTCCTCAGTACTTCTACCCTACCAGCAACACTTTTACCAGTCTTCTAAATATATTCCTTGCATTCACAAATATCTATTATTCTGAAATGACTTCTCAAAATAAAATTTACCTTGGAGATCCTGACGAGTAGTAAAACTTTCTGATGAGGGAAGAACTGGTCTTTCCTTCATGGGGACTCTTCTTGCCACACAAATCAAGCAGGACTGCAAATCTGAAATCATATACATTTATGTTTACCATTTGGGGCTTTAAAGTGATTCAGACATACTTGAACATTTATGACTGCAGAGTTGTGTAAATGGATAAGGGAAGATGAGAAAAACAGCAGGTCCCTCAGCTTCTCACTGCATTCTTCTTCAACAATGTGGGAGATATCTGGGAGGGAGGGAGAACATGCTGTGCAGGAGGAGCTGGGAGCAGAGGATACACAGGCGAAGCCACACAACACATGTGATGCGAGTACATCAGTGTGCAGAGGGCCAACAATCAGACACCATCTCCCCAGGGAGGAAAAGAACAGAATCTTTCTTATTAAACAGCTGAGAGTAATTTAACTTATAACGACTTACAAAATGATGAAAACCAAAATATGATATTTTGTTTTAAGAGGGGTTTGCTTTTTGAATTTTAGGTTTAACATGAGACAGAAAAACTGAAGCTTCTATCAAACTATGTAGGTAGCTCTACCTCAGCAATATGACATTGAAAACAAAGAATATAACTGAGTCTGGACACAGTTTCAGAGAACAACTCCCACAGTACCTATGAGTGTGTGCTGCAAGAGCTGGAATACAATTTAGAATTTTGATCATGGTTAGTTTCTCTCACTACCACTGTTAAGCATCTATTCTTTACCCTCTTCAATTGTTTTATGCATTGGGGTTCACTTCTGGAGAATGGGAAAATGTTTCATTTAACTTTGTAACTTGCAGGCCACACTGCACAGCACAGTTTAAAAAAGACATAAAAAGCTGTTAAAAAGAATAGAGTAATCTCTTCATATCTTACGTCACTGATTCATTTTTCATTTTTTGGGGTGTACCAGGGGTCGAATTCAGGACTTTGTGATTGCCAGGCAGCTGTAGCGCCACTGAACTGATTTGATTGTTCACCTTTAAACTTGGAAAGACTTTCCTGAAATATATCCAGTAATAGTTGGTATTTCAAAATTAGAATGTAATCATCACTAGGGCTGGAGCATGGCTCAGTGGTACAGCAAGTGCTCGGCATGCAAAGGCCCTGGGTTCAAACCCAGCAGCGTGTGTGCATGCGCATGCACGCACATGCATACGCACGCACACGCATCCACACGCACAGAGTAACTGCCATCATTACCAAAATAAGAGCTGAAGTATGGGACATTTAATATGAGACAAACATCTTTCTAGCTGCTTTACATGTTATCAACTCACTGGATCCTCTTTAAAACTCTGAGGCAGGTAGTCTCAAGAATTTCCACTAAACAGAACAAAACCAAAGCACAACGTTTAAGGAACTTGCCCAGCATACTACAAAACTTGGGCAAAGCTGGGTCTCAAACCTGAGCATACTGTGGCTCAGAAATCCTGCTCTTGTGCAACATTGTATTAACACACAGAATCTGATTTTAAATGTACAAAATGTGCTTAAATACGAAGCACAAAATAATAAATTAGCAACACCATTTTTTCATCACTAGAATATAATCATGGATGAATTGGCAGTACTTTTGTTACATAAAACAGAACCATTTTAAGGTTATAAATCTAAACAAAAGTTAAAATTTTGAAATACTTTAACATCTATAACTGCTCCAATAATTTGTTTCCAATAAAATTTAAATGTAAATATATTTCCCTATTTTATTTTTTGTCTTTTTTGAGACAAGGTCTCACTATGTAGTTCAGGATGGCCTTGAACTCAAGGTAATCCTCCTGCCTCAGCTTCCTGAGTTCTGGAATTATAGGTGTGCACTACCATGCTTAGCTACATACTTTAAATAACTACTCAATAACTAGTATTCAATGGAAACTATGGTTCAGGAATATTCATTTAAAATTTATTGGATACTAATACTATATTGATGTCTTTGACTGATAATGAATTGATGCTCAGAGAGGGTGTAAGGAACTTTCCCAGTCACAGAGGTGGTGAGTGGCTGAATTAGGAGGGGATAAGTCTATTAGGCAGCCCAGGATGTTTCTCTCCACTAGTGATCATTACCTCTTTTCCTTCTGCTTCATATGCAAAATGTATTCTTCCAAGCTGTCTTATACGACAGAGAGTGACCTGCAGCTGTATGGACTGGCTTGCTTGGAGGGTATGGAGGGTACTCATCAGGACGTCTTTTTGGGTAATAGTCTAGTAAGCTTATATAGTTTGAGGCCCCTCCATTTCCCACATCCACCTCTATCTTTTCTTAATTACCATTCTATCACAGTACACGTGGACCCAGTAGACATGAATAAACTTGAAAGTATATGAAAAATGTTTGTATCTATGGGCAAAAATCCCTAGGGTTGTGGCATATTGCTTGCATGACACATTCAAAGGAACCCAGGATCCTCCAGTGTTTAGAGCTGCACTGGTACAGTAGTCACTAGCTATTTAATAGAGTCAAAAGTTGATTTATCAGAAAAAAAAGTAAATACCGAAAAGAACAAAGAAACAGCTTCTGAATTTTTCTTTGTGTGACAACTAGTTTTAAGACAATTATGTGTGAAAGAAGTAGTACAGGAGTAAATACACAGATATGGAAGATATTCTAGAGGTCTTGTCCTACCTTCTCCTTCTTCTTTGATGGACTTTGGTTGAGAGACAGCAAAGCACTGCATAGTTTCATATTTCTGATGTGCTTCCTGGTTATCATGACCTTCCTCTTCTGATTCGGGTAGAGGTTTTACCAGCATCCGACAGTTGAAAGTATGGCTGTTCCGCCTGGGAGCTTCTCCAGACCAAGATCCCCCATTTACTAACAAGGAAAAAGTAATCCAATATTACAAAGAAACTAACACCAGATTCACTGCTGCTCAATTATGAAAAGGGTGTAGAAAAATGTGGTTATTTTACTTTTACAAAGTGCTTCATATTTTTCTAAATATTTTCATAATCTAGAGGGGAAAATATTCTTAACAGTTTAACAACTTGGGAACATTCTTGGAATTTTCAAAAAAGTCTTCTATACTTCTTATTCTTCTCCAAGACTGCTTCCCTTCAAGTTCTCGCCTTGATTATTTGTTACTAGAATACCACAGTTTCTATTTTGGGGGTTTGCTATCTCTGATTTCTTGGGAATTTAGTTCAATCTACTTGTATTCTAGTTTTAGATGTGTGACCCCCCTACTCAAAACTCTGTAAATGGCACTGTCACATGCTTCAAATTCTTCCAAAGGACTTGGACTTAATGTAGTCCAGAGTATAAGCCCATTTCAATATATAAATCGCAACCTCATTAGCCCATTTCATCCGTCTAACATATCTGTCACTTTCCAGTTCGAGCCTCTCCATAACCCATCATAGTCCCCCACAGATACCTGCTCCTGCTCCTGGCTCCTGCCCTAAAATATGAGGCTGATACTATCTCTCCCAAAGGTATGTGTGCTGCAAGGCTGAGATCCTCTGCAGGAAACACTCAGGCACCGCTCAGGCTCCTCCACTGCCTCCTCCTACAGATTTGTCTTTACTAACACCTTAGAGACATTTTATTTTATCTGTAACTTGGTTGTTCCTGAATTATTCCACTGTAGTCTTTCTTAACTGGTTCATGTATATTTCCTCAGTAAGACTGAAAAACCCTTGAAGACACAGTGTTGTCATTCATTTCTTTCCATGTGAAAAACTACTTCACATACCTTCTATTTTAGTAGTACCAAAACTCAAAGATGTACATATTAATTCAAGAAAGATATTGAACTAAACAAAAGATATCAGTTTTTTTGAGATGCATTAGAGAAAATGAAAAATAAGAGAATGACTGATTTTGAGTCTTAAAATGTACTTATAAATCAGATGAGGAAAGTGACACTCAAGGAAGTGTTCCAGTACTAGAAGAGCTGGAATCAGAATCAGGCTTAACTTTCACTTTGCTGTTCTCTTCTTTACTGTTCTGTATGCTTTGTTTAAAAACAATGGGACCACGGCTAAGGATTTAGCTCAGTGGCACTGTGCCTGCCTGGCAAGCACAAGGTCCCGAGTTCGATTTCCAGTACCACCCCCCCCCCCCAGACCAGTAGGACAATGAAATAGGAGATGAAAAAAAAGGGATTAAGACAAGCAAATATACCTGCAAAGTCACTGTGGACAATCAGAAGGAAAGGGGTGCTATAGTGAGTCTGGTGCTAAACCCATGACCACTAGACTAGGCTAAAGAGGATGAAAAAGGGAAGAAGCCCTAGGCAGAAAAAAAGTGAACATCCAGCCAACTGTAACAAATTACTTCAAAATTACAGAAGGAACCACAGCTAGCTATATATGTCTTTCAGACATTCAGAAAGTTTACTTCACTATGAACACTTGTAAAAGCTTATTTACATAATGGAGACTATAAAGAGCAAAGAAGAAAAACAGTTCTTATTCAGGTTAATAAGTAAGTTGAAAGAATCCCGGGCTGGGGATTTAGCTCAGTGGTTCCGCTGCCTGCCTTGTAAGTGCAAGGACCCAAGTTCAATCCCTGGTACCAAAAATAAAATAAAATAAAATAAAGGAATCCTATACAAGAATTCATACATTTTTTGCATACATTTGCAATTATTGTGAACAATGAGTTTTCCTATAAAGGAAAGCTAGCCATAATGGAATTTGAAAAGGATCTTTTGCTATTTATGGTGCTAAGGATAAGACGAGATAATATATAGTTTTAAGAAAAAGTAGAGAAATACTTGACAATTTAGGACCTGACCTCATTCTGTATTAAAATACACACTTCTTTTTATCTGTGAAGATGTTCTTAGCATCATCAGTTTAAGTGAGAATATTAAAAAAAGAACCACTGAGTAAGTGGGAACAGCAATATTCTAAGGCAGCAACTAAGGCGGGCCCATGCTGTGAGTCATCCACTTTAGAATGTGGCCCTTTGTCATCACACACACTGCTGGGGAGCAACTCCAAAATGAGGTGAAGAAGTCAGGAAATTTGAGAGGCTGAGTGGGCTAAGGAGGCAGTGTGTGTCAGAGCAATGCAGGACTCTGATATGAAAGTGACCATGTGGGGCTCGAGGGTTGATACATGGGAACTGTCTATACTATTTTGTTCCTTAGGGTTCGAATGTGGAGTACACATACACCATACCCTTTTCACAGGTAGGACTCAAAATGAGTTCAATTTCAAATTTTAATTTTCTATTTTTCTGTTATGAAAAAAAAGGACAGATCTGAGTTGACATTGGATAGGGTGAGGCAATTTGTTACCTTCTTAAAAAACAATAGAAATAAACTCCATGAAACAGTTGTAATGGGTACATTTCTGAATCATTTTCATGTGTACTTCAAAGAGTTTACAATCAAAATGATCATTCATTCAAGATCAGTTTTAAGTTTAAATACTGAACACCAAGAGCCTCCAAAAAAACTACCCACTCTTACCCCCAACTGATAGGATGCAGCTGTTTTTACCCACTCCTACTAATACAATGTGTGTGAATGGGGTCGGGGAGAAGGAGGCTCAGCAGACAATCATTTACCTATAGACTTTGGCAGCAGGTTTTTGACAAATTCAGTGTGGTCCCCAACATGCAGGATGCTATATACACTTTTGTTCATCAGCTCTTCTTGGTTATACCTTAGATACTGTGTCACATTCTCTGAAACAAACACCACGTTGCCTTCCAGATTCACTACAAAGAAGAACCCATCCAGGGCCTAAAGGAAAAGATACAAATTGCTTTAGCAAGAATGCCAAATAAAATTATATGCAACCGTTAAGAAGAGAATGAGCCCTTTAAGGGAAATACTTAATTCATAGGTAGATAAAAGAGGTTTCTCTCAGAAAGTAGAAATTATTCCATTTTTGTTAGTGGGAGAGAGCCTAGAACAGGGTTTCTTGTTATAACTTAAACAAGAAACACTGTTAATATATCAGGAGATCATTACTGCCCAATAAAAGCATCCAGCTTTTTATCTGTATTTTTAAATGGAGACTGGCTTACCTCACAGGGTTAAAAACTTTCGTGTTGGATACCAACTCAATACAGTCATTTTGTTATACAGTTTTTCTTGCTATACGTGGGAAGAAGAGGTCAGTGGCATTTTTTTTTTTAGTTTAAAAATAAGTGTCAAGGATTTAGCCTGCCTCAAAAGTTCAAGGTCCTGAGTTCGAAAAAAGTATCAAGGGGAAATATTACTGCTACTACAATTTTATTACTTTTAAAATTGTAGATGATCACAGAACTTCAAAAAAACACCAGTCCTTTATTGTTTGGCAGGTATGGGACAGAGTCTGCTTGTGCTGCTCTCCAGATTAAGATGCAGGTTCCTAAATTACCTACATAATGGTAGTGTGCTTCTCATAACATCACTTCAATATAGTTTAGGAAAGAGATGAAGAATCTAAGATCTTTTCAGGAAGTAAAGATAATAATACTATGCCTTTTACATATTGTGTCATTCCAACATTTAAAACTTTGGAAGGAATCTTTGTTTATTTATTTGTTGGTTGGTTGCTTTTTTGAGATAGGTTCTTGCTGTGTACTTCAGGGTGGCCTTGAACTCACTATGTAGCCCAGGCTGACCTCAAATTTGTGGTGATCCTCCTGCTTCAGCCTTCCAAGTGCTGGGATCACAGGTGTGCACCAGCACACCCAGCTATCTCTATCAATTTAAAGAAGAGAAAATTGGGGATCAAAAAGGTTAGGTGATTGCCCAAGATCTTATAACTAGCCAGTGACAGAGCTTGAATTTGAATCTAGACAGACATGACCCTAAAGGTCAAGGTTCCAATTCCTAAGCAGCAGTGTACTCTCCTCCACCATTCGCCCCAGTCCCATCACATCTGCCTTGGCAATCAAAAGGCTGGGGTTCAGTGCATTTCTCCTAGGTACATTACCCCTGCTCCCCGTTTTTGACCACTGAGTATCAGAGCTCTGTTTTAGGGATCAGGTGAATGATCAAGACTAGAAAAGGCTTGATACTGGTCAGGGCCACCTGGTCTAATCAGTTTATGCCAACTGGTTTCCTCATGATATGTGTTTAACATGAACAACACAGGTAACTGTGGGCATAGATAGAGCCTTAAGTGTTTTGTTTTCTCTCAAGTTTGTTTTTTCTTTAAATTATCATTTAGCAGACCCCTATTCTGTGAGGTATCATTAAATATATCCCACCTTTACATCTATTTTCATTGGAAAACTAAGTGCTCTCTCAAACATAAGTGATATAAGCTAACCAGTGAGAAGCTTCTTAAAAAAAAAAAGTGATATTGGCTGGAGATTTAGCTCAGTGGTTCTGCTGCCTGCCTTGCAAGTGCAAGGACCCGAGTTCGATCTCCGGTACCAAAAAAAAAAAAAAAAAAAAAGTGATACTAGTTTTATGTTTTTCTTAAATATTCTGTCAGGTTTTCTTATAGTAGACTGATACTAACCCTCGAGAACTGTGTGTACAGGTAAGCACTGGCAGGGGGACAGGAAGGCAGCTGATTAGCTCTGTACCAAGTATTCCTTTTAAACTCACTGTGTTAGATACACATTCAACAGGGATTTTCATAATTATATTACCTATAGTTCACTTTTGAAAGTACACACTGCTTCCCACTTCTCTGTAAAAGGATTGATTTGTGGCGTAATAAAACTGAAAGATGAGGGGCCAGGGATTTAGCTCAGTGGTTCCGGCACCTGCTTTGCAAGTGCAAGGTCCCGAGTTCAATCCCCGGTACCAACCCCCACCCCCCAAAAACAAAACAAAAAAAACCTGAAAGATGGAATTGTTTCATCTCATAAAACTGTTTGTGTTTCACTATGATATCCTCTGATGAAAAAAGCTGATATTTGGTTCAGTTGCCTAGCAACCACTATGCTATGATGTAAGCATGAGTGTGCATCTATGCCTAGGAACAGCTCCATGAGAACGTGTTTTCTGTTTAAACGATCTCATGTAAACGGGTAAATGATTTAAATTCAAACCATGTCATTAGATTCAAACACTATCTTTAACATACTCAGCACTATAAGTCCTGCTACATAGGTACTTGCTCAATGCACTAAATTCTGAAATATCATTCTGAAACAGCAAAAATGCTGGTTTGATTTTGAGTAGGTTCACTGACATCTAGCAGTCTGATTTTCTACCATTAATGAGCTTAAACTCAAAGGGCTTGAATCACAGTCTCATGGTTACTCCAAGCATTTCTTTTTTTGGGGTATCGGCGATTGAACTTGGGGCTTATGCTTGTGAGGTAGGGAGCGGAAGCACGGAGCTAAATCCTGGGTCCAGCATTTCTTTATAGAAGTCTCAAAAGTCTTCCCAGGAGTTTCTACTCTAATTTTTCCCACCAGAAATGATGAATAAACACAGACATATACAAATGTCCTAACTGTAACTATTTAGCTTATTCTAATTTTCAAATCACTTTTCTGTTTTTAATTCTAAAGTTTTTACAAAAGAAATCACCCACTTTCTTTCATGTAATTCTAAACAGTCCACTTAGGTATACAGTCTTCATTATCTGCTTCTAAGAACCAAGTGGGAAGCAGCATTCTCTGGTCTTCCACTGCTGCTATGAGTATGGAAAAATCAGGTTAATTGTATTTCTAGTTTTTCCCTGGAAATTGTGGTTGAATGTTTTAAAGCCAGTGATTCAAGGGAAGATAAACAATAACTAACATTGGGTCATTTAAAGGCTTTTGGCCAGCAGGTCCAGCCCTAGGGAATGAATTCTGTCATTGTAAATACAAAGACTGGGTCAGATGATCTTTAATCTTTTTTTTCTCTCTCCCACCTACTGCCCCCAATTATATGGTAGATTTTCACAGAATTAGATTTTCTAAAAATAAAAATCATATTATTCACCAACTAAGAAAAGGTGACAATAAGGTCAAGAGAGAATTAGTTATCTTTGTTTTAAAAATCATAATTTCTTATATATGTGTGGCGGCTGCAGCAAGCTTCTGATTCTATGACAGTACTGTACGCTCATATGGTATTTTTCAACCCCATCATATTATCAGCAAAGTAAATTATCTTGAGAACTGACATAATTTATGTCTCAAGGTTCCTGTTTCTTGTTATATTCACTGACATTTTTTATTCTCTCACTCTAGCCTACACCTTGAATTTTAATTTTGGAACAGGTATAGCAAAGCAGTTGGTATTTAGTATGTGTTAATAAAATAGGAAAACTAGATGTCACAAATTCTAAGCAGTAGCCAGCCATAAATCTTCCCAAAGTTAATAAAGAAGACACAGTTAAGATCAGAGCCATTACACTATACTAATCTTAGAAATTCCTTCTGTCTATTCCTTCAGTTTTCATTTTTATGAGGTAAATAAGCTAGTTTGAAGTAGCACACACAAAAACCAGAAGCCTCCTCTTTGTTTCTCAAATTTTAACCTGGATATATAGGCAGAGGTACATGGCATACAGAAAATTTAAAATTTTGGGGTAACATTCCAAACTAAAATATACCATAGCACTCAACAGCACTTGTGAATGTAATTTTCCAAAATGAGTGCTCAACTGTCAATTTATATTCTCATTTGATTAACTTAATTCCATACTGTTAGTTTCAAACAGACATGCTAGCAGCAGGCTCCAGAACACACACTGATAACATGTACATGTTAGTGAGCTCAAGAGGTCTGTAATATAGTACTAATGTGAGTTCTTCTTAAATTGTATTCACTGGCAATTACCATCATGTGAAGATCAACAACAATTTAGAATACAGAACCAAAATGAAGGCATGCTACCTCAAGCATCATGGGCCCCAGCGCATCCTTGTCGATGACACCCTGCCCTGTGGATGATACGTCTGACTTCTGCACTTCATCTATGTTGGCAGCTGCTGCTTTCTCTGCAACAAAAAGAAGTGTGAATGAAATGGTTGTGCTACTTCAAGGGCAGAGTTACACAAAAATATTTTTATTGTAATGATTTATAAAACTCCCTGGTAGGATAAGATCTGGCTATAAAAAACAGTACATCCCCCTGACCCTGAGTGGGAGAAAAGGCTGGAAGCAGGAACCAAACATTCACTTTTCACCTCCAGAACCTGTGGCTCTGATCTCCTTTTGGGTTGCTGAGTAAATGAGTTTAGGTTTCACACTAGTCCCCGACAGGCATTTCTGTAGATTATGAAGCCACCATATACTATGGCACAATTAGTTTCTACTCAAGAGAGTCCCAAAACTAGGATAAATGAGGGCCTGTTGTTCAGAATTCAGTAGCATAACATATTTGATGAAGAATATCATGAAGTCCTGCCCTGCTGTGGTTGCCCCCACCTGACACTATATAAGGTCTGCCTGGACTCTTTAACTATTCCACTTCTGGTCACATTTAATTTAAAGTGATCAGGAAGCCGAGGATTTAGCTCAGTGGTGCTGCCACCGCCTGCCTCGCAAGCGCAGGTCCAGAGTTCAATCACTGGTACCAAAAAAAAAAAAGAAAAAAGAAAAAGTGATCAGGAAAGATTTGGTACCTAACCTATTCAAAGGGCTTAAGGATTTAAAGTGGAGGGACGAGACACCCATCAGGCATCCAGAGAATGTCCTTTGATCTACTACAGATGTGTGTGACACATGCTCCTGGACTGAGCTTGGCAAGGCAGGCAAGCTGCAGATGAGACTATTGGGGGGGGGGGGAAGCTCGCAGGAGAAAGATGCATACTTAACAATATGTGTAAGGTAGTTATTTCAAGAATACCAAAAAAAAGTTTAAAGTGTAACTGATACATATCAACAACCTGCTAGAAAACAACACAAAAACAATGTGTCAATTATTTGTTCCCGAATAAATTATACCCTTGTTTACACTGAATGTTGCCATTGTGATTTAATGAAAATAAAAAACCCCCAACAAACTGTAACTCAATTTAGCACTCATAAACAACTGCTTTCATGACTTTTGTAAAGTTTTTCTTTAAAATTTTTATGCAGGTTTTTAAAATTCCAGATTAAAAAAATCTGGACAGGCTAATTTATGAAACTCAAATATAATTAGGAATCATCCACGTCCTCCAAATCTTGCCACTCCCATCCATGATGGAAACCTCCCGGGACCCGTATATTCATCAGTGGAATGGAAAGAGGACCTGCCTAGTTCAGGTCCAAACTCAGCCACTTACTATACACATCAGGACTTCAAGCCAGTTCTAAGGCTTTAGTTTCCTTTTCTGTCTTCTGTACATCATGGACTAGGCCAAGGATAAATAAAATGATATGTAAGACACACTTTAAAAATTACAAAGTTGTTTTTAGATGTAACTCATTACTAGCACATACTATTTGTATTCATTAATTCTTCCTTATTGAATTCTGTATGTAATTTTTTTTTTGGAGCTTATCACAAGCAGACTGTATCTAGTTTTTCATATTCTCCTACCTCCCTGAATCATCAACTTCTCAGAGCTAAAAAACTGTGACCACCTATAGAGACAGGACTTGTTTGGTAGCTTTTATAACTCAATATGGTGTGGGTTTCCCTTAATGCCAGCTCTCTACAGGCTTGGTCTCATCCAAACTTCCCAGCCAGTCTCCAGCTACAGGACACAGGACTGGCTCAGCCAACTACTAACGAAGATCTTTTTTTGTTGTTGTTGTTACTGGGGATCCAACTCAGGACCTCGTGGTTGCAGGGCAGGCGCACGGCCACTGAGCTAAATCCCCAGACCACGAGGATCTTTTTATTGCTAAAGTAAATGTACACTGGGGCCTGCGTTTTGTTTTTATTCTTTTTTTGACCAGTTTACTCTGTAAGCGGTAGATTTCTCCTTAGGTTCTGCTCACTCTCTTACCTTTCAGAAAAGGGACAGGATGTCACTATCACTTGCTCCTTCATCTAGTTTTCAGGGGCCATTTTTCCTCATGTACTATCCCCCCCCACCGACCCCTTGGATGGAGCAGGGCTCCTATACTCCTCTTAAATGCCCTATATTATGTAGGCCCTAGCATGCTTCAGACTGAAGGCTCCGTGAGCTTAATACAAAATCTCAAAACTCATGTACTAAGTATAACGGATTTATGCGGTCCTTTTGTATTCTTATTTCTGTTGTGTCTTCAGTGTACAGGAGCAAGGAACTGACATCCCACAGGGTGAGGGGCCTGCAGCCTTTACTCTGCCTCCCTGCTGTCTGCTGGGTACCATTCTCTACCCAGAAATATTCTTTAGCAGTAGCAATCATTCTCAAACTGGAATGTTGTAATACAGACTGAAGAGCCTTCCATCATGGCTCATTCCTAGGAGGTATTCCCATTCTCCTTCCAGCACTGCCACTAGTTCAGAGTTTTTCAAAAATATCTGGTGTCTGACAGATGGACTAGACACTCCACCGGTAGTAGATCCTAGAAGTGTTAGGAGCAGGTGAAGCTGTAAGTGGAAGAGTGTGAGGCCCTGGGTTCAGGCCCAGCCCCACAAAGAGGAAGAAAAGAGAACAAACAAAAGAATAAGAGAAAGAAAATTTAAAAAATGGAAATTAACAATGTTGAGGGAGAGTGAGAAATGAAACAACAGTGGCTCATTCAAAGACAGCTCTGTACCTATTACTGGACACTAGAAAACTGCAAGCTATTGTCACATGAGATTCTAATATAACAGTAGGAAATCAGTTTTCTGTGGTGTCTACATTACTGCTGCATTTTAGAGCAAATACAAAATAATTTTTGTGATAATAACTTAGGACCGTTTATAGACTTTGTGAGACATTTATATTTTGAGGATCTGACAATCTTTTTGAGGACCTAAATTCATCTATTAATATTTTTGCAGAGTCAAAAAAGCTTTTACTAAGATAACTCAATCAGGCAGGTTCCTAAACACTGCTAGTCTGGGCATTCTAATATTTTAGCAACATGCTTAGGCAAAGAATTTGTGACTTTTATCAGAAGATATATAGAATCAGGGCCAAATGGACATAATATTTTATTATTGAGAATTTACACATTAGATATAATTTGGGATAAGTCTAAATCTTAATTAAAACATAATTTAGATCTAATAAAACATGTATGTGGGAGACTACTGGAAATCCTGAATAAAGAAGAATTTTCACCCTGAAAAGTTACCTATAATGACAAAAAACATTGGTTTTTTTTGTGTTTATAATATTTAACTGATAAGCCGGGGATTTAGCTCAGTGGTTCTGCCATCTGCCTTGCAAGTGCAAGATCCCGAGTTTGATCCCCGGTACAAAAAAAAAAAAATCAACTGATAAATGTTTCTTTGAAAAGCAGCAGCAGGTATCAGTAACAGGATGAGCAGCTTACCTGAGCCCATGTGAGGAGAAGAAATGTGGCTTCGGGAGGGCTGCAGTGGTTGCTGACTGTGCAGTGAACTATCTTTGTCACCTGAGAGCTCATGCTTTAGCCAAGAGGGCAAAACAAGTCAATGAACCAATGAAGACAACAAAGGGCTAATCTGCTAAGAATGGACTTTAAGCTCAAAGAAGAGAAAAAGATGGCCCAACATAGCTGAAAATATTCACATACTCAGTGGATTCTGAGGGGATGGCAACAAGAAGACAGGTGGCAATGCATTTGTGGCACTGGACCAATAGGAAATCTTAATGTGGCCTTTAACATCAACACTTAGGAATACTAGCCAAAAGTTCTCATCTAAACTAGAGCTCTACCAATTTCTGACTGAAAATGAAACAAACCTTTTCATGAGATCAATTTGAAATTATTTTAGGAAAACAAGTGACTTGAAAGAAAGCCCCAACTGAGTCCGTAAGATTAACTTCAAGGGAACTTTAAAAAGTTGCAATGTTTAGCCAGGCATGGTGGCCTATGCCTGTAATCCCAGCACTGGGGAGGCTGAAAGAGTATCATCACAAGTTCAAGGCCAGCGTGGGCTACACAGTGAGTTCAAAGCTAGCCTGAACTACACAGCAAGATCTGGTCTCCAAAAAAAAAGTTGGAATGTTTACACAAATGAAATTTATGTACATTAAGAATGGGACATTTTCAGCACTTGTAACTAAACAAGTAAGAGCTAAAGGGTAAGAACTCAGGGCGTTTTACTCCTATCCTCAACAGAATGTTTGGAATATATGTATTTTCTAGATAATTTGTTACCTATTTTTCAATTCTGTATTGAATTTGTGCTTTCGCCATTTCTTAATATTAAAAAAAATCAGTAACATAAGGTAACAGAAAATATTCAGAAATATGGTTTTATCCAATGTTAACTGGAATCTAAATGAAACAGGCCCTGAATTTATGTTATTTGGGTACTTTTCATGAAGTAATTACCGCCTCTGTTCAATGTTCAGCTGAGCCTTGAAATTAAACAGAAGGAGGGGGAGAAAGAGGAAGACACAGACTTCTTTGATATATACTGTTACGCTAACTGGACATATACTGTTGTTTTTTAAAAATAATATACTGTTATCTTACAGAGCATTTTAGTAGTGAGTATCCTATTTTTATGTAGCAGATAAAAATAAGTTTAAATCCTTAGATATATTTATCCTTCTGTAAGTATAGCATTACTATATTAAAACACCCTATTTTAATATTTTTAAATTAGGCAATTTTCTCAGTGGTCACAAACTGTATTTAGTTTTCCATATTTTGCATCCATTAAACATAAAAATATATTCTGTTACAAAAATATCCTTCAGTAAAGTCAATAGTAGAAAGCTAGTTCCCAAGTTTCATATGATCACAACCTTAAGAAATCTCATTATTACAGATGGAACTCTTACACCAAAGAGAGATGCTAAAATTTAATTTTCAGAGCCTAAGAAAAGATTTGTCTTTGTGCCTTGACTTCATCATGTCTTCCTGCTGCACTTTAACCATTAGTTATTCTTTTTAGGTAAAGAATATGACCTAAAAGAACAACAATAAAAAATAATTGTTTCTTCACTTTCAAAAAAGATTTTTAAAAATCATGAAATAGCTATGATGTTTTAATAGCAGTTTTACAAATGAAAGACCCTGCCGAATGGAGAGACTATCCAAGGATGCCTCTCTCATCTTTTTCTCACCATCCTTTTCCTCCTGGGTGGATGCTCCAAGAGCAATCCTTTCTGGTCTCTCCATTTGCCTGCTCTCCAGAAATCCAATATTAATTAATTAGATTTCCAGTCTCAAAGCAAAGAACAAAACCCCGTCTCTTCAGGGACTGTGTTAAGATGAGTCATACCACAAAGTGGGGGAAAATCATTACTATATCCCGTAAGTTTTTAAATAAGTGATTATTATTTGCGTTTTCTCTCAGAATAAAAGGTAGGTGAACAGAAAAGCATTTCATCTCTAGAGGTATAACTGACTCAAATATATAAGGAGAAACATTTTTTTAAGCAGCTAGATTAAATTACCCTTTATTATTGGCATGCAAAAGCATATATTTGAAAGTAAAATTCCAGTTTTCTGATGAGAACAATAATAAATCAGAAATTGATCCTGGCAAAAAATTATCTCTTAAAAAAACATTAGATAGGGCTGGGGATTTAACTCAGTGGTTCCGCTGTCTGCCTCCCAAGTGGAAGGACCCGAGTTCGATCCCTGGTACCAAAAAACCAACAAAACATTAGACATTTGTAATTATGAAGTGTTTTTTGTTTTCTTTTTGTACCGGGGATCGATATGAAGTGTTTTCTTTTTAAAAGACCTTTACACATTCCTCTAAAGTACATTTATTGGTTTTTGGCAATATATCAACTCTCACATATTAGGGAGTCTTGTCTACTTGTTAAGACAACTGCACTGAACACATAAACTCAAGGAGTCTTTCCAGAAAGCACTATCAGAACAGAGTGCTAGGACTTCACAGGGATGGCCACATGGTTGCTTTAAATCCAGCAGAAGAGGTGCAACCACCACTGATTACTCAGAAACCTGCACACCATTTAAGGCCTTACAGGGGACAGGATGATACTGCCAGTACGGCAGAAGTTGATCCTTTTTTTATTCTTTTTGATCATCTAAGAGGCTGCAGAAAACTTGTAGACATTAGCCATATTTAAAAAGCCAGAATTCAAACAACAGCACTCACTCTGTAAAAATACATCAACTGAGAGATAATCCACAGGGTATTTACACATATACAGTATAGAAGAATTTTCCCTCTGCCTCTGTTTAGATTTCCTTGATACGAAAGCCAATTAAAAGTTTGTTATTTTTGTATGTGGTCAAGCATGAAGATAGCTGCTTTTACTGAAGCTGTGTTATTTAAAGCATTAGAATTCCTCCCTAAAATGGACTGATACTTTGTGCAGTTTTTATAATTAATTCCACTGCTTCAAAATGAGTAAAATCACTCACCCAAAAACCTATCAATTTTTCAGTGGACTGATGTTAAACACAAGTCTAATCATCTTCACAACAAATTTTAAGATTCTACTGGGAATACAGCCACAATTTCAATCTTTTCTTGCATTTAGGAACTGGATGGTTTCATGTGAAGTGATTGTCAGACCCAGCAGTGAGACCCATGCAGAGCAGAGAAGTCACCGAAACAATGACAGGCAGTTTCTGGCCAAGCATTAAAGATTAAATATTACAGGAAAAGTTACACAGCATCTCAAAGGTTCTAGAAGGTAAAATGAGAGAATTATGCATCTGCACCCAACTAAAATTAGAAAAGCTGCCATATGGCTCTGTGAAGCCAGCAGCATTCTTATTCATTAGGAAGTATTCTGCTAACATAAAAACACAAGGCCCTTCCTGTGCTCTCCAAATGTGTTTATCTTTTCAACATTAATGCACGATATATCATCGAGCTGCTGAAATCTCCTGCCATGCATATTAAAAAAGCACAGCTGCACTTTCTTTAGTAGTGGGAGGAACCTAAGCCCCAAGATGCCTCCCTCTCTTTCTGACACTGGCTTGTTAACATACCATGATTTCCCTTCAGCATGAAGAAATGGCAAAAGGCACCAATCTCAAGGCCATCTCCATCCAGCAAAATCCTCTTACACTCTGCTTCAGAGAAAGCACCAGACTTGGTTTCATTTTCATCAATGGCAAGACAGTACTGCTTATACAGGACCAACAACAACAAAAAAATAAAAATAAAAATAAAAAAGAACCAACAACCATGCCACAAGTTTGAAATGTATAGGCCCACTTTTAACATGAATGCTGTACTGTATACTTATCAAGAGAAAGGACAATCTCTAGACTCTAGAGTACAAATGGCTAGAAAAATCCCTCTGTTCATAACAACTATTATGCATTCTGCTGTCACCCACATGTATTTTTATTTAGTACTATATTACCCATCAGTGTTGAATTTGATAGGTAACATGACACTGGATAATCTTGCATTGTGAGCTATGTGAGTATACAACAATTTATCCAAAGTCTCTCTTAAATAATCTAAGTTTCTAGTTCAAGTCCCGTAGCAGCTTAAAGACATCGAAGAAAAAAAAAGTCAGGTGCACAATAAACCACACAGATTCTGAAAGAACCTATGGAAACAGCTTCAGAACTGTTACAAGTTCATGAATTGAGAGGCAACATATATTAAGTTTGTCATGGCAGCACTTACTCATTCAGTGAGATTGCAGTGTGTCTCTACCTTTACCTTCTGGAGTAATGGATTGAGAGTTAAGGCCAAACACAATATGAAAATTGTTAGAGTAAGTTCTAAATCACTGGGCCCAGCTAGCTAAGGTTTTAGCAGCTACCTGAATAAGAATATGAAGGAATCATAATTTGTTTAGAAGGCTGAAAAGAAAGAATGAAACTAGATGGGGGGAGGCGTCAAAACTCAAGTCAATGGGTATGAAAGAAATAAAAAGTGAAGTTCTAACTCAGCACTAGTTCAAAAGATTAGGGGCAGTTTCTCAAAAGACAAAATTATAAAAATGTTTTCTTTCAAATACTTACGTTAATTCAAAAGCAAAGCCAACAACATTGTGCAGGAACACTTAATAAGTTTCTGATAAAATATAGAAATGGTATGAAAGTTTTTTTCTAAATCCTCAAAAAGATTTTGGTCTAAGTAATGTAAACATTTTATCTCCCAAATCATGAATCCTGCTTACTGGTCTAGATAACCTCATGTCTCAATATTTCTACCTTACGCCCAGCAATACTGAAGCTCATTTCCCCAAATGCATCATACTGCTTCAAGATTTCAAGCACTAGCCTGAAATCTCAGTGCTCTGGGAAGCTGAGACAGGAGGATCACAAGCTTAATCCTAGCCCGGGCAATTTAAGGACTTAGAAAGACCCTGTCTCAGAATAATGGGTTGGGGATGTAGCTCAGTATGGAGGCCCTGGGTTCAATCCCCAATATCTCCCTAACCCCTAAAATTCAAGCATTCTCTCAGACTGCACACTGGCACAGATGCCCTTCTCTTTGAGGACCCTGTTGCTGCTCCACAAAGCTCACTTCAATTAAGTTAGACCCCTTCTTCCTGTTTTCTCCATGTCCCATGGCTACTCCATTACAACACTTCCCCCACCCTATGAGTCCCTTTCACTGCATTGTTGGCGGCTTTGGGGCTATAAGAAATATCTTTTTATTCACTTCTTGGCACACAGTGGGTACTCAATGTTGTGTTGAGTTAATAGTGAACAGTTTTACAGCTGCAGCTGAATTTAAATTCAGCTTTACCAGAATCCAAAGATCACAAATGTTTCTTCAGAAATATGTATCTGTTTGGAAGAGCTTTACAATGTAGGTAACATAGTAGAGTGGAGGTTTAAGATGCTTTTTGGAGTCAAAGCATTAGGCAGTGCCTGGATGAGAATAAAAGTTCAGATTATATGTATTAAGCGCATCAGGGTAATTACTGGAGAGCATGTGGGAAGAAGAAAGTCTCAAGAGAGATAAAAGGGCTTGGGGGTAGTGGGGGACATTCCCAAACAAACTTTATAAATCCAGATTCTCATCTAGGAAGTTACAACCTGCTTTACGCACAAAAGAAGTTTGGACATTAATGGAAGTTTTTATCAGATCCTGGAATTTTCCTAGCCACTCATAGCTCTTAACATAAATTTACAGGCTGGGTGGAGTGTATGTGTGGTGGTGGTGGTTCTACAAATTGTCACATTTGCCTGAGGATCTGGTATGAAAGAGCTTCACCAGGTTTCTTGTCCCTCCCACAGTGTTCTCCGAGAGCAGTTGGCCTCTAAGGACCAAGTTATGCTTGAGCCAGAAGAGCTATCTAGAAAGTGTGATTAGCCTGAGGAAGGATGAAAATCCCTGGAGGGGCTGGTAAAGCTGAATGCCATGAAAAGGTTCAATAAAGATGCAGGGAAGAAGGACAAAGGGAGGAAGAAAAACAGGGAGGGTTGGTGACTACTGCTGTCCACTGGCCCTGTCACCTGTCCCTACTTCCACAAAACTCACAAGGCTTCAGCTTCACCTTAAGGGTGGCTATTCAGAGGGGTGCCTCCCACGGTGGTGAGAGGCCTGAAAACCATCCTGTCACCTGACCTTCATTTGTTTTGGGGGCTATCCTTTCATGCTCAGGAGTCCTTTGTGCTTCCCCTTCGCACCAAGGTGCACTGCTCTGATGCATTTTCATTGTTCCACTTCTTAGACCTGCCTGCTCTTTTCCCTGCATAATCCTCCCACCTGGGTATCTTCTTTCCAGTTTCTCTCTGCAGATGATGCCACCCTAAAGAGACCGCTACAGCTACTTGCATGTGTCCTCTTCTCCTTCCCCCTACTGTGATTCTAACAATATCACAGGGAGGTTAAAATTCCTGGTTTCATTTTGCTTACTACGGTCTATTCCCAAATCTCTCATTCTAGCACTTGCTTGAGCAATCATGGGAGGGCTTTACTAGTGTGCTTTGTAAAAAGCAGGTGTTCCTAATTTAAAGTACCTAATGCAAAAAGCTGATAATAGAACACAGAATCATCTAATTTAGAGACCTAAAACATTAAATTATGCTAAATCATATCTGAGTTAGAGAAGCAAAGCACTGATAACGACGAAAGAACTTTATGTAAGAATGCACAGGAGCACAGAAGTGGGGGACGACACGGACCCAAGGGGCAGGCAGACTCTCCAGGGGTCAAAGCAATTAGAATTCACCAGAACAAAGGCAGTGACTGCAAGGTGAGTGTAGAGCACCTGTGGCAAAAGCTCTGCTGCCATGGACTAGAGAGGACCAGGGTCAGCAGTATCTACTCCCCGGGTCATAGGACACAGCGTGCGTGCATCCAGAAAACCTTTCAATTTCATCACCCAGGTCTTTCACATCCCCTTGTCAAAACTCTTCAGTAGCTAAGAATTTGGTTCAGTCTAGATCAATTCTGCAACCTGATAACTGAAACAAAAAGCAGGTAACTCCTAGGCAAACATTTAGAGAGGAAAAGAAGTGTCTACACCAGATTTGTTCTTATCTCAAAACATCTGAAAAACTCTGAACAATTATAGTAGGCAGAGCTACTATTTCTTGTGACTACAACTGCCATTATTTGTTGTTTCTTTAGGTCATTCTCTATATTCTGGTTCACAAAAGATTATTTACTCTGGCTTGTTTTTGTTTTTTAACCTGTAAGGAACCATCTATGGGAATGGGACTACCTAACAGTTAATATGCAGACATGTACATAAGCACAATACTACACCTTAAAAACCCTAAAAATTGATATTCTTACTCTGAGAAACTCAGCTTGGGGAAGGAACCCAGATATACCCTCAAGGACTTTAGAAAGAAAGGACATGTTGAAAAGTGTACAATCCTGGGAATTTTAACACTGCAAAGGTCCATATGCTCCCAAATAGAACTTTTTTGGGGAAACTACACAAAGTATCATTTTTATAATATAAGGCAACAAGTTTATTTTATCCAAATGCTTTAAACAGCTTTAACTCTGAACTCAGATTTTTACATATACGTACAAATGTGTCCCCTCACCCTCAAATTGCACAATGGTCCTAGTTCTTACGAATTGGGCACTAGCAAGGCTGTGCAATAAGGGCTGACCACGTGTGGCACATTGCAGTGAGGAACACAGCAGTTATGAGTTACTCATCTTCTATACTAAGATCATCAGGGACCCTCTTCCAAAAAATTACCTATGTTGAACATGAGCAAAGTCTGGTGAAAATGACAATGTTTGTTTTGAAGGCCAAACATGTATGTGGCACTACAAAGCATTTTAAAAATAAAGTTTACCTATACAACAAAAAGAAACACAACTTATATTAAATTTTCAATATGTATACTTAAATTTTGTCTGATTGTGGAACATGATCACTGAATTTAGAGTAAAAGGTAAGTAAACAGTAGGTGAAAAGGACTGGAAAGCATTTGGCAAATAAAAAGCAGATTTTCCTAATCTGTTAAAATATGTTGTTTCTTTACTGCCAATACAATACTCTAACTTCAATGGACATTCTAGAGAAAGTTCCTGTCAGATCTCTATTTAATAGTCACTGTATTTTATAATGACAACAGGAGATTTAAACAAATCTTTAAAGTGGCTCTGTAAATTCCTTACAGCATGAACGTTCTCCAATTTAAGCAGGATTGGCAGTGAATCATCAACCAAACTTCTACAACTATTTAAAGCAGGAGGCAATTAGAAGGGAAAAATGGTAAGCCTTACTCAGAAACTGACATGTCTCAACCAGGCAGCAGGAGAGGCACGAGGGCCCTGAAAACTGCTGGCACCTGCATGTTTCAAAGCCCATCAAAAGTGCAGAAGAGACCTGGCCACAATTTGCATGTTGAGGTCAAAGTGAAATTAACAAAGAAGAGCAACAGTTACAGTTTTCTTCAGTTGGTATCCTGACCACCTCTGCTATGAACAGATCTCCTTTTCTTAATGCATGTAATTTCCAGCATATTTTGTAAATTTAGGGAAAAATACTGTGATGCCCTGGTAAATTTAGTAATTCTCCAGGATTTTATTTCAGCAATTTTCTTTTAAATACTTGTAAGGACTATTTAAAAATCCATCTGCAAGAAATGAGAAAAACTGTCATTTCAAAATCTGGTAATTTCTTCTCCAGTAGTTTAGAGAAAACTTTAGCCACAATAGCCAGACATACAGTGAGCACTATGGCTATCAATGGGCAAGACAGAAAGAAAAGTTCGCAGGTGGATTATAACCATCTATATAGGCCATGGAACATATCATAATTCAATAGCTTATTATAAACACACAAAAAACATAATAGTAATTATGTTATTCCCTATTAAATTAACTGAGTTAAATTAGTTTAAAATTCATTTTGCTTTACATTATTAGCCACAAGAGATGTTTCCATAATATTCTACATCCACTCAAATAATGAAATAAAATCTTCATAAAATGTTTTCTTACTTTCAATCTTAATTATCCCAATTAAGCTTTCAAGCGCTAGATGAGGTAGTATTGTACAGTCATCAAGACTTCAGAAAAGTTCTACCCAGTGGAATTCTCAAATAAATTTAGCTCAATGCAGATAGAAAATCTGAATCCGTGAAACTTGTTTTTGGGAATCCTGCCTGCCAGTGACAGCTTACAGGTGAGGCAGATAACGTGGGCAAAGATGGGTAGGGCTGCTGGGCAGACCTGGTCCTCAGAGGCAGCACAAGAGCAGAAGGCAGTCTTTCTCTGCAGACTTAAAAGCCTGGATTTCAGGGGGATGCTGGACTTGTGTCATTTGTAATTCACCTGCCTCTTAAAGGAACCAAATATTATCATAGATTTGCCTTTTCAAACTGTCTTGTTTTTAATTGCATCAATGGACAGTGGGCTCCCCAGAGATTAGAACTGTGGTAGTTGTCAGGTCTGTATTGCCAACAAAAGTATTTGGCTGCATATAGGTTTTCCTGAGAGCAAGTTTAGTACATGACCTCAATCTTTTCCAAGCTTATCATAATGCTGTTAAGGCTCTGCTGATTCAGCACAGCAATCTATAATCACTTGCAAAATGCCCCTGCCTCACAGGGATGTTATGAGACTTAATATAACAATATATGAGGAACACTCTGAGCTCTATAAGATAGGCACTAATGATACTATTCTGCATTGATAATTATAGTCTTACAAAGAATCTAATAGACCTATTCACTAATTATAAATAAAAAGTACTTCAAATAACTTACCATAAATAATTACATGTCAAAAATCTGAAATCATTCAGGTTTTAAAATGGAATGGACAGGCTTCAGAAAGCCATTTCAAAATGAAAACAGGTAAGTTTTTAATAAAAGGAAAATACATTATGTGTCTTGGTGATAAAACAGAAATTGAATCAGAAACTTTTACAAAGCAAAAGCATATTTTATTACAATTACTCTGAGTCACTGCTACAAAATTCAATAACATTTCTATGGGGCCAGGGATTTAGCTCAGTGGTTCCGGTGCCTGCCTTGCAAGCGCAAGGTCCTGAGTTCGATCTCCAGTACCAAAAAAAAAAAAATACATTTCTATGGTTTTCCTACCAACAAATTTAAATTTTAAGTTAAAATCAGTAAAACAATACATTTCTTTAATATATTTCGATAACACTGAAAACACAAATTTTAACCAACACTAGGTTAAAACATGGATAGTTTGCAGAATAATTTTCTTTCTTTTCTTTTCTGAGACAGAGTCTTATGTAGTTGAGGCTGGTCTCAAACTCACGGTGATCCTCCTGCCTCAGCCTCGTGAGTGCTGGGATTACAGGCATGCGCCACCATGCCTGGCTAATATTTTTCTTTTTTGCAGTATTGATTACTGAACCCAGACCCTTTACACTGAGCTACATCCCCAGTGGTGTTTTTTTTTGGAGATAGGGTCTTGCTAAAGTCTGTAAGTGCCCAGGGTGGGCTCAAACCTGTGATCCTCCCGTGTCAGATTCCCAGAGTGCATGTGCCACCATGGCGGGCTTTCTAGTTTAAGCATTATACTAATGCTCCCTTTTTTGGCAGGGGGGTGGGGTGCAGGGGGAGAGAGGTGGTAGCATTTATTTCATAGAGGGGAAATGCCTACGCCTTTTACTCTGAACAAGCCCATCCAGGGTAACATGATGCCTTCAACTCCCTTTCAACTGAGGTGTGTCGAACAGAACAGGGCCAGCTGAGGTGGCAACACTGGGCTTTCACGTGCCACTGCCTTTCCTGGACAGTGACTCTGGCCTTCTTGGTTTAGCAGGTGCCATTTCCTCACAGAAATCTCAGAATCTCAGGGGAGCCAAGCTGTTACCCTCTGCTTCCCTAACCTAGCCATAATACCATTTGCTACATCATATGGACAACAACTCATTTGATCTGGATCTTCTCAGAATTCCCTCAACACTGTCAGGTGCATAAGCAGAGACTGGTTTTTTCATCTTTGTATCCCTACCTCCTGCTGCAACTACCAACCCGTACAGACAGTGTGAGGCAGATGGACTAATCTACATGGTAGAGAAGGCAACAGAAATGGTCCCTCGAGTGTCTGCCTACAGGATCAACTCCCAGCAACAGATAGGACCAGGAACTTTGCTTTCTAATTATCATGTAGAATTTTCTTTTTAAAAAAGTAGTATTTTATGTTTTTAAAAGAATCATGATATCAGTTAGTGGAGATGTAAGGACTAAAAAGACAAGCTTTGCCCTCTCATGGGTTTTAAGGCACACTGGCCAGGTGAAGCCAAGTGTTAAAACAGAGGACTATATTTTTGAAGTGTTAGGGTCTAACATAACTGAAAAATTAGAAATTTCTATGTAATAGTTTGAATTTATATGTATTTTATTTATTTAGTGGGAAGACTCAGCTTGTTTAGTGGGTTAAGTTTGGGAAAGAGCACTGATACGGATGCTGAGTGAATACAGACTCTAATTATCTAAGAGTTTCACTAAGAATGCTTTCATCAGAGAATGAACATGGCAAGGGCTGATTACTTAACTCAAAATAAACTTCCATCAACACACCAGGAACAATGCATACACCTCAGGATGCTAACGGGGTCTAATTAGCTCTCTGAAGTGTAGCAGCTCAAAGGAATTTTGGAAAATAAAAATGTGTAAAAAAAAAAGAAAAGAAAAGAAAAGAAAAGAAAAATGCGAAGGCTAATGATCTTTTTGTTACCCTCTCAAGATAAACTCAACTGCCAAGGAAATTAGACTTACAAGTCTCAAAAATTCAGATTAAGAACACTCTACAGGAATAAAAACAATTTGTTAAATTTTCAAAGTTAAACCCAGTTAAGCAGAATACTTAAAAAAGAAAAACATACTACCCCATGTATACAAGATAAATTATAAGATCTGTCTTTTCTAAGAAAACCGAGTCACTGAGACAGGAATGGAACTAAAAACTCACTAGTACCTAGATCTTTTCTCTTGCTTACCCAAATATGTAAATTGGGAGCTCAATTTAAAATCTTGATCTCTAAGAAAGATTACATGGGGGAAAAAAAAAAGAAGAGGCGGAGTACATGGAAATTACCAAAGGGGCTCTTCAGAGAAATATGGAAGAGAAACAAGATAGAAGAATTAATATAATCACCTACTTATTATACAAAGGAAAGTCAAAGATAGTTGGTTTTTTTTTTTGGTACCAGGGATCGAACTCGAGTCATTGCGCTTGAGAGGGAGGCGGCAGAACCACTGAGCTAAATCCCCGGCCTTAGTCAAAGATAGTTGGGAGAAGATGAACATATAGAATATAACTTATTTTAAGAGAAAAATGGGGATGGGGTGACTAAAAGTCAAAGATTATTTGGGAGGAGATCCTGTGGTAAGGAAGCTAAAAGAGGTAAACCTATTAAAAAGAAAACAGAGAAACTGATAGGCACATGACTTTGGCACAAGAACATTTGGTATTACAGGCCTTTACAAATGTTGGCATTGAACCCATATGCTTTCAGGTTCATGATGAACAACTTCTACTCCAAGGGACATTTTGGATAAAATTTAAAGTGCTCATAATTTGTTCATTAAAAAACATATGGAAATAGCTTTCGTGTATTCTATAGGCAAAGAACGGACAGCAAGTATAGTCTGACAAGGCTGCATACTGAGAATGCAGATATCAGAGGTAAAACTACTATGGCTTTGAAGCCACTAACTCAAACATCCACCTGGTCAATCGTGTAGTACATACATGCTTCCACACTGAATGACATCATGCCAGTTAAAGAGGCAAAGTAGGCTGCTGCCCACTCCTCCCACTGCACAAAAGCTTTATCCATATTTCCAGCACCCCATGTAGAGTACTATCCTCTAGCAAGACGCAGAGCAACCCGAGATTTCCTGTGAAAACAGATGAGCCTTACTTTAATTCTTCATGTAATCTAAGACCCACCATTGACTCTGTGGACTCTGTCTGTTCAACAGAACCTAAGGAAAGGAAAAGGCAGCAGTGGGGAGGGGTGTGTGTGTGTGGTGTGATGGCACACACACACATGGGATGTCATTACGGAAGTGAAGGAGACCAACAACCATCTCCCATAAGATTAAAAGTGATAGGGGATTTAGCTCAGTGGCACCGCACCACTGGGCCTGCCTCACAAGTGCAGGTCTTGAGTTCAATCTCCAGTACCAAAAAAAAAAAAAAAAAAAGATTGAGTGGTAACTAAGGAGGGCAGGGATTTAGCTCAGTGGTTTCGCCACCTGCTGCACAAGCACAAGGACCCAAGTTCGATCCCCAGTACCAAAAAAATAAATAAAATAAAAAGAAAATCAAAGAAACAAAAAGTTAAAAAAAAAGTGATAACTAAGGAGCTTCTAAAGACTGAAGGTGATGTGGGAGTAGAGGCCAAGATTGAAGTCCAGCTTCACTTAGAGTATTTCAAAGAATATCTGGATATAATCACAAGTTTTCAAGACTCCCTGAAGGTCTGTGACTTTTCTTTTGCTGTTTTCCTTGATATATTTTACTTTACTTGTTACTTTTGGTAACAATCTTTAGATATTATCAAAAGTGTTTGGTTTAGGACAAGGGCACATAAAAACCTGAATTTTGTGTTGCAGTGGGCCAGAGATGAAAAATTCTAGCCCTGTTAAAGAAGTGGTCCAGGCCCCCATCCATGGGCCTGCCCTTCTGGAACACCATTCTTGTCATGAAGAGTCTTAATTAGGGCGGTCAAATATGAGGAAGTTGTACGGGGAGGGGGCCAAGACACTACAGTAGGGCAAAAAGTAAAAATAAATCACACTCCATGCCCCTCTGGAGAGTCAGACAGATCTTTCCAGAAATTATATGGGTATATTGATGGATTAGCCCCAATTGTACCCTTTGCCCTATATTAAACATTGGGCCAGTGGGTTACACACTCTGGGATAAGAGCTCTTCTTAATATCAATGAAAAATGACCAGGTGTGGTAGTGCACACCTGTGACCCCAGCACTCGGGAGCCTGGGGCACAAAGATTACTACGAATTTGAGGCCAGTGTGGGCACCATAGCGAATTCACGGCCAGGCTGGACCACATAGTGAGGCCCTGACTCAAAAACAAAACAAATATCAATGAAAAATGGTGCCCAAAAGAACAGTATCTATTCTTGAAATGATGTAACAGAAAGAAAATATTGCAATAAATATAGTGATGCTTCTAAAATAACTTATCTTCACATCATCTCTATATATTCAAAACAGTTGTATATATACCATATCTTAAGAACTACTCTAGTTAGAAGCATTATTTGGTAACAACAGGCTTTATGAAACTGGAATTAAATCACAAAAATTAATTATTTTGATGGAAAATATCCTCTGTTCCAAATGATTAACTTAGAAGTAAATGTTAGGAAAGAGTGGTTTTAAGGTTTAAGACTCCCTGTGTTTAAGAAAGCTTGAGAGTGGATGGGAAAACAGACACACAAATTCAATCACACAAGACACACTTCCATATAATCTAAGAGATAAAATTTTTTTTTGATCTTTGACATTCCAGCTCTCTAATAATAGTCCAAATAAAATGTACTGTGTCATTTTTTTTTTCCTAATCTGACAAAAAGGATCTACAAATTGAAGTTGGCTTAACAAAAGAAAAAGGCTTTTAAGATAAGAAAGTAAGCTTAATTTAGGGGTGCTGAAGAATAATTCTATCAATTCTGAATGGTCTTGCTCCCCCCATTTCCTCTTTTCCCATTAGATACAATAAAATAAATACAACATCTGGAATCTTACAAGATGGTGGTCTGCACATGGCTACCTAATGCAGACAGATTTACATAAGGAATCATCACTGTACGAGAAGCATTTCAGGCCTAAGGAAGTGGAGGAAACAGACTTCCTCAAATGGCTCGGGAATTCTGTAATGTTCGCCATCTATAGAACTGGGAGTAAAAAGCCAACCTGGTGATGAACATATGGGGAGGGGAAGCATGCCAAGACAAGCACCATGCATTTCACTATTTTTTCTTTTTCTTCCATAATACATGTCATATTTCCCAAATACCCAGGCCCAACAGAACTCTACATCTATTACAGGTGATCAAAGTTCTAATAATAGAAAAGCAGAATCCAAGTTCACTTTAATTGACCAGCTTTGCTGACCTTTGTAATCATATTTTTTCTGTATGACCACGTTGAATTGCATTTCAAACAGGTATGACTATCTAAAATTTTAAGTACTTTAAATACCACAAGTTCAGTTTTCTAGGTGGATAGTTCAGATTATACATCTTTTCAGAAACACAAGCCAAAACACATTTTGTATGGTCTTTTATATAGCTAAGTACTCTTGGTCTTCAGATCCATTCCTTTATTTTTGGTCACTAATGCAGTGAATCCTAGGGTGGTCAGAATGATTTCAGCAAAGTCTGTTCTGTCCCCAATATATTTCCTGAAATGGGAGACCACACTTTCTTATCAAGGGCAGAATTTTTATGTATCTAGAGGTTACACTGCACAAATAAGATGGACAGATAAAATGATGAGACAACAAAACATTCAATTTGACAGAAAAATTCTTCATCTGCACATAGCAGAGTACAAAATGAATGTTCTAAAATAAGCTTAATTTTCTGGCTTAATTCAAGAAGTCATTTTTGGCCACCACAGCAACTTTCTATTTTCTTGGGTTTTTTTCCCCCAACAAGAAAAACTGACCAGCCTTGCCAGTGAATTCATCTTCTGAAATAGAGATCTGCAAAAAATATTTTTCCCAGTAACTAAAGCATAGAGTCTTGATATATTTCAAATAACAGCTGATGCTATGCTTATCCCATTCAGTCGCAATAACTTCTTCCAAATGGCAGACAAAACCATGAGTAAACTGCTGGGTGACAGGCTTATTTTATCCCTTTCACTGGAAGATACTGGGATTGGAGCTATGCAGAGATATGGATCTGAATTCAGGTTCTCTCAGCTGTGTGACTCTTGACAAGCTTGCAGTCTAAACCTGTCCCTCTTCAGCAAAATGGAGATATCAACTAAACTTACCCTACAGGGGGATTGAGTGACAAAAGGAGGTAGTGTATGTACACAGCAGTGCCCAGCACCAGCACACACTCTGCATGAGTGGGCTTGGATTTCCACTGAGGTAGCTGACCAACACTCTGGCTCTTAATGGAATGTAGGTTGCAGATTCTGCCAGTATTTAGACATTGGCCACAGGATTAAGGTGGATCTACATTTTTGTAGGGTCTAAAACTTATATAAGTAAGAGGAAGCAGCTTTCTTTGCTAAAACGAAAGTGAATAAAGCATTAAAACCCTAGAGCACTGAAGATTAAACTTTCCTCTTGAGATCTCTTTAAATAGTATCTGAAATGCTTATAAAGTGCTTTCTGATTGAAATGTGGCTTCCCTTTCTAGAACATTTAACAACTCCCAGCACTACAGAGGCCCATGCAAATAAGAGGTCCTGAGGCATAAACTTTATTATTAGAGATGAGTCTGCCTCTGAAAGTGTACAATGCACACTGTTTATTTTTTATGTCCCTCATCTGGCTCTTGGCTTATAATATTAATTATATTTTATGTATGGTATGTTATCTTTGCAACCAGATTATTAGACCATAGATCCCAATACTTTTAAATATAAATGGTCTTATAAAATTGCTGCTTTATCTGATTAGCACTGGTGGCTACAGATGTCTCACCTTCCATCTTGTCCTACACAGCCTATGACTTTCTTCCTAAAAGCTGGATTGCCCCATTATTTTCCCACTCTAAACATGCTGCATTCTACACCATGATTAACTGGTCACCTGTGAGATGACTGCCAAGAGGGACAAGCATTAAAGCAGACAGTACTGTACCCCTTATTTTATGTTCCTTAAGATCACAGGAAAATGTGAATGTTCTGAATATAGAGCAGAATATTCAGAAGGTGAAGCCCCAAACATTTCACTGATCAGCACCTTAAAATCTGGAGGGAAAGGACACTAATCTCTCCTTTTTTCTTTTTCCTTTGATAGATAATCATCAGAATCATAGGTGCCTGGTTAGAAACACATCAATGTGTAGAGTGCACAGGAACCAAGCCAGAGGCCATTATACCTCAGAGGTGCCATCTGTTGTAGTGCTTCCTCAGCCTATGGTGCCCCATGGCCCTTGACTGTAGTCAGGATAAGACTGAAGATACTTTGTAAAACCACATGTAACCTGAAATCATCATCAACATCTCTTCTCAATAATACCTCTAATGACAAAGTAGTCACTACTGCAAATCTTGGTCTTGGTTTTGAGTGAGCTGCTTTTGGAATTTCTCTGTGGAAAACAATTTTCTCTTATAATAAAAAAAAGGCAAAGTTGAAGATGGTCATTCTGAGAGATACATGATGGAACACAGTAGAAAGATCATAAAATTACCATCAGACTGCAGTATGAATTCTAGTTTGTATGTACTTACTTACTAATTTGATGGCCTCAACCTTCCTATGGTTTCTGTATGTCATTTCCTTATCAACAAAACAGAGGGAATAATGCCAGTCTTGAAGGAGTCTTGTAATCAGAAGCAATACATGAATTGCATGGAGAACAAAGGGATGAGACGGTGGCAGACAACAGTATGTCTGAATGTTTATATGATATTTTACTATTGGTAAAGAAAAAAATTATATATATGTAGTCTTGGATACAAAAAATTCTGATTCTTACCATCAGAATTCATTTAAACCTTACCCATATGGTAGACTGCAATATCCTTTTTTGGTAAGGAAAAAAAAGTTTTGTTTTCTACTTTCTGTCACCCCAGCTGGCTATCTATCTATCCACCTATTATGACCATACTGATTTACTATGTATCTTCTTTTTCTTAGGCTCACATATCAGCTTCACTACTTCTTAAATATAGGTGAGCCAAGCTGGATGACTCAGGCCTCCTTCTAGGGGATCCCAAATCTAGGGAAGGATTTACATATGCTGAGGAGCAGCTGTCCTAAAGAGGTTTTAGTGATTTCTTCAGACTGGTGCCTGTAGCAGACTAAGCGCCCTTAGATGAGAGGGACAGTGGTTTCTTCTCTTTTATGTTCCTGAGGCCCAGCATAGTATAAGACATACAGTGTATGGGTGATGAATATAAATGTGAATTACTGAGAAATCATCATGTTTAAAGAAGATAATTATGGCACCATCCCTGGTCATTTCCAGAGAACGCCACTGGAATTTATTTCAAACTGACAGAGTAGTTAATGGTGGTGCTTAAAAGCTGCCTCCCTTAATACCTCCATAATTTTATTTATATCCTCCCAAAGCTTTGAAAGAAGAAAATCTTAAATTTCTTGTTGTTTTCACATCTTTTCTAAACCCCAATTTTTGGGGGTGTCATTTTATATAAACACTGAGTACCTCCTATGAGTTAAGTCATTAGTGAAAAAAAAGATATAAAAGTTAATAAGCCATGGTTTCTCCATCAGAGAGTTGACTGACATGAGAGCAGGGAGTCTTTGTTGCTGGTGTTTTTCATTTGTAATCTAACAATGGCACATAAACCATATAGCTATAGGTTAAGAATTATTAAGGCTTGAGGACTGCTTAGAAGATTAGACTAGATAGCCATCCCCAAAATACAATGGGATCAGATGGCTTTGAATGGCATTTTACTTTATTCTTCAGTCAGGGAGACTCACTTAAAGTTGTGAGAACAGAAATTACATATATAGTATAACATATTTAAGGAAGTTAATGTTGGTAGCAGAGGGGAAGGATTATAAATTAAAGAAGCAGAGAAGAGTCAAGAGAAGGAAAGGTATCTTTTTGTTGTTCTTATTGCTTTTTGAGACAGGGTCTCACTATGTATTTCAGGCTGGCCTTGAACTCACTGCACAGCCCAGGCTGGCTTTGAACTTGTGGCAATCCTCCTGCCTCAGCCTTCCCAGTGATGGGACTACAGGTGTGAACCACCATGCCTGGCCAAGGCGTCTTAAGAGTGCTGAGAATAAAACTGTGGACAAAAAGGTGCCAGATAATCACAGAATATGGTATGGCTAGCTGACTGTGTAGAAGAAGTAAAAGAGAAGGTGGGCATGTAGGACTTAGGTTTCTGACCTAGGCAAGCACAAAACAGGAGATTAGTATGTGATGGTCACAGGCACTAAGATTGTGTACACAAAAAGCACAAGCTATTCTCTTTAGGAGACAGAGGAGAAAATGGGTTCAGCCTGAGATACGATAAAATAAGGTGCCTATAGGGTACCACTATCTAACAGGTAGCTGGAAAGCTGGATTGAGAGCTAAATTGCAAGAGGGGTGGTATGGCTGGAGAAGGTCTTCACTGAATATATGTGCAATGAATGAGGGAAAAGTCAAGGGCAGAGATTTACTTGGCAGTAATCAGCACAGATGTGAGAGTGAAGACTGAAACCACAAATACTGACTAAGGAAGGAATTCAGCTAGGGACAAAAAAAGCCGAGAGTTAGAAGAGGAAGAGAAGGCAGTGCGCATGAGAATGAACCAAAAGTATAAGGGTTTTGCAGAGCAGAGGGTCAACAGATGCTCCGTACTGAAGGAATTTGCAGGACAAGGAGGAGGGGTGTGGGCAAACAAGAAGCCACTGCTGATGCTGCAGGGCACACAGGGCAGATCTGAGGTACTAAAGAGTAAACAGGAGTGTAACTTCATTTTGTAAGGAATATGGCAACAGGGAGGAAGAAAGCCAGAAGGGCACGGTGAAAAGGAAACCATCATCACAGGCACTAGAATCTCAGATTTCTCTTGCTCTCAGGCCAGTCTGACAATTCATCATTCTTCGTCAGCTCTAAGACTAATCACATCCACTGAGGGCCGACTAGGCAAGGATTCTGTAGACGAAATTATTTTTAGAACTCAACCAGTCATTTTGATATCTATATATCTATATCTATATAACGTATAAAAACGTGTATTTACAAATTTGATCCATTTTGACTTAGGGTTAGTACATGATGAGAGATACATACAGGTCTAGATTCGGTCTTCTGCATGTAGACAGCCAGTTTTCCCAGCACCATTTATTAAAAAGGTTATCTTTCCTGTAGTGTATATTTGTCCTTTTGTCCAAAATGAAATAGGTGTATGTGCGGGGGGTTGTTTCTGCATCCTCTATTCTGCTCCACTGATCCTTGTATCTGTTTTTGTGCCAGTACCATGCTGGTTTTTTTTAATCACTGTAGCTTTGTAATATAACTTTAAGTCCAGGATTGTGATGCCTCTTGCTTTGTTCTTGGTACACAGGACTGCTTTTGCTATTCTGGGTCTTTTCTGTTTCCATATCAATTTTAGGATTGTTTTCTGTAGTTCTGTGAGCAATTTGGTATTGTATTAAATCTGTACATCAGTTTTGGGAGTATAGCCATTTTTATTATACCGGTGTATGGCCTACCCAGGAACTGGATATCTTTCCATTTTTTGAGGTCCTCTTTGATCTCCTTTTTCAGAGTACTATGGATTTTGGTGTAGAGGGCTTTCACCTGGTAATTACTAAGTATTTACTTATTTTGGGACAAGGGTCTCTCTGTAGTTCAAGCTATCCTTGACCTCACTATGTAACCCAGGCTGGCCCTGACCTCGAAGTGATCCTCCTGCCTCAGCTTCCCAAGTGCTGGGATTACAGGCGTGTACCACCATGCCCAGCTATTTTTCTTGATGCTACTGTGAATAGTACTGTTTTCCTAATTTCTTTCTCTCTGAGTTCTGACTGACAATATGAATGTGTAATTCTGACTTACCACTTCCTATCCCTAGGGAGGTGACACAGTTGACACAATTGCTATAACATGTATCAAACTGGAGGGGTATATGCTAATTGAAATAAGCCAGAGCCCGTCGCAGAAAGACATATAATGTATTATTCCACTTATATGAGGTATCTAGAGTTATAAATTCATATTTTATGAATAGTGATGACTACACAGCAATATGAATGTACTTAATGCCATTGAACTGCATGCTTAAAAATGGTAAATTTTGCTATGTATATTTACCACCATAAAAAGGGTTAAAAGCAATTTTCAGGTTAACTGGTAGCTAGAACCTTTAATTAGTAAGTGTTATATGAACTTTTCTTTTTGGTGGTACTGGGGATGGAACCAATCAGTGAAGAATAATAAAAAGAACAAATACTGGTATTTGGGCCCTCATCTCCTGTATTTATTCCTATGTTTAAATTACTATACATAAACTTGATCCTATTTAGCCATTTCTGATATTAATAGTGAATAAATAATATACAGTGAGCCAATTATAACGCAACTGGAAACTCTTTATTACCACACCCCAGATATTTAATTAAGTTCTCAAAAATAGTATTATTCTTCAAATTAGTGAAATCAGATGTAAACTTAGATCATGGAAATTTAACATTCCTGGAAAAATCTTAGATATGAGTTGTTTGAAAATTAATGTATCTAGCTGGGGATTTAGCTCACTGGTTGATCCACCGCCTGCCTCACAAGTGCAAGGTCGCGAGTTCAATCCTGGTACAAAAAAAAAAAAAATTAATATATCTAGCTGGGGATTGGCTCAGTAGCACTATGCCTGCCTTGAAAGTGCAAGGTCCTGAGTTTGATCACTAACCTACATTGTAACTGTACTTTCTATGCTATGTATTCTAGTCTAATACAAAATATATACCATTAGGGAAAAAACGGTCCATATTAATCAAAGATCACAATAAATATAATTATAAAAATTATAAACTATTTGTCTTTCTAGGATTTCAAAATATACTCTAGTCGATGAGTCTGGACGATTCCTCCTCCTTATAAACAAGAGAGACCCTGGAGTTAAGCTTACCAGAGTCTAAGAAAATGGCCAGTTCATCATCCAACTTTATCTGTAATTTGAAATCCTTGTATAAGAAAGGGAATGTGCTCAGTCAGTTAGGATACACATTTCAGGTTCTTAAATTTAGGGTGTATTTTCTTGATATAAACCCACCATTTAGCCCAGTGTGTTGGCACAAGCCTGTAATCCCAGCACTAGGGAGGCTGAGGCAAAAGCACTGTCATGAGTTGGAGACCAGCCTGCACTACATAGCAAAACCCTGTCTCAAAACCAACCAACCAACCAACCAACCCACCCCAAAATACCAAACCAAAAAACAAACCAAAAAAACCCTTATTATACAAGACTAGGCCTCAGAAAAATTTGACAGGTATGTTTTATACAAACTGAGAACAAACACTGCTCAGAACTGCCATAGGTATATGTGATGAGTAGACATAATCTCTGCATTAATAAATTTGTCAATCAATCAGGGAGGAAAAAGAAGTACACAAAATCCAAAGATTAGCGCAGGAAATGACACGGAATGTCAAAGGGAATGAGTTCATACTGCTTGGGAAATGAGAAGTGCTTTGCAAAAAAGTGAGAGGCACCATGAAGAATAAAGAGTAGGACTGTGAGAGAGTAGGAAGAAACAGGAAGCAGGCATTCCACATAAGGAAGGAAGAGGATGAATAAAGACACAAACAAAAACACCTAAGTATGTGTTTGTTGCAGTAAGTGGTTCAGGGTAAGGATCTTAAAGAGTATTCACACTCACGAAATGGAACACAAGAGAACAGTAGGCCAAACTGGCCAGGCCTGGGTCTTGGTGAAGTCCCTTTGCCATTGGACCTTCTACTAGCATATACCCTAGATTCTCTGTCACGTGCTTTGACCTTAAAGTGAGTAGCTGTCAACCAGCTGGGAGGGAGGAGAGGCACTGCAGGTGAAGACCCAGGGTAGGAAATGACCATGTGAGGGTGTCCATGCCTGTGAATGTTATGGGGAGCAAGTGCAAGAACAGAAGGGCTGGAGACAGATTACAGCCAAACTTGCCTGCTGTACTACTTACTGGCAGTATTAAGACTGCAGCTGGAAAAAAAAAAAAAAAGACTGCAGCTGAATAATCAACAGGACTCCTTCAAGAGGGTTACTGTGGAACATCTTTAGCAGATTCTTCTATAACGACTGCTCCACTATTACTCCTTTGGGCACAGTGGCCAAGGGATAGGATCATTGCTAAGCCCTAGCAACGGAAGAGGCAGGAGCAGATGGTGCAGTGATTCAGATCCTTTGATAGGCAGAGAGAAGGGCTGAGCAGCCATGAGACATGAAGACACTCTTCACTAAAGCTATGGTGGGGTTAGGACAGAGGTGAGGGCTGGCATGTATGCCCACAGCTGTCACATATAACTCCGGTTAAGTCATTAGCGATATAATGTCAAGAGACTAGAAAATAAGATTTTATATTAAAAAGGTCTTTCTCTGGGCTGGGGATTTAGCTGACTGGTGCAGCGGCCTGCCTCGCAAGTGCAGGGTCCCAAGTTTGATCCCTGGTACCAAAAAAAAAAAAAAAGCAAAGGCCTTTTCTTTGCATTTAAATTGACACAAGGGTGCTTGTGAGTATGCCTGCCATCATTCTCTGTCTTCTTCCAGCTCTCTGGTGGTCTGTTCTTATTGGTCTCTCTTACTACCTTTTGGTCTCTGTCATTTCCAAACTTCTACTTTCTCCTGCTCCTTTTAAGTCCTATTAATGTCACAAAAATGAAAGTAAGATTATTTATAAAATGATACTTTTTATTTCTTTTTATAGATGATCGGCACATTTTATAGTTCTCTAGCATTAAACTTCATTTTTAAAATTAGTTACGTGTATCTCCGACACCCAAAATCAGTGTCATTGAAAAAAACAAACAAACCCAACATTTCCAATTCCTAGTAGAGAGTATCTCTAGAGACCATGAGAGAAGATCTCAAGCCAACCTGCTGAAGACAGTTAGAGGTCTTGTTTGACGTCATCCACTCCAAATTTCAATGTTGCCCTGTGGGTTCTCCTATTCGACTCTGATCTGCTCTTTTTTTGGGGGGGGGGTATCAGGGATTGAACTTGGGACCCTATGCTTGCGAGGCAGGCAGTAGAAGCACTGAGTTAAATCTCTGGCCCTCTGATCTGCTCTTTTCAACCTCAAATCCAAATGCTTCAATACATCTTACTCTGTGGCTGCCCAGCCTGACTTGGCACATACTATACAACACTGGACGCTCTTCTGACACTCTCAAGCCCCTCTATGCCCTGTTTAGAGTGTCTCGCCCTACCCTAGCTCCTACTTCTTCATTAAAATCTTAATCTTACAGAAAGGCCCAGTTTAAATATATTGTTTTCCAAGAAGTTGGCACTGGTTTCTTCAATCATACTCATCTCTTCTGTCTCCAACATCCTATGGCTAGTTGTTTAGGATGTGATTTCCTCCCAAATGAATGAAAGCTCCAAGGAAAAGACTTCAAGTAGTTATGGATGGCTGAATTCCCCTAGTGAGCAACATATCTTATAGTATTTACTCAATAAAAATTTTATTAAATGAATGTTTGCTCTTGGATGAAATCAATACATGTAGTGGGGTGTCAGAATTTATTACTTTTTGGCAGTACTAGGATTGAATCCAGGGCCTTTGGACTGAGCTACATCCCAGCCCTTTTTTAATTTCTAGATAGGGTTTCACTAAGCTGCTAAGTTGCCAGCTTGGCTGGAACTTACAGTCTTCCTACCTTGGCCTCCCAGTGTGCTGAGATTACAACTGTGTGCCAATGCCTAGCAATTAATTTCTTGTCATACAGTCCAACATGATCAAGAAAACATGGGATGTTTACTCTCAAAGTATGAAAGGTCTTGAAGTGAGAACTCATCAGAAATTGTTAAAATCCTAAAGCATTAGGGAACATTAAATAATTTAAAATTCTTTTATTTAAAGTCTATTAAAACAAAAAGATAACAAACACCCCCCAAACAGAACACATACAAAATCACCTTCCATGTACCTAAGATATAATATAAAATAATAAGGAGACTCCTAGGAGAAAATCAGAACAGTAATTTCACCTATGCTAGTTTTAAGGATCCCATTAATAATGTGAGCCATTAATCTACATAAAAATATATAGAAGTGAATTATGAGTAAGTGGAAAAATAAAATTTCAGATTGGAAGATGCACAGAGATTATGCAATCTAAAGAACAGAAAATAAAATGAAAAAAATTGAAGACTATCAGAGAAATGCAAAATGCCACTAAGTGCAAGAATGTACACATAGTAGAAATTTCAAAAGAAGAGAGCCAAAAACTCCACAAACATCTATTTGTATTAATGCCTAAAACCTCTGAAAAAATATGAAAATAATTAATCTGCACATGCAAGAAGCTTAATGAACTCTAAAGAAGACAAATACAAAGATTTGCTCCTAAACATATTATTGTCAAGATGAAGTAAAAAATGACAAAATTTTGAATGCAGTGACAAAAAAGTTACTCATCATGTGCTTTAGAACCTCAGTAAAACTAACAGTTGTCTTCTCATTATAGTAGCCAGGCATGGTGGCGCACTCCTGTTATCCCAGCACTCGGGAGGCTGAGGCAGGAGGATCACTGAGAGGTCGAGGCCAGCCTGGGCTACATAGTGAGTTCAAGGCCAGCTTGCACTACAAAGTGAGACCCTGTCTCAAAAAAGATACACAAAATATAAATAAGTAATTTGAATAATAAATCAGGTATATAAAATAATAAAGCAATGCAACATAAAAATGTATTTCTAAGTGACAGGGAGTGCAAAGTTGTTTGATAGCAATCCCTTGGGTTTTAAATAATCTCCACACAACTTCAATGTATAAATCACAGGTCTTGACATACAAGAGCTTTTTATGCTTTAATTTGTGTAGAAAGATGGTTTTTGCTACCAAGTATCATACATATAACATATAGAAAAAATTAGTAGGAAGATAGTTATCATGAGAAATTTAACAGTTTTGAAGCAAAAGCACGTTTGTAAGGTGCTGGGCTACACCTATGGAGGACGTGGATCCATCCTATATATACTGACGTATGTGCTGTGGGTTTGAGAATCCAAGATTAAATACAATCTCCTTCTGGAAATTCCAAGATGTCCTCACTCATCTACTAGCACAAAGTTTATCATTCTATAGGCTGTGATGTCCACAATCCTCAGGCAGACTGCTAGCCTCTCACTGTACAATGCAAACAAATATATAAGCTTCACATATATTTGAAGAGAATCAATGAAACAAGAAATTCAAAAATAAAGAACATAAGACTGTTACCAGAGGATAGAGACAAAATTGGAGGAACAGATGAGTGTATCCTACATGATGGTACTGTAATTACAGCATCATATAATATTTTATATAATAATTTGAGGGCTGGGGATTTAGCTCAGTGGTTCCACTGCCTGCCTCGCAAGCACAAGGTCCCAAGTTCGATCCCAGGTACCAAAAAAAAAAAAGAAAAAAAAAAAAGGGACATATTATGTGTTTTTCAATACCTATCTAACATAAGCAAAATCTGGGTCAAAACAGAAGCTAAAGAAACAGACTTCAGTGAACACACAGTAAGGAATAGTCTGGAGTTAAAAAAAGAAAAGGAGGTAGAATATTAGAAAAAAATATTAGGAATGATATCAAGGGATTTAAAGATTGAGACAAAAGAGAAGACAGAGAGGAAAGAACTACTGTGTGGTAAAAATAGTTTTAAGGTAGTTATCCTAACTTAGATGCAACATTAATTTACATGTTACTATAAGTATTTCTCCAAGTGGAAAGAGATATCACCTTTCAGATGAATGCCAATGATGGTGTGATTTTTTTTCAAAATGTATGTACATTTAGACATGGTGTTAAAAAAATACAACACAATAAAATAGTATCTTAAAAGCTTCTCAAAAAAAAAAAAAAAGAATAAGCTAGGGCCAGATTCCTTGCTATGTTGAAGTAAATAAAGATGAAGTGAACATTGGCAAGACTCTTGCCCTTTTTGTTTGTTTTTTTTTTTTTGGTACGAGGATCGAACTTGGGTCCTTGCGCTTGCGCAGCAGGTGGCGAAACCACTGAGCTAAATCCACGGCCCATCTTGCCCTTTTTAGCTCTCCTTAAATTCTTATAAAATATTATTCAGGTAACATGGACAAGCAGCAAGCTGTCAAGACCCAGCAGCAGGACCAGAGCTAGTGGGAAGGGTTCGGAAGTACTTATACCAAGTCATATTTTCCTAAATTCCATCTCTGATTGAATAGTTTTAATAGTTTCTATTTACTTGTTTATTAAAATAAAACACTGTAAGAATAATAAAGCTTTAAAATCTAACCAAAAAAATCCCAAAATTGCTCATTTCCATGTCAATATTGAGATTTTAGGAAGAACATTTAGATTTAGTGGATTATCTACAAGGACAGGTGTTAGAAACAGTAAAAATAATAAAACTGTTAATTAAATCTTTCAATGTGCCAAACATTGGGTAAAGCCCTTTACAAACACTATTCTTCACAATAACTTTAGGAAGTGGTTATTATGATTCCCTTTCAAGGATTTGGAATTAAAGGCCCAGAGATGTTAACAAACTTGCACATGGTCTGGTGAAGAGAGATACTTGGTTCATCTGATTTCAAACAAAGTTCTTTCTCTTACTAGGTTCACTCTATTGACTGTTTTATCCTACTTTACTGGGCTGGGTTTAGGGCTTGCTTTGGTGTATATATATGTTCCAGTCTGTTATTCTGGCCCAGGTTTATATCTGGCTGACTTTAGCCAGTTAATTATCATCAGCATCTTCAGAAGTAGGTAGGATAATAAAGAAACTGGCAATTGAACTTAAACTACATGTAGTTGTTAAGGGACTTTTGTTTGAAAATAAAGTTGTAATGTATCTGTCACTATCAGTGTCCCATTCACTCTCCCTCATGCCACACATATCTGACAGGCAATCGAAACACTGCTGGCCCTGTCTTCAGTGTGAGAGCCTCTACAAGGGCACAGGAAAGAGATGGTGCCTTTGCTAACCCACCCTTTCCAGTAGATGACTACTCTATCACTCTAAGGTTTCATCACATGCAACTAAAGCAATAACGGGAAGCCTCACCCCAGAAGCCTGATTTACAGATATCCTACTGCTGGAAGGGATCTGATATCAGGGCTCTTCTGTTTACTTTGTTTGGTGACAGCTATAAGTTGATGATACACTTGAGTTTTGAGTAACTGAATTTTCACCATAACAACTTCATACATTTAACCCGGGAGAAAGGAAAAGCATCATTTTAATAGGTTATATACTTTGCTTGTAAGTGCTACAGTTAAGTTGTTTCCATTACTATTTCCTTTAATTTTAAAGTAACTGTTAGTTTGTAAATTTCTCCACAGACACACATACCTACCTTTACTAATACAACCTATCCAATCAATGGTATACTGGCAAATGCTTAAAAACTAGTTCTTGGGGAAAGGGACAGAATAAGTTTATTGTAAATTTTACTTATATAAAGGATATGTAGTACATAATTTACAAATGGTAATAAACAATTCTCTTTATTGTAAATACCATCACAGCCAATTGACTCACAGAATGCTTCTGCTGATTTCTGCCAAATTCTTACATTGTAGCCAACCTATGATTACAATTAGCCAAAGAGTATGGTTCCAAATGAATGTTGATTGAAATTTCCATTTAATAAGACACAAAGGAAATAATGAAGATGTATGTTGTATACATAAATTAAACTGTCAATTCAAGGGTGACTTTTTCATTGAAATGAATCACATTTTGTATGTGCATGCATGTACAGTTACTTAATGTTAAAATGTTACAAATTATTTATTAATGCTTTCTCTTTTCTTAAATCTACAGTGACAGCCAACAAAACAATAAATCAAGCCTGGAGTTGTAGTGTTTACAATTTCCATACTGGGAATAGTCTCAATATGATGGAATTCAATCTAACAATGTAATATTACTAACTCAGGTTTCGAAAAATATACACAATGGGCACTACTATATGGTATTTCAGCCATGTAGATACTACAAGACACAAATAGCTTAAGAATAAAGTTTAGTTTTCTTTAGCTTTGGTTTCTGTATAGTTTGAGTCCATATAATGAATAAATCTTGATAATTTAATAACTAGCTGTCATTATTGACTCCTGCATGCCACCCTCCACCGCAATACTTCTTTACATTTGATGCTGTATCTTCAATCTTAGAGGCAATTCACATGTATGAAGCTATCTGTGATCCTAACATTATTGTATCAGCACCAAATACCAAACTAAGTAATTCTAATGAGAAACTTGAACGCTCTTTTAGGTTGCCTGATCCAACCAGGATGCCACCCCACCCTCAATCTAGTTTATAATAAACCAGATTTTTGTAATATGCTTTTTATTCCTATTGATACTCATTAATAAAACTGGTTTAGAAAAATAGCAAAAGTTTGAGACAAATTTTGTATCAACTAGTAAAACAAATCCTAAGTTCAAATACATTGGACCAAAGTGAATTTAAATGAAGCAGCAATACTAATTTTACTATAATTATCTTAGGGAAAAAAAGTGTGGCAACTTTGGGGTAACAGAGGAGGTTACTTTACACAGGATAGTGAAAATGTATTAATATTTAAAATAGCCCTTAGCTGGGAATGGTGGCACATGTCTGTAATCTCAGCACTCTGGAGGTTGAGGCAAGAGGACTGTCATGAGTTCAAGGCCTGCCTGGGCTACATAATGAGTTCAAGGCCAGCCTAAACTACATAACCAGACCCTGTCTCAAAAATCAACAACAACAACAATAACAACAAAAGAAAAAAACCCCACCACCAACAAAAAAATAAAACAGCTCTGAATTTTTTAGTCACTTCACACTTCAATTTTTTTTTTATAAGGAAATAGGAATCACCATATCCTTTCTATAGAAATGTTTGAGTTTCCATCTAAGAAGATGGAAACTGGACATGTGTTAATACAAAATAGTATCTTTCATATTATTTATAATTCTTCTATGAAGCAGAAGCAATATTAGTCTCCTAAGTTAGCAAATAAGGACATTTTCTAAGGCTACACTTTCTAGGTTATAGGACAAAAAGTTTTGAACATTTAGCATCATCATAACAGTTAAGAAGCATTATAATTAAATATCAAAAGTCTGCTGCTATGTTGGTTTAAGTGCAGCCTAGAGCCGGACTGACTGCCTTATTCTATGCTCTTTTGTCACTTAGTACAAGTGACTGTGCTAAGCTACTTAAGTATTCATGTATCAGTTTCCAACTATTAAAGGGGAAAAACATATACCCATTCCTTGGCAATGTTTTAATTTTTTTTTTTTTTTTGCAGGGCTGAGGATTAAACCCAAGGCCTTAAGCAATGCTAAGCAAGTGCTCTACCACTGAGTTGCATCCTAGCCCCGATGGGATATTTTAAGTATTAAAATAATTACCAAATCTAAGGAATTTTAAAAGTGCCTAGCACATTGTAAGAACTACTTAAGTCTTAGCTGGTATTCAAAATTCGCAAAGAGAATTTAGTCAAATAGAAGGTCCAACTTAATTACTAAGATACTCAGTTCATAACTAAGGACTTTTGAATGTGGGCCAAAGGAAAACCACCAACATGAATGGAATTTCATATTTAATGGTGATCCCACTCATAGCATCAAACTCTTGTGTGTACTTGCTCTGTTTCCACAATGTACATTTTTCTTCATGCATGCTCTTGGAGGGCCAGCATCTACCACCCGTGTATCTCATAAAGTGCTAGGCACAAGAGAATGATTATTAATTTAAACAGCCAGTGGTAACTCCTCTTCTAAATTCCTGTCCTTTAGGCTACTTTGAAATATCCTCTCTACTCTCTTTCACGTACAGAATAAGTGTATGGAGTGTTGAGGAGCAGCTAATGAAGTAGTAGAGTTGAGGGAGAGTCAACGATGCTTGGTGGGTGCATGCAGCTTCTGAAACAGGACGGGGTTACAGGAAGATGAGCCCTGCTTTCCTGGCTCTGTAGTATTCTTCAGTATGGCACCTCACGTAACCCAGCTTAACATTTATGGGTCAAATACACATAACAGGCATGTTCTCTTGAGCTCCCAAATTGATTTTATTCAGGCTGACAAGTGTGACTGAAATACAAATTAAGTTTGGATAATGGTGTAAAGATGGTAGTTGGGTTTTATTTATGGTGACTGGTAGGGGGAACAGTTGTGGGGGAGGCAAGGGAGACACAGAGTGAGAGGGAAAGGCTTAGGCCAGACTTACACATTGCCCTTCAATCTTGGCTGGCTGTCAGCTGTGGAAAGAAATCAAACTGGTCCCAACAGAGCTACCAGTGGAGGGGCTTCATGGGCTACAAAAGTTGTCTGGCCCTAGAGAACTACTTTCTTCAAATGACCTTGGAGAAAGAATATTAATAACTATCCTTAAAACTCTCTTTTGTTTCCCATCTGAAGGAGGAGGTCACAGTCTAAGATTTCAGCACACGTAAAGAAAAAAGGCACCACTCTACTTAATGTGGGAAAGAAAACAATCATCTACTGGACATTTACAATGACAGGTACTTGCTGAATGTGTTGACACAGCTCATAATTTCTTTTAGCGGCCATGTAACCCAGGTGTGATTATTGCTCAATTCTGTATGAGGAGACATCTCAGAGATAAAATAATTTGCTCAGATTGAAAAAGCTCCTAAGAGGTATCAGAACACATACCTTGCTTCTATTTAATGTGATTCTGCTTATTAAAAAAACAAAACAAAACAATGTATTAAGCAGGGAACATTCTCAAAATATTACATTAGTCGAAAACTTAAAAGCATACTTGTGCTTTTCATTTTGTATTTAACTTTTTCTTCCCTTTTCAAAACATGCTGGTTTTCAAATTAGTGGGAGCATTATTGTAAGAATATGATGTGACAGGGTGTTTATTATTGTTGCTTCTTGGGTGGTTGTGGTACACAGCCTTACGATTAACACCAGAGTTAAGACATGGCATCGGCCCAGCATGACACATCTTAACGTGTTTTATGGTTTCAAGAGGGAATTACTAAGGTTTTTTTTCTTTTTTTTGGAATTACTAAGGTTTTGCAAAACTTTAATTACCTGTGCAAGACCTTCACAGTGGTTAAAAATACATATGACTGTTTTAAAACATAAAAGTACTACCTCATATGCAATGTTCACAAAACTGAGTAATTGAAAATTCTTACAACACTGAAACTTATGATTAATGATTTCTCTACTGCAATGATATCAGCAACTAGAAATACGAAACTTCACAGCACCGAATAACTTCAACCAATTATTTCTCCCAAGAATTCTAAGAATATTATTTTATCTACTTGCTGACAACAAAAGGAAAGAAGGTACCAAACTGAGATTACAAAAGCTTTGGTAACTAATGAACATCGAAAGGAAAAGAAAGAGGAGATGGAGACTGAGATAGACATTGTGAGAAGAAATCTCTCGGATATTCAGATGGGATAATTCGGATGGGAAACAAACACTGATTTTCAGAGTGGGCTGGTATTAGAAACTGTGTTGTCTATTTAGAAAATCTTCAAGGACAGAACTACATTTGTAAAACTGCTTTACTTTTATTTATTTATTTTTTGCAATAGTGGGGATTAAACCCAATTCCTCAATTCTTTTTTTTTTTTTTCCGAGACAGGGTCTTACTTTTGTAGTGCAGGTTGGCCTTGAACTCACCATGTTACCCAGGCTGGCCTCGAACTCACAGTGATCCTCCTGCCTCAGCCTCCTGAGTGCTGGGATTACAGGCAAGCGTCACCAAGCCGGGCATGAACCCAATTCTTGCACTAAGCTACATCCCCATCCCTTTTAATTTGAATTTTGAGTCAGGGACTCTAAATTGCCCAAGGCCTCCTGCCTTAGCCTCCCAAGTAGCCGAGATCACAGGTGTGTATAAGGTGTGTATAAGGCCACACCCAGCCTTCTAAAACTCTTCTACATAGAACTGATTCAATAGTGGAAAAGGCTATGATGAAAATATGCTAATAGGTAGATAAGATTTTATGTTTGACAGGAACAAACAAAATTTGAGGCTCACGTACTTACAAAGATAATATTTTCCTAAAATCTGCCTTTTTGGAATACTATATAAAATGTAGATTTAAAAATATGAACTCTAAGAGGATGCATTCAAAAACATTACAAGAGATAATAATCTTCCCTGCCCTGAAGGAAAGTAGCATATGGATACTTCAAAGCATGTATTCGCCCTGAGCACCAAGACAGTGTTCATACATGCCTAATAAACATTTATTTTTGGCACTACAAAGTCAAATGGGCATTCGAAACATTATTTTTAAATTTTTTTTCTGTAGGCAAAAATATCAAAGAAGAAAACCATAAAATGATCGCAGGAAAAAAAAAGAAAACCACAGGAAGAAAGCTGTCACGTTCTGTGTTTCGATTTCACAAAAGAATTTTTACTAGCGATTAAAGCCTTTCAAATCTCTTGTCATTCAGGACATGAAATTCGAATCCAGTAGCATGGCCAGTTGAGGCCCAAACTTAATCAAATATGCTGACTAGCTGAAACAGGAGGTGGTTCACTTCCTTACTTCTGGTTTACATCTCAAACTGGCTCCTCATCTGAAAATTGTGACAGTCACTTGCTGTGCAAGCTGGGAAAACTCCAAGTGTAGGGAGCAGAACCAGTGGGCACCTAATTGGGTTTAGTAGATGAAAAGCTGCATCACCCTGACTCACCTCAGTCTCCTCTGTCTTTAGGGAACGGCTGAATTTTATATAAGGCCTATTTATAAGCCACTGCAAGTGATCCTTGCACTCATCTTGCACTGTGACATCATTTCCTCATCAATAATTTAAGCATAAGAAATGGATTAAAGGGGCTCCAAGGGGACTCCTCATACTCGGAAAAGGCAGAAACCAACTCAACTCCCCAAGATACTAATTCAGTCCTCTTACCTTGTTCTTTGATCTGACGAATTTGCTTCACAGTTTCTTTTAAGATTGCACATTTGTCAGGTTTGAAGTTAAAGTTGTCTATATCATTAAAATTTGCAAAAATCAGCTCTGCAAGTTCTTCTATATATTTATTTTCCTGTTCACGATTACGTTTCTCAGTGCTCCTTTTGGGGCTAAAAGCAAGAAATATTTTTCTTATGTATTTGAAAAAGAGTTATTATGAGGCAGATAAACACATCAAACTAGTTTCAATATAAACATAGTAAAAGTTACCTACAAAAACACAAAAGTACTCTGGGTAGTGTACCAATTTGTCCTAAAATGCTATTTTTCTTATTAAATCAACATTATACCAGTTTATGACTATGCATTTACTACTTGTATGATTATTTGTTGAATGTGCTTGCTGTCTCCCACTGGACTATCAGCTTCAACATGACAAGGGTTTGGATGACCTCTGTGCTAGTTAGTGTTTCACACAGGTGGGTATCAAATTTACTGTCAAATACAAAGAAAAGAGAGGTAACATTTATTTAAGATTAGTAAAAGTAAGGGAAGTTAACGTAGTTATAATAAGTGGAAGTACATTTCAATGAATTTTGGTTTTATGTTTTTTGGTAAAGAAATAATGAAAACATTTTTATAATTTCATAGACCTCTGTAGAATATTAGTAATCAAACCATGCAGCCTTTTCAGATAATGAGAAAAGTCCAATACAGCTAGAACCAAAAGTGAAACTGACTCAGGATATTTGTTAACTGTCCAAGCCAAATGACATGCAAAATATAAACACGTGGTCCAAGTTCAACGATAGGTTTAAAAAGTTAATGGAAGGGGAATACATCAAAATTGGCAAAATCATTTCATCTGAATTTGATAAACCTGCAAATTCAAAAGGTCCTTCCGATAATAACACTGCACAACTATTTTCTCAAGTGCAGTGGAGAGCCTGCTGAATGACATTTAAAGCCATACTGTAAGAAAGAGAGTCAATTTGAAAACAACAGTAATTAAAAGAATTTGGGAATTTGTAGTAGACTTCTGTACATTCATTTCTAAACAGTATTTTCATTAAGTTAACAAACCTAAGATATAGGACAATTTCTCCATCGTGTAGTGGTTACATGCTTTGTCCAAGATTACCTAGTGAGTTACTGGTAGAGCAGGGAAGAGAATTTGTTTTTCTAAATATTACTTATACCCCTTGCTCCCACTTTATTAAGTACAGCAAAAGAAAGGGGTGTATGAAAGGCTCTGAAGAGTCCAGTTCCCATTCTCATCCCTAAACCTCCCCCCACTACCCTTACCACACGCTACCAGCTCATACTACATGCAAATGAACAAGTAGGTAAGAAAGCGGAACTTGATTACAAAGACCTCTGAGAGAGCAGGAGGCAGGGGGCTCAGAGACAGCGTACCTACTAGGGAGCAGCAACACAGTATTATGTAAGAAACAGCCTGTTCTCTGGAACAGTTTGCGTGTATCAAACAGCCTCCCCAGCTAGCAGTCCTGAGTATTATAGGCAGTCTGACAGCCAGAAGGCTGTTTTCCTAGGAAGTACTGGGGAACCTAAGGGGCACATGCAGCAGCAGGGGGCTGGGTGTGGATAGCACGCACACCAGAGGCTTGTTGCTTTCTTGGCAGCTCAAGAGAGGAAAGGGAGTAGAAAATATTGGCTTTTTGCCATTTTTCCTCCTCGTTCTCTCAAGACTTGTTCTAGTCTTCTTCCCTACTATTCCCTGTCTGATCCTTTTTACTGTTCACTGGAGCTAAGTTACTGTTTTTATTTAACTCTTGAAATCATTTATTTGATTTAAAACATCAAAAGACTTAAAAGTTTCTTTTCTATCTTTGTTCTCTCTTTGCATAGTTCCCACCAAAAGCAGGCAAGAACTACCACTTTTTTCTTGGTTACCCCACACAATACAAATATAGATGCTTTTTTTCTCCCCTTTTAAATATAAATATGTAGCAGTAAAATCCAGAAACACTTTATAAGCTTTGCTTAGGTTCCAATATTCTTAAATTTTAATATTCTTATATATTTTCATATTGACTCAAGTTTCCTCAACCTTTATCATAGCTGCACCATGTTCCAGATTTGTCATAGTTATTTAAACAGTTCCCCTCAAACATTTAGTTTTTTTCTAATCTTTCATAATTATCAATAATGTGATGCATGTCCTCAGGACTACATCACTTTGCATGTTTGGAAGTGTATCATAGGAAGAGTTCTAGAAGCAGAATAGCTAATTCAGAGAGTCTGCAATTTTGATACAGCCAATACCCTAAATGAAGGTTCTAAAATGCCCACTTCTACCCACAACAGATGAGATGAAGCTTGCTGTAAAATTATTTGTTTTATTCATTGAAGGGCCAATCTTTGTTTTCAACTCAAAAGAAAATGGATTTAACATTTCATATGTTTAAAAAAAAAATTAAAACAAGAACCCCACATAAAGCTAAGCACAAATCCTTTCACTTCAGGATCTACTTGTTACAACATCCTGTGATCTGTCAGAAAAAAAAAAAAAACGAAAAATACAAGATTTTAGAATGAACTGATTATAAGAGTCAAATACAAAAAAAAAAAGAGTCAAATACAAAGGGGGCATCAGAAGTATATAGCTTCCCTCCTTTTGTAAAGAACAAAAAGCTGTAGCTGATTAGCATATTCAAAATGTAAGTTAATACTCATTTAAAAGTTTAACTGTTAAGGAGAAAAACCTAATACAGTATTTGAATGAGAAGCAAAATCAATGCTAAAATAACAAAGAAACACGTATAAAGTTTAACAGAAAATTCTGATTTTCTAAGCAAGTGTCTAACCTGGGTCCAAGCTGGTCAGAACATTCCTTTCGCTTTCTTGTCTCTGCCCTGGCCGGATCAGAGGTATTTTCTCCCATCCCACTCATCTTGAACACATTATCAGCAACTAAAACAGAAAACAGGGAGAAAAACAGTGAAAAGAGATGATAATAATATGTCTGATCATTTTGCCAACAATGAAAGAACTTTGACTTCCATAAGAAATTTGACAACAGTAATTAACACATTGTTTTGATTTATGTGCATGTATAATTTCTAATAAAAAAGCTCTTGTTTTTCCTCCCTACCTTCCTTAAAGGTTAAGCAAGTGGAAAGGTTAGCATTTAATAAACGATCCAGCCTACTTCACTGGGCCCAAACTCTACACAGGCACTGTATTTCCACAGCCTGGTAAGCTACAATCAATGTGCTGGCCCTGGGCCTGGGCTGCAGCCTCCAGTTTCAGGAGCAGTCTCACACCATGTGGAAATGACAGGTGTTGTAAGGGGCTCCTCCCAGTCTCTGTTTTGAGTTGGCCAATGTGAAGTCTTTGCTGCAATAGCTCACGCATGACAGGGAAGAGGCAGTGCCTCAACTCCAATTGAAAGGCTCCAAATTTAGCCAGGTAGAGCCGACACCCTTGTGGCAGCCCCTAGTTCCTACACTCAGACTCATAACCAGTGGCCCTCAAGTGGAGGCTCTCCCTGCCTTGTAGACAGGCCTGCGCTCCGGCCTGGCTGTCTTACTGTGCCTCCCACCCCTCACACCTGCCACCTCCAGACTTTGTTTTCCTCGGTTGCTTCTAACTGCTATCACCAGAGGTCTTAAGACGTACCCCGAAAATTGAAAGAGGAACTCTATCACACTGTTGGTAGGAATGTAGACTAGTACAACCACTATGGAAATTAGTGTGGAAATGCCTCAAAAAACTAAAACTAGAAATTCCATTTGACTAGGCTTCCCCTCCTTCTAAGCATCTTCCCAAAATAGTTAAAATCATATCACAGGGATACATGTATACTCATGTTCATAGCACAATTTATAATGACTAGATCTTTGAAACAGTGTTTACGTCCATCAACAGATGAATGGATAAAGAAAATGTATTTATATACAATAGAGTACTATGCTACCATACACAAAGATAATCTTGAGGCATTCACAGATAAATGGATGAAACTTGAGAACAAAATGTTAAGTGAAATAAGTTAGACACACAAGCTCAAGTAGCGCATATTTTCTCTTATATGAGAAACACAAAGAACAAAACAGGAGATAAGTAGGAAATAGGGAGAAGTTCAAATACTTCTTCAAATTACAAAATTCAATTGGTTTCATTATACTACTATTTTATCTTATTTATTGAAAAGAAACATTTGTGCTACTGTTTGTTTCTTTTTTGTAAGAAGCTTTTTGGTTTATGTCTTGTACTCTGAGTAACTACTTTGAAGATAAAGATACATACATAGTGTAATAAAAAAAGATGTATCCCTCAAATCAGAGGAACTATTGACTCAGGAGGTGGAGGAGGTCCGTTATAGCTCCTACGTGCTGAACGGCTTCGAGTAAGACAATAAAAGAACCTACAGTAAGAGAATCAGTGTCTCACAATGATTATCACTAGCAGAAACAAAATATTACTTCAGTACATAAGAACAAGAGACAGAGAGCCGGGTATTTAGCTCAGCGGCAGTGCACCTGCCTCATAAGCGAAAAGTCCTGAGTTTGGTCCCCAGTACTCACCCCCCAAACACACACACACACACACACACACACACACACACACACACACACACACACACGAACAAGAGATAGAAACTGAAGCTCCCAAAGAGCTAAACATACTAACAAAGGTTTTAAGGAGCTCTTAGAGGAACACTACTCCAGGTACTTAACTGGTTAGCAAAGAAAAAAAAAGTCCCATAAGTTCAAGTCAGCATTTTAAACACCTTTGTAAGATTCAATTCTATGGTATTTCTCCTTCCTTCTGCCTCTCAGGCTTCTAAATAATTTCCACCTTCCTTTGCTTTTTGTAGTGGTTTTTCTTTCTTTCTGTATTAGAAAAAGTCAGTGAGAAGGCCAAGTCAGTGGGAAACCAAGAACTTAACAAAGATACCGGAGAGCAAGAGGAAGGACGCAGCAAAAAGGGCTTAAGAAAACAACACCCGAGACCCATCTCGATATCAAGCCCAAGTACCAATGCAATTGCCCAGCTGTGCCCTTCACTATGACCTGGGATGCTCAGTAACAGTCTTACTACAATCGCTTCTTCTGGCCACTATTCTGATCCAAGGGAGCCTTAAATCCAATTGTTTTTAGTCATGTGAGTAGAATGAAGAAATACTGCATCACCTGAGAGAAGCCACACCAATTATACATTCAATTTAGGAGGTCACGAGGAGGGTATAGTTTGAGAGCAGACGCCTGTGCTGCCTGTGCTTCCTGTGGGTGGGAGCAATGTAACCAAGTCCCGAGTTTCTGACTGTGGTCACATTTTACATTTTTGGCCAGATAATAAATAAGTATAATCTGTATATGGTTATGGTATATTTGACATTTACTATGTACAAAGCCAAGCTATGACAGGCAGCCTTGCAGAGAAGCCAAAGGATATGTCCAAGCTTCACCACTTGATCAGCTGTGTAACTTTAAGAAGTTACCACACCCCTCATGCCTTAAAGACCACTTCTGTAAACTGGAGACCCTCATTGCATTAGCATCTATGACACAGGCTACCAAAAACATCAGCAAATGGCAGAAATGGGATTTATACACAGGGTTCCAGAACTTCTACTCTAGTTAACTAAAATGTGACGGCAAAAGGTCCTTCATCAAATAAGCTGTTGGTCCTCCATCACACAGGCTCAGGCCACATGGGAAAAAGTAGGTCTGGGTGACATGGGCTTCTGTACTGACTCTGTTTCTGACATCTAAATATCATTCATTCAACACAGACTGGCTGCCACTGCATACGAGGCACAGTGCTGTGGGGAATGTAAGAGTAACGCTGTTCTCAAGAAGAAAACTGGGGAGAGGGGAGGTAGATTTGCATACAGGAAATATTCAATACATACAAACAGGTATTACAGACCCGCCACTTGCTCCTCTGTATTGTGAGACCCAAGAAAGAATGTGCTGGACAGGATGGAGGCAGTACTAGACAGCCCTCAGGACAGTGTATGATTTTTAAACAAGGGCCAGGGGAGCCAGGCCATTGAGGGGATTTACAGGACAGGACTTGAAGCAGAAACTGAGTATTAGAGCTCTACAAACAAACTAAACCATAATTCCCATCGTTTCACTCATGAGCATATATGAAAAAACAGTATACATCCAGGTAAGCTTTCAACATATAATGTAGGCAATTTCACCCTGGAAGTGGCTTTTGTAAGTCATAAAAACTTAAGAAAATTTTAATCATTAAGATTTAACCTTCAAAATATTGAAAAATGCCCTATATTTTATGTATATAACTATATATTGTATATATAGTACGTTTTGTTAATGAAAATGACTATTTTCTCCCCAAAAGTATCTCCACGGATATTAAGTATATTTCTACTAGAAAGGTCAGAAAGATTTTCAACTAGGGATTAAAGTGACTGTTTTACTTAGTCATATGTATGTAATCTGGGGATTGAACATTAGCATCAGCATCATCAGCCTTTAAATTTCCCCATATACATACAATAACTAATTTTTCACATGGAGACAGCACTGATGTATTTCCACAACAGATAGAGGGGATGAAAGGCAGAGCAGGTGTAGAAGCATTTTCTGGTCTAAGTGTAGTCAAACCATTTCATCACAATGTCTGACTCGTGCCTACTCAATCTAGCTCTCTGTGTAGCTTTAAAATACCATTCATTTCTTCTTGAAGTGGTTACTTAAGCGCCAAGCTTTCCCTTTTATTATATGATAGTAACTTAAATACATTTCCTCAGAATTAATGAACACAATTGTTTCCTTATTTTTCTTTTTGCCCCATATGTCCTCCTTCCCACGCAATTTTCTTGGGCAACCAACCTTCACACCACTGAAAGAAAAGGGGGCGGGGGAGGCTGCAGCCCTGAGGACTTGGCCAAGTCAAGAAAAGGGGGATGCCCCCTGCCAGACCCCATGAAGCTGGGGCCAGGCCACCATGCAGGAGCAGCCCATCTGAATCAACACTAGTCAGCCAGGAAAACAAAAGGAAGACAGACTTTAGCCCAAGGAGGAGGGATTTAAGGTTGAAGAGGTAAAGGGAAGAAGGTGAGGAACAGGGTGACAGGCAGCCAGCCACAGCTGCTGCTTGGGAGCAGATGCGGGGATTTATGATCTGCTCTTCGGTGGGTGACCAAATAAAGAAAAATAAGTCTCATTAAGGAGGTGCTCCAGGAGGACTGTGGTGCTCTCATCCAGATGCCTGTCTGATATTTTTAACACCCTATGTGAGGCCTGGCTGGCAGTGAGGGTCAACATTTCACTTGTGGTGTGAGGTAGGGCGAGCCATAAAGGAGACAGACACATCAGATAAATAAATGACTTCTAGACCCATACACAGAAAAAGAGCTATAAAAAATAAACTATATGGAGAAATGAGTTTTAATCATTTTTGTGGGCCAGGGATTTAGCTCAGTGGTAACTTGCCTCGCAAGCACACGTCCTGAGTTCGATCCCTGATATCAATCAATCAATCAATATCATTTTTGTGGCTCAAAGTTAATTAATTTCTAACAAAACAGTAGGAGATGGAAAATACTGAAGGGCAGCACTGAAAGTTAAAGCATTTTGCAACTAGTTCTAAATGGACAGCTCCTTAACTTTTGTATATGTTTTCAACATAGACAAAATTAAAATTCTTGAGCATATCACTCATTTCTGAAACTGTTCGATGTAAATCACAAAAACTGAAAATGACACTAGCAATAAACCCTCAGGCTATATCTGATGGTAACTACTGTCACTGAGCGCAAACCAGTTTCTACCAGATGTTGGGGGTTGTGAAGGACTTCTAAATAACTTCCACCCTGCTTTGGAAGTTTCAGTTTGGAAAAGAAGTTTGTATTTGTCCATTCCTGTTATCTACAACCACACAATAGTCCTGCTTTCACTGTGACAGTACACCCTTCCTCCCAGTAGACAATAGAGTTACAGTCACAGCTTTAGTAAGTTTTATTTTAAATAAGGAACAATATTCTGGACAGGGTGAACAATACCAGTTAAATCCTTAGCAAATGACAAAAGGCAAAATAAAATACTAAACCTCAACACAATACAAAAATATACTTTTTAAAAATAACTTACAAGGTACCAGAGCTATTCCTTGCAAAGCAGCCTAATATTATATTAAAACCAGTTAATCATTGAGAATTTACCTAAACAATAATGCGCAATTTATCTTTTATCAGTATAGGCCATTTTCCAAACACAGCTTTTGAAACTTTCAGATCATATGCTGAACAAATGCAGTTAAAGGATAAAGATTATACCATTGCTGAAATCCACACATAATAAAGTGATCAAACATTCGATTTGTTGCTAGTTCCAGGAAATATTTTTTAAAAGATAGGCCTCCCCTGAGTTTCCTTATTTTGAGATGATATATACTATGAAATTTCCCAAAGTTGAAATAACATAAAAAGAGCTGCTGAAACAACTTCTCTTATCAATATCTCTGAGAGAAGGATTTGCCTAATAAATAACCTACCTCCTGATTGGAGGCCAGAAAAGGCAGCCACAGTTCGGAAGAACTTGTAGATTCTTTCAAAACTTTTTTAAAAAGCTATGAAATTTCAGTATAATATGCACCCTGGTTTTACAAAAACCTTTTAAGATGAAGCAATGTAGAAGTATACATAAGTCATCAAATACTTCTTCTCCATTTCTCTTTGACTAAACCAGGAAAGGATGATCATTTAGTATGCCACCATTGCTCAGAAGCTCACCTGAAAATCATTACTTCTTTATCACAAGAAAACATTTGGTCCAAAACAGTTTATCCCTCAAAGTACACTGTGTTTTAGGGGTGGTGGTGGAAACTCCTTCAATATACAAAAGCAAAATTTTTGGGTCTGACTCAGCTAAATCTACAGAAACAGTATCTAATTGCTTTGGTAACAAAGTGGGCTTTTTCGCCATGGATGCCTGAGAAAGGCACAAAACAGTGGGGCCAACCTTGAAAACCTGTCATAACACAGATAAAGACACCCAATCCACAGAGGAGGGGAAATGCCTCCCTCCTTTCAAATAGTGTTAATGGGTCAAAATTACTGCAATCAAACATTATTTTGGCAAGGCCTCAACTTTTAGCAACAGTTAAGTATTCTATGCAGGGCTGGGGATGTAGCTTAGCAGCACAGAGCCTGCCTGGCAAGCTCAAGGTCCTCAGTTTGATACCTGGTACTCCCCCCACCCAAAAATTCTATGCAGTAAAAATACCAATTATGCAAGGACATACTTTTTAAAAAAATTTTATATATTAATCAGTACATTTTAGGTATACAATATTTACATTTATCATTGGGTGCTTGTACCTGTACATGATGTATCTTGGTTCTTATTTTTCCCCCATTACCTGTGCGCCCTTCACCCCTAAACCCTTCCCTATTTACACAGATTTCATTTCCATTTTTTTTCTTTTCTCATAATTTTTCTTTCCCCTTCCCCTCCCACCACCCCTACACCTTTGGACCTTTTCCTATTTCAAATTATGAATTACTCGTTTCAATCATTTTCATCCTTATTTACACTTTCAGTTTCTCACACTAGAGATACTGTTTAGTATTTACACATGTGTGAAGGACATACTTTTCCTACAGCCAAACAACTAATGCATTTAGTACAGGGTCAGGATACTATAACATTTTTTGTTGTTGTTTGCTTTTTGAGACAGGGTCTCACTATGTAGTCCAGGCTGGCCTCGAACTCGTGGAGACCCTCTTGCCTCAGCCTCCTGAGTGACTATAACAATATTTCAAAATATTTTAGCTAATAAAATGATATATTCTTTTTCCCAAAAGCATTTTTTTTATTAAATTCTTTTATTGGTACATTGTAGGTATACAACACAATTACATTTCTCATTGGGAATTGTACCTTTACATGATGCATCTTGGTTCTTATTTTTTCCCCATTCCTAGCCCTCCCTTCACACCCTCCACCCTTCCCTATTTACAAAGACTTTATTTCCATTTTTTCCATTTCTCAGCATTTTTCCTTTCCTTTCTTTCCTTTCCCCTGCCCCTCCCACTACCCCTACCCCTTTGGACCATTTCTTCCTATTTTACATTTTCGATTATTCATTCTAATCATTGGTACATTGTAGCTATACAATATAATGACATTCATCATTGGAAATTTGCACCTTCACATAGTCTCTCTTGGTTCTTATTTTTCACCCTTGCCCAGCCCTCCCTTCAACCCCACCAGTCCTCCCTATTTACAAAGATTTTGTTCCTATTTTTCCATTTTCTCATATTAATCCCATTCCCTTCTATCCTTTCCCCTAGCCCTACCATTTCCTTCCCCTTTGACCCTTTTCTTCCTATTTCACATTACCTATTATACATTTAGTCCTTATTTACACTTTCAGTTTCTCACACCAGAGAAACTATTCGGTATTTAGACATGTGTGTCCTATTTATTTCACTTAAGAGTATCGCCTCAATGTGCATCCACTTAGCTATAAATGTCTCTAATTTCTCATTTTTTATGGCTGAGTAGTACTCCATTTTATTAAAAAACCACATTTTCTTGATCCAGTCTCCAGTTGATGGGCATTTGGGCTGTTTCCAAGTTTTAGCTATTACAAACTGTGCTGCTATGAACATGGGCGCACATATATCACTGTGGTATGATTCTTTTAATTCTTTGGGGAAGATCCCCAGCAGTGGAATAGCTGGGTCAAGTGGGACTTCCAGTCCTAGTTCTTTGAGGTATCTCCATACTGATTTCCACAGTGGTTGCACCAGTCTACACTCCCACCAGCAGTGGAGCAGGGTTCCTCTTTCCCCACAGCCCCGCCAGCATTGGTTATTGGTTGATTTCATGATAGCAGCCACTCCTTCTGGAGTGAAGTGGAATCTCAGCGTTGTTTTCATTTGCATCTCTCGAATGACCAGTGATGTTGAACATTTTTTCATGTATTTATTTGCTATTTCTATTTCCTTGTCTGAGAAATGTCTGTTCATTTCAGATGCCCATTTTCGAATTGGGTCTTTAAATTTGGGAGGTCTGATCTTTTTAAGTTCTTTATAGATTCGAGATAGTAGACCTTTGTCTGAGGAAGAGCAGGTTAAGATTTTTTTCCCACATTGTGGGTTGTCTCTTCACACTCCTGGTGGTTTCTCTTGCTGCGCAGAAGCTTTTTAAGAAGAAGAGATCCCATCTGTTGATTGTTTGTGCTAGTTCATGGGCAACTGAAGTTTTGTTCATAAAATCTTTTCCTACACCGATGTCTTCAAGGTTTCTACCTAACCTCTGTTCCAACTGGTTCAGAGTTTCTATTTTAATATTTAGATCTTTAATCCATTTTGATTTTAGTTTAGTGCATGGTGAGAGATACAGGTCTAGTTTTAATCTTTGGCAAGTTGAAGCCCAATTTTTCCAGCACCATTTATTAAAGAGGCTACCTTTCCTCCAGTGAGGGTGTTTGGCTCCTTTATTGAAGATGAGATGGCTGAGTGTGTCTGGCGCTGTTTCTCCATCTTCTAATCTGTTCCACTGGTCCTCAAGTCTGTTTCTTTGCCAGTACCATGCTGTTTTAATCACAGTAGCTTTGTAGTAGAGTTGCAGGTTGGGGATTGTGATACCCCCTGTGCCATGTCTCTGTTACCTAGAATTGCTTTTGCTATTCTGGATCTCTTCTTGTTCCAAATGAATTTTTGGATTGTTTTCTCAAGGTCCATGAAGTATGATGCTGGGATCTCAACTGGAATTGCATTAAATCTATACAGCAGTTTTGGAAGTATGGCCATTTTCACTCTATTAATCCTTCCTACCCAGGAGTAGGGGATGTCTGTCCATTTTCTGATATCATCTTGAATCTCTCTTTTCAGAGTGCCATAGTTTTCAGAGAAGAGGTCTTTGATTTCTTTTGTTAAGTTGATTCCTAGGTATTTCAGTTTTTTGGATGCTATCCCCAAAGCATTACTACTCTTTTTATTAGATCATAAGAACATTTTTAACTTCATCTTTACAGAACAGTATGGTGCTTCTTGGTCTTTGAACAACAAAGATTTAATTTATATCACATATTACAGTCTATATCTACAGATTCAGACTCATAAACTTGCACATTAATTTGCATAGTGACAAGAGTTACTTTGCAAACTTTTATGAAGCTCACTTCAAATAAATCCAGAATAAAAGACATCTTCTTTGGAAATAAATTCTCAGTTCAACTTTACTAGCTTACAGGAATATACTGTATGTTTGATTTTTTTAAAAACTGCAATAAGCCAGATATAAACTACTCTAATCAAGACATGATTTTTAAACACTAGAACACTAGTAGTTTACAGTTGGGTACAGGACTAAAGAAAACAACATATCTTGAAATTACAACTACTCTCCAAGTAAAATGGATTTAGCACTTACCTTCTGTATGCTGGATCTTAGTCCATGGAATGGTAATAACAATGTATAAACAAATGTTTAAGCTAAAAATTCCTCCCTTCTCAATATGTCATGTTCTTAGATTTACTTTTGTATAATGGCCTTGAAGTGGTATATTAGAGACAGTAACTAGGACACATATTCCATTTTCTGACTGAAAGCCAATAATACTCATGAATTTTTTAGCTGAAAGACACTTCAAGATGCCATTGGGAAGACTGTAATAAACACATTAGGCCGCAAATGGGCGGCAGCAGCTCTTTAACACATGCTGCAATAACCAAATAAGTGGCTAAATGCATGTTCACTGGTGACACAAATGTTTTGGTGTAACATTTCCATCATTTACATCTCTCTTGAAGAAGGAAAAACAAAAACAAAAACCAAAATGAGACAAAAGCAACCCCCTCAAAGTCTTGTCCGCACAATTCAGGACAGAATACGTAAATAGCCGGGAGTTGCTCTACACTCTCATTACCAACGGGGAAAATGTGTCTGTTATCAGGGGTCTAAGATGGTTTCTACTTTCTGAATGCTCATAGGCTAAGTTTCTCAACACTGCCAGTCACTGGGCTGCTTATATATCCAACAATGTCAGTCGGAGCAAATATGGCCAGGAATAGCAAAGCTAGGTTTCAATAAGGCCTCAGATGGGAAAACATTAACTGAAGCTGCATTCCTTGCGTAATGTAAGAGTTTCCCACCCCTCTAAGGAGGGACACTTAGTCTCTACTTAATTTTTTTCTTCTACTTAATATTTTGAAAACTAGTTTTAATTGAAAGGACTCATCAAGTAAGAACTGTAATACAGCAGTGGTACTTGAGTTTCATAACTTGTCCAGATTAAAATTCAAGTTTATCTTTCCTTCCTTCCTTTTCTTTTGGTACCGGGGATCGAACTTGGGACCTTGCGCTTAGCAAGGCAGGCGGCAGAACCACTGAGCTAAATCCCAGGCCCTGCTTCCTTTCTTTTTTTGGTACTAGGAATGAAACCCAGGGGCCCTCACACGATAGGCAAGCATGCTACAACTGAGCTACTGAAACTCATTTAAAATTTCTTGCAAGGATAAGACAGCATTTACCTATACAAAAGTTTTTATTATTTGAGTGCTAAAAAGCTCCTAATTAAATGAAAGTCTAACTTTATTGGGGACTTATGAGTTAGATACTCTGCACATATCTTCCTGCTTAAAATTCCATTTTGATGGGTATATTGTTAAGCTGTATAGATACAATTTGCAGATTAACTTCTCTAACCTGCTTCTATTAGTAATATACCAAGGTCAGACAGAGAATAAACAACCTATCAGGATTCAAATTCAGATGTAATTCCAGTAACTATAATTTGCTGAGTGGTTACTATACTGGCAGGCATACCCTTCATACTTCACAGGAATGAACTACCTTTATTTCTATTAACAACACATGATTAGCATTACTTTAGAGATAGAAAAATTGAAAAGAGATAATATAATTTGATCAAGGCCACATAGGAAGTTTTACAGTTCATAAGTGAATCCAAACAGTTCCTCAATTTTTTTTTTTTTTTTTTGGCAGAACTGGGACTCAAACTCAGGACCAGGCGTGGCGCCACTGAGCTAAATCTTCGGCCCTCCTCAATTCTTAACCATTGTGATGTGGGTTTTAAGACTCCTATTCAGTATTTTAATACTTTCAGTAAAGAGAAAAATTTATAAATGTCAAATATTACAGAAATCAATATATTTCAATTTAGTAAAGTGACAATATAATTTAAAAGTACTTTTCGATTTATTAAAAATGTACCAGTATCATTGTAAAATAGAAAACACCTCTTTCTGAAAAAACATATGTACTTTAGAATCATTCATCCACTAAGTAATTGATGCTTCATATACTGCTGTGGACAGTGGAGAGCCATGAGAAAACTGACAGAATCTGTCTCTGTCCTCCTGAAGCCTACACTTTAGTGCAGAAAGCAAACCATGCCTCATCTAATGAGCAATTATTCCCTGAAGAGAAAGGAAGAATTACTTTTATTACTGGCTTTAGCATGAAGTTAATGAAATGAGAAAAACAACTAGGAACTTATTCTGTACACCTCAAATTCTCAGTTTCATTCTAAACATTAAAAACCCCTTTTTCCTATATTATATTTAGCTCAGATATAGGCACTAAGCTGTAATGATAATTAATTTTTATTTTTTTTGTACCAGGGATCAAACTCAGGACCTTGTGCTTCCAAGGCAGGCGTGGTGCCACTGAGCTAAATCCCCGACCCTTTTTCCTATATTAATCAGAAATAATAACTGTCTGATTTTAGAAATAAATTATCAAAGATAATTGTGGAAAATGACATATACTATCTTAATATAATTTCAACTTTGAGCATCAGTCTCCACTAGAGTTTCAGTTCCTTTCTTGCATATTCCAAACTTACAATTAAGGCCTTGCCTACTATCTCCAAATTTTCTTTATGTGAAATACCTAGGATTTACAGATATTTATGGTTTCTTAGAAGTTTAAGTACAGATTTTTACTATTTTCCTTCATTTATTAATAGATGTGCTGCACACACTCATTTAGCAATTTCTGATCATTTGACTTTGAGTTCTAGTTTTCTTAGAAACAATGTTTTAAAACTCTTAGCATGTAATCAGTTACATGATGTTGAATTAAATTAGGCAATTAAAATAAGAAGTATAACTGGCATAAATATTTTTAAAAATAAGAACCTGGCTCTTAGTGGGCATACAATGTCACTGAAGAATGGGGTATGCTGGAGTTGCCCATCAGCCCACAATACTCAGAGGGCGGCAGCATCAGGCTGTGATTCACAGAGGGAAAGGAAGACCATATGGATATTCCATTCAGTCTGCCCAACAGAGGCTGATTAACAAAATCAGAATTTACACAAAGCTAAACCAAGGGCACTGAACAAATATTACTGAATCCTATTATGTTCCAAGCATGGTTCTAGCTATTAGGGAATACAACAATGAACAAAACAGATCAAATCTCTGACTCTTATGTTCTTACAGGAAAGCAAGGTTGGTGGGAAAAAGTAACAAAATATTTACTGTATCAGCAATGAAGGCTACAAACAAAAATGAGGTAGGATCAAAATAGACTATATAATAGAGGTGAGAACAAAGGGAATGATTTCCTACATTTCTCTCTGATAGGTGACATCTAAGCAGAGATTCTCCTTACAGACCTTTAACATTTATAACATAATTTACTGTGCAAGAAATAAAGCAAAATATACGAAAAGATGTACAACGCTGTGTCTGAGAGCACACCTCAGGTGTAAACTCTGGTTTGGAACCCTTGAAATACCACAGCTATCACCTGGGTGAGCTACCTAATTAACCTCCTTGGTTTCTTAATTTGTAAAACCGGAAAAATGATAATACATACCTTGAATTCTTATTGAAAGTATGAAACACAAAGGTATCTGGAACATAGTAAGGGCTTACTTAATAAATGTAAGATATTGCTTGAATTTAATAGCATATAAATATTTATGAAACAATCTAAGACAGTAGTGGAGAAGCTATGGCACAGGTGCCACTGTGGGCACACAGAAACCCCTCTGTTGGCATGTGAGCCGAGTCACCCCAGGCTAACAGATGACCTAGCTGCATGTGTTGTTCTCAAACTGACAAAGTATGAGCCGAAGTTCGAGAAATTATCAGCATGTATACAACAGCAAAGGTCACATTAACCGAGCAAAAGCGTGGCAAATGCAAACTTTTAACTTTTTAATAAAAAGCTGCTTGTACTTCTGAAAGTCCTGTATTGTGTTTTTCTTTTAAGACAAAGATTTGAATGTATGAATTGTTTTTTCTAAACTAAAACCTCAGTATTCAGGTTTAATTGCAGTGTTGGCACTTTGTGATAAGTAAGTGGGTTTTGGATTGCAGTTTGGGTACTTGTTTTTTAAAAGGCTCACCATGAATGATCTAAGGTATAGATGAACACAGGTGAAGAGGAAAACTACAGAAAAAAATGAGAAGCCATCAAAATTTTAGCAGCTAAATTATTTTGATGGAAATGATGTATCTCTCTATATATCTATGTATTTTTAAGACAAGGTCTTGCTATGTAGTTCAGGCTGCCCTAGAAACTCAATATGTAGCCCAGGTTGGCCTTGAACTTGCTGTGATCCTCCTGCCTCAGCCTTCCAAATGCAGGATTAGAGGTGTGAACCACCACGGCATACTCCTATAATTTAATTTTTGTATTTTCCTAATTTGCTTTCATTAACACATTACACTTTTATGAATTTACAGTAAGAAGAAAGTAACCTGGAGAAGGGGAGAGCAGGGAAGGAAGAAAAGAAAGAAAGATGGCTGTGCTGTTAGGAAAAACAGAAAGTCCAAGCAAATCAAACAGGGTTTCTTTCAAAGAATTACTTCCTTGGAATGCAAATTATAAGTGTGCAAATTGTTTTCATGCATATTTTCATAAAGAAATACTACATAAAATGAGGCAATCTACACTATACTAAGTGATATAAAGACTCTCTGAAATGAATAAAATGAGAGACAAAAATCTCATTATTCTATGGGATATTAACAATGATATCTAAAGCACACATTATTTCCTTTGGTTAAGTCAAAGGATATATACTTGTAACTATACTATAATTTTTCTATCTCCAAATCTACCCTAGGTTCTTCCATACAAGATGGAACTGCTGAAACTTGATACTACACCCTCCACTCTTTATCAACTTCTTCATGTTTTCCCTGTACAGATGTGATTCTTAGAGAGTAACAAAAGCTTCCCTGCAGAAGTTACTAAAAATGCTCTTCTCAGAAAAATCCTCATTATTTTTATGAAGGCTTGACAGGTCCCAGTGGGAGGAATGAAAGGCTTCGAGCCCAGCATGGGACATCACAATCGACATGGCACTTCCTTCTCTGCAGCAGGGTCCAGGGCACCTTCTTGGCCCTCACCCTCTGTGCCAGCTAGCCCAGCCAGGGCTCGGCAACCCACACTGCTGCCTCCTACTCCGGTTTCTGTTGGGACTCATTCCTCCTTCCCTTTACTCCGTCACCACTCATTTAACTGCACATTTTCTTGTGAGTTCTTTATCTCTAATCAAGCAGTAAAACAAAGTTGAGTAAAACTTTTAATCATGTTGCAGGGAAAAGGTAAGGACCCAAATTAAAAGGGGTTGAGCTTAGTGGAGAAATAAGGCACAAAGTTATAACCCTTTTAGCAGTTTAAATTAAACTCCTTACTAGGGGAAAACATAGGCAAGAAGAATTCTTTGGAAATATTATCTGGATACTCTTTCTGATCTCTACCATACTTATACACACATGGAAAATGATTATGTAGAGAAAACCTGGTTTGGGAGGATCTCTGACTTGTTTTCTTTTCAACATGTAAATTACTATAAATTTACTTCTGGTCAGATCATTACAATGAATCTGACAGTATTTTCTAGGAGGTTATGTCCACTTTATTAAAAGGAAAAATGTAGCTTTGGATCAATCAACTCACACATCCCCCAATCCAACCTGGTCTAATAAGCCAAATTAAACATTTTTATTTGCAAATAATACAAACCCACAGAATGATCCACTGAGAATTACTGGAAGTTTTAAAGTTAACTGCAAGAATTCATTGTTTGAAAAGAATTTTAAAATTAAGTTAGTACCTGAAAATGTGAGGTAAGACAATTTAACCTTTTCTGTCTCTCTCCTCCATCCATCCATCCATCCATCCATCCATCCATCCATCCATCCATCCATCCATCCATTTTTGTTGGCTTTTTGAGACAGTCTCACTGTGTTGCTCAGACAAGCCTTGAACTCACTATGTAGTTCAGGCTGGCCTCAAACTCACAGTAATCCTCCTGCCTCAGCCAGACTGCTGGGATTACAGGTGTGCACGCACCACCACCGGGCTCTCTCTCTCTTTTTTTTTTTGGTACTGGGGATCGAACATGGGACCTTCTGGTTTTGAGGCAGGTGGTAGAACCACTGAGCTAAATCCCCAGCCCTTTCTCTCACTTTTAAATGTTGGATTTTGGCAGTCTTCAAAAGTAACCATAAGGTAAGCTGATGAGACATTTCTATTTCAGCTTACTTCAGACTTGGGACACAAAGATGTCAGCAGAAGCATAATCATATCGCTATCACTGGGACTGTACAATAGAGCACAGTTCTCTGGCTTCAGGGTCAGATACCAAGGAGCCCTAAAGAGAACTTTGTGAAGAGCACAGGATTGGCCCAATGAGCTATAAATGGAGTTTTCTTTCTTTCTAGCTCCAGATGGAGTATTACTCCACTTTCTGGAATAAAAATATAATTGGACTGAAGAATGATAACTTATTTACCCTCAGGTAGTTAATACAAATTTAAGCCCAAATGAGCTTGAAGTGTATTACAAATAATATTTTAATAGACTAAGAGTGGCCTAGAATAGAAAGAGTAAAAGAAATTCCTATTTTATTCATTTAAACTGCCTATTTTCGCTCATCCTAAGAAGTTTTTGCACTGGAAAAATAAAGATGAATTGTTTTATAAAGCCTGTATCTATGGGATAAAGATCTTTAAGACTGTCATACCTTATTTAGCTACAACTGGCAAGTACTAAGATGCAATGAAACATTTAAGAAAATTAAGATAATTATCTAACAGCACAGAGACAACTAACTGTGCTATACTCCTGTCTGGTACTGAAATCAAAGAGACAGTAACACATTACGTATACGTTCATAAGCATACACATAGTGTTTTCAGTCAAAGTTTCAGGACCAAGAGCAGGACAGTACGTTTTAGGTTAAATTTCTAATTAATAAGGTTTTCTGATGATATTAAAAAATATAAACCAAATTACAGGTTTTTAAACTTAAAAATCTATTTTGATTTATAGGAGTTTCTCAGTTCATAAACTTGATTATTTCCACGATTCTGGTCACAAACTGAGTTGGATGAGAACTGAATCAAATTCAATGGTTAGGTTCAATGTTGACCTTATGGGGAAATTTGATTTGGTTCTCATCTAGTTCAGTCCATGACCAGAATCATGCAGAGAACTGAGTTCATGAACCAGGTACCACTGTATTTCCTTCTGATATTCAACTGTACTCATAATCACTGAATAGTTGCTAAGGGCAGGCACATTACCGCTCTCGGTGAATACTGCAACATAATCACTGGGTGAGAAAACAGAACTTGATGTCAAAAAACAGAAGGTGTAGAAAGAAAACACAAGTAGGAAACTAACAAACAAGACAGTATATATGAAAAGTAAAAAGTGCTAATGAGGGAGAAATTACTTCCTGCGGCAGATTTGGCAACTCCTGGGCTGGGGTGTGGAGAATGGATAGAATTCTCCAAAATGAGGATACGGTGGTGGTGAGCATGTATGAAACTCCTGTAGGGTCCCACAGCTGGGCTAAAGGTGCTGGAGTCTGGATCCTTGGTCCCATGTCACCAGCAGGCCTCTGATTTAGGTGCTGCTGCACCCTACCTAACCCAGAGCAGTCCTAAAACCGCTCCTCAGAGTGTCACTGAGGAACTGCCAGAAATGCACTCCAGCATCAGGGACCCGAAACTGGACAAACTCATAATTACCTTCCAGTGTGAGGGAGAAAAAAAGAGATAAAGTAGAAGACGTTTTTAGTCAGTTCATTCGGTTACCAGATATTTTGTTATATAATTGCTTTGTAGCACAAGAGTAGTAGTTCCTATTATTTAATAAACTGTGGGCACAATGAAAAGTTTTGAGCTGGAGGTGGTAAAATCACAGTTATGCTAGAGAGATTAGCACGGCCATGACACAGATGACATTTCTGGCATTATGGGGAGGAGAGGCTGAAGAAGAGCTCACAGGACATTGCAAAAGGCTCATGTGGTACAGCTGCATTTATATGAAATGTTCAGAATAAGCAAATCCATAGAAACAGAAAGTAGATTAGTGGTTAATGGGGTGGGGGCAGGGCAGGATGGTGATTCAGTGCTAATGAGCACAGGCTTTCTTGAAATTTGATAAAGGCTGTACAACTTGTGAATAAATGAAATACCACTGAACTGTGAAAGTCTGAATTTCATATTTTCTGAGTTTAATTTCAATAAAGCTACTGTTAAAAACAAACAAAAAGCCACCTAGAAAACAAAAACACAACTCACAAGCTATTTAGCTAGATGCTGATAATCTGGAAAAACTGTACAACAGAAGTGCACAGTTTACAAGTATTAAAAAATTACAGTGCAAATGTAATTTTTTAAATTTATTTTCTTTTCCTTAATAAAGGTAACAAGCCTCCTGCAGAGTTCAGGAAATTTTAAACTGACCATTAGTAGCCAAACATCTTTGAAATATTTTCAGCACTTTGTTTTTACTCCGATAGAAGAACGTAGAGTCAGGATTATGCTATAGATACACTGGTGTCAACGAGGCACTTTTGATATAATGCTACTGTGGAGATGAAAACAAAATACATTTTCCACCGGTGGTTCCCAATTTTAGTTACTAATGAATCACCAAAGGAGCTTTAAAACAGATTTCTTGCTGGAGGGGTGGTGCAGGCATGTCTTCCAGTACTCTGGAGGCTAAAGTGGGAAGACTGAAGGATTGCTTGAGCATAGGAGTTCAAGGCCAAAATAGTGAGGAAATCTGAGGCTCTCTCTCTGTCTCTGATTTCCAAGCTTCAGGCTTTACTCTAGGCTGACTAAAAGAATTCCCCAGGGAAGGACCATGGCGGGGTGGAGGGGTAGAATTAGCTGAAGCCTGACTAGCAATGACTGGAAGAGTAGCATTTGGAACTACAGGGCTGGATGCCAAAGGATAAAAAAGGGTACAGGACTGAAATAACAGTCCTGGTGTCCACAGGATATGTGTTTTTAAGTCCTTTTTGACTGTCCCAACAGGATACCACTTCCATTATGGTCCAGTCCTACAGAAGCTGTGGCTGTCTGGAGTCATGCCCTCCTTGTCCCTCATGGCAGCTACTAGGCCATCACTGATAAACATTTCTGCTCCTTTGAAAACACCTCTCTACTCATGTCACAGGACACTCTCAAAGTCACCAACATGCCACTTAATCCTCCTCACAATTACTAAAGATTCAGTTCTGATTAGTTCTTCCTTTCTAGTCCAAATCTGCTCATCAGCCAAAGTGATTTTAAAGCATATGTGACTGAGTTAATTACTGTCCTTGCAGGTCCTTGTCTGTCTCAACTCCAACAAAGTTCACCTCAATTTTGCTTCAGCCATGCTGCCTATATATAATCATACCCTGAATCTTGTTATTGCTCAAATTATTCCCACTAGAAGGCCATTTATTGCCCAGGCTCCTAGAAGACTGGCTTTATTACTATCTTCCTCCACATAAATGGTCTTTTGTATGCAGTAGATTGTGTTCCTTGTTGTTTTCTCACTTCTTTTCCTTAACTCCTCACTTCTAGCACTCTCAGCTCCCTTCCACACCTCTCCTCTCACACAACTCATTCGCATTAACTTCATCCCAAGCTCCCCGAATTCCCAGAAGATGATGCTGAGCACTGATGAGTAACAGCTCTCAGCTCTAGAGCAGAAGGGCCCACAGACAGTTCATGGTTTGTGAAACTGTCCAGGCATAGTCCTGCCATTCAACCCTGTACTTTGTTCTCAGGTCAGCAACTTCTGTTTACCTACAAGATTATTCCCAGCTTTTGGAGCTTCTGATTTTCCTAATCAGAAGATACAAAGATATCTACTTCTGTCTTCAACACTGATTCTGGTATCTCAGAGGATGCATGATCCTCTTTCTGTGGACACTGCCCACTCCAATCCTATTTCCTGTTCCCTTCCTCAGCATCTGAGACCTTGCACGACTGTGGGGCGTTCTCTATCCCAGATTTTCTTTCTTTCTTTCTTTCTTTTTTTTTTGGTACTGGGGATTGACCTTGTGCTTGTGAGGCAGGCAGTGGATATCTCACATTTTCAACCTCTTTCTCTCTAACCTACAAACATACTCAGATGATTTAATCCAGTTTTTTTTTTAAAGTCCCTTGAATCTGAATCTCTCTCTAGCTACCATTTAGTCTCACACCTTTCCTTCACAGCTAGCTTCGCTTGTGTCCAAAGAAGATAGGTCTGCAATCTCTTACCCCAAACATGTGGGACCAACTGATTTAGAAATTGTATGTGTGTATAAATTTGAGAAAGGTAATACTTAGAATACACCATATTTCATAATAATTCCAAAGGGACCTACAGAAACATTTCGATAATTAAATTCAATATTATTTGTGCAATGAAATATATGAATGAATATTAACACTAAGTGGAAAAAATGAAAATTATAAATCCATTCAGGTCAGGCCAAATAAGTTATAAAGTTTTTCCATTTTCAGAGTTTGTTGAATTTGGAGATTCAAATATGAGATTTCAGGCCTGTAGTCTATTCCAGTTCTCTTCCACTAACTCCACAATCCAAAAGAGTTGCCTTTTTTTCCATTTAATCTGCCCCTTCATTCTCCATGACATTTGTATGCCAAACCTACAGAGCTTTTGCCGTTCTACATGTTTGTTCACAAGTCCTTCCACTGTGCTGCAACACTCCCCATCATATCCCCGAAAGTTCCGTGATTACCACCTGAATTTCTCTAACCTGTGGCTTCTATTATACAGCACTCCACAGGTCCTCTTATTCTTTTCCACCTGTGTTAGTCGCTTTATTGTCACTGGGACTCAATACTTGACATCAAAAAATAAAAGGAGTTTATTTTGGATCACTTTTAGAAGTTTCAGTACTTGAATGGTCAGCATGTGGTGGAAGGGTCTGTGGTAGAAGAAAGTCATGGCAGCCAGGAAGCAGAGAGTGAAGGAAGGAAATATTGTATAACCCTCTAGATCAGGTACCCAGCAAGATGCTTCCTCTGACCAGGCCCCACCTCCTAACAGGAAACCCAGCTATGGAGCCCCAATAATCCAATTACCTTCCACAAGCCCCACCTTTGAGCACATAAAGCTTTGGCGGGGAGTGGGTAACAACATCCAGATACAGACCATAACAGTGCTTTATCCACTTTTATGGGATCTTCTTCCTCTTTGGAGTAATCTAGGCCTCCACCTTGGCCCAATCAATCCTTTTCCAGTCATCTTTGTTTTTAAATTTATTTTTAGCAGCTTTACTGATATTGACTCACATGTCCTAAAATTCAACCCACCCAAGGCTGGGGACTAAAGACAAGCCCCTCACACTGAACTGCATTTGCAGTGCCCCCACCCAGCCCCACATCACTCTTCCTTCCTTTTCGAGATAGTATCTTGCTAAATTGTCAAGGACAGGCTAGAATTTGCAATCCTCCTGCCTCAGCTTTCCAGAGTGCTGAGACTACAGCCATGTACCACCATGCCTAGCTGAAATTCACCCTTTTAATATGTTTTACCAGTGTTTTAAATCTATTCACAGAGCCGTGCAACTACAATTCTAATTCCAGAGCATTTTTATCCCCCCAAAAAGGAAACCTCATTCTTATTACATAATTACTCTCCATTCGTTCCTCTACCCAGCCCTGGCAACCACTAATCTCCTTTCTGTCTCTGTGGATTGCCTAATGTGGACATTTTATATAAATATGGTCACATAACATATGACCTTTTCTGTCTCACTTGTTTTAATTAGCATAATGCTCTCAGGGTTGAGCGATAATGTAGCATGTATTAGCACTTCTTTAATGGCCAAATATTCCATTGTAATGGATATACCACACTTTCTTTATCCATTAATCAGTTGATGGACATCTGAACTATTTTTTGGGGGGGCTGCTATCAATAATGCTATCATAAAATCTATGTACACATTTTTACACAAATAAATGCTTTTAATTTTCCTTAATGTATCTGAGGGAATGGAATTGTTGTATCATATTGGAACTCTATGTTTATAACTCTGAAGAGCTGTCAAAGTAGCTGCATCACTTTATATTCCACCAGCAATGTACAATGGTTACAATTTCACAACATCTTTGGCAACACTTATTATTTTTCTTTCTTATTTTATGATGGCCACACTACTGGGTTTAAGTACTGTTTCATTATGGGTTTGATACATATTTTCCTAATAATGATAGTGAGCATCTTTTTGTGTTCTAATTTGACTACTTATATACCTTCTTTGCAGAAGTGTCTATTCAAATCTTTTGCCTATTTTAAAGTGAGGTTCTCCAGCAATTCTTAACACTTGGGGTTCATAAACTTTTTTGAGAATTTGATCAAAATTTAAAAAATAAAAGAACATATGAGACATATAATTTCCTACCAAGTCACTAACTCAAACCATTTATGGACCCATGTTTTATACCAAAGGTCAGTGGTAGAGAACCTATGGCATGCACACTGCATGGGCTGTTATCAACTGATAAAAGGTTCACCATCACTGCCATAGGTTCTAAACTATGGCCATATATTTACATTTAAAAATTAGCTAGGGAACTCTCAAAAAATGCAGTACCACAGATCTCGAGCTCTAGCTCAGTGCTAGAGTACTTCCTAGCTAGTGTGAGGTCCTCATTTGATCCCCAGTACTGCCACCCCAGAAGGCACATTACTATGTGATCCAGCAATTCCACTTGTAGTATATACCCCAAAGAACTGAAACAGGGTCTCAAACAAAAAGTATGTACATCCATAATCCAGGAAGCACTATTCAGAACAGGCAAAAGGTAGAAATAAGAGTTGAGAATGTAACATAGTGGTAGAACATTTGCCTAGGACGCAAGAGGCCCTGGGTTTGATCCCCAGAGCAAGGTGGCAGGGAGGGTTAGTGTTGAGTGGAAATAACTCAAATTAATGTGGGATACCCACAAAATACAAACAATATGAAGATATACACAACAGAATATTATTTACCCTTAAAAAGGAATAAAGTACTGATATATGCTAAAAGATGGACAGATCTTGAAAACACCATAAATGAAAAAAGCAGACACAAAAGCCTACTTATTATGATTCTAGTTAGGTATCTAAAATAATCAAATTCACAGAGATAGAAAGTAGAATAAAATTATCAGGATCCAGAAAAGGGAGGGGGAGGGAGAGTTATTCATGGGTAGAGTTTCTGTTTAGGGTGATGAAATTCTGGAAATGGACAGTAGCAATGATTATACAACTTTTGTGAATGTATTTAATGCTACTGAATTGCAAACTTAAAATGAAAAAAGAAAAACAACAAAAAAAAATCAAACAAACATAACCAGGGCACTACTCCAGATCCATTAAATCAGGGAGTTTAGAAGTAGGGTTTGGCCATCAGTATTTCTCTTAAAAGCTTCCCAGGTAACTTAGATATTCAATAGAATTAAGAAGGGCCGGGGATTTAGCTCAGTGGTTTCACCGCCTGCTGCACAAGCACAAGGACAAGTTCGATCCCCGGTACCAAAAAAAAGAAAAAGAATTGTCATTTGATAGCCTCTTTGGTGCTGCCACCTATCTCCACAGTTTCAAAAAATCTTTCTTTTCAGCTTTACCTCTTAAAGCTTTCACTTCAAAAATCCAGCTGCCTGCTAGATTCTACTCACAAATTGAACTCATTCATTTCTTCTCCCTACCCCTAGAGAATGTTCCACCCACAAGACATTCTACGGAACATTTTCCTTGGGTGTCTATGTTCTCATCAGAGCATCAATGTGGCTGCCTCAGATGCTAATCACTACTGCCTCTATATCAGGGCCTCATCATTTCTCACGTGGATCACCCATCTAACACACATTTCTTCACCTTCAGGTGATTCCCCTGCTTTTCTTCTTCAGCAGAATCTACTCCCTCCTAGAGGAAGCCTATGTTTCCTCAGCGTCACATGAGGGAACTTACACCTTAGCCTTTGCCTCACCGCCTGCCCTTCTCTGTTTGCACCAAGACTATGAACTATACACAGCTGCTCATCAACTACATGCTACCTCTCACTTCCGTTCTTGTTTGTCCTATATGGAACAAGCCCAAACTGTCCCCTTCTGGCTCTCACTGATCTAGCTCATGATCCTGCCTCCAAAATTAAGTTGCCCCTCTCTGTCTTTGAACAGCCTATACAGAACTCTATCATTAACCATATATGTAATTATTGTTTGTAATTTTAAGCACATTGAAGGGCAGAAATTAAGTCTTTTTCGTTCTTCTTTTTAATCCTAGGCCCTTATCAGGATGCCTGACACACAAAATTTGCAATATTCTTAGAATAAAATGCTTTTACAATTCCCTATAGCAGTGATTTCGAACCTTTTAGAACTTTCAATGATACTGCCTGCTGCAGCATGTGTGCCACAGGTTTGCCACCACTGCCTTATAGAGTTTGAAGCCATTTCACCAAAAAGTAATATTATTGGACATTTCCAATATTATAGTAGTACACCTGTGTCTTTAAACTTCACTCTATGGAGTAATCATTATTATCATAGTCTGAAACAGAAAACTCAGGAAACATGTCTAAGGCCAGCACAACCAACAGTGGTAGAAGCAGGATCAGTACACTTGCTGGTTACATAGCATGTCGTTACTCGCTCTGTCTTCTTAATATGTATCTCTCATTGCCTCAAGTATTTTCCTATGATGTTTTCAAGTCATAACTTTAAATTATATTTTAGTATCTTTTAAAAGAAAGAGGAAATTACTTACATGGCTTGATGCTAAAATAAATTTATAGACTTTGAGAATGGAAGCAAAATTAAAACATGCTCCAAAAGATTTTAACAGATTCACAGAGAATTTGGTCTCGTGTGTGTGTGTGTGTGTGTGTGTGTGTGTGTGTTGAACTAACTGAGGAGAGAAACTATACACAGGTGAGAAAACAACAGGTGTGCTGAAATGATATTTCACACAGAAGAGACAACCATACAGGCAAAATTTGCAATTTTAAAAACAAACAAAATAATACAGGTTGAGTACCCCTTATCAAAATACTTAGGAGAAGTATAAGCTCTGGAGTTTGACAGATTTTTGAATATTTGCATATATTTTATCAGTCAAGTATGTCTAATTTGAAAATTCAAAAATGCTCTGAAATCTTGCAACACTTCAGGTTTTTGGGAAATGGATGCTCAACCTGTATTATTTTAGGTGTTATGTAATTAGTAAGTGTTGGATACTGTAGTAGGGACCACACTGTTTTATTGAGTTTTCAGAGCTCTATAAAGCAGACATTGTCACCCATTTTAGAGAAGAAAACAGATTCAGTGATGTTTACTGAGCTATCTAATGTCTCAAAGCTCCAAAGTTAAAGGATGACACTTCAAATAAAGCTGACTGCAAATGTCATGCTCTCTCCACAACTCTTCACATTCTCTAATAAAAGCCAGTAAATAAATATCTCAAAATGGCAAAAGGAAATGGTCTAGGCAAAATATTTGAAAACTGTGTATATCATCTGACAAGTTTGTGGAATCTCCATCTCTGGAGATCTTCCACTGTAGCATTCCAAGAGGATTAGATAGCTTATATCACACAGCCAGCATCAAGACATGCAGCTAACTGCTGGCCTCCCAATATGAACTCCAACTCCACCAGAGGAACCAAAAGTTCCAATATTATGGTATGAAGGAATTAATTTTTTTGTTCTTTCCTTTCAGCATCACCAAGGAAATAGGGATTTTTTTCTATGAAATTTTTTTGAGTCAATGCCACTGTAGTATACTACTTATTTGTGCTTCTGTTCATGTCCAGCCCTCAGATTTGTCTCAGCACCTCCAGTTACCAACTGTAAATAACAGTGAATATACTACAGTACTTGCTTGAACTATAAAATTACATTGAACTTAGGTGGCTAGGACATACATAACAGTCCCAGGCCTCCATAAACTCAGGTGTGTCCCCATTTATCACCATATCTACAGTCCAAACCCTTTGTTCTAGTGAACACCTGGCTTTCATGTCTCAGAATACTGGGTTGGTTTCTCTTACTTTAGTGTCTTCTGGCTGCATTAACCCCTGTCTAAGAAACCACTTCCACCCAGGTGTGGTGGTACATACCTATAATCCCAGCACTCAGGAGGCTGAGGCAGGAGGATCACCACAGGGTCAAGGTCAGTCTGGGCAACAAAAGGAGTTCAAGGCCAGCCTGAACTACACAATGAGACCCTGTCTCAAAAACAAACAAAACAAAACAGAACAAAAAAAACCACTTCCAGCTTATACCTATTACCTTGCCACTCCTTATCTGATCCAGGTGCTTTGTTAATACTTTCAATTAAATTCATTAGATAATTCCTTCCAGTATCTAACTCTAATTGTCTTGAGGTTACCTATGAGTTAGAATAATTTGTACTGATGGGAGATCAATCCAGGGAGATCAAAAGGAGCCTCAAAAGGGTCATCACAGGAATCCTATTTCAACCCTACAGGTAACTGTACGTAACTCAACACTGGTTAATTCTGATAAACATATATCCTGGCTTTTTACCTAAACGAAAGACTAAATTGTACTAAAAGTCATGCACAAAAATCAGAATTTAAGTTGGTTTTCTAGCTTTAGATGTGAAGAAACATAAGATCCGAAGTCTCAAAGATCTTAGTAAATGTCACGTCACAGTCCCACGCTCTGCTCTCCACTCTTCTGACCCCTGTACATAGGCTGCACTCAGGATGCACGAGCAGCTATCATGAGGCACTTTTACCCAGGTTCTTGCTCAGAAGACACCAATGCCATACCATATGACACCGCTCTCGGCACTGGACTCAAGCATCCACTCTGCAGGCTTCTCAGAGGCCTGTGAGGATTGCTGGGCACAAAACTTCCATCCAACAACAAGGGTGATTAGTTGGGGCAAACACATTCTCAGTCTCAAGGATATGTAAGAGTGAGTTGTTCAGTGGGAGGAGAAAGAAGATACTGAAAAGACACACACAGAAACTATAAGATGATGAAGGTTCAAGGAGCTATCAATGAGTGCAAGTTAAAACAAGAGTGCAAGTTAAAACACAAGAGAAAATTCACTCCCTGGTACAAAAAAAAAAAAAAAAAAACCACAGAGAAAAGATATGCAGTCAGGGTGCCAAGGGCTGGTTAGATCACGGAATGGAAGCAGCTGAAGCACACGGAGAGAGCACCTTTGCCACTACAGTCAACAAATACACAGTGGCCCTCAAACTCCTCGGCAAAAGTCATTTCACATGCAGTCATTTCAACCGGAAGGTGTCTGTCTGGGGCAATCTGTGGCCCAAGAGCTGTAATTTCACTCGTTTCTATCAAGAATAGAACCCTATTGGGTATGGGAACCCTAATTGACGAGTTCTCCTAACTTGGTCCTGGGGTCACCAAACCTCCAGGTAATAACGGAAGTCATTACCACTCACCATCTATATAACCTGGAAAAAGGTACTTAACCTTTCTGAGCTTTATTTTCCCTGTCTGAAATATTTGGAAACAATATTTACTTCACAAGTTTAGATATATGTTAAATAAGATAAAGTATGTTAACTGGTATAGAATCTTCTTCATAAAAATTAGCTGCCTTTATTAGTTATTATTTTCTGGAATAGCCCATGGTAAGTGCTCCACAAATAATACAGGCAGACATTGTCTTCTCCATCTGTCATACTGTAACACAAGTATCCTTTTTGTTGTCTATCTAGGGCTTTTTTTTTTTTTTCAATTTTGCTGTTTAAAATGGTCCCAAAGTGAAGTTCTGAAGTGTTGTGTGGTGCTTGTAAGTACAAGAAGGTTGTAATGTGTTTTATGGTTGTTTTTTTTTTGGTACCGGGGATCGAACTCAGGACCTTGCACTTGCAAGGCAGGCACTGGAACCACTGAGCTAAATCCCCAGCCCAGTAATGTGTTTTATGAAGAAAATACATATGTTAGATAAGCATTGTTCAGGCAAGAATTTCAGTGCTAATGTTTATAAAACAACAATATGTTAAATGTCTCTATTCACACACAGCAGGTCCTATACTTTACTAAAGTCCTTTACTTTAGTAAAATGTTGTGACCAGACATTCACAGGAACCTATTTTTGCTAGGAGCAATGGCTCAGTATTTACTAATTCACTACATAGAGGCAGGCGGCGGAACCACTGAGCTAAATCCCCAGCCCCATTCACTACATAGAAAACACCTTAACTCCTGTAAATAGCAAGAATGAACTGTAGTCCACTGAAGGCAGAAGATGAGAGTAGGTGAGACCGTTTGGGGCAATCTTGGAGGTGGAGGAGCAGATCCAAACCATGAAAGAGCCTTTTCTTTCCTATACCAAGGAATGCGGACTTCAAATCTGAAGTTCTTGATTTAGACTATATGGGTTAAAAAGGGTACACCCCTTCCTGTTCTCAACTATTCCTCTGGTGTCTGGCACAGACAAGTTATCTCCAAGGAAAACTACTACTTAATGCTTTCTCCCTTCACACATACCATCCTTTCTGCCCCGAGCAGCACTGACAACAGAAATATACTACAAGCCATCAATGGTCTAGCCGCCACATTAAAGTCAAAATAGGTGAAATTAAATTTGGTAATAGTAATTTACTGAGCCCAACACTAACCAGTCAAATATTACCACCTCAAAGTGTGATCAGTATTTAAAAATTATCAGTGAGACTTTCCACCCACCCCCCTTCCCTCTGTCCCTCCTTTTTGTATTTTGCCTTAAAATCTGGGTACATTTTATAGTCAATTCAGACTAGCCACATTTTAGGTACTCAAAAGCCACTTGTGGCTTGTGCCTACCTTACTGGGCAGTGATAAAGGCTCGGGGTACCATGTGAGGTGCCTAGGATCCCCCTGGCCAGCATGATCTAGGTGTCAGCTTCATCTCCATGTCTCTGCAAGTGTTCCCGGTCAATCCTCTACCCACACCCAGAGTGTTACTCATGTCCTGTTCTAATGAAGAACCTGACAAAAATCTTACAGTAACAGTTGTTATATGAACAAGAGGATTTAACTGTAAAAGTGAAACTGGTTCTTTTTGCATTTTAGAAATAAGTCAACACATACAAGCTACATCAAGGGACAAGTATAAAGCTATATTTAGTTTACTTTTCTACTCATTCCCAAAGATCAAGATATTTCATGAGGTAAAACCTGTCTGCCAGAACGAATGACTCACTTAGGAGTACAGGTACTGTTGCTGCTATGGTTATAGTTTGCCGCCCACCATGCACAGGAGTTTCAACCCCAAAGTCATATGTTATAGCATGAACAGAGTGGAAATTTAATTGCACCATGGTATGGAGAGGTGAGCCCTCTGTAAAGTGACTAAATTTAGATAAGGTCATTAGTGTAGATCCCCCATGATTACATCCTGGTGGAATTATAACACCAGGAAGAGAAACATAGATACATATGCTCTCTACCACCTGGGGACTCTGCCCAACAAGAAGGTCATCATTTGAAACTGAAACAATGTGGCAGCCCAAACTTGGCCTTTGAGCCATCCTTAACCATCAACCAAAATAAACTTTTTCTCTTTACAAAGTTAGCCTGCCTCAGGTATTTTGCTATAGTAACAAAAAAGCGACTAACACCAACGTAAATCATTAAAGTTTGAAGAAGAAAATTGGTTCCCCATTTGAAAGATTATGCAGACAAAACTCCTGTCTAGGGAATCTGCATGGATGTAAAATGATTTACAACAAATCTCAAGTCAGTAGTTTACATTCTAGTGGTGTTTTCTCAATGTGTTCTCTGTGGGTTTTATACCTGAATGCCCTATCATAGCAACGCTGTGAGTAAAGGACCTTGGAAGCAGCAAAGTCTTCTTTTGAAAAAAAAAAAAAAAGAAAAAAAAAAGGCAGCTAAGTAAAAAATATGCAGTATGCATCTTTTGGATCCCACAACTATAGTGCTTCTCCCTGTGCCGTCAATCATGGCAATTCACAGTCCTCCTCTCCTAACAATCTCTGCTTTCCTATGTGAATGTTCCCCCTTATACCTTCTTGCTCTAAAACAGAATTCTGAAGTAGCTGTGAGTCAATCTCCATGAAGAAATGTTTCTTCTCAAAGCTAATCAAGGACCCTTCAAATGATGTTTTTACTCTTAACAATTTTTTTGTGTACCAGGGATCAAACTCAGGACTGTGTGCTTGCAAGGCAGACAGTGTCAACTAAGCTAAATCTTCAGCCCTACTCTTAACATTAAAAAAAAAAAAAAAAGATTAAAAGTACAAATACTCAAAAACAAAAATCACATTAACTTTCACACAGTTCTCTTGTCCCTATTTTCATTCTGTCCTCATTCTAGAATAAACCAGCAATTCTAATTGAATTTAGAACAGCAATCTGGGGGCAAATTAATTACCTGGATTTCAATCCTGCTCCACTACAAATTACCTGTGTGAAACTGGGCAAATTACTTTCACTTTCCGTGCCTCAGTTTCCTCAACTGTAAAATGGGCATAGGATAGCATAACCAGTACTGTTATGAAGACTAAATGAATTATACATGAAAAGTCCATAGAACAGTGACTAGCGCTTAACAAGTTCTACCGCAACATTAAGATTAGCTTTATGGTTAAGAAAACTAAAACTGCTTTGGTAACAGTTTTTCTCATTAAAGGATGAGGGAAAAGGCAAGTCCACAAAATGTTACATTTAATAAGCACACGTGAAAACAACATATAAAAAATGGCACTTTTATTCTTTAAAACAAAGCAAAATTTAGAAAGGCCAATGAAACAACTTTTAAGGTTTTTATTATCTGAGGAGTATCAACATACGATCTATCATTCATTTTGACTAAAGTCTGAAGATAAATGAAAACAAAGCATGTATGTTAAATATAAGCTTCACGATACATGCTTTTATAAACTTTAACCAATTAATTTACTATTTGGAGTTGACATCTAAAATTGTAAAAGCAAACACGTACTATCTACGTCAATTTATTTCTTAAATTTTCTCTCTAAAAATAATACCTTCAAAGTCTAGAGTACAGTATTTTGTGTTCTTACAACATCATTAATGCAAATAGTAATAACTAAGTTATCTTTAAAATAAATAAAGAAAATACATGTTTCTGATCTACCTGTATTAGTGATTATTACACTACAAGATGTAAACCCACATGCCTATTATAAACTTGGAGAAAAGAGTCATTGGTGCAACTGAAATTCACACCAGAAATGCAAAGTCTTACCCCACAATGTCAAGGACTACGGCGTCCATGAGAGGCGTGGCTAAGGTAATTCAATTATTCGGAAACCTTTCTTACCATTTTGGAGGTACTCCAGAAATATTTTGCTGGCTATTCCAGAGATTTTTTTTCACTTTATGAATTTCATATTTCCTTAGCTTCCAGAGAATTTAACTGTGCCTAAAATATTAGGGTAGTACTTTAGTCCTGACTAAAATTTCCCCAAACTTTTATTTTCTCAAATTAACCAAAAGGTCCTGTGAACATAATATTTCACTGAGTTTTACCACACTAAATTACTAAGATCACCTTTAATTCTATCTTTTCTTACCCCATCTTTGCTACAAATTCAAAAATAGCTCCAAGAAACAAACCCCTCTTCAGCCTGACAAGATCAGAAGCGATTATAACATTTGTGGTTAATTACTGTGGTTGGAATTCTGAAGTGTAGCAGGATTTGCAAACTAGTCATCCGGCTTGTTTAGACACTACCCTACATCAAAACCCAATTCTTTTAACTCTAATGTTAAAATTGGGGTACTTCCTCACTTCCCAAACTCCAAAAATAAAGATGATTTTAGATAACACAGTATATTAACCTGTTTATGAAAGTGCTTTAAAAAGATAAATGACTGATTGATACACAATGTTTTAGGGGAAAAACACTATCAAGTATAAAAACTATTCTAGTTTAAGAGTTTGTAAATAAACATCTTTTCTGACACAATGAAAACATAAAGTGATATAGATGTAGGCTGGTTAAAATTAGTACCTAAACTTGTTCATATGAAAAACCATGCACAAAGTCATCAGGAAAGTACTCTGAATAGCTAGAAAAAAAACTGACATAAAATTCCTTCAACCATTTAAAATTAAGATTTAGGATAATTACATTTATTGAGATCAGGTTCCAATGCCAATTACTAAATTGTGTCATTGGATTATACCTTTATTTACTTTTATTTTCTCATAGTGTTTCACAGTGTCTTGAAATAACAGTTGGAGCGTAATAAAAATACCTTAAAATTCCAAAATTCTTGGATCATTTGAAGATTTTTATATCAGGTAACGCTAATCAAAAAGGAAAAACAAAGGGAATTAAAGAAAGGTCAAACAATCCAGCTTTGAGATTTTTATTATATCTAATATATGATACTAGTGCCTTTTGAGCTTAAATCTGTCTTAGCCTTCTTAAAGAATATGGGAGAGTTCTACAGTCAAAAAAAAAAAAAAAAATCCAGAATGATAAGAGCTACAGTCAACTGTTTTTTGAACCAAATTGTCTTTCTATGTAGATAAGAATAAAATAAGGTACCAGTGTTGTTTTTTAAAACAATCTCATTTTATAAGTGATTTATTAAACTATATTTTACTAAGATATGGTCTGTAGATATATAAGGAAGGAAAGTCTCCTGCACTTAGTATAATTAAAAATTATGTTTGAGTTGCTCTCATCACCTTTTATTGGAAAAGATAGCAAGAATTAATTTTTTGCTAAACTGTCTATATATTGCATGAATAGCCTGATAGCTTTCTTACCTCCTCTGAGGTCAATTCCAGAAGGAAACCATTTATATTTCCAGAAGAAATATAATTTAATTTCAAAATCATATTTGATTTGGAAATATACACACACACCACCCAAACTGAGCATATTCTAGAACTTAAAAAAAAGTAACAGTTAATTAATTCCTCAGGCAAACCTTGTGTAATAATTAAGCCTTTTCAGCCCTAGCTTATGTTTATCTTTTACCAATCGCGATTTTTAAGTATTACACTTTCCAAGGTTAACAGGAAGGTATAAACTGCTAAGACAATTAATAGCATTACCATGAGCAAAAGTGTCAAGTACAGTCTGAAGATTAACCTAATGTTATTGTTTTCTGCATACAGTAGCATACAGATGAACCACAGAAAGTTAGGTACTATATATAACAACAGAATCATTCAAAGGAGGCTTCAGATCCCCCCAAATTCTGTACTTATCATCTATTCAAAAAGTGAAAAATTTAAAAATTTACTGCAAAGATCTTTTTAAAAATTGGAATTACAAAAGGGCAATAAAAAATAAACATGGATATACAAATATAAAGCTAATAGTTATTATATCTATCCCCCTTAGTAAAGATTTGCATCTTAAAGATGTAAAAGATTCTTCTGAATTTTAGAAAATGTTTGTCAAAACATTCCTAAAAACAAGCATGAAACTGGCCACATAAACTGCAAGTAATCTTTAAACACTAAGCAAACACAAAAGAAATAAGGACCACAGAATCAATTTGGGTCACACTGTATCTATCTGTTCCTAAGAACATTATCACTGCCTGGTTGTCATGCTCAGCTCCCCCTTGGAAAATGCACGTACACCCAATCCACAAGCACACAGAATTCCCAGAACATTACCAAATAATATTAAGTCACAGCACTTCTGAAACACACCTTGTAATTGTCCACGGCCTCTGCAGTTCAAGTGAGAGCTCAGCAGGTCTCTTTATCTTCACCAGTGATGTAAATACAAATACCATACATCTCTCCTCAATAGAGACTACAACCCTCGCCAATTAGCAATAAATGTATTGCCTCAGAGATAAATCTCTATTAACCCAAACCCACATTATGTCTTGATGTAAGACCAAGCACATGCTGAGCACCCCGCTGCTCATCTCCTCTATCGTTTGCTTGCAACGATAGCTGACAAACTAGCCACACAAATCCTTTTTTAGCTGCTGATCACAGACAGATCCCCCTTTGACAATCCAGCATGGTGGAACACTCGAAAATTCTTCCTGCTTCTATTCTACTGCTTGCTCTAAAAACCGGTTTCCTTTTCATTGAGATAATAGCCTTTTCTGCAGTCACATGACTCAGAAGCTACATTAGCAGAGCTTTGATAATAGACTGAGTAAGCTTCTACCCCTCCTGCTATTAAGGGGATGTCTTTTTCCTCTCTCTTTCTCTCTCACAAACACGCACACAGTCTCAGTCTCACACGTGCATGAAACGTACACACACAAGCATGTCTAAAATTATTTACTCTATGGAATGCTCATAATAAACAAGAAGGTATATTCTAAAATATAAATACAATTTCTAGATCTGCTGGTAAAAGTAAATGCTCAAAACAAACATTCTGATGCAGTCTTTTCTTCACTAGATGCAGCACGCTGGCCATGAACACTTCCTCTAAACACAGCACTGAGAAGTAGGACAGTTAGATGGAAATATGCACTCTCTCGTTCTCTCTTGAGCTTTGTCCCCACGATATAAATCTGACAAACCTAGCATAATGAACACTTCGGTGACATTATAGCTATTCACATGCAGGGAATTAATTCCCTGTGTCAGTAAAGCACATGTAAGCATGGATTTTTAACACCAAAATGTAATCTTATTAGGAATATATCCTCCCTAAGTAATTTATAAGTTGTTGCAAGAAGAAAAGTGTCCCATGGTAAAAAAAAAAAAAAAAAAAAAAAATCTTAAAAAGTTGAGTCTGCTCAATTTTATCTATTTCTGACAAATAATCAACTCTCAAAACATACTTAGAAACACTAGCACAGAGCCTGACACACTGGTTGCTCCATAATATTTTCTTAAATGTGCCTAAGCAACAGGTAGAAGTTCTTGAGAAAGAGACAGATTATTTCATATGCCTAAAATATCTCTGGTTATGACCTATTTCATTTTTTTTACTGACCCATAAATGTAACCTTCATGTGGTACAATGTAATGTTTTGATTCATGTGTACACCGCATAATGATTAAACTAGGGTAATATGCAAATCTTTGTTTCATATTAAAATTTGTTTTTAATCCATCAAGCAAGCAATTTTGGGAAGAAGTTTTAATTTTAAGAGTGCTGGGTAGCTGAAGGTGAAGAAAAAGAAGTGATAAGGAGTTGCCCACACTGTTACACAACACGCAATGGGGAAAACAAATACATGAGATGAAAAGAAAGAATTTTAATCTGAAATTTAATAGTTTTACAGATTTAAACTATAGTTTATATTTCTTGGTTGTAACTAGTTTCCTCAACTCAAAAGTAGAATAGATATTTTAATACATATGTTTAAGTTTAAAACATGGCAAAATACACATCAAATTTACCATCTTAACCATTTTTTAGTGTGCAGCTCAATAGCGCTAAGTGCATTCACATTGTTGTGCAGTAGATCTCTTGAACTTTTTCATCTTGCAAAACATAAACTATACCCCTTAAACAACCCTGCATTTTCCTCCTCCCTCCAAGCCTCTTACAAACACTATTCTACTTTGTTTCTATGAATTTTACTACTTTAGCTACCTCATAGTGAAATCATACAGTATTTGTTCTTTCATGTGTAGTTATTTTAAAGAAGAATTATTTTAATACCAGGAGATCTCACAGAATCTTTTTACATACACTGCATTATTCATAAGTAAACGCTGCAGTCTTGAATATAGAAAAACCAGGAATTGTTAAAGAAGCAAACCAACAGAAGGAATTACCATTATCACATAAAATTTATCTATACAAAAATGTAATTTCTCAGGATTTGAAAGAATTTGACAATTGTAGTTCCAAAACTCTTAACTATTTTAACCACTCAATATGCAAATATCTCAGGTAGGATAAAGTGGGTATTACAAAAGTCATTTTAAGCCATGAAAGGAACCTTGGCCACTATGGAAGATAAACTTAACTTCTAAGCACCTGAAATGATTAGCAAGGAATCAAGGAATGCAAGTTTCCATAAGGAAGTATCTGAGCAAAGAAATCAAACTAGAAAATAAAATGCTTTAGAGACTAAGAAAATAAATTTAAAAACTGAAAATGCCAGCCCATGACAACACCTAATAATAAAAAGCCACAGCACAAATAAACACTTTAGAACATAACTGAAGTAATTATTTAAAGACCTTTCAAAGGTACAGTGATTTTAACAGCTACCTATTTTCATTATATACTTAAAACTGCAAGTCAATCATCAGACAGGACATCATGAAATTAATGCAATGGTCCACCTATGTGAGAGAAAACTTTTTAAAAACTAGTATAAAAACTGCTGGGGGGAAGTTTGTGAAATCCATCTATGCAAATACTATACGTTCTTTTTCTGCTCACAAGGTCATGAAACCTTATATAGATCATTTCCACAGAGGAAGGGTGAGGTCACAGAAACTCAAACACTAACACCACATGTCCTTTATTAACCACAATGGAGCTTTTGACAAATTATTTCTCAGCCAGGCCCTCGGAAACAGCAAAATAACGTGCGTTTCTTCTCTGATCAGATCATTCATGGTAAGAAAATGTCTTCTGCCAAACACATCTAAGTAAAATGTCTTGATCCAGATTCTGTGCTTACACTTCAAGATGTATTGCTGTTAGCAAATCTGTCCCTCTGTCGTATTTTCTGCTGCATGCACAAATTGGTAAAATCGCATAACTTTCCTCCTGAGTGCAGAAGGTGGCTACAGCAGATTTTATCATTAGCAATTTTAAATTTTTTTCTTCACCAAGGCAGTAAGTAGTGTTTATGAGAGGATTAGACAAGACAATGTGTAAAGCTGTTTCTAGCTTTAACATTTTATGATGGTGGTTGTATTACAATCCTGGTTTGTTTCTTAATCCAGATGGTGAAAGGTCAAACAAGGTTTCAAAAAAATAATGTTTTATTTTCAAATTAATAAACAATTTATATTCAGTGCAATATACAGATCTTAAGAGTAAAGTTAAAGAGTTGAGACAAATGAACACAGTTGTGGAATCCACACTCCTAACAAGAGAAAACTTTGCTTTGTACCATTCTCGAAAATCTCCACTTCTCTCGCTAAATGGCTACTATGTTCTGATTATCAGGCATTAGTTTTACTTTCTCTACAACTTTAAATAGATAGAATCATATGGTAAATGTTCTTTAGTCCTGGTTTCTTTCAGTATAAAGTTTTAAAGACTCATCCACATTGCTACACATATTAATAATTCCTTTATTTTTTATTGCTAATAATATTATATTACATGAATTTACAAGTTTGTTTATCCACTCTCTTGTTGATGGGCATTTGAACTGTTTCCACTTGTGAGCCTGGAGTAAACAGAATTCTAAAATGGGTCTTCAAGATTCTCTACTCCCTGGTGTACACATTCCTCATAATCCCCAACATTGTATTTATGACAGATTTTTAATTTATGGTTAAGTTTTTGTTATGGGGCAGAATGGCTTTAAGATAGGGAGATAATGGAAGTGGATCTGAGCTACGCATATGGTTCTCTTTGTTAGTGTTATCAGAGGGCAGGGTAAAGATGGTACCTTTCAGCCTTCTGCATCCTTAGCAGCAACTAGCCTTGCACTGCTCCCATATATACTGTGGTCAAACCTTTTGTACTGACATTTCTTTATCCTTAAAAAAGATTATGTAGCAATATAAAAAAATTTCCTTTGAAAGGGCCACTTTACAGGGAGGAAAGAGCATGGCCTCAGAGTAAAATTTGATTTGCATTTATATATAGGATATGTCAACAAAAGAAAATTATCTGCATTTTGAGCTTTAAAGAAAAAGTGAAAAACTTAATCACCCACACAAAAAAAGAAAAAGTGGAAGAGAATAAGTAAAACACTGACAGTTGGGTTAAGGTGGACAGGACTACGTATCATTTCCATTCTAATTATCAAACTTTTAATAATGTTGCTTTTACCATTTAAAAATAAGCATTCAAAAGAATTCAGTCTATTATATCAAATCTTTAATTTACAAAGATTTCTTTTTAAAAAAATAGTATTGAGGATTAAACCCAGGGCCTTTATACTGAACTACAACCCCAGCTTTTTTAGTTTTCATTTTAAATCAGAGTCTCACTAAGTCACTAACCTGCATAGATCAGACTTGAACTTGCAATTCTCCTGCCTCAGCCTTCCAGGATGTTGATAGTACAGGCATGCGTCACCACATCCAACTTAAAAAGATTTCTTTATGCTCTCTGACCACAAATTTATTTCTTTCTTCATTATTTTTTATGGTACTGGGGATTGAACTCGGGTCCTTGAGCTTGCCAGGCAGGCGGCAGAACCACTGGGCTAAATCCCCGGCCCTGACCACAAATTTAAATTTTTTCACATGATTAAAAATAAAGCACAGGTGACTTGTTCAACAAGTTGTAGTGTGGACAAATACTTAAGTCGTTTATAATACTAACTAAAAGCCCATCAGCATTGAAATTATATATTATAAATATCAGGTTGTAAAAACTTACCAAAATGTCATAGAAGCTAATCTATTTGTTAAATACATTTTTAAATGCAATGAAGAATGTTTCACCAATAAGAAGATAACACGAGATGTAGTAGTGGCCATCTGCTGTTTCCAGTAGGCATAGGTCTGTATACAATTATGTCTCTTGGGCCCCTAGTCTCCAAGGTAAGCCAAGGACATAAGAAAAATCTGAATACTCTGTTTGTGGATAACATCCTACCAACATTAGGCAGAGATTCCATTCTTCTGATATGTGGGCAAATGAGCCTTAGAAAAGACCCAACTGTACTAAGCTAGCAGAGAGTGCTATTTTGTTGGGTTATTTCTAATAAAAGGTTTATGCAAACAGCAGTGTATAAATGTCTATGACACTACTACAGCAGATTATACCCACACAAAAGAGGGCTGAGGAGAAGGACTATAGAGCGCAATCACTTCTAAATATGACTGCCAAGTCACCACTCTATGAAATAACACACAAATAGCACACTACATATTTCCATCTCAGTATTTGTACTTCATTCAAGGATTTTAGAGAGGTTTCAAACTACAGCATCATATTCTTCCTAATTAGTGCATATGTAAGCACTCTAGGTAAGGTGTCTTTAAAAGGTTCACTTACTGTTAAGTCACTACAGTACCGCTAGGTTAAAACTGAAATTAAATGATCTGTTATCAAGAATGAGAACTTTAATAGCCTATCATTATTTAAATCTTACATGTTTTGGCCTTCTAGAAATGCAGAAGACTCAAAAGATGATTATATACCACAAGAATTGGATTTATTGAATACTCCAGCCCTCTGAGAATGGTATTATTCCCTAATAAGTCTCTGACAGCTTCTATGATTAAATGGATTTGTGAAGTCTTGAGGATAAAAAGAAAGTGAAGGCTATCTAGGTCTGAGACTCTCAAAATCATCCATTTCAAACTCCCAGGTTTGAATACCATTTTGAGAAGTTAGACTTTTCAAGTACCTAGCATTTATCATGTATTATTTAAGGAAGAAAACTCCTGAAATGTTAAGTCAAAAACCAAAGATGAGACTAGATTATACTGCATCTTTGAAATATGAGAGAGAATTCGGTGTCAAGAACATAAGAGCTGCAACAGAGTCCTGTGACCAACTGACTGATGCCTTACTGATCTTTGGCCATCCTTAACACACGTGGGTTAATATGATTTGCTCTTTTAACTGTTGTTCTCCACTTCCCTTGTATTCACTTGTCTCAAAAAGAACTAAGAGAGAGCACCAACCACACAATAATATTATAGCACAGAAAGAAATTGGCTTACTCATCTAACTGTCTCACACAGGTCATGGATATTAAACTCTTATGACTTGAGAACCTGTTTTAATGAAGATCAAATGTAAGTTTTCATTTCATTTATTCACAAATTTGGCCATACAAATAAAATTGTCAAAGTTAGACCAAAATCTACTCTTTGTGAAGATGCTATATTGTGAAGCAAATAATTATTCATCTGTTCCAAATGAGAGGCACTTGTGACAAAAGGTGCTAAGGAACATGTGTTTTACATCTGCCTATGAGACTGCATCTCACAGTATATCACCATTTCTTAGCACCCCAAGCCAATTCTGACTCAACTTCAAGTGTCATTTGTTAAAATACTTTCCAAAAAGGTTGATTTCTCTCACCTTCCCCTCACCTTCTTTCGCCTTCTCCTTCTTCTCTCCTTCCTCTTAAAATATTGTTAAAATTATTTATCCTTTTTAGTCAGAGGGTAGTAACAATTGCAGTTACAGTAGAAAAGAGGGCAAATGGCATTATTGAAAAAAAGAAAGCTTTCCCTAAAGCTCCACAAGTCATGGCAATAGTTTATAATAATGGAAAAGCGTTTTCTAAAATTTTTTTTCTGGTATCTTTCAGTTTTTCTTCTTTACTTCTAATTAATTTCATTCAAAAAATAGTTGTTCAATACAAATGACATGTAAGACACTAGGTACCCAGGGATCCATAACAAAAAAGCAGGCAAAACTTACAAAGTGTTATCACAAATGCCACAGAAAAAATATATCAGAAATGATACTTAAATTAGGGAGAATCATTAGGAAGCTAATGCAGTATTAGTGAGAACTGATGAGGCTCTATTTCTAACCTTACAAAGTCAAATACTGCCTGGAAATAAACCCTTACATAGATGATCAAATGATTTTTGACAAAAGTGCCAAGACAGTTCAATAGGGAAAGGATAGTTTTTTTAACAAATGGTGTGGATGAAACTAAATATCCTCCTGCAAAAAAGTTGGATTCTTAACTTACACAAACAAACATCTGAATCCATATGTTTGAATCAAAATGATTCAAAGACCTAAATGTAACCCACAGGATGGAAAAAATATTGGTCAATCCTACATTTCATAAGTGATTGATATCCAAATATATAAAGAACACTTACAAATTGACAATAAAAACAAAAACCTGATTGAAAAATGAGCAAAGAACTTGGGTGACATTTCCCTAAAAAGGAAATGGCAAAATCACCAATCATTAGGGGAATACAAATCAAAATCATAGCAAGTTATTACATCTTACCCATAAGAATTGCTATTACCAGAGTAGAAAATGACAAGTAACAGTGAAGATGTGGCAAAATTAGAACCTTTGTGCATTGCTGGGTGGCATGTAAAATGGGGCACCCACTGAGGAAAATGGCATGATAGCTTTTAAAAAACTATAATCCAGCATTTCCACTTTTGTATACAAACCCAAAAGAACTGAAATGAATATGAATAGATAAAAATACACATATATTCATAGTTGCAGTACTCACAATAGCCAGTGAGTGAATTAAAAAACAAAAATGTGGCATGTGTATAAGATGGAACATTATTTGGCTGTAAAAAGGAATTTTTGACACACGCTACAATATGGATGAAATGTGAAGATATTATGCTGAGTGAAATATGCCAGTAACACAAAGGCAAATATTGTATAGTTCCTTTTATATACAGTATCAAAAGAGTCAAATTCATGGAGGCAGAAATGAGAATGATGGTTGCCAGTGAGCAGGAAGAAGAGAAATGGAGTGTCAGGTTTAATGGAGTTTTAGTTAGGGAAAATGAAAGCAAATCGGAGGTGTATGTTGGTTCGGTTGTACAACAATGTGAATACATTCAATATTAGAATGTACAGCTATAGAACTGTACATTTTAAAATGGTTCAAATGGTAAATTTTTGTTATGTACATCATATTTTTAAAAGTCTGATCTATATATTATAGGTATACAATATGCTAACATTCATTATTGGGAATTTGTACCTTTACATGATATATCTTAGTTCTTATTTTTTTCCCCATTCCCCTGCCCTCCCTTCAACCCCTCCACCCCTCCCTAGTTACAAAGACTTTGTTTCCTTTTCTCATATTTATTCCTTTCCCCTACCCCTCCCACTTCCCCTTTCCCTTTGCATCTTTTCTTCCTATTTCACATTATTTATTATACGTTTTGTTCCTTATTTGTTCCTTTCAGTTTCTCACACCAGAGAAACTATTCGATATTTACACATGTGTATCCTATTTATTTCACTTAAGAGCATGGCCTCAAGTTCACTGACCTTGAGAAAACAATCCAAAAATTCATTTGGAACAAGAAGAAATCTAGAATAGCAAAAGCAGTAATAGGCAACAAAGACAAGGCAGGGGGTATCACAATCCCCAACTTGAAACTACACTACAAAGCTACTGTGATTAAAAACTGCATGGTACTGGCAAAGAAACAGACCTGAGGACCAGTGGAACAGATTAGAAGATGCAGAAACAACTCCAGACACTCAGTCACCTCATCTTTGACAAAGGAGCCAAACACCCTCACTGGAGGAAAGATAGCCTCTTTAATAAATGGTGCTGGAAAAATTGGGCTTCAACTTGCCAAAGATTAAAACTAGACCTGTATCTCTCACCATGCACTAAACTAAAATCAAAATGGATTAAAGATCTAAATATTAAAATAGAAACACTAAACCAGCTGGAAGAGAGGTCAGGTAGAACTCTTGAAGACAATGTCATAGGAAAAGATTTCATGAACAAAACCTCAGTTGCACATGAACTAGCACAAAGAATCTATATATTCTTTAGTTAGGCAATGTCAGAACTGTCCTGTTATCCAAAACTTTGCTTATAGCTTTAACATTCTTATTATTGCCTCAATAAAAGTGTTCCTTGTCACCTGCCAAAACAGGGAAGACTTACTTACTGATTCACAAGAACAAAACAAAACAAAATAGAAGAAATATCTTTGGACTTCAGCAGTAAGACTAAGGATTATCTGTGGCCCAGAAGAAGAGAAGCTAAAGGGTAACACACACAAAGCTGTACCTATCGTGATTATAACCTCCAAGTCCCTTACAACTACTTAGTGTGTGCTCAAGTTTCAATTGGTTCATTTAACAACATTTCAAGAAGTGAAAAGGGGCTGGGTATGTAGCTCAGTGGGGCCGACCCTGCCTGTCATGTGTGAGGTCCTGAGTTCAATCTCAGGTTGGGGGGAGGAGGGAGGAAATGAAAATACTCCAGAATTTTGTAGTATTATAGGTAAAACTTACAAAACAGAAGATTAAAATTATATATCAGCTAAGTAAGAGAAACTCATAAAAAGCTTGGTTCAGCCGGGGATTTAGCTCAGTGGTTTTGCCGCCTGCTGCACAAGCACAAGGACCCGAGTTCGATCCCCGGTACCAAAAAAAAAAAACTTGGTGAACCATTTATTTATTTAATAAGAGAACAAAGACTAATTTAGACTGGTAACTTTTAAGCAAGTAATAAATCTCAAACATAAGTAATTCTTATATAAGCCAACATAATAAATGATTTTAAATTTACTTCTATTTTACTGTGGAATAAACAGATAGATATACTAATTAAAAGATTAAAAATACACAGACATGAAATGAGACTGTGAGTCCCTCAAGGTTGTGCCCCATCGTGTGTCCATAAAGCTCAATAAATGCATGCATGATACATATGCTGCAGTTACCTCCTCTACCCTTGCACAGCAGACTTTTCTAATTAATCACTCCAAAGCCTGTATGTGGCCTCTCAGTTCTCCTCAACATGGCACTCCAGGCAATCACTATAATCAATAGGAGTTGGCACCAGAGCTTAGCAGGCCAGCACAGGGTGAGGGTGGGAGAGAGATTTGGGGTGACCATGAATTAAGAAGAGTAGATCCAGTAGAACCTCTTCGAACAGAAAGAGGATGTCACCACACACCTCAGATTTTGCAACAGTAGCTTGCTATAAGAATGGAAGCTGAATCTGTTGATCTCAAGCTGCTACTTCTGTTAATCTGTTTCAGACATGAATAAAGATCTAGCCAAGTTCTCAGTGATGTAACCAACTCCATAGTTCTTTACATACAGAGCTCTTACCTTTCATAGGACTGAAGAATTGAGGGAAACAAGGAATACACTGAAGAGTTTTGCTAGTAAAGAACACCAACCCTACCCCCACCCCACTAGAGGGGAAGGTTACCAGACTGGCCAGCTATTCACCACCTGTTCCTCCAATTTTGCTGCTTTCTTCCTGGTTTCTACTAACACTACATTCCCAACCATTCCTGGAGACCAGCTGGCAGAACAGGGAGCAGGGAAATGGAGGCAGATTTCCAAATGACAAAAGATTATCCAGACACAAGATCCAAACCAAGTTGCCACTGCTGTTGAGTGGATATAGACCAGAATGGAAGCCAGAGTATCTTTTTCACTGCAGTGTAGAAGAATCAAGATCACAGCTACTTTAACCAGGACAAACCATGAAAGGAGATTTTATAATTTTTGTGGCTCTATATTTTCCCCTTTAAGCATGAACAACTTCATTAGAAAGAGCCCTATTTATAATTAAGTCATCCTTCTCAGTTCACACCAGATTAAAACCATTTACAGGCTAAACGGGGTGGGGCAGTGGGGGGGAGATAAAGAATAATTTCTTGAACACATATAGTGGTTACCATATGCTAGGTTCATTATCTATTTTTCTCATAATAACCCTATAGGGCCAGTACTGTTTTTCCTTCCACTGTACAGACATGGGAACGGAGGCAGAGGTCAAGTAAAGCTAGTAAGAAAAAGGGTCAGGATTTGAATTCAGCAGTCTGGTTCTAGGGTCTGCTCTGAGCCACTACACAAAAAGAACAGAGTGTGACTGTGCTTCTGATCTTCCTTTGCGTGTGGTATTTCCCCAGTTCCTCCCAATACCAAATGAGATTAATTTTCCCCTTTCAGAGATGAAAATACTGAGATTCAGTCAAGTCAAGTAACTTACTCCAGGTTACACAAAGGGAAGACTGCAAACACCAGCTGTCTATCGGGTGTAAATACAACATCAGCCATTCTAACACGTGCTATACCTTTAATGCTCTCAGTAGCCTTATAACATAGGTACCAGTTTATTCCACTCCAGCTAAGGAAAATGAGGCTTAGAGAGGTTTGGACGTTTAATTAGGGTAAAATTAGTAAGAACAGAAACTTAAAACTCAGCTCAATTGAATCAAAATCTCTATTACTGCCCTTCTGATACTGATGTAAATAAAACACATTATCAGCTACACTTTGCCAACACATTGTTAGAATACAAAGATGATGTAGCTCCATTTAATAAGTTCATAGTATACTGAAAGATGGCTATTCAGATCATTATAATTTCCATGTATTTACTGATCAATTATTCACTGAAGCCCTTACTATGGGACAGTGTTGCAGGTACTGGAAATGGCAGTGAGTCAATCAGATAAATATTTTTGCCCTCCTGACCTAACAATCTAGAGAGAGATAATAAATAAGATAAATAAGAAAGAGATACAGTGGCACTAAGAACCAAAAGCAGCATGTGGGAGGACTGAAAAGGAGGGCAGGTCATGGACATTTCTTGTTCTTTGCTAGACTTTAGCCAAGCAGCATGCCCCAGTCACATGACAGCCCAAACTGCCCTTTTGCCTTTCTAAATATGTCACAGGCCCTCTTGAGAACCACAGAGATCATACCACAGTTTCTTGCCATTCTCTCAAGCCTTATTTATATAATCTGGCCTCTGTCAGGACACTTTCCACATAGCCTTTAGGCTTAGAAGACAGCAGCATACTTAACCAATTGTCTTCCTACCTCACTGACCTATGTTTATGCCTACCTCTCTCTGCCACAGAGACCCCTTGTAGAGATCCCAAAACTAAGTGAATTTCTTGAAAGACACTCCTGCTTTTCCTCACTGTCATTCTTTGAACTTTTATTTGCTGATGCCATTTCAATGATCATTTTTATGTAAATGAGAACCAATTTACACTTTTAGCTTCCAGATATCACCTTAGCTCCAGTGCTCAACTTTCAACCTCTCATGGACATCTCTCCCTGGATATGTCTAAAATAAAGCTCCTCTAGACAGGCGTGGTGGTGCATGCCTGTAATCCCAGCACTTGGGAGGCAGATGCAGGAGAAATGCTGCATGTTTATGGCCAGCCTGGGCTAGTGAGTTCAATGCTAGCCTGAAAATACATAGAGCTTGAAATACACAAGGAGACCCTCTCTCAAAAACAAACAAACAAAAAACCCACAGTAAATTTCTTTTACCTTTTTTCTCTCTCAATCTTCAAACTCAAACCCCAAAATCTTTGGATTCTACATTTTGCAGTTTCTCTTGATCACATCATCTTTCTAATTCCTCTGAAGTTACCAGGATTTCTTTATCTCTTCAGTACCCAACTCTAGCTCCTCCCCATGTCAAGCCTTGCCCCTAATGCAATTTATCCTACAATCAATAGCTAATGATTGGTTCCCTCATTTTTAACATGGGGATAGAAAATACCATACATACAATACTGACTTGAGGAATGGGATATTATAGTAACTATCAAAGTTCTTAACACACAGTAGGGACTCAATAAATGTCATTTCTCTTTCCTTTTCTCCTATTCTCACACTCTGTGAAATCAAATAGGGATCTGGTATTTAGGGGTGGGGGCAATCCATCTAGTTTTCTAGCTCTGTCCAAATATTTCCCTAACAGAACAGTGAGTTTTGGTCAAACTGGAGCATGCATATTTTCTGACTTGGGCTGGCTCACTGCTCACACTTTCTACCTCTTCTATTCTGATGACTGTTCCCATCCATCCTTCACCTACTGACATCTTACTGACCCTCATCTCCACAGCCACGTCCTCTGAAGTCTTCCCTCAGTTCTTCATACAAGTGAGCTCTTCCCCTTCTTCTCAGCCCCCAGAAACCATCTGTGACAGCACCTTTCCCTCAATCTGTACAATCTACCTGGCAGTGTACCGGAAAGTAAGGACACAAAAGTGAAAAGCTACTCTATTCTTGTTATGTCATTGTTACTGCTACCTATGTACTTATTTTGCCCTAAGTAAATTACAAACATGAAAGCAGACTAGCAATGATTGTAAACTCTTTGATGTGAGGCTGTGGATTATTCATCTTTGTACTCCTTACAGCAGAACTACAGGACATGTGATGATACTCTGGTACATACTGTAAACTTGAATCTGATGGCAGTCATGATTTTGCTCTATTTCAACAACATTTTACTTCAGAGGACAGTAAAGGGCTTCAAAGAGAAAAATTACTCTAAGTATGAGAAAAATATCAATTTGTAAAATTTTAGATGGATTACATAAATTCTGTGAATAAACAATGATTTAAATACACAAAAAATAGGAATAGCACTGAGTTTTAGACACTGATTCCCAAACATCAGTGTCAAATTGAGTACATCAAAGTAAAATTTAACAAGCACTCAATAAAACCCTCAATCCTTGTACTATTCACTTTTATTACAAACTGCTAAAAGTCTAAGACTGGAAATGCTTGGCCATATGCAAATAGAAATTAAAATGAATAAGGAAGAAATTCACTTGTTCCCTGATATGCTGTTAAACACAAGGCTATTAATCAGAGGTGTGACGCCAAGATAAACCATGAAGACAGTGACATATTTGCACTCAACACCTCTACCAGGAAATAAAAGTTAGAACCATAACCCTCTGTAACAAAGTTATCTAAAACAAAAGCTAATTAACATCAATTACCCAGTACCTTAGACACTAATAATACAAGAATACATGCTCAGAGAGTGGAAATAAATCTTAACATCTCAAAAGTATTATTTCTTGGACCCAGTACTTTCCAATGAGTTTTAACTCTAAATAGGGTAGAATTGAACGAAGACAAGAGGCCTATATATGTTTGGTGCTTTAAACATTACAGTGAAAAAACCAACATTTTAACTGTTTAAATTCTAGTGTTAATTATCACAAGCATAATTATAGAGTCAACTAAAAACTTACCGAAAACTACACTAACATCCATCTCCCACGTTTAAGATACTAAAGGCTATAAACTAGTTCTTTAAAATCCAAATCACTTATTTTGATAAGAAAACTATAGCTAAAAAAATTAACTATTAAAAGTGATTACAAAGAGCTTATCAAAAAACAAAATCTCTATAATTATTGGAACATGAACTGGAGAGTGAACAAAGCAGACATTTTACTGGGAAATGCCACACTGTCTGGGTCCCTATGACAGGTGAAGATTAAGATATAACAACATATTGCATAAAAGGTGAATCTTCAAAGTTGACCCCATCCTTTGCTCCAATATGCTTTTACAGAAAAAAATGAAATGACAAAATCACATGCCTGTTCCACATGAGAGGGAAAAGGCTGGAATGTGGCAAACTGTGACTCTGATGGGCAAAACACTTCAGAGAAACTTCCATCTTCAGTTAGCAACACTTATAACATCCGGTTAAATCTTTAAACCTCAGCATATATAGCATAGGGTGAAATAAATATAGTGAAAGAAATAAGTATGCACCCTACATTTATACCTTCTAAAACATCAAAGCTTCAAATTAAAGTAATTTTAAGAATGGCCAACATTTATTGAGTACTTCGTGAGTAAGAGCCTAGTGTAAAGCACTTGATACACATCTTATTAAAGACCTTATGAAGCAGATATTTATATTATTCCCCATTTTACAGTGTCAGAGCTTGGTTTCAAACCACGAATGTGCCTTGCCTCTTTAAACACTATGCTATATATTCAAGTGTTCATGTATCAAATTGATATATCATATATATCAAGCACATAACCAAGAAAATTAATATGCCTGATCTTTTGGTCCTACAGGAGTAACCACACTAAAACTTATACATGTTAAAGTACTTTCGCATGGAGGAGAGAGAACAGGAGAAGTGGTGATAATTGGTTCCTGATGTGGGGAAAAGGAAAGCAGGGATATTCATTGCAGTTCCATGAACCACAGTTTAAACTGGAATGTGTCTAAAACTCCTGTAAGAGGGATACAAAGGCATAAGTGCCCATGCTATGATGCAAACCAGGCCTCTTGATAAGAGGAATATGCAACTCAGAAATAGGTTTATATGACTTGCGGAGGGGACAAGGACAGAGGCCAGTAGACAGAAGTGCTACCTAGCTAAAAACAGATGGCAGTGGATGTGAGAAGCAGGAAGGCCTGAGAAAGGTGCTGTAGTTGCTGCTTTGATCTAATAGGGGTTGCATTTCTTTCTTTCCTCTTTATTTTTTGGTACTGGGGACTGAACTCAAACCTTGCACTTGCAAGGCAGGCAGCAGAACCACTGAGCTAAATAAATCCCCAGCCACGAGGTTGCATTTCTTTTTCTTTCTTTGTAGGATGTGAAGTAGTGAGCAAACAGAATTCTCATTCTTATGTATATGCTATAACCTTTTTTCACAAAAAGAAAAGAGCCATGTTTTTATTTTCTAGTACTACCTTTAAGGCACACCTAGTTTCTATTTTTAGTTTTCCTTTTGCTCTAAAAATCAAGGGTCAAATTCTTGCAGAATTTAGGGCTCTGAACTTTGTAAATCTACCTAAGATTAGCTAAAGGTTAGGTATTTTTAACCATTTTATTAAAAATAATGCAAAGATACATGTAAAAATCTACACTAAAGTCATATTCCACTTTTGGCTATATAATCTCTCCTCCAAAATTAAAGCAGGGAACTTGATCATGTAACTATATACCCATATTCACAGCAGCAATATTCCCGATAGCCAAAAGGCAGACGCATCCCCAGTGCCCATTAACAGATGAATAGGTAACCATGAACAGATGGTTATTCACTAACCACAAGTACCCATTAACTGTATTTAGTTTCTAATACAAAATGGAATATTATTCAATCTTAAAAAAGAAAATTCTGACACATACTATAATAAGCCAGTAACAAATATCTACTCTTATGAGTTATCTAGGGTAGTCAGTCCATGGAAAGTAGACAGAAAGTAGAACGGTAGCTGCCAGGGACTAGAGAGAAGAGTACCAAGGGAATGACTATTTAATGGGACAGAGCTTCAGTTTGGGAAGATGACAGTTCTGAAGATGGGTAGTGATAATAACTGCAAAAAACCTGAAAGTACTTTTTGTCACTGAACTGTACAACTTAAAAATCACAATTTTTTTTTTTTTTTTTTTTTTTTGCGGTACTGGCAATGGAACTCAAGGACCTTGTGTTTGTGAGGCAGGTGCACAGTGCCACTGAGCTAAATCCCAGGTCGAAAAATGGTTTTTAAGAAGGAGTCAAATTGAGTTTTTCCAACTGAATAAAATTCCATATATTTATGTTTCCATTTTTACATGATATAGAAAATTGTATAATTTCTTTACTGCATAATAAATATGCTCCTAAAATGTAGGTGAAAGATTTTTCACATATAAAATACTATCTTTCTATCAAATCACATAATCTTGGAGACATATGATTTCATGTAAATGTAAAAAGGATTAAGAAACAGTATGTACAATGTACCGATTCCCCCATAGTGAATGTATTTACTCTGTTTCCAAAAGTGTAGTAAGAAAAATTGAGGGAAAAAAGAAAAGATAATACAGTGATGGCAGACCTGGAAACTTGAAGGAGAAATTTCACTACCTAAGAGGTATTTATTCCAACAGGGATCTACCAGCCATCCACTAAGTCCCACTGGTTTAAGTCCAGCACTTCTAAGAATGAAAAACAATTTAAAAAAGACCAGAGCATGGCTGGATAACTACAAATGTCTCCTTAGCTATCTCTCTTCATTTAGTACAACTCATGTCACAGAGTAATACAAGCATAGATTATGATTCTTTGCTTTTCCTTTAACCAAGCCCATTATTAACAATTGGGATTGTATAATCAGGATGTAGAAATGGTATTTTAAAATCTATTATATGAAATTCAAAAACATTTAATTGATGTCAAATACAGATGAGAAGCCTTTGGGGGGCCAGAGGACTTGTGGGATGGAACCCACGGCTTTGCACATGCTAGGCAAGTGCTATACCATGAGCTATAGTCCAAGTCCAAAGTTAATTCTTTAAGAATCTTTCAATTAATTTTTAGTGCCACCAGAGCTACAAGGGACCTTCTCCAATGCAAGTAAACACTGACACTCACAACACCATCACAGGCAACACCGGGCACTATCTCCTGAGAAGGCTGGGAACAGGAAGGAGGCCAGCCAGCAGGGAGGCATCAGGCACTGCTCTGCCGTACAAGTCCTTCCATTAGACTGCACATCCCTTTCAAGGAGCAGCTTAGTTCAGGTGGAAGGAGACAAACTCCACTGCAGGAACTGCTCCTTTAGAAATTTCTTGTTCCATGGAAGCTTCCAGAATCATGAGAAATAAGTATCTGTAGTTTATACTCCCTCGTCTATGGGTATTTTGCTACAGGAGCCCAAGCTAAGGCAGTAAGTGCTATATTTTCTAATTGTTAAAAAGTAACAATGCAGTTCTCAATCTGAATGTGTAAGTTTCTGTTTATCAGATAACAGCTTTATGACTATTATCCTATTGGTAATTCATATGTACACATGAAATATCGATATATTTGTAACATCCATATTTATTCATGAATATACCCATGTATTTTATGTATTCATATATGTTTACATTTATATTTATTTATATTTTTAAATAAAATAAACCTATTAAGAGATACACTGCTGCCTCAGTTCACAAACTTAATTCTTTCCTCAATTCTGGTCACAAACCAAATTGGATGAAAACCAAATCAAATTCAACAGTTAGGTTCAATGTTGACCTTAGGAGGAAATTTGATTTGGTTCTCGTCCCATTCAGTTTGTGACCAGAATTGTGGAAAGAATTAGGTTGGTGAACGAAGATACATCTATCTATCTGTGATTTTCCTTCTCAAAAACAATCAGTAATCAGGTTCTGAGAAGCTTTCTTCTTGATGTCAGACTCTCAGTCCATTTGGAATATCATCTCCATTGTTGTAAACCAATACACTGCCTCTTTCTATTTATTCTCTTTACCTCTGGTCTCTTCCTCTCCATTTCTCAAATTCATCTGGTATACCAAAAGCAAACAAATCTACATAAAGTATCACTTGAGCAATGCCACTTGTCAGCTCCTGGAATTCAAATCTTTGGTGAAGTCATTGCCTGTAGAATAATGAAATCTCCTTTATCTAGCACTCAAAAGAGTTCAAGGCTGTATTTCTACTGTACCTTTCACTAGTTTATATAAAGTGGCTCACACTGGCCAAGTCATTCTCTTCATTCCCGCCTCTTTTTTGGCCATGTTGGGCCCCTTCTGGCAATACCACCCATTCTAACACCATCTTTGAGTATCTAAATGTTACGTGCCTTCCAAGGCTTTGGCTCAAGTCTCAACTCCTCTATACATCTCTCCAGCAATTCATTTTAATTTAGATACACTCATTCAATCAATAAACAAAGCATGTGACATAGTTCTGGGGTTATAGAATGCCTATATATAAAAGCATGAATTAAATACCACTCTGCTCGCATTATGTATACTAACTTCAAATACATTATAAGCTTCTTAAATATAGTACTTTTAAGTGGTCAGAATTCAATGACTCTCTGGTTAAATGAATGCTGAAGTGGTACTGTAAGAGTCTAAATTTTTTTTTTTTGGTACTGGGGATGGAACTCAGGTCCTTCTGCTTGCAAGGCAGGTGGAGGAACCACTGAACTAAATCCGTGGCCCTAGAGTCTTAATTTTTGACACAAAATGATTCCTGCTTGTCCCTGGGGCTTTCTTGTGATATATACATCTATACAACAGAACAATGAACTTTGAGTCATAAGGTTTGTGGAAATAGGCTATACTATGTACCTTCTCCATGCTAAAGAGTTTAATAAGTTGTATAAAATCAAATCCTTCCATTTCAAATAGCATCTTGAAAGTATTTTTCCTTGTTATTTTGGCCTTTGACAATATAATTTTTTGAATGCACCATAACATGGCAGTTGAGTTCATATGTATTAAAACAAATCCAGTCAGAACTTGGTTTTAACTGCAACCATACCACTGATTCTTACCTTAACACATAAGCACACCTGTCCTAAAAGAAGAGTAGTCAAAGTCTAAATACACGGGTGTTCTTATTATTTTCTAGAGTATAAACACTGGTATCTTTCTAGTGTTTAGTACTGCCCAAAACAATGATGAGCACCACACTAATAAATACATGAAAAAAAGAAACACCAGAATAAACTTATGGCTTAAGCTAAATGCTAATTTTCATAAAAGAATATTTCTAATTTTTCGGTAGAAAAAAGACAACTCACTCAATTTCAATATGTAAAATATACATATTTATATTCTGATTTAGGGGAAGTTAATCTAAATTTGTCCACAATAAAAATAATCTGTAAATGTCCTATGTTGAAACTTTAATTTTTCATCATATGACTTAAGGATGCTTTAGCTTATCAGAAAGATTTTAAAAATCCATACATATACATTCACTAAAACCCAATTATTAATTTCACTAGTTTCAACGTGTATCACTTTGCCTAATAATAACTAATGAAAATGTTTTATTTACAAAAATAATTAGGGAAGCAACACAGTTTCACAAAAGGAGGCAGTGAATTGGGAAGGCAAGAACCAATTCATATCCCAGCACTGCCTGATAACTGTGCAACAGCCAGGAAATAATTTACTAAGTAGGTCCAAACTTTAAAGTGCAGTCCTTGAATTGATTTTCTACAGTATTTGGGATTAAATCCCGGGGTGCTCTACCACTAAACTGTATCTGAAAACCTTACTGTTTTTTATTTTGAAGGTAGGATTTTGCTAAATAAAAGCCCAGGCTGGCCTCAAACTTGAGATCCTCCTGCTTCTGCCTTCTGAGTAGCTGGGATCACAGTGTATACCACGGCACTGGGCTTGGGTAATGATTTTTGATGATCATATCTTAACACTTGGAATCATGTTTAATGCTATCCCAATCTGTGTTTCTTTCATATGTATGAAAAATTCTGCTTCAGGCTCCCCATCCTAGTTCCAGCTCCTTTTAACAACAAAATTGAAATAAAATGAGTTGCTCTGATGAAGAAACCTTTATTTACTATTCTGGTGCACAGATACCTACTGTATTTTGAAATCTGCCTAATCAACAGACAGTAATACTGTCTATTCAAATAAATATGCTTGAATGGTGAATAAAAAGAATGATATATAAAATCACACTTGAATTAGTTTATTTTGAACACATATCTGTGAGCAATTAGTTTAAAGATAAAAATAATAATGCTGAATCACCTGCACCATATTTATTTCAAATAAAAGTGCTACCTTGAGTTTTAAAAGCACATTAAATTAGCAACTTAAATTTATGAATGTACTTTAGAATGCTAATTTTGTTCATTTTTTGTTAGTTTGTAATAAGCAGTAAATAGAAAGATATATGTTGAAAATATACCTTGGCTCATTTAAAAAGCTACATAGGCAGATGCTTTTTTTAAAAAACATTTTTTTTAAAGCAGGGAAGAGTTCTCTCTTTGCCATTTTTCAAATACACATTTACTTCTGGTCCTGTTTATAACCAAGACATAGTACAGTAACAGATTTACCATCTCCTCTTAAATAATAAAAAGTAATAAAGAAAAGGGGACAAGGTAAGCACTAGAGTACTGTAGGGGACCCTGAGCTTATTAGTTCTTTACATGTTTCAACTAACTAAATGGAGTTCTAATGAGAACCCTGATTATAAATTTAAAATGTTATGCCTACGTGAAGATTGTGTAATAGGCAGTCGTTATGCTCTTTTCTTTTGTGTTCACTAAAACTGAAAATTTCCCCCTTTAAAATGAAATGCTGCCAGGGATTTAGCTCAGGGGTTCCGCCGCCTGCCTCCCAAGTGCAAGGTCCCAAGTTCAATCCCCGGTACCAAAAAATAAAAATGAAAAAAAATTAAATTAATGCTTTAGAGGCTTGGGTGTACTTCAGCAGAACAGTTCTTGCATAGTACTACGAATGAATGAATGAACAAATGAATGCTTTAATAAAGTGAGATTTTAAGGGAACACTCAATTTTTAAAGTTGTGTATTACTAAAGGCTGCTCTTGCTAAACCTATGTAGAAACTATAGTGATTAAATGTTTTCCAGAGCTTATATATTAGTACTTTCCACATCAAAAAGTACAATAAGAATCCTGTGAGCACTCTGCTCTGAAAGGACTTAGGGAAAAGTGAGCTACAACAGAAAATGGCCAAGTCCTTGTCACTATCGTGGACAGAAACACCATGGCAAATGAGGATGACATTTGCCTCTGACGTTATGTGTCTTGCACACTCACTCACAACCCATGCATCTGCAAAATGCAAGCTTTTACACATTAGCAGGCTTCCCCCTTGCTCCTGAATTCCACTGTCTAATAAAGGGAACTCCTAGTAAAATCTTTCACTCTCCACTGAAAACACTTTCCATAGGAAAAAAAGTATAGAGACCCAAGTAAACTGAATGAAGAGACTGAGATTTATAGAGATTCTGAATGCACATATGTGTAACTGAAGGAAAAGAAATATCAAAAAGCATACATTTATTGCCAACTGATTTCCAACTTAGAGAAATTTACATTTAAACAGTTATGAGTTTTAGAAGTATGCATTTTTGTATTTTAAAATGCATTCAAACTTGGCAGTCTGTGGCATCTCTGAAATATCAAGCTTTTTCACTTTTTCTTCTCCCACCTTTAAACTGCCTGTCAACTTTCAACAGTAGAATTCTGCTACAGGTACAGACATGGCTACAAGGCACTGATTCATCCTAGGAGGGATGTTTACAGAAATCCAGCAAGATTCAGTCAAAGGAAAGCACATGCTTCAACATGAAACCGCTACCCCTCCTCTGAAGCTTCCTCAGCAGTAATTACCTAACTCATCTTCAGGTTGATACTTCCACTCTCCCCTTAATTCTTTTTTGTTGTTTTTCTGTTTATATTACCATATTCTTCCATTTTTTTCCTTTTAGAATGAGTAACTTTAAAAGGCAAAACAATTTTTTTTTTAAAAAAAACCAGATTTAATACAGCAGTCTCTTAAGTGATTGATCCAAAAGCAGAGAATCTCTTGCTCCACCCCCTAACGTCTGTCACATGAGTCAGGTTACAAATCAAACCAAATGAGGGAATCAGAGCCATGTATGTGAAGAGTGAACACAATGAAAAGAAGAAATAAGTAGTGAGGTCAGCAGGAGAAACCATAATACAGTCTCTATGCTTTATTTCATGTAATTTGGATGAGGAAACTGAAAGTTAACATTAAAACAAGAGTTTTTAATTTCCTAAATAAAAATCCTCTTTGGAGTTATAAAATAATATCTTTATTACTCAACCTATAAAGATTTATTTAAAACTTGTAATAATATTCACAGTAATGAAAACTAACCATTCAATAGGTTGGTTATCTCTAGGGGAAAAAATAAGAACCAAGATACATCACATAATGGTACAAGATCCCAACGATTAATGTAACTGTACTGTATACCTAAAATGTACCAATAAACTTAATGAAAAAAAAGTTACCTCTGTCATCAGAAATATCAACATTAAAATCATTACTTAAAAATCAAAGGATGTAGCTACTTATAAGAAAACAACTTTATCTTTGACATTTTATACTTAAAAGCTGATCTGTGAACTGACTTTACTAACTGTTGATAAATCTAAGATTGTTTCAATGGACCTCTACTTTCTAAAATAATAAAAGTATTCTAAGGTAGTCAGTAAACATTTGTCTAAGTGGTTTTAACTTATAACTTTAAGGAAAAAAATTGTATCAGGGAATCACTTAACTAAAGCAACAACAAAGACTTGAAAAATGAGGGAGTTTTGTTAAGTTTTATTAAAAGTTCTTAATAGTTGTCGAATATACTTGAAAAAGAGTTCAGATACAACTTCACCCCATTAAAATACTGTAGTTTTCAAAATGTTGAGTGTAATCTGATCATAATTGCTGTGAAGGCTGACACGGGATTACATGCTAAATCTTGCCAGCTGTAGGTGCTATATACAACTCCAGTTTAGTGTTTTGTCTTTAAAAAAAATGTTTATACTTAAAAAAATACCAACTGCAAAACTCTTACGCAAAACTCTCTGTCATCTTTGAAAACTTCTGAACAATTTTGGTAATACCCAATCATAAATTTGCTCAGTGTCTGCTCTACACCTCAATCCACTTCACATTCATGTATGGAGCCAGCCTTTAATCATTAAGCAAACAATATTTCTATATATAGCAAAAGGACCCAAGCATTTCACTTGAAATAACGCTCCCCAAAACACTATTTATTTTTGGACTATACCAAGTATTCTAACAAAGACCCTTTTACCAAACCACGTATACCCAACAATCCACATAGAATGTAAACTGCAAAGCACCCCACTGAGGACCTCGGTCTTGCTGTGACCAATCACTAAAACCACTCCTCTTGCCTATAGTGTCCACAGCAGATGCAAGGTTTCACCAGCACCCCCAAATTCAGATTCAGGCTGGTGAACAGGCATAGAAAGTTGTATCATTCCTAGACCAAACAGATTACACAATTAAGTGTACTAAAAAAATCGATTAGGGCCAGGGATTTAGCTCAGTGGTTCCAACACCTGCCTTGCAAGCGAAAGGTCCCAAGTTTGATTCCCATAAAAAAAAATGTAGTCCTAAAAAACATGTAATTTATATCTTATTTTCAATATAAAAGGGAAATTTAGAATTTAAAAGAACCCACTTGGGTTTTTTTAATAAACAGAATATTCTTTAGCAATGTAAATGATTAGCCATGAGTTAAATTATTTTATATTTACAAATATATTAAGACAGGTTAAATCTACATAGTATTACTCTCATTTAAGAAACAAAAAACAGCTAACCAAAAAAAAAGTTCAGGGGACAAAATATGAAAAAATTTTGAATTAATGTTTCTAATTAGCATGAGCTTTCACACAGACTTAAAAGCAAAATTTTCTTTCCTGATTAATTAGAACACCAACACAAAGAATGAGACTTTATTTGGCTGTTCTTTGAGAGCACTAAGATAGGACAGATCCAACCAATAGTGGAATACATGTTCTTCAAAGAAAAAGAATTGTACTGAAAATCCTGTGTAACAGAAATACATATAGATGGTGGTTCTTATGCTTAAACAATAACATGTTTGAATATTATAAAAAGGCTGTAAATCTGGTGGTATAGCAAAAATATTTTGGCCAAAAAAAAGCAGATTCTGCTCAAAATAATACTAACCTTTGCAAAAAGCTTTTGTCACTTTAAATGTAAGATAAAATATTGAATGAAGAGATCTTTGAAAAGATCTAAAATTCTTTCTATTAATGACAAATTATCAGAAGCATATTTCAATGTTTGCCGTTAACTTTAACAGAACAATTTCACAATTCACTGAATGAGCTTGATCTGCCAAGATGAAAACAGGCAGTTCATGAAGGTAAAATGGATATGCCTAAATTAAATGAAAAGGAATAAAGAAATTTGGGACAGTACCCATAACAGCATTGCAATTAAAAAGATAAGAAAAAGAAATTCTCAGGAAAGACAAATATATCCTCCATCCTCAAGATGAGGAACTTAATGGGAGGGAGGGTTATTAACATTAAAGAACAGCAAATTCAAAGGATTTAAGAAGCAAGTTGAAAAACAGTACAACGAAGAGTGCTGAACAGCAAATATATCTATTATTCTTGGAACAATTCTCTTAAATTCTTACAGGTATTTTTTTTAAAACAGGCACCTACGTCTACCACATAACACTTTAAATAGCCACAGAATTTAATTCTTTTATTAGCTACTATCTTACATTCTGCTATCTCATTAAGTAAAACAATTTCAGAACTGATAATAATGAAACATAAATACAGTGAAGCCAAAATAATTTGCCCGAACAATTTCTGAGATTCCCTCTAAGCAGAATTTAAGAGGGCTTCTGCACCTTCTGCTTCACCCATTTTCTCCCCAATCCCAACCACAGGCAAACTCATGTCTCATTTCCTCTGTTTGCTCACTGAAAAGAGGTGGTTCACGTAAGGACACTGAAACAAAATGAGATCAACGGCCAAAAATGGCTTCCAATGCATGTTTGCAATAAAGAATAAGTGACAGAAATCATCTAAGAGTTGAATAATGCTCTACTGTCCAATTTCCTTCTGAATTTGATACACATTATCATTATTCCTTACGTTCCTTACTTCAATAATATCGTCTTTCCTCTTCTAACCTTAAAAGACAGTCGAGGTGACAAGTTTTTTACTGGTGCTTCTTTAAAGACAATTAATTCACTAAACTTTTTATTAAAAAAACTAATCTTGTTTTAGCACTGAAAAGAGGCTTAAATTTTAAAATAAAATCTTTTTAAAATACAGTGTTTCTTTGCCTTTGTAAATGTGTTCTTTGATAGCATTAATACTATTATAGGCTACAGGACTGAGTTAAGATATTTTATTTCTATACTTAATGTTCCCACAAGTGCTATTTTTAGGTTACATCTATAAGCTAAGAATATTTTATGTGAATTAGCTAGTTATCAAAGTACTCACTGTCATTTTTAAAAATGAATATGCCACAATTTCTCCATTTTGCTGTTGTTAGGTATTTAAGGTTTTTTCCAGTTTTTCACTATTTTCTATCATTTTGGTATGTTCCACATGCCTGATTCTGCCAAGCAGTTTTCTGCTTTCTAGATAAATTAAAGGTAATTTGACTCCCATATTCATATTTTATAACATCTTTATTGAGTTATAATTCACATACCATACAGTTCTACCCATTTAAAATATACAATTCAATGGATTTTAGTATATTCAGAGTACTGCAACCAACACCATGATCAGTGTTAGGAAATTCGCAGTATTTACAAAAAGAAATCCTATCTCCATCAGTGGCTATTCCTATCCTACTTATTCCTCACTCCCAGTCTGAGGCAACCATTAACTTACTTTCTGTCTCTACAAATTTGCCTATCCTGGGCATTTCATAAATGGATTCATACAATCTGTGATCTTTCATGACTAGCTTCTTTCACTAAATATGATGTTTCTGAGGCTCATTCATCTTGTACACATGTACCAGTATTTTCTTTCCTTTTTGGGGGGGAGAGGTTGGAGTGTGGGGTGGGCCTTAAACTAAATTCATAGCACAGACTGGCCTCCAACTTCAATCCACCTGTCTCAGCCTCCCAACTGCTGAGATTATAGAAGTGAATTCTTTTGATTGTTGAATAATATTCCATCAATGGTCACAGCACATTTTATTTATTGATTAACCAATGAACATTTTGATTGTTTTCATTTTGGAGCTACTACAAATAAACTACTATGAAATTCCCACAGTTATAATTCTGGTCAACACAGAAAATCTACAACTTAGTTTCTGGGAATGGGATGATGTAGATTTAGAAAACTGGCCATCTAAGGAGACAAAGCCAGGTCTTTTGTAGGACCTCGAATGATTCCTCCCATTCCCTGAGTGAACACTCAATCACTACTTCCTACCAACCTGCTTTAATAATTCAAATCCACTTACCTCCCTCACCTACACCACTGTCTCAGTTCTCATCATTACCTGGATCACTTCCATAGTCTAACTCATCTCAGCCCGCCTCTAGTCAACTCACCTCAGTCCAGGATATTGAGATTTAAATATACGTTTTATCATTTCATTTCTCTGGATCAATCCATTAATGGATCCATGTGGGATTCAACACTGAAGTCCAATGGCTTAGTAAGAAAAAGGCCTGTGGATGATTTTGCCCCACTAACCTTTACAGTACTAACCTTTGGTACTTGTGCTGTATATGTAAGGAACAACCTGTTAATTTCCCCAAAAGGTTTTATTCTCTCTCACACTGGACCTTTGTACATGCTGCCGCTTCTGCTTGAAACTACTGTAACTCACATGGGTGTCTCTCTTGTCACCAAACTGTGTGCACCCTACCTTTTAAATATGCTATTCCTTGTTGTGAAAATATATACTCCGAACTGAGCAAAATTTGTCTATTCTTATCACTAGTGAATCTAGTATTACTGATGGCATAGAGCGAATTCTGAACACATATTTGTTGTTTTAAGGAAGGAATACTATCTTACTAATATAGCTGAATAATTAAAGTGAGTAGGTAAGACTTTTCTAGGCTCTGGGCGTAGAAAAATTAGCTGGTTAGGAAATACAAAACACAAACTTTAGGCTTGGCTACTCCTCTCCCACTCAAACACACAACCCTCCACACTGGGTTTTAAGGATCACTATGAGACTGATGTCTACTCATCTACACAGCCAGCCCATGAGCAAGGGTGGCTCAGAAATGGACAGGTAATCAAAGCTGGGCCAGTAAGAGTCATTCCTATGATTTCTGTTGCAGTTAACAGGAAAGGTCTCCTTTAAAAGGCATTATTAGCTATAAAAATGAGGTAAGACAGAGTTGTTGATGATCTTCTTTGCCATCACATTAAGGGTCTAACTGAAAAAAGAAGTCCACAGAAAAGGAAGAAGAGACAACAGAAAGAGAGGTGAGGTCATCATTAAAGTCCTTCTATCCCGATATGCCCAAAGCCAGATTTGGATTGAATTTCCCAGTGCATTGGGGTAACAAATTCTAGTTTTGTTTCTACTGGTTTGAGCTGGGTGTCTAACATCTGCAACCAAAAAGCTCCAGAATTATACATGAAGAATCTATCTACCTGTACAGCTTATGATTAGGCACCAAAACAAAGGATTTTGCCTATCTTTCAAAGCATCTGCCATTTTGTACCATCATTAACCAGAGTTCATACAAAGACTATGTCCTATTCTGAGCACTATCTTTGAGGAGAAGGCATGGCTACTAAGGACAGACTTGGACCCCTACTTCTTTTGGGGTACCAGAGCCACAGCAGAATCTTACGTGCCCTGAAATTTGGGACATCTGAAGCTTTCAGCCAATGACAGGGAAAATGATAAAGGTTAGCATGAGAATTAGACCAACTGAGGAAACATCACACAACTCTGTGAGAATCCATGACTTACTTTCATCTTAGGATACTCTTTTATCTACATAAACAAGCCTACAAGTAAATAAAAATCAATTCATTTTCAAGGGAACCAGTTTGGTGAAACCGAAGAAGGGTAAGGTTTGTATGCATAGACTTCCTCCCAATTTAATGCAAGATGTAAGAACACGGACTACAAACTACTTCGCTATGGGTGAGAAAAATAGGGTAGATCTGTTTTTCTCAATAAAGTGCTCACGAAATTTTGCATAAGTGGGTATTCATCTAAGCCAGATTTCGTTTCTTGGAAATAGGAGAAATATTGAAAATGAGACACCATCTGTATCCTCAGTGACTGGTACACTGCAGTAGTGAATGATATGATGAAGAATAATCAGAAAATTAGAACTGAGTACTGCAAATGCACTTGCAGCCTAGGGACTTTTTTCTACCTGTTATTCTGCATAGAAACCCACCCTATCCCTTACTACTAGCCTCATTTTCCTAAAGGATAGTTTTGTACAACACTGTCCATAGCTTCCCACTACACGTGCAATACTGAGAACAGGAGGCCAGTTTGAGCTCTGTGGAAAGACAGCTCACTAGAGACACACATATCTGCAGAGGAAGGAAGAGGATGAGCAGACAGGCATATACATTGCCCATGCCGGCTGTGGAAGCTTCTAAAGAAGATGCTTACTAAGCACCCGGAGCCTGTCTTGAAATTTGAGGAAAACTGTATTGCATAAAAGATTTTTTTTTTTGTAGCTGTAGTAACTTAAATCACTTTCCCACTCAGGGAGCATAAGCAGCTGCATATGTAGAAAAAATTATGCTGTGGCTTCTGGTAGAGGAGGGAAAAAGATAAGTCCGAGTCCTGAGAGAGTGTTCCTAGAAAAGCCTATCACCTCATGAGTTCTCATAGATGGCAGCAGCCCAAGGAACATCTCTAAGAAGTTAGAGGGCTCCAAGAAAGGAGAAATGCAGTTCTCCCCATGTGTCCTGCCTTACTGCTGCACCAATGGTCAATGCTCCAGAGCAACTCACAATGTGTTTTGAAAAAACATTTAGAGTTAGAATTTGAGATTATCACACCTGCAAAATCAAGGGATGAAATGCTACTTTATTATCACCCACAAATTAGGATCACTACTTATTATTCATGGTCGTACTACAATACATAATCATAATCTCTGAGTTTAGTAAATGTTAACATTCTTGAGATAATTTTTCTTTCTCTATAGTCCTTAGGACTGTCATTCTGAATATCTGCTTCAAATATGAAATAATGAAATATTAATAAGGAGTGGGAGACAATACAGTATATTAACAACATCTAAGTAAGTGCATGCCTATCATTGCTTTCTGACCTCCTTTTATGAGATTCTATTGAACAGCAATGTAAAGGAAAAATATTAATTGTGGATCTCAGTTATAGGGTTCATGCTAATCCAAGTTCTTTATATCTAACAAGATGTACAGAGTGATTATAAAGACTGATAAAGGTATATTATCATGCACAAATGACATACAGGTTAAGCATCCCTTTCCTGAAATGCTTGAGGCAAGAAGTGTTTTAGATTTCAGTTTTTTTGGATTTGGGAATATTTGCATAATTGTCACTGGGTTGAACATCCCTCATCTGAAAACCTGAAATCTCAAATATCTTGGGTGTCTACAGTTCCACAAGAAGGGCTAGTCACTGAAGACAAAACTGGGGAAGGCAGAGCAAATGACAGAAAACTAGTAGGAAATGAATACTCCACCACAGATGTCTGAGAGTAGCTATTCTCAGAGACACATTAGTTAATTATATCATTTTTTCCCACTACCCCTAAAGCAGCAGTGTTAATACTGACAAATTGAGTACTTAAAATGATGACTGAAGAGTTTTTAGATCAAGGGCAGACTCACAGTAGATTTGTATATAGTCTTACCAATTCTCATAAGTCCAAGTAAAATACACAAATTCCCCAAGGTGTCACATCTACCCATCTGCAACCAAGCTGAAAAACTTCGCATCAGCTCTTGTGCCTTTTAAAATAAAGACATAAAGTTCTGAGAACCTGGGCTTATCTTTTTATTATATCAACTGGTAACATAAGGTCTTTATGTTATCTACCCCACAAACATTTTAAAGACTACAGTATTTTCTGATTTCAAAATGGTAATATTTGCTTATTTGTCTTGTGACTTTGTGATTTTTCTTTCCCCTTTCCCCAAGGTCACCATGATAAATTTAAAAATAAGAATGTGCAAAAAAGCACTCCTCTTGAATAAATGAGTAGTAATCCCCATCAGTTTTGAAAATCATCCTTTCCCTTTAAAAAGTACACCAGAGAGACTGGGGAAGCTCAAGGACCCAAGTTCAATCCCCAGTACCAAAAAATAAAAATAAAAAGTACACCAGACAGTTGAAAGACGCTGAAGAATACAATCAATCAACTGTTCTAGTCTTTATATGTTCTCACCCTCAAACTCTCATGACTGCGCTCCCACGTAAGAATGTAAGCAAAGCACAAGTGAAGTGCAAATATTAAGAATAGATACCCTCTTCTTTTTGTTGTCTTTCTTGTCCCTTAAAAGGAACCTTGATAAGGATGTAGGCAGATAGGGAAGAAATCACAAAGGAAACGTAATTCTGTGATTTTTAAAAAAAGAAATCAAGGAAAATTGATTTTTCAGGTGGAGACCATCTTTCTTGTAAACTATTTAGTGGTCATGATATTCACTCGAATTTAGAAGTCTGGAAAAGAAAAAATATAATGGAGAGGAGCTTCAACATTTTCAGCCACCTTGCTCCACCTTCCCTTTTGTCTATTACCAAACTGCCTGACCAGATAAATTTGAAATTAATTTGTGGCTAAGTTATGAATATGCTTTCTGAAGAGATTATAAGCATCTATGCACAGTATATTATTAAAGAAGGATTTTAAGTGATTATATTAGGTTGGTAGCCAGGCAAGAAGCTTTGTGACTTTTAGGGTATAAAATGGTAAAAGAAAGACAGGAGGGAAGAAGGGGAAAAAAAAAGGAAGGAAAAAAGAGGGAGTGAAAGAAAGTAGGGCAAGGGGAAGAACAAAGAGAGAAGAAGAAAGGGAAAGAGAGGAAGAAAAGAAGAGAGAAAGCAGACCATGATGGTACACTCTAGGAGGCTGAGCCAGGAGGATCTCAAGTTTGAGCTCAGCCTAGGCAATATGGGGAGACTCTATCTCAAAATTTTAAAAGGGTGGGGTAGGGGATTGGGGATGCAGCGCAATAGCAAAGCCCTAGGTTTAATCCCAGAACAAAAATAACAACAAAAATAAGACAGTTAAGTTTAGCATATGGCCTGTGTCATATACCTATAACAACTAGATGTTGTTTAGAGGTGAAACAAGATACAATTTTCTTTTTATTTTAAGGAAAGATGAAACAAATTTTCATAACCAAATAATAAGAGAATAACAAGTTATTACACTGTGTACTGTTATTTTTAAAGTAGGTACTAAATACAAGACATAAACCAAAAACACTTTTACCAATAAAGAAACAAGACAGCCAGGGATTTAGCTCAGTGGCACAGCACCTGTCTCACAAGTGCAAGGTCCTGAGTTCGATCCCTGGTACCAAATGCAAACAAACAACTACAAAAAAAAAAAAAAAAAAAAAAACAGAAAGAGAGAAACAAGATATAACATTTAAGCTTTATATTTTAATTTATAAAAACATTTTCATACTTTGTTTTAAAAGGACGTGGTGAAGCCCTACAAGAAAGACAAATGAAACAAATTTTTCAACAGATTTAACAAGTTAAAAAATTTTCAAAGTCAAACTTTTAAAGCTGAATTTAACCAGTGATTTAAGAAATAGCGTGATTTATTGAAATATCAAAAGAATATTTCACAGTATTAAATTTTCTTTTATTCTGCATATACTTTAAAAAAATGCCTTAAAAGGAAAGAGAAGATAGTACCCATAAGTAAATTCTAAGTGGTAAGCACTTAAAACCTGTTGTGTTCATGGTAGATACAGTTAGTTTTATCTCAGACTTATAAGCAATCTGAATCACTATGCACTGATTCTACACAGCAGCTATAATCTCTCTAGTATATGACAAAGTAAAAACAAAAACTGTGGAAACATGAGATGAGGATGGCAGTTACATATTTTATACATATCTGTTAAGATATCACTATCTGAAATGTCAAAATGAAACAAATTGATATACATTAAACTTTTAAAAATTAATAATTGAAAATAGTCTTCTGTCACTCAGGATGTAATCTTTTCTAAATAAAAACTGAAGTTTGCTCTTGATTTGAAGATGTTTTTTCTCTTGTGGAAGGGTCCTAAACAGGTTTCTGATTATGGGAATTCTAAGATTTTTTTCATTAAACATTTTGAAAAATTCCAAACATACATAAAAACAGAATTACAAAGAATTTCCATTTACTGATATCAATAATAGCTTTGATTTTTGCCAAATTTACCTCTTTTTTTTTCTTTTAGGAAATTTATACTATTTTAAAGTAAATCGCAGTATATCTGAGATGCCATTATATATGGCATTTTACCTCTAGAAACTTCAGTATAATCTTTCAACTGATGGAGTTTGCAGGTACTTATATTCATTAACACCTATTAATTGTACACATGAGGATCAGTGTGATATTTTCATACATAAATAATCCAATCTATCCACCTGTTTTCCACCCACCCTTCTCAATTTCCAATAACTACCATTCTACTTTCAGCTCAATTATTTTTAGCTTGTTTCTATGTTTTGTTTATTTCACTTACTATGATGTCCTCTGGTTTCATCCATTTTCTTGCAAATGATAGGATTTTATTCTTCCAAGATTTGTTAAACCTCTGAAGTTATTTTTAAAGAGGGATCATGAAAAAGGAAGTGGGCTAGCTTCCTTTTCTCTTTCAAAACAAATTATCTATGTTAATAAAGACGCGCTAAGCAAATCCCCTTGCGTGTGTTATCTGTGTAAATTCATCTGAAGCCAAGGAACAGCTTTTCTGTGACCTGCATTTTGCTTTACTAATTAATGGTAGATTATCATTTCTGATTTAAAATGCAATTTATCAGCTTCATGGAATTTTAGTCTTCCTGGTAGCCACAAAGCTATGGGCTTGGGAACCCTCAATGGAGGGTAAGAACATATGCGATGCTTAACTTTGTCATACTCTTACCTATACTTAAGAGAGTCAGTTTGTTACTTTATTTTGAAATTACTGTACTAACCCTTTCTGGGGGTGAGAGGGCTTTGTTGGCTTGTTTTACCCTTCTTGCTGTTTGGGGGGAACAAGTGCACCGGAAATTGAACTCAGGACCTTGTGCTTTGGAGGCAAGTGACAGCACCACTGAGCTAAATCCTCTGCCCCCCTTCTTGCTTTCTTGTTTTGTTTTGTTTTCTTGGTACAGGGATCGAACTTGAGACCTTGCGCTTGCGGGGCAGGTGCCATAACCACTGAGATAATAAATTCCCAGCCCCCTCTTCTTGCTTACTTATACCTTTCAGCACATTCTTTTTCCAAAATTCATTTTCTCATAAAAAAACTACTCCCTCCACTGCCATGCATAAGTGCTCCTGTTCTCTAGTGCAGAAAGGCACAGCTGAGGAATCGTGGCCCACTCTAACTTCCTGAGAAGAGAAGGACATCAGTGCTACCTCCTCTAAGACATGCAAATTCAAAAGATCTATACAAGGTATAGAGGTAACACTTTCATTTTTAGTTATTCTTTAAAGTACATCAGCTATGCCAACACAAGTCAAAGATACAAAATATCAAGTAAATTAAATGTTGCTCTCACTTTTAAAAGTAGCTCTAAAGCAAAGCTCACTTTTCTTATACTCCAAAACACAATAGCCTTATGGATTTTATTTTAAAATGAGTTTTAAAATTACTAATCAGGTTCATTCCTATATTTTCAGCAAAGCAGTATGCCCGTTACTACCTTTCTGCTTACCTGTCCATATGGAAGTAACAAAGCTACTATTGTAAATGAAGCCAGCCTGAACTCTGGCTCAACCTCATTACATATAACAAACCTACCTTGAGAGGTTGTGTCTTCCCAAAAACACATTCTGAAAGCTCTGCTAATTCTATATAATAAACACACTGACTTAAAATACACAATATTTTGTTGTTACTATTGCCTTATTGTTTACTCATATTGCTAGATTAATAAAACAATAAATAGGGGAAGATACATAATTCAGAAAATGAGGAATAGTTAAAAAAAAGATAAGGGCTGGCAGAAATTCGGGGGTAGAATACATGATAAGCACTCAATCCCCAGAACCCCATCACATACGAGAAAAAACAAAATTCAATTTAAAAGTTTCAATGAAGCAATAATGATGTTAAATTTGCACTGATACTCCTTTTCCCATCTTATAATTTTTGGTGATCCTTCGTTATGTTTCCTGCAGCACTTGGGCTGGCACAAAACGATGCGTAATGGGTATCTCTGAAAGGAAGGGGGGTTGGAAGGAGGAGGAATAACTGATCAAGAAATAATCTAAGGATAGGCTGGGGATTTAGCTCAGTGGTTCCAGCACCTGCTTTGCAAGCTCACGGACCTGTGTTCAATCCCTAGTACCAAAAAAACAAACAAAAAAGAGATAATCTAAGGAAAATAAGAATGAAAAGAGAGAAAGGAGGATTGTAGTGTGGATGAATTTCACCGGCAAAACTAAGCCAATTTGTTGATGATAATGTGTGAAGAGAAAAGAAAGAAGTGGTGAAAATGCTTTCAAAACTGGCCTGTCAGTTTCCAAATGAAGACTGTGTCAATAATAACCATCTAAAGGAAATTTCAACTTAACAGTGAGCCCATCTTGTCCTGACTTCAGTAGTCCATTCTACATATTAAATATAGTTTATCCTGTGAAACAAGAATTCTAACTCTGTGCTAGTTAAATGACAGAAGGATTTTTATCAACTGTCAAAAACCTTATTCTCTGTATCATAAAGACTACCATGCGGACATTTGAAAACAATATCAAAAAAGGAATGATACAATTAAAAATGGGCATATTTTGCCTAAATCAAAAATTACATATTTTAAAATTCTAAACTTTAGTTTAATACCAATTTTCGGTAGACAGTGTTCATAGCCCTATATCCATAGCTTACAAAACATTGCTTATCATCCCCAGAATCTACCTATCTCTCAGTTAAAATTAAGTATCTGACATCTTACAACTATGACCAAAGAGGGGATTCACTATCCAACAAATACTCATCTGAAATGTGCTTTCCACCATGGCATACACAGTATGATCAACATGTTTTCTATGCCTTGGCATACTTCATGTAATTTTAATATTGAGCCTTTAGTACATAACAGAGTATATTATTTCCTCACGAAATATACTATGCTTTATAGTGGAAAATCTGTATGCTAGTATTGAAGAATTGGGCTGTATTTAGGCATGAATAATTTTTTACCTGCCCACCCGCATGCTATCCTTCTATACAAATTCACAGTGAATTCACTTTCCTGAGTGAAGGGAAATTGCATTTCAAGGCTATAGTGTCAAGCAAATTTACCTAACTCTTCCTCCTGTTTTGATGATCGATGCCAAGTAAATTTATTGGCTAACTTTAAAAATGCTTAAAATGTGAGACTAGAATGGAAATACAGATTTAACAATAGATTAAAAAACACATCTCAGTCTGTTAAATGCATTTTGCCTTTTTAAATCAAACTACAGAATTTCCTTTCCCATATATTCAAATCTTGAATTTGCATTTACACTCATAGATACAACCCCTTTGGAAAGTCTGAGGAAATATAATTCATCATGTTTTGAATGAAAAATTGATGCTGTATTCAATAAAGCTGTCTTCAAGAACATTTTGTCCATAATATTACACATTTAAAACACACACTATTTTAAAATATGTCCTACTCAGACTTAAGAATGAATGAAATAAAAGAAGTTTAAGTTGTATTTCAATAAATTCTGTCAAGCCTCAAGGTTAAAGCCCTTCATTCCTTAAATAGTTAAAAAAAAAACTTCTCCAGAGATGTATAATATCATTTTTTTTTTGGTACCGAAGATCGAACTCGGGACCTTATGCTTGTGAGGCAGGCGCCAGAACCACTGAGCTAAATCCCCGGCCCAATTATCACATTTTTTAGGAAAAAGGTTCTAGGTAAATCTACAGCAACTACATTTCAAATAATCTGCTCTTTGCTGGAAAAGTGATTTATCCAATATACCACATATCTACCTGTAACCTAAAATTTCTAATACTGTAAAAGAGAAAAAGAAGGCTGATTCATAATATTTGATGCTTACAATGGAAAAAAGAATGCAAATGACTATCCCCTCATGACCCTGCCCCTAAAAGTAAATCTCACATGAAAGTCCCAGAATGGAATATCAGAAGTAGCTATCAATTTCAAATAAGTCATCATGTTTCACAGTTTGAAATAAAGGTTAGGGGTTGAAAATTAAGATCTGCTAATAAAATAAAATAATGCTTGATTTTAAAATTAATTTTAAAGTCTGAAATATGAATATGATTTTCACATATTACTTATTGCCACGATTATGCTTGACATTGGGCTATTTAGGAAGAAAATGGAGCTCAGTGGTTAAGATCAAGGTCTTTGGAGTGGCAAACTGCCACTTAAGTTAGTATGGCCTTGGAAAAGTCACTTAACCTTTAAGAGCTTCAATTTCCTTATCTGCTATTTTGGAGATAACTGAAAAGCACTTACATAATGCCTGGCACACAATAAGAGAATAAAAAAATAATAGTTGTTCTTATTACTATCACCACTGGAATCTCTTCAAATTGCACTTGTAAGAGATACAAATCAGAAATGGTTCTGTAACTCCTAAAACTTTACTTGACTCCCACCCCCAAGTCACATTTACTTCTTTTTTTTTGGTACCAGGGATCAAACTCGGGACCTTTCACTTGTGAGGCAGGCACCGGAACCACTGAGCTAAATCCCCAGCCCACATTTACTTCTTTTTATAAATGAAAAATCAGGGTAGCAGAAAAGCTGAACTCCTGAAGATGACAAGACAGATTAAAAAACAAAATAGACAAGAGCCCACAGTAACTACTATCCTGGAACACTTAAAGAAAACTGCTATGCACACAGGGAAATGAGTAGTCAGCTTACAAAATTATGTTTCAAAAGAAAATATATGAGGCAAAAGGCCTTAAAGCCTTTGACCCCCAAAAGGCCCCCAATGGAGAAACAGAAAACTAAGTTAAGTTATGTAAATTATATTTAACTAAACATATTGCAAATCTTCTTTGCTTTCTGCATAGCTATAACAAAACATATCCAATACTTCAAGATGATCCAGTAAGGAGGTGAGAAGGTGTCAAACCTCCACATTTTTCTTTACTGGATCCTAAGAACCTTCTTGAGGCAATGATAAAATAAATGCAGAACTGCAAGAGTCATCCTTTGACTCCTACCCTGACTAACCATATTTGAACACACAAAATATTCAACAGTTTTTCCTAACATTTGAGAGTATTAAGTGCATGGCATTAGCTAATTTCACATCTAGAACTAAACATTCAGAGACATAGATCTCAAAGACTGAATATAAATATATTCTTCGTATTTATTATCTAATAATTGCTTCAACAGACATTCATTCAGTCTTCACTATAAACCAGGGACTAGCCTAAGGATCAAGGATACTATTCCAAGAGAAAGAAATGGTCCCAAGAAGGAGAAACTATAAATGAAAAGCCAAATAAGGATAAAGTGTTAATAAATATTACAATTTTAAAAATCTGGATTGTGTTATAAGGAATGACTGAGAAGCTATTCAAACTGGTTGAATAAGAAAGGCTGACTAATTACATTTTGAAACCTCTCCCCCCCGGAAATCTGAAATTTGCTGCCAAACTCTACACTAATTTTTCTTGTTTATTATGCTAGTTTGGCAACAAATGAAAAATACTGCCACTCAAATATTTTACATATTAAAATAAATGCAAACATTTTGCAGGGCAGGAAATTAAAATTTAATGAATTATAATTAACGTATCCAATGGTATACTTAAACTCTTCCCAAATATATACATTAAATACCAATAAACGGATATAATCATTTTACCTTTAGATGTTATTTCCAACATACTCATAAAGTACTTTCATAAAACAAAAACGTAGGCAAATATACAATATTTTATTTTATTTTATTTCACTCATTTATCTATTATTTTTCTAAACTATAAAAATGATACTTTAAAAATACTTGATTTTTCTTTAAAAAAAAAATCACCATTTTCCAATATAAAGGATTCAAACTTTAAACTCACCTGTGCCTGTACACAGGGCAGAAGATCTATAAATGTGTAGCCAAATTCAAGAGAAATCTGCAATGTAAACAAACAAACAAACATAAGTAAAAACCGCAGAATCCTGTTGAATTCCTTAGAGCAGATGTGAATTTTACACCAGTATACAAACACTAGTTAATTGCCATCAGCATAAAAATATTCATTAATAACAGGCTCTGTCAAATTGCACTGTAAATCAAGAGATAGGCTTGCTGTATTACTTGTATTTGTATAAGATAGTGCAAAAACTACACATCAACATTTTCCTATGAATTATGATGAGGTGTCCACACATTTTGAGTTCCCAAGATTACACTCCAACTGCTTGTCTATTCATACTAGCTTTCCCTTCCAGACTGAAAGCTGAGTAAAAGCAAAGAAGGCCTTAAACACAGAACTCATTTCCACGCTGTAGTTGTAGGGCCAACACAGGACCTAATACAAAGCAACAGGCAGTAAATGTTGGCCGAGTGAATAAGCCAATAAAATTCACATAACAATCTTAACTTGTCATGATTTACAGTTTACTATATGAACTGAAAAGCTTGAAATTACTTTAATAAAAATCTATACAATATTTTTAAAAGCACAAATTGACTATTAAGAAAATTCTTTATATGAGTAAAAATATTGTGTTGCCTATTATAATAATTCTGAAGAGAAAAGGTGCCTACGAAAAGGAAGAAACAAACATTTTCAATAATGAAGACCACTAAAGGTCACTTTTCTTTGGGTCTACACCCCAGAAAAATGTGCTTAACTGCAACTCTTTCTCTGATCCTTGTACCACACTAGAAGTTTGTTTCCAAGACACACACTGAAAAATATAAAGTAAAGAAATATGTGCTTATATTTTATAACATTTGATTATTTTATAGATATAAGAATGAGTGGTTGCTACTAGCAGTGGTATTGAAAATGTAAATTAAAAAAAAACATTAAATACTACTAGATTTAGCTTCAGGAATGTTTTTACAACTAATCCATGAGGATTTCTTTTCCTTCAGAGAACATCAATCAGTAATAATTTATAATTTGGATTCATTATCAAACTTACAATGCTGTTAATTCTTTTAAGAACTCTTTACTCATTAGAACAGTAAACAGAACCTAACAGCAAAAGTTAAATTAATTTAATATGCAACAGACTATTTCTAGGACAATGGAAATATCTGATTTTAAAATCTAAATGGCTGAAAAAGAATAAAAATAGATAAAACTAAATTTTAATTTTTACCTGGACGAAACCAGTCTTAAAATCATCATATATAATAAAACAGAGATAGGGTATTAGAGATAATTCATGAAAAACAAAAGAAAATTGGTATGCAAAGACTGGATTCTGCTTAAGTGGCAGTCACTGTGAAAGAAACTTATGTAAGAGGAATCATCAATTCTTTCTAGCACTACTGGGTAAGTATATTTATTATGTTGGTCCTAATGTAAACCAATTATAATTCTATACCAATAACTAATTTATCCAAGAAAATCACACAAGCAACACTCATGAGCTAAACATTGTGATATTAGCAGGGATAATGATATTAAAATATTACTGCTTGTTCTATTATTCAGTAACCTTTATTAATATTCAACTATAACATGAAGCAAAGTGTCATGCTTATGTTAAAGAAAGATGTACCAAAGACAAAGATATTTCCAAATATCCGATGTATAATATCCTTAGTGTAAATCTTAAATGAGAGGAATTAATAAAATATAAACAGAATTACTAACTGTTTTGTTACTTGAAATAGCAGTCTTTTAAATCACCAGTACAAGTAATAAAACCGCTAATAAGCATCCTATTACTCCTCTATCAGCCCTGACAGTTTACATAACACTCCTCTACGATGAGTTTCAGGGGTAAGGAGAGAAGACTGCCCTAGGCTTGGCAGTGACAGAAGCAAAGTCAGGCACCTTGCAAGGAAAGAGGGGACAAAGAGCATCTTCTCTCTCTTAACTACCACTACTACTACCATTTCTACCTAAGGGCAAAAAGATGCTCCTTTCAATAAAGCAAGAAGTCCGTGGTAAAAGGCACAAAAGAACAGCTGAAAGAACATAGCGTTCAGCATCCTCAGACAGACTACATTTTAAATTCCATGCTATATAAAGATTATTGCTACTGCTACTATTATTATTAGCATCAAGGTAGGTATGTGGATTCAACTATGAAATAAATATAATAATGCCCTCAGTATGCAGCAGGCATTATAATTGTGATTTTACATATTGCTGACTCAGAAAGTTAAAACAAAATACAGAAAAATAGAAGTTCAGGCGAGTTTACCAAAAGTAGAACTGATTTTTTTTCCATGGAGTATCCTCAGCTTTGTCTACCCTTGAAATCTCTGGAGAGATGCACACATGTGGAGACTGCCAGGAAATTTCTCAGTGAGGCAACTTTAAACTCTTATCAAATAGTGAAAGACTACATTACCTACTTCAAAACTTACTGTAACTTAACAATAATCAAATGAATGGAGTATTAGCATAGGATGAACAATGGGATGAAACAGAGGTGAACAACCATGTCGTTCATATTAAACAGAAGGTGTCAGGGTACATCATAGAGGAAAGGACAGTCTTTCAAACTGATGGCATAGAAGACTAGCTAAACATATGAAAGAAGGAAACTGAACCTCAATCTTTACATTGCACCAATGCAAAGATTAACCCGAAAACGATTGGATCTAAAGTAAAAACTAAAACTTAGGCTGAAGGGGGGCCTGGTCGATGGTACAGGACTTGTCTAGCAGGCACAGGGCCCTGGGTTGATTCAAAACCCAATAGGACCCCCATCCATATATAAATAAATAAATAAATAAATAAGACAAGGCTGTGAAACCCATTGAAGAAAGCATAACCCTGGGCCGGGGATTTAGCTCAGTGGTTCCACCGCCTACCTTGCAAGCACAAGGACCCGAGTTCAATTCCGGGTACCCAAAAAACAAAAAAACATAATTGTGCCCCTGGACACAGCACTGAAATTTAGTATTTCTGCTCTTCACTTAAAAATAAAAGCACAAGCTAAAGACTGAAAGAAAATATTTACACAATTACCACTTATCAAAGCGCATACATTTAGACTAAAGAGAATAATTATCTGATTAATGAGGTGTGTCTAAAATATGTAATGAATCCATCACTCAACCTAGTATTTTTACTTAAAAACTTTTTGTCATTTACTGCTATAGTTTGGTTCTTGAATGTCCCCCAAAGATCCCCGTTTTAAAGGGCTGGTCACCAGCCTGTGGCACTATTAGGAGATGACCTTAGGAAGAAGCTGGGTCTCTAAGTGTTATACTCTTGAAAGAGGTGCTGTCACCTCATCCCTTCTGTTTCATGCTGCAATGAGGCGAAAAGCTGTGTTCTACTTGCAATCCTCACCCAGATATTCTGCATACCTCAAAGTCAAACAAACAAAAATAAAGCCAACTGACCATGAAATAAAATCTCAAACTGAAAGCCAAAATGATTTTTAATTTTTATTAAAAATTAATGTTATTGGTACATTTTTAATATATTTCATCATAGGGAATCTGTACCTGTACATGATAGATCTTGATTCTTTTTCCCCCCTTTCCCTGCCCTCCTTTCAGCCCTTCTTCCCCTCCTCCTTTACAGACACTTTGTTTCCATTTTTTTCTTCTATTCTCTTTTTTAATCCTCCTCTTCCTTGACCTTTCCAACAGAACATTTTCTTTCCTACTTCCTAATATCCAGCCTCCATTTTGCTCATTTACCCCTTGGGTTTCTCACACAAGAGAAACAATATAATATTTAAGCACGTGTGTCTGATTTATTTCACTTAAAAGGATGGCACCAAGGTGCAACCATTCAACTAAAAATGTCTCAAGTTTATCCTTCTTTATGGCATAGTAGCACTCCATTGTATATAAAAACCACCTTTTCTTTATTCAATCATCCATGGATTGGCATCTGGGTGCTTTCTAAGATTTTGCTATTACAAATTGTGCCTCTATAAACATGGGTGTGCATACACTGCTGTGCTATGGTTCTTGAGGAACAGTTGGTAAAATTTTTTTTCCCTTTTGGTCAGTTGTCTCTTCGCTCTGTTGGTTTCTTTTGCTTCTTCTTTGTCTAAGAAATGTCTGTTCATTTCAGGAAATCAGTATGGAGATACCTCAAAGAAATAGGATTAGTGGTCCCATTTGAGGCAGCTATACCCCTACTGGGTATCTTTCCAAAAGAACAGAAAGAATCATACAGTGATATATGTTCACCCATGTTCATAGCAGCACAGTTTGTAATAGCTAAAACTTGGAAAGAGCCCAGTGGCCCAACAGCTGGAGACTGGATTAAGAAAATGTGGGTTTTTTTATAAAATGGAGTACTACTCAGCCATAAAGAATGAGAAATTAAGAGACATTTATAGCTAAATGGATACACATCGAGGTGATACTCTTAAGTAAAATAAATAGGACACACATGTATAAATACCAAATGGTTTCTCTGGTGTGAGAAACTGAAAGTGTAAATAAGGACCAAAAGGTATAATAGATAATGTGAAATAAGACAAAAAGGTCCAAAGGGGAAGTAGGAGGGGTTGGGGAAAAGGCAAGAAACAAATGAAATTAATATGAGAAAAGGAAGAAATGGAAACAAAGTCTTTGTAAATAGGGAGGGGTGGAGGGGTTGAAGGGAGAGCAGGGGAATGGGGAAAAAATAAGAACAAAGATATGTTATGTAAAGGTACAAATTTGCAGTGATGAATGTCAGTATAATGTATACCTAAAATGTACCAATAAAATTAAAAAAAAAAAAAAAGTGGAACCAGAACAGAGGCAAAACCAAAAAGAAAAAAAGTTTTTTGTTTTTGGTACCAAGGTTCAAACTCAAGACCTTGCACTTGCCCAGCAGGCCCTGTGCCAATGACCTAAATCCCCACCCCTAAAAAGCTTTTTAATATGACATGACCCCAGGTGACCCCAGCTGATTCTTCATACTACTTCTGTGTGATCACATTTTGTTCATAAACTCTTTGCCTACATCTGTGTCTTCAAGAGTTTTACCTGTTCTGTCTTCTAGTGGGTTGCTTGTTTTAATATTTAGATCTTTGATCCATTTCAATTTTAGTTCTGTTTAGGTGAGAAATATGGGATTAAGTTTAATTTTCAGCAAGTGGAAAACCAGTTTTCCCAGCACCATTTATTAAAGAGGCAATCCTTCTTCCACTTGAAGGTGTTTGAGTGTGTTTGGAGTTGTTTCTGCATCACCTATCCTGTTTCATTGATCCTCACCACTTTTCTTTTTATTTATTTTGCCAGTACCATGCTGTTTTTATCACTGTAGCTTTGTAGTATAATTTCAAGTCAGGGACTGTGCTTCCACCTGCTTTTCCTTTGTTTCCCAGAATAGCTTTTGGCATCCTATGTCTCTTCTGATTCCAAATGAATTTTAGGGTTGTTTTCTCTAGTTCTATGAGCTATGCTATTGGTATTTTGGTCAGGATTGTATTAAATCTGTTTAACAGTTTTCAAAGTATGGCTATTTTCACTATATTGGTTCTGTATATCCAAAAACAAGAGCTATCTTCTCATTTTCTGATATCCTGTTCAATCTCCTTTTTCAGAGTACTGTAGTTTTACATTGAAGATCTTTTACTTCCTTTCTTAGATAGATTCCCAAGTATTTCTTTTTTGATACTATTGTGAAAAGTGTAGATTCTCTAATTTCTCAGTGACTTTGTTATTTTTGTATAGGAATGCTACTGATTTGTGAGTACTGAATTTGATTCTTAAATCAAATTCTTCTGGTGAAGTTTTTAGGGTCTTCTATGTAGAATATCATATCATCTGCAAATAATGATAATTTAACTTCTTCCTTTCCTATCCTTATTCCTTTTATTTCTTTCTCTCGTCTAATTACTCTGGTTAATGTTTCCAGAACTATAAAGAATAGGAGTGGTGATAGGATGGATATCCTTATTTTGTTCCTGATTTTAGAGTGAAAGCTTTCCATTTCTGATCATTTAGTATGATCTTGGCTGTTGGTTTGTCACTGATGACGTTGATTAGATTGAGACAGAGACCATCTATTTGAATTTTCTGTAAGGTTTTTATCATAGGTTTTGGACTTTGTCAATTTCTTGTTTTGCATCTATTGAAAAGAACATGTGGTTATCTGTCCTTGGTTCTGTCAGTATGGTTTATTACATTTATTGATTTGCATATGCCGAACTATCCCTGTTTCTCTGGGATGAATCCTAATTGGTCATGATATATAATCTTCTTGATGAGTCAGTTGTTTGCCAGTAAGTACCTTATTGAAGATTTCTGCATCTATGTTCATTAAGGAGATTGGCTTCTAGTTCTTTTTTGATTGGATTCTTCTGTGCTCTTGGTATCAAGGTAGTGTTTGCTTCCAGGAATGAATTTGGGAGTATTTCTTCCCTTTCAATTTCATTTAAGAGTTTGAGGAGTACTGGCATTAGATTATCTCTAAATGTTTTGTAGAATTTATCAGTGAATCCATCAAGACCTGGGATCTCCTTTCTTGGCAATTTTTTAATTATTCCCTCAACTTCACTAACTGATATTGGGTTATTTAGAATTTCTGTATATTCTTCATTTAGCTTTGGTAATTCGTATGTATCCAGGAATCTGTCCGCTTCTACTGTGTTTTCCATCTTATTAGAGTGCAGGTTCTTGATGATTTTCTGGATTTCTGTAGAATCCATTGTGACTTCATTCCTTTTATTCCTAACTGCATGGATTTGAGTCTTTCCTTTTTTTTTTTTTTAATAAGGTTGGCTAAGGGATTGTTTATTTTATTTAATCCTTCAAAGAACCAATGCAGATTCACTGGTTCTTTGAATTGTTTTCTTAGTCTCAATTGCATTAAATTCTGTTGTGATCTTTATAATTTCATTCCTTGTACATGCTTTGGATTTAACTTGCTCTTTTTCTGGAAGACTGAGGTTCAACATTAGGTTGTTTGTTTGAGCTCAGTGGTTTTCTGATGTGGGAATTCACCACTATGAATTTCCCTCATAGGACTGCTTTCACTGTGTTACCAAAGTTCCAGTATGTTTTCCTGGAACTATTGTATAATAGTAGAAACTGTCTAATTTCTTCCATGGCCCATTGGTTGTTGGGGGTGGGGGCGCTATTTAATTTCTATGGGTTTATGCAGCTTTTGTGGTTTCTTTTCCCATTGATTTTCAATTTCATTGCACTATGATCTGATAATATACAAGGTATAATTTCAATTCCTTTGTATTTATTTAAACATGTTTTTTGAGCTAATGTGTGAATGTCCCATGTGCTGCTCAGAAGAATGTCTACTGTGCTGTTCTTGAGGGATACTTTGTAGGCATATACTAAGTCCATTTGTTCAGAGGTTTGCTTCAACTCTTGATATTTCTGTTGATTTTTTTGTCTAGTTGATCCATTTGTGACAGTGGAGTATTGAAGTACCTCATTACAATTGTATTAGTGCTTATCTGATTTTTCATATCCACTAATGGGTGTTTTTTTATAGCTGAGTGTCCAGATATTTGTATTTATATTTACGATTTTTCTCTCTCTCTCTCTTGCATTGATTCCTTCCAAAGTATGTAGTGGCCTTTTTTATCTCTTCTGATCAGTCTTGGCTTGAAATCCCCTTTGTATACCAATAGGATAGCTACCCCTGCTTTTTTCCAGTTCCTGTTACATGGAGTAATATTATCCATACTTTGAATTTCAGTCTATGAAGTTCTTTTTGAGTTAAATGTGTTTCTTGTATGCAAGATACTGCTGAATCTCCGTTCTTGATCCATCCTGCTAATCTCTTTCTTTTGATTGGTGAATTAACACCACTGACATTGACAGTTTTAACTGATATGTATTGATTTGTCCTTGTCATATTATTTTCCTGTTATTGGTTCCCTTTCTTTGCTCCTAGTTTAATTGCCTGCCTTGCCTGGTGGATTCATTCTATTATAAGTCAAGGAATTGTTGTCTTGTCTTTTTCTAGGATATCCTTCAGACCATTTTGGAGTGCTAGTTTGGTGGTCATGAATTTCTTCAGGTGTTCTTTATTATAGAAATATCTTATTTCTCCATCAATTTTGAATAGTAATTTTGTGGGGTACATCAGTCTGGGTTGGAGGTAGTTTTGTTTAAGTACTTAAAATATTTCATTTCAAGTTCTCCTTAAGATAAGCATTTGTGTTAATAAGTATGCGGTTATTTTGATGGGTTTTCCTTTGTATTTGATTTGTTTCTTTTCTCTAACAGCTTTTAATAGTCTGTTCTTATGTTGATTTTCTGAATTCTTGACTATTATATTCCTTGGTGTAGTTTTTTATCTGTTCACAGCTAACTGGAGTTCTATATGCTTTACTTATCTATATCTTAAATTATTTTTCCTTGCTTGGAAAGTTTTCTGCTATGACTTCTGTGAACAGGGTTTTAAAAAAATGTCCTTTGTGCTATCTTCTGATTTTTCAATGATTCTACTTATATAATTTTTTTTGCATTGTCTAGCAGCTGTTAGATTGATTTTTCGTGGTCCCTGGCTATTTTTAAGAAGTCTTTCATATGATGATCACTCATCTTCACACTGGTTGATTATTCTGCATAGAATTCTGTATAGAATTTTTCAAGAGAATTTTTAATCCCCTACCTGTTTGAATCTGTTTTATGGAATCTTCTTCTTTTCTATGTTGGGCATTTATGGTTTCCATCACTTTTCTAAGCTACTTGTTTTTTTATTCTGTATCGATTCTAGAGTCACTAAATTAATCATGTCCTTCATACTGGTCATCATCTCTTTAGTTATCTGACTAATTATTTCTGATTTGTTTTTCTCTAGACACTCACTCATCCACTTTGTTACTTCTGCTGCAACCATTTCAGAAAGCACAGCTGGGTGGCTTTTGATTTTTTCCCCCTCAATGCCTCCTGGATTTGCCTTGGGCAAGCTGCCAGTCAAGGGGTTGCATTTTGTTTCTGTGTTTTATCATTTTCTACTTTTTAAAATCTGTTTTCTGTATTTACGCTTGTAAATTGCTTATGTTAAATAGCTTTATTACTACTACCAAGACCTCTTTAAGAAATAACTACTTTTCAGAGGTATCTTTTGGCTTTTGAGTCGTTCCAAAATGCTACCTCTTCAATTCATTAGAGATGAGAGGTTGCTGCCTGCTTAGCCTAGTACCCAGTTCTTTCGTACAGGACTATAGTCTTGTCTATGAACCCCAGCCAATCTCTGCATTAGCATACAAAGAAAAAATGATCACAACAATCTATCTTGGCTAAAGCAGCACAATTAGTAAAAATAAGAGCCATCAATCTCAGTCTAGAAAATGACAAAATGTGGTAATTGTTAATTTGCCATCTTTAACTATAGGTATAAGATTTTATAGTTACATAACAAAATCTAAAACAAACCAGAAAATTTATATATACAATAAATATCACCTCAACAGAGCAATTTTACTTTCAGGGGAAAAAACTTTAAAAAGGATAAGAGGAAAAAATAGAGAAACACAAAAACAGAAAGTGATTAGAAGCAAGACTGAAGGAAAAAGGAAGATTACCCAAGCTTTGGGAAACTGGGGAAGAACACAGAGCGGAAAGAAAAGGAAAAAACAAGAACTAAACTAACCAAAAAAAAGAAAAAAACTAATTAAAAACAATGTTCTTCCTTTTAAGTTATCTCAGGTATTTTGTCACAGTAACAGAAATCTTATTAACACACTATGCACAAGAGATATACAATAGGAAAAATACATGAAAAAATACCTGTCATCATTACTCATTAGGAAAACAGAAATGAAAAACATACTGAGAGCTGGGGATTTCGCTTAGTGGTTTCGCCTACTGCTCCGCAAGCACAAGGACCTGAGTTCAATGCCTGGTACCAAAAAAAAAAAAAAGAAAAGAAAAACACACTGAGACATTCTACACAAGCAATAAAATTACCTGAAGTGTTGACAAGGACAGGGAGAAACTATCCTCATATTAATTGCTAGTGGGAAGATACAATGGACAAGCCATTCTAGAAAATAGGTTGGAAATTTCGTATCATACAAGCCAACAAATTTAGCCCTTGACTATTTCCATTTTCCTTTTTAAGGGGTACCAGTGATTGAACTCGGGACCTTGTGCTTGCGAGGCAGGTGCCAGAAACACTGAGCTAAATCCCTGGGCCTATTTCCATTTTCTTAAACACTGCACTTGATCTTAGCCAAAAAGACTGAGAAGCGATTTTCCATTTCTCTTAGAAAAGAGATGTCCATAACAAAGTATTGTGCATGAATGTTCATAGCAGTTACTGTATATAACAGTCTTTAACCAGAAACAATACAGATCTTATCAGTTAGAAAATGGATCTTTAAAAATGCATCACAGCCGGGGATTTACCTCAGTGGTGCTGCCGCCTGCCTTGCAAGAGCAAAGTCCTGAGTTCGATCCCTGGTACAAAAAAAGCAGTACATTCATAAAACAAAACACCATCCAATAATAAAAAGGAACAAATCAACCAATATATGCAATGGAATACATAAAACCTCAAAACTATGCTGAATTAAAGAAGCCAGATGCAAAGAAAACACTATTTAAATTTATTTAAACTTCCTAGAAAATGAAAAAACTAGACATAACGCAGACCAATGATTTCCTAGATCGGGGAGTGGAAATGGAAGGTGATTGAAAATGAATACAGGAAAACTTGTTTCAAAATTAGACTGGTCTAAAGAAAGACGAAGAGACATAAAATATGTACAATTGAATACTATTCAATTTTTTGTTTGTTTTTTTGTACCAAGGATTAAACTCGGGACCTTGCACTTGTCAGACAGGCGGCAGTACCACTGAGCTAAGTCCCCAGCCCTTCTAAAACTGTGTTTTAGTACACATAAATGAGTACTTTTTATGGTATGTAAATTGTATTGCAATTTTTTAAATGCTAAGAAGTTTTTAAATGCTTAAAAAAGTAATTTTTACAAATGCACCTCTGAGTCCCTGGTCGGTCTTCCTCTGTGATGGCTCAGGTTATTTTGTGAGCAGAAGTACCTAAGGGTTAAGATGGTTCCAGCGACAAACTGGCATGAACAAGTGCCACACAGAAGTAGCAGGATGGGTATACTTAAGTACTTTGGGCAAAAAAGGTAAGGACTGAGCCCACAGCATACATGAAAAGGCTGCTGGCATTAGAATTACATAGGCTAGGGCCAGGGATTTAGCTCAGTGGTTTCACTGCCTTCTGTGCAAGTGCAAGGACCCAAGTTTGATCCCTGGTACCAAAAAAAAAAAAAAAAAATTACATAGGCTGACTAGGTTGGGCTGAGTGTTGGAAACGATATGCTTAATATTTCATTTCATTTTATTCATTTTTAAATGAATGATTTTAATAGATCTAGAGGAAGCAAAGTAAGTGACATCTGTAATACTGGCTAAAAGAACACTTAATTTATGAGTACAAGGATAAGAAAAGGATTATGGATCCCTTTTTGGTTTCTGAACAACACAGCATCAGCATGGACAGCTATCACTAATTGAATGCTTACGCTGTGAGAGCACTGAGCAGAGGGTCTTCATATATGTTCCTAGTTCAAACTTCACAGCAACCCTGAGATGGGAATGCTGCCCCTCCACATTACTGAAACAGACACACACCTGGGAAGGGAACTTCCTTGTCTAAAGCCACACAATTAACACATTGGCAAAATATTCACACCAAGAGAATCTGATTCCAGAGATCATGGAGGCTCGCGTCCACCAAGCAGTTTTGTTTGCAAGGTCACTGTTTTGATAATGCTATCATTTTTGGCAACTTGATCTGAAAAACATGGCAGAAATGTGATCAACCTGAAAACTGCCTTCTTGTACTTTTGCATATAGCTCTAACAGTAATAGCAAAAGCACATTCCTACATCCTGTAACACTGAATGAATTGTGGAGTTAATTATTTTTTCCTAAGCCCACAGGTAGCCACACAATTTACTGAATCAAAGTTGCGAGCAAACGAAGGAAGCCATTCCTAACACAGTAGAGCTGATAAATGAATTGAAAGTGTTCTTCAACCTGAAACCAACTCCATTTTTGGTATGTGTATTAGTAGCTTTCCTATTGCTGGAACAAAATACCTGAATACACAACTTAAAGTTTATTTTGACTCATGTGGGCTCCAACACAGAAATGGCATGGTGGAAGAGCATGAAAAAAGAAAGCTGCTTAATCCATGGCAGCCAGGAAGCAGACAGAGAGAAGGAAGAGCTGGACACAAGAATACACCCTTTCAGGTCAAACCCCCAATGACCGACTTCTCCGAACCAGGTGCCATTTCCTAATAGGTGTAACGAGGATAGTGTCCCTATGATCCAACACCTTCCAAAAGTCCTGCCTCTGAACACAGGAGGCTTTTGGGGGCACATTTTAGATCTAAATCCAAACAGTGGACAACCAAAAACGAGCACTTCAAATACTCTAATTCATATTCCAATCCAGGACCTATGATTGGCAACCTTGTTATTTAGTCAGCACCACCACCCCAATCCTAAGGCCAGTCAGAGAGACAGGTTAACAAAAATACAGAGAACACATGAGGTATGCAAGAAAAAGTTAATGAAGAATTCCTCAAATTACTTGAGATTTTTTAATAGCTCGAGCCAAGCACATATGAATATATACCCACAGCCTACACCTAATAAAGTGTAATTACTAATTTCCTTTTTTGTTTAAAAACACAAAAACTACCAATTAAACATAAAAATAAACCTTTAACGCAGCATTTTTCATATAACCGCAAAAGAAAAGTCACTTTCAAGATTTAACTATGAGGATCATCTCAGATCATTTAACAGCATATTATTTTACATAATTATGCAGATTACATAACTATACATACAATGAAAATATATCCTAAAATATGGCCTCCATATAAATTTTAATGAAGTAAACCAGGCATGGTGGCACACGTCTGTAATCCCAGCACAGCACTCGGGAGGCTGGGGAAAGAGGTTCACATCGAGTTTGAGGGCTGCATAGTGAGTTCAAGGACAGCCTGAACTACATAAAGAGACCTTGTCTCAAAAAACCAAAACTAACTAAATAAGTAAATAAATAAATGTTAGGGAAGTAATAGTAAAATACAAAGTTGTACTGCAAAAAACAATAACATGCATAAAGCTAGAGGTGTAGCCAAGTTGGTAGAGCACTTTCCTACCAGGTGCAAGGCCCTAGGTTTGATCCCTAGCACTTCAAACAATAAAAAATGCCACGTGTAAATAATTAAAAATAATATAAAGAATGTGTACTAGATATGCAAGATAAATTCATCCCAATCATTAAGCTGACAGTACTAAAATTAGACAGCCAGACCATGGAAGAAAAATTTTACTTGTTAATTTTTTTTTTGGTACTGGGGATTGAACTCGGGCCCTTGCACTTGTGCAGCAGGTGGCGAAACCACTGAGCTAAATCCCCGGCCTACTTGTTAATTTTTATATACTGCAGACAAGTTGACATTTTCTTTGTTTAAATGGCTGTAAGTCTTGTAGACAATGACCCTTAACTAATGAAAATGTTTAACAAGCAACTGTCATTTTCCAACCCTTTTAGAAGAGGGTAAGCATTATCTACCCAAACCTCCTAAAAGTAACCTATGGATAAACACTAATTAACCTAATTATCTTTTCCAACTATTCCTTCTGCTTAGTTTATTACAAGTTGTACTTGAAATTAAAGTTAACTTTAAGATTTTAATTTGAATTAAATGCTTCAGAAAATACAATTTGTCCTAGGTTAAACAAGTAGCATTAACTTTTCATCTACACTAAATGTAAAAAAAAAAAAATCATAAGCCATTCATTAAAAGCGTACATCATCAGCTCAAAATACTTAAGTATATACCCACAATTTATATGTATGATACAGTGGATAAAATATATCCATCATATGCACAGAGCTCTCCAGGACCATTCATGTAAATCTTGCTTTCCATGGTGAAAGCCAATACAATAAAGCAACTGAAGTAAAACAGTTAACTATCGGGCTGGGGATTTAGCTCAGTGGTTCTGCTGCCTGCCTCACAAGTGCAAGGACCCGAGTTCGATCCCTGGTACCAAAAAAACCCCCCAAAAACAGTTAACGATCCACAGCATGGGATTCGTGCTTACAGACAGACCTAGGGGCAAAAAAAAAAAAAACTCATATGTGTAAGTTCAATGTATTAGACTCAAATCTGGAAGAGAACTAGATACTAAATTTGAAGTATAACCTGGAAATACTGCTCAAATCCATAGAGATCTCTTGGGCGAAATATACAAAGAAAAGAGAGCTAGGAGCCTAACAGAGAACCTGAGAACTCCAACTTGAAAAGCAACACAGAAAAGAAACTAGTGAAAGACACTGATAGAAATCAACTAAAAGGTGAAAGATCAGTAAAGGAAAGTATTATAAAACCCAGGAGGACATAGTTTCAAGGGGAGTGTAGTCAACATATTTAGTGCCCCCTGAGAATTAACATCTCTACCTTTTTGGCAACCAGAAATTACTAATCCCTTTATAAGAACATTTTCAACAGAGAAAGATAAAAATCAGGCTGAAGAAAGCTAAAGTGCTGACAAAGTGAGTAGGAAATAAGCATTTGGACACAACATGTGCAAATGGTCACTATCATTACCTTGTAATAAAATTTACCTTCCCCTCCTGACTGAGTTCTGTAAGGGTCAGGGTAAGGTTTCAACTATTTTTCTTTTTTTGGTACCAGGGATCGAACTCAGGACCTTGTTCTTGCGAGGCAGGTGGCAGAACCACTGACATAAATCCCCGGCCCCTTCAACCATTTCTGAACAAGATGACAACCTGCTGCTGGACTCGGGAACCTTAAACCCACAGTTTCTGGTGTTTTAACTGGGTGTTTAGCCCAAAGATTCACATAAAATATATAGGAAGGGAAGAGCAGAAGAGTTTCTTTAAAAGGGAGGTGTTATATAATATTTAAAACTATAAAAACAGATAACACAATCTAATGTCAAAGAACTTTAAGTAGACCTGGCTGTCTAATCCATGTCCACCTGACTCCAGACCTTATATTTTCCTTCTTTCTTTTCTTGGGAACCTTCAAACTCCTCTTCTGTAGATATATACAAAGTTATGAACAACAGAACTATGTTCCAGAACATGAGAATTAATTATTCCTGTCTAACTGTGTTTTGGTACACCTGTCCTATTCTTCCTAACCTCTAATTACCACTATTCTCTTTTATGAAATCAATTTTTTTGGTTTCCACATATGAGTGAGAACATGTAATTCTTGTCCTTTTGTGCTTGCCTCATTTCACTTACCAGAATGCCCTCCACTTCCATCTATGTTGCCACAAATGACAAGATTTACATTTCTACGAAGAATACACAAGTTCCCCTTTGCCTGCATCTTCACTAGCCAGCATGTTGTGTTTTTCTTGATTACAGCCACTGTAACTAGGGCGAGATGATAGCTCACTGTGGTTTTGATATGCATTTCCCTGGTGATTAGTGATCTGGGCATTTCTTTTCATATATTTGTTATAGGCCCTATATGCTTACTACTCTGATCTCTTGCAACAAAGCACAAATTCACCAAGCATGAAACAAATAGTTATTTTTTTTTAAATTGAAAACAGCTCACATGTGTGTACAATAGGTGTTTATGGCTATAATTTTTTACTACATATAAGTTATTTGACTAAAATTATGATTATGTATGATGGAATTAAGTACACTGGTATTTTACAGAGTTCTAGAAAGAATATGGTATTTTTTAAACTAGCACCAAAACTACTAAGACAAAAGCTTTTGCAATTAATTATGCTGAAAAATAGAGGGCTTATGCTTGCAGTAGCACTTAGTCAAATTTTTATCATCTCTTGTTATAACTTCACAGAGCCACCCCATGGGTCCAAGTGTTACTCAGAAGAAATTTATCAAAAAACAGACTTCATTAGAAATTTGTTTCACAATGTGGGCCTAGGTAGAGTTTTCCACGTTGTTAAAAAAATTAAAATGCTATTTTTCATTTTAGTAAGTGCCTAGGTTCTAACAATAATATCAAGAGTAATGGGGATAATTGGATCTTCTAGCAATAGTGTGATTCTGGAAAAAAAAAAAGATCTGAAAAAAACTTAGAAATTGTCTCAACCAGAGTTTCACAGATAAGAAATTGAGGCTCAAAGAAAATACAAGTTCATTTCTTCTTCAGAAATGTATGGGGTCCAGAAGTGTTTTGGATTTTTTTTTTTATATGTTGAAATACATGCATATATCTAACTTGGAGATGGGACCCAAATTTAAACATAAAATTCATTTATGCATCATATATATCTTATACACAGAGCCTGAGGATAATTTTATAAATTATTTTTAGTGCATTTTGTGTTTTGATCCATCCCACAGACTCAGGTATGAAATTTTCCACTTAGGATAGCATAATGGCACTCACAAAGATTAGGGGTGCTTAAACTGTACTATACATACTGACAATAGTACTTCTCCCAGTCATTCTGACTAGCGGAGTTTCTACGAGCCCAGGAAGATAAAAATCTGTGAGGGAATTAAGCTGTAAATCTAGAATCAACAGACAAAATATCTTGCAATACAAAACATAAATAAAACTGGAAAGATCTGGAGATGATTCAACCAACTTCCTAAGCATACAGAGTCACAAAAAAGAGCTATTTTTTTCCTTAATATATTTTTAAAACTTTTAATTGACACATAATAACTGTACATACTTATGGGGTATAGTGTAATGTTTCAACACATGCATCCAGTGTACAATGATCAGATCAAGGCAAACAACATATCCATCACCTCAAGCATTTATTATTTCTTTTTGTTGGGAATAATCAAAATCTTTTCTACTAGTATTTTGAAATAACTATAATTAGTTGTTGTGAACCGCAATTATCTTACTGTGTCTTAGAACATTAGAATTTATTCTTCCTATCCTAATGTACCCTTAAATGTACTAGCCATTCTACCTTCATTCAACTCTTCCTTCCACTCTTCCCAGCTTCTGGTAACCAGAATTCTACTCTAATTCTATTAAATCAAGTTTTTAATTTCCACATGTAAGTGACAAATACAGTCTTTGTCTTTCTGTGCCTAATTTATTTTCCATAACATAATCTCCAGGCTCATCCATATTGCCACAAATCCTGGACATACATCCAAAGGAAATGAAGTCAGAGTTATCAAAGAGGTATCTACTCTTGTATGTTCATTTCTGCACTATTCACAACAGCCAAGGTTTGGGATGAACTGGTTCAATGAATACATAAAACATGGTATATACACAACTACTCAGGTGTAAAAAGGAAGCAGCTACTTTTTGTAAAAGAACAGAAGCCAGTTAACTCTGCTACATCTTGAACATGTATATTCTAATATTTCTAATATTTCCATATAGGTACCTAGCAATTCCATTTTGTACCTTAAGAAACTAAGTCAGAGAAGTTAAATGATTTGTGCAAGTTAAAGCAAGATGAGCTGCCAGCTGAATTCAGGTCTTTCTGGCTTCCAGGCCTCTATACTTCCCAGCTTGCTCCATCATTGTTCCAGCTCTGCATTCCTTCATCTCCTGTCTTATTTCTCCCCAAGAAAAAAAGTGTGGTACCAAGATGTTTTCTAATCCCCAGCTTTTACACAAACAAGTTGCAAGCACCAATTTAACATCAATTATCCCCAAATATTTCACTAACAAGATTACTCAATTATTGACTTATGCCTACATTACCAAAACATAAGGAAGAAAAAATAGCATACTGCTGGATGGCAAACAAAAGTAAAGAGAAGAAAGAAATGTAAGACACTGTGACAAAATGAAAAACTTATCCAACACTAGGAATGTTATTAAAAAAAAGAAAACAAAGCCAGGTGTGGTGGCTTAAAGCTGTAATCCCAGCCCTCAAGAGGCTAAGGCAGGAGGATCTTGAGTTCGAGGCCATCCTGAACTACAGAGAGTTCCAGGCCAGTCTGGTCAGACCATGGTGAGAAGTGGGAGGCAGGGAGAAGAAGAAAATAAAACAATTTGGAAATCTAAGGTGGGCAACGTCTAGGAAAACAACCTATTGTGGTTATGGTTTTCCTCAAACAGGGTAAACTGGGAGTCCCAGGGAAAAGAAGGCAGATAAATGTCCATAAATTGCTTATATACAATTTTGTAATATCATATTTCCATTGTAATGCAAATCTAAAATTACTAACATATATATATCTGATAACTTACTGCCATTTAGTTTTAGCACTTGCATTTGTGCTTACAATTGTGGTAGAGATGGGTATTTTAATTTCTTTGATATCAATTCTGAGGGACAAAGTTTCTTATAAGGTTAAGAAATGCTGAAGAAGAGTTGAAATACATTCATACAGCTAAAAGTAGTACATACTTAATTCAACAGAATGTGAGCTCAGCGTATTATAGATCACAACTTAGCAACTTTGTTATACCCAAACAGTATCACATGCTGTTGCTGATTTAAATCTTATTGATTTGGTAGTTTTATGTATAGTTTATAAATCTGACTTTTAATATCTTCTAATAAAAGTAAATTTTTTCTGAATTGAAAGGGAACCCAACAATATACTAAAAAGGATCATTTTCATAGGAGCTATTACTCGTTAATTTTCTCCATGATTTACATAATATGGCTATAAAATGTGGATTTTCATTTGTCAAAAGTTTCACTGACAAATGTAATAAAAGCCATACAGGTGGTGCCCAAAATGTGACTCCGAAATGGAGTTAAAGAACAAAGTTGCTAGGCAGGCACCAGGGTGCATTCCTATAATCCCAGAATTTGAGAGGCTGAAGCAGGAGGATTACCATGAGTTCAAGGTCAGACTGGGCTAAAAAGTGTTTTCAAAGCCAACCTCAGCTACATAGTGAGAATCTGTCTTCAAAAAAAACCAGTTTTTATGGGCTTAAATGTAATGGAGGAAAAAAATGCTTTTTCTACAAAGCCAAAATCTTATTAAAGTTTAAGGATCCACCTTTATTGTTAGATTGTGAGCTTATGTTTTGTGGTGTTAATTATCTTTTTATTTTCTGAAATGGTGAGAGTAGGAAGTGATCACTTTTATTTTCACATAATGACTTTCACAAATGCAAAATTTTGTAATGCTATGTCATTTCTGCATATTTTGGGAGAAAATTTCTGCTACAAAATAATTATCTCCAGATACCAATGGCCTGAAGTTACTTACCATGAAGTAGTGTGTCGCACACACACAGAGATGTAGATACAGAGATATAAGTATTCTTTCTACAAAAACCTAATCATTTTGAGCATCAATACTCAGTCAAGAAACTCAACAGTCCTTCTTCTAATTCCATCTACGACAAAGTGCACTCCAGGCAGTTAGGCCACACAAAGATATGTAGTTAGGGCCAGCATGAAGACAGGAACCATAGTCCCTAAATGCTTACAAGTAGATATTTTGCTAGACATCCTAGAATAAACCATAAATCTACTAATGATAAAAGATAATGATTAATGATAAAAAGACGCCAGGCATCATGGGACAAAGACAAGCTATCTCTGCTATGCCTTGTTTAAATTCCTAACCCCTAAGAATGAGATGTGATGATAATAATAAAATTGTGTTAAGCAATACATAACCAGAATAAAAACTAACAGAATTTCATGTATAGTAATAAAGACTTTAAAAGGAAAAAGAAACATCTCTGGAAGATCACAATGATATCCAACACAAGAAAGGATTATGATGATATAGACAGATAAAATCTCATCCATTCATTTATGAAACAAATATTTATATTAGCAGGATCTGTAAGCAGGAACATATACACCCTCAACTTACAATGGGGCTATGTTCAAACCTAGTCGTAAACTGAAAATATAAGTTGAAAATTCACTTAATACACCTAATCTACTGAACCTCATCACATTTCAACATGGCACACTGCAGAGTTCCAGTTGTTTTCCCTCATGACCACAGGGTTGAGTAGGAGCTACAGCTCTCTGACCTGCTTAGTGTAATAAGAAAAAGATCTACCACATATCATTAGTCTAGGAAAAGGTCCAAATTCAGTGTGGTTTCTATTAAATGTATGCCACTTTTACACTATTATAAAAATTTAAAAAAATCTAGGTCCAACCATTATAAATCAGGGGCCTTCTGCAATGCTTTAAAAATTATAAAATGTCCTGCCTTTGAGGAATGTACAAATGATAAATATATATAACAATGTCTCCTTATATGCCTTTAGACTTTTTTCTACAAGAATAGCTATCCTTTCGTGAACAAAACAGACAATTAAGATCAAATCAAAACCCAGACAATCTCAGAGACCTAGGTCTGAGGTCCTCTATGAGAAGGAAGTGAAGACTGACTCAAAATCCCACAAAAGGTCATGTGTAGTCTGTAGCATAAAACATGGCTTTAGTTAACTGTAATATATAATAAAATGTTTGGGTTCTCATTTCAGACTATAAATTTAAGGAATGCGTGACTAATCCTCTTTATTTTTTTCTTCACAAAGTATCAGGTTAAAGAACCTCTTAAAAGATACCATTACAAATATGCCTAGTAGACCTTTTCTACTTTACTGCAGTTGAGATTCTGGGACTCAGCATGGGCAAAACAAGTAAGGTCAGTAATAGCTGTTGTATTAACAAGATTTATTTCTGTCTAGGTGTGCTACAGTTTAAACACACTATTCCAGTGGCTAAAATAATTTTAACTACTTCTTTTATTAAAGCATAGACAATTTAACCTTTCATATTATTTTCAGGGTTTAAAATTATTCACACTTTTCTATTTGCAGCATTTCTCTATTCAAATTGCATGTGATGCCCTCCTCCCAAGTAGAGAAAATTCTTCTGACAAGCATTTTTAAATATAGGAAAATGCTTGATTTCACACTGTAGAGTATAAATAGGTAAACAGGAAACAGGTAAACAGTAAACAGGTAAGTTTACAGTCTCTTGGACAAAGGCCATAGTATGACATTTTGTTGTTATTTTTCCCTGCTTTTGCTTTTACTTACTCATTCATTTATACAGGGCTCGTTGCTATGTGCCCAGGCTGGCTCAAGTGATCAAGTACACTTCCTGATTCAATCTCCCAGATAAATGGGACTACATGTAGGAGGCACCACACACTGTATATTATTACCTCTTAAAAAGTCATTCTCATCTAGTACAGCATTTCTGTGGAAGGTATTCAGTAAGTGCTCGTTAAGTAATAACATTTATTTCTGTCTTTGTAATAACTGTAGCAAAAAACATTTAAATGATAATGTTTTAAAAAGAAGTCAGAAAAAAAAAACAAAACCTGTCCTTGTCATTTTTCTCTTCAAAAGACTGAAGGTATGGTGACACAGTGTGTCAACAAATTCTGTGTACCATACATGTCAAAATAATAAAAGTGACGATAAAACAGTAACCTAAATTATAACCGACCTGTGTTTCTCTATGATCTCATAATTTTGACTTCAGCAATTACATGGTAATTTGTCAGTTTTTTTAAAATGACGTAAAAGAAAAAATCATTGCTAAACAACAATATATTAATGTTTTATCCAAAATGTACTACAAGAGTCAAAACAGAGTTCTGAACAAGGACATAAATGGAAACTTAAAATTGACAATACTAATCCTCCATTATGAAAAGTCACAATATCTGAGAAGATATTCAGAATATGTGATGGCAGGCTGCTCATGTTCTCTTTCAGACCTGTCTTGATGCCAAGCATCAGAGCCTGGGTCTCTTGACCAACTTGGCCATCTTCTTGGGTCTCCCTGAGACTCAAGGTCAAAGCTTAGCATCTCTAGACCATAGGTTCCTCAATGAATGACAAAAGGAGAGAGGAGCTCAATTATCTCCAAATCCCTGATTAGCTCTAAAAAAGTCTGTCATAAAGAGCCATTATTCTAAACAAATAGGATTTTAAGGCACCTGTTCCAATTTGCCTAGTTAAAGGTACAATTATTTCCCTAATTTCATACTAAACACAAGTCTCAATTATTTAATCAAAGTCACTCAGCCAATGAAAGCCTAGAAATCAGATCTTTTGACTCCTTGTTTGGGGCTCACAAAAAATTTAAAGAAAGAGCCACTTTTAAATCTCTAAGAGCTACAAAATAAATTTTATAACAGTAAGGAAGTTTAAAATGGTATTTTAATGAATACACTGTACCTTTACATCACAATGTCATAGCCCTCAACATTCCTAAAAATAACACAATTTTAGACTTTATGTCTCCAAATTATTTTCAAAATTCCTGGAATTAAGAAAATCCCAGAAGCCAGGCATGATGATGCATGCCTGTAATTCCAGCACTTGGAAAGCTGAGCCAGGAGAATCTCCAATTGTCAAGACCAGCCTGGGCATCACAATTCAAAACCAGCCTGGACTACATTGTGAGACAAGTAAAGAACAGAAAATAGAATCTTTGAAACAAGAAAATCCCAGCAGTTTAACAGCTCTTCAGAATTTTACTACCTATCAAGTTTTCTTAAATTGATATACATTCTTTGATGGAAAAAAAAGAAGTCTGTAACAAAGTTAAATTTTTTAATATTTGTCAATTAACAACACATATAGGGTCAGGGATTTAGTTCAGTGGTTCCGGCGCCTGCCTTTCAAGCACAAGGTCCAGAGTTCGATACCTGGTACAAAAAAAACTCAAACAAAACCACATATAAGCTTTTAGAGCTAATGTAGCATTTTACAAGTTTGTTAATCCATGTAAGTTTCAGATGTTTTAAAAATACTGCTGTTCAAAACACATATTCTAGAGCTCTTTTGTTGCAGTGAACAAAATCATCTTGGAAAATACTTCTGTACATTTTTAAAAGATATTGATTTTCTAAATAAAAAACAAAATCATTAGTTTACCTTACTTCTCAAACAGATTGTAAAATTTTATGAAAAGGTGGCTTACCTCACAATTTGCACATTTAACATGGCAGTATTACAACTTTTCCTGAAAAGTTGTTAACTCAATAATGTGCTTTACAACCAAGAGACACTTGGCCTAAAGAAACAATGCTAAGCCAGGGATTTAGCTCAATGGTGCTGTGCCTGCCTTGCAAATGCAAGGTCCTGAGTTCGATCTCTGGTACCAAAAAAGAAAAAAAAAATGGTAATACCTTTTCACAATCTCAAAGCACCCTCTCTATGACACAAATGATGACATATTAAAAGGTTTCCAACAGTACTCATACTAAATCACAAATCCAGAATCAATACTGAAAGTACTCAATCCCATGAAGAATGCACTTTGAACATGTATTAGCAAAAACTGGTGGGAGCGGGTGTTTATCAGAGCAATAAGTTGCATCAACCTTAAACTATTACAGAGATTTTTGTTTAAAATTAGGAGCAAACATTTACAAGTAAAGAGTAGGTCAATTACTTAATCATTAGATCTCTGTAACTGTAACATGGGAGTAACCAACAATTGTGGGCTTGGCCTATTTATAAAACAACAAACTCTAGAGGACAAAGGCTAATTTGCTAATGTGAATATATTGCGTGCTCGTGATCTTTTAACATTAGATGAATTTATTCAAGTCCCAAAGGAATTAGAAAATTTTTCTAACCCTTCCTCTAGCCAACTATGAGTTCCCTAATACAAATTAACCACTTTCTTTTTTTCTTCCATCTAATAATGTTTGGCAAGTCCAAAAATACTTTCAAATGCTTTTGAAAATATAAGGCAGCTTAGAAACTTGAGCTGTTTTTAGTAATGGTATTTTAGAAGTGGCATATAACTTACCACTTCAGGCAAAGAGGTATGAATTGTCACTGGCAATAGTGGTTAACTTGGGAAGCTGAAAAAAGCTATTTTGAGAAAAAGAGATTGTGGGTTCTTTTCTTAAATCTCACTCTTCCCCTCGTATACATGAAATTTAAGGCTTATGTAATGCACAAATCAGATTTATGTTTAAAAATGGAGGGATTGCAGCAGAGTAAGTTAACATAGTTGTGTTTAAAGGTACACCCCCCCAAAATGGTTTTAGGAACAGAATAAGTCAATGTTAGCGAGAAGATCTTGGATATTTCAGTTACTTCCTAATCCTTAAATGTTTACACAAGTCAATCTCTTTCCTGTCCCTTCCCATTATATCCATTTTTAAAATGTAGAGGATTGGGCTAGGGATTTAGCTCAGTGGTTCCAGCGCCTGCCTCGCAAGCATAAGGTCCCAAGTTTGATCCCCGGTACCAAAAACAAAATAAAACAAAAAAATGTAGGGGATAATTCTGTTAATCAGGCTATAAACAGTTCTAAGATACAAAGCAAATTTCAAAGGCAACTTCCTTATCCACAGCTACATAAACAAATTATATTTCAAAATAAAGTAAAAACACCACAAATACAGCAAGGTATCAAACAAAGTATACTATGCTTCACCAACCTATGTTTATCTTGTTTCTGCTTATGGAGTAAAATTATGTAAAAATGACCTCTCTACAAATGAGTTTTAGATTCTAAGATTGAAGAATAATGCCAAGGATAAATCCACTTAAGAAAATAATAACAAACAGCATTTTTTGAATGTCACATTAAAAACATGAAAGCTGGGAATGTACCTCAGTGGCACTCCACCTGCCTGGCAAGCCCAAGGTTCTGAGTTTGATCTCTGGTACAAAAAAAACCCCACAAAAAAACAAATACAAAAAACCCACAAAAGATGAACGTACCCAAACTTCACGATGTAAAAAGCCTGCATAAGAAGAATTAATTAAAGAAATTGACACTATGGACTATAAAAAACCAGACCCAAAATCCTGAAACATTTATTCACCGGCAGTTCACTTCATGTAAAACTTTGTGAACTGAGGGTTTTGAGATGTTCTTTAAATATGGAACCAACCAGCATTCATTTCCTAAATGTTAAATAAAATCTTTTAAAAATCTAATGGAAAAAACTGACAATTACACTTTGTGAAACTGTTTTTCATCAGTAGTTAAGCTTTCTTTTAGAATCTCATTAAACTTATATTAGCATATGTGTGAAGACTACTGTCTTTCTCAGCTGTATCCAGAATGATACACTACCTGAAAATTTCACAATTTCCTTGTGATGTCCTCTGAAAGCCAACAATAGAAATGCCAGTCTGTCTACTATCAATGTTTTCCAGAGGACATTTTGTCTTCAATTTGATGTTCACTCCAACTAATGGAAGGGCAGAAATTATAAATGCTGACATGAACTGACACCAGGCACCTCTACATACCTTAGTCTTTTCCTTTATTGGAAAATCCTAAATCTCTGACATGTTTGATAAAATACAGGAAGATTAACAGGTTCTGGAGTGTTAAGGAGGGCAACATACCGCCTCACAATCACTTCTTGACTTTACAGTATTCTTCAGGAAGCAGGGAAGATATTTAACACCGATTGTAAAGGCCTAACCACCTAGCTTCTCAATAAGAAAGCTTTTCCATCTTCAATTTTTTTCTCTCTTTTCTTTGGGATCTTTTAGCATTCAATAGTTTTAAAGAAAAGAAAGGGAGCCGGGGATTTAGCTCAATGGTTACACCACCTGCCTCACAAGCACTAGGTCCCGAGTTTGATCCCCAGTACCAAAATAAAAAAAAAAAAAAAAAAAGGAAGACAAGAAAGGGAGCTGGGGATGCTGGTGCAGTCCTGTAATCCCAGCACTCAGGAGGAGGCTGAGGAGGATTACAAATTCTAGCTCAGCCTGGACAACTGAGCAAGTCCTTGTGTCAAAATACAAAAATAAAATAGGCCTGAGTTCTAGCTCCAGAACAGGAAAAAAAAAAAGATAAGAAGAAAAGACCCAAAGGGTAGCAAAACAAGGTAAAATTTCAATCTCTGAGTTTTGTTCATAATAAAAGCACTTAAGAAACCAAACAGAATAAACCCTTAGACATCCAAAGAAAATACACTAAAAATAGATATGTAAGTATGGGCAAATTCTTCAATATACACACTTTCTAAACTGATAATCACATTATTGTTATATTTAATACCAAAAGAATAAAATAACAGTTGGGAAAATAAGGTAAAACTAATGATATCAAAAAGTATTTTGACTATTGCATGCCTACATACAGATAAAAAGGGAAATTGTATCTAGAACTTGATAACGTATCTGGAACAAAGACACTTGAGATTATTCCCTTCTTTGCTGTCTATCTGAAGGAAGAAAAAGGAATAAAGGAAAAGAAAACCATGAGCACACATTCACTAACCAAAACCACAAGAAAAATAATCTAAAACCAGACTACGGGAGGCAGAGCAAAGTATGATTCTCTACATAAGAGGTGATTTTGCAACACTAATAGGCCAAACCCACATTCCTGCCACAAACCTCATCCAAAGTCTAGTGCTTTCAACAGCTGGCAGCCTTGAAAGCTTTCCAGATAGGAGCTGAGATAGTAAGAGAAATTAAATTAGTAGGGCTCAGTTCCGGCTCCTGCTGTGCAAGCGCAAGATCCCGAGTTTGATCCCCGGTACCAAAAAAAAAAAAAAAATAGTAGGGCTCAGGACTGAGCTGAGCCCTAAACTGATTCTGATGAAACACTGCCCTGCTGGGGTTTAATATTATGATGGTCAGAAACTAAGTTAAATACAGATTTTTTAAAAAGAAGCATTGCTTTGACTGTGGGCCTCTTTGGTTAACAATGGCACATGATTTCTAGGAAGAGTCATCCACATGACACAAGACACCTAACACATGGAGAAGGGAGCAGCACTTTCAGAAACAATCTGAAGGACACGAGTATAGCTCATTCTTGGTAAAACCTATGTGTGTGCACAGAAGAGGCTAGTTTCTACTCAAAGTTAAAGCACCATATGGTTGAAAAGAAAATCTTATTAGATCTAGAGACTGAACTTGTTTTACATAGACTCCAGCTTGTTTAATGAGCTGTTTTCAAGGTACTCCGTTTTTACCAAGCCCTGGGAATGTGCCCTATGAAACAACCTCGACCAAATAAAGGAAGCCAGACACCTTCCTACACAAATCCCAAACACTGCAAATCCCAACCCCACAGAAGCAGAACTCTGGTTGTGTTTCCACATCATTTAAGATTCAGCAGCCCCAGTCCTGGGTATTTACTCAAAAGATCTGAACTAGTTTGTCAGATCTGTGCACTCCCATGTTCATTGCAGCATTATTCACAATAACCAAGTTTGGAAACAACCTAAGTAAGAGTCCATCAACAAGTGAATACACAATACAGAATTTATACATTAATTACTCAGCTTTAAAAAGGAAAGGAATTCTGTTGTGATAACATCCATGGAATTGGACAGCATTATGCTAAGTGAAATAACCCAGACTAAGAAAGACAAACACTATGTGTTCTCACTTATATACATAATCTAAAATAGTTAAACTCATAGAATCAAAGAGTCTGAAAGGTGGACGGGGACTAGGGAGATGAAAGTCAAAGGGTAGAAAACCTCAGGAGGAATAAGTTTTGTGTATTTTTTGAGGTCATGTGGCAATACAGTTAATAATCATGCACTGTATACTTCAAAATTGCTACGGGGTAAATTTTAAATGTTCCCACCACCAAAAAAGCATGGGGTTTTTTTTTGTGTTACCAGGGATTGAACTGAGGACCTTGCGCTTTCAAGGCAGGCAGTGACACCACTGAGCTAAATCCCTGGCCCAAAAAGGTATGTTTTTAAGATGAGAGATTTGTTAATTAGCTTAATTATTCCATACTGCAATAATAACATGTACCCCATAAATACACACAATTAAAAATTGTCAAATTACAATAAAATAGATCTGCATAGGTGCCTGAAGAGTCCACTATGCAACACCCATTTTTTTCTTCACAGAAGTCAGCGTCTTACAAAGCACTCTACACCAAATAGGAAGCAAAACAAACTCCTATGAGCTTTGAAGTACAGTACTTTACTGTTCCAGGAACGCTACCCTTTTCAGCTAGACTATATTTTACAAATTTAACTCCTAGGTAATGCTTTACAATATGGCTTTTCTTTTTAAATGATCAAGTGAATAGAGCTATCTATCTACTTTAGTCTGTAAGCTATTTCATTACCAAGTCATCTAAATATAGCACTAGAAAAATCATTATTTGTCATTAAGTCTAGGTACACTGATAATCCATCTCTCAATACTTTCGGTGTGGTTCTTACCTAAATATGCTTCATGTACCTCTAAGTCTTAGTGAAGATTATTAATATGAGTTCATTGCTGTAAAGACTGATGTCTGAGATAAACGGCAGATTACTGTAACACACATGACACAGATAAATGTTATAGACTTCTTTTTCACTACGAAAGCATTATTCATTCCAAGGACAGAAAACTAGATTTCTATGTAAACAAGATGCTAATTATTGTATGATTATAAATAATACCATAAAAGCAGTATTAGTATTTATTAGTACTACTCAAAATGTTAACAGCTAGCACCAATATTTGGGTTTAGTTCAATACTTCTTTCAGTATCTTCATCCCTAAGACATATTTGGAGGTAAAATTCACTAAGTTTTTGGTCGAAACCATAGCTCAAATACTGACTTCTGCTACTTACCATATATGTAATTCTAGGCAAGTGAATTAACTTCCCTTGGCCTTACCTCCTTCATTTGCAAAGTGGGAATAACATATCGTGTTGTGCTTTTAGGAGAATAAATAATAAAATATATTGAAGCACCTAGAAGAGTCTGACCTATAGTAAGTGCTTGATAATGCCAGTAATTACTATATTCATTGTTGAAGAAAGAGCTCAAGCAACTTTTACAAAGATGGCCAGAAAAGTGGAATGTTTAAGACCTTCAGAAATATTTCATAGAAGTTGCTTTAAAAGGCTAAGTGGTAGAACATGTGTCTAGCATGAACAAGGCCCGGGGTTCCATTCCCAGTACTAAAAAAAAAAGTTTTGTATACTTGTTCTTCTGAGTTCTACAAAGTCTAGATAGTATCTTCTGTCACACATGAGTTAGGCTGTGTCATAAGACTCTGTGATCCTATCAGGTACATAACCTGACATTGGAAGAGGTAAACAGGTATTCCATCATTAACTGAAACCCCAGGACTGCCAATTACTGAGTCAGATTTAACTAATACATAAACTACTCAGACTAAGTTAAACACCCTGGGAGGCTGCATCAAATTTTTCAACAAGTAATCAGTACGTATTTACTGAAGTCTATAGAATATCCAGCTGGTACTGGAAACTTGCCACAAGTATCAATGCTCAAACACAAAGAATCTCCACCCTCAAAGTGTTTATCACCTAAACAGGGGACAAACAAAAGGAAACTGAAGAACAGTGTAGGAAAATGTATTTTAGTGATTAGCTAAAAATGGTCATGCAAGGTGGTTGGTGAATAATGTTAATTAGAAAAGCTTTTTTCAGTCACTAAGTTTTGCTATGTTTAAAAAAAAAAAATCAGAGAGTGGGGCAGAGCTGTAACATGCTAAGCACTTTTAGAGAATGTCACAGTGAAACCCATTAATTTGTGCAATTAATATGCATTAACAATTCATAATAAAAATTTAATCATTATTTGATACTTTAAGTTCTTTGATAATTTTTCACAGGGGACCACTATTTCTATAGTGGGTAAATCACTGTTGATTATAAGGTTATAGCCTCACTCAATATTGTCTACGAAATTATCTTTAACTTTTCTATCATTTATTATGAGTCTATGAGCTTGCTTTCAGGGTTCTCTAGAAAACAGTAAAACACTAAAATAAATACGCCTCCCCAAAAGGGACGAATATTTACAGACTACTATCTATGTATACACAGAAGGTTAGTAGTACACACTAAATTAACACAACATTTCCAAAGCATTCTTGCTCATTGGTGGAGGATGAATATGCTCCCCTGAAGAGCTTTGGGCTCTGCATCCTAAGCATAGGCCCTTCCCCACCTATGACTGGTCCCACATTCCAACTTAACTAGCTGACTTCTGACCCTTCTCTTCCACTGCAAATCTGTCTTAAATGATAAAGGGGTATACTTTTTAATACTGACATACATGTGCCAAGGACACACATTCTTTTTTTTTTGGTACAAGGACTCGAACTCTGGACCTTCCTCTTGTGAGGCAGGCGGCGGCACCACTGAGCTAAATACCCAGCCCCACAGATACACATTTTTAAGTCAAAATACCCCAAGAAAGCTGGTGATTATTCCACCTCAAATGTTCTATTTTGCCTATCTTATCCATTTATGCTATTTCACTCCAAAAGGATACAGGGAGGTTGATCTTGTCAATTTGTGTCCAAAATGTTCTGAACATTTGTTCACTCATTTTCTATGAATTAATTACCAGGTGCCAGGTGTAAAAAAGTAATAGTATCCTTACCCATACAGGATGAACATATAGAGATCAAATTTTTAAAAATTAATACTTTTCTTATTCATTCCAAGAAGATGCTGCCATCCCTGGAACTTACTCCAGAGATGTTAGCTTTTCAGTTTTCAAACTTGGCCTCCTATCTGAAGCAGTTCTTTCAAACGAAGTCAGTTCTACCTTTTTCCCTTTAGTGAAGTTATCATTCACTCTGTTCCTTTCAAAATTTCCTAAGATTATAAAATATTATTTATCGGAAAAGATTAGAAAAATAGAGAAAAGTGGGGGTAAAAAAAAAAAGGAGGACTGTTCACTGCCCTTCCCCAAGAAGCAATTTCTGGCTATATTTCAGGTAAAATACGCATTTGCTTCATTTCTTTCGTAAGTTTTTCTATCCATTTTCGTTTAAATATGATCTAACATAATTCTATATGGCAATTTACTATTGAGCTATTTTCCCTTACAACTACTGCTGTTGCTACCACAAGAATGTGCCATCATTTACCTGGTCATTTCTTCCTTGTTTCACAGTACTGTTTCCACTGGCTCTTTACAGAAACTGCATGATGGGAATTGTCGTATCAAAATTTTCATATGGATCTATCCTTATTTCCCAGGCATTCATAGGTTAAAAGATAGGATCCACTGTAAGGCTTTTGATACATAAAGCCAAAGTGATTTTCAGGGAACCAATACCACCTAATTAATAAAGAGCAGTAACTCATTCAATCATTTTATTACCTTGGTAAGTAGAATATTAGATCCTAACTACAGTTTTCACTGCTACTTTTCAGACTCTTCTCTATTCTTCATAGAGGCTAAAATGAAACTTAGTTCTCAGCCAGAATCAGTAACATGGGTGGCCCTTTGACTTGGCCTGGCATTCTGGTCTTTCTGGCCAAATCTTCCTCACCTCCACCTCATCACCTCATAAATGGAGGCCATGACAACCAACATTCTAAGCAGGTGACTGCTCTCCCTGGGACACACCTACCATTCTAATAGCAGAGACATTCAGATGGAGCCACCAGAAACCAGCCTGTACTACTTACTACTCACTTCCCATAACTGGCAAGACAAGCCTAACGTGGGTTAAGGTTTAACAGACTTCCACCGAAACTCCTACATTCTTAATGCTACTTTTCTCAATTCTTCCTAGTACCTATGATTTAGTTCAGTGCAGTACTACTTTCAAAATAGCCTAGTGCTTATAATACAAAATGTGAGTCTGTGTATATAGACTTAAAAAGCACTCACACTCTTATCCCTATGAACTTCTGTCACATATACATAAAAGGTTACATTCATTTCACTGCTGTTTATTCAAAATGGGGACAATACTAAAATCAATGCAGGTAAAGCCATGAAAAACTGGCCTCTGCTTTACACACGCACATGCACGCGCGCGCGCGCACACACACACACACACACGGGGGGGCGGGGGGGCTGTAATTCCTAGAATTGCACAGAGAACTTAATTTGGAAAACATGTCTTTAATGAAATATGTAAAAGGAAAATTCACAAGGAAAACTGACAGCAAAATTTTAATTTCTTCCATTACTTATGAATGGAGATCAAGAACCTTTTGAGCATGAAAGCTAGTGAAGTGCCCTTGCTCATCATGCAGATCCACTTCTAAACATACTAGTAGCTCTAACCTCTTTCTTAACCCTCACTGATCATTCTGGGTGCATAAAAGGTGGAACAGAAAAGGCAGTATGATATTTACTGGTTCTAGATCATAAAGTTTATTGGAGGTAGTCCCTAAATACTAACTTATAAAAGGCAGAAATAGCCTTTAAAAATATAGAAGACCTCAGCTACCTTCCTGTGGTTCTAATAAATAATTTACTACTGGGTATCTCTAGATATTCCTCTTCAGGACAATTAGTATCTCATTCATTCCTGTCCAAATAGCCCTTTACGATCAACTAACCCACTCCACTGTCTCTGCTGAAGCATTCCTTGTTTAACTTTGAAGTTTTCAATTCCCATTAAAAGAGTATATATATTCTTGAAGTCTTCTCAAAGAGATTAATATTTGTGTCACCTCTTTCAATATAGACACACATGACAGACACACATGAACAATCTTGAAATGAGCAACAATCTTGCCATGTACTCACTTGCATTTTGAATAATGGTTACTAAGGGAAATCCCTGAAATAAAGTACGCCTGGTAACAGAATACCCAACAAAAAGCAAAATTACTTATTCTCCTCATAAATGTTTACCTACATTCACACATTTGTGAGAAGCCCTAACATTGCTATAAAACCCATTATATATTATAATCCCTTTAAATATTGTCCAAAGCTTCTTCAAATCCCCAAACTCCTTTTACTGATTGTATTTCACAAGTATTTTTTTTTTTTTTTTTTTTTTTGGTACCGGAGATCGAACTCAGGTCCTTGCGCTTGCGCAGCAGGTGGCGAAACCACTGAGCTAAATCCCTGGCCCTCACAGTATCTTTTTTAAGCAACTTTTCAACCCATCCTGTTTAGTTAAAAAAAAATGGTAGCATAAATCAAAATACTGACAAAGTCAATTCAGTTAAAACCCAACCAGTTGAACAAAGCAGCAGTACAATCACAATTACTATCTTCCCAACACTCCAACTAAAACAAAACTTACTTTACTATGGAAAAAAAACTTACCTGGATTTTCAAAGCAGTTTGTACTCTTAATAGAGAAAGCAATCACACAGTGGATAATAGAACTGAACATTCACGTGTTAACAAAGCTTAAAAATATAGAATGAGAGATATGAATTACAGATAGAGAGATGGACAGACAGACTGACTTACTTACTTTAAAGCTGCATTACCTACTAGCTTCTTCCAACAATCCCCAGTCCTTTGGGAAGCAGCATTTTAATGAAGTGGCTACATGCATCCCAGTGGCTCAACCCACATTTCCTGATTTCTATGACAAAGATTGTCATTAACCTACCAAGATCACCAGGAATGCAGTAGCCAGTGTGGCCACACTTAAATAAACCTTTCATCTACTTTGAGCAAAACAAAAACACTGTAAAACTGGTACAGCAAGTTATACAACCTAGTACTATTATACATTAGTTTCAGATGAGACCGCCTGACTAATTAGCACATATAAGAAGTCAAACACGTGTAGTGTGTACAGCACTTTGAAAAATAAGAACTTACCAGAATAACTATGAGATTATGTAAACCATCTGATGAATCACATTTCAGCTTAAAGCCCCACAGATTATATGTAACTGTTATATTTCAATTAATAAACAACTAAAAAACCACCCTGGATTTTTTAGTTGTAAAGGTCTTCACTGAGTTCTTTTACAAGAAAATTTGTATGTTTCTATACTGTAAATCTGTGACATTCCTGATTATTTGTCTAGTCCTCTCAGAATTATTTTGTAGTTGTCCTTTACAAATTTGATTCCTTGAATAAAAAACTACCATCTTGAAGGTGGGGATGTAACCAGGTGGTGCAACAATTACCATGCACATGCAATGGCCAGGGTTTGATCCCCAGTACACAGTACAGCAAATCACACAAAAAAAGCAACAAGAAGACTTTACCATCTTAATTTCCTTAAATAAAATTCTAAATTAAGCAAGTGATTTCTAGAGTTTTGATAAATATACTCTGTTCCAATAGAACAGCACAGGAAAAGCTTTATTAAAATAATCAGTAATCAAACCAGCAATCAAGGCTAAGGATTAGGAGGAAAAAGAAACCTGATCATTATTCAAGAACATGATAAACCTATCAATCTCTATATATGAATAGGAACATACTTTTCATATTAAACATATTTATATCTTAAAATATAGCTTTTAATTTGCATTTTCCTGATATCAAACTAGATACCTTACCAATTAAAATATAAAAGAAAGGGAGAAATTGGACAGGCAATAGCAAGTAATGACACTGTGGAGCAACTAGAATCATCATACACTATTGATGATAAATTGGTAAGCCACCTAGATGGTACCACTGTCCCTTGATGTCTGAGGGGGAATGATTCCAAGACCCTTATGAATACCAAAATCTGCAGGTGCTCAGGTTCCTCATACGAAATGGTATAGTATTTGCATATAACCTATACCCATTTTTCTATATACTTTAAATCATCTCTAAATTACTTATAATACCTAACCAATATTATGTGCTATGTACTGTATTATTTAGGGGAATAACGACAAAGAAAAAGTCTGCACATGTTTAGTACAGATACGGTTTTGTTTTGTTTCAAATATTTTTTTATCCACACTTGGTAGAATCCATAGACACAGAAGACTGGCTATACTGATTTTGAGCTTAGCATACATTACCCCCAAGGCACAACAATTTTAGGAAGTTTATATCCACTAAAAACACATACGGTAGTTCAGAGAGCCTTTATTCATAATGGCCAAAGCTGGAAATGACTCAAACATTCATCAACAGGATAAATTTTAGTGAGTTCACAAAATGGAACATGTTCTACACAGCAGTGTAAAGAAAGAACTATATGCTACAAGATGAGTAGATACCACAGATGTAATGCTCAGCAAAAAAAAGCCTGACACAAAACGAGTACATCTACATAATTCATTTATAAAGTTCAAGAACAGGTATAACTAATCTACAGGGGAAAGAAATCTACCTATAGGGGTCAAAGTCACAATAGCGGTAATCTTACTCCAGCTTTTACGGGCTTTTAAACTTAATTCAAAATTCTAGGTCCTCAAGTATAAAATCTACTGAAAATTTAAAAATAATTTGAAAAACTACTACAACCACACAAATTACACAAGTGTTTTTACATTTTTCTTCAGTTGACTAAGAATTCATGACTTAAAGTAACAGATATTCACTGTTTAAGCTAAAACATCTAAAATTAATTCTATACATTCATTTGTGCCCAACTTTTTTGAAGTATAACATTTTGATGTTACTTTAGATCTTTATTTTCTTGAGCATTACATTGCCTACTACCAGAGAAATCAAAGTAAGTTACACTTCTAGCAAGTTCATTTTAAGCTGAGCTTTAATTTTCATTTAAGCTTTATGTCTAAATGCTCACATTTAAATTTTCTAAAGGAAAATCTCATACTCAGTCAAGCAGTAATCAATTGTATTGTGAACAAAATAAAAGCATTACGATGTTACAGTCCCAACAAAGGCAGTATGACTAAGTGCAGTTTTTACACAAAGTATAGTTTTAAACAATAAACCATGACTTACATTATACAGACACTGAAAATGTTAAGTGTGAAGTCTTCTTAAGGATAACAAGATTTTCTTTTATATTCATGTTACATGGACCCCTTTATTAGGGTTTCAAAAACAGTATTTATGAAAAGCAGTCACTATGTGATGATACAAACCATTTTAAGACTTGTAAATTAACTATTTTACTAAAAACACAAGTATATAGTAAATAGTAACTGGAACTGGGGGAAAAGCCCACACAATTGCTTGTAGCTAATATTCTCTACATTTTTTAAATCTCTAGGAATTTTTCTTTAAAGCAAATAATTTTTTTTCTAGTTAAAAAAGCTTACACTTGTGTTTGAGCAGAGAATATCTGTGCCAAGTTTAGTCCACTGTCAATTAAAATGGCCATTATTTGTAAGCAGGTTTAAAACTATGCGTAATAATGAAAAGAAAACCACTTATACTTGAGTATGTTGCAGAGTACTATATTACAATATGATTAAATTTCTGAGTCTTTCAAGAATGCTGTTGCACAGAATTTTTTCCCAACTTATCCATGACTTTAAATAGAAAAATTAATCCTTCTTTGTGAAAGCTGATAGGAAAGTCTGACAAAATTTCCTCTACTTTAGTTACAAATTTTGTAGTAGTTGTTTTGGGGGAAGGTGGAACTTTTTTTAAAAGATATTTTATAATGTATGTGAATATGTATAAGATATATTGCAATTTAAACAGATCTTAACCACAAATTCTGACCCTCACATCAAATTAGTTACCTGTTTAAATAACTCATGTGACCAACATTTACTTTCTTGCGCTGATGACTCTTAAGTATATTTAGTCTTTAAAGACCAAACTCCAGGAGTCCAGAGTTCAGAGAAATGCATGCTTTAGGAATGCTGGGACAGGGCTGCTTCATACAGAAAGAGGAGTAAAGCATTCCAGTCCTCACATGGTGAAGGTGAAGAATTAATCATTTATTCACAGAGCACTGTGCTTATACTTTAATCATTAACTCAAGTCACCAAAGCAGACCTGAGGAGGTAAATATTATTACCTTTATTTTACAAAGAAACTGAGACAACTGAGGTTTTAAATAACTTGCCTATAATTTCCCACCTAGTGGCAAAGCAAGGAATCAAACCCAATATTTCTTAATCCAAAGTCCATTTTCTCTTCACCTAACCTTTATCCATCCCAACACTTGGTTACAGCCTTTATCAAGAGCTGGCTGGACCAATTATTTTCAGCTACTTAAAAGACCACTTTTTTACTGGTAAACTTGAATGAATTAACTCAAGTGTAAACTGAGCCACATCCTAAATAGTCAGAATAATCACATGTATATCTGAGTGTTAGTGCTATCAAGGCACCCCATGGCTGCATCACCCCTACACCCTTCAATTCTGTACCACTACTGAAGTGGAAGGGCTTCCCAACTCTGCCAGTCCTAAGCAGTCCTGGGTGCTCTCCTGAGAGTGAAGCCTCTTGCTTGGAAATAGCACCCACTCCCCTGGTCCAACGCCACTGTGAATATTAACTTCCTCCACTGCAGTGTCATTCAGGCACTGCTGAACAACATAAAAATCCATCAACAGCAAAAAGTTTATACAAACTTACAGAATTTCACTGGATTTGCTGTTCACCAGTGTGCCAAGGCAGCAAAGTTTGAGAACACTGTGGACACAGCCAACAAAGACACAGCCAACAAAGCCACATCAAAACACACTGGCAGTGACCATTACTACACTTGTCAATTCGCCAGTCCTAAATACCATTCAGAATCCTCATCAGCTTGCTCTAGCCCAGATTCTTTGCCCAGGCCATTCTACGACAACACCCCCCTCACCTGCACAATATGGCATGCCTATTTTCTATGAGTGGGTGACACTGGCCAGTGTGCAATACAATAAACGCTTTGCACATAAAATATACTTGTTAATTTCCTTCCATGTTTCCCTCCTTTCTTTTGCCATTTCCTCTACATGTTGCTGCTCTTACTGCTCTCATCCAGGTCTTATTTCCACTCTTCAATAGCCTCTCAGCTAACCAGTCTACAATCCACTACCCACCACTACTGCCTAACTCTTCTGTAAAATAGCTTTTATCATGAAAACTGACTGCTCATAACTCTTCCAAAGCTAAAAACTCTTCAAACTGCTTGCATAATGAAGTTCAGACTCTTTAACATAACTCAATATTGTTTATAACCTAGCCCCAAATACTTTGTTGAGCATCTTTAATCTGAAAATCCAAAATCTTCCAAACTTCAAACTTTTCAAACACCAACATGACACTAAGTGCAAAAACTTCACACCATAAAACCTTGTTTCCATGCACAGGATTATTTAAAATACTGGGCAAAATTATCTTCAGGCTATGTGTACAAACCATATAAAAAAAAATCAATGACTTTCATGTTTAGACTTGGTCCCATCCCCAAGATATCTCATTATCCATTGCAAATCTTCCAAAACCTGCAACACTTCTGGTCCTACTCATTTTGGCTAAGAGATATACAAGTTGCAAGACCAGGATGCATTCAGATTCTCTGATGACACGAGCTCTTTACTTTCCCTAGCAGAAACATCCTGGCCTTCCTATATCTATGTCATGTGTTCAGCTCAGACTTACATATAATGCCCATTATCTCTACCCCTTCTTTGCAGGTTCTACTTTCCCTGATTCTTAGTTCTAAGAAGTAAATCTATTTTGTGTTTCCACAAAATTTTCTTTATACTTTTATTAGACTCTATCTTGTATTTTAGTTACATTGGTCCATATCTCTAACTGCTTATTTGTCTATGAAACTCGTAAGAGCAGGGGTTTCAGGCTTGATCTCTGTATATATTCTAATAGCTCATAACAGAATGTCTTCCTTGAAATACTATATTGGTTATAATAAATACCAATAAACAGAATGTATCTAGATCCTTGGTAGAAACCATCAAATACTCCAACTGATAAATGTGGTGAGAAATAAAACATAAGTAAAATCATAAAACTTGGATTACCAAAAGAATGCCAGGCACCTACAATCTATTGTACTCTAGTCAGGTCAGTTGTTTTCAATAAACCATGAGCACTTCTTCACCCACTCTGGACACATTTCAACCCATTACTGTCTCCAAAATCCCTGCTCACACTGCCTTTCATTCTTGCTTTCCCTTTCCCCAACTTCCACAATGTACTTTTTCTCAATTACCATAAACATATTCACACAGATAGCATAATGTGTTATCTAAAAAGTAAAGCAAAAATAGTTGTCCACAGGGCCAGGTGTTTGACTGTTGATTAAAGCACTACACTAAGAGCTGAACAGATTTTACGTGGAATTTGAAGAAGTTGGTTCTTTTCTTAACTGTGGTAAAATACACGTAAGTTACCACTGTTAAGTACATTCACACAGTTATGCAACCCATCTACAGAATTGTGTTCATCTTGCAAAACTGAAACTCTACCAAACAACTCCCCATTCCCTCCTACCCTCTACTCTCTACCCATGGTAACTTTTACTTTCTGCCTCTATGAATTCAACTACTCTAGGTACTACTTCTTAAGAACGGAATCATTTAAAAAAAAAAAAAAAGAATGGAATCATATAGCATTTGTCATTTTGTGACTTAAGTTTTATGTCATTAAATATCAGAATTTCCTTCAGATCTAAGGTTGAATAATGTTCCATTATATGTGTATAGCACATTCTACTTATCCACTACCCAGTGATGAACATCTGGGCTGTTTCTATGTTTTGGCTATTGTGACCAATAGTGCTCTAGGAACACAGATATAAAACTGAAGGGCTGGTTTTGAGGTAACTAAGAAGTCACTCTGTAGCTACATAATAAGAAAAGCAGACAAAAATACCTCAAAGGGAAATAAAGACATCTTCCAAAGGAGCTGAAAATGAGAGACAAGTACCCTTTATGTATAATAATGGAGACAGCTTTACAGGTATAAAAATACCACGGGCCTATAGCCACTCATAAAACAAAGTAGTGCCAACATGCATTCATTGATAGTTTTGAATACCTGGTCCAAATATTGGTAACTATAAGAGTAATACATATGTACATGCATACACATGTGTATGTGTAAAGAACCACACATGTTGCCTCCTCTATATTGCTTAGAAGAATCACCAATCAAATAAATAAATTCCTGCTATTGCTTGTTCTGGAGCATTCTAGCAAAGCAGTCAGTCTTGAGAAAAGCAGTCCCTTTAACACAACAGGCACTTGGATGTCAAATTTGGGGCTCACATTTTCTATAAGGTAACAGCACTGCCTCTTTTCCTTTCTTCCCTGTGTTAGCTTTCCATTACTATAACAAAATACCTGATATAATCAACTTATAAAAAAGAAAGAGATCGGTATGGTGATCCCAGCACTCTGGGAAGCTAAGGCAGGATTACAAATTCCAAGGGCCTGTCTGAAAATAAAAATAAAAAAACTGGAGGTGTAGTTCAGTTCAAAGGCTCTGGATTCAAACCCTACTAAGAGAAGAAAAGGAGGAAGAGAAGAAGGAAGAGAACAAAGGAGAAAAGGGGGAGCAGGAGGAGAGGTGGAAAAAAAAGGTTGCTTAGGCTCATAGTTTTTTGAAGGTTTCAGCTCATAGTCAGTTGGTCCCATTCCCTTGGACCTGTGGCAAGTTAGACCATTGTGGTAGCAGAGTGTGGGGGAACAAAGCTGCTCACCTTATGGCTAGGATGCAAGGGGGAGGTGGCCTGGGTCCCATAATCTCCTTCAAGAACATGTCCTTCAGTGACCTAAAGACTTCCCATTAGGCCCCACCTCTAAAGTTTCTACCACCTCCCAGTAGCAAGCACCAAGCTGGGGGTTGAGCCTTTAACACATCAAAACTTTGGGGGACCAAAATCCAGATCCAAACTACATCATTCCCTACGCCTAGTTTCTCCCATTAACTTAAATACAGGTCTCTTTCTTAACCCTCAATCTAAAGGACAAAAATTTATCGAAAGGACAGAATTTATCCTTGGATACAGCAAAGTCTCCACCATGAGGATTTATAAACAGCTTCTCTCAAAGTCAGATCAGGGCCACCCACAGTCATGAGCTACCATACTGCCTTCCATCCCAACATGGAGAACACCATGACTGTGAGAAGTCACTCCTGCCAATACAGCCCTCCCAGCACCCCTTGTCTGGTTAGAGAGAGCTTGGGAGGAAATGGTCTGACAGAGGAAAGGCCCCTCACTAGGACTCAACTTTCCCAAAGAGATTTTTTTGGACAGGCAGCAGAGGATGACTGAGATCAGAAACTAAGCCAGGCACAGTGGCACACTTCTGTAATCCTTGCACTTGGGAAGCTGAGGCAGGTGGATTGCCACAAGTTTGAGGCCAGTGTGAGCTACACAATGAGTTCAAGGCCACCTGAGCTACACTGTGCAACCCTGTATCAAAAATCACAAATTCTAGAGGAAAACTACAAGATCTGAATATGGTATTTCCACATACTAGCTGTAGGAGCCTAACTGCTTCAGAGTGTTGCTGGCAGGTTTTCAGTAAATAAATTACTATTAATAAAACACTCAGAACAATGCCTGGTCCATGGTAAGCACTATACAAATTTTTGTAAAAGAAAGAAATAGGCACTTTTAAATTCTATGAAAATAGTCAAAATTGTAAAGGCACAGTTAATTAAGCCTGGTGCCTCAAACAATTTTTGTGTTCATTCCTCAATACACATACATAACCACAAATTTAATTATCCATAACTAAAAAGTCAGTAAAACTGGCTTGCAATGATGTGGGGGCTTAACGGCTTTGTTAATTACTAATAAACTTTGTTTTAACAAAGAAAACACCAATCACAAATGCTTCTACTTAGTACTTAAAATAGTATTTGCTGGCTTCATGCTTGTTTTATACTCTTTTAATTAGAGAATTCTAACTTCTCATATAACACAGTATGAAGGATAAGGTACATGATTTTCCACAATACTGGCAGACACAGAAGGGACAAAAGAGGCCTTAAGCCAAATTTTCTAATACTCAAATACATTCTATTTAATAACAGATGTTCAATACCATGTTTCTCTCATCAACATTTTGTGCAAATGCTACATTCTGATCATACAAAATCGTTTAACTCAATACAGATCTCTTTTGCTGTGACACTAACTTCTGAATATAACCTGTATTTTTTTTTAAAGCTCCTGGGATTCTTTTCTCTTAAGAAAATTAAAAAGTCTGTGAAATATTGTTAGAATTTAAAGCATTTTTAAAAGATTGCTGTTGTAAGTACTACAAAATTCAATAGACCTAATATTTCACATGAAACAATATAAACAAACTTCCCAACCAATTCTAAATGATTTATGTTTTGACAAATGAATGGCATTAAGTTGCTTGTAGTTGTGAAATTCAAAATATCTAGATATTTTTAAATTAACTACACTCATGAAATCAATTTCAATATTTTGAAAATTTACAAAACGCAAAACAAAACAAAAACCCTAAAGCAGTCCTTTAGGGGCTGTAGGAAAATCAAAGCTTTTTTAAAATTAGCTTTTTAAGTCAATTTTGTAGTTTTCATAAAATTCAAAATAATCCAATAAATTATTCTCCTAAAGTTTAAAACATAAAAGTATTGCATGAGTTCTTCCTGTTTATAGTAATTCAAATAAAATTATTTTCATGTTAAGACAATTATAGTTTAATACTACATTATCATTACTTTGAAGGAAATCGAAATACCTTCTTTTACTGATTCAACATCTACAAACACATTTTTAATTTGATTATCCTAATACTAAGCTGACTTGCTTACCATAGATTTTCTATGTTGAACCACTGCCAACCTTAGACATTTTAGAATATACTAGATATACCACAAGTGTCCCAGAACACATTATAATATTAATATATGATTTTTTATTCTATTTGGGTTTCTAGACCACAAATTATATATTTGTCTACCTTTGTAGATCACACACACACACACACACACACACACACACACCCCTACATAGTTAGAAAATCTCATTTGGAACATTTTTTTAACCAAGCAGAAAAATTTATGTAGATTGTAAACATGCTGTTTAACACATACAAAATATAAACCATATCCTAGATAGATTACATGAGATAGTATTTCAAAAATAACAGTTTCTAACTTCATTCTATTTCATTACAAGTACTAGGAAAGAAAGATAAATACTTAGTATCCTCCCATGGTCAATAAATTTGAATTATTTCGCCAGTCACAGTAAATACATTAGTAAGTGCCCATAAGTAGTAACTCCATAGGTTAGTAAACAACTTTCATGGGACAAGGTCACTAGTGGAGCTGAAGTTTATTCAAATATTCCTTTAAATTTTATGTTTTTATAAACAAAGTTAGAGCAAAATTTCTACTTAGGTCTTTTTTTGGTGGTTAAACTTCATTCTGTCATATTTAACATCCTTCCTAAAATGTCATTTAAAAATACTAAAATGGATAAAGCTTTCTACAACTATCAGCATTTCAAAAATGATCCAAAACCTTAAGTAATCAGTTGATTTATAGCATCTTAAAATGGGTAATTGGCTCCAAATTTAAAGGCAAAAGATCCCTACCCTCTCATTCATTAAGTATTTGAGTCTTATGTGAAGTTTTCATTCCAGTTTCAGGATTAAGAAAAACTAAGAAAGAGAAGATATTCAATATAAATTCTACAGGATAAAAATGTTTCAAACCTCCTTTTAGGATGATGGTTTGCAATGTGGAACACTGTTCTCATATGCAGTGTCGCCCTTAACCAGCAACAAAGACTTTTTATTCCACATACAGTACAGTACTGTTGTAGAGCACTATACTATACTAACAGTTCTACAGAAGTTAACCAGCCTGAATAAAAAAACTCAATGAGAAAACTCAGAATCCCAATTCAGGGTGCCAGGAATCTACATACTCTCCACCTTGCTGGCATCTCCCACTGAATGGGGCTAGGGTTACATCAAGCTAGAGCAGCTGTGGCACACTGGGAATGTAGGGAATGGAAGACAACAGGCAGAGATGAGGAAGGTTTAAGAATGACTGAAGTTCAGGACTGGGCTTGAAGTCTGAAGGCAGGTACCAAGCCTGAGAAGATAGCCCTGAGCAAGGCACAGTGAGAGCTGCAGCCCCATCTGCCTTGCTAGCTAACGCAGGGGCCAGTTCTCTCCCCAGGTCAGCCTTCTGACTTTGTTTGAACTCACCTCCCCTGCTACCTCCACCCAGCATTTTGCTCCTCCCTCTGCCTGATATGTAAGTGAACATTGCCCCATATATTCCATTAACCAGCAAATCCTCTAGGTCTCCAAGGGCTTTACTGCCCAAACCACCAACAACAGATTAAATGGGCCCTCAAATGAACTGATTAACGCTGAGTCATATTTTTGGACAAAATGAGACTCCATTACCAGGAAACAAGACAAACTGTGTAGTGCACGAAAGAGATGGTTTCTCTCTGGATGTGGGGAGGGATACAAGTGGGGCTGCAAAAGTTCTAACAAAAGTTCTAGCACCAGGAAATAGGACAGAAGAGAACACTCTGGCTATAATTGTAGTTGACTAAAAAGGAAAAAAGGATTATGTACACCAGCTTAGTTAGCAAAAATCCAAATATTTGGAACGCAAAACTGGTTCTAAATTGTATTTTTTTAAAAAAGCATTTAACTATCTCAAGACAGTTAAAGTAGTATGTGTCTTAAGTGGAGTTCATGTTAATACACTTTTCAACTACTGACATCAAAATTGCAGTTTGGTAGTAAATTACAGTGGCCAGATAATATAAAAGTATTTCCCATTCAAGTTCTTCAATCACACCTGGAAACATTTAAGCCTGTCATGCCATGTATGTTAGTAGTTAGAAGCAGAGTCTGAAGATTAACCACATCTGAAAAGTTAAATTATCATTTCATACAACTCCAAAGGATCACAAATAATGCAATATGGTTACTCCCCAGGATAAAAAAGGTATGTGTGACATATGGGGATACGGGAATAAATGATTACCCCAAGACCTTCACAGACAGTTTTATCAAAGAATTTGTAAATATGTCATGCATGATTTGTAAAGTTTTTCTCTGCTCAGAGTTGTCTTCAAATCCAGAAATGTGATTTTTCAGCCAGATAAAATTTCAAAGCATTTCTAAAGAAGTAAACAGTATAAATTTTGTTCAGAGAATTAACAGCACAGCCACCAAATTACTGGCCCAATGTGTACTAGCTTCTCTTGTTAGGTTAGTACACAATTTTCAGAGCACAAAGTCACTAACAGAAATGAAGTTTTTTCAAACAGGCTACAAAACAACTAACAGGAGCAGTTAGTAACAAAACCTTGACTTCTGCAAATACTTAAAATGCTTGGACGTATTCCAGGTACCTTGTAAAATCCTATTAAAATGACAAATCACTCATAATTTAGATTTGTTTTAACTATAAAGCTCTATTTTCAACACAAACACTGAAGTCTTTCTCACCAACTTCTTGTGCCTCCCAATCATAGGTTTGGGGATTTTTGTCGGACATAACTCAAAGGAACATCTAGCCAACAATTCCTCAAACTTTTAAGTGAACCAAAAAGATGTGGGGTGATTTGCCATAAGTCAAACAATGTCCGAAGGATATAAGAAAAGGTGATGTCAAGTTCATTTCATCCAATGGAAGCGAAGCTGAGGATGAAAGACCATCAGAACCAGGACTCCCTGTTCAACCATTTTCTCATCACTTGAAACCACAAGCCCCACCCCACCCCACTGCAAACCCAGCAGTGAAAAGAACTGCAGTGCTTGCTGTTTTCTCACTACAACCCTCCCTCCTCCAAGTCTTTATCACACAGAATTAGAATCTATCATAGTGTATATGTACTACTCGGATCACAAAATAATCATATTGCTATTTGTAAACAGAACTTTTGTGGGTTTCTTGTGACGTTCTGCAATGTACAGAAATCTGCAGACAGAATCCTAACTCTACACTTTTAACAACAAAATGTTTCATAAGGAGTATAACATTTTCATGTGTACTTCTTCCTTTGATGCTACAAAAAACCCAGCTTTTTTGGCCCTGACCACGCCACTGAACCTGCTTTTCTGACCTGTGTGATGGCTTTTTAATAACTGTTTACAGCCACTGGGTGTAAATATCAAAGTGCTTGCTAAACATTAATTACTTCTCCTTCCTACATCCTCCCTACTGACAGAGGCAAAATGAGACTGGTAAAAGGCCTGCATCTGTGCTGAACCCATTATTTTTATACCTGCTGAAGCTTAAATGTCTAATGATTGAAACAGCTATCAAACTGAACCTGAGCTGCCTGCATTTTTTTAAAAATAAGCAACATCACAAGAATTTCTTATCTTTCCCAAAATAAGGTACACTGTTATCCCTCAGACCCAAAAGACTTGGAAAGGAAGCTCCACAGGCAGCCTCAGGGTCTACATCATCCACCACTGCCTGGCTGGTTGCTAGCTCAGGGCTTCTTCACCTTAACTCAAAAAATACCTGTGGGAGGCAGGCCACACGAGGCAGCAGAAGTTAGAGAACCAAAACAAGCCCAATAAGCCACTTTTGTACTCAAGCTATTAGGCTGGGTTAGAAACTTAACTTTTATAAATGGTAGCAAATCATTGCTCAATATGATTTCCACGTGCATCACCATGATGCAATTTCATAAGGTTAGTGTGCTAAAAGGTCAATGAACAATCTAATCACAATTTTTTACCAACAAAGGCATCATTTTAATAACTGGCAATACATCAATGCAAAATATACTAGCAGTCAGTTCACATTAAATTAACGAAAATGGTTTTTTAAAAATGTGAATAGAATTTAATCCTCCTCCTTCCCTTGGTGTTGGGGATTGAACCCAGTCCTTTGGACTGCGCTACATCTCCAGCCCTTTTTTACTTTGAGACAAGGTCTCACAAAGTTGATAAATTGCCCGAGCTAGGCTTCACCCTCTTGCTTCAGCCTCCCAGAGTGCTGGGATTGCAGGCATATGCCACTGCACCAGCTTCACCTCTTCTATTTATTTATTTTTTGATACCGGAAATCGAACTCGGGTCCTTGTGCTTGTGGGGCAGGCGGCGGAACCACTAAGCTAAATCCCTGGCCCACCTCTTCTCTTTTAATCATCCTCATTCTACAGGAAAAGGAACAAACAGAGATAGTAACATTTACTTCTTACATTATAAACTTATACTGAATTTACACAAATTAGCTTTTCCCTTAAAATTTAAAATACAGTATTTGAAATGTTGAAAATTTTTCACCTAAAAGAAATAACCAAAAGGGAGGGAGGGGATATATAACCTAGGCCTGCTAGAGTAGAATCCATCAATGCCTCTGCTAAGCCATCTCTGTCTGGGCTCACTTCATGCAGAAGTTTTATGATATCATAAAGACAGCACGGGAGAAAGGCAGCACCAGTTACCCAGGACAACTTATGTACATGCAGCTACATCTCTGAAAGACATAAGTTTTGTTATCCTTCTGTGTGGTTAATTTGCATTATAGGAATTAAACTTCATAGGAAGAAAGTGTTACAAGTTTCACTAAATTAATGATAACTAATAATTTTAATTATTTTCAATCAACATTTTCTGTCTGCTAAATTGCTGAGAGAAAAAGAAAGAAAAAGTTCCTACTCACCTGGGGCTTACAATGTAGTAAGAGATACTATGCAAATACACAAATAGCTATAATATAAAATGAGATGAGTGCCCCAAAAGAATGAATAAACAGGGTGTATGGGTTATAAAGTCTAGAAAAGACTAGACTGAGAGACTACCTGTGCCACATTTCCTTTCTACAGACAATGAAAAGGGAAATGGGCATTCCCTGAACCACAAAAAGCTGAGCAAAAGCTCAGGAAAGCAGAACAGAGACAAAATATTTATGCTGGAACACAGGTAGCTGTGAGGAAGTAAAGGAATACCAAACTAACCTAAGTATGTTTGGACATTATCATGGACTTGGAAAAGCTAAGGCGTTTGTGCTCATTATAGTAGGATATGGAGGAACTAAGTAATTGGGGGGGCTTAAGAGTGGTATGGTTACTGTGCTCTAGCAATTTTAATCTTTTTCAACGTAGAAGATGAACAGGACTCAGCCAAAGACAGGAGGTGTTATTACAGTAGTCCGGGCACAATATAACAAGAGGGCCTGCACACAGGTGGCAGCTGAAAGGATGAAAAAGGATGTCACATATACATGCAATAGGCTATGAGGGTAGACAGGTAGCATATAGATTGACAGGTAAGCACATTTAGAAGATGAGTGAGAAGAATCAAAATGACATGTTTTGAGCCTGTGTGAGCAGCAGTGTCACTTAATAGAAACTAAGCAATCTAGAGGAAGAACTGGTTTGGGTGGAGAAAGCAATGAGTTTCTCTGGTTGTGTTACACTGAAGGTGTAAGCAAGATACCCAGGGAGAAACGTCAAGCAAGCAGTTAGGGCGTAAAAGAAAGGTCCAGCTAGGGTTATAAATTTGTGAGTTACCTAAATAAAGGTGATGGCAAATGCTTGGGTTGGAGAAGATCTGTAATAAAAAGAGCATAGAGGTATAGAGGAAAAAAGGTTTTTTGGTGGTTTTTTTTAATGACTATGTGAGTGGTAAAAGGAAAGGGAAGAAGCGCTAGCAATGCAAACAAAAGGACTGGGCAGATACCAGAGTACAAGAAAAGTCAAACTCAGTGCAGTTGAATGGAAGCTCATTGTGGCCGGTCATACATAAGCATTATATTCAAAGTAAAAATGAATGATAAATAACAAACAGTACAGTTTCTACTTTTAAAATGTGATGTTTCTTGAGCACTTACCCTAGGATGCACAAGGACCCAGGTTCAATTCCCACCAGCACAAAAAAATATAGAATAATGTGATGTTAAGAAAATCAAGCAGGGTCAGAGATTTAGCTCAGTGGTTCCCTCACCTGCCTTGCAAGCACAAGGTCCCGAGTTTGATCGCCGGTACCCCCCCCCAAAAAAAAAAAAAAACTTAAGAAGGCTAAGAAAATCAAGCATACGAACAAACAAAAAACTTGCAAAATGAATCTGTCGCCTGCCTTGCAAGCGCACGGACCTGAGTTCGATCCCCGGTACCAAAAAAAAGAAAAAAAAGAAATCAGCGATACATATTTATAGCCAGAGATACAGCAGAGACTTAAAAAAAAAGAATAGCATGAAGTTAAGCTGATACTTCAAAATGCATATGTGCATAAAAATGGAAAATATTGCAGAAAACTACTTTATCAAAACTGTCTCAAGAATAAATTTAAAGCTTGTAATAACCATTAAAGATATTTACTTGAGACCCCCTAACAGATAAAATAAGCAAACTGTTTGACATATGAACAGATGCAATTTAGAGAAGCAGGAAAAAAAAAACTATTAACAAACTGTGTGTAGAAGGGGACCTCCTTAACCTGATGAAAGGTACTAATGATCCCAATATGCTCTGGGTGGATTTAATTACAGCCAATTGTACTTTCCAAATTTTAACTCATAAAGTGACTGACTACATGTATAGTCAAACCAGCCTTCCATCAAATATTGAATTCTAACACTAAGGAAAATCTTCATGTCATTTTACAAATGGAAAAAATATTCTAAATGTATCAAATTTCCATTAATCTGCATCATCTGAATCTAATTTTCATAAAAATATTTTTTCAGTCTATATGCCATTACATGGTACTAATTTTCACAACCTTACTTTTATATAGATAGGAGATCTTTAATTTATTCTAAAACTTTTATAAAATTCCCAGAAGCACTCTTACCCCAGTCTCAATTCCAGCATGATGGAATTTGAGGAATTTATATCTAAGTTCACATTTCAGTAACTTCAATTACATCCTTCTCCTCTCAGTATTAACAGCCCTAAGGAATAAGTATTTGTTAGTATACTGCTGTATGTCCAGATACTCTATTTTTATTTACCATAAAGCATTCATCTTGGATTTGTATCAAGTCTGCTTTTGAATGGTGACAAGATAACATATTGTTCCTCTACTCTTCCAAAGAATGCCTAGTATATTAATCATCTCTACAACAATATCTATTAAAAAATCATCTGATAGTAGCTTACAGATCTTATCTTGATAATAACTAATTTCATGACTCTCCAGTTAATAGATGTAATTCACATAATTTTTCCCTAAATATAACACTGAAAACTATCCCAGAGGAGTTCACTCACTTTTTTGCTCACTCATTATCTGCAGTTAGGTTTTTTCCTGGGGTATTTCACCACCGAAAAGAGCTGCAAATTGATTATATACAATTTCTTTGACAACATTTATAAAAATGTGAAATGACTAGTCCCAACTTGGGAACCACAAAAAACACTTTTTCTTCTGAGGGACAGCTCACAACAGTAAGCTGTTTCCAAGACAATGTGACTATACAAGTGAACATTTCTTCTCTATACCGTGGTAATACAAAAATTTTTATTCCTTTTGGATTAGAGCCTTAAAAGGTTTTATAAAGTTTACATAAAATATTTTTTATGTTCCTCAAAAACATACTCCATAACCTCCTAACTCCAATTTTATCAATGAGGCAGATTTTTCTTTAATAAAACCAGATTCAGTAAATTTTCATTCTAACCCAAATATTAAAATATAGCAAGACTGATACATGATTTTCTGTAAGTTCTCTGCAAATGTTCTTTTAATGAGGCACATACTAACAACCTATGAATACAATTGGTAAAAGGAAAGAGGTTATACATTCTAGTCAAAAACTCCACAACTCTATACAACATTCTCAAAATCGTTCATTGAACATCATTTTATGATGTGACTGACTAATTTGTTTGATATTTAACCTAAGAATATTCTATTCTTTTGAAAAATTTATCTGCTTGTAATTTTGCTTTTTGTTTTTTGGTACCGGGGATCGAACTCAGGACCTCCTGGCTTGCCAAGCAGGCACTGTGCCACTGAGCTAAATCCCCGGTATCTGCTTGTAATTTTAAAAGAAAATTTAGATAAAGACTGGGACCTAGATCTTTTCTGACTCTAAAACTTAGGCTCTTCCATTTTGTATGCTGATACAAAGCTAAATAAGAAATAGTTCCTGTACCCAAGAAACTCCCAGGCATGTAACAAAACAATCTCAACACAATATGTAAGTTCTATCAATTTTCCTGATTGCATTTTGTATTGGAAAACTTTTTGGAAATTACTGTGTTTTCCCCATTTAAGTTCACTAAATTAAATTTTGTGTTAAACAATTATCAGCTGTTACCCTGACTGCCCTACAAACTCTGCTAAGCACTTACAGTAAAGATGGATACAGTTAATAAATACACTTTACCTCATAAACCAATTCACATAACTGAAATCCAAGTTTACTGAAAAAGTAATCCCTGTTACTGCATGTAATATATGCTCATCTTTTCTATTCCCCTATTACTACACTTTTCTTAATGCCAGTTTCAATAAATTATCTCACAACCCACCTATAAGCCATGCTCCCCAATTTGCAAAACCTGCTGTATAAAATAGGCTGGTTGGTTTTCATTCAATCTGGCTATAAAGCATTTATACCAGATGATACCCAGAAGAGCCTATTTTGCTTCAACACTTAATAGTAGCATAACAACTCAAAGTACCCTACACTTGAATACATTCATATATTTACTTATTACTTTTGAGAGCTTCAAAGTTTTCCTAATTTTAAAATACTAAGGTGTTAGACCCAAAATATTACTCTAAATTTTTTTTCTGGACCAGAGATCGAACTCAGGACCTTATGCTTGCAAGGCAGGCACTGGAACCACTGAGCTAAATCCCCAGCCCTCTAAACTATTTTTTAATGTTTTAAAATACAACAATTTAGCTTAAGGCTGTTAGCACAGAAAGTCTACCACCATTTTTAAAAATATTTAGAAAAACCATTTCCTTTGGATGTTTAAAGAAACTTAAACTATCCTTACACATTATGATTAAAAAGAATTTTATAAAAGACAAAGTTGGTCTATAATATGCTGTGTCATTTTAAAACCACTGGTACCTGGACGAGATCTTAGAAATCAAAATGATCATATACAGACCTATTAAAAGATTTAAAAAAACCTAAAAGTTTAGAAAGCAAAGCGATTTGACCAAAGTCATACACATCATTACTACAGGTAGTAGAACTTGGATTGGAACCTGGCTTCTTATGTGTCAGTCTGGTCTCTTTCCACTTATGCTACACACTGTCCACATCTTACAACCACCAATACCAACAATAAAAATGGCCAACATTGGTATCTCCCTTATATAAAATTCTAAGAGAGTTGTAGTTTGACCTTCACAATTTAAATACACTTGATAACGTAACCTTGTGCACTGTCCTCTAATTGCTTTCTGGGTATACATTTTAAGTACCCCTTAAGACCTTTAGATATGTCTTATAATTACAGTGACCCTTATAACTATTAAATGTGGTAAAAAATAATAATTTGGCCACAGAACAACTTGAAACATCAGTTTCATTTTTAATCTCCTTGATTGCACACAATGCCTGCCAAAATTTTAGCACTGGATTCCATCACAGTTGCTGTAACCACAAATGAAAACCATTTCTCCTCTTAAAGGAAAAAAAAAAAAGGAATTGCTGTTTATTTGTGCCAATCTGCCTTCTCCCAAGGGTATGAAAAAGGTTTCAGTCATTTCAAATCCATTATAAACCAACACAAATAATATGAAAATGTCACTGGATTGAACTTTATTTCAATGTTTTGTTGATAAATCTTTGGTTTACGTTAGCTCAAAGACAAAATTCAATTTCAACTACAAATCAATTAGGAATCTGTGCCTTCTCACATAAATTCTCTCTCTTTTTTTTTTTTTTTTTTGGTACCGGGGACCTAACTCAGGTCCTTGTGCTTTCGAGGCAAGCGGCGGAACCACTGAGCTAAATCCCCAGCCCACAGACAAATTCTCTTAAAGATAGTTGTCACAAGAGAAAATTCTGAGAGGTAACCTGTGCGTTCTTATCATTTAAGGTAGTAATAGCAACATATTTCCCAGAAAACATGTTTTTGAAGCTGGGAGTGCCTATAGTCCCAGCTCCTTGAAATACTGAGGCAGGAGGATTGTTTGAGACCAGGAATTTGAGGACACCCTCAACATAACAAGACCCTCATCTCAAAACACAGCAAAGAGGTGATTATGGAGCTGACACAGTCTTATAATCCAGCACACAAAGAGACTGAGGCAAGAGTTGCCAATTACAGAATAGTTGGGGCAATTTAGGGACTGATTTAGTGAGGACTTGTCTCAAAAAAGAAAAACAGCTGGGTGCAGTGGTGCACACCTTTAATCCTTGCACTGGGAGACAAGCAGCAGGAGGATCCTCATAAGTTTGAGGTTGGCCTGGACTCCACTGTGAGCTCAAGGCCAGCAGTGAGACTTGGGGATGTAGCTCAGGGCAAAGGCCTTGGGTTAAACCCAAAGTATCCCCCAACAAAAAAAAGGAAGGAAAGAAATCTAATATTTTGTTTTTAAGCTCTAAGTACAAAATGGTATGCATCAGGAAAATACTTGTATCTCTCTTATAAGGATTAATCAATATGAAGAAGTCAATATTAACAACAATTAAAACAAGTTTAATCTACCTAATGCTAAAGTATTCCATGAAAAATAGGTTTGTAATCTTTAGAAATAATAGAATTTAGGAGTGAAAAAAGACATTTATTCCTTGTGTGGCACAGATTCTGAAAAGGCTGATGGGTTTACTATTCTCAGAGATTTGAACAGCTCCAATATAATGAATTTATTTATGGGACAAATTAGGACCATCAAAGCCTACTGTAATTAAAGGTGTTTTGGCACAGATGTTGGTCCTCAAATGTTTGCTTTGTCAGCTGTCTAATCCACATTGACACTGCAGTAATTAGCACACTGTCTATAATATTTTAAATGCAAATTCAACAAAATTAAGCTACATATATTGGGAAATGAATGCTGATCAAGCTATCAAATATACTTATATCTCTATTACTATGTCAACCATATGTGTGGCACACAGCCAAATCAGCCATGATCAGTATGAGTAACATACAAGAAAGAATATTAAAAACCAGAAGAGAGACTATGCTGACCTAAGCTAAAAAAAACCACATTGACCTAAAGGGGAACAGATTTCGATACTTAAAAAAATGAAGATAAGAGTCTTCAAGACCAGACTATCTCATAAACACTTTCTCAGATACTCATTCTTCATTTGATATTTATTAATCTACTACGTACCAGACACTATTCTAGGTACTGGGAATAAAATAATAAATAAAACAAGGGAAAGTAAACTACCTCATGGAACCTACCGTCTAGAAGAGATGCAAATAGTTTCCTGTCATATACTAATCTCCAAAATACTCCCTGAAGCTCTCTGCTAAAAAAGATGCCCAAAATTCAACAGAAAAGCTGTGATTCATTAGTAATAGCTGCTATGGACATGCTGAACAGCAAAAACAGTAGGAAATTAAATTTGCCATCATGATTCTAAACAATTTTTTCATATCTCTATGTATCTAAAAAAATTAATCTAATCATATAAAGTTTTCAAAATGTGTTTCCCTCTTTTGTGATTCTGAATGTAATCAAATGGTTATCTCCACTTCAGAAGTACAGAAACACTTTATTGGGCAAGCGCAAAACCGAGTTTGATCCCTGGTACCAAAAAACAAACAGAAACACTTTATTTATTTAAATGGAACTATTTCTACACAAGCTAGGTATTTTCACCCTTCTCCAGAACTTTTACCTGGCGTCTTATGATTTAGAAAGAGTATATATAGCCCATGTCTTCCTTGTAAAAAATGGATATCCTTTTTAATTCCCCCAAAATGTCCCATAACAAGAACAAACAAAATCATCCCCCTACTCCTTCTACATCATCGTAGGGAAGCTGCACAGCCTTAACACTGTCTTGCTAAGCAATCATGAATCCCAAACTATTGTCCCAAAGATTTAAAAGGACAAGGAAAAAATGAAGGTTGCAAAGTTTCAAATTCTATATAATTCAATACTAAAGGTATGCTTAACTGTTGTATCTTTTTCCTAAAAAGCAAGCAGATCACCAATTCCTAGAGATTAACCTTTTTTAAAACCAGCACCAGAAACAATGATAAAAATGGTTTCCCTCTAAGTTGACTGTTACATAACTGATAAGAAAACTCATAGCACAGGCTAAGTAACTTCACTTTACATTTCTATAGTGATTTACAAGTTTGAGGTTGTAATAGTTGTTCCTAATACAATTCCAATGTAATATAATGTTGATAAACTTAATATTGATTCCTAAGTATTGTTAAGCCTATGTTGTAATGTTCAAGTTATGAAATACTAAAAGTAAGCATCAAAGAAAACTTGACTTATATTCTGGGGGTGGGAGGAATTAGTATGTTTCCGTTTGTGTGCAGGATAGATTTAACATGGTAGGCATAATTAGGAACTTGTCTTTGTATCTGAGACCATGGTTTCAAGAAATGTGTTCAGCAGTCAAGTTGACAGGGGTGGATTGTGACAGCTGACTGATTGTGTCAACTTGAGTAAGAAACACCCAACTAAATTGGCTCAGCATAGTACTGGGTGTGGAAGACTCACCCTAGGGAGCACTGTCATCAGAATGCTGTAAAAGGGAAACAAACATGGCTCACTTCTGTCTTTCAGAGGAACTCCAGTCTTCACTTTTACCTAGGACTTCCATCTCCTGGCTTCTGGCCCAGACTCTTCAGCCTCCTGATACAAACTCACATGGGATACTACAGGGAGGTCTAGGCCTTGGACTGGATCCTTTAGACCTCCAGTGTGCAGGCAGACCTTCTGCACTATTCCGCACCTCACTCTGGGAGGCCATCATAAGCCAATCTGTAAATTCCTATACATTTGTATATCTTGTATTACACGTTTCTCTATTAAACACTGACTGATACAGAGGTATTTTCACCTACAGTTCTTTATTAAACTATAAAAAATATTTGATGGTATGGCTAAAAAGACTAGTTATTTTTACAAAACAGGAAACATTATTAATCTAGAATCATCTTCTCTTGGCCTTTTCCCGATATTCCTTGCTTCAATATATGCTTAGTTTCCCTAAAATACATAGTTCTTTGAGGGCAGCTTACCTATTTCATAAATCTTTGTTCTACTACTCACACATGAGAGTAACTTAGTAAATGCTTGCTCAGTGAGTTCCCTCTTCTTGAAATATGCTTGTAACACATTATTTTGGCTATCAAAGTCTAGTCTTTAATTTCTTTTTAAATGTCCTGTTCTGTATCCACAAAATTCAGTTGTGTTTCTCTATAACCAGCAATGAATAATCCAAAAGCACACTCATACCCAAGTGCAGTGTCACACACTTGTGATTCTAGCTACTTGGGAGGCTGGGACAGGAGGATCCAAGTTTCAGGCCAGCCTGCAAGACTTTGTGAGATCCTGTCTCAAAATAAAAATTTTTAAAAGGGTTAGGGATGTAAGCTCATTGTAAAAGCCCTGGGTTCAATCTCCAGAACAAAACCAAAAAAACATATAAATAAGTTTAACCAAAGAGGTGAAAATACTGAAAACTATAAACACTGCTGAAGGAAATGAAAGACCTAAATAAATGGAAAACATCAAGTGTTCATGAACTGCAAGATTTAATATTATTAAAATAATATCTGACTGATCTAAAGATTCAATCCAATTCCTATCAAATTCCATTGGCCTTCTGTATAGAAATGAAAACCAATCCCAAATTCATATAAAAATGGAAGGGACCCTAAATAGCCAAAATACTAAAAAAAGGAACAGTCTCAATTTCAGATCTTACTACACAAAGCTACCAGAACCAAAACAGTACAGCACTTGCATGAGGGCATAAATATTGACCTATGGAATAGCAAATCTAGAAACAGACATCTATGCGCCAACTCATTTTCAACACAGATGCCAAGACTATACAGAGCAAAATAGTGGTCTCTTCAATAAATGGTGCTGGCACAAGAGAATACCCAAACACAGTACTAAACAATGAAGATGATCCCTTACCTTATACCTTATACAAAAAACTACCTACCTATAGGTAAAAACCAAACCATGAAACTCAGAAGAAACATAGAAGCAAATTTTTATAACTTTGAATTTGGTACCAAAAGCAGTAACAAAAAATTAGATTTTATCAAATTCAAGTGCTTATTCAAAAGGCATCATCAAGAAAATGGCAAGACAATCTACAGAACTGGAGAAAAAATTTGCATATCATAGACCAGTGATGGTGAACCTTTTAGAGCTTTGGATGATACAAACAGCCAATTGTGGCACGCATGCCATAGGTTTGCCATCACTACCACAGACAGATAACCCTGTACTATGGGGTTTTATCATGATAAACCTACTGTCTGTATGTACACAGAAAACAGCAACTCACCTGCAACAAACTAATCTACCTAAAATAACCAAGCAATTTTAATATTTTTCAAATGTCTCCAAGGTCAAATCAGTATCAATGGGTAAATCACGGAGCCTAGAATAAAACTGTAGTAAGTAACAAGAGAAATAAGGAATTTTAATTTGTTCCCTTTGGCAATACATTTACTTTTTAGACAAGCTACTTATATTATTTAAGAAGTTAGCATATATTTTTCTGGAACATTTTACTGAAAATTCACTATTTATACCTTCATCTCACCTTTCAAGTTAGTAAAGTCCCAAGATAAAACAACACAAATTAAATGCTGTTCAACAAGTCTTAACTATGAATTTAATTAGCAGTACAAACAGAACCCTTTTATTTAAAAGGATAATTCATTAAAGTACATGAGATTTTAAAAGAGGTCAACTGGAAGATCTTATGTTCATAATTATTTCAACCTACCAAGACAGTTTCTTTCATAAACCTTTTTTTAAAAGCCAAGGTAATGTAAAAAGATTTCATTTCCATATGATCAGAGGATTAATATCTCTGCCATTTTTAAAACTTGTAAAACATTGATCTCAATGTGGCCTTTGGCCAAACACATCATTTAAATGGCAAAATTTAAGCTGGGACTGGTGGCACCTGCCTGTAATCCCAGCACTTTGAGAGGCTGAGGCAGGAGGATCGCAAGCTCAAATCCAACCTGAGAAATTGGCAAGAACCTGTCTCAGGTAAAAAATTAAAAAGGGCTGATGACATAGCTCAGTGCAAAGTTCGCAGGTTCAACGTCCAGTAGATAGACAGAGAGACAAACTTTTTTAAAAGGCCAAATAAAAAATGTTAAAGATGCAATTAAAATTCCATTTCCAAATCTATGCTTGCTATCAGCTACACACTGCAAAATAGCCATAGTCTTAATCTCATGTTTAACACGAGCTCATTCATAACAACACTGTCTACTGAACAGGCATTTACAGTGGAAATGTTAGCTTTACAAAAATGACTGAATAGAAAAAAATTATTACGAAAATTTAATCATTTCAGATGTATGCAGACATATAAGCTCTTTAAGATGAGAAAAATGAGAACCTTCTATTATTATTCAAAAACTGTTATTGGCTTCAGTTCTCCCGAAAAATATCTGTTTTTACAGGCCTTAGAAACAATCTGTTCCATTAACGGAAAAATGTAAAATAGTCTAATAGTATATAAACACATTTCTAAAGGCCCATCATTTGCAAATGGAATGTCAATACTTGTGAAGCTCAATCATTTACTTAAATGACAAAGTATCTTAAGTCTATTCAAAGACAGCTTGGCAGTGAAGTAGGGGTTAACTGTAATTAGAAACCAAGCCCTCCTTAGGAAGGTTGAAGGAGAAATGGTAACTTTGGAAAATCCCAAATATTTTAACATATCCAGTTTAGACAAGCTATATGACCTTGGTATATAAATGCTTCCATCTCCAGTAGCTGTTAAAACAAGCAGTCCTTCACAATTTTGACAGAGAACAGAATTCGTTTCCTCTACACAACTTCATTGTTTTGGTGTCCCTTAAACATTGGTGTGACAGGATTGATGGGGAAGCATAGATATTTACTGTATTGACTAAAGGACCTAATCTAAAAATAAACAAGGGAAATGTGGGTGTGTGTGGATGCACATGTACAAGTGTGTTTATGTGAGCAGAAGGGTGGGATGGAGGAAGGGCAAAGTCAAAGTAAAAGAGGGAAAAAATGAGAAAAGAGGATAATCAAAACCAAACTCTACATAAATGCATACAGGCATAATTTAGATGCTGGTCCCAAAAGTTTTGTTTTGTTTTGTTTTTTTGGTATAGTACTGAATCAATGCTCAAAACAACCTATCACAGAAAAGTTGATAAATAAGAACACACCATAAACTGGAAAAATTTCCCAAACCACATATCTGATGAGATTTCTGAACAGAAAATGTAATGAACCCTCAAAACTTGGTAATAAGAAAGCAAACTGCTATTTTATGTGGCCAACAGGTCAAATGTAATTGACTTTTCAGCAAAGAAGATACCCAGATAGCAAGTGAGCTCACAAAGGTATTCTCAACATCATTAATCACTAGGAAAATGCAAACTGGAACTACAGTTAGCTAGATCACTACACGGTAAGAAGGAAAACCAAGTGCAGGCAAGGGCAAACTCAGCTGAAAATCTCAGGCTGCTGATGGGACTGCAGAATGGCACAGCTACTTTGTAAACTACATGGCAGCTTAAGTTTGTTTAAAAACTTTAGAAGAAAGCAAATTAAATTTTAACTTACCACACTAGATATTTACCTATATGAAATGCAAATTTCTCTTCATGCATTTTGTAAGCTAAAGTTTGTACCAGCTTTATTGATAATTACTAAAAAATACAACCCAAACATCCTTTATCTGGTGAATAGATAAATTGTGGTCCAACCATACTACAGAATATTATGAACAATGAAGGAATGAACTACTGACTCATACAAAGCCAGACTGAAAAGGTCGTATAATTCCATTTATATGACATTCCAGAAAAGGCAAAACTATAAAGAGAAAAAAGATCAGTAGTTGCCTAGTCAGAGGGTAATAGTTGGTACTGATTTAAAAAGCACAATAAAATGTCTAACTATGTGCATCTGCCTATATATATTTAATCATAAATGTCATATTGGCAGTTTTACATTTAGAAATATGCATTTTAATGCAAATATGAGTTTGCATATGCAAATTTATTTTTAAAAAACAATGCTTGATATAGTCAAGAAAAATGCTGGCTATCATCAGCAATGTACTGGAAACAAAACCTTCTTTATCTTATTATAAAACTATGTTTTCTCCACAACTTGGAATACTGTATGCATTATTAGTGGATATAACAATAAAAAAATGAGAAGACTCAAAGAAGGGCACAAAGACAAGGACTAAAAGTAAAGTAGATTCAAATCGTATGACTCAAATCTCTGACCAGGAAAAACATGAATAGAGAGAATGTTGTCACAGTTGTTAATTCAAGAACACAAGGAAGAAAAAAAGTTATTATTCAAAACATTCGAGTTTTGAATTTAGGACTATAGGGAAAAGAATGTTATATCTGAAAGCCAACCTACAAAACTCATTCCTCAAATGCAATATGCAAAGAGAAGGGAGGGGAGGGGAAAAGGAAAGAAGCAAACAGGAGGAAACAGTATAAGCAAAACTGCATGAAATACAAGAGAAATGTTTAATCAACTGATTAACATTTGTGAAATATTTTTAAAATATGGTGAATTGGAAAACAGCAAAAAACAGATTCAAAGGACCTTGGAAAACTAAGTCAAATGATGTATACTGAAGTCCATGAATGGTGAAGAGTAAAAATGCTAACAATAGTTGTTATTTTATTTTATGCTCTCTGTGCTGTAAACAATGAACATGAGACTTTTCAAGCTACTCTGCTAATCCTACAGACAATTATGGTCACACAACCATAAATAGAAGAGCTAAGACTGAAAACCAAATATATCACACCACAGTGTCTCTCTTGACCACTGTATTATTCATCTCCCAACAATACTTTAAAAACAACTTTATGCTAGTGAGCTTAAGGACAAAGCAATATTTAGTAACTGCAAGACAGGTCCTATAATATCACCAGTATTATATGTGTTTTGTTTCTGTCGGTACACATCAGCATGAGTACTCTGTGGAGGGCATTACCATTGGTTTCTGTGGCCTCTGATGTGGTCCCAGTGTTTTTTTTTTTGAGTCTAGGAAGGTTTCGGGACAACAATCAAAGGTTGTGGCTACTCAGACAACACTTATGCTGGCCTCACGATTTCTGGGTTTTTTCCTTTTAACGTACATAACCTTATGTGAGACAAAGTTACCCAATTGGGATAGTAAGAGCTGGTTTCCAAGAATGAAGTCCTATTCTGGTTGAAAACAAGGAATCTTTATATATAACCATTTTGCTTTTCATGTTTATACTGTTTCTAAATCATCTAATTCAGAATCAGATTATACAGCATACTATCCCTTTTCAGGCTTTTTTCCAATACACGATAGCAATTCTTTCAGGAGAAAATACTTTCATTTGCTAGACTTCACAATGTTACTCATTAAAGTTCACATTTTCCCATGGTGCCTTTGTACAATTACAAACAACTGTCTTCAAACACTTCTGTGCACCACCCAGAGGTCACCAATGTTCTTTTCTGCTTATAGAAGCTACTGCTGGTGGCAGAACACAAAACATTTCTCTAACTTGTCTTTCAAAATAGAAAGGAAGAAAAGTAAGGAAAGAAGAAATGAGTAAACATGATAATGACAAAAGTTTAAAGTGTTGAAAGGAAAAAAAAGTGTAGAAAGAAATTACCCTGTAAAATCACAAGATGGAAGGGCCTGGCTCTGAACAAGCATAGTCAAGTAAGTCCAACAAACACCTTCATGTTAATCGTACATGGCAGACAATGAGAGAAAAGAAAATGAGAAAGAAAAAAAAAATTAACTGAATTACAAAAGTCTGAGCCCAATTAAGGAAAACAGCACCAAACAACAGCTAATAAGCCATGAACATGGACTTTGGGCCTCATGTACAGTAACCAGCTTCAAGTACACTGTCCACTGCTTCACCTCAAAAGCCACAAGACTGCTTCTGGCAGACTGCAAAGATTCCAAGACACCCCTCCCACTACCACAATGCCCTCACAACCACATACTGGAGGGAAAAGTGGTATGAAGATCTGAGGAAAAAGTACATTAAGCTGGTGTAAGTACATTCCTAACTGTCAAAAAGAAGAGGGTAAAATACTTCACAGAGCATCAATAACAGGCTAGGCATGGTATCCAACACAAATTATGAATCTAAGAAATAATAATATTTGGGATAGTAAATGTTTCCATGTGAATTGCCTTTATGATGCCCTTAGTCACAACTCAGTCAAGTGCTCAAGACCAAAATACTTAGTTTAATACTTTGGGAAGAAGGGAGCAGAAATGTACATGTGTGAGGTGTTTTTTTTTTAAAACAATAGTTGTCAACCAGAAAGTTCAATATTGGCTTTTTCCTATCTAAAAGGTTTTAATTCTTTATTATGTTGGCTTTTCCCCTAAGTACTCAATTTAACATTATATATCCATTGCCTGCATAACAATACCTATAAATCTATAAAATAACACTGAGAAAACAAAACAAAAAAAATCTACTCTACAAAATTAAGCAGCCATTGGCTTAAAAAATTTTGTTCTTACGGGATTACTTATAAAGTTTAGAGTACTTACTGAATGTTGTTTTGTTTTGTTTTTGGTACCGAGGCTTGAACTCAGGACCTTGTGCTTGCAAGACAGGCAGTGGAAGCACTGAGCTAAATCCCCAGGCCCCTTACTGAATGTTTTCTGCTCTTTTTGGGAATGAAGATTTTGGGCCATGATGACATTCCCAGGAGAACTCCAGTGCTCACAATCCACACATTTTGCAGAATACTAATGAACATTCTGGGGTGTAAAAGACACCTCTTAACCCCTTGAGACTCACACAGAGTAATAGTGATCAGTATACAACAAATCTAAACAACCTGCTCCTGATTTGCACAACAAAAATTTTACATAGTCCTCCTAAAGGAAAATAGTGTATGACCTGCAAAATACCCTTCCAACCCGTGGAGAGAGAAGAATCTCCTTTCAAATACACATGTAGCTTAGTAGTAGCCTAGATTTCCCTCCAGCCACAGCTAAGCTCCTTTATCCTGAGCCCATTCTCGACTCCCTCTTCTATCACGTCAACCTTGTTTCAGCTTCTGTGTTTCATTAAAAGACATTGAATACTGTTTTGAAACGAAATAAATTTGAAATAACAGCATTTGTGAGATTAACATGAAAACTTTTGTGCCGATTTCTGAAGCTCTGTGGGAATAATGGTATTAAGTGCTACTGGTTTTTTTCTTTTTTCCTCAGGAGGTGAACTACATTTCCACATAGAGTGAAAAGACTACCAACAGAGTAATAGTTACACCAATAACATACATAAATAAGACTGCTGGGCATATAATATAGATTGTGGAGTTGCTGCACAGAGGGACCAATAATCACAGTACTCCCACTTTTTGTAAAAACCAGTTCATGGTACAGTTTCAACATAAATGTTTGATCATCAGTTTCCATGTATTAAGGAGTAACATTCAAAGTGTTTGAAAATTCTCTCTGCAAAATAATTACATATCTAAATGCTAAGTATTTTCTACAGCTATTTTTTTAAAGAATCAAAGTTAAAAAACATAAAATTAACACAGTTAACAGATGTATACCAGACATATCATGATTTCAGGAAGATACTACTGGTCAAAATGCACACTTCTGTAACCCAATATTCTCAAGTATAAATAACAGGATTTGACCAATATTTCTAGCTCTAAAATTCTGACTTTGTAAACTCTTGTTTTTTAGGGTTTCAATATGTACAAAATATTATTAGATGTTATAGAAGTTAATTTAATACAGACTCAAAAGTAGACCTACGGGCCTCTGTTCTCACTAAATTTCCAAAAGAAGTCTAAAATGTGAGACAAGTAACTGAAGAGTTTACCAATGTCATGATACAATACAAAGCAAGACAATTTTTATATCAAATGGAAGGTATATGGAGTAGCAGCAGAGAGGAGTCTGTAGAACACCAGAGGACAAGATATTACTCAACAACTAACTTATAAGACACTGACAAGTTGATGGAAGGAGAGGCAGCCTTTTAGAGAACACAGTCTCAACAAGGACAGATGAAAAACCAAAAAAGTTAAAAGGTTGCACAATTCAATAAGGTGGAGAAATACAGCCATTACTTAGGTTTTGTTATCCAAGAAAAATTTACTACTGAAGTTTAAGTAACTAGTATCTGTATCGATGAAATTCACCAATTCTTTATTTTTCTTATAAAACAGTTTAAGTATGGTTTAGAAGGTTTATTTTATTAAAACCTTTCACTGTTTTTTTAAAGTTTCATGTAGCAAACTTTATTTGTGTAAAACTCCACTTTAATTTAGAAAAATTAGGACAGTTGTTATTATTGGTCCTAAGCCTCTCAAATGAAAATTAATGGCACTACACAGTTTCACTGATTCTGTTAGCTCATAAGGGTGTGATCTGGGTCCTAAAAGAAATCACTGCCCCAGTAAGAGTAAAGCATTTGTTATTATCAATTTTTTTTTTTTCGGGACCAGAGATCAAACTCAGGACCTTGCACTTGCGAGGCAGGCACAATGCCACTGACCCAAATCCCCAGCCCTGTTATTTTTTGACTACAGCATCAAACAACATTTTTTTAAAAAAGAAATCACTTTTAGTCAGTGTAATCCCTCCCAAAATTGAGCAATTTTGCCACTCCCTGTGAGAAAGTCTAGTTTCTATGTACTCTGAAAATCTACCACACAAAAACAAAATTAGCATCTACGATATAATGCCAACTAAAACAGTTTTAAAAAATCATTAAATGTTTCCTCAAAATAACATTAAAGTACCCCCCCCCGGAAAAAAAAAAATGATTTACTTCACATTTTCCATTTCTGTCACAATAGCTATTAATTCATCTACTAACTTTTATATTTAAAAGTATTCCTAAAATAGTAAACTTAACATTTAAACATATTGTAATTTTTCTATTATCAAAATGAACAGATTTCATCTGAAACTCAATAGTTCATTTGACACACTGGCTTATTATGAAAAGTTCCACACAAATTCAATTTTTGTAATTCAAATAGTTCATACATACTCTGGAAGATATTCATTTAAGGCAACCTGTAGTACAATTGAATCTTATAAAATTGGATGTATAGGATTATATAAAAATGAATGTATAAACATGTAAAGTGAATAAATCAGCCCTGATTAATCTGGTTTTCTAAGTTTGGATTTTGGATTTTTCTTTTGTTTCCTTGTGCCCTATGTGTCTTGTGCCTTGGCAGCAGCAGTAGGCAACCTTGAAGATGTAGCAGACAGCAAGGACATAATTTTTATAATTATCCCTCAATTTGAATCCTGCTTCAGCCAATGATCAGTCTGAGGTACTGCCAATCAAAATGGTGAATGTATGTGCACTGGGGGTATGCAAGAGGGTGCTATTACCTCCGCAGCATATTGGGCAGCTTAAACAAAGACAACCTGAGCAAACTTCTGAGCACTCAACACAGTCATTTCTGCCCCAGATCCATCATACCTTCTCAGCTTGCCTAAGAAGTCAAGAAACTACAAAGTAGTATAAGTCTTGGATAGAATATTGCCTCATTAATCTTTTTTTTTTTTTTTTTGGTACTGGGAATCGAACTCGGGACCTTTCACTTGCAAGGCAGGCAGTGGAACCATTGAGCTAAATCCCCAGCCCTCATTAAGTCTTTTTCAGGATCATAAACTGAATATTTCAAAACACACACACACACACACACACACACAAAATGAAATCAAATGAAGAGGAAACAAAGTAATGAAGGCTATTATGTTCCAAAAGTTCAAGCTTCCTTTCACTGACCACTCTAAAAATCATTACTGTGTGAAAAAACTATACACAATATGTATTATGTACATTATCATATATATGTAAATTTTGTTGTTTTTTGAAACAAGGTCTCACTATGCAATCTAAGCAGCCTCAAACTCACGCCTCCCAAGTGCCAGGATTACAGACACATCATCACACTTGGGTCAATAAATTATATTTTAAATAGTAACAATTAGGAAAGAAAAAATTTTTATTGTCCTTCTCATAAGCATGTATCTTAAAAAACCTTGCTTTTTCTTGGCATTTTTATCTCCTTTCCTCAATGAGTTTGTGGCAGCAGGAAGGAGGAGGAAGCAGTAGGAGAATCTACATACTATTATTTTACTTAAACCAGGTTCTCAGTATTTCATATGCCAAAATATAACTCTACTGGAAAAGAATTTGAGTAAAACAATGAACTTCAGGTGAACACATCTGCCTCCTCCACCTATGTTGCTTATTTCTTTGTTTCAAAACAACACTACCCTGACTAGGTTAGACAAGGAGAAAAAAAATAAGGGGAAATACCCTAAATGGAACAGAAGCTACAGCCAGAAGTCCAAGATATTAAAAAAATGATGGATGATGGACAAACAACAGAAGAACTTTTACAAGAGCAAATAGTACATGATTAACTTTTTTAAATTCTAGACTAGTGATTTGAAATTAAAGAAAAATCTAAATAAATCCATATATTCTTTGCTGTGCTAGGCAACAACTATATATACATATTTAAATTGTTGGGACTGGGGATTTAGCTCAGTGGTTCCACCACCTGCCTGGCAAACACAAGGTCCTGAGTTCGATCCCTGGTACCAAAAAAAAAAAAATTTAAATTGTTACTTTAAAAATAATGGCAAACACAGCGACAATGTAAATCAACAGGAGCTAACACTTGAAAGTGGTTAAAAAGTAAATTCTGAAATGTAGATCCTCCTCCAATGACATAATAAAGGTACAGACTGCACAAAACAATCTAGGATTCTCCCTATACAATAAACTTAAAATAGATACATCAAATTTTTTCTCATTTAATGTATACAGCTTGATTTTATGACAAAAATGAGCCAGCCATGATGGTGCATGCTTGTAATCTCAGCACTTGGGAGGCAGAGGTAAGAGGATCACTGCGAGTTTGAGGCAGGCCTGGGCTACATAGTTGAGTTCAGGGTCAGCCTGAACTACAGGGTGAGACCAGCAAACAAACAAAATGAACGAGGAATTTCACTTGTAAAAATACTAAAAAAAATTAAAGTGTGTACAGAAATTCCTAATATTCTAATAAAAAGATATGTGACTACATGGCTATCAATGAAAACATTAACTTTGTGAATATTAATCCAAAGTTATTCTTTTTCAACACCTAAACACAGCTATATTTAGAGAGAAACTTCTACCCCAAGAGGATATAATACAGTACTACTGTACCACAGACCTTAAAATAAACACAGTGTAAGTTTTTACAAAACCCTGAAAAGGAAATTCCCTATTGCCTCTGGCCATTATTAAAGGGACCTCCTTAAAAGATCTGGTCTTAGTTCGATCCCCGGCAACAACAACAAAAAAAAGATCTGGTCTTTTAAAAAACTAAGTTTTTGTTTTTTGTTTTTCTTTTTTGGTACCGGGGATCGATTAAAAAACTAAGTTTTTAAAGTTCATTTTTAGATAATATAATAAAGCAGATTCTATTAATGTTAAAAATTAATAAGTAAAACTCATTAGTGTAAAAAATAAATTTTCACAAATGTATACAGATATAATTTCTGAAATGTGTGTGTGTATATATATGTATATGTATATAGAGAGATAGAGACATAATTTTTTTAAGCTTTAAGATACCAGAAAAAATTTTATTACACTAAAAACATATTAATTCTAAGTCTACTTGGCCAAAAAAAAAGTAGAAAAATTAGTAAACTAGACACCAAGTTAATGGAGAAGGAAAACAAAGGGGAGGGGGTTTGCCAGACACAAAGGCACATTCAATTTGAAACTCTATAACCAAAAAAAAGTTTCCAAGCAGAATTTACAACAGTACTTCGGGAAACCAGATTCTTTTCTACAACTCTAAAAGAGCTCAAAGGTCACTCACCTGTATAAAAATTAGTACTAATACTCTCTCAGTTACCGGAGAAGTAGGGAAAAGGATCTTATACTTGGAACAGAAATTAGAATTTAATACTTTAACATCTTCAGAAGTGCTAAGATTAGTTAACATTATGCAGAACTAAACACACACCACCAGGTTCCAGAGAAGCAACTCACAAGTAGAAAATCCCCTAAAAGAAGTATCACAAATGCTAATTTTATATCTTTTATTATTTAACCTAGGCAGGTGTGTGTGTGTAGGGTATTGGGCAGAAACAAATTCACTCTCAAAGGCACCCTTTCATCATCTACATAAAAGCATCCAAACTGCATAGCTATAGCAAAGTTTGTTTCTTTTGAAACATACTAACATGCACAAATGTGTACATACCAAATGTACACACTTTGATGAGTTAACAAATGGTATTACTACCACAACATATAGAACAGTTTTAATAATCCAGAAGGTTCTAGGGGCCAGGGATTTAGCTCAGTGGTTCCGGTGCCTGCCTCGCAAGCGCAAGGTCCCGAGTTCGATGCCCAGTACCAAAAGAAAAAAACAACAAAAAATCCAACACACAGAAGGTTCTATGAGAGGCCCTTATAATCAGTTCCCCACAAGGCAACCATTTGTTTGACTTCCATCCCTACAGCTTAGTTTTTCCTGTTCTAAAATTTCACGTAAAAGTAAACATGTAAATTTGTGTCTGGTTTCTTTTTTATGGTATATATTTGAGACTCATTCATACAGTTTACTTTTGAACTTATTTGCTCATTTTTATTACTAAATAGTATTCTATTGTGTAAATAATACAATTCATTCAACTATTTACCCATTGATGGATATCTGTGCTTTTTCTAGTTTGAGGCTGTTATGAATAAAGCCAATATGAACATTTATGTAAAGAATCTCTTGGGGGCCGGGGATTTAGCTCAGCGGTGCTGACGCCTGCCTCAAAAGCACAAGGTCCTGAGATCAATCCCCAGTACCAAAAAAAAGAAAGAAAAAAGAATCTCTTTTGTGGACATGTGCTTACATTCCTCTTAACAAAATACTGAGGAATATGGTAAACCTATTTTAAACCTTGTAAAATACATTCTAAAAAACTGCCAAACTTTTCCAAAAGTGGTTACAGAGCTGACACCCCTTACTAGCAAGGAATGAGTCATCTAGTTTCCTTCAGATTCTCCCCTGTACCATTTTTTTTTTAATTTGGCCATTCTAAAGCCAAGCCAGCCATGGCTGCACACACCTGTAATCCCAGCTGTAATCCCAGCACTCTGGGAGATTGAAACAGGAAAATCGCAAGGCCTGGGGGTGTACCTCTGTGCAAAGGCCCTCAGGTTCAATTCCCAGTGGGAAGAGAAACCCAGTGGGTTTCTTTAGACAACAGCTTTAATTTTTAGGTTCAATTTACCATTTCTTTCTTTTTATACACAATGCTTTTGTGTTCTAAGAAACCCGTGCCTATTCCAAAGTCGGCATTGTTTTGTCATATGTTTTCTTCTAAAGCTTTTGCTCTATTTAGTTCTATGAGACATAAGTTTTACATATTTTATGAGGAAACACCACGTTTTGATCAAATCGCAAGTGACCCATATGTGCATGAGTATATGAGGCCTCTGTTCTGTTCTGGTGATCTGCGTCTTAGGCTCTGTATGTGAGGGCCTGGGTTTGATCTCCAGCACTGAAGAAAACAAAAAAGGTTTTATCTATCATTATGGTATCAGTCTTGATTTTTTTTTCCTGTTGAGACAGGGTCTCACTATGTACCCCAAGCCCACCTCACACTAACTACATGGACCAAGCTAGACCCAAACTCACTATGTAGCCTAGGCTGGCCTCAAACTCTTGCCTCAGCCTTCTTCTGCTTCAGCCTTCTGAATACTGGGATTGCAAGTGTGCACCATCACATCAAATTTGTCTTAATTCTTGAAGCTTTGGTAACATATCTTGAAATCAGATAGTATAAGCCCTCTAAATTTTTCTGTTTTTAACAAAAAAAATTCTGGGTACCATAGGTCTTTTACATTTCTATGTAAAGTACCTGTTTGTTAATTTCTTTAATTTTTCATTCATTCACTGCTGGCCGGGGGGGGGGGATAGTCTGCCTGGCAGAAAATATTGAAAATATAAACCCGCTTTCATAAATCAAATCTACATATACAAGTACATGTGTAAGTGAAACCAAAAGTCTATACACCAATGTGTTAAAGAAGTTTTTCTAAAAGGGGAGATTACAGCCAACTTTTATTTAATGGATAATTTCATAAGGAAAAATTTATGTAAAATTACTAAACACAAATCTATAGAGTAACAAGTAAAAGAATTGTTGCTCAGGCTTTCTACTTCTTCTTCCTTAATCTCAAATACTATCCATAAATACAAAAGATTAAAAAAGTATTAATGATAAATTACAAACCATTAACTCTCCTCAGGACTGTTATAAGAAGAATGACTTTTTATTTTATATACTTCTATTAATGTTTAGTTATTTTCTATAATGACCGTATGTTATGTATTTAAGAAGAATTCATTAATAAACTGTACGTGTATATCTGTGTGTGTGTGCGCGAGCGCGCACGCTATTAGTTGAACTGAAGCACTAATGAACAGACTGTTCTAGAAGAGGACTACTGCTAGGGTTTACACACGCTAATGTACCCTTCAAGGCTTCATGTGCTAGAAACCTGAGTTGGTAGAACCTGTATGCGGCGCGGTGTAGTAGGACTTGACATGTCACTAGGGACATCACCCTTGGAAGGGATTAATGCTGTCTCGCAAGAACAAGTTGTTATAAAGGAGCAAGGCTGGCCCCTGAATCTCTCTCTCTGGCTTCCTTTCTCATCATGTGATTCCTTTTGCACAAGCTCCCAGCAGGTGATACCATTTGGCATGATGACCTTACCAAACATCAAATACATGGGACTACCCAACCTTGGACTTTCAGTCTCCAAAACTGTGAGATAATCTCTTTAAAATACACCAGCTTCAGGTATTTTGTTATAGCAACAAGAAGAACAATACAGCCATCCAATTCCCCATGCCAGAAACTTCCACTGCTTGTCATTTGAATTGTGACTTTAGAAAAAGCCTTTGTTTGTTCAGGAATACGCACATGGTTACCGGATGAGATAGCAGTTTCAGAAACCCAAAAGAGATTCATGATGGAACCTTAGGAATCAAAAGGAAGCATAACATGCCATTTTATTTAGCTCCTCACACAGAAAGTAAATCTTGAGAATTAAAAGGAAATTTAGAAGACAAAGGGCTGTATCTGAAAATACATTTATGATAGTACTGTTATACAGAAACAACATCCCAGGTAACCGTCACGGTGGTATTGGTGCTCAGTCCACATTTTGTAATGCTGATTCGGACTTAGGGACTCATTAGAAATTGAAGGTACATCTATTAGGGTTACACACCATGAGACATTTCTCAGGTGTCAGACCACCTAGAACTTGGCACTTTTTTTTTCTTTAGAAATTCTGTCCTTACAGAACCATGAAATATTGATACAATCAGCCTTCCACATCAGTCAGAGGGCTCTACATCTGAGGAGTCAACCAATCACAGACGGATAACTCAGAAAAAGAAATAGTACATCTCTATTGATCATGTATAGACTTTTTTTCTTCAATGCCGGAGACTGAAGGCCAGGGCTTCAGGCAGGCTAGGTAAGCATTCTACTAAGGATCCTTCAATTTTTCTTCCCATCATTATTCCCTAAATAATACAGTATAACAACCTATATGTAGCACTTTCATCATATTAACTATTACAAATAATCTAGAGGTGAAATACATAAGAGGATGTACACAGGTCATATGCAAACACTGTCATTTTATATAAGGGACCTAACCATTTACAATTTTTTTTAAAAATTAAGTGTCCTGAAACCATTCCTTGGTAGAGTGACTAATGAGAGCCAACTGTATATACCTAATGCCACCCTACGAACAAGAAACCTTTTCCTAGCAAAAGATAAGACTATATTATATACATGAAATATAAAGTTTTGTATTCACACAAAAAGGATGCACTACTGAGTAAGTTTTCCCACTAACAGCAATTTGGTCTTCTCACTTTCATCTTACCGTCTGACAGTAAGAGCCACTGAAATCTTAAAGGAAAATTTACAGAAGAATTTAAAACCTCAGAAAACTGGGCTGGGGATTTAGCTCAGAGGTTCTGCTGCCTGCCTCGAAAGCTCAAAGTTCCAAGTTCGATCCCTGGTACCAAAAAAAAAAGAAAAAAAAAATTGAGAAAACTGTATCCATTTACTTACTATTTACTATAATTTGGTAAAATAACTTCAACTTTAGCACCTCCAGTAAATGAGCACGTTGTCTAAAAGTCATTATTCCATAACATACTAATAGTGAAGACATAAAAGTTTCATATTTCCAAATACAAGATGCAGTGACAACTTTACAATACTCACTAGAAGATACAGTATCACTTCCTGTTTTAAGAATAATTACCCTCAAAATTTGAATGGACCATCAATCTCCTTCAAAGAGTGACTGATGTGATTATCTTTCTAACCTTTTTGTGCACAACTCATAGAAAAAAATGTATATGTATTTAATAAAATGCTCCATTAAAACACACATACACAGAGGCAGAAACATGCATATATGGAAGCACATACATGTGCACGTCACTTTGTACTTGCCTAAACTCTGTGCAAAACACTCCAATTTTTTTTTCTATTCTTTAGTTTTGTTTTGCTTTGCTTTTTAAGGCTGGCAATGGTCCACTAAAATGACTTCAGTAATGGGTCATGAACTAGTTTGAAAATTGCTATTATAGAAAAAAGAAACAGGATGTAAATAGATTTAATTATCTTTTTTTTTTTTAGATTATGAAACAAGTATAAATACAACATTATCTTAAAGGCCTATGGTTGGATGGTTGACTCAATATACTAAATTTCCACTAAAAAACAGACCAATGAAATTCAATTTTCATAGACAGGCAAAATCTACTTGCCTTAGTGCAAGGTAGCAGTGTTAAAGATCAACGCAACATTTATTTAATGCTATTTCCCATCAAAATCTTATTCGGGAATATATTTCATCTTTAGCCGGGGAGCTCAGGGCTCACACCGGTGAAGAGCTTTCTGAGAAAGTCAATCTTGATGATGCAAGAGCTCAGCTGGCCTGCTCTTGACCCCTGGAGCATCCCCCAAGCTTCAGCTAACACTGATGGCACACAATCATCAATCTAAATTTTGAAATATATGTATTGATTTTTCACAGATGATGATGATGGCTTTTTCTACAGCAAATGTGCTTATACATTGGGGTTTTTTTCTATATATCAAGACTATGATCATCACAGAAATAAAAAGGTGCATTATATATTTATTAAGATTAATCAAATTCTTTTAATAAGTCAAAAACAGAAAGCAATAAAGAATCTAATAATTCTTACTTTGTGGATGTATATAGATTCCTGAAATCCTGATTGCATGAAAACTTAAAAAAAATTATCAGGCTATCTTCTTAAAAAAACCCTATTTCCTATTACAAACCTTAGAACACACTTATATTCCCTTGAAACAATTAAAAAGGAATAGTGCCCAATACTGAATTTGATATAAATAAGTCAAGTGTTAATATTGTGTGTTACATTGATTAGTATTACCCAAAGCATCCATTACATAGAATTAAATTTTTAATATTTCCCATCTCTTTAGTTTGGCAATCTTGAACCATCTTTTTAAGCAAAATCAGTTAAACTGCTTTTTAAAAACTTTTACTGTATGCTTTCAAATACAACTGTCTTTCTTGGTACTGCATGATAATCTGGAATTTTTAGGGTAGAATTCCAAGCACTGAATTACCACAAATGAAATATGTAAATAAGTTCATGGGTAGAATCATTAATTTAGATAAAAAGTAAAAACACATTAATTGACCACCAAAAATGTGACAGTTCCTGCACAAATTCTAAAAATGAGACAGCTGCTACCACTGGAGCTTATAAATGTAAATTAAATGGGGGGAAAAAAAAGCCACAGAATTTTATTTTTTTTTGTTTCCCAAGGAAATGACAAGTCCGATAGTGCTTCAATCTTTACACCAACAATGTGTATCTGCCTCTGATATCAGCCTAAATATCAGCGCCAAAAGCATCATTTGGGTTTGAGTAGGAAGCAGAAAATTTAGTCCTAAATTGGAACCACAAGAGATCAAGTAGAACAGATTGATTCCCTCTGGTGATCTACTTCCTGGAAGATTTGGGTCAGTAACACAGCCTAACAGATACTGCTTACACATATATCAACAACCTTGAATCAAATGGCCATACGCTGGATCTAAATAAAACCCAAGTAATTACTTACTAGCAATTAAATACGCAGACTTTCAAAATGACTTGCTACTCCAAAGTATCTTAAAATTTTATTTTAAAGCCGGTCATGGTGGCCCACACCTATAATCTTAGCTGAGGAGGACTTCAAATTCAAGGCCAGCCTAGGCTACACAGTGAGTTCAAAGACAACCTGGACTACACTGGGAGACCTGTCTCAAAATAGTAACAACAAACAAAAAAATTTTAAACACTTTATAGAGATTATATAAAATATTTTTTAAATGTTAAAATGTTGACAGAAATTGGGCTTTACATTAAAGGCAGTAGAGTCATACGTATAAATAGAAGTGAGAAGGAACACCAGTATTTTTTTTAACACCTACCAATGCAATTATCATGTAGGTGACCCACCCCCATGTCTACACAGAAACAGAAGGGGGCATTCTTTTTCAAGGAAGATATAGTTTGTGGCTTTTGGTGCACTTCTGAAGTAATATGGCAAACTCAAAATATAATTTCATTGACTTCTTACCATAATCCTATGATGCATTATTTCAAAAACAGAAACTGAAGCTCAATGAATTTAAAATGTTTTCCCCAAGGTCAACAATTAGTAAAATACCGACAAGCATGCAAGGTATCCTAGTTCCAGAGTTGCTTCTTTTTAGCTGCTGTTATTTAATCAACTTCACTAAAAGCACCCTGATGATGAGGACTGTAATAATTGTGAACACTTACATAACTCCAACAACAGACTTACTGCGCCAGGCACGGTTGCCAGTGCCTCATTTAACCCTTATAGCTACAGAACCAAATCTCACACACTATTACTCTGCTCTCCAAAGTGGCAGAGCTGGGTTTCTAACCAGACAAGTCTGGTCCTCAATCTGTGCCCTTAACCAAGACACATGCTACTTTCCTCTCAATAAGGCCAGAGATGAAAAAGGTTAGAAAATGTGGGAAGAAGTCTTTCCTAAGAAAACTCTTGATATTTTAACAACTGTTTTAGAATATAAATAATGTGGTAATTACTTATTTTAGTTAGAATCTTATACTATATAATCCTAAATTACCAAAAAAGTTACAATTGTTTGGTTTCTAGATTTGGCGAATTTGTACTTCCTGTCTCAGAAATCTATTATGTACTTCAAGTCACATTTTGACAGTATAGGAGAAACCCTGAGTTTTAGAAGTAGCAAGTAAACATATGCAGCACATGACAAGGAAGAATCAAATTTTAAAAATCTCATGGCTGCACACAGCCTTTTTAGTATCCCAACAGATTCTCCATTTTCCAAGAATGAGTCTAGACCAATGCACCAGTTTGATGGAGTCCTGAGACTGCCCATCATCCAGGTATCAGTAGCTCATGATGTCACTGACATTTTATGCCACTATTTTGGTTTACTGGAGACAGTAGCAGGAGAAAATAAACTACATCTACCAGTTATACACACCACACAAGAGAAAAAAGTCATTTCTGTGTCCATTCAAATTTCTAATGTTACATATTAAAATTACCAACAAAACAGATTATCCTCTACATAAAAAACTGAGCAACTAAACTTCTGATTCTATCAACTGTCTGGTTTTATTATAAGCCTGCCTATCAATTAAAACTCATACAAAGATGACCAACTGCTAGATATATACTGTAATACTGTTTTCTCACATTAAATTTCCCACTGAAGATTATGTTTCAATGATTACAAAACTTATAAATAACTTACCAAGGCTCAAAAAAAGGCAGGCAGATCAGTTCCAAGTACTTTGAATATGCAAACATGAGTACTTAACATATAGCTTAAGCTTTCTATAAATAAAACAGGAAACAAGTGTCAAGCAGGTCCTTAATGTAAAAGGAAGGTAGGACAGGCCGGGAATTTAGCTCAGTGGTTCTGCCACCTGTCTTGCAAGCGTGAGGACCCAAGTTCGAACCTCGGTACCAAAAAAAGGAAGGAAAGAGGGGAGAGGACATCAGTAATGCTATGAGTCAACTGCAGCCCTAAGACTAACAGATTGTATGTAGAAGCTTTATAATAATCTTTTATCCTAAAAAACAATAATAATAATCTTTTATCCTAAGTTTCATTTAGTAGAGCTGCACAAATTACTTTCCACTTACCTATACACTTCATAAAATTAGACTTTACTAGGTTTTGGGAACTCAGATTTAGGACAAATTTAATTCATTCTCTCTGTCAAAGCAAATTCTTAATTCGTTCACCCTGTTCTCCTACCACTCCAAACACACACATGTGTGTGTGTGCACACTTCACATCCCAAATGGCACTGACCACAAATAACAAGACCCATTTTCACAATAACTCCATTTTCAACTACAGTATTTTCATCAACTTCACAGATTACTTAGCATTTACAATGTGCCAGGCACCATGTTAGGCAAAAAGACAAGATTTCCATGATCACAAAGCTTTGAATGTGTGATTAATGGCTTAATGTCTATCTCCTCCTCACCCCAGCCTGTTACTGGCCTTCTTCCTTCCTTAGCACAGGGTTCCCCCCACGCTCACTCTCTCTGGCTAATGGGAGTTTTCCAGCACCACCGCACCACAAAGCAAAACTCTTAAGAGGACTGATCAACCTAGGATTTTGCTCCTTCAGTTAGTATTTGTTAATTTATATATAATACATGAAATCCTGTGGGTTTTTTAGTGCTTATAGGACGCAATATTTCTGGGATTTACTTCAATGCACTTGGGGATCAGGTCACGGTCTGGATGAGTTGGTTCCTGAGAGTTCATGAGATTATTCTACTTTTCACAAAAGTTTAGATTTTTAACCAATACCAAAAACTTTTGGGAATTTCACGAAACTGCACAAAAAGCACCAGAAATAAGGTATTCCAATATAATTTCTGTTAAACTCATCTTGGGATCCTAAATCCTAATCTTAACTCAATTGTAAATATTAACTCCTCATTGTTTCAAATTGCTCTTTTGTTAAAAACTAAAGGCAGCAGTGCTGATCTCTCTCATTGAAAAATACATTAGGACTCTGCCATAAAACTTATTAAGGTTGGCCAGGGCTAAACAGTGGCTCAAGGTCAGCGTAGGCTATCTAAGTGAGACCCTGCCTCAAAAAACAAGAAGAAAGTTACACAGAGACCCCTACAAAAATATGATACTAATGATGTATAAACACTAACACAAATCATGGAAAAGTATTTTTTTTTTGATACCCAGGATCGAACTCAGGAACTTGAGCTTGTGAGGCAAGTGCAGTGCCAATGAGCTAAATCCCCGGCCCAGAAAAGTATTTTTCTTTTCCAGCCTCAAAGGTAAATCTGGTTGCTGTTGTGACACTATATAATTACCAAATGTAAAATAATGTTTCAAATGTTTTTCAATGTTGTAGAAGTGATAACAAAGGCAAAACTGAACTTTAGCTAATGCAGTATGTGGCACAGGGATCAAAGCTAACAGATTGTGAAAAGGTAACATATTTTACTTGACATTCCCCAAGAAACTCTGAGGTTCTCACTGAAAGTCATCAACTGGTACAGGTACTATACAGTGTAAACACATGCCCACAACCACAGGAAATCACATTTGTAATGGCATTTTACAGGTAATAATCCATTTAATCTATATTTTCTCATTTCCTTCACAAAATTCAGTTAAATGTTATTACATGAGAATATTTTTTAAAGCTAAGAACCTGTCTGTTTTACACACTGATCCAAATAATCATCAAATCCGAATTCCTCACTTTCCATTATCCCAATCTCCTGCCACCAAACCTAAAAACCTAAAAATAACCAGAAAAAATTAGAACATGAGACATGCTATCATAAAGTAACTGCCAAATGTGTGGATTGGGAAATTACAGTAAATTAGTGAAGATGGGGGGGGCACTGCTGGGCCAAGGCTGTTAAAAAAAAAAGATACCTTAGAAGCTTCTCACCATGTCCTGGAAACTAGCAGGAGACTCACCTGAAAAAAGAAGAGGGCAGGGCCGGGGATTCAGCTCAGTGGTTTCGCCACCTGCTGCGCAAGGGTAAGGACCCAAGTTCAATCCCCGGTACCAAAAAAAAAGTTAAAAGGCAGTAAAAGTAAAAGGGCAGTTTTCTATCTTTGAGGAGTACTTTCCTATCATGAAACTTTCAAGTTTTTTTAACTATAAATTAACTGACTAAAACAAAGTGCCACAGAAGCATAAGTCTTACATTTAAAATACTTTTTGTTCCCACAAGAAAGGACACAAAGAGATCATGCTCCAATATGATGAAGTTCATGAAAGACTAATACTTCTTGTTGGGAAAGAAAACTTGAATATTTGTTACTCCAGGCCCACCAACAATAGGTAGCCTACAAATTGCAGCTACCAGGAATTGTTGCACAGGAATTCCAAAACATGAACCAAAGAAAGGAAGCTGGCTGTATCTATGACAAATGAAAACTACAGTTAATCTGTAAAAGCAAATCTACACAGGTCAGAACATACCTCTTTTACAATATACCAAAATAGTAAGCCGTTGTGGACAAATTGCTACCTTACTAAATGGATCACATGCTCCAGAAGGGTTAACACAACTAAACTGAAAAGCAGCTTGTTCCTCAGGGGTTTCATTTTCTCACTCTGACTCACTGTAGGATCAGCTGTGTTAATAAAAATGCTTTGCAACTTTCGATCACTTTTCCTGCTAAAAGCTCAAATGAGTTGATATGGCACATCACAAACTACACAGATGGCACTCTACAGTTTCCACAGCTCTGACTGAATCGCTCATTTGACTTACTAATAATGTTCCTATTTCAAGATTTAAAAACAAATATGAAAAATTAAGGAAAATGTTAAAAAAAAAAGTGAATTTTCATACTCAATTTAGTGGCATCTATCTGAAAGGGTAAACACGAGACAAAACATTCAGAGCACAGCACAGGCAAGGCTTTCAGAGAAGTCCCATGAAGCCACCAGGAAGCCAGTGCAAGAAGGCAAGGCTAGGCAGTGCAGGGGGCTGTGCTCCTCCTGAGGGAATGTGCAACAATCAGCCTTCAATGGAAAACACTTCACCAAGAAAGACTAACAAAGAAATGATCTTTTGCTTTAATTCCTACGCCTGTAATCACTCATTTAAAAACAGCCAGAGCTGGGCGTGGTAGTGCACGCCCTAGTCCCAGCAGCCATGAGGCTGAAGCAGGAGTTCAAGGTCTACCTGGACTACATGTAGTGCAGACCTGGACTATATATAGTAAGACCGTATCTCAAAAGCACTCCCCACCAAAAAAACCCCAGCCACATAGTCAGAGTAACTAGAAGTGAAGGAATGGTTATCAGTCTACCAATTAGCAGTGCTGCAAAGATTTACTAATCATATTTAAATTGGACTATTTGAAACTCAACATTCTAAATGGTTATGTTCTTCTACGAAAGAATATCTAAAATCATCCTAGAGATTTCCTTTACTGCTCTTCACAAATGCTCTGCTCGTAGTATACTAACAAAAGAAGGCATCTGTTCTTTTGAACTTCATAAATACAGCTTCTAAACTATTCTCTGGTAACGACATCTAAATATCTCACCTTTCCCTGTGGATCTGGAAATTCCTCATTTTCCATCACCTCTGAGTACAGCAGAGCATTCCATTTGTATACTAAGCACCGGCAAATACAACTGACTATGGGGGGCATGCTCTATTACCATTTGTAAAATGTGAATTTATCTTTAGAATAAGTCAGATCTGGAACATTTCAGAGAACATACATACCACTAGGGAGAAGAGAACCATTGCTGAGTATCAGATTTAATTAAACTGTAAGATGAAGCCCACCTGGAGAATGACTAGAGTCTTGGGTCTGGGCTTTAGCTCAGGGGTTCCGCCACCTGCCTCGCAAGCACAAGGTCCTGAGTTCAATCCCCCATAAAAAAAAAAAAAAAAAAAAAAAAAAAAAGTCTTGCTTCCCTTAGTGAATCAAGTGTTCGTTGATTCAGAAATGACACCCCCCACCCCCCTACCCCGCCATGGAACTCAGGACCTTGCGCTTGCAAAGCAGGTGCGACACGACTGAGCTAAATAATCTCTGGCCCCATGAATCAAAGTGTTCTGACACATCTACTTACAGGATTATATTCAAACTCCAAAAAAAATAGATACCTGGTTTTGATAAAGTAGTTCAATCATTCTTATCAAAAGCTTCACTTTCTTCTCTGAAAAATTATTGTATTTTAAGCCATAAACTGAACTAGTCAAAACTAACATTTACATCTTATACAATCATTTTCCCAAAAGGGGGTTTTTAAGTTATAATCAAACCAGTCAAGTGAATCTAACAGTGAGTTCCCATTAGATATTTCTGAGAAATTTAAGTATAATCCTTTTGTAGACAATAACATGGTCTTCTTCTCAGATCAACACTCAGATATGTCAAGCAAGGAGTCAGTCTCCCAGGTTAATGAATGTGAATTTTATGTATCTTATTTTTCAAATATTTTCAATGACAATTAAAATGTTCTACCACCTCTGAATAGTTACATTAACTCCCAAGACTTTTCCAAAACATCACTTTATTGATTTAAATCTCTCTTCTCAAACTTCTGCACAAAACAGCACTACCAGCCTCACTTTCAAAGACTGTGGAACCATGTAGATATAAAAGAACAAGAATTTCATAGATCAAATAATTCACCAAATCATTTGGTTCCCCCTCCCACTGAGAACCTCTGAATTAGACCTTCTGGGTGCCAAAATGGGATTATAACAACAACTATATTCTGTATTCAAGCTTAGTGTAGCACTCTAAGCAGGTGATAAGTACAGAACAGTTCATAATGTAGACTCTAACACAGAATGCTGCATGACCCTTTCTTTGCATACCTGGAACATGCATTAACTCATAAAGGAAAGAGGTTTTTTAAAGGTCTGATCATAAATGTCCTGAAGATACAGGTAAGCCCTCGTCTTTAGGACTAACAAATAGTTCTCTGGAACATCCTCAATTTGGATTTAAAACAATCTACTCTGGGCCGGGGATTTAGCTCAGTGGTTCTGACACCTGCCTCGCAAGTGCAAGGACCCAAGTTCGATCCCCGGTACCAAAAAGAAAAAAAGAAGAAAAAAAAATCTACACTGAATTATAACCCAAAATAATTGTCTAAGGTGTACTGAAAACCAACTATGTGTCAAATACTGATCACTGCAGGCAATTAAAAGCAGTGACAACAATAAACATTTAAGGAAACTGAAGCACAAGGCCATACTTGTTCAAATAATGGCACTAGAGATCACAGTCCACAGTCTATACCAAACTACCTACATGGATTTGAAAAACAAACATTCCAGGAACTCCAAATTTTGCTTGTACTTAATACTAACATCTTTGTTTTTTTTTTTTGGTACCGGGGATCGAACTCGGGACCTTGTGCTTGCAAGGCAGGAGGCGGAACCACTGAGCTAAATCCCCAGCCCCGATACTAACATCTTGAACAAGGTTTTAGATTCTCTAAGAGGGATTTTTACAGTCATATAAGAGTGATTAGGAACAAAAACCTAATGACAAGATCTTGAAATAATTTCTGTTTTATCTTTAAAACTAAAATACCTTTTCCAAAAACAAGTCTGAAGGTGGCTATACATAAAATGTCACTTACTTCAGTGCATGGTTTTCTCATCTTTCTGTTACTGGGAACTTTTTAATACAGAAGACAGAACTCAAACACTACATACTAAGTGACATAGTCTCCATGGTCATCTCCACACTGAGTGTACCTATTGACCTCCCACCTCTCACATTACTGACATTCCTGATGCCAGTACTTTGGGTCTAGACCAGGGGACCTACACATGTGGTTCCCTTTGTAGAATCACTTGGAAGAGTTGAATTTAAAAAAATAATAAATAAAGCAGATTTCTAGCTGGGCTAGTGGTGTAAGTCTCAAATATCTGCGCTCTGAGAGGCTGAGGTGGGAGGATCACGAGTGCAAGCCCAATCTGGGCAACTTAGCAACTCTGCAAGAGCCAGTCTCAAAACAAAAAGGCCTGTGGATGTAGCTACATGCAAAGGCCCTGGGTTCAAGGCCCTGGGTTCAACACCCAAATGGGGGGGGGGGTCCTGGCTAGACATGGTGGCACACGCCTATAATAAGACAATAGGATTCTGAGTTCAAGGAGAGCATGGGGTACACAGCAAGACAAAAAAACAAACAAAAATTTTCTGATTTCTGGACCCAACTATACTTTTCTAAATCTCAGAGAATGAAATCAAAGTACAGTACAGTATTCTAAAAATGTACTGGACCAAAGTCTATCATTCATGCTCCCAAACACATACAATGCAGACTCTTTTTAAGAAAAGCCTGCTTTCTATAGAAAGCATCATCTGCTGAAGCAGCACCATTCTGGTGCTTTCAGAAGGAACTTGTTAATTATTACTCCTAGCATAAGTGGGTTTCAGGGCTAACTTCCTAGAAATTTTCTGGTTTAAATCCTAAAATTCATGGTGTCATCATTTAATCAAGAGTTCAATACAATATATACCTAAGAAAGAAAGAAAAAATCATTATTTAAAATTAAAATTTTTTTAAATTAAAAATAATTTTTAAAAATCACTCCAGAACTTAAAGAAAAAATTTAGCAAGATAAATGCCTTTAAATTCTCCTTAGTGATAAACTAAGGAAAATTAAGGATAAATTAAATCATCTAATTCATTCTGACCTCATTAACAATAAAACCTTCTACATGATCCTACCACCAAGTACTATTAGCCTTAACAAAAAATGAAATCAGGACTCAGAAACATTAAAGCACCTGTCTAAAGTAAGAGGTCCATTCAGATGCAACACATTAAACCTTATTTTAAAACAAAGGGCGGTAAACACTTCAACTTTCAACTAACTACTTACCCTGTGATAGATGATGGATCCCACCTCCCATACCCTGTGCTCATTTTATAATGTGACTTGAACATTTCTTTCAAGTAAAGTTGGGGGTCTATGCTCCCAGCAGGCTGAACCATGTCTAGGTAGGCTTGTGACTAAGGCATAAGTGACTCTCTGAGTCTGTCATAAAGTGAAATATGGCTTCTTAAGCACTCTCATCCTTCCAATCCCTGCTGCCCTGCTACAGGGAAGCCCATTGGCCAGCAGCCTGCATCAACCCCAAGCATGAGAGCAAGCAAGGTTTCAGTGGACTCCAGGTCCCAGCCACTGCCCCAGTCTGACTTGCAGTCTTCCTGGCAGAGATGCCAGCTATCATGCAGCAGCTACACTGTGTCCATCATGTCTTTCTGGTTCTGACCCACAACATCTGTGAGCATAAGGCCACCGCGTTTGGAATGGTATAGTACATTATGCAACAACAGTTAAGTAGAAAACCCTGAGCAGAACACAAGCAAGAAGAAATGAAACGAAGAAGGGCCAGGTATTTGTCTCAGTGGCGCCTGCGCCTGCCTTGCAAGCATGAGGTCCTTGAGTTTGATCCCCAGTACCAAAAAACAAAGCAAAACAAAACAAACTTAGGGCCGGGGATTTAGCTCAGTGGTTCCACCACCTGCCTATCAAGCATAAGGTCCCAAGTTCGATCCCCGGTACCAAAAAAAAAAAAAAGAAACAAGGAATAAAAAGACTACTTTTCCTATGTTCAAAATAAATATTCTAAATTCTGTGCACTAACAATTTCTAGCTTTACTGATAAGTCTCTCTGATTTTCATTCAGCTCTTATTAAAAGTACATGTAACAGAAGAGGAAGGATGTAACATTTTCTATCTTCATCCTATGCACATGCCACTTTAGAATGCCTTTTCTGTACCCTGATAAAATCTCATTTCAGTCTTTGAAACTCAAATCAAACACTGTGGCAGTTCTAACACATTTTTTCATCACATAAAATGAGCTGTTTGTGCACATAAGATACGTGCATAGCTCTCTTCTCTAATACAATTTCCTATTCTAATGCATACGTTGTAGAGTGATTATGTGTCCGTACATCTCTTTCCTTCCCTAAACTATAAGATCCTCAAGGATAAGGCCATTTCTTTTTCTAATCTTTATATTACCAGTGTCTGGTGTATATAAGATGCTCATTAAATTTTTGCTGAACAAACAAATAAACCTGGTTATCTGACTTCCAAATCCACAATACATAAAATGCAGAAAATTAAGAGAAAACTGTTACTTTAAATATATGCATAAATATATATATATATAAATACACACACATAAAGAGATAATAGTGATATACTCAGTGAACAAAGGCAGCAAAAGGCTACAGTGCCTTAAGGTGGAGTCTAGCCCACCTCGGGAGAGGCACATCAGTGTCTTACGCCCTCTTGAATCTCAGTGAATCTCTGCACATTTCAAACTGATTGCACCAAGAAGGAAATCCTATACATTTAAGAAGTACTTTTTCCTAAAGACTACTTTTAAAATTAGAGATGATTAAAGGAATAAAAAGCAGAACCAGACAAATTAGATACTCAAGGGACCTCATTTTCTAGAGGTTTTGTATAGCCACTGTCATACAATAATAATTTAACATTATTTTTGCTGCTCCTCCTTCCTTGCCTGTCTTTAATGTCCCTGTTTTGGTTACATATCAGAACCTTAAAGCTAGCCGACCCTGTAATCCCAGTGGCTCAGGAGTAGTCTGAGGCAGGAAAATGGCAAGTTCAGGGCCAGCCTAGGCAATTTAGGAAGACCCTGTCTTTAAAACAAAAAAGGGCTGGGGATGTAGCTCAGTGCGAGTGCCCTGGGTTCAATCCTCAGAACCAAAAAATAAAAAAGAACCTTTAGGTCCTTCTTGCCCATCTGATACAGGCTGCTACCACATCCATTTGACATATAGCACAGGACACTCAGAAGTGTGACTATAAACCCGGTATGATAGCGCATGCCTATGATCCCAGTACTCTAGGAGGCTGAGTCAGAAGGATCACAAGTTCCAACCCAGTTTGGGCAACTCAGTGTTTAACAAGACTCAAAGAAAATTGAGAACAACTTTAAAAAGAAATGTGACTATAATACTTTTTACTCTACTTTTTGTTGAACCTCTCTGCTGTAGTTTTGATTTTAAATATTCCCCCCAAAGGCCCGTGTTAAAGGCTTATACTCCAGCTGAGCACTACCTGGAGGTAGTAGAAACTTTAAGAGGTGGGGCCTAGTGAGAGGTCTTAAAAACCACTAAAAGTCCATCCTGAAAAGGGACAGTGAGACCCTAGCCTCTTGTCCTCTTTTTTCCCCATCTCAGCCATGAAATGAACAGCTTTGTACTTCTATACACTTCCACTATGATGTGCTATCACAGGCCAAAAGCAAGAGGGCCAATCAATCATTAATGGACTGAATTCTCCAAAACTGTGAGCTAAAATAAACTTTACCTCTTTGTAAGTTAATTATTTTAGATTTTTATTACAGTAACAGGAAGCTGACTAGAACTCTCTAATATGCCAATATTTTCTAAAGTAGCAGGATACATACAAAATGACAAGGAATAGTTTTACTCTTCAGCATGCAGTAAGCCAATTTTTCCACGACCACTTATTAAAGGGGCTTTCTTTCTTCCAGCGAACATTCCAGGCCCCTTTGTCAAAGATAAGGTAGCTGAGTGTTTTGGGGTTGTTTCTGCATCTTCTAGTCTGTTCCATTGATCCTCAGGTCTGCTTTTCGGCCAGTACCATGCTGTTTTTAATCACAGTAGTTCTGTACTATAATTTCAAGTTAGGGATTGTGATGCCTCCTGCCTAGGCTTTGTTGCTCGAATTGTTTTTGCTAGTCTAGGTCTCTTCTGGTTCTAAATGAATTTGAGGATTGTTTTCTCTTTAGTTCTGTGAGGTATGCTAATCGTGTTTTGATTGGGACTGCATTAAGTCTGTATAACAATTTTGGGAGTATGGCCATTTTCATCATGTTGGTTTACCTATCAAAGAGCAGGGGATAGCTTTCCATTTTCTGTTATCCTCTTCAATCTTTTCAGAGTACTGTAGTTTTCAATGTAAAGATCCTTTACTTTCATTATTAGACTGACTCCCAAGTATTTCATTTTTTCAGTGCTATTGTGGAAGGTGTTACACTTCCTTAATTTCTCAGAGTTTGTTATTTGTGTACAGGAATGCTACTGACTTTTGAATGCTGACTTTGTATCCTGCTATGCTACTGAATTTGGTTATTAAATCTGGAAGTCTTTTGGTGGAGTTTTTGTCATCTGCAAGTATTTTTTTATTTTTATTTATATATATATATATATATTCTATGTTCTTTTTATTTCTATTTTATTCTTTTTATTTCTTTCTCTTGTCTAACTGCTCTGGCTTATGTTTCCAGAATTACATTGAACAGGAGTGGTGATAGTGGGCATCCTTGTTTCTGATTTTAACCCAAAAGCTTTCAGTTTTTGAAGATTTAATATTATGTTGGCTACTGGTCTGTCATAGATGGCTTATATCAGATTGAAATAAAGGCCATGTATTCCAATTTTCTGTAGCATTTTTATCATTAATGGGTGTTGGACCTTGTCAAATGCTTTTTCTGCATCTATTGAGATGATCATGTGATTTTTGTCTCTGGCTCTGTTAATATGGTATATTATATGTCACAGACTAAAATTTCACCCATGTCTCTCACCATGCACTAAACTCAAAAATGGAATGTTTAATTAATTTAATTAAAATTAAAATATTAAAGCAGAAACACTAAATCTGCTGAAAGAGAGAATAGGGAGAACTCTTGAGGACATAGGTATAGACAAAGACTTTATGAACAAAACCTCAGTCACATGAGAAATAATACAAAAACAATCAACAACTGGGATCTTATCCTATTAAAAAGCTTTTGCACAGCAAAGAAAATCACCAACAGAGTGAAGAGAACCCACAGAGTTGGAAAAACTTGTAGCCAATTGTTCCTCAGAGGACTAATATCTAGAACATACAAAGAACTGAAAAAAATCAGACCCCTCAAATTAAAAAGCAATCCACTAATGGGCATCTGAAATGAATAGACACTTCTCAGATGAAGTAGAAACAGCAAATAAATATATAAAAAAATGTCCAACATCACTGGTCACTCAAGAGATGCAAATTAAAACAATTCTGAGATTCCATCTCACTCCAGAAAGAATGGCTATTATCAAGAAATCAAAAACAAATGCTGGAGTGGCTTTGGGTAAAAAGGAACCCTTCTCCACGGTTGGTTGGAGTATAGACTAGTGAAACCACTGTGGAAATCAGTGTGGAGAAGCCTCAAAAAACTAGGATTAGAGGTTCTATTTGACTCAGCTATTTCCCTTCTTGGAACCTTCCCAAAAGAATTAAAAGCATCATGCCATAGCAATATATGCACACCCATGTTTATGTCAGCACACTTTGTAATAATAGCTTACCCTTGGAAACAGCCCAAATGCCGATCAACTGATGAATGGAAAGATGTGGGGTTTTTTATGCAATGGAGTACTACTCACCCATAAAGAAAGATAAACTTGAGACATTTATAGCTAAATGGATGTACCTTGAGACTATACTCAAGTGAAATAAATCGGACCCACATGTGTAAATATCGCATCGTCTCTCTGGTGTGAGAATGTAAATAAGGATCAAAATGTACAACTGATATTGTGAAACAGGAAGAAATTATTCAAAAGGAAAGAGTATGGGGAGGGGGAGGGGGAAAGGAAGGAAGAGAAAAGAAAAAAATGAGAAAAGGAAAAAATGAAAACAAAGCTTTTGTAAATAAGGAGGGGAACAGGGATCAAAGGGAGGGAACAGGAATCAAGATATACCATGTACAGGTACAAATTCCCTATGATGAATGTGATCATTATGTATATCTAAATTGTACCAATAAAATTAATTAAAAAGAAAATAACAAGAATAAGGAGAATACCCCCTAGCAGGACTGTAAGTCATTTCTGGACTGTTCTGCAAAATAAATCAACAAAATCTTAGTCCCTTGTCACTTCAGGTTATCATCTTAAAATAGCCCAGATTTGTTAAATTAATAGGCCTATGTCTTACCTGTCTTTCTCTTCCTGATGTCTAAGAATATGATTTTCCAATTTAAATATTAAGTCAACAAAATAATAGTCCCCTTATTCCTGAGCATTTTCTGTCAAGGTGGACATTGGTCTGGGTTCTGTGTCCCCTTGAGGAAGGTGTCTGATTCACTTTCATTAGCCTAACAATGTTCCACCTCCAACCATAAACTTTGAGAAAAAGGAAATAACTTCATTTTGTTTTATTTATTCTGAGGCTTAAAGTTTCAAGCTAAGGGCTATTCTGGGGTTATTCAAATTCTTATGCTATTCCTTATCATTTTCTTGGGTGCTAGCATCTTTCCTACCCACAACTCTTATACTAGGGTTTCTCTATGTACATTTAAAATATAATTACTACTCCTTCACCTGATTAGGTGGGTGACAGTAACCAGGTACTTCTCACCTTTACTGCCTATTTCTCCAAGTGAGAATGAAGCCCAGGTGTGCACTGTGATTCGTGAGGGAAGAGAGGGCTCTCCCATACTTTTAAATAAGGCTCTAAAGTAGGAAAGAGAAAAGATAAACAAAAACTACAGAAGCTGGAAATAACTTTAGGTTAAAAAAATGTGCAGGGAGAACAAATGCAAATACTGCAAAAAAAAAAAAAAAAAAAAGAGAAACAATTTTTCAAATTCAAAATTATGGAGTGGTCAATTATTTGAGAAAATCATGTTCTCAAGCTTCAAAATACTCCAAGAAATTTTTGTCTCTGTTTGAATAAAGCTTTCTATTTGTCCATGTGGACTATAAAGTTAATATCTCAGTCTCAACCTCCATCCCACCCCCCCACCCCCGCGCCCCCCCAACACCTGTCTGTGCTTAAAAGAGTACTACCTATGCAAGGGGAAAAAAAACACCTTAAACTGGTATGTTGCAAAGCCAGGTATTACTTTTTCATTTGCAGCTCCTACTGATCCAGTAGTAGAAAGTTTGGTTAAGCCCAAACCTAAAGAAACTACAGAAGAAGCATTCTATGAAAATGTCCCATGATGCCACCTTCTCAAGCAATAACCTCTCAAAGGTTGTGCTTCTTCAGCCCTGGTCAATCTCACTAACACATCTAACAATTTCCTAACACTTCTGGGGAAGCTCAAGTGTGAACATTCAGTAGAAGATACCCCACAATGGATATAGCAAGTGCATCATCTTCAAAACAACTGACTTGAACTCATTTTAAAAATGTCTAAACCAACCAAATTAGGGGACCTCGTCCACATCAAAGGAGATGCAAAGGCTGGGGTTGCGGCTCAGTGTTATAGCATTTGCCTAACACTAACATGCTCAAAGTCCTGTGTTCATCCCCGGTACCACAGGGGATTGGAGGATATAAGATAGAAAAGCAAATGTAATGAGCAAACTTGATTAAGACCCTGGCTTGAAAACGAAAGCGATAACAGATATTTTGGGGAAAATTGTGAAAACTGTAGTAAGAGTTGATATTAGAAGGCATTTGTTTTCTTAGGTGTAATGATGGTACACGAGATAAAAATTTAAGGCAGTGTGGATGAAGGAGCCTATGTGTAACTTACTTTGAAATGATTTATCCAATACACACACCAACACCCACACAGACACAATGGAGAGGGTGGGAGGAAAGAAAACAAAAGTATATATATAGGAAAATGTATATAGGGATTCCTTGTGCTATTCTTTCAATCTTCCTTAATGTTTGTATTTTTTCATAATAAAAAGCAGGAAGGAAAGAAAAGAAAATCTTTAGGACACTCAAAACTCCAACACTTCTAGTTGGTAACTTTTCATTTCAGGCAATGAAAATATGAAAGCACTGAAATATTATTTGACCTCAACTATACTATTAAAGCACGCTGGGAGCTAAGAACAAGAGGGGCACATGGCACTGCGTATCACAAAGCCCCTTCCTACTCTTCCACCTGAGTTGTACATTGTTTCTACTCTTTAACATGTAAATTGGTTGGTGACAGAATATGAATAGATGACAGCCTTCTGACTTATTCTGTAAATAAAATGATCTCACAAGGTATGCAATTATTGTTAAAAGAAATGTAGGGAGGTTGAAAATATTTTTCGAAGTACTGTCATTACTAACATATTAATGTGTGGACTCTTAAGGGCTTTGCTCCTTGGATAGTTGTAGAATTTCACTATCTATTGAGACATCCACCCTTCAAGTGATGCTTTCATTCCCTTTTTTATCACTTTTCCAATGGAAGTATTTAAGTGCCAACCCTGGTATACTTTCTTTGTGTTTGGTTTTGTTTTATTACCTTTTCAGAACTACTGAATTTCCCCCAAGGTTTTCTTTACCTTTTTCTCCTCTCTCCACTGTAAACTGAGATTATTGGTCTCTCTTCTCACCATAGTATCAAAATATTCTGCAGGGGAAAATTCAATAAGTCCAAGTATAAAAAATGTTCAATTTTACCAAAGTGACAAAGCCAAAAATTTCATTCTTTACTGTTTCTTTTTAAAAAATAAGTAGACTTGCTTTCTTTTCTGTAGAACATTTATAAGATCTGTAATTGACATTTTAAGCAGCTCACTAATTACCTCTAGATTTTTTGACCCCTCTCCCTTTTTATTTACTTCATTATTAACTGAAATCTGTAATACAAACTCCTGAAATAATGGAGTTTTACATCAAAGGAGTGCTTCCTAAATTTTAGTATAACTCATTCATATTCTCTCAGCAAATCAAAGAGCAAGAGCTTATTTGGTGAACACATGTTCACAGGAGGCCAGGAAGAAAACAGTAACAGGTACAAAGGTTCAAGTAAACAGCAGAAATAGGAAAGGTTTGGTTCATGACAGACTTCTAAGTATCTGGAGATTTAGTCTATAATGATAGTCTATAATAGTTTTTTAAGTCTGTAATATTTTATACTGTATTAGAAAAGGAATATTTTGGAAAGATCAGTCTACTAATTATTAGGAGGAAGACTTGTTAATAATTCAGTCTGAAATATATTTTAAGAGCAACCCATCTGGGACCCTTCCTGTCTCTCAGGAGCTATTCCTATTCCCCATTCCCATTCCCCTTCCTCATTTCTTTTCTCCAATAAATTTTCCTACTCTTAACCTCTGTCCTTCCTTAGATTTCATTTTTCGACTTCGGGGAATACAGACTCAGCATATCTGACATCTAGCATTTCCCCTATATCATCCTGGAGGTCTCCGTGAGATATTTGGAAGGCGTTTGGAGGCTAAAACTAGAAAGGTAACTGGGCTAAGACGACAGCCAATATTTTGGCCCTAGCCCTCCAAGTCAACGAGGACCCAGGACATGAGGGAACCTTTTCTATAGTATCCAACAACTTTGAGGCTGCCAAACTCCAAGTGATCATGGGGATGGAACCAACAACAAATGTGCCACACTCCTTTTAACAGGATCCACTACATCGAACTTGTAAAGGGAGTTCATAACTGCTAAACTGCAACGTGACTTCTAACCAAGGTCCGTTAAAGTGGCTCTCCAGAGAGGGCCCCTGACTATAGTCTTCCCTACACTGACCCTTAGCTTGAAGCAGCCAGTCTCCCCTAACCGCAGTTAGGGATACCTCTTCAGAGAGGGGACTATTACAGACAGCTAAATTAGGTAGAAATATAGTAGGCAGTCAGACGGGGCTGGGCCCTCAAGGAAGCCAGGGCAGAAGAAGCATCAAAACTGTGGCTGGAGGCACATCAGAAGATTAAAGTCACAATGGCCAGATTTACATACTTCCCTAAGGGATAAACAACATTTGAGATTATTTGGTACCATTCTTGAGATTGCTCATTATCTCATTAGGTGTGGGCCATCCTCTCCCACCCACTAAGACTAAGACCACTAAGACTAAAAGATAAGATTGAGACTATAGATTATCGTCCAAGGTTAATAATGTCACCCATATGCCCACACTACCACTGGATCAACATTACTTAAGTGACTATACTTGCAATCTTATTGGTTGATCATAATTTTGACCCATGTTGTACCTGCTTCACGGTTTTGCTCTATAAAACTTCCTTTGAGAAGTGGGCTTGTTGGTAAACCATTTGGGACCCTTCCTGTCTCTCAGGAGCTATTCCTAATCTCCATTCCTATTCCTCATTCCTTTTCTCCAAAAAATTTTCCTACTCTTAAAATGTATATATTTTGAATATGAAAGCCTTTACACTGTTCTTTTGTTCCACAAACTATTTGGAAAAGTAGGGGAGAAAAATATATATTCCTCAACTTAGCAAACCAACAAAAAAGCAAATAAGTTTCCTAAATCATTCTAAAAGTCAATGCATACCATTTTAGGCATCTTTGGACATACCATAGACAAATTGTACTGCTAGATCTGGCAAAGCACTTTAGTTCATCATCTTTCTCACTGATATTACACTTCAAAGAATGTATATCAAAACTCTTAATTTGTTTTACCACATTATGAAGTACTCATCCATATATGTATCTAAACACTAATAGAAACTACATAAATAGCTCATTTCATTTGACTAGCAAGTATTATCAAGTGGCCTGTTTGATAACTTAATAAACTACCTGTACATCCTTAAAAATCTTTGAAGCTTCAAGTACCTACTACTCTTGCTTTATTCTATATATACATTAACCTCAGAGTTCAGTCATAGCTCCTCTGCATTGCTATTTTCCAACTACATGGTACTAACCCAGTGGTAGTGAACCTATGGCACATGTGCCACAGTAGGCTTTTTGTTACCATCAAAAGCTCTAAAGGGGCGCAAGGACCTGAGTTCGATCCCTGGTACCAAAAAAAAAAAGAACAAAAGCTCTAAAAGGTTCACCAGCACTGTAAACCCACTGTAAATCCTAACCTAGGATCATATAGCAATTCTCAAAACTCCTAACTGAAAGGTTTCTCTTTAGGCCACCTTGTTACTTTCTGAACGTACTTCTTTTCTATTTGTTTTCATTATACAATAAATTAGTCCCTCAACCCACTTTTTTGGCAGTGCTAGGATCAAACCCATGACTTGTAGCACTCCTGGCAAGCACTCTATCAGTGAACTACATCTCCAACCTCAAACCCCTTATTGAAAAGAGTAAACACCTATGAAATATTAGGGCAGGCCCAGAAAAATCTGGGATACAGCTCTGAGTGATACTTGATCCTCCATGGGAAACAGGAAGTGGAAGGAAAAGGGAAAACTCTGCTTCCCTCAATGAAAAGACACTGCTTTTCCTCATCCCTCCACCAGCCACACTAAATGTGCAAGCCTGGTAAAGGCAGAATGTGCAAACTTGGACAAGTATCTAGTCTTTACCTGTTCTTCAGTGGACTTATAACCGAACATTCACCTGAAAACAGGAGAATACCCCAAATGCTCAGTATTGTAATTGAGAGCATGGGGATAGAAAGGTTTTGGGTTCAGTGGTACTTTAAGGGAGCAGGCTATGAGCATTACCACCCTGGCTCAAAACTAAAGCTGTAGAGCAGAAGAATCTACACACGAGAGACCAACAGCATCTGGTGGGAGATTCCCGGATAATTGTTGTGCAGGTGAGCATCCAGGGTCCCAACCCGCCAGGACCTATCCTACTCTCCCATCTACCACAAGTCCTCCCTTCTCTCCCCTTTCCTCCTAGTCAAGAGTATCAGAGGCTGCCTCCTCTGAACACATGTTCACTCAGAGAGAAGAGGCAGGGCCTCTTCTAGTGACAGGATCACAGCCCCTGCCGGGACACAGCCAAGCCAGGTGTGCCCAGGCCCACTCCTTGCCTGCCTAAGCCTTAGCTCGATCTCTGGGATGCCAAATCCAGGCTCCCCTCTTTTCCTAGCTCTCTTCTCTCCTGAATGCGTTTTCTAAAACGAAAATATTTACTGTTAGAAATGAGGTACTCCATTATAAGGATGCTGCCATAAGTTATGTGAGTGTCCTTTAACCAGGGAAGGGTAATTCTCCAGTTTTGTATTCCAATGTCCTTCAAAATCCAGGCATTTTGATGATTTTTTTTTTTTAGGGGACGATCACTTTCAGTATAGTCTACAATGAATGCCACTTTCTTGTATCATATTTAATAGCCTAGAGTCTTCTATTCCAATAAGATTCTTAATTAATTGTATGTGTCCCTTAAAATAAAAGGTAGTGTATGGCATAAGTGATGGCGAACCATTTAGAGACAAATGCCCAAACTGCAACCCAAAACCCACTTATTTATCACAAAGTGCCGGGCTGGGGATTTAGCTCAGTGCTTTCACCACCTGCTGCACAAGCGCAAGGACCTAAGTTCGATCCCCGGCACCAAAAAAAAAACAACAAAGTGCCAACACTGCACTTACACCACACCTGAATGCTGAGGTTTTAGTTTAGAAAGAACAACTCATACACTTGGCTCACATGCTGACAGACAGGGATCTGTGCGCCTGCTGTGGCACGCGTGCCATAGGTTCACCACCACTGGCATAAGGGAATGAGCTTCATGTGACTTCCATAAGCTTCACTAGGCTCTGTTATTTATATTGTTTACGTAGCAAAAACACTGGTAGTAAAAATATAATAAATTAATATTTTCAAGGAATATTTTTACATCACACTTGTATGGAAAAGCTTTAAAGAATCAAGATATTAATCTGACAACAGCAAAACCACGACACATAAGTCTCAAAGGAGAATTACAGATAGAATATTCTATGTGTATTACATTATGTAAAACTATGAATCACTTTGTAAAAGTATATACTATAAAAAGGCAGGCTTTTTTTAATTAATTAATTTTACTGGTACAATTTAAATATATATAACGATCACACTCATCAAAGGGAGTTTGTACCTGTACATGATATAGCTTGATTCCTCTTTTTCTCCCAAACCCCTTCCCTCCCTTTAACCTCCCCACCATTTAAAAAGCTGTTTCCATTTTTTTCTTCTTTTACCGAATTTTTCCCTTTTCCCCCTCCCCCTCTCAGTTTCCCTTTCCTTTTCAGTAATTTCTTCCTATTTCATATTATCTATTATACATCTTGGTCCTTATTTACCTTTTCACAGAAACAATGAGATATTTATACATGTCACTCCAATTTATTTTACTTAAGAGTAGTCTCAAGGTACATCCATTTAGTTAAAAATGTCTCAAGCTGGGGCCGGGGATTTGGCTCAGTGGTTTCGCCACCTGCTGCGCAAGCACAAGGACCCGAGTTCGATCCCCAGTACCAAAAAAAAAAAGTCTCAAGTTTATCTTTCTTTATGGCTGAGTAGTACTCCATTGTATAAAAAACTATATCCTTTTTAACCATTCATCGGGTGATGGGCATTTGGGTTGTTTCCAAGGTTTAGCTATTACAAACTGTGCAGCTATAAACATGAATGCACATCTATCATTGTGGTATGATGTTTTTAATTCTTTTAGGAAGATACTCAGGAAAGGAATAGCTGGGTCAAATGGGACCTCTACTCCTAATTTTTTGAGGAATCTCCACACTAGCCAGGCATTCTTAAGGTTTTAAGAATTTGGGGGCTGGGGATTTAGCTCAGTGTTTCTGTCACCCACCTTGCAGGCGCAAGGACCTGAGTTTGATGCCCAGTACCAAAAAAAAAAGCTAGAGAATGTAATAATTCTATTATAAAACAGTCCCAGTCTGTTGGACCACAATGCTGTCCAGCAACCCAACTATCTTCCAACAAGTAGGGCAATGACTGCATTAAGTGATCTTAACCTAGTCACAACCTAAGGCCATTCATAACTGGCTTTTTCATCAAACACTGTTAGCAGGGCAAATCTGTTTGATAAGAAGGGAAACTGCAGATTACGATCATACACATGAACTCCTTAATGACAGTAGCAGACTTCCCCCTACAGTCCTGACTATGATCCTTTTTACTGCCACCCATCTTCCGTTTTCAACTTTAAGACCAAAAAAAAAAAGTAAGGGCAGAAGAAGGATACAAGGAAGCGAGGACAAAGAGCTATAAAAAGTTAAACCTAAACTGGGCACAGTGCTGCATATCTGTAATCCCAGCTACTCAGAAGGCTGAGGAAGAAGGATCACAAGTTTGAGGCCAGGCTGGGCAACTTGGCCAGACTCTACAAAATAAAAGGGCTGGATATGTAGCTTAGTGGTAGAGCAACCCTGGGTTACAACCCCAATACCACCACCACCAAAAAAAATTAAACCCTAACTAAAATTGTACCACTATTTATCATTCTACCTTTACTTCAAAGTCGTGAACAGGGCCAGGGATTTAGCTCAGTGGTTCAGCCGCCTGCCCCACAAGCGCAAGGACCCGAGTTCAATCCCGGGAACCAAAAAAACCCAAACAAACAAACAAAGTCGTGAGCAGTCAGTAGCTGGAGCTTAGTCTCAATGCATGGCCAATCTACATTATCCATAGCACGCCACAGACACAAGACAGCAGAAGTGTCTCCAGCACTGGCAAACCCCCACTGCCTGTCTCCACATCTACCAGGACCAACCTCAGCAATCTCAAAACATTCTGTGATGTTAAATGTGCAGAAATCCATAAACTCCTAGCATTCAAACTGTTAGTAATTTCCATATTCTTTATTTAGGAATCTAAAAGTATATGTGAAAAAATTTCCTACCATCAACAATAACCACTTATAAGTGATTAACTATTAAACATTACATTTATGAATTTTACATATATACATATCCTAGGGACTAAGGGTATATAACTCAACGGTAGAACACATGCTTAGCACACACAAGTCCCTGCGTTAGATCCCCAGCACCACCAAAAAGGGTAAATATGTATAATATTTTCAATACATATTATGTATGTATATTACATCTATCATCTCCTAGCACATTAAAAATGTATTTTTAAAAAAATGTGTTACCCATGCCAACTATCTAAATTTTCCATTTGGTCTAACTTTAAAGATGACCTAGAAACGGCTCAAGTAAAGATATGGGATCCTTGAACATATGTAATTCAATATTTTAATTTACATTCTGACAATAAATGAAAACTTTTCATTTTAAGCACATTAACAATTTTTTAGAAATTTTTAGCTAAAGTTATGTTCTAAAGTAATATCCTTACAAATGCCACTATAACACCACAGGCAAGCAAAGTCATTTCACATTTAATCCTGAGCTGATTTTATAGTAATGTCTGTTAGAAAAAAATCATTTAGCCTGGTGGGTACTTCAACAAGAAGAGATCATTTAGCAACAACAGGAACTTCCAGAACTCTCTTGGAAGGTTTGAGATCACATCTCATAGGGACACAGGTGAAGAATAGAAGATATCATGTGCTATATTTTCATCTATGACAACAAGTCTGCAGTCTAGGCAGCTGGAACATTAAAAGCACATGTAGATCCTCAAATGTGCACAGGTGAAAGAGTTCCCTGAAAAGCTCTCCTGCTCCCTGCAAACAACTGAGCAGACTGAAGAATTCTACAAATAGCAGAGCAGAAGTCAGATGACGGAATATATTATCAGCCGCCTTTTGAGACTACAATATCAACACCAAGTTATCCATGCTACATGGAGTACAAAACGTGCATCACACAATCTGCACCCAACAATTAAACATACTAGAAATCAGTATATTTTAAAGAACTAAGAAGCCAAATATCTATATCAGCATTCTACCCTTCTAAACCTCTACTCCCTATAGTACTCTCAATCTATTTTCTATGTCTCCCCCACAATCAAGTTTTCCATTGTAAGAAAAGGCAACACAAATATGCTTTTGCAAAATACATTCCTACCATTTCCTACTGAAGAATTACAGATGTATATTTTCTCAAAAAAGCACTGGATAAAAGCCTACCATTTAATAACTCAGGTGAAGGGGCAGGGCCAAGGGAACAACCAGGCTGCCTGGGTTCAAATTCCTCTTCAACAGTCTCTGTGACCTTTGCCTACTTATTTAACAACTCTCTGTCTCTATTTCCTGGGCCATAAAAGAGGGATGCTACTAAGAACAACTGCTTCACAACTCTACAGTAAGAAACATGCTATGGTAAGAAACGTGCCACTCCATTCAATAAGACCATTTTAACTTCACACTAAGTTTTTAGTAAGCACTTGATAGATGTTAACTAATTTACTTCACTGTAGTTCTTGTTTCTTGAAAATTGAAACATGGAAGAATCCTGCAATTTGAAGACTTGTTAAGATCTTGGCTGAAGACAAAAAAGCTGGAGACTACTTACAGGTCTTGAAAGAAATAATACCTGTACAGGTATAAAACTCACACTGAGGCAAGAGTCTGGAGATTCCTGCTGCCATAACTTGCAGAACCAACAGAACTATTCAAATCTATTCATCCTTTTTACAGACAAAACTGCCACTAAGAGCCGTATAATTTCCTACACACGTTTGCTTTACTGAATTCCTAATAGAAGACATTCTCAGACTCACCATTCCTCTGATATTTATGATCTGTTTCCTCACTCACTGGTCAGGGTTCATTTTCTCCCCAGTTTCACACATAAGCACAATGACCTAATCTCCTTTAAATTTTCATCTCCTATTTTACAGGGTAGTGACAAAGATGAGAGAATGGAGCACACTTCAAAAAAGACTATCAGGTTGTTAGCACTAGATGATAGCTGCTATAGTCACTTATGCTGTTACCAATGTTACTCTCCCAACAGATATTTTAGTCAAAAATAAGAATGACACAGCAAAGGAAACAACCAATGGAGGAAAGAGATAACCTACAGAATAGGAAAAAAATTTTGCCAGCTACTCCTTGGACAAAGGACTAATAACCTAGAATATACATTAAAATAAAGACGCTTCTCAGAAGTACAAATCACCAATAAACATAAAAAAAATGATCAACATCTCTGCCATTAGAGAAATGCAAATAAACCAACACCAAGATTCCATTTAACTCCAGAAACCCTGGCTACAATCAAGAAATCAAATAATAACAAATAATGGTGAGGCTTGGATGGGTGCCTTTCTACATTGTTGGTGGGAATGTGAACTGTACAAGCACTATGGAAACCAGTACGGAGACACCTCAAAAAATACAAATTCCACTTGAGTCAGCTATTTCCCCCTTCTAGATATCTTCCTGAAAGAGTTAAAGACATCATATTACAGTGATACATGGATACCTATGTTTCTAGCATCGTAATTCGTAATAGCTAAATCTTGGAAAAGGCCTAAACATTCATCAACAGAGGACTGGATAAAGAAAATGTAGTATTTACACACAATGGAATACTACTCTGCTATAAAGTTAAACACATCATTTTTAGGAAAACAAATGCACCTTGAGACCATAATGCTAAGTGAAATAAATCGGGTACATAAGCTTAAATATCACATGGTTTCTCTTATTTGACAAACACAAAGTATAAAAAAAATTGGGGGGCTGGGGATTTAGCTCAGTGGTTCCGCCACCTGCCTCGCAAGCGCAAGGATCCGAGTTCGATCCCCAGTACAAAAAAGATTATAAAAAAGTAAAATAAAATAAAGTAAATCTTAAATATCAAGCAAGCTAAAATTAAGGCAAACATTTCCCTTTCCACCTTGTTCCCAATCAAAAAGGAAAACAAAAGAAAAAGAAAACTATCACCCATTCCGTGTTCCCCCTGTAATCATCCCCCTTTAATCACTGGACTTGGCAATGTTCATTGTTTTACTAAGAAAGTAGTACACTGCCAAGGCCAGGACACTCCAATAGTCATCAAATGAATTACGTGAACAATGAATAAAAACAATGGCTCAACTAGGCAAGAATGCAAGCAAGAGATCTTAAAAGCTCCACAGGAAATTTAAGTTGGCCACCAGGAACTAGAAGGTTTGGAATTGGCTGGCTTGAGGCATAAATTCTATCACAGTTAACAGGCTAATTTAAACTTTCCAAATACGTATCTGTCAACTGACACCGTGTCAAAGATCTTTTCAAGAAACTTTAGTTGTTAATAATGTAATAGCAGCTGCTCAAAAGCAGCCCTTTCTCTTTATTATATGCATGATTCCGTACCTAAAATTCTGAAAAGCAGATAAGCAAAACTCTCCCTTAGGTTCCCGCTATTTACTTCTCTAGAAATTTCTAACCAGGGATCCAGCTGAACATTGTCCTAGAATCAACATTTCCACAACTGTATGTCAGCCACTAAAAGCCAGAAATGCGGTTGATGATCAACATTTCATGAGTAAACACAAAAAATCTTTCTCCTAAAAGCCAAAAGTATTATATTCTACCTGCAGACCATCTAGTCTTTTAATTCCAGTGACCTTTAAGATTCCCACTCCTTTTCATAACCAGTTTTACAAAAGCTAGGAAAACTACACAAACTTGTAAAATATCCACAGAAGTCACATTCGCCCCTCTGTGTAGAAATTAGTATCTATAATCCATAAATATGTGTATTCATTATGTTTCCAACTGAAGATCTGTGATGCTAAAATTGTATTTTAGACTTTTCCAAGATTACTTTTTTTGTTTGTTAATTTGTTTGTTTGTTTTTGGTACTGGAGATCGAACTCGGGACCTTGTGCTTTCGAGGCAGGCGGTGGAACCATTGAGCTAAATCCCTAGCCCTCCAAGATTACTTTTTAATAGACTTCAGAGAGTAATAACATGATAGCCTTTCTACAGTTTGCAATCGCTAAGCCCTCCTAGAGGGCTTACAAACAAAAATAAATAAATACACAAACACTAAAAACATCATTCTGTTTAGAAAAGCAAGCCAAAGAGTAAAATTAGCTTGAGATAAGAAAAAAGCTATAAAGAATATAAAGTTTGGGCCAGGGATTTGGCTCAGTGGTTCCGTCACCTGCCTCACACAAGGTCCTGAGTTCGATCCCCGGTGACAAAAAAAAAAAAAAAAAGAATATAAATTTTTTTTTAAAAGAAAGGGTATAAAGAAGTAAAAGTTTTGTTCTGTTTTCCTTTACAGGGCTTTCATTATTGGCATGTAAATGTAGTATTATTTCAGGGGTAGGTGTTTAGGTCAATGATAGAGCACCTACTAACATTGTGCTCAGGGCCCTAGGTTCCACCCCTAGCACTACCTCTCCAAAAAAAAGGAAAATCTAATACTATTTCATTAGGGAAAAAGTCCCTGGCTTACTGATTTTATGATTTACTGCAATACAAAAAATACCTAAAAGCAGTGACTTATTTTCTCCTATTCTCATTTAAAATCAGCAAAGCACATAATAACATAGTACCAAACAAAATTATAAACACAAAATATCAAAAAGCTAAAATTTATTCAATAGCACTTTTGCCATAACAACTAAACACTAATTATGCTTTAAAATATAAAATGACACACAAAATGGTCAAAATGTCAAATAAGGACACAAGTAAATTTCAGAGAGCTAATCTTCTAGAAAAATTGTTAGAGACTATTTTTTTTTCTACCCGACATTCTAAGAAGGACTGCTTAAAAGAGCTCCTTTTAAATTTAATACAACAAAAACAATTTTTTCTAAGAAATCCAAGCTGTCAACTTACAGGTCACATTTCAACCTGAAGTGATTTGAAACAGGTAAGGTACTGAATCCTTAAATATAGAGCATGTAATGGAAGCCTGCTCATAGATCCTTTATTCCACTGAGACTTGGGAAGCTTTAATAAGATGTAACTATAGAAAAAGCCAATCAAAAAAAATTACCCTTTCTACACACACGCATACCACAGGCTGACTCCCTCACCCTTCACATTTTATATTTCCAGTCAATGATTTTCCAAACATTAGCAAAAGTCACCTAATTTGTATATAACCTATGAAGTATTAAAATAAAAAAAATACTGACTTAAAAAAATTAAATTCATAATTAGTGAGCTTTTTTCTACCCTCTGCTTCAGTATCCTGACATCTAAAAGTCAAAGAACTCTCTTTAAGACGGAAATTCCCAGGAGGAAGAAGGCTCAGATCCAGTCTGAGAGAGCACACAATGGAACCACAGCTGACAGTGCACATCTTTTTCTAGATGTCTCCATATGGTTGAGAGGGGTTTTCCCCCCTAGCCAGGCATTAAGGGACTTGCTGCTCTCTGTCACCAGGAACCTAAGAACATTTTCAAGGATTGGTGTAGAGAATGAAGTAAAATAATGCACTGCTCTTGAAGCTTACAAAAGATGCAGAAAGGCACACATCACAGTGGCCTTCAGTAACTAAACTGACCATGGTGGATTTTGAAGGTTACCAAATTTTGGAGTGGTTTAATTTACAATGCTCCATACTTCTAGCAATCTAAATTAACATTTGTTTTATTTTGACTTTTATCACTAAAATAGCACCTCAAGGGGTACAGTAAAAATGCAATTAATTTGCCTACGTGAACACTCAAAATCATGCTGGATTGGGAATTCATATTATGAATTTGAAAATGCTGTACAGAATTCATTCCCTAAAACTACAATCTTTCGATTCCTCCTTAGTAACCTAGTACCTATTAACAAAAGCTAGACTTAGAACCTAGAATAGATAGTATGCCACAGAATATCATAAAAATCCCAAAATTAAAATCATAGTATACATCCATCCTTCATTCAACACTGTTCATTCTCTGAACTCCCAAAGATTCTACAAATGCCAGTTGGGAAAAGGGGCCCTGCTGCTGTCAGGATGCACTAACCTCCCCAACAAAAGAGCAGGAGCGCGCACACAAAGCATTGCAACAGCTGCTGTCTTTTCAAAGGACTGCGACCCTACTGAGAAACCTGTGATCCTCAGCGAACCAAAGCCACACCCTCTCTGTTCCTAAAAGTCGAGTTGAGAAAGTCACTTGACTGAACTCAACAGACACAGCCAAAGATGACGGCTCCTAACAACGGGTAAACCAGAAAAGTATCTACACGCTGTACAATTCAGCAGCGTTTAAGAAAACTAAAATTATTTTTAAGAATCTTTTGTGTGGGAGTAAGCTGGCAAACTACATTTTACTCAGGACTTTTTTTTCCCCTCTCTACACAAATATTCTTTGACTAGCTTTGCTCCTTAAATACCCACGCTTACTGTTTCAGTGAAGCTTTGGTTCCTAACTTCATTTTCTTTACCCAAGACAAAGCTAAAAGGAAAAAAGAAAAACGCATACCATAAACCACAACTTTTTTATGTCATTCCCCAAATACCGAACTTTCAAACGCACTTTGGGAATTGGCGTTACAGTTAAACAAGAAACCACTGAAGCCATCAAAAACAATGATGCTTTGCTCTCCAATAATCAGTTGACGTAAGGCTACTCCAGGCCCTCACTCTCAAGGTAGTCTTTCAAATTTCATTGTCCTAGTGCACCAGTGGCAGGGCGAAACTGACACGTAGGTAAACTGATAACGTCTAAGATCCCCGGCACGTAAACCCGGCGCTGAGGTCCAGGACGCGATTACAACACTTGCCATTTTAGAACCTGGGTGAGTTGCTGCCACATCCTGAAGTGCCTTTTAGATTTCGTCGTGTCTAAGACTACGCCTCTTGCCATACGAGAGCAATACATTATTTCGCGTACCTCTAGGTGTCTCCCCAGGTCAGAGCCCCTGTAAGTGACACTCTCCCAGCAAGGTGCGAGTGACGAGGGAAGAACAAGAGTGGATAGCTCTTGGCGTCTCCATGACTCCCCCACCCCGCGTGCAACTCTGCTCCAACTGGTCCGGGAGAAACCCCACCCCCTTCCTTCCTCAGGCCCCCACGATTGGCTTACCCACACCCGGCAGGTCAGCTCCCCGCCTACGATTGGCTCATTGCCCCATCAGTCAGACGCAGCAAGATTGGGGTCGGTGGGAGGGGAAGGCGTTGCAGGCGGAGGAGTGGGACTGGGAGTGGGATTAGAGGACGAGGTGGCAGAGGAGGGCGTTCAGGCTGGGTCTCTGGTTTGGGAAAGTTTCCCCTGCCAGTGACAGACCCAGAAGGCGTCAGGCCCAGTCTAGCCCCCGGCCAGTGGAAGGGGCTCCGGTCCCGATTCCCGCCCCTCAGTCCCGCAGGCCCCGGAAACCACTGGGGGGAGGGGAAAGAGGGAGGGACCATCTAACCAGGGACGACCCACCCCCGATCTCGGAAGAGGCGCCTCCGGGACTCCCCGGAGGGGCGGGGGCGGGGAACTGCAGCCTGCAGCGACGACCCCGGCCCCCTCCCCCAGTACGCCCCAGGGGCCCAGGAGGAGTGTCCCCGGGCTCGGGGCGTGACCGTCGCGAGCCGGCTGGGAGGACCCCTCCCTCTTCCCGCCTGGGGCCCTGAGGGCCTGTCCCTTCAGGGGCGGGGAGCAGGGGAGAGAAAAGGGGGCGCTGGCGAGCCAACCCGGAACCTCCCGGGCCGCCTCCCGCCCCCGGCCCAGCTCGCCTCCAACACACATGCCCGCACCCAGAAAGTTAAGTCAGGGGCGAGCCCAGCTCGGCGCCGCCGCAGCCCGGCCCCCGGCTCCCCGCCCCCACCGTCCCCAGCCTGCTCCCCCCGAGCGCGCCGCCGCCCCGCCCGCCTCAGCGCCTTCCCGTCCGCCCGCGGCGCTCAGCGCCCCTTGCCCCCCGCCCCGGCGCTGACACGGGCCCGGCCGCCCGCCCGCCGCGGCTCCCCTTCCCCAGCCCGCCGGCCACCGCGGACGCTCGGCTTCACCTTCACACACCCCCAGCACTCCCTGAGTCCTGGCTCCCACCCTGCGCTGCAGCCGCTCCGCGTTCCCTGAAAGAATGCACCTTCCCGGGGTTCGCCTTCCCGGCGCTGCCGCGCTGCTCCGAGGGGCCGGAGTCTCTGTCCCCGCCGGCCCGCGCCGGGCTGGTTTGCGGGCGCTCGCTCGTCGGGGCGGGGGCAGCACGCGCCCCCGGCCTCCCCGCCGCTCCTCGGCGCTCACCTCTCGCCCCCGCCGCCGGCTGCAGCCTCCGCCCGCCGCTCGCTCCGGGACTCGGCTTCCGAGCTCGCTCTCGCCAAGCGCTGGAGCGCCTCCTTTTTCTCCCGAGGACTCCGCGTCTCCCCGCCGCTTCCCGCCCCCAAGCCCCAACTCCCCAGTTTCGCGGCGCCTCCAGGATGCAACTCCCGTGCTCCGCGCTCTCCGGGCAGCGGTGCCCGCACACAAAAACAGCCCGCTCGGCGGCGCCGGGCTCCGCGCAGGAAAGGCAGCCGCGGCCGGGGGTGGGGACGCGGCGCCCCCCGCCCGCCTCCCGCCTCCTGCCCGCCCCGCGGCCTCCGGGGAAGGCGCGGTTACCGGCTCGGGTCCGTCACGCCGTCAGGTGCCGACTGCCGTCGGCGCTGACCTTCGTCGCCGAAGCTGTGGCTGAGACTGCGGCCGCCATGTTCCCGTGTTAATAACTGCTGCCTGGTTGTTTATTTCAATGGAGATCCTCCCCCAACTCCCTCCTCCTCCTCCTCGCCCTCCTCCTCCTCCGCGTCTCCGCACTTGCGGAGACACAGACCGCGCGAGCTCGCGAGCAGGGGAGGGGGCTCGGGAGCCAGGCCGTCCCTCCCTCCGCGTCCCAGGCGGCAACCGCCGCCAAGCACTGTCACTGGGGAAGGGACTGGGCGGAAACTTGCCTCCCGCGCCCCCGAGGAGCGGGCAGAGGCGGACGGGGGCTCCTCCGGGGAGTGGACCCGGGCCGCAGGGTCCACAGCATCTCGGTCGGCGGAGTCCTCCGGGAAGGCAACCCCGGCAGAGGTGAAGAGCAAGGGGACAAAATGGGTGACTGTGGCAGAGGGAGGGCGACCTATGGGTGACTGGAAGCGAAAGGAGAGTAAACAGAAGACTCCATGGGAGGGCAAAGGGCAGTGCCAAAAAAGAGCCAGAGAGTGGGACAGGCCGGGGCCGCCGAGTGGAGACAGTGAGACCGTGGGTTGCAGTCGGCGGAGACGATACCCCTGGACGAAGATCGGGGAGGGAAAGCCAGCGCCGGGTTCGCGCAAAGGAGTCTCCCGCCCGCGCTCGGGCCAGCCCCCCGGGCCAGCAGCCTGCACCTCTCGGGCGCACCTCACGTGCACAGCCGCGTCCAGCTGCAGCTCCCCGGCGTCCCGCGCCGTCAAGTCCCCCTCAGTTCCTACGGGGGCGCGCCTCCCCTGTTGCAGTGGCTGCCTTAAGATGGGATGGAGGGGCGCGACTGTGGGAGGCGAGCTTGAAGGGGGCCCATCTAGCCCTCGCATGATAAAGCAAAAGCTGCACTCGGTTTGCAAAACCTGACCTGGTTGAGCGTTCTCGGCAGGCCATGAAATCGCAGAAGTTTTTTTGTCGTTGTTGGGAAGCCCACTCTAGACGTCGGCGGAGTGTAGGGGATGCACAGGAGACTAGCATCCAAAATGCTTGAACCCCCATTTAAGTGTTAGTGTGGCTTTAGGTTTGGAAAAGCGAGTTTCTCCTACTTAGATATAATTAGTTAAAAGAAATGAGCAACATTTGTTTAACAGCAGTTGTCAAAATGTGAAAGCAACACATTTCCTTATTTTTAGTGTTGTAATGAGAAAGGTCACTTGCCATAGACAATAATGTTCACTGAACACTTACTATGTGTCTGGCACTGTGCTAAGTGATTTATATACATTATTGCTTTTAATCCTCAAGCTTTATGAAGTTAATTACCGTTTTTATTCTTCACAAAAAGAAAAAAACACTGAAGCTTAAAGAAGCAATTTTCCTAGGGTCACAGCCAGGAAGTTGGAGATTTGAGCCTGGGCAGGCTTCAAAGCCCATGGCTTTTAATCGGGTTTTCAACCTCCAATTTGTGGGAACACTACCAGATTTATCTGAGTAAAGAAAAAGTGTAAATGCCTGCTTGACTAGGCATAGAAAATATTTAGAAGACTAACAATAACACTATTATCTTGAGAGACTATAAGTGAGTGTGTAGTAGGGTGCTTCCAGTTTTTATTTTGTACACTCACCTAGTGTTTGACATGTTTTGCATTGACCACGTGTTAACATAGTAAATTTTTTAAGATTTTTGTAATTAGCTGGAATAGAATTATGTTCTCTGAAAACCCAGAGGATTCCCAAAAATTTGGAAACAGAAAATGGAGAGGGTTTTTACCCTGTCTTCCTCTACTGATATTATTCTATAGTGTTCCTTTAATGAGTTCTGTCCCATTGCAATATTCAGATTTTCTTCTCTGGCCTCACCCCCAACTGTGAGTTATCAGGAGTTAAGAAAAGATTCTCCTGAGTGGAGGATTTACCTCAGTGGTTCTGCTGCTCGCCTCGAAAGCACAAGGTTTTCAAAAACTAGCCTTGATGCTTGGGGCATAGTGGCGCAAACCTGTAATCCCAGTACTTGGGAGGCTGAGGCAGGAATATTGCTGTTGAGTTCAAGGCCAGCCTGAATTACAGAGCAAAACCCTGTCTCAACCTTAAAAAAACAAAAGCCATGATATGTATGCAAACAAATGAGTCCCCATTGCACTGCCATATCACACAATAAAACTTATTGCATGCTCAAGATACACCACTGTTTCTACAAAAAAACCCAAACTGACAGCATAATATAATGAGTTCCATGTCCAACTGCTACTCAGTTGCCTTGAACTTGAAAGAAGCATGTAACTTCTGCTCTCTAATATCTCTGGGCTTCCTCTGAACTTCATGCCATTATAGCTATTGTCTGGTGAAGTTGTTTATATCTTCATCTTTCTCTTTCACCAGATTGTAAGCTCCTCAGGGCCCAGGACCTTGTCTTGGTTTTGTTTGTACAGAATATAGCACTTAACAAGGAATCATAAAAGATAGCTTAATTGAATCTATAAAATATAAACAATATAGGAGTTCCCCTTATGAGTAGGGGATACATTTCAGGACCTCGATGGAAGCCTGAAACCTCGTATTTCTGAATGCTACATACGGTATTTTTTTCCCTTCACCTACTTACCTATGATGATGTTTAATATCTATATTAGGCACAGTAAGAGATTAACAATAATCAATTACCCGTAGCTATACTTAAGTTATGTGAATGCTTGTTTGCTTACTCTTGCAAAATATTTATGTTAACCTTTATGCTTAAAGAAACAACTTTGAAAAAAAAAAAGAAACAACTTTGCAGCTTCTCTTTGGCATATCTAACATCTGAGTCGTCAGCACACTTTTTTTGTGCTCTGGGGCCATTAGTAAGCAACATAAGGGTTATTTGAACACAAGCACTGTGCTACCATAATGGTATATCTGATAACTGAGGGTTACTAAGTGACTAACAGGTGAGTACCCCATACAATGTGGATAGGCAAGAAACAGGGATGATTACGTCCCAGGTGGAACACAGTGGGGGGGGGAGCAATTTAAAACTTATAAACTATTTCTTTTTCTTTCTTTCTTTTGGTTTTTTGAGATAGAGTCTCACTATGTACTTCAGGCTGACCTTGTACTCACAGCAATCCTCCTGCCTCAGCCTCCTGAGTGCTAGAACCACAGCTGTGCACCACTATGTTCAGCTACAAATTATTTCTAAAATTTTCACTTAGTATTTTCAGATCTCCGTTGACCACAGATAGCAAACTACAGAAAGTGAAGACGTGGGGGGGATGGGGTCACACTAATATACCTGTCCCAGGCCTCCTGTCCCCTGATACACCTCATGCTCCAGTGCCTCGCTCATAAAACAAATTTGTAAAAGACATTTGCCGTATTTTGAAGGAACTTAAGATGGCTGTGAAACCTCAAAATAATTATATATTAATAACTAGCCAGGGCCGGCAATGTAGCTCAGTGGCGCTGCACCTGCCTGGCAAACGCAAGGTCCTGAGTTTGATGGGGGGCAGGGGGCACTAGCCATAAAAGGAGGAAAAGATAGTAATAAATACATTGGCTTACAGATGCAAAAAAAAAAAGAAAGCAAAGATACAGGAACTCTTGTAACCAAGAGAGAACAACTCAATAAGGAAAAAGCAATGAGTGAAAATTACTGAAATTTAGTAGAAGCAGAAACTTGACAGACTATGGATGAATGAAACCAAAAAGAAAAATCAACAGAAGTACAAAATGCAGCATGAAATAGTAAACAAGTACAAAAAATGATAAAGTATGTGTTTAACAGCACCTAAGAAAAATCAGAACAATATGAGTACTATAGGATAAGAATTCATATATTTGTCTGCCTTCTTTTCCACATTCTGTTTTCAGGGTACTCTTTCACTCATAAGCTACATAATAAAAAGGGGAGATTCTGTACCATTTTTGTGTTAACCTGCTAGCATGCAATCCAATATAAAAAGTATAAAATGATAAATAGAGCTATAGAAGGTAAATAGCATGATATGAAATGGGCTGTGCTACTTACTGTGTGACCTTAGACAAATCACTAAATATTGCCACTTCCTCATCTGTATAATTGCTGCAAGATTCAAAATAATATAAATTTGCTCTGTTAGCTATTGAGCTCATTTACAGTATAAAAGAATATTATGCTGGCCTGGGATTTAGCTCAGTGGTTCCAGCGCCTGCCTCGTAAGCACAAGGTCCTGAGTTCAATCCCCGGTACCAAAAAAAAAAAAAGAATATTATGCTGGCTAAATCTGTGTAGAACATTTATTTTGTTGCATTCTCAAATTCAAAAGCAAATTTATTCTATTAAAAATGTAATCATTAGTGGAAATCAGTTAAAATATTTGACAATTTGATAATTGAACAAAACAACCATATGACCAAATGTTGTGTTCTTATTGTTTGCTCTCTTGTAAATCCCTTTAAAGATTTTTGTTTGTTTGTTTTGTTTTGTTTGGTACCAGAGATCGAACTCGGGTTCTTGCGCTTGCGCAGCAGGCGGCGAAACCACTGAGCCAAATCCCCAGGCCAATCCCTTTAAAGATTAAAGTTACTGTAAGTGTCTAATATGGGTCAAGCATATTACATAACATTTTTAATAAAATAGTCTATATATATTTCCCATTTAACATATGAGAAAACTAATGTTCTGTGAGATTAAATCATTTATGCAGGATCGTAAAGATTCCTTTTCTGTGTGACTAACAGATTGTGCTAAGATTCTGTTCTCTATCACTTAGTAGCTCTAATACTCTAAGCAGCACAGTATCTTCATTTCCTCAGCAGCTGTAACAATTCCTAGACATAATACATGCTCAGTCAATGATTGTGAAAGGAATACATGAACTGGCTCCCTTCAGGCCATACTGCACACTGTCACAGGATTTGTCTTTCTGCTTTACTGTTGCTTTCCCACTTGGAAAGAATGCAGTTACCTTCAGAATGAAATTCAAATACTTTACCCAAAGACCTTTTTAGGTGTAACTCTACTTTTCCTAGACACGTCTCTGTTACTGCTGAAAACGGTAACAGATACTTAATATCATCCCACTCACCTAGTGTTCTGGAGTCAAACTGCTATGCATTCCACACATGACCCTTTGTAAATATAGGCAAGTTGTACAGCATTTCTGCAAATCCTGTCCAGTACAATAAAGCAAGAAAATGAAAAGGAAGGAAATAAAATCACTTTTATTTACTGATGTGGTAATGTAGATATAAAATTCAAAAGAACCTATTAGCTACTACAACAAATTAAGGATTACAGGATATAAGGTCAATAAACAAAACAATTGTATTTTTGTATATTAGCCAAAAAATTCAAAAATGAAAAATTTTAAATGCCATTTATAAAAGCATAAGCATAAGTCAATTTAATGAAGATGTACAAGATCTCTACACTGAACAATGAAATTGCTAATATTCATAAGGCTCGATTAAAAGGAAAGATGAATAGCCTCAATATTAAAATGTCAGGTCTTCCAAAATCTATAAATTTAATACAATTCTAATCAAAATCCCTAGCAAAATTTTTAAATGAAAATTGAGATGTTCTAAACTTTATATGGAAGTACATATTACCTAGAATAGCAAAGACAAACTTGAAAAAGCACAATTTAGGTGACTTACATTACTGATTTCAAGACTTAGCTTAAAGCTGCAGTACTTAAGAGGGTGTAATATTGGTGTAAGAATAGACAGTAGGGCTGGGGATTTAGCTCAGTGGTTCTGCCACCTGCCTCAAAAGCGCAAGGTCCTGAGTTCGATCCCTGGGATAAAAAAAAAAAAAGGAAAGAATAGACAAGTAGATCAGTGGAACAAAGTCCAGAAATAGACTCCCAAGTTTATGGTCAACTAATTTGGTATAAAGTTGTCAAAGGAGTTCAAAAGAGAAAGGAAAGCTTTGTCAATAAATAGCACTGGAACAACTAGATATAACTATGCAGAAAATGAATATTGACTCCCACCTAACACTGCGCACAGGGTGAATTAGAGATGTATCATAGACTTTAATGTTAAAGCCTACTATAAAGTTCCTAGAAAAAAAACATGGAACAGTAAATATTGTTACAAATTTATGGTAAGCATTTTTAAAAAACAAAACCTACAAGATATTGTGTTAGTCAATACACAAATCAGTTATATTTCTGCATACTAAAGAGCCAAAGAGGAAGGGGCTGGGACAAGATATGGTTCCCAAGTTCACAACCCATGACTCATTCTTTTCAACTAGGCCCCACCTGCTAGTAACCCATTCAACTCTGAACTCATCAATGGATTAAACCCCAGATCAGACTAGCATCATCATGATCTGATCACATCCCAAAAGCCCATTAACTGGCCTTGGGCAACATTTTAGAGTGAAACCACAACAGACCTTATCAAAAGAAAACCAAATGATATATCACTAAACATCATAAAAGCAATAAAGTTCTAATCAAAAAATGCTATTAACAAAATGAAAAGGGAAATGCAGTCCACAGACTGGGAAAATATATTCGTGATATAACTATCAGGCAAAGTATATCAAGAATAAATAAAGAACACCTATAAAATCAGACAAACAGTTGACTAGCAAAATGAACAGACTTGAAAGCTACTTCATGAAAGTGTACAGAATGGCCAATAAATATATGAAAAGATGCTGGAAGTCATCAGTTATCAAGGAGATAATGCAAATTAAAACCAGAATAGAACCACTTACATACCCACTAGAATATCTAAAATTATGAAGACTGACAATACCAACGATTGGTGAGAATGTGAACCAATTGGAACTCACCGATTGCTGGCAGGATTATACATCCACATTGGGAAACAATGTGGCACTCCCTAGAAAGTTAAGCATAGACAATTCTACGCAACAATTATTTGAGGTATTTACCTAAGGGACATGAAAACATATGTCCACTAAAAGACTTTGCAAAACAGGAGTTTTATTCCTAATAGAGAAAAGCTGGAAACTAATTTCCATCATCAAAGTGGTAGAGGAACAAAGTGTGGTACACTCATGCAATGGAATAGCACTCAACAATAAAAAGGGAAACTGATATATACAACAATATGGACATGTTTCTATTATTATATAGGGATGGAAGTTGACATAGTAATTGTAGAGGTTGCAACAATGGATAGAGGAAAGAAAATTTTCTGGGATGAAGAAATATTCTGGGATATAAATATTGATCTGAGTGACAGTTATGTTTTGACATTGGTTGGTCAAATCTTATTGTTATACCTTTAGGATTGGTACATTTTGCTTTATGGAAATTATGTCTGAACAAAGCACTGTTGGCATTTAAAACTGGGATAGGAAGGAAGTTCCCCAATATGATGAAGTGTAATATAAAAAGCCTATAAGAAAAGTCATCCCTGATGGTGAAACATTTACAGCTTTCCCTTGCAACAAGGAAAGAAAATTTAGAATCATATGCCAGTATAACCATTTGTATTCAACATCATACAAGAGATTGTATCCCGTTGATGAAGAAAATAATAGTATATGGGGCTGGGGATTTAGCTCAGTGGTTTCGCCGCCTGTTGAGCAAGCGCAAGGACCCGAGTTCGATCCCTGGTACCAAAAAAGAAAATAATAGTATAAGAATTGATAAGGAAAAAACAAAACTGTCACTGGGTGTGGTGGTGCACCCCTGTAATCCCAGCAGTTGGAGGCTGAGTCAGGGGGATCACTATGAGTTTGAGGCCAACGTGGGCTACAATACTGGGCTCAAAGCCAGCCTGAACTACATGGTGGGACTCTGTCCTAAAAAAAAACCAAAAAAAAAACCCTGTCATTATTTGAAAATGGCATAAGTATTTATGTAAAAAGTCCAAAAGTGAGCCAGGTATAGTGAGTGCCACACGCCTGCAATCCACACTGGTGGCTGAGGCGGAAGGATCAGTTGAGCTTGTGAGTTTGAGACTCACCTGGGTAACACAGTGAGATCCCATCTCAAAGAGCCACACCAAAAAGAACAAGATTTTTATAAAACTCAATTGTACAGTATTTCTCTGATTTGATATGATTAGAAAATGAAAATTTTAAATGTAAATTGAGAGCCATTTGGCAGCATCCTTTAGAACTGAGCATGTCTGCTTTATGACCCAATAATTCTACTCCTAAATATGTATTCTAGAGAGTCCTTCATTAGAAAAATGAATAATTTAGTGGTTTTGCTCAGTGGAATACTATATTGTTATAAGAATGAAAAAACTGTAGTGCCACACAATAACGTTAATAAATCAAAAGATAACCTTGAGTAAAAGAAGCCAGATACAAAAGGATGCTACAATGTAGTGCTATGGATTTATACAAAGCTCAAAAGCAGGCAAAATGAGTGGTAGTTGATACCAGAGCAGTTGTTACCTTTTGGGGAGCAAACGGTACCTAGGAGGGCACATGAGAGATATTTGGGGATTATGAGTATATTTCTAATCTAGTGGAAGTCACATGGGCATTTTCATTTTATGGAACATTTCGCGTACAGTTCATCCAGGGTACATAAATATATATATATATCCCTTCAATTTTAAAAATATTATTGTGTTCATCTACTGATGTCTCCCTAACTAAACTACAGGATCCTTGATGACAAGGATCATATTTAAGATTTCTTAGTATCCCTCAGACTTTTATTAGAGTAGCTTCATAAGATACTACCTTACAAAAATAGATACAAGTGCCAATAAAGTTCATCTAGATTTAGTGTAAATGCAAATAATAGTAAGACAACATATTTATACATATATGTGTAAATATATATAACTACATATATAATTTATTTAAGTATTGACATTTTCCCTAAAGTTCTACTTTCTCTTAGTGTGTAACAATTCCAAGAGAGGATCTGGGGGCCAGGGATGTAGCTCAGTGGCACCATGCCTGTATGGCAAGCAAAAGGTCCTGAGTTTGATTCCTGGTACTGAAAAAAAAAAAAAAAAAAAGCGAGTGGATCTAAATGTTTCTTTAAAAGAGAAGATATAAATATAATGAAATCTGAGGATCGTCTCTCAGGTGTGCACTCTAGTAAGAACTGCAGTGTGGGTAGACAGAGCAGAACCCAGACGTGCCCATCTCAACATCACTTCACATAAAAATTCCTGCCAAGTCAGCTGATGAGTCCCCTCACAGAGATGTAGATTCTAGACCAGAATCTCAACTTAAAATCTGACATGACTTAGACTGTTTTCTTGCTTTTTGGCTTGGGGGGGTGGGGGGTGGGTGATGCAGGGGGGTTTGCATTTTTAAAGTGTAGTAAAATATACATAACTTAAAATTTTGCCGCTCTATTTTTACACTTGATCTTAGCCAAAAGGCCGAGAAGCGATTGCCACTCTATTTTTAAGTGTACAGTTCAGTAGCATTAAATACATTCACATTGGTGCACAACAATCACCTCTACCCATCTCTGGAATTTTTTCATGGAAATGTTCTGGACATGTTAGGACTGTTTCCCACCAAAGTTTCACATTTTTAGATCCTGTGCTCCTTGAAACACTCCATTAGGGAACTAAATCATGCTCAAAGGGGAACAAAATTGCAAGAATTTTGTAAAATCCTAGCTCCAGAGGAGGACGTTAACATTTAACTATAGCTAGTATAGAAACATGTCTTCATGAAACAGAGTGCTTCTAAGTAACAGCTCTTTTTCCTCAGTCAAAGGATCATCTTCAGAAGAGTAGTATATCCTTTGCTTCTTTTGAAATAGGCCTTTGTAGAGTCAGACCAGTTGAAAAATAGTCTCACCACAGAACACTCATTCTAGCCATGTTTCCTGGGCTTTAAATATAAAACTCTGGTTGTGTTCAAAACATTTACAGGGTCAATATTATACTTTAATTAGTCTATTATTGGTGAATATCCTTTAAAAAAAAATTTTGCAATGCAGTGAACCCCAGGATCTCATCCAGGCTAGGTGGGCACCCTACCACTGAGCTCCCTCCCCAACTCTCAATGTCCATTTTTATCATCCTTGATTTAATGCCTAGACCCTTGGGTTGTTGGTTTTTAGCTTTTCTCCAAGATGCTTGAAAAGATCCAGACACAATTGCCCAAGATTGCAAGTATTCACTGGCCCTAAACCCGTGTCCTTTTAAATTATTAATGTCCAAGCTCTTAAACCTAGTGGTAGTTATGTGAATATCTATTGCTTACATCTGCCACTCATCAATATTTTGTGTATATGATATTTAATTTAAAATTTTAAAACTTTTTGAGACAAGTCTTGCTATGTAGTTCAAACCGACCTTGAACTATATGGAACCCAGGCTGGCCTCAAACTCACAGCTATCCTCCTGCCCCAGCCTCCTGAATGCTGGGACTGTATGCATGTGCCACCTCGACTGGCTAAAAATTTAAACTTCAATAACAGTTTTACTTGCGCATATTCTGTTGTTATAAAGCAACAAAAGATACTAAGTCGATCCTATTTTTCTTTTAGACTGAGATTTTGGGGTCCCTCCCACCGGTAGAGGGAATGGAACCCAAGGCCCGGTCCATGCTAGGCAAGCACTTTACCATTCAGCCACATCCCTGAGCCCTACACTAAGATTTAAAATAAATTGCTAATATTGAGTACTTGCTGGAGGGGTAGGTGCTAGGGATTGAACCCAGATCCTCATGACCACTTCCTCATAGCTGAGATCTACTGCTCTCAAAAGTTCATAGTTTTCCTTATTCTTGAACCCTCTCTACCATTGCTAAAATGAGCATGGTGGTACATGCCTGTAATTTCAGCACTCTGGAAGGCTGATGGAGGAGGATCCAAGTTTGAGCCGTTTGGCTAATTTAGAGGCTTAGTAAAACCCTGCCTCAAAATTTTAAAAAGGCTTGAGGATGTAGCTCAGTGCAAAGGCCCTGGAATTAAATCAACCCCCAATCTCTCTCTCTCTCTCTCACACACACACACACACACACACACACACACACACATGCACAATAAACAAAAAACCACCAAAGCCAACTGAGTCAAGAGTACTCTTCTACAGGTGTAACACATTGCTCTGAGACTCATCATTCCAATCTATACACAGTTAACAGAGTCACCATCCAAGTACAGCAGATTTACTTCTATTTTTTCATGGAAAGCACACATGCTGGTTACATTCTATTACCAGTACAGTACTTTTTTTTTCAATGATGGGGATTGAATTCAGGGGCTCAAACATGCTAGGCAAGTGGTTTACCTCTGAACTATAGCCTTAGCCTTTAGTAACATTTGTGACACAGGTTTTAGGAGGGAAGCTCCAAGAATTTAAATCTCTTGCAAACCCTTGTTCCCATAGAAAAAAATACGTTTTACATCACCACCAGTCAATGAAAAAGCACATATGTGAAATCAGTCTATGAACATTGTGCTCTTATCCTAATAGTTTAAAGCCTTTCACAAAAGCATAGATTTTTTTAAAAAAACAGCTTTTTTGTCATAGTTAATAGTATTAAAAGACTGTCATTTTTACAATAAGAAACATATATTAACAACCTTTGCCCAGAAGGATGTGAGATAGTGCATAAAATGATCACAAATGGTATAGGATCGCTTCTTTCCATTTACGAATTCAATGCAAATCTATTGAGTTTCTGTTATTCAAGGCTTTATTCTCAGCATTGGAGACCTGGTACTGAAGAAAATTCTTTTCTCTTAATGGAATTTACTGATGACATGACACACTCTAGGCACTCAATAAACACTTATCGGGTGATGAAATTGTGGCTTAAAAAATCATTCAAGTATGATAAATACTTATGCTTTGTAAAATTCAGTGAAATTAACAAAGGGGTTGCAAAATATAAACTAAACAAGAGAGTTTGTTTCAGCAAATAGTTAAAACACTTTTTAAAATTCATAATGAAGTAAAAAAAGATTCATAATGAAGTAATACTGGGTAGGGGTATTAGGTGACCACAACCTGAAATGAGACAACTCTACAACCTACGTGGCCATTACTTTGCTGGGCACTGGTTAAAAGACAAGTGTCATCCCCGCTACTCCCGTTACATCTTTTGCAAATTACAACTTTGAAACCTAAGCATATTCTATATACAAGCAGTTTAGATTTATCATCTTAACTTCAAAAGTTGTTTCAGCGGATGGTGACATTTTGGTGACGTTGTGCCACCCCCAAGTCTTTAGTACTGCTTTTGTTTCACAGGTTTTAGAAAGGCAGCTCTGAGAATTTAAACCCCTTTTATTTTTCCAAAGTAACTGAGGCTTTAGTCTATTATAACTCATCTTCATTTAATTTTATTTACTTATTTTGGTGCTAGGGATTGAACTCAGGGCCTTGTACATATGAAGCACATGCTCTACCACTAAGTCACATTTGGGTTGCATTTTAAATCCCATCTTCATAGATACCTTTAATACATTCTCCCAGAATTCATGTGTTGTTCCTTAATCTCCAAACTCATACACTAATGGTATTTACAAATGTGTCCTTGGGAGGTGTCTTAGTTACTTTTCTCTTCATCGTGAGCCCCCTGTACAAATAAAAAGGAAGTTAAAAACTTCCCTCATAGAACGGCACAAGATAAACATTCCCAGCCCAAATCAGGGGATAGAAAGGAATGGAACCAAAGCAAATCCAAAATCCAGCAGGGGAAACATTAAGTCCCATAGTTCCATGTCCAGCATCAGGGTGGCAAGTTTTGAACTCCAAAGAACTTGGGAGGCTCTGCCCCTATGGTACCGTCAGTGGTTGTAGATCTCATAGTTTCTCTCTAGGGCCTACTTTGCTCACTCCTTACAGTTTTCCTCAGATGACCCATGTTCCTGGCTTCTCCAATCTTCTGAAGTCTCCACTGCGCCTTCAGCTTCCCACTCACAGCTTCACACACTGCCCTTGCCGGGGCACCCTGCCTGGCCTCCCAGGCCTTCTTCTAAAATCTGAGTGGAAGCCTTCCTGACCCCACAACTCTTGCATTCTGTATACGCATAAAACCAGCACCATGTGAATGACGCCAAGGTCTGCCACCAGCTGGAGCAGTAGCCAGACTCCTTTCTTGGCTGTAGGGGTTGAGTGCCCAGAAAACAAATCCTGACAACTTCCCTAAGTGCAGCCATTCTGGAACATAGTGCTCTGGGGCTCTCTTCTCAAAGCAAAGTCTTTCACTTTTGAAAATTTCTGGCTGCAAAGGGTGGGGTCCTGCTGGTTCTTGTGATGTTGTCAGGCCATCTATTCTATTGTCTTCTTCTGAAATATTAGGATTTTTCTTGTTTGTCTTTTCAGCAACCAATTTTTCCTCTGTTCAATATTTGCAGGAAGCAACTTTACTGGAGCTTTCTTTCTAGCTAAACTCAAAATTTTTAAGTCATTCTGCTGGGTTATTTGTTCTAGGTTCTCTTAAAGCCCCCAACAGTAGCCATGCCACTGTCTTAACATTTGACTGTCTTATAATTTCTTCCACAAAATTAATTAGTCCACTGCCTTTAATCAATCTCAGGCAAAGTCTCTGGACCTGAGCAAAAGGCAGACATTTTCTGCCAAAGGGTGACACACATCATCTCAAGTCTAACAGCCAATGCAGTACTTGTTCCTAACTGAAACCTCCTGAGCCTCATCTTTACTGGCAGCATTTCTCCTCTTTGTTTTTTTGTTTTTGGTACCAGAGATCAAACTCAGGAACTTGTGCTTTCGAGGCAGGCACGGTACCACTGAGCTAAACCCTTGGCCCTTGGCAGCATTTCTGTCCGCATTCTGGTCTTCTGAACTCTGACCAGAATCGCCCATGAAGCACTGTTTAAATCATTCCAGGGCTGCTTCTTCAGCCGGCATCTCCAAACCTTTCTAAACTCTTTCCACAAGCCAGTCCCAAAGGTTCCTGAACCACATGGTCAGGTAATATTATAGCAATGACCCCACTCTTGGTACCAAAATATGTCTTAGTTACCTTTTTCATTGCTGAGACAAAAATGCAACACCTACAAGTTAAAGGAGGAAAGGTTTATTTCAGTTCACAGTTGTAAAGGTTTTACTCCCAAATTAGCTAACTCCAAGGCAGGCTGGCATGGCAGAGGGTCACTGCAAAGGAGAAACAGTCTATGGTGTGGGAGGGCAGGCAGAAGGCAGAAAGCAGGCAGCAGTAGCAAGCAGAAGCCTTCTTTCTGTCCCTTTACATTCTATACAGGCTGTAAGCCTATTGATGGATGCCACCCACAACCAAGGTGGGGCTTCCATTATCCACCCCCTTAATCCCAGCATCACAACCTTAATCCACATTCACATACCCTAATCCAGCCACCTTCAAAACTCCCCACCTATGACTGCATGACATTTGGGGGGAACATCTAGATACAAGCCATAACAGGAAGTGATTAGGATTAGATGAGTCAGTGAGGGTAAGAACTCCATGACTATATTAGTAGCTTTCTAAGAGGAGAGAGACTGGAGTAAGAAGCTTGCTGTGTCTCACACTGTGATGTCCTGTGTCATACTCTGAGATTTTGCAGTGTCCCCACCAGCAAGAAGGACCTCACCATATGCAACCTCCAACCTTGAACTCCCTAGCTTTTAAAATTACTAAGACACTCCCCAAAGCCAAACTTTTTTTCTGGTACCAGGGATCAAGCTCGAGACCTTGAGCTTGCGAGGCAGGCGGGGGAAACACTGAGCTAAATCCCCGGCCCCAAACATGTTTTTTATTAGAGTTCTTTAGAGAAACAGAAATGAGAGAGAGAGAGACAGAGACAAGAAGAGACAGTGAGAGAAATTTTAAGAAACTGGATCACACAGCTGTGAGGCTTGACAAGCCCAAAGTTGCATGGCAAGTATGGCAGGTCAGTGGGCTGGAAATTCCTGTAGGAGCTGATGTTGTGATCTGGAGTCCGAAGAAATTCTGGATGTGGAATTCCCTCTTTCTTGGGGGACTCCAGCCTTTACAGCCTTTAATTGATTGGATGAGGACCACCCATCTACTCTGGTGTTTGACCAAACATCTGGGCAACATAGACTAGACAGGTTGACACATACATCAAAATAGCCCACTCCGTGACAACTTGGCATCCACACACATCTCCTTAAACTATACTTAATCTCCAAATAATTGTCTCCAAATATTTATGTTATGTCTAACATAAATAAATTTTCTATGTGCAACCAAGAACACACCAATCCTGTAACTTAAATAACTTAAATGCTACAATATAAGTCAATACATCTATGTATTATTATATATGCTATATGATACATGTTATATGATAAGGGGATATAGGAAAGACAAAAACAATATTTGTCCTGCACACATACATACATTCATAACAAAACAAGTAAAAAATAATTACAACAATTACAGTTCTCATTTCTGTTATGAGTCATGTGATCTTAGTGCCTACAACTTAGTGCCTTTTTCCTCTATATATTCCATATTCTCTTTGCTTTCAGCAAGCACCTCACTCAGTTGGTCATGGTTCTTTACCTGGTGGAGTGACCCAAAACTTCATTCCTGAAGAATCTAGGCCATTAGCAGGTGTCTCTTATTGATTTTAATCTAGAGCATGGTAGTATTAAGAGACTCCCTAACAGCTGTTCTATAATCCAGGCAGTCTTTTTTTTACCATCATTCTGTTTTCGCAGATCAATTTCCCTTTGGGAATCAGGATCAGTCACTACAGTCAGTATAATACATTAACTCCCTTCTTTGCTGATTAATTCAGAGTCATGAAGTATTCAAAGTGGCCAGGTGGCAGTCTTAACTTCAGTTCATAGTCACTGTTGTGTTTGGTAATGGAAACATATCTGCCTCTGAAACCAAGACCTGTAGATTAGCAGCATGTAAAATCTCAGAAGCAGGAAACAAAAATATTGCTAGTGGATCACTGTAGTAGTAGTGATTCTCATTTTCATCTTTTAATTCCTGCCCTGTGAAAGTGAGAAACAGGAGAAACAGGACCTTAGCCACCACCAGACACTGACTTAGAGAACATGCACTGATTTAAGGCACATACAGTTACCTAAAGAAACTTATCTCAGCCCTGCAAGGTATCGTCACCTAGCTGGAACTATAGCTGAGCCTTTCTATCAAGCCACCTGCTTCGAGAAGGTAGGAAATGTGGTGAATTACATGAACATGGGTCCACTGCTGCATTCCATTTATCATGGAGTGAGTTTCTTGATCAGAAGCAATGCTGTGTAGAACACCTAGATGGTAAACAGGGTGATCTGGTCTGTGGATAACAGCCTATTTCCCCAGTGACTCCTGGCATCACCCAATGGATGCCAAACATTGCAGCCACGAAGACAATGTGGATTTTGAATTGGTGCATCCCAGCAGCAGAGACCATCTCTGAGTTCCCAGTATGACACCATTCTCCCAGGGTAATCAGCCAGCAACATGGCGGCAGGCAGATTTCAAGGGACAGCTTCAATCATAAAAAAAAAATTTACAGAGAATAGAAAAAAGAACAAGGAAAAAATTGTTTTTATCCCAGTGGTGATCTATGTAATTATCCCCTTCTTATATGTTTTTATTGCTAACTTTTGTACTGGGGATTGAACTTAGGTCCTTGCACTTGCGCAGCAGGCAGCGAAACCACTGAGCTAAATCCCCAGCCCGGTCACTTTTGATTTAACTCTGCAACTATCTTTTCCTATAATTCTAAACAACTTGTGTCATCTATCAATGTGTTTTTACTGTCCTTTACACCAATTGTTAACCAATTTTTAATTTTTAATTTCAAGGTATCATCAATTTGACCTCAATTTCAATAACTTCCCATTTATCTCCCCACCCCCAGACCCCCGCCCAGCATGTAGAGCATGCTAGGCAAGTGCTCTATCACTAAGTTACACCTGCAGCCTGCCCATTGCTATTGGTGCAGCTGTAGTGTTTGGATACATCTCATTTTCCTATGACTTCCAATTAAACATGAATTACAATAATTTTGTTTTGTTTGGTTTTCCAGCACTGAGAATCAAATCTAGGAGCTTGCTCTACTACTAAGCTGTACCCTTGAACCCCTAACTCCTATAGTTCAAAAACCCAATTTGGAAAAATTGCAATAGAAATATACTTTATTAATATACTTGAAATTAAGTTTTAACATATTGCTTATTTAAGTGCCTCCATCAAGCACATACGGCACTTGATCATATTTACTGGATCCCCTGGTACTAGATCGTAAGCCCCTTAAAAGCAAAGATCATATTTCAATCTCTGCTGTCTGGCATGGTGTAGACTTTTAATGAATGAATAGTAAATGAATAAGTGAATGGATGATAACTAAATTAGTTGTATAATTTCCATAGTGTAGTCTGAAGAATACTTCTCCTGCCAGCTCCAAATGATGCCAAATGAAATTTCTTTCACAAATGTCAAATCATTTACTTTCCCAACCGGACTTAATTTACGACAAAAACACCTTTGGAAAACCTTATTCATTTTAACTTATTCATCTAAGATGGAGGTTCTCCATTTTGGCTGAAGATGAGAATCCTGTCTTCATCTCTGTAAAAATAAACTTGGAGCCCCAGGTGATTCCAGTGTACAGGCAAAGCTGAGAAGCACTATGGTATGACAAGTAACTGATGGCACATTCTAAGAAGCAAGAAGAAAAAATGAGGTCCCCAATTACTGTAGCTGAGAAAGTCCTGGTGAGGGGGAAAGAGTGGAGAGTTTGAGAAGAGCTCAGCCCTATTTTCAGGAGGGGAGAGGAGTGCTTTTTAAAAGCTCTTGTCTTGAAAAATTAAGGGGAAACGATTATGAGTACTTTCTAAAGAGACTAACTTTGAAGAGGAAGGAATTTAAAATTTAAATTTTAAGATGAGGTCAGAGATTCCAACAAATGCTAATAAAAGGGCCCTTTGAATTTCTTGGACTTCTTATAAAAATACTCCACAGGCAGAAAAATATAGTGGATGTGTTAGGTGAACAGAGTAGTATGCTAAGAGAAAAGCATAATGAAGAATCAAAGCTGACCAAACTTGAGACAAGGAAAAATGTTTTAAAGAATCAGTGTCCTCCAAGTTTGTGTCTGTATCTCAATTGTGACATAAAAACTGTCTTATGAATATGGCTGAGGAACAGAAAAGAAAAACACAGGGGCCTGGGATTTAGCTCAGTGGTTCCCCTGCCTGCCTCGCAAGCGCAAAGACCGGAGTTCAATCCGCAGTACCAAAAAAAAAAAAAAAAAAAGAAAGAAAGAAAAGAAAAACATAAAGCTTGGCATTCTAGTTCCTATCTTGCTATATGTTCTTAGGTGGGTTTCTTCATTTTTCTGGGGCTCAGTTTCCCTGTCTGTAAAATTGGGGAGTTGAAAGCTTGGACTAAGTTAGCTTCCTGTGTAGTTAGCTTTTTGCTGCTAGACCAAATAACTGAGAATAATAATTTAAGGGAGGAAAGACATTTTGGCTCATGGGTGCAGAGGTTTCAGTCCATGGTTGGCCAATTCTATTGCTGTGGGCCTGAGATGAGGCAGAACATCATGATGGAAGATGTGCTGGAGGAAAACTGCTCACCTCAGGGTGGCCAGGAAGCACAGGGGTGGGAAGAGGCAGAGAGGAAGGGGCAGAGATCTAGATACAATTCCCCAGGCCAGACCCCAGGATCCACTTCCTTTAACTAGACCCATCTCCTAAGAGCTCATGAGTCATGAATTCATCGGTGCATTAATCCACTGACGTCATTAGCATCCGTGTGATCTGATCAACTGGCCTTTGAGGGACATTTTAGATCCAAAACCATAACAGTTCCTATAAAAGAATAAATATGTGAACCAGGCGAGGTAGCACTGCCAAAAAATAAAAAATCTTACATATATATATATATATCTCCATATACAGATAGAGATAAAGAGATACAGAGATATATAGATATAGATATAGATATAGCCAGGAGCGATGCTGTATGCCTGTAATCCCAGCATTCCAGGAGGCTGAGTTTAAACCTTTAAGGAGGATCTCAAGTTTAAGCTTGGCTTGGGCAATTTAGCAAGACTGTCTCAAAATAAAAAAGGACTGAGGATGTAGCTCAATGTGAAGGCTTTGGGTTCAATCCCAGTATAGATAGATAGATAGATGACAGATAGATGGTGTTCCCCTAGGCTCAGGGTCAGAGTGGAAATATCTGGAAGCCTCCACTCCAAGTCCAAATCTTCTTATTGATCTCGTTTTGTCTTAAAAGTTTGTATCTTGGTATATGAATTTTCTCTCAACAAACCTGTTTATTTTTAAATCCATGTTGGTATTCCTTGTCATTCTTTTTTTGTGGGGCGGGGTGGGGCGGGGTGCCGCAGAGTACAAGACCCAAGACGTTCTGAAAGTTAAACACATACTCTATCCCTAGGCACCATCCACAACCATTGTTCTGTTTTTTAAATATAGTTGAGCTCATGTTGTATGCAACATTTTATAGTCTGCTTTTTTCAGGGAATATCTTTCACATTTTATATGTATGATCAAAAGTTTTATTACCTTTCTTTCAATAATGTTCAGTCCTGTGGCTGTGCTCTAATGTATTAACCTCCTCCTACCTTGGGATACTCATGCAGTATCAGGAAGCTGGGAGGTCTGAGGTTGAAGACCTTCTTACTGGTGGGGAGTCTGCAGAGTCCTGTGAAATCAAAGGCCATGACATGGTCAGAGGGGCACCTGTGAGAGGTATGGCCAAACTGGCTCTTATTTCAGACCCATTCTCTATCAGTGCATTAATCTATGATCATATTAATCCATTCAAATGGGTTGATCCTAACGATGAATAAATAAAGCGATTCATTAATCACCTCTTAAAGACCTTGTTTGTCCTGCCTCTTAATACTTCACAATGGAGAAGAAATCCCAGCAAGAGTTTTGGTGGAGACCTTCAAACTATAGCAATGAAAAGGGTTTTTTTTTTTCTTACAGCTAACGGGTGTTAATTGATCTCTCAGTGATGTAAATTGTAATTTGTTCTTTCTGGAGATCTTGCACAAGGCAGGGGAGAGGAGAAACTAACACGACTGAAGGTCTACTCCACACAGGTCTTTCGTCACCCGGTGAGGGAAGGGCCTCATCCACTCTGTGGAATAAGTGAAGACTCAAAGGAACCAGGTAATTGGCTAAAGATGCATGGTGCCAGGATTCGAATTCGGTCTGGCTCCCCCAGATCCATCTCAGGCCTCCCCTTCAGCACTCTGTGCCATAGGAGCAGAAAGGCCAGGAGGTCCATGTCCTTGAGCTCCCAGCCAGTGCCTCTGGCCACCCTGTCCTGTCCTCAGCCAGCCTGAACTACATAGTGAGACCCTGTTAAAAAAAAAAAAAACCCGAGACAGAGTCTTGCTAAAATCCCTAAGTTTCCCAGGCTGGGCTCAAACTTGCAGTCCTCCTGCCTCAGCCTCAGCTTCCTAGAGTGCTGAGATGATGACAGGCGTGTGCCACCTTGCTTGTACAATCCGTAAAAACGATGCTACCTATGCCATAGAAAAGATGTAGTAAATTGCTGGGCTGTGCACTGATAAAAATTTATTTAAGGACACTGAAATTTGAATTTCATGCAGTATTTATGGCTCACAAAGTATTCTTCTTTTCTCAATTTTTTTTGTCCATTTGAAAATTTACAAACCAGTCTTACTTAGTTTATACGTGGTGCCAAAAAAGGCAGTGTGGGCCATAGTTTGAGACCTCCCCAGCCCTCACAAGGGTGGTTTGTGAGTGAGTAATGGGTAGATGTGAATCATGTTCCAGTTGCTCCATGTAGGGATATGTATAGATAACAAAGAACTCCTCCAAGAAACCTGTGCTTGTACATCAATATATGTGAGAGCGAGTGACATGCGATCTCATCTACATGTCTACCTTGTGCAGTGCTCAAATCAGGCTCATTAGCATATCCATCCTCTCAAATATTTATCATTTATTTCTTGTGAGAACATTTACAACCCTCTTTTAAGTATTTTAAGATGTACAGTGTTAATTGCCATCGCTGTGTGATTGTCAGAAGGTCTAACTGAAACTCTTTACCTGTCGACCAACATCCTCCTTTTCCCTGTCATGCTCTCCAGCCTCTGGAAGCTACCATTTTACTCTCTGCTTCCATGATGTTATATGCAATTATTATTTGTCAATTGAAAATAAAATAAAGTATAAAAAGAAATACATCTCTTAGAGACCAGACAATAATGAATCCCTTCTGATAGCAGTTAGCACTCCCACTTGCTGGAAAACGTCTTTCCATTAAGTATGTTATGGGGCCGGGGATTTAGCTCAGTGGTTCTGTCGCCTGCCTCGTAAGTGTGTTATGTTTTTTTATTTCCTCTACACTCTAACCATATATTTTTTTTTTGGTACCGGGGATCTAACTCAGGACCTTGTGCTTGGGAGGCATGTGGCAGAACCACTGAGCTAAATCCCCGGCCCCTAACCATATCTTTTAAGAACAGTGCACCCTGGCCTTTCAGCACCCTGCAGTTCTCCCCTTTGATCTTCACCTCACCACCCTGCCTCGGCCACTCTCTCCAATGGCCATACTTTAGACTTTATTGGGGTTTGTTGTTTGTTTTTGTGCTTGATGTTGAACCCAGGGCCTCATGCATACTAAGCACGCACTCTGCCACTGAGCTACACATCCAGCCCCTTACTTTTGACTGTAAAGCTTAAACTCTCTCCATTCTTGAGCCCATCACCTCCACCACATTGCTCCATCTTCTTACTCTCTTTCACCCTACTCCTTTTACTACTTTATTTCCAACAGTCCTTCTACCCACCATTGGGATCCATACTCAACTGCTTCTATGACCTTTTCACTGTCTTTCACTCAAATCAAATCATCACTTTCCTCCTTATCTACCCTAAATTGCAACAGCAATCCTGATTCTTTTTTCCTTACTTACACACTCAAGGTCTGGTTTTCATAAACTGAGTGGTGTCTTTAATTCAGGAAATAATGGAGAAGATGCCGGAGATAAAGAAGGTGAGTTCGAGGTGATCATTCTCCTGTGATTTCCCATGTGCTTACACACATTAAGTAAATAAATTTGTGAATTAGCTTCCTGTCACTGGGCTATAATACACAACACCCACAGTTTAAAGGAAGAAATGTTTAATTTGACTCACAGTTTCAGAGAATTTAGTCCATGGTTAGCCAGCTCCAAGGCAGAAACGTCATGGCAGGAGGATGTGGCAGAGCAGAGTTGCTCAGTTCCTGGCATCCAGGAAGCAGAGCCAGGAGCAGTGCCAGAGAGGAAGGGGTCAGGGGCCAGATTAGCACCCAAGGTCATGCTTTTATGACCCACTGAGACACACCCATAGGTGTCTTCCTCAGTCCCCAGGGTGCCTCCCAAGCAATCAAATTGACACAATCAAGCCTAACTGTCACAATTTGCATGCCTTTTTCTGAGAGAGAGAGAGAGAGAGAGAGAGAGAGAGACAGACAGACAGACAGACGCAGAGACAGACAGAGAGAGAGACAGGACACAGACAGAGAGAATGAGTTAAATTTTGTATCCTCCCCCAGCGCTGCACTGCCCCTGAGGGCAGCTTCTCTCACCTAAGCCTGGCCTGGTGATGCCTTTAGTGCCAGAGGCACTTGTGTGTCACTCTGTCCTACCAGCATTTCTCTAGGACCATCAACTCCCTCGGCTGTTTGGAGCCAGGATTCATCTGCTGTCCCAAGGTACAGTCAGAGGAGGAGGATATAAATAGAACTAGATTTTCCAAAATTACCTGAGCCACTGTCTCCATTTCCCTCAGCTCTTTCAAGTATATTTTTCATAGAATAAATCCAGACAGAGAATAAAAAGCAGATGCCAGATACACAACAAAACCTCTTTTCTCCATAGTTGGATAATTTGTGCTTTCTGGGCCAAGAAGAGGATGACCTACTACTTCCTACTGGGAAATAACAGGTTTGGGAAATACACTAGTGGTTCTCATCCACAAATGATAAGCTGAAGTAAAATCCTCTTAAAAATACTGAACATGTACCAGAGCAAGCAAAATGTACATATGACATGACATTGCTCTGATGGCTAGTACATACATTCATATTAAAGAAAACTAAGAAAAATTAACTGCTTTTAAACAGAGCTGTTGGATTAATAGACAGACAAGGAGAGGGCATTATATCATGTATATTTGAGTTTTGTAAAGTATTCATACAATTATATGAAATTGTATGAATAAATCATCTCAAATTGACTTAGTATGGGCAATAATATGTATGTACTCAGAACTAACTAAAAGATGAGCAGAAGCAGAAAATGTGGTTGAGTTTTTGCTTTTGGGGAAAGACGTCTCAACATGTTGTCCAGGCTGGTCTCAAACTCCTGCATCAGCCTCCCAAGAAGCGGGGACCACAAGTATTGCCGCTGGGCCCAGCTGATGTGGCCATGCTTTCGGTTAAAGCTGTGTACTTTGAGTTCTTTGATACCTGGCATGCTGCCAACCAGAAGGCTTTGGTGAGTGACTCTTTCATCTACCCATTCAGTGTTATTTAATCCAAGTTCCCAGAGGTCAGAGTCCATGACTACGCATCTATTTGTTTTTTAATTTCTTGTTCCTTGTACTGTTCCTGGCATGTAGTAAGCTCAATAAATATAGTTGGAATGAATGAATGACTAAGATAGTGATACTGAGAGGGTATAATTCTACAGTGCTTTTGTTTTTAAACCAAGAAAGCCTAAATTTAATATAAAGTATTTGAATATTGTCAACCTGACTTTGTGTCCAATGATAATTCTCCAATGTGATACTCTTCTCACACAACTGAAAATTAGACCTTAACGACATATTATTAGCTGGTAGAACTGATTTTAATATTTTTAAAGGTAGCCTTGAAGTTAGTAATAAATACCTTACTTCAGTTTTCAGTGGGAAAAATAAATGGAGAGTATTTCATTAAAACAGAGGAATTAGTAAAACGAGAAATAAAGTAGAAATTAACCTGAGAATCTTTTTCGTTTGTTTGCTTGCTTGTTTTTTTGAGACAGGGTCTTGCTGTGTAGTCTGGCTGACCGTAAACTCAGTGCTGGGATTGCAGGCGTGTGCCACCACACCTGGCTAAACTGAGAATTTTTAAGTATATAACTCTGACTTTGAAAATGGGAAGATTAAGATATTATCAGGATTAGAATTATATCTGAGTGTAAGTAATGATCTATTTACATGAGTGCCTTACTGAAACCAAATACATAAATATCTTCTTCTCCTCTTCCTCCTCCTCCTCCTTCTTCTTCCTCTTCCTCTTCTTCTTCTTCCCCTTCCCCTTCCCTTTCCCCTTCTCCTTCCCCTTCTTTAATTTTTTGGTAGTGGGGATTGAACCCAGAGGCTTCTACATACTGGGCAAGCAATCCACCACTGAGCTACATCCCCAGCCCCCTTGGGCTCATCTACTTATTTTACAACTATGTTCAAAAGTAGTTATTTTTTCTCCGATTTTTTTTTCAGTACTAGGGATTGAACCCAGGACCTTCACACTGAGCTATATCCCCAGATTTTTTTCTGAAGACAGGGTCTCACTAAGTTGCTAAGTTGTCCAGGCTGAGCTTGAACTTAGGATTCTCTTGCCTCAGCCTCCAAAAGTAGTAGGATTACAGGTGTGTGCCACAATGCCTAGTTTTAGATTAATTTTCTTTTATATGAATGTTTTATTGGTCAGCAAAAATGGGATCACCATTTATGAATTTTGTACACGAAAGCAAGCAAATATCTCAATAACCTGCTGCTTGAATGTTCTAAAAGCCCTTCTAAGCTATCTTAATGTTTTAAGAAATTGAACAGTTATTTATCACAATTTGTACAGACAGCACTACCTCCCCTATCCCCAATTCTATTTCTCTCAACTTATTGGAGAAATTATTACCTTATTTTTGGTACTGGAGATTGAACTTGGGACCTTGCACTTGTGAAGGAGGTGGCAGAACCACTGAGGTAAATCCCCAGCCCTGATTATTGCCTTTTTGGGGGCAGTGTTTAGTAGTGAAACTTGCACATGCTAGGTAGGTGCTCTACCACTGAGCTATACACCAGGATTGGGCAACCTATTTATGCTGACTGTTGGTTATAGGAAGAAGATGGTACCAGGGTTGCCCTGTAGCCCCCAAGTTCATGCCATATGCCATGTGCAGTTCCTTCAACAAGATGCCAGACCACTGTTTATCTTTGCTTTATAGGAAGTCAAATCAGACAAGATACAACTGGGGTGATGTGGCTTTTCCAATTTGATAAATCAGATATTTTAGTTGGGTAAAGACAAATGTTGCACACCAAGAATCAGTTTACATAAAATTGTTCATATGAAGGCTTTTTTAGTGAAATAGGTAATATAAAATTTTAATGTTTTCTTTTCTTTTTTTTTTCTCCCATTGCTTGGGATTGAACCCAGGGCCTGGCACATGCTAAGCAACTACTCTACCGCCGAGTTTTATCCCTGGCTAAATATACTTTAATTTCTGACTGCAATGATATAAAAATATAGAAATTAGCATGACTCTAATTCCAGGGTTTATAAGAATAGGATATTCTTCCCCTGAAAAGTTTTATTAATAATACTTTTGCTACCCAAGTGGGCTGGTACACACCTATAGTCCCAGCTACTCAGGAAGTTAAGGCAAAAGCATCGCTTGAATCCAGGAGTTCTGGGCCAGCCTGGGCAACATAGGGAGATCCTGTCTTAAAAGACAAGAAAAGAGAAGACTGCTTTTGTTGTACAAGTATTTCTGTACTGGAAAAATTAGTGTTTCTCAAAGTCTTTAGTTGTAGCTGTTCTGCTGTCAATGATGAGGGGAGACAAGAACTTAGTTTCGTGCTTTGCTTGAAGTAAAGCAGCGTAGCAACTGTTTTGTAGGGCAAACTGCTCAGCAAGCACTATGCTCTTTGTGCAGAACCTATAGTGTGCTGGTCAAACTAATTTGTCAAAAACAAGTCTAGAATAAAAGCTATCACTCCACTGCAGTTACTTACAGTGAGGTAGATACTAGTATCTATTGCACGATTTTCAGTCTAAAATAGTAAGAAAAAAGGTTTTCTGTGGTTGATGACAACATGTAACCACCTTACAGCCTCTGCTTTTGAAAACCTCAAAAATTTCCAAATTCCAGTTTGTAATTCTATTGCCATATGCCAAAGATCAGTCTAAGTACAAGGCACATCAGCTTACCTTAAGGAATGACATACATACAAGTCTAAAATGTTTTTTTGCAGTGCTATAATCTAATCAGCTCCATTCTTTATTCATACTTGGCTCTTGTTTTAAAATGTGAATAAGGCCTGGAGCTTGAGGGTGAGCACTAACCTCTCAGATTAGTCCTATTAAGAGATCAGAAGGCAGGCATGAGGGAGATGAGGCAGGATAGCTGAGTTTGGGGCCAGCCTAGGTTACATAGTGAGTTCAAGGCCAGCCTGAACTACATAGTAAGACCCTGTCTCAGAAAAAAGGGGGGAGGGGGCAGAAGGTGAAGAGCAGAGACACTTTTCTATAAGAAAGTGGGAGTGCTGGGCATGGCGGCACGTGACTGTAATGCCAGCACTCTGGGAGGGTGGACCAGAGGATCACAAGTTTAAGCCCACCCTGGGCAACTTAGTCACTTAGCAAGATCTTGTCTCAAAATTTACAAATACAATAAGGCAGGGAATGTAGCTCAGTATTTGAAGGTCTTGGGTTCAATCCCTGGTACCAAACCAACAAACAAAACCATCAAAAAAATGAACAACAACAACAGAAAAACAGACTGGAGTGTTGTAATAGTGTTACAATTCCATCTAATTCATACACGGTTTGTTCTTTCATTTCTAGGGTGCTGAGGATCTAACCTAGGGCCTCTCATATGGTAGGCAGTGCTCTACCACTAATCTATATTCCCCAGCTCTCTTTCTGGCTTTTTAAATTTTAAATTTATGCTCCTTTCTAGACTAAAGTCAGTTAATACATGTATCATGTATTAAATCTGTAGAGAAACATTTAATGCAAATATAATTATTTACAAGATAGGTTTACTGTGGTCACTCACAGAGTCATGTTTGGAAGAGTGGAGAAAGGCTGTCTGTGCACTGGAGATCTGAAGGATCCAGTTGAAGGCCTAGAGCTCACTGCAGTGCCCTGTACCAGTCTATATCAGGAAAACAAAGGGTCTGTGCTGGAAGGCCGAAGAGACGTGAGTCTTCCTTCTTCGTATCCCTCTTATTTCAGTCAGGCTTCATTTCCCTCTTATTTCAGTCAAGCCTATTTGTTGGTGTCACACACCCAGGGTGGATCATCTGTCTTCAGTAAATCCCTTCAGCCACATGCAGAACTATGCTGATCTAATTTAGTTGACACAATCAGTTAAAGATCACAGTCCATCCCTTGTCAGCTTGACAACCAGACACATTTTCTTAAACCATACTTAGTCTCCAGATACAAAGACAAATTTAGAATTACACCTAACATGTTACAACTATCCTGCATGCAAACAGAAACACACTAATTCCCACCTCAGAATAGAAGGCGAGTTTTCTTTGCATGATGCTTACTTCTAATATTTCATAACTTGAACACTATAACATAGGTTTAACAATACTTAAGAACCAATATTAGGTCTATCAACATTATGGGGCAGAATTTTATGGCTTGTATCTAAATGTGCTCCCAAGCCTCATATGCTCATAGGTAGGACTTTTTGGAGCTGGCTGGATCTATGTTGTGTGATACTGGCATTAAAGGTGTATGGTACTAAATTAGTCCACTGATTGGAATTAGCATAGTTCTAGGTGAGGATAATGGAAGCCCCGTCCTGGGAGTGGGTGGCACCAATTAATAGGCTTATAGCCTGGATAAAATATAAAAGGAGAGAAGGGAGTCAGGCTTGCTGCTGATGCTACTTTCTCCTGCTGCCTTCTGCCTGTTCTTGCCATGGACTGTTTCTGCCTTGTGATGCTCCTCTGCTATGCCATCCTGCCTTGGACCCAGCTGACTATGGACTGAAACCTCTACACACTGTGAGCCAAAATAAACTTTTCCTTCTTTAACTTTGGGTGTCAGGTATTTTGTCTCAGCACTGAGAAAAATAACTAAGACAATACACGAATGAGGAAATGTCTCCAAGAGTTGTGAAGATTGTAAAGTCATCCTTAAGAGTCTTGCCTGACATCTCACTCTCTTCTCTTACGGGGGAGGATTTATGTCTATTAAATATGAGTAATGGGAAATGTGGAATAGTTATAATTAACAATAAGTGGGAAATATAAAAAATAATAAATGTGAGGTTTTTAAATTTTAATCACCGAATTAAATAACAAAAGGATTAAAGACTACTGTCATAAAGATAGCAGCAGAATAAAAAAAAAAAGATAGCAGGAGAAGATGAATTTGCAAGCTCAAAAACAATGCATAATTTCAGTGAATTTTTACTTTTTAAACTAAGGATCCTTTGTTTTTGCATTGTTATTTTTATTTTGATATTTGCATTGTAATTATTAATTTTTTTTGGTGATGAACTCAGGGCCTCAGGCATGCTAAGCATGGACTACCATTGAGCTACATCCCTGCTTTTTTATTTTTTAGTGATGACACTAAGTTGCATGTATGAATTGGAACTGAAAGCAAGCTAAACAATATACAGAAAGCTATGCTTACCTTAAGAAAGCTTTTCCAGGGCCGAGGATTTAGATCAGTGGTGCCGTGCCTCCCTGGCAAGCTCAAGGTCCTGAGTTCCATTCCCGGTACTGGAAAACAAACAAAAAAACAAAACAAGAAAGCTTTTCCAAACTTTCTAATTCACCTCATAGATAAAATGAGCTAAAAAGGCAAAATCTGGGCTGGGTATTTAGCTCAGTGGTGCCGCCCCTGCCTTGCAAGCACAAGGTCCCGAGTTCTATCCCCAGTACCAAAAAAAGGGCAAAATTTCTTGCCCCCTGTAGGGAAACAGTATAAAATTACAATCATCTGCTAACTTTTCCTTTTTAATTACTCTTACTTTTACAATAGCACTACATTTTTTACAGCTTTATTAAGTGATAAACAGCACACAATTTGTGCGAGTCTTTTTGGTTTCTTTTTTCATTAGTGTATGTTTGCGATACCTAAGAATTGCATTCATTTTAGGAAGCATCCGAGTAAGCTTTGACATACGTGCATACGCTTGAGATCGTCGCTGTGATGAAGACAGCAAACACACCCACCAATTCCGTGTCTCCTTGGGCCTCGGGGTAACTTCTCCCTCCCTCCCTTACTACTCTCTTTCCTCTAGCACCCACTACTCTGCTGGCTACCGCAGTAGGTTACTTCAGCATTACTGTAATAATCTCTAAGCTAGAGTGGTCCCTTTCACTCAGTTAGAAATTGTTTTATTTCTTAACTGGAAGGCAAAGTAATGGTGCATAGTGAGGAAGAAGAGACAGAGGTCATTAGAAAGAACTCTTAACTGAGTAATGTGGATTAGTTTTAATATTCCCTAGCCTCATGATAATTGAATTAAAGATTTAAGAATCCATGAAATAGAGTACAGGGAGAGGCAGGTTGAACTTAATCAATAATGTTGTTTTTTCATCTATCAGGATATTTCTAATTCAAAATAAATTTGCAAAACAGCCAAAAATGGAGCTCTCCCCTGTAAATGTTGAAATAACCTGTACGTTGAAGTTATGTGTCAAGGGCCAGGGATTTAGCTCAGTGGTTCCACTGCCTGCTTCACAACCAAAAGGTCCCGAGTTCAGTCCTCGATACTGAAGAAAAGAAAGCAGACTGAAGTTATGTGTCAACAATAAAATAAAGTTGTTTGTTGCAAGTGATATTAAACTCTAGCATATGAAAACACAAGTTTTTTCTAACTTATTATTAGAATATATAAAATTATGTAATTAGACATAAGTAAAGATTGATTCCGAATGGTGAAAACTATAGCAGGTCAAGTCTGGTAGTTTGTGGCACGGATATATTTTATACTTAGTTTTTGAGTTAAATAAGTATTTTAATAATGCATTCATAATGAATGATGCATTTCTATCCCTTTTCAATATACATTATTTTGTTGAACTGTGAGTATGCTTTGTATTTTGAGAGTGTTTTGGTAAATTGTGATATCTAAAATAAACTCAATAGTTCATTTTTTAAAAAGCACATTCTTCATTTTCTTGACATCACCAAAGAAAAAATGCTGTACATTGGAACATAAAATAAAAATAGAACCAACTCATTTGGAATTATAATATACGTGGCACTAATGCTACTTATTGATTACCACGAAGGCGTTTGCTTTTGCTTTTTGTAGCTCTTCCACTATACAGCAGCAATCAAGACTATAGTATTTGTAAAAGGTGGTTGTACTAAAATATTTTGTGTGGTGAATACCTATTCCATAGTCTCATAAAGCAAATTAGTCTTTCATGATGAAATATTAGCTCTTCTGGCTATGCACAATTGAATGCTTGAAAATATTTAGATAATTTTAATATCAATAAATCTATGTAGAACACATGGCTTTATATATATTTTATATATTGGTTTATGTGAGGATTTTAATTAAAATGTGCTCAAATGGTCTATTAATTACAATTACTATTCACATAGCCTACGAAGGTATGGCAGTAACTAACTTAATTTTACATTTACTAAAATATTTTCATTCTAGCCTGGTGTGTTGACACAGACCTATAATCCCAGCACTCTGGGAGACTGAGGGAGAAGGATCATGAGTTCAGGTGCAGCTGGGCAACTTAGTCTCAAAATAAAATTTTAAAGGAATTAAGGATGTAGCTCAATGCAAAGTTTCTGTGTTCAACCCCAATAATGAAAAAAATTTACTAAAATAATTTCATTCCTGATTTTAAAGATATAGAATTCATCCACATGTTTGAAACAGATTTTTTGAGTACTCTACATAGTACCAGATTAGGATAAAAGTATACAGTATTCAAACAAAATAGTAAAGGGCAAACCGAAGGAGCACATAACAAGTGGGGAAGAGGGAAACCCAGATTAGAGGTTGATGAGCATGGCAGTTGATGCTGTGGCTAGGATCTGGTCTGTACCTGCAGGCAGTGTGTTAAAGGCTTGGTCTCCAGCCAGGGCACCATTTCGAGTGGTGGAACCTCTAAGAGGTGGGACTATTGGGAGGCTTAAGTCCTTAAGGCTGCCCTTGAAGCAGAGTGTGTGACCTAGTCTCTCGCTCTTTCCTTTCTTTTGCAGCACTGGGCACTGCTGTGAGTTGAAAGGATTTGCTTTTATGGTGCTAGGGATAGAACCTGGGCCTTGGGTATAGGAGGCAAGCATTCTGTCACTGAGCCACATCCCAAGCTGGAGGCAAACTTTTTACCCTCCTCGGTATTGGGGATTGAACCCAGGGCCTTCACAACCTAGCTATATCCCCAGTTCCCTTTTATCTTTTATTTTGAGACAGGGTCTTTCTGAGTAGCTCAGTTGCCCAGGTTGGCTTCTCTTCCCTCAGGCTCTCAGAGTTCTGGCATTACAATCCCATGCCACCACACTGGGCTGGGAAGTGAATGGTTTTCTCATGTGCTGCTGCCCTGGTGAGCCACCCTATTCCAGACCCAGAAGCAATGGAGCCCTCAGTCATGGACTGAAACCTCCAAAACCGTGAGCCAAAACGAACCATTTCTTTTCCTCAGATGATTATCTCAGCTATTCATTATGATAACGAGAAGCTGCGCAGAGAAGTCCTATATAGATGCCACCTTTGCACTACTTGTTAGTATTGATAATTGAAAAGATACTGCAAGTCCATCTTCCTTACTAGTTTCAAATTTTAACAATTTCCCTGACAGGTGAGACTGAAACAGTTTTGATTTACAAAACAACAATTCTGTGGATCTATGGCCTTGAATTACAAATGAAATGGTTCTAGGATGTATCTGGCTCTGTATTTTAGAAGATGGATCTTCATTCAAGACTGGAAGTAGGCCAAGCAAAGTTTATCTGCTCTAGCTTAGAAAATCCTGGGATTCGCTCACAGAAACAAAAGAAATGCTCTTGAGAATTAAAATTATAATTAAGTACTTTTTAATTATTTAAATTTTTTACATATCTATGTCTCCTAGAATGAGTTTAGATTTAATGAACACATAACAAACTAAGGGCAACTGTGATTCAGTATATTTTTTTCTTCTGAAGTTAAAAATCTGTGCTTTGGGGTAAGTCCCCAATTTTAACCAAAACAGTTGATTTTCATGTACTTGTTTCAAGATATATGTGTTGCTCGGGAGTTCTGTTGTTTATATATTGAACTCAAGCCATAATTACATTAAATAAACTGAGAAAGCATATCACAAATTGGTTTTAGCAATAGCTATATTTTTACATATCTGTCTTTTGGAAAAGATGGACTGGATATTTATATTTTACTTGGTAATATCTCAATTTCCTCAATAAGTAAGTCAGTAAATTGAATTTATAGTTTATTTTGTCTTTCCTCCCATCAAATTATATGAATAAGAAATACTGTGGTCTCATAACATAATTCTATTTCCAAGAGAAAGAACATGCAAGTTTGCAGAATAATAGTCAATAGTGATTTTGTCAAAATATATTTATTGGGTATCTACACCAAGCAGGGCACTTGCAGGAGGTGATAGAAATAAATTTTGTTTGATGTCCTTGTTTTCAAGTAGAGTACATTTTTTAAAAAGTAAGAGAAGAGTCCACTTTAGGTAGGAATCCATATTTAGGTAAACAAATAAAGAACGTCTTCTGATGCCTGTATCAAAAGTAGCTTTGGTAGGTACACCTATACCAATTTAGGGCCTTCTATTCAGGCATTCTCAAAATAACAATATTAAAATGAGTTACAAGCTTCAAAATCTTGGGTGTAAGTGAGAATAGGATGATATGCCAAATATGGTCAGATCTTAGGGGGTTCTTTAAGCATCAAGGGTTTCAAAGCAGAGAAAAAAAATATTTTTTGGAGACAGGATCTCACTATGTAGTCCAGGCTGGTCTCAAACTTGCAGTGATCCTCCTGCTTCAACCTCCTGAGTGCTGGGACTACAGGCATATGCCGCTATGCCAGGCCATCATCAAAGCAGGGAACAATTTTCTAGGTAGAGGCAATAAGAATCTGAATTCAATAGCAAAGACTGACTAGGAAATAGAATGCAGACCTGAGGAATGGTAGATCCAAAATTGTCAAGACTTGGTCGTTGACAAATGCGAGTGGTGACAAAAGATTCCTAGGTTTCTAGTTTCGGAGATGAGGTGGATGAAGTTGTCAGTTTTTGTTTGGTAGCAGGGATTGAACTTGGGACCTTGCACTTGCAAAGCAGGCGGCAGAACCACTGAGCTAAATCCCCGGCCCTAGTTGTCAGTTTTTAATGAGAAGAACCAGGAGGGAATGCAACTCTTTCCTTTTGACACGTGGAGTTTTATGTGACTTGGGGAATTTAGGAATGAAATGTCCACTAGGTGGTTTGGTCCTTTGGAACTTCAGGGACAAAAATCTTCATTAGGATTAAATATTTCATTTTCATTAGACAAATGAGACTCATTAGCATATATGGTGTCATTAAAATCATAGGAGTGAATGAAATTGCACAGGGCATTCAATAAATGTTTATGAATCTGATGAATAAATGAGTAACAGGGGAAATGAAAAGAGAGCACTAAGAGGTCAAATAAGAGTTCCCAGACAAAAAGGGAGCACCAGGATCAACTCTACCCATTCTGTAAGTCTCTCGACGATTATCTTTGGTCATAGGCACATATAGTTACATCACTCAAAGAGGAAAACCAGCAAAAATGTGATGTGTATACAGTAAAATGAAGTGCAATTTGGTAAGTATGTAAGTGATTACTTGGAGGTAACTAAACCAGCTATTTCAGAACTGATGCATTTGAGCAGATTGTGAATCCACATTATTATGCAGCTCATGAATCCACATTATTAATGAAATGTGAGTGTTACCCCTTCAATTTGCTCTCTGAGAAAAGAAAAAACAGAACAGGGAGCCTGAAGAGCATGATTAAATGGTAGTTAAGAGCACAAACTCTAGAGCCAGCCTTCACCTCTTCTTCACTAGGGTCGTCCCCCACCCACCCCCCTGCAAGGAGACTACACAGTTTTCTCAACTTAGCCCTCTCTGCCTCCCACAGTTATAATACTGCTGATTGAGTACATATCTGTTTATACTCAGTGATACACAATGGCAATAGTAATGACTAAGACTTTCACCCCTTAAACCCTCATTTCCACCTCCACTGAGAATGCGTGCTTTGCAGAGCTGCGCTTTCCAGACTCAAATCCTAGCTACCATCTCTCAGGAGCTGTGTGACCTTGGGCAAGCCATTCAGTCTCTGCGCTCAGGTTTCCTCTTCTGGAAAACAAAGTTAACGATAGTCCTCATAGAAAGGCTGTGAAGATTAAATTCCTATGTGTAAAGTACCTAGCAAGCCTAGCATATACATCACTTATTAGTTCTTTCTTAACTTAGTTGCACCATTCTTTTTCCTGTCTCTTTGGTCTATTTTTATTTTACCTTGTTATATTGGTCTTTGTGAATGGTCAATTCTTGTTTCAAAGGTTTGCTGCTTATAATTTAGAAAATATTTTATTCTTGATCTTATCCATGATAGTCTTTCCTCTCTTTGGTACATAAGAATGACCTCATGCTAGGGGACTGGGTAGCTCACGGATACAGCACCTGCCTAGCATGTGTGAGGCTCTGGCTCTGATCCCCAGCACTTGAAAAAAAGAAAAGAAAAATGAAAAAATAAGTGTTACTTGACTTCATACTTGTTTGATTTAACCACATTTAATAAGCCATATTTTAAGAAGAAAAATAGTATTTTTTTCAAAATCTAGGTACTACAACAAAAGACAAAAGAGCAAACTAAACTCAGCAGTCTTTACAGGCTCTGATTTTATTTCTATGCCTCATATAAGTATAAAAAAATTCTAGATGAAGACAGGATTGTTACTAACTATAATTTAAAAAATTTGTCCAAGCTGGTCATGGTGATGCACACCTGTAATTCCATCACTTGGGAGGCTGAGGCAGGAGGATGGCTGTGAGTTTGAGGCCAGCCTGGGCTGTACAGTGAGTTCAAGGCCAGCCTGGAATATATAGTAAGACCCTGTCTCAAAAAATTTTGAGGGGGCCAGGGATTTAGCTCAGTGGTTCCGCTGCCTGCCTCGGAAGCGCAAGGACCAGAGTTCGATCCCCGGTACCAAAAAAAAAAATTTTTTTTTGTACAGATGTTTAGTATGATGTAGCCACTGTTCCTTACACATGTGGGCATTGGCCAGGTATAAAATGAGTACCTACCTTTAGAGGTCACCTGTCTTTCAGACTCACCAAACACTTCCAGGTCATTTCACAACACAGTAACACCTATGAAGTTGGGCATTGAGCTATCAATGGTTTTGTGGCTCTGAGCCAGTGAGCTATACACCCAGATATGTGATTTCTCCAGTCTGCCTTAGAGGTAACAATATTTTGCCATACATTTCAATTTATCTTAGTCAAAACTCTTTATGTACAGCAGAGATCTAGATACTAAAAACTTTGAACTATTAGTTTTGTTAATAAACAGTGGCACAAATTGCTGAACCAGAAGTGTCAATTAAATTCAATCTTCAAAAAAATTTATTGAGAACTGATGTGTTTTTGTTTTTGTTTTTTTGGTACTGGGGATCGAACTTGGGTCCTTGCATTTGCACAGCAGGCGGGGAAACCACTGATCTAAATCCCTGGCCCGAGAACTGATGTGTGTATGGAATACAAAAGAGAATAAATTCACATCCAGAATAGTAACCAACATATTAGGGAGACAACGATGTATACAAATAACTCTAGGGCCAGGGATTTAGCTCAGTGGTTCCTGAGTTCGATCCCCAGTACCAAATAAATAAATAAATAAATAAATAAATAAATTAAATAACTCTAATACATGGCAGAAAGGGATAAAAGACAATACTGGTATATTCGGAGTTATTTGGAGCATACTGGAGAGCAACAACACATTTAGCTGAAGGAACTGAGAAAAGCATGGTAGACAAGTTGACCAGATAGGATGTTGAAGGGTATATTAGGGTATGTCTCTGAGGATCTGTTTGTAAGCTCTGTGGGAGGGGCATGCTCTAGCCCCTGCCTTCCTCACCTGAACATGCCACTGTCCCGTCTCAGCCACACTGGACCAGCTCAGTTCCTGGTCCCCCTCTCCTGTCCCGACTTTTCCATTTGCTGTGCCCTTTGCCTGGAGCACCATTTCTACCACCTCTTCCCCTCAGTGACTCCTAACTCTCTGTCAGTCCCCAGATCCAACCCCACTTCTCATGGAAGCCTTACATGCCTCCTCAGGTGAGATAAACTCTCACACAGGCCATCATACTGTTGTTTTGTTCAATCACTTGATCAGTGTCAGTCTGTCCTGTGGATCGTAAGCTCCACAAGGGCACCAGCTGTGGGGTTTTTGTTTGTTTGTTTGTTTGGGGTTTTTTTGGTACTGGGGATCAAACTCAGGACCTTGTGCTTGCCAGGCAGGCATGGTGTCACTGAGCTAAATCCCCAGACCACCAGCTGTGTATATTTTATCACCTTTGTATTACTTGTGTCTAGCTCAGAGTCTGACACTTACCTAGGTGCTTAATAATTAGCTGTAGAAAGAACAAATGGATGAGTATGAGTCAAGGAAAGCACAGAAAAAAAAGACATGTTGGACACTAGTGACAAATGTGGCTAGACTGAAGAAATAGTCCTCAAGTTTATGCTCTGAGACCATGATGAACAAGTTGTACAGAAGTATTTTCCTGGAAAATTAAATAATAGCTCTGTTTCCTCAATGTATAAAAAGCAGTATCTTAGTCGGTAGAGTTCTCTAAAAGTTTTTCTCTTTTATGTGTTTCTTAAACATTGGACTACTGCTAGATTGTTGTTGTTGTCCTGCTAATAAACAGTGTGAACCACAAAATAAAGGAATGTGCAGCAAATACTGGGAGAAAGTTAATTGTGATTAATTTGACAGTATGATCGTTATACACGAGCTCATGGATATTGCATTGTGCATGCATATAATAGTTGTATTTTTCATGAGTAAAGTTGCTCATAATTGATATGATTCCTCTTTTACTGCAAAGATGTATCAAGGATTGACCAGAATCAAACACTCATAGGAAAAATATGAGTTCATTAACTCACTCAGATAGCTTGAAATATTATAATTTTGCAATTGTGTAGACAAAATATCTGAGTGGTTAGATTAATTTTTAGTTTTTCATCTGTTTCAGAGTTGCAAACTCCAGGCTTATATCACCATTAGGAACTTTATATATACATATATATATGACTTGCTTTTGTTGCATATTAATTATCTGAAAACAATTTAGGATTTTTTAAAATCACAATTACAGGGCTGGGGATGTAGCTCAGTGGTGCTGTGCCTGCCTGGCAAGCACAAGGTTCTGAGTTCCATGCCCAGTACCGAGAAAAAAAAAAAAGAGTAGAGGAAAAAAAATCACAATTACAATAGAATGTTCTAATTGGTTGGAAAATTTCACTATTTCTGTGTTATTATTAGAGTTTTTGCAATTTTCCTCTTTTCTAATTCAAAGGTTTCTACTAAGAGTATACTGTAATTCAAAGCTCTAGTTTGTTCTAGGATTTTTTGTCTATTATATTTTCCTAAACTATCCATTTTATTCTTCTTTCTTCCTCTATTTTATTTAATCATTAAATTATCTTATTTTATTTGGCTTTCTACTAAAATAACCCAATATATTATACTGACCTCACCAAAGCTAGACATATGTACAGCATTTACTTAATTGAACCTTTCTGCCTTGTCTTGTTCTATATTTAAGCTTCCATTATGCAATGCTATTTACTTGATTTATTGAGTTTGGCTTACATGTTTTATAAATTGTGACTGTTAGGAAAATTTTAAAGAGATTGACTTGGCCTGATTGGGAGTTTTATATTGAGGACTCACTGCCATTGAAGCTACATTTGTTTAAAAAAAAAATCCATTTTAAGGACTTTGATCTAAGAGTAAATAACACTAGCTTCCAGAAACTGGGACAAAAGGTCTGTTTCAATTTTAGATTTTTTTTTTTTGGTACCGGGGATCAAACTCGGGTCCTTGTGCTTGCACAGGAGATGGCGAAATCACTGAGGTAAATCCCTGGCCCCAGTTTTAGATTTTTTCCCCAATATTAGAATTTGGTTCAAGTCTCAAGTCTGTGATACTGGGCACTAAGGTAAGGGGTTAGAAATTCAGCCACAGGGCTGGGGATTTAGCTAAGTGGTTCTGCCGCCTGCCTCGCAAGCATAAGGTCCCGAGCTTGATCCCCAGTACCAAAAAAAAAAAAAAAAAAGAAATTCAGCCACTAAAATGTTTCAGAATATCTGAAGAGAGCATTATGTGTGCCTTACATTTAAATGCTTTTCTATGTTGTCCTCTTTCCATTCAAAAAGTTGGGCTTCTAAGTCCTTTTCTAAAGGTTTAGGTTCTTTGTCTAAAGCCATCTTTATGTAAAATCGGTAGAGTAATAGTTAGCTCATTAACAAAGTTTAGTGGGGATTACTGTGTCTGGGTCCTTCCATATCTTATAATGGAAGGGGCTAATTAGTTTGTCAGATGCTGCTTTAAAAAAATCCTAAATTTGGGTGTCTTTTGCAGCATTTATAAAATATATGGAGTGCTATGTGCCCACCACTTAGCTGGGGATCACAACTGAATGAAACTCCCTTCCCTGAAGGAGATCACGGAGATGTGATGGGGTAAAGGTGACATGTGCAAGATGCTGGGTGGCATTTGAGAAGGGCACTGGGCTAGCCACCAGGCCGGGGGAGTAGCAAGGAGCAGGGAAAACTTCAGAGAGGTGGTGATCCTTGGCTGAGTCTTATAAGAGATTAGGATCTAATCAGGCAGACAAGATGAAGAAGGTATTTCAGGAGACGAAACAACACAAATGGAGATGTGATACGTTGTTCTTTCGGCCATCCTGCAAATATTGACAGAGCAAGTTCTAAGTGCTATGAAGAGAAGATAAGGCTTTGCCTCAAATGCAGGTCTAATGGGCCAAAGAAGACCGGATAAGCAGATGAAATAAGAAAAATAATACCATAAAGGAGTTGCAGGGAGGATAGAGCTCAGAGGAAGGGCTTCCAATATAAATGCCTCACCCAAAGGGGAGATGTCCCCCGCTAACAGAATCCTGCTGCCCTGCTCCAAGGGGAGCCACATGGAGCGAGCCTGAGCTGACTCTTCCCCCTGAGACCATCACTTGCTTTTTAGGCTCCCTCACCAATAACGGTGCCTGCCTTCTACTGTGCTACTTCCCTGCCCAGCTCCACCTATTCCGGTTGCCCTTGGGATCCCAGTGTGCTTTGTGCCCAGGACCACAGAATGAAGACAGTGTGACAAGAGAACAATACTGCCCAAGATGCAAAGGGCTGGAAGAGTGGCTGAATGACCAAGGCACAGCATAGCTCCTTCATGTCTTCAAATCAGCAGAATCATCTCATCTGAAATCTTGTTGGAAATGGAGTCAGACCTCTGGTCAGACTCACTGTCACAGAATCTGCAAGTTAACAGGATCCTGGGGGGAACTGCACAAGGCTCCACTCTGCATGTTCAAGTATGGAGCCCTTCCACATGGAAGTCTATTTCTAGTGCTACAGAGAACATTTTCCAATTTTCTTCAGCATGGGAGTCTTTATCTGGATGTATGTACATGTAAAATCCCTCAAGCAACGCATCAAAACCTTATTTTTACCCTTTGTCCTAACCTCAGTGGAGATGAAAATAGTCACCTCTTGTTTCTTTCTTTCTTTATTTTTTGGTACCAGGGTTCGAACTCAGGACCTTACACTTTTGAGGCAGACACTGGAACCACTGAGCTAAATTCCCAGCACCTCTTTTGTTTATTAACCTTTTGCCTACTACTTTTGAAATACTTGGTTTCCTTAGCTCATAATTAACTTGAAAAAGCTTTCATTTGCACAAGAAGGAAAATTTCTTGGGTTAGAAATTTTTCCTGAATTAAACAATGATGCCTAATGGTGTTTTTAAATTTTTCTCATTTTTTAGAGACAGGAAAATTTATTTATTTGTTTGTTTATTTATTTATTTATTTAAGCAAAACATTTATTGGTACATTTCATGATATGTAAATGTGAAACAGAAGGTCAAATTTGGCCCCTAAGCAGTGTTTATTTTCTTGTAATAGTGCTTTGCCAACGGCTCTGAGTTCTGGTTTGCTTATGCAAAGGGACTTACTTTGGGACAGATTATTGCAGTCCTGACATACTAAGGCTGTATGTGGTCTTGAAGACTTACCGAACCACTCTTTCCAGTCACTCCTGCTGGAGAATGATTCCAACGTGGTCTGTGGTAGGCATGGCTCTCTCCAGACCTCTTCAGAGCCGAAGCTATGTCTAGCACAGTGCTCCCACATGAGAGGATGACCAGAGATAGAATTACAGCACCCCACAGTTCACTATCTTACAGCGCTCCCAGTAAAACCAGTAATAGAAGTGGTCATCCATAGATGCAAATCCATAGGCTTATCATAAATTTTTCTTTCTTGCTCTGTTGGGCAGCAAACCTAGGGTCTTGTACGCGCTAGGCAAGTGCTCCCACCTTCAACCCTGTAAAATTCTTTTTACTAACAAAAACATAGTAAATGTAAATATTTTTAGGCTTTTCTCAAAGACACGATTTTTTACTACAATAGGCATGATGTTCTATTTATTCCGTAACTTAAGGGAATCACTATCTTTAGATAGTAGTGATTTTCTGCATACTTGTGTATATTTCTGAAACTTCTGAAGGTCATGTTCACTTGGCTTTAGGCAAGCTCCTCAGTTCCATCCTGTGTACACACACATCTGGACCTGGGGCTTACCCACTAGTCCTTCTGCTTACGTGGCCTTGTCCTGTCCTCTTCCCTTGGAAACTGGTGTGCTCCTGTTTCAAGGTTCAGTCCACACCAGAACACCTGCAAGACACCCCCACTCAGTTAGCTGGGCTAGTGGTAATTCCCCCTTTTTTGGTTTCTGTACCTTCCCACTAATTTAGCCTTAGCCTACACTCTTCCAGTTTGCTTTTGTTTCTGTTTGCCTCTGGTCTGCCCAGTGAAGATGCGACTTCTCTGCCAAGCTGGGTTGTTTACTCTCGTGCCGTAGAAGGAATGATGGGATAGAGATAAGGGCCCTGGAAACTCTTTACTCCTCACCAGAGAGTTTTTCTTTCATAGGCGCGCCTAATCTTTCTTTAAAACGTAAGTTTATGAAATGTAATTGGTTCTCATATCTTTAATACAAACTTCACAGGGCTAGTCTAATTATTCTAAACAAAGTTTTATTATATCAGCTTCATATTCAAAAGACTTCACCAGCTTTTTAGTACCCGAAATTCCAAAGGCCAAATGTAGACCAAATACTACTGAAGGTGACAATTTGATCAAGGCTACTTTCTAGCGCAACTGCTTACTAATTCCCCAAACTCTTGTTCCCATTTGTAAAGCCTTTTTACTGCTTCCTAGGTCTAAAATGTAGATTTTTTTTTTTTGGCCTTTGCTTTTACCCTTTTCAAAAGATGTTTCCCCTACAATCTTCTCTTTGCTGTACTCCCCACTTAGCATGTAAGACTTTGTGTTGTTACTTAACATCATTATATGTTCAGTGGGTGATTACTGAGAATTCTTTAAAGAGTTAGTTTCACAGTGCCTTCACTAGCCCTTGAAGATAGGGCCAATATTCTAGTTATCCATGAATTTGCAAAGCCTTGTGCATTGCCTGGTATACAGTAGGTGCTTAATAAGTGTTCTTACACGAATAATGAATAGGCTGGTCTAAGGGGTGTTTATTTTCTTGTAATAATAATTTGGCAAGAAGCATCTACCTATCCATCTATCCATCTATCATCTATCTATATCAATGTTGCCTCAAACTGGAAAGAATAGAAATTGCTAGAGTGCTTCCCTCCCACAGCCTGAGATTGAGGGAAGGGATCTTGGTTGGCAGGCAGCCAGCTCTAGCCCCCTTTGGACTGTGAATCATTTTGAACACATTTTTAGTAGCCTTAGGCACTCTAAATATTTCCTGCTGCCTGGCTGTGCATAGCCCACAGGATGTTGAGCATGTGCCCTGATTTGCCATATTGTGGGGTAGCTCCACTGTATTCTTTTTTCTGCCTGGCACATTGCCTGGTGGCACCTGGCACAATGCTGTAGTGCATGTTCAATAAACAGTTGGACTAAAGGACAGACATTGAATTATTAGCAAATAGTCAAGCAAGTTGCTCTTAAAGGATGTATGATACTACATTTTTATTGCTAAAAAAAAGTACATACTTTGGTTGTGGTGGTGGTCATAGAAATCTCAACACACAAATTGCAAAGAAACTGAGTGCACGTGCACATTTTCACGCACACACACAGAGTGCCTATATGGAGACAGGCTCACCTTGAACTCATGATGTAGCCCAAACTGGTCTTAAACCTGTGATCCTCCTGCCTCGCCTCCAACAGTATTGGGATTATAGGCATACACTACCATACCTGACTAGAAATGAAAATTTAATGTCCATACAAAAATCTATACACAAATGTTTTAGCAGTTTTATTTGTAATAGTCCAAGAGTGGAAATCTTCCAAATGTCCTTCAATAGGTAAAGAAGCAAGCTGTGGCATATTCATACCATGGAATGTTATTCAGCAATAAAAAGGAACAAAAGTATTTATATACACAACAGCTTGAGTGGATCTCAAGGAAATTATGTCAAATGAAAAAGCCAAGTACTAGGCATAGTGACACATGCAGCACTCGGGAGGCTGAGGCAGGAGGATCCCTGTGAGTTTGAGACAAGTCTAGGCTACATAGTGAGTTCAAGGCCAGTTTTGAACTACAAAGTGAAACCTTGTCTCAAAAAACCAAAACAAACAAACAAAAAAAGCCAACCTCAAAAAGTTATATACTGTATGATTCCATTTATACAACATTTTGAAAAGACAAAATTACAGAGCTGGAAAAGAGCTGACTGGTGGGTGGGGTTGGAATGGGGCAGGCGAGAGGTGTCTGTGGCTTTGAAGGGTAGCACAGGCCCTTTAGGAGTGAGCCAGTGTGTGTCTTGACTGATGGTGGCCACATGAATCTACACATGTGCACTGCACACACACACACTCGCTTGTACACACCAGTGAGTGCACAGAAAACTGAATAAGGTTTCCAGATTGTACCGATGTTTGTTTCCTGCTTATGATATTGTATGTAATTATGTAAGATGCTGTCCTTGCAGGAAGCTGGGCAAAGGGCATATGAGCTCTCTCTGTATCATTTCTTACAACTGTATAAGAATCTATAATACTCTCAAAATAAAAGACAACAGTAATTTCTCTGAGCCCGGGGCTGTTTTAAGTATTAATAAGACAAAATATATAATGTATATCTTTGAAAAGCTCTATGTGTGTAAGTCATTAATATTACTTTTAATTCTGAAGGGGAACCTCAGGGTGTTTATATAATTCAAAAATCCCACTAAATTGATGTTCTTAACCTTGAATCTATCTTTTAAATTTGAAGCTTAGGATTTTATTAATTTCTTTCTCTTATTAGGGTCCACTAGCTGTGCTAACAATTTCAGTAAATGTTTCTACTATTTAAGCAATTTTGTGTGAGACGTTGAATGCTGTATTATGGGTGCTCTCTATAAATACTGTTTAAAATTAGATGGCAAAGACTTTCAATTTACATGCTGCCAACTGTTTTACCACACTTTTTTTCTTGCCTGTTTGCCTGCCATGTTATCCTCTGTAATGAGTGAGTTACAGTAATTGTAGCTGGAAAAATCATCATGCAAGGGGGAAAAAAACTCAAAACCTGCCTTATTTTTAAATCAGTAAAGCTTCTGTCATTTTTTGGCCAAGTTACAGCTTCACAGCAAAGTCAAAGAACCAGTAGAGTAAATGCCATGTGGGGAAAGACTCCGTTGAAGCATAAATTAACTGTATTGCCTTTTCCCTTAATAAAGAATTTCAGTTTTCCCACAGTTAACTGTATAATCAATTTGCTCCCCTGCTGGTCTGCTAACTTGCTGTTGGCTTTACTTCAATAATATTGAGCCTGGCCTGTAATGAGATAAAGAGGAGGAGCTGATCTCATGGAGAAGAAATCTACTGCTATGGTTTTTTTTTGGTATGGGGGATCGAACTCAGGACCTTGTGCTTGAGAGGCAGGTGGTGGAACCACTGAGCTAAATCCCAGGCCCAGAAATCTACTGCTATGAGATAAAATGTAGACCTTCTGCTTCCTGGAACATACAGTGCCCAGGCTGGCCTCAAACTCATGTGCTCATGTGATCTTCCTGCCTTAGCCTCCTCAGTAGCTGGGGCTGTAAGCACATGCCACTGTGGCTGTCTTTTATCCTTAGAGACCCTAAATGTGTTGCCCAAGACCCACATACCTCTGGCTGCCCAGCTTTTTATGATATATCTGGTATGTTCATTGAGCTTCTTTAAATCACATTTTGATAATTGGATGTTGTTCAAATTTTAAGTCCTATTGTATTCCACAGCCGGGCTTTCCAGTCTTTAAGCACTTCTGGAAGCTTTTATGTTTTATTTTATTTCACTTTTTAAAAATCATTTAACTCTGTAAGAATTTAGAGCTCTAAGTGAGAAAGTATTTCAAATAAAGTTGCTTCCATGAGTAATTCAACATAAGTTTATATCAAATGCTGCTGTGCAATCAGCACTTTAATTGTAAAATTATCCTACTGGAAGGGCTGGAAAGAGCACACAAAAAATACATTCTATCATAACTGCTGATTTGGTTCTTCCTGCCCTTCCCATGCCTAGAAATTATACCCTTATACTATGGGTTTGTTCACTAACTTACTTGTAATTCTGCTTTTTTCCCCCAGCTCTTTGGATTACAAGACGCAAGTTAAACATACAAGATAAACAAAGATTATCTTTAGTTACTGAATCACCAGACAAAAAACTCTGCAGAGAAAGTGGTCTCCACCCCTCCAATTGCTATTTCTGCTCCTCATTCCTAAGGCAGCACTTCAATTTGATGACAGAACGGTCGGTTGAAGTGGGAGAAACGGTTGGACAGCAAGTTAGACCACCACCAAGTCCTTTATCAGTTTCAGGTCCCGGCACCTAAGATTCCATTTGTTCACCAGATAGCCTCAAACTCACATCAGCCCTGAGGGCCTGCCACAGAATTGTAGAAGGGTAGAATTATGAAATCTCATAGGTTCTTGTCTAGAATACACAAAAAGTCTCCCATTCTCAGTAGTGGCTATCACTTTCATGTGCCTTTTCCAATACTTACAGCTCTTCCTCTACAGTTTTGGACTCTATTTCTCAATGCTCTAGTCCTTGGGTCATCATTGCATAATGCCTTTTTTTTTTTTAACCAGGGATTGAACTCGGGACTTTGTGCTTCCGAGGCAGGCGACGGAACCACTGAGCTAAATTCCCTGCCTAAGATGAGGTTTTATTTTTATTTTCTTCCTTAAATCTATTGTTTTCTTCCTTACATCTTTTTTGGGGGAAAGGGGTACCTAGGATTGAGCACAGGACCTCACATGTGCTAGGCAGTTACTCCACCGCAGAGCTACATCCCTTCCCCTTCCCCTTCAGTTTTGTTTTGAGACAGGGTCTCCCTAAATGGCCTAGTCTGGCCTTGAATTTTCAATCTTCCCGCATCAGCCTCCAAAGTAGTTGGGATTATAGGCCTGCACCACTACACCCAGCCCTAATTCCATTTTGTTTTCTTTCCTATATCTATTCTTCTTCCCCAAATCCCATTTTTTTCTTTCCCCAGAGGGTCCCCAGGAAGTAGTCTCATTAGATGAATTATTTATCTATTTCACTCTGTTTTTCCACCTGGTAGGATGATCTATTTAAATTGATTTTTCTGAAAAATTGTTTTTGTGTGAATTATATGAGAAGGAAGGGGTAATAAGCAATAAAAGGATAAGAAGATATGCCATATCAACAAAACTTTTTCCCTTGCAAGGTTAGATGTCCACGCTAAATCATGCATGAGATGCAACAAAGCATTCATTATTGTCAAGTCATTAGGGCATTAAATCCTAGGCTGCCAAACAAGGCTGGGCTTCCCAAATTTTTTTCCTTAAATTGACCAAATCAAAAATTCCACTTAATTGCCTTTGAAATCTGGGCAATATAGGAAAATTAAACACACTTGAGTGATGACAATTTTATAGAATCCACAGGAAAATTAATACAAAGGTGATTAAGACTTAATTTCTCTTGAATCATTGAGAGTTATTTTTTGAGGAAAGCGTAATCAATGGCATATTTATTTGAAGAAAGCAACCTCACACAATGTCGCTGAAGCAGGATGCTTGGGGGAAAGCCTTCTGGGCTTCTGCCTGTCGTTTCTCCTCGTGATATAGAGCAGAGTAGGGACACAGCCTTGTCTCCTCAAAGCCCAGAATAGCTGGACTGGGGCAACAGGCACAATGCAGACAAGCTGTGACAAGCACAGGCAATAATTTGAAGGAAAGTTTTCCAAAGAGATCATGTACAGAGCTCCCAATTTAGAAACCACTAGAGATCATGTCCAGTGGAATAATGGCAGCCACACCCATTGTGACCAGGCAGATAACCATCTGAGAGATTTATGGTGTGATTCACTCAGAATCCACCAGAAAGATGTTCTACCAACTCTTCCTTTGAAGCTTTTTTTTTTTTGGTACTGGGGATCAAACTTGGGAGCTTATGCTTTCGAGGCAGGCGGTGGAAGCACTGAGCTAAATCCCAGCCCCCCTCTTTTTAAAAAAATTTTATCTTCTAATCATGTTCCACTTTCATTTTTCCTTTCAGTGCTTGCTGAAGTGGCCACCAATTCTTTGGTCTTTGATCTTTTAATTCGGTATTACTGATCCTTGCTCATCTTTGACACGCTCATTTTAATCAAATTCCTTAGCAAAGGGAAGCTGCAGAGGCATACTTGTTATTTCTAATGGACATTTTTCTTCATGTTAACAGAGGCTCTGGTAAAAAAAAAAAAGGATAAAGCAGAGATGAATGCTCAGTTCTTTTTACTCCCTTTTGCCCTCAAGAAAACAAGAGGATTGAGGGACCTGCCGATAAAAGCAAAAAGTTTTATTGGTCTTTGTAGGACAAGTAGCTATGGGTATCTTGCTTCTGTAAGAAAGCTGGTCCTCTAAAAGGAGTGTTTCTGTATTAAGTACACTGATGGCCCCAAACTCCTTTTTCTTTCAAATGGTGCAGGTGTACAAACACATGCACACACATGCACATACACACACACACCACTTACATTGTATAACAGAAAAAATTTAAACATCCCTTGCTTTCACCCTTACATACATTTTTTTTTTTTTTGGTGCACAGAAAACAATGTATTTAATTGCTGTGGCAACACAATAAGGCAGATTTGTTATGCAAGGAAACATGTTACTTGGCATTTCCCAAATGAAGTCAACGTATACACTAAGTGCAAACAGAATTTACCAGTTGTGTGGCCTTTTTAAGAAATCTCACCTCTGCCCAAATAATTGTCAGGGGAAACAAGATGAAACAGAAACATCTGCCCTCCCCCATTTATTCTTTATTAATTACTTAACAGATACATGTTAACACCTACCAAACTTTTGGGTACTGTTAGGGTTTCTATCAGTTAGGGTCCCAGGAGTAAACAGGTGGAATATCAAATCAGGATATTCCAGGGGGAATTTATTTGCAAAAGGGATTAACTTCAGAGGTGTGGGGAAGTAGGGATTGGGTAGAAACACAAAGCTAGTGTCAGAAAACCTGTTACCACCTCTAAGTTTTGAAGGGACAGGAGAGGGAAAAGGCAAGGGAAGTCGTCTAGAGAAGGAGCCAAGAGGATCAGGGTCCTTCCAGGAAAGGTACCAGGGTGACTCCCCTCCTTCCTCCACTCTGCATCCAGAGTCACACGGGTGGACTCAGTCAGAACCTGGAGAGCTCATGGCTTGTTGAGTGGTTGATCCAGGTCAAGAGCCAGGGGACCACAGCAGAGGGAGCAGAGTGGGCAGGAGACCCAGAGTGCAGGAGGAAGACCCTAGTATAGGTTCAGACAAAGAATCCAAAAGTTTCTGCTGTTACCAAGTGACTTTCTTAGTAGAAAGTAAGTCTTGCTGGGGATGGTTATGAATACCCGCAATCCCAGCACTCTAGGAAACTGAGGCAAGAGGATCACAAGTTTGAGCCCTGCCTTGGCATCTTGGAGATTTAGCAAGCCCTGTGTCAAAATGAAAGATAAGAAAAGGGTTAGAGATGTAGCTCGGTGCCCAGGCCCTAGGTTCAATCCCCAGTACTTCTCTCTCACACACAGAGGATGTGGAGGAATTGGGACCCTTATAAATTGCTGGTGGGAATGTAAAATGGTGCTGCTATTGTGGAAAATAATGTGGCAGTTCCTCAATAAGTTAAACATGAGTATCTGTTTGATACTGTAATTCCCTTCCTAAGTATACACTCAAGAAAGAAGAAAATGAAAATAAGAACCACGAGACTATGTAAAGGTGCAGATCTCCAATGATGAATGTCATTATATTGTACACCTCAAATGTACCAATAAAAGGATATACAAAAGAAAGAAACAAGAAAATGTATGTTCACACAATATCTTGAACATGAATGTTCATAGTTACATTATTCAATAACAAAAAGGTAGAAACAATTTGAATGTCCATTAACTAATCTATTCAAAGGAAGTACAGCTATGCAGTGGAATATTATTCAGTCATGCAAAAGAGTTAAATACCAATTCATGCTATAACATGAACCTTGAAAATATTATGCTAAGTGAAAGAAGCCAATACACACAGCCTGATAGTTACATGAAATATCCAGAAGAGCAAACCCAAAGAGAACAGAAATGACCTGTGTTGTCTTCTTTAGAGGAAATAGAAATGTCTTGGAATGAGATAGAGATACCTGCACAACGCTATACCAAAAGCCACTACATTGTACATGTTAAGATAGTAGCTGTTACAGTACGTAAACTACGCTTCAATTGTTTTAATTGTAAAGAAAGAACCCTGTAAACTAAACAAAGAGCTCCAAAGTGTCTTACTTTGGACAATTAATTTTATCTGATCATTCTGCCCATCAGGCAAGTAGCAGGCAGTAAATGCAAGGAAGTGAATATTACAAAGGTGGCACTGAGCTAGGAACTGCAGAGTAGGACAAAGTTCTCTTTTCAAGATCCAGGTCTCTAAGGGGTAGGTATTAGCATTACAGATGCAAAGATTTGGGTCTGTACTATTAATCTGACATTAACCAGAATGAAATCCTGAAGATTCTCTTCACAAGTAAAGGCTAGTATTTCTTTTCTTTTTCTTTTTCTTTTTTCTTTGGTACCAGGGATCGAACTCAGGACCTTGAGCTTTGGAGGCAGGTGCAGTGCCACTGAGCTAAATCCCCGGCCGAAGGCTAATATTTCTTAGCATGGAAGTTCTATGTAACAAACTATTTTTTTAAACTGGGGATTGAACTCAGGGCCTTCACACTGAACTATACCCCTAGCTTGTTAAAGAAAGTGTTTATTTTGAGACAGGATCTTGTTAAGGCACTAAATTGCCCAGGCTGCACTTGAACTTGTGATCCTGCTGCCTCAGCCTCCCAAAACTTTCAACGTAGAACTTTCAGTTAGAGAAGTCTATTAGGCTAACATTCATTCAAGAAAGGGCTTGGTTCGATCCCTGGTACCGAAAAAAAAAAAAAAAAAAAAAAAAAAAGAGAAAGGGCTTGGAGCTTGAGAACTTAAACACTAAGCATGGAACAGAATGCTGCTGCTGAAACTTTTGGGGCAAAACCCCCAACTAGTTGCTAGATTTTAGGGTGCATTCAAATGGACCCACTGCCAGAGTCAGGGACTGGTAGAGAGCAAGGAAGATCTGATAGGTGCCAGTGGGTCCCCAATCCCTTCAGGAGATCTGCAGGGACAGAGCTTGTCTCCAGCTTCACATGTTCAGTAGAGATGAAAGGAATGCATTTTGTATAAAAAGGGACCGAGGCAATGTGATTGACCCACGGCTAAAACTGAAAACGCAAAGTTGTCTTCCTGCTTAGGGAAGATGCATTTAGGTGCTGCACGTTTGTAAGCTAGAATGTTCCTAAGTAGAAGTCTGAGTCTATTCCCTTCCTTTATTTTTTTAAATTCAAAAGATTTTTTTGTTGGCATGTTGGGGATCAAACCCGGCGCTTCATGCATGCTAGATGAGCTCTCTATTACTGAGCTACATCCCCAACCCTCTCCCTTTCTTTATATATATATTTATTTATTTATTTATTTATTTATTGGTACCAGGGATCAAACTTCAGGACCTTGCACTTGCGAGGCAGGCGGCAGCACCACTGAGCTAAATCCCCAGCCCTCTCCCTTTATTTTAAATCAGGTATGTGCTTGCTTCGGCAGCACATATATTTTAAATCAGGTATCGAATGGGAAACTTTCTTGTTAAATAAAATTCAGGCTGGGGGGATAGCTCAGTGCTTGAGCTCTTGTGAAGTGTGTGCAAGGCCCCAGGTTCAAGCCCAGCACTCCAAAATAAATAAACACAATGGCAGTCTGTACAGACAATATCGCCTGACTTCTCCATGCAGCCTCTACAGTAAAAAGAGTATCTAATCTGCTTCAATTCATCCACCATCTTCTTTCTCCTTCCTTTTCCTTTCTCCCTCCCTTTTATTGTGGACCACCTAGACTTAGTGATATGAAATGCACACAGAAGTAAAAACACTGGATATTGCCTCAAAGACCTTGCAACGAAGTTGAAGAGACAAATAGCAATAAATGGAAAATGTGACAAATGTTATGCTTTAAGCAACATAGGAGCACATCACAGGGAATATATGAGTCAATTGCTTCTGAGCATGACAGGATGAATTTAGGAGATGAAAAAGACTGAGACTAGTTCTTTTCATTTAAAGTCCCTCTCAAAAAGTAAAATAAAATAAAATAAAGTCCCTCTCATTTTGGAGAACCCTGAAGGATTTTCTACTGACAATCGAAATATCTTGTCCATTGACCAGGGCTTGAAAATAGTTTTGTTTTATGTAATTGTAATCAGATTTGATCTGTACTTTAAAATTCTAATACAATCTCCTTTTCTAACTCCAAATCAGATAGCCTCTTTGCATTTATGGTAACAGGATTTGACCCATAATACATTGTGTTTATATAATACCCTATATTTAGCATCAAATGGAAAAGTTTTCCAATAATAAGGTTCTGGAACACAGTCAATTCACAAGAGTCACATCATGCTCATGACAGCTCAGCAGCTCTGAACTGTTCTTGAAAAAAAGAGTGACAGGATGTGAAAGTAGCAATCGTACAAAGAACTAGGCTGTCCCTTTCATCCAAACTTGCTTGTAAACTTTCCTTGGAATGGGTTGCCTGAATAGTTGACCTGTCTCTGAGGAGACTTAGAATCCTTGATCCTTTCTCCCTTTTACTCCTAAAACCCTTTTGTTCAGTCTCAGTGGTGGTACTAGGCTGTAAGCTAAATGGTCTCAGAACATTGGCAGGTTCCAGGCAAAGTTCCTTTAACCAAATTTTTTTCCTTTCTGACAAATCAAGCCAATTCCAAAACCAAACAAACAAAATTAACCAAAAATACCACCTTCACTGCCAATAAACAAAGATTCCCTCAAACAGCAATAACAAACAAACAAACAAAAAATGAAGACGTTTTCCACAAGAGAGACAAAATTCTGGCCAACCTTATTTTGAAGGGATGTTTGGGACACGCTGTGTGAGCCCTCTATACCTAGAACCTTCTGCCACAGACAAAGAAATGAGGCACTTTCTAGTTTCCAGTTTGGTTTGTAGAAACAGAGTTTCCCATACTAGGTTAGATAGCTTTTCCATCAAGATCAGTATTCTGCTTAGTGGACATGAAGTTAGTGGTGAAATGCTTTAAAAACTTAAACACCACATATATATGAGCAGTAATGAGCCTGCATATTAATTATGGCCCAAGCTGTGATTTGTGAAAAGATATTTTGAAAAAAGGTTAAACCTATAGAAGAGAGAAAGTATTTATAAATTAACTTCTTCCTTCTTTTCTGATATAACTGGAGCAAATATATATATTTAAAACCTAGAAACATTAAGAGTTAAGGGCGTTTCCATAACCAGTGAAATGTGTTTTGTGATATTCTTTACAATGTGGAAGTGCTTCTTGGGTCTGGGTCTAAAGAGTTGAGTTAAGCAGGTTGCCTATAACTATAGGGCTCACTGCCTAGAAATGATTATTTTGTTCTTTCTTCTCTCTTATTGCAAAGGGAGTAGGAGGGACAGAAAACTCATATTCTTAAGTTGTATAGCTTTAAATTTTCTCAGAGACTGGAGCCACTTTTTTCCAGATCTTTTTCCTGTGGTTTTTTTCAGGTTAGTCGTTTTGTTCTTGAACTATGGGAAGAACTTTAAAATAAACTAAAGAGTATACTGTTTGCTTTTGTACTTTAAGTGTTATTTATCGAACAGCTTTTAAAGATTAACAAGACTGAAGAGTATATGGGATTCATCAGTGAGTTATGGTTAGTTTGCTCTCTACAAAGCCTGAAAAAAAAATCACCCTTCTTTCTTTTGTTGTTACTTTTAAAAAGGGATCTCAGATTTTCCATTTCAAAAGTTTCCAGATAACTTTACCATTTGTTCTTTATTTAATTTGGGACTGTTTGGATCAGTTGAAGAACACTTGTTTTCTTAAAAAAATTTCAGAACAGTTAAGATTCGGATGGTGAAGGCACTTACATTTGATTTAGAGTCTATTGGAGACGTTATCTAGATCATACCCAATTTTTCCAAACATTACTCAATAGTAGCGTTTACAAAATACAAAAAGGTACCAAAATAATACTTTAGATTTATATTTATTTTCTATCTTAAAAATACTAAAGAATTTTGCATGCAAATATTTCTTCTGCTTTTTTAAGTAAGGAATTTGGGGACTAGGATAACCTTTGTAGCACTGTGTAGCCAAAAATGCCCTGAGCTGGAGACAGATCCTTTGTTCTAGTCTTTTTTTTTTTTGGTACCGAGGATGGAACTCGGGTTCTTGCACTTGCGCAGCAGGCGGTGTTCTAGTCTTGAATGCACTATCTTAGGCCTGGGTTTCTTGTCCTTGGGCCTCAGTCTATGCAGCTATAAAATAAGGGATTTGGATTATGTATCAAGAGAAGGACACTAACATTTTAATGCCAACCCTTAGAAGTGTGAATATTGAATATAGTCAGTAGGTGAATATTGCAAAGTGTGTAAAATAAAAACTTCCAGTCAATTTGGTGAAGGAAAACTTGTCAGGCTCATTGTTCCCAGCTGCATGTGTCATTAGATTTCCAGAGCTCTCATATTTTGCTAATTTTGGGCCGGGGATTTAGCTCAGTGGTTCCGCCACCTGCCCCACAAGTGCAAGGACCCGAGTTTGATCCCCAGTACCAAAAAAACCCCCAAAAACATATTTTGCTGATTTACTTTTCACTTGCTTTTCTAAAACCAGCATAACTTATTAGTATGTTCATAGCTATAATTGTGGGTGCATAGTAGTGCCAACCAGTAAATTAAACTCTTTTAGTCTCCAATTAACCGGCACTACCTAATCACAATTAAAATGTTTTTATAGTTATAAAAGCAATACATGAAAAAAAGCAATACATGGTTTACTGAAGTACATTAGAAACACTTAAAAAACTATAAGTAAAATTGAGATCAAGAATAATCTCATCACTCAGAGAATAAATAATCACTGTAAACATTTCACTATGTTACCTTGTGGGTTCTTTTCTAAGGGCACACATATAATTTTTGTTTTTAAACCCATGATCACTTTGTATATATAGCTTTAAATCAAGTTTTAATATTTATGATGTATTGTGAGCACCCTTACATCACATATGTACTTAAATAGTAAGGTGATACTTAATTCTGATGCCAAACATCTGTATGAAAAGTTAAAAATCAGTCAATTATCTAGATATTTTCAAATAACCCAGGTGTTTGGCACTATGTCGACTAAACATTAAAATCCTTGAGCAAAATTTTCAGCTTTTGCACAGATGTCTGGCATTATGTAGGCAAACTCTCTCTGAACTGACAGACATTTTGGCAGTAGAGAGAGAGCATTTATTACTTGCTTTGGGTCAAAAGTGTTTTAAAGTTTAGTTTGTGTGTATGGGTAACTTTTCTGTTGTTTCACAATGAATCAGCAGCACAAAGAAAATATATATATTTTAGAAACCCTTAATCCATTATGATGAAAGTCTGCTGTCTTTATTTTGGGTCACTTCTCAGCCTGTTGAACTGTTTGCTGACCTTTAAAGCTTAGCGTTTAAGTTGTCATTTCGTTCAACTCTTGGTTTTGAGGATTTGTACTCTACTGCAGATTTTGTTTTGTCTTTTTGCTATAATTAAGAAAGTTCTTCCTGGCTGATGATTTTATTAACAGATTGCTTTGAATATTTAAAAGTCATGTTAATGTGCCAATATCCCGACAACAGTCCTGCCTAAAATACATTGTTTTTTTAAAAGATGTTTTAGAAAAAAAAAAAGATATTTTAGTGTTTTTCTAATTATCTTGTTCCTTGGGTTGTAATCCTTCTAGCTCTGCATTAGTCAAAGTCAGTGTACACATGTTTTACATGCACAGCCTTATTTTGATTCCTTGAAGGCATAATTTATAAAAGTTTGTATCATGTTCCACTGTTGTATCATGCTAAATTTTATATACTCCCTCTCTCTCTCTCTCTCTCTCACACACACACACACACACACATATATTTAAAATTAACATCCTTACTATATTTTTCTACTTCTTGACACTCTAAATTTTAATTATCTTTGATTTTCCATATTATCTGGTTTTCTTTAAGCTAGTGTTGCTTTATGTCTAAGATGTATCTATTGGTGTAAAAATATTTTCTGTTGCTGAAGTAGGGAAAAACAAAAATTAATCCAAATTATGCTGAAAGGAGCGATGTAGCTAAATGATTAAATGCACAAATCAATTAGTAATTAGAGACTGAGTTTGGTTTTTTGCATCTCACCCACACCAAACTGTCCAGCTTGTCACTGCTCTCTTCCTGGCTCTGTTGCTAACCTGCTCAAGTGCCACAGGCAGGACGTTTGCTTGGGCTTGGTATCTTCACCTTTCACTCATAGAGATTCAGATACTCCCACACTGCTATGTTTTGTTGAATACTTTGTAGAAGTTCTCTGACATAATAAATATTAAATGTTGTCACTGTTGAGTGATTTGATTTATATGAAGGAGCAGCATTGAAAAACCAGGTGGATATGTTTATGATTTAAAAAAAATCTATACACCATTGCACATTTTTGAGGACTGACCACTTTATTTCTTGCAAGGCATTTGAATCTCTCCATTTTCAGTTTTATTGGGTTTTTCTGTTTGTTTTGTTTTTTGGTACCCAGGATTGAACTCGGGACCTTGCGCTTGTGAGGCAGGCTGCAGAATCACGAAGCTAAATACCCGGTTCCATTTTCAATTTCAGCATCTGGTTTTATGTGTGTTATTTGCTGTGATGAACATTTTCTTCAGATTTATTGGGTGTTTCGGTATGCTTGGTGTTCTCGCCCAGTGCAGTTTACTGAGGGTTTTCCATCTTGGGTGCTCTTCTGGGTCTGTGAAGGTCCGTCTAAAGCAGTCGTTAAGGAGGTGACATGCTTTTGCTCTTTTGAGATGTTATTCACATCGTGGGCATGTTTGGATTTCCGGATAGAAATGAAAGGCTAAAAATAAAGAAAAACTACAACCACTTAGCTAAATATTTGGGAAAATCGAGGTAATTGCTGTCTTGTCATTTTCATCCAAAGTTCTATAGTGTTAGGCTCTAAAAATCTGTGCCCTTATGATGTCTGACCTATCCTTCAAATACAGATTCTTATTTGGCTGCATAGGTTGATGTCCTAATCCACACGTGCTACTACAACAAAATTCTTTAGGCTGGATAACTTATAAAGAACCGAATTTTATTTTTCACAGTTCTGGAGACTGGGAAGTCCAAGGTCAAGGCACTAGCAGATTTATCTCCTGGTAATCGTTTACTCCCTGCTTTTAAAATGACCCTGGTTTCTGCATCCTCCAGAAGGGATGAATGCTATGTCCTCACATAGCTGGATGCCATGTCCTCATGTAGCAAAAAGAAGGGCAAAATGAGACACTGTCCCTAAAACCATCCCTGCCCCTCACTGTGGTACAGAGAATTAAACTCAGGGAACTTTGAGCTACATTATCAGCTTATTTTATTTTATTTTACTTTGAATTTGATAGAGTCTTGCTAAGTTGCCTGGGCTGGCCTTGAAATTTTGATCCTCCTGCCTCAGCCTCCTGAGTTGCTGGAATTCCATGTGTGTATTATTGCTTTTTGCCCTGAAGTCATTTTATAAGGCCACTGTTGTGATTTATATCTAGATGTCCCCCTAAAGCTCATAGGTGGGGCTTTGGGAAGAGATTGGATTGGATTAGTTCACTGATGGGTTTATAGCTAAATGTGATATTGGGAAGTGAAATATGGACAGAGGAGGTGGGTCACTGGGGTGTGGCTGGGAAGAGTTATCTCCCTCCCTTCTCTTTGATCTCTGCTTCCTACTACCATGCCATGTGCTGTTTCTCCTCTGCCATGCCCCTTTGCCATGCAACCCCATCTCAGAGCCAGTGGACTATGGACTATGGACCTCTACAAATTGGGAGGCAAAATGTAGGGAACAGGGAAAGGGGACATTACCAGAACCCCTGTAGTGGGTCCTGGTCTCCTGTGATCCATGACAGCACAAGGCAAATTAAAGAATAAAGATAGGAAATGAGACTTAGAGAGGAGGCTGGGTTCTGGGCCTCATCGATGTTGCTCTGAGCAGCAAAGACAAAGGCACCCTGAGCTTGCCCCTATTTATTGGGTTCCTAGGGAGTAACAGATGACTCAGAGGGTGAGTGTAATCCTAATTTGACAAGTCTCAGGGAGTGGCGGTAATCCTATGACCATGAGGATCTTATGCTGATGAGGATCTTAGGTCGATGAGAAGGTTATGTTGATTAGGACAGTAAGATGAGCAAAGATGTTCTTACAACAGTAGGTGGGAATGAGTTAAGCTGATAAGGAATTTGTCCCTCCCTAGGTGAAACCTTTCTCTTTCTACTCAGTTCTCAGGGAACCAGGATGTCTTCAGCTGATGTAATCTTGCCCTAGAGTGTCACAGCATCATGGGACCATTGAGGTTTTAGCTGTGACTGGAGGCAAAAATGGAGTTATGTTTCCCCATGTCATAGCCAGCCTGTAGACTAAGCCAAATCATAATTTAATTGTGAAATGATTTTCCCCCAAAATTATGTAGACTGCCTCCTGACACCAAAACAAACCTTCCCTCCTTTAAATTGCGGCTGTCCAGTGTTGTGTCCATCAACAAAAAAGTAACTAAAACAAGCACTAATTTCATCCATAAGGGCAGGGCCCTCACAGGCTTATCACCTGCTAATAGCCCCCCTCTTGATACCATTGCCTTGGAGTTTAAATTTCTAACACAGAAATTGTGGAGGGACACATGCATTCAAACCATAGTAGTTGTAGATAGATAGATAGATGATAGATAGATAGATAGATAGATAGATAGATAGATAGATAGATAGGCTGAAATATAAACACTGTTGAAGGAAATGGCAGAGTCCATTCAAACATATATTTGGCAACCAATGATTGAATTCACTCACTGACTGCTTTCAGGTTAAGTAGCTGTTGCACAAACCTCAACTTTTTCTTTCACTTTACTATTGGTATAGACATATCCAGGTTGTAGATATTCTAATGAAGCTAAATTTTAGTGACTATATTCTGATGCCTATTGATGAGAAAGTACAGATTCCTCTTTTTTTTTCCTCACAGCATCTCTTATCTAATCCATGAGCAAGAACTTCCAGTGCTATTTTCAAAACATATTCTACATTCAACCACTTTTCACCATTAGTCAGGCTATTGGCATCACTTGCGTGGACTATAGTAGTAGTCTCCTGATTGCTGTTCTTCCTTCCAATCTTGTCTCTCATAGAATTTTTTTCTCCATACAGATGCCAGAGTCTTCTTTTCAGAATGTTGCCCAGGTCACGTTACTTTTCTGTTTCAACACCTCCAAAAGCTTTCCAAACAAGGATACAATCTGAGCTGCAAGACCTTGCATGATCTGGGTCCTGACAACTGCTCTCCCTGTCTCTCACACGGCTGTGACCATACTGGTCTTCTCACTGATCCTCACAGGTGTACACCTAGCCTGTGTCTCAGGGAGATTGTACACGCTCCATCCTCTGTCCTGTAGTGTTGTACGTCTCAGGTCTCTGTGTAATATTACTGTCTCAGAGACCTTCCCTTTTCATGTTTCTCAGCAGTTCACCTGCCCCTTATCCTCCTAAATATCCTTGATCTGAGTTATTTTTCTTCATGGAACTATTCACTATTTGAATTTGTGTTACATATACTTCTGTTGATCATTTTTTGTATCTCAGCTACTGTCATGCAATCTTCACTTGAGAAGGAATTTTGATTGGCATTGCATTGATGTATCCTCAGTATGTGTTCAATAAGTCTCATTTATTGAAATATTGACTTGATGCTCTATATTTGTGTCATTCCATCATACTACTGTGGGTTTGCGGAAATTGTCATCGAAATGTGTACATTCTTGGAAGCATAATTATCAGCAGGTAATACTGTCTCCTGGAGAATTTACCTTAAGAAGTCTAGACAACATTAGGAGATAGATAATCCCCAGTTGAATTACCTGGTTTATTTATTTTATGTTACATTATTTTTAGCTGTGATGATTATTTCTGGCAGGCGGCTCAGATATGAGTCCAGTCAGTTCGCAGCATGTCTGGGGTTAGACTTGCTGTCCTCGTGAGGTGTCCACAGAACATGACTTGCACATCCAACTGTGTGTTGGCAGAATTGATTTTCTCTTCCCTAATAGTTGGTTCACCTCACAAATCATTGAATATATTGTACCATAGTAATTTCCTATGATCTTAAAAGTATTCTCTTCCCACATTATTGAAAAATGAAAAACAACAAAAGTTGATCAGAAAAGCCTAGTCAGTTAAACAAAAAACTTCTTTCTATGAACATTTATGGTTAGTATATGTTGACTTTTTTCCATGTGTCAAATTATGTGTGGGCCAGGGATGTAGCTCAGTGGCACTGCACCTGCTTAGCAAGCACAAGGTCCTGAGTTCCATTCTTGGTACAAAAATAATTATGTGCAAGGCACAAACAAAAAGCAATAACACAATAGACCTTACATTTGTAATTTTTTTTAGACTTTTCACAAACATTGTCGCATTAATCTCATTCACAGTATCTGCACTTAAGTTTAAATCTTAAAAAAAATTAAAACAAAACAAAAAACCCACATAAATACTAACATAAAAGAATATAGTTAAAGACAAAATTGCTCATTGGAGTAAACATATGGGAATTGAGGACTGGGCAGACCTGGCCTATAGTGGGCCCTTCAGAGAAGGTTCTAGAGAATCAAGGAAGGCTTCAGAGAGTGATGCAGAAGCTGTCTCTAAGAATGAGGTACAATACTGCAGGCACAGTAAATGTGATGATTCTGGCAATGACTCAGCATTAATATGGTCAACATTATCCACGCATTTTTTTTTTTAATCCAAGCATTTTGAATATGTAGCTCCAAGTTAAATAACTTTCCAGGGGTAAAAACACCTTCCAGGTTACAAAGACCAGTATTATGAAAGTCAGCTATATAAGGAAGCTACTCCAGGAAGGGATTCAAACCCACACACAATTAAAAAAGGATGAATCATACTCAAAATGGGAGGAAATAACTATGTAAGACTCAGATGACTACTAGTGCTTTAGTTTAAAAGCCTTTTTCTATTCAAATCCAATAAATAATACTATTTATTTTATGAGAACAAAAATTAGTATTAAGGAAAATAATCACAAAATACATGTTGTCATATAAATTAATACAAAATTCATTAAAGGAAACATATCAGATAATGTGCTCTTTTACAATCAGAATTGGTAGATCTTTATCAAGAAGATGTGCTTAGGGGCCGGAGATTTAGCTCAGTGGTTCCACTGCCTGTCTTGCAAGTGCAAGGTCCTGAGTTCAATCCCCAGGACCAAAAAAAAAAAAGATGTGATCAACCCCATACTGAGACAGTAAAATTGAAGTGCAAAGCTGACACTGAGCCAAGTGCCCAAACTCCCACAGCTTGTCAGTAGCATCATTACTGGAATTTGAAGTCTGGTCTGTCTGGCTTCATTACACCATTGTGACCTGTTATTTAAAAATAGTGAAGAGGGGCTGGGGATTTAGCTCAGTGGTTTCGCCACCTGCCCCGCAAGCCCAAGGACCTGAGTTCAATCCCTGGTACCAAAAAATAAATAAATAAATAAATAGTGAAGATGCTGAGGCAGGAGGATTGCTGCAAGTTTGAGGCCAGCCTGAGCTGCATAGTGAGTTCAAGGCCAGCTCGAAATATAAAGCGAGACCCTGTCTCAAAAATCAGAACCAAAAAAAAAAAAAAAAACCAAAACCAAACTAACCAAAAAAACAGTGAGGAAATAGTTTAGGTAGAAGCAGGAAGCCAGTGTTTGGTAGTCCATGGAGTGAACAGCACATTCCTATATTATAATCTGCTAGATGTGCAAGTAATTATCCATCTGTGGTACATCACCTGCAGCTCATCTTGCTTTTGACTTTAATAGCACTTGTATTGTTTTCACTAGTTAATCTGACTTCTCAGTTTTCTATTTTTATAGTGATTTTTTTCCCATGCAATTTACACTTTACCAGAGGAAGCACTTCGAATCGATCCCAAACAAAAGACACACAGTTCTCTGAATTTGGAAAGATTTGGAGGCAGCAGTTAAGGCGGTGAGTCGCATCCCTCAGGAACCCTAGTGGTCTCTGCCAGCCAGCACTGGTAGGCAGAAGGCCGGGAAGTCAATGTCGGGATTAGGAGGCAAGAAACTTCCCAATCCTCTTCATTTATGCCTCCATTTTTAAAGTTTGAATATTGAGATCAACTCTGCCTTACGTAAATGTAAGTCTTTTTTAAAAGCATATTTTAAGCCAAATACAAGTAATGTTTACATCCATCACTATTTTACATTACTCAGGAAATGCTCTCTTCCATTAGTGCTATTAACTGAGCATTGGTCCTTTGCTTAGAATGGATCCAAAAACACATTTTATGGTTGTTGTCCTTGACATATTTAAAAAAAAGAAATGACAATTCAAAAAAATTCCAATATAGAATACTACTTTTGCCCCCAATTTTTCCTGCATCTTCAAATAGAAGTATTGAGTTTTATTTCCTTCCTTCCTTTTTCTTTTTCAGTACTGGGAATCAAACCCAGGGGCTCTCTACCCCAGCCCTTTTTAATTTTTTTAAAATTTCAGACAGGGTCTCACTAAATTGCTAAGTCATCCAGGCAGGACTGGAACTTGCAATTCTCCTGCCTCCTCTTTCCTCAGTGCTAGGAGTACAGGCATCTGACTTGAATTTTATTTTTCCTAGCACTTATTTGCTGGTTTCTATCCAGCGGAATGAATTCAGTGGACACCCTGGTGGGATTGAAGGAGCAGGAGAAATAGGACCTGCTGATGCCCAAGAAAGCCCAGGCTACTATCCCTAGAGAGAGGACTGAAATTGTGCTCAGGGGAAGCCACAACTAGAGCTCAAAGGCTGGAGCTTGTTCTGGAAGGAAAACTGAGGATGAAGTTGGCAGGTGGATGGAAGGAGGAACCAGGAATGAATGGGCTGGGGCAATGGAATACTTCCTCTTTTTTCTTTTTTTTTTTGTGGTAAAATACATGTAGCATAACATTTACCATTTAGTCAATTTTGAGTGTATAGTTCAGAGGTATTAAACATATTCATGATGTTGTATAACCACCATTAATATCCATCTCCATAATTCTTTTCATCTTGCAAAACTAAAACTCCACACTCATTAAACAATACTTCTCCATTCTCCCCCTCGCCAGCCCCTGGCAAGTACCATTTTTATTTCTGCCTCTAGGACTTTGGTACTCTCAGTAACAGTAATACCCTTTTTATGTGGCATATTGGGGACTGAAGACCAAGTTCAGGTTCGTAATGCTGGTATTCCTCTATTCTACCAATGCAGTAGTGGTAATTGGGTTAAACCTTACCATTACTTTGTACTATTTTTCATATGTATTGTATTACATAGATACACAGACACAGAGTTGGCCTTCCATATCTGTGGGTTCTGCACCCATGGGTTCAACCAATCATGGATCAAAAATATTTGAAAAACAAAAACAAAAAAATAGCATGGACAGAGATTTTTTTCTCATCATCATTCATTCCTTAACTGTTATAACAACTATTTACATAGCATTTATATTAAATTAGAGTATGAGTAATCTAAGAGAAACTTTGAAGGGACTAAGTTATATGCAAATACATCACTCTTTATAAGGGACTTGAGTATCCATGCATGTTGGTATCTGAGGGGAGTCCTGGGACTAAACCTTTGCAGATACTAAAGGATGGCTGATCTTAAAATAGTTTTCAAAATTTCAGCATTAATGTAATAATCTTTCTATCTTGTCTTACGCCTTTCCTGGTAGTTCTAAAAACCAGTAGTATAAAAAACCTTCGGCCCCAAAATATGCTTTATTTTTTTACTATTTTCTCTCATTTATTATTTCAACTCAAAGTCACAAAAGAACACAGAAAACCCTCATTCAAACTCAATGATGGGCCAGGCACAATGGTGCACACCTGCAATCCCAGCATTCTGGAGGCTGAGGCAAGAGGATCATAAATTCAAGCCCAGCTTGGGAAACTAGCAATTTAGCAAGCCCTGTATCAAAATAAAAAGGTTTTGGGCTGGGGATTTAGCTCAGTGGTGCTGCTGCCTGCCTTGCAAGTGCGAGGTCCCGAGTTTGATCCCTGGTACCCCTGCCCAAATAATAATAAATAATAAAAATGTTTTTAAATGGGCTGGGGATGTAGCTCAATGTGAAGACTCTGGGTGCAATTGCTAGTTCTGCCAAGACAAACCCTGCAGTGATGGTGTGACAGTGAGTAGCATTTGGGGAATATAAGAGTCTTTACATTTGAAGTATACCCCTGAGCAATTTAATACAGGTAGAAATAAAGTGTATCAAATGCTATTTTTTCATAGAAACAGTGTTATACATGAAGGGTAAAATTCCTGACCTAGGGCTTTATGCCAACTGTTACTAAATGCAGAACTTAATAAATGATAAATGATATATTTTATGTATCATAGCATAAGGCTTTCTAAAGCACACATAAATCAATTAAGTAGTGTTACAAGAAGTCAATAAATATAAAATCCATTTAATGTAATGCAGGCTCTGTGACCACATCTTCCTGCCAAATATTATGTGACTCTAAGGAGCAGGTGTATTTCTCTTGTGGATCTCAAGATGATACCCTGGAGGGCTTTTGACAAGCCATACTGAAGGAGAGGTTGGGGCCATTATTTGATGTTATTTTGGGAAAAGGAAAAAAAAAAAGAATTCAGGAGTGGTTACTTGTTCCCTCATTTTATTATAGTCAGTTTTCCTGTTGTAAAACCTGGAGATTAGAAATAATCACAGCCTGCAGTGCATTTGAAATTGGGATTCCTTTCTTCCAAAGGGGAGAGTAGCATATGTTCCTGTGAGAAACTGCCTAGTTCAGTGTTGGAAGTTGCATCATGGGTGTACTTGGCAGAGGGCCGCAAGTGTGAATGGCCTTGCGTACAAATTCCTATAAGGATTGCTTGAATGATTTCTTTTCCTCTTTCAACTCATTGTCGAAGTGGAAGAAATATGAACTGTGAAACATTGATTCTTATATTCCCAGTTAATAAGTTCAAGGCAAAAATGGACAGATCCTAAGAAGGTCTGAAATTTGTGGACTAGACCTTAAAAGCTCCAGGGCTCGGGGTGTAGCTCAGTGGTAAAGTCTGTGCTAAATTAACATTCATGAAGTCCTGGGTTTGATCCCCAGGATCCCAAAGCTCCCCAAACAAAAACAAATAATCCCCAAAGGTCATCATTTCGGATTAGTGCTCTACATGAAGAAATCATCAGTCATCCTTTAAGAACTCAATTGGGGCCAGGGATTTAGCTCAGTGGTTCCAGTGCCTGCCTCGCAAGTGCAAGGTCCTGAGTTCAATCCCCAGTACCAAAAAAACAAAAAAAGAACCCAATCAATGTTGAGGGAAAATGGATCTCTGATCACTAGTCTCCAAATCTCGTAATAAAATTTCGAGTCTATGTCAAGCTAGTCTATGTGGCAGGACACAGAGAAGAGCACAATTTATTCTAAATCATGTTGGAGGGGAGGAATTTACTCATTTAATCTGTTATTACATCAAAATTGATTTAGGAAAAAGTCACAAATTAGTTGAGTCAGAAGACTCAAAGCTCAGTTAAACAGTGACAACAAGAGGAAGATTTTATTTCAAATCTTGGGGAAAAGACCCTTGCATCAAAATTATCAATGTTCAGAAAAAAAAAAAGGGCTGGGGTTTTAGCTCAGTGGTTTCACCGCCTGCTGTGCAAGCACAAGGACCCGAGTTCGATCCCCAGTACTAAAAAAAAAAAAAAAAAATTATCAATGTTCAAAATAACTCTCCTCTAGCTGTATTTATTATGTTTTGCAGTTACATTTATCTTTTTTTTTTTGGTACTGGGGATAGAATTCAGGTCCTTGCGCTTGCGCAGCAAGAGGCGAAACCACTGAGCTAAATCCCCGGCCCACATTTATCTTTTTTAATTTTAATTTTATTTTATTCCATTCCTGCCCTCCCCTCCCTATAAGCTACATTTATCATAAATTTACTTTTTATTTTTACTTTTTTGGTACCGGGGATTGAACTCAGGTCCTTGTGCTTTCGAGGCAGGCGTGGTGCCACTGAGCTAAATACCCAGCAAATTAGGTTTATCCTGAAAGGCCCAGTTCTTTCTCTCCTTGCTGCTCAACCAAAGCTGTATTCATCTGTTGTTTTCAACGTGGTCAAATGTGATTTCCCTTTAAAATGGAAACTCTGTTTACCTAGCATGTTGCAAAGCAGTAGTCTTGGTCTCTAATCACCTGAAACGTACCTGAAAGCAAGAAGTTAACAAGCCGGGAAACAAATCACAAACTAACCTCTCTGGGATAAAGGCACAGGCATTGTTCACAAACCATTTTTCACTAGGTACAGAAAGTGATGTGCTTGTACCAATTGTTAGAATGAATAATCAATAATGTAAAATAGGAAGAAAAGGTCCAAAGGGGTAGGGGTAGTGGGAGGGGCAGGGGAAAGGAAAGAAGGGAAAGGAAAAAATAATGAGAAATGGAAAAAATGGAAATAAAGTCTTTGTAAATAGGGAAGGGTGGAGGGCGTGAAGGGAGGGCTAGGAATGGGGAAAAAATAAGAACCAAGATGCATCATGTAAAGGTACAATTCCCAATGAGAAATGTAATTGTGTTGTATACCTACAATGTACCAATAAAAGAATTTAATACAAAAAAAAAAAAGAAAGTGATGTGCTCAAATTCTGAAACCGGATGAGAGCCACAGTGACTCTTAGGCCCTTCTAAATTGGAAAAAAAGTCAGTGACATAGGAATCAGTGACCAGTTTTGGTTCTTTAGCAAATCTAACTTTTCTCACTTTTGGAACTGTAAGGAAATTCCTTTGAAACAAGGAGGCGTTTCTCTTACCAACACCTTTACCTCCCTCAGAGCCCATTTCCTGACTCCCAGCCTCACCTACTGTTTGATTTGACAAGAAAAGGGAGGAAATATTATTGTATAGAAGCTACAGATTTTTAAAATAATGTGTTGAAAGAAGGAAATCCAATATTTAAGAACTTGCAACCCTGGAATGAACAGCCACTGTGGACAGGACAAGGAGCAAAGATGCAGGCTAAAGTCAACCTTTGAATGGAATGGGCCTCGCCCAACTTCAAAACCTGTTAAAATGTCAGCCTACCTTAAGCAAGATGATCACAGGGCTGGGGATTTAGCTCAGCAGTTCCCCAGCCTGCCTAAGGGCAAGGTCCTGAGTTCGATGCCTGGTACCAAAAAAAAAAAAAAAAAAGCAAGATCAGTAAACAGAACAGTGAGACCAACTGAGGTACCTGGAAGGCTTGGACTGAAGAACTTCTATCATGTCACTTCTTGGGTGTCTGGGTGGTCCACTCTCATCCTCTCCCAAAGAATTTATACAGAGAGCTGTGTTAATAATCATGATGCAATACCATCTGCCATTTGGGGAACTTCTATTTCACACCGGACACTTCACATATTTTGTTAGATTTGCATAGCAGCTTTATTATTATCATTACCCTCGTTTTACAGATGATCCTGTGGTGACCTCACAGCATGGCCTTAGTGACAAAACTGGGATTTGAACCCAGAACTTTCTGCTTTTTCTACTATACCAAGTGCATTTCCCCAAAAGAAATAATCTATGAAATGGCTTTGTAAGCAGTGAAGCTCTAGGATATTTTATAACCTTTTAGATAGAGCTCTCTGTCTGCAAAGTTTGGCCAGAATTCAAAACAAGACTCTATTCTACAAAGTGGGCTTAGTTGTCACTTCCTGTCTGGGTTAGGCTCAAACCACAGTATTTATCCCTATTAAAACCTTGATTAAAGGTCCTGAGTTTGATCCCCATACCAAAAAAACCCAAAACAAAACCTTGTTTCCACACTGTACCCTACGAATAGGTACAATGATCACATGTTAATCAGAAATTTTAAAAAATTGTTAAGGAGATGGAAATGTTCACTATCATGATTTGATCATTACATGATGTATACACATGTCAAATTATCATACTGTATTCCATAATTTTTTACAATTAAAATAAAGGGGCTTTTTTAGCACCAACTGCTAACGGCACTGCCTTTTGCTCCTCCTGCCACTGTGGCTGCCCTTAGTCACTCCCTGGGCAGTTCCGGCCACCTGACTCCCTGAACTAGCCACTGATATTTGCAGTTCTTATAACATGCCAGACATTGACAACAAAAAACAGTCTGAACTTGATCAAGATTTGGATGATGTTGAAGAAGTAGAAGAAACTGGTGAAGAAACAAAAATCAAAGAGCATCAGCTGACTGTTCAGATGATGCAAAATCCTCAGATTCTTGCAGCCCTTCAAGAAAGACTTGATGGTCTGGTAGACACACCAACAGGATACTTTGAAAACTTGCCTAGGGCAGTTAAAAGAAGAGTGAATGCTCTCAAAAACCTTCAAGTTAAATGTGCACAGACAGAAGCCAAATTCTACAAGGAAGTTCATGATCTTGAGAGGAAGTATGCTGTTCTCTACCAACCTCTATTTGATAAGCAATTTGAGATCATTAATGCAATTTATGAACCTATGGAAGAAGAATATGAGTGGAAACCAGATGAGGAAGAAGAAATTTAGGAGGAGCTGAAACAAAAGACCAAGATTGAAGATGAGAAAAAAGAAGATCCTAAAGGAATTCCTGAATTTTGGTTGACTGTTTTTAAGAATGTTGACTTGCTCAGTGACATGGTTCAAGAACATGATGAACCTATTCTAAAGCATTTGAAGGACATTAAAGTGAAATTCTCAGATGCTGGCAAGCCTATGAGTTTTATCTTAGAATTTCACTTTGAGCCCAATGAATATTTCACAAATCAAGTGTTGACAAAGACGTATAGGATGAGATCTGAACCAGATGATTCTGATCCCTCTTCATTTGATGGACCAGAAATTATGGGCTGTACAGGGTGCCAAATAGATTGGAAAAAAGGAAAGAATGTCACTTTTAAAACCATTAAAAAGAAGCAGAAACATAAGGGACGTGGGACAGTTTGTACTCTGACTAAAACAGTTTCCAATGATTCTTTCTTTAATTTTTTTGCTCCTCCTGAAGTTCCTGAGAGTAGAGATCTGGATGATGAGGTCAAAACTATGCTTGCTGCCGACTTTGAAACTGGTCACTTTTTACATGAGCATATAATTCCAAGATCAGTGTTGTACTTCACTGGAGAAGCTACTGAAGATGATGATGGTGATTATGATGAAGAAGGTGAAGAAGAGGATGATGAAGGGGAAGAAGAAGGAGATGAGGAAAATGATCCAGACTATGACCCAAAGAAGGAGCAAAACCCAGCAGAGTGCAAGCAGCAGTGAAGCAGGATGGTCTACCTTCCGCTTTCCTGGAAAGGATGACTTTAGGTCATGTGATGAGCCTATTTCACGATTTTTGGTCGTTTGCTTGTTTTTGTTTTTGCAGTCTAAAATAAAAATGTTAAATGCGATTTTAGTTCTCACAAGGTAATGTCTTAATTTTGTACTAATTCAGTTTAGAAGCAGAGGCTTAACTTGGATTAATGATTATTGTGCCCAGTTTAACATATTGAAGGAAAAGGAGCCAACTTTGGAAGATCTGATAAAGCAAGTGGAAAACAAAAAGTAAAAGCATAAAACCTCTAAATGGTGTGATACTTTTTTAAAAGAAGAAAACTCATATTCCATAGTTTTGGATTATAACTAGAGAGAAAGCCCTAAGCCTCTATGGTCTATTCTGATCCTTAAGTGCTTAGCTGTGTCATTTACCCATGTTTCTGTTTACTATGTATTAAAACGGGTAGTACTGTTTACTTAACTACCTCACAGATGTGTTAAGGCATAGTACATTAAATTTCACGAACTGTTAAAAAAATAAATAAAATAAAATAAAGGGGTTGGGGTACAGTTTAGTGGTAGAGTGCTTGCCTAGCATGTTCAAGGCCCTGGATTTGATCTCCAGAATTGCAAAAAATTAATTAATTAATCAAAAAAAATATGATCATGACAGAGCTGAGGGTAGTTCAGTGGTAAAATACTTGCCTAGCAAGGCCCTGGGTTCAATCCCCAGTACAACAAAAATAAATAAAAAGAAAAGAAGCAATTATATATATTATATGTATGATTATAGTAGCTATCTACAAAGTTGTCTTGAAGAACAAATGAAATAATGCATGTAAAATACTCATACTGTTGTACTGCCCAGTACATAGTAGGCAGAGAAGGTACTCAATAAATGTCTCTTTTTACCTCTCTCCCTCACTGCTGTTCAAAAACAAGTAAATGTGTCTTTTTTCTTGGGTAACACTATTCCTCATTACCTAAATTGGACTTTGAATTATTCATTGATTCATTCAAAACATATTTTTTGAGCATTTAATCAATGCCGCATTCTATCCTGTCTTCCCAAATGCATTGTATTTCGTCTTTCCTAGACCAGTGGTCCTCAAAATTTAGCAAATATCAGAATCATCTGAAAGGCTTCTTAAAACTCAGACTCATGCACAGACCCTTCCAGAATTCCCCCGTGACCTTAGTGCTGCTTATCTAGGAACAACACTTGGAAAAATCACTGTCCTTGACTAACTGGTTGTTCTCGATACCAGGAACCTCACCATCTTTTAATCCAGGATACAATGAACTCTGATCCCTTGGGTCAAATCCAGCCCACCTTTTTTTGTGTGCTTGTTTTCCTGTGTTAGGGATTGAACCTAGGGCCTTCACACTGAGCTACATTCCTGGCCTTTTTTTGTTGCCCAGGCTGAGCTTGAATTTATGATCCTCCTGCCTCAGTTTCCCAGAGTGCTGAGATTATGGGTGTGTGCCACATGCTCAGCTAAGCCACAGGTTATTTTTGCAAATAAAGTTTTATTGGCATATAGATTTTGTTTGCACATTGTTCACGGCTGCTTTTGTATTATGAGGTAGTTGTGGCGGAGACCATATGACCCACGGTCTAAAATATTTATGATCTTGCCCATTACAGAAAAAATAAATGGTCTTTCTAAAAATACACCCCCACCCTGTCACCCTCTGTCTTAAAAACATCACATGGCTCCTTATTACCTACATGGTCAAATCCATAGTCTGTGGTGTGACAAGCTGCCTGCCTTAGTTTATCAATGTCTTTATATTCTATCCAATTTCTTTAGCATCCTGAACTTAGGTTTCTCTGCACATACCAAGATCCTCTCCCATTTGTCTTCCCACCTCTTGTCTCTTTATCTACAACAACAACCCCCTTTTTAAAGCAATTTATTGGTATTTTGAAGCATTTATTGGTATTTTAGATATACACAATGATAACATTCATCATAGGGAATTTGTACCTGTACTTGGTATATCTTCCTTCTTTTTCTCCCCTTGGCCCCTCTTCTCCTCCTTATTTACAAAAGCTTTGTTTCCATTTTTTCCTCCTATTCTTTTTTTTTGTCCCTTCTTTCCTTTCTCCCTCCTGCCTCCTTGTTCTTTTTCTCATTTGAACATTTTCTTACCATTTCCTAATATCTCTTATATATCTTGGTTCTTATTTCCACTTTCAGTTTCTTGCACCAGAGAAACAATGCAGTATTTAAATGTGTGTCTGATTTATTTTTAAGAGTATGTTCTCAAGCTGCATCCATTTAGCTAAAAATGTCCCAAACTAATCCTTCTTTATGGTACAGTAATACTCCACTATATAAAAAACCCACACCTTCTTTATCCATTTATCAGTATATGGGCATTTGAGCTGTTTCCAAGATTTAGTTATTACAAACTGTGCCACTATAAACATGGGTGTGCATATATCACTGTGGTAGGATGATTTTAATTCTTTCGGGAAGATACTAGGAAGGAGGATAGCTAGGTTGAATGAAACCTTTAGTTTTAGCTTTTTGAGGAATCTACACTGATTTCCACAGTGGTTACACAAGTCTACACTCCCACCAACAGTGGAGAAAGGTTCCTTTTTCCCCTCAGCCCATCAGCATTTGTTAGTGGCTGATTTCTTGATAATAGCCATTCTTTCTGGATCAAGATGGAATCTCACCATTATTTTAATTTCATCTCTTGAATGACCAGTAATGTTACACATTTTTTCATATATTTATTTGCCATTTCTACTTCTTCATTTGAGAAGTGTCTATTCATTTCAGATGCCCAGTTTTAGACTGGGTCTTTAAAATCGGAGGGGTCTGATTTTCTGAATTCTTTTTTTTTTTTTTTGGTACTGGGGATTGAACTTGGGTCTTTGCGCTTGCAAGGCAGGCAGCAGAACCACTGAGCTAAATCCCCAGCCTTTGAATTCTTTCTATATTCTAAATATTAGTTCTTTGTCTGAGGAGCAGCTGGCAAAAAATTTTCCCACAATGTGCGTGTGTCTTCATTTTACTGGTGGTTTCTTTTGCTGTACAAAAGCCTTTTTTTTTTTTTTCTGGTACCGGGGATCAAACTCGGGACCTTGTGCTTGCAAGGCAGATGGGGGAACCACTAAGCTAAATTCCTGGCCTGCAAAAGCTTTTTAATAAGATGAGATCTCAGTTTTTGAATTTTTTTGTGATATTTCCTGTGTGACAGTTTTGTTCATAGAGTCTTTGCCTACACCAATGTCTTCAAGAGTTCTACCTGTTCTATCTGCCAGCAGATTTATTGTTTCTGTTTTAATACTTAGATCTTTAATCTATTTTGATCTGCGTTTAGTAGATGGTAAAAGATGGGTCTAGTTTTTTTGGGTTTTTTTTTAAATTTTTTTTTTTGGTACTGGGGATTGAACTCGGGACCTTGCACTTTCAAGGCAGGCACCTGAACCGCTCAGCTAAATCCCGGGGCCAGATGGGTCTAGTTTTAATCTTCAGCATGTGGAAAGCCAGTTTTTCCAGCACCATTTATTAAAGAGGAAATAGCAATACTTTTAAAAGCCTCAACTATCAAAAGTGCAATTATAATGTGGCCCCCGGATTCCTAACACCTGTCTCCATAGTCTGTCTCATCTGGGTCACACCTATAGTGTTCCCATGGCTCAAATTCCTAAAGCTTTAACCTTTGGGACTTTGTTAATGACTAGTGTGAAGTGTTTCACTGCTATCCCAAGGTTTATTCTGGTGCCTTGGAGCTGAGCGAGGGGCTCCATCATTTGCGCTTGGGACTATAACACCCAATCATGATATTAGGATCAGGTTACTGTATCCATTCCCACAGCTGAGGTTGAGAAAGCACATAGATGTATTGATACTGGGAGAACAGTCACTCCGTGGTGGATCAGCAAGAGCCGAACGTGTTGTAAGAAAGCACGAAGAATTTGAAACCTGAATGATCTCTACCTTGAAATTCAAAGATAGGCATTCAAAATACCAACATATGGAGCCCAAGTACTGGGTATTCTAGACACATGGGAAACACTAAAACAAAACAAAACAAAAAACCCCCCTAACATATGAATACATGAAATGAGACTATTAAAGTTGGGAAAGGGTAAAGAGTGAGATGAAGAACAAGATAGTAGATTGCCGGAATTAAGTCTCTCTCTCACTGGGAGCAGCTCAGATTCCGCCCTTTGGGACCTTCTGTTTAGTGGGAACATGGGCATCCAGCTTCAGTCATCTGATGAGATAATCTCTGGGTCTCAATAGCCATGTAGTACCTCTTTCTTTTTCTCAGTCCCAGTTACTTTTCTTTTTCTAGATACCTCAGTTTCTTCTGCTTTAACACTGTTGGAGATCACGGAGGAAAGGAAATACACGCGCGGCCGAGAGAAGCGAATCCGAGGCGAGCGCGGCAGCGTCCGCCCCCCCCGCCCCCGCCTCCGCCCCGCCTCCGCCTCCGCCTCCGCCTTTTTAAAAAACAGGATGAGCAACTTCTCATTGAGTTTAATGTTTGAGAATTCAACTGTTTACTCTGTGTCTCATGCAGAGACAGAAAGACAGTGCCGCCTGCCCATTCCATCCCATGGGCTTATGCATCCCAATGACCACGAGGCAGGAGGCTGGACTCCACTGCTCCTTCAGTTTGCTCGGATCCCCTGAGCCTGTCTTGTTAGCGTGAGGGTCTCACCACAGAGGGTGTCATCCCAGTGTTTAAAGATAACCGTTTCTCACACAGTAGAGCCAATAAACACAAGCCAACTTCTTCATCTGCTGCTCCGAGAAGCAGCAGCAATCTGTTTCCAAGCTGGAAGAAAACCTGCTGTGTTGGGCTTACTAGATCCTGTCCATGTAGATAGTATCTATCTAGAAACCGTGCCTTAGGGGTGAGCTAAGAGTTTACTTTGAACAACACCATTAAGAATCCCTAAATAATTTCTGACTCACTCTTTAAATCTTAGCACAAATATCATTTCTTCCCATTTCTTTTCATGTGGAGTCAGTCTCCTTGTGGTCCCCATAAATGCCTTTGTTCTCTTGGTAATTTGCATGTATCTGCTTTATCACGTTGAATTGCAATTATTTATTTAATTTTCAATTTCTCCTCATTGGGCAGTGAGTCCTTCAAGGAGAAACACATATTTTAGTTATCCTGAATCTGTGTCTATTTCCAGCACCCAGCTTAAAGCCTAACAAACACTTGACAAATATTTACTGATGGCTAAAGTCCTACCTCCGCTTTGGACCTCTTACTCCTCTCTGAAATGATCTATAAACTTCCACTACACTTTCAGTTAATGCCCTTGGTTTCATTTTTCAATATATTTTAATTCTTCTAGTATTCACTTTTCTGGTTTTGACTACTGTAAGCATGGTCAGGCCAACTTGATTCACTTACCCCACCCACCATGAGAACAAAATATTTGTTCATCGATTGACTGATACTTTGAGTATGATGTGTTAAAAAAAAAGCAGAGGGAAACTAATCCAATTAGTTTACTTGGTAAGAGGTTTGTTCATGTATGCCTGCTCGTCTAGAGTTATAAAGGCTGAAACATGGCTCCGTTTTGAGTAAGGACCATCTCTCTTTATTTAGACAGAGCCATGTCTGCCCATGCACCACACCTGCTTCGGTTTGTTGTCTGGAGCTGCTAACTCTGTCCTTTGCCTGGATCATGTCCCCAGTTGGCTGCCTGCCTCTCACCAGCTGTGCCCAGTGTTTCTCCTTACCCCTTCATCAAACATCATTCTCTCTTCCACAGTCCAGTTTATTTTTTCTTCATATCATCTGTTGAGAATGAAGATAAAAGTTCTAAATGTATATTTGTCTAATGAATATCAAGGTGTCACAGTTGTTACATTAAAGGTGAACAGGAGCTAAGCTGATCTGACCCTGTATCCAAGTTTTCCATCCAAGGCAAAAAATAAAAGTGGAAATAGTAGAAAATTGATCTTAAAGTCAACCTGACTTTAAAAAAAGATAGCATGCAAGGTAGCAATTATCCTGGGACATTCAAAAGACATTCGGGTCTCATTTATTAGAGTATTTCTGTGGACCCCAATTTCATAGAATTCTAATCAGTATTTCTTTTTAAAATAATCTCAATTTATCACACACATTTAAAACTTTACTATTTCTAACTGTAAGCAACTTTAGGACATGTTTTATTTTCTCTTCCATACATATTTGAAAGTGAAATTGAAATTTCAATCAATAAAATTGTAAAAAGTTTGAGAATAAGGAAAAGGAAGGTCCCCAAACCAGTGAGTTTCACCAGGCGCTGGCTGGGAATGTTGATCTGTGCTTGCTAGTTAGTCTAGAGTCTGAGCACTCAGGGATAAGTCCAGTTAGAGAGGCCAGGGAACCCAGAGTATCAGCTAAAAGCCAAGAGAAATGGGAAGTGAAGCACAGCAGCATAGATTTCTTCTATATCCCTGTCTCTTTTCCTTTTTTGGGGGGGTACCAGATATCAAACTTGGGGCCTTGTGCTTGCAAGGCAGGCAGCGGAACCACTGAGCTAAATCCCCAGCTCAAATTTTTTTTAATGTAGTATGGTATTCATCAGTTTGTTTGTTTTTTCTTTTTGGTACCAGGGTCAAACTCAGGTCCTTGTGCTTGTGAGGCAAGTGACAGAACCACTGAGCTAAATCCCCAGGTTTTTTTGTTTGTTTGTTTTTTTGGTACCGGGGATCGAACTCGAGTCCTTCTTCTTGCAAGGCAGGTGGCGGAACCACTGAGCTAAATAACCGGCCCATTCTTTTTTTTTTTTAATATAGACTTTTCTACATTGCTTTTTTCTCTTTTACACTTAAATTGCCAAGATTTGAAACTAAAATGAGTGTTTAAAACGTTACTGGCTACAGTATTTTAAAAATCACTTTATATTTTCTGATGTTTTTTATTTATTCCTCTAATATAAGTTAATTTTAGAACAAAAGTCTAACTTCTTTGCTTACTATTTTTTAAAGGCATCTGAATGAATCAGTTTCCTGCAAAATTCACATGTCTTTGATCTAGAAATTTGCTTCCAGGAATTTGTTTTAAGGAAATAATTAAACTGGACTGTAAAGACATTTGTATAAGGCTATTTATATTAGACCTGTTCATCATATTGAAAACTTTGTATAGACTCTAAATGCATAACAATAATGTTGATAAAATAAATGTAGATGCATCCGTATATTTAAATGCTATACAGCCCCTAAAATTAATGGTGTAGGTAGAAATCTATTCCAATAAAATATATTTTTGTGTATAGTATAATAAAAATGGTTTACTAACTGCTGTGTATCAAATGATATTTATTTTACATGAGTATATGTATACATACATATAGAAAGAAAAAGTGCTAGAACAAAGTATTATAGAAATTCAATCAATTGTATGGTGGTTACTTCTGGTGATGTGATTGAACAATTTTTCTTTTTTATTCACATGTAATTTCTGCTTTTCCTATAATTAGAAAACCATCACTTCTATAGTAAATAATGACCTCTTCTAACCAACAAAATTTGGTGTTATTTTATGTGATAGTTGTCTAATTTATATAGAAAATGGCATCCATTTTTCTTCTAATTAATTTTACAACTGTCTTCTCTCACTTTCTTTTCCCACATTTTTCCTTCTTTGTCCCTTCTCAATTAAAGATGCTCCAAGGTACTCAGGAAACCACTGCTGAGAAACTCACCGAGGTCTCTGGAGCCCCAGTGTGCCTTGAAGTAAAAAGCAGACAAAATGAAAAATTTGCCATTCAAGAGGTCTGATCTCTGATGGAAATGTTCCTTTGACTACTAGGATTTTCTTTCAATCTGCTTGATTTTAATGGCTTTTCACTTCCAAATGTCTGTGGAGTAGACACTAAGGAATTGAATTCAATGTGCCCTTCTTACCTGGACATGAACAACATGCTAGGTTTGCAAGTGGACATCTTGAAGGCTGCATACACACAATCAAAGAACACTGGACGTGGAGGCAATTTTCCACTGCCTTACACTACTTTTCCCTGACCTAGTTGGATTTCCCAGACACATGTCACCTTGCCCTGAATTAGCTTGTTAATTCCCCAGTGGCCGTGGATCCCTGCTGCTCTTCATCAGTGGTGAAGCTAGGAAGAGAGAGGTACCAAAAGGCTCAAGGTTGGCCACAGTATAAGAGAAGCCATTACTCAGGAGACACACCTAATATTGCAACCCCAAATATGAGGTTAAGGAATCAGGGCCTGGTGATTGCACACAGGCTGTTGTTAGCTCTTGTATATGGTCCAGGGGACCTGGAACCACACTTTTTCTCTATACATTGGTTTCCACTGGACAATATGGTCAGCACAATGTTGTAGATAGAGGAACTGCTTAGTTAAAGGCAAAGGAAAGGATGCCACAAACACAATACTGTCAGCAGAGCTAATAATGACAAGGCGCCCAGAATTCTTTCCTAGATTTTATCTCTGACTTGTTATATGTCCTGGAGCACTTAGGCTATTTCTGTGGCTTCAGCTTTTTCATGCATCGACAGGTAATAATACCCTGTTCTCTCCACTTTCATTATATGGGCACTGTGAGGATAAAATAGCTAGTTAATGAGATTTAAAATAGGAAGAAAATGTTTTTGAAGTCTTTAAAGTACCCTGAGATTCTCAGATCCTGATTAGATGGAAGGCATTCTTTTGAGAAAAAAATCTGTGTAGTTCATATCATGTACACATTATTTCCTTGAGTGCTATACTTATTTGACAATTTCTTTTTCCTTTCTATACAAAAGTGGAAGAAAATGAAAGCAAAGTTAAATAACAAGAATGACAAACCTTCAAACAGAAGTGTTCGTGGTTACCTTAAACCCATGGCATGTAGTCTGAGTGAGGTTGAAGGTTAAAGTCTTCTCCGATAGATTTGGAAAAGTACATTTAATAGATTGATTAAAAAGTACACACCAGTAAGTGCATTTCTCACATGGAGAAATAGTCTGATTTTTACCTTAGGAGAGGGATGAAAACATGATTCTTGAACATATACAGTATTAAAGACTCTTCCAGGAAAGCCAAGGGCTTTTGCCTGGGATAGTTGTGGCACACAGTAGTAGCTTGGCTTCAGTTCCTACATTGTTTGTGATTCAGATTTATAAGCATTGTAGGAACTGAAATCAAGCTACTACTTTTGCTCAGAATAGCTAGGTGCCAGGTCAAAAATGTTAGGTACATTCCTATTTACATGTTAGGATACAGCTCCCTAAGTTTTGCAAGATTCTTCTTCTGACATGCCAGCAAATCAGAACAATAAACTACCTTCTGAAGAAAACAGATTTATTTGGTTGATCTAGACTTTTAATAAAAATGTTAGTCATTTGTGTGCTTGTTCTAAAAACACACCTTTCTCTTTTTCTAAAAATACATCTAAAAGGTGGAGAAATATTAATAAATGTTAATATATTTTCTACTGTATTTTATGCCACAAATGGTTAGCTTAGTGGGGACTCTGGGGAAAAGTGTTCTTTTAGTAAATAATAAAACTCTGTGTTCATTCTGGAAGGTCAAACAGAACTGGTAACAATGATCACCTTTGCTTTAGAGTTAATGGGAAATGGGAGGGAGACTTCAGTTTTTCATAGCTTTTGATGTTTTTGTCATATCAATTACCCAAACTTGAATTAAAATAATAATAAAAAACGTTTACCTCTGGGAAAAGAAACTGACAGTAAAGAACGAGGAGCTAGAAATTTTAAAATATGGAGTCATTCTGATATATTTGCTTTTTTTGCAAAATGGATGAATAAATAAATATGCACTCATAATTTAAAAGAACAAACAACAGGAAAAATTCACAACCAAAACCTCTGTGTTCACTGCTCCCCAAGTGAGAAAGAATGACCCTCATGCTATTTCCTTTCACGCGTATGTCTTTCCCGTGTGCCAGAGACCTACCCCACGGTCACGCGTGAAGGGAAAGGCCAAAGTTCATTCTAAAGTCCAAGCCAAGTGATTATGTAACTTTCTCTGTACAGACATATTAGGGTTACACACTCCCTGAAGAAGCTGCACACAGATGGCACCGGTCAATAGAACACCCTACACAGAAACTGGAAAGACATTTTAACACTTCAGATATTATTACATGTGACAAAGTATTTGAAAGATCAATCAAATAAACTGTTCCTAGGAAACGTTTCCAACAGAATACTTCCTGAATAATGTTGCTTTTCTTAGGTCAGTGGGAATTAAATTAAGACACTGAAACAGAGTCAAGATAAGAACCTATTATTTTTAGCTGAACACTTTTATAGAAGCCTCCAGATACTATAATACTTCTCAATCTTTAAAAAAAATTTTCAGAGAAGAACTGAAATACATTATCTCCTTTATAGAGCAGAGGATCTGTACAGTTGTATAACAGATGTAATAAGATTCCAAATTTGGCAGCATATCTCTACATGGCCAATTATTTATTAGTTTATTCATCCGTCATTTATCTCACTATACACGAGGCTCTGTATGAGATCCTCTGAAGACAGAGAAATGAGTGAGACCCAATTGCAGGAGAGGAGGCTGAGTGGACCTCGGAGATGGAGAGTCGTGTGATAAAAGTGCACTGCAAAGCACAGGTGTATCCAAGGTCAGACGAGGAGGAAGGAAACCCCACAAAGGTTAAAGAGAGCAATATTAAAAAAAAAAAAAGAAACAAAGTAATATTAGCAGGGAATGGTGGCACATGCCCTTGATACCAGAACTTGGGGTACTAAGGCAGGAGGATTGCAGTGAGTTTGAAGCCAGGCTGGGCTACACAGTTAGTTCAAGTCCAGCCTGAAGTACATAGTAAGTATTTAGCACAATGTTGGATGCACACTCGTAGTGAAGAATTTGTACGGTAGGTATTAGTTATTATAGAGCATGTAGTAGAGTTATACCTATAGGGGTTGGGGAGCATCTTGGGAGAATATGCAACTCAGCCTGGAGATGGAGGGTGGCCAGGGAGGAAATACTGTACTAAGAAGATGTATAATTTAGGAGCTAGTTGATGGTTTCTAGAAAGCATTGTGTTCATAAATGACAAATTGATTACTTTAAATCAAAAGAAGGATGGATTTTGTCTTGAGCTTGAGTTAAAGCAAGGATACTGGACTAGAAAAAAAAAAGAGATAAACATTTTAGACTAATTCTTTGTTGTGAAGTGCATTATAAGATGTTAGCATGTTGTGATATGCATTATAAGATGTTGGCATGATCCAGGATCTCTACCCATTAGAGGCCAGAAACAGACCTCTGGTTAACAATCAAAAATGTCTCCAGATATTGCCAAAGTCCTCCCCCACCTCCTGGGGGGGTCAAAATCACTGCCTTAAACCAAAATAATTTGTAATATTTGTATATATATTTGTATAAGTGTTTGTAATATTTAGTTAGCCATTGAACTGCAAATGAAAATTAAGGTTGATAAGGAACCAACTTAAATATTTTTGTTTTATTTCTAAGGCTGCTAAATGTATCACGATGAAAACTACCAAAGTAACATGTCCAGAGAGTGGTTTATTCTTCTTTTGTACTTGCCAGTCATAACAGAGTCTGAGACTTACTCCGGGCAAATGGCTCAGATTGGACATTGGCAACACTTATGTAAGGAAGTGAGAATTTATCCTAGTTTCTAAATATTTTTATTAAATTAAACCTTCTTTGTGCTGTATAGTTGTAGAACAGAGAGTTTTGTTTTGTTTTGTACTTAAGACCACCAAGGCTACCATGAGTTCCAGATTTAATGTTGCTGACTCTAGTGTTCTCTGCCTATTGACAGAAGGTCCTAGGGCCTGGAGTGATGACTCTTGCCTTTTATCATCTTTCTCTGCCCTGGAAAGAAAGCTGCAGAAAAGCAAAGGTGCCTTGGAGGCTGCTGGGAGATTTACTGTTTGCCTGCTGGGATACTTTCATCTTGTTTTTCATGATACTTCTAACTGCCTAAGCAAACATCTGTAGTTAAGCTGGGGATTTAGCTCAGTGGTTCTGGCTCCTGCCTCACAAGTGCAAGGTCCCGAGTTAGATCCCCTGTACCAAAAAAAAAAAATCTGTAGTTAATCATGATTAACTGAAACTCACTATGTAACAAAATGAGATTTTTCTCATCTTATTTTTATTTAAAAAAGAGAAAATCAGAGGAGGCATGTTTATATTTTTAAAATTTAAATGAAATTTTTAGTATAAGAAGAGAGTAAGGAATAACCAGTCAAGGACCTCTTTACTTATAACATGTTGATCAGGTTGATACTTGTGTTAGCTTTCCGTCACTGGGACAAAATACCCAAGAGAATCAACTTGTAAGGAGAAAATATTAATTTTGGCCCATGGTTTTAGTTCATAATTATTTCACTTCATTGCTTTGGGGCCTGAGGAAAGGCAGAACATGATGGTGGGGAGTACTTCCGGGTGATTGGGTCTCAATATTTGCTCCAAGGACACACCCCCAATGACTTCCCTTTCTTCCTCCTAGGCCCCACCTCTTACAGGTTCCACCACTTCCTAATAGCACTTCAGGCTGGGGACTGTATGGGCTGTTGAGCCCTTTCCAAACCACAGGAATGCTGCTGCCACTAACTAAAGCATCAGAGTGCTTTGTTTTCTCTTTAGATAGTGCCTTTCTACTTTCAAAAGGATATTAAATTTTTTTTCTGAAAAAAATATATGTATATACCTATATAAGCTTTTATGTGTAGGAACAACACTTTCTCTTTTTGTTTGCTGTTTTGTTTTCTGGGTTTTTTTTTTTTTGGTACCAGGGATCAAACTCAGGACCTTGCGCCTGCTAGGCAGGTGCCAGAACCACTGAGCTAAATCTCCAGCCTTGTGTCTCTGGGTTTTTTTGTTTGTTTGTTTGTTTCTCTTTTTTTATGACCTAAAATTATGGCACACTCTTCACATTGTTCTACAGATTGCAGTTTTTTTTTTCGGATTGCACTTTTAAATTAACATGCTGTGGAGACAATTCTATATTAATCTACAATGATGTAATTCAGTTCTTTAAATAGTTGCATAGTATTCACTTGCATGGATGTATCATGATTTATTTTACTTGATCCTTACTAATAGCATTTTGTTACTGAAAATACTGTAATAATTATCCTTATTTTTATAGTCTGTGAATCTTAACGTAAATTTCTAGAAACAGAGTTGCTAAGGCAAAAGGCATTTGCATTTAAACTTTAAAAAATATTAACGAATTGTTCCCTATAGAGGCTATACTAATTTATTTTTTTCACACCATGTGAGTGATTGTTTCCTCACATCTCCGCTGTCATAGTATATTATAAAATTTCTGAGCCAGGTGTGGTGGCGCACTCCTGTAATTCCAGCACTCAGGAGGCCAAGACAGGAGAATTACCAAGAGTTTGAGGCCAGCCTGGCTACATAATGAGTTCAGTACCAGCCTGAACTACATAGTGAGAACCTGTCTCAAAATGAAGATGAGTATACTTTCCTTTTTATAGATTTGTGTATGTCTTTCTCTGTGAACAACTTTCATGTCTTGCCAATTCTTTTTCTTCTTTCCTTTCCTCCTCCTCTTTCCTTTCTCTCTCTTTTCTTCCTTTTTGGTTATATTTCTATCTCTGTTCCTCTCTTTTCTTTCTAGGGATTCTTGGAAATTAGTTTATTTCTACTATACCTGCTGCAAATATTTTGTTCTGAGTTTGTCTTTGTTTTTCAACTTTGTTTATAGTAACTTCTCATGCAGAAATGTTTACATAATTGTGTATTCATATTTTTTTCCTCCTGGATTTTATCCCATACTTAGCAAGTTTTCCTTTACTTCAAGTTTTTTTTTTTTTTTTGGTACGGGGATCGAACTCGCGTCCTTGCGCTTGTGAGGCAGGCGGTAGAATCAAGATCTTTTTTTAATTCTTCCATGTTCTCTTCTAGTATTTCTGTGGCTTTACTTTTGTCTTTAAATCTTTACAGTCTATGAATTTTTAATGTATTTATTTATTTATTTATTTATTTTTTTTTTTTTTTTTTTTGGTATCAGGGATCAAACTTGGGACCTTCCGCTTGTGAGGCAGGTGGCGGCACCACTGAGCTAAATCCCCAGCCCTATTTATTTATTTATTTTTGAAATGAGGTCTTGCTATGATCTCCAGGCTCAAATTTGTAAGCTTAAATGATCTTCCTGCCTTTGCTTCCCATTTATTTGGGATTAGGGGTGTATGCCACCAAGCCAGGGTCTTGGATTTTATTTTTGGAGTGAGGTAGAAATCCAAATTTAATTTTTTTCCATATTACTAGTCAAGTGTCCTACACCATTTTTCTCCCTAAATTGGAACTATCACTTTTGTCTTATACTAAATATTCATATTTAGTTGTATTTCTGAAGTCTCAATTCTCCACTGATCTCTATTTTACCATGTATCAGTACCAAACTGTTCATAATGTTTTAATATATGCTTTTTGTTTATTAATATTTTATTATATGCTCATCAGGATCTGTTTTTCTAAGTACTATTTTATTCCTAATGCATCAGGTATAGTAATAAGGATACAGTGTGTTAAGGTAGAACCATTTTTATTGTTTGTTTGTTTGAGACAGGGTCTTATTTTGTAGTTCAGGCTGTCCTTGAAGTCACTATGTAGCCCAGGCTAACCTTGATTCGAGGTGATCCTCCTGCCTCAGCCCTCCAAGTGATGGGATTACAGGCATGTGGACCACCACACCCAGCTAGAACCATTTTTATAGTGGAAAAATTTTGATATTCAAACTATTTTGGGAAATCTCAACTTTGTCTTCATTATCCCTTAAACTCTGAACGTTACCTCCACTCTTAACACTCAGTTTATCCTTATTTATCTTTTCATGTCTCCCATCAAAAGCTAAACAAATCAGGTTCCTGTTCACGAGGGTGAGAGCAGCTTTGACCGGAGGATTCAGGCAGAGATTGTCATGAGCTTGAAGCCAAATGGGGTGTGTGGTCTGGGGGACTGCAGCTGTGAAGCATGGGTAGACAAGTGGGCATGAGAGAAGCCATACCCCAAGGTAGTGAGTGGGGCTTATCAATTATGAAAATCACAGGGGGGCCGGGGATTTAGCTCAGTGGTTCCAGCACCTGCCTCAAAAGCACAAAATCCTGAGTTTGAGCCCCAGTACCAAAAAAAAAAAAAAAAAAATCACAGGAACAAAATTTTCAGGTAACACAAAAAATTGTTTGATTGTATCAGAAGCAAACCTTAGACCTGACAAACAGGATCTTGTACCCAATTCCAACTCGACAGAGCAAGGCGTACTAGACCCTCAGGCGAATCCCAGACTTGAGTTAATTTTTAAAACTTGATATATTCTTAAAGAAAGAAAAAGCTAGATACCTTTAAGGAGTGCTACTAAAAACCTAAGCATATACTGTGACTCTTCCTTCTAGGCTTCCAAAAGAGATCTATTCAGGAACCCTTTCCACTGGTCCCAAGAATTTATGGATCCGGATATTGTGTAGAGCCCATAGGGAATCCAGTCCGTGTCCCCTTCCACCACCCTATGTCTGTATGAGGAAGCTCCTGACTTGCTACTGAGCTCACATCTCACAGCAAGGAGGTGATCTGCCTGTGTTCATATTTCAGGGTCCCAATGTGAAATGGATTCTAGTTCTTCCACATACCAGGTGGAAGACCAAAGCCAGGTACTCAATCTTTCCTTTTTCTCTTTAATAGGCTTTTAAAAACCCATGGGTTTAAACCAGGGATGGAACATGCCTATAATCCAGCTTCTTAGAAATCTGAGGCAGGAGGATCTCTGTCTCAAAGGAGGAAGAAGAAAGAAAAAGAGGATAAGCCTATAGGCTCATCTCCTAGGGCTGTTATGAGGATTAAAAGACATGTTAGGTAGTTTCTCTTGGTATCCAGAGGGGGTTGGTTTCAAGTCTTTCTGAGGTTTCAGCCTAAAATGTCACAGACGCCCAAGTTTCTTATATAAAATGACATATCATTTGCATAGATCCCCACACATCCTCCATATATCCTCAGTATATTTTAAATCATCTCTAGATTACTTATAATACCTAATAAAATGTAAATACTATATAAATTGTTGTTATACTATATTCTTTGGGGGAGAATGACAAAAAGTCTGTGGATGCTCAATGTAGATGCAACCCCTCCCCCCATCCACAGGCAGGGATACAGAGGACTCAACTTTATTTTAAACACAAACTGGCACATAGTAAGTTCTCAATAAATGCCAAGGGTGATTTCATTATTACCATCATTATTGCAACCTTTTTGTTTGAAGAGTAGGTCTTCATGGGCTTTCTTTCCACTACTCTGTGGCTACACTTTCCTTGTCCCTGGGGTCAAATCTAATGGGATCCTGTTGTTATAAATAACGACTCCATGATTTTCATTGTATAAGTTTAAAAAAAATGAGCTGGGCATGGTGGTGTATGCCCGTAATCCCAGCACTCAGAAAGCTGAGCTGGGAGGATCACTGTGATTTCAAGGCAAGTCTGGATATATAGTGAGTTCAAGGCCAGCCTGAACTCAACAGCATAGCAAGACCCTTCAAAAAAAGAAAAAGAAAAAGAAAAAGAAAAAAAGAAAAAAGGAAAGAAAGAAAAAAACTGAGGCACAGAAAAATTATATATCTTGCCCAGTATTATAAAGCTAGTATGGGGGCCGGGGATTTAGCTCAGTGGTTTTGCCGCCTGCTGCGCAAGCGCAAGGACCCGAGTTCGATCCCTGGTACCAAATTACACTTGTGTCTGTAAAGTACTCCCTGGGGCTGAGTGCAGCTCTGCTAGAGTGCTTGCCTGGCAGCCATGAGGCCCTGGGCTCTGTCCCTAGCACCGTTAATAAAACAGAGTACTTTCTACTTTGAATCCTATCTGGGCCTGGGATTTAGCTCAATGGTTCCATTGCCTGCCTTGCAAGTGCAAGGACCCGAATTCGATCCCCGGTACCAAAAAAAAAAAAAGCTAGTATGGGATAAAGCTGGGATTCAAATCCAGGCTGGATACAGAGGTTGTGCTCTTAACTATAGTGCAATTCTATTCTCAATAATATAAATAGATTTTATTAACATCATATTGATTAATTCTTGATCGGCGTTGGGCCAGTTTGTGTATGCCTCAAAGCCATGTAAATTACATGGAAAACTATTCACATCCCAAGTTTGATTTCATTCAGTGTAATTGCTGTCACTTCCTAGACCAGATCCAATGACTAGTTGGTTTTTCTCAATGAAGTATTGAAGAAAATGAATATACATGGATTTGATTTATAGATGGTGGTATTTGGTATTACAGAATATTCCAGAAACCAGTTTCATTCAGCACTGTGAACCCTGAACAATATCATGCATATCCCTGAACAGCAAGGATGAGGGTTTCTCCTTCACATTCCCTTCTGATTGATGGGAGGGTCAGGATTTATAGACTCTTAGTTTGGCCAGGTGAGCAGGAATTTGGGAAAAGCAATTCTATTTGAAAGGAAGAGACATACAGATTCTGTTAAGTAGTTAATTATAGTAGAAAAGATTAATCACCTTCATAGTGGAGCTCAGGAATAAAGAACGAGGGCTACTGTTATAGCTTGTGTCTAGATCTCCCCTTAAAGTCTCATGTAGTCATAGGTAGGGCTTTTTCAGAGGTGGCTGGATTTAGAATGTGTGATGCTGGGATTGATTCATGGTGCCCTGCTAGGATCAAGGGCACTAGGATTAAGGGTGTGAGGCTACCCATCCTTAGTAGCCTGGATAAGATATGAGATAGAAAAAGCTATGGTTGACCCTTGCTTGCTTTGCTACCTTCTGCCCACCATGAACTATTCCTGTTCTGCCATGTCTGCCTCCCATCCACCATGCCTTGGAGCCTGCTGTTTATGAACTGAAACCTCTACAAATTGTGAGCTAAATAAATCTTTCCCCCTTTAACTTTGGGTGTTGGGTAGTCTGTCCCATCAATGAGAAAAGTAACTAAGACAGCTACCTACCATCAGATGATTGGACCTAGTCCTTTGTCCTGACCAACATCCCACTCAATGTGACTGATTCTTCTCCACTTGACTTCCTGTGCATCTTCATAATAAAGTAATAAAACTAACATCACTTGAGCATGGTTCCATGCTTTGCAGTTGAAAGAAATTATTACAATCATATTATCCTCAAATACAGATAATTTAATCTTTCTCATTTCCCATTGTTATGTCTCTTGTTCTGTTTCCTGTCTGATGGTATTTAGTCATGAATTCTAGTGTATTATTAATAATAATGAGAATAGCAAGCATTCTTTTCTTGTTACTGATATTAATGAAAACCCTCTAGAGCATGTTTGGTATCCTTCATCTCTTTAAGAATGTGGTAAAAGTTAATTGTAGAAAAATGCACATACAAAATTTTGTCTACATGTTTAGGAATTTCAAGGATCATCGACATTTTATTAATGGGTCATTTTTATGAATTCCTTATTAAAATAAGGTTGTTATTATTCCATTAAAATAAGGTTGGTTTTTAGTTTAAGACAGTTTTTATCATAATATTAAAGATTCCATATAGTGCCAGTTTAGAATTTAAAAATGCAAACTTCATCAATTATTTTTCTCATCAATCAAGATAATTATATATTCTCTCTTTTGTCTTACAGTTGCTGAATTATATTAATATACTTATATCAATATCAAACTATCCTTGCATTCCTAGAATAAATTTTACTTGGATTTGATATATGATTTGTTTACTACTCTGTCACATTTAATTTGCTAGTGTTATATTTATGATTTGGCATTTCAATTTATTAAAAAAGATTATAATATATGTTCCAATTGCCTAACTCTTGATGTGTGTAGAGCTGAAAGTCTTTCAGAGTTTTAGTTCTTTGGACACTTTTCCCAGAGACACACCAAAGAGGCCTTCCAGCCAAGAACAGACTAAATGCATTCCAAATGGGAGTAAAAGAAACACAGAACAAAGGAAAGAGGATTTGAGGATATACATTTCAAGAAGTTGACAACTTTTAAAACTCTTTGGGGGCCAGGGATTAGCTCAGTGGTTTTGCAGCCTGCTGCACACGCACAAGGACCTGAGTTTGATCCCTGGTATCAAAAATAAATAAATGAATAAATAAATAAATAAACAAAACTTTGGATCTACACAAGCACATGTATGGGACCCACAGACAGCAGGGCTTCTCTGGCATTCCTATGCACTTTGTGTCAAACCCACCTTCTCAAAAGTTAGTCCTGCAGAACAGCATGACAGGATGCCCAGTGCTTGGCTTCACATGTGGCAAAGGGCTAAACTCCAAGGGTTGCCGAGATGGGACTGATGTCCCCGCACCTTTGGACAATTCATTGAGAACCTCAGGTGAACCAGTCATTGGGTATCACATAGCAAAACAGTTAGCTAGTTGACTGGGTTTTTCTTCTCCCAACTATTATACTGACAATGTCTCAGATTCTAATCTGGTAGTACCTTTTAATGAAACCTTGCAACAAAGAGTGTTTTTAAATACAATTATTTTATATTTATCATTTATTTGAATCACCAAATGCCCTGTGTAGCAGATAGAGGACTTAACATTATAGTAATTCAATGAGCAAGGAAATTAAAGCCGAGTGTAGCTGCCAGGGTCAAATGGTGCTTTTAAAGTTATAGTTTTGTCTTTTAGAGACAAGTTGCTACTCCAAAGTTCCTCAGGCTGAGGGCATACCCACCACCCCTCCTCTCCTCAGCTCATAGGAATGGACAGAATATGCAGATGTTGGCCCCAGGAGGTCCAGTCTACATTTGTTTCCACAAGGAAGGGAAGAAGAGGGAAAAGCCTAGAAGGCTAAAACAAGCTTGCAGTTGTCTATTGTCTCATTGTATTCCCTGTCCCCTCTGCCCTTGCAAGGGTAATGTGAAGCCATCTCCTTGGAGCCAGAGTCATTTTCTTTATTATTACATGTTTGTAGTTCATAATGTTTACATTCCCTGTGGGGAATTGGTACTTGTACACAATACATCTTTTTTTTTTGGTACTGGGGATCGAACTCGGGTCCTTGCGGTTGCGCAGCTGGTGGCGAAACCACTGAGCTAAATCCCTGGCCCCACAATACATCTTAATTCCTTTCTTTCATCCCGTCCCTCCCTTCCTCCATCTCTTGATCCCTTTCCCCTTTAAAAAAATCTACCTCCTCTTTACTTCCTGTCATTTATCTTTTATTTTGCTCTTTATTTAAGGAGCTAGCTTTAAATCAAACTTTTCCTTTTCACCAAGTCTCCAGTGGCTTTTTTTTTTTGCAGGAAGGGGGAAGCAAACAATAAGGATCTGAGTGGTCAATGACAAAAGAACTTGATTGATTTGCTCCAAGTCACCAAGCTTGTTAGTGAGGAAGTGGGAACTAGAATCCCCAGGTGCTCTGACTTTACCTGGCTGTCTCTCCCACCTGCAGTGCTGCCCCTGTTTTATTAGAATCTTTTTTCTGTGTATTCTTTCTAGAGAAAAAGCTGTGTGTGGTAGGATTTTAAAATAGCAAATACAGTACTTCCAAGTATGTGTAAATACAGGCATTTGATAAATCAATGTTATGTAAATTGTAAATACATTTTGATGAGGAAATTAATTTATGTATAGATTTGGAGAATCAATGAAAATAATTCAAATCCATGTTAAAATGACTTAATGGGTATAAGAGTATCTTCATTGACTCATATTGAAAGAAAATTTACTTAAAATTGACAGTATGATTTTTTTAAAAACTTCATTGTGGAAAACTGTAAACATACACAGAAGCTGAGTATAATGAATCAACCACTCCACTTTAAGAATTATTGACATATGGCCAATTTTTTTTATCTCTATGCCCTATCCTCTCAATTCCTCCCTTGAATTTGTTTAAAGCAAATCCCAGCCAGGTATGGTGGTACATATTGATAACCAGAGCACTCCGGGAGGCTGAAGCAGGATTGCAAGTTGGAGACCAATCTGGGAAATTCAGTTTAGCAAGACCCTGTCTCAAAATAAAAAATAAAAGGGCTGGGGATATAGCTCAGTGTGAATGAAGGTCCTGAGTTCAATCCCTACTACTGCAAAAAGAAGAAAAGAAAGAAAAAAGAGAAGAAAAGTAAATCCCAAAAGTTATATGATTTCATTCGTAAATGTTTTACTATATATCTTTAAAAGATAAGGAGCTTTTGTATTAAATCCCAATACCATTGTCACAATTTTTAAAAGTTAACTGTAATGTAATTTCTCAGTATTATCGAATGTCCAGTTAGTGTTCAATCTTTCTGCTTTGCTCCAAAAATGTCTTTTTTCAATTTGTTGGTTCAAATCAGGATGCAAGCAAGAACCATGGTGAATTTGTCTAGTTGATCTTTAAATCTCTTTTAATTTGTAACATTTATGTCAAGGGAAATATTTAAATAATAATTTCTGGAAGAAATGTTTGGCATTTGAGAGAATAATTTCATTTATATCTATCATACTTGATTGAATCTAAGGCAGGATTAATTGTAAGATTCACTATTATTTATGCACCACTATTAAAAATGCTGACAATAATAATTGTAAGATGCCACTAATAGTAAAATATATTCTAATTTTAGAGATGATTAAAAATGAGGAAAACATGTATCTCAAAATCAAGTGAAACATGGTAGTTGAGACACAGTGAGTCATATGCTATTTTTTAAATTTTAAAGCAGGGTATGAGAATGATAAATGGGATTTGCAAAATAACCTGTTATATAGGAACTGGTTACACCTATGCCAGAGCAGGTACAGACTGAAGAATGATTTCCAATCCTTATCGTGGTGAATTCATCTCTCCCCTTCAAATTTGGTATATACTACAACCCGAATTTGTACAAATTATGGTCTCCAAGAAGACAATGAAATGCTTACTCTTTTGATTGCACTGATTTTAGGATGTCTTGTGAGTCCAATTTGAAAAGTACATAGTTATAATGCCTCTCTGGTCTTCAAAACAAACACTCTGCCAGAGGGCATTTGGAGACAGCCTTTCCTCTTGGTTTGTCCCTTCACGAATGGACAATAATAATCTTTATATCAGCTGGATGACACAAGGTGGCCAATGAGACTTTAGGCTATTCTATTTGGCCTAAAATAGGATGGTTTGTGTTTTTATGTCTTAGAGAAGTTGACATCACACATTAGTCCCTGATAAGGTGAGTGTCTACTTCAAAGAATTAGAGCTTCACCTTGTTCTCTTCGTAGTAATAAAAGACTGGATAGTGATGGATTGAGAGTGTAGAAAGGTGTGCAGTTGAGGGACTAAATGGTAGAGTACTTGCCTCATCTGTGAGGCTGTGGGTTTAATCCCCAGCACCAAAGAAAAGAAAAATGGCTAGTTGTATCACAGGTCCTAGTATGAAGAAAACAGGCTCTAAAGTTTTTTGCCTCAGGTCACTGGCATATTTTAAAAGTCAAAAACCTTTGATTTCTCCCTGGAGAGATTCCAATGCATGGACTAAAAGAATTTTGCTCCTAGCTATTTGTGCTTATAAGAAAAACTGTGTTGTTTACCAGATCCAAAGTAGTTTAAAGGCAATTCTACCTATGATTCTCTAAAACCTTGTATATAGAAAATTCTTTTTAAAACAGTAAAAATGTACTAATAGTTTGTGTTTCTTTAAAATATATATACATTCTGCAGTACAGAAATGAGTTTGTTTTCAAATTGGTTTTCTAAGGACTTAAACGTTCTAATTGAGAGAATGCAAGACCAAGGGTTCCAGGAAAACCTGCCGACCCACGGCTCTTCATTATGGCTCTTCTGTCTTTGCCTTGATTATTGAAAGAATAAAGACGCTGGATTTCACCAAAAGAGCTCTGATTAAGATTAACCAACACTTCCTTTCCACCATTTAAGCTTCAACAACAGGGTAGATTTGGAATGCTACCCTGAACTTTTCTTTCAGTAACAAAGAGGAGAGAGAACTTAGCGGCTGTTTTTAGCAGCCTGGTGTCTGGAGAATTTACACCAGCTAGTTGAGAACGAACTCTGCTACTTACCAGTAAGGATTGTTGGTTAAAAGAAAAGAAAGCCAAAAGTGATTACTATATTATATATGTATATATGAACATGTTTAAAGAATACATAAGACTTGAGAGCATTGGAAATTTGGAGATGAGCACTCCTTCCTATACATTAATAAACCAGAGTGATAATTACACATAATACATAGGATGAGAAATTGTAGTAACAGCTGATACATTTTCTTATTAATATTAACAATGAACACTTGTTTGTCATGGTAGTACAGGCCACTTAGTTCATATACTCAGGTTAATTTGCTCATCACTGACCAAATCAAAGGAGGCCATATATTTTGGTGAAAAGGAAAAGAGATGTATTCAAAGCTTGCTCTGGGGAGTTAGAGGGGCCCATTTACCTCCAATCACTCACTGTCTTACCGTGTACAGGTGTGCTGAGTCTTTCAGAGCCAGGAAGGATGGGGTTCATGGTGATACGAGACAATAAATATGTCCAGGTTAGTTTCATCCCTTCCTGGATCCAGACCACTCCTACTTTGCCTAAGGAATGAAATTAGATTTGACTTCTATGTGCATATTTTGTCCCTTCATCTGGGCTGAGGAGAGGTGGGAGTGGTGGTTTATGTCCTAGGATTGAGGAAGTTTGGAGAAACTCTTGTTTCTAGAGGAAAAAAAAATCTCACTTTTACAGTTCCATTTTGTGTTGTCAGTTACAATAGTAGAAAAATTAATTCCTGGCCTTAAGCTGTTAATTAAAAGAAAAATTCCAAACCCAAAGTGTCTTTCTTTCTATACCAACACTTATAATGAGTCCAGATACAGCCATAACTTCAGCAAGGGCCAGTAAGAATTGCTAGAACAGGCAATTCCATTCATACTCTTTTGTTTGTGCCTGTTCATAAACTTATACAGACTTATGGAAATAGAAGTGAACTTTTCTCTTCCTTTCAATTACGTTGTTGTTGTTGATATTGGGGATTGAATCCAGGGGGGCCTTTGCCCTGAGCCCTTATTTTTACTTTTTAGTTTGAGATAGGATCTTGCTAAGTCACTAAGTTAGTTGCCCAGCTTGGGCTCAAACTTAACCTTGCTGCCTGAGCCTCCCAGAGTGCTAGGGTTACAAGGGTGTGACGCCACCGCCGTCTTGGCTCTGTCCACAGTGTGCTTGAAGTACTCAGCAGCCCACCGTTCCGTTTACTCTTCTCTAAAATGGGGATGGTAATAGTACTTTTAACAGAATATTGTTGGTGGTAAAATAAGCTGAATGAAGTGTTTACACTGTGCTTGACAGCCAGTAAAGCTTTTGTAGATGTTGGTCCTTATTTGAATTATTAAATTTTTTTTTTGTACCAGGGATCAAACTCGGTACCTTCCGCTTTCGAGGCAGGCGGTAGCACCACTGAGATAAATCCCTGGCCCTATTAATACTTTTTTTTCAAGTGAAAAAAACAAGGGAGGAAAAAAAAAAATGAGTGACAACCCAATCAATGACTCTCACCTTCAGGCTCTTTCCCTTACATCACTTTGCCTAACAGTTCTGTACCACTGTCTTCATCACACCAAAGGTTTTCAAAAGATTATAAAACAATACTTACAAACTTCACTGACTAGAAAGGCCCTTCTGTAGCTAATTCTCAGTAGTTAGTGTATTCAGTGTGCGTGCTTCCTGAGTATATTTTGAAATAACAGAATTACTTCAGAAAGAATTCTTTTTGTCAAGTTCTTTCTTATGTAGACTCCTCTTACAAGTTAAGACAACCACTTCGCTGGTGGTTGCCATGAGAAGAATCTTGTCTTCAATCAGCTCATTAAGGTAACTTTCTAAAGATAGTGTTTTTTAAAAAGGCACTTTGCCAGCTCTCTCAAACATAACTTTACAAATGGACAGCAAGAAAAACATGGTAAATCACTTCCATATGGCTCAAAGCAATGAGAAACTTTTTTGATTAACAACACATTCACTACAATAAAATAATATCCAAATCTGCTCGAGAGACACCAACTTATCAGCTACATCTATTTTCTGATTTTTTTTAATTGTTTTGATTCTCCAAAACCATTTTAACTCCTCCCAACTGGTTCATTTTTAAACAACAGCCTCTTTCAAAACTATCACCTGCTCCTATTTGTCAGTCCTATCAAGCAAAGACCTGCTCTTAAACTTTTTTTTTAGAACCAGCTGCTTTAAAACACATGCTTCAAGCATTGAAGAGATGGTTTTTACAGCCCCATCAGTTGATACAATCATTAACGTGTCATCTGCATATGCAAGTACTGGTTTCAACATTTAACTGCTCTATTTCCTTCCACACCTGTCTAAATAGTAAACCAAGCAGGTTAGTTCACATCATAAATTCTCATCAAAAGGCTTTTAATTAATATATAAAGGACAAAATGGGCACCTTGGTCTTAATGTTTTCATTGTTTGATCTCGCTATTCTTCCTAGACAGGACCTAATCACATAATTTTTGCACTCTTGACACATTAACAATGTTTGACAAAAAAAAAAAAAGTTTGACATAAATCCATACACTTGAACATGTCCTTGCCTATCAAGAACTCCCCACATCGTTTTTCAAATGACACAGAATAAAAATCTGTCTTTTACTCTGTGTATTTTAGTTTCTCTTGGTGTGATGAAACCATCTGCCACCTCTGTCCCTTAATGCCTGGAATGAATCAAATTATTTTCCTTGGAAAGACTGTTAATCTCATAGTAATTCCTACTAATCACTTTATAATCAGCATTCAAAGGGGCTAAAAGTCCTTGATTCTTAATCATGATATTTTAATCATCATTCTGGTGAGATAACAGTAATCTCTAAATCTTAGGTTTCTTTTCAACTTCCTAATTATTCCCTAGGACAAAGAAGCTCTCCCGACTTGGGTAACCAGATCCTCTCTAGCTAGAACAGGTCGAGGAGAATGCTCCAGGCTTCTGATCAAGCAAGCTATTGCATCATGACTTTCAGTTTTGAGTTCTGAAGATGGATCCATTTTTTTTTTTTTTGTCTTTTACTCTTTTATTCTTTTCTTTAATCTCCGTACTCTCTACTTAACAAATTTTTGGGTGAGAAGCAATTTATTTTTCTCCTCTGCATCCTTAAAAGGTTTTTGCTTCTGATTCATGTACTTTCCTTTTTAAATTTTCTTTATCAAGCTGAGGAAATTCTCCTGTATTCCTATTATGCGGGGAGTTTTAATCATAAATGGATATTGGAGAATGAAAAAAATGGAAACAAGGCTTTTGTACATAGGGAGGGGAGGAGCCTGAGGGGGTTAATGGGATAAAATAAAATTTATTAAAATTTTTTTAAAGGTTAAAATTTTTTTTAAAAATGGACATTGAATTTGGTCAAATATTTTCCCTGGATCTATTAAAATGATCACATGATTTTTCTTTTTAAGTCTGTTGATGGTATAGACTTCACTAATTGATTTTTGTCCTTCTGTATTCCATAGTACAATATTCTCACTCTTGGGCCACAGATGTAGCTCAGTGGCACTGCACCTGCTTTGAAAATGCGAGGTCCTGAGTTCGATCCCTGGTACCAAAAAACAACAACAAAAATCTCACTCTTTCACATAAATTTATCATTTATATTTTCTTTTTACTTCCAATTTTTCTTCCTGAAGAGGGTGAGAGAAACTCATTACACATTTCAGAGGCTTGCTGTCTTATTAAATGATGAATATTCTTTTCTCTTTTTTCTTCGTTCTTTTTAAAAAATTTTATTGGTACATTTTAGGTATATAATATAATGACATTCATCACTGATGAACAAAGTTTCCAAGGTGTTTTTTTTTTTATATCAGAGATCGAACTCGGGACCTTAGGCTTGCGATGTAGGCAGCGCCACCACTGAACTAAATCCCCAGCCCTCTTCGTTCTTACTTTTTCTCCATCACCAGTTTAATTTTATGTGTTTTTTTCTCATCTTACAGTCTCTTTCTTATTTATATAACACTTATGATACAGTCTAAATTTAGTTTTAAAATTGATTCATTTAATTGATTTGAAAAGCCTGAGGCCCTATTATCGCCAAACACAAAGCAGAAACTTGTCACCATTTTATCTCATTCTCTACACTGGCTGAGTAACTCTTGCCCAGAATCTAAGTTAAAATTTTTTTTTTTTTTTTTGTACCGGAGATCGAACTCAGGACCTTGAGCTTGCAAGGCAGGCGGCAGAACCACTGAGCTAAATCCCCGGCCTCCCTAAGTTTAAATTTTTGACCTGTAGGTGAACAACTGAGAAATAGGTCTTTACCCTTAGTTATTTAAATAATAGAAATGTTCGTGGGAGAGTTGGGAGCTACCTTTTATGATCCCTTCTTCCCATCCCTCACCCTTTAGCATATTTATCAATTTAACAAGCATATTTAATAACTATATATGTTTAATAAGTATGGAGAGTGCAGGAAGAACAGACTGGGGTGAGATACCTTCTGAGTCTAGATTAGAAGACTGATAAACTTCGGGTTGGTTGTTTTGGCTTCTGTCTCTCTCCACCCCAGTAAGAGGGATTACCCTGAAGCAGAGCACTGTTTTTGTTTTGTTTTGTTTTTTAAAGCATAGCATTGTTTTTAAAAAAAAACAATTCAGTGGTTTTTAATATGTTCGTAGAATTATGAAATCATTACTACAATCCATTTTAGATCATTATCACCATCCTCCCAAAACTCATACCTTTTGTCTATCACTTTCCAATCCTACCACCCCCCCGTCTAGCCTTGGGCAAACACTAAAATCTTTTCTATCACTGTAGAGTTCCCTCTTCCGAACACTTTATATACATGAAATTGTTACTGAGCTTTGGAGTGCTGAAGTCTCCTCCTGGAGGTGGTTTCCAGGTTCTTTCTGTCCTGAGCAAAGAATTGGTCAAGACAAGCCAGGTGTGGTGGTACATATCTATAATCCTAGCACTCTGGGAGGCTGAGGCAGGCCAGCATGGGCTACATAGTGAGTTCAAGGCAGCTTGAACTGCATAGCTCTACCCTGTCTCAAACAAAACAAAACAAACAAAAGAATTGGTCAAGACAAGCGCAAACGTAACAAAGTTTAATTAAAGATAGGAAAAGAAACAGACTGGAGAGCCAGATTGGGCCAGGTCAAAGCTGGAAAAAAAGCACACTTTACAGAGTAAAGCCAGCCACCACGTGAGAGTGAACACAGCGGGAAAAGTTCAATGTGGACTGCCCTTTTTGTATCATCCATTCCTCAGGCTGACATCAGGTCTGGGCCATCCTATTGAAAACTTGCTCGAGTTCTCGCGAGAAGTCTAAATTCAGGGCAGAACTGTTCTGGATGTGTCCTGGGATTTTGTAGTTAACAGGTCAGGCCTACTTCCCAAGCCAGTTTTGCCAGGCCCTAATCTCCTGTCTCACAATCATATACTGTGTGGTCTTTTGTGACCGGCTTCTTTCCTTAGCATGATGTTTTCAAAGATTAGCCAGTTGTATTATCAGTATTTTTTAGTTTTTATGTCTGAATAATGTTACATCATGTGATTATACTTACATTTATCCACTCATTAGTTGAGGGATATTTGGAGAATCTTATACCTTTGGGCTATTATGATATTACTCTAGTGACCATTCATTTACAAGTTTTTGTGTACATATATTTTCATTTCTCTCAGTATATATCTAGAAGTGGAATTGCTAGGGCATGTGGTAACTCTGAGTTTAAATTTTTGAGGAATTGCCACAGTATATTCCAAAATGGCAGTACTATTTTATATTCCCTTCAGCTGTGTTTAAGGTTCTAATTTTTCACATTTGTGTCAACACTTATTATTGCCTTTATTATAGAAAAACTAGTAGGTATAAAGTGATATCTTTCATGCTTTTGATTTGTATTTTTATGTGTCTAATGATGTTTTTGAGTGTTTTTTCATATATTTTGGCCATATAAATATCTTCTTTGGAGATGTATCTATTCATATCCTTGACCCATTCTAAATTGGGTTGTCTTTTTGGTATTAAGAATATTGTATATTCTAAATGCAAATCTCTTTTTTTGTTTGTTTGTTTTTTGAGACAAAGTCTTGCTGTGTAGTTTAGGCTAGCCTTGAACTTATTAGTGTCAAACTTGTGGCAATCCTCCTGCTTCAGCCTCCCCCGTGCTGGGATTATAGGCATGCACTACTACTCCTGGTTTAGATGCAAATCTCTTATCAGATACATTATTTGTATCTGATACAAATAATAAATATTTTCTCCCATTCTGTGGTTTGTCTTTTTCATGTCCTTGATGGTGTCCTTTGAAACACAAAAAAATATGATTCGAAGAAAGTGTAATTTATCTAATTACTTGTGGTTTTGGTGTCATATCTAAAAATCATTGTTGTGCTCACTTCAACAGTACATATACTAAAAATCCATTGTCAAATTTAAAATCAGAAAGATTTATTTCTATGTGTTCTTCAAGAGATTATAGCTTTCGTCCCTTTCTCTTTTTTCTTTCTTTTTCTTCCTTTCTCCCTCTCTCTCTTTCTTTCTCCCCCCGCCCCCCCTTTAGTTTATGTTGGCCTTCAACTTCCTAGGTAGCCCAGGCTAGCCTTGAACTCACGCAATCCTTCTGCTTCAGCTTCCCAAATGCTGGGATTACAGGCATGTGTCACCACACCTAGCCTCTGTAGATATCTACTAAGTCTATTTGTTCAAAGGTTTGGTTCAACTCTGATAGTTGTGTGTTGATTCTTTTGTCTAGTTTGATTTGTCTAATTGTGAGACTGGGGTATTGAGGTCCCCCAGTACAATTGTATTAGTGCTTATCTGATTTTTCATACCCATTACTGTTTGTTTTATATAGTTGGGTACATCAGTATTTGGTGCATATATATTTATGATTGTTATCTTTTCCTGTTGGATTGTTCCCTAGTTGTAAGTAACAGAAACCTAAAATAACTTGCCTAAAATAAAACAATTTTGGGGGCTGGGGATTTAGCTCAGTGGTTCCAGTGCCTGCCTTGTAAGCACAAGGACCAGAGTTCGATCCCCGGTACCAAAAAAAATTAAAAAATAAGACAATTTAACCTCTTTCACATAAAAGCCTAGAGGGCCGGGGATTTAGCTCAGTGGTTTCGCCGCCTGCTGCACAAGTGCAAGGACCTGAGTTCGATTCCCCGGTACAAAAAAAAAAAAACCCACAAACACATAAAAGCCTAGAGCCTTGGGCTGGTTTCATGGTTCTGCTCCCCAAAGTCTTTAGGGACTCAAACTCTCCTTTGCAATTGACCACAAGTTGCAATGCCAGCAGAGAAGACAAGGATTAGTAGGGCTGGGTCTGGTGGCACAGCCAGTAGTGCCCCAGCTCAGGAGGCTGAGACTCAAGGAGGATTACTTGAGCCCAGGAGTTCAAGGCCAGCCTGTCTCTTAAAATAGATAAAGGAATAACTTAATAATTTCAAAATCTGAGTAAAGGAAATGCACTAGCTTCTTTAGGAAAGTTCCTTCTACAGGATATTTCACTTAGGATCTCAGTGGATAGAATTTAAGTCACATAAACACATAGAGGTGTGAGGATCTAAGTTTGAGGATCTAAAATATGGAGAAAGGGTGGGATACATATTGAAGGATAACTAAATTCCTTGTCTGCCAAAATATTATCAACTTTATTTTATAAATAAGGAACTTGAGCTTGAGAACTATTAATTACTTTCCCTAATTAATAAGATAAATAAGAGAGGATTTAAAACTGTATCTGTCTATCTGAAAAGCCTATGCTTTGGGGGCAGGAGCAAAGGAGGTGGGAGTAGTCATAACTTTGTTTATTTGTTTTTTGCAGCCCTGGGAACTGAACCTAGGGCCTTCATACCTAGCTACATCCCACGCCCTTTTTTTGTTTTGAGAAAGGGTCTCAATAATTCACTTAGTTGCTCAGGCTGGGCTCAAACTTGCTATCCTTTTCCTCAGCCTCCCAGAGAGCTGGGATTACAGATGTGCACCAAAGCCAGCTATCTTTCAGAAGCCTAGTATATATATTTTTGATTTGGTTTTGGGTGTTGTTGTTGTTGTTGTTGTTTGAGACAGGGTCTCACCATATAGTTCGGGCTGTCCTTGAACTCACTATGTGGCCCAGGCTGGCCTCAAACTCCTGGCGATCCTCCTGCCTCAGCCTCCCGAGTGGTGGGATTACAGGTGTGCACCGCCATACCTGGCTAGTAGCCTAGCATGTTGATTTAGAGTCTCAGTTGTCTCCATCTAGCAAACCATGCCCAGCTGAGACAATATTCACTGATTTAGCTCAGCAGATCATTATGTGAATCTGTGTTGATATCAGCTGATCTTTTCATGGAGGATGGCAAGGGGCTGACTGGTCTCTGGTCTTAGTTGGGACAACCTGACATTGCTCTGCATGACCTCTCATTCTCCATCTGGCAACCTGGGCTTTTTGTGGAATGACAGACATCGAAGAGCTAGGACAAAAGCATAGAAACCTCCTTGAGGCATAGATTCTTAATTGGTTTACCGTTCTTTCTACTGGATTATGTTGGTCAAAATAAATAACAAGACTAATCTAGCTTCAACTGTGAGAAACCAAACTCCATCTCTTCATAAACTGCAAGGTCACCTTGCAAAGATTCCTGCATACAAAGACTACTAATTGGGACAATGAATGAAATCAATCTACCATGATGCTAATAAATTTGTTGACTGGAATTGAAAATAGTAAAGAGAATCTTCAATGTACTGTCTTTATTTAGCATGTAGTTGTGTTTTTCTTCTTCAAATAACTCATATTCTACAATAATTCTATTCAACACCATACACTCATCTGTGAAAAAAGCCAGAGAAGGATCCTTGGATCTTGGAATGTTTTCCTTTGCTGCATTGAGCCTGTACTAAGCCTAGGAAGGAATAGAAAGCACCTGTGGCTAAAGATTTCTTACTGTCCTTTGAAATTGTAACTGGTCCTTGACTGCATTTTTCTCTAAAATATGTCTATGTTAAATCCTGATAAAAAAATGTGTGCATGTCCTTAGGTTCTTTATTTTTTATTATTTTTTATTTTTGGTACCAGGGATCGAACTCGGGATCTGTGCTTTCGAGCAGGCAGTGGAACCACTGAGCTAAATCTCTGGCCCAAAGTCCTTAGGTTCTTAATAAACAGAATGAAAAGACAATATTGTTTTGTTTTCTTCATTTTTGGACTGATACTTTCATTCATTCATTTAACAAAAATGCACCAAATTACTGAGCCCAACAGTTATGAAGGACTGAAAGAAAGCCACTGGGTCTAGAACACAGTGAGAGGAAGTGAGTTATTGGAAGAGACTGGAAGGCTAATATTGGAGCCCCAGGCCATATATGAAACTTTTGTTTTTATCCTCAGTGGAAGATAAGCAGACAGAATTGTCGTGAGATGGTGGTAGAAAATCCATAGGCCTATTTCATTACTCACCTTTCTCCTTTCTGGACACAAAACCCACACCCACTACTTAAAGGAGGAGAGGTTTAATGTAGCTCATGATTTGGGTAATTCAGTCCATAGTCACCTGGCTCCAAGGCAGGAACTTCATGGTGGAAGGGCTTGGCAGAGCAAAGCTGCATAGTTCATGGCAGGAGGGAAGCAAGCAGGGGACTAGTGCCAGAAAGAATTGGGTGAGAGATCTTATATACTACCAAAAGCCATACCTCCATCACCCACCCAGACACACCCAGGAGTGTGCTCTACTCATCTGCTAGGTGTTTCTTAATACAATGAAGTTGACACATCAGGATTGAAGGTCACACTTTGTGTCAGCTAGGGAAAGTGAAGGAGATGTGGTATATCGAATTTTTCACCCTTCTCTGCATCCACATTATTGTGCTCTCACTCACTTTGGGCTTGATTATGGGGCCTGCCTCAGCCAATGACATAAACAGAAATGTCAGCACGTCATTTAAAGCCTAAGGAGGCTTTGAGTATTTCCATGTGTGCTACTGAGCCTCAGCCACAACAATGAAAGGAACATGCCCAGACTGGCTTACTAGCCTGGAAGGATGGGAAATACGTGGAATAGAGCTACCCCATGGATCTACATTAAGAATCACAGTTTATCTGGGCTGCTGCAATCTAAAACAGATTTGCCCAATTGAGCCCAGCCTGAATCAGCCAAAATTCAACTTCCAGATAAATGAGTAATAATAAATGAATGTTGCTTTAAATATAGAAATTTGAAATTGTTTGTCACTCACCAATAACTGACTGATTCCAGAAGAGTCAATGATTACTCTTGGGCTTTCTGCTAGCAAAATTAAATGGACGGTGGTACCATTTACTTCAGCTAATCCATTTTCTATCTCAAAGTCTTTCTCTGCTGGCCTAATTTTCCCAGTTCTTTTCCTGCCTCATCTACTTATCTCTGTCACATCTACTTAATCTCTACAGGCAAAGGTAAGTAGACAGCCAACTGAGAGGAATGCCCCGAGGGTTGGTGCTATCTATGGATGAACTGTGTGCCTCCAGAATACATATGTTGAAGTCCCAATATAATTGTATTTCAGAATAGCGCTTTTATGGAAGTAACTGAGTTTAAATGAAGACATAAGGGAGAGGCCCAGATCCATAGGATTAGTGTCCTCATAAAAGGCGGAGAAGGCACCAGAAAATCTCTCACACAAAAAAGGAGGTCATCTGAATTCAAAGTGTCAGTGATGGCTACAGGCCAAGAGAATAGGCTTCAGAATGGAACTTACATCGCTTTGGACTTCTAAGCCTCCAGGATTGTGAGGAAGACATTTCTGTTGTTTAAGCCACCAGATTCACGGCATTTTCTTATGGCAGCCAACGTATAAGAATACAGCAGTTGTGAAATTCTGTGAGAGAGTGGAAAAGTGGTTGGGTGGATGGAGGTGACAAAGGACAACTCTGCTGGGGAAAAGCCATAGGTTGGTCACACGTGGGCATCTTCTTAGAAGGAAATGCCTCAGGCAACTCAGGCACTATTCTGCTGTCATTGGCCTAGTTGAAGTTCATAAAGTGATCATCAACCTTTTTCCAAATTTCTCTGACTCCCTTGATTGTATATATATCACGGCACCATCCACCTGCAGGAAATAATGGATAATAACAGAGCAGGTTAGGATTGAATAAATGACGAGTTTATGCTCCCATGGTTTGGACCAAAATAGAAAAATCTGAGAAGAGAAGAAGGTCAAGAATGGGGTGCTCCACATTGAAGGACTTCATCAGAGGTGGTCTTGTCAGCTCCAAACGGGTGATTTAGAAGGTCTCAGAAAAGCCCACGAAGCCATGCTTTTAATTAGCTCTTCGAGGGACTCTGCTAAACACCTAGAACTGAGAACCATAGATCAAGGCCCACTCTGTTCTGTCAGAGCTAACACCTGAGTTCCAGCAGGGTGGAATGACTTTCCCGCGCTATGTGAGGCTCAGACTTCCAGGCCACTGTTATTTCTTCTCTGTGGACCTCAATTCTCCACCAGATTTCTTTGTCTCATATAGATTTTTTTTTCTGACAGGGTCCTGGGACTTGAACCCAGGGCCTCATGCATCTCAGCATGTTTCTTCTACAATGAGCTACACTCCCAGCCCCATTTGTCTGATTTAGATTTTAACGCTAGCGAGAAAGGTCTGCACTTATCTCCTGTGTTTGTAACATGGCATCAGTTTTACTAGTAAATCTGTATTTATCATACCAGATGATAATCCTAGTTTCCCAACAGTTTATCTTGTATAGCATTCTCATCAGTAGAGAGTTTTCACTGGCTCAGCCTTTATCCTTCTGTCTAGCAGCTTCTTTGCAGAATCTAGTCTTTGGCCGAATATCTTCATATATAATCTGGACTAGGGATAGAAAAATATCCCTATTTTTGTAGAAGATGCTGTGTCAGAAAAAGATAGGCCTAGAATCTGCAAGTCTACTTTAATATTTATGGATGATGCAGAAATGAATGGCAAGACCACTGCATTTAGGAACATTTGAACCTCACTGGTCGTGGAGACCTTAACAATGACACCAAGAATTTTCTCCATTTCATTTCTCCTACAAAATGCAGATCCCCTTGGAATTCATCACAACCATGTGACTTGCTTTAGCTAGGGAAATGTTAGTATAAGCAATGTGTATCGCTTCCTAGTGGAGCAGACACATGAAACTTCTCCATTCTTCATGCTTTCTTTCCCTGCCCCACTGATCCCTGAAAACTTTAGTTGTGGTGATGATGTCAGATTGTGGATTAGCTGCTAAGCAAGGCCATGGAGTAAGTATAACCACCAGCACCTCTTTACTAACCAATGTGAAAAATTTAATGTGAATATGAAACAGCAACAACAACCTCCCCCCCACACACTATTCTGTTTTAAGCCACGGAGTGATTTGTTTACTGCTGCATAATTTAGCTTCAACTGGCTGATGCGCTAGTTAATAAGAAATCTGTACAGGAAAGCAGCAGCTAATAATACAAGCTTTGAGGTGTTATGAAAAAGAAAGATCTGAGAGGACTGGTGTCATCCAATGCTGGTCAACTGGAATAAGGGGACATAGACTGATAGACGGCAGTGGAAAGTTTCAGTAGAAAAATTCATGGTTATACACTTGGAGTTGAAATGTGAACATGTTCAAAGGCAAGATGCCAAGCACTCAAAGGCAGTTGGCTGGAAAATTGAAAGTATAGCTTTAGTAGATAGCCAGTTGACCGGGAGGAATTGTCACAACCCTGCAGTTCTGTTGATTGAAAAAAATGCAAGCAGAGAACTGTGGCAAATGAAAAGCATGTCTGTATCATGAGGTAATTGTTACATTGCTTTCTGCACTGACCAGAGCTCTAACAGAGAGCTGGGGCTGGCTCCAGGCTCCATCGTTCAATGGGAATTGAGAGAGTGTGCAGAGAGTTCAGAGCAAAAGCAGAAGAGTCATTCAGTGACCAGCAAACAAGAGCTAAAGAACCTGGGATTATTTAGCTTAAAAAACAGATGCCGGGCCGGGGATTTAGCTCAGTGGTGCCACCGCCAGCCTCGAAAATGCAAGGTCCCAAGTTTGATCCCCGGGACCAAAAAACAAAAACAAAAACAAAAAACAAAAAACCAGATGCCACATGCGCGACTTAAGTGTCAGCATTGATTTCAGAAGAGCCACCGCATAGAGGATGATGGGCTGGTTTGTGTGTGTGTGTGTATTTCTGTTGGCAAGGACACAAAAATTATGGGCTTATTAAACTTGAAGAATTTCCCAACCCTTCCTGTCAGGATAGGAGAAAGGATAGCTTTCTCTCTGAAGGAGTTTACAAAGATCAGTTTTTCTTTCAGTATTTCTTTGACTGTAATGGATTTCCTGGGTCCTTCCTGAAGCTAAGGGATGGAAGGTTCTCAATCTCATGTCTGCTATGATCTGGATGATGTCCAGGGTGGGACCTCTTCCCAGGCATGCTAGATTGACATTTTGTACAACTCCCAGCATCCTGCTGGAAGCTGCATCTTTTTCGTTCTTCTCAAGGGAACACATGAGATAAAAAGCCGTGTGTGATCAGGATAATCTCAAATCTTCTTTAAAAAAAGATAAATGTTTTGTAAGTGTCAGTCTTTTAACTATTATTTGTAAAAAATAACGAAACACGACCATTTGCATTTATTTAACATATAGTGTATGTGTGTGTGTAACAGGCTATCTACGGCTAAATCAACACATAGTCACAATTCCCTACAATAGATTCCATTCTGTGGGAAATGTGACCTGCTCCGAGGCCTGATGAGCCTGCACATGGAAAGCACATGCCAGCTGAGACACACAGGAAGAGCAGTGGAAAGTCAGCCAAGAGAAGAGGTGGGCAACAAGGCAGGGGAGCTGGGTGTGCGAGGGCCTGGGGGTTGGAACAATGCAGGGGAACCCAGAAAGAGGAAGAGATCTGAACACAGCACCTGAGGAGAGTAGGAGCCGGTGAGGGGAGGAGCCAAAGCTGGTACACAGGAGGCCAGAACCTTTGGGGTCACATCCCAGGAGTCGGGTGGGCCGTGGAAAGTTTCGGGATTGTTTCAGAATGATCATGCTGTGGAAAATTGGTTTGGTGGATCTCGAAATTAATCTAGCCCAAATTTAAATCTATTACTAGTTAACTTCACTGAATCTCAGTTTTTTTAATCTGTAAAATAGAGATATTTATGTCTATCTGGCAGGGTGGTTCTGAGGATACATTTAAATAGTGTATGCAAGGGCCAGGGATTTAGCTCAGTGGTTTGCCGCCTGCTGGGCAAGCGCAAGGACCCAAGTTTGATCCCCAGTACCAAAAAAAAAAAAATAGTGTATGTAAAATGCCCCAGAGTGTCTGATACCCTGATATAGGTGCTCAACAAACATCGGTTCCCTTCTCCACAAATTCATAATAAATTAGCAAATGATAAATGGACTTGACATGGTGAAGAATCAAATACATGTTTTGCTTGAAAGCAATTATCAAATGTAGTATCTACAATCCTTTTAAAACCGTAGAGACCAGACTAGATTTTCCTTCAGTCCTTTAATCATCTTTGCGGTTCTTTGCAGAACTCTCTCCAATTTTCAAAATTCCACTTCAATTGTGGAGACCACAGCTAGATTAGTCACCGTAGAGAACTCATTATAATTAGATCAACACTGTGCAGTCACTTGGGCGGCTGGTTCAGCCATGTAAACCCAGTCAGCTGGTCCCCATCGACAAATAGGTTGTATTCCAGGAGTTCATTAGTAAGTTGGTTGTTTGGAATACAGAAAGCCTTTCCCCATAGAAACAGAATCATAGATGGTGGCTTGTTTCCCAGCCAGTGCACAAAAATCTATTTAATGCACATGCAGCTGAATCAGGGCTTGGCAATGATAGTTCCTCAAGCCCTTGACTTGCCTGAGTCCCAATGGACTATGCAATCCCAAGGAGCGCTGAGAATCTCTGAACCCTAAGGAGGCAACCCTGAGCCCTCTGAGGGAAGTGAGAACCAGGATGACACTTGGTGAGTGAGAATAATTGTCAGTATAATCCTGAAGATCACCTCTTTGAAATGGCCCTTTATCTGCAAATGTGTTTGTTATTATATAAGAGCTTTATGCACCCACTATGTGCTTGATTCTTTACCAAAACTACCTAAATTATCTTTAATCCTATAAGAAAAATCTTACTCCTGACACTCTTTTAAGAAAAATTTTAGACTTTCCATTTTACCAGTATCTTCAGGAGATTGTGCCTGGCCCAGGGTCAGGCAGGTAGAAGGTGAGAGAGCTGGTGAGGTAGCCCTGACTTTCAGGCTTGCAAAACTGAGATCTTTTCCCTGCGCACCACTGCCTCCCAGTGGAATATTGCTAACATGTCGTAACATCACTAAACCAACCAAGTTTATTCTCTCTGAGCACAGTAACAAGTTCTGCATTCATCTGCTCAACAAAGAATCTTTCAGTGCTTTCAATGAGTTAGGCCTTGGGAACACAAAATCAAATTAGACTTGGTGTTCTCACTGCGTGGCTGGGAGAAAGAACAAGTAAATCAATGACTGAAATCAACAAGACAGTAACACTGTCAAATTGAAAAACAAAAAGATGACACAAAAACAAAGAGAGGTGGACTGGTCAGACAAGAGCGGTGGTGGTGGATAAGAAAAGGTTTCTGGAGGAGATGAGCTGCGCTGAGCTTTGAAGGATAAACTGGGGTTAGATGCTAAGTTACCATGACCAAAGGGGGCCCAACGCAGAAGGCACAGCAATGTTTAAATGTGCAGGACAGGAGACAGCAAAAACATACCGAGCGTTTGTTTGACTCGACACCTTCTGTGATAGATCAGTATTATGCATGACAGAGAAGCTGATGGCCTATCTTGTGAGCAGACAAACGAAAAGTATACTTTAGCATAGCTTTGTATTTTAAAAATAATATTGACGCTTTTAGATTTTTTTAAAGTACTGGGGGATGAACTTGGGGAGCTCTAGCACTGAGGTGTATCCTTTCTTTTTTAAAAAAATTTTTATTTTGAGACAAGGTCTCACTAAGTTGCCAAGGCTGTCATCAAACTTGTTTTTTTCATTCAGGAATTTTATGGGTACATTTTAGTAATTTTACGGGTACAATATGCTGACATTCACTATTGGGAATTTGTACCTTTACATAATATATCTTGCTTCTTATTTTTTTTTCCCATTCCCCTGCCTTCTCTTCAATGCCTCCACCTCTCCCTATTTTTTTTTATTAAATTCTTTTATTGGTACATTGTAGGTATACAACACAATTACATTTCTCATTGGGAATTGTACCTTTACATGACGCATCTTGGTTCTTATTTTTTCCCCATTCCTAGCCCTCCCTTCACCCCCTCCACTCTTCCCTATTTACAAAGACTTTATTTCCATTTTTTCCATTTCTCATCATTTTTCCTTTCCCTTCTTTCCTTTCCCCTGCCCCTCCCACTACCCCTACCCCTTTGGACCTTTTCTTCCTCTTTTACATTATCGATTATTCATTCTAATCAATGGTACATTTTAGGTATACAATATAATGACATTCATCATTGGAAATTTGCACCTTTACATAGTCTCTCTTGGTTCTTATTTTTCACCCTTGCCCAGCCCTCCCTTCAACCCCACCAGTCCTCCCTATTTACAAAGATTTTGTTCCTATTTTTCCATTTTCTCATATTAATCCCATTCCCTTCTATCCTTTCCCCTAGCCCTCCCATTTCCTTCCCCTTTGCCCCTTTTCTTCCTATTTCACATTACCTATTATACATTTAGTCCTTATTTACACTTTCAGTTTCTCACACCAGAGAACCTACTCAGTATTTATTCATGTGTGTCCTATTTATTTCACTTAAGAGTATTGCCTCAATGTGCATCCACTTAGCTATAAATGTCTCTAATTTCTCATTTTTTATGGCTGAGTAGTACTCCATTTTATAAAAAAACCACATTTTCTTGATCCAGTCTCCAGTTGATGGGCATTTGGGCTGTTTCCAAGTTTTAGCTATTACAAACTGTGCTGCTATGAACATGGGTGCACATATATCACTGTGGTATGATTCTTTTAATTCTTTGGGGAAGATCCCCAGCAGTGGAATAGCAGGGTCAAATGAGACTTCCAGTCCTAGTTCTTTGAGGTATCTCCATACTGATTTCCACAGTGCTTGCACCAGTCTACACTCCCACCAGCAGAGGAGAAGGGTTCCTCTTTCCCCACAGCCCCGCCAGCATTTGTTATTGGTTGATTTCATGATAGCAACCATTCTTTCTGGAGTGAAGTGGAATCTCAGCATTGTTTTCATTTGCATCTCTCAAATGACCAGTGATGTTGAGCATTTTTTCATGTATTTATTTGCTATTTCTACTTCTTTGTCTGAGAAATGTCTGTTCATTTCAGATGCCCATTTCTGGATTGGGTCTTTAAATTTGGGAGGTCTGATCTTTTTAAGTTCTTTATAGATTTGAGATAGTAGACCTTTGTCTGAGGAAGAGCAGGTGAAGAGTTTTTCCCACATTGTGGGGTGTCTCTTCACACTGCTGGTGGTTTCTCTTGCTGTGCAGAAGCCTTTGAATAAGAAGAGATCCCACTTTTTGATTGTTTGTGCTAGTTCATGGGCAACTGAGGTTTTGTTCATAAAATCTATTCCTACACCGATGTCTTCAAGGGTTCTACCTAACCTCTGTTCCAACTGGTTCAGAGTTTCTATTTTAATATTTAGATCTTTAATCCATTTTGATTTTAGTTTAGTGCATGGTGAGAGATACAGGTCTAGTTTTAATCTTTGGCAAGTTGAAGCCCAATTTTTCCAGCACCATTTATTAAAGAGGCTATCTTTCCTCCAGTGACGGTGTTTGGCTCCTTTATCAAAGATGAGATGGCTGAGTGTGTCTGGCATTGTTTCTGCATCTTCTAATCTGTTCCACTGGTCCTCAGGTCTGTTTCTTTGCCAGTACCATGCTGTTTTTATCACAGTAGCTTTGTAGTATAGTTGTAGGTTGGGGATTGTGATACCCCCTCCCATGTCTCTGTTACCTAGAATTGCTTTTGCCATTCTGGGTCTCTTCTTCTTCCAAATGAATTTTTGGATTGTTTTCTCAAGGTCTATGAAGTATGCCACTGGGATTTCAATTGGAATTGCTTTAAATCTATATAGCAGTTTTGGAAGTATGGCCATTTTCACTATATTAATCCTTCCTACCCAGGAGCAGGGGATGTCTGTCCATTTTCTGATATCATCTTCAATCTCTCTTTTCAGAGTGCCATAGTTTTCAGAGAAGAGGTCTTTGATTTCTTTCATTAGGTTGATTCCTAGGTATTTCTGTTTTTTGGATGCTCTTGTGAAAGGAATTATTTGCCCTATTTCTCTCTCAGTGAGTCTGTCATTGGTGTAGAGGAAAGCTATTGATTTTTGTGTGTTGACCTTGTAACCAGCTACTTGACTGAATTTGGTTATTAAGTCTAGAAGACTTTTGGTGGAGTTCTTGGGGTCTTCTATACAGAGTATCATGTCATCTGCAAATAATAACAATTGGACTTCTTCATTTCCTATCTTTATTCCTTTTATTTTTTTCTCTTGTCTAATTGCCATGGCTAATGTTTCCAGAACTATATTGAACAAGAGTGGTGATAGTGGACATCCTTGTCTTGTTCCTGATTTGAGTGTGAAGGATTTCAGTTTTTGACCATTTAGTATGATATTGGCTGTTGGTTTTTCATAGATGGCCTCTATCAGTTTGAGGTAGAGACCATCTATTCCAATTTTTTGTAGGGTTTTTATCATAAATGCATGTTGGATTTTGTCAAATGCTTTTTCTGTGTCTATGGAGATAATTATATGATTTTTGTACTTGGCTCTATTGATATAGTGTATTACATTGATTGATTTTCGTATATTGAACCATCCCTGCATCCCTGGGATGAATCCCACTTGATCAGGGTTTAGGATCTTCTTGATGATCTTCTGCATTCTGTTTGCCATTATCTTATTAAAGATTTTTGCATCTGTGTTCATTAGTGAGATTGGCCTATAGTTCTCTTTTTCAGTTGGGTCTTTCTCTGCTTTGGGGATCAAGGTGATGCTTGCTTCCAGGAATGAATTTGGGAGTATTGCTTCCCTTTCAATTTCATTGAAGAGTTTAAACAGTAGTGGCAACAGTTCCTCTCTAAATGTCTTGTGGAATTCAGCAGTGAAGCCATCAGGACCCAGGTTTTTCTTAGTTGCTAAGTTTATAATTCTGTTTTCAATTTCATTGATTGATATTGGGTTGTTTAGAATATTTAGGTCTTCTTCGTTCAACTTTGGTAATTCATATGTATCTAGGAATCTATCCATTTCTTCTGTGTTGTCCATCTTATTGGCATATAGGTTCTGGAAGTAGGTATTGATGATGCTCTGGATTTCTGCTGGGTCTGTTGTAATTTCACCCTTTTCATTCCTAATTGCATGGATTTGGGCCTTTTCTTTCCTTTTTCTGACAAGGTTGGCTAAGGGTTTGTCAATTTTGTTGATTCTTTTGAAGAACCAACTCTTGGCTTCATTGATTTTTTGTATTGTTCTCTTAGTCTCCATTGCATTGATTTCTCCTCTGATCTTTATAATTTCCTCCCTTGTATGAGCTCTGGGGTTGTCCTGTTCTTCTTTTTCTAGAAGCTTGAGGTGCAGCATCAGGTTGTTTAATTGGGCTCATTCTGTTTTCCTAATATGCATATTCACTGCTATGAATTTCCCTCCTAAGACTGCTTTCATTGTGTCCCATAGATTCCGATATGTTGTATTGTCATTGTCATTTAATTGAAGGAACTGTCTGATTTCTTCTTTAATTTCCTCTGTGACCCACTGGTTATTTAGAAGTGTGTTGTTCAATTTCCACGAGTTTATGAAATTTTTTGAGTTTCTTTTGCTATGGATCTCCAATTTCATCACACTATGATCTGATAATATACAGGGGATAACTTCAATTCCTTTGCACTTACTTAAACATGTTCTATGTGTGAGTATGTGGCCTATTTTGGAGAATGACCCATGTGCAGCTGAGAAGAATGTGTATTCTGATTTTGTGGGGTGAAAGACTCTGTAAACATCTATTAAGTTCATTTGTTCAAGAGTTCAATTGAGTTCTAGTATTTCATTACTTATTTTTAGTCTAGTTGGTCTATCTATTTGTGACAGTAGGGTGTTGAGGTCCCCCACTATAATTGTATTAGTGCATATATGACTTTTCATGTCTGTTAGTATTTGTTTTATATAGTTGGGCATGCTAGTGTTTGGTGCATAGATATTTATGATTGTCATCTCTTCCTCTTGGAGTGTTCCCTTCACAAGGATGTAGTGTCCTTCATCTCTCTTAATCAGTGTTGGTTTGAAATCTACTTGATCTGCAAAGAGGATAGCTACTCTTGCTTTTTTTTGGGTTCCCGTCACATGGAGTATTGTTTTCCATCCTTTAACTTTCGATCTATGAGTTTCTTTTGAATTAAGTGTGTTTCTTGTATGCAGCATATTGTTGGATCTTGCTTCTTGACCCATTCTGCCAGTTTATTTCTTTTAATTGGTGAATTGAGACCATTAGCATTGATGGTTATAACTGATATGTATTGACTTATCATTGCCATGACTTTTTCTTTTTGTTGGATTCTCCCTCTTTGTATTAAATTTCTTGTCATGCCTGATGGATTCATTCTGCTGGGCTTCCTGGGGTTGTGATCCTCATTGTCTTTTCCTAGGATATTGTTTAAAAATTTCTGGAGTGCTGGTTTGGTGTCCATGAATGTCATCAGGTGCTCTTTGTCATGAAAGTATCTTATTTCTCCATCAATTTTGAAAGATAGTTTTGTAGGGTACCTAAATCTGGGTTGGAGGTTGTTTTCTTTTAGGGCCTGAAATACTTGACTCCAGGCTCTTCTTGCCTTGATGGTTTGTGTTGAGAAGTCTGCTGTGATTCTGATGGACTTTCCTTTGTATGTGATTTGTTTCTTTTCTCTAAGCGTTTGTAGGACTTTGTTCTTCTGTTGGGTTTCTGGAATCTTAACTATTATACACCTAGGTGTAGATTTTTTTTTTTATAATGGCTAGTTGGAGTTTTACATGCCTCACTTATCTATATGTCAAGTTCTTTTCCCCCTTCTTGGGAAGTTTTCTGCCATTACTTCTGTGAACAACTTTTTTATGACATTTGCACTCTGTCCTGTTTCTTCATTGACTCTGATTAGTCTTATGCTATTCTTTTCATTGTCTAGCAGCTGGTGGATTGATTTCTTGTGGTCCCTTAGTATTTTTAAGAAATTTTTTTTTTCCTGGTCACTAATTGCAGTCCTGTCTTCTATATATGATATTCCATTCTCACATTGACTCATTCTGATGCATAAACTTTCAATGTTCCTCGGCTCCTCTTTTTTTAAAATCTGTGTCTGCTCTAGAGTTATTAATCATTTCTTGTACTATGGACACAACCTCTGTCGTTATCTGAGAAATAATTTCTGATTTCATTTTTTCCAGATCCTCTTTTGTTGCCAGTTCAGGCAGTCCAGGTGATTATCAGATTGTTCCATCTCTTTACCCCTTGGGGGGTTGCCTTAGGTGATCTGGAAGTCTGGTTTTGAGGCTTGTTAATATGTTTTCTTATTTCAACAGATGTTGAGGCAACTTTTTGCTCACCCAGTGGGCTTCAATTCTCAGCAAACCTAAGAGAGGCCTTCTCTCTGCTGCTTACCACTGCACCAATTCCTGTTAGAATAGTGGCCTTCTGGATCCCTGAACTGCCCTGTTGTCTGGGTGGGGTTCTGGCTGGGACCTGCATACCCTTGGGATGGTATCTACGCATGCCTCTGATTGAGGCCTGCACTCCAGCATAGCTGTTGTCTGGGAGGACCTTTGGCTGGGAACTGTGCACCCAATTCCCTGGTGTCTGAGGCTTCTGGCTGGGGTCTGTGTGCACTTATTGATGGTATCTGGGTGGGCCTCTGGCTGTTGCTTGCCTGTCTGCACAGCTCTTTTCCAGGCGGACCTTTGGCTGGGGCCTGTGGGCCCGAGCTGCTGGTGTCTGTGAGTGGGGGACTGGCTGGGACTGGCTCCTACCCATGCCACCCTGGTCCACGCAGGTTTCTCACTGGTATCTGTGTGCACTTACCAATGGTATCTGTGGTGGCATGGCCTCAAACTTTTGATTCTCCTGCCTCAGCAGCTTCATCCTCATCCTCAGTCTTTTTCTTTTTTCTCTCTCTTTCTATTTTTTATTTGTTTATTTTTTTGTGGTATCAGGAATTGAACTCATGACCTTGAGCTTGCCAGTCTTTCTTATTTAGAAAGAGTCTCTCTAAATTGCTAAGTTGCCCTGATGGATTTAAATTTGTGATCCTCTTGCTTCAGTCTCTCAAGTGCTGGGATTATAGGCATGCACCACTACATCCAACTACATTCTTTTTTTTTTTTTTTTTTGAAATTTAAGGAAAAAATTTATTGAAGATCTGAAAAACAATTCCTAAAAGATTGACCTTTCCAGAAAACTGTAGCTACACAATGCATTGCGTCTATCGTGTTAAAACGTGCATTAGAGACAAATACAAAAACCATGAAACAATTCACCATTCTTCAACAATTTGAGCAAAGAGAAAATGCCTAAGGAACAACATGAATGACTTGCAAAGGATGGGCTCTTTAAGCACCGTTTAAAAAAAAAAAAAAGCACAAATGGATGAGTGTGTTCAGTTATATACACTGAATTGGATCTTTGGCACTAGGAATCAGAGCATTTTGTTGTATAGCATTAACATGTATTATAAAAGTGTGTAGTGTCAAAGGAATAGAACCACCAGCATTCAAAAGCAGCTTTGTCAACTAGGCAATAAAACACTACACCATGTCTCTTTGTTGTCCATCATTGAATACACTGGTAGCAACTTTGAAATGAAAAGAAAAAAGAAAAAAGGAGCTGCAACCCCTTTTATTTTCTCTGTTTAAAATCAAAACAAACATCAACTCTGTTGTACACTAACATCTTCAAAGTACATCATTTGTACAAGAGAAGGACTAGGAACAAAACATGTTGACAGAGATCCAAACACGAGTGAGAGCGCCTCACACTGCTTTCCGATGGTACTCAGGAGGGGCCACTTCATAATCACTGGCACTAAACAAAGTTGTTGAATTCTTCGCCAGATACTTGAGGAAATCATGAAGATAATTCAGTAATAAAGCAAGGCTCTTCTCATCCAGAGGTGTGTAGGCCAACGTAGCTCCAATTCATACAAATAATCTCAGTAGATGTGGTGCTCTGTACACCTGTGACATGGGGGCATCAGGGTGATCGGCAAGGATCTCAGCGTACTGTGGTCTCTCAAATTTGTAGAGGAGCTGAGTGCCCAGCATCGCATTGAAGTATTCTTTTATCCCTGCTACAACCTCATTAACAGCATACTCCTTATTATCCGTATTTCCTCGAGATTTCTTATAATTTGCATAGTCCTCTAGAATGGAATCCACATTCTTCTTGGCAGGAAGGTAAAAGAGCTGTTTCTGTCTGGTAATTAAGTCCCAGTCATCAACAAGCCACCGTTTTAGCTCTTCAGGGATCTTTACTTTAACTTCAACTCTGTTCATAAATGTTTCTTCATTTTCAACAGTAGGATCTACCTGGGCCCTCTTCTTCCGAGCAGGCTGAGGTGTCTCACTGGTACTGCCACCATCTCCATTACCAGGGGTTTTTTGTTTGTTCTTTTTTGTTTTCACGTCAACATTTTTCTGTTGCAGACCAGATGTCTTCTTTCCTGGAGCAGCCCCTCTCATCTTTCCCTCTGCATACTGCTCCCGATTAGCTTTTTGAAGTTCTTGCTGTTTCTGTAGATTGGTGTCCACATAGTTGAGTCCTCTGCTTTCTGGAACCCATTCGTCCCAATTTTTATTCCAACCACTGTAATGTATAAAGTATTTTACTTGTTTGTCCTTTATGGCAACCTTTACACACTTTGCTTCATAAAGAAGAGGCCCATGAAAGCACAGTACTCGTTCACCCTCCTGGAACTTGGGCTTCGGGTCCTGCTTGGGCGCCATTTATAAGTGATTCGCCGCCTCCTTCTCCCACCACCCCCGACTACCGCCCCCTGCTCTCTACCCCACCCGAGCTCCCGTCAGACGCGCTGTCCAGCACAGCCGCTCTACATCCTGGGCCCGATTTGCCAGCGCCCGAAGACCTCACAGCGCCGCAACCCCCAACTACATTCTTTATGTATTTAAAAATACTACGTGTTGGGCCAGGGATTTAGCTCAGAGGTGCAGAGCCTGCCTCGCAAGTTCAAGGTCCTGAGTTTGATCGCCAGTATTAAAAAAAAAAAACTATGTGTTTTTCCTCCCTTTTTTCCAGCAGCCAGAAAGATGGCAGACATTCAGACAGAGTGTTCCTACCCAAAGCAGCCAACTATCTTGCAAAAAAAGAAGAAGGTCCTGCCGGGAGAAAGTGGCAAGGAGAATCTCCCTCCATACAAAAAGAACACTGGTCTGGGCTTCAAGAAAGGTCCAGAGAGGTCATCAAGGGCTCTTACATTGACAAGAAATGCCTCTTCATTGGTCACGTCACCATCCGAGGGCAGATCCTGTGGGGACCAAGGTGAAGATGCAGAAGACTATTGTCTACTGTGGCTATCTCTGCTACATTTTTTAGTCCAATTGTTTTGAGAAGCACTACAAGAACAGGCTGTACACCTGTCCCCTGCTTCAGGGACATCTGGTTCAGTGACATTGTCATGATGGGTAAGTGTACGACTCTGAGCAAGATGGTGTACTTCAGTGTGCTCAAGGGCACCAAGGCCACCAGCACCAAGAATCAGTTCCAGGAGTTCTGAGATGGTCACCTGGTCACTGCCAAAGAGAATAAGGTGTTTTTCACATACATACACTGCATTTTTCTTTCTGTGAACTGTTAACATTTTGTGTTGATTTTACTACTGGGTGCTGGTCTCTTAAAGACTCTTGTAGCTTGGCATGATGATGCATGCCTATAATCCCAGTTTATAATCTAGGAGACTGAGGAAGGAGGATCCCAAGTTCCCAGCCTGGGTAACTTGACAATTTAGCAAGAACTTGTCCCAAAATAAAAAATGAAAAAGGCTAAGGATGTAGCTCAGTGTGAACTTGGGTTAAATTCTGAGTATAGAGAAAAAAAAAAAAGACAAGGCTGATTTGTAAGAGGTCTTTTTTCTTTTTCATTTTTGTGGCACCCAGGGATCAAATCCAAGACCTTGCTCATGCTAGGTACTGTATTCTATTAGTGAGCTACATCCCCAGCCCACATCTTTTAATTTTTAAGAACATCTTATAAAAACCTTCTGAAAACCCTATAATTATTTTAAAAAATAGTGTCTAGGGCCGGGGATTTAGCTCAGTGGTTCCAGTGCCTGCCTTGCAAGCGCAAGGTCCCAAGTTTGATCCCCGGTACCAAAAAAAAATAGTGTCTAATGTCCATTTAAATCATCTTTGCAGCTACCATGTATTTCAGCTGTGTAGTGAGTGTAGTCATGCTGTAACTGCAGTTCCCAGCCTATGTGTGAGGAGCATTTGGTCCTGCAGTTAGGAGGCAAGGGACAGGCTTTCTGGGTGACCACAGGCAGAGAGGGGGCTCCCCCTGCTGTGAGAGAAGTCTGAAGAGGCTGAGGGCCACTGCCTGGGGCTCTATCTAGTAGAAGGGGGCACATCCACACTGGCAGGACACAACAGAGAGTGTCAAGGATGGAATTCAGTCTTCTGCCCAGCGTGACCACAGTTTCCTCCTTGTCTCTATTGAATGTGGACTCTGAGCAACCAGTAGCCCTGGTGCTGAGCTTGAGGGTCCTGGGAGGCCTGATGCAGGCCCCACCAAAACCACTGTGGGACAGTAAGCTCAGGAAGAACCAACAAAGCAAAGATTCACACACAAACTCCCAACCAGACAAAATTCAATCTGCAGAACACAGCCTGCAAACAGATGCCAAAGCACATGAGGAAAATGAACACCCTCAAGTGGCAAGATGATTTAACAGCTGATAAATAAACAAACAGCCCAACCGCTGGCATCCTCCAACCCAAAGCCCTGGAGTCTATCAGTACTCATCACATTATGCCTTGAGCTCTGTTCAGTCATTTGGCAGAGCCCCCAGTTGTCCGTCACTCCTCCTCACCTGCCCTCCTTGTCCCCAGCTGTTGATACCTTCCATTCCATCTTGGGTCTTGAAACCTTTGCAATCAGCCCTTGGGTAGGTATTAGCAACCCTCTTTACACCTTTTGCCTCCTTCCTGAATGTTCTCAGCTTCTTGCTCTAAACAAAACATGGCTCAGCCTTGCTGCCCTCTCCCTGACCCCACTGTACCACTGAACCTAGGGCATCCTCTTTCATCCTCCCTCAAGATTCTGGCCCATTTCCCATCCTCCCTAAACTCCCCAGCTGTCATCTCATGTCATTGGACTATCACTCACCACCTACAGTACCTTGTTGGTACAGTCATCAACTGGCCCCAGAGTTACTCCCCTCATGTTGCCATCATGTTAACTTCTAGCTCACTGGCAGTCTCTCCAACACCCTCCTGTCTTTAATCCTGGTGATCTTAACACACACATTGCTGACAGTTTTAATACACAGGCTTGAACTTCCTTTGTTATCTCCTATACCTCAGCTATGGACCTCAGGGTCATTCTCTAGGCCTGATCACTTACCAATAACTGCAACTGTTCTGAAATCTCAAGGCAGGCACTCCGCTTGCTAAGCATGACCTCCTGTTCTCCCTGTTCTCCTTTTCAGACACTCCTTGTTCTCCTTTTTGCTCTTGACACTGGAAACCTGTGCCTTCTTTCTGTCTTAAAAATTAATCTCACCAGGGATTTACCAATTTTATCTTTTCCAAGAACTTATAAAGTTTTGACTTTTTCTACCCTTTTACTTTATATATTTCTGTATCCTTATGTTGTAAAAACAATGTTGAGGATGTGTGTGTCTGTAAGTCTATCTAGCTATACCTAATAGCATAGCATCAAATTATGCAAAGAAAAATTGCTCATATATCCAATCTGACAATCTCTGTTTTTAATTGCAGCATTTTGTCCATTGGCATTTATTTATTAGGGATTTGGGGGAGGGGCTTAAAACACTTTCTTATAAGTACATTTTTTTCCTTCTGCTTGTTCCATGTTCCTTTCCTTTCTTCTGTTTTTTAGATCAGCAAGATTTTTCATTATTCCAGTTCCACACCTCCATTACTTAGGAAATTGTATATTTTTCAATTATCTGCCCCCTAGATAATGACCATAATGACAATAACATGCTTTTTTTTTTTTTGGTACTGGGGATTGAACTCAGGACCTTGAGCTTGTGAGGCAGGGTGCCACTGAACTAAATCCCCAGCCCAATAGCATGCTTTTTGACTTTTCAAAGTCTGATATGAATTGATGTTTTACTTCTTTTCAGGTAATGCCAAGAATCTTGGAATACAGTGGTACCTTGGTTCATGATTCTGGTCACAAACTGAACTAGACAAAAACAGAATCAAATTTCCCCATAAGGTCAACATTAAACCTAACCACTGAATTTGATTTGGTTCTCATTCAACTAGGTTTGTGACCAGAATCATAGAAAGAATCAAGTTTGTGAACTGAGGTACCACTGTACTTTATTTCTATTTACTGTGCCATCTAACTATTTTTTTGCTGTTTTTGTCAGGTATTTTTCTCTCTGTTTTAACCCTCAAAGTTATTTTTGTTGTTTTATGTCATCAGTGTTCACTTAGATGTATCTATATAGCTACCATCCATTGCTTCTCATCTTTTCCAGCATTTCCAACTTTTCATCTTTTATCTAAAAACAATTTTCAGGATTTTTATGAAGTCATTGTCCTACAATGATAAAAATTAATGTAGCTTATTCAAAAATTATTTTGTTTCATATTTGGTTTTGAATCGAGGCAGGCAGTGGAACCACTGAGCTAAACCCATGGCCCCTATGTTGGAATTTTTTTGTTGTTCATTAATGTTTTTCATTACTTTGAAGATATTCCATTGTCTTTTGGCTTCCATGATTTCTGCTGAGAAATCAACTGTCAGTTTAATGAAATGCCTTTGAATTGAATTTGTCTTTTTCTTTCTTCTTTTTTTTAGTGTCCCATTTGGAATTTTTAGAGGTTCTTGATTCTGTCTTTCATTTATTTTTTAGCTAGGTTCTAGCAATTATCTCTTTAAACATTGTTTTTGTCCCCCTTCTCTTTATGCTCTCCTTTTGGGAGTTACATATGTTGATCTTTACTGACTGCTCTTGCCTTTTTTCTTTTCATCTGTATTTTCCACCTATTTTTTTCCCTGTGTTCTTTGCTTTGAATTTTTCTCATTATCTTCCAGGACATAAAAGCTTTCTTTTATCTACTGTTAAACTCAATCAATTAAGTTCTTAATTCAGTTTCTGAATTTTTCAGTTACAGAATTTCCATTTAAAAAATTTTGTACTAGAATTTTCAACTTTATCTTTGATCTCTGAAGATAGAACCCATAGTTAAAGTCTTTAAGAAAACTAATACTTGAAGCCATTGTGGAGTCTGTTTATATTGTCCTTTGTCTTTGCTGTTTTGTGTTCGTGTTGTCTCATCTCATGTGCATGGTTATTATTATATGCCACATATTTTACTTGCAAAACTATTTATAGAAATAGTCAAGAGAACTTGGATGATAAGGCCATCCCTCTGAAATGATTTATATTTCTAGTGCCTAGGATTTATATTTCCAAGTGCTAGGATCACTAGCACTAATCAAATTGAGAAACTGAGATGATTAGAATGTAAACTTTAGTTCCCAGCAATGGCCTATGTATTTCAGTTTATTAAATCTTCTCAGACATAGTTTTTTAGGGTGTCAACCCAAAGTGACAGGGTTTAATAGGACCTACTCGGTTAGTGGACTCTAAGTTCCAGTCCCTGGTTCTTTAGCACCAAGAGGCTGACAAAAGTATAGATCAGCCTCTGGTCCCTTAGCAACCATCCTAGTGTCACTCCCTCAGTGTCTATGCTTCCTTTGGATAATGGACCACTAATTCTTTACTCTCTTGTTAACTCTCCTCTGCCTTATAGCAGATGATTCTTATACTTTTTTCAATTTTTCCAGTTGTCCCCATGTCTTTTATGTTGCCCTCATGTCTTTTATGTTGCCCTCAATTGTTTATCTGAAACATTTAGTTTGTCATTATCTTCCCTTATCAGAGATGGAAGTCTCTGGTATGTTTAATTGCTGATAATCTCTGTCCTCATTATTCCTAATTTTATACTTTTCAATAAAAGTCTCAGTTGTTTTTACTTCAAGATAAATAAATCTCTATCAATTTGAAATTTTTAATTGCAATGTGATTACTCTTAAACTTATAAATTAATGTAAAGAGAATTTTTGATGAATAACTTCAATGCTAATATAAAATCTCTATAGATTGTATCATTTAGAGATATAAATAATCTTTATCCTGTTGTATAAAGGGTGAATTGTTGGAAAAGTAAACAAATAAAATAATATAAGGAAAGCAGTTGGAACAGTGTCTGGCTCAATAAATGATAGTTGATAATCTTTGTAATTCTTTTTCTCTTTTTTCCCTTTCATTTTGTTCTAGTTGTCTTCTCTCATACATAGAAAGTCACTAACTTCTTTGGCCCAGTACTGAGGATTGAACTGGGGCACTCTATCACTGAGCTATATCCCCAGCCCTTTTTATTTTTTATTTTGAGACAAGGGTCTTGCTAAGTTGCCTAGGCTGGCCTCAAACTTGTGACCCTATTTGCATCAGCCTTCCTATTGCAAGTAGCTAGGATTACAAGCATGAGCTACTATATCTGCCCAAGTGTTGTTTTAAAAATATATGTATATTTTAAAAATAGTATATGTCCAGAAAATTACACAAATCATAAATGTATCTCTTAGGAAATTTCCAGTAAGTTAGAAGAGCAGAGGAACCAGTATTTAGATCACAAACATCCCACAAACTCTCCTCTCTCCTCCTGCCAGTCCCTAGCCTTACCATGGGTTACCACTTCTACCAGCATAGATGAGATTTACATGGTACTGAATTTTAAATGAGTGGACTCATAGAGTATGTGCACTTTGGTGTGTATGTTCTTTTGTGCAGCATCATATTTATGAGATCCCTCCTTATAGGCAAGTCTAGCTGTTCTCTGGTAATTATTATTGTTGAGCAACACCACATTTATCGTTGATGGTTTTTTGGGTATTGCATAGTTTAGGACTGTCCCAAATGGTGCTGTTGTGGTCTTCTACATGCAGTCTGGTGATCTAATATATGCATTTTTCTTGGGAATATACCTTGAGGTGGAATTGGTAGATCACAGGATATTCTTCTTTTTTTAAGAATAGGGAATATTAATGAAATATCTAGGAATCAACCTAACAAAGGAAGCAAAAGACCTCTACACTGAAAACTACAGCACTCTGAAGAAGGAGATCGAAAAAGATACAAGAAAATGGAAAGACATCCCTTGTTCCTGGGTAGGAAGAACAAATGTAGTGAAAATGGTCATGCTTCCAAAACTACTATATAGATTTAATGCGATACCGATTGAAATTCCAACACTATACTCCACAGAACTAGAGAAAATAATCCAAAAATTCATTTGGAAGCAGAAGAAACCTAGAATAGCAAAAGCAATTCTGGGCAACAGAGACATGGCTGGGGGTATCACAATACCCAACTTGAAACTATACTACAAAGCTACTGTGATAAAAACAGCATGGTACTGGCAAAGAAACAGACCCAAAGATCAGTGGAATAGATTAGAAGATGCAGAAACAACTCCAGACATACTCAGCCACCTCAACTTTGACAAAGGAGCCAATCGCCCTCATTGGAGAAAAGATAGCCTGTTCAATAAATGGTGTTGGAAAAACTGGATTTCAACCTGCCAAAGATTAAAACTAGACCCATACCTATCACTGTGCACTAAACTAAGATCTAAGTGGATTAAAGAGCTAAATATCAAGACAGAAACAGTAAACTTGCTGGAAGATAAGTTAGATAGAACTCTCAATGACATTGGCATAGGAAAAGGCTTTATGAACAAAACTTCAGTAACATGGGAGCTAACACAAAAAATCAACAACTGGGATCTCATCTTATTAAAAAGCTTCTGCACTGCAAGAGAAACTACCAACAGAGCTAAGAGACAACCTACAATATGGGAAAAAATTTTCAGCAGCTGTACCTCAGACAAAGGCGTATTATCTAGAATATATAAAGAATTGAAAAAAATCAGACCCCCCAAATTCAAAGACCCAATTCAGAAATGGGCATTTGAAATGAACAGACATTTCTCACACAAAGAAGTAAAAACAGCAAATAAATATATGAAAAAATGTTCAACATCACTGGTCATTTGAGAGATGCAGATAAAAACAACACTGAGATTCCACCTCATGCCACAAAGAATGGCTGCTATCAAGAAATCAACCAATAACAAATGCCGGTGGGAGCGCGGAGAGAAAGGAACCCTTCTCCATTGTTGGTGGGAGTGCAAACTGGTGCAACCACTGTGGAAATCCTAGTCCTCAAAGAACTAGGACTAGAGGTCCCATTTGACCCAGCTATTCCCCTACTGGGTATCTTCCCCAAAGAATTAAAAGAATCATACCACAGAGATATATGTGCACTTATGTTTACAGTGGCACAGTTTGTAATAGCTAAGGTTTGAAAACAGCCCAAGTGCCCATCAACTGGAAACTGGATAAAGAAGATGTGGTTTTTTTATAAAATGGAGTACTACTCAGACATAAAGAATGAGAAACCAGAGTCATTTATAGCTAAATGGATGCATATTGTGGCCATACTCTTAAATGAAATAAATAGGACATACATGTGTAAATACCAAATAGTATCTCTAGTGTGAGAAACTGAAAGTGTAAATAAGGATGAAAATGATTAAAATGAATAATTGATATTTTGAAATAGGAAAAGGTCCAAAGGTGGAGGGGTGGCAGGAGGGGAAGGGGAAAGAGAAGAAAGGAAAGGAAAAATGATGTGAAAGAAAAAAAAAATGGAAACAAAGGCTATGTAAATAGGGAAGGGTGGAGAGGGTGAAGGGGGCACAGGTAATGGGGAAAAAAATAAGAACTAAGATACATCATGTTCAGGTACAAACACCCAATGATAAATGTAAATGTATTGTATACCTAAAATGTACCAATTAATATAAAAAAATAGGGAAAATTTATTGAGGGAAAGACAGCTCCTGGCTGAGAGGGACAGAAGGGGACACTCCAAAAGTGTCCAAAAGGTTGCCCCTGGATATGCATATTTTTTAGTTTTAGAAGACAGCGTTAAACAGTTCTAAGTGGTTGTACCAATATATACTCCCACAAACTGCCTTTTAATAAGAAATTTTAATTGTCATAATTGTCATAACCACTGTCATAATATTTTGTGGTTCTATTTCTGGTTTCCTTGATTAAAAAAATGCAATTTTCTTTTTAGTATAAACAGAACTTTATTTTCTCTTGTATTTTGCAATAATTATACAGATACAAAAATCTTCTTAATTTTGCTAATAGTTACTATAAACCAATTTACAACCATGTTCATAAGTCTTTTATTATCAAAATTATAGTAAAATGGTTCATTTTTCATGAAAGGCAAAGCCTATAGTGCTATTACTTTTGCTCTTTTCCCTGATTCATAAACTTCATAAACTTAATGTTGTATCTTAAATCCAATCAAACAAAATTTAGCCTTATCATAGAGGGGCTAACTTGTAGCGCTTGATATTGACCTATGTAAAGTTGAACAAATGGCATGATGCCATTGACCTTGAATGTTGTTGTAAGATACACTGAATGAAACTACTGACTACTTACCATGAGGATCTTATTCATTGCATTACTGTGTCCTCTAAACAAGACATTGTTCTCATATCACAGAATTAGAAATCATGCTCTTCATGAGTATTGCATTCTACATTATGAATGGGATATTTCTTCTTTTATAACCTTGGCTCTTAGGAAATTTAGAATATATTTTATCTCTCTGTGTTGTTCATATTTTTGAAAACAGTCTTGAATTCATTTGGAAAGGAGGTAAAATATGAATCCATGTGTCAAGACAAAGACGTCTCCCATATTGATGGTGGTTATCTCCCATGAGAGAAGTGGGATGGGGAAGAGCAAAGAGTGAAAATAACATTGATTGTTTATGCATCTGTTATGTGAATTATTTGAGTATGAATTTTTACATTATTTGCATAATATTAAAAACAAATAAGTATATGCTTTAAAAAAATAAAGAAGAGTACACCTAAGAAGCAAGATAGAATTTCCTAAGAAGGACATTAGATCTAGAAACCATATGAATTGACAGATCTCATTCACAAAAACCTTTTCTTTAGCCAAAACAAAACAATAAGAAGCAACATCAGAGGAGGAGACAATATTTATAACAAATACTATAGACAAGATTAACAACCTGAAAATAGGGCTGGGGAATGTAGCTTGGTGGTAGAATGCTTGTCTATCACGCACAAGGCCCTGGGTTCCATCCCCAAGCACTGCAAACAAAGCTAAACAACTCTAAAAGGGCCCCCCAAATTAGCAAGAGATATCAGTGAGTAATCCATTAAGAAGGAATAGAAGGGGCCTTGTCTTAGTTCAGGCTGCTTATAACAAATTATCATAGACTTGGTGGCTTAAACAATACACTCTTATTTCTTAACATTTCTGGAGGCTTGAAGATCCAAGATCAGGGTGCTGGAAGAGCTAGTGTCTGAAGAAGAACCACTTCTTCATTTGCAGACAGTTGTCTTCTTGTATCTTCACATGGTGGAGAGGAGAAAGAGAAACAACTGTCTTCTCCTTTTTTTTTTTTTTTGGTACCGGGGCTGGAACTTGGGCCCTTGCACTTGTGCAGCGGGTGATGAAACCACTGAGCCAAATCCCCGGCCCAGTCTTCTCCTTTTTATAAGGGCACTGTTCCCATTCATGAGGGCACCCGCCCGGGACGTAATTAACTCCTGAAGGAACTGTGTCCAAATGCTTTTATATTAGGGGCTAGACTATTAATCTGTGAATTTAGAATGAACACAAATTTTAGTTCATAGCAGACCTATAAATATATATTAAATTGGCAAAAATTCAGGATACAAGATGTCTGACTGATGTAGGAGAAAAGCACATGCTATTGGTTATGTAAAATAATGCAGCATTTTGGAAGGATAATTGAATTCTATATGAAATGTTAATCCTATTTCTTGGATGGTAGCCGACAGATATATAGTGAGGTATGAATATATTTACATCTATACATACATATATGGGCACACACACATTGCAGTGTTATTTGTAAGCATACTAAAATGAAAATGACTTAAATGTTGATTTTTTTGAGAACATCCATAAATGGACAACTAAGTGTCTAATAAGAAAAATATGGTCACTTTACATACACTGTCCTTCATGTTACTCAAACTATTTTAAGTGAAAAAAAGCAAATTGCAGATATGATCCTAGTTTTGTAATCCCTCCCCCCCAAAAAGAATTTTCATATGGAATAGATGCATCTGTATAAGCAGAAAATAACTTTTGGAAGGATGAAGAATAGGGAATGCTGATTTTCTATAGGAAGGAACTAGAGGGGAGGAGGAGGAACTTTTCTTTCTCATTCCATGTAATTTCTCTTTTACATGTTGTGCACCTTTCGTTAGTTGTTACTTTGATACATTTTTTCAGTAATCCTCAAATTCACTTGTTTCACATACACTTAAAGTAGAAAGGGGTTATTTTTTAGTGTAATAATTTGTTCATTTCTTTCTTGATATATTCATGGTGGCAACACATAGTACGTTGTTAGAAAAAGTAACAGGTGACAAATCACATTCTATAATTAATTAGATTTCAAGATCAATTAAATTGGGCCGGGGATTTAGCTCAGTGGTTCTGCTGCCTGCCTTGTAAGCACAAGGACCCGAGTTCAATCCCCGGTACCCCCCCCCAAATCAATTAAATAAAGCCAAAATAAATCATTTCAAATGTCTTATTAGCAATATTTATTCAAAGGCTCAACACTACAAAAATATAGTAAGGTGCACGGTAGGTATTTGGTTCCTGAAATTTGAAGAGTACCACATCAACGATAGGGAAATGAACAGATTGCCTAGGTGTACTAACAGATGTGACATAGGATGATGCTGATGCTGACAACTACCCAGTATCAATATTAACCATATAAGCCTACAGGAGAAGATGGTGGGTTACACACACTGAGTCTCTGCTCTTTCCAGGGACAAAAGAGGCCCTTTCCTGGCCCCACTCTTATCCTCTTCTGGCCACACTCTTCCCTATCAAAGAGTCTTTCCAACCCAAGAAATGCCCACCCAAAGCCTGAACTCCTAGCCCTCTGTACTATGCTCCAAGCACTGGGGGCTTTTGAATTTCCTGCCCAAATAATCCCAAGATCATATCCACAGAATAGATGAGCCTGTGCATTAGGTTCATTGTCTCAGAGGTGGGCACTGGTCTAGGTATTGCCCTAGGACCAAGGTCTGGTCTCAAGAGGAGGCTGTTTTCAAAGGGTTGGATGGAGCTGGGCCACGGGGGTTCGGTGAGAAGGACAAGCTGCTGCAGGGTGGACCATTGGTGGGAAGGGGCAGTGGGCTGGCTTCAAGGCAGGGCCAGGGTGGGAAAAGAAGTAGGTGTGCTGGGAGCCAAGGGCTTGAGGATAGCTTTCCCTCTCTTCCTCCTTCAAGTACGGAATGCCAAGGTACTCAGGAATTCTAAAGGCAAACCTGGTTTTTCAGGTTGTCATGCAAATGTATGATTCAAGGTAGTAGTGTAGAACATACTTTACTAAAGAGTTAATTAGCTTGATATACAATCTCAAGATGTTTAGGCACACAATACATTCCTACAATTGCACTCTTCCCTTGGACTTCATCAGTATAGGGGCAGCTGTTAAAGCCTCAGTCAACTAAATCGGAGAAGGGTTATCTAGAAAAGAAACTGAACAGCACGAGGAACCTTGGCAAGTGGCTAAGACAGTGTTGAGGAATGACATCAAGAAATGCACCTCTAGCTGATGTCGGGAAGTGGCGGATGTGAGTGTGTGCCCTTCTGCCTAGAAGAGCATTGGGGACTCTGCAGATGCTAGGATGTGGGGTAGTAAAAATGGGACAGGAAAAAATCGGCACATGCAACAGTTCAAAATATTTTCTGGTTTCCGTCATCTGTTGTCCTTTTCTATTGGATCTTTGAGTTTCTTAAAGGCATAAGAGTTATTGTCTTAGTCACTTTCTTAGTCACTGAGACAAAATTCCTGGCACTTGCAACTTAATTATAGGAGGAGAGGTTTATTTTGGCTCACATTTTTCAGAGGTTGCAGTCCTTTGTTGGCTGGCTCCAAGGCAGAAATGGCCAGGCAACGAGCCCGGTGGACAAGGCTACTCATGCCATAGCAGTGAGGAAGCAGAGAGAAGCAAGGGGCCAGGGTAGGAGGCTCATCCTTCCAGGGCATGGCCTCAGTGACCGGTCTCTGACCAGCTCTCAGGGCTGAACAGCAAGTCAGCTTTAGCACCCCATCACACAGTCACTGTTCAGAAGCAGCCCTATGAGTGAATGAGGCTCTTGTGGGTTACCAGATGTAACCAGAACAGTTACTTTCCAAGACCTTGGGTACTTAAAACATAACCTATCAGAAGGCGATCAATCCTCTGACTGCCTAGAAAGGGGGATGGCCAGGGCTAAAGAAAAAAGACAACAGAGACTTTTGTAATTTCTAAGTACATGGCGGGCTGGGAGGTCAGTGTCTCACAGCGGCAAAGACCAAGACTCTCCGAGGTAGCCACTACTTACCGGGTACACACAATAATTGGAGGGAGCATCGGGTGACTTAGAGGGCAGTGGTAATCCTATGTAGATTCGATCTTGTGCTGATGAGGATCTTAGGTCAGAGGCTCTTATGTTGAGGAGGACTGTAAGGAGAGCATTCTTCCAACAGTAGGTGGGAGGAATTAAGCTGATAAGGAGTTCCTCCTTCCTCAGGTGAAACCTTTCTCTTACTATTGAGTTCTCAAGGAACCAGGATATCTTCAGCTGATGCAATTTTGCCCTGGAGTGTCACAGCATCATTGGACCACTGAGCTTTTAGCTGTGGCTAGAGGCAAAAATGGAGTTATGTCTTGACATGCCATAGCCAGCCTGTAGACAGGAAAACTGGGCCTAATCATAATTTAATTGTGAATTGATTTTTCTCCAAAATTATGTAGAATTGCACCCAACAATAACCTTCCTTCTCCTTGCTCCCCCTCACCTCATATTTGCCCCATAGCATGTGTACCTGCTGGTAGCCTATAGCTTTTTACACACAGTCTTCCCTTGGTATCCCTGGGTGATCAGTTTCAGGGCTCTCCAGAGATACCAAAACCAATGGTTGCTCAAATCCTTTCTTTCTCCAAAATGGTGTAACATTTGCATATAACTTAGCAATCTTCTCGTATACTTGAAATTATATCTAGATTACTTACAATTCCTAGTCCAATGTACAGTAAATGCTGTGTAAATAGATGTTATACTATATGGGGTGAGATCATAAACTACAGTAAATGTTTGAATTAAAGGAAGGGCTGGGGATGTAGCTCAGCAGCACAGTTCCTGCCGAGCAAGTGCAAGGCCCTGAGTTCAATTTCCAGTACCAGAAAAAAAAATTTTTAAAGGAACTAAAAAACACATTACTATTAAATCCCTCAAAATACCTCCTCACACACTTTGAACACACTTATAACATTGTTGCCACTTTCTAAAGCAGTTCTGGAAGTCCTCTTTCATGAATGTCTATAGTTGCACCATTGTGGCTGCCTTAATATCTGTACCAGTTACTTTTCTCTCATTGGTGAGACAAAATACCTGACACCCAAAGTTAAAGGAGGGAAGGTTTATTTAGCTCACAATTTATAGAGATTTCAGTCCATAATCAACTAGCTACAAGGAAGAGTGGCACATGGCAGAGGGGCAACAGTTCATGACAGAAGACAGCAAAAGCAAACAAGCAAGGGAATTTAACAGCGTCTTTCTGCTCCTTTTACCTTATGCAAACTACTTAGGGTGGGTATCACTCACACCCTTAATCCCAGTGCCCTTGAGCCTAGCATTGCTTCATGAATCAATCCCAGCTTCACACACTCTATATCAAGCCACCTCTGCAAAATCCTATGACTACACGAGGCGTTGAGGGGACATCTAGACACAAACTTTAACGATATCCTCTACTGATTCAAAACATTTACCTTTCATGGTCATTTTGACTTTGGGGCAGAGCCAGAGGTTGAAGAGAGCCAGATCCCACGTATAAGGCGGATGAGGACAGACCATAATATCCTTACAAGCCTGCCTTTCTGCTGAATGGTGCAGCGTTCACTATAATTTTGATCACGTCTCATAAAGACATTCAGAAAAGAAGATTTCCAAAAGTGCTTCAAAAAGTGGCAAGAATGGGGGGGGATAAAGTTTTCTTGGGAGAGATTGATGGCAATGTACCTTTAACTGTAATAATATTTTTTAGGTCGTACACTTTTTTGTTTTGTTTTTTGGTACCAGGGATAGAACTCGGGTCCTTGTGCTTGCAAGGTAGGCACTGGAACCACTGAGCTAAATCCCTGGCCCTGTAATAATATTTTTTAAATTTAAACATCATATATATCTATATTTTTTCCAGTACCAGGAATGAAACTCGGGACCTTGCTCTTGCCAGGCAGGCTCGGCACCACTGAGCTGCATCCCCAGCCCTCACTTTGTATATTTTGATTAGCCTTTGTTTTATTGTTCAGGGAATAATGACAAGGGAAAAAAGTCTGTACATATTCAGTACAATTTTTTTTCAAATATTTCCAATCTGAGATTGATTGATCAGTAGACATGGATCCCACAGTATGAACTTTTATTTATTTTCTCACTCCCCTGCTAGAATGTAGGCTCCACGGCATCAGGGAGTTTTGACTGTTTTGTTCACTGATATATGTACTTAATGCCTCTAAAGCTTTGTGGCACACAGTTGGAGTTCAGTAATTGTTGAATCAGTGGTGGGGTATATGAACAGAGACCTGCTTCCTTGTGGAACAAACACAAACTAAAGGAGGCAGTAGTGGCTTCCAGGCTCCTGATCTATTGAATCATACCAGGACTTTCCTTTGCTCCTTTTCTCAGAGGATTATGGTTCCTTGTCTTCTGCCCAGGGATCAAGATCCATCTGTCTCAATTGGAAGAGTAAACAAAGACATGGCAGTTGTTTTCTCCATTCCTCCAAGCTGACTCTGTCTTTCCGTGTTGTCATGGTGGTGCCTCTGTCTCAGCAGTGAGACTAGAACTGCTCTTAGTTTATTTGCATAAAAGTCAACTTCATGAAAAGGACTCTTAGCTCACATAATTTACAAACACTTAGAATGAAATTTCTTAATTCAATTCCATGTGAAGGCCAGCGGTCCTATATGACTCAGGAGAGAGAAGGGGAAAGGGAATATGCACCCAGGTTTCATCAAATATTTTATGTAACTGCTTTGCTTGTGGTGATATATTCATGTTCTGCCTTTTCTATGAAATGATTTAGGGTGACTTACAAAGTCCCACACAGATGTCTAAGCTCTCTGAGAGCAGGGACTTTGTTCTGTTTGCAGCTATGGTGTGAGCTCTTAGAACAACTCCTGCTATGTGGCAAGTGCTTATGTGTTGGCTGAATGAAAGAATGAATGTGTGATAACAACTGTATAATCTAAATGAAAGCTCAGGTCATGGGATCTATGGGTCAAAACTAGATACTAACCAACCTCTGGGAACAGAGGTGCTGGAGGGAGTTCTGTCTTTCTCAGCTCTGCTCAAGCTTTAAGGGAGGAAGAGGTCTTGAAAAGCACCAACTATTCAAAGTCAGATTGGGGGCTGGGGATTTAGCTCAGTGGCACTGTGCCTGTCTCACAAGTGCAAGGTTGTGAGTTCGATCCCTGGTACAGAAAAAAGAAAGTCAGGTTGGGGAGAGTAGGTTTGCCTCGTGGATTATTGTCCTCAGGAGTGTGTGTCTTTGTGTCTGTGTGTCTTTGTGTATAGGAGGTTGGCTGTCAACACCCTTGGTTAGAGCTAGGAAGAATTGTACAACAGGCTTTAAATAAGGTTTCATTTTCATTCATTTCTCCATTACTTCTGTGACCAGTCCTACAAATCCACTGAATGGAGCTCAACAGAGCCTTACAGAAAGAGCAGAAACTCTTCAATATGGTAATATTTTTCATCTCTCCCAAAATATTGCACCCACAGTTATTGTTGCCATTCAGCAATAAGGACAACACATGTTTTAGAATCTTGTTACAATCTCTTCTACTTTGGATCTATTTCCAAATCCCCAACTGTAAATGAGATGGGAGCACAATCCTTGGCCAGGATGATGTTAAGGAGCTGTGATCTTTTCTTAGGAAGGAGACAGATATCTGCTCTGATGTGTAGGGCAAGGCTTAATACTCAGGGGCAATCTAGACCTGTAATAGGTTAACATTGTTGGATTGCCTTCACTTCTCTCTTCTTGCCACAAATGGGAAGATAACTAGGAGTGTGGGTTTGTTCCAGGAGGTGAGCAGAGAAAGTTTATGAAAGACTTAAGGAAGTATCATATAGCTCTCTTAGATGTCTTCCTCATCTTATGAATAGGAACATGTCATTGTACAAGTAACTGAACCCCACTCTGGCAGGAATTAAGAGTTGTTAACTTTTTCTAGTTCTCTTTCTCACTGTCCTTCTATCCCTGTTTCTTAACTTTTTGAGCCATAATCTTTTCTCTATTACAGTAGGAAATACCCCAGTACAGCTTATGTGATTTCACCATAGGTAATGAAGCTCTGATTTTGAGACAGACCAAAGTGCCTGACCCTCCCCCTCCCCACTGGCTAGTGGAGGGTGTGGTTTAGCCAATGTCTGTCATCCTGCCTCTGCCTCTCTGCTCTTCACCTTTTCCCCACCAGAATGAATTGATGGATCGGGACAACTTTCGTCTTTCCTTGGTGTCCTCCTGGTACCTCTGAAATTGCTCCATGGCTGCTTTCCAGGCTGCTCTGACAGAAAGTGTAGCTTGACCATCAGCTATGGTGCCCCTCCCCGACTCCTGCCACTCGAGACACTGAAGAAGCAGTAGGATGAACCAATGTGGCAGAGATCAGCGAGTGATTTTGGCCCATTATTAATATTCCCCACCTCCCCTAGCCCTAATAAACTGTAATTCCTTGGCTTCAGCCCTACCAGTTTTTGCAGCAATGCAACAGCTGTTAAACAGCTGGATTTCAGCCTTGACAGCTGGGTTACACCTACTTGAATCAATCATAGGCCTGCACTTGGACCAATCAGCAGGCCCAAATTTGAACCAATCACAGGCTTACACTTAGACCAATTAAAGGCCTGTGGTTACTATATAAGCAGCACGCCTCTCATACTTCTTGGGTTAGTCTAGGAGGGTTCCCTCTGGTGTACTCACACCACCTCCCGGACGCAGTACAGGTCCTGTTAAAATAAAGATTTGCTCTGGTAGCCCTGTGAATCTGGTCTTTGGCTTGTGATTTATTTCTTGGGTAGTGTGTCCTTGAAAGGTCCAGCCAGAATAGTGTGGGCCAAGTAGTTGCTTTAAAAGAAAGCAACAGACACTAGAGGCTGTTAGCCCTGAAGAACTCCAGACCAGCAGCCAAGGAAGATCAGAGACAGAGACCAGAATCCAGCAGAGTAGGCCAACAGTGTCTAGTACAAACTGATGTTGAACAGCAGTGGGTGGCAGAGGGACAAACCAGCAGCAGGCTGTGTCAACTGACAACATCGAGCATTATCTGGCATTGTCTGGTAGTACCAGGGTCATTAGCAGAGATGTACTTTGCTGAGTCAGGATTTCTAGCTGAATTGAGAAAAAGAACCCTCAATTGATTGGCAACAACTTCAAAATGAATTGTTAAGAAGTCAAATCCTGCACACTGATGAAGGAGTTATTCTACAAACTTCTACTGATAGCAACAGACCATAACTATGCTGCAAAATGCATTCCTCAAAAAATCAAGCAAAGGAAACAGGAAGAAATAGTGAACTATTTCCTTCTTTTCCTTCCTTCCTTTCTTGCAAGGTAATTAGGTAATAGGGACATACTCTTAGAAAAGATTAATGTATAAGATCCAGATTAATTCCTGTGGTGGCTAATCTTTATTGTCACCTTGATTGACACTTAGGAGATTAGTAAAGCACACTTTTCAGAGCATCTGGGTGGGCCAAGGGGCATGACCTTGGGGACTGTATCTGGTCTCTAGCCCCTTCCTGTGGGGCTCTGTTTTTCCTCTCTCTTCTTGCTGGCTGCTATGAGTTGAGCAGCCTTCTTTCACCATCCCTTCTGCCAGGTTATTTCTGCTTTGGAGCCAGTCAAACATGGGCTGAAACCTCTGAAATCATGAGCCAAAATAAATCTTTCTTCCTTTAAATTATTCAAATCAGGCATTTTGTCCCATGAATGGAAAGGTGATTAATACAGTTCCTATGAGAGAGGGTTGTTATAAAAAGAGCAAGCCTGGCCCCTGAATCTGAGTTCCTGTCTTTCCATGTGACCCCTCTCTCTTGGGCCTGCTCCCACTGTGATACCATCCACCATGTTGTCATGCAGCCAACGTGGCCCTCTCCAGAGCTGATACTGCACCATACTTTTGAATCTCCAGATCATTAAGCTAAATATCTTTTCTTTATGTGTCACACAACCTGTGGTGTTTTGTAATAGCAACAGAAAACAGACTAATACAGATGGGAAATGATTTTGGCTAAACGAAGTTGGGGTTGGTGTAGGTGGACAGAGGGGAGAAGCAGCAGAGAAGGGAATGAAATTTCTAAGCCCTAGGTGCTGCCAGAACTCCACAAAGTGGACTCGTGTCAACAGTGGTTTGCTGTCATAGACTGTGTTTTCCACTCTTTGACTGCCTCCCTTGGCTTTGCTGTATCAACCTCACCTCCTCCAGACTCCATCACAGCAGGAGCTCTGCTTACTGGATATTTGGTGGAGTTTCCCTATTACAAGAAAGAATACATCCACTTTCTGTCCGAGTATTTCTGGCTAGTCGTCAGCAAATTTAAAAACAAAAAAAGAAAAGGAGTATAAAAGCATATGTGTTTTAGGTCTCAGTTTCTTAAATGCCCTTGAAATCTAATCACTTGAGGTTTCCTCTAATGGGCGAGTAGCTTGGATTTTGCCTGAGCAAAATCATTGACACAAATGTGCCAAGTTCTGAGGGAGGGCACAATACCTGAGCACATGAGATTTAAATGAACACATTTTGTGTTATTTTTTCCTAAGTGTTTTCATTTTCAAAATATTAAATCCATGGAGACTTGACCAAAACAGCATACCTATGAGGAAAATAAATGTCCTTTGAAAGTGAAAAAAAAGAAACTTGTTTGATTTATGTCATTTTATCAACCTTGGGTTAGTCAGCATTTTCTGAGAACCTGCTAGGTACAGAATGTAATAGACATGTGGGAAAATTCCAAAAGATATAGGAAGATTACTATTTATTTTTGCCTGCAAAAATCCAACTAGTTTAGCCTAAGGGGAGACACCAACTAAAGACATAGAAGAACAGCTAAGATTATAAATAAAGGAGATGTGGCAATATCCACTGAGAACATATGAGTTTCAGTCAGCTGTAAGTGCTGAAATAGAGGCTCACTGAATTCCTTCAGACATCAAGAAGCCACCATATTTCGATGGAGAATCCCACTTGGGGACACTGTAGCATCTTCCTGGCAAAAATCAGGCCATCTGCAAGAATAATCAGGCAGGTAACTTTGAAGGGCTGGATTCCTACACCAGATGTGTGATTTTATTTCACTGAGGATACCATGATAGCTCTTTGAGGATTTCGGCCACACGATTTGCGACTATATCACTTCAGTACTCTTTCTCTTTTAAACTTAGAAAAAGCAGACATGACACTTGGCTCAGAAGACATCCTAGGGGACTGGGGATTTAGCTCCATGGTTTCACTGCCTGCTGCGGAAGCACAAGGACCCGAGTTCTATCCCTGGTACCAAAAAAGAAGACATCCCAGGGAACACTCACACTCTGTCTCCTTGTGGCCAGCTTACCACGGTGTGGATTTGTTTCATGTGAAATCAAGCCTCTGCTCTGGAAAAAGGCAATTATCTGATTTATCATCTGACTGTGAAGGGAGGGTGTCTTAGTTTCTGAAGCCTCCTTATCTGTGCTTCCTGCCGGCAGAGATCAGGACAGCTGCCAGGAATCTGGGCAAGAAGTCTGGCTTTGAACGAGAAGTCTGCAGAGTGGCACCGGGCTTGCTCCTGACTTGTGAGTATTTCAGTCCTTCTGGAAGCTGTTGGGTGTAAGTGCCATGCTCAAGTGGAGTGCCTTGGACGCCTGCTCAGTGGCTCAGAACAATGAGTCTCAGACTGTGTGGAAGGAGCTTTTTGTCTCAAAGATACTGTGGATCAGGACTTTTAAAACTATAATAAACGGGGCCGGGGATTTAGCTCAGTGGTTTCGCCGCCTGCTGCGCAAGCACAAGGACCTGAGTTCGATCCCCGGTACCAAAAAAAAAAAAAAAAAAAATAATAATAATAATAAACTACCAGAAGAATGGAATTTAAAGAAGACGTACAAAACACAAGCTCTGTTTTTTCATTAGATTCAACAGACATAATATTACTCTGTCTTATTGAAAAATGTTCTAAATGCTTACTCTGTACTTGTCTGACTGCAGGTTTCTTTCAGTTTGAAGAATGAAGCAGGAATCAGTTCTTGGCTGCAGTTTCTTTTTTTTTTTTGGTACTGGGAATCGAACTCTGGACCTTGCACTTGCAAGGCAAGTGCCAGAACCACTGCGCTAAATCCCCAGCCCCCTGGGTGCAATTTGAGTAGCACTCACTTAAAAAATGATGGAGTTGTGCATTATTTTCACTTGGAGAGTTAGGGAACAGATCCTCTTCAGTTGATTCAATGTAATTATTTGTTCTGAATTAAATCAGAGCTTGATAATTTGAACCCCTCTCCGCCACATGTATCTCTGAGAGGTGGTTGGCATTCCGCTGGTCTCCCAGCTGAGATGCAAGATCATCCTGAGAACTAGTTAGGTATCTCTTCTACTAATCTGCAAGGTCTCATTCAATGGTGCTCAAGAAATGTGTGAAGGAGGAATGAAATAATGATGTAACACTAGTTGCCTATGCTAGAAAATAAGTGGATACTTTTCCTGTCAGGCTCACAGACATTTCTGGGAGGGTCCCAGGAAGTTTCACTTTTACCAATGTCTTCACAGGAGAGAGAGGGAGAGGGAGAGGGAGAGGGAGAGGGAGAGGGGGAGAGAGAGAGAGAGAGAGAGAGAGAGAGAGAGAGAGAGAGAGAGAGACTGACTGATACTGCCCCATTAGGCCCTAGGCCCAGCACAGTATAGGTCTGTAGGCCATACTTCCTCATGGAAGCTGTGAGAGGAGGGAACATGGAGACATCTTGGGGAGAAGGAAGGCTATAGCTGGAGTCACAAGGCCTCCTTAAATCCTGGTCCCCACCTTTGTCCCGGGACACTCTGCCCTGCCTGCCTCCCCGTCTAATCACATTTCCATCCTGGGAAGATGTTCTGACAAATGCTACTCCTGACCAAGTTATACTCACCCTGGGTTTCTAAGAGGGGCCTCCCCTGCCCATGCCTCCCCACCCCTGGCTCCTTCTGTCTCATGAACACCCTGCCTTTCCCTGACAGCACTTATAATTTGTGAAGTGGAACCTAGAGAAAAACTACAGCTCCATCAAATAGATCTGTGCTTGAAGTCTGGCTTTGCCACTTACTCTCTTCACCTCTAAGATTCAGTTTCTCCCAAATAGGGCTAAAAATTCCCCCTACCTATTCAGAGGGTCCTTGTGGAGGATATCAATGAGAGGAGCCTAGCATCTGAAATACTTCCTGGGGCTAGTAAGCCCTCAGTAAATGTTAAAAATGTTTACTGAATGCCATACAACTTAGAAATCATTTATGTCTTAGTCTGTTTTGTGATACTGTAACAGAACACCATGGACAGGGTAATTTATGAAGAGCATAATGTTATTGGATCACAGTTCTGGAGGCTAGGAAGTCTGTGATCCAAGAGCTACCATCTGACAAGGGCCTTTTTGCTGTGTCATCCCATGGCAGAAGGGCAGAGTTGGGAGAGAAAGAGGGAGGGAAGGGGAGAGGGAGAGGGAAGGGGAGAGAGGGAGAGGGTGGGGGGAGAGAGGGAGAAACACAGAGAGAGAGAGAGAGCAAGAGAGCTCAAACTCATCCTTTCCCTGGAATATCAACATTAATCCATTCATGAGAAAAGAGCCCCTGCTCATGGCCTAATCACTTCTTAAAAGTCTCATCTCTTTTTTTTTTTTGGTACCAGGATTCGGGTCCTTGTGCTTGCACAGCAGGTGGTGAAACCACTGAGCTAAATCCCCGGCCCAAGTCTCACCTCTTAATACTGTCAAAATGGCAATTAAATTTCAACATGAGTTTGTGAGGAGATAAACATTCAAACCATAACAGTTTAAAAATCCATATTTGGTGTACCACTAAGAAAAATGAGCCATTGATTGAAGACCCATTCTTTTTTTCAGAGAAGCTAGAGTGTAAGGGAAATGTATTTTAAAATCAGTAAAATATAGTGGGATTGTTGTTTTGGTCTGAATGTATCTACAATCCCTTGTTTCATATGCTGAAATCCTTCAAGATGAGATGTTATGAGGTGGGACCTTTGGGAGGCGATTAGGTCACAAGGGCTCTATAGAGAGCTTAATGCCCTTATGAAAGAGGCCCAAAGGACCTTGGGGTCCTCCCTGTTTGTGAGGACACAGCAAGAAGGCAACATCTAGAAGGAAGCAGGTCTTCATCAAACATCAAATCTCCTAGTGCCTTGATCTTGGACTTTGCAGGGTCCTAAAGTATGGAAAAGAAATTTCTGTTGTTTGTAAGTTGTCTCCCAGTTTATGGTACTTTGATATAGCAGCCCAAGACTAAGACAATTGTGCCTTATGGGGGTGGGTATGGAGGATAAAGACTGTGGTATGAAGGATATTTTGGGGACTGAGGTAGGGGAGGTTGGTCCTATGCAATAAACCAGGTTGTAAAACTGCAATAATCCTTTCCTCATTTCCTCCCTTCAGGTGTAAGAAGCATGCAGGAAAAGATGGAGATCAAGGGTACTAATATGAACTATTTTGTCAAGAAGGAACATCTGCAGTGCTAAGGGGGAGTCAGAGCATTTCAGGATAGGAAGCCATTAAAACTAATCTCTCCTGAAATGAGAATCAATAAGCATAAAATTTCCTGTTTAACTGTTAACTTCAGGGTTGTTTTTTTTTTCGGTACCGGGGACCAAACTTGGGAACCACTGAGCTAAATCCCCGGCTCTAACTTCAGTTTTTTAGGCAATTGGAAATATCAAGAAGAAATTAATTTCCAACATTTTTGAAGTTAAACTTTCAGATCAGTGACTGAAGCTCTGGACCTTTCAACTTGGTCCCTCACATCGGCCATGCTATTGCATTGAGTCATTGTCATGTGCAGGTCTTCACTTTGAATATTTGAACCTCAGTGTGAAATGTCAGAACATTATTTTAGATGGAAGTGAAGATTCTGAATAAGAAACAGCTGAAAAAATCAACTTGAAAAACATCACAGGCCAAAGGTAGAGAATCTGTGACATCAGGAAAACAAAACAAAAAAAGCAGGGTTGGGGACAAATGTCAAGGGCAGCTGGATTAATGAGTACAGCGAGTACAGCTGCTCCTACCTCTGGAGACTGGAGCGCTGATGTAGATGGAGCATGAGTGGAAAATGAGGTGGTGATTGTAGCAGCCCCTTATGGCACTTACTCTACAGCACTATATAATGGGGTATGATTGGCAACTCCTGCTAAACAAGAGATGCTGGACTGTAATTACAGTGTTGGTGCTCCTCAAAACATAGCAAAACAAGGAGAACAGTGATTACTTAAACCTGAAGCCACATTCCACAAGATGGCTTTGCTTTTTAAATTGTTTATTGTTTCAATGTTCATAAAAAACCCACAGGGCATACAAAATTAAGAGGCTATATAATGGAAGAATGAGATGAGCCTGAGATTTCTTAGTAACAGCCAATATTTTGAAATGTATTCTATAAATGTCAGTATCACTGAAGAATATTTTTCTTCAGTGATTTTCTTCTACTAAATGGTGATCTTCCCATCTTTGCCTTTCTTTGTATTAGTGTTTCTGCAGAGACAGCTGACCCACCATACTATTGTTTTTTTCTTTGGTACTGGGGATTGAACTCGGAACCTTACACTTGCAAAGCAGGCGGGGGAACCACTGAGCTAAATCCCCAGCCCCCACCATACTATGCTAATGAAAAAATTATTTCAAGATTTGAACTGGATTTTCTAGTTCCTGAGAATGAATAATTATAGTTATGGAAATTCTCTGTGAAGATGTAGATGAACCCAGCTGTGCATATTTTCTTTTGAATTTTCCAGTTTCCAACCACTATGTTATAGTTTGGATCTTCATCTCCTGAAATCTTAAGTGTTCAAGGTTTGGTCACCAGTGCCCCAGTGCAGGAGTGTTCAGAGGTGGGGGTCTCTGGGAGGTGATGAGGAACATGAGGGCTTTTGTCTTAGTTACTCACTCATTGCTAGGACAAAATACCTAACACCACAAGTTAAAGGAGGAAAGGCTCATAGTTTCTAGAGATTTCAGGTCATTGTCAGCTGGTTCCAAGGCAGGGTAGCATGGCAGGAGAGAAACAGTCCATGGCAGGGCAGAAAGGAGGCAGTGAAGCAGCAACAGCAAGTCTCACTTTCCCTTTTATTCCATTCAGGCTATAAGCCTATTGGTTGATGCCATCCATAACCTGGGTGGGGCTTCCCATTATCCACAACCAGAACTATGATAAACCTGTCAGTGGACTAATGTAGTTATTATATGTCCTTAATCCATATTCACACACACCCTACATGCAGCCACCTCTTAAAAGTCCCACCTATGAGTGCATGAGGCTTTGGGAGGATATCTAGATACAAGCTATAACAGCTCTGATCTCATGAAAGGATTAATCCATTTATGGATTCATAGATTAATGGGTTTGGGGGAGGGGTTTTGTTATAAAACCAAGAGTTCTCTTTGCTTCCTGTCAAGGAGTGAACAGCTTTGTTCTATTGCATACTCCCTGACATGATGTTCTGCCCTGCCACAGGCCCAGAGTGACGGAACCAAGTCACCATGGACTAAAGCCTCTGAAACTGTGAGCCAAAATAAATGTTCCCCTTTTAAAAGTTGCTTATCTCAGGTCTTTTGTCACAGTGACAGAAAGCTAAAACAATGCATTACAATATAGATTAATCACAAATCTAATGTATTCCTGGTAGTCTTTTAGGCTTTAGTCCTACAGAACTGAACAATATTTTGCCTTCTGACCTAATTATAAATAACTTATGACTTATTCTTTGTTGTGAATGTCAGTGAAAAATAGAAATATCTTAAGTAAAAAATGCGTTTAATGCACCTAAGCTAACAAACACAGCTTAGCTTAGCCTACCTTCAATGGGCTCAGGACATTTCCATTATTCTACAGCTGGGCAAAATTATCTAACACAAAACCTATTTTATAATAAAGTCTGAGTATCCTTATGTAACTTATTGAATACTGTATTGAAAGTGATAACCAGAATGGCTGTATGCACAGGATTTTGAGCCATCATAAAGTTGAAAATTTTTAGTCAGGAACCATCTATACTTAGCACAGGAAACTGTGGTAGATATTTATTTGCAGAACTGAGTAGTGGAATCAAAGTTTGAACTCTGTCTAGCTAATCTTACCACTGACTATAAATGATAACTGATATTGAGGTTATCACTTGAATTGGCTAAATTTTATCACATTTCTTCAACTTAAAATTAAAGTTACTAACATAAGTCATGAATGAGACTATGTAATGGATCTAAGCCTCTCAACATTTCTTCCCTTGTTTTCAGAACACCCAAAATGTTTTACTAGTGAACAAATACATTTTTTCACTGGAGACAGGCAAGTTGGCTTATCCTTTTTTTTCCGAGTATTGAATAAAGCTGGTCAATGTGTCTTAGATATCTAGTACAACTTTTTATAAAGCAATTCATGCTTAAACATAGAACTAATTTCTCAATATATTGTCTGCCCAAAAGGGAGCTAAGCCCTGTAGGTATGTTGCCTTCTGTAAATAGTTAACAGCCTTAGGACACTCTACTAACCAGACCAACAAAGCACTTTTAAGAGTTTGTCCTTTGGCCTCTTGTTTTATTCTAGTGCCATGAGTGATATTATATACTCAGAGTGTTTCTATATTATGTAGGGACCACAACCCCATTCACTCTCCTCAGGCCCTGAGTGTTTAGTCTTAATTTCTCTTCCTGTTTGTCAATGTATACTTTGAAATTTCCAAACTTGTGTTGAAATTTATAGTAATTTTTTAATCATCCAGCACATCTAGGGTGACATGTTTAAGCACTATTCCCTACAATTTTCTCCAGATTACTTTAAAAGCCATTCAAAGATGCAAAAAAATGATCAGTATTGTTATTATTTCTAACAATTTTCATTGTCCATATGAGGACAATTAACAAAACTAGTTTCAGTGAAAACATCTGGTAACACTATGGAGATACAGGGTGTTATTGGGCTATTGCTAATCACATCTTTGTAACAAAAATTTTCTCTACCACTTTTTCACCTACACAAAATTTGCTCTAAGGTTAATTTTGAATTTAAAGACCGTTAAGACTGTTTTAGAAGGATGCAGTTAACATCTTTGTTCCAGAATAATCTACCTGGACTATTCTCAATCATATTCTAAAATGCAGGCAGAGAAAGCATTTTAGAGGGCAAGACAAAACCTCGGAATGGCAAAACAAATAGCTCAAGGTCACTAAGCATCTAACACAGAGCAGAGAACAGCTGTCCTGGTTCACAGACCTACATGCTTCCAATCAGGTTCTAAAGTTTTGAGTGTAGGCGATCATGACCACTACAGGATCTGGAAGCTGTAAGGAAAGACTTTCTTGAGTTGATTTGGGGCCCAGGCTCATAATTTACAATTATAGTTGTGTGTATGTGTGTGCTTCGTAAGTTCTTATTACATACAAAGGGATTTTTTTCCCTTTTTCCTAAACCCACAGTGTATGCTGTAGAACACAAGTGCTGTTAAGTAATTCAATGAAAAAAGGATTCCACAGTCAAATGAGGTGGGAAACCCTACTATACCACCCATCACCAACATTTCTGGAGTACTAGGAAGCATGCTGGCATATTAAAAATTGGACAGTACTGCAGTAAAGAAATACCTTAATCCAATGGTCCCCAAATTTATTTCATTACCAACTATTTCTCCCTCAGGAGTGCTCATACATATTCTATGGAACTAATAATCTTTTTCTAATGAGACATTTTAATGAGATCATACACTGAAAAGTGCATAAATACTAATAAAGGACTCATCCAGGAAGCAATTTGTGAAAGTAAAAATTTTTATTCTGATTTCTCAATGTATAGTTCAATATAATGCCAGTTTTTAATGGCAAAAATTTGGTTCCACTGAAACTCCATAATGCTACAGAGAGCTACTACTTTTTCCAGGAAGAGGTAAACAGCTGGAAAGAGAAAGCACTTTCTAGCAGCATGGCAACTTAAACCACAGACCTGATAGATCTGTAACTTTTACACTAAAAATGGCACGAACATGTATTAGCTGGTGACAGAAGTGAGAAAGGGGGAACAAGACATGAACACCAAAAGGTGCACTATATATACTATAAAGACAGACAAACCAAATATATCTACAAGGGGTTTAAAGGATAATTATAGAAAAGGGAACCAAATATTTTACTCAAATGTTTTTTAGAGCCTTTCTTGTAGAGATACAAATATATATATATATTTATCCAAAAATATGTTTTATACAGATAAATGTTTCTCAATTAAAGATGGGACCAAAGCTATAGTTATAACATAAAGCAGTCTTTTGTAAGACTATCCACCTGAATTTTCAATTTCTTTAAAGTTAGTGCATTAGTTTTCCAAATATAATTACCTGACATCTTTTTATAGATATAAATCAAATAGGCATTGTCTTTTAATTTTTTTTTTTTTTTTTTTGGCACCAGGGATCAAACTCGGGTCCTTGCACTTGCGCAGCAGGCAGCGAAACCACTGAGCTAAATCCCCGGCTCTAGGCATTGTCTTTTAAAAGGGTGTGCACGATACTAAGATGCTGTGCATATCAAACTTATGATAAGCCCCCAGTAAGAATCATTATTAATAAATATATCAAAAAGTTGGATTTTCCTTTTCATAGTAAATATTTTGTGATTACCAGTTGGTAAGTATTGAAAATGCACAAGATTTCACTTCACAAGTACTTTTATGTTAAGATAATTTGATCCTCTATATATGGCGATAAATCTTCACATGTTGTAACCATTAGCATGTATTTTTTTTAATGGGAGATTAACACTAACAATCACTATGTATAAAATAAAGCACACAATTATTTTGGTGATTTTACAAATTGCTTTTTCCAGGTGTAAAGGCTACAAAAATTCCTAAAATACAGAACACTGAAAACATATTAAAGTTTGACATCTGACTTTATAGTATTTCCATTTTACCCTGAAAGATAACTTAAAAAATATGACCTTGTTGGAACAGGTCACTTTGCCAATGTAAAAAATTGGTGAGTGCAAGAAACTGTTTCACTGATATGTGGGATTTCTGCAAATAGTATTTTTTTATCTCCTCCAAATCATTAGAAAAATGTTTGAAGATTAAAAAACAAAGTAAATTGTGTGGTGGTCCCTAAACTGTTTTGAAGGCAGGTAGCTTAGTCTAAGCTAAAATATTTTTTCACTCATAGTAATCATCCTCCCCTCAAATGCCCTTTTAAAAAAATGCATGAAACAGTACAACAGCAAGAATCAAAGAGCAGAAACTGTATTTTTCAAGAACAGAAAAATCTCTAGTGCTGAAAGATATAGTAAAAAGCAGATTTCTTTGGGGACATCGATCATTTAGTTTCTAATCCATTATGTAGATTTTTCTTTTCTATTACGGGGAGAGTCTGCTCCATTTGATGTCACTGCTCCATTTACACCATTTTCTAAAAAGAAAATTATCAGTGTTATTCTCATAAGTAAATGCAGGTAATAATTTTTATACATAAAGGTACCTTCAGAAAAGAAAATTTGAAGTCCAGTATATAGTCAAGTAAAACTTATTAAATTTACTCAGATTTAATCAATCATAAAACCTCGTAAATGCTGAACATGATGAATTGAAAGCAGCAAGTTAAAAAACAGCAACTACTGGGCCGGGGATTTAGCTCAGTGGTTCCATTGCCTGCCTTGAAAGCGCAAGGTCCTGAGTTTGAACCCCGGCACCCCCCTCCCCCCACATCTGCAAAAACCAGCAACTACTACTGAAAGTAGAAAAGAGTGATACAATAGAAAATTATTTAAAGAAATTATAAGACAAGCATGGTGGTGCATGCCTGTAATTCCAGCAGGCTGAGGCAGGAGGATCACTTCAAGTTCAAGGCCAGCCTGGGCTACATAGTGAGACCCTGTCTCAAAACAAACAAAGAAATAAAGAAAAAACAAACAACAACAAAAACCCAAGAATTTAAAAAACGAAGAGTAGTCTTGGTAGAAACAAAAAAATCTCTTTTTAAGTGTGACAGCAAAGTCCTTGGATGAGACATTTCTTTACAGCATATTTAAAAAAAACGCGATTTAAGATGATGTTTAAGAGTAAACCATGGTTTTTTTTTTTTGCAGTTCTAGGCAATCAAACCCAGGGGTGCTCTATCACTGAGCTACATCCCCAGTCCTTTCTGCTTTTTAATTTCGAGTCAGGGTCTCATTAAATTGCCCAGATGGGACTTGAACTTATGATCCTCCTGCCTCACATCCCTCAGTGCTCAGAGTACAGGAGTGTGCCACTGTGCCTGGATCATGCCCTCCTACTTATAGCCAATAAATAGTAACTAATGTCTGACTAGTTCTCCCTCCAAAAATAGCCATAAAAATTGAAAATAAAAATGGGTGTTTCATAGCTCTGGAAAACAAGAAGGCAGACAGGACTTGATGTGTCAAGGTTCTAGAAGGAAAGGAAATGAACCAAGGTGACTGCATTAATCACTACTTTCTTGAAGTAATCCAAACACTTGATGACCTACATTTGTAGATTCAGAAACTGAGGCAGAGAGCACAATAGAGGAATAGTCTAGGGTTGAGTTCAGGCAGAGCAAGTGGCCAAACTTTAAGGCAAAGAACCAATATTCTGTGTGTATTTCTCCCTCAACATGTTTGCCAATATTAAACTGTATGTACCATGGATGACAGAAATCACACAGGAAACAATTCTTAAGAAACTACAAAGCTAAACAGAACTGGAAGTCTCATACTGACAGGGAGATAAAAATCTGCTTTCAAGGCCTAGCAATGGTCTAAAAATCATCTCAAAGATAAATAACAAATAAAAACACAGCAAATTAAATCCAGAGAAAGGGAAAAAATAGAAATCAATTCTACAGAAAAGATACAACTAATAAAAGCAACAACAAAAAAGATAAATGTTAGGTTTTCTTTGTTTTTGCAGTGTTGGGATTAGACCAGGGGCTCACACATGCTTAGGCAGTCTACCGCTGAGTTGCATGCCACCCCTAGAGTGGCAGTTTTGGCTGATGAAGGAACAAAAGATGAGAGGCCTAAGTTACTAGCATAGGAAATGGAAGCAGAAATCACTGCTGATCTACAAGTGTTAGTGACAGGAAGATGTGAATAGTTTTAGGCCAATAAATTCATAAATTTATACAAAATAGATGAATTCCTTGAAAAAATACAATTTACCAAAAGACAGACAATAAGTAAAAAATCAAGCTAATTCCAGGCCAATGTTTCACATGAATATAGATGCATGAATCCTAAGAAAATATTTCAGGGCCTGCATACTGAGCTACATCTCTAGCCCTTGTTTTATTTCTGAGAAAGGGTCTTGCTGAGTTCCCCAGGCTGGGCTTACTCTTGTAGTCCTCCTGCCTAAGTCTTCTAGAGTGCTGGGACTGCAACTGTGTATATGAGGGCAGCAAGGGAAACTTAAAGAGACCCTATCTTAAAAAAAAGTCCTGAGGAGGTAGAGTGCTTGCCAAGCATGTGTGAGGCTTGGGGCTCAACCCCTAGAACTGGGGGAGAAAAATCTTAACATCCAGTTATGACGAAAACTTCTAGTGAATAAAGCACAAAAGAGAACTTCTATAACAGAATAAAAGGTATTTATAAAACACTTTTTTGGGGGTTGATACTGGGGATTGAATCCAGGACCTTTCACATGGTTAGGGCAAGCACTCTAACACTAAGCCACATCCCCTAGCCCAAAATTTTCTTAATGGTCAAATAGTGAAAGGTCTCTCCTTGATATGATAAACAAGACAAGGAGATCCCATTTACTTAGATAATATTATGGTGTGGTCCTAGCTAATAGTATAATGTAGCAAGGAAAAGAAAAGGTATAATACTGGAGAAAATATGATTGGATATTTGAGTGTAAATTTTAAATAAATTAAGAAGGTTCCTTAATATGAGTATGTATCTTAAAGAAAACCAATGGCATTTCTATACAAGTATAACAAATAACTAAAACTTTTTAAAAAAGCACATACACTAGCTTTAAAAAAAAGATGCCTTAGAAGAAATCTAATAAAACATATATGAGATCCCTATACATAAACCTATAAAATAAGGCATCCAAGAATTCTTCCAAAAAAAAAGAAAAGGAGGAAATACACCTAAGGTCAGTGGTGGCGAACCTATGGTACATGTGCTGTACTGGGCTGTTTGTTATGATTGAAAGCTATAAAAGGTTCACAACCACTGCTCTAGGTCCTTCTACGAGGCCAATATTACCTTGATATCCAAACCAGACAAAGACATTGCAACAGAAAATACATGCAATACCCTTTAATACACACATAAAAGTCCTCAACAAAATCCAAGCAAACCAAATCCTGAAATATAAAAGCAGGTATATACCATGACCAAGTGGGATTTATTTCAGGAATGCAATGTTAGTCTATTATCTTAAAAATAATAAATGTAATCTATAATATCAACAGAAAAAGAGTAAAATCCACAAGATCATCTCAGATGCAGAAAAAACAACTGACAAAATCAATTAACTTTTCATGATAAAAACACAAACAGGGCTAGGAGAGTAGCTCAGTGGCAGATCACTTGCCTAATGTGTGGAGTTTGATCCTAGATTCACAAAAGCGAACAAACAAAAAAGCAACCCCCCAACCTGGGCAGGGGATTTAGCTCAGTGGTGCTGCTGTCTGCCTCACAAGTGTAAGGACCTAAGTTTGATCCCAGGTACCAAAAAAAAAAAAGCAACCTGCCACAGAATCATCCCAGCACACGTGCACGCCCACAAACACATAATTACAAACAAATGAGGAACAGAAAGATGATTTCTCTTCCTGACGAAACACATAGCTAACATCATATTTAATGGTAAGATCAGATGTTGACTCCCTAAGATCAGGAACAAAACAAGGATATTTCTACTCAACACCATTCTGGAGGTTCTAGTCAAGGTAATTTGGCAAGAAAATGCAATGGTAGAAAGCATCCAAGTTGGAAATGAAGAAGTGGAAATTATTTTTATTTATGTATGATCCATGTATACTGAAAATTCACAGGAATCCACATATATTAAAACAGCACTAGAATAAGTCAGTCAGGAAAGTCAGAAGCTACCAGAACAATATATAAAGCAATTCAATTTCTATATGCTAGCAATGAGCAATCTGAAAATGAAGAGGATTTTATTTTATAATAACATCAAAAAGAATAATGTATTTAGGAATAAATTTAATGAAAGAAGTACAAGATTTACGGATTGATAACTATGAAGATTAACTGAAAGAAATTAAAGAGCAACATAAATGAAAAGATACTCGTGTTCACACTCTCCCCTAGGCAATCTAAAGACAAAGGCAATCCATATCAAAACCCTCCAACTGGCTTTTTTGCTGAAACCAAAACGCTGATCCTAAAATCCATATGGAAATACAAGACACCTAGAACAACCAAAGCGTGAAAAAGAACAAAACTGGAGGACTCACATTTCCTGATTTCAAAACTTAAAAGCTACAGAAACCAAGACAGTGTGATACTGGTATAGGAACAGATACAAATAAATGAACCAAATTCAGAATATAGAGTTAAACTCATGCCATGACTTTTGATAATGGTAGTGAGACAATTTAGAGTAAGGTTAGTCTTTTCAACAAATGGCACGTGAGCAACTGAGTATCAACCTGCGAAACTATAAAATGGCACAGCCACTTTGGAAGACAGCTTGGTATTTCCCTCCAAATGTTAAACATAGTTACCATATGATCCAACAACTCCACCAGTAGGTACATACCCTCAAAAAAGAATATGATAATGAATGTGCAAACAAAAGCTTATATGTGAATTTTCGTATTCCCATAATGGACAAAAACTGGAATCAACCCAAATGTCCATCAACTGATGAATGAGTAAGTACAATGTGATACAGCCATACAGTGGAATATTTGGTCATAAAAAGGAATGAAATATTGATGCATGCTATGATGAACCTCAAAAATATGCTAAATTGGGCTGGGGATTTAGCTCAGTGGCATTGTGCCTGCCTGGCAAGTGCAAGGTCCTGAGTTTGATGCCCAGTACAGAAGAAAAAAAAAAAAAGCAAAGCTAAGACAAGGAACCCAGTCACAAGACCACATATTACATGGCTCCTTTTATATCAATTGTCCAGAAAAAGCCAGTCCGTAGAGACACAAAATAGACCAGTGGTTGCCAGGGACAAGGGGAATAGAAAGAGACCGCTAATGACCACAAGGATTCTTTCTGGGGGTGATAAAAATGTCCTGGCATCAGTGATTCACACAACTTGGTGAATGTTATGTAAAAAAGAATGAAATGTATTCTTTCAAGAGTGAATCCCAATGAAGCTGTTTAATAAACACTTAATATCCCCAACTATCTATAGATTCACTGTAATTCAATCCAATATCTCAGCAAATATTTTTTTGTGTGGAAACTGACCAAGTACAACATGCTAAGAACTGCTGGGACAAATGTGGAAGACAAAAACTATCGGATATCAAGACTTACAAAAAGCAGTACAGAGATGATTTATTTTTAAACTGGCACTCCCCGTGTTACAGTTCCAAGTATAACACCACATACACATTGGAAATATTATCTGCAATGTCAAGGTATTTTCATTCAAAAGCCAAGAGAAAAGTTAAATGCAGGCTCAGAGACAAAGCATCAAGCAATCAGAAGTTATAAAAAATGTCGTTCCACTTGGGACTAAAAGGCAGATGGGAAGGGGCTGTAGAAATTTTTAAAATGTGAACAAAGCCAGCCATGGTGGCGCATACCTGTAGTCCCAGCTCTTGAGAAGCTGAAGCAGGAGGATCACCAGGGCTAGCCTGGGGTACACAGTGAGTTCAACAGCAGCCTAAACTACACAGCCCAGACCTTGTCTCAAACAACAATGAAAACAAAACAAAACAAAAAAAGGGGAACAAGAAGCTTGATAACTTCCAGAAACACCTCACTCTTGCTTAGCAGTTGCGTACCAGAAGTGCCCACAGACACTGGTCTACAGTGGCTCAAAGTAACAATAGTGGAAAACTTGTGAAAGGAAAACGTAGTTGACAGCCTTTGAGGGGTGTAACTGACTCTCCTCACTCAGAGAATCACTTAACTATACAACAGAAGAAGCATACTTTTCCTCCCCTTTTATAAAGACTAGAATCAGTTTTCTTTATAACATTTGAAAGTAAGATCCGTTACAAATTTTAAAAATTTTTTTTACTTCCGTAAGTTTTTCACTGCCTAGCGAATACGAACCTGTTCCTTTTCTAGAAAACCGGCTGCCTTTAGTCACTGGTAGTTTCCTCCTTACAGGTGGTGCCTGAAAAGTAGAGTGTTCCCTCCACCTTCGAAGCTGGAAATTAATAAACTTCCACATCATGAATGCTTGAGTAATACAAATGGATGCCAGAACAGCAATTCTGGAAAATATTAATAAAAAAAATCAGCATATGAAAATAACGCCATTGAATGAAAATAATATACTCTGCTTTGATAATAATTTAATGCTATAATTTTCATTCTGTTGATAAGATTATTTTAATATTCATTCCACTAATAATTCATCCTAGAAGCTAAAGGCTTCAGTTTAGTATTTCAATTTAGAAATAAAACTGGTAACATATATTATAAAGTGGTACAAAATGAAAATGTTAAATTGACTGTACCTAACAGCCAACACGTTGAAATTTCCAGTACTGAAATCCAGCTTTTGATTCTCTGCTCTTGCAAGGCCAAAACCAACAGTGAGTACTGAAAGAATTAAAGTCAGAAGTCTTCCCAAAACAAAAAGAACTGCCCACAGAGAAAATCTGCAAGAAAAATATCATTGAGTCAAACTCATAATACCACCAAGCAATGAAATATTTTATTAGAAATTAGATTCCAATCAAGGAAATGCATTTTATTTTATTTTTTTGGTACCAGGGATCAAACTCAGGACCTTGCGCTTCTGAGGCAGGTGGTGGAACCACTGAGCTAAATCCCCGGCCCAAGTAAATGCATTTCAAAACAACATTTATTCTTCTTCAAAGAAGCAAATTCTCCTGAAGTTGTGTCTGGAAATGCAACATATCACACTCTTAAGAAAGAAAAAAATAACACATATTAACCTATTTAAGGTTCTAAGAATCTAGTAGAAAAATCTGTGTAATATTTTTGTTTAGCTGTCTTTTAAAAATATTTTCATGAGTACATGTTTATAGTACATAATTTGTATTCATCATGGGGAGCTGGTATGTAGTTATCTCTTTTTTTGTATAAGTAATACTAACATTTCTCACAAGTAATATGCAGAATAATTTTGAAAAATGCCAGACAAAACAAAAACTGTGGTATAAAGAACAGGACATCAAATTCCCATCTCAGAGTCCTAGTTTTAGGTTTTTCTTTTTCAAAGACTTTACACTCTTTACAAGTTATACCTCTCCAATTTGATTTGAGGCCAACTTTCCCATGAATATCTTTTCGAATTTTTAAGGCTATCTTATCTATTTTCATTTCCTTCTGAAAGTTTATTTCTCTATCGCTCCTTTCCCCAAAAGGAAAACATGCAATAAACAAAGTAGAAGTCACTACGGAAAAGTAAACTCCAAAATCCTTGAAAATGTCAAGTTCTAACATAATAATCTATTTGAGAAAGACTTCACTGAGATAAAAATGCCAAGTGTAGAATAGTTTCATTTTATTTAGTAATGCTATTAGTTTAAAGAGTAGTGATATAAATGCCAAGGGCATGAGGCTCGGTAACCTAGGCACTGTCTTTAACTTACACACACACACACACACACACTCAGTAACTTACCCTTTCTGATATTTTTCATCACTAAAATAAAACAGGCGGGAAATGTGGAAAAGAAATTCAACAAAATAATGCAGCACCAGAAGAACAAGTCCTAGATGATTCAGGCTGTTGAAAGAACACATTCCAAATGGAAAGATTAATTATCAATTAAACCAGCATACTATCTGCCCTGTCTACTTACACACCCAAGCAAAATCCCAACTCACTTCAAAAGATAAGCTCCAGCAATGTGAAAGAGGTAAAGACCAATGTAGACAAGCTGACGAGGAATATCTTCCTACAAACAGAAAAATACAGATTAAAACATGGTGAAACACTTTTTTTGGTGGTACTGGAGATTGAACCCAGAACCTTGCCCAGACTTGATAAACACTCTACCAGTGAGTGAGCTACATTCCCACCTTTTTTTAAAAACCGTAGTAAGGACTGAACTAGGGTTTTGTGCATGTTAGGCAAGTGTTCTATCACTGAGCTACTTCACTAGCCCTTTATTTTACGCAACATTTCTGGTTTTTTGAGACAGAGTCTTGCCACATAGTCTAGGTGAACTTGCTGTGATCCTCCTGCCTCAGCCTCCTGAGAACATTTCTGTTCTTTAAGAGCAATGTGGTAGAGTGAAAATTGTACTATAGGGCTGGGGATTTAGCTCAGTGGTTCCAGCGCCTGCCTCACAAGCGCAAGGTCCCGAGTTCGATCCCCGGTACCAAAAAAAAACCCAAGAAGAAAATAAATGGAAATAAAGCCTTTGCAAATAGGGAGGGGTGGAGGAGGTGAAGGGAGTGGAGGGGAATGGGGAAAAAATAAGAACCAAGATACATCATGTAAAGGTACAAGTTCCCAATAATGAATGTAAATGTATTGTATACCTAAAATGTACCAATAAAAAAATTTGAGAAAAAAAAAATGTAAGTCAAGACCTACTAGTGGACTGTGAAATCAATTTAGGGGGTCACTTTAGCATCTTTTAAAATATGAAAACAGGGGCTGGAGATTTAGCTCAGTGGCACTGTGCCTGCTTTGCAAGCACAAGGTCCTGAATTCGATCCCTGGTACCAAAAAACCCCCACAAACAAACAATAACAACAACAAATATATATATATATATGAAAATAGAATTTTAAAAAGCCAGTGTGTAGAGTAAATTTTATTATGAAATTCTACATTTTATACACAGTGAATTATGAGGTGAATCTTGCTTTAAATAAGCTCAGAGAGTGCTTGGTGACTGAGGGAGAGCCTCTCTGTCACTTCTGCTGTCTGGTTTGGGCTGTTTTCCTCATATATATTATTTATTTATAACACTTAGCATTAGCCTGGTTAGTACTACTCAGGTAGTACACTTACTAATTAAAATGATGAACATGGTGGGGTGATGCTGGCAAAGTGAACTGTGTTTCTCGGAACCTCATTACACGGTGTCCTGCTTCTAGGACTCTACTGCTGCTCTATTTCTCCCTTTATATTTTAGTGGTGACTACTTCCCCAAATCTTCTGAGAAAGAGGAGAGATTTTACAAGTCAAGTTTTAAAACTGAAAACACTTCTTTGGTAAGAATGCTACAAAAAATAAGTATTAGGTAGAACGTAAGATAGTCTGACTGTATTTTGAGACTCTCAGGAAAATCTCCAAGATATAATAGTAAGTTTATAATGGTTCTAACCACCGGAAAAATATCTCTAAAAATACGTGGTCTTAAGATCCTTTCCACACAGTTCTCAGAGTTCCAATGAGATATGTTTCCTCGCAAAGGGAAAGGAGGAGAAAGGTGCTGAGATGACATGCTAAAGCGAACCACAGGGGAGCCTCTCTCTTCTCTTGTTACAACCATTTCAGTGGAGTTCATGTGTGGTGTTACTGAAACAACTGGATATGCTATAGATATAAAGTCGCCACTATACATATGGAATATCAGTGTTTCCCAAAGTATAGTTTATCAGTGGTATAGTGCAAAATGATTTTAGTATACAATAAAACACCTTTTTTTTGGTACTGGGGATTGAACTCGGGTCTTTGCCGCTTGCAAGGCAGGCAGCGGAACCACTGAGCTAAATCTCTGGCCCAATAAAACACTTTTAAAAATTTTAAATACGTTAAGTTGAATACATCTTATTAAAATTCCATGAATAATACTGCACAGAATTAGGATACAGTCAGAAGTACAAGCTCGTAGTATGTAAATATGGTAAAACAGGAAGGTGGCACGTAAATAAGTATAGGAATCTCTGCCATGTTCATTGAAGATGTTAATGCTTCAAAGTTCTGATGAAAAAGCAGACCAAGGGGACCCTCAATATTTATAAAGGGAGGTTTTAGCTTTTAACTGCTGAATGAACTCATTTCATTACCCAGAAATTTGTGTAAGTCAATGCAAAAAAACTAATATGCTGTAAAAACTGTTTTACAGATCTGTAAACTTATTAGGAATATTTTTAAAAATTAATTTTTAAGAAATCCAAGTTTAAAAATACACATTGGTCATTTATCAAAGAACCTAAGCTGTCTTTTTCTTCTCTGAAAAATCTAAAAATTACAAATTTCATTTCAGAAAACCATTCCATTTGTCTAATCTCTTGTCTTTAAATCTCAACTCCATTAGATGGGTCAAGGCTGTGCTTGGCACTAGCTAAGAAAAAAATCCCTGTCGCTTCTTTCCTAAATTCAGATTCAACTTTGCATTTCAGCCCTGCCTTTCTGGTAGTCAGTCAATGGAGTTGATTATGACAGAGGGTAAAATGCCATCACCAGATTCTACCCTTAAAATGATCAAATATCTAAGCTTTTGAAATAGCATCTACAGCTTTCAAAAGGACTAAAGTATCAAGAAACATTTTCCTAAGTAATGGTCCCTTCAGCTGCATACAAATTGACCAGTGTCTCAAAAGCAATATTTGTATACTCAAAACCTACCACAGAAAAATTAAAATACCACAAGAGGAGTGGTAGGGATTGTGGCTAACTGGAGAATACGCACTCTAGAAAAATGCATGAAAACGCAACAGTAGAGGTAGTATACCATGATTTTTAAAATGCGAAATTTTATCTAGAAAATAGCTGTGTTTAGTACCAATGTCTCCGGCCAAACTCCCCCAACACTCTCTGGCTCCCTTGCTCACACATCTGAGACCAACAAAAGGCCTCACCTAGCACCATGGTCACTGGAGCACACACACATATGGTACATGGCAAATGGGAGAACACCAAGGAGGCTGGTTAAGTCTGGCCCTTGCAGAGGGAGCTCCCAAGATTTATTCATTGGACATACTGCAGGTTCTAATTAGGAAGCTTGCAAGCCATCCATGAGTGGCTTATCACTGCTCTAGCAATTATAGTCTAGATGCCATAAAAGTGACTAACAAAAAGCTATTTTGTTTCTGAAAACATTTTTATATGTCATCTTATGCTTTTTTTTTTTTGGTACCAGTGATCGAACTCGGGTCCTTTTGCTTGCGACGCAGGTGGCACACAACCACTCAGCTAAATCCCCAGCCACATCCTATGCTTCTGTTACATAAATTAACTTTTTCTACCAGAAAACCCAGTTTGAGGTTTTGTTTACTTATTGAAGATTAATAATAGTTTAATACTTAAATGGAAAAATACATACAATGGAAATGAAGTATTAGAAAAAAAAATTTTTAATCTGTGTGTGGTACTAGGAAATGAACTTGGGTTCTTCACACTTAGCTGCAACGCTATCCCTTTTTAAATTTTATACTTTAAGATAGGGTCTTCCTATGTCACCAAGTTGCCTAGTCTAGGCTGGAACTTCTGATCATCCTGCTTTAGTCTCCCAGAATGCAGTGATTACTGGCAGGTGCCACCTCCTGAGTTCTTACATATTCTTTTTTTTTTTTTTTTTTGGTACCGGGGATCGAACTCTGGTCCTTGCACTTGCACAGCAGGCAGCGAAACCACTGAGCTAAATCCCCAGCCCTCTCACATATTCTTAATGCTGATAGTCAAGCAACTTGTACAAGGATCAAATCATGAAATGACTTAAAATCTGGATCTCAATTTTCATGGAAATCTAATAAGTATAACACATTTACATTATAAATTCTAAAATTATAAGTAACTTCAAGTAACATTCCAACATTTTTCATTAAAAAGGATAATGACATATGTTGATAAATTTGTTTTTATAAGTAAATACATTTCTTGACAGTACTACACTAAAAAACAAACTATCACAAATATACTGAAATATAAGGCAAAGATCCAAAGTTGCATATGAAAAGTGGATCACAACTTTCACGAAAAATGGAAAAAAACCCATTTCTAATTTAATATCTCTTGACATACAATTATGTATAATCAAGTCAATTATGTATGTAGGTAGGTATAATCAAAGTAAAACTGAGTATTAGGAATGTTAATAATTTCATGACTATCCCAAAAACTCATATGTTAAGTTGGCTGAGAAACAATTTTATTTTATTTATTTATTTTTTTGATCTGGTCTTGAACTCCTGAGCTCAAGTGATCCTCTCGTGTCAGCCTCCCAAGTAGCCGGGACCACAGGTGTTGTGTCACCATGCCCAGCTAATCTTATCAGGGGTAAAATCTTATCAGGGTAAAATGAAGAACTGTTTATCTTAAAGGGTATATAGTATATATGATTTAAATTTCCTCCATAGAGAAACTAAGTTATTTGCTACTAACACACTTCTTGAACTGCTACTAATAGTGTTCTTTTTCTTTCTTCATTTGTCTGAAGGATTGGTTCAAAACAATCACTGTACTAATTTCTTCCAGTAAAGAGTTCTTCCAAAAATAATTTTCATAGAGTAAATTTTAAGAAACTGTTTAACACATATGCAGCTGTTACTTTCAAATTATGTTAATTACTTGAAACAGTTACTTTCAACTGTCACATGTAGGTGTTAAAAATAGTTTCAGTTAAGTTCTAAGTTATGCAAATTATTCCATAAAAATTAGATTGCATTTCTGGAGAAATGCCATCTGGCAGGAACTGAGAAGAAAGAAGCTTTAGGAACTAAAATGAACAATTACTTTGAAATGTCCCTCTTTACTTATCAGAGTCAATGAACAAGATATAGACATAGATTAATAATGAAACCCAGATATATTTTGCCCAAATGGTATACAAAACTTAAAATATTTGAGCCATCATATTAAGACATGCCTGACAGACCTTTCTATAATCACAGAAATACTCCATATTTCTTATTTCTTCTATCAGAAATGGTAGATACTACTCACAGATAGCTAATGGGTATTTGAAATATGGCTAGTGTGAGTGAAGGAACCGTGTTTTTAAATTTAATTTAGACATGCTAGTGGCTACTACCATTTGGACAGTACAGCTCTCAATCACCTATGCCTCACATTAGGAGTTTACTAAATATGGAAAGGCTCCTGGAAAATGGGTATAATAATTTTATCTTAGGGTAGTTTGAGGTCAAATGTTTAAAAATAAATAAAGACTTTAATCCTAAATCCTTACAATCAAATTAAATGGAAAAACATTCTACTTTTTAAAAAAATCACCATCACAAGAACTAGTATGCCATAGCACATGGACTCTAATTTGGTGCTCTTTTCTAGTCCCAGGAGACAATGAAAGACACAACACATAAAACACAGACAAATGGGCCTATACCACAAATCAGTTATTTATAGTACATACAAAAGCAAGTGGCTTTGGGGAGGATAGAGACATACACTGTCACTGTCATAATTCTACTTAGGGAGGCTTCTTAAAGTAAGGGGGCAAAGAAAAAACATTTTAAAATGAAGAACAATGTATGTGTGTATATATCTATGTGTACAAACAAACATACACACACTGTTTTTTTTTTGGTACTGGGGATCAAACTCAGGACCTTGCGCTTTTGAAGCAGGTGCGGTGCCACTGAGCTAAATCCCCGGCCCAACATTACACACTCTTATGCACCCCTGACAGGGAATAAAATGAATCCCTATATATCCATAACCCGGTCTTAACAGTTATTAATAAATAACTGAGCTTCTTTCATGTATATCCCTACTTGCTTACTTACCTTCATCAGGTATTATTCTGGAGTAAATCTCACATAACATATCATATATGGAGATTAAAAAAAAAAACCTCCCAAAAAAAGGCAATAAAAGTGCTTAATTTATCAGAGGGAAAAGGTATTCTAGGAAAAAAGAACTGATGTGTTGGGATTATAGTGAATACAGTGTGAATAAAGCTGCAGAAGAGAGGCCAGGGAAGAGGTAGTGCAGAAGAGAGACCTTTAGAACACAGGAATGTAGCTTTGCTTTACTTTAAAGCAGTAAGGAACTAGTACAGGTTTCAGGGGAGAAGAGCTAACTAAAGGAAATAAAGTTGACTTGTGATACCATGGGAACCTGGTTTCAGAAGTAGAGGGTAAAAGCAGAAAGGAGGTTACTGCAGTGCCCCAGTAGTCTGCTTGTTTAAACAAACATCTTTCCCACATGCTAAAAAGGGAATGCTCCACCCATTTCAGGAAAGGCTTCTCTGGTGAATATTTAACCATGGTTTACTTGTTTTTTCTCAATACTGAATTTTTCTTTGGGACTCATACACAGAATTAATAGCTACAGAAAATCTTACTAACCCTTTTTGTCTCATGAAATAAATCCCTAAGAATATCAATAAGATGACATTAATATCACATTTAAAAATTTGCTTAAATTTTAATTTAGCTTAAATTACTAATATAATTTTAAAATGAGCAATTAACATGTCAAAGGTAAAAGATCCCTAAGTTAAAATAATGACTGAAGTTTGTTTTAAGAAATTGATTTTAGTCTTTGTGGAAAGGGGGGAAGCAGGAGAATGACAGGGGAAGAGTTGAGTAAGGGCAAAGACATAAGAAAATACTTAATTTTAGGAAGACTTTTCAAAAAAAAAAGAGACAATTTTTAAAACTATAAAATCCCAGCTTACTTTTTTGGTTTTCTGGAAGTAGAGTTCAGGGAAAGCATGAAACCAGTAAGCCAACTGTGATATGTAGAAAAACTTCACTTGAAATCTGTACAAGAAAGCAAAAAATATCTTTTAAAGCATATTTTTAAAGGATAAGGTAAACAAATACTAGAAATCAGGATACTATAAACAATATCTTTATGAGTGATCATTTTGTACAATATTCTGTGTATGTTTAAGTAATTCTTCAGCAGCCATTTTCCCCTACTTCTCTAGGATACTCTCTCCCAGTCAGTTAGTTCCCCTGTATTAACAGGCAAAGACGGCTGCAGGAGGCTGTCGGCATGCAAATTAGATGGGAGGAGCCAGAACCCCCTTTTGTTAATATTGATTTAGTAGGGCCTGCTGGCTACTGAAAGCACAAGGAACATGATCAACCCGCCTATCTAACCGGCTCATCAAAAGGGGAAACAAGGCAAAAAGAGTGATATGAAAGTAAAGGATACTAGATTAATAACTGCCCAAAAATGTGATAATTTCAATTTCATTTTCTCCTTAGGAAAATATGGTAATTCTACCTAATTGGAACATGGAGAGATACTTAAATAAATGGAGGCAGAGCCAGAATTAAAGAGAGCAATAAGGCGCATGAGGGTTCCCTAGGAGATATAACCCAAATCAGTCTAGAATCAAGCCTTCTCTTTACATTATAGTCCTCTAGTCTTCCTGCTGTCTCTTTATTCTCCCTTTCCCTCTCCTCCTGAAGTCTAAAACAGAATATACAAAACCAACCTGAAATAATTTTGGGGGTGAGTTACAGTACCACGTAAGTAGGATGTTTGTAGTCCTGTTCTGTAAAAATTCACTAAATTAATATAATTTTTTTTAAACCAGAGAATGACTCAGTGGAGTAGGTATTATTGCTAGCCTTAAAGATGTGTGTGCCCATATCATTCCCTTCTTTCCGTCATACCTTTTCCTTCATTTCTCATATTATAATATATTTAGTGAGTACTGTCTCGGTGACAAGAATCCTACAATCTATAACGCGAAGGTTATAAAATGCAAATAAAGAGTCCATACCAACATCAAGGCACATACATTCTTGGTGGGTATGGGCACAATACAAGACTTACATAAACCATGATTATATAACCATCAAGACACTATACAGACACGACAGAAAATAAAAACCAAAGCGACAATTTTGGGGATGAAAAAAGACTGACACAGGCTAATGTAAATTGATATGGAGTAGTTGTACTAGAGCAAGGCTTGAAAAATGATTAAGCTAAGTATCTTTGTAATCACTGAGTTCCTGGAAGAACTGTGTAGAAACCTTAAGGGATATAAGATTAAAAAAAAAATCCATAAGAAGATTATAGAAGAGGCTAAGCAATGAAGAGACTGGGAGTGAGAAGGAACAAAAGTATGGAGAGGGCCGCGGATTTAGCTCAGTGGTTTCGCCGCCTGCTGTGCAAGCGCAAGGACCCGAGTTTGATCCCTGGTACCAAAAAAAAAAAAAGTATGGAGATGGACTCATGAAGAGAAGAAAGTCTGAGAAGGAAGAGAGCACACTGGGCATCTGAAATGAACAGACATTCCTCAGCCAAAGAAGTAAAAATAGCAAATAAATACATGAAAAAATGTTCAACATCACTGGTCATTCGAGAGATGCAAATGAAAATGCTGAGATTCCACCTCACTCCAGAAGAGAGCATACCAAAATTAAGATTACTGTTAAAATCAGTTCTTTCAAGCTAACAAAGATGTTGAAAATATACACAAAGTACACAGCAACATTTTTCTTATTGGCAGAGAGACTGCCAAGACATAACTTTTGCACCTATTTTATGAACTGTTTAACCTCCTAAGGAGGATAACAAGAATGAGTTCTGCTTACTTATAATAGGATCGTGGTCTTATTAATTAAGAAAGGCCTGTTAAAAATCACTTACGTCATGAGGTTATGGGGATAAGCCCTCCACAAGATCGTAGGGTCTGAGATGTAGTTTTCCTAAGAGAGAAGACATGATTATTAGCCTATGAGTATCATACAAAGATTTATACCTCCCTATAGCAGGTTTCAAACAGCCCACTTAAGCCTTTTTAGTTTATTTTCAATACAATTTAAATTGATTATTTCAGCAAAGTGAAAATCAATGTGAAAAATACAAAGTCAAGTAAGACCTAATTTCTGACTTTCAAATGTCTTTCAATCCAGTAGAGTAAACACCACATGTACACAAACATAAGCAATCAATAGTAGTGGTATGTAATGGAAGTACAACAGCTATGAGAGGGGTTTTTCTCTTGGGTAATTAGAGAAGGATTTCAGGAAAAATTAAAGCTCCTGATAGGAGAGAGGATCATAATACTGCTAAAATTTTATGGGATTATGACCATAAAATACTACCCAAGGCCAGGGATTTAGCTCAGTGGTTCCACCGCCTGCCTTGCAAGCGCAGGTCCCTAGTTCGATCCTCAGTACCAAAAAAAAAAAAATACTACCCAAATCTGTCTTAGGTAACTAGATGTATTCAAGGAAAATCATTATGTAAAAAACCCCCACAAAAAACAAAAACCCTAGTGACTTATCTTTAACAAGAATATTTTCCCATAGAATTTTTTCAATTTTGTATTAGTATACTACTGTGATACACAGTAAATACATTTATTACGGGGGAACTGGTATATAGTCATACAGCATGTTGATCCTTTTTAACTTCCCTTCCCTTCCTCCCATCTTCTCTATCCCCTTCCTATCCTTTCATTATTTATTTATTTTTTGGTACTGGGGATCCAACTTGGGCCCTTGCACTTGCGCAGCAGGTGACGAAACCACTGAGCTAAATCCCCGGCCCTCCTATCCTTTCAAAGAACCAACTCTTCAATTCACTGATTCTTCACATTGTTTTTTTTTTTTAGTCTCGATCTCATTCTTTTCTGTTCTAAGTCTTATGATTTCTTCTAATAGTTTCAGATCTTCATTGTTCTTTCTAGGTCCTTGAGGCGCATCATTAGGTTATTTACTTGGGATCACTCTATTCTTTGCATGTGTGCATTACAGCTGTAACGTTCCCTCTCACAACTGCTTTCACCGTGTCCCATAGGTTTTGGTACGTAACGGTTCCATTGTCATTTGATTCCAGAAACTATTTCTTCCCTGATTTCTTCTGTCATCTACCAATATATTCAGTAACGTATTATTTAAAGTCCATGTGTTTATATAATTCCTGTGGCTTCTTTTGCTGTCCATTTATTGCTTCATTCCAGTATGATCCAATAGAATGCAGTGCATTATAGTACTTCAATTCTTTTGTATTTATTTAAGCATGCTTTATGGGCTAAGGTATGGTCTACCATGGAAAAGTTCCATGTGCTGTTGAGAAAAATGTGTATTGGTTTTGTTGGATGAAATACTGTAGATATCTGTTAAGTCCATTTAGCTCTGACAGTTTGTTGATTTCTGTCTGGCTGACCTAATTGTGACAGTGCAGTATTGAAGACTGTGACTGTATTCATGTCTATCTGTCCAGCTGAATGGAATTTTCCATGCTTTTACTTTCAGTCTGTTTACTTCCTTTTGGAAGAGGTATGTCTCTTGTGGGCAAGTTTTTATTGCTTTTTTTTTTTAATTTTTTTTTATTGGATCTGCCAGCCTGTGTCTTTTGATTGAGGAGTTGAGATCATTAACATTAAGGAGTTTTCCAGTTCGATCCCCGGTACCAAAAAAAAAAAAAATTAAGGAGTTTATTGACTTCTGTTATTGTATTATCTTCCCAGGGCTGATACTTATTTTCTTTTATTTAAATATTCTCCTGGGCCAAGGATTTAGCTCAGTGGCACCATGCCTGCCTTATAAGCACAAGGACCTGAGTTCGATCCCTGGTACACCTCCAAAAAAAAAAACCTCTTCAAGTTAGATGTACACTTTCCTTTGGGCTCAAGGATTCCATTACTTCTCCATCAATTTTGAAGGCTAATTTTGCAGGATATAAAAGCCTGGGTTGACAATTGCATTCTTTCAGGGCCTGAAAAACTGCTCCAGGTTCTCCTGGCCTTTAAGGTTTGTGCTGAGATATCTAATATTCTGATGGGCTTGCCTTTACAGGTTACTTGCTATTCTTCTCTAACAGCTTTTAGTACTCTCTCCTTTTGCTGAATTTCTGGAATTCTCATTATGATGTGTCATGGAGAGGCTCTTTTCTGGTCGTTGCTATTTAGGGTTCTATATGGCTCCTGAACATTGAATTCTTTCCTTAGATTTGGAAAATTTTCTGCTATGATTTCAGTGAATAAATTTTTTATACCTTTGAGTCATCTTCTAATTTTTCCTTTATTCCTATAATTCCGAGTGGTTTTTTTTTTTTCTTGAGTCATCTAGCAGCTGTTGGATCCAGCTTACATGGTGTCTTGTTTTTAGGGTATCAATTTATGATCTACTACATCTTCTATTTCTAACACTGTCCTCACAGTGCTCAAGTCGGCTACCCATGCTTTCCATTGAATTTATTATCAATCCTTTTCTTTTCATACATTCTAATTCTTTTCTGACGTCCTCTTTCATGTTTTGTTTTTTTTTTTTGGAACCGGGAATTGAACTCAGGAACTCAGGGCCTTGTGGTTGCAAGGCAGGCACCGGAACCACTGAGCTAGATCCCTGGCCCCCTTTCATGTTTTATATTGTCTTGCTTAACTCAATCTATTGTTTGCTTCTTCTTTAAACCTGTCAAAACATTTTACTGGTAAAAATACCTGTTTAGTTAAATCCTCTTTGAACATCTTATGCATTTGGTTATATGTTTCTTCTTTTATTTCTTCAAATATTTTGGCCATGTGGGTTTTGAGTTCTTTTTCTATAGCTTCTTTTACTTTAGGGTCCATGAGATCGGCTTTTGGGAAGTTAAGGGTTTTGGGGGACATATTGTTGCCTTGCTTTCTCATGCTTCTACTGCTTTTGTTCTGTGGGTTAAAGATTAGAGAAACTCTGACACTACTGTGGAGATCCTTTTAGTTAGGTCTGATCTCCCTGTGATGTGGCCTTTGGTTTGGTTATGTTTTGGTGTTTGTACTTCTTTTCAACATACTCAGCATAATACTTGGATGTTTTCTTAGTGTCCAACCTTCTGGGTTGCTTGATATCCAGTACCAGTTGTGTTTGAAAAGGAACTCTTTGGGAACCAGGGCTTAGTATTCCCGCCTGCCTGGTTTCTCTACATTGTCTCCAGTTTTCCACAGAATTCTAACTCTTTTATGTTTTTAAAAAAATTTGTAAGAGAGATTATAATGCTATATTCCCCAAGCTAGGATTGAACTCTCAATCTTCCTACCTTAGCTTCCCACGTATCTGGGATTACAGCCATGTCCCACTGCACTAGATTATAAAATAATTTTAGATGTAAAGTTTACATATGTCTATTAAGTATTAAAATAGCTGAGTAAAATGCTGTGAGCATTGAATTGAAAAGTTCAATTTTAATCTATCTCCAACATTAAGAGTTATATTCTAGAAAATTTACCCTGTCAGCTGTGTATCTCTAACACGGTAAAAAACAAACCAAAACAAAACTGTATTCAACAAATTTTAAAGTATATAAACTATAGGATACAATATAAATTTAAGGGTTTTATTACAATATTAAAGTTGATACTGCCTTCCTTTTCACTAGTGATAAAACTAGAGGTTTTGATTGCATTGGGCTCAAAATTATTCATTTTATGTCATTTGGAAAGCAACTAGACTATTCTTAGAGGAGAAAACTAAAAACTTTACAGTGTAACCTGTTAACAGCATCACTAACATATTTTTTGCTAATACAGACATCTGAAAATGACTACAAGATATAAAAATATCTATAATGACTAGAAATGTGTAAGGTGTTCTGAAACAGTGAAAAGCTCAGAATATTTGTTATATAAAAACTGAAAGAGAAATTTATCACTGACACTCTTAATTTATACTAGTCCTTTAGGCAGAGTTCCTAAATTTTAGACGTGAAAGGATAACAATATTAAGAGGGACATACTTACAGAGATTAGAATGAATGTACCCCAAACACAAGCGAAAAGGTAGAATGCACTAAGCTGACCAGATTCATTAAACTTGCTATGTTTCGTTTTGGAGAAGTGCATTCTTCTGTTAATTTTCTAAAAATAAAAACAGCTATTAGTAATAAAGAATAAATTATAAAATATACTTAATATATGACTGTCTTCGAATGGAGAGCTAGTACTTTACAAAGTATAGATTTCTAAGATTGCATACTTACATCCAACACATACTCTTGAATTATGGCATGAATAATTATCGCCACTAGCATGTAGAAGAAAACTGTAGCCAAATCTTTGATACCATAGTAATAAAGGGACGCTGATTCTGTAGCTTGTTCTTCTGAAGGCCAAAAAGGACACACATGCATAAAAATATACATAAGATCATAAAAACAGCACTAGTACAACATAGTTATAAAAACAAAAGAACACTAACCTAGTAAACTTTTACAGACAATCATAGCTAATTAGCTCTTAGATGAGTCTTGGAAGGAGTGAAAAATGAAAGGAGAGTATCTCAAAACTGGAAGCTTCAGAGATTACTTACAAAACCTTGACACATGTTAGTTACATCCATCAAAGACCAATAAACAAGGGAAGGGAGGCCACATTCAATAAACTGATATTGTCCCAGGCAAATATTTCATGTTGATAAAGTTATACTTGGCCTATTTGCCTGGTTTTTTTCAAAGAACTTTTCAAACTTTCCATCTCTCCTTCAAACTGGACACTATATTATAATTTAGACAAAGAAACTGATTTGACCTTTGATTTGGTTTTGGTTTACAAGTACAATTAGAAGAAACTACTACTATATATATATATATATTTTTTTTTTTTACTAGGGATCAAACCCAGGGCCACTCTACACCTGAACTGCATTCCCAGCCTTTTTTATTTTTGGCTTTTTGCTAAATTGCCAAAGTGTGCTAGGAGCACTGCACTGTAAATCACTATGGCCAGGCCTAACTTGCCTCCTCCCATGGAAGAGGCAGGTCCTCGAGTGGAAGAGAAACATGCTTGCATCTTGTTCACTTCCTCCTGAGGATGAGGCAGGGCCCCATGGGAGAACAGGGCCCCATGGGAGAACAGGTGACAAGAGGGTGTGGTGACAAGCAAGGCCTGGCTGAGAAGAGGACTATCTTCCTTCCTGCCCATACGCCAGAGAAACATCAAGTGTTACCTCCTGCAGACCCTAGCAGTTCTCCCTGCTCCAATCAGGCAGCCCCTTTGACCTCCTCCTGAGCTTTCCTTATCTACACTATAAATAAAGGTGCTGAGGAGGATTCCAGCCATTCCCCTTTGTCCCATCAGGACAAAGGGTTTCCATCTGGCCTCAGTTAAATCAGCTTCTCTTTGTCTTTCCTAATCTTCCACCATCCTTTCTCACTCTGTGAACCCTTCAGCCACGGGGCGTGGCAAAAGTGGAATTTGAACTTGATATCCTACTTCAACTTTCGAAAGTATAGGGATTATAGGTATTTGTCACTGAGTCTGGACTGTTTTTAGCCTTTGCAATTGCTTTAATTTTTCAAAATAAATCTTAACCAGATACTTGTGAATTGCTGACACTTGTTCTCAAGCTTAATGTTTATGAGAACCATTTAGGTAAGCTTTATATTCTTCTCTGGCACATTCCAATTTCTAAACACTACAGTTTTGAGTGACTTGATATGTAAGTTACTAAATCAAATACCTCAAAACTATATGTAACTGAACAAAAACCTAACTCAATGTTGTACATCTGATCTTACATTCCAAATAGAAAACTTCAGGGCCAGTTTACTGCCTGAATAGGTTCCTATTTTATTAACCAAATATCTCAGTCCTCATTTATGCCAGTTAATTGTAGTATTATATCTAACTAAAATCAACTTCCCACAACAACTTGATTTTACATAGCATAATTTAGAAATAAAACTTTTTGGAATAAAAACTAAAAGTGTAGTTTATAATTTCTAGAGTATACTGACATTCTCTCAAATCAATGTAATTGATAAAGGCAGAGCACAGCAACAAAAAAAATGAAAATAAAATAAGCCTAAGTGGATTATTATTCAAGATCCAAAATATAATTTGGAGGTCCATAAAAACAGCCTGAACACTGCGTCTGAACAGTGACAGTAACCACATTTAAAATATCTAACTTTTAGAATTTTCTTATGACAAGATAGGAAGGGAAGGCAGAGAAGCCAATAAAAAAGTTCTTTGATAGAATTTTAAGCCCATTCACAAAAATATAGTTGATCAAAATCACCAGATTTTTGATGTATAAAATCAAAATAATATTCCGTCTACTCACAGATGAGATGTGTGAAGATTAATGCAGAGTCTAGTTTTAATGAGTATCTTCAACTTTGTTCAACTGAACTTTTAGTTAAACAGAAAATTCTTTATGAAAATTACTTACCTGTTGCAGGGAGGGTAACATTGTATTGAAGAGTAACAAAAATGATAGAAGCCTTTGCTGTTATCTAGAAAGAAAGAAGAAAAAAAGATGGAGTCCATTTCTGACTCTCCCCCAAAGAAGCAGACCAGGGGCAAAAACCAATTCTGTCTCGAAGTCTAAAAACCAAGAACAGCCTAGCTCCTGAGCACACTGAGAGGCACAATGGGAATTCCTGGTCACCAAAGTTGAGCCTGGGAGTTATGGTAATTCACCCAAGTATTCCTCTGCAATTTTGATGAGGTTATGTAACTCATCCCCAAGATTTCAAAAATAATGATTCTCTAGAGCTTCACAATGAAAATAAAGGTTCTATCAAGAAAAACTTTAGGTATCAATTAAAAAAAGGGGAAGCACAGTCAGCATGAGAAAAATAGATCAAACTCGGGGCCTATGGGTTAATCTTCCAAACACTTGGCATAGTTTAGTGATCAATAAATGTTTAATTGATTTGACTATTGGTAAAAGCAGTCAGAACAGAAAAATGAAATGCTTACTAAACAATTATAGGCACCAGGCACAATGCTAGACAAGAAAGGCTAAAGTAGGGGGGCCAGAGATTTAGCTCAGTGGCACCACGCCTGCCTTGTAATCACAAGGTCCTGAGTTTGATCCCCAGGACCAAAAAAAAAAAAAAAGATTCTCTGAAAGAAAGGCCACAGCAATGATGAATGACCTAATACCTGATGACAAGGAGCTCAAATGCCTCCGGAGGACAGGTAAGCAAATTGTTACAATACTGTAAAATCAGTGTCAATACCATTCACTGTGAGTATTCAGGATAAATAAGGAACTTCATCCCATATTGCCCCCGCCTGACCCGGTCCTAAAAAGGCTTCTTTTGTTACTTTTTTTTTTTTTTTTTTTGGTACCGGGGATCGAACTCGGGTCCTTGCGCTTGTGCAGCAGATATCTAAACCACTGAGCTAAATCCCCGGCCTAAAAAGGCTTCTTAAAGGAGGTGGTACCTGAGCTGTGCCTTGCTGAAAAATACAAATTCCCTAGGCTCAAAAGGTGGGTGAGGAGGGGAGTACAGGTAGAAGAAACAAGATACAGCTGCAGTAAACAAGGCCAGACATAACATCAGGGAGGGACTGTAGAAAAGCCTAGAGATATTATTGAGTGGTAGAAAGCACCTTGTTTTTTGAATTAAGTAGTTTAGATTTTACTTTAGTATGACTGAAGGAATTTAAGGAAGGGATGTTCCTTTATGCCTTTTAAAGACTGCTACTTGTAGCCTACTAAGTGGTTAACACCCTGCAACCAAAATGATCTAACCCTGTTACTTCATCCTCCACCCCATCTGGTTAAAATCTTGTCACTAAATGCCTATCTTTCTAGGATCACGTGGCCTATAAAACTCTGCTCCCTGACTCCACCCCTATTTCTCCACAGTGTTATCTCTGAATACCTCCTCCCTGGCCCCCTCCAGCTCCTCCCACCAGTCCTGGCACTTCTGGAAAACCTCTCTCCTTAGATCTCAGTTCTATCACAGGTTAAGGAAGCCTTCCCAGTCTTCTGAGATCATGTCTGATTATTTCAGAGGACTGTGCTCCTTTCCTTCAAAACACATACTCTGCTACGATTCTATTAATTTCTGTCTCACTCTATACAAAGTGTGCTCCACAAGTGCTGGAAATATGCTTATTCCTGCTTGCTACTGTATGTTCAGTGCTAGCACTGGGCCTGGCGTGTGTGAGGAAACTGATCAATACCATGGACTACCAGATAAAACCAATTAGAGTAATCATGGAAGCCAAGCACAAGGCATCTGCAAGAGACTAGGTAAAAAATAACTAAGGTTTAAACTAAAGAAGTGGTAGTGGGATAGAAAAAGCACTTTTGAGGGAGTATAAGGCTTAAACAAGAAAAAAAAAGTTAAAGATTATTGATTGATGGTCACAGCTTGAACAAGTGAAAAGCAATACTATTACTAAAAATGTGGAATAAAAGAATAACAAGTTTTTAAATTTTTTTCCTGGTACCGGGGATCAAACTCAGGACCTTGCACTGCCAGGCAGGCACAGCACCACTGAGCTACATCACAGGCAAGAACAGCAAGTTTTGAGTAAAAGAAATTGAGTTTTGGACAAACTTATATTCCTGTGAGACACAAAGGTAGAAAAAGTAGCAGGCAGCTAAAGCCTAAGTCTAGAACTCAGCAGAGAACTTAAACATCTGGGAGTTCTATTTAGAAACAAATGTTGAGGCTGTAAAAGTATAAAAGTCATATATGGAAAGTGTATTTTAAAGAAGTAGGACATCAGACTTGTGGAGAGGGCACAGAAAAAGCCAAAAACTAATATTCTGCTATTGTTTGGATAAGTGTTGCCTAATGGCCCATGTCCTAAAGACATGGTGGCACTGTAGGGGTCTTCTGGTCATTGGGGGTATGGCCTGTACAGGGATAGTGAAAAACTGATGTCTCTCTCTTCCTTCGCTGCCTTGATGTAAATAATTTTTGATCCACCATGTACTCCATCATTATGTGAGCTTTGCCAAAGGACCAAAAGCAATGGGGTCATCTGAAAACAGACTGAAACCTCTAAAACTGTGAGCCAAAATAAACCTTTTCTTTTTTTTTTTTGGTACAGGGGATTGAACTTGGGTCCTTGCGCTTGCTCGGCAGGCAGCTGAAACCACTGAGCTAAATCCTTGGCCCAACTTTTTCTCTTATAAACTGATTACCTTATGTATTTGTTGCAGTAACACAAAGCTGACTACTATAGTTCCCCTAAACTAAGAAATGGTCAGAGGCAGAAAGAGAATGAAGATGGGTGGTATCCCAAAAGTCAAGGGGGAAACATTTTAGAAAGGTGCAGATTAATAGTTTCAAAACAGATGTGTCAGGAGAGAGCAACAGGCTGGATTACTTATTCATCAGCAGTCATAGTATGAGTGATTCCAACAAAGTACTGAGAAAAGCAACCAGACTGCACTTGACTGAAGTACGTAAGATACACAAAAAAGTACCTACTAGAAAGGTCAAGATTTATGTTGAACTTATCTCTCTTATCTGTCTCACCACCTACAGGTTGAGCATTTGTAATACCAAGATCCAAAATTACTCAAAATCTAGAAATTTTTTTTTTGGTACCGGGGATCAAACTCGGGTCCTTGCGCTTGCGCAGCAGGCGGTGAAACCACTGAGCTAAATCCCCGGCCCAAAATCTAGAAATTTCTGAACACCACTGTGACATTACAAGTAGAAAATTCCACACGTACCTCATGTGAAAGATTGCAGTCAAAACACAGACCCATTAAAAATACTATATATAGTGTCAGGGATGTAGCTCAGTGGCACTGTCCCTGCCTTGCAAGCGCAAGATCCTGAGTTCAATCCCTGGCACTGCAAAAAAAACCCAAAACTATATATTATCTTCAGGCTATGTGTATAAGCTGTATATGAAAGATAAAAATGAATTTAGAGTTGAGTCCCATTCCCAAGAAATCTCATTATGTATATGTGGATATTCCAAAAATCATAAAAACTTTGAAATACAAAGTATTTCTGATGCCATGCATTTCAGATGAGGGAGACTCAACCTGTATTAACCTCTTCCCAGTCTAAGGAAACATTCAAGGGCAGGGGATTTAGCTCAGTGGTGCCTGAGTTCAATCCCTGGTACCAAAAAACAAATAAACCAACAAAAAAATAGTGCCTTAAGAGGAAACATTCAGGGGCCAGGGATTTAGCTCAGCAGTTTCGCCGCCTGCTGCGCAAGCGCAAGGACTCGAGGACTCGAGTTCGATCCCCGGTACCAAAAAAAAAAAAAAATTTCTAGATTTTGAGTAATTTTGGATCTTGGCATTACAAATGCTCAACCTGTAGGTGGTGAGACAGATAAGAGAGATATGTTCAAAAGGCAGGAAACCAAAGAAATCTACATCTGATAAACTCATTTTCCTTGTGTGTGGGATACAACATCACATGTTAAGCAGAATCAGGACCTGAATGAAGGCTATTTATATAATTCCTCTATGGAAAGGACCTGGCTAGGAAAAGTATAAAGATTAATGGATATTATTAATTCTTGAGGTTAGAAACCTGATTTGTAGTAATATCCATCAGGATAGATATGACTTTTTCTAGTAATCCCTATTGATCTATGATTTGAAAGGAACAAAAAGGCAGAAACAGTAGTCCTACACTTATCCATGATTTCACCTCTTGTGGTTTCAGTAACATGGCCAATAGCACTCTAAAAATATTAAATGGAAAATTCCAGAAATAAATGATGTTTTAAATTATGTGCTGTTTTCAGTAGCATGATGAAATTTTGTACTATCTGTCCGTCTACCCCGGGCCTTAAATCACCTTTGTCCAGTGTATCCATGCTATATTTGCTACTGGCCCATTAGTAACTTTTCTGGTTATCAGACAACTGTGGAAGCAGAGCTTGTGTTCATGTAACCTTTACACTGCAGTCTAATGCCTGAGTCATTCACCTTGCTTGTGTGTTATTTCATACTATCAGAAGGAGGGAGAATAGAATATAACAGGATATTCTAAGAGAAAGACCATGTTCATATTAGTTTTGAGATAGGGTCTAGTTTTTTTCTTTTTTTGTACCGGGGATCGATCTTGGGACCTTACGCTTGCGAAGCAGATGGCGGCACCACTGAGCTAAATCCCCAGCCTCATATTACTTTTATTACAGTATATTATATTCCTCATTATAGCATATTGTTACTAGTCATTACTGTCCATCTCTTACTGTGCCTAATTTATTAAACTTTATCAAAGGTATGTTTGTGTAGGAAAACAGTATCTAAGAGGTGGTACTATTTGTGGTTTCAGGTATTCACTGAGGATTTTGGAGCATATCTTTGTGGATAAAGTGAGGATACTACAGCAAAGTAAAGTCTATGGAAAAAGAATAAAGCAACGAGGGGGGCTAACACACTGGAGGAAAAGGAAAGGGGCCAAGGTATCATAAAAGCTTGGACTAGTTAGAGAGCTGACGTGAGGAGCAGAATGAGGAGGTGAACAACATGCTAGGTTATGGCTGATCTCTGCTAGCCTAAAGTTCAGAATCTGGGAACTAAATCAGGCCTGCATGATTTTAAAAAGTTCAGGTTATGACCTCTAATGTCAGGGGTAGATATGAAGATAACTTGAATAGAAAAGACTAGTAAAGCTACTGTATTAAAATCTGGGCCATTCACAAGGATTCATTACAACAGAATGATGGTCTAAGTTTCAAGGGTAACACAACTTTCATGTGATTATTTTTAATAAAGTTGACTGATTAGTGAATTTCATTTACTTTTACATCTTTTTTTAGACTTCATATAAACACCCCCCCATCCTTGTTTCTAGTCTGTAATATGAGGTCACAATTACCACAGCTAAGAAAACTGTGAAGAGTCCTTTACAAACAATAAATGAAATTCTTCAAAGAGAAATTTAGTATCAAATTCTCAAAGCAACAAAAATTAGATTATCCCTTTATGCTAATCTTCCAAATAAAATTAAAAGGTGGCCTCTAGTTGGTTTAACATGTTTTATTAAGCACAACGAGAGAAGGAAAAATACAAAGTACACAACCCCAAAAAAACTTATAGGAAAATTAAACCAGAAGTCATTCTGCTAGACATTTCCAGGCTTCTTAATCTTCATTCATACCTGACCATTACTAACATTAATTAAACTAATATTACAATCAGTTGATAGTAAGATAAATTTGCTTGAAGTATAAATACGCTATAGATATACTGCACTAAAAAACAAAAAGTTTATAACACACCATAGTTCATTTATAAGAAAAAAATGAGATTTATTCAGATCCATCTTAAGTAGGTTATCTCAAACTAATGAATTATCCAGTTCTACATTTTATACAAAGGCATAAATATTATGTTTATTTAATTGAGTGGTTGCCTGTTAGGGCTTGGTGTCTTTTCTTGTTACTGTATACAGAGGATAACTATTTTGCATTTGTTAGAGGAAGGTGTGATTACTAGTTGGGTTGGATTCCAGAAAGATAAAGCCAATTCCTAAATATCAAACTTCACTTCTCCACCAGCTTATACAAAATTAAATTCTTCAAAAAAGAGAGAAAAGGCAAGTAAATGTTGGCATTAAGGCAAAACCATTATTAGAAATAAAAAAAAACCAATAAAACTGTTCCAAGATCATTGTGTAGTAAATATGCCCCAAACTGTAAGGCACAAACAACTGATAGATTTTAAACATCTATTTTGAAAGTCACTGCCTTCTCAAAGCAAACAGTTTTCTTGTGAGCCCTTAACTCTCGACTCCTCTTCAATATCACTTTCAGAAAGCTTCTAAAGTTCCTCACATTTTTTGATCATTCAAATTTTCCTAACTCAATTATAAAGCCATTAATTGTTTATGTGGACTGATATTCACCATAAAACTCCAGGATTTCAAAATTCATGAGCAATTTTTAATATTTGATTATACAAAGTTTCCAGAAATCAAATTCTTACATTTCCCCCAAATAGATTACTTTTATCAATCTTTTCAGTATATATAATCTCTTCAGATGCTAACTACTGAGTCCTTTTCTCATACAAAAATGCTGTCATCCATTTAGAGCTAAATGGATGGACCTTGAGACCATACTCTTAAGTGAACTAAATCGGTTACACATGTTTAAATACCGCATTATTTCTCTGGTGTGAGAAACTGAATGTGGAAATAAGGACTGAGATCTATAATGGATGTTGGGAAATGGGAAGAAAGTTCAAATGGGAAGGAGAACAAGGGAGGAGGAAGGGAGAAAGGAAGGAAGGGACAAGAAAAAAAGTGAAAATAGGAAAAAATGGAAACAGAGTTTTTACACAGGGAGGGGAGGGGGCTTGAGGAGAATGGGATAAAATAAAATGTATTAAAAAAATGCTGTCAGGGCCGGGGATTTAGCTTAGTGGTGCGAATGCCTGTCTCGCAAGCGCAAGGTCCCAAGTTCGAGCCCCGGTACCAAAAACCAAACAAACAAAATCTTGCAAAAAAGTGCTATTATCTATTTTCCAAGGAATACTACTAGCTACCATTCTGAAGCTAAGCACTGAACTAGGCATTCTACATATTAGCTAACTTTAATTCTCTGACCAACCCTATAAGCCCCATTTTACAGATAAAGCAACTTAAGTTCTGAGATGTCCTAATTTGAACATAAATCCCTTTGTCTTCAGAATCCATACTTTGCAGCTGTATCTACAATGCTTCACTTTGCTGATTTCACCCTAAATCCAGACATTTCCTCAAAACACTTATAAAAAACGCTCAACAGCTCTGCAAAAACATCCACTTCTCTGTTCTTTTAGTAAAAACACTGTAGTTCTATTATTATGTTAAAATTTGAGACTAAATAGCAATTATTTTAAGTCATATAGCAAAACTCACCTCATCAACTTAAACATATGGGGATAACATGCTTTCAAATCCTGAAACTTTTAACATATGGTAAGAAAAACGAATGACTTGTACAAAATTCTGTATTCCTTTTTTTTTTTTTTTGGTACCAGGGATCGAACTCAGGTCCTCGAGCTTGCCTGTATTCCATTTTAACACTCCTTTTTGAAGTGACTTTCAAAATGTCTATTTAGTATTTCTGTTGTGTCCAGGTGGTTAATAGATGAAAATCCACTCAGTGTTAAAAAATCATTAACAGAAGAGGCAAAATATGGGCAGTGAACTTCCCTAGAAAATATGGTTAAGAATGTAAAATAGTTTACCTTGAAGGAAAGTTATAGCATTTCTAAGTGTCAGAGTTTGTAATTTATATTTCATTTCATTCAAAGTGCTGCAAACATGCTTTCGAGATCATGGTACTCCTAAATTATGTTTTTTGGGGTTTGTTTTTGGCACTGGAAATCGAACTTAGGTCTTTGCACTTGCGCAGCAGGCGGTGAAACCACTGAGCTAAATCCTTGGCCCCTAAATTATGTTTTTATTTTATTTTATTTTATTTTATTTTTTTTTGGTACCAGGGATTGAACTCGGGACCTTGAGGTTGCGAGGCAGGCGCCGGATCCACTGAGCTAAATCCCCGGCCCTAAATTATGTTTTTAAAGTCAGGGATTCTTACCACGTGGAGATGGGTTATAGCAGGTTATACAAAACTGTTGAATACAGTATACTGCACACATGAAAACATTACTTTTAAGATCAAAGTAGAAAGCACAAATATCAAATTCAGCATTGTAAACATATACAGTATATTTTATGCATGCATGCTAAAACAAGCACTCTACCACTGAGCTACACATCCAAACCTATATTTTTAATAACATACATTCATACAAGACTTTCTAAACTGGCGGATGGTTTCAAGTTATATTACCTAACCTCTCAACTGCTATGAGATTGGTAAGCAGAAAACTGAGCCTTCAGTTACCTAGTAAGCTCATGACACATTCACTTTCCACTTGCCTTTCAACTGTACCTTTTGCCTCCTTAGCCATGGATGCAAACATACATGACACTGCTATGAATAAAAATATAACCTATGTATCTAGATGCAAAAAAGCCCACTAAAAGAGAAAAAAAAATGTAAAACATTAAATCATCTAAAAATAACATTTAAAAAACCCCAAAGGGGCTCCATTTAAAAAAGTCTGTTCACCTTGTGGTCACTGAGAGTTTCTCATTCCTTGGTTTTTCTCAAGTATTCTTAGTTTCACTCACGTTTCAAAGCACTGTTTTAGAGACTAGAAATAGACTAGTAGTCGTAAAATCTACTAGTAAAATAGAAATAAAGAAAAAAAATCTCTTCTCTTTACTGAGGTTACATGCCAGGGAAGAGGAGACAAAACAATAAATAATCAGTATATTTGAGGAGACACTGGGGTTATAGAGAAAAAAAGGAAAGAAAAGGAATGGGTGTGTATATGGGGGAGCAAGGAAAGAAAAACGTAGGATGTTACACATTCACCTTGCAAAGTTTATTATCCACATTCAACAGCTGTTAAATAAGTCATCAAAATACGAGAGATGTGGGAAGAGAATTTACACACTCCTGACATTCTCATCCTCTCCTGCTTCAAGAAAGACTCCTCGGCACAGCTCTTCAGAACCTCGATTTATGGATCTGCCCTTGTTTCTTTACCAAGGCAAAGAGGAAGAAAAGTTCGGTAGCTGGTAATGAGGCAAGAATTAAAGCCCTCGGTGCGCGCGTGCCCCGCGGTCACCGCCCTCCAAGTAGGCAGCGGACGACCGGCTCCGGTGGTGCCCCGCGATCCCCACTCTCGGTCCCAGAAGGGGACCCTGTCCCTAAGGCTCTGCGGCCCGGGGCCGGCGCAAGGCAGACGCCCCCTCCCGCCGAGTCCGCCCACCACGCGGGGCCATCTCTGCAGCTAGGGCCGCCCGCGCCCGCCCCTCGCCGGGTGCCACGTAACCCTTCGCGGGAACCAGGAACTGCGCGCGCCGCGCGGCCGGCGGGAGGGGCGCGGCGCCCGGGGAGGGGGCGAGCGGCGGACCCACCCTCGCCCGGCGGCCTGGCCCGCGGGGTTTCGCATCGTCCGGCCCGGCCTCGGGGAGCCCGCCGGCTCGGGGCAGGGCAGGCCGTTCTCTGGGGCCCGGCCGTACCCCCACCCGGGGTCCGAGAGCTACGTCCGAGTCCCCGGGTCCGGGGCTGCCCGCCGGGCTACGGGCGGGGCCGGCAGGGCGGGCTCACCTCAAACATAAGCCCCAGCAGGAAGACCATCGCCACACAGGAGACGATGTCTGCGTGATTCTGCAGGACGAATTCGTGGCTCAGGACAGGGGGGCTCTTGGTGCTCTTCTTGCGAATCGCCATGGTGCGGGCCGCCGCCTGTGCCTGCAGGTGCTCTGCCCCGGCTCCGCTCTCTCCAGCTGCTCACCGACCCGCCGCCGCCGCCTACCGCTTGCTGCTCCTCACAGCCCCGCCGCAGCCGTTCGCTGGGGCTTCACTTCCCATCCCACAGCCAGTACGCAGCCGCCGGGGCCACCCGGAAAAAAAAAAAAAAAAAAAAGAAAAAAAGTGAGCCCGCAGCGAAGTCGAGCATGCGCACCAAGGAGACGGCGCTCTCAAGTGCTGCGGGAGCCCCGGCAGCCACCCCACAGCGCCACCTGGCGACCGGAGGCCGTAGGCCCGCGGTCGTGGTTGGACCCGACCAACTCTGCTCTGCTCCAGGCAGGGTTTAGGGTTTGAAGGGGATGGGGTGGGGGCGAGCGAGGGTTCCAAGTCGTTTGAGACTCGAGCGCCAACGGACTGAAACCAATGCCTGGATCAGGCCGCGTGCTGTGGTGCATACGGCGCAACGGTGCCTTCCGGCCCTCTTGGCCAGTCTGAGTCACACTGATGGTCAATTGTGTAAACGAATGGCAACGTTCAAAACTGAAAATGTGACTATGGCCTGATCACACAAGGGGGCAGCCCAACCTTTAGTTTGAGCATCTACTTAAAAATTAATTTTAGAGTTAGTTTAAACACTTCTTTGGATTTTTACCATAGGGTGAGTGAAGGAGGGAGGCTTTCTATCCATCTCCGTCCCCAAACTCCTCTGGAACTCAGATTCAAGGCGGTGGGATCAATGAGTTTACCTGTTCCATATTGTTAACAATGAGTTTTAGTAATCTGGACAGACAGTAAAAAAGGATTGTGGATTAGACATGTCTTCCTCTTTTATCGATCTGCCCAAACGAGGAGACCTTTATATTTTTCCCCTGACGAATTGCATCACCATTTGCTCAATCTAGACTCCAAAGTCATCCTAGATTGAGCCTTATCAAGCAGCTTTCCACAGTCCAATCCATCACTAAATCAGGCAATCTGTCCATCTTTTCCCTCGCCACTGCTACAGCTCCAGGACAGGATTTACTTCTTGCCCACAGTGTTACATCTCTGGTAAAGGTTTAGGAAGGTCGGCTAGCATGGTGCACGCCTGTAATCTCAGCACTGTGGGAGTCCTGAGACAGGAAGATCACAAGTTTGAGCCCAGACTGAAGAATTTTCCACCTCTCACTGGGGATGTAGCTCAGTGTGAAGGTCCTGGGTTAAATCCTCAGTACCAAAAGGGAAGGGGGGAAGGAAGTAGGGAGTGAATATTGTGCAACTTTTTGTAATTTACTCAGACTCTGTAAGACTGGATTTTCTTATTTATTTATATATTCATATATTAAAAATAATATGTATTAGGTGTGTTAACTTTCCATTGTGACAAAATACCTGAGGAAAAAACTTATAAAGAAGGAAAGATTTATTTTGGCTCATGGTTTTAAGGTTTTAGTCCATGGATGTTTACCCCATAGCTGTGGGCCTGTAGCAAGGCAGAACATCATGGTGGGGAGCTTGTGGAGCAAAGCTGCTCACCCAACAGTGGCCTGGAAGCAAAGAGAGAAAGAGTCAAGAAGAAAATATACCCTTCCATGGCACATCTCTGATGATCTACTTCCTTCCCCACCTCTTACAGTTTTCAGTGCCTCCAGGTAACTGAGGAAGTTATAAACCCATCAATAGGGTTAACCCATTGATAAGGTTAGAGACCTTGTTATCCAGTCACCAATCAAAGGCCCCACATCTAAAACTGCTGCTTTGGGCAGGGGATTTAGCTCGTGGGATTTAGCCACCTGCCTCACAATCGCAAGCACAAGGTCCTGAGTTCGATTCCCAGTACCAAAAACAAGCAAAAAAAAAAAAAAAAAGTGCTGAATTAGGGACCAAGCTCTCAACACATGAACTTTAGGGGGCCATTTTAGATTTGAACAATAACGTGGGATACTATGTACCAGGCACTGGGGATTCAGACCCCAAGGGAAAATAGAAACTAACCTATTCTTACAGACTTTCATTGTAGTGTGAGAAGGGAATCTGTAAAGCAGATATCAAAGGTGAAATGCATGTTAAATTGAGAGCTCAGGAAAAAATGAAAAAATCAAGGAAAAGAAATAGGGGAAGCACAAGGAAATACATTTGCCTAAAGAAGGTGAGTGAACAAGCCATGTGGGTTCCATCTATAAAATAGAGATAATTGTGGTATTGATATTAGCAATTAAGTGAGATGATTTAAACAAAGTGCTCAGCAGAGAGTTAGGGCTCTGTAAATTTAGTTAGCTATTGTTACTTTCTTCCTTTCTGGGAAATCACAAGTTTCACTTCCCTCCAAATCACCTTCCCATTTTACACTAGAATGACACTTCTAAGACATTCAACATTGTTCAGGGGTTTCTCTTTTCCCTCACGGAAAGCTACCATGACTAGGATTTGGCTCTGCCTACCCAAATTGGCTTGGTCAGCTCTAGTTCCCTAACCCTTTGTCCCCTGGAGTCACCCTTCATACTATCAAGCTATACTATGCTCTCCTTCCCTGTCTTTGTGTCTGCTGTTGCCTCTGGAATGTTTTCTCTTTGCCTGTCATACACTGATGAGTAACCACTTTGAAACCTTCACTGACTCCATAACTGTCCATTCCCTCCTTGCAGTCTGGTAGCCCTGGAATCACTCATTTTCTGCCTCTCAGTATTTGCTTGTTTTGGACATTTCATGTAAATAGAATCATGTTCTTTTGTGACTTTCACTTAAAACAAGCTTTTGAGGTTTATCCTTCTTGTAGCATGTATTCATACTTCATTCCTTTTTATGGCCAGGGGGCTGGGGATTTAGCTCAGTGGTTTCGCCGCCTGCCTGTGCAAGTGCAAGGACCTGAGTTCGATCCCCGGTTGCAAAAAAAAAAAAAAAAATCCTTTTTATGGCCAAACAGTATTCGCTTATTGGGATAAACATCTTACTTATCCATTTGGGTTGTTTCCTCCTTTTGGCTTTGTGAATAATGCTGCTATGAACATTTGAGTACAAGTTTCTGTTTGAACAGTTTCTGTTTGATTCTTTTTGGGCATGTACCTAACAATGAATTATTGGTCATAAGGTAATTTTATATTTAACCTTTTAAGGAAATTATAGATTTTTTTCTAATTTGAAAAACAAGATTAAATTTTAAAATTTAAAAAATGTACATGAGACATAAATACTGTACATATTTTCTGTCTTTGATCTTACCTATCCTACTGGGTAGGTGAAGTGGATCTCTTTGGGATGTTGATTTGCATTTCCCTAATGATGTTGACCACTAGCCATTTCATGTACTTACTAGCCATATTTTTAAAGGTATACTCTAGATACAAATATTTTATGAGACACAGCATTTTAAAATATTTTCTTCTAGGGCCGGGGATTTAGCTCAGTGCTTCTGCTGTCTGCCTCACAAGTGCAAGGTCTCGAGTTCGATCCCCGGTACCAAAAAATAAAATAAAGTAAAATTTCTCCTAGAGTATGGGCATTCTTTTTACCTCCTTGACATTATCCTTTGAAATACACAAGTTTTTAATTTTTTTTTTTTTTTTTTTTGGTACCAGGGATCAAACTCGGGTCCTTGCGCTTATGCATCAGGTGGTGAAACCACTGAACTAAATCCTCGGCCCCACAAGTTTTGAATTTTGATGGAGTCTAACTTGTTTTTTGCAACTTGCTTTCAGTGTCCTTTTTTAAAAAAATTATTGCCTAATGTTAGATCACGAGATTTACTCCTATTTTTTCCCCCTCTTTGGAGTTTTATAGTTTTAGCTTTTACATTTAGGTCTATGATGATTCCATTGTATTTTGTACTTTTTTTTTTTTTTTTTGGTACTGGGGATTGAACTTGGGACCTTGTGCTTTCGAGGCAGGCAGCAGAATCACTGAGCTAAATCCCCATTTTTTACTTTTTCTTTTCAGTGCTGGGGTAGAATCCAATACCTTTACTCTAAGCTATATCCCTAGCTCTTTTTTTTTTTTTTTTGAGACAGGTTCTTGTTATGTTGCTAGTTCCCCAGGCTGGGCTGGAACCTGAGGTTCTCCTATATCAGCCTCCCATAATCTTTGTTATTGAAGCTCACACCTGGCATAGAAGCAGACAATAAGTAATTACCAGCATGATGGGTGTTTTCAGAGGGTCAGTACAGGGTGAAATGGAAATGTTCTAGTCACTTGGAAATGAATTGTTCCACTAACATCAGTTTTTAAACTGAATTTGGTCTTTTCAAGACCTAAAATGCTATTGTTTTTCTATCTTTTATTTTTGAGAAAATACACTGGTTTTCTTTCCATTGCTTAAACATGCACACTGGTCAAATATGAGACTTTAAATGACTTCTGAGCTTAACAAGCCCATGTCAGTTTGGGCCATCCAGTACACTGATGCCAAGACAGAGCATAAGAGACTCATTGGTGATAACATTTGTGAAAAATGTCATCAGGAAACGCCTTCAGATCACGATAGAGGTCTGACACTTGTGAGAAGGAGGCACAAGAATGGGGCAGAAAGAGCCGCAGACTGAGATGTATCTGAGGAGGTTCCAGGCAGCCTGGGAGGCCCTGGGGGATTCCCACACTGGCCAACATGGGGAGTCCTTGGACCAGTGCTGTGCTCAGGCACCGGGTACTCCCACCCTACCCTCCTGAACACCTCACCTTCTGTCAGGAGGCCCTCTCTTGGGCTCTAGCAGCTACTCCCTCCTCTGGTCCCTTCAGGCACACCATTGTTCACAACTTCAACTACTGCACTCTCCCCTTGGATTCCTTACACTCTTCCCTCCTTATAGAGAGTCCTTTAACGAAAATTTGCCCAAATCACCCTCTTCACACATGCTGCTTGCTTCTGCTAGGATTCCAACGGATAAGTAGAGAGTGTCTGCTTTGGAATAGTAGAAACAAATGGCTGGCTGACTTTGGGTTCAGAGAGGTTAGGAAGTGGCAAGATGTGGGCATCAGTATAAGAGCTCATTTGAGGTGTTTTCCTGGAAGAAGTGGCATAAAAATGGGCACTGAGGAAAGGTTTCACTATATATATTATGTATGCTGTATACATTACGTATGCAAGCAGATGGGAATGTACCATAAACAACAGAAGAAGAAGGAGGAGGAGGAGGGAGGAGGAGGAGGAGAAGAAGAGAAATTTCTTGTACAGGAGATGTTGCAGAAGCAATGACCCCAAGGAAGTCAGAGGTGATGGTACAAGGGGCACTCACAGTGACAAAGATGGGGTACCCAAGTACGCATAAGAAGAGTTTAATAATGGAAAATGAAGTTGTCCTTTTCTTTTTTTCAGTAAAATATGAAATAAATTGATCAGGAGTGGGGATAGTGTGGTGAGGAGAGAATGGGGTAAAATCATGGGAAGGTGTGTCAGTCAATGCTTATTAGAGAAAACAGATTTAATAAAAGATATACAAACGTATAAGAATTTACAAAATTGGCTTCCAATGGCTGCCCACAGAGTCGAATGTGGAAGAGTGCAAAAGGTCCATCTGCGCACTGGGAATCTGAAGGATGCAGTCGAAGGCAAGTGCAAGTCCATATCAGGAGGCCGAAGGGTCCATGCTGGAGGCTGAAGGGTCTGCTCTGGAAGCCAGGAGACAGCATCTAAGGTCAAAGTGAAGACTGGCGCACTTCTGAAGGAAACAGAAGCGATCCTTCCTTCTTCATTTCCCTTTAACAACATTCTGGTGACAATCCAATTTCGGGTGAGTCTTCCACACCCAGAACTATGCTGAGCCAATTTAGTTGGGCATTTCTTACTCAAGTTGATACAATCAGTCAGCTGTCACAGAGGGTGATTAGAGGAATGTAATCAGACAGTGGGCTCACTTGAGATTTTTGGACAGAAATCTCAAGTAAACAGAGCACAGAATTTTCTACAGTCATACCCTCCTGCAAGTATAGAGAAGGCAGAGTTAGGTTTTGCAAGGCCAGTAGGGCAAGGGTGAGAATGTTGAAGATGTGAGCAGGTGAGGGCAGGGTGATGAAAGAAAGGCGATGTGGGGTGGTCATGGTCATTATACTATCTTCTTTATCCTGACAACTCATTTTTTTCCCTATTGTGAAAGTCAAACAGCTGCAAATTGCTTTAAGTCAATGAAAGGCCCTAGCCAAATACTGGAGAGTTTGATGGATGTATTCCCCCTTAATCCTCTCTGATTTACCACAGTTCTGGCAATGACTGGCTTCTCCTGTGGCGACAGCTTTTGGTGTATGTTACAGTTTAGATCTAAATTGTGCCCCCCAAATCTCATATCTTCAGAGGTGAGCTCTTTGGTAGGTGCTTAGAACATGAGGGCTTCATTAGTGGATTAATCCATTGATGAGATCATAATTAACGACATTATTGGGAGGTAAGGAAACTTTGGATGTGAGGCCTGGTTAAAGGGAGTGAATGATGGACTATTGGGGACTATATCTTGGCCCTGGCTGTTTTTTCTCTGGCTCATTCTCTTTGTCTCTGTTTGGCAGCTGCTCTGAGGTGAGCAGCTGTCCTCTGTCATGTCCTTCCACCATGACGTTCTGCCTCACCTCAGGCCCACACCAATGATCAGGTGATTGTTGACTGAAACCTCTGAAACTGTGACCAAAAATAAATCCTTCTTCTCTAAGTTATTTTTCTCAGTATTTGGTCACAGCAACAAAAAGCTCACTAGCACAGCAGGTTATGCTCCTCTCATGGTTCTAGCTCTTCACTTGGGCTCCAGTGACCTCATTCTCTCCCCTGCCTCTTCTGGCTGATGGTGGTGATAGTTTCTCACCTTCCTATATTCTTCCTTCTTCACCATTTCTTGTCAATTCCCTTAACTTGCCTACTCCTCTGTGAATAGGCCTTTCCTAAAACTCTCTCCAGTTAAACCCTTTTGAATGGGGCATCTTTTCCTAGTCAGTTCTCTAACAGAGACAGAGGATAGAGAGATAATGTGAAGGCCTCTGAGTCAGAGGTGCCTGTGGGGTTGAAGAGTTGTTGGAGGGTGAATTGAAGAGTGAGTGGTCAGAGGCTGGGATGCTAGAAATGATTTCAGAGGTTCCACAGTCATTGGCAATGAGTTGGGCTGAACAGGATGGTGAGAGTGGGTGGCTGGGACAGACGGAGGAGGAGGGCATGGAAGGAAGGAGTCTGGGCAGTAGGAGGCTAGGGTGCTTGACACACGCTCGATATAGCTATGAAGTCACTGGAAATGACTTAAAGAGTGAAATGGAAAAGGAGCGAGTGAGTGAGCCAAGCACTACCATCTGCTGGGAGTGAAGAGGAGTCAGAGAGGTCGGCAGATGATTGCCATGGAGTTGAGTGGGTGGGTACAGAGCGAGGGCATGGACTTCCAGAAAAGCTGCGTTTTTGAGCAAGGAAGAAATATCTGTCAGCAGCAATGAGGGTCATGAAGGATACTCACTCCACCTCTGGGCTCTCTGGTGGTGGGGTGTGGGAGGGGAAAAAAACCCAGCTGCTTCTTGAGAAGGCTCTAGGGAAATAAGGTTTCTGTTTTCAGTTAGAGCTATAGCCAGATTTCTGAGAAAGAGGGGGAAGAAAACATTCAGAAAGAGATGGAGAATGTGGAGAATTTGGCAGTTGGCACATCTAGAGTTCTGGAGGATCCAATGGTGGGGGGCGGAGACGGGGAAGGGGCTTTTAGTATAAGTCAAAAGGTGAACAGAAGGGCTGGGGATTTAGCTCAGTGCTTCCACTGCCTGCCTCATAAGCACAAGGTCCCAAGTTCAATCCCTGGTACCAAAAAAAAAAAAAAAGATGAACAGAGCCTTGTGGGAGAGAATGTGGTCATACTGGAGGTTTGCACGTGGTAAGGTATGTCAACCTAAAATGACTGCTAGAGGGACTGATGTTCCAAAGCAGTGTTTATTCAAGAATGGTAGAGCACTGCAGTCTGGTATACACTGCTATGGTGAAACAGGCATGTCTGAGGTATTTGGGGCAATGGGGAAGATTTTTAAAGGCAGAAAGGGGAAGTCTACATAAGCATCTTAAGCATCTTTTTTTTTGGTACTGGGGATCGAACTCAGGACCTTGCACTTTCGAGGCAGGCGGCGGAACCACTGAGCTAAATCTCCAGCCCCTACATAAGCATCTCAAAGATCACTGGTACCAAGTGCTAGTTGTAGGAGTTGGCATTACCCATTAGTGGACATGGTCCTTAGTAGGCAAGTGTCCATGTGAAGCAGCTCTATGAAATGCTGTAGTTTGGAGGAACTTTTGGTATAGTTTCCATCATAGGCATAAGGGTGTGAGGACTCACTTTTCATGGTCTTCAGACTCCACTCTGGTTAGATTAGACATAATTGACTCATTTTGATATTGATAACTTTCACAGGTGGAACAAGTTTTCAAGCATGGAGGAATTATCCTGATGGTCTTGTAGTGGAAAATGGGGGCATCAATGAAAATTTTAGTTTTCCTTTTAGGAGTGCCCTCTTGGGAAGTTTATAGGGACGTTTATAGGAAGGATGGCCATCATCACACTCTCAGTGACCCAGGGCCTCCCACTAGGTCCCACCTTTGGACAGCCTCAGTACCTCCCAGTTTTATCACTCTGGGGACCAAGCCATTACATGTGGGTCTTCAGGGGACACTCATTCAAACCAGACCAAGGGTAGATCATGGTGGTGGGGAAAGTGATCTTATGAAGCCACACGGGGCTTGCGAGGCTTTCTTCAAGCAGACTGATTGCTCCTGTGTGCCCAGCATAGTGCCGGTCTCTGTGTATAGTAACCATACTCTGTGAAAGTTATACGGTATTTTGTTACATGTATCCTGGACCCTGAAATATTAGGAGTCTCAGAATATTTTTAATGATTTTTAAAGAACAGAAAGCAGCTTATTTGGAATTACGTCTATCTGGAAAAACTGGCACAGTTTAGAAATATAAAAGAACAGAAAGATTATTTTTGCCTTTAAAGAGGTTGTTATGGTTTATGTTTAGATGTCCCTACAAAGCCTCATGTGGACATAAGTGGGGCTTTTTTGGAGGTGGCTGGATCTACAGTGTGTGACACTGTAATTAATTCATAGTGCAGTGCTAGGCTAAAGGCACTAGGATTAAGGGTGTGAGTTCTACCTGCCCTAAGTAGTCTGGATAAGATAAAAGGGGAAGAAAGACACTGTTAGATCCCTTGTTTGCTTGCTTTTGCTGTGTTTTGCTTGCCTGAACTTCTCTTCTGTGATGCCCTTCTGCCGAACTACTGTGCCTAGAGCCAGCCAATTATGGACTGAAATCTGTACAAACTGTGAGCTAAATAAACCTTTCCCCTTTTAACTTTGGGTGTCAGATACAAGAGAAAAGTAACTAACACAGAATTTGGTACCAGAGAAGTGGAGTCATGGCTGTGATATTACCTGGCCATGTAGCTCAAGAGCCTTTGTGACTGGCTTGTGGGAAGAAGAGTTAGCAAAGGTTCAGAGATGCCAGCAGAAAAAAATAGAGCTAGAATGCCTTAGGCTGTACTGTATGTATTCTGGTCAGAGCTCAAAAGACCAGAAAGATGATGGAAATCTTGCCAGTAAGGACCAGATTCTGCAGATTTCTACTAGGAAGAAGGACTACTCTGGCTGTTGGACTCAGGCAATGTGTGTTATACCTTGGCAGAAAGTTTTTCTGCATTTTGCTCATGTCCCCAGACTTTGCTTGAGACTGAGATTAAGGGTGGCAGATTAATTAACTTGGCAGAAGAAATTTCAAGGCAGTCTAATGTTGAGGTGGTGGCATGGCTTCTGTTGGAGGCTCTTAGTCAGATTTATGTTGAGAATCAAGAGCCACAGCCCAGCAGAATGATTTAAAACATTTTGAGTGTGGCCAGAAAGGAAGCTCCAGTATAGCTGTTAACTGCAAAGATAGAGCAGGGGAGATCTTGATTGCCAAGGATAATAGAAAAGATGGCCTGAGGGTATCACAAGAAGTAGCAGAACTCCACCCTTTGCAGCCTCAAAATTGCAAAAGTGAAGGACTTTGTTTTAAGAAGAGAGCCCCAGAGCACCATGTTTCAGAATGATGGTGGACTAAAGAATTTGTTCCTTAGGATTGAGTTCAGAGTGCTCAGTGATCCAGGCACTTGACCCTTACAGCCAAGACAGAAGGAAGCCTGGGTACAGCTCTAGTTGGTGGCAGACCTCGGCATCATTCATATGACTCTGGTTTTAGGTGGATGCAGAATTCAAGAGTTGTATGGGGCTGGGGATTTAGCTCAGTGGTTCCGGCACCTGCCTCGCAAGCACAAGGACCGGAGTTCAATCCCTGGTACCAAAAAAAAAAAAAAAAGAGTTGTAGGGTTAGAAAGGATTCCAGCAAGATTTCAGAAGCAGGCCTGGGAGGCCAGGCAGTGTGCCCCTGAGAGGGCAATGTATAGGGCTGTGAGTGTGAAACTGAAAGTGCAGTGGAGACACCAGAAGATTGGAGAAGCCAGGAACATAGATCATTTAAGAAAAACTGCAAGGAGGGAGCAAAGCTGACCAAAGAGAGAAGCCATGGGAGCTACAACCACCTGCCATGCCCTAGGGGCAGAGCCACCCAAGCCCTTTAGAGTTTACAATTTGCCACAGATTGGCAGGGATACTAGAAGTGGAACTATGGGATTTAATGTTTGCCCTGCTAGATTTTGGACTTGCTTTGATCCTATTCCTTTGTATTGCCCTGTTTGTAACTTTTGGAAGGGAAATGCCTATCTTGTGCCAATGAACATTGGAAATATTTAACTTTCTTTGCATTTGTGCAGGGGTTTGCAGCTAAGACTTTGGCTTAAATCTCAGAGGAGACTTTGGACTTGGACTTTTCAGCAATGCTGAAACTGTTCGGACTTTGGGAACTCCTGGAGACGGACGAAATGCTTTTTTGCATCAAGGGATATGTGTGAGTCTTTGGGGGGCTAGAGGTGGAATGTTACAGCTTGTGATGTCCCCTCAAAGCTGTGCAGTCATAAATGGGGCTTTTTTACAGGTGGCTGGATCTAGAGCATGTGATGCTGGCATTGATTCATGGTGCAATAAAGATGCTAGTGCTACCTGCCCTAAGCAGTCTGGATAAGATAAAAGGGGCAGGAAGACACTGTTAAGGTCCTTTGTTTGCTTGCTTTTGCTTTCTTCTGGTTGCCATGAACTTCTCCTCTGCGATGCCCCTCTGCCAAGGCACCAGGCCTGGAGCCAGCCAATTATGGACTGAAACCTGTACAAACTGTGAGCTAAATAAAATTTTCCCCCTTTAACTTTGGGAGTCTGGCATTTTGTCTCAGCAATGAGAAAAAAGTAACTAACACAGAGGCTAAGTCTACTTGGCCATATAAGACATGTATAAGAATTAGAACACAATTTTATGATAAGTGCAAAAAAAGTGCCCAATAGAAATAAGTAAGAACAAAAACAGGACCCTGAGATTAAATCTGCTATTCTTCCCTCTTGCGTTCACTACCTCAAAGACCTAAGCCACGGTAGTGGTGTTAACCATTACGGCCATACTGAGTAATTTTCAAATGTATGCTTGAGCTTAAATCATGCACCTATGCCCCAGGCCTAAACCTTTTGCTGCCTGCAGGGACCCTTCATTTGGCTGCCCCGCCCCCAAGGCAGATATCACTGTGAAGAAACCAAGTACATCTAAAGCTGAACTCCAGCTCACTCCACCATGTCATATCCTGATTACTTCCCCTGGTTTCTGCTGTTTCTTCTAAGCCCCACTCCATTTAGGTGGGCAACACTTATGCTATGATTTGAGAAGGTAGTTAGAAGGCAGTGTGAGGACCCTAGAAAATGCTGGTGAGTATGAATGATGCTCAGGAGTGAAAAATGGCTTTCCTGTATGGAGATGTGGCCATTCTGCTGGAGAAACCACATATCATTTCATGTGATTACTGGCGTTTGCCTGTCTTCTTTGGAGAAATGTCTAGGTTCTTTGCTCATTTGTAAATTGTTTAAAATTTTATAGTTATTTTATAATATGGAATAATTCTGGGTATACAACAGGCATGAGAATGGGTATATTAGAGTGGTACGAAGAGGCAAGAAACCTTGGGAAAAGGGACAGGAGGTAGAGATGTCAAAGACATAAATTCTTTCCTTTAGGAAAGAGTAAAGAAAGTATACTCTTCAGATTCTGAGTTTATTTTAGTTTTGAAAATTTGCAACTTCATAAGGTTAAAGAAACACTAGTGAACTAGACTGTGAATATAACCATTACTTCAGAATACTACTTAAATTTTTTTTTTTTGTACCGGGGATCGAATTCAGGACCTTGCACTTGCGAGGCAGGCGGCGGAACTACTGAGCTAATCCCTGGCCCACTACTTAAATATTAAAAAGCAGGCAGGGAATTTAGCTCAGTGGTTCTGCCACCTGCCTCTCAAGCGCAAGGACCAGAGTTTGATCCCTAGTACCAAAAAAAAAAAAAGGAAATAAAAAGCCCTATCTTACAATCCTCTAATTTAAAAAACAAACTTCTTGGTATATAAGTCATATATAAGCCTATGACTATTTATACAGTAACATCTAAACTTGGAAAGTATGTTAATTGCAATAATGGATTACAAAAATAATTACTTATATAATACTTTTAATTGAGCATTTAATTATTTTTCACTTAGCAACAATTGATATACATAAATCATTGTGGGATATCATTATAAAAATACATGATACAGAGCTATAGAACCAATTCTTAATCATCATATAATTGATAGCCAGGTATTTAGCTCAGTGGTTCTGGCGCCTGCCTCACAAGCTCAAGGTCCTGAGTTTGATCCCCGGCACCAAAAAAAAAAAAAAAAAAAAGAACGCAAAAAACCCCCCAATAATAATATAACTGATAAAAACATGAAAACAAAGCTGTTATCCACAGTCACAGAGGGTCGAAGAAAATAAAACACAGTATTTACTGATGACTGATAATAACTATAGTACACTCCAAGAGTATTACTTGGTGTAAATTACACAAATTTTATAATTTTTGAAGTAATCATTTTACTTAATCCATATAAAATTGATAAACTAGATTCTGAGTTTTTGTAAAATATTATAAGACCAAGTTTAGATAACCTGTACTATAGGTGTATAAAGTAACTTACTTATTTTAAAACATGGCATGGTTTTAAAGTATATCTAGGGTTAGTTTTGAAGTCTTACATTCTGTAGCATCTATAAATAGTCCAAAGCGAAGAAAGCATACCATCCTCTAAAGGCAAGTGCAATCAAAGCTTCCACTAAGCTGAAACTAAAGTACAGCTCTCCATTTCTTGTCAGGGTCCATGTTGCTAACTGTGGAAAGAAAATCAGAGTTTAGTAAAAGGTAAGTAAATCCACTGTATTTTAAGTAATCTTATGGCTAGAAAAATCACTCATTTTTAAAATAATTTCATTATAATGTATAATTTTGTTATAGTTTTTTTTTTTTTGGTACTGGGGATCGAAGTCGGGACCTTGCGCTTGCGAGGCAGGAGGTGGAACCACTGAGCTAAATCCCCCGCCCTTGTTATAGTTTTATTGTGTCTATGTAAACACATTGCTGAAGTTTCCACATAAAATATAAGCTTTGAAGAATGTTTTAAGGATCAAACTTCTGTGAGTGTAAACTTTATTACTATGAAAAATTAAGATTAGTAAATATTACAAAAGTACTGCCTTAGTATCTCTGAGTAAACAGTAGTTGAGTACTATTAAAACCTCTGCCTATTCCCTAACCTTTCCTATGTGGAATTTTTCATGGTGGGTCTTGGAGTCTGGAAGAACAGGCACTCATGTTCCTGAAGCATGCCTCTGAGTGCCACTCTGGTGGATGGGAATGGTGGGTGACTAGAAACCCATGAAGAGAATCCAGTGGGAGTTTGTGGTTCCAATTTGTGGCCCACTAGCCATGTGTGGCCAATCTTCCTACTGCTCTTCTCTTCTACTTAATGTGACATTCAAGGGAGAACTCTGATGGGTGCTGTTTTTCTTAACAGGAAACTAGTGCACCTAGTATTTTACATGCTGGTAGTAAACAAATTAAAATTTGGAAGTACACTTACATATTTTTCCTTCTTTTTCTAGTTTTTTCAAATGAAGGAAAAGATTACGTTCAGCCATTTTATGTAAATTCTCAGGAACATTCTAAAAGAAAAACAGGGTAAAAGGAAAAAATATTTCTTTTAAAAAAGAACTAAATTTTTTGGAAACCTTTATAGGAAAACCAAATACAACAAAGTTTAATTTAAATACATTTTAACACAGTAACAACCTAAAAAATTTTTTATTTTGTAAATGTGGTACTTTAGGACATCATATGGCTATATATTCTTATAGATAAATTAGATTAAGTTCCATAACAATAGCAGTGTTTTCAGTGCTTAGCATAATGGTACACTGTAGTAACCCATTAATATTTTATAAATGAAGGAATAAATAAATATAACTATTCTTAGATAGTTTTTGAACAGACAGTTCTATGGTTTATTTACTAGGTTACATGATAATATTTTTTTTGAGACAGGGTCTCACTATGTAGTTCAGGCTGGCCTTGAACTCACTATGTAGTCTAGGCTGGCCTTAAACTCCTGGTGATGCTCCTGCCTCAGACTCCTAAGTGCTGGGATTACAGGCATGAGCCACCATGCCCAGTTCACAGTATCTTTATACAATATTCCTTCAGTTTTCCTAAAACAATGTAATATTGACAACTATCATCTGAATGAAAAACAAAGAAAATATTTCTTTTATTCTTTTTTTTTGGTACCAGGGATCGAACTCAGGTCCTTGTGCTTGCATAGCAGGTGGTGAAATCACTGAGCTAAACTCCCAGCCCCTTATTCTTGAAATAAGGATTATAGTTCTGAAACTAACCTTCTTGCCTAAATGCACTGTCTCTATTTCTCAACTCCCTGAAAATATTTTGCCAAGAACACCAAATTACTTCAGTTAAAATTCAATGAATTCTTCTCAGTCCCACTGCACCTGAATTCCACTGGCTAGTTTCTTCCTTTTGAAGATCACTTTTCCCTTGTTTATTCCACTCTCCTTGTCATTAGTCTTCATCTTGGGTATTCTTTCTTATACTTCTCCTAAACACTGATGTTCACAAAGAGCCATGGGCTCCCTTTTCACTAGTCAACTCACCACACCAGTGACACTGATTCCCAAATCTGAATTTACAGATTTGTGATTTTCTAGATTTCATTATGTGAGTTCCCTGAGATCCTTAAAGCATTCCCGATTTATTGGCTAAAGCCCACAGTTTTAGCTAGCAGTGAAGACTTTCTGTGATCTGATCATGCCTCCTTTTCTTGCCTCACTTTCTGGGGCTCCCTTTTTGTCCAGCCACATATACAATCTGTGCTCCAGTTATATGTGGTGTGAGTTTCTAAACATGCAATGCTCCTTCACTGTATTACTCTTAGTGTTTGAACACATTCATCCCTCTGTCTGGAATAACTTCTTCTCCGCCCTGACCTAGAAAATGGTTTAATTCAATGAGTAAATTTCTAAAGACTTTTTTGACCTTATTATCTTGCACCTTTACTATGTAGAACTAATTTCTATTTTTTTTTTTTGGTACCGGGGATCGAACTCGGGACCTTGCGCTTGTGAGGCTGGCGCCGGAACCACTGAGCTAAATCCCCAGCCCTTATTTTTGTGTTTTGACAAACTAAGTATAGGACCTGGAGCAAGTTCAAGAAAGACAAAAAAAAAAACCCCACAAGATTTGAATATTTAAAATGCTCTAAAACCTAAAACCTTTTGCAGATGTTCAGATCATTTCAGATTTTTGGAACACTGTGGATTAGGGGTGCTTAATCTGTATAAGCCATTTAGGATAGTACCTGACATGTAGATATGTGTTCAATAAATGGACATTATTAAAATATAGCCCATATTTCAAGTATTTGTTGAACATATCTGTCTTCATTAAATTATGAATTCTTTAAGGGCAGAGATCTGTAGCCACCTTTGTATCTCTGCATATCAAAATATTCAATAAATGTTCAATGAATAAATCACTCTAGACCTAATGCCATCTGGTATGCATCAGGTGTTTTGCACACTTCTGAATACACACTGAATACCTATGAATGCAGATTTAGCATTTGTTTAAGCATGGGCAGTTGCTTGATGGCTCATCTGTGAGGGTTATGAGAATTTTACTATTTGTATACAGGTTACAAAAAAACACCTTGATGTACCAATGCTCTAGTATTATGAACTGTTTCATGAAATTTAAATATTTACATTACTTTTTTTTTCAGTATTTTGAGACAGGGTCTTGCTCTGTACTTGTGGCAATCCTCTTGCCTCAGCCTCCCCAGTGCTGGGACTACAGGTGTGTGCCGTTATGCCTGGCTACATTACTTTTTTGCCAATGATTTATATTTTTGTGGTGTTGTGGATAGAACTGAGGGCCCTGAGTACGCTAAACCAATGCTCTACCACTGAGCTGTACCTCTAGCTCCAGATAATGACAGTTTTAATCTTCAGATGTTTTAACCGTTCATCCCTCTCTTTTAAAACGAAGCACATGGAGTATAATTTAACTGTTTCTCCTTTTTCTTTCTTGGTACCAAGAATCGAACTCAGGACCTTGAGCTTGTGAGGCAGGCACTGGAACCACTGAGCTAAATCCCTGGCCCTATTTAACTGTTTCTTGATGACTGAAGCCTATGGGACATTAAGGTCCTTTATGAATTGTGGCCCCAAATGACATTCCTAAACTTAACTTCAGTGACAGTCTCATTAACTTATAGCTATACAAGTTGCAGTGGTGGGACTTCTTAAACTCATGCAATCTTATTACAAAGTCTAAATTCTTAGCCGAGAATTTATTACTAACAAAACAGCAAATACCTAAGGAACATTTGCTGAAAAACTGAGTAACACTAACTGAGTGCCACATAGTGCTATTGTACTGTAATGTACTCAAAGGCCACACTCAGAGGTATGGGGCTATTTCCTTATATTTGAAATTACTCATGTTCTTTGATGAGTATTTTCTCCCTTTTAGGCAATGCTACAACTTCTCATTGCCATTAACCCAGTATCTGTCTCCAGCAAATCACCTGGGCTCACTTTCTGTAGGCTAGGACACCAGATACTCAAGATGGCTAAAATAATATGTTGTTATAAAACTGTGGGCAGCAGTTTCTCCTGTAGAGTGAAGTACTTCAAAGTTTAGGAAAGCCTCTCAGGATGGCTATTTTTGTTCTCTATGGACAGTTTTTTTATTTTTTATTTTAGTACTATAGAAGATGAGACTGCTGGTCTCAATTCTAGACAAGAGGCATGAACTATAAAATGTTGACAGATGAGTTCTGATCTGGGATGTGGTACATTTACAGTCTATTGAGTAAATTATTTATTCTAATAAATTTGTGGCCATGCACCAGTAAGATGTCAGACTTACCTTGTAAAGAATTTTTACAAGCTCCGTTTTTGTAAATGATTTTTCAAAATTGTCACGAATGAATGTAAGAATTTGTTGTTCTCGGTAATTTCTGTGAGAAATATATTGTTGAATTGCAGCTTCTGCATTTTGGATTACTGGGCCGTGTCCTGAATTGAGATAATTATACAAATTTCTTCAACCAGATAAAATAATTAAGTACAAAGTTAAATCATTCTATTTGACAATAATTCATATGCTGAATCAAAAAAAGCACACTACACAAATATGAATTATTTGGAAAGCTATACAGGTATAAGACTGAAAACATCTACAATGCCATAAAAACCTTAGAGAATGATATAAAATAAAATCTATATAAAATACTACTGTGTATATTAAAGTAGACTTTAATAATATATAGCAATAAAATCAGCAACTACAACAATAGGTAATATTTACAGAGTGTTATATGCCAAGCACAGTTCTTGATGCTTAATGTACATTATTTTTACAAGGATCCTGAGAGATAGGTACTATTATTACACTTCTTTTATAGTAGACAATGAGGCACAGGGACAGTAGCTACCTGCCTAGGGTGGGTGAAGCTGGGATTCTGACTGAGCACTTTTTTTCTCTTTTCTTTTTTTCTTGTGTAACTGGCGATGGAACCCAGGGGTGCTTTACTACTGAGCTACATCCCAGCCCTTTTTATTTTTTGGGACAAGGTCTCACTAAGTTGCCTAGGCTGGCCTTGAATTTGAGATCCTGCTGCCACAGCCTCTCAAGTAGCTGGGATTACAGGTGTGTGTCATCATATCTGGCCTGACTTGGCTGTTTTTGTTTTTTTTTGGGCTACTAGGGATTGAACTCGGGACCTTGTGCTTATAAGGCAGTAAGTGGAACCACTGAGCTAAATCCCTGGCCCCTGATCTTGATGTTTTTAACCAGTCTGTGCTCTTAATCACTATGGTTAGCTTGATTGAAAAGAGGGAAAGCAAAAAGCAGTCTCATGTAGGCGATCAAGGTTATTAAAAATTCGTAAGACCCATAGTAGAATTTTAAGTCTAGATTATTAATTCACAAATGTGACAACCCAGATTAAGTTATAATGAAATTTACTTACTCTTTAAAACAATGTAAATTAATATATTACACAAATCTGCAAGAGGAATGTTTCACCTGAGAATATGACATCCAGAAGCAGGCTAACCTACTATCACATAAAGATTACTGGAATTTAGACTATGACTTATCAGCTGTGTGGGTATAAGGAAGTGTTGAGTCTCTCTGAGACTGTTTCTTTAACCATGTAATGAGGATATTACCTACTTCAGAGTGTTTTTGTGAGGTTGACAGGTATAAAGGCCCCTGCAGAGAACATGATAGTAGCAGGTTTTAACATATGGTGGCGATGGTTACAGAACATAATTGACATATAAACAGCTGCTGTGCTAATAACCAGTTCACTGGATTCACTAAAGCAAACACTCTAAGAACCTTTAGTAGGCAGCCTCTCATTGGCCACCACATACCTACTTTCTATTTAAAAAGAGCTATGAACATTTATTCCTTTTATGTCATAACTATCTAAATGCCCAGCTCTACTATTCCCTCAGCAGTAGGAATTCATGAAAGAAGGTAAGCATGCTGAAGATATTGTTTTAACAGATTTTCTATAGTTGTTTGGTTAGGAGCCAATTTAGATGGAGTTAGAAGATCAAGGAACCTAGTCCCCTTTCCATCTGGGCCTTCTTGTTAGGTCTTGTGCTTATTTTTTAAGATGGAGAGGAGATTCATATTGTAGAGCAGTGCAGTGATATCTGAGACGCTAACAAGTTTCTTTTTCTGGAGAATGGCAATAAAAATAACATTTTATAGTTGTTATGGAAACTTGATATTTCAATATTGTGAACTAAGAAACCAAAATTCAGAGGTCAAACATTGCTCAAAGTTGCAAAGAGCTAAAATGTGTTTCTAACAGAAAGCAAGTTAACAAAAATAATGGTAGCTTATGGAATGAAAACATTTTCCTGTTCTGATGTAAGCTTATTTCCTTTGCTTAACATGTCAACCAACAGCTGTGCAAATGTTGAAAAATAATTATTTTCTTTATAAAAGGTTATTTTCTAAAAATTTTATTCAATATTTTAAAAAACTTATTAATACACGTTTGCAGTGTGTAATGATTACATTCATTATATAAAAGGTTATTAATGTAATAGCTTTCTCTTTAAATTTAACTACATAGCTTGGCAAGACTTAGGGGTGTAATTTAAAGCAGTTTATACATATTTCTTCAAGGCTGAATATACAAACAGAGACAAGCCAAAATGAACTTCGTCATCATTTGACAAGAATGGTTTGCTCGAATATAAAAATTGCCCACCTGGATATATAATATCAGCTTTGACTTTCAATAACAGGTTTAGGGAGTTCATATAATCATAGAGGTCTTCAAATATAGATGTTCCTTCCCCTAGGATGCAATCCCCAGAAAAAATGGCATTTTCTTCTTCTAAATGTAGAGCCATATGATCATCACTGTGGCCAGGTGTGTATATAACTCTGGTTCACAAAAGAAATAAAATAACAAGTATGAACTCTTAGGCATAGGAGAAATATTGAGAAGTAAATTTTTCTGCATTCTTATTTGGACAACACACAAATAATGATGTCAATGACTTAAAAAAGCTCTTTTTCCCCCTTGTGTCCAGTGAAAATTAACATCAGATAATTCTCCCCTTTAACTAAATCACATGTCACTCTTAAGTACAAATTTAATATTTTCTCATCTTTATTTCTTAAGTAACAAGCATAGATTAAATTTGGAAAATAAAAGAAGATAATAGAGAAAATAAATACAGATAAAGATAATACAGAAGATAAAAATCCGCAACCATTTCCATTAGAAACAATGCTTTCGCTATTTAAGAACATATTTTTTACAATTTTCTATGCATACATTTAAAAACAAAATTGTGATATTACTTTAATATATAATTTTTTACTTGTATTTTCTTACATCATTAATTTTTAAAATACATAAGTGCTTTGCATAATAGGTGACACAAAGTTAACATCCTTATAAATGATCAACACTTTATTTTAGTAGTTAAAAAATATAAGGGGACCAGGAATTTTGCTCAGTGGTTTCACTGCCTGCCTCGCAAGCGCAAGGACCTGAGTTCAATCCCCGGGACCAAAAAAAAAAAAAAAAACAATATAAGGGCTGGGGATGTAGCTCAGTGGGAGTGTGCTTGTCTAGCTTGGACCAGACCATGGGTTTGATACCTAGGACTGAGATAAGACAAAACAAAATAAAACAAAACAAGAAAAAAAGCAGTTTTGAAAACTGATTTCTCCCCTACACTTGATCTTAGCCATAAGGCCAAGAAGCGATGATTTCTCCCCTAAATAAGAATTTAGTACATTTTTATTTCTCTTCTGATTATTTTGATAAAACTGATTATAATAAATATTTTCAAAGCATGGTAAAACTGATAATCATATTTACAAAGCATGATAAATATTTCAGAAATTCTTATTTACATTTTTTTTTGGTACCGGGGATCGAACTGAGGTCCTTGTGCTTGGCAAGGGAGATGGCAGAACCACTGAGCTAAATCCCCAGCCCCATTGTTTCATAACTATCAACAATAAGTCAGTTAAGGAGTAAATCTAAATAATTTGTTCTGCAAAGCATCCCTCAGCTTCTTAGCTACGTAAAGACTTAATTTTCTGTACAGGTCATTTTTTCTTCTATATTACTCTTGTACTTTGAATGATAATTATATTGGGATTTACAGGTTTTACACACTTAAACCTTACACTACTTTGGGGTGGGTACTATTAACCTCTCAACTTACATTTTAGATAAATGAAACACAGGAGATGACAATAAATATGATGGAGGATGGTTTAAATTGCATTTTATTTAGCTTAAGAAGTTAATTATCTGGGCCGGGAATTTAGCTCAGTGGTTTCACCACCTGCTGTGCAAGCGCAAGGACCCGAGTTTGATCCCCAGTACCAAAAAAAAAAAAGAAGTTAATTATCTTTCTATAATAGACAGTATTGAGTTTTATGTGCTTGCGGTATTTTTTAAAATTAATTTTATTTAATTTTATTAATTTTGTACATTTTAGGTATACAATATAATGACATTCATCATTGGAAATTTGAACCTTTACATAATCTCTCTTGGTTCTTATTTTTTCCCCATTCCCCTGCCCGCCCTTCAACCCCTCCATCCCTCCCTATTTACAAAGACTTTGTTTCCATTTTTTCATTGCTTGCAGTGTTTTTAATAAAATTCACAATAATAGGATATTTTGGGCGATACGGTGAATGTATTTAATACTTAGGAATCGAATGTTAAGTTTTTGCTTTAAGAGTGACACCTGCATCTATTTTTTTCTCCTCCTAAAACACCAATAAAGTGATCATAAAGGCATTTTTAAGTAGCATAAAGCCACAGGTATAAGAAAGAATGGGAGAGGTGCCCATATCAAAAATTTGAAAGTTATAAAGAAAGATGAGAGGCAAATGACTTAACAGCCATGAGAACACTGAAGCCTGAAGAGGCCGTAGGGAAAGCTGAAAGCCAATCAGATTTACACTGAAGAATTTCCCGAAGTCTGAGGATTTGGGGCGTCAACGATCTGGAAGCAGAGGGTGAGGTGGGGGAAGAGTGGCTAAAATAAGAATGACTAACTGAAAATCTCTTTAACAAATATTCATGACTAGGGGTATAAGTCTGTGGTAGAGCATGTGCTCAACATGCACAAGGCCCTGGTTCAATCCTCAGAATCAAAAACAAAACCAAAAAAACAAAACAGCAACAAAAACCCCTAAATATTCAGATCTCCAGATTCCCTTTCCATCTTGAGTGGTATTAGAAGTGTTCTAATTCTACTAAAGGAAAAGACTGGAGATTGAATCTTTGAAAAGAATAAAACATATACAAGGGCCAGGGATTTAGCTCAGTGGTTCGGCCGCCTGCCTTGCAAGCACAAGGTCCTGAGTTCTAGGTACCAAAAACAAAACAAAACAAAACAAAATGCAGATACAGATGGGAGTGATAATATCTTAAAAAATTAGTTAAGTACAGGTAGATTCCCAAGTTGCTTTTTAACAATTCAGTTTCTATAATGCTGGCAGCCAGGCCTTTATCTGACATGAAGACTAGAAGAGTTTTTTTCTAAGTTATTTCACCAGGTGACGAAGAAAGACTCTATCAATGTTGGAAGTTCCCAACTAAACAGTACATCTCGATACCATACAGTGAGGGCTCAACACTTACAAAAGCCCCTCCCTCACATTCTCAGAGCTCCCAAATAGCTACAGCTGTAGTCACCCTACTGTGCAGTAGCATACCAGAACTTGCTCCCATCTAATGGTAACTCAGTGCCCAGCCAACAAACCGTACATCCAATTAGATTTTAAAGACATATTTAGGGCCGGGGATTTAGCTCAGTGGCACTGTGCCTACCTCGCAAGTGCAAGGTCCTGAGTTCGATCCCTGGTACCAAGAAAAAAAAAAAAAAAAGACATATTTAGACATGGAAAGTTTGAAAAATGAACCCTTTCTCAGGAAGCTTTTGGAGATGGATTTCAATAAGAAAGGGTACACAAAAGTTATGAATTACAGGAAATAGGCCAACAGACACAGGAGACAGGCAAAGGGAAGCCCCAGGTGACAATGACGGGAGTTTGATAACAGCAGCTGGAAGCCTAGAGGAAAACCAGTCCAGACTGGATAGAGCAAATTAGAAGTTAGAAGGCACAGACGGAGGGTTCTTCTGGAATATGAAATTGAGAGAATCTTGATATATTTAAACATACTGAGAGAAGGTTTATACAGTGGACCCTTGACTTAAGAACTCGCTTGGTTCCTGGGGGCTGGTTGTTTTTGTACCTCAAGTTGGCTGTAAGTCAATGTAGTTGAGATCTAGATGTTTACCTGGATACATGCTATAGATAACAAGAGGCAGATGAATCTTCATTAACCTAATTAACCCAAATTGTATGGCAGGCTGGTTGTAACTTGAGTTCCCGCATTAAGTGTATAGAAAACTATTCAAATAAAATAAAGCAATTATTAGGTACATGAAAGGAGGGAAAACAGGAAAGGAAAAGTAAGCAAGCATAGTTTACTACATGCTTCAGCTGTATATCCTGTTGTTACGGCTTCTATCTAGATGCCCAGCCAAAACCTCAGGTGGTTATAAGAGGTGGGTGGATTAGGGTGTGTGATGTGGGAGTAAGAGTGTGATGCTGGGAGTAAGGGTGCACCACCCTGGGTGTGGTTGGTGCCACCCAAAAGGCAGGTAGCCTGGAAGAGATAAAAGGGACAGAAAGAAGGCAGGCCTGCTGCTGGTGCTTCTGCTGCTGTTGCTGCTTCATTAGTTTGCTCTGCCATGAGCTGTTTCTTCTCTGTGATGCCCCTCTGCCATGCCACCCTGCCTTGGACCCAGCCAACTATGAACTGAAACCTCTACAAACTGTGAGCTACAATAAACCTTTCCTCCTTTAACTTTGTGTGTAGGGTATTTTGTCTCAGCAATGAAAAAAGTAACTAAGACAACTCTCTACAGTGGTAAAAATATTATCTTTGAATAAATTCCCTCTCACCCATCTTCGTTCCTTCCTTTCTTTTCTTCTCTCCTCTGCCCCTCTTTCTTTTCTTCCTCTCGCTCTCTTTAGATTCTTTCTGGTGAGTCTTACATATTTTCACTAATTCTGTCATAAAAAATTAACTAGAATATTAACAGATGGAATAAAAACATGTTGAAAAACAGTAGCATCATGAGCAAATAAAGTTTAAAAAACAGGAGTGTTCCAATATTATAAAATCTCTGAAAATAATAATAAAGTTATGGAACTAGTAAGTTCTTCTTCCTGGACTTTTGAAAAGACATTTGACAAAAAACTTTTAGTAGTATTTAAGAGACTTGAAATGACTGTAACTTAGGAGTTTCTCTTTTGCCAAAAAATCAAAATTAACCACATTTTAAATATTAAATACTTAAACTATAAAGTTAAATCTGCTAAAATATAATTTATATAAGGTATAAGAACATGAGATACTGCTGTAATGGGAGCAATTATTATTATTATTATTTTTTGGTACCGGGGATTGAACTCAGGACCTTGTGCTTGTGAGGCAGGAGGCAGAACCACTGAGCTAAATCCCTGGCCCGGGGGCAATTATTCTTGAAAGGCCAATGTCTAATGTTAAGAACTATTATGTTTTTATGATTTCGAAGTTTATGCTTTATATATTGCAAACACTATATATAATTGCTCCAATAGTGAAGTATTAAAGAGCTGTTTGAAATAATTTCATTTGTCTGATTAAACCTGTAAATAAAACAATGTTATATAAAAATAATCTCAGGAGGTATTTTTCTAGCCAAGTATAAAACCATGCATCTGTGTGTGGATATGTATCACTTTTTGAATGAACAGAATGCATTAACAAAAAACTTATTTGTGTATGTGTGTGTCTGTGTGTGTGTGCATGCATGTGCGCAAGTGTGCCTGAGGTACCAGGCAAACACTAACACTGAGCTGTATCTCTGGCCTCATTTTTTTTTTTTAATCTATGAAAAATCATTTGGAGAGCCATTCATTTTCAGTCCACAAATTCTCTTATCTGTCAACATGTTTGCAATACTGCCTTTTTCTTTACCTGCTGCCACCTCAGAACTTAGTAATGGTTTATTTTCATTTTTTTTTTTTTGGAGGAATTCCATTTACTGTGGATGCATTTTCACAATATATTTCATTGTATCAATCAATTATCAGTGAAATTATCAAGTGTTTATAACATTTTTAAGAATGGCAGACTCACAGAACATGCTAGTCAACTTGCAGTTTGATCTCTTAATGATAACAGAGAATTGTAATTGAACAGGTAACAAGGGATTTGCTTTTCAAAAGATTAAATCCAAACTGAACAGAATTCTACCTTAAAACTTATTCCAGCCAAATACTGGAATAAAAGTCAGGATCAATACATTCTCTTAACTTCAGATTTCTAGAGTAATTTGTGATAGTGACCAGGAGACACTCTCATTCAAAAGCAAAACAAAGCAATGTTTTCTCATTATTGACAATGCAATTGATCCATCTCACTTCAGTGATGGGAGTCATTCACACAGGTGCTTCATGTAAATCCTAGTTTATCTTATCATAGATTTGAGTCTACTCTGTCATGGGTGGCTGGGAATTTGTGTGCAATCTTGGTGGATTATCTTCCTTTGGCCCAGGTTTGCTAAAAGACGGGATTCCACCAGCCTTTCTGATAGAGAGGAAACAGATTTTAGAAGGGAGTGGTTACTCCTCAGGTCAGTTCTGCCCTGGCTAGCTCTGTCAGTGTGGTAGGAATTGAGACAAAGGCAGTTTGTGACAAATTAGATACGAGTTTATATAATGACACTGTATGTATTTTCTACCCGAGGACATTTTGCCAAGACACTGGAGTCCTCTTCCATCAGCTATTGTGAATAATAAAGATTTTCAGGTTAAAATAAGATCTGACATCTGGATTGTGTGTGTTCAAAAATAGTGAGGGAATAATGACTCTTGGGGAAAAGCAAAACTCATAAAATTAACACATATTTTTTGAAATTTCAACACATTATCAACTTATAACAAGTACCAATGACTAAGAAAGGTAGAAAAGTTTAATTTAAAAAAATGTTTCAGAGTATATAAAGATGGAAATACTGTCATGCCTCAACACTGGATTTTATTCACTTGTTTGCTTCTAAACATGAACCAGAGTCAGCCTTTGCTTAGACCTCTACGTGGAATTCCAGTCTGTGTAATATCATTACTGAAATTCTTGTCTTTACATTTTGTTGAAGGAAGAGACCTTAGTTATCATGTAGGCCAACTTACTGTGAACTGTATCGTTGCAAATAAGCAGGCTTTGAGTTTGATTCAGATGGTAGATTTAATACAATTCACACTGGATTTCAATATTTTCGATATTTAAGTCAGGTACTAAGATAGCTTACACTAGGGGGATCATAAATTTCAACTTTGTCACCTGGGTGACTAATGCTTTAATTTGCATAATACTGTGTTAAAATTCAGTTCACATAAGCAAGAGGAGAAAAGGAAATGACATCAGAGGAGATTTGGTAAAGATCAGAGGAAATGTGGCTGTGGCTTTCCCATTCATCAGTTTTGCCCTCTGTATAGAATACTACTGTATTTTATAAGGACGGTTCTCTCAGAAATTCAGGTCAGCAAAAGCTATGAGATTGACTTTTAAGAAATTATACATCTCTAGAAAAGTTCTGAAGGTGAAATCCAGAATTAAATCCCTACCAGAAAAGTCTGTTTAGCTTTCAACTTTTTACTACAAGTATTTTTGGTGGGTTATTACCCCTGCCTCTATTATATTTTGCCTTTTTTCCTTCAATGTTTGCAAGTAGGCAATATCAACTGGACAACAAACACTTGAATACCTAAAGACATAAGCAGATTTTAACTTTCTGTTTATGAAACTTTTGCTTATAAACAAGTCCGTAGGCAAATACTGAAACAACTGAGTTGACTTCATAGAAATGAAAATCTGAAACGATGGCCTTCAGGAAATGAAATGTTTTATTATAATGAAAAATTATATTTTAAGAAAAGATTATTTACCAGTAGTAATTTTTAGAACTGTGAATAGTTTTTATTTTTTATTCTTTGAGTTAGTTTCCTTCCAATCTTAAAAACAGATTTCCTTTTTTTTTTTTTTTTTGGTACTGTGGATTGAACTCAGGACCTTGTGCTTGCAAGGCAGGCACAGTGGGTGCTGAGCTAAATCCCTGGCCCAGATTTTCATTTTTAACTTGTCCTAATCAGAATGAAGCACAACAAATATTAAATAGAATTCAAATAATATTTAAGTCATTGGCATCAATTTACTCTTGAGTCCAAGATAATATTTAACTACAGGGGATGCAATGACAAGAAGTTAGCATGCGGGGGTGGTTTTTGGGGTGCTAATACACTTCTCTGTCTTCATCTGAGTGTTGTTCACACAGCTTGTTCGGTTTATAAAATTCATTGTTGTATGTTTCTAACATGTACACTTTTATGTTTACATATTACACTTTAATAAAAAGTTAAAGAAACTGTGGTCCTGCTCATGTTGATGGCAATTAACTTGTCCTAATCAGAATGAAGCACCTTTATTCTGAATGAAGTTAAGGGCTGAATATTCTTAGTTTGCAAAATTAGGTGTAGATCTAATAGCCATGATTCTATGTATGGTAAAGTGTGATACACAAGTACCATAAGCTCCAAACCTTTAACATGGATGCCCATTATTTCATTTTCTCTTTCTCAGTCAGTTGTTTATCTACTCATCTCTTGAGAAGAATTTACTACACGTTAATTATCAGTGCCTTCTATATGCCAAGGACTGAAGGTATAAAGAGGAACCTGGTGTCCGTCCACGTCAGAGAATGGCTAATTACTAAACCCATTTTTCTTTTTTCTGGTCATGCAGTTAAACTTTATTTCCTAATTTTCCCATGGTTAGGGTGGCACCTGACCGAATCCACAGCTTATGCTGCAGAAGACTTGTTCCATGAAAACCTACCACACAATATTCCTTCCATGCTTTTCCCACTCTGGATTGATTTAAGTGATTATGACAACCTTGAAAGCAAAGTGCTTAGGTAGGTGGACTCACAAGATGGAAGGACACTTAATCATTGTCTTGCTGAACACCTTGAGGGCCACTTGCTAATTAACCTATTTTAGACTTCATGTGATGAAAATAAGCTTATTTCATGTTCGAGCCATTATACATTTCCTTGGTTTTCTGTGCCAACTGGCATTAACTATTATGGTGAGCTTAAGGAGCTGATTACCTTTCAAAGAGATAGCAAGTAAGTTATAATTTAGCAAGTGCAATAATAGAATAATAAATGTTATGTGAAAGTGGGAGGAGGGAGCTGTTAATTCCGCCCAGAAAGGATTCTTAAAGTAAGTAACATGTGAACTGGACTCTGAAGAATAAGTATATAAGAATTTACTAGAAGACAAGTATGGGGAAAGAGCAACATTCAGAAAAAAGAAAGTTATAAACAAAGGCATGAATAAATATGAGTAATATAACATATAGCTAACTGTGTTTGTAAGGGGAACAGTGGGAATTCAGACCAGAAATGTGGTTTGGGCCAGACTGGCACACTAAGAAGAATACACATTATCTTGTAGGCAGTGAGAGTCACCAAAGCTTTCAAGTGACTGTATGAGTCTAAAAGGTAGCCTAGAAAGGGGAAAGGCTGGAGACAGGAAAATTAAGCACAAATTATCTGTAATGGACATGAAAAAGAGACAGCAATGACAAATGTTTCTGAGACAAAAACTAACTTGAATAGATATGGGGTGAGTAGAAGAGGGGGAATGATAAAGTGCAGTTAAATGGTTAAAGGTAATCCTGAAACATCTATCTTAGAAGAATGAGTAAGGTCCTAAGAACAAAGCAAAGGAGATATTCTGAGATCAGAAAGCAAGTATAGATTGTAGGACAAGGAGAACCATAATTAGTTCAGCTTTAAAATTACTCAGTGTGAAATACTTTTCTGAATACCTTAAACAGATCATGAGGGATTATGGGTCTGGCTTAACATCTCTTCACTATAGGTACAGGTCATCTTTTGGAAATGAGAACATGGGAAAGCCCTGAATTGAAGTGTAAGTAGATCTCTAAACTACCATAGGAAGAAATGCTAATTTTTAAATCTTATGTAAAAAAATTGTAGGAGTCAAACAAATAATTAAAAAGGGCATATAGAGTGAAAAGTCTTTCTTTTCTGGTTTCTCAAGCAATCCATTTTCCCTCTCCAGAGTATGCAATGATACCAGGTTTTTTTGGTTCTTCCTGAGGCATTCCTCCCACATACAAGTGAATATACCTATATCCCCCTTCATCGTGTGTGTGTATATATGTATTATATACACATATATACACACACAAAAACACACATACATCACACCCTCTCCCTTCCCAAGCAAGGGACATCCACTTACTTTAGAGTGGCTCCCTCGGTCTTAATCACATCTTGATCTTTTAGATAAATATATTGTTGTGCTCCATTTCCTATAATTTCTTCTTTATGGGGATTCCGTGGGAGTTTTTTAATGCAATAGGCAGTGTCTAGTTAAAAAACATGCAAATATATTACATCAGATTTAGATGATGCAGCTTTTTAAGAGATCAGTTTTTATATAGCTAACACTTATGAGTGCACAAAATACTACAAGACAACAGAAAAATGGGATTAATTATAGCAGCTTATCTCTGTTTTTTTTTTTTTTTTTTTGAGACAGGGTCTAGCTATGTAATCCAGGCTGGCCTTGAACTCACTATGTATTCCAGGCTGGCTGTGAACTCATGGCAATCCTCCTGCCTCAGCCTCCCAAGTGCTGGGATTACAGATGTGCACCACCATTCCCGGCTTATCTCTGGTATATAAATACAGTACTCATATATCTCAATAGATGAATTTTTATTCTTGTATGCTCCTTTGTGACTTTCTAGTCATTTCTTTTTCTTTTTTTTTTTTTTTTTGGTTTACCTCACTTTTATTCACCCAAACAGGGGCACAAGCAATGAAGGTAACACAAGATTCATCTGCTTTCCAATATCCATTAGTACATTCTCGGGTAAACAACTTAACCTTAGCTGTCTTAACTTTTACCTAGTAAGTCATTTCTATTTTATATAGACACCTGAAAGTAGTTCTTCATAGTCTCATCTAGCTCTGACAATAGACAGGCATTGAAGAGGCAGTTGCATGGAATTGGAGAACTTTTCTCTATCCAGGTGGCGACATATGGTAGAGAAATCATGGCAGTGGCTAAAAAGAGCATACTAGTGTATGGTTTTTGCTGTGAGTGCTGAAAGGGAACCCCAAGACTGAGGTATTTAATCTTTAACATAAGTTTAAAACATACTCCTCACTGAATCAAACAAAGTTAACAGATGAGTCCAATTATCTAACCAGTAGACTATGTATAGTGAATATATGTGCCATGGTTTCAAAGCACTTAAAATCTGTCATGGGTGGGGAAATGAAACTTACAAAGGGAAACAAAGACCTATACTCAGTATTATTGAGCTATATCTCCAGTTCCATATAATTATTATTATTATTATTATTTTTTTTTTGGTACCAGGGATTGAACTCGGGTCCTTGCGCTTGCGCAGCAGGCGGCGAGACCACTGAGCTAAATCCCCGGCCCCCCATATAATTATTTTAACAGGAACAAATTCTCATTTTTTAATGTTTGAATAATGCTTCATAACATCACTGGAAATATTAATTTAAGCTGATATGAATGTGGTATTATGTATGTACAATAATGTCTAATTAAAAACATTCTAATTGAATGCAAACATTTGACTTCTAGATCTCAGATGTATATGTGAGAGACACTCACCTGTGGTTGCAAAATAATAAAACTATCAGGTAATAAAATATATTTTCTGGGCCTGGGATTTAGCTCAGTGGTTCTGCCACCTGCCTCACAGGCAGAAGGTCCTGAGTTCGATCCCCGGTACCAAAAACATATATATATATATATAAAATAATATATATATATTTTTCAAAGATTTACTCAAAACTGAACCAAACCACCTAAGCAGCCTTGGACTACACAGTCTCATGTCTAGTAAACTATTATGAGTCCCCAAATTATATTCCAATTGTGTTTTGAAAATTTTGTAAGCAGGTTGCTTTGAAGTTACTACATCCTCCTACACAAATTATATCAATGGCAGTTATATTTTTAGTGTGACCTGTAAGAATACAAGTGGTCAACATGGTAAAGTGTCTGAAACATTTCTTCCCTATCAAGAATTAAACAAAATTGAGCTGGGCATGGTGGCCCAGGCCTGTAATCCCAGCACTTGGGAGGCTGAGGCAGCAGGACTGCCATGAGTTCGAGGCCAGCCTGGACTACATAGTGAGACCCTGTCTCAAAAAAAAAAAAAAAAAAAAAAAGAACAAAATTATAAAAGAGTATGCAGCTAAATAAATGATAAAATGGAATAAGAATGCTAGTGATTAAGCATTTAGAGAATGAGGAAATAACATGTATCTTTTAGGGGGAGATTCTAGAAGGCATTTTTGTACAATTGCAACCCCAACCAACTTGAGGTCTCAGTGTAGCTTGTCTAGCTTCAATAATGTCTAGAAAGAAAGACAAGGGTCAGGGATTTAGCTCAGTGGTTCTAGCGTCTGCCTTGAAAGTGCAAGGTCCCAAGTTCGATCCCTGGTACCAAAAAAAAAAAAAGGGAATGAATGAATGAAGAAAGACAAGCCATTTCTCATGAAATATTAAAATTTTAGTGGCTATAAAAAGTAGTTAAATTCTGCCTCTATTTTCTTTAAATCAACTGAATAGGTAATCTATTATATAAATATTAACTTCAGTACAGAGCCTAGAATTATTTTAATTTTTAAATTGAAGGAAATGTGTCAAGTATGCATTAATGGGTGACTGGATAAACAAATCATTGTGTATTTACACAATAGACTACTTCTTGAACAATAAAAAGGAACAAAACTACTAATACACAAGCATGGGTGAACTAAAAAACATCACGATGCCATATAAAAGAATTAGACAGTGATTATTCCATTATGTGAAATTCTAGAAATGGCAAAACAAATACATAGTGGAAGAAAACAGATTAATGGTTGCTAGAAATGGGGAGCAGAATCTCTGCAAAGAGACTTGAAACTCTTTATGGGGTGGTTCTGGAAGTGTTCTATATCTCGACTAGAGTGGTCACATAGGTATTTACATTTGTTAAAACTCACTAAACTGTATGCTTAAAATGGGCATATGTTATGTATGTAAATTAAAGCTCAATATAGTTGATTTATGAAAGTAAAAAAGTGGAACATAAACATTTTAATTTTTCAAATTGACCTTCATGCTAAAAAAGAGTTGACTGACCGAAGTGACAAAGCTAATTTAGAACTCTCAAGGTAATTTTTAAATCCACAAAATATAATGGGCAGATTGACTATAGAAGCAAAAATTGAGGAAATGTTAGGATGAGAAGTTAGGAGTCCTTTGGGTGCAAAAAAGAGGGTAAAAAAGTTAGGTTAGAAAGATTTTGGTTTTTAGTAACTGGAAGCCTGGGGATACAGGGTACAATAGCTTAGCTAAGATTACCCTAATGTCCTAATTGCAGTCTAAAAAATACCTATTTAAAAATATTAGTTGAATGCACATGCTCATCCTTGTGTGAATTAATGTCCTTGGCCCCCTTGCTATACTTAAATATCAAGCACACTGTCATTCTAACATCTTTCCTTCTGTAATCTCTCACATGGACATGTCATTTTCTCAGGAGCTCACTGCTTCTCTCCATTCAACCCTAATAAAATAGCTACTGCCTTCAACTTTACTTTCTTTTGTATAGCTTTATTTTCCTTCATAGCACCTACCATTATCTGATCTACTTACCATTTACCTTCCCAGTTACAGGGAGAGTATCCCTTATCTGAAATGTCTGGGATAAGTTTTTTGTATTTTGAGGATATTTGCAAATATATAATGAAATATCTGAAGATGGGACCCAAGTCTAATACAAACTTTGTGTTTCACATATACCTTCTATACAAAGCCCACAGGTGTATTTTCAGTATGTTTTTATTTCATCAAGTGGTGTGCAAAAATGTTTTGTATGTTAAGGCATTTTGGATTGTCAAATTAGGGATGTTCAACTTGTAGAATGAAAGATTCATGAGAACAGAGACTGTTTTGTTTGCTGCTCTATTCCTTATGCCAAGAACAGTGATTAACATATAGCAGTCACTTAAATATTTGTTTAATGAATGAATGAATCAAGGTGTATAATATGGGATGAAAGAATGTGGGAATGAAAGGGGGCTGGGGATTTAGCTCAGTGGTTTCGGTGCCTGCTGCACAAGCGCAAGGACCCAAGTTCGATCCCCAGTACAAAAAAAAAAAAAGTGAGAATGAGAGTTGGTAAAATGTCAGGGTTGAATAGATATTTTGTCTTAATTACAATATATCTTAGGAACTGCCTTAAAGTTATGAAGGTCTGAGATCACCTATTTATACGTGGACAATAATGGCATTTACCTTACAGTATTTAAATAAAGGGTTTAGCACAGTGCCTGGCACAGTAAATGCTTAATAGTTGTTAACTGAAATTGATCTTTTTCATTGGATATTATGGCTTGTATCTAGATGTACCCCCAAGCCTCAGTGCTTATAGTGGGGCTTTTGGAAGGTGACTGGATCATGGGCATGTGATACAGGATCATGGGTATACGATACTGGCTTAGTCATTCATTAGTTTAGCATAGTTCTAGGTGTGAATGATGGATTTACTGAAGAGGAAAGACCCATCCTGGGTTTGGATGACACCACCCAATAGACTTGTTCATTTTGTTTTATTTTATTGGTACCAGGGATTGAATTCAGGACCTTGTGTTTTTGAGGCAGGCGGTGGCACCACTGAGCTAAATCCCAGGCCCAACACCCAAAAGACTTGTAATCTGGATGGAAAAAAAAAGAAAGGAGGCAGGCTGCTGCTTCCTGCCTACCATGCCATGGACTGTGTCTCCTCTGCTATGCTGCACTAGCTTGGAGCCAGCGACTATGGACTGAAACCTCTGAGGTTATGAAAGAGAAAACTGAACTTTTTCTTTTCTCCTTGTTAAAATTAGGAACAACATTTAAATTACATCAATTTCTAAAAATACTATAGCTTGCTTAATAAATTATTCCCCAGATATTATTTTCTTCAATGAACTTAACATTTTCTGTTTACCATTATTGATGCTTTTACAAATATCTTCTATGCCTCCAGAATGATCGGGATGCCAATGAGTCACTAGGATTTCCTGGATTGCTGTGTTAAATTCAACCAGAGCTTGCTTTAAACAGCTGATATATTCTGGAATTGCTGTTTCTCCAGTGTCAATGAGGATTCTCCTGAAAATTAAATGGAAGATAATTACACAATTGGAACAGAGTTAATATGAGCATATTTCTCACACAAACTATACCAAACTTAAGAAACTTTATAAATTATTTTGCTTCAACATGCTAGGAAACCAGCTATATGTTACTTTAGTTTAACTACAGTAATTTTACTGTAAGAAAGTTCTTTGAAACAAATTATAAATGTAAATCTGAACAAGTAATAATAGCAGTAATCCTGAACACTTACATAGCAACTAAAACATGGCACTGTTCCACATGACAACTGTTTAAGGGAGATATTTCATTATTATATTCAGAAGTTAAATAAATCACCCAACTATATATCCCAAATATTATATTCAGAAGTTACTCTGCAAATGAATGACAAAATCAGCACTCAAACCCAGATATTCTGATGCCAGAATATATACTCTTTTTATTTATTTATTTAAGAATATATGCTCTTATCTACTCAGCCTTTTACACATTCCTCAAATGTTTCATAGATATGAAAGAATCTGACTCAAAAGCATCCCCAAAGAAAACTGGCCTTTTGCACTAGATATCTAACACTGAAGTTTTATATTTGTGCCTCTACACATAAAAAGGGCTGCAGGAAGCATAGAGTAAAGGTCTGAGCTGTTTTATTTCTTTACTTAGATAATCCTGTTATATATTTTTGCTCGTGGTTGTAATCCTTTCTTACATTTTACTTTCCTCACTATTAGGTAATCAGGAGACACTTCCCTTAAGAACCAACTCATGAACTTAATTCACGCTATTTCACAGTAACACCCCATTAATTTGAGCTGAGAGAAGGCAGTCTTGATGAGTCATTAATTCATTCATCAAGAATGGTTTATAAATTACCTACTATGTACTAGCCTTCATTTCATGCAGAAAGCAAGATAAACAACCCTGCTTATTTTCTAGTGGATGGTAGGAGGGGGAAGCTGTGTATGATCAAATCAATAAAAGTAACCAAAGAAAGTATTTTACAGAGCATTATAAAAGGGTAGGTAGATAGTAAGAAATTTGATGGCTATCCTCCTCACCCTACTGTTTTGGGGATTGAACCTAGGGGTCTTGCTCCTGCAAGGCAAGCACTGCCATTGAGCTACATTCCTGCCCTTGGATAGCTATCCTTATATTGGATGGATTTGTTTCCCTGATACCCACAGCTAATAAAAAACAAACTGGCTTTATATTAATTTATAATTAGAAGCAAGTTTTGGTATGCTATTATATAATAGTGTTACTAGAGATAACAACAATGTACTATACATTTCAAAAAGCCAGAAGAATTTTAAAGTTTTTGCCATAAATTAAAAAATGTAGGAGATAAATGTTTAATCTGATTAACATTACAGTGTAAACATGTATCAAAGCATTACATGGTATCCCACTAACATGTACAATTTTTGTTTCTATTAATTAGTTTAAAAAGATTAAAAAATTAAATCTGGCATCTCACTGGGGAGGACAGCAGTGGCCTCATGGCCAGCTAGATTGTTTGTATCCTAAATTCTATGTAATAGTGGGACAGTGTAGAAGTAGTGTTGAAAGGTCTGTTCTGCAGATGAGTGACCAGAGGTTATACTGATCCAAGGGAGCATTATAATACCTCGATTGAAGTGAAAATGTAAGGAAGAGACTGTTCAAAGAACATTTAGAACACACATCAACAGAACTTTTATTTTTAAACAGCTGGATGAAGAAGGGAAGGGAAGGAGTTGATCATTCTGAAGTTTCTAGATGATTTGTGTGCCATTAACAAAGACTATAAACACTGCAGGGAACAAATTTGAGATGAACTTGATTTGGGTCAACAGTGAACTTTGATGGAATTCCTACCCATCTCCCCTTGCTTCTCCAAAAAAAAAAAATTAGCACGTAACATATATTTTATACATTTATTCACTTATTGCCTATCTCCATATCCTTCATCACTCTAGAAATCTGAGTCATCCCAGGAGGGTAGGAATACTGTCTGTTTGGTCTAAGGAATTTATGTTTTATTTTCATATCTATAATACATTGTGTAATGCTTGGGCCTGTATAGATTTAGTTACACTAAATTAAAAATACACCAAAGAGGGGCCAGGGATTTAGCTCAGTGGTTTCGTCGCTTGCCTTGAAAGCACAAGGACCTGAGTTCGATCTCTGGTACCAAAAAAACCCCAAACAAACCAAAGTTATAACACTATCATACTTCCACATAAGACCCTATACCCCATAATCCCAGATTTTGGCTACCTCTATGCATCTGAGTTATTTGGTGTTCACCTATTTCAAATTCTTGATGCTTCTTAGAGTCACTTGAACTACTTTTGGGGTCTTCTGGTCTCTGAGAAAAATCATGCCATATTTTAGATCAAGGTGCCTCAATTATTTTCAAGGCCCCTTATTATTATTTTTTGGTACCAGGGATCGAACTCAGGACCTTGTGTTTGTGAGACAGGCAGCGGAACCACTGAGCTAAATCCCCGGCCTGCCCCTTACTATTTTTAAATTGGTGTCTTCCCTTCTAAGAAACTGTTTTAAAATATCTGGCAATTTAAAATTGAATTTAAATCTCAGTATTTTAAATAAAGACCAGGTCATATCACACTGATCAATAGTCATGACAAAATAGGGTTAACACACAGATAGGCTAAAATCTAGTCGCAAGGGAAATATCTTTTGGAATGTGTGTGCTGCTTGCAGGTCAAAGTCTGACAGGTGTTACGTTTTATACATAAAATGTTCCCCCAAAGTTTCACATGTTCAGAGGGGCTTTTGAAAGGTGACTGGATTATGGGGGCACTAAACACATCGGTGAACTAACCTATTGATAAGTTTATAGCTGAATGTGCTGTTAGGTAGGGCCTGGTTGGAGGGGATATGTCACTGGGACATGACTAGAAACGTGTACTGTATTTTTGTCCCCAGCTCGTTTTCTCTGTTTCCTATCATGGGCTGAGTGGCTTTCCTCTGCTGCTCGTTTTTTTTTTTTTTTTTTTTGGTACCTGGGATTGAACTTGGGACCTTATGTTTGCGAGGCAGGTGCCGGAACCACTGATCTAAATCCCTAGCACTCTGCTGTTCTTCTACCATGTCATTTCTGACCTGTAGCCAGCTAACCATGGACTGAATCCTCTTAAACTGTGAGTCAAATAAATCTCCTGTCTTTTAAGTTGCAGGTGTCAGGTATTTTGTAACAGAGATGGTAAAATGACTAATACAACAGGCCTCTGGCACTAGAGAACGTGGTTCCTGGGCCTCTTTTTTTTAGGTCTCCTAGTAGTCCTGTCTTGGTCTAGAAACTTGGTATTGGCAAAGGAAGGATATTAACACTGAGGACAACAGGACTTTCACAAACTCCTGAATAAACACTATCTATTCAGAATGGAAAAGTAGTATCTAGATGCTACAATACCTACAAATGAGTTTGTAGCAAACATTAAGGGAAAAAGGTCACAAAGGTTAACATCTTGATATAGCGATTAAAACCATTTGGAGCTTCTATATTGTATTTTGTCTTTAGAACAACTCTAGGGAGGTACTATTTTTTATTTCACAGAAAAAGAAACTAGCCTTCAGAAAAGCTAAGTGATTTGCTCTAGGCCTTATGAGCCAGCAAGAGGCAGGGGTGGCAAGCACTAATGTTGAGGTAAAAGGTCCAGTGACTTCATTTAAGACACTAATTTTCTCTCTGGAAGAGGACTGCTTAGGCAAGCCCCTGGAATTTCTCATGTGTCATAAATAAAATTTCAGTTCTAGACTAAGCACGTTCTGTCAATAGTTATCACAGATGATTACATAGTATTATCTTTATCTGGGTTGGTTTGTTCTTCATGGTCCCAGTATCTCCAACTCAAGAGGTAATATTGCAAATTCAAATTAGTTAACTGGTACATAATAGGAAACATAGTAACTATCTGCTACATGAAAAATATTCAATTAATGGGAAATTAGTGGAATCAACTTCTTTATGGATATTTTATATCAATATTAAGGCAGTTATTAACTGCTCTATCAATTTGCTGTCATACTAACCAAATTATTTTCTGAGCCACTACTACGAACCCAGTGCTGTCTAGATTGTATAAGTAGAGATGATGATTAGCTAACATCGTATGCTTTTCACATGCTGACATTTGTTTTCCATGTATGTGTTCATTTGGATTTCACTGAATCCTCGTAATATTCCTGTGAGGTAGGTACTACATAACCCTCATTTTATACGTTAAGGAATGTGAAGCTTAGAAAGATAACTGTATTGTTCAAAGTAATATAGCTAATAAATGGAGCCAGGATTCTAACCTAGGTAACCAGGATTCTAATCTAGGCTCCAGAGCTGTAACTCTACTGGACTGGGATTTCCTATTATAAAAGACAATACCTGCCCTTGAAGTATGTGCACTTTTGATAGGAAAGGTTAAAACTTGCAACTATCAGAGTTGTTTTCTATTTTTTTTATACTGGGGATTGAACCCTTCTCATTGAGCTATACTCCCAGTCTTTAAATTTTGAGACAGAATCTTGCTAAGTTACCCAGGCTGAGGTCAAACTTGTAATTCTGCTCCCTTAGCCTCCCAGAGTACTGGGATTACAGGTGTGCACCACCACACCTAGCCTACCAGATTCCTGAGTAGAGGAGGAATGTGGAAATATTCTGGATACCTGGGCTATTGTCTGTATGAGTATCTACATAACTAAGTATCACAGATCTACTAGTGCTTTAATGAAATTCATTTGGTATTCACAGGATGACATGAACCACAGAGGAGGAAGACCAGCTAAAACTTAACTTATCGAGCAGTCTTAGTATCACAACAGTAAAAACTAAGAAAGATGGTAAAGAATACTTATTCATTTAGCAAATTATTTATTGTACTGAGGGGACAGCAATTAACACATCTTCAGTCAACATATGTTCTAATGGGGCATGGAAGTAGGGAAAAAATACTAAACATCTTACACAAAATGGAGCAAATTACTCCATGAAAAGTAAGGAGTGCTAAGACTCTATAGCACTGACATAGTTTGAGGGGGGTAGGGAAGGCCTCCAAGAGGTAATAGTATTTCAAATGAGCCTTAAAGGGTGAATGAAAGACACACACTGTACACTGAAGCCCCCAGGCAGAAATGATGCAACTCACTTGACATACATAGGAGAGCCAGCATGGCTAGAATGAGGGAACAGACTTGAGATAAGCCTGGTGAGACAAGCCTGGTGAGACAGCTGGGAGCCAGAATATGCAAGGCTTTTCCCTTTTGATTTTTAAAAAACTACTCTGGCTACATGTAGGTGGATGAATTGAAAAGGGACAAAAGTCAATACAGAGAATGCAGTCAGGAGGCTATTACAGAAGCCTATGCAAGAGTTGAACTGGCTTTTGGACTGGCTCATAGCAGTGGACATGAAGAGATCTTCAAATGGATTAATGTGTGACAGGAAGCAAGGAAATATCAGGAAGAGTACTTAAGCATTACCTTTCATCAAACATGGGGATAATTTTGTTTACCAACACAGAAATGACTGGAGAAAGGCTTGGTTTAGTAGGAAAGACCGTGAGTTCACTTTGGGAAGTAGTTTCAAGTGGCTGAGTCATTAGAGTAGAGATTTAAGAAAGCAGTTATTCGACTACAAAGATCACACTGGCCATTCCACTTCATGAGTTTAGGTAATAATGTTAAGTAGCATCAGATGAGAGACTATGAATTTGTTCTTTCTTCAGTTAGTTTCAGATCTCTTAAGTCTCTTTAGCACAAGCACTTTGCTATGCTGAGTGTGATTCTAGTGTTTAAAGATAGAGTATGTTATTTTTCATACAACATGGCCTCTAAACACAAGCCAATTTCTTCATCTGGTTTTCAACAGAACCAACCATCTGTTTTAAGCTGTAAGAAAAGCAGGTTGTGTTGAACTTCCCGAGATCGTACACTGATCTCCAACATGGTGCTCTCCTAGAATATTTTCTAGGGTAATACTGACTATATGTAATTTTCCTCTTAGGTGCTGACTTTAGAACTAGTTTAAAATGACCTACTGAAGAGAGAATGCCTGTGGACTTACTGGGTTGAGAAAGGCCCAAGTAAGAAAACTATACCCTAGAGATACGGTATTGTTTTTCTGCTTCATTTTCTATCCCCCTGGATTCTTGAAGCGGCCTATGGGTCTTGTAGCTACTTGAACCTACCTTTTTTTTTTTTTTTTTTTTTTGGTGCCGGGGATCGAACGCAGGTCCTTGAGCTTGTGCTGCAAGCGGCGAAACCACTGAGCTAAATCCCCGGCCCGAACTTACCTTGTTTACTTTGGACCTAAATCTTTTTTTTTATGGTACTGGGGATCGAACTGAGGACCTTGTGCTCCCGAGGCAGGCGCGGCGCCACTGAGCTACATCTCCGGCCCTGGACTTAAATCTTTTGCCTACATGAGTTGCAATTATTTCCAGTCCCTCCTATTCTCCTGTTTCAGAAATTCTTATTTACTGAAAAAGGGTAAATCCAGTAGACACTTTAAACGAAAACGCGATGAGCTACACTTGTCACATAAAATTGTAACAAAAACCAAAATCTGTTAGAGTCAGCGCATCCTTCCAAGGCCAGGTGTGGTCTATTGAGTTTTACCAAGCCAAGTAACTTGGAAGCAAGAAAATTCTGCCCTCTGCTGCTGAGTTATGGAAATGTCGCTAGCCCAATTGTTTTTGTGAGGGGAAACTACACTACATGCAAAACAGCAGGCAAAGAGAAGACAGCAAAGCCCTGCCTCTTTTTGTTGGACTTCTGTCTCCAGGAGATCCTAATTAAACACGATCGCCCTAGCATTCAAACATCAAGCAAAGTAAATTGGGTTTCAAAGGCAGGATTTTTTTTTCCTTCCTGTTTTTTAAACTGACTTCACCTTCGGTTAGAAAGGTTACCACCTGGTTATTTGGCCGAGAAGTGGGTCCCGGGTGGGTCCCTGCGCTCCCCGTAGCCTGCACTTAGCCTCTCCGCCCTGGCCGAGCAGTGTCGGAGGCCCAGGTGCGCGGTTCTAGAAAGCGCAGCCCAGAGTGTACACTGCGGGTAGGGACAGGACGTTTACCTGGAGCCGGTCCCCACCAAGTAGGTGTTGGTGCCTCGCAGGGTCATAGGACCAGGATTACAGCCTAAAACGCGCACCACACGACAGGACAGCCTTTCAATGCACGGCAGCGCAACAGCCATCTCCACCCCAGCTTTTCACCCGTCAGTTCCGAATCAGGATTCCGCAGCGTGGAGCCAAAAAGTAGGCCGAATGGGCGGGGATAGAGCCACGTGACACCTCGCGCGCCCGGAGGGAGGGGTATTAGCCGATGGACTGGGCGGGGCCACTCACTTGTCGGAAGACGCCCCTCAGTCGTGGGCAGGACCTGGTAGACGGGTCAGAGGCGGGGCCGGCGACCACCTGACCCCGCGTGGGTTGCTAAAGCAGCGGCGGCCGGAGCGAGTTCGTTGGCGTGCCACCTTCTGCGGTCTGAAGCGCCCAGAGGCGAGGCTGGATCGTGATTCAGCGGGACTTACAGAGTTGCCTCAGAGTACTTTATGCTTTTGCAAGCAAGTGCGTGAATGTGGATGAGAGACCCTTTCACCAGGAAAGCTGATAGATCGGGGCAGGCAGGTTTAGGATTGAGTACCGAATCCTGGAAAGTACCGCCGCTCAGGATTATAAGTAGTGGTGGTGGTGTCTGAGGGGTGGACTTTTTCCTCTTTTATTAGTAGTGGTAACTAATGCTTAGTATGGCGTTTAGTTCCGTGCTGAGTGCTTTTTACATACATCTCAATCCTCAAAATAACCCTAAGAGGTAGGCGCTATTTTGTCTCCATTTTATAAATGAAAAACGAAGTTTGGGACACTTGCTTAGGTATCAGAGCTGTGAACCGAGTTCTGTGCCTGGGGCTCCTAGTTCCCTCGCGCCAGTACCCTCCCTCATGTGCGAGTGTAATTTTGAAAAGGGGTGGTGGTGGTGGGAGCTGCTCGAGTCTTAGGAAGAGCCCTATTTATGGTGTAGGAGAGTACTCCTACATTCTCTTCTGCACTTTGGACCTCCCCGGGAAATAGGTTGATTCTGTGGAGTTTTGTGCCCAAGAAGGAAGTGTCTCGGCCAAGTTGGAAAATTCTCCACTTTTAAAATTTGAATTATGTTACAGTTGAAAAAAAAAAAAAAAAAAAGCACGGTCCTGTGAGCAATTCCTTCAAGGTAAGACAATTGTATTAACTACTCCCAAAGACATGTGGAACATGTTTACTGTCCCACTCTACTTTGTAAATTTTTTTTTATTAGTACATGCTTGTAGTGTGTAATATTTACATTTCTTGTGGGGAGTTGGTATGTATACACAATACATTTTAATTCCTTTTTTCATCCCCGTTCTCTTCCTTTCCTCCCTCTCCTCATCTCTTGATCCCCTCCCCTCTTTTTTGAGTACATGTTTGCAGTGCATACATGTTAATGTTCTTATGTGGAATTACTTTTTTTTTTTTTTTTAAAGAAATGAACGTTGAATGTGTAGTTCTAAAATTTAGAATAAGGGATGGGGATTTAGCTCAGTGCCTGGCAAGTGAAAGGTCCTGAGTTCAATTCCTGGTTAACCGCCCCCCCCCTCCGAGATATACAATTTAGGATAATTATTTTTAGCATTTTTTAACAAGAGACTTCTTGCTACTGATGTTTAGTTTACAATTCAGCAGTTTAATATTTCAGATCATCTGAAAAACGTGTAAGAAATTTGTCTTAAAAATGTACATTTAATTGAAAAGTTTCAAAAGTTGTTACTGAAGTAATCATTATAAATCATCCGTGGGCTAAACAATATACCCTTTATAAGTGCTTGGAGTAATCATCAAAACCTGTCAGACATTTTCATCCTACCAGTATTTATTTATAGCCATCAATTAATGGCTATTCAGGCAGGAAGTTACCTTTATTTTGCCTTTTTAAGATGTCTGCTGGAAGGTTCATGAACCCTAGAGAAGAGGATGAAGTAGTAATTTCTGGATCATAGTCTTCCTGAGACTCTGGGCAACTTCTTCCCCCACCGTTTAATCATTACAATATCCCTTGTAATTCTCATGATTTCATTTAATTCATTGCCAAGCTCTGCATTTGACACATGAAGAAATTGACCCAATAAGTGATGTCAGTCAAATGATTTGCATAGGGTCATATAAAGAAATGGTAGAACAGAAAGGATAATGAACATGGATTAAAAAACTCGAAGTTGAGGTGGTTGTGGGGTGCTGTATATAGGGTGAGCTCAGAAGAGAGATCTAGACTGCACATAAAAAACCCGAATCTTCAGGGTTACATTTAGCAATGTGACTTGAAGTTTAAGTACATCTCCAAGAAATAAGAGCAAAGATTTTTACATTCTGTCTAGTTATATTCACAAGCATTTAGTCCATCTCTAAGAGTTGCCAAAGCCCTGGCGGTTTCATGTTGCTGAATACTCAGAGTTCAGAGTTGCCTCTGAGATTTAAGGCGGACTATTAGGTGTGAGCCTTTATAAAAATGAAAGGAAAGTTAAATGCTTCCAACAACAATGGCACAAGATAAACATTATCATTCCAATAGGTACAAATGGGGGGAATGAATGAAATGAATGAATGAAAAGGAATGCGACCAAAGCAAGACCTAAATCCAGCAGGGAAGACATTAAAATCCATAGTTTCACGTACAGCACCCAGAGAAATCTGTGGCAAGATGTGAACTCCAAAGGGCTTGGACAGCCCTGCCCCTCTAGCATCACTGGTGGTTGTAGTCTTCTCGAGTTCTCTCTCTCTTTTTTTTTTTGGTACCAAGGATCAAACTCAGGGCCTTGTGCTTTTGAGGCAGGCAGCAGCACCACTGAGCTAAATCCCTGGCCCTTCTTGGGTTCTCTCTTGGGCCATCTTCGCTCGCTTCTTGTAGCTTTCCTCAGACATTCTGAGATCCTGGCTTCTCCAACATTCTGAGGTCTCCACTGTACTCCCTTCACGGAGCTTCACACACTGCCCTCTCAGGAGCACTACTGCCTGGCCTCCAAGGCCTGAAATCTGGGTGGAAGGCTCCCTGACCTTACATGTCTTGCATTCTGCATGTGTATAAATCCAACACCATGTTGATGATGCCAAGGTCTGCCTCCAGCAAGAGCGATAGCCAGACTTCCTTCTGTCATGGCTGTAGGAAGTCTCTTGAGTGCCTGGATGGCTGATCACTGAACTGAATCCGGAGGAACAAATTCCCTAGGCAGCCACCATTCTGGACCTTGGCACCCTAGGGTTCCCTTTTCAAAGCAAAGGCATTCACCTTTGCAATTTTGAACCTTGCTGACTTCTCATATTCCCTCAAGGCATTTTTCCTTTTGTCCAGTTCCAAAATACTTAGCTTCCTGTTAATGCTAATCCTTTTAACAACCAAGTTCTCTTCTGCTCCATTTTTGCAGGCCCCAACTTTACCAGAGTTGCCTTTCTGACCAAACTCAAAACTTTTTAAATCATTCTGCTGGGCTATTTGCTCTTGCTTTTCAAAGTTGAGCTGGCTAAGAGCCCCCAACAGTAGCTGTGCCACTGTCTCAACATTAGACTGCCTTGAAATTTCTTCTACCAGATTAATTGGTCTGCTGCCCTTAATTTTAGTGTACGGCAATGTCTCAAGACAGGAGGAAAATGTAGACAAATTTTCTGGTAGAGCATAACACACATATTCTGGAGTCCAATTGCCAATGGAGTCTTTGTTCCCAACTGAAATCTCCTGAGCCTAGTCTTCACTGGCTGGATTTTTACCAGCATTCTGGTCTGAGCTCTGACTAGAATCTCTCATTAAACTCAGCTCACAGCATTCTAGGACTGCTTCTCCAGCTGGTATCTCCAGACCTTTCCAGACTCCTCATGTGAGCCAGTTTCAAAGGCTTTTCAACTCCATGGCCAGGTAACATCACAGCAACAACTCCACTTCTCTGGTACTAAAATCTGTTTTAGTCATTTTCTCATTACTAGGACACCTACAAATTAAAGGAGAAGAAGCTCACAGTTTGTAGAGGTTTCAGTCCTTAATCAGAAGGCTCCAAGGCAGGGTGGCATGGAAGTGGGGCATGGCAGAGGAGAAAGTGCTCATGACATGGCAGGAATCAAAGGATGAGGGAGGGAGACAATCTTTCTAGGCCACACTCCGAGAGACCCACCTTCACAAACCAGACTTTACCTTGAAACATCACATTTAGCTATAAACTCATTAGTAGCCAAATCCACTCATGAGTGTCACATTCTCATGTTTCAGTCAACACCTCAAAGTCTCACCTATGAGTGCATGAGGCTTTGGGGAACATCTATATATAAACCATAACACAGGCTAAGTTAATAATACTTGTAAATTCTTTGTCAGCTTAGTTCAAATTTAAGAATCTGTGAGTCCTTGACAAACATGGGTTATTCATGTGGATATGCTGTGAGGCAAGTCATTTTCTTAAGACTTAATTGGCAAATCAATGAAAGCTTTGAATCTAATCCGCCAGTAAAAGGAGCTATGCTGTTTCTTTTCCTCAGTGAGGTAATTATAAAGAGGTGTACTGTATCTACAGTGACACAGACTGTTATCACTAGATTAGAAATTGCCACATGTGACAAACATGATTTCAGTTTCCTTTTAGTATTCAAGCTTAAAGGAGTATATGCCCTATAATTATACTTATTATCAGTGAAGAAGAAATAAAAGATTCAGAAGAAGAAGATTTTTCAGATGGGATTTTTGAATTAAAGAAGACATATTGACAAGTAAGTCTATATTTTATATAGATTAAATTTGGTTGATAATTTTAATTTCTTTAAATATCATTGTTTTAAAGAGAGATCATGTACAAGGGTGAAGGTTATGTATTTTGAGTGACAGCCAGATAGCTACACAGCTAGGTTCACTTTAGAATAAAATTGAATTGAAATTGTCCTATTAAGTCAGTAAGTATAACAAGTCCCCTAAAAGGTAAATTTTGTAGATGGTTTTACTTTTCCTAAGGTGGTATTGGAATAGTGATCAGATATAGATGTAGAGATAAATTGTCTTTAACTCAGTTATAAAACTATGTGGCTTTTGTGGGCTGTCTTTATGAGAACTGCTGTATTGATTAGCTTGCTGTGTAGATTTCCTTCCAATTGGAGTTATGTTCTACCTGACTAAATTAGGAATATGGACATTGTCATATCAGATTAATCTGTTTAATATTCTGTCAATAATCGAATTTCTGTTTCTTAGAAATAATTCTCATCTTGTAAAACTTGACATAAAATTGCTGGGCTTTTACTTGTTCATGACAGATAAAGAAGTTTTCTTTGTGGACAGAGAGATTAAGAAATGCCTCACAGATTGCTGAGCTATTGTGTGTAGTTTTAAGGAAGTTATTTATAAAATCAATTTATATAGAATTTTAGCAGAATTGTTGCATTTTAGTCAAATTCTAATATTCTCAATATGTGTTTAGATTATAAAGTTTTGCTGAGAAAAGTCTAGAAAATGAATTAAAGAATTTTAATTAGAAAAGTCTAACCTTGCATCCTTTGCCATTCTAACCATATTCCTTTCCCTTTTTATTTTAATACAGAGAACAGTAATACACTATAGTTTTAGTCTCTCTCAGATCTGTAGGTGCTATGCCCACGTGTCATATTCAAGCAGCTTTTAATATTTTCTGTTCTCTCTTCATAGGCTGTGTAATATATTTTTGTGGTTATGATCCAAGCATTGGAGGCAGACGGACTTTACTCGGTAGAGATAACTCACCTTAAAAATCCAATGTCTCTAACCCTCAATTTTCTGTCAGCAAAATGGAACTAATAATACCTTTTTTCACAGGACTTTGTGTGGATTTAGTAAAATAATGTATTTGATGAAATAATACAAAACATCTCCCTCATGGTAAAGTTAGTAAGGGTAGGTACTGTTACACTATTTGTTTTTCTATTCTATATGGATTTTACCCTAGATAGTAAATCCTAAAATGTCACATTTTTAATAATGATGTTGGATCAGGATTTAGATACACATTATACTTATTTTTTTTTTGCACTGAGGATCGAACTCAGGTCCTTGTGCTTTCGAGGGAGGCGGCGGAACCACTGAGCTAAATCCCCAGCCCACAGATACACATTAAACATACCAATATAATCATACTAAGAAATCTCTGCCAGTATTTTATGAAACTTCTGTTTCTGGAGGATATACTTGAAGTCTAGTTGTTCTTTCCATGTGAAAAACTTTCCATTTGATATTCACATGGCTAATTCTACTACTCACATGCCTGCTTCTCAGTGAGTCCAGCCCTGATCCACGTAATTAGAATTACAGCTCATGAAGTACCCACTTCTACTTCAACTCCTAATCTTCCTTAATATATTGTTTTTCTCCTGCACAGCACTTGTCATCTTCAGCTATATTTAATTTACCTATTATTTTTATTGTTAATTGACTTTTTGTGTTAGGATGTGAGTTTCAAAAGGGCAGGGATTTTTGACTTTTTTTATCATTTGATTTATCCTGACAGCCTAAAAACAGTTTGAAAGGGTCGCCGAAAGGAAGGGGCACACGTATGTTCAAGCCAGCTTTATTGGGGTGGCAGTCTGCAGCCTGCCAGGACTGATTCACAAAATGGAGACCAGTCGTTGGCATGAGCTGAGCTGGAGGCTTATATGGGGTTTTTGCATATGGGAGAGCATGTAGTCCTTTGATGGGGGTGGGTGACTGCGGTTAGGTCATATAGAAACAAATTCTGGTTGGGGGTCGGAGAAACAGGCTCCAGGAAGTCCCTGTCTCACGGGAGTATCTAGTGGGATGAAGTGACAAGCTCCAGGAGGTCCCTATCTTAAGGGAACATTTGGTCAGGAAACCGGTGTGGTAGAAAAGCCCCTAACTCAGTAGGAGGTCATTACCTAGGAGGGGTCAAGCCTTAGTTATGTAGAAAGTCTCTGTTCGCCTTTAGGGAGGAGGACAGGGAGAAGGGGTAGGGAGCTTGTTCTGTGGGGACTTTGGAATACCTAACACAGCTCACAGTAGATTCTAAGTAAATAATTAATTCAGTTGAACAGAACCTCCTCATTAATCGCTTCTTCCTAAACCTCATGTATTTGTTGGACTTAATTTCTTTCATATTAAGACAAGAAACTTACTTCAGGAAAATTTATGGCCTGCTAGATTAGGAAAATTGAAATTTGAAATTATTTTTTCCATCCTGTTGGCCACAGCCTTCTTTGTTTTGGTCTGTAAGAAGAGTGAAATACCATTTAATATTATTCAGAAAGCTTTTAAACAAAATGATTTAAAATGGTAGAATGAGAAGTACACCACAGATATTTGTATTTTAGTATTGCTTTCCCCTCTGGGTTTTTCAAGTAATACATGTTCTTTATAGAAGATACAATGTGTTAACTACTCTGGTTGCCCTAACAGAATAATACAAACTTTTTGGTTTAAACAACCGAAGTTAATTTTCTCACAGTTCTGGAGACTGAAGTCCAATTTCAAGGTGTCATCAGGGTTGATTTCTGGTGGATTCTCTCTCCTTTTATTGCAGATGGCTGCCTCCTTGCTCTGTCCTTACAAGGTCTTCCTCTGGTATTTCTCTTTTTATAAGGACAACATTTCTATTGGATGAATACTCTAGAACTCACTTATCATTAATTACTTCCTTAATGACCCTGTCTCTAAATACAGTCTCATTTGGGGGTTAGGGCTTCAATATATGAATCTTGAGGGAGGAATGGTTTAGTTCATAATATATAGAAAAGGATGATAAAGAAAAATTAATCTATAATGCCACAGTTAACATCTCAAAAAAATTTTCACCATATTTCCTTAGCATTTTCAAATCTTAGACAACATACCATAGTACTTTTTCACTTCACATTATATAAAACGAAGTCAGGGGATTGCAAACTCAGATATAACGGAAATTCAAGGTAATGATAACATTTCTTTTTTTTTTTTTGGTATCGGAGATTGAACTCAGGTCCTTGTGCTTGTGCAGCAGGCAGCGAAACCACTGAGCTAAATCCCCGCCCCAATGATAACATTTCTTGAGCCCAAATCTGTTTCAAATACTCTTCTATATATATGTTATGTATTATCTTTCTTTCTTTCTTTTTTTTTGGTACCGGGGATCAAACTCGGGTCCTTGCGCTTGCAAGGCAGGCGGCGGAACCACTGAGCTAAATCCCCAGCCCTGTATTATCTTTCTTGACCTTCACAGATACTCTATGAAGAGTATACATTATTATCTCTATATTTTAGATGAATAGGAAGCAAAAGAAAATGTTTAAGGACACAGAGCAAGTGGATAGCTCCATTAGCACTGAGACTCAGCTTTTGAAATGACTAAAATGGGCCAGATGGCTACTGTGGTAAACTGCATAGAGCACACTACAAGTAATGAGCAGCCACTCCTTATGAAGAAGTGGTAGTGTAGGCTTTTTTTTGATAGCAGACAGAAATTGTGTGTGTGTGTATGTGTGTGTATAATGTTGGCAATTGGGAACACAAATGAACACTTGAATCACACAAATATTGTCTACAGTTTGCATTTACCACGTTTATGAAGCAGAAATTATAATAGTAGTATGGTATCCACAGTTTAAATTTGATAAAATTAAATTAGAATATTTTATGTACAACATTTAGCTCCATGCCTAGCACATAAGGCTATATAAATGTTAGCTCTCATTAGTAGGATAAACATTTTCTCTAGTCATCAAAATTCCCCATAAGAATAATTTGCCATTGTTTTTATCCTAAGAGTTTATAAAAATAATGCATAAATACATGAGTATGTTGTAAAAACTCAGGGTTTTTATAGAAAGTAAATGACTAGAGTTGCATTTACTTCCTATACCCCTTTCCACTGTCCATATAAAGTGTAATTAAAAACCCTAAAGGCTATGTCTATCTTTCTGGTAACTCTGTTCATCTAATACTTCTTGGAGATCTTCTGAAGTCAGTTTAAACAAAGTTAGTACATTTTTTTAAAGGTTGCATGATATATCCTTTACTATGGATGTATCATAATTTATTGAACTAGGCCTCTTAATTGTCCTTTTGCTAGTTTTCAGTTTTTTGTTGTTATAAAATAGACTCTGCAAAGGATACATATCTTTGTGCATATCTATGAACATTTCTCTAGGCTAGAATCCTGCAGGCAATTTCTGTTTCAAAGCATACTAAAATTTTCACAGCTATTCTATCTTTGCTAAATATATTATAGTAACTTTATAATATTTGATTTTGTAAATTTTATTACATTTTTATCTTTATTTTATCTTTATTAAAAATTTATCTTTATTTACTTTACTGTTTTCTTATGATGACACATGAAGGCAGTTTCCAGTTTTTACCACTATACATGATCTTGTGGTAAATATTTTTGTGAGCAGATTTTATTTTTAAAAGATAAATACTTTAGTCTGAGAGGAAGTTGTCAACTAGTAAGTAGGTTGCTGAGACTTTACCTTCCAAAATCTATTAAAAGACCTGTATGTAGTGGCAATATATTATTCTTAGAAAAAATAAAGTCAAGGATCAGGCTTTAAATTTAAATTATTAGAAACTCACAGTTTTGTTTCATTTTAGGTATTGTCATCTGTAATGAAGATCACTGTGAAAGAGAAGGTTGAATAACACTGGACCTGGATTAGAGATTTAGAAAAGAAAATTAAAATTAATCACTTCAGTTTTTGTGTTCAAATTTCATAATATTTATTATTTTTCTAAACAGATTTAGGGAGTAGAAATTAAAATTCAGTGCCATACCAAAGGATATCCTAATATTTGTTCTGGCATGATTTTCTTTGCATATGAGAGAAGAGAATAGATAGCTAAGAGCTATAGTTGTTCATAATGAAGTACACTAAATCCAATTTTATGATGTCAGTTCTTGGCATTATAATCTATATAACTGATTTAATTGTGGACATCTGGGTATCTGTCAGATTTTTCCATGAAGGACAGTATGTTTTTGGTGTTTTAACATTAAGCTTTATGCTTTTTGGAACACTAGTGGTCCAGTGTTTTAGTTATTCTTGGCTGAAAACTGATTTGAAGAAAGTAAGTCAAGAAAGTCAGCATTGTTTTCTTCTACTTCATTGCTTACAAGGAGGAGTTTTTATAAGGTGAGTCTACACTTTTGATCACTAACATTGTTATTCATTTATCCAAATTTTTTTTTATCCGAATATTAACTAGCTTTTTGTGTCTGGGAAGTCAAATGTGCAAAGGTCTCCTATTTGTAAGTAGCACAAAGGTTACTTTCTCTTCATTGTTGATGTCTATATGAGTCATTGCTATACTGTCAGACTTTTCCAGATTCATTAATACAGTATTTTAATTACCCAATTAAGTTACTTTTTCTGCTATGTACTCACTTTGATCCTTTTATGTGTATTCTAAATCTGATAGTGCAAATATAGCCTATCATTTGCAACTCTGAGAGAACACTTATTTTTTAAAATTACTTCTACCACTGATTTGACTAAATGAAAATTGTACTATGAACTGTAGTTGTGTAGTTAGCTAGATACAAAGTCATAAGACAACTAAAATAACCTTGAAAATCATGTTAAAGCCTTATCTTCTGGTTAAAAAAAACTAGAAACTAAATAGGCCTTGAGAATTTCATGAATATCTGTACTTCTAATTTAATATGATATTTTTATTATTAGTTGAGGGAATTTTTAAATCTTAAAATTAAAAAGTTAATGACACCTATTAAGAGAGGATAACATAGCACTTTTTACAGTTATATTTTGAGCAATTTTAATAGTTAACATAAAGGTTTATTTTTGATTTTGTCCTGTTAAATAGCAACAAATTCATGGCTACAAGTTGAAAATATTAAAAAAAATAAGTTTTAAAATTATATTTAAGTGATAATGTCATCATATTAGTATAGAGATTTATAGTTTTCAAGTATTTTCACACTTTGTCTTTTTAAAATAGTTATTAATATTATGATATGTAAGAGAAGTTTGCAGGTTTTAGGGATGCTGTAAAGAAAGTACTTCAGTTATTGGTATTGGAAGTCAGTTCTGGAACTGCACATTCTTAATATGAAAATGCTTAAAGGAGCAGAGTAAAAGCATTGGTAACCAAAAAGATATATAATACGTAAGGTTTAATTAGTGTTCCATATGAACAATAATTATGTAGTTATAATATCTGAAGGATAAAAATTAATTCCTCTTGCAGCATTTGGAAATGTGGTAAAGATGAGTTTATTTGTCATTCAATTAATGGAAAATTTTCACATCTGTAGAACTATTTTCATTGGTGTTTCAACCGATGACTTTAAGGTACTGTAAGATATTGTGTTATATATTATAAATTGTATTAAATACAAAATTGCTTTGACTTTGAGTGTTTCTTGATATGCTTAATAATAATTGGTAATATTTAATTTAATGTTATTCATATGAGACAAAATTACACAGGCTCTGGACAATGCTATTTTCCCTTTTTTCTGCTAGGCATTTAGAATAAATGGGAGTCTACTTTTGATTCACCTCTGCTCCTAAGGTACAGCTTCAGAGCACTGGGAGCCTCTTGTGATCACCCTTACCCTATAGATCCTGAACATTAGTCTTCATTTCCTTGGCATTACAAAATTACCAGAAACTATGCTTTACTTTTCAAAACTTTCTGCTTAATTTTCAGCCTCTACATTACAGTCTCAACATTTGACAAGTGTCTTATGGAGGAAGCTGACTGTGAGGTCCCACAGTTCTGTCAGATCTTTAAAATCTATGCTAATTTCTCTGTTTCCTTGCAAGGGGAATATCCAGACTTTCAGTTTCTTTTCTTGAGTGACAGTATCAGCACATACTTCTAGGCAATGAGCATCTGTAGAAACATCAACTCAGTTTCTAATTTCTCTAGTTATTTTGGCAGGAGTATTGCTCTGCTCTGCTATACTGCATTCTACCTAAAAGTGTAGTCTATAACGTGCAATTTTAAGTTGTCTTAACCATAATGTAAAACAAAGCCTTTACTGTTAATATTGATAATATAAAGATCTCAAAACACTTGAATTCCTTTTACTGTGTTCTCAATTTATACAGTAATGTTGCTGGCATTTTAATTCCTACTATAAATCTCACTAGGTGTCATTACTGTATTACTATATCTATCTTATCTAATCAAATTTTATTGAAGTTTTTTTTATATTTACTAGTCTTTATTTTTTCCCCTTCACAGCTGTATTATAACTTGATTTAACAATGTAGTAAATGCCAAAATCGATGATTCTTAACAGAGTATGTGGACAACAAAGTTAAAGAATACAGAGTGCTCAAAAAAGCATCTTGTTCAATACTGGTTCCTTCAAAATTACTATACTTCTGTGAAAGAAGCCCTATAATAAAGAAGACTAATTGCAATATGGAAGATCATTAAAAAAAAGTTCATTTGCCAATTTTGACAATCTGGAAAAAAAGAAAGTCTGACTGTAATACTTGATATAGACACGACGTTTAAGTTTTTTTTTTTTTTTTTTTTCCCCAGTACCAGGGATTGAACTCAGGTCCTTGCACTTGCGAGGCAGGTGATGGAACCACTGAGCTAAATCCCCAGCCCTGATATTTAAATTTTTATTCCTCTTGAGTCACTTGTTTTCCTGCCTTTCTGAAGTCCATCTTTTAGAATTTCATCCACTGAAGCCCTGTTGTTGATATCTGTCAAATTTTGATGACTCAGAAATTCTGTAGTCACTGAAGAATTCGTGATAAGTACTCACAGTATTTTCTCTGCATATACCTTCTCTTGTTTTGGTCTCCATTGTTTCTCTGGAGAAGTTAGATTTCAGACTTACTTGCTCTTTTGAAGTTACTTTGTCTTTTTCATATCTGGATACTCTTGTGATTTTTCTGTTTGTTTTAGAATTTCACACTTTATGATATGTTTAAGCATAGGTTTCTTTTTTGGTACCGGGCTTCAAACTTGGGACCTTGCGCTTGTGAGGCAGGTGGTGGAACCACTGAGCTAAATCCCTGGCCTAGGTTTCTTTTTATATCTCTTGTTTGGGACTTGCTGATCCTCTTGATTCTGTGATTATCTTCCACCATTTTGGCACAATTCACAGCTATTATCTTTTTTAGCATTTTCTTTACCACATTTTGTCTCTTTTCCTTCTGGGACTGCAATCAAATTTAAGTTAGACCTTCTTGCTGTATCTACATGATAGCTTTTTATTTTTTTAAATTAAAAATTTTTTTTTTCTGGTACCTGGGATCAAACTCCTGACTTTCCGCTTGTGAGGCAGGTGGTGGAACCACTGAGCTAAATCCTTGGCCCTACATGATAGCTTTTTAAAATACTTTTAACTCTTTGTGGTACAGTTTGTATAATTTTTTCATAATTTAAAAAATTTCATAGTTGTTTTTACTTCACAAATATTTTCTTTTGCAGTAGTCAAGATGTTATTACATCTAACCACTGAGTTTTAAATTTGGATATTATTTTTTTATTTTTAGAAACTCTGTTTAAGTCTGCAATATCACTTTATAGTTTCTTGTTCACTGAAGATATTTTCAGATTTGTGTTTTATATCTTTGAACATAATAAATGTTTTATTTATAATATATAAATATAAGTATAAAATATAAATATAATAAAATATAAATAGAATTATGTATTATAAATATAAGTATGTTTTATTTCTAATTACAGTATCTGAAGCTTTTCAGCTTTGTTTCTACTGGTTCTGCTTCTGTTATTAGGTACTCATACTGCCTTGTTTTCCTGTAGGCTTGGTATCAGTAATCATATTCTGGTTATTGCACTTGAAAAAAATATGTGTGGGGTCTTTCCCAAGCCTTCCTGTTTTATTTACTTTCTCATTACTGGTACAAAATGCCTAACACCCACAAGTTAAAGGAAGACAGGTTTATTTTAGCTCATAATTTGAAGAGGTTTCAGTCTATAGCAAGCTGGCCACAAGGCAGAGTAGCATGGCAGAGCAGTAGTCCCAAGAAAGACAGGCAGAAAGCCGCCAGCAGGGAGCCTCCCTTTCCCTTTTATTTTATCCAGGCTACAAGCCTATTGAATGTTACCACCCACATCCAAGGTGGGCCTTCTCATTATCACACCTAGAACTATACTAAACCAATCAGTGGACTAATTTATTTATCACACATCCTTAATCTGTATTCACACACTATAGATCCAGCCGCCTCCAAATAGCCCCAACTATGAGCACATGAGGGTTTAGGGGAACATCTAGATACAAGCCTTAACACCTCCCTAGAGCCTTTTGAGTTCATTCCTTGGAGTTTCTTGGAGGACCCATTAGATGGATTCTACACTTAATTTTATGGCTTGGAGGTCCTTGGCCTATATAGGTTATATAGACCTTGTATGAAAATATGTTTAAGGAGAGTTTGTGTCAATAATGCTTCAATCAATTTTTGAACAAATAAATTTTACTGAGATATAAATTTATGCAAATTAAAAAGTACATATTTAAAATAGTTCTAAATGAAATCGTAATGATATTTATTCTTTTAATCCACAAATAATTTTTTTACTACATAAATTTTCTTTAATTTCTGTTAATAGTATTTTTTATTTTCAATGTAAAAGTCTCATACATTTTTCATTGTAATTATCCCTAAGTATTTCATTTTGGAGGAAGCTATCCAAATGGGTATTTATTTTTAATTTCAACTGAATTGTTTATTATTGATTTGTAGAATTGATTGGTTTTTATATTGATCTTTTCTCCTTGCTAAGGTCATTTAGTCTAGTAACTCTTTTGTGTAATTCTTCATATAATCATTGTTATGGTTTAGATCTGAAACCATAAAAATCTCATGTGTTCAGAGGTGGGACTTCATTGGATGAGATGGGTCACTGGAGTGTGACCTGGAAGAGGTGTATTTTTTTCCCTCACTCTTCCTTTTCTCTCTGCTTTCTGGCTACCATGAGTTGAGCAGCTTTCCTCTGCCATGCTGTTCCACCATTCGGACTCTGCCTTGAAACCATCTGGCTATGGACTGAACCTTCGAAAACTGTAATCCCAAATAAACCTCCCCTTCTTTAAGTTGTGTGTATCAGGTGTTTTGTTCCATCAACAGGAAAGTGACTAATAAGTGATATAATTTGCAAATAAACTTTACTGTATTGATTATTGTAGCTTTTCAATGTATCTTGAAGTCGGGCGCTCTTTATTTTCTCTCTTTGAAAAGAGACTTTACTTTTTTTTTTTGCAGTGCCAGGGATTGAACTCAGGACCTTGTGCTTGCCAGGCAGGTGCTGGACCACTGAGCTAAATCCCCAGCCCTCAGATTTTACTTTTTAGAGAAGTTTTAGATTCACAGCAAAATTGAGCAGAAGGAACAGTTTCCATCATTCCCTACCCAACACATTGCACAGGGTTCCCTACTGTCAACATCCTGCACCAGATTAGTACATCTGTTAAAATGCAGAGTCCACCAAAAATGTATACACACTTCAGGAAAAGAAAAACTTGTATAAATAATTTAATACTAAATTTATTGAGACAATTACAAGAGGTGCTCAAAGTGGTGGCCATTAGCTTCTAGACATTTGTTATATTTCTTTTCTTGAAGTGTGTAAAATTTTTTGGCAGATTCTAGATTAATTTACACTGACACATCATTACCACCCAACATTCATTATTTATATTAGGGTTCAATCTTTGTGTTGTACATTCTATGAATTTTGACAAATACATAATGACATATATCTACCATTATAATATACAGAATAGTTTCACTGCCCTAAAAATCCTCTACCTATCATTCTTTACTCCTTGCTAACACTTGGTAACCACTGATCTTTTTTTTCTTTCTCCTTAGTTTTGGCTTTCACAGAATGTCTGATAGTTGGACTCAGACAGAATGTCACCTTTTCTGATTGGCTTCTAAGTCAATTTCCTAGTTGCTGGAAACGATACCAGACAACCATACTTAAAGGAAGAGAGGTTTATTTTGCTTCATGATTATAGTCCATGGCTGGCTGGCTCCAACACAGAAATGGCATGGCAGAGAGGCATAGCAGAGGAAAGTCATTCACATCATGGTGATCAGGAAGCAGAGAGAGAGAGAAGGGAAGGACTAGGGAGGAAGATATACCCTTCCAGGTCACCCCAATCAGGCCCCAATTCATAACAGCAATTAATTATAGTGTTCCCCTTATCCAGTCATCTTCCCAAAGCCCTACCTCTGAAAACAGAGTCTTTTTGGGGACATTCTAGATATAAATCATAACAGCTTCTTTTACTAGTAATATGCATTTAAAGTTCTTCCATATTTTTTCATGGCTCAATAACTTATTTTTAGTGCTTAATTCCATTATCTGGATATACCACAGTTCATTTATTTGTTCATCTACTGAAAGACATCTTGGTTGCTTCCAAGTTTTGGCAGTTATAAAGCTGTTGTAAACATCTCTGCAGGTGTGTGTGTGTGTGTGTGTGTGTGTATGTGTGCGTGTGTGTGTGTGTACATTAAGTCATCAATTACTTGGGTAAATACCGGGAGCAAAATAACTGGATTATAAACATGCTAAGAGTATATTTAGTTTTGTAAAAAACTGCCAAACTATTTTCTAAAGTGGCTGTATCATTTTACATTCCTACCAGCAATGACTGAGGTTTCCTATTGCTCCATATCCTCTGCAGCATTTGGTGTTGTCACTGTTCTTGATTTTGGCTGTTTGTAGTGGTATCTTGTTTTATTTCCCTGGTTATGTAAAATGTTGAGCATCTTTTCATATGTCTGCTGTTTGTCTCTGTCTCCTTTGGTCAGATATTTGTTTGGGTTTTTAAACTACTTTTTCCTCACTGGATTTCTCTTTTTCTTATTGTTGAGTTTTAAGAATACTTTATTCAGTAACAGTATTTTATCAGGTATATCTTTTGCAAATGTTTTCTTCCAGTCTGTGATTTGTGTGTGTGTGTGTATGTGATTTGTTTTCTTATTCTTTTAACAGTCTTTTACTTTTCTTTTTTGAGGAGGTGCTAGGGTTTGAACCCAAGGCCTTTTTAATGGTAGGCAAATGCTCTACTACCAAACTACATTCCCAGGTTCCCCCCCCCCCCCCCTTTTTTATACTGGGGATAGAACTTGGGACCTTCCACTTGGGAGGCAGCCCTTTATTTTTAATCCATGTGTTTCTTCATATTTAAAGTAAGTATCTTCTAGTCAACTTGTGGTTGGGTCTTTGTGTTCGATCCAATCTGATAATCTCTATTAATTGGTATGTTTTAGGCCGTTGATGTTTAAAGTGATTACTGAATTACTATACATCATATTTGTTACTGATTTCTATTCATTTCCCTTGTTCTTTATTCTAATTTTTGTCATCTGCTTTTTTCCTGCCATTTGTAGATTTGGATACTTTATATAGTTCTAACTTTCTTCCTTTTTGTCATACTAATTACACTTTGTTTTTCTAGTGATTACCTTAGAGCTTGCAATATACTTGTACAGCTAATTCCATAGTACTTTCAAAAGCAGTATACATTATAGTAGCAAAATAATCTTAATTCTTCCCTCTTCTTCCTTGTGTCATTGCGATCATTCATTTTACTTATACATAAGTGTACATAAGCACACTATATATATCTATATTAAAGATATATACATACACCCATATAAGCCTACATAATTAATAACATTTCTATTTTGAGAAACTATTAGATCAGTTAAGAACAAGGAAAATAAAAGTTTTTATTTACTTCACTTATTCTTTTCCAAGGTCTCTTCTTTATGTAGATTCACATATCTGATCTCTATCATTTTTCTTCTTCCTGAAGAACTTCTTTTAACATTTCTTACAAGGCAGCTCTCCTTAAAACAAGTTTCCTCAATGTTTATTTGAGAAAGTCTTAATTTATCCTTCACTTTGGAAGCATAATCTCATAGGATACAGAGTTGTAGGTTGGTGTTTTTATTTTTCTCTCTCATCACTTTAAATATTTCACTTTGCTTTCTTCTTGCTTGCACCTTTTCTGAGGAGAAGTCAGGTGTAATTCTTACCTTTGTTAGCTCTGTGGATAGGTGTTTTTATTTCCCTCTTTTTCTTCTTTCAAGATTTTTTCTTTGTCTTTGATTTTCTTCATTTTGAGTATGATATACTGTTGTTTTTTTTTTAAATGGATGCCTGTTGGTTTTCTCCAAGCTTTCTGGATCTGCGATTTAGGATCCAAAATTAATATGGAGGACATTTTTCTGTTCCTTTTTTCCCCTCCTTCTTGTATTCCCATGATGTGTATGTTACACCTTTTGTAGTTTCCCCAGTTATTGGATATTTTCTTCTGATTTTCAAGACATTTTTCTCCTTGCTTTTCAGTTTTAGAAGTTTTCATTGGCATGTCCTCAGACTCAGTGATTCTTTGCTTTTTCCAGGACACTAATGGGTCTATCTTTACTTCTGTTACAATGGTTTTGAACTCTGTCATTTCTTTTTGATAATTTCTCAATTTTCATCTCTCTGTTTACATTGGTGTCTGTTCTAAAATGGTTTTTCTTGAGGGCAGGTCTTGCTAAGAATGGAATGTTCCAGTATATGTTGTCTACTTTTGCCACTGGAGCCTTCATATATATTAATTTTAGTTGTTTTAAATTCACAATTTGGTAATTCCAACATTCTTGTCACATCTGAATCTAACTTGCTGTGTTTCCTCAAATTGGGTTTTGAAGTATGTCTTGTAATTTTTGGTTGAAAGCTGGATAAACAGGCTATTAGTAGTGATAAGATGCAGTGGTGGGGATATTTTTAGTTCTATGATTAGGTTGCAGAGTTTACTAAGGCTGTACCCCTGGTCTGTGGACTCCCCACATGCCTCTAACCATCACCACTTAGGTAGAGTGGGTTGCCTGGAGAGAGGGTTGGAATTGGTATTTCTCTTCCCCCAAGTTGATTAGGCTCTGTTAAAATAGTTTCTCTTAAGGGCAGGTTTTGCTAAGAACAGAATGCTCCAGTATATTTTAAAATGGGTTCTTTTCCTCTTCTTCTGTGAGATTGATGTGATTTTTCTGTGATCTTCACTTTGAAAATCTGATAGAGCTGCAGGAGATAAACTTACAAAAGTGTGGAAAGAATACTTAAGATTTACTCTGTTATCAAATTTCAAATATACAATAATTACAATTAATTGTGACCAGAGCCAGGCATGGTGGCACATGCCAGTAATCCCAGCACTTTGGAGGCTGAAGCAGAAGGATCACCAGAAGTTCAAGGCCAGCCTGGGCTAAAAAGGGAGACCCTGTCTCAAAAAACCAAAAAATATTTTTTAAAAATATAACAATTAACCATGGCCACCATACTGTACATGAGGTCTCTGGAATTTGTACCCTTTGATTAACATCTTCATATTTCCCCCACCCATGACCTCTGTTATTGTCTTTCTATTCTGTTTCTGAAGGTTCTACTTTTTCAGATTCCATATATAAATGAGATCATGCAGTATCTATCTTTTTGTATCTGGCTTGTTTTACTTAACATGTAGCCTCCAGGTTCATTCACATTCTCCCCCCCCCCCCTTTCTTTCGGGTATACACATGTGCACGCACACACACACACACACACACACAGAATAGCAATTGAGGGTACTAGTCAGAATTAATAGGACATATTTACAGTAGTCTCTTGGTATGCGTGAGGAATTGGTTTCAGGACTCCGTGCAGACACTAAAATCGATAGATGCTCAAATCTCTTATATAAGATGGAATAGTATTTACAGAAAACCTATACATATCTTTCTATATACTTTAAGTCATCTCTAGAGTATTGTAATACCTAATAAAATGTAAATGGTATGTAAATAGTTGTTATTCTGTATTGTTTATAATATAAAATATTGAACACAATTTAAATGTCTATTGATAAAGTTTATGGTGTGTGCCTGCAATGACAAACTGAAAAGCTGTTATAAAGAAAGATAAAGTGCTTTATGTACTGGAATAAAAAGATCTTCAAAAATGTATTTCTAAAAATGAAAAATGTATAGTGTTCTATAATCTCTGTAAAAAAAAGTGGTGGAAAGGAATATATAGTTGTATTTGCTTATCTAATAATAGTAAATTGTGGTCATGAGGGAAGATGAAGGCTTGGTAGTTGGATCATTGGAATAGCATGGAGTTTTTTCACTGTTTGACTTTTTGTGTATTTTGATTTTTTAAAAAATCATTTGAATATTTTGCCTATTTAAACAATTAAAGAAAAAAATTAAATTAGGTTGGGTATTAGTAAAGATGTTATCCAGATAAAGACACTGGCCTTTATTTTTCTTTCTCTTTGTATTTTCTTAGTCTAAGAAGTGGCAGAATACTGAGACAAATAAGGAGAAGTAAGCAAAAATTGTAACAGTTCACAGCAGACCAATTATCTAAAGGTTTGTCTAGGCTAAGACCTGAAAACTTGAGATTTGCTGGATAGTGAATTAATTTCTCCAAGAAACAGATATTGAGTTTGAGTTGGTAGATAAAATATAAGAAATGTCAACCTGAGTTATTTGTGGCGGGCAGTGGGGGGTGGGGTGGGGGTTGTCCACTCAGGCCAGGTTTATGTGTAGAAGAGACTAGGTGGTACTCTTTGAAGCTAAGTATGAATTCCAAACAGTCAGGGAAGAAGGCCTGCCAAAGGCTCCAACCTGCTATACTGCAGATTTCTAGGTATGACAGTTTTTTCCATTCTGAAAAAAAAAAGGGAAAGAAGGCATCTCTGTCTATCCCTCTTGTTCTGTGCCCAATCTAAGGTGTCCCTTAGACTTCATCTCATCCAGTGCTGGTGGCAGCTGACTAGAGGTGCAAGGAAGTGTCCAGAGCTGGGTTAGCTGTTCTTACCATTCTCTAATTTTTCCTGAGGGCTGAAAGACAGATAAATCTGGACTAAAACTTTTATAGTTTTTGAGAGTTTCAGGATTAAACCTAGAGCAGTTTTCTATATAGCCCAGAGATAAGTGAAGGTTAGCTTTACTCTGGAAGGGTTTCAGGGAAGGGAAACTCACCATTCTGGAAGCTTTGTCTTGAAATCCAGCAGCCACAGAGGAGGAAAATGCCTTGAACCAAACACTGGTGAGAATTTCATTATTTCTCAGGGGCAGGGCAGTATAGAAGGGACAGAAGAGTGCCTTTAAGTATGGTACAAGAACTAAATCTTAACCATCTCAGGTGTAGAAGGACAATTAAGATCAGGAGTTTTTTCAGAGTGGATCTGCAATCCTTAGCAAAACATGTCTTGAGACAAAAGATGTGATTGACTCCAACTGCATTGCTGAGCAGAAAATCAAGCTAATAATCAAGGTGCCCAAATGGCTGCTTTTTTGCCTCTTGAAAGAGAATAAAAATGTTCTAACTAAATTGTTTAGGGCTTTTCTTTTTAAAATAAATTATTTTGAGTCTATGTCTAATTTATGACTTAAATACCCTACAGGCTTTTGAGCAGCTCCCTGATCTTGTATAAAAACTCCCAAAGCCATGTTTTACCTATTATTAACATACAAACTGAGATTGTGTCCGGTAGTTAGGCACTTAGATGTGCTTGTTTGAGCTTCTGGAGTATGGTCTAGGAATAAGGTTCCCAGGTTAAAATATGGCTGTCTCTTGGGTTTCTCTATAAGCTAATAGAGGGGTCACACAATCTCACTATATCCTGCTGTCTAAAGGCAACAAAAGCCTGTAATTTCTAGGAATCTCCTTAGCTGTTTTAGAGTCTTGGGCTGTGGAAAGGAAAGAATTGGTTTAATTCTTCCCCCAGTCTTTGGGTTCCCTTAGATATAATAATATTTTACCTCAAGGCTGTAAAGTTGTGCCTTAGATCTAGAAACATTATTACCCCTGTCTGTTTGAAAATTCAGCAGAGCACAGGTGTCTTGGCTAGAAAGCTCTTCTGAGGGGGAACATAACACTATGCCATTTACATATTGCAAGACTGACTTGGAAAAAACTATAGTATTTCCTTTTATCAAATCAGGATGTAGGGATGTCCTCATCTTTTTCCTGATAAATAGTTGACAATTTAAAATAATTGAAGGGCTTAGTTCTCATCTTTCTTAGATCTTCAAGAATACATGCCTGAAAATATCTTCTATTTTAGTCTCCTATATGATTGGCAGGCCAGTGGGGGTCTTGTATAGGAACTGTTTGTGTTGCAGCAGGAACCAGTTATTTCCCTAGCAGCCTGTCTTTTTAGCTTCCAAAATTAAGATAATATTTGTCTCTACATGTAGTAGCAGCTTGTAAAAATTCTTGTCTCTCATTAAAAATCAATGTTTAAGAGCAATATTACATCTTTCTAATCTAGTCCATAGGTCTGCGTAAGTCCTCTAAAGACCTCAATGTACATATCAGGGTCATTTGAAAACTTTCTTAGGTCTTATTTAATCTGTCTTAGTTAGATCACTGAGAGAAAAAGACACATGAACACAGGTAGCCCCATATTTGCCATTTACTTCCTGCAAGGAATGTTGTCTTTGAGGGCCCTGAACAATTTAGCTAAGGATGGATATAGACTCAAGGAGGATTTAAGTATGGCTAGCCTAGAAACTCCACCCTCAGCACTTGGTGATGAAGAGTTAAAGTTGTGTTGGAAACTTTGTTTTCAGGTTCTAAAGGACGAGGAGTAGCCTCAAGCTTAGAGGTATTGAATGTCTTAAGGGTGAGATGTCTCTCATTTTTCTATGGCCCACATTTACATTTGAACACAAGCAAGAATTCTTAATGTAAAGAAAATCTCAACATAAGATGATTTTGACCATTTTTTTCTCTCTTAAAGTATAATCCAAATTGTGAGATAACATCATAGTACTTTCCTTTGGGTACTTGGCTTTAGGAGGTAGGCACATCACTCGTGGGTGTAGAGAAATACCAAATTGCTCCTTAATGCATCCCTGTTCCCTCTAGGTCATCCCCAGGGCATCCCCCAAGGTTTATTCCACTCCTGGGTAGGTAGCTACCATCTGGAGAAAGACCCAGAAAATAAAACTGGACTGGACTATCTACCCTTTACCAGTGAATGATCTTATCTTCCTCAGGTAACTTACATCCTTACCCCAGTAGGTACTCTCAGAGCACAAGTTACAATTCACTTCAGCCATAACAATCATGTTTAGAAAAGGAAGTATTGCTAGCAAACCAAGAGATTTAAACCACTGCTTTCTAGTTCTTCAGAGAGGAAAATAGGTCAACAGTCAAATTAGGGCACTTTTCTTGCAAAAGAGATCCCCTCTAGAGATGCTAAGTCAGAAATTCTGCCCTGAGCCCTAGGGCAGAATGTGTAAAAACACAAATGCAAGTTACTGATTGCTATTTTCCCTAGTGTAAGACAAAACAGTTGTTGTGAATTGCCTTAGTCTGACATCCTGACTAAGGAGGAGAAGCAGTCTGACTACAAGGGATTCTCGAACTCCCAACAAGTTGGAGAAAAGTTTAAGGGGAGTTTTAAACTCAGTAGCAGAGAGAAAAAGTCCAAATAGAGCTCAAGCTGGTTAAACATCCAAAAATCATCATATAGCATTTTCTAAGTCCACAGTCAATGTTCCAAAGCCCATAACCTATCAGCAGAGGCTTATTTCTCCCCTACACACATAAATGATGGAGACCATGCCTAGGGGGAGAGAAGGTTTGGGTAGTTTTTACTCTATGAAAAATTTAGTATTTCTATATTTGTCTAGAGGTCTATCTTACTAGTAGTAGAAAAAGCAGCCCAAACCTGTAGCTCAGCTCTTAATGGAGGCTTAAGAAAGGGCTCTGATGGGATCATTTCAGATCACTCTGACAGAATATCTGATGATCACTGACAGAGCTCCCCTTTCACCTCACTGAGGAGTCCAACCAGATAGGGCCAAGATGTGGAAATTTTTTGCTGATTACCTGGACAGGCTGTCAGAAGCTGGTTTCTTCTGTGGGACCTTTGGGTATCCATCAAAGAGTAGCCCTGGCCATGACCCCTCATTTGTCACCTCTGAAAGGAACCCAATTGCCTCTCTGGTCAAGTTCCACCCGCCATTGGCATCAATGGGAGTGGGGAGTCACCAGAGGGCAACTGGAGAAACTTGTCCTTTGCTTTGAGAGTGGCAGGTGCCCTAAAAGCAATTACAAGCTGGCAGAGTAACCACTGTTTGGCATTCTATTGTTGCAGCAAAGGAAGTAAAAATGATCTTTCAGAGACAGGAGAGTTAGGTAAAACAAAAAGAGAAGTTTATTATCAGGCAATGGCCAACCTCAGGAAATGAGTCCATATAGGCTGACCATGAGTTAACACAGTTTCTCCTTTTTATATCTTTTACAGGGCAGCTTAATTTGCAGTTATGCAGCAGAATGTGGCAAGGACATGATAAAGTAGCATTAGGTGGCAAGGGCAGCATAAGTTGTGATTAGAGAATGTGGCAAGGGTGTGGTACAGCAGCATTAGGTATGGGGTACTTAGACACACTTCAAGTATAACTTCTAATCTCTCTGGGAGCAAGCTGCCCCCCCAAGAGGGAGGAGGCCCACCCAGAGTTTCCAAGCAGGGACAATTTCACACAAGTTTCAAACAGGGTTTTAGCACAGAGTTCATTAACAAATACTTTACAGAGGAAGCTCCCTGCTGCCATCCCAAACTCCTAAGGGCAGAGAAGGTGAGCCGGTCCCAGCACCCAGAAGGAAGCTACCCCACCTCCATCCCAAGTTCCTAGGGCAGAGAAGCTGAGCCGCACGGGTGCCAGAAGCACACCCCACCCCCCCACCCCCCCGCCGTGGAAATGAGAAGACACATAAACAAGCCTCAAAAACAGACTTCCAGATCACCTACAGCAACCCCAAAGGGAAATGAGATGGAACAATCTGATACTCAACCACCTGGACTCCCTGAACTGGCAACAAAAGAGGATCTGGGAAAAATGAAATCAGAAATAATTACTCAGATAACAGCAAAGATTGTGCTCATGGTGCAAGACATGATTAATAAATCTAGAGAGGACACAGATAAAAAAATAGAGAATCTGAGGAACATGATGGAATTCCAACATAGGAAACAAATGGAGTCCATAAAACAGATACAAACAGATTTCCAGGAGATTAAAAACTCCATCGAAAGTCTGCATAGCAGAATGAATCAATGTGAGGATAGAATTTCAGATATAGAAGATAAGATTGCAATTAGTGACCAGGAAAAGAAAAATTGCTTTAAAATTGTTAAGGAACATGAGAAATGAATCCAGCAGCTGCTAGATAATGCAAAGAAGAATAACATAAGACTGATTGGAGTCAGTGAAGAAAGAGGAGAGAGTGCTGAGGACATTAAAAAAACTGTTCACAGAAGTGATGGCAGAAAACTTCCCAAGCAGAGGAAGAGAACTTGACATACAGATAAGTGAGGCATATAGGACTCCAGCTAGCCTTAATCAAAACAAATCTACACATAGGCATATAATAGTTAGGATTCCAGAAATCCAACAGAAGAACAAAATTGTACAAGCAGTGAGAGAAAAGAAACAAATCACATACAAGGGAAAGCCCATCAGAATCACAGCAGACTTCTCAATGCAAACCCTCAAGGCAAGAAGAGCTTGGAGTGATGTATTTCAAGCCCTAAAGGAAAACAGCCTCCAACCCAGATTGATGTACCCTGCAAAACTATCTTTCAAAATTGATGGAGAAATAAGATACTTTCGGGCGGCGGCAGTGGTGGCGGGCGAGGCGGAGCTGCCCCGTGTGTGGTGGAGCGGGAGCAGAAAGGGGAGTGAGGGCGGCGAGAAGCTTGAGGGGAGCCTGGCTGGGGGTGGGGGGGGGGAGGGCAGCGTTGCCGCCATGCAGGAAATCATCGCCAGCGTGGACCACATCAAGTTCGACTTGGAGATCGCCGTGAAGCAGCAGCACGGGGTGCAGCCGCTGCCCTTCCCCGGCATGGACAAGTCGGGCGCTGCTGTCTGTGAATTCTTTTTGAAAGCAGCCTGTGGCAAAGGAAGCATGGGTCCATTCCGCCACATCAGCGGTGAGAAGATAGTTGTGTGCAACCCTGGCTGCGGGGACTGTGCAAGAAAGGGGACCAGTGTGAGTTCTTACACGAGTATGACATGACCAAGATGCACGAGTGCTACTTCTACTCCAAATTTGGGGAGTGCAGCAACAAGGAGGGCCCCTTCCTGCACATTGACCCGGAAGTCCAAGATCAAGGATTGCCCTTGGTATGACCGCGGCTTCTGTAAACATGGTCCTCCGTGCAGGCACCGGCACACGCGGAGAGTCATCTCTGTGAATTACCTGGTGGGATTCTGCCCAGAGGGCCCCTCGTGTAAATTCATGCACCCCCAATTTGAACTGCCTATGGGAACCACTGAGCAGCCCCCACTGCCGCAGCAGATGCAGCCTCTGACAAAGCAAAGTAACAAGCCGCCGTTACAAAGGTCGTCCTCCTTGATCCAGTTAAGGAGTCAGAACCCTCCTCCTCCCAACCAGCAGAGAGCCCCACAGGCCATCAGGGTCATGCAGAGTCAAAACGGCAGTGCAGGGAACCGAGGACCCCGGCCGCCGCAGCGGGTCACTTGTTGCAAGTGTGGTGAAAGAGGACACTACGCCAACAGATGCACCAAAGAGCACTTGGCCTTTCTCAGTGGACAGTGACAGCAGCTGCAGCCAGCTCAGAGCAGCCTGTGGGCCCCTGTTGGAAGCGTGCACTTAGCTGCTGAATGTAGTGTCAGTTTGACTCTGGCTAGAGCCAGCAGGCACGCTTGCTGGGGCTCGCTGTTCTGAGGGGCCACATCTGTTTCCTATTATGTAGTTCTTTTTTTTTTTAACAAAGTGACCTGTGCTTCAGTTGGGTCTCCCAAGTTGACAGCATGTTTGCCTGGGCATCAGTGCCTCTTTTCTGAGACTTCTGACACACTCACCCGCGGGAAGGAAATGGTGGGGAGGGTTTGTGCTGTGAGAAGCTGTGTGGAAGATGGCCTCTCTCCTCAGGGCCGTACCAATGCCAGTTTGCTGAGCCCCAGGACCAGTGGATCATTCAGAGCTGTGGCCAGGTCCTACCTGCTTCCTCCATGTCCTGCTGAATCCTGAAGCTCTGCCTATCAAAATGATTGAACTAAGGGGGCCTTTCCTGGCACACCCGGTCCACTCGCTGCCTCAGTCTGGCCCTGGGCCCAGGTAGCAGCAGCTGAGAGGGATGTGGGCCCTCCAGTTTGAGGTTCTTTTCCTGGGCTTATTTTCTCATGAGGCACCTGCTTGACAGTGCTTAAGATATACCTTCAGCCAGAGCTGCAGACCATCCTTTCTACACAGCAGCCCCAGTCCTTCTGCGCCTACCTCCTGCTGCTCCTGCGTCTGGAGTCACTCAAATACTTGTGACATACAGAGGAGACCGCCCTGTCCTTGGGCCTGGAAAATGTGAAACCATCGTGTGCAGCCTGCTGGGTAAGTGGGCCTAAGCTCAATTACAAGAATGGTTATTACAGAGTTGATTAAAGCTTGTTTAAAAAAAAAATACTTTCATGATAAAGAGCACCTAAGGAACTCCACAAACATCAAACTGGCACTCCAAAAAATTTCAGGCAATACCCTAGGGAAAGACCATGAGGATCACAACCCCAGGAAGCCCAGCAGAATGAATCCATTGGGCATGACAAATTAAATGCAAAGGGAGAGAATCCAACAAAAAGAAAAAGTCATGACAAGGCTTTTAAAACTTTTAACTTCATCTCCCTAATGAGTGTATAAGTCAATCTTGTTATTGTACTGATTAGTATTTTTCTGATTCTAGAGTTGCACACCTTTCCTTGTGCTATACTGGCTATTTATCATCTTATGTCTACTTTTTAATTGGGTTGTCTATTAATGAGCTCTAAGAATTCTTTATATATTCTGGTCATAGGTTATATGCATTGTAAATATGGTCTAAGGACTACTTTTCATTTTAATGATGTCATTTAAAGTTCTAAATTTTGATGGAATCTCATTTATCACTTTTTTTCTTTTATACATCATGTCTTTTGTATCCTAGGTAGTTCTTGCCTACCCTGAATTCATAAACATTTTCCCTTATAATTTCTTCTAAAGTTTATACTTTTAGGCTTTCATATTTAGGTTCATAGATCCCTTCAAGTTATTTTCATGTATGGAAATAAAGAGTTGAGTTAATTTTTTATATACGGATACCAGGTGTTCTAGTGCCATTTGCTGAAGACACTATCTCTTCCTCTGCTCTTGAATCGAGTTTATATTCTATAAAATGGTAATGTTAAATAATCTTTCAAAACTCAGTGGACCATATATGTGTGGTTCTATTTCTAGATTCTCTGTTTTATTCAAATGATCTATATGTCTTTCCTTACACCAACACTCCCTTGATTACTGTAGCTTTAGAAGAAGTCTTAAAATTAGGTGCTAAACATCTTCCAACGCTGTTTTTTGTCTTTTTTTTTAAACTTTTCTAGGTCCTTTGTACTCCTACATAACTTTTAAATTTCAATATCCAATTCTTCATTTATAGCAAGTATACACAAACTTGAATTTTTATACATACCTTGTGTTTTCTAATCCTGCTAAATTCAAATACAAGTTCTAGGGGCTCCTAGAGATTTCTTAGTATTTTCTCTGTAGGTGATCATTTCATCTACATACAAAGATTTTGCTTCTACCTTGCCAATCCTATCCTAATTGTGTCATTTTATTGCCAGACTATTTTGGTGGGGCCTAGGTTTCAAAGTTTAATGGACAGATAAAGAGTAAGCATATCTGCCCTTGTTCCCCACCTTAAGGAGAAAGCACTGTATCTTCTCCATTCATATAAGTCATTCTTACTGGAAGTATGGAGTACATGTCTTTAATCTGTTGAGAAGGTTCTGTTCTACTTCTGGTCTCCTGATAGCTTTTACCATGAACACCTGTAGAATTTAGTCCAATACTTTTTCTGCAACTACTGACAAGATCATATGGCTTTTTCCTTTCCTCTGTTAAAATGATGACTTTTGGGGGTAGAGCTGCCAATGCTGAACCAACACTGCCATCCCTATAACAAAATCACTTTCTACATATTGCCAGATCTGACTTCTAATAGTTTGTTTTGTTAAAAAAATTTCTATCTATGTTCATACTTTTTTCTTCTATTATCTTTATCCAGTTTTAGGATTAGTACAATGTTGATTTTCTAAAATGAGGGGAGAAGTTTTCCTTCTTTTCTCTGCTTTAAATGTTTGATATAATTCATCAGTTAAAATTTATATGAGCCTGCTGTTGTCGTATAGGTAGGTTTTCAAGCTAGGAATATACTTTCTTTAATAGGTGCTATTCAAATTTTATATTTCCTCCAGAGTTAGTTTCATTAATTTCTCTTCCGAGGTACTTCTTAGAAGTTGTCAAATTTATTTCAAAACAGGTTTTTGTAATATGCTTTCTATATCCTTTTAAATTCTGTAAAATCTGTGGTAATGTCTCCTAGACCTTGATATTGTTAATTTCAAAAATATATAATTGATATTGTGTAACAGGAAGAAAAGGTCTATAGGAGCTGGGGAAGTGGGAGGGGTAGGGGAAAGGAAAAAAGGGAAAAGAAAAAATATGAGAAAAGGAAAAAAATGGAAACAAGGTCTTTGCAAATAGGGAAGGGTGGAGAGGGTGAAGGGAGGGCAAGGGAAGGGGAAAAAAATAAGAACCAACATACTCATGTAAAGGTACAAGATCCCAATGATGAATGTAACTATTTTATATCTAAAATGTACCAATAAAAAACAAAAACAAAAACAAATATTTTACAATAATTATCCATTCAAAATTATGTTTGGTAGCTCTTTCTACCTCACTATAAGGGACAGATAAAAGCCTGAACTGTCTTTATCTGAGATGATTTCATAAGACACCCTTTTTATAGCATTTTGAAGCAATGAAGTCCAAATGTAACATATGCAAAACAAGAATAAAATTAAAAATTTTTTTGTACCAAGGTTTGAACTCAGGACCTTGCACTTGGGAGGCAGGTGATGGAATCACGGAGCTAAATCCCCAGTTCAATAAAATTAATTTTAACAAAGGACAATGCATCATAAAAGAGAGAAGCAATTTGCAATAATTTTAAAACATACAACTTAAAATTAAGACACTTTTGAAGCAAAAGCCAAACCAAAGGCCAGAATTTATGAAGAAAAAGCCAGAATATATGAAATAGCCAGAGCCTATGAAACAAAAAGTGTATAATCTATGAAGCAAAAACACCAAGGTTATAAAACTCTTGAAAGAAAACTCTTACCTTCAACTGGTAATCTCGGTGCAAGACCTCGAAAATGATATAGGGGAAGAGATGTAACTCCCAAACCTACTAGACATCCAAAAGACAAGTTTGTGTTCTCCAAAAGTGAAGAATGAATTCTAGGAACAACAGAGGTAAACAGTAGTAAAAATTTATTGTGAGAAAGATAGCTTCTGTCTAAGAAGGACAGAAGGGGGACTGGAGAGTGAGGTGCCCCTGAGTTATTTATTAGGTATGTGTGCCTATTGCTAATAAGTAGGCTTTTACTGCTCAGGCATCTGTGGAGTCAAATGTTTCAATTTCTAGAATGTAAATTAGATGGCACCTTTGTCTTTCTGTTTTAGGTGTGATTTGTGATAAAACCTTTTTTTTCCAAAGGATACTTTTCCCTTCATAGACATGTTAAAGACATTTGAGTTATTTGAAATATAGAAGTTACAGTATTTTTATACCACTGCTCCCAGGACAGAGGAGGCTTTTGGACCACTGTGCCACCACTGCCAGTGCAGAGGAGGCTTCTGGGCCATTGTACCACCACTCCTAGTGCAGAGGAGGTGAGCTGCACAGGCACCAGAAGCACAAACCCCCTCTCCCCCTCCCGGGTCGAAATGAGAAGACTCATAAACAAGTCTCAAAACTAGCCTTCCAGATCACCTGCAGCAACACCAAAGGGACATGAGATGGAACACTCTGATGCTCAACCTGGACTCCCTGAACTGGCAACAAAAGAGGATCTGGAAAAAGTGAAATCAGAAAAAATTTCTCAGATAACAGCAGAGATTGTGCTCATAGTGCAAGACATGATTAATAAATCTAGAGAGGAGCTGAGGAACATGATGGAATCCCAACATAGGAAACAAATGGAATCCATACAAACAGACTTCCAGGAGATTAAAAACTCCATTGAAAGTCTATGCAGCAGAATGAACCAATGTGAAGACAGAATTTCAGATACAGAAGATAAGATTGCAATTAGTGACCAGGAAAAGAAAAATTGCTTTAAAATTGTAAGGGACCACAAGAAAGCAATCCAGCACCTGCTAGATGATGCAAAGAAGAATAACATAAGACTGATTGGAGTCAATGAAGAAACAGGAGAAAGTGCATATGATATAAAAAACTGTTCATAGAAGTGATGGCAGAAAACTTCCCAAGCAGGGCAAAAGAACTTGACATACAGATAAGTGAGGCATATAGGACTCCAACTAGTCTTGATCAAAAAAAAAAAAAAAATTACACAGGGCCGGGGATTTAGCTCAGTGGTTCTGCTACCTGCCTTGCAAGCACAAGGTCCTGAGTTTGATCCCCAGTGCAAAAAAAAAAAAAAAAAAAAAAAAAAAAAAAAAAAAAAAAATCTACACATAGGCATGTAATTGTTAAGATTTCAGAAACTGAACAGAAGAACAAAATTCTACAATCAGTGAGTGAAAAGAAACAAATCACAGACAAAGAAAAGCCCATCAGAATCATAGCAGACTTCTCAACAAAATCCTTAAGGCAAGAAGAGGTTGGAGTGATGTATTACAAGCCCTAAAGGAAAACAACCTCCAACCCAGATTGATGTACCCTGCAAAACTATCTTTCAAAATTGATGGAGAAATAAGATACTTTCATGATAAAGAGCACCTTAGGAACTTCATGAATAACAAACCAGCACTCCAAAAAAATTTTAGACAAAAACCTAGGAAAAGACAATGAGGACCACAACCCCAGGAAGCCCAGCAGAATGAATCCACTGGGCATAAGAAATTAAAAACAAAGGGGGAGAATCAAACAAAAAGAAAAAGTCATGATAATGATAACAATATGTATCAGTTATAACCATTAATGTTAATGGTCTCAACTCACCAATCAAAAGAAATAGACTGGCAGAATGGGTCAAGAAGCAAGATCCAACAATATGCTGCATACAAGAAACATACTTAATTCAAATAGAAACTTATAGACTGAAAGTTAAATGGTGGAAAACAATACTCCATACAACGGAAACCTGAAAAAAGCAGGAGTAGCTATCCTTTTTGCAGACCAAGTGGATTTCAAGCCCACACTGATTAAGAGAGATGAAGAAGGACACTACATCCTTGTAAAGGGAACAATCCAAGAGGAAGAGATGACAATCATAAATATCTATGCACCAAACTAGTGCACCCAACTATATAAAACAAATACTAACGGACATGAAAAATGATATAAGCACCAACACAATAGTAGTGGGGAACCTCAATACCCCATTGTCACAAGTACATAGATCAACTAGACAAAAAACAAGCAATGAAATACTACAACTCAAACTCTTGAACAAATGAACTTAATGATGTTTACAGAGTGTTTTACCCCACAAAATCAGAATAAACATTGTTTTTAGCTGCACATGGGTTATTCTCCAAAATAGACCACATTTGCACTCATAGAACATATTTGGGTAAATGCCAAGGAATTGAAGTTATCCCCTGTATATTATCAGATGATAGTGTGATGAAATTGGACATCAATAGCAAAATAAACTGCAAAAACTTCATAAACACATGGAAATTGAACAACACACTTCTGAATAACCAGTGGGTCACAGAGGAAATGAAAGAAGAAATCAGACAGTTCCTTCAATTAAATGACCATGACAATACAACATATTGGAATCTATGGGACACAATGAAAGCAGTCTTATGAGGGAAATTCATAGCAGTGAATACTCATATTAGGAAAACAGAGTGAGCCCAGTTAAACAACCTGATGCTGAACCTCAAGCTTCTAGAAAAAGAAGAGCAGGACAAACCCAAAGCCCATAGAAAGGAAGAAATTATAAAAATCAGCAGAAATCAATGCAATGGAGACTAAGAAAACAATACAAAAAAAATCAATGAAGCTAAGGGTTAGTTCTTTGAAAGAATCAACAAAATTGACAAACCCTTAGCCAACCTTATCAGAAAAAGGGAAGAAAAGGCCCAATTCCATGCAATCAGGAATGAAAAGGGTGAAATTACAACAGACCTTGCAGAAATCCAGAGATCATCAATATCTACTTTGAGGACCTATATGCCTATAAGATGTAAAACACAGAAAAAATGGGCAGATTCCTAGACATGTATGAATTACCAAAGTTGAATGAAGAAGACCTAAAAATTCTAAACAACCCAATATCAATCAATGAAATTGAAAACATAATTAAATTAATTAAAGATGTCCCAACCAAGAAAAGTCCGAGTCATGATGGCTTCACCGCTGAATTCTACAAGACATTTAGAGAGGAACTACTGCCACTACTGTTTAAACTCTTCAATGAAATTGAAAGGGAAGCAATACTCCCAAATTCATTCCTGGAAGCAAGCATCACCTTGATCCCCAAAGGAGAGAAAGACCCAACTGAAAATGCGAACTATAGGCCAATCTCATTAATGAACATAGATGCAAAAATCCTTACTAAGATACTGGCAAATAGAATGCAGAAGATCATCAAGAAGATCATACACCCTGGCCAAGTGGGATTGATCCCAGGGATGCAGGGATGGTTCAACATATGCAAATCAATCAATGCAATATGCTATATCAATAGAGCCAAGGACGAAAATCATATGATCATCTCAATAGATGCAGAAAAAGCATTTGACAAAATCCAACATGCATTTATGATAAAAACTCTACAAAAATTCAGAACAGATGTTCTCCACCTCAATCTGATAAAAGCCATCTATGAAAAACCAACAGCCAATAGCATACTAAATGGTCAAAAACTGAAATCCTTAACACTAAAATCAGGAAAAAGACAAGGATGTCCACTATCACCACTCCTGTTCAATATAGTTTTGGAAACATTAGCCATGGCAATTAAACAAAAGAAAGAAATAAAAGGAATAAAGATAGGAAATGAAGAAGTCAAATTGTCATTATTTGCAGATGACATGATACTCTATATAGAAGACCCCAAGAGCTCCACCAAAAGTCTTCTAGACTTAAAAACCAAATTCAGTAGAGTAGCTGGATACAAGGTCAACACACAAACATCAATAGCTTTCCTCTACACAGACTCAGTGATTGAGAAATAGGGCAAACAATTCCTTTCACAATAGCATCTAAATAACTGAAATACCTAGGAATCAACCTAACAGAAGAAATCAAAGACCTTTTCTCTGAAAACTATAGCACTCTGAAAAGAGAGATTGAAGATGATTTCAGAAAATGGAAACACATCCCTTGCTCCTGGGTAGGAAGGATCAACATAGTGAAAATGCCTATACTTCCAAAATTGCTATATAGATTCAATGCAATCCCAATTGAAATCCCAGCAGCATACTTCATGGACCTTGAGAAAACAATCCAAAAATTCATTTGGAACAAGAAGAGACCCAGGATAGCAAAAACAATTCTAGGTAACAGACATGGCAGGGGGTATTACAACCCCCAACTTGAAACTATACTACAAAGCTATGGTGATAAAAACAGCATGGTATTGCCAAAGAAACAGACCTGAGGACCAGTGGAACAGATTAGAAGATGCAGAAACAACTCCAGACACACTCAGCCACCTCATCTTTGACAAAGAAGCCAAATACCCTCGCTGGAGGAAAGATAGCCTCTTTAATAAATGGTGCTGAAAAAATTGGGTTTCGACTTTCCAAATGCTGAAATTCGACCTATATCTCTCATCATGCACTAAACTAAAATAAAAATGGATTAAAGATCTAAATATTAAAACAGAAACACTGAACCAGCTGGGACAGAGGTAAGGTAGAACTCTTGAAGACATTGGTGTAGGAAAAGACTTTATGAACAAAACCTCAATTGCACGTGAACTAGCACAAACAATCAACAAGTGGGATCTCTTCTTACTTAAAAGTTTCTGCACAGCAGGAGAAACCGCCAGCAGTGTGAAGAGACAACCCGCAATGTGGGAAAATATTTTCACTAGCGGTCCCTCAGACAGAGGTCTACTATCTTGAATCTATAAAGAACTTGAAAAAAATCAGAACTCCCAAATTTAAAGACCCAATCCAAAAATGGGCATCTGAAATGAACAGACATTTCTCACACAAAGAAGTAGAAATAGCAAATAAATACATGAAAAAATGTTCAACATCGCTGATCATTCGAGAGATGCAAATGAAAACAACGCTGAGATTCCACTTCACTCCAGAAAGAATGGCTGCGCTATCATGAAATCCACCAATAACAAATGCTGGCGAGGCTGTGGGGAAAGATGAACCCTTCTCCACTGCTGGTGGTAGTGTAGACTGGTGCAAGCACTGTGGAAATCAGTATGGAGATACCTCAAAGAACTAGGACTGGAAGTCCCATTTGATGCAGCTATTGGTGTCTTCCCCAAAGAATTAAAAGAATCATACCACAGTGATATGTGTGCATCCATGTTCATAGCAGCACAGTTTGTAATAGCTAAAACTTGGAAACAGCCCAAATGCCCATCAACTGGAGACTGGATAAGGAAAATGTGGTTTTTAAAAAATAAAATGCAGTCCTACTCAGCCATAAAAAATGAGAAATTAGAGACATTTATTGCTAAACGGTGGTCATTGAGGCAATACCCTTAAATGAAATAAATAGGACACATATGTATAAATACTGAATAGTTTCTCTAGTGTGAGAAACTGAAAGGGTAAATAAGGACTAAAAGATAATAGATAATGTGAAATAGGAAGAAAAGGGGCAAAGGGGAAGGGGAAGTGGGAGTGGGAGTGGAAATGAATGAAGGGAATAGAATTAATATGAGAAAATAAAAAGGAAGCAAAGTCTTTTTAAATAGGGATGGAGGGGTTGAAGGTAGGGCAGGGGAAGGGGGAAAAATAAGAACCAAGAGAATATGTAAAGGTGCATATCTCTAATGATGAATGTCATTAAATTGTACACCTAAAATGTACTAATAAAAGGATATACCAAAAAAAAAAAAAACTTCTGCACAGCAAGAGAAACCACCAACAGGGTGAAGAGACAACTCACAATGTGGGAAAAAATTTTCACCTGCTGTTCCTCAGACAAAGGTCTACTGTCTGGAATTGACAAAGAATTTTTAAAAAATCAGACCTCCCAAATTTAAAGACCCAATCCAAAAATGGACATCTGATACAAACAGACATTTCGCAAAGAAGTAGAAATAGCAAATGAACATATGAAAAAATGTTCAGCATCACTGGTCATTAGAGAGATGCAAATGAAAACAATGCTGAGATTCCACCTCACCCCAGAAAGAATGGCTGCTATCATAAAATCAACCCATAACAAATGCTGGTGTGGCTGTGGGGAAAGAGGCACACTTCTCCACTGCCAGTATGAATGTAGACTTGTGCAACCACTGTGGAAATCAGTATGGAGATACCTCAAAGAAATAGGACTAGAAGTCTCATTTGACCCAGCTATTCCCCTGCTGGGTATCTTCCTCAAAAAATTAGAAGAATCATACAGTGATATATGTGCATCCATGTTTATAGCAGTACAATTTGTCATAGCTAAAATTTGGAAATAGCCCAATTGCTCATCAACTGGAGACTGGATATAGAAAATGTGTGTTTTTAAAAAAATAAAATGAAGTACTAGTCAGCCACAAAAAATGAGAAATTAGAGGCACTTATAGTTAAATGAATGAACATTGAGGCCATAATCTTAAGTGAAATAAATAGGATACAGATGTATAAATACCAAATAATTTCTGTAGTGTGAGAAACTGACAGTGTAAATAAGGACTGAAAGGTATGATAGATAATGTGAAATAGGAAGAAAAGGGGCAAAGGGGAAGGGGAATTGGGAGGGGTAGGGGAAAGGAAAGAAGGGAATAGAATTAATATGGGAAGATGAAAAAATGGAAAGAAAGTATTTGTAAATAGGGAGGGATGGAGGGGTTGAAGGGAGGGCAGGGGAATGGGGGAAAAAAAGAACCAAGAGAGATTACGTGAAGGTGAAAATTTCCTATGATGAATTTCATTATACTGTATACTTAAAATGTACCAATAAAATTAATTGAGAAAAAGAAGAATACAAGTCCTCAAAGTAGGTACTGATGATCTTCTGGATTTCTGCAGGATCCATTCTGATTCACCCTTTTCATTCCTAGTTGCATGTATTTGAGTCTTTTTTTCCTTTTTTTGGATAAGGTTTGCTAAGGGTTTGTCAATTTCATTTAATCTTTCAAAGAACCAACTCTTTGAGTCATTGATTCTTTGTAATATTTTCTTAGTCTCCATTGCATTAATTTCTGCTCTGATCTTTATAATTTCCTCCCTTTTATGAGCTTTTGGGTTGACTTGCTCTTCTTTTTCTAGAAGCTTGATGTTCAACATTTGGTTGTTTATTTGAGCTCAGTGTGTTTTTCTGACATTGGAATTCACTGCTGTCAATTTCTTTCACTGTGTTCCATAAGTTCTGGTATGTTGTATTGGAATATTGTTTATTTACAGAAAATGTCTATTTCCTCTTTAATTTCATCCATAACCCCTTGGTTGTTCAGGTTTTTAAATTTCCATATGATTATGAAGTTTCTGTGGTTTATTTTGCCATTTATTTCCAATTTCATTGCACTATGATCTGATAATATGCATGCGACAATTTCAATTCCTTTGCATTTACTTAAGCATGTTTTATGAAGTATTATGTAGTGTATTTTGGAGATCGTCCCATGTGCACCTAAGAAGAATGTGTATTCTGATGTTGTTGGGTGGTACACTCTGTAGACATCTACTAAGTCCATTTGTTCAAAAGTTTGGTTCAGTTGTGATTTTTTTTTTGTTAGTTTTTTTGCCTAGTTGATCTGTCTATCTTCGACAGTGAGATATTGAGGTCCCCTATTACAATTGTATTAGTGCTCATTTGGGGTGTGCTGGTGTTTGCTGAATATATATTTATAATTGTTATCTCTTTCTCTTGGATTGTTTCCTTTAGAAGAATGTAGTGACCTTCATGAGTCAGTCTTGGCTTGAAATCTACTTTGTCTGCAAATAGAATAGCTACCCCTGCTTTTTTCTGGTTTCCTGTCACATAAAGTATTGTTTTCCATCTTTGACTTTCAGTCTATGAATTTCTTGTTGAATTAAGTGTGTTTTTTGTATGAAGCATATTGTTGAATCTTTCTTCTTGATCCATTCTGCCAGTCTGTTTCTTTTGATTGGTAAATTGAGAGCATTTACATTGATGGTTATAACTGATGTGTACTGACTTATCCTTGTCATGTTATTTTCCTGTTGTTGGTTCCCTTTTTTCCCTCCCTGTGTTTAATTACTTACCTTGCCTGACAGATTCATTTTGGTGGGGTTCATGGAGTTATAATCCTCATTATTTCTTTCTAAAATGTCCTTCAGAACATTTTGGATTGCCAGTTTGGTGGTCATGAATTTCTTCTTTGCAGTATCTTATTGTTCCATCAATTTTGAAAGGTAGTTTTGTGGGTTACATCAATTGGGGCTGAAGGTTGTTTTCTTTTAGGACTTGAAATACTTCATTCCAAGCTCTCCTTGACTTGAGGGTTTGTGTTAAGAAGTCTACTGTGATTCTGATGGGCTCTCCTTTATAGGTGATTCATTTCTTTTCTTTAACTGCTTTTAATATTCTCTTTTTGTGCTGAATTTCTGAAATTATGCCATGGTGTAGATTTTTTTTTGATCATGGTTAATTGGTGTTCTATATCACTTATCAGTGTGTCAAATTCTTTTTCCATGCTTGGGAAATTTTCTATTACTTGTGTGGACAGGTTTTTAAAAAATGTCATTCATGTTATCTTCTGCTTTCTCATTGACTGCAATCAATCTTATGTTATTCTTCTTTGCATCATCTAGCAGCTGTTGGATTGATTTTTTGGTAGTCCCATGCTATTTTTAAGAAACCTTTCTTTTCATGATCACAAACAGCAATCCTGTGTTCTATATCTGGTATTCTTTCCTCACATTGGCTCATTCTGCTGTGTATACTTTCAGTGAAACTTCTAATCTTCTTGATATATATTTGAGCCTGTTTCATGGGTTCTGTTTCTTTCTTATGTTGGACATTCATCATTTCCATTATTTTCCTAAGCTCCTCTATTTATTTAAATCTGTATCTGCTCTAGAGTCACTAATCATGTCCTTCATTATGTTCGTCATCTCTGTAGTTATCTGGAAAAGTATTTCTGATTTGATGTTTTTCTAGAGCCTCATCCATCTTCTTTGTTACTTCCAATGTTACCACTTTAGAGGGTCTAGGTGGGTGATTTTCAAATTGGTCCACCTCTTTCCCCCCTGGGTTTGCTTTTGGTGAGCTTGAATTCTGAGGTTACATTTTGCTTCTGTGTCTTCTCATTTTATATTTTTTAAAAAGTTTAATTCCTGGGTTGATACTTTTAAATTGCTTATCACAGGTAGGTTTATTGTTAGTATGGAGAACCCTTTGGCAATGACTACTTCTCAGAGATATCTTCCAGGTGTAGCTGACTTTTGGGTTTTTTGTCTGTTGCAAGATCCTGCCTCTTCTATTTATTGGGGATTAGAAGTTGTTGCCTATTTGGCCTAGCCCCTATTTCTTTGGCACTAGCTTATAGCATTGTTTATGGCTCTCAGGCAATGTCTGTCTTGACATACCAGGAAGCACAATTGATTAGAACAGTTACTTCACCTTGGCTAAAATAATATAATCAATAATAACAATAGCATGAAACACAGCCTAGAAAATGACAGACTGTGGTAACTACTACTCTGCCACCTTTAATCATATGAACTAGATTTGTGGTTATATAACAAAATCGAAAACAAACCAGAAAATTGTATACAGTAATTACGCCCTCAATATGGTGATTTTACCCTCTTGGGAGAAAATTTAAAAGGGGGTGGGGGAAAATAGAGAAATAGAAGAAAATAAAGAGATTAGAAAGAAGGCTGGAGGACAAAGGAAGACTATGTAAACTTTGAGAAACTGATGAAGAAGATAGAGAAAAGGAGAAGGAAAAGATAAAAACAATGGACACCCCCCCCACCCTGCTCCTCTGTACAGCCATCTGGTTCCACGCTGCAAAGATGCAGAGGACACCGGACCACCAGACCACGGTACTGAGTCCCGCTGCTCCCGGCCCAGAGGTAGGGGCTGCTGAGCCACTGTCCCACTGCTCCAGGTCCAGAGGAAGGGGCTTCCCAGCCACCATCCCTCCTGCTGCTCCCAGCCCAGAGGAAAGGGCTTTTGGGCCACCATCCCTACCACTGCTCCCGTCCCCTGTCCCACCTCTCGCAACTCAGAGGAGGTAATCCATGCAGGCGCCAACAGCAACCCCCTCCCCCCCAGTTGAAATGAGAAAACACATAAATATGTCTCAAAACCAGACTTCCAGATGACCTACAGCAACCCCAAAGGGAAATGTGCTGGAATACTCTGATACTCAACCACCTGGACCCACTGAACTGGTAACAAAAGGGAATCTGGAAAAAATGGAATCAGAAATAATTTCTCAGATAACAGGAGAAATTGCACTCCTAGTGCAAGACATGATTAATAAATCTAGAGAGGAGCTGAGGAACATGATGGAATCCCAACATAGGAAACAAATGGAATCCATAATACAGATGCAAATAGATTTCCAGGACATGAAAAACTCCTTTGAAAGTCTACACAGCAGAATGAGCCAATGTGAGGACAGAATTTCAGATACAGAAGATAAGATTGCAATTAATGACCAGGAAAAGAAAAATTGCTTCAAAATTATAAGAGAACATGAGAAATCAATCCAGCAGCTGCTAGATAATGCAAAGAAGAATAACATAAGACTGATTGGAGTCAATGAAGAAACAGGAGACAGTGCAGATGACATAAAAAGACTCTTCACAGAAATAATGGCAGAAAACTTCCCAAGCAGGGGAAAAGAGCTTGACATACAGGTAAGTGAGGCATATAGGACTCCAAATAGACTTGATCAAAAAAAAATCTACACATAGGCACATAATTGTTAAGATTCCAGAAACTCAACAGAAGAACAAAGTTCTCCAAGCAGTTAGAGAAAAGAAACAAATCACATACAAAGAAAAGCCCATCAGAATCACAGCAGACTGCTCAACACAAACCATCAAGGCAAGAAGAGCTTGGAGTGACATATTCCAAGGCCTAAAAGAAAACAGTCTCCAACCCAGATTGATGTACCCTGCAAAACTATCTTTCAAAATGGATGGAGAAATAAGATACTTTCATGACAAAGAGCACCTTAGGAACTTCGTGAATATCAAACCAGCACTCCAAAGAATTTTACACAATATCCTAGGAACAGACATTGAGGATCACAACCCCAGGAAGCAAAGCAGAATGAAGCCATCTGGCATGACAAGAAATTAAATGTAAAGGGGGAGAACCCAACAAAAAGAAAAAGTCATGGCAATGACAAGTCAATACATTTCAGTTATAACCATCAATGTTAATGGTCTCAATTCACCAATCAAAAGAAATAGACTGGCAGAATGGGTCAAGAAGCAAAATCCAACAATATGCTGCATACAAGAAACACACTTAATTCAAAAGGAAACTCATAGACTGAAAGTTAAAGGGTGGAAAACAATACTCCATGCAACGGGAACTCAAATAAAAGCAGGAGTAGCTATCCTGTTTGCAGATCAAGTAGATTTCAAACCAACACTGATTAAGAGAGATGAAGAAGGACACTACATCCTTGTAAAGGGAAGAATCCAAGAGGAAGAGATGACAATCATAAATATCTATGCACCAAACACTAGCATGCCCAACTATATAAAACAAATACTAACAGACATGAAAAGTCATATATGCACTAATACAATTGTAGTGGGGGACCTGAACACCCCATTGTCACAAATAGATAGATCAACTAGAGAAAAAATAAGTAATGAAATACTAGAACTCAATCGAACTCTTGAACAAATGAACTTAACAGATGTTTACAGAGTCTTCCACCCCACAAAATCAGAATACACATTCTTCTCAGCTGCACATGGGTCATTCTCCAAAAGAGACCACATACTCACACATAGAACATGTTTAAGTAAGTGCAAAGGAATTGAAGTTATCCCCTGTATATTATCAGACCATAGTGCAATGAAATTGGAGATCCATAGCAAAAGAAACTAAAAAAATTTCATAAACACGTGGAAATTGAACAACACCCTTCTGAATGACCAACGAGTCCCAGAGGAAATTAAAGAAGAAATCAGACAGTTCCTTCAATTAAATGACAATGACAGTACAACATATCAGAATCTATGGGACACAATGAAAGCAGTCTTATGAGGGAAATTCATAGCAGTGAATATGCATATTAGGAAAACAGAAAAAGGCCAATTAAACAACCTGATGCTGAACCTCAAGCTTCTAGAAAAAGAAGAGCAGGACAACCCCAAAGCTCATACAAGGGAGGAAATTATAAAGATCAGAAGAGAAATCAATGCAATGGAGACTAAGAGAATGATATTAAAAATCAATGAAGCCAAGAGTTGGTTCTTTGAAAGAATCAACAAAATTGACAAACCCTTAGCAAACCTTATCAGAAAAAGGAAAGAAAAGGCCCAAATCCATGCAATTAGGAATGAAAAGGGTGAAAATACAACAGACCCAGCAGAAATCCAGAGGATCATCAATACCTACTTCCAGAACCTATACGCCAATAAGATGGACAACACAGAAGAAATGGACAGATTTCTCAATACATATGAATTAATAAAGTTGAACGAAGAAGACCTAAAAATTCTGAACAACCCAATATCAACCAATGAAATTGAAAACATAATTAAAAACTTATCAAGTAAGGAAATCCCGGGCCCTTATGGCTTCACTGCTGAATTCTGCAAGACATTTAGAGAGGAACTCCTGCCACTACTGTTTAAACTCTTCAATGAAATTGAAAGGGAAGCAATACTCCCAAATTCATTCCTGGAAGCAAGCATCTCCTTGATCCCCAAAGCAAAGAAAGACCCAACCGAAAAGGAGAACTATAGGCTAATCTCACTAGTGAACATAGCTGCAAAAATCCTTAATAAGATATTGGCAAATGGAATGCAGAAGATCATCAAGAAGATCATACACCCTGATCAAATGGGATTCATCCCAGGGATGCAGGGATGGTTCAATATATGCAAATCAATCAATGTAATACACTGTATCAATAGAGCCAAGGACAAAAACCATATGATTATCTCCATAGATGCAGAAAAAGCATTTGACAAAATCCAACATGCATTTATGATAAAAACCCTACAAAAAATTGGAATAGATGGTCTCTACCTCAAACTGACAGAAGCCATCTATGAAAAACCAACAGCTAGTAGCATGCTAAATGGTCACAAACTGAAATCCTTCACACTCAAATCAGGAACAAGACAAGGATGTCCACTATCACCACTCTTGTTCAATATAGTTCTGGAAACATTAGCCACAGCAATTAGAAAAGAGAAAGAAATAAAAGGAATAAAGGTAGGAAATGAAGAAGTCAAATTGTCGTTATTTGCAGATGACATGATACTCTATATAGAAGATCCCAAGAACTCCACCAAAAGTCTTCTAGACTTAATAACCAAATTCAGTCAAGTAACTGGTTACAAGGTCAACAAACAAAAATCAATAGCTTTCCTCTACACCAATGACAGACTCACTGAGAGAGAAATAGGGCAAATAATTCCTTTCACAATAGCATCCAAAAAACTGAAATACCTAGGAATCAACCTAACAAAAGAAATCAAAGACCTCTTCTCTGAAAACTATGGCACCCTGAAAAGAGAGATTGAAGATGCTATCAGAAAATGGACAGACATCCCCTGCTCCTGGGTAGGAAGGATTAATATAGTGAAAATGGCCATACTTCCAAAACTGCTATATAGATTTAATGCAATTCCAATTAAGATCCCAGTAGCATACTTCATAGACCTTGAGAAAACAATCCAAAAATTCATTTGGAACAAGAAGAGACCCAGAATAGCAAAAGCAATTCTAGGTAACAGAGACAGGCAGGGGGTATCACAATACCCCAACCTACAACTATACTACAAAGCTACTGTGATAAAAACAGCATGGTACTGGCAAAGAAACAGACCTGAAGATCAGTGGAACAGATTAGAAGATGCAGAAACAACGCCAGACACACTCAGCCATCTCATCTTCGATAAAGGATCCAAACACCCTCACTGGAAGAAAGATAGCCTCTTTAATAAATGGTGCTGGAAAAATTGGGCTTGAACTTGCCAAAGATTAAAACTAGACCTGTATCTCTCACCATGCACTAAACTAAAATCAAAATGGATTAAAGATCTAAATATTAAAATAGAAACTCTGAACCAGTTGGAACAGAGGTTAGGTAGAACTCTTGAAGACATCGGTGTAGGAAAAGATTTTATGAACAAAACCTCAGTTGCCCATGAACCAGCACAAACAATCAACAAGTGAGATGTCTTCTTATTAAAAAGCTTCTGTACAGCAAGAGATACCACCAGAAGTGTGAAGAGACACCCCACAATGTGGGAAAAAATCTTCACCTGCTCTTCCTCAAAGGTCTACTATCTCAAATCTATAAAGAACTTAAAAAGATCAGACCTCCCAAATTGAAAGACCCCATCCAAAAATGAGCATCTGAAATGAACAGACATTTCTCAGACAAAGAAGTAGAAATAGCAAATAAATACATGAAAAAATGTTCAACATCACTGGTCATTCGAGAGATGCAAATGAAAACAATGCTAAGATTCCACTTCACTCCAGAAAGAGAGGCTGTTATCATGAAATCAGCCAATAACAAATACTGGTGGGGCTGTAGGGAAAGAGCAACACTGCTCCACTACTGGTGGGAGTGTATACTGGTGCAACCACTGTGGAAATCAGTATGGAGATACCTCAAAGAACTAGGACTGGAAGTCTCATTTGACCCGGCTATTCCACTGCTGGGGATCTTCCCCAAAGAATTAAAAGAATCATACCACTGTGATATATGTGTACCCATGTTCATAGCAGCACAGTTTGTGATAGCTAATACTTGGAAACAGCCCAAATGCTCATCAACTAGAGACTGGTTAAAGAAAATGTGGTTTTTTAATAAAATGGAGTACTACTCAGCCATAAAAAATGAGAAATTAGAGACATTTATAGCTAAGTGGATGCACATTGAGGTGATACTCTTAAGTGAAATAAATAGGACACACATGAATAAATACCAAATAGTTTCTCTGTTGTGAGAAACTGAAAGTGTAAATAAGGACTAAAATGTATAATAGGTAATGTGAAATAGGAAGAAAAGGGGCAAAGGGGAAGGAAGTTGGAAGGCTAGGGGAAAGGATAGAAGGGTATGGAATTAATATGAGAAAATGGAAAACTAGGAACAAAATCTTTGTAAATAGGAATGGAGGGGTTGAAGGGAGGGCTGGACAAGGATGAAAAATAAGAACCAAGAGAGATTATGTAAAGGTGCAGATTTCCAATGATGAATGTCATTATATTGTATACCTAAAATGTACCAATGATTAGAATGAATAATTGATAATGCAAAATAGGAAGAAAAGGTCCAAAGGGGTAGGGGTAGTGGGAGGGGCAGGGGAAAGGAAAGAAGGGAAAGGAAAAATGATAAATGAAAAAATGGAAATAAAGCCTTTGTGAATAGGGAAGGGTGGAGGGGGTTAAGGGAGGGCTAGGAATGGGGAAAAAAATAAGAACTAAGATTCATCATGTAAAGGTATAATTCCCAATGAGAAAGGTAATTGTGTTGTATACCTACAATGTACCAATAAAAGAATTTAACAAAAAAAGGTAAAAACAAGAGCAGAATAAAGCAAAAACAACAAAAAACTAGAAACAATGTCCACACTCATAAAAAGAACAAGCAAGAAAAAAAGAAAAGAAAAGAAAAAGAAAAAGAAAGAATAGAGAAAAGAAGTCCACTTCAGGGCATGTCTCTGCTATCACTGGTACATAGAGTGGGCAGACAGAGCCCAAATCTGTGTTGATTAATCCTAGTAGTAGATTTACAGAAGGGTAGTGAATAATCCCAGCAAGCCTATAACTTTTTAAGCCCCCAGGAAGGAGTCTTGAGTAGGTCTGCTTAGATATCATGATTGCCTGCAACAACTATTCCAAACTTCACTCATCTCTCTATCACATTGCCACTCTCACTCTTGCCTCCAATGTCCTGGCAAAATAAATGCCAGCAGCCATTTCTCCTCACTCATCAAAAAACTTTTCTACAAAAGAATCTTATGCTCCTTGCACCTTTACACCCTCAGAGGGAGCCATGTTCTGGAGAGCACTGAGCTGCCTGTCCCTTTGCATCTGACCTCCTGTCTGCCCCAGTCCAGGGTCATACACTGTTCTTCCCATGTGTGCCTAATTCCCAATGCCAGTGAGAACTCAGTCCTCTTGCTTCTCTATGGGATAGTGCCCAGGCACCACTCTGGCTACTCCCTCCTCAAGCTTTCATTTTGTGGAGTCTCCTCTCATTCTCCTCCTCCCTTCTCACTCATCAGACACTCTTCTTCCTGGGCCTGTTGTTTCCTATAGCTGTTGTCTAATGTTGGTGATCTCAACCACTCTTGATTAGTAAGTCCTAAATTTATATCTCTAATTCAGTCTTCTTGTTCAAAGTTTCTAGTAAGACTTTCAAGTTACCAACTAGATGTATCCATCTGGATGTAGCCACTTATTAAACAACTGTTTGAGTGACTTTAAAGTGTCAAGCACTGTGCTAGTGCTAGGGAGAGGGCACTGAAGACAAATAACCCTCACCTTCATAGATCATCTTGCATTCTAGTTCAGGAGGCAGAGGGTTGGAGGCAGAGGGTTAGATGCACTTTCACCCCAACTGGCATTTTAATTTTAACAACTGAAACCACAGTTTTAATCCACCTGCTGGCCCTAGTACACCTTCTTGTAGTCTGCATTTTCTCCTCTTCTCAGCTCCTGTAGTCAGTCCTGTACTATGCCCGTCGATACTATCTTCAATATGTCTCTTTGCTATGTCCTCTCCTTCATCCCCTATTCTACTATTTTAGTTTTACCTTTGCCATTTATCACCTGGACTGTTCCAATTGCCTATTAACTGGCTTCTTTGCTTTCTGAAATGAAACATCAATCCACCCTCCACAGCAGAGTAATCTACAACACTACTTTCATCTGGGTGTACACACTTTCTACTTTAAAATCCCTCAGCATGCCAGGTATGGTGGTGCATGCCAGCAATTCCAGCACTTGGGAGGCTGAGGCAGGAGAATTGCCTTGGGTTTGAGGCCAATCTAGGATACATAGTGAGCTCAAGGACAGCCTGAGCTACATAGTAAGACCCTGTCTCAAAAAAAAAAAAAAAAATCCCTCAGCACTTCCCACTGCCTGGAGCCTGGATCATTCAACACTTTATCTGTACAAGCCACAACTCCTTTGTAACCTCTGTTTGTATAAGAAGAAGTTTTCAGAGCAGAACCAAATCACCTACACCTACTATCTGTTCTGCTGGCAAGCCTGTGCACCTTTAGTTCCACTAAGGTTCAGTCTGGTTTCTGGCTGTGAGGCCAGAACCCAAGTTGTTCAGCCTGCAACACACTGTGCCTCCTGCCAGCTTGAACTTGGCTCCTTGACCTCCTGCCAAGTTGAACTTGGTTCCACCTCGTTCTGACACTGGGAGCTGCTAGATGGAGCTAACCCGCAGCTGTTCTGAATTCAGAGCCCAGTTGGCTCCTCTCCAAGGTGGCAGCCAGCCAATTGCTCTCTCCTGGGGTATGTCTGAATTTGAATAACTCACCAGCCACTGCAGTCTGCTGCATGCACTGCTCCATTTTACTGGTGCATTTCTCCATGGAGGCCTCTGGGGTCACTAGTAGTCACCATGCCTGCGTCTGCAGGTTTGAGCCACTCCTCCCATGTCATGAGGCAGGGGTCAGGGAGCAAATGCTGCTTGCCACCTCCTGCATTGAGGTCCCTTTCTTTTCTCTCTCTGTGGGCTTCAGTTCTCATTTCAGATCCTTTCTTGGTCCTGGGAACCTACTTCATTCCTTCTTTTCTTCCTCATGTTGCTATATTCTAATGTCTGGATACCAAATGTTGGAAAGGCTGTTTCTCTGCTGTTCACCATTCTGCATCTCCCCTTTATAGATTTTAAAAAACATATTTACCATAGTTATTTTAAAGTTTTTTGTTTATTTTAATATCTGGGTCATTCACAGTTATATTTCTATTAACTGATGTTTCTATTAACTGTTTTTACTCTTCATGGTGAGTCACATTTTTCTGTTCATTTGTATGTTGAGTATGTTTTTATTGTGTTGTGGATATCACAAGGTAAAAGATTGATTCCTTGTAGAGATGTTGGTTTCTGTGACTATCCTTGGATGAGAAAGCAGTTAAAATACCGGCAAATTACCTTGATGTTTTACTGAAGCTTGGTTTTTGGCTTTGATAGGGAAGATTTATTTTGCTTTTGGCCTCGGTCCCGGGGAAAAATCTTTTATTTCTGATATCTGGTTTTTGTGACAGTTAAGGAGGATTGCCAACTTGATTGGCTTGGGAGATGCTCAGGGAATTAGTAAAGCATGCTTCTGGGTGCATCTGGGGGGATCATAGAGGTGTGACCTTGAAGTCTATATCTATCCCTTCATCTCTGGCACTGTTCCCTTGCTAGGCTTTCCAGTCACCATGAACTAAGCATCTTTGCTCCACCACACTCTTTCACCATGATGGTTTTGCTTTGGAGCTAGCTTATCATGGACTGAATCTGTTGAAACCATGAGCCAAATTAAACCTCTCCTCCTTTGAGTTGTGGGTATCAGATATTGTGTTTCGGTAATGGGAAAGCTGACTAATACAGGTTTTTACTTCTAAGGGATGACACTTTTGATATTTCAGGGAAAACTTGAGATATTTACTAAACTCTTTTAACTTGGAGAGACTCCATTTTTAAACTGTTCCCTCTTAATAGCTGCTGAAATCTATTCAGATTCCTTCTAGCTGTTTTTTTTTCACAGTTTCTTGGAATCTCAACTCACATATGGACCTTAAGGGATCAGTGAAGGATTTAAGTGAAGGACATGCAGATTTTGGGCTTCTCTGCTCTGTAGTTCCCTCTTTTCTAGGATCCTCCTTTAAATTTTAACCACCTTGGAAGACCAAGACTTAGTCTTCTGACTCTTTGGGCCAAAAGAGCATGACTCACTGCTTGAGCTGTGTCTGTTTTCTGTTCTTTGGACTGTGGGGTGCCTTCAGACTAAAAGTCAAATAGATGTATGTCTCTTGCAGTGTGGTTTCCTTCTTTCAAGTGTTGAATGCCCTCAAATTTCTTCTTCTTTTTGGGTGGTCTTCTGTGCTTTTGTTTATAAAGAAATTTTTGTCCACAGTTTATCATTGTTACTAGCAGGAGAATTTGCCTGATAAAAGGTGATTCATCATTGCTAGAAGCTGAGACTATTTTATTGCAAATATAAGAATAGGTAGATAGCTAGGCATGATGGCAAATGCTTGCAGTCCCAGCACTCAGGAGGCTGAAGTTGGAGGATTTCTGTGAGCTCAAGACCAGCTTGAGGTACATAGTGAGTTTAATGTCAGCCTGGAATATAATAGCAAGATCCTGTCTCCAAAAAATGTAGAGATAAACTGTGCTAAGTAAGCACCTTGTGCTCCTCTCTACTGGTTTATTGACCATTTGTCCCATAAAATTGAAACAGTGTTCTATTGGTTAAAAAATTATATTCATACTCTTGTTCTCATGAAATTAGCCTCAGATAAGTAGAACTTTGTATAGATTTGCCATTGATTTCTACAGTATTTGAAAAAAAAACCTCTGAAGTCACCAGAAATGTAAATGTGCACATTCCTAAACAGCCCTGTCTGTTTTTTTTGGTACTGGAGATTGAACTCAGGACCTTGTGCTTGCGAGGCAGGTGGTGGAACCACTGAGCTAAATCCCCCATCTGGGTTTTAATAGGAATTTACATAGAATTTAATGAGTCAGGTACAGGTTTAAGAATTTTGTATATATTAGATCATTTAATATTTACATCAGCACAATGAGGCTAGCTTTATTTTCCAGATGTAGAAACCTGAAGCACAGAGAGATTAGGATAGGAAGTAAGTGATGGAGCCAGGATTTGAACCCAAGCATTCTGGCATAATTACAGTGTGCACTCTTTTATTGGTTGATAGATTGAGATGGGATCTTACTGTATTGGCCAGGCTAGTCTAAACTACTAGTCTCAACTGTTTCTATCACCTCAGTCTTCCGAGCTTGTATAGGCATACACCATCATGCTCTGCTGGGTCTGAACTCTTTAACTACTGTGTTGTTTCCTTACCCAGTCTGCTGCCTGTACTAATTGCCTTGTGTATGTACTGTGAATATATGTTAGTTGCCCTCTTGTGGCTCCCTTAATATCCTGACTCCATTCAAAATGTTTACCTTTCACAGCCATTTTAACTTTGAGGAAGAGCCAGAAGACAGATGTAGTGAATGAGATGAATGAGATGAATGAGGACACACTGTAATTTTTCTTTTATAAGCCTGCCTTTCTCTTGGATGCCGCTTGGTAATGCTATATTTTTGATCACACACCAGAAAGACACCCATGAAAGAGGACTTCCAGAACTGCTTCAGAAAGTGGCAAGAATGATGGCATAAGGTTGTTTGAATAAGGGGAAATATTTTAAGAAGAGTTAATTGCAATTTGTCTTTTAGTATAATATATATTTTTTTGGGGGGGCAAGTAAATATTAGTATAATATATTTTAAAATTTAAATATTCACTGTATACTTTGGTTATCCATTATATATTTCAGAAAGCTAGAAAAAGGGATTTTGAATATTTTCATAAAGAAAGTATATTTGAGGAGATACATGTACTCAACCTGATTTAAGCATTATACAATGTATGCATATATTGAAACATCTATATATCCTATAAATATGCATAATTTTGCTTTTATGTATCATTTAAAATAAATGTATAAAAATTTACAACTGAAGATAAATGTTCACATTTATTTTTCAGGTATTGGTTTGCCTTGAAAAGAGGTTACCGAGTAGCTTTCAAATACAGTGGCAAAACTAATAACTTTATGGAGGAACAAATTGATCCACATAAAGAAGTAACAAATGCAATGACTGATTTGAGCATGCTCAGACTCTTTGAGACCTACTTAGAAGGCTGCCCACAACTTATTATTCAGCTCTACATCTTTCTGGAGCATAGTCAAGCAAATTTCAGTCAGTGTAAGTCTTTCTTTATACCCTTTGTTAGATGGATGCCATATGTCAATTTTATAACTCTCAGGTGGGTTTTATAATTTTTTAAAAACGTAATTTTATATTTAAACAATTTAAATTTTTATTAGTACCTTGTTATAATTTGTGTCTAGATATCCCCCTAAAACCTCATGTGGTCATAGGTGGGACTTTTTCAGAGGTGGATGAATATAGAGTGTGTGATGCTGGGATTAAGGATATGTGATTACTAAATCAGTCCACTGATTGGTTTGGCAATGCCCCAAGCCCAGTAGCCTTGAGTATAGAAGGGAAAGAAAAAATCTGTCAAGGTTTCTTGCTTACTTTGCTACCTTCTGCCCACCATGAACTGTTTCTCCTCTGCAATGCTTGTCTGCCATGCTACCCTGCCTTGGAGCCAGCTGATTATGTATTGAAATCTCTACAAACTGTGAGCTAAATAAACCTTTCCCCTATTAACTTTGGATGTTGGGTATTTTGTCCCAGCAATGAGAAAAATGGTCATTGTTGTTGCCACCGCCGCCACTGTCGTCGTCGTCGTCATCGTCGTCATCTTCTTCTTCTTCTCCTCCTCCTCCTCCTCTTCCTCCTCCTCCTCTTTCTCCTTCTTCCTCTTCCTCTTCTTCTTCATTTTTTGGTACTGGGGATCGAACTTGGGACCCTGTGCTTGCAAGGCAGGTGATGGCATCACTGAGCTAAATCCCCAGCCCAAGAATTATTTTTTGAAAAGAAAGCTCAGTAACATGGTTCAGATATCAAATGTGTACTTTCTGAAATTCATTACTTTATGTAATCAATATGCAGTAATAATAATAAAGGTCTTCAAGCACAAAACAAAACAAAAGATACATTGTTTCTTGTTCTTTTCTTCCCCTTCCTTCCTTTCTCTGCCCAGAAAGGAAACTACAACTATCAGTTATTTTATGATCCTTTCAGAAAACTTAAAAAAAGGCATATAGTCTTTTTTCTTTAACACAAATAATAATAAAGATAAAAAATTTTCATTTTACAAGTATATTTTTGAGAACTAGCTATATCATTACAAAAATAATTCCCTCATTCTTTTTATTTTTCTGCAGAGTATTACAAATTATAGATATACTATAATTTATTTAATAAGTCCTCTATGTTAATTTAGGTTGTTTCTAACATTTTACTATTAAATTCTGGAATGAATAATCTTACGCATCTCTATGTTACAGTTCTGTCCCCGTCCGTATAGTTTCTTCCTCAACTAACTTCGAGTTAGTTAAAAATAGCAAGAAGTGAGAAATAATTCAATTGTCTAACAACAGAGGAATTGATAAATGTTTTATTGTAGACTGGTAGAATGAAACATTATGTAGTCATTAGAAAAAATGTTTATAAAGAAGTTTTAATGACAAGGAAAGCAATTACAAAATTTAGGCAAAAAGTGGTTAGTTTGCAAAATTTTCTATCAACATACTTTTAAAACTACAAAGAAATGATTATATTAAAAAATGCCTAGAAGAAAATATTCCAAAATGTTAAATGTGGCTGCTTTCTGGGTAGAGAGATTTTAAATATTTTTCATCTTTATTGCTGTTTTAGGCATCCAGATTTTCTTTATTAAATAATGTACTATCTGATAATCATAAAAACTTATTCAGAATATAAAAATAAATCAGTTTATTATAGAAGCCCTTCAGAAGATTGAACATTTAATCCTAGTTCCTTCTGAAATCACACTAAAAGGAAGATAAAATCAAGATCAATATAAATACATAAGGGCAAAGAAATTGCATACTTAGAAATATCTGTAAGTGTTTATATGATGGAAAGCAGATAGAAAACAATTTATTTGAATCAACCCTTCTATGGAAAGGCTAATTATTTTAGTCAAACTTTCCACTGAAAATATTTAATGGTAATGGATAAAATATTTAAAAAGTCTTCCTAAAATGTAAAATATCTGATAAAACAGACCAACATATGTACGAAAGTGAAAACCCTCCACAGTTAAGTAAGACCCTGAAGACATACTCTGAGGGCTTCTGCTGAATCTTACAAATATGGGATTCAGTTTTGATAGTATTGGAGACAGAAAACAAAACTGAGGGTTCTCATAATGAGTGATGTCTCTCTGGTAGTAAGCTCTGATCTTCAAAACTGAAACTGCAAAATCCCTCCTTCTTAGAATAAAAGTATGTCTTAGTTATTTTTTCTCATTGCTGAGGCAAAATACTCAATACTCATGGGCCAGGCATGGTGGTACATGCTTGTAACCCCAGCACTTGGAGGCTGAGGCAGAAGGATTGCCATGAGTTCAAGGCCAACCTGAACTACATAGCAAGACCCTGTTTCAAAAACAAAACAAAACAAAACAAACAATACCTGATACCCAAAGTTAAAAGGGGAAAGGTTTATTTCAGCTCACAGTATGTAGAGGTTTCAGTCCATAGTTGATGGCACCAATGCAGGGTGGCATGGCAAAGGGTCATGACAGAGGAGAAACAGTTCATGGTGTTGCAGGCAGGAAGCAACAAGAAGCAAGCTACAAGAAGTAAGCAGCAGCAACCTTCCCCTCCCTTTTACCCCTTTTAGGCTACCCACCTTTCAGTAGTGCCACCCAAACCCAGGATGGGCCTTCCCATTATCCATACCCAGAATTATGGTAAACCAATCAGTGGACTAATTTAGTAATCACACATCCTTAATCCCAGCATCACACACCCTGGATCCAGCCACCTCCCAAAAGCTCCATTTATGACTGCATGAACCTTTGGTGGTGATGGTGGGGTGAATCTAGATACAACCATCAAAGAGTATTTACTTAGCTCAGTTTCTATTTTCAAGAGACTGCATTGCAAGGAATATTACCTCAAGGCTTGATAGAGCAGGGAAAAATGTCTGAGAAATTTTAACAAGATGTGCAACCAAAATTCACATTGTTGGCTAGTTGAAGGAACTACAATAACCCCCAAACTAACAGCCAAGCTGTGAATATAGTTTAAAATAGTCCTAAGCCAGGGGAGGTGAACCTATGGCATGTGTGCTGCAGCTGGCTGTTTATCATTGAAAGCTCTAAAAGATTCACCATCACTGTCCTAGAGTGTTAGTGCCCATTGGTATCAGGAAGAAACAAGAATAAATTTTCCCTGAAGAAACTCCCCTTCTCTTACACCTCAAATAATTTTCCAAATAGGTTTCTAAGCAGAATTGTTAAAAATAATTTGTTCCACTAAAAGAAAGTATCATGAGTTAAAAATCAGCAGAAATAGAAAAAAAAACCATTAAGGTATCAGGTTTTAGAAATTAACTTCAGGTTAATTAGAAATTAACAGATATAAAGTATAACACTTTAATAAATAAAATTAAATAAATAAAATGAATGTGAAAATATGAGACAGGAAACTATAACAATGATTTTATATTTGAAAAAGAAGTGGAATTTATGGAAATTAAAAAAAAATCTAAGAATTGAAACTAAAAACTCAGAAGATTAGGCACAAGTAAATATATAGTGAGTCAGTACTGGGTAAGAAGAAATTATTTGGATAGCAGCTTAGACAAAGAGATGGAAATATGAAATAGATATTAAGAGACGAAGATGAGAAGCCCTGTTGCATATCTTAGAAGAGTCTCCAAAGAGGCAATATTTGAAAAGTTAATGGTGAAAAAATTTCTCACTGATGTAACTCTTATCCATAGATTCAATAAGAAATTATCTTATAAGCACCCCAAAGTAGAAAGAAAGCTATACCACAACCTAACATCATTAAATGAAATTCCAAAGTATGTATTTTAGACAGCCTAGAAGTGTTCTGAGGTACAAGAAGGAGTAAAAAGCAAAGAAAGTAGTAAATTTCTTGGTGAATCTAAATTGACTCCATAAAACAAAAATAATGCTTTATAGTTAAAAAATAAGAAAGATAAGATGAATAAGGTGCTTACTGTGTGTTTGTGAGAATGTGTGTTTAAAGATAAAGTATATATATTATAAAATAATTTAATATTGAAATTACTATTCCTATAACAATATCATTTTATTTTTGTTTTGTAGATGCAGCCATCATGATTTCTTGCTGTGCTATTTCTTGGTCAACTGTTGATTTTCAAATAGCTTTAAGAAAATCCTTGCCTGATAAAAATCTCCTAAATGGATTCTGTTCCAAAGTCACATATCTCTTTTACAAGTTAAATACTTTATTATCTTGGATGCTGAGTACTGTAGTTCTATTGTTTGTAAATCTTAAGATAGCTTTATTTCTGTTGTTCTTACTTTGGTTGGTAGGCTTAATATGGGCATTTAAAAAGCAAACCCAATTTTGTACTTCCAAAAGTATGGAATTCTTATATAGGATTGTTGTTGGATTTATTCTGATCTTTACATTTTTTAATATTAAGGGACAGAATACCAAATGTCCAATGTTTTGTTATTATATTGTGAGGGTACTGGCCACATTGGGACTATTGATTGTGTTCTGGGTTTACCCACTCTTTATTTTTAATTCAGACTACTTTATACCTATCAGTATCACTATAATTCTTTCTCTTATCCTTGGAATTATTTTTCTTACTGTTTATTATGGGATTTTTCACCCAAATAGAGGTAAAGAAACAGAATATGATGAAATTGATGGAAAACCAGTTCAAAAAGATTGTAGAATGAGATATTTTCTAATGGAGTAAGCTATTTTTTGGGGATATGTTTTCTTATTTTTTGTTTCATTGGTTAGTAAAGAAAATGTATGTTTTATATGTGTGTTCTCTATTATTTTTGCCACCTTTAATTTGAAGTCCATTCTGGTACTTTAATTTTGAACATAGTGATATTTTATTATTTAAATTAACTTCTTAGTTTGTTATATTCCCAGTCCTCTCATCTGGTTTTGAAGATTTTAAGCACTAAGATATTTGCTTACCATCTCAGCCTAAATGAAAGAAATGATGTGGCTCCCATAAAGGCTGGCTTTGAGGTTCCCTTCAACATTTCCTTCATTATTCTTAAAACTCCTGTACCTCTTGTAGAGAACTTTAAAGGTCAGAATACTTCATTCTCCTTGTATTTATTGTTTTGACTCAGTGCATGAATTTTGAATTGGGAGTGAACTGAGTAGAAGAAAAGGGAACAGAGGGACAGGAGAAGAAAACAGATTCTTATGAATACCTACTATGGTCTTTTCTATGAATTCCCCAATTCAATGAATACAGAGGAGTACTGTCATGCATTTGAGAGGATTCAAAATTTTATAATTTACTTACTGTATTGATTTTCTGGAATAAAATTTATTAAAATTTTATACTTGATATAATTTTCATTAATTCTATTTATACTAAAATAGTTTTAACCAAATTATATTGTATTTTATTGATTTAACAATTATAAAAATATGCAACCACTGCCCTGAGTGCAGAGGAGCAGAGCTGCCCCCAGTGCAGAGGAGGTGAACCTTCTGGGCCACTGTACCATTGCCCTGAGTGCTGAGGAGCAGAGCTTCACCCAGCACACAGGAGGTAAACATTCTGGGCCACCATACCACAATCTGAGTGACTAGGAGCAGAGCTGCCTCCAGCGCAGAGGTGAACTTTCTGGGCCACCATCCCACTACCCCAAGCACCGAGGAGGTGAGCTGCATGGGTGGAAGCAGCACAAATCCCCTCACCCACTGTGAAATGGGAAGACATGTAAATGAGTCTCAAAACCAGCGTTCCAGATCACCTAAAGCGACCCCAAAGGGAAATGAGATGGAACAATCTGATACATAACCACCTGGACTCCCTGAACTGGCAATGAAAGAGGATTTGGAAAAAAATTAAATCAGAAAAAATTTCTCAGAGAATAGCAGATATTGTGTCCATAGTGCAAGACAGGATTAATAAATCTAGAGAAAACACAGATAAAAAAATAGAAGAGCTGAGGAACATGATGGAATCCCAACATAGGAAACAAATGGAATCCATAAAACAGATGCAAACAGATTTCCAGGAGATTAAAAACTCCACTGAAAAGTCTACGCAGCAGAATGAGCCAATATGCAGACAGAATTTCAGATATAGAAAATAAGATTGCAATTAGTGACCAGGAAAAGAAAAATTTCTTTAAAATAGTAAGGGACCATGAGAAATCAATCCAGCAGCTGATAGATGATGCAAAGAAGAATAATGTAAGACTGAGCCGAGTCAAAGAAGAAACAGCAGAGAGTCCAGATGACATAAAAAACTGTTCATAGAAATGGTGGCAGAAAACTTTGCAAGCAGGGGAAAAGACTTGACATACAGATAAGTGAGGCATATATGACTCCACCTAGCCTTGATCAAAAAAATCTACACATAGTCATATAATAGTTAAGATTCCAGAAACCCAACCAAAGAACAAAATTTTACAAGCAGTTAGAGAAAAGAAACAAATCACATACAAAGGAAAGCCCATCAGAATCACAGCAGACTTCTCAACACAAACTTTGAGGCAAGAAGAGCTTGGAGTGATGTATTTCAAGCCCTAAAGGAAAACAACCTCCAAACAAGATTGATGTACCCTGCAAAACTATCTTTCAAAATTAATGGAGAAATAAGATACTTTCATGACAAAGAGCACCTTAGAAACTTCACAAATACCAAATCAGCCCTCCAAAAAATTTTAGACAATATCCTAGGAAAAGACAATGAGGATCACAACCCCAGGAAGCCCAGCAGATTGAATCCATAGGGCATGACAAGAAATTAAATGCAAAGGGGGAGAATCCAACAAAAAGAAAAAGTCATCACAAGGATAAGTCAGTACATATCAGGTATAACCATCAATATTAATGGCCTCAATTCATGAATGAAAAGAAATAGACTGGCAGAATAAGTCAAGAAGCAAGATCCAACAATATGCTGCATAAAAGAAACACACTTAACTCAAAAAGAAACTCATAGACTGAAAGTTAAAGGATGGAAAACAATACTCCATGTGATAGAAACACCAAAAAAACCAGGAGTAGCTCTCCTCTTTGCAGATGAAGTGGATTTCAAATCCACATTGATTAAGAGAGACAAAGAAGGACACTACATCCTTGTAAAGGGAACAATCCAAGAGGAAGAAGTGACAATCATAAACATATATGCACCAAACACTAATGCACCCAGCTATATAAAACATACTAATGGACATGAAAATCAAATAAGCACTAATACAGTAGTAGTGGGGGACCTCAATACCCCACTGTCATAGATAGATCAACTAGACAAAAAACAAGCAATGAAATACTAGAACTCAATCAAACTCTTCAACAAATGAACTTAACAGATGTTTACAGATTGTTCCACACCACAAAATCAGAATACACATTCTTTTCAGCTGGACATAGGTTGTTCTCCAAAATAGGCCACATACTCACTCATAGAACATGTATATGTAAGTGCAAAGGAACTGAAGTTATCCCCTATATATTATCAGAACATGGTGTGATGAAATTGGGATCAATTGCAAAAGAAACCTCAAGCATTTCATAAACACATGGAAATTGAACAACACACTTCTGAATAACCAATGGGTCACAGAGGAAATTAAAGAAGAAATCAGACAGTTCCTTCAATTAAATGACAATGACAATACACCATATCAGAATCTATGGGACACAATGAAAGCAGTCTTACGAGGGAAATTCATAGCAGTGAATACTCATATTAGGAAAACAGAATGAACTAATTAAAGAACCTGATGCTGAACCTCAAGCTTCTACAAAAAGAAGAGCAGAACAAGCCCAAAGCTCATACAAGGGAGGAAATTATAAAGATCAGAGGAGAAATCGATGCAATGGAGACTAAGAGAATGATACAAAAAAATCAATGAAGCCAAGAGTTGGTTCTTCAAAAGAATCAACAAAATTGACAAACCCTTAGCCAACCTTGTCAGAAAAAGGAAAGAAAAGGCCCAAATCCATGCAATTAGGAATAAAAAGGATGAAATTACAATGGACCCAGCAGAAATCCAGAGCATCATCAATACCTACTTTGAGAACCTATACACCAATAAGATGGAAAACACAGAAGAAATGGACAGATTCCTAGACATGTGTGAATTAGCATAGTTGAATTAAGAAGACCTAAAAATTCTGAACAACTCAATGTCAACCAATGAAATTGAAAATGTAATTAAAAACTTATCAACTAAGAAAAAACTGAGTCCTGATGGCTTCACTGCTCTATGTTACAGGACATTTAGGGAGAAACTACTGTCACTACTGTTTAAACTCTTTTTTTCCCCATTAAGTTTTTTGGTGCTTTGTAGGTATAAAATACAGTTACACACATCATTGGGATCTTGTACCATTACATGAGTATCTTGGTTCTTATTTTTTTCCCCTTCCCCTGCCCTCCCTTCACCCCCTCCACCCTTCCCTATTTGCAAAGACTTTGTTTCCAATTTTTTCCTTTTCTCATATTTTTTCTTTTCCCTTCTTTCCTTTCCCATACCCCTCCCACTTCCCCTGTTCCTTTAGAATTTTACTTCCTATTACACAATATCAATTATACATTTTTAAAATTATAATATCAAGATCTAGGAGACATTCCACAGATTTTACAGAATTTAAAAGGATATAGAAAACATATTACATAAATCTTCTTTGAAATAAATTTGACAACTTCTAAGAAGTGCCTTGGAAGAGAAATTAATGAAACTAACTCTGGAGGAAATATAAAATTTGAATAGCACCTATTAAAGAAAGTATATTCCTAGCTTGAAAACCTACCTATATGACAACAACAGGCTCCTATACATTTTAACTGATATATTATATCAAACATTTAAAGCAGAAAAAAAAGGAAAATTCTCCCCTCATTTTAGGAACTCAACATTGTGCTAATCCTAAAACTGGATAAAGATAATAGAAGAAAAGAGTATGAACATAGATAGAAATTTGTTTAAGAAAGCAAGCTATTAGAAGTCAGATCTGGCAGTATGTAGAAAGTGGTTTTATTATAGGGATGGCAGTGTTAGTTCTGCATTGGAAGCTCCACCCCCAAAAGTCATCATTTTAATAGAGGAAAGGAAAAAGCCATATGATCCTGTCACTAGTTGGAGAAAAAGTATTGGGGTAAAAGCTATCAGGAGAGTAGAAGTAGAAAGGAAACTTCTCAACAAATTAAAGACATGTACTCCATACTTCCAGCGAGAATGCCTTGTATGAATGGAGAAGATACAATGCTTTCTCCTTAAGGTGGGGAACAAAGGCAGATAGATATGTTTATTCTTTATCTGTCCATTAAACTTTGAAACCTAGTCCCCACCAAAATAGTCTGGCAATAAAATGACACAACTAGGATAGGATTGGCACGGCAGAAGCAAAATCCTTATATGTAGATAAAATGATCATCTACAGAGAAAATACTAAGAAATCTCTAGGAGCCCCTAGAACTTGTACTTGAATTTAGCAGGATTAGAAAACACAAGGTATATATAAAAATTCAGGTCTGTGTATACTTGCTATAAATGAAGAATTGGATATTGAAATTTAAAAGTTATGTAGGAGTACAAAAGACCCAGAAAAGCCAAAAACAAAAACAAAAACAGTGTTGGAAGACATTTAGCACCCAATTTTAAGACTTCTTCTAAAGCTACAGTAATCAAGGCAGTGTTGGTGTAAGGAAAGACATAGATCATTTGAATAAAACAGAGAATCTAGAAATAGAACCACACATATATGGTCCACTGAGTTTTGAAAGATTATTTAACATTACCATTTTATAGAATATAAACTCGATTCAAGAGCAGAGGAAGAGATAGTGTCTTCAGCAAACAGCACTAGAACACCTGGTATCCATATATAAAAAATTAACCTCAACCCTTTATTTCCATACATGAAAATAACTTGAAGGGATCTATGAACCTAAATATGAAAGCCTAAAAGTATAAACTTTAGAAGAAATTATAAGGGAAAATGTTTATGAATTCAGGGTAGGCGAGAACTACCTAGGATACAAAAGACATGATGTATAAAAGAAAAAAAGTGATAAATGAGATTCCATCAAAATTTAGAACTTTAAATGACATCATTAAAATGAAAAGTAGTCCTTAAACAGACCATATTTACAATGCATATAACCTATGACCAGAATATATAAAGAACTCTTACAGCTCATTAATAGATAACCCAATTAAAAAGTAGACATAAGAAGATGATAAATAGCCAGTATAGCACAAGGAAAGGTGTGCAACTCTAGAATCAGAAAAATCCTGGTCAGTACAATAACAAGATTGAATTATACACTCATTAGGGAGATGAAGTTAAAAGTTTTAAAAGCCTTGTCATGACTTTTTCTTTTTGTTGGATTTACCGCCTTTGCGTTTAATTTGTGATGCCCAATGGATTCATTCTGCTGTGCTTTCTGGGGTTGTGATCCTTGTTGTCTTTTCCTAGGATAATGTCTAAAAATTTTTGGAGTGCTGGTTTGGTATTCATGAAGTTCCTGAGGTGCTCTTTATCATGAAAGTATCTTATTTCTCCATCAATTTTGAAAGATAGTTTTTCAGGGTACATCAATATGGGTTGGAGGCTGTTTTCCATTAGGGCTTGAAATACATCACTCCAAGCTCTTCTTGCCTTGAGGGTTTGCATTGAGAAGTCTGCTGTGATTCTGATGGACTTTCCTTTGTATGTGATTTGTTTCTTTTCTCTCACTGCTTGTAGAATTCTGTTCTTCTGTTGGGTTTTGGAATCCTATTGTATGCCTATGTGTAGATTTTTTTTCATCAAGGATAGTTGGAGTCCTGTGTGTCTCACTTATCTGTATGTCAAGTTCTTTTCCCCTGTTTGCAAAGTTTTCTGCCATGACTTCTGTGAACAGTTTTTTTTATGTCATCTGGACTCTCTCCTGTTTCTTCATTGACTCCAGTCAGTCTTATGTTACTCTTCTTTGCATCATCTAGCAGCTGCTGGATTGTTTTTTCATGGTCCCATACAATTTTAAAGCAATTTTTCTTTCCCTGGTCACTAATCTTCTATATCTGAAATTCTGTCCTCTTATTGGTTCATTCTGCTTGTGTAGATTTTCAATGGAGTTTGTAATCTCCTGGAAATCTGTTTGCATCTGTTTTATGGATTCTATTTGTTTCCTATGTTGGAATTCCATCATGTTCCTCAGATCCTCTATTTTTTTAAATCTGTGTCCTCTCTAGATTTATTAATCATATCTTTCAGTATGGGCACAATCTTTGCTGTTATCTGAGAAATTATTTCTGATTTCATTTTTTCTAGATCCTCTTTTGCTGCCAGTTCAGGGAGTCCAGGTGGTCGGGTATCAGATTGTTCCATCTCGCTTCCCTTTGGGGTTGCTGTAGGTGATCTGGAAGTCTGTTTTTGAGGCTTGTTTATGTGTCTTCTCATTTCCACGGGGAGGAGACTGGTGCTGCTGTTGCCTGCGTGGCTCACCTTCTCTGCCCTAGGAGTGTTGAAATGGTGTCAGGGAGCCTTCTCCTGGGCACTGGGATTGTCTTACCTCCTCTGACCTAGGAGCTGTGGAATGGTTGTGGGGAGCCTCCTCCTGGGTGCTGGGATTGGCTCACCTCATCTGCCCTAGGAGCAGTGTAATGTATTTAAACTCTTCAAAGTAATTGAAAGGGAAGTAGTTCTCTGAATTCATTCCTGGAAGCAAGCATCACCTTGATGCCCAAAGCAGAGAATGATCCAACTGATAAAGAGAACTATAGGCCAATCTTGCTAATGAACATAGATGCAAAAATTCATAATAAAATACTGGCAAATAGAATGCAGAAGATCATCAAGAAGATCATATACCCTGACCAGGTGGGATTCATCCCAGGGATGCAGGGATGATTCAACATATGCAAATCAGTCAATGTAATACGCTATATCAATAGAGCCAAGGACAGAAACCATATGATCATCTCAATAGACACAGAAGAAGCATTTGACAAAATCCAACATGCATTTATGATAAAAACTCTACAAAAATTCAGAACAGATGATCTCCACCTCAATCTGATAAAAGCCATTTATGAAAAACCAACAGCCAATAGCATACTAAATGGTCAAAAGCTGAAATCCTTCACACTGAAATCAGGAACAAGACAAGGATGTCCACTATCACCACTCTTGTTCAATATAGTTTTGGAAACATTAGCTATGGCAATTAGAAAAGTGAAAGAAATAAAAGGAAGAAAGATAGGAAATGAAGAAGTCAAATTGTCATTATTTGCAGATGACATGATGCTCTATACAGAAGACCCCAAGAACACCACCAAAAGTCTTCTAGACTTAATAACCAAATTCAGTTGTGTAGCTGGATTCAAGGTCAACACACAAAAATCAATAGCTTTCCACTATACGAACAACAGACTCACTGAGAGAGAAATAGGGCAAATAATTCTTTCACAATAGCATTCAAAAAACTGAAATACCTAGGAATCAACCTAACAAAAGAAATCAAAGACCTCTTCTCTGAAAACTATAGCACTCTGGAAAGAGAGATTGAAGATGATTTCAGAAAATGGAAAGACATCCCTTGCTCCTGGGTAGGAAAGATCAACATAGTGAAAATGGCCATACTTCCAAAACTGCTATATAGATTCACTGCAATACCAATTGTAATCCCAGCAGCATACTTCACAGACTTTGAGACAAAATTCCAAAAATTCATTTGGAACAATAAGAGACCCAGATACCAAAAGCAATTCTAGGCAACAGAGACATAGCAGGGGGTATCACAACTCAGAACTTGAAACTATACTACAAAGCTACTGTGATAAAAACAAAGAAACAGACCTGAGAAACAGTGGAACAGATTAGAAGATGCAGAAACAATGCCAGACACACTCAGCCACATCTTTGACAAAGGAGCCAAGTACCCTCACTGGAGGAAAAATAGCTTCTTTAATAAATGGTGCTGCAAAAATTGTGTTTCAACTTGCCAAAGATTAAAACTAGATCTGTATCTCTCACCATGCACTCAACTAAAATTGAAATGGAGTAAAGATCTAATTATTACAACAGAAACACTGAACTGGCTAGAACAGAGGTTAGGTAGAACTCTTGAAGACATTGGTGTAGGAAAAGATTTTTAATAAACAAAACCTCAGTTGCCCGTGAACTAGCAGAGACAATCAACAAGTGGGATGTCTTCTTATTAAAAAGCTTCTGCAGCAAGAGAAACCACCAGCAGTGTGAAGAGACAACCCACAATGTGGGAAAAAATCTTCACCAGCGGTCCCTCGGACAAAGGTCTACTATCTTGAATCTGTAAAGAACTTAAAAAGATCAGACCTCCCAAATTTAAAGACCCAATCCAAAAATGAGCATCTGAAATGAACAGACATTTCTCAGATAAAGAAGTAGAAATGCCAAATAAACATGAAAAAATGTTCAACATCACTGGTCATTTGAGAGATGCAAATGAAAACAACGTTGAGATTCCACCTCACTCCAGAAAGAATGGCTGCTATCAAGAAATCAACCAAAAACAAATCCTGGTGGGGCTGTGGGGAAAGAGGAACACTGCTCTACTGCTGGTGGGAGTGTAGACTGGTGAAACCACTATGGAAATCAGTATGGAGATACCTCAAAGAACTAGGACTGGAAGTCCCATTTGACCCAGCTATTCCCCTGCTGAGTATCTTCCCCAAAGAATTAAAAGAATCATACCACAGTGATATATGTGTACCCATGTTCATAGCAGCACAATTTGTAATAGCTAAAACTTGGAAACAGCCCAAATGCCCATCAACTGAAGACTGGATAAAGAAAATGTGGTTTTTAAATAAAATGGAGTACTGCTCAGCCATAGAAAATGAGAAATTAGGGAGATTTATAGCTAAATGGATGCATATTGAGGTGATACTCTTAAGTGAAATAAATAGGACACACATGAATAAATACCGAATAGTTTCTCTGCTGTGAGAAACTGAAAGTGTAAATAAGGACTAAAAGTTATAATAGATAATGTGAAATAGGAGGAAAAGGGGCAAAGGGGCGGGAAGTGGGAGGGGTAGGGGAAAGGAAAGAAGGGAATGGAATTAATATGAGAAAATGGAAAAATTGAAACAAAATCTTTGTAAATAGGGAGGGATGGAGGGGTTGAAGGGAGGGCTGGGCAAGTATGAAAAATCAGAACCAAGAGAGATTATGTAAACGTGGAAATTTCCAGGGATGAATGTCATTATATTGTATACCTAAAATGTACCAATGATTAGAATGAATAATTGATAATGCAAAATAGGAAGAAATGGTCCAAAAGGGTAGGGGTAGTGGGAGGGGTAGGAGAAAGGAAAGATGGGAAAGGAAAAATGATGAGAAATGGAAAAAATGAAAGTGAAGTCTTTCTAAATAGGGAATAGTGGAGGGGGTGAAGGGAGGGGTAGGAATGGGGAAAAAATAAGAACCAAGATGCATCATGTAAAGGTACAAGTTCCCAATGAGAAATGTAAATATGTTGTTTACCTAAAATATAACAATAAAAGAATTTAAGTAATAAAAATATATTGCAATCAAATACATGAAAAAGTGTTCAACATAACTGGTTATTTGAGAGGTGCAAATGAAAACAACACTGAGATTCCACCTCACCCCAGGAAGAATGGCTGCTATCATGAAATCAACCAATAACAAATGTTGGCGGGGCTGTGGGGAAAGAGGAACCCTGCTCCACTGCTGGTGGGAGTGTTGACTGGTGCAACCACTGTGGAAATCAGTATGGAGATACCTCAAAGAACTGGGACTGGAAGTTCCATTTGACCTAGCTCTTCCCCTGCTGGCGATCTTCCCTAAAGAATTAGAAGAATCATGCCATAGTCATCTATGTGCACCCATGTTCATAGCAGCACAATTTGTAATAGCTGAAACTTGGGGGCAGCCCAATTGCCCATCAACTGGAGACTGGATAAAGAATATTTTTTTTCCCCCTAAAATGGAGTATACTCAGCCATAAAAAATGAGAACTTTTATAGCTAAATGAATGCACATTGAGGTGATACTCTGAAGTGAAATAAATAGGACACAGATGTGTAAATACTGAATAGTTTCTCTAGTGTGAGAAACTGAAAGTGTATATAAGGACTAAAAGGTTTAATAGATAATGTGAAATAGGAAGAAAAGGGACAAAAGAGAAGGGGAAGTGGGAGGGGTAGGGAAAAGAAAGAAGGGAAAGGAATTAATATGAGAAAATGAAAAAATGGAAAGAAAGTCTTTGTAAATAGGGAGGGAGGACAGGGGAAGGGGGAAAAATAAGAACCAAGAGAGATTATGTAAAGGTGCAAATTTCCAATGATGAATGTCATTTTATTGTATACCTAAAATGTACCAATAAAATAAAATTTAAAAAAGAGAAAAAAGGGATGGAAAAAAAGAAAAAAGAAAAAACGAAAAGAAAAAGAAAAAAGCCATATAACTTAATATAAATCCAAAGGCTTTTCCTTTATGATCTACCATGCTAGAATGCAATCTGCTAGACACTTGCAGGGCACATGTTTTACCTAGAGAAGATGGACCATGTTGGAAGAACATTCATGAATTTTTAAGACAACAGGAAAAGACTTGATTGTCTTCACTAGAGAGACACTGGGGGGTGGAATTCTATTCGTTTTTGTGGAGGATTTTTTTTTTGCATCCTTTGTGTTCATTTTTAAAAGAGCACCATCAAATTGAAAGCCCAAAAGCCAGAAAAAAACAAAAGGACCCCAAACCAACTGCTGTATAGCTCTTGAGAAAGGTAAACAAAGGATACAAGACATGTCAACTATCAAACCATTTGAAAAGTATAAGTACCCTAAGCACTAACTCTGTGCCCAGTACTTTGCTAGATTCTGTTGAAGATCCAAAACAAGTGTAGAATAGGGTTCTATTGCTTTAAGCATCTAAAGAAACTGACAAGTGATCTCTCTTAATGTTTACTGTAATGTTTGCAATTTTCATTTTGTAGTAAATGACACATATACTGAATAACAGAAATGGCTATATTTAGATAATTACATTGACTATCCTTATTTCATGCCCACAAAAACCATGCAATATAGCTGTGATTATCATCATCACTACCTTTGAACTGGGAAAACAAAGACTAAAAGAATTTAGGTAATTTGCTGAAATTCACACAGATCAAATATCAAAATTTTTGACTTCACATACAGGTTACTTTCTATAGAACCATGCCATTTAAAGAATAAGTCACCATCACCACCAGAGTTCACATTATTATACATGATTTTTAAATTATTAAATTATTTATTTGACCACAGCATACTTTTTTTTTTTTGCAGACAAGTGAATGTGTAAATCTTTATTGCCATCTATAATAAACCTTTCTGATCCTTATTCCCCTGTAGTGGGAAAGGAATGTAAATAACAAATCCAGCTTTGCTTCATTCTTAGTCTGTTTAGTTTCTATAATGGATGGATCCAGTAGAATTTTTTTTGTCAGTTTTGTTTCCAACCTCTGAGATGTTCCATCCTTCAGTTTTTTTTAGGTACTGGGGATCAAACTTGGGTCCTTGTGCTTGCACAGCAGGTAGTGAAACCACTGAGCTTAAATCCCAGGCCCCCATCCTTCAGTTTTCAGGAGCCCTTTCTTGGGAGGCACTGCTTTCACTGCTACTGAAGTAGCTCAGTTTGAGTTGTAATTTGACAAAATCTGGGGAACATCTTCTGGAATAGCAGTTACCTCTGGAGGTGTGGGTGTTCTGAGCAGATTCTCATAAGATGAAATTGTAGGACAGGAGGGATCTGTAAAATTCTGCAAGCACTGATCTGAATTTAAAACTAATGAAGTACATGTTGGGGATTTAGCTCAGTGGTTCTTCTGCCTGCCTTGAAAGCACAAGGTCCCGAGTTCGATCGCTGGTACCAAAACAAACAAAAAGTAGAAATTCAATTTACCATATATACCAAAGAACTAAAACTAATGAAGTACAATCTTTAACTTCAAAATCATTTGATGAACTGTGTGTTTCTGATAATGGATAGTTTGTGGGTACCAAAGCTGTGTTGTTCTTTGTAGAAGGAACTTTCAAACCAGGAGTGCAGAATGTAGGTGTCAAAGGGGAATCTGTATACTTGGTATCTCTTTTTTCCAACTGCTGCATTATGGGGCCAGAAGTGGCAAAGCTATTATCACTGATCATGGGTTCTGTTGCTACAGAAGCTTCACTTTTGATAGTCTTCATATTTTTCAGTCCTATTGTATAATCTTCATTTAGACACATAGTATATTCAGAGATACCAAAATGCTCTAATTTAGGAGTTACACACCCAAAATTATCCATCTTCAGAGCACATTTTGGAGTTTTGTCTGGTAGGTGGAGTTTCAATTATGGGCTCTTCTTTGTGGTTGCTTACATCTTGTGGAGGGTTTGGTAGAACGTGAGATGTCATATTCCACTCCAATCCAGAATCTGCAAGCTGTGGACTATGTAGAGGCTCCTCAGATGCTGAAACACCTGGGACAGACGATCAGATAGGTTGTCCTTCCTACGAGGCTTTTGAACATGATCACAGCTGGCCATCTTTGGGGTAGAATCAGTGATTTCCTGTTCAGAGACTGAATTTTCCTTGAGACATGGATTATATCCATACTTCTGGAAAAACTCTCTTATTTTTATGATATCTGTTGCATTTTTTTCATCAATAGTTTTGTTGCCTTAATAAAAACCAATGCTTTCTTGACTTCCCAATCTTGCTTTAACAAGAAGAATATTAACATGATCCTTTAGATCCCAGACTTCTGAATGAATGTCATGTAAAATCCTCATTGGATCATCCTCAAATTATTTCGTAGAGGTTTCAGTCCGTAAATGGCTGTCTCCAAGGCAGAGTGGCACATGGCAGAGGGGCAACAGCTCATCGCGGTGGAAGACAGCAAAAGGCTGACCACAACATACTTTAAAAAAAATTCTTGCCCAAATATTTTTCAGCCTTAGCTTAGGGTAGGGCTGGGATGGTGTCACTGATAGTTTGAATAATCTAATTAACAATATATGTAAAAGGATTAGCAATTTATGTAATGGAAAATAGATAAATATACATCTACTAAACAGCCTGAATATTAATGTCCTATACAAACTTGGATTAAATATTCATTCTATTCAACAAACATTTACCATTGATTTTGTGGCTGAGAAACAAATGGTTAGATTCTAGTCAGATGTTTTGGATAGTTGAACTTTCAATATCTAGTTTTCTTTCACTTTATTCTCTTGTTTTCTGCATCATTCAGTCATACTTTGTAGCATTTTAAAATTCAACTAAGTTATAAGCTTTTCTAGATTGTTTTGTGCATATAAAGGGCCTTTTGAAGTTTGGAAAAAAAGAAGTAATTGTGGGAAGTATTCCTGTAAAAAACACTCGTATGCATAAATCTTTCACACCTACTCCAAATATAAATACTAAATTTACCTTAGACTCATGTTTCTCAACCTTTAGTATGTATCAGAATTATCTAGAGGGTCCATTAAAACAGATTGCTGGCTATCACTTCCAGATTTTATTTCAAATACGTCTTAGGTAGGGCTAGAAATCTAAATCTTAAGAAGTGCTAAGATGTTCTGATTCTGGTGTTCTCCCCATCATTCACTGAGAAACATTAGTGTTTGTTGTTGTTGTTTTGAGACAGGGTCTCACTTTGTAGTTCAGGCTGGCTCTGAACTCACTGTGTAGCTCAGGGAATCTTCAAACTTTCAGTGATCCTCCTGCCTCTGCCTCCCAAATGCTGGGATTACAGGCATGTGCCACCACGCCTGGCCCTCATTGCTGTTTTGAGTGTCACTTTTGAGAACTAGTTTCTAAATAGCCACTAGAGGGCAATGAAACCACAGACAAATTGGATGTACTTACTGTGTAATCAGCTCCCTGGTTTTTGCTACCAAGTATTGCTACAAGCCATGAGAACAACAAACAATGTCCTACATGATGGCTAATGCCCCATTCACAATTGGAATATAGAGCAAAGCTTATTCTTATGATTGCAGACATCAGAGATATGCTCCATTTAATGTTTAGGATATAATCAAACTTGGACTTTTTCTAGGTGAACATTTGCTTATATACCTAGTAGCCTTTGGAGTTAACATGATCATTTGTGGTTTCATAAAGAGATTGCATCTTAGTATTAGATCTAAAAATTCCATACTTATTAAATGATATCTGTTATTTAAAAACATATGCCTTTTATTTTGTGAAAATGGGGTTTAAGTACTCTTTAAAATATTGAAAGTTGTATATAATATCCTAAATTTTCAGGATATAAATATCTCAGACTATAGGTAATTTTTTTCTCCTAGGTACATCACTTTGATAGTAGAAATGGACTAGAGGAAAACCCAAAAATATTACTAACTGGAATATTGTTAATTTTTTTTGCCTAGTCTGGTATAGAAATTGAAAGCCCTTTTACTGTTGCTTCTCTTTAAAAATTCTATTTTGATAGGTAATTTTACACACTTTAATTATTAACTTTTCATTGTACACTGTAGAAAACTTTGTTGGAAGCCAAAGACCTGAGTTTGATTCCTGGCCTTGACATTATTACCTGGGTCACTGCATAAGTCACTTTCATGTCACTGAAACACAATTCCCAACCCAGTCAATTTAAGGAGGAGGGGTTTATTTTGGCTCATATTTCAGTCTATAGTTGACTGGCTCCAAGGCAGGACAGCATGGCAAAGGGGCATGGTGGAGGAGAGCTGCTCACTGCACAGCTTACAGGAAGTAGAGAGAGCCTCAAGGGAACATCTGGGAAGGGAGATTTAACTTTAACTTTCTGGGTTATGCCCACACTGACCCATCTCTTCTGTCCAGGTCTTATTTCCTAATAGCAAGTTGGCTATAAAACCCCTATAATCCAAACACCTTTCAAAGGTCTTGCCTGTGATCTTGTAAAATTCTTTTTATTTTTAATTTTTTCACCATTAAGTTTATTGGTATATTTTAGGTATAAAATACAGTTACACACATCACTGGGATCTTGTACCGTTACATGAGTATCTTGGTTCTTACTTTTTTCCCCTTCCCCTGCCCTCCCTTCACCCCCTCCCCCCTTCCCTACTTGCAAAGACTTTGTTTCTATTTTTTTCCTTTTCTCATATTTTTTTCCCCTTCTTTCCTTTCCCCTACCACTCCCACTGCCCCTGTTCCTTTAGATCTTTTCTTCCTATTACACAATATCAATTATATATTTTTAAAATTATAGTATCAAGATCTAGGAGACATTACCACAGATTTAACAGAATTTAAAAGGATATAGAAAGCATATTATAAAAATCTTTTTTTTCCCCATTAAGTTTATTGGTACATTTTCGGTATAAAATACAGTTACAGTCATCATTGGGATCTTGTATCTTTACATGAGTATCTTGGTTCTTATTTTTTTCCCCTGCCCTTGCCCTCTCTTCACACCCTCCACCCTTCCCCATTTGCAAAGAACTTGTTTCCATTTTTTTTCCTCTTCTCCTATTTTTTCCTTTCCCTTTTTCCCTTCCCCTACCCCTCCCAATTCCCCTGCCCTTTTAGACTTTTTCTTCCTGTTACACAGTATCAGTTATACATTTTTTAAATTACAGTATTAAGATCTAGGAGACATTACCACAGATTTTACAGAATTTAAAAGGATATAGAAAGCATATTTCAAAAATCTGTTTTGAAATAAATTTGACAACTTCTAAGAAGTACCTTGGAAGAGAAATTAATGAAACTAACTCTGGAGGAAATATAAAATTTGAATAGCATCTATTAAAGAAAGTATATTTCTAGCTTGAAAACCTACCTATATGACAACAGCAGGCTCATAAACATTTTAACTGATAAATTATATCAAACATTTAAAGCAGAAAAAAGAAGGAACACTTCTCCCCTCATTTTAGGAACACAACATTGTGCTAATCCTAAAACTGGATAAAGATAATAGAAGAAAAAAGTATGAACATAAATAGAAATTTGTTTAACAAAACAAACTATTGAAAGTCAGATCTGGCAGGATGTAGAAAGTGGTTTTGTTATAGGGATGGCAGTGTTGGTTCAGCATTGGATGATCCACCCCCAAAAGTCATCATTTTAACAGAGGAAAAGAAAAAGCCATGTGATCCTGTCACTAGTTGGAGAAAAAGTATTGGGGTAAAAGCTATCAGGAGACTAGAAGTAGAATGGAAACTTCTCAACAAATTAAAGACATGTATTCCATACTTCCAGCGAGAATGCCTTGTATGAATGGAGAAGATACAATGTTTTCTCCTTAAGGTGGGGAACAAAGGCAGATAGATATGTTTACTCTTTATCTGTCCATTAAACTTTGAAACCTAGTCCCCACCAAAATAGTCTGGCAATAAAATGACACAACTAGGATAGGATTGGCAAGGTAGAAGCAAAATCTTTTTTTTTTTAAATAAAATTCTTTTATTGGTACATTGTAGGTATACAACACAATTACATTTCTCATTGGGAATTGTATCTTTACATAATGCATCTTGGTTCTTATTTTTTCCCCATTCCTAGCCTTCCATTCATGCCCTCCACCCTTCCCTATTTACAAAGACTTTATTTCCATTTTTTCCATTTCTCATCATTTTTCCTTTCCCTTCTTTCCTTTCCCCTGCCCCTCCCACTACCCCTACCCCTTTGGACCTTTTCTTCCTATTTTACATTTTACTTGTTGATTGTTTGTGCTAGGTCACAGGCAACTGAGGTTTTGTTCATAAAATCTTTTCCTATACCGATGTCTTCAAGGGTTCTACTGAACCTCTGTTCCAACTGGTTCAGAGTTTCTATTTTAATATTTAGATCTTTAATCCATTTTGATTTTAGTTTAGTGCATGGTGAGAGATACAGGTCTAGTTTTAATCTTTGGCAAGTTGAAGCCCAATTTTTCCAGCACCATTTATTAAAGAGGCTATCTTTCCTCCAGTGAGGCTGTTTGGCTCCTTTGTCGAAGGCTGAGTGTGTCTGGCGTTGTTTCTGCATCTTCTAATCTGTCCCACTGGTCCTCAGGTCTGTTTCTTTGCCAGTACCATGCTGTTTTTATCACAGTAGCTTTGTAGTAGAGTTGCAGGTTGGGGATTATGATAGCCCCTGCCATGTCTCTGTTACCTAGAATTGCTTTTGCTATTTTGGGTCTCTTCTTGTTCCAAATGAATTTTTGGAATTTTGTCTCAAAGTCTGTGAAGTATGCTGCTGGGATCTCAATTGGAATTGCATTAAATCTATATAGCAGTTTTGGAAGTATGGCCATTTTCACTGTATTAATCCTTCCTACCCAGGGGCAGGGGATGTCTGTCCATTTTCTGATATCATCTTCAATCTCTCTTTTCAGAGTGCCATAATTTTCAGAGAAGAGGTCTTTGATTTGTTTTGTTAGGATGATTCCTAGATATTTCAGTTTTTTGGATGCTATTGTGAAAGGAATTATTTGTTCTATTTCTCTCTCAGTGAGTCTCTCATTGATGTAGAGGAAAGCTATTGATTTTTGTGTGTTGACCTTGTAACCAGTTACTTGACTGAATTTGGTTATTAAGTCTAGAAGACTTTTGGTGGAGTTCTTGGGGTCTTCTATATAGAGTATCATGTCATCTGCAAATAACGACAATTTGACTTCTTCATTTCCTATCTTTATTCCTTTTATTTCTTTCTCTTGTCTAATTGCTGTGGCTAATGTTTCCAGAACTATATTGAACAAGAGTGGTAATAGTGGACATCCTTGTCTTGTTCCTGATTTGAGTGTGAAGGATTTCAGTTTGTGACCATTTAGTATGATATTGGCTGTTGGTTTTTCATAGATGGCTTCTATCAGTTTGAGGTAGAGACCATCTATTCCAATTTTTTGTAGGGTTTGTATCATAAATGCATGTTGGATTTTGTCAAATGCTTTTTCTGCATCTATGGAGATAATTATATGGTTTTTGTCCTTGGCTCTATTGATACAGTGTATTACATTGATTGATTTTCATATATTGAACCATCCCTGCATCCCTGGGATGAATCCCACTTGATCAGGGTGTATAATCTTCTTGATGATCTTCTGCATTCTGTTTGCCAGGATCTTATTAAGGATTTTTGCATCTATGTTCATTAGTGAGATTGGCATATATTGCTCTTTTTCAGTTGGGTCTTTCTCTGCTTTGGGGATTAAGGTGATGCTTGCTTCCAGGGATGAATTTGGGAGTATTGCTTCCCTTTCAATTTCACTGAAGAGTTTAAACAGTAGTGGCAGCAGTTCCTCTCTAAATGTTTTGTAGAATTCAGCAGTGAAGCCATCAGGGCCCGGGATTTTCTTACTTGATAAGTTTTTAATTACATTTTCAATTTCATTGGTTGATATTGCATTGTTCAGAATTTTTAGGTCTTCTTCATTCAACTTTGGTAATTCATATGTATCTAGGAATCTGTCCATTTCTTCTGTGTTCTCCATCTTATTGATGTATAGTTTCTGGAAGTAGGTATTGATGATGCTCTGGATTTCTGCTGGGTCTGTTGTAATTTCACCCTTTTCATTCCTAATTGCATGGATTTGGGCCTTTTCTTTCCTTTTTCTGACAAGGTTGGCTAAAGGTTTGTCAATTTTGTTGATTCTTTGGAAGAACCAACTCTTGGCTTCATTGATTTTTTGTATTGTTCTCTTAGTCTCCATTGCATTGATTTCTCTTCTGATCTTTGTAATTTCCTCCCTTGTAATTTCCTCCCTTGTATGAGATTTGGGGTTGTCCTGCTCTTCTTTTTCTAGAAGCTTGAGGTTCAGCATCAGGTTGTTTAATTGGGATCGTTCTGTTTTCCTAATATGCATATTCACTGCTATGAATTTCCCTTGTAAGACTGCTTTCATTGTGTCCCATAGATTCCCATATGTTGTATTGTCATTGTCATTTAATTGAAGGAACTCTCTGATTTCTCCTTTAATTCCCTCTGTGACCCATTGGTTACTCAGGAGTGTGTTGTTCAATTTCCACATGTTTATGAAATTTTTTGAGTTTCTTTTGCTATGGATCTCCAATTTCATTGCATTATGGTCTGATAATATACAGGGGATAACTTCAATTCCTTTGCACTTACTTAAACATGTTCTATGTGTGAGTATGAGTCTATTTTGGAGAATGACCCATGTGCAGCTGAGAAGAATGTGCATTTTTATTTTGTGGGGTGGAAGACTCTGTAAACATCTGTTAAGTTCATTTGTTCAAGAGTTCGATTGAGTTCTAGTATTTCATTACTTATTTTTTCTCTAGTTGATCTATCTATTTGTGACAGTGGGGTGTTGTGGTCCCCCATTACAATTGTATTAGTGCATATATGACTTTTCATGTCCATTAGTATTTGTTTTATATAGTTGGGTGCACTAGTGTTTGGTGCATAGATATTTATGATTGTCATCTCTTCCTCTTGTATCCTTCCCTTTACAAGGATGTAGTGTCCTTCTTCGTCTCTCTTAGTCAGTATTGGTTTGAAATCTACTTGATCTGCAAAGAGGATAGCTACTCCTGCTTCTATTTGGGTTACTGTCACATGGAGTATTGTTTTCCACTCTTCAACTTTCAGTCTATGAGTTTCCTTTTGAATGAAGTGTGTTTCTTGTATGCAGCATATTGTTGGATTTTGCTTCTTGACCCACTCTGCTAGTCCATTTCTTTTGATTGGTGAATTGAGGCCATTAACGTTGATGGTTATAACTGAAACGTATTGACTTGTCATTGCCATGACTTTTTCTTTTTGTTGGGTTCTCCCCCTTTACATTTAATTTCTTGTCCTGCCAGATGGGTTCATTCTGCTTTGCTTCCTGGGGTTGTGATCCTCAATGTCTGTTCCTAGGCTATTGTGTAAAATTCTTTGGAGTGCTGGTTTGGTATTCACAAAGTTCCTAAGGTGCTCTTTCTCATGAAAGTATCTTATTTCTCCATCCATTTTGAAAGATAGTTTTGCAGGGTACATCAATCTGGGTTGGAGGCTGTTTTCTTTTAGGGCTTGGAATATGTCACTCCAAGCTCTTCTTGCCTTGATGGTTTGTGTTGAGAAGTCTGCTGTGATTCTGATGGGCTTTCCTTTGTATGTGATTTGTTTCTTTTCTCTCACTGCTTGTAGAATTCTGTTCTTCTGTTGGGTTTTGGAATCCTATTGTATGCCTATGTGTAGATTTTTTTTTAATCAGAGCTATTTGGAGTCCTATATGCCTCACTTACCTGTATGTCAAGCTCTTTCCCCCTGCTTGGGAAGTTTTCTGCCATTATTTCTGTGAAGAGTTTTTTTTATGTCATCTGCACTGTCTCCTGTTTCTTCATTGACTCCAATCAGTCTTATGTTATTCTTCTTTGTATCATCTAGCAGCTACTGGATTGATTTCTCATGTTCCCTTATAATTTTGAAGCAATTTTTCTTTTCCTGGTCACTAATTGCAATCCTATCTTCTATATCTGAAATTCTGTCCTCACATTGGCTCATTCTGCTGTGTAGACTTTTAATGGAGTTTTTCATGTCCTGGAAATCTACTTGCATCTGTTTTATGGATTCCATTTGTTTCCTATTTTGGGATCAAACTGAGGACCTTGTGTTTGCGGGGCAGGTGGTGGAACCACTGAGGTAAATCCCTGGTCCCAAAATCAAAACTTTAAAAATTACTCAGTTGTGGCATTTGCTCTTTATTCTCAATGTACAGTTGGCTAAAACCCCTTGTAGTACCTATGCCACTGTCTCAATTTAGGCTACCTCCAAATTTCCTTCACTAGATTAATTAGCCTGCTGCCTTTAATCTCAGTCTCCCTCAGAGTCTCAGGACATGAGGAAAGTGTAGATATTTTCTGCAAGAGGATAACACACATGACCTGGATCCCAACTGCCAATGGAATTCTTGTTCCAATCTGAAATTTCCTGAGCCTGGCCTTTGCTGACTCCATTTCTATCTGCATTACAGTCTTCTGAATTCTGACAAGAATCTCCCATCAATCTCATCTTATAGCCTTGTGGGGTTTCTCTGTCTAGTGACTCCAATCCTTTCCAGACTTCTCATGTGAACCAGTTGCAAAAACTTCTGAACCACATGGTTAGGTACAGTCCTGGCAATGACCTAACTTCTCTGGTACCAAAATCTAGTCTCTCTTTTTTTTTTTAATCTCTGGAACAAAATACTTGACATCTGTGATTAAAATAAAGGCTTATATTTCTGGCTTACATTTTTTGGAGGTTTCAGTTCATAGTTGGCTCACTCCAAGGGAGGATGGCATGGCAGAGAAGCATGGTAGAGGAGAGCTGCTCTCAGCATGGTGACAGGAAGTAGAGAGAAGGGAGGGGAATGGGGGGAGACCAACCCTTCTAATCCATACCCTCAATGAACTCCCTCTTCTGACCAGATCCTACCTCCTAACAGAAAGTCAGCTATAAGCCCCCACAATCCAATCACCTTCCAAAAGCCTGACTGTGAATACATGAGGCTCTTGCAAGTATCTCTATATAAACTGTCACAGTCACTTTATAAGACATTTAATAAAAATTACACATTTAACAACAATAAAGATAAATATGTCTTCATAGGCTATTGTGAAAAAGGAGATGCTGTATGTGATAGTGTTTTTCAGACTGTAGCTATCCTTGAATATTTTTGACATTCTTTCACAACTATGCAACTATGATTTTGTTGTCATTATTATACATTTTAAAAATTACATATGTGGGGGCTGGGGATTTAGCTCAGTGGTTTTGCCGCCTGCTTCGCAAGCACAAGGACCTGAGTTCGATCCCTGGTACCGAAAAAAAAATTACATATGTGTAAAATAGCAATAATATGAAAAATTTGGAATTAAATGACAAAGTTTAATCCTTTTGCATAAAACATCTTAGTTCTTCATTAGAATGTTTGTGTTGCATATTATTTCTCATGTATGGAAAATATAGTCTACAGAGGCTCTAAATACAAATTCAACTAATTTGTAATGGAATCAGGAAAAAGACTGAAAATTGCAATTCCTTTTCTGGCCTTTGGAAGTGTATATGAATGTATGTGTCATAGGTGAATGCATGAATGCATGCACTTATATACATAGTAGGTTTCATTAAATGTTTATTGATAAATATTATCCTTTTTTTCTAGACCATAGAATCACTAGCTACAGTTTCTATAAGGCTAGCCACTAGAAAATGCTCACCTAGAAATGTCCAATTTATAGTTTTAATTTTGTCTGGTAATATGTTTTGCTAACTAGGGTATAAGCCCATATAGATCAGGGATTATAATTCTGTGTCCTTCAGAGAATTTTGCATAGTTTCCAGAGGTTTCTGTTAGTGACAGTGCAGTATTACTTTTTTTTTTTTTGAATATCTAGAAAAGCAAATAGAGGACATTTTATTCCATAGGAAAATCATCTGATTTCCCCTTTGTGGCAACAAATCAATCCATCTGCATGTACTTCTGAGGACTACATATTCAGCACTGTGCTAGGTTATGTCTTAATATCTATTGCTTAATTGATTGGTCACCCCTCCTGAGAGTGATTTGTGTTTTCATGGTGGTTTGTGGATAAAAAAAGTCTTTAAAAAATAGTGGGTAATATAACTTTTTTGAACTCTCCAAGGATATGAAGATTTCTCTTAGTCTGTTCTTTTCAAAATCAACTTTACTGTGATAGAATTTACATGAATACAGTTCACCCATTTAAAGTGTATGATGCTTTACATTCAACTTCTTTTGAACTTCAACCACCACCACAATTGTAAAACATTTTCTTACCTCAAAAATAAATTTGTTGGCTGGGGATTTAGCTCAGTGGTTCTGTTGCCTGACTCGCAAGCACAAGGACTTGAGTTCGATCCCCAGTACCAAATAAATAAATAAATAAATAAATAAATAAATAAATAAATAAATTTGTACCTTTAACTATCATTTCTATGATGGTTAACTTTATATATCAACTTAGTTTGGGTCATGGTGTCCTGATATATGGTCAACCATTATTATGGATATTTCTATGAATATATATTTGAAATCAACATTTAAATGGATGGGCTTAAACTACATCATTGACTCATTCTATGTCTATAGCCTACTGGCTCTGGATATTTAGACTTTCCATAAGTAATGTAATGATTAATTTTAGGTCTCATTGTAACTGAATTAAGGAATATTCAGATCGCTGGTAAATAATTATGTCTCATTATGTTTGTGAGGGTGTTTCCAGAGGTGAATGACATTGGAATCTGTGATTCAGTAAGGAAGATCCATCTTCATCCAGTGGGAAAGCACTATCTAATCAGTGGAAGACCCAGAAAGAACAAAATGGCAGAGGAAGAGTGAATTTGCTCTATGTTCTGGAGAGAGCCTTTCATCTTCTGTCCTTGGACATTAGAACTCTAGATTTCTTTGGTCTTCAGAGTCTGGGTCTTATGACAGATTCTTAGGCCTTTGGCCTCAAACTAAGAGTTAAACCATTGGATGGATCTTCTGGTTCTTAGGCTTTTGGACTTGAACTAAGCTATCCCACCAGCTTTCCTGGTGGTCCAGCTTGTAGATGGCATATCATGGAACTTCTCAGCTTTCATAATTATGAGAGGCAATTCCCACAATAAATCCTCCATCCTCCCCTATTGCTTCTATTTCTCTGGAGAATCCTAATATAATTGTATAAGCTAATTTATTTCTCTCTTTTCTTTATTTCTTTCTGCCCTTCTTCCCACTTTCCCTCCCTCTCTTCCTCTCTCTGTCTCTCTCTTCCCTTTCCAAAACATGCATATTGTTTACTTTTAATAACAGTTCCTGACTGTGAAGTACAACACATCTTAAGGAGGAGTCTTTGATTTCATAGTCACTTACCAGTATCATGCAGATGACATGTTATTTAGTAGGAACAGTGCCCCTGTGGGATCTGCTTCTGGATGGAGACCTACTGTTGCTATTGTCACCATTTTTAATTCTGGGTAGCTTGATTATGTGTCTGAAGCCTTCCTCTGAACCACAGCAGCAGGCTTTGCTCATCAGCCTGCCACATTAGTACCTGGCTTCTTAAGGTTAAAAAAGGGGAATTTAGGGCCAGGGATTTAGCTCAGTGGTTCCGGCACCTGCCTCACAAGTGCCAAGGTCCTGAGTTCGATCCCCGGTACCAAAAAAAAAAGGGGGGGGGATTTTCTTTTCTTTGAAGGCACCCATGCATGAGGTGTAGTCCTCTGTACTGTCCCATATGGCACAGGAAGATGCACTTACAAAAAGGCACTGATTTGTAGGGCAACACCAAGGAGAAACTGCAAAAGACAACATGATGTGGTGGGCCTGCCAGAAATGGTGCCTGCCTGTGCACTGTTGATGGTCTGATCACAGGAAACTCAAGTACAGTTTTTCAAAATCCTTAGTACAAAAGAGCCTCTCACACATCTGGAACCAAATTATTTGTTCTTAAAAACATGGTAGTAAGTGTCACAAAGCTTTCCTTCCAATCTACTAGTAGAAAAACACTCATGACATGGCTGGCAGATCTACAGGAGGCAGAGAAACTTGTTCTTTAAAAAGCAAAGAGGGGAAAAAGACAGCAGTTCATAAAGTATTTCTTTTTTTATGTTATGGATCTAATTAAAAAGATGTGATCAGTCCTAAGTTGTGCAGTTCACAAGCCTGAAGATAACAAAGTGAGAGGATTTCAGGACAAGTGAAGTTAACCCAAGAACAGGCTGCACATGCTACTGGGGGTTTCTTCTGGCAGAAGCTGGTGTCCAGTCCACCAGACTGGACACAGGTGCAGCAGGCACAGCCTTCTCTTTGCTCTGCCTCAGGCTGGTTTGCAAGTCTGTGTCCCTGTTTCCATGGATGTCACCTTCTCCATTTGGAGCTATGAAGTCTCCAGAGCTTGCTTCAGACAGGTTTGTACTCTGTGGTCCAGATAATTCCCAATCTACCCTTCTCCCTCTAGACTTGGCATCTGATGATGTACCCCAAGAATAGGGATTTTATCCAGGTGTCCCAAAGATGTTCAAGGTCATTTTGTTCTTCCCCCTGGGCTGGTGTGTTGTTTCACTAAAGCCTAATAAAAAATTGGACCCACCACCTGGAAAGAGCAAACCTTGGGAGTTATTCCTGCTGTTGGGGTTGACACCCTTGAAGGTGGTGGCAGTTGTCACAGAACCAAGGAGTGAGGTAGGCTGATAGGCAAGAAGAATGCTGAAAAGGTTGGACCCAAGAGGCACAGGGGCACTACAGACCCACAGCCAGTCATTGCTGTGGAGCCTCTACACTAAGCTAAATTCTTAAGTATTTTTCCATATCTAATTGGGTCTGTTTCCCTGGAAAATCCTGAGTAATATAACTCCTCCTCCCTTACTCCACTTTTCCTCTCCCTGATTTCAGTCCTAAGTTACTTTTATTGTTTAGATCTTGAGTGTCTACTCAGAGCCACATGTGTGCAGAGGTGGGATTGGAAGATGATGGATCATGGGGGAGCCATAGTTGAATGTGCGGCTAGGAGGTGGGGCCTGGTCAGAAGGGGGAGGTGACTGGGGATGTGACCTGGAAGGATGTGTTTCTCTCTGGCTTTTCCCTTCTCTCTCTGCTTCCTGATGGCTGTGACTTGAGGAGCTTTCTTCCACCAGACCCTTCCACAATTCTGTTTCTGCCTTGGAGTCAGCCAATCATGGACTGAAAATGTAAGACAACATAAACCCTTCCTCCTTTAAGTTGTGGATGTTGGGTATTTTGTCCCAGTGAAAAGAGAGTGACTAACACGGCCACTTAGTGTGTTTGGGTTGCTAATTTCTGTCTCTCTAGGTTTCCCTAGTCTGAGTTTTTATGTAAATAAAATTATATAGGACGTAGTCTTTTGTGATGGGCTTCTTTAATTTAACATGTTTTCAAGGTTTGTCTATGTTGTAGTATGTGTGAGTACTTCATTCCTTTTTTTTGTTTTGTTTTGTTTTTTTGAGGCAGGATTTCCCTTTGTAGTTCAGGGTGACCCTGAACTCACTATGTAGCCCAGGATGGCTTGAAATTCAAGGTGATTTGCCTGCCTCAGCCTCCTGAGTGCTGGGATTACAGGCATGCACCACTACGCCCAGAATGCATTCTTTTTTTATGACTAATATTCCATTGTATGTATATAGCATATTTATTTATCAAGTTGACTATTAAAGGACATGATTGGTTATTATGCAAAATGCTTCTGTAAATGTTTGTGTACAAATTTCTGTGTAGCAACATTTTCATTTCTCACCACAGTGGAATTACTGGGTTGTATGGTAACTTATGTTCATTTGAAGAATTGCCAGACTTCAAAGCAGATGAACCATTTTATATTCCTACAATCAATGTATGAGGGTTCTTATTCCTTCACATATGGTATTAGTCGGCTTTCTCATTGCTTGTACAAAATACTTGACACCTCAAGTTTAGAGGAAGAGAGGCTTATTTTGGCTCAGAGTTTCAGTCCATGGTCTGCTAGCTATAGGAAGGAATGTCATGATGGAAAGGCAGGGTGGAACAAAGCTCCTCATTTCATGGTGCCTGGGAAGCAGAGCACAGGGGCAGAGCACCACACCCTAAGGTCATGCCTCCAAATGTGTGCTTTACTAATCCCTTGGGTAGCTCCCAAGCCAGTCAAGTTGACAATCCAGTTTAACTGTTACACTCACCAGGACTTGTTATTATTCTAGCCACCCTAGCGATTGTGAAATATCATATTATAGTTTTGATTTGTATTTGGTTGATAAATAATGATGTTCAGCATCTTTTCATATGATTATTATGGACCATTTATATATCTTCTTTGAAGAAATTTATTTCTATTTGTTCAGATACTTTATCAATTTTGGAAGTGGGTCTTCTTATTACTAATTTGTAAATATCCTTTACATATCCAAGACACAAGTCTCTTATCAATATATGATTTTCAAATATATACTCCCATTTCTTGGGTGGTTTTTTAATTTTCTTGATAGTGTTTTTTGTACACAAACATTTTAATTTTGATGAGTTCCTATTTATTAAGTTGAATTTTTTTCTGCTCATGATTTTGGTGTCATATTCAAAAAGTCCTTTGTCAAATCTGAGATTAGAGAGATTTCCTTCTACATTTTTAAAAATTTAGGCCTCTGATCCATTTTGAATTAGTTTTTATATATGAGGTAAATGTTCAACTTCATTCTTTTGCTTACAGTTGTTGTCTCAGAATCACTTGTTGAAAAATCTATTCTTTCCTCACGAGATCAATTGACCTTAGGTATATGAGGTTATTTCTGGATTTTCAATTCTATTCCACTGGTTTATATGCCTTCCCTGTGTCAATATCATCCTGTTTTGATTACTGTTGCTTTGTAGTAAGTTTTGAAATTGAAAAGTGTGATTTCTTATCATTTGTTCTTCTTTTCCAAGATTGTTTTGATTGTTCTGTATCCTTTGCAGTTCCATATGAGTTTGAGTCAGCTTTTCTATTTCTATAAAGTCATCTCTGATTCTGATGGAGATTGCACTGGATCTTTAGATTATCTGAGAGAATAATTTCATTTTATACATGTTAAATCCCATGAACGTGGATGTTTCTCCATTTATTTGGATCTTTTTTTTTTTTTTGGTACCGGGAATCAAACTCAGGTCCTTGTGCCTGTGGGGCAGGTGGCAGAACCACTGAGCTAAATCTCTGGCTATTTGGATCTTTAAAAATTTCTTGCAATAATGTTTTGTAGTTTTCAGAATATAGATTTTTCACTTCTGCTATTTTTTTCTAAGTGTTTTCTTTTTTGATGTTATTGTGAATGGACTTATTTTTCTAATTTTAACTTGAATTGCTCATTGGAAGTATATTGTATAGAAATACAATTAATTTTTGAATATTGATCTATATCCTGCAATCTTTCTAAACTTATTTCTAATCTTTTTTTTTTTTTTTTGAGATAGGGACTCACCATGTAGTCCAGGCTAGCCTTGAACTTATGGTGATCCTCTTGCCTCAGCCTCCCACATGCTGGGATTACAGGCATGTGCCACCACACTTGGCTTCTAATTTTTTTAGTGGTATTTTAAGATTTTCTATATACAAAATTATGTTGTCTGCAAACAGAGATGGTTTGACTCCTCTTCTTTCAATTTGGATACATTCATTCTTTCATTTATTAATTTATCTTGCCTAATGCCATGGCTAGAATGTCTAGTACAATGTTGAATAGAAGTGATGAGAGATGGTATTCTTGTCTTGGAGCTCATCCTAAGGAAAAGCATTCAGTTTTTCACTCTTTAGTATAATGTGAGCTGTGGATTTTTGTAGATGCTCTTTTAATCATAGTTTTTTATTTCTCTGAATATATTTTTATGAGGACTATTTTGAAATCTTTTTCTGATAAATTTGACATCTGATTGCTTCGCAGGCAGTTTCTGTTACTTTTTTTCTTTTTCTGGAGAATAGGTTATACTTTGCTTTTCTTTGTACATCTCATAATTTTCGGCTGGTAACTGGACGTTTTAGATAATATATCTACTCTGGGTATTGGTCACCCACTCAGGCATGTTATTGTTGGTTTTATTTTTGGTGCTGGGGATCGAACTCAGGTCCTTGTGCTTGCAAGGCAGGCGGCGGAACCACTGAGCTAAATCCCTGGCCCAAGGCATGTTATTGTTATTTGCTTGTTTATTTGTTTATTAGTGATTGGCTCTCCCTTGTCCTTTTTGCTGTCTTTTCCCTTCACAATGTTAAGCATCTGATTTTGGTCTTCAGCGAGGCAAAGCTTTGGTTATGCCTCAGTTGTCTTGGGATGACAGCAGCATTCATTAAGGCCCTCAGCCACTCTTTCCCTGACCACATCAAAATGTTAAAGGTCACTAATTATTGGCCCATTGAGATGTATGTACAAATGCTCTGGAGCATAATTCCTTCTGTATACTAATCCAATCAAATTCTGGCTTTTTGGAAAGAATACTGTTTGAGGTCAGTGTTTGACAGTTTTTGGAACCCATGAGGGATCAATTCAGCTGTCTTATTCTTCATTTCTCTTCTGCAAACTAGCTAGCCTTATAGTTTAAGATTTTTCTTCATTAGGTCCACCATCTCCCAACTGCTTTTCATGATAGCCTCCACTAATTTTGACAGTGCTCATTGTTTAAACTTCTAAAGCTTTTAAACTTCTTACCCCTTTTGCAAGTGAACTCATGTTCTTTTGGAAGAGGTTATGGAGGTATTTGTTTATGGCTTTCTTCTCCCTTGAGAAAAATCTCTGAGCAAAGATTCAGGAGCTGGAGCTGGGACAATGGCAAGCTTCTGTCTAGTGACCCCTCCACTTTTGGAGGTGAGTAGGAGTAAGGAGGGAGTAGCCTAAGTTCTTCTTAGCTTGCTTTTTCTGCTGCATCATGCCATAAAAGGCAAGGGAAGGGTTATCTGGGTCCCAGTATTATCAATGTACCATGCACAGTGTACTGTGACTCAGTTGCACAAGTCTCAGTCCCACAAGTGGGAGTTGGGCAGAAGAAGGAGGTCTCACCTCTTGACCACACTTACCTACAACTTAGCCTCAGCCACAGTTAGTGCAAGGTAAGATGAGAAACACTTATTCCTCCTGGGAAGGAAGCCTTCCCACTTATGGCCATTTCTGTTTATTCATCATTTTCAGTGGCAAGTGGGTCAGTGAAGTTCTTCATAGTGTCATGCCACTGCTCATAGTTGTGCTAGACAACTGTTGTAGTCAGCAGGATTTGGCAAGGGAATACATGAAATACAGGACACATAATTCATAAGATTATTTTATGATAATTATCCAAAAAGTCAAATGCAAAGGAGTGCAAGAGATCAACCACACACTGGAAATCCAAAGGATCCAGCTGAGGGCCTAGATACCAGCAGTTTCCCATACAAGTCCAGCTAAAGGCTGAGTCCAAGGCAATGTCCTCCTCAAGTCCAGCCAGTGGCCTAGAGCCCAAGGCAATATCTCATGTCCATCTGTATTGAAGTTCTGCACCTGGAAGGTCCAAAAGGTGGTGGAAGCCAGAAAATCTACACTGGTGAGATGAAGGATTTATGCTACCAAGCTGAAGGATCCACATTGGAGCCAGGAAGTGATGCTCATGGTGAAGATCAGAGCTCCCCTGACCAGAACAGCAGCCATTCCCAGCAACAGTGAGGTCCCGAGCTCCTCCTCTGATGAGAACAGCCTAGTTTGCATCAGGAAAACCATCCACAGCAAGCTTCTCCTAGAAAATCAACAGGCCAAGATTTTCCCCTCCACTTCTCTTTTTATGGCTATTGGTAACAATCTTCAGGTGGATCCTCCATGCCCAGACCATACTGATTCAGTTCAGCTGGGCATTATAAGTTGACCATTAGTCAATCCATTACAACTATCCACTAACCTGGCATTATGGAGATTCATACAATATAAGCCTCAAAGAGAGTCTCTAAAATGGGAATTTAGAGCCCTTTAGGCACCATCTAAATAGATCACTTTTTAAACATGGGACTGACTAATAATTTGTAATCAGAGATGCTTAGGGAGACCCAGCTCCCCTTTCTATTCCTTCTAAGCATGGCTTTATGATATAGTGGCAACAGGTTTTTTTTTCCTTACACAAATAAAAGCTATATTTAGACATTTTTTTAAAAAGTCATTCTTGGTGATAATATTTCTTTGGTTTAAGATTACACTAGCTCAATAGCTAACATTATAAGTTGTCACTTATCCCTCAGTAGCCAAACCTGTAGATGTAGGCAATGTAGTTGTACAGTAACAGCAGAGCTCTCTATGTGACCTCACCCTATTGGTAGTTTACCTGCCTGGCTGGTCTAGTGTCAAACTTCTAATATGTTGGCCTAAATTACTTGCAATAGCTTGGGATGAATTATATAGAGATATGTCTAGCAATCTGTGACAGGCATGGATCCTTTACTTCCCACTAAATAGCAAGACCTCTAAAAAGCAAGCATCTACAGCCCCTAAAAATGACCATAGTGCAAACAGAAAATGAAGAAACATCTAGGCACATGAATCTAGGAAAATTCTTAAGCACAAAGACCATGCTCCCCACTCCCAGGTCAGTGAAGCAGAGGCTCCATTCAAAACTGCTGCAGCCATGAGGACAGGGCTCTCCCTTCCCCAGGCTCCAGTGGGAAGGCTTCCTTCCTAGGAGGAACAAGTGTTTCTCATCTCACCCTTCCCTACCTGTGGCTGAGGCTAAGTTCTAGGAAAGTGTGGTCAAGAGTTGGGCCTCTTCCCATTGCTAAATAGTAAGTAGTGTGTAAATAAAAAGGGCAGAAGCTCTTTAAAATTTTATTGTACAGGAAGGCATAACATTTCTATTTCCATCTCAAGATATATTCAAGTATCTTAAATCAGATATATCATACGCTCTCCAAAAAAAAAGAGATTCTTTGCTTTCATAGGAAACAAAATCAAGTAAGTTAAGGACATAATAACGAGAAAATTTCTGAAATAGAGATAATTTTAACATTTTTGGCAATATTGATGACTCAACATTTTTAGGTTTTATTTTATGTCATGCTAATCATTTAAATCTGGTTGTACTGTATTTTGTTTTTTACTGGGTTTAGATAATCCAATGTCAAAAAAATTTCCTATTCTTGGTTATAATATGCAAATGCTTATTTTCATTAACTGCTTTACTTCCTCCCGTTTTTATGGTTGGTAGACTTTCAAAAGTCTTTAGAATGAACTGTCTTTCCAGTTTTCAGTTGAAAATGGGTTAATTGTTTTTGAAGAATTGTTGCCAACTGTCCCACTTTTCATATTTTTTTTCCCACTTTTCATATTAAAAGGTGTATGCTTTTGTTATGGAATTTTTTAAATAGTTCAGGTTCATGCACATCAGGCCAGGTACATTAGGCATTGTTAGTAGGATTCAGTTCTTTAAGAAATAGCAGCTATTTAAAAAGATGAGTAGAGGGAAAGGAAGGGAAGAAAAGAAGATAAAGGAATACTTTTTCTAAGGATATAGCTTTAGTTATGGGATAGATGCAGATGATTGTTTTCCTCTTCATTGTGAGAAATGTTTGAAAATCATCTCTCTTGCAGATCATGTATCATGCTTGACCTTGTCATTTTAATCCATTGGTAAATAGGACACAAATGTTTTTTCCTTTCCAAAAGTATGGTTATGACATCTTGCAGAAGTATTTTCAGTAAGTTAAATTAAAGATGATAAGCCATTTCTTCCTGTTTTGACCACTGCCATTGTGTAGGAGAGGGACAGCATTCCATGGACTTGTTTTAAGTATCCTATTGCTATTCACCATAACAGCTGGTGGTGTTGGTGAGCTTACCTGATGGACCACAAAGAACCCTGATTTATGAACCCATAATTGATTTTCCAATAAACATTTGTCAAAATAATGCATTAGTTCAGCCCAAAGCCTTCTTTATTTATTCATATAAAAGAGCACTTAACTTTCAACAAAGAATTGCCTATCATCAAAAACACTCTATAAATGAATCAAATTTATGAGGACATGGTTCTCAAGGGTGACTGCTCAAAGACTAAAGCATTTTTTTAACTCTTTAGAAGACACCATTCTAACTTGTTTTTACTATGTTCTCTCATATTTTTGTAATCAAATAATGTATATTTTACATTCAAACATTAGGTTGTTATTGAATGAAACGAATGATCTTTAAGGTATTATATTCAATTGTCAGTCTAGCATATCTATAGCAGGCATCATTCTGTAACTATTCCAAATTCTGTAAGGGCAACATACATTCATCTGTTTGTATTTAGTTTACTTCTAAGTAAGAATGAAACATATACTGCCCTCTGACTACTTTGTAAAATGGTAAGGCCACTGATAAGGGAATTATCATTGATCTTTATTTTAAATATTCAGCTGTCTTACCTGTTCATTTATTAACAAATTAACCCTTTTTTCTGCTTGAACTAATAAGATATGTAATTTATACAGCATATATATATCTTGGCCCTTTCATACTTGTGTTCATACAAACACTTTATGAGGTATCACTTTAATATTTAATAGTAACTTTTTGTTGGTCAACTTTCCCATAGCTGATACAAAATACTTGACACCAGCAACTTAAAGGAGGAGATGTTTAATTTGGCTCAGATTTTCAGAAGTTTCAGTATGTGGTCGGCTGGCTCCAAGGTAGGAATATCATGGCAGAAGGTGTGGTAGAGCAAAGCTGTTCACTGCACGGTTGTCAGGAAACAGAGGAGGGAATAGTGCCAGAGAGGAAGGGATTGGGGGCCGGTTGTAGTACCAGAGGCTGTGCCTTCATGATCCATCCAGATATACTGAAAAGTGTTTTTTCTAATCCCTTATGCAGTTCTCAGATAATCAAGTTGACAACTTTGCTTAACTATCACACTATTCCATTTTATTGTGGCAAAATATACATAATATAAAAATTACCATTTTAACCATTTAAGTTTATAATTCAATGGCATTAAGTTCATTCATATTTATATAGCAATCACCACTAGTTCCTGAACTTTGTTTTCATTAACTTTATTGGTATATTTTAGGTATACAATACAGTTACATTCATCATTGGGAACTTGTACCTTTACATGATGTATCTTGGTTCTTATTTTTTCCCCTTCCCCTGCCCTCCCTTCAACCCTGCAATCCCTCTCTATTTACAAAGACTTTCTTTCCTCTTTTTCATTTTCTCATATTAATTCCATTCCCTTCTTTCCTTTCCCGTACCCCTCCCATTTCTCCTTCCCCTTTGTCCCTTTTCTTCCTATTTCACATTATCTATTGTACCTTTTAGTCCTTATTTACACTTTCAGTTTATCACACTAGAGAAACTGTTCAGTATTTACACGTGTGTCCTGTTTATTTCACTTAAGGGTATTGCCTCAATGAGCATGCATTTAGCAATAAATGTCTCTAATTTCTCATTTTTTATGGCTGAGTAGTACTCCATTTTATTAAGAAACCACATTTTCTTTATTCAGTCTCCAATTGATGGGCATTTGGGCTTATTTCCAAGTTTTAGCTATTACAAACTGTGCTGCTATGAACATGGGTGCACATATATCACTGTGGTATGATTCTTTTAATTCCTTGGCGAAGATACCCAGCAAGGAAATAGCCAGGTCAAATGGGACTTCCAGGCCTAGTTCTTTTGAGCATCTCCATACTGATTTCCACACTCCCGTCAGCAGTGGAGCAGTGTTCCTCTTTCCCCACAGCCCCACCAGGATTTGTTTTTGGTTGATTTCTTGATAGCAGCCATTCTTTCTGGAGTGAGGTGGAATCTCAACGTTATTTTCATTTGCATCTCTCAAATGACCAGTGATGTTGAACATTTTTTCATGTTTATTTGGCATTTCTACTTCTTTATCTGAGAAATGTCTGTTCATTTCAGATGCTCATTTTTGGATTGGGTCTTTAAATTTGGAAGGTCTGAGTTTTAAAAAATTCTTTATAGATTCTAGATAGTAGACCTTTGTCTGAGGAACAGCATGTGAAAAGTTTTTCCCACATTGTGGGTTGTCTCTTCACACTGTTGGTGGATTCTCTTGCTGTGCAGAAGCTTTTTAATAAGAAGAGATCCCACTTGTTGATTGTTTGTGCTAGTTCATGGACAACTGAGGTTTTGTTCATAAAATCTTTTCCTACACCAATGTCTTCAAGAGTTCTACCTAACCTCTGTTCCAGCCAGTTCAGCATTTCTATTTTAATATTTAGATCTTTAATACATTTCGATTTTAATTGAGTGCATGGTGAGAGTTGTAGGTCTAGTTTTAGTTTTTGGAAAGTTGAAACCCAATTTTTCCAGCACCATTTATTAAAGAGGCTATCTTTCCTCCAGTGAGGGTGGTTGACTCCTTTGTTGAAGATGAGGTGGCTGAGTGTGTCTGGAGTTGATTCTGCATCTTCTAATCTGTTCCACTTGTCCTCAAATATGTTTCTTTGCCGGTTCCATGCTGTTTTTATCACTGTAGCTTTGTAGTATAGTTTCAAGTTGGGGGTTGTAATACCCCCCCCCCCCCCATGTCCCTGTTACCTAGAATTGCTTTTACTATTTTGGATCTCCTCTTGTTTGAAATGAATTTTGGGATTGTTTTCTTGAGGTCCATGAAGTATGCTGCTGGAATTTCAATTGGGATTGCATTGAATCTATATAGCAGTTTTGGCAGTATGGCCATTTTCATTATGTTGATCCTTCCTACCCAGGAGCAAGGGATGTCTTTCCATTTTCTGAAATCATCTTCAATCTCTCTTTTCAGAGTGCTATAGTTTTCAGAGAAAAGGTCTTTGATTTCTTTTGTTAGGTTGATTCCTAGGTATTTCAGTTTCTTAGATGCTATTGTGAAAGGAATTGTTTGCCCTATTTCTCAATCACTGAATCTGTGTAGAGGAAAGCTATTGATGTTTGTGTGTTGACCTTGTATCCAGCTACTCTACTGAATTTGGTTATTAAGTCTAGAAGACTTTTGGTGGAGTTCTTAGGGTCTCCTATATAGAGTATCATGTCATCTGCAAATAATGACAATTTGACTTCTTCATTTCCTATCTTTCTTCCTTTTATTTCTCTCTCTTGTCTAATTGCCATGGCTAATGTTTCCAAAACTATATTGAACAAGAGTGGTGATAGTGGACATCCTTGTCTTTTTCCTGATTTGAGTGTGAAGGATTTCAGTTTTTGACCATTTAGTATGATATTGGCTGTTGGTTTTTCATAGATGGCTTTTATCAGATTGAGGTAGAGACCATATATTCCAATATTTTACAGGGTTTTTATTATAAATGCATGTTGGATTTTGTCAAACACTTTTTCTGCATCTATTGAGATGATCATATGGTCTTTGTCTTTGGCTCTATTGATATATTGTATTACATTGATTGATTTGTGTATGTTGAACCATCCCTGCATCCCTGGGATGAATCCCACTTGATCAGGGTGTATGATCTTCTTGATGATCATCTGCATTCTGTTTGTCAGTATCTTATTAGGGATTTTTGCATCTATGTTCATTAGTGAGATTGGCCTATAGTTCTCTTTTTCGGTTGGGTCTTTCTCTGCTTTGGGGATCAAGGTGATGCTTGCTTCCAGGAATGAATTTGGGAGTATTGCTTCCCTTTCAATTTCATTGAAGAGTTTAAACAGCAGTGGCAGTAGTTCCTCTCTAAATGTCTTGTAGAATTCAGCAGTGAAGCCATCAGGACCTGGGCTTTTCTTAGTTGGTAAGATTTTAATTACATTTTCAATTTCATTGATCAATATTCGGTTGTTTACAACTTTTAGGTCTTCTTCATTCAACTTTGGTAATTCATATGTGTCTAGTAATCTATTTCTTCTGTGTTTTCCATCTTATTGGCATATAGGTTCTCAAAGTAGGTATTGATAATCTCTGGATTTCGGCTGAGTCTGTTGTAATTTCATCATTTTCCTTCTTAATTGCATGGATTTGGGCCTTTTCTTTCCTTTTTCTGACAAGGTTGGCTAAGGGTTTGTCAATTTTATTGAGTCTTTCGAACTCTTGGCTTCATTGATTTTTTTTGTATTGTTTTCTTAGTCTTCATTGCACTGATTTCTGTTCTGATCTTTATAATTTCCTCCTATCTATGGGCTTTGGGTTTGTCCTGCTCTTCATTTTCTAAAAGCTTGAGTTTCAGCATCAGTTTGTTTAATTGGGCTTGCTCTTTTTTCCTAATATGTGTATTCACTTTTATGAATTTCCCTCCTTAGACTGTTTTCATCTTGTCCCATAGATTGTGATATGTTTTATTGTCATTGTCATTTAATTGAAGGAACTGTCTGATTTCTTCTTTCATTTCCTCTATGACCCATTGGTTATTCAGAAGTGTGTTGTTCAATTTCCATGTGTTTATGAAGTTTTCGCAGTTTCTTTTGCTATTGATATCTGATTTCATCACACTATGGTTTGATAATGTATAGGGGATAACTTCAATTCCTTGGCACTTACCTAAACATGTTCTATGAGCAAGTATGTGGTCTATTTTGGAGAATGACCCTTGTGTAGCTGAAATGAATGTATATTCTGATTTTGTGGGATAGAACACTCTGTAAACATCTGTTAAGTTCATTTTTTGAAGAGTTTGATTGTGTTCTAGTATTTCCTTGCTTATTTTTTGTCCAGTTGATCTATTTGTGACAGTGGAGTATTGAGGTCCCCCACTACTATTGTATTAGTCCTTATATGATATTTCATATCTGTTAGTATTTGTTTTATGTAGTTGGCAAACTAGTGTTTGGTGCATATATGTTTATGATTTCCACATCTTCCTCTTGGATTGTTCCCTTTGCAAGGATGTAGTGTCCTTCTTTGTCTTTCTTAGTGTGTGTTTGAAATCCACTTGATCTGCAAAGAGGATAGCTACTCCTGCTTTTGTTTGGGTTTGTGTCACATAGAGTATTGTTTTCCACCCTGTAACTTTCAGACTATGAGTTTCTTCTTGAATTGTATTTCTTGTATGGTGCATATTGTTGGATCTTGCTTCTTGACCCATTCTGTCAGTCTATTTCTTTTGATTGGTGAGTTGAGACCACTAACATTGATGGTTATAAGTGATATGTATTGAGTTATCATTGTGATGACTTTTTCTTTTTGTTGGATTCACCCCCTTTGCTTTTAATTTCTTGTTGTGCCCAGTGGATTCATCATGCTGGGTTTCCTGGGGTTGTCATCCTTGTTGTCTTTTCCTAGGATTTTGTCTAAAATGTTTTGAAGTGCTGTTTTGGTATTCATGAAGTTCCTAAGGTGCTCTTTTTAATGAGAGTATCTTATTTCACCATCAACTTTTTTTTTTGGTACCAGGGATCGAACTTCGGTCCTTGCACTTGTGTAGCAGGTGGCGATACGACTGAGCAAAATCCCTGGTCCCTCACCATCAATTTTGAAAGATGGTTTTGCAAGGTACATCAATCTGCATTGGAGATTGTTTTCCTTTAGGGCTTGAAATACATCACTCCAAGATCTTCTTGCCTTGAGGGTTTGCGTTGAGAAGTCTGCTGTGATTCTGATGGGCTTTCCTTTGTATGTGATCTGTTTCTTTTCTGTAACTGCTTGTAGAACTTTGTTCTTCTGTTTGGTTTCTGGAATCTTAATAATTATATGCCTATGTGTACATTTTTTTTTGATCAAGGCTAGTTGGAGTTGTATATGCCTCACTTATCTGTATGTCAAGTTCTTTTCCCCTGCTTGGGAAATTTTCTGCCATCACTTCTGTGAACAGTTTTTTATGTCATCTGGACTCTCTCCTATTTTTGCATTGATTCCAGTCAGTCTTATGTTATTCTTCTTTGCATCGTCTAGCAGCTACCATATTGATTTCTTGTGGTCCCTTACAATTTTAAAGGAATTTTTCATTTCCTGGTCACTAATTGCAGTCTTATCTTCTTTTTTTTTTGTATTAAATTCTTTTATTGGTACATTGTAGGTATACAACACAATTACATTTCTCATTGGGAATTGTACCTTTATATAAAGCATCTTGGTTCTTATCTTTTCCCCATTCCTAGCCCTCCCTTCACGCCCTCCACCCTTCCCTATTTACAAAGACTTTATTTCCATTTTTTCCATTTCTCATCATTTTTTCCTTTCCCTTCTTTCTTTTCCCCTGCCCCTCCCACTACCCCTACCCCTTTGGACCTTTTCTTCCTATTTTGCATTATTGATTATTCATTCTAATCATTGGTACATTTTAGGTATACAATATAATGATATTCATCATTGGAAATTGGCACCTTTACATAGTCTCTCTTGGTTCTTATTTTTCACCCTTGCCCAGCCCTCCCTTCAACCCCTCCAGTCCTCCCTATTTACAAAGATTTTGTTCCTACTTTTCCATTTTCTCATATTAATCCCATTCTTTTCTATCCTTTCCCCTAGCCCTCCCACTTTCTTCCCCTTTGCCCCTTTTCTTCCTATTTCACATTACCTATTATACATTTAGTCCTTATTTACACTTTCAGTTTCTCACACCAGAGAAACTATTCAGTATTTATTCATGTGTGTCCTATTTATTTCACTTAAGAGTATCGCCTCAATGTGCATCCACTTAGCTATAAATGTCTCTAATTTCTCATTTTTTATGGCTGAGTAGTACTCCATTTTATAAAAAAACCACATTTTCTTGATCTAGTCTCCAGTTGATGGGCATTTGGGCTGTTTTCAAGTTTTAGCTATTACAAACTGCACTGCTATGAACATGGGCATACATATATCACTGTGATATGATTCTTTTAATTCTTTGGGGAAGATCCCCAGCAGTGGAATAGCGGGGTCAAATGCGACTTCCAGTCCTAGTTCTTTGAGGTATCTCCATCCTGATTTCCACAGTGGTTGCACCAGTCTACACTCCCACCAGCAGTGGAGCAGGGTTCCTCTTTCCCCACAGCCCCGCCAGCATTTGTTATTGGTTGATTTCATGATAGCAGCCATTCTTTCTGGAGTGCGGTGGAATCCCACCATTGTTTTCATTTGCATCTCTCAAATGACCAGTGATGTTGAACATTTTTTCATGTATTTATTTGCTATTTCTACTTCTTTGTCTGAGAAATGTCTGTTCATTTCAGATGCCCATTTTTGGATTGGATCTTTCAATTTGGGAGGTCTGATCTTTTTAAGTTCTTTATAGATTCGAAATAGTAGACCTTTGTTTGAGGAAGAGCAGGTGAAGATTTTTTCCGACATTGTAGGTTGTCTCTTCACACTGCTGGTGGTTTCTCTTGCTGTGCAGAAGCTTTTTAATAAGAAGAGATCCCATTTGTTGATTGTGCTAGTTCACGAGCAACTGAGGTTTTGTTCATAAAATCTTTTCCTACACCGATGTCTTCAAGAGTTCTACCTAACCTCTGTTCCAACTGGTTCAGAGTTTCTATTTTAATATTTAGATCTTTAATCCATTTTGATTTTAGTTTAGTGCATGGTGAGAGATACAGGTCTAGTTTTAATCTTTGGCAAGTTCAAGCCCAATTTTTCCAGCACCATTTATTAAAGAGGCTATCTTTCTTCCAGTGAGGGTGTTTGGCTCCTTTATCGAAGATGAGATGGCTGAGTGTGTCTGGCGTTGTTTCTGCATCTTCTAATCTGTTCCACTGGTCCTCAAGTCTGTTTCTTTGCCAGTACCATGCTGTTTTTATCACAGTAGCTTTGTAGTAGAGTTGCAGGTTGGGGGCTGTGATACCCCCTGCCATGTCTCTGTTACCTAGAATTGCTTTTGCTATTCTGGGTCTCTTCTTGCTCCAAATGAATTTTTGGATTGTTTTCTCAAGGTCTATGAAGTATGCTGCTGGGATCTCAATTGGAATTGCATTAAATCTATATAGCAGTTTTGGAAGAATGGCCATTTTCACTATATTAATCCTTCCTACCCAGGAGCAGGGGATGTCTGTCCATTTTCTGATATCATCTTCAATCTCTCTTTTCAGAGTGCCATAGTTTCCAGAGAAGAGGTCTTTGATGTCTTTCATTAGGATGATTCCTTGGTATTTCAGTTTTTTGGATGTTATTGTGAAAGGAATTATTTGTCCTATTTCTCTCACAGTGAGGCTCTCATTGGTGTAGTGGAAAGCTCTTGATTTTTGTGTGTTGACCTTGTAACCAGCTACTTGACAGAATTTGGTTAGTAAGTCTAGAAAACTTTTGGTGGAGTTCTTGGGGTCTTCTATAGAGAGTATCATGTCATCTGCAAATAATGACAATTTGACTTCTTCATTTCCTATCTTTATTCCTTTTATTTCTTTCTCTTTTCTAATTGCTGTGGCTAATGTTTCCAGAACTATATTGAACAAGAGTGGTGATAGTGGACATCCTTGTCTTGTTCCTGATTTGAGTGTGAAGGATTTCAGTTTTTGACCATTTAGTATGACATTGGCTGTTGGTTTTTCATAGATGGCTTTTATCAGTTTGAGGTAGAGACCATCTATTCCAATTTTTTATAGGGTTTGTATCATAAATGCACGTTGGATTTTGTCAAATGCTTTTTCTGCTTCTATGGAGATAGTCATATGGTTTTTGTCCTTGGCTCTATTGATATAGTGTATTACATTAATTGATTTTCATATATTGAACCATCCCTGTATCCCTGGGATGAATCCCACTTGATCAGGGTGTATAATCTTCTTGATAATCTTCTGCATTCTGTTTACCAGGATCTTATTAAGGATTTTTGCATCTATGTTCATTAGTGAGATTGGCATATATTGCTCTTTTTCAGTTGGGTCTTTCTCTGCTTTGGGGATCAAGGTGATGCTTGCTTCCAGGAATGAATTTGGGAGTATTGCTTCCCTTTCAATTTCATTGAAGAGTTTCAACAGTAGTGGCAGCAGTTCCTCTCTAAATGTCTTGTAGAATTCAGCAGTGTTGCCATCAGGGCCTGGGCTTTTCTTACTTGATAAGTTTTTAATTACATTTTCAATTTCATTGGTTGATATTGCGCTGTTCAGAATTTTTAGGTCTTTTTCGTTCAACTTTGGTAATTCATACGTATCTAGGAATCTGTCCATTTCTTCTGTGTTGTCCATCTTATTGGTGTATAGTTTCTGGAAGTAGGTATTGATGATGCTCTGGATTTCTGCTGGGTCTGTTGTAATTTCACCCTTTTCATTCCTAATTGCATGGATTTGGGCCTTTTCTTTCCTTTTTCTGACAAGGTTGGCTAAAGGTTTGTCAATTTTGTTGATTCTTTGGAAGAACCAACTCTTGGCTTCATTGATTTTTTGTATTGTTCTCTTAGTCTCCATTGCATTGATTTCTCTTCTGATCTTTGTAATTTCCTCCCTTGTAATTTCCTCCCTTGTATGAGATTTGGGGTTGTCCTGCTCTTCTTTTTCTAGAAGTTTGAGGTTCAGCATCAGGTTGTTTAATTGGGATCGTTCTGTTTTCCTAATATGCATATTCACTGCTACGAATTTCCCTTGTAAGACTGCTTTCATTGTGTCCCATAGATTCCCATATGTTGTATTGTCATTGTCATTTAATTGAAGGAACTGTCTGATTTCTTCTTTAATTTCCTCTGTGACCCATTGGTTATTCAGAAGTGTGTTGTTCAATTTCCACGTGTTTTTGAAATTTTTTGATTTTCTTTTGCTATGGATCTCCAATTTCATCGGACTATGATCTGATAATATACAGGGGATAACTTCAATTCCTTTGCACTTACTTAAACATGTTCTATGTGTGAGTATGAGGTCTATTTTGGAGAATGACCCATGTACAGCTGAGAAGAATGTGTATTCTGATTTTGTGGGGTGGAAGACTCTGTAAACATCTGTTAAGTTCATTTGTTCAAGAGCTTGATTGAGTTGTAGTATTTCATTACTTATTTTTAGTCTAGTTGATCTATCTGTATGTGACAGTGGGGTGTTGAGGTCCCCCACTACAATTGTATTAGTGCATATATGACTTTTCATGTCTGTTAGTATTTGTTTTATATAGTTGGGTGCACTAGTGTTTGGTGCATAGATATTTATGATTGTCATCTCTTCCTCTTGGATTCTTCCCTTTACAAGGATGTAGTGCCCTTCTTCATCTCTCTTAATCAGTGTTGGTTTGAAATCTACTTGATCTGCCAAGAGGATAGCTACTCCTGCTTTTTTTCGGGTTCCTGTGGCATGCAGTATTGTTTTCCACCCTTTAACTTTCAGTCTATGAGTTTCCTTTTGAATGAAGTGTGTTTCTTGTATGCAGCATATTGTTGGATTTTGCTTCTTGACCCATTCTGCCAGTCTATTTCTTTTGATTGGTGAATTGAGACCATTAACATTGATGGTTATAACTGAAACATATTGACTTGTCATTGCCATGACTTTTTCATTTTGTTGGATTCTCCCCCTTTACATTTAATTTCTTGTCATGCCAGATGAGTTCATTCTGCTTTGCTTCCTGGGGTTGTGATCCTCAATGTCTGTTCCCAGGATATTGTGTAAAATTCTTTGGAGTGCTGGTTTGGTATTCACGAAGTTCCTAAGGTGCTCTTTGTCCTGAAAGTATCTTATTTCTCCATCCATTTTGAAAGATAGTTTTGCAGGGTACATCAATCTGGGTTGGAGGCTGTTTTCTTTTAGGGCTTGGAATATGTCACTCCAAGGTCTTCTTGTCTTGATGGTTTGTGTTGAGCAGTCTGCTGTGATTCTGATGGGCTTTCCTTTGTATGTGATTTGTTTCTTTTCTCTGACTGCTTGGAGAACTTTGTTCTTCTGTTGTGTTTCTGGAATCTTAACAATTATATGCCTATGTGTAGATTTTTTTTGATCAAGTCTATTTGGAGTCCTATATACCTCACTTACCTGTATGTCAAGCTCTTTTCCCCTGCTAGGGAAGTTTTCTGCCATTATTTCTGTGAAGAGATTTTTTATGTCATCTGCACTCTCTCCTGTTTCTTCATTGAGCCCAATCAGTCTTATGTTATTCTTCTTTGCATGATCTAGCAGCTGCTGGATTGATTTCTCATGTTCCCTTATAATTTTGAAGCAATTTTTCTTTTCCTGGTCACTAATTGCAATCTTATCTTCTGTATCTGAAATTCTGTCCACACATTGGCTCATTCTGCTCTGTAGACTTTCAGTGGAGTTTTTCATGTCCTGGAAATCTATTTGCATCTGTTTTTTGGATTCCCTTTGTTTCTTATGTTGGGCTTCCGTCATGTTCCCGAGCTCCTCTCTAGATTTATTAATCATGTCTTGCACTAGGGGCACAATTTCTCCTGTTATCTGAGAAATTATTTCTGATTTCATTTTTTCCAGATCCCCTTTTGGTTGCCAGTTCAGTGGGTCCAGGTGGTTGAGTATCAGAGGGTTCCATCTCATTTCCTTTTGAGGTTGCTGTAGGTGATCTGGAAGTCTGGTTTTGAGACTCATTTATGTATTTTCTCAGTTTCACTGGGGTGGGGGTCTGTTAGCCCCCACATGGATTACCTCCTCTAAGCTGAGTGAGGTGGGACAGGGGCTGGGAGCAGCGGTAGGGATGATGACCCAAAACCTTTTCCTGTGGGCTGGGAGCAGCCGGAGGGATGGTGGCTGCAAAACCCCTTCCTCTGGACCAGGAGCAGTGGGATGGTGGCTCAGAATCCCCTCCCTCTGGGCAGGGAGTGGTGGGAGGGATGGTGGCCCAGAAACCCCTTCCTCTGGGCCAGGAGTAGCAGAACAGAAGGTGGCCCAAAAGCCCTTTCCTCTGAGCTGGGAGGAGCGGGAGGTAGAGTGACTGGGAAGCCACTTCCTCTGGATCAGGAGCAGTGGGATGGTGGCTCAGAAGCCCCTACCTCTGGTCCGGGAACAGCGGGATTCAGTACCTTGGCCTGGTGGTCTGGTGTCCTCTGCATCTTTGTAGTGTGGAATCAGGTGGCTGCCTGTCTGCAGCAGGGTGATTTGGTGTCTTCTGTGTGACTCAGGACCTGGGTAGGGCGCGCATAGACCTGTGTGTCTGCAGCGGGCTGATTTGACATGTGTTCTGCATGACTGGGGGCCTCAGTAGGGTGTGGGCAGACCTGCCTGTCTGCAGCAGGGTGATTTGGCATCTTCCGCGTGACTCAGGACCTTGGTAGGGCGTGCACAGACCTGCCTGTCGGCAGTGGGCTGATTAGGCGTGTTCTGTGTGATTCCGGACCTCGGTAGGTCATTGACAGACCTGCCTGTCTGCAGCGGGGTGATTCGGCATCTTCCGGGCGACCGCAGTCTTATCTTCTATATCTGAAATTCTGTCCTCACATTTGCTCATTCTGCTGCATAGACTTTCAATGGAATTTTTAATCTCCGGAAATCTGTTTGCTTCTGTTTCATGGATTCTATTTGTTTCCTATGTTGGGATTACATCATGTTCCTCAGCTCTTGTATTTTTTTTTATCTGTGTCCTCTCTAGATTTATTAATTACGTCTTGCACCATGGGCAGAATCTCTGCTGTTATGTGAGAAATTATTTCTGATTTCATTTTTTCCAGATCCTCTTTTCTTGCCAGTTTAGTAAGTCCAGGTTGTTGAGTGTCAGTGTTCCATCCTGTTTCCCTTTGGGGTTGCTGTAGGTGACCTGGAAGTCTGGTTCTGAGGCTTGTTTATGTGTCATCTCATTTGGAAGGGTGTGTGTGTGTGTGTGTGTGTGTGTGCTGCTGGCACCCACACGACTCACCTCCTCTGTGGTGGGAATGGTGGTAGGTTGGCCTGGGAGCCTCCTACTCTGCAGTGGGAGCTGTGCCACATTGACCCAGAAGGCTCCTCTGCACTGGGAGCTGAGGCACATTGACCCACAAGCCTCCTTCGCACTGGGAGGTGTAGCACATTGACCCACAAGCCTCCTCTGTGCTGGCAGCTGTCTCTGGTACTTAATTTTTTGAGTCTTTTACATATTCTAGATATTTATCTTGTAATGAAAGAGTAGCTAGCAAAGATTTTTCTCCCATTCTATGAGTTTTCTTTTCACTCTGTTGATGGTTTCCTTTGCTGTGTAGAAGTGTTTTAGTTTTATGTAGTCCTATTTATTGATTCTTGATATTATTTATTTTGCTGTTGGGGTCCTATTCAGGATGTCTCTTCCTGTGCCTATTACCTCAAGTGTTTTCCCTGTGTTTTCTTCTACAAGTTTCAGAGTTTCTGAAATTACACATATGTCTTCATGTATATGCCCATTTCCCCCACAGTGTTTGTTATAGAGGCTATCCTTTTTTCCTCTAGGGTAAGGTGTTTTGTTAGTTTCTGCTCTGCTGTGATTGAATCCAGGGCCTTGAACATGCTAGGCAAGTGCTCTACCTGTGAGGTACATCCATAGCCATTTTTACTTTTTTATTTTCAGAAAGGGTCTCACTACGTTGCTCTGGCTGGCCAAGAATTTGTGATACTCTTGCCTCAGACTTCCAAGCTGTGATTATAGGCATGTGCCACTATGCCCAATATAAGTTTTTATGTTACATATTGTAATAAATGTGATCTCCATGATTTTAACTTGGGTTTTCCTAGTGAAGAATGATGTTGAGTATATCTGATATGTTTACTTGCTATCTTATTTTGTCTTTGATAATTTATCTATTCAGATATTTTGCCTATTTTAAAAATGGATTTTTAAGAATTGTTGAGTTTTAGATGTTCATCTTGGATGTACAGGCGGTGCTGGTGATGGTGAGTACCTCAGATTTGGTGCCGAAGAAAAGCAGTTACTCTGAGGTGGGGGCAAAATATAAAATCTGATATGAGATGATAAATAAAAAGGTAACACTGGTAGACTAAAATCCAGAGTCTAGAGAGTGAGAGAGTGAAATCTGTCCATGCCTGGGTCACAGCACCCCCCTGCCCCAACCTAGTGCCCATGCCATCTTGTGAAAGGCCTGAGCTGAGGGAGCAAGCAAGTCAGCCCTTCATTGATAGTCTGATACATTAATCAAACCCACAGTCAAGCCATATTCCCCATTGGGTGTGGCAAAGTTAGACAACTCCAAATGAGGGACTCGAAGCCAAAAACAGAATGGGGTAAAACTTCATTTCTATGTACCATTGCTCTTATCCCCAGGGAGAGAGAAGGTTTCCTTAACACAGTAATGATAATAATAAGCCATCTGTTTCTCCCACATACAATAGTAGAGCAGTATGTGGAACATTCAGCACCCTACCCATGATTGCTGGTGGCCTCCCATGGGGGGAAGGGACAACTAATGATGCCAAGCTGATAAGGGCAGATGGAAGTAAAGACAGTACTGTGTGACTCCTGGGAGCTGAGAGAGAGAAAGACTGCCCTCTTGCAGATTCTGTGTGTAAAACTGAAGCAACAATGACCAGGACTGGGGATAGTGGCCTTTTTGCCTTAGAATAGGTAAGAAAAACCTATGAAGTGAAGACATCGGGAAATCCATATTTACCTCCCAAATCAACCGAGATTATCTGATCCACTGAAGTCTTCACTGGTGCATGCCTGGAGTTTGAAACTAGGACATGAGTTAGGAGGAAGCAATAATCCTCAAGGCTTTGGGCAGGCAAATTGCCTCAACCACAAGAGGAAACTACAAGACTAATTGAAGCCAGACAGTGATACTGGTGAAGAGGGAGCTGTGTGGAAGATCTGGGTTATTGCTACAACTACTGTACAAAGGTTTTTTATTCTTATTTATATGGTTATTTTGACAATTGTAGTCATTGTAACCATACAAATTTGTTGGATTTGGGCTATTATGGTTGGTTTTCATTGTTGTTTATGTTTTCTTTCTTTTTTTGTGTTCTCTCTTTTCATTGTTCTTACTCTTTTTCTTAGTTCTTCTTTGTTGGTATTGTGTGAATATAATACTTTAAGTTCCAAGAGTTTTCCATTTGACTTGCTTCCTCTTTTAGTGTATCTTCCCTCCTATCCTTCAATTCTCTCATCTTTTTTAAAAAAATTCTTTTATTGGTACATTTTAAGTATACAATACGTTTACATTTATCATTTGGTGCTTGTACCTGTACATGATCTATCTTGGTTCTTATTTTTTCCCCCATTGCCTGTGCACCCTTCACCCCCTCTACCCTTCCCTATTTACATAAATTTCATTTCCATTGTTTTTTCTTTTCTCATAATTTTTCCTTTCCCTTCTTCCCTTTCCCCTTCCCCTCCCACCACCCCTACACCTTTGGACATTTTCCTATTTCAAATTATGAGCTATTCATTTTCATCCTTATTTACACTTTCACTTTCTCACAGTAGAGAAACTATTTGGTATTTACACATATGTGTCCTATTTATTTCACTTAAGAGTATGGCCTCAATATGCATCCATTTAGCTATAAATGTCTCTAGTTTCTTGTTCTTTATGGCTGAGTAGTACCCCATTTTATTAAAAAACCACATCTTCTTTATCCAGTTTCCAGTTGCTGGCACTTGGGCTGTTTCCAAGCTTTAGCTATTACAAACTGTGCCACTATAAACATGGGTGCACATATAACACTGTGGTGTGATTCTTTTAATTCTTTGGGGAAGATACCTACTAGGGGAATAGCTGGGTCAAATAGGACCTCTAGTCCTAGTTCTTTAAGGTATCTCCATACGGATTTCCACAGTGGTTGCACCAGTCTGCACTCCCACCAACAATGGAGAAGGGTTCCTTTCTCCCCACACTCCCAACAGTATTTGTTATTGGTTGATTTCTTGATAGCAGCCATTCTTTCTGGGGTGAGGTGGAATCTCAGTGTTGTTTTCATCTGCAACTCTCAAATGACAAGTGATGTTGAACATTTTTTCATATATTTATTTGCTGCTTTTACTTCTTTGTGTGAAAAATGTCTGTTCTTTTCAGATGCCCATTTTTGAATTGGGTCTTTGAATTTTAGGGGTCTGGTTTTTGTCAAATTCCTTATATATTCTAGATAGCAGAACTTTGTCTGAGGTACAGCTGCTAAAATTTTTTTTTCCCACATTGTAGGTTGTCTCTTGGCTCTGTTGGTGGTTTCTCTTGCAGTACAGAAGCTTTATAATAAGATGAGATCCCAGTTGTTGATTCTTTGCGCTAGCTCCCATGCTACTGAGGTTTTGTTCATAAAGTCTTTTCCTATGCCAATATCTTCAAGAGTTCTACCTAACTTACCTTCCAGAAATTTTAGTGTTTCTGTCTTAATGTTTAGATCTTTAATCCACTTCCATCTCAGTTGAGTGCATGGTGATAGATATGGGTCTAGTTTTAATCTTTGGCAGGTTGAAATCCAGTTTTTCCAACACCATTTATTAAAGAGGCTATCTTTTCTTCAATGAGGATAGTTGTTGGCTCCTTTGTCAAAGATGAGGTGGCTGAGTGTTTCTGGAGTTGTTTCTGCATCTTCTAATCTATTCCACTGATCCTCAGGTCTGTTTCTTTGCCAGTACCATGCTGTTTTTATCACTGTAGCTTTTTAGTATAGTTTCAAGTTGGGGATTGTGATACCCCCAGCCATGTTTCTGTTGCCCAGAATTGCTTTTGCTATTCTAGGTCTCTTCTGTTTCCAAATGAATTTTTTTTGTTGTTTTCTCTAGTTCTGTGAAGTATATTGTTGGAATTTCAATTGGTATTGCATTAAATCTATATAGTAGTTTTGGAAATATGGACATTTTCACTATATTGATTCTTCCTACCCAGGAACAAGGGATGTCTTTCCATTTTCTTATATCCTCCTCAATATCCTTTTTCAGAGTGCTGTAGTTTTCAGTGTAGAGGTCTCTTGCTTCCTCTGTGAGGTTGATTCCTAGATATTTCCTTTTTTGGATGCTATTGTAAATGGAACTGTTTCCCTATTTTCTCTCTCAATGAGTCTGCAATTTGTGTATAAGAAGGCTACTGTTTTTTGAGTGTTGACCATATAGCCAGCTACTCTAGTGAATCTGTCAATTAGGTCTAGAAGACATTTGACCAAGTTTTTTGGTTCTTCTATGTAAAGTATCATATCATCAGTAAATAATGACAGTTTAACTTCTTCTTCTCCTAATTTTATTCCTTTTATTTCTTTCTCATTTCCAATTGCTGTGGCTAATGTTTCCAGAACTACATTGAACAGGAGTGGTGCTAGTGGGCATCCTTGTCTTGCTCTTCATTTTAGTGTGAAAGTTTTCAGCTTTTGACCATTTAGTATGATGTTGGCTCTTGGTTTTTCATAAATAGCCTTAATCAGGTTGCGATAAAGACCTTCTATTCCAATTTTCTCTAACATTTTTATCATGAATGGTGTTGGATTTTGTCAAATGCCTTTTCTGCATCTATTGAGATAAACATATGGTTTTTGTCCTTGACTCTGTTAATATAGTGTATTACATTTATTGATTTACGAATGTTGAACCATCCTTGCATCCCTGGGCTAAATCTGACTTGGTCAGGGTGTATGATCTTCTTGATGACCCTCTGTATTCTGTTTGCCAGTATCTTGTTGAAGATTTTTGCATCTATGTTCATTAGGGAAGTTGGCCTGTAGTTCTCTTTTTGGGTTGGGTCTTTCCCTAGTTTTGGAATCAAAATAACGCATCCAGGAATGAATTTGGAAGCACTGCTTCTGTTTCAATTTCCTGGATGAGCTTAAAGAGTAATGGTGATAGTTCTTCTTTAAATGTCTTGTAGAATTGAGCAGTGAAACCATCAGGACCTGGGCTTTTCTTTGTTGGTAATTTTTTATTACATTTTCAATTTCACTCATTGTAATTGGGGTGTTTAGAATTTCTATATCTTCTTCATTTAACTTTGGTAATTCATATCTATCTAGGAATCTGTCCATTTCTTCTGTGTTTTCCATTTTATTAGAGTATAGGCTCTAGAAGTAGGTATTGATGATCCTCTGGATTTCTCCTGGGTCTGTCGTGACTTCACCCTTTTTGCTCTTAATTGCATGGATTTTAGCCTTTTCTTTCCTTTTTTGATAAGGTTGGCTAAGGGTTTATCAATTTTATTTATTCTTTCAAAAAACCAACTCTTTAATTCATTAATTTTTTGTATCATTCTCTTAGTCTCCATTGCATTGATTTCTGCTTGGATCTTTATAATTTCCTTTCTTGTATGAGCTTTGGGTTTGTTATGCTCTTTTTCTAAGAGCTTGAGGTTCTGCATTAGTTTATTTAACTGAGTTCTCTCTGTTTTCCTAATATGGGCATTCACTGCTATTAATTTCCCTCATAGAAATGCTTTCATTGTGTCCCATAGATTCCTGTATGTTGTACTGTGATTATCATTTACTTGTAGAACCTGTCTAATTTCTTCTTTAATTTCCTCTGTGATCCATTGGTTGTCCAGGAGGGTGTTATTCAATTTCCAGGTGTTTGTGGGAGTTTTGCAGTTTCTTATGTTATTGACCTCCAATTTTATTGCACTATGGTCTGATAATATACAGGGGATAACTTCAATTCTTTTACATATACTTAGACATGTCCTAAATCAGCATGTGGTGTATTTTGGAGAATGACCCACGTGCACCTCAAAAGAATGTGTATTCTGATTCTGTGGGGTGGAACACTCTGTAAAGCTCTGTTAAGTCCATTTGTTCAATAGCTTGGCTCAGTTCTAGAATTTCATTAATCTTTTGTCTGGATGATCTGTCTATTTGTGATAGTGTAGTATTGAGATCCTCCACTACAATTGTATTAGTGCTTATTTGGTTTTTCATGTCCATTAATATTTGTTTTGTATAGTTGGGGGCACTCATATTTGGTGTATATATATTTAGGATTGTCATCTCTTCCTCTTGGATTGTTACCTTTACAAGGATGTAGTGACCATCTTTGTCTCTCTTTATTAGTTTTCGTTTGAAATCTACTTTGTCTGAAAATAAGATTGCCACACCTGCTTTTTTTGCTATGCCTGCTTTTTTTGGTTCCTGTCACATGGAGACTGTTTTCCATCCTTTTACTTTCAGTCTATGAATTTCCTTTTGAGTTAAGTGTGTTTCTTGTGTACAGCATATTGCTGGATTTTGCTTCTTAATCCATTCTGTCAGTCTGTTTCTTTTGATTGGTGAACTGAGGCCATTAATATTGGTAGTTATAATTGATATATATTGACTCATCCTTGTCATGATGTTTTACTGTTGTTGGTTCTTTTATTTCATATTTTTACCCCCTTTCCCTTTAGTGTCTTACCTTGCCTGGTGGCTTCCCTCTGTTGGGTCTCATGGAGTTGTGACCTTCATTGTCTTTTTCTAGGATATTGCTTAGAATTGTTTGGAGGGCTGGTTTGGCGTTCATGAAATTTCTCAGGTGTTCTTTGTCGTGGAAATATCTAATTCCCCCATCAATTTTGAAAGATAATTTTGCAGGATACAACAGTCTAGATTGGAAGTTATTTTCTTTGAGGGCTTGAAATACTTCATTCCAGGCTGTCCTTGATTTGAGGGTTTGTGTTGAGAAGTCTGCTGTGATTCTGATGGGCTTTCCTTTGTAGGTGATTTGTTTCTTTTCTCTAACTGCCTGTAGGATTTTGTTCTTCTGTTGGGTTTTTGGGATCTTGACTATTATATGTCTAGGTGTAGATTTTTTTTGATCATAGCTAGTTGGAGTTCTATATGCCTCACTTATCTGTATGTCCAATTCTCCACCTCTGTCTGGGAAGTTTTCTATTATTACTTCTGTGAACAGTTTTTTTTTAATGTCAGTTGTACTTTCTCCTGTTTTTTCATGGACTCCTATCAGTCTTATGTTGTTCTTCTTTGCATCATCTAGCAGCTGCTGGATTGATTTCTTGTGGTCCCTTACTATTTTTAAGAAATCTCTGTTTCCATGGTCCTTCACTGCAATCCTGCCTTCTATATCTGATATTCTATCTTCAGATTCCCTTAATATGTTCTGTATGCTTTCAAAGGAGTTTTTAATTTCTTGAATATCTGTTTGAATCTGTTTCATGGATTCCATTCCGTTCTTATGTTGGGCGATCATGGTTTCCATTTCTTTCTTATGCTGGGCATTCATGGGTTCTAGCATATTTCTGAGCTTACCAATTTTTAAAATCTGTTTCTGTTCTAGAGCCTGTAATTGTGTATTTCACTCTGCTCACCATCTCTGTAGTTATCTGGGAGATTATTTCTGTTTTGAATTTTTCTAGAGCTTCATTCATCTGTTCTGTTACTTCCTGTGCTATTAGTTCAGGGTGTCCAAGTGGTTGATTATCAGACTTTTCCACCTCGTTTCCCCCAGAATTTGCCTTCTGTGGGGTGGAAGTCACCTTACTTAAATGTCTTCTCATTTGTGTTTTTGTTACTGTCCTTGGTTTAGTTTCTGGATTAATACTTTGAAGTTGCTTATTGTAAGTATCTTTGTTGATGTATTTAGAACACTTATTGAATGATTGCTTCTCAGAGGTGTCTTCCAGATATAGCTAGCCTTTAGGTTTTGAGTCTCTAATGGTGCTGAAGCTGTCTCATTTTCATTGTACCAGGAAGGACAACTGATTAGATCAATCACAATACCTTAGCCCAAGTGATGCAATTAGCAACACAATAGCATCGAGCATCTCTTCAAAAATGACAATTTGTGGTAGTTATTAATCTATCACCTTTAACTGTGTGAATTAAATCAAAATTGAGATCAAGCCATCATATGTTTATAGTGAATAAACTCTTCAATATGACAACTTTACCCTTCAGAATGGGGAGTTAGAAGGAGTTGGGGAGGGAGGGATAGGTAGAAGAATAGGGGAAGGTTAGCAGTGAGACCAGAGGACACAGTCTCCTCATCTTATTCTTAGTCCTTTTCTAACTCTCAGTATCTTGTCTTCTTGCCTTCCACTTTTCATCTATCTAATGGTATAAACATAAGAGCAGACTGTATAAGTGCATTAGAGAATAAGTATTAACCAGTGCTATAAATTAAATATGGTGTTTTAACAGGATATTAAGGGTAATTCTTAAAAAAACTGGGCTCAGAATGAGGAAACAAAACTGATAACAAACATATTAACAAACACCAACAATCACAAGTCTCCCTCAATCTCTAAATACATTGCTGCCCACCTGCATACATCCTCTTGAGTACACAAATATTTTCTCAAACTCCCTCTTACACTAGCCCTTTATACCAGCTATAAATCACTTCAACAGAGTCCTATTTTCTTTTAACCTATTAAAATATCTCTTATCTTACTCTCTTCCCATTGACATATCTCCTTCCTTTACTCTTCCTCTCTACTTCCCCATACCTCACACATCCCAGTATGATAGTCTGTAAGGGTTATTGGCAAAAGGGTGAAATTATCATAGCAAATTTTAATGTTTATGATTGATATATGCTTGATTCAGTTGAAATTTTTATAACCAGTAAATATTCTCTCCTTATAACACAGTGATGAGGTACAACCTAACTAAAATGAAAAGCTTATAGGGGTGAACAAGACAAGTAAAGCCACAGACACATCACTAAAAACAAAATCTAACTAAAGAGACCCTCATATCAAAAACTATCTTCATTCTATTTAACCTCAATCCTCAGCACCAAATACCCTCATATCTATATCTATCTATGTTTATATATGAACATGAAAAAAATAAGGCAACAGAAGCACCCCCCGCCCCCCTGTAACTCCTAACTCTCCCAAAACAGATCCAAGGAACAAAGGGACACCAACTGAGAGGAAAGCAAACACCAGGTAGCAGAACTGTGTGAAATGATTAAAGAAAAGCTTAAAAAACTGGCTTATTCAAAGAGAACATGACCCAAAAGATTATGAAGCTAACATACAAACTAACCAAAATACATATGGGAAAAAAAACCGGAAGAGTTGACCAACATTGTTCAAAACATGACTGACAAATACACCAATGATATGGATTCCACTACAAGGTGCCAGACAGAAATTATGGAGATAAAAAAATTATATGGAATTCATAAAGTGCAGAAATGACCAATGTGAAGACAGGGTTTCTGAAATCAAGGACAAAATGATGATGAATTATTCACAGAAGCCTTAAAAATGATAAAAGAACAAGAAAAATTCATTCAAAAGCTACTAGATGACATTAAGACTAACAAAGCTAATTGGAGTTAGAGGAAAATGAAAAGACAGCACAAATGGAGTAAAATCTGTTTACATAAATAATAGTAGAAAACATTCCAAATATAAAGAAAAATGTCAACTTATCAGTAAACAAGGCTTATAGATCACTAATTAACTAAATTGAAAAAAGAAGTTCTCCATGACACTTCATAGTTAAAATCCCAGATGCCCAGCAACAACAGAACAATACAGAATCTTAAAAGATGTCAGAGAAAATTAAAAAAAAATCACATAGAAAGGTAAAGGCATCAGGATTAGAGCAGACTTCTCATCACAGACTTTAAAGGGCAGGAGAGCTTAGCCTGAAGTGTTTCAAAACCTAAAAGCAAACAACTTCCATAGCAGACTAATATATCCGGGAAGACTATCAAAATTGATGGTAAAATAAGGTCATTCCAAGACAAAGAACATCTTAAGAGATACATGAACAAAAAATGAGCATTCCAAAAAATACTCAATATTCTAGACATAGACAACAAAGCCAACAAAGCAAAAAAAAAAAAATCAGATGGAATGAATACATGAAGCAAGGCAGGTAGTAAGCTAAGGAAAAGTAAAGGGGTTATGAACATAACAAGAATGCAATGGTAGATATAAATCAATACCTTTTAGAATAATTCTCAGTATAAATGGCCTCAACTCAATAAAAAGACACAGATTGGCAAGTTGGATCAAAACCAGAATTTAATATTGTGTTGCAGTCAAAAAACTCATCTAATAAAAGAAAAAAATCCATAGACTGAAAGTGAAAGTTGAAAAAAAGTATTCCACGCACCAGGAACCCAAACATAAGCAGAGGTATAGCAATTTTATTCTCAGACAAAGAAAATTTCAACGTAGAACTGATCAGAAGAGGCAAAAATGTTTATGACATATTACAGTAACAATTCAACAGGAAGAGATAATAATTGTAAATATATATGCACTGAATATTTATGTGCCTTACTTTATAAAACAAACATTGATAGACATAAAAGATTAAATAAACACCAACACAAGTGCATTGGGTGGCCTCAATACCCAGCTTTAACCAAGAGACTGATCAAATAAACAAAAAAATCAATGAAGACAAATCAGAGCTGAGCCACATTTTCCAACAAATGGACTTAATAAATATCTACTGAGTGTTCTACCCTACTACAAAAGAGCATACACTCTTCTCAGCAGCACATGGAACTTTCTCTAAAACAGACCACATACTAGTTCACAAAGCCTGCTTAAATTAATATAAAAGAAACAAAATCAACCCATTTAAGCTGTCAGATTATTATGCACTGAAACTAGAAATCAATCACAAAAGAAACCACAGAAGATTTATAAACACCTGGAACCTCAATAACACACTCCTGAACCCTCAATGGGTCATGGAAGAAACCAAGGAAGTAGTAAAATAATTCCTGGAACCAAATGAGAATGCCAGTACAACACACCAGAACCTATGGGACACAGTAAAAGCAGTCCTAAGAGAGAAATTCATTTCAGTCAATGCTCCCATTAGAAAAATAGAGGGAGCTCAAATAATCTACTGATGAACCTCAAGATAATAAAAAACCAAAAAAACAATTCAAACCCAAATTAATTTAAGGAGGGAAATAATAAAAGTCCAAGCAGAAATTAATGAAATTAAAACCAAGGAATCAAATAGCTGATTCTTTGAAACAATAAACAAAATAGGCAAACCCTTAGCTAAACTTACCAAAAGAAGGAGATAAAAGGCTCACAGCAATGCAGTTCTAAATGAAAAAGGCAAAATCACAATGAATACTGCCAAAATCCAGAAAATCATTAGCAACTACTATGAAAAATTGTACTCCTATAAATCCATTACAGTATTGGTGTACAGAAGTGCTATTGGTTTTTATACTGTGATTTTTCTATCCTGCTACATTGTTGGATGTGGTTATTAATTCTAGAATTTTTGAGAATCTGGAAGAAATATATGGATTCCTAGAGGCAAATGAGTTACCAAAACTGAATGAAGAAGGGCCAGGGATTTAGCTCAGTGGTTCTGCCGCCTGGCTCGCATGCGCAAGGACCTGAGTTTGATCTCCAGTACCAAAAAAAAAAAAAAAAAAAATTGAATGAAGAACACAAAAAATACTGAATAATCCAAAAACAACCAAAGAAATTGAGGCAGTAATAAAAAAAACCCTACCAACAAAAGCCCAGGACCTGGTGGTTTCACTGCTGCTGAATTCCACAAGATCTGCATGAAGAATAAAAAATCATCACGGTACCCCTCAAACTCTTTAATGAAATTGAAAGGGAAAGAGTGCTTCCAAACTCATTTCTGGAAGCCAGCATCACTTTGATTCCAAAAACAGACAATGACTCAACTAAAACAAAACTGTGGGTCAATTTTTCTTAATGAATGTACACACACAAATTCTCAGTAAGATATTGGTAAGTATAATGGAATAAATCATCAAAAGGATCATACATCATGCTGAAGTAGATTTTATCCTGGGCATGCAAGGATAGTTTAACATACACAAATCGAATAAGTGTAATATATCATATAATCAGAAGCAAGGACAAACATCACATGTTCATATTAATAGATGCATAAAGAGCTTTTGACAAAATCCAACACCCATTCATGACAAATCTTCTGAAGAAAATAAGTATAGAGGAACTTTGCCTCAACCTGATAAAAGCCACTATGGCAAACGTACTGCCAACATCAGATTAAATGGGAAGAAGTTGGAAGTGTTCCTTTTAAAATCAGGAACAAGATAAGGATGTTCACTATCACCACTCCTGTTCAGTATAGTACTTGAAACATTAGCCAGAGCCATCAGGCAAGAAGAAGAAAAAAGGGATGTGCATAGGATAGGCAGAAATCAAATAATCACTATTTGCAGATGACATAATTCTTTATATTAAAGACCAAAAACAATTCCACTGAAAGCCTCTAAAATTAATAATCACATTCAGAAAAATAACAGGATACAAAACCAATATATAAAAATCAATAGTGTTTTTATACATCAATAATGAACACACTGAGAGAGAAATTAGGAGAACAGTATCATTCTCAAAAGCATCAAAAATTACTTAGGAATTAACCTAATAAAGGCACTGAAACCAATAATACTCTGAATAAAGTACTGTATATGAAAAAGTATTCTATAATGAAATCAGTAGTAGAGGACATTAGAAAACAGAAAAACTTTTGTTGTTCCTAGACAGGCAGAACCAATATTGTCAAAATTTCCATACTTCAAAAACTAATATACAGATTAGATTCAACCCCAGTGAAAATACCAATAGCATTCTGCACAGAACTAGAAAAAATTCTAAAATTCATATGGAACCAGAAGAGACCCAGAATAATAAAAGCAACCCTGTATAATAAGAGAAAAGCAAGAGGTACCACAATCCCAGATTTCATATTATATTACAAAGCTACATTGATAAAAACAGCATGGTACTGGCACAAAATCAGACACATGGATCAGTGGAACAGAATAAAGGAAGGACAAAACCCAGACACATTCAGCCACCTGATCTTTGACAATGGGGTAAAAAACATGATGGAGGAAAGATAGCCTCTTCAGCAAATGGCGCTGGGAAAACTGGCTATCCACATGGAGATGATAGCAGGTAGACCCACATCTTTCACCATGTACTAAACTAAAATCAAAGTATACCAACTATCTAAATATTAAAACAGAAAATGTGCAGAAGATAAGGTAGATAAAACTCTAGAAGACATAGGAATAGGCAAGGACTTTCTAAACAGAACAGCAACTGCACAAGAAATGAATTAAGAATCCACAAATGGGATTATGTCAAATTAAAAAGTTTCTGCACAACAAGTGAAACCACCAACAGAGTGAATAGACAACCTATAGAATGAGAAAAAGTTTTTACAACTTGGACACAGGACTAATATCTAGAATATATAAAGAATGCAAAAAAAAATTAGAACCCCTCCAAAATAAAAGACCCAGTGAAAAAATGAGCAACTAAAATGAATACACACCTTGCAGAAGAAGAAAAACAAATGCCCTGTAAATACATGTTAAACTATTGAACACCTGCTGGCCATTAGAGAAATGAAAATTAAAACAACACTGAGATTTCATCTTACTTCAGAAAGAATGGCTACCATCAAGAAATCAAATACTAGCAAGGCTACGGTGAAAAAGGACTCCCTCCCCCAGATTGTTTGTGAGAATACAAAACTAGCACAACCATTATGTAAATCAGTATGAACAGTCCTAAAACACTAAAAATAGAAATTCCATTTTATCTAGCTATTCCTCCTCTAGGTATCTTTCCAAAGACATCAATTATATTAAAGGGATACATGTATATTAATATTTATAGCAGCACAATTCATAATAGCTAGCTTTCAGAAGCAGCCTATATGTACATCAACAGAAGAATGGATAAAAAAATGTGATATTTATACACAATGGACTACTCTTCTGCTATAAACAAGGATGAATTGGAATGACTTTCAGAAAAATGAATGAACCTTGAAAACATAATGCTAAGTGAAATAAATTAGACACACAAGCTTAAATACTGTATAGTTTCTCTCATATGAGAGAAAGAAGTATAGATGAAGAGCAAAGTAAGGAAAGAAAAGATAGTATTTATATACAATGGAGCACTACTCTGTCATAAATAAATTTGATTCATTTGTAGGAAAATGAACACACCTTGAGAAAAGAAGTTTAAGTGAAATAAATTAGACACACAAACCTAAATATTGCAAAGTTTCACTTATATGAGAAATTCAAGGAATAAATAAACTAAAGTGCAAAATAAAAGTTAACAAGAAGAGCCTGGGATTTAGCTCAGTGGTGCTGCTGCCTCGCAAGCCCAAGGTCCCAAGTTTGATTCCCTGAAACATAAAAAAAAAAAAAAAAAAAGGTAACAGGAAAGAGGGAGATGAAATTCTGGCAAAGGGAAGGAGATCAAGAGATGCAGGGAGGGGGATAGAAGGGGATGGGGAAAGGCATAAAAAAAGAATTAAGGTATGTACATGTACCAGCGCCCATAATAAATGTAATCATTATGTACTGTAAACATGTACTACTAAAAATACATACCCAAAATTGTTGAGATTTGAGATTTATATTGCCTAGACACAAGTCCTTTCTTAGGTTTATGGTTTGCAAAGGTTTTTTCCTTATTTGTGGCTTATCTTTTCATCATCTTAATAGTATTTTTGTAGAGAAATGTTGATGTTCAATTAATTAATTTGTTCATTTATGGATCTTGCCTTTAATGTTATATGAAAGATATATTTGCCCAATCCAGTGACAGTCAAACTGTGGCTTTTTAATTATTTTTGTAAAATCTGTGGGCTAAACATTTTTAATTGAAATTTTTATTGAGAGAATTAGAGATTAATGTGGAATTGTAGTAAATAATACAGAGACATCCTGGTACACATTTCCCAGTTTTCCCCCAATAGTAACATTTTGCAAAATTCTATTCTAAGCTCTTTGTGGTTGTGCATGCCTGTATTCCTAGCACTCCTGGAGACTGAGGCAAAAGGATCACATATTCCAAGCTCAGCCTGGGACATTTAGTGGCTTAGTGAAAACCTGTCTGAAAACAAGAAAAATAAAAAAGGGCTGGGGATGTAGCTTAATGAAAAGGCCCTGGGTTTATTCTCTATTACTGTGAAAAACCAAAAACCAAAAACCCTACCAAAAACAACCCCCCGCCAATTCTATGTAAAATACTTTGAGACCATCTAATAACCTTATTCAAATTTCCAGACATACTTGTACTCATTTTGGGTAAGAATGACTTTTACATTTTTAAGTGGTTGAAAATCATCAGAAGAATAATATTTCTTAATCTATGAGTTGTATATGAAATTCACCTCTTAGTGTCCATATGTAAAATTTTATTGGAGTACAGCTGCATTCATTTGTTTATATATTGTTTATGGCTACTTTAATGCTATAATATCAAATGGAGTTGTTGTGACAGAGATCATATATGGTGATCTCATTGCTTCTCACTACTGTTCAGTGACTATAAATTGCAATAATACAGTTATAACATTTTGCTTACCATGTATCATTGTATGATGACATTTCATTAACTTTTTAATTAGCACCTGATTCATATCATGTCAAAACAATAAAAGTAGCCTTTGAATTTCATACTTTTAAGGCACAGTGGAATTTAGACCATTTTTAGATCATTTTGTTAACAAATTAGATTGTAAAGGATTGTGTTTATTAAACAGTTACACTATAAGTATGCTGAAAAAATGTAACATATATTGATATTACCAGATTATTCTTCAAAATATTCCAAGCCCTTAGGAAAGTAGCTGTTAGAAAAATTTGGAAATTCAACATAGAATATCTTATCACAGCAAAATTTCAAAAATTACTTAAAGCAAGTTCTGAATGGCTGATTTGTTGTTATCCAAGAAATGATTACTGACAATAAATTCAGTCAGTCATATTTGATTGTTATAGCTGAAGAAATATGTCCAAAGAAAGCACATTTATTTAAGATTATTATTTTTTTAGTGACTCAAACAACAGCAGTGTTCAAAAACATGGAAAATTATTTCAAGTGGTTTTCTGTGGCTTTTGGTATCAGCATACCATAGAAGTACCTACCTGCAAACCCATGTTTATCATGGCACCATTCACAACAGACAAGTATGCACACACTGGTGTATTATTCTGCCATAAGAAGGATGAAATCATGTTATTTGTAAGAAAATAAATGGAACTGGAGATCATGTTAAGTGAAATAAGTCAGACTCAGAAAAAGAAGTATCACACATATTCTCTCCTATATTGATCCTAGTGGTAAAAAAGATGAAGTAGACTAGAGTAGAAGAGAATCTATTAGAAAGAAAAGGAGATCTTGGAGAGAGAGAAGAGTGTAAAGGAGGGCAATGGGGGAGAATATGATAAAAGTATGTTATATACATGTATGAACATCTCATGATGAATCCAGTATTTTGCAAAATTAATATACACTAATAAGAACTTACCAATGGTATAGATATAGAAATACCAACATGAATAGTTTTGTACTATTTTCTCCTAGACAACTACCTAGCATTAATACACCATTGTACATTTAGACTGGTGACAAAGAAATAAAAACAAAACACAACCCCTCCCTCCCAACTACAGTGAGACTCCATCTCATCCTAGTGGGAATGACTATAATAAAAAAAGAAAAAAGTGCTGAAGAGGATATGGAGAAAAAGGAACTCTTATGCACTGATGGTGGGAATGTATGTTAGTACAGCCGCTATGGAAAACAATATGGGAGTTTCTAAAAAGAGCTAGAAATAGAGAAACTATGTGATCCAGCTATCCCACTCCTGTGTATGTGTCTATAGAAGACAAAAACAGTATGCCAACGAGATATTTCTTAGTCACAAAGAAAAATGAAATCCTGTCATTTACAAGAAAATGAATAGAACATCATGTAAGAAATAGAAAGGCAAATATTGAGTGTTTCCTATCATATTTAGAAACTAAAAAAAAGAAAGAGCGGAGGAAAAGAGATGGTGGAGTAAAAAGCCAGCACCAAATCACAGCCTCTCCAGGATCTGGAATTGAGACACCTGGAAAACAACAACTTAGCAAAGGAAAGAAAAGAGCCATGAGAATCAAGAAAGAGAAGACAGGAAAGCCAGAAATCACAGAGAAATGAGGAAACTGAAAACAATGCAGAGAAAAGAATGAAGTGGTCTAGAATGCTATTTCCAGCTCCAGGGGAGGGGGTATTTTCTCTCTAAACACAAGGGAAGCCTGGAAAGGGTCCTTAGCCTCAGGGATAAACAATGGAAACTGGATCTGACAGCTGCTAGATGACCTCCCTCACAAAATTATAGGAATAAAGGAAAAAGTAGAAGATGACTTAAAAGTTCTAAAAATATTTATTCACAAAAATCACAGCAGAAAAATTTTCAAATCTAGGGAAAGAATTCAATACAAGAAGCATATAGGATTCCAAATAGCCACAACCAGACAAGAACCTCTTATGGACACATTATAATCAAAATTCTAGAAATTAAACACAAATACAGAATACTAAAATCTGTATGATAACAACAACAGCAATTAAAAAAATGGAATGAGCCCAAATAACCTAATGGTGCATTTCAAGGTCCTGGAAAAACAAGAACAATCCAAATCTGACACCAGTAAGAGGAAAGAAATGACAAAAATCAAATTAGAAATTAATGAAACAGATTAAAAAATATAAAAACATTAATGGATTGAAGAGTTGATTCTTCAAAGGGATAAATAAGATTGATAAACCTGTAGCCAAAATTAACAAAACAAGGAAAGAGAAATGCAATTAGAAATAAAAAAGCAAAGTCACAACAGACATTACCAAAATCCAGAGGATTATAAAAAACTTGGCTTGAAAGGACAAAAACCATATGATTATCTCCATAGACGCAGAAAAAGCATTTGACAAAATCCAGCATGCATTTATGATAAAATCCCTACAAAAAATTGGAAGAGATGGTCTCTACCTCAAACTGATAGAAGCCATCTATGAAAAACCAACAGCCAATATCATACTAAATGGTCAAAAACTGAAATCCTTCACACTCAAATCAGGAACAAGACAAGGATGCCCACTATCACCACTCTTGTTCTATAGTTCTGGAAACATTAGCCACAGCAATTAGACAAGAGAAAGAAATAAAAGCAATAAAGATAGGTAATGAAGAAGTCAAATTGTCATTATTTGCAGATGACATGATACTCTCTATAGAAGACCCCAAGAACTCCACCAAAAGTCTTCTAGACTTAATAGCCAAATTTAGTCAAGTAGCTGGTTTTAAGGTCAACATAAAAAAATCAATAGCTTTCCTCTACACAAATGACAGACTCACTGAGAGAGAAATAGGGCAGATAATTCCTTTCACAATAGCATCCAAAAAACTGAAATACCTAGGAATCATCCTAATGAAAGATATCAAAGACCTCTTCTCTGAAAACTATGGCACTCTGAAAAGAGAGATTGAAGATGATATCAGAAAATGGACAGACATCCTCTGCTCCTGGGTAGGAAGGATTAATATAGTGAAAATGGCCATTCTTCCAAAACTGCTATATAGATTTAATGCAATTCCAATTGAGATCCCAGCAGCATACTTCATAGACCTTGAGAAAACAATCCAAAAATTCATTTGGAGCAAGAAGAGACCCAGAATAGCACAAGCAATTCTAGGTAACAGAGACATGGGAGGGGGTATCACAGCCCCCAACCTGCAACTCTACTACAAAGCTACTGTGATAAAAACAGCATGGTACTGGCAAAGAAACAGACTTGAGGACCAGTGGAACAGATTAGAAGATGCAGAAACAACGCCAGACACACTCAGCCATCTCATCTTCGATAAAGGAGCCAAACACCCTCACTGGAAGAAAGATAGCCTCTTTAATAAATGGTGCTGGAAACATTGGGCTTGAACTCGCCAAAGATTAAAACTAGACCTGTATCTCTCACCATGCACTAAACTAAAATCAAAATGGATTAAAGATCTAAATATTAAAATAGAAACTCTGAACCAGTTGGAACAGAGGTTAGGTAGAACCCTTGAAGACATCGGTGTAGGAAAAGATTTTATGAACAAAACCTCAGTTGCCCATGAACTAGCACAAATAATAAACAAGTGGGATCTCTTCTTATTAAAAGCCTTCTGCACAGCAAGAGAAACTACCAGCAGTGTGAAGAGACATCCCACAATGTCGGAAAAAATCTTCACCTGCTCTTCCTCAGACAAAGGTCTACTATCTCAAATCTATAAAGAACTGAAAAAGATCAGACCTCCCAAATTTAAAGACCCAATCTAGAAATGGGCATCTGAAATGAACAGACATTTCTCAGACAAAGAAGTAGAAATAGCGAATAAATATATGAAAAAATGTTCAACATCACTGGTCATTTGAGAGATGCAAATGAAAACAATGCTGAGATTCCACTTCACTCCAGAAAGAATGGTTGCTATCATGAAATCAACCAATAACAAATGCTGGCGGGGCTGTGGGGAAAGAGGAACCCTGCTCCACTGCTGGTGGGAGTGTAGACTGGTGCAACCACTGTGGAAATCAGTATGGAGATACCTCAAAGAACTAGGACTGGAAGTCGCATTTGACCCTGCTATTCCACTGCTGGGGATCTTCCCCAAAGAATTAAAAGAATCATACCACAGTGATATATGTGTGCCCATGTTCATAAGCAGCACAGTTTGTAATAGCTAAAACTTGGAAACAGCCCAAATGCCCATCAACTGGAGACTGGATAAAGAAAATGTGGTTTTTTAAATAAAATGGAGTACTACTCAGCCATAAAAAATGAGAAATTAGAGACATTTATAGCTAAGTGGATGCACATTGAGGTGATACTCTTAAGTGAAATAAATAGGACACACATGTGTAAATACCGAATAGTTTCTCTGTTGTGAGAAACTGAAAGTGTAAATAAGGACTAAATGTATAACAGGTAATGTGAAATAGGAAGAAAAGGGGCAAAGGGGAAGGAAGTGGGAGGGCTAGGGGAAAGAATAGAAGGGAATGGGATTAATATGAGAAAATGGAAAAATAGGAACAAAATCTTTGTAAATAGGCATGACTGGAGGCGTTGAAGGGAGGGCTGGGCAAGGGTGAAAAACAAGAACCAAGAGAGACTATGTAAAGGTGCAAATTTCCAATGATGAATGTCATTATATTGTATACCTAAAATGTACCAATGATTAGAATGAATAATCGATAATGCAAAATAGGAAGAAAAGGTCCAAAGGGGTAGGGGTAGTGGGAGGGGCAGGGGAAAGGAAAGAAGGGAAAGGAAAAAATGATGAGAAATGGAAAAAATGGAAATAAAGTCTTTGTAAATAGGGAAGGGTGGAGGGCGTGAAGGGAGGGCTAGGAATGGGGAAAAAATAAGAACCAAGATGCATTATATAAAGGTACAATTCCCATTGAGAAATGTAATTGTGTTGTATACCTACAATGTACCAATAAAAGAATTTAATACAAAAAAACCCCAAAACTTGGCTTGGGCCAAGAATACATTTTTCCAGTTCAAGTTCTCATTGATTCCAACTCCAGTGGGTCCCACCTACTGAAGATACATTTATCCATGAATTCATCAATAGATGAATCCTCTAATGAATAGAGTGCTCTTATCAAATTATCCTTCAAAAGGCTCACCTCTGAATATGTGAGATATTTTAGATCTAAACCAGAACATTCTACCCCTGGCTTGCAGAAGGCTCATGTTGATCTCATTATGCAAAATGCATTTAGTCCATCTCTAAGAGTCACCAGTTTTAACAGTTCCAGCATTGCTGGAAAGCCCATGTCCAAAGTGTCCTCTGAAACTCAAGGCAAACTCTTAGCTATGAGCCCTTGTAAAAATAAAAAAGAAAGATAAATTCTTCCAACATACAATAGCACAGGTTAAACATTCCCATTCCAAAAGGGAGTAACAGGGGACATAGAAAGGAACCAGATTAAAGCAAGACTAAAACCCAGAAGGCCAATCATTAAATCTTTTAGCTTCATGCCCACCATCTGGGGCAGGTTATGGTGAGATGTGAACTCCAGAGGACTCAGGCAGCTCCACCCCTATGGCCTTGCTGTTGGCCTCTCTCTTGAGTTTGCTCTGCTTGCTGCCTGCAGCTTTCCTCTGCAGACTTTTCACATTTCTGGCATCTCCAACTTCCTAGAGCCTCCACTGCACCTTTGACTTTACTACCACATCTTCAAGTATCACTTTCTCAGGGGCTCCTGTCAAGGAATGGGACCCCGTCCATACTTTTTGTCTGACTTCCCGGAGCTTCTTCTGAAATCTTGCTGGAAGCCAGCACAACCCCATAGCTCTTGCACTCTGCATATCTAAAATACCAGCATCATGTGGATGATGCCAGTGTCTGCTGCCAGCTAAAAAAATAGCCTGGCCTCCTTGGACCGTAGCTGCAGTGGCTTCTGTTGTCTGGATGGATGAGTACAGTGAAATGAATCTTATGGAACCAATTCTCTAAGTGAGCCTTCTTAAGCAGGGGGCCCAGGGGCTTCTTCTCAAATGAAAGATTTCTACTTTTGCACCTTTGAGCTTGTCCTGGTGAAAATCACTTTCCAAAAGGCCTACCTGTAATATATGAGGTTTCTGGGGACATTTTAGGTCTATACAATAACAGTGGGATATTGAAGTCTCCAACTCTTATTTTGAGTTGTCTATTTCTCACTTAAATTTTTTATTGGTATATTTTAGATATACATAATGATAACAATCTTCAAAGGGACTATGTACCTGTATGTGATATATTTTGCTTCTTTTTTTCCCATTCCCCTTCCCTCCTCTCATCCCCACCTCCCCTCCTTATTTATGAAAGCTTTGTTTCCCTTTTTTCTTTCTATTCTTTTTCTCTTGTCTTTTCTTTCCTTACCTCTCCTCTCTCCTTCATTTCTCTTCTCCTTTGAACATTTTCTTCCCATTTCCCAAAGTCTATTATATATTTTGGTCCTTATTTACACTTTTGGTTTCTCATACCAGAGAAATAATGTAGTATTTAAACATGTGTGTTTGATTTATTTCACTTAAGAGTATGGTCTCAAGGTGCATCCATTTAGCTAGAAATGTCTAAGGCTTAGTCTTCTTTATGGCACAGTACTACTTCATTGTTTGATGGGAAAACAATACTCCATGTGTCAGGAACCCAGAACAAAGCAGGGGTAGCTAATCTATTTGCAGGCAAAGTGGATTTCAAGCCAAGACTGATTAAGAGAGACAAAGAGGGTGGGCCAGGGATTTAGCTCAGTGGTACCACCGCCTGCCTTGAAAGTGCAAGGTCCCGAGTTTGATACTTGGTACCAAAAAAAAAAAGGGGGCCGGTTATTTAGCTCAGTGGTTCCGCTGCCTGCCTTGCAAATGCAAGGACCCAAGTTCGATCCCCAGTATGAAAAAAAAAAAGAAAAGAGAGACAAAGAGAGTCACTACATCCTTGTAAAGGGAACAATCCAAGAGAAAGAGATAACAATCATAAATATATATGCACCAAATACAAGCACACCCAACTATATAAAAAATATTAACAGTGATGAAAAATCAAATAAGCACTAGTACAAACTCATTGAGAGAGAAATTAGGGAAACAACATCTTTCTCAATAGCATCCAAAAAAATGAAATACCTAGGAGTCAATCTAATGAAAGAAATAAAACATCTTTACTTTGAAAACTATTGTACTTTGAAAAAGGATATTGAAGAGAATAACAGAAAATGGAAAGACATCCCTGTTCTTGGGTAGGAAGAACTAATGTAGTAAAAATGGCCATACTTCCAGAATTGTTATACAGATTTAGTGCAATCCTGATCAAAATGCCAATAGCATATCTCAGAATTAGAGAAAACAATCCTAAAATTCATTTGGAACAAGATGAGACCTAGAATAACAAAAGCAATTCTGATCAACAAAGGCAATGCAGAGGGTATTACAATCTCTGACTTGAAATTATACCACAAAGCTACTGTGATAAAAACAGCAGAGGAGGAGCCTTCCGGGTCAACCTGCCATAGTTCCCAGTGCATAGTGGGAGGCTTCCAGGCCACCCAACCACCACTCCCAGCACAGAGGAGGCTTCTGGGTTGATGTGCTATAGCTCCCAGCACAGAAGAGGAGGCTTCCAGGTCAATGTGCCACAGCTCCCAGTGCAGAGTGGGAGGCTTCCAGGCCAACCTACTACCCCTCCCAGCACAGAGGAGGCTTCAGGGTCAGCATGATGCAGCTCCCAGCACAGAGGAGGAGGCTTCCAGGTCAACATGCCACAGCTCCTGGTGTGGAGTGGGAGGCTTCTGAGCCAACCTATCACCACTCCCAGCACAGAGGAGGCTGTCAGGTTGGTGTGCTGCAGCTCCTGGTGCAGAGTGGAAGGGTTCTGGGCCAACCAACTACCATTCTAAGCACAGATGAGATGAGCCATGGGGTGCCAGCAGCACACCACCCATGCTGAAATGAGAAGACATGTAAACAAGCCTCAGAACCAGACTTCCAGATCACCTACAGCAACCCCAAAGGGGAACAGGATGGAACACTCTGATACTCAACCACATGAACTCCCTGAACTAGCAAGAAAAGAGGATCTGGAAAAAAATGAAATCAAAAATAATTTCTCACATAACAGCAGAGATTGTGTCCATAGTGAAAGACCTGATTAATAAATCTAGAGAGGGCAAAGATAAAAAAATAGAGGAGCTGAGGAACATGATGGAATCCCAACATAGGAAACAAATGGAATCCATAAAGCAGAAGCAAACAGATTTCCAGGAGATTAAAAACTCCACTGAAAGTCTATGAAGCAGAATGAGCCAATGTGAAGACAGAATTTCAGATATAGAAGATAAGATTGCAATTAGTGACCGGGAAAAGAAAAATTTCTTTAAAATTGTAAGGGACCACAAGAAATCAATATGGCAGCTGCTACATGATGCAAAGAAGAATAACTTAAGACAGATTGGAGTCAATGAAGAAACAGGAGAGAGTCCAGATGACACAGAACTGATGGCAGAAAACTTCCCAAGCAGGGGAAAAGAACTTGACATACAGATAAGTGAAGCATATAGGACTCCAACTAGCCTTGATCAAAAAAAATCCATACATAGGCGTACATTTGTTAAGATTCCAGAAACCCAACAGAAGAGAAAAGTTCTGCAAACAGTTAGAGAAAAGAAACAAATCACATACAAAGGAAAGCCCATCAGAATCAGAGCAGACTTCTCAATGCAAACCATCAAGGCAAGAAGAGCTTGGAGTGACATATTCCAAGCCCTAAAAGAAAACAGCCTCCAACCCAGATTGATGTACCCTGCAAAACTATCTTTCAAAATTGATGGAGAAATAAGACACTTTCATGACAAAGAGCACCTCAGGAACTTCAAGAATACCAAACTAGCACTCCAAAAATTTTTTGACAAAATCCTAGGAAAAGACAATGAGGATCACAACCCCAGGAAGCCCAGCAGAATGAATCCACCAGGCACAACAAGAAATTAAAAGCAAAGAGGGAGAATCCAACAAAAAGAAAAAGTCACGACAAGGATAAGTCAATGTGTATCACTTATAATCATCAATATTGATGGTCTCAACTTACCAATCAAAAGAAATAGACTGGCAGAATGGTCAAGAAGCAAGATCCAACAATATGCTACATACAAGAAACACATTTAATTCAAAAAGAAACTCATAGACTAAAAGGTAAAGGGTGGAAAACAATACTCCATGTGACAGGAGCTCAAAAAAAGCAGGAGTAGCTATCCTCTTTGCAAATCAAACCAACACTGATTAAGAGAGACAAAGGACACTACATCCTTGCAAAGGGAACAATCCAAGAGGAAGAGGTGACAATCAGAAACATATATGCACCAAACACTAGTTTGCCCAACTATATAAAACAAATACTAACAGACATGAAAAATCACATAAGGACTAAAGCAACAGTAGTGGGGGACCTCAGTACCCCACTGTCACAAATAGATAGATCAACTAGACAAAAAATAAGCAATGAAATACCAGAACACAATCAAACTCTGGAACAAATGAACTTAACAGATGTTTACAGACTGTTCCACCCCACAAAATCAGAATACACATTCTTTTCAGCTGCACTTGGGTCATTCTCCAAAATAGACCACATACTCACTCAGAACACATTTAGGTAAGTGCCAAGGAAGTGAAGTTATCCCCTGAATATTATCAGACCATAGTGCGATGAAATTGGAGATCCATAGCAAAAGAAACCCCCAAAATTTCATAAACACATGGAAATCGAGCAACACACTTCTGAATAACCAATGGGTCATAAAGGAAATGAAAGAAGAAATCAGACAGTTCCTTCAATTAAATGACAATGGCACTATAACATATCACAATCTATGGGGCACAATGAAAGCAGTCTTATGAGGGAAATTCATAGCGGTGAATACTCATATTAGGAAAACAGAAGGAGCCCAATTAAACAACCTGATGCTGAACCTCAACCTTCTAGAAAAAGAAAAGCAGGACAACCCCAAAGCTCATACAAGGGAGGAAATTATAAAGATCAGAGGAGAAATCAATTCAATGGAGACTAAGAGAACGATACAAAAAATCAATGAAGCCAAGAGTTGGTTCTTCCAAAGAATCAACAAAATTGACAAACCTTTAGCCAACCTTATCAGAAAAAGGAAAGAAAAGGCCCAAATCCATGCAATTAGGAATGAAAAGGGTGAAATTACAACAGACTCAGCAGAAATCCAGAGGATCATCAATCCCTACTTCAAGAACCTATATGCCAATAACATGGAAAACACAAAAGAAATGGACAGATTCCTAGATACATATGAATTACCAAAGTTGAACAAAGAAGACCTAAATATTCTAAACAACCCAATATCAATCAATGAAATTGAAAACAGAATTATAAACTTAGCAACTAAGAAAAACCTGGGTCCTGATGGCTTCACTGCTGAATTTGACAAGTCATTTAAAGAGGAACTACTGCCACTACTCTTTGTACTCTTCAGTGAAATTGAAAGGGAAGGAATAATCCTGAATTCATTCCTGGAAGCAAGCATCACCTTGATCCCCAAAGCAGAGAAAGACCCAACTGAAAAAGAGAACTACAGGCCAGTCTCACTAATTAACATAGATGCAAAAAGCCTTAATAAGATACTAGCAAATAGAATGCAGAAGATCATACACTCTGACCAAGTGAGATTTATTCCAGGGATGCAGGTATGGTTCAATATATGCAAATCAATAAATGTAATATACAATATCAATAGAGCCAAGGACGAAAACCATATGATCATCTCAATAGATGCAGAAGAAGCATTTGAGAAAATCCAACATGCATTTAGGATAAAAACCCTCCAAAAATTGGAATAAACGGTCTCTACCTCAATCTGATAAAAGCCATCTATGAAAAACCAATAGCCAATATCATACTAAATGGTCAAAAACTGAAATCCTTCACACTAAAATTAGGAAGAAGACAAGGATGGCTACCATCACCACTCCTGTTCAATATAGTTTTGGCAACATTAGCCTCAGCAATTAAAGAAGAGAAAGAAATAAAAGAATAAAGATAGAAAATAAAAAAGTCAAATTGTCATTATTTGCAGATGACATGATATTCTATAGGGAAGACCCCAAGAACGCCACCAAAAGTCTTCTAGACTTAATAACCAAATTCAGTAGAGTAGCTGGATACAAGGTCAACACACAAAAATTAATAGCTTTCTTCTACACAAACAATAGACTCACTGAGAGAGAAATAGGGCAAATAATTCCTTTCACAATAGCATCCAAAAAACTAAAATACCTAGGAATCAACCTAACAAAAGAAATCAAAGATCTCTTCTCTGAAAACTATAGCACTCTGAAAAGTGAGACTGAAGATGATATCAGAAAATGGGAAGACATCCCTTCCTCCTGGATTGGAAGGATCAACATAGTGAAAATGGCCATACTTCCAAAACTGCTATATAGATTCAATGCAATCCCAATTGAAATCTCACCAGCATCCTTCATGGACCTTGAGAAAACAATCTCAAAATTCATTTGGAACAAGAAGAGACCTAGGATAGCAAAAGCAATTCTAGGCAACAGAGACATGGCAGAGGGTATTAGAACCCCCAACTTGAAACTATACTACAAAGCTACTGTGATAAAAACACAATGGTACTGGCAAAGAAACAGATCTGAGGACAAGTAGAACAGATTAGAAGATGCAGAATCAACTCCAGACGCACTCAGCCACCTCATCTTCGACAAAGGAGTCAACCACCCTCACTGGAGGAAAGATAGCCTCTTTAATAAATGGTGCTGGAAATATTGGGCTTCAACTTGCCAAAGATTAAAACTAGACCTGTATCTCTCACCATGCACTAAACTAAAATCTAAATGGATGAAAGATCTAAATATTAAAACAGAAGCACTAAACTGGCTGGAAGAAAGTTTTGGAAGAACTCTTAAAGACATTGGTGTAGGAAAAGATTTTATGAACAAAACCTCAGTTGCCCATGAACTAGCACAAACAATCAACACGTGGGATCTCATCTTACTAAAAAGCTTCTGCACAGAAAGAGAAACCACCAACAGTGGGAAGAGACAACCCACAATGTGGGAAAATATCTTCACCTGCTCTTCCTCAGACAAAGGTCTAATATCTCAAATCTATAAAGAACTTAAAAAAATCAGAACTCCCAAATTGAAAGATTCAATCCAAAAATGGGCATCTGAAATGAAGACATTTCTCAGACAAAGAAGTAGAAATAGCAAATAAACATATGAAAAAATGTTCTACATCACTGGTCATTAGTGAGATGCAAATGAAAACAATGCTGAGATTCCACCTCTCCCCAGAATGAATGGCTTCTATCAAGAAATCAACCAATAATGAATGTTTGAGTGGCTGTGGGGAAAGAGGAACACTGCTCCACTGCTGGTGGGAGTGTAGACTGGTGCAGCCACTGTGGAAATCAGTATGGAGATACCTCAAAGAACTAGGACTGGAAGTCCCATTTGACCCAGCTATTCCTCTGCTGGGTATCTTCCCCAATGAATTAAAAGTATCATACCATAGTAATATATGTGCACCCATGTTCATAGCAGCACAATTTGTAATAGCTAAAACTTGGAAACACCCCAAATGCCCATGAATTGGAGACTGGATAAAGAAAATGTGTTTTTTTAAATAGAGTGGAGTACTACTCAGACATAAAAACTGAGAAAGTAAAGATACTTATAGCTAAATGGATGCACATTGAGGCGATACTCTTAAGTGAAATAAATAGGACACACATGTGTAAATACTGAAGTTTCTCTAGTGTGAGAGACTTAACGTGTAAATAAGGAGTAAAAGGTATTATAGATAACGTGAAATAGGAAGAAAAGGGGCAAAGAGGATATGGAAGTGGGAGCGGTAGAGGAAAAGGAAGGGAATGGAATTAATATGAGAAATTAAAAAAAGAAAACAAAGTCTTTGTAAATAGGGAGGGATGGAGGGGTTGAAGGGAGGGCAGGGTAAGGGGGAAAAATAAGAACCAAGAGTGATTATGTAAAGGTGCAAATTTCCAATGATGAATGTCATTATATTGTATACGTAAAATGTATCAATGAAATAAAATTTAAAAAACCCACAATTCAAAATTAAGACACTTTGAAACAAAAGCCAAAGCAAATTGAAAGAGTTCTCTACCAGACAAAATGGCCCCAATCATCTTACATTCTAAAATGGCTCCCGTTCCTAAAATGGTTCCCGCCTATGGACCATAATCTTCTTCTTAAAGAAAATTAAATTAAATGCTACCTGTATTTCTATAGGTCTTTTGTTAATAGAGTTATAAAAAGATGATTTTGACAAAATTTTTCCGTTTTGTTTTGTTTTTATTGCAGGACAAACTTTGGGAAGTCCTTAGTCCATTTTCATTGCTGTCACTCTGCAATCAATTTTGATGTTAGAAAACATTATTTTGAACTCCATTTGAGCAAAGTATTATCCTTCCTGCAAATGAGTCCATTACTATTATCACATTATAAAATATTCAGTCAGATATCATTAAACATTGAATTTATTAAAAACTTTTGGAAATTTGTTTTCTCTTTTTGATACAAGAATCTATATAATTCAAATTTTTGTCATGCTCTACAATGTCTAAAATCTTACTCTCTGGCCCTTTATAGAAAATATTTACTGAATTCTGACTTAATTCAAGGTTTTTCTTCTATTTTTATAGACTTTTTTTTACTTCTAGTTCTTATGTTTAGATCAATGATCCATTTGGAGTTAATTTTTTATGTAGATCTCAAGATATGAATCCAAATTCATATTTTTCCTCTCTGCATATGCAATTGTTGCTTCATTGTTTAAAAGGATATCTTTCCCTACTATCGTTTTTGTGTGTTTGTCCAGAAGTTATCTATATATGTGTGAGTTTATTTCTGGTACTCTATTCTTTTCAGTTGGTCTCTAAGTCTCAATACTATGTAGCTTTGATTACTATAGCTTTATAATTCTTGAAATCACATAGTGTAAGTCCTTCAAATTTTTTTTATCTCTTTAGCATTTTTTGGCTATTTTAAACCTTGTTCACTTGTCACTTTCCCTTAAAAAGGATTGCTGAGATTTTCCTTGGGATTGTGTTCAAGCTATAGATCATTTTGGAGGAATATCATCTTAACGCTATTAGGTTTTTGGACCCATGAACAAGATATATTTCTTCATTTATTTAGATCTTTTTTGATGTCCTCAGAAATATGTCATTTTTAATTACAGGGCCCTGGACCTTAAGGACTAAACATACTACAAAGCTAAACAGGAGCATATGATCTCTGATTCTTGGGCCAGGCTGCCAAGTTTTAAATTTCAGCTTTACTAGTTACCACTGTGCAATCTTGGAGAACTTATTGACTCTATGCTTCAGTTTACCATCTATAAAATGGTATCCATTTAGAATGGCAGGCTTAGGCTAATGCCTACCATAGATTAAGAAGTATGTAAAAATCAGCTTTTGTATACTGTGATATGAAATGGATGTACACATAATTTGACTAATACTATTTTATTTATTTATTTTTGGTCCTGGGGATCAAACTCTGGACCTTGCACTTGTGAGGCAGGTGGAGGAACCACTGAGCTAAATTCCTGGCTTGAATAATACCATTAATACTGACACTTCATAAAAATTTCTTATTTCATATGGGTAAATAAAATTTAAAGACATGGAAAGTGGTGATAACTGTAAAACATTTTAATAATAAGCACAATCTTTAAATCTGTAATGATGAAAAATGACATAGTAAAGTCCTTTGAGCCCTGTGGATAAAAAGTTTTATAATAATAGTTTACATTTGTAAAGTGCTTTTAGCCTTTAACCACTTTCTCATCTATTATTTAAGCACACGGGATCACTGTGGCTGGCTTTAAAAGTTTTCTAGTCATGGAAGAGAAACTCTAGGTCACTAGCCAAATAATATGATTTAAGGTATTTCTCATTTTGATGTTGAAATAAGTGCAAAAATCCTTAAAACAAATGAATGCCTTGTATATAATCATGAACTAGTAGAATATGTGATTTGGAGTATATGTAGAATAGTGGCTATGGTACAGGAATGGTACAGCCAGACTGACTGGGTTCAATATCTGCCTTGCCATTCTCTGGATATATAATTCTGGGCAAGTTACTTAATATTTCCATGCTTTGGTTTTCTTATCTGTAGAAAAGGGCTAAACCATACTGCCAATCTTTATAGGGTTGTATGATGATTGAATCAATCAATATATATAAGACATATTTATATCTCATGTATTTTTTCTTGTTATAAAAGTGATTTTATTTATTGTGGAAAATATAAATATGTCTCAAAAAAGGAAGAATATTTATAATCTTGTCTCCTGAGTTAACATATATATATATAATATAATATATAGATATAATCCTTTGTTTTATATATCTCTAGACTTTTTTCATTATTATAATATGGGTTTTTAAATAAAAATTATGAAATCAAACTACACATACTGCTTTTGTATTTGTTATTTCACGTGTAAACTTCTGGAAAAAAATAAATTTTTTTTCTAGTAAAGTATTAACTCCATGGGTTGTTAATTATATGCTACAGTCAAGTTTTATTAACTTTCTATGCCTCAATTTCCTCATCTGTAAAATAGGAGGATCACTTAATTGAATAAATGGTATAATGTATGTGAAGGTCTTAGTGGGTACTGGAATATTATCACTGTTATCAGATAAAAATTGGGAAATTACTTGGAAATACAGGGTACAGCGAAGATGGGTAGTAGGAGGTATCCACAGACAACAAGCCAAGGAATCATGAACATACTTCTTTTTGGTAAAAATAGTTTTATACCTTGAGTTTGTGTACAGTTTCCAAACCTAATATGTGCAATTATCTACCAAAGCATGCTGGAATAGAAGCTAAATATGTTGACTAATCAAACAGTGAGTTTTTATATTTCTTTTATATTTCAATTTGAGCAACTGGAGAATCAGAGAGCATAGATATCCCTTTAAACATGTTTGGTGAAGGAAAAGCATGGAAGCTAGGTCCCTTGGCACATGCTCAGTGTGGGCTTGGGAACATGGTGGGAAAGCCTGTGTTAAGCAGTCATAATAGTGAGGGGAGGCTGGGTGTTGAGGGGAAGAAGAAAGGAAGAATGTGAATGGAACCAATTTTGCTCAAAATTTCAGTAGATTCAGATGCCTTGGTTCCTCTGTAGGGGTAGATTCGAGGGTAGCTTCTAGCAGCTCTTTGCAAGAACACTTCTGTACACTCAGATCTCAGATAAGATATTTGGGTGGAGGAGAGGTTTTGTGATAGGAGGGCAGCAGTTAATGGCTATCCATTCTAGGAACAACTTGTTTTTAAAAATCTAAAGAATTTCTAAGAGAATAATAATGACCAAAATTTACCAAGTACTTTATTTGTATAGAGTGTCAAACTAACTCATTTGAATATTGTTAACAAATACTAACTTTAATCTTCACTTCAATCCTATGAGATAATGGTTATTATTCTTATTTTCAGAAAAAGAAACTGAAGCACATATAAGCTAGCCAACTTTCCCAAAGACACAATATGATTTTTACTTGTTGTAATATAATTAACACTTAAAGTCAGACTGTCTACTGCCATATAACTAATTCCTACCATTATTTGTTGAATGAATGAGTGAGTGAGTATATCCACATGCCCATAAGAATTCTGGAGAAATCTATGAAATCTGGGGGCTGATGGATATATATATGTATATATATGTATATATATATATAGATATGTATGTATATATGCTGCATTAGGAACATTTGGGCTGAGTTTTACAGAATACATTTGATGATTTTTGTGTGTACTAAATCTCTATAGAGAAATGTACCAGGGCTGAGTGGTCTTAGAGACTACCATTTTGACACATCCCTGCTAAGTCATTAGTACAGAACTGAATTACACACTGACCTATTTAGAGTGTAGTTACAGTTTGGCAAAACCAAGTCCATGGTAGCTACTTGGGTCTTAGGTCCTTCTTTCACTCTGCAACAGTGAGATAAAAGCACTCCTGTCTTTCTAAAGCTGACGAAGAACAGGCTTCTTCCCTGGAATGGAGCTGAGCGGTAATGTGCCTCTAAGGATTGCACTGAGTAAATCTTTAGAGCAAGGTGCAGTCAAAGCTGATTAAAATCACGCCCTTTCATAACACTACTTAGAGGCAAAGATATACACCAGGAAGCTGTGAAGAAAGAGAACTGGCTGCACATTGAACAGCAGCTGGGTCTGTTCTGTTACCCCTTTGAGTTGTTTGTTTAGCACAGCATGGAAACAGATTTTTGGTTTGTTTGATAAAATTTTAGCTTTCCCTTGGCGTCCACCTTATTATAAGACATTTGCAGATGTCTCACAGTTTTCCATCTTGAGATTGAACATTCAGATAACACTCCTGCTTCTCTCTTGCTTCCTTGAAAGAAAAGATTTAGTGATATTTTAGGAAAATTGAGAAAAAGAGAATCATACCTCCTACAAGTTTTCCGTATGTTACCTACGTTTAAAAAGTTTCCATTCTCTCTTTGAGGGATGACACTTTCCAGGAAGCTGTCCACCGGTGTTTCAGTATTCATTCTTTTCTGAGTGGGGATGAAAGGATGGTTGTTCTTGGAAGTTAAAGAAGTTGTTCACATTATGATTGTGTTACTTAACAATTTGAGGACTTCAGGCAAATCACTTAATATCACTGAACCTCAATTTCCTTATGTAAGATAGAAACAACAGCTGCTCTACTTATCTCATAGGATTGTTTTAAGAATCAAATAAAATAACGGATACGAAAATATTTTGTATCTTGTGAAGCACTTTGCAAATATGAAGTACTTGCCAAGGCTCTCTCCTTTCTGCAAAGGAAACATTGACATTTTCCAATCATTATTTAATCATTCCTCTAGGGCCACACTTGTTCCCAGACAGAACAGATGTCCGTCTCCATGACGAGATTTGGAGGAAGGCGGAGCAGAAACTCTAGAGTCTTAAAGCCACCTTCCAGCCTTCAAAAAGAGGAAGGTTGGCTCAGGCAGACCTGTTTTCCTTATCATAGCTCTTCTAGCCAGGCCTCTTTAGAACTATGAACTTCTGCCAGAGGCATTCTTGGGGTTCAAAATTTGCTGTTTCAAAATGCCACATTGGTATTTGAGAAAACACCAGAAACAGGAAGTTCACACTCTGACCTTCTGTTCTTTTCCCCTGAGGCAGGTCATAAGCCTCTCATTTGAGAGGTATCCACCTTATACCCAGAGGAATGAAACATCTTGACTTCTGAAGACACGGGGCCACAGAGAAAGATCTGAGCCAATAGGCCTTACTAAGTTTCTCCATTTATTAACATTTGATCATATTCTTTTGTCTAATCATATTTTTCCACAAGTGTCCATATGCTCATCAAATCTAAGCATAAAAAATAAAACTTTACCTGTTAATTTGAATCTTCATTTCTGAAGACTCCTGTGTCACATAAAACTTGTATTAAATAAATTTACATGCTTTTCTCTCAAAAGTTAATCTGTCTTTTAAGGATCTCATTTATGACCTTAGCAATTGGCGAGAAAAGAAATCTTTTCTCTTTCACAACATATAAGGATATTGCAAGGATATTGTTAGTATATATTTATTATGCATATATTAATTTAATGGACTGAACTATTACTTCACTGTAAAAGAAAATAGAAGCCTTTTGGCATATATGTCCACTTGATTAAAAATCAGTTTAATTCTTTGTATTGCATAACATTTGTTTTTTATACAAGTGACAATATTTTGATTAAAACCAATCTTGTTTTCCTTGTCTAAGTTTCATCAGGATAGTTTTAGTGGCTTGAGTGTAGATCAAATTTTAGGGCAATTTATTATAATTGTCATGGAAAAATATCTTGCCAAATAATTTTATATGGTTTCTGAAGAACAGGAATATTTGTAGTCATCTGTAATATAAACAGAAGATGAAGGACTTAATTTTTCATATCTAAATCAGCTAATTTTTCCCAAATTATTACTCTGATGATACTTATCTCAAAACATAGAAATAGGATTTGCTGTTTGTATTTTTTACTAACATAATACTTATAATTTATATTAAGAAAAGAAAGGAGTTGTAGGTTCCAATTCTGGTAGCAGGGAGGTAGTTAGACAATTATTTTAATTTATTGATTTCCCTGCACAGTGAAAGCAACACTTAGGCAATCAGGGAAAGTTGGTTCTGAGCAGCAAGGTTAGCTTTAGCAGCAAACATGTAAGATGTTTATTTCCTTACATCCCTGCCCACCAGCACCAGATCTAAGAATTTATCTACTCTGAAAAAGCCCTCAGAATGGGCTCTTCCTCCATGAAGAGAATCAAATTCCAGAACAATTCTTGGGCAGGAAAATTCATAGTTAAGAATATAATACATTATACGATTAACAGATTAAAGTTTTAAGAGCCTAAAAGAGTGCTTATAAATAATCTTCCCCCCCATTACCTTTATTGGTACATTTTAGGTATACAATACAGTTACATTCATCATTGGGATCTTGTACCATTACATGAGTCTCTTGGTTCTTATTTTCTTTTCCCCCTTCCCTTGCCCTCCCTTCACCCCCTCCACCCTTCCCTATTTGCGAAGACCTTGTTTCCATTTTTTTCCTCTTCTCATATTTTTCCTTTCCCTTTTTTCCCTTCCCCTACCCCTCCCAATTCCCCTGCTCTTTTAGACCTTTTCTTCCTGTTACACAATATCAGTTATATATTTTTAAAATTATAATATTAAGATCTAGGAGACATTACCACAGATTTTACAGAATTTAAAAGGATATAGAAAGCATATTACAAAAATCTGTTTTGAAATAAATTTGACAACTTCTAAGAAGAAACTTAGAAGACAAATTAATGAAACTAACTCTGCAGGAAATATAAAATTTGAATAGCATCTATTAAAGAAAGTATATTTCTAGCTTGAAAACCTACCTATATGACAACAGCAGGCTCATAAACATTTTAACTGATAAATTATATCAAACATTTAAAGCAGAAAAAAGAAGGAACACTTCTCCCCTCATTTTAGGAACACAACATTGTGCTAATCCTAAAACTGGATAAAGATAATAGAAGAAAAAAGTATGAACATAGATAGAAATTTGTTTAACAAAACAAACTATTGAAAGTCAGATCTGGCAGGATGTAGAAAGTGGTTTTGTTATAGGGATGGCAGTGTTGGTTCAGAATTGGAAGATTCACCTCCAAAAGTCATCATTTTAACAGAGGAAAGGAAAAAGCCATATGATCCTGTCACTAGTTGGAGAAAAAGTATTGGACCAAATTCTACAGCTGTTCATGGTAAAAGCTATCAGGAGACTAGAAGTAGAACAGAAACTTCTCAACAAATTAAAGACATGTACTCCATACTTCCAGCGAGAATGCCTTGTATGAATGGAGAAGATACGATGCTTTCTCTTAAGGTGGGGAACGAGGGCAGATATGCTTATTCTTTATCTGTCCATTAAACTTTGAAACCTAGTCCCCACCAAAATAGTCTGGCAATAAAATGACACAACTAGGATAGGATTGGCACGGCAGAAGCAAAATCTTTACATGTAGATGAAATGATCATATACAGAGAAAATACTAAGAAACCTCTAGGAGCCTCTAGAACTTGTACTTGAATTTAGCAGGATTAGAAAACACAAAGTATATATAAAAATTCAGGTCTGTGTATACTTGCTATAAATGAAGAATTGCATATTGAAATTTAAAAGTTATGTAGGAGTACAAAGGACTCAGAAAAGCCAAAAACAAAAACAAAAACAGTGTTGGAAGACATTTAGCACCCAATTTTAAGGCTTCTTCTAAAGCTACAGTAATCAAGGCAGTGTTGGTGTAAGGAAAAACATATAGATCATTTGACTAAAACAGAGAATCTAGAAATAGAACCACATATATATGGTCCACTGAGTTTTGAAAGATTATTTAACATTAGCATTTTATAGAATATAAACTCGATTCAAGAGCAGAGGAAGAGATAGTGTCTTCAGCAAACGGCACTAGAACACCTGGTATCCGTATATAAAAAATTAACCTCAACCCTTTTTTCCATACATGAAAATAACTTTTTTTTTCACGTCCTCCACCCTTCCATATTTACAAAGACTTTATTTCCATTTTTTCCATTTCTCATCATTTTTCCTTTCCCTTCTTTCCTTTCCCCTGCCCCTCCCACTACCCCTACCCCTTTGGACCTTTTCTTCCTATTTTACATTTTTGATTATTCATTCTAATCATTGGTACATTTTAGGTATACAATATAATGACATTCATCATTGGAAAGTTGCACCTTTACATTAGCTTTATTAATCATGTCTTGCACTAAGGGCACAATTTCTCCTGTTATGTGAGAAATTATTTCTGATTTCATGTTTTCCAGATCCGCTTTTGTTGCCAGTTCAGTGGGTCCAGGTGGTTGACTATCAGAGGGTTCCATCTCATTTCCTTTTGGGGTTGCTGTAGGTGATCTGGAAGTCTGGTTTTGAGACTTATTTACGTGTTTTCTCATTTTGACTGGGGCTGGGGGCTGTTAGCACCTGCACGGATTACCTCCTCTGAGCTGGGTGAGGTGGGACAGGGGCCGGGAGCAGCGGTAGGGATGGTGACCCAAAAGCCCTTTCCTGTGGGCTGGGAGCAGCCGGAGGGATGGTGGCTCAGAAGCCCCTTCCTCTAGACCAGGAGCAGTGGGATGGTGGCTCAGAAGCCCCTCCCTATGGGTTGGGAGCGGTGGGATGGATGGTGGCCCGGAAGCCCCTTCCTCTGGGCCAGGAGCAGCGGGACAGAAGGTGGCCCAAAAGCCCTTTCCTCTGGGCTGGGAGCAGCGGGAAGGATGGTGACCAGGAAGCCCCTTCCTCTGGACCAGGAGCCGTGGAACAACGGCTCAGAAGCCTCTACCTCTGGGCCGGTAACAGTGGGACTCAGTACCTGGTATCTGAATATAAAAAATTAACCTCAACCCTTTTTTTCCATACATGAAAATAACTTGAAGGGATCTATGAACCTAAATAAGAAAGCCTAAAAGTATAAAACTTTAAGAAGAAATTATAAGGGAAAATATTTATGAATTCAGGGTAGGCAAGAACTACCTAGGATATAAAAAAACATGATGTTTAAAAGAAAAAAACTCGATAAATGAGATTCCATCAAAATTTAGAACTTTAAATGACATCATTAAAATGAAAAGTAGTCCTTAAACAGACCATGTTTACAATGCATATAACCTATGACCAGAATATATAAAGAATTCTTAGAGCTCATTAATAGACAAGCCAATTAAAAAGTAGACATAAGAAGATGATAAATAGCCAGTATAGCACAAGGAATGGTGTGCAATTCTAGAATCAGAAAAAGACTAATCAGTACAATAATAAGATTGAATTATACACTCATTAGGGAGATGAAGTCAAAAGTTTTAAAAGCCTTGTCATGACTTTTTCTTTTTGTTGGATTCTCCCCTTTTGTGTTTAATTTGTCACGCCCAATGGATTAATTCTGCTGGGTTTCCTCGGATTGTGATCCTCATTGTCTTTTCCTAGGGTATTGTCTAAAACTTTTTGGAGTCCCGGTTTTGTATACATGAAGTTCCTAAGGTGTTCTTTATCATGGAAGTATCTTGTTTCTCCATCAATTGTGAAAGATAGCTTTTCAGGGTACATCAATCTGGGTTGGAGGCTGTTTTCCTTTAGGGCTTGAAATACATCACTCCAAGCTCTTCTTGCCTTGAGGGTTTGCATTGAGAAGTCTGCTGTGATTCTGATGGGATTTCCTTTGTATGTGATTTGTTTCTTTTCTCTCACTGCTTGTAGAATTTTATTCTTCTGTTGGATTTCTGGAATCCTGACTATTATATGCCTATGTGTAGATTTGTTTTGATTAAGGCTAACTGGAGTCCTATATGCCTCACTTATCTGTATGTCAAGTTCTCTTCTCCTGCTTGGGAAGTTTTCTGCCATCACTTCTGTGAACAGTTTTTTTAATGTCCTCAGCACTCTCTCCTGTTTCTTCATTGACTCCAATCAGTCTTATGTTATTCTTCTTTGGATTGTCTAACAGCTGCTGTATTGATTTCTCGTGTTCCTTTACAATTTTGAAGCAATTTTTCTTTTCCTGGTCACTAATTGCAATCTTATCTTCTATATCTGAAATTCTATCCTCACATTGATTCATTCTGCTATGCAGACTTTTGATGGAGTTTTTAATCTCCTGGTAATCTGTTTGTATCTGTTTTCTGGATTCCATTTGTTTCCTATGTTGGGATTCCATCATGTTCCTCAGATCCTCTATTTTTTTATCTGTGTCCTCTCTAGATTTATTAATCATGTCTTGCACCATGAGCACAATCTTTGCTGTTATCTGAGTAATTATTTCTGATTTCATTTTTTCCATATCCTCTTTTGTTGCCAGTTCAGAGAGTCCACGTGGTTGAGTATCAGAATGTTTCATCTTGTTTCCCTTTAGGGTTGCTGTAGGTGATGCAGAAGTCTGTTTTTGAGGCTTTTTTTATGTGTTTTCTCATTTCCACGGGGGGGGGGATGTGTGCTTCTGGCACCCACGCAGCTCACCTTCTCTGCCCTAGGAGCTTGGATGGCAGCTGGGGAGCTTCCTTCTAGGTTCTGGGACCGGCTCAGATTCTCTGCCCTAGGAGCCTGGGATGGAGGCGGGGAGCTTCCTTCTGGGTGCTGGGACCGGCTGAGCTTCACTCTCTTATAAATAATCTTAACGTCGAGAAGATAAAACAAATCCATTTAAAAAGAGTAATAATAGACACAGTTTCTGTCACTGCTTGCTCTTAGAAAATTTTTAGAACCCTTTGTCAATATGATATAAACAGTGTGCAGTTTACTTTATGGGTGACAACACATATACTAAGGGGCTATTTCTTTTGTGTTGGTTGCTTTGTCTGAATGCCTTTATGGCATGGAGTTGTTAACTGTCTGAAGGTTCCATTATAATTCCATAAATACACTAAAATTTAGATGTCATATCTATGTAGCTTTGGGTAGTTTTCATCTTACATATTTGACCTAACTAAATAGCAATTTTGTAAATTATATCACTGCAAATTGTGTAATAATATGCTACTCTTTCATGTATAAGCCAACTTTCTTTGCCTAAAGAATTAGAATTTCAAGGCTCAATATTAATTTTCTTCAACTCCTTTTTTCTTCAAAAAGGGATGATGCAAAAATTTCTTTTGGTGTTTTGTCATGAACTTTCTTTTCTGAGTTACAATAAGATACTAATTCCTGCCTTTTCTGCTTTCCTCTAATAGAACTGACATAGAATTTATGCACTCAGAAACTCAAATTTTCATGGCTGCTAAAAAGGTATGCAGGAGGCTAGAATTTCTGGTAAGAGAAAATTGCTGTTGGAAAAATATTCTTGTATTCGGGGAATGTATTTAGTATTTTAGAATGTTTTCATTTATGTGGAAGGTGATTTTTTGAGGTTGCCACCCTGGAGGAATTTTGGATGGGGATGGGGTGAGATTGGGGGCTGGGGAATAAAAAAGAACAAGAGGACTTGAATCAAGCAGACAGGAGTTTATAAAAAGGAGTTGGGGGTGTCACTGAAGACAGGACACAAGGAACACTTTGCCTAAAATAGAAATAAAGTTTCTATTTTCAAAGAACTTAAAATCTAGTTTTTTATAGCAAAAAAATTTCTTGTGGAAAAATTGTGAATCACTAGAATGTCTTACCAGAACAATTTATAGCCTTTTGAGAATTTATTTAAAAAGATTGATCAAAATATTTTTTGGAGTGGTTCCACCACCTGCCTTGGAAGCGTAAGGTCCTGAGTTTGATTCCTGATACCAAAATATTTTTTGGAGTTGACTGTCTTACACATAATACTGTGCAAATAATACTGGAAAACTAAGCTATATAGTATGACTCTTACACAGTGACTAAGGAAATACATTAGAACAAAACACACCATATCAGCCCTTATATCTTTGAGAAAAATAATACCTGAGTATCGATTTTCTTTATTACCTGTTTTACCTGTTTAAATGTTAGCCCAGAGCATAATAAGTAAATAATGCAAATTTTTTTTTAGCAGAACAGTAAACACAGATTATTATTTTTAATCAATTTTTAGGTAGTATAAACTGCCTATGTTTGCTATTTCTCTTCTTTTCATTGGGGTTTATAACTCAATTTGACTGATCTTTCTTAGTTAGGTCTCTCTATTTCCTAGTCTAATAATTTTATTCTCGAAGTTTCTTATTACCACTTTGAATAAAATGCCCTTTATGGCTTCAGAAGCTCAGATCAATCCATGCAATAGATTTATGTAAAATACTAAACAAGAATTATATAATTTCATAATCATCTATTAAGAAATTCTTATCTTCTTGCCAAGTGTTTGCCCACCAAAGACCTAATGTTGAACACTAAGTCTACCAAAGTTATGTTTTCTTTTTCTGTCTTTCAAAAATTCTATGTAGGTGCCATGGCAGACATTTATATCCAAGAAATATAAGAAGGGCAAAAAATAGTATCTGATGAATATTTATAATTACATGAAGAAAGCTATTTTATAGTCTTCTTGAATTGTGGTATATGGTCTTAGATTTTTGTGGGCTCAATTTAAGTGAAAGCAATTCCTGAGAGAAGCAACTGAGATATAGGGGCTCTTTAGGGCAACAGGTGCTAACTGGTATTAATAGGGAAGATCTTGCAAGGGAGCCTGCAAGGCCTTGATGTTTTCCAGTCTTTTAAATTCAGGTTAAAAAGTTCCAGTATAGTTTCAGTGGCAAAAGTATTTTATTTTAAGCTAAATTAAGTTCTATATTTACTACGAGTGCTGGTTTTCTTCTCTGTTTGGTCTCCCCTGAAATGTGGATGGCTTTCCTGAAGTTTTTCTAGATATTTTCTTTCAATTTGTAGTCCATTACCTGCCCCTGTTTTCCCTACTGATTATATCCCCAGGCATCCTTTTTCCCACTGGAGTTCTCAGCAGAGCTTGATAGGTTTTCTCATCCTTACTTCCTTAAATGACCTGCTTACATAGTTTGGAAATTTGTTGGCTTGAACTGTTCTCTGAGTTCCATTGTTTAGAAGGCTTACTTCCTCCTGTTATACTGTTCCTTAGAGTTTTCCTGCATATCACAAAACATTCTAAACTCATACTCTTTTTTTTTTTTTGGTATTGGGGATTGAACTCTGGTCCTTGTGTTTGCGAGGCAGGTGGCAGAACCACTGAGCTAAACCCCCGGCCTTAAACTCATACTCTTTAAGAGAGAACTGATAATATAACTTATGTTGGAAAATTTATCTTCATGTTCTAGTTAAAAAAAACATTTCCTTGAAGGACTGGCTTAGTAGTTTTCTCATCAGCCTTTGGAAATACCAAGTGCTTGTAGTTCTTTCAAGAACCACCTGGAAGAGCTTCTTTTAATGAGGACTCAGTCACTTCTATGCTTCCCAAATTGCACAGTCATGTCTGTGAATGTCATTGCTGTCATCTAGAATTTTAATAGATAAGCCATGGGGAAATCTATTAGACACCTGGATACTTAAAAATCCTTTGAAAATTGATCATTCATTTGTGGGATCTCCAGACATGGTCTATTAACAACCCAACTTCCTTCCTCATTCCTCTACCCCGGCCACTGCCATGCTGGAAAAATGGAATTTGCTGCAAAGAAATTTTAAAAATAAGCCATACTTCCTTCAGAACAGTCTGATTTGTTCTTTTTTGTAATGATTTAAAATCAGGCCACATAAAATAAACTAATTCATAAGGAAATGTTATACTCAGACAACTCAGGGTAGCAGATAAATACATTGATAAAAGTGAGGTTCTATTATTCACATCTTATTTTTTATCTTTGTTTTCCAAGGGAAGACTATACTGGCTTTGTGTTGACCAAGATGTTCATATAGCAAATTGTGAGATATTGAATTAACTCTAGTTTCAAAAGTTTTGGCTAGTTTTCAGTATATCCTCGAAAGTGTAGATTGTGGAAAGCAGTAGATGAAATTTGAATGGATAAGTTTCATGGTGTGCCAGGAGTTTTATAAAATATTGACTTGCCTGTTTTCCATTATTAGCAAAATGAAACATGAAACATTGACATTTTTGGTTTTTCTAATATTGTTTTCATTCTTAAGCACCCTTTATTCACTGACATAATTAGGTAACTTTGCTTTTTTTTTCTTTGGATGAAAGACATCAATTTAGCCTAATTTAATACAGATGAAATGGCTTAAAAGTCATTTGTATTTAAATTATAAATAACTTAGAGGCATAGAAATTTGCCTTCTTCTACCCATATAAGGTTATTGATATTGATTTACATTATTCCCTCTAAAAATTATAATAGCTCAGGCTGGTAGATGCTTTTACAGGCTTTCCTTTACCAAATATAGAACATTTTTTTAAAGATAAATGGAGGAACTCTCCAGGTAACATTACTATACTATTTTCAAATATTAAAAGTGTAGAAATGGAGCTTGGCTGTTCAATATATTAAAAGCAATAATGAACAAATTTTAAAATAAAAATTCTCTCACATTAAAAATTAATAAAATCATTTGTAATGATGTATTTCTCATCCCATTCTGTGTAGTTTAGAAAGAAAATTCCTTGAAGTGACTTTTTGAAGACCATTTTTTAAACAAAAGCTTAAGAAGTAACATAATGTAGAGTACAAGTGTAGCTTCTTTAATGATCCTTTAACTTTTAAAATTTGTTGGACATAAAAGCGATGCTAATCGGATTAGTAACTGTGATTGAGTAAATCTACTGTAAAAATGGACTATGTTCTGGTTTATAACATGATACCATGAAGTCATTTGAGAACCACCTCCATGGAACATAAAAGTCTCTTTGATGGAATATTTATTCTATGATTAAAAACCATATTTATATGTAGTTTTTATATTTATGCAGATATATATACATGTATACATATATAAAGTTTGTATTGTTTGTTTTCATAGTTATAAAATTTAGCTCTTGGAAAACTGATAGAAAAAAGTGGTATGACACAAATGAACATCAAATCTAGATGTAAATGTGATTAACAAAAGCTAAGACCAAATATTATTGGATTTTTAAAAACGTTTTAAACTTCTTTAAGCGTTTTAAACTTCTTTTTTCCTGCCTCAAGATATATGAAGATACATATGAAGATACATATGGAGATATATATCTTCATATATATATAGAGAGAGAGAGAGAGAGAAAGAGAAAAGGGGAGAGAGAGAAGAAAACTAGTGTCTGAACGTCTGTTGTATAGCCATTTTACTTACGGTACCTCATTTACATGGAAGAATAAGAAGTTTGGAAAGCTTTGTGACATTGAAAGAATCTGTTGATTATATTATAGGGCCTTGGAAATATTTCTCAAACCTCCTACCTAGCCTGTAGCATATTTTTTTTAAATTTCATAGTACCATGGATTTTATGGAGTGCCTAGAATTTAGTAAAAGTTTACTTAGTAGGTGTCATAATCAAACAATTGTTTCATTAAATGCTGGTCTTTTTCAGAAGAATTTTCTAAAAAGTATAATATTCTAAATTAAAATTAGCATAGCTTATTGTTGACACAGTGTGATCAACACTTTTGATCTTGAGGTGTTGGATTATCCTAGTGATTTTCTCATGACTTTTGATTTGCTTTAGGTGTGTTAATGTTCACCAGATGGACACCAATTAAACCGATAATGCAATTTCTGGCACCACTCGCTTTTTATGCAAACAACTTGGTTCTGTACTGAGTTCAAATCCTATTCATTTACAGAAGCAAAGATGGCTTTGCAAAATTTAATATGTATTCAAGCAGCTACCAAAATTAATTTCTTGGACTATTAGTTTGGCTCTTTTCTATTCTGGTGCAGTCATTGTGGGAGCAACTATATTCTGAGTCTTACAGGTCTCTCTGTTGCTTAGCTTGCTTTCCCCACCGGTTCTCTTCCCTGTCTCCCACTGTTTTACAGAATTTTCTTTTTTCACTTTTGCTGAGTTCCTTGTAGTCTTTATCTGTGCATGGGGGATTTGTATAGCATATTTTTTATGTCATATTAGCACTTTAGTACCAACAGATACTTTTTATAAGGAAGAGAAGTTCATTTCTTGGCATCCATATATACTGCAATTAGTCTTTTTGCAAAATGACCAAAATCCCTGGTAGTTAAAGCAATGTCCAAAGAAATGTCTACTGCTTATGAATGTATTTATTAAGAAAAAGGTGGTAATTTTCAAAGTATTAATGTGTACAAAAATATGCTAGAAAAGAATGGTTTAACCACATAAAGTAGGAATTGCTTAATTTACAGTTTATATGGAACTTAAGCAGAACTTCCCATTTTTATTCCAGTAGATATTTGTTAAAATTTCAAATGTATAACGTTTTGATATATTTTAAAATAAATCTAGTGGACACTTTATTTATAAATAAAATCAATTTGTGCTTTTATAATGCTTTCTGCACACAAATTTAATTATTAATAATGTTATAAAATGTGAGTGTGGACACTCAAAATATATAATAATAGATGAGATGGGAGCAATTAATACAATAAAGTTAGGATTTTGTTTCAACTTGGCTGCTTGGCATTTCCCCTTATTTTCATGGTAAATTTTGAAAGAATTGACCAAGTTTATTACTCTTTTAAGGGTTTCAAACAGCACATTGGTTTGTGAGGCATACTTTATCTTTAAAGATGAAGGTTAATGAAAGTTTTCAAACAGGCCTATAATATATGATTTAAAAAGTAGATTTCAAGTATACTTGGATTTTAGACTCATGATTGAATTGTGAAATCAGTAATTCATATATCCATCAGTTCACTGTAATAACACATCGTTGCTATGATTATAGAAGAAGAAAGCTGGTCGTGGGGACACTACATGAAGAAAGGAACAAGAACTTATAAGATTTGGGTTGGGGAAGGAGATTTAATAAAACTATTCAGTTTAATGTATAAGAAGGACAGGTGAGAGGAAAATAGTGCTTAGGAGAGCAGAGGATATTGAAACTATAAATGGTAAGTTACCTCAAACTCTAGTATCAATTGGATCATGAATAGTCCTGAGAATAAAAAATTCAAGTTCCCATTCTAAAATCTTTATGTGTTAATTTTTCCACCTCTATGTATTACCCCTCTAACAATTTTCAGGTGTTAATTTTTAGAAGAATTTAAACTGCTTTGGTTTCCAAAGAATTAAATCTGTTTTCTTCCAAAAAAGGCAAATTCTTCTGGTGAAAGTCACAATGTTTAGCAACAAAATGAAAATGAGTGGCAGATAGGATAGCTCCTTGGCATTTACTGTCACATGTACTTGTGGAGCAGTTTGCTTTTCTTTCTTTACTTCTTTTTCTTTTTCTTTTTATTGCAGTGTGCTTTTGAAATAAGAAGAGTAGGCTTTTTGTCCACATGCCTGAACTAAAATCTTAGCTCCTCTTTGTATTAACTTTTTATTGCAGGGACCAAATACCCGACATATACAGCTTAAAGGAGGAGAGGGTTACTTGAATTGCTCACAGTTTCAGAGAATTCAGTTCATGGGTGCCTGGCTCCATGGCAGGAGCATCATGGCAGAAAGGTGTGATGGAGCTTAGTTTATGGTGGCTGTGATGCAGGGCAGGGCAATAATGCCAGAGAAGAAAGAACTGGGGACCAGATATAGTACTTGAGGAGGCCACTGTGACTCACCAAACACACCCAAGGTGTGCTTAAAAATCCCATAGGTGGTTCTGGAGCCAATAAATTTGGCAATTCAGTTTAACTATCATATCTATTTATCAAATATCTGACTGTTTTCAAACTACTTAATCTTTTTCTGGATCAGTTTCTTATTTGGAATAAAGAAAATAATAGGACTTCTATATAAGTTAAACATACAGTTATAAGTAAGGCACTTAAAACAATGAGCTGTAGCCCAGCATGGTGGTGTGTAACTATAGTCCCAGCTACTCAGGAGGCTGGGGTGGCAGGATTGCTTGAGCCCACAAGCTTGAGGCCAGCTTTGTCAACCTAGTGAGATCCTATATCAAAACAAAGAAAGAAAGAGCAATGAGCTCTAAATATATGTTGGATACAACTGTTTTCATTGTTATTGTTGTTATGTACTTTTATACATATTCTTACAACTTATAAGGATTGTCAGAATTGATTTCTGGTTTTGGAAGTGTAATTTCTGGATGAAGGATTTGGTTATTTTAAAGCTTCTTTTTAAATTATTTTATTGGTACATTTTAGGTATACAATATAATGACATTCATCATTGGAAATTTGCACCTTTACATAGTCTCTCTTGGTTCTTATTTTTCACCCTTGCCCAGCCCTCCCTTCAACCCCTCCATTCCTCTCTATTTACAAAGATTTTGTTCCTATTTTTCCATTTTCTCATATTAATCCCATTCCCTTCTATCCTTTCCCCTAGCCCTCCCACTTCCTTCCCCTTTGCCCCTTTTCTTCCTATTTCACATTACCTATTATACATTTAGTCCTTATTTACACTTTCAGTTTCTCACACCAGAGAAACTATTTGGTATTTACACATGTGTGTCCTATTTATTTCACTTAAGAGTATTGCCTCAATGTGCATCCACTTAGCTATAAATGTCTCTAATTTCTCATTTTTTATGGCTGAGTAGTACTTCATTTTATAAAAAACCCCACATTTTCTTGATCCAGTCTCCAGTTGATGGGCATTTGGGCTGTTTCCAAGTTTTAGCTATCACAAACTCTGCTGCTATGAACATGGGTGCACATATATCACCGTGGTATGATTCTTTTAATTCTTTGAGGAAGATACCCAGCAGGGGAATAGCTGGGTCAAATGAGACTTCCAGTCCTAGTTCTTTGTGGTATCTCCATACTGATTTTCACAGTGCTTGCACCAGTCTACACTCCCACCAGCAGTGGAGCAGTGTTCCTCTTTCCCCACAGCCCCACCAGCATTTATATTGGTTGATTTCATGATAGCAGCCATTCTTTCTGGAGTGAGGTGGAATCTCAGCGTTGTTTTTCATTTGCATCTCTCAAATAACCCATGTTGTTGAACATTTTTTCATATGTTTATTACCTATTTCTACTTCTTTGTCTGAGAAATGTCTGTTCATTTCAGATGCCCGTATTTTGGATCAGGTCTTTCGATTTGGGAGGTCTTAATTTTTTCTTTATAGATTCGAGATAGTAGACCTTTGTCTGAGGAAGAGCAGGTGAAGATTTTTCCCACATTGTGGGTTGTCTCTTCACACTGCTGGTGGTTTCTCTTGCTGTGCTGAAGTAAAGCTTCTTGATATTTTTGAGCTCTTTTTCTAAATAATCTACCAATTTATGTTCCCAAGGCACTTCTTAAAGTTCCTATTTCATTCATACTATAGACCATTATTTATAATTTTGAACCTTTGTCTAGTTCTCAGTAATGATACCACATTATTGCTTTAATTTTCAATTCCTTGACTAAATTGGTTTTCTCTAAGTTTATGTTTTTTTGTAGCAGTGCTCATGTCCTGTCTTATTATTCTTAGAGGTGTTAGGTTTGCTAATATATTTCATGAAGCCTTTATTTGTTAAATACATTAATCTTGGTCATATTTGTAGTAAATATTTCTTTTTTTGGTTTTTTTTTTTTTTGGTACCAGGGATTGAACTCGAGTCCTTGAGGTTGTGCGGCAGGTGGTGGAACCACTGAGCTAAATCCCCGGCCCTTGTAAATTTTTTCTTTTTAATTTTAATTTCTTTTAAAAATATTTCTTTTTAATTTTATATTACTTACGTATAGAAATTTTAAATGTTTATGTAGTAAAATCTGTTGATCTCTTTTATTTGTGATTTCTTTCATTAGAAGACACTGTCCTAAGATTTATAAAATTTACTCCTGGTTCTGACTAAATCCTGATTAGTGTAGTAAAAAGATTGTTTACTCATCAGTTTCAAGGATTGGAGTCATTTTTGTGAGCTTAAGAAATCATTTACTGTTATCATAATTAAAATTTGTTATAAAAATCATAACAAAAATTTTCTACTAAATATATATTAATAAACCTATTAGGTACCCAGTTTTTACTGATGCAGCACATTAGAAATGACAAAATACATCAAATTTGTGTTCTGTAATTTTGTTTTACTTCTCAAAAATACCTTATGAAACAGAATAAGAAGGATATTATTGTCACCTTCTTACACACAAAGACCCAAATCTCAGGAAGGGTGTGTTGTGTGTCTTTGTGTCTTTTCTCAGTTTATACAAGAATTAAATGGCAAAGAGTTTGGGTTTGAAATTAAAATCCTCCAATTCTATGCTATGCTTACTATACCAAATAATTTTTGGGGGGAGGTGCTGGTGATCAAACCCAAGGCCTCTTGCACACTTAGCAAGTCCTTTCCCACTGAACTATACTCTCCCCGCCTCCCAACAATAACTTTTTCTTTTGGTACTGGGGATTGAACTTGGGACCTGGCACTTGTGAGGCAGGCACCGGAACCATTAAGCGAAATCCCCAGGCCCTAACAATAACTTTTTAAGAATTTAACTTCTTTGAGTTTTAAAATTCCAAATTCTTGCTATTCCAAATATTCTGCTAGAGAAGGGGAAAGGAAATAATGTTTTCTGAGTTAATATTTAAAATTGTTGTTATATTTAAGCCTCTCCATGTTTAAATACCCTTTAATTCTTTTTATTTTCCCTTTTTGAGTAATTATTTACAGTCCATGTTATTAAGAAACTCATCTTCAGTAAACTTGGCATTTTTTACCTCACAATTTGTGTTGACTTTTGTCAAATCAGTCATACTTTTTTGTTTTTTGTGTTTTTTTTGGTACTGGGGATTGAATTCAGGACCTTGCACTTGTGAGGCAGGCGTGGTGCCACTGAACTAAATCCCTGGCCCTCATACTTCTTTTTTTTTTTCCAAAGATGAAATTTATGTTCAGATCTTATAAATGTTTAGATCTAGGATGTTTTACACAATCATTGGCTTTGTTCTCAAAACAATATATAAGATAGACATTACAACTGTCTTCTTATAAATAATGAAGAAATTTTGAGAAGTTACCTAACTTGCCCAAGGCCTCTTGAGTAGTAAATTCTGATACCATGGCTGAAACACAGGTATTTTCCTGTAGCATCTTCCTGCCTCCCTGGCAGTGATGACTGAAATTCTTTTCACCTGTTATGGCCCTGGAGACAGTTTTTCTTATGTGTCTGAGCAGCTGTAAATGCACTTCTTGGTTCCTATCCCATAAACCTAATTCCATCTCAGGGTCATTCTGCACAGCTTGACTTACACATAAAAATTAACTTTTAAGAGGTTTACTTTAGCTCGATAGCCATCTATTCGCTGACCTCAAAAGCAGGTATCCCGAGTGCAATTTCCTTTTTATAAATGAATACGTTGCCCTACTCTTCTGCGAGCCATTCTTATAGAGTATCACGTTTACATTTTTGTTCCAGACTAGATGAGGGCATACTGACCTACAGTTCTCCAGTCCTCTTGGTCTTCAAATTTCCACAAACAACTGGGTCTGGATATTGGTGGGATTTGGACATTGAGCTTCTTTTCTTTTTTTGGAAAAAAGTGAAAGAAAAAAGTAAAGTATGTGGCAAAGATAGACATGAATGGCTTTTGAAATGGAAGAAAAGATTTACAGAAAAAGATGAAAGGAGCTGAGTTTTCAAGAAAGACAAAGGATGACTGAGGGAGAAGTCTTTACTTATAGAATGATATTAAAAAGGAATTTTGCTGAGGAGAGGATAAGCTGAAAGATAGTTTAGCTGCAGCAGGATTTCTAACATCAAGAAGTATGCATACAGATGCCGAAATGTTGTGTGATCATTGCAATATTCTTATTACTAAACTAGATAACTCCTATCAAATGTTACTAAATGCTAGACAGTTGACTTATTTAACTCTCAAACCTGTGAGTAAGGTGCACTTATCATTCCTAATTTACTAATGAAATTTAGGGAGGTTAATAAGTTGCCCAAGTTACAGGGCTGGTAGAGAGTGGAACTGATAAACCCTTAATTGTAGGCACCATGACCTGCTATTATTGTTCACTGTCCATCTGCTCCACAAGAATATAAGCCCCATGAAGGAAAGGTAATGTTTGCCTTTTTACTACTAAATCCCCATTGTCTGCATCAAGACTTGACACTTACAGTTTGTTAAATACATATTTATAAAATGAAAAAAACGAAAAATAAATAAAACCCAGTCTAACCCTAGAACCATACTGTAATTCCTTTTGCCATAGTGGATTTCTGGTAAAAATATTCTCATTGATTTGTTATATCTTTCTTCAGACACCCAAGTATTATTTTCCTGAGGCTTTTTAAGGATTTAAGGAGCAAGTGGTAGATAACCAATGGAGGATATTTGTGGCAGGAAAATGAGCTTACCTCCATCTGGAGATGGTAGAAAGATGATTTACTGTGTATCCAGTTTGAGTCAGTATGGTTTCTCAGAATTATAATTTATAGCAATTGTCCTCTGTGTTTTTTGCAGAATTCAGGTAAATGAGCAAGTGACAAGTGTCATAGCAATGACCAAGAGTGAATAGTTTTTGCCCACATGGAGCTTTTTGTCTGTTTCTTAGTTTAGGATTTATATCATATCTTCATTAAATTGTGAATTTAACGTTATGCAGGATGCATTATTTCCCAAACATCCTAAGTATCAAATGAAGGGCAAAAATATATGTAGACATTACTCTCTATGAATTTTGAGACTTGTTAGATAGTAAAAGCATAAGAAATATGAAGCAACTTATAGAAGATATCACCTCTATCCTAGTGCATAAGAAATATACATTGACGCCTTAAAAAAATACTGATTCCCAGAGCCTACTGCAGACCAGTTACATACATTAGAACCTTGGCGGCAGAGACTGGGCATTTATATTTCTACAGTATTTAAAAAAATGCAACAGTTTGCATGGAAACATCGCAGTGAAACTCATTAATTTGTAAAATCACTGTGAGTTATTATAAAATGCAATTATTTCATTACTTTTTTTTACCGTGATATGGATTTGAATTCCTTGTGCCTTTCTCTCTCTTCAATGTACTTCCTTTTTTTTTTTGTACCGGGGATCGAACTCGGGTCCTTGTGTTTGTGCAGCAGGTGTCGAAACCACTCAGCTAAATCCCCGGTGCTCTTTTTTTCTATATTCTTTGAATGCTTGGTGTCCCCAAAAGAACAAAGCAAAGCACTTTTAAGAAACTTCTTTCACTTGTTATAAACAATAAATTTCTTTAAATACAATTTAATTAAAAAATTATCATGTACTACCTAAGAGATACAAAAATATGTGAAGAATAATGCAGTAAGTACCTATAGACTCATCAGCTGACTTAAAATATGGATTTTTATCCAATACAGACAAAACTCTATGAAGATTTCACAAATGTACTTACTTCCCTAAATATAACAATATATTTATTTCTCTTCTATTATACTATATACTTACATATTTCTAAGTAATAAGTAGTATTATTCTGTCTTTCAAAAATTTGAACCTTCATGAGAATGTTATCCTATATATTCTTTTGCAGTTGTTATGTTTGGAGATATGATTATGTAGATATATGAAGCTTCATTTCTACTGCCACATTCTATTCTTTTGCAATAATTATATTAATATTTTGTTGTTGTTGTTGAACATTTAGGTTGTTTCTATTTATTTAATGTAATCTAAATGCATATCAGCTTTTGAATAACCATCTTATACTTTTAGTTCAGTTTTTACACGAGTAATTTGTTACATGCTGTTGGTAATCTGATTTCTTTATCCTGTTGTAGTTAATTTTCTGAAAAAAATAATTGTATATTTTGTGCTAGTCATTTTTCATGTTCTTAAACTCTTGAGATAGATTTTTTACTTTAAGAAATAAAATTATAGAGCTAGGGATTTAGTTCAGTGGTTCCCCCGCCTGCCTCGTAAGTGCAAGGTCCTGAGTTCGATCCCTGGTACCAAAAAAAAAAAAAAGAGAAATAAATAAAATTATAAGTATTCATTATAACTTGATCATCTTGTATTTTAGTTATTGGAAAAACATATTATAAATCCATCTTTGTGTTCATTTAAAACTACCAGATAAGAATTATTTTAGGACATGGATGAGTTAACACAATGAAACCAAGTCTATATCTTTCCATGCTATGGTTTAAATTTATCACTGTTCAAAAGAAAAACAATAAGGGCTGGGGATTAGCTCAGTGGTTCTGCAGCCTGCCTCCCAAGCACAAGGTCCTGAGTTCAATCCTTGGTACCAAAACAAAACAAAACAAAACCCAAAAGAAAAACAATGAATTTATTATTTAGAACTAGATTTGAGTAGCTAAAACTTACTTTAAGCTATCAAATTTAAGAAAGATTCTGAAAGACTTAAAATTTGCACTTTGGATTCTCTCCCAGGTACCATCATGGACTCATTGAGCTGGATTAGTTACTCAGATGAGTGAGAATTTAGTGATATGGAATAAAGACAATATCATGAGTGTTTTCCACCCTTGAGTTAATCCTAATATAATCATATTATTAGAAAAATAACAAACACAACTCCTTCTGTGGCTGGAATTATTTAAGGGTCTTACCTCTGTCAACCACAAGGAGGAGCTAGAGTTTAATAAGGAAGAAGCTTGTTGCTTCTGATTGAGTGGCAGCTCAAAGATCTTTCAGAAAAGAGGCCATAGCTTGGAAAATGATCTTTCTCAAAAACATTTATATAGGGAAATTTAGATGTGCAAGTTAGTCTTTACTTGGAAAGGAAAAGTAAATTAGACAATTATATGTAATTCAAATAAAACACACTAAGAAACAAAGTGAGTTCCTTTTTCTTTTTCAATTGTTTAGGTATTTGGAACAGATCAGTTGTCTAATCCTTCCTTCCTTCCTTCCTTCCTTCCTTCCTTCCTTCCTTCCTTCCTTCCTTCCCCCCCCCTTTTCTTTCTTTCTCTTTGGTACTGGGGTTCAAACTCAGCTACATACATGGCCCTTTTTAAAATTTTTTATGTTGAGACAAGGTCTCACTAAATCACTAAATTGCCAAAGCTGGGTTCAAACTTGCCATTCTCTTACCTCAGCCTCTCAGAGTACTGGGATTACAGGCATGCACCACCATGGCTGGCCAATTTTTAAATTCTTCACCCAGAATCTTAAGTCTTAGGGTGAACAGGAATATCCACATCATTGGTTTGCTTCTTTGCCTTCAGTCATTCAAGCACAATATTAAGGTTTTAAGAAATAAAATTTGGATTCAATAGTCATTGATTGAATGAATTAATCCACGACTATAAAAACTTGTGGGCCAGGTGGGTTAAAATTAAGTTGGCAAAGACAAAGAAGTAGTCCATGGGGAAACGGTCTGGAAAGAAGAATCAGGACAAATTTCAGGTTTCTAGTTCCTTGTAGTTCTGACATAAAATTGTGCTGCTTCTTCTGTATCCTATGCTTAGATATTTTCAAACTATAAATTAGGTAATTATTTTTAGTCATAATTCAAAGTTGCGTTAGTCTGTCTCGGGGCTTGCTGAGTCCCTAATCACTGTACTGGATAAAACCAAGGCTTGGAGCAAGCCATTGTTTTGGGGGTTTGTACAAGAGATCTGCATTGGATGTAATTTTATAATAGAGGATCTGAAATATTCTTTTCAACGCTAATATTTTCATATATTTTGATCCATTCCTTCCTACATGCTTATTCATTTAAAGAAAACATTTTATTATGGAAAAATTTGAAAAATACAGAAAAGTTGAGTGAATGATACCCTCTGCACAGATTCTATCAGTAAAATTTTTTCTATATTATCCTATCACGTATTTATTCATCCTTTTATCCTTATTTTTTGATGCATTTCAAAGTAAATTGTATATATTATTATGCTTCCCACAACTACTTCAGCATCTATAATATATGAATAAAATTCAATATTTGTTTTTCTTTTAGGTAATAATTTCACACAATGAGGCACAAATCCTAAGTGAACATTGTCGAGTTTTGACAAATGAATACACTGTTTAACCGAAACTCCCGTCAAGATACAGGGCACTAGGCTGTGGATTTAGCTCAGTGGCACTACACTTGCCCAGCAAGCACAAGGTCCTGAGTTTGATCCCTGGTAAAAAAAAAAAATATATAGGGCACTATTGTCACCCTAGAGGGTTCCTTCATGTTCCTGTCTCCCACCAGAGGAAAACACTGTCCTGTGATTTTCTTTTACTTCACATTAGCTTTTCTGTTGTTGAACTTCCTATAATAGATATGTGAGGAACTTCTTGGATTTGGCTTTTCTACTCAGCCTTCTCTTTTGCAGTTCGTCAGTGTTGTCACATATGTCAGTAGTTTATCACTTTTTATTTCTGACTAGTATTCCATTGCATAAATACATCACAGGCTTTTTGTTTTAATCCATTCTCATACTGTTGGATGTTTGAATGGATTTCATTTCTTTTTCTTTTTTGTATTAAATTCTTTTATTAATACATTGTAGGTATACAACACAATTACATTTCTCATTGGGAATTGTACCTTTACATAATGCATCTTGGTTCTTATTTTTTCCCCATTCCTAGCCCTCCCTTCACACCCTCCACCCTTCCCTATTTACAAAGACTTTATTTCCATTTTTTCCATTTCTCATTATTTTTCCTTTCCCTTCTTTCCTTTCCCCTGCCCCTCCTGCTACCCCTACCCCTTTGGACCTTTTCTTCCTATTTTGCATTATCGATTATTCATTCTAATCATTGGTACATTTTAGGTATACAATATAATGACATTCATCATTGGAAATTTGCACCTTTACATAATCTCTCTTGGTTCTTATTTTTCACCCTTGCCCAGCCCTCCCTTCAACTCCTCCAGTCCTCCCTATTTACAAAGAGTTTGTTCCTATTTTTCCATTTTCTCATATTAATCCCACTCCCGTCTATCCTTTCCCCTAGCCCTCCCACTTCCTTCCCCTTTGCCCCTTTTCTTCCTATTTCACATTACCTATTATACATTTAGTCCTTATTTACACTTTCAGTTTCTCACACCAGAGAAACTATTTGGTATTTACACATGTGTGCCCTATTTATTTCACTTAAGAGTATTGCCTCAATGTGCATCCACTTAGCTATAAATGTCTCTAATTTCTCATTTGTTATGGCTGAGTAGTACTCCATTTTATAAAAAAACACATTTTCTTGATCCAGTCTCCAGTTGATGGGCATTTGGGCTGTTTCTAAATTTTAGCTATTACAAACTGTGCTTCTATGAATGGGTGAACATATATCACTGTGGTATGATTCTTTTAATTCTTTGAGGAAGATCCCCAGCAGTGGAATAGCAGGGTCAAATGGGACTTCCAGTCCTAGTTCTTTGAGGTATCTCCATACTGATTTCCACAGTGGTTGCACCAGTCTACACTCCCACCAGCAGTGGAGCAGGGTTCCTCTTTTCCCACAGCCCTGCCAGCATTTGTTATTGGTTGATTGATAGCAGCCATTCTTTCTGGAGTGAAGTGGAATCTCAGCATTGTTTTCATTTGCATCTCTCAAATGACCAGTGATGTTGAACATTTTTTCATGTATTTATTTGCTATTTCTACTTCTTTGTCTGAGAAATGTCTGTTCATTTCAGATGCCCATTTCTGGATTGGGTCTTTCAATTTGGGAGGTCTGATCTTTTTAAGTTCTTTATAGATTCGAGATAGTAGACCTTTGTCTGAGGAAGAGCAGGTGAAGATTTTTTCCTACATTGTAGGTTGTCTCTTCACACTGCTGGTGGTTTCTCTTGCTGTGCAGAAGCTTTTTAATAAGAAAAGATCCCATTTGTTGATTGTTTGTGCTAGTTCATGGGCAACTGAGGTTTTGTTCATAAAATCTTTTCCTACACCGATGTCTTCAAGGGTTCTACCTAACCTCTGTTCCAATTGGTTCAGAGTTTCTATTTTAATATTTAGATCTTTAATCCATTTTGATTTTAGTTTAGTGCATGGTGAGAGATACAGGTCTAGTTTTAATCTTTGGCAAGTTCAAGCCCAATTTTTCCAGCACCATTTATTAAAGAGGCTATCTTTCCTCCAGTGAGGGTATTTGGCTCCTTTGTTGAAGATGAGATGGCTGAGTGTGTCTGGTGTTGTTTCTGCATCTTCTAATCTGTTCCACTGGTCCTCAAGTCTGTTCCTTTGCCAGTACCATGCTGTTTTTATCACAGTAGCTTTGTAGTAGAGTTGCAGGTTGGGGATTGTGATACCCCCTGCCATGTCTCTGTTACCTAGAATTGCTTGTGCTATTCTGGGTCTCTTCTTGCTCCAAATGAATTTTTGGATTGTTTTCTCAAGGTCTATGAAGTATGCTGCTGGGATCTCAATTGGAATTGCATTAAATCTATAGAGCAGTTTTGGAAGTATGGCCATTTTCACTATATTAATCTTTCCTACCCAGGAGCAGGGGATGTCTGTCCATTTTCTGATATCATCTTCAATCTCTCTTTTCAGAGTGCCATAGTTTTCAGAGAAGAGGTCTTTGATTTCTTTTGTTAGGTTGATTCTTAGGTATTTCAGTTTTTTGGATGCTATTGTGAAAGGAATTATTTGCCCTATTTCTCTCTCAGTGAGTCTGTCATTGGTGTAGAGGAAAGCTATTGATTTTTGTGTGTTGACCTTGTAACCAGCTACTTGACAGAATTTGGTTAGTAAGTCTAGAAGACTTTTGGTGGAGCTCTCGGGGTCTTTTATATAGAGTATCATGTCATCTGCAAATAATGACAATTTGACTTCTTCCTTTCCTATCTTTATTCCTTTTATTTCTTTCTCTTGTCTAATTGCCATGGCTAATGTTTCCAGAACTATATTGAATACAAGTGGTGATAGTGGACATCCTTGTCTTGTTCCTGATTTGAGTGTGAAGGATTTCAGTTTTTGACCATTTAGTATGATATTGGCTATTTGTTTTTCATAGATGGCTTCTATCAGTTTGAGGTAGAGACCATCTATTCCAATTTTTTGTAGGGTTTTTATCATAAATGCATGTTGGATTTTGTCAAATGCTTTTTCTGCATCTATGGAGATAATCATATGGTTTTTGTCCTTGGCTCTATTGATATAGTGTATTACATTAATTGATTTTCATATATTGAACCATCCCTGCATCCCTGGGATGAATCCCACTTGATCAGGGTGTATGATCTTCTTGATGATCTTCTGCATTCTGTTTGCCATAATCTTATTAAGGATTTTTGCATCTATGTTCATTAGTGAGATTAGCCTGTAATTCTCTTTTTCAGTTGGGTCTTTCTCTGCTTTGGGGATCAAGGTGATGCTTGCTTCCAGGAATGAATTTGGGAGTATTGCTTCCCTTTCAATTTCATTGAAGAGTTTAAACAGTAGTGGCAGCAGTTCCTCTCTAAATGTCTTGTAGAATTCAGCAGTGAATCCATCAGGACTCGGACTTTTCTTGGTTGGGACGTTTTTAATTACATCTAATTATGTTTTCAATTTCATTGATTGATATTGCATTGTTTAGAATTTTTAGGTTTCTATGTTCAACTTTGATAATTCATATGTTATCTAGGAATCTGTCCATTTCTTCTGTGTTGTCCATCTTATTGGCATATAGGTTCTGGAAGTAGGTATTGATGATGTTCTGGATTTCTGCTGGGTCTGTTGTAATTTCACCCTTTTCATTCCTAATTGCATAGATTTGGGCCTTTTCGTTCCTTTTTCTGACAAGGTTGGCTAAGGGTTTGTCAATTTTGTTGATTCTTTCGAAGAACCAACTCTTGGCTGCATTGATTTTTTGTATCGTTCTCTTAATCTCCATTGCATTGATTTCTCCTTTGATCTTTGTAATTTCCTCCCTTGTATGAGCTTTGGGGTTGTCCTGCTCTTCTTTTTCTAGAAGCTTGAGGTTCAGCATCAGGTTGTTTAATTGGGCTCTTTCTGCTTTCCTAATATGCGTATTCACTGCTGTGAATTTCCCTTGTAAGACTGCTTTCATTGTGTCCCATAGATTCCGATATGTTGTATTGTCATTGTCATTTAATTGAAGGAACTGTCTGATTTCTTCTTTAATTTCCCCTGGGACCTATTGGTTATTCAGAAGTGTGTTGTTCAATTTCCACGTGTTTATGAAATATTTTGAGTTTCTTTTGCTATGGATCTCCAATTTCATTGCACTATGGTCTGATAATATAGGGGCGATAACTCCAATTCCTTTGCACTTACTTAAACATGTTCTATGTGTGAGTATGTGGTCTCTTTTGGAGAATGACCCATGTGCAGCTGAGAAGAATGTGTATTCTGATTTTGTGGGGTGGAAGACTCTGTAAACATCTGTTAAGTTCATTTGTTCAAGAGTTCGATTGAGTTCTAGTATTTCATTACTTACTTTTTGTCTAGTTGTTCTATCTATTTGTGACAGTGGGGTGTTGAGGTCCCCCACTACAATTGTATTAGTGCATATATGACTTTTCATGTCTGTTAGTATTTGTTTTATACAGTTGGGTGCACTAGTGTTTGGTGCATAGATATTTATGATTGTCATCTCTTCCTCTTGGATTCTTCCCTTTACAAGGAAGTAGTGTCCTTCTTCATGTCTTTTAATTAGTGTTGGTTTGAAATCTACTTGATCTGCAAAGAGGATAGCTACTCCTGCTTTTTTTCGGGTTCCTGTGGCATGCAGTATTGTTTTCCACTCTTTAACTTTCAGTCTATGAGTTTCCTTTTGAATTAAGTGTGTTTCTTATATGCAGCATATTGTTGGATTTTGCTTCTTGACCCATTCTGCCAGACAATTTCTTTTGATTGGTGAATTGAGACCATTAATGTTGATGGTTATAACTGAAATGTATTGACTTGTCATTTCCATGACTTTTTCTTTTTGTTGGGTTCTCCCCCTTTACATTTAATTTCTTGTCATGTCAGATGGGTTCATTCTGCTTTGCTTCCTGGGGTTGTGATCCTCAATGTCTGTTCCCAGGATATTGTGTAAAATTCTTTGGAGTGCTGGTTTGGTATTCATGAAGTTCCTAAGGTGCTCTTTGTCCTGAAAGTATCTTATTTCTCCATCCATTTTGAAAGATAGTTTTGCAGGGTACATCAATCTGGGTTGGAGGCTGTTTTCTTTTAGAGTTTGGAATATGCCAGTCCAAGCTCTTCTTGCCTTGATGGTTTGTGTTGAGCATTCTGCTGTGATTCTGATGTGTTTTCTTTGTTTGTGATTTGTTTCTTTTCTCTGACGGCTTGGAGAACTTTGTTCTTCTGTTGTGTTTCTGGAATCTTAACAATTATATGCCTATGTGTAGATTTTTTTTTTGATCAAGGCTATTTGGAGTCCTATATGGCTCACTTATCTGTATGTCAAGCTCTTTTTCCCTGCTTGGAAAGTTTTCTGCCATTATTTTTGTGAAGAGATTTTTTTATGTCATCTGCACTCTCTCCTGTTTCTTCATTGAGCCCAATCAGTCTTATTTTATTCTTCTTTGCATGATCTAGCAGCTGCTGGATTGATTTCTCATGTTCCCTTATAATTTTGCAGCAATTTTTCTTTTCCTGGTCACTAATTGCAATCTTATCTTCTATATCTGAAATTCTGTCCTCACATTGGCTTATTCTGCTGTGTAGACTTTCAATGGAGTTTTTCATGTCCTGGAAATCTATTTGCATCTGTTTTATGGATTCCATTTGTTTCTTATGTTGGGATTCCATCATGTTCCTGAGCTCCTCTCTAGATTTATTAATCATGTCTTGCACTAGGGGCAAAATTTCTCCTGTTATGTGAGAAATTATTTCTGATTCCATTTTTTCCAGATCCCCTTTTGTTGCCAGTTCAGTGGGTCCAGGTGGTTGAGTATCAGAGTGTTCCATCTCATTTCCCTTTGGGGTTGCTGTAGGTGATCTGGGAGTCTGGTTTTGAGACTTATTTACGTATTTTCTCATTTTGACTGTGGCGGGGGCCTGTTAGCGCCTGCACGGATTACCTCCTCTGAGCTGGGTGAGGTAGGACAGGGGCCGGGAGCAGCGGTAGGGGTGGTGACCCAAAAGCCCTTTCCTGTGGGCTGGGAGCAGCCGGAGGGACGGTGGCCAGGAAGCCCCTTCCTCTGGACCAGGAGCAGTGGGATGGCGGCTCAGAAGCCCCTCCCTCTGGGCCAGGAGCAGCGGGACAGAAGGCCCCAAAGCTCTTTCCTCTGGACTGGGAGCAGCAGGAGGGATGGTGACCGGGAAGCCCCTTCCTCTGGGCCAGGAGCAGTGGGACGATGGCTCAGAAGCCCCCACCTCTGGGCCGGGAGGAGCGGGACTCAGTACCTTGGTCTGGTGGTCTGGTGTCCTCTGAGTCTTCGTAGTGTGGAACCAGGTGGCTGCCTGTCTGCAGCGGGCTGATTCGGTGTCTTCCCCGTGACTCAGGACCTCGGTAGGGCGTGCACAGACTCGCCTGTCTGCAGCGGGGTGATTCAGCGTCTTCCGTGCTACTCTGATTTCATTTCTTAATAATTACAAGTAAAGTTGCTATCAACAACTTTGACCAGTATTTTCAATGATAATAAGTTTTCGTATCTTTTGGGTAAATACCCAAGTAGAGTATAGAAATGCTGTGTAATAGTTACATTTAATTCCATAAGTATTCTTTTATTTCTTAAATAAATATTTATTGGATGCCACACTGTCAGGCACTGTGCGAGGCAATTGGGATAAACTGTGAAGACTAATAATACTGTCAGTATTTATTATGTTTTCCTCTGGTTCAATATATTATTTTAAAGTTTTCTTTTTATGAAATAAATTTTCTAAATTATTTTGTAATTTTTATTTTAAAATAATTGGCTTCATTAGGGACAATTCCCATTACTATGGAGTGGTCATGAGTGCAGGCGCTGGAGCCAGGGTCCCTGGGTTTAAAATCCCAATTCTATTATCCATAGCTGTATGACCTGGAGCAGGTTACTGGATGTCAGTGTGACTCAGTTGAATTCTATTCTAGTTTTTTACCCAGAGTTCTACTATCATTTTATTGTGTTACAATGATTTATACATATTTGTTTCTATTAGACTGTGTGCTTCTTGAATCAGAGCTCTATTTCTGTCCTACTTGTAATATCAAGATTACATAACACAGAAAATAGCAAATGCTCAGTGAATGTTTGGTGAGTACATAGCTTAGCTTAGCTTTTGGAGTTTAAAGCATAGTTTCCAGTGGAGATCAGTGAGAATAAAAATGAGAAAGCTAGAGTAGGAAACCCTGTAGAAAATGCTATCACATTATTGTGTTTGCCTATCCGATTATCAGTGTATAGAGCAATGAGTTGAAGACATGGGACAGAGTACTGTACATGGAAATGTTTTGGCAGTGGGGTATGGAACAGGGGGCTTCCCTGGAGGGAGGTCAGTGAGCCTGAATACTGTCCAAAGGCTGAAAGTTCAGGATGTGGAGGTATAAGGGATTGGAAGAGGAAGAAGCGAGGCAAGAGAAACAAACCTTGCAAACATCACAATTTGGCCAAGTCCTGATTGTGGTGTTTTCAATCCTGGTTTTAAAGCAACAAGAATACTTATGAATTGTTGATACCCTGGGATTTCATTGGTGCCTGTGGTGGTAGGGGAGAGGTGTTCTTTGAGGGTCACTGGGCAGGTCATGGAGGATGCATGTTCCTTCTCTTTCTCTTTTCAACACTGAACTAATTAGAAGCAGGGCATGTAAAGATGATGAAAACAGTTACCAACTAACGTTGGTGTTAAATGAAATGTCTGGATCTTTTTATTTCTTTCTTAAATGCTCATTTTCCTTCACTGTTAGTGAACATTACCTTCCCAGTTAGGGTTTGAAATCTCCTCGGGGTCATCACTGACACAAAAGTGTAGTCATATGGTACTACCGGTAGCAATACAAATTTTGTTCCATTAGGTAAACTTTAAAGGCTCCTGAAAAACACCAGCTAATCTAGGGCCTGGAATGATTGTAGTTAATATTTTCAATAGATAATGTTGAATATATTCCTAAATAATAGCAACAATAGCAGATGTGTTGAACTTTTATGATGTGCCATATCCAGTGCAGAACAATTTTATGTTCATTATCATTTTTTATTCTTACAACCCTCTTGTGTAGTATTATTGCACCATTTTTAATAGCTGGTGAAGGTAAAACTAGAGAAGGTGGAGAAGATATATGTAGGTACTAAATGTACTGAATGTATTTTATGATGTCATTTAGCTAGGTAGGTGTCATTAGCTTCCATTTTACAGACAAGAAAATAGACTGCACAAGACTTAGGGGGACTTACTGAATGCTTATGAGGTGTCAGGCTTTCTGGTAAGTGCATTTCTGGCATTGTTAGTTCAATTTCTTAGCCTCATACCAACCCTATCAGATAGATACAATTATTCCTACATTACGAATGAGAAAACTGAGGCTCAGCCATGTTAAATAATTGGCCCAAATTTGTTAGCTCAATGAACAAAAACAACAAGGAGGCAAAAGTAGTCTCATCTTTCCCTACAGTCCATGTTACTTCAAAGATACGATGTTTTCCTTCTGATAGTTTGCTCAAGGTCACAGAGTTAGCCTGCAGACTGGTATTTCTGACTCCTTTAAGTGAGGTTGTTCTTTCCACTGCATCTTCCTGATTACTCTGGGGGTTTAGTTTGTGTCACTATTGTGTCCTCTCCAAAGATAGAGAAAACAGGTCAAAGTTTGTTCTTTATGAGACATTTTCTTTTCCTTTTTTTCTTTTTTTGGTAGCGGGGATCGAACTTAGGACCTTGCACTTGCCAGGCAGGTGGCAGCACCACTGAGCTACATCCCCAGCCCTATGAGACATTTTCAATCTCCGTGATTTTTTTTTTCCCATTAAGTTTATTGGTACATTTTAGGTATAAAATACAGTTACATTCATCATTGGGATCTTGTACCATTATATGAGTATCTTAGTTCTTATTTTTTCCTCTTCCCCTGCCCTCCCTTCAGCCCCTCCACCCTTCCCTATTTTAGACTTTGTTTCCATTTTTTTCCTTTTCTCATATTTTTTCTTTTCCCTTTTTTCCTTTCCCCTACCCCTCCCACTTTCCCTGCTCCTTTAGACCTTCACTTCCTATTACACAATATCAATTATACATTTTTAAAATTACAGTATCAAGATCTAGAAGACATTACCACAGATTTTATAGAATTTAAAAGGATATAGAAAGGATATTTCAAAAATCTTTTTGAAATAAATTTGACAACTTCTAAAAAGTACCTTGGAAGACAAATTAATGAGACTAATTCTGGAGGAAATATATAATTTGAATAGCACCTATTAAAGAAAGTATATTCCTAGCTTGAAAACCTACCTATATGACAACAACAGGCTCATATACATTTTAACTGATAAATTATATCAAACAGTTAAAGCAGAAAAAAGAAGGAACACTTCTCCCCTCATTTTAGAAAATCAACATTGTGCTAATCCTAAAACTGGATAAAGATAATAGAAGAAAAAAGTATGAACATAGATAGAAATTTGTTTAAGAAAACAAACTATTAGAAGTCAGATCTGGAAGTATGTAGAAAGTGGTTTTATTATAGGGATGGCAGTGTTGGTTCAGCATTGGAGGATCCACCTCCAAAAGTCATCATTTTAACAGAGGAAAGGAAAAAGCCATATGATCCTGTCACTAGTTGGAGAAAAAGTATTGGCCTAAATTCTACAGCTGTTCATGGTAAAAGCTATCAGGAGACTAGAAGTAGAACAGAACCTTCTCAACAGATCAAAGACATGTACTCCATACTTCCAGCAAAAACACCTTATATGAATGGAGAAGATACAATGCTTTCTCCTTAAGGTGGGGGAACAAGGGCAAATGTGCCTACTCTTCATCTGTCCATTAAACTTTGAAACATAGGCCCTACCAAAATACTCTGGCAATAGAATGACACAATTAGGATAGGATTGGCAAGGTAGAAGCAAAATCTTTATATGCAGATGAAATGATCATCTACAGAGAAAATACTAAGAAATCTCTAGGAGCCCCTAGAACTTGTATTTGAATTTAGCAGGATTAGAAAACACAAGGTATATATAAAAATTCAGGTCTATGTATACTTGCTATAAATGAAGAATTGGATATTGAAATTTAAAAGTTATGTAGGAGTACAAAGGACCTAGAAAAGTGTATATAAAAAATCAGTGTTACAAGACATTTAGTACCTAATTTTAAGACTTCCTCTAAAGGTACAGTAATCAAGGCAGTGTTGGTATAAGGAAAGACATATAAATCATTGGAATAAAACAGAGAATCTAGAAATAGAACCACACATATATGGTCCACTGAGTTTTTTTTTTTGGTACCGGGGATTGAACTCGGGTCCTTGCGCTTGCAAGGCAGGCGGCAGAACCACTGAGCTATATCCCCTGCCCATGGTCCACTGAGTTTTGAAAGGTTATTTAACAGGTAACATTTCATAGAACATAAACTCAATTCAAGAAGAGTGGAAAAGATAGTGTTTTCAGCAAATGGCACTAGAACACCTGGTATCTGTATATAAAAAAATTAACCTCAACCCTTTATTTCCATACATAAAAATAACTTCAAAGGATCTATGAACCTAAATATGAAAGACTAAAACTATAAAACTTTTAGAAGAAATTATAAAGGAAAATGTTTATGATTTAGAGTAGGCAAGAATTTCCTAGGATATAAAAAATATGATGTATAAAAGAAGAAAATTGATAAATGAGATTCCATCAATATTTAGAACTTTAAATGACATCATTAAGAAAATGAAAAGTAGTCCTTAAACAGACCATATTTACAATGCATATAACCTATGACCAGAATATAAAATGAACTCTTATAGCTTATTAATAGACAACCCAATTAAAAAGTAGACACAAGAAGATGATAAATAGGCAGTACAGCACAAGGAAAGGTGTGCAACTCTAGAATCAGAAAAATACTAATCAGTGCAATAACAAGATCTCACTATACACTCATTAGGGAGATTTAAGTTAAAAGTTTTTGTTTTTGTTTTTAAGTTAAAAGTTTTAAAAGAACAAATGTCAGCTTAGGTGTGAACCAATTAGAACTTTCTAATACTGCTACTGTGGATGTAAAATGATAAAACTATTTTGGAAAACAATATAGAAATTTCTTGTATTACTGTTAAGAACCAACAGTCCTGTTCTTAAGTTTTTACTTGAGAGGAATGAAAACACATGTTCACAATAGATTTGTTCATACAAGTTGACTATCCCTTATCTGAAATTCTTGGGACCAGAGTGTTTCAGATTTTTGTTTGAAATCCACTTGATCTGCAAAGAGGATAGCTACTCCTGCTTTTTTTGGGGGGGGAGGGGTTCCTGTCACATGGAGTATTGTTTTCTACCCTTTAACTTTCAGACTGAGTTTCTTTTTTAATTAAATGTGCTTCTTGTATGAAGCATATTGTTGGATCTTGCTTCTTGACCCATTCTGCCAGTCTTTTGATTGTTAAGTTGAGACCATTAACATTGATGGCTATAACTCATACATATTGATTTATCATTGTCATGACTTTTTCTTTTTGTTGGATCCTCCCCCTTTGCTTTTAATTTCTTGTCGTGCCCAATGGATTCATTCTACTGGGCTTCCTGGGGTTGTGATCCTTGCTGCTTTTACTCAGGATGTTGTCGAAAATTTTTTGGAGTGCTGGTTTGGTATTCATGAAGTTCCAAAGGTGCTCTTTGTCATGAAAGTATCTCATTTCTCCATCAATTTTGAGATAGTTTTGCAGGGTACATCAATCTGGGTTTGAGGGTGTTTTCCTTTAGGGCTTGAAATACATCACTCCAAGCTCTTCTTGCCTTGAAGGTTTGCACTGAGAACTCTGCTGTGATTCTGATGGGCTTTCCTTTGTATGTGATTTGTTTCTTTTCTCTAACTGCTTGTAGAATTTTGTTCTTCTGTTGGTTTTCTAGAATATTAACTATTATATGCCTATGTTTATATTTTTTTTGATCAAGGCTATTTGGAGTCCTATATGCCTCACTTATCTGTATGTGAAGTTCTTTTCCTCTCCTTGGGAAGTTTTCTGCCATCACTTCTGTGAAGTTTTTTTAATGTCATCTGCACTCTCTCCTCTTTCTTCATTGACTCCAATAAGTCTTATGTTATTCTTCTTTGCATTGTCTAGCAGCTGCTGGATTGATTTCTCATGGTCCCTTACTATTTTAAAGCAATTTTTCTTTTCCTGATCACTAATTGCAATCTTATCTTCTGTATCTGAAATTGTGTCCTCACATTGGTTCATTCTGCTGCATAGACTTTCAATGGAGTTTTTAATCTCCTGGAAATCTGTTTGCATCTATTTTATGGATTCCATTTGTTTCCTATGTTGGGATTCCATCATGTTCTTCAGCTTCTCTATTTTTTTATCTGTGTTCTCTCTGGATTTATTAATCATGTCTTGCATTATGGGCACAATCTCTGTTGTTATCTGAGAAATTATTTCTGATTTCATTTTTCCCAGATCCTCTTTTGTTGCCAGTTCAGGGAGTCCAGGTGGTTGAGTATCACAATCTTCCATCTCATTTCCCTTTGGGGTTGTTTTAGGTGATCTGGAAGTCTGGTTTTGAAACTTGTTTACCTGTCTTGTCATTTCAGCAGGGGGTGGGGGTGCTGCTGGGGCCCACGTGTTTCACCTCCTCTGTGTTCGTGGGGGGCGGGGACCGTGGCCCAGAAGCCTCCTCTTGTGCCGTGGGAGCTCCTCAAATCCTCTGTCAATCACACGCCTTTAATCCCAGCATCATGCATTCCAGAGTTAACTACCTAGTTAGTAGAAGTTTCAGTCCATAATTGGGTGGCTCCAAGGCAGGGATAACAAACAGGCATGGCAGAGGAGGAACAACATGGTGCCCACAGAGTAGCAAAGGCAATAACCAAATTCCTGTGATCAAGCAGCCTTAAATACTCTTTTTCTCTGGACTAAATACTGTGACAGGAAATCCTTTAACCTTCATATATAGATTTTTTTTTTACCCTCTAGTATTTTTACTTATCCTTTTAAGTTTTATACCTCCTGCTACTGTTTTTAAAAAATTTTTATTTATTTTTTATTTTTTGGTTATCAGGGATTGAACTTGGGACCTTGTACTTGTGAGGCAGGTGGCAGAACAACTGAGCTAAATCCCTTGCCCTGTTTTTTTTTTAAAAGATAGCACAAACTGGCCTGTTCTAGAAAGCTATCTCCTGATAGGTCCGTAAGGTTCTTAGAGTATTGCTCTGAAGAAGGAGAAGCTTGTGAAACAATATGACCTAATTCCATCTTTATTATGTTCATATGATCTGGAGGTAATTGTCTTGGGAAGACAGTGATGAAAATTTCATAGCCCTGCAACTTATATTCCATATCCTGAAGGACTGAAATTTACCTGCATACTTGTACCTATAATATAAACCAAGTATGTTTCCAGGAAATTTCACTAAATAGGTAGGTGTCATTAGCTTGCATTTTACAGACAAGAAAATAGACGGCACAAGACTTGTTTGTTTTTGAGATGCCTTGCTTGACTTCCTCAGATTTTGTATATTCATAAACAACAGAGGAAACAGTCTAATTTTAACAATGAAAAACTATAACTTGCTGAGTGATACTGTGTGCTCTGGGATAAGCACAATCCTTAGGTTCTAGAGTGTTCCTGAGAAGAGAGTCACCAGCAGATGGCAATACCCCTACATGAAATTTCCTGCCAGGCAAATGGAAAGTGCCTGAAGTAAACTGACACCCCAGTGAAGTCACATGCCATTTCAGAGAAATCTGATAGCTTTGGCTGGGCAGAAGCCCATTGAACATCTCTCAGCTATTGTCTCTTCTCTCCATTCCATCTAACAATTCTCCAATTCAGCATTTTGTATATACCATCCTAAAGGTCACAAATGGCTACTAGGGTGGGTGCTTTGAATGTGGTCCAGAGTTTGGTTTGAGGAGCAGACATTTTAAACAAGTAACTTGTGTTGACTGCTCTCAGCACCAACTTTGATGGCACTAGTTGTTGTATTTACTTCCATGGTCTCCTGGTGTTCCATAATGCGTAGTTTTGGGATGCTGAGCATTGAATTACAAGAACTTAGGAGCAAACACTGAGGCAGGATATGTTGTTGGTGTTTTATTTAAAGAAGAAATTTGTAGCTTTCCTCACAGCACCGCAGCTCTTTGAATTTGGTTGGCTGGTTTAGTGCTCCTCTTTTTCTTTGTCAGCTGCTGACAGGGCCCAATAGTAGGCTCCTGGGATAACTCTGGACTTTTTGCTTACAAAAACTACTTGCAAAGTATAGTGACTTCCAGAAAGAGGTTGAAATATGGAAACTTTAAAGTAATTTGGTATTTTGGGGGCATATTTTAGGACTTATTCTCTTTGTAGGTAATTTCTCTGGGTTTATATTTTTTTCTCATTGATGTTATTAGTGAGTTGCTTTGGTCTATAGTAGAAACCTATCTCAAACTGGTTTAAATAATATTGATATTTGTTATTTTCTTCATTAGGCAATCCTGAGATATATTTAATCTTTGGGGTTGGTTAATTTAGTGACTAAGCAGTGTTATTGAATACAGATCCTTCTATATTTCTGCTTTGACATCCATGTGCTCATAATATGGCAGTTCAGTATCATCCAAGAATAAAGATACATTTGTTCCCTAAAACCTGAGAAACTTGTGCATCCTTCAACTAACCACTGGCAAAGGGATAAGAATGAACATGCTAACCTACAATAATCATTTGGACTGGCATGAAAGCTATGAAAAGCTATGGAGAAATTCACAATGTTTTACTACAGGGTCTGTGGAGCTTATTTGTACTTCAAATCTGTTTTAAAGTTGATCTGTTTATTCTTTTAGTCCTTAGGAAATTAGAAGAAAAAAATGTGAAAAGAATAGTTATTTGTGGCTGAAAGATAGATGTAAAATGCCTTTTTTCAGAGTAAAAATTCTGTCTAAATTCACAGGATTTGGGGCAGGTCAGTAGCTAAAAATGTATCATTGTGTCTATACTTTACAAAAATTACTTGTGGCATTATTTGAACTAAGGAAAGCAGACTTTTATTTCAATAATGCCAAGAAATGAAAAAACGACCCCAGGGTTTTTTTTCCCCATTAAGTTTATTGGTACAGTTTAGGTATAAAATACAGTTACATTCATCATTGGGATCTTGTACCATTACATGAGTATCTTAGTTCTTTTTCTTTTCCCCTTCCCCTGCCCACCCTTCCCTATTTGCAAAGACTTTGTTTCCATTTTTCCTTTTCTCATATTATTTCTTTTCCCCTTTTTCCTTTCCCCTACCCCTCCCACTTCCCCTGCCCCTTTAGAGCTTTTCTTCTTATTACACAATATCAATTATAAATTTTTAAAATTACAATATCAAGATCTAGGAGAGATTACCACAGATTTAACAGAATATAAAAGGATATAGAAAGGATATTTCAAAAATCTGTTTTGAAATAAATTTGACAACTTCTAAGAAGTACCTTGGAAGAGAAATTAATGAAATTAACTCTGGAGGAAATATAAAATTTGAATAGCACCTATTAAAGAAAGTATATTCCTAGCTTGAAAACCTACCTATATGACAACAGCAGGCTCATAAACATTTTGACTGATAAATTAGATCAAACATTTAAAGCAGAAAAAAGAAGGAACACTTCTCCCCTCATTTTAGGAACAAAACATTGTGCTAATCCTAAAACTGGATAAAGATAATAGAAGAAAAAAGTATGAACATGGATAGAAATTTGTTTAAGAAAACAAACTATTAGAAGTCAGATCTGGCAGTATATAGAAAGTGGTTTTATTATAGGGATGGCAGTGTTGGTTCAGCATTGGAAGATCCACCTCCAAAAGTCATCATTTTAACAGAGGAAAGGAAAAAGCCATATGATCCTGTCACTAGTTGGAGAAAAAGTATTGGCCTAAATTCTACAGCTGTTCATGGTAAAAGCTATCAGAAGACTAGAAGTAGAACAGAACCTTCTCAACAGATCAAAGACATGTGGTCTATACTTCCAGCAGAAATGCCTTATATGAATGGAGAAGATAAAATGCTTTCTCCCTCAGGTGGGGAACAAGGGCAGATATGCTTACTCTTTATCTGTCCATTAAACTTTGAAACCTAGGCCCCACCAAAATAGTCTGGCAATAAAATGACACAATTAGGATAGAATTGGCAAGGTAGAAGCAAAATCTTTATATGTAGATGAAATGATCATCTACAGAGAAAATACTGAGAAATCCCTAAGAGCCCCTAGAACTTGTATTTGAATTTAGCAGGATTAGAAAACACAAGGTATATATAAAAATTCAGGTCTGTGTATACGTGCTATAAATGAAGAATTGGATATTGAAATTTAAAAGTTATGTAGGAGTACAAAGGACCTAGAAAAGTTAAAAAAAAAGACAAAAAACAGCATTGGAAGACATTTAGTACCTAATTTTAAGACTTCTTCTAAAGCTGCAGTAATCAAGGGAGTGTTGGTGTAAGGAAAAACATATAGATCATTGGACTAAAACAGAGAATCTAGAAATAGAGCCACACATATATGGTCCACTGAGATTTGAAAGATTATTTAACATTAACATTTTATAGAATATAAACTCAATTCAAGAGTCGAGGAAGAGATAGTGTTTTCATCAAATGGCACTAGAACACCTGGTATCTGTATATAAAAAATTAACCTCAACCCTTTATTTCCATACATGAAAATAACTTGAAGGGACCTATGAACCTAAATATGAAAGCCTAAAAGTGTTAAACTTTAAGAAGAAATTATAAGGGAAAATGTTTATGAATTTAGGGTAAGCAAGAACTTCCTAGGATACAAAAAACATGATGTATAAAAGAAAAAAAGTGATAAATGAGATTCCATCAAAATTTAGAACTTTAAATGACATCATTAAAATGAAAAGTAGTCCTTAAACAGACCATATTTACAATGCATACAACCTATGACCAGAATATATAAAGAACTCTTACAGCTCATTAATAGCCAGCCCAATTAAAAAGTAGACATAAGAAGATGATAAATAGCCAGTACACCACAAGGAAAGGTGTGCAACTCTAGAATCAGAAAAATCCTAATCAGTACAATAACAAGATTGAATTATACATTCATTAGGGAGATGAAGTTAAAAGTTTTAAAAGCCTTGTCATGACTTTTATTTTTTGTTGGATTCTCCCCATTTGCATTTAATTTGTGATGCCCAATGGATTCATTCTGCTGGGTTTCCTGGGGTTGTGATCCTCACTGTCTTTTCCTAGGATATTGTCTAAAATTTTTTGGAGTGCTGGTTTCGTATTCATGAAGTTCCTGAGGTGCTCTTTATCATGAAAATATCTTATTTCTCCATCAATTTTGAAAGATAGTTTTTCAGGGTACATCAATCTGGGTTGGAGGCTGTTTTCCTTTAGGGCTTGAAATACATCACTCCAAGGTCTTCTTGCCTTGAGGCTTTGCATTGAGAAGTCTGCTGTGATTCTGATGGGCTTTCCTTTGTATGTGATTTGTTTCTTTTCTCTCACTGCTTGTAGAACTTTGTTCTTCTGTTGGGTTTCTGGAATCTTAACAATTGTATGCCTATGTGTAGATTTTTTTTGATCAAGGCTAGCTGGAGTCCTATATGTCTCACTTATCTGTATGTCAACTTCTTTTCCCCTCCTTGGGAAGTTTTCTGCCATGACTTCTGTGAACAGTTTTTTTTATGTCATCTGTACTCTCTCCTCTTTCTTCATTGACTCCAATAAGTCTTATGTTATTCTTCTTTGCATTGTCTAGCAGCTGCTGGATTGATTTCTCATGGTCCCTTACAATTTTAAAGCAATTTTTCTTTTCCTGCTCATTAATTGCAATCTTTTCTTCTATATCTGAAATTCTATCCTCATATTGGTTCATTCTGCTGCACAGACTTTCGATGGAGTTTTTAATATCCTGGAAATCTTTTTGCGTATGGTTTATGGATTCCATTTGTTTCCTGTGTTGGGATTCCATCATGTTCCTCAAATCCTCAATTTTTTTTATCTGTGTCCTCTCTAGATTTATTAATCATGTCTTGCACCATGAGCACAATCTTTGCTGTTATCTGAATAATTATTTCTGATTTCATTTTTCTCAGATCTCTTTTGTTGCCCATTCAGAAAGTCCAGGTGGTTGGTTGAGTGTCAGATTCTTCCATCTCATTTCCCTTTGGGGTTGCTATAGGTGATCTGGAAGTCTGTTTTTGAGGCTTGTTTTTGTGTCTTCTCATTTCCACGGTGGGGTGGGGTGTGCTTCTGGCACTCATGCGGCTCACCTTCTCTGCCCTAGGAGCATGGGATGGAAGTGGGGAAGCTTCCTTCCAGGTGCTGGGACTGGCTCAGCTTCTCTGACCCCAAGTTTTAAAGAAAACTTATATCTAGAACTAGTGTTCTGTAATTATATAATCATGGCTCTCCATCTTTATGTTCTAGGTCCATTTGCCAACTCTGAAAAGGAATAAGTAAATTCTTTCTTAGCTTTCAACAAGGATTTAATTCAACATAAATAGTTCTGGTTAGTTGAATACCTACTGCAAACAAGAATTCATAATTTATTGTGTCCAAGTCAATAATTTTATAACCTATTTGATATTTTAAAAATAATTTTTTGACAATATCTTCAAACATATAAAAATTTCAAGAATAGTACAAAAGTCTTATAGACTTAATAACCAAATTCTGTCAAGTAGCTGGTTACAAGGTCAACACACAAAAATCAATAGCTTTCCTCTACACCAATGACAGACTCACTGAGAGAGAAATAGGGCAAATAATTCCTTTCACAATAGCATCCAAAAAACTGAAATACCTAGGAATCATCCTAACGAAAGAAATCAAAGACCTCTTCTCTGAAAACTATGGCACTCTGAAAAGAGAGATTGAAGATGATATCAGAAAATGGACAGACATCACCTGCTCCTGGGTAGGAAGGATTAATAGAGTGAAAATGGCCATACTTCCAAAACTGCTCTATAGATTTAATGCAATTCCAATTGAGATCCCAGCAGCATACTTCATAGACCTTGAGAAAACAATCCAAAAATTCATTTGGAACAAGAAGAGACCCAGAATAGCAAAAGCAATTCTAGGTAACAGAGACATGGCACATGGCAGGGGGTATCACAATCCCCAACCTGCAACTCTACTACAAAGCTACTGTGATAAAAGCAGCATGGTACTGGCAAAGAAACAGACCTGAGGACCAATGGAACAGATTAGAAGATGCAGAAACAATGCCAGACACACTCAGCCATCTCATCTTCGACAAAGGAGCCAAACACCCTCACTGGAGGAAAGATAGCCTCTTTAATAAATGGTGCTGGAAAAATTGGGCTTCAACTTGCCAAAGATTAAAACTAGACCTGTATCTCTCACCATGCACTAAACTAAAATCAAAATGGATTAAAGATCTAAATATTAAAATAGAAACTCTGAACCAGTTGGAACAGAGGTTAGGTAGAACCCTTGAAGACATCAGTGTAGGAAAAGATTTTATGAACAAAATCTCAGTTGCCCGTGAACTAGCACAAACAATCAACAAATGGGATCTCTTCTTATTAAAAGGCTTCTGCACAGCAAGAGAAACCACCAGCAGTGTGAAGAGACAACCTACAATGTGGGAAAAAATCTTCACCTGCTCTTCCTCAGACAAAGGTCTACTATCTTGAATCTATAAAGAACTTAAAAAGATCAGACCTCCCAAATTGAAAGACCCAATCCAAAAATGGGCATCTGAAATGAACAGACAATTCTCAGACAAAGAAGTAGAAATAGCAAATAAATACATGAAAAAATGTTCAACATCACTGGTCATTTGAGAGATGCAAATGAAAACAATGGTGGGATTCCACCGCACTCCAGAAAGAATGGCTGCTATCATGAAATCAACCAATAACAAATGCTGGTGGGGCTGTGGGGAAAGAGGAACCCTGCTCCACTGCTGGTGGGAGTGTAGACTGGTGCAAGCACTGTGGAAATCAGTATGGAGATACCTCAAAGAACTAGGACTGGAAGTCCCATTTGACCCCCCTATTCCACTGCTGGGGATCATCCCCAAAGAATTAAAAGAATCATACCACAGTGATATATGTGCACCCATGTTCATAGCAGCACAGTTTGTAATAGCTAAAACTTAGAAACAGCCCAAATGCCCATCAACTGGAGACTGGATCAAGAAAATGTGGTTTTTTCTATAAAATGGAGTACTACTCAGCCATAAAAAATGAGAAATTAGAGACATTTATAGCTAAGTGGATGCACATTGAGGCAATACTCTTAAGTGAAATAAATAGGACACACATGAATAAATTCCGAATAGTTTCTCTGGTATGAGAAACTGAAAGTGTAAATAAGGACTAAATGTATAACAGGTAATGTGAAATAGGAAGAAAAGGGGCAAAGGGGAAGGAAGTGGGAGGGCTAGAGGGAAGAATAGAAGGGAATGGGATTAATATGAGAAAATGGAAAAATAGGAACAAAATCTTTGTAAATAGGGGAGGAATGGAGGGGTTGAAGGGAGGGCTGGGCAAGGGTGAAAAACAAGAACCAAGAGAGACTATGTAAAGGTGCAAATTTCCAATGATGAATGTCATTATATTGTATACCTGAAATGTACCAATGATTAGAATGAATAATCGATAATGTAAAATAGAAAGAAAAGGTCCAAAGGGGTAGGGGTAGTGGGAGGGGCAGGGGAAAGGAAAGAAGGGAAAGGAAAAATAATGAGAAATGGAAAAAATGGAAATAAAGTCTTTGTAAATAGGGAAGGGTGGAGGGCGTGAAGGGAGGGCTAAGAATGGGGAAAAAATAAGAACCAAGATGCATTATGTAAAGGTACAATTCCCAATGAGAAATGTAATTGTGTTGTATACTTACAATGTACCAATAAAAGAATTTAATAAAAAAAAAAGTATAGCACAAAAAACTCTTGGATACTCTTTGGCCATTAAAATTTCACCAATTGCCTCACTGGTGTCTCTTATACCATAAAAATAGTCACTTGCTGCAATGAGTAGTCATATATTTCTAGGTTCTTTCCATTTGTTTTTTAGTTTTTCCTTGATTTTCAGATGGCTGACATGTTTTAAGGTCACAGGTAGATTCTTTGTAGAAATGTCCTTGATTGGAGTTTTCTTCATGACCAGGTTATATAGTTTCTGAAAAAAATTTACAAAAGAGATGATATGTTTTTCTTGCACTTCACTTGAGTGATATTGACTTCCCTTTTATTGGTGGTATGAATTCTCATTACTTGATTAATCTAATGACTTCCAGGAGTCTTCACTGTAATTGACTTCTTGTTCTTTTATAATTAAATATTTTATACGGAAATAGTTTGAAAATATATAAATAACTTTTAAATCTCACTCTTATCCAGTAACTTTAGCATATTTTGATATTTTGGCTGAATTAATAATTATGGTTATGGTGTCTAATTGATATCTAATTCCATCATTCCTTCAATATTTATTAGCTGTTATACTATATTTAAAGCTTCCTTTTCTTACCATTTATTCACTTATTTATTTAGATCAGCATAGGCTAATGGATCCCTGTTTTATTCAATGGTTTATCATCTGTTATTTTCATTAGCATTTTGGTTTTAAATTGTTCCAGATTTGGCTATGAGATGCCCCTTAAAATTAGTTTTAGTATCCTTTTGACATTCTTTTAGCTTTTCCTTACTGTCTGCTTCCATAAGATGTCTCAGGCTTATCTTGTATTTTCTTTGCCCAGCTCTGAATGTAGCCATTTCTCCAAGAAGCCCAAGTTTCTTTGACTGTAGAGAGGAATTCACAAGCTAAAATTGGAGTGATAGATGTTAGATGTGCTCATTGCTATTTGGTATTGGTGTTCCCAGGATGGAGATATGAAATATCCACATGTATGTTTGTATTTACTGAAGCCATGAATTCATACTGATAGCTCTAATTCAATACCATATGGTGCTTCTCAGTCCTTGAGAAATCTGGTTCCCATTATAATCAATATACATTTAAATTTACTGGATGTTTTTGGTGTTTAGTCATCTACTGGCCTTTTCTGGCTGTCCTGCTCCCTAACTCCATCATGTTTACATGGACTGCCACTATCAGCGGCAACAGGCTACCTGTTGTCACCTCGTTCAAATACCATCTTCAAAAGGCCACCATTATTGAGTTTCTTACACTGCCTTTCTACTCAGGCCCATTATAATCCTCCTTTGAGTCACTATTTCTGTTCTTCTGTGGTCTACCTGATGACTTTTGGACTGAAGAAGGAGAAAAGAAAGGAAAAAAAATGGAGAACTAAGAAATCACGAATTAAAATAAAAAATGGATATTTTGACTATAATTAAGTTAGGATACAAATCCATGACTTCCTATTTATTCTTCATTATTTTCTTTTAAGTTTCATATTAAAATCTACATCGCATAGCGCAGTTTACGGCCACCTAAACACCTGTTACCTTCTTCGTGTTCCCTCCGTGTAGCCGCCAGGATAAGCACCAGCCGAGCCGCAGGAGCCATCTCGTGGGGGCCGCCGCCTCCCGGGCACGGTCGCCCGCCACCAGGATGGCTAGAATGGCCTCAGTCATGAGGCATTTAGATTTGCTTCAAGGAGAGATTATGCATCAGAAGCAACTAAGGGTTCAGTTGTTGGTATTGATTTGGGTTCTACCAACTCCTGTCCGGCAGTAATGGAGGGTAAACAAGCAAAGGTGCTGGAGAATGCCGAAGGTGCCAGAACCACCCCTTCTGTGGTTGCCTTTACAGCAGATAAGGAGCGACTTGTTGGCATGCCAGCAAAGCGACAGGCTGTCACCAACCCAAACAATACTTTCTATGCCACCAAGCGTCTCATTGGCCGGCGCTATGATGACCCTGAAGTACAGAAAGACATTAAAAATGTACCTTTAAAACTGTACGTGCCTCCAGTGGTGATATCTGGGTTGAGGCTCATGGAAAACTCTATTCTACAAGTCAGACTGGAGCATTTGTGTTGATGAAAATGAAAGAGACTGCAGAAAATTACTTGGGGCACACTGCAAAAAATGCTGTGATCACTGTCCCTGCTTATTTCAATCACTCACAGAGACAGGCCGCTAAGGATGCTGGCCAGATATATGGACTGAATGTGCTTCGGGTGATTAATGAACCAACAGCCGCTGCTCTGGTGTATGGTCTAGACAAATCTGAAGACACAATCATTGCTGTATCATTGCTGTATATGATTTAGGTGGTGGAACTTTTGATATTGCTATCCCGGAAATTCAGAAAGGAGTATTTGAAGTGAAATCTACCAATGGGGACACTTTCTTAGGTGGTGAAGACTTTGACCGGGCCTTGTTATGACACATTGTGAAGGAGTTCAAGAGAGAGACAGGAGTTGATTTGACCGAAGACCACAGGGCACTTCAAAGGGCCCGGGAAGCTGCTGAGAAGGCTGTGTGAACTCTCTTCATCTGGGCAGACTGACACTAACTTGCCATATCTTACAATGGGTGCTTCTGGACCCAAACATTTGAATATGAAGCTGACCCAAGCTCAGTTTGAGGGAATTGTCACTGATCTAATCAAGAGGACTATTGCTCCATGCCAGAAAGCGATGCAGGATGCCGAAGTCAGCAAGAGTGACATAGGAGAAGTGACTCTTGTTGGGGGAATGACTAGGACGCCTAAGGTTCAGCAGACTGTACAGGATCTTCTTGGCTGAGTTCCAAGTAAAGCTGTCAATCCTGATGAGCTGTGGCCACTGGAGCTGGGATTCAAGGAGGTGCGTTGGCTGGTGACGTCACAGATGTGCTGCTCCTGGATGTCACTCCTCTGTTTCTGGGTATTGAGACTCTGGGAGGTGTCTTTACCAAACTTATTAACAGGAATACCACCATTCCAACCAAGAAGAGCCAGATGTTTTCTACTGCTGCTGATGGACAGACTCAAGTGGAGATTAAAGTGTGTCAGGGTGAGAGAGAGATGGCTGGAGACAAGCTTCTTGGGCAGTTTACTTTGGTTGGCATTCCCCCAGCCCCTCGTGGAGTCCCTCAAATCAAAGTTACATTTGACATTGATGCCAATGGGATTGTACATGTTTCTGCCAAAGATAAGGCAGCAGATTGTAATCCAGTCTTCTGGTGGTTTAAGCAAAGATGATATAGAAAATATGGTTAAAAATGCAGAAAAGTATGCTGAGGAAGACCAGTGAAAGAAGGAACGAGTTGAAGCAGTTAATATGGCTGAAGGAATAATTCATGACACAGAAACAAAGATGGAAGAGTTCAAGGACCAACTGCCTACTGATGAGTGCAACAAGCTAAAGGAAGAGATTTCCAAAATGAGGGAGCTCTTGGCTCGAAAAGACAGTGAGACAGGAGAAAACATCAGGCAGGCAGCATCTTCTCTCTTGCAGACATCACTGAAGCTCTTTGAAATGGCATACAAAAAGATGGCATCTGAAAGAGAAGGCTCTGGAAGTTCTGGCACTGGAGAACCAAAGGAAGATCAAAAGGAGGAGAAACAGTAATAGTAGCAGTATATTTTGGAGTCAAAAGGACAACGTACTATGAAGCTTGGGAGTAGAGGGACTTCCTGAGCAGAAATGGGCAAACTTCAGTCTTTTTACTGTGTTTTTGCAGTATTCTATATATAATTTCCTTAATATGTAAATTTAGTGACAATTAGCTAATGATCTTTAATGGATGATAATTCTAACAGTACAGAGTTCACATTGTTCTGTCCCTACTCTGTCATTTTTCTATTGCATGTAAAGGGGGAATAGAATGATTAATTACTGATCATTTTTAAAAAATATACTTTAACAGAAAATTAGCATAATTTATTTTTCAAAAGAGAAAGAAACAGGCTTAAATTACTGTAAAAATGATTCAGTGGTTGCATGTAACCTGAATTTGTTATATGAAGCCATACACACCAGTCCTAATATAGCAGATAAATGCAGTCTTCTACTATGAATGTCTCAAAAATAAGTACAGTACGGGCTCTGGTTTAAATTGACTCAGTTGCTTGTTATATGGCTGATGTAAGTTATATAACTTACTTAAACTCTATCTTCCTTATGCCTCATCTGTAAATAATAAGTCACAGCAGTAGCTTCCTTACAAAATGACTTTGAATACTGAGTTGATAAATGTAGAGTTCTTAGAATAATGTCTGATACTTAGCAAACACTATCATTATAGTAGCTATTATTATTTTATAATCATTTTTGTGTTTAAATATCCCATTTTGGACAAATGTTTGTCATTTTAGCATCTCATACTTCTAACTTCTTTAAAAGTTGCCCTAAAAACTGCTATAACCTGAATATTTATGTCCTCTCAAGTTCATATATTGAAATTTGGTATTTGGAGGTAGGGCCCTTGGGAAATAATCAGATCATGAAAGTGGAACCCAAAGGAATGGGATTAGCATCTTTATAAGAAGAATCCAGAGAACAATTTCACCATTTGAGGGTGCATACAGAAGTCAGCAGTCTGCAACCTGAAAAGGGGCATTCAACGGACCTGACCATGCTGGCATCTTGATCTCAGACTTTCAGCTCCTAGAACTGTGGAGAAATAAACTCCTGTTTTTTATAATCCCTCCAGCGTATGGTGCTTAGTTGCAGATGTGAAAGTGACCAAGATACAAAATTTCTCTAAACTTTATTTTTAAATTATTTTTCCTTTATAATATTTCAATATTATTTCAATATTCAAACAATATTTGCTTCTTTATGTAAACTATTGATTAAATTTTTCTTCTTCTTCTCTTCCTGCATAGGCTTTCTCTTGACAATTAGTTATTTTGCTAGCTATCCATTAATGCCCATGTAACTCTAATCTGTTTTTGAAGTTTCTGGGGTAGTGGTGGTGAGGGTGGTTTGCACGGTCTAGAGATCAGAAAATCAAATAGTTCTTTCGTTGATGAGAATAAATTCCCAAGACTGATGCAGTGAGATTTGGGTGTGTAACTTTGTGCAAGTTGCTCCACTACCCTGACTCTCAGGTTTCTTCAACTGTACATGGAGCTAGGTAGTGGCACCTCATGGAACTACTGTGTGACAATATGACAAAGCAATTAGCACAGCACTTAAAAATGTCAGGTATAATTATTACTTCAAATTGGAGAAGTTGATTCTGGTTTTCTATATTTTGACTTTCTTCTCTTTCTTTAGATGACTATCTTCCATACACTAAACATTTTTCTTAATGCTGAGAAAAATTAATTTTTATTTAAAAAATTTTTTTGGTACTGGGGATCGAACTCAGGACCTTCCATTTATGAGGCAGGCTGTGGAAACACTGAGCTAAAACCCAGGCCCGCTGAGAAAAATTAACATATTAAATGTGATAGTTGTCTGTTAGTAGCACCTATGAAGCTAGCTAAATTTTGAGACTATTGACTCCAATACAGACAACTCTTAAAAGTCAATATAATTGAGTGTGTGTGTGTATATGTGTGCATGCTCTTTGGGTTGAACCTAGGGTCTCACACACACCAGAGAAGCACTCCACCACTGAGCTTACACCCTAGCCCTTTTGGAAATTTTATTTTGAGGCAGGGTCTTGCTCAGTTGCCTAGGCTGGCCTCAAACTTATGATTCTCTTGCTTTAATCTCCTAAATAGCTTGGATTATAGGTGTGAACCGCCATACCTGGAATTATGCTATTTTTACAAAAGTAGAATCTGTAGCCAGACTGCCTGGGTTTAAATTCTAGTTCTTCCACTCATTAGTTTTGTGCTGTTGGACAAATTACTTAGCATTACTGTGCATCAGTTTCTTCATCTGTGAAGTAGAGATAACAATAAGATACTTATTTCATAAAGATTTGTGAGAGTTCAGTAAATTAATATATATGAAAATGAATAGACTTGTACCTGGCACTTAGTAAGCACTGGATAATGGTCAGCTATTCAGCTACTGATCAGCACTGGTCTTCCCATGAGCGCAGGGGGTTTCATGTCCCCACAACAAAATTGTTCTTAATTCCTGTGGTTTAGATGCTTTTTTTCCTTTATACACAGTAAGTTCAATTTTTGGTGTGTATATGTGTGTAATTTTGTTGTTTAATAGGTCCATTCTACTGAAACAATATTTTGATTGTTCGCAGGGTGGAAGAGACCTTTTTCCTTTAGCCTCCATCCATGTGAACAAGCTAGACGATGTGGAACCAAAGCACATCACCAGTGTGAGTCATTGAATGATGTCTGCATAGCAAGGAAGCAGTGATGGATGTCTTTTCTTTCCTTCATGTGAACCAGAGGCTTAAAGAGCTGTGGAAAACCAGGTCCACTGAATACTTTTGCTCAGTCCCTTTGCTTGTGGCTTAAAATCCCACATAGACTCTCTTAAATCACTGGCACCCTTTACCTCCTGCTGATTAGAGCATCCTAGGTAAGAGTTCTGCATTTTAGAGTCAAATTCACTGGGAAAAGAGATATCTTTCTGAATGGATGTCCCACTATTTTAGTAGAAAACTTATTTTTTGGATATATTTTGATTGTGTGTTTGTTTTAAATAAGTTGGGCCAGTACTGATTAGGCTTTCAATATAACTGCTCTTTAAAACATAGGTCAGACTTAATGTGTCTAGATTTTTTATAGGCAGCATGGTGTAATAAAATTAATTCATTTAATAAATATATATATATTTTATCTGGTAAATACTGGCCAATTGTGTGGATGAAGAATAAATATATATTTATGTACACATTGCCCCTTTTCCCCAGATGAAAAGATATTCCTACTTTTACAACTTACATCTAGTGGGGAGACAGTATTAATCTAAGAATCATGTAAACACAAGAATAATTATGATTGAGGTAAAGGTGTGGTATTGAGACAGTACATTAGGAGAGGAAATCTGTCTACATAGAGAGGCCAAGAAAGGCTTCCCAGGAGGCAGTGGCACTTGAGCTAAGAGCTGAAGAATGAGAAGAGGTAACAGTGCAAAGCGGTCAAGAAAGAAGGAAAGAGAATATTCTAGATAGGTATAGTATGTGCAAAGGTCCTGTGGCAAGAGAGAATATGGATTATTTGAAAAGTAGAGAGAAGGTCAGTGTTGCCTGAATTTGAAAGGAAAGAGTGTAGAGAAAAAGAAATGAGGTTGTTAAGCTAGGTTACAGTAAAAAAAAATCACGGTCTTATGGACCATGTTAAGCACTGTTTTCCTAAGTTTGCTGGAAAAAATACTTGTAAGATATTGCAAGAAACTCAGGCCACAGCTTCTGATGTATTAAAAGAAGGAGAAGGAAGAAGAGCAGGAGGAAGAGGAAGAAGGAGGTGGAGGTGAAGAAGCCTCCACCTGAGTTCTATTGTATTTGAATATTATTGTAGTTTTTTATCCCCTTGCAGTGTTCTTCTTTGAGGGGTTTTAATTTTTTTTATGTGTGTGTGTTTGATAGTAAAGTTATTTAATGAAAAAATAAAAGGCTGGGGATGTAGCTCAGTGCAAAGGCTCTGGGTTCAATCCCCAGTACTAGAGAGAAAAAGGGATGAGAGGAGAAAAGAATAAGAAATGCCTCCAGTCAGTATAGGCATGGAATTCACAAGACAAATACAGAATTTACAAAAAATCAGTTTAAAGTGTACTTGAGGTGGAATGGACTCTATCCATAGCACTAATTGGTCACAGGACCCTGAAGTTGTGTGATGAACACTATCCCTCAGTCCTATCTCTGCATCTCCGGGACTGTGCATCCTTATTTGGAGGTGAGATCAGACTTTACATTGTGGCCTTTCAAGAATGTGAGGTTCAGGCTACATAGCCCTCTTTGTTCCTCTGTGACAGGGTCTATATACAAAACTACTGAAATGTTTCAAGCAAGGAAATGTGTCAGACATAAATATTGAACAAAATTGCTTTCCATGTAAATTGATTTTACAAGGCCAGTAAGAATTTGAATAGCTCAGTCAAGCAATTATTGCACAAGTCTCAACAGATGCTGGTAGAAGCATATACTAGGATGATGACAATGGAGTTGGAAAGAAGCAAATAGATTGCTTTAATCTTTTTTTTAGGACAAAATATGAAGAACAGCCATGATTTTGGACTTCATAGAATTAATTATGTACCCATATTGGCATTAGACTTAGGTAAGTGACCTAAAGTTAAACAAAAATTGCTAAATTATACCAATGTGATTATTTTTTCATATAATAATGCCTTTTTATATTCACATATCTGGATATATTTTAAACATTTCTGACAAATAGCTATTCACATGTATAGTCACTTGCATATGCAAATCATGCCGTTTGCATGTGTTAATACTTATATGTTGACCTTTTTTTTCATGCAGTTATTTGAACAGAATTAGCCAACAAACATTTATTAAACATCTACTGTGTGCCAGGTAATGAAGGATTTTAGTTTATGATCTTTAAATTTGTGCACTCTCCTCCTCTGGATTTTATAATATGCATGATAATTCTGAAAAAATTCAAGTTACTCCAACTTAGTTTTAAATAAATTGGAGGTTAAAAGTAAAAAGAAAAAGCAACTGATTCTTTAGTTCATGAATACTGTGTAGCAAATACTGTGTAGCAAAAAAAGCGTTTTAAGAATTTTGAGTGCCTTTCCATTCTGTCTTTCCCACTGTGTGCTCATAATTGATTATCCATGTATGATCCTATGAGCACTGCAGCATGAAAAGCAGAAAACAATAGACAAAGATAACAAAATTTCACATTCTACTCTTTTTTTCAAACTATCATAAGTTAATAAAACTTCACTAAAAGGCCTTTGAAATTTCATCATGGGTTTTCTGCAAGAGGTGAAAGTTGACCTAGAAGTGCTTGACCTATAACTTGGCAGCTACTGAAAATCTAGCCTCATAATTCAGTGGTCCAGTGACAGCTTTGCCTATGAACTCAAGTCTTCATTTCACTGACATTTTCAGGTTTAGTCTCCTTGAAAATGCTAACAAAAATGAAGCATATCATTTCTCTGCCTATTATAGCAACGGTGATGTTTGTGGAACCATTTGCTGTCTAAGGGGTAATCTCCCAGATAATTTGGATTAACCTTACTGGATCTCTAGATTCCGAATTTCCCAGGGCAGATGATCTCCAGAATAACCTTTTCAAATCTTCAAATTTTAACCTTAGCACCATGTTTTATGAAAAAACTTTCAACAGGTTCAACTAACCTGGCTTACATCAACTCAGTTTGGCCTAAAGTGGCCTTCATCTGGACAGGAAAACATAAAATCTTCTGTAAAAAATTCTAATCAGAAAGGGAGGCATCCTGAAATCTTCTACTTAGTTTTTTTTTTTTTTTTTACAAGACAGTTGTTATATATCAAAGTGCCTCAGTTCTTTTATTTGGTCAGATTTTGAAATTAATTACCCAGAAAGGGGTACAGGACGGCGGAGAAGTGCTTTTGTTGGTAGTAGAAAGAATTGCTTAAAGGAGTGGAGAATTTTCCCCAAGGAAGAATTTGTCATTTGGACTGGCAATGGCAAAAATTGTTCATTTATATTGATCAAAAATCCTTTGAGGCTTTTCCTCTTTTGTTTTTTAAAGGAAGGATAATCAAATGCTTTCCAAAGTTGGGATCAACTGTGAAATTCTGTCCTCTTCAAACTTCCACATTCTAAAAATGTTTGCTCTCTTTAAAACTAATTTAATGCTAAGAAATAATTATTTCTTAACATTATAAGGGCAGAGTTTATAGTTCTAGGATGAGGTTATGAATTTCATTACCCCAAACTGAAAAATAGAAAAATAAAATTATTAGCAGTTGTAATTGTTACATTGTGAGATGGCAATTCGAGTGATTCACTGCAGATTATCTGGGAAATTCTCATCAGTTTGAAATCGGTGGGCAGAACAGGAGTGGGTGAAGTTGCTGTACTTCCTTGTCTTAGTGGAAAGGGATAGTGGAAACAAAAGTTAGGTTGCATTCTTTATATTGAGACCTGATCTGTACTTCTCAGCATGGGGTGTCTGAACCTGCACTTCTAAAAGTGGAATATCTGTAAAGCTTTACTCAGTGCATACTAGTTTGCGTCTCAAAATGACAGTCTGCAAGTAGGCGCATGCGATATCTAGCATGAGAAAACAATGGCTGCAATTGAAGCCCTGTGAAGTTAGTGATGTTAGTAACTTGGCAGCTTTTTTTTTTTTTTACCTGTGGGGTGAAGGAAAGTATAGTGCTGAGTTTGTATGTCTTGGAAATGGGTCTTGCTGCCTATGTGCTCTATACTGTAGCGTAAGCTGGTCACAGTAAAAGATCCAACATTTTCCCTCTGATGGGAGGGTAAAGCACCTTTCAAAATTCAATATTCTCTTCCTGAAAGTTTTCTTTGTGTTAGATATTTTCTTTTTTTGTTGTTAGATACTTTCTTTTTTCTTTTTGAATATATATATATATATATATATATCTCATTGATCCTCACACACTATCATGTCCATCTTATGGGAGAGAAAACAGATTTAGGTGACTAGGTTCACCCCACTGTATGGAAATCCCACATGTAGGAGCTGGTACTGAAACCTGATTGTCTCCGAAGTCGGTACCTTTCTACTATGTGTCTTGATCACAAAATTGTTAGTCCCTGCCATATCTTTTTGAAAATCAAATCTGAGATTAATGGGAAAGGCTATACAGTGGTGGCAAATCTATGGCACACGTTATTATGTTTTTCTTTTCAGACAAAAGGTGTTAATGTATGAGTTGTTTTCTCTAAACTAAAACTTCAGTATTCAGGTTTAATTGCAGCGTTGGAACTTTGCCACAAGTAAGTAGATTTCCAGTTGCAGTTTGGCCCTTGGTCTCTAAAAGGTTCAGCATCACTGGGCTAGAATACATATAGGGCTAGGAAAAGGATGTATTGTGAGTACAGTGGCATTTCCATTCAAGAGTTACATATTTGGATTATAATATGTTAGATTTCAGATCAGGCAGTCAGTAAATGAGCCAATTAGTAGCCAGAGTAGTTTCCACTGAGTTTAGGTATGCAATCCATTAGAAAAATTAAAGACTTGATGGAATATTCTTGACTCAGACCAAGGGAAGAATGGAAAGAAATTTTGTTTCCAAATGATAGAACAATTTTCTGGAATTTAATATCACTGGAATGTGATAATTAAAGAAACAATAAGAATAATATTTACCACTTACTGGACTAATTTTTAAGTATGAAGCATTTTTCATGCACTGCTTTTGGCATCACAACACCTCTATAATGTAGATATTCTTATTTCTGTTGTATACCTAAAGAAAAAAGAGAAACGTACCATGGGATTTCAATGAGCTTTTCCAGCCTCACAGATAAGTCTTCTTGATATTGGGTCTTCATTCTTTCTACTGGATTTTGTTTTCTCCGAGGAAAATATTGAACATCTTTCCCGTCTGTCAAATGTTAATTATATGATCTGAGAATAAAATCCTTAGAGCTGTAGCAAGAGTGATCATTTTGCACATGAGACTACAGGTGACAGTAAGGGCACACCACAGGTTAGGTAGGTTAGAACAGGCTCTAAAGAGTAGGAACCCACAACCGTTCCTAACGTGACTGTGCCACCTTGGACAGCGTGGTCTGCAAACAGCAGCGCTGGCCTGAGAGACTAGTCTGCCTTTGTGGAGAAAGCGGAGTATCTTTGCCGTACCCGAATTTTCATGTGGGCTTTTTGTTCTCAGTTCCGTGTGGTACCTGGCACATAGCAGGAATGAGAATGATATGTAATATTAATGAAGATCCTGGGAATCTTAATTTTTATTTTTTTTCAATTCTCAAATTCTGTAGTTCAGGCAAATTTACTTTGGTTTCTTTATCCTTTCAGTATCTTTTTAATGAGGAAAATTATGTCAGTCTCTTTTATAGGGTATCATGAAAATTAACTAACATGATATTTTGCAAGATACAACAGAAAAAGATAACAAGACCATATTTCTTCCTTCAAATAGTTGCGATTTTAAAATTAATATTTTGTACTGGTCAAATCCCACAAATGTGCCAGGTGCTGCTGAATAGATAGAATCTGTCCATGAGGTTCACAGTCTGAACACAATTTCATGGCACTAGTATTAGTGAGTTTAAAAATGATTTCATGCCAATATTTGAGAGAGCCTGGTCACATATTACACATGGGAAAGAATCTGTCAGCCTGAAATCAGTCCAGACATGACCAGGGAGAAGACTTCCCTAAAATCCTGCTCTATTGGTGGGAGTTCTGCATTCCTTCTTATCTTTGTGGTTTGGAACAGCAGCTGCCAGTATGTGGTCTGGATTGAAGCCAGGTGCTTTGTGCTCCAGGCCCAGTAATTTGCCCTGTGAGGGTCAATCACACATCTTGATTTTTAGTTTACTCATTTTGGAAAAGTTTACAGTAGTATTTACACCACCAGTTTACTGTGGGAATCCATAATGAATGACTATAGGATAAACCAGGAAAGTTCTATTTCTATGACAACTCTGTGCACATTTACATATTTTCCAAGCATATTGAAAGTTCAAAATAAATCAGAGCCCATATTTACTAAAATGTTCCAGTGCAACTTGGTACATGTGATTCTACACTCACTTTCTTTCCTAAAAGTCTTAAGTACAAAAGAAAAAAAAAGGAAAGTAGGAGGAAATTGTTTTTCTGTTAGTAATAAGAAATGTGTCATTTGTAAAATCTCTTAAGAGCATAGTACTTTCTTCAACCACAAGTGTGGACTATTTATAAAAGTGTCAGTATGTTCCTCAGATTTGTACTAATAGCCTACAGTGATTCCAAATTGTAATTTATATGTTACATTTCACTTGTAGAGAAATTGAATCCATAGAGAGATGATGTTTTATAGGAAAAATCCAGGAGTCATATGTTGAATAATCATTTTCTATTATTTTTTATTCATTTATTCAACTCCTTATTCATTCATACATTTATTAATTCAATCAACATTAAGTTTAGACACTGATCAAAGTGATGAGGATAAAACGGTAGTGTCTCATGTTTTAAAAATTTAATTCCTTCCTCATTAATGCTTACAACCTTTACTTCAGTAAATAATCTAGGAAGGTTTATAATAGGCTATTCTGATATTTCTGTTTCTATGTAAGATTCTGTGTAGCTATGAAGAAATTTATTCTTTATCAGAGCTCTTTAGGAAAGAGGAAAGCCTTGTAGGTAGAAATATGCTCAAATGAAATAATTAATAGGCTATTGATACAAAATTATGTTGCTTGCCAGAGACTTTCTCTATTGCAAACAGAAGAATTTTCTTTTATTTCCATTAAGTTTATTGGTACATTTTAGGTATAAAATACAGTTACATTCATCATTGGGATCTTGTACCATTACATGAGTATCTTGGTTCTTTTTTTTTCCCCTTCCCCTGCCCTCCCTTCCCTATTTGCAAAGACTTTGTTTCTATTTTTTTCCTTTTCTCATATTTTTTCTTTTCCCTTCTTTTCTTTCCCCTACCCCTCCCACTGCCCCTGCTCCTTTAGACTTTTACTTCCTATTACACAATATCAATTATACATTTTTAAAATTACGGTATCAAGATCTAGAAGACATTACCACAGATTTTACAGAATTTAAAAGGATATAGAAAGCATATTACAAAAATCTTTTTGAAATAAATTTGACAACTTCTAAAAAGTACCTTGGAAGAGAAATTAATGAAACTAACTCTGGAGGCAATATAAAATTTGAATAGCACCTATTAAAGAAAGTATATCCCTAGCTTGAAAAACTACCTATATGACAAGAGCAGACTCATAAACATTTTAACTGTTAAGTTATATCAAACAATTAAAGCAGAAAAAAGAAGGAACACTTCTCCCCTCATTTTAGAAAATCAACATTGTGCTAATCCTAAAACTGGATAAAGATAACAGAAGAAAAAAGTATGAACATAGATAGAAATTTGTTTAAGAAAACAAACTATTAGAAGTCACATCTGGCAGTATGTAGAAAGTGGTTTTATTATAGGGATGGCAGTGTTGGTTCAGCATTGGAAGATCCACCCCCAAAAGTCATCATTTTAACAGAGGAAAGGAAAAAGCCATATGATCCTGTCAGTTGTTGGAGAAAAAGTATTGGCCTAAATTCTACAGCTGTCCATGGTAAAAGCTATCAGGAGACTAGAAGTAGAACAGAACCTTCTCAACAGATCAAAGACGTGGTCTATACTTCCAGCAAAAATGCCTTATATGAATGGAGAAGATAAAATGCTTTCTCCCTAACATGAGGAACAAGGGCAGATGTGCCTACTCTTCATCTATCCATTAAACTTTGAAACCTAGTCCCCACCAAAATAGTCTGGCAATAGAGTGACACAATTAGGATAGGATTGGCAAGGTAGAAGCAAAATCTTTATATGTAGGTAAAATGATCATCTGCAGAGAAAATACTAAGAAATCTCTAGGAGCCCCTAGAACTTGTATTTGAATTTAGCAGGATTAGAAAACACAAGGTATATATAAAAATTCAGGTCTATGTATACTTGCTATAAATGAGGAATTGGATATTGAAATTTAAAAGTTATATAGGAGTACAAAGGACCTAGAAAAGTAAAAAGAAAAAAAAACATTGTGGGGAGACGTTTAGTACCTAATTTTAAGACTTCTTCTAAAGCTGCAGTAATCAAGGCAGTGTTGGTGTAAGGAAAGACATATAGATCATTTGAATAAAACAGAGAATCTAGAAATAGAACCACTCACATATGGTCCATTGAGTTTTGAAAGATTATTTAAAATTAACATTTTGTAGAATATAAACTCAATTCAAAAGCAGAGGAAAAGATAGTGTTTTCAGCAAATGGCTGTAGAACCTGGTATCTGTATATAAAAAATTAACCTCAACCCTTTATTTCCATACATGAAAATAACTTGAAAGGATCTATGAACCTAAATATGAAAGCCTAAAAGTGTAAAACTTTAAGAAGAAATTATATGGGAAAATGTTTATGAATTTAGGGTAGGCAAGAATTTCCTAGGATATAAAATCATAATGTATAAAAGAAAAAAATTGATAAATGAGATTCTATCAAAATTTAGAACTTTAAATAATATCATTAAAATGAAAAGTAGTCCTTAAACAGACCATATTTACAATGCATATAACCTATGACCAGAATATATAAAGAACTCTTAGAGCTCATTAATAGACAACCCAATTAAAAAGTAGACATAAGAAGATGATAAATAGCCCGTACAGCACAAGGAAAGGTGTGCAACACTAGAATCAGAAAAATACAAATCGGTACAATAACAAGATCTCATTATACACTCATTAGGGAGATTTAAGTTAAAAGTTTTAAAAGCCTGTCATGACTTTTTCTTTTTGTTGGATTCTCCCACTTGGCATTTAATTTGTGATGCCCAATGGATTCATTCTGCTGGGCTTCCTGGGGTTGTGATCCTCATTGCCTTTTCCTAGGATATTGTCTAAAATTTTTTGGAGTGCTGGTTTCGTATTCATGAAGTTCCTGAGGTGCTCTTTATCATGAAAGTATCTTATTTCTCCATCAATTTTGAAAGATAGTTTTTCAGGGTACATCAATCTGGGTTGGAGGCTGTTTTCCTTTAGGGCTTGAAATACATCACTCCAAGCTCTTCTTGCCTTGAGAGTTTGCATTGAGAAGTCTGCTGTGATTCTGATGGGCTTTCCTTTGTATATGATTTGTTTCTTTTCTCTCACTGCTTGTAGAATTTTATTCTTCTGTTGGGTTTCTGGAATCCTAACTATTATATGCCTATGTGTAGATTTTTTTTGATCAAGGCTATTTGGAGTCCTGTATGCCACACTTATCTGTATGTGAATTTCTTTCCCCCTGCTTGGGAAGTTTTCTGCCATCACTTCTGTGAACAGTTTTTTTTTTATGTCATCTGCACTCTCTCCTGTTTGTTCATTGACTTGGATCAGTCTTATGTTATTCTTCTTTGCATTGTCTAGCAGCTGCTGGATTGCTTTCTAGAGATTCCTCATAATTTTAAAGCAATTTTTCTTTCCCTGGTCACTAATTGCAATCTTATCTTCTGTATCTGAAATTCTGTCCTCACATTGGCTCATTCTGCTGTGTAGAATTTCAATGGGGTTTTTAATCTCCTGGAAATCTTTTTGCATATGTTTTATAGATTCCATTTGTTTCCTTTGTTGGGATTCCATCATGTTCCTCAGATCCTCTATTTTTTTTTAATCTGTGTCCTCTCTAGATTTATTAATCATGTCTTGCATTATGGGCACAATCTCTGTTGTTATCTGAGAAATTATTTCTGATTTCATTTTTTCCAGATACTCTTTTGTTGCCAGTTCAGGGAGTCCAGGTGGTTGGTTGAGTGTCAGATTCTTCCATCTGGTTTCCCTTTGGAGTTGCTGTACATGATCTGGAAGTCTGTTTTTGAGGCTTGTTTACATGTCTTCTCATTTCGATGGGATTGGAGTGGGGTGGGGCGTGCTGCTGACACCCGTGTGGCTTACCTCCTCTGCCCCTGAATTTTCTGTGTTTACAACAAGAAACATTGGACAATAACACTATCTCTTCTCAAATATTTTAAAAATATGAGGCATGAATATTTCTTAGGCTAATCCTTTAGGATATGTCTTTTTAGGGAGGACTCTCAGTTATAACTGGCCTAAGGGGGAAAAATATTTAGTCCATATCTGATCAAGCTCTGGGCTTTACACATGATCTGACTCAGGACTCAAGGGGCAATGAAAATATATGATGCATGTTTAAACTTTAAAAATTTATTACAGTAAAATATATGGTGCCATTAACCCCCCTCAAAATACTCCCTCTCACTTCAACCTTCTTTTTTCTTTTTGGTACCAGTGATCAAACTCAGGACCTTGCACTTGGGAGGCAGGCAGCAGAACCACTGAGCTAAATTCCCAAACCAAACTTCTTATCCAATCATTCTTGCCACTTTCTGTAGCAGTTCTGGAAACTTCTTTTGTAATGTCTTTATGAGGTGTGATTAAAAAATATGGTGAATACTGCTGCCAGGATTCAAGCAATAGAAAGGCAGGCTCATAACATTACGATGTGTCCTCATCTATCTTATTCATCAGATTTGGCACCAAATGACTTCTGGTTCCTCCCCAGAGTCAAAATTACCATGAAAGGTAAACATTTTGAGTCAATTCAAGGCATCAATGCAGTTATGATATCGCAACCAAAGACATTCATGAAAGAGGACTTCCAGAACTGCTTCAGAAAGTGGCATGCATAACGGGAAAAGTGTTTAAAGTGAGGGGGATTAATAGCAGTGTGTCTTTTACTGTAATAAATTAAAAAATTTAAACATTCACTGTATTTTTAACCACAACATCAATAAGATTAAGTCTGTTGTCTTTTTTGGCCCTACTTTTCTTGTATTAATTTCGTTTTGAGCAGGATCTTCCTTCATGGTGATAAAATAGCTATATGTAGTGTGATGTACTATTTTCCCAGCAGTTTAAGTTGAAGGTCGTGCCTTTTTTCTAATAGTTCCAATCAAAATATTAAAATATGAGTTTTGTTAACTTTGATGGGTTTGCTTTGAGTCACTTACCCATTCTGGGAGCTAGAGTAGTTTTAGTTTCACCAAAACCACATGAGCTGAGGAGGAAGAAAGGTGAGGCAATCAGACTTCAGTTCCTAGAGTGAGAGGGCCTGAATACAGAAATCCATTACATGACTTTTAGCAATGTTCAGTATCTAGGCATGCATGGTTTGTCCTCTGCTTCATATCACAGCTGAAGATTTCATGTTTGGCTTCCTCCTTCTCACTGTTACACACATTCTTCCCTATTTTACATATTTGGGTTTGCAAATTATTCTTTTTATAAGAGACTACTCTACAACCAGGGATATTCAGGACTTTGAAATCCTTAAGTGCAGAAATGCTTCCTTTTATAGCAGAAATAGTGCTTCTATTTGGGCATATGGCCTGCCTTGGTGTGAAAATACGTATTCTTTTCATCACTGGAATCCCTTGATATTGATATAAAATTAACTTTTATAGGGCAGGATATATTTTTTGTGTCCTCTTCACAAGGAATTTTAATACTGGGTGTCTCCTCATGAAGCTGTATAAACTGTAATGGAAATCATTTTATGTTGGAATATTAAACTTTGTACCCAATTGGATGCTTGTACTTAACCTAAAGGATTTCTGAGTGTTCATAGATGGTTAACATCTGCCAGTGAATTCAGAAAGGATTTGATGCATAAAGGACTCATAACAATTAGAACTGGATGAAGTCCTTAGATATAACTTTCCATGAGGATACAATATCACTATGTTCCATTTAAGGATATATACAGAATTATTCAATGATGTTTCACTATGTTTCTGACCACTCTTCAGCAATTTATATCTCTATGAGGTTTTGTATTCCTAATGATTAAAACCTTGTCACAATATTAGTCAAGATTTTTTTTTAAAAAGCCATAATTTAATTTTAACTTAAAAGCTCTTATTGGGAATGACAGACACTGAGCTAGATTCCTAGTATATCAGCAAACCAAACTTCTATATAAACATAGAAGAAAAATTGAGGAGGACTTGAGCAGAATATACTAGTCACACAAGCACCCACAAATTTTAACACAGAGAATTATAATATAACATAAATGTTATTTAGTGCTGCACATCAGAGTTGTTATATGCTATCCAGGACAGCCAGGATTGAGCTTATGTAGGGTTTTTAGATAGGATTCTTTCACTTAGGATGTGATTTTAGCTCCTTAACATCTTTTTTTGTGGCTTGACAACCACTTTCCTCTTTGATGAATAATATTCCATTATATGGATATGCTGTAGTTAGTCTATCCATTCATCAATTGAAAGAAATCTTGGTTGCTTGCAACTAAGCAATTATGAATAAGTTAATATAACCATTGTGTGGAGGGTTTGGGGTACATTTAAGTTTTCAACCATTTTGGTAAATGCCAAGGAGTATGATTTCTCAATTATATTGGTAAGGAATATATTTTAGTTTTGGAAGAAACTGTCAAAATGTCCTCAAAGTAGCTGAACCATTTTGCTTTCCCACTGGTAGTAACTGAGGGTTCTTGTTGATCCACAGTCTTGCTAGCATTTGGTGCTGTCAGTGTTTTAAATTTTAGCCATTTTAATTGGTGTGTAGTGGTGTCTCATTATTGTCTTAATTTGTAATTTCCTGATGGCATATGATGTAGGATAGTTTTTCTATGCTTATTTGCTGTCTATACATCATTGGTGAGGAGTCTATTCAGATCTTTGTCCATATTTATTTATTTGTTTTTTATGGTACTGGGAATTGAACCCAGGGTCTTCAACTGAGTTACAGCCCCACCCGTTTTTAATTGTTTGCATTTTAGACAGGGCCTTGTAGAGTCACTAAGTTACTGGACTGGAATTTGCAATCTTCTTGCCTCAGTCTTCAAGAGTGCTGGGATTACAGGCATATTTCACTATGTCCAGCTATCTTTGCCCATTTTTAAATTGAGTTTTGGTTTTTTACAGTTGAGTATTAAGAGTTATTGGTATATTTTGGATATCAATCTGTTTTTCAATGTGTTTTACAGAAATTTTCTCATAGTATGTGGCTTGCTATTCTTTGAACAGTGTCTTTGTAGAGCTAAAGTTTTTAATTTTAACAAAGTCCAGTTTATCAGCTCTTTCTTTCATAAATCATGCTTTTGGTCTTGTATATAAAACCTTAGTACCAAATGCACAGTTACTTAGATTTTCTCCTATGTTACCTTTTAGCATTTTGATAGTTTTGGATTTTATATTTGAGTCTATAATTTATTTTGAATTAAATTATTAAAATGTGTAATATCTATACCTAGATTTATTTTGTGCACTTGGATGTCTAGTTGTTCCAGAGCCACATGTTGAAAAGCCTGTCTTTTTTTTTTTTTTTTCTTTTTTTGAAGTTTTATTTCTGGACCCTCAGTTTTATTCCTTTGATCTATATTTATTTTTATACCAGTGTCTTGATTTCTTTTTTTTTTATTAAATTCTTTTATTGGCACATTGTAGGTATACAACACAATTACATTTCTCATTGGGAATTGTACCTTTATATAATGCATCTTGGTTCTTATTTTTTCCCCATTCCTAGCCCTCCCTTCACGCCCTCCACCCTTCCCTATTTACAAAGACTTTATTTTCATTTTTTCCATTTCTCATCATTTTTTCCTTTCCCTTCTTTCCTTTCCCCTGTGCCTCCCACTACCCCTACCGCTTTGGACCTTTCCTTCCTATTTTGCATTATTGATTATTCATTCTAATCATTGGTACATTTTAGGTATACAATATAATGACATTCATCATTGGAAATTTACACCTTTACATAGTCTCTCTTGGTTCTTGTTTTTCACCCTTGCCCAGCCCTCCCTTCAACCCTTCCAGCCCTCCCTATTTACAAAGATTTTGTTCCTATTTTTTCCATTTTCTCATATTAATCCCATTCCCTTCTATCCTTTCCCTTAGCCCTCCCACTTCCTTCCCCTTTGCACCTTTTCTTCCTATTTCACATTACCTATTATACATTTAGTCCTTATTTACACTTTCAGTTTCTCACACCAGAGAAACTATTCAGTATTTACACATCTGTGTCCTATTTATTTCACTTAAGAGTATTGCCTCAATGTGCATCCACTTAGCTATAAATGTCTCTAATTTCTCATTTTTTATGGCTGAGTAGTACTTCATTTTATAAAAAAAAAACCCCACATTTTCTTGATCCAGTCTCCAGTTGATGGGCATTTGGGCTGTTTCCAAGTTTTAGCTATTACAAACTGTGCTGCTATGAACATGGGTCCACATATATCACTGTGATATGATTCTTTTAATTCTTTGGGAAAGATCCCCAGCAGTGGAATAGCAGGGTCAAATGGGATTTCCAGTCCTAGTTCTTTGAGGTATCTCCATACTGATTTCCACAGTGCTTGCACCAGTCTATACTCCCACCAGCAGTGGAGCAGGGTTCCTCTTTCCCCACAGCCCTGCCAGCATTTGTTATTGATTGATTTCATGATAGCAGCCATTCTTTCTGGAGTGAAGTGGAATCTCAGCGTTGTTTTCATTTACATCTCTCGAATGACCAGTGATGTTGAACATTTTTTCATGTATTTATTTGCTATTTCTACTTCTTTGTCTGAGAAATGTCTGTTCATTTCAGATGCCCATTTTTGGATTGGGTCTTTAAATTTGGGAGGTCTGATCTTTTTCAGTTCTTTATAGATTTGAGATAGTAGACCTTTGTCTGAGGAAGAGCAGGTGAAGATTTTTTCCCACATTATGGATTGTCTCTTCATACTGCTGGTGGTTTCTCTTGCTGTGCAGAAGCTTTTTAATAAGAAGAGATCCCATTTGTTGATTGTTTGTGCTAGTTCGTGGGCAACTGAGGTTTTGTTCATAAAATCTTTTCCTACACCGATGTCTTCAAGGGTTCTACCTAACCTCTGTTCCAATTGGTTCAAAGTTTCTATTTTAATATTTAGATCTTTAATCCATTTTGATTTTAGTTTAGTGCATGGTGAGAGATACAGGTCTAGTTTTAATCTTTGGCAAGTTGAAGCCCAATTTTTCCAGCACCATTTATTAAAGAGGCTATCTTTCCTCCAGTGAGGGTGTTTGGCTCCTTTGTCGAAGATGAGATAAGCCTGTCTTTTTTTAATTGAATTGATTTTGCTACTTTGTCTGAGATCAGTTACCTGTATTTTTATGATTCTATTTCTGGACACTCCATTTTGTTTCATAAATCTATCTATTCTTTTGCCAGTACCATCTTCTTTTGATAATTGTAGCTTTATAGTAACTCTTGAAGTCAGATAGTGTTAATCCTTACTTTATTCTTCTTTTTCAATATAATGTTGGCTATTCTTTCTTTTGCCTTTCCATGTAAATAATAATAATAATAATTATTATTATTATTATTTTGCTATGTAATCTAGGCTGGCCTTGAACTCGTTATGTAGGTAGTCTGGGCTGGTATCAAACTCTCCTTCTGCTCCAACCTCCCAAATGCTGGGATTACAGGCATGTGGCACTATGCCCAGCTTCATATAAATTTTAGAATTGTTTTATTGATAAATACAAAATAAGTTTCTGAAATTTTGACTGAGATTGCATTAAAACTATAAAACAATTTGAGAATAACTGACATCATAGCATTGAATCTTTATATCCATGATCATGGAATATCTCTCCACTTATTTATTTTTTCTATTTCATCAGTTTTGTAATTTTCCTTCTATACATCTTATATTTTGTTAAGTTTATACCTAATTATTTTATTTCTGGGTGCTAATTCAAAAGATGTTTTGCTTTTTAATTTTGAATTCTAATTGTTTAAATACTGCTAGTAAATAATAACTTGATAGACTTTTGTATCTTGTCCATGTATCCTGCAACTTGCTATATTTCATTCATTTTTATTGCTGATTAGTATTGTATTATATGGGTAGTATTTAATTAAAAATCCTTCCAATGCAGTGACACATGTGTTGACTGAGTTCCTGCTAACCATGAATAAAACTACTGTAGGAAGCATGTATGGATTTTTATGTCAATACATATTTTAATTTTTCATAGAATAAATATTTAAGAATGGGATAGTTGGAGTTTGTGTACACATTTAAATTTATAAGAAAGTGTTAAGCTGTTTTCAAAGAGGTTATTGAATTTTGGATTTCCAGTAACAATCTAACTGCTCTGTATCTTTATCAGCAATTGTTTAAAAAATTATATTCCAGCTATTCTAATAGGTATAAAGCAAAACTCATTGTAGTATTAATTTCCCTAATGACTAAGGCTGACACATATTTTCATCTTTTTTTTTCATATGTACAAATTTTTGGGAAATGTCAGCTGAAATGTTTTACTCATTTTAAAAATTAAGTTGTTTTCCTCTTATTGGTACATTTGGAGAGCTCTTTTTACTTTCTGGATTCAAGTCAATTGTCAGAAATGTGATTTGCAAATATTTTCTTTTGGTCTGTGGCTTTTCATTGTCTTAACAATGTCTTTTACAGAGCAAATGTTTTAGATGTTCATAAAATCCAATTTGTCAGTTTTTCTCTTCTATAGACCATTTTTGATATATGTAAAAACTGCCTACTCCCAAATCACAAATATATTTTTCTATGCTTTGTTTTAATGTTTTATAGTTTTACATTTAAGTATATCCTCCATTTTATTTTTTGTATAAGGTGTGATGTGTGGGTCAAGATTCATTCTTTTGCCAAAAGATGTTCAATAATTAATTCCAGCCTTTTTGGGAAAAAATTAAGCATTCTTTATTGAATTATCTTTACATCTTTGCAAAAAACTAACAAGTTGACCATATTTGTCAGTCTTATTTCTGGGTTTTCTATTTTTCTATTTTATATTTGTTCTTTTGTCAACAATGCATTGTCTTAAGTACTGTAAGTTTTAAGTCAGATAGTGTGAATTCTCCAACTTGTTTTTCTTCATCAAAATGAATTGGTTATTCTAGTTCTATTGCCCTTTTATACAATTTTTTAGAATCAGCATAACAATGGCTATAAAACATGCTGGAATTTTGATTCAAGTTACTATAAATTAATGACGCATTTTTAATTAGAAGTGATAAATAGATATCCTTGTCTGGTTCCCCATTTTAGAGGAAATGTATTCATTCAGACTTTCAGCATTATGTATTACAATATTAGCTACAGATTGAGAAAGAAAGATCTCTTTTCTTCCTACTCAGGAGAGTTTTTTATTTTTGATTATGAGTGGTTGTTGAATTTTGTCAAAGTCTTTTTAATTCTTTATCAATTGAGATAATCTCCGACTTTTCCTCCTTTCTTTTTTTTGGTACTGAGGCTCGAAATCAGGACATTGTACATTGCCAGGCAGGTGCAATGTCACTGACTTATATCCCTGGCCCTATCTATGACTTTTCTCAACACTTTGAGTTACATTTGGAATATTGAACCCACTTTGCATTCCTTTGATGAGCCCTCTTTTCTCCTGGTGAATTAATTATACTTTTATATGTTGGTAGCCTCAGCTTGCTAATATTTTGTTGTGAATTTCTGCACTCATAGTCACAAAGATATTGGACTGCTATTTTCTCACATCTTTTTTCTGCTTTGATATTAGTGTGATGTTGACCTCATAGAATAAGTGGGGAAATATTTTCTCTTCTTACGTTTTATGGAAGAGACTGTATAGAATTAATGCTATTTCTTTCTTAAATGTTTGGTAGAAATCTCGGGAAATACAATCTTTTTCTTTTTTTGGTACTGGGGATCAAACTCAGGTCCTTGCACTTGTGAGGCAGGCGGCAGAACCACTGAGCTAAATCCCTGGCCCAAAAATACAATCTTGATCTGAATTTTTCTTCATAGAAAGTTTTTAGTTTCTTGGCACAAATAGAAATATTCAGGTTATCTATTTCTTTTTGAGTTTTGTTAATTTTGTGCTTCAAGGCCATTTGATCTAGGTTGTTGGATTTATGGACATAACATTATTTGTAGTACTTTCTTATTATTCACTTAATATGCAAAGGGCCTGTCATTTTTAGTAGTGATAATTTATGTCTTCTCTCTCCCTTTTTTTCTTGGTTTTCTCTGAAGTTTTGCTGCCTGTCCACCACTCAATTTTGTTGCTTTTGGATCAAAGTTGGATGATAAAGGAAGAAACAAAACTGCAAAACTCTCCCCAATTATAACTCGTCTGGCTTTGGCTCCCTTCAGAACTTTGGATCCTATTATTTATTCATAGTTCCCATTTTTATTTATGTCAAGAGTTTTTAGTTGCAGAGAAAATAATCCAAAAATTCATTTGGAATCAGAAGAGGACTAAAATAGTAAAAAACAATTCTGGGCAACAGAGACATGGCAGGGGGTATCACAATCCCCAACATGAGACTATACTACAAAGCCACTGTGATAAAAACAGCATGGTACTGGCATAGAAACAGACCCAAGGATCAGTGGAATAGATTAGAAGCTGCAGACACAACTCCAGACATACTCAACCACCTCATCTTTGACAAAGGAGCCAAACACCTTCACTGGAGGAAAGATAGCTTTTTTGTTGCTAGAAAAACTGGATTTCAACCTGCCAAAGATTAAAACTAGACCCCTATCTTTCACCATGAACTAAACTAAAATCAAAGTGGGGGCCAGGGATTTAGCTCAGTGGTTTTGCTGCCTGCTGCGCAAGTGCAAGGACCCGAGTTTGATCGATCCCCGGTACCAAAAAAAAAAAAAAATCAAAGTGGGTCAAAGATCTAAATATTACAATAGAAACACTAAACTGGCTGGAAGAGAGGTTAGCTAGAACTCTTGAAGACAATGGCATAGGAAAAGACTTTATGAACAAAATCTCAGTAGCACAGGAACTAGCACAGAGAATCAACAACTGGAATCTCATCCTATTAAAAAGCTTCTGCACTGCAGGAGAAGCCAGCAACAGAGCTAAGAGACAACCTACAATATGGGAAAAAATTTTTACCAACTGTTCCTCAGACAAAGGTCTACTATCTAGAATCTATAAAGAACTGAAAAAATCAGACTCCCCAAATTTAAAGACCCAATTCAAAAATGGACATCTGAAATGAATATTTCTCAGACAAACAAACAAAAGCAGCAAATAAACATGAAAAATGTTCAACATCATTGGTTATTCGAGAGATGCAGATGAAAACAATGCTAAGATTCCACTTCATTCCAGAAAGAATGGCTGCTATCAAGAAATCAACCAATAACAAATGCTGGTGGGATTGTGGGGAGAAAGGAACCCTTCTCCATTGTTGGTGGGAGTACAGACTGGTGCAACCACTGTGGCGATCAATATGCAGATACCTCAGAAAACTAGGATTAGAGGTCCCACTTGACACAGCTATTCCCCTGGTGGATATCTTCCCAAAAGAATTAAAAGAATCATACCACAGTGATATATGCACTCTCATGTTTATAGTGGCACAGTTTGAAATAGCTAAAACTTGGAAACAGCTCAGTTGCCCATCAACTGGAGACTGGATAAAGAAGATGTGGTTTTTTTTTTTTTTTTTTTTTTTTTTTTTTAAATAAAATGAAGCACTACTCAGCCTTAAAGAATGAGAAATGAGTCATTTATATCTAAATGGATGTACATTGAGGTCATACTCTTAAGTGAAATAAATAGGACACACATGTATAAATACTGAATAGTTTCTCTGGTGTGAGAAACTGAAAGTGTAAATAAGGATCAGAATGAATAATAGATAATGTGAAACAGGAAGAAAAGGTCTAAAGGGGAAGGGGAAGTGGGAGGAGTAGGGGAAAGGAAAGAAGGGAAAGGAAAAAATATGAGAAAAGGAAAATATGGAAACAAAGTCTTTGTAAATAGGGAGGAGTGGAAGGGTTGAAAGGAGGGCAGGGGAATAGGAAAAAAATAAGAACCAAGATACATCATGTAAAGGTACAAATTCCCAACGATGAATGTCATCATACTGTGTACCTAAAATGTACCAATAAACTTAGTAAAAAAAAGAATTTTTAGTTTCAGTAAGTGGAAGAAGAGGACTTACTCCATTTTTGGTTGGTAGTATCACTTTGATTTTCTTTTTTTGAGTGTAATACTGCATCTTTCAGACACTTCCATATCATATCATTTTGTTTATTCATTTAAAAGTATCAAAATACTCCATTTATATCACACTTTATTTAATATGTTGATTAATTTTTTTCTATCAACAAAGCTGAGATAACATATTTATACATACATCTTGGCATATTTTTGTGAATGTATCTGGAGGGTAGATTTCTAGGTGCAGAACAATGGTACAAAGGATATGTACACATACAAATTTTGTCTAAAAATTTTACACTTCCATGAATGATGCCTAAGAATGCTCATTTCTCCACACCCACGTTTGACTTAAGCTTAAATGTTTATAGTTTGATAAGTGAAAGTTAAGTTTGATAAGTTTAAATTTACATTTCTTTTTGTAATGGTTGAGGGTGAGCATCCTTTCATAACTTATTCATTGTTTTTTTTTGTCTGATGACTTCTTGGTGTTTATGTTAAATAAGAAATGTTAATTTCCACTCCTCCACTCTCTACCTCTCAATCTAGCTTTTAAATAAATTCACCCAGGTCTCCCACTGGTTTCTTTGTAATTTTATTTAGACTTTATCACTGGTAGGCAATGCAAAAATTCAGATATCATGAACTAAAAATAAATTCTAAGCATAATTGGTTCCTGTATGTATAATAGATTTTTTTTCATACATGTCCGACAGATCTGAGTCAAATTTTCAAGATAAAAGAAGTTTGATTATTTGACTCTCAGACTTGAGTTTAGCATTTTATTAAACTTTAGTGGTTAGACTATAAAGGCTGACAAAGAAAAGTAGAAAGAAAAACATACAACACATTATTTTTTTTGGTGCATCTGACCCTCATGGTTACAGGTTAGAAGAAGGAGTACAGGTGGGGTGTGTTCCCAAGGTTGGCTATTCTGTGTCGTTAACTGACCTGAGAAGATTTTACCAGCTACGTAATGGCTACAGTGAATGTTGGTTTTACAAGCTATTGGCTCAAAGATAAATATTTATATAAATTATTGACCAGTCAGCTTGAATGGTGAATTGAGGAAGAAAGTAAGAAATAAGTGTTCATTTTGAAATACTGGCTTATGAAGTACAGACAGAATAAATGTGTTCCTTTTATGCAAATAACTGTCACACTGACATTTATGTAAATAATGCATCCTTTGCTCTGATCAATATACAAAAGATTTTCTAAGACAGATTTTTATACATGCAGTATATTAAAATTTTTATTTTTAAATTTAAATATAGTAAAATTCATTGGTTTTAATACACAGTTCTGAGCTTTAAAAACATGTATTTTATGAACTGCCACCACCACCACCACCACCAAGATATGATCATAACGCTCTCCAAATTTCCCTTTAGCTGTCCCTTTGGACTAAATCCCTTTCCCATCTGCCAGCCCCAACATCCTCTCATCTGTTAACTGTTCCTACAGCAATGTCCATTCCTAAAATATAGAAAACATTTCCAAATGGAAATATCAACAGGGAAGCACATTTTAGTTTCCATTTCTCATGAAAACCATGCTTTAAAACTATACTCTGCCTGCTAGAGGAATATAAAGATTCTGTTTGAAATCTCATGGACTGTTTCATCTCTGCTCACTCTCAATGTACCAGGAGAGATTTTCTCAAAGATCAGAAATCTTAGATCTGTGTTCAAAGCATTGTTATTTTGTAGTTTCATATAAAAATCAGTACAGTTAAAAATAGCAGAAGAGGGCCAACCCACTTTCCAGTCCCCCTTCTGTCTCAGACAGAAGCTTTCTTTCTCTCAATACATTTTACTACTTTTAACTTCTGTTGTTCCTAGAATTCATTCTTCAATTTTAGAGAACACGAACTCGTGTTTCGGATACGTAGCAGATTTGGGAGTTACAAAATGAGGTACATTTTCCACCGAGATTACAGGTTGGAGGGCTCTTACTTCCCTTAGGCCACGCACATCCCAGAAGACTTGCTACATGCCTCCCTCCCTTCCCCTCACGCCTGTGCAGATCTCTTCAGCCCAGAAGGCTGAGCTTGGAGGAAATGGCTCCCTGAGTCCTGCCTCTCGGGACCTCAGCACCCATACTAGCTTTTTCCAGCTCTTCTTACCCCTTGCCGGGGCACTCTGCGGCCAGGATGCCTTGAATAATGATCAAAGCCTGTATTTTAGAGGAGCACTGTGGATGAAATTCGGAAAACAGTGGTCATGAAATGTGGGACAAATCAGTGGTCCAGGATTACCTCACTGCTGCATTGGAGATCAGCAAAGCAGTGCAAATCCAGATGGTACAAGTGGCTGAATCCAAGCATTAAGAAGACAGAATGGTCCAGAGAAGAGGACGAAAAACTCGACAGCTTGGCCAGGTCCAGGCCATCTCAGTGGGCGACCATTGGTCTACTCGACGGAAGAACAGTGGCCCAGTGCTTGAAGTGCTATGACTTTCTCCTGAACACAACTTCCCAGAGAGACGAGGAGGAGGAGAGCAAAGATAATTCATGTAGACTTAAACCTGGAGAAATTGATCCAAATCCAGAGACAAGACCAGCGTGGCCTGATCTAATTGATGTGGACCAAGAGGAACTGGAGATGCTGTCTGAAGCTAGAGCCTGCTTGGCTAATACCCAGTGCAAGAAGGCCAAGAGGAAAGCAAGAAACAGTTGAAAGAAGCAAGGCATCTTGCTGCCCTCCAGAAATGAAGAGAACTGAGAGCAACTGGCATAGGAATTCAAAAGACAAGGAAAAAGAAAAGAGGACTAGATTATAACACTGAAATCCCATTGGAAAAGAAGCCTGCCTTTGGCTTTTATGACACATCTGAGGAAAACTACCAGGCCCCAGACACAGATTTCAAGAAATTAAGACAGCAGAACCTCCATGAGGAGCTGAGATGTGAAAAGGAAGAAAGAGTAAAAAGGACAAATGGCATTTGAAATGCAAATGGGCATCTGATTTATCATCAGCTCTTCCCCAAACTGGTGGTGTTTCTGCTTTGATGACTAAGAGAAGCCACTAGTACTTCGTGCTCCTCAGATTTCAGATGCACAACTCCAGAGAGTGGTGAAAGTGGGCCAAGCAGGGGAAATGGCCCAGCAGACTGCTGAGGAGTCTAGCATCACCAACTCTGCCACTAGGACCCTCCGGTGTGAGTACAAAGTCACCAACATCTGCATTGCCCTTAGGACACTGCAGACACTGGCTTCTCAGGACAGAATCCTGGTCTCGGCCAATGTGGACACACCATTGAAAGGAGGACTCACCACCCCATGGCGTGACAGTGACTTTGTAGCTGCAACTGCACAGCAGCAAGTTATGCAGCCTGGAAATGAGGTTCTCTCTAGCCCATTCATTAGGGACTCCTTCTCATGGAGCAAGACGGGGTGGCAGTCTATAGTGACCTCTCTAACCTGAAGCAGATGCCAAGAGAATCACCTGAACATCTCTGTTTAGGCTTGATGGACCTTCCTGCTCCTAAGAATGATTTTGAAATTGTACTACCAGAAAATGCTGAGAAGGAGGTGGATGAACATGAAGAGGCTGACATATGTATGGAAGATGCTCAGGTGGATGTGCAAAAGCAGCCCACGTGGGTGGAAGAATGGGTGAAGGAAAGGAAAGGAAGGCATAAAGCTGTCCAGAGAGATCTGCTGAGATCATCTAAAGTCACTGAAACCATTCTAAAATCATTAAATGGAACACCACCTCTAACAGATTTACAGAAAAGTGAAGAATTAATCAAGAGCGAGATGATCACCATGGTTCATTATGACCTTCTATATCACCCCTACAAACCATCTGGAAATAAGAAAGAAGAAACTGTAGGGTCTGCCACTAAGAACTCAGAGCACATCACCTACCTGAGACAGAATCCTTGTGAAGAGTTCTCCAGAGAAGAGCTGGACAGGGCCTAGGACCTTCTGGCACAGGAGATGGAAGTGGTCAGATGAGAAATGAACCATGGAGAACTCTCCAGTGATGCCTATGCCCAGATGTAGGAAGAATGCTACAGTCCACTTTTATATCTTCCCAGGCAGAGCCGCTACACAAGGGCCAACCTAGCCAGCACAAAGGACAGAATTGAATCACTTGCAAAGATGCTTGAGACAAATGGGGCTCATGTGAGGACAGAAGCCATGAGGGCTGAGAAGAGGAAAAAGAAGATGAAGATTTTGCTGGGAGGTTACCAGTCCCATTCTGTGGGGCTCAAGGAGCAGCTGAACGACCTGTGTGATATTGACCAGGCACACTTGGAGCTGCCCTCTTTGGAAGAACTCAAGAAACAGGAAGACTGTCCCTTACTCCAGAGGCTGGAGCATCTAAGGAAGAAGTGCAGAGACAGCAGGAAAGAGGAAAGGAGCTTCAGCAGAAATACACTCATTTGCTCCTGGAGAAGGAGACCTTAGAGTCAAAATTCTGAAGCTCAGTCTTGGGTTCTTCTGTGCCACAGCCAGTAAACTGCTGGCTTTCTTCCTCAAGAGGCTGACAAATTGAGCCACTCTGTGGTTTTTGGTTGTTCATTTTAAATGCTCTCAATCATACACATCCTGTGTTAAGGACATCTCACGCCAGAGGACTGATGGAGGCATCGAGTGTTAAGATGATCATTCTTTCACCAGTGTCAAATTTGACGTTTTTTTTTTTTTAGTTTTGGTCTTTTATGTAAAAAGCCGGACTCTAAAGTACTGCCTGTGAGTAAACCTTTGAATAAAAAAAAACTAGAAACAATTTTAAAAATAAAAACATATCGAAACAAACAAAAAACCAAAAGAGATTGAATGGATCACACTTGTTATTTTAAATTACTTTTTCATAACTTAAACGTGTCTCTATGACAATCTATACTAAAACATTATATCTATTGCCATGATTAAGTACCCTATATCTTCTAGATATAGATTTTTTTTTGTATGGGGATCAAGTTGGGACCTTCCACTTGCGAGGCAGGTGGCGGCACCACTGAGCTAAATCCCTGGCCCATCTAGATATAGATATTAAGAACCCTATATCTTCTAGGACCCATGCATTTGAAATTCCTATATCCTGCTTTCTCTTTTTCTCCTTGTCTCAAAAGTAGTGTATACACACTGAAGAAAGGTAGAAAATATTGGTGAGCATGACAGAGTAGGGTGGGTAGAGAGCGCTTAATTTAACTAGTATCAATTTTTGTACAGTAAGAAATGGTTAACTGTCTGCAGTTGATGTCTTGACCTACTTTAGATACCACAATAATGATTTCTGATAAGTGTTTACTTTTTTATACACTCAAACATGACCTCTAACTTTTTTGTTTTGAGCTTTATCATTTATTTAAACTATCACATATTTATTCTTTGCTTTCATACTTTTGCAAAGTCTGGGCCAAAAACAATCATTTGCTGATCTAACCTGATTTGATCTATTTGAATTATTTTAAATATTCAAAATAGAAAGTTGTGAAAATGATTTGTGTCAGAGTTAAAAGGAAATTATTTTGTTTTAGAAAATGGAGTAACTAAAAATGGATTTTTATGATTGCCTTATAATCTTGTGCATAATTTCTCTTAATTCTTTGAAACATTATTAAGTTAATATTGCTCAAGTTAAACCTATACTTTTTATGTAAACAGATAAGCTCCATTTTTCAAAAGATTTCCATGAACATAAACTATTTCCATGAACATAAACTATATCTCAGGTACCTTGTATGGAGACCGCTTCATGTGTTCATTCAGTAAACTTTTATGTTCTACCCTTGGTGCATCAAATACAATGCTTGGTACAGAGGATGCAGAAGACATTTTATTCTTTACCATTAAGGAGTTGATAGTAACAGCTATAAATCTCAAAAATGTGTTTTTAAAATCCATGCAGCCTTTCTTTCCTTCTCTAACCACATCTAATCAATCACTAAGTTCTGAAAAAGTAACTCTCTAAATCAGTAGTTCTCAACATTGACTATAGGGGTTAAAACTCAACAGCAAAGTTAAAAAAAAACCTTAACCAGGGTTTCACCCCAAGAGATCCCATGTCGAACATGCAGCTGATTCCAGTGTGGAGCCAAAAATACGAATCATTGCTCTAGAGTAGGAGTTGGTGATTTTTTTTGTAAGGGAGTGGATAGTAAATATTTCAGGTTTTATTTAGTCATATGATCTTTGTCACTACTACTCAACTGTGCCCTTGTAGTGTGAAAGAAACCCTAGTCATTATATTATGAAAGCAAATGAGTGTGGCTATCTCCAGTAAAATTTTATTTATGGACAATTAAATTTGAATGTCATGTAATTTCATGTATCATCTTTTGATTGTAAAAATGTGAAAACCACTATTAGTTCATGGGCTGTATAAAGGCAGTCATTGAGTCAGATTTAGTTGGTTTAACAGTTTTGCTTACTCCTGATCTAGAGCTCAGTAAACTAGATGCTCATCAGTGACATCTGTGGATCTTGTAGGGAGTTCCTGGCCTTGCCTCTAGAGATTCAGTTCAGGACATATGCATGGGACCAGGGAATTGTACAATGCAGGTATGGTTAAAATGTAATGTTCTAGAGATTTATTGAATCTTTCTTCTCTTCCAATGCCTAGCATTATTTTCACATTTTAGGTCTTTCTTACCTCCTGCTTGGACTATGCTACCAGAGTAATAACTTCTATACACATTTCCAGTCCAAGCTCTCATTAATCAATCTATAGTGTCACATCTTACCTTACTTAACCTTTCAGTGGATCCCATTACCCACAGAACAAAGTTCACACTTCCAGGCAAGTTGTACAATGGTTTTCATTGGCTTTTGCCTATGAACTATCTGCTCATGGTCTTTTTTTCTTGAAAAGTGAGCTACTTGCAGTTCATATCATGCTATTATTGTTTATGTTTGAGCTCCTCTTAGTCCTCCTGCCTGAAAAGCCCTTTTCTGGTGGCAAAGGTGGTCCTTCAAGAAGCAGTAGTGATCTTACCTCCTCTTTTTAAATGTCTGTGTTAGATGTTGAGGTTAGATGGTTCCAAAAGGCTATTTACTTACTTTTTGTATGTGTTACTTTACATTGAAGAAATCTGTTTATAAGTGAGCTATGTGAGATTGGGAGTGTAGTTTTATTTATCTCATAGAACTTAATGAAATATTTGATATGTACTAGGTGTTTAATAAATGCTAATTGGCCTAACCCTATAGAAAAAGCAGAGCTAGCTTCCATTGCTCTCGTTGAGGCAATGAATAACTTTCTAAGGGTTTTCCCAGGTACTGATTTGAATAGTAAAGAGCAAGTGTCTACTTTCTTCTGCCAGCTGCAGGGCTTCTACCTGTTACCTCAGCACCTCTGTCTCGAAGCTGCAAGTTACCTACATGCATTGTCATTTCATGTTGTTGTGGAATGAGCAGTAGGTGAGCAGTGATAGACTGAGCCTTTGATCTCAGCTTTTCTGCTGAGGCAGGAGATTAGGGCATGAAAGGCTGGCTGGAAAACAAGACATAATCTGTCAATTACCAAGATCCAGAGCAAAGGCTGAACAACAGGATGTGACCTATCAATCATGGCCAGGATGTGTGGGCAGAGCAACTTTTGACAAACCAGGGCTGAGAAGGTTTAAGAGACAGTGGCCATTGACTTCGGTGCCACTTCAATCTTCTTGTTCTGTCCTATTTTTTCTGTAGTGGCTTGTCCTGCTTGTGGGATGTACTTCTTTTTGTACTTCTTTTTTCACTCTTTCTTTTTCTTCCCTTACTTTAAATAAAGGTTACATTTATCTGTTCATTGGTTGTCTTCACCAATTCTTTGGGTGGGACAGAAAGAGCCTGGAACCACTGGATAGTGTGCCACTTGGCAACACTACTACTTGGGAATATTAACTTCAGTTTCCCTGGCCCTTAAAATGAAGAGATTCAGTTAGATTTTTGACTTAGACACTTTACTGGTCATTGGGACACAATTCCCAACACCCACAAATTAAAGAAGAAAAGTTTATTTTGGTTCAGAATTGTAAAGGTTTTAGCCCATAGCCTGGTAGTTCCAAGGCAAGACAGCATGGTAGAGGGACACAGCACAGGAGTGTTGCTCACTGCATGGTTGGTGGCCAGGCAGCAGAGAGAGAAGGAGGAGTAGGGAAGGGAGATAAACCTTTCAAGGCCACATTCCCAGTGACCTATTTCTTTCGACCAGACCCTACCTTCTAATAGCAAGTCAGCAATAAGCCCCTATAATCCAGTCACCTTCCCAAAGCCCCACCTTTGAGCACATGAGGCTTTGAGGGGACATCTAGATATGAACTGTAGCAGTTTAAAATACTCTGCAGCTTAAGACAACACATTATTTAACAGTTCTGTAAGTCAGAAGTGTGAGTAGCTCAGTGGGCTTCCCTGCTTAGAGTCTCACAAGGCTAAAATAAAAAATGTCAGCTGGTTTAGGCTCTTTTTTTCTATTAAGTTTATTGGTACATTTTATGTGTACAATGCAGTTACATTCATCATTGGGAACTTGTACCTTTACATGATGCATCTTGGTTCTTATTTTTTCCCCATTCCCCTGCCCTCCCTTCAACCCCTGCTCCCTTCCCCATTTACAAAGATTTTGTTTCCATTTTTTTCCTCTTCTCATATTTTTTCTTTTCCCTTCTTTTCTTTCCCCTACCCCTCCCACTTCCTCTACCCCTTTAGGCTCTTATCTGAAATCTCCAGGGAAGACTCTGCCTCCATGCTCATCCTGGTTAGGTCAGAATTCAGTTCCACCTGGTTGTAGGACTAAGTTTTCTGCTTCCTTGTTGGCTGACAACTGTAGGGTATTCTTTGTTCTAGAAGTTACCCATATTCTTTGATTCATGGCCCCCTCCATCAGTCTTCAAAACCAGCAAGTAGATTGTGCTCCCTGTCTTCTTTGCTGCCTTTCTTCTGACTCATGTGATTACATGAGTAATGTAATGATCCAGGATACTTGCCCTCTGTTAAGTTAGCTGATTAGTGGCCTTAAGTATATTCAAAGTCTTTTCACAGCAGTACTTAGATTAGTATTTGACTGGATAACCAAGAAAGTGGAATCCTGGGGAATACCTTTGTAATTCTGTCTACCACAAATCCCATACTACTTGATTGAAGAAACAAAAACGCAGGCTATCATTACTTATTCCGTAATATGAGTTTATGTTTTTGTAGCATTAAATCATTTAAAATATCTCCTTTATTCACATAACTTAGACACTTCATACACATATACAAACAAAACTAAGCATTGCATATATATATATAATACAAATTTTATATTTTTTGGTAGAGTTGTTATTGAGACTATTCATCTGTTAATTCATCAAACATTTATTAAGTACCTACTTTGTGACATCAAAACTAGCTCTAAGTGCTGAGGAAACAATTATGTAAAAGTTGGAAAATTTTCTGTACAAAGAACACATTCTCTTACACACTTATCACATATGTATTTATCTAGCACTTAGGTTTTAAGGAATCTTCCAGCTTCTGGGAATACATTGGTGAAATAAAACATTGCTGTCATAGAGGGCACATCATAAATAGGAGTTTGAATCTAAACAGTTAATCAAATGAGTAGATTATGCATTGATAGGTATTAACTAGTGTTAAGAGGACAAATGAAGCAGGATAAAAGGATAGAGTGATAAGCTAGGCTGCTGGGTGCTGTCTTAGATATAACAATGACTATAGGGTATGGTAAATACAATGAAAACAAGTATCTGAGAGATTAAGGGCAGGTGGAGACTAGCATCTAAAACAAGGGCCAGGGAGCCTGTAGCAGGGGTTGATACCTAAGTCAACATTTGAAAGATAGGTCTGAACTAGACATTTGAGTGGATGTGGAAGGTATTAAGGTCAGAGTGATCAGTGTATGGGAAAAAATGTATGTTACAAGAGGCAGAGAGAAAACTGCATGAGATTCGGAATGGCTGTGCATGGAGTATGGGGCAAGGAAATGACAGGTGATGATGCCAATGATACAATGTGGGTCAAATAATCAGGAATGTTGTCACTGTAGTGGTAGGTAGAGAAAAAGAGGATCATTTTCTACTGATCTGAGGCAGTCTCTGGCTCAGGCAGGCACTGTGAGCCTGGATCAGAGGTATGGGTTTCAGAATGTTCTTGGCTCTTCTATAGATATAACATGGGTCCTAATCTTTTCTTCACTACAAGGCATGCAGCTGCAGTGGATTTCTTTCAGTGCTCTCAGGACAGTTTTAATGTACTTTCTCTTAACATTTAAAGTTTTTGTTTCAAAAGAGAAATAAGAGATGAGTCTGGGTGGAGCTTTGGTAGTGCCTACTGGTCCTCTCCTCCAAAGATCACCATGGAGAAAGATTTCTTGGGATATTTTTGATCTTCTGTGTAAGTATCTGGTAGCAATTCTGGAGGATATACCTGGAAGAGGGTTCCTGTCTGTTTCCCCAGGGGGCTTCCCACCCATTCTAGCGCACACTCAACCTTCAGCAATTTGGTTATTTCTAGCTTAATTTTCTTATTGCCCACCCCTCTAAATTCATGTGTTTTAAGACCTCAGTCCCTCGTGATGGTATTTGGAATGGGGCCTTTGGGTGATAGTTGGGTTTGGGTGAGGTCATGAGGGTGGGACCTCCATGATGGTATTAGTATTTTTGTAAGAAGAAACATCAGACAGCTTGCTCTCTCTCTGTCTTGTGAGAATACAACAAAAAGGAAGCAATCTGTAAGCCACAAAAAGAGTTATCACCACAACCTGGTCTTGCTGAAATGTTGAACTTGGACTTCCAGCTTCCAGAACAGTGGGAAAATTAATTTCTGTTGTTTAACCCACTTAGGCTATGCTAGTTTGTTATGGCAGTTAGAAGTAATATACTGGCTTGTATGATGTTTTGGAGCATTGTCCTAGCTAAACAAATGTTTAGGTCCTGTTTCTTCTTGCAAGGCCCAATTTCTCTTTCAATTTGGAATTAGTTGTTTGCCCTGTGACCTTAGTTGTCTGCTAGGTTCAAGAGAAAAAATTTGATTTTCAATTTGTTTAGCTCTTTTTCTAGTTCTAAGGGTGGGAGACATGCTCTTTCCAGATCTTTACTCTCTGAAATGAAACATTAAGGTTAATTAATGACCTCTTGGCCATGTTTCCCTAACCCACTTTAGCAATAGGCTGTAATAGAAATTTACATTGATCCAGAATTCAAAATGGAACCATTCTTCATAATAAATGTGCTACAGGACAACACATACTAGAAAGATATGTAGATATCAAATTGGCTCTCGCTCCCCTTGTCAAGTGTATGTACCACAAACATATTTTTTTAATTAATAACAGGGACACATTGCCTGTCATATGGTCTGATTAATTTCACCAAATTTTTGTAGATGGGACTCTGGGAAAACTTGTGTGTATACAAGACAAAATAGTGTGGTGATAGATGTGCCACTGAGACCCTGTTTTCAGGATGGACTTTTCAGGTGGGGGGATACTGGATGTCAGCTTAAGGGTCTATCTTGGCTGCCCAGGGATCAGATTTGCATTAACTGGCTGGGCATCACTTTCTCTTATTCTTCTCGTCACTCTTCATCTGTTTGTTCCTTGATCTCATTTTTTCCTGCCTCATGGCTTTCCCTTCAGTATCTTTACCTAGAATGCCTTACAAGGGTCATTGGCTAGTTTAGTCTTACCTTGCACTTCAAATAAAATTCTTTTTTTTTTGTATTAAATTCTTTTATTGGTACATTGTAGGTATACAACACAATTACATTTCTCATTGGGAATTGTACCTTTATATAATGCATCTTGGTTCTTATTTTTTCCCCATTCCTAGCCCTCCCTTCACGCCCTCCACCCTTCCCTATTTACAAAGACTTTATTTCCATTTTTGCCATTTCTCAGCATTTTTTCCTTTCCCTTCTTTCCTTTCCCCTGTGCCTCCCACTACCCCTACCCCTTTGGACCTTTTCTTCCTATTTTACATTATCGATTATTCATTCTAATCATTGGTACATTTTAGGTATACAATATAATGACATTCATCATTGGAAATTTGCACCTTTACATAGTCTCTCTTGGTTCTTGTTTTTCACCCTTGCCCAGCCCTCCCTTCAACCCCTCCAGCCTTCCCTATTTACAAAAATTTTGTTCCTATTTTTCCATTTTCTCATATTAATCCCATTCCCTTCTATCCTTTCCCTTAGCCCTCCCACTTCCTTCCCCTTTGCACCTTTTCTTCCTATTTCACATTACCTATTATACATTTAGTCCTCATTTACACTTTCAGTTTCTTACACCAGAGAAACTATTCGGTATTTACACATGTGTGTCCTATTTATTTCACTTAAGAGTATTGCCTCAATGTGCATCCACTTAGCTATAAATGTCTCTAATTTCTCATTTTTTATGGCTGAGTAGTACTCCATTTTATAAAAAAACCACATTTTCTTGATCCAGTCTCCAGTTGATGGGCATTTGGGCTGTTTCCAAGTTTTAGCTATTACAAACTGTGCTGCTATGAAAATGGGTGCACATATATCACTGTGATATGATTCTTTCAATTCTTTGGGAAAGATCCCCAGCAGTGGAATAGCAGGGTCAAATGGGACTTCCAGTCCTAGTTCTTTGAGGTATCTCCATACTGATTTCCACAGTGCTTGCACCAGTCTATACTTCCACCAGCAGTGGAGCAGGGTTCCTCTTTCCCCACAGCCCTACCAGCATTTGTTATTGGTTGATTTCATGATAGCAGCCATTCTTTCTGGAGTGAAGTGGAATCTCAGCGTTGTTTTAATTTGGATCCCTCCAATGACCAGTGATGTTGAACATTTTTTCATGTATTTATTTGCTATTTCTACTTCTTTGTCTGAGAAATGTCTGTTCATTTGAGATGCCCATTTTTGGATTGGGTCTTTAAATTTGGGAGGTCTGATCTTTTTAAGTTCTTTATAGATTCGAGATAGTAGACCTTTGTCTGAGGAAGAGCAGGGGAAGATTTTTCCCACATTGTGGATTGTCTTTTCACACTGCTGGTGGTTTCTCTTGCTGTGCAGAAGCTTTTTAATAAGAAGAGATCCCATTTGTTGATTGTGCTAGTTCACGGGCAACTGAGATTTTGTTCATAAAATCTTCTCCTACACTGATGTCTTCAAGGGTTCTACCTAACCTCTGTTCCAACTGGTTCAGAGTTTCTATTTTAATATTTAGATCTTTAATCCATTTTGATTTTAGTTTAGTGCATGGTGAGAGATACAGGTCTAGCTTTAATCTTTGGCAAGTTGAAGCCCAATTTTTCCAGCACCATTTATTAAAGAGGCTATCTTTCCTCCAGTGAGGGTGTTTGGCTCCTTTGTCGAAGATGAGATGGCTGAGTGTGTCTGGCGTTGTTTCTGCATCTTCTAATCTGTCTCACTGGTCCTCAAGTCTGTTTCTTTGCCAGTACCATGCTGTTTTTATCACAGTAGCTTTGTAGTAGAGTTGCAGGTTGGGGATTGTGATAGCCCCTGCCATGTCTCTGTTACCTAGAATTGCTTTTGCTATTCTGGGTCTCTTCTTGCTCCAAATGAATTTTTGGATTGTTTTCTCAAGGTCTATGAAGTATGCTGCTGGGATCTGAATTGGAATTGCATTCAATCTATATAGCAGTTTTGGAAGTATGGCCATTTTCACTATATTAATCCTTCCTACCCAGGAGCAGGGGATGTCTGTCCCTTTTCTGATATCATCTTCAATCTCTCTTTTCACAGTGCCATAGTTTTCAGACAAGAGGTCTTTCATTTCTTTCATTAGGATGATTCCTAGGTATTTCAGTTTTTTGGATGCTATTGTGAAAGGAATTATTTGCCCTATTTCTCTCTCAGTGAGTCTGTCATTGGTGTAGAGGAAAGCTATTGATTTTTGTGTGTTGACCTTGTAACCAGCTACTTGACAGAATTTGGTTATTAAGTCTAGAAGACTTTTGGTGGAGTTCTTGGGGTCTTTTATATAGAGTATCATGTCATCTGCAAATAATGACAATTTGACTTCTTCATTTCCTATCTTTATTCCTTTTATTTCTTTCTCTTCTCTAATTGCCGTGGCTAATGTTTCCAGAACTATATTGAACAAGAGTGGTGATAGTGGACATCCTTGTCTTGTTCCTGATTTGAGTGTGAAGGATTTCAGTTTTTGACCATTTAGTATGCTATTGGCTGTTGGTTTTTCATAGACGGCTTCTATCAGTTTGAGGTAGAGACCATCTATTCCAATTTTTTGTAGGGTTTTTATCATAAATGCATGTTGGATTTTGTCAAATGCTTTTTCTGCTTCTATGGAGATAATCATATGGTTTTTGTCCTTGGCTCTATTGATATAGTGTATTACATTAATTGATTTTTGCATATTGAACCATCCCTGCATCCGTGGGATGAATCCCACTTGATCAGGGTGTATGATCTTCTTGATGATCTTCTGCATTCTGTTTGCCATTATCTTATTAAGGACTTTTGCATCTATGTTCATTAGTGAGATTGGCCTATAGTTCTCTTTTCAGTTGGGTCTTTCTCTGATTTGGGGATCAAGGTGATGCTTGCTTCCAGGAATGAATTTGGGAGTATTGCTTCCCTTTCAATTTCATTGAAGAGTTTCAACAGTAGTGGCAGCAGTTCCTCTCTAAATGTCTTGTAGAATTCAGCAGTGAAGCCATCAGGGCCCAGGCTTTTCTTAGTTGATAAGTTGTTAATTACATTTTCAATTTCATTGGTTGATATTGGGTTGTTCAGAATTTTTAGGTCTTCTTTATTCAACTTTGGTAATTCATATGTATCTAGGAATCTGTCCATTTCTTCTGTGTTGTCCATCTTATTGGCATATAGATTCTCAAAGTAGGTATTGATGATCCTCTGGATTTCTGCTGGGTCTGTTGTAGTTTCACCCTTTTCATTCCTAATTGCATGGATTTGGGCCTTTTCTTTCCTTTTTCTGACAAGCTTGACTAAAGGTTTGTCAATTTTGTTGATTCTTTCAAAGAACCAACTCTTGACTTCATTGATTTTTTTGTATCATTCTCTTAGTCTCCATTGCATTGATTTCTCCTCTGATCTTTATAATTTCTTCCCTTGTATGAGCTTTGGGGTTGTCCTGCTCTTCTTTTTCTAGAAGGTTGAGGTTCAGCATCAGGTTCTTTAATTGGGCTCGTTCTGTTTTCCTAATATAAGTATTCACTGCTATGAATTTCCCTCGTAAGACTGCTTTCATCGTGTCCCATAGGTTCTGATATGGTGTATTGTCATTGTCATTTAATTGAAGGAACTGTCTGATTTCTTCTTTAATTTCCTCTGTGACCCATTGGTTATTCAGAAGTGTGTTGTTCAATTTCCATGTGTTTATGAAATTTTTTGAGTTTCTTTTGCTATGGATCTCCAATTTCATCACACTATGGTCTGATAATATACAGGGGATAACTTCAATTCCTTTGCACTTACTTAAACATGTTCTATGTGTGAGTATGTGGTCTATTTTGGAGAATGACCCATGTGCAGCTGAGAAGAATGTGTATTCTGATTTTGTGGGGTGGAAGACTCTGTAAACATCTGTTAAGTTCATTTGTTCAAGAGTTTGATTGAGTTCTAGTATTTCATTACTTAATTTTAGTCTAGTTGATCTATCTATTTGTGACAGTGGGGTGTTGAGGTCCCCCACTACAATTGTATTAGTGCATATATGACTTTTCATGTCTGTTAGTATTTGTTTTATACAGTTGGGTGCACTAGTGTTTGGTGCATAGATATTTATGATTGTCATCTCTTCCTCTTGGATTGTTGCCTTTAGAAGGATGTAGTGTCCTTCTTCATCTCTCTTAATGAGTGTTGGTTTGAAATCTACTTGATCTGCCAAGAGGATAGCTACTCCTGCTTTTTTTTGGGTTCCCGTCGCATGGAGTATTGTTTTCCACCCTTTAACTTTCAGTCTATGAGTTTCCTTTTGAATTAAGTGTGTTTCTTGTATGCAGCATATTGTTGGATTTTGCTTCTTGACCCATTCTGCCAGTCTATTTCTTTTGATTGGTTATTTGAGACCATTAACGTTTGATGGTTATAACTGAAACATATTGACTTGTCATTGCCATGACTTTTTCTTTTTGTTGGGTTCTCCCCCTTTACATTTAATTTCTTGTCATGCCAGATGGGTTCATTCTGCTTTGCTTCCTGGGGTTGTGATCCTCCATACCTGTTCCTAGGCTATTGTGTAAAATTCTTTGGAGTGCTGGTTTGGTATTCACGAAGTTCCTAAGGTGCTCTTTGTCATGAAAGTATCTTATTTCTCCATCTATTTTGAAAGATAGTTTTTCAGGGTACATCAGTCTGGGTTGGAGGCTGTTTTCTTTTAGGGCTTGGATTATGTCACTCCAAGCTCTTCTTGCCTTGATGGTTTGTGTTGAGCAGTCTGCTGTGATTCTGATGGGCTTTCCTTTGTTTGTGATTTGTTTCTTTTTTCTGACTGCTTGGAGAACTTTGTTCTTCTGTTGTGTTTCTGGAATCTTAACAATTATATGCCTATGTGTAGATTTTTTTGATCAAGTCTATTTGGAGTCCTATATGCCTCACTTATCTGTATGTCAAGTTCTTTTCCCCTGCTTGGGAAGTTTTCTGCCATTATTTCTGTGAAGAGATTTTTTATGTCATCTCCACTCTCTCCTGTTTCTTCATTGAGCCCAATCAGTCTTATGTTATTCTTCTTTGCATGATCAAGGAGCTGCTGGATTGATTTCTCATGTTCCCTTATAATTTTGAAGCAATTTTTCTTTTCCTGGTCACTAATTGCAATCTCATCTTCTGTATCTGAAATTCTGTCCTCACATTGGCTCATTCTGCTGTGTAGACTTTTCATGGAGTTTTTCATGTCCTGGAAATCTATTTGCATCTCTTTTATGGATTTCATTTGTTTCTTATGTTGGGATTCCATCATGTTCCTGAGCTCCTCTCTAGATTTATTAATCATGTCTTGGACTAGGGGCACAATTTCTCCTGTTATGTGAGAAATTATTTCTGATTTCATTTTTTCCAGATCCCCTTTTGTTGCCAGTTCAGTGGGTCCAGATGGTTCAGTATCAGAGTGTTCCATCTCCTTTCCCTTTGAAGTTGCTGTTGGTGGTCTGGAAGTCTGGTTTTGAGACTTATTTACATGTTTTCTCATTTTGACTGGGGCTGGGGAGCTGTTAGCACCTGCACTGATTACCTCCTCTCAGCTGGGTGAGGTGGGACAGGGACTGGGAGCAGCAGTAGGGATGGTGACCCTTTCCTGTGGGCTGGGATCAGTGGGATGGATGGTGACCAGGAAGTCCCTTCCTCTGTACCAGGAGCAGTGGGATGGTGGCTCAGAAGCCCCTACCTCTGGGCAAGGAACAGCAGGACTCAGTGCCTTGGTCTAATGGTCTGGTGTCCTCTGCATCTTTGTAGTGTGGAACCAGCTGGCTGCCTGTTTGCAGCAGGGTGATTTGGCATGTTCTGTGTGACTCAAGACCTCAGTAGGGCATGGGCAGACGTGCCTGTCTGCACCGGGCTGATTTGGCGTGTTCCACGCGACTCAGGACCTCGGTAGGGCGTGCACAGACCTGCCTATCTTATAAACCTATTTTTAACATGTTCACATACTAACTTTTATTAAGATTTTTATTAAATAAATACATTTAAAAATAAAAATTGCAAAAAATGTTTTTTTCTTCATTCATGAGAAATAGCCTGAAAAGAAAAACTTTATGTACCAGAACTATTTTTCTTTGACATCAGGACAAAAATGCAGGTTGTTAAAGTTGAATAGTTCGAGATTTTTCTTGGAGAGCGGATATGAAACATGACATCTTTTTTTGGTAAAACACCAAAATTAATGATGTGGAATTAAATGAGTTCACCAGTTTTCAAAAGAAAACATTCTGGCGATAAGAATGTGTAAGAAGTAGACACTTAAGGGAATGTTTTTTGTGCTCACCTATCTCAAATTATTAGGACACAATTGTAATGTTGTTTTAGTAACTTGTCTACAGGTTTGAGTAATTATTTCCATTATTTTGAAATGAAGCAAGCAATAAAAACAAAAGTGCAAAACAGTCTTTTAACTTCACTTGAATAAGTGAAATAAGCATTTTCTGTGACAATTGTTGCAGGTATTATTACCCCTATTTTATAGCTTTAGAAACTGATGCGACTCAAAGTCGCAAATTGAATAGGAACATCCTGAATTTCCACTCAGAAGAATCTGGCTTTCTATTAAATCATATTGTATCCTCCTCCAAATTAAGATTCTAAAACTTTGCTAGTGAACTCTCTGATTCTCACACAAGCTTAAAAGGTTGCACATGCCTGCATTATTTTCCATACTGCATATTTGTAAAAACTGACCCCAATGCCTCTCTATATATCATATTTATTTTGTTGTTAAAAAGCCACTTAGGTTGCAATGACAAGTAATTCTTTTATACAATGATTATTTTCCTTTTTTAAAATTTAAAATATTCACAAACGTGGGGGTTAAAAAGATGAATTGCTTAAATAATGTTGATGAATACATAAAAGGGCCAAATCCATGCAACCACAGTGTGAGTAAAGCAATAAGCTGTAGCATCTTGAAGAGTTCTCCTATGGCCAACCAGATTGTGGGTTCCTATAAGCCACACACAGCATTTCATTTCATACTGATTCCTCATTCCATATATCCAATTATTGAAAGAAAAATTTCATATTTAATAAATCCAAATCCTAATTGTGGTGGGCTAGAGCTAGAGCCAGAAATCTGTAGGTCTAATGATGCAGGATAAAAATGGAAGGATGTATTAACTACACACACACACACAATCCTTGAGTATTGAGATAGCTCCTTGCCAGCCATCCAAGTTAAATGCAAGGCAATTGCTACTCTGGGAGCCTCTATCTCAGGGAACAACGCATTTTGTGTAGGTCGCTGAAATGCCTAACCTTCAGGGCCCCTCCTTGTTGAAGTGGGGAGGCTCAGGGAGCTGCATCCACTGTCTTGTGTTTTAGCTTTGTTGTATGTATTCCTGCTCTGCTCATCTGGTGTTTGGGTAGCAAACTCTAATGGATCAGTGTTTAAAGGAACCGAGTCTAAATTGTGAGACTTGTGAGAGGGCCCAGCTCCCTCCTATCGGATGTGTTTCCTTTTTTCTGTCTTTGCATAAATAAGTTGATATCAAGCTTATTTGTTTTTTCTTTACACAAAGATTTACTTTTATTGTTTTAACTTTTATCACAAGTACTTCGAGTTTGTTCTATATTTTTTTAAAGGAAGAATCAAGAGTTGGTGACATAAAAATAAAGGGCTATTTAATTTTATGCCAGGCAACTTTGCTATTTTCATAAAGTGCAAAGTAGAGGTTGGTAGCCTTTCAGAAGAGATAGCGTAAATCTCTATTTTTGTTAATTTCGCATTTTGGGTGGCAGCAATTCTCACAAAACAAAATGCCCACATATGTACAAACAACAAATAATATCCTTCCTCCAAATCTCCAGGGATTAGTATTTTTATATCAGTTTAGGATCAAGACAATTGAAGCAAGATTGCACTGCGGATGATATTTATTGAAAATGTACAATGGTATCTAGAAAATGAAGGTGTGACTGGTCGTGGGGAGCAGAGGAGGCAGGAAATGAGAAGGGGAAGTAAGTAGTGGGTGTAGAGAAGCAGTAGATACAGATGTAACAGAGACGGGAGCAGAGCTGGGGAATTCACCTCCACTATCATCCATATTCCTCTGAGAAGCATCCACCCTCTTCTTTCCTATGTGCTATGAACCCAGCACCACCATGTGAATTCAGCCACTCTTCCAGCAGTTCCATAGAACCTAGTCCTTTTGGTAGAGCTGATGAGGTGAACATTTAGAACATTTAGAAGGGCCATTCAAATTTTTCATTTGTTGCTTTATATGTGTGTCAAAATTTATTCAGCACTAGAGGAAGTTATCGACCCAAATATCATAGGTAATGCAATTGATTTCCAGTCCCCTTCTTGGGCATAATTGCTTTTTGTGCTAATTATGGTAGCGACATTTTCCTGCATACAAAGGAGACTGAAGACATTTTATCAGAGTAAGCATCCAATCACTTAGTCTTTTCTGAGATATTTTGAGTTATTATTAGGGTTGAGGAAATGAAGAGGCTGAAATAAACGCATTAAAAATATCCCTAAAATAGTTACTTGGTAAATAGCTCCTATCTGGCAGAGAAATTATATGCAGTCCGTCAAAGCAACAACAGCAGGATTCTCACAGGGACAGAGGGATCTCTTTCTGCCCTACATTGTGCGGCACATGACAACCAGTTGTGAGAAATTAGCAGTTATTGGCATTTGTCAACTTTCAGGTTCTGTGGCAGGAAACCGGAAACGGCAGCAATCATGCTCAATTTGAGTTTTTCGTGATGTCAGGCTTTTCACGGACTCACACAGACATCAGAAGAGACTAGAAAAGGTTTGCAGATGTGCATTCAACTATGACAGTGATGCTGCCAATGTGGCGCATGGATCAACTAACGATTAAGATATCAAAAGCGATCCCTGTAGCTTGCTGACAGCTGGTTCAATTGTTTGCACCTGTTTCCCCCGCATTACACATGTGTCTGGAATGGATTATTTTGGCTTGCGCCAGACACATTTCACCTTTTCTCATGGTGACGTCCTCCAGCAGCCTCATGACCAGAGAACAGTCAGCTCTACCCGGACCCAAGGAAGGATGAAGCTGACATACTTTGGAAAACAACTCTGGGGTGTTGAGGCTGACAAGCTCTCTGTTCAAGTTGATTCTTGGAGGCAGTGAACAGTAATATATGACCAGAGCTTCTTGCTCCCTCATGAGTGAGGAAGACAGTTCGGTGACCTGGCAGACATACTAGGTGCAATCTGTTCTGCCCCTCATAGTCCCACCATTTCTCCAGTTATCTTGCATCAGTTTTGGAACTAGGTAGGGCAGAAGTAAGTAAATCAATGAGCCATTGCCACAGTCTCCTGAGCCTTAGTATTAACCTGGATGTCTCTGTCACCCTCAGAGGCAAATCTGCAGTCAGACTGACCAAGTTAAGTTTTCCAGTCCTTCCCAGGTTCTGAGAGCTGCCCGAGTGAGGGGTTCACACAGTTATATACACTTTTGTAAAATGTGCAAAAGTAAGACATTTTCACCACAGTGGGTTAGGGCTGCTGTTTCTTTCCACGTGGACTTCTTCTCTGACATACTTTGCATCATGTGATGTGGTGTTGGAGTGGTTGTGGGCACTTTCAGTGTCTGGCTGAGGGGAAGCAGAGTTGGGGACACATTTAGTTTGGGTTTAGTGGGATATTTTTTATGCGGTTTACAGTCACTTCCATATATATTTATTTCTGGCTTCCAGGAATATTCCTACTGTCTATTATTTATGCTTAATTTTAAAATCATAATTCTATATTCTTTTTCTTAAGGAGGTTCCTGAAATTGTAAAAACACCAGGTTTCACAAAATCTGATATCTCCTGCTAGTTTCCTTTATCCGGTCAACAAGTCCTATCAAGTTCATCAAGGGTATGCTGATAAACCGGCTGCTGAAAAAGAGAGGGCCCTGATTTATAGTGTTTGCTAATTTCTGTGGCTGATTTCCAATGCTGATTCCAAATGACCAGTGGGTTAAGAAGCAGATCACAAAGGTTCTGAATATGTAACAATGGACCTTTGTAAGATAGTACAAGCTAAGTCTACTTTATTTTTTAAAAATGAATTTTATTGGTACATTTTAGGTATACAACATAATGACATTCATCATTGGAAATTTTCACCTTTACATACTCTTTCTTGGTTCTTATTTTTTCCCCATTCCCCTGTCCTCCCTTCAACCCCTCCATTTCTCCCTATTTACAAAGACTTTGTTTCCATTTTTCATTTTCTCATATTAATTCCTTTCCCTTCTTTCCTTTCCCCTACCCCTCCCATTTCCCCTTCCCCTTTACCCCTTTTCTTCCTATGTCACATTATACCTTTTAGGCTTTATTTACACTTTCGGTTTCTCACACTAGAGAAACTATTAGGTATTTACACATGTGTGTCATATTTCATTTAAGAGTATAGCCTCAATGTGCATCCATTTAGCTATAAATGTCTCTAATGTCTCATTTTTTATGGCTAAGTAGTACTCCATTTTATAAAAAACCCCACACTTTCTTTATCCAGTCTCCAGTTGATGGGCATTTGGGCTGCTTCCAAGTTTTAGCTATTACAAATTGTGCTGTTATGAACATGGGTGCACATATATCACTGTGGTATGATTCTTTTAATTCTTTGGGGAAGATACCCAGCAGTGGGATAGTTGGGTCAAATGGGACTTCCAGTCCTACTTCTTTGAGGTATCTCCATACTGATTTCCACAGTGGTTGCACCAGTCTACACTCCTACCAGCAGTGGAGCAGGGTTCCTCTTTCCCCACAGCCCCACCAGCATTTGTTATTGGTTGATTTCATGATACCAGCCATTCTTTCTGGACTGAGGTGGAATCTCAACATCATTTTCATTTGAATCTCGTGAATGACCAGTGATGTTGAACATTTTTTCATATGTTTATTTGCTATTTCTACTTCTTTGTCTGAGAAATGTCTGTTCATTTCAGATGCCCATTTTTGGATTGGGTCTTTCAATTTGGGAGTTCTGATTTTTTAAAGTTCTTTACAGATTCTAGATAGACCTTTGGCTGAGGAACAGCAGGTAAAAATTTTTTCCCACATTGTGGGGTATCTCTTCACACTGTTGGTGGTTTCTCTTGCTGTGCAAAAGCTTTTTAGTAAGAAGAGATCCCACTTGTTGATTGTCTGTGCTAGATCATGGGCAACTGAGGTTTTGTTAATAAATTCTTTTCCTACACCAATGTCTTCAAGAGTTCTACCTAACCTCTGTTCCAACTGGTTCAGCGTTTCTGTTTTAATATTTAGATCTTTAATCCATTTCAATTTTAGTTTAGTTAATGGTGAGAGATATAGGTCTAGTTTTAATCTTTGGCAAGTTGAAGCCTAATTTTTCCAGCACCATTTATTAAAAAGGCTATCTTTCTTACAGTGAGGGTGGTTGGCTCCTTTGTCAAAGATGAGGTGGCTGAGTGTGTCTGGAGTTATTTCTGCATCTTCTAATCAGCTACACTGGTCCTCAGGTCTCTTTCTTTGCCAGTACCATGCTATTTTTATCACAGTAGCTTTGTAGTATAGTTTCAAGTTGGGGGTTGTGATATCTCCTGCCAGGTCTCTGTTACCTAGAATGGCTTTTGCTATCCTAGGTCTCTTCTTGTTCCAAATAAATTTTGGGATTGCTTTCTCAAGGTCTGTGAAGTACACTGCTGGGATTTCAACTGGGATTGCATTGAATCTATATAGCAGTTTTGGAAGTACGGCCATTTTCACTATGTCGATTCTTCCTACCCAGCAGCAAGGGATGTCTTTCCATTTTCTGATATCATCTTCAATCTCTCTTTTCAGAGTGCTATAGTTTTCAGAAAAGAGGTCTTTGATTTCTTTTGTTAGGTTGATTCCTAGGTATTTCAGTTTTTTGGATGCTATTGTGAAAGGAATTGTTTGCCCTATTTCTCTCTCAGTGAGTCTGTTGTTCATGCACAGAAAAGCTATTGATTTTTGTATGTTGACCTTGTATCCAGCTACTTTACTGAATTTGGTGATTAAGTTTAGAAGATTTTTGGTGGAGTTCTTGGGGTCTTCTATATAGAGTATCATGTTATCTGCAAATAATGTCAATTTGACTTCTTCATTTACTGTCTTTATTCCTTTTATTTCTTTCTCTTGTCTAGTGGCTGTGGCTAATGTTTCCAAAACTATATTGAACAGGAGTGGTGATAGTAGACATCCTTGTCTTGTTACTGATGAAGCAATCCTGTGAAGGATTCCAGTTTTTGACCATTTAGTATGATATTGGCTGTTGGTTTTTCTAGGCAGGCGGCGAAACCACTGAGCTAAATCCCTGGCCTTGACTGTTGGTTTTTCATAGATGGCTTTTATCAGATTGAGGTAGAGAATGTCTATTCCAATTTTTTGTAGGGTTTTTATCATGAATGGGTGTTGGATTTTGTTGAATGCTTTTTCTGCATCTATTGAGATGATCATATGGTTTTTGTTCTTGGCTCTATTGATGTAGCTTATTACATTGATAGATTTGTGTATGTTGAACCATCCCTGCATCTCTGGGATGAATCCCACTTGGTCAGGTGCATGAGCTTCTTGATGATCTTCTGCATTCTATTTCCCAGTATTTTATCAAGGATTTTTGCATGTATGTTCATTAGTGAAATTGGCCTACAGTTCTCTTTTTTGGTTTGGTCTTTCTCTGCTTTGGGGATCAAGGTGATGCTTACTTCCAGGAATGAATTCAGGAGTATTACTTCCTTTCAATTTCATTGAAGATTTTAAGCAGTAGCAACAGTAGTTCCTCTCTAAATGTTTTTTAGAATTCAACAGTGAAGCCTTCAGGGCCTGGGTTTTTCTTAGTCAGTAAGATTTTAATTACGTTTTCAATTTCATTGATTGATATTGAATTGTTTAGAATTTTTAGGTCTTTTTCATTCAACTTTGGTAATTCATATGTATCCAGTAATTTGTCCATTTTTTCTATGTTTTCCATCTTATTGGTGTATAGGTTCTGGAAGTAGGTATTAATGATTCTCTGAATTTTTACTAGGTCCATTGTAATTTAACCCTTTTCATTCCTAATTGCATATATTTGTGACTTCTTTTTCCTTTTTTTGATAAGGTTGGCTAAGGGTTTGTCAATTTTGTTTATTCTTTTGAAGAACCAACTCTTGGCTTCATTGATTTTTTGTATCGTTCTGTAAGCCTCCATTGCATTGATTTCTCCTCTGATCTTTATAATTTCCTCCCTTGCATGAGCTTTGGGATTGTCCTGCTCTTCTTTTTCTAGAAGCTTGAGGTTCTGCATCAGGTTGTTTAATTGGGCTCACTCTGTTTTCCTAATATGAGTGTTCCCTGCTATGAATTTCCCTCGTAAGACTGCTTTCACTGCATCTCATATATTCTGATATGTTGAATTGTCATTGTCATTTAATTGTAGGAACTGTCTGATTTCTTCTTTCATTTCATCTGTGACCCATTGGTTATCCAGAAGCATGTTGTTCAATTTCCATATGTTTATGAAATTCTTGCAGTTTCTTTTGCTATTGATGTCCAATTTCATCACATTATGGTCTGATAATATACAGGGGATAACTTCAATTCCTTTGCACTCACTTAATCATGTTCCATGAATGAGCATGTGGTCTATTTTGGAGAATGACCCATGTGCAGCTGAAAAGAATGTGTATTCTGATTTGATGGGGTAGAACAATCTGTAAACATCTGTTAAGTTCATTTGTTCAAGCATTTAATTGAGTTCTAGTATTTCATTGCTCATTGTTTTGTCTAGTTGATCTATCTATTTGTGACAGTGGGGTATTGAGGTTCTCCACTAGTATTGTATTAGTGCTTATATGATTTTTAATGTCCATCAGTATTTGTTTTATATAGTTGGGCACACTAGTTTATGATTGTCATTTCTTCCTCTTGGATTGTTCCCTTTACAAGGATGTAGTGTCTTTCTTTGTCTCTCTTAATCAGTGTGGGTTTGAAATCCACTTGATCTGCAAAGAGGATAGCTACTCCTGCTTTTTTCAGTTTCTGGTCACATGGAGTATTGTTTTCCACCCTTTAACTTTCAATCTATGTGCTTCTTTTTGAATTAAGTGTGTTTCTTGTATGCAGCATATTGTTGGATCTTGCTTCTTGACCCATTCTGCCAGTCTATTTCTTTTGATTGGTGAGTTGAGACCATTAACATTAATGGTTATAACTGATACATATTGACTTATCCTTGTCATGAGTTTTTCTTTTTGTGGGATTCTCCCCCTTTGAATTTAATTTCTTGTTGTGCCCTATGGGTTCATTCTGCTGGGCTTCCTGGAGTTGTGATCCTCATTGTCTTTTCCTAGGATATTGTGTAAAATTTTTGGAGTGCTGGTTTTGTATTCATGTAGTTCCTAAGGTGCTTTTTGTCATGAAAGTTTTTTATTTCACCATCAATTTTGAAAGATAGTTTTGCAGGGTACATCAATCTGGGCTGGAGGCTGTTTTCCTTTAGGGCTTGCAATACTTAACTACAAGCTCTTCTTGCCTTGATGGTTTGTATTGAGAAGTCTGCTGTGATTCTGATGGACTTTCCTTTGTATGTGATTTGTTTCTTTTCTCTAACTGCTTGGAGAACTTTGTTCTTCCATTGGGTTTCTGGAATCGTAACAATTATATGCCTATGCATACATTTTTTCTTTTGGTCAAGGCTAGTTGGAGTCCTATAGCCTCACTTATCTGTATGTCAAGTTCTTTTCCCCTGCTTGGGAAGTTTTCTGCCATTACTTCTGTGAACAGTTTTTTTATGTCATCTGCGCTCTCTCCTGTTTCTTCATTGACTCCAATCAGTCTTATGCTATTCTTCTTTGCATTTTCTATCAGCTGTTGTATTGATTTCTCATGGTCCCTTACAATTTTAAAGAAAGTTTTCTTTTCCTGCTCACTAATTACAATCTTATCTTCTATATCTAAAATTCTGTCCTCACATTGGTTTACTCTGTTGCATATGCTTTCAATGGAGTATTTTTTTTTGTCATTCCATTCAAGAGAAATTGTTTATTGATTACACATGATAATGGATGATACATAGCTTCAATCCCACCTATCATTATATCTGGTACCATTATTCAATTTAGATATTGTATAGAATGTGCCAACAATCATTTTTATAACCAAATAACTGACTCTACTTGCTTGGTTGACCTTTTTTTTATTAAATTCTTTTATTGGTACATTGTAGGTATATAACACAATTACATTTCTCATTGGGAATTGTACCTTTACATAATGCATCTTGGTTCTTATTTTTTCCCCATTCCTAGCCCTCCCTTCATGCCCTCCACCCTTCCCTATTTACAAAGACTTTATTTCCATTTTTGCCATTTCTCAGCATTTTTCCTTTCCCTTCTTTCCTTTCCCCTGTGCCTCCCACTACCCCTACCCCTTTGGACCTTTTCTTCCTATTTTGCATTATCGATTATTCATTCTAATCAATGGTACATTTTAGGTATACAATATAATGACATTCATCATTGGAAATTTGCACCTTTACATAGTCTCTCTTGGTTCTTATTTTTCACCCTTGCCCAGCCCTCCCTTCAACCCCTCCAGTCCTCCCTATTTACAAAGATTTTGTTCCTATTTTTCCATTTTCTCATATTAATCCCATTCCCTTCTATCCTTTCCCCTAGCCCTCCCACTTCCTTCCCCTTTGCCCCTTTTCTTCCTATTTCACATTACCTATTATACATTTAGTCCTTATTTACACTTTCAGTTTCTCACACCAGAGAAACTATTCGGAATTTATTCATGTGTGTCCTATTTATTTCACTTAAGAGTATCGCCTCCTTTTTAATACTGAAATTCAGAGGTCACAACAGTAACTGTCAGTTCAACTACACCAAGGTTTCTGAAGACAATGGCTTCATTACCCAAGCAATTGTGAAGAAACTTTTAAATGGAACCTGGTATCACCCTGAAGGAATTCTAACTTCACGCTGTTGGGGATGTTTACCAAGATGGCTTCAGAGTAGACTAACTTTACACAGCACATTTAAAAAAAGACCCATTTATTCAGCATCATGATCAGACTATTAGATTTAGCAATCAATAGCATGGGTCCAAAAATAAAGTCTACATTAAAACCCTTTGTTGGAATGCTTTACACTTTCCACAGAACAGAAATTAAAATAACCTGTTATACAGTTAGTCACAAATATAGTCCTCTAGTTTTTTTGCCCATACACATGAGTATTGCCTAAAACATGTCTTCTTTGTAGCAGCTAGGCCCTGCCACCACTGTGCTTGGCTGAGTTCACAAATCTGTTGTACCCTGTAGCTTCCCTGTCACCTCTCTGGCTTTCCTCTCCTGCTAGGCTTTGTTTCCTGGCAGTATTAAAACCTTCTGCCACTGCCATAGCTACTGTTGCTGCTGGAACTGCCATAGCCACCTTGATTTCATGGTTTGGCAAAGTATTGGCCTCCACCATCGTAGGGCCCAGAGCTTCTGCCTCCAAAGTTTCCTCCCTTCATGGGTCCAAAATTTGAAGATTGACTGTTGTAATTGCCAAAATCATTGTAGCCTCCACCACCTCCAAAACTGCTTCCATCACTACCAAATCCATTGTAGCCATCCCCACTGCCACCATATCCACCTCCACCATGGCTGCCACTAAAGCCACCTCCACCACTGAAGTTTCCTCCCCGACCGAAATTGTCATTGCCACCAAAACCACCTCCACGGCCACCACCAAAATTTCCAGAACCACTTCGACCTCTTTGGCTAGATGAATCACTAGCCATCTCCTATTTCGACAGGGCTTTCCTCACCTCACAGTTGTGGCTGTTCACAGTATGGTATTTCTGAATGACAATCTTATCCACAGAATCGTAGTCATCAAAGGTTACAAAAGCAAAGCCCCTCTTCTTCCCACTGCCTCTGTCAGTCATGATTTCAATCACTTCAATTTTTCCATACTGTTCAAAATAATCTCGTAGATGATGTTCTTCAGTATCTTCTTTAATGCCACCAATGAAGATCTTCTTCACGGTTACTTGGGCACCTGGTCTTTGAGAATCTTCTCTTCAGACAACTCTCTTTGGTTCCACAACTCTTCCATCCAATTTGTGTGGCCTTACATTCATGGCTGCATCCACCTGTTCCACAGTGGTGTAAGTGACAAACCCAAAGGCCCTGGAGCACTTGGTGTTTGGATCTCTCATTACCACACTGTCCGTGAGTGTTCCCCATTGCTCAGAATGGCTTCTCAGACTCTCATCTGTTGTTTCAAAGCTCAGCCATCTGATGAAGAGCTTCCACAGCTGTTCAGGCTCCTCAGGAGACTCTGACTTAGACATGATGGCAATCGGAAGAGAGGCTAAAGATGTTTCCTCGGCGGCGTCCACGAGCAAAAAGGAGTGAGCTACTGATTGTACTTCTCAATGGAGTTTTAATCTCCTGGAAATCTGTTTCTATCTCTTTTATGGATTCCATTTGTTTCCTATGTTGGAATTCCATCATGTTCCCCAGCTCCTCTATTGTTTTTTAATCTGTGTCCTCTCTAGATTTATTAATCATGTCTTCCACTTTGGGCACAATCTCTGCTGTTATGTGAGAAATTATTTCTGATTTCATTTTTTCCAGATCCTCTTTTGTTGCCAGTTCAAGGAGTCCGGGTGGTTGAGCATCAGATTGTTCCATCTCATTTCCCTTTGGGGTTGCTTTAGGTGATCTGGAAATCTGGCTTTGAGATTTGTTTACGTGTCTTCTCATTTCAACACGGAGAGGGGGCATCCTGTTGGCACCTGTGTGGCTCGCCTCCTAGTCGCTGGGGGTGGTGGTACCTCACCTTCCGGTGGTGCCCGGAAGGCTCCTCCTCAGCACTGGGGCCAGCTCTGTTCCTTGGTGCTGAGGGCAGTGGTACGGTGGCCTGGAAGGCTCACCTCCTCCTTGGTGCTGGGGGCAAATCTGCTCCTCGGAGCTGGTGGCCTAAGTCTCCTTTAGAAGGCAACTTGGCCTCTTTGCTTTGAATTGGCCTTTTTGCTTTGTTCTCCTTTCTGTTTATCTTAGTTCAGACTCCCAACCCTTTTCAACTTCATCCCCCTGAAGCTCATTCTAACAGCTTCTTAGTCTGCTTGCCTGCCACCTGCCTCTTCTGAGCTCAGTCCATCAGAATGCTACCAGAGATAGCTCCTAAAATGCAGATTTTACCACATGGTTTTAATCCCCCTTCTGGATTCCTATTACCTGGAGGGGAAAAATGATAATTCCTGAGTTTGTTCACAAGCTCTGCTCTTACCTCTGTCATCTGGCCTCATCCCTGTCTATAGCACAGAGGGTTCCTGGTGAACTCAACACTTCCCAAACATGTGGAAACCATCACTTTCCTGTGCCTCTGCTTGTATTATGCTTCTTTCTTTTCTCCTCTTGGAAAATTCCTATCCATATATCTACACATTGTTCTGTTTTCATACTGTGAAAAAGTTTTTCTGCAGTGAGGATGCCTCAAGGGTGTTCTACATGCAGACTAAATTCACAAAAGTTTGCTTATAGATCCAGGACAAAATATCTCCATTTAAGGTGTTTTATTTTCCTCAATTCCCCATGTTCCAAAGAGTGTGAAAGAAGATGTTACACTGTATGAGACCACTTCCTTCATTGCTGCTCTAAAACAATTTACTATTGCAGAGTTAAAGAAACCAGGCTTGTATAAGGGCTGTTCAAGCCAGAAGTATCAAAATTTAACTTCAGGTTTTCTGCCCTGGCCAGCTTTTAGAGATAGGCATTAATACAGTGTTCTCAATGTACTGAACTGATAACCCATATCATGCTGTAACATTAAAAAAGCATTCTGTGCCTCTCTTATGGTTTCAATTGGGCATTCTCTGTGAAGGTTCTTCAACTTCATAAAGTTCTTAGGTCCTACTGTGGGGTTTGTACCACCGGTCCTAAGCACTCTAATCATTTGTTTAAATGCCTGTCTCTCATGACTAGACAGCTATTCCTCATGAATAGGCACCATGTCATATTAATGTAGGCATATCCAACAGCTGACAAATGGGACCTCAGTAGCATACTAAATTCTTTCTAGTAGTGATGGTGAGCCTATGGCACATGTGCTGCAGCAGGCTACTTATATCACTGAAAGCTCTCAAAGCTTCACTATCATTCTCTATAGGAATGGGTTGAAGAAAGAATGAATGTCAGGCATGGTGGTGCATGTCTGAAATCCTAGCACTTGGGAGACTGAGGCAGGAGGATTGCCATGAGTCAAGGCCAGCCCTGGGGTATATAGTAAGCTCAAGGATACCCTGAACTACAGAGCAAGACCCTGTCTCAAGAAAAAAAAAAAGGAATGAATAGATTGATAAACAAATGAAAGTTTTAAGTGGATAAATTAAGAGAGGTAAGTTTTCCCATGTCCATACAAGGGACAATCAAGAGTGCCATTCAAAGATGATGGAATATAACTATTACTTTGGAAATAGATAGTGGAAGCTCTTAATTTTGTGTCTATGAATATTGTAAGAATAATGTCTTTATGAAATTAATACTTATTTTTATAAGGTAAAGTTTAAACCATAAAAATGGAGATTTTGTTGAGAAAATAGAAGAAATCTAAAAAGAGTAGTATCCTGACTTATATATGCTGTGGATATATGATGTGTAACAAATGTAAACTGTGAGTCAAAAGAAAGGGACGAGCAGGGATGACTGGAGGAACAGGTGGTAACTAATAAAGGAGAGAAAGAGAAGTAGTGTGCAAAAAAAACACAGGAGACTACTATGATAGCCTAGAAACACTTACTGTTGGGTGTATGGCAAGGCAGTCGGATAGGGCACAGCAAAGAAGACAGGAACAATTACTTAGAACAAAAAGTATCTAGTAAACTATGTAAAAAATGATAAGAATTTCTGAAATGGCTCAGAAGATGGAGGCATTAATTTTAGAGACTGACTTATAGAGCACTTTCTTACACATTAAAAATACACATTATGTGATTGATATCTCTAAACACTGTGACAGAATTCCCCAAATTATTCTGTGGAAAACTAATATTTTCAAGATGGTAACAGTAGTTATACTGGAAAAATATTCCATATACATTATAGCCAATCTTCTTGTAGATTTATTATATTCATAAATTAAAGGTCTAATAAGGTTTAAACCTTTTTTTCTAATCCAACCCATACAGATTTAACCACTGAACATTTCTTTCATGAAATATCTGCTAAGACATCAAAGAATGATAGTTATCTTCACAACACAGTTTGAAAATACATATATTTTGTCTAATTCACTGCAGGGTGGACCCAGAGTATGACACGGAGGATAACTTTATTTCAACCAATCTTAATTTTAAGTAATTACAGAGGCAGAATATGTACAAGTGACATATTACCTGAAGATCAATTTTCTTCATTTCGGTATGGTGACAAATGACTTGCCTACCAACCTGTGAGGATAAAAGGGAGTAGTACTTTTAAAAATTCATCAGAAAAGTGTAGAATAGCCATAGGAAGGCAGTAAGACAAAACCACAGCTTACAGTCAGGAGACTCTGGACATTTAGGGTTCACTAATCTTGCCAGTGAGTGTGTGGATTTAGGAAAGTTATATGGTCTTTCGGGACTTTGTGTTCATATACAGAAGGTTCTGCATCCATAGATTTAACCAACTGTGTATTGAAAAATGTTTGGGAAAAAAATTGCATTTATACTGAATATGTACAGAGTTATTCCTTAAACAGTACGGTATATAACAACTATTTACATAGCATTTATATTATGTTAATTATAAATAACCTAGAGATGATTTATCTGAGAGAATATGCATAGATTATATATAAATACTGCTCTATTTTATATAAGGGACTTGAGCATCTGTGGAATTTGTTACCCAGGAGGGGCTGGAACCAATAGCCCACAGACACTGAGGAACAATATATGTATCTGCATACACCACACACACACAGGACTTGGTCTAAAACAGTTTTGAGGTTCTGAAGCTGCAGTTATTTGAAGTAACCTGATAATAAGATCGGACACAGGATAAGTGTCAAGTCCAGGAGCGTGAAGCAAGAAGTAGTTGGGAGTTCCATAGGTAGAAATGAAGTAACAAAGAAGAGAAGAGGGTACCAATGAGCAATTTTTTTCTAGGTGGGTAACTCCTTTGGGTGCTCAGCAACAATAAGATCAGGGGTGTAGGGCAATGTGTGGTGTCAAGCAACACAAGACTGAGTCATCTTTAAATAATGGAAGTTTATTTCTCACAGTTCTGGAGGCAGGAAAGTCCAAGATCAGGACTTTGGAAGATTCAGTGTTTTAAAAGGGCTCTTTCTGCTTCCAAGATAGTGCCTTTTGTGGTATTCCTCATGAGGGATGAGGGATGAGGATTGCATCCTCATATGGCTGAAGGAAGAGAAAGGCCAGCAGCTTTTTTTTTTTTGGTACTGGGGATCGAACTTGGGACCTTGCACTTGTGAGACAGGCAGCAGCACCACTGAGCTAAATCCCTGGCCAGGCCAGCGGCTTTTGAAGCCATATTTATAAGGACATTCATCCTATTCACAAGACTGGAGCCCTCATGATTTAAATTGCTTCTCATTTTAATTCCAATGGAATGGGGATTGGATTTCAACATAAATTTTGGAGGGACACCAGTACTTGTAGGAACCAGCCCACAAGCTCAAACCTGACCAAGGGGTGAAGAAGATGAAAAATAAAGAGACGGAGAAAAAGGCTAAAATCTCGGGGGCCAAGGCCGGGGATTTAGCTCAGTGGTTTTGCCACCTGCTGTGTAAGCACAAGAACCTGAGTTCGATCCCCAGTAGCAGCAAAACAAAACAAAACAACAAAAAAATTATTGGGGGCCAGGGGGCTCATGGCTCCCTTTGACATAGAGCCCCAAATGACTGGCGCACCTTGGCTTTATTCACTCAGACACGGACACAAGCAACTAGAGTTCCATAGGATTCATCTGTCTTCCACCCGCCATGGTACTTCTCCCGGCAAACAACTTAACCTCAGGTGTTTTTACTTTCCCCCGCGGCATGTTAGCAGCTTGTATGCTGTCTTCTCAGTGCTCACAGAGGAGGCCAATTAGGCCTCTTTTTCCCATCTGGTCTCCACAAGTACTACGATAGCATTGCCCATGCTACCTGCATCCTTTGTCGACTTACTTCTGTTTAGGCTGCTTGGAATGATATCTATACCCCTTGGCTTAGTTCATGGACCAGTGGGTCCTGGATCTTATGGCAAATAGGAAACTTTTTTCATTATTTTTAAAGGAATGGTCCAGAAATTGCTTTCCATATCTGCCTCCATCAGACTGACCTGAACTCCACGGCCCATTTGAGTCTGGAGCTGCAGCCTAATCCTGGAATTGGTCATTAATCCTTGTTTGTTGCCTGAATGGCTCTATGTGCAGGTATTGGGTTCTTTGAGCCTTTTGTGAATAATTTCTCTATTTTCCTGATCTTACCAGAGCCCTGATATCTGGTACATTCCCTCATGTCTCTGGAATGACTTTAGTTTAGATTTGAGCCTTTTATTTTTTATTTTATTTTTTTTTGTGTGTGAGAGACTTTATTTTTTTATTAAGTTTATCAGTATGATTTAGATATACATAATGATTACATTCATCATAGGGCATTTGTACCTGTACATGATATATCTTGATTCCTCTTTTTTTTCCCATCCCCCTCCCCTCCCTTCAACCTCTCTTCCCTTTGTTATTTATAAAACTTTGGTTCCATTTTATCCTCCTTTTCTCATTTTTTCTTTCCCTATCTTTCCCCTTCCCAGGGTCCCCTTTCCTTTTTAAAAATTTCCTATTTCACAATATCTATTATACATTTTGGTCCTTATTTACATGTTCAGTTTCTCATACCAGAGTGACAATGCAGTATTTACACATATGTGTCTGATTTATTTTACTTAAGAGTATGATCTCAAGGTGCATCCATTTAGCTATAAATGTCTCAAGTTTATCCTTCTTTATGGACAAGTAGTACTCCATTGTATATAAAAACCACATCTTTTTTATCCATTCATCAGTTGATGGGCATTTGGGTTGTTTCCAAGATTTACCTATTACAAACTGTGTTGCTATAAACATGGGCACACATATATTGCTGTAGTATGATGCTTTTAATTTTTTTGGGAAAATGCCCAGAATAGCTGGGTCAAATGAGACCGCTAATCCTAGTTTTTTGAGGAGTCTCCATACTGATTTCCATAGTAGTTGCACTAATCTACATTCTCACCAATAGTGGAAAAGGATTCCTTTTTCCCCACAGCCCCATTAGTATTGGATGTTGGTTGATTTCTTGATAATAGCCATTCTTTCTGGAGTGAGATGGAATCTCAATGTTTTTTTAAATTTGCATCTCTTGAATGACCAGTGATGTTGAACATTTTTTCATGTATTTATTTGCTTTTTCTACTGCTTCATTTGAAAAGCATGTATTCATCTCAGATGCCCATTTTTGGATTGGGTCTTTAAATTTGGGAGTCTGATTTTTTTCAATTCTTTATATGTTCTAGATATTAGTCCTTTGTTTAAAGAACAACTGGCTAAAATATTTTCCTACTCTTTGGGTTATGCTTTTACTCTATTGGTGATTTTTTTTTGTATTAAATTCTTTTATTGGTACATTGTAGGTATACAACACAATTACATTTCTCATTGGGAATTGTACCTTTATACAATGCATCTTGGTTCTTATTTTCTCCCCATTCCTAGCCCTCCCTTCATGCCCTCCACCCTTCCCTATTTACAAAGACTTTATTTCCATTTTTTCCATTTCTCATCATTTTTTCCTTTCCCTTCTTTCCTTTCCCCTGTGCCTCCCACTACCCCTACCGCTTTGGACCTTTCCTTCCTATTTTGCATTATTGATTATTCATTCTAATCATTGGTACATTTGAGGTATACAATATAATGACATTCATCATTGGAAATTTGCACCTTTACATAGTCTCTCTTGGTTCTTACTTTTCACCCTTGCCCAGCCCTCCCTTCAACCCCTCCAGTCCTCCCTATTTACAAAGATTTTGTTCCTATTTTTCCATTTTCTCATATTAATCCCATTCCCTTCTATCCTTTCCCCAGCCCTCCCACTTTCTTCCCCTTTGCCCCTTTTCTTCCTATTTCACATTACCTATTATACATTTAGTCCTTATTTACACTTTCAGTTTCTCACACCAGAGAAACTATTCAGTACTTACACATGTGTCCAATTTATTTCCCTTAAGAGTATTGCCTCAATGTGCATCCACTTAGCTATAAATGTCTCTAATTTCTCATTTTTTTTAAGGCTGAGTAGTACTCCATTTTATTAAAAAAACACATTTTCTTTATTCAGTCTCCAGTTGATGGGCATTTGGGCTGTTTCCAAGTTTTAGCTATCACAAACTGCGCTGCTATGAACATGGGTGCACATATATCACTGTGGTATGATTCTTTTAATTCTTTGGGGACGATCCCCAGCAGTGGAATAGCAGGGTCAAATGGGACTTCCAGTCCTAGTTCTTTGAGGTATCTCCATACTGATTTCCACAGTGCTTGCACCAGTCTACACTCCCACCAGCAGTGGCGCAGCATTCCTCTTTCCCCACAGCCCCACCAGCATTTGTTATTGGTTGATTTCATGATAGCAGCCATTCTTTCTGGAGTGAAATGGAATCTCAGCATTGTCTTCATTTGAATCTCTTGAATGACCAGTGATGTTGAACATTTTTTCATGTATTTCTTTGCTATTTCTACTTCTTTGTCTGAGAAATGTCTGTTCATTTCAGATGCCCATTTTTGGATTGGGTCTTTAAATTTGGGAGGTCTGATCTTTTTAAGTTCTTTATAGATTCGAGATAGTAGACCTTTGTCTGAGGAAGAGCAGGTGAAGACTTTTTCCCACATTGTGGGATGTCTCTTCACACTGCTGGTGGTTTCTCTTGCTGTGCAGAAGCCTTTTAATAAGAAGAGATCCCATTTGTTGATTGTTTGTGCTAGTTCACAGGCAACTGAGGTTTTGTTCATAAAATCTTTTCCTCCATCGATGTCTTCAAGGGTTCTACCTAACCTCTGTTCCAACTGGTTCGGAGTTTCTATTTTAATATTTAGATCTTTAATCCATTTTGATTTTAGTTTAGTGCATGGTGAGAGATACAGGTCTAGTTTTAATCTTTGGCAAGTTGAAGCCCAATTTTTCCAGCACCATTTATTAAAGAGGCTATCTTTCCTCCAGTGAGGGTGTTTGGCTCCTTTGTCGAAGATGAGATGGCTGAGTGTGTCTGGCATTGTTTCTGCATCTTCTAATCTGTCCCACTGGTCCTCAGGTCTGTTTCTTTGCCAGTACCATGCTGTTTTTATCACAGTAGCTTTGTAGTAGAGTTGCAGGTTGGGGATTGTGATACCCCCTGCCATGTCTCTGTTACCTAGAATTGCTTTTGCTATTCTGGGTCTCTTCTTGCTCCAAATGAATTTTTGGATTGTTTTCTCAAGGTCTATGAAGTATGCTGCTGGGATCTGAATTGGAATTGCATTAAATCTATATAGCAGTTTTGGAAGTATGGCCATTTTTACTATATTAATCCTTCCTACCCAGGAGCAGGGGATGTCTGTCCATTTTCTGATATCATCTTCAATCTCTCTTTTCACAGTGCCATAGTTTTCAGACAAGAGGTCTTTCATTTCTTTCATTAGGATGATTCCTAGGTATTTCAGTTTTTTGGATGCTATTGTGAAAGGAATTATTTGCCCTATTTCTCTCTCAGTGAGTCTGTCATTGGTGTAGAGGAAAGCTATTGATTTTTGTGTGTTGACCTTGTAACCAGCTACTTGACAGAATTTGGTTATTAAGTCTAGAAGACTTTTGGTGGAGTTCTTGGGGTCTTTTATATAGAGTATCATGTCATCTGCAAATAATGACAATTTGACTTCTTCATTTCCTATCTTTATTCCTTTTATTTCTTTCTCTTCTCTAATTGCCATGGCTAATGTTTCCAGAACTATATTGAACAAGAGTGGTGATAGTGGACATCCTTGTCTTGTTCCTGATTTGAGTGTGAAGGATTTCAGTTTTTGACCATTTAGTATGCTATTGGCTGTTGGTTTTTCATAGATGGCTTCTATCAGTTTGAGGTAGAGACCATCTATTCCAATTTTTTCTAGGGTTTTTATCATAAATGCATGTTGGATTTTGTCAAATGCTTTTTCTGCTTCTATGGAGATAATCATATGGTTTTTGTCCTTGGCTCTATTGATATAGTGTATTACATTAATTGATTTTTGCATATTGAACCATCCCTGCATCCCTGGGATGAATCCCACTTGATCAGGGTGTATGATCTTCTTGATGATCTTCTGCATTCTGTTTGCCATTATCTTATTAAGGACTTTTGCATCTATGTTCATTAGTGAGATTGGCCTATAGTTCTCTTTTTCAGTTGGGTCTTTCTCTGCTTTGGGGATCAAGGAGATGCTTGCTTCCAGGAATGAATTTGGGAGTATTGCTTCCCTTTCAATTTCATTGAAGAGTTTCAACAGTAGTGGCAGCAGTTCCTCTCTAAATGTCTTGTAGAATTCAGCAGTGAAGCCATCAGGGCCCAGGCTTTTCTTAGTTGATAAGTTGTTAATTACATTTTCAATTTCATTGGTTGATATTGGGTTGTTCAGAATTTTTAGGTCTTCTTCATTCAACTTTGGTAATTCATATGTATCTAGGAATCTGTCCATTTCTTCTGTGTTGTCCATCTTATTGGCATATAGATTCTCAAAGTAGGTATTGATGATCCTCTGGATTTCTGCTGGGTCTGTTGTAATTTCACCCTTTTCATTCCTAATTGCATGGATTTGGGCCTTTTCTTTCCTTTTCCTGATAAGCTTGGCTAAAGGTTTGTCAATTTTGTTGATTCTTTCAAAGAACCAACTCTTGGCTTCATTGAATTTTTGTATCATTCTCTTAGTCTCCATTGCATTAATTTCTCCTCTGATCTTTATAATTTCCTCCCTTGTAGGAGCTTTGGGGTTGTCCTGCTCTTCTTTTTCTAGAAGGTTGAGGTTCAGCATCAGGTTCTTTAATTGGGCTCGTTCTGTTTTCCTAATATAAGTATTCACTGCTATGAATTTCCCTCGTAAGACTGCTTTCATCGTGTCCCATAGGTTCTGATATGGTGTATTGTCATTGTCATTTAATTGAAGGAACTGTCTGATTTCTTCTTTAATTTCCTCTGTGACCCATTGGTTATTCAGAAGTGTGTTGTTCAATTTCCACGTGTTTATGAAATTTTTTGAGTTTCTTTTGCTATGGATCTCCAATTTCATCACACTATGGTCTGATAATATACAGGGGATAACTTCAATTCCTTTGCACTTACTTAAACATGTTCTATGTGTGAGTATGTGGTCTATTTTGGAGAATGACCCATGTGCAGCTGAGAAGAATGTGTATTTTGATTTTGTGGGGTGGAAGACTCCGTAAACATCTGTTAAGTTCATTTGTTGAAGAGTTTGATTGAGTTCTAGTATTCCATTACTTAATTTTAGTCTAGTTGATCTATCTGTTTGTGACAGTGGGGTGTTGAGGTCCCCCACTACAATTGTATTAGTGCATATATGACTTTTCATGTCCATTAGTATTTGTTTTATATAGTTGGGTGCACTAGTGTTTGGTGCAGAGATATTTATGATTGTCATCTCTTCCTCCTGGATTCTTCCCTTTACAAGGATGTAGTGCCCTTTTTTGTCTCTCTTAATGAGTGTTGGTTTGAAATCTACTTGATCTGCCAAGAGGATAGCTACCCCTGCTTTTTTTCGGGTTCCGGTCGCATGGAGTATTGTTTTCCACCCTTTAACTTTCAGTCTATGAGTTTCCTTTTGAATTAAGTGTGTTTCTTGTATGCAGCATATTGTTGGATTTTGCTTCTTGACCCATTCTGCCAGTCTATTTCTTTTGATTGGTGAATTGAGACCATGAACATTGATGGTTATAAATGAAACGTATTGACTTGTCATTGCCATGACTTTTTCTTTTTGTTGGGTTCTCCCCCTTTTCATTTAATTTCTTGTCATGCCAGATGGGTTCATTCTGCTTTGCTTCCTGGGGTTGTGATCCTCCATACCTGTTCCTAGGCTATTGTGTAAAATTCTTTGGAGTGCTGGTTTGGTATTCACGAAGTTCCTAAGGTGCTCTTTGTCATGAAAGTATCTTATTTCTCCATCTATTTTGAAAGATAGTTTTTCAGGGTACATCAGTCTGGGTTGGAGGCTGTTTTCTTTTAGGGCTTGGATTATGTCACTCCAAGCTCTTCTTGCCTTGATGGTTTGTGTTGAGCAGTCTGCTGTGATTCTGATGGGCTTTCCTTTGTTTGTGATTTGTTTCTTTTTTCTGACTGCTTGGAGAACTTTGTTCTTCTGTTGTGTTTCTGGAATCTTAACAATTATATGCCTATGTGTAGATTTTTTTGATCAAGTCTATTTGGAGTCCTATATGCCTCACTTATCTGTATGTCAAGTTCTTTTCCCCTGCTTGGGAAGTTTTCTGCCATTATTTCTGTGAAGAGATTTTTTATGTCATCTCCACTCTCTCCTGTTTCTTCATTGAGCCCAATCAGTCTTATGTTATTCTTCTTTGCATGATCAAGGAGCTGCTGGATTGATTTCTCATGTTCCCTTATAATTTTGAAGCAATTTTTCTTTTCCTGGTCACTAATTGCAATCTTATCTTCTATATCTGAAATTCTGTCCTCACATTGGCTCATTCTGCTGTGTAGACTTTTCATGGAGTTTTTCATGTCCTGGAAATCTATTTGCATCTCTTTTATGGATTTCATTTGTTTCTTATGTTGGGATTCCATCATGTTCCTGAGCTCCTCTCTAGATTTATTAATCATGTCTTGCACTAGGGGCACAATTTCTCCTGTTATCTGAGAAATTATTTCTGATTTCATTTTTTTCCAGATCACCTTTTGTTGCCAGTTTAGTGGGTCCAGGTGGTTGAGTATCAGAGTGTTCCATCTCATTTCTCTTTGGGGTTGCTGTAGGAAGTCTGGTTTTGAGACTTATTTACGTGTTTTCTCATTTTGACTGTGGCGGGGGGGCTGTTAGTGCCTGCACTGATTACCTCCTCTGAGCTGAGTGAGGTGGGACGGGGCCAGGAGCAGCGGTAGGGATGGTGACCCAAAAGCCCTTTCCTGTGGGCTGGGAGCAGCTGGAGGGATGGTGGCTGGGAAACCCCTTCCTCTGGACCAGGACCAGTAGGATGGTGGCTCAGAAGCTCCTCCCTCTGGCCAGGAGCCATGGGCGGGATGGTGGCCCGGAAGCCCCTTCCTCTGGGCCAGGAGCAGTGGGACAGAAGGTGGCCCAAAAGCCCTTTCCTCTGGGCTGGGAGTAGCGGGAGGGATGGTGACCGGGAAGCCCCTTCCTCTGGACCAGGAACAGTGGGACTCAGTACCTTGGTCTGGTGGTCTGGTGTCCTCTGCGTCTTTGTAGTGTGGAATCAGGTGGCTGGCAGAAGCCCCTACCTCTGGTCCAGGAACAGTGGGACTCAGTACCTTGGTCTGGTGGTCTGGTGTCCTCTGCGTCTTTGTAGTGTGGAATCAGGTGGCTGCCTGTCTGCAGCGGGGTGATTCGGTATGTGTTCCATGTGACTAGGGACCTCGGTAGGGCGTGGGCATACCTGCCAGTCCGCAGCAGGGTGATTGGGCGTCCTCCGCGCAACTCAGGACCACGGTAGGGCGTGCACAGACCTGCCTGTCTGCAGCGGGCTGATTCGGCCTGTTTTCCGTGTGACTGGGGACCTTGGTAGGGTGTCTGAGCCTTTTATTTAATTCCTATATTTTCCTTTTCTTCCAGGGCTCAAACAAAAATATAATTTCCAGATTTTTATTAGGACATTTTGGCATTTGACTGTAAATTTGCCACAGCCTTGGGGACATTACTAAGAAAACTCTATAGAATGAAAGTGTCCTTTGAAAAAAAACCCTAAAAACTTGTTAGCAATCATAGAAACAAAATGTGCATAAATAACTTAAAATTTTAAAAATAAGTTAAAATATTTATTTTTTAGGTTCATGAAATACGTGCTAACAGCAAAATATATGATATAACATGGGTCAAAATTTCATCACCTTTCAGAAAAGCAATTTTGTGGCTTATCACCTATGCTTTAGTTGATATCTATAATTGCTGTACCTTAAAACCTAGGTGTCCTTCCCTGGTCTGGGTCTCCACATTGTCCCTATACCATTAGCCAGGTCATACAAGATGTGATCAAAATTTATGATGAGTGTTTAAACTTTTAAAAAATTACAGTAAAAGGCTTATTGCTGTTAATTATCCTCAGAAGACTCCCCTTGCTTAAAACATATCCATCATTCTTTTTTTTTTTTGGTACCAGGGATCAAACTCAGGACCTTGTGCTTGTGAGGCAGGTGTGGTGCCACTGAGCTAAATCCCCGGCCCTATCCCATCATGCTTGGTGCTTTCTGAGGCAGTTCTGGAAGTCCTCTTTCATGAGTATATTTTGAGGAGTGATAAAACATACTGTGAATGGTGCTGCCAAGTGACATCCAATGGAAAGGCAGGCTCATAAAGACATTACTTTGTGTCCTTATCTAGTTTATTCTCTGGATCTGCCACTATGGAAACTCTGACTCTTCTTCAAAGCCAAAATGACAATGAAAGATAAATATTTTAAATTGATTCAGGAGAGTGAGGCAGTCACAACTGTGCAAGACACTCCTGAAAAAGCACTTCCAGAATTGCTTCAGAAAATAGCAAGAACTATGGGATAAGTGTGTTAAAAGAGAGATTAATGACAGTGTGTTTTCTACTGTAAAAAAAGTTTATAAATTTAAGCTTTCACCATATTGTTTGATCATACCTCATACTTTCCTGGGTGTGGTTTTAGCTGATCAGTGTATCCTCTTGCTAAGCTGGTCAGATTCCTTAGCATGTTCTCTTCTCCCAGGGGCACAGGCATATGATCATTAGGGTTCTGCAAAGAGGGGTAGGAAGGATATGTTGAATCACACATACATTTAATTAGAACAGGTCAACTTATAGGAAAAATGATATCAAAGAATCTACCCACCACTTCACAAATTGATTATGCATCTGGGAATGAGAAGGAAATGGAAGGCTGACATCTATTCCTCTTGATTGGTCTTAGTTCAATTTTCCTTCTGATGTGCACATCTCACCAGACTGAGTGTGATTAAAATATTAAGTGATTGTATTATTCTTACCACATGGCTGGTAAGTGCATAACAATGATATTATTTGCTGCTTAACCAAGGAAATAGTTATTTGGGCTGAAGCCTCAAGAAAACTGGCTTATTTTGATTTTCTAGAGCAGAACGATAGGACTTTTAATGATAATAGGAAAGCGCTATAGTCTGTGGTGTCCAGTAGGAGCCATATGTGGCTGAGCACTTGAAGTGTCCTGGTATGACAGAGGAATTTAAACTAATTAAGATTAATTCAATTTCATGCTACTGTATTGGACAGTACAGACCCAGAGCATTTCCAGTGTGTTATGGTTTGTGTTTAGATGTCCCTCCAAAGTCTCATGTGGTTGAGGTGAGACTTTCTTTTTCAGGGGTAGCTTAATCTGGAATGTGTGATGCTGGGGTCAAGGGCATGTGATTACTAAACTACTGCATGTGAGTGAATAGTTTGGTACCACCCTAATTCCGGTAGTCTGAATAAGATAAAAGGAGCAGAAAGATGCTATTAAACTCTTGTTACCTTTGCTGCCTTGTGTGCGCCATGCTGTTTCTCCTCTGTGATGCCTGCTTGTTATTCCTGCCTTGGAGCCAGCCAATTATGGATTGAAACCTCTACTAAACGTAAGCCAAATAAACCCCTTATCCTCCAACTTTGGGTGTTGGGCATTTTGTCTCAGCAGTGAGAGAAAAGTGACTAACACACAATGTGATAGTATGTTTTCTCTTTCTTGTAACAAATTACCACAAACTCACCTGCTTACACAAAACCTACTTATTAGTTCTTTAGGTCAGAAGTCTGGACTAGACAGACTAGTTCTCTGCTTAGAATCTCACAAGACTGAAATCAAGGTGTTGGCCAGGCTGGGCTCTCATCCAGAGGGGCTGGGGATGAATTTCCTTCCAGATTCACCTAGGCTATTGGCACACTTTGTTTTCCGGTGCTCGGGATGAAGCTATTTCCTTCCTGGCTGTTGGCCAGCAGCTAGAAGCCAGTTGCTGATCTTTGCCTGTGATTGTCCCTTCCATCTTTAAGGCACTGATGGCTCACTGAATCTTTCTGGTGCTTTGACTCTCTCTGACTTCCTCTCCTGCTACCAACTTGAAGAAAGGCTGTACTTTTAAAAGGCTCACTTAGTTGGGTCAGCCTCATCCAGATAAATGCCATATTTTAAACTCAACTGACTTGGGACTTTATCTGCACCTACAAAGTCCATTCACAGCAGTAGTTACATTAGTGTTTTATTGAAAAAAACGGGGAGTGGGGAACATTTAGGGGCAACTTCTAGAATTCTGCCTATCACAGCCATCTTAAGATTTTAAGGTAATTTTGATGAAATTTATATATTTCATACTAACTTCAGAACCCAATCCCAAGTAAAAGATGAATTCATAGTAGGTAGAATAACTTCATTTCTTGGGGTTTTGATCTTTTTTCTGTTGTCAAGAATCACTTTTAAAATGAAGAAGCCTGGAAGTCAGTAGGTGACAGTTGCAGGTGAAGTAAAGCAGCTAAGTGCAAACCTGTATCTACTAAGACCTTAGCTTTTAACACTCTGGAGAACATTAGGCAATACATAGATGAAATGGGCTCCTCATAGTTGGCCAGCTAACTGAGTGAAAGAAAACAGAGAGTCTCCTAGAGAAAATTTAAGAAGGAGATGGCTAACAAGAGGGTTTCATGACCATTAAAGACAACTTAATTCATTTCTTTCCAGGTTTATCCACCACTTTGATATTTGAACCATAGGTTAACACTCTATGCCCCAGCATTTTGAAAGCTATGAAGTTATTAACCAAACAACATGATTTGTTAAAAAAAAAAGGGGATTCTTGAAATCCCCTCAAAGTGATATCAGGCTGTGTTAATGGAAGCATTATGTTCTAAACCAGAAAAAAAATTATTTCAAGCTACTTGGCACTAGTCTTGCCTGAACATATTTCAACTGCTTTTAGTTGGGATACCACATGCTGAAAAAGAGACAAATTAGAGAAAATTCAGACAGCGGCAACCAACATGATAAAACGTCTAGTTAAAGGTTCGTGGCATGGCTCAGGGAATTGGTAATGGGATATAAATCCTCTCTCTAGTCAGCACTTCAGTTTTAGCACTGTCTATCTAATAGCTGTCATCGCCACTTAGATTCTGAGACCAGCATGGGAGGAACTGATGGTCAGGATGTGGTTCAGAATGTTGTAGTTCATCTGTCAAACAGCATCATGGTAAGAGCCTTAGTCACCTTTCTCCTGAAGAAGTGAAGGTTTTAAACACAGGCTAAATCAGATATTTACCTTAAATTCAGCCACTTCATTCTCAGATGACTGGGCATATTCCTAATTACTCTGAGGAGTAGACTTTGGACTGAGAGAAATTCATTTTCTCAAGTTTAAATAACCATCCACAGTTGTTGAATTGTACCCAAGAAGTTTGAAATCTGTTTCAAGTTTAAGTTTAAAAAGGTTGGAATGCCAATTCATTTAACAAGAATGAGAAATAAAACTATAGACTGCAATGCTCATGTTAATGAGATTCATGCATTCTATTTCTTTAGTAAAAGTACCAGGAGGTATAGAATCATAATCAGAAGGTTATACTATGGTCAATATAGTGTTCCCTACTGATTCTGAAATAACCAGTTATATCCATCCACAGTTTTTGATCAAGTCTGGCTGACTTGCCAGTTATGGTGGGATAGGACTTGCCTAGGAGCCTTGACACTTCTGTTTTTTCTTGTACCTGATATTAACATATTGGGAAATAGGTAAGATGAGAAGCTAGTAATAAATTTTCTCTACATTTATGTTTAGCTGTAACATTCTTTGGTTTTATGTATATACACTAGAAGCAGTTAAGTGGATAATTAACTGTCTTGTTTCTGTTCACCAAAGTCCTCAAGGCCTTTTATACATATTAGTCCATTTAATAAACATTTGCTGAGGGCTTTCTGTGTGCAAATCATTATGTTAGGCATGGAAGTATAGGCAGAAATATACAGGGGCACCAGTGGAGATGCAGACATTTGGAATAGGCAATAGAGGAGAGAAAAATTAATTAATTTAATCTATGAAGGTCAGAGATGAATTTATGAAATATAGGATTTAAGATAGAATTTTAAGGATGGGTGTGTTTAGCAGACTTTGAGAACTATTGGCCTTGGGTCAAGGTTGGAGTTGCAAAATATCCATTAAGCTTGGTGTTCAGCAGCAGAACACTCTGAATAGGAACCCCATGTGTAAAGAGTGGGAAAGTGAGCAGTTTTTCTTTTTTTTAGCTACATGGGGACACAGTGGCTGATGAGAACTCTGAGTACTGATGGACTTTGGATACATTTAGGTTGTTAATCAGTACATGGTAATAAACTGTGCAAGTCTTCAGCAATCAGCCTGTTTTCCCTGTCATAAACTATGAGTGGCAGAAGAAACTAACCCTAATAGAAATCCAGAAGCAAAACCTAATGGAACACTCAGGGTATCTAAGACATAGAGGAATGTTTTGTTAAAGATGAAAGATAGTGTGGTCACTGTGGTCAGTGTTGGTGAAAAAAAGTGAGAGAAAAATTCTGATTCTTTTCCTTTTTGTCTTTGCTGGCATAACATAAATCTAAGATACAGAAAAAGATTCTTTCTCTCTGGTGTGAGAAACTGAAAGTGTAAAAGGATCAAAATGTATAATTGATGGTGAACCTGCTGCAACTCCCAGTGCAGAGTAGGAGGCTTCTGGGCCAACATGCTACAGCTCCCAGTGGAGAGGAGGCTTCTGGGTCAACATGCGGCAACTTGCAGTGCAGAGTGGGAGGCTTCTGGGCCAACCTACCACTGCTCCCAGCACAGAGGAGGTGAGTCACCAGCAACCCCCACCCTCCCTGGTTGAAATGAGAAGACATGTAAACAAGCCTCAGAACCAGACTTCCAGATCACCTACAAAAACCCCAAATGGAAATGAGAAGGAACACTCTGATACTCAAACACCTGGACTCCCTGAACTAGCAACAAAAGAGGATCTGGAAAAAATGAAATCAGAAATAATTTCTCACATAACAGCAGAGATTGTGCCCATAGTGCAAGACATGTTTAATAAATCCAGAGAAGACACAGACAAAAAAATAGAGAAGCTGAGGAACATGATGGAATCTCAACATAGGAAACAAATGGAATCCATAAAACAGATGCAAACAGATTTCCAGGAGATTAAAAACTCCATTGAAAGTCTATGCAGCAGAATGAGCCAATGTGAGGACAGGATTTCAGATATAGAAGATAAGATTGCAATTAGTGAACAGGAAAAGAAAAATTTCTTTAAAATTGTAAGGAAACATGAGAAATCAATCCAGCAGCTGGTAGACAATGCAAAGAAGAATAACATAAGGCTGATCAGAGTCAATGAAGAAACAGGAGAGAGTGCACATGACTTAAAAAACTTTTCACAGAAGTTATGGTAGAAAACTTCACAAGCAGGGGAAAAGAACTTGACATACAGATAAGTGAGGCATATAGAACTCCAACTAGCCTTGACCAAAAAAAAAAAAAAAGTACACATAGGGATATAATAGTTAAGATTTCAAAAACCCATCAGAAGAACAAAATTCTACAAGCAGTTAGAGAAAAAAAACAAATCACCTACAAAGGAAAGCCCATCAGAATCACAGCAGACTTCTCAATGCAAACTCTCAGGGCAAGAAGAGCTTGTAGCAAAGTATTGCAAGCCCTAAAGGAAAACAGCCTCCAACCCATATTGATGTACCCTGCAAAACTATCTTTCAAAATTGATGGTGAAAGAAGATACTTTCATGACAAAGAGCAACTTAGGAAATTCATGAATACCAAAAGAGCACTCCAAAAAATTTTAGACAATATCCTAGGAAAAGACAATGAGGATCACAACTCCAGGAAGCCCAGCAGAATGTGAATCCCTGGGGGTGTGACAAGAAATTAAAGGTAAGGGGGACAATCCAACAAAAAGAAAAAGTCATGACAATGAGAAGTCAATACGTATCAGTTATAACCATCAATGTTAATGATCTCAATTCACCAATCAAAAGAAATAGACTGGCAGAATGGGTCAAGAAGCAAAGTCCAACAACATGCTGCATAAATAAACACACTTATTTCAAAAAGAAACTCATAGATTGAAAGTTAAAGGGTGGAAAACAATACTCCATGTGACAGGAACCTGAAAAAAAGCAGGAGTGGCTATCCTCTTTGCAGATCAAGTGGGTTTCAAACCCATACTGATTAAGAGAGACAAGGACACTACATCCTTGTAAAGGGAACACTCCAAGAGGAAGAGATGACAATCATAAGCTAGTGTGCCCAACTATGTAAAACACATACAAACGGACATGAAAAATCATATAAGCACTAATATGATAGTAGTGGGGGACCTCAATACCCCACTGTCACAAATAAATAGATCAACTAGACAAAAAAACAAGCAATGAAATACTAGAACTCAAACTCTTGAACAAATGAACTTAACTGATGTTTACAGAGTGTTCCACCCCACAAAATCAGAATACACATTCTTTTCAGCTATACATGGGTTGTTCTCCAAAATAGACCACATACTTGCTCATAGAACTTACTTAGGTAAGTGCCAAGGAATTGAAGTTATCCCCTCTGTATTATCAGACCATAGTGTGATGAAATTGGAGATCCATAGCAAAAGAAACTCAAAAAATTTCATAAACACATGGAAGTTGAACAGCACACTTCTGGATAACCAAGTCACAGAGGAAATTAAAGAAGAAATCAGACAGTTCCTTCAATTAAATGACAATGACAATACAACATATCGGAATCTATGGGACACAATGAAAGCAGTCTTATGAAGGAAATTCATAGCAGGGAATACACATATTAGGAAAACAGAGTGAGCCCAATTAAACAACCTGATGCAGAAACTCAAGCTTCTAGAAAAAATAAGAGCAGGACAAACCCAAAGCTCATACAAGGGAGGAAATTATAAAGATCAGAGCAGATATCAATGCAATGGAGACTAACAGAACAATACAAAAAAAAATTAATGAGGGCAAGAGTTGTTTCTTCAAAAGAATAAAAAAAATTGACAAATCTTTAGCCAACCTTATCAGAAAAAGGAAAGAAAAGGCCCAAATCCATGCAATTAGGAATGAAAAGGGTGAAATTACAGCAGACCCAGCAGAAATGCAGAGGATCATCAATACCTACTTCCAGAACCTGTACGCCAATAAGATGGACAACACAGAAGAAATGGACAGATTCCTAGATACGTATGAATTAGCAAAGTTGAATGAAGATGACCTAAAAATTCTAAACAACCCAATATCAATGAATGAAATTGAAAACATAAATAAAATCTTACCAACTAAGAAAATCCCAGGTCCTGATGGCTTTGATGCTGATTTCTACAAGACATTTAGAGAGGAACTGCTGCCACTACTGTTTAAAATCTTCAATGATATTGAAAGGAAGCCATACTCCCAAATTCATTCCTGGAAGCAAGCATCACCTTGATCCCCAAAGAAAAGAAAACCCAACCAAAAAAGAGAACTGTAGGCCAATCTCACTAATGAACATAGATGCCAAAATCCCAATAAGATACTGGGAAATAGAATGCAGAAGATCATCAAGAAGATCATACACCCTGACCAAGTGGGATTCTTCCCAGGGATGAAGGGATGGTTCAACATACATAAATCAATGAATGTAATACACTACATCAATAGAACCAAGAACAAAAACCATATGATCATCTCAATAGATGCAGAAAAAGAATTTGACAAAATCCAACATGCATTTATGATAAAAAACCCTGTAAAATATTGGAGTATACATTCTCTACCTCAATCTGATAAAAGCCATCTATGAAAAACCAACAGCCTATATCATACTAAATGGTCAAAAACTGAAATCCTTCACACTAAAATGAGGAAAAAGACAAGGATGTCCACTATCACCACTCTTGTTCAAAACAGTTTTGGAAACATTAGCCACAGTCACTAGACAAGAGAAAGAAATACAAGGAATAAAGATAGGAAATAAAGAAGTCAAATTGACATTATTTGCAGATGACATGGTACTCTATATAGAAGACCCCAAGAACTCCACCAAAAGTCTTCTAAACTTAATCACCAAATTCAGTAAAGTAGCTGGATACAAGGTCAACATACAAAAGTCAATAGCTTTTCTGTACATGAACAACAGACTCACTGAGAGAGAAATAAGGCAAACAATTCCTTTCACAATAGCATCCAAAAAACTGAAATACCTGGGAATCAACCTAACAAAAGAAATCAAAGACCTCTTCTCTGAAAATTATAGCACTCTGAAAAGAGAGATTGAAGATGATATCAGAAAATGGACAGACATCCCCTGCTCCTGGGTAGGAAGGAACAACATAGTGAAAATGGCCGTACTTCCAAAACTGCTATATAGATTCAATGCAATCCCAATTGAAATCCCAGCAGCATACTTCATAGACCTTGAGAAAACAATCCAAAAATTCATTTGGAACCAGAAGAGACCCAGAATTACAAAAACAATTCTAGGTAACAAAGACCTGGCAGCGGATATCACAACCCCCAACTTGAAACTATACTACAAAGCTACTGTGATAAAAGCAGCATGGTACTGGCAAAGAAAGAAACCTGAGGACCAGTATATCTGATTAGAAGATGCAGAAACAACTCCAGACACACAGCCACCTCATCTTCAACAAAGGAGCCAAACACCCTCACTGGAGGAAAGATAGTTTCTTTAATAAATGGTGCTGGAAAAACTGGGTTTCAACTTGCCAAAGACTAAAACTAGACCTATATCTCTCACCATGCACTCAACTAAACTCGAAATGGAATAAAAATCTAAATATTAAATCAGAAATACTGAACCAGCTGGAACAGAGGTTAGGTAGAACTCTTGAAGACATCAGTGTAGGAAAAGGTTTTATGAACAAAACCTCAGTTGCCCGTGAACTAGCGCAAATAATCAACAAGTGGGATGTCTTCTCACTGAAAAGCTTCTGCTCAGCAAGAGAAACCACCAAGAGTGTGAAGAGACACCCCACAATGTGGGAAAAACTTTTCTCTTGCCATTCTTCAGACAAAGGTCTACTATGTAGAATCTGTAAAGAACTTTAAAAAAATCAGACCTCCCAAATATAAAGAACTAATCTGAAAATTGGCATCTGAAATGAACAGACATTTCTCACACAAAGAAGTAGATATGGCAAATAAACATATGAAAAAATGTTCAACATCACGGGTCATTTGAGAGATGCAAATGAAAACAGTGCTGAGATTCCACCTCACCCCAGAAAGAATGGCTGGTATCAAGAAATCAACCAATAACAAATGCTGGTGGGGCTGTGGGGAAAGAGGAACCCTTCTCCTCTGCTGGTAGGAGTGTAGACTGGTGCAACCACTGTGGAAATCAGTATGGAGATATATCAAAGAAGTAGGACTGGAAGTCCCATTTGACCCAACTATTCCACTGCTGGGGATCTTCCCCAAAGAATTAAAAGAATCATACCACAGTGATATATGTGCACCCATGTTCATAGCAGCACAATTTGTAATAGCTAAAACTTGGAAGCAGCCCAAATGCCCATCAACTGGAGACTGGATAAAGAAAGTGTGGGGTTTTTAATAAAATGGAGTACTACTTAGCCATAAAAAATGAGAAATTAGAGGCATTTATAGCTAAATGGATGCACATGGAGGTGATACTCTTAAGTGAAATAAATAGGACACATATATGCAAATACCAAATAGTTTCTCTACTTAGAGCAACTGAAAGTGTAAACAAGGACTAAAAGGTATAATAGGTAATGTGAAATTGGAAGACAAGGGGCAAAGGGGAAGGGGAAGTGGGAGGGGTAGGGGAAAGGAAAGAAGGGAATGGAATCAATATGAGAAAATTAAAAAATGGGAATAAAGTCTTTGCAAATAGGGAGGGATGGAGGGGTTGAAGGGAGGGCAGGGGAAGGGGAAAAAATAAGAACCAAGAGAGACTATGTAAAGGTGCAAATTACCAATGATGAATGTCATTATATTGTATACCTAAAATGTACCAATAAAATAAAATTTTAAAAATATATAATAGTTAATGTGAGACAGGAAGAAAGTGGACACCCAAGGGGTAAGAGGAAGCAAAGAAGGGAAAGAAAAAAATATGAGAAAAGGAAAAAATGGAAACAAAGTCTTTGTAAATAGGGAGGGGTGGAGGGGTTGACAGGAGGGCAGGGGAAAGGGGAAAGAAAGAAGAACCAAGATATATCATGTAAAGGTGCAAATTCCCAATGATGAATGTCATCATACTGTGTACCTAGAATGTACCAATAAATTTACTGAACTTAAAAGAAAAAGATTTCTTGATCTCAGAGTCAGGAGAAAGTAGTTAATGTTAGTAGTGAATGAATGTCATCATATTGTATACCTAGAATGTACCAATAAACTTCGTGAATTAAAAAAAAAAGATTTCTTGGTCTCAGAGTCAGGAGAATGTAGTTAATGTTAGTAAATAATGAAGGCTTCCAAATAGCAGGACATGTATTTTCTATTATTCTTCCTAACAGTTCTCTACTGTACTGCATATCACTGTTCCTCATCTAAATCACTTAAGGTTGCTTATGAAAATAATGAAGATTCCCACTGCTAATCCTAGACAGAATGAATCTGAATCTTTGGTTGGTAGGGCCCAGAAATTTTCATTTTAAATGGTTCAGATTTGACTTTTATATTCTCTTGAGATTGGGAACCACCTTCATATTTCCACATAAATGAGTAGCGTCTCTTAATTTCAGTATTGCTACTTGTGAATATCTATTCATTATAGTAGGAGCTACCATTTATGGAATACTTAATATGAACTGTTCTGAACATAGTCACCTGATTCTCATGACAAACCTTTATGGTGACAAATTATTCTGACAAGAAACCTAACCTGAGAAAAATTAAGCAAATTTTTCAAAGCCACAGGAGTAGTAGGACTCAAACAGTGAAAGACAAAAAGAGAAGGGAAATTTTGACAAACATTAATTTTTAAATATTTTTCTATGTAAAAATACTATATGTAAGAATTATATATTAATTGTGTGGCTATTATAATAAATATTAACTCCCAAGAACCTTGCATGCTTGGGAATTTCTTGGTTATATTATTAAATTGATATTCTGATGAAATGGAATGCCAGGAAGTTCCAGGCACTTTTGGCAGAAGTAATAGAGTTCATGTACTTTTCTTGCCAATACTAACATCACTTTATGACATTTATGAGGCTATAGAGACTTGTTTGTTTGGCTAATGTTCACATTTTTGGTTTGATAAGAAATTTAGGCAATTCCAGCAATGAAATGTATAGTTTTGGAAAATATGAACAGAAACCTGTTGTGTGACAATCTATTTTATTTTAATGAGATTTAGATCAATAAATACAAGGTTTATTTTTATAAAGCAATCCAAAAATCTCAATAAAAACATGTTGTGATTATTTTCTTACTCTACCCTTTACTCCTCTATAATTCCACTCAAAAGAAGATAAGAATTTCCATTCAGAGGACCCTTTGGCATGCCCATGGGCAAGCAGCTAGGCATGCAGGCTGACAGGCCCCTGGCTGACTGAAGCCCCGCTTGTTACGGCTTGCTATGCCCACCTGTGACCAGTTAGATGGCGAGGACCCTTCCACATGCCCATCAGCAAGCAGCTTATCCGTGCAGGTGCCTGCAACTCCCCCCCTCCACCTCTGGCCTGGCTGTGCTTCTACCTGATTCCACTACAGAGGCACAGGGTGGCATAAAAGCCATTGTCCTGAGCTGCAGAAGTGAACAACAGATAGAGGCCCTCTCTCAGGCCTTGATGAAAACTGAAGCCCACTGGAAAAGTGAAGAGAATCTGCAATAAAGGCACACCAGACCACTGTACTTGGTAAGTTGGAGGGATCATCACCTCTGATCAGAACCTGGACTATCTTCAGGGGAAGGGCAGCTGGAACCTGCACTAGAGCCTTGCAGAGTTCCAACCCACAGGAGGACAGGGAGCTCAACTTGGGACTTACAGCTAGAAATCTTCCTGAATCTCACGGGTCTGCGACAGGCTTGCTGAGACTCATTGACTTATATCTGCACACTGCTGCCCACGTTGTCTATTGTGACAGCAAAGACATACCCTGAAGGAGGCCCTTCGTTTTTATTTGTTATTTTCAAAATTATTATAGTATTTTTTTGCTCTTATTTTTAATTTTTTTCTCTTTCAGATTTTTACTTTTCTCTTTTTTTTCTTTCTTTTCTATTTTCTTTCTCTCTCTCTCACTCGCTCCCTTGCTGTCCTATATTGTTGTTCATCTCCCTTTGTGTTCCTGTTCTGGACCTAATTTGTATTTCTTCTTTATTTTTCTTTCTCTCACCTGTGTCCTTGGGTCTCACTGCTAACCTTCCCCTATCCTTCTACCTATCTATCCCTCCCTCCCCAACTCTTTCTAACTTGCCATCCCAAAGTGTAAAGTTGCTATATTGAAGAGTTTATTCACTATAAACATATGTTGGGTTGATCCTCAATTTTGATTTAATTCACACAGTTAAAGGTGATACATAGATTAATAACTACCACAAATTGTCATTTTCTAAGATGTACTTGATGCTATGGTGTTGCTGATTGTATGACTTGGGCTAAGGTATTGTGATTGATCTAATTAGTTGTCCTTCCTGGTATAATGAAAATGAGACAGCCTCAGAGCCATTAGAGAATCAAAACTTAATGACCAGCTATATCTGCCAGACACCTCTGAGAAGCAATCATTCCATAAGGGTTCTAACTACAAGCAACAAAGACACTTACAATGAGCAACTTTGGAGTATCAACCCAGGAATTAAACCAAGGACAATACCAAAAACAAAAATGAGCAGACATTTAAGGAAGGCACAAACTCAGACTTCCTTCCTACAAAAGGCAAATTCTGGGGGAAATGAGGTGGAAAAGTCTGATAATCAGCCACCTGGACATCTTGAACTGATGGCCCCAGAAGTAACAAAAACTGATGAATGAGGCCCTAGAAATATTCAAAATAGAAACAATTTCCCAGATAACTACAGAGATGGTGAGCAGAGTGAAAGACATGATTAGAGGCTCTAGAACAGAAACAGATAAAAAAAATAGATGAGCTCAGAAACATGCTTGAAGCCATGAACTCCCAGCATAAGAAAGAAATGGAATCCATGAAACAGACTCAAACAGATATCCAAGAGATTAAAAACTCCATTGAAAGTATGCACAGCAGATTAAGGGAATGTGAAGATGGAACATCAGATATAGAAGTCAGGATTGCAGTTAATCACCATGAAAACTGAGATTTCTTAAAAATAGTAAGGGACCACAAGAAATCAATCCAGCAGCTGCTAGATGATGCAAAGAAGAATAACATAAGACTGATAGGAGTCCACAAAAAAACAGGAGAAAGTACAATTGATGTAAAAAAACTGTTCACAGAAGTAATAGTAGAAAACTCCCCAGACAGCTGTAGGGAATTGGACATACATATAAGTGAGGCATGTAGAACTCCAACTAGCCATGACCAAAAAAAATCTACACTGAGACATATAATAGTCAAGATCCCAGAAACCAAACAGAACAAAATCTACAGGCAGTTATAGAAAACAAACAAAAGAAAGCCCATCAGAATCACAATCACAGCAGATGTCTCAACACAAACCGTCAAGTAAAGGAGAGCCTGGAGTGAAGTATTTCAAGCACTAAAAGAAAATAACTTCCAACCTAGACTGTTGTATCCTGCAAAATTATCTTTCAAAATCAATGGGGAAATTAGATACTGCCACGACAAAGAACACCTGAGAAATTTCATGAACACCAAACCAGCCCTCTAAACAATTCTAAACAATATCCTAGAAAAAGACAATGAAGGTCATAACTCCATGAGGGCCAACAGAGGGAAGCCACCAGGCAAGGTAAGAAACTAAAGTGAAAGGGGGAAAAATAAGAAATAAAAGAGCCAACAAAAGTAGACCATCATGACAAGGATGAGTCAATATCTATCAATTATAACCATCAATGTTAATGGCCTCAATTCATCAATCAAAGAAATAGACTGGCAGAATGGATTAAGAAGCAAAATCCAACAATATCCTGTGTACAAGAAACACACCTAACTCAAAAGGAAATTCATAGACTGAAAGAAAAAGGATGGAAAACAGTTCTCCATGTGACAGGAACCTAGAAAAAAGCAGGGGTAGCAATCTTATTTGCAGACAAAGTAGATTTCAAACCAAAACTAATTAAGAGAGACAAAGATGGTCACTACATACTTGTGAAGGGAACACTCCAAGAGGAAGAGATGACAATCCTAAATATATATGCACCAAATACAAATGCCTCCAACTATACAAAACAGATATTAATGGACATGAAAAACCAAATAAGCACTAATACAATTGTAGTGGGGGACCTCAATACCCCACTATCACAAATAGATCATGTAGACAAAAAATTCACAATGAAATTCTAGATCTGAGCCAAGCTATTGAACAAATGAACTTAATAGATGTTTACAGAGTGTTCTGACCTAAACAATCAGAATATACATTCTTTTTGGCTACACATGGGTCATTCTTCAAAATAGGCAACATGCTAGCTCATAGGAATGTCTAAGTAAATGTAAAAGAACTGAAGTTACCCCCTGTATATTATCAGACTATAGTGCAATAAAATTGAACATCAATAATGCAAGAAACTGCAAAACTCCCACAAAGACATGACACAATGAAAGCAGTTCTATGTGGGAAATTCATAGCAGTGAATGCCCATATTAGGAAAACAGAGAGAACTCAGATAAATAACCTAATGCAGAACCTCAAGCCCTAGAAAAAGAAGAGCATGACAAACCCAAAGCTCATATAAGAGAGGAAACTATAAAGAGCAGAAATCAATGCAATGGAGACTAAGAGAATGATACAAAAAAATCAATGAATCAAAGAGTTGGTTTTTTGAAAGAATAAATAAAATCGATAAACCTTTAGCCAATCTTATCAAAAAAAGGGAAAAAAGGCTTAAATCCATGGAAATAAGAACAAAAAACGTGAAGTCACAATAGACCCAGCAGAAATCCAGAGGATCATCAATACCTACTTAGAGAAACTGTACTCTAACAAAATGGAAAACACAGAAGAAATGGACATATTCCTAGATACATACAAATTGCCAAAGTCAACTGAAGAATGTAGAAAAATTCTAAACACCCAACTACAATGAGTGAAATTGAAAATGTAGTAAAAATTTACCAACAAAGAAAATCCCAGGTCCTGATGTTTCACTGCTGAATTCTACAAGACATTTAAAGAAGAACTATTGCCATTACTCTTTAAACTCATCAAAGAAATTGAAAGGAAAACAATACTTCCAAATTCATTCCTGGAAGCAATTGTTGCTCTGATTCCAAAACCAGGGAAAGACCCAAACCAAAAAGAGAACTACAGGCCAATCTCCCTAATGAACATAAATGTAAAACTACTCAACAAGATACTGGCAAACAGAATACAGAGTGTCATCAAGAAGATCATACATCCTGACCAAGTTGGATTTATCCAGGGATGCAAGGATGGTTCAACATTCATAAATCCATAAATGTAATACACTATATTAACAGAGTCAAGGAGAAAAAGCATATGATCATCTCAATAGATGCAGAAAAAGCAGTCAACAAAATCCAACACCCATTCATGATAAAAACTCTACATAAAATTGTAATAGAAGATCTTTATCTCAACCTGATTAAGCTATCTATGAAAAACCAACAGCCAATATCATACTAAATTGTCAAAAACTGAAAACTTTCATGCTAAAATCAGGAACAAGTGAAGGATGCCCACTATCACCACTCCTGTTCGATGTAGTTCTGGAAACATTAACCACAGCAATTAGAAAAGAGAAAGAAATAAAAGGAATAAAGATAGGAAAGGAAGAAGTTAAACTGTCATTATTTTCTGATGGTATGATACTTTACATAGAAGACCCAAAAAACTCTGCCAAAAGACTTCTAGACTTAATTAACAGATTCAGTAGAGTAGCTGGATATAAGGTCAACACTCAAAAAACGATAGCCTTCTTATACACAAACAACAGACTCACTGAAATTAGGGAAACAATTCCTTTTACAATAGTATACAAAAAAATGAAATATCTAGGAATCAGTCTAACAAAGGAAGCAAAATACCTCTATATTGAAAACTATAGCACTCTGAAAAAGGAGATCGAAGGTGATATCAGAAAATGGAAAACCATCCCTTGCTCCTGGGTAGGAAGAACCAATATAGTGAAAATGGCCATACTTCCAAAACTACTATATAGATTTAATGCAATACCAATTGAAATTCCAACAATATACTTCACAGAACTAGAGAAAACAATCCAAAAATTCATTTGGAAACAGAAGAGACCTAGAATAGCAAAAGCAATTCTAGGCAACAGAGACATGGCAGGGTGTATCACAACCCCCCAACTTAAAACTATACTATAAAGTTACTGTGATAAAAACAGCATGGTACTGGCAAAGAAATAGACCCAAGGATCAGTGGAATAGATTAGAAGATGCAGAAACAACAGACACACTCAGCTACCTCATCTTTGATAAAGGAGCCAACCATCCTCACTGGAGGAAAGATAGCCTCTTTAATAAATGGTGTTGGGTCCAAGATGCATCATGTAAAGGTACAATTCCCAATGAGAAATGTAATTGTGTTGTATTCCTACAATGTACCAATAAAAGAATTTAATAAAAAAAATTAATGGAATAAAAGAGTCCACAGAATAGAAAAACAAAATAAATAAATGGTGTTGGAAAAACTGGATTTCAACCTGCAACAGATTAAAAGTAGACCCATACCTATCACCATGCACTAAACTAAAATCAAACGGGATTAAAGATCTAAATATTAAAACAGAAACACTAAACTTGCTGGAAGATAAGTTAGGTAGAACTCTTGAAGACATTGGTATAGTCAAAGACTTTACGAAGAAAACCTCGGTAGCATGAGAACTAGCACAAAGAATCAACAACTGGGATCTTGTCTTATTAGAAAGCTTCTGCACTGCAAGAGAAACCACCAACTGAGCTAAGAGAGAACCTACAATCTGGGAAAAAAATTTTAGCAGCTGTACCTCAGACAAAGGACTACTATCTAGAATATATAAAGAACTGAAAAAAATCAGACCCCCAAATTCAAAGTCCCAATCCAAAAATGGACATCTGAAATGAACAGACATTTCTCACACAAAGAAGTAAAAGAGCAAATAAACATATGAAAAAATGTTCAACATTACTGAGATGCAGATGAAAACAACACTGAGATTCCACCTCACCCCAGAAAGAATGGTTGCTATCAAGAAATCAACCAATAACAAATGCTGGTGGGGGTGTGGGGAGAAAGGAACCCTTCTCCATTGTTGGTGGGAGTGCAGATTTGTACAACCACTGTGGAAATCAGTATGGAGATACCTCAAAGAACTAGGGCTAGAGGTTCCATTTGACCCAGCTATTTCCCTGCTGGATATCTTCCAAAAGAATTAAAAGATTCATACCTCAGCAATATATGTGCACCCGTGTTTATAGAAGCACAGTGTGTAATAGCTAAAGCTTGGAAACAGCCCAAGTGCCCATCAACTGGAAACTGGAAAAAGAAGATGTGTTTTTTTTTGTTTTTATGTGTTTTTTTATAAAATGGAGTACTACTCAGCCATAAAGAACGAGTAATTAGAGACATTTATAGCTAAATGGATGCATATTGAGGCCATACTCTTAAGTGTAATAAGTAGGACACACGTGTAAATACCAAATAGTTTCTCTGTGAGAAACTGAAAGTGTAAATAAGGTTTAAAAAGAGTACTTGATAATTTGAAATAGAAAGAAAAGGTCCAAAGGGGTAGGGGAAGTAAGAGGGGAAGGGGAAAAGAAAGAAGGGAAAGGAAAAATTATGAGAAAAGGAAAAAATGGAAACAGATTCTTTGTCAATAGGGAAGGGTGGAGGGGATGAAAGGAGCACAGGGAATGGGGAAAAAAATAAGAACCAAGATACATCATGTACAGGTATAAGCATCCAATGATAAATGTAAATGTACTGTATGCCTAAAATGTACCAATAAAAGAATTTAAGCAAAAAAAAAAAAAAAAGAATTTCCATTCAGTGGACCCAGTAATATTGTGAAGTTTCTTAAGGCAACTCTTACAAGTACCACATGAGATTATAACAAAGGAGAAGAGAATTAAGCAATACATTTATCCCTCTAGGAAATTAGCATTTGAAATATACAAAAAGAAGTAAAATATATTCAGTATATTATAGACTTATTAGATATGAATGATAAGCGAAAGCAAAGGGAAAAAGTCCAATGTGATGTAACTTCTTTCAAAATTAAGAGGTCATTTATTTTACAGATGCTTTATCTGCTGATAAGATCAACATTTTCTTTTACATGTGCTTACTTCTGATTTCTAAATGTTTAGTCACAAGTTTTGAAATGTACTGTGAAATAAAAATAAGCAAGATTCATTGTCCTCCCTCTTTTTGTTTGGATTTTATACAATAAGAAGCTAAGGATCCTTTGTTCCCATATATTTTCTCTTCTGAGTTCAGAACTACTGGCAGCTATTTGATGTATTTTCTTCCTGTTTCCCCAGTTTATACTTTTCCTGTATGTATACCTTTGATAGCCTAAATTAGAATTTTTTTTTTTTGGTACCGGGCATCCAACTCTGGTCCTTGTGCTTGCAGGGTAGGTGGCGGAACAACTGAGCTAAATCCCAGGCCCAGAATATTTTAAATATATTTATCTAAACTGCATTTTTAACTTAAGATGTACTATAGGCATTTTCTAGGTCATTTCATACAGGACTTTAGCGTTTTAATGTCTGTGTATTACTAGGATTGAACCTTTCCCCTGTTTTAATTTCCCCTCTTTTTCCTATTATAAACACTTTTTCAGTAAATAGCATTGCAAGGAATGTATATTTCAAATTTCAATAGCTATTACCATCCAAATCACTTTCCACAAAATTTGTACCAGTTTGCCCTCCCACAGTATATGAGAATATATTTTCCCCACAGTTTGCTGGCACTGGCTGTTAGCAATCATTTTAATCATGGCAATCTGGTGAGGAAAAATCATATTTGTTTTACTTTGCAATAAAGAATTGGATGAATTAAGTTTGTCTGCTGTATTTCTGAAATGTACATGTAATCTAGAGTGGGGAATAAAAATGATAGCTGTTTAGTTAGAACTAAACATCATTTTACTGTTCATATCCTTAACCTCAGGTTCCAAGCAACTTCTGTTTAGCAGGATGTTAATTTATTCAAACATTTCAAAGTTTAACCTCAATTTTTGTTACTTCTGCAAGGCAACTAGGTGAGGATAAGTAATTCTACTTGTTTGAAAAATTCAGGCTGCTTTGTCTTTACCATCTTCACTTGTTACTGGGAATAATCTTCATTCTTATTGCCCCATATGACAAATTACATTTTAAATTTTCAAATCTATACAAAACACCCAGATTTATGATTTTGAAAAGTTTCTGACTGATGCTAATTCATTTGAGCTCTTTCATTAGTGTTCTCATAAATTAAAACCATTTGTTTCTTCTTTAGAATAAGGTCTTGTTGGATAAGAAACTGAAATGAGATGCTCTTTTCTCAAACAAGCAAATTCCTCTGAAGGCTTAGTCATAAAACCCATCACGGAAATAATGCTTGTCTTACAATCAGGTCAGAAATGATAACTGAAACCATAGAATCCTTCAGATAAGCTACCTGTGTAATCAGGGGAAAGAGCTGAAAGCCTAATAGAAGGCTTTGTGTTGGAGGACAGTGATTGAAGTTCAAAAGGCTTAGCAGAGGTCAAGTTGGCAATGTCAGGTATTTCCCCAAGTTTACTTCATTCAATTAAGTTGAAACAATCTGCTCCTGTGAAAGAGTTAGTGGCTTTCCTTACACTGGAGGGGCCTAGGCAAGGGGATGCTTGGTTTTCTCTGTACCGTAACCGTGTCTGGAATGATTTTAGAAAGAGAGATTGAAACAATTTGTGTGAACTCTGTGGGAGAACATAGATGCAATATAATGATTGCAAAGCTTGTGAATTTTACCAGGTGCATTTTAAAAGGAGGAAAGATGTATTTATCTGTCTATATTAGCCAGCTTTCAGTAGCCAAATTCATTTCAAACTTATGTTGTTTCTAGATGGGACGACCATTCCCTGGTCTGTCCCATTAATTGAGCTGGTTTTCTTCCTGTTTAGTCTAAACCTCTGTCGATTGCCTTGACCCTTGCCCAACTGAGGAACACAGATGCCCTGGTTTGGGGGCTTTCTTGGAAGTTTCTGTATTCTTATTTCAAGGCTGCTTTATCTGGGCAGATTTTAGGGCTCAAACATAAACGTGTCTAATGTTCCTTTTTTAAAAAGTAATTTTCACATGGTTTCTTGGAATGTTGCTTTTTTTTTTAATGTCCACTCTTATTTCTAGGTTGAAATAATTATTTTACAAACATGAGTGAATTTTGTGGGGAATAGAAATGGGACATACCCTAACTGCAGCAAATTATCAGATTACAGAGATAAATTGATACATGAGAGGTTCCGGAATACTGAGTAATTACTGCACATACCTCCAGGAAATTCACACACACACACACACAACACACACACACACACACACACACACTACATTAACATCCTGCCTATATGTATATGTATTTTTAATTATAAAAATATTTAGGAGATAAAATATCTATTTTTAAATTGATAGCGTGATACACTATTATCGATATGTTTGTTACATATATATTTTTAAAAGCCCACAACGTCATTAGTCAGACATTTGGGCAAAACAAATGTGAACAGAAGTGTTATTTTTTTTCAGTAGTTCGTAAATCTGGCTAATCGTTACATTCATGTAGGTTTACTGAGACCTACTGAATCAGTCTCTAAAAATTGAGATCTAGCAACTTACAGTCTAAGGTCTCTGATAATTAGAACAGCCAACATTGTGAAGCATAAAATAGTCTAAAATAACACGTCATTTTGTTCTAACCAGTTTGATGTTGAGGGAATTGGGCAATTTACCAAGGGAGCACTAATTCCTGACTTTTGTAATGCATCTGAACACTGTAGTCACAAAATTGCCTCATTGAAGCTTTCCAGTACTCGCCTGACTTTCTCATTGTTGGCTCCATTTCACAGATGAGGAAATGGCAACTGTTAAAATGATCCATGTTATAAAGTTAATTGATAGAAAAACCAGAATTCTGTCCCAATCCTTCAGGGCGCAGATTCAGGCTTTTAGCACACTGACTTCTAGTGGCTCTGAAGCAAAAATTATGAAAATTCTTCTCTACTAGGACTTGTCTTTCCATCCTCCTAAAATATCCTCTGAGGTCATTATGATTTCAGTGTAGAGCCCACTTGTTGAGTTGGTATATCCTCATCTTCACAATGGATGATGGGTTAGGCCACTGAAGCATGGCTTCTACCCTCAGGTTCTTGTTGGCACGATGGGATTTACTACATAGAACAGGAGTAAAAAGCAATAAGTAGAATGTGGACTTCCAGTGCAATATCAGTTTAGAGACAATCGTTTGGGGCTAAAATTTTTAGGGAAGATTCTAGAAAAAGCAGGATTTGAATTTAGGTTATGAGAATGGGGATTTAGAAAATTCAGGAGAAAATATTCCAGGTATGAGAAGGACAGGGCAAAAGAGTGTGTGTGTATGTATGTGTATGTGTGTATGTATGCACACAAGGTATATGCACACAGGTGCTTGTGTGTGCCATTATTGGTGCTCAAGAGGAGATTAGTACTTCTGGGAGGTGGAGCAGGTATGGAAGATAAGGCCATGCACCTTTCGGGGTGGCCAGACTCCACAAGGTGCTGTAATTATCAAGTTTAAAGGTGCCTTTCAGGGTCATTGCCCTTTTCCTCCACACTTTGTTTATTATTCTCTCATGCATGTGCTCTCAGCTCCGGGAAAATGCTTTAACCTAATGCTCCAAAACCCTCTGTCATTGTCCAGAATCAAATTAAGCACAGTGACTGTGACCACTGCTCTGAGACACACATAGGATTTGGGACGTTGAAAGACACAAAAGCCCCAGCACAATAGACAGAGAAGCAGCAGGTTCCTGGAATATGACTAATTTTTCTCAGGCTGTTTAGTAACAGGTGGTATTTATCTAAGCAGACTGCCCTGGGCAGCTGGCTGATGGGTTCTTCCAGCTGGACATCTTCTCCCCATTTAGTCTGACCACACCTGCTTCAGACAGCAAACAAGAGCCTTTCTCATCTCCAGTATCTGTATGTGGGGGGCTAGGGGTGCAGATCAACCACTCAGCTTCCAGCTGTAGTGTCTGATAATGTCTAAGGATCCCATCTGGCCTCCTACCAGAAAAAAAAGAGTTAGGTTTTAGGTTTAGAAGTGGGCTCCCTCCACCCATCTAGTTGTTCTGTCCTGTTGTGTGCTTTCTTTTAAGAAAGAGATTTCATCATCAGCTGCTCTCATGTGATCTGATTTATCTCCCATTAAAATTTCCTTTCCTTGAAACATGCACTGACATGAGGGTACCTGTCCCTTCAAGCTTTTATTGTACTGAATTAAAGAATAGTAGAATAGTCTCATGAAAGATTAATCACTTCCTGCAAGCATCTTGTACCTGCAGACAGGCAATTACTGAAATATGTCTGAAAGAAAACAAGAAAGGATGTTAAAATGTGTTGGCCAGGTATGTTTTGGCAGTGTGACTACAAAACTTGTTTGGGTGCCAGATTTTTGGAGCCAAAAAGAACTTCTGTGCTGAGTTAATGGATCATAGTTTGTTTTGTGCATGAGGAGCAATGTTTTCTTTGTAATGATAGCCAAAACTTTGACATTGCACAGGTATTTCTCTTGAGGCTGTACAAGTGTATACATTCTTATTTACTTCCTTGTCTAACTTGAATGATGAATTATCCATTTGGACTAAATTCCAGTTCTTGCAATTTAGAGAATCTTGTCTCTCCAATGCTAGGCCTGATAGTATGTGTTCAATACATATTTGAGGACCAGTAATCTTTATTTTGGTGATGTCAAAGAGTTTAGTAAAAGAGGGGATGATTCTAAGCATTGTCATTAGCTCAGTCCTGAAAACCTAGCAAGTAGCAGAGTTCTAGGTTTATCATCACCTTCACTCAGAATTTTCCATTTCTTAACTGTGTTTCAGGCTTTGTGTTAAAGGCTGATTTTAAGAAGCTGAGAATTACTGGTAAGAGAAATTGTAATACAACAACATTAACAACAAAAGTAGCATTGATTGAGCATTTGTGATATTCTAGCTACTTCAGCATTTGTACATACTACTAATTTGTTTCATCTACAATCATTCCAGGTTTTCAGTTGTGTACACTGACCACGCAGAGTAACACTGCTTCGTGTAATTTACCCAAAGCTAGTAAATAGTGGAAGTAGGATATGAATAAAAGTACAAAAAGAAAGATAGAATGTGTGGAGTGCTCTAGTGCTCAATACATGCTAGGAGGCAAGATAGGAGATAGGAGGTATCCTTGACTCAATGTAATGAAAGTCAGAAAAGAATTTCATGAGGAAGTGATGATGTCTTAAGCCTGTAATCTGGAACCTCTATTTTCAAGGTCTGGTTCTAGTTGTTTCCATGTTCTTTGCCACTTAAAGGGATCATTGTGCTCACTTTCCGACATCTCTTCTACTGGTATCTTAACTAGTTACTTAACTTTAAACTGTGTTGGTGGCAAGGGCTGGAGCTCCAGAGGTAGTCATATTAAGGTTTGAATCTTGTCTTTTGCATTCACAAATGTGTAACATTGGGCAAGTTACTGAACAGGCTAATTATATTCATCTTCTACTTCTGTTTAAAGGCTAATTGAGATTATACATACACAGCCCACAGAAGGTGCTCAACAAATACTAATTTTATTTTTCTTGTAATGCCTTTTTTGCCTATGTTTCTCCATATGTTTATTATGGTTCCTTGCAAATAGATGCTTAACACACATTTGTTAATTTGATTTTTATGGAAGTGGAGAAATAAATGAAAACATTATCGTTTTATTATTAGCTAATCATACATATAGTATCTTTCCATAATATTTTTCTCTTTCTTTTTTTCCTCCCTCCTTACTCCTACCCTCTCTACTTAGCTGAAATCCTCCTTGCCTTTCAGGTTTTGACTGAAAGGAAGCCGTCTCCAAAGAGTTTTTCCCTGGCTGGCACAGGCTCCCTTCTCTCTGCTTCTGCAGCGCATTGGGCAACAGGAGCTACACGTGCTTTATTATCATTATTTTATTGAAGTGAAATGCATATGATATAAAATTAGCCATTTAGAGGGAACAATTGGGTGGCATTTAGTATATTCACAATGTTGTGCAATCACCACTTTTATTTAGTTCCCAAACATTTTCATCAGTTCAAAAGAAAATGTTGTGTCTTTTAAGCAGCCACTCCTTTTTTTCCCTCCATCAACCCTTGGCGATCACCAATCAGTTTTTCTGTCTCTCTGAATTTACCTATTATGGATATTTCATATAAATGGAATCATACGATACATGAACTTTGAGTCTGGCTTCTTTTACTTAGAATAATACTTTTGAGATTTTACAATGTAGCATGAATAGTGCTTCATTGCTTTTCATGACTGAATAGTATTCCATTGCAGGTACATACCAGGTATGATGCTTTATTATTTTCCGTATGTCAGAATGTGACCAAATTAAACCTAAAGACAGAACGAGAGTCTGGAGTTGTCTATACTTAAAACAAGCCCAATACCAGCAGGTCTTGAAAACTTTGGTTTAAGAAAAAGATGCCAAATCTGTTTCATAAAGACAGTTTTGGTCATGTGAAAGGAAAACAATGTACAATAATCTCACTATGGGATGCCCTAATAAAGCGTAAGGTAAGAAACAAAACTTCATTACTCTTTACCCAGCTCTCTAGAGCCTGTCCAAAAAATGCCCTGGGTTAATTCTTACAAACTGGGCTTCTCATCATTTCACAGTCCTCCATCTAGACTCTTTAGGGTTGCATTTTGTTGTTGATTTTACTTAAACCTCTTTAGGTGGTTATAATATCCAGCCCACATAGAAGACTATTGCCCCAGAATAAGGAATCTCTCATACCTGCAGCCAAAGGCCAGTCTCCTGGTCAAAGCTTCTGTGGCATTTTTATCTCACTTGTACTGATTCCTGTTGTGGCCCATTCTTTGGCTCCCAAGATCTATGCTGTATTATCCATCATGGTGCCTGCCATATACTGGGTGAAAATAATCACTTTATGAACCCTAAGTACAAAAGAAGAGGAATATTTTTTTAAAGTTTTCAAAAATAGAATAAATGTGTACACATTGTTTCAAGCAATACTTTTGAACTGTCAGAAATCCCAAATAGTTAATAACCACCAAAGAGATCTGGATAATGAAGAAAGAGCACTTTGCCATGATACATGTAAATTAAACTACTGAACAGTTGTCAGACTTTATAGAATCTGCTGGTTCAAAGGACTACCAACTCCAAACCAGAAGCTTCAATTTGCATTTTAGGAGCACCACCCTACCCTAGGAACTCGCACTAACAATTGTCTGTGGAATGTGGAAAACTCAGTTTCTGATTTATTGAGCAGGGTTACATGTGGAAGGCACCATGCTAGGGATTGAAGCAGGTACAATTTGAAGAGGATTTAGATTGGTCTGTTGCATGTTAATTCCTTCCTTAACTGTGGCTCACTTGCCTAGCATGTATACAGCCCTGGGTTCAATTCCAAGCACTGTAAAACAAAACAAAAACAAAGCCCCAGAAATACTACAGAGGATGAGAGTTGTAAGAAGAAGTGAACACTTAGCTTGAGGATTATCAGAGAAAGTATAAATGGAAAAAGAAGGGATTTTGATCTATTTTTGAAGATGTGTAGCACTTTTGTCTAGGAAGAAGACGATGAAGGCTATCTCCAGGTGACAAATGGTCTGAGTTAGGCTAATGAGATTGCCTATTGAGTTTGACTCTGAGAAGACTTATTGTTTCAGCATATAGAAAACAAAATGTGTAGCAGGTTAAGAAGCCAGCACATCTGAGGAGGGGAATGAATTTCCTTAAGAAAACAGAGACCTCAAATCTGGATTGGAAATTGCAGCCAACTCAATTTGATGATGGCCATTTACTGCTGAGGGAACCCACGGGGGAGGAAGTGAATTTCTTTGGAAATTGAGGGTCTCGTCTTAAATCTAGATATGGAAATGGCTCTGATAATGGCCTTAAACTTTTAAAATTCTTTTTAAATCACAAGAGTAATTATAAAGGCTACCTTTGCTGAAATTTATGTTCTCTCTTTCTAGATTCATAGCTATGAATCTCTTTGACAAGCTGTCAGTATAAAAACTACCCTGAGAGTCTACCTTCATACTCTTTTATTAAGCATACATGTTTGTTCTATAATTTGGCTGCTTAGTTCATATTTCTCATGTATTACTTTCTTCCAGTCTGGAGAGATGAAAGTATATTGCCTAGATGAGAAGGGATTTATTTGGATTTTTTCCATTTGGGTATTGTGCTTGCTTTACAGTTACATTTTCACCTACGACTATCTAGTCTCCATGTAAATTAAAGTATTTTAAGCAAGATTTTGTTGCAACTCTGGGATCCCTGTAGTCCAAGGACAACAGAAGCATAAGATGGGCCGGGGATTTAGCTCAGTGGTTTTGCCGCCTGCTGCGCAAGCTCACGGACCCAAGTTCAATCTCCGGTACCAAAAATCCAAAAAAGAAACATAAGATACTTCCTTGTATCTTGGAAGCACAACACCTTACAGCTAGTAAAAATCTTTTGTGGTTCCCCAAGAACATTTGTATGATAGTCTCTATATTTCAGATTAGAGGTACTCATACAGCATTACATTGTATAGAAGTCTTGATATTAGTCTCTTACCTGCCTTGGGAACCTAAAAACAGACCATAGACAAAGGGGAGCAGCAGTCCAAGGAGTAGAGTGTCTTGGGGAATAATCCCATGAGGGCTAAGTGACAGATGTCGTCAGAACCCATTTCGTGATTTTAAAGGTCTTCTCCAGTGCAGTTTCACTCTGGAATGCTAAAGAGTGCCAACTTTGGACTTGTGGTCTATGTGGTCATGAGGTTTGAACCATGGCTTACTTTACCTGGCACTGGGAAACCTGGGACAATTTAGTCAGCCTTTGCAAATTTCAATTTTAGAGCTGCAATTGGGGATAAAAGTATTAACAACTTCTTAGGTTTAATGAGGATTAAATGAAATAATGTGTATGGTGCACAGTATGCCTTGCACACAGTAAGCTCTTAAAGAATGGTAGCTTAGTAGGTGTTGGCATTCTAGGATCATACCCGATAGCCACCCTCTAAGTCTTAGCTACTTTTTCTGTAATTTACCATTTCAAGTAAGTTTCACTTTGCTATTCTTTTCCATACTTTCAGTAAACTCACACATTATTTGAAAATCTGGAGAGATTTACTTTTCAATTATGGTTTATATAGAGCATATGAGAATTTATAATACAGTCTAAAATATTTATAAAATGTGTTTTTATAGCCAAATTAATAATAGGGGCAATGAAGAAAAAGCTTTTTCTGGAATTTGAATGATATTTTCAATCATTACTTTATTCTGATAGTTAAGAAAAATTTGTTTAAGTGTTATCTGGATTGTTCATTCATTTATTCATTCATGAAAGTATCCAAAAGGTTCAGGATTGTATTAAGTATTCAATTTTTCAAATTTATGATCTGACATTTGTTGATCAAATACAATTTAATAAATAAGGGACAAAATCTGGAGATAGACTAATAAGGCTTTTTAGCTACTAGGTGATCTAGAATAAAATGTTAAAGAAGTAAAAGGAATAAGGTAGATGCATATGGATTTCATTTTCCTTGAAATATAGTTTGATCTGAAAATTAAGGGAAAACTAGGACAAAATATTTTTTGAAGCCAATTGTTAAAAAAGGTAAATATTTTGCTAAATGCAAAGTAATACCAAATTCAAATATTTGTTTTAATCATCGTTGCCAAAAGCAAAAGATTTTTTTCTTTTAAATAATAATGAAGAGTCTTTACCAAAATCAACTTTCTCCTTGTTTTTCTCCTATGATTAACAGGCCTTGGGGAAAGAAATTCTAAGTAAAGCTCCATTGTTAAAATCCTGGCTGAGTGTTTGGAGACTGGGATACCATATTTCCAGATAGAGATTTATGAAAATTTTTAGAAATCAGGAACTAGGAAAAAGGCATTTTAAATTAAATTAAAGCCTAACTTTAGAACTTTATGTTTTTATTGCTATAGTGAATGCTATCTTCAGATTTTAATTTTTTCCCAGAATTGGAAAAATATTTTTAGTAAAGTTATATTCTGGTTAAATGTTTCATAATTTCCTAAGCTTCAAATAATTCATAATATTCATGGAACTTTGTCTTGGGCAGAATGTTCTAGTTCATCTTCTACGTATACAATGGGTAAACTTGTGCTTCTCAATGACTGAGAGAGTTATTTTCCCCCAGATAGGTGTATTTCCTCTTAGAGAGCCTCACCCAGCCCAGATTTTCATCTGAAGAAGTTACTTAAGTGTTAAAAAGAGAATAAATCCATCTTTATAAACAACTGATGTCCCAGTTCATAGTGTAAAACTGAAAAACAATCTGATTGTTCTAGAAACAAAGAATTTTACTAAACACTGGAAATCTGTGAAAAAGGACAAACACAGTCTTCTCTAGAATGTTAATGATCTAAAGTTATTTAGAGAAAATTCCCAGAAAAAAAGAATAAATGAGAGTATGGGTCTTGTAGAGAAGTTTACTGCAGCCAGGAGTAATCTCTAAATACCTCTCAACTCCTTTATGGTCTCTGTTCCCTTGTGTGGCTCAGCTTACATCCTGTAGCAGCCAAGGTAGAATGAGGAAGTCCCTGGCTCTCTGCAGCACTTAGATCTTTGTATGAGTGCTACCTCTCTGTGCAGGGGAGATCAGTTAGCTGCAGCAAATAATTTCAGAGAAAGTGCAATCAGCACTCACCACTGGCTGAAGACAGGGATTAACAGAAAAGTTTAATAAAGATCACACAAGCTTGTCTCTTTGCATCTCTGCCCTCTGGCATACAGGCATATATACAGAAATCTCTCTGTGAAATTGCTCCTTGAGTCCATGTCTTTATAATTGAGCTTATCATATAATGAAAGAGCCTCTTCCTATACTGAAGAAAAGAGTAAATGTGCAGCCACCTAATATGGATGAGCTGTTATTAAATCCTGATCTAGAGGGAATACATTAGGTAGGATAAACAATGCAAAGAGAGAAAATACCTGCCAGAGTGACATTGGGTATAGATTATTTCTTTAAACACTCAATGGTTAGAAATTATGATAATGATGCTTTTGGTATAATTTATAATAATTTATCTCTGTTAATTTGTATATACTGAATCAAACTAACCATATGTTTCTTATAGAGTGTAGCATGTATCTTTCCATATTTTGGTATGAGTATTTATTTAATTGATAAAGATTTAGAGTTGATGGTGGTTGGGAAAGTAATTAATAGCCAGCCTTAGGCATGAGTCAGTGTATGCTTATAGCTTGTAAACAGATGATGATCAATGGGTACTGATTTGGTCTTACAATGCCGTGTAAAGCCTCATAGAATTACATTAAATAGAAATGAAACTTGACTCTTCTCGCTTGGAAATTTAATTTTGAAAAAGGGGATCATGGCACCCCCAAATGGCACATGTCTGCTGACTATGGAGTGTAAGATGCTGTAACTAAATCCTAAAAGCAAGGGCTGAAAATAGAAATAAGTGGAAAAGAGGGAAGAAAATTATGTCAGGAAACCCAGCAACCACTAATGGCTATTTTTTGATCAAAGGCGTCTAGACACTACCTAACTCCATTCTTACTTTTATGACTGCTGCAGAGGGGTATGCACGCTCATTATCTTATTTAGTGTTGGAAGATGTCTATGTAAACAAACATCTCCTGAACACTTGTCCACTTGTCAGAATTCCTGTTGTCTGGGCTTGTTTAAAAGTCTGGATTGGTGCTATTATTCATTTGGAAACTACAGCCAACAGCCCACTAGCTTATAGATTTATTACAATTGAAAAACAGACATGTCATTATATATTTTGTGCTTTAGTTCTAGGCTAGCTGAGAGATCCTCTAATGCCAAGGAGCACTTTTCTAATTGTGCAGCGTACACCATGGATATGTTGCCTAGAGGACCCAGCTCTTTTTTGAGTCAATTATGATTTCAAATATTTTTGTCCTCTTGTCCCCCTCTCATTTATACTTATCACGTTTTTTGATGTGTAATGCAAAAAATTATCATAAATGCAGGTATGGGCCTTTCGTCCCATTGGAAATAGTAATGTTGAACATCTATTGACATTATTTATATTAATATATTGACTATATTGACATATATTCCAGACGCTTTGCATATATATTCCTCATAACAGTTTTTCTGAGTAAAATATCATTATCCTAGTTTTTTTCACAAATGGACAAACTGAGAACTCTGGAAGGTTAAGAATCTCCTTCAATACTACCCAGCTAGTAAATAGAGAAATCAGGATGAAAATGAGGCCTGATTGTAAAGCCCCTATTCTTTTTACAAGACTCTAGAAAGTATCCCTGGTCCAGGCCAGGGTGTGTTGAATAGAAGACCTCTGATTTGCCTTTGGATGTTTCCTGTATGGATAGACATGGGAAGCACTTTTGATTTCCAATATAGTAATTTTCATTATAGGTAAAAATTCGCATTCATGACTTTAATTAGTTGACTGAGTTGAGTCACAGGACCTTTGAGAATGGGATACAGGACCCATGAGGGTGAATGATTCCCGAGAAAGAGAGCTATGCAGCTGAAAATGGGAATATAGCTCAGGTGCCTCTTCAGCCACCAGGGGCCAGTGTCTAGGTGCTAGAAAACCAGGCACAAGGCAGCATCAAAAACCAAACTAGGATGAAAATGGAGAATGGAAAATGGAAACAGAAGCTGTATTTTTGTTAGTAAGACTTGCAAAGAGCCCCTTGCAGGTTAAATCCCAAACCAAAATGATGAGCCAGAAGTTGTTTCTGATTAGGTCACCTGAAGCTTGAAAATATAATCTGCCTAGATGAATGAGGATTGCTAAAGAAGGATTGCTAATATAAACAATGATTTTAAATGATAATGTGACTAAGCTACAGCAGCCAGAAACTACTGACGACTGTCTTCTCAAATGTATCAAAAACCTTCTTATTGATTGCACTTTAGGGAGAATATATGACAAGAATAGAGAAAGGTCAAAGAAAAGAAGAAAATTGAGAAGTGTATTTAATGAATTCTCAAGATTTGAGCAAAAACACTTCATTCCTTTAAATGAAGTCAAGTCTTCCCAAATGTGTTAAATGATTGTAAAAGTCCACTTTAATCCTTTATTTTTTTCTCATTCTTTCAAGACAACATATGCAGTAAGAGGAAAATATTAAAGTGATATTGAAATATTTTTAAAGATACATACTTCAACATGTCACATTCCCATTTCTTTTCTCTTCCTTTCTCTCCTTCTCTTCCTCTTTTTTCTTTTTTTTCCTTCTAGCTGTTGTACTTTATTTCTACCTCAGCTCATTTGTGAAACTTTTGGTTGGTTGAACCAGGAGTTTTTTCAATGAATGCTCATTATTTTCTGTAAATGCAGTGATTTGGATGTTTTAAAATTTAACTTTAAAATCAAGAGGGTTGAAAACTTTAATGTCAAAATGGTTACTTCATAAGATTGTAAGGTATTTAGTTCTCTTATTGTCTTCCTAAATATAAATACATTCATCTAGTATCTAGTTCGGAAAACATTCAAAATCATAGTTTGCATCCTTCACAATTTAGTAGGTGCATGTGTCTGCTAAAGTGCATGGTGAAAGTTAATTGCTGTCTACTTGGAAAGCTGGAAGAGGCAGATTCTGCCCCTGGCAAGGTAATTTTACAAAAGCAGGAACAAATAATGAGCCAGGCTGTCTCTTACCCATTATTGTGTCAGATGAAAGTCTCTCTAAGTTGCTCTCTCTCTGTCTCTCTTCTCCTCCCTTCCTCCCCCTATAGATATTAAAAATGACTGTTTATGATCCAAGCTGCAAAAACTATAATACAATGCATTGTATCACCAAAGGCTTCATCTGTGAATTTTGAGTGCTATGTGACTAGAGTATAAAAGTACAAATTATCTGTTGGCTAAAATACCTGCATGCATTAGCTTTGACTTACTTCATGTAGGTCTTTCAGCGCTGGGATTTAACATTCTGACCTAACATTTAATGTATTAATCCTAATTTTAATACGATACCGGGACTCTCTGTTGTATTGAATCAATTCAGGTTAATTCAGAATTATGTTGCTCCCACCCAGAATCAATAGACCTACTGTTGGTTCTCTCCAAAGCTGACCACCCAGTTTTGTGAGAATCTGCAGTGAATTAGAAAATCTGTCATTGCTGGGAGACTGGGCAGCTCAGATACGGGCTGTCATTCTCTCTGGTCTATACAATACCCACTCTTTGTCTACCGTCTCCTAAACTAACCTGACATAACTCAGCCCACCAGTCAATGAGATCTTTATTCTCCTGGAAGGAATACCTTGCACACCAGCATTATTAAGAATTTTCTGGACAATGTTTAGTGGCTAAAGAATAATCCAAGTTTCTATTAAAAAGCCATCTGGGTAATTAATAGCACATTTGTTCTCATCCTCCTCCCAATTTGTCCATTAGTGGAATAAAAGCTCAGGACAAAGGGTAACGTGGTTCAGTTATATTTTACAAGAATTCTTCAGGAAGTTAAAAACACATGATAGTTTTCCAAAGATACATATGTTTATGGCCTCTTAGAGCAGCAAATAGGAAAATCCATGGGCTTTAAACTGGAGTTCTCTGCTGCCACTAGCTATTTAAATTAAGAAAACTGGTATGGAATATTGACAATCCATTCCTAAACCTGACAAATACATTGCTAGAATGCTCCAAAAACATGTATAGTCTGGGATGTCACATTTAGGTTAAAAGAAACTTTTTTCCTGAACATTTACAAATTTTAAAACAAACCAGAACTTTTATGTACTTTTACCTGGTAATTGAAAACTTTTCTGAGATTTCTTTTTAATGTATTTTCATGCAAGTAGTAGCTTCAGGCAGCAGAATTCTGAACCATTGCCAAGTAAACTTTATTTTTTGTATTGATGCTTTCTCTATCTTTTCTGTTAGTTTGGTTCTTTTTAAACTGCGTGCATGGGGAAACTTTGAAGTCCTAGATACTTGTAGATAAAAGTTAAAAACACCTCAGAAAGCACCTCAAAGTTAAATATGGTTTCTCCTATTCTTTAGAATAAAATGCTTCTTCTATTCTTTAGACTTACATTAAAGCAGTGGCACACAGGGACTTGGAATTCATCAGGACTACACTGTCACGGAGTGTGTGTGTGTGTGTGTGAGTGTGAGTGTGTGTGCGTGTGTGTTGGGGAGGAGTCAGAGGAGTGGATGTGACAAGATTACGGTTACAACCAGTGTCTTGGAAAGTATACTCTAGTAGCTTAAGAGATGATGAGACTCAGAGAAAGAGACAGAAACTGACTCTTGATAAAAATGTACGTATTTTGGAGGTATCAGGTCTAGAAGAGATCCTGTAAGATAGCAGTTTTCAGTTACTTTTTATTGAGTTCTTACTATGTGCCAGGCTAGGTACTTGCAAGGATCATCTTAAGGAATCCTATGACAAGGCAATAAAATAGTTGTTACCTTCATTTTCAGATGAAGCTTTGAGAGGCTAAAGGCTCACAGCTAGTGTGGAGTGCAAGTCTCCATGGCTTCATGCTCTTTCCTCTTGCTTACCCTATCCTACTGGCACCCTTTCTTATTCTAGCAGAGGGTTAAGAAAATATGCCTTAAAGACAGGCTGTGTCGAGACTTGACTTCATTCATTACTTATTAAACACACGTTACGCCCCAGACATGGTTTAAGGCACAGTGGTGAGCAAACATATTTGCAGCTCTTGCTCTCGGTCTTTCAACTTAAGAGAAGAGAGACAATGGGATACTCAGCTGTAACAATGCTAAGTGGAGACAGAAGTGGTACAGGGTCCCCTGAGACCCTACCAGGAGGACTTGAACGGGGCAGGGAAATTTGGGAAAGCCTTCTTAAGCAAGTGACCCTTGAGCTGAGGTCTGAAGGATGACATGACATTATCCAGGCAAAGAAGGGAAGGGAAGTGAAGTTCAGGCACAAACAGCAGCAAAGGCTGGTTCTGGGAGAAAGTGTGGTTGTTGTGATTGTGGTTGTGTCATAGAGAGCCCATGGGAGAAGGTAGCAGGAGGAGCCGTGCTGGGATAGGGCCACATCACCTTAATGTGGAGGCCATGCAGAGTGCTGTGGGCCATCCAGGGCTTGTGATACTTGTGTGCAGTATCTGAACCTCTTCCCTTCTTTTTACCTTTCCCTCTTTCCTCCCTCTCCTCCTCTCTATGAATATCAGACTGCACCCAGACTGATATCATTCTGAGAGTATCTTCTACCATTCCCCATCATAGGTTTCTTTCATCATGAGGTTTCATTGTGGCCTTTAGAAGCCTCTTTACCTCAGGGTGCCTTGGGCTGCTTGGTATCAGGAGAGAGGATAAGGTGCACACAGGTCACAAGCATCACAGGACGGCCTTGAGCACGGTCCTCCTGAGAAACGCTGTGAAGGCATGAAGGCAAACACAGTTTTATTCCCATCTCAAATTCTGTTTGAGAAATTCAGACTCTGAATTAAGCCAAAGAAATGAAGCCATTTAAATATCTGTGTGTGACTGAGTGTTTTTTACTTTCACTGAATTGGGAGGTCAGCAGCAGTGGCTGAAGAAGGGTGAGGGGAGCACAGAGCCCAAGGTTGAGCGCTTGCCCAGGCTATTCTTGGCTGGGACAGCCAGGCCTCTCCTCAGCAGAACAAATATTTGTTAGCGCTTTTCACAAGAATACTCTTGAGCTGTTGTATTTACATTGCAAATGCTCTGTAAATAGTAAAGCAGTTATGTGTACCTGAAATTTGTCATTTGTTTGAGGACACTGCATTCACGGAGGATGTGAGAAGTGGGTATAGGAAGAGAGAGAGTGCCGTTAGAAAGCAAATGAACACAAAACCTACAACACAACCTCTCTTTGCCAGGGGCAGATACTTAAGTGAATCCCAAATGAGTGCTCCCTCCAATCTCCCTCTTGGCAGATTAAGTGAACCCAGGGCTGTAAACCCTCATTCATTGCCAGTACAAATTGTCTCAGGGAGGAGTAAATGGAAGACTGGTTCTGGCTCCAGCCCAAGGGTTCCTCAGTATTAAAGGGTTTCCCCTGTGCCCCCCACCCTACTGCCCCGGAGACTCCAGCCCCTGAGGCCTATAACTCACTACTAACCTCTGGGAGGAAGCAAACCGAATCTTTGTTTGTTAAAACAATGGGTTTTAAACACTTTAAAGAGTTAGATTTTCATGTCAACACAGGTTTACACATGTTGGTAGATTAGGCTCATATGTAGAGAGCATTTTCATCTGTGTAAGACCTGGCTTTTCCATTATAATATGAGAAAAGTAAAACAAAACATTTTACATAAAGAAGAGAAAGCTTGAGAGAAAATACTTGAGTCCTGATAAACAAAGTCAATACTTTTCATATTGTGAGAGAAGTTATTTCAATCTGTTTGTCCATGTAGTGTAAGTTTTCACTTCTGTAGATTCTGCGCAAGGATTGTCCCCACATGGTGAGTGTGATGCTTTTGGAAGTATCCACCATTCTCCTCTATCTGTTCCCTGGCCAAAGCATAAAATCTCATCATCAATATTTCTTTATTTTGACCATTATTCTTCATTTCCTACTATGTTTTAGGTCAAATCACTTTGTTATACCCTTTTCTTCTTTTCCCCTGCCAAGTGCCTAATGCAATATTATGAAATAATTTATCAAATGGGTTTTTTTATAATTATGGTTTTCTTTACTGTGGTAGATCTCTATGCTGGGTTGTATTGGAAAGGAGTAGGGAGACAACAAAGAGAAGAGGAAAGGACCAAAGAAAGGAGCATAGGGCTCAGGGGACTTTGATCACTTTATAGGTAGCTTAAGTCAAAGGCCTGGGATGGACTTGGGTCATGGCATTTGGTAGATGTGCACAACGTGGTTCCTTGAAGATGAGTAGGGATGTGTTTGTTGTAAAGCTAGGTAAATTTTCAAAGATCACTGGAACTCAGCATTATCTAGCCTGGTAGAACTCCGCTCTATAGATCAAACCAACCACTGGCCACTGCTACTCAAAGCATGGCTTGAGGATCGTTTTGTTACTGGTCCATGACAGAAATTGAGAACAAGCACTTAGAAATGTTTTAAGCAGTATTGTCATTGCTGTGACATCCAAGTGTGTGATCCGTGGAAGCATGCTGCTACATGGGGCATAGACCAGTTCAACTGTCAAATGCATACAGTGAATTGCATATGTCATGAGTTGCATTTTAGATGTATGGACCAGGTCCAAGACAGATTAACTATTAGAAATAAAATTAGTCATTAGCTAGCATATGAAAAACAGTGTAATAAACTAATGCTTTGCACATTTTACTTCCTTCAACTGTATTGGACTTTGAGACAAGAAGGAAGAAGACTAGGCAATAGAAGAATAATGATAATAGCAGGCATTAATTAAGCACTTAATAAGTGTTAGGCTCTGTGCTAAGCACTTTACTCATATCAACCAATTTAATCTACACTATTATTATTCCCATATACCATTTTTATTTCCACTCCAGGAAACTGGGGAACAGGAGGCTTATTAAGTGTGATTGAAAAATATGATGAATAGTTAAATAAAAAAATATTATGGTGAAAGATACATTGCCATTAATCTCCCTCAAAATATTCCTCCTTACTTTGAACATACTAAAGACACTGTTCTTGCCACTTCCTAAAGCAGTTCTGGAAGCCCTCTTTTGTGAGTGTTTTTAGTTGTGCTGTCATGGCTGTGTTGATGTCCTGAATGATTTCAAAATGTTTACCTTTCTTGATCATTTTGACTTTGGTGAAGAGCTAGAAGTGTCATGGTGCCACATCTGGTGAATAACGTGGATGAGGACACACTATCATTTTTTTTTGAGCCTACTGTTCCACTGATAGCACTAAGCAGCAGAATTCACCATATTTTTTAATCACACCTAATAAAGACATTCATGAAAGAGGACATCCAGAAGCTTTAGAAAGTGGCAAGAATGATGGGATACATGTGTTCAAAATGAAGGAGAGTATTTTTGAGGATTAATAGCAATGTATCTTGTACTATAATTTTTTGGGGTGATGTTTTAAAAAATTTAAACATTGACTATAGAGTATTTTGGTCATTTTGGTCACATTGTGCACAGTAGCTCTGTGGTAGACTTCCATCCTTATGGGACACTAAGGTGAACCCTGTCTTAGCTCCGAACTCTTCTGGTTTGTGGAGAATCCTGGGCCCCACTCCTTGATTTCTTTTTCCTTCTTGGCTCCAGCTCTGCCTGGCCCCTTCACAGGCTGACTCAGGGTTACAAGGGGTGGGGGGTCTTTGAAGGCAAGGGAAGGGAAAGCAAGAAGAGGAGCCAGGACAGGAAAGAACACAGGGCAAGAGCTGGGGCAGGGGTGAGGAGAAATTGCCTGGATGCCATTCTTTAGGAAAAAACATTGTAACAACTCTTGTAGAAGGTGGAAATTTGGAGGAAGGGATAGATTTTTAAAGAACTAAATGTAAGGCAATCAATTTCTCCGTTTCTCCACAACCTAAGGAAAAATTCAATGGTCATTTCATGTGTTTAGAGTGAGGTTGGTATTTTCCTTTTGCAAACATGAGCTTGGGTAGGAGTAGGGTAGACTACCTGGCCATGCTTCCATGAGATTTGGATAACCTAGAGCTCTACATCCTGTTCCCAACTAGTGTAGCTGGATGTGCTGTTTATATCACCAGAAGAGGAGCCTGGTAGTTTTCTCTCTTTGGATCTTTAGGAGGGCTAGGGGTGAGGAGGTTGTGAAGTCTTCATACTCTCTTCAACAGAGCAATCACTTGGAGCTGATGGGGAGGGGGATCCCTTCATGATATACCTAGATATTACCTAAGATTCCCTGGAGAAGTCCAATTTTTAGCCAGCATTGTCATTACTGCAGAGTTTCCGCAATGATTTTGTGCTGAACTCATTATCTTCCTTTACATTGTTTTCCATCAAAACAATTATCCTGATGGACTTGGTAAGTAGTCTCATTAATTAGATATCTGAGGTCAGGCACCCTGAGGAAGAACTGTTCACCTGGAGCAGGCCCCTGCAGGTTTCCCCCAGCTTCACTTAGGTTCAGAGTGCCCAGGACTCTGAGGACTCTCCGCATACTGATCATTTATATTCACATACCAAATCAGAGCTTTCAGAGAGAAATCAACTGTACCCAAATCCTCCATATTGTAGAACAGGTAATAGTCCTGACTGTTCCTCACCAGCCTTTCAGGTATGATGCAAGGGCTGAGCTCTGCTACATAGAATATTTATTTAGGAAACTTTCCTAAGAGATTCTTTTTCCCCTGATATGAATAATTTGCAGGCTGGGGAAAACATCAGTCTTTTGTAAGTCTGAGATTTTTCAATTTAAAGTGAAATATTTTGCTTCTGGGGACTGCTCTCCATGGAATTGTAAAGTGCCCTTCTGTCAATGTGCAATTTATTCCATGAGAACTTTGTCCTGGGAGCATTGCTGTGGCTGGAAATTACAAAACTTCTCTTTTAATTCCAACTTCACTGGTGACTCCTGTGCAACCTTAGGGAAATTAGTTAACCTCCTTGGTTTTGTATACTTCAAAATGAGGATCAGACTATTACCTCACAGTCTGGGCTCATGACTCAGTAAGGAGCTGAAGCCTGGGGGGACCCCCAGGTGAAGGCTGCTGAAACAGGGCTTATTTTCCAGCATGGAAAGCCTCAGTTCAGAAGGGCACAATCACTAATTCTATCCTGCAATTCTTCCGGAAGCTTACTCTGTAAGGGTAAGACCTTATATTTGAGGAGTGTCTGGACTTTAAAAAGGATATTCGATATTTGATTTTCTCATTTGATTATTTCCACCCTGGGGAAGGTGGAATTTATTATCACCAGAATTCTATAGTCAGTTTAGGGGAGGAATTTAAAAAAAATATGTTGAGTTGATTTGTAGACTCAGTAACATATAGGGTAAAGTACATTCTTCCACAACTCTGCGGAAAGATAGTTTCTATGGCAAAATTTACATTTTTAGTGGAAATTGCACCTTGGAAGTGTCCTAGATCTAGAATCAGAGTGCCTGAGTTTAATCATAGTGTATCACTTAATGAGGAATACTAGGCAAGTTACTTAGCTTCTCTAAGCCTCATATCTCTCATTTGTAAAATAGAAATATTGAAAATACTTATTTCACAGTGTTGCTCTGAGGATTAAATGAAATAACACATATATACGAGATGGTTAATATATTGTGTATTATATAGTAAGTTCCCAATTGTTTTATTACATTTTGTATTCTAGTACATTGATATACAATCAAGTTACATTTAGAACAAGGTATACTTAAAAAGTAATGTGTTCTTAAGTATATGTAGTGGTACCTCTGTTCACAAACACTTTTGTTCGCAAAAAATTTGGTTTGCCAACAGAAGTGTTTGGCAAAATTTTGTTTTTGTTTGCAAACTCTGCATTAGGTTACAAACATGACCATGACCATTTTTCCTACAAAAACACGCATGTGGTCATCTTTTCCAAAATTGTAGAACAAATTAACTTTGTGAACCGAAGTATCACTGTACTTTAAAATATGTAACACATGATAAATCATAAAACTACAAAGAAAACAAAACTGATTTTTAATCTTCCCAACCCAATAATTCCTGTTGACATTTTAAAAAACAGAAGCAACACATTTATAGTTAGAAATGTCAAACAGAAGAGAAGCATATAATATGGAAAATGAGAAATTCTTCCCTGTTTACAAACAAATCCCTACTATTTGTTTATTACTAGAAAAATGTCCACATTCCCTTGGTGAGGCATGCACTTTTTTTTTTTAAACAGGTATTATCCTAAGCACAGTGTTCTGTCCTTGCTTTTCCTCATTTATTTTTCTGAGAGTTCTTTCCACAATGGATTTACCGAATTCTCTTTAATGTCTTCCTAGTACTGTATTCTACATCATATAGACATATTATATTTGTCCTGGTATTTATTGATGACACTGGGTTGCTTGCAGTTTTGCTTAGTTTGTTTGCAATTTGAGTTCCAGCAAACAGTATGTATGTGCTAGAGAATTTTTACAGGTGTATTTGTAAGATAATTTCATAGCAGTGGGCTTGCTGAGCCATGCTTCATGGTTTTCACAGTTATTTGATAGATCCTTCTGTATCAATTTACACATCTAAATGCTGTTTCTCATGCCTTTGGATAGACTCTAAGCATTTTCAAGTTTAAAAAATGATATATTTTTTGGTGAGTAGAGTTCTGCACTTTCTCTTTTATTATTTTTCTATGTTTGTATGTATTTGTACATTTTTCTATTGTAAATTACATGTTTGTAGACTTCATCCATATTAAGTTATTCATATTTTTAATTTTTATATGATCTTTAAAAAATATGTGGCTTAAAAGATATACTAAATTATATGTAATTTTAATTACATCTTGGGATAAAATTTTATTTATGAGGTAGAGTAGATAAAAATTGTGTTTGCTAGCCTGGCCTCTATTTTTCCTTTTGCAAGTAGCACCCAAACCTTCCTTTTGAGAAACAGCCATTTTTTCTCCATTGAGGGTATTTGTAGGTCAGGACACAGGACCTAGCCTTGTCTACAAAGTTCTTCCCACTCCTGGGCATGGCATAGGCATATGACTCATACTGGACAAAGGAGTCCTTCCTGTGATCTTGCAGTACTCACTTGAAAAGAGGTACAGTTGTCCTGTAGTATCCATAGGGATGGGTTACAGGTCCCCACCAGTATACCAGTATTTATGGGTGCTCAAATCTCTTATATAAAATGTCACAATATTTGTAATCAACATAGTGTGTGTAACCTACATAAATCCCTTTGTATAGTTTAAATTGTTTCCAGATTACTTATGATATCTAACACAATGTAAATGCTATATAAATAGTTGTAAACTATGTAGTTTTTTTGTTTGAAATTTGTATTGTTTTTGTTATTTTTTAATTTTTTTGATTTGTGGTTGATTGCAGCTGTAGATATGGAGCCTGTGGATATTGATTCCATCTTTCTCCAGAAAGAATGGCCATTATCTGGAAAAAATGGAAATAAAGTCTTTGTAAATAGGGAAGGGTGGAGGGCGTGAAGGGAGGGCTAGGAATGGGGAAAAAATAAGAACCAAGATGCATTATGTAAAGGTACAATTCCCAATGAGAAATGTAATTGTGTTTTATACCTACAATGTACCAATAAAAGAATTTAATACAAAAAAAAAAGAATGGCCATTATCAAGAAATCAAATAATAGCAACTGCTGGCAAGGGTGTGGGGAAAGGAAAAACCCTTCTACATTGTTAGTGGAACTGTAAAACAGTACAACTACTGTGGAAATCAATATGGAGAGTCCTCATAAAACTAAAAATAGAGATTCCATTTGACCCTACTTCCAAGAGGTATCTTCCTGAAAGAGTTAAACACATCACACTATAGTGACAAATGTACACCCATGATTATAGCAGCATAATAGCTAAATCTTGGAAGCAGCCTATATGTCCATCAACAGATGGAGTATGATTTTGCTATTAAGAAAGATCAATCTGAGTCATTTGGAGAAAAATGGGTGTACCTTGAAACCATAATGTTGAGATAAATCAGACATCGAAGCTTAAATATTGTATAGTTTCTCTTATATGAGAAACCCAAATTATAAATAAAGGAAAGCAAAATAAAAGATAGAAAAAAGGAAATAGGGAGATCGTTTGCAAATGGGAAGGGGACCAAGAGATGGAGGGTGAGTGGAGGGAAAGGGGCAGAGAGAGAATTAAGATGTGTCATGTACATGTACCAACTAACCTCAATGCAGGCAATCACTATGCATAACAAACAGGCACTAATTTAAGAAAAGAAGCAATAAACTCGCACCAGCAGTTGCATTATGACCTCTATATCGCAAAATGGTCAAGTCCTAACAGGAGAATGGTTGGATAAATATTAGGCTACAGTCTCCAATCTTCCTGTACGTGTAACTCTATGTACCTGACTCTTTTTCTGGGTAAACACACACACACACACACACACACACAGATAGCTACAGAAGCATTGAAATACAGGATCTCTCTTATTTCCACATCCCTCACTAATTCTTTCCTTCCCTTTCTGAATTAATTGAGAATCTGGGATTTGAATGTCGCCACACATGAGCGGAGTGAGTCCTACTTCATTACACGTATTTTAATAAGCAGAGTTCAACTCTAAAAACATATAAAGCCAGGACTTAAGAGTACAATTTCATAATGCTGCTTACTTTTGGCATTGAGCACTGTTTTACGATCATATTCCTTTCGGCAAGCCAGAAGTTCAACTTTCAGTAAGAAGAGTTAAGTGGTGAAAATGTGTAAGATAAACTCATAAAATTAGGCTTCTAAAACAGGAATTAGCTAGTGAAAAAGCATAAAATCGGCTCATAGTAAGTAAAGCTAATAATTTATATCCACTTAAAAATGTTTTAAATGCTTTTATAGTGTGATAGTGGCAAGAGTGACAGATCAGCAAAATTCAAACCATGTCATAAAACCAGCCACAGTGATTAAAGAGGCGCGTTTACTAAGTGTAGATCAAAATGATTCTCTCTCTTCAGGATGAACTCATCAGAGAAGTCAGGCCGGAGCCATCTGGGTTCTATTCAGGCCGACAGAGCCATGGACTGTGTTAAAGCTGCAGGGCCTTTTCTCCCCTGGGGCTGTTTGGCTTTTGCGTGTGAGATGAGGGTAAGAAGAAGAGCACCATATAAACCCATCGAATTTGGGGAGAGACGTCCCACATTCCCGTTGGCCTGACTTTTCTACCGCCACGTATAGAGAGTTCGACATATCTGGCATTATTAGGAGAAAAGAATTTTAAATATGTAAACTCTTTAAGGTAACTCTGGCTTCAAACATTTACATGTTAATTATTTTGAGAGCACATTTTCCAACCAGTATTTTCACTTTGTTGTGAAAAAGAGTCACTATTGGGATTTATTATTATTATTCTATCTTTTTTTTTTTAGTACCAGGGATCGAACTCGGGACCTTTCACTTGTGAGGCAGTGCCAGAACCACTGAGCTAAATCCCCGGCCTATTATTCTATCTAAATAGTAATACAATTCTCTATGCACAGGGTAGCCTGAAGTCATGCTGTCAGCTACAGCTTGTCACGCATTATTGCTGCCTCCCTGATCCCCTGCCACCTTTTCTAGTTTAAATTCTCAAATATGAAATGGTGAATATCATGGCTCTGTGAAACAGGCAGAGGACATTTTTCCAGGAAAATTTGGATCACTCTGTGTCTGTAAAGTGTGAGAAGATTCTTATGCTCTATGCGTAATTCAGATTATCTAAAGGGAGTCTTCAGTGATTAGTTCTTCATGACATGGTAGATGGAATTATTTCCCCATTTCTGGACTAGTCCTTCTTCTTTCTCCTTGCTTGCTCTCTTAGTCCATATTGTATTGCTATAGTAGAGCACCCTAGACTGGCAAATTTCATAAAGAAAAGGAGTTTAGCTGGTATTTCTAGAGGCTAAAAGTCTAAAATTGGGTGGCTGTGCCTATAGAAGGCTTCATGCTGCATAACATGGTAGGAAAGCAATAGGCCAAGAAGACACATGGGAAAGAGACAAGAGTCATTTTACAATAACTTGATTCTCTGGAAGTTAACCCAGTCCCAGGAGAAAGGTATTAATTCTTTTAGAGACCTAATCATCTCTTAAAAGTCCTACCTCCTCTCAACATTGTTACATTGGGACTAAATTTCAACATGAGTTTTGGAGGGGACAAGCCACTTCCAAACTATTGCACCTGGTTGTTTCCTGCTCACCCTTTTGATCTTAGCCACTTTCTTTGGGGGAACTTCTGTGATTGCTCTGCTAGGTCTTCTTTGTCCACATAACACTCTGAACCTTGGTGTCACCATGTAATGAACCATTTAGCACATTTCTTATTTAATGTCTGTGTTTTGGCAGATTTGATGCAGGCTGGCATTTACCCATTTAAACTCGCCTCAGTACCAGCACATAGTGGTCTGTACATAGTGGGTGCTTTATAAACACTTGTTTAATGAATGACAGTTGCTATTTAAGCAGAAATGAATTTAATTCTTGCTTCACGGGCCACACAGCTACGGTCAAAGCATCCAGGGCCTGAATAAGAATCACAATAATAGGCTGGGGATTTAACTCAGTGGTTCTACCACCTGCCTTGAAAGCACAAGGTCCTGAGTTCAATCCCTGGTACTCCCCCGCCCCCCCAAATCACAATAGCAACAAAGTATTGATACTTCTAGCTCCAGAAAGAAAGTAGTTTATGCTATAAACTTTGTTGTGCAGATTTTATAATTATGAAATGACTTCTATTTTCTGACTTATAACCCTACCCTGCTGTTAGTAGGACTTCAAAACTCAGTCAGTGTAGGAGCTCCCTTCTCTTCTCTGGATGTGCATAAGAATCTCAAAGGCAAATGTGGTTGTAACCTGGAGAAATGAGGAAGGGTTCTAATCTTCAGTTTGTAATTGTCACCACTGGTACTCTAACTGGTCAGCTTCCCCCGTTGCCTGAAAGTAGGCGTTTCTGCTGTCTGCATGTCAAGTGGGGCCCAGGGGAATCTGCCTGGTCTTGGAATGTGATACCCTCACAATCATCACTTTTGAAGTCCTGCCACATTCTGGGATCTGATCATCTTAGCTTTCTCCTGTGTTGTGAAACTGCTCCTTTTCTCTTACCTCCTTTGAAGCCACTGGTTTTGTACCTTCTCTCCAAAGATTCAAACAAATATTCAGTAAAACAAGAGCCAAGAAAGATATATGACTCTAACAGTTCCTACTATGTTCACTGTAACCCAGGTGCCTCTGAGGAAAATGTGCCCAAAGGTCTAGCTGGTTCCAAGGCAGAAGGATCATGGTGGAAGGGCATAGCTGAGGAAAGCTGCTTAATCCACGGCAACCAGAAAGGGAAGCAGGGGCCAGGGACAAGATACAGTTGCCAAGGTCAACCCCCATGACCACTCCCTTCAACTAGGCCCCACATCCTAAATGTTCATCACCTCCTAATGACATCAAATTATGATTTTATCAATGGATTAATCCACTCATGATCTAATCAACTTCTGGAAGTCCTGCCTCTGAACACATGAGACTTTTGAGGAAACACTTCAAATCATAATAATTAATAACAAGGAAAGTATCAGGGCTGACTGTATATTCCCATGCCACAGAATTACTAGGGTGCCAAACAGGGTTCTTTTGTCCATAAGACACTCAGGAGCAATGAGGGATTTACCAGGGATTTAGGACCTCCAAAAAAAGTTGAGAACTGTCAAAAAATTGACTTCAAAATGAGAAAATAAAACTGTAAAACAAATTATTAAAAAGCTCAATGAAACGCCCATAAAATGTAACATTTTGTTGACTTCATTTAATTGCTAAATTTAGAATACATAATAATTTTATTATATCTGAATAGGTTAGATTTTTCTCACTTCTCAAGAATTCTTAAGTATTCATAATGATTGCTAGAAGGTATAGGTAATAACAAATTAAGTGAGTTATTCAAAGGTAATTTTCCAAAAATACAATTGTAAAAAGATTTTTGCTTTTTTCCAAAGCACAATTATATTTAATACAGAGATATGAGATTATTTCAGTATGTTTAACATGATGTTAGAGGGAATCTTTACATTTGAAAATTCTTTTTTTTTTTCCCCATTAAATTTATTGGTACATTTTAGGTATACAATACAGTTACATTCATCATTGGGATACTGTACCTTTACACGAGTATCTTGGTTCTTATTTTTTTCCCCTTCCCCTGCCCTCCCTTCATCCCCTCCATCCTTCCCTATTTGCAAAGACTTTGTTTCCATTTTTTTCCTTTTCTCATATTTTTTCTTTTCCCTTTTTTCCTTTCCCCTACCCCTCCCACATCCCCTGCTCCTTTAGACCTTTTCTTCCTGTTACACAATATCAATTATACATTTTTTAAATTACAATATCAAGATCTACAGATTTTACGGAATTTAAAAGGATATAGAAAACATATTTCAAAAATCTGTTTTGAAATAAATTTGACAACTTCTAAGAAGTACTTTAGAAGACAAATTAATGAAACTAATTCTGGAGGAAATATAAAATTTGAATAGCATCTATTAAAGAAAGTATATTCCTAGCTTGAAAACCTACCTATATGACAACAGCAGGCTCATATACATTTTAACTGATAAATTATATCAAACAATAAAGCGAAAAAAAGAAGGAAAACTTCTCCCCTCATTTTAGGAACTCAACATTGTGCTAATCCTAAAACTGGATAAAGAAAATAGAAGAAAAAAGAATGAACATAGTTAGAAATTTGTTTAACAAAACAAACTATTAGAAGTCAGATCTGGCAGGATGTAGAAAGTGGTTTTGTTATAGGGATGGCAGTGTTGGTTCAGCATTGGAAGATCCACCCCAAAACGTCATCATTTTAACAGAGGAAAGGAAAAAGCCATATGATCCTGTCACTAGTTGGAGGAAAAGTAATGAACTAAATTCTACAACTGTTCATGGTAAAAGCTATCAGGAGACTAGAAGTAGAACAGAACCTTCTCAACACATTAAAGACATGTACTCCATACTTCCAGTGAGAACGCCTTGTATGAATGGAGAAGATACAATGCTTTCTCCTTAAGGTGGGTAACAAGGACAGATATGCCTACTCTTCATCTGTCCATTAAACTTTGAAACCTAGGCCTAAACCAAAATAGTCTGGCAATAAAATGACACAATTAGGATAGGATTGGCAAGGTAGAAGCAAAATCTTTATATGTAGATGAAATGATCATCTACAGAGAAAATACTAAGAAATCTCTAGGAGCCCCTAGAACTTGTACTTGAATTTAGCAGGATTAGAAAACACAAGGTATATATAAAAATTCAGGTCTGTGTATACTTGCTATAAATGAAGAATTGGATATTGAAATTTAAAAGTTATGTAGGAGTACAAAGGACCTAGAAAAGTTTAAAACAAAAAAGTGTTGGAAGACATTTAGTACCTAATTTTAAGACTTCTTCTAAAGCTACAATAATCAAGGCAATGTTGGTATAAGGAAAGACATATAGATCATTTGAATAAAACAGAGAATCTAGAAATAGAACCACACATATATGGTCCACTGAGTTTTGAAAGATTATTTAACATTAGCATTTTATAGAATATAAAGTCAATTCAAGAGCCAAGGAAGAGAAAGTGTTTTCAGCAAACAGCACTAGAACACCTGGTATCCGTATATAAAAAATTAACCTCAACCCTTTATTTCCATACATGAAAATAACTTGAAGGGATCTAGGAACCTAAATATGAAAGCCTAAAAGTGTAAAACTTTAAAAAGAAATTATAAGGGAAAATGTTTATGAATTCAGGGTAGGCAAGAACTACCTAGGATACAAAAGACATGATGTATAAAAGAAAAAAAGTGATAAATGAGATTTCATCAAAATTTAGAACTTTAAATGACATCATTAAAATGAAAAGTAGTCCTTAAACAGACCATATTTACAATGGATATAACCTATGACCAGAATATATAATGAATTCTTAGAGCTCATTAATAGACAACCCAATTAAAAAGTAGACATAAGAAGATGATAAATAGCCAGTATAGCACAAGCAAAGGTGTGCAATTCTAGAATCAGAAAAATACTAATCAGTACAATAACAAGATTGAATTATACACTCATTAGGGAGATGAAGTCAAAAGTTTTAAAAGCCTTGTCATGACTTTTTCTTTTTGTTGGATTCTCCCCCTTTGTGTTTAATTTGTCACGCCCAGTGGATTCATTCTGCTGGGTTTCCTGGGGTTGTGATCCTCATTGTCTTTTCCTAGGGTATTGTCTAAAATTTTTTGGAGTGCTGGTTTGGTATTCATGAAGTTCCTAAGGTGTTCTTTATCATGAAAGTATCTTATTTCTCCATCAATTGTGAAAGATAGTTTTGCAGGGTACATCAGTCTGGGTTGGAGGCTGTTTTCCTTTAGGGCTTGAAATTCATCACTCCAAGCTCTTCTTGCCTTGAGGCTTTGCATTGAGACGTCTTCTGTGATTCTGATGGGCTTTCCTTTGTATATGATTTGTTTCTTTTCTCTCACTGCTTGTAGAATTTTATTCTTCTGTTGAATTTCTGGAATCCTAACTATTATATGTCTATGTGTAGATTGTTTTTGATTAAGCCTAGCTGGAGTCCTACATGCCTCACTTATCTATATGTGAAGTTCTTTTCCCCTCCTTGGGAAGTTTTCTGCCATCACTTCTGTGAACAGTTTTTTATGTCATCTGCACTCTCTCTTCTTTCTTCATTGACTCCAATCAGTTTTATGTTATTCTTCTTTGCATTGTCTAGCAGCTGCTGGATTGATTTCTCATGTTCCCTTGTAATTTTAAGGCAGTTTTTCTTTTCCTGGTCACTAATTGCAATCTTATCTTCTATATCTGAAATTCTATCCTCACATTGCTTCATTCTGTTGCACAAACTTTCGATGGAGTTTTGAATCTCCTGGAAATCTGTTTGTATCTGTTTTATGGATTCCATTTGTTTCCTATGTTGGGATTCCATCATATTCCTCAGATACTCTATTTTTTTTAATCTGTGTCCTCTCTAGATTTATTAATCGTGTATTTTTTTTAAATTAAATTCTTTTATTGGTACATTGTAGGTATAGAACACAATTATATTTCTCACTGGGAATTGTACCTTTACATAATGCATCTTGGTTCTTATTTTTCCCCCATTCCTAGCCCTCCCTTCATGCTCTCCACCCTTCCCTATTTACAAAGACTTTATTTCCATTTTTGCCATTTCTCAGCATTTTTCCTTTCCATTCTTTCCTTTCCCTTGCCCCTCCCACTACCCCTAACATTTTGGACCTTTTCTTCCTATTTTGAATTATCGATTATTCATTCTAATCAATGGTACATTTTAGATATACAATATAATGACATTCATCATTGGAAATTTGCACCTTTACATGGTCTCTCTTGGTTCTTATTTTTCACCCTTGCCGAGCCCTCCCTTCAACCCCTCCATTTCTCCCTATTTACAAAGATTTTGTTCCTATTTTTCCATTTTCTCATATTAATCCCATTCCCTTCTATCCTTTCCCCTAGCCCTCCCACTTCATTCCACTTTGCCCCTTGTCTTCCTACTTCACATTACCTATTATACATTTAGTCCTTATTTACACTTTCAGTTTCTCACACCAGAGAAACTATTCAGTATTTAATCATGTGTGTCCTATTGATTTCACTTAAGAGTATTGCCTCAATGTGCATCCACTTAGCTATAAATGTCTCTAATTCCTCATTTTTTATGGCTGAGTAGTACTCCATTTTATAAAAAAACCACATTTTCTTGATCCAGTCTCCAGTTGATGGGCATTTGGGCTGTTTCCAAGTTTGAGCTACTACTAACTGTGCTGCTATGAACATGGGCACACATATATCACTGTGGTATGATTCTTTTAATTCTTTGGGGAAGATCCCCAGCAGCGGAATATCAGGGTCAAATGGGACTTCCAGTCCTAGTTCTTTGAGGTACCTCCATACTGATTTCCACAGTGGTTGTACCAGCCTACACTCCCACCAGCAATGGAGCAGGGTTCCTCTTTCCCCACAGCCCCGCCAGCATTTGTTATTGGTTGATTTCATGATAGCAGCCATTCTTTCTGGAGTGAAGCGGAATCTCAGCATTGTTTTCATTTGCATCTCTCAAATGACCAGTGATGTTGAACATTTTTTTCATGTATTTATTTGCTATTTCTACTTCTTTCTGTGAGAAATGTCTGAAATACATGAAAATGTCAACTTTCAGATGCCCATTTTTGGATTGGGTCTTTAAATTTGGGAGGTCTAATCTTTTTAAGTTCTTTATAGATTCGAGATAGTAGACCTTTGTCTGAGGAAGAGCAGGTGAAGATTTTTTCCCATATTGTGGGTTGTCACTTCACACTCCTGGTGGTTTCTCTTGCTGTGCAGAAGCCTTTTAATAAGAAGAGATCCCACTTGTTGATTGTTTGTGCTAGTTCACGAGCAACTGAGGTTTTGTTCATAAAATCTTTTCCTACACCGATATCTTCAAGGGTTCTACTGAACCTCTGTTCCAACTGGTTCAGAGTTTCTATTTTAATATTTAGATCTTTAATCCATTTTAATTTTAGTTTAGTGCATGGTGAGAGATATAGGTCTAGTTTTAATCTTTGGCAAGTTGAAGCCCAATTTTTCCAGCACCATTTATTAAAGAGGCTATCTTTCCTTCAGTGAGGGTGTTTGGCTCCTTTATCAAAGATGAGATGGCTGACTGTGTCTGGCATTGTTTCTGCATCTTCTAATCTGTTCCACTGGTCCTCAAGTCTGTTTCTTTGCCAGTACCATGCTGTTTTTATCACAGTAGCTTTGTAGTAGAGTTGCAGGTTGGGGATTGTGATACCCCCTGCCATGTCTCTGTTACCTAGAATTGCTTTTGCTATTCTGGGTCTCTTCTTGCTCCAAATGAATTTTTGGATTGTTTTCTCAAGGTCTATGAAGTATGCTGCTGGGATCTCAATTGGAACTGCATTAAATCTATATAGCAGTTTTGGAAGAATGGCCATTTTCACTATATTAATCCTTCCTACCCAGGAGCATGGGATGTCTGTCCCTTTTCTGATATCATCTTCAATCTCTCTTTTCAGAGTGCCATAGTTTTCAGAGAAGAGATCTTTGATTTCTTTTGTTAGGATGATTCTTAGGTATTTCAGATTTTTGGATGCTATTGTGAAAGGAATTATTTTCCCTATTTCTCTCTCAGTGAGTCTGTCATTGGTGTAGAGGAAAGCTATTGATTTTTGTGTGTTGACCTTGTAACCAGCTACTTGACTGAATTTGGTTATTAAGTCTAGAAGACTTTTGGTGGAGTTCTTGGGTCTTCTATATAGAGTATCATGTCATCTGCAAATAATGACAATTTGACTTCTTCATTTCCTGTCTTTATTCCTTTTATTTCTTTCTCTTGTCTAATTGCCTTGGATAATGTTTCCAAAACTATATTGAACAAGAGTGGTGATAGTGGACATCCTGTCTTGTTCCTGATTTGAGTGTGAAGGATATCAGTTTTTGACCATTTAGTATGATATTGGCTGTTGGTTTTTCATAGATGGCTTCTATCAGTTTGAGGTAGAGACCATCTATTCCAATTTTTTGTAGGGTTTTCATCATAAATGCATGTTGGATTTTGTCAAATGCTTTTTCTGCATCTATTGAGATAATCATATGGTTTTTGTCCTTGGCTCTCTTGATATAGTGTATTACATTGATTGATTTTTGTATATTGGACCATCCCTGCATCCCTGGGATGAATCCCACTTGATCAGGGTGTATGATCTTCTTGATGATCTTCTGCATTCTGTTTGCCATTCTCTTATTAAGGATTTTTGCATCTATGTTCATCAGTGAGATTGGCCTGTAATTCTCTTTTTCAGTTGGGTCTTTCTCTGCTTTGGGGATCAAGGAGATGCTTGCTTCCAAGAATGAATATGGGAGTATTGCTTCCCTTTCAATTTTATTGAAGAGTTTCAACAGTAGTGGCAGCATTTCCTCTCTAGGTGTCTTGTAGAATTCAGCAGTGAAGCCATCAGGGCCCAGGCTTTTTTTAGTTGATAAGTTTTTAATTACATTTTCAATTTCATTGGTTAATATTGGGTTGTTCAGAATTTTTAGGTCTTCTTCATTCAACTTTGGTAATTCATATGTATCTAGGAATCTGTCCATTTCTTCTGTGTTGTCCATCTTATTGGCATATAGGTTCTGGGAGTAGGTATTCATGATCCTCTGGATTTCTGCTGGGTCTGTTGTCATTTCACCTTTTTCATCCCTAATTGCATGGATTTGGACCTTTTCTTTCCTTTTTTTGACAAGGTTGGCTAAAGGTTTGTCAATTTTGTTGATTCTTTCAAAGAACCAACTCTTGGCTTCATTGATTTTTTGTATCGTTCTCTTGGTCTCCATTGCATTGATTTCTCCTCTGATCTTTATAATTTCCTCCCTTGTAGGAGCTTTGGGCTTGTTCTGCTCTTCTTTTTGTAGAAGCTTGAGGTTCAGCATCAGGTTGTTTAATTAGGCTCATTCTGTTTTCCTAATATGTGTATTCACTGCTATGAATTTCCCTTGTAAGACTGCTTTCATTGTGTCCCATAGATTCCGATATGTTGTATTGTCATTGTCATTTAATTGAAGGAACTGTCTGATTTCTTCTTTAATTTCCTCTGTAACCCATTGGTTATTCAGAAGTGTGTTGTTCAATTTCCACATGTTTATGAAATTTTTTGAGTTTTGTTTGCTATGGATCTCCAATTTCATCGGACTATGGTCTGATAATATAGAGGGGATAACTTCAATTCCTTTGCACTTACTTAAACATGTTCTATGTGTGAGTATGTGGTCTCTTTTGGAGAATGACCCATGTGCAGCTGAGAAGAATGTGTATTCTGATTTTGTGGGGTGGAAGACTCTGTAAACATCTGTTAAGTTCATTTGTTCAAGAGTTCAATTGAGTTCTAGTATTTCATTACTTATTTTTAGTCTAGTTGATCTATCTATTTGTGACAGTGGGGTGTTGAGGTCCCCCACTACAATTGTATTAGTGCATATATGACTTTTCATGTCCATTAGTATTTGTTTTATATAGTTGGGTGCACTAGTGTTTGGTGCATAGATATTTATGATTGTCATCTCTTCCTCTTGGATTCTTCCCTTTACAAGGATGTAGTGCCCTTCTTCATCTCTCTTAATCAGTGTTGGTTTGAAATCTACTTGATCTGCCAAGAGGATAGCTACTCCTGCTTTTTTTCGGGTTCCTGTTGCATGGAGTATTGTTTTCCACTCTTCAACTTTCAGTCTATGAGTTTCCTTTTGAATTAAGTGTGTTTCTTGTATGCAGCATATTGTTGGATTTTGCTTCTTGACCCATTCTGCCAGTGTATTTCTTTTGATTGGTGAATTGAGACCATTAACGTTGATGGTTATAACTGAAACGTATTGACTTGTCATTGCCATGACTTTTTCTTTTTGTTGGGTTCTCCCCCTTTACATTTAATTTCCTGTCATACCAGATGGATTCATTGTGCTTTGCTTCCTGGGGTTGTGATCCTCAATGTCTGTTCCTAGAATATTGTGTAAAATTCTTTGGAGTGCTGGTTTGGTATTCACAAAGTTCCTAAGGTACTCTTTGTCATGAAAGTATCTTATTTCTCCATCCATTTTGAAGGATAGTTTTGCAGAGTACATCAATCTGGGTTTTAGGCTGTTTTCTTTTAGGGCTTGGAATATGTCACTCCAAGCTCTTCTTGCCTTGATGGTTTGTGTTGAGCAGTCTGCTGTGATTCTGATGGGCTTTCCTTTGTTTGTGATTTGTTTCTTTTCTCTGACTGCTTGGAGAACTTTGTTCTTCTGTTGTGTTTCTGGAATCTTAACAATTATATGCCTATGTGTAAGTTTTTTTTGATCAAGGCGATTTGGAGTCCTATATGCCTCACTTATCTGTATGTCAAGCTCTTTTCCCCTGCTTGGGAAGTTTTCTGCCATTATTTCTGTGAAGAGATTTGTTATGTCATCTCCACTCTCTCCTGTTTCTTCATTGAGCCCAATCAGTTTTATGTTATTCTTCTTTGCATCATCTAGCAGCTGCTGGATTGATTTCTCATGTTCCCTTATAATTTTGAAGCAATTTTTCTTTTCCTGGTCACTAATTGCAATTTTATCTTCTGTATCTGAAATTCTGTCCTCACATTGGCTCATTCTGCTGTGTAGGCTTTCAATGGAGTTTTTCATGTCCTGGAAATCTATTTGCATCTGTTTTATGGATTCCATTTGTTTCTTATGTTGGGATTCCATCATGTTCCTGAGCTCCTCCCTAGATTTATTAACCATGTCTTGCACTAGGGGCACAATATCTCCTGTTATCTGGGAAATTATTTCTGATTTCATTTTTTCCAGATCCCCTTTTGTTGCCAGTTCAGTGGGTCCAGGTTGTTGAGCATGAGATTTTTCCATCTCAGTTCCCTTTGGGGTTTCTGTAGGTGATCTGGAAGTCTGGTTTTGAGACTTATTTACGTGTTTTCTCATTTTGACTGGGGCGGCGAGCTGTTAGCGCCTGCATGGATTATCTCCTCTTAGCTGGGTGAGGTGGGGCAAGGGCCAGGAGCAGCGCTAGGGATGGTGACCCAAAAGCCCTTTCCTGTGGGCTGAGAGCAGCCGGAAGGATGGTGGCTGGGAAGCCCCTTCCTCTGGACCAGTAGCAGTGAGTTGGCGGCTCAGAACCTCCTACCTCTGGGCCAGGAGCAGTGGGACTCAGTACCTTGGTCTGGTGGTCTGGTGTCCTCTGCATCTTTGCAGTGTGGATCCAGGTGGCTACCTGTGTTCAGCAGTGTGATTTGGCATCTTCTGTGCAACTTGAGACCTCAGTAGGGTGTGCACAGACCTGCCTGTCTGCAGTGCACTGTTTTGGCATGTTCTGTGAGACTCAGGACCTTGGTAGGGCATGCATAGACCTGCCTGTCTGCAGTGGGCTGATTTGGCGTGTTTTGTGCAACTCAGGACCTCGGTAGGGCGTGGGCAGACCTGCCTGTCTGCAGTGGGGTGATTCTGCGTCTATTAATCATGTCTTGCACCATGAGCACAATCTTTGCTGTTATCTCAGTAATTATTTCTGATTTCATTTTTCCCAGATCCTCTTTTGTTGCCAGTTCAGTGAGTCCAGGTGGTTGAGTATCAGATTGTTCCATCTCGTTTCCCTTTGTGGTTGCTGTAGGTGAACGAGTAGTCTGTTTTTGAGGCTTGTTTACGTTTCTTCTCATTTCCTCGAGGGAGTGGGGTGTTTCTGGCATCAGTGCGGGTCACCTTCTGTTCCCTAGGAGCTTGGGATGGCGGCAAGGGAGCTTCCTTCTGGATGCTGGGACTGGCTCAGCTTCTCTGCCCTAGCAGCTTGGGATGGCAGTGGGGGACCTTCCTTTCGGGTGTTGGGACTGGCTCACCTTCTCTGCCCTAGGAGCTTGGGACGGTGGCAAGGAGCTTCCTTCTGGGTGCTGGGACTGGCTCAACTTCTCTGTCCTAGGAGCTTGGGATGGCGGTGGGGGAGCTTTCTTCCAGGTGCTGGGACCGGCTCACCTTCTCTGCCCTAGGAGCTTGGGATGGCGGCGGGGAAGCTTCCTTCTGGGTTCTGGGTCCAAAGTTCTTAAAAGGTTCCTGTGCCTCTAGTTCCCACACTATTTTGGCAGTGTCCTGATGATCTTCAGTCTATCAAGAGTCTCTTTGGTTTGATTGGAGCTAACTCTACAAAGTTAGTGCAGACTTATAATAATATATTACATTGTAATATAATATTGAAATACACAGGAATATTTGAATAAAGACTTTATTACAGTAAAAGTCACATTGCCATTAATTTCCCTCAAAATATTCCCCCTTGCTTTGAACACATTTATTCCATTGTTCTTGCCACTGTCTGAAGCAGTTCTGGATGTCCTCTTTTGTGGGTTTCTTTATGAGATATGATAAAAAATATAGTAAATGCTTCTACCATGTGCCATCCAACAGAAAGACAGTCTTATAAAAACATTAGTGTGTCCTCATCCACCTTCTTCACTGAATGTGGCACCATCTGATTTCTGAATCTTCCCCTTAGTCAAAATGATTATTAATGGTCAACATTTTGAATTGTTTCAGGACAATGAGGCAGTCACAGGAGTATAACTAAAGATACTCACAAAAGAGGACTTCTAGAACTGCTCAGAAAGTCGCCAGAATGATAGGATGTGTATCTGAAGCAAGACAGAGTATTTTGAAGGGGATTAATGACAATGTGCCTTTGTCTCACTCAATCCTTTTTTTTTTGGTACCGGGGATCGAACTCCGGACCTTGTGCTTGTAGGGCAGGCAGAAGAACCACTGAGCTAAATCCCTGGCCCCTGACAATATCCCTTTGTTTTGTTATACATTTAAAAAAATTAAACATTCTCCATATGTCATGATCACACTGAATATGTAATATCACACTCGGTGAAATGCATCTAGGGCTCTTTTCCCACTTATGTCACAATTAGTTTTTTAGATTCTTCAAAGAGTAATCAACTTTTCAGTTTTCTTAAAGCCCTCTCTCTTGAGGAACTTGAGCTAATTTCTTTCCAGTCTGGGTTAAAGAGCTTTTGATACCACACAAAGCCATTCTTTCTTACTTCTAGGGTCAGCTGTTCTTCCTTAGAGGCAGCTGTTCCTCCTAATTGCCAAGCTACTAAGTGTTCTTTACTACTTCTGGGAGGTACAAGTCTTGAAAACTAAGTTCTTGCTGGGCCTTCTCTAGTATTCTAGTGCTTCTATGTTACTTGTGGAGTAAGCATCCACCCTCCTCTGGCATGACACAAATGACAGTTTTGCAGGATTCTGAGTAAGTGGGGAATACTTCAGTGATATTACCTCGGCGAGCTTTAGTAATTTTTTTTTTATCACAAACAAGGCCAAAATGAAGAGTCTTTGTATGTGTGCCTGAGCAGTGAATCTGCCATTTGTGAGAACAACTCCATTTTTAAGGGGTGATCAGAATCGCTAAGGCACAAGCTATGTGGGACAATAATTGTCATCTTTCTTTTATTACCACTTTATCCATCCTCTCATTTTTTCCTTTAATTTTATAGAGAATTAAAATAATACCAAGCAAAAATTTAGTAGAGTTAATTCTTTTAGGTAATCTTATTAAAGCTATTTTAAAAATTCCACTATTGACCCCATTGCACAAAGATTTTGTAGAAAAGTGGTACAAATAATGAAAATTAACAAATTGATGTTAATTTTACATTACATTGAATTATGTTATATTGAAGTCTAATTGATAGCTAGGCTAGAAATTAACAAATTAGAGAAGGGGAGAATAGTTAACATGGGTGAAATTCCTTCTATCATGTAGCAAACAAAATTTGTTATAGACCAGGTAGTAACACAGGTTGCAGTAGAATTTTTCCATTTGGCAAAGAATGTGAAAAAGTGAGCATCTGTTAAGTAATTAATAGGGGAGACAATGTCAAGAAAATAAGAAAACAGTGACTTTGCAGCTAACAAGGTTAAAATGAAATATCGGTTCTGCCATTTGCTCATTTAAACTTGCATAGTCACCTAACTTCTTTGTTATAGTTTCTTCACCGATAGAACAGCAGTGCCAACTTCATAGGACATTCCAAAATCAAACTACAAATCTTGGATTCCCATTGTATGTTATGGCAGTGGAGATATGCTCGGCTGAAAACCTTTTCACTGTGTTATGAAAAGTTGAGAATTATATATACGTAAAAGAAAAATACATAGCTTCTATGCATCAGGCATGCTTTGTTTCTTGACTGGTCCAGAGCAAGAGGCTTTTCATACCTCCTGTGAACCTGGCATGCAGGAAATTATCTTCTCTGTCTGGGACACACCGGATTTTTAGACCATAGACTTTGGAACGTAAAGGGGGCCAAGAAGATAGTCATCTTACTGGGTCAAGTGGAAACTAATTAAGAGGCAGAGGCATATAGGACTCCAGCTAGCCTTAATCAAAAAAAAATCTACACATAGGCACATAATAGGATTCCAGAAATCCAACAGAAGATCAAAATTCTACAAGCAGTGAGAGAAAAGAAACAAATCACATACAAAGTAAAGCCCATCAGAATCACAGCAGACTTCTCAGTGCAAACCCTCAAGGCAAGAAGAGCTTGGAGTGATGAATTTCAAGCCCTAAAAGAAAACAGCCTCCAACCCAGATTGATGTACCCTGCAAAACTATCTTTCAAAATTGATGGAGAAATAAGATACTTTCATGATAAAGAGCACCTCAGGAACTTCATGAATACCAAACTGGCACTCCAAAAAATTTTAGACAATACCCTAGGAAAAGACAGTGAGGATCACAACCCCAGGAAACCCAGCAGAATGAATCCACTGGGCGTGACAAATTAAACACAAAGGGGGAGAATCCAACAAAAAGAAAAAGTCATGACAAGGCTTTTAAAACTTTTGACTTCATCTCCCTAATGAATGTATAATGAGATCTTGTTATTGTACTGATTAGTATTTTTCTGATTCTAGAGTTGCACACCTTTCCTTGTACTGTACGGGCTATTTATCATCTTCTTATGTCTACTTTTTAATTGGGTTGTCTATTAATGAGCTCTAAGAATTCATTATATATTCTGGTCATAGATTATATGCATTGTAAATATGGTCTGTTTAAGGACTACTTTTCATTTTAATGATGTCATTTAAAGTTCTAAATTTTGATGAAATCTCATTTATCACTTTTTTTCTTTTATACATCATGTCTTTTGTATCCTAGGTAGTTCTTGCCTACCCTGAATTCATAAACATTTTCCCTTATAATTTCTTTTTAAAGTTTTACACTTTTAGGCTTTCATATTTAGGTTCCTAGATCCCTTCAAGTTATTTTCATGTATGGAAATAAAGGGTTGAGGTTAATTTTTTATATACGGATACCAGGTGTTCTAGTGCCGTTTGCTGAAAACACTATCTCTTCCTCGGCTCTTGAATTGACTTTATATTTTATAAAATGCTAATGTTAAATAATCTTTCAAAACTCAGTGGACCATATATGTGTGGTTCTATTTCTAGATTCTCTGTTTTATTCAAATGATCTATATGTCTTTCCTTATACCAACACTGCCTTGATTATTGTAGCTTTAGAAGAAGTCTTAAAATTAGGTACTAAACGTCTTCCAACACTTTTTTGTTTTAAACTTTTCTAGGTCCTTTGTACTCCTACATAACTTTTAAATTTCAATATCCAATTCTTCATTTATAGCAAGTATACACAGACCTGAATTTTTATATATACCTTGTGTTTTCTAATCCTGCTAAATTCAAGTACAAGTTCTAGGGGCTCCTAGAGATTTCTTAGTATTTTCTCTGTAGATGATCATTTCATCTACATATAAAGATTTTGCTTCTACCTTGCCAATCCTATCCTAATTGTGTCATTTTATTGCCAGACTATTTTGGTTTAGGCCTAGGTTTCAAAGTTTAATGGACAGATGAAGAGTAGGCATATCTGTCCTTGTTACCCACCTTAAGGAGAAAGCATTGTATCTTCTCCATTCATACAAGGCGTTCTCACTGGAAGTATGGAGTACATGTCTTTAATGTGTTGAGAAGGTTCTGTTCTACTTCTAGTCTCCTGATAGCTTTTACCATGAACAGTTGTAGAATTTAGTTCATTACTTTTCCTCCAACTAGTGACAGGATCATATGGCTTTTTCCTTTCCTCTGTTAAAATGATGACGTTTTGGGGTGGATCTTCCAATGCTGAACCAACACTGCCATCCCTATAACAAAACCATTTTCCACATCCTGCCAGATCTGACTTCCAATAGTTTGTTTTGTTAACCAATTTCTATCTATGTTCATACTTTTTTCTTCTATTTTCTTTATCCAGTTTTAGGATTAGCACAATGTTGAGTTCCTAAAATGAGGGGAGAAGTTTTCCTTCTTTTTTTCGCTTTAATTGTTTGATATAATTTATCAGTTAAAATGTATATGAGCCTGCTGTTGTCATATAGATAGGTTTTCAAGCTAGGAATATACTTTCTTTAATAGGTGCTATTCAAATTTTATATTTCCTCCAGAATTAGTTTCATTAATTTGTCTTCCAAGGTACTTCTTAGAAGTTGTCAAATTTATTTCAAAACAGATTTTTGAAATATGCTTTCTATATCCTTTTAAATTCTGTAAAATCTGTGGTAATATCTCCTAGATCTTGATATTGTAATTTAAAAAATGTATAATTGATATTGTGTAACAGGAAGAAAAGGTCTAAGGGAGCAGGGGAAGTGGGAGGGGTAGGGGAAAGGAAAAAAGGGAAAAGAAAAAATATGAGAAAAGGAAAAAAATGGAAACAAAGTTTTTGCAAATAGGGAAGGATGGAGGGGGTGAAGGGAGGGCAGGGGAAGGGGAAAGAAAAAAGAACCAAGATACTCATGTAAAGGTACAGTATCCCAATGATGAATGTAACTGTATTTTATACCTAAAATTTACCAATAAACTTAATGAGAAAAAATAAGAAGAAGCAGAGGAAGGTGGACAATAGATAGAGGAGATATATAAAACACTGAGCTTATTCTGTTCCAGGTATTTTAAAAATACTCCACCTTATTACTTTTTTGCAGATAATAAAAATTGAAGAACCTGAGTTAGTAAGTTGAATTATCCCTGAGAGTCACCCTGGACTCTAGATGGGAACTACTTTCCACTATCATCAACCCAAAGCATGCCAAAAAGCCATGGATAGAGGAGCTTAATTCTAGCCCAGCTCCTGTGAGGCCCTGATGGGTATTGTATGTCTATTGTGGGTGTCTGTAATTCTTAACTATATTCGTTCAATAAACTTTTTCTTGCGAAAATCTCCGTTGTTTTAAAAAAATTATCCCTGACTAGAACATCTAAGAAATGCCCCCCTCCCCAGTCCTGCCATGCATTGTTTAAAAACCAGCAAATGAACAACAAAAACACATGTCCAATTCTCTTTGGGTTGAATGGCATCTTTTCATCTCCATGGTGCTGGACCCTGGAATGAGGATGCAGGCTGTTGTACACGATGAGGAAAAGAAAGATGCTTGTGGTAGAGTGAGGCAGATTGCTATACACAGGCCATATGGATCCCTGGGTGTCTGACTCTTGTTTCCTGTTATCTATTTTCTCTCCAAGGAAGCCTCAGAGCCTATTTGTGGTTAGTTTTTCACCCAATTGCTATGAACTTGCAACCTTTTTAAAAATTTAATGTACAAAGAAAAATTAAATTTACCCTTTTCACCATTTTAAGTGCACAATTCAGTAGTATTATTTACATTGCTATACAACAAATTTCTAGGATTTTTTTCATATTGCAATGCTGAAACTTTATACCCACTAAACATTAATTTGTTTTTAATCCCTTCCCACTGCCTTTAACAATCAACTTTCTATTTTCTGCTTTGATGATTTTGATTACTTTATATGAGTGAAATCAGACAGTATTTGTCCCTCTGTGACTTGTTTATTTCACTTAACGTAATGTCTTCAAGGTTTATTCATGTTGTAGCATGTATCAGGATTTCTCCTTTTTAAGGCTGCATGGTATTTCATGGTATGTATATACCATATTCTCTTTATCCATTTATCTGCCTATAGACATTTGGGCTACTCCTATCTCTTATCTATTGTAAATAATGTTGTGGTGAATATAGGGTTGATTGATGTATATTTTTGGACAGTAGCTAACAGCTAAAACTTAGCAGATTTGGTATAGAAATGAGCATTCTCTTGATAGCAGTAGCAGAAAACAGAAACATGAAAGACCTCAAACTGTTTACAAAAATTTTGTTATAAATGATATACAAAATTTATCTAAAATTAGTGTCTGTTCTTTTTAAAAAGTCAACTTATTGTGATAAAATTTATATTATTTGCTCTTTTTAAAAGATAAATTAATTTATTAAGTGTATTTAACTTGATGATTTGTTATGCACAGGATATCTTTGATGTTCATAACATGTTTAAAGGCTTTACAAAAATTTCAGTACATGTTCTGGTTCATATCTAAATGTCCCCCTAAAACCTCATGAGACTAGAGGCAGGACCTTTGGAAAGTGATTGGATTATAGGGGCATTATAGCTCAATTACTATTAGGAAGTGGGACGAGGTCAAAGAGGTGGGTCACAGCAGGCATGACTTGGAAGGTTGTATCTCTCTTGATCTCTATGTATTTGTATTTGCCAAAGCATGAATAATTCTCCTCTGCCGTGCTCCTGTGCCATGCCATCCTGCCTTGGAGAAAATTGTGAGCCAAAATCAACCTTTTCTTCTGTAAGTTGTATATGTCAGGTATTGTGTCTCAGCAATGAGAAAGTAACTAAGAGAGTTTGGTACAAGGAGTGGGGCCATCATTGTGATGTTACCTGAGCATGTGGTTCAGATACCTGTAGAACTGGCTCACAGGAAGAATTTGGAAAGGTTTGGAGATGCTGGCTATAGAAGCCCTAGAATGCTGTAAACTGAGCTTGATAGGACATTTGGATTGGAGCTCAGAAGTCCAGAATGCAGATAAAAAGACACATGATAAAGACCAGTCTCAAGATGTTTCAGCTGGAAACCAAGACTCCGTTGGCAGTTGCACTCTATGCTGTGTGTTCAGCTCTGGCTGAAAATTTGTCTATACTTTGCCCATATCCTGAGACTTTGCAGGAGACTGAGATTAAGAGTGGTAGGTCATTAATCTGGTGCAAGAAATTTCAAGGTAGCCCAGCATTCAGGCTGTGGCATAAGTACTGTTAAGGGCTTTTAGCCAGCTCTATATTGAGAATCAAGAGGAAAAGGCACAGCTGAATGATTTAAAAAGTTTTGAGTTTGACCAGAAAGGAATCTCCTATAAAGTTGAGCCCTGTAAAGTTGGAGCAGAGATGAGCTTAGTTGTTGAAAAGATGAGCATTTTAAAAAAGCCAAGTACTTGGGATCAGGGCAATAGGAAAAATCATTCGAGGGAATGTGAGAACTCTGCAAGACTCCACCCTTTGCAGGGTCAAAATTGCAAAAATGAAAGACTTTGCTTTGAGAAGGAGAGCCCCAGGGCACCGTGTTCAGGCAGGCTATCTAGGGAATTTGTTCCTTGGGATTCAGTTCACAGTACTGAGCCATCCAGGCACTCAGAATGCCTCTGCAGTGGCAAATCACGGGGGCCTTTTTACTTCTTGAGCTGGCAGCAGACACTGGCACCATCCACTTAGTGTTGGAATTCAAGAGTTGTAGAGTCAGAGATGGTTCCACTCAGATTTCAGAAGGGTTTGGAGGCCAGGCTATGTGGTTCAGAGAAGGCAATGTGTGAAGCTATGAGAGTGAAGCTGAAAGTGCTGTGGAGACTCCAGGATGTTGGGGAAGCCAGGAACATGGAACATTTGAGGAAAGCCAGAAGAAGTGAGAAAAGCTATCTCAAGAGAGAGGCATGAAAACCATAACTATTGGCAATGTCTAGGGCAGGGCTGCCCAAGCCCTTTGGCATTCACATCTCATCACAGTTTGCCCTAGGAGATGGACATGGTACTACAGGATTTAATGTTTACCCTGCTAAGTTGTGGTCTTACTTTGGTCCCACTGGTTTCAATCCCTTGTTTCTTTTTTGGAACAATAATGTTACTCAGTGTCATTTTATATTTGTAGCATTTCACTTCTTTTTGGTATTTACAGGGCCTCACAGCTAAGAGTTTGTCTTAAATTTCAGAGATGACTTTGGACTTAGACTTTCAGCAAAGCTGAAACTGTTAGGATGTTGGAAACTCTTAGAGATGGGCTAAAAGCGTTTTGAATGAAGAGATGCACGTGAGATTTTTGGGGGCCAGGGTGAAATGTTATGGTTTATATATAGATGTCCCCCTAAAGGTTCATGCAAACGTAGGTGGGACCTTCAGAAGGTGATTGATTATAGAGCATTATAGCTGACTTGTTAGGAGGTGGAGCCTGGTCAGAAGAGGAAGGTCACTGTGGGCATGACCTACCCAGAAGTGTGTTTCTCCAGTGATCTCTCTCTACTTCCTGTCTGCCATGTCATGGGCAACCCTCCTCTACCACGACTTGGAACCAGATGAATATGGACTGGAGCCTTTACAAATTGAGCTAAAATAAACCTTTCCTCCTTTAATTTGTGGATGTCAGACATTTCTGATGAGAAAGTAACTAAGACAGTCTAGAAATGCTATTTTATATTTCTTAAATTTAAAAAGCAATACGAGTTCTTTTGTCCACATGTGCAGTTAAAATTTTACTTGCAAGGCTGGTCGTAACATTTGAACTGTGAATTTGAACCATAGCAGACTCTCAGATAGGATAGTGAATGAGCTAGAAAAGGACAGAGCAGTGGTAGCAAACATTTTTTATTTATTTATTTATTTATTTGCTTAAATTCTTTTATTGGCACATTTTAGGTATACAATAGGTTTACATTTATCATTGGGTGCTTGTACCTGTACATGATGTATCTTGGTTCTTCTTTTGTCCCCATTACCTGTGTGCCCTTCACCCCCTCCACCTTTCCCTATTTACATAGACTTTATTTCCATTCTTTTTCTTTTTTCATAATTTTTGCTTTCCATTCTTTCCTTTCCCCATCTCCTCCCACCACCCCTACCCCTTTGGACCTTTTCCTATTTCAAAGTATCAATTATTAGTTATTAATCCTTTTAATCCTTATTTACACTCTCAGTTTCTCACACTAGAGAAACTATTTGGTATTTACACGTGTGTCTTATTTATTTCACTTAAGAGTATGGCCTCAATATGCATCCATTTAGCTATAAATGTTTCTAGTTTCTCATTCTTTATGGCTGAGTAGTACTCCATTTTATTTAAAAACCACATCTTCTTTATCCAGTTTCCAGTTGATGGGCACTTGGGCTGTTTCCAAGCTTTAGCTATTACAAACTGTGCCACAATAAACATGGGTGCACATATATCTCTGTGGTATGATTCTTTTAATTCTTTTGGGAAAATGCCCAGCAGGGGAATAGCTGGGTCAAATGGGACCTCCAGCCCTAGTTCTTTGAGGTATCGCCACACTGATTTCCATAGTGGTTGCACCAGTCTGCACTCCCACCAACAATGGAGAAGGGTTCCTTTCTCTTCACACCCCTCCAGCATTTGTTATTGGTTGATTTCTTGATAGCAGCCACTCTTTCTGGAGTGAGTTGGAATCTCAGTGTTGTTTTCATCTGCATCTCTCGAATGACCAGTGATGTTGAACATTTTTTCATATGTTTATTTGCTGCTTTTACTTCTTTGTTTGAGAAATGTCTGTTCATTTCAGATGCCCATTTTTGAATTGGGTCTTTGAATTTGGGGGGACTGATTTTTTTCAGTTCTCTCTATATATTCTAGATAGTAGCCCTTTGTCTGAGTTATAGCTGCTAAAATTTTTTTTCCCACATTGTAGGTTGTCTCTTGGCTCTGTTGGTGGTTTCTCTTGCAGTGCAGAAGCTTTTTAATAAGATGAGATTCCAGTCATTGATTCTTTCTGTTAGTTCCCGTGCTACTGAGGTTTTGTTCATAAAGTCTTTTCCTATGCCAATATCTTCAAGAGTTCTACCTAACTTACGTTCCAGCAAGTTTAGTGTTTCTGTCTTAATATTTAGATCTTTAATCCACTTCAATCTCAGTTGAATGCATGGTGATAGATATGGATCTAGTTTTAATCTCTGACAGGTTGAAATCCAGCTTTTCCAACACCATTTATTAAAGAGGCCATCTTTCCTCCAGTGAGGGTGGTTGGCTCCTTTGTCAAAGATGAGGTGGCTGAGTATGTCTGAAGTTGTTTCTGCATCTTCTAATCTATTCCACTGATCCTCAGGTCTGTTTCTTTGCCAGTACCATGCTGTTTTTTTCACAGTAGCTTTTTAGTATAGCTTCAAGTTGGGTATTGTGATACCCCCAGCCATGTCTCTGTTGCCCAGAATTGCTTTTGCTATTCTGGGTCTCTTCTTGTTCCAAATGAATTTTTGGATTGTTTTCTTTAGCTTTCTGAAGTATATTGTTAGAATTTCAATCGGCATTGCATTAAATCTATAGATCAGTTTTGGAAGTATGGCCATTTTCACTATATTAATCCTCCTACCCAGGAACAAGGGATGTCTTTCCATTTTCTTATATCCTCCTTGATCTCCTTTTTCAGGGTGCTGTAGTTTTCAGTGTAGAGGTCTTTTGCTTCCTTTGTTAGATTGATTCCTAGATATTTCATTTTTTTGCATGGTAGCAAACTTTTCAGAGACTGAGTGCCCAAACTGCAACCTAAAACCCACTTACTTATCACAAAGTGCCAACACTACAATTAAACCTGGATACTGAGGTTTTAGTTTGGAAAAAAACAACTGTTATCCAATGCTCAGCTGCTGGGGTGACTTGGATTGCATACCGACAGAGGGGCTCTTGTGCCAACTGTAGCATGAGTGTTATAGATTCGCCACCACTAGAATACAGTCTTTGGAATTATATATTCTGTGTGTGAATTTTTCTTGCCTCTTATGCTCTAGGGACAAGCTATGAAATCTGTCAGGCTTTATATTCTTCAGTAAAAAATTAAGAGGGGGCCAGGGATTTATCTTAGTGGTTCTGCAAGTGCAAGGAACTGAGTTTGATGCCGGGTACTGAAAAAAAAAAAAAGTAAGAAGGTATACTGGTCAACTTTTAATTGTTGGGACAAATACCTGACATACAAAACTTAAAGGAGAAAAGATTTATTTTGACTCAAGGTCTCAGTTCGTGTTTGGCAGGCTCCAACGTAGAAAACTTATGGCAGCAGGGTATGGTGGAGGGAAGCTGCTCAACTTATGGCAGTCAGGAAGCAGAGAGCAGGGGAAGAGCCCGAGAGGAAGGGCTAGGGACCAGAGCCAGTCTTCAAGGTCACAGCCCCTTCACTGGCCTAGACAGCCAATCAAGGTGATGATCAAGATTAACCATCACAGCGGGTGATAATGGTAACACCTACTTATTTTCTGTCATGAGGCTATTTGGACAATCAAAGTGATGTCAGTGAAAATTTTTTTAAACTGTAAATTGCTAATATTAAGTGCTAGTTATTCTAGTTTTAATAACTTACCTTTATAGTATCCTTATGTGCTCTTATCTCTGATACATAATCTCACATCCTTGGGCTGCTCCCCAGATATGAGAGCACAGGGAGATCAGCCTTCCAGAGATGTCTGAAACTTGAGGCTGCATCTGAAAATTTGAAATTTGGATCTGAGACTTATTCGTCTTAATACAATCCTACAACAAGGAAAAAATATATACCTTTTTGAAATAAAGTTTATCTTGCTGGCCATGCTTAGAAGCAGAGGTAGAAGTGCCATTCTTAACTAATTTGGGTTATCAAAATATCTGAATATAATTCTATTTAATATTTCTTAGAGGATCTTGATTTTTGTTCAGTTCTATGAAGCCATGTTCCATTTTCACCCAAATCACAAATTTTGTTTCCAACGCTTTTATACAAAACGGTAATAGACAACTGAAAAATGCCCAAAATGCCCATAAATCAGGGAGTTTTCCAGGCAGATCTGGACAAACGTGTATTTCATGCATTTACAGGGCACTGTCTGGGAACTTTCAGAAACTTAGGGTCATTTTATCAGTTTTGTTTTTGCAGTGGGTACGCTGAATAACTCACCTTTTCTGGCATATTCAGGTGAAATTAGTTACTTGAAGATATTAAAATTGGCATTGCCATAAGGTATATTTATCTAATTCCTTTTTTTTTCTTTTATTAATTTTATTGGTGCATTTTAGGTATACAGTACAATGACACTCATCATTGGAAATTTGCACCTTTCCATAACCTATCTTGGTTCTTATTTTTTCCCCATTCTCCTGCCCTCCCTTCAACCCCTCCATCCCTCCCTATTTACAAAGACTTTATTTCCATTTTCTCATATTAATTCCATTCCCTTCTTTCCTTTCCCCTACTCCTCCCACTTCCCCTTCCCCTTTGCCCCTTTTCTTCCTATTTCACATGATCCGTTATACCTTTCAGTTTCTCACACTAGAGAAACTATTTGATATTTACACTCTAATTTCATAACATGTCTTTGAACTTTTCAGAAATCCATTGTAATTTTACCAAATTATATATAACGTGGGAGATAAATACTGATTAATAATCCTGACTTTTCCCTAAGGTGTTTTGCTGTTATTATTTCTGTTTCTTGTTAGACATTCTGTAATAATAAGTAAAAGTATAGTCTGCCGAGAAAGGCAGTAGAGCTGCCTGTGAATTACGCTTGTGTCTTGTGATAGGGAAGTTTTCCAAAGGGGTTGTGTGGGACTTACTGGAAATGTGTAGGGCCATTAAGACAGCACGCTTTGGGGCACTAGCTTCATTGGGCCACTGCTTGGCACCAGAATCTTGCCAGCAAGTATTAGTCTGAATCCATCCGATCTGGATATTTTTATAAAATGACATCTAGGGAGGTTTTACATTTTGATTTTATTAAGACAACAAAGGATGAAAAGAAAATGAATTTATTCTATGAAATAGGGAATTATATGCTCTTTACAGACAATAAATAGCAATGTATTGCAAATTGTATTCTAAAAAGAAAATTACACAGGGAAATGCTTATTGAAACCAGGCTTGAACACTGGGTTAAAGTTGTCTTTCTCTTCACAGATAGACTCTTGGGCTCTTTAACATGCTAATGTGAACCCTGAAGCCCTGACTGGAAATATTTTTTTTTTTGCAGAGTGCCTCTTAGCACTATATGCACCTCCCACACTACTCTGTCAAACACTAGGAGACCCTACTGTGCAGTTAATTTAAACCAATATAAATAACTATGGGTAACATACTGTGGGGTTTTGATGTTAACTTTGAATTCCTATCATGATTGGTAGAATGATCAGGTGAAATGAGCAGATATTTGTATTCTCTTTAGATTTGCTTCTCTTTCTTGCTTGTTGGCTTCTACATGCAACCCCTTTCTCATTTTTCTGCCTGCCTCACATTTGTTGTGCTTTTCAGCAAGCCTCTGATAGTCACTGCTGAGAATCCTTAATACGCCAGTCTGTTATTGATCCAAATTTAGATTTTTTTCAGTATAGAGCTTCAGTGGTGCTTTCTAAGCAGTCTTTTGCCTTCTTCTGATGTACCCTGCAGAATGTCTGTCAGTAGTCACTTAGAAATGAACTCACTATTAGCATTTATTTCTGTAACTTTATGCTAGCTCTCTGTTCACATAGCTTGTGCTATTTATTGAATAAGAAAAGTTTTCTCTAACTTTCAGCTTACCCTAAAAGCCACATCTGTGTAAACTTCTTAAATTAAAAAATAAAAAAATAATTTGCTGCCTTTTGAAACATCATGGGAGGCATTGATCCTCTCCTAAATACTCAGTGATACCTATTCCTAGTCTGCTGTGGAGCTCCCATATTACTTTTGGCTCCCAGCAACCATTCTCCTTTAACTAGCATCTCCGGGCCTTTAGAAGATTCCTTCGAGCTTGTGTGAATCTTGATAGATGATGTGCCAGTGATTACCTGCTGTCTCTCAGCCCTCATCTGTTGTTCCTGGACTTGTAATACTAGGGCAGGGATTATGCAAATTAAGTTTCTCCTTGTCAGCTTTCTTGCTTATAGGGCATTCTAGAAGGCAGGAGGAGGGAAAAGGAACTCCCTTCCTTGGTGATCACTTGTGTTAAGTTTCTGTTTTCAGAGGCTCACCAATGGTGTCTCACCTGTGCTGCAGCAGGGGCTTCCAGTGTACTAGCTTCTTGCAGCACTTCCATAACCATCCTTTGGTGAGCCTGGCAGAACACTGTCCTCAGAGGTCTGAGTCCAGACTTCCAGGTGTTCTCTTCCTCAGAGTTTGAGTTTCTGGGAGCAGAATTTCTCCTGGCTTCTAGATTATTCTGGTGACCTGACCCATTCTCCGGGTTCTGGCAGCCCTGGATGACTAACGCTTCCTGTAATTAACCACTTGTGTTTCATCAATATTGACATTTGATCATTCCTCCCTCTAGGTGCCTGGATTAAAATCTATCTGTGAGGCTAGCAAATCTATTTTGCTGTTGGACTGGCTGAAGCCCAGAATGTCCTAGTGCCTGCCTCACCATGAAAGTCAGGCATCGTGGAATCCAGGTTGTCACTCTTCTGCCCCAGCCCAGACATTGTATTTCCACATGCTGAGCCAGGCCAACCAAATGGTGGCTGGGCCTCTGAATCTTGAGAAGTCTGACAACGAATAATAGCTGGAGCTTGTTCATCGTGGCTGGCACCATTGGCTTTACTCTCTTCATTAGGGGGCTTTTCCTAAGGTTTCTATTTTGGGGCCCTTTGCAGTTCCCTTGACAACCCTTGTTGCCAAGTCAAGTTCTTCAGACTTTATTGAAGCCTGTCATTTCCCAGAAGGTTTCCCAGAGATGTACCATATCAGCTATAGTTGCAGTCATATGACTAGCCAAGGAACCTAAATGTAATTTGCATAATCCTTGTCCCAGTATCACAAGGCCAGGAACAACTGGGTGGATGAGGGCGGAGGGACAACTTAACCACTGGCACAGCATCCACAGAGATTCATGCAAATTTGAAGGAATCTTCCAAAGGAATTGTGCTGGTAAAAGGAGGGTGGGTGCTGGGGGCCAGAGGAATATGAGAGCTCTGGCAGACTAGGAATATTAAGCAAGGATCACCAAATGCAAGATATTACCTCTGATGAGGTAGTACTGAAAGGTACGCTCTAGACTTCGGACTGCAAAAGAGCTCTTTTTTCTCACAGTTAGCAATACCAAACACTTCTCTGCACAGCTTTTTAGCGCCTGTATTTCTCAGTACTTCATAGATCTACTCTCCAATTTTCTATAGGAAGCACGTCTCAATTAATGGACTTCCTCAGACCTACAGGAATTTAGCATGCTCTTTGGTGAATGCACTCCCAGTATGAGTAAGTGGCACTAATGGTTTGTTCAGCTATCTCAGGGAGCATAGAGTCTCTCCCTTCAGGCCTCCAATTGTACCAGTTTACCACCCCGCCTCCATCCCATATTTTCTGTTTGAAATAGAAAATATAGACTCTTCTGTAGAGTTTAAGTTTGTAGTGACAAAATTTACTTCCGGTGGGTTGGAGTCAGATATAGTCCACTAATTTTATTTTAAAAAGTGGAGATAAGGTAACTTTGGGTTCATTTTTAGTTCAGTGATTCTCAAATTTTCTTGTGAAAAAATAATTCCCCATGGGCCGGGATTTAGCTCAGTGGTTCTGCTGCCTGCCTTGCAAGCGGAAGGACCCGAGTTCGATCCCCAGTACCAAAAAAAAAAAAAAAAAAAGCTGCCCAAAGAGCTTATTAACTACTGATTCTTGGGCTCTTCATATACAAATTGTACTTTTCTCTGTGAGGAGAGGAGCTCAGGAATTTACTCGTTTAACACTCATCCCAGTGGATACCCACGCAGACATTTTGAGCAACGGGCCAGCTCATCACTGGGCATGACTTTTGTGGCATTTGAGAAATCCCATGACCATTCCCACATGTAATGCTATGGACATGGCTGTTGGTGAAGCTTGTTTTTTGCTGCTGTTGCTTCTGCTGCTGCTTCTGAACCGCGAATGCCTAAAGTTTAGTGAGAATATGCACAACTGAGGAATATTGATATATATATATGGGTTGAATTCTGATACAGTTGGTCACATTGAATAGGTGTCAGAGTGAGAAAATTATTTGCTTTTATAACTTTAAAGATTTCCTCAAAAGATCACATTTTCTCTTATCTCATTAGGCACAGATCCTGCAGCCCAGTGAGTTGTTTACAATTTGCTCCAACTCATACTGAAAAGAGCCAGCTCCCAGTTCGTTTTTGTGTCCACCATACTGTGGCATCGGCATGCCACTCTTAATTTCAAGCTTTTATTGTGACCAAAGTCACCGAGTTAGTTTAGTTTCCTGCAGGCATTTTAGACAGCAAGGATAAAAAAGTAATATAATCATGAGTTTAGAAAAAAAGTAAAACGCCAGTATTCCACCAAATAGATTAGTAATTATACTAGCAGAAATAAGGGACAGACATGGCTTCAGGGGATCCTTTTGATCTGTTCTTGGTGGAAAAAAAACCTTAATGTGTTCATATGCGATCTCAGTGACTTCTAGAAACTGCTTTTGTCACTGAAATACAGAGCAACCACAAAGTAACGAGAATCAGACAATTTTGTTCTTGTAGTAGCTGTTTCATGTCATTTACAAATTCAGACCATTGAAACTGTCAAAGTAATTTAGTGACAAAGTGGACAGTTTCAAATTCCAGTGTTCCTTCCTTTTAGAAAGTAGCACCATAACCCAACAAAAATGTTTTAAAAAATATCCATGGCATTTATTTCCCATTGTAAATTTTATAATGCATGTATCTCATTACAATAGCTTAAATTGGTAGTTATCAATAAGTGTTTCTTGTCTCACTAGAACATTCCATGTTCTCCAATTAAAAGTAAATATCTGTTAAAAGTGCACCAATTTCTCTCTCCTTCTGTTCTTACTGTCGCCTGAGAAAAAAGCAGTGTTAGTTTTATTTTTAGTTTTCATCATATTTTGTACACTACTTACCTAAAAACTTGTGAGAACATTTTGGGTTATTTACCATCAAATTAGAAATTGTCTTTAGACAATTATTTATTGGCTCTAGTCAGAGAAAATTGAAAAATCTAAGTCATTATAAGAAGTTCTGTTTGACAGGCTAAGTCCTCAAAAGTAGGTGTCTTATGCTTTAGTTTCTTGCTGCCTTGACTGCCAACTCTGCTGACTTTGTGCACCTTTGGTGTTTCTCTGAGTTTTCATACAACCAGGATCTGAGCACACATCTGGATCTGCCACAGGAAAACAAATGAATGGAAGGCAGAGGCAATGCCCACTGCCCACCCACTCAATGCAGAGATGAGAGGGCTGCCTCTCTGAGGGCAGAAAGGGTAATGAGAACTAGCAGAGCTGGGCACTAAACACAGTGTCAGAAGCTGTCTGCTCTAGTTCTAGCTCTGCTGACTACTAGTGGGTAGTTGGATACTACTGAACTTCAGTTTTCTCATCAAGAAAATGGGAATACTCTTCTCCCAACAAGCTCATTGTGTAAGTCAAGCGCAATTGTAGAACCAGTGGCACATGCTTATAATCCCAGTACCCTGGGAGGCTGAGGCAGGGGGATCACATGTTTGGGCAAATTAGGGACTTCGTGAGGCTCTTTCTCAAAATAAAAAATAAAAAAAGGGCTGGGGATATAGCTTAGAATGAAGGCCCTGGGTTTAATCCCCAGAATTGCAACAGCCAAAACATAACAAAGAAGTGCAATCGTAGAAAACATAATGGTTTGTAGGTTAGCAGCTGCTTCACACACACACACACACACACACACACACACACACACACACACACTATGAGAGGTGGCATAGTGTAGCCATTGAAAAGAGAGACTGGGATCAGAAGGTCTAGCTCTGATAGTAGCTTGATCACATACTTATTTTGCGTCTATGTGAATACCATTGAATTTTGCTGAGCTTCATTTTCTGCATTTCTAGAATAGAAGGATATTTGTATCTTACGTGCTTATTCATCTAAGTTACTTATTAAATAAAAATATATGTAGTTATTTAATCTTTAACTGCACCAGGCATGAGGGACAGAGCTTTTAATAAAATAGTGGTGGCTTACAGCTTAGTGGAATGGGTAAAAAAAATTACTGAGTAAGTTGTAAAGTGTTATGCAGATGTATAGTATTAAGAATATTGCTAGTATTATAAAATAAGAGTTTAGACAATCTTTAAAAATCAGCCATTTATCTCGTCTGTTCCAAATGCTCCAAATACAAGGAAAATTCTCAGCGATTTCTGAATTGCTGTTCAGAGAATACACAAGGTTGGCTTTAAAAAACTGGATTAGTTTGGATTTTCATACTTAATTATATATGTGAAAACAACTAGCAGTCTATTTCAAATGTTTAAGAATAAATCGATATGACACCAAATCAGATTTTCCTAGTATGTAATTGAGTACTGGGTATGATGAGGTCCTGAGAGAAATCCCTTTTCTGTGTTCAATCCATGGCAGTACCATGTAAAGAATTCCTTGTCATTTTAGTAAATGCAGTTAATTTTATCCTGTCCTGATAGGCTGTCAGTGGTTACAAAGCTAATGCTGGGGACATTGTGGTTGTCAGTAGTTTATAGCTATGAGGAATGGGGCAGTCATATCTGGTATGCATTTTATTTTAAATGGTTTTAATTTAATATTTAAAGAAAGGATTCAAGTTGTGGTAGATTTTTGGCTCTTTAAAAATAATTCAAATTGTATTTATTTATAGTATTTAAAAAATATGTTCTGTTCCTCTACTGACAGCATATAAAACTAGGTTCTTAATTCTAGCTATTCTTTTTATGTGAAGTAGTCTATAAATAAAGGAAAAAACATGTAGATTCAACAGGCAACTTCTGTTGTCAGTATCCCTCTTTATTCTCATTGATGTCATTGTAACCATAATAAAAACATACTCACCTTTGTATACGTAGTGGGTGAAACTTCACAACCAGCAAAAGTCCTTGTAAAGGGAAAAATGCTAAAACTCAGGATCCAAGAAATGAGTGATGGTCACCTAAACTATGAGCAGCTCAGGCATGGGAATGCAGGGACTGAAGGAAAGACTTAGGAGAGAGGTGGTTTTCCTGCCTATCACTCAGATACCTTTTCACAAGGAGATGTCTTTGCCTTTGGTAAATGCAGCCCCTCCTCTCTGGCAGCCAAGGCTAATTCTCTAATTAGAATCTTGATGGGCTGTCAAAAGGAGAGGGTCAAGTTGGGGAAGGTCTCTCTCTGTTACTAGCCCTGCATGTGACATGGATGGCATGGAGGCATGGATGACATGTGCTTCCATGTGATGGTTGAGCATCCCTTATCCAAAACGCTCAGGACCAGAAATATTTTAGATTTCAGATTTTTTTCAGATTTTGAAATATTGCATATACCTAATAAAATATCTTGAGGATAGGACCCAAGTCTAAACATGAAATTCATTTTTTTATATATACCATATACATATAGCCTGAAGATAATTTTAGATAATATTTCAAATAATTTTGTTGCATGAAACAGTTTTACAGCATGGAACTTTCCACTTGTGGCGTGATGTTAGCCCACAAAAACTTTCAGATTTTGGATTTTTTGATTAAAGATTTCAACCTGTGCTGTGCTCAGCACTGCACTTCAAAGCAAACTCATTTGACACTTTTCACATTAGTGATTACATCACTCACTCTGCAAGTCCTGTGTGGGGCTTCAGAAAGCATGGCTGAATTTTGAATTGATCTCTTTCTCTCAAAGCTTATTTTCAGGTTATTCTGAGAGTTAATGCTCAGAAACTCAATAAAACTCTTGGTTGTTGAGAAACCATTGGCCTGATTCTCTCCTATACAATGGAAATGTCTCACAGTGGGAAGATTCAAAGGCAAATAGTATTCACAGAGGATGGAGAAATACCTCATGAAACAGTGAACAAATCTTCCTTAAAGAGTGACCTTGATACATGTCATTTAACCAAATGGGATCATAGAGATGAGAGTGCAGTATTTTTCTGGCTCAAATTAGTGTCAGGTTTTTTTTTCAACCCAAAGCTTATTTTCCTATCACCTCTCCACAAATTCTCTAATGAAGTAATAGCTCTAAGACCTAAGTGACCGCCAGCTAATGTTTGTCCAAGGAGACACCTGTGAAGGCATTTTGCTACTTTCTGTGTCAGGTTTTGGGCCTTAATTTACTACTATACCCCTAGTACTTGAAAGTATGGAGTAATATTAGACATCTGTTATTGTTTAGATCTAAAATGTCCTCTTAAAATCTCCTGTGTTCAGAGGTGGGGCTTTTGGAAGGTGATCAGACCACGGGGTGCTATCCTCATTAGTGGGTTAATCCACTGAGAGCTGCCTGTGTAATTAGGAGATGGTGAGTGCTGAGAAGATGCAGGTCACTGGGACCATGACATGGAGGGATGTATTCTTGCTGCCAGCTCCTCCTTTCTGCTGCGCAGTTTTCTCCACCCTGCCCTTCTGCCATGCTCTTCCACCAGTCATCTCTGCCTTGGAGCCAGCCAACTGTGGGTTAACCTTCTGAAACCATGAGCCCCAAGCAACCTCTCCTCCTTTAAATTGCAGATGTTGAGTTTTTGTCCTAAGGATGGGAAAGGAAGTAATAGCAGGACCTGATAAATATTTGTTAAATGAATGAATACATACAGATCATCACAGTGAATTTGCAGAGAGAAATAACAAAGTTGACGTTTTGAGAGCCCTTAGCCTTTGTATGAGAATTGGCTCATTATGCCTCTGATCTTTCCAAAAATTAATACCCTGAGAGGTATTTCCTCATAGATAACATTTGTAAGCAAGTAATAACATTATGAAACCTTATAGAAACTCAGAGCCTGAGTTTTGTATGGAGGAGTTATTCCAATATAGTTTTGATGCATAATTACCCGCCTAAAATGAGGAGGACATCAGGAGTAGAGAGAACAACATGTTGGCAAAGGAAACAAGGCAGAATGAATATGACCCTTGGAAGAGGGTCAGAATGGGGAAGGTAGGTGGGAAATTAGGTACCAGTCTTGGCTAATCATCTCATGGAAGCTATGCTGAAGGTCACAGATGGACCTCTTCTATAGAAGAGCTGTTAAAGGACAGTGATATAAGTAGATTTTGGATAGTTTCTTTGTAATCTCTATGGGGGTATGATTCACAGGCAGGTGGCAGGTGGATTTCAGTTCCCAGTAAACAGGAACACACAACGAGGGGCACGTAGAACCACAATAGGACCCCACATAGAGGGCCAGCAGCTTGTCTGCTACCATAGAAAGTGAGTCCCATAAATGATGCAGATCATTATTTTGTGAGGCAATGTTTGGTTTGAGGGCTATAGAATAACTAAAATGGAAAGACAAATAATTGTAGAGTGGGTCAAATGAAGACAGAGGCATTAACCTCAAGTAGCTTACTATTTAGTTGGGAGATGGGCTTGTAAGCCTCCTTACCAGATGCTGGTAGAAATAAGTGTAATAGTATGGAAGAATCTCATTTCTGTGTTATTCCTTGTCTTTAATCAGAGGCTATTTCCAAGTCTGTGGCAGAAGATGTTTCAATTTGAGCTGTGCAAGCCATTGTGAAACTTGATCCAGTAAGGTGGCAAGAAATTGAGGGCAGGGGCTGGGGTTGGGGCTGGGGATTTAGCTCAGTGGTTCCACTGCCTGCCTTGCAAGTGCAAGGACCCGAGTTCAATCCCCAATACCAAAAAAAAAAAAAAAAAAAAAAAAGAAAACAGAAATTGAGGGCAGCATTTAGCAAAATTCAGACAGTAGAAGGTACCCTGGCTAGGGCAGGCAGGTAGTAAGTGCTTCCTGGCTATAGGGAGAATGTCTGTGGTGGAAGAATCTCTGCTTTGGGATTACCAAGACCTGGATTCTTCATTCTGCTCTGAATCCTGTGGTGGTGAAAATTTTACTTAGCAAGTCTGGACATCAGTTCCTTTATTTGTAAAACAAAAGGGTTAAACTAGATAATTCTAAAGTAAATGTCATGGTTTATGAGTTTACAAACTACAGGAAAAGTTCTTTCCCACACCTTGAAGAGGAATACATGGGAGTTTTCAAGTAAACAAGAGGGAATTCTTGGCTTTCAATTCAGTATGAACATTGACACATATATTGTGTTCCTCTTATTAGAGAAAATAATCAAGATGAGAGGAATAGGTCCTCATTGCATGAGTTCTAGAGCTCAGCAGTTTATCAGAGGAGAGCCAGTCCATCCTTATCTCTGAGAAGATATTTTGCCCTTACAGCTATCAAGATGTCATCCTCCCTAACTCCAGAAGAAAAGTTACCAGCTTGAATCTTTACATTTTGGATTTTATTCAAACAAATTCCACAGGAAGAATATTGGTTTTAGTAGGAACATTCTAGAGAACCTAGAGAGTTTGGGATGACATAGCCTAGAATTGTTAGGTGGATGACTTGACTTGAAATGAGCAGTCTAATCTACTCAGATAAAAGTATGGAATGGCTGTGCTTTTTTTGACATGAGAATTGCCAGGCATTTCAGGCTTAATAAAGAACATAAAGATCGTACCTTAGGTAGAGTTAAATGGCTGAGAATAACTAGTGAAAAGCAGAGACAGTAGAGACCAGCACTTATGAGGGATATCCCAGAAACCCAAGCTCTAGGTAGGACAAATGTCTAGAGTGGTATAGAGTGATGGTGGGTAGCTGGCTGATAGATGAGGATGTCAATGAGACCATTACACCTAAGAGAGTAGGTTTCCAACTAGAGTCAGTATGAAATACAGAAAGTAAAAGAAACATTAAATCAGGGGAATCTGACTCTGAACCTTAAACAGGTTATTTTTCAGGGATTCAGGGCCATCCAAAATAGCATCCAGCTCTGTGGTAAGAAAAATCTGATTTATTTCTCTGTGAATCAAGACTTTTGGGGTGGAAAACAGAAATTTATAAGAAAAATATGAAGGCAGACAATTTTATGTGCCGTAAGCCCTAAAGAGATATCCTCTTCCATGTTAATTCATCTTTGAGCTTTTACTAAGGGAGTACATTTAGGGAGACTTAGACGCTAAGAAGGTTCACTGGAAATCTTGCTTAAATGAATGAGTCATATTGGTGATAATAGGTTGGATAAGGACTCTGAGCTCGTCAATAGTGTGGGAGATGGGGTGTTGGTAGGAAGAACAAGAAAACCTAAGATACAGAGTTCATGGATGATTATGGGTGTGGGAAATGGCCTACTGTCAAGAGGCCATGTTGGAATCTTGTCTCAGCCACTGCCAGCTAAGTGTTCTTCAGCAACCCCTTTCCTCTTCCTGAACTTGCTGCCTTAAGTTTAGGCCATTGTTGCTCATCTTTTGGGGTTGTTTTTAGGCTGCAAAGCAAGTTAATTTAAATGACATGTAGTTAATTCCCAATAAATAGTGCTTGGATTTGAATTTAAATGGGGAGCTGAGTAGACAGGGTAGAAGTGGAGAGAAGAGCAGTTCCTTCCTTTCTCATGGTGACCCTGGCTCACTCCAGCAACTCCTGCCATTGAAATATCCCATCCCAGTATCCAAGCAGCCTGAAGTTACTTAAGCCTGGTAAATTCTCAACTTGGACTTATTTAAACAATGAAGCAAGTATTTTGCTATTCTCTATTGAGACAAATTATATCCCACAGAAGACAAAAAAAGATAAGCTTTCTCAAAGTTATAATTTTGTGTGTGATGGAAAAGATTGTTTAATATAGCCCAGCAAGTGTTGGCTAAAGTTGGGGAGGAACATGGCACAGTGAAAAATGTCATGTTTCAGAGGGAAAAGACCTGGGTTTGAATCAGCCCCAGTCTATGACTTCTGGATGGATAAAGCGAGCAAGTTATTTAATGTTTCTGAATTTTATGTTCTTCATTTCCAAAAGGGAGATAATTCCCCACCTCCCTGGACTGTGAGGATTACAGAAAAATGGCTCTAGTGGTGCCAGGCACAAGCTGCAGATAAAAAAATGTTTCCTGAATTTCACTTTAATACCCAGCCTTTGCCCTGAGTAAGGCCAAGGGAAGCTACTCCACCTCTAGACCTAAGGGTTGCACCTCTGCACAGTTTGTTGACATAAGCCCTCTTGAAGAAGCTACATGTTTATGTGACATAGTTCCTTTGCATTTAGATACTTCACATTCCCGAGTCTTTCCTGGGTTGGGAAGAATGTTTGCAAAGCCAGTTCATCAGCTTCTCTATGCAATATAGGATGCTGTGGGTCTCTTTCCTATGTCTGCATTACAGGGTCAGACAGCTCTTCCCCTCCTTCTGTCTTGTGTTTGGAGACCTCTGAGCAGGGAATAGGGGTCTCTTTCTAAGCCAAAGTGAATAAGATCAAGACGAGAAGCAGCCGGGATCAGCATCATTTCATGGGCACTGATTTTATTGTGAAGCCATGAGGACTGCAAAGTGGGGGATGTTTTTAGTGTCTGTGATAGTCTCCCCTAGAGAGATGGCAAAAGAGAAAGAAAAAAAATCAAACAATCAGTCTGCGCTCTTGCCCCAGGCTCCATAATTTGCCTTTTACTTTCTGCATTTTCATATTTGAGTCTGAAAAGCAGAGAACCAAAACAATCAGCAACAGATGTCCTTGTGAATCTGCACAGTACATGAATTCAGTTAGCATGCAAATTGTCATCCCAGGGTGATTCCAGGGGACTGCTGAAAAAACAGCAGGCCTGCTCTACAAAATAGATAAATGGCATGATTAAAATGTCTGGATCCAATCATATGTTTAATTAGAATTCCTTTTTTATCTCAACTACAATGACTGGTAGCTATTATGACACAATATTGGAAATGCATATGACGCATAGTGGCACTTGGAAGGCTGATAGGTGGTCTGTGTTTGATCAAAATGATCAAAGCTCCTCAACATGGAGAGCCCCCTCTCCTTCTCCCTCATCTGATCCACTTAGACGAGCAAAATATGATTTATAGGAGACAGTTTATGTGACTTTCATTCCCCAAGAGCAGAAGCATAATTTTTGCACTGCCATTTCCCCTAGAAACACGGGAGCTTGACAATGCTTATAAACGCACGGTAACCAACTTTGCTCCACAGCTGTCTACAAGACATTGCTCATGCTTCAGCTCTAATTTGCTCTTGTAGGTTCAAACATTTTTTATTTTTATTATTAGTTTAATTGTAAAAAGATGAAAAAATCTTAGCACCGAGTCCTGAAACTCTTGATTATTCTTCTATCCAGATTATATTTTTGAGATTTTGAATGAAATTAAAGGAGAATCTTTTTTCATCATGTTGATGCTGAAGTTTTACTCAGTTGATAGAAAGACTAGATTTCACTATGTAAATTGTGGACGTGGTATTAGCTTGAGCTGCTATTAAGCCCATTACATGAAAGGATTTATGTTAGAATTTTTTTTTAAACTCTTGAAAGCAAAAAAAATAGAAACCATAAAACAAATTTGGTCAGTATACTTCTGTATGAGAGATTCAAAAATACATAACTAGCATTATAGGGGAAAACCTTAAGTTTCCCAACAACTTGCTCAAATATTCAGCGTTGGTTTGGACTAAAATTTACCAGGTAAAAGTCTTTTACACATATCACAGCTAAATAGCAGTATATTTTTCACATTTTGAAGGCTTTTGGTTAGAACTTCATATAAAACTTGGGATGTGGCTTCTTTTATATATGCTTGCTTTTCTATTGTAAAGGTGTTCTTCCCTTCCACGCTGTCCTTTTATGTTGGTTATTGCCTAAAGAAAATGAAAGTACTCTTAACTAGCAGTAGGAAATGGAAACAAGTATTAACTGTCTTCCTGCCCTTTGCTCAGCCCCTGTGTTTGGGTAGGTTCTACTGACTTGGTAAGGCTTGGGCCAGGGATTTAGTTCAGTGGTTCCACCGCCTGTCTCTCAAGCACAGGTCCTGAGTTCAATCCTCGGTACCAAAAACCAAAAAAACAAAACACTAGGCTTGAATTCTGCTCCCAAGGATTTTTACAATGGAGTTCAAGTTCTATAGTGAAATATATCTAAGAAAGAATAAAAGATAAAGAGATGAATGGAAAGATGAGAGACACAGGGAGCTGGAGAAGGAGGGAGGGAAATAATGTAGGCGGGAGAGTAGTCAGAAGGAAAAGGTCAGAATCCCTAAACTTTTATCAGCCTGTCCAACTACTACAGTTCCCAAACAGGATGATAGGAATGGCAGGGAGGGGGGCATACCAGGAAAAAGTGGAGTTTATTTCACTTAAACTCCACTGTCTTGAACTCTGAATTCTTTGATTAATTCTCTCTAGGATCAGCTGAGACAGATCCTAGTTTAGCAACAAACACTGGCTAAGTGACAAATACTGCTTTTATATCTTTAATCCCTAAAATCATACTGAGAGTCCTACTGTAATTAAGCCCTTTAGAGCCTATGCCAACTTGGTACTTAGTAGCTGTTTTTCTTATTTACTCCTCACAAAACTGCCCTTTGACATAAGTACCATTTTTCCAGGTTTTAGGTGATGAATGTGAAGCACAGAAAAGCTAAGATACTTACCCCTGATTAGGGCTCAAGTAGTGAACATTCAGAACCTGGGTGTTTAGCTACTATACTGAGCTAAGTGTACACTGCCAGTGAAAGACAAACTTAAAGAAAGATTTAAAAACTTACTAAGAGGAAAAGAAGATGCTTACCCCAATACTATCCACTATCTTCCTACTAGTGAAACTCCATCCCCTCATAATATGAACCACTTTTTTTTTTTTATAGTATAGTAGTTTTCTCTTGTGTCCAAGCCTACTTTTCTTTTTGAGAGAGAGATGGAGGTGGGAATGTAAGATGCTGTTTGTCATGGTGTGCTGTTAACAATGGTAGGAAGGGTGCAGTTTGAGATACTGCAGTAGAACTTAAGCTGGTCTTTAGAAAATGAGGACAAGCTGGATAAGTAGTGAGGAGAAGGAGTGTGGTATGGCTTTTGGTATGTATTCTCAATGTTCATGTGTTGGAATCTTAATCCTTCTTGCTACATTGGTGAAAGGTGAAATCTTTAGAGGTAACTAGCAAGACACCCCTGAGCAGCCTTGGTGCGGGTTGAACATATTCTGGTCTCACCCTGCTCCCTGATACTTATATTCTTCTCTCTTCAAGATGCTCAAGGAAGTATACCACTTGAGGAAGTTGGAGACTTTTGCCTTGCAGGAAGAAATTGTCCAATTCATATCTCTCATCATTAATATGTTATATTCCAACAAAAAAATTTCCTTCAGGACTTCATCTGCAATGCTTCTGATGCCTTAGACAAGATTTCCTGTAAGAGCCAGACAGACCCTTCTAAGAAGTAAAGAGATGAAAATCATCATCATTCTCAACACTCAGGAACACACCTGACTTTGGTGGACACAGGCATTGGCATGACCAAAGTTGATCTCCTAAATAGCTTGGGGATCATTGCTAAGTCTACTACTAAAACATTTATGGTGGCTCTTCAGGCAGATATCTCCATGATCTCTGACTACAGATATCTCCACGATTGAGCAATTTGGTGTTGGTTTTTATTCTGCTATCTGGTGGCAGAGAAAGTGGTTGTGACCATAAAGTACCACAATGATGAACAGTATGTCTGTGAATCTTCTGCAGGAGATTTCTTCACTGTATGTATTGACCCTGGTGAACCAATTGGCTGAGCAACCAAAGAGGTCTTCTATCTGAAAGAAGACCAGACAGAGTACATATAGGAGAGGTGGTCAAATAATTAATGAAGAAGCACTCATAATTCATAGGCTATCTCATTACTCTTTATTTGGAGAAAGAGCAAGAGAAGGAAAAGAGTAATGACAAGGCAGAAGAAGAGAAATGTGAGGAGGAAGATAATGACGATGTGTTGAACCCAAATTGAAGATGTTGGCTTAGATAAAGAGGATAACAGTAGTAAAAATAAGAAATAGAAAAACCAAGAAAGCTAAATATATTCATCAGAACTGACTGTGATCAAGGTCATTTAGACCAGAATCATCCCCAAGAATGGAAACAGAGACTTCTATAGGAGCTTCACCAATGACTGGGAAATCCATTGATAGGCAAGCACTTCTCCGTAGAAAGTCAATTGAAATTCAAGGTCATTCATCCCTTGGACACCTGCCTTTGGCTCTCTGCAAAAAAAACCCAATCAAGTCTCTGTTCATCATAGACAGCTGTGATGAGTTGAAACCATCAGTTGAGTATCTCAACTTTATCCAAGATGTGGTTGACTCTGAAGATCCTTTCCCTGAGAAATGCTACAACAGAGCAAAGTCTTAAATGCCATGTACAAAAATATGATTATGGAGTGTCTTGAGCTCTTCTCTGAGCTGGTAAGAAACAAAGATAACTAAAAGAAATTCTATGAGGCATTCTGTAAAAATCAAGAGTTTGGAATCTATGAGGTCTCCCTAGCCAGTGATGATATGCACTGTGATTGATTGTACCTCTCATCTGGCGATGAGTCTTCTGTCAGAGTAAGTCTCTCACATGAAGGAGATGCAGTACTTTTGTCACATCACTGGTAAAAGCAGAGGGCAGATGGCCAACTCTGCTTTTGTGGGGCACATGTGCAACAAAAGCTTTCAGGTGGTATTGACGCCTGAACCTATTGTTCAGCGCTATTTGCAGCAGCTCAAGGAGTTTGGGAAGAGCTTCGTTTCCATTACCAGGAAGGCTTGGAGCTCCCTGAGGATTAGGAGGAGAGGAAGAAAAGAGAGGAGGAGATAAGGTAAAATTTGAGACCTTCTGCAAGTTCATGAAAAAACTTTCGATAAGAAGGTTGAGATGGTGAGAGTATTCACTAGGTTTATGTCTTCAGCTTCTGCACTGTAATTAGCACTTAAGGCTAGGGAACAAAAGTACAGTAGATTGTGGAAGTTCAAGCACTGCAAGACAACCCTGAACACACCGTGGTGGAGATACTGGCAAAAGGCTGAGGTGGACAAACTCAACAAGGCTATCAAGGACCTGGAGGTGCTGCTGTTTCAAAAGGTGCTGCCCTCTTCTGGATTCTCCCTTGAGGTTCCCAGACCTGCTGCAACCATTACTTAGCACAAGAGAAAGCTAGGCCTGGGCAGTAATGGAGATGCTTGACAGCAAAGGAGCCTGGTGCTGGTGCTCCTGGTGGGATCTCCATTTTGAGGAGGATGAGGATGTGTCTTACATGGAAGAAGTAGATTGGGAATTTCTACTTGGAAACCTCAGGTCTCTTTATAGTGTGCCCAAGACTCCACAACGATCTTGAGTATCATCTGGCTCCCTCTGCTTATGTCGTGTTTTTAAATTTTTCTTCTGTTCTTGCATCTATAGCAGAAAACAAGCACCACAAGTCTCATCCATTCCTGATTTGATGATGGGATAGGATGTTGTATGCTGTATTTTTCGTCTTTTTAAATTGTTTTTCTGAAATTAAAGTAAACAAAATAAGGTGCTGCTGGGCCAGGGATTTAGCTCAGTGGTTTCACCACCTGCTGCACAAGCACAAGGACCTGAGTTTGATCTCCGGTACCCCCCCAAAATAAGGTGCTGTTTAAAAACGTGGCTAGATCATGAAGGCTCTGATCTTATGAATGGGCTATTGTTACAAAATCAATTTGGGCTCTCTCTTGTTTTCTCTCATCTTCTCTTAGCCCTTCCTCTGTGGAATGACACAGCAGGAAGGTCCTCACCAGGTTCTAACACACTGACATTGGATTTCCCAATCCCCCAAACTGGAAAGTAAATCCTTCTCAGTATCTGGTGCTTTGCTATAGCAGAGAAAGCAGATCAATACAGAAGGCATATTCAGTTTGTATAGAAAGAGTGTCTAGAGAATGAAGGAGGAAGAATGAGTAAAGTTGAAGAGTAGGGACAATTCTGGGGTGTCTTTGGACTCTAAGGAGGTAATTGCAGCAGGGATGGATGGCTTGGGTACAGGAGGAACATTTTGTGGGAGCTTATGTAAGGTTCCTTTAACTTCCTGGGTAGCATGCATTCTTCCCACTTGTGGGCTGATGGGATTTGAAAGAAGCTGGGTACTGAAACAGTGTGGCCTAAGGCTCTCGGATAATCCCATAGCAGCAGAAGATGCTGGACTTGCTGGGACAAAGGGGAATTTTTGAGTTTTCACAAGTTATTGAAAAACTTGATCTGTTTTCCCAAGGAGGTAGCAGGGTTGTTATTAGGCAGAAGCAGATCATAAAGAAGACTTCAGAGAGGACAGCCAGTGAAATTCTTTGGCAGAAGGTAGCAGAATGGTATGTCCACCATAGTTACATAAATGTATTAAAGAATATCAGCTATAGAAGAGGAATGGGAGAGGTCATTAAATGTCACTGCTTTAGGGATTTCAGAACTCCCTGTGTGTTCTGGGGAAGGAGCTCAAGACTCCACAGAGCAGCCTCATCTGTGCAGTGATTGTATGTGCTCTCCAAACTAAAGTGTTTCATGATAAAAGACTTTAGCAGTATTTTATACTTTGTAAGAACTGCTTCTTTGTGTGTAGCCAAATATGAGTTACCATTAGTCAGAGCAGCTGTGCATGGGTTTCCTGGACTAGATGAATCTGCTCCAGCCTCCCTCTTTCCTCTCCCACATGCCCACACCCTTGCTCTGTTCTTTTTCCTGCCATGGAAATGTTGTGAATTTGTGTTGTGTGTCATTTGAGTCAAGCTTCCAGCATAAAGAGGAAAGCATTTTTTTCATTTTGGGGTTCATCTAGAACTTTCCTCAGAGGAAGCCTAAATATCTTCCTAGTGGAAATGGCTTGCAAACCATTTAATTTAGTTCATATTTTAAAACTCTAACACCTTGTCATATCCTTGTATTGATTTTCTGGGGCTGCCATGATAAATTACTACAAATTGGGTGTTTTACAACAACAGAAATGTAGTGTCTCACAGTTCTGGAGGCCAGAAGTCTAAAATCAAGGTATTGGCAAGGCTACACTCTGTCCAAAGGCTCTAGGGGAAAATTCTTTCTTACCTCTTCCAGCTTCTGCTGGCTCCAGGCCTTCCTTGATTGTGGCTGCATAACTTCAGTTTCCCCCCTTATCTTCATATGGTCTTCTCTTTTTCTGACTTCTCCTTTCTTCTTTTCCTTGCCTCTTGTAAGGACAAAGAATTGTCTTGAATTTTGGGTCCATCCAGATAATCCAGGATAATCTCATCTCAAGGTCTCTAAATAATTTCCACCTGCAAAGACCCTTTTAAAAAATCAGATAACATTCTCAGGTCCTAGGGGTTAGGACATAGACCTACCTTTTGGGTAGCCACAATTCAATTCACTATAGTCATACTCCTCAAATAGAATGCCCTTTGAAAACATTACACTCAACAGCTGTATGATATATAAAAAAATACTGTCTTGTAATTTTTAAGATGTAGAATGGGTTCAAGAACATTTCCAGTCACTGATTAGGAAAGATATTTTCACTTCTCTACATTTTAAAATTCTAGGAGTGAGACCTGGGCCCATCATTTGCCAGGTACTTACCTGCAAGTGTCTTCTCTGCCTGAACCTCAGTTTCTTCTTTTGACTTAGGAGCCAGTCACTCCAGACAGTTGGGGGCTCTAACAATAAGTGACCTGCTCTGTGCACTGAGGAGTGGTATGAAACATAAGGCAGAGAAGTATGATACTGTTAGAAGGACATAAGAATTGCAAAGTGCTTTGCTTCATGGTGGGGGTTACTACAAAGATGCTTTTAGTCTATGAAAACCATCTTGATTCGTGTTACACCACGTGAATTAAACATTTTAGTATGAAGCAACTAACCATGTCAGCAGGACTTCTTCCTAAACAAAATACATAAACATGAACTATGTCAAAAAAATCTAAAGATAAGATATTAGAAAAGAAAAAGACTATTTCCTTTTCAGTCCTTGGAAAAGTAGCCTCAGAAAATAGCTTTACATAGAGAAACTGTCTTGGTTATCTGTATGCTTTCTCTCATGAGGTACTTATAGCCTGAAGTCACAAAGAAAAACCAGCAATAAAGGCCAAAAGACTTAGGGAAGGGTGGCTTCACTGGATAAACATATGTAACTGCAAGGTTTTTATCACTGCAAAATCATACACCAGAGAAATTTTTATGCGTATAGAGCATCTTTAAATTAAAGTACTAAGACAGGACTTTCAAAGCCATTTTTAATGGTGCCTTATTAGCTGTTAACCCAAAACTTTTGAGTCGCTATTTCATCTCACAAATGTTAAGTGTTCTTTGTAGAGAGGAACTGTCTGTTAAAGTAATATTTGACATCTACTGAATCAGAAATACTTTACAATGAAGGGCTGACATCTGTTTACTATATAAAAAAGGGTGCTGTGTATTTTTACTACAAGAATTTTCCTTTAATAAAGCAGCCAAAAGTCATCTAAACACATCAAACTGATTTACAGCCAAGACCCATTGAACATCAACCCAGCGTCATGGATACTTAACAATTTTTAATTTTTTTTAGTATTACCTGGATTTTGGTACTGAATGTGTACAGAAAACATTGTTTTAGAAAAATGATATAATATTTATAAAAAGACCTTTTTTTTTTGGTACCAGGGATTGAACTCAGGACCTTGCACTTTCCAGGCAGGCGTGGTGCCACTGAGCTAAATCCCTGGCCCCTGGGTTAATTATTAATTCGGTGAACTTCAATCTTTTTAGTATCCTCAACTTTCATTCCATTATATTGCAATTGATCCTTCTTATTTAAAAAGATCAAACTGCAACTGAGGTCTTAGGGTATTTTTTCAATCAATTCAAGCAGTAGCAAACAGAGTCTGTGTTTATCCAATTCCACCTGAGATCTGTTTAAGCTACTGCAATTAGGAGGAGATCAGACAGAAGGCAGTCAGCTTGGTGGAGAGTTTAAATCTGTGTGTAATCTCATACAGGTGCTGCTTCCTGTGTTCTGGAAAATCCCTCATCACAAAACAGGCCAACTGAGCCACACCTGGATTTAAGCAGAACATCTGGACCTGCTCTTTCTTATTCACTCATGTTCTTCAAATCTTCTCTAAACAAATGGTGCTTTTGCTTAGGTCTGACACCAGAGATTTGTAAGCCCAATGTACACTGCCAAATCCAGTTTGATACAAAACACAGCTAGTCTTCTTGAGTCAAATACATTACAGATATGATATCCCAGTCACATATTTCAATTAGTCAAACCTCAAGTAATTTATGGAGGTCATTTCCAGGAGTAGTAATAAATTTCTTAATGACATTAACAATGAAACAGGGAATTTGGGGGAAATTGAACTACAATGTCTACTAAATTCCCTGGTCGTATGCACTTGGTTTTCTGGTTATATAATCATTATCTGGGTCCTGAAAATTAAATATGGGTGAAGATATAATGAATGGGTTGCCAGTTTGATTGGGTTCTGGATTTCACAGGAATAAGTACAGATCTCTCAAGCCCCTAAAAGTTTGTGTTTTACTTAATGGAGTCACTTTGTAGATGTAGAATTCTGGGATCAACTGTTTGATAATTACATATTATAGGTATATTCTGGGCCTAGCATTGTGGTAGAATAACTCAAGCAGCCCAGCAAAATATCATTGTATTTTGTGTAGCTTTATTCAAGGCCTTTCAGTGTTTTATGTGGCATTTTGACATTTCAGATCAGGTGGATGTCGGGGTGGGAATGATCAACATGAAGAATGAATGTTTTGAAGTAGGTATGCTTTTTCTGGCCCACTTAAAATATTCAGGAAGAATGAGAATTGTGTGGAGTGAATCATTAATGTATGTTCAAATTTTAGGTAAGCACATATAACTATATCTTCCAATATTAATATTTTGAATATTGCTAAAAGTTCATAGCAGTTAACTTATTACACTTGTAATGCTGTTCTGTTTATTGTTGGAATTCTTTGGATGCAGTTGGGATTAACCAAGTTCACAATACCTAAGATGGTGTGGGGTAAAGAGGTAGGGGGGATTGTAACTAGAAGCACAGTTGGATGAAGTGTTTGATGGAGGAGAAGCACAAAGAGCACTTGTCACTCATAACACCTGATAATCCAGAAGGCAGGCTCCTTTTATTAGTACATGTTTGCAGTACATAATGATTACAATCACTGTAGGGGACTGGTACATGTACATAACACATTTCAGTTCCCTTTTTTTTCTTCCCTCCCTCCACCTTTTATTTTTCCAGCATCATATTCATTTATCCCATAAGACTTAATAAAATTATCGTATATACAGACTGAAAATCAGACAAACAAGCCAAGGAACATATAAAACATGCAAGACAATTGTACTAAGTCAAGGTACACTTTTAGATACATTGTCTGCCCTGGACTACAATACATTTTTTTCTTTCTCTTTTTTCCTATTATATGTCATATATATTATATATATTTATATAAGAGAAACCATGTGACATTTAAGCTTGTGTGTCCAAGTTATTTCACTTAACATGTTTTCAAGGTGCATCCATTTTCTTACAAATGACTCAAGTTTATTCTTTTTTATGGCACAGTGGTACTCCATTGTGTATAAATACCACATTGTTATAGGGGACCTCAATACAATAAGTCTCCAATTTATGAATATTCGAGTTTTGAATCTTAATGGATACAAATGGACCTCACATTTGGTGGTTGTTTTTGTTTTGTTTTGTTTTACATTGTATATTTTGTTAAAGGTGTATAAGACTCATTTTGTTGGACTTACAAACAAATTCAACTTACAAAATTTCTCCTGGGATGGAACTCATTGATAAGTTAGGGACTTACTGCACCCTACTGTAACAAATGGACAGATCAACTAGACAAAAAAATTAACAAGGATGTATCAGAGTTGAACCAAACCTTTGAACAAATGGACTTAATAGATACCTACAGAGTGTTCCATTAAGTGCTTCCTGTTAATGAGTCCAAGTGATTCAATTAATGGAAGCACTTAATTTTTGTTTCCAGAAGTCTCTGTACAGCATAGTTGTTTTTTTTTTTGTTGATGGATGCCTGGTTATAATATGGAAAGCATGAACTAAATAGGCTTTCAGGTTTGAATAGTCTCAACTTGATAGTTTTTATAAAACCTGACTTTGCTTTTAAAATAATTAAGATTATAATAGGTTTTTAAAATCCTATTTTGTGATGTTAATGCATAAGTTACCCATAGGAAAGGTAAAATTTTCTTCTGTCACTTTCTTATATCTGGAAGTAAAAGATAATTAGGCATTGGAAGCATAGCAGAGAGTGAGGGAATGGGAAAGAAGAGCAAGAGATTTATAAAGGAAAAAAGCACAAAAGCATGGGAATACAAAAATGGGTGCTGAAGAGTTCTGTAATATAGGCATAAAATAACCTTTATCACATTACCAAAAAAAGGTGAAGGATTGGGATAAATGGCTGATGCCCAAATCTAACAATTTGGAAAGAGATAGTTCTTCCATGAGGATAGTGTGATGTGACTTAGGATATAGGCTCTAAGATTTTGTAAGGGTCAAAGAGTTTTGGCAAGGAGCAATAGGTTCTAAAATAATGTCTAATGGAGAGTGTGTGGGAGCTTCCAGAGACATAAAGAAAGGAAAGCAGAGCAACCCCGGTTATAAATAATGGCATCAACACCTTCTCCAAGTAGCAGGGAACGAGTTTCATGAAGGTAGAAGAGATCATGGGATGGATAGATTTGATTTCCCAGGTCATGGCACAAAGCCTGGCCCATAGTAAGTACTCAGTGTTTGAAGAATGAGCAACTTGTAAAGGTATGTAAAAAAATCAGCCCAAATTTGCAAAAGTGTCAAAGTATTTATTACAGAATTGGATAAGAACAGAAGATTTTCTGAAGAAATTGTAAGATGACACATCAACACTTTTATGAATGAAATTTAGGTTGGAAAAGTTAATCCTCAAACTCTTTCTTAGGAAATGTCTTTTTAAATTTCAGATCATGTTTTCCAATTAAAACACACCCATTTGAAAATGTAAAGATAAGATAAAATTACAGAGGCTCACACCAGCAGGTCCACTGTGTAGCTGCTTCTCCACGGTGGATCCCATAAAAGGCTCAATTTTCTCTTTCAAATGGTTTAGGGACAAAAAGGCAAAGAAAAGCTGAATATTATTTAGATCTATGATTGACAGTTCCCTTCCATCCAAGGCTTCTAGTGAGACTATAAGAGCGCTGTACAATGCTTTTCCTCTACACCCACTTTCTAAAAATGAGAATATAATTGTTTCCACATAACATCCAAGTGGGAGACACCATATTTTCTTCTTTCCTTCCTTTCTCCCCTCCTAGTCTTCCGTTTCCCCTGCCCGCTCCTCTCCTTTTCTCTATACTACATCCAGGTGCTGTCAGTAAGGTATTTTAAAGATGGAGCAAATAAGGAGGATTAGGTTGGCTAAAAAAACCTGAGGTCTGTAGAATTTTAGTGAGATCCTTGCCAATGATTCACTGTCATGCTTACTCAGGATGAAAAGTAGGAAAAAGAGCATGCAAATAGAATGCTAAAGAAATCCTTAATTTTAGTGTTTCCTGAAAGGGTTGATCTCTTGGTATCAGGAAAACCAGGATTACCATCTTTATTCCTTCACAAACCAGCTGTCTGAGAAGCCTTTCCTCCTGGTGCCTCTGGTAGAAGCTCACACCAGCAGGTCCATTGAATAGCTGCCTCTCCATGCTGGATCCAATAAAAAGATCAACCTCTTCCCTTTCCTTTTGGGTCTTTCAAAGAATTCAGATTGGTCTCCAGCTTTATATTTTTTTTAAATCTCTAAGGTTGAGGTTGATTAACTTTAAGATTAAGCCACACTCTGAAATGAAGTTTAAAATGTCTTAACCTTCAAATAGGAGTGGAATTCTCACCAGTCATTATTTGAACTCCCTGATGTTACAAATTTGTGATGGATGTTATCCATTAAGGTGAAAGCAGAAAGGGGCTATAAAGTTGACTCAGAAGGCTAAGCACTTTACCTTCAGGGAAGCACATATAAAAATCTGTCCTGAACTGTATATATAGTAATAGTTAAAGCTTTGAACACCTGGTTCTTAACTGGCCAAGCAAAGTCATATAAAATACTGACATACTTTCTACTTACTGCTGTTTTGATTGTTAGGCAGGTTACTAGTTTTGTTATATGTGCTTAGGAATTTAGCTTCAGTGATTAGTCAACTCAGAGGGCATTCACTAGTGCTAACCATGTATAAACCTAAGATACAATTTTAGGTCAGGACTAGATCTCTCAATACCTGCATTGGTTGAATTCTTGGACTAAGGTAAATAGTGATTACATTCAGTAGGTCTTATAACCTTTTCCTAGGGATTTGACAAGTAAACATTTTTTTGAAGAGTTCAGAATCTAGAAGGTGCTGCTTTCCTGATTAAGTTAGCTGAACTGGCTGGAAACATGTTACTAAAGAGGCCACAGTTCAATTTCCATGTGGCCTAGGTCATTCTGCAGAAGAAAAACTCTTCCACAGTCACAGGCTGTGTCGCTCACACTGTCTCACTCCTAGATTGATCAACAATAGCCATAATTCATTAGGAGGCCCTCTTGAAGACAGTGGGACAATCTTTTACATTCTTGGAAAAATAATTCGAACTTCATGTGCCATGATAATAATTGAATAAATCACTTCTGTCAATAAACATCTTTAGGGTTAAGTAGGCTTGTACAAATGGGTAAGATTGGAACCCAAGATCATCATAAAAATTTCACTTCTCTGTGTGTAATGGGCTATATGGGAAATAATAGTTGACATTTTTCATTATTTTCTGTTAACTATTGTTATAAACTTTTTATATGCATTAACTTATTTAATCTTCATAATATTCCCACCCCTAGTAAGAACTTCTGATATCCTTATTTTGTTCATAAGATGACTGGGGCCTAGAAACCTTAAACAATTTTCCCCAAGGTCACAAAGCTAGTCAGTGGCAGAGCTGCCAGAGGATCCCAGGCAGGCTGATTCCAGAGCTCTAGTATTAATCACTACATTCAATACAGGCACTGCCTGGAAAGGAAGTACAGTAGCTTGCCAGGCAGCTCTGATAAGAGCTATCAGAGTTCACTAGTGATTGATAAGTACAGAGCAGTTTGATTATTTTTATTCCATAACTGAACTGCCAAATTCACCATTTAGCTGAAACTAATTCATGAACTTTCATCCTTTTAGAAAACGTGCACTTGGATATTTCTTTGCTAATGTTTTTAGAAGTTTCTTAAAAAGTCTTCTGAATTAAAAGCCATTTCTGTTATCCATGCAATAAAATACTACTTCATTGACTGCCTAAAGTTAGGCTGGGCATTTAAAGTCAAAATAAAGGCCATAATCTTTTTCTCTGCTGTGTTCTTCCCATAAACCTCATAAGTCTTTCTATGGAGAAAAGTCTCCATGGGCCCAGCTTTTTCCAACAGTGTGTTTACATCCGTGTATCTTTGAAGCTTGAATTCTGAAAATCCCTCATTCTTGAATTTCCAGCAGTGGGCTTTCCTGATCTATTCCTTTGAGCATTACCAATCCTCTCCTTTAAGTTAACTCTATTGATCTGTTCTGGATCTTTTTATTTCATCCACCCTGTCTATAGTTCCATCTTGCACTCCAACCTAGCCCGCATAATTCATTTAGCTGTGTCATTCCCTGTCCTTTAAGTTTCTTCTACGTTTCCTGTTTGTTCTTTTATTCAGCCTGGCTCAAATACAGAGATTGCCTTATACATTCTTGTCAGTAGCTCTTTCTTTCTTATCCTTATCCTCTGCTCTCAGCCTGGATGATTTAATTTCTATTTGCACACCCAACAGGAATTTCTGTGGTGTCTTGGACTCACTTTCAAGTACAAAATCTACTTTCCCATATCCATCTTAGTTATCTTTCTTTTGTTTATCCTAGTAGGATTTCAAACTCTTAGCTCAAGCTATGTTCTTACCTCCTAACTATTCTCACATTTGTGTTTTCCAAACTGGAAATCTGAGTTATTCTTGGCTTGTCAGAATGGTCTTTTATTTCCTGCAGCCAATAGTTTGCCAAATCCTATTGATTTTATTTCTTAAAAAGTTCTGGAATTAGTCTGTTTATAGTTCTATTTTTATAGTAATAATGGAACCCTTTCATCCTAAATTACTGAGCATCTATTATGTGTCAAGTATAGAGCTAAAGATGCAAAGATAGGTGAGTCTTCATTCCTGGATCTGGGGCTTTATAGTTCAAGGGAGGAGGGAGGAGGAAACAAGTTACTGGTGTGACAAGTGTTATGGTAGAAGGAAATAGGCACAATGTGTCCTAGGACCACAGAGGTGGGAGAACACTGTGCACACAATGGAATTGGATAATCAGATTCACTGGGCATATTTGCCTATGTGCAACAAATTGCTTCTTCCTGAGCACCAAATAAAGAATTACAAAAGCCATGTTTTAGTTAGCTTGTTTTACACTAGCTGAGACTGCTTTTTTGTTGTTGTTGTTGTTTTTTTTTTGGTACCGGGGATCAAACTCGGGTCCTTGCGCTTGCGCAGCAGGCGGCGAAACCACTGAGCTAAATCTCTGGTCCTAGACTGCCTTTTAAAAATGAAATTTATTATTCTAAGTGTGATTTGCCTTTCCCTCCTGGCAATGATAATCAGAGTACTATAAAAGTCTCCTTGCTCTGTGCTAAGTGAGCCAGTAGAAATTTGAGGTACTCTGTGATTTCATACTGCTATCATACTACTTTCATCATACTATCATTTCATCTTACTTTCTTATGATACTTATGATGGAAAATTCTATCTTAAAAGAACCACTCTAAAATATCACTATGGATCTTATTAGAATCAGAAACAAAAGTATAATAACTGAAATTTTTTAACATGTGTGTTTATTTTTAATACTATTAAAAATTTACTTTACTTAGTGGTAGAAGAGTGGTTTTATTGACTCAAAATTTAATCTTTAATCCGAATATTCTCCTTTAGGGCTTAAAGTTTAAAAAATTATCCTTGTAAGTCAAAATGGTCAAATATTGGCAATTTTATATGGCTCAATGTGAGAATTGTGTAAGCAATTCTTAGCCATTGGGACTAGTAGAATTGAGAATTTGTATTATGATTATTTAGGTAGTCAAGGAGAAGCTATCTTTAGAAATATCTTTATAAATATTTACTTATTCCAAAAGATTGTCTGATATATACATCATATATATCATATATATTGTCTGATATATATATCAGACAATTTATATATATCATATATATATATATATGAATGAAGTGGGAAAATGAATTCTCTACTTTTAAAGACAAGGTGTCTATGAGAGTATGAAACATCAAGTTTTGTTCATTTTGCCCAAAAATTGTTTTGGGTCTTTTGTGGTTCTATATCAGTTTAAGGATGTGTGTGTGTGTTTGTGTATATGTTGTTTGTATGTGTGTGTATGTGTATGTGTGGGGAAGTAACATTGGAATTTTGATAAGGATTGCTTTGAATCTGTAGATTGCTTTGGGTACCATGAACATTTCCACAATGTTATTTCTTTTCAATCTGTGAACAAAGTCTGTTTTTCCATTTGTGTTTTCTTCTATTTCTTTTGTCAGTGTTTTATATTTTTCAATACATGTCTTTCATTTTCTTGGTTAAGTTTACATGTAAGTATTTTGTTTTTGTTGCTATCATAAATGAGTTTGTTTTCTTAATTTTCTCTTTGGATAGTTTGTTATTAGTGTATAGGCCCAGGATCTCATTTATAATGTTGAATCTAAAAAAGTTGAATTAAAGAATAGAGAATAGGGCTGGGGATTTAGCTCAGTGGCACCATGACTGCCTCGCAAGTACAAGGTCCTGGAGTTCAATCCCCAGTGCAAAAAAAAAAAAAAAAAAAAAAAAAGAATAGAGAATAGAATGATGGTTACCAGAGGTGGCAGGTGGGGATGGCATTGGGAATGGCTGGCCAAAAAGTACAAAGTGTCAAGTTAGACAGGAAGAATAAGATTTGAATCCATTGCATAGTAGGGTGACTAGAGTCAATTATATTATATTATATTTACAAATTACCAAGAAGATAAATGTCAAACAACTTTTTATTTAAAAAGATAAATTAGGTAATAGATAGGATAATTAGCCTGATGTAATCATCCCACATTGTATATATAAAACATTACATTGTATCCCTACATCTATCCAGTTATGATTTATCAGTTAAATTAATATTAATAAAAATAAAGGAAAAGCACCTAAGAGCTAGGGATGTTGGTATACTTAACACCATACAGCCATCTATTCACAGAATTGGGACTAGAGTAATTCCTGTTCATAGAGACTAAGGGTTTGTTGCAGAGATGAGGAAGAGAAGGGGGAGAGGGAAACTCAAAGGATTTGAGAATATTAAAGACTAAGCCTTATTTCTAGGCAAGCATAGCCTTCATGATTTCCATTAGTCGACACTCCGCTGGTGCTGCAGACAAGGCTCCTTCATATGTAATCTGGCCTCCAAGTCTGCTGTTTTCCCATTGGTCTCCAGGGTCCCAGAGGAGATTTTCTGTGTCAGGAGAAACGAAACAGGCATTATGGTTCCAGGAGCTATGTTGAGACTTGGTTTCAGTTTCCAAGAATTGGGAAATATAAAAGCATTTCTTAAAGAAATCATGTTTCCAATGTAAAATATTCAGTTACTTTGGCATATTTACTGTTACTTCTGTTCTTGAAGAACCAGGTAAAAAATTAAATGGAACAAACATTTCAGCTATTTTTATGCTCTAATGATTCCTTGGAAGTGTCTTGAAGGAAATAAATTTTAAGAAAATCTTCAGATTATCAATTGCATTCGGTGTGGGTTTTATTTACTTAGTATAAAAAAACACTCAGCTTTTTTTGGTATGCCAAAAAAGTGTAAAGTGAAGAGTATAATTTCTTAACCTAACACCTTACCTTGTAGCCTCTCTGGACACTAAATGAGGTTTAAAAGTTGTTTTATTTAATTAATCATATAAAATTATTTTGAAAATATGTTGCCAACAGAGCAACACTATTAATTCTAAAATTATTAATCTATAGTACCTTCAGGGTAAATATATTTTTTAAAAATTTAAGGAAAACTTTACAATTGAAAAAAATCAATTTGTAAAAACATGTTAAAGAACACAGAACTAAAATGTAGTTTGCTGAGAAAAGTCACTTGTTTTCTTAGTGCTCAGGGTTTCTTTGAATATTTAAAAGTTGGTCATATCATGCTCTGGACAAGCTTTTAGATTTTAAAAAAAAGTTGGCTAATTTACCTACTTTAAACTCCTCTATGTCCCCAGCCTGAAAACCTGAGTGCTCCTCTAAAGAGCTGGTTTTTTATGAAGTGTTAAATCAACATTGCCAAATGGGACTTTGTAGAGCTCTCTGCAACCTCATAGTAGAGTGACACAGGCTACTAGATCATTTGTGTATCTTTAATACCCTATGATTAACTCTTCTTTTAAGGAAATGTGTGGGATATCTTAGTTATGCACAAATCATCATGAATAGAACACATTTTATTTATATAGGGCTGAGGCCAGGAATCCTTCTATGTATCCAGTTATATTTGTTCTGCAGACTTACAAGTGTTGGCAGGACAGACTGCATGCATGTACAGCATCTTTAGTAGTGATGAATTCTTGATACACTGATGAGGAAAATGGGTAAGCCAGCTTGAGTTTCCTACACTTTTTTGGGGAGAGGAAAAGGATTTTGTTTCCAGAGAACAGTAATAATTTCTTACTCCCGAACACTTGTATTCCTTTTCAGCTCACAGTGTGCATTTTCTCCCATTCATTGAGTTGTGTGACCCTCATATCCACCTTAAGAGCTGAGTAGGGCAAGCAGCACCTTTAATTCATAGACAAGGAAACTGGCATCCAGGAGAGTTTGCCTGAAATCATAGGGAAAGTGACCTTCAAGCCCAGTGTCCCACCTGGTACTTTCTCCATAGGACCCTCACAGTGTTATCTCAAAAACAAGCCTTCCCAAAGCATTAACCTGAAGCATTTGGTGAATCAGGCCTTACACTAAGCTGGGGCTTTATGTTCACATAACGGGGAGTTTAATGATCAAATTATCAGTCTACTTGAAAATCTAGTGTAAGAATAGTATAGAAATACATAGTTAAGGCAAAAGGGGTGTTTAGGCATCTAACCCTTCTAAAAGTAGGTAGAGTTAAAGGCAAATGAGAATTCAAGTAAATATTTTAATGATTCCCAAGTGACTTTTTAAATACATTGAAGTCTCCTTATAACATGGTCTTTAAGGTTTGTCCTTTAGAATCACTTTATAGTTAAAATTTCGACTCGGGTGAAATTGCAAATTATAGAACTCATGAATGCTATGAAATACTATTAATGGCCCAGTATTAATACTCTGCCTACTTTCTCTATAAAAATAGTATTTTTCCCATATATATAGTGCTTGCTAAGTGAAGAAGTGCTTGCTATATGAATATTTGTATGTATCTTGCCCTTAAAAACTAAATTGCACCAGAGAAACTATTTGGTATGATCAAAATGTGTAATAAATAATGTGAAATAGGAAGAAAAAGTTCAAAGGGGAAGGGGAAGGGGAAATGGAGGGGGTAGGGGAAAGGAAAGAAGGGAAAGGAAAAATTATGAGAAAAGAAAAAAAATAAAGTCTTTATAAATGGGGAAGGGTGGAGGGGTTGAAGGGAGGGAAGGGGAATGGGGAAAAAAGTAAGAACCAAGATATATCACGTAAAGGTACAAATTCCCAATGATGAATGTCATCATATTGTATATCTAAAATGTACCAATAACCTTAATGAATAAAAAAACAGCCAAAAACTAATTTGCAAAATGGGGATGAAATGTTGTACATATTAGCTGTACAATAAACATTGATTGAATTAGAACAAGTATTTATTACATATTCCCTCTCCAATTGATCTTTTGTGGAATTCAAAAAGATTTTATAATAGGTTTTTATAATAGTTCCAAACCCATCTTCTATAATATGAAGAATCCATTTACTCAAGTAAAATAAGTTTTAAATTCCATGGCTATTAAATATGTACACGCATGTGCAGGACATTAATGAATATATGGACTTTATTAGTATAAAGGCTGCTGTGGTACCATTTAGTGATTTATTTCTGTACCTTTTTCAAATTCTAGCTCTGAAGCATCTCAGTTATGAAACTTTGGGCAAATGATTACAGCATTCTCAGCTCCAGTGTCCTCATCTCCAAACAGTGAGGACAGCTTGTAAGTGTTGTGAGAAATAAATAAGGCAATGTATGATACTTGGCATGTAGTAAATTCTTGTGCACTAGATGTTACTAAGATCTTTGAGATATTGAGGGTATTCAGTGATGTATATACTAAAACTTGTTCCAAGTAAGATGATTTAAATGTAACTGGTATCCTTGAGTGGCAGTTGAATTGCTTTTACAATATTTTTTTCTAATCTAACTTAAAATGTAATAATTTTATGTTTCAGGATAAAAGTAGACATTATAAAAAGTTTGAAAGATGAAACTATACAACCAATTACATTTCTAATTGACTGTTTCCCCTTTAAGCCTTGGTATTAGATCTTGTTTAAAGTTATTTTTTAAGGGGAAATTGTTTTCTTTGATCTGTACTGTTCACTAACATTTGCCAGTTGTCTCCTGTTGTATTACACTGTGGCATGTTGTATTTGCCAAAGATGACAATATCCCATATGTGTGTTACATCATCAGAGCATATTATGGGAGTTACTACAATTTTAAGATGCTAAATTGTTTTAGGGTTCCTAGGAATCCTTTAGTTACCGAATATCTACCAGCCTTTAAGAGGCGAGTACTTCCTTATTACATAAAATTACTAGCTATATGGTTGAGTGGTTTCTTTTATTTAGTGGTTTGTGACAGCTGCAGCAAAGAGAAGGAAAAAGAAGTCAGATTCCTTAAAGTGGAGGCATCCTACACCAGGTCTTTTCTTTGAACCTTCTGAGCCAATAGGTCTAGGGTGAGGCTCCAAGTCTGTGTTCTTAACAAATTTGTCGGATGATTCTTATGTGGTTGGTTTGAAAAGCAGATTGTGTAGAGATCAATGAGAATTTTCCTCCCATTTTAGAAATACCGATAAGCAAAACGAAGAAGCAGATAAAGTAACCTGCAACATTATTTTTGACAATTAATATAGCTGTCAAAAACCATTACAAATGGGGGTTCTGGGACTAGACTACCAGAGTTGATGTCCAGATTCCCCAATTGCCAGTGTGACCTTGAGCAAGTTAATTAATTACTGTGTGTCATGATTTTTTAGTCTGTAAGAAGTATTACTTTGTGGGACTGCTTTGAAAATTAAACAAGTTAAAACATACAAAATCTTTGACTAGTCCTTGCAACTTGTAGTAAGTACACAACAAACTTTAGCCATCCTTATAAGTAATTTTAAAATTCTTAACAGGAGCATTTTCATTCCTTCTCTCACAGCATAGTTGTCACAGCTATGTGGTGACAGATTGAATTTTCCAAAGGTGACAATAGTGCCTCCCATCTCACATAAAGTAATATAGTTCAGGTTTGCTGAGACAGTGAAAAAGTGGCTGAGAGACTGAAAAAAATATCTGGAGATGGCTTGTGAGAGATAAGATGTATTAAGATGATAAAGAGAAAAGATAGAGTTAATTGAAACTCTGCATGAAGTGCATGTGGGTACAACAGTGCCTCTCGGCAACAATCCCACATAGGGTATATACCTAACAACAGTATCACTTGGCAGGTACAGTGGTGGCAAGTTAGACGAATCACTCAGTAGCAGGTTACTGCAGAAAGGCATTTTTATAGATTAAACTACACAGCAGTGACATTATTTGCTCTCTTCGATGTATTGTATGACAGCATTTTAAGGAACAGATAACTTAGCATATGGGCAGGAAAGCATTTTCTACAGATAGCACTAGTTTGCCTAGTTCTCAGTCTCTCAGATATTCTTGTCCAGACATTCCAGTCCCAGTCTTCCTTGACATGGCAAGAGTCTTGGAAATACAGAAGGGATGTTTCAGGGTCAATAGTGCTAAATGCCTTAGTTTTTCTCAGAAATGCTACACTTCCTATCCCAAATGTTCTTCCAAATGTTACTTTGCTACTTTCTACATCAAGGTCAAGAGGAGAGTTTAATTTCTCTCCCTTTAAATTTGGGGAGACTTGTAATTGCTTTGATCCATGGAGTATGGTGGAATGGTGAGTTCTGAGGCCAGGCATCCTATACTGTATAGTAGATTCCTAACTATAGATATTTCCAAAATGGAAGGAAAGTAGTATTTTCTAAGGGTTGTTCTCCTATTCTTATTGGTCTCTATACACTGTGCTTTCTAAACCAGGTATCTGAGAAGAATCATCTGACAAGTTTGTTAAAAACATAGACTTGGGACCTCATTTCAGGTCATATTGGCTCAGGTCATAAAAAGCAAGACAACTTCTTTCTTGATGGAACACTCATGCCTGGAGTCCTGAGTTGAGCCTAAGCCTGCCATGCTGAGAGGTAGCCACACCACTTGGAGTCCCTGTGAGTGCTCTGGCTGGCAGTCCTAGTCCTTGGTTCTCAGCGTTCCTTTGGGTGAAGGAGCCATCTTGGGGTGATTCCAGCCTCCATCTGTCACATCACCTCCACCTTTCATGTCTTCACAGGTAATGTCCTTGACATCGTGGGGAAGAGAAAAACAATCCCTCGCCAAGGATCCTCACCCATAGAATCCTTAAGCATAATGATGCTGTTGCTATTTTAAGCCACAACATTTGCGGATGGTTTGTATTCAGCAATAACCCATGGAATCTTTTCCATAAACATAGCAAAAATCTCTGTCTTGCTCACTACTCAATTTTTGTCAACTAGCACATTGCACTCAACTATTTGTTGAATGATGTACTATATTTTAAAGAATTCTTTACTACCGAGTACTAGATAGTTTTGCTATTCTCAGTGATTTTACTTATCACTTAAGAGTAAATACCTGAAAGTAGAACTGCTGAGTCATTGAATATTATAAATGGTTTTTAGGTAGTGATACTAAAATGTTCAATAGTTATTATTGCATACAAAGAATTAGGTAGAAAGAACCTGCCAAAATCAAACCATCTTTAGACCTTGAAGAAAATATGCTAATTAAATGCACAGGACAGATTTATACATCAGAATCATGACTTTTAAAATAGAATGTTACTACACTAACTTTAAAACAGCAGATTTTCTAACCTTGTAGTTTTCTGCTTGACTTAGTAAAAAAAAGGTCCACAAATTGCATCAAAAATTCCTGCAAGGCTAACTTATCTCCTATGTCTTGTATTAAGGTAAGAACTTAGCAAGCACAATTAAGTGTCATTATTGTGGCTAAACTTATAAAATTATCTTGTGTTGCTCAGACATTCTGATATTGAAATCCTAGGAAATTGGGGGCATAATCTACCATTAGCAGAACCACATATAAGATAATTTCTGAATTGAACACATCCTGTCTATCATTTGACAAGTTTGACAAGATACAATGTAATAGCCAAAGTTAAGGGCCCAGTTACAGTGAACCAGAATTTACTGGCTGATTCCTTATTTAAACCAATTGTTCTTCAGCATTGACAGGGTTCAGGCCATGCTACCCCCAAATACGATACCTTGATATTTGAGAAATAGTAAAAGCAGGAAGGTCCTTCTGACCTTCTCCTGCCCTTCTTCTCTGAAGCAGGCCATAAAATAATTTCCTGACTTTCTTCTAATGTAGATTATAAAACTCTCATTCAAGAGGGGGGTCCCTGTTATAACTGGAGAAAAGGAATGTTCTTATTGCTAAAGATACAAGGACATAGAGAACAATCTGAAGAAACAAACCTTGCTGAGTTACCCTGGTTTATTACCATCAGTTTGTGCCCCTTTGTCCTCTAATCATACTCTGCATGGCTATTGAGTCCTCATCAAACCAAAGCATAAAAATCTGTTTCGATATCTCTTTGACTCTTATGAAGGGTTCTATGTTAAGTAAAAGTTATATTAAATAATTTTTTGTAATTCTCTCTTGTTTGCCTGCCTTTGTTATGGGGTCTCAGCCATGAACCAAGTAATTAGTGACCAAAATTTATTACCTTTTCTTCCTTACATTATTATAACCATGTTAGTGATTCATATGATTTTTTTTTTTTTTTACCGGGTATTGAACTCGGGTCCTTGCGCTTGCGCAGCAGGCGGCGAAACCACTGAGCTAAATCCCCAGGCCCCTGATTTTATTCTTAACCTCTGACTCTATCATTTTTAGAATTTGGAAATTTATATGAATGAAAATATAATTGCAATTAAAACATTGGAATCCAACTTAGAATTATATAATTTCTGTTATATTGATTAGGAAATTGAAGTCCAAATAGGTCAAAGGAAGAAACAAAAGTAAATTTAGTAATTAACACAATAATTTTGCTTTATATATTTGGAGATCCAGTGATTCATCATAGTAAACCACAGAGATTAACTCTTGAGAATCAAGTCTCCTCATTGAAAGCTTTTTAAATTTTTAATTGTTTAATTAATTAATTTAGAGACAGGGTCTTGCTATGTAGTCCAGGCTGGCGTTGAATTCACTATGTAGCTGAGGATGGCTTCAACTCATGGAGATTCTCCTGCCTCTATCTTCTGAGTGCTAGGATTACAGGTGTGTGCCACCACACCCAGCTGTCATCCAATGCTTTTTATAAATCATAAATATTTTACCAAATTAGTAATAAAAATTTTAGATGTCTAATTGCTGATTGGAAAAATGACTCACATAAGGTTTGAATTAGTCCCTGTGAAAACATAGAGTAAAATCTACAGTTTGGTAGAAAATGAATTATGAAGTTAAGACATGTTGGGATATAAGAAACCTTTATAGTGACAAATTTTCAGGTGATTGCAATAATCTTTTTTTTTTTTTTTTTTTTTTTTGGTACCAGGGATCGAACTCAGGACCTTACGCATGCAAGGCAGGTGGCGGAACCACTGAGCTAAATCCCTGGCCTGATTGCAATAATCTTAATATCCTTTATATATAGTACTGTCCATTTTGTCTTGAGTCTTAATCCAAACAAAGTCACTGGATATTTTGAAGCACAGAATATCTCCTTAAACGGATAAATCATATTAAAGCTCACATCTGTTGTTGGACCATATGAACATAAAATGTACATGAAATGTTGACAAAAGTTGTTTATTTTCACATGCTAAAATTTATATTGTTATGCTTACATAAGGCACTGAAAGCAGGTATATATTTAATATGGAGTTTATACCTTTCTTCCTTTTTCTGGAGTGAGTACTTAAAACATATTTTTTAGCTCCCCTAACAAAATGCTATTAGATGAAAACAATTTACAAATCAGCTTTTATCAACTCAATAATGAGCAGGACAGAATTACTGTAAAATTATTCCTAAAACCTGACTCTGGGTTAAAATCAACTGATTTCTCTAACTGGTTCATATTTGTTATTCATCTTTTGGTTGTAGAACCTTATTATAAAATCAAGAAAATTTGTATTAATTGCTTTTTTAGTTCAGTCCTCACTCATTTCCTCAATTTATAAAAGCAAACAAGTATTCCATTTTTGGATGCTAGCTTTAATAGCCATTCTAAGATTAAAAGGGCTCTGAAAGTGATAGGACCAAGGTATTCTATACAGGTGGTTAGACACAGTTATGTGTACATTCTGTTCATTATATATTTATTATAAAGGTAATTTGAAGGTAGCATTTATTTAAAGCTATTATTTAAAGGCAATAATTTTACAGGTAATTTAAAAGTAGTATTTTAAGTGTATAAATTTGTCAGTAGAATATTGCTAATGAGCTACCTGCAATTCTGTAAAATATAGTTTAATTGTTTTGAATCTGTTCTGGGGTCCTCAGGTTGATTTTTGCCCTTGCCCATCCACCTCCCAAGGATATCTATAGTGTTTGTTGCTTGTTAATTTCCTGGGGGTGGGGAAGGATGTGATCAGGAAAGAAATAGAAAGTAAAAGTGCTTCCTTTGCAAAACAGGAGCTTCCTTTCAGTATTTCCACTTTGCACACATGAAAGGAAATAAATTGGGAGACTGTAAGTATTGCCCTCAGAGTATTGAAAAGGAATCACTGAATAATTCCAGTAGAAAATCCTCTCCATCTTTTGAATCTTCCATGATTTTCTCCCTGTGTGGCTGGGTGTAGGGAACTAGACTTCTCATTGTCTCTTATCCCAAGATACCATGTATTGGGATATAAAGAGACTTAGGACTCATGCATTGCCACAAATTCAGCCCTAAAGTGATGACAGTAATATTGGAAAAAAGTCAGTGGCAGGTCTCATTATTATTACTACTACTACTACTACTACTACTACTACTACTACTACTATTATTATTACCAATTTGGTTTCAAATATACAGTTATATTGTCTTCAGGGTTGTTATTTGGTCAGGATGGGGAAAAGGGAAGGAGACAGTAAGGAAGGAAGGACTTACTGGTGAAGGTACAAATTTATTTCATCCTGATCTTGTGCCACACGTGGTGGTGGAGTTTCATTGATTCTGTTCAGTGGAACCATATGAAGCTGATGTTTTTATTGGTCAAAATGGTTAAATATCAGCAATTTCATCTGCTGCAAGGTATTAGGTAATGGGGAACACCTGTGTTCTCATTGTTCATTGATTGAATAAGTATTCATTGAGAATCACCTTACAAAAAAGTGTGAAAGGCCAAAGGCTCTTCTAGACACTTTGGCCTGGGACAAGAGTGCTCTTATTTCTTTCCTTTTTTCTCGACTTCTATGAGTCTTTTAAGACTAGTCTCAAAATTACTTTCTTTGGGACTTAGTGTATTTTATTCCACTGTTTTTCTTGCTCTGCAAAGATTGTTACCTAAGGGAGATTAACTTATACATATAATTTTTGTCTTACTTTTCCATTTAACATGAAAAAATATTCCATGTTATAAAGTTTTCACAACTACATTTCAAGGCCTATAAAATACTCCTTTAAATGGATAGTTTATTAGCCATTCCGGTATTTGGGGACAATCAGGTAGTTGGGTTACTGTCTCTGTGCATAAAGCCTTTTCTGTTATTTCAGATTATTTCCCTAGGACACAGTCCCCAAAGTAGAATTACTTGGTTAAAGGGTATGAACATAGACAAATCTCTTGATACATGTCAACTAGAAATAGCTGTATTTTTAATACTTTTTGATATATGAAGTTTGACTCCTCATCAGTCACAGGATATGTTAAAAATTGTTTAAAATGACTTGCTTACATGGTGGTCCAAAACCATATTCAATGACAGTGTTGTAGTCTGCATAAAGAAAAAGGTTTGGAGTTGTTAGTATCGAGAGAACCCCTAGATTTTCTCAAAGGGAATGACTCTGAACAAGCTGAGAGCAAAAAGAAAGACTGAGTTCTCATTGCATTTGTTAAAGTTCTATTTGTAATTATTTTTCCTTGAGAAAATAAAACAAAGGAGACCAAGTATCAGCCTATATTTGGGGAATTTTCTAAAGAATAAGTTATAATTTTCACATCTTAGGAATAAAGAAAAGGCAAAATATATTTCAGTTTAGATGGTATGGTTTGGTTTAAAATATGTGATAAATTAGAGATATCCAGTTCCTGGTCAATACACTTATCATAAGAATACTTAAAAATCTCTATATTTTCACTATAATGTATCTCCCTATACAAAATGAAACAAGTGGACCAATGCTACTTAAGCCTACCTTTTTTGGGCCTTAGGAGGAGATAATCCAATGCAGACACAAATGCCCCTGTGTGATGTCACAGCATTGGGAGTGATGGGGAATGGGGGCTCAGAGAATGGGACCATGGGGTCTGGACATGGCTGTTGTTGGCAGTATGTTGATCACCATGCTTGTCTAGGTGATGGTTTGAGGTTGGCTTGGCCTAGAAATGGGGCAAAGCAATGCTCAAGCTATGGCTCAAAAGAGATCACAGTCACATCCACCAAGGGAAATATCTGGAGCCTGAGATACTCTGCCCTGGGGCCATGACAAAGCATAAGGAGGGAAGACAGTTGTCAGGATCTCTCAGAAGCACTTCTGTGGGAGGCAGGAGTACAGTGGACTCTCTAGCCCGAGTTTGAGACTAGGTACCATCTCTTATTAGCTATGTGACCTTGAAAGAGTTATTTAACCTCTCTGTCCTTTAGTTTACTCATCTGTATAATAAAGGTAATAATAGTCCCTGCCTCAGGATGGCTGTGAAGAGTTAGGCAGTGATAACATATATTGAGTGTTTAGAATGGAACTTGGCATGTGCTAAGTGCTGTTTGCTTTTTTCTTTTTTTCTCTCTCTATATGTTAAAAACATTCAAACAGAGTTACAGAAAGTTGTTAGTATATTTTCATTGTGCATGTTTAACAAATTCACCTTTAACACACACAGTATCATGACTATATGCAGGAGCTCATTTGGGGATCAAATCCAAAGTCTAGATTTGAGAACCTTTGTGTTGTGGATGATGACATCCAGGCTTCTTAACGAACCCCATGCATGGTCCTGGTGCTTATGTCATTGCTTCCCTCCAGATCATCATGTTGATTAAATAGTTTATCCTTTTTTTGTTGTTTTTTGTTTTGTTTTGAGAGAAGCTCTTGCTATGTAGCCCAGGCTGGCCTTGAACTTGTAGCGATCCTCCTGCCTCAGCCTCCTGAGTGCTGGGGTACAGGTGTATGCCACCATGTCCAGCTATTCTTTGTTTTTTGTGGACCATTCAACTGGACCATTTGTTGGGCTGGGCAGTCTCCTCTATAAGCCATCTCTGCCTCTTTGACCTATCTAGCTTCTTTAGAGCAGCCAGTTAGAGCAGAAAGCATCTTGCTTAGGCTCTTGGTACTGGCTCCCCTGAGATCTGGGTGGCTAAGCAGTGTGAAGCATTGAGTGTTGGACCAGGTAGGAAAGCAGTCAGACTGAGATGTTCCTGAAGTCACAGTTCTCCCACTGTCCTGCCAATGTAATGGTGGATGGAAGGTAAGACACAAGTCCCAGGCAATAATGCAGAACAAGACAGAGAATTTCTTTGGTTATTGTTCTGGTTAGAGGAAACTGAAGAAGCCAGAGTTTATAAATTCCAGCAACTCCACACTTTGGAAAGCAATCTGGAATATGGAGATGTGAAAGTGTTAAATTCTAGGCTAAAAGTAAGAGATAGTATGGGTTGTTCTTTGTAAGGAGGCATTTGAATGAATACAGCAACCAGGCACATACTAGTCTATAAGGGAAATCCAAGTTGCCCAGAAGCCTGCAAGTCCTGGTCAGACTTGCTGAATCTTGTGCTTTCAAAAGAGTTGTATCCGACATATGAACCAAGGCCAACATCATGTTCCATATTCCGGAGGCAGCTGTAAAGCAGAGGTGCATTCTTCTCTCTTCAAAACATGAAAACCTAATGTTCAGCATGGAATTGTTGACTTTAAATCACTTATATGGGCTTGTAGTAAAATCATGACTCTGCTTCTCTTGACCACTTAATTTAGCTATTTTATAAGTTGTTTTCATAGGATTCTCTCTCTTTCAGATAATCATTTTTCCATGTTTTAGAGTTTGTGTCTCATAGTGAAGGTTCTCACTATGAGATGCCAAATTATCTTTGATTTCTTATTTTCTGCTAATATATACTGATTTATAAAAACACAAAATTTATAAATGACATTGGTTTTGACATTTTCTGTCAAAGTTATGTCTTTTGACATCAAAATAGGCTCTAGCAGACCTGAAAGAGAGAATTACTTCAAAAATGACTTAAGGTTCAACAAAACTTTATCTGATTCCAGTGCTGTTAGCTGTGTGTGAAAAGAAAAACTATAAAAATGGGAGTTGAAAGGATTCATTAAAATTCATGGCAAAATTCACTGGGAGTGAGTCAAATTGGAAAATATCATTAAAGCTATAGCAAAAATATGTTCTTATGCTTCTAGGGGTCATTTGTTTGAAATCTTGCTCTCTCACACATGCTGTATACACAGATTTTTATCTGTTCCAAGTGTGCTGAGGCTGACAGAGAATGTGTTAAATCTCCTCAGAAGAAAAGTTCTCAATTGTTTTGGAAAATGATTTTTACTTTGTATTCACATGAGATCTGGCCAGGTAGTTAGTTCTTCAGCTGTTGAGATTACTCAGTTGGTATCTGCTTTGTGTCTGACAGAGGAGTAACCAAACAGCGCCAGAGATAAGACCTAGCTCCAGCAATTGTTGAAGAGACCAGGAAAGATTAAAGAAAACTGGAAAATTCACTGGAGTAGCATGAAAAATAAATCACGTGTGTGAAGTAATGATTAATGAAGTTGTTCCCAAAAACTGACTAAAACTGTTAAAGAATATTTTTACAGTCTTGGAGTTCTTTTTTAGGATTGTGTTTGCAGTGAAATGTATTATAACATTTCTGGTACTTTAAATTACTAATTTAGAAACAAAATATTTTAAGACTTAAAAAAAGTATTAAAATATACTATTACCATTGCAAGAGTCTGACTAAAATTTTCTTTCATTTCTTAGCAGCCTTCTGAAGTATAAAAATTTAAGGTATGTATTTAATTTTAACAACAAAATTTAGTGTAATTTATATTGTTACAAGTTATCTTTAAAGTTAGTAATTAAATTAGTATGCATTTCAGTAATTTACCTTCCCAGATTATATTATTTTCACAAATAAATTTAGCCTGCCTATTTTATTAATGGATTTATATACAGAAAGCTTTATTCATGGGGTGGGGGTATGCAAAAATGTTAATAGACAGAAATTTATAATGAATACATTTATGAATAAGGGAATTTCTGAGATTAATGTCACTTTAATTTTTTTTTTTTTTTTTGGTACCGGGGATTGAACTCAGGACCTTGTGCTTGCAAGGCAGGCGCCGGAATCACTGAGATAAATCCCCAGCCCAGTCATGTCACTTTAATTTTGATGAATTTGCAGGAACAGAAATGGCTGAATTTAAGTGTATAAGTTTGTGTGCATACTTTGTAGGAGTGGGAAGGAGAAGTAAATAGAGTTGTAGAAAAATAAAATAATCTTCCATTTCCAAACACTTTTTACATTAAAGTAATTTATCAAGAAAATATGAGTTATAAATCTTTAGCTTGTGATACAGCAAGGGCCTCAGTTTGAACTTAAAGTATATACATTCTGAGATTCCAGTGTCCCTTAGAAGCACATCATGTGCTTGCCTGGGGTCTATTTGAATGAAGTACAAGAGGCCTCCTGAGAAGGAGTGAGCCATCCTAAGGCAGAGACAGGGTTGAGGAACACAGGCCAAATGAAGGAGGAGCGGCAGTTTTATGTGTATTGCTCATGGTTGTCTTCTACCTGCCCTTCTTATTTTTCTCAGACATTTGGCTCAGTCCTAGTGGAGAGGCCACAAAGTGGAACAAATAGGAGAGCTTTCCCACTTCTTTACTAAAATGTTGAAGATACTGAGGAGCATAACATGGGAGCACTTTTGTCGAGTGGTGGTAAGGGGTAGGAGGACACAGAACCTTGTATATGAATGATGGGAAGGGGCCGTGTCATGCACAATTCCAGGGGGTGGCAATGATATGCTGAATCACAGGCAAGGGCCTCAGGAGAGGTGTTCGCTCCTCTTCAGGAGGGGTGAGTGACATCATGGACATTGACACTGTTAAGTTGGAGCAAGATACATGCTGTGATACGTGCCTTGGGGGCATGGCTGGGTCCTGAAGCTGAGTGGCTTTGGAGAGGCGGTAGCCTCAAGCATGGCAGGAGGCATCACTCACTGGGGTGTGGGAGACACAAAAGGACACCCTGTGGACTGTGAGCCCCCTGCGGGTTCCCAGCAGTGACTCCCACACTAGTTGGTGGGAAAATGAACTAGGGCATGAAACCAAAGCAGCAGTATTTTGTGACTTGTACTCTTACAAGACTCCTTCATGCTCATGTTTGTCTTCTATGTGCCTTCTTATTTTTCTTAGAGATTGTGCTAGATTCCAGAGGAGAGGACTCAAAGTGAAACAAATGAGAGAGCTTTTCCAGTGTTTACTAAACTGTCTAAGAAACTTGGATTTTTGTGAACTAGGTAGCAAAATATAGCTTCTGAGAAAGTGGATGTCCTATATTATAATCATTTTGTATTTCTGAAAATGAAAACCAAGAACTCACTATCCAGTAATAAGGTATGTAATTGTCACTCTTTACTGAATGGTTATTAAGTGTTAGGGAACACAACATTCCCTTAAGTGGAAGCGCTTTGATTATTGCATAGTTTCTTCCTGAAAGCGTACAGGAGCCCAAGCCTGAAAGGGTGGGGGAGCAGTTACCCAAGGCTCTCAAAGCTGGTGAGGGAGGTATTTTAGGCAGCTGTGTCCCTTCTGCATATAACTCTGTGCTTATCAAAAATTACCTCCTCATATCTGCTAAGATGGATTTTTAAATCATACACATTACCTACTTTCAGAGTAGATGCATGTTGTCCCTTTTCTCGCATCTGTAAACCCCGTAATGATTTGGTAAATTATTCCCATTTGACAGATGGCAAAACTGAGGCTTATAGGAGTCAACAAGCAGAGACAGAGCCTTGATTCAGGCTCAGATGCATGGTTTTGTACAACCAACGATCTGCACGTTTTTCTCTTAGTGCAAACTACTCCATCCCATTATGGTTAGGGAGGGGTAAAAGACTTTAAGCATTAGAAATTTATATTTTAGTGAACTGCCTCACTAAGTAGTAGAAAGCACCAGTGGTGTGTTTTCTCAAATCAAGTGAATACAGTTCCACAGAAGAATATTCATGTAACTAAATCATAAATCTGATTCTCCAATTTGGCAAATCTTCAATTTGTGGTTGATTCCTTTGACTTCTCTTTCTGTTTACTTTATATAGAAGCTATGAAGATGACTTTGGGTCCTGAGAAAGAACATGTCCTCTAACCAGAGATCTCTTTTGTTGTGAATCAAGACTACATGCAAGCTACCACAAATTTGGAGAAATGAGAAGTTTGGTCTCTTACTATGTCCATCTATCAGGATAATTCCATTGTTCTTGATGTTGTTACATTTATCTATGAACAAAGAAATGGAAAAACTTTATAAGAATTATGCATGTATATTGTCTCTTTTGTAAATACATCAATAGCACAACTTCTGGGAAAACAGATTGAGTAAGAATAGAAAGTGATTCACACACAGCTTTGCAGGGCTAGAGATCCTAGCATGTAACCTCACATTGCCCTGCCTTGTTATCTGGCTATGTGTATGATTTTTACTGTCTAATTAAATTATAGACTTTGTGTCAAAGGCCTCACTTATTCTTTATAAGTACTCTCTGCAGTGCCTTAATGCAACACATGACAGTGTAGAGGGTTCATCAAATTATTTTTGTATTGCATTGCATACTCACAGCTACCTCCTAATGCATATGCCTTAAAACCACCTCCTCTACATTCATTTTATTTGGCCTCCAGAGTGGCACATGCAGGAAATGAAGCTATACTGTTGTCCTACAAAGCCCAAACCAAATATCAGCCTTTCTAGGAAGCATTTTTAGGTTCATCCCTTCGGGCTAGATACATTCATTCCATGTTCTAGACATAATTATCTTTCATTTAAAAACTGGTTTTATTTATCTGTTTTGTCTCTGGCTCTGTGAGCTCCTGGAAGGCAGGGGTCACATTTTCCCCAGAAACCATAACACCTTCCCCAGATCCTATGATTACTATGATCCATTGTAAGTGCTTAATAAATATGTATGTAAAAGATTGGTTCTCATAGTGTGTTTTAGAAGAGTAGATATTTCTACATGGAAATCTACCTATTTACTATGAAAATATTTAATTTATTTAAAAACTTTTTTGTGGTACTGGAGTTAGAACCCAGGGCAGGGTTCTAACACATGCTAGGCAGATGCTCCACTATCAAGCCATATCCCTATCCCTTTGTGTTTTATTTTGAAACAGGGTCTCATTAAATTGACGAGGCTGGACTTGGACTTGCAATTCTCCTGCCTCAGCCTCCAAAGTAGCTGGGATTACAGGCATGTGCCACTGCACCTAGCTTGAAAGTATTTTTTAAAATGGCCAAACCAGCTCTACTCTAATTTTGAGTCACTAAATGTCATTAACTTTGACTTAAATAAAAATATGAGAAAATTCCTAGAGCAAAACCATAAAAATTCAATCCAAGTCTTCAGTTTGATGTATAACCAGAATATTACATCTTCTTATCTGTACTGGCTTCTTTCTTTCTATAAAGTCTTGGGAGCCCTTCACATGCTGTGTGAGTGACTGAAAACACTCACGTGAGAAGTCAGCAGTTCCCTCTCTGGTATATGAGTGGGACCTAATTCTCTGCTTCTCATTTATTGTCACTGTGAAAAAGCTGTTTTTGTTTGGCTTTTCTATTCATACCTAACTTAATAAGACTGCTTCTCTTTATCCTGTGCAACCGGCTGGTCTCTGACTCTGTGGCTTTCCAATTCATTGCCATGTCACGTTACTTAGGGCTGAGCCTCTCTTAGTCCTTGAAGTGTTAGTTTTCTTCCCTTTCTTTTCTATTTTTGACATAGTAGACATTTATCTATAAATAACAATTTTCTGTCTTAACAGAAATAACAAAATAGGGCCGGGGATTTAGCTCAGTGGTTTCACCACCTGCTGTGCAAGCGCAAGGACCCGAGTTCAATCCCCAGTACCAAAAAAAAAGAAAGAACAAAGTAGATAATATCTCCTATAAGGCTTTTTTGCTTATTTATAAAGATTCATTGTTTTGTTCTATTTTTAAAATTTATGAGACATTTGATAACTATATAGTATGGCTGTATTTCAAAATATCTGGCTGCTATCTTTGAACTACCAAAATGTTTTCCTGAATTTGTATATGGCTTTGGCCTTTGACCTATAAATAATAATATCACCATACAATTTTGGTTCTTAGTCTGGTAAAATACATATTTCTATATCCACATTCTGGGCTCTGAAATAAGGGATTTCTCTTCATGGATAATGAGCTAATCATCATAATTGGTATTTTCTGAAGCACAGCAGTGAGATAAATGCTACAGAGTTGTGTTGGTACAGGTTTCTGTAGCTGAATTTATGAGTTGTAACTCTTTATCCAAATGAAATACAATTTTATTTGAGGTAGATCTTCAAGTGGGAGAATGACTATTAATTCTGCAATTCCAAAATAACTAATGTATTTGGTTTGAAGCCAGGTACACTGTGAGTTCTGGTTTTAAGTGCTCATATGGGAAATACATAGAAACTTTAACATATGGATTCTCAGAAGAAAATACAACTGTTCTGTACAAGAAACATTGAGTTATTCTTAGTACTTTTTAATGTGTGGCTATATATTTTTGAGTGGTGCCATTTTTAACACTTGGCAATTCAAGCCACAGATCTTCATTTCCTGGGGTAATTTTAATAATTCAACCATTCATACAGCAAGCATTTACTGAGGATTGATGGTATTGCATACTTGATTTGGTGAGAAATGCAAGGAAAATAGGTCTGTCTTCATTCAATTTACAATATTAGAAAATAAAACTAATAGATGTTTGTGTTTGTATATATGTGTGTAAATATATATGCACACATATTATACACACATATGACAAGTGACAGGTAGGAAGCAAAATGGAGATGTGTATTAGTGTATTAAAAAAGCCTACTTCCAGGTCTGGTGTCTCATACCTGTAGTCCCAGGCATGAAGGTGAGGCTGAGGAGAGATTGCTTGAGCCCAGCAGTTAAATGCCAGACTAGGCAACATACCAAGTTCACTTTAAACAAACAAACAAACAAACACTTATTAATTCCCTACTCACTATAATATATAGAGAGGTTTGGAGCACTTGCCTTTGAGAAACTCATAACTTGATTTTGCAGGGAGGCAGACTTGTGACCTGTTCCCAGCACAGTGGGATGTGGTAAAAATCAGGGGACAGCCAACAGTCTGAGTCATCTCCAAGGCACTGTTGACACAGTTCCAGGTCCTATTGTGAGAAGTGGCTCCAGAGAACAGTAGTCTGAGGAGGTTCTGGAAAGAAAGTGTAGCCAGACTGGGTTGCATGTCCACACATACTGAGAGAGGGCAAAGAGGGGAGGAGATTCATGTGAGGTCAGAAAAGCCTCCTTTGAGGAACTCAGTTACATCTTGCAAGAAATTTATATATTGCACTGGTAAATATTCATAATTTACTGGATTTGATATATACATTTCAAAGAGAGAAAAATGGGAAGGCAGCCCAGGCAAGGAAAACATCACATGTAATGGTGCAAAAGGTTGGAACAGATACACACAAGGAGAGCAGCCCATTTAAAGAGGGGTCTATTGACTAAAATGAGATAAATTTAGGGATGAAGATCATCTGACTGAAAGGTTAGGCCAAATCAGAGATAAATGAAAACTGTTTTTTTTAAAAAATTAATTTTATTGGTACATTTTAGGTATACAATGTAATGATATTCATCATTGGAAATTTGCACCTTTACATAATTCATTTTGGTTCTTATTTTTTCCCCATTCGCCTGCCCTCCCTTCAAGCCTAGAAGGCTTGAAGGTTTAGATAGTAGGTCTAGATAGTAGACCTTTGTCTGAGGGACAGCTGGTGAAAATTTTTTCCAACATTGTGGGTTGTCTCTTCACACTGTTGGTGGTTTCTCTTGCTTTCTTGTAGGAACTGTCTGATTTCTTCTTTAACTTCCTCTGTGACCCATTGGTTATGCAGGAGTGTGTTGTTCAATTTCCATGTGTTTATGAAATTCTTGTGGTTTCTTTTGCTATTGATCTCCAATTTCATGCCACTATGGTCTGATAATATACAGGGGATAACTTCAATTCCTTTACACTTACTTAAACATGTTCTATGAGTGAGTATGTGGACTATTTAGAGAATGACCCATGTGCAGCTGAAAAGAATGTGTATTCTGATTTTGTGGGGTGGAACACTCTGTAAACATCTGTTAAGTTCATTTGTTCAAGAGTTTGATTGAGTTCTAATATTTCGTTGCTTGTTTTTGTCTATTGATCTATTTATTTGTGACAGTGGGGGTATTGAGGTCCCCCACTACTATTGTATTAGTGTTTATATGATTTTTCATGTCCATTAGTATTTGTTTTATATAGTTGGGTGCACTAGTGTTTGGTGCATATATATTTATGATCGTCACCTCTTCCTCTTGGATTGCTCCCTTTACAAGGATATAGTGTCCTTCTTTATCTCTCTTAATCAGTGTGGGTTTGAAATCCACTTGATCTGCAAAGAGGATAGCTACTCCTGCTTTTTTTCAGGTTCCTGTCACATGGAGTATTGTTTTCCACCCTTTAACTTTCAGTCTATGAGTTTCCTTTTGAATTAAGTGTGTTTCTTGTATGCAGCATATTGTTGGATCTTGCTTCTGGACCAATTCTGCCATTCTATTTCTTTTGATTGGTGAATTGAGACCATTAACATTGATGGTTATAACTGATACATGTTGAGTTATCATTGTCATGACTTTTACTTTTTGTTGGATTCTCCCCCTTTGCATTTAATTTCTTGTTGTGCTTGATGGATTCATTCTGCAGGGTTTCCTGGGGTTGTGATCCTCATTGTCTTTTTTTAGGATATTCTTTAAAGTATTTTGGAGTGCTGGTTTGGTATTCATGAAATTCTGAAAGTGCTCTTTGTCATGAAAGTATCTTATTTCTCCATCAATTTTGAAAGATAGTTTTGCAGGGTACATCAATCTGGGTTGCAGGCTCTTTTCCTTTAGGGCTTGATATGCCACTCCAAGCTCTTCTTGCCTTGTGGATTTGTGTTGAGAAGTCTGCTGTGATTCTGATGGGCTTTCCTTTGTATGTGATTTGTTTCTTTTCTCTCACTGCTTTTAGAATTTTGTTCTTCTGTTGGGTTTCTGGAATCTTAACAATTGTATGCCTATGTGTAGATTTTTTTTGATCAAGGCCAGTTGGAGTCCTATATGCCTCACTTATCTCTATTATCTTTTCCCCTATTTGGGAAGTTTTCTGCCATTACTTCTGTGAACTGTTTTTTTAATGTCATCTGCACTCCCCTGTTTCTTCATTGATTCCAATCAGTCTGATGCTATTCTTCTTTGAATCAGCTACCAGCTGCTGGATTCATTTCTTGTGGTTTCTTACTATTTTTAAGAAATTTTTCTTTTCCTGGTCACTAGTTGCCATCCTATCTTCTATATCTGAAATCTATCCTTGTATTGGCTCATTCTGCTGTGTAACTTTCAATGGAGTTTTTTAATCTCATGGAAATCTGTTTTATGGATTCATTCGTTTCCTATGTTGGGATTCCATCATGTTCCTCAGTTTCTCTATTTTTTTTACCTGTGTCCTCTCTAGATTTATTAGTCATATCTTGTATTATGGGTACAATCTCTGCTGTTATCTGAGAAATTATTTATGATTTCATTTTTTCCAGGTCCTCTTTTGTTGTCAGTTCAGGAAATCTAGGTGGTTGAATATCAGATTATTCCATCTTGTTTCCCTTTGGGGTTGCCTTAGGTGATCTGGAAGTCTGGTTTTGAGACTTGTTTACATGTCTTCTCATTTCAACAGATGCAGCCTACTGTGCCTTTGTTGAGGTGACTGTTTCTCACCCAGATGTCCTGAATTCTCAGCAAGCCACTGAGGAGCCTTTACTGTGCTGCTTACCAGTACACCAATTCCTGGGTTCAGAGTAGTGGCCTTCTGGATCCCTGAGCTGACCTGTTGTCTGGGTGGGCTTCTGGCTGGGGCCTGTGCACATTTGGGGTGGTATCTAGGTGAGCCTCTTGCTGGGGCCCCTATGTAGCTGTTGTCTGGGAGGGTCTTTGGCTGAGGGCTGTGCACCCCAGTTCCTATTGTCTGAGCAGGCTTTGGCTAGTGTCTCCATGCACTTGTCAGTGGTATTGGGGCAAACCTATGGTATTGCTTGTGTGCCCGTATAGCTCTTTTCCAGCTGGGTCCTTGGCTGTGGCCAGTGGTATGGCGGGCCTCTGGCTGAAGCTTGTGTGCCTATGGAGCTCTTTTCTGGGTGGGACTTTGGCTTGGGTGGGTGTTGGGGCCTCTGGGGTCAGGACAGAGCCCTGGCTGGGATCTGCCTGCAGCCACACTGGTCTGGGCCTCATAGCAATAGTTCTCAGCTTGCCTTAAGAGAATTCCATTTTAATGGGCTCATGCTCTGCTGAGGGGAGAAATTTCAAAGGTTACTTCTAGCCTAGTACAGTCAGCCCAGCTGATCTACATGAAGCTATCAGAGCAGCAAAACAAGGAAGCCATTCATAAATTGTAGAGGCCAAGAAGTCACACAGTGTTCTTGCTTCCTGTAAGCTGGAGAACCAGGAAAGCCAATGGTGCCTGAGTCCAGTGCTCTGGACCACAGAGGAGTAGTTCTGACAGGAATTCTATACAGCTCTTCAAATGATTTCCAATGGGATTGGATGCATTTCAGTAGGGAACCTGCTCATTAATGCACCATTTATCTGCTTTCCTTCATTCTTGTCTCACTTTCCAATTGCCTCATGTGTGCTTCCAAGGATAACACCTTCTAATCTAGTTTGTAGAGGTTTCAGTCCATGATCAGCTGGCTCCAAGGCAGGGATGGCAAGCAAGCATTGCAAAGGAGAAACAACATGGTGCACACAAAGCAGCAAAAGCAACAAAGGGAAAACTGTTGAAAAAATATAATCACCACATTGTTGCTGGTTATTCTAAGGTGAGGCAGCATACATTGTATATCAATTAAAAGCACGGACTGGGTTCAAATCATGGCTCCACCACACTCTTTTAACCTCTCCATACCTTAGTGAACCCATTTATAAAAAAGGGAAAATAAGAGTTTCTAACTACAGGGTTAAGAAGATTGAATAAACTGATTTTTCTTGAGTGCTTACAACAGCCTAGCACATCTATCTGTCTCTATTATCTATCTGTCTATCAATAAATATCTTAAAGGAATATTGACTAGGTAGTAGAAAACTGTTATGGATTCAGAGAGAGAGAGAGAGAATAAAGTCATATATGGAGAAGATTATTTTGGTAGTAACATACACAACAGATTTATTTTATTCGTGTATGCTTGCAATACAGAACAGCGATGTTCATTTTAGGGAATTGGCACATACATATAACATATCTTGATCATTTACAGGGCAGAATTGAATGAGAGCAATTTCTGAAGGTTAGAAGATTCTGGGACAGTTATGGATATCTGGATAAAGATAGTGGAAGCTTAGAGTGGGGCAGAGAAATACTAAGAGACTTGAAGAAAAGACATATTTCAAAGAAAGAACTAGTAGAGCGTGGGGGTGGATTTAAGACTATGAGCACTTGAAGCCAAAGATGACTCTAAGGCAGAGGCTTTGAGAGGCTGGGAAGAGTGGTGCCATGCATAACAAATGGGTGAAGTTATGCATGGATGGACCTCAAAGCTTGGTAAGTGAGAGCAACTGCATTTAGCCTGAATTTGCTCAAATAATAATAATCATTAGGTAGAATTTCATCTTCCTTTGTGCTTTTGTGTAAATCTTTTGCCATCTGTTCTAGAAACAATTCAGGATGTCAGTGCTCTTTGAATAAAAAACAAGTTCTAAAAGAAGAGATATCTTATTTAAAAATGTGTACTTCTGAAGCATTTAATTAAATTCCAAATAAGACAAAGATAGGGAGGTGTTTCATTCTCCAATCTCTCAGAACTTAACTGGATAATGTTGAAAAATTATTTCAGTTAGGAACAAAAAGACACACTGAAAAACAAAACAAAACAAAAACTAAGTCAAGAAATGACCCCTAGTCAAAGTCTTAAATCTTAAAGGTCGACAGGTCAGTGTACTTTAAAAACTGTAATTATATTCCTTAATTCTTCCATAGGCTTACTGTGTCCTGTTAAGGTTATTCACTCCCATATACCATAGCCCATAATGTCACTTGAGGTATCTGTACAGCTTCTCTGGGTATTAAAGCAGCTTGATATGTTTTTGTTCCATTAATCTTTTCTCTGAGGCTAGTGATGAGTTCATCTGACTCTTTTCCATCAAGTTGAAAATTCTTTTCAATTAAAAACTCATCTCTACAGATGGTATTAAGAGAGACCTGTTCTGTCTAGAACAACAAATATTGCGATATCTCAGGAATTGTTCTATAAATCATTGGAAGTAGATTGACTTCAAGGTTCCTGTATTTTTTTTTTTAAGTGAGCAAAAGTTGAACTGATGAGAATTTGGCCCATATGGTTTATTGTTGCTAGAATGGATCAGTTTCATCCCAGTGCCTGGACAATTTTGTTGCACATTAATGTGAAATATTGTGAATGTTTTAACGAAGTTATCAACTATGAAATACTTTATCTAAAATATTATGATTACAAAGGTGATAATAGAAACAGTTTAAACCAGGAAAGAATGCTCTGTTAAAGAGGATTAGAAAGACCATTTATTGAATAGTATGGATTTCTTCCAAGCCCCCGTGTGCAGAAAGCATGCAATGCGTGAATAATTCATCTAGAAATTCTATCGTGAAGTTGTATCAGTTTCCATAGTAAAACCTGGCCGCAGAGGAGGAAAATACATCAACATCTGTGACAAGCTCTATGAAGAGACAGTGGCAAAGCCTTTCAGGCACCAGGAGCAAAGCAAAATATAATAAATTCACTTAAGTGTCAAATTTGTGTCGGCTGAATAATGACACCATATGTCTGGGTTGCTATGTCACCATAGGCTGCTCTGAAAAAACACACGGCTTTGTAGAAACGGCTGTCAGCCCAGGGAGGAAACCTTGCTGGCTACTGCCTTTCTATCAAAGAAACCAGAACTTGCTCCATAAGTGCAGTGCCTGATGATCAGGAAGGGCTGTTTTTGTGTTAGGGTTGTTTTGTGTGGCTTTTTCTTAATTTGTCATCATCTAGAGGGAGACTTCTAGTTAGACTTGGCAAGGATAGTTAGGCTGTTGTAGATGTCTTACCCTTCAAATGAGCTGAGGTGCAGCCTTGAAACCCAACAGTTGGTCTGCTATGTGGGTGTTAATGAAGCACCTTGTCTTTACACATCTCTCTGGGAAACCCTCCTCCAGGCATTTCAAAGACATTACCTCACCCATCTTCATAGCATCCATTCATAGGAGGTTTCCAGGACTCAGTTATTATTTTCACCAGGGGAAACTCAGGCACAGAAAGACCATGGTCATATTAGCCCTTAGGAAGCACGATTCTGCCGACAACTCAGGGTTCCTCACTCAAGGTGATTGGCATTCAACTAAGTGTGCAGACACCCTTAGTGGAAAGGAGGCTTTTCACTCTCTCCTGGGCCTTTGTGTGTTCTGGTATGCACAGTGATTGCTGGTGCCCACTTCATGGCTGCTGTGTGGTTCTGAAGGCAAAGGCACTGCTTCTGGATTCCTCAGCCCTGAGAACCAGATTTCCACAGATCTCGCACTGGGACACCTTTCCTAGACTGTTCATCCTTCCACATAGAGCCCACAGCATGGGAATTATGTCTGTAAAGCTGCTTGAATCAGCCTGGGACTCTGGAGAGCACAGTCTTGCCATGCAGGGGAATCAGTTCCCCTACCATCTTTGAACAAATACAGCTTTGCCTTGGTTTTCCATCAGTTAATCCAGTGGCCTTAAAGGAGATCATAGCCAAGATAAAGTATTTGCAATGAGTTGTATTTAACTTTAATCACAAGACTCTAGGAAAGTAAATTGTGTAACTTGATTTAAGAAAAATTACTTTCCACATATATTAGTTTTCCGGATGAAAGCCTTCATTCTAATAATTTAAAAGTTCTAAATTAATTTTTAATCAATAACCATTTTACATGTGGTTGCAGACAAAATGGTGCCTATCTGAATCACTTGGAGAGCTTCTCCACGTATGTGTGGATGTATGCACACGTGCATGCAGCACTCGAAAACACTGATTCATAGGATCTGGAGAACAGCCCAGGAGGAGAGATTTTGAAAACCTCCTCCCCAGGTGAAGCTGTTGTGGAGTCAGTGATTTGTCAGAGGGCTGCACTTGTCTGGGCTCCTTTACCCCTCGCACATGGGAATATAAAACATCAAGTGCAAAGTGAAACAGATAAAAAAGAATTGTGGTTTCCTGACCAGACAGCAGTGTTTTCCATTCATTCAGCAGTGTAAAGAAATGGAGAGGTAATAAACATGCAGAAGTTCAGACTGAGTCTGAAAAATGGAGTTTAAGGCAAAGGAAGCCTGGGGAGCAACCATCGCCAGGATGTGTCTGATGGGCCACCTCCCCCATCCCACCATGCTCCCATTCCAATAATCCAATCTGTCAGCTTTTTTAACCTTTTTTTAAACCAGTCAAAAGAAGCAGGTTATGCAGATAAAGGATGGCTGCAAATTCACAAGTGGGACAATTCCTCCATTCCCTTGAACTTGGACAGAGTGTGTGACTACAGTAGTTCAATTAAGAGAGCACAAGGAAACAGTCCGCTGGGTCAATGCTTTCCTTAAGACTACCCTAGGCCAAGAGAATTTGTGTTCAGGGATGTTGTTCAATAGTCTCAACTAAGTTTCTGGCCAGAAATCCAGTATTTCAGCCTAATGGAACCCCTGATAGCAGCCCTGTCAATGATAGAAGTACCACCCAGCCAAGCCCAGGCAATTGAAGAATCACAAAAATTAACAAAACCAAGTACCTATTGGGGTGGCTTGTTGTACAAAAATAGATAGCTGAGACAAAGGATCAGTATATTTCCCAGTCCATACCAGTCTGAAGTTACAAAACTGAATCATAATTATAATTTAAAGATAGTATTTTTGGCCAAATCTTCTTCTATTTTACAGGAATTTCAGTGCCCTTGTGTTCTTCCCACATAATTTCTCTAAGGGGTGTCTGGAGTATAGGCTCTGGGAATCTTCCCTTTTGGTTGCTGTATGGTGCTGGCTATTTTAAACTTCTCATTCTGCTGACATCTGTGCCCTGAGCCGATGTTCTTTTCTCCCCTGACCCTAAGAGGAACAGACTCTTTCATGACTGCTGTTAACAGTCATAACCGTGCTAAGCCTCTGGATGCTTCAGTCTGCACCTAGGTTCCATCTTCATTGCTGATGAGGATCCTGGTGCCACTGCAGCTGATGCTTTGTTTATAAGGCTGCATGAAGATGTTAGGAAACAGTTTACTATTGCAATTAGTAACCCATGTATCCATCTCCATATACTCAAATGAATGAAAGAGGTAAGTTTGTTTGGATTCTCTGTTATTTTTTGGCAGAAAAACTCAATAGATCTAAATTGAGAACTCTGAATATGTGTTGCTAAAGTTGAAACCTTTATCCTACTGTAAGACTGTGGACTAATTGCTAGTGAATAGGGTCCAGCTGGAGATACTTCTCAGTCACACTTTCCTTAGAAGGAATTTATGCTATATTTGGGCAAGATGAAGTATTTGATTTGCTTTGTATTCCATAAATACTACAAGTAAAAGATAAAAGATTTTCTCTTTAGATTTCAATGATAGCTTAATTGATGGCCCAGTCTTACAAATAGGAAGTATTTATGAGATGGACTAGAAATCTGGAAGAGAACAAATTTTGAACTCTAATGCATGAATTAAGTAGGTGTTTGGTAGCACATTTATTATATCAATACCTGGAAATTATTTCTGAGGAACAGTTATGCATCTACTTCTATTCTGTGCGTTCTAAAGGGACCATGTCTTCCTCTAGAATTAAAATTGAACTGGGCCAGGGATTTATCTCAGTGGTTCCACTGCCTGCCTTGCAAACACAAAGTCCCAAGTTTGATCCCCGGTACCAAAAAATAAAAATAAATAAAGTTGAACTGAATGGAAGGAGGATACAGTGGACTCTGGAAGTATGACTGGCCTGACATATGAACAACTTGGGTTACAACTGGAATTTTAGTTTTAACTTAAGACCAAAGTCTTGAGTTATGATCCAAATGCTGGCCACTTGTGCTTCCAGATGGTCTCAGATACAGATTTAACCTTAAAGAGTTCTGGAAGGAACATTACAACATCCTTTCCTATGTGGGTTATTGAGAAATCCTGGGCCAATATCTCTCTAAGGACACAGAGATCTGCCTGCATATGGGAGAGAGACTTTGAAGATTGTATATAGGAGCTTGAGCCTTCAATTGTTCAACTTGAGTTACAACCAGCCCTTGTGAACTAATAGAGTTCATAAGTCAAGGGTCCACTGTATTTGAAATGTAGGATAATTGATTGAAAATATGAAGATATATCCAAATTTAATAGATGGGAGAGAAGAGGGAATTTAATAGATGGAAGATGGGAGAGAAGAGGGAGAAAATAGATATTGAGTGAGAGGATATTAAGAAGAAATTATCTTCTAAAATTATATAACAAAACAGGCTGATTCTCTTGTGTGTGGTTTTGGAAGATTAAAGAGAAAGAATTCACCCATTTTTCCTGGGCATGTAGGTATTGAGAGATTAATGAGAAAATGAAGAGACCTTGATACCTAAAACAGAACCCTCTTTGACATTCTCAAGATATTAAGAGAAATAAGATCAGGAAAGGATCCCACTGATTACTCCTTCCTCTAGTAATACATTGATGCAATGATTAATTCCCCCCAAACTGACACATTTTCACTCTCATGAAACATCTTAGAAAAATTGAAGAGTTGGAAACAACTGAAAAAATAGACTAGTTAACGTTCTCACAAAAAAAAGTGTTGGGGGCCATCTTTCCAAAGCTAGTGTTTGCTATTTCCTTCTAAAAGCAAATGGTCAATGGTTTGAATGCCTCTGAATTTTGTTGAACTTGGTAATTTTCATAGTAGAGTATGAACAGGCCCTTGCTGAGTTCACTTGGCTATTACTACTCATAATGAACATCTGGTTAAATTCTTATATACAAATGTGAAGGAATTATATTTTTTTGAGTTGCAGTTCTAGGAGTCCATTTGACAATTGGAGCTCTCTTTAGCTTGCCAAAAGATGCTCTGATAACGTTTGGATCTTGAACCTCACTTTGTCAGACATACTGGCAAGAGTCCTACATTTGAGGAATAGATCTTCTGGAAGTAGGACCTTTTAGCCAATTTGGAAGAATTTGAATTTTTGCTGGAACAATGAAGTTGAGTTCTAAGCCCTTTCACCATATGTTATAAATATTAACAATGAAGGTAATGTGGGTGGGGGAGATTTTTTTCAAGATGAGGATTTCAGTCTTGGCTGACATGATAATAAAGTCATTCACTGAGAAACAGAGCAGGAGGTTGTTCTAATTTTACATTTGCCTCATTTTTCACAAAAGTAAAAGGAATAAGGAACTTCATATAGTAATCAAGTTTATAGAGGCAATATTAATGGAGAAAATGATTTAGGCCAAATTACACAAGTATTTATAGCTTGGAATTTGGAGGTGCTATGCTTAGTAGTTAAGCAGGCAGGATGTAGGGCCAGATTCTCTGGGCTTTGCCAATAGCTCTTCCACTTAGAAGCTGTGTAAACCCAAGGTTTACAGAAGTAGAGCACCTTGCCCAGTTTTCTCAGGCTGATGCCTGCTTGAGTTCATCATAACCCTTAACTCGTAAAATAGGTGTGAGGATTTCTTTTAGTTCTTGGTGCAAGATAGGGAGTGAAATTCTGAGTGCTCAATACATAGTCATTGCTTTCATTATTACTGAATAGAAACAGTTGGCCATGAACAAATGTATTTACTCAGGTAGGGAATTTTGTTTCTTTTGGTGTCTTAGATACTGAGAGGGACTTTCTGCAATTATGTGCTTGACTTTCATGAATTATTCATTCTAATAAAATCCTACCTGTTATCCTTAATATGATGGCTCATGGATTCAAGTCCTTGTATATCCTTTCTTGAGTAGATACTAGGCTAGAACACTTCGCCTACCCCGCTGGACATAAAAGATCTTCTAGAATTCCTCTCCTTTTATTATGGAACCAAAATTGCTTTCATGGGCGTGAGGTCTGCTACAGAGCATTTTGCCTCTATCTTCAGCTGATGTCATGGGAATGTAACACCCAACAGTCAGGCACAGCAGGATGCAGTCCTTCCTAAATTTGGGAACACAGGCATGAAATGTCACTTTCTAATGGTGAATTTAAAAAGAGAGAGAGACAGAGTTCTTTTCTTTTGTTGCTGCAGCAGCAGCCATGAATATGTTCAGGCTTCAGAAGAGGCTGGCCTCCAGTGTCCTCCAGTGTGGCACAAAGGTCTGGCTGGACCCCAGCGAGACCAGTGAAACCATCAATGTCAACTCCCCTCAGTAGATCTAGAAGCTGATCAAAGATGGGCTGATCATCAGACAGCCTGTGATCGTCCATTCCAGGGTGCGATGCCAGAAAAACACATTGGCTCGCCGGAAGGGCAGGCACATGGGCATCGGTAAGGAAGGGTACAGCCAACGTCTGGATGCCGGAGAAGGTAACCTAAATGTAGAGGATGCAGAGGTTGTGAAGGATGTGCAGGCTGCTCTGGAGAAACTAGGAATTTAAGAAGATTGACTGCCGCATGGGGCACAGCCTATTCCTGAAGGCAAAGGGGAATGTGTTGAAGAGCCAACTTCTCATGGGGCACATCCACAAGATGAAAGCCGACAAGGCCCGCAAGAAACTTCTGGCTGACCAGGCTGAGTCTCTCATGTCGAGATCAGGGAAGCGCACAAACACCGTGAGAAAGAGACCCTCAGAATCCTGTGCGTGGAGTAGGAGACCGAGGAGTAGCGCCCCTGTGTGTACATAGTGGACTGAATAAAACAGCTGTTGTCCTCTCAAGGGGAGGGGCATATTATAGGTGAACTTGTCATCTGTTTGTTGGCAAAACTGAACCTTCTGGGTGAAGTCTAATTTGTGTGCTGCCCATAAAGTCATTATACTCCCCGGTTGCCCTACAGAAGGTACAGGATGGCTCCCAAATCCAATCAAGGCTCTGGACCTTCTCTCCAAACCCTGTTAAAGTCACCAGGATCTTTTGTAGTATTTTACTTTTTAAGGAAAAGAATGCTGTAATCTGTTTATTACATCTAGACTATGTGCTTAAAGAGATTATTGTATTATCATTAACGGATGGTAGTGATTTGCCTAAATCTAGAAAAAGACCAGAAGGCTAGTTGATCAAACTGTCAGCACTGGGCATATGACTGTTCCTCCCTTCTGCTTTGAGAACTATGCCTAGAAATGTAACTGGGCAGAGTAGGTTATCACTGATTGATGGTACTTCTCCTTAGTGTCACATGACACTGTATTCACTCTGCCCTTTAAATGTAATTTAGATTTCTCATGTGACTTTTCCTTTAGGGAAAAAAATGATCTGACCATGGCTAAGAGCCACTCTGAGCCTTAGGGAGTTATATTTTTCACTGTATATTAATAAATTGGTGTTTCAAATCAGTCTTATGGGTATTTTGCTAATGTCAGTCTCTAGAAACTGATCACTCTGGGTCAACTAAAAAGACAAATATTAGAGTGTTGAACTTACACAGGTGGATCTAGCATGGGCTTTAGTGGACCTTTTCAGGATACTGCCAAGTAGAGTCAGTCTGGGGTAGTTGTCGTGTCTGACCTGGCTCGCTTGTTGCAAGGACTAGAAGATCAGGGAAATTAAGCCTCCACTCTTCCACCCTCTCTCTAGAGAGACAGATATTACCATGTTCCCATTAGGCTAGGCAATGTTCTGTGCCTTTATAAACTGGAAGGGAGTGGGAAGAAAGCAATTAGATTGCCTAGGGAATTAGTGTGTATAACCACAGAGATCTTGTGAGGTTTCCTAACTCAGCTCCAATTATGATGTCACTAGCACAACATCATGGAAGGTACTTGACTTGTGTTATTTTCTTGGCCTTAATCCAATTCTATTAAAACCCGAAGATGACTTTTTATTCTTACATCTCAAACTCTTGGCGAATATCCAGAGGAGCACACTCTCCCTAAGTAGTCACGTTGTTTGAAGTCTGTATTATTCAGAGGGGTGAGTTAAGGCTGACTGCTAAGGAAACATCTGCACATCTACAGCAAAGTGAAAATGTAGAGTCAAAATATGGCTATTATTTAAATTCAGTTTCATCTCCATGATGTTTGTAATTTAACATTTGAATTTTCATGTGGTTGTAAAAATTCTCATCCTAGAAAAAATAAACCCATTGCAAAGTTATTAGGGCCTAGACACTAAAAAGTTTTAATTAGACTTATTTTGTTTGTTCTCACAAAATCTAAAGACAACACCAACTATTTTTCCCTTTCCTGTTTGACTTATTTCATTGAAATATTGTCACAGAAAACCCAAATACCTTCTGAGAAACAGTTTTACATGAGTAATACTTTTCCAGAAAGGGGGAAAATGGCAACTTATTCAGAAGGGGCAAAAAACCAAAAGCTCAGAGTCACCCTTTGCTGACAGAAGTTGCCCTCTGCTTTACCTGAAAAAAAAAAGCAGCAAATCTTCATGAGCTAGCTGAGAAAATGCCCTTGGGCACCAAACCTGCAGTCTCAGAAACCACTAAGAAGGTGATTGCTTTTCATTGACACTCTCTTCCCCTTTGCCAGAAATGTAAAGAAGATGACCTACCTCATAAACTCCTGGATACCTTTGTTCCCCTTGAAGTCACAAGTTCTTTGTTTATCTTTTCTTTTTGAACCCTGGGAAAAGTATATCAAAGTGATTCAGCCTGCCAAAAGTTTGTGCACTTAGGAACTGGCACTGTGACAAATGCCTGCGGAGAAGAGAAAAGGATTTCTGTGTTTCTTAGTGTTGTTCTCTCCCTTGAGATGTTTCCAGAGACTTGAAAGGAGGGCTGTGCCGAGAAACTGATTAAAAGTCTCGCATTAAAATTGAAAGTTGGTGTGAACCACAAGCTCTCCCGCTTCCACTTGCAGCCCAGTAAAGCAGGTAACTGGGATCACTTATCACAGAAACCAGAGCTGGAAATGACCAGTCCAGCCTGTGTGCCCTTTTACCTGGCAAGGGAAAGATTCTTCTTGTGGTCTCCATTATTTAGTCTGGTTGAATCTTGAAACATGCTTCAGGAAGAGCACATCCAAAGTTTCCTTTGGGAGCTCCCTCCATAGTTGAAAACATAGGAAACTAGTTCTGCTAATAAGTTGGAGATTTCTTTTGGTTAGGTTCATCCCATTATTTTGAGATACTTCTGGCTTCCTCTGTCCTTCGTGGTCTTAGGAAATTATTTCATTCTCCACTTTCTCCACATCTGAAGAGGGGAATTGTAGCATCATTAAAATACTGTTTGGAAAAGACTAGAGTGCTGGGGACGTAGAGAGAGTTTAAACTATTTACTCCATTACTAGTCATATGTGGTTTCAACATTTATTCAGAAAACTCTGGTTTTTAAAATTTTTTTTCCAAAATCAAAAGAAAGCATTGGTGGAGGTTGAGGTTGGCCTGCACTGTTGTGGAGATGCTGTGCCCAGAACCTAGAGAACAATCTGGGCCCTATAACCTGAACTATACTGGATGTTGTCTGACAGGCTCCTTAGCCAATGCAAGAAACCAATGGCAGTTTGAGGGAGTGAGCACCTCAATAATCAAGGCTATGTGGGGTCCAAGTGGCCCGGAGCACTGGTGTCAACACTGTTCCATGTCCTCATGTCACCAGCTCCTCTGTCTAGTGCTCTTACCATCATCCAGTCCCCTCTAAGTTGTCACCCTGTGAAGCATTTGCCAATCTGTTGAAACTGCTGAGCTGTTGGCTGGCTGCCCTCTTCCTGTCCAGCTCGGGGCATTTATATATTACAGCGCACATGGCTTTTAAACTGAGGGGTCTTTCCCAGCTCCCGAGTTCCAGATGCTTGGGATAGAAATGACAATTGGGAAATGTTTTCTTTTTCTTTGTGGTGGTATTGAGGAGAGGGGGAGGCCTATCAGAACCTTTCAAATGGCATGATGTATAATAATTGACATCCGAGAGCCAAGTGATACATAAATTTAATCTTTATTTCTGCTCCCATTAGGCAGGTACTATTGTTGTTCTTATTTTATAAGCAAACTAAGTCTTGGGGAGTTTAAGTAACTTGGTCAAAACCACATTGTTTGTAAGGGGTGGATTTTGTTTGCATTTATGTATTTGGACTTCAATCTACTCATGTTTTCCTCAATCATGATGTAGTCTTAGTGATGGTGGTGATACTACTAATCATACCAGCAAACATTTGTTGAGAACTTATGTACCACCCTGTGATCAACCTTTCATGTGTGTTATCCTATTTCATCCCCAGAATCATCTTAGGAGATAGTTCTAATATATCCCTTTTTATATATAAGGAAAACAAAGCACAAAGAGGCCAAGGTTAGATTCATGCAAAGTTATTTCATTCAAGGTTATGTTTGATATTACATAGCTAGAAGGTTGCAGAGCTGTGGATTCAAACACAAGTGCATTGACTTTAAATTCTGCATTTGGCTTACATACATGTCTTCCCTGATGACTCCATCTTTCTTCCCCTAGAGTGGCCCTGTCATAACAGTGGACATTTTGTAGATATTCAGACATTAATTTAGAAACTGGTCCACTCATAAGTTACCTCAGAACTCATTAACGCTGAAGACAGGGTTGGCACCTACAAAAGGCAGCATACTGACAGAGTAATGTTCTAGCCTTACCCATTAATTCCCAGTATCATCTGGTCCATCATCTCTGTGCTCTAACATTATGTAATTATATATACTCCAGGTAGAGTCAAATGTTTCTCTTTGGTTTCTTGTCCCTTGTTATACATGTAAAATAATGATCTGAAAGTCCAACAGTGCCGTCTTTCAACAGCCTTTGTGAATTGACCATAGAGTGGACAAAGCTAAAGACAAGGTGTTTTTTTTTTATTATTTTAGAGAGAGAGCGATTTTAGCTTAAGTCAACTGAGATATGGATGCTAGGTGTCTATCCTCAAGGAATTGAGAGCCATTGGTCTGAGGGAAGAAAGAATCAAATAAGACATCCCTCAGTAAAAAAGTTGGGTCACTAGTTGAGAACATGAGATGACAAGATACTTAAATGGCTGTGCATAAAAAATGTAAAGAACACTTCTACTCATTGCTTTGCATCACTGTGGCATGAAAAATCCTGCTTGATTACTCTTACAGATGAAAGAATTATTCTTCATTGCCCAGCCATTTAACATTCCTGAGTTCTTTGTGCTCCTTTGAACAAAGTATGTAGTTGAGTGATAATCACAAAATCCAACTGTGGATTTTGCAGAAGCAATTGACTTGAAGGAGACTTAATTTCCTCAGGGATTTATATCTGGGATCATACAGGCTCTTGCTGTTGGTGGTCATCATAGAAAGCCTGCAAATGAAGCCATTTTGAAGAACAGTAGATCTGAGGGACAGTCTTAGTCTGATTGGGTTTCTATGACAAAATACCATAGATGAGGTGGCTTATAAACAATAGGAATTTATTTCTCACAGATCTGGATGCTGAGAAATCCAAGATCAAGGCACAGGCAGGTTTGGTGAGGATTTACTTCCTAGATAGTCAAATTTTTGGTGTAATTTGACCTAGTGGAAGGACAAGAGATCTCTCTGGGGTCCCTTTTAGAAGGAACTAGCTCCATCATGATGGCTCTACCCTCATGACTCAGTCATCTCCCAAAGGCTGCATCTCTTAATGCCATCACCTTGGAAAGTGGTATTTCAATATGTGAGTCTGAGTGGTATTTCAATATGTGAGGGGAAGTGGATCACAAATATTTTGTCCATAGCACACAGAGAAACATCTGAGCCTCTTGATTAATATTTTTTCCTGTTTCAGCCAATCTGATTTGGATTTTCCAACCTTTGCCACTCCAATTTCCACAGTGGGATTGATGGTGACAGATTGGGTCTTTTAAAAGTTAGATTTATCAGGAAAAACCTAAGTAAGCAACTGAAAGGGAATGGAGCAAGGTGCTAATAGTTTACCATTTCTAGGGGCAGGTTTAGGGGTAAAGTTTTTCTAATAGATTTTTATTTTAAAAACCCCACTTATTTCTTTGTTAATAGGAAAATACTATATATACAATTTTAATATTTCCTAAAACTGGCATGCAGTCTTCTTATTACACTGCTCCTTTGTCTCCAGTCCCTCCATATTCCAGGTAAAAGCCATGCATTTACTCCTCTAAACTCCCATGATAATTGTAAGAGAGCTCACAGATGTGCTTTAGCACTTACACACCTCATTCATCTTCCTTCTATAAGGTAAGGTTTAGTCTTCTCTCCTGTCACTTGAGTTATCATCTTTTCTAACCCAACATGTTTCTAAATGCGCTAATCTTGAGAGGTCAATTGCAGAGTTATTTGTCAAATAAAGTAATAAATGTATTGTGATAACTGCAAACTGGGAGATGATGATGACTAATAGCTTCCAGAGGCAAAATGGTGTTCAACAGGGTTGGGGGTGGGGAGAACAGAAGTGTGTGTGACAGATTTGCTTTCTGGTATATTTGCCTTCTGCTCTGACACACACACCATTCACAGGAGAAGTAAATGGGAAGCCTTATTTAAATAAAAGCCCTACAGGTAGGCTAGAGCCTCCATTTAAACCCAAGGTCACATTTATCCTCTATCTGGCTGCTGTAATTCTGGGTAGGAGCAAGAATTTCTCATAAGGGGGAGAGAACAGGGAAACACAGGGCCCTTAAAATGCCTGAATTTACTAGCTACTCTGAATTGATTTCCTGTATTTCTTCTTGGGGGAAAAATTCAGAGCAAGTGACAGAAAAAAAAGCTACTTCTGGCTTTTGGAATATCCTGGGAGTAGGGAGTGAGGAGGGGAGGTTTCTAATCTTTCCAAAAGTCTTTAAAATTAAAGCCTAAAGGGAAAGTGTCCATGCTTGTGTGTGTGTGTGTGTGTGTGTGTGTGTGTGTGTGTGTGCGTGTGTGCATGTTTTCTTGATGTTTTTTGTGTGCTGCTAAATTTCTACTTTTAATGTTGGTTACATGTAGGCTAAATTCTCCTGAAAGCACATTCTTCACATTTGCCATGCATCACAGATGAATACTGCTAGCTATTGAAATCAAACTGGTCCATTCTACTAAAAGTGAAATTTGAAAAATCTAACTATAAGGAGAGTTAGGGTTGCTACTGATTATTCTACTGATCAAGGTGTGCTCTCATAGCAGCAGAAACTGGAAAATGGGGTATTTCTGCTAATAGATGTTCATATTTTCCTTTGTGTCTTATTGTATGAGTCATTATATACTACTAAGTAATCACACGCTATTAAATAAGACACTAATAATATTTTGCTTCTGAGATTTTATAGCACGTACTATTCTTTTCATTATGAATTTTTGGACATGTCTTTAGATAAAATCTTAAGAGATAAAAGCGTAGAGACTAGTGGATGGAGCCACCGTATGCCCATCACTGAGATTTAATGTACAATTTCTTCATTTTTTGAAGTACTTGAAATTAATCACAGACCTGCAACATTTCATTCCTAGATAATTATTTCCATTCATCTCTAAAATAATTCTTCTAGAACAATGCTAATGTCATTACACTATAGAAATCACTAATATTTACCAGTAAGTATAGGTGACAATATTTTAACTTTTATGTTCCAATGACAATATTTAATGTTGTTTTTAAGATTATGTTAAAAATTATCTGAAATTTTAAATCATTGTCAATAGATAATTGTTTTACTTTTTATATTTGGTAAAACCTTGATGTTGTATATGGAAGAACACATTTCTTGTATTCACTTTACAGATTTCATTGAAAAGCTCATTGAATGAATTTGCATCAGTTCTTTCCCCACATTCTTTAACATAATGTTTTCTTGTTCAAAATACATGTGCTTTTGGTACCATGAATAATCATTTATTCCTCTGAGATTTTTAAAAAAGACACAGATGGCTTACTGTGAGAATAACTGAATCTCCTTTCAAGCCATACCCCTGGTGCACATGGAACAGATGACATATGAAGCTGTTTCTATTCTATGGGGTTCAAGTCACTAATGTGTTGGATGGTTGAGTATAAGAATTACAGTGTTAGACTTTCATAAATACTCTCTCCGAGGACCTTGTTAGAAGCCATGTGTTTTGACAATATCTGTGGATGCTTTATAACAACAACTATTAAAAGGTGACCAACACAAAAGGTCACCTTGGACACTTGGAAAGAGCTCAAAATATGAATAAAAGGCATGTGCTGAGTTTCAGCTTTCTGATTATTTGCTGCATGACCTTGGGCCAGCTAATTGACTTTTCTGAGCCCATTTCTCAATTTGTTAAACAGAGCAAATCATAAAGTTATGAGGATTAAATAAGATAAATACATTTAAGAAGTACAATATTTTTTTAAATTTTTAAATTGTTTTTACTCAAAGACAACCATGACAAATTTTATTAACTATTAAAAGCTACATTTTACTAAAAACAACCTGTCTTTAAAAATGTTTAATCATACAATATATACAATACATGCTGCTTTCCTTTTTGGGTTTCACTATCCGAGTCCTTCAGCTGGCATCAAGCACTCAGCCTCCGCCTGCTCTGAGCTGGAGGAATCAAAGGCTCAGAAATCTCAAAGGTCTTCACGATCTCCTCCCAGTCACGATAACTCAGAGATATAACTGCTTGATTCCTAACTTGGGTGTTATGGTCAGTTCCCTCAGTTTCTTTTCTTTTTTTTAAAATTCTTTTATTGGTACATTGTAGGTATACAACACAATTACATTTCTCATTGGGAATTGTACCTTTACGTAATACATCTTGGTTCTTATTTTTTCCCCATTCCTAGCCCTCCCTTCACCCCCTCCACCCTTCCCTATTTACAAAGACTTTATTTCCATTTTTTCCATTTCTCATCATTTTTTCCTTTCCCTTCTTTCCTTTCCCCTGCCCCTCCCACTACCCCTACCCCTTTGGACCTTTTCTTCCTATTTTACGTTATTGATTATTCATTCTAATCATTGGTACCTTTTAGGTATACAATAGAATGACATTCATCATTGGAAATTTGCACCTTTACATAGTCTCTCTTGGTTCCCATCTTTCATCCTTGCACATCCCTCCCTTAAACCACCCCATTCCTCCCTATTTACAAAGATTTTGTTCCTATTTTTCCATTTTCTCATATTAATCCTATTCCCTTCTATCCTTTCCCTTAGCCCTCCCACTTCCTTCCCCTTTGCCCCTTTTCTTCCTATTTCACATTACCTATTATACATTTAGTCCTTATTTACGCTTTGAATTTCTCACACCAGAGAAACTATTCGGTATTTACACATGTGTGTCCTATTTATGTCACTTAAGAGTATCACCTCAATGTGCATCCACTTAGGTATAAATGTCTCTAATTTCTCATTTTTTATGGCTGAGTAGTACTCCATTTTATAAAAAGAAACACATTTTCTTTATCCAGTCTCCAGTTGATGGGCATTTGGACTGTTTCCAAGTTTTAGCTATTACAAACTATGCTGCTTATGAACATGGGTGCACATATATCACTGTGGTATGATTCTTTTAATTCCTTGGGGAAGATCCCCAGCAGTGGAATATCAGGGTCAAATGGGACTTCCAGTCCTAGTTCTTTGAGGTATCTCCATACTGATTTCCACAGTGCTTGCACCAGTCTACACTCCCACCAGCAGTGGAGCAGGGTTCCTCTTTCCCCACAGCCCCACCAGAATTTGTTATTGGTTGATTTCATGATAGCAGCCACTCTTTCTGGAGTGAAGTGGAATCTCAGCGTTGTTTGCATTTGCATCTCTTGAATGACCAGTGATGTTGAACATTTTTTCACGTATTTATTTGCTATTTCTACTTCTTTGTCTGAGAAATGTCTGTTCATTTCAGATGCACATTTTCAGATTGGGTCTTTAAATTGGGGAGGTCTGATCTTTTGAAGTTCTTTATAGGTTCGAGATAGTAGACCTTTGTCTGAGGAAGAGCAGGTGAAGATTTTTTCCCACACTGTGGGTTGTCTCTTCACACTGCTGGTGGTTTCTCTTGCTGTGCAGAAGCCTTTTAATAAGAAGAGATCCCACTTTTTGATTGTTTGTGCTAGTTCATGGACAACTGAGGTTTTCTTCATAAAATCGTTTCCTCCATCGATGTCTTCAAGGGTTCTACCTAACCTCTGTTCCAACTGGTTCAGAGTTTCTATTTTAATATTTAGATCTTTAATCCATTTTGATTTTAGTTTAGTGCATGGTGAGAGATATAGGTCTAGTTTTAATCTTTGGCAAGTTGAGGCCCAATTTTTCCAGCACCATTTATTAAAGAGGCTATCTTTCCTCCAGTGAGGGTGTTTGGCTCCTTTGTCGAAGATGAGATGGCTGAGTGTGTCTGACATTGTTTCTGCATCTTCTCATCTGTTTCACTGGTCCTCAGGTCTATTTCTTTGCCAGTACCATGCTGTTTTTATCACAGTAGCTTTGTAGTAGAGTTGCAGGTTGGGGATTGTGATACCCCCTGCCATGTCTCTGTTACCTAGAATTGCTTTTGCTATTCTGGGTCTCTTCTTGCTCCAAATGAATTTTTGGATTGTTTTCTCAAGGTCTATGAAGTATGCTGCTGGGATCTGAATTGGAATTGCATTCAATCTATATAGCAGTTTTGGAAGTATGGCCATTTTCACTATATTAATCCTTCCTACCCAGGAGCAGGGGATGTCTGTCCATTTTCTGATATCATCCTCAATCTCTCTTCTCAGAGTGCCATAGTTTTCAGAGAAGAGGTCTTTGATTTCTTTTGTTAGGTTGATTCCTAGGTATTTCAGTTTTTTGGATGCTATTGTGAAAGGAATTATTTGCCCTATTTCTCTCTCAGTGAATCTGTCATTGGTGTAGAGGAAAGCTATTGATTTTTGTGTGTTGACCTTGTAACCAGTTACTTGACTGAATTTGGTTATTAAGTCTAGAAGACTTTTGGTGGAGCTCTTGGGGTTTTCTATATACAGTATCATGCCATCTGCAAATAATGACAATTTGACTTCTTCATTTCCTCTTTATTCCTTTTATTTCTTTCTCTTGTCTAATTGCCATGGCTAATGTTTCCAGAACTATGTTGAACAAGAGTGGTGATAGTGGACATCCTTGTCTTGTTCCTGATTTGAGTGTGAAGGATTTCAATTTTTGACCATTTAGTATGCTATTGGCTGTTGGTTTTTCATAGATGGCTTCTATCAGTTTGAGGTAGAGACCATTTATTCCAATTTTTTGTAGGGTTTTTATCATAAATGCATGTTGGATTTTGTCAAATGCTTTTTCTGCGTCTATGGAGATAATCATATGGTTTTTGTCCTTGGCTCTCTTGATATAGTGTATTACATTGATTGATTTTTGTATATTGAACCATCCCTCCATCCCTGGGATGAATCCCACTTGATCAGGGTGTATGATCTTCTTGATGATCTTGTGCATTCTGTTTGCCAGTATCTTATTAAGGATTTTTGCATCTATGTTCATTAGTGAGATTGGCCTATAGTTCTCTTTTTCGGTTGGGTCTTTCTCTGCTTTGGGGATCAAGGAGATGCTTGCTTCCAGGAATGAATTTGGGAGTATTGCTTCCCTTTCAATTTCATTGAAGAGTTTAAACAGTAGTGGCAGCAGTTCCTCTCTAAATGTCTTGTAGAATTCAGCAGTGAAGCCATCAGGGCTTGGGCTTTTCTTAGGTGATAAGTTGTTAATTACATTTTCAATTTCATTGGTTGATATTGGGTTGTTCAGAATTTTTAGGTCTTCTTCATTCAACTTTGGTAATTCATATGTATCTAGGAATCTGTCCATTTCTTCTGTGTTGTCCATCTTATTGGCATATAGGTTCTGGAAGTAGGTATTGATGATCCTCTGGATTTCTGCTGGGTCTGTTGTAGTTTCACCCTTTTCATTCCTAATTGCATGGATTTGGGCCTTTTCTTTCCTTTTTCTGACAAGGTTGACTAAAGATTTATCAATTTTGTTGATTCTTTCAAAGAACCAACTCTTGACTTCATTGATTTTTTTGTATCGTTCTCTTAGTCTCCATTGCATTGATTTCTCCTCTGATCTTTATAACTTCATCCCTTGTATGAGCTTTGGGGTTGTCCTGCTCTTCATTTTCTAGAAGCTTGAGATTCAGCATCAGGTTGTTTAATTGGGCTCATTCTGTTTTCCTAATATGCGTATTCCCTGCTATGAATTTCCCTCGTAAGACTGCTTTCATTGTGTCCCATAGATTCTGATATGTTGTATTGTCATTGTTATTTAATTGTAGAAACTGTCTGATTTCTTCTTTAATTTCCTCTGTGACCCACTGGTTATTCAGAAGTGTGCTGTTCAATTTCCATGTGTTTATGAAATTTTTCCAGTTTCTTTTGCTATGGATCTCCAGTTTCATCGCAGTATGGTCTGATAATATACAGGGGATAACTTCAATTCCTTTACACTTACTTAAACATGTTCTATGTGTGAGTATGTGGTCTCTTTTGGAGAATGACCCATGTGCAGCTGAGAAGAATGTGTGTTCTGATTTTGTGGGGTGGAAGACTCTGTAAACATCTGTTAAGTTCATTTGTTCAAGAGTTCAATTGAGTTCTAGTATTTCATTACTTATTTTTTCTCTAGTTGATCTATCTATTTGTAACAGTGGGGTGTTGAGGTCCCCCACTACAATTGTATTAGTGCATATATGGCTTTTCATGTCTGTTAGTATTCGTTTTATATAGTTGGGTGCACTAGTGTTTGGTGTATAGATATTTGTGATCGTCACCTCTTCCTCTTGGATTACTCCCTTTACAAGGATGTAGTGTCCTTCTTCATCTCTCTTAATTAGTGTTGGTTTGAAATCTACTTGATCTGCCAAGAGGATAGCTACTCCTGCTTTTTTTCAGGTTCCTGTCCCATGCAGTATTGTTTTCCACCCTTTAACTTTCAGTCTATGAGTTTCCTTTTGAATTAAGTGTGTTTCTTGTATGCAGCATATTGTTGGATTTTGCTTCTTGACCCATTCTGCCATTCTATTTCTTTTGATTGGTGAATTGAGACCATTAACGTTGATGGTTATAAATGAAACGTATTGACTTGTCATTGCCATGACTTTTTCTTTTTGTTGGGTTCTCCCCCTTTACATTTAATTTCTTGTCATGTCAGATGGGTTCATTCTGCTTTGCTTCCTGGGGTTGTGATCCTCAATGTCTGTTCCTAGGCTATTGTGTAAAATTTTTTGGAGTTCTGGTTTGGTATTCACAAAGTTCCTAAGGTGCTCTTTGTCATGAAAGTATCTTATTTCTCCATCCATTTTGAAAGATAGTTTTGCAGGGTACATCAATCTGGGTTGGAGGCTGTTTTCTTTTAGGGCTTGGAATATGTCACTCCAAGCTCTTCTTGCCTTGATGGTTTGTGTTGAGAAGTCTGCTGTGATTCTGATGGGCTTTTCTTTGTATGTGGTTTGTTTCTTTTCTCTAACTGCTTGTAGAACTTTGTTTCTTCTGTTGAGTTTCTGGAATCTTAACAATTATATGCCTATGTGTAGATTTTTTTTGATCAAGGCTATTTGGAGCCCTATATGCCTCACTTATCTGCATGTCAACCTCTTTTCCCCTGCTTGGGAAGTTTTCTCCCATTATTTCTGTGAAGAGACTTTTTTATGTCCTCTCCACTCTCTCCTGTTTCTTCATTGACTATAATCGGCCTTATGTTATTCTTCTTTGCATGATCTAGCAGCTGCTGGATTGATTTCTCATGTTCCCTTATAATTTTGAAGCAATTTTTCTTTTCCTGGTCACTAATTGCAATCTTATCTTCTATATCTGAAATTCTGTCCTCACATTGGCTCATTCTGCTGTGTAGACTTTCCATGGAGTTTTTCATTTCCTGGCAATCTATTTGCATCTTTTTAATGGATTCCATTTGTTTCCTGTGTTGGGATTCCATCATGTTCCTGAGCTCCTCTCTAGATTTATTAATCATGTCTTGCACTAGGGTGACTCGGGACCTTGGTAGGACATGCACAGACCTGCCTGTCTGCAGCGGGCCGATTAGGTGTGTTCCGCGTGATTTGGGACCTCGGTAGGTCGTGTGCAGATCTGCCTGTCTGCAGCGGGGTGATTCCAAGAAGTACAATATTGACATAGGTGATGTGTTATGGAGTGAATTTTATTCTTTACTGACATAGATGATGTGTTGTAGAATGAATATTACCCCCCTCCCCAATTCATATTGGAGACCTAATATCCAATGTGACTATACTTGGAGTTAGGACTTTTGGGAGGTAATTAAGGTTTGATAAGGCCATAAAGGAGGAATCCTAATCTGAGAGGGTTGCTGGCCATACAATGAGTGGAAGACATTGCTCTTTCTCTTCTTTTTCTTTCTCTGCACATGCACAGAGGAAAGCCATGTGAAGACACAGTGAGACAGCAACCACTGACAAGCCAAGAAGCGGACTACACCGTGCTGGCACCCTGATCTTTGACTCCTATCCTTCAGAATTATGAGAAAATACTTTTGTGTTATTTAAGTCACACAGTGAATGGTACTTTGTTGTAGGAGCCTGAGTTGATTAACATAGGGTAGAGGTTGGCTTTGTGATAGAGATTTTGAATGTGTGTCCATGTGCACAGACATCACTAAATACACTGTTCTGGCTTGATATGATGACCTAGAGCTTGTGAATGTGACCTGATTTGGTATAATGGCCTTTGCAGATATAATTAAGGATCTTTAGATAAAATCATCTTGTATTATCCAGGTGAGCCTTGTAAGAGGCAAAAGAGGAGAAGGTACAGAAGGGTAGAAAACTCTGTGAAAGCACAGGCAAACATTGGAATGATGCAGCCATAAGCCAAAGAATGCTGGGAGCCATCTGGCAGCTGAAGGTCATGGGGAAGGATTCTCCCTAAGTGCTTTGGAGGTGCATAACTGTGTGGATACTTTGGTTTTGGACTTTCAGCTTCCAGAATCATGAGAGAATAAGTTTATGTTTTCTTTAACCCACCTGATTTGTGCTAGTTTGCTGTGGAATTCTAGGAATCTAATATATAGACTCTTGTTTTGGTATATAACAGTATATATTTGGTATATTATTGTTTTGGTATTTATTATGTACCACTTCCTATCAGACACACTAACTACACTTCAGTGATTTTGTATTTTCCAGAAAGGCAAGCATAGTTCTAGAATTAAATTCCCAAGCTATGAATGCTCTGGCATCAAAATGAATAGATAGCAGTATGCCAATACATTTTTGGTTGACTACAGAGTAGGCTTCCAGGTTAACAGTATTAGTTCAGTTTTCAAACATCGAATGACAGTGGTAATGTTGAGAGAAAAGACAACTTTTAGTGTGAACAAGGTTCTTTAAAGTCAGCAGTACTGGCACTGGGGTAGGATAATAAAGCATTATTATGAAGGGGGGTACTCCGTACATTGTAGAATTGAAAGCATCCCTGTCTGCTGCTCACTAGATGTCAGTAGTACCTCCCCCACCCTTCTCCAGTTGTGGCATTACACCAAAAATGTGTCCAGACATTGCCAAATGTCCCCTGGGGATGGGGGCATAGTCACTCCCTGTTGAGAACTGCTGGTTAAAAAGATGGCAAAAAGTATAGAATCTGTGGTAAGGCTGACAACATTGCCTAATAAAAAATCAGTAGTAAAACAAATTTACCAGAAGGTTTTCTATGGATAATTACTTTCCTAACAATAACTGATTCCACTTTAAACCTGAATAAAAGTGGATCTATATGACAAAAGGTCTGTTTTGACTACTCTGACAATTTTTAATGTCAAAGAGGATCATCCTGGGATAGAAAAGAAACCTTACCTGTCTATCTACCTAGCTGTCTACCTACACACATACACACACACACACATATATGTACACAAAAACATGTGCTCATAATATAGACATATATGTGCATACATGGATAGGAATTTTTACACATTTGTAGGAATGCATACATGTATGCATGTATGTATCACATATATACATACACATTTAATGCTTATTAACAAAGGGCTACAAAGACAATATACTCTACTGTGTTTCATAAGAATTCTTCATTTCTAATGATAATGAAGTAGATTTAAAACCTCTGAGAAAGTGCTTCTTTTCGAAAGGGCCATAATCCACATTAGTACAAGTATAAGAATCTCTAAATGGAACGATAGTATTGTATTGTTCAAAAACCCTCATTTCCCTCACAAAACCAAGACTCAGCTAATGTGAAAACAGAATTCTGTTCTTTCATTTGTTCTCTACAAAGTGCTTATTACTTATTTGGAACTTTATGATCTTCCCCATGTGATCCTGTGAGTCACACAGCTGAGAACCCCTCTATTTACGCACACTGTTGCCTAATGTGCTTTATATGTCATGGATAATTACAGTGAATCTGTTGTTCTAAAGATACACTGTGGTAATCTTGGGATCTTCTACTTCTAGAAAAATGTTCACAGCAGGAAAAAGTTTCCTTTGAGAACATTTAAATTCTTCCTAGACTAGAGAAATAATTGCCTTTACCTTTAAAGTATGCATTTGAAAGGATGTAGCCAGACTGAGAGTAGCTAAGGGCTGTTTCCTTGCTGGGGAACTGGACCAAAAAGGCAGACACAGCAGCCTCCTGAGGTTGCATTAGTGGGACTCTGATTTCTAGTGTTTGCATCAATCATAAGATAAGCTCTGGACACAAATCAAGGAATTTTGTGGAGAAACTCTTGTGGTCCCATCAAGCAAGAGAACTTGTAGGAAGAATCTTCTTGAAATTGATTTTTAAAATTAAAGTTCATGGATCACAAGTGTTTCAAAGATCCATCAGCAGATGTGAAAAGTACTCTAGGTTGTAAATGATGAAAGGTTAATCAGCATAGAGCTGTAGAAAGATGATGTCAAATGAATAGACAGCAAAATGATTTTTTTGAGAGAAATACTCTTTCCTTTGAGAGAAAAATATTTTTTGGCAATTAGAGAATCCCTTTCTTGCTAGTATCACATTCTCAATTGGGAATTATTAACAAAGTACTTATGGTGTGGGGTAGTCATATGAAGCTGAAGCCCAGTTTGGAGCCATCTCCCACATGTGCATAGTTTGAGAAATAACTCTGTTCCTTGGAATAATTTACAAGAGGTCCATTTCTGCCTACAGACTGCACTAACAGGCTTCTGAGGGAAAGACACCTGCTCCTGGACAGCTGCCTGAGGCAACATGGCCGGCCCTTTCAGTGCCAGGCTGACCACTGCTGTGTGGATGTTGATCTTATGAGCTGGGTTTTTCCACAGTTAAGTGGAATGAGAACTCACTCCTTACCACCCTTACTTTTGCTTGTACAAGTGCTGGGTTTTGCCCACATGAACAACTCCAAACCCCAAATGTAAGTCTCATTTGTGGTTACTAGCATGGATCCTGATGGAAAATTTGACCATGAATACAAAAAAGTCATGTGGAAAAAAGAAATCATCTGGTACAGAAAACAGGAAATAATTTTAAAAAATAGATTGTGTAACTCACATTTGCTCCCCTGCCACAACAGCTTCCCAAGGTGCCTAAAAGGGGATGCAGGTGACAATAGCCAATACTGTCATCACTACCAAATTTCAGTGTGAGTCCCACGAGTACATGGCTGGGCCCTAGTGCTACTTCTCTTTTCCTATGGGCCCGAAGGAGGCCCCCATTCTCTTGTCCACCTTGAATGCACCTCTGAGGTAGTGTGAGACCAGTGTCTGCTTTGTCTTCTCACCTCTGTGGCTCTTGCCTATCTCAGTTCTACAGGCTACATTTGCTAGGGTTGGGGTAGGACCCTTTTCCCCAATAGCATGTGCTATTTTCAGTTTTCTAAGCAGGATGACCTTGGTCCTCCCCTGTTGGAGCACCGTAAGGGCCCTCAATGTGACCCTCCTTACTCCAACTATGCTGGTTAGTCTCCATTGTCAACCTGAGTGGATTAAGAGACCCATGGAAAGGTGATTGGATTGTGAGGGCATTAACCTCATCAGTGGGCTAACCTACTGATGCTATTTGGAGGTGCAGTCTAGTTAGAGGAAATGGGCAAGGAGAGCATGACTTGGGGACTATATCTAGTTCCTCCTGGCTGCCACGAGTGGAGCAACTTTCCTCCACTATGGCCTTTCATCATGATCTTGTCTTGAAGCCAGCTGACCATGACTGAAACCTCTGAAACTTCAAGCTAATATTAATTTCTCTTCCCTTAAGTTATGAGTATCAGGTGTTTTAGCCTAGCAACAGGAAAACTGACCAATGTACCAACTTATGCAATAATAACAGTAGCAATAAAGATAGATAAATGATAGAAAAATAGATGGTAGATAGGTGATAGATGGACATTTATGATGTGGACAATTACTGTTTCTCAATCTTATAAAAATTGTGCATGAAATAACCTTTAGAATGTTAGCTAATTTTATCAAAATCCCTAAGTCTAAGCAGAAGTGTATGTTTATGTTAGAATGCAATGCTTCATACTTCAACTTCCAATAGAGAGTTTTCTGGGAATTCTGGAGCGTGTTTCTTTCAGGGTGGCCGATGTTTGGTTTGCCTTTTCAACTTTCTGCAGACCATTCTCCGAGGGAATTTGCAACTGATCTTCTGGGAGCTGAGTCACAGGAAGAGAGCTCTGAACACCTTAACCCAATTGTAGGTCTGGAATCAAACCCAGGCTTTCCGACCAAGATCCATATTGCATTTGCTTCCAAAGTCACCCTACATCTAACCTGCATCGTGTTGCTGCTCTCCATTTAGAAAATAAAATCTAGTTCATCTTCACTGCTGCTTGCCTTTCTTCCTTTTCATTTATCTCACAATTTGAAATAGAAATGTCATCTGAAGTGACACTTGCGGGGTTTAAGGTCTGTCAAGTGAGGGGATATAGCGCAAGGGCTCTGGAGCCAACTCCCTGCTTTCACTTCTCCACCTTCCACTACAACCCAAGCAGGCAACTTCATCTTCAGGGGAGGAATGTGGAAATTGCATCATTGACATTTGAAAATTTTTTTTTCTTTTTTTTATTGTGGCAAAATATACAAAACATAAAATTTACCGTTATCACTTTTTTAAAGGATGCAATGAAGTGGCATTAAGTGCTGTCATAATATGTTTTAATCCTTTCCACCAATGATGGACATTAAGGTGGTTTCCAATATTTTACAAAATGTTATTGTGGTAAAATACTTAATGTGAAGTCTACCTTCTTAACAAATTTTAAGGAGCATTATGCTGATTATTGTTAACTATAGGTACAATGTTGTAGAGCAGTCTCTAGAGATTATCTTGCTTAACTAAAACTTCTTGACCCTTGATTAAACTGCTCCTCCAGAGACTGGGGCAATAACTATTCCTTTCCTCGATTCTATGAACTTGATTATTTTAGATACCTCATGTGTTAGTTACTTTTCTCGTTGATAAGGCAAAAATACCTGGCACCCAAAGTTAAAGGAGGAAAAGTTTATTTAGTTCTTGTAGAGGTTTCAGTCCATAATCGGCTGGCTCCAAGGCAGAGTGGCACATGGCAGAGGGGCATCACAGAGGACAAAGAGTTCATGGTGCCCCCATGGTAGCAAAATAACAAGGGACCTTAACAACATCTTCCTGCCCCTTTTACCTTTATTCAGACTACTTGGGGGGGGGTAGCACTCACACCCTTAATACTAGTGCCCTCGGGCCTAGCATTGCACCATGAATCAGTCACACACTAGATTCAGCCACCTCTGAAAAGGCCCACTTAAGACTGCATGAGCCTTTAGGCGGGGACATCTAAACACAACCCATAACACCTTATGTAAATAGAATTGTGTAGTATTTATTTTTCTGTGCCTGGCTTATTTTGCTTAGTGTAATATACATATTATAGTTTCATCCATATTGTCATATGTTGCAGAATTTCCTTTTTAAAGGCTAAATAGTACTCCACTGTGTGTTTTTAACACATTTTATTTATCCACTAATTTCTTCATAAATATTTAGGTTGTTTTCATACCTTGTGTATTGTAAATACTATTATGATAAGAATGAGAGTGCTAATAAATTGGTTGCTTTTCAAGCTTCTCATTTCAATTCTTTTGGGTGAATACACAAAAATGGAATAGTTGGATCTTATGGTAGTTCTAGTTTGTATTTTTTGAGGAACCTCTATACTGCTTTCCATAGTGGTTGCAATAACTTACACTCTCACCAACAATGTACAGTTTCCTTTTCTCTGCATTTTTCTAATGCTTTTTTTTCCTATTAAGTTTATTGGTACATTTTAGGTATACAATACAGTTACATTCATCATTGGGATCTTGTACCTTTACAGGAATATCTTGGTTCTTATTTTTTTCCCCTTCCCCTGCCCTCCCTTCACCCCCTCCACCCTTCCCCATTTGCAAAGAATTTGTTTTCATTTTTTTCCTTTTCTCATAATTTTTTTTCCATTCTTTCCCTTCTCCTACCCCTCCCAATTCCCCTACTCCTTTAGATGTTTTCTTCCTATTACACAATATCAATTAAACATTTTTAAAATTATAATATCAAGATCTAGGAGACATTACCACAGATTTTATAGAATTTAAAATGATATAGAAAGCATATTACAAAAATCTGTTTTGAAATAAATTTGACCACTTCTAAGAAGTAACTTGGAAGACAAATTAATGAAACTGACTGTGGAGGAAATATAAAATTTGAATAGCACCTATTAAAGAAAGTATATTCCTAGCTTGAAAACCTACCTATATGACAACAACAGGCTCATAAACATTTTAACTGATAAATTAGATCAAACATTTAAAGCAGAAAAAAGAAAGAACATTTCTCCCCTCATTTTAGGAAATAAACATTGTGCTAGTTCTAAAACTGGATAAAGATAATAGAAGAAAAAGTATGAACATAGAGAGAAATTTGTTTAACAAAACAAACTAATAGAAGTCAGGTCTGGCAGGATGTAGAAAGTGGTTTTGTTATAGGGATGGCAGTGTTGGTTCAGCTTTGGAAGATCCACCCCCAAAAGTCATCATTTTAACAGAGGAAAGGAAAAAGCCATATGATCCTGTCACTATTTGGAGAAAAAGTAATGAACTAAATTCTACAACTGTTCATGGTAAAAGCTATCAGGAGACTAGAAGTAGAACAGAAACTTCTCAACACATTAAAGACCTGTACTCCATACTTCCAGTGAGAATGTCTTATATGAATGAAGAAGATACAATGCTTTCTCCTTAAGGTGGGGAATAAAGGCAGATATGCTTACTCTTTATCTGTCCATTAAACTTCAAAACCTAGGCCCCACCAAAATAGTCTGGCAATAAAATGACACAATAAGGATAGGATTGGCAAGGTAGAAGCAAAATCTTTATATGTAGATGAAATGATCATCTACAGAGAAAATACTAAGAAATCTCTAGGAGCCCCTAGAACTTGTACTTGAATTTAGCAGGATTAGAAAACACAAGGTATATAGAAAAATTCAGGTCTATGTATATTTGCTATAAATGAAGAATTGGATATTGAAATTTAAAAGTTATTTAGGAGTACAAAGGACCTAGAAAAGTAAAAAGAAAAAACAGCATTGGAGGACATTTAGGAATTTTAAGACTTCCTCTAAAGCTACAGTAATCAAGGCAGTGTTGGTGTAAAGAAAGACATATAGATCATTGAAATAAAACAGAGAATCTAGAAATAGAACCACACATATATGGTTTTGAAAAGATTATTTAACATTAGCATTTTATAGAACATAAACTCAATTCAAGAGCAGAGGAAAAGATAGTGTTTTCAGCAAATGGCACTAGAACACCTGGTATCGGTATATAAAAAGTTAAACTTAGGCCGGGGATTTGGCTCAGTGGTTTTGCCGCCTGCTGCGCAAGCTCAAGGACCCGAGTTCGATCCTCAGTACCAAAAAAAAAAAAAAAAAGTTAAACTCAACCCTTTATTTCCATACATAAAAATAACTTGAAAGGATCTATGAACCTAAATATGAAAGACTAAAACTATAAAACTTTAGAAAGAAATTATAAGGGAAAATGTTTATGAATTTAGGGTAGGCAAGAATTTCCTAGGATATAAAAAACATGATGTATAAAAGAAAAAAAGTGATAAATGAGATTCCATCAAAATTTAGAACTTTAAATGACATCGTTAAGAAAATGAAAAGTAGTTCTTAAACAGACCATATTTACAATGCCTATAACCTATGACCAGAATATATAAAGAACTTTTAGAGCTCATTAATAGACAACCCAATTAAAAAGTAGACACAAGATGATAAATAGCTAGTACAGCACAAGGAAAGGTGTGCAACACTAGAATCAGAAAAAAACAAGATTGAATTATATACTCATTAGGGAGATGAAGTTAAAAGTTTTAAAAGAACAAATGTCAGCTTAGGTGTGAACCAGTTAGAACTTTCTAATACTGCTAATGTGAATGTAAAATGATGAAGCCATTTTGGAAAACAATATAGAAATTTCTTGTATTACTGTTAAGAACCAACAGTCCTGTTCTTAAGTTTTTACTTGAGAGGAATGAAAACACATGTTCACAATAGATTTGTACATACAAGTTGACTATCCCTTATCTGAAATTCTTGGCACCAGAGTGTTTCAGATTTTTGTTTGAAATCCACTTGATTTGCAAAGTGGATAGCTACTCCTGCTTTTTTTTGGGGGGGGGGGTCCTGTCACATGGAGTATTGTTTTCCACCCTTTAACTTTCAGAATATGAGGGTTTTTAAAAAATTAAATGTGTTTCTTGCATGCAGCCTATTATTGGATCTTGCTTCTTGACCCATTCTGCCATACTATTTCTTTTAATTGGTGAATTGAGACCATTAACATTGATGGTTATAACTCATACATATTGACTTATCATTGTCATGACTTTTTCTGTTTGTTGGATTCTCCCTCTTTGCATTTAATGTCTTGTTGTACCCAACGGATTCATTCTGCTGGGCTTCCTGGCGTTGTAATCCTTGTTGTCTTTTCCTAGTATATTATCTAAAATTTTTTGGAGTTCTGATTTGGTATTCATGAAGTTCCTAAGGTGCTCATTGTCATGAAAGTGTCTTATTTCTCCATCAATTTTGAAAGATAATTTTGCAGGGTACATCAATCTGGGTTGGAGGCTATTTTTTTTTAGGGCTTGAAATACATCACTCCAAGCTCTTCTTGCATTGAGGGTTTACATTTGTTGCAGAAATCTCGGAAAGAAATACACAGAGACACAGAATTCGGATAAAATAATAAAATTTCTTCTCACAAGCAGACAGAAACACCAGAACCCAGTCTGGTCCGTATCCACGCCCCCGTTGTTCAGCATTTCCCTTTTTATATCCTTTTTAGCCATTATCTCATCCCTAGTGGTCTTTGATATGTAAATACAATTCCAGTTCCTATTTACAAGTCACAGACACAAGATAGGCCACATACATTGTAAATTCACCCTGGCATGGTAACTTTGTTAGGTTAATGAAGTTACTGGTTAGAGTCAGATAATCCTCACCTTAAAGAAGGAGTTACAGGAAAAGCAAATCTTAAAAGAATACATTATTTATTTCGCTTCTACAACTACCTTAATATTCAATCTATTAAGTTATCTAAAACTTTTCCGTATCACATTGAGAAGTCTGCTGTGATTCTGATGGGCTTTCCTTTGTACATGATTTGTTTCTTTTCTGTAACTGCTTGTAGAACTTTGTTCTGCTGGGTTTCTAGAATCTTAACAGTTATATGCCTATGTGTAGATTTTTTTGATCAAGGCTAATTGGAGTCCTATATGCCTCACTTATCTGTATGTCAAGTTCTTTTCCCCTGCTTGGGAAGTTTTCTGCCATCACTTCTGTGAACAGTTTTTTATGTCATCTGCACTCTGTCCTGTTTCTTCATTGACTCCAATCAGTCTTATGTTATTCTTCTTTGCATCATCTAGCAGGTGCTGGGTTGATTTCTCATGGTCCCTTACAATTTTAAAGGAATTTTTCTTTTCCTGGTCACTAATTCCAATCTTATCTTTCATATGTGAAATTCTGTCCTCACATTGGCTCATTCTTCTGCCTTTCAATGGACTTTCAATGGAGTTGCAATGGAGACTTTCAATGGAGTTTTTAATCTCCTGGAAATCTGTTTGCATATGTTTTATGGATTCCATTTGTTTCCTATGTTGTGATTCCATCATGTTCCTGAGGTCCTCTCTAGATTTATTAATCATGTCTTGCACTATGGGCTCAATCTCTGCTACTATCTGAGAAATAATTTCTGATTTCTTTTTTTCCAGATCCTCTTTTGTTGCCAGTTCAGGGAGTCCAGGTGGTTGAGTATCAGAATGTTCCATCTTGTTTTCCTTTGGGGTTGCTGTAGATGATCTGGAAGTCTGTTTTTGAGGCTTGTTTATGTGTCTTCTCATTTTGATGGGAGCGTGTGGGGGTGATGCACCTCCTCTGTGCTGGTGGGGGTAGTATGGCAGCCCAGAAGCCTCCTCTTGTGTGCTGGGAACAGCTCACATCCTCTGTGCTGGCAGGGGTGGTATGGCTGCCTGGAAGCCTCCTCTTGTGTGCTGGGAGAGACTCACTTCCTCTGTGCTGGTGAGGATTGTACAGCGGCCCGGAAGCCACCTCTTCTGTGCTAGGAGCAGCTTACCTCCTCTGTGTTGGCAGGGGTGGTATGGCAGCCCAGAAGCCTCCTCTTGTGTGCTGGGAGTGGCTCACCTCCTCTTTGCTGGCAGGGGTGGTACAGTGGCCTGGAATCCTCCTCTTGTGTGCTGGGAGTGGTTCACCTCCTCTGCACTGGCAGGGGTGGTATGGCAGCCCAGAATCCTCCTCTTGTGTGCTGGGAGCAGGTCACCTCCTCTGCACTTGTGGGAGTCTGCATCTTCCTAATTTTTGAATATCTTCTCAAAAGAATTTAAAAAATCATACCACATGTGCACCACCACATCCAGCTCATATATGATGCTTATTTTGAGATATTTTAATTTGATTCCTAATTTGTTGAAAACTTTTTTTTGAAATGAAAGTGCACTCAATTTTGTCAAACACTTTTTTTCATTTGTTGAGATGACTTATCTGTGAATTCCATCCTTTATTTTTTGATATTCTGTATTAAATTAACTGATTCTTGTGTGCTAATCCATCCTTACATCCTAGGGATATATCCCACTTGATCATGAAGTATGATCTTTTAAATATACTGTTGGATTTGGTTTGCTACTACTTTGTTAAAAAACTTTTGCATCTATGTTCATCAGAGATATTGACCTGTGGTTTTCTTTTCTTGCAATGCTTTTGTCTGGCTTTGGTATTGGGGTAATGGTAGCTTCCTAAAATGAATTAAAAAATATTCCTTTATCTTAAATCTTTTTGCAAGCTTGAGAAGAATGGCACTGATTTTTCTTTGAATGTTTGGTAGAATTCAACAATGAACTTACCTGGTTCTGAGCTTTTTGGGGGGAGGTATTCATTATTGATTCGTTCTCTGTATTAGAAAGTTTGGACAGAGTTTTTTGTTTCTTCATGATTTCTTTGTGGTAGGTTTTATGTTTCTAGAAACTTTGTGTCTTTTAGTTACACCATTTCTTGGTATATAATTATTCATGATTACCTCTTAGGATCTTTTTTATTTCTGTGGCATCAGATGTAATGTCCCTTCCTTCATTTCTGATTTTATTTATATGAATTTTCCCTCTTTTTTAGTCCAGTTAAGAATTTGTCAACTTATTTATCTTTTCAAAAAACACTCTTATTTTTGCTGATTTTTGTATTGTCTATTCCATGTATCTACTTTAATCTGTGTTATTTCTGTCCTTTTGTTAATTTTGGGCTTAGTTGGTCTTAATTTTTTTCTAGTTATTTAAGGTACAAAGTTAGGTTGTTTGAGATCTCTCTTCTTTTTAAATACAAGTATTAAACACTAGGGACTTCTTAATACTACTTTTACTACATTCTGTAAATTTTTATATGTTGTATTTTTAAATTTCATTTGTCTTATGGTATTTTAAAATTTCCTGTTGTATTTCTTCTTTAAATGGTTGTTTATGAGTGTATTATTAATTTGCACATATTTGTAAATTTTCCATTTTTCCTCTGCTATTGATTTCTGGTTTCATTTCCTTGTGATCTGAAAAAATTCTTGGCATGATTTCAGTTTACTTTAATTTGTTGACTTGTGATCTAATGTGATCTATTCTTAAGAGACTTCATATGATCTTGAAAAGAATGTGTATTCTTCTGTTATTTAATAGAATATTCTTATGAATCTTTTAGGTCCATTTAGTCTATGTTATTCTAGTCTACTCTTTTCTTATTGATCTTCTATTGGGGTATTCTATCTATTATTGAAACTAGTGTATTAAACTCTTTTCCTATAACCTACTATTATTGTATTATTATTTCTCATTTCAGTTCTGCCAATATTAGCTTTATATGTGTAGGTGCTCTTAAGGTGTGATGAAAACATGAAATGCTTAAATTAAAACTAATTATTATAGTAAAAGACACATTGCCATTAACCCTCCTCAAAACACTCCCATTAGCTTCAAACACAGTTATCCCACCATTTTTGCCACTTTCTGAAACAGTTTTAGAAGTTCTTTTTCATGAGTGTCTTTACTTATGCTGTTGTGGCTGCCTCAATGTCTTGAATTGGTTCAAAACTTTTCACAATAATTTTGACCTTGAGAAAGAGTCAAAACTTGCATGGTGCTAGATTCAGTAAATAAGGTTGATAAGGATACTCCATAATGTTTTTATGAGCCTGCTTTTCTATTGGATGGTGTTCAGTAGGAGCATTCACAGCATTTTTTTTTAATCATACCTCATGAAGACATGAAAAAGGACTTCTGGAACTGCTTCACAAAAATGACAAAAATAATGGGATAAATGTTCTTGAAGTGAAGGGAATTATTCTGAGGGAGACTAGTAGCAATGTATCTTTATAATAATAAATTAAATAATTAAAAAATTTTAAAATGTAAACATTCACTATATATTTTGATTGTACCATGCAATGGTTGTAAATTCCTGATGGATTGACCCTTTTATCATTATGTAATGTTTTTCTTTGCTTTTTTGACAACTTTCAAATTAGTTTATTTTGTCTGACAAAAGTATAACTACCCCTCTTCTCTTTTGTCTACCTTTAATAGAGTATCTTTTGTCTATCCCTTAACTTTCAGCTTGTGTGTGTGTCCTTAAATCTAAAATAAATGTCTTGCAGACAGCATATTCTGGGTCTTGTATTATTACAATTATTAATGCATATTAATTGTACACATTGATAGGTTTCATTACAACATTTACATACATGAATATGTTGTGCTTTGATCATGTTTACCATTGGATCTTGTTTTTTATCCATTTAGCTACTCTATTCATTTTGGGTAGAGAGTTTTTACACTGAATTATTGATAAGGAAGGATTATTTTGCCATTTAAATTGTTCTCTATCTTGTATTTCTGTTGTTCCTCTTTTTTCCTCTCTTGCAGCCTTCCTTTGTGTTTCATTAATGTTTTTATGCATTGATATAGTTTGATTTCTTTTTTGTGTATAACTACTATAAGTAATATTTATGTGTGTAGTTCCATTGGAGATTACATAAAATATAGCATTAATAGTCTATTTTAAGCTGATAATAATAATTATATAGAATAATTCTACCCTTTAACTCCTCCTACTACATTCTATGTTATTGTGGTCACAATTTACATCCACTTATGTTGTGTATCTTTTAACTTATTTTTTGTTGTAGTTATTTTTAATACTTTGGTCTTTCATACTAGACCAAAAAGTGATTTACTCCCCATGCTACAGTAATACAGCATTCTGTATTTGTGTATATATTTACTTTACTTTTACTAATGAGTTTTATATTTATTTTATCATGTAGCTGTTTTGTTTCAATTTGAAGAACTTGGCTTAAGCATTTCTTTTCTTTTTCTTCTGCAGTACCAGGGATTGAACTCAGGACCTTGTGCTTGTGAGGCAGGCACAGTGCCACTGAACTAAATCCCTGGCCCAGTTTAGCATTTCTTGAAAGGCAGGTCTAGTGGTGAAGACTTGCTATAGCTTTTGTTTGTCTAAGAAAGTCTTTGTCTATCCTTTATTTTTGAATGATGGGGTATAATATTTTCTGTGGGATATAATATTCTTGGTTGGCAGAGCTTTTTTTGTTTCAACACTTTGAATATATCTTCCCCTCTCTTCTGGCTTCAAGTGTATCTACTGAAAAACCCACTTATAGTGATATAGAAGTTCCCTTTATGTAATGAGTTGGTTTTCTATTGTTTTAAAAAATCTGTCTTTGATTTTGACAGCTTGATTATAATGTGTCTTGTTGCACATTTCTTTGGATTCATCTTATTTGGCATCCTTTGGACTTCCTGGATTTAGATGATAATTTCCTAACTCAGATCTGGGAAGTTTTTAGTCATTATCTCTTTGGATAAGCTTTCTGGTCCTTTGTTTTTTTTCTTCTAATACTCCCATGATGGATAAGGGTCTCTTTAGCTTTCATTTCCCCTTTTCATTTTTTTTCCTCTGACTGAATTATTTCCAGTAGACTGTCTTTGAATTCACTGATCCTTTCTTCTGCTTGATCTAGTCTTTTGTTGATCAATCTCTAGTGAATTTTTCAGTTCAGTAATTATATTCTTCAGCTCCATGATTTCATTTTGGTACTTTTAAAATACTTCATATCTCTTTGTTGAAATGCTTGCTTTACTCCTACATTGTTTTCTTGACCTTGATGAGTGTCTTTATGACAGTGATTTTCAATTCTTTATCAGGTAAATCATACATTATAACTCTATTTTATTAGAGTTGGTTTCTGGAGTCTTGTTTCTTTGTTTGGAACATCTTTACCTCATTCTCCATTTTGCTTGTCTGTCTCTGTTGTTATAGATGTATTAGACAAGGCAGGAATCTTTCCAATTCTTCATGGGCTGGTCTTATACAGAAGACCTCCCCCAGTCATCTTGGCTAAATATCCTGGGGACCTTTACTAATTCTTTCCTTCTCCGAGAAGAAGAAGACAATTGTGATTTTTTTCCTACTTGCTATCTGCTGTGTGGGAGGTGGTGGGTGGTGTTATAGTGTCTACCTATCACAACCAATGTCTCCACTCTACTCAAGGCAGTTTGTGTAAGGCCTCTTGGACTCCAGGACTGACAAGACAGATGTCAATTCTTTGAGTATACATACAAGATAAGAGATTGGGTGCATGGATTAACTAATTTCTTTTGTTATAGTTTAGATCTAAAATGTCCCCTAAAATCTCATGTATTCGGAATATAATTGAATTATAGGAGTGCTGTGCTCATCAGTAGATTCATCCATGAGTTCAGGAGTTGAATGTGTGTTTGGAGGTGGAGAATGATTGGAGGAAGGGAACTAAGGGCATGACCTGGGAGGGTGGGAGGTATTCTTGTCCCTGGCTCTTCTCTTTCTGCTTCCTAGCTGCCATGGTTTGAATAGCTTTCCTCTGCCATTCTTTTCCACTCTGCCATTTCTGCTTTGGGTCCAGCTGACTATGGAGTAAACTGTGAGCCAAAATAAATCTCTTCTCTTTTTAATTTCCAGTGTAGGTATTTTGTCCCACCAATAGGAAAATGAATAATGTACTCTCTCCAAGGGAAGCTAAGAACATTTTGTTCTGCTTAGTCTATGCTGAATGTGCTGGGGGTGGAGTTTTGGCATATACCAATTTGAACTATTATCTTTACTGGTGTTACTCTTCCCTAGGCAGGTAGACTATGCCAGACTCATAAAAGTTCTTGCTTGGACTGGCAAGTCAGATGCAGTTCTTTGGGCCTTCCCAGAGACATTGGGGTGTTAGGTGCATAGATCAATCTTACCACCAGTTATGGTTTGTATCTAGATGCCCCCTCAAAGCCTCATGGGGTCATAGGTGGGGCTTTTTGGAGGTGGCTGGGATTAAGAGTGTGATAGTGGGATTAAATGTGTGATGCTAGAATTAAGTGTGTGATGCTGGGACTAAGGCTGTCCCATAATTGATGTGGGTGTTATTAATCAACAGGCTTACAGCATGAGTAGAATATGAAGGGACAGAAAGAACCTGCTGCGGCTTGCTGGCTGCTGCTGCTTCTGCTGCTGGTTGTTACTGCCCTGCACATCATGAACTGTTTCTCCTCTGTGACGGCCCTTTGCCATGCCACCCTGCTTTGAAACCAGCTGACTATGGACTGAAACCTCTACAAACTGTGAGCTGAAATAAACCTTTCGTATTCTAATTTAGGATATTGGGTATTTTGTTTCAGCAATGAGAAAAGTATACAAGACATCACCTCCTGGGGGACAGCTGAGACCTAGAATGTTTTATTCATTCATTCTCTGCTGAGCAAAGGGGAGGATGTCTAGTGTCTCCTGGTTCAGGGTGCTATCTCTGTTTTTCCCAGGAGCTAGATTATGCTGGACCTGTCAGAGCTCTAAGACTGGCAAGACAGAATTCAGTCCTCAGAAAATTTAACTCACTGCACATGTGAACCAATCTTTTCTCTCTTGGGAAAAGCTATGAACTGAAGGTATCCTCCCGATAATATGGTGCTATGCTAAGGGTATGGATTCTAGCGAGTATGTGTTCTAAATATTCCTACCAGCATTAGTGAATCTGATTTCATGTTTTCTTGGGGTACAGGAGTCTTTCAAATGGTTTCTGGATTTCTTGCAAAGGTAATTTGTCTGTGAAGTGTTGCTAAATAGGTGTGTTTGTGGGGTAAAGAGGATTCAGGACTTCCTACTATTCCATTTGCTGATATCTGAGCATAATCAGTTTTTTTCCCCCATTAACTTTATTGGTACATTTTAGGTATACAATACAGTTACATTCATCATTGGGATCTTGTACCATTACATGAGTCTCTTGGTTCTTATTTTTTTTCCCTTTCCCTTGCCCTCCCTTCACCCCCTCCACCCTTCCCTATTTGCAAAGACCTTGTTTCCATTTTTTTCCTCTTCTCATATTTTTTCCTTTCCCTTCCCCTACCCCTTTCAATTCCCTTGCTCTTTTAGACCTTTTCTTCCTGTTACACAATATCAGTTATACATTTTTAAAATTACAATATTAAGATCTAGGAGATATTACCACAGATTTTACAGAATTTAAAAGGATATAGAAAGCATATTACAAAAACCTGTTTTGAAATAAATTTAACAACTTCTAAGAAGTAACTTAGAAGACAAATTAATGAAACTAACTCTGGAGGAAATATAAAATTTGAATAGCACCTATTAAAGAAAGTATATTCCTAGCTTGAAAACCTTCCTATATGACAACAGCAGGCTCATAAACATTTTAACTGATAGATTATATCAAAAAATTAAAGCAGAAAAAAGAAGGAACACTTCTTCCCTCACTTTAGGAACTCAACGTTGTGCTAATCCTAAAACTGGATGAAGATAATAGAAGAAAAAAGTATGAACATAGAGAGAAATTTGTTTAACAAAACAAACTATTGGAAGTCAGATCTGGCAGGATGTAGAAAGTGGTTTTGTTATAGGGATGGCAGTGTTGGTTCAGCTTTGGAAGATCCACCCCCAAAAGTCATCATTTTAACAGAGGAAAGGAAAAAGCCATATGATCCTGTCACTAGATGGAGAAAAAGTATTGGACCAAATTCTACAGCTGTTCATGGTAAAAGCTATCAGGAGACTAGAAGTAGAACAGAAACTTCTCAACACATTAAAGACATGTACTCCATACTTTCAACAAGAATGTCTTGTATGAATGGAGAAGATACAATGCTTTGTCCTTAAGGTGGGGAACAAGGGCAGATATGCTTACTCTTTATCTGTCCATTAAACTTTGAAACCTAGGCCCCACCAAAATAGTCTGGCAATAAAATGACACAACTAGGATAGGATTGGCATGGCAGAAGCAAAATCTTTATATGTAGATGAAATGATCATCTACAGAGAAAATACTAAGAAATCTCTAGGAGCCCCTAGAACTTGTACTTGAATTTAGCAGGATTAGAAAACACAAGGTATATATAAAAATTCAGGTCTGTGTATACTTGCTATAAATGAAGAACTGGATATTGAAATTTAAAAGTTATATAGGAGTACAAAGGACCTAGAAAGGCCAAAAACAAAAACAAAAACAAACACAGTGTTGGAAGACATTTAGGACCCAATTTTAAGACTTCTTCTAAAGCTACAGTCATCAAGGCAGTGTTGGTGTAAGGAAAGACATAAAGATCATTGGAATAAAACAGAGAATCTAGAAATAGAACCACACATATATGGTCCACTGAGTTTTGAAAGATTATTTAACATTAGCATTTTATAGAATATAAACTCAATTCAAGAGCAGAGGAAGAGATAGTGTCTTCAGCAAATGGCACTAGAACACCTGGTATCTGTATATAAAAAATTAACCTCAACCCTTTTTTCCATACATGAAAATAATTTGAAGGAATTTATGAACCTAAATAAGAAAGCCTAAAAGTATAAAACTTTAAGAAGAAATTATAAGGGAAAATATTTATGAATTCAGGGTAGGCAAGAACTACCTAGGATACAAAAGACATGATGTATAAAAGAAAAAAAGTGATAAATGAGATTCCATCAAAATCTAGAACTTTACATGACGTCATTAAAATGAAAAATAGTCCTTAAACAGACCATATTTACAATGCATATAACCTATGACCAGAATATATAAAGAACTCTTAGAGCTCATTAATAGACAACCCAATTAAAAAGTAGACATAAGAAGATGATAAATAGCCAGTATAGCACAAGGAATGGTGTGCAACTCTAGAATCAGAAAAATACTAATCAGTACAATAATAAGATTGAATTATACACTCATTAGGGAGATGAAGTTAAAAGTTTTAAAAGCCTTGTCATGACTTTTTCTTTTTGTTGGATTCTCCCCCTTTGCGTTGAATTTGTCACGTCCAGTGGATTCATTCTGCTGGGTTTCCTGGTGTTGTGATCTTCATTGTCTTTTCCTAGAGTATTGTCTAAAATTTTTTGGAGTGCCGGTTTGGTATTCATGAAGTTCCTGAGGTGCTCTTTATCATGAAAGTATCTTATTTCTCCATCAATTTTGAAAGATAGTTTTGCAGGGTACAGCAATCTGGGTTGGAGGCTGTTTTCCTTTAGGGCTTAAAATACATTACTCCAAGCTCTTCTTGCCTTGAGGGTTTGCATTGAGAAGTCTGCTGTGATTCTGATGGGCTTTCCTTTGTATGTGATTTGTTTCTTTTCTCTAACTGCTTGTAGAATTTTATTCTTCTGTTGGATTTCTGGACTCCGAACTATTATATGCCTATGTGTAGATTTTTTTTGATTAAGGCTAGCTGGAGTCCTATATGCCTCACTCATCTGTATGTCAAGTTCTTTTCCCCTGCTTGGAAAGTTTTCTGCCATCACCTCTGTGAAGAGTTTTTTTATTTAATTTGCACTGTCTCCTGTTTCTTCATTGACTCCAATCAGTCTTATGTTATTCTTCTTTGCATTGTCTAGCAGCTGCTGGATTGATTTCTCATGGTCCCTTACAATTTTAAAGCAATTTTTCTTTTCCTGATCACTAATTGCAATCTTATCTTCTATATCTGAAATTGTATCCTCACATTGGTTCATTCTGCTGTGCAGACTTTCAATGGAGTTTTTAATCTCTTGGAAATCTGTTTGTATCTGTTTTATGGATTCCATTTGTTTCCTATGTTGGGATTCCATCATATTCCTGAGATCCTCTATTTTTTTATCTGTGTCCTCTCTAGATTTATTAATCATGTCTTGCACCATGAGCACAATCTTTGCTGTTATCTGAGTAATTATTTCTGATTTCATTTTTCCCAGATCCTCTTTTGTTGCCAGTTCAGAGAGTCCAGGTGGTTGAGTATCAGAGTGTTCCATCTCATTTCCCTTTGGGGTTGCTGTAGGTGATCCAGAAGTCTGTTTTTGAGGCTTGTTTATGTGTCTTCTCATTTCAACGGGGGGGTGGTGGTGGTGGTGTGCTTCTGGCACCCATGCGGCTCACCTTCTCTGCCCTAGGAGCTTGGGATGGCAGCGGGGGAGCTTCCTTCTGGGTGCTGGGACTGGCTCAGCTTCTCTGCCCTAGGAGCCTGGGATGGAGGCGGGGAGCTTCTTTCAAGGTGCTGGGACCAGCTGAGCTTCACTGCTCTAGAAGCCTGGGATGGAGGCCAGCATAATCAGTTTTTGACAAAGAATATGTTATTCCATCTTACCATCATTACCTTTAAAGAACTGAATTATCCTTTCATTATCAAAGACTAAAAAGGCATTTAAAAGTGGTTGAGGTGGGAAGAGGAAGAACAAGGCAGAAAGTGTACCTCTCCTTCATCCCAGGACATTATTCTCTTTCCTGGGTTTTTCATAAACAGGAAGTTCTTTAGAAATTTGTCTGTTAGTGTTTACAGTAACTGTAATAGAGCAGGCTCAACCAGAAAAAGTAGATTTTATTTGCATTTTGAGCAAACAGATGCAATGAAATAGCATGAAATGCTGATTTAGGGCTGCCTCCATCTTTTATTTCTACAGACGCATAATCCTCAAAATGGAAACTCGGACAATAAAAAAGACGACATTTAACCACATTACAGTCACTTTTCCTTTTTAAATTTCTCTTATTATTTCATACTTTGTATTTATAGATTTTTTTCTTTTTGTGGTATCAGAGTGTAAACACAGGGCCTTTGCACTGAGATACATACTCAGCTCCTTTTTACTTTTATTTTGAGACAGGCTCTCACTAAGTCACTGAATTGTCCAGGCTGGGGTCAAACTTATGATCCTCCTCCTTAGCATCCCAGAGCGCTGGAATTATAGGTGTGCACCACCAAACCCACCATGGAAATTCTTAATGCTTTAAAATATTTCTAAAATCCTAATAAAAATTTTATTTGTCTTTTTTTTCTATCTGTCCCCACTACAGGACATCTAAACTCCTCAGCTTTGTTTAAGCACAGCTATTTTTGAATATAATTAATTTTTTCTGGTTGTGATCATAAGAAAGATACTAGAGGGATTTAGATTCTTAAATAATTGATTTTTCTAAAACTGGGTGAAGTTTTATTTTTAAGCGACAATCATAAAGATTAGAAGACATTTCTAAGTGGTAGTAAACCACATGCATGCTCCCAGAGCCTCTACCTGGTCTCAATGGGGGAATATACCCACGCAGTATTCTTTAATATTCTCATTCTTTTAGATAAATGGTCAGCTTTGGGATAGTATTTACTTTTGCATACTTTAATGTGATTTCTGCCAGAAAATTTTACTTTTTGATCATTTGAGCTTTCTTAAACTGAAGGAATTCATGTGTAGCCATTAGAATGGTACAGGAAATATCAAATATGTACTTTATAATCTGAGCAAGTGTGGAATTACACAGCTATGAGCAAAAGAGACTCCACACCCCTCCTCCTCCCCTGCCAAAAAGCCTAATTGCTTTAATACAGTAGGGGCCATTTTTATCTCAAGCAAAAGCAGGATGGAGATAGGAAGACCAGAACTGGCATAGCAACTTCATGAGAAATTTAGGACTTGCCCTTCTACTTCTCTGTCCATAGGATATGTTTCTTATCCTCATTCTCCCAATAACATATGAAGCCCAAGCTAATCTGTAACTAAAGGGACAGGTGAAAGGGCAAAAAGAACATGTCCCAGTTGTAGTCCTTAAAGGATTTTTTATGTTTTGTCTAGTCCCTCCTTTTCATATATCATTGCCTAAACCATTACTTGTGACCACCCTCAGCTGTAAAGGAGGCTGGAAAATGCTATTGCCTATTATTTCTTTTGTAACTGAGAACATTAAAACCCTAGAAGAATGGCGTTCTACTGCAAAGGAAGAATTGACTGGCTATTGGAGAGGTATTGACAGCTCTACCTTACCTATAAACATTATTTTAATATATCAATTAGAAAAACATTTTACAGAACCAACTTCTAAAGTCCCCAAATAACTCTTTCACTTGTCTTTTCTTTTGTTCATCCCCATTGCAGACCATAGTTTTATGGCAATGGTGGTAAATCTACAGCACATGTGCCACAATGGGCTCTTTGTATCATTGAGAGTTCTAAAAGATTCGCCATCACTCTTCACCATCTCAATTCTATGGCCAAACTCTTCAGCTTTGTCTATGCAATGCTACCTTTGAAAAATTTTCTATCATGAGGGGCATTTATATTTAAATCCATTTCTGCAGGTAAAATATCCAATCTAACCTGGAGCATTAAACACCTCCTTAAATCTCCTCATATGGTTTACTCCTTAGCTTACAACATGGTTTACACCATCCTCCCAAAGAGGCAGTCAAATTGATCATTGCCACCTGTTTCCCCACCTTCAGTCGTCATGTAGAAGCATATAGCATCTGCCTTTCAACTGCGGCAGGGCTTACTTTGAAGTCACAACTTGTTGAGCCATCCTAGCAGAAGCAGCAACTTCTAAATTTGCCTTATAAACTGAAACGATTGCCTGTGAATTTCTAAGTTTGTTCATTTTAACACTAACCCCAATTCTTTGGCCTTGATTTTCTTCCTTTATGTATATTCCCAGTTCCTTAGTTATCCAGACTAGTTTTTCATCACAAACAGTGCTACCTTTTCATTGTAAACCCTGGGCTATTGTCTTTACTGTTTCATTGCCCGCAAAAAGTGCTATAAAGTACTTTTCCTGTCACAGCACCCATAAGGTAAGTCATTTCTTTATTCTTACCATTGCTAAATTATCTGACTTTGGCAAGAGATCACAGACAAACTATAAACTACAATCACAGTGCCTGCAGTCCCACAGGTCTGGCCAGAAACACTTTTCCCCCAAACCCTTATCCCCTTTCATGCAATTCGTTTTTCTAGGAGATTCACTCTCCTATCCTTTGCCCTGTGAATTTCTCCTTTCTGTCTGCATTATTAACTTAATGCCCTCCACCCATTTCATTTTGTTGAAATTATCTTAAATGATGAAATTATTAGCAAGATGTTATAATTATTTCATGAAAGAATTAACATATTTGATGTGCTTTAGTTATATAAATCCTTTAAAGCTCTTATATCTGTGAATTTTTGTGTTTCTCATAATTACATCTTTTATACCAAATAAATTTAAACTTTATTAAATTGCCCTAGCTTTGATAGGTGAATTAAGCCCTGAAACATGATTGTTGGGAGTGAGGCATAGATCAGCAAAATGATTTCCTTTTCTCTATGCATGGAAAGCATTATGCCACATTTAGTAAGTGCCTACTGGAATTCTTAACTGCAGTTAAATCATGTTAGCATTTTCCTTGGGGTAGAGGCAGAGTGGTTAAGCCTTTTGAATTATTTGATATAGGTGAAAACTTGGCGAGGAGCCCTGTATCCTCAGGCTGTGAATCTGAGCTTGGCCACATTTCTATACATCCCCCAGCATCCCATATTATACATATGAGGGACTAAGTTTTAAAGATGTAGTGGAATTATTTCTATTTACTCAAGAACTAAACAGAGCTATTAGAAAGAAATCTTCAAGTCCTTTGTGGGGTGAAAAATAATTCCACTGCTGCAAGACAGTGGTGAAGGAAGTTTCATGTGCCAAGGGGAAAGCAGTTGAGAAGGCTAGAAAAACCATCACAAGTATTTTTCCACTCTTTAAGTCATTAAATCTGGCTTAAAATATTGAAGCTGATTTTTCATGTGACTGGATCCTCCCACCATAACCTGTCAATATAATGGTTCCTATTCTTAATTTTAAAAAGTGCTATGTTAAAGCAAGATAGGTTGATTCAGAAACTTTGCAGTGCTATTACTAGAGTGTTAATGCTCTCAGAGATTCCTTTTCTTGGTGATACAATTAAAAAGAGAATGGGTTTTGAAGAATAGTCCTGGAGTTTCATTCTCTTATGACCAGTTACATGTTCTCTTTGTGCTTCACTTTTCTCATGTGAAAACATGGAGAAAATCATGTTCAAATTGCAAGATTGTTGAAAAGGTTACATTAAAACTCTTAGCACAGTACTTGGAACACAATAAGTACTTGGGACTCAGTATTAATTGATTTTTGTTATGGTTCAGATCTAGAATATCCTCCAAAAATCTCATGTATTCAGAGGTGGGGCTTGTAGAAAATGATTGGATCCTGGGTGTACCATACTCATCAGTGGATCAATTCATTGATGAGTTCCTAGCTGAATGTGCTGTTAGGAGGCAGGACATGATTGGAAGAGGTAGGGACATGTCTTTAGAGGGTAAATTTTTCTCTCTCTCTGGATCTTTTTCTTTCTCTGCCTTCTCACTGCCATAGATTGAGAAGCTTTTCTTTGTCAGGCCTTTCCACTACGATGTTTTTGCCTTGGAGCCAGCCAACCACTAACTGAACTCTCTGAAACTGTAGGCCTAAATAAATCTCTCCTCCTTAAGCAGTAGGTATCAGTTATTTTGTCCCATTGATGGAAAAATGACTAATACGCCTTCACCATGACCAATCATTAGTGATATAACATTTTCATAATAAAATTATTACATTCTTCATACTAATGCTCTTTATCTTTTTAAAAATCTTAAAAGCAAGTATATTAAAGGACTGAAACTAAGAGTTTCTTACTAGAAAATCTTTATTTTAGCAATATGCAAAATATTGGCATCTATTGGCAGATATAGTATGTCTATAGTATTAATTCCTAGTAGTAAAATTACTGAGTTAAAAGGAAAGTATAGTTTTTTAATTTGTTCATTGTCAGCAAATTCTTCTACAAAAAGGCCACACCATTTTCATTTAATGTATAGGAGTGTCTTTTTCTCCATGCCCTGATCTAGGCTGGATTTTTTCAGAGTTTTAATCCTAGAGCCACTATCAGAAGTAAATAATTGGTATAAATTTAAACCTAAAAGTGCTAGGGGAATATTAGATTAATTCGTGTGTGCATGTACCTTTTACTTTTTTGGGGTCATTCTTCTTTTCGGTATTTAAATGCTAGGTGAAAACACTCCCTCCTTCTTGTTATCCCCACTTCCCCAGCTCCTTTTTTTCTTCCAGGCTTTTGTAGAGTGTTTCTTAAACCCAAAGTAACACAAACAAGGATGAGCAAACCTTCTATAACCAATCCCTCATTGGTAGAGAAACTTTTATGGGCTAGTCTCATATAACATCAGTAGAGATCAGTGATACTCAAACTTGAGCATGAAAACTAAAGATTTAGGGGTTCTCCTCAAGACAGCCTCATTCTCTAGTTCTGAAATACCTCAGGTGATGGAAGCAGCTCAGAAGCCACACTGGTACGGGATTCAGAAAGCATAAGCACAATCAGAAGAACCCCCTCTTCCCTTAGAAAAGCAGTTTTTAATCTAACCAGTTTCCTTATATAGAGAGATAAATAGGCCTAGGCCCTGCTTAGACAATTGAACTTCCCTGGTTACATGTACAGTACTCTGCTTTTGAGCTGACAAGAGTATTTGGGAGAGGCAGCTAAAATGCCAACACCTGAGGGCAGTAAAAAAGTATTTTGTTGGCCTGGTGCTCATTCAACCATCTGAAAACAACACTATTGAAGTTCCTTGGCCTGGCAGCATCATATACACCTTCACTTCATGCTACCCAGGGCTCTGTGACCTCAACTGGCAAAACATATTTGTAATTGCAGTATGAAAATTGTGGCTTGGGAGGGGAAGGAGAGAAAAGAAGCATCCAGAATTAGAGCTTCTCAGCTCTTCAATTAAGTTTGTAGGTGTTGCTATGAATTGATACAGCAAGCCTGACTCTGACAGCTCCTGGTTCCTTCTGCTTGCCTGATCTGTACCTAGCACAGCTCCAGTGCATGGTGTAGAATTTATTGGCTGTTATATGTGCACACGCTCCTTCGGCCAGTTATGGAAAGTCTCACTCTGGGCCCTGGGGATTTGATATTGAGCAAGGTGATCCTGGTCCTTGTTCTCCTGGGGTTTACATTTCACTTTTCAAAATTCACTGCAAACTACAGTTGTATCAAGTACTACAAAGAATGTACGTGGGAATTAACAATTCAACTGGAAAAAAAAAGAAATAGGAAAAGAAATAGATAAGAGTTCTTTCAGACCAAACTAAAAATCAAACCAAGCAACAAACAACAACTGCCTCCCAGAAACCAAAACACAAAAACTAACCAGAAAAAGACAACTCTTTTGTATAATATGGTAATCAATTTCAATATATTTTCAGTAATTATAAAGGAAGGTTTCCTACAATTGACCCATTTGTCTTTTAGAGTAGTTTTATAATGTATAGGGCATCTTAACCAAAGCACATTTGTTCATTCTCATAGACAAGCAGGTGTTTTTGCCTCTTTTTTCCTAGTGGCCAGGCACGTGCTAAGTTTCCTGTGGTCCTTTGAAGATCAATGCTAATTTTAGGCCCAGAAATGACTTCCAGCCAATGTGTTCATCTGACCACGTCCTGGATGCCCTGGGATGTATGATCTAGATAGCATGACTACCACTGCCTGGATGATAGCTTGACTTCCCTAGAGTGTGCAAAGACAGATGACACCCATGGGTAGATGGCTGTGAGCAGCTTGAACATCCTCATGTGGTTGCTTTTGTGGATATTTCTTCACTACCATATTTAGGAACATCTGCTGTTTGGAGATCTTGTAAAATAAATTCATTACTTAACCAGCTGGCACAGGTAACCTATGCATTCTCTTTTTCCCTATGCAAATGTGTGGTTATTAATACCGTTGAAATTCTCTGGGGCTGCCAACACAGTGGCATGGTTAAGAATGTGCTCTTATCCTCAGGGAGAAGCTTCAAATAGGATTACAAGTGGTACACATTGTAAGGACATGGCCCCAGACATGGATGTGGAATTGCTAAATGAAATTTCTGTGGGCTAATCCCTCCCATAGAGAATCAGTAGAGACAAGCAACACTTAAATTGGGGTATGCATAAAAATTAGAGCGTTTGTAAGAAATTAATGTTTTCTGGCATCATTGGGTGAAATGTTAGGAAGCAGTGGGCTAATGCTCATCAAAAGCTGCTGATCCTTCTTTGGTGTTCTGGAGAGTGACCTCATGCTGCCTCAGAATTCCTGAAGTGACTCATGGTCCAGGTCCACTCAACACATATTTTTAAAAAACCTAATCTGTTCTAGTGACACTGTTGGACTCTGAGAGGTGATAAAAACGAATAAGATGAAGTTCCCATCCTCAGTATCTCATCATTCTGGGGAATGTATATTCGTGGGATATAAATCACAACATACATTGGCCAGTATCGAAAGAGTTTACTGTAATACTGCTTTTCATGTAGGACACTATGGGGTATGAGTGGCTGAATAGCATTATGAAGGCTGAATAGCACCAATTTTGAAATGGTGACAAGAGAACATGATCTCATTTTACAACTGTCCTAAAATTTTAATATCTAATATAACAAAACAACCTAGAATTGAAGTCTCTCAGCAAGTTACTTTAAAGATCTGCCTCTCACTCTTGAATTTTCAGTACAATTGTCTCCCTCACACACTGCCCTGCTTGACTTCTTACTTTTATTCTCCATGTCTATCTTTTTTTTTTTTTGCAAAAGCAAAGGAAATGTTTTGTTAATCCCATAACTTTGCCAGGCTTTAGAATCTTATGAAAGAAAAATATGAATGTCATCCACTTGTTATTCATATTTTATATAAGGTTTTACACAAATTTGTTGACTAGGTTTTCAGGCACAAGTTACTTTTGGAATTCATTTAAAAACTGAAACAGCATAGGGAATTAGTGCAAACATTAAACATTTTTTCTTCAAGACAGTTATCCCTTTTTAAAAGTCAATGTTAGTACTGCCTTATGCAAAAACAAAATTTTCATTTAAAAAGTCCATGCAGATAGATAAAATCCAAGTATACTTTTCTCGGTAGCAGGTACTCCAAAAGAAGTATAATATTTAGTGATACAAATCAGATTAAAAGGAGATTTCACAAAATAAGATGTAGTTCTAAAGAAGCTCTCTACACTGGCTTCAATTCTGCTATAGTTTTAAAAATTTCATTAAAAGGAATGAGGGTGGGGGTGTGTGGACAGTCTTACCAAAAGTATCCACTTTTTAATAGCCAGATCTTATCAGTTTTAGGGCTCCTTTGTGTAACTTAGAAGTTCCTCTTTTTCCATTTTGTAACCACTTTTTTTCCATTGTTCATGCAATTGTTGTAGCAGAGCCCCAGTTTCCTTTCCTGAAGAAATGCCCACTTTCCTGATGTCATGGTCACTCACAGGAAACCATTCATTGCTCCATCTCTTGTAGAAGACAATGTTCACCTTGATACTTCAGCAGTTCACACACATGGCCAGTCATATCAGGTTCCCTAGAATCTATAATGAAGTCTTGATAGGGTTTCAGTGGTTCTGAACTACCTGCTGCTTTAACTAAGTCTTTCCTATTTTTCAGCTCTAAATAAGTCAAGGTTTTTCTCTTCCTTTGAAATCTTCAACCTCAAATCCAATCTTGTGATGTCATCATGTACTTTGAATAATGAGGCCAAAAGTGTCAATGGCTTTGGTGAAAAACTGTCAACATTTTTACTGACTTTGTTAAATTCTTCTAAACTTGTGTTAGCATGTAAACCTATGTAAGGAGCCAGATCAAAATCATGAATAAGATGAATGAAGTGATTTACATGGTTACTAGTTTCACCCAAATCCTTTCTCCGGATATTCTACCCAAGCCTTTTGCATTTTCTGCAATTGCTTCCAGTCTCTCAGGATCATGGTCACCAAGTTTGTCTACAATTCTATTATAAACCTGAAATATCTTACAATTTGAAGATAATCTTCTAATATTCTCTGTTTAGCATGTCCAACAAATCTTTTGTTTTTAAAATCTGCATAACCATTAAAGTAATCAAATAAGGTATCATCAAAATCTAGAAACACATAATTTATAGTGAGATCTCTATATTCAGCGTCTTTCTGCCAGTCAGTTGTGAATTCTACTTCAGCATGTCTTCCATTAGTGATAACATCAATCCGGAGTGTGGTAATTTTGAAATTTTCTTCATAAGTCTGGCAGTAATTGTTCCATGCTTTTATCCTTTGTTCTTTATCACCCACATTCCAGCTGCTTGAAACATCTCCTTCATTTGAGTAGGGGTGGCAGTGCTAGCAAAGTTCACATCTTGAGACTTTGCCCCATTTAATCAATCCCTTAGTGCTCCTCCTGCTATTTTTAATTCATGATTCTCTTTGACAAATAATTCGGTCAGACTCTTCAATCCTTCCATGAAAAGTGACTGGAATTCTGGAGATTGCAACCTCATTGTAAATAGGTAATGTTTCAGAAAACAGAGTCTACTTCAACTATAGCTCAATAATGGCCTGTGCCAAGGCTACAGGTGCCTCAGCATCTGGAAAATGTTACCCACCACTCATCAGCCACCATTTGCACTTACAAATGGTGTCTGCATGCGTCTCGTACACTCTGTCCACTATCATCATGCACCTGAGAAGACACAAAGGAAGGAACTCTATCTACTTAGAATCCTAACTTTTGACTGTAAAAAGGCGATGTATTTCCCCTAGATAATCTCTGAGTGACCATTTAGTGTAGTTAGCTATTGTACTAATTTTCCTAAAGGCAGACATGTATCTTTCACATCAGGTAAAGGTGGGCAGGGAGGGGAAGTGGGACACTGGCATCGAGATCTTAAAAGGCTATTCTGATATTGGCTTTACCACTTTAACCACCTAACACAATTTGGCCTGCACAGAAGCCTTGTGGTGAAGCAGAGTTTAGGGTGACCCCTGACTCCCTGTAGGAGGGAAGAAGAAGCAACCTGAACTAACATGCATACAAGTGCTCCAACAATTGTTCTGGCTGAAAAGTAGCTGTTGACCAACACCTTGGACTTATTGATAGCACTACTGCAGATGCCTGAATGATCATCATGCATTGAGGACAAGCAGCACACTAACTGTTCTCAATTTGGAGTTTTCTTTGTCCTTAGAGTGCTTGGAGATTCCAGGTACATGCCATAATTTGCAAAAGTGTGTTCTGTGTAAATCATTCTCTCTCTCAGTATCAGGCATTGGCTGTAGACTTCAAAACACTAGGTTCTAGGTTTGGTGCAGTGTCTACAAAGAAATGTGACAATACACACAAGGGCTGCAGATACAACAGCAGGTGGGGAGCACAGAGGAGCACAAGTGAACCCCCTCAGAAAGGAGGTGATATTACAGTTCCTTCTGCAGAGGAATTAGTTAATATTAAGATGGTAGGGTGCAGAAAGATGGGAGGTTTCTCCAGTGGTTTTTGTGTACGATCGGAGAGTTCATGGCTGCTACTGCTGCAAGTTACATGAGTTTCCTGGGGATACAGGAGGAAGCAAAACTTGAGACAGGTGCATAGAGCATGTTTAGAAATTAAGTATTTACTTTGCACCTTAAACTAAGCCACTGCTTTACATGAATTGTGTCATTCAGTTCTTAGACTAAGGCGTGAACTGAGGGATGGAGAAGTTAAGCGACTTGTTTACATTACATTATTGATAAAAACTGGTGCTGTGACTTATGTTCAGCCTGATATAGGATTCAAACTCCTGATCACTATATTATACAGCCAGATAGAATTTCTGGGGTTTTCTGCACTATGTATATTCCTGATCACCTAATATCATATGGGGGCTTACGATATCTGGACCTTGTTTTAATGAATGTGAATGCCATATTCTCTCAAAGTTTTAGACTCTATTTCATAAAGGGAACTTGATGAAATGTAATAGGTACAATCCCAGCAAAGGCCTTTGCTAGTGGTCGGATTTTAGAGCAGGCTACTTAGCCTCTCTGAGACTTAGTTTCTTCATATATCAGGTTGAGATGAAAATGCTTACCTTGTAGAGATATAGTGAAGATTAGCAATATTGTATATAAGGCATCTAGGCTGAGAGCAAGGACTGGGTAAGTTTTTATGTCATTATTCATTTCCTTGCGTCTGCCAGCAGGGCTTTTGCATAGTCCTATGTAGTCATGGTCAGGGCTCAACTATCCAAACTGAGTTATAGATGTGGCAGCGCACCCCTCTCCTTTATTCCCATGATCCTCTAGATGAGCCTGCTCTTCCTGAATTGTGGGCAGATTGCTTTAAGAGGGAAGAGATTTCATTTCTCTGCTATGTTCCCTTTTTACAAAAAGCTATTATAAACACCCAATTTGGTTTTTTATGAACTCAGCAGACAACAGCTTCCTTGCCATCTTAGAATTTCCCAAGCAGTGATGAATGCCCTTCCCACCTTGCAGTTCTACTTGTGAAAATTAAGTGTATGAATTGTGGCTGGAAATAGTGAGATTTCTTTTGTTAATGGTGTGAGATGGTCAGATGTCTTGGTGATGAAGCAGGGATTTTATGGAATCTTATTCCTAGTCATGGTTGGGCTACGGAGACTGACACTCAGGATCTGTTTTTGCTCAGGGCCTTCTATTTAGTTTTTGGCAAAAGAGATGGAATGTTCTTGGGGTATGATTCACAGCAATTATACAATTATTAGCACACTGCTTGTATGTCCCTGAAATGTCAGTTAATGTACAAGATGGTCCTAGCTCCAGAGAAAAGTGTACATCTAGTTACCTGCAAACCATACTTGATGGTGTCAGGTATTACCTTGACTTCCCTCCTAATTTCACTGTATGCCTACTGATTGGTTACAAAGGGGCCAGTTACTTCAAGGAAAAGGTATCTAAGAACTCCTACCTCTGTGCTCAGTTATTATATGGGTGATACCTGAGGGTGTACTCCAAGTGTACAGATAACATCTACACAAAGTATTGGATAAAAATCTCGAAATACAATGGACAAATGCCATGGGGATTCCAAAGAAGGGAATGTTTAATCCAGGGATGGAGAGTTGGGAAAATTTTGTAGAGAGCTACTCTTTCCTTAGGTTTAGAAGATGATGTGTTGGGTAGCAATAAAACAGGTAAGAGGCAAGTCAGTCTTAACTATAACCACACTCTGATATTGCAAAAACAACTCTGAACTAGTCTGACTCTAAATCACTTTAGCATATAAGCACAGACAAGAGAACAGTGAACAAGGGCTCCCCCAGGAAGACACCACGGACTCTGTTCCAGGAGGCAACACAAGAGGTTGCCATTTACTTATTGAACTCTAAATCCACACATTTAAACATACCAAAGCTCACAGTTTTCTGAAGACCAATGCATCTGTATAGAGAGTAAATGGATGTTTTCCTTGACATTACTAGTATCAATGAATCCATAAATCTACCACCCTGTGCTTAATCTACAATACGGATATTTTTTAATGTAAAAATAAAGCAAGCCTGTTCTTATGACATTTAGATGTGATCTTGATTGTTTTTTAAAATCTCTTTTTGTTTTTCTTTTAAGATAGGAGTTTTTGCTCCTCGGATTATTTGTTGCAGAAACATAGGCAGGCATACAAATTAAGCTAGAAACTGCATTCCCATGTTATCCGTTTTATTGTGGGCCTGTACTGGCCTTTGTGATTCTCCTCAGGGCTTTGAGTTTTTTGGCTTGGCTGGAGCTTTAGAATTGAAATTTTTTCCGTTTGACTTTGGCACTTCAAGTAAATGCTGTATAAGTCTTTTCATTTTAAATCATGCTGAGATTGAAGGGAGGCAAAGCAGATGTGCAGTTCCTCTTTGGGCTGGGAGCCTCGGCACAGAAGAAATCTCAGCTGCTTCTGTTTTTGGTCTGCTGGGGTGGATCAGATAAAAAGTGACTTCATGACCACTACATTCAGTGCCTTCTCGTGTTGCCCAAATTACTCACTATCCACCAGGAACACCGAAAAGCAAGACTTACTCTCAAAGCACCAGTTCACATTGTTTTTCTTCCAGCATAAACACTGAATGGACCCAGCTGCAGCTCCATGTCTCTTTCCCTCTGAGATTTTGTGTTCATTTCCTCCCTTCCTTCTGCACCCCATTCTCTGAACCTGTTACTCCTCACCAACTTTTCATTATCCTACTCACCACTGTGACTTTTCCACATTTCCTTCGTTCCTTAGCCCTAGCAAGTACCTCTCTTCTCTTTTATCTGCAACCTTTCCCTCCTCATGGATTTATCCCTTTTTTTCAGTTTATAACATCTTGTTGCCGTGCATCTTACTAAACACAAAAAGTAAAGAAACCCTTTCCTAGACAAGCTGTGCTCCTTTCTAGCTTCTTTAATGCTCAGACTTCATGTAAAAATAGACTCCGCTTCTAAGCTGTTACTTGCCCTGCTAAATTCTGCTTTCCTTTCCACTTGTTCTAGAAGAACAGTTCCCCCAGATTAGCAGGGGTCTCCCATGTTCAGTGACAACCACAGTTTAGTGATTCTCATGTTAACTGACTTCATATTAAATCTGATGCTGTTGACTATGTCCTCCTCACCCCCTTAAAGTTCCATCTGTCATTTGTGACCTCTCCTGACTCCTCTTCTCTCATCTGCCCCTCAAAAGGAAATATTTCTCAAGCTTCTGTGCCTGTTCTCCTTTTTGCTAGAGAAACTTTTCCTGGGTGCTTTCTGCTATCACTTCAATGCTAATGGCTCCTAAACCTATTCAGCTATTCTAGCTCTAACTCCTTCCCCAATTACTGGTCTATTGAGAAAACGCTGCACATGCATCTACATCTGGGGTCCTTAAACTCATCGGGACTTACATCTAATTTATCTTTCCCATTTATACTTCTTCCCTTGAACACTTCTTCTTGTTGAAGTTACCTATCTCAAAGCCAAATAAGCTGGAATTCTTTGACTCATTTAATTGATCCAAAATACTGTCAATTTCACTAACAAGTGTTTATTAAATTGTGCTATTCCTGGTTTTAGAGACCATTTCTGTTTTTGTAGATAAAAACCTAAAATTAGTACTCTAATTAGGATTGAGGTTATCTCTCATTGGTTTCTTGGCTTCTAATCCCCTGCTTCTCCAAACCACCATTTTCAGTAATTCCAAAGTTAATCTCTTAAAAACGTAGTCCAAGTTGTTTCATCACTTCCTGCATGCTTTCAAAAGCTCTTAATTGTCTAAATGATAAGTTTGAGCTTCCAAACACATTCAAAGTCTTCTATTATTTAATATATAAAAGAAGTTTTCTTTTCCACAATGGATCCTCCATGTACCTTAATGTGTAGTTCAGGATAAACCAGAATAAATAACAGGCACCCTTAGGATCCCCTGATCTTTGTTCATTCTATCATCCACGTCAAAATGGTCTTCTAGTCTCTCTGTATGGTTTCCTCCTCAGATATCACACCATTCTTTCTTTTTTTTGGACTGTATCAATTAACTTCCCCATTGCTGGGACACAATACCTGATGCCCACAATTTAAAAGAGGAGAGGTTTAATTTGGCTCATGGTTTCAGGAGATGCAGTCCCCGGTCAATTGGCAGAACATCACTGCAGAAGGGTATGGTGGAGCAACAATGCTTAGTTCACGGCAGCCAGGAAACAAAGCAGGGGAACAGTGCCAGAGAAGAAAGGGCAGGAACCAGACATAGACCCCTAGGCCACACCTCCACGATCTACCCAGACATACCCCGAAGTATGCTTTAATCACCTGAGTGCCTCCTAAGCCAATCAAGTTGACACTATTAAGCTTAACCATCATACCTTTTGATCTCCATGCTGTCTCCTCCTCAGATACCAAAACGTTCCTCTCTCTCCTCCCTCTCTTACTGTCTTCCCCCCACACCCCATACTAGAGACTAAAACCAATGCCTTGTGCATGCTGAGCACTCTTCCACTGAGCTACATTCCTGGCTCCTACCCTTCTTAAGACAAAATTGTCAATTGTGAACTCTATAATATGTTGTAATGGATATAGCAGGATAGAAGAGAATGAGTCCTGATTTTGGACAAGTTAAATTCAAATTGCTTTCTATGACTTGCAAGTTTTGCAGCTCACTGTGGCTTCCAAGTAGCCTGGAGAGGCTTTCCTACCCCATACCTATACTTGCAGGAAATGACAACTCCGTTCTTGCAGTTGCTCAGCTGCCAACCTTATAGGCATGTGTAATTCTTCCCTTTGTTTTTCTTCCACATCCCATATGTAATCCATCAGCAAATTGGATTGCTTTGCTTTCTCAGTAATCTAGAATATGACCACTTTTCCCAAACTCTACTGCTGCCTGTGCTGTCCAAGTTCCTTTTTTCTCTCATCTGGGCATTTGCAGGAGCCCCCTCACTGCTTTGGCCTATTCTCAGCATAGCACCTGGCATGGTCCAATTAAATTACAGTGGACCCTTCACATAGGAACTCAATTTGTTTGTAAGGGCTGGTTGTAACTCAAGTTGGTTGTAAGTCAAGGCTGTTTTTGCCATAAGAAATAATGGCTATGCTCATAATGTGAACTGAACCTCCCAAAGCACCCTCTAACTAACGTTTTCATAATAAAAAAGAGTTGTATAATGTGTATAATTTTTAAGAAACACCAATAATTTTCCTAGTGTATTCACCTAAACATCATAAAATATGTCTAGTTTACTGGAAACAACAATTTCATACTATACTCAACATTCAAAATTGACATCTTTGGCTTGCAGGAAGGGAGGGTGGTTATTGTTTGGAAAGTGAGTCCCCTTCCATAAGGACATTAGGAATCTGGCTCTCTGGTGTTCTTTCTCTCCTTGGGAGAGTTTGTAGCCCACTAGGACCCGCTTCTGGCCTAAGGTTGTCTGTTTCTGTCTTTTCTTGAACACTGTTCTGTAGTATGATATGACATTGTCATTAAGCAAGTGAATACAATGATTGGCCTTTTCTCTGTCTGGGTGAGTCTTCTCTACAAATGTTTGTAGCTCTGTCCATTTTTTCAGAATTTCCTTTATTTCAGAAGAATAACTGTGCTGCACTGATTATTGATACTCCCCCTACCTTTCAGAAAGCTTCTTAGCTGCCATGCTGTTGCCCAGCCAGAAGTTGCTGAAGTTCCTCTGTAGACAGTTCCTGTAACTGTTCCTCCACCAGTTCCTCAACATCACACTGTCTACCTGCAAGCCTATGGACTCTACTGTAGTGACAGTGTCCTGAACCACAGGGTCAATTGAAGGCTCAGGCTCCTGTACACAGCCTTCAAAGTCTCTTTCCTGTATAATTTTAGGCCATACTTTCTTCCAGGCAGGTCCCAGTGTCCTTAGAGAGACACTGGCCCAGGATTTCTCAAATAACCCCACACAGGGAAGACTGACATTTGGGTTGTAACTCAAGACTGGTCATTTGTTGTTTGTTGATTTTTTGATAATAGCCATTCTTTCTGGAGAGAAATGGAATCTTAGCATTGTTTTAATTTGCATCTCTTGAATGACCAGTGATGTTGAACATTTTTTCATGTATTTATTTGCTGTTTCTACTTCTTCATCTGAGAAATGTGTATTTATCTCAGATGCCCATTTTTGGATTGGGTCTTTAAATTTGGGTGGGCTAATTTTTTTTTCCAATTCTTTATATGTTCTAAATATTAGTCCTTTGTCTGAGGAACTGCTGGTTAAAATTTTTTCCACTTTGCGGGTTGTCTTTTCACTCTGTTGGTGATTTCTTTTGCTGGGCAGGAGCTTTTTAATAAAACGAGGTCCCAGTTGTTGATTCTTTCAGCCCCATAATAATCTCATGGGGCACTTGTCATATATACAGTCTTTCCTGGATAGGAACATTGTTATGAGGCTCATAGATGTATTTGTCAATTTTTAAAAGGTAAGGAAAAATAGTTTTGGAGAAGAGAAAACTGCCAGACACTACCTCACTTAAGTGATCAAAGTCAATCCTGCATTTTCTTTAGTAAGAAAGGGATTACTGGGATGGTTAAGCACAACCCCCAAAAGGTCTCTCACTAAAAACATAGTATTGTGGCAATATTAATTTTTGATAAATAAATAAATTAAAGAGCAAAATAAAAGAGATGAAAGGAAGCAGGGAAGTAGGCTTTGTGGAGATGGGAAGGGAACTAGGAGACAGAGGGAGAGGGAGAGGCAGGAGGGGAGGGAGGAGTAAAAATGCTTAAGATGAGATAGGTATATGTAGCCATTTCCCCAGGAGTATGTAATTATGTATCACAAACATGTACCAATAAAAAAACAGGCATTAAAAAAAAAGACTAGTCATAAGTTAAAACTAAAATTCCAGTTGTAACCCGAGTTGTTATGTGAAGCTGGTTATAACTGGAGGGTCCATTGTATATCAGATCTTGTTACTCCTCTACTCAAAACACTTTAATGAATTGTTGACTTGTTCATAGGCTTACAAAGTTAAAGAAGCAAAGGAGGTACCTACAGACTCCCATGGCCTGACTTCTTGGACTCTTGTTTTTCTTTCCTCATCTCAAAAGCCCTGGGACCTTTGAACTTAGGCTGCCCTCTCTTATGAATGCTCTTTTACAGATATCCGCACTCCTCAGTAAAATATTCTGAGGCCAGAAGTTTCATGAAAATCCGTTGGTAATAAACACAATAAATCACTGTCTTTAGATAAATATTCACTCCGCAAGTGTGCAGAGGGAGAGGTAACATATCTATTGACTTCTTTCAACTAGGCATTATGCTAGAATGATTTCATTATGTGATTTTATTCTCATGGTAACCCTGTATGCCCATTTTATAGGAAAAGAATGAAGAGCTCAGAGAGAATAAGTAATTTGCTTATAGTATTATTGAACTGAAATCTAAAACAGGTCATAGCTTCAAAGCCCATACACTACTCTTTTCCTTATATTACATTATTATTTTTAGATGTACTTAGTGTACTCCAGGCATGTGCAAGTTGCTCCAGGCACAATACTGAATGAGAAATGCTTGTGATCAGTGAGCTGATCTGAGTGCAGCACACGCTATAATGGGAGGCAAGTCCATTGGAGGGAGAATGCACCAAGATGACTGAGTCCTCATGTTAAAGTGATGGTAGAGAAGCGCAAGGTACCAAAAAAAAAAAAAGTGATGGTAGAAAGACGGGCAGCCCACCACCAGAGAGAATTTGATGGTGGATAAAGAGAAAGTCTTACATAAAGCAGCAATAGTTCAAGTCACTGTGGAGAATGATCAGCCACTCTGCTGTTCATTGTAACCCTCTTATTTAGGAAATAGATATTTCAAGCCTATGCCTCAGTGTCAGCATCCTCACTAGTTACCAGGCAATTATCAATTACTGCTGCAATGAGAGCCCACTGCTGCCAGATTTTCCACTCCAACCTCTAAGATTTGGATGTTAATGTGAAAACCTCCAATGATGAAATGTTGGCAATTGATTTCTTTATGGTGGGATATCCACTTGTCATATAGTAGAAGTCTGCCACAGGCCAAGTGTGGCCTCTATGTCTCCACTCTGTGGGACTTGCAATGGAGGACAGGTAGATTATTAAATAAGTGGTAATCCTGAAGGCTTACAGAAGGGATGACCTACCCCCCAAACACCCTGGAACCCAGCACTAGTCCTGAGAGTGAAGGCTGAAGGGGCACTCTTTACCCCATAGTTTCTTATTCCCTTTTCCCTCTTGGGTCACACAGCCACCCAATTCATGGTCTTCTCTTCTGGAGCCTGTGCCTGGCCACACAAATCCACATCTTCAGGTGCTCAGAGAATTCTGTCACACATTTAATAAGTGGGGGCCGGAAGGGGGTCCTATACCACTAAAAGGGGATGCAGTATAAGCGGTATGGTTCAGACATCTCATATTCCCCAGAGACTCATGCATTGGGCAAGGGTTGTGGATCCTACAATCAACCAAAGGGTTATGGAGAAGGAGTCCAATTCAGTTCAGGAGGTGCATGGGAGACAGTGATTTTGCAGTATCCTTATCCTCACAGGGGCTCTTCTAAAACAATCTCAGAAAGATACTGGTCTTCTCTGCAATTGAGTTACTTAAACATGACAGCATTCTAGAAATACTCTTTATTCAATTAGAAGTTTGTCTGAGCCACCAGCTTATTCACAACAGTGAGCTGATGACCTTTTTTTCTTTTCTTTCTTTTTGCTTTCTTTTTCTTTTTCTTTTTTTGTTTGTTTTTGAGACAGGGCCTCACTATGTAGTTTAGGCTGGCCTTGAACTTTCTATGTAGCCCAGGCTGGCCTCAGACTCATAGCAATCCTTCTGCTTCCGCCTCCTGAGTGGTGGTATTACAGGGATGATCTTTCTAAAACACAAACCTAACCATGTCTCCACTACTAACATTCCTTTGATGGCTTCTTGTGTCCTTTAGGATAAAGTTCATGCAGCCCCTAGTGTGCCTTCTGGTCTCACTCCTGCCTCATCTCTAGCTTCTTCACTCATCTTTCTTAACTCTGCAAGGTCCACCTAGCCGTATTTTATCTTAATAAGAAGCAAAAGAAACTTTAACTAAACAAAGTAAATACAGGCTGGAGGAAGTAGCGATGTGGACTAAGAACGTGTTAAAATTCTAAGTTCTATGACTAATTGAAACAAATCAAGGACTCCATCCTAAATATGGATGATAATTTTATATGCATATAAGTTTGGATGAGAATTTTAGAAATAATTATAATACATGTACCATATATAAGATTCAATTTAAGTGGTAAATACTTCTTTTATAAAAGGCTGCTGAAGATTCCATGTCCATGATGGTATATGATTAAAAACCTGGCCCCTAGAGTTGTACTGCTAAAATTCAAATTCTAGCTCTGACAGGTGTTAGCTGTGTGGTCTTTGTCATTTTCCCAAATATCTCTCAGTTTGCTCATCTTTCAAACAGGGATAATCATAGCATCTTTCATTTGTGAACATTTAACATGTACATACCAACACTCTTACACATTGTACACATATGGTACCAATTGCTTCTCACTAGTATCCCTGGTTTATTGTTAATAACCACAGAAACACAGAGAGGTTAAGTAACTTGCCTGAAGTTATGCAGCTACTTAGGGGTGTAACTAATACCATTCAGACCTTGCTCCAACATCCATGCTCTTAACTGCTTAATCACTAAGCTAAATTCTTTAACAGAATATATATTATAGGCCATCTTACCTTGTTGGTTTGTTATCATGACGAATAGAAAATCCACATGAATGATATCATCTCATTAAATTAAATAATCTATTTAAAGCCACAATGCTTGGCATTTAAGTGTTCAATTAATGTTATCAGGGAAATTATCATCATCATCATAATTTGACTTTTTCACTTGGCTGCCAAGGTGTATTTAAAATAAGTGGATTCCCAGTTGTCTTTCACTTTATCACTATAAGATCCATTCAAAAGTACACAGTTGTTTCTCATTCAAAAAATTGTTTCTGGCATTTCCACCCACGATGTTTTGCAGTAACAGATACTTTGATACACATAGTTTCTAAGCTGTGTCAGCAAAAAGCCACTGTGGTCCAAATTTCTTTATTTAATGTCTAGTATGATTTATTTTTCCTTCTCACCAATTCCTAAAATGTATCAGGGATGAATAGATCTTAAGAACTTATGAATTCCATTTTAAAAATTAATGTGAAGTAGTGTTAGTAATAAGAATGTACATAAATATGATGGCATCTAAATGATGTATGCTCACTGTAAAGATGAACACATTTAACATTTTATATCAATGCTGAATGGTTCTTCGACAACAGCGGCATGTCATTTAATACAGCAGCAACATGAGACTGCAGGGGTGAGTGTTAGAATATTTTGTGTTGTCTCCTGTGTGTGTCTTTTTCATGTTACCTCCATGCTGAGTAGCAGCCCACATCTCAGTTGTCATAAACTTGATTTTGTCTTATAACATGCCCTACTAAGACCTTTGATTGTGAGATTTTTGGTTGACTGAGCTTCTCTATAATATGAAAAACATCTTTCACACTTGGCTATTTTCCTTTTTCCCAATCCAGAGCTCCATTCTGAAATCCAAGTTTCTTCCTTAGGAAAGTTTTTATTTTTCTTTTTTATAGTTGGCCCTCTCTTTTCTAACATCACCACACCTGTGTCATATTATCCTGTAAATGCATATTGAGTGCAAATGTATTTTTCTCTTTGAGGGATATAAAGTAACATGTACTCAGAAATATGAATCCATTTCTGCAGAGTATATGCAATCAATCATTTCATGAATGAAGGAAACTTTGGTACCGTTCTGGTACTTTCAAACAGCTTCTTCATAATAATTCTAGATATTGATAAATTAGTATGCCATCAAACTCTATGTATATGGCTCACTTATGTGACAAGAATGTATTTTACAGCAGTTCTCCCTCACCCCGAAAAATTTTTAAACGTAATTAGAAAAGAAAACAGTCATATATGGGTAAATAGACTATATGTATGCTATAAACAAAAATCAGAAGCAAATTCTACAAGTAGCAAAGAGAGCTCCTAAAAACCTTTGGTTTAAAGGACTTGAGGGCTTTGCCTTCCAAAGATGAAACAGCTGTTTCTCACCTCTGTGAGTGACTGGGAGCATATGGTGAAACTCAATAATTTTAGTATATAGCACCTTTCACTCAGGCATCACCTAAGACCTAATAGATTTTAAGCTCCTGCTAGAAAGTAAGTCAGTGGCACTTTTCAAAACACATTCAACCATCTCAATCTGAAGTAAGATTCTGGTGGTGATAGGTCTGCCACATAATTTTGGCAACTATTTTCATTAGCTATTCTCTGGGGGTAAAAGAAGCTAAGTGCTGCTTAAACTGTTTTTTTGATGATTGCACAACATCCCCCAATGTCAAGGCCATGTCTATAGCATACTCATTTCACCACTGGAAAAGCTGAAGTCTGTCTACATCCAGGTTAAAGAAAAAGAACCCTAACCCCACACTCCAAATTCAACCCAGTTTCCCATTTAGATACAAATACAGCTTTTCTTGTCCTGGTATTCACTGATTTAATGCTGCTGCTCCCTACTATTGAAACCCTCTTTCTCCCACTCTTGTTTGAGACTATTGTTCTACCATAAATCATGTACTGTTGTTTTGGGAAGTCCACAATGTGCAGTCATTCTATGTACTTGTCCAGGAACCTCATTTCTGTAGGACTTCAACACCTCCACTTGCCTAGCAAATATTTGTTGCCAGTTTACTACGATAGAGCTTGAGAAAAGATGGTAGTTATACTCCTTTATTGCTTCCCAGGGCTTGGAATGAAGGCATATTTTCTTGCCTCTTCTCTCAGCCCCACATCCAAGCCATTGCCAAGTGCAGATGATTATATTTCTATGATTTGTTTCACTTTGGTTCCCTTTTTCCCTATTTCTGCTGCTGTTAACTTGATTTGCTCCTTCATTGTGTGTCGACTGTCCTCTCTGCCCCCATCTTTTCTACTTTCATTTCATCCTACACACGGATACCCAGCCATTCTTCCAAAGTTCAGACCCGGACATATTTCTTCTAAGCAAACTTCGACAACAAGCAACACCCCAGCACCACCCACCACCACACGCAGCAATTCACCTTGACCAAATAAAATTTCCAATTTATTTTCATGGAATCTGTGTTCTTTCAGGCTTCGGCTCCATCTTTCTTTTTCTCTCCTGCTTTTCCTCATTCAGTTTCCTGAATCCAGTGCTTCATTCAAAATTAAAATACTTCTTTCTTTTCTTCTTCACTAAATGGTTATTGAGGAGCCCTTCTGGTCTCAGCAACCCACTTGGTGCCTGGGACACTGCCCTAAGCATGGCAGGCACTCAATAAGTGCATTTGTATTTTGAACCAAGCAAGGTAGAGGCTGCTGTGTCATAGAGGATGGAGAACTTCAGTGTTTTTAGGGGATGGAGCAAATGGCAATGAAAAAGGTATAATATTTAAAATTTCTTTTTAGACATGCATTAACATTTAAAATTGTGGTTTTTTTTTTTGAAAGATAAAATTAAGATGTGTCCCTCATCAGGTGAAGAAAAGCTTTTATCTTGACGCTTGGGTTAAAATGAACTAGAGCCTTCAGGCTCCAATCCTTATAGATGGCTTTATATGTTGATCACGTTTAGAGGTGGATAAGGAAACGTGCAGTTGAAGGAATAGATGACTCTGGAACTTATTGTTTGAGAATTGTTTCTCAGTTAACCTAAATTCCTCCTTTCTTCTCTTCCCCTTCCTTCCTTCTTCTTTCCTTCCTTCCTTCCTTTCTTTTTTCCTTCCTTTTCTCCTTTCTTTCTGTCTTTGTTTCTCTTTCCTCCTTCTTTTCACTATAACACAAGAATCTACCTCTATTTTCTTCATGTTAAAATTATTAATTAGATCATGTTCATGTATGCTTTGGTCACTCCAGAAATGCATTATGTATATTTAAACTTCTGTATTTTCTCAAATATATAAGCTAAATATATGGTAAGTTAAATATTACATCTTCAAACATTAGGACATGTAGCTTTAATTTTCCCCTTATAGCTAAACATTTAAGAGTTCTCTTATAAATAATGAAATAGCGTATTTTGTGTTTTAACCTGTCTCTTTTTCCCTTACTGTCAGATAAATATATAACTATAAAAGAAAACTGGAAACAATGGCAGAAACAAAGGCCATCTGTGTTCTAAAGATTGTATAATCAGATACTGTTGAGTTGATTATAAATACTAGATAATATGAAAAAAGTTTGCATTCCATTTCTTATTTTCCACTGAGCAATCTTTGTTTAGAATCTATGAATTTTAGGGGTCGTCATTTCATGGCTGCATAAAGAACGACCCAGACAGTGGAGTTATTGTCAAATAGCCCATAGTTATTTGGTAGCATTGCTCGAGTGGCATCGGAAGATACTCGGGAAGTAGAAGTTTCTAACTTAGGGGTTAGGTGGCTACTGAGACCTGATTTGGGGCCCAGAAAGTGAGAGGAGCCCCTCAAAGACCATGTTATACATGGTAGTGCTGCTGGTTTCAAATGGCTGTGAAGGTCCTCCTTTGTATTTCCTCTCTGAGCCTCTGGGGTGGTTGGTGCTGGAGGTCAAGGCCCTAACTGCTGCCAGCTGAACTTGTTCGCTCTCTCCCTGGGGCTTCTGAGAACTACCTTTTATACATTATGCATTTCCGATCATATTTAAAAACTGAAGCTTGTCTGAGTAAATAAATAGAACAAACAAATGAAAGTTTAGTAATTTTTTCGCCTCTTTCTATCTCGAGATGGTCATTTATTTTCACTCATTTTATAAAAAGTAATAGTGTATTTTCATTTCTTCTTTTTAAAGAATCAGTGTAAAGAGTATGATGAAATTCTCATGTAGCCAAAGCCTATATCAGTGTAACAAGAGACTCTTTTTAGAAAAAAGTTCTTAAGAATGTATACTTAGTTAGGGAAATAAATTAATCATACATGCCAGCTATTTAATATTGTAATTAGGTTTATATATAGGTATGTCATTGATGTGACACTGACACTCATTGATAATGAATGCATCATTAATGATCATTGATACTGTGAGGATCTTGCTTCATTCTTATTAATGCTTTATTGTGGAAAGGTGGAAAGTTCATTAGACTCTATGTGTATGTATGTACACATTTTGATGTTAAGTTAAATGTTTCTGCATTTCCTTTCTTCCCTGTTTTCTCAATGGTGATATTATTTTATAGATTTACACAGAATAAAAGATGGAATTGGAGGAAGAAACTGCACAGGTAGAAAGGGTTGGGGGTCACCTGAGGGAAAGGGGGCCTGGGACAGTGAGAAGAGAGGTCAGTGGCTATGTGTAGGCATGGCCTGAGGGCAACCTGAGGGGCATTTGAGGTCCATTACCTCAGCACTTACCTCTCATTGCTTCTGCAGTATCATGACACAAAATTCAAAATTAAGTAGCAACAAAGGTCAGACAGGAATAGATCAGGATGCTGTTTTCTTTCCATTACAGCAAGCTCTTTCCTTTACTCAGCCCTTTATTGCCTTCTGGTTCTTTGCCCTTTCAGCTGTTTCATCTTTCCACTGCTTGAAGCTATTGTTTGTGCTGTCTGTGGAGTGGAAACAACAACTCAGATTTAAAACGTAGAACCCTGCTCATGAATGGACACAAAAGTGGTTATGTTCATGGTTTCAAGGGCAATTAATCTGGCAGGCAAATATCCGTGGAATAGTTTTTCCAAGAAGAAAAAAAAAGTAAATAAGCACATTTTGTGTTAATAAATTCTCTAACTCCAGGGGTGTTTTTTTGGTCTGGGTTTGGTTTTTTTTTTGGTACGGGGATCGAACTCGGGACCTTGCGCCTGGGAAGCAGGTGGCCGAACCACTGAGCTAAATCCGCGGCCCGAGGGGTGTTTTATTAAATAGACACATTCCTTCAGAAATAGAATTTTAAAAATCTTATTCCATTGTGATTGCTTTGAAGACAAAACACTATTTCCAACAGAATTTTCTCTGGTAGATTATTCATGTATAAAATTCAGAACCATGTATCAAATTGTTCAGGATCACAAGAATTTGGGGGAAGTATTGTATTTTGGTGTGCTGTTTAGTTTTAGAGCAAAATCGTTCTTTGAAAATCACATTGTCCTTAGTCATTCATGCAGCATCTATTTGGCTGTAGGTCACATTAATATTATTTTCATTTTTTAATAAATAAGGGCCTTTTCAGAGGTTTGTTTGTCTTAAGGAAAATTGTACCAAATATACCTTACAAGCTCATAGGAATAATATTTTTCATGCATGAGGTATTTATTTATGCTGGTTTGAATGGATACAGCAATAATTTGCATGGGCAAATGAGGAGATTTGTTAAAGCATTCATCTCTAGCGAGCATGGTAATGAGTGTTTTCTTAGTTATCTTTTTCTCTTTAGTGAACTTAGATTCCAATGAAGAAACTCAGTGGATGGCATTAGGAATCATCTTAAATTTTGAGTATGTTCATTTCCTGCCATTTTCCTCACAAAATGTGTTCTGACTATTCAGTTCTCTTCTTCTGAAAATGCCCTTACTGATAGAATCTTCTTGCATCTACAAAGGGAAATATATCTTTTCCTTAAAACATAAGAGCAAAGAAGCCCAAAGAAAGGATCTGAAAGAATAGAAAATGAACTCTTAAAATTAATCTTGAACAGGAGATAGATCAAATGTTTCCAATTTATCTTGGAATTTGACATATGGCCTATTTACAATAAAAGATAATTGGGGTCAAACCCAATGGCCTCGTGGATTCTTTTGGCCACCCACCTCGCTGCATATAAACTTCACCATAGTATCGGAGAACAGGTGCTGTGGATGGCAACTGCCATCGAACTCACAGTTTTTAATCATTTTTTCGTAAGAAACACCCATTTTTAAAAATTGTTATATTTCTTAGACCAAACATTTTGAGAGTTTTACATAATTGTGACTAGAATAATTCCTAATTGCATTAACATAATATTTGAATTTAGGTATTCCTCCCTTACAGAATCCTTTGCCAGAATAGTTGTATAAGTATTAGGGTTTTGTGAGAGATTAAGTCTAGTGAAATGTGTAATTATGATGATAATCTTTTTTATTTCATTTATTTTAAAGATGCTACTAGATGAATAAAAATTTACTGTTTGAAACCCTACTTTTTAGTGAAAATGACCTAGGGTACCCAGACCTTCACGCTCCACCTCCATAACACAAAATACAAGCAATAACAGCAACAACAACAAAATGTGACCCCATCTTTTTCTTATTCTTTAAATGGAATAGACAGCCACTGATAACAGGAAACTTTACTTCCCTGAAACTTCTACAAATCACAAACATAGGCAAATTGTTTCTCTAAACACCTATAGAGGTGTATAAGTCATGTAGATGTGTGTGTGTGTGTGTGTGTGTGTGTGTGTGTGCATGTGCATGGGATGGGAAGAAGGGATAGACATCATTATTTATAGAATCTGTCTTCTTTGTTATTAGAACCACCAGTTACTGAGCTAAGAAGGACTCCAACTGTTATCTGGAACCAGTAAACATTAAGGCTCATCAGAAGCTCTGCCCTTTCAAATCAGAATGGCTGGGGTGCCTATGTCACTGTGATGAAGCTATCCTCTTCAATTTGCCTGAGCCAGCTGCAAAGGGGATACTGCTGTGCATATACATATTGAGCTCTGAGTATCCTTGACTTCTAGATAGAGGTATGAAGACTTCCAGCAAGTAAATTTTGAACAATGAGTCTAAATGAATAGTTTGGATATGAACACAAAATGTCTCTGATGCTTTTGTCAGCCAGTTTCTTTTCCTTTCAATTTGAGTTTATTTAGTCCATGCTTAATAATAATGAATAAATTAATGCCATGTAACTTTTATGGAATGTAGATGAAAATTAAACTCTGATAAAACTGAACTGCAATCATTCTTTTCTCCACATTTATACTTTTTTTCAATTAGTGTGGAATGTATGTCTTCTACAAAGATCAGTTTGAGCCACCAGGTCCCCCTATTGAGGACATGGCAGACATCACTAATCAACCATTGGCAATCTTTCCGTGAAGAGTCTTGTCATTCATTCATAATTTTAATCAGTGTACTTCCCCAGGGAGATACTGTCACTGACGTGGAGATGAGAGATAAGACCCATTTGTCATCACTAATCTGTTTACTCTGCACTGTGCTAGGGAATGGAGGAAACAGGAGTATAAAACATAATTCCTTAAAAAGCTTATAATCTATTTCAGTCATAATAAAAACAGATGAAACAATTAAAAAGCCATGGAGGGCTTAAATTAATGCAGCTCAGTGGTACAGTGCTTGCCTAGCATGCACAAGGCCCTGGGTTTGATCCTCAGCACTGCAAAACAAGAAAGAACAAAACACACACACATACACACACACAAAACCTCTAGAAAAAGAAAGGAATTGTAATTAGAAGAAAGAAAGATTTTAATTATCTGCCATATTTAACCAGTGGCAATAGTGTTCTGTTTATTTTGATATAATAGTTCCACATTTTATCAGTTCATTTCTTTATTAGCAATTGTTAGTATTTATGTAGCATTTGGAGGACATCTCTGTGTCCTGAATATAATATCTCAGATATTTGCAATATGACTTTGTCTTCTAGTTTCTCTGCATTAGCTTCATTCTGGAATTAGTTTGTCTGAAGGATAAGAAATAGTAACTTATTCAAAAGTTACAGTGTGCTAATAAATTTCAGGAACTCTAATTGTTTGTGTTCAGTGATTTCTGTGAAGACTTAATAAAAAGCTGTATTTATAATAAAATTTCCCTAAATCAAATTAATTTGCCATTTGTGTGAATTTGATCAGGGTCTGGGCACATAGTAACCAGTACACTAAGTGTTTGAAAATACTTAGGAAAAGTTAACACTCAAACTAAAGTAATAAGATAAATTCCTTAATTATGTAAGATAACTGTTTTTTGCAGCAGTTTGAGAAGCATCTACTTTTTTCAGTATAATTGCATGCAATGAGAGACTTGCCTTTTGAAAACTCTTTTGATATAGTAATTACTAATAATTGTACTCATTGGTAAACTGATATTTTCTAGGCCTCATAAAGATCCTATTATAGAATTATAAATACCATCTCATTTCATTTAAAAATTTATAATTTCTATATTATGCAAATTTATTAACTTCATCTATTTTGCTTTTTTTTAAAAAAAAAAAATCATATCCCCATCATGCTTCAGGTGCCAAGAAGAGGCCTTGCATCTTACAGCAGCTCCTTTTGAACTTGCTCCAGTTTCTGACTTACCTTGTGTGTATACTGATTTCACCTGACAACTAAGTGTCTCACCATTAGCTATCTAGAGGGCATTTGTGGCCAAGTTCTGCTTCCTTCCTGTAGGATGAGGTAGTAAAATCATGAACTTTGAAGTAAATCAGACTTGAACCCTGATCTCAGATTGGCCCTTACTCATTACATGTATACATGTAGGTAGGGAGTGCATTTATTTCCTCATCTATGAAGTGGGAATGATTTTACACATTTGAAAAGTTATTAAATCAAAATTTAGTGTAATAATTTTTCTAAAATATTTGGGATGGAACCTGGTATTAGTTAGCTTTCCTTTGGTTGTAAGAAAAATAACTAATCCTGGGGTATTTATTGTTCTCTCTCTCTCTCTCTCTCTCTCTCTCTCAATTGAAGGGAATCACTAAATCTTGGAAAAGGCACACTAGAGTAATCTCGAGGTTCTCAGCAGTAGGACCCCATGGATATTTTCAACAGCTACATTAATGAGGCTCCAACTATTCTGTACTCTAAGTTTCAGCAACCACAAAGGGGACTCTAGTCCATCTGGGACCTGGTGTAAATCAGTCAGCTCTGGTCAGCAAGCATGGATTCATACACTGCAGATACAGCCAGTGGGGACCCATTTTGTGAGTAAAATGGGGCTCACTCTCTCAGAAGAATTTTTGTGGGCCAAGCTGTGAAATGTTTATTATATTCCACCCCCAACCTCCCCTCCTTTCACATATATATGGCATATTTTATTAGAATTAAAATGACTTATTCTAAGCTTTCTCTTGAATTTTAAATCAAGGCCAAGCAAAACCTAATTGCCCAAAGGCAAAGAGAACTTGGGTAACAATCAGAATCATGATTTATTTCAAGTATTTCTCTCTTGGGCACTAGAGTCTTAAATCAACTGTTTAAAGTCTTGGTTCAGAAAGCAGTAACTTTGCCAGGTACATTTACGAAGTTATCTACCCAGAAATCTTTCCAGATTCTATATATTCTGTTAAAGAAATGGAGTATATGTTATAACCTTCAAGATACTATCCTAGTATCAGCAGGAATTGTCACTATAGCTAGGTCATAAGGTCAGTGGGATATTTCTAAAAAGCCACCTTCTGGATGACAGTTTAAATGAAAGACTGTGGGCATTACAGAGAGCAGCTCATTGTCACAATATATGAGATACCAAGATAGCAGTAAAGGGTTTGGTAAATGCATGTAAGAAAATACTGACAAAAGAAGTGAAACAAATCCAAAATAATTAATCATGGTAACTTAGATAAATCATTGTTCTAAGTGGGAGAGAGGTTCAATGAATCAACCTATCATATCATCTCTATTCCTGCTTTCTTATTTGCAAAGCGAAGACAATACTTATTTCACAGCATTCTCTTTTACAAACCAACACAGTGTTTAGCATAAAGCTAAGAATCAATAAGTATTAATTCTTTGATTGAAATTTTCCCTATTACTTTATCACCAAATTAACCCCTTGCATGGAAGAGAAAATGTAGCAGTTATAGAAACCACGTTATAGGCTGTTAACACTTTGCCACTTACTAGTATTTTGACCTTCAAATACTTTTTCATTGTAGTTTCATATATAAAAGGACTTTGAAACAGATGATCCACCACAAAGTTGTGTTCTAAGATGCACGCTCATTCCATTAGCACTTTGGAGTCTAGCATGTAGTACAGTGAAAAGTTAGAGTCAAAAAGTCATTATTTAAATCTTCAGTACAAATGACTAAATTTTGATTCCAACCTCTGACTCATTCACTCGATAGCTGGATAAGCCTCCAAGTGTCTCAGTCTTTTGAGCCCTGGTGTGTGACTGTCTGATAGTGTCCTACCTTATACACTTGCTATTAGGAATAAACAAAAAAATGAATGTGAATTGCTGAGAACTTCCCTGCTCAGCATGGAATGCTGTCTGATGATGCAAATGTTCTCTCTGTGCTGCCCACTACAGTGGATGCAAGCCACAAGTGGTTATTAAGCCCATGAAATGTTGCTAGTTCATCTGAGTAACTGACTTTTCATTTTAACTTTAAAGCACCAGTTTTTCAACAAAATTCTCATCAATCTCCATTTTGCATCTTTTACTTATTAATGGAATGTTCTTAATGTCTTACAATTGACTATAAAGGATAAATGAAATATAAAACAAAATAAAAATAGAACATCCCCATCCTATCTTTCCCCTCCCCAGATCTGGAGGAGCGTTTATTGCTGGAGAGGTTGGTTAGAGAGGGAGTGTGCAGGGAAAGAAAATGAACTTAATGTTGAGCAGGTCAAATAAACATATTAATCCAAAGAGTCAAGTGAGAGGGAGAGTCAGGTAAGGAATCTGCAGGCTCAAGTCAGGTTGAGCATGGAGGGATTCTTCAACCACAGGGCTTTTTAAATGATAAGCAAGGAATTAAAGCCAGCTGTTCTCATGTATGTGCCACTCACTGATTTGGCGACCAGATATCAGACATCAACAACAGCTTAGAACCAGATTATACTTTGAATAGCAAGAACCTAGAAGGTTGAAATTTCTTGTCCATAGTTACTGACAGGTTGAGAGTTAGGATTTTCCCCAAACTAATCAGTCATTCAGACAAACATAAAATAGGCATTTGGTTTTTATTGATGATAAATCTATTCACAAAGGAAGGTCACTCCAAGGAGCAATATAAAAGCAGTGACATCAGCATATAACAAAATGAAGTTCTTCCTGGGATAATTAGTTACAGAAATTGTAACCATACAATGGCTTAAACTTTGCTGATCCCAAAATCTAATTCTCATAATCCCATCAGTGGTATCATTTTACATTTGCCGTGAACAATTTAATAGCAAGGAATGATATATTTATATATTATATATATTTATATATGATTATCAAGACTTCATTGCCTTTACAAAAAAGCATTAGAAAGCATTTACTGGCATGTTACAAAATATCATAAATAATTAAAATCTATCTACTTATTAAAGTATCAGAATAAATAGTGATACTAGTTATTTCTTCATGCTCATTTGTAAAATTCAATAACCTCCAGAAGTTAATTGTCATTAATACAAAAAGGAAAAATATATGTGATTAGCGGGTTGAACAAAGAGAAAATGGGTCATTGAATGTATATTTTCCTAAAACACAGGTACACTAATTAATGGCATCATTGTGAAAAAGAACTTAGAAATGTATCAAGATTTTACTAAAACTGCTTTTGGAGCCAATCATTTATACATTAATTATGAATTTAAAAGTCTACGTCTACTGTGAAAAATATCAACATGAAAATCAAACAAAAGAATTTATATATCTTTTTTTTTGGTACCAGGGATCGAACTCAGGACATTATGTTTGCAAGACAGGCACGGTGCTGCTGAGCTAAATCCCTGGCTTTTTATTTTACCTTTTTATTTATTAATAGTAGTGACTTCAATCAGCACAAAACATGTAATCCAACTTTGACAAATCAGGTACCAAGAAACTATGATGAATTTGCAAATTTTTCTGACTAGCTGATATCCATCATTCGATTTTGAGCATGTACATGTTAGTCACCTTTATATTTGAAGTGACATGAACACATATAGAATTTGGGTGGAAAAGGGACAGCTGACATTATCCTATCCAGCTTTCAAATTTTACTGATGGGGCCCAGAAGCATGTTTGTCAAAATTTCATGTGCATAGAGGGCAGTGAAGCTCAGCTGGTCCCAGCACCTGGAAGGAAGCTCCCCACCTCCATCCCAGGCTCCTAAGGGAAGAGAGGGTGAGCCGGTCCCAGCACCCAGAAGGAAGCTCCCCCACCACCATCTCAGGCTCCTAGGGCAGTGAAGCTCAGCCAGTCCCAGTACCCGGAAGGAAGCTCCCCAACTCCATCCCAGGCTCCTAGGGCAGAGAAGCTGAGCCAGTCCCAGCACCCAGAAGGAAGCTCCCCCGCTGCCAACCCAAGCTCCTAGGGCAGAGAAGGTGAGCTGCGTGGGTGCCAGAAGCACCCTCCCCCCCTCTGCCATGGAAATGAGAAGGCACATAAACAAGCCTCAAAAACAGACTTCTGGATCATCTACAGCAACCCCAAAGGGAAACGAGATGAAACACTCTGATACTCAACCACCTGGACTCTCTGAACTGGCAACAAAAGAGGATCTGGGAAAAATGAAATCAGAAATAATTACTCAGATAACAGCAAAGATTGTGCTCATGGTGCAAGACATGATTAATAAATCTAGAGAGGACACAGATAAAAAAAATAGAGGATCTGAGGAATACGATGGAATCCCAACATAGGAAACAAATGGAATCCATAAAACAGATACAAACAGATTTCCAAGAGATTAAAAGCTCCATTGAAAGTCTGCACAGCAGAATGAACCAATGTGAGGATACAATTTCAGATATAGAAGATAAGATTGCAATTAGTGACCAGGAAAAGAAAAATTGCTTTAAAATTGGAAGGGAACACAAGAAATCAATCCAGCAGCTGCTAGACGATGTAAAGAAGAATAACGTAAGACTGATTGGAGTCAATGAAGAAACAGGAGACAGTGCAAATTACATAAAAATCTCTTCACAGAAGTGATGGCAGAAAACTTTCCAAGCAGGGGAAAAGAACTTGACATATAGATGAGTGAGGCATATAGGACTCCAACTAGCCTTGATAAAAAAAAATATAAACATAGGCACATAATAGTTAATATTCCAGAAAACCAACAGAAGAACAAAATTCTACAAGCAGTTAGAGAAAAGAAACAAATCACATACAAAGGAAAGCCCATCAGAATCACAGCAGACTTCTCAATGCAAACCTTCAAGGCAAGAAGAGCTTGGAGTGATGTATTTCAAGCCCTAAAGGAAAACAGCCTCCAACCCAGATTGCTGTACCCTGCAAAACTATCTTTCAAAATTGATGGAGAAATAAGATACTTTCATGATAAAGAGCACCTCAGGAACTTCATGAATACCAAACCAGCACTCCAAAAAATTTTAGACAATACTCTAGGAAAAGACAATGAAGATCACAACACCAGGAAACCCAGCAGAATGAATCCACTGGACGTGACAAATTAAACACAAAGGGGGAGAATCCAACAAAAAGAAAGTCATGACAAGGCTTTTAAAACTTTTGACTTCATCTCCCTAATGAGTGTATAATTTAATCTTATTATTGTACTGATTAGTATTTTTCTGATTCTAGAGTTGCACACCATTCCTTGTGCTATACTGGCTATTTATCATCTTCTTATGTCTACTTTTTAATTGGGTTGTCTATTAATGAGCTCTAAGAGTTCTTTATATATTCTGGTCATAGGTTATATGCATTGTAAATATGGTCTATTTAAGGACTACTTTTCATTTTAATGGTGTCACGTAAAGTTCTAAATTTTGATGGAATCTCATTTATCACTTTTTTTCTTTTATACATCATGTTTTTTGTATCCTAGGTAGTTCTTGCCTACCCTGAATTCATAAATATTTTCCCTTATAATTTCTTCTTAAAGTTTTATACTTTTAGGCTTTCTTATTTAGGTTCATAGATCACTTCAAGTTATTTTCATGTATGGAAAAAAGGGTTGAGGTTAATTTTTTATATACGGATACCAGGTGTTCTAGTGCCGTTTGCTGAAGACACTATCTCTTCCTCTGCTCTTGAATTGAGTTTATATTCTATAAAATGCTAATGTTAAATAATCTTTCAAAACTCAGTGGACCATATATGTGTGGTTCTATTTCTAGATTCTCTGTTTTATTCCAATGATCTATATGTCTTTTCGTACACCAACACTGATGCCTTGATGACTGTAGCTTTAGAAGAAGCCTTAAAATTGGGTGCTAAATGTCTTCCAACACTGTTTTTGTTTTTGTTTTTGCTTTTGGCTTTTCTGGGTCCTTTGTACTCCTACATAACTTTTAAATTTCAATATCCAGTTCTTCATTTATAGCAAGTATACACAGACCTGAATTTTTATATATACCTTGTGTTTTCTAATCCTACTAAATTCAAATGGAAGTTCTAGGGGCTCCTAGAGATTTCTTAGTATTTTCTCTGTAGATGATCATTTCATCTACATATAAAGATTTTGCTTCTGCCATGCCAATCCTATCCTAGTTGTGTCATTTCATTGCCAGACTATTTTGGTTGGGACTAGGCTTCAAAGTTTAATGGACAGATAAAGAGTAAGCGTATCTGCGCTTGTTCCCCACCTTAAGGAGAAAGCATTGTATCTTCTCCATTCATACAAAGCATTCTTGCTGGAAGTATGGAGTACATGTCTTTAATTTGTTGAGAAGTTTCTGTTCTACTTCTAGTCTCCTGATAGCTTTTACCATGAACAGCTGTAGAATTTGGTCCAATACTTTTTCTCCAACTAGTGACAGGATCATATGGCTTTTTCCTTTCTCTGTTAAAATGATGACTTTTGGGGGTGGATCTTCCAATGCTGAACCAACACTGCCATCCCTATAACAAAACCACTTTCTACATACTGCCAGATCTGACTTCTAATAGTTTGTTTTGTTAAACAAATTTCTCTCTATGTTCATACTTTTTTCTTCTATTATCTTTATCCAGCTTTAGGATTAGCACAATGTTGATCTCCTAAAATGAGGGGAGAGATGTTCCTTCTTTTTTCTGCTTTAATTGTTTGATATAATTTATCAATTAAAATGTATTTGAGCCTGCTGTTGTCATATAGGTAGGTTTTCAAGCTAGGAATACACTTTCTTTAATAGGTGCTATTTCAAATTTTATATTTCCTCCGGAGTTAGTTTCATTAATTTCTCTTCTAAAGTACTTCTTAGAAGTTGTCAAATTTATTTCCAAAAAGATTTTTGTAATATGCTTTCTATATCCTTTTAAATTCTTTAAAATCTGTGATAGTGTCTCCTAGATCTTAATATTGTAGTTTTAAAAATGTATAACTGATATTGTGTAACAGGAAGAAAAGGTCTAAAAGAGCAGGGGAATTGGGAGGGGTAGGGGAAGGGAAAAAAGGGAAAGGAAAAAATATGAGAAGAGAAAAAAAATGGAAACAAGGTCTTTGCAAATAGGGAAGGGTGGAGGGGGTGAAGGGAGGGCAAGGGAAGGGGAAAAAAAATTAGAACCAAGAGACTCATGTAATGGTACAAGATCCCAATGATGACTGTAACTGTATTGTATACCTAAAATGTAGCAATAAACTCAATGGGGAAAAAAAAATTTCATGTGCATATAAATTACCTGAAAGTCTTGTTAACATGCAGATAGATTATGATTCTGGATTTCTAGCAAGCTCATAGGAGATGCAAATACAGCTGTTGGAAAAACTACCTTTGAGGAGTGATAACTTTGAGAATTGCCGCATGTCCAAAGTTACAAAAGTAGTAGAAAAATGTATTAGTATTTCATTTCCCTCATTGTACTTTTTATTTATTTACTTATATTTTAGTATCTGTAGCATAGTGGTCAAGAGTATAAACTCATAAATAGCCTGTATCAAATCTCACCTTCAGCATACACTTTACCTCATTGTGGCCTTGGATAAGTCACATAACCTTTCCCCCCTTGGTTTCTTCTTTTTACAATGGAGAAAATAATAGAACTTATCTCTTTAGGTGAAATAAAAACAAAATGATTCATGTTATGTACATTAATGCTAGCACAAAATAGGCATTGAATTAAAATTAGCTTTTTTCACTGTGATTATGACCACTGTCCCATCTTTTTCTGCAACTTAGTACCTCAATCTAGCAATCTATCTAGGAGTTTGTTTTGAAATGATGTTTATTTTCTTATCAGAAGCATGGCTAACAATGTGAATTATTTTTGACCCAGTCTATTGCTTTCATATAGTTTTTACATGGGAGTAAGACAGTATTTGATATATTAGAAATCATTTAAAATAATAAAGCATGGACTAATCATTATTTCTACAATCGCCTCTACTAACTCAAAACAGAGACTAGGGCTGGGGATTTAGCGCAGCGGTTCTGGTGCCTGCCTCGCAAGTGCAAAGTCCCGAGTTCAATCCCCGGTACCAAAAACCAAAACAAAACAACAAAAAAACCCCAGAGACAGGCCTTGTGTAAAGGCCTTTTTCACACTATCTATATAGATCGTGATTGTGTTTAGAAGAAACTTGACTGTATGCAAACTAGAGATAGGTGAGATGTCAATCAATCTAAAGTAACACATCTATTTCTGGTAACAGTAGATATGAAAGCAAGCTTACTATGCATAAGCCAAAGCAAAGAAAGACCACATAAAGGTGTCACTGAGCAAGTCTTGGAGAATCAGATTTTCTTTTCTTTTAAAAACATTTATTTGACTTTGGAAATGGATTTGGATTCAGCCCTCCTTGGTTTCTCTGAGTGGTGAGGCAATTACAGGCACCATACTGCTTTCCATTGTTCCTTGATGGGAGACTCTTTTAACAACTTAATTGCACCTGTTTGCTTCCCCCAGCCCCGTGATTTTTATCCATGTCCTTAATTGCTCCTGTCATTGGCACCATATGTGTCAGCCCATAGGAACAATGTCTATCCTGGTGCTGCAAGATGATCCTCCCTCTAGGTGGCTTCAGGGCAAGAGGAACAAAGATGAATAAGAAAGGAATTTATTTTTTAAAATTCAGAATGCCAATTTACTAATGGACAATTAGAACTGTAACTGTCATACAGACTAAAATATGGATCAGTAAGAGTTTTCCTAAAGCAAACATACTGGTTACATGCATATAAATTGTTACAGTGCTTTATAAATTAGAGAGTCTGTTAAAGTGAGTGTGTAGATTGGTGTACAAGCAAAGGTAAATTTTATCCAGAGTGTTTCTAATCCAGAGGATTAGAATGAGGAAAAAACATTTTTTTGTGTGGTATTAGGAATTGAACTCAGGGCCTCATACACAGTAGGCAAGAGCTCCACCACTAACCTGTACTCCTAGACCCTGGAACAAGGAAAACTTTATAATTTGAATATTAATAACATTAGTAGCTATCCCTAAATGGGGTGAGCCCATTATGATCTTAAAATAGAATGTTATCATGTACCTGAAATTAAAGGATTGTCATTTAATCATATTTGTCAAAGATAACCAGAATCTTATACATTAGAGACTATAGCAATAATATTAGCATATCCAGCTATTTGTTCATAGAGAAAGTAAGGACAAAAATTAATAACGAATCATATGAGCCAACATGATGGGCTGAGGGTGAATCTTGATTCAAATCATATATGATATTATATCTTCAAAAAAAAAATTTCTATTTCATTTTCTATGGTGAAAGAAGACAAAATATTAACACTTTTCCTTTACTGCTTTAGTGCATGCATCGTGGTTTTGTAATTTTAATTAGCTCAACAAATTTTTATTGATTTTAAAACATAATACAGAATCTAAAGTAGTATTTATTAAAATTAACTTTGTATTTACCCTAACATTTTATTATGTACCTGAAAGATCACATGCAAACATACATTAATGATTTGAATCCATTTGTGAAAATGGTATAGATTTGACTATATTTAAATAGCCAGTATTTTATTTATGAGATTGCTAATGTCTTATTTTCCTAGGCTTATGCAACATTTGTAAGTGCTGAGGTTATATTATTGAACATGGATATGATTTTGAGAGGGAAGGTGATGGGAAATATTATAGCTTCACAGTAAAACACACACCAGCAGACAGAACACACACCCACAGTTTACCTTAGTATTTCAAAGGTACAAAGAGATAATTTGCAGGAGATCCAGGAAGATAGTAAGATGGTTTTTAATGATACCATGTCCTTTGAAACAAATCACTAAAGTTGTATCAAGCAGCCAGAAGTCAATATGTTAAAGCAGTATGACTGAGTCCAGGTTCTCAGTAATCTGTTCATTTATTCACATTTCATCCACCAACATACGTACTAGGCTGTTTACAGAGACTCATGACACTTGGTCCTTGCTGTCGACAAGCACATAGCCAATATAGGAAGGTTATTTAATCCTTTCAGCAATAAATATTTCTTTAGGACATTGGTCTTAGTTTCATCTTACACTATTATGTAGTTTTATTCGTTCCCATTCACCTTAGCCTTCTATTAACTATAGCCTTAATTTTTTGTTTTAATGATGTGAAATCTTTCACTGCTTTCATCACCTCTCAAACTTCTCTGGACACATTTCCTGATAGGAAATTCTTCTCTTGGTTTCACTCTTACATTTCTTATTTGTCCTCTTTTGTACGCCCGAGGATGCCATTTCTCAGCTACCAACTCTCCCCTACAATTTCTTCAGATGGGCCTTGCCCGTTCCACTGGAAGGCACATCACATGGAGTTTATAAAGTGTAATAAGGGGTTGGGATCCAGGCATGGATGGTGACAATCATTGCCATAACCATCACTATAGGCGGACATATCCCACAGGGGGAAGCTTTCAGAAGCTAGGATTTTAAAAGATTACAAAATCAATTTCAAGAAAAAACTGTCAAAAGGGAGCAAGGAAGAGAGACATTAAGATTATCTTGATGGTTGTTTCACAGTAGAATTTTAAGATAAAAATGTTTAAAGACTTTTTAAATCAAATTTTGCTGTATAAAATGAGCTATAACATCCTTTCCCTCAATGAACTTAATTAGGAGCCCCCCTGATCTTTGTGGCTTTGGAGTTGGATTTGTTTGAAGGAACAGTGTACTGACTGGCTTACAGGGAGATAGTATGTTTGGTTGTATTCAGGAAATCTGCATTATGGCATCATCTGGTGAACTAAGATACACTTCCAGACTCTGTCCTAGACATGATAAATTATAGGTGCCATTCATAGTTTAAGGAATGGTATTTGGATCTTTTTCTTTTTTTTTTTTTTTAACTTTAGGATCCTTCAGGATAAGTGCTGCTGATCTTCTGATCACAATGTTTGGCAGGATGTCAACCTTTGATACACATCACTCTTATTTATGTGCCTTTTAAAAACATACAGATTAGAGACCAGGCCTCAAAGTAGACCCACTGAATCAACTTCTGGCAATGGGCCTTGCATATATGGATTTTCAGTCAGTTCCATGAGTATTTCTGATGTTCAAAAAGGGTGAGAACTCCACATTTGTGTGCTTTCCCTTTAGTGATGTCAGGGCAGGGAGTTCTGACTACAGAAGTCTGTTTTTAACAGTAGTGAAAGCAGATCTGGAGTTTGTCAATCAGGAGGCAGGATGAAAGGTGGTGCTGTTGAGGCCACCTTTACCAATGGTGTAGCTCGGAAAGGAAAGCCCAAGATGAGAACTGAAGAATGTCTTTGGTGTAGGGTCTTAAAGGTATTGGGGTTTTGGGGGAAAAAGAGTTTTTTAAAAGCCACACAGGGCATTTGGTGGTGAAATTAAGGAGACTGGGAGTAAAGTATGATGGAGAGAGAAGATGCAAGAACAAGACCTCTCTGAAAAATGCTGGTAGGGAGAAAAACCCCCACAAATTTGAGAAAATGAAAGATAGGTAAAGGTCATGGGAAATCAGGTAGAAGAAAGCATTTTATGTTTTTGTATTTTTATTGGAAGGAATTTAGCTGCTAGAAGAGGAGGAATGGTTAAGGACAAGAGGTTAAGGCAGCAACTAAGGAAGGGCAATTGAAGGAAGGTTCTAGAGATAATTGCCTCAAAATACAGCTTGGGGAAGTTTGGATCAACACACATCAATTCTTATTTCCTTTTTGAAATGAGTTGAGAGTAACCATTAAGGGCCAGGAAAGCATTTGGTTCGAGACTATGTAGAGTTCAGCTGTTTCAACACTGCTTTTCATCCCAGCATCAACAACGATGGGCCAATGCCTGGCCTGGACAACCTGGGATAAACCTGAATGGGTGGTCCTAAGGAAGTGCAGGAAAGCCTGAGAAAAGTCATCACATGCTAGTAATTTCCTTGAGTTTATAGAAATGAAGATGAGGGAGAGTTGAAGCTTCTAAACTTTCGGGCCTATTAACAACTTGTAAATCTTCTGTAATTCTCCATAAAGATGGCCATTGATTCTGAACAATGATTTTTCATCACATCTGAGTGCTGAGCAGCTCTTATTTACACTCTCAGAGAAGGTTAGTTTTTGCCTTAAAAGTGATTTATTTTTCGTTTTAGTAGAATTCCTTTCTCCTGTGTTAAACTCCAGGAAATGTGGTGGGGGCTGGGGGGTGATATGTCTTCAGCACACATTGCAAGTAAATCATTAAAACTTGCAAACACACCTTATAGCTGTCAACTTGCTTATTCTCGATGAATGGCTCTTTGGCAATATACATTTAAACTTGTGACAATGAATACGAAAAATGGTGTTGAACTTTAACTTCTGTCATACATAGGCAGTAGTTTATTACACCTGGCTACTATTCTTTGTACTTTGCTAGGTGCAGCAAAACTGAACTTTCAAAGAAAATAATCTCACTATGAACAGATGATTTAAATTTCTGAAACAGGATCTCACTCTCTACCCAGGCTGGCCTTGACTCTCCCCATCCTCTTGCCTCAGCTTCCCGAGTAAACAGATGATTTCTAATATTAGGGAGGAAAATGTAGCTTCTTACTTACAATGTTTATTTATTCTAATCCTTTATTGCATTAATCAGCTCTAAGAAGTGATTTAATAATGCATGTGAGCTGATGTCTTAGTTACTTTTCTCTCATTGCTGAGAGAAATACCTGACACTCAAAGTTAATCAGGGAAAGGTTTATTTAGCTCACCGTTTGTAGTGGTATCAGGGTGGCTTGGCACAGAGGCATCAAAGAGGAGAATAGTTCATGGTGTCTGCAAGGTAGCAAAGCATCCTTACCCAGACTACTTAGGGTGGGTAGCACTCACACCCTTAATCCTAGTGCCCTTAAGCGTAGCATTGCACCATGAATCAGTTTCAGCCTCACACACTCTAGTTCCAGCCACCTCTGAAAAAGCCCCATCTATGACCACATGAGACTTTGGGGGGCCATGTAGCCACAATCATAACAGCTGGTTTAAGCTAATGATGTTAATCTACTATTTTAGAATTAGACCAAGCAGTATATTTTGTTAGATTCTCTTTTTCATTTAGCTGCTGAATTTCCTAAGATAAAGTTAAAATCCACAGAGCCTTTTACAAATATGTAAAATGGATGTGTAATTCACTCTACATGCTGGTTGGTCACTTCATGCACTTTTTAAATAAGGATCCAGGGGGGAGAATCTAGAGTCTCTCCTTGGTGCGTGCAGTCCCTGGAGGGAATGAGGTAAGGCTTGAGGTCCATGCTTCTGTTTAGACACTAAGCAAATTGGCCTCACAGTAAGGTACAATGGCTCATTTGTGATTATTTCAGATGTTGTAAGAGGTGGCTGATCACATAGATTTTAAAGATCTTATTGGTAAATTCTAAATGATTTTTACAACTTCACTTATTTATATATCATGTGTTTATTGAGTCAAGAAGCTGAGTAGCCTCTATCATGTGTCAGGTCGCTAGTGATGGCTCTCACAAAAATGAGTGAGGTGGCTCCCAACTGCAGGAAAATCACAGCCTGTGAGGGGAAGCTGACTTGTAAAGAGAACTAAGGTTAGTCATTAGTACTTTGAAAATATTATTATCTACTCACATCTGAATGGATATCCCATTTTCCATACTGGTGTGGCCATTTAAGATTAGAGTGCTTTGGGTTTCTTATATAAGAAAAGCTAATTTAATGAACAAAATAAATGATAAGCAATAGTGTTATCAGGTGTGGTAGGGACCATCAGTGCTTTGCAGGCTCTTATTTTCCTGTTTAATGAATTGATTGGAACAATCACTGAATGCAAAAGATTACCATTTATTTTAGCGCAAAAATAAGAAGAAGAAAAGGAAAAGAAGCACAAAAGAAGTGCTCAAGGAGAAAATGCTTTGAAGGAAAAAGGGAAGATACATCCTGTTAGAAGAATGGACCACCACCAGAACAAGAGGGTGGTGGCTGTGAAATCATCTGTCGCCATCTTGTTACATCGTCTTGATAGTTGATCCAAGTGGTCCCAGTTGATCTTGTACTAGAAGATTGGTGTTAGGTGCTAGGCTCCATGTGTTCTTGATTCAGAAAACTGACATCAGGTGCCATGTTCAGCATGTTCTTATGGCAGAAGATTGGTACCAGGTGCAGGGTTTGACTTGATCTCGTGTCAAGCTTGAGAGCTGCTTCTCCATGCCCATGGTTAACAAGTCTCTCCAACTGGCAGGTTGCTTCCAATTACTCCAGCTATGTTGCTGTGCCCTAGTCTCCTACTTCAATAGAAAAAAGAGAAATAGAGCTTTTGCGAGTGGGAAGGGGCTCTAGAGAAGGAGTGGGGAGGAGAGTAGGGAAGGGGAACTAAAAAGAATGAATATGTTATGTCTGTATACTAACTCTTCATGGTGAATGTAATCATTAGGTACTGCAAACGTACTAATTTTTAAAAAGAGATTAGAATGCTAGTCTCAGAAAATCAATCAGGAAGCCTCACGGGCTCCTTGATGGTCAAGTGCCTCCACCTGTGAAGTCCCGAATGCACCCGCACTCTCCACGCTGGATGGCGGAGACCCAGAAACTTACCCTTCTTTGCTCTCACTTCCAGGCTTTTTCTGTGATAAGTCATTTTAGCTTAAGTGAAAAGGTTTTATTTTGTTCAGACTTCTATAAAGTGAGTCCCCAGAGTTATGAAATGAGCCCTGCAAACATTCAAGGTGAAGAAATTCGTCACAAGGAGACATACGAAGAGACTGGCTTTTCCTTCAACAGCGAAGCAGGTTTTGAAAACAATGTGGACTTGGCTCCAATACAGTACCCACTTTGCTCCATTGCCCCAAGCAAGAGATTGGGCCAATGGATAAACTTTTGGATCAACAAGGTCTGAAGAGGCTGCTGGTGACTACAAAGCTGTGCAAAGTCATAGTCAGTGTTGGCCTTGTTGCCACTGCCACCTGGAGACCTGGGCACAGCCTAGAGGGCAGCACTCTCGGGTGAGTCCTTCATGTTTACAGAGGTGTGAGGCTGAGGAGCTTGCTGACCTCCTGGTGATCTGTCCCTACACCTGCCTAAGAATTTAAATATGTCAAACCGGGCATAGTAACGCACTCTTGTAATCCCAGCACTTGGGGAGGGTGAGGCAGGAGCATTACAAGTTTGAGTCCAGTCTGGGTAATTAAGCAATTTAAGAAGACCTTGTCTTAAAAAAACAAAACAAAACAGAAAAACTGGGAAATGGCTCAGTGTGAAGGCTCTGGGTTTAACCCCCAGTGCCAAAGAAAACAAAACACGTGGCCTTCCCCAAATAGCAACAAACCAAAAGGCAAATGCTGTTCTCACTTGTAATTTAATTTCCCCTAGGCAAAATGTCCCCCAGCCTTAAAGAAGGTTTGGTAGGTTGCTGAGGCCTCAGGATTGCACGGATCGCTGAGGGGTTCCAGCAGCAGCTTCAGATTTAAACTCCATGGGAATGACTTGAAGCTATTTGTAAGTACCCCAATAGGGGCTTCCATCTAGCATATGACATTATTAAAATACGTTTTATATGGGTGTTGATTGGGTGCAGAGGGAGGGGAGGAGAGAAACAGGAGTGAACCTGTGATGAAAACTAGGTTACTGTGTTAGATTTCAAAAGTGTCCTTATAACAGACCAAGGTTACTCTCTGAATATTGATGGAAATTTTAGGAAAGGAGTGGATAATTGTCATGGCAGTAATTGAAATGAACTTTACAATCAGTTAAATGACTTCTGTGATCGACCACACCAATCACTTTTACAAGCAAAATGAAATTGTGCCACATCTCTAAGATTCTCTGAAATGACGCTCACTAGAAATAAAATCTCTGAGGGACCAGATGTGCCTTGGCCCTGGGCTGAGGCTAAGTGGTGTCACGTAAGGCAGAATGTGAGTTGGGTCCATCTTTCAACTCTGTTTGGTGACCCTCATACATTAATACCGATTGAATAGATGAGATCTATGATTTCTCTAGTAAGGAATTCATTGAAATTGCTGACTGAACATTTGTTTATTTATGCAATATAGTTAACCCTCTGCTAAGTGGGTTAGATGAATTAGTATGAAAAGTATAAAAGTCTCTGATCTTATAGCACCTTGAATCAAGTTAGAGACCCTACATGTGCAATTAATGGGGACACCAACTCATAGGGCCTAAGTACCTGAGAGTGGAACAAAGTTGGAAGAGGTCATTCTCTAATGACTCACATTTTGTCAATAAAGTTATTTACTGAGAATAAAATGGAGATGGTTGGCTGTTTGAAGTGTACTGGAAAGCTTAGAAAAGTCACAGTGAAAAATAATGATAGGGTAGCTGGGTGTGTTTGCATACACCTGTAGCCTGTAGGCCCCACTATTCTGGAGGCGGAGGCAAAAGGATGGCTTGAATCCAGGAGTTGGAAACTGGCTTGGGTCACATTGCAAGACCCCATCTCAAAAGAAAAACAAGAACAAAAGGAAGGTGATTATGAACAAGGAATTTCAGGTTGCCTGGTGGTGGAGATTTTCTACTGTGTCTTCAGGACAGTGGTGGTGAACCTGTGACATGAGTGCCACAGTCAACTGTTTTTTTTATCATTGAAAGCTCTAAAACATTTGCCATCATTGTTCCAGGAGTTGTATAGTTTTACTTTTAGGCCAATGATCCATTTTGAGCTAAGTATTGTGGAGGCTGTGTTTGGGACTCAGAAAACATTACTCCAAAAATATGTCTGCCGAAGACCAGAATATGCCATCCTGAAGTATGGCACTATGGCATATAGATTACTTTGAGCTACAAAATTAAGAACAAACTAACACAGTAAAAGCTCTTCCCCTTAAAATGTCTAAAATAAATAACTGCTATTTTGTAAAGAGAAATTTACATTAATGAAGAAAGTTTTCACAATTTAAGGTTTTGTGCCAGAAAGATACTTAGAAACTTTTGTTACCCGAGATAATATATTTGTAGGAGGAAACATTTATTTACCATATATTGCCTCCCCTTACCCTTATAATTTCTCTCTCCTCTGTAATTTTTCTCTACCACCCCCTAGAAGCTCCATGCCGCTGTTCCTTTCTATAGCTCAGAATAATCTGTTAATCATCTGATCCTTCTTTGAATCTCATATTTTTGCAGCATGTAGCACTTCTATGTATGCACACGTAATTAAAATGTTTTTTCTCTTATTGATTTGTCTTGTGTTAATTTAAGAGCTTGAACCCAGGTAGAGGGAATCCCCTTTTTCCTCTCTGGTAGGTGTCTAGATTCTAATCTTTTGCATGTGACTATTCAGATGTTCTAGAACCATTTGTTGGGATATAAGTCCCAAATCAGAATATGATTTCTACTATTATCTCCCATTCTGTGTTTTGTTTGATCCCCTTTATGGTGATATCCTTTTATTTTATTTTATTTAAAAAAATTTTTTTTTCATTTTCAATTCAACTAATTTAATTTTTTAAAATATATTTATTGGTACATTTTAAAAATATATTTATTGGTACATTTATCATTGGGTGTTTGTACCAGAACATGATGTATCTTAGTTTTTATTTTTTCTCCCATTACCTGTACACCCTTCACCCCCTCCACCCTTCGCTATTTACACAGAGTTTGATTCCAGGTTTTTTTTCTCATAATTTTTTCTTTCCCTTCTTCCCTTTCCCCTTTCCCTTCCACCAACTCCAAACCCTTGGACCTTTTTTCATTTCAAATTATCAATTATTCATTTTAATCATTTTCATCCTTATTTACATTCTCAATTTCTCACACTAGAGAAACTATTCGGTATTTACACGTGTGTCCTATTTATTTCACTTAAGAGTATGGCCTCAATATGCATCCATTTAGCTATAAATGTCTCTAGTTTCTCATTCTTTATGCTAAGTAGTACTCCATTTTATGAAAAAAACACATCTTCTTTATCCAGTTTCCAGTCGATGGGCACTTGGGCTGTTTCCAAGCTTTAGCTATTACAAACTGTGCCGCTATAAACATAGGTGCACATATATCACTGTGGTATGATTCTTTTAATTCTTTGGGGAAGATCCCCAGTAGGGGAATAGCTAGGTCAAATGGGACCTCTAGTCCTAGTTCTTTGAGGTATCTCCATATGGATTTCCACAGTGGTTGCACCAATCTGCACTCCCACCAACAATGGAGAAGGGTTCCTTTCTCTCCACACCCCCACCAGCATTTGTTATTGGTTGATTTCTTGATAGCAGCCATTCTTTGTGGGGTGAGGTGGAATCTCAATGTTGTTTTCATCTGTATCTCTCGAGTGACCAGTGATGTTGAACATTTTTTCATATATTTATTTGCTGTTTTTCTTTGTCTAAGAAATGTCTGTTCATTTCGGATGCCCATTTTTGAATTGGGTCTTTGAAGTTGGGAGGTCTGATTCTTTTTCAGTTCTTTATATATTCTTGATAGTAGACCTGTGTCTGAGCTACAGCTGCTAAATTTTTTTTCCCACATTGTAGGTTGTCTCTTAGCTCTGTTGGTAGTTTCTCTTGAAGTGCAGAAGCTTTTTAATATGATGAAATCCCAGTTGTTGCTTCTTTGTGCTAGCTCCCTTGCTACTGAAGATTTGTTCATAAAGTCTTTTCCTATGCCAGTGTCATCAAGAGTTCTACCTAACTTATCTTCCAGCAAGTTTAGTGTTTCTGTCTTAATATTTAGATCTTTAATTCACTTCGATCTTAGTTTAGTGCGCAGTGATAGGTATGGGTCTAGTTTTAATCTCTGACAGGTTGAAATCCAGTTTTTCCAACACCATTTATTAAATAGGCTATCTTTCCTCCAATGAGGGTGGTTGGCTCCTTTGTCAAAGATGAGGTGGCTGAGTATGTCTGGAGTTGTTTCTGCATCTTCTAATCTATTCCACTGATCTTTGGGTGTGTTTCTTTGCCAGTACCATGCTTTTATTTTTAGTCACAGTAGCTTTGTAGTATAGTTTCAAGTTGGGGATTGTGATGCCCCCAGCTATGTCTCTGTTGCCTAGAATTGCTTTTGCTATTCTAGGTTTCCTCTGTTTCCAAATGAAATTTTGGATTGTTTTCTCTACTTCTGTGAAGTATATTGTTGGAATTTCAATTGGCATTGCATTGAATCTGTATAGTAGTTTTGGAAGTATGGCCATTTTCACTATATTGGTTCTTCTTACCCAGGAACAAGGGATATCTTTCCATTTTCTTATATCCTCTTCAATCCCCTTCTTCAGAGTGCTGCAGTTTTCAGTGTAGAGGTCTTTTGCTTCCTTTGTTAGGTTGATTGCTAGATATTTCATTTTTTTAGATGCTATTGTGAAAGGAATTATTTCCCAAATTTCTCTCTCAATGGGTCTGCTATTTGTGTATAAGAAGGCTATTATTTTTTGAGTGTTGACCTTGTATCCAGCTACTCTACTGAATCTGTCAATTAGGTCTAGAAGACTTTTGACTGAGTTTTTTGGGTCTTCTATGTAAAGTATCATATCATCAGCAAATAATGACAGTTTCACTTCTTCCTTTCCTATCTTTATTCCTTTTATTTCTTTCTCTTGTCTAATTGCTATGGCTAATGTTTCCAGAACAATATTGAACAGGAGTGGTGATAGTGGGCATCCTTGTCTTGTTCTTGATTTTAGCATGAAAGTTTTCGGTTTTTAACCATTTCGTATGATGTTGGTTGTTGGTTTTTCATAGATAGCCTTAATCAGGTTGAGATAAAGACCTTCTATTCCAATTTTCTGTAGGGTTTTTATCACAAATGGGTGTTGGATTTTGTCAAATGCTTTTTCTGCATCTATTGAGATGATCATGTGGCTTTTGTCCTTGACTCTATTAATATAGTGTATTACATTTATTGATTTACGTATGTTCAACCATCCTTGCGTCCCTGGGCTAAATCTGACTTGGTCAGGGTGTATGATCTTCTTGATGACACTCTGTATTTGTTTGCCAGTATCTTGTAGATTTTTGCATCTGTGTTCATTAGGGAGATTGGTCTGTAGTTCTCTTTTTGGGTTGGGTCTTTCCCTGGTTTTGAAATCAAAATAACACTTGCTTCCAGGAAAGAATTTGGAAGCCTTGTTTCCCTTTCAATTTCCTTGATGAGTTTAAAGAGTAATGGTGATAGCTCTTCTTTAAATGTCTTGTAGAATTCAGCAGTGAAGCCATCAGGACCTGGGCTTTTCTTTGTTGGTAAGTTTTTTATTACATTTTCAATGTCACTCATTGTAATTGGGGTGTTTAGAATTTCTATACCTTCATTTATTTTTGGCAATTCGTGTGTATCTAGGAATCTGTCCATTTCTTCTGTGTTTTCCATTTTATTAGAGTACAGGTTCTCAAAGTAGGTATTGATGATTCTTTGGCTTTCTGCTGGATTTGTTGTGGCTTCACCTTTTTCATTCTTAATTGAATGGATTTGAGCCTTTTCTTTCCTTGTTTTGAAAAGGTTGGCTAAAGGTTCATCAATTTTATTTATTCTTTCAAAAAACCAACTCTTTGATTCACTGATTTTTTGTATCATTCTCTTAGTCTCCATTGCATTAATTTCTGCTCAGATCTTTATAATTTCCTTTCTTGTACAAGCTTTGGGTTTGTTATGTTCTTCTTTTTCTAGGAGCTTGAGGTTCTGCATTAAGTTATTTAACTGAGTTATCTCTGTTGTCCTAATATGGTCATTCACTGCTATGAATTTCCCATGTAGAACTGCTTTCACTGTGTCCCACAGATTCCTGTATGTTGTACTGGCATCGTCATTTACTTGTAGAAACTGTCTAATTTCTTCTTTAATTTCCTCTGTCACCCATTGGTTGTTCAGGAGGGTGTTGTTCAATTACCATGTGTTTGTGGGTGTGGTGATATCCTTTGAAACACAAATGTTTTAGTTTTGACTTAGTCCAATTCATTTTTTCCATTACTGACTATATTTCTGATGTTGCACCTGAGAAATCATTGCCTAACCCCAAATCACTTTTTCCTAAGAACTTTATAGTTGTAGCTCTTACATTTATTTTGAGTTAATTTTTGTAATTGGTGTGAGGTAGGGTTCCAACTTTACCTTTTGCAAATAGATTTCCAGTTGCTCCTGTACAATTAGCCTTGTCAACTTAGTAGAAAATCAGTTGACCCTGAAGGTAAGGGTAGATTTCTAAATTCTCACTTCTATTCCATTGATTCTTACTTAGGCCAGTACCACACTGTCTTGAGTACTGTAGTTTTATAGTATGTTTTGAAAGCAAGGAACTTTTTTCAACATTGCTTTGGCTATTCTGTGTTTCTTGAATTTCCATATGTATTCTAGGAGCAATTGTCAATTTCTGCAAAAGAAGTGAGTTGGGATCTTGATTGTGATTGTGTTGAATCTCTTGTTGAAAATTGAGAATCACTGCCATTTTAACAATATTAAATTTTCTAATTCACCAATGTGGGATTTTCAGTTTTAGATCTTTAAAGTTTTCCTTTTAAAAATTTTTCAGTGTTTTACACTTTGTGTCAGGGTTCTCCAAATAGAAAACATATGTGTTAAAAGAATTTTCCCATACAGTTATGGAGGTTGTAATATTGCAGATAGGTAAGTTAATTAGATATGTTGGGTGCAGTTAGACAGGACCAGCCCCCAGGAGCCAACACAGCAAACAGCCAACATGGAGGACAACCACAATGCAGAATTGTAAAAGGAGAAACACTACACACCCTTGTGCTTCCCCTGGGGATAAATAGCAGCGATTGATATTCTAAATAGGTATCAATCATCTTGCGGGGAGGGGGAGGGGGTCAGGGTCTTAACCCAGTCTCTCCAGGATTTCCTGACCCCCACCCTTACTGAAAATCCTTGTACGCTTGCTATGTAACTTGGTCCCCCATTTGACCCCCATTTAGTCAATATTACCTGGGTGACTGTACTTATAATCTTACTGGTTGGTCATGGTTTTGTCCCACCTCATGCCCACCTTGTAAATTTCCATTGGGTCTTATAGTTTTGTCCCACTTTGTACCCCCTTTGCCTTGTGGCTTTGCCCTATAAAATGCCTTTGAGAAGCAGGGTGGGCGGGCAACCCACTTTCCAGTCCCCCTTCTGTCTCTCTTAGGCAGAAGCTTTCTTTCTCTCAATAAATTTTTCCTACTCTTAACCTCCATTGTTCCTAGAATTCATTCTTCAATTTTCAAGAACATGAACTCACATTTTGGATATCTAGCAGGTTTGAGAGTTACATCTCTTTCCCCTATATCAGTAAGGTCGCACAAGCTGATGTGTGAAACCCGGAGAACCAGGAAATCTGGTGATATAATTCATTCTGAGTCTGAAGACCTGAGAACAAAAGGAATTGATGAGTAAGCATCAGTCAGAGTCTGAAGGCCTGGGAACTAGGATAGGCAGAAGGGCGGTGGTATAAGCCATGGTCCAAGTCTCAGGACCTGAGAACTAGGAGCACTAATGTCCAGAAACAGGAGAAGATGGGAGTTCCAACTCAAACAATAGCAAAATTGCCCATCTGTTGCCTTTTTGTTCTATTCAGGCCTGTAGCCATCCACATTAATGAGGACAATGTTCTTTATTCAGTCTGTTAATTCAAATGCTAACTCTTTAAGAAACATCTTCACAGACTTACATTCAGAAATAGTATTTTACCAGGGATCTGGATGTCCTTAGCCCAGTCAAACTAACTCATAAAATTAACTCTCACATACTCTATTTTCTAATTTTTCCATGTATTTTTTGATGCTATTATAACTAGAATTATTTTTAAATTTTAATTTGGGATTATTCATTACTAGTATGTAGAAACACATACATTGATTTTTGTATTTGGCTCTTATAGAACTCAGTTATTAGTTTTTTATAGGTTTTTAGTAGATTCAATAGGATTTTTTTCTACATACACGATTATATTATCTATAAAAAGTGTTTTACTTCATCCTTTCCAATCTAGATACCTTTTATTTTATTTTCCTGCCCTAGGTAGACCCTCCTATAAAATGTTGATAAGTTGTGGTGACAATGGACATCCTTTCCTTGTTCCTGATCTTGGGAAGAAAGCAGTCTTTTCTCATTAAGTATTACATGAGCTGCAGGGGTTTTGTTGATTAACAAAAACATTTTTTTTTTTTTTTTTGGTACTGGGGACCCAACTTGGGTCTTGCAAGGCAGGTGGCGGAACCACTGAGCTAAATCCCCGGCCCACAAAAACTTTTTTTAAAAAATCAGATTGAGGAAGTTTTCTTCCATTCCTAGTTTAAGTATTTTCATCATGAAGGGGTGTTGGTTGGATTTTGTCAATTTTTTTTTCTGCATTTACATGTAGGTTTTGTCCTTTATTTTACTACTTGGCATAGTACATAAATTTAATTTCAGATGTTAAAGCAGCTCAGCATTCATGGGATAACTCCTACTCGATCAGGATTTATAACTTTTACTTCTGGATTTGATTACTCATATTTTGTTAACAATTTTGGGATCTATATTCATAAGAGATATTTTAGTTTATTTTCTTGTGATGCCTTTTGTTTGGTATCTAGATTACATGAAGATATCTTACAACTTAATTATAGATAGATAACCCAATAAAAGACCCAAATGACCATTCTTCAAAGAAAATGGATAAAAGGTTAATAATAACATGAAAAGATGCTCAATATCATTGGGAATAAGAAAAATGCAAATCAAAATTACACACTATAAGTTAGCACTTCATACCCACTGAGATTGCTGGAACGAACAAGTGTTATAGGAATATGGTGAATGTTCACAACAGCATTTTTCACAATAGCCAAGAAGTAGAAACAACCCAAATTGTTTGGGTTGAGTGATGAGTGGATAAATGTGTTATATCCATGCAATAGAATGTCATTCTTCAATATAAAGAAATAAAGTACTAATATTGTATATAAGCTGGATGAGCTTGGAAAACATTCTAAGTGCAAGAAGCCAGTAACACACCCCCTCCAAACTTGAACAGTGTGTAATTCTGTTTAAATGAGAGGCCCAAAATAGACAAATCTGCAGAGACAGAGTAGTGGTTGCCTAGGGTATCTGGTGAGATGGGGTGATAGGTGGGCACAGAGAGTTGTGGGGAAATGAGTGTTTGCTAATGGAGACTGGGTTTTCTTTCCATGAAAGCATTGAATGAAAATGACTGCCACAGGGGAAAAGTGTTGCAAAACCTTAGAAAAAGGCAGATGAACTCAGAAATTCACAAAGCACAATTTATTAAGGACCCAAGGACAGAAGCAAATCTTGGGAGGTGGACAATAGGTGAATCTCCTGCTCTCCAAAGCAGGAGGAAAGAATTTATAGGCTAAGCTAGAAAAAGGTGGGCTGTAGTCAACCAAAACATTCCTGGGCATTCTCAAAAAGTATTAACATTTCAAGCAATGATCCCAGCACCAGTGGCAGCACAATGTGCTGGGATAACCATCTTAATGACTTTATCCTGTGGGGGTTGGATAGTGTGCCGGGGCAACCTGCATGGTAAAAGAGCAGTTATGACCAAGATGGCTATAGTCTTTATCAAGCTGGATCCAACAATGTTCTAAATTTGATTTTAATGATGGTTGCATAACTCTGAATATGCAAATATACTTAATCATTAAATTTTACATTTCAAAAAAATTATTCCAAGGGGTGAATTGCATGATGCATAATCTTAATAAAGTATGTATGTATACTTTAAAGTGTATATATGTATATACTTTATTATATATATATATTATCCTGCCAAATTTTCAGATCCATTGTATTGTTTAATGACCGCAGCAATCCTGTTACAGGAGATCATTATTCCCCCGATTTTATGATGAGATGGCAGACTTAGTACTTTAGAACTTGTCCCAGGTCACATAACCTATAAGTGGTGCAGGAGTCAAGTCATGTAGTGCACTTATCAAATCCCAGGTTAATCATGGACCATCTCCTAGATGATGGCAACTCTTATTTGAATTCAACTAATCTCTGCCTACCCCATTTTTAACACTGCACATCATGCTTTTTGTACCAGTATAGCGAAATAAAAATGGAAACTAAAAGCTATTTAAGATGACATGAATATACTTATAAATTTTTACCTAGTGAAGAAGAAACAGAATGATTGATGCTAGCTAGTTAAGATGACAGTTCAATTCTCTTGTGTTTTTTCTGAGTGAACACATTCTGCAAGAAAATTCAAGTCTATGAATTGAACACTTAGCATAGCTAGTTTAAAATACTGATTTGTGCTGCAGTGAATTAAGGCAGGAGCATAAAGCTCTATTTTCCTTTTCAAAAACTAGCCATCTGGTTCTAAGTGTCCCCTTAACATAGTTTTCAGGCTATGAAATTCTGTACATCTTTATGAACCTCAAAATTGACCTTTAATAGGGAGAAGTCTTATTTTATTATGCTGACACCACACATCATAACTCTTATTTTGCTCAGAGATCTCATTCAGTGTCATCACCAACATGTGCAATAAGAGATACGTCATGTTTATGGCTAGAATATCCCTTTTATTTCCAGTTATAGTTTTCCCATAAAATCTCTATTGAAAATAATCTCCATGCAGTCATTGAATGTTATTGCTTGGAACAGAAATGCTAAAACAATTTGCTTATTTAGGATCTTGAGTTTTTCCAACATTTTAAAGTGTCTCAGTCCCTCAGGAAATATCTTTTCAGCCAGAGCAGTAGTAATATAAGTCTGTGGCTTTTTTTGGTTATGTATTTTATGGGATTGTATTGCCTCCATAATATATTTTGTATTCCTCCCACTTGTATTAGAGTACAATGGGTAAACAATTCTACTTTGACTATTCTCTTCCAGCCATTTTACAGCTATGATTGACATTTACTGAAGAGCTATTTTTTAAAAAAATAGAATTTCACAGTGGGATCCAGGAATGGTAAAAGGCAGGGTCCAAACATCATACCAAAATTTTTAAAAAAGTGTGTATGTCTTCAAAAGTAGATACCATTTGTTTTCTACCTGTTGTCTTTGTGTATGTTTAAGCTTTTTGTGTTGGACAGAGGTCGGTCTGGTCTTTGCACTGGGGAAGCAGACTGGGAAACCTTGTCCCAGGTGGCCGCAGCCAGGAGGACAGACAGCTGTGGAGAGCCCTGAAGGTCAAGCCCTAGAAATAAGATTCAAAGGGCTGGGGGGAAAGGTGCAGGGAAGGAGCGGAAATCAAAGTCTGGTGTGGGGGAGACTGGCAGAACTAGCAGGATAGGGCAGAGAAAGGGAAGATTTGAGTATTTCTCACAAAAGCAGTTTAAACATCTAAAATTTGGTATGTATAATCTGGTGCAATGAAATGAGTGTGGCTGCGGTGGGTCTAGGTTCATACCTTCCTTGATAAGCAGGCTTCAGTAGGTGCACTACCCTTTCTTTGTCTGAGCTTGTCACATTTTTAAATGGACACTGTGATAATCACAGCACCGTTACAGTTGCTGTCTTGTTTTGAATACCTATCATATGCTGGACATTTTCCATAGATAATCTTGTTTGCTCATCAGTATAATCCAATGAGGAATTTGTTGTATTACCCTTATATTTTAGGTAGGGAAAACCAAAGTTCAGAAAAGTTAAATAATTTTCTCAAGGTTTTTTCCTATGGCTGAAAAGTAATAGAGACAGAATTTTTAACCCAGATCTGTCAGATTACAGCTCACTAGGCCACTAGATCAGAATGACCTGGAACTCTTGTCATTAGAGGAATCCTAGCCTCTAATAGAGCTAGACTACCTCTATTAGCACCCCTGACGGTGGGGTCCGGGAACAGAGATTTGGACTTAGCACTTGAGTAAACCTATGTTCTGTGAAAGAGCACAGCCTCGTTATTCAAGGTGTGGCCTATAGCCCAGAACCAGTACCACTGCTGCAAGTGGCAGCAGCTTGGAACTTGTTAAAAGTATAAATTTCAGACCTCATAGCTCCTGAATTAGAGTCCACTGCTAACAAGATCCCGAAGTGATTCATATGCATCGTTTGTTTTGTGAAGGCCTGTTTTGACCCAGAGTGGTTACGAAGATTAGAGGTACTAAAATGTAAAGTGTTCAGGGTTTCATAGGTGCTCCATAGAGGCTCTGTGTTTCCTTTTCTAAGTAAATGAAAGAAGTGTTGCAGAAGAGCTACAAGTATAACTTAAGGTAAACAAACACCTGCTTTGTTTTTCCTCCCTTTGGGACCTATTTCCAGAGTTGTCCAATTCTCCATTTACCAGCATGTTTCCCCAAATCTGCCTTTTCCTGAAAGAACATCAGATTCTAGAAATTTTATTGTTCCACCTCTATCAAAACTTCAGTTTGGGGTAAATAAGGATTTGGTCTTTGCTTAGCTAATTATTCAATCTGTGACCTTTGGAAAATTAACCTTTTTGGAGTTCTGTTTTTATAAAAATAACATGAAAATAATACACATTATCAGACTTCAACCTAAGAGTTTAGTTCCATTTTCCTCCCCTTTAGTTAGGGTATCAGTTGGACAGATAAACAAGAAACACAGAAAGAAAAGCAATGAATAGATTCTGTAATTCTTCTAAGTTTTAAACACTACAATCCTTTAAAATATATTTCACAAAATTATTTGTTCTGTTCTAATGACAAAAATCAGTTTTCGGAAATAGAATATAAGTGATTTATAATTAAAAAGTGAATTTAGATTTTAAAATTTTTTAAATTTGCCAGAATCTTTAAGGAATTATGCAATCCAAGGTCTTGATATCATAGTAAAAACAATTAAGTGACTTAATGACACCAAGACAGTTGATGGCTGTAACTGTAATTGATTACAATTGTTTTGCAGAGTTCTGATTCATGTATTTAAATTACAGATAGGCTTAGAAGGTTCAGGTGTGCTACCAAAATTTGATCAAATAAAGAACCTTTGTTAAATACTACATTTCTAAGTAAAACATATCTTTCTTAACAATAGTTCAATGTATAGCTAAGTGGATGTGCCTAAAGACCATACTCTTAAGAGAAATAAATCGGACACAAATGTGTAAATATTGCATTGTCTCTCTGATGTGAGGAATTGAAAGGGTAAATAAGGACCAAAAGGTGTAATAGATAATGTGAAATAGGAAGAAATTGTTCAAAAGGAAAGCAGAACTGGGAAAGGGGAAGGGGGTAAAGAAGGAAGGGAAAAGAAAAAATGAGAAAAGGAGGAAAAAAATGGAAACAAGGATTTTGTAAATAGAGGGGAGGGGGGTGGAAGGGAGGGCAGGAAATTGAGAGAAAAAGAAGAATCAAGATATACCATGTACAGAGCTGGGGATTAAGCTCAGTGGTTCTGCAGCCTGCCTCAGAAGGGCAAGGTCCTGAGTTCGATCTCCATTATCAAAAAAAAAAAAAATGATATGCCATGTACAGGTACAAATTCCCTATGATAAATGTGATCATTAAGTATATTTAAATTGTACCAATAAAAATTTTTAAAAATCTACATATTCATTGGTTTCAATACTTAACTGGCTAGTAACTCTATACTGAAATTCAACTCAGTTGCTAGGGATGCCTTTTGTGATCATTGTATCTTAGGACAATAGAAAATTAAATTACTCTGAAAGATATACTGTGGCTGGTGCTTGGCTGATTTTTTTTTAATGGCCTTTTCCATCCCTTTCAGATGATACCCAGAGTCCTGATGTAGACTCAAATGCTATTTTAGGGAGAATGTGGCTCACTCTGTATGCACACCAGCTCACTGCAGAGTACTCTTCTGTATACAGATGTCCTCTGTTGCTTTTTTTTTTGTACCAGGGATCGAACTCGGGCCCTTGCGCTTGCAAGGCAGGCAGCGAAACCACTGAGCTAAATCCCTGGCCTCCTCTGTTGTTTTTATTTATTTATTTATTTATTTATTATTTATTTATTTTATTAAATTCTTTTATTGGTACATTGTAGGTATACAACACAATTACATTTCTCATTGGGAATTGTACCTTTATATAATGCATCTTGGTTCTTATCTTTTCCCCATTCCTAGCCCTCCCTTCAGCCCCTCCACCCTTCCCTATTTACAAAGACTTTATTTCCATTTTCTCCATTTCTCATCATTTTTCCTTTCCCTTCTTTCCTTTCCCCTGCCCCTCCCACTACCCCTACACATTTGGACCTTTTCTTCCTATTTTAAATTATCGATTATTCATTCTAATCATTGGTACATTTTAAGTATACAATATAATGACATTCATCATTGGAAATTTGCACCTTTACATAGACTCTCTTGGTTCTTATTTATCACCTTTGCCCAGCCCTCCCTTCAACCCCTCCATTCCTCCGAATTTACAAAGATTTTGTTCCTATTTTTCCATTTTCTCATATTAATCCCATTCCCTTCTATCCTTTCCCCTACCCCTCCCACTTCCTTCCCCTTTGCCCCTTTTCTTCCTACTTCAAATTACTTATTATACATTTAGTCCTTATTTACACTTTCAGTTTCTCACACCAGAGAAACTATTCAGTATTTATACATGTGTGTCCTATTTATTTCAATTAAGAGTAGCCTCAATGTGCATGCACTTAGCTATAAATGTCTCTAATTTCTCATTTTTTTATGGCTGAGTAGTACTCCATTTTATAAAAAACCACATTTTCTATATCCAGTCTCCAGTTGATGGACACTTGGGCTGTTTCCAAGTTTTAGCTATTACAAACTGTGCTGCTATGAACATGGGCACACATATATCACTGTGATATGATTCTTTTAATTCTTTGGGGAAGATCCCCAGCAGTGGAATAGCAGGGTCAAATGGGACTTCCAGTCCTAGTTCTTTGAGGTATCTCCATCCTGATTTCCACAGTGGTTGCACCAGTCTACACTCCCACCAGCAGTGGAGCAGGGTTCCTCTTTCCCCACAGCCCCACCAGCATTTGTTATTGGTTGATTTCATGATAGCAGCCATTCTTTCTGGAGTGAGGTGGAATCTCAGCATTGTTTTCATTTGCATCTCAAATGACCAGTGATGTTGAACATTTTTTTCATGTATTTATTTGCTATTTCTACTTCTTTGTCTGAGAAATGTCTGTTCATTTCAGATGCCCATTTTCGGATTGGGTCTTTAAATTTGGGAGGTCTGATCTTTTTAAGTTCTTTATAGATTCGAGATAGTAGACCTTTGTCTGAGGAAGAGCAGGTGAAGATTTTTTCCCACATTGTGGGTTGTCTCTTCACACTGCTGGTGGTTTCTCTTGCTGTGCAGAAGCTTTTTAATAAGAGGAGATCCCATTTGTTGATTGTTCGTGCTAGTTCACGGGCAACTGAGGTTTTCTTCATAAAATCTTTTCCTACACCGATGTCTTCAAGGGTTCTACCTAACCTCTGTTCCAACTGGTTCAGAGTTTCTATTTTAATATTTAGATCTTTAATGCATTTTGATTTTAGTTTAGTGCATGGTGAGAGATACAGGTCTGGTTTTAATCTTTGGCAAGTTGAAACCCAATTTTTCCAGCACCATTTATTAAAGAGGCTATCTTACCTCCAGTGGGGGTGTTTGACTCCTTTGTTGAAGATGAGATGGCTGAGTGTGTCTGGCATTGTTTCTGCATCTTCTAATCTGTTCCACTGGTCCTCAAGCCTGTTTCTTTGCCAGTACCATGCTGTTTTTATCACAGTAGCTTTGTAGTAGAGTTGCAGGTTGGGGATTGTGATACCCCCTGCCATGTCTCTGTTACCTAAAATTGCTTTTGCTATTCTGGGTCTCTTCTTCTCCCAAATGAATTTTTGGATTGTTTTCTTGAGGTCTATGAAGTATGCTGCTGGGATCTCAATTGGAATTGCATTAAATCTATATAGCAGTTTTGGAAGTATGGCCATTTTCACTATATTAATCTTTCCTACCCAGGAGCAGGGGATGTCTGTCCATTTTCTGATATCATCTTCAATCTCTCTTTTCAGAGTGCCATAGTTTTCAGAGAAGAGGTCTTTGATTTCTTTCATTAGGATGATTCCTAGGTATTTCAGTTTTTTGGATGCTTTTGTGAAAGGAATTATTTGCCCTATTTCTCTCTCAGTGAGTCTGTCATTGGTGTAGAGGAAAGCTATTGATTTTTGTGAGTTGACCTTGTAACCAGCTACTTGACTGAATTTGGTTATTAAGTCTAGAAGACTTTTGGTGGAGTTCTTGGGGTCTTCTATATAGATTATCATGTCATCTGCAAATAATGACAATTTGACTTCTTCATTTCCTGTCTTTATTCCTTTTATTTCTTTCTCTTGTCTAATTGCCATGGCTAATGTTTCCAGAACTATAGTGAACAAGAGTGGTGACAGTGGACATCCTTATCTTGTTCCTAATTTGAGTGTGAAGGATTTCAGTTTTTGACCATTTAGTATGATATTGGCTGTTGATTTTTCATAGATGGCTTCTATCAGTTTGAGGTAGAGACCATCTATTCCAATTTTTTGTAGGGTTTTTATCATAAATGCATGTTGGATTTTGTCAAATGCTTTTTCTGCATCTATGGAGATAATCATATGGTTTTTGTCCTTGGCTCTCTTGATATAGTGTATTACATTGATTGATTTTCGTAATTTAAACCATCCCTGCATCCCTGGGATGAATCTCACTTGATCAGGGTGTATAATCTTCTTGATGATCTTCTGCATTCTGTTTGCCAGTATCTTATTAAGGATTTTTGTATCTATGTTCATGAGTGAGATTGGCATATATTCTCTTTTTCAGTTGGGTCTTTCTCTGCTTTGGGGATCAAGGTGATGCTTGCTTCCAGGAATGAATTTGGGAGTATTGCTTCCCTTTCAATTTCACTGAAGAGTTTAAACAGTAGTGGCAGCAGTTCCTCTCTAAATGTCTTGTAGAATTCAGCAGTGAAGCCATCAGGTCCTGGGCTTTTCTTAGTTGATAAGTTTTTAATTACATTTTCAATTTCATTGGTTGATATTGGGTTGTTCAGAATTTTTAGGTCTTCTTCGTTCACCTTTGGTAATTCATATGTATCTAGGAATCTGTCCATTTCTTCTGTGTTGTCCGTCTTATTGGCGTACATGTTCTAGAAGTAGGTATTGATGATCCTCTGGATTTCTGCTCGGTCTGTTGTAATTTCATCGTTTTCATTCCTAATTGCATGGATTTGGGCCTTTTCTTTCCTTTTTCTGACAAGGTTGGCTAAGGGTTTGTCAATTTTGTTGATTCTTTTGAAGAACCAACTCTTGGCTTCATTGATTTTTTTGTATCGTTCTCTTAGTCTCCATTGCATTGATTTCTCCTCTGATCTTTATAATTTCCTCCCTTGTATGAGCTCTGGGGTTGTCCTGTTCTTCTTTTTCTAGAAGCTTGAGATTCAGCATCAGGTTGTTTAACTGGGCTCATTCTGTTTTCCTAATATGCATATTCACTGCTATGAATTTCCCTTGTAAGACTGCTTTCATTGTGTCCCATAGATTCCAATATGTTGTATTGTCATTGTCATTCAATTGAAGGAACTGTCTGATTTCTTTTTTAATTTCCTCTGTGACCTATTGGTTATTCAGAAATGTGTTGTTCAATTTCCACGTGTTTATGAAATTTTTTGAGTTTCTTTTGCTATGGATCTCCAATTTCATCGGACTATGGTCTGATAATATAGAGGGGATAACTTCAATTCCTTTGCACTTACTTAAACATGTTCTATGTGTGAGTATGTGTTCTATTTTGGAGAATGACCCATGCGCAGCTGAGAAGAATGTGTATTCTGATTTTGTGGGGTGGAAGACTCTGTAAACATCTGTTAAGTTCATTTGTTCAAGAGTTCGATTGAGTTCTAGTATTTCATTACTTACTTTTTGTCTAGTTGATCTATCTATTTGTGACAGTGGGGTGTTGAGGTCCCCCACTACAATTGTATTAGTGCATATATGACTTTTCATGTCCATTAGTATTTGTTTTATATAGTTGGGCACACTAGTGTTTGGTGCAGAGATATTTATGATTGGCATCTCTTCCTCTTGGATTCTTCCCTTTACAAGGATGTAGTGTCCTTCTTCATCTCTCTTAATCAGTGTTGGTTTGAAATCTGCTTGATCTGTAAATAGGATAGCTACTCCTGCTTTTATTCAGGTTCCTGTTGCATGGAGTATTGTTTTCTACCACTTATCTTTCAGTCTATGAGTTTCCTTTTGAATTAAGTGTGTTTCTTGTATGCAGCGTATTGTTGGATTTTGCTTCTTGACCCATTCTGCCAGTCTTTTTCTTTTGATTTGTGAATTAAGACCATTAACATTGATGGTTATAACTGAAACGTATTGACTTATCATTGCCATGACGTTTTCTTTTTGTTGGGTTCTCCCCCTTTACATTTAATTTCTTGTCATGCCAGATGGGTTCATTGTGCTTTGCTTCCTGGGGTTGTGACCCTCAATGTTTGTTCCTAGGATATTGTGTAAAATTCTTTGGAGTGCTGGTTTGGTTTTCACGAAGTTGCTAAGATGCTCTTTGTCATGAAAGTATCTTATTTCTCCATCAATTTTGAAAGATGGTTTTGCAGGGTACATCAATCTGGGTTGGAGGCTGTTTTCCTTTAGGGCTTGAAATACATTACTCCAAGCTCTTCTTGCCTTGATGGTTTGTGTTGAGCAGTCTGCTGTGATTCTGATGGGCTTTCCTTTGTATGGGATTTGTTTCTTTTCTCTGAGTGCTTGTAGAACTTTGTTCTTCTGTTGAGTTTCTGGAATCTTAACAATTATATGCCTATGTGTAGATTTTTTTTGATCAAGGCTATTTGGAGTCCTATATCCTCACTTATCTGTATGTCAAGCTCTTTTCCCCTGCTTGGAAAGTTTTCTGCCATAATTTCTATGAAGAAATTTTTTATGTCCTCTCCACTCTCTCCTGTTTCTTCATTGAGCCCAATCAGTCTTATATTATTCTTCTTTACATCATCTAGCAGCTGCTGGATCGATTTCTCATGTTCCCTTATAATTTTGAAGCAGTTTTTCTTTTCCTGGTCACTAATTGCAATCTTATCTTCTATATCTGAAATTTTGTCCTCACATTGGCTCATTCTGCTGTGTAGACTTTCAATGGAGTTTTTCATGTCCTGGAAATCTATTTGCATCTGTTTTATGGATTCCATTTGTTTCCTATGTTGGGAATCCATCATGTTCCTGAGCTCCTCTCTAGATTTATTAATCATGTCTTGCACTAGGGGCACAATTTCTCCTGTTATGTGAGAAATTATTTCTGATTTCATTTTTTCCAGATCCCCTTTTGTTGCCAGTTCAGTGGGTCCAGGTGGTTGAGTATCAGAGTGTTCCATCTCATTTCCCTTTGAGGTTGCTGTAGGTGATCTGGGAGTCTGGTTTTAAGACTTATTTACGTGTTTTCTCATTTCAACTGGGCAGGGGGCTGTTGGTGCCTGCACGGATTACCTCCTCTGAGTTGGGACAGGTGGGACAGGGGCTGGGAGCAGCGGTAGGGATGGTGGCCCAAAAGCCCTTTCCTGTGGGCTGGGAGCAGCCGGAGGGATGGTGGCCGGGAAGCCCCTTCCTCTGGTCCAGGAGCAGTGGGATGGCAGCTCAGAAGCCCCTCCCTCTGGGCCGGGAGCGGTGGGAGGGATGGTGGCCCAGAAACCCCTTCCTCTGGGCCGGGAGCAGCAGGACAGAAGGTGGCCCAAAAGTCCTTTGCTCTGTGCTGGGAGCAGCGGGAGGGATGGTGGCAGAGAAGCACCTTCCTCTGGACCAGGAGCAGTGGGAGGGTGGCTTAGAAGCCCCTACCTCTGGGCCGGGAGTAGCGGGACACCGTACTCTGGTCTGGTGGTCCGGTGTCCTCTGCGTCTTTGTAGTGTGGAACCAGGTGACTGTACAGAAGAGCGCGGCGGGGGTCCAGTGCATTGTTGCCGGGGTGCAGGCTGATTCGGCGTGTTCCGCGCCACTCGGGACCTCGGCAGGGCGTGTGCAGACCTGACTGTCTGCAGCGGGCTCCCTCTGTGGCTTTTAAACCTCATGTCCCCAAGGAGATCTCCCTGGGCTACCGGGATAAGATAGTCCCTTTTTTGTATATTATCTCAGTAACTTGTAGTTCCTCTCTCATAATTGATTTATAGTACTTATTAAATTTTCTCCATACCAGTGGTTCTGAAGGACGTTTAGCTATGTCTGGAGACAGTTTTGGTTTGTCACAAATGGTGGAGCTGTGACTGGGGTGTAGGAGGCAGAGGTGTGGGATGCTGTTAATTCGCTACTATAATGCTTAAGATAGCTCCACAGCAACGATCACTAAGTCCCAAATATCACAGTGCCACTGCTGAGAAATGGGGGCCTAGGTTATATTGTTGGTTATAGAAGCACATCTGCCTCCATCACCATGGATTTCCCAGCATGGAATAAAGCTCTGGGAAATAACAAGTATTCAATACATATTTGCTGAATTGCCTTCAACAAAATCAATGAACAGATGCAAAAGTGAATGTGAAGGATGCCAATCTTTCATTTAGTATACCAACTCTTAAAAGATGCATCTGGTTTGAACTGTAAATATATAATAGCAGCTCTTGCTTCCTATTAGGGGATACTGTATCAAATTTGCTGTAAAAACTATACTTTTAAAAGTTTGAAAGAACTAATAATGGAGCAGTTAAAAAGATATGTAGTTTACACATTTCTGGATAGATGCTCCTTGACTTAATGAAGAGTGTATTAGTCATTTTCCCATCACTGGGACAAAAATATCTGAGACATGAAACTTAAAGGAGAAGTTTATTGTGGCTTATAGTTTTAATGGGTTCAGGCTATGGTTGGGGGCCTGCAAGACAGAAACAGCATGGTGGAAGGGCATGGTGGAGGAAGCAGAAAATAAGAATGGAGGAGCTAGTAACAAGAATATATCTTTCCAGGTCACACCCTCATTGACTCACCTTCTCCAGCCAGGCCCCACCTCCTGACTACACAGTGCCCCCATGATAGTCACCTTCAAAAAGCCCTACCTTTGAACACAAGAGACTTTGGGGGAAATTTTAGATCTAAACTATAACAAAAAGGTTATATTCTGATAAACCCAATGTAAGTTGAAAATATTTTAAGTCAAAAATGTATTCGATACACTTAACCCTGATAGAATATCCTACTTAACAAGACAGCTCACTGAGAGTATGGGTCATTTCCCCTCATGATTGAGTGGCTGACTGAGAGCTGCCCAACATCCAGCCAGTACCATGCTACCTGTTGCTAGCCCAGGAAAAGGTCGAAGCTCAAAACCTGAGGGATGGTTTCCACTGAATGCAGAGCACTTTCACATTATGATAAAGTAAAGAAATAATAAGTCTAACCATGGTAAGTAGGGACCATCTGTACACAGAAAAATTTATCCTAAGATTAAGGCCCATCAGTGCACTGTAAATTGGGACCACTGTGTTTGCTTTTTCATTCTCCAACGGAATTGCTATGCAAATTGTCAGTGAGGATGTTACTGGCAACCTACGCTGGGAACTGTGGCAAGAAGCAGCTCTGTAAAGCACAGGTATGCTCTAGAAGCCGCTGCTGGGGATGTCCTCTACCAGTGCCACCTCCTTTCTTAGGGCAGATTTTAGGAAGAACTTGCCCTCTGGCTTCTGTTTCTGCTGTACTTCTAACTCTTTATCTTAGAAATATTGTTAATTATAACATTGTATTTCAGTTGTGGTACTTGGTCTGATAAACTAAAATATAATTTTACGGCTCATTTTAAACATGTATTGAGTATCCTAATATTTTAATCTCACTTCTGGTTATATATTTAAAATTTGCTTTTCCTTTATTCTAGCTTTTAAAAAATTTTGGTAAACTCTTTTTCCTTTTCACACTCTCCATCTTTCTCTCTCAATTTATTTCATAAGCAATATTTTCTCCCTTCAGAATGGACATTCTGAGAAGTAGTTTATAAGTATTGAGTGTGTTTTATGAAGATTGTAGCTTTATAACAAAGAAATTTCCAACATCTGGTGTACACATAAAACCATATCAAAATGTTTATTATATTGACAAGCTGCATTTCTATAAACTTCTGAATACAATGCATTCGTGACCCTCTTCACTTACTCTTTCTGGTCCCTGGTCCCAGACCAATGGATGCCTCTGGGATCCCTGAGAATGGAAAGAGTGAGGAGCTGTAAGTCTTCGGGAATCAAATTGTCTCACAAGCAGGGCAGCCAATTTCCTGCCAACTCAGCACGACATCTGACTGACCTTATCTAAGTTTTTCACAGATGTGAACTCATTTCCAACCTTTTGAGGTTTTGTTAAATTCAATTGGTTTGGCTATCTCAGGCTTATTCTGAATGTGGATGGGCCCACTGCTACTCTTTGAGGCTTCTCCTGACTTCTGTTAGTTACTCTTCTCTTGTTGCTGAGACAAAATACTCAATACCCAAAGTTAAAGGAGGAAAGGTTTATTTGGCTTACAGTTTGTAGAGCTTTCAGTCCATAATCCACTGGCTCCAAGGCAGGGTGGCAGAGGGGCAGCAGTTCATGGTGGCAGAAGACAGCAAAAGCAACAAGGACCTTAACAGCTTGTTTCTGCCCCTTTTATCTTATTCAGACTACTTAAGGCGAATAGCACTCCTGCCTTTAATCCTAATGCCCTCGGGCCTAGCCCCACCATGAATCATCACACACTCTAGATTCAGCCACCTCTAAAAAAGCATGAAGCTTTGTGGGGACATCTAGACACAAGCCATAACATGACCTCAATTTAAAAAACAATAATTACTATGGACATCCAGTAGTTTTTAAAAAGTTCAATGCATTTCTTATAAAATATAGGAGAAATGTTGGGGACTCATGAGTAAACAAAAAGTATTCAGAATCTAATTACTGAGAAGTTGTGGCTACTATTCTAGTAAATTCCTTTACAGCCATTTAATCCTGCAAACATAAAAATATGCCACTGGACATATTCCATTGCAGGTTTTGGTGTCCTTTTGTTTGTGATATTACCTTAACATGTCAGTGAACACTGTTCTACATCACAACATTTAGTGTCTAGATTATATTCTGCTGTGCAGACATATCATAGTTTATTAATAATCTAATGGAATTGATTATGCAAATTGTCAATGAGGATGTTACTGGCAAACTACACAGGGGACATTAAAGTTGGACATTAAAATTGTTTCCTTTATAAGTACTATTAAATTATAGTAAGTGCATAAGTGTGTGTTGTATTCACAGTTTTAACCAGCTCAATTCTGTGATCTGAAGTCAAAAGGATTAATGACTTCAATTTAAAATTGAGACACAAATATGAAATTAATTTTAATGCAGACCAACACACCAGATGATATTGTAATGTACATTAATAACAATTTATTACTTTATATTTAGGGAATCATTTTAAGTTGTTTAAAGAAATTAAACACTGCAGATGGGCTAATTCATGTGTTTATAGTGTGCATCTCTCTGGCAAGGTACAAAAAATAAATGCTAACCCTTAATTTAAAACAATGCCAGTTTTGCATCTTCTAGAGCAAGAATTTAGATGGAGACTTCTTTTTAAAACAGGATGTAGAGTAAATATCTTAGAGATTAAATTTCAGCAAACAAATTGTTTAGAATTAATGTGCCACTTTCAGGGCAAAACAACCCAATCTTCTTTCACATGTAAGTATTACAAGAACATTTTATTTTTACCAATAACTGAAAAAACCGATAGAGATAAAAAAGCAAGGGAGGGGAAGAAAAACAAATCCCTATAGATTTCCCCCGATTTACAGGTGGGATTCAAAAATGCCTGCTGTGTGAAAAAGGCACCATTATGAGGAAACTCTCCTCAAAGTACTCAGTGAGAAGCAATCCAAAAGGCCTCAGACCGAGTATAGGCTTTCAGAATTGTCACTCCGCCACAGCAAATTAAACTCATCCAGGTTGATTTGCTGGTATGCATCATAGTAAAAACTTCACTTTGTAAGATTTTACTACTTACTCTCTAGTTCTGATGCACAGAAACTGGGAAGAATGCAGGATGAGAAGCATTGTTTTGATGTTACAGAAAGATTGGATCTTGACTGGCACATGGGTAAGTTTGAATGGCTTTTAGGACCAGGTGTTAAAAAAATTTCCCCTCCACATCCAGGAAGTCAGGAAGGACTGTTTCTACCTCATGCTGAGGTTTGTAAGCAAAGGCTCTAGGAGGCTCCTCTTGTTGGGGTCTTTACTACCCTTGATTTGCAGCAGGTAAAAGAGGTCAACAGATGGGCTGAGCTTCTGGAAGCCCTAAGTCATTCTGTCTGCCCTCTGCAGTACCTGCTCCACCTTAGCAGCTTCTTCTCTAGGGTTGATGATTAGAACCACATATCCTCACTTCAGTGTGGCCTCAGTGGAGACTAACATGACTCCAGACAGCTCCTACTGTGTTGTCCTCTCTGTCCCTGCCAACACTCCCTGAAGACCTTTGATAACATGATAACAAGAGCATCAAACAAATGCTCCATTTTGGAGGATGACACTAACATGAGTTATGTAAAGTGGACATGCTATGAAGGGAGTTAGCTGTCATGTTGATTCTGCATAGTGTTCTCTTTATAGTTAGACCTGTGGCATTTGGAAAGGACCTCAGACCATTCTGATTTTGCTAAACAGGAAAATCTATGTTAATTACTAAACTGAAAAAAGATTTTCTTATCACATCTTTTTGATCTACAGTTGACTCACCCTTTTATTTAACCCATCTAAAATGCAGGGGCATTGCCTGAAGAACAGTGTCTGAAGACCACACTGTATGGCTCTCTTTATACATTTACTCTCTGTGTATATGTTATCTGGCCTGGGGCTCCAGGGCAGGCCTGAGCCTTCCTGAACCTCAGAGATCCAGCCTGTGTCTGAAAGCAGGTACACAAAGCCTCCTTTAACTTGCTTGCAATGAGCGGCAAGATGAAACATTTCCACTGATGGGTAACAGATCTGTCCCCTAAGACACCTCTCCTCAGAGCATGGCATTTGTTGACTCTGGGTGAGGCTTTTAGCATTTTCAGTCTGTAAGGAGATTTGGCCAGTAGCCCTTCTGTTGATTGTCATGGTCCCTAGCCAGAAAAGTCAATTACCAGTTTTCTTTCTTCATCTGTTCACTAAGCCTTTTGTATATTTTCTCTTATTTCTCAGAATTAGTGATGACATGTGTCATTTTCATACCACTAGATTTCTTAAAGGAATAAAGATACTCTTTTTTTTCCATATAGATTCAAATATTTGAGGGTATTGTTTCTTTTGAATTGAAAGCAAGTGAAAATGGGTAAATTTATAGTATTGTTCAGCTCATCTAATACCTGTTTATATAGATGTAAGAATGAGGGCAGTTATTTATCAGCAAAGTAAATCCAAAGCTTATTTCCAAAAAGCTTATTATGGGCAATTATTTTATCATTTAACAACTTGGTAGAGGTAATAAAATTGGCTGGTGTGGATTTTCTATCTCCTGATTCATATGATGATCACAATTCCATGGGGAAATCTTTCTCCATCAGTTAAAGTAATGAGACAGAAAAGAGTCATAGGAAAGAAGAAAGTGAAGAATTAAGAGCACAGGCAGTCAACAGACCAAGTGATTAGTTTGTGAATAGTTATGATGGAGCAGGAGAAAGATGTTATGGCCGTCAGTCAGATGTCAGCTCTTTGGCCAGCAAGGCCTTCAGCAGGAATGTCCAGGCCTACTTTGGCCATGCTGGCCATGCTACTGGGGGGATCATGAGAATCACTCTTTGCCTTTGATTTCCTTCAGTCCTGTCTTTCCATAATACTCATCTTGCAAGACTCCAACCTTGGTCTCGCTTCTTTGCTCCTAGAGGCAACTGATATCTGAACAGGGTGGGGGGTGGAAAAAGAAAGAAAACTATAAAACTGTGCAGATTAATACCACTAAAAATTCCCTGTCATCTTCCTCAACTTGGTCTTTGGCATCATCCATCCATCAATCCATTTAGAGATCCTTGGCCAGCTCAGTTCCTAGTCCACACAGAATAACTCCAAACCACTACCTCCTCCAGCCTATTTTCCTTTCCAATGTCAACAGAGTGTAAAGCCTCTTGAAAAAACTGAGGCCATCAGAAAATTTCATCCATTTTACAAAATAATTTAGAGTCACATCGATACTTATTTTCTTGCAAGTTTCAAAGCATTAACTCTCTATCCTTGTCAATGTCAAATCGGTTACCTGGATCCTGTTGAACTTCCCACCTCCTTCTGTTTCCTCTAGGACCTTGTTCTCCTAATCAAATTTTCTCCACTAATCTACCCCTTTTCTTTAATTATTTTGTAGACACCTTCTACTTAGCCTAAATGTATGCTTATATTTTATTCAATTTAACCCAAACCAAGTAAAAAGATCTAAAGTCCCCTGTAGCTATTATTGAGTCTTATTTCATCCATACTTACACTGTTTTTCCCCATACTTTCTCCTATAATATTTTACTTTTGTTTTTACCATGTGCACTAGTTGATATCCAACCAGACAAAAACAAATGACTTCAGTTATATACAATGAAAATATAACACAGGTACATTGATTACATGGGAAGTGGAGGACCTGAATAGGATAGTGAGATAACAGTAGCTGGAACCTACTAGGACACTGAGAATGGAGGGACCAAGTGGAGATCATGTTATCAGACCCTAAACTTGAGACCATACATAAGGTTAGAACCTTATTCTGGATGGCCTTTCCAGTGGAAGCTGCAGTCACAGAAGAAATTCAGCTCAGAAACTGCAGACTTGCCTTCCAAGGCAGGGAGGAGTAGAAATGTCTTCTTTCTTACCTTCATCTTCTGTTGGCTGCACTCAGCTCAGCTGGAAACCACTGATGTGACCCATTCAGGGTCAGCCCTCTGGAACACAGAATGAAGGGAAGGGTAGGAATGAACCTCAGGGCTCACAGATCCAGGATGGGCACTTCATGCAAGGACCTGGCTTGTTCTGAATTATTGTTGAACTTCCCTTGGAACGTTCGTCTCAATTTCTGAGAAACAACATTATTTCTTTCTATTGATTCCTCTTGATTTCTTTTCAGATTCCTCTCTTTCCATGTCCCCACACCTACCACTTCAATATTTGTGTTTTCCAAGATTTCCTTTACCTTCAAGATATTAACTGGCTTGTGGGTTCTAGTAACTTTCAAATACAGTATGTATCTCCAACTCAGACTTTTCTGTTGAAGTTTTGACCTGAGTTGAAAAACACTATGACTCAATTTTCAATTCCTATTCAACAAGAACAAAACCTAACTCATCATCTTTCCCCCCAAATTTCCATTTTATTCTCCTTTCCTTCCTATATAGCTCAATTAGTAAGCATTATGACTCATCTGTCAAGAACTGGGAAGAGTCTGAGATCTTATTATAATTGCTGACACAAATCTTCTGGGTCAGAAACAAAGAACTTTCTTGCTTTTCATGGCAGGACAGGCATCATGTGCTCCATGACTGTATGGAGTTTTCTTCCCTCCATGTCCCACAGAGATACCATGGAGTAGTTCCAGTGGCTGCTGCACCTGCAATGGGTTTGCATCACTCTGGAGGAACACTGAGTTTCAGGACCCTTCACCCCTGTAATGAGATACAAGCAAATCTGCTCAGCCTTTGCTCTGGAAGGAGACATTATCTTTACTATATAGTACAGCAAAACCAAACCAACCAAACCAAATCAATCAATCAGTCAATCAATCAAACAAACAAACAAACAAAAACTCTTGCATTCTATTCTAGAGGGAGACTAAGTTTCAAGGCCATGTGCTCTACAAACAGAAGATAAAGAAGGAAAATCTTTTAGGAGAAAATTGCTGTTTGATTGTCTCTGCCGTGCTATCCTTGTGACTCCTGTCTCTATTATCCTTTGGCTTCCTGTCCAGCTGCCTTAACTGCCACCCATCTACCTCTGTGATAAGTGTTCTTTCCTAAGAAAGTGTTCTTTTCCTAAGAAAATCAATATGTTCTTTAGTTCCGAACTTCTCACAAGACAATTGTTTATCATTTTGCCTTCTTATCCAACTATGAATATCTGGAGGGGCTGTCCCCAATCTCTGACATCACTGTGGCCTTCACCAGTTGCACAGTGTCAGGCATTGGATGGAACTCAGTGTCATCTAATGATCTCCTCTACAACTCATATCATGCTGCTCCTATGATGTCTATTCTGGTCCTTCAAATGGTATGTGACACCAGTGAGGTTACTGCATCTGTATTTTTGGGATTAGGTCCAGGTTTGACTTAGAAGAGTGATAAATTGTGGTGGCAACTGTTCATGTAAAGAGATGATTAAGAAGATGGTAAAAAAAATACCATTGTGTGTGTGTGCACCTATTATGTACGCCCACGAGGACAACAGGTAGAAAGTCTACTATCTCTTTACAGAAAGAAATTAGTCTTAACCTCTCACCTCTTTTTGGTTATTTCACCTTTCTGTCAACAATCTTGAAAAATTTACCCTGATTTATTATGAATATTTAAAAGAACAAGTTTTAGAGTAACCTGTCTTTATTCAGATTTGGGTGACATTTTGTGAGCCTTTGCAGCTGGCAAGCAAAAGAGAACCTGGCAGACACATAGGCACACACATTTCAAAATGGTATCCAATCCCATTTTTTTTATCCTCTGAGAAAATTCAAACTTGGCCAGGTTTCTTTACATTTCTGCAAGTTTTGAAAATTCCAAAGTCATTTTGCTCTAACCTTATTGGAAAACAATACAAGTACTTTCATAATGAATTGATAACTAGTGAACTATTTTCTTCTTGCATTTTATATCAAAAGATAAATCCCATCCACTGGAGGAATATTGGAGGGAAAGCCTAAAGCCACCCTAAGTCCCAACGATAGTGACTCTTATACAGTTATGTTAGGTTTTATAGAAATAGTATATTGGGCCGGGGATTTAGCTCAGTGGTTTTGTCACCTGCTGTGCAAGTGCACAGACCCTAGTTTGATCCCCAGTACCAAAAAAAAAGAAAGAAAGAAAGAAAGAAATAGTATATTGATCTTTTATTCATAATGTATATTACTAAAAATTTGTACTGATATAATTTATGTTATATGTATTAGGCGGAACAACTTGGTCATGCTCTTGGCACCACTAGTAAAACTGATTAAAACTGAGTTTTATTTTTAACCAAAAAAATAAGAAAAAATTTTTATGTGTATAATCTGGGCACACAAGGCATTTTCTTTTTTAAAAAGTATTTTGTAGAAAAACAGTGGAAAGTTCCACATGTGATTCAGTTGTCTTAGTAAGTGTACAAATATTGTTTTCCACAATGAAGGAACATGAAAAGTTTGAGCCAGGGCTGGGGATTTAGCTCAGTGGTTCTGCCACCTGCCTCGCAAGCAGTAGGACCTGAGTTTGATCCCTGGTACCAAAAAAAGAGAAAAGTTTAAGCCAAAGGTGATAGTGAAATTTAGGTTATTCAGGTGTTTTGATGTATCCAATATGACATAATTAATATGGATGAATCTTCTTTCCTGATAGCTAAGTAATGGTTGGATTATATTTTGTTTGCCTTTATTGTCTGCAAAAAAATAAAGTGTCTGTATTGTACAACATCCTAGATGGTTTAACTATTTGGTGCTATAGGTTGAGTATCTCTTTATTCAGAAAGCTTGGGACCAGAGTCCTTTGGATTTTGAAGTTTTTTGGACTACCTATACATATATAATGAGATCTTGGGGATGGAACACAAATCTAAACATGAAATCCACTTATATTTAATACACATGTTATATCCATGAGCTGAAGGTAATTTTATACTTTTAGTGTACCTGCATTTTGACAGTGACCCATCCATCACGAGATGAGGTATAGGGTTCTCCACTTGTGGCCTCATATTGGCACTCAAAAAGCTTCAAATTTTGGAGCATTTAGGATTTGGGGATTTAGATTAGGGATGCTCAACTTGTATTAGTGTTTCTCAGTGTAAATTGTCTTATAAACCAGTGTATTAAGTTCTTTAAGACAAGCTCCATAAATGGTTATGAAAAAGGAGGAAAGGAAGAACAGCAGGACAGGCCACAGCCAGCTGAAAGAGGCACAGCTGGTCAGGACAACTTTGTCGTATCACATAGCACTCGAAAATAATTATCATTTTTAACTGTATTTCAAAATAGATAGTAGAATTTTGAATGTTCCTGAAAATGATAAAGTCTGAGGTAATGAATGTGTTAATTGCCCTAATCTAATCATTATGTGTTGTATGGATGCATTAAGATGTCATACTATGCCATAAATATTAGTTACTATTTGTCCATTAAAAATTTTAAAAATTCTAATTTATAAGAAAAAAAAATTGCTGCATATTGTTTCTGGACTTTCCTTAGGATACTTAAAAGTTTGGCAATTACGATTTTCTATTTTCCTGATTTTAAAAAGCTATATGTGCTTTTTACAGCAAAATTTACATATTATAAAATGAAACCAAAGTATAAATCTTTATTTCATTGAAAATAATCATTAAAGAAAAGGTATCTTTAGCTTCAGTATATGTTCCTAGACCTTGCTTATCTCAGGTGATCCTGTCCTTAGGGAGAGAGCTTGAAGTTCACTATAAATTGATTTGCTTTGGGGCCATATGGCAGTGCTATTTTCTCAATATATAGCATTGACCACCAAGAACATTTACTTAGAAAATCTGTGATGGATAAAAACAAATCATTGTTATTTCTTAAAAACAAAACAATCAGAAGACCTCTTTGATAGTGGTATCCTATACCATAAGAAATGATAGCACAGGGCTCGGGATTTAGCTTAGTGATTCCAGTGCCTCCCTCGCAAGCGCAAGGTCCCAAGTATGATCCCTGTACCAAAAAAAAAAAAAGAAAGAAAGAAATGATAGTACATTGTCTTTGGTGGTTTTCCTAATTTGATGTATACTTATTTCTTCTTTTATGTGTCTGTCTCTACAATTTGCTGTCACACAAAACCATCTCATTGGAAGACTTCAATTCGCCTAGAGATTTTACCTGCAGTGAAGGTGGACCTTTGTATGCACAGTGCCTTGGGGTAGAACTTACAAGAAAAAGGGCATCAGTCACTTTCCTTGTCACTGGGAAGTACCTGACCCTCATAATTTAAGGAGAGGTTTATTTTAGTTCATAGTTTTCAGAGGTTTCAGTCCATAGTCAGCTGGCTCCAAGGCAGGAAGGACATGATAGAAAACACAGCAGAGAAAAACTGCTCACATCAAGGCAGCCAAAAAGCAGTGAGGAAGGAGGAAGCAAGGAGGCAGACCCACCCTTCCAGGTCACACCTCCAGTGACCTGGCTCTTCTCATCAGGCCCGCCTTCCGAAAGCACATCCAGCTACCCACTCATCAGTGGACTCCTGTAATTCACTTTGGGAGAGCACCCCAAACCTAAAGCACAGCAAAGGGCTGGGACATCCTCAGTGTAGCCAGAACAGACTTTAAAAAATACCCTGTCAATTTTTATTTTGGTATAAAAATAGTATTCTTCATTAAGAAGACTTAAATATTTAACAATTTATTATAGTTAGAAATTCAGAGATACTAAGTAGGTGGAAATATGAAGATACAAGTAAGTAATTCTATTAGTGATCACTGTATAATCATATATAGTGCCGCTTGGGTCCTAGTCACAGATTTGTGCCAAATAGATCTCATGCGAATTACTACTTTATAGTTTTGCTACTGTTTAAATTTTTTGCACCTCTTGTTGCTAGTATTAGCTAAATAATCTCTTTGCAGATAAGAAAGAATTGCTATATTTAACATGTGATGTCTTCTCTCTCTTTTTCCCCTCCCTAAAGCTAACCAAGTGGATGCTGGGATTCTTCCTTTGGCCAACAATGATTCACATTTAATTACTGTGTTCGAGCTTCCTTTTCCTTCTTCATCAATATTCAATTAATATTGAGTAACTTACTTGTGTGGCTCATAGAGTTTCTTTAATTTTAAATATCTTTTCTTTCTGTTTACTGAATCTGTTGTATTTTTGAAAGGAATGTCCATCCATCAATCTGTCCATGTATCCATCCATTCATTTGCTTGTATTATACTTTGTTATAAAAGGAATTTAAGGAAGATTCTTAAGGGTCATGGTATTTTTATTTGAAAGTTTTGAAATATAAGTTGAATTTAAGTCAAATAGTTGCTTTTTATGACAAATTAACTTTTCTGTAAACTTTCAAACAAGTATGAAATACTATATTTTATGATTTGGAACTTGAAAGTAATATCCTTAAAAAGATGATTTTTAAAATAAATAACAAATCTGGTGCTTCCTGACTCAATAGGAAAATAAATGGAGTCTAATGCTATATATAGTATTTGTTATATAAACAACACATTAAAAACTTGACTTATTTTTGAATCAAGTACAAATGATCAGTTTTTTAAAAAGAGTTTGAAATCAGTAGATTGGAGTGATTTAGGAAGGAAATTAATAGTGAAGCAGTGGTTATTGCAAAGGGAAGTGACATCTATAAAGAAATTTTGGTTACTTCTCAGAAGGTAAAATAACAGCTCAGAGTAGTGGAGAAACAAACAATAATGGATGTTTCAAGTGATTCTACCTAACATATAGCAACAGAACAATGTTTAATTGCTTTCTGTAAGGTTAAGCAAAAATATCTGTCCTTGAAAGGGATATTAAAGTTGTATAATTTTAAATGAATAACTCTTCCTCTCTAATCATATCATCATGACTTTAAAAATAATCTCATTAAAAGGATGAATATAGGTTCTGAAAGTGTGAAAACGACTTCTGTACCGAGAATTATTACAATTACCTCTAGTCAGTACTACTGGTTAAACCACAGTCTAGGTAATTGTTTTGCAAAATCTATCATTACCTCTAAACTTATTAATATACATACTATAAAAATATGTATTATGAAGTATCTTGCATAATTTATGAATATTTTATGTATGGTATAACGTGTAAGTATTTTTACATTCCAAAATGTTCCTCAGTTAACTGCATTTCAGTAATTCAATTGTTTTCAAACAAAAGAACATTTTTTTTTTTGGTGGGCATCCAATACATGTTTAATCAATGACTAAAAGTTCTAAGGTACCATTTCCTTTTTTTCTTTGAGAGAATATATGAATTTGTGTATTTTTTTCCTGTGATTGACTTTTGTGGCACCTTCTTTCTTTTAAAATCATTAAGTTTACTGGTACATTTTAGGTACACAATATGATGACATTCATCACTGGGAATTTGTACCTTTACATGATATATCTTGGTTCTTATTTTTTCCCCATTCCCCTGCCCTCCCTGTCACTTCTCCACCCCTCCCTATTTACAAAGACTTTGATTCTGTTTTTTCCTTTTCTTATATTTATTCCTTTCCCTCCCCCTCCCACTTCCCCTTCCCCTTTGGGCTTTATCTTCCTACTTCACATTATCTACAATTTGATCCTTATTTACACTTTCAGTTTCTCATACCAGAGAAACTATTCGGTATTTACACATGTGAGTCCTATTTATTGCACTTGAGTATGGCCTCAAATAACACAAGTTTATGTTTGTCATCCATTACCAACCTAGCTGTTTTGGGTTCTGATGTGGACCCATTGGAGTGATTTTACCTATGTGGCACAGTCTCTTTCCTTTCCTCATCCAGAGGCTTCCCATGGCTGTGAGTTTAGGGAGAAGCCCAGTGGGGAAGATAAGGTTGCCTTGGCCAATGGCTTTTCCTGTTGCCAGCTAATCTCTGGTTATTTGTGGATCTACAAGAAAGCAATTGGAGAAATGGAATCCTTCCAATTCCCGAGACTGGTGCTATTCATCATTTCCTAAAACCATTTAATACTTAGCACCCAGAAAATTTCCATTAAATTATGACAGAAAAGTAATTCCATACCCTCTTTTTCCAGCCACTTTAGCCCTGGATTTAGTCATTGGCATGGTAGGACATAAAACCAGATATTCTAGGGCACATGAAATAAAAAGCAACATTTCTGTGAAGATAATTCTCCTTGTCACTTCTGTAAATGAACATTTGAAATGTGATGAGGAATCTCTATGGCAGGCAACTCAAGTAAGTGTGAAAATAAGAATATCAGTTTATTTTTTTCTATCTCCACTGAATGTTGGTTCAAAATTACATGAAAATTAATTTAAAATCAAATTTCCTTATGTCAGTTTTTTTGGATTGCTGTAACAAATACCATGCACTGAGTCACTTATAAATAATAGAAATTTATTACAGTCCTGGAGGCCAGAGGTCCAAGATTAAGTGTCTAGAGAGAGCCCTCTTTCTCGTTCATAGATGAGTGTCGTCTTCTTATAACCTCACATGCAGAATGTGTGATGGATTTCTCGCCGTCTCTTCTATAAGGGTACTGATCACATTCATGAAGGTCTACTCTCATGACCTAATCACATCCCCTAAACCCCATCTCCTAACATCATCATGCTGGTGATTAGATCAGATAAATTCTGAGGGAGCATAAGCATAGGTACCAGCTTTTCTTTGAGAACCAATGATTCCTAACTCCCCTCAAATTCAATTTTCACTTTGACTCCTGAAGGAAAAACAGATTTTTATACCTCACTTTATTTGTGTCTCAGTGTCAAATCTCTTTTACTAAAGGTTGTTATGTCTACCATTCTAATGTGTTTATGTTTAGAAACATATTTATGGGTTGAAGGAATATTTAGGATACATTTTCCAAAGCTATCTGGTTAGAACTTGTCTTCTGAGCACATGTTCACACCAATGGGGGAAAATAACTTTATGCGAAAGAAAGCACATTAAAAAGAAGCTAGTGGGGCCAGGGATTTAGCTCAGTGGTTCCAGTGCCTGCCTCACAAGCACAAGGGTCCTGAGTTCAATGCCTGATAACCCCCCCACACACACACACACCAAAAAGCTAGTAAGCTGAAAAGATCATTTCTTTCCCTAATCCCAAATAAAGTAGGAGGAAAACCAGTTAATTTGATTTACTAATTAGCAATTACTAAGTATACCACAAATGAGTGAAAATTGCAGAGCTATTTAGATCAGTAGTAAAAGCATAGGTTTGTGTTGTTTTACGAGGTCCTCCTCTTATATTACTAGACAGTGTAGGGCACGTGTGGGATGGAAGATAAGAATTATCTTAAATTACAATTTGAGTTTTCAAAACAATGAGTAGGAAAAAATGCAAGTTGGGATTTGCTTGGATTTTGCAACCCTCATCCTGGGTTTTTTGCTGAATTCTCTGCCATCCTGGCCGAAGCATGGTATTGGAGTACAAATGACTGGGTCAGCTAGGAATGCTGCTTGTGCAGTAGAACCAGGGGAGAAGCCCAAGGCAGCTGTGCCAGTTCATGGACATTAAAATAAGTTTGCATATAAAACAAGAAACCATAACTAATTAACACCAGGCAGGTGGTCTTGTTGGAAACTTAAAATCCAAACTGGGTCAGCAGGGAATACAGACTTGGCAGATAAAACTGTAACTGAAATGACTCCCAAAGACCCGCCAACTAAGCCTTGTGCCAACTGCCTTTATGAAAAAGCTTCCTGTGCCAGTCATTTCTGGGAAAATCAAGCCAAGGACAAATGACTGCCCTTCTTAAAATGAGTGTGATTACATTAAGATTTCAGAGCCTTAACATTTGTGAGGGCAGGAGTGGGATAGCGTGGATGCTGCTCCACACGCATTTATTAATAGCTGGGAAAACCATGCGGAGGGGCTGGCTGAGCTCTCAGCAGGAGAGAGGGTGTGAAGGCTTGTTGGAACGAGTTGGAGTTGCAAGGAGAAAATAGTTAGACCCCCACTGAGTGCCAGAGCAGACTCAGATACTAATAAGGGTTGAACTATCTGTGTACCAGCCAGCATGGATGAAGTGTTGAGAGTGAAAAATAAGTTTTACTGCCAAATGAGCATCAGGAGAAAGAAGACTGAGAGGGTGAGATGAAATAGAGAAACAGAGAAGGGGGTTGTCAGAGGTGTGATTTCTATCACAGGGGCACAAAGAGATGACTCAGCAATGTGTCTCTGCTTAGCTTGCTCTTCCTCCCCAAAGGGGCACGTAAAATGGTGGGATGTTGGACCTGGATGAGCCCTTAGAGATGATCTGGTTCAGCACCCTCATTTTATAGCTGAAGAGGCTGAAGGCTGAAGAGGAAGTGTCTGACCCAAGGCCATGTGCTAAATTCTTTAGCAGAGCCCTCCTAAAAACCCCAGTCTGGAGTCTTTCCATTTGTTGCCCTTTCCACCTCAAAACCAATAAATGCTATCACTGCTGCTTATGCATTCACTCACTTTAAATTAAAAGGTGAACAAAGATTCTAAAGAAAACTCTAGTTTATATAGTAATCAAAGTAATGGATGGATAGTTCCAACTGAACTGTTATAACATTGAAATAATTGATTTTAAATAGCACTGTTCTGACTGAAAGTAAACTCAGTGGAAAATGGCTTTCTTTCAGGAAGGTTTTACTTTTTCCAATTGTGAAAAATAGCGGTATACTAATCTTTAGAACTGGAAAACAGAAGACCATTTAATAAACACCATTTAAAATCCCACTACTATAATTTTATATTTCATTGTAGGTTTTTCAAAGCAACTGTCTTTTATTAAAATTAAGATTATTATACATGCCTTTAAAAAATCAACTTTATTGGATTATTTTCATTGAACAAAATGAACCCATTTTCAGGGACAGCTTTGACTTTTGGGAAGTATGTTTCGCACCCATCAGCTATTCTTGTGTGAGAAATAACTCCTTGCTGTCTTGTCCCATGCAGCTCTGCCTGTCCCAGGCCCTTCTATTTACCTCCTGGTCTCTTATACTCTATCTCGAGGTCTATGTTCCTCTAACCATTTCTCTGTGGGACTTTCTGTTTCTGGCCGTACAGATTCCTAATGAAATCTTCATGTTGAGACAGCATCCACAGCACCCTCTTCCCTTTAATTTTAACCCTAGTTAAACCCAGATTAGTGAAGGAGGGTGAGTGGGGAACAAGAAGGGTAAGGATCCATCACTCACAGTAATTCATTATTCACTAATAAAAGTGTGGTTTAAGTATTATCAAAAGATAGCTTTGATTCCTAAAAGGAAGTCTTCTTCTTTATTACATACACTATGGAAATAACCAGGACCTTTCAATATTACCTTAAAAAACTGGTGTGTTTTAACATGGTCTTATTTCCCCGTCACCCTCCTTTACCAACCCGGGTTTAACTCTGGGTTAAAATTAAGGGTAGGGGTGCTGTCAATGATTTTCCAACATGAAGACTTCATTGTGAATATGTAGGACCAGAAAACAACCATTTCTTAATTACCCTTTCATTTCTACATCAAAGACTTACTATCACTCTCTTCTGAATCACAATTCTCACCTTAATACAGTTATACATTCTTGTCCAGGAATGATATTAACATGGCTGCTACTATTAATTAGAATATAGTGCTTGGGTCTATTGCTTAATTCCTTTAGCAATCCTGTAAGATGGGCCTAGTTATTTTCAGAGTGAGAACATTATTACTTATAATAGTTATAGCATTTATCTATGCCCTAAACTAATAATTTTGTTTTCTTCTTTCTCTTATTAAAATTTATTTTAAAAAATTTTTTAAATTAAACTTCTTGGTACATTTTAGGTATATAATATAGTGACATTCATCATTGGGAATTTGCACCTTAACATAATCCATCTTGGTTCTTATTTTTTCCCCCTTCCCCTACCCTCCCTTCATCCCCTTCACCCCTCCCTATTTACATAGACTTTGTTTCCATTTTTTTTCATTTTCTCATATTAATTCCATTCCCTTCTTTCCTTTCCCCTACCCCTCCCACTTCCTCTTCCCATTTGCCCCTTTTCTTCCTTTTTAACATTATCTATTATACCTTTTAGTCCTTATTTATACTTTCAGTTTCTCATGTCAGAAAAACTAATGAGTCTTTACACATGTGTGTCCTATTTATTTCACTTGAGTATCACCTCAATGTGCATCCATTTAGCTATAAATGTCTACTTTCTCATTCTTTATGCCTAAATAGTACTCCATTTTATATAAAAAAAACACATTGTCTTTATCCAGTCTCCAGTTGATGTGCAAGTGGGCTGCTTCCAAGTTTTAGCTATTACAAATTGTGCTGCTATGAACATGGGGTCACATATATCACTATGGTATGATTCTTTTAATTCTTTTGGGAAGATACCCAGCAGGGGAATAGCTGGGTCAAATGGGACCTCTTAGCCCTAGTTCTTTGAGGTATCTCCATGCTGATTTCCAGAGTGGTTGCACCAGTCTACACTCCCACCAGCACTGGTGCAGGGTTTCTCTTTCCCCACTGTCCCACCAGCATTTGTTATTGGTTGATTTCATGATAACAGCCATTCTTTCTGGAGTAAGGTGGAATCTCAGCATTGTTTTCATTTGCATCTCTTGAATGACCAGTGATGTTGAACATTTTTTCATATGTTTATTTGCTATTTCTACTTCTTTATCTGAGAAATGTTTGTTGATTTCAGAGGCTCATTTTTGGATTGGGTCTTTAAGTTTGGGAGGTCTGATTTGTTTAAGTTCTTTATAGATTCTAGATAGTAGACCTTTGTCTGAGAAACAGCTGGTGAGAATTTTTTCCAACCTTGTAGGTTGTCTCTTCACACTGTTGGTGGTTTCTCTTGCTATGCAGAAGCTTTTGAATAAGAAGAGATCCCACTTGTTGATTGTTTGTGCTAGTTGACGGGCAACTGAGGTTTTGTTCATAAAATCTTTTCCTATGCCAATGTCTTCAAGAGTTCCACTTAACTTGTCTTCCAGGTGATTTAATGTTTCTGTTTTAATATTTAGATCTTTAATCCATTTCGATTTTAGTTTAGTGCATGGTGAGAGATATAGGTCTAGTTTTAGTCTTTGGCAAGTTGAAATCCAATTTATCCAGCATCATTTATTAAAGAGGTTATCTTTCCTCCAGTGAGGGTGTTTGTCAAAAATGAGGTGGCTGAGTGTGTCTGGAGTTGTTTCTGCATCTTCTAATCTGTTTTACTGGTCCTCGGGTCTGTTTCTTTGCCAGTACCATGCTATTTTTATCACAGTAGCTTTGTAGTATTGTTTCAAGTTGGGGGTTCTAATACCCTCTGCCATGTCTCTGTTGCCTAGAATTGCTTTTGCTATTCTAGGTCTCTTCTTGTTCCAAATGAATTTTTGGATTGTTTTCTCAAGGTCCATGAAGTATGCTGCTGGGATTTCAATTGGGATTGCATTGAATATATATAGCAGTTCTGGAAGTATGGTCATTTGCACTATGTTGGTTCTTCCTACCCAGGAGCAAAGGATATCTTTTCATATTCTGTTTCCTCTTTCATCTGTTTCATCTGTTTTTTAGAGTGCTATAGTTTTCAGAGAAGAGGTCTTTGATTTCTTTGGTTAGGTTGATTGCTAGGTATTTCAGTTTTTTGGATGTTATTGTGAAAGGAATTGTTTGCCCTATTTCTCTCTCAGTGAGTCTGCTGTTCATGTACAGGAAGGCTATTGATTTTTGTGTGTTGACCTTGTGTCCAGCTACTTTACTGAATTTGGTTACTAAGTCTTGAAGACTTTTGGTGGAGTTCTTGGGGTCTTCTATATAGAGTATCGTGTCATCTGCAGATAATGACAATGTGATTTCTTCATTTCCTATCTTTATTCCTTTTATTTCTTTCTCTTGTCTAATTGCTGTGGCTAATGTTTCCAAAACTATATTGAATACAAGTGGTGATAGTGGACATGCTTGTCTTGTTCCTGATTTTAATGTGAAGAATTTCTGGTTTTGACCATTCAGTATGTTATTGGCTATTGGTTTTTCATAGATGGCTTTTATCAGATTGAGGTAGAGACCATCTACTCCAATTTTTTGTAGGTTTTTTTTTTTAAATCATGAATGCATGTTGGATTTTGTCAAGTGCTTTTTCTGCATCTGTTGATATGATCATACGGGTTTTGTCCTTGGCTCCATTGATATAGTGTATTACATTTATTGATTTGCGTATATTGAACCATCACTGCATCCCTGGGATGAATCCTACTTGGTGTGGGTTTATGACATTCTTCATGATCATCTGCATTCTGTTGGCCAGTATCTTATTAGGGATTTTTGCATCTATGTTTATAGTGAGATTGGCCTACAGTCGTCTTTTTCGGTTGGGTCTTTCTCTGTTTTGGGGATCAAGGTGATGGTCGCTTCCAGGAATGAATTTGGGAGTATTACTTCTGATTCAATTTCATTGAAGAGTTTAAACAGTAGTGACAATAGTTCCTCTCTAAATGTCTTGTTGAATTCAGCTGTGAAGCCATCAGGGCCTGGGCTTTTCTTAGTTGGTAAGTTTTTAATTATGTTTTCAATTTTGTTGGTTGATATTGGGTTGTGTAGAATTTTTAGATCTACTTCATTCAACTTTGGTAATTCATATGTATCGAGGAATCTGTCCATTTCCTCTGTGTTTTCCATCTTATTGGCATATAGCTTCTCAAAGTAGGTATTGATGATCCTCTGGATTTCTGCTGGGTCTGTTTTAATTTCAGACTTTTCATTCCTAATTGCATGGATTTGGGCCTTTTCTTTCCTTTTTCTGATGAGATTGGCTAAGGGTTTGTCAATTTTCTTTATTCTTTCAAAGAACCAAGTCTTGGCTTCATTGATTTTTTTGTATAATTCTCTTAGTCTCCATTGCATTGATTTCTGCTCTGATCTTTATAATTTCCTTCCTTGTATGAGCTTTGGGTTTGTCATACTCTTTCTAGAAGCTTGAGGTTCACCATCAGGTTGTGTAACTGAGCTTGCTGTTTTCCTCATGTGAGTATTTACTGCTATGAATTTCCCTTGTAAGACTGCTTTCATCGTGTCCCATAGATTCTGATATGTTGTATTGTCATTGTGATTTAATTGTAGGAACTGTCTGATTTCTTCTTTAATTTCATGTGTGACCCATTGGTTATTCAGAAGTGTGTTGTTTAGTTTCCATGTGTTTATGAAATTCTTATGGTTTCTTTCCTTTTTTCCCTATTAAGTTTATTGGTACATTTTAGGAGTAAAATACAGTTACATTCATCTTTGGGACCTTGTACCATTGCATAAATATCTTGGTTCTTATTTTTTGCCCCTTCCAGTGCCCTCCCTTCACCCCCTCCACCCTTCCCTATTTGCAAAGACCTTGTTTCCATTTTTTTTCTTTTCTCATATTTTTTCTTTTCCCTTCTTTCCTTTCCCCTACCCCTCCCACTTCTCCTGCTCCTTTAGACCTTTTCTTCCTATTACACCATATCAATTATACATTTTTAAAATTACAGTACCAAGATCTTGGAGACGTTACCACAGATTTTACAGAATTTAAAAGGATATAGAAAGCATATTACAAAAATCTTTTTTGAAATAAATTTGACAACTTCTAAAAAGTATCTTGGAAGACAAATCAATGAAATTAATGCTTGAGGAAATATACAATTTGAATAGCACCTATTAAGGAGAGTACATTCCTAGCTTGAAAACCTACCTATAAGACAACAACAGGCTCACATACATTTTTTTTTCTTTAAATTCTTTTATTGGTACATTTTAGGTATACAATACATTTACATTTCTCACTGGGAACTTGTCCCTGTACATGGTGTACCTTGGTTCTAATTTTTTCCCCATTCCCAGCCCTCCCTTTACCCCCTCCACCCTTCCCTATTTACAAAGGATTTGTTTCCATTTTTTCCATTTCTCATCATTTTTCCTTTCCTTTCTTTCCTTTCCCCTACCCCTCCCACTTCCCCTACCCCTTTGGACCTTTTCTTCCTGTTTTGCATTATCAATTATTCATTCTAATCACTGGTATATTTCAGGTATATAATATAATGACATTCATCATTGGAAATTTGCACTTTTACATAATCTCTCTTGGTTCTTATTTTGCCCTCTTCCCTGCCCTCCCTTCAACACCTCCATCCCTCCCTATTTACAAAGACTTTGTTTCCATTTTTTCATTTTCTCTTATTAATTCCATTCCATTCTTTCCTTTCTCCTACCTCTCCCCTACCCATCCCACTTCCCCTTCCCCTCTGTCCCTTTTCTTCCTATTTAATATTATCTATTATACCTTTTAGTCCTTATTTACACTTTCAGCTTCTCACATTAGAGAAACTATTTGATATTTACATGTGTGTCCTATTTATTTAACTGAAAAATTATATCGAACATTTAAAGCAGAAAAAGAAGGAACACTTCTCCCCTCATTTTAGGAAATCAACATTGTGCTAATCCTAAAACTGGATAAAGATAATAGAAGAAGAAAGTATGAACATAGATAGAAGTATAACAAAACAAACTATTATAAATCAGATCTGGCCGTATGGAGAAAGTGGTTTTATTATAGGAATGGCAGTGTTGGTTCAGCATTGGAAGATCCACCCCCAAAAGTCATCATTTTAACAGAGGAAAGGAAAAAGCCATATGATCCTGTCACTAGTTGGAGAAAAAGTATTGGCCTAAATTCTACACCTGATCATGGGAAAAGCTATCAGGAGACTAGAAGTAGAACAGAACTTTCTCAACAGATCAAAGATATGTATTCCATACTTCCAGCAAAAACAACTTACATGAATGGAAAAGATACAATGCTTTCTCCCTAAGGTGTGGAACAAGGGCAGATATGCCTACTCTTCATCTGTCCATTAAACTTTGAAACATAGGCCCAAACCAAAATAGTCTGGCAATAAAATGACACAATTAGGATAGGACTGGCAAGGTAGAAGCAGAATCTTTAAATGTAGGTAAAATAATCATCTACAGAGAAAATACTAAGAAATCTCTAGGAGCCCCTAGAACTTGTATTTGAATTTAGCAGGATTAGAAAACACAAGGTATATATTAAAAATTAAGGTCTATGTATACTTGCTATAAATGAAGAGTTGGATATTGAAATTTAAAAGTTATGTAGGAATACAAAGGACCTAGAAAAGTTAAAAAAAAAAAGTGTTGGAAGACATTTAGGACCTAATTTTAACACTTCCTCTAAAGCTGCAGTAATCAAGGTAGTGTTGGTGTAAGGAAAGACATAGAGATCTTTGGAATAAATCAGAGAATCTACAAATAGAACCACTCATATATGGTTCCCTGAGTTTTGAAAGATTATTTAACATTAGCATTTTATAGAATATAAACTCAATTCAAGAGCAGAGGAAAAGATAGTGTTTTCAGCAAATGGCACTAGAATACCTGGTATCCATATATAAAAAATTAACCTCAACCTTTTATTTCCATACACAAAAATAACTTGAAAAGACCTATGAACCTAAATATGAAAGACTAAAACTATAAGACTTTAAGAAGAAATTATAAGGGAAAATGTTTATGAATTCAGGGTAGGCAAGAACTACCTAGGATACAAAAGACATGATGTATAAAAGAAAAAAAGTGATAAATGAGATTTCATCAAAATTTAGAACTTTAAATGACATCATTAAAATGAAAAGTAGTCCTTAAACAGACCATATTTACAATACATACAACCTATGACCAGAATATATAAAGAACTCTTACAGCTCATTAATAGACAACCCAATTAAAAAGTAGACATAAGAAGATGATAAATAGCCAGTATAGCACAAGGAATGGTGTGCAACTCTAGAATCAGAAAAATACTAATCAGTACAATAATAAGATTGAATTATACACTCATTAGGGAGATGAAGTCAAAAGTTTTAAAACCCTTGTCATGACTTTTTGTTGGATTCTCCCCCTTTGTGTTTAATTTGTCACGTCCGATGGATTCATTCTGCTGGGTTTCCTGGGGTTGTGATCCTCATTGTCTTTTCCTAGGGTATTGTCTAAAATTTGTTGGAGTGCCGGTTTGGTATTCATGAAGTTCCTGAGGTGCTCTTTATCATGAAAGTATCTTATTTCTCCATCAATTTTGAAAGATAGTTTTTCAGGGTACATCAATCTGGGTTGGAGGCTGTTTTCCTTTAGGGCTTGAAATACATCACTCCAAGGCCTTCTTGCCTTGAGGCTTTGCATTGAGAAGTCTGCTGTGATTCTGATGGGCTTTCCTTTGTATGTGATTTGTTTCTTTTCTCTCACTGCTTGTAGAATTTTATTCTTCTGTTGGGTTTCTGGAATCCTAACTATTATATACCTATATGTAGATTTTTTCTTGATCAAGGTGAGTTGGAGTCCTGTATGCCTCACTTATCTGTATGTCAAGTTCCTTTACCCTACTTGGGAAGTTTTCTGAAATTACTTCTGTGAACAGTTTTTTTTATGTCATCTGCACTCTCTCCTGTTTCTTCATTGACTCCAATCAGTCTTATGTTATTCTTCTTTGCATCATCTAGCAGCTGCTGGATTGATTTCTCATGGCCCCTTACAATTTTAAAGCAATTTTTCTTTTCTTGGTCACTAATTTCAATCTTCTATATCTGAAATTCTGTCCTCACATTGGTTCATTCTGCTGCATAGACTTTCAATGGAGTTTTTAATCTCCTGGAAATCTGTTTGGATCTGTTTTTTGGATTCCATTTGTTTCCTATGTTGGGATTCCATCACGTTCCTCAGATCCTCTATTTTTTTATCTGTGTCCTCTCTAGATTTATTAATCATGTCTTGCACTATGGGCACAATCTCTGCTGCTATCTGAGAAATTATTTTTGATTTCATTTTTTCTAGATCCTCTTTTATTGCCAATTCAGGGAGTCCAGGTGGTTGAGTATCAGAGTGTTCCATCTCGTTTCCCTTTGTGGTTGCTGTAGGTGATCTGGAAGTCTGTTTTTGAGGGTTGTTTATGTGTCTTCTCATTTCCACGGAGGCGGGGGGTGCTGCTGGTGCCCCCTCGGCTCACCTCCTATGCCCTGGGAGCAGTGGAATGGTGGCTAAGGAGCCTCCTCCTGGGTGCTGGGATTGGCTCACCTCCTCTGCTCTGGGAGTGGTGGTATGGTGGCCCATTCTTGCGGTTTCTTTTGCTATTGATCTCCAATTTCATCACACTATGTTCTGATAATGTACAAGGTATAACTTCAATTCCTTTGCATTTACTTAAACATGTTCTATGAGTGAGTATGTTATCTATTTTGGAGAACAACCTATGTGCAGCTGAAAAGAATGTGTATTCTGATTTTGTGGGGTGGAACACTCTGTAAACATCTAAGTTCATTTGTTCAAGAGTTTGAGTTCTAGTATTTTGTTGCTTTTTTTTTGTTTAGTTCATGCATCTATTTGGGACAGTGGGGTATTTAGGTCCTCCACTACTATTGTATTAGTGCTTATTCGATTTTCCATGTCCATTAGTATTTGTTTTATATAGTTGGGTGCACTAGTGTTTGGTGTATATATATATATATATATTTATGATTGTCATCTCTTCCTCTTTGTTCCCTTTACAAGGATGTAGTGTCCTTCTTTGTCTCCTTTAATTAGTGTTGGTTTGAAATTCACTTGATCTGGGAAGAGTATAGCTACTCCTGCTTTTTTCAGGATCCTTTCCCATGGAGTATTGTTTTCCACCCTTTCACTTTCAGTGTATGAGTATCTTTTTGAATTAAGTGTGTTTCTTGTATGCAGCCTAGTGTTGGCTCTTGCTTCTTGACCCATTCTGCCAGTTTATTTCTTTTGATTGGTGAATTGAGACCATTAACATTGATGGTTATAACTGATATGTATTGACTTATCCTTGTCATGACTTTTTCTTTCTGTTGGTTTTCCTCCCTCTGCATTTAATTTCTTGTTGTGCCAGATGGATTCATTCTGTTGGGCTTCCTGGAGTTGTGATCCTCATTGTCTTTTCCTAAGATATTGTTTAAAATTTTTTGGCATGCTGGTTTGGTATTCATGAAGTTCCTAAGGTGTTCTTTATCATGAAAGTATCTTATTTCTCCATCAATTTTGAAATATAGTTTTGCAGGGTACATCAATCTGGGTTGGAGGTTGTTTTCCTTTAGGGCTTGAAATATATCACTCCATGATGTTCTTGCCTTGAGGGCTTGTGTTGAGAAGTCTGCTGGGATTCTGATGGCTTTCCTTTGTATGAGATTTGTTTCTTTTCTCTAACTGCTTGTAGAGTTTTGCTATTCTGTTGGTTTCTGGAATCTTAACTATTATATGCATATATGTAGATTTTTTTTTATCCCAGCTAGTTGGAGTCCTGTATGTCTTGCTTATTGTATGTCATGTTCTTTTCCCCTACTTGGGAAGTTTTCTCCCACTACTTCTGTGAACAGATTTTTATGTCATCTGCACTGTCTCCTGTTTCTTCGTTGACTCTGATCAGTCTTATGTTATTCTTCTTTGCATCATCTAGGAGGTGCTGGATTGATTTCTCATGGTCCCTTACAATTTTAAAGCAATTTTTCTTTTCCTGATCACTAATTACAATCTTATCTCCTACATCTGAAATTCTGTCCTAACATTGTTTCATTCTGCTATGTAAACTTTCAATGGAGGTTTTAATCTCCTGGAAATCTGTTTGGATCTGGTTTTTTTATTCCATTTGTTTCCTATGTTGGGATTCCATCATGTTCCTCAGCTCCTCTATTTTTTTTTCAATCTGTGTCTCCTCTAGATTTATTAATCATGTCTTGCACTATGGATATGATTTCTGTTGTTATCTGAGAAATTTTTTCTGATTTCATTTTTTCTAGATCCTCTTTTGTTGCCAGTTCAAGGAGTCCATGTGGTTAAGTGTCAGTTTGTTCCATCTATTGCCCTTTGGGGTTTCCTTAGGTGATCTGGAAGTTTGGTTTTGAGACTTGCTTATGTGTCTTCTCATTTCAACAGATGCAGCCTGCTGTGCCTTTCTTGAGGCAACTTTTTGCTCAGCCAGTGGTCTTCAGTTCTGAGCAAGCCACCGAGTGGCCTTTTCTCTGCTGGTCACCAGTGTACCAATTCCTGAGTTCAGAGTGGTGGCCTTCTGGATGCTTGAGGTGGCCTATTGTCTGGGAGGGCCTTTGGCTGGGGGCTGTGCACTCCAGACCCTCGTGTCTGAGCATGATTATGGCTAGGGTCTCCACAGAGTTGCTGATGGTATTGGGACGAGCCTCTGGCTGTTGCTTGTGCCCTTGTGCAGCTCTGTTCCAGGTGGGCCCTAGGCTTGGGCCTGTTTGCTCAAGTGGTGGCGGGTCAGGGCTGGGCCCTGGCTAGACCTGCCTGAGCCAGGCTGCTATGGTGCACACCACTGCTTGCTGGGATCTGCATCCACTTACTGATGGTATGGGGTGGGTCTCTGGCTGATGTTTGTGTGCCTCTAAAATTTATTAATAAGAGTGAATTTTATATCACAATATTTAAATAATAGAATATTAAAGGAAATGTATGAACTCTGCATTCTCTCATGGGAAAGGATTAGTGTGCTTTCATCTGTACCATTGTGATAGGCATAAAGGTGGCTTTGATATTATCTTTATTCAGGAATTATTTCCCTCAAGGAATGTATGTGACTGCCATATTGTGAAGAGGTGGCCTGTGATTATCCTTTGATGTGTCAACAGGGCCAGACTATATGGTCCCCAGTTATTCACTCAAACATCAATCTGTGTGTTGTTTTTGAAGGTGTTTTATACATGTGATTAAATTCTACCATCATTTGACTTTAACAAGGGAGATCTTACACAGTCTGGTAGGCCTGTTTTTGTCTATCTTGTGTGGCTATCACAGAATATCATAGACCTGATAGTTTACAAAGGAAACAAACTTATTTCTCACAGTAGAACCTGGGGAGTCCAAGATCAAGGTGGCAGCAACAGGTAAGGGCCTTTGTGTGGAGTCATCACATGGTGAGGGGCCAGGGGCACCAGAGCAAGAGGCAAACCAAACTTGGTATTATAACAACCTACTCTCATGGTAACTAACCTGTCCCTTTGATAATGGCATTAGTCACCTCTAGTTACCTCTTAACAGGCCTCACTTCCCAACACTGTTGCTTTGGCAATAGATTCTAACATGTTAAGTTTGCCATATTCAAATTTTAGCAACTTGATTCAATCAGTTGACACAGAGCCATGTCTTCTGTGAAAAGGAGGAAATTCCTTCTGTAGACAGCAGGATTAGCCCATGCCATGGCTTCCAGGTCACCCTTCCTGATCATCTGCCCTGTGGATTTTAACTTGCATAACTAGCCCCCATAATCATGTAAGGTAATTCCATGTAGCAAACCTCTTAGAGCATCTCTTGCTGGTTCTGTTTCTCTGGTTGAAGCTTTGCTGACTTGGGAAAAGAAACACCTCCAAGCCAGATGGCTCCAGGTAGCAGAGGTGAGGCTACTACTGCACGCATTTGCTTCCCCTTCCTACCAGGTGGCTCAGTCGCCTTCCCATTTGGCTGGTATTCTCTGCCCTGATCTGGCTACCCTAGATCCTGTCCTGGATTCTGCTTTGTATCCTGCTTACATTGAATCTTTGTTTTTTTTCTTTTTTCTTTTTGGTACTGGGGATTGAACTTGAGTCCTTGCACTTGCGAGGCAGCTGGCAGAACCACTGAGCTAAATCCCTGGCCCACTTTGACTTTTATTAAAGGCACAGCATAGAGGAAAATGTTTCAGTTTATCATGTGTAGCTGTGGAATACAGTGATCTGTCCAGACAGCTTAGAATTTAGCTTGTACTTTTCACTTTAACCAATTGGTTATTGATAAGCTTATTTTTTATAATTTGTGGCACCAACATGGACAGATTTTTAGAATCATTGCTGAGATTGAAATTACAGTTACTAAACTGTGGAATTCAATTTGTTTTAATTTCATTATAAATAACCATATGAATTTTTCTTCCCCATGTGGCAAGACTCTTATTGAATGTTTTATTTTTTGAAGGATGATTCCTCAAATTTATTAGACTTACAGGGATGAAAAGTTTTCACAAGGCAGATTTTGAGGGATGTCCTATGTTTACAGGCTTTTTTGAGAATCTTGCTGTGGAAAGGGGTCAACACTGAACTCCAGAGGTCTGTACTTAAATGGAGAAGCAATGGATTTTCAACTTATCAAATGCAGTACCTTTTCTTTATAAGAAATAAATATTGCTTATATCACATTTGCTATTTAAAAATGAGACTTATTGATAATAGATCATATACATATTAAGAAAACCATAGTATGGTAGAATGTGCTAACAAAAAAGTAGCTAAAACTAAAAGAAAAAAATTTACAACAAAATAATACCTAATTCCCAAACTAAATGTTTAGACATGGCTACATGAGGAAATTTAATGAAGGAGTCAACTGTTCAACTCATCTGAGGTCCCTATTAATACCATAGCTGCATATGTGGGCTGGATATATGTGTCATAGTGGTGGCTTAATTATTATGGGGAGTGATACATTTAGTGATGTGGTTTTCTGATACAGTGAACTCCTTAGTGGACCTCAGAGAAAAAAATTACAATTTTCCCTTGATTTACATGGTGGTTGCATTTCAGGAAAACATACTGCATATTAAGATGGTATAAATGTACTTTCTGTTCAAAATTGAGTTAGTTTACAACCTCAGAGAATTAACAGTTATATTTTTGTAAGCCCCAGAGAGCAGAGAATATGTTTCACTCAGAACTTCTGAAATAGTATTTAGCACATAGTAGGCTTTTAGTAAATATTTGCATGAATCCATGAAAATTTTTCCTCTCTAAAAAATTAAGCAGGACTTTTGGAAGTTGTGTAGGTTGAAGGACAATTATGTACTGTGCAGGACTGCCCCAGAAGCCACAGGAGGACTAGCATTTGTTGCCCTTACTCACTAAAGCCAGAAATGTTCCTAATTATTTTGGGAACCCAAACCTACTACCACAAATTTCCAAATTGCCCATTTGGGTGTACTATTGAGAACCACAGAATTAAGTAATAATGTGGGCACAGCATCTGTTCATTAGATGCTAGGAAAAACCCATTCACAGGAACGATGCCTTAGTCAGTAGAGATGAGGCAGCTCTGTTCCAGAGAATGTCTGCTTTGAGGTATGTGCCCAATCATGTGGCTGTAACACTGGGAGAAAAGGTAGTCAGTCACTACAGGTTTTGGTAGGGTGGATAGGATGCAGGGAACAACCACAGTCAGTTCACAGGGAGCTTTGTGTGAGTTAGAGAAAGGTACTTGCTCTGGACAGACCAGTTAGATAAAGAACCATAGCTGGCACCTGATGGAACACATGACTGGTCACATGACTTGATAAGTGGTACTCTGCCTAGAATTCTGCCTCCCCTTCTGGCCTCTTGGTCAAAGTGCTTCATTGCAGGAGTCACACATATCTTTTCTCACTTTCCAGATGAGACAGAAATCAAGAGCTAAGAGCAAAAGATAAATTCCAGACTAAGTAGATGGGTGGATGGCTCAGGATGGCACTGATAGCTTTACCATATTCTGGAAAATCATAGCCTGGGTAAAAAAAATTGTGAGTGGCGAAGGTAAGTGGTAAAGTGCCAAGAAAAACATAGATAAAAAGATGGTAAATTTAGAAAATTCCCCCAATAAGTTTAAGGGATATCCTCTTCATATTTTGGGTAGTAAAGGTAGATAATACTTATATATTATTCTAGATGCATTTCCGTATCAACATTTGGGACTTTAATTATCACTGCATTTGGGGTGATGAAGCCTTGGGATATTTGAATTCCAGCTAAATACATACTTAATTGACATGCACAGGGAAATCTATTTAGTAGCTTTCTATAGTGGTAAATATTTTGGTGGGAACAGATATTTTTGAGTGTCCAGGGAATCTGCCTCCCAGAATCAAAGGGCCTTCCTGGTGAGGATGAAAGAAGAGAAGGTCTTAAAGGAAAATTCTTTAGATTGACCTTTTCTGTCTTATGCCAAACTCTTTTTGTCACTGTCTTCTATGCCCACAAGATTTCTCTTCAGCCTTATTGAATGAATGTAGAGAAACAACATCTGATTTATTAAGGCTCATTGCCCTGTCATTTTGTTTCTCTTTTCCATGACTTCCTTATAAATCAGAATTCTCCTTTCATAGATCCGCCACAAGGAAGCCCCTAGTCCTACCAGGAGGCTTTCTCTAAACCTGTGCAGGGTGGGAGCATGAGTGAGGATGGGCTAAGTTATACAAATAACATGAAAGTCTTGATGTCTTAACAGAACAAAACTTTAGCTTTCCTGATGTGTCCAGACCAATTTTCTGGGATGGCAATGGTTTAAACCCTGGGATGCTTCTGTGTTCCTTCTTATACTTCTATCTCAGTAGGTTCTTCCTTAATCATCATACCATAGAAAGAGAGTTCTATAGTGTATCTACTCAGTAATTTAATTCCTTGACCCAGAAATAGGACCTATCACTTTTGCTTACAGCTAATGATTAGATTTGAGGGAGTTGTCGTCTTGTGCTCAGGTGAGGAGCATCATGTATGAATGAACATTGAGAGTGAAGTATGACTCCCATGTGTGCCAAGTGGATTAGTCTACACAGGCTGCCATAACAAAATACCACAGACTGGATGGCTAAAACAACAGAAATATATTTTCTTATAATTCTGAAGAGTATAAGTCAAAAATCAAGGTGTTGGCAGGTGTTTCTTTCTTTGGCTTCCAGCTGACTACTTCCTCACCATGCCCTCATATGGCCTTTCCTCTATGTGCATGCATCCCCTGGGATTTCTCAATATGTCCAAATTCTTCTTACAATGGCACCAGTTAGACTGAATTAAAGTCTACCCTCATTGTCCCATTTGAATTTAATCACTTCTTTGAAAGCCCTGTCTCCAGTCATATTCTGAGCTATGTGGGATTAATATTCAGCATATGAATGTTGACAGGGACACAATTCAACACATAAATCAAGTAACACTGAGGTTTTTGTCCAGGCAGCGTGTCCCACCTGTTGTTGAGATCCCAATACACATTTCATGCCAAGGTCCAAGTGTCAGCTTTCCCCTAATGTTTGTTGCCTCATTGTACTTGTCCTAAGCTGCAGGCCATAGTTAACCTTTGGGTATGTATTCTTTTGTCTGAGTGGGATTCTTTTCTCACATTATTTGGTGATGGCTGGTAGGAGCCAACATGTACTGGAGATAACTTGGATATAAGCAATGGTATTATCCCTAGAGACAAAACTGAAGATTGGGAGATACTTCATTAGCATTCTTTTTCAACTTTTTTGTGTTTCTGTCTTAAGAAGCTGTAAAAGGGGTCATTCTTGTCCTTCTGTCACTAGGTGTGGAGTATATAAAATGTGATAAAATGTGAAACTATATACAATACATGATGTGGGAAAAGCTATGTGGTCCAGTAGGCAGAGGCTGAGTTGAAGGGGTAAGGATGGCATAAAGAGAAGAGGAGGGGACACAAGGTAGACAGTATCAATGTTTCCTCTGCCTCACTGTCACCCCTCATGCAGACATACTGACAGGCACATACGCTTGGACCTCAGAAGCCAGCACTGTCCTGCTTAGAACAGGGCTGAGACAGTCAAAGCCTAATAGGTGACCTTGGGGGAAGACTCTGGGCCACGTAGGGCCCCTTCCTTGATTGTAGTGTTGGGTGCTTGGCCTTATTCCTGTTTGTCCACATAAAATTTTCTCCTCCTGGCCGGCTGTCAGTCTTCTGTCAGACATCACTTGAAAAGGACTGTTTCTGAGCTACCTTGAAGGAAAGGAGGCATCAGATATGAAAGCAATTGCTGTGAGCTTTCTCTCTGTCCTTTGGCCACACGACTGCCCAGAAAGGAAAGGAAAGCATAGTCCCTAGTGCCAGTATAAAGATGGAATGGCGTTTGTGATGCTCCCAAGTCTCTACCCCAGCAAGTGCCACTTTCTTTGGTTTGAAGCACATGCAGCAGCCAGATAGTGAGCCACTAAAGAAAGGAAAGTTGGCACTGAAGAAGATGAACCAGGAGTCATGGCCTAGTTTAGGGTTAGGATCAGTCATGCCCAAGGATCACCAAGAATAGAAGGAATGGTGGTATACCTCACAGTAGGATCAGTAGCAGAACTGAGAGCTAGCTAATGACTGTCTTCCCCTGGCCTTGTGCATATGGCTATGAGACTCAGGCGAGTCCAACAAATTAAAGTTTAAGGTCAAGAAACAATACAGAAATGGTCATTACACAGTCTCATTTCCACTGCCTTGGAATTATTCTCAGTGGTCTCAAGGTGGGAAACTTCAATGGTAACAATGAGGATAAGGCCCATGAACCAAGAGCTGATATTTCTGAAGATGGCCATCATGATGGCTAAATTTTATGAGTCAGGTCCCCACCAGTGGTGGGGAACCTTTGGCACACATGCCACAGTGGGCTGTTTCTTACTGTTGAAGGCTCTAAAAGGTTCATTATCACTGATGTAGACTATGGTGCTCAGTTGTTTGGTCAACGCTAATTAATATTGCTATGATTATATTTTGTAGATGGGATTAATCTATAATCAGTAGCTTTAAATAAAGAAGATTATCCTCAGTAATGTGGGTGAGTCTCATCTAATCAGCCAATGGTCTTAAGAGCAAAACCTACCTGAGGTGTGAAAAGAAGAGATTCTGTATTAATTGTGTAACACAGAACTCTTTTGTGAGTTTCTAGCCTGTGGCCTGCCCTGCAATATTTTGGGCTTTCCAGCCCCTACGACCATGTGAGCTGATTCTTTGAAAATATACTTTTTATATACAAATCTATTGATCTGTATCATTAGAGAACCATGGCTGATACGGTCATGGTAGGTAAACTCTTGAAGGAAGGCTGTTGGTTGAGATCTATAATCTCATGTATCTCCTTGAGAATATCTGAGTCATCTTTTTTATGAATCAGGCAAGCTTCTGTTCCTCAGGATCTTTGACCCTGAGCTGCTGTTGGTAGGAGCAGAATTTCTGTTTGGTTCCAGCAGGTGGTCAAAAGAAAAGGACCACACAGATCTGGTCATGACTAGGATGGTAAACCTCTCTGAAATGCATTGGCCACTCATAGTATGTGGCCATGGAGCTGCTCAGCAGAAAGGCCATGGACAAGGTGATGATGGGGATGGTCTTGAAACATCAATCTCAGGTTCCCCTTTGTCAGGATGGCTGTGACTAGTAGGGTGACCACCAGATTTGCAGAGCCTGCAGGAACTTGGCATCTGCTTCAGCAGGAAGAAGCTGAAGCAAGATATGAGGAAGATGGCATATGGGACTAGAACATGTCTGGAGATATGAAGAGTGCAAGAAACCTTGCATATACCTGCTGATCATGGTCTGTGATATATTTTGGAACTGGTTCAGATAGTTGGTGAAGTACTTATTGGAGATCACGAAGAAATTCCAGGAAGGTGAACCAGGTGAGCTGGTGTCTCTCCTGTAGCTGGTGGCTGGTTGTTACGGAAATGGAATTCTAAGTTCTACCTATTGGCATTAGGGCCAGAATTGGAGGGGTGCTGGGCAGTCTCTGAAAGAAGGTCAGGGTCCGGCAAAGAGGTTATCCATAACCTTCCCTGTGTCATGTGGTTTGGAATAGAAGCATTTTCAGTTAGGAAGGAGACTTCCAAGCTTCTCAGCACCATCCTCCTTGTAAGAGGCTATGGGCATAGAATTATTTAAGAAGAATTTTAAATAAGACTACCTACTTCAAACTATCAACTCTGCTGCTTCTAATTTGACAAAAGGCCCAAATCTCTTCACTGGAGGAAAGATGGCTTCTAACAAATGGTGCTGGGAAAACTGTCTATCTGCATGCTGAATTTTGAACCTAGACCCATATCTCTCACCGCACACTAAACTAAAATTAAAATGGATCAAAGATCTAAATATTAGAACAGAAACAATCCATTGGAAGACAAAATAGATAAATCTCTTAAAGACATAAATGTAGGCAAAGACTGCATGAACAAAATCCTGATTCTACAAGAAATAATACCAAGCATCAACAAAAGGAATCACATCAAATTAAAAAGCTTCTGCACAGCAAAGGGAACTACCAACAGAGCAAAAAGACAACTCACAGAATGGGAAAACTTTGTCAGTTACTACTCAGACAGAGGACCAATATCTAGAAAATATAAAGAACTAAAAGAAATTAGACCCCCCAAATTTAAAGACCCAATTAAGAAATGCACATCTGAAATGAATAGACACTTTTCAGATGAGAAAATACAAACAGCCAATAAATACATGAAAAAAATGTTGAACGTCACTGGAATGGCTTTCTTGCTCTAGGCTCTGAAAACATTGCAAATTCTTAAGAGACACATTTTAAAGTGCCAAAATGCCATTGACTCTAAGATTAGTATAATTTTCAGTTCAGTTAGAAGTTGCTATCTAATCAACAGTTACTTGTTAACACTCAATTAAAAATAAGAATGAGGGTCGGGGATTTAGCTCAGTGGTTCTGCCACCTGCCTCGAAAGTGCAAGGTCCTGGGTTCAATCTCTGGTACCAAAAAAAAAAAAAAAAAGAATGAACCTCAGTTTTTAACAGAATTATAGTATATGAATCAAGATGCAATTAGTATCCTTGAAAAATGCACAAGGTATTGTTTACTCAGAGATGAAAATGCACAAGTATTATTGTGGCTGAATGAGAAAAACATGGTAGCTAATTTTTTTTTTGGTACTGAGGATCAAACTCAGGTCCTTGCACTTGTGCAGCAGGTGGCAAAACCGCTGAGCTAAATCCCCAGCCCTATGGTAGCTAATTTTGTTTTTCTGGGGCTGTCTTAGGTACTGAGAGTCTCCAAAACCACTAACAAAGTGATTCCTAATATCCATGCTGGCCAATCAACCACACATCAAGAAAATCAAGTTTTTGTTCCACGTAATATATAGAGAATTTTAAACTTTATGTCTGGGTCTGTGACCACACAGGGCAATTGTTCTATGTAGAACAATTTTCTCATTAGGCATAGACTAAAGGTCTTATGAAATATGAGATAATTCATTTTTGAGAGCTGAATGATTACTAACTTTGGATAGTAGACAGCAAGAAATGGCCTGAACAGTGTCAGTTGATGGAATCTAGGAAATCTGAAGATTTTTTTTGATATGTACACTTTGTAATAAATTACTCACATTTAAGTATCTATGTGCTGTTTTTGTTGTTGTTGTTAAGACTTGTTTCCACAGCAGTTTTAGGTTCACAGCAAAATTAAGAAAGTAGAAATTTCCCATATATTCCCTGCTTCTACACATGAACAACCTCTCCCATTATTAACATCTCCCCAACAGAGTGGTACAGTTATTGCAATCGATGAGCTTACATTGACACATCATAATCACTCGAAGTCCACAATTGACATTCAGGGCTTCTCTGAGTGTTGCATAGTCTATGAGTTTGGACAAATATGTGATGACATGTATCCACCATTATTGTATCACACACAGTCTTCACTGGCCTGAAAGTCCTTTGTGTTTCACCTATTCAACCCTGCCCTCTAATCCTTGGCAGCCAGATCTTTTTAACTTTTCCAGAATGTAATATAGTTGGAATTGTACATGTAGCTTTTTAAGATTGGCTTCTTTTACTTAGTAATACGCATGTAAGGTTTCTCTCTGGCTTTTTATGGTTTGATAGCTTATTTCTTTTCAGTGGTGAATAATAGTTTGCTTTCTAGATACTGTATACCATGGTTTGTTCACTAACTGAAGGACATCTTGATTGCTTCTAAGCTTTGCCAATTGTGAATAAAGCTTCTACAGACATCCATGGATTTATTTTTGTTAAGACTTAATTTTCAGTTTCTTTTATACCAAGTAGCATAATTGCAGGATCATATGATAAGAGTATGTATAATTTTCTGAGAAACTCCCAAAAGTTTCCAGAGTGGCCACTCCATTTTGCATTCCCATCATAAGGAATGAGTTCCTGCAGCTCTGTATCTTTGCCAGCACTGGATGCTGCACTGTTCTGGATTTTGGCCATTTGAGATACAGTGGTATCTCTTTGTTGTTTTAATTTGCATTTCCCTTATATTTGATGTGGAGGATATTTTCATATGCTTATTTGCCATCTGTACATCTTCTTTGGTGATGTTTTTAAAGATATATGGCTCATTTTTCTCTAGGTTTGTTTTCTTCATGCTGAGTTTCAAGAGTTCTTTGTATCAGCTTACTTCTCATTGAGCTGGATCAGTTTAACCCAATAAATAGTTAATCAAACAAATCTTTAACAATTATGACTTTCTATATTTGTATTATAATTTTTGATCTTAACACTTTTTGATATTATCTCAAGAGAGATATGGTAGATAGTATTTGACTAATAACCCTGGAACTATTTTTTCTACTTTGCTTAATGTAATTTAGTATACTATTAACTTGTATTTCCCATTTACAGAATAGCCAAGGATATTTCATCACATCAAGAAGAGCACAGTTTGACTTTAAACTCAATGGCTATGCCTCTTGAAAGTGTTTCATTGATTATTTTACTTTGAGACCTGCAAAGTAGAGTAATTATATTGACATTTTATTAATCATTGATTTTGTACCAGGCAAGGTATTTTGAAAATTCTTAATCATAGCCACCAAAATTATGAGTTGTTAAACATATTACGGAGGTTAAGAACTTCATTAAAGCTGGCATCAGAACCCAAGATTTAAATACATGTTTGTCTTCCTCAAAATCAGGATCCTTTTCCACTTTACCTTTGCTGCTATTGGAGCTATATCATTTAAAGCAAATTGTGAAATTGGATTAAAGTCCTAGGAGATCAGTTCAACTTTTATATTAACTGTGAATTAGAACACAATAGAAAAAAACTTTTGACTAGTATGTGTTTTTGAGGATTGCCAAGTATTATTTCCCAATAATCCTTGCTGCTTAGAATATTACCCCTTTGTTTCATAGGCTCTATAGCAGGGTTTTTTAAAAATTCACTTTTGTTCCTGCTAAGCTTTTATAGGCATTTTCCCACTAACGATTTTCCCCACTATGAATTTTTAATACCACATCTAAACTATGTGTCTACTTGTATACTGTGTACATTTAGATGTCTGCTTTATACATAAAGAGAAAGATTTTCTCCTTGTTGAAGGAATAATTTCTATCCTCTTATTGCCCCATCAGAAATCCATTTTCTAGTGTAAATAAGGACTAAAAGGTATAATAGATAATGTGAAATAGGAAGAAAAAGGGGAAAGGGGAAGGGGAAGTGGGAGGAGTAGGGGAAAGGAAAGAAGGGAATAGAATTAATATGAGAAAATGGAAAACTGGAAACAAAGTCTTTGTAAATAGGGAGGGATGGAGGGGTTGAAGGGAGGGCAGGGGAAGGGGGAAAAATAACCAAGAGAGACTATGTAAAGGTGCAAATTTCCAATGATCAAGGTCATTATATTGTATACCTAAAATGTACCAATGATTAGAATGAGTAATTGATAATGCGAATTAGGAGGAAAAGGTCCAACGGGGTAGGGGTAGTGGGAGGGGCAGGGGAAAGGAAAGAAGGGAAGGGAAAAATTATGAGAAATGGAAAAAATGGAAACAAAGTCTTTGTAAATAGGGAAGGGGGGGTGAAGGGAGGGCTAGGAATGGGGAAGAAATAAGAACCAAGATGCATTATGTAAAGGTACAATTCCCAATGAGAAATGTCAATGTGTTGTATACCTACAATGTACCAATAAAAGAATTTTTAAAAATCCCTTTTCTAGAGCCAATTAGATGAAAGAGTGCTCACACAGGAGTTGATCTAAGTTAGTGAGTGAAGTCCACCCAATGCCTTTCCTTTGATGAGATGCCAGGCAAGCACTGGCCCTAGGGGCCTACGTGACGCACAGACCATCCTGCAGGTAAAATGTCCACTTTTCCCATAGTCAGTATAAACATAGTTGAGGATGTGGCACACTCAAAAAGGGTTTGCAGGATTTTTTCTAAAATTGATTTACCTCATGCCTCAGAATATAGGTGGCTTCTGGACCTTCAAGAACTGGGCAGTTTCTGTAAGAGTAACGCTAATACCTGGTTGCAGCCATTCAGGGCTCCATTTATGGGGACCTAGTTTTTCTTTATTGCTTTCAGTCATTATGTTTATTTTAGGGAGCAATTTCAATATTAGCTTTTTAACCTAAAATAGCCCTCTTGCCTATGCTGTGGACAGCTGATGACTAAAGCTCTGTGAAATTTTAAAACCGTTTTTATCACATTGTTTGCACTTGTTTTCCTGAAGATTCTAATCCAGGAGTAAGCTTGCTCCCAGCTCCCCTTTATTCTTTAACCTTTGCTTCAACTTTCCTTTCCCCCAAATCATGACCTTTCCAGAGAGTTTGCTGTACTGGGTCGACTCTGTCCACGTGGGTCATCTTGTCTGTATACACCTTAGTGTGCTTAAAATTACTTTTGCAAACATGTAAGTATGAGCTTTTAAAAACAGATATTGTTCTCTAATGTCAACATTAATTTCCACCCTCTCATGATAGTAAGAACCAGGGTCCAATGGCATTTAGATCTACTAAAGGAAGCACTCCAATTGCATGGTAGCTAATGATCAGGTCCAATTCTCTCTGTTAGGGTTTGTCAGGACTGATGCCATACCTGGAGGAGGGACAGCAATGACTAAACTTCCCATTTGCTGTGATGTAGACTATAGCTATTGAATACAGGGGTTCTGGTTCAAATTTCTATTCTGCTACTTTCTGCAAGAATTCAAAAGTACTTTACTTTTCTCTGTTTTCTAACCTAAAAATGAGGAAGGGAGAATATTGTAGCTATCTCAGTTGACTGTTGTAAAGCTTCAGGGAGAAAATGTGCAAAAGATTTATTGTTTGGTGAATGTTTAGATACTCAACAAACACTGATTGCTGTATCTCCTATGACTACAATGATACTTCTACCACTGTGGTTCTCCTTAAGCATTGTGTGCCTTCTTTTATCCATGTACAAAAAAGTGGGAGGTGTGTATGTTTTAAGCATTTTTTCTCTCTTTTAACTGTAGCTTTATGGACCCTACTCATCTGAGTTAAGAAGACAGAACAGTAACCCAGAAACATATGTAGCTGCCTCATTACACTCTTGCTTTAGTATCAGTTGTAGCCTAACGGGTTTGGAAATTAGATCGGAAAGTTCTCATATTTAGATTACTCTGACAAGTATTTGTGAGGAAGAAGAGATAATAGGAGTGAGATATCAGTAGGGAGCCTCTGAGTGATTCAAGGCAGAAAGGAAGAGGATCTGAAGAGGGTTCCTGGTGTGGAGCTCAGTGTCATGTTGGGGGCAATGTTAGTCCTATTGGCTGTTGGTGAGTGACCACAATGTACCCATGAGGCATAATATTCTAGGATACACAAAATATTTTTTCAGTCCTTTTTAACTATTGGATAAAATTCCACAATAGTGGCTAGTTATACATGGTTCTGACTTCTCAGGCGTGGAATCCCTCCATTTTATTCTTCCACCGTGTATCTACAGAGAGATTTCCCAGTACTCCAATTAAACTTAAGCTCTTGGGGGTTCTTTCAGCTCTATATCTTCCCTAATTTAATAGAAGCCACATAATTCTGATGACTCAAATTTTTAGTTGGAGAAAAAGTTATATGACTATGTTAGAACTGCTAATAACCAATCACTATGACTAAGTGGGTTCCTCTAAAATGAAAGAGTTTATCCTGCACTTCATTGATTAGCATAAAACCAAGTTACTATCCAGCCTCTTCTTATCCTCTCTATATGTCAGCAGAAATCCATATTTATTGTCATTCACAATTCCAAATGTCAAAAGGAGGATGCCTTTGATTTGTGTCGCATCATTAGGGGCAAATACCAAGGCTATATATTTTTGGTGAAAATTCCAAATAATTGTTAAGGTCTAATTCTCTGATATGTCTTAATTTTTTATAGGCATAGGTACAGCATTTTTCTTCAAGACTGGGGGTGACATTTCACCAGTTCAACTGTTTTGCTCATGGCTCAGTCATGGTACAATCATATAGAGCCCTCCTGGCAGTATCAAAGATAGAATTAGTGGGACAGTCCCAGGGCACTGTAGGCCCACCACAGAATAGGGGACAGCCTTGACAGTGAGAGGTCAAGATCTATGTCATGGTGAGGCATGAAATATCAACACCTTGAATTTTTGCTTCTAAGCCAACTAAGAAGAAGGCAGGACATGTAAAGACAGTTGTGTTTTATTTTAAAAATAAGACTGGGAATGTAGAAATGCAGCATCTTGGACAAACAAGTGGGAAGAGAAACATATAAATAAGTCAGTGTTCTGACTTGTCACCTGGAGCTCTGTTCCAACAGCACTGGATTCCTCCGGCTGAAACCAGTTACAAATCATCTCAGATACTAGTATCTGCAGAAGAAGCTAAAAGATGGCCTGACCCCAGAGGTATGTCCAGGATCCCCAACCTCTCCTCAGGTCTCCTCATGATCATTACTTTTATCTGTTGGTTTATTTTTGGATTATCAACACCTGATGCATAGCATTTGGTCTGGAAAAGTTTAAGTGAATGGTACAAATACCTGGACTCTCATCTTGTCTCTTATGACCAAAGCCTCTTTTCATTCTCTAATCCAGCTTTGAGTTCCCTGACTTCTTTCTCCAGCTATATTTTAGATCATTCTTTGATACTTTATATTTATCTTTTCCTCTGAGATTCAAGTCCTTTTCCTCCTAGTGGACTCCCTAGAACTTCAAATTTTGCCCCCTAAGTACCAATCCCATGGCTCCTGTATGCTGCTTGCTCTCTTTTTCTTCCCTTTACTCTCTTTACCTGTTTCCCACAACCTTCTGCAGGCATCTACCTGCCATGTCTGGCTTTCTCCCTCTTATCTCTACTGAGGCCTGCCCATCTTGGCTGCCCTGTGGCAGAGGGCTGTCTAATCCCTGACACTAGCCTTTGTGAGCCAGCCTATGTCACCACTCTCTGTGATCTGATCAAACATTTACTTAAGGAAACTTGGTGGCCTATGTAAAACCTTTTGATGAAACAGATTTATCTGTGACTTCTAAGTAGGGAATATTCTAAATTCTTACTATACAGCTTTCTCAGAACAGGTGCTATGGGTGCCTGGTCAGAGTCAACCTGGTAATTTATAATCTCTCTTCAATAGGCTAAACAAGAGCCTGACTAAAATTTGTATTGGGAGAAATAATTAAAGAAAAAAATTCCTACCTTTCTTCCTGCATTTCTAATCCCTACGTGTGTACTTTTTCCCATAGTGGTAGGACAATATCTGAGGATAGTTTTAAATCACTTACTTGAAGAATAAATAAAAGCCCTTTGAGGTAGCATTACAGTCATTGCTTTGAGTTTTTCTTCCCTCAACCACGTCTAAGGCTGTCAAAGGGTGAAGCATGCAGCACTTCTCACTAACCCCGGGGTGACAGAGGATGACCCCAGGATGCTCTTGTGGGTTGGTACTGGGATCTGGAGAGTAAGCCAGCATGGCAAGGAATAAGGCTGAGTTGCATGCTTTGACCCATCAATTCCACCCTAATTAGACACACAGTTGCACTTTCATGGCACTTAAACCTTTTAAAGAATCCATATTTAAGACCGAAGGCTACTGTGTTTTCCTGTGGGTAAAGTGAGGGAGGACAGAATGCCAGGGCTCCTTAACCCTAATTAGGCCTTCAATTGCACATCTAGACTGACTGATGGCTTTGCCCATGACTGTGCTTATGATTTACTTGAAAGCACTTCACTGATGATAGTCTGTATGCCATTTCTCTACAACACAAATTAGGAAGGAAAATATTGAAAAGATTTAATTCTTAAAACTTATTTCTTTAGTTTCTTTTGGGTTCTAATTTGCCTTCAAGTTTCTAGAGAGTTAAAACAAGCACCACCACAGGGAATTCCACATCTGACTTTTATAAAGCACATAAAACAGAATGTACATAACTGAGGGTAGTTTGCAATTAGAGCATAAGTATAGTACAAATGTGGTGTTTCTCATCTCCCATATTCCCTTTCTTCCTCTTTCCCAAATTTTCAGGTTGAGAAATTGAGGCATTGGAGTCAAATCTTTGTCCTGAGTCATGATCAGCAGGAGCAGGGCAGGGGAAGATCTTTTGCCCTTGGTATCACAATGTTTTCCAGCATCAAACCCAGAGATTAGTGTAACATGTTGACCTCCATTCTTCCAGTATGAGTTTAAGACCTTAAACAATGGAGAGCCTGAGAGCTGAGTTACCCAGAAGTATCTTTGGGTCCAATTTCTTTTTCATACCTGTCTCTATGATAGCAATATCAGAAAATTCAAATGAAGATTTTGAAAATGGACTCATCTATTTTCGTCTTTTCTGCTTGCTTACTTTTAATAATTTGTAGAGATTAGTAGTCTTGGAGTTTCTGCTCATAGCTCAAGTACGTATGCCATACATTTAAATTTATGTTTTCCATTTACCAAAAACCACTGAGCTGTGTTTGCATGGTGTTTGATTACTTGGCCATGCTGAGGGCAGTGTGTGAGGAGGGCTCTTTAAGCTGGTTTTGGTTTAATTTGACTTTAGCTCATTACAATGGTCAAGAATGTGTCACCAAGCATAGACATCAAGTGACTATAAAACCTCCAGGGATCAATTTGGAATTTTATGAAAATTTCCGATTTTATGAAAATCTATTTGGAGAATGCCTAAACTACCACCAAGGCCCATTAGCTATTTGGCCATTACTCCATGCTCATCAGAGGGGAGTTCACGCTGGCCAAGCAACAGATGCTAAATAGTAACATTAGATGTTGATCCCTGCTCCATTCTCAGTAAAAACGAAGTGGAACCTCAGCAATATACAGCTGGTTTTGTTAATAATTCTTAATAGGAAATAAATGTATGAAAATTACCCATGTGGGTGGGGGGACCTTCTTTATAATACAGAGGCATGAATCAGCCTCAGGTCCCTGATCAGAAATTTCAGGATGGGGCCCAGCCACCTATGTCTAAAACATTTCTCAGTAGTTCTGATGCTTACACTGTGTAGAATCAGAAAGCTGGGAGAATAGTCTCCATTCTGGTCCTTGAAATATGTTTTCTTCTTACCATGAGTGTTATCTTTGGAGTCTGAGAGTGGAAGTCTTGGATTCAGTTTGGGACTGTACACAACTGGCTGTATAAACTTGGGCAAGTTTCTCTTAATGTTTCTTAGTCTCAATGTCCTTACTTATAAAAGATGAAATGACATTACAGTTGATAAAATTCAGAAAGGATATATTTAAGGCTCTTAGCAGTGTCTGATATGCACCAGCTCTGATTAAGCCTCATCAAATGGAACATTCTTATCTTTATTCTGATAAATTTGTGCTTTAAATAAATTGTGTTCATTGCCATTCTCTGTTGGAGTAGTAAAAGGATGGTCATTATAATTTGCAGAGAAGTTATACCTTATTCCTAATAATGACAATATAAAACTAATGGATCTGTAACTCTCCTCATGTATACTCTGCAAAGTACCTACTACCTGCCATGACTACCTGTCCTAGCTCCCTTCCTTTTCACCTCCCTTCCTTCCTTCCTTCCTTCCTTCCTTCCTTCCTTCCTTCCTTCCTTCCTTCCTTCCTTCCTTCCTTCCTTTCCTCCTTTCCCTCTTCACTGCTTTTCTCCACAGTACTGGGGATTGAACCTAGAGGTTCATGCATGTCAGGCAAGTGCTGAACACTGAGCTACAACCCCAGAATGTCCTAGGTCTTGTTCTAACTCCAGTATTGATTTGTCAGCCCTGGTTGGAGGAGTAACGCCCTGATGGGTCTGAGCAGAAAGTAGAGTCTCTCACTGGGAAGAACCATGAACATCTTAAAACTTCCTGTATAAAATTCCTTCTTCCAAAAGGTAGGAGGAAGTGTCCACGAAGACTGATCATTTCATGTCAGTGAGCAGTCTGCACTATGCAGATGTGTTTAGCTTTTCATATCTGCATGTTTTGTTTCTCAGCTGTAGTTCCTCAAGGAAAGACTTAGCCTGCACAGGACTTTTCTGAGCTTTGGGAACAAGAAGTGTGTGGGCCAGGCTGTCCTACAGCACAGGCATGGCTTGTTTACCATGTTGGTTTAGATTGCCTGTCTTATGTACCCGTATTTATATGTATGACAAATGGGGGCTGGCTAATTATGTGGTTTTTAGTAGGAATCAGGTCTCTGTTGGAACCAACTCAGTCTCTGCCCACTATTTATAGCCTTCATATGTCCCAAATTTTCCAGTTCTGATTTCAAATATTCTATCCCACTGTCTCCAGAAGTACACTTTATGCTTGTCAGACCACATGTCAATTTATGGTTTGAGAAATGTAGTCACAGTATTAGAATTGCCACCCCAAACACTGCATTTTCTGACTGTGAGACTGGAATTCTGCCTTTTAAAAGCAAATTGGATACACATAGGAAGTGTAAAACAATATTTTTCTTCAAATATACTTGGCAATTCAATTGACTTGAATCTTTACCTAAAAACCATACAGATCTGAGGTTAAATGACTGTGATAATGAAGATTTCAATGTCAGTTGTCATTTGTCAATGCCAGTATGTCAGCCGTCCTAAGTGCCTTTCACCTAGAATGTGACTAACAGTAGGATGAATGACTAGGATGAATGATTTTAGAGATTTTCTATCATTATTAATTATGGTTCTCCAATCATACTTGTGTTACTTCCCAATTATGCATGGAGACACACAGTTTTGCTATATTATGTGAAAAAGGGGAAGATTTCTAACATTAGTGAGCCCCTATTCTGTATTAGGCGCTTCATTTGTCCTGTCTTGCTTAACACTCAGAATAGCAGGAGGGCATAGGCACTGTGATCTTCAGGTCACAGATGGAAAAAAGTGGTTCCGAGAGTTTAAGAAGGACGCTCAAGTGGTAAGCTGAGTATCAAAGTTAGAATCAGAATTTAGGCAAGTGTGACTGCAAAGTCGCTTTATGAATGAAGATTTCTCACATTACTCTTCATTTTGCCCAGGATGATAATGAAATTAACTAAAATCATCAGCCTCAAGCTCTCTATTATTTTGAAGGAGCATTTGTGAACATGGTTCAGCACAATAAATGCCCTGTTGCCTTTGTCACAGCTCCCTGCTCCAAGTCTTCATACTAGGGCAGATGTTTGTGTGCTTGGGGATGCACACTCAGAGAGATGACTTGTTGTGAGGAAACCCTCCACTGGAACTATGTGGCTGGATGCCATTCTCAAACCTGATACTGCCAGTGTTTCACAACCAAGGCCATCGATAGAACTGTGTATCCATGCCTCTAAGGAGCAGAGGGTGACTTCTTATGTCTCCCTAGTCCATAGATGCCAACAGATATCACCCAGAGCGTGATTTTGACAAAAATGTTTATAGATTTAAGCATATGGGCTGCAATTTCTGCAAAAGGAATGGCTCTAGGACAGAATGTTACCTGGTCCAAATTTGGTACTTAAAAAGTATTGCAAGCAAATAAATGAACCAGGGACTAAGGAATTTGCTTTCAAAATTTATTACAGAAATGTCAGCAGAAGTCTGGGGTTGGCCTATTTTCAGAGGCCCCTGGATGCCACTGTGAGCATGCCATTTAGAAAACCCAAATACCCCAGCAACTGGCACAGACCTGACAGGATCCTGACAGGATCATGGAGTATCAATGGTTAAGAGTATGATTTGGAATCCTTTTCTTGAATATAGAATATCCATAAATAAAAAATTATACATCAAAAAATTTAGGTTCAGACCTAACTTTTCAAAAGAGCCAAGACCAATAGTATGTCCTTCATAGTTAAAATGATCACTGATTAATATTGCTGAAAGCCATGCTTCATAAATAATGTTCTGTTGCCTCCCTCTGAGGATCCACTAAAGTAGTTTCTTGGGAAAACACTGGTAGGTTTAATGTTCATCACTTTTAAGGTGCTGGAGCAGTCTCAATAGAGTTACCACCAGATAATCCAAAGTATTCTTGGAGAGACTGGGGCTGTATCTGGATTCAGCTGGTACATCTTTTCATTGTAAAACTAACAGTATGCCTGCCTCTGGGGAGGAAAAGTGAAGAAATTGGGCATAAAGTCTAATAGAGCAACCTCTAATCGAGCAGATATGAGGTACTGCTCTGTTAATTTTAGAGGGAAAATAAAACATATAGGGGCTTGCAGAGTTTGTTTGCCAGAATGTTAGGACAGATTAATTAGAAAAAAAAGAACTAAGTTCTTGTCTTGCTAACATGACTGGAAATCCATAATCAGGTTAAACACATCTCCCATCACGTGGCTTTAAGCTGGTGAACTCTGAAATGAGGGGCTGCACTGAAGACAAAGTCTTCGGCCTCCCTGATTATGGCAGTGAATACCACAGAGCAGCATTCTGATGTTTACTTCATGTGTGCTTGGCATAGCAGGATCTATTTTTGAATATGACTCTGTTGTAGTGAAAAGGAAGTGCAGATTAACTCTTCATAAAAGCACTTTCCTCTGTACCTCCTGGAGAGTCGCCCCTAGCCTAGGATGAAGTGATCATTTACCTTTGGTTGGGCTTGACAACTGCTGAAGGGGAGATATCTTCTTGTTCAGTGTCCAGTGATCTCTTGGAGGCAGTCACAGGATGGAGCGCCCTCCTGCTGCTAAACTACTATTCCATCTGGCCAGTAGGCTGGGAGGAAAGACAGAGGGTTGGAGGCTGGGCACCAACGAGATGGGGTATGTATGTGCCAAGCTGCATGGTGCACTGGCTGATGTCCCTCTTAAATGGGCAGAAAACGGATTCCTGGTGTGCACCCATCATTTCCATCCCTGTGCTGTCTACCCCAGACCAAAAGCTTGGGGGTAAGGAAGATAGATGGCCAAGGAAAAAAGAAAGTGAAGGCTGAATGGGAAATTTATTATAAAATTGTTCTATAAAGAGAATGAAAAATGATTTAAGTTTTCCTGAATTTACTGAAAACGCAATTTCCTAAGGCCTGACTTTCTTTTTCCTTACCTTTGTAATATTTTGAAGCTAGTGTATAGATATACAAATCACAAATCTAGATTTTATTTGCTTTTCTAAATTTAATTAAGTGATACCTCTAGTAAATGTGAGATTTATAAAATATATGTTAGCTCAATGCTTCTGAACTTAAAATGTGGGCTTTCTGAGGAGAAAAGCTGCATTAATGATCAGATGGATTCAATTTAAAATTATTCAACAACAACAACAACCACCACCACCACCACCAATGAGGATTTCTTTTTCTGATCCAAAAATAACTAACTGCAGATTTAGTGCACTGTTATATTTGTAGTGTTCAAAAGGAGTTTGGTAGAAACTTACATAAGTTTGGTGTTAGCCTAGGATGGTGCCTAGAACACAGTTTGTGCTCAGTCCATGTTTGTGGCATAAACGAGTGCAGGCCAGGAGCAGTTAGCATTCATTTAAGGGCTGAATGCATTAATACTCTTGACACAGCTATGGAACTCAATCAAGTGGTGGCCTGAGGGAACACTTTACCGTTACAGTTACAATTTGTTACCGATACAACTCACAGGGCAGATGCTCATTATAAGACAGGGAATTAATGAGGCCAAGGATCTCAGTTTAATGCCTCTAGGGGCCAGTTATCTTTGTTCTGTTCCGTGGCTGCATCCACAACCCATAACCTTTGCCAGCTGTCACACACCAGGGCATGCTCTTTGTCACAAAGAGGCCCAGAAAGGAAAAGGAGAGGGGATTAGCTCAGACTCATTACCACTTAGAAGAAAAAAAGTTACGACATGCACTCTGCAGAGAGATCAGCTGGAACAGTCAAAGAAATGAAGAACAGCACACTTTGGAGCTGAGCTGGGTGCTACAACATGTTGTGGTTCTATGTGTACAGTGCTCTGGCCTTATTGGCTGTAGACAATCTAAGCCACATTTGCTGACCATGGAATAGTTCCAAAGCCCTGACTCTAGGGAAATGCTCAGCCCTCAGAATTCAAAATGGACATATTACAATCACATATCCCTTTCAGAAACCCCATTTTGCTAAACCCATATATTTCAGATTATTTCAACATTACCTAGTAACATTCTTTGAATAATAGACTAGTATATTTTCTTCCTGGCAAGCCTTACCTTGATCTGCATTATCATTTAGGCCCCATCTGAAAACACCATTAATTTAAATAAGCAATAGAGACTGAAATAAAATTCCATTCATGCTTAACTCTCCAATGTGGTTTGGAAATGCTTTCTTCTTCAGCCAGTCTTATGTTACATGCTGGATGGTCTTTTCTTTGACCACCTCATAAAAAAAGGGCTCATAAATACTTTTCATGTGTTATTTAAACTAGCGGTACTCCCTGAGGCACTGCACTTCTATTTTTTTAAAAACCCTTTGTGTATTTCTGAAGCATTTCTAATCCAGTAGCAGAGGTAAAAGTGTCTTCTAACTTGAGAGGGTTATTTTCTACCACTATCAAGCTACAAATTTCCTTTGCTGGTAAAAAGAATTCTCAGCAAAATGTTGCCTAATTTATATGCTTTCATTGTAAAAATAATCCATTGTGAGATATAATGCCAAAGTTAGAACATACATATCTTTTCTTAAGGTATCTGGTGCTAGAATTGGGACTTTTCAACACATCCTGATACAGTCTGACAAATAAGAACTTCGTTTTCTTATAAAGGTCTATTGACTTCTGATGAGTGTGGAGGAAGAGAAGGTAGAAGAGTGGTTGTCTGTCATAGAGATGTTATGCTTTGTGTGGTGTGGTCTTGGCTGGGAGCTGAAATGGTTCATCCACTCTGGACACTAGGTGGGCTAGGTCCTGGCCTACACTTTGCCAGTGTCCTGATTCAAGATTCCTTTCCCCATAGCATCTTAGCTCACTCTTGGATTTTAATAATGCTTGTCATTGCCACTTTAAAATAAATTTTGCTTGGCTCTACTGCTCTATTCAATTCCCACATCCATTTCAGTTTTCTTGAATTCACTTGTTCCCTACTCTTCATTTATGTCATAGACTTGCAGTGTGGTAGGGTTAAAAAATGAACTGAGGGATCACCTTGTCCAGCTTCCCTCCACATGCAGAAATCTTTCCTTCAAGATTTCATGTGAATGCTCCTTCAGTGTTTGTTTCCATATTCTTAGGAACACGTAGTTTTTCACTTTTGAAGGTGTTGTACGTATTGCTCAAATTATGAGGGATTCTAAATATGGATGGCATCATTAACCAACTGAAATCATCCACAGATATAACTTCTCTCTAAAAGTACTCTTACTTCCAGTTGTCTACTGGTCATTTCCACCTGGATGAATTCAACATTTCATTTAGCGACTCTTTACTGAATGTCAGGTATGTTTCAGGTATTGTGCAAGGCACTGGGCCTACAGATATGAGATACAAACAAATCACACCCTTACTCTCATGGAGTTTATATCTCATTGGATGATAGACAATAAAGAAATATATAACATGTCCCATAGCCCCTCAAATAATACATACTTAAAAGTTAATTCATCAACTTGCTTCCCTTCTAAATTACTTCTTCACCTGTTTAATCTCACATTAGTAGTTTTTGTGGTCCCCAAGTAGCAGCAATATCTTCTGAGAACTTATTAGAAATGCAGGTATTTGGGCCCTCCCAGACCTGCTACATTGAAAGTTTAGGGGATAGGTCCTAGCAATTTGTGTTTTACAGGCCCTTTGGGTGATACATCCACAAGTCCAAGAAGCTCTCTCTCTATGGGATTACTATAGCAAGCTAGGCGCTCCATAGCCTCCTGGATTTCTCAGTTCTTCTCATCCCTAGTCACAAAGTTTTGTTGATTCTAAGAAATATCTTCAAAATGTGCCTGGTTTTAAATTCAGACCCTTCTATGTTGCCTGATTTATAGCATCAACTTCATAACTAGTTTCCTAATCATCATTTACTTTCCCATCCATGTTAAAAATCATGTCCTACGGCAAGACATAAAAATTATTATTGGCTTTTTATTACCTTGTGGATAACAGCTAACCTGTGTGAGCCACATGAGGCCCTATGTCATCTAAACAGAACTCACTTTAAGCCTCATCTGTGTACTCCACAATTATTTACTGCCTTTCCCTAATCGCTGATTACATCATCACACATCCCTTTCTGTGGCAGTCTCACAAGTGCTGTTTATTGTGACTACACAGCCATCCCTATGCCATCCTGATCCCTCATTTCTGTTCATGTGTTTTTCAGCTGGCAAAACTATCCTTCAAAGACTGGACCAAATACCATCTCCTCTGTGAATTTTTCTGTGGTTTCCTCTGGGAGAATAACTTGCTCCTTTAAGTTCCCACAGACTGTTTATACATAATGGAAGCATGCTTACATCTTTAACAGCCATTTTGGTGAAGGGGAAGATGAGATCCAGAGATTAGTCTCTATATGATTAGTCCGAGGTCACGAAGCAAGACAGTGGCAGAATTCCCAATTAACCTAATCTCCTGGCAACTAGTCCAGGGTAATTTCTTCTGTGTTTATAAAATCCTGTTTTGTGTGTTTAGTGGCAAGAGTGCTGAACAATTTTTTCTTTTCTTTAGACATTGCTGGTGAAATCCAGGAGATTCTTCTTAATCCCACTTAAAGTGGCAGTCTATGTTTCTACTCTGTTGAAAGCTGGAGAAACTTGAGGATCATTTTATGCTGCTGGAGTCTCCTGCTGAATTCCCATACTATCAAGATTCTCTTACAACATCTGGCCACTTTACAGGACATTTCATGGAGCAAATCAATTAACATTTAAAAAGTAGTGGCAGAGAAAGAAAATATTTGAATGGTAGCATAGCACTCTCAAAATTCCCTAGGAGACAGTTGATGGCTGAATTGCATAAAGCCTTGTAACTAATCATTTCTATATAATATAACTTACACTTATGCAAAATATACAGGAGTGATAAATGTTTGAGGAGATAGATCTGTTTATGGTGATTTAAACATGACAGTGTATACATGTACTGAAACAGTACATGATATCCTGTGAATATGTGTAATTTTTGTGTCTCAGTTAAAGTAAGTGTAAATAAAAAATATATAAGCATTTTATTTTCAAGTTTAAATCAGGGTCATCAGATTCTTCAGACTATAGACAAAATATACATAGGCATAACAATATGAACACCCTTAGCTTTTCCCTTGATATATCCTTCCTCTAACAGTGGGCTCTAAGGCTAAGACTGTGGGTTAAGAAATTCCACTTAGAAAGGCCCTGGGGGTGTTTCTTTCAAGATGTAGTCATTGAATTCTGACAAAATGGTGCAGGAGGATCTTGGTAGTGGCTACTGCAACCACTTGAGTAGTGCTTGATGTACTCGGTACACATAAGCTGTTTCCACTTGTGAAATGAAGTCCTGGTAATTCACTTCAAATGGGCTGAACCGGTTGTTCTCTTTAAGTCTCGGTGGGTATGCATGTATACACGCACACATACACCGCAAAGCACACATGTGCTCTCACTTATCTCCATGTGGATCATAAAACACTGCAAGATGCCAATACATCTCAAATTCCTAGAGTAATTCTGGACACTTAGTAGCTACTCAATGTACATGTCCTTGAATAAATGAATGTAATTAATAGGGATGCTTGAATGGACATTTTAACATAGTACAGTCACCATTTTAAAATTCTGTGGTATTTGGGGACTTACCTAAGTTCTCTGATTCAGAGAAATAATCTGTATTGAGCGATAATAGCATTTTTCTGATAGGATGGTGTAAGGATTAAATGAAATCAGTGCAAAGCAGGCCATCACTGAGTAGCAGTTCTATGACATCAGCGCATTTGACTCAAGACTGTTTCTTTGTCTATAAAATGGGTATTAAAATATCAGGTGTATGACCTTCCTTGGGATTAGTGAGGAACCATTAGTTTAGAAATATGAGCACATTCGATAAGTAGGACATATATCACTGAATGTAAGGCACTGTTTTCTTACGTCTTTGTTAATGGTTACAAAGAAAACGGTGTTCCCTGGCACTCCACATTCTTCTGAGCAAAAGTGAGGATCATTCATTAAAGTGACTTTGAGATCACAAGCTTGCCCTAACTTTAATCGCCTCTCGAACATGATCAAATGAATTTTACCATTAAGAACCTTTGAAAAGGTTCATCTCTATCATTTCACTTCTGTAAACAATTCTGGGAGAAAAGGAAAGGGAAGATTCAGTCCTAAGTAGTCTATAAAATGAGGACAGTCACTGTTCTTTTATCTGCTCGAGCCTCTTTGGATCTTACTTTTCATTTAGTTATTTACCAGGCTTCTCCCAGCCACCTGCCCTGCCCCCTCAGACACTGAAGTGATGTAGGCTCCTGGCTTTGTTGGCCCTTTCTTCTTTCCCCAAAGTCTTTTCTCATGCTGTGAATGGTAATGGACTGTGATCTGTTGGAAATGGAAACATAGCAATAACTCCAGAATGAAGTTTCCCAAGTTTGAAGAATGGAGCCAAGCTGCATGATTTTCTAAACATTCCATTGCATTAATACCTTGTGGGTCCATAGGGACCTTCATCTAAATCTCTCCAAACACATTCCTGAGTTTGGTTAATCCTGAGCATAGCCATAGTGAGACATTCCCACATTTTGAGGGGGTTGTAAATGAAGCCCCCACTCAGCCAGGAAGCTGCTAAGGAACCTAGGTGAGCAAAGGAAATTTCTACCCTGAGCCCTGTTATCTCTCAGCACATACAGGCACGCCCAGCAACTCCTGGAGCAGGACCTGGGGAGAGAATGAGGAAGTTTGTTTCAAATAAAAATAAACTTTAAAATGGAACAAGAAACAGATTGCTTTATTTTTCAAAGCTGAAAGATTCTGTATTTGCCAAGCAATGGAATTAAAAGAATCTGTCTGTAATCAACTGCTGTCGATGGGCCTCTGGCTGGAATTCTCTCCATGACCAAATTAATTATTAATAGTTGTTCATTCAATAAACATTTACTGAGCACATTCCAGGTACTGTTGTAGGTATTAGGGAGAGAGAAAAAAATGCTGTGCACAAAAGTATCCCTTGCCCTGAAGGAATGTGCTATGTAAGGAGAGAAGCAAATATACATATTTTAAAAACACCATGAAGTGATATATACCCCAAACACATACATTTGTGAGCTTATTCTTCAGCCTTAAAAATGATTTCTTTCAGGAAAACTTCCTTGAATTTCACCTACCTGAAAGTATTTATCTGAACTGCCATAGCATTGTATCTGTATTTCCCCGGTGAAATTATTTTTATCCTGTGTTATGGTTCTGCACACCCATTATTTTCATTAATAATCTCTAACTCTCTTGAGTATAACATTTCTAATTTACAGAAATCATCTTCTGAGTACCTGGCACAGAAACTTTCACATAGTAGGCACTTAATAAATGTTCCTTGAACGAATGAAGAAAAGAACGGATGATTCAAACTTGGCCAATAATTTAAGAGATGTTATACTTTAAAACAGAGTAACTAGGGCCAGGGATTTAACTTGGTGGTGTTGCCACCTGCCTGGAAAGCACAAGGTCCCAAGTTTGATCCCCAGTACCAAAAAAACCCCTAAAAAACTAAAACAGAGTAACTATACATCTTCATTTATTGAAAAGTATCACAGGTGACTTATCAAGAGCATGAAGAAGAAATTCTAAATAAGATTTGAATATTTAAAGCAAATTCCCAACTATATCAATGAGAAATTTAACTATGATAGTATGGCTAGTTAAAATGGCTTTTTGTTCTTAACAGTTCATTTCAGTAGACAAATTGAACAATGGATGAATGGCAGGAGTTCTAAATCATTCTAAGCTCAGACACAAGCCTATCTATAGTGCTCTTTTGTCAAAATTTCAAGCTTAATGAGTAAATACTATTTCCCTGCATCCTCCTTTGCTTCAAATTAGTGTCCAACGAGTGAACCAAGATCACTTTCCCATTTTGATGGTTAATCTTTGGTATTACATTAGTCAGACTTCCAGATCTAGATAAATTTGGAGGAGAATTTTAAGAAACCATGAAGAGAAATGAGGAGCAATAGAAACCACAGAATTATATGCTGAGGCAAGAGAGTTGACATCTATCTAGGGAGATAGGAATAGACAACAAATAATGTTAATTGCTTGGAAATAACCAAGAGGATCCAGGTGACAAATAAATGGCAGAGCCTAAGTGTATGGATGGTGATTAATATTAGCCTGAACAGAGTAAGACTGCTAAAAAAATTTGCAACTCATTTTTTGAGTTCCCAGAAGCATCCTCCTAATGAAGCTTAGTAACTGAATGTTAGATTTCCTTTGATGGATGCAGGACACATTTGGGCATACAGCTGTGTGTCTCTCCTACTCTGATGGGCCCTTCTCATCTTCCTAAGTGGGAGAGTTGGCTTTGACATAGGTTTTTGGCATGGTAGACCCATGTACCAGATTGAGAGGAGGGAGGCTGCTTTTTCCTGCTGGGAGGGAGGTTGGAGCTACTTTGCGTACTACTGGGATTCCCTTTCAAGGAATATCTTGGACCAAACTGTCTTTTTCCTGATAGATTATATTTTGGATCATCCTTTACCAAGGATATAATCATGGGTTGTTAACATTTCTTTGGACTTTGATTTGGCCGGTGACTACAACGTTTTTGAAAACCTGTTTTCATTTAATTTCATTTCCTTTTTCCTGTTAAGCACATCTTTGGGCTAGAAGAGAAGAACCTCAGGTTTTTGGAATTGTTTGTATTTTGTGCTCAATCCATGTTGGATACTGAAGGGAAAAAAAATAAGCCGCTTAGGACTTCTGTGGTTACCCTTTTGGGGAAGCCAGAAGCCACACCCTGACCTGCCTTAGGTGGTTAGTAGTGACATTGAAACAATAGTCATTTAGAACTAGGGTAACATTACATAAGCCATTTCCTTCCCTTTCTAGAATGTGGAGGGATATGTGAGAAGCAGAGAAAAATCTGTGACCCCACTACTCATATTTTCCACAGGCCTCCAATTATCCTTTCATCTGTACCAAATATGGAAGGTGATGTTAAAAGCTTATGTGAGAATCTGGCAGAGTTATATACGTGAATGTTGTTTCTGGTCTGGCTTCCAAAACCATTCTGGTGATTTGGAAAATTTGCCAGGGAGAGCTGATTGTTATACAGGAATTTTCAGTTTAATTCTTAGACAGTGGCTTTCTGTGGTTGGTTTGGTATCCTTTTTTAAAAAGAATACAAAATATGCACACAACAGAATTCCTGCTTCCTTTTGGGCAATCATGTTTGGCATACATATGACAAGTAATTAGAGGTATCTTTAGGAGACAAAAGAATTTTATCATGTGAGAGAAATATGGTGAGAAGAATGAAGAATAGTCTTACAGATGATTTTGTGAATCTAAAGGGAGATAGCTTTTTGTCTGCCACCAAACAACAGGTACTATAGGCTGGTTTTATGTATTTATTCATCCAACAAATATCCATTGAGTACTCTGAGTCAACACCATTCTTACACTAATAAGAAGGTAGGAAGAAACTACGGTTCTTGTGAAAATTTGTGTAGTAAAATCATGTAATAGTGGAACAATGTTCAATTTGATTAGAAACATGATTGTCACTAAGCTTCTTTTTCAAGAGCCACCATGAAAATAATCTTAATGTGACAACACCCTGCTTACGGGTATCACTCTTATTTGTTTCACTTTAAAAGCTGAGATCTTCCAGAATAGCTCTGGAAGAGGTGTATACACCATGGTGACACAAACAAAGCATTAAAGGGACAAGACTTGAGGACAGGTTGTGTGTGTCCCTAGCTGACAGCAAACATTCTCTTTGGGAAGGGTTTATTGGTCTGGCCAGGCATGGACCTCCCTTCTTGACATACTAGCTAGATTTCCCTCACCAAACCTTGGCCCCATGAGTTTGTTCCCAGTCACTGGGTTTGTCCTACTGACAGCCATGTGCCACACAGAAGCTCATCCTTGGCAAGCAGTGGGCGAGCACAGTGAAGCTCACTACCTCCCGCCTCCTGCCTTTCTCAGGGACATGGACCTCTGCCCTTCTCCCCTCCTCCACCAGGTGAATAAAAGCATGTATGTATATTTATTAACCCCTTTGGGTGTAAATAAACCATTAACAAAGTGAAGAAAACATCTGTGTTACGTGATAATGTGAGTGACATCTTTTGCCTGGCATCACTGAGTATCATAGAGTTAATAATGCTTAGTAAAGAGCTTCTGTCATCCCTTTCTCTACCCCAAGCAGGAAAAAGAAATAAACCCACACACTCAGTTTTTTTCTCTTTTGTTTTTATCATTCATGTTGGGATAGATCTGGTGCTCCATACACTTACAGCTCAATACAACAATTTCAGTACTCTGTGATATGTGTTTAAGAAAGATTGCTCCTATACAAGTGATTTTACTTAAATATAATATCCTTCCTAACCTCAGACTACTTAGCAAGGATTCATCAGGGATGAAAGTTAATGTCATCTGTTTTTCAACCTGGTACCCCAGTTAATAGGACTACTAATTGGAATTTCAGGGAATTAAAAGAATCCATGCCAATATTATATATAAATGGCTTTTAACTTTTAATTTCTTACCAGATGTGGTGGTACAGGCCTGTAATCCCAGCACTTGGGAGGCAGAGGCAGGAGGATTGCCATGAGTTTGAGGCCAGCCTGGGGTATATAGCGAGACCCTGTCTCAAACAAATAAACAAAAAACAACCAAATAACCAACCAACCAAACAAACCAAAAAACCCCCAAACTTTTAATTTCCCACCTTTATCATAGGGAAGCAGAGTCCTAACAATTCTTTTTCACCAGAAAAATTGTATCTCATCATAAAAGGGAAGGAAGAGAGGACTAATGAAAGGGAGGAAACAACTTTCATAGCATGCTATTTTTTCCTACTGACAAGAAATCAGGTTCTCAGCTTGTTAATTAACTTTAAAAACACAGAAGTATCCTGGTTATTCTCTCACTAGATTCTGAGTGCTCGTGGCTTTGAAGTAAGCCTCACCGATGAGTGGTTGGATATTGAACTAATGAGATTTTACTGTTTTGAACAGGTGGTCAAATTTGGAGGCCCCTTGAGCCTACAGCCAACTGCTGATTTACAAGGATTCTGTAATGTATGCAGTCTTGGCTGATGCTTTTGTTGTTGATTTAGGCTGGAGAAAAGGTGTAGATTTTGTGATGTCATAAAAATGTCAAGGGATTGATTTGAGAATATGTAATACCTAGAGGTAACCCCAGTAAGGGCCAACATCTTGTGTGGCTCATATTCGAGAACGTCTTGTGAAGGCCTGGGGTCTCACTGTGGTGATGGTTCTAGAAGAGGAAGGTTTGGATAAAGTGTCTATTTACCTGGGTGGAGCCCAAGCATTTCAGAAACTATAATTCTTGTTTGCTTGGTCTTTCCTCCCTTCCTTCTTTCCCTTTCTCCTTCATTTTCTTCTTCTTCCCTCTTTTCTTCCCTCCCTCCTCTCTCCACTCCTTTGTTGATAAGTACCCTAAAGCAAATTTCAGAATGTACTTCATGTTACCTCTACATCTAAGTATGAAGTTCATTAAAAATGGATGTTTTCTTCAAAATACAAACATAATCATTCTTTCGTATCATCTAATGCCCAGTTTATCCACCTCTTTACAATCTCAGAATCACTTATTTCAAATGTTTTTCTTCATCTCATATTCTAGATAAGGTTACACACTATGATAGGTTGTTAAATCTCTTATTCTGAATAGTCTTCTCTGAAGTAAGTACGTTTTTTAATCTTCATTTTATAGACAAGATGGCTTAAGATACTCCACAGGTAATGAGAGGAAACTGTTCTCTCTAAATCCCTGTGTTTTTCTATTCTCTCTGTCTCTCTCTCTCTGTCTCTCTCTCTGTGTCTCTCTCTAATTCATTATTTCTATTGAGGCTGGACCCATTTCCTCTACTTATCTTTTCACCTTACTATTTAATTCTGACTGTACCTTGGAGGAGTCTCAGAGATGTGAGCTCTTCTAGTGTAGAATTTGTGTTACATGTATTTGTGACTTTTCATGAACCATTGTAGATTAAAAGGTGGCAGACACACAGGAATTGTGCAGTGAGCCCTACAGCCTAGGGAGGGAGGTGATCTCCCTGTTTTCCAGGGAGTTTCCAGGATTTTCCTGAGTACTGAGTACTCTTGTCAGTCCAGAGATCTTTGTGGGAGAAGAAAAGGCCCCTGATAAAGAGACAATAGGACATATTTATTTCTTAGTTCTTTTTTTCTTTTTTTTTTTTTTTTTGGTACCGGGGATCGAACTCGGGTCCTTATGCTTGCATAGCAGGTGGTGAAAGCACTGAGCTAAATCCCCAGCCCTTTTTAAAAATTCTTTTATTGGTACATTTTAGGTATACAAAACATTTACATTTCTCATTGGGAACTTGTACCTTTACATGATATATCTTGGATCTTATTTTTTCCCCATTCCCCTGCCCTCCCTTCATACCCTTCCATCCCTCCCTATTTGCCAAGACTTTGTTTCCATTTTTCCATATTCTCATATTAATCCCATTCCCATCTATCCTTTCCCCTAGCCCTCCCACTTCCTTCCCCTTTGCCCCTTTTCTTCCTATTTCACATTACCTATTATATATTTAGTCCTTATTTACACTTTCAGTTTCTCACACCAGAGAAACTATTCGGTATTTATACATGTGTGTCCTATTTATTTCACTTAAGAGTATCGCCTCAATGTGCATCCATTTAGCTATAAATGTCTCTAATTTCTCATTTTTTATGGCTGAGTAGTACTCCATTTTATTAAAAAATCACATTTTCTTTATCCAGTCTCCAGTTGATGGGCACTTGGGCTATTTCCAAGCTTCAGGTATTACAAACTCTGCTGCTATAAACCTGGATACACATATATCACTGTGGTATGATTCTTTTAATTCTTTGGGGAAGATCCCCAGCAGTGGAATAGCGGGGTCAAATGGGACTTCCAGTCCTAGTTCTTTGAAGTATCTCCATACTGATTTCCACAGTGGTTGCACCAGTCTACACTCCCACCAGCAGTGGAGCAGTGTTCCTCTTTCCCCACAGCCCCACCAGCATTTGTTATTGGTTGATTTCTTGATACCAGCCATTCTTCCTGGAGTGAGATGGAATCTCAGCATTGCTTTCATTTGCATCTCTCGAATGACCAGCGATGTTGAACATATTTTCATATGTTTATTTGATATTTCTACTTCTTTGAGAAATGTCTGTTCATTTCAAATGCTCATTTTTGGATTGGGTTGTATTGTCCTTGTCATTTAATTGAAGGAACTGTGTGATTTCTTCTTTAATTTCCTCTGTGACCCATTGGTTATTCAGAAGTGTGTTGTTCAATTTCCATGTGTTTAGGAAATTTGGCGGTTTCTTTTGCTATGGATCTTCAATTTCACCACAGTATGGTCTGATAATATACAGGGGATAACTTCAATTCCTTTGTATTTACTTAAACGTGTTCTATAAGTGAGTACGTGGTCTATTTTGGAGAATGACCCATGTGCAGCTGAAAAGAATGTGTATTCTGATTTTGTGGGGTGGAACACTCTGTAAACATCTGTTAAGTTCATTTGTTCAAGAGTTTGAGTTCTAGTATTTCATTACTTATTTTTTATCTAGTTGATCTATTTATTTGTGACAGTGGGGTATTGAGGTTCCCCACTACAATTGTATTTGTGTCTATATGACTTTTCATGTCCGTTAGTATTTGTTTTATGTAGTTGAGTGCACTAGTGTTTGGTGGATAGATATTTATGGTTGTCATGTAGTCCTGTTGGATTGTTCCTTTTCCAAGGATGTAGTGTCCTTCTTTGTGTCTCTTAATCAGTGTTGGTTTGAAATCTTCGTGATCTGCAAAGAGGACCACTACTCCTACTGTTTCGGGGGTTACTGGAGCATGGAGTATTGTTTTCTACCCTTTAACTTTCAGTCTATGAGTATCTTTTTGAATTAAGTGTGTTTCTTGTATGCAGCATATTGTTGGATTTTTGCTTCTTGACCCATTCTGCCAGTCTATTTCTTTTGATTGGTGAATTGAGATCATTAACCTTGATGGTTATAACTGATACATGTTGAGTTATCATTGTCATGACTTTTACTTTTTGTTGGATTCTCTCCCTTTACATTTAATTTCTTGTTGCGCCCAATGGGTTCATCATTCTGCTGTGCTTCCTAGGGTTGTGATCCTCATTGTCTTTTCCTAGGATATTGTCTAAAATATTTTTGGAGGGCTGGTTTGGTATTCATGAAGCTCCTAAGGTGCTCTTTGTCATAAAAGTATCATATTTCTCCATCAATTTTGAAAGATAGTTTTGCAGGGTACATCAATCTGGGTTGGAGGCTGTTTTCCTTTAGGGCTTGAAATACATCACTCCAAGCTCTTCTTGCCTTGAGGGTTTGCATTGAGAAGTCTGCTGTGATTCTGATGGGCTTTCCTTTGTATGTGATTTGTTTTTTTCCTCTAACTTTGTTCTTCTGTTGGGTTTCTGGAATCTTAACAGTTATATGCCTATGTGTAGATTTTTTTGGATAAAAGCTATTTGGAGTCCTGTATGCCTCCCTTATCTGTATGTCAAGTTCTTTTCCCCTCCTTGGGAAGTTTTCTGCCATTACTTCTGTGAACAGTTTGCTATGTCATGTGCACTCTCTCCTGTTTTTTTATTGACTCCAATCAGTCTTATGTTACTCTTCTTTGCATCGTCTAGCAGCTGCTGGATTGATTTCTCATGGTCTCTTACAATTTTGAAGCAATTTTTCTTTTCCTGGTCACTAATTGCAATCTTATCTTCTATATCTGAAATTCTGTCCTCACATTGGCTCATTCTGCTATGTAGACTTTCAATGGAGTTTTTGATCTCCTGGAAATCTATTTGGATCTGTTTTATGGATTCCATTTGTTTCCCATGTTGGGATTCCATCATGTTCTTTAGCTCTTCTCTAGATTTATTAATCATATCTTGCACTATGAGCACAATCTCTGCTATATCTGAGAAATAATTTCTGATTTCTTTTTGTTTCCAGATCCTCCCTTGTTGCCAGTTCAGGGAGTCCAAAGAGTTGAGTATCAGTGTTCCATCTCATTTCCCTTTGGGGTTGCTGTAGGTTATCTGGAAGTTTGGTTTTGAGACTTGCTTATGTGTCTTCTCTTTTCGATGGGGGGAGTGCTGTTGGTGCCCACATGGCTCACCTCCTCTGGGCTGGGAGCAGTGGAATGGTGGCCTGGAAGCCCCTTCCTCTGGGCTCTATTTCTTAGTTCTTAAGAAGTAGAAATTCAGTTTCACTGTTTAAGCTTGGCAATTGGTATAGGTACATATTAGGGACAGAGTTTTTAAATTTAAAATTGTGTTTTCCCTAGAAGAAGTCCAGAAAATATAGCTCCCTTTCAGGTAGCAGGCAGAGTGCAGAGGAATCCTCTGCTGGTCCCTTCCCTTGGTGGGGGTTGTGGGATCAAAGAAAAAACACAGGAAACATTTCATATGTCCATAAAAACTTCTGATTTACCTCTGCCCATCTGGCCTGGCATTTCCTTTCTCCTAGAGATAGAGAAGCTAAGGTGATGCTACTCAGCCACATCTCAGACATAAGGTTTGGTCAGCCCTTGACACACTTCTCTTATGTCCTCTTGTGGATTTATCATCTACTTTATCCAAACCAGCTTAGAGTCAATTTTATTTAGTGCCTACATCCTCTTTGAGTATCTGTTCTGATATGTTCTTGAATGCCTTCAGCAAGTGTAGTGTTCAAAAATGTAGTCACCAGCAGCAGTGGAAGGGCTCAGTAGAGACAGGAGGTTAGTGGGCATCATACTCGACAGCAACAGATACAGAGCATTGCTGAGCCCGCACCAGATTTCACTGAGTGGCACTGTAAGTCCCTTGGTCAAGAACAATTCCCTGGTGCATGCCCACCAGCCACTAGCGCAGCCGGGTGGGTGCCTGCAACAACAGCCTCCCACTCCATGCAGCTACCTGGTTGCACACTACAGAGGCACAGGGGAAAATAAAGGCCATTGTCCTGAGCTGCAGAAGTGAACAACAGAGAGAGGGCCTCTCTCAGGCTCCCTGATGAAAACTGAAGCCCACTGGAAAAGTGAAGAGAATCTCTGCAATAAAGGCAAATCAGACCACCATACTTGGTAAGTTGGAGGGATCATCACCTCCCATTGGAACCTGACTATCTTCAGAGGAAAGGTAGCTAGAACCTGCAATACAACCTTGCAGAGATCAACCCTGCAGGAGAACAGGGAGCTCAACTTGGGACTTGCAGCCAGAAATCTGTCTGAAGCTCATGGGTCTGTGACTGGCTTACTGAGACTCATTGACTGGTTTGGTATTCACGAAGTTCCTAAGGTGCTCTTTGTCATGAAAGTATCTTATTTCTCCATCCATTTTGAAAGATAGTTTTGCAGGGTACATCAATCTGGGTTGGAGGCTGTTTTCTTTTAGGGCTTGGAATATGTCACTCCAAGCTCTTCTTGCCTTGATGGTTTGTGTTGAAAAGTCTGCTGTGATTCTGATGGGCTTTCCTTTGTATGGGATTTGTTTCTTTTCTCTGACTGCTTGGAGAACTTTGTTCTTCTGTTGTGTTTCTGGAATCTTAACAATTATATGCCTATGTGTAGATTTTTTTTTGATTAAGGCTATTTGGAGTCCTATATGGCTCACTTATCTGTATGTCAAGTTCTTTTCCCCTGCTTGGGAAGTTTTCTGCTATGATTTCTGTGAAGAGATTTTTTATGTCATCTCCACTCTCTCCTGTTTCTTCATTGAGCCCAATCAGTCTTATGTTATTCTTTTTTGCATCATCTAGCAGCTACTGGATTGATTTCTCATGTTCCCTTATAATTTTGAAGCAATTTTTCTTTTCCTGGTCACTAATTGCAATCTCATCTTCTATATCTGAAATTCTGTCCTCACATTGGCTCATTCTGCTGTGTAGACTTTCAGTGGAGTTTTTCATGTTCTGGAAATCTATTTGCATCTGTTTTATGGATTCCATTTGTTTCCTGTGTTGGGATTCCATCATGTTCCTGAGCTCCTCTCTAGATTTATTAATCATGTCTTGTACTAGGGACACAATTTCTCCTGTTATGTGAGAAATTATTTCTGATTTCATTTTTTCCAGATCCCCTTTGGTTGCCAGTTCAGTGGGTCCAGGTGGTTGAGTATCAGAGTGTTCCATCTCATTTCCCTTTGGGGTTGCTGTAGGTGATCTAGAAGTCTGGTTTTGAGACTTATTTACGTGTTTTCTCATTTCGACTGGGGCAGGGGGCTGTTAGTGCCTGCACGGATTACCTCCTCTGAGCTGGGTGAGGTGGGACAGGGGCCAGGAGCAGCAGTAGGGATGGTGACCCAAAAGCCCTTTCCTGTGGGCTGGGAGCAGCCGGAGGGATGGTGGCTGGGAAACCCCTTCCTCTGGACCAGGAGCAGTGGGATGGTGGCTCAGAAGCCCCTTCCTCTGGGCCAGGAGCAGTGGGACGACTGCTCAGAAGCCCCTACCTCTGGGCCAGGAACAGTGGGACTCAGTACCTTGGTCTGGTGGTCTGGTGTCCTCTGCATCTTTGTAGTGTGAAATCAGGTGGCTGCCTGTCTGGAGCAGGGTGATTCAGTGTCTTCTGCATGACTCAGGACCTTGGTAGGGCATGCACAGACCTGGCTGTCTGCAGCGGGCTGATTCAGCGTGTGTTCCGTGTGACTGGGGACCTCAGTAGAGTGTGGGCAGACCTGCCTGTCTGCAGTGGAGTGATTCGGCGTCTTCTGCATGACTCAGGACCTCGGTAGGGCATGCACAGACCTGCCTGTCTGCAGCGGGCTGATTCGGTGTATTCTGTGCATCTCAGGACCTCGGTAGGGCATGGGGGAGACTCATTGACTTGTAACTGCACACTGCTGCCCATATTGTCTAGTGTGACAGCAGAAACATACCCTGAAGGAGTCCCTTCATTTTTATCTTTTATTTGTTATTTTCAAAATTACCACTATTTTTTTTGCTATTATTTTAAATTTTTTTCTTCTTTTTCTACTCTCTTAAAATTTTTATCTTTCTCTTTTTTCTTTCCTTTCTCTTTTCTCTCTCTCTCTCTCTCTCTCACTCTCTCTCTCCCTCCCTCCCTCTCTCCCCCTCTCTCCCTTGCTCCCTTACTCCCTTACTGTCCCACATTGTTCTTCATCTCTCTTTTTGTTCCTGTTCTGGCCCTAATTCATATTTCTTCTTTATCTTTCTTTTTTTCTCTTTCCTTCTCTTCCCTGTGCCCTCTGGCCTCGATGATAACCTTCTCCTATCCTTCTACCTACCTATCCCTCCCTCCCCAACTCCTTCTAACTCCCCATCCTGAGGAGTAAAGTTATTACATTGAAGAGTTTATTCACTATAAACATATGTTGAGTTGGTCCTTGATTTTGATTTAATTCACACAGTTAAAGTTGATAGATTAATAACTACACCAAATTGTCATTTTCTAAGAGGTACCTGATGCTATTGTGTTGCTGATTATATCACTTGGGCTAAGGTGTTGTGATTGATCTAACCAGTTGTTCTTTCTGGTATAATGAAAGTGAGATAGCCTCAGAGCCATTAGAGACTCAAAACCTAAAGACTGGCTATATCTGGAAGACACCTCTGAGAAGCAATCATGCCATAAGGGTTCTAAATACAAACAACAAAGATACTTGCAATAAGCAACTTCAAAGTATCAACCCAGAACTAAACCAAGGACAGTACCAAAAACAAAAATGAGAAGACATTTAAGCAAGTCACAAACTCAGACTTCCACCTCACAAAAGGGAAATTCGTGGGGAAATGAGGTGGAAAAGTCTGATAATCAACCATCTGGACACCCTAAACTGATAGCACAGGAAGTAGCAAAACAGATGAATGAGGCTCTAGAAAAATTCAAAGCAGAAATAATCTCCCAGAAAACTACAGAGATGGTGAGCAGAGTGAAAGACATGATTAGAGGCTCTAGAACAGAAACAGATAAAAAAAAAAAATAGATGAGCTGAGAAACATGCTGGAAACCATGAATGCTCAGCCTAAGAAAGAAATGGAAACCATAAAGCAGATTCAAATAGATATCAAGGAGATTAAAAACTTCACTGAAAGTATTCACAGCAGATTGAGTGAATGTGAAGAGAAAATATCAGATACAGAAGACAGGATTATTGTTAGTGACCATGAACACAGAGATTTCTTAAAAATAGTAATGGACCACGAGAAATCAATTCAGCAGCTGCTAGATCATGCAAAGAAGAATAAAATGATAGGATTCCATGAAAAAACAGGAGAAAGTACAATTGACATAAAAAAAACTGTGTACAGAAGTAATAGTAGAAAACTTTCCGGGCAGAGGTGGAGAATTGGACATACAGATAAGTGAGGCATATAGAACTCCAACTAGCCGTGATAAAAAAAAAAAATCTACACCTACACATATAACAGTCCAGATCCCAGAAATCCAACAGAAGAACAAAATCCTACAGGCAGAGAAAAGAAACAAATCACCTACTAAGTAAAGCCCATCAGAATCAAGGCAGACTTCTCTACACAGACCCTCAAATCAAGGAAAGCCTGGAGTGAAGTATTTCAAGCCCTCAAAGAAAATAACTTCCAACCTAGCTTGTTGTGTCCTGCAAAATTATCTTTCAAAATCAATGGAGAATTTAGATACTTCCATGACAAAGAACACCTGAGAAATTTCAAGAACACCAAACCAGTACTCGGAACAATTCTAAGCAATATCCTAGAAAAAGACAATGAAGGTCATAACTCCAGGAGGCCCAGCAGAGGGAAGCCACCAGGCAAGGTAAGAAACTAAAGGGAAAGGGGGGGAAAATAAGAGATAAAAGAGCCAACAACAGTAAAACATCATGATGAGGATGAGTCAGTATCTATCAATTGTAACTATCAATGTTAATGGCCTCAATTCACCAATAAAGAAAAATAGACTGACAGAATTGATTAAGAAGCAAAATCCAGAAATATGCTATAAAAGAAATAGACTGAAAGTGAAAGGATGGAAAACAATTCTCTATGCAACAGGAACCCAGAAAAAAGCAGGGGTAACAATCTTATTTGCAGACAAAATAGATTTCAAATCAAAACTAATTAAGAGAGACAAAGATGGTCACTACATCCTTGTGAAGGGGACAATCCAAGAGGAAGAGATGGCAATCCTAAATATATATGCACCAAATATGAAGCCCCCAACTATACAAAACAAATAGTAATGGACATAAAAAAACTAAATAAGCACTAATACAATTGTAGTGGGGAACCTCAATACCCTACTATCACAAAGAGATCATCTAGACAAAAAATTAACAAAATTCTAGAACCAAACCAAGCTATTGAACAAATGGACTTAATAGATATTTACAGAGTGTTCCACCCCACAAAATCAGAATACACATTCTTTTTAGCTGCACACGGGTCATTTTCCAAAATAGGCCACATGCTAGCTCATAGGACATGTCTAAGTAAATGTAAAAGAATTGAAGTTACCCCCTGTATATTATCAGACCATAGGGCAATACAATTGAAGATCAATATCATAAGAAACTGCAAAACTCCCACATACACATGAAAATTGAATAACACCCTCCTGAACAACCAATGGGTCACAGAGGAAATTAAAGAAGAAATTAGACAGTTTCTACAAGTAAATGATAATGCCAGTACAACATACAGGAATCTATGGGACACAATGAAAGCAGTTCTATGTGGGAAATTCGTCGCAGTTAATGCCCATATTAGGAAAATAGAGAGAACTCAGATAAATAACATAATGCAGAACCTCAAGGTCCTAGAAAAAGAAGAGCATCACAAACTTAAAGCTCATACAAGAGAGGAAATTATGGAGATCAGAGCAGAAATCAATGCAGTGGAGACTAAGAGAGATATAAAAAATTAATGAATCTAGGAGTTGGTTTTTCAAAAGAATAAATAAAATTGATAAACCTTTAGCCAACCTTATCAAAACAAGGAAAGAAAAGGCTCAAATCCATGCAATTAAGAATGAAAAAGTTTAAGTCACAACAGACCCAGCAGAAATCCAGAGGATCAATACCTACTTCACGAACCTGTTCTCTAATAAAATGGAAAACACAGAAGAAATGGACAGATTCCTAGATACATACAAATTGCCAGAATTAAATGAAGAAGATATAGAAATTCTAAACACCCCAATTACAATGAGTGAAATTTAAAATGTAATTAAAAATTTATCAACAAAGAAAAGCCCAGATCCTGATGGCTTCACTGCTGAATTCTACAAGACATTTAAAGAAGAGCTATCACCATTACTCTTTAAACTCATCAAGGAAATTGAAATGGAAGCAAGGCTTCCAAATTCATTCCTGGAAGCAAGTGTTTCTTTGATTCAAAAACCAGGGAAAGACCCAACCCAAAAAGCTAACTACAGGCCAATCTCCCTAATGAACATAGATGCAAAAATCCTCAACAAGATACTGGCAAACAGAATACAGAGGGTCATCAAGAAAAATCATACATCCTGACCAAGTCGGATTTATCCAGGGATGCAAGGATGGTTCAATATTCATAAATCAATAAATGTAATACATTATATTAACAGAGTCAAGGACAAAAACCATATGATCATCTCAATAGATGCAGAAAAGGCATTCCACAAAATCCAATACCTATTCATGATAAAAACCCTACAGAAAATTGGAATAGATGGTCTCTACCTCAATCTGATAAAAGCTATCTATAAAAAACCAACAGCCAACATCATACTAAATGGTCAAAACCCGAAAACTTTCATGCTAAAATCAGGAACAAGACAAAGATGCCCACTATCACCACCCTTGTTCAATATAGTTCTGGAAACATTAGCTACAGCAATTAGAAAAGAGAAAGATATAAAAGGAATAAGGATAGGAAAGGAAGAAGTTAAACTGTCATTATTTGCTGATGATATGATACTTTACATAGAAGACTCAACTCCGCCAGAAGACTTCTAGACTTAATTGACAGATTCAGTAGCTGGATATAAGGTTAACACAAAAAACAATACCCTTCTTATACACAAATAGACTCACTGAGAGAGAAATTAGGGAAACAATTCCTTTTACAATAGCATCCCAAAAAATGAAATATCTAGGAATCAATCTAACAAAGGAAGCAAAAGACCTCTACACTGAAAACTACAGCACTCTGAAAAAAGGAGATCGAGGAGGATATAAGAAAAAAGAAAGACATCCCTTGCTCCTGGGTAGGAAGAATATAGTGAAAATGGCCATACTTCCAAAACTACTATATAGATTTAATGCAATGCCGATTGAAATTCCAACAATATACTTCACAGAACTAGAGAAAACAATCCAAAAATTCATTTGGAACCAGAAGAGACCTAGAATAGCAAAAGCAATTCTAGGCAACAGAGACATGGCTAGGGGTATCACAGTACCCAATTTGAAGCTATACTACAAAGCTACTGTGATAAAATCAGCATGGTACTGGCAAAGAAACAGACCTGAGAATCAGTGGAATAGATTAGAAGATGTAGAAACAACTCCAGACATACTCAGCCATCTCATCTTTGACAAAGGAGCCAACCACCCTCATCGGAGGAAAGATAGCCTGTTTAATAAATGGTGTTGGAAAAACTGGATTTCAACCTGCCAAAGATTAAAACTAGACCCATACCTATCACCATGCACTAAACTAAGATCTAAGTGGATTAAAGATCTAAATATTAAGACAGAAATACTAAACTTGCTGGAAAATAAGTTAGGTAGAATTCTTGAAGACATTGGCATAGGAAGACTTTATGAACAAAACCTCAGTAGCATGGGAACTAGCACAGTGAATCAACAACTGGGATCTCATCTTATTAAAAAGCTTCTGCACTGCAAGTGAAACCACCAACAAAGCTCAGAGACAACCTACAATGTGGGAAAAAATTTTTAGCGGTTGTACCTTAGACAAAGAACTACTACCTAGAAAATATAAAGAACTAAAAAAAATCAGACCCCCCAAATTCAAAGACTCATTTCAAAAATGGGCATCTGAAATGAACAGACATTTCTCAGACAAAAAAAGTAAAAGCAGCAAATAAATATATGAAAAAATGTTAACATCACTGGTTATTCTAGAGATGCAGATGAAAACAAGACTGAGATTCCACCTCACCTCAGAAAGAATGGCTGCTATCATGAAATCAATCAATAACAAATGCTGGTGGGGCTGTGGGGAAAGAAGAACCCTGCTCCACTGCTGGTGGAAGTGTAGACTGGTGCAACCACTGTGGAAATCAGTATGGAGATACCTTAAAGAACTAGGGCTGGAGGTCCCATTTGACCCAGCTATTCCCCTGCTGGGGATCTTCCCCAAAGAATTAAAAGAATCATACCACAGCGATATATGTGCACCCATGTTTATAGCAGCACAGTTTGTAATAGCTAAAGCTAGGAAACAGCCCAATGGCCATCAACCAGAAACTGGATAAAGAAGATGTGTTTGTTTTTTTTAATATAAAATGGAGTACTGCTCAGCCGTAAAGAATGAGAAACTAGAGATATAGCTAAATGGATGCATATTGAGAACATATTCTTAAGTGAAATAAATAGGAAACACATGTGTAAATACTAAATAGTTCTTCTAGGGTGAGAAACTGAAAATGTAAATAAGGATTAAAATGATTAAAATGAATAATTGATAATTTGAAGTAGGAAGGAAAGGTCCAAAGGGGTAGGGGTGGTGGGAGAGGAAGGGGAAAGGAAAGAAGGGAAAGGAAAAATTATGAGAAAAGAAAAAAATGGAAGTGAAGTCTATGTAAATAGGGAAGGTTGGAGGGGTTGAAAGGTGCACAGGTACTGGGGAAAAAATAAGAACCAAGATACATCATGTACAGGTACAAGCACTCAACGATAAATGTAAATATATTGTTTACCTAAAATGCACCAATAAATGAATTTAAGGAAAAAAAAAAAAAGAACAATTCCCTGATGTTTAAGTGGGGGCTCTTCTGATCCATCCTAGATTCCCAACAATAGTTCTCAGTATCTTCTATATTTGATACCATAGAAATCTCTGACTGCATTACTTGGGCCTTGGATACCCAAGTATTCCCTTCTATTGAGCATATATAGGTCGCTTCCATGGTTTGAAGGAACCTCCAATCACCGTAACCAATCATTCCTTCTATGCCATGTGTGGCCCTCCCACTGTTATTTCCACTAATGAGCGCATGGATTCTTAGAACCTTCAGTTCCACCAAAGTTTTAGGATTTGTAAACTATGGGTCAAGCCCTGTTAGCCAGGTTTCTCCCCATCCCTGTCTGTACGGACAACATTCAGGGGGTAGAGCTTCTTTTGAAATGTTTTTATTAGTATATGTTTGGGACAGATAATGAATATATTTGTCATGGGGTATTGATATTTAAACATATCACATCTTGACCCATTTTACTCTGTCTTCCCCTCCTCTCCCTCTCATCTCCTAACCCCCGAGCGCCTTCTCATCTCCACAAAGTCTATGTCCTTGTTTTCCATCAGCTTTTATTTTGCTCTTTAAATCATTTATACTTTGGGTTTCTCATATCAGAGGACCCTGTCTTTGGTTACTCCATCACTATCTTGGTCACTTAAACATTTTGCCTAAGTCTTCCTCCAGGCTGTCGTCTTTTTCTGTTTGTAGAGCTGCATCAGAGCACCCAACCCTACCCCATCCATCCCTTCATACCCTGCCAAGAGTGGACATTTGTTGAAACCTTGATGCTGATGTCTCTCTGGCATGATTTGAGGCTTTGCTACTGCTTCTGAGTCTCTATGGATGTTTCCTTCTCAGGTCTCCCTGCTCATCCTTTCTGGCTCCTGAACCACGTCTGAGATGGTCCCTGTATTGGAGTTGGACTTGCACTTTTTTAACATTAAATATGCCTGGATTTGAACCACTGGTCTCTCACCCACATGTGATCTTGCACAAGCCCCTCAGCCACTCCGATCATCCTGTGCCTGCTTTCTAACTGCAAAAACAGAGGTTGATAAGAGCTAGCCTTTGGGTAAGATGCTAGCCGGCTCTTTTAGTCTCAGAGTCTTAGGATAACTCCATATAAATAATCTTATTTCTTCTCTTCTTTTTTATCTCTTCAAAGTCCTTATATCCCAAGTCTTTTCTCATCTAGCAAATGCTATTTCTTTTCTTTTTTTTTTTTATTTTAACTTTATTTTGGTACCGGAGATTGAACTTAAGACCTTGCGCTTGCAAGGCAGGCACAGTGCCACTGAACTAAATCCTAGACTCCTTTATAATGATTATGTGATTGGTATTTAGGTGACCTAAAACACTAGTTAATCCATTTAAAACCTGGCACCTCCTCTGTTCACCTAAGAAGGGAGTGAAATCTCCCTCTTTTGAATTCCTATACATTTCATTCATTTATTTATTTGCTGGTATATTCTGCATAGTGTCCATTGTCTCCTACTTTTCTTATATTCCCAGGTATACATATCCTATTGTCCTTACGGGGCTATGAGTCTTTCTAAGCGGATCCTGTCCTTAGGTCTTGAAACAAAACTCTTCCATCTCATAGTGCTTGGTGTGGTATTTTAAGGACACAAGGTACTCAGTACACTCAGTATACTCAGTAAAAATGAATGTGTGAATCCTTGAAAGCAATTTAGGAGCAGAGTGGTATTGATTCCTACTTACTCTCTCACTTGGAATCTCGTGCTAGTTTGGGAGAAAGGGAAGAGGATATGAAAGAAAATGGTATTGGAAATAGTTACCTGCTGTCCACTTGACCAGGCATCTGCCTAGCTTATTTTATTTGCTTATTTTGTTGATGAGACATCTGGCACCTGGTTTCTTCCTTCATAAGTAATAAAAATAGAATTGACAGTAAATAAAGATAAACTCTTCTTAGTAGCTTGGATTCCATGTGGTTCTTTTAAGATCTCATCAGTCAGTACAAGTGGAACCAAATACTCTGCAGGGACTCTGTATGTGTCAGCTGTGAGTCCCATTGAGAAAGGCATTTCCTTGGCTCTAGAAATGGCAGCTACTCTAAGCATGTTCTAGAGAGCAAGACTGAAGCTCAGCTGCACTCAAGTTTCTATTTTTTTGTCATTTCTTTCCAGTTTTTCTTGAGTGAACTGAAGTTTACAATGAACTGGAGTTTTACATGAGTGGCTTTCCCATGGGGAAAGTTACTTACTTAGATTGATCTGAATGGTTCATGTATCCCACACCACTGCTCCACATCAGGAATCCAGGTGGCCTCCTATTGGTAGGTTTACCAAGGGACAGTGGGTCTAGAAATTCTCTGACATCTTCTATCTGCCCTTGGGGAATTGACTACCAAAGGGCCTGGTTGCTACTGGGGTCTGCTAAGAAGTGGCTGCCTTTAGCCAATCTGGGAGGTCAGCGGATGCTCTTCCAGGCTGCCAAGTCTGCCCAAGATTTCAGATGCCAGCTGCAAGAAGTTAGTATCCAACATCAAGGTTGGTTGGCATTGTTCCAAGTCTATCCTAACCTTGACACTATCTTCAAGTTCATGGGCATTCTGCAAACTGCACTCTGGTTCGCGAATTCACTAGGATGACACAGAAAACACACTGCAAGCTTTCAAACTCACAGGTATGCTTTATTACAGAGAGAGGAAACACACCAAAATCAGCCAAAGGGAGAGAGCAAAGCATAGGGAGGTTCTGTACATAATTTCCATTGTCTTCAGGGGTATGCTTCTCTAATGTCAAAGTGTGACCGTATCATGGAGTATTGCCATCCAAGAAGACTACCTGAGCCTCAGTGTCCAGTTTGTATTGAGGCTTCTCTGCATAGACGTTACTGATTGATTCCCTGCACAGTTGATCTCAGCCTCCAGGACAGCTCCGCGATTCAAGCCTTTGCTCTGAGCCACATGGCTGATCTTCCTATACATAGTGGCCAGCCCCCACCCTAATATCAGTGTGGCCAGCTTCACCCAAGTGAAGTTCCCTAAATAAAAGCATTCCTGACAGGTGGTGTGACATAGGTCACCTCCTAGAAGCGGAAGGTAAAGGCCAGACCTCTCTTTAGGCAAGGCCAACTTCTTTACATAGTCACCTGGCAAGTCTCTTCAACATCCCCAAGATTTCCCCCTCATGTACATAGCTGGCATTCAGCACACCAGAGATTCTCGTCTGTGAACTCCCTAACAGAACATGTAATATTTTGCAATTAAGTTTGTATTTGTCTGTAGGTAGGGGATCTGAACTCAGATATTTCATCAAATTTCACAGAGGTCTGTGTCCTGCAACAGGTTAAATTCTCCTGGTCCAGATGGAAGTGAGTCCTCTTCCCTCTCACCAGCCCTGCCTGGTCCTCCGTGAGCTCCAGAGACCTTGTCTACCAGGAGTAGGGGGTGCGGTGGAGGCCTGGGCTGGCAGGGTAAGGGAAGTTTTGCTGTCCTGATTTACAAGACCTCTTGGGTTAATTCTAGCAGCATCAAAGCAGGCTTTTCTTCTGTCTTTCCTGTGCTCTGCAGGCCAAGAGTTTCTAGTGCTAAAATAAACAATTGAAGTTTCATTAGACTCCACAGAAGGAAGGAAAAGGTTTATGTTTCATACTTTTTATATTATATAACATTATTATGCAAATATCAATTCTTCAATCTGTTTAGTTTATTTAGACTTAAAAAATAGTATCAAATGCTACAAATATAATATATAGAATAAACCACGATCAATCCTGAGCATTTGCAATAAATATGCAGCTGGTAATGCAGCTTCTGAAATAATAAACCATTTATCCTTGATGGTCAGGCTTTGTATATATCAACCTTAGATTTTTATTAAGCTATAGCTGGCTGCAGGAGATGCATGTGGGTAAAGCTTCTATTTGTTTTAAACTGTAGAATCTCACATACACACATATACACACTTTATTTTGTATCTGTTGTAGTTCTTACATAATCATGGAAATTATGATATGTTTGTGCCAGCCAGGATTCAACTTTGTTTTACTTTGAGAAATCCGAAGTCTAGTCATAAAAAAGATAATAGTTTATTTCAGTTTATTTTGAGCAGCTTTTAAAGCATCTTGGTTCTCAGCATAGAAGAAAATAAGCATGTGATGCTCAGTAATCCTGATCCATCCAGAGATATTACTTGAGAACTATCTGGTACATGATTCAGTACTAGAGTCTGTGAGGGTATAAATATGAGGGGTTACCCTTGAAATGCTTACAGTTTGGGAGGGAAGATTAGAGAGTCACAATACTCACAATATTTCATTTTAATTGTTTTTTTTTGTTTGTTTTTTTGTATTAAACTCTTTTATTGGTACATTGTAGGTATACAACACAATTACATTTCTCATTGGGAATTGTACCTTTACATAATGCATCTTGGTTCTTATTTTTTTCCCATTCCTAGCCCTCCCTTCATGCCCTCCACCCTTCCCTATGTACAAAGACTTTATTTCCATTTTTTACATTTCTCATCATTTTTTCCTTTCCCTTCTTTCCTTTCCCCTGCCCCTCCCACTACCCTTACCCCTTTGGACCTTTTCTTCCAATTTTAAATTATCGATTATTCATTCTAATCATTGGTACATTTTAGGTATATGATATAATGACATTCATCATTGGAAATTTGCACCTTTACATAGTCTCTCTTGGTTCTTATTTTTCACCCTTGCCCAGCCCTCCCTTCAACCCCTCCAGTGCTCCCTATTTACAAAGATTTTGTTCCTATTTTTCCATTTTCTCATATTAATCCCATTCCCTTCTATCCTTTCCCCTAGCCCTCCCACTTCCTTCTCCTTTGCCCCTTTTCTTCCTATTTCACATTACCTATTATACATTTAGTCCTTATTTACACTTTCATTTTGTCACACCAGAGAAACTATTCGGTATTTACACGTGTGTCCTATTTATTTCACTTAAGAGTATTGCCTCAATGTGCATCCACTTAGGTATAAATGTCTCTAATTTCTCGTTTTTTATGGCTGAGTAGTGCTCCATTTTATAAAAAAACCACATTTTCTTGATCCAGTCTCCAGTTGATGGGCATTTGGGCTGTTTCCAAGTTTTAGCTATTACAAACTGCACTGCTGTGAACATGGGCGCACATATATCCCTGTGGTATGATTCTTTTAATTCTTTGGGGAAGATCCCCAGCAGTGGAATAGGAGGGTCAAATGGGACTTCCAGTCCTAGTTCTTTGAGGTATCTCCATACTGATTTCCACAGTGCTTGCACCAGTCCACACTCCCACCAGCAGTGGAGCAGGGTTCCTCTTTCCCCACAGCCCCGCCAGCATTTGTTATTGGTTGATTTTATGATAGCAGCCATTCTTTTTGGAGTGAAGTGGAATCTCAGCATTGTTTTCATTTGCATCTCTCGAATGACCAGTGATGTTGAGCATTTTTTCATGTATTTATTTGGTATTTCTACTTCTTTGTCTGAGAAATGTCTTCATTTCAGATGCCCATTTTTGGATTGGGTCTTTAAATTTGGGAGGTCTGATCTTTTTAAGTTCTTTATAGATTCGAGATAGTAGACCTTTGTCTGAGGAAGAGCAGGTGAAGATTTTTTCCCACATTGTGGGCTGTCTCTTCACACTGCTGGTGGTTTCTCTTGCTGTGCAGAAGCTTTTTAATAAGAAGAGATCCCATTTGTTGATTGTTTGTGCTAGTTCACAGGCAACTGAGGTTTTGTTCATAAAACCTTTTCCTACACTGATGTCTTCAAGGGTTCTACCTAACCTCTGTTCCAACTGGTTCAGAGTTTCTATTTTAATATTTAGATCTTTAATCCATTTTGATTTTAGTTTAGTTCATGGTGAGAGATATAGGTCTAGTTTTAATCTTTGGCAAGTTGAAGCCCAATTTTTCCAGCACCATTTATTAAAGAGGCTATCTTACCTCCAGTGGGGGTGTTTGACTCCTTTGTTGAAGATGAGATGGCTGAGTGTGTCTGGCATTGTTTCTGCATCTTCTAATCTGTTCCATTGGTCCTCAGGTCTGTTTCTTTGCCAGTACCATGCTGTTTTTATCACAGTAGCTTTGTAGTAGAGTTGCAGGTTGGGGATTTTGATAACCCCTGCCATGTCTCTGTTACCTAGAATTGCTTTTGCTATTCTGGGTCTCTTCTTCTCCCAAATGAATTTGTGGATTGTTTTCTCAAGGTCCATGAAGTATGCTGCTGGGATCTCAATTGGAATTGCATTAAATCTATAGAGCAGTTTTGGAAGTATGGCCATTTTCACTATATTAATCCTTCCTACCCAGGAGCAGGGGATATCTGTCCATTTTCTGATATCATCTTCAATCTCTCTTTTCAGAGTGCCATAGTTTTCAGAGAAGAGGTCTTTGATTTCTTTTGTTAGGATGATTCCTAGGTATTTCAGTTTTTTGGATGCTATTGTGAAAGGAATTATTTGCCCTATTTCTCTCTCAGTGAGTCTGTCATTGGTGTAGAGGAAAGCTATTGATTTTTGTGTGTTGACCTTGTAACCAGCTACTTGACTGAATTTGGTTATTAAGTCTAGAAGACTTTTGGTGGAGTTCTTGGGGTCTTCTATATAGAGTATCATGTCATCTGCAAATAATGACAATTTGACTTCTTCATTACCTATCTTTATTCCTTGTATTTCTTTCTCTTGTCTAATTGCCGTGGCTAATGTTTCCAGAACTATATTGAACAAGAGTGGTGATAGTGGACATTCTTGTCTTGTTCCTGATTTTAGTGTGAAGGATTTCAGTTTTTGACCATTTAGTATGATATTGGCTGTTGGTTTTGTCTCTCTTAATCAGTGTTGGTTTGCAATCTACTTGATCTGCCAAGAGGATAGCCACTCCTGCTTTTTTTCGGGTTCTGGTCGCATGCAGTATTGTTTTCCACCCTTTAACTTTCAGTCTATGAGTTTCCTTTTGAATTAAGTGTGTTTCTTATATGCAGCATATTGTTGGATTTTGCTTCTTGACCCATTCTGCCAGTCAATTTCTTTTGATTGGTGAATTGAGACCATGAACATTGATGGTTATAAATGAAACGTATTGACTTGTCATTGCCATGACTATTTCTTTTTGTTGGGTTCTCCCCCTTTACATTTAATTTCTTGTCATGCCAGATGGGTTCATTGTGCTTTGCTTCCTGGGGTTGTGATCCTCAATGTCTGTTCCTAGGATATTGTGTAAAATTCTTTGGAGTGCTGGTTTGGTATTCACGAAGTTCCTAAGGTGCTCTTTGTCATGAAAGTATCTTATTTCTCCATCCATTTTGAAAGATAGTTTTGCAGGGTACATCAATCTGGGTTGGAGGCTGTTTTCTTTTAGGGCTTGGAATATGTCACTCCAAGCTCTTCTTGCCTTGATGGTTTGTGTTGAGAAGTCTGCTGATTCTGATGGGCTTTCCTTTGTATGGGATTTGTTTCTTTTCTCTGACTGCTTGGAGAACTTTGTTCTTCTGTTGTGTTTCTGGAATCTTAACAATTATATGCCTATGTGTAGATTTTTTTTTTGATCAAGGCTATTTGGAGTCCTATATGGCTCACTTATCTGTATGTCAAGTTCTTTTCCCCTGCTTGGGAAGTTTTCTGCCATGATTTCTGTGAAGAGATTTTTTATGTCATCTCCACTCTCTCCTGTTTCTTCATTGAGCCCAATCAGTCTTATGTTATTCTTTTTTGCATCATCTAGCAGCTGCTGGATTGATTTCTCATGTTCCCTTATAATTTTGAAGCAATTTTTCTTTTCCTGGTCACTAATTGCAATCTCATCTTCTATATCTGAAATTCTGTCCTCACATTGGCTCATTCTGCTGTGTAGACTTTCAATGGAGTTTTTCATGTCCTGGAAATCTATTTGCATCTGTTTTATGGATTCCATTTGTTTCTTATGTTGGGATTCCATCATGTTCCTGAGCTCCTCTCTAGATTTATTAATCATGTCTTGCACTAGGGGCACAATTTCTCCTGTTATGTGAGAAATTATTTCTGATTTCATTTTTTCCAGATCCCCTTTTGTTGCTAGTTCATTGGGTCCATTGGTTGAGTATCAGAGTGTTCCATCTCATTTCCCTTTGTGGTTGCTGTAGGTGATCTGGAAGTCTGGTTTTGAGACTTATTTATGTGTTTTCTCATTTTGACTGGGGCAGGGGGCTGTTAGTGCCTGCACGGATTACCTCCTCTGAGCTGGGTGAGGTGGGACAGGGGCCAGGAGCAGCAGTAGGGATGGTGACCCAAAAGCCCTTTCCTGTGAGCGGGGAGCAGCCAGAGGGATGGTGGCTGGGAAACCCCTTCCTCTGGATCAGGAGCAGTGGGATGGTGGCTCAGAAGCCCCTCCCTCTGGGTCAGGAGCAGCAGGACAGAAGGTGGCCCAAAAGCCCTTTCCTCTGGGCCTGGAGCAGTGGGAGGGATGGTGACCAGGAAGCCCCTTCCTCTGGACCAGGAGCAGTGGGATGATGGCTCAGAAGCCCCTACCTCTGGGCTGGGAACAGTGGGACTCAGTACCTTGGTCTGGTGGTCTGGTGTCCTGTGCGTCTTTGTAGTGTGGAATTAGGTGGCTGCTTGTCTGCAGCAGGGTGATTCAGCATGTTCTGTGCGACTCAGGACCTTGGTAGGGCATGGGCAGCCCTGCCTGTCTGCAGTGGGGTGATCAGTTTTCTTCTGCGTGACTCAGAACCTTGGTAGGGCATGCACAGACTTGCCTGTCTGCAGAGGGCTGATTCTGCGTGTGTTCTGTGACTGGGGACCTCGGTAAGGTGTGGGCAGACCTGCCTGTTTGCAGCGGGGTGATTAGGCGTCTTCTGCGCCACTCAGGACCTTGGTAGGGCGTGCACAGACCTGCCTGTCTCTATTTTATTTTAATTGTTGGTTTGTGTTTCTATTATATTTAATATAAAATCCCAGTGACTTTTTCCAGAAATAAAAAATCCATCCTAAAATTCACGTGGAATCTCAAGGAAATGTAAATAGGCAAAATAGTCTTGAAAAAGACTAATAAAGTTAGAGGTCTTACAATTTCTTATGTCAGAACTTACTACAAAACTACAGTCATCAAACAGTGTGGTGCTGGTGACAAGACAAATGTATAGACGAATAGGATAGAACAGAGAGGTCAGAAATAAACCTTCACATATATGATCATATGATTTCTGGCAAGGGTGCCAAGATAATTGAACAAGGAAAGGGTATTCTTTTTGATGAAAGTTACAGGGGAAACTGGATATGTATATGCAAAAGAATGAAATTTTACCTTCATTTTATACCATGTATAAAGATTAACTCAAGCTGTGTGTGGGGTGGCACAGATCTATAATCTCAGGACTCTGAGAGGCTGAAGCAGGAGGATTGCAAGTTTGAGCCTAGCCTAGGCAATTTGGCAACTTAGCAAGAACCTGATTAAAAATAGAAAAATTAAGAAAAGCTAGGGATGTAACTCAGTGCAAAAGTCGTGAGCTCAATCTCCAGTAAACGCCCCCAACACCAAATGTGTGGAAGACTTAAATGAAAAGGGCAAAGTATAAATTTCCTAGAAGAAAACAGAGCAAAACCTCCATGACACTGAACTTGGCAATGAGACTGTTTTGCAACATTAGAGAAGAACAATTAAAATGGCAGCTAGAGTTAGAGATCTGAGTTCAAAACTGAAAACCACCACTTTCTTCCTGTGTGATATTAAGCACATTATCTACCCTTTTTTTGGACTCATCCTCATATAAAAAGAGAAATTAGAGTAAGAGAATGATGGTGAGGAAATTAGTACACTTAATGGGCTTAGTCCCTTGCCTGGCATACAATTTATTATCAGTTCATGTTGGTTGGTCATTACTAACCATTCGGGGAAGGCAGCATAATATAGCAGGTAAGCAGGTGGGCTTTGAGTCAGATTTCTTAGGTTCATATCATAATTTTACCCTTTATCATCTCTATGACCTTGGGCAACTGCTTTATAGTTCAACAACTGAGGAAATTTTTGTTCTGAATAGTGGAATTTATATTAGTATTTATCTTACAAAGTTTTAGGGACCGAATGAGATAATCTGCTTGTGTATCTGTTAAACAAGTGTTAGTTCTTCCTTTGGTTACTGCTATAGTTCTCAGCACAGCATCAGGTATTTGGTAGCTGCTCATCTAATAAACTATTGTACTACCTTAAACCATGATGTCTAGTCAGTGTTTCATGATATGGATAAATATGTATTATAACCTATCAGGAAAAACAAGATAAAAAGTTGGATATGAAATTTCATCTTCACTATGTAAAAAGAGCAGAGAAGAGGAATTAAAAAGAAATTTATTGAAATATTAACAGTGGTCAATGTTAAGATGGGAAAGTTATTTTTTATTTATTTATATTTATAGGTTCTTTAATAAAATTTTTTTTAACAATGAGCACATACTTGGCATTATAAAATACACAAATGCAGTTAAATTAGCTGGAAAGAAAGACAAGTGTCAATTCTTTCTGCCATCACTGGGCATTGTGGTTTCTAAGAGTAGTAGTTAGAAAGCCCTTGCACAGTGCAAAGACCATACCTTTGCTATAATTCAGATCTTGACTATTCCCCAAAGGATGATAGGTCAAAGTCTTGTCCTACCCCAGGGGGGCACTATTGGGAGATACTGGAACCTTTAAGAAGTAGGGCCAGATGGGACACCTCTGGGTAACTGTAGGTGTGCCCTTGAAGGGGATTATGGGATCTCCAAGCTTCTCCTCACTCTCTTGTTTCCTGACCATGAGGCTAGTGGCCTTGCCCTGCCATGGGCTCCCATCATGATGTGCTACCTGCCTACAGGCCCAAGGCAACAGGGCCAACCATCCATGGACTGAAATGTTCAAAACTGTGAGCCAAAGCAATCAATTTATGAAGGAAAAAAATGGCCTATTTCAGGTATTTTGTTAGAGCCAGTACCAGAAATCTAACAGCTCTAAAGAGGTGAATGCGAACAATTCCACTCTTCATTGTTCATGTAAGTATGCACGCCTGTCTCCTAGGCAGTCTGAAATCTCACTGAAGCCAAAGAATCTTTGCCATACAAACCCTCAGGCTTCCCTTCTGTCTGATACAGGGTCTAGGGCAGGTATTCAGTGTTTGGTACATGCATGTTCATTCAATGCACATTGAAAGGCAAACAGAAATTGATAATGGAGTGAGAAGTTCAAGCCCGTGCTGCCACTCTAGGGGGCTGGCCTGCCTGGATGGCTCAGGGCTACCCCACTGTCCAGAGGGGGCAGGTGGAAGGGAAAGCAAGGATAGATTATGGAAAGTCAGACAACTTCATGCCTTGGACTGAGCATAGCCCTCAAAACATGCAGCTCCAGGGAAGAAATTACCTCTTAGCACTAGATGGGTATTTTAGCTAAATCTTGTCAAATGTAGTGATTACAAAATAATTCTTATTTAAATATGAAAATAACATTGAGATTATTTTAGATAAATTGTTTGCTTATTGGAAACTCCAGAATATACATAGTCAAGAAGTTAAAAGTTTTCAAAATTCCATCATATATATAAAATCTCCTCTGTTTCCATGGGTTTAGCATCTATGGATTCAACAAATCTTGAATAAAAAGGAGTATTCAGAAAACATTTGAGTGTGTACTGAGCATAGACTTTTTTCCTGTCATTATTCCTTAATAAGATAGTATGGCAAATATTTATATAGCATTTACATTGGCTTAGCTATTATAAGTAATCTAGATGATTTAATGCATGTGGATGAATGTCAATATGTTTAGGCAAATATTACCCTGTTTTATACAAGGTGCTTGAGCCTCTGTGGATTTTGGTATCCACAGGGATTTCTGGAACTGGTACCCCACCGATACTGAAGGATGACTATATATTCATCTAAATCTTTTATTATAGATATGCATAGTAATCTAGTAAGCTATACACTATTTGTACTTTGCTTTATTTTCTTTCAATAAGAAGTACATTAGGGACAGCTTTCTATAACTACAGGCATGTATCAGCTCATTGTCTGGTTAATGGTTTCTCAGTATTTCATCACACAGATGTGCCTTAATTTATTTTTAATCATGTGCTATGTGCTGGAGATGCCATGGACAAATAGACATGGTGGTTACTCTCACAGAGCTAAGGGACCAGAGGGAATTTAGACAGTTGAACTAACACAAGGTATGCTAAGCACTGCCTGGGGGAGGCAGAATTTTTTCCTGGAACACAGAAGCAGCAGTCTACAGCTTGTAGCCATAACAATTATTACTCAAGTATCTCTATGTTTGTCATTAAGCATGCATTTTTATAATCTGATTATCCCAATCAGGTCTAAATGCCGTGACAGCAGGAATATCATCATATACACGTGTATGATGGGCATTGTGCCCTTTGTGCCTATCAAGCTTTGTGGTTGTATTAGCTTCCTGACAGTGTGACAAAATTCCTAAGATAATCAACTTAAAAAGAGGAAGGATTTATTTTGCCTCAGAGTTTCAGAAGTTTTAGTCCATGCTCATTTGGCCCCATCACTTTAAGACTGTGGTGCTACAGAGCATCAGGGTGTATGTATGTGGGAAAAGAGGCTACCTCATGGTGGCCAGGAAGCAAAAAGGAGAGAGGAGAAGCCAGAACCCTAATATCCCCTTTAAGGACATGCCCCCTGTGACCTCACTTCCTTCCACTAGGCCCCGCCTCCTAATGATTTTACTACCCCCCAATAGTGCCACTCCGTGGAGACCAAGCTTTTAACATATGAATCTTGGGGAACATTTAAGATCCAAACCTTAACACTAGTAAATAAGTAAATGAATATTCCTCTGGATAAATACCTAGACATGGAATTATAGTAAGAGTATTTGAATGACATCTAAGATCCCACATATAAATAGAAGATTTATATATGTATGTGTGTGAGTGTATTGTGTATGTGTAAACAATGAATCAAGGTTTTTTGGTGTTGTGTTTTTATAACATATAAGTAAACCTGAGCTGCAGTTTAAATCAGCAACACTGTCAGCTATTTCTGATTCTTTCCTCTGTTGGTAATGTACCACCTGCAACATTATCTCTCCTTTAAAAAGTTTAAAATGTTACAAGGTTGCATAGGGTTATTGTTGAGAAATATATGTAACTTGTGTGTGGAAAAACAACTATTGTGCAATGTGGGAAAAAATCTTCACCTGCTCTTCCTCAGACAAAGGTCTACTATCTCAAATCTATAAAGAACTTAAAAAGATCAGACCTCCCAAATTTAAAGACCCAATCCAAAAATGGGCATCTGAAATGAACAAAGAAGTAGAAATAGCAAGTAAATACATGAAAAAATGTTCAACATCACTGGTCATTCGAGAGATGCAAATGAAAACAATGCTGAGATTCCACTTCACTCCAAAAAGAATGGCTGCTATCATGAAATCAATCAATAACAAATGCTGGTGGGGCTGTGGGGAAAGAGGAACCCTGCTCCACTGCTGGTGGGAGTGTAGACTGGTGCAAGCACTGTGGAAATCAGTATGGAGATACCTCAAAGAACTAGGACTGGAAGTCCCATTTGACCCCACTATTCCCCTGCTGGGGATCTTCCCCAAAGAATTAAAAGAATCATACCACAGGGATATATGTGCACCCATGTTCATAGCAGCACAGTTTGTAATAGCTAAAACTTGGAAACAGTCCAAATGCCCATCAACTGGAGACTGGATCAAGAAAATGTGGTTTTTTTATAAAATGGAGCACTACTCAGCCATAAAAAATGAGAAATTAGAGACATTTATACCTAAGTGGATGCACATTGAGGCGATACTCTTAAGTGAAATAAATAGGACACAAATGTCTAAATACCGAATAGTTTCTCTGGTGTGACAAAATGAAAGTGTAAATAAGGACTAAATGTATAATAGGTAATGTGAAATAGGAAGAAAAGGGGCAAAGGAGAAGGAAGTGGGAGGGCTAGGGGAAAGGATAGAAGGGAATGGGATTAATATGAGAAAATGGAAAAATAGGAACAAAATCTTTGTAAATAGGGAGGACTGGAGGGGTTGAAGGGAGGGCTGGGCAAGGGTGAAAAATAAGAACCAAGAGAGACTATGTAAAGGTGCAAATTTCCAATGATGAATGTCATTATATTGTATACCTAAAATGTACCAATGATTAGAATGAATAATCGATAATGTAAAATAGGAAGAAAAGGTCCAAAGGGGTAGGGGTAGTGGGAGGGGCAGGGGAAAGGAAAGAAGGGAAAGGAAAAATGATGAGACATGGAAAAAATGGAAATAAAGTCTTTGTAAATAGGGAAGGGTGGAGGGGGTGAAGGGAGGGCTAGGAATGGGGAAAAAATGAGAACCAAGATGCATTATGTAAAGGTACAATTCCCAATGAGAAATGTAATTGTGTTGTATACCTACAATGTACCAATAAAAGAATTTAATAAAGTAAAAAAAAAACCATTGTGCAGCATGTTTAAATAGTTCTAATATTTCATGTGAAAGACAATTTCCAAGTTCATTTTCATGTACAGCAGGTTGAGGACCATGAATTAGATAACTTTCTAAATTATGAATGATGCTCTCGCTTGAGCCACGCTGTCCCTCCCTCTGCCTCTTCCATGAGGCCCTCAGTTCTGCCAATATTCCTAAAGGTCTAGTGACATAATAGTTTCTACTTGGCATCCTTCTGAACATTCCAGACAGACGTATTTTCCATTATCTGAATGTTTTAAAGTCTGAGCTCCATGTGCCCATCATCATGTTCTCATTAGTCTACAGTTTTTATTTTCATAATTACAAGGTTTAAGATTCCTACAGCTAATTCCTTCCAATAGCAGGATATATGGCTTTTCTTGAAAACTAGAAAACTCAACCTTTGAGCTAGAATTTCTGCATGGAAAAAAATGTTAGAGTTGAGAAGCAGCTTTCTGGATCAAATCCTCTTCTGCGTGACAATCTCTGCCATTCTCTATTGCCTTCCATTTTCTGATTCCTGGTATTTGTTCTTTTTTTGGGGTTTTGTTTTTGTTTTTTGGTACCAGGGATTGAACTCGGGTCCTTGCTCTTGCCCAGCAGGTGGCGAAAGCACTGAGCTAAATCCCTGGATCTCCTGGTATTTGTTCTTATATTTTTCTTACAACATATAAATACATTCTGAATTCCTGTCACTATCAAAGGAGGGACAGGGTTTTGTGCGGCCTCTAAGTTGACCAGTCTGGGTTGGGGCTTGCAATCTCCCTTGGCCTCATAGTATACACCACGTAAGGCTCTGTCTCTGAAATTGTCTTAAACATTATCTGTTCTTTCTCTCCATCTATGCTTTCCTCTCCCTCTTTTTCTTCTGTACTATCCCTACCTGTTCTTCATAATTTGGATTAATGTTATATTATCCTAGGAATTTTCCCCAAGAATCTCTCCCATTCTGTACCTGAAGGTTTTGGCTCATCCTGTGCCTCACTGCTGCAGTGCAGACTCCTCACTCACAACCTTTACCCCAGCAGCACAAGGCCCTCTGTTTGGGAAACCTGAGCTTCCAGGGCAAACAGCCTTTTAGGACCAGCCCCAGTGCCGGGCACATATTGGGTCTTCAGAACATGTTAAAAGTTGCATGTCACAGAGAACTATTTTTCTAGCATTTCATTTTCTTTAAAGTCTATTGATGTAAGTCTGTTTAGTGCAGTTTGTTGTTTTTTCTGATTCCTGCATTTTCCTTTGTTTTTCATGGAACACATAGCACCGATTTCCTGTCAGGCTTTGCAAATAAATATCAAGGTCAGGGGCTGGAAACATTTCTGGAGAGATGGTGGAGCCTCTTGATTCCTCTGGGCCAAGAAATGCTTTCAACCCCAGAGGGCAGAAGTTTTTCAAAACAAGGGTGTTCCAATAAGGGTGTGTGCTTCCTCCCTTTACTAGGCCTCCTCCTTCTTGCTTTTTAAGTACTTGAGGAAGAATGGAACTTCTGGAAAGCCTTTGGTATTTTTGAACCACTAAGTGGCCTAGGTGATGGGATTGTGCTATTTCCCCGAGGGAAGGGTTCCTACAGACAGGGCCGTGGGGAGCTGCCAAGGGAAAGGGGCCTGTTCTGAGGGGCCAGCAGAGAGGCCAGGGCTTCTGCTCAGACTCACACTCCCATCCGCCCACCCTCTGTTCCTTGCCCGGATGCCTGGTCTTATGCTCACAGGCACGCTTACCTTTGGTGGCGTGGCGGACACTTCCGCAAGCCCCACCCCCATCAGGGCCACGGCAGATGTAGGGGAGTCCTCTTCACTGGCTTAATGCTTTTTTATGTTTGTCAGGAGCAAACTTTGCCCCTTGCTGCCACCATACTTTTTATTTTTGTTTTTCTTCTCTTTTCCTCCTCTTGAACACTTTGCTATTTGTTTGAGGTGTGCTCTGTGCCTGTCAGGTGCTAGAGACGGAAGAAAAGACATCTTCCATAAAAGGCCTTTATCAGCCTGGGGATGTGCCATTCATCTCAAAAGATGGAACATCCTGCTACATCACCTGCTACAACTCCTGCAGTTGGGAGTTTCAAGGAGTGGAGAGTTTGGAGTATCTGTGTCCAGAGGCCCTGGCCAGAATGGCTGAGAGGAGGGCGGGCCCAGGGGCCACCTCTGGGCTGTGATTTCAGTAGTAATAAAAGGGTGTATAATAAACATCTGCGTAGGGACGGTTTAGTGTGTTTATGAGCTCCTCCAGCCACACCCTGCTCCCTTTGGAATGGAAGTGTGACCCTTCACCTCTTCAATTACATACAAAGGGCTTCGGTCTGATTGCTGCTGCACTTACTGGAGCCATCAGGGAAACCAGTTTGTTCCCCTCACCAAAGTGTTTGCTGCAACCCACACATATTTAATAATACATAAAGTTACTTCCAGACAGGGAAGCCCTCCAGTTGAGGAATAGTGAGAAGATCTAGAATAAAGAGGTTCCCTATGAAGCAGAACCCTCGGAATTACTTATACGCGAGTATATGCGCGGCCGCCCCTGCCAGCTCCATTCCCATTTAGATGGGAAAAGAGTGAGCAGGGGGCCTCGGAAGCCTCTGCCCAGTGCTGCCTCTGGCACACATGCTCTTAGCTTTCACGTCCCTTCCCCAGGGCTACCCTTACACAGCCTCCTTACGGCTTGCTTGGGTTATGACTACCACCTCCCACGTGTCTCCTAACTTCCTATTTCTGTGCATTTCTTCCTCACGAATCAAATGAATATGCCTCTGATTTCCTATCATACCTCCTACAACCAGGCTCGAACAATAACAGATGAAGCTGAAACTCCTGAGCTTCTGAGTCCAGACCCTTGGCAATCTGCACCCGCTCGAACTGTCAATATTTTTTTTTCTGCACACTCCCTCATCTACCCACCCCACATGTCAAACTTTGTTTCATCAAACTCTTGAAATTTTTCCAATATACATTGTGCTCTTAATCCCTGATGCCTTTGTTCATTGATCCATTGTTTATTCATCTATTTAATCAACAAATGTTTCGACTTTATTGTTATAAAAAACATGAACACTTCAAGCAAGTTTTGCTTTTGATTCTGGGCATTTAGTGGTGGTAGTGATGCCCCTCATCTTCTTGAGGTTTCCGGCGTATAGAGAGAGGCAGGCACCAGAGTAACCAGGCTAAAAATGACATTGTGCAAGAAGGACATAATGCATTGTGAAGAAGGACATAATGGGGTCCCTAAGAGAGAAGGAGACAGAGAATTATGCAAGGGAATGTCGCTTTCTAGAAGACTGGTCAGAAGGCAGGTGGATAGTACAGTATTGAGCTGAGACTAGAAAGGTGAGGAAAAACCCAGTGATGAAACTGTTCTCCAGGCCGAGAGTATAAAAGCCGTGGGATGGAGCAGCACTTAGGGCTGCTGAGAGCCAACAGCAGACCTTGGGGAGCAGAAGATGAGTGAGGAAGGAGATGAGCTGGTGCAAGTGAGCGGGGGGGGCAGGGCTTTCAGCACACTGAGGAGTTTGAGTTTGATCTCAAAAGCAACAGTAACAGGCGGGACCAGGCTATGCTGAGGTGCAGGGAACGGGTCAGAGTGGAGAAGTGGAGGGTAGGGAGACTAGCAGGGAGCATTTCTAGGGTCTCACTACTGAGACGGATGAGAACAGACAATTGCAGGTTGGCTGGAGATGTGTTACGTGGTGATCGGCAAGACTTAGTGAGAGACTGAAAGAGGGGCTTGGGGAAGGAGGAACAATTAATAATGCCTTTAGGGGACTGAGGCTTGAACAAGCTAGCAACGTACTGGAGAATTTAGGGGAAAACTAGATTTAGCAGTCTCTCAGCTTCTTGTTCTTTCCTTCAATAGGCCAATGAAAATAGCACTTCCTCTTTGAGACTGATTTCCCCAAGCAACATTCATTGCTACGCTCTTGGGGCTCTCGTTATAAATTAAACTTCTGTGCCAGCCTGGTCCTCTTGGATTACAGGTGTCTTTGAAGTCTAGTGTGGCCTGCATCACAGGTTGCTAGTTTTTGTTTGTTTATTATTTATTTAGCATTGCTGGGGATGAAACTCAGGGCTTCACACATAAGCTTTCTACCACGGAGCTAAACCCCCAGCCTAGGATTTGTTTGTTTGTTAGTTTTTGCACCTGGGATTGTATCCAGGGTCTTCACACTGAGCTCCACCCCTGGCCCCCACACTTTATTAAATTTTTGTTTTATTTTTGAGACAGGGTTTTGCTAAGTTACTAAGATGCCCAGGATGGACTCAAACTTGCAATCTTCCTGCCTCAGCTTCCCAAACTGCTGGGATTATAGCTCTGTACCACTGTGCCTGGCTACAGGCTGCTCTTTATCATTCACCTCTTTTCCTAGTAGAAGGTGGTCCTTTGAGGACTCCTCTGGCATGGGGTAGAGCTCTCCACTCACAGAGGAGCTCCCTTTGACATTTGCTGGGCAGAGTTGAGGTGGGGTCATGAGTGTTTCAGGGCCCTACGTATAGCCATGCAGAACTGACTGGAAAGGGAAGGCCAAGAGCCAGAAAGCTCCTTCACAAATTGGCCCACCTGGTGGCAGGTAAGCGGCAGTGGAGGTCTCTCTTGTACATGTGCTGTGCTGATACTAGCAGGGCACAGCTGCAGCTCAAGCCACACCCCGGAGAAATCAAATCAGAATCTCAGGGACTGGGCTCAAGTACCTGTGAGAGCACCCCATCTGATTTCCAGGGCTGGGCAACTGAGAACCACTGGCCTAAGGAGAGTAGCACTTGCAAGGTCATCCTTCTTGGTGGCGTTGTAGAGGTCATGGCAGAACTCTACTGACAGGCAGCGTGCAGGGGTGGGAGGGATGGGGCTGAGCTGTCAGAGGGCCAAAGGGGCAGGCATTTGGTACGTCTTGTGCAGACCCTGTCATCTCTCCGTGGGCCTTGGAGTTTTGTGTCAAGCCGGTATCAAGATGGGGCAGACCAGGGTATGCCTGTGTCCGAGGGACTCCAACCTCAGCTAACAGGAGGGAATCCCTTGTCGGGATTGTCATTCTAGCTATCATCCCAAGCAGCCACCTCCCCCTGTGCAAACAGCCCCCTAAACCAGAGCATCAAGGCCCAGCACAGTCACACAATTGCACCCTTGGAGACACGGGGCAGGACTTGGTCCCCCAGCGGTAAGTTCTCCCCCATGGGCTTTCCTCTGGCAGAGCATCCGTTTTTCTTCAGTTGCCAATAAAAATCCCCAGCGCTGTTCTTTCTCCTTTGCTTCCTTCTATTGCTTCTGACAGAGTTTGCCAGTTAGCTGAGGTCAGGATTTCCTTTTTACAAACAACCTGCTTTCAGTCAGCAGGGCCAGAGGTTTCCTAAATTACAAACCCTTTCATTTCTTCTGCCACAAGTCATCCTGTCAGTTTGTATAATCACATAGAATGGAGAGAAATGGAAACACTCAGAGAAACACTGAAAGAAAGATATGCTCTTCATGCTCTTACCAATGTGAGCTCTGGATTTTCAAAAAAGCTCTCCTGAATGGGATGGTCAGAACTATTTCAACTGAGGCTTATGTAGCTGTGCACAGAGTGGGTACAATCTGCAAGGAAATTCCTTACAAGTCTTATATGAACACACAAATGCCCATTATCGCCATGTTCTGTTAAGCAAATGGCCTCCTTCATATTCATTTGAATTGAGAAACAGCCATGTCATATGCAAATGTTCTGCAAAGCAAATTTAAAAAGTTATTACAAAACTGTGTGTGTTTCTTTCTTTTGACATTTGTAAATGCTCATTGGAAGACAAATTTTGAACCAAACCTTGGAAGGATCTCAGGATTGGAATGCTAACATTAAAAATTTACACATCATTTGAAAATTGTTCGTGTGAACATGAGGCCAGAGAGTCCTTGAAATCTGGAAGGGGTCACCTAAGATCACACTGATGTTTAGTGGTAGACCAGGGAGTAAAAATGAAACTTCAGTGGCCTCATAACCCTAATCTTTTCACGATTCTCTGTCGTATCCAAGAGGGTGGGTTGAGGTCATGACTTTGCCTTATTTGACTGTGATCCCTTGGGCAGAGCACTTGCCCGGAGTTTTGTAATCTGTAAAATAAAAAGGGCTCTACTAAGAAGTACTGTAAGTTTTGTCTAATGTACAAGTACTACCCACAGGGAAGGCTGTGGGTGCTAAAACAGGAACTGAAGAATAATTTCTGACTTATCTTCTTTTGCTTTCTCGCATGAAGGGGAAGCAGTCACGCTCATGGGTAATTGGAACACAATCCCTGAAGTTTTACTCTGAGACGGACAGTTAACCCCTGCACACCTGCCTTCTCCTGGCCCTTCATCACTCCCTCTCTGAGCTCCAGTTGCATAGTCCTGGGGCTCCTGCTTCTTTTCCTCCCCCGTCCTGAGCTTGTACGCTTCCTAAACCAGGGACACTCACAGACTCTTCTCTGCTCCCATCTCTGCTTAGCCAAGTCTTCCCCAGGCTTTAGGTCACTTCTGAGCCATCAGTTCTTTGGAAAGCTTCTCCTGCCTGCCAGGCTGCCCACACTAGCTCCACCCTTTGCTTTCATTAGTAGTGTGCATGGAGCCCTTCACAGAGCTGCAGTGAATGCTTTAACAACCACCAGTCCAGTGGTTGCAGTCAGGGACCAGGTTGTCTTTCCTACCTTGATCTCTAGGCCAGGCCAGAGCAATGCAGTGCACGTCTACATGGGCTACGCATGCTATGCATTTGAGGAGCTGGTTCTTTCTTTACTTGGGAGAAAAAAAATGTGAAAACTTAGTATGATAGTAAGAAACATTAAAGAATTTGCCAGGTAATACCTCAAACTAATATATATATGTAAATGTATTTTGTCCTTATAATTTTCTGAAGTCATTATTATTATTATTATTATTCCCTATTACAGATGGAGAAACTAAGGCACTGTGAAGTTAAATAACTTTCCCATTATGATGGGGAAGCTGGGATTCCAGGCAATTTGCCTGCAGAAGCCACACCCCTAAACACTGGGCTATCCTATCTCACAGAAGTTCTGAGACACCTTACCTGAGACAGGACTACATTTCTCTTGTGTCTCACTGGTCTGTCTGATCCATTAGCCACTCTGGTCACTGTATCACTGAAAGCAAACCCAGATATCCATTCCCACCATCCAGGTCTGAGTCTGACCATTGCTCACCTGGCCTGCCCTAAGAACCTAACAAATTGGTTTCCTAACTTCTTCTCTTGCTCGCTACAGCCCATTCTGTACCTAGTAGCCAGAGCTCATTTTAAAGAGTAAACTAGATCATACCCTGTGTAAAACACTCACTGGCCTCCCTTCAGTACTCAGAATATAGCCAAACCTCTGACCAGGGGCTCAAGGTCTTCCTCCTCAAGCTCAAGGGCTTTCTCCTCACAAAATCAACTACTCCTTTTCTCATGGACCCACATGTGTGGTTTTCATTCCTATGATACAAAAAGTGGAGGTATTCTCTGCTGAAGGCCTTTGCCTTTCTGACCTGACTGTCTCATTCATTCATTAGCAATTCATTTCTTGTCTGTCACCACCCACTCCAGTGTGTGCCCAGTCCGACTGAGCATGGTACCAAGGGGGGGCCCAGTGAGTCGGCTCATTAACTGGGATATGGACTGCTAATAAGGACTGGGTGGGGTGTGGTGTTCAAGAGAAGGAGCTAACACTGCTTGCCACCCTGGGAGAGAAAGCACTTGGGAGGAGGAGGGACCTGAGCTGGCCTTGATTTGGGAGTCCCGAGGCTGAGGATGTCATCGACAGCACTGGACATGCTCTGAAAGGTGAGGCAAAACTGTCAGAGCTGTTTGATCCATTACCCTGAGGTACTGGCCTACTCTACTGAAGTTTGCTCATTACAGTGATGAGACAACGCTGAGAAGAAAATACAGAGTGCATTTGGAGAAGAAAATACAGAGTGGATTTGGAGATCCCTAGGATGCCAGGGGGAGGAATCTGAGCTCTACTCTATAGTCAAAGAGGTAGAGACTCAAATGCTGTGGCCAGTGGGTGTTGTGTTAGAAAATTCATTTTTGGAGTGTGTGTCTTCCACTTTGCCTGTCTTTCACACTTTCTTCACCTAAGATCTGACAATCTCTTCACTCCCACCCCTGTGCCACTCTTTAAATATTTTCCCCAAACAGTGTTCCTTATTGGGGTGGATATCTCATTATTCAAGCTGATTTGGCCTGGTGTGTGCACGTGGAAAATACACATAATGGGGCTCATAAATGGGTCCAACAACTGTACGTTTGCTTTTGCATGTATGCATATATGGATGTTGTATTTCTAAGATTAAATTTTCTGGAGGAAGGAATTTGTGCTGTTTTATAGCTCTCTGTCAGTGATTAATCTGGAAGATCACAGAGATATATGTTGTAGATGCTCTTTTTCTATGAAACCATCTTATATTGCTATCCCTTGAGTATTTAAGTTGTTAAATCTATGTCCTGCAATCCAAGATACTTTATGCTGAATTCTCTTCTGTAGCTGATAAATTTGAATCTGAGTCCAGTTTATATAGTTTGTAAGGAAGTAAAGAGCTTTTCCAGGCATCAGTTCTTACAGTGATCAAAGGAACAGTCATTGCCTTCTAGTTTTGATCCCCTACAGGACTGAGGTTGCTTCCTACAACTTCCTTTCTTTGGACTTTGAGTGTTCTAATGCAACTACAATCTTGCTACTACTTCCTATAACCAAGAGGAAAAGATGATGCTGAGATTCAAGGAATATACAGTACTTCACAAATCAATTTTATTAATTTAAACACAAAATTAATGAAGAAAAATTCTGTACACAATTGTGGACACAACACACCTTTTTTACAGTAAGGCCAAGATAAATTTTGTCTTTTCAATCTGCATAAACATAAAAAGGAAAAGGTTAAAAAATTGTCCACTTCCATTTGCTCCAAGCAACAAAGGAAAAAAAAAAAGAAACTAATTCAACTTTGGAGAATTCACAAGTGACTAATTCTAGCAGCAACATGAACCTATTGGATGGGGTAGCTCTTTACTAGTCTGGATCAAAGCTGGTGCCTGGCCTGCCCATGTAATATTAATGACAATTCATCCAAAGGGTAATTCCATTTCAACGAAAGCTTTAAATGAGAATGACTAGTGTCCAGACAAATTAATTGCTTTTGGAAAAACTTTTTATGGATATAACAAAGGTAACAATTTTTATTTCCCAAGATTTATGCTTATTATGTAATACATAAGCAGAGTGTAACATTATTATTTTGGTGATGATGACTGGGCCATGTCCATTGGTGACAATGAACTTAGTGGGAAGGAAGACAGAGTCCAAATGTAGGGAGTAATGTAAAGTTTTGCTGATTTCCAGCTATGTGCTAATGTCCTCCTTTATCTAAACAAGAAAATGCAAGCACAATAATAATTCTGAGCACATGAAAATTCTGCTAGTCTCCAATTCACAAACCATTTTATTAATAAAATATATCTATCATCTATATTCTTTCTGTGGGATGAAGCATTTGAATAATCATTTTTTCCAAGTAGTTACATATAATACATCAGTGTTGAAATGAAAAGATGAGGTGGTAAGAGGACTTTTACTATTTTCAAATCAAACTGCTATGTTATTTTTATCAAGGCCCTCCAAATCTCATTTAAAAAAACTAGAAGAACTGATGGGAAAAAAGATTTGGAAAACAAAATCCTTTTTGACACTTAATACCCATGCTTTTGGTCTTGACAACATTATTTTTAAAAAATCCATTATCTACATATTTATACCCAATCCTTGGATAAGGCACCGCACAGGAGATTGTGCACATGTTGCCTCAAGCTTCACTATGAAGGCATTACTACCTTTCAATATCATTTCACTAAACAATATGTAAAAGAATCATCCATTATTACAAATTTACACCAAAAATTCTTTCTGTACACGATTGTCTCAGTGATGTACATATTATACGCTTAAATTAGACATACTTTACTTTGCAATGTGCTAATATTCAAAGAACTTGCCACGTCATGAGGCAAAGGTCTTTAATCACTTATTTCTTACGTTAGCTCTTCTATTTGATGTCAAAAAGTCTGTCTGGGTAAATTGTATGTGAATTATACCTCAGTCAATCTTTTTAAAAAAGTCTGTTCATAAATAAGTAGAGATGTACAGATTACTCTGGGTATGAGACACCAAAAAAGTAAACCTTCTTTACGAGAAAAATTCCTCCACTGGTATTTAGGGATCCATTTCAGTCTTTGTTGTGCAATCAGATTTGCTGTACTGGAGAAGCTGTTTCTGTCACATTGAAAATGCTAAAAGCTGAAGTGTTTGCAGGTCCTTTCTTCACAGGTTTGAACCGTGTTGTTACTGTGGTAAAGACACATTACACTGTGCTAGAACATTTTCATGGCTTTTTTTTTTTTTCATTAGATTCACAGTACTAGAGTCAACAGCTGTTCTGAAGAAATAGATGTGCTCCTCCATTAACTGTGAGGGCAGAGGTCAAGACCAACAGCAGCTGCGCATCAGTACATTGGAATTGCTACATTCTGGAGTCCAGCGCTGACATGAGACACAAGCCTGTTGGATTTGGCCCTGGTCCCAGGGTAGCTGTGCGGTTTCTTAGTGCCTTGCGGCAGTTACAGGTACTCCAGTTCCAAGGCATGATGTAGGGCCATGAGGTCAGAGTGGCTGGAGACCCTCCAGAAGGGCATCGCGTGCTGCAGAAGGGGCAGACACATGGTGAAAACAGAGGATGCACCCAGGACAAGCCCTGCCAACATCTACTGAAATCCACTACCCTGCTCATTTCAGTACTGTGAAAACTGCCAGCTATCTTCTTAACATCACAGCTATTGAAGATAAAAATTCAAACTTGATCCTCTCTAAAGAATACTGTACTAATTTTTAAAATATAGAGTCTATTTCTTTTAAGAAGGTGATAGATAGTTCTTAAGTAGATCTACTGTGATTCAAATGCCAGTTCTGAACTTTAAGTAAAACAGCCAGTATAAATGAAACTTTCCTGAAAAAAGCTGCTTCTCAAAATACGTATCTAGTAGGGTTTTTTTTGGTACCAAGGATCAAACTCAGGACCTTGTGCTCGCAAGGCAGGCACGGTGACACTGAGCTAAATCCCCAGCCTTTTAGTAGGTTTTTAATGTTGAAAGTTTTTTTTAAAAGTTTGTAAGCAGATTTCCCTAGTTGGTAGCAGTTTATAGTTTTGAAAACTTAATCTTGCTCATATAGGAAGCAACTGTTCTTTTTTCATTCATTTCCATCAGCTATTCTTCATATTGACCTTATAATGACCATCATATGGGAAAAATTTTATATGGATATCTAAGATTGGTCTCTGTGTGATTCTGTAGGTGTAGTTTAAGTCATTGTTCTAAAAACCAAGTTTAAATAATGGGAATGTTTGTGAAACTTGTGAATAAACCAGAGAAGGAAAACAAGACAAAACATATTACCTCAATCCATGAGAGGTAAAAACATGATGGTAAGTTTCTGCTCAAAAATACTGATAAGTACTTATGCATCACCAAAATATTTTTCTTAAATAAGAGAAAGATAATACTATGTTTTGGAGAACAAAATTCTGCTAAACCCATAAAATAATTTTTGAACACATACAAAGTGGGGAAGGTGAAGTTCACTTTGCAGTTGTAGTTCTGAGATATTTCGAAAAATTTCAGACTAAGAGGAGAATCTAGCAGGCAAAAATAAAAAACAGTAGAAGGTAGGGGGTTTTTTCGCTGTTGTTCTTTAATCTATAGATAATGATAAAAGCTACTATTTGGATATTGACACATAGTTGTTGTATCCTGGGATGCAAACCACTAAGCATCTTTAATAACAGTGTGTTTGCCACAGGTCATATACCACATTCTATGGTGGGCTTAATACTACTTTGGGGGTAGCTATATATCTTTGTTAACCTTTAATAACAAAACAGTCCAGAAATGAGTACCTAAGATCTTTTTGTAAGTCTATAAAAGGATGTTCCACTTAGCACCATTAAATTTTAAGATGTACCACTGTGCATTCATTCATTCAGGATTTTTTCTTCCAGGCACAAGATCTAGATGTAGAAGAACCAGAAATGCATATGGCCATGAGTAATCCTCTCACGGTCTGTGGGTAAGTATAAATGAACAAGAACTATGAAAATTTATCTATGTGTTTTAAGAGGAGTAGGAAGAAGGCAATTATCTTGAGAACTAGGGAAATGCCTGGAAAGAGGATTTGATAATTGAGCTAGGTATGCTAGGGTGAGCATTCAGAAGAGCACTAGGATGGGTCTGTGGGTTGGGCACAGAAGATAAAGGAGAAATTCATATTTAGCACACTGGCTGAGTGTGAGAAAGAGACATGGTGACATGACTGGCTGTAAGAGCCAGATGGTTCAGCACAGGAAAGTTCTACTGAAGAGTTTATTAATTATAATGATAGTTATGTTAGATACTGTGTCAGGTACTATGCTAGGTACTCAGAGATAAGTAGGTACTATTGTCATTATTACATTGATTTTAAAAAAACATCAAGGAAGAGGAGACAGGTTTAAATAACAGCTGAAGCCAAGAATCTTACTGGGTCTATACTGAATCTGAAGACCATTTGCTGTAATATCTCCTAACTATTGTTCATAGTTGTTTTATTCAGCTGTGCAAATTATTAGCACCCAGCGCAGGTTAAAAGAGACACACTCTTCCCTCCCTACTCTGCTGGTAAGAGACTGAAAAATTTCAGTGACTATGACTCATGGATCTGAGTTGGAAAAATGATCACTTACAATACAGATAGCATTCCTCTTTTTTCCTTAGTCAAACATCCATGCATATTGTACTACACTTGAAAAAATACAGAACCATATAAATATAAACCCCTTATCTTCCTACACAAAAATAACCACCATAAACATTTCTGTGTATTTTCCTATGTACACACATATTTGAAATTAACATAAATATACACATATATATGATGGACCACATCCTACTCATTCTAGTACTTACGTCCATTCTAGACACATTTGACAAGAATGCCATTATTTTCTTTTTTTCTTTCTTTTTTTTTTGGTACCAGGGATCGAACTCGGGACCTTGCGCTTTCGAGACAGGCGCTGGAACCACTGAGCTAAATCCCCGGCCCAAGAATGCCATTATTTTCAAGTATTCAACTGTACATAATATTCTTTAATATTTAACCATCTACTATATTTGGGATCTACTTTTGTAACTATTTTATTTCTAATTATGTTTTTCATATTTTCTTTATTTTAATTTGCCAGTGATCCACTCCCCTACCCCAGAGCTCCTTTTCATTTCTATCAATCTTATGTACCGTTATTTCAAAATGCAACAAAGAACACTATAGGTTCTTCAGACAGCCATCCAGAAGCTTGTAGGATAACTATCTTCACAAATACATATAAGAATACTTGTTAGGTGGGATGTTTTTCTTTCAGAATAGGCTCAAATTTTTTTGCATGCTGATTAACTGAAAGGAGATGTTTCTTACAGAGGATTTTTCTACACATCCAACCACTATCAGTACAAACCTGAAAGCTACGGTGCACTCAGAAACATATAGTGAAGAATGCAATAAGTGACACAGAAAAAGGAACCGGAAAAAAATCCAGGTAAATTCTTTGGTACATGGTTAAAGTATAAATTGAGGATTTAATAGGAAACATGCCTCATTCAATGGCTGTAGTCTCAGCTGTGTAGGTATAGGGGTTGATGCCAGCCTAAAGCATATTTAAACTTTTAAACTATACTCACAACATTATCTCAAAAGGTGAGATTTATTCACAAAGGGCCCTGAGGCTTACTTACTGGCACTGAAATCCTAACAGCTTTAGGCTTCCTGGAGAGTATTACTAAGAGACACATGGCCAAGAGCACCCTGAAACCAGTTCAAATGATGAACTGTACCTGCAGTCTATGAAAGACGGCTCACCACAGTGCAGTGGCACTGAAGCTATTCCTTAAAGCAGAAGGGCCAAAGCTTTTGTAATGACAACTGGCAGATTATGGGGACAGTTGCACTGATGACATCAGACCAGCTTCATACTGTTCATTACTTGAAGAGTAATGATGTCTGATATGGACAGACGTTTCATTCTTGCAAAAGAAAAAAATAATGTGCTCCTCTAAAATGTATCTGCTTACTAGCAAGTGGACGATATAAAGAAAACCAAGTCTAGGGATGAAGATCCATGGCTTAAAATCCTGTTGATACATAAGTAGAATTAATACAGTACAATAATACTTTCCCTAATTTAATTAGGCACAGAATTCATAGAAAGATTTTATGCATTTACAAGAGCTTCCCATGACAAGTGGGTGCAGACTTTTTCCATGTATCATTGTTAGCCTCTAGAACAAATGTTTCTTACATGAACTCAGAGATAAATGATGACAAAAGAGGAAAAGAGAAACACATGCTATAATGAGGAGACCTAGGCTGTCCTCTCCACTCTGATAAGAGCTATGTGACCTCCCATTATGGCACCATCTCCATGGATCCCCACTTTGTTTACCTATAAAATGAATTTAGTGGAAATAACTCAAAGTTACTTCTAGGTTGATGATTTTTATTATCAAAGCAAAGGTTATTACCTCTGTAGCACTGTAGCTGCAGTATGAATGCAATATATGATACGTATGAGACACAAGCCAGATAAGATATAGCTGATGAAACAGTTTGATTATGATATGAGGCAGAGTGGGATTAAGAATCAAACTGATAAACTCAGAGAGAGGGGAACTCTGCTATATGCTGGAGAAGATGAATTGCGCTTGTGTAGAACTGGAAGAATGGACAATGCTGGAGAGGTAGATGGTCAGGGGACTAGGATTCCCAGTTAGAAGGAGAGGCGTGCGAGTGACAAAGCTGACAGGTGGGATGCACAGAACATTTTCATTCACTCCTCTGGAAGTAATGGTGCTAGAATGGTGTGTTCATTATAGAGACTAATAATGAATAAGGTTTTTCCAAGGTAAAAGCACTCAGAATATCACCTAAGGGGTTTAGATTTTTATCTTGTAAATGGAAAGGAAAGGAGGCTAACACTCTTTCAACGCTGGGAGACAAGAAGGTTGAAATCAGGGAAGGATGGATTTGGAGGTGTGTGTGTGGTGGGTAGCAGAGAAACCAGGCAGAGTGACATTGAGAATACAGTGAGTGCGATGGGTGGGAGACATTTGTGAAGAGAAAATGCATGTGAGTCAGTGAAGGGTTGGAAGTAGAGAACACTCAAACAAGTTTGATTGAGTGGGTGAGCTGGTTCAGGATAGCTGAGTCCAGAATCCATGCATTCAGCTATCCAGATGGGTATGACATGTGATAGCTAAATGGAGATATCCCATCAGGTACCTGGAGGCCAGGGGCCAGAAATAGAGCTACTCACAAATCTTAACAGAGATTAGTTTATCAGGGCTAAGTATTCACTGAGAGAAGTGGGTACCAAAGGAGCACATGTCTTGGGTCCTTAGAACTAAAATATAACACATACTCCCTGCTCTTCTTGTAGGTGAAACTTTCCAAATCCCCTTACTCTGTCCTTCCCTGTTTGATATTTCACATTTATCCTTTTGATTACATATGAAATCTATCCTATAAAAATCTGGGCACATGGTCACTTACATGTGAATTGAATTTCTGCTGAATTATTTTATAATGTATTAATAGATAAAAGCATTTATTCTCTGACCCTAGTACCACACTTCTAGGAATTTATCCCACAGCTACACTTGCATGTGCTTGAACCACATAAAGAACATTCACTGCAGTACTGTGTGTAATAGTAAATACTGGAACTCACTTAATGTTCAGTCCCAGGGGACTGATTAAATAATAGCATATCCACACAAGGGAACACCAAAGCAGTTACTTAAAAGGATAAGAAATGCATAGCTCTATGTACTGATATAGATAATCGTTAAGGTGATAACAGAAAAAAGTAAAATTCCCATGTGTCTTAAAAAAAACTATCTACTGCGCTTTCATAGGCATGTTATTTCTAGACAGCTCACATATGGAGGTGTAAATACAGAGTCCTCAAAAATTTATTCTAACAACTCATTATGGAACTTTTGCAACTCTGCCTTTTCATTATTTGTATCTCTGCTTAATTCTAGACAGGAGTGAGTTCTTTAAGCATGAAGATGAAATCTAGTTCAAGACCTGGCGTGGAGTAAGTGATCACTAAGTGTTAATGAATAAATGACTTTTCAAACAGTAAGTATAGTAAACTGCATTATTATAATCTTTATATGTACCATTTAAAGAAAACTTAAAACCCCCAAATTAAATTACTTTACAATTTTAAAAAATACAAGTGACTTGTATTTTTCTCCTAAGTTCAGTATCAGGTATTATCAGTCAGGCTTTCAGCTTTATCTTGGATTTCAACAAGTTTTGGAGTACACATTTAAAACAAATATTTTTTGAGAAACCCTTTATCATTCATTATGCAGAAAATGGATGTTTGTCATCTTCCCCATGTTATTTGCAAGAGATTTATTTTGAATAGCTTTCTGAAAAGTAAATAAAGTTAGTTTAGTAAGGCCACTTTTACTCTAGAAATACAATCTAGATATTAACATTTTATTTTTTTCTAACAATCTAAACATGTCTATTTTACACGAGTGATGCTGTAGTATAAGCAACTAATTTTATGATTAAAAAATGCCTGATTTTTTTGTTTGGAAAAAAGTATTTTATGATACTAATAATAGAGTTAGATTAAATTACTTATGAAAGCCCTCATACTATTTTGGCAAAGAGAATCAGGATGACAGAATAGACTTCAAGTGAACTTTAACAACATAAGCAACTAGAGATTTTCTGTCTCTAGTGAACAAACATTATTAGGGAGATGAAAAACATCTCTACAGGGAAATGAGGAGAATGTTATACTAGACTTTAAAAGAATGTAGGAAACTGAGACACAAGATAAGTGCTTAAAATTGATTTTGAAGAAATGCAAAATGTTTGATTTTGCAGAACATTTTGATGCTTAAATGTGCAGAACTTCACTGACTCACCATTAATTTTACTTAGTAATTTAAGGTGCCCAGTCACTAAAGTATTAGAATTAATGATGTGTCTTTAAAAGTATAATTATGAATACAAAATCAGGAAAGCAGACAACTATATGGTTATACAGCACATCTGCCTCTAAAAAAGGAAACAAAAATTGTACTATTTTAATCTAAAACATATTAACTATGTCTAAGATACTTAAATGAAGTTTAGAGTTTGAAGGAACTTTGTTCTAAATCTCACGGTCAGAGACATAACTGGGTTCAAATACTAGTTGGGTATCTTTCTTCAGCCTACGCCCCAATACCACTGGGAATTGAACCCAGGGTCTTTGCATTCAGTTACATACCCAGTCCTTTTTATTCTGAGACAGGGTGTTGCTGAGCTCAAACTTGCTATCCTTTTGCCTCGGCCTCCTGGAGTTTAGGGTTATAGGCATGTGCCACCCTATCCCGCCACTTTGGTAACTTTGTGGCCGTTTGAATTGGTCAAGTTATTTAACCTTCCTATGTTTCATTTGTAAAGTGGGTCTAAGGATTCCTTCCTCACAGAATTAACTATTGTGAGGATTTATGAAATAATAGGTAGAAACACTTAAAAGAAGGACTGGGATACAAGGGTTTAAAATTAGTAGCAATTCTTGTTATTTATCAGGATAATTATTAATCCTATGCACGGATAGCTATCTCTTTATTTACTTAATTACCTTGAAGTTTTATTTGTATTCTGTGAAATTGTAGGGTCTTTTTTCTCCTAAATATTAGATATTCTCTACTTCTGTGCAGAAACTGTGCAGAATGCCACTTACTCATTATTAATTGCAAATTATTATAACCATGTCTCTTAATTCATACATAAGAGCTAGTTCATTTTTTAAAGATGGATAAAACATTCTCCTCAAAACATAATGCTGTTTAAGCTGTCACTGAATGATAAATTGATAATGTCTGAATCATTTGCAAGATGTTAGAAATTAGAATCTTCTGAAAAATTTATATTTTCCACACACAGAGAGGCAGTTCTCAATGTGCAGAGTCTGTTTGTATCAGATACTTTTGGACTCATATATAGTCATCATAAAATCAAAGCTGAAGCTAGAAGGACTCATTCATAGTAAAGATAAGTCAAAAAGAAGGTTCTTTGTAGGTAGCTGCCTAGTTTCTTTTTGGTGTGCCCGATAAAAAAATTAAAATTGTTTTCACTGTTTATCTTTGGACATGTTAACTGTTTTTCAAAGGCAGCAAATTTTCTAGTCCTACTGGTGCTTTTAATTCTAACATTAAACCAAGAATTCCTTTGTTTTCCATGTTGGACTCATGGAAGCCAAACTTCTAACACACTTCTCAGAAAGAAGGCAAACCTTGGTAAGGGTCTAAGGGTTTTATCTGTGTTACTTGCATTTTAAGTGATCTTTCATATGCATTTCCCTCTGCCTAGCACAAGCTAGAAAACCACAGTGGGCAACTTTTTTTTTTCCTGAAATTAAACTTTTGGTTAATATAAGAGAGAAGGACCAGGGTGGAGGGCAGATTCATACCCTGGCCCAGGGCCACATTGCTCAGAGGTGCGAATCTGTTCCAGGTCTTCCTGACCACTAGGAGGTCCTGATAGGAAAGGCCTGGGAGTTCCAGAGGCTTTTCCAGAAAAACCACTTGAGTGGAGATTCCTACCAGACATTCTCTTTAAATCTCCTGGATTGAGTTTTGGGAATTCTGTTAGTCTGGGAAAGACTGTATGAAGTCAGTCCAAAGGGCTAACAGATGTACCTAGGGATGATAGTGGTTGGGCATTGGTGAAGTGGGAAGGTCAGAATTAGTTCTTAAATGGCAAATGCTGCTTTGCATCAAGCACTAGTGGCCTTGAAGTGGGTGTGAGTTTCCACCGGTACCAAGCACACTCCAACGGCTCCTGATCCTGGGCAAAAGCTCTGTCTGGGATATCAGTGAAATCATCAGCCACTGACTGAATTAGGGGTAGTACTTAAGCTTTTACTGGAATTCAGAGGAACTGAAAGTGAATTAAACTATCTTCAAAGGCTATACTCAAGGCTGCAACTGTGGCCTGGAGTTTTATATACTGGAATATTGCAAATGAGCCGAATTGTATCCTTTATGGCAATATTCAAGGACTCATGAATTTGTGTGTAGGGATGGGAGGGGAAAATTATGCTACTGGTTAATGTCATAAAATATTTAATGTTCTCCAAGAAAGGTTTATATTGCAGGGTACAAATGCATTAAGATTTATGGAATTGTAAAATAATTTGAAGATAGAGTCTCAAACAACAATCCAAGCAAAATAAGACCTCTACCTCTGAAGCTCAGATTTAGTTGCTGAAACAAACACATGCACGAGTAGTTAATATCTATCAGGCTGTTTTATGGGAATTACAGATCTTAAATAAATTTAATTTTTCAACATAGGCCAGGGAACTGGCTGCTTTTACTATCCTTATTTATAGACAATAAGAAAGAAATGGCAGGTTTCAGAAACTTGTTCAAAGCCAGGCTGGATCAAGAATCCTAGCTATTTACCATAGCAGCTTCTCCGGTTAAAGTGTGAGTGAGTAATAATATAACTGAGCTTCTACAAAGAAAGGTAGTCCATGAACTGAATATTGGAAAATGAGTGGGACAATGACAGAAGGGCTTTGAGACAAAGATCATTTCAGGCAAAAGTGGCAGTAGGGAAAAAGTGCCAGGCCTGGTCAAAAGAAGGTGTTATAGTTTGAATACATCATGTGTTCATGTGATGGAAAATTAATTTCCAAATTCACACATTGATGATACAGTATTTAAAGGTGGAGCTTTTGAGAGGTAATTAGGATTATCATCTTTTTGTTTGTTTGTTTTACTGGGGATCAAACTCAGGACCTTGCACTTGCCGGGCAGGCGCTGTGTTGCTGAGCTAAATCCCCAGCCCAAGGATTAGATGAAGTCATGATGGTGTTAGTGGCTTTGTAAGAAGAGGAAGAGACCTAAGCTAACACACTTGCTCTGACCTGACATGTGATACCCTCCATCATGTCATGCAGCAAGCGGATTTTCACCTTTGGACTTCCCAGGCTCCAGAACTATGAGCCAAATAAACCTGTACTCTTTAATAATTACCCTGTCTCAAGCATTTTGTTACAGCAACAGAAAATGGACTAAGACCAAAGATCAGCAGATAAATGTAACCGCAGTGTTGCGTGTAGGATGGAGAAAGATCAGAAAGCAGGATGTAACCAGATTTCAAAGACCCCGAGTGCCAGGCAAAGAATGTGGGTCTCTTTTTAAAAAATGCAATGAGGTGTTAAATGAGACAGCTTCTGGTAAGAGAAATGACAGAATTACACTCACAGAGATTCAGAAGAATAAAATAAGGTGTGAAGGGCAAATTGGGAGTCAGGAGTCTGATAGGTCTCCTTTTTGAATGTTCTGAGAAAGGCAGGTGTGTCAAGACCTCTAGGACAGCAGATCATTTCTCATCCTGCAAGTCTACCCTGGTCACTTTGTAGAAGCTTTCCAATTTGATGTTTGAACAGTTCTTAGGCTGCCTCCAGGTTCAAGTAACCAAGTTTGAACCATCTGGCCATGCCTCTGTCTGCCTTGGATGTAGAAAGGAGCATTCTGGCTCAAAAATAGCATTGGTGTCCTCTCTGTTCTGGATGCTGGCTACACTGCTGCTCCTGCCTTTCTGCTCCCAAAGTCTGCATTCTATGAAGACCAATCACCCAGGACCTTGAGCTTTGCACACAATTCAAAAAGTTCACTTTGTGTTTGTCAAATTTTCCTCTGTTCATTCCTAGTGCTTATGGTGCATGCACACTTTTGTTGTCTGTTTCAGAGAAATGGAACTTGTTTAAATGATTCAGTTATGAGAACTGTGAGGATTAAGAAAAAGCAAAAGGCACACGATGCACCTTGTGCAAACACTCACCTTTTTTGCTCCTTGTTCTTCTTCCACACCATCTCCTATAACAACATATACCACTTTTCTTCCAAACCTTTGAATTATCCTCTCAAAACAGCTTTCTTTTCCTAATAAACAAAAATAAATTATAGAAAATATAAAGTTTGGGTAGTGTTTGAACATTTTATATAAAATACTTTCTTCATGCTTCTAATGCAACTCTATCCCACTTAGGAACTAGTGCCACTCAGGCAGTAGGTGGAACAGCACAATGAATTTAAAATTGTAAATGAATTACCAATGTAGTCCCCTGCCCCTTGGAAACTGACAGTTTAAATATTCTTTTCTCCAGCAGTCATTTATTAAAAAGTAGGATCTAGTCAATCCCAGTATAATAATTGGGAGAAAAAGTTTTGTTTTGCATTAATGTTTTTTTTCCCCCTACAAGCTGAGACTAAACAAAGGCATGCAATCCTGGCAAACATTTTAACTTGATTTAAGAAATGTTTCATAATGTATCAACCTCTGAAAATAATATTTGATCCAAACACTATTGAGAATGATTTAAAAAATAACTGGACTTGGTTTTGGTATAGCAAGGAAAAACAAACAGTGGAATTATCCCTTCATTTTCAGGTTGAATTGAAGACCTTCAAAGCCTATAATGCATTTACTGGAAATATTCTCATAAAACTCCTCCAGAAATAAATATCAGGTAATTTGGGGTGCTACACTCAGATTCTGTCCACTTCACCCAGGCATCTCATGTTCAATAAAGCACTTTCCTAGAGGAAAAGTGGGATAATGGTAACAGAACACCTTTATCTGTCTGCCATCTTTCCCATGTCATGACTTAGTTTGGGCTTCCGCAGCAGCTACACTGTCAGCACATCCCTGCAGTTAATGCCGCCTTTGTTTCTTTTAAGAGAAGAACTTGGTGTTCCAAGTCTAGGGCTGCCAATGGGGTTATTTTAATGGACAATGGGACAGTTTATAGTTTTCAAATGTGAATGGTTGAGTGGGGCCTGCACCTCTTTCAAATAAGGATCAGATATACACATGAACAAATTGCTTGTTTGCTTAAACAAATGTCTGCTTTATATTTGTATTTTGCACTAAAAAATCTCTCATTTGCATTAGACAGAATGAAATAGAGCTAGCCTTATTCAAAGGATGCTATTTCAATGCTAGTTTAGTTGCCCACTAAACTGTGAAACATCAAATCACTTTAAGAAACAAATTCAAAATGTGTAACCAAACACACATCAGGAAGCTCTTTTGCTCTCCTTATGGAAAAATGCATGTTTTTGTAGTTTCCTTCTCATGGAAAACAGAAGGTAAACTCATTTAAAGATGAAGTTGCGGTGGACTCAAATAAGAAAATTCTTGCCTATGTACTGTCTCCTTCATTGTAAATTTTGGGTCATATAGAAACTTTTCACAATAAAGATTAAGAAAACGAAGCTGACTTTTATAAATTCATTAGAAGTCATATACAAAGTATTCACTCTAATGAATCCGTTTTGAGAGTGTCATAGCTCTGCTAAATAAGACGCCAGTCACCTCCCATGACATTGGCATTTTGTCTCCAATGAAAATTCCAGGGTTTTCTGCACTGATCTCCATATAGACCTAATTTGATGGCACAATCAGCAATAACTACCAGAATTTCAATCTCTACTTTTCTTATTAAAATATAGAAAAATGAGGTCCTATCATTGGCTTTGAGATAATTTCTACCACTCTATCTTAATTCTAGTTTTTATTTTGTATTGCAAAGAATCCAGTACTTCAAACAAGATGCTCATTTAAAAATAATGTTTACTGGGCTGGGGATTTAGCTCAGTGGTTTCACCGCCTGCTGCGCAAGCGCAAGGACCCGAGTTTGATCCCTGGTACCAAAAAAATAAATAAATAAAATAAATAAATAAAAATAATGTTTACTAATTATTTTAATTACCTATTATATTATCATTTCAAATTATAAGGGATCAAACCTTAATGCATTTGACATGTAATATACTACATGTACTTTTTTTTTTTTCGGTACTGGGGATCGAACTCTGGACCTTGCACTTTCAAGGTCCAGAGAAACTTTTCTGAGAAACTAAGCACTAACTCCTTATACTATGTGCTTCTTTGGAATTTGTCCCAACTTTCATGTGCTGATAAGCCTTTCCATAATCTCAGTTTAAAAAACACAGTATATTTCCTATTTATTGATATGGATGGAAACAATCAATATGACTTAAACCAATTGCTCTTTCATTAAACAGGAGAACATGTAAAATTTCTGGTTATAATGGGCCACCAGGAATTAATTTTATTTGGTGTATTCTTTTCATTTTGTAAGTATTTTCCAGTGTTCTTAGCCTTTTGGGGAAGTACAGGTCATCCTCAATTCCAGATATGTATATTTCCAATTTGAGAGGTCTACCTGAGTACACCACAAACTCTTTTCACTTAACATTAATATGATTAATCTGATTTTCCCACCAGTTAATCATGCCACTACTCAGGTGTCTAAAAGAAAACCCTGTGTCAGCCTTCTTCACAATAGGCATTTATTTATCCATTTCATTCTGAACCATTTTTGAGTACTTTCTATGATCTGGGCACTGGAACCATTGTGATGAACAAAATAAACAAATACAGTACCGTCCTCAAGTATATTAAAGTCTGGTGAGGAAGTCATACTATAAACAATCACCCAAGTAATTCTTTAGGGATCATTTACTCAATTCTTGGGAGAAGTACAGGAAGTATAGGAGTGCAAAGAGATGGAAATTAGACTTACAGGGATTCTGTTTTTACCCCTTTTTCTTTAGATAGAGTTGAGTTGGTACTGCCCATCTTGCCCCTGTTTTGAGTACCTATTCTCCCTCCTGTGGACTTACAAAAACTACATTCATTTCCTTAGGGTAACTTACTAGATTCAAGTCTACATTCCACCTTCAGCTTTCCATGGGATCTGTACACTAGCCACCCAGGACCACTCAAATCCCTCAGTAGGGAACACATTTTAATTTCTCTGTTCTTTTGATCTTAGTAACACATCTGCTTGGTAAACTCTTAATACCCAGCTTTAAACTCCTTTATACCCAGCTTAATTGTCATTTTGTTCCTTCCTTTTCATTGACACTTGCCTTCTGCTACCTCTTGGTTGGGAGTGAGTCCTTCCTTGGGTATCTACACATTCAGGCACTTAGCACAGCACTGAGGATAGAGGAAGGAGTCCAGAACTGGGAGTCAGAGACAGACATTCACTTGAATAATTAAGTCTCAGAGCTTTAATCGCCTCATTTGTAAAATGTAAAAGCCAACTAAAATGTGTAAAATGTTTAGTACAGTTCTGGGTATTTAGTAGACACGTGATGAATGTGTACTTACACATTGCATTATAATAGAGATTACAGTTAATTAGATGTCTGCTCCCCCCAGAAGAGCCATGTCTTTTCACTCTTTTATTCTGTCTCAGATTATGTTCTAATTAAATTTCATATTAGTCTCCCTCTCAACAATGTTTCCTCCTTTTCATATCCCCACGGCAAAAATGGGCACTAAATTGTCATATGAAGTTCAGAGCAAAACAAATGCCATTTCCAGTAATAATAAAAACAAGTTTTTGGAGTTATTTTATTTCTACTTTGTATAGTTTTATATTACTGTTCACTTTAGCTTATGAAATATTTTTATGTTGTATAAAAGAATAAGATAATTGAGTTGACATTAAATTACTTATACCTAAAATGCCCAGATATTAATGTTAGCCAGTAAAAAAAATTTTATGACTTCAGCTATATGGACTATTCTTTATATTTCTCTTAATGTCTAAAGTTAGTTTTGACAACTATTCTTCTGTTTTTCGGATGCAGTTAGCATCCTGACAAAATAACCCTCTCCATTTATTGGCTTTCATTTTAACTGAAGGACAATTTAAAAACAGAACAAAAATCAGCGTCGCTCACCTATTTTAGTTGCACTGTAAATATTTTCTATTGGAAAAACAATTCCTAATCCATATAGCAGGACTTTTGCCAAAGCTGGGATGAGCTGAGTAGTTGTGACTAAAATATTCACACAGTTGGTCCTGTGAGAACAGAGAGAAAAAGAAAAGACTGTTGAAAAATAAACCTCCAAAATGAACAAGCATGAGCAGTGCCCATGTCCTGGCAAAGGCTCCCGGAGCGCCTCACCGGGAGTGAATGAGCGAGAGAGCTTTCAGGGCCAGAGTCAACCAGGAGTCAGTCAGTGCTTCAATCTCCGCCCTCAGCTGCAGCCAGGCCTCCCTCTTTGCTGGGCCCAGAAGACCTGTGGATTCAAAAGCACACATGAGCACATAAGCAATGGCCTTGCTGACATAACTCTGCGGTTTTATAAATAATGAACACTTAATGGAACTATTTCCACACTTCCAAGCTTTATAGTAATTCTCATATGTTATCATTCCGTTGACAAATGCATCTTTAGTTTACAATGAACATTTACTGACTTGGCATTCCTAGCATCCCTTCTTGTTTGGCAGAGGCCTTCTATTTTTCCATTCCTCTAACCATGCAGTTTGGAAAAGCTGACTCTTACTTTCTGGCTGCCAGAGTAGGTGTGTGACCTTGCCTGGGCCAGTGAGTCTGTCCTGGAACTTTTGCTGAATCTATGGAAAGATGTCTGTCCCATCCTTGGGGAGGTGCCAAACAGCAGGATATGGACGTGGATCTTCTGGTGGTAATTTTGCCTCCTTTTGGGAGAGACTGACCTAGGAGGATTCTACCCAAAGGAAAGCATACGTCTTCCTGGTTGTATTATTTGAGCATCTCAATACATCCATGCTGGAAACCATCGCCATCCCTACATTCATTATTAAGTGAACATATTCTCTCTCACGCTAAAGCTATTTTGACCACTGTGAAAAGATACAAACTAACATAAGCACCTACCTGGCAGAAAGAGCACAGCACCCCATCTTGTGATTTGGGTGAGGGTTGCTAAGCCCACTTGGTTGGGAGGACAACCAAATGTTAGAAATGTCAAGGAACTTGCCCTAGGTCACAGCACTGAGTAACAAGCCAGGTCAGCTAGTTCGAAATCACAGCAGAATAATTTCCAGGTGGATGAAACTGCCTTACAAAACCTATCATATCCAAAACAGTTTGACCCAAAAGTGAGTGGCACTTTTAGAATTTTCACTAGATTGTCTTGAGCTGCCCCTAAGGTGTCGTGATGGTCACTTGCCTCCCACATTGTTTTTGTATGTGTTGTAGATCTCCTTCACTCGTCTGTAGCGGAAGGCCAACTTTCTCATCCAGTCCACACCGCCCCTGACACCGGTGGCCAGGCATAAATTAGCACTGGTGGCTGCAGCGGGAAAGCCGTCTGTTCCAAAGTTATATGTGCTATTTAGATGCAAGAAAAGCCCAAAGTTAACCAAACAGGAAATTCATCTTAATTAGCTGAGCAATTAAGCCATACAAAGGAAATGATCAGCTCCCACTTCAATGTGCTCACCTTAGGTCTTGGCCGTTATCATCTGAAGAAACATCATCTATATGAACTTGGTCACATTCCTAAAATGCAATTAAAACGACACATGTCAATCAATTTTAAAAGACAGTTAAAAAACATCTAGTTTTAAAAACACCTTAATGGGAGCGTCTTTCAACTATGTCAATCAGTAGGTGGCAGTCTTGTTAAATTGACATTTTTACCTTTTGGGGTCTTTTTCAAAGAAATAGGCAATGCCATCAACAACTACTGTTATTCAGCTTCAGAAAACACATTTTTGTGTTTAGAAAGAAAAGTGATTGAAAGCAATTAGCATATGTGTTCCATAAACCTCAGTTACCTTAAGACATCATGCTGCTCAAGGCTGATTCAGTCAGTGTCTAAGCATAACTGAAACCAGACATTTTGGTAAATGTAACATGCTAGAAAAAATTAAACCTGATGCTAACTGCCAATGAAATTATGACCTCTGATTGCTGTTGAGCCACACACCAACATAGCCCGAGGCCAGTGTGCTGAGGAGCCCAGACAAAAAATCTGTTACTGGTTTGCCATTGATTTGAGAGATGAGAGTTTTATTCTGTGTCTGCGCACATGCGTGCATGCAGGATTTTAAAAAAGCACAAGATACTTCAGAACCTAAATAAAAATAGTTATCCACACAGTGTTTTTAATATTTTTCTAAAGCTTTTCACTGTTGCTTTTTTACTGTTTTACTAGTATTACATATTCATTTTAAATATTGGATTTATGAGTTTAGTATTAGCATAAAGTTCTTTTGAAAAGACCCGAGTTTTAAATCGTGGGCAGAGTGTAAGGTGTTTGGAATAGCAGGTCATACTGGACCGAGGGGACATTCATGCACCTGTTTGCACAGGAGCCCTTGCATAGCACTGCTTTACCCCGGCCCCTAGCACGGCTGTGGGAAGAGCAAATGTGAGTTTAACATCTGAGGCACGAGTGAAGGCACACTGGAGACAGACAAGGGGTCTAGTCCAGAAATGAGGAGCATACACACTTGGCGCTCCTTCACACTTCAGTCATCTTCCTCCTTTGAATTCAGCTTCCAAATACTCCAGAGACCTGTACTATACTTATTTCCGTTACATTTTTAGTTAAAAAACATTATTAAAAAGGAACTTCCAGTCACACATCCTGTACTTGCAAAAGTTCTTTTGACTAAGGCTTTGATCATATTTCAGAGTTAATTTTATAAAATCTAGCCTCTTTCTCTAGCACTCAGCATTGAACTCTAACAAAGAGGACATATTTAAATTGCCACAGTCAATAGGTGTATTTTTATGTTGCCAGTTCCTTCTGCACAAATTCTTCCCTTCATGGATTTGTGAGGAAGGGAGCAAGAGATAGATGTGGAAAGAAACTCAAACCAGCTGTTCCTTAACAGAATTAAAATCACGACCCCCCAACCTCTTCTCCAAAGCATCTATTTTCCAGGCAGCCCTCTCCCAGCATGCTGCAAGTTCCAAGGAGGAAAAGACTTTGACCTTGTAACCCTCCCCTGCTCTCCCGAGGTCTATAACCTCAGATAAGAAAGAAGGAAAAGCAGGTTTGGGAGCCCCCACATGCTGACTGTGAATTTAACATTTGTAAAATGGGTCATTCTTGGAAAACATGGTCAGGAACTTCTCGGAGTGAACAATTTAATCTTATTTTAGTACACATTGATAATTGTGTTTTCAACAACACATTCAATCTACTTTTACCAAGGTATTATGAAGAAATTTCTGTTCTTTAGAAATTTTTATGTTGTTTGTAAGCTACTGTTTTAGAGCCTGTAGTTAGTGTAAACAAAAGGAAGGAAGAAAAGAAGGAGGGGGGTGGAGAAAAAAAGAAATGAAAAGAAAAGAGAAAAGAAGGCCATAGCGCCCTGAGGAGAAATGTTTTTTCTTGGGGGAAGGGAACAGAAAAGAGAAAGTCCAACTAGAAGAGGAAAAGATATGTTTTTTTTTTTTTAAAAAAAGAATTTACTTTAAGGAATGAAAGCTGACTTGGAATTCCCAACTTAACTTTAAGGGTGGGAAAAGTTTTCAAAGGCCGGGTGTTGTGAGGTGTTTTTTAAACTACAGCAGTTTAGTTGTCAATCCCCACCTCCAGCAGTGGAGACTGTAATCTTCTGACACTGTAAATGGCCCCATTGTTGCCACTGTTCTTCCACGCCCTGTGTTTGTTTTCTCCTGCTAGCTTATTTAAAACTTATTGTTCCCATTTGAAGAATAGTTCAGTATTTTAGTTAGTTCTAATTAAGTGTCAACAGCTCCGGGCTTTTACTAGCAGAGAGCAAACTCACTGGCAGTGACTTGATTAAATCCAAGTTTGGTGTAAGGGCAACACGGAAACTTTATCATTCGTTCTTTAAAGGAGAATTTTTTTAGAATGATTTTAATGAAAAGAGACTTAAAACCAGGGCCTAATTAGACCTTCAAGAGTGAAAAAATCATTAAAATGTTTATGTAAAATGTATTTATGGAACTGTTGCTCATCTCATTTAAAGAACAATAGAAAAATATACTGCACAAACTTCAAGTATATAAAATACATAATGGGAACTAAATGTATGAGATTACAAACAATGGTTTAAATACTTACGCTTTCTTAAATATTTCAAACATTTTATTTCCAAATAGGACACACATGTGTAAATACCGAATAGTTTCTCTAGTGTGAGAAACTGAAAGTGTAAATAAAGATTAAAATGATTAAAACGAATAATTGATAATTTGAAATAGGAAAAGGTCCAAAGGTGTAGGGGTGGTGGGAGGGGGAAGGGGAAAGGAAAGAAGGGAAAGGAAAAATTATGAGAAAAGAAAAAAAGTGGAAAGGAAATCTATATAAATAGGGAAAGGTGGAGGGGGTGAAGGGCACACAGGTAACGGGGAAAAAATAAGAACCAAGATACATCATGCACAGGTAGAAGCACCCAATGATAAATGTAAATGCACTGTATACCTAAAATGTACCAATGAAAGAATTTTAAAAAAAACATTTCCTAAAAGAATGGAGAATATTAAGACCCTATCATATTTCACAACGGAGCTGCAGAATGTGCTTACGTGCCCTACATGTGTTCACTCTCCAGTTAGCCACAGTGGCTCCCCTAATTTCCTTCACATATTCTGAAACTCAGTGTCCTCTGAGAAGACAAACTTCTCTTCAGAAGCCATCTAGGTTTTCTTTTTGTCTCAAGAGTCTAATTTTGGGTTTTCATTTTTGCCTTCTAGACTTGGTTGGTTTTTAGTCTCCAAATTTGTTTTAAACCCAGACCATTAGGTAACATGGGGGAGAGCAGGGTCTGGTTTAAGAACCTGTGGCTATAAGCAGGAGGGGCCCTGGACCCATAGAAACAATAGCAGCAGTAAAGTACAAAGCTATCGCGAGATTCTGTGGACACAAAAGACAAAAATGGAAGCTTAATCTATTTTCAAATGCCAAAATATATTCCTAGAAACCCTAATTTTGTGTTTTTATGCAGAGTATGGAACATACAGGATTCCATAGAAAAGTAAATGTTTATTCCAAAATGGAATAAATGTGCTGAAAATGTACTTTTGAAATAAACTTCCAAAAAGTACATGCTATGAAATCATTACTGAATTCAAGTCTTGGGACAACATTTACATTTCCAGGTCTGCATATTTTATTCATTAATTTGCGTGATGGGGCTCAAGATGCCTAAGGGACCCCTACTATAGGTGTGGGACAGAGAGCTCCCCAGGGACAGCAGCAGTGACTGCAAGGACTCCTGCTACATTCTGCACTCAGCTCACCAGAGCTGGCTACCTGGTGAAGCCTTAGCTTAGAAAGAGGCTTATTCACTAGTGTCAGGTTACCTATGAAGAGCTTTTTGTCTTCTAAGTATTGTTCTGTATGCTGAGGACACGGCATTTAACCCAATAGGCAAACATTTTTACCACCTTGGAATTAATATTCTAGTGGAGGAGACACACGAACAAGGAAACATGTAATATGTATGGTATGTCTGATAGGGGTAGTGCGGAGAAGAACAAACATGGCAGGGGAGGGGGTATATACATTGCCAAGTATTTGGGAAAAGAGCCTTATAGGAAAAGGAAAGAGCAAGTTCAGAGATCCCAAAGCAGGAGGGAGGAACCAGGGAAAGAACTACTGTACTGGGCTTGCAGGTCACAGCAAGGAACTGGCTCTGCTTCAGAAGCAGTGGTTAAATTATCAGTCTGTGCCCAAGGGACTTACAGTTTAGCAGGAAAGAAGTTAATTAACTAACTTCACAGTGATTAATTAGAATTATGATAAATGTAGCAGAATCTCACTGGAATCCAAACGAACACCAGTAGCTGAGTGTTGCATAGTTCTGAAGTACTGAGATTTGGTTTTGTTCCCTTTTGACTATTGTAATCAAACAGGCAAATAGTGGTTTGCTAGACTGTTCACAGCCAATGAGTTGTGGTGTCAGGGACAAAGCAGGGTTTGGTCTCACACTGCCCATCCAGATCTCTAAGTTAGAATGGCTATGGGGTGGGTGGAGCAAAGTAGCATTTATTGGACAAGATTTCATTGTCTCAAGGAAACAGCCCACATTTAGAGACACAGAGGAACACCAGACTACTCATGAACAGGCCCCAGAAGGCCTGAGAAAAGGCTCTTGAAGACCTCATTTCTTTTTATGCCAAAAACACAGACATCAGAATTGGTATGCAAGATGGAAAGGAATCAAGGCATGGGGAAAACACATTTGGTTAATGGCTTTCTGAAGGGATGCCATTTTTGTACAAGGGCTCAGCAACAAGTCAATAGTAGAGAAATGTATGATTATAATTTACATTTTAATTTAACCATTTCTGACCTGTATCAAAGAAATTCTATAGAAGAATGGGAGCCAGTGCAAGGAAAAGTTGTGACTATCCTTCACTAGCAAAATTTTACAATTAACTATGGCACATGCCTGTAACTCTTGATACTCAGGAGCCTGAAGCAGGAGGATCTAGAGCTGGAGGGCATCCTGGACAACTTAGTGAGACCTTGTTTCAAAATATAAAAAGGAAGCTGGGTGTGGTTGCACGTCTTTAATCCCAGAACATGGGAGGCTGAGGCAGGACAATCATGATTTCCAGGCCAGCCAGGGCTACATAGGAAGTTCAAGGCCAGCATGGACTACAAATTGAGATATTGTCTCTCTCACACACACACACACACACACACATTTATATATATAATGGCTGTGAGTGTAGCTGAATGATAGCGCAATTGCCAGGCATACATGAGCCCCTGGGCTCAATCCCTAGTAATATACAAAACAAAAGTGTTACAGTGCAAGCCCACTGTTCCCAACCTGGAGTTGATCCCTCCCTTTTCAGAAGTCCTAATGCATCTGGGATGCCCCGCCTTTTGATACTTGCTTAGTAAAGTGTCCTATATCGACACTTTGAATGCCTTGTGGAACAGATTCTTCCCTCTCCCAAAGAAATAGACAAACTACTTCAATAAGAATCATTTCTCATACAAACTGAGCATCCCTAATCCAAGAACCTAATATCTGAAATACTCCAAAATCTGAATCTTTCTGAATGCCAATATGATGCCACAAGTTGAAAATTCCACACCTGACCCCATGTGATGGGTCACAATCAAAATGCAGCTGCACTAAAAATATTGTATAAAGTTACCTTCAGCCTATTTTTATAAAGTGTAAGTGAAATGTAAATGAACCTCATGTTTAGACTTGGGTCCCATCCCCAAGATATCTCATTCCATATAGGTGAATATTCTAGAATATGAAGTCTCAAACACTTCTGGTCTCAGGCATTTTGGATAAGGAGTTCTCAGTCTGTTTTTCCTGTGGATTCCTGCAAAAGTGGGCTTATGGTTTCTCTCACTCATAGATTCCTATTTCTTGCTGAGTTGAATTTATGGTGAAAGTACAATTGTATTTAATGTTATAATCCATTTTGCAGATATGAGAAATGAAGACTCAGAAAAGTTCAATGATGTAAGTTAAAGGTTGAGACACTATCTTTGACCCCATTACAGACACCTGCCCACTCTGTATGTTGTTCATGACCAAGGCCCTTTGTGGCTGATCTGTTTGGAGCTTAGGGCTGTCCGGTTCCAAAACATTACTCCCCAACCCCGGCCCTGGTCCTACTGTGTTTAACATTTGGCCATGGCCTTCTCTCCCAGCCTGGGAGTTGGATGTGTGTCTTTCTTCCTCCAGGGCAAGCCCCAACCCTCATGTCATCACCAGGCCCTTAAATGACTGGCACATCAGAGGGACATCATCCTGAGAGAGAGCCTCTGTGGTCACCAGGACTTTGCCAGGGGTGGAGGATGCATACAGGGTATAATTATAGGTGATCACACTGACTCAGCACCCTGAGTGGGATCTCTGAGTCCCAGGAATATGGACCAGGCCAAAGGCACAGCAGAGGGTATTAAAGGAAAACAGACGGCAACCATCCAGGTATGGTGTTGGTCCCCAGGTATTAGCCTAAAAACCTGTTCCAACATGACAGGCTCCTGCAAGCATCTTCCAGACAAATACCACAAACCAACCCATCAAAGTGTACCTGCCTGGCTTCCCTTCATGTGACACAGAGGAGTAAAATAAATAAATGAGCAAGCTTCATTTGCTACTACTATTACTACTTCTGTTACAGCTCACAGACACCTAAGCACTCACAGAGCTAGACTATAAAGTGCTCACAGGAATGGCTGGGAAGAACTGCCAGCACATGAGGCAGCTGAAGGCCAGGCCTGGTGTCCAGAGCAGACAGCACATGGGGTATGAACTCACAGCCATGTGGCCAATGCGCACTGGCTTTTAGAACCCTGGGTGCACTGTTATTCTGCCTTTTTTGGTCCCTCTGTCATTATTCTTGGCATCACCACTCAAGCTGACCTTTTTCTGATCCATCATCATCTCTGGTCTTCGAGGGGTGGGCCACAGACTTATTCTTTTGGATCAAGCCCCAGGAATAACTCAGATTTTGTACAGGGGCTCATATGCAAAATATTAAGTTATGGCAGAATTTTTCCACAAATATTTATTCTGCTTTGATACTGCAGTGGTTGTACTTTCCCCCCAAGCCTTTCACTTGTACCATAATTATATAAAAATACACCATATGATCCAAGCTAGTTTAGGAAAATTAATAAAAGGAATTAAGACAGTTATAACAGAGCTTGTTTTTGTGCCAAGTAGAGTGACACAACCACCAGCACATTGATGTCCTACACCTCTGAACACGAAACTAAAAACACAGACTTGGAGCAAACCTGAAGCCTTTGAATAAACAGAGACTCTTAAGGAATACACTCTGCAGCAGTGTGCATATTATGAAAGGGAACAATATAAAAAAGTTACAAGCATGTTTTTGGAGAAGTTCCGTTACCAAGACCAAATTCTGCTGACTGAGGCTGTACTGTATTTGGTCCATGTTCCAGATTTACCATGAGTAAAAGAACACCATACTGCAAATTAATTGTTTCAATACCTTTCTTTAGAGAGTAAAAGATGGAAGAAAAAAGAGTCACTAGAGGAGTAGCTTTCATTGTCTTGACATTAGTGCACCTCTTGAGACCAGCTGGAGTCTGCCAAGCAGAGGAAATGGTTGTTGGTTTCTTTGTCCCCTCCTGCCTGTCATTAGGTAATTATATTCAGGGCTCTGAACTCCCCTTCAACAAAATATATATGTGCCTGAGACCTTTGAAATGCACAAGTTGCTAAAAAGAAGCATTCCTTTTACCTCTAAATAGGAAAGTTGGCACACAGTACAGGGGGAGTTGCAGTACCTTAGAGACAAACCCACACCATTTGTCTGGAATTTGACTAGTGATCAGCAATTCTTAGCATGTAAAACAGTTGTGTCCACCTGTGGATCTATCTACTCTCTCCTTATTCTCAAAGTCTCATCCAGATGGCCTTATAGGGTGACCTGTGTTAGAGTGGCTTTGGAAACAACTTCAGACTCCCTAGGTATTTTATAACTTCTTTGAAAAATAAGGTAAAATGGGCATCCTAAGAGCTGTTCTCCTGAGAGAATCTGTGATTTAGAAGTTCTACAGAACAGGATGGGTCAAGGAACAAGCCCATAGATGGGAAAGATTCAAAGAACCCTCCTTCTAATTAACTGACAATTAGACTTGGCATGTCATGTCCAGCCTCTGTGGTTAAGACATTCTGTCCATGAGTTAGTCAATTTGCAGAAACCAGACTTTTACTTGTATACAAGTATTTCTCTCTGTTAAAAGAGGCTGTCTAGTTGACATACTGTGTATTTATACTTACTGGTGTGGAATAACGTGATTACAATGTGCTTTCTAAAGGTGTGCCTGAGCCTTCACTGCACGTTGAAGGAGACGTAATGGAGCTTATGGGGTGCCTGGTGCCCTTCTGCCGCCATCATGAAACCCTGCAAGCTCATGGGGCACCCTGCTGTGTGGCAGGACAGGTGTGCAGTTCACTGCCGCTCCACTCTGGCAGGGCCTGTCATCTTTCTGGGCTGTACTTGGTGACCATCCTAATTTCTCTTGCTCTCTTTCCACAGCTTCCTTGCAGGAGAAAAGTGTGTACATTATCTGTGGCTGAGGCTCAGGCCAGGAAGAACAAAGAAGTTTTGAAATTTGCCTCATTCTGGGGAAGTTCAAATTAAGGAATTTAAAACAGACCCAGAAAAATGGATCTTTAAAGTCCCACTCAAAACTTCCCATTCAGCCTACCACTGACACTAATAACATTTTAAATCAATGTTTAGATATCTGTATCTGTTTTGATAGGAATAGGACGACACAACTATATACGCCAATAGGAAAAGAAAACAGAACTTCAAATCTCAGAAACTGAAAAAAGGAATTTCAACATTTTTGAAAGTTGGTAATAAGATGTAATTTGTGGAGATACACAACGCTTTTTTTTTTTTTTTTACTGTTTCTTACTTATAAAAATAGTATTTTACTATATTAAATGTTACACTATCCTTTAGGGATTATTTGAGAGAGATTTTGCTAGAATTATGCTTATGTTAGAAGACCTAGGTGTTTGTATTAGAAATCCAAAATTTGAATTACAGAAGTTTTAACAAAGGTGAAATATTAGCTATTTTGATCTGATTCTGTTTATATTGATATTCATAAAATATTTAGAGATTAAAAGTCTTTAATGAAAGTGCCTGCTAATGTGCTAATGGTATATTAAGGCAAAAGATAAATTAATGTTTAAGCATATATATATATATATATATATATATATATATATAAAGATCATTAAATAAAAGTTCCCAGGATCCCCAAACTTAATAACTAAAAAAAGGGTAAAAGTGCATTTGTCAAAATTTTAATATTTTCCTACAATATTATTTTTATAAATGCACTAATTAAAAAATAAGATATCATTATACTACTTTGGCATTTGGTTTCCAGGATCTCAAAGGAATCACATGAAGATAGTTCCTTCTTAGTGGGTAGTATTATAAATATGATATGGCAGTTTCATTCTGCTTGGAGTTCTTCTTTCTTACCATTAATACCTTCTTTACCAGCTGATTAAATATATTTGACTTTATTCACACTGTAAACCTTAAGGTAAAAAAAGGCATTTAATGAAAGCCAGAAAGAATTGCAACCAAGCTTTTAAAGCAAAATGGGCTTATTTAAAATTGTTCAGTCCTTCATCTCTGACAGTAATGCATTAATTTAATGGATAATTATGGCATATATTACATTTGTTCTAATGTAATATTTGTTCAATGCTTATATTCTTCACTTTTTAAATACAGTGAACACTTAATATTTAGTACTACAAGATCCACGTTTTAGTGATTAACTTGGGGAAGGGCACAGTGCTAGGGATTGAACTTGGGACCTTGCAAATGCTAAGCACATGACACTCTAACTGAGCTACGCCTTTATTCCCCATCCTTCATTGTTTAGGTTATGTTTTTGTACAGAAGCACAAGGTATTGTCTTGCATTCTGTGCTCCTACCACTGACTGATATTATACACAAGCTTATACCCAAATACATAACTTCACTTATGGTTCTGTTAATATCAGTGGATGTGGCATTTTAACAATTTATGTAAGAACTAGTGAAAATCTTGTAAATCTTTCCACACAACATAGGGCAATACACTGGAGTCCAACAATCCATCAAACTGTACTAAACAAATTTATCATTAGAACATACACATTCAGAATTATATAATTTTAAATGCATCTTTATGACAATAGAAGACTAAAAGCCAAATTAATGCACAAAACAATTATTTCAAACATTTGAAAAAGAAAACTCAGCCCATATCTAACATAAATATAATTCTCTTAGATGTTGACTCAGAACTACTCTTCAGAAGCGCCCTTTGATTTACTGCTGAACCAATTTCTCACTTGCCAATGGGTTTGCTCATCACTTTTGCAAACATAATTTGTCACTGGCAACAGTCAGTGTTCTTTGTAACTCCTGTTTCCTTTCTTTTAGATCTATTATTCCTGCTGAGAACATCTACTAAGGAAGAATTTTTCATAGTGACACCAACTTGAAGCTTGCTGTGAATAATCACATTCTCATAAAAATCATTCTTTTGATTGCAAACTTGCTGCCAGAGTACGGAAAAATATCCAAACCAGGAGATCTTTTATCTTTTTCTACAACTAATTTCTTTTAACCTTCACTGCCATTTGAAAAAATGAATCACATACTAATTTATCTACAAAGTATTAAATTAAAAGCTTTATATGGGAAGACTTCTGTTTTATTCATATATAAACTAATGAACTATAAATTGTAATGTAAAATAAGTCATATTTTAAGAGAGTGCTTTTTCTTTTTCTTCTTGGGCATTTTTTTTCCACTTTAGATTTGCAACAAATAAAAGTTCTAGTTTATCACTGCTCCATGTCAATCTTTATTTAAATGCAAATCACATCAATATAATTTTTAAAACAATATCTTGTCATCAACAATATCTTCAATCTCCACTTCAGGTGGAGTTTCAGTTTGGAACGTTTAAAAGAGACCAATTTATCCGCTTTAGTTAACTTATATGGCCAGGTAATTTTATAATGTAGGAGATACTTAATTCTGTATAAAAGAATATATAGTTCAGAATAGGTCAGGGTCCATAATGTCCTTAGCTAATATGTTAACAAAAATTTTCTGAGCCAGTTTTCTCTGCCATGTCATCATTACTGACTCCAGAAAGAAAAATATGCAGAACCGGACAGAGGTACTTGAAGGAAAAAACAGAAAAGACGGTTCCCCATGGACTGCAGGAAGGGTTCCATCATCACCTCAGCCGGCTGTCAGCCCCATGAGGGGAGGGGAGACGGCTGAGGGCCTTGCACTTACTCACCAAGCTCTCTCTCTGCCACACATCGGTCAGCCTGAAATTCTACCACCACAATCACCCCTTCTCAATCTTTTGTAAGACGCAGACTTCAGGTAAGGGTAAATTATTTCAGCTCCATTACCTTGGTGGGAGCAGTCTCTCAGATAAATTTCCTCCAGGCAGAGAGGCCCGGGTATGCCCCAAATCGTTGAGAGTTAACACAGGAAATGGAATTGCCTGCCTGAAAGGAAAACTAAGGAAAAATGTTGTGCATTCTTCTATTTCCACTCTCTATAAAGCCACCTCCACTTCTCAAGCAGTAAACATGAGAGAAAAAAAAAAAGTCATGTTTGGGAGGAAAATACTATATTATGTATCATTAATATAGCACAAATATTCTATATATTATATATTCACTGTGGCAATACCACTTGAAAATATATAAGGCACATGATCTGTGTTCTTTTGCCCTGTTGTGCATTTGACTAATAATAACTGAAACACTTACAGACCAGGGACCAATCATACAAAGTTGCATGTGAGGCAAATCTTGCCCTTAAGGCTTTATAAATGTGAGGAGGGCTGAAGAAAAGGGTTCAGGTGACTGCCATTATGATTTTTCTCTCAGGGAAGGCACTAGAATGCCTTCAAGCCCTTCTGTTTTCAACTCATCCTTGTAGCGCTTTAAAATGCAATTTTCTGAAATACGGTTTGGCTCGATCAGGGAATACAGTCTCCAATGCAGGGTATGATCTTCTTGGGGTAGCGGTAGTTGATGCCTTTCACTTCCATTTCTCTCTCTAACAGATATATTAGATAACTTAAACCAGAAACAATAGATTCTCATGCAAGTGCTCATTTGAGAGCCTCTGCAGTGAGCCCTAACTTTCTAATGCTGCTTTATCCCTCCATCCCACCTGTTTCTGCCATTCTGGGCTGCCACTCCTTTCCTCTCTCAGATGATACTTGTGTCTACTGCTTGCTAGAATGCTTTGTCTTTTCAGGCAATGCTCCTTCAGTAAGCTGTGACTGATATTTTTCCTTTTTCCATCGCTGATGTCCTCTGTATCCCACCATTTGAATAGGAGCAGCCATTGTTATTGGGAACCACGCAGGGACAGGCATTTGTGCCATGTTTTACATACTCTATCCAAGAATCCCCAAGACTCTGCAATTGATGGCTAAGCGCAGGAAGACTTATACAGACAACTTCTACATGGTTTGCCAGATAATAAACTCTCTGAGGGAAGACGGCATATTTTAGGTATCTTTTTCTCCCTATGTTCCCTAACACTGGGCCAAGCACATAGATGTCACTGATCTGATTGACAGGATTGAGTGGAGAAAGAATAGATGTCCTAATCAAAACTTAGTTGATAATGGTACTATATTTTGTCATTGAAGGGTGTATAATTACTTAGTACTTTTGTAAAGATAAATGTATTATTTTGCCAGATTATAAAATGATACATCCTCATGTAGAAAATTCACACCACACTAAACAAAGCAAAATGAACAAAACAACCAGAAAAATCAATTCCAATCTCATCTCTCAGAAGGATCTACTGGGAATATCCCTCTCATCCTTTCTACCCTTTTCTCGCATGGGTCTGTCCAAAGCTCCTCATATTCCTTACAGAACCCACACTCTTGTAGAGAATACAGGGAAAAAAGCAGGTAAAACTAGACATACATGTTGCAGCAACTTTCTTTCTTCACTTACTGGTTTGTAACAAAGACCTTTTTATATGAATTAATCACCTAAATTATTTTTTGAATTGCTGTATAAAATTTCATTTTATGGATATTTCAAATTTCTTTTAGCTAAAAAATAGCTGATGGATATTTTCCAGTATTTCTTAGACTGTTAGCTTTAGTAGGGCTGCAATTGCGTCAGTTCCTCTCATAATTCTATGGTACATATTGAAAACAATGCTTGGGGCATGATTGTTGCTCTATAAATGCTTAAGTGAATGACTATTGTAATGAGCATGCTTGGATAGATGGATAACATTCATTTATCTCTTCATGCTCTCTTTTGTGTATTTTCCTTATCTGATATTTTAATCACTCATCTCTCCCAGGCTTGTTCATTATACTTTTTTCTTCAAACACTCTTCTCCACCCATCCAGCTTTGCTGGTTCTTGTTGGTTCTTTGGTGGAAGTTTTGCTGTCACCCTCACGTTTCCGAGCACGCCTGCGTGCCTCTGAACTAACTCTTCTGCTTTACTTGTTCGCATCCCCCAACCCTATTCTGACTGGATTGTAAGCTCCTTGAGAACAGAACATCTTCATCTTATTTAACGATATCTCTAAAGAGTTTTACAAAATGCAGCTGTCATTTGTCTCTTACTTCAACTTAAAGTTTTAAGTTTTCTCTTGCATTTTATAAAAGCTCTTTTTGTTAATTTCCATAAGGCCCTGTCTAATCATGAGGATGACTTCTTCTGCTACGATCCTTTGAATAGGTATATGATTGTGAATATACATTAATCATCTTGATCACATAATATCTAAATCATTTTCCTTTATTTTAAAGTAGATGTTTCAGTTACTACCTTAAAAAACAACAAAAAAAATCCTTCTTTCACAAAACCTTTACATATTACATACACAATAAACACTTTTATCTTTCAACTATTAGTTTTCCAGACCACTTATTTTATTTGTTTGATTGAAACATCTTATCTCCAAGCCCACTAGGATTGTATTAATGTGTGTTTAAAACAAACAGTTCCCACCAATTGAGAAGGATGCTATCTTGGACATGAGAGTTCCCTTTAACTGTTTGATGAAATGCCAAGACCAGAAGGTAATTCTTAGTTATGTCCAACGAGGCAAAAATAGTTGACAAAATTATGCTGCTCAAAAGCAACATGCTCACCCCGTGCCCAAACCTCCATCTGCCTCACAAAGGCACAGCACACAGCAGTGAGAAGAATCCAGGGTTTAGAGAGCCTCTCCTTGTGAGTGCTGTTAGAATAGGGAGCAAAGCCCAGATAGAGGCTCCATTGTAACCATGCTGAAATGGGAGATGCCTCTGGGGATAGCAGCTTAAACACATTTTGGGGAAGTTGAAGTTACAGGCCTTCTTTTGCACTATTCAATCTAAAAAAAAAAAGAAAAAGGAAAGAGAAAAAAACGTATCTTGAATTCTTTTTTTCTGCTAAGCAAACTTCCTACGAAAGCAACGAAGTGAACTCTGGCTTTACAAAGTAGTGGCTCTCTTCTTCAGATTGACAGCTAGCAAGCACCTGTCAAAATCAAAGCTATAAACTAAAAGCCCATCATAGGTGACACTGACAGGCTAATTTCACAGGATCCTAAAATAAACTGACAGCAGGACAACCCATATTGAGAAAATACCATTTCTACTCAACAAGAACAGAAGGTACTCCATTCCCTGTGGTGCCACTGGATTCTGCTATCTCCTCACTCCACAGCACCCCCTTAATTGCTGAGGCTTATCAACAGTGTGAAGGCCACGTATTAGTAGGAAGCAGGGGTTGAACCCAAGTCTCTCCACTTTTGAAGCATTCTCTTTTCCCTCCTATTGCATTGCTTCCTCAGTGCTTCACCCAGTGGAACAGAGACTGGACACATGTGGAAAGAGTTTCATGAACAGCTTAATCAGCAGTTGGTTGATTACAACTTAGAATGACCACTTGCCTTGCATTAATCATTTAAGTTTCTCAATCAGGAATTACCTATATACATTTCATTTCCATGTTGCCAAACTAAAATTTCAGAAAAGGGCCTCTACTTTGAGACAACTTTTCTTCTTCATTAAATATATTCTTGCTGGCAAATCTTAATGGATTTCATGGGTAATGGCTTCTTGCTCAATTCTCTCTTCTGAGCTCCAGACCTATGCGTCTAACTTATTGTTAGACTCCACCAAGATATCCAACACACACTGCAAATACAACATCTCAAACCTGAATGCAGCATCTTCCTTCCAGGGCCAGCTCTTTCTCTTGGGGTTCCTATCTCTACCTTATTTTATTGCTGAAACCAGTACAAAGATGCTCAATGCTCTGTTCCTTATCCCTTATTCGGAATATACCCTCAGATCCTACTCAGACCACTTTCTTAACAGCATTCCTTGCCTATTTCACCAACGGGAAGCCCAGCAGCTTGCGCTGTCAGTCCCATAGACCTGGTGGTAACTGGAGCTTACATCAGGAGGAGGGGAAGGCTCTGCTTGGCTAAGTGACTTCACAAACCACAAGGCCTGGTCCCTGCTGGAACCTCACCCACAAGTAAAGGAAAATTTATCAGCACAACTAAAGAACAATATACGTTTTCTTTTTATTAGATGAAAGTAAATAACTCTTTTTGTGACACTGGAAAAATAAAGGATTATCTAAATATGATAGTAAAGAAGAAAACAAAAGAAAAACCAGGTAGGCAAACTTTATCACTATGAACACAAAATGAAATGAAATAAAACAAAAGACAAAACCAAGTCTGAAAAATTATTAAAAGAAAAACATCAATTTTGACACATGGGTTATACAACAAAATATTTTTACAAATTAATAAGAACTTACTCCCTACCCTGTCCAACAGAAAAGTGACCATAGGACCTGGACATATTATTCACACAGGAGATACGCACATTACAATCAACAAGTAAATAGCCATTCCATCTTAGCGCTTACAAAATGCAAATGAAAACACAATGCAATGCTATCTATCATATTTTTAAAAATAAAATACAGTGTTGATATTTGTAATAAGGAAGATTTCTTTGGGGGGAAAACTGACTTTCTCATAAAGTTTTTAGACTTATTAATTAGAGGAAACATCAGAAGGAATATTGGCAAGTAAGCATTGAAAACTGTTTTCAGTTTCCTTTTTGTCTTTTAGAAATTTTGTCCCATATCTATTTGGAAAATTGCAGAAATATATCTATCATAGTCCACTCTCACACACACACACACAAATACACATATATGCCTACTAATCTGTATATATATATATATATATATACACATACATATGTACTTTATACATATATTGAAACCACCTGATGTTTTCAAAAAATTAAAAATATGTAAACAGATGACACTGGATATTTAGGATGAAATGAAATACTTTTAAATTTATGATGAAACTATTTTACATACATATACTATAAGATAGTAAGATGTTAAAAAATAAGAGGATGCAGAAACAACCTGACACATTCAGCTATTTTATCTTTGACAAAGGAATCAAAAATATACATTGGAAGAAAGCCTCTTTAGCACATGGTGCTAGGAAAACTGGCTATACATATGCAGAATATTGAAACTGGATCCATCTCTCTCACCATGTACTAAAGTAAAATCAAAATGGATCAAAGATCTAAATATTAAAACAGAAGTGCTTAACATACCGGAAGATAAAATAGGTAAAACTGTTGAAGTCACTGGGTTAGATAAGGACTTTCTGAAAAGAACTCTAATGCACAAGAAATAACAGTAAGAACAAATGGAATTACTTTAAATTAAAAAGTTTCTGCACAGTAAAGGAAACAATCAATAGAGTGACGATACAACCTATAGAATGGGAAAACATTTTTTCCAGCTATTCCTCAGACACAGGACTAATATCAAGAATATATAAAGAACTCAAAAAATTAGACCTCCCCAAATAAAGGACTCAATCAATAAATGGGAAAGTGAAATGAATAGATACGAAGGAGGAGGAGGAGGAGGGGGAGGAGGGGGAGGAGGAGGAGGATGACGACGACGACGACGACGACGACGAGACGACGACGACGAAGCAGCAGCAGCAGCAGCAGCAGCCGCGGCAACAACAACAACAAACGGCCAATAAACATATGAAAAAATGTTCAACATTTCCAGTCATTAGAGAAATGAAAATTAACACCAAGATTTCATCTTATACCAGAAAGAATGGCAATCATTAAGAAATCAATGATGGCATGGCTAGGGGAAAAGGGAACCTTTCTGGTTGTTAGTGGGAATATACTAGTATATTCTGGAAATCAGTATGGAGATTTCTCAAAAAACTAAAATTAGAAATTCCATTTGACCCAGCTATTCCCCTTCTAAGTATCTTCCCCAAAGATCTAAAGACATCATATTACAGAGATCCATCCATACCAATGTTGATAGCAGTAGAATTAACAGCTAAATCTTGCAAGCAGCCTATATGTCCATCAACAGATGAATAGATAAAGAAAATGTGAAATATACATAATGGAATTTTGTTCGGCTATAAAGAAGAATTAATTTGAGACATTTGTAGGAAAATGGATACACCTTGAAAATATAATGTTAAGTGAAATAAATCAGATACACAAGCTTAAATATATAGTTTCTCTCATGTGAGTAATCCAAAGAATAAATAAAGAGCAAAATAAAAAACTGATGAAAGGAAAAAAGGAGATAGATCTTTTGCAAATGGGAAGGGGACCCAAGAATCTAGGGGTGGGGAGAGGGGAGGAAGAGAAGAGGAGGTAAAAAGATTTAAGATGCGCCATGTACACATACCAACTATCTTCAATGAATGTAATCTGTGTATGTCTTAAGGATGAACTAAAAATTGTGATGATGATGATGATGATGATGATGATGATGATGATGATGATGATGGGAAAAGGGGATCTAGAGATGGTAGGAGGGAGACTGGTGGGTAAAGGGAATTGAAAAAATCAAGATATGTTCAGTTCATGTACCCACTCCTTAAGATGAATGTACACATCATTTGCTCTAAACACGTATGCATTTTTAAAAATTAAATTAAAAATAATAAAATTGAATTAATAAGTGAATGAGCAAATTCATGAATAAATGAATAAATTATAGCAAGAAAAAATGAGAGAACACTATATATAGCATGATCCCATTTTTGTAATGTAATTTGTAGAAATATTTACACATGTACAGTATATGTAGCCTGAAAAAACAGTTTCTGAAATATTATTTTTAAAATATTTGGAAAATGTGTGTCTTTTATCACAGAGCCAGTACCCTCTTTTCTGGGAAGGAGAGCACAGTGCAAAGCCAGACAGGTACAGAAGCTGTTCAGCTGCCAACAGTACACCTTTCTCATGTGGTAGGGGTGAAGGCAGCGTGCAGGAGGCCAAAAGATGTACTTTATTGTGTGCCTGGATCCAGGGGCATTTGCAAACTATTCATTAGCAACTTTTTGTTGTTGTTTCTAGGTGATTTCTGTTGGAATGCTACATGGAGTTTTGGCAGCAAACCATTTACTGTCTCATACCCTTCATTCCCAAGCCTCTCCTTAAGATATTTTCATTTCCTCCTCTTCAGCCTTATAGAGCTTGGCTCTGTGTTCTTGGTGCAGAAAATACTCAATAAGCAATAACAATAGCTAGGACCTCCCTAGTGCTTCCTGTGTGCCAGGGCTGGTTCTGATGCATGTAACAGATACTGATTCATGCAATCCTCACAGGACCCCATGAGGTATACCATCATCCAGTTTCACAGATAGAAAGCTGAGGTACAGAAGGGGCCCTTGTGAATGAAGGAATCCATGAGTTCAACCTTTGGCAGCTGTAGAACTGTAGGATAACAAGCCACAGGAAATACACGGCTTTGAGTCAAGTTGGAATAGAGTCATAATTATATTCAATATTTTCATAATTGTAAAAATATTAAGGTGCTGGGGTTAGGGGAAGAGTATAGAAGAAGGTCAGAAGAATATAATCAACACATGCTATACACATATATGGAGATATCAGTAAATCTGTACCATTAACATGTTAATAATAAAAATGAAACAGTTACTATAGAAAGTAAAAACATAAAGAAAAATTAAGCTTTAATCCCACTATCCATAAATAAGTCCATTTTCTTATAGAAATTATTTTAATGTAGAGAAACCTTTTACCTTTTTATGTATATATCTTTATTTTCATTTATTTATTTTTGCTTAAATTCTTTTATTGGCACATTTTAGGTATACAGTATGTTTACACTTACCATTGGGTGCTTGTATCTGTACGTGATGCATCTTGGTTCTTATTTTTTCCTCATCCCCCTGCCCTCCCTTCACCCCCTCCACCCTTCCCTATTTACATAGACTTTGTTTCCATTTTTTCCTTTTCTCATAATTTTTCCTTTCCCTTCTTTCCTTTGCCCTTCCCCTCACACTTACCCTACCCCTTTGGACCTTTTCTTCCTATTTCACATTATCAGTTATTCAATTTAATCATTTTAATCCTTATTTACACTTTCAGTTTCTCACACTAGAGAAACTATTCGGTATTTACACATGTGTGTCCTATTTATTTCACTTAAGAGTATCGCCTCAATGTGCATCCATTTAGCTATAAATGTCTATCTTCTTTATTTTTAATCCCACACTGGAACCATACTATTTATCATTTTACATCATACCTCGTCCATGTACGTTGTGTTTTGACATTAAGGATTTTGAAAGTATGACTTTAAAAAAGGATATCAAAATGTAACATCTGTTCAATGTTAAATTATTTTTAAGATTGTGATTAATCTTCATTTACTTTCAAAGTTAACTTTGGCAAATTATAAAAATAATAGCTTGTGCTTGCTGCAGCAGCACATATACTAAAAATAATAGCTTTCATTGTAGAGTATTAATTCGAAAACTTCGGAGAAAACATTTACAGAACATATACGAGCACTTGCCGTGTATCAAACCCTGTGTTAGGAGATCAGAGTTCAAGTCCATAAGACTTGGTCTCAGGCCTCAAGAAACTTTCAGTGGAGGACAAAAAACAGATAGAAAATCACAATATAGGATGGTAAATATTTCTACAGCAAGAACAGCCTTCTCTTACAGCTCCTGAATCTCACTATACCTGTAGCTTCTGTTTTGCTTCTTATCCAACCCTAAGACTGATGCTTTGGGTCCCACCGCTCTTACCACTGGCACTGTACTCTTCCAGGTGTTGTCTCTCTTTGTCTCTAGTGAGTCACTTCTACTCACATTCAAATATGTCTAACCGCCGCCTTCTGTTTAAAATGTAAACAATGCTCCCCTACACCCATGATCCCCTCCAGCCACCCCACACCCACCTCTGTCCCTTCTGCCTCTACAGCAACTCCCAGTCCTTCTTGTACACCTTGCTCAGTCCTCATCTTCTCAGCCATTTTCAACTGGGCTGTCATCTCCTTGCTTCACTGAAATGGTGCTGATCAGTCAGTCATTCATATCCAACATTCAGGCTGGCCCCACAATCACTTTTCTGCCTTCATCTTACTCACCTCTGGGTGCCTGTCTCACAGTGCTGCCTGTTTCCTAGTTCTTGGAAGACTAGTTGCTAGGTTTCTGTAATGCTGCATATTGCCTTACCTATTTCTTTGGCTATTCCTCACAATTCTTTCTTCAGAGCTCTCCATTCTTGGCCCTATTCTAACTGTTTGATTGGCTAATGCTCAATGTTGGGGCCTTTTCTCAATTTATACTCTTTGCCCCCCTATGTGATGCCATGACTCACATGACTAGGCTCATGGCTTTTGTGACTCCCAAACTATACCATTAAAATTGAGATCCAAACCTTCCCATATCCCTGCTCGGATCACTTCTTGATTTGGATACTGAATAGGTATTTAAACCCAATATGCTCAACACAGAAGACTTGAAGCCAACTCTTTATCAATCCAAACCTATACTTCCTTATCTCAGAAATGTGAGCCCCATCCAGTGACTCAGGGCAAACCCAGCAGTCATCCTAGACTCTGCTTCACTCTGCTGTCATATCAGATCCTCTCAAATCCTACCAGTGTTCCCAATAAGATATACTGTAAGTCCTGTGACTTCTCACTATATCTAGAGAGTCTACAATTATGTCTTCTTTGGCTGGCTGTGATAGGTTCTAACTGGTCTCACAGGTTCCAATCTTGTTCCCCTCATGCCTCATTTGATAGTGTATTTTTAAAAGTATGGACACTATTCTATCATGTCCATGCCTAGAACTCTCCAGTGGCTTCCCATGGAGTTAGAAAAAAATTCTTCACCATGATCTACAGGACCTTTATGACACCTTTCCCATACTGACTCTGTTCCAACCATACTAGGTTTTTTTTTTTTTTCTTGAAGGAATAAAACTCAATCTCAACACGAAGCCTTTGCACTTGCCATTCCTCTGGCAGAATGTTTCACTGCCATATTGTTGCAGCTGCTTCCCCCTCTACCTCCTGGTTTCTTCACAAATTTCACCTTCTCGGATACACATCTCCCTGATCATCTTAGCTAAACATTCCCCAACTCCACGTCATCCAGTGCTGTTTGAATTTCTTCATACCACTTATCTCTTGCTGAAAGCATTTTATTTATACAGTATTTCCTACTACCTTTCCACAGCACTAACTTCATAAGGACATTGCCCATTATTCAATAGTTGTTTTATTCCCAGTATCTAGAACCATGCCTATGCACTTAGTCATTACTCAGTAAGTCACTATTGACTACTGAAATAAAAAAGAATGAGAAACAGAAGTTACAAATGAAAAAGGAAAAATAAAAAGAAACACCAGTGAAATCTAGAGGATTGGCAGAACAATTTTGAAACCTTATATTCCAGAAAATTGGAGAATCTAGAAGAAAGATATCAATTCCTAGACACATAAGGCTTACCTATGTTGAACCAAGAAGATATAAAATATCAATAATAAGGAAGCAGATCAATAACAAGGAATGAGATTGAAATAGCAATTAAAAATCTACCAACTAAGAAAAGCCCAGGACCCAATTGATTTACTGGTGAATTTTACTAGATCTTTAGAAAATAACTAGCACTAATGTTTTGGAATCAAGATTTTCTGTACAATAGAAAATGCAGAAACACTCTCAAATTTATTGTATGATGCTAGCATTATCCTGGAAACAATACCAGATTAGAACTCAACACAGAAAGAAAACTACAGACCAATATCCATCATGAACATAGACACAAAAACCCTCAATAAGAAAAAGACTACACACCACTACTAAGTTGGTTTCATTCCAAGGATGCAAAGATGGTAATACATAAATCAATAAATGTAATACACCTCATAAACAGAATCAAATATAAAAACCATATGATCATCTCAACAGATGCAGAATAACCTTGGGTAAAATCCAACATCCCTTCATGATTAAAAACCTGATGAAAATAGATATAGAAAGATCTTATCTCAAGCTGATAAAAGCCATGTATGACAGTCTCATTGCCAAAATCATGACGAATGAGGAAAAACTGAAAGGATTCCCTCTAAAATCAGAAAGGAGACAGCCACTTCTGTTCGATATATAGTACCTGAAACTTTAGTCAGAACAATCAGGCAAAAGAAAGAAATTAAAGGGGTAAGAATAGAAAAAGAAGAAGTCAAAATTATCCCCATTTGCAGATGATGTGATTTTTTACACAGAAAACTAAAATAACTCCATCAGAAAATCTTTAGATCTGAAGAACACATTCAGCAAAATGGCAGGATATAAAATCAATACACAAAAGTCAATACACCACTGTACATTAATAATGAACCCACTGAGAAAGAAATTCAATTCCAGTCATTATAGCTCCAAAAATTTACTTAGGAACAACCTAAACTAAGGAGATGAAAGACCTCTACAATGAAAACTACTGAGTATCAAAGAACGAAATTAAAGAAGACATTAGAAAATGGAAAAACCACCCTTGTCCATGGGTCAAAAGAACCAATATTGTGAAAGCAGCTATGTTTTGAAAAGTGGACCTACATATTCAGTGCAATCCCTATTAAAATACCAACATCATATTTCATAGATCTAGATAAAAACAATCCTGCAAGTCATATGAAATGAAAAAAGACCAAGTGTAGTCACAGCAATCCTGAGTAAAAAGAGCAATGTCTTAAGGGCACAAAAATAGACATAGAGGCCAATAGAATAGCACAGGAGACACATAAATGTGCTACATACCTACAGCTATTTGAGTTTTGGCAAAGGGGCCAAAACATACACTGGAGAAAACATAGTCAAATGATGCCGGGAAGACTGGTATCTATATACAGAAGACTGAAACTAGACCTGTCTTTTACCCTGAACTAAAATCAAATCAAAGTGGATCAAAGACCTAGATAGAAAGTCATAACTTGAAACTGCTGGAAGATAACACGGAAAACTGGAAGTAATATGCACAGGCAAAGTCTTCTTGACTAGGACTTCAAAAATACAGGAGAATCAATAACAGGAGAGTAAAAAACACAGGGGAGTCGAATAGTAAAGGAAAATACCTCTGTCAATAGATGGGATTATTTTAAATTAAAAACCTTCAGCACAGGAAAGGAAATAATAAACAGAGTGAAAAGACAACCCCCAGCATGAGATAAAATCTGCACTACCTACTTTTCAGATAGAGGATTAATATAAAGAATTAAAAACAACCCAATCAAAAGTGGGCAAATGAATTAAATAGACACTTCTCAAAAGAAGTACAAATGGCCAATAAATATATTAGAAAATGCCCAGCATCTTTAGCCACTAGAGAAATGTAAATCAAAATGACACTGAAATCCCATCTCACCGCAGGCAGAATGCCTATCATCAAAAACACTAAAGACAATGAATGCTAATGAGGTTGGAGTGTACTATTAATTGTTTATGGGCATGTAAGCTAGTATTACAACTATGGAAATCAGTATGCTGATTCCTCAAAATGAATAAACAGAAATACCATGTGATACAGCTACACTATCCCCTTGATATATTTCCAAAAGAATTAAACTCAACATATATACCAGTGAAACATGCCTACATGTGTTTATAGTGGCATAATTCACAATAGCCAAGCTGCGGAAACAGACTAGATGCCCATTGATAGGTGAATTGATAAAGAAAATGTAATAGATTTACACAATAGAATATTATTCAGCATAAATAAGAATGAAATTATGACATTTGCAGGAAAATGGACGGAACTCAAGACTATTATGTTAAGTGAAATAAGCCAGAATCAGTTAAATGTTTTACCTTTTGTGAGAGACAAGATAACTAACTAGAAAAATAAATAGAGCAGTAACAGAAACCTAGGCGACAGAGGAGATGGGGAAGGGGATCAGAGGGAGGGGAAGGAAGGGGAAAAGGGCATAATGGGACAGGAAAAGATCAGGATATGTTAATCTACACACCATCTTACCAAAATGAACCTCAACATTCCATATTATGAACATGCACTACTAATAAAATGTAAAATAACTGTCAGTAATTTTCTCATGTTAAGAAAAGAGCCTGTAAGATGCTACAAAAACATATCCGCTTTTTGGCATAACAGAGAAATAGTATTTATAACTTAATCATTCAGAAATGACTGGTAACTTTTTAATATATATACCTTCAATGTGTCATAGATACTGAAATCAGAATCACACACTATATTTTATAGACTTCTCATTTAAAAAAGCTTTTTGGTTGCTGGGTATTTAAATTTTTTGAAGCAATTTTGAATGGAATTGACTTCCCAATTTCTCTCTCAAGGGCTTCATTATGAACGTGCAGGAACGCTACTAATTTTTGTGTATTGATTTTATATCTTGCTACTTTGTTGAATTTGTTTATCATATTTAAAGGTCTGTGGTGGAGCTTTTTGAGTCTTTGGTGTAAAATAATTTTATCATCTGCATGTATGGACAATCTGACTTCTTTCAGCATTCTTACTTCTTTAATTGCTTTCTCTTGTCTGATTGCTCTGGCTAAAGTTTCAAGTACCTTACTGAACAGAAGTAGTTGTCTCGTTCCTGATTTTAGAGAGAATTATTTCAGTTCTTCCTCATTCAGTGTAATGTTGGCAGTGGGTTTTTCATTTATAGCTTTTATCAGTTCAAGGTAAGATCTTTCTGTACCTATTATGAAGGTATGTTGGATTATGTTGAAAACTTTTTCTGCATCTACTGAGTTATACCATGGTAGTTTTTGTTTTTTTTAAAAAAACTTTTAGTACATGTTTGCAGTACACAGTGCTTACATTCCTTGTGTGGAGGTAGTAGGTGTGTGTAACACATCTTAATTCCTTTTTTCATCCCCTTTCCCTTCCCTCCCTGCCTCTTCCTCCATCTCTTAATCTCCTTCCCAGCTGAGAAAGACCTATCTCCCTTCTGCCCACTATCTACCTTTTATTTTGCTCCTTATTTGTACTTTAGGTTTCTCATGTAAGAGAAATCACGTGAATGTTAAGCTTGTGTACCTGATTTACTTCACTTAACACTAAAAGTGCATCCATTTTCGAACAAATGAGTCAAGTTTATCTTTAGGGCAGAGTAACATTCCATCATGTATAAATACCTTATTTTCTTCTTTCATTCATGGTAGATATATTTGTAAAATATATTTCCTTCTAGCTTTTAAAAAATATTTCATAAATTTTAACATTATGGCTATCCTGTTTTATATAGCCAATTTAAAAATTTGAAGTAGACCATGAGTATTTGTCCTTAAAAATAATAAAGTCTTAACTTTTAATGAAGGTATACTATAAATTATTATTAATTTCTTACTGGATATTCAAAAACCTTTCTATGTTTTAGTGGCAAAATAAAAATACCTCTGGGGGCCCAGGATAGGATTGAGTGGACTTCTGGTTAGTGTTGGACCTGAATCAGAATCTGCTGCTCAGTAGTTATGACCATAGACAGATTTTGTTTTAACTATCCTAAGCTTCACTTGGCTCCTCCATAAAATAGAGACAATAAAAGACATCAGGATATTAAATGGAATAACGTATGCAGAACACTTAGGACATGTATTCCATAAATGCTTATTACTATTATTTTAATAATAGCAATTATTATTGCAACTCTATTTTGTGTGTGTGTGTGTAGTGTTGGGGATGGCAGGCAACACTGTGTACATACGAAGCATGTTCTACCACTGAGCTACATCCCAAGTCCTCTATTTTCTTTGAAAAGATGCTAAAAGTACAATTGTAGCATAAAAGGATCAGCAAATTAAGGTTCTGATTACCTATCACCAAATTGCTTTTATGAAAACTTGTATCAGTTTGTATCTTTGCCAGCAGTTCCCCCAGCATTCACTTACTGCACCTGTAGACTGCGCTTGTGGTTTTAAGTCTTTGCCAGTTTGATGGGCAAGAGGCTGAGCATGGACTTTTTGACTTAACATTTTTGATTACTACATGTAAAGTCTAACATTTTTCCTGTCTTCATGTAGGTTAATTGGAATGCTTTTGTGAAGTGTCTGTTTATAGACCTTGTTCATTTATTCTGTGGAATTATTTGTTTTTACTAATGAGTTGCAACAACTTTAGTTTTTGTTTTATTGGTTACAAATTTTTGCATGATTTTGTCTTTTTGTATCATCTCTGGCCATTAAAAATAGTGCTTACTTGCTTTCCTGATTATAGAAGAAATATGTGCGTATATGTATGTGTATATATATATATATATAGAGAGAGAGAATTTGAAATATACAGAAAAATAAAAATAAGAAAATTCTAAATATCAGACATTAATCAATGTTAAAATTCCAGAGTTCATCTTTTTATAAACTGTTATTCATTCATTTATTCAATACACATTTACTAGGCACTGTGCTAGAGAAAGAAAAGTGAATGTATGATATAGGACATTTATTTTTTTAACAGATTTAGAGTAAGCAATATGTATATGTGTATTCCTCAAAAAGTACTTTTTTATTTTTCTTTTTTATATTTTGAGACAAGGTCTCACTATGTAGCCCAGGCTGGCCTTGAATTCAACGGTGATCCTCCTGTCTCAACCTCCTGAGTGCTGGGATTACAGGCATGTGCCACCATTCCCAAAAAGTGCTTTTTTAAAAGAAAATTTTTAGTTAAAAAGTACTGCAACTCAAGAAATTTTTACAAGCTAAACACATTGGTACAAGCAGCACTTAGATCAAGAAAGAAACTATACTTAAAATTGCTAATCATAATTTAGTAAAAGTCCTAGATGTGTAATTAATATAGATAGTATCAATCACTTTTATGTTCTCACTGCCAAATGATCTAAAATTTTTAATTTACTTTTGATTTACTTATTTTTTCTCCTTGTGTTTTATTCTTTCATGTTTTAACTGTTTAAATTATATATTTTACTAGTAAGTTAATCCATTTCTTCACTCAAAACCTGATCAGTTTGACACATACAAAGTTTTGTTATGACTTCCAGTCTGTCTAAACTCTCTCTTTTCTCTGTAGTTAGTTCAGTGTCACTGTTAAGCAACATAGACTTTCACAGTATTGTGGAGGCATAAAACACTCTAATACTTGGTTGATCCAGGCATTCGCTCACTAAGTTTCACCAAAAATTTCTAAGTACTAGTAACTATTTATCCTTCCAAATGGAACTCAGAACAATTTTGTCAAGTACAAAAAAAGGGAAAGAAAAAGAGCTCATTTATTCAAATCTTTCTTTATATCTCTCAGTATTATCGTTATAGTTTTAGCATATATTTCTGCTAAGTACTTTTTACATAAAGCAATCCTTATCTTTCCTTTTCTGATTATTTTGTTTTTGTTTTATAATTTCTGCTAAAATTTTAAAATTATTTTCCTGTATATGTCTTATATAGAAAGGCTATTGATTTTTATATTTAATTTTGTATCCTTCACATTCAAAGTTTATTACATAATTCTAAGAATATTCTAGTTTTTTCTCTTTAATTCTCTATGTATATCAAATCTTTTACAAAAGCCAGTGACTTTTATGTCATTAATTATAGATTATGTCTTATTGTACTGCCTCAAATTCCTAGAACAGTGCTGAACATAGTATTGTCAGAGGGCATCCTTATTTTGTTTCCATTTTAATGGCAATTTGCCCATTTTTTTTTTACTGCTATGTACAAATATTGGCTGTTGGTATAGGTAAATGTCTTTTATTATGTTAAGCTACTATATATTTTTGACTTAATTTTTTCTTTTTTTATTTCAAATTATCAATTATTCATTTTAATCATTTTCATCCTTATTTACACTTTCAATTTCTCACACTAGAGAAACTATTCGGTATTTACACATGTGTGTCCTATTTATTTCACTTAAGAGTATGGCCTCGATATGCATCCATTTAGCTATAAATGTTGCCTTAATTTTTTTTTCATAAACATTAAATTAGGAAAGTTTAAATATATTTTAGTTCTTTTTTAACCAGATAAAATAAACTGAATCTTATGAGAAATGATAAAAATAGGAAGAATAATAAAAATTATCTATTAATAACAATTAAGGGTAAAACACAAGCATTGCTTTATTCTGGCCTCAGTTGCAAGACAGTTAAAACAAATTTAATACAGTTTATTATGTCTAATAATCCTTTGTTGCTTGAAAAATTTCTTTCTTCCCTTAAGCTAGGAATCAACATATCCAAGGAAGTGAAAGACTTCTATAATGAAAACTACAGAAGTCTGAAGAAAGAGACTGAAGAGGATAAAAGAAAATGGCAAAAACATTCCCTGCTCCTGGGATGGCAGAATTAATAATAATAAAATGGTCATAACCAAAAGTGATCCACAGATTTAACAAAATTCCTACTAAAATACCAACAGTATTCTTCATTGAATTAGAAAAAATAATTCTGAAATTTTTATGGAACCAGAAGAGACCTAGCACAGCCAAAGAAATCCTGAAAAAAAAAAAAAAAAGAGCAAAGTGGGAGGCATCGTGATTCTGAATTTCAAGTTATACTACCAAGATGCAGTAAGAAAAACAGCATGGTGCTGGCGCAAACAGACTTGTAGACCAATGGAATAGAACAGAAGATGCAGGAGTAACCCCATGTGCCTTCAGCTATCTGCCTTTTGAGACAAAGGGGATAAAAACATGCACTGGAGAAAAGATGACTTTTTAAACAAAAGGTGCTTGGAAGACTAAATGATCTACGTGCAGAAGACTAAAATTCGATCCACATCTTCATCTTGTACTGAAATGAAATCAAAATGGATCAAAGGCATATATAAAAACAAAAACTTTGAAATTGCTGAAAGATACATAGGGTAAACACTTAGAGCCATAGAAAAATGAACTCTTACATTGTTGGTGGGAATGTAACTAGTACAACCCCGTGGAAATCAGTACGAAGGCTCCTCAAATAACTAAAAGCAGAAATTCCATTTGACCCAGCTAAACCTTTCCTCAGTATATTCTTGAAAGAGTTAAAGACATTATACTGTAGTGATACGCACATATTCATGTTTGTAGCAGCACAATTCACAACAGCTAAGCTCTGAAAATAGCTAGCTGTTTATCACAATACTAATGAGTAAAGAAAATGTGTTATATATACCCACAATAAAATACTATTCAGCCACAAAAAAGAATGAAATTGTGTCATTTTCTGGAAAACAGATGGAACTTGTGATGTTTAGTGAAGTAAGACAGACACAGAAAGTTAGGCATTACCTGGTTTCTATTAAATGAGAAACCGAAATAATAAATACATAGAAGAGTGAATTAAAGGAGAGATGTAAAGAAACAAAAAGGCAGATTATTTTTGGAGATGTGGAAGGGGATTAGGGGAGGGAGAGGGGAAGGGGATCAAAAATAATCAAGATATGCTACACACATGTAGCAGTTCCTCCAAACCAATGTAGCTAAAATATATTGCAGAAACTCTAAAAATAAAAATAGAAAAAAAGTCAGTATGTATAAAAGGTGATAGGAGGGAGGCTACCAGGACTAAAGAAATGTGGTTTCTGAGGTTTGTTGAATTCATCAGCTCAGAAGAAAAACAAAAAAACAACAAATCTAGGTAAATTATATTATTCAATTCAAAAATTCAATTCAACTTCTGGATTAGTTTTAAATATTTTATGCTTTTGGAGGTAAGAGTATTTGGTCAATACAATGTGTTTCCCTGGAATCACTTAATGTTGGAACAACTGATGTTTTGAAGATTTTTTCCTAGCTAAAAATAAATTTCTAAATAAAATGTATTGAAATAATGAATACGACAACCTAGGTTTTACAGTAATAAAGCACTATTGCAAATTTACAGACTGAATTAAAACAAGGTGCAAACTCACTTCTTTAAGAAAAATCCCTGTAGTGTATTCTCTGGAAATGATGGTATGATCTAGACACTGCCCACAAGCTCTTCCCCTTGGCCTTTGATCCATCAAACCCAAACTCTAGTGAGACTAGAATCTTCTGTCCCAGGCATTTTAAAAATATAATATGTGAAAAGAAGAGGCTACAAGTGGGGGTGCTTGAAACACCACACTTGATATGGGAGTTTCAGATGGAACACCCAAGGAAGGGTACAAGTATCCCCGCTCTGAATCCTGACAGCCAAGAACCAAAGAATTCTTTGGTTTGTCCCAACTAGACAAGGCACTAGGACAGTGAAGAGGGGAGTTCCAACACAACCTCACACTTCGCTGGTGAGTGTGGTATATGTGCCAGCTGCATATGCCTGACTCAAGAGGGGGTTCCACTATTCAACCCTGATCCTCCAGGTGTGACATGTAAGTCACCCAGTTCCTGCACTGTGGAAGACCACCATGTCAACCTTACCAGTTAGGATGGCAATCTCAGTGCCAGTGAAATCATATTCCTTAGCACCAGGCAGAAAAAGAAAATCCAACACAAGCATAATGGTTTATTTTTCTTTAGACTTATATCCATCTTCATAAAACATTTTCTTTTAGCTGTAGAAAAGTCCAGCTGGAGAACTGACCAGCAGCAGGTTAGACTGAAACATTATCATTGCTGAAGGCCTTTCCTCGCTGTCTGCAGACTGCTTTTCAATTAAACTCCAAGAGAAAGAACTCTTTCTCCATTCAGTCAGCAAGAGTCATACTTTTAGTAAAGAAGTCGGAAAAAAATCTCTCCAAATCTATACTGTCATTCATAAAAAATGACTTCCATTTAAGCATCATCACATTGCACATGGAGACCTTTTTTGTAAGATGATATGCAGGACATTAGTCAGACTTGGAAATAGGAAAGCCAGAAGTGTTCTATGGAACAAATATCTAAACCTGGCTCTGGTGGGGAAAATATTATATCTTATGATAATTATGTCTCCCTGTCACTCTTGCTCCTTAGCAGTTAAATATTTCTAATATACAAAAAAACAAAATTTTTCCCTTAAGTATCAAAATTAATGGAAATCATGCCTTTTTATAAATTAAAAAAGTCACTCAGTGAGATGAAAAGCAAGACTTTGAAAGCTTAAAAGGGTTAATATTTGTATTTCTTAGTGTTCATCAAGGTATTTCTAAATGCCTTTAAAATTATACCCTAAATTTGCTAAATCATATCATAGTAAACTCAAGCATACACTTTGATAATATAACAAATGTTACTGGAAATCTCTTATATAGTGTTTCTCATTATTCAGAATGTTTTATTAAGTGAAGGTGAAGTAACCAAATTATACAAAGAGGCAGCTGGCAAAATGTTAAGATTTTAGAAAAAAATAAGTCCCAATGTTAAGGAATTTAGAAATCACACTCTAGTCTAACCAAGAGATTGTTAAACTTCCTCAGATTACTTGTACCCTAGACTTTAAGAAGCTAAAAATATGTAATTTACATATATTAAAATATTCACGTCCCCTGCCACTACACATTGCTAATGGCTATGTGAAATCAGGCATTACCCTGTCATTTCTGCCTGGTGAGATAATTTTGGTTTCCTTAAGAGCATTATGCCAATAAAATTACTTTTTTCAGGAAACATTTTTATTTTTTAATTTGAAAGAAACTTATATTTGCAATGACCAGTCCGAGGTTTGTTGAATAACAGAAATAGGTATAAAATGAAAGACTCAAATAAGTATAAACAGATATTTAAAATGTTATGCAAATGAAGAGCAAATAAAAGATTCCCAAAGACAAAGTCTAAATGAATCTTTCATTGATACCTTAGTTGATACCTTTATACTATTCTCAAGTAAAATAACTTAAAATTAACTTTTGCAAGATTATAAACTTACTTTTCTACACTATTTTTATATATTTAAATTATATTTTCAACCTCTTTTCTACTTTACTTCTAATAAGAAATAGCCCTCATGTTAAGAACAGAACCTGATATTTCAGTGATTACAAAGACTACCAGTTATTCCTTTTTCTTAATTTGACTTTATGAAAAAATTTATGTTTTACATCTTAAAATTAGAACTTTTAATATGTTTATTATTTTGGTCTCTATATACATTTCAGTATGAATATCAATTAAAATCTGGCTGTATTGCATCAAAAGTGAGTTTGGAAGTTTTCTTATCTTTATATATACCAAGATATTTCTTTGTCTAATGTCTCACTTTTTCACAACATAGTTTTTGCACTGTATAGATAAACTTTGGCATTTTTAAGAAAATAGAATTTTAAAACAATAGCAAATTGCTTCTAATTTCTTCTTGATGTATGTCATCAACACCTATTAACACCAACAAGAGTAACCAGGTTGTATCAGAACAAAATATCAGCCTAGTCTGTATCTTTAAAAACAAATGGAAACATAGGAAAGGACTTTTAATACACTAGTAAAATATGAAATTTTTTGTGCTGCTTTCTCATGAAGTGAAATACAACCATAAATTAGAAACAGCTTTTGAAAAGAAGTATGATTAAGCTTTTTAAAGGACAATTCTGAACTTGTCACACACTTAGAATATTTCTACCTTAAAACACAGTAATGTCTCACTATAATTTCCTTGAGGAAAGCGAACACTTTAAAATCCAGAAAAGTTTTGCATTATACTTCTAAGTGTAAAAATAAATACTTTGCTAAGGAATGGGAAAAATAAAGCATATTTAAATAATTTTATTGCACTGGAAGTTGCCAATTCATCTGTGAGTAGTCTCATTGCAGATGAAAAGAAATCAAAATATGGGACAGATGTTGAACAAACCGCATTTAAGTTCTGTCACACACTGGCATTTTTCAAATGATTTTGGCTCATCTATTAAATAAGGTGCATTTTGCTTGATTTTGAAAAGGGAAACATCAGGAAATATTTAAGGGCCAATTGCTGCCAATTAACTTTGATCAGTAAAAGTTCTATTTGAATCTTTCAGATTCTTCTCCTGTCTGAAATAACATACATTTATAAAATCTATCAAAACAACAACTTGATGATTAATGCCTGTTGGCAGCCCTACCACAAGCTTGCTTAACAGCAGTATTTAAATAAACAACTGTCTCTACTAAGAAGGGAGGTAAATGTAGTTATAGTTATGTTTTCTCATAATGGAGATACGAAAAAACAATGTTCTTTATTCTTAAGAATTCTGCTAACCAAGATCAACGTTGGGGCAGTGCCCATAACACGTTTAGCTAGCCATCTTATGAAAGTTTCCCCTGAATCATAACGAGACAGTAAAATCAGCAGAAGTTAGAAGAAATCCTAGCAAACCAAACAGCAGAGGCCTGACTTCAGTATTTTCCAAACAATTGGACTCGCCAGAAAAGCATCTGACCTCATACATTAAGTCTGACATGCACAGCATATTCAAGCACAATGAATTATATTGGATTCTAAAGGGAATATATCTCAACAGTGATTCTGAAACTAGCCAATTATGAATGTAGCTTCTGATAATCAACAAATAATATTCATATTTAGGATTTTTGATATAGATATTAATCCTTACCAACGGTCATATGAGAGCTAACTCTGAAACACAACAGCTAGAGTAAAGCAAAACAGAAATGCCATGAAGACAAAACGCACTGCGGTATTATCAATAATTACTTTGCCTCGGGCTAGGGATTTAGCTCAGTGGTTTCGCCGCCTGTTGCGCAAGACGAAGGACCCGAGTTCGATCCCCGGTACCAAAAAAAAAAAATTACTTTGCCTCATTAATTCTATTTATTTCAAAATATAGCATCCCATTGTTATTTTAAAATCAATCATCTATTTTTAGACATCCAACATGAAGTATGTATAAAACAGAACTTACTTCTAAGTCGTTAAAGAATAGATGTGTGTCTGCTAAATTGAAAATCATTTCTTCCATTCGTAGTCCAAGGGAAACTGAAGTGGGTGGATCCTAAAAGAAAAAATGTTCAGGTCAAGAACTTATATATGCATCAAGTTTCACGAGATGTAATGCCACATTAAAAGGGAATCAGCATCAGAAAAGGTGGAAAGCAAGAGACACAGGAAGACCTGGGCTCCTGTTGCTTTTGGTGTGTATGATTTATTCTGTGTGCAAACTTCAGTGACTTACTATTTAAAAGTATCCCAACTTTTTTTTTTTTTTTTTTTTTTGGTACCAGGGATCGAACTTGGGTCCTTGCGCTTGCAAAGCAGGCGATGGAACCACTGAGCTAAATCCCCGGCCCCCCCAACTATTTTTAATACTTTGCATAAGAAAGAAATAATTTACTGCATAAAACATTATAGAAAATAAGATCCAGAGCTATTTAGACAAAGTAGAGGAAATTCAGCTTCACATGTCTGTTTCAGGAGCAAGGCAAGAAGGAATTGTGTATATTACACCATAATACATTAAGAACAGCTAAAAAGTACTGCCACAGATATCAGAATATACTATACATCTCAGAAAGGTAGTTATTAGTAAGTTTACTTTACATAGTAATTCTGTATCATTCTTTGTATTTTTTCAGACTGTCTGGCAATTTGAAGCATTGTCCAAGTAAAAAGTAGTGGCTGTGGTGACCACCTGACACCATGGCTAGCTCAGGGGCAGATCTTGATGTCCAGGTTATACAACAAGCCACCAAGCAGTTGGGAATGGTGGCATTCCAAAGTGTCCAGTGGCTTCTAACTATTGCTTCAAGCCTTTGACACTAGTGGTAAGTAGTCAGTCTGTCCCGCACAGCCCATATCTGGATAACATCCACTGGTATTCACATGAATTTGGGGGATATATAAATATTTGCATTCTTTATGGTGCTTTGTATTTGTAACGCATGAAACCCAGGAAGCAACACAGTTCATGGTTGAAATTCTGCATTTAAATAAAGAAAAATTTTTCCAGAGAGAAAGTACGAGTAATAAAGAGTTTTTAAAGGTTTTATTGCCTTTCTAAAAATAATATCAAACAGACCTGAGGATCAATGGGATAGACTAGAAGATGCAGAAACAACAACAAACATCCTCAGCCACCTCATCTTTGACAAAGGGGCCAAACACATTCACTGGAAAAAAAAAGACAGCCTTTTTAATAAGTGGTGCTGGAAAAACTGGCTTTCCACATGACGATTACTAAAATTAGAACTTTGTCTCTCACCATGCACTAAACTAAAATCAAAACGGATCAAAAATGTAAATATTAAAACAGAGACACTAAATTTTCTGGAAGAGAGAATAGGTAGAACTCTTGGGGACTTAGGTAGGCAAAGACTTCATGAACAAAACTACAGTTGCACGGGAAATACTACAAAGAATCAACAATGGGATCTCATCCTAGTAAAAAGCTTTTGCACATTAAAGAAACAACCAAAAGAGTGAAGAGACAGCCCACAGAGTGGAAAAAATTGTAGCTAGTTGTCCCTCAAAGGACTAATACCTAGAACATATAAAGAATTGAAAAAAATCAGACCCCTCAAATGTAAAGACTCAATCAAAAAATGGGCATCTGAAATGAATAGACACTTCTCAGATGAAGAAGTACAAATGGCAAATAAATGAAAAAATGTTCAACATCACTGGTCATTCGAGAGATACAAATTAAAATAACACTGAGATTCCATCTCATTCCAGAAAGAATGGATAATATGAAGAAATCAACCAACAACAAACGCTGGCGCGGATGTGGGGAAAAAGGAATCCTTCACCACTGTTGGTGGGAGTGCAGATTGGTGCAACCAATGTGGAAATCAGTGTAGGGATTCATCAAAAAACTATGATTAGAGGTCCCAGTTGACCCAGCTATTCCTGGGTCAAATAAGCATATTCTTATGCTTCTAAAGAACTAAAAGCATCAAACCACAGTGATATATGCAGATCCATGTTTATAGCAGAACAGTTTGTAATAGCTAAATCTTGGAAACAACCCAAATGTCCATCAACTGATGAGTGGATAAAAAAGATGTGTTTTTTCTATACAATAGGGTACTACTCAGCCATAAAGAAGGATAAACTTGAGACATTTACAGCTAAATGGATGCACCTTGAAGCTATACTCTAAAGTGAAATAAATCAGATACGTGTAAATATCACATTTTCTCTCTGGTGTAAGAAACTGAAAAGGTAAATAGGCACCAAAATGTGTAATAGGTAATGTGAAATAGGAAAAAATTGTTCAAAAAGAAAGGGGAACTAGGGAGGGGGAGGGGAAAGGAAGGAAGGAAGGAAGGAAAGAGAAAAATGAGAAAAGAAGGAAAAAGTGGAAATGGGGTTTTTAGAAATAGGGAGGGGAAGGGGAATTGAAGGGAGGGGAGGGGAATGGGGAAAAAAAGGAATCAAGATACATCATTTATAGGTACAAATTTCCTGTGATGAATGTGATCATTATATATATCTAAATTATACCAATACAATTAAAATTTAAAAAATAATATCAACTCTTATATACATGATATTTAAATTTTTTCCAAAGAATGATAACTTATATATTATTTTTTACCTCAATATTTTTTGGAGTAAGTACAGAATTGTAATGAAGAGAAATCATGCCTTCAAGTAGATCACAGACCTGCCAGGTGTATATTTGTGTATCTTTGAGTCTGTATTACAGTCAAGAACCTAAAACTCAAAGGAATACTGTCTTCTGAGCATGCTATCTTCATTTCCAATCTGAAGGCTTGCCTGTGTCTTACACTCTGCTCTTTACATAACTCTAAAGGCTGTCACGTCCTTGAGTATACACCCCAATCCCATCTCCTCCGGTGCTCTGAGATTCAGTAAGAGGTGGGAGAACAGACCTAGGTTTGGGGGGCCATGCCTTACCTTTGGTGCCCCTTAGACTAATTAAACAATCTTGTCTTTCTATTTGGCACAGTCATATGTGTTTCTACACCTAGAAGAGAGCAAGAACCTAGAATGCAAGGATGGGAGAGGAAATTCCCTGAGCAACTGCCACTGGCCAGTTATCTTCGGCTGGCCCGGGAGGCAGTTAGCACTGCTACACAGCCAGTGCTGCCCACCCCACAGCACCACCCAGTGTTTGCCTTCCAGGATATCCAGAGGAAGAAGGGAGGTGTGTTTGTGAAAATACGACAGGATGGCATCCCTAGCTTTAATTCCTCTTCTTCCTACACTTTCTCTGTAGCTGAGTGATAGTGCAAAGGAGGCAGAAGACAAGGGATTACCAAGGTTGAATGTTAGATTGGTCGAGGGGCAAAGTAAACTCCTGAGAATTCATAAAAAACAGGGCAGAAAGACAGAGGCTCACTGAGTGCCCAAGCACTATAGGGAGGCACAGATGAAAGCAATTCCCTCAAATTTCCTGTATGGTGCTTCATTCTCCTTCACTTCCTTAAACTTTCCTTGTTTAATACCAACAGGAGTCTATACAGTTTCCCAGGTTATAGAAGAATTAAAAATAGTCTACAAATAAGTAAGGAAAACAACTCATTTACTCTTTGTTTTTATGGGAAATTGTTTATTCACAAGTATGCTATCTGTAAGGTGCTGGAAAAAGCAGATGCACAAATATGCCTGAGAGCAGAATGAACCAGTAGGGAAAATTCAAACAGCTGTTTCTAAAACAAAACACCTGACTAAGGTGTATATCCTTCTAGTTCAGGCCAATAAAAATACACTGACTTGTCTCATAACCATGCCAATGAATCTTTTTATGTGGCTAGGAAGGAGACTCACCACATTTATTTCACTGTTAATTGTGGAATTTATGTGCCATGGTACTGTTACTTTTGAGAATATATTACTTCTCCTTGATATGGTTGCTTATTTATATGGCCATCACAAGAATTACTCGATTATTTGTTAATATATAGTATGCTTTAACTTTTCTTCATAAATTACAGTAATGACTTGTGAGTCAGAATACTAATAAATTTTAAAGGCTTGTTCATTCCTGTGGTAAAATACAACACAGATGTTGGCTTTATTTACCTTCTAATGTTATTCTCTTTTTGTTAGTAGGCAGTCATTCCTGAACAGTTTTTCTAACTGCTGTTCCACGGTATTGTTATAAAAAATTTGCTACACCAAAACAACTGTTTGGTTGTAAATGGAACAAGAGAGAATTTTAGAATAGGAAAGGGTTCTGGTGGACAGTACTGTTTCTCAAACATCTTTTAACCATTACCCACAGTAAACAAACAAAACAAGACAGAATAAAACAAGACAAAAAATTTTATACCATGATCTATCTAGCCATCTCTCTCTCTTTCATACACACACACACACACACACATAAAGGTGAAACATAGGTTTGGCATAAAAATTTTCCTAGTTATGTATGTGGAGTGTACTTTGCTATCTTCCATTTCACAGCCCTGTCATGATCAATCTATTTTTTGTAAAGCAGAGCCCCAGAAAATACCCCCTCATTGATTTTAGAGAGAGGAACACTGGTTTCCAGCAGTGTTGTGATTTTTGCACTGTAAGTGGGTCGGCGGGTAAAAAGTTACCTTATTCTGTTTTACATAAGAGAAACTAGAAGATAGACTAGATAGACAGACAGACAGACAGACAGATAGACAGATACTTAGATAGACAGAGGGATGACTATCTTCATGGATTTACCTACACAATTCTAGCAACCAGAGTTCTTCTCATATCATAAGCAGACTGTATTTTTTTATTATAATCAATACTATTTTTACATTTTAATTTTTAAATCAATACTATTTTAATACCTTAAAAATTTTTAAACATGTTTGATATGTCAAATGTGACAAAACCTAACACTGAACAGTTAATAAGTTATCATAGCTTGATGGCCTATTTTGGCATACTCAGAAGAAGAAAGTATAAAAACACATTCTCAGCCTACCACTGAGACTTGAAAATCACCATGTCTTTGGCTTAATTTTACTTTTCCTTAAAAAAGTAAACGTCTTGCAATCATTGAATCAGGGGCACAGTTATGAAATGGTTTCTTCTTAAAGACCTTTTTTATGTTATATCACTTTTGAAAAATTTTTGGAGCTTTGCCTCCACATCAAAGTGAATCTCGCTTAATGTAAATTTCATTGGCAATTGTTTCCATTGTTTCCTCAACTTGATCCCCTGTGGCTTTTGCCACTGCTGTCTACACTTGATGTTTCTCCTCCTGTGTGTTTATGACATCATCAATCTTTTCGGAGTGTCTTTCTAGATTTGATTATCTGTTGTCCACCCCTAATCTCTAGGAATGCTCACCCATTCCTCACTCTTCAAGTTGCCTCATGACCCAAGCACACCCCAGGCTTCAGTCACCATTCCAATCCCCTGTGTCACATCTGAGATGTCCACTGAAGGCTCATATATCAACTACCTGTGATCAGTTCTCCTTAGATGTCCATAAAGTATCTGAAACTCAGTGTGTGGCAAATCACATTATCATATTTCCCCTGTAAACCCACTGTGTTTTTTCTTTAGAAGACCGACATGCTTCTAACCCCAAACCTTGGCATTTATAAGCAGCCTCTCTCTAGTCCCACATTAAATCAATTGTGACATCCTGCCACTTAGAACTGGAATTCACATTTTATTCATCTTCATCATCATTTTTTGTTTTCATGTTTTTATTCCTAGTCATTGATTTCTTCTGTAGATAACTTCAATGCTCTCCTTCACTGGGCTTTATTTCCTGGGTGCCACTAGCTCCCATGCCATTCTCCCACCTATTTTAAGAAATATTCAAACACCTTAACTGTTATGAATGGCCCATAAATGTCTCATTTTTACCTACATCCCCAATGTGTTACCTATTTGTGGTCTGTCAAACTATAACTTTTGGCCATGAAGTTCTGTCTTCAAAAGATGAACAGGCAGAGGTCTAATAGGTACTGTACTATACTATAATTATACTTAATTTTTAATTTTATAATGTATTTATATGTCAATTATATTTAATCATAATATATACTAATTACATTAGTGTAAATATAAATATGGTATCTTAATTTGAATTTATACTATATTTAGATATATATTTAATTATAATATAATACAAAATAAAGTGCTTCTAATGGAAGCTCTCACTCAAAGATCTTAAAGAAAATCACAGCAAAGGATCTGTTCCCACAGGTTACATGGGACTAATCTATCATGGTCTCCGACCAAGCCTGAGAGTCCAGGACCCCATTGTTCTACAGTGTTTCTCCCATGGGCCTTCATCAGTGCAGTGTCTCCTCCTTCCTGATTCTTCTCAGCTTGGTCAAGCAGCCCCTGGGTACCACAGGTGATATGCTGTTGTCTAAGGAGGGATTATCCCTATATCCTTTATTTTTCGATTTGGGAGTTACAGATTTCTTTCTTTTTGGTTGAGGCATGAAATTTTTAATTGTAGAACTAAAAAATGGTTGTCATGGACTGGGAATGTTGCTCAGTGGTAGAGTACTTGCCTGGTATGAATGAGGCTCTGGGTTTGATCCCCAACAAAACACACACACACACACACACACACACACACACAAAGTGGTGTCAGGTCTCTAAAAAAGGATGAGCACTTTGTGTTTCTACTTTGTGTACAATGTTTTGTTTGGTTACGTCTTTCAACTCTCTGTCTCCAGCATTTCAAAAACTATTTTAAATTTTAAGCTATGATCCCCTGTTGGTTTTTTAATTCCTATATCCATTTCTCTCCATCTTTGCTATCCAGCATAATGCCTGACATGAGCCCTTCCCAGTGTTTGGCATAAATACAGATGAACAAACCAAAAGAATAGAAAGACTACCAATCAACCCTTGCATATGTGGTCGATTTTTGAAAAGAGTTCCAAGACCATTCAATGGAGAAATGATAATCTTTTGAACAAATCATGATGGGAAAATCAAACATCCACAAGAAATGAAGCTGGATTTTTATATTGTGCACAAAAATGAACTCAGAACAGATCAAAGATATAAATGTAGAAGCTAAACTCTGAAACTCTTAGGGGAAAAACTTCAAGACAGTGAATAAGGCAATGACTTCTAGGATACAGCACTAAACATATAGGCAACAAAAGAAACAAACTGAGCTACATCAAAATTAACAACATATGTGCATCAAAGTGCACAATTAAGTTGAGTGAATATGCAACCAACAGAATGGAAAAGATATCTGCAAATTACAGATCTGATAAGCAGTTAATATCCAATTATATAAAGAAGTTCTACAATTCTAAGAACTCCTACAATAGGAAAAAGGTGGAAGCAACGCAAGTGTTCATGATAGATGAGTGAATAAATGTGGTTTTCACATACAGTGGAATATTAGCCTTTAAAAGGAAGGAAATTTCAATACATGTTGCAACATGGATGAACCTTGAAGATACTAAGCCACTCCCCAAAAGACAAGTAGTGTACATGATTCCACTTAAAGAGGTACTTGAAACAGAGACAAAGTGAATAGAGGTGGCAAGGAGCTGGGGGTAAACAAGAATGGGGAGTTGTTGAGTGGATACAGATATTCAACTTTGTAAGATGTTGTGGTTTAAATATAAGGTGTCCCCAAAAGACTATGTTTTAGAGGCTTATTCCCCAAGTACGACAATGTTACTCTACAGAAGTGATTGTATTAGGAGGGCCCTAACTTTATCAGTGGATTAATTCACTGAATAGACCGTTATAGTCTATAATTTGATGTTATTATTAGGAGGTCATAGAAATAGGAGGTGGGGCCTAGTTGAAAGGAGAGGGTCACAGGGCGTAACCCGCAGAACTCTTTTGTCCTGGCCCCCTCCTCTCTGGCTCCTTCTGGATCTCTGCTTCCTGGCTGCCATGAGGTGGGCAGCTTTCCTCCACCTCAGCCTCCTGCCGTGATGTTCTGCTTCACCTTAGGTCCACAGTGATGCAACCAGATAACCATGGATGGAAGCCTTCTCGTTGATTTCTTGGGCATTTTGTCACAGTGACAGAAAGCTAACACATCAGACACAGCATTTTGGAGGTTGGCTGTACAACAGTGTGAACGGACTTAACACTACTGAACTGTATATTTTAAAATGGTTAAGAAGGTAAAGTTTATGTTACTTGTATTTTACCACAATAAGAAGTACACACTTTTAAAAATTAAAGAAATATAACTGTTAAAAAATCTTTGCTAGCTGTCCTTGGACAGAGAACTAATATCTGGAATACATAAAGAACTAAAAAAAAATTAGAGCCTCCAAAATAAAAGAGTCAGTCAAAAAATGGGCAACCAGAATGAATAGACACTTCTCAGAAGAAATACAAATGATCAATAAATATGGGAAAAAAAAGTTCAATATTACTGACCACTAGAAAAATGCAAATTAAAACAACACAGAGATTCCATCTTACTCCAGAGAGTATAAATCCATAACAAATGCTAGCAAGGCTGCTGGGGGAAAAAGGAACCCTTCTAGATTGTCGATAGTAATGTAAACTAGTACAACCACGATGGAGATCAGTATGGAGATTCTTCAAAAAACTAAAAATAGAAATTCCATTTGATCCAGGTATTTCCCTGCTAAGTATCTTCCCCAAAGAGTTAAAGTTATATTACAGCTTATATGCCCATCAACAAGTGACTGGATAAAGAAATGTGACATCTGCTATAGAGAAGAATAGATTCATCATGAAGAGGATAGATTGGAGGCATTTTAGGTAAATGGATGTGCCTTGAGACCATAATGTAAAGGGAAATAAATCAGATACGAGCTTAAATATCACATGGTTTCTCTTATGGGAGAGACCCAAAATATAAATAAAGAGCAAAATAAAAGATAACAGAAAGAAGGGAGATCTTTTCAAATGGGAAAGGAAACAAGAGATGAATGGAGGGGGAAGCAAAGGGGTTTAAAATAGTGAATTAAAAAAAATGGAAATAAAGGTTTTGCAATGGGAAGGGGGAAAGAATGGCTGGGAGCAGAGGGGATGAGAGAGGAAGGAGACAAAAAAAATGAATTAAGATGTGGTTTTTATATAGAGAGATAGATATCAAAACTTCCCACGATAAATGCAATCATCATGGACTGCAAATATGTGCTATTAATGAAGAAATATAACTATTGAGTAGCTATTTAATATTTTGAAACTATAAATTTTGCTAGGTGGCTGAGTTCCTGAGCACTATCTACTCTTTGTATTTTTAAAAGTTCTTTTACTGGAGTCTTGCATACATACTGAAATATACATAAATTGAGTCATACGGTTCCTGAGATTTGCCTGCAAAGCTCAGACTCAGAACAGGATGGCAGAGGGATGTAGGCAGGATTCAGATAAACAAGATTGGTTAAGACTTGATATTTGTTGCAGCTAGAGAGGTGCACTGGGTTCTGTTATACTTTTCCACGTACTTCTGCTTATGTTTGGAAGTTTTTGTAATAAAAATTAAAAAATGTGTAAGTATTCATTGAGAAATTTTTGGTTATCTTTTGGGGGTGAAATGCCGAAAAAGGCTTATTTTAAAAATTTAGACCACATGTTTAAAGTGTCAAAAAGTTAAAATTGCAAAAGCCTTGGAAAGTTCCTCAGCGTATCCCCTTTTATTGAGGAGGAACAGGTGCCAGGACTTGCTTGTACTCAGGCTTAGGTGAGAGTGTAGAATATACCCAAGAATATGTAAGTCTCTGATTTGCCTGCACTAACTCCCCTCATTTTTATAATATGCAGTGTTCTTTTGTAGGAGCCCAGGGAACTCTTGCATTTATAATTAAAGGCACAGGATCATCCTCTCATACATTTGGGAACAGCAGTATTGCACTGCAACATCGATCAGCTGCAAAGGAGGAACCTTGGTGTAATTTAAGAATAGATAAACCTAAAAGCACCTTATTTAAGACCATCTATTTTTTGGTTGTATGGCTCCTGTGGATTCCGATTATTGATCCATACTGCTAATGTTATCATTTGACCCCCTATTACTAATGATTTCTCAGTAGTTAAATAGTTGTAGCTTCCTGGAAATGCCTGTCATGAGCAGTATTAGACGTGCTTCCTTCTTAGCACTGTTAGGCCTCTGGAGACTCTGACGTTTCATACTTGGTGATCTGGACTGGCATTAGTTCACCTTTACCCCAGGGATAGGCTGTGGTTGAAGACTCATTCATTCCCTAGCAGCAGCCTCCTTTATTAATGTATAAGCTGAAGGCAGGACTTAAGGCTAAGCATCTACTCTAACTATATTTATATTCTATAAACATGAAAGACTGATTTTTGAACAACTTGTTATCATCAGGGCAGGTTAGTGTCAAACAGTGATTCGGGCAGGAGAGGAATGCAGAGCTCAGGATGTGTTCTAGATACTGCAGCCCATACAACCCTGGGGCTTTTAGTGTGTACAACTTGAGAAGTGTACCATTTGGTGGTACAATTTTCTGAATTACTTTATGGATGTTTTAAATGAGTGTTACCACAACTAAACTACTCTATGGTAGAAGGCTGAGGTATTGAGTACAACCTACCTGTACTACGACTGTTCTGACAAATTCTTTTGATAAGTCTTAAATTTTGGGTAGTCTTAACATGGAAACCACATGGTATTAGAATGGATCTTACCCAACAGGGAAACCACAGTGAATTCTTCCAGGTCCTTGGGAAAGGGTAACAGTAGGTGTATTTTTGTAATACTTTTGCTGTAGTCCAGTGATCAGGCTGAAGTCCATGCTACTCCGATTATTTTGTTGTTGTCCGTTTATGTTGAGCACTATAATAGTCATGTCTGCCTTGCTAATTCCAGTATTTGTACGTATTTGATCTTAAGCATTTTGTTTTGAAAGGAGTGTGTACTTATCCCCAATCACTTGGGCCTTTTCAATACTGCAGCTACATTTATGAGGGTGGCTTACAGACACTAAGGGGCAGAGAAAAGAAGCACAGTCTAATTATCTAGTTTTACTGACTGAACAGCTGAAACAAATCCTGTCACAGAGTTGATGACCCTATTCGGAGCAAAGCTTGGAGAAAAGATTGGAATGCAGAGATTTTTAGTGCCTTTTAAAGAAAACATAAAGGAGCCAGGCACTCTATTTTACTGATGGTGTTGCATAATAATTTTTCCTGTAAATGCAGCAGCTTTGTCTCCATGGCAACAAAACACCTTTTATACCCTGAGCTCTACCTACAGTCAACTGAGCAAGAGCCCCAATAGAGGCAGCCCCAGTGGGGCACCAGACATCACCTTCTGACACATTGCTATCTTTCCTAATTTCTCCTGCCTGTCTTGCATCAAAAGGCAAGGTCCCATTCTGGGAGCTTTCTACTTGCCCAGCACCACATAAGCACATTATCCTGGCACAGTGGACAGAATAACCGCACAAGTCTCAGGAAAGAGCCAGAGTCCTGCTTGCTGGAGAAGGGTGGAGTTATCCATTCAACAAAATGATCACCAACAGCCCAGAAAAACTGCAACACTCCTCAGTTTCCAGCTTCAGATGACAATGTAACCTATTTTTAGTGGCAAACACAAATCCCTTAAGAATTGAGGCTGCTACAGAAATGATTTTCTTAACCCATTTTCGTTCAGTTTCTAAAAAATTCTACTTTTGGCTTATAGTGTCCATAGTCCTTGGAGATGAAAAAGAGATGGAAACTTGAAGGAAAACCTGTTTATGTCTTTTGGGCTTTTTAGAATAGGATCCAGAATATTTCTTCTGAGTATAGTAACAAAATATCTCTTCTCCTTTCTCTAGCAACCTTAAATTTAACAATTTATCCAACCACTAAAATATCTCAACCTTTTATGTAACTGTTTTAAGAGATACATCCCAAGATTTTTAGAGTTGATTTAACAATGCCACAAATGCCAAATATTACATTAGATCTTATGCAGTCCAAAAGTCATTTCAGTTTTATAACAACTAAAAATAGCACCAAAATGTTGATGAGGAAGCAGTTTCTTTATTGCCTAGATATACTAGTAAAGCATTAAAAGAAAAATTGTTCTTATATTTAATGCACTTCTCTTTACACCCCCTTACATGTTTATTGTTATCCTTTTTCTTTTATCATTTTAGGGGTTTTTTTGCTTAAGTTCTTTTATTGGTATATTTTAGGTATACAATACGTTTACATTTATCATTGTGTGCTTGTACCTGTACATGATGTATCTTGGTTCTTATTTTTTTCCCCATTCCCTGTGTGCCCTTCACCCCTCCAGCCTTCCCTGTATCATTTTAGTTTTATAAACTGAAGATCAAAGAATTTAACACCAAAGCAAACAGTATATTTTGATTGAATTTAGCTGCTTAGCCTTTCCCTTACAATATAACTTGTATAATTTAAAAGCTTTTTTTTCAGTTGTTTGAGACAGGGTCTCACTAGGTACATAGCTCAGGCTGGCCTTGACCTCAGGATGTAGCCCAGGCTGGCCTTAAACTCATAGTTAGCCTCCTGCCTCAGCCTCTAGAGTGCTGGGATCACAGGCATGTGTCACCATGCTGGACTCATAATTTAAATCCTTTTAAGTTTAGACATGTAAGAACTGTTTTAATACCTAACTCACTGCTCCAGTTTTAGATAACTATCATATTCTGAATCAGTAATTGAGTCCCACAAAGTACCTATGGTATTCTTGCTGAAAAAGAAAAACAAAACAATCAAAAATAAGCAAATTTTGTCTTTTAATTATTATTCTATTACTATTATTCTATATTATTCTAATTATTATTCTAATTATCATTCTACTACTATTCTATTACTATTATTCTATTTTCAATTTAAAAGTACATTTAAAATACATCTATTCTGGCTCTTCTCTTTGATCGTATATCCTACTATTTCTGTGAGATCAGCTCTACAAACTCCTAGCAATCACTAAAGTAGTAGACTATACCATGTTTTTAAAAATTGCCATCTTATGTTAGAGCTTCAAGAAGATGGTCCGACTATTTCAGAAGCCATGACTAGTTCCTCTGGGTATGGTACTTACATGCTGAATCTGTGCAATGAAAGTTAAGGTTCCTAACTGCCATCTGCATGGACTCTACATGGGCAGCTAAGCCTCTCCTGCAGCAGTTACTGAGAGCTGTAGTGGCCCAGTGAGGCGTGATGCTTACAATGCCACAGGGTTTAGGAAGATTTGTTGCTCAATGTCGAAATCTTGTTAAGTACGTTCAAATTAAGGTCAAATCTTAGAGCAATATCAATCAAATGAAAGAAAAAAAATACCTGCTTTCAGCCCTTTTCAATAATTCCTCATTAGAATGCTAATATTACAGCCACAAATTGGACCTGAATGTCATTTGAAAATTCTCCCTATTCAGGATCCTTTGTTTTGGGGAAAAGAAGCTGAAAAACAGGAATGGGCACTCTGAATACAAAGTGGTTTATTTTTAAAGCTTTATGCTGGCTGTTCAAAGGGGAAGGATTAAGGATAAGCTTTGCAAATTAGCTCCCTTATCCAAGAAGAGACAAAAATTATATGTTGCAACCTAATTTCTTGTACACAACATTACTAAAAATTCAAATGATATATACAACCTATGAGACCCAAGGGTTTTCACTGATGTCTTTCTTCCTGTCTAAAGGCCTTGATACTATCAAGGGAATATTTACTTTTTTCAAAGGTTATAAGGCCCTATCATTCAACAGCTGGTGTGAAATGTCAAGTTTGAGGAGCTGGGCTAATTATGATGCCAATTAAGAAATAATCTAGATTACTATGAGAGATTGTACAAAATGAACCATGGTTGAATTATTGCCTGAATGACTTGAAAGAAATCCAAACCTGTGGTGGTGCTAGTCAGATAATTTTTACTGATTAGATAACTGACACTTGACTACACTCATTTTCTTCTTACTTAAGAGACTTCCTTTCAACATCATGAAAATAATACCCAAGTAAAGAATTAAGAAAAAAAACTTCACTATTCCAAAGATTAATTTTGATTACTGAGAAAAATATGTTGAGCCCCAAACATGGGACAACTGCCAAGAAGTGGTACAAAGAAGGAGGAGGAAGAAGAAAGCCAAAGTGAACTTGGCCATTTGGCCTCAACACATGAAGCCAACTTGGTGCCAAGGGGAAGGCTAACCATCTAAATTCAATCAAAAGCCAATCACAACTTCATGTGTAATCACTCCCTCTCTCTCTTTTCTAGTATTATAGCCATTTTGTTTAGCTCTTTGTTATTTCCTACCAGTTTCACTGCACAATGACTTTCTTTTATTTGATTAACCTTCTGAATTGTATACTTGTGTTGTGTCACTCAACTGTTCAACATTATTCATGGCATGCCCATGCCCACAGCAGGAAATCTTGGCATGCAATACTGTCTGCAGCCCTCCTTTGAGAGCAATGGATTGTGAAGATTAGAGTACATTTCTAGTATTGCCAGTTAATAGACATGCTTCCTTGGGTGAATGATATAATTTTTCTGACCCAAAATTTCCTCATGAATAAAGGAGAAACTAACTGGATAATCTGAGATAGCAGCAAAGACTGAAAGCTGAATAAAGGTACAGTGTTTGTATTAGTATTTAAACACATTTTGTTCCTATTCATTTGCTCCAAGTCTGATCTCTAAATATACTTTATAGGTATCTACCCTTTCTGTGTATGATTTTGGCCACTTGCAATGCTGTACTTCCAACTCTGCCTTTCTGCTACCTGGAACAAGAAAATATGCACAATTGCCCACTTCCTCCTCTGAACCTCCAAAGCAAACAATAGTAGCTTTTATTTGTTTGTTTGTTTTTTGGTACTGGGGAATGAACTCAGGACCTTGTGCTTTCGAGGCAGGCAGTGGTACCACTGAGCTAAATCCCTCCGCCAGTAGCTCTTATTTATGTTTTGCCCATGAACATATTTTTAGGTGCTCCACATTGTTCTCTTAACAGATCTCTGTATTTGCTTTCATTTTATGGATGGGAAGATTAGGGTACCAGAAGTGAGATGGAGCTACAAGGTGCTTTTCCTAGGGATACAGAGCAAGGGAATTCCAAGGCTGGTGACTGCAGGCTAATAATTACAGGGAGAGAATGAAACTTTCATGATAAGACAGAAAAAAGAGATAAGAAGGCTGGTTCCACTAATCTCTCTGCTGTTCAAGAAAACTGTGGCTTTTGCTGGTGTGTTTTGAGTCTAGACTCTATGTCATTCTGCAGTATCTAGAAGCTATAAATGCGGCCATATATTGTTGATCTAACTCAGTGCTGATATACAAAGAATAAAATTAAATGAGGATACCACCCTTGGGACTGCACTGGCCACACATCACTCTGGAGCCCCACTGCAACCACAGAGCCTTGGGATGGCCAGAGCCCCAGGGGTTTTGAAAGTGTGCTTCTGGTTTCAATCAATGGTCAAAGAGTTGAGATTTAGTGCTTCTTACTACCCATTCACTAAAATCCATTCTCTGTTTCTTCCTAAGCACACAGCAAGAGCACACACTTTCCAACTTCCTTGGGACTGGATCATGTGGCTGAAGCCAATGTCATGGGCAGAGGTGTGCTTTTGTCAGCCTGGCCCACCACACCTTTCACTCATGCTGCCTCTGCTTTGTCTTCTATGGACTGATTGCTAATAACAATGATCCAAGACAATAATATTTCATAAGACATGAAAATTACATGAAACTCAAGTTTGAGAACTATAAATCAAATTTCATTGGAATGCAGCCACATGTATTTTTTTTATGTACCATCCATAAGTGCTTTAGTAATGCTAGGGCAGAGCTGAAGAGTTATGACAGGCATATGGCCCTCAAAGCCTAAAATATTTATACTGTGATCCTCTACAGATAAACCTTGCCAACCCCTGGTCTAGGGATTCCAAAAGAAGATCACATGGTTGAAGTAACCAGACCCTCTACCACCCAAGGACCCCATGAGGAACAAATCTCTGTCTCACTAAGGGTTCAGCATCTTCACTACCAGTCTCAAAAGGTCTTGGAGTTTAGTGCTGTCCCCTAACATAAAATAAAAACAACAATCTTTACTGGCCAACTGGAGTGTTCTGATGGAATGGGGCAGATAAGCTGCTCTCAATTTTTTTTCTTTCCTCAGTGCACTACATGATAACACCCACTAGGCAGGTTTAGATGATCTAAACTCGCATTATGATAACTGAGCTTCTTTTAGAAGCCTTGAATGTTAAAAAAACAAACACACTAAGAGCAGCTACAAGTTCAAAAAGTGATGTGCTTTTCTTACTATGTATTGTGGCCATTAGTAAGACACTATGGTAAGCCTTTCTAATTCCTGTCATAAGTTAATTCTTAAGGCAGTTGTATGGGTTAAATAGCTGATTGTATGAATGAAAAGATGGAGACTCCCTAAGAATAAAATAATTTGCCAAAGAGCTGAAGTCAAGAGCTTAAGATATACCTGAATTCAAATTTGGTGTTTTTTTCATCACAGGTAGGGCATGTCACATGTTGTAATTCATAAATTGGAAGACACTGCCACCTCATTACCTTCTGGCCACCATGCCAGGATTCAAGTCCAGCATACCATATTTCTGACAGTCAAGTCTCACCTACCTTCAAATATATCTGGTATTTATCAAATATTTACTTTTTGCCAGACAGAGTTCAAAATGTTTTCTATATTTGGTATCTAACCTCTATTCCTTATCTATAAAAGTCTTAATTATATCAATTTCATAGCATTAATGTTAAATTAAATGAGTGCTAGGTATTTAGGAAATTTTTAATAGGTCCCATGAACAAACACAAAGCTTTATGCTGTCTTTATGTTAATGCTATCTTAAGTGTTCATGCTTTGGCTTTTGTATAAAAAGAGGGTGAGACTCAATACCCTTAAGATCCTTTATAGCCCAAATCCCTGTGAGACACAAGTGCTAAACAATAATAAAAAGAAAGTGTTGAAAAACAATAAGGCAGTTGCTGCAGGTGTCTTAGGAAGTTCTCCCATGAGAGGGGAATCACATGAGCACAATATTTATTTGAAATCTAAGTCTGGAGTATGTATAAAGGATGATCAAAATATATGGTGAGTGGGCCGGGGATTTAGCCCAGTGGTTCCATCGCCTGCCTCACAAGCGCAAGGACCTGAGTTCGATCCCTGGTACCAAAAAAAAAAAAAAAAAAAAAAAAAATATATATATATATATATATATATATATATATATATGGTGAGTGTCTAAATTTTAAAAAATTATTACAATAAAAGACAGGTTGCCATTAATCCCCCTCTAAATACTCACCACTACATCAAACACACTTATCCCATCATTCTTGCCACTATCTGAAGCAATCTGTAAGTCCTCTTTCGTGTCTTTATGAGGTGTGATCAAAAGAACAGTGAGCACTGTTGCCAAGTGCCAGCCAGTGGAAAAGCAGGCTCATAAAAGCATTACATGAAAGCACTGTGCAACTTCTGGCTCTTCCCCAAAGTCAAAGTGGCCATGAAAGCTAAACATTTTGAATGAATTCAGGACATCAAGGCAGCCATAACAGCACAACTCATGAAAGAATTTCCAGAATGGCTAAAGACAGTGGCAAGAATGACAGGACAAGTGCATTAAAAATGCAGGGAGTGTTTTGAGGGGAATTAATTGGCAATGTGTCCTTTACTGTAGTAATTTAAAAAATGTAAATATTCATTATATTTTTCAATCACCCATTGTATTTTGATATTAAGAAGTGTATTATGGTGTCTGTTTTAAAGACACCAAAGAACTTTTAACAAAAGACTAATGTTCTTTAATGAAATTCAGTAATTTGGATTTAGTTTGAAATCAACTTTATAAAATGCATTAAGTGACCAGATTGAAAAGGACAAATAATACGTTATGGAATGTAGTAAAAGAAAAAAGACAGCAGGCAAGTAGATGGGAGATTATTAGAGTAGAGAAAGGAGCTGGTGTGGTGGTACACACCTGTAATTCCAGCACACTGGGAGGCTGTGGCAATAGTATTGCAAATTTAAGCTGAGCCTGGGCAACTTAGAGATTTAGTGAGACCCTGTACCAAAATCAAAAAGCAAATTTACAGACCAGGGATGTAGCTCATGCAAAGGCTCTGGGTTCAATCCTCAGGACTAGAGGAAGAAAAAAAGGAGGAGAAGGAGAAGCAGAAAGATAAGGGGGAAGGAAAAAGAGGAGGAGGAGGGGAGAGGAAGAGGAGAAGGAGGAGGAGGAGAAAAGGAACAGAGGAAAAGAATCAAGGCAGGAGGAAAGGGGAGTGGCAGGAATGGGAGCTGGAAATGATCAAAGTGTTACACCCATGCATGAATGTGCTAAAGTAAAGCCCATTAGTCTGTACAACTAACATGCACTAACAGAACATATTAAATAAAAAAAGCTAGGACACCTATTACTAAGAACATCCTAATTTATGGTAATACTCACACACTTTACTTTCCCCCTAATATGTGTTTCTTTCCTCTTCCCTAGCTAAGGCTGCACTATACCCAATACCTTCTTTTTATTCCCATCAGCTTTGTTATAAAATAAGTAACACATCCTTATAACACCCAACATGCCTCTTCCGACTGCTAGGATTACACAGAAGGTGGAACATTCTCAAAACTTTTTTTGGTACACCTTGCTGTAACATGCCCTAATTTTGTATTATATCAACCAGATCCTATATCCCCTTACTGAATGGCCCACTCATTGAGTTGCCTAAGCTACTGTGACTAAGCTACTTCTCAAGTGTCTGGTTCCCATAGACACTGGGATAGCTATCACACTGTCAGGCATTCATTTCTTTATGTGCATGTAGGGGAAGGCCCAGCCGAATGCCTCCCTGACAATGCTCAGGAACACACCTAAATCTGTGCTCAAAAAAAAGAAGTCTTTCCACTGAGCTGCCTTTGGACTTCTGGGAAACAAAAGTGATGTAAGACATTCTGATCAGCTTGGTTATTATTACTGTTTGGAAGAATCCTGCTGGAGCCACTCAGTTTTACAAGGCTTGACTATCAGATTTGAGAGCACATTAGTGAGGAAACATCAAGTGTTATTGCATGCTTCTGGCTATGACTCAATATCCTGAGCAATGCACCTTCAAAAATCACCCAGGCAGGAAGGGGTACCTCTGGGAATTAAGAAAACAGGTCAATTTAGTTTCAAGCACAGAGCAAGTGCTCAACAAATGTTTAGGAAGAAATTAAACAAGTGTCTGAGGAGCTCCTGACCCTAAATCATGAACTATTGACCATACATCTGGCACCTCCAACCCTGGCCAGCTTGCCCACGTATCCCACCCCACTTTCTACCTTCATCCTCGCCTAGTTCAAGCAGGTATTTAATAGGCACCTCAAACTTGTCCAACATGAAACTTTCTAAATTAGTTTTTTTCCATCTCAGTAAATACAAACTATTCTCCAAGTTGCTTGAAATAAAAACCTAGGAATTGTCTTTCATTTCTTTGTATTATTTATTGCTCACTACCCCAATTTAAATCATTTCTAATAATTTCTAATAAATCCTTTTCTCTACCTGCAAAATACTTCTGAATCCAATCTGTTCTCTCCAACTCTACTGTTAGTGATTCAAATCACTACTAAAACTTCCAACCTGGGTCTCCACTTTTCTCCCCTTGTGTTGCTTCTCCACAGCTAACACCATTTGCAAAATGTAAACCAAACTATCTCACACCCTCCTTCAAAATCCCCCCATGATTTCTTGTAGCATGCACAGTGAGATTATCCCTCTGGACTACAGCTGAGGGGCCCTTTGGAACCTGCCCCCTGACTACATCTAGCTCTGGAAATGCCATCTTCGTCACAAGCTTGGTTACGTGGGACTCTTAGTCCCTCAACCAGCAAACGCTTTCCTGCCACTGCATTTGCCATTTCCTCTGCTTACAATGCTTTCTCTTGATCACCACGTGGGGACTGTAGTTCATTCTGACTTCAGGCCCACATCATACTCAGGAAGATCTTCCTCAAAATGTGGGCTTTCTGAAATTCTTTCTCAGCTCCTGTCAACTTATCACTGAAGGATAAATGTATAATGGGGTAATTCAGATTTCCCATACTTTAAAGAACATATAAATTTGGCTTTTGGAAAATATATGAGGTAGAACTTTTTATCAATGCCCTACTATGAGAAAACTATGAAATACTAATGATTAAAACTTTTAAAAAATGAACTTGCTGTACTTATAGGACTCACCATTCTTTCTTCCTTTCCTTTCTCTCTTTCTCTCTCTGCCTTTTTCCTTTCCTTCCTCTTTCTTTTTTCCTTCCTTCCTTTCTTCTCTCTCTCCTTCCTTCCTTCTTTTCTTTCTTTCTTTCTTTCTTTCTTTCTTTCTTTCTCTCTTCTCTCTCTCTCTCTCTCTCTCTCTCTCTCTCTCTCTCTCTCTCTCTCTCTTTCTCTCTTTCTCTCTTTCTTTCTTTCTGGTTATGCCAGGGTCTTGCTTTATAGTTCAGGCTGCCCACAAACTCACTGTGTAGCCCAGACAATTCTCCTACCTCAGCCTCCTGAGTGCTGGGATTACAGGAGTGTGCCACCATGCCAGGAAAGACATTATTTAAAAAAGTATTCCACATATAGATTGTTGAGACTGAATGAAAAGCTGAAAGAAGCCGTGGATTTCTAGCTTGGGCTTGAGTCACATATGCAAACCAATAACTTATGGCCAAAGATTGACATGAGGTCAGTAGATAAGGGGATGTCCACCATATATTATTATTCTTTACCTACAATACAAGGTAGACATTATAACAACTCCAACATGGAGTTGTCCTATTGCCAGTCAGAAACACAACATTACATACCATTTATGTAAATTTAGCCTCATAATAAGGAACAAAGACATTCACAACAGGTGTTTTGAAAACAAAATGTCAACATTGCTAATCATTTAACACAATAGCCAGTAAAGTATTTGCTCCATTAAATATGAATAAAAAGACATGGCAAAAAAAATACTGCACTTCACAAACTATCTTTCTATGTTACCTATATATTTAAAATAGCATCCAATTAGTTTTATTCATTGGGATTTGAAATAAGAATGAACTTAATTCCATAAAAATCTATCTCATTTTAAAGAGCTAACTTTGTTCATTTTCATATTTTTTGCCTCACCTTATATATTTGACTTTACCAACAAGTTATTTTCCTTTTTATATTTTAAATTTATAACAATTTAAATTCCATTCATTTGGAAAGATAAAGTTGAGGCATATGCACTCCAAAGGAATTAAAAACCAATGCGTGTTGCACTCACCCTTCCATATCTGTTGGCATAGGACCCTGTAAGCAAGGAATGGAAAACGATGATCGTCTCGTCCAAGTCCCAGATGAAAACTCTCTGCAAAGGAAGAATCAAATCAATGTGTTTTTCCCTTGGCTGAAAAATACATTATTCATTTAACTTCAGCATTAAACAGTAGTCTTGAAATGTAAGACAAAAACCTTGAGTTTATTCTTTCTTTAAACTCAGATTCTACAGTAGAATCTCTGTTTCAGTTTTGGAGAAATAAAAAATGAACTCTAATCTGTTTATAATTTCAGAGATTCAGAGGGCGAATTGAAATCAATTTATCTTTTTTTAAATCTTTGATCTCTGCTCATTAAGAAGTGGGCAAAGATGTATTACTCTTATCAAGTTAAATCTTAAAACTTTGCACATAAAAATGAAGCTTTACATAATCCTTCCCCTTCAGTTAGCTATGGGGCAGCTACTGACAGGATAGGATATGTAGTCAACCTTCCGTATCCATAGGCTTTGCATCCAGGAATGCAAAACACTCAGAAGAAGTTGTATTTGTACTGAATGGGTAGAAACTGCTTTATTTTCCAAACAATGCAAGATAATGACTATTTCTGCAGCATTTACACAGTATTAGGTATTAGTATTAGAACTAATTAGTATTAGAACTAATTTAGGGATGATTCACTCAGGAGGACACACATAGGTTATATACAAGTATTGTACTAGGCCATTTTATATAAAGACTTTGAGCATCTTGGATTTCAGTATCTGCACAGGGGTCCTGGGAATAGTTCTCTGTGGATACCAGGGGATGGTTGTATATTTTTCTTGCTGGGTTTTTTCAGTCTCCAGGTTATACATATTTAACAAGCATTCCACTAAGCAGATACATCACTTATACTCTTGGACACATGGGGTATTTTTAATTTGATTTGGAGGAATACATTTCAAAAAAGTATTTGAGACACCACAAAAAGCCTCCCAAGCTGGTCTCCCTTCTTTTCATTCCCACTCACACCAGTACATGTTCATGCACAGAGATGCTGCTGGAAAAATTTCATCTTCCCAGTCAAAATAACCATGTTTTCCACCATCAGATTTCACTTTGGCAAAAAGCACAAACTTAATTGCAGTGGGTTCAAGGCTATGAAATCTACCACCCTTTCAGTTCTTACTTAATCCTGCCTGCTTTTGAACTCCACCAAAACATGTCTCATAAGGTGATTACCATTTCAGTTTAGAACATTCCAGGTTTTCCTGTCTTCAATTTCAAAGTGGATTTTATTAAGTGTTTTTAGGATGGCATTTCCTTAATTGAAATGGTCATGATACTGAGCAGTATGACAGAATTTTGTTTAAATAGAATTAGATAATTTTATTTTCTTAGATGAAAATAAATAGATGCTTTACCATCTAATTAATATGGAAGAAAATACCGAACTAAATAATTGCATAGGTCTATGGATGTAGCTTAGTGGTAGAGCACTTGCCTAGTGAGGTACTGGTTCAAACTCTAGCCTCAACCAAAAAAACCAATTATAACCTGTAGTTAATACGGAAGAGGGAAAAACTGCTTTACTTATTGTTAATATGAAGAAGAAAGCAACAACAAAAGCATTCGGATTCTTGATTATGGCTGTTTACATAGCAATTCTACAGAAGCACCAATTAGCTGTAGGATGCCTTGTTATTTACTTGGGTGTTGGCAATGACATACCTCAAGATCAGAATCTGGGGGAGGTGAAGGATTATTGTTTCTTCTTCCCCGTCCACGTGATTTCCCATCTGAGCCTCGGCGCAATCGATCAGAATCTGAATCTTTAATAGGTGTTGAAGGACTGTGGATTGTGCTGTACTCTGTAAGAATATAGGAAGGACTTTCATCTTTTAGCTCTATCACCATGGTGCTAAGATCAAGCTTGTTTTAATTCAGAGGGAAGTTTGAAGAGCGAAGTACCTCCTACATTTTCCTTTACTTTCATTAGTAAATAATTTTTGAAGTATCTGATTCCAAGATCTGTTTGGAGAAAAAGTGTGATCAAGAAGAAGTAAAATTTAATTGGAGGTGAGAGCCAACAGACGGTGCTGCTCGATTTTACCCTTTGAGATTCTCTGTAATCAGAGAGTGCTCCCCACCCTATCCCCATTCACTTCTCTCTTTCATTCCACAAATGGCACCTGGCCATACTGAGAGATTTATGCATTTGCTTCAGCTGTGGCTCTCCCAGCTACAAAAAGGAGTCTGGTTCATGGAAAGAAATGAAAAGGGGAACCAGCTCTGTGGCAGGGAGAACTTAGTCATCGGGCAAATTTGTCTTTGAAAAAATTAAAATCCCTATTTTCTTCCTCATTTTATGTAAGAACAAAGGAGTGACAAGATAAGCACAGCAGATGTGTACACAATGCCCATGCTTCCTATGGCACCCATCAATGGGTCTTCCTAGGTCTTATTTTCTTTGAACCAAATATCCAAAACCAACCAGGCAGCACATTAAAATTACTCATCTGGCCAACTCAGGAAAACCACTGAAATGATTACACAGAAACCACAAAATAAAGAACAGCTCCCAAATGGCTGGAAGGATGAGCTGAGTGGTGGTTTCGGGTTATGGGAGACTTTTATCCCTTGTTTAAAATGAATAAAAACACATCCACTCTTACCTCTTAGGTACAGTTGTTTTTTAGCCTATCTAGTATGTACATTGTATAATTTTTGCCTTTCCCAAATTCCAGAAGTCCAGTGTGCTATCTTTCCCTCCAATACTCTTTGACAACTTTCTTCATTAGGTAAGAGTGGAAATCTCTGAATCTAATTTGAAAAATGGCTATGCACACTGTGATGTTGTTGACACTGTTTTTCACCAAACAAAACAGTATGAAGAACAATTTTTAATATACTATAAGCCACAGCTGTGTTCCCAAGGCCATCCATGTGTCAAACTGTATTGTCTCAGCATTACTGAAATCTTTATTAATATACTATCAGCCATAACTCTACTACCAAGGTCACCAATGTGCCAAACTGTATGGTTTCAATATTACTTCCAAGCTTAAAAGTACTTCTCCAAAGCTGTATGAGTCACAGAAGATAGGAATAGACTTAGGCAGAGTAAATTCCATTTCTAAATCACATAAAGCAGCTCTATACCTCCACTTAATCTTAACACCTAAATAAATCTCCACCATTAGTATATAAGATTTTTGCATATCCTCTTTCATCACAAACAAGATGGAATTATTCCTCATATTAACTGGTCATATGTCATACTCATAAACCATGATGATGACATATAAGCTTATTAATTATGGTCAGAAAATCAAAACAACTCCACTCAATGGATCAGTTTATTTAGTTATTTGGGATGCACTTTTGAGCTAACTTATCTCACAGAACTGTTAATATACAATACTGGCTGGTTATAGTTAATCATTCTTTAAATCTACATTACTATTCTTTTATTCCAGAGGCAGATGGCTAAGATATCCTCTCCTTAAGATGCTCCCAACCAAGCATCTCCCTTCTATATTTAAAAAAATTAAGGACTAATAAACAAATATAATTTAAGTAGTTTAGTGTAGCCAAAGTTATTTTTAGAAGAAAAAGTCTTAGTATTGTATTTAAAAGAATATTCTACAATATACATCTCCATGAAGAAGCTGGGCAGCTGCCCTCAAGCCTCTTTAATGGCCTCAAAATGAAGCATTCATTTTGTAACTGGCAAAATAGGCATCTGATTTAATGTGCATTTTAACTACTTCTCTATGAAAATCTATCTTGAATTGTGATCTCTCCAACTTTTGGATATTCCTATTTGAGAAGAGCTAAAAGACATCAAACAATGTATTTTATCCCATTATACCTTTTGCCTTGACTTCTAGATAGTTTAATTTTATTTTCAAAGTAGTTTATCTTACCTAGCTTTTCTTAGCTTAGATTTCCTCTTGCTGATTGCCTATTCCTTTAGTTTTTGGTGTTTATCTTTCCTTTAAAAACAAATTAACTTTTAAAAACATTCATCACATTTATCTCATTTTTTTTTTGAAATAGAGAAGATATAGTAATTACTTCTGCTTCTCTCAAAAGAAAACAAATTCACTGAGCAAAGTATACAGGGAAAGTTTTAAATCATGCTATCTAATTTTTCTTGGTGGAGGAAAAAATCCTAAAAGATGGATAATCTGAAACTTTTAAACATTAAAGTGTATGCACTCATACCTTACAGGCCTCCCTTACTTAAGGAAGAGAAAATTTTAAATGGTGCAAGCTAGTTTTATAAAACCCTTCCTTTTTGTTCTGTGAGGTGGAATTAAATGCTTCTAACTCTTTTAACCAGCTTTTCTGACTAACTTCTCCTTCCTCCTACTAGTACAAAATAACTTAAATAATTTAATCTTCTAATCCACCAACAGCTCATGTTTCCTTAAAGCCCTCCACAAATTATTCAACTTTACCCTCACCAAGATAATGGATGTGAAAATGCATTTTCAAGAGCATTCATTTCAATTCAGAAACACTGAATGTTATGTTCACACTATTCTAGTCATTGCACTAGGATCCTGAAATACAAGGATGTACCAAAGAGATATAGTTCCTGCCTTCTTGGGGTTTAAAATTCAGAGAAAGGCATTGACCATTGGAGAAAAATAAAAAATTACAAAGTGATATGGAAAAGGTTATGGTACGGGGAATGTAGAATGCTAGAAGACAAGAGGAAGTCTACATAACTCAGATTCCCAGTTTTATAGAAGCTTCTTGAAAGTGGAGGACAAAATCATAAGTAAAGAAGGAATAAAAGTATAGATATTTTCTAGGCAGGGGCAGGAGCATGAGCATGAGAATGTACAGAGAGAAAACACATGTCATGTTTAAGAACTGAAAAAACAAACTCAATCTGACCTGAGTCTACAGAAGAAAAGAGCAACAAAGCTGGAATAAGAAGCAAAGAATTCAACAAGGAAGTGGGGGTAGCACCAGTGTAGCAGAGGACAGGAGACAAGTCTGAGAAAGGGAGACCAGCAGGAAGATAATTCAGCAATCCAGATGGTGGCCTAGACACTAGGGTAAGATAAGGACAGTGACAGATCTGAAGTGTCATTAGGAAGTGAAATTAATAACTGGATAATTGGATAAAGAAGAAAGAAGTCAAAGAAGATGCCTATGTGAGTGATTTGGAATAGGGTAGATTGTGATACTAATGGGATTTAGGGAGAAGAGGGGATTAAATGGAAGAACAGAGGGGCTGGGGATCTGGCTCAGTGGTTCTGCCACCTGGTGCACAAATGCAAGGTCCCGAGTTTGATCCCTGGTACAAAAAAAAAAAAAAAAAAAGGAAGAATAGAAATGAGTCTTCAGGTTCTTTGGGCACATTAAATTTGAAGGGGTTGCAGGCATCCAGTAGGCTGCTAGACTGCTCTGGAGTTCAGGAAAGAAATGTGGACTGGGCTTGGATTCTGAAATTGGCCCTATATGTAATTAAAAAAATGAGTATAGTTGAAGGAATGCAGTATATGTAGGAGGGATGGACAGAGGAAGATAGTTGGATTGTAGAGACAACAACCAAGGTCAGTATATTACAGAGGAAGGATACGTCAAGAAAGACAAAATTATAAATTACTTCAGAGTAGCCAAGATATGTAAAATGAAGGCTGAACTCAAGAGTATGTTAGATTTTCAGCTGGAGATCCTTGGTATATATGGCAATAGTTTAGATTATAGACAGTAGAAAAGACAACAGGGATAAATTTCCTAAAATGTTACTGATAATCCTATAATGGCCAGATTCACTATTTTTTAGTCCTCCATCTTATCTGATCTCTCAGTGGCTGTGCTGCCCACTCTATCCTTTATACCATCTATATATCAGAACATCTTGACCTTCCTTTTTTCGGCTTCATACTATCCCTTCTCAGTCATTAAGCCGATGTTTAAATGTTAGTGTTTTCTGGGCAATACTCAAAAGAGATGATCTAGGACAAGATAGGATGAATACATCAGCATGCTAATCAGTTCAATACTTCCTGTGTCAAAAAGTGTTCTAAAATTAAAAACAAGTCAGTTAGAGTAAGCAGTGTACTTAGCAACAAAGTTGATTATTATATTCTGTAGCAAATTCCTTCTGTTAGGTTGGTTTAGTAATAAAAAAATGGACAGGCAGGCAGTGGATGAACTATATTTTGAGTCTTAGGCACTAGGGCTTCTCCCTAGTCCTCTTATTTTATTGTAGCTCTCAGTGGCTTGTCATATCTGTAAGAAGGACATCATGATAACCTTCAGATTGACAAGTCTAAAGCTTTACCTCCTCATCTGTTGACCCGAGTATTCTGCTGTTTGCAAAGTCACTGTCCTTGAGCATTTCATAGGCACAATAATTAAACTTGTGGCAGAATGAGTTCTCCTTCATTATTAACAGTTGACTAATGGTACTGGTATCTCTCCAGTTTTCAAATACAGAAACTCTTTACTGGCTCCATCAAAACAGGGCTAAGTTACATGGTTTTTACTCCTCAATACTTCTGGTATAGCTTCAAACTTTTATCATCTCTGGCCTCAGTACTTACAATAGGCTATTTATAGGATTGCTATCATGAGCCTTTCAACTATCTTCTGTGCCACCATCAGAGAGACTAAAAACCCATCAATGGGCTGGGGATTTAGCTCAGTAGTGCCACCACCTGCCTCAAAAGCACAAGGTCCTGAGGTCCTGAATTCGGAGTTCAATCTCCGGTTCAAAAAAAAAAAAAAAAAACCCCCAAAATCAATGCCCAAAACGTACGGTATGGAACAGGAAGGGCAGTCTAGATTTTACAACACTGAATTATGGACTCAGCTGCCTCATTCTGGATGATAACCTCACTACTCAATAATCGTATGACTTCGGTGGTTATTTAACCCTTTGAATGACTCAAGTTTCATCATCTGTAAAACGGGAATAAAAGGGACAAAAAAGGTGACGCTTGTATATGTGTAACAGTGATTAGAAGTGTGCATGACGCTATCATTTTGGGACATTAGTTCACTTAAGGAGAAGAGTCCCGTGGAGTTGCTCTACAACTTGCTCTGTAACTTATTTCTAACTCACTCTCTCATTCTTTGAAAATACTGTGCTGTTTTGTGGACCTTTGCATGCTCTTTCTTTACCTGTTTCAGCTCTTCCTTCTTCCCTGATCTGGCATTGAAATTCCTATTAACCTCTATAGATGCAGCTGAGGTGTTTTTTTTTTTTTTTATGTAGATCTTGTTTGTTCCTTTGAATTTTTTTTCATCTTTATTATAGGGATAGGGGATGTTTGCAAAGCTATTTATATTTGTATTGGACATTGCACAGAATTATTTTGGACAGAATGATTTGGGCAGAATTATTTTCAGCAAATGTTCATTACGTCTACTCTGAGAGAACCTAGAAGTATTTGTTTTTATTTTCTGAGAACATAGTAGCCTCTAGCATGCAACTTCGACATGAAAAATTTGACAATATGAAGAATGAGTGTTTTAGTTTTTACTTTATTAAAGCTAAGAAGGTTATGTAGTTATTTCTAAAAGCTAGTAAACATTTATAAATGGGGAAGAGCTATATTAATTAGATATAATTAAAAGTTCATCAAAAAGTTAATGTTCACTTATTCAATCATAAATTATTAAATTTTGCACAAGATCATTAAAATCTGTAAATACTACAGAAGATTTCCATAAATCCTTCATTAAAAAGAAAAACAGAAACCTGAAACTCATTCCCAAGCTGTTAACCCCAACTGGAGCCTTGGGGAAGTGACTTCCATTGTTTCTCAATTCTTTGTCTCTTTGAGAGCATCATTTGGATTACTCAGCTTTAAAATTTTCTTAGCTATGGGTATACACTCACCAAACTTCCCTAATGGTTAGCTCTTGGTGTCTCTCTCTTAAATAGATTAGTTATCCTCCAAATCCATAGCATACTTCGGGGAAGTTCAACCTTCAACAACCATCCACAACCTTCAACAAACAACGTACCACAACTAGTTCAAATCTTTCTTTATCAAGTTTTATTTCTCATGCTTCCCTCAACATATCTGCTTGCTTATACACAGTGCCAAGTACTTTTCAAAAGGATAATGTCATTAAAACTGGGTCAGTTTTACTGCCAGTTTATGCACATGTCTTCCTTGATTCAAAGAAATCACTACTATCTTACCAGGTATAGAAAAGTGATTTTTAATTTGCATTTGTTGGAGACTCTTCTATATATTTACTTGACAATTATATTTCCATCTGTAAATTGTTCAAATCCCTTGCAAATTTTATTTTCTTTTATTAATTTATATAAATTTTTTCTCTTTTTTGTATTTGCAGATATTCTTCCCAGATATTTCTTTAAATTATGCTTTCCTTCACAGAAGTTTTTTAATTTTTATGGTGTCTTGGTGCACTGAATGAAGGACCAGTTGGCTCCTTCAAGATTTAGGGATATTTATCTTAGGGTAACAGGAGATTTCTGAGCTAACTTTACACCCCTGGGACTAGATGTGCCAGTGGTGGCTGTAAAGGAAATAGGACATGTGGTTCCTGCAGGCTCCCTTCTCTGTGCTTGGAAGGACGGAAACCCTTCTTACTCATTTCTGAGACTAAGGCTACTCCTTCCAAACACAATGAAGTAACTGATCTCCTAGCCAAGAAGAAGCTCTTGCCATATGTATAACAACACTGGATGGGGCACAGTGGAGCAATGATCTCTGCTAGACCCTAAAGCTGCCTGCCAGGACAATACAACTTAGAACATGAAATGCAGCATTTTTTGTGAAGTCTTTAGAGAGGTTATCTGAACTTAGTGAACACAAGACAAGTTAATCAATGATTATATTCTATTTGTAGCTATGTGGCACTCAGATAAAAAGAATGGAGTATATAACTTCCCTAAATGCAGATATTGTCACATTCAAAACTCAAGCCTTAAAATATGTCAGACATTGATACAATTGATCATGAAGCAGATGCCAGATAGCAACTGACACTGAAGTACCTCTGAACTTCGAGATTCTTAAAATCAAATGAAGCATGAATAAAAGTCATTTTAGGAGATGGCATACCAAGCCTAAATTAGGAAAACTGAAAGAAAGAATGCAAAGAGTTTGACTCTAATTCAATAAGGAAGATTATTATGGTTCCCTGAAGGAGGTAGATCCATTAAACTCAATGCTACTGGCCAAGAGAATCAATCAATCTATCTATCTATCTATCTATCTATCTATCTATCTATCTATCTCCATCCATTAGTCTATTTCTAACATCTATTTCTAACTGTCATGTGAAGCTGAGTTTGATTACTTTAAGGTAAGTAAATGGGATTTCATCTTATTCCGGAGACGGGAAAGACAAAAAACAAAACAAAACAAAAACCCACCACACACATAATGGAAATTACCTAGAACTTCTCTCAAATGCAGTGAAATTAATCTATAGGATAGATGGGTTTAGGCTACAGGTATGATTTGGGGCATGGAGACTGTGTTAATCAGCCCTGGGTCACTGCGACAAAATTTGAAATGAGCAATATAATAAGGGAGATTTTAGCTCACAGTTTCAGAGGTTTCAGTCCATAATCATCGCGGTGGCACAATATTTCATCGTGGGAAAGCATGGCATAGAGGATCTGTTCACCTCACAATGGCCCAGAAGCAAAGACAGACGTGATGTGTCTGGGGTCTCAATATTTCCTTCAAGGGTACACACCCAATGACTTAGCTTTCTTTCACTAATCCTTACCTGTCAAGGTCCCATTGCCTTCCAAAAGCACCACAGCCTGGGGAACAAGCCTTCAATACATGAGTCTTTGAAGGACAGTCAAGATTCAAACCATAGCAGGGACCAACTTGACTATCCAATTTAATTTTAATTCATTCTCTCTCTCCTCTCTTCACTATAAATAGGGCTCATAAATTTTTCCTGTAAAGAGTCAGATAGATATGTAAATATCTTCTGCTTTCTGGACCACATGTCTCTGCTAGAACCACTCTACTCTTCCATTAATAGAAGCAGACAGAATAAAGGACAGATTATAGATTCTACCCAGCTGGATACAGGCACCAGACACTTAGGTCTTATGAGTGATTCTGCTTTTCATCTCTAACAAAATGGCCAAGTGCAGGCCCCACACCTAATGAATCTGAGGTAAGATGGGCACTATCTCAGGTCTAGGGCTTTGGGGGTACTCATTTACCAAGTTCTTTGTAGTCAACTAAATCTGGAGGACACAACCACAAGTCACAGGAACAGGAAGCACATTTCTGAGATGTATTTCTGAGAAAAGAAAAACTCAGAGGCCCTATTATTGTCAGGCCACAACATTCACTCTACAGGAAAATAAGGAAGTTTAGTTGAAAAGGCAAAGGGAAAAGGAGCACACAAGCCTTTCACACTGAGCATTTAGGTTTTCTCTGACTTAAAGTGACCTCTCACAACTGAATCTGATCAATGTTTCTAATCCACCTCTAATCCGCTAGTCAATGTTTTCAAAAATTATTCTCCTTTCCTGTAAGGAAGTTAGGGAGAAGTGCTGTTTGGATTCAATCTCTATAGCTAGAGAGCCCCAGAACTGGAAACTGAAATTCCTATTATTCTCAAACTCTAAAGAGATTCCAGTGGTGGCCTAAACTTTGTGTTTGAATTCTCATGTGAGACAATATCATACCCAACAAGAACTCCCAGTAGAGGATGGAATATGTACACACATTCATTCAGCTTCCTTGTATTTTTTTCTAATAAAAAGAGGAACAATGTTGGAATATTTCTTTGGGAAGTCTTTATATAATAAAGACTTTGTTTTGTAAAGATAATCTTGGAAACAAATCGATTTGGAGCAGTTCCACAATAGGTCACTGCAACTTTACACTGAGTTTTCTCTCTCTGCACTGTCCTTTACTTTTAGAATTTGGGAAATGGATGAGAAAGATTTTCTTTTGCTTTTCTGTGCTTTTCAGTTTTGATCTTTAATACTGGGGATTAAGCCCAGGACTTCATACATGATAAGCACACAGTCTACCACTCAGCTACATCTCTTGCTTTTCTTCTACAATGGTTATTAATGTCACCTGTACTCCAAAAATACTTTGCAACCTCTGACATTGCTGAATTCCACTGTCACACCACTGGAATCTATGGTATCAGACTCAAGAGACATTAGTTAATGTTTTAGTCCTAAAGGTTTCTAAATAGCTCTGATACAGTTTCCTGCTCATTTAAAAAATACTCTTAGATCCCTCCATCTGGGATGGGTTCTCTACCTCCCTAACCTCATCCCTATGGTTGCCTCTCCCGGGTGGTTTCTCCCACCTCCAGGCCTTGGGATCCACTGTTTCTTATCCCCAGAACATGGTTCTCCCAGATACCATGGTGGCTCTCTTTCTGCACTTCTGATTCTGCTGTGGTGTCACCTTGCCCGATAACTCTTCCAAAAATGATTCACCTCATTCTAACTCTTTTTGTATCCAGCTTTTTAATGTTTACCATTTCAAGCTCTCTGATAACATTTTATATTTACCTTTCACCTGTATCCTTCATAAAATGTAAGCTCCCTCAGGGCATAGAGACTGTATTTTCTTCACTGATAAATCCTTCATGTCCAGAATTGTGCCTGGAATATTTCAGAGGCTCAGTATACATTTATTGTTTAGAGAACCTAGCAAGGAGAATATTCCTGGCTACACAGCAAAATGTACCTGATCATTGATAATGCCCCACATAAAGGTCAATTTAACTACTTTTATTTTTTTGGTAATGTGTTACAGGTAAATACTTATCAATGTGCTGCCATGCTGTCTGATGATGATTGGATGGGAGAACTCAAAAACACTTGGTTCATTGTTTCATCCTCTTGGTTCAAATGTGTTATGTACATTACCATTTTCATATATAGAATGTAATCATTATGCACTGCAAACACGTATCAATGAAAGTAAAAAACAAAAGAAGATTCAAATTGTATAGAGACCTTAGCCATTAACATAGAAGAAAAGTGAGGCTCTGTCAGATGTGAAAGAGTGAGGAGGAAAGGGCTTCTTCTAGGCTTTGGGATCATTTCTACCACTAGTCTATTCAGGGGTGTATTTCTGCCCCCATGGAACAGATGAAAAAGGTTGAGGTTAATAAAACTTAGGGGCTCCCAGGTAGCAATGGGCTACAATCAGTACACAAACCCAGACCTGCAGACTCTCAAACCTCCACTCCGTCTGCCTTCTCCAGCCTTACACACTCACCAGAGCTGACTGCCTCAAAACCAGCATCGCTTCTCTGAGACAGAAATTGTTCTTGGCAAGGAGAGGCCAGGGAAAGGGCATGTAGCCTCCAGTAGGCACATAGGGATGTGTGGCTGCCATGTTCTGTTGAAGGTATGGGGACAAAGAAGTTCTATTTCTCCGGCTTTGAATACATATTCCTTCCCTATCCTCTGTCCTTCATTCATTGACATCTTGCAATGCCGAGGATAAACTCAAAATCTTTTAATTTTTTCTTAAATACTTTATGTAAGAAATTTCCATCCATGCATTTTTTACGAGCATTGTTTTTTCTGGCATGACCTTCCGAAACTTCAGCTTTTACTAGGTTTGGCTGGATATGTGACTGTCTTCTTTGCTAGTAAAATGCACTTTGAGGACAGAAAAATGACCTTCTTGCTTTCTGAACCCCCATAGAACCCAGCAGAATATTAAAAGAAAAGCTTATTGAATAGTTAATCAAATATTGAAGTGCATCAGGACATTTTCATGTCAGTAGTATGCTTTTTCCCCCTTCAATTAGGAAATTGTGTAATGCAACTTAATAGCACAATTAAAGAATACATCTCAAGAGAAGTGTGCTTTTGAAATAAGTTTTATCAGTATGAAAGCTATGGTCAGGGGGATAATTAGGCGAACACATGCACTGAAACAGATCATTTAGAGGAAGCACTAAATGAGAAAAATGGGAAGGAAAGAAATTTCATGCAAATGCTGCAGTTGTCACAATGCTTGCAGGGAGAACATTTAAAAGGTAGTGTGGGGTGGAAAATAAAACAAATACAGAAGTTGAAATCCCTGGTAGAGAAAAGGAATTCTTACATTGAGATGTACTTTATGATCAACAACATGCTTTATAATAGAGAGTAGCTGAACTAAAACTAATAAGCCTGTTAATTAGATAGGGGAGGTTTGGGTCTCTGAACAGAAAGAGGAAAAGAGAGAGAAGTGTGTGCTTTTGAGACTACCATTACCTAGTGCTATGGTTTGGATACTGAAAGGTCCCCAAAGCCCCATTTGTTAAACAGTTCCTTAGGTGGCACTACTGGAAGGTGGTAGAGACATTTTGTTCTGTTTTGTGGTTCTGGGGATCAAACTCAGGGCTTCATTCATGGTAGTCATGCATCACTGAGCTCCATTCCTAGCCCCAGTAGAATATTTAAGAGGTGGAGGTCACTGATAGTGTGCTCTGAAAAGTGGGATGGTGGGATCCAAGCACGCTTTTCTTCCTCTCTCTTGCTTTTTGGCCTAGAGAGGAGTGGTTCTGCTCCTCCACGCACTCCAACCACGCGTGATATGCCACCTCTTCCAAGACTGATAGCAACAAAGCCACAGATCATGAACAGGAGCCACCAAAACTATCAGCCGAAGTAAACCTTTTCTAAGGGATTATCTCAAATATTTTACTACAGTGACCGAAAGCTGACTAACATACTAAAATTCTCACAATATTTTTACTTATTAATTCACCAAAAGGTGGTACTTTTCAAAATTAGGGTTGTGATGCAATTTGCAATGTAAGTGCTTCCCGAGCATGGAGTGACTGTGGCGAATCTTTTCTCTGGCACTTATTCTGTTGGATAAAACATTTAATTCTTAATTTATTTTCCAAATAATTTATATCCTAATTTTCTTCAAGAGGGTTTAAAATAACCCACCAATAATATACATATTAATTAAGGAGCCAGCGTTTTAAAAATTAAAGGAAAATCTTTTTCTTCTTCCTCCTATTCTTCCTCTTTTGCCTCTCCTTCCTTTCTTCCTTCTTTTTTTTTTTTTTGGTACCGGGCATCGAACTCGGGTCCTTGTGCTTGCGAGGCAGGTGACGGAACCACTGGGCTAAATCCCCGGCCCTTTTCTTTTTTTTTTTTTTTGTAGTCCTGGGGTTTGAACCCAGAACTTTCACACTGAGCTACTGGCTCCCACTTTTTTAAAAAAAATTTCAAGACAGGGTCTGGCTAAGTCTCTAAGTTGCCCAGTCTGGGCTGGAATTTGTGGACCTTTTGCCTCAGCCACCTAGAGTGCTGAGATTACTGCACTACGTTAAAAAAAATTTCTTCTTTTAGGAGGAAAATTTGTGCGGGAAAGATAAAATGAAGCCAGAGAGGGGAGAGTGCAGTTCACACAGGTCTGCTTGCTCTCAGGTTTGGTCAAAGTTATAAAAAGATCTAGGAGTCTTGGGGCACATAAAATATGACAAAGAAGTTCCTGTTCAGAAACACCTCACAGGACTGCTCTATGAGGGGATACACTGCAATGCCAGAAACAAACACCCATGGTAAATAAAACAGAAAGTTTCACAAGACTCTTATTTCTAAGGCTGATCACAGCCAACTTCACAGCTCTGGAGGTCAGAACTCAGCACATAGAGCATTAGAGTTAGGCATCTTGCAAGTCTGAATGATAAAACTGAAAATATCTCAAGGAATGGATCCATCGCATACCATCCTGCCTATGAACAGAAGCAAGTCTCTCTGAGTTTTAAGAGCAATGAGGTAAGTGGTTTGAGTTACTTTGGATGGAGATATAGGTTGCTGGGGTGACACATATGCTTTACCAACACAGCTGTGTTGAGAATAGCATGGCAGTCTCTCGGGAAAATGATAAGCCCCAATCAGGGAAAGCCCCAGGTAGAAGGCCACAGCCTGAGAGGCACCTCTGCGATGCTTCCCGAAGCACTTGAGCTTCACATGGACCTACAAAGTAAGGGACCATTAAACCTTTACACTTGCATATGATAGTGTGAACCATGATAATTTTATACTGGGAGATTTGTTTTTGTCACGTTTGTCAAAAAAGGAGGATGGGGAAGAGGATAAGGAAAAGGAAAGTAAAAAAAAGGGCTTCAGGAAGACCCTAAATATTATTTTAGATTTTCAGTAAATATCACCTTATCAAAAAGTAGAAGACTTAAAAGAACCTTGATAATTTTATGTTACCAACCTTCCTCCAAAAAATTGTGTAAATAAATTAAAGGCATGTAAACCCAAGTTTTTCAAGGTCAAGCTCAGGATCAATTGAAATTGAATTAATATAGAGAATTACTTTGACTTCCCAGCCTGTGTTCTATAACCATTACTCTCCCTTTATACAAGCACTGAGATCTCCTAGGAAAGTCACTTCCATAGTTAAGCTCTAGTAACTAAATTAAAGAGAGCTTCATCTTCTTTGGCATATAGCCATTACCCATTCTCCAGTACTCTGTGGATAACATCGTATAAATTTCTGTTATTTTTCTCACAGATCTCAACCATTAGTTTAAATCCCTCAGATTCTACCTGCAGGAAACTGGTAAACCACAGCTAGGGACACTAGTCTCTGAAACACAATGCCCAAAATAAAGAATGTCAAGAGAGAACTCCATTTTCTGAAACCATGGATCTTGCCTTTCTAGTCAACTCTATAGCCCAGCACAGAGCATGGCGCCTGGTATCCTGCAAGCATTTACGAATATATACTGAACGTGTAAATGCGAGAGGTGATCATGTGTCAGTCAGCTTGCTGCCACTTACATCATTTCATTCTCAGTTATCATATTGATGAGTGGTCCAGGTCAAACATTTCTAATCCAAAAATTAAAAATGCTCCAAAATCCAAAATGTTTTGAGTGACACAAGATGACACAAGTGGACAACATAGGACTACAACCATCCTTTGATGGCTGCAGTCTAAATGTAGATGCCCTAATTACCTTCAGGCTATATGTGTAACGTGTGTGTGTGTGTGTATGTGTGTGTGTAATGAATTTTGTGTTTAGACTTGAGTCCCGTCTCCAAGATATATCTTTATTTATTTGCAGATATTAAAAAATCCTAAAAAGTTTAAAATCTAAAACACTTCTAGTCTCTAGATATATTGAGGAGCTAAGTGACCTGCACAGAGTAAATGGCAGAAGTAGGATTCAAGTCCTGGTTGGTTAGCCCAACAACAAAGCCCTAGCCTCCATTCTAGTTTCCTTAAATTCTACTCTAAGGAAGTGTGATACCCAAGAGACGTTCAGAGATCCTCCCTAGTTGAGGGAATTGGGTGAAGAGAGCACAGGTGGAGAGTGGTACCTGGCCAGGTCTGACTGAGAAGCTATGTACATCATATTCACTCTCAAGTGAGTATTATTATATCAAAGGATCAGAATGGACTTAAAATAGAGAATCCCAATAACTAACTTAAAACTCGGTAAGTTGCATCAATCCTACTCTGGAAATCATTAAAGGACAAGAACATCCATCTCCAACTTCAGAAGATGGGGATATACAGGGATTTATGGGAAAGATCACGCCATATGCTTCTGTCTCCTGAGGCTGTCATTCAGTGGGCCATCAAGAGGCTCCACGTATGGCAGGTTGTGCTGTCCAGGAACAGTCTTTCCGCATTCCTCGTTTGTATTCAGTAAAGTAAAAGTCCTCGGCATAAGAATCTTAGAAAGTCACTCCTCACTTTAAAATTAAAAGCTTCCTTACAGTCCAGTTGCTTCATACTAAAATTACTGAAATGGATTTGTACAGCTGTCAATTTACAAATTAATTATGTTCTAAGTATTTTTAAACCAGCTGTTCAAAACTAAGAAGCAATTTTCTAGAGAAAGCAATGGCAGACATGATTTCCAAACCAATCCACGATTAGCAAATTGACCAATAAAGAACGTGAAATACAGCATATATACAGTGTAAAACAATATGGCATATACATAGTGTAAAACAACATCAGCAGTTACATAAAAGTGAGAAGCTGCAAATTTTGCTTTAAATAATAGTATTGAAGAAAATGTGATCTTCATATTATGAAGAGGTATTTGGTAAGTTTCTCAAGGATTCAGAAAACACACACATATGTACATTTTAAAAGTGTTAGAAGGTGACTTACTAGATTAAGATGCCCACTTTTACATGAAATGGATGACTTCCATTTTCCTTAATACATCATTATTTCTACATTTGTCAACATGAATAGTGAATAAAGAAATGGAAAGAAGGAAAGAAAAAGGAAGGCAAAATAAAGAATGGGGGAAGAAAGGAAGGAAAATATAGTAAAGAGATGTTGTGGCAAGTTATTCCTTAAGCAAGCTCATAACAGGTAATTATTAATTAGGAAAAAAAGGGAGTGGGGCTGGAACAGATTTGGAAAAGTGTAAGATAAAAGAGAAAGTGTATGCAACTGGCTCAAGCTATATAAAATTGGTTTAATAATTTGAGTAATACTTACATTTCAAGGTGACCTCAAATACACTGTATTACATAGCTCTTCTCTTTAACTTCAGGCCTGCATTACTTTATCAGTCAGCAGGGCTCCTTCATTTAAAACATATTTAACTGAGTACTTCACAGTATACACCTCTGCTGAGTGCTATAAATGATTAAATGAATATCACATAGCTGTTACCTTTTGGGAATTTTTGTTTACATTTTAATTTTTTTGCCCATTAGAATGCTTTGCTGATCAAGAGCTCAGTGTAATCCAGGCTTCCAGAGGGTAAATCCTATTGTTGTTACTGACCTTGCTTTAGCTTGTACTCTGTAAAATAGGGGCAGTACAACACTGTTGGCATCTCATACAGTTGGGCTAGAATTAACTGAGTTAATGCATTAGAAAAGAAAGAAAAAGAAAAAAATATGCATACTTGAGAGAGGGGAGTGACTGTGGACAGGTAGCAGGTGTATGTTTATATAAACAAACTGTATGCTTGAAACAGCTGATAAAACCAGGGGCTGGGTACAGAAGGTCAGGAGGAGGTTTACTCTTCTCTGTAAGCATTTTTGTGTCTTTATAATTTCACCCTATGCTGATGAATTATTAAGTTTTTAAAATGCACTACTAAATATTTTTACTAAATTTACAAATTTGGATATCAAGCTCAGAACAAAATTGGTAGCCATTAATCTACCACTCTTCCCTTTATTTAACACTTAATCCAAAATTCACTGAACCACCCAATCCCAGTTTAATGAAGTAGAAGGATGTCAAACAGAAGTAACTACATATCCTCTTTCCAAACTTCTCCAGGTAAAAAACTGAGTCAGTCCATCCTGATGTCCTCCAACTTAAGTGAGGATACTTGCTGTGTTGACTTGTGTTGGTCTCTTAGAGTGCTTAATAATTTACAATCATTTTAAATAAGGAATCAATTAGTTATGAAAAAGTATAAAATAATAAATGGGAGGGTAAGTAAACTAGCTCAATAATTTATGATTTATTTTGATCATATACAAATTATATGTTGTACAGAAATATAAGTAAGGATGATATCTTGGAATCCAATGTACTAAAATTGACTCTATAAGACATCCTGACTTCTGGTCAAATAATCCAAATATTAGACAAACCTGTGATAGGGCATACAAATGGATAAATGCTGAAAGACTGAACTTTTCACTTCTTAGAAGCCAAGTCCAAAATTCAAAGGTAACAAAACTTATTTTTATTACATTCTTGACAATATAAAACAAAGAGCGAGCTTTACTTCTATGAATTATATAATCTCAGTAAATTTAATGCAGTGTATGTTCTGAAGAAAACGAAAAGAAACAAATGCCATCAAGACAAATCCAGCAACCTAAAACAAACATCTGTTTTGCTTTCTCACATCTTAATAGCCTAGCTATTTTAGATACAAATATTTGTTTTGCTGACACATGTTTCCAAAAAAGTTAGTTGAAACTGTTTTACTGAAATGGTTTATTTTTGAGCTGAACAAATTGTAAACTTTTCCAAAGTCCATAGGCATCTGTGGAAATGAGCTAAGTACGGCCTACAGATTTTCTAAACGGTTCACTCAGCAACATGTAGGCATCTCAATGCAAGCTATTGCAAACCTCTGGATCATGTCCACAGCGAACACTCATGGCACGTAAGGGATTATAGAGGAGACCTCAATCACCGGCATTTGTAGGGAAGATGTCTGGCAGGTTAGTTTTTCACCCTGTCACACTGAGTTCCTGTGAGAGCTCAGAGTTCTGCAACTGCACAAGAACATTCCTGTTTTTTGAGCACTTTGCTCTACTTTCTTGTGCCTTGGCAGGGATCAAAGAAGTACAGGAACAAATAGGTTTCCCATGCATATTGAATTCCCTCTTGTACTGATTTTTCCTCAGTCACTTGAAATTCAATATTGGCAAAATTCCTGTACATCACCTTAACCACTAAGTTGTCTGCATGCAGTCAGCAAGAGTGGAGGTGAATTTCAACACTGAGATTTTGGTAACAAATTCAAATGAACAAATTCTGTGAAAAACTTATTTTTATGGTATTCATACTAAAATTCATTCCTAATAAGTAATTGTGGCTTTTACTTTACACTAGCCTAAAATGTTTTATTCACCATTCATTTTTTTCCTCTCCTTGACTGCCTTGAAACATTTTAAAAACACATTGTCAGAAGTCATTTCATAAGAATTCAGACTCAAAATTCTACAGCTTACTACCTAATGTTAATCAAATATCGAAGAGCTATGTTCCTCATATTTCTCTTCTGTAAAATGGGGACAAATAGTAGGTTGCTCACGGCTGTGTAATAAGATTGTGTGTGATACTGAATGTAAATCTCTAAGGACAAAATTATATTTGATTATATTTTACTGGTATTATTATGATTATAGCTACCTTAATTATTATAAAATGCTCTAAGAGATTTTGGACAAAAGTATGTCTTCAAGCCAAATTATTTGAATACACTCAGTAACTAGATTACAAATTAGTGTTCACATTTTGATTATTCATGAGTTTTATCTCAAAGAAAAAGTATGTTTAAAGCAATGGCTTAAGTGCTTTTTGAGAAAAGTCAATTTATTTTTAAAAATTCCTTTATGAAAATACTCATAAGTTGTTAAATTATCACTTTTTAAAAAATATGTTTTTTATTGTGTTGATAACCATCTACCTGAGAGTTCAGTACAAGGTATTCCAATCCATGCTTCGAGCTAAGAGACAAAATATTACTTTAGATATTAGCAAAAAACACTCTAAACATTATTCTCCCCCTTTGTCCTTTGAGCATTGAAGAAAATCATTGACTTACTAAAGATTTTTTAAAAGAAATTAAAAAATGAGTAAATCTCATCATTTAAGATTTAAGGTAGGGCCAGGGATTTAGCTCAGTGGTGCCGCGCCTGCCTCGTAAGCATAAGGTCCTGGGTTTGATCCCCAGTACCAAAAACAAAAAACAAAACAAAACAAAAAAATAAAAAAAAAACCAAAAAATAAAAACATAAAGGAATTAAAAAAAAAGATTTAAGGTAGTTATGGATTTAATTATAATAAGCAAAAGTTGATTCTGACCAAAGTTTTCTTTTACGGATTGTGTAATTTTACTTTACCATAGAATACACTTCTCAGAAAGTAAACACATTCTCAATAAATGGGTAATTGTGACTAATTACAACGTATACCATCAAAATTCTAAGTTTTTTTTCTGTAACATGTTTATAATATATGCCTCACTGAAAGAGAGGGTTCCTATGGTAACTAAAATGAAAATAATGATATTTTGAAGTCAATGAAAATGAAATTTTGTTACAAACAACAAAAAGAATACTTAGAAAGTAATTTAGAGAACTGAATTCATATGCTAGAAAAGATGAAGGATCTAAAGTGAATCATCTAAACTTCAGTCTTAGCAAACTAGAAAGAGAAAAGCAAGCTAATTCAAAAAGATGAGAAATAATGAAGAGAAGCCATTGAAATTTTAAAAAATAGAGAAAACCATCAAAACTGGTTTCTTAAAAGATCAATTAACAATTTAACCCCTAGCCAGGTTAGTCAAAATAAGAAGAAGAGAATACACAAACCTTTACTATAGAAAATGAAGGCCATCACTAGAGATTCCATAGATATTAACAGGATAATAAAAGAATCTTATGAAAACCTTAGGCCCAGAGATTTGATAAACCAGATGAAATAGACCAATTCCTTGAAAGATAATCTACCAAAACTCACACATGGAGAAATAGATAATCTTAATAGATCTACATCCATTGAAGAAATTAAATCATAATTAATCTTTCTGACAGAAAGCACTGGCCCAGATGAGTTCCCTGATGTAGCCTATCAAATATGCAATGAATAAATGATTTGAATTTTCTGTAATCTGTTTCAGAAAACAGAAGCAAAGGAAAAGCTTCCTAATTCAATGAAGCCAGCATTGCTGTAATTCTAAAACCAGACATCAACATTACATGTCATAAAAACATGGACAAGTATTTTTCATGACTAGAGATAAAAATATTTTTAACAAATATTAGCAAACCAAATCTAAGAACATATAAAAAGAATTACACTTTAAAAAGAGTTATACAGAATGACTAAATAAAATTTATTTCAGGTCTGAAAGGTTGGGTCAGCATCTGAAAACTTATTACAGTGATAGGCTAAATAAGAAAAACCATGATCTTATCTACAGATATGGCAAAAGTATTTGAAAAAAATCCAACGGCCATCCATGACAAAAACTCTCAGCAAATTAGGAATAGAGAGGAACTTCCCTGAGTTCATAAAGGACATCTAAAGAAACCTACAATCAACATTATACTTAATAGTGAGGAAATAGATATTTTCTTCTGAAATCAAGAAGGCAGCAAGCGTGTCCTCTCTACTATTATTCAACATTATACTGGAAATCCTTGTAAAGTAATAAGCCAAAAAAAGGAAATAAAAGATACACAAATTGGGAGAGAATAAATAAAACTGTTTTTGTTTATTGGTGACAATGGCTTAGGTAGAACATATTAGAGAATTAACAGAAAATTACTCTTGGAACTAATAATTATACCAATGTTGTGAGACATAAAGCAACAGACAAAAAATATTCATTTATGTACCACCAAAAAAGAGGAAAGAGAGGGAGGGAAAGCAACAGGGAGAGAAAGAAATAGGTATAAATCTAAAAAAATTGTACGAGATCTATATGAGGAAAAGCACAAAGCTCTGACTAAAAAAAAAAAATCAAAGCCTTCCTGGCAAGCACGAGGTCCTGAGTTTGATCCCTGGTACAAAAAAAAAAAAATCAAAAAGATGTAAATAAATGCAGAGATAGTCCATATACACGGATGGGACTACTCAGCACTGTAAAGATGTCGGTTTATTCCAAGTTGATCTATACATGCAACTTAATTCCAGATGAAATCCCAGAAATTTACTCTGTGAATGTTGATTCTATAGTTCATGCTGATTCTATAGTTTAAACGTAGAGGCAAAAGACCTAGACCAGCGATGGGAAACCTTTTAGAGCTTTCAATGATATAAACAGATCGCCCTTGCACGTGTGCCATACGTTTACCACTACTGCCCTAGATTAAACCACACAATTTTGGAGGATAATAACAAAGTAACAGAACTGAAATTTTTGACTGTAAGATTTAATATTAAGCTGTATGAAGTGTGATGGAAATATAAGGTGAATGTTTAAATTTTTAACAATTATTGCAGTAAAAGACACATTGTCATTAATACCCCTCAAAATACTCCCCCTTGCCCTTCCAACACACTTGTCTCATCATTCTTGTCACTTTTTCAAGCAGTCCTGGAAGTCCTCTTTTGTAAGTGTCTTTATGAGGTATGATCAAAAATACAGTGAATACTGCTGCCAAATTCCATCCAATGGAAATGCAGGTTCATAAAAACATTAGTGTGTCCTCATCCATCTTAGCCACCAGGTCTGGCACTGTGCAACTTCTGACTCCTCCTCAAAGTCAAAATGTTCATGAAAGGTAAATATTTTGAATTGATTCAGGACATTGAACCAACTACAACAGTGCAACTAAAGATACTCATGGAAGAGGACTTTTCAACTGCTTCATAAAGTGGCAAGAAAGATGGAATAATTGTGTTCAAAATGAGAGGAAGTTTTTTGAGGGAAATGTGCTTTTATTGTAACAAATTTTTAAAATTTAAACATTTACTGTATTTTTTCAGTCACACCTTGTAGTAAAACACTCTGGTATCAGTGAAAGAACAAATAAGCAGTGGAACAAAATAGAAAGTCCAGAAATAGAAGCACTTACAGTCAACCAATTTCTGACAGAGAAGCAAATATAATGGAAAAATATAATCTTTCCATAAATGATGTTGGAACTACACTGAACATACACTTTTAAAAAATCTATATCCTGACCTTATACAAAAATTACTTCAAAATATATCAGAGACCTAGATGTAAAATATAAAACTATGAAATGTCTAGATGATAACATAAGATAAAATCTAGGTGACCTTGGGTTTAGCAACAAGTTTTTAGATGCAATATCAAAGTGTGATTCATGAGAAATTTTGACAAGTTAGAATTCATTAAAATTAAAAGTTACTTTGGGAAAGACATTGTTAAAAGAAAGAAAAGACAAGAAGTCAAGGCATAGATTGGGAAAAACATATTTGCAAAACACATTATCTGACAAAGGACTTATATTCAAAATACACAAAGAATTCTTAAAACTCAAACAAAAAACCTGATTAAATGTAGGCAAAAGATCTGAATGGACACTTCACAATAGAGAATATACAGATGGTATGTTAGCATGTAAAAGGATGTTCCATATCGTGTCTCACTAATGAACTGCAAACTAAAACAAGACACCACTGCATAGCTATTAGAATGGCCAAATCCAAAATACTGGCAGCTCTAAGAGCTGACCATGATGCAGAGCAACAAGAGCTCATTCACGGTTGGTGAGAATGCTAAATGGTTCAGTCACTTTGGAATATAGTTTGGCAGGTTCTTCCAAAGCTAAACATAATTTTACCATATAATCCAGGATCACATCCCTAGGTATTTACCCAAATAGGTTGAAAACTTACATATATACAAAAACTTGCACCCAAAGTTTCTTCCAACTTTGTGCATAACTTCTGCAAAGTGAAAGCAACCAAGATGTCCTTCAACTGGGGACTGAGAGGGACTGGCATCACTAGTTGAAGAGTAAACATAAATTTTTTAATCTAATAAATAAATTGAAATCTTGCTCAGTAAGCAGATAATATCTTACTATATTTCTTGAAGTGCATAGATTCTTACATAACTCCAGATGATGTAAACTGTTCTATTAAGATCATCAATGTGTAGCTAACAAACTCACGCTATAAAATATCGACTATTTTTAATTTTTAAAATAGACTAAAAATTGGAGATTAAATTTTTATATTCAAGTTATATATTTTAATGAAATAATTATGTCTATTTAAAAGGAGCATATAGCTTTCAATATTTAATTATAAATATAAATTTTTTTCAGTTTTTAGTTTTTAGTAGTACATGTTTGCAGAAAATGATTACATTCCTTATGGGGAGTTGGTACACGTACATAACACACCTTAATTCCTTTTGCATCCCCTTTCCCTCTCCTCCCCCTCTCTCCCACAATCTTGATTCCCTTCCCATTTGAGAAAGAATTTATCTCTCTACATCCTATTATCTATTTTTTATTTTGCTTTTATATTCTGGATTTCTTATATAGAAGAAACTATGTGGTATTTAAGCTTGTTCCAATTTATTTCACTTAACATCATGTTCTTAAGGTGGATCCATTTTCCTATAAGTGAGTCAAGTTTATCCTTCTTTATGGCATAGTGGTATTCCATTATGTGTCAATACATTTTCTTTATCCATTCATCTGTTAATGAACATATGGGCTACTTCCAAGATTTAGCAATTATGAATTGTGCTGCCATAAATATAGATATGTATATATTATCATAATATGATTCCCTAGCTCTTTTGGAAAGACATCTAGAAGGAGAATAGCTAGATTAAGCGGAATTCCTATTTTTAGTTTTTCAAGGAATCTACACACTTATTTCCATAGTGGTTGCACTAGTTTACATTTCCACCAACAATGAAGACAGGTTCCTTTTTCTCCACAGCCTCACCAATATTTGTTGTTATTTGATTTCTTGATGACAGCCATTTTTTCTGGAGTAAGATGGAATCTCAGTATTGTTTCAATTTGCATCTAATGATCACTGATGCCAAACATTTCTTCATGTATTTATTGGCTACTTGTACTACTTCTTCTGAGAAGTGTATGTTAATTTCACTTGATTTTTGAGTTTAACATTTACGAGGAAATACATGCTCATGAGTAATACTGCATATTATCATGGGCTTAAAAGGTACTTATTCTTCAAATATCCTTAAAAATATAACAAATCAGTCCTTATATGTTTGCCTTGAAAAGACTTTCCACAGTTATCTATATTTATTCATTAGGTTGTTTTACTTTTTTTTTTTTTGTACCGGGGATCGAACTTAGGACCTTGTGCTTGCACAGCAGGTGGCGGAACCACTGAGCTAAATCCCTGGCCCTCATCAGGACACAATAATCCTATGAATAATGCAAGAACAGACATCATGAAAGATAAGAGGAGCTGCACATGTACCTGTAGATTTGTCTTAGCTGCATAATATTATGAAATGAAAAGGCTGAAAACTGGCCATACATAAAGTCAAAAAATGGCTAACTTTACTATACTATAAAACACTAACTATAAATCCAATAGACTATTAAAATAAAACACTTGAAATTATTTCAAGAAAAACAGACATTCATTATTTTCATTACTTTTTATTTCTATCTCAAAACAGAAACTATCAGATTATGTTTATTAAATCATTCCATTTAGTTCTTTCATTTTATGAATGTATGTACTTTACCATTCAAATGTCTTTTTCATTAAGAAGAACAAACCTATAATTTTATATATGACTGGTAAGAAAAGTGAGTTAAAGCCAGAAAAAATTTGGCTAAATCCATAGTCTTTTTATAAATATCAAAACCAAAACAAAACCCAGACCAAATCTTTGAAATTTTAAAGGAATCCATATATTTTTTCAATGTGGAAACTCGGTAAACTTCCCACTTCCAATTGCATAACACAAGAAAGGCTGATTCATAAATCTTCATTTTAGTAAGATGTGATAAATATAAGAAATCTGAAAAATATATTTTCCCCAGGTCAATTTATAATGAAATTTAAATAAGTACCCAAGTCATGGAGCTTTTTTTAATTCAAAAGCTAAAACACATCATTCAAAACTTTTGCAAAAAACATTATATATACATTTTGAAATTTGTAATTTTGTATTGTTCCCATGTAGCACAGTTTCATGCCCAGCCACCCATTCTTTCACATGGCATTCCTTTTATAAATAAAATATTAAGACAATGTCAAACTCAATGAGAGCGACAAAGTCTCAGAATGAGACCAAATGGTGAAACTCTAATCAACCTTTATTTAAGCAACAAGAATAAGTCTTAACCAATTTATTTACACTGTACCATGCACAACAAAATATCATGATTAAAACTTCTTGCTTTCTCATTTTTTCATTCTATTATTGCACAGCCCATAAAACATTTTTCTACTTCTCATCGCATAGTTACCCTCTTTTCAAATGCCATTTAGTCCTCAAGAAACTTCATGGTACACATGTTCTCACACAGGAGCTCTCCCCAAAGTTGATGAAAGCCATAATTTTTCCTTAGGATGCACATATGAAGTTTATGGAAGTGGAGAGGAAAATTCAATACAAATTCTACAATAAGTTCCATATATTCTAAAAAACGTTTCTCTTTAGTGTGATTAATAGGAGTGAAATTTTATTAAAAGACAGAAAAGAGCTGGGGATTTAGCTCAGTGATTATGCCGTCTGTCTTGCAAATGTGAGGATCCGAGTTCAATCCCCAGTACCAAAAAAAAAAAAAAAAAGACAGCAAAGAGATACATATACTCAGTTCCATGGAAGCTGTATTTACACATGTGAACTGAGTGAAAAATAGAATATTGAGTTAGTTTTTTGGAAATAAAGATAAATGGAATATGACGATCAAAGATAAAAATGTTTAAAGCTGAAATGTGTAGCATAAATAGTAATCATTTGGAGTTAGAGGACAAATTTAAGAATGATGTAATGTCTTCCTTTAGAATAAAAGTGTTTATATATATATTTTTTTTTACAAAAGAGAAAAGGTAGAACACAGAAACTTAAAGGATGAGAGGCATCTGTTAATACTTACAAATGACTCCTATAGTCAAAATTAAATTAGCATCAGTCAGAAAATCTTTTTTATGATTTGTGAAAACCATCTAGAATTAGCACTGTAATATTACATCAGGTATGTCTTCTTTAACCCAACTTGTAGCAGTAAAGTGGGTTACAGCTCTAGAAATAGGCAAGAGGAAGAAAACTGGCTTTTTGAGGTTAATAGCTTGTCTGATAATCTATGAAAGCAATGACTACATTTTAAAAAGTTAAGTCAAGGAGGCAAGAAGTATAAGAGAAAATAAAATGTAAGTGAATATCAAATCAGGAAACTAAGCATACAACCTGAAGAGTTCCAGAAAGAAAGAATCAATAAAGGGGAAGAAGTGTCAAAGAGATAATGTAGTAACATGTCCAGAGGTGGAGAAGTTCACATCTGAAAGGCCCTCAAGGGTTGTATGGAAGGATGAACAACATCCACAGTCTCACGCAAGGTTATGAAATTCACAGTACACCAGGAGTGGGAAGGGGCGTGGCAGGGGCTTGCTGGCTTCCACAGTCAATACTTGACGTTAACTGATGTTTTTAACCTTCAGCAAATGTATTGCTTTGATGAAAAACATTATTTAATAATGAATATTAAATTGTAGGCAATGCCATTTATTCTCATATTCAATAGATGGTATCTATAAATGATTTAGAGTTATACCAAAATATTTCAAATTATATTTCTTTTTTTAAACCTTACATTTCTTTTATTTATTTATTTATTTTTGGTACTGGGGATCAAACTCAGGTCCTTGCGCTTATGGGGCAGGCAGTAGAACCACTGAGCTAAATCCCCGGCCCTCAAATTATATTTCTAAAAAGCTACAAATAAATATATACATACATCTGGAGAGTTGAGAATATTTACACGTAAAATCTCTATTTCATGTACTTTTTAGGCTTATACACTTTCTATTAAAAATCAAACAGAAATAAAGCAAATTTCATGATCATGCTGCATAACTTATGTTTAGTCTTTGCCAAAACTTGTCCAAAATGTGCAACCACTGCATGAATATATGACTGTCGGAAAATGCATTTAAACCACTAGAAATATAGCCTGCAGGACTAATAAAATGCACAAATTACCTGCTGTGGGATCAGTAACGGCTTGGCTTGTGATGCCAGACGGCGGCTCCTGCAGCTGGTAAGTGGCATTGGTGGACGGCGTCGTGGGGCTGGTGTTGCTGCTTGTCATATAATGTGCTGGGTATGGAGAGCTGTTGTAATACTGTGCATACTGACCCTGGCCAAAGCTGGGATATGAGGGATAGTCCTACCAAATGAAACCACACAGGAATAATTTGTCAACATGTTTATTTTTTTATTTGCATTTCAAAGTGCAATTATAAATGCTGCTGTTTCTGTTTCTTTTCTGCATTTATATAAGCAAATACACATTTACTGAAGAGCTTAGACTGAAAACAAATTTTATACAAGATGATATGCATTTCTCACACATATTCTATTCTAGCGTACAGTACTAGTAAAATTAACCTCATCCAAAAACTAAACAACTTACCATAAAACACTGCAATAGATATTTTTAAAAGGAAATAAAACAACTCTTGAAAAGCTTAGGAGAGCTCTCATTATAGATTAATATATAAGCAGATCTTTCTTCGTGTAATAAAATCATGCTGTATTTAAAAATATTTCAGAAGTTGAATGGGCTTTATAAATTACCTGCTGTGAACTGTTAAATCCAGAGGAATTTGTGAGTGAATTATTTCCTGTATATAATCCTGACGATGTTGTAAAACTGCTACCTAAAACAAAATGAAAAGAAATATAGCTCACCAAGCCACACAGAATAATGTGACTACTGGAAAATATCATTTGGGTAAGGCACAGTTGGAGTTTGGTTTATCTTCAACACTAGAATCCTTTGACATGAATAACATTTTATTGGTCAACCATTTCAATTTCACTGGAAGATGAAGAATTAAAAAGTAAAGAAGTTTAAATTTCTGATTACAAGATTAATTCATATGAGCTGAGAACAAAATTACACAAAATTACAAATTATACAAAATTAGACCCTGAGTTTTCCATTTCAGTTTGTGAAAACATACTAAGATCTTTACATGAAATATGCTTTGATGGAGGGATAGGAACAGAGGGGAGGGGAAAGAGATGAAAAAGATTAAGATGTGTTATGTACAGGTACCAACTCCTCAGAAGGAATGTGATCATTATATAGTAGAAACGTATACTAAAAATAAAATAATTAGAAAGAGAAAAAACCTCCAGAATATATAAAGAACTCCTCTAATGCAACAACAAAAGAAATGAATCAAATTTTAAGAATGAGCAAATGAGTTGAACATAGATCCGAGAATAATATACAAATGCTGTACATTTTCCCAGATATGAAAATGTACAGAAAAAAGAAATATGCATAGTGTAAAATGAATGGATGTTTAAGGTTCCTATTATCTCAAATACTGTAATGCTACTTCGAAGAATTTACAATGACTTAAAATGTCATTATTTACATGGTCATTATAATGGCCCACTGGGAAAGCTATTTCATTATTTCATTCCACAAAAGAACAAATGGCAGCACTCAAAGAATTTGTTACAACAAAAACCAAGAAGGAAAATGGTCAGTGTTTTATCTATTACATGTTACCATCAAGTCAGCATTCTACTTGTTGAATGCCCTTATTCAAACAATAAACAGTAGGCACTGTGCAGAATGAAACATAAGACCAAATCTTATTCCTGATATTATTTACTATCTTACTGTTAAGCTGTACAAAACAAAAATATGCTATTTTTGATGCTTCTATTGGTAAAGATTTTTAAAAAAACATCAGGGACTGGTAATTGTGTAAAAAAGAAAAGCTATTTATAAACTGCAAAATGAGATTTAAACAGGCATGAGATTTCTATTGGTTTATTGAGCTAATACTTAGGAAATTTTGTCTACCATTTAACCCAGAAATTTTGAAGTCAGGAATTTACCCCAAGAAAAAAATTATGAATTTATTCAAAGATGATCTACAATGCTGTTTCTAACAAGTATATTCAGAAAGCAGCCCCAAGTTCTCAGTAAGTGCTATTCAGAAAATGGAATACTTGGAAACTATTATTGATGTTTCATGACATGGAAAATTTTTCCACATTCTTTTGTGAAAATAAAAACGAAAACAACAATACTATTTTTGTTGATCTCATTAGAGCACCAAAATCTCTCGTTATCTCTGAAGTAATGAATCTACACTCACTTCATATTCAAACATGTACATTTCTAAATTTTCTACCTTAGAACCTCTGTGTTGCTTGAGAAATAAAAGCCATTTTTAAAATTAAAATTTTATCACAAATGAGTGGGAGAGGCAATAAACGCACTGGTAAAACCTGGAGGAAGTCTTCAATGTGAACTTGTTATTCATAGGTTGCTTCAAGTATAAAACATGGTAGTTGGTATATGACAATTATTTGCCTACTACTGAACATTTAATTACTGGTTTAAGAGTCAAAAAACATAGATTAGAGTTTTTCATTCATCAGGTATGAATTATTTGGATCTCGAACAAGTTACATTGGCACTCTAAGACATTATTTTCTTATCTACAAAAATTCTACTTCACAGAGTCCTTAAACATCAAGTGTGATAATGTTTTAGAAAGCACAATGACCAGCACCATGGAAGGCTGAAGCAAGAAGATCACAAGTTAGAGCTTAACCTGAGCAGATTCTATTTCAAATGAAAACATAAAGGTTTGGGGATGTAGTTCAGTGTGAAAGTTCTGGGTTCAATTCCCATACCTACTGCAAAAACCAAAAACCAAAAAACAACATATTATCAGTCACACAAACAGGCATTATTTAAAATAGCAAAAACTTCTAAAATTCTCCTCTGCATATCTTTTTCCTCTTTTTAGTTTCACAAATTAGATAGAAATTACTTAATATCTTTATATATCTAGAATGCTTCTTCTCACCTATCAAGCATCTATGAACTTTGAAAACCTGATCCAAAAAGTTATTTTTATTAAGAAGGGAAACTATTTCCTAAGACAGTTTCAAACTTATTTATCACACAGACTCATATTTGAGGTTTCTTTCTTTTTTTTTTTTTTTTGGTATCAGGGATCGAACTCAGGTCCTTATGCTTGCAAGGCAGGTGGCAGAACTACTGAGCTAAATCCCCAGCCCTTGAGGTTTCTTCATTTGTACATTTCTGTCCATTGTTCAAGATTCCCAGAACACCTACCTCATCTAAGAGCTTGTACACTATTAATGCTCCACCACAAGCACCAGGGCTTCCAGCATGGGGTTTAACAGTGTTGTTCATTTGCATGTGACAATCACATATTTATTAAACATAAATGTCAGGCCCATAGTGATAACTGCATAGGAATGAAAGAATGATTGGGATCTCACAGCACTTATCAGGATAATATCAGTTTTATTGTGTTTTATAAACATTGGAACTCATGGGCATATTACTCATTCCTTGTGCATTTTTTTGTCAGAGAACAATTAATTAACAACATTATATATAAAGCAAATTTTAAATGATAAACAGTTTAAATCCTTTGTGAAATGAAATCTGAACTTCTTTTGGAAAAAGCTGTGCTTTTTAAAAACTTCAGTTATTATATACATTTGATAGGAAAAATTACTTTGCATTATGACCTGTTACTTTTATTTAAACTATACATTTTTAGGTTATAACTTGCTACTTTCATTTAAATGGCACATTTTTGAGCAATAAATACTGACCTCAATAATCCCTATCCACTAAAAAAGGAATAAGACGTAGAAAATATATTTTAAAATGGATGTTTTCATTCTATAAGTTATTCCCTGGAACAAAGTAGAAAAGACCATGGAAGCTATATTGGCACATACAGGCCACTAGGGTATGGCCAAGTAAATCACAGTTCAGTGCTCCAAATTGTACCCCAGTGACTTTCCAGACTTAAGGCTACTTCTAAGACTGTACATTAGCTGGAACTCAACATAAGTTATACTCATTTACTGGCTGACTGCAGGCTGAGATTCCATTCCATTTAGTGTGCTGAAGCCAGAGTTTAATGGCACCCCAGTGGCCTGAGAGACTTAATGCAACTTCCAAACATCTCACTTGCTTCAGGGCGAGGTGTACAGATTAGAGAATCAGGCTTAGGCCATATTAATTTTTCATCACCAGAATCAAGTTTGCAGGGCTGCTTCACCTGCCTACAGTAGGACTCAGGCACTCAGAGCTGCTTTCTTGGGCCAGGCTACCAGCATTCAACTTCTACCACCGCTTCCTATACTGCGTTCTTAGCCATCATTGTCTCTCAAGGCAAGAGAAACTGTCTCTATTGCGTGTGACTGATCTTTTCACTCTCCTATTTTAAAAGTAACCTTTAGTGACTCCCTGTAACCCTCAGAATAAAAGACAAATTCCTTAGCAGGGCTTATTTATAGGCCTTAGCCAGTCTCTTCCCTGTTTATCTTTTGGACAAGTTTGGTCTCCACCCAGAAAGCCCCATCCCCACCGAACATCCCAGCCTAACACTGATGAACCAACATGCAGCTCTCCTAAATTCTACTTCTCACAGCTTTTATTTGGTCCTGTCAAATCCTGGCTACCTTTTATTGAACTTCATAATTTAGCATAGGTTAAAAACAGCCATCCTTAAAAAAGCCCTCCAGACCCCATTTCCTCTTTCCCCTAAGATTTATGTCTATCTCCTTATTTACCTACCTTCCTATCTTTAGAATGTGTATCTATCATTCAATTCACCAATCTGTCTGTGTGATATATACGTGTGAGTATATTCACAATACTATACATCCATGACTTGATAATCAGCATTTAAAATGAATTACTACTGGTTAATTAAGCAGTAAAATAACAAGTCCTAATTAAACCTATTAGTCTCACCCCCTATAATACAGGCTAACGACAAATACTGGAGCATATACATGACTGGATATTTTACCTGACCCATAAAACATCCCCAGAGCACAAAATATAATAACAGTAAAAATAGATAACGCCCACTAGGTACCTACTATATTATTAGAGAGTATACTGATCTTTTCACATGCTTTATACTCTGAAACTTGATATTATAGGGAGTATCAACATTCTGCAGTAAAGAAACAATGAGGGCCCAGGGATTTAGCTCAGCGGCACTTCGCCTGCCTCAAAAGTGCAAGGTCCTGAGTTTGATCCCCGGTACCAAAAAAAACAAAAACAAAGAAGCAAGGAAACTAAAATTCAAACATGGGTCTGTCTGATTTTACTCTGTATTGTTTTATGGAAAGTTTAAAAATTCATTAAAATTTTCTCATGGATAATTCTATAGGATTTAAGTATAATAAACACACACACACGAAGCAAAATAGAAGTGACAAGAACTTAAAACTTTTGGAAAGCTTACACTGAGCTAGGCTCCAGAAACCTGCTTTACCTACTGATTCCTCACAACCACTTCACAAGGTAGATATGATCATATTCCCCATTTTACAGATGTAGAAATTGCCCAAGGTTATGGGCAAGTGTGGCAGGACTGGGATTCAATCCCAGGCCATCTAGTTCCAGATTCCAACCTCTTCATCCCCATAGTATATTGCCTCTCAAGATAGCAAGATTTTTTCTTCTAACTCTGTAATTTTTTAAAGCAATGTCTTCAAAATACAGCCAATAAATGGCCTGTTAGTCCTCAGGAGTGCTTGTTGAAAGGCATTCATTTGGGACTTCCCTTGAAGCCAGGAATCACAGTCTTGTTGAGGCAGAAGAGCTTGTGTAAGATCTGAACATTCACATATTTACCAAACACCTATAGTGCCTCATTTTTATGAAGGAAAACCTTATCTACTTAAATAGCTTACTATCATATTACTACCACCATGTTTTAGTACCAATTTCAATAGGTGTTTTAGAAACTGCTTCCAAAACAGGTAACTAGGATAAGCTTTTTTTTTTTTTTTAACACAAAGAAAGTAGTCATATTCTTCAAGAGAAGAAACTTCTCAGAGCCTCTGTGTGGGGCATTTGTGGTTCTTAAGCAGGGCTAAAAACTGTATGGAGCAAAAGGTCCCACAGTGAGAACTGATCTGATGCAGATTTCAGGCCAAGATAGTTTTCCCTGAGGTTTGGAACACCAGAAAGCAAAGTCAAAATAGCAATCGCCATGTCCCAAAGAAGGCTTCAGTACAGAGGCTGCTACACCTGCCTCCTCCCCCATGCAGCTAGCAGGAGTGTTTGTAGAGAAGGATGCTGTACACCAGGCTTGAACCTGGAGACAACAGAGAAAACAGGAACAGAAAAAACTCCCTTCTATAGCATCAATTCCTTGAAAGTCCTCACTGGACTTACAAGATTCTTTACTTACATCCTTAGATCACAGAATCAGGTTTAATGTTAGGAACTCTTTTATCAAAATAATACAGAAGTATTTTCCTTTCTAGACACAAATGACTTTATGAGAAAAATCATGACCAGATAAATAAAATACACCAGAAAAATTCTATGATAAAATGTTTCAATTTTTAATTGATTTTTTAAAATGCATGTTAGTAATGCAGACTAATGATGTTTATTTTGGGGAATTGGCGTATACTTACAACAAATACGTCAAGCATTTTCAATCCCTTTAACTCCCCTTTCCCTTTTCTCCTCTCTCTGCCTGATTCCTTTCTCTACTTCCAAGATTCTATCTTCTACTTTCCTTTCGTTTCTCCTTTAATCCATTCATTCTTTTATATTTTAGGTTCTTCATATAAGAGAAAACATGATAGCCACTTTTTTTTGTCATACGAAATCATGAAAACTCCACCAGGTAGATAGAATTCCCAGTTAGAATCCATAATTTTTCAATCAAAGAATTTAGCAGAGATTGGTTCAAGTCATTATTGCTCCAATAATTCTTGGTAGAATCTGGAATGAAGTTGTTCTCCAAGTAGGATAGGGTGGTGGTACCTTATACCCATTAGTTAAAAGGAAAGCCTGAGCAGGGAAGGTGGCTCAGCAGGAAAGCACTTGCCTACCACAGGTGAGGCCTTAGGTTTGAGCCCAGTGACAAAAAAAGGAAAATCTTATCTATCTTATCTACTTAAAAACTCTACTCTTCTGTACAAATATAGCCATAAATTTCTGTGGGTTTCGTTGTTGTTATTTTAGCATGGAAGGAGGACACTCATTTCTAGAACACTGAAAAAAATCTTTCTTTTCAGAATATCCCTAAGAGATTATCTTTCATTCCACTGGCTTATTTTAAAGCTGAAAATTTTTACACTGAATGGAAAGATTATATATCTGTAATCACAAAACAACAACTTTTCAGGTTAGTTCTATCAACAGTATCCACTGGTACTTTTTACAGGGACAACTACTGCTCTAGAAGTTGTTGTGGAGCAAAAACTATGGGTGCCATGAGTCTATACCTCAAGGAAAGCATAAAAACTCCACAAAGTCATGAAGACAACACAGAGAAACACTGGCTTGCATCACTTTCTTAGGCACCATAAGCTCTGACACAGGGCTGCTGGGTGACAGACATGGAGACAGCTGGTTAGATTGGGAGAGAAAATACAATACTTCATAGGAAAGGGCAAGAACTGCATTGTGGCATAGGGTAGGGATAAGATTTTGAGTGAAGATCAGGGTGATAGTTTTACAGAGAAGTAGGGAGGGGGTGAGGGTGAACGACAGAAGTGTCTTGGTTATTTAAGAAAAACAGCTCAGAAAAAGAACTAGGATTCTTTAATGGAAAACCCCAAGCGTTTAAATGTTCAACTTATCCACATTATTATATCGGGACACCAGAAATGTTATGATTCTGATTCTGCTTGTGAAGAGAGGAGGGAGAGCTAGGAAGCTATTATCTTTACAATAATAAATACAAGGTTATATGTGTTTATCTGGGTTTGGAGGGGAGAGTTTGGGTTTGGGGTGGAGGATTAGTGGAGGTCTTAGCTACTTGCTAAGAATCCCCATGTATGGCCTCCTGTATTAATTCAGGGTGTGGTCACTGCCATCCTGAAAATTTACCTTGCTTAATACCTTTTTCCCCTCTCTCACTGCTTCTGTTAGTCTCCATTTTCCAATCCTCCAAGGCCTAGCTCATGTCCTATCTTTCCAATAAGCCTTCCTTTACTATGCCTATTTGTACTGATTTTACCTTCTAGGAGATTCAGCTCACTAATAATTGACATTGTGTAATTTACCTCTTTATTAGACCAGTCTTAAACAAGTTCTCCTTAGTCTTGTCTTCATCCTGATCCTAAGTCCTTAAGTTCATTTGTATATGTATCAAATCTGTTTCACACAACGATGAATATGAGTAAACTATGTCTGACTGTGTCTTTGAAAGGCTCCATCTTGACTCAAGTAAATGGAAAAGAAAACTATCACTTGAAGACTTTAATTCAGGGCAAGGGGTGGAAGGTTTCAGTAAGAACACAGCCTCTGAAGGGGTCAGGTATAGGGTCAAGAGGAAGGCTTTTCATAGTTTTGCAGAGAGTCTTTGAGGAAGATGGTGGGGGCAATGGTCAGTTTGAAAGGCTACCTTGAAGGCTCACAAAAGATATCAAGAGAGAAAGTCAACATTTTTATTTTTTCAGAAATAAAAATTTTTTTAAAAGAGGGAAATATTTAGAAATTAAAAAAACAAGGAACGGAAAAGTGATCAAAGAAATAATTGAGCTTATTTTTCAAATACTATCTGGAAGACCGGTTGCTGATTTTGTATACTTTGATAATACATAAAGAGTTATTCTTGAAAGATCAGATATTATGTACTGAATGCTTATATAAAATTATTGAATTATCACTTAATTATCAAATTATGTACACTATAAATGTGTAGGATTAAAATAATAACAAATATAAAGAAAGATTTTCATCATAATTTTAGATTTAAATATATAAAGATTATTAAATGCAAGACCTATAAGCATGTTCTGGAGTTAAAATATTTTTGTTATCTCCAAGAAATAAAGTTCAGCACAATTTCAGATTAAGTACATTTTTAAGTTGATTAAATGCCATAGATTTTGAACAGATCATAAAATGTCATGGATTTTAGCCTTGAGTACCACTAGAGCCCAGAGATGGTACAAGAACTTCACACATGTGGCATCCTAGCTTAAAGTTAACCTGGTTAGTCCAGCTATTGGCATCTTAACTGAATAGTGATGCTGTGGTACAGACACAGCCCTCCTAAGAGACTACTCACTCTGTAAGTCCATGTGTTGGTGACATGTCACAAGCATATTGATGAAAATAAGAGTTTTGCCTGTATATGAAAAACCTCAAAATCAGAATGCAATAATACTTTATGTTGTTAATTCATTTTGAGTTCATTTGTATATATGGTGAGAGATGGAGTGTAGTTTTATTCTTTTGCACATGTATATCCAGTTTTTCCAGCACCACTTATTGAAAAGACTGTCCTTTCCCCAGTAAGTATTCTTGTCACTTTTGTTGAAAATTAGTTGACTATAGAGCCATAGATTTTTTTTCCTGGGCTTTTTATTCTGTTTCATTAATCTATGTGTTTGTTTTTAATGCTAATACCATGCTGTTTTGGTTACTGTAGTTTTGAAGAATATGCTGAAGTCAGTATGATACCTCCAGCTTTATTCTTTTTGCTTAAGATTGCTATGGCTCACATCATGTGTTTTTGGTGTATATTTACATTTTGATATTTCCATTTATTGCTTTAGGTAATTTCTAACATCACCTCATGAGACAGCTGAGTAGGATCTTTATCTCCATTCAAAAAATGTAGGGGATGAGGATTTCCTTGTACATAGCTTCTTGGTTAGAGAGTGACCACTGCCTCTATGCTCAGGTCATTGTTTTCTAACATACCACACCAAAACTACCCTTTAGATTTGCTGAACTGGTAATGTTGAAAGAGAATTAAATATTATAAGAAGTAGATTGATTTTTGTTTAAAAATCATACATACACAAAAAATAGAGATGACACCTAAGAAGTATAATAAATTTGGAATTTTTAAAAAATTCTTTAATTTCTAAAAGACTTTAGTATAACTCTTTTTTAGGTTAGTAAATTTAAAAGCAGATTATATAAATTCAAGGACAGTATACGACAAGATTTTCCTTTCTTCCTGTCACTGTGAAGGGTTCCTACAGAGAAAGGGTGGCAGCCTTGTCAACCATAACAAACAAGAAACAGTCTTGCTAGAAGATCCTGTAGGGCTACCCAGTCCCATAGGTGTTAAGCAATTACAGTTTAAAAACAAAACAACCCCGAAAGCTTTTATTCATACATTTCTACCTTTTCATAGTTAAGAACACAGCCTATATTGATTTATAACATGATTTAAGATATTAGATCAATGTTTTCAGTGTGATTTAACCTAGAGAACAATGCCCAGTCATAACCTCAAAAAACTTTCTTTTTTTAAAAAAAAGGAATAGCATGTAGGTCAAAGGTCTACTTCACAGAGAACAACGACTCACATTAAAAACCCGAATCTCAGCCAAAGTAAGAATGCTGGAACCTGCTGGGGCCTGTCTGTGCTTCCATATTTTAGAGCGTTTTCTAGCACTTACTCAGCAAGCAGGATGCTGTTTGTCCCTTGTGTATTTTCACAGAAGTCCATTTGCTTTCCTTCCGTGGCCTCTTTGCCATGGGCTATGTCCATCATTGGGCACGATCTATGCGGCAGAAGTTAGCACAGGTCCCTGGGGGGCTGCCTCAGAAGGCCAGATGGGTTATTGAAAGCCAGACCTTTTCCCCTTCCATAAAAGATGGCTCCTAAAGCACCAAGTTTTCATTTGTATCCTACTTTATTTTCAAAGAAAATTTTAACTTAAGTAATAAAGATCACAAGCCTTTACATTGGCTTTTCTTGATATATTCCTGCATATTTTAATTAAAATAACTCAACTAAACAAAAAATTGGTATTGGTCATAAATTACTGCTATACCTGGATTTAAAGAGATTTACATACAATTTTTACCACTTTTGGTAACACAAGATGCCAAAAGAACTGAAACGGAATGTTACTTAAAAAAAAAAGTGAACCTAGCAAAAACCCCCACAAAACCTGAGTGTAAAAAAAGGCAAAAAATAAAAAATAAATGAGTTGACTGGCAAAGTAATTAAGAATACTGACACATGGGTGTACGCATCCACAATGATTCTCCAATCCCTATCCCATCAGGCCATTTTATGTCTGAAGGTATGAATCTCAAAAGTTTTATCATAGCAAATAATGAAAAGGCTTAATAAATATTTCACTCAGACTGTATCTTTTGGAGTCATTATTTTAGAAAAAAATCTATCTGTAGATAGTGAAAAACTTTCAAAGCATAACAGCATATTTTGCTGAGGTTCTAAATGACCAATAAGTGGAACAGTTCAATTATATATTCGAAAAGCTATAGTGAGGCGATCAAAGGCAACAAGAGTGATGTTCTTAGATTATCCTCACTTCATCATGAGCCATGGGTACCTGAGGTGTGGTGAGAGGCAGGGATGTGTGCCCTTCCATAAATCCTTTTGCACACTTCTGCCCTGATTTACTGTTTCTCTTCACTAGGTTGAATGCCAATCTCTTTGGCAGAACAAACAACGTAGACATAGAGTTAGAATTTGAGTTATTTTTTTCTCTAAGTGAGAGCAATAAAGCTGAAAGGAAAATAAACAAAGCAGAGTTTCCAGGGCTTGTGGGCTTAGTACATGTACATCTGTGCAGTGCCTCCCATCTCTCATGGTAAATCCTGACACCTTCCCTCCTATAGAATGACAGGAATGCCCCACACCATCACTGCTATTCTGGGGCAATAAAATGCTTAAGTGAGGCATTTGGTACCTCTGTTATGGTGATTCTGAGGTATCTCTAACCAGCTCACAATCTACTAATTGGAGAAGACTATTTTCTTTTTTAAAATTTCTTTTTAGTTTTAGTTTTATAGTACTGGGATTGAACTCATGACTTTTTCACTGAGTTACATTCCCAGCCCTTTCTATTTTGAGAAAGAGTCTTGCTAAGTTCTCCAGGCAAGACTCAAATTTGTGATCCTCCTGTCACAGCCTCCCAGAGCACTGGAATTACAGGTATGTGCCATCAGCTATTAACTGAATTTTTTATTATGCTATATTTCAGATTCACTTTTGCAGGTAAATGTTACTATAGTCTTTGTGAATCTTATTTTCTAACTTTCATTGGGGCAGAGACCTCTTGATAGTTAACAATTATTAGTAATAGTAGAGAGATAAAAATACAAATGAAGATGGTCACCACCTTCAACAGTCTAGAATCAACAGAGCATAGTTATGGAAGATTGGGTTTTCCCAAAGCTGAGGTTTAACCAGTTAAGTGACACAACTTCACTTTAATGTTTTATTTTCATGCGTGTAAAATCTTTTGCAAGTGAACTATACACTTTCTTACCTCCAACACACTACTAAGGAAAATCTCATTTCATTACGTGATTCAGAACCATCATTATGAACATAGTCTACTGCTTTTGTGCTAGATGAACTATCTATATGGTGTGTGGGATTTAAATAGATAGTGATGTTACTGGCATCTCTGAAACTTGCATTTTTAAAAAACCAAAACTAAGAGCTTGATTTTAAGTCAGTTGCCATTTTTACATAAATGGAAAATAAAGGCTGTTTGTGACATACTGAGCAGATAGTCTGTAAAATTTGTCAGTAAATCTGAGGCTATACTAACTACTCCTATGTGGTTTTCTCATTAAGTGTATATGCATGCTGTGGGCACATGTATGGGCACACACAAACTCACACATAACACCCTTCAATTAGTGCGCAACACAGAAAGCACCATCTACATTTTCTGCACAACAAACCCTGCGTTCTCCAAGCTCTTTTCCCTTCTACACCTACCCCTTCAACTAGTGTGTCTGCGGAAAGTCTGCCAAGGGTGTGTGGAGGAAAACTTCCGCAGACCATTCCAAATTTTCTTCCAGAAATATTAAGACTAACATTGGAGAACAAGAAGATATCAAAAACAAACAGGCAAGGATTTCACTTCCTCAGGGTGAACTCTACAGTTGTCAATGAATAAGAACAGTTTTGTCTTCATCAGCAGAATTTAAATTTCTAATCTTTCACTAGTTGCAGAAAAGAAATCAAGCAGAAATAGATTTTTTAGTAATCTTGCAGCAAAAGTAAAAGCAATAAGATTTCCTAATCATTGAGATTTTATTTCAGGGGATTTTTAGGGCTAGTATATGCAAAACAAAAATCTATCTCATCCTTGTTTGGCCTAAAGTGGCACAGGCCATTGTTACAGAAGCCTGCCTGCCATGACAGAGCATTGAACATTAGTGTAGAAGGGTCCAGAAGGATCATCTGGACTAAATGTTGGCACCAAGCAAGGCTGGCCCAGCTCCAAGGCTCCACAGTGGTGAAAAGGCCAGGAACTGCCAAATAAATCTGTTCCTTAAGAGCTGTGAAAGTGTGAAAGCACAAACAGTGCTTGGAAATGGGTTCTCTAAAAAATTTTTCTGGAGCTTCACCAGCAATAAAGCAATGACTAGTTATATATCTAGCTGTGTAATACAGTGTCTCAGTTTTAAAGACCACCTCTATCCTTAGATATAAGTACTATAGGCAACAACATTGTGGCTTTTTGTAGTTTTCTCTAGGTACTGCAATTTACTTAGATGTGTGTCCAATATGGCAGAATCAGACTGTTCTCCATTTGAATTCTGAGTTGCAATCCTTGAGTAACTGCTTATACTGTAGAAACTAAATTAATGCTAACTTTATGCATTATTCATTATTTTCACATTCATAGCCTTTAAAGTCATTGTTCAGAGTTGTAAAGATTAAATGAGATGGTATAAATGAAATCAGTATAATAGTCTTTGGCATATAAAAAGTGTTCAGTAAATGTCAGTTATTATTTTATTTTGTTATAAGGGCACTATAGTCTTCCACTTCTACACAGCAAAGCTTGTCACATCCCCATCTTCTAAACTAAATTTCACTTTAAATGCCTATCTTTTTTTCTTTATTTCTACTCATTCCTTGAGCTCAAAGTAGAGATGTGACTGCAGGATGACTATGGCACAAGGATGGATGTAGTTGATTCTCCTTTCCTACCATTATATTTTAATGGTTCTTCTGTACTTCCCACCCTTCTGCCACTATCAATAGCCCATCATTACTGTGGCCAATGTCGGGAGCAATGTTACATAATTTTAGGGAAAAATCATTTGGTTAGCTTAGTTTTGCCTACAGCCCAGCTATGGAATTCTGAGACATAATTCCATTTTGGCCTCAGTCACAAGTGAGACCTCAATGATCCAGTGATGCTGTGATTCTCCAGGACAAGAAACATCCTGGGAGCTGAAAATATCCTGGGAGGAACAAACATCTACTCAGTTCCTCATTGTTCTTGGATTGTTACATCTTATTTATGCAGGATGTACTGAACTCTCTGCAAGTCATTTGTTACATTTGTTTCTCCCCATGTACTGAATACTGAATAAAAGGTGCAGTAAGCTGGGGGCTTTTGTCTTTGCCATCCAGAGGAGCACTGATTAGATCCAAAGCTCAGCTTCTTCTCAGTCTCATTTTTCTACCTTTCCTGTAATTTGTAATGTACTGCCATGGCTTGTAGGAGACTAGGACTTACTGCAGAGGTTCTAGTAACGTCCCCTTTCCCTGTTCCCTACATTTGGCACCCAACGTGGATGTGAATCGGATCCAAGGGTGAACTCGCCTGTGAGACAAACTCGGAGTAAGAGAGACAGCACACGGATCTCCCAGAACGATTTCCAGACTTGGACAAGGGACACTGGTGGTAAGTGTGTCCAGCTGGGGGTAATTTTCTAACTTTGCTGAGTTACAACTATGGGTCAGTCTCTTGTCATCGGAGCAGCATAACTTTGGCAAATTACTTAAGTCGCTGTTAAAGCAAGCTATGTATGTACCTAGTACCTAAGGATGCTGTGATAGATTTGTTAAAAGACATAGAAATGTACATCCCATCTTTTCCCCAGGAAGGGACAACTAACTTAATAGCATGGGAACATGTAGGTACCATTCGCTGTGAGGCCCAGCGAAGGGGTGATCATCTCTCCCTACCAAATGCTCCCCACTTGGGCCTTAGTCCACTCTGCTCAGAGGTCAGAGTTGCTAGCCATTTTATTTGTGATTGAAAACTTCCCTCCCCAACCTCTTAATATTTTAAGTGATTCCTCTTATGCAATTTGGTTGACTCAAAGACTGGAAGGATCTATGGTCTGTTCTACCTTAGAGCCTAAATTATTAAACTTGTTTTTAAGATTATAAAAGGCCATATGTCAAAAAATTTCTCCTGCCTTAATAACTTGGGTGAGAGGTTTTGCCTGTGTCCTAACAGATAATGATGAAACCTTGTGGCTGCCCTCCTGGAATGTGAGACCATGGGTCTCACTGGTGGAACTACCAACATCTTGGAGAATGGGTGATAGCACCCCGGCTGAGAGCCATGAGCCAGCTGCACCTGAGAGACCCACCTCACCAGCAATGACCAACAAATCCACAGCGGGGTCCAGGATTGAGATGATGTCCCCAGAGGAAGAATAAACATAGATTAAAAAGGGGGGAGCACAACTTGAAAATGTTTTTACATTTATTGGTATAAAAGTACTTGCATTCCTTCTGATTCTAATCTCAAGAGATCTCTGTTAATTCACTAGAAAAGTTTTTGACCAGTCTTATACACAATTATAAACCTAAAAATCATGAAAGGGATATTATAATTCAATTTGGACAAATATATGTGAGTACACTCTCATTTTATAAATTGTCTTATATGGCCCAGCACCCAGAAGGAAGCTCCCCGCCTCCATCCCAGGCTCCTAGGGCAGAGAGGGTGAGCCGCGTGGGCACCAGAAGAACCACCCTCCCGTGGAAATGAGAAGACACATAAACAAGCCTCAAAAACAGACTTCTGGATCACCTACAGCAACCCCAAAGGGAAACGAGATGAAACAATCTGATACTCAACCACCTGGACTCTCTGAACTGACAACAAAAGAGGATCTGGGAAAAATGAAATCAGAAATAATTACTCAGATAACAGCAAAGATTGTGCTCATGGTGCAAGATAAGATTAATAAATCTAGAGAGGACACAGACAAAAAAATAGAGGATCTGAGGAACATGATGGAATCCCAACATAGGAAACAAATGGAATCCATAAAACAGATACAAACAGATTTCCAAGAGATTAAAAACTCCATCGAAAGTCTGAGCAGCAGAATGAACCAATGTGAGGATAGAATTTCACATATAGAAGATAAGATTGCAATTAGTGACCAGGAAAATAAAAATTGCTTTAAAATTGTAAGGGAACAGGAGAAATCAATCCAGCAGCTGCTAGATAATGCAAAGAAGAATAACATAAGACTGATTGGAGTCAATGAAGAAACAGGAGAGAGTGAAGATGACATAAAAAAACTGTTCACAGAGGTGATGGCAGAAAACTTCCCAAGGAGGGGAAAAGAACTTGACATACAGATAAGGGAGGCATATAGGACTCTAGCTAGCCTTAATAAAAAAAAAATCTACACATAGGTATATAACAGTTAGGATTCCAGAAATCCAACAGAAGAACAAAATTCTACAAGTAGTGAGAGAAAAACAAATCACATACAAAGGAAAGCCCATCAGAATCACAGCAGACTTCTCAATGCAAACCCTCAAGGCAAGAAGAGCTTGGAGTGATGTATTTCAAGCCCTAAAGGAAAACAGCCTCCAACCCAGACTGATGTACCCTGCAAAACTATCTTTCAAAATTGATGGAGAAATAAGATACTTTCATAACAAAGAGGACCTCAGACACTTCATGAATACCAAACTGGCATACCAAAAAATTTTAGACAATACCCTAGGAAAAAACAATGAGGATCACAACCCCAGGAAACCCAGCAGAATGAATCCATTGGGCATGACAAATTCAATGCAAAGGGGGAGAATCCAACAAAAAGAAAAAGACATGACAAGGGTTTTAAAACTTTTCATCTTGAAATTGAAAGGGAAGCAATACTCCCAAATTCATTCCTGGAAGCAAGCATCACCTTGATCCCCAAAGCAGAGAAAGACCCAACTGAAAAAGAGAACTATAGGCCAATCTCACTAATGAACATAGATGCAAAAATCCTTAATAAGATACTGGCAAACAGAATGCAGAAGATCATCAAGAAGATCATACACCCTGATCAAGTGGGATTCATCCCAGGGATGCAGGCATGGTCCAATATACGAAAATCATTCAATGTAATACACTATATCAATAGAGCCAAGAACAAAAACCATAGGATTATCTCCATAGATGCAGAAAAAGCATTTGACAAAATCCAACATGCATTTATGATAAAAACCCTAGAAAAAATTGGAATAGATGGTCTCTACCTCAAACTGATAGAAGCCATCTATGAAATACCAACAGCCAGTATCATACTAAATGGTCAAAAACTGAAATCCTTCACACTAAAATCAGGAAAAAGACAAGGATGTCCACTATCACCACTCTTGTTCAATATAGTTCTGGAAACATTAGCCACGGCAATTAGATAAGAGAAAGAAATAAAAGAAATAAAGATAGGTAATGAAGAAGTCAAATTGTCATTATTTGCAGATGACATGATACTCTATATAGAAGACCCCAAGAACTCCACCAAAAGTCTTCTAGAGTTAATAACCAAATTCAGTCAAGTAGCTGGTTACAAGGTCAACACACAAAAATCAATAGCTTTCCTCTACAAAAATGACAGACACACTGAGAGAGAAATAGGGCAAATAATTCCTTTCACAATAGCATCCAAAAAACTGAAATACCTAGGAATCATCCTAATGAAAGAAATCAAAGACCTCTTCTCTGAAAACTATGGCACTCTGAAAAGAGAGATTGAAGATGATATCAGAAAATGGACAGACATCCCCTGCTCCTGGGTAGGAAAGATTAATATAGTGAAAATGGCCATACTTCCAAAACTGCTATATAGATTTAATGCAATTCCAATTGAGATCCCAGCAGCATACTTCATAGACCTCGAGAAAACAATCCAAAAATTCATTTGGGAGAAGAAGAGACCCAGAATAGCAAAAGCAATTCTAGGTAACAGAGACATGGCAGGGGGTATCACAATCCCCAACCTGCAACTCTACTACAAAGCTACTGTGATAAAAACAGCATGGTACTGGCAAAGAAACAGGCTTGAGGACCAGTGGAACAGATTAGAAGATGCAGAAACAAGGCCAGACACACTCAGCCATCTCATCTTCAACAAAGGAGTCAAACACCCCCACTGGAGGTAAGATAGCCTCTTTAATAAATGGTGCTGGAAAAATTGGGCCTCAACTTGCCAAAGATTAAAACTAGACCTATATCTCTCACCATGAAGTAAACTAAAATCAAAATGGATTAAAGATCTAAATATTAAAATAGAAACTCTGAACCAGTTGGAACAGAGGTTAGGTAGAACCCTTGAAGACATCGGTGTAGGAAAAGATTTTATGAACAAAACCTCAGTTGCCCATGAACTAGCACAAACAATCAACAAATGGGATCTCTTCTTATTAAAAGGCTTCTGCACAGCAAGAGAAACCACCAGCAGTGTGAAGAGACAACCCACAATGTTGGAAAAAATCTTCACCTGCTCTTCCTCAAACAAAGGTCTACTATCTTGAATCTATAAAGAACTTAAAAAGATCAGACCTCCCAAATTGAAAGACCCAATCTGAAAATGGGCATCTGAAATGAACAGACATTTCTCAGAAAAGGAAGTAGAAATAGCAAATAAATACATGAAAAAATGTTCAACATCACTGGTCATTTGAGAGATGCAAATGAAAACAATGCTGAGATTCCACTTCACTCCAGAAAGAATGGCTGCTAACATGAAATCAACCAATAACAAATGCTGGCAGGGCTGTGGGGAAAGAGGAACCCTGCTCCACTGCTGGTGGGTGTGTAGACTGGTGCAACCACTGTGGAAATCAGTATGGAGATACCTCAAAGAACTAGGACTGGAAGTCCCATTTGACCCCGCTATTCCACTGCTGGGGATCGTCCCCAAAGAATTAAAAGAATCATACCACAGTGATATATGTGCACCCATGTTCATAGCAGCACAGTTTGTAATAGCTAAAACTTGGAAACAGCCCAAATGTCCACCAGCTGGAGACTGGATAAAGAAAATGTGGTTTTTTTAATAAAATGGAGTACTACTCAGCCATAAAAAATGAGAAATTAGAGACATTTATAGCTAAGTGGATGCACATTGAGGCGATACTCTTAAGTGAAATAAATAGGACACACGTGTAAATACCGAATAGTTTCTCTGGTGTAACAAACTGAAAGTGTAAATTAGTACTAAATGTATAATAGGTAATGTGAAATAGGAAGAAAAGGGGCAAAGGGGAAGGAAGTGGGAGGGCTAAGGGAAAGGATAGAAGGGAATGGGATTAATATAAGAAAATGGAAAAACAGGAACAAAATCTTTGTAAATAGGGAGGACTGGAGGTGTTGAAGGGTGGGCTGGGCAAGGATGAAAAATAAGAACCAAGAGAGACTACGTAAAGGTGCAAATTTCCAATGATGAATGTCATTATATTGTATACCTAAAATGTACCAATGATTAGAATGAATAATCGAAATGCAAAATAGGAAGAAAATGTCCAAAGGGGTAGGGGTAGTGGGAGGGGCAGGGGAAAGGAAAAAAGGGAAAGGAAAAAATGATGAGAAATGTAAAAAATGGAAATAAAGTCTTTGTAAATAGGGAAGGGTGGAGCGGGTGAAGGGAGGACTAGGAATGGGGAAAAAATAAGAACCAAGATGCATCATGTAAAGGTACAATTCCCAACGAGAAATGTAATTGTGTTGTATACCTACAATGTACCAATAAAAGAATTTAATACAAAAAGAACCTTTTCATCTCCCTAATGAGTGTATAATTCAATCTTATTATTGTACTGATTAGTATTTTTCTGATTCTAGAGTTGCACACTAGTCCTTATGCTATACTGGCTATTTATCATCTTCTTATGTCTACATTTTAATTGGGTTGTCTATTAATGAGCTCTAAGAATTCTTTATATATTCTGGTCATAAGTTACATGTATTGTAAATATGGTCTGTTTAAGGATTACTTTTCATTTTAATGATGTCATTTAAAGTTCTAAATTTTGATGGAATCTCATTTATCACTTTTTTTCTTTTATACATCATGTTTTTTGTTTCCTAGGTAGTTCTCGCCTACCCTGAATTCATAAATATTTTCCCTTATAATTTCTTCTTAAAGTTTTATAATTTAAAGCTTTCTTGTTTAGGTTCATAGATCCCTTCAAGTTATTTTCATGTATGGAAAAAAAGAGTTGAGGTTAATTTTTTATATACGGATACCAGGTGTTCTAGTGCCATTTGCTGAAAACACTATCTCTTCCTCGGCTCTTGAATTGAGTTTATATTCTATAAAATGCTAATGTTAAATAATCTTTCAAAACTCAGTGTACCATATATGTGTAGTTCTGTTTCTAGATTCTCTGTTTTATTCCAATGATCTATATGTCTTTCCTTACACCAACACCGCCTTGATTACTGTAGCTTTAGAAGAAGTCCTAAAATTAGGTACTAAATGTCTTCCAACACTGTTTTTGTTTTTAACTTTTCTAGGTCCTTTGTACTCCTACATAACTTTTAAATTTCAATATCCAATTCTTCATTTATAGCAAGTATACACAGACCTGAATTTTTATATATACCTTGTGCTTTCTAATCCTGCTAAATTCAAGTACAAGTTCTAGGGGCTCCTAGAGATTTCTTAGTATTTTCTCTGTAGATGAGCATTTCGTGTACATATAAAGATTTTGTTTATGCCGTGCCAGTCCTATCCTAGTTGTGTCATTTTATTGCCAGACTATTTTGGTGGAGACTAGGTTTCAAAGTTTAATGGACAGATAAAGAGTAAGCATATCTGCCCTTGTTCCCCACCTTAAGGAGAAAGCATTGTATCTTCTCCATTTATATAAGGCATTCTCGCTGGAAGTATGGAGTACATGTCTTATCTGTTGAGAAGGTTCTGTTCTACTTCTAGGCTCCTGATAGCTTTATCATGAACAGCTGTAGAATTTAGTCCAATACTTTTTTTCCAACTAGTGACAGGATCATATGGCTTTTTCCTTTCCTCTGTTGAAATGATGACTTTTGGGGGTGGATCTTTCAATGCTAAACCAACAGTGCCATCCCTATAACAAAACCACTTTCTACATCCTGCCAGATCTGACAATAGTTTGTTTTGTTAAACAAATTTCTATCTATGTTCATACTTTTTTCTTCTATTATCTTTATCCAGTTTTAGGATTAGCACAATGTTGAGTTCCTAAAATAAGGGGAGAAGTGTTCCTTCTTTTTTCTGCTTTAATTGTTTGATATAATTTATCAGTTAAAATGTTTATGAGCCTGCTGTTCCCATATAGGTAGGTTTTCAAGCTTGGAATATACTTTAATAGGTGCTATTCAAATTTTATATTTCCTCCAGAGTTAGTTTCATTAATTTGTTTTCCAAGGTACTTCTTAGAAGTTGTCAAATTTGTTTCAAAAAAGAGTTTTGTAATATGTTTTCTAAATCCTTTTCAAATTCTGTTAAATCTGTGGTAATGTCTCCTAGATCTTAATATTGTAACTTAAAAAATGTATAACTGATATTGTGTAACAGGAAGAAAAGGTCTAAAAGAGCAGGGGAATTGTGAGGGATAGGGGAAGGGAAACAAGGGAAAGGAAAAAGTATGAGAAGGGGAAAAAATGTAAACAAGGTCTTTGCAAATAGGGAAGGGTGGAGGGGGTGAAGGGAGGGCAAGGGAAGGGGAACAAAATAAGAACCAAGAGACTCATGTAAACGTATAAGATCCCAATGATGAATGTAACTGTATTTTATACCAAAAATGTACCAATAAACTTAATGGGAAAAAATAAATAAATTTTCTTATATGTTTGTGTGTTGTCTGTTTGTCCATTTTTACAGTTGACCTCAAATTTTTTTTCCCCTCTTTTCCTTTTGACTTTCTGAAAAAAAAAATTTTTTTTTCCTTAAAGGTATTCACCTATTATTGGATTGGCTTACAGATAAATGTTATTAAATTAAAGTTATGACCTTCTTCCCCCTGGTTGCTAACCGATCAAAGTACCATTGAGATTAGTCGAAGTACATAGAGGCCATGGGTACTCCCTTTGGTGAATAAAGAAGTGGCCGCCCAGAAAATAATTATTCTGGTCTTAATTCACTAAAGGGACCCCCTAGTAATTTTCATAATCTTATGGGAGACACACTGCAATAAATATTATCTATGTTATTATAAACTGATTACATTGTTTATCAAGTTCTGACAGTGTTATTGTGATATGTCTACATTGGTCATCTTCAAAAGCTTAATTTCTGTGGCATAAACAAGAGTGTTATTAGAAAGATGGTTTTGGTACCAAACTACATTGAAGAACATAAAGTTTTATGTAATTGTGATATTTAATACTGCTCCTTTTCTGGTGTACAAAATGTATTCATGCCCTCTAATTGTATGGGTCTTTCACATATTGTTTATGGTAATAACCTTTTGATTCAGATATTTGCCTTTCTCTGACACTCCAGCCACCTATGATAATAGGCACACTTGTAGGCTCATTTATTTTTCTTAGATTACATCCAATAAAAAGATAGCTACTTAGGGATCCAACCACAAGAACAACTATAATTGGCAATAATGACAGTTTAACTATATCTGTATTCCAAAATGCTTAATATCCAGGTAAAATTATAACAGTTGAGTTCACTAGTCCTCTTACAATGCTAATATTATTGATCTTCTCTTCTGGGTGTTCAACAACCAAAGTTTAGAGACCAAAACTGAAGAGGTATTTGGGCTAAGAAGGCAGCCAATATTTTGTCCCTGGCCCTCCAAGGACAACAACAATAGCAAAAAGATCCAGGTCATGAGGGAACCATCTCCAAGACCCTGCATTTTTGGTGAGTCACTCAACCTCCTGAGTAGGGAGGTTGCTGAACACCAAAACAGTAAAGATCCAACAAAAAGTGTGCCAAAGGAATGTCACCTGGAGGAAAAAAATCTCCCATGCTTTCGCAGAAGGCAACATGGTTAAGCAAGGCCGTGACACATCCTGATGGCTGACACTGACAGAGGAGCTAAGAGGCTCTGTGCATGGTTCCAAGACAGTGCCTGTGGAGACTTAATGGACCTTGTTAGAGAGCAAGCGGTTGATTTTATTTAATATAGGTCTCACCATAACTTAGTCTTAAACACCCAGTAGAAAAGTATAACTAAAGACAATAGTTATGTGAGTTCAACAAAAGTTTTAAGTTTTTTAGCCAACAATGTTTAAAAAAAATTAATTAGATTTTTAATCCTTTTACAGTCCCAATTGAGAGAAATTATGCTTATTATAGACAGCTAAACCAGTCAAACACACTATAGATCCTCACAATATATAGGGACAAGCTATTGTTGGGTGTGGTCACTTTTCCTAAAAACACCTTCACATAAAACAAAAAGAAAGGGAGATATGTCGGGAGCAATGCTATATACTTTAAGGGAAAAATCATTTGGTTAGCTTAGTTCTGCCTACAGCCCAGCTATGGAATTCTGAGACATAATTCCATTTTGGCCTCAGTCACAAGTGAGACCTCAATGATCCAGTGATGCTGTGATTCTCCAGGACAAGAAACATCCTGGGAGCTGAAAACATCCTGGGAGGAACAAACATCTACTCAGGTCCTCCTTGTTCTTGGATTGTTACATCTTATTTACGCAGGATGTACTGAACTCTCTGGAAGTCATTTGTTACATTTGTTTCTCCCCATGTACTGAATACTGAATAAAAGGTGCAGTAAGCTAGGGGCTTTCGTCTTTGCCATCCACAGCAGCACTGATCAGACCCAAAGCTCAGCTTCTTCTCAGTCTCATTTGTCTACCTTTCCTGTACTATGCCATGTACTGCCGTGGCTCACAGGAGACTAGGACTTACTGCAGAGGTTCTGGTAACGTCCCCTTTCCCTGTTCCCTACAGGCCAACATGGCTTTTTAGACTTCATGTTCTTGGCTGCTTCCTCTTATTTCTCCCAGTCCCCTCTACTCCCCCTTTTTCGTATAAGGTACAGAAGTATGATCTTTTTGACAGTAATTTTCCTTCCATGCCAGAACAGCTAGTTAGAGCTAGCTCTTTTTTCTGGGATTAAGTTCTTAAAATTCTCTGTTGGTAAAAAAAATTTAAACATGTATTTTTATTTTATTACACAATACATGTTAAATTTTAATTATATCATATGTGTATGCATACATACAAACACACACACACACACATATATGCCCCCACTGGAATGTTCTTAGAAAGCCAGACTATAATAAGAACTACTAAACTATTAGTAACCGCATCACCACCACAATGAGAGTAGTAATGATGAAAACAACCACGAGTTCTTCCTATGTACCACACATTGGTCAGAGTGATTTACTAACTCACGCTGAAAGCCCACAGATGGCGGTGGCAGAACCATCGACCCACAGTGTGTCTCAGGAAGTATTCTGTTAACCAGGCTTCAGGCTTTCATTGTGTCTTCACTCCAGTCCTTCTAAGTCTGATGGGTCCATGAGGACATCATCACATAGGTTCTTTAAATCAGCTAGCATAGCACTTAGAGGAAGCACATACATCACAGTTCAGTTGATTAAGTTCTGGGCTACTACATTATTTCTCTAGTATTATGAAATTCTAATATTATTAACACATTCATGACAGGGCCATCCATGCATGACTGTCCCATTGGGAGTATGTGACAGTCCCATTGAGTGGTATAAGCTGCCCAGTGAGGCAGTCAGCAGGAAAGTGTTAAATCCTAGCAGCTAAATCTCTGAATAGCTAATCACCATATCCTATACTTTAAAGGTTGAAAATATCTTCACAGAGCATGAACTAGGCAAAAATATCCTCAGATAACAAAATAAATATACCATTCTTCAAGATTCTAGCTATAAGATGAAATTGGTAGAAATAAAAATCACTAGCTATGGTTCTTCTAGGATTAGTAGAATGTGAGGAATTTTGAAAATAATTTTGTTTTTTTTTTCAATCAAGCTTTTAATGAAAAGATCATAAAATAACAGTTTCTCATCACTGTACATTAAGACTGCATGCTTCTGAATGGAGAGATCAGTCATCAGTGAATCTCTTTTCTATGACACTGGAGGGCTGCGTACCTGCAGCTCCAACCTGAATTTATCCAAATTCTCGAGGGAGGTGAACTCAATGTGATGAGTGACAATGGCAGTGGCCAGTACAGGAGTGCGATCCCAGTGTCCCTCCCCCTCTCTGGGAGGGCATAGTAGGACATGATCCCTCTTCCAGTTCCAATGAAACAAAACAGCTATAAACCCATCCCTTCCCCTCCCCCTCGAGGTATTTGCAAGTGGGCCAGTGCCCAACCAGGGGCCCCCAGAGGGGCAGGGGGGAACCAAGTGATGGGTAGGGTACAGAGAGGCTCCCCTCAGCACTTGGCCCCACCGGGCCCTGCCAAGTGGAGGGGGGGAGCCCTGGGGACCCTCCTTGTCCCAAATGAGGTCTGTTATGTAGCTTTTTTGAGGTCAATAAATTATAGCAATAAATAGCAAGGTGAGGCAGGGGGAGGGGTTCCTGGTAGAAAATTAAAGAGGGTGACTGAAGCTGGGGGCATCCTAGGAAGGGGGTCCTGGGCAGCCTCAATTCCCACAGCTCCCACCCATCCTTGGTTTGGAATGTCAGACTGAGGCTCTGGTCAGGTCCCTCTCCGTTCCATTACTGGCATCCGAGTCACAGGTTCAGTAACATCGGCTCCAGCATGACTCTGGGGAAGAGCAGAACCTTGGTCCCTTAAAGGGGGCATGGCAAGGCTGAGGACCCGTCTTCTCTTCTCAGACTTGATGCCTTCAGCTTTTGTCCTCCAAGCCTGGGGACAGAATGGATGCAGCACCTGCTTCCTGAGCCCCACCCTCCTGGCTGCCCAGGCCTCCTCCTACTCAGGACGCCACAGAAGAGCAAGGATCTGCCTGCCCACCCGCCCAGCTAGATCGTACTCCTGCATGGGGGCCTGAGGTCCAGTGAATACTGATGGGGTGGGGCAGCGGGCCATCAGCCCAGCTTCCCCAGTGGTGATGGATGGGAAACATACCCCCCAACTCAGTGACTTTGGGAGAGTCAGTCTGGGTCCAGATTGTTTGTTTCACAGGCTGTGGTATATGGCTATGCTGCGAGTCTCTGAGATTATTTGCTTAAAGGTTCATCTTTTCTTTTTTCCTTTTTTGCAATCCTGGAGGAGCCCTTGCTATGGCTCAGTCAGGCGGGGGAGGGCAGTGGCAGAGCCGAGCCTGCCACATACCCACTTGCTCACCCCGAATCTGAGAAATAAATACATTCATCACTGCACAAACATATTGATACAAAAACAACACTGTTAAGAGAGTTTGCACCATCTGTGTTGGTAAGGACCAGGCCCAGTCAGCCCCTTCTGCTGCCTGGGTTGGGGACCCACTGAGTTGACTGAGCTGTGCAAAGGTCCTGGCTTTTTGGCTTGAGTGAGACCCTTACATCAACTCACCCCATAGAAATCACGGGCAGAGCAGCAAGGAGAGCTCACTTCCACCCTGGGGCCCAAGCCCAGATTCAGGTCCTGTAGCCATAGCTGTCAGCCACCCTATGCCAGCTGGTCGGGATCACAAAGGTCCAGCCAGCAGGCCTCAGGGGCTGGTCAGCACCAGCCCAAGCTCTTCGGTGCCAGCTGGGCTTGGAGAGGTCCCAGGAATGGGGATGAGGGCTCACGTGAGTCCAGAGAGGCTTCTAGCCTGTTCCTGGCCCCCAGGACTACCTCTCTGCCCATGAGCCATTCCAGGCCGACTCAGAAGGACTTCCCAGCAGAAGGTAATGATTGAAAATAATTTTAGACATAGAAATTACTATATTTACAAAAATGTATTGAAAAAACACATGAAGGTCAAAATACTCCCAAAATTAGGCAAAGAATCATTAATGGCAAAGTATTTTTCATATTCCATTTAAAATTTCCACTTAAAATTTAAGGAATATATTGAAATTTAATTACACAACCAAATCTGGCTATATGCATTTTGTAGGATTCTGCATACCATTATCCATCATCATCATTGGCAAGTTAAGTTTCAAGCTGAATAGCATATAATTATCTAGCTTGATATATGGAAGTCATATTATGTCTAATAATTTAAAACTGAATGAATTACCATCAAAGAATTACCCATGTAAAATAATAACTCAGCCATGGAAAATGAATTCTAAAATCCCACTAGAAAGGTCATTCAAGCAAGGGATGTACAAAAACACTAAGAAGTTTTAATGCACTGTCTAATGCAACAAAATCCAGATGCAATAAAATCTAAGTATATAAAAGCAATCCCTACTTTAGTGCTATGCATATCCTTATTTCTTTTTAAAAATCAAGAGCTTTCCCCCCTAAAGATTTTCTTTTCCTCTCCTTTATTTCCACTCCTTGCTCCCTTAACTCTTGGCTGTACTCTGATAGCTGATTGTCCTCTGATCAACTGTGTCTGCTACATCAGGCATTGATTCAAGCGAAGAGCAAGATTAAACATAAAAAGGTAACTATCAAGTATAATACAATTTGAGCATCTCTAATCCCCAAATCCAAAATGCTCCAAAATTTAAAATATTTGTGTAACTATGTGTCATCACAAATGGAATATTTCACATTTGACCTCATGTGACAGGTCACAGTCAACACACAAGAGAACTATAAATATTATATAAAATTACCCTCAGGCTATGTTTTTAAGGTGTACATGAAACAATGTATTCATGTCTTGACTTAGTTCTCATCTCCAAGATATCTCATTATGTACATGCAAATATCCTAAAAATCTGAAATCCAAAACATTTCTGGTCTCAAGCACTTTGAATAAGAGATGCTCCACTCCTTTACAAGATAACAATAGAACAAAATACATTAGGGCTGGGGATTTAGCTCAGTGGTGCCTCCTGCCTTGTAAGTGCAAAGTCTGGAGTTTTCAATCCCTGGTACTAAAAAAAAGAACAAAATACAGTAATAGCATATTGCTAAAAGCATGAAATAAAAAAAGACATATTACAGTCTGTTTTAGAAAGTTAACAAACATAAAATTTACTGCTTAGTATGACAGTTTTTAAATATGAACTCTGTTTCTGTACTTAGCTCATGGTGGCCTAGTAACTGAGAGGCCCCAGCAGTACACGTTGGCTACCTCTGCTCTAGAGAGGGCACTGCATCTGCCTCCTTCTCACCTGTGGTACTGCTTCTCCTCCAGGAGGATTCAATATCCAGTGGTTGTCTGTCTCCTTAAGAAGAATGAAAGTTCTATGACCAAACAGATTTTGTCTGCTTTATGATTTCTTTCATTACTAGAGCCTTGGACTGTTAAATTCATTAATGAAGTCTCTCTGTCACTATTTGTTCTTTTCATTACTTTGTTCAATTGATATTCAGCATGTGTAGAAACTTAGTTCTTTCCCATGACAGCCTGAATGTTTTGGAATCTGGCACATAAGTAACATCCTTCTAAATATAAATGCTGTCTGTTATGACAGTTTTTATTTTATAGTCATCAAATATATTAAAACTTTATAATGAAGACTTATGTCAAAGACAAAATCAAATGTGAGAAGGTTAATGAATCTTGGTTCATAAAACCTAGCTTGCTAAAAGTTAAAAAATTATGAACTGGAAATAAATTTATAAATAGTATAAAAGATTAAGAACATATTATTAGGAAATAATATTAATAGTAATATTTAAAAATAATAATATTAAGAAATAAGATACTCGGGAGGCTGAGGCAGGAGGATTGCTGCTAGTTCAGGGCTAGCCTGGGCTACATAGTGAGCTCAAGGCCAGCCTAAACTACATAGTGAGACCCTGTCTCAAAAAACAAAACCAAACAAAAAACTCAACAAAACAAGAAATAAGGCAAAGATCAATAGTACCAGTGATGTGAAGAAAAAACTTATCTCCTCACTTTTATGCAATGCATATGAAAACAAAATCTTGTACTATCAAAATAGCAATTCTTGCAAAGATATTATCCATTGTCTCCACTCTAATACAAAGCCCTTCTTTGGGTAAATATATCAGAAACTCTTAAAAGAGTGTAAAACAGTTAACCTAGAAATCCTATACTTAAACTTTTCCAAAGGAACAAAGCAAACAATTTAAAATGTAGTTAAGATATGCACAACATTACTCTAGATGTCCAATAATAGAAGATTAGTTAAATACGATACACCTATGAACAGCACGCGGCCATTAAAATGATGGTAAAGAAAAAACTGATTAATGTGAAAATACGGTCATAATGTATTTGTTATTGCAGGTTGCAATACAGTATTATAAAATATAGTCCTATACTGTATACCTAGAATATATGAATATATATATAAGATAAAGTCATATGGGATACATTTCTGTAATTTTTATTTTTCTGTATTTTCTAATCTATCTGTAACAAACAGTATCAATGTAAGAAAGAATAAGATAACATAAAAAGTGAAAACTATAAATCAAAATATAATTATAGACTTAATTCAACTATGAGTTAGCACTATTAGAACACTAAATATGGTTTGTTGAATTGATTTGTGGTTAAAACCAAGATAATAGGAGAGTGCTTAAATTATATGACATCTATTTTCAAATGTTTTACAGATACATAGGTATGATAACAATCTGCTAATGATAAATAATATCTATATATTATTGAGAAAGCTTTGACAATATACTCTCAGCTGTCATTCCATCTGATTTGTGTTTAGATTATACATTTTGTCTGTAGTTTCAAAAACAGAACCAGAGGACTGGTTCTTGGCATCATTACCTTGAAGATCCACTGGGTAGCTATAACATTGATCTCCTGATCTTTGGTGGATTATTAAGTCAACACATGTCACATTCTGAATATCAGAGCTATTATTGCCACCCTCCAACCCGTACTCTACCACTAAAATAAAGAAAAACAGTCCATTTAGGAGAGCTGGTTGGTAACACTGAGTGTAGGAATTTTTAGCGTGTACCACGTGACAACCTCTTGCATGCCTGACTTCGTTTTACTCTTCATTCCTTTTTCTAATCCATAAGACACAAAAGCAGAAAAGTTTGGCTTTAACAGGAAATTTTAGAGCTCTTGGAAAAGAACCTTACAGGTTGTTCAGTCTAATTCCTCGATGTTATAAATACAGATATTTAGGCCCAGAGAGCTGGTGAGTGAGGAGGGAAACTATAAGTAGGAGCCCTTTCTCTAAGACCAGTCCTCTCGCCATCATCATCTACTATCTGCAGGAATATCAGGCCGTACTTTAGAAATCAGCTGTCAGCCTACAGGGTCAAGGAAAACGTATGTATACAGACCTTGCATCTGGTAGCTATATGGTGCCTGTCCAGGTTGAGGGGTACCAAAGCTGGTGCCATAGCTGAGAAATCCCGTCTGTCCAGGTGACTGAGACTGTGACAATCCACCTTCAGTCTTGATGCCTGCCCACAATGCACCTAAATCAGTTAGTGACAGCTTATCTATCTGTTCATTTTCACAAGCTGGTAAATATAGAAAAATACCCTCCCACACATGTAACTGTTTGGTCACAAATGCTCCCCAATCTTAGGTCAATAATAAAAGTCATACATGCATTCAGTGAAATGCCATAAAGTACGGCTTCAATTTAAACAAAGGATAATTGCATATTTCAATGTCTAGTCACTTGAGTTTCTCTTCCTTTCCTGCATCTAACTTTCTATAAAACATAACTCTAGAGATATCATTTCTGTACCTTATTTTGTTGTTTTACAAAGGTTAATCATCTCCTTCCTAGAAATAGCCATAATTAAATATTAGCTAAACTATTCCAAAATTTCTATGTTGAATTAAAACCTTTCGTTCCAAAAACTCATTAGAGCTCTAGTCTCAGTCTTGTCTTTTTATTCCCTCTCTTGTTCTTCCACAATGCTGAAGCTACAATAAAACTCATTTTTAAGTCAGAGGAAGCAACATTGCATGCAGAGCTAAGCAACAAGATAAAAAAATCTCTTGAGTAGACAGCAAGCAGAAAAGAAGCAGAATATCAAAGTACTGAATCCTACAAAACAGCACAGTGATTTATAAACAAGTGAAGTGGACCACTACTTCCTTTTTTGTTTCATTTTCGAATAATTAAATACAATTGTTTTAAATGTAGTCTAAAGTAGACTTTGCTTTGCTTTTATATCTTTAAAATCTATACGGATTATATATTGGGTTTATAGTTACATAAAAACAAATTTAGATTTCCATATGATCATATAGAAACAATGTATTTGTGGCCCCCAAAGACCTCCCAAAGGACCAAGCTGGCACCCCAATTTCAGGACTTGGTCTTGGCAGCACTGAGGTATAAGGCTCAGCTCTGAATCATAATTAAAGACAATCATGAAAGTTAACAACTGTCCTTGATTTCCACAGAGGGAGGATGGGAACATTCCAAGAGAAGTCATATTTTTTAATAATTTTTCTTTGCATTTAAGATAAATGATATCATTAGGATCTAGAATACACACTAGCCCTACTGCTTATTTCCATTTTAGGCTAATTTCATCAGTAGAAGCAAGTTAGGTAATTGTCTAAGGCAGTGGAAGAATCTGACTCTTGGCTAAACGAGCTTACTCTAATTCCTAGAGTATCATGAATACTCATAATGACCTGAACATTTAAGGCTTAGCACAACCTTAATAGTTTTAAAATGTGGCTTTTTTCCCCTGTACAGGCACTCTCAAAGCAATGAATAATCGACACGGTACAAGTAAATGATTCCTGGTAACACACCTGCCCAAGACAGGTGGCTTGATGGTTCAAGAAACTCTTCCTTTCATGCTGTCATCAGGAACTTTCCCCATTCACTCTCTATGTGAGGTTACACTGATTTCCTTCTAGTTTCACCATGACCTTTGAGCATGGGATTTCAGGATGGGAATATTTGTGTTGAGAACTGGTACAGAAAAGTAGGAATAAGTAGAAAGTACCCATAGCCACATCTACATCTACCTCGATAACTTCTACTCACAAGGCAGGCAACTCATTTCTCTGCTAAACCCCAACCAGACCCATCAAAGAACATAATGAACTGTTCTTCCTCACTGATCTATTCTCACCATGGAGTGATATGCCTATTTTAAAACAAATCAATGTAAAAGTCAGTGAACACAGGTGCTTAGAGAAAATCTTTAAGATTATCTGGACCCGGACTCTTAGTACTGAAAAATCCTAAATTATGTGCTCTTCTTTTTATGAATAATCCAAGGGAGAGAATAATGCCGTATGTTTCAATGCACTGGCCCAAGAAAAATAAAACCTCTGGGTCACAAGTACATCAATTTATACTCTGGATCCAAAAACAGCAAAATGAGTGTGACCAGGCAAATGCTAATGGATTATTCCCAGAAGATTCATAACCATGGAAGCTCTGGGACCAGAGCCCTTAATATTCAGCCTTGCTGCCACCATCTCCGATTCCTCACTTAGCACGCTGAAATCTTTATCTTCACTCTGCTAATTTTGATTCTCTTATCATCTCAACTTCTGTTCCTGTCACCGTACTGAAACAGCTATCTCAAGTGCCAAGGACAGTTCATTAATGTCTTAGAAATGAAGGACTCAAACCCCAGTCCAGAAGCTGGCTAAGGAAGATGTCCAAACCCTAACACCACCAAATGAGAAAGAGAGAGAAAAAAAGAGGAAGTACAAGGCTAACAGCTTAGGCAGTATCAGGGGTGTCACTGACAGCAGTGTGAAGTTTACAGTACTTTAGTATTGTGCACACTGAAAAATACACTTACATTTCAAATAATCACCTTACAAGTAAAATTGGAGCACTTAAATTGGAGACTGACTTGACTCATATTACAGAATAAAAGCTGCACAATTTAGAACATAATATTCCTCTATTATCACAAGAGTAGTTTAAAAGATAATTATAGATAAATTTGATCCATACCTAATACTACTATGAGAAACCTTGATTAAAACTTATAGAAATCAAAGATAAGTTTAGAAAGCCCATTTTAAGGGTATTTCTAAAATCTGCTTTAAAGTACCTAGCTAGGTAACACTTAGTTCTGACTGTTTTGAAGTAAAATTACAAAAGTTGATGTCACACATAAGTTAGACTTTTTTCTATAATTTTAATGAGAAATTTATATATGGTAAATTTGAATTTAAGACAGAATTAAAAGAAATCATTTATCTTCTAATTATTAATGTAATGCTTTAAAAAGGCATTAACTCTTCCAATATACTGCAGAAAAGAGTATTATGAAAGAATATAGATAAAGCACAGCATTATTTATTCTACTAGTCCTTTCCTCCAACAGTCCATGTACTTTTTCTTGATCACTAGTTTTGTCTTTTAATAAAATGCCAATGATTCATATATTTGGTTCAGGTGTTTAAAACTGAGATTGCAACTCCACTGAAGAAAAGGTATTTTGCAATTTGAAGACTTTTTAGATGGAACTTTGAGATATGGCTGGATTTATTTTTAATTTACAGGTATTAGCCTTGCAACAATTGAGTTAAATTACACCAAAACAAAGATAATCTCCAGGTAGGATAGAGCAAATGGCGATGTGAACTTTAAATGTTTCCTGATTTACCTCTTCAAAGTGCAGTCCAGGAGGAGATATATAGATCACTTTTCCTAATGGTTGATAATACTGAAATTTGATAATACAGCCACCCTCTAAGTCTAGAGCAACAGTTTGTTGAATTCCCTGTGTACTTCCCTAATCAGGGGAAGGCATCTGATAAATAGGAAATGGATCTTTACCCCAAAAGACTTCATTCACAGAAGTTTTATCACAAATATGCAGAAAAATACTTTGGATTCCAGAGCCAAGTGCTCAGATAGCAAATTCAGACTTGAGATATAAGTGGGGAAGAAAGAGAAGGGGAGGGCATATGATCCATGCAATCTGTTTGCCACCTCTGACCTCAAGATAAGAGTGCAGTTCACACAGTGCCCGCTAAAACCAATCATATTAACAATTTAGACACAAAAGAAGACAGCACTTTCTAACATGGCCAACACCCACAATCTTTGAGTCCCACTTAAAGACACACATACAAAAGACAACCAATACTATATCACAATGGGCAGTTTACTCACCATAGGAGGAAATTCCGTATGGCTGTCCTGGCTGTGGGTACGTGGCATATGCTGTGGCTTGTTGCATTCCTGGGGTAAACTGTGTTTGCCCATATGCAGCCATAGTTTGTGAGGAAGGGGTAGGGAGAATATGTGGGTATGGTCTGCTATTTGTCAGAAATAACAGAAAATAGAAAGCCCATGCATTAGATGGAAACATGCAATTAACAATCACATCACAAATTCCAGTTAAAGAGCGAATTTTAAAGTCAAACCTTCAAAAATAATAGACAAACCACTGAAATACTTCAGTGTCCCTTCTAGTTGATGCTCAATACAAATTTGTGTAAATATATTTCAGCCTCTATGAAACAGGATTTTATTTAAATTAAAATGTAACATCTGGGCACAGACATGACTTGAAATAAAGTAAAAGTCTACTCAGAAAAGTTATTTATTGAATAAGAGAAAATACATCTTACTTGGAAGGATAAATCTGTGGTGGGGAGAACTGTTGAGTTGTTCTTGGACTAAAGCTGCTGCTTCCAACTGCTGAGGAAAAAAAAACACCTTAATGACCCAAGAAGAAGACAAAATACATAGAAAACATTGCTATATTTTGAACTAGGGATCTCCCTTTTGAAACTTCAGATATTTCACCTTTGTAACCCACAGAAATGACAATTTCATATCGTTTGACATAATAGAAAGCTAAGCTATCAAAAAGGAATCCACAGGAACTGATTGAATGGCTCTAATTTTAAACGAATTTTTAAAAAGCACAACTTTAAATACCTGCCTGCACACTCTGATGGCTTTTTACAGTGGCAATTCATGTAAGAGCACATGGAGTGCTGGCTCTCCTGTGAAGAAAGATGCTGAAGGGGAGGGCTGGAGCTGAACTGCAGGGCTGGGCAGGACCATGAAAGATCCTCTGGCCTATTGTCTGTGTGCAGGGGGAACACACAAACCTGACCCTATATTACCAAGAAATGCGGTCTAATCTTTCAGGTGAGTAGAAATGGGATAGGATAGATCTTCATTTGCCTGCATTGATTTAGCAATTTTTTTTTTAGTAAAAATGAATTCCCATAACTATCTTAAACTTCTCAAGTTGCAGACTAAGCCTGTTTTTTCTTGTACAGAACTTCGTGTCCCTTTGCCTTTTGGTTATATGTGTTCAGCATCAATGTTCAAGTAAAAAAGCTTTAAAAAAACCCCAGGTATTTAAGCATTCAAGCAGAACTCTATTTCTTTTAACCAGATTTACCTGATTCAATATTTTTCAGAAGCACATTAAACCCCTATCAAACATTCTTTCATTGTCATTCTGAGCTCTTAAAGAAGCAAAAATCCACTTTAGTTAGCATAAAGCCTTGAATGGTAGTTCTTAGCTTTTGTTATATGGACAAAATACATATATGTGTGCACATGTGTAGACACACATGCATAAAACTACATATACACATTTACATTTGTATAGTTAGATGGATAGACAGACAGACTGACAATGTTTTTCTCCCCTTCAAACTCTTTAATTTCCACCTGGCTGAGATGCACATTCTTTGGGTACAATTATTATAAGATGTAAATGTTGTTTTCTTCCACAAATTATCACCATCTTCAGAGGTTCTATTATTTATACTAGTCATCCAGGTGAAGAGCTGAGTCTGGTCTTCTATGACTAAGGTAATTAGACATAGTCACTAGACGACTAATGTAATAGTCTACATTCAACCCTTTTATAAGTTTCAATGAACTCAAAGTTTGATTTTTTTTATTGCATCTTTAATCACATCAATGCATGTATGTTTCTCATGTTTAATCGCCCAGCTTTGTTCTAGATGATAGCAGTAGCATTAGCCTAGACTCTCAAAACCTATTAACAATCCTTTCTGAGTAAAATAGGGCCTAATCTGGAGACAACAGTGCAGGTCTAGATCAGTCCTATTCTCACAAGACAGATGGTGGATGTCTAGCAGCAACATAAGGGGTCTATACTGAAGAGATGGCAGAACAACCCAGCTGGTGACCCCTTGTCATTTTACAGATACCGAGTCACGATCCAGTTCCAGGTACTGGGCTCCTTGCTTTAGATGTACACATGCAGTGAACCGTTTTGTGCTTATCTTGTGAGAAGACTGACACACAGGTAGCCATGGGAGGATGGGTTATATAGTGTGGTTTACAGAAGAGAGGGATCTGTGAGAGAACACTTAGACTGTGAGGACCACCGCCTGCCCAGTCATCTGCAACTGCAACTTCCTCTACTTCCCCTTTCTAACCCCAGAAAGAGGTCATGGACAATGGGAATTTATCTAGTGGGTTATGAAAGAGTATTACGTTCCTCAGATAATCATAGTCAAAATAACTCTTTGAAAATCAAACAATGCAACGCCACCTGATGGTGGAAGCCACAGGATTTCATTTTATTATTTTCTAGCTCTGTATCTATGTTTTTCAAATTGTAGGTCATGACTTACAAAAAGTTCATGAACTCAATAGGTTGTGCCAAGCAATTTCTACAAACAAACAAAAAAATAGAAGATATTAGGGTTGTTTATTACACAGAGTAAGTACTGTAAAGCTTGGATTTAAGTGTATGTATTGTGTGTGTATGTGTGTGTGTGTGTGTGTGTGCACGCCTCTCTATATATCTGAATCTCTATATATCTGTATTTTCTATGTATATCTGGAAAAAGAGATTTGGGGATTGCAGAGTAGGATAATTAAACCCAGAATCTGGAATCAGAATTCAATTTTCAGCTGAAATTTGAATCCCAACTCTTCTAGATAGTTATTCCTTCTAAGTCTCAGTGTGCTCGCCTATAAAATTATGGCAATAATACCACCTACACTTCACAGGATTGTTGTGAGGACTAAATGAAATAATTGACATAAAGTAATTATAACATTTCTGTTAACATTTTCTCGGATCCCCACTATCTTTGCCCCCAAACTTCCTCTTCCTTTTTATTTCTACCCAACAGACAGCATCACCATCTGTTAAGCAATATGTTTAAAAAGGTGAGATTCTTTAGCCCATTCTACACATGAGCAACTTGGCGCTGATAAGAGTAACACATTCAAGCAAATAAATTGGAACTCTGGTATTTGAACCCAGGTTTGCCTCACTCTTTCCACCAAAATATACCATCCAGACCCCTATCCAGAAACTAAAAACCTAAAAATCATCTCATTTCCTTCATTTCATGACCTGTGAGGTCTTCACCCATCCCAAATCCAGATATGGCCTACTGGTCCATCCATAGCCTGCACATGCCATCCCTCCACTTGAGACTCCAGTCCCAGCTCAAGCCTTCACGTGGATGATCGCAGCAGCTTATGTGGCTACTTTCTCTGTGCTCCACTCATGGATGGTCACCTGTCCTCCTCTGCCTCCATGAATGCCACCACAGTGATGTACACTAAGTGGAAACCTCTTCATATCTATTCTCCAGCTCACAATCTTTCCACTGGTCACATTATCCCTAAGATAAATTCCAAATTCCTTGACAGAATATACAGAGAGATGCAAGCTTCAGTTCTCTTCTGGGTTTATTACTATGCATTCTTCCTGGACTTCAGGTCTCTTCCACATGTCATCAATTCTTATGTCTCATTTATTTTTTCTTTATACTACACCTTTCTTCCGTGTAATGATCTTCTTTCCTATGCTTGACGAACACTCCACCATTGAGACTAAAACATCATTTCTTTTTGAGTAATGTCTCCCTTTGTACTTTCTTAGAACACTGCAAACACTGGCAAACACTGGCAACATGGCACTCACCACACTACATTATGGTTAGAGTATTCAGTGCATAGAAGTTAGTTCCCTCTGCCAACCATGAGTTTCTGGGGCCAAAAACTTCTTGTTCATACTTGTTTCCTCAGCAACTGATAATACCTGGCACACGGCAAGTTATTAAAAAATAATACTTGCGTAATAATAATGTGAGATTTAGGTCATACACAAAGTAGATTTTGAAGACCAAAATTACTTGAAGAATGTTTCGATTATTTTATGTTGTTCATAGACATACATAACAAACCTGATCCAGTTCTTAGCAGTGTAAATTAGAGTAAATAGTATTCTTTGGGAAATAAATGTGAAGAATGCATGATGTGAACTTGCTATTTACCTAATTAAGTGCACCTAAAATTATTGTATTATATTTCAATTGCTATATAATGAAGCCTTATCTTTTGGGATTTCTCTAAATCCAAACCCTTGCAATCTCTGCTTGGCCTGCAATGAAAAATCTGCAATGTTATGCCTCAAGTACTTTATCCCTTAATAGCCTAAAACAATCTTTTAATCAGTAATCCAAGAACCCAGATTAATTTTAATTTCCTGGGACCAGAATAATCTAAAGCAAAGGGAATTCTCAAGATCAGCTATTAAGGTTAATAAACCAGCCATTCACCATTTTCAAACTTTAAATTACACCACAGAGCTTTGGGAACAGCCAACCAATATCTCCCTATTTTAGCACATTTCTTTTCAATCATTCCATTCTTTCTCTGAACTGCATCTGTCCAAATGGAGGGAGGCCACGTTCAGGAGGGCTGCTTCACGCCCATGAAGATGCACTGGGGATAAGACAAGAAGGCAGGCTTGCTCCTGAGAGGCCTGCGACTCTTCTAGTGGCCTTGCTGAAAAGTTATTGGAATGCAAGGCAACCCGGGAACCCCCCACCTAACCTTACCTTCCCTCCTTTCCTGTCTCATCTTCTCCTTTCCCGTCAGAATTCTGGCACATTTGTTCCTGTCCTGGTGACTCTTCTAGGAGATGTGAGCTAACATAGAATCATTCTTCTGAGCCAGGGAAATACTGGTTTCCCTGTGTCCACTTGGCCCCTTTCCACCCTTCTCTCCACAAATCCTTTTCCATACAACAAACAGTGATTTCTTAAACATAGAAGTTAGATCATTCCACAACTCAGCTTACCCTCAACCCCAAGCCTTCCATTATCCTCAACACAAACTTTTCCCCTTACTTCTCCAAGATTTCTGCCCAGATGACCTCTTCTCAGAGACCTCCTCTTTACAGAGACTATCCACTCTTCCAATGTATGCTTTGATCAGCTTTTGTTTGATTCACAGCACTTTTCATGGCCTCATTATATACACTAAGGCTCATTATTATTTATGTATTATCTATCTCTTCTGTAAGAATGAATACTCCATGAGTGCAGGGACTTGTCTATATATTACTCTATATTCCCAATCGGTAGAACATTGCCTTTCTCATGGTAGGTGCTCAACAAATAACTGTTGAATGCATGAATCAGAACCACCACATTATCTTTTTGTGACCAACTGAAAAATAAAGAACCCATATCTGTCACACAGATATTTCTTCCACAGTAAAGTGTTCCTGTTTCTATTTTCAAATGTCACCCGACATCAATAACAGCTAGTATTGTATTTGAGAGCTTAATAACAAATTTAAGCTTTATGAAAATGGCAGAAGTGGCATACAAAGATAGTATAAACACACTATTTTCAGACCTTGTAGTTCTTAAAATGTAAACCATTAAAACATTGCTTTTCATTGGTAAAAGTGAATGAGCAAAATTTTACTGTTTGAAGAAAATGATAAACAATCTTGCAATTTTCTTTTTGGCCACATGCCTTGGAAAACCAACCAGTTTCCCCAAAGCAAGATACCTGAGGAATTCTCTGGAGCAGAGGGAGCCTCATGGCCTTCTTAGTGCTTCTGGATGCTAGGAGTCCTTGAAAGACAGAGGTGGAACTACCATCACTAACATCAGAGTGGACCTATTCTTTTCCTTGCTGCCTATTTGCCAAAGACATCAAGAATAGTTGGGATGTGTATTTTAAGTGCATATGAATTTTTAAGCCATCATGGAAAAAAGATAACAAAAATAGTAGCCAAAGAGGTAAAGATCAACTTGAGAGTTAAAGGTTTAGAGACCTTCTTCTTTTGTGAACCAAAGCCCTGTTCACAGCCATTCCAATATGCCTTGATTTTTGCATCTTTACTCATTAAGAGGATAGAGGAAGGGAGGAAAATACTCAAGGCAGTACAAAAATCAATTTCCATGGTATTCTGTTCTTCCTACATCTTGCCTCAACTCTTTAGCTCACTTAATTATTTCTTGTGTCTAACATAGACGATCTGTGGAAAACAGGAATCTTTCTAGTTTCAAACACTTCACCAAACTATCCCACTATCTTCATCTAAGCTCTTTTCCAAGACCATTTCTTCTCCTGCACATCTTTTTTAAGTAGAAGCTGCATATTATGCCAGATTCCAGATATCAAAATGATCACAGAAAACATCCTCATTGCTGCTTCTTCAAAGCATTGGATTTCTGCTTTCCTATAAAAATCTTTCCTTCTCTGAGGTTCACAAGAGCTCTTTAACACATCTGTGGGTGATGCCACCTCTTGAACATGCTTTGCATTTATCAGAAACTTTAGTATTCAGCTATGTTTTCTGGTGAGCCCATTATCCTGTGTTATACAGCTTACAATTTTCTCATTCTGTCTAGGTCTTCACTTGGCCTCCTGTGGCTCAAGCCACATTTTAATCCTTTTTTTCCCCATTCCATGGTCTCAAGCCACAAGAATACTGACCAATTCATTCACTTGGGCAAACATTTACTGAGCTTCTATGTGCTCCATGATGGCCATGGTCACTGTAAGTGTGGATAAGACAAACAAGAGTATCTATTCTCATAGGCTATAGCTTACCATAAAGACAGCACTGAAAAATAACTTTAAAAGTAGTGATGGAGGCTAAGGAAGGGAAGTACAGAGAACTAGAAAAACATGTGGTGGCAGCCTCCTGGACCTTTGAGATTAAGGAATATCACACTTTCTAGAATTTTCATTCTTTTATTTTTATTGTATATGTTCTGAAAGCTTATCAAGAGATGGAGGACCGTGAACATTGTCATTTCCCCTCAAGTTATTAACCACATCTTCATCTATATTGGAGGCATGAATAATTGTTTCAAACAATCCTCTTGCTTCAAACAGTTCTCTTACTTCCACTTTCTCCCACATCCTACCTGGCAAGTCTTCAATCTTCAATCAAACCAAAATTTTCTTACTTGGGCTCCTCAGCCTTTGTAGGGAAAGAACATTCCACCTAAAGGCTCCAAGTTCAGTAGCTCCAGCCTTGTTTGGACTTTTACCTCTACCATCAGTCCTCTTCTGTATTTTTAAACAGTCTTGTGTTTGCCCATTACCTGTAGCATCTAATTTATTTTTTTTCCTTAAATTCTTTTATTGGAACATTTTAGGTATTCATTTACATTTATCATTGGGTGCTTGTACCTGTACATGATGTATTTTGGTTCTTAGTTTTTCCCCATTCCCTGTCCTCCCTTTACCCTCTCCACCCTTCCCTATTTACATAGACTTTGTTTCCATTTTTTCCTTTTCTCATAATTTTTCCTTTCCCTTCTTTTCTTTCCCCTTCCCCTCCCAATTCCCCAACCCCTTTGGACCTTTTCTTCCTATTTCAAATTATCAATTATTCATTTTAGTCATTTTAATCCTTATATACACTTTCAGTTTCTTATACCAGAGAAACTATTCAGTATTTACACATGTGTGTCCTATTTATTTCACTTAAGAGTATGGCCTCAATATGCATCCATTTAGCTAAAAATGTCTCTAGTTTCTCATTCTTTATGGCTGAGTAGTACTCCATTTTATTAAAAAAAAAACACATTTTCTTTATCCAGTTGATGGGCACTGGGACTGTTTCCAAGCTTTAGGTATTACAAACTGTGCCACTATAAACATGGGTGCACATTTATCACTGTTGTATGATTCTTTTAACTCTTTTGGGAAGATACCTAGTAGGGGAATAACTGGATCAAATGGGACCTCTAGTCCTAGTTCTTTGAGGTATCTCCATACTGATTTCCACAGTGGTTGCACCAGTCTGCATTCCCACTAACAAGGGAGAAGGGTTCCTTTCTTCCCACATCCCCGCCAGGATTTGTTATTGGTTGATTTCTTGATAGCAGCCATTCTTTCTGGGGTGAGGTGGAATCTCAGTGTTGTTTTCATCTGCATCTCTCAAATGACCAGTGATGTTGAACATTTTTCATATGTTTATTTACTGCTTTTATTTCTCTGTGTGAGAAATATCTGTTCATTTCCGATGCCCAATTTTTAATTGGGTCTTTAAATTTGAGTGGGGTCTGATTTTTAAAAATTCTTTATAGATTCTAGATAGTAGTCCGTTGTCCAAGGTACAGCTGCTAAAATTTTTTTCCCACATTGTAGGTTGTCTCTTAGCTCTGTTGATGGTTTCTCTTGCAGTGCAGAAGCTTTTTAATAAGAGGAGATACCAGCTGTTGATTCTTTGTGCTAGGTCCTGTGCTACTGAGGTTTTGTTAATAAAGTCTTTTCCTATGCCAATGTCTTCAAGAGTTCTACCTAACCTATCTTCCAGCAAGTTTAGTGTTTCTGTTTTAACATCTAGATCTTTAATCCACTTTGATCTTAGTTTAAAGTATAGTGATAGATATGTGTCTAGTTTTAATCTGTGGCAGGTTGAAATCCAGTTTTTCAAACACCATTTATTAAATAGGCAATCTTTCTTCCAGAGAGGGTGGTTGGTTCCTTTGTCAAAGATGAGGTGGCTGAGTGTTTCTGGAGTTGTTTCTGCATCTTCTAATCTGTTCCTCGGATCCTCGGGTTTGTTTCTTTGCCCATACCATGCTGTTTTTATCACAGTAGCTTTGTAGTAAGTTGGGTATTGTGATACCCCTAGCCATGTCTCTATTGCCTAGAATTGCTTTTGTTATTCTGGGTCTCTTCTGGTTCCAAATGAATTTTTGGATTGTTTTCTCTAGTTCTGTGTAATATATTATTGGAATTTCAATCACCATTGCATTAAATCTATACAGCAGTTTTGGAAGTATGGCCATTTTCACTATATTTGTTCTTCCTACCCAGGAACAAGGGATATCTTTCCATTTTCTTATATTCTCTTCAATCTCTTTTTTTCAGAGTGCTGTACTTTTCAGTATAGAGGTCTTTTGCTTCCTTTGTTAGATTGATTCCTAGATATTTCATTTTTGGGGATGCTATTGTAAAAGGAATTGTTTCCCTAATTTCTCTCTCAATGAGTCTGTTATTGGTGTTTAAGAAGCTTATTGTTTTTTGAGTGTTGACCTTGTATCCAGATACTCTACTGAATCTGTCAATTAAGTCTAGAAGTCATTTGGCAGAGTTTTTTGGGTCTTCTATGTAAAGTATCATATCATCAGCAAATAATGACAGTTTCACTTCTTCCTTGCCTATCTTTATTCCTTTTGTATCATTCTCTTTTCTAATTGCTGTGGCTAAAGTTTCCAGAACTATATTGAATAGGACTGGTGATAGTGTGCATCCTTGTCTTATTCCTGATTTTAGCGTGAAAGTTTTCAGTTTTTGACCATTTAGTATGATGTTGGCTATTGGTTTTTCATAGATAGCCTTAATCAGGTTGAGATAAAGACCTTCTATTCCAATTTTCTGTAGGGTTTTTATCACGAATGGGTGTTGGATTTTGTCAAATATTTTTTCTGCATCTATTGAGATGATCATATGGTTTTTGTCCCTGGGTGTATTTATATAGTGTACAGCATTTATTGATTTACATGTGTTGAACCATCCTTGCATCCCTGAGATAAATCCGACTTGGTCAGGGTGTATGATCTTCTTGATGACCCTCTGTATTCTGTTTGCCAGTATCTTGTTGAGGATTTTTGCATCTATGTTCATTAGAGAGATTGGCCTGTATTTCTCTTTTTTGATTGGATCTTTCCCTCATTTTGGAATCAAAGTAACACTTGCTTCCAGGAATGAATGTGGAAGTATTGCTTCCCTTTCAATTTCATTGATGAGTTTAAAGAGTAATGGCGATAGTTCTTCTTTAAATGTCTTGTAGAATTCAGCAGTGAAACCATAAGGACCTGGGCTTTTCATTGTTGGTAAATTTTTATTTACGTTTTCAAGTTCACTCAATGTAATTGGGATGTTTAGAATTTTTATATGCTCTTCATTTAACTTTGGCAATTTGTATGTATCTAAGACTCTGTCCATTTCTTTTGTGTTTTTCATTTTATTAGAGTACAGGTTCTCGAAGTAGGTATTGATGATCCTCTGGATTTCTGCTGGATCTGTTGTGACTTAAACTTTTTCATTCTTAATTGCATGGATTTGAGTCTTTTCTGTCCTTTGTTTGATAAGGTTGGGTAAAGGTTTATCGATTCTATTTATTCTTTTGAAAAACCAACTCTTTGATTCATTGATTTTTTTTTTGTATCATTCTCTTAGTCTCCATTGCATTAATTTCTGCTCTGATCTTTATAATTTCCTTTCTTGTAAAAGCTTTGGGTTTGTCATGCTCTTTTTTTTCTAGGAGCCTCAGGTTCTTCAATAGGTCATTTATTTGAGCTCTGTTTTCCTAACATTGGCATTCACTGCTATGAATTTCCCACATAGAACTGCTTTCATTGTGTCCCATAGATTCCTGTATGTTGTATTGGCATTATCATTTTACTTGTAGAAACTAATTTCTTTAATTCCTCTGTGACCCATTGGTTGTTCAGGAGAATGTTATTCAATTTCCATATGTTTATCAGCCTTTTGTTGTTTCTTATGCTGTTGATTTCCAATTTTATTGCACTATGGTCTGATAATATACAGGGGTTAACTTCAATTCTTTTATATTTACTTAAACGTGTCCTATGAGGTAGCATGTGGTCTATTTTGGAGAATGACCTGTGTGCAGCCGAAAAGAATGTATACTCTGATTTTGTGGGGTGGAACACTCTTTAAATATCTATTAAGTCCATTTGTTTAATAGCTTGGTTCAGTTCTAGAATCTCGTTGTTGATTTTTTATCTAAATGATCTATCTACTTGTGATAGTGGGGTACTGAGGTCCCCCACTACAATTGTATTAGTGCTTATTTAGTTTTTCATGGCCATTAATATTTGTATGTATAGTTGGGGGCATTTGTATTCGGTGCATATATATTTATGACTGTTATCTCCTCCTCTTGGATTGTTCCCTTAACAAGGATGCAGTGACCATCTTTGTCTCTCTTAATTAGTTTTGATTTGAAATCTACTTTGTCTGCAAATAAGATTGCTACCCCTGCTTTTTGCTAGGCTTATGTCACATGGAGAACTGTTTTCCATCCTTTTACTTTCAGTCTATGGATTTCTTTTTGAATTAGGTGTGTTTCTTGTATACAGCATATTGTTGGATTTTGCTTCTTAATCCATTCTGTCAGTTTATTTCTTTTGATTGGTGAATTGAGGCCATTAACACTGATGGTTATAATTGATACATATTGACTCATCCTTGTCATGATGTTTTAAAGTTGTTGGCTCTTTTATTTTTTTATTTTTCCCCCTTTCCCTTTAGTTTTTTTGCTTTGCATGGTGGCTTCGCTCTGTTGGGCCTCATGGAGTTGTGACCTTCATTTTCTTTTTCTAGGATATTGTTTAGAATTGTTTGGAGTGCTGGTTCGGTGTTCATGAAATTTCTCAGGTGTTGTCATTGAAGTATCTAATTTCCCCAACGATTTTGAAAGATAATTTTGCAGGATACAACATTCTAGGTTGGAAGTTATTTTCTTTGAGGGCTTGAAATACTTCACTCCAGGCTCTCCTTGATTTGAGGGTCTGTGTTGAGAAGTGTGCTGTGATTCTGATGGGCTTTCCTTTGTACGTGATTTGTTTCTTTTCTCTGCTTGTAAGATTTTTTTCTTCTGTTGGGTTTCTGGAGTCTTAACTATTATATGTCTAGGTATAAATTTTTTTTTGATCATGGATAGTTGGACTTTTATGTGCCTCATTTGTTTGTATCTCCAGTTGTGTACCTCTGTCTGGGAAGTTGTCTACTATTATTTCTGTGAACAGTTTTTTTAATGTAACTTGTACTTTCTCATGCTTTTTCATGGGCTCCTATCAGCCTTATGTTATTCTTCTTTGCATCATCTAGCAGCTGCTGGATTGATTTCTCATGGTCCCTTACTATTTTTAAGAAATCCCTGTTTTTATGGTCCCTAACAACAATCCTGTTTTCTATATCTGATATTCTATCTTCACATTCACTCAATCTGCTGTGAATAATTTCAATGGAGTTTTTAATCTCCTTGATATCTATTGACTCTGTTTCATGGATTTCATTTCTTTCCTATGTTGGGCGATCATGGTTTCCATTTCCTTCTTATGCTGGGCATTCATGGCTTCCAGCATGGTTCTGAGGTCATCTATTTTTTTTATGTGTTTCTGTTCTAGAGCCTCAAATCATTTCTTTTATTCTGCTCACCATCTCTGTAGTTATCTGGGAAATTATTTCTGTTTTGAATTTTTCTAGAGCCTCATTCATCTGTTCTGTTACTTCCTGTGCTATCAGTTCAGGGTGTCCAGTTGGTTGATTATCAGACTTTTCTACCTTGTTTCCCCCCAGAATTTGCCTTTGGTGGGGTGGAAGTCTGGGTTTGTGCCTTGCTTAAATGTCTTCTCATTTTTGTTTTTGGTACTGTCCTTGGTTTAATTCCTGGGTTGATACCTTTATATTGCTTATTTTAAGTATCTTTGTTGCTTGCATTTAGAACCCTTATACAATGATTCCTTCTCAGAGGTGTCATCCAGGTATAGCTGGTCTTTAGGTTTTCAGTCTCTAATGACTCTGAGGCTCTCTCATTTTCATTATACCAGAAAGGACAACTGATAAGATTAATCACAACACCTTAGCCCAAGTGATACAATCAGCAACACCATAGCATCAAGCACAGTTTAGAAAATGACAATTTGTGGTAGTTATTAACCTATCACCTTTAACTGTGTGAATTCAATCAAAATTGAGGACCAGCCCAACATATGTTTATAATGAATAAATTCTTCAATATAGCAACTTTATCCTTTGGGATGGAGAGTTGAAGGACTTGGGGAGGCATAGATAGGCAGAAGGATAAGGAAAGGTTAGCAATGAGGCCAGAGGACACTGTAAGATCATGCAAACTCTAGGAAACTTGACAACAAGAGGAAAAGACAGAATGAAAGAACAAGAATGAGAACAGAACAACCTAATAGTAATAGGAAGGCTCGAAACTGTATTTACTTTCCTTTAAAACTAATGACAATCGAGAGAAGGAAAAAGAGAAGAAAAGAAAAATAAAGAGGAAATCCAAATTAGGGCCAGAACAGGAACAGAAAGGGAGATGAAAAACAATGTGGGGGGGGGGGGGGGGGGGGGGGGGAGAGAGGGGGGGGGGGAGAGAGAGAGAGAGAGAGAGCAAATAGAAAAGAAAAAGAAGAAGAAAAAAGAAAAATTTGAAAAGTGGAAAAAAATAAAAATTAAAAATTAAAAATAAGATCAAAAAAATAATTTTGAAAATAACAAATAATAAATTAAAATGAAGGGCCTCCTTCAGGGTATGTCTCTGCTGTCACAACAGACAACATGGGTAGCAGTGTGCAGATATAAGTCAATGAATCTCAGCAAGCCAGTAGCGGACCAGTGAGTTTCAGGCAGATTTCTGGCTGCAAGTCCCAAGCTGAGCTCCCTGTCCTCCTGCAGGATTGAATGCTGCAAGGTTTTAGTGCAGGTTCCAGCTGCCCTTCCCCTGAAGATAGTCCAGGTTCTGATGGGAGGTGATGATCCCTCCTACTTACCAAGTATGGTGTTCTGGAGTGCCTTTATTGCAGATTCCCTTCACTTTTGTAGTGGGCTTCAATTTTCATCAAGGATCCTGAGAAAGGCCCTCTTTCTATTGTTCACTTCTGCTCTATCTTCTGGAGCTCAGGACAATGGCCTTTATGACTTCCTGTGCCTCTGTAGTGTGAAACCAGTTACCGGCACAGCCAGGAGGCCAGAGGCGCGGGTGTGGGTGTGCCTTAGCTTGTCATTGGGGAAGGGATGGAGCCCTGCTCCATGTGGCAGAGATCCTCACTGTCCGCTTGCTGGTCGCTGGGGGTTGGGGCATGGGCGGGACTGCAGCATCCATTTTAATCTCCTCCATCTCTTCAAGCTCACCACTCTATCACTGTTCTCATTTTGTGCCACTTCAGAGGCAAGAAGCCATTGCTCCTTTGTTCATCTGCTAATTTGTCCTGCAAATATGCATCCACGAGAAGGAGAGATCTGAGCATGGACATGAAGGCCCTGGGGGAGGCAGGCAGGTCCCAGGTGAAGGGACTCAGTGCAGAGGCACACACTTGGGACATATCCTGAAGGTGGAGGAATCACGGTGAGGAAGGTGGACAGCAAGGTGGAGTCACTGCAGCCAGATGGCAATGGGACTTGCAGGCTTTTGTAAAAATTCAGTTTTCACCCTGAGACAAATGGAGGTCATTGGGAAGGGTGGGGCTCAACAGAAGAATCAGTTAGGAATTCCCATGACAAGCTCTTCTACATTACTTTCCATTGCAGCTTCTGAAACGTTTCATAGACATTAGTCCTTTTATAGGCAGATCCACTTCCGTTTTGGATTGAAGTTGTTGCTGTACCATCAGGGGCTTTCCTTCATTAATTATTCTGTTGTGCCTGTACTTTTAACCTCTACCTCTATGAAGCTTGTGTCAGGAGCACAAAGCCACCCTGACCTTCTCAGTGTCATCTCTTTCTCTACTGGGTCTCCTTCTCTTCCCACTATATATTTAGAAAGACCTTTTTCTCTTTCTCGATCCACTTCCTCCTCTCCTTTTTCATTAAATCACTCATCCAGCCAATAAATCTTATAAGCACATACTATGCTAGGAACTATGTTGGAGAAACAGAAACAGAACATGTCATTCAGTAGGGAAAAGGATAGGTAAAGTCTATCTTTCTAAAAATCCCTGCAGGCTATATCCATTGATGCTTCTCAGGCTTCTCAGCTGTTTTTGTTTTGTTTACTTTGGCATAATTTGAGATTTGCAGAAAAGTTAGAAAAATAGTATGAAAACTTCCCAGATATCCTTCATCCAAAGTGTTCAACATTTTATTACATTAGCTTTATACTTGACACCCTCTATGTATTTGTATGAGTGTGAATATCTACACATGTATATCTTGCATTTTAGGGGAATCACCAACGTGATGTTCTTTTACTCATAAATACTTCAGTGTGTATTTCTTAAAATCAAGGAATTTCTTCACCACAGAAGAGTTATCAAAATCAAGAAAAACAAGGATGCAATACTGTTGTCCACATATACTTTCAAAACTTAATTATCTCTTTGTAGCACACAAAGGGTAATCTGTACTTTAAAATCATTACTTTTTAAAAATATAAATGTTATTTATAGACACTGTTAAAAAAAGTTTGGAAAAAAGATAAAAGCAAAAAGAATAAAATTCCAATTTTATTCCACCATCCAGAGAGTCACCATTAATTTTTGTACTTGCACATAGGCATGTAATCATATATATCAATGTTTTCTCTTAAAATGATTACACTAAAAATATCACTCTTCTGAAACCTGCCTTTTCACTTACGGAGTCATTAGCTTTTTTACGTAAATGTTTTATAAGTGCTGCGGATGAATCTGTCCTCCTCGCAGTGCTTCCTGGGAATTCTTCTGTGCTTTTACTTTCAGTTCAATTCTCACCCTTCTTCACTAATCATCTCATTTTCACAGCATCTGTGTGCATGCGTGTGTGTCCACACCTTTCCTGGGTTCTGTCTCCAGTCTTGTTACTGCCTGTTAACTAACTCCTTGTACACTTCCAATATTTCCCCTCCAAATCTTTCCTGAGCTCGAATCCCTAGTATACTTGACATCTTCAGGTGGATGATACCTCACACTCAACACGCCCACACCTGAGGTCACCATCTTTCCTTGCTGGTCATGGTCCTCTCACATTCGCTAACTCACACCTTTGCTTTCTGCCTGACTGACCCCCCTGTCCTATTGGTTATAACTATGAATTTTTCCTCATAATGACATTGAACACCTCACCTTTTCACACCCATTGCCAGTGTGTTTTCTGAGGTCTTCAATATTTCTTGCACAAATTAATAAAAGAAAACCTCTAACTTTTCTCTTGACTTCAGGTCACCCTCTTCTAATCTATCTAGCCCCAATGGTCATGATTCTGGATTATGAATATATGCATGCAAATTCTTTTGATAAATCCAATTACACTTAGGATAAAATGAGCTCCATGTGGGACACACAAGCCTCCTGTGACTCTGGCCTCTTTCCACAGCACACCCTTGCTGCTCACACCATACACACCAGGACTGCTGAACCATGAGCAGTTTTTCTGTGTTTCATGCCCTCCATGCCATGGTTCCCTCCCATGGAGGGTCCAATATTTCTCTCCCTGGTTCTACATGTGTTTTTTCCTACTCATTTTTTAAAACTGAGCACAGGCATCTATTCTAGAACATATTCCCTGACAAATCCACACTAGCCTGGTCTCCACTAGGCCCCTTCTTGGATGTTCTTGTGCTCCCCAACTGTTCCTCTGCCATTATCCAGATTGTGCTGCTTTGGTCACTGTTCATCCCATTAAGCCCTGAACTAGGATCCTAATAGCACCAATAACACTGCCTGGCATAAGTCAAATTCTAGTAAATGCTTCATGGGAGAACAAATGGCTATAATATACTTAAGTCACTGCCTCCATCTGGTATCAGTATCAAAGTTGTGCCTTTATATTTAATTTCATATCTATGTATAATTCTTTTTAGTTGTGGTGTATATTAAATAAATGACCCTAAGAGCTAGATTAAATTGACCAAATTAATGAAAGAATAACACTTATGCTTGAAAAGTCTTACAAATATAGCAGATAATACGAAAAGGACTAAACATTTCAGAATTATCTCTGATACAAATAGTTTTTGTTATTGGTACCGGGAATTGAGCTCAGATCCCTCCGCTTGTGAGGCAGGGGGCGGAACCACTGAGTTAAATCCCCAGTCCCTGATTCAAATAATTTTTAAATGAAACAGTCCAGGCTGGGTAACTTGTCAAATGTATAATCAGGTTCTTATAGTTACTTCAGTATCATTATCACTTTCTTATCAGTAATTTCACTATGACAGATGTGAAATTTGGATCTTTTGGAGACAGATTTTGCTAATGTCAAAAAGATAAACTAATTTAAAAATTCAATGCCGCTTCACAGAGACTATTTAATTTAGATCTATAGTTTACATGAGAATTATTTAGACAATGGCTTGGTAACTCTTGGGAGGTATAAAAAACTAAATTTTATCTACCCAAATTTGCATGACTGAAAAATGATACAAGTGAAAGAAAAGGAGAAGTCATTAGAATAATAAACATAATGTAGTAAAGAAAAACAAAAGCCCTTTCATCACCAACATTTTCAGCAAGTGTTTCATCACACTAAATAAAAATATCAATTGTTCACATGTGATTCTGAACAAATCTATATCTCATATGTACATATATATTCAACACATACATATATATACACATGTAAAAAACTAGGATATATGATATTTAATATTAATGTAAAAATGTAAGATTTATTCCTTACCTGAACCTGAGAAATTGTCCACAGACCCGTCCGTTGTTGTTGAAGCTATTTCACTGCTGCTCATTGGCTCTGTTTTAACTATGAAAATAAAAATATATCAAATAGTTATTGGTAAAGGCAAGGTAGGGAAATACAGCATTAAAAAGTGACAAGAAATCCATATTAAAAAACAATCTTCCCACTTGAGCATAAATCAGATTAATATTCCTAATAGAATCTTTTCTGAAAAAGCATCCATGTTTTTTCTCCCTAAGAAAGCAATCTATTACTAAAAAGCAACACTTTCAATGGAAACTAATTGTTACCTTATATATTCACTGAATTTCTTATTAATGTCACAGCTCAAAATATACATAAGATGATGTGAAATTATTTCTTGAAATTTGTAGAAAAATCTGTTATTTGGCCAAACAGTGAAAAGGATAGAGCAAAAAGAGAAAAAATTGGCATTCCTTCACATCAACAGGTTTTCATGATGCTTATGGGCAAGTGCCTGCATACCACACACACACACACACACACACACACACACACACACATTCTCAGTATGGCTCAAAAATAGTCTTCAATTTAATGGATTATTATCATTAAGCCATATATGACTGCCAATTCATCAATATTTTATGTACGTTTAGTACCAAAAACACACTAATAAGCAGAAACAGTTTTCTACTTCAAAATAATACTAATACTAGTTTGTGGAATATATATTTATATATACATACACGATCTTTAATAAAATCCCTTTGGATTTAGCGATAACCTTTTGGCTGGACTGTGTATGATGGTACATACCTGTAATCCCAGCACTCAGTGGGCTAAGGTAAGAGGATTGTGAGGTCATGAACATCCTGGCCTACACCATGATTTTGAGGCCAGACTAAACTACATATTGTCTACAGGTTGTCTCTAAAATAAAACAAAAGAAACAAACCTACAAAACAAAACAAAAAAGTACAGCTTTTTGATTTATGCTCCAGATTCTCCCCAGCAACCTACTCCTTACTGTACTCTTACCAGAGATGATCCAAACCATCTCAGAACATCTATCTTTTTTCTTCCTAGTGTTAGAATTTTTTTAAATGAAGAACTATTACTATTATTTGCCTACAAACTGGTGATGAAGGGCCAACACGGGAATCTGCCTAGCCTACTTTGTTGAAGTTAATCAGGTCCTACTACCAGGTTTTGAGAAAGAATGCAATAATATTTTAAGACAACCATAATGTGTTTCCTGAAACGAATGCTCTAACAAGTGACTACTCGGAGATCCTTCTCTCACAAAGTCAACACCTTCTGAAAGAAAAGAAGGTGATGGAAAACATACAGCTCTTCTTCTCTCCATGTGGCAAATCTCTTAGAAATACTAGGCGGAGGACAAATTCATGCAACTCCTGGGTTTCCAAGTATTTCACCAATGCATAATGAGTACTTTTAAAATAAACATCATAAATAGATGTATCAGATAGTCACTTTAAAAAAATCATTTAGATGGTTTTTAAACAAGTTGGGGGAAATGATCAGCGAGACTAATGGAAATCACTCTCCCATGTTGTTTTCATGTAGACCATACAACAGTGAGACTGAAGTTGTAATTGAAGATTTTACTTTTCTGCCAGTTGTTCTGGGTTAGAAGTTTTAGTTGATGCTAATGAATTCTGACATAAGCCTATATTTCCCTTTTCACTCCATGCCACCAGGCAACCTAATGATCTCACTCTTCATAGCCATTATACTGCTATAGCTCTTTGAAAACTATTACATTAGTGCAGCTTTTAAGTTTCCTACTCAGTTTTCCACATCACACCTTATCTCCCTTAAAAACAACTTATATAATGTACTGTACCTACAAGGCAATGGTTCTATTTCACTCTTTTGCTACACAGATCACCACTGGAATTCTGAACTCAGAATCAAATGCCCCATTTTGAGCAAAAGATTAGAATTTGGTCCACTAGACACAGGTCATGTTAAGTATCTACTAGATGCCACATACTTTATAGACATTATAATTAATGCTCTTAGACAACTCTCCAAGTAGATCTCAGAATACTATACTCACAAACTCCCTGTTCAGGTATTGTCTTCTTGTTTCACATGCAAAAATTGAAACTAGAGAGATAGAAAGTTGCTCAAAGTCACAAAGTGACAGAAATGAGATTTAATCTTGGAATTTTTAAATCCAAAACTCCATGACCAAAAGTTGAAGAAATGGTAATAAATGGCACTTTTCATAGTTAGAACTACTTTATAACAGAGCAAGGGAGCTGAGAACATTATCACACAGTGATAAAACCTACACAGTCCCTGCCCTGCAAGATTCTCAGTGTCCAGTCTCCTGAACCTGGTAGAAGATCTCATGCCAGAATTTCACACTCAGTTGTCAGGAAAAGAAGAAGAAATTCTCCCACTGCATACACTTTGGTCCAAGACTTCTAAGTCTTTGCCCAATCTAAGGTATTCTGTAGACTGAACTCTATAGTGACTTTCCCAAAGCTTACCTATAACAAAACCACTGTGTTCCTGAGCCCTAAAATCTGCACCAGCTCTCTTCCATATGATTAGTTAATCAAATGTAACTCTCACTCTCAACAGGAACATTCATTTATACTTGAAACCCATTAAAGCTAGGCAAAAAGAATAGAAAGGAAGGGAAGATGATACTTTTTCTTTTAGGTCGCAAGTTCATTGCTTTTTGCCATTGTTCAAACATACCCATCCATACACTAAGGAATAAAGATTCCCAATGAATTCAGTTTTTAAAAAGACTCACTGTTGTGGAGAAGAGGATGTACATAAAGTAACTACCAGGATATTCATGATTGTATCAAGTACTGTAATTGAATACTTTGATCACCAGGGGTCTGATACTAAAAAAGACTAAGGATTTATTGTGATGTAAAATAGTTTCTGAATGAAAGCCAAAGGAATAGAGACTACTTCTGACTTTGTTGTTGCCAAGCACGCATCCACTGGAGAGTTAAAAAGACAAGCATAATCTCTGGTCACCAAAATTCTACCCATTCTTTCTCCAGCAGGATGATCATATTTATCAATAGGCCACAGAGGACATAACAGAGCACCTCTCCAAGGCTTTGAATTTACAAACACCACATGCTAAAGTTTTGCTAAGTCTCACATATTTAAGGTACTGTAACATCTGAGATCTTTTCCATCTAAGCTTCATCTGTCTCAAAAGCAAAACCTATGAATCATCTGTTCATAAGATTTATAAATAACTAGGATTGCCTCCACCATGCTTTTTTCTTTGTTTCATAACCTCAGTCTACTAGAAAATAGCATTTTTGTTCTCTCTTGTTTCTAATCAAATGTGTGTCTTTTTTTCACCACTTGAAGTTTCCAGTCTTCCATCTGATCTTTAAGGACCTACTCAGACTCATCCTTTAAAAAATTCAGATTTTCCCTTTTGTCTTTCTAAATCTCCCTCTTCCCTCCTAATCCTTTCCTAGGCGTTCACTCCAGGCCTAAACTATGCGAGGCAACTGCTACTTCTCCAGATACAACACGAACTTTCACCCATCGATGCCTTCAAGGTTGGTTTTGAAGTTAGAGAAACAGACGTTCTAAAACTTAATTTGATTTTTGATCTTAATTATCTCATATAAAACATTTAAAATTTTGTATTTACATTACAGGAATGCAATAAAGTTCCATAAAAATTCATGTAAAGTAGCTTGTATAAAGGTGTTGACATTACATTTATCACCTTCACTAACACTATCGTTAGCGATATTCTAATCCCTTGGACTGAATGTACTTCTCCTTCATCCTGGGTAATAATACCAGGGAGTAATATCAAATAAAAAGTTAAAAGTACCAGCTTTGGAATTATCAATTTCATTTCAATCTAGCTTTCCAGTATGAACCTGGAAAAAGTTACTTAGCTTCTGTGTGCCTCAGTATCTTCATCTGTTAGTGGGGATTATATACAAAATATACTGATGTGAGGATAACAAACGAGAAATGATATTAAAACCCTTAGCACTGTGCTAGGTCCAGAAATCATGCTTTTATAGTCACTCTATCATTAAAGTATCTCCTTGATTATAAGAAGACAAAGCATTTCTTTTTTTGTTTTTCTTTTCCCCCAGTGTTGGGGGTTGAACCCAGGGCCTCATTCATGCCAGGCACTCTACTACCAAGCACCCTACTACTAAGCTATATCCCCAGCTCCAAAAGCATTTCTTAAAATACAGATGCTTGGATCAAAATCTATCATAAGCTTTAAATTTAAGCTTATCCTTTGAAAAGAAAATGAGAAGAATCTAAAGTAAAGTGACTTGTTTAAGATCAACCACGAGGTTATGCCTCAGGATAGTCAAAATCAAATCAAGGTAATGTGGAAATAACTCAAGAAGAAAACTGATACTTTGGTCATTAGAATCAGTGTGTGTTTTTGCCGAAGAAAGGCTAGCAGAAGGATGGTGCACATGGCACTTGTGACCAAGAATTCCAGGAAAAATACAGCTATCTCCCTTTAACTCTCCTTGAGGTAAGCAGATTCATGAAAATGAGAAGCTCATCATCCTTCACCATAAATTCCAGTGGAGATTTATCTAAAGACCATTGCACTTTGGTGATATCAGCTAGGAAGATCATCCAACTAATCCACGCAACTTCCAGTTAAACTTTGAATGTTGCAGGTAAATAGATCTCCAAGATGAGAGGACACTCACAGGAAATCACCATTTAGTACATTTGATCAAATATATGTCTAACCACAAATTCAAAAGGCAGTTAGAGAAAGTTCAGTCCCAACGAACAGCTCTGCCTCTTGCACTGAGAGCCAGCCTGTGCTATGAAGAATACGCTAAAGGACACACAGGGCAGGCAGCAACCTCGGTTGCAAGCTCATCCTCACAACTTTCCTCAAATGCTAATAGTACAGCTTGTTTTCTATGTGGTACAAGCTCAGTCTTCCATTCAATGTCGTTTCCTGCTAGAACACTGAGGGGCTTCAAAACTCAGCTGGGTATCTTTACTACCACCCTGATTCCTTCATCTCTTCTGGTGCCTCAGTGAGACTTGCTTTCATTCAGTTTTTTATTAAATGGCTCTGCTATAGCAGTGCCTAGACCTGCACTGCCTCCAGGAAATAGCCCCTTCCTTTCATTTCTTCATTCTCTTACATTAGACTTGCTCTTAAGGTTTAAGGCAATATTCTACATTTTCAGAGCCCTATCTGTCTCCCGTTCTGGCTGTGCCTTGCCTGCCCAGTCTGGAATTCATAGCCAGGCATGCTTGGTCCCTGCTCTAGAATACACTGTTGTCTTATTTCCAAAGCCTATTTTAAAAAAACTCGCATCCATAAACATGCTGTTTCTCACTGTTTACCCTCAGCTTTGTTGGGGGTGAATAAACCTGGCAGAATAGGTTTAACTTAGCAGGCTGGCTGAGCTTGCTTATATTCAGTCTCTCTTCAGTCCCTCAGCTCATCCTGTTGCTTGACAGTTCCCCTCTTGTATCTCTTGTAAACTGTTTGAAATAATCTCCACTGAGTCTTCCACTTTCCTCAACCCCCAAACTATACCTCACTCCTCACTCGCTTTAGCACGTCCTCATCAAATATTTTATAATGTTGACATTGCATTAAATCTTTCATCTTTCTGCAACATTTCCCAGTTTTCCACAAATTAATTTCAGGGAAAGTTTCTTTTCCTTTAGTTGGAATTAGTCCCTATATCTTTATTATTGGTGTTTCTCCCATACCTCCTTTGAAATGAAGCTCCATTATCAGATTTTCAGTATCTTTAATCACTCAACCTCAAGAGACAGCTTCTTTTTCAGTTAGAGAAACAGACAGATCACTCTTGTAATTTTTTCCTGTGTTTCTGAGGCTCAAGGCCTTGACCATGCTAGGCAAGTGTGCCACCACTGAGCTAATATATCCCCAGCCCCTCCTTCAATTTTTAAAAATTTTGTCAACTATGATACTTCTCAAGCTGCTTTCTTTCATCACCGTGTTTCCTGAACATTTACCTTTATATCTATCACCTGCTTTCTCTCTCTCTCTCTCTAATCCTTTGTGTCATCCATTTTATACCTACAATTTCACTAAAAGGCCTTTCCCAGTTGCCCAGTTCAAACTTTTCTTAGGCTCAGTACTCCTTAATTCTTTTAGAGAGTGGGCTCCCTTTTTTCAAGGCTTCTTTCACTGCCATTGTTTTGTTTTTGTTTTTGTTTTGATACCAGGGATGGAACTTGGGGCCTCGTGCTTGTGAGGCAGGTGGTGGCACCACTGAGCTAAATCCCCAGCCCTCATTGCCACTGTTTTTAAAAATGGCCTCCGTGCAGACAACTCCTAAACGTCTGGCTATATGCACAGTTTTCTCATGGGTACTAATCCTCACATCCCAGTGACGCAATGCCCTTGCCTAGTTAAGGCCAAAGTTAACCTGTCCAAGATAAAATCACCATCCTATTCTTGTGTAGTGGTCATCTCTTTTGGTTAATAGCAACAGTCATGTAGACTGAAAGTCTCCTCTGAACCCTGGGTTCTCCTGCGCACTCTTTCCTTAGTTCCTATTGCTAAGTGCTATCATTTGGATCTTAAGTGCCTCCTCAAATATAGGTGGCACAGGAACAGTCCCCACTGTGGTGTTATCAGGAAGTCGTGGAACCTTTAAGAGACAGCGCCTCCTATGGAGCTTCAGCTCACTGAGGCCATGCCTTCAAAGGGGGTTGGGGACCTGACCCCTTTGTGTTTCTGTCTTCCCTTCCCCAGCCATACGATGAGTGACTTTTTTCTGCTCTATGTTCCTCATATGGCATGGTGCTTTGTCACAGGCCCCAAACCAACAGCCAAGCAATCATGGACAAAAGCTCTAAAACTGTGAACTGTAGTTAATCTTTTTTCATCACAAGTTGATTATCTCAAGTATTTGTTATACTAACAAAAAGCTAACTAATGCATGCAGTCTATGACTTGTACCACTGTAATATTTCACAGATTTCTTTTTAATATCATAGCCACTATCCTACTCACCTACCTCTTCTCTTGTAAAAGTTAGTACATTCACTTTTCAGCTTCTGTTCTCCCCAATTTAGACTGTTTTATTTATCTTTTCATGGTCTAGATTTGCATGACAATCCTGATTCTGAGGTCTTCGGCAGTTCCTACATTTTCCCCTATATTCAGTTTCTATTCATTCATCATATATTGGGGACCCTCTTTTTGTTTATTTACCATCGTTTCCAAATATTTTATATTTGCATAAAAGTTGGTAATTTACAAGAATATAAGAGCATTACAAAATACACTATCTTAATTGTCCTAAATTTTCTATGTAACACTGTAATGCCCATTGTACATATAAAGCAGCATATGTCCCTATAGATGTTTAAACTAAATTGGCCTACTAAGATGTCTAATTCTTCCTTAAATCTTCCGTTTTGCTCATGCCTTACTGGCTGACATTTTACAAATTTTCCACATGCCTAAACCATATATTTCAAATTTCAACTGAAATCCCACTTGTTTCTTTTTCTTCCTCCATCTACTACTTGGAAATGATCATCTTTTCTTGATCTTCTAAGTCTGTACTTGTACCTCCTTTAGAATATAACTCCCATTGTATCTCATTTTATTTTTCAAAGTCTTACTCATTTTAATATGTATATGATAAATTTTTCATGGTAGGAACTACATCTTTTTACAGAGATATAATATCTCTATAAAACTTATGTCTGGCTCACAGTTGGAACTCAGTATTTATTGAAGGAATGTGCATCTGACCTACAAAAGCAAATTACAATTAGCCTCATATTAAGCATAGTGCACAGGCAATTAAAAACACCTCTCAAACATAAGATGAATTTTATTCTTCCTAAATTACCACTCAGTGAGCTTATGCACAAGTTCTTGCAAAGCATCCTATGTACAGGACATATATAATACAGTTACATCATTTTGAACAAAGCATTACGTGGAGAAAACATATTAGCATAACAAAAACCAATCCTGGAATTTTTTTAATTTTTAGATAGGATCTGCCTGAATCAGTAAAAAGAGAGGTAAATAAATTATTACAGATTTAATAATGGGATATGATCAGCCAAAGAAAAATATTGAATGTTGTGGTAAATAAGCCTTAAAAGAGCCCTTGGAAAAGCAACTCTGCACATGCTCATGCTGTAGAAATCACAAATAAAAAACAACTATGTAATGTTATGGTTTAGATTGAGTGACAGTATCACTCATACACTTAAGGAGCCTTTCAAACCATCAGGCAGAAGTGGAACTGTATGCTTTCAAAAATGGTGTTAAATGATTCTGAAGGGGACAAAGGACACCAAAGGCATATGTAAGAGAGAACAAATAAAATTGTTACATAAAATATTAAAGGAGGAAATAGTAATATTTCTGAATGTATACATTTTACATGATACTTTAAAAATGTATGACTGAATTAATTAAATATTATACATAGCCATTTAACTATTTCTTCATCATCAAATGGTATGTATATATATATACATATATATATATATGTGTATATATATATATATCCATGAATTAAATGTTTTGATTTAGTGAATTCCCATTTAGAAAGCAAAGGATCTCTTTATACTGGGGTTGCCTCTATGACCTGACACAGGATTATTGTCCTTCCAAATACTAAAATCATCTTCATCACCTCGAAAGAGGGTAGAAAAAGTATTAGCTTTTTAAAATAGCACATCTTGTATAACCTTATGAGAACCAAATTATCATACATTGACTGAGCTTAAACTTAAGGAAATACATGGCCAACAAGAAATATTAGTCAATTTCAAAGCCTAGTATAAAAAAGCTGTGTAGTCTATTAGAATGCCATTATGCTTTTTTTTTCTTTTTGGTAAAAGAAATAAATGACAAATGTTGACTGTGCCTTTTAAATGTCTTTTATGTCCCTACTTTTCTTTACCCTTTTTAAAAAATTCTCATCCCTGTCACACTAGCGTAGGTTCCTAAAACATAAAATCTAGACAGATTATACAAACCTCCACACTGCAGCTCATCTGTCCCCCAATCCAATCTATCCTTGAAATTAGTGCCAGATTAATACCTAAAACACTTTCTCCACATCAGTCTTTTGCTCAAAATATTCACTGGCTCTCCACTGCCTCCAGGATGAAGTCCAAATTCCTTAGCCTAGTATTCAGGGTCCTCTACAGGTTGGCTCCAGTTGATCCTTCCAGCCTTATCTGCTATCAATTCCTCTTCAGCTAAACTGGTCTCCTCCAGTCTCCCAAACTATCCTACCTTTGTTCCTATTGTTCACTCATTTAGAATGCATTCCATTTCTTCTCAACCAATTCAAATTCTACCCATTTCCCAAAACTCAGCTCAGATTCCATCTTCTCCTTGAAGTCTGGCCAGACCTTAGCAAGCTGAAGAACTCTTTCTTCTGAACTCTGAGAGCTCTCTTGTTTAGATCAGTGGCTTCTAACCTTCTTGAGAATGAAGCCTTCTTTCTAACACCAAAATATTTCAGAACTCAAATGATAGCCTATTTTTAATATGTTGATGGAAAAGTTGCATGTGAACGTCAACGTGTAGACAAGAAATTTCTATTTTAACAAACACAACAGAATATATTTGTTCTTTTACACACTAGCTCTTCAACTTCAAGAGAACTCTCAGCCACAGGCTAAAAAATCCTAGCCTTCATAATTTATTTGGAACATTACTACCTTTTAGTTTTTAGTTTTTGTCAAATATTCAAAAAATCTTATCCTCAACCAGACTCTTAAGTGCTCTAATCGAGGCAGGTGTAGTGTCACAAAATTCTTTGTACACAATAAAAGCTAAATAAATGTTTGCTTCTCTTTCCCCTCCATATTGTATTATAAAAGTTATCATACATACCAGAGAAGTTGGAAGGATTATTACAGTGAACACACATAAACATCCCACTTGGATTTGACAATTAATATTTTACTTTTCAGTATTTATCCTTCAAAAAAATCTTACTTTTCAGGTATTTCAGAATAAGTTGCAGATATGAACATTTATCATAAACAAGGAATTCACATCACTAACTAGAGTTTATATTTTTATGGCCTTTTAACTGTACGTGTACAAATCTTAAACATGCCACTCAATGACTTTTAACAGACTCGTGCCTTTAGAAACCAAGTGGAATCTAAATATTTGTAGCTGATTGTAATAATGGAAGCATGGCATAACCATATGAAAATACTGTCCCCATTTAAAGAAGTTCATAATACTACATTCTCAATTTCTGACAAGCAGTATTTAGGTAACTTTAAATTAGAGGAGCAATAGTTTAAAAAGTAGCTTATATTTATCGAGTGCCTCTCATATGCCAGGCATTGTACTAAGCACTTTACAAGCAAGCAATATCTTGCTTTTTCCTCATGGCAACTTTATAAGACATTTATTATAATTGTATCATTTCAAATATGAGGAAACTGTAGCTTAATGATATTAAATAACTAGTCCAAGGTCACACAGCTAGTGTCAGTTTTTTAAATTAATTTATCTTTTTAAAATCCACTGAAGAGTTAAAACACTTTCCAATTAGGGTTTTATCATCCTTAATCATTCCTCTGATGCAGACTTAGATAATCAGTGAAGGACACAGCAACAGGAGAGTCTGAAAATACCAGTGCACTAAATAATGTATCAGTATATGTTGCAAATTAGCAGATGGTAAAATAAACTAGTGTATGAAGATTGGAAGCAGATGAGCTGGCCCTGACTCAGAACCTCAATCATATCAATATGGAAAATGGTTTATTTGCCTAAAATGTAATCAACCTACCAAATGACTGGTACTGCTTTCCCACCCTTCAGCAAGTCACATGAGCACCAGACATAACCCCTCCCCCAACTGAGTACTGAGCAAGTACCTCCTGAGGACCTCATGCACTCTTGGGTTCCTATAAAGGTTTTTTTGTCATGTAATGAATCCGAAGGAGAACATAGCTTTTTGTACTATGAAAGCACTATAGTAACCAGTTCCAAAAGATATATTTCTTTTTAAAAACATATAACATTTATTATTCTGTAGTGATAGCTGCTATGTGTGAGCATGTAGTAGATGTCAGGAACTATTCTTAGTATTTTGGATAGATGAATTGAAATAACACTCTGAGATAAAGGACCAATTCTTATTTTACAATGCATAAGGTAGGGGCTCAGAAATCTTACAATAATAACAGCCAGTGGCTGGTAAGTGCTTCCTAGTAGTCAGACTCTTTCCAACTCTCTTAATTATCCTAGCAACACTATAGGCATATGCTGTTCTGACCTTCATCTCACAAACCGGGGTTCAGAGGCACGGAGCAGAGAGGACACTCGTGAGCTGGTGGGTGGTAAGCCTTGGCTTCCAGTGGAAGAACCCTGTAAAGCCCCTGCTCTTTGGCCTCTCAAAATACACCTTAGAGCGCAAGGGCCCGAGTTTGATCCCTGGTACCAAAAAAAACCCCAACACCTTAGCCACAGGTGCTTAAACAGCTGAATTAAGATTTTAACCTAGATTAATCTAATGCAAAATTTATGCTCTCACCATCATGCTGTACAGTTTCTTATATTATTATTATTCCTTTCCATTAACTCTCCTTAAGGCAAATGTATGCTTTTTGCTGAAAATGATAATCATATGTAAATGAATACATGACTTCAGACAAAATGCCCTTATAAATTCTCACCTCATAAGTCTTTTCTCATTGCCCAACACCCCTTGTATACTTTCAAAATACTACTTAAACGAATTTCTTAAAACAAACACAGGGCTGGGGATATAGCACAGTGGTAGAGTACTTGCCTTGTATAAGTAAAGTGCTAGGGTTTAAGCCCTAGCACTGCAAAAAACCAAAACCAAAACCAAAAACTCCCTGCAAACCCAATAGGATCACTCCTCTATTTACCTTCCGGCCTCTCAGTTCCCATATAGCTGAACCCAAACTCCTGACCATGGTATCTAGGGACTGCATCACTTCCCTTGGGTATCTTGGACCCTCTCTGTGCATTTTGTGCATGATCCTCAACACACACACACACTTCCTCTGATTTGGAATGTCTTTGCCACAACTGTAACAACCAAGTTCTCTCTCATACTGCAGTGAGTATGTATCATTATTCTACTTTTTTCCCACCTCCAAAATTGTACCTCCTCTTATCATTTATCATTATCACTTTTATCATTCCTTTGCCATCTTACAAAGGTCCTAAACCTAAGTAGACTAACAGACTTATCTTTATGTCGTTCAGTTCTTAAACTATGGAAAAGTTTCTTTATCACTGTTAAGATACTAAATACAATTGAGGTTTCCATTTATGAAACAATAAATTAGTTACGGGTCAAAAGCAAGTCAGTTATTACAGATCAAACTCAAAATCAGCAGCAGTGTTAACTTGGATGTTCTCTGATAGAAAGTCTATAGTTACTCTATGAATTGTTATGCGAAATGACCAATTTCAAAAATTTGAAAAATAAGCCTTAGGTAGTTCTGAATCTATTAATGCATTATAAGTAAAATTATTGGATGCTCTTCTCTCATAATCACTCACCAACAGTATTTTCTTAGTAACATAGGCCATTCAATCAACAAATATTTATTGCCAAACCTTCCACTGGATATTGAGGATGCAATAGTGAACCATTCTGTCCGCCATTCTGTCCTCCCTTTCAGGAGCTTAGAGACGATCAGATAAAATAGGCATGTAACTAGAGGTCATAAGGTTTCATTTTGGTGATAATCCTAGCTAAGGTAACATAAAAACTTTCTATTACAAAGTATGTCAGCAAGAACCCAACTTTTTTTCTAGTAACATAAGCAGTACTATTGGAGAGTCCAAGTTTTAAAGCAGAAAGAATATAGGTTTGAAATCAGTCTAATCTGTCTTTGAATCCCTTCTCCAGAACAGCTAATGTGCTGTGTAAACATGAGCTAGTCATTCAACCTCTTTAAAAGTAGCTGGATAAAAGTCACCTTAAAGATTGTCTTGAGGATAATATAAAGTACATAGAGGGATTAATGATATGCTCAATAGGAAGAATTCAGTTGATTTAGGTCATATTTTTATTTTGCTAAAAAATACTATTTCCAACTAAAATTCCCCTTATTATTTAGCAATGATCACATAGGTAAGCATTTTAGATTTTGTTTCATTTTACAGAAGAAAAAAATGTTTTCAATTTGTATTATGGGAAGTAAACATATCTCCCTGGAATGTGTTTAGTAGAGTTCATTTATGTTTTTTGGTGTAATGGGATATTGGAAGCATGAAATAAAACAAAAAATCTGCAAAACCATCAAATTACCATGAACATAATCATAATAAGGTTTCACTTATAAAAATGTTGTGTCCTAAAACTTAGCATAAATTTTTGATTAGTTTCTCAGATTGGTAAAGGCAATAGACAATCACTGAGGACAGTTATAGAACAGATAACTTTTTTCTACTCAAAGTAAAACTAGAAAATTTGCAATGTATATAAATTTCTTCTATGATAATGAATGCTTGGAGTCAAAGAGAAGAGAATGAACTACTCTTGGCCTTTATGCCAACTATTCAAATAAACAAAGTGAGATCTCGCTTTCTCTCTCCCTCCCTCCCCTTTCCTCCCTCCTTCCCTCTTATTCTGTCTGCAGTTATCTCTATACTGCTCACTCCAAGACATCCTTGGACATTTTAAGAAGTCAGGAATTACTTAAGCAATGAATGACCAAAGAGAGATGAATTAGCCTGAAATTCACATGTATCTCTAGAGTGAACCAGAGATTTCACCCAGAAGATAGGACATTCTGGGGAAATATATTTCTGCTTATACTAAAGTTTTGTCCCAATCAGGGTTGAGTTGGTAGAGAGCTCAGATTCTCTGACCTATCTGCAATTGGAAGAAACTGAGAGCTGCCTCATCTAGTCACTAGTTTATCAAGAAATCCAGATGTCTGGAACCCCCGAGCCTTGGTACAAGCAATAAACATTCTAATGCCTAGTTTTACTAGAAAAGATCCAGTTAGCTACAGATGATAGGCTAGAGCAGATCTGTCACTTACATGACCCACACATCCCACTCAAATGTTTATTCCCTCCCTTCTCATCCTCCCTGCTCTTCTTTCTGCTCCAGCCTCACAGAGCTCCTTGCTGTTTCTAGAACATACTGGGCATAGTCTCAGCTCTCAGGTTTGGTGACTCAATTCCTATGGTGCCCCAAACAAATGCCAACAGAGTAATGCTTGGTTGATACAATCTGGTTCTCAAAGTCAAAATAAATGTGACCAAATTTACCATCAACTAAGAAACATTTCCTGAGGTAGAAAATATTTACTCTGAGCAGTAGCAAAACTGCAACTGCCTTTTGAATTTCACAGTAATACTGCTGCAATCCAAATGTGGATATAATAATGACAATTATAATGAAAAGCAGAGATGACTTCCCATCTCTGTTTGATCTCAGAGAGGCTTAACACAAGCAGACGGCTGATGGAATTATAATTAAGTCAAAAGCTTTGAACACTAGTTAGAGACAATCCCCCAAAGTTAACCTATGGATGCAATATCCAGTGCATGCATGACCACAAGAAAAATCACACACACACACACACGCACGCACTTAAAAGACCAGAGCATAACTACCTCTGAGAGTTATCCTTTTAACAAAGTCCTTTTGTCCTTGAACCCTCTGACCAATGGTTGTTGTATAGCTCTGTCATTTGGTAGGAAACAGCATTCTGCTGTGTGGCAGTGAAAGCAGGAATGTTTAGGGCAAAGGTATTTGCTGATGATAAGAATTACATATTCTCTCCATGGAGAAACAAAGTGACTTAAAAGTCCATTCTCTGGACTCAAAATCTTATTTGAATCCTAGTTCAGATACCAGTGGTACCAATTACAAGCCATGTGCCTTTAAACTTGTCATTTAACTTTCTAAGGCTTGGTTTGTAAAATAGGAATCATACCATAGAAGTAATTATCATTTACATATAGTAATTACATATATGTACATTTACATAGTTAATGGATACAGAGTTCTTTGTAAGTTCCACTTATGCTATAAGCTTTATATTATATGCTTATAGCAAGGCTAATATAAATTCTGCTATTATCTCTACACAAATGAGGAAACAGACACACAGCTCATTTCCCAAAGTTCCCACAGCTAGCAAATCATGGAATTTGGATTCAAACCCATACTGTCAGCCATTCTGTTGGCAGTCTTGAGAAATTTTCTGAAGATTAGTAAAACAAGACAGTCAGCATAATGACTAATCAGCTATTAAAGAACATTAGCCATTTTTATTGTTAGTAGGAGGCATGTGAAAATTATTCCCATAAACACAATATAGCAAATATTAAATTCTAACAAATTATTTTCCTCCTTTTATGGCTTTTGCTTGAGAATAATTTATAAAAGGTCAATTTTATGACTATAGGCTAAAAATGTCATTTAGAAACTCCTTTACTCATAATGTCCCTTAATCTTCCAGAAACTAAATTGTGTGCAGAATGTAAACAATAATAAAATTAGATTACCATGTTTCTATTGACATCAGAATATCTGACCACAGATATATAAATATAGCCTTAAAATGTAGCCTCAAACCATAATTTTATACACATTCACTCCAGTTCAGATATTTCCTGTAAATAAGGTTTCTTAAAGATACTCTCATTGGGTAGAACTGTATTTCACAGAATTAAATTTATAGTGAGAAAAAAAATAAATTCAGATAATTTACTAGTGTTCTAAGCTTTGCAGAAATAACAAAACAACTTTAGATTCTAATAATATAAATAGGTAAAACTGAATTGACATTCTAAAATATGCAAAACACAATTAAATATATTTTAAATGCAGAAAATTTAACCACCTAATTCAAGATTGTAATCTGTTATCATCTTGGAAATCTGATACACCAATTCAAAATTACTATTTGAGTTACCATCAGAATTCCTGAAACTGTATTTGTAGTGAAAATTATAATTGCATCTGGTTTTACATCACTTAAAGATAAATTAATCTGTTTTAAGACCAGTTTAAGCTGCTTCTTGCATTTGAATCTGAATTTACAATAGGGAAAATTCACACTTTGAGCTCTTAGTTTCACTCACACCTCTTTTCTTGCCCTCCTCTCTCTCTTCCTAACCCTAGACAACCAAAAATAAACACTGAAACTAGCAATATATTGGAACTGACCAATCTCAGGCTTCCATGGACTAAAGACAACCAGAGAAAAAACAAAGATGGAAAGAATCCCCGCTTTGCAAACAAGGCCCTAATTGGTACGTAAATAAAACTCCTTTTACTGCTACAGCTCTCAGCCCTTCTGCAAAAATAGTTCCCAACCACTTCTCACCCATAACATAAATATCAACACAAAGCCTTCAGCAAATAGAGGCTTGATTCTTCTGTCACAGTCAATCCATTAATATTCATCTACTAGAAGCATTACCACCCAAAAGCCTTTTTCTTAAAAATTATGCTTTTAAACAATCTCTCTGATAAGAAATTTTTATTCTATTCTTCTCTAGGAAACCAACTGCTCAAAGATAGGGGAACAGTGAAAAGAAAGACAAGCATTAGTGTTTTTGCAACCATCCATCAGTGTATTCTGGGTTAAGTTTTAGTTGTTTAATAGTAACTAAAATATTCATTAGTTCATTTAGAAATTTATTATTTCCAACAATAATTTTCTCAATACAAATCGAGCACTTATTTATGCTATTTGACTAATTTTACCTATAGGTGTCTTGTAATTTCAAGATTTACAAATTGGGTAACATCAACTGTTAACTGCAAGAATAATGATTGAGAGAGATGTTGAAATATAAAAATAAGCATCTAAAAGTTTTGAAATATGAAACATTCAAACAGCATCTACAACTGAAGGACATTTCTTCTAGGAAAATTTTCAAAACAGTATTTGAGGCTGTAGCTCGGGGTCTTTTTGATTTTCTTGTATTTTAAATTTTTATTTTTCTAAATTAAGTTTATTGGTACATTTTGGGTATTCAATATGATGATATTCATCATTGAGAATTTGTACCTTTACATGATATATCTTGGTTCTTATTTAAGCTCAGTGTCTTTTTGTCTTTTTTCCTTATAAGAACCATGAAAATAGGTACTAGCCTGATAAGAACAGAACCTAAAAACACTGGGTCTTAGGATAATTTGGCAGCAGACTTAAGAAGAAACTTAATATTCTCTGCCTCGCCATTTCATTCCCTTCTTGTTTGTTCTTTAGATGAAGTTATTACGGTTTTTGATACAGGAGATTTTCTTGTTTTCTTAGCCTCTTTATAGGGACAAGTGGTGGCAGGAAGTAAAAAATGGTTCTGAGAGAAGACAGTGTATATAAATGCATGCAAAGCCAACAAGTGTATAAACTAAATGGAAGTTTTGTTGACCTAATTAATTTCAATTGAGCTGAAACTATTTTAAACTGCACTGCCGAAAAGTCACTTAAATACAAATCGTGTGTGTATGTCTGGAAATATTTGTTATAGAGTTAGGAGAAGTGATTGATATTTTAAAGAAGCTTAAATTTTAATGAATTTCTTTTTTTCATTCTTCTAATTCATTGGTAAATATTGGTGGTCTCAAATTAAATAAGATCTCAAAGAAAGAACAGGAAAATCTGTAACGAGTATGTATCAGGGAAGCTTGCCAGATGTTAATGAAGTCACTAATTTTAAACTTAACTCCTCTAGTGGTGGCTGAGAGGAGTGAAATAAGCACGTGATAGAACAGATATGTAACATGATAAATTGATTCACAAACTTAATAGCAACCTAGAGCTTCCTGATATTGTTTGGATCTGAATAGGCACATACTATGGACCGTGAAGAAAATTTGGGTTCCAGATTTTCAAACTGTGTGTTAAAAATAAAACCTATTCAGACAGATAGAAATTCTTTTTATGCTTTGGATCATCTATACTGGTTCTTTCTAACTTCTCCTTCCAATGAACCACAACCTTTCGAATGTACACCAGTGAAGAACACCTGAAAACAGGATGAGATGAATAAACTACGTATTTCTCTCAAGTTAGGTCTTAAAAACTCATTTGCAAAACATAAAACATAAGTGTGTCTTTAGGATAATAATTTCTAATTATTTCCCATGCTGAATGGGGCAGAAGATCACACCAACGTCTCAAATATTTTATTGTTCTAACCTTATTTTAGTTATGCAAAAATCCTTTAAGATATAGTATTACTGAATGAATAAGCAGCCAAGCTATGAAATGTAAATATTCAGAAACATATTACTCTACATGTGCTTCAAAAACAAATCACACCTCATTCACATAAAGCCACCTAAGAGGGCAGACCCCAGACAGAGTCTGCTTTAATACTGGGTGGTTCGTGTTGTAGATGACTTGCCAGGAAAATACTGAAAAGATGAAAACACCCTACCCCTGTTTCATTTTTCATATTTAAAAAATTAACTATCAGTATTTCATATTTACTCTTCGCACTATACATTGACATAGTCTAGTAAGCAAATTAGTTTAATATGCTCAGTCTTTCTCATTTTGGGAAGCTACTTTAAGTGATTGCGTTATCTGGTTTGACAGTGATGGAAATGACAGTGAAAGGTTTGCTGCCATGGGCCCTCTGTGGTCTCCCTGAATAGTAACACTGAAAGGCCCCACCGTGCAGGGACCTGCCGTGAGCCATGCGACTGTCCCCACACCCGGCCTGTCCTCTGGCAGACACGCTTTCACCTGAAGCCAGATCCCAAGGGGAGAGGAAAAAGGACGTCTTGCTCTTATTTTATTTGCTCTATAAAATCTAGTTATGGGCTTCAATTGCTTTCCTATAATTTACATTTCTCTTTGAGTACTGGGATGGGAAGAAGTTTCAAGAGAAAAGGCCCTTTATTCAGAGATTATTTTTTTTTGCCAGATCAGCAAAAAACTTTTGATGACAACCATTTTCATTAATACTGGAAATGAATATATTTACTTTTAAAGAAAAATACAGAACAGTTACAGATAAAAAATTATCATTGTGGATATAAATAGCTTACATCAGAAATAGCTGATTTGACATTTTATCTATTATCACAAATTTTATAGCATTACCAAGTTTCAAAAGGTTTCATTGCTAAATACTGGAATACTTCACCAAAAGGACAATAATTTTATAGCATTTGTGTTTATTGTTTTTAAAAAATTATGTGATAAAAGATCACCATGGTGATTGGGAACTGATGAAAGAGTTTTCCTATGGATGGAATTCTAATATAGATAATTGAACTTCTAGTGGAACTTATTTTCTGAGTCCATCAAGATCCTAAGGCTTGGTAAAAAATAAGCAAATATATCTATGAAGTAATTTTTCAATAATCTAAGGTAGAAATAAATACAGTACAACAAGTAACATTTCCATATGTTGAAGTTGTAAAAATATGCATAGCACCTAAATGATTGCACATAACAGACAGAAAACATATAACTCCATATGTTTAATCTTAGGTATATATCAAGTAGGTCTATTTACATAAATACTCATATGTATGAATTATACAGACATAATTGTAATTATACTATGCTTAATGTATTCTACTTAATCTTTTAAAAAGTAAGTTTTATGAATACTTTTCAAATAAGATTGCCTACATTGTAAGCAGTAAATTTTTCTGTTTTGCTGATCTGTATTTTAATAGCCAAAGCCACAAGAATGCTAGGTACACAAATTATTTTACTGATCATTGAAAATAATTCAGTTCAATGTTGACATCTAAACAAATCTTTGGTTATATTTAGTAACAAAATGGAAAGAAAAAAAAAGAAAGAAAGAATTCCAAAATTTCATTGCTCACACAGCAAAATAATGCAAATTGATACTGTGCTGTGGACATGATTAACAAGGAGATAAAATACATTCAAAGGTTTAAAATGTTATGTGCTAACATATGAACAGATGTGTGTATATATATATATATAACATGTGTACATATATATGAATCTATATAAAATTAAACCAGTTATGAATGTTACAATAACCTAGTAACATGCAGTTCCTACTAATGAATATGAACTAATAAGTCAAATTGCCTAGAGGGGAAATAGTAGTTTAATGGATTTAACAACAGAAATCATAGCCACCTAGTAACAAAGTGAGGCAATAAGGTGCAAAGCAAATAGGGAAGAAGGCAAACACTCACCTTCGGTGCCATTGGGAGTCATGGAATTACTATTTATGTGAGAGTTATCGAGTTTGGGACCACTGGGGGATTCACTACTACCACTCAGACGGCTATGTGGGCTGGTTAGATCCTGCATTTCCATAGACCTAAAGACAAGAAGCCTTCAGTTTGACAGATGGACCAAATTCATGACACCACTATTTAACGCGATAATGACTTGACACGTTCTTTGAAACACATTCACACAAAAATCTCATTGTATCTATTTTCTTAGACTCAAAATAGTCCATCTTGCACTTTGATTTCAGTCATCCTTGCATTACACATACTAGTAAAAGGTGTCACCTTGCCCTACCTATGCAACCAAACATTTATATGGAGTTTTTTAATTTCTTGTTTTTCTCTTCCATAGTTTATCAAATCACAAGGTCTAATGTAAGACAATGACATTTGTTTAAATTTTCAGAGAAAAAAATGTAGTCATAGTTTTCTATAATATTAAAAAATCCCCAAAGATGTTATTTTTCTAAAAGAAAAGGCAAATGTATAAATAAGTACAATAGAAATACATCCCTTTTCTATGGAATCTAACAAGTAAGCACTATGAACTCTTGTAATTTACCACCCAACTGTAATTTAATGGGTCTCCAAACCAAATAAAACACTTGAAACCTATAGTCTAGTGACAGGGAATGAGATAGTCCTGATGCATGTGTTTACTCTGGCAAACTACTTAATTGTTCCTCTGTTTCCCTTGAAACAAATGCAGCATTAAAACATTATAATGTCGGCTCAATTGTTTGCTTTGTGGATTACATACAGCGTGCCCAATTGAAAAGGGATAAGACCAGCATACAGTGAGTCCCTGTGAGCATTAGCACTCAGAATACCTCAGCTGTCACTTAGGGAAATAAGGACAATTCTGCTTCAATGCTGTCATTCTGCATTTTTACCATATAAAAACAGTTCAATCTCCCCTGAAGGTTCTTAGACTCAGGAGTTACTTATTCTGAAAAAGGTAAAAAAGCCACTATTCGTGTTCACAATTTCAGAACTAGACACTTATATTTAATACTCTTTTAAGAGAGGATTATTGAAAGTCATTCAAAACACATCTAGATACCATCTGTATTCTGACAGCCAAGTTTTTAAAGCTAAGGCCCATTTGCTTTATTTTAAATGTTGTGAGTTTCTAAAATAATAATGAGGGAGTTTAATGTTACACATATGAAGCTAATATTTGTTCCTCAACTACACTAGGTCAATAAAATATACAGTCATTTTAGTTTGGAGGCTGTACTTAAATTGACTATGGATATCAGTTTTTAAAACAACTTAATATGAGCCATTTTACTTCTTGAGTCTTCTGAATTCAAACTAGAAATGTTTCAAATCTATTTTTTTCTTTCCTAGTTCTCATTTCAGTCACAGTTTTCTTAACACCAGAAAGTTTATCCCACAATCATCAAATCAAGGCTCCTATTCCTTTCCTAAATACTTAAACATTTTTTAGAAGTACATACATTCACACACACACACACAATGTTAAGTAATTTCCAACCAGCCTGTTGCTATTAATAGCAATAATTAAGACATACTAGATAAAAATAGATCTGGGTCACAGAAAGGTAATTTACAAAAATGTTGAATAGCAACAATAGCCTTACCTGCAACTTGAGGAAACAGCAACATCTGAACTGGTTTGAGATGTTTGCACCTGTGGTCAGGGGTAAAAAATTAAAAGCTGTTGTTACTGTGCTTCAGTGTCAGCTCTTAATTATACAGAGCACATGGCTGAGACCGACAATGGTCTCTTTTGACCAAAAGAGAAAGAGGAGGATAGTGCAGCAGTGAAAGGCATATTGTCTTTAAGTTGAGGTCTCAACTGTTGTTTCCTCCTGCAGGTCTATCCTCCTCCTCCCCTTGTCAGGGGGAAGGCAGCCAAATGACGGGATAGTGATTCATCACTGGCCTATGACAGCTGCAAACGGGATTACCCCTCCCCCAAACAACATGCAAAGCAGCCTTGCCCAGGCAGCTTGGAAAAGGTGCTTGGAAAAAATAGCTATTAACAAAAATGAGTGTGCTTAGCAGCAGTAGTTCGCGCAATAATCCCCCAGCATCCTCGGAAGATCTTTCATCTTCTGTTATCACCAGCTGAAACAGAGCTCCCGCCCACCCCTTTGACTCTTGAGGGTTTCTTATCCTTATCATGATGATTTTCTCCCACGTTTACTATTTGTCATTTAACAATCAGTAAAACAGCTCCTGGGCAACTCTCAGGCAATGCTGCACTAAGAATAAATGGGGAAGACAAGTTTTCATACCCAGTCATCTCACTAAGCAATGCCTATGCAGCTCTGCCAGGCAACACAAAAAGTTTGTGGGTTTATTTACTTGGGTGGATTTCTCATCTTTTAGATTGAAAAAAAGAACGGATAACTGAATAATCAGTTCAACATCCCAGTTAGCCAGCGTGTTAATCTCTTTGTTTTTAAATGAATCTAGATTTGGGGGCTTCACTAAGGTGCAGGCTTTAGTAGTCACTGCTCTTTCCAGAAGCGGCTCTAACCATCAGCAGGTGATGAAACTCAGGTGAGGAAGCCTGCTGGCTTGCACGCTCAGGCTAACACCTTGGCAGGCAGGCAGCAAGGAGCATTCTGCATAACATTTAAAATGGCTCAGAATTCCAAATCTTTGATGTGCATTTTCATTCAACCTGAACTGACATCAATTAGGGCTACAGAACAAAGATGAGAACTGAAGCATCTCAAATGACATTAAAGTTATCCAACCAAGCATCTTCTGTGGATTCCTGTTATTTTTAAATTATGATTTATGAAACTAAGAAACACCACCTTTCTAGCAAGAATAAAGCATCATTAAGGTCTAAATGTCTTGGTATAATGTTTCTATAATACATGCAGGATGACAAAATAATTTTTCAAAATGCATTAAGTAGAGATTAAACATTAATATCTGTATATGTGCCATGCTGTGATAACAGGTTTCTGCCATTTTTGTTAATGCTCTCACACAAGATAAAATGGTTTCTTTTAGAAACTGGAACAATATACCTCAAGGATAAATACCCACACACATACTTTTATACACCTGGAATAAATTATAGGCGAGAACTTAGTTTTAAGAACTCTCTTGGCTTAATTACGTGAGAGTATGTAAAGTATACTTTCTGTTAAATGTTAAAATCCACTTCCATTTTAACATCAGCTAGAAAGTATAATCTTAGATTCATTGTGTAGTTTGAAAGTTTGGTTATATTTATATTTGAGGCTTCACCTGTCATTTCTAAATTTAAAGGTTTATTGTTGCTAATTTTTAAAAAATGAACTTCAGAACAAGAATTAGCTGAATACATTTCCTCATTGAAAAAAGTGCATTTTCACAACAACATATTTCTTTTATGCTAGGACAACCCAGTCTCTACTGTACTGTCATGCACTACAATTTTTGAAAGCCCATTCCATGATCTTCATTTCATTAAGTATACTTCAGATATATTCTTTTGTGTCTCAAGGATTATTTAAACCATGTGTTGTGTGTTACTGTATTTAAAAATGACTCTTTAATCAAAATAACTTTAAAACAACTAATCCTCACTTAGGCTGGTCAGCTGAATCCACATCGTGGTCCAGGAAAAATAAATCTACTCTCAAGAATGCGAATGCAGACAACAATTAGACACAGATGTGAGCAAAATTAGTTACAGTTTACAAAATGCTACACTTCACATGCTTTTAGTTTTTTATGTGTAGCACAAGATTACAGTGCAGTAAGGAAACATACTCTTATAATGACTTATCTAAAAAGAACACCTATTTCTGATTGGTGTTGATTTTCTCTCATGTTTGACAATTTCTGTAGAAATTTCTGTATTTTAAAGGTCTAAAATCACAATGTGTCTCAAAAATAATTAATCAGGAATAATTTGTTCAAAAGGGAGAAAAAAGTATTTCATGGCTTCCAGAAAAATGCTGTTGGGCATTCACTAAACTCACATTTTCTGCTTTATATCCACAAACTTAATACGTTTCTAGTCTCCTAATCTGGTATCTTTAATTTAAATACTTCCACGAATGCAAAAATATTTCCCATTACATTATATAAATGGTCATCTTAAATTACAATGAACTCATTGCACTTTAATGCTTCTTAAACATTCTTTGTACAGAATATACATAGTAGCATATTGGCAGAGCTGTGAAAATACAAAGAAAAAAGATAGCAGAACTCCTTAGAATTTTAATTCAAGAGTCCTAAACTTGTAACTTTGACTTCTGATTAGTTAATGAGGTCTTTTAAGTTTGCCTTTTTTTCTAATTAAATTTATAATTCTTCACAGATGTAACTTTTGTTGATGTTCAATTTGTCTCTCTCATTTTGTTAAACCTCACATAGTACTTCGCCAATCCATTGAATAGCCACATTAAATCTGTTAATACCATGCTCTTCAACCCCAGAAATTATTTCCAGAAGGCAAACTTGCTTTGAGAGATCATCAAACAAGACTTAAGGTACACATTTTATCACATTTTCCCTACCACAGAGCTCAGGATGCAGAGTAAAATCATGACTTTTGCACTGTTTATTATACTTTGCTAAATTACAAATCAAAAGCATCTGACAGAAGATCATGTATGAAGCCAAAAAGTTAATAATGTTCTGTGAAAAGTAAACTGTAAATGGAAAGGGATTCTAAATCTCAGCAGCACAGAGAAAATAAAATGTAGGTACTTGTCTAAATTATGGGTTTTCCATAGGCTTTTTTGCTTGCTAGAAGCAATTTTTATAAAATGACTATAATTTAAAACTTTTTTTCAAAATGAAAAGAAAATTTCAAAGTGAAAGTACTGAACTTATCTAAATAAATACAGTTGGCAAGAGAGCTAGTTTTGTCCAACCACAGATCAACCTGAGTACTTGCAAATTTGAAAGACAATGGCAATTTTCTAATCAGAATACATTTCATAGGGAATAAATGTGCCTTAACTATATATCTGCTTTTAAAGCAGAAAAAGATCTTGCCCAAATTTCTCCTCAATCAATATTTCCAACTGTCTCAGCATGGTTAATAAAAACCTAATTTTTTTTAAAAAAACTTAACCTTAAGATTGAAATGAAGTTCTAGGGAGGGGTAGATTGTTTTTTTTAATGCTAGCAGTACATTTCCTTCTTCATCAGAGCTCATAAAGTAAATATTTTAATTCTATTGCTGCTTATTTTACAGGAATACTCATTTGCAGTATCTCATTTAAAGAAAATGACAAAATAGCGTTCATATGAAACCAAAAAGAAGGAAGTTTTTAAACCACATCGATTCCACCTGATTTAAGGATTATTTTCAAAAAAATTATTGAAATGTGGTTCAAAATACTGATATCTGACTAAATAAAAGTATTCTCATTGAAAGTATGTCTTCTTCCAGTGTAGTCTTATGAAATAAATTTTCATGCTCAAATGGAAATTTTCTTTTGAGAAAATCACTTATCATGTCTGTGAAACCCACACGGCAGTTGACTTCCATTTGGCACTCCAAAACTGAACAGTGGCTCAATTAAGTTTCTGGGTCTGTCAGAGCGGAGAATTTTCAGATTGGAAATGTATGGCCGCTTGCTCATTTACTGAGCACTTTGGGCCTCAGGAGAACTCAGGCATTGAGAAAGTCAAATATCAAATTTTGATCATTTAAAACCCTGACTACTCATTGTGTACATGTCCTCAAACCCCAAACAGTGAGGGTAAAGATTCACACAAGCACAAAATAAAACCTACTGTGAAAGACATTTTAAAAAACCATCCCAAACCTATAAAACTGCGCTATGTGCTTTACTATCAATTTCTGTACCCCTTGCCATTTTAAGAAACGAAACGTAAAAAGTTTGCCTAAATTCAATGACAGCTCTGAATTTATTGAATTCTTGTAAATGCTATGCTTAAATGTGTAAAAACTCCTCCCAAGAAATATAAGCTCATTAGTCATTAGCAATTCATATACTGATTTTGAATGGCAAACATTTAGAATGGAAATTCAAAAGTTGAAGAATCTAGATTTTAACTTCAAGGTCCATTTAATTCATTTAAAGTGGCAATAAGTGACAAATTAATTAGCCCATTGTTTGTTGTATCACCTTTTGGAGATGAGCCTGGTTAATATAACGTTTGGAATATCGGTTTACTGAAGCAAATAGATGAATTTGCTTAAAAAGTGGTTATCTGTTGTCCTTTCAAATGTTAAATTTTTCATTTTTTTCCATATCAAGCTAACGTGCACAGGTAAAGTCATCCATGTGTTGTTACTATAGATGCATATATAACATTTTAATCACAAAATAATATTTGAAACTTGCATAGAAAAGAGATATGAAGTAATCTCAACAATACGGTCTTCTGTTATACTTATTTGTATAAATCATAACAATCATTAACAATTAATTTGCACTTATCTCTTAATGACCCTAATTGTTCAGAAAATTTGGGGGTTAAAAATTAAACTTTTATGATTGTACTTGTGGCTAATAAAGTACTAGGTACAAAGTGTCATACTTTTCCTCATGCCGTAATGTTTTTCTTTTAAAACAAATCAAAACAATAATAAAAGCGCGCCTGTTATCTCGGGCTTTGCCCAAGGACAGCTGTTGTCAGTCACTACAATTTTTCAAACAGTCATCTTGTACTTACAGCGCTCACATGTGCCGCGTCCACCAGTTTAATGTGCTCCTTCGAGTTTTCTGGTTTAGTAAGCCTCCATTCCTGACATAGTTCTGCTGCTGGGCAGGAACTGCGAGGGCTGTGCAGCGCGCTCAGCGGAGCTGCGGCGCTGCCGGCCGCGGAGCGCGCACGCAGGGGACAGCCCGGCTCCGGGGGACGGCGCCCGGGCGCTGCTGCAGGCTCGGGCTGCTGAGCCACTGAGCCAAAACCCTTTCCCCAGGAAGAACCCCGCCACAGTGGACGGCAACAGGAAGGCTTACAGTCGGAAGTGGCACTGGAGAGTTTCTACCTCGCCCCAAACTCGGAGCCATCAGCTCCCACCGTTCTGTTTGGGAACAGCTTTGCGCCCTGCGCGCTTTCCCCACCGAACGGCAGCCGCAGATAGCATCTGAGAACCCTAGACAAAGAAACAGCAGAATCTCATCCCTTGATTTGTTTGCGCAGCCTTGTAGGTCTGCCCATGAAGCCTCGGGGCTTTTTTTGTTTTTGCAACGCAAACCACAGTTATTCTCTTGTCCTAACGTTATTGGTTTAAATGCAACAATTGAAAGGAGCACTCCTCTGTCTGACTCAACCTTGCTGCTTTAAAAAAAAATTATTATGTAAATGAACGCGCCCCATGCTATCTGAATAAACAGCTGTGTGAGAATAACTTCTGTGACACTGTCAGCACACACACATCCTCCTGCTGCAGTAGCTCCCAATTAAGATCTTTGGGAGTAGTTAGTTACACGTTATCTTTTTACACTTTTTCAAAACTTTTTTTCAGGCCCTGAAACTTGAGGGATTGATACTTTTCAGAATTTTTTTCGAATGTACCTACCCACTAACAAGTCTGGGGAAGATAAAAGTAGAATGGCTGTTCCCAAGAAAAAGCGAACAACGTGTAAGCTATTATCAATTCTACAATGAAAGACTGCCTGATGCTTCTGCAACAATTTCTAGGATGCCAAATCCTCCCTGAACGATTCTTAGGCTACGAACCAGACAATATTGCAGTGTTAATATTTTCAAATGATTTTTGAGAAAAGATTCAATTCACTAGGATCCTTTCTTTACAGCCTATTCTTTCTAAACAATCTAACTAAACTGTACCTGTATCTATACCTAATCTGCTGTTACACTTGCCTGGAGATTTGAGCTTCGTTAAGATCTCACATTCTATGCAGATAAACAACTTCACTTATAAGACCACTGACTTAACCATTATATTTATTTCAAATATTTAAAGAAGGCATTGTTTATGTGGGCTAATGATTATACTTTAATTTGTCAGCCTTATAAATACAAATGTTTATTTTGATGCTATTCACTCATCAGAACCAATCTTGTCCTCTAAAATATAATGGTTATCCCCTTTGGATTTTCTTAAAACTATGTTATCAATAATGCTATTCTATTTATTTGATCTTTTTAATAAAAACAATCCCCTTTTTTAGGCTTGGTATAAAAAAACCTTTAAAAATCACAGTAGCTTGATAAATGATCTCATAATACGCTTCTAGATCATCAACCAATAAAATACAAAGTCTTACTTTTTGCATTGCTAATTTGTAAATGAAATAACCATTCCTATACAGACAAAACACGTTTAATGACCAAAATACAAGGCAAGCTTTCTCCTTTCTCTCCCCTCACCCCTGAAAAGATGCCAGTCTAAATTCCTCAGAAAAGAATGCCTTGTCAAACCTAAGAGGCATCTTAAACTGCAGACTCACCTAGGATTTCATTTTGTATAGTACCAGCAAGGAATCATGGGCTAGGCATCTACCATATTTGGGAAGCCAGCTCACTAAAGAGTTGATTGCTATTGGATCTGTTCATATATGCAGCAGAAATAGAATTATGTTACGACCTACAGCACTCTCTCAGGCCAGAAGTATCAGTTAGTCAGTATACTAAAGTTATAGCAGAAAACAAATCATAGTCTATAAAGGAGGTTTCTAGTATTGTCAGATAAAAAGAACGTTACATTAATTCAATCTATGATATCAAACACCAACACAATAACTGCTTTTGCAATCAGATTTATTACTAAGCGCCATAAAATATAAAATTTGAGGTGTTGGTAAAGAATTATACCTTATTTGAAACTCTACATGCAGCTATTTTACCCATGTGTCCCGTAGTGTTAAAATTATTTTAGACATACAACGTTAAAATGTTATTTTTCTGATCCATGAAAGATTATATTGGCAAATTCAGAATACATAAATTATGTGAAGTCAAAACAGCAGAAATGTTGGGTAAAGTATGTCATCTTTACATACAAATTACTTGTGAATATCACAGTAAAATTTATATTAGTGCTTTATATTGAAATTAAATTTTTATTTACATAACCAAACAAAATACCATTGAAAAAAGATGCATGTGATTATGAAGAAAATTATGAAAAGCGTGATGAATTTAATGTGACCACTAATTGGCATGATGTAGCTCATGCTTCATAAGTATTTGACAAAACTTAGTAACTGGCTAAAAGTACATCCATGTGCATATTTACCACTTTTAAATAGTTTCATTTTCCTAAAGCAAAACTAGACAGATTTAAAAACAGTCATATATTTATCTATAAATTTTGTCTGGTTATTATTTCTAAATACAAATATATAATAATTATTATTATATACAACTTAAACAAAAATGTTACTCTATGATTTAATAACCAAAATTTAAAACATTATTAATAAGACCCAGCTTGTAGTGTATTGTTAACTTCCTATTTTAAAAATTTCACCAAGTATAATTACATAACTTAACCATATATTCTTAAGGATCAAACTGTCTCCTAAACAAAGTCATATAGATTACAAAAGGTTTTAGGAAAATTTGCTGAACATTTACCATTATTAAGGATATGTAATAATAGAAAACATTACTATCTGATATTTGCTGCAAAACTCACAACACATAATTGCTTGAATAAGAGTTTAAAATTTTTCCAGTATGTTTTCCCCAATAAAACAAAAACGTACATATAATTTTATCTGGAAAAGGAAAACACTTGAAATAGTCAACTGTAATGAAATGTTTGAATACCCTTAATGAGATACAAAGATCTTTCATATACTGTATCTCCAAACAGGTTTATCTGACAAAGCCAGCTGTTGCTTGGATACGTGCCCACATATATACAAGAAGTCTATAATTTTAATAGAAGTTTTCAGTGCTTTTAGATTAGCCAAATTTTAAATAAGGGCATGATCACAAAAATAAACAAATGTCCTTAATTAAATTAAAAAAAGGACAAGCGCAGATATAAGGGAGTCATTAGAGAAATTCAAATGGTAACTTGGAACTTTTCTAAAACTACATGTAAACAATTGATTAATCAAATTAAACATAATGACTGAATACTGAAAAAATAAAGGATAAAACATAGTGTCTCTCTTTTCTATTCCAGGAAAAACAATAAAGTTCTTGAATGATTGTCGTTTTCAGTAAAAGATGTATTTTCCTTCTATTCATGTTTACCTCAAAATATTTTCAGTAGTAAGCATGCATATGGCCTAGTCCAACAGCTATTTGCTGCATAGATAATTCCTATAAAATGATTATTTCTCAAAAGAAATGACAGAGTAAGTTGAAAAATAGAACTAGCACTTGAAGACCAATGCATTGTCTCCAAATGCAAAATTCTACTCAGTATTTCTTTCACACTAGTAAAATCAATATCTGGAAATATGTAATAGTTTGCACTGAAGACTGTTCAAAGTAGAACAGCAAATGGAGTATTCCAAAATACTGTCTTTCAGTTTCTTGATTATTCATTTTCTTGCAGTCCATGCCGTGGCACCTTTCTTTGTGGAACCTTTGGAACCATATCCAGATGACTGGGATTATGAAGCTTGCTGGCATTTGGAGTGACCACTTCCATGACCTGTGCTTTCCTCACCGGCACGAGACCTATAATGAAGATCCTGCTCCTGGTACCCTTCTGTTGAAACACAACCAAGTAAAACATCCTCTATTTATTTTAAGAATGATACTAAATCCGCCAAACTAAATGTCTACTGGTATTTTGTTAAATGCTTTCCATTCAAACGCCAACATGAATAGCTTTTAACAGTAAATTTAAGGAGGCAATTACTAACTATTAACTGTACCGTGGAAATTATTTTCATTAATATCACAGTCTTTATACCAACAATATGAAAATAAAGCCTGTTTCCCAACTTCCTAATATAAGCACATTTGTTATTACATATGAATCATAGCCATTTATTTATGTAGGTTGGAAAACTTGTTAACCTATGTAGCAATGACTGCCTATAGGATGTTTTTTTAAGAATTATTATTCTTAATAGAAATTGTGAGCAGCACTTCTTGAACTAATAATGATGGCAAGGGCAGCAGGAGACTTCATAAAAGGGCATGAAATGATAGGTTCTTTAAGAAAAATGTAACACAAAAAGGTTTCTATTTTTAAATCAACTGGTATTGCAAAATGGCAAACAGTTTTTCCTCTTTGTATAAAAATATGTAAGAAATTAGTCTTGGAAGTATATGTTTAATCTCAGCAATAAGTTGCTTTACCTTCTCACACTGCAAAGTAGATTTCAACTGACATGAAGCCACCTAGAAAACCCAAGTTTTCTCCTCTTCAACGTGGTTTTTTCTCTAAACCATGGGCAAAACCAACCTTGTCAGCACCTCCCATAACATGTAAGAAGATCTGAAAATATGCTTTGTGTTTTCCAGGTTTCCTAACAGCTGAGTTCAGTTTTTAAATTCTTCAGAAACAATGAATAGCTCATGGAGGAAGGCAAGGAATTAGCATTTATTAAGTGCTTACTATGTGCTATGTACTGTGCTAGGCATTACATATTTCTATGAATGCTGCTTTTTAAAACATGCCTATTTTCCTATTTGTTCTTGAATGTGCCTCAGCTTTTAGCCATCAAAGTCACCTTGAAACAGTAGATGGAGCAATGGGACATTAATGGCTTCTGGTTTTATCATCATTTTGGAGCAAAGTGAAGTCCAATAAAGTCAATAAGTCCAGAAAGATGTATGATATATTGAAATGATATATACTGACATATATTGGATATAGATATATAAAAATTATCTAGTTATACATTGGTAGATATCAAACTAAAATATATCAACATGGGAAGATATGATCACTATATAACACTGATTATTCATAAATACATATTGTAAGAGTTTATAGGTTCAAAAATAAAAATAAAAGTATATTAAATGGTCAATAGGAAATAAAGTGAGGGATTTTTAAACTTGAAATTATCAAGCTAGGGTACATTTTTTCTCATTATTCATCAAATAAAGTGAATTATTTTCCTAAAGTAAGGATTATAAATATTCGCAACCTTTTCATTATACTAAAAGGACAGCCTAAATTTCTGAGTTTACAACAAGCAATTATATGGGTGACTTGTTTCACAGTTAGATCAGTTTCTTCCCTTTTGCCTTCCTTAATTTCAGTTATCCGGAGTGATATGCTTTGATCTTAATTGCCACTACATGATAAGCATGTGATGCGTTCACCGAGGAAATAATTATATTTGAAGCACACTCCTCCGAGTTTCCTGCTGCATTTGGAGATTGAGTTTGAGTCTTCAGAATCAAGAAACTCTTATTGTTACAAAGAAATTGCTAGGGAGGGGTCAAAAATCCCAAAGCCTAATAACCTGCAGGAATTTTTTTTCTTCCTTCAAGCAGTATTAACTTTTCCCCCCTCTAGTTTCCCAAATCGGGAAAAAAGGGTAACCTCTAAAGTTGTTTTAGACAGAAGGTCACAATTCAAAGGACTTGTAACTTAATCCAGTGCACTGCAATCACATTGCTATTGGAAACACAACCAAAAGCACCATTATTCGAGATGTTTTTATTAAGCAACGTCAATAGGTATACAACCTGGAGGTTTCTCTCTACTGTAAAGTTTTGCTAGATTCATACGCGCAGGTGATCAAGTTGCCTTGAGGCCTTGATATTTTAGTATGCTGTGGCACAAAGAAACAAGGTAGACTTGAAATTATATACTAAGGAAAACAATACCTTCAGCTTGTTAAAATACTTTAAAAGACAGTACCTTTCTGCGACTAATACATAAATAAGATTATGCATTTCAGTCTTTGGATACTCATAATTAACAAGAATGCTTATTTTAGGTGGTTTCATATTTGGGGTATTACAGTGATTATTTACATTTGTGGTTCAAGTTCTTAAAAAAAAACACACAAAAAATCTAAGCCTGGAAGCATCCCCTACCCCTTTCTGGGATTCTGTTTTAACATCATCAATGATCTGATTTACCTGAATTGTAGAGGAAGAGGAAAGCAAAGTCAAGGACCTGGGCTTCTCTGAGCTCCTGCATTTAAAATGTGTAAGATTCTTAAAAACAATGTCCTGGTTGATAGGGAGTTGGGTTAGTAGCTTGTTTTTTTTAATCAATACAGGGAAGAACAAATAGTTTACCAAGAGGTCAGAGTGCTGGTGGAGGAGCCCTCTCCTGCCTGATTCTCACTGACAAGCCCTGCTGAAAGATTCGCACAGGCCCCATTAGCTCCAGCCTCCTGGGATGGCTGTTCACTTTCCTTCCTGTCCTTGCCTGTAAGGACGATCCTCCCCTGCCAGCCAGTGGATGGAGAGGGCTAAGGAGAGGATGAAGGAGGGACAGGACAGTAACAAAGCAGGGCAAGAAAGAAGTTATTCATGACAAGAGTCAGAAAACTGCTCAAGGATCCTAGGCCTTTTCAAAGAATGAGCATTTGACTTAGAAATTCTAAGGGAAAATGATAATATTTGTAGACAGGCAGATTTTATATATTTTTAATTGACATTACCCATCTTGTTTGTGAGAAATTGCACTGATAAATCCAAAATTGAAAACAAATATGGATGGTTTGGTTCCCCACAAATAAAGTCAATCATGAATAATTAGTGAAGACTATTAAAGAGAAGAAACTATAGCTCGGTATTATTTAGAATTTCCCCCAACTCATACCTGTTACTAGCCTATGAATTCCCAAAACATGAAAAAGAATAAAAATAATTTTAATGAGGTGTTGCACATTAACATCTTTTTAAAGCAGCACATTGCAAGCTTTATTTCCTATCTTATTTTTTCATATTCATGGATTTTATGTCTATTCCTATTTCAAGACATTCTTTTCCTTGAATGTGTAGAATTATTGATATCTTTTCACAATCAAAAGTACTTATTAGACTAAATGCACTAGAGATTGATGTGAGCTCTAATTCTGGCACTGGCATGAGTTTTCTCTGTTCTCTTTATTATCAATTACTTATCCTCTCAATTTGTAAAATAGTTAACTACAACATGAATCCAAAGTTAGACCCATTCACCAAAGTGGCATCGGAATGAAAATGTTTACTTGTATGATAAAGCTCATATAGACAGTAAAATAGCAAAAGAAAACTGAATTTCAAATCAACTTAATTAAATAATTGGAAAATGAATGTCAAGGGCCTGGTGAGTTCTGGTGTTTAGGATGGCTTGATATACATGTTAGGTGTTTCATAAATGATATTTAATTAACATATGTATACTAAGCTAGAAATGGAACATAGTTCTAGTTTTTGAAAAAAAAATAATTTCCCTTGCTTTCATTTCTTCCTTTATTTTTCCACATTGTTATATTTTCCTCCATTGGAAACTGTAAAGCTGAACTGACTAAGGCATTCATAATTCATTTAAGAATATAATTGAAATACTTCAAGGAAAAAAGTTGAGTCTTTGAAATTGTGCTAAGAGTTTTCCATCCTAAAAACAGGGAATAATCAAACTCTAAGAAAATTAGGAAAGTAAAACAGACCTGAAATCACTGTACATTATGTTATGTATTTGAATGAGACAGCAAAATGGAATAAAAAGTTAACGCTCAATTTTTTAAAAAGCCATCATATATTGTATTTTATCAATAAACATCATATTCTTCCTAACCACTCTGTTATCCTAATATCTGTCCATATTTTCCTTATAAAAACTCAGCCAAAAAATTCAAAAAAGTAAGAAAAAATTTTAAAAGATCATGCAATAGAATGAAAGTATCTTGAAGGAAATTTTGTATTTCCTGACTTTCAGAAATTCCTTTTGTATCCACAAAGCTGTCCTTTTTAAATTTTGCAACTTTTAGGTTATTCAGAGGTCTCATCAACCATGTCAGTTGTTCTGTCAGCCAGTAATCAGTCACTCCATAAATATTTATCATACTTCTAGTATATGCCATGTACTGGGGACACAGATGAAGTACTAAACAGGGCAGATGGAATTCCAGCCACTAAGGAAATTATGTTATGTGCACACAGAAGAGTGAAAAGAAATGAAAAGGTGGCTGGCTGAACAAGTATTTCTTTTGCTTTCTCTAGAAACTCCACTAAAGCAATAGCAAAGGGATTTTTAAAAAAAGTATAAATGGTTAAGGACAAAGATGGCAGCAATAAGAAAACAAGTTATAAAATTTAAAAGTGAAAACACAAAAAGCAAGCAGACATTTTGAAATAACTTTTCACATCTGAGAAAGCCAAACCCAAAGTTGGCAGAAAAGTAAGCCAATAGATATCACCATCACCCAACCGTACAACATCTCCAGAATCAGTGGTAGCAGGTATTTCTGTAAGTGAAAGTCAAAATGAAGCTTAAAATGAGGGTAGGGTACAAGTCAGTGTAAGAAGCAGTTAGGTGCCCTTCTGTGCCTCACGTGGTTAGTAGGACAAGTAGACCGTGGACTGGAGAGGCCCTGGACTGTGTTATGGGTCACCATCCCAGCAACAGACAGGTTAAAAACCATTCACATACCAAATGCTGTGACAGCTGCTTCCAATCCCTTCCACCATAACCATTTCCCCATCAGGCTTCCTAGAACACAGTCAGCTAGATCTTTATCATCAAGGCAGGAGTCTAAACTCACCTTCATGGAGAATTCTTTTTTTTTTTTTTTAACCACGAGTATTTATTGACAGAATGAACAATACAATTTTAATGGGACAGTAAGGCACAACTGTGGATTAAAACAGTTTGCTATACAGCCAAGCACAGGGAAAGCCATAATCTTAGGAACTTTAAATATACAAACCAAGGAGTTTCTGACTCCTAACAGGTCACTATCATACAGTTCTTCCCTTTTACATAATTCCTGTATTACTTCACGTTGATCATGAAGCCAGAGTGATACATCACAAAGAATTTCTTGTGCATTTATACTTACGCCATCCAGCCTGGCCACTCCTGTTCCCCACCTTTGTTCATCCTTTTATACTGGGATTTTTTAGCAGTTCCTCTCCTAAAGAACTGTTCACACATCTTGGACAGCAAGGGAACAAGCAAGCAAGCAGCCAGTCACAGAGTCAGCCAAGGGCAGATGTATGGACGAAGGGACTCACAAAACAGAAGACGGCAACGGCCCCATTCAATGGGGTTCAAGCTGGTTTTGGCAGAGAAATTGCTCTGGCTCACTTAATGACCTCAGTGCCACTAGTGACAGACCCCTTGTCCCCAAGGGCTTAGCAGTGGTCCAGACAGGAGCTAGGAGGGTCATGTAACCAGGCAGCAAAGACAATACATTCAATGCTTTGGGCTGTAGTAGGAGCTGACTATGGCTTCCGCATTAACAACTGCTAAGTGTAAAATTCATAAAGAATTTTGTGGGCTGGGGATTTAACTCTAGTGCCTTGCCTGCCTCACATGCGCAAGGCCCTGAGTTTGATCCCCAGTACCACCCCCCCCCCAAAAAAACCCCAAAACAAGAATTTTGTGTAGAACTTCAGGACATTGAGGCTAATCTTTAATTCTCTTGGACTGGGATAAGTTAGGCACTTCTGTGACACTAGCTGCTCTACTTGGAAATGTAAAGGGAGAGATCTTCCTGTGTCATCACACCAAGGCATACGCCATGCTGCAGTGTGAGAGCAGGAGGTGCTAAGGGGCTCCTGGTTTCTTTGCTCAAAGAGCCACGAGACGGTCCCAACAACTCTGCACCCACTCTGGTGGTGACGGTGACCCAAAGCCAAGCAGACCTGCACAGCACTCATCGGAGAAGCCATGTAGGTGCATAAGCTGAGAATCAGAAGCCAGAGGTATAGTGACCTGGGCAAGCCACCAAGGTGACCTTTCAAGGTCATTTCCACCTAGAAGCCCTTTGATGACAAATAGTGCAAGAGACAAGAGAGGGTCACATTCTTCCAAGAGAAGTGTTGGCTCCTGAAATGTTCCTAGAAAGGCAGCATCCTGGAGACCCATTTAAGAGGGAAGGTAGATAAAACTGTCAGACCACAGAACCAGCCTGCCAAGTCAGAAACAGATTTAACAGGCATAGCTTGGGGCACCAAGTAGAACAGGGTGCACTGTGAGGGTCAGCAGGATGGCAGGCTGGGTGACAAGGAAATGGAAAGGCAAGGATGCACACGAGGACAACGGAACCTTGCTGCAGCGAAGGCAGCACAGCTACATGTCCACACAGCGAGAGCTCTGCTGGCCTGATCCAGGCATGATTCCCTCTCCCCTTCTCGGACTGGATGGATGGGTGGTGTTCCGCAGCACAAGAAGGAAAGATGGTGCTGAGAAATCAAGAGGTGGTGGACAGCTACAGAACAGAAAGAGGCCAGGTGAACCCTTCTGTAAGGGAGGTTTATACACAGGGTGGGTCTGGATGGGCAAACATTTGGGGTCATCATGCAACAGCAGTGGTACTTCGGGAGAAGGGGAGAGATGGGATAGAGGTGGGACGGGTGGACAGGAGGACTCTTGAAGTTCCAGTTCTTAAATACTAGACATCAAGGAATAGTTTGGTCTGTGTCCTTTAGTGAAGAAACTGGATGCTCATTTTCTGTTCTACATCCACCTTCTCCAAAACCTTGAGAAACTCTGTGAAAGATATGGCACTGTCCCCATCCCGGTCAGCCTCCTGAATGGTCCTGTCTGCAATGCTGCCTAGCTGTTCATCTGAGATGTTCACCCCAACCATCATGCGTAGCACCTGTAACAGCTCGTCACGGGAGATCTTGTCATCTTTATCCAGATCATACAGCCGAAAAGCAAAGTGCAGTTTGTTGCTTCTGCTGTTGAGTGGTTCTGGTCCATTCACATCTTTGCTCTTTTCATTATCCTCAATGGGTCAGAAATGAGCCAAAGTTCTCATGAATCCATGGAAATTTACCTGGTCATCTCCCTCTGGAAAGAAGGTACTGATGATCCAGTCCCCCAGGGGGTTGATGGCAAGCTCTGGAATCCTCTGGAAATCTTCCCAGCTGAGGGTCCCATTTTCTCCTGTGTCCAGGCAGGTGAATCAGCTGTAGAGGCGAGTGATCTGACTGTGGGAAAAGCTGTCTCTTTCTTGATCTCCTCGAGCTCTTCGTCCCGCAGTAACGTGGAGGCCCGAGACCCCATTACTGTGCCAGGAGCTCCTCCAGGAGTGGTGGCGCCTGAAGTAGCCTTTCATGGAGAATTCTGACCAGTTTAAAAGAGAAAATGTAAGATATACCTGCATATCTCTCATGGAAAGGACTCAACCTACTCATCCAAAGAAGAAACATTGGTTAGCAAGTCTTTACATATCAATCAGCCTTAAAATTCCCTACTCCTAATTATGAGGCAACAAAAATGACAGTAAAGATTTTTTTTTTTAAAGAGAGGAACACCCAGAACAGAACAGAGCATCTGTAAATAAAAAATAAAATAACAGAAATGTGAAATTCAGTGAGATTAAATAAAATTGAGGCAGTCTCTCAAAAAAGAACGCAAGAAAAAATGGAAAATAGGAGAGAAGTGTACCTAAGAAATGAAGAGTGGAAGTGTTGGTGGCCCAACATTCAGGTAACTGGAGCTTTTATAAAGAAAGCACAGAAAATGAAGGCCAAAATTTAGACAAATGACTCTAAAATATTTCCTAGGACACACATTTTCAGAAAGTACCCAACAAAATGTACAAAAGCAGACCTACTCTAATGCATGTTGTTGAAAAATTTCAGAACATTGAGAATACTGGGTAGGATCTACAATCTCTGGGAGAGAAAAAAACTATCATGGATAAAGCAAGGGCAATGACTTCAAATTTCTTAACTGAACGATATTTCTGGAAGGTTAAAGAGCAATGGCCTTACATTCCTTAAGGAAAAAAATTCCCAACCTAGAATTTTAAAGCCTATAAAACTTTATAATACATAGGAAAATTAAAATTAAGGATATTTTCAGACATGTGAATTTGAAACAATTCATTTCTCAAGTATCCTTTCCCAGGAAGCTAATAGAAGATATGTTCTATCAAAATTAGGAAGTAAACTTTATGAACTAGATCATTCAAAGAGGAGAAATACGAATATCATTCCTGGTCCTGATAGTAAAGAGTAATTCTGAGGTGATGGCTATGCACCAAGTATAACAATCCAGGCTGGAGTTTAAATTACCCCAGGAAAGTTTTCATGATGAATGAATTAATAGAATAACTGATACATTTGAACATATAGGAAAGAGAGTTAAACAAGAAAGATCATGAGAATGATTTATTAAAAGGAATAAGTAAACTGAATTCAACAACACAGCAGAAAGATCATACTCCATAACCAAATGGATTTATCCCTGGGATGCAAGGTTGGTCTAACATTCCAAATCAATCACTGTGATACACTACATTAACAGAATGAAAGATAAAAACTACACAATCAACTCAATAAATAAAGGGAGAGCATTTGACAAAGTTTAACATCCTTTCATTATAAAAACTCAACAAAATAGGGATAGAAAGAAATTTCCTCAACACAATAGGTCATCCATGAAAAACCTACAGCTAAGCTTTTATTTTTTATTTTATTTTATTTTATTTCTTTGGTACTGGGGATCAAACTCGGGACCTTGTGCTTGTGAGGCAGGCACTGGAAACACTGAGCTAAATCCCTGGCCCTTTTCCTCTCTTTTATCCAACATAGTAGTGGAAATACCAACAAGAACAATCAGGCAGGAGTAAGAAACAAAAGCCATCCAAATCAGAAGACAGAAATAAAATTATTCCTGCTTGTGAATGATAAGATTCTATATGTAGAAAACACTAAAGACTTGACAAAATAACTACAACTAATGAATGAATTCAGTAAAGTAGGATACAAAATCAACACAGAAAAATCACCTTCACTTCTTTGTACCAATAATGATCCATTTTAGAAAGGAAATCAAGAAAAAAGTATTTGCAGTAGCATCAAAAAGAATGAACTACTTAGGAAGAAATTTAAATAAGTGAAACATCTATCTACTGGAAATTATAAAACAGTGATTAAAGAGATTTACACAAATAAGTAAAAGATGCAAATAAATAAAAAGATATTCTGTGTTTGTGAATTGCAAAAGTTAACATTGTTCAAAGTAATCTACAAATTCAGTGTAATGCCTATCAAAATTTCAGTTCTGGAAATAGAAAAGGCAATTATAAAATTTATGTAGAACCACAAATGACATTGGATAGGCAAAAAAAATCTCAAGAAAGAAAACGAAGTTGAAACCATCACTTTTCTTGATTTCAGTTAATATTATAAAGGCATAATAATTAAAACAACACAGCTATAGGATAGAAACAGATACACAGGCCAATGAAACAGAGTAAAGTCATATAAACTCAAGCATTTGTGGTCAACTAATTTTTTACAAGGCCATGAAAAAGACCCATTAGGGAAAGAATGGCCTTTGGTGATGGCAAAACTAGATGTCCATATGCAAAAGAATTAAACTGGATCTTTATATTACACAACACACAAACGACAATTTAAAATGGATTAAAGACCTGACTGTAAGACCTGACATTCAAATTATCTTAGTTACTTTTCTCATTGCTAGGACAAAATACTTAACATCCACAAGTTAAAGGAGGAAAGGTTTATTTCAGCTAACAGTTTGTAGCAGTTTCAGTCCATAGTCAGCTGGCTTCAAGGCAGGGTGACATAGCAGAGGGGCATTGCAAAGGAGAAACAGTTCATGTCATGGCAGGCAGAAGGCAGCAAGCAGCAAGCAGCAGCAACAGCCTTCCTTCCTTCTCTTCTTTTATAGTCCATCCATGCTATAAGCCTATTGATTGGTATCACCCAAGCCCAGGGTAGGGCTTTCATTATCCACACCCAGAGTGATGCTAATTTTAATCAGTGGACTAATTTAGTACCACACACCCTTAATCTCAGTATCATATGCCCTAGATCCAGCCAGTTCTAAAGAGCCCCACCAATGAACACATGAGGGTTTGGGTGATATATAGATACAAGTCATACACAAACCATAGATTGTCTTTTTATTTTATTAATTGCTTCCCTTGCTGTGCAGAAGCTATTAGTTTAATATAGTCCCACTTTATTTTTGCTTTTGTTGCCTGTCTTTTGGTATTCTGTCCATAAAAGGTGTTTTACAAGATAGATATAATGGAATATATTTAAGCCTTAAAAATGAAGATCTTGCCATTTGTAATAACATTGTCAGTAACGATAAACCTTTTACAGCTTTCAATGATAACAAACAGCTGTGTGCCATAGGTCTGCCACCACTGACATAGATGAAAGTGGAAGAAATTATGCTAAATGAAATAAGAAAGATACAGAAAGATACTGTATGACCTTATTTATATGTAGAATCTTTTTTTAAAAGTTGAATATATAGAAACAGAGAACAGGATGGTGTTTAGGGTAACTGAGGGAGAAGAAATGGGGAGGAAGTAGGTCAATCATTTTACTATATATATTTCTTTATACACTATACATGTATACTTTAAGTATATACACTTTTTAAAAAGGGAATCAAGATGGAGTAATGAAATGTATAGATGGAGTAATGCAAACACCAAAAATTGATCAAACAGAGATTGAGAGATACACATACTAGAAGGGTGACAGAATTGACAGTGTTGGCATGCATATGTATTGATTGGGTGGAACAGGATGAAAGAGAGACATAGCTTCATTTTCCATAATGACAGGTTAGCAGATAACACCCCAAAATGGAATTATCAACAAATAACACCATTAGACTCTGCTGTTGAAAACCTAGCAGTGGGTTCTATAGGAAAGGGAAATGAAGATGAAAGGGAGGTTGGAAAACCATCTCCCAGTAACAGTTTGTATTTTGTTATTTGACTTTTGAAATTATGTACATATAATTTTAGTTAAAATAAAAATAGAAATACAGATATTCTGTTTCTATATGCATTTGTATATTAGTTATTGACAAATAGTTAAAAATAAATTCACATAACACTTGGTGGACAGGACATGGGGAAGTAAGTAATATTTTAGTTAATCAAGGAAGGCCTCTGAGGAATGTCACCAAGTGGAGACTTGGATGACGAAAAGGTGAAGTCCTTGTGAAATGGAAGTGGGAGGCCGGAAATGGTCTGCATGAAAAGAACAAGATCAAAGGGAACAGGCTCAGCAAGGATGAGGGAAGAAAGAAAGAAATGTGGACAACAGTGAACAAGAAGGAAAGAACGGAGCACAGGCTCGGTGTGGGTTGTGGAGCACTGTAGGTCAGGTAACATTGGGATCTTGTTTTAGATAGAGCTGAATGGTACCAGAGGTGTTTTTTTGTTGTGTTTTGTTTTGTTTTTGCTTGCTTTTATTCAGCTTTTGAGCAGAAAAGTGACATAATCTGATTTATGTGCAAGAAAGACCACTCTGGCTGCTGTGTGGATAAAGTACAGGAGAGCAAGGAAAGAAGGAGGAGGTCAAATTAGGGACTATACGTGGTACAGGTGAGAAGTGGTAGTAATCTAGACTAAAGTTTTCTTTGGGGAATTGATGATATGTAATCAGACATGGGGTGTATTTTGGAGTGAAAGCCAATAGGAATTGTAGATTGGATGTGGGTTTGAGGCAAAGAAAGAAATTAAGAATGATTTTAGTCTCTCTGCATAAACTGTAAACACTACTGATTTCACTTTCATCTCCATTCATTTCTACTTTCTGCTTTCTTGCTTATACAACAACATGAAATAAACATGAAGAGCCTAAATCAGTTTCTAAATAATTGGCAGTTAACTGAAAGTCTTTTCAAGATTATCTCATCAAATCACCCAAAGCATCCCTTTCTCTGCCCATACTCTTCATCAGCCTCTGTTTTCTCACCTCCTGTCCTTGTATATGTGTTTGTTTCTCTATACTTACCCACCTGATGTAAATATCTTTTTTCTCTATTTTATTAGCCTTTTACCCATCACTAGTCTCTGTCTTATTGTAGTAGTCCATTACTGTGATACCCCACAATGAACCATGCCTCTCCAAGTTCTGGGCTTAGTGAGTGAGACATTAGCAAGAACGATATAAACAGGCATCTGAATGGTGCTTGCATATTCTCATCCTCTGGGAATGTTGACTCTGGATCCAGCAATGACAAAAGGATCACTTGCTAGCCATATAGTGCCAGAAAAGACTCTATGTATTGATAAGTTTTCCAATACTATAACCAAATACCTGTTAAAAACAATTTAAAGGAGGAAATGGTTTATTTTAGGTCACAGTTTCAGAAGTTTTTGTCCATGGTTGATTGGCTTCAAAGTATGGTAGAAAGGTATGCCAGAGGACAGCTGTATACCTCATGGTGGCTGGGAAGCAGAGAGACAGGGAAAAAGCCAGAAAGGAAGGGGCCAGGGACCAGATATGATCCCCAAAGTCATGTCTTCATGACCCAGAAATATCCCTTACTAATCTCCTAGGCATCTCTCAAGCCAAACAAGTTGACAGTCAAGATTAACCGCTTAGCCTTTGCCTACCAGTCAGCCCACCAAAAAAAGACATATGAGAGGGAAGTCATATGAGACATTCCAGCTCCATTTACCACCTGATAAAAATTAGTAAATACATTCATATTATTATGCAACCATCACTCCTATATATCTCCAGAACTTTTTTATCTTCTCAAACTGAAACTTTGTAACCATTAATCCCTAACTCCCCATTTTTCCCTCCCTCCAACCCTTGGCAACCACAGTTCTATTTTCTGTCCCTACCAATCTGACTATTGTAAGTACCTCAAATAAGTGGAGTCACACAATATTTGTCCTTTTGTGTAATAATTACAGCATCTTAGTGTAATCTTAATTATAGCACCTAACATTGTTATTTGTTTTCTCTTGAAATGTCCTCCTCAAGAGGTCCTGTCAAGAAACTCCCATTGGTACCTTTCACCCAATTTTCTGCTTCTTCCCCCTTGGTCATTTTTTTAAAAAATACTGTATAACTTTATTATAATTCACCAAACACACACATATACAAAAATTAAAATTATTCAAAGAAAAGAATGCAAGGGAAAAAAACTATAATAGTTTTCAAATATAATACAACTGAACCAAAGCAAAACTGAAAAGTACTTAAACATTTTTCCATATAATTTTTTTAAAACACCTTAAGCATTAACAGGACATCAGAAGATGTGATTTGTTTTAGAAAGACTTTCAAAACAAATGTTGAACAAATAGTGGTCTGGAGAAAAAATTCTAATTAACTGGTAGACTCCACATAGGCCAATTTTTTAAAAATTTAAATTTCAATACAGTCATGTGACACATGATGGGACTATAACCTGAGAAATATGTTATTAAGCAATTTCACCCATGTGTATCGCAAGGTACCACACAGAGTGCCAACTTCTAAGTGCAAACTGAAAAGGTAAATGTCAATCATCTGTGATGGACCCTTGATAATATCCAAATACGCAGTTAAACACAAGATACACGAGGCTACCACTGGCACAGCAGCACACTGTTTTACAGTAAACTCTTTTATGTACATAGGATTATGTTCTAAAGGATGAAAACCACAGCATGTTATGTTAAGTACCTAAAACAGTAACAGTCATTTATGACACTATTGAGTACTGTGTACTATACATAATTGTATGTGCTTCTTCTGGAAACACAACCTTCTCTCCTTTGATCACAGTGACTCTTCCTTCCCAACCCATTGATGAGCTCCAGCCTAGTCTCCTAGTCTCCATCTACATCTCTTCCTATAGTTTTAAACATAATCTATATTCTTTCCAGGCTGGATTCTTTCCAGATTCCAGCCTGTATTGTGATCTCTCCCCTTCCCCTCCTGCCATGCCTACACCTTTGAATCTCTTCTTCATATTTCAAATTATCCATTATTCATTTAAATCGTTTTAATCCTTAATTACACTTTCAGTTTCTCACATTAGAAAAACTATTTGGTATTTATACATGTGTGTCCTATTTATTTCACTTTAAGAGGATGGCTTCAATATGAATTCATTTAGCTATAAATGTCTCTAGTTTCTCATTCTTTATGGCTGGGTAGTACTCCATTTTATTAAAAAACCACATATTATTTATCCAGTCTCCAGTTGATGGGCACTTGAGTTGTTTCCAAGCTTTAGCTATTACAAACTGTGCTGCTATAAACATGGGTGCATATGTATCACTATGGTATGATTCTTTTAATTCTTTTGGGAAGATACCCAGCAGGGGGATAGCTAGGTCAAATGGGACCTCTAAGCCTAGTTCTTTGAGCTATCTCCATACTGATTTCCACAGTGGTTGCACCAGTCTGCACTCCCACCAACAATGGAGAAGGGTTCCTTTCTCCCCACACTTCTGCCAGCATTTGCTATTGGATGATTTCTTCATAACAGCCATTCTTTCTGGGGTGAGGTGGAATCTCAGTATTGTTTTCATCTGAATCTCTAGAATAACCAATGATATTGAACATTTTTTCATATATTTATTTGCTGCTTTTACTTCTTTGTCTGAGAAATGTCTGTTCATTTCAGGTGCCCATTTTTTAACTGGGTCTTTGAATTTGGGGGTCTGATTTTTTTCAGTTCTTTATATATTCTAGATGGTAGTCCTTTGTCTAAGGTGCAACTACTAAAATTTTTCCCACATTTTAGGTTGTCTCTTAGGTCTGGTGGTTTCTCTGGCAGTGCAGAAGCTTTTTAATAAGATGAGATCCCAGTTGTTGATTCTTTGTGCTAGTTCCCATGCTACTGAGGTTTTGTTCAAAGTCTTATTCTATGCCAATGTCTTCAAGAGTTCTACCTAACTTATCTTTCAGAAAATTTAATGTTTCTGTCTTAATATTTAGATCTTTAATCCACTTAGATCTTAGCTTAGTGCATGGTGATAGTTACGGGTCTAATTTTTATCTTTGGTGGGTTGAAATCCAGTTTTTCCAACACCATTTATTAAAGAGGCTATCTTTTCTTCAATGAGGATAGTTGTTGGCTCCTTTGTCAAAGATGAGGTGGCTGAGTGTTTCTGGAGTTGTTTCTGCATCTTCTAATCTATTCCACTGATCTTCAGCTCTGTTTCTTTGCCAGTACCATGCTGTTTTTATCACAGTAGCTTTGTAGTATAGTTTCAAGTTGGGGATTGGGATACTTACCCTACCATGTCTCTGTTGCATAGAATTGCTTTTGCTATTCTAGGTCTCTTCTGGATCCAATTGAATTTTTGGATTGTTTCCTCTAGTCCTGTGAAGTATATTGTTGGAATTTTAATCAGCATTGCAATAAATCTACATAGTAATTTTGGAAGTATGGCCATTTTCACTATATTGATTCTTCCTACCGAGGAACAAGGGATGTCTGTCTATTTTCTTATATCCTCCTTGATATCCTTTTTCAGAGTGCAGTAGTTTTCAGTGTAGGGATCTTTTGTTTCCTTTGTCACATTGATTCCTAGATATTTCTTTTTTTTTGGATGCTATTGTAAAAGGAATTGTTTCCCTAATTTCTCTCTCAGTGAGTCTGTTATTTGTATACAAAAAGGCTATTATTTTTTGAGGGTTGACCAGCTACTCTACTGAATCTGCCAATTAAGTCTACAAGTCTTTTGGCAGAGTTTTTTGGGTCTTCTGTATAAAGTATCATATCATCAGCAAATAATGACAGTTTAACTTCTTCCTTTCCTATCTTTATTCCTTTTATTTCTTTCTCTTTTCTAATTACTGTGGCTAATGTTTCCAGAACTATATTGAACAGGAGTGGTGATAGTTGGCATCCGTGTCTTGTTCCTGATTTTAGCATGAAAGTTTTCAGTTTTTGACCATTTAGTATGATGTTGGCTGTTGATTTTTCATAGATATCCTTAATCAGGTTGAGATAAAGACCTTCTGTTCCAATTTTCTGTAGCGTTTTTATCATGAATGGGTGTTGGATTTTGTCGAATGCCTTTTCTGCATCTATTGAGATGATCATATGGTTTTTGTCCTTGACTCTGTTAATATAGTGTATTACATTTATTGATTTATGAACCATCCTTGTTGAACCATCCTTGCATCCTTGGGATAAATCCAACTTGATCAGGGTGTATGATCTTCTTGATGACCCTCTGTATTCATTTTGCCAGTATCTTGTTGAGGATTTTTGCATCTATGTTCATTAGGGAGATTGGCCTGTAGTTCTCTTTTTGGGTTGGGTATTTCCCTGGTTTTGGAATCAAAATAACTCTTGCTTCCAGGAATGAATTTGGAAGCATTGCTTCCCTTTCAATTTCCTTAATGAGTTTAAAGAGTAATGACATTAGTTTTTCTTTAAATGTCTTGTAGAATTCAGCAGTGAAACCATAAGGACCTAGGCTTTTCTTTGTTGGTAAATTTTTTATTACATTTTCAATTTCACTCATTGTAATTGGGGTGTTTAGAATTTCTATATCTTCTTCATTTAATTTTGGCAATTTGTATGTATCTAGGAATCTGTCCATTTCTTCTCTGTTTTCCATTTTATTAGAGTACAGGTTCTCGAAGTAGGTATTGATGATCCTCTGGATTTCCACTGGGTCTGTTGTGACTTCACTTTTTTCATTAATTGCATTGATCTGAGCCTTTTTTTCCTTTTTTTGATAAGGTTGGTTAAAGTTTATTGAATTTATTTATTCTTTTGAAAAACCAACCCTTTGATTCATTGATTTTTTTGTATCATTCTCTTAGCCTCCATTGCATTGATTTCTGCTCTGATTTTTATAATTTCCTCTCTTACACACGCTTTGGGTTTGTTATGCTTTTGTTTTTCTAGGAGCTTGAAGTTCTGCATTAGGTCATTTATTTGAGTTCTCTTTGTTTTCCTAATATGGGAATTCACTGATATGAATGTCTAGGCATAGAACTGCTTTCATTGTGTCCCATAGATTTCTGTATGTTGTACTGGGATTATCATTTACTTGTAGAAACTGTTTAATTTCTTCTTTAATTTCCTCTGTGACCAATTGGTTGTTCAGAAGGGTGTTATTCAATTTCCATATGTTTGTGTGGGTTTTGCCATTTCTCATGTCATTGATCTCTAATTTTACTGCACTATGGTCTCATAATACACAGGGGGTAACTTCAATTCTTTTACATTTACTTAGACATGTCCTATGAGTTAGCATGTGGTCTATTTTGGAGAATGAACCATGTGCAGCTGAAAAGAAAGTGTATTCTGATTTTGTGTGGTAGAACAATCTGTAAACATCTATTAAGTCCATTTGTTCAATAGCTTGGTTCAGTTCTAGAATTTCCTTGTTAATTTTTTGTCTAGATGATCTGTCTATTTGTGATAGTGGGGTATTGAGGTCCCCCACTACAATTGTATTAGTGCTTATTTGGTTTTCATGTCCATTAATATTTGTTTTGTACAGTTGGGGGCATTCATGTTTGGTGCATACGTATTTAGGATTGTCATCTCTTCCTCTTGGACTGTTCCCTTCACAAGGATGTAGTGACCGTATTTGTCTCTCTTAATTAGTTTTGGTTTGAAGTCTACTTTGTCTGAAAATAAGACTGCTACCCCTGCTCTTTTCTTGGTTCCTGTTGCATGGAGAACTGTTTTCCATCCTTTTACTTTCAGTCTATGGATTTCCTTTTGAGGTAGGTGTGTTTTTTGTATACAGCATATTGTTGGATTTTGCTTCTTAATCCATTCTGCCAGGCTATTTCTTTTGATTGGTGAATTGAGACCATTAACATTGATAGTTATAATTGATAGATATGGACTCATCCTCATCATGATGTTTTACTATTGTTGGCTCTTTTATTTCTTGTTTTTCCCCCTTTTCCCTTTAGTTTCTTACCTTGCCTGGTGGCTTCCCTCTGTTGGCCCTCATGGAGTTGTGACCTTCATTGCCTTTTTCTAGGATATTGCTTAGAATTGTTTGGAGTGCTGGTTTGGTGTTCATGAAATTTCTCAGGTGTTCTTTGTCGTGGAAGTATCTAATTTCTCCATCAGTTTTGAAAGATGATTTTGCAGGATATAACAGTCTAGTTTGGAAGTTATTTTTTTTTAGGGCTTGAAATACTTCACTCCATGCTCTCCTTGATTTGAGGGTTTGTGTTGAAAAATTCTGCCATGATTCTGATGGACTTTCCTTTGTAGGTGATTTGTTTCTTTTCTCTAACTGCTTATAGGATTTTTTTCTTCTGTTGGGTTTCTGGGGTCTTGACTACTATATGTCTAGGTGTAGATTTTTTTTTTGATCATGGCTAGTTGGAGTTCTATATGCCTCATTTATCTGTATGTCAAATTGTCTACCTCTGTCTGGAAAGTTTTCTATTATTACAACTGTAAACAGTGTTTTTATGTCAATTGTACTTTCTCCTGATTTTTTGTGGACTCCTATCAGTCATATAGTATTCTTCTTTGCATCATCTAGCAGCTGCTGGATTGATTTCTCATGGTCCCTTACTATTTTTTCTTTTTGTACCGGGGACTGAACTCGGGTCTTTGCGCTTGTGCAGCAGGCAGTGAAACCACTGAGCTAAATCCCCGGCCCTCCCTTACTATTTTTAAGAAATCTCTGTTTTCTTGGTCCTCAACCACAATCTTATCTTCTATGTCTGATATTCTATCTTCAGATTCCCTTAATCTGCTCTGCATGCTTTCAATGGAGTTTTTAATCTCCTGAATATCTGTTTGAATCTGTTTCATGGATTCCATTTCTTTCTCATGTTGGGCAGTCATGTTTTCCATTTCTTTCTTATGCTGGGCATTCATGGCTTCCAGCATGTTTCTGAGCTGATCTATTTTTTTATCTGTTTCTGTCCTAGAGACTCTAATCATGTCTTTCACTCTGCTCACCATCTCAGTAGTTATCTGGGAGATTATTTCTGTTTTGAATTTTTCTAGAGCCTCATTCATCTGTTTTGTTACTTCCTGTGCTATCAGTTCAGAGTGTCCAGGTGGTTGATCATGAGACTTTTCCACCTTGTTTCTCCCAGAATTTGCCTTTTGTGTGGTGGAAGTCTGAGTTTGTGACTTGCTTAATTGTCTTCTCATTTTTGTTTTTGGTACTGTCCTTGGTTTAATTCCTGGGTTGATACTTTGAAGTTGTTTATTGTAAGTATTTTTGTTGATGTGTTTAGAACCCTTATGGAATGATTGCTTCTCAGAGGTGTCTTCCAGGTATAGCTGGTCTTTAGGTATTGAATCTCTTATAGCTCTGAGTCTATCTCATTTTCATTATACCAGGAAGGATAACTGATTATATCAGTCACAACACCTTAGCCCAAGTGATACAATCAGCAACACAATAGCATCAGGTACCTTTTAGAAAATTATAATTTGTGGTGGTTATTAACGTATCACCTTTACCTGTATGAATTAAATCAAGATCAAGAGCCAATCCAACATATGTTTATAGTGTATAGTATAGTTTATAGTTCAATAGAGCAAATTTACCCTTTGGGATGGGGAGTTAGAAGGAGTTGGGGAGAGAGGAATAGGTAGATAGAGGGATAGGGGAGGGTTAGCAGTGAGGCCACAGGGCACAGACAAGAGAAGGAGAGAGAAGAAAATAAAAATAAAGAAGAAATCTGAATTAGGGCCATAACAGGAACACAAGGCGAGATGAAGAACAATGTGGGACAGCAAAGGAGTGAGGGAGAGAGAAAAAGAGAAAGAAAAGAGAAAAAGAAGAAAGAGAAAAATTAAAATTTTACAAAAGTAGAAAAAGAAGAGAAAAAAAATCAAAAATAATAGCAAAAAAAAGTGGTAATTTTGAGAATAACAAAAGATAAAAATGAAGAACTTCCTTCAAGGTATATCTCTGCTGTCACAATAAACAATGTGGGCAGCAGTGTGCAGTTATAAGTCAGTGAGTCTCAGTAAGCCAGTCGCAGACCTGTGAGATTCAGGCAGATTTCTTGCTGCAAGTCCCAAGTTGAGCTCCCTGTCCTCCTGCAGGGTTAAACCCCTCAAGATTGTATTACAGGTTCCAGCTGCCTTTCCCCTGAAGATAGTCCAGGTTCAAATGGGAGGTGATGATCCCTTCAACATACCAAGTATGGTGGTCTGGTGTGGCTTTATTGCAGAGATTCTCTTCACTTTTTCAGTGGGCTTCAGTTTTCATCAGGGAGCCTGAGAGTGGCCCTCTCTCTGTTTTTCACTTCTGCAGCTCAGGACATAGCCTTTATGTCCCCCTGTGCCTCTGTTGTGTGGAACCAGGTAGCTGCACAGCCAAGAGGCCAGAGGCGGTGTGTGTGTGGGGGGGGGCCTATTGTTGCAGGTGCCCAAGGTGCTAAACTGGTGGCTGGTGGGTGTATGGTGGTGGTGGGGGGTGGGTCTCCTCCCCTTGATCTTTTTGAGGACTACTCTTCTTCTTTTGACTTTACTTCCTCTTAAATGGCAGACATTTTTTTTCCTGTGGGACCTTAGTCTCATATATGCCTCAATTACTATATATAGTAATATGCAGGAATAACCAAAGCACCATCTCTAATATGGCAGAGTTAATTTTTAAAATTTTGAAGTACTCTCTGATGTATTTTTACACTTGATCTTAGCCAAAAGACCAAGAAGTGATCTGATATATTTTTTAAATATAATTTTGAGTCCTCTACCCACACCCCCCATGTCTGCTTTGTCTTTCTACCACTAAGATCTTTTTTAAATTGGAAGGAGAACAAGGGATGGAGGGAGGGGGAGTAAGAGAAGGAAAAGGGATAAAAAAGTTGAAGGAAAAAGGGAAATAGAGCTTTTGCAAGTGGGAAAGGGGACAAAACTTGGAGGGAGCAGGGAGGGATGGGAAGGGGAGGTAAAAAAGAATTAAGTTATGTTATGTACAAACTCCCCATGATATATGTAATCATCATGTACTGCAATCACGTACTAATAAAACTTTTTTTAAAAAAAGATAAGACTTTGAGGCTAGAGTATGGAGATAGAAGCTAGGGTGCAAGGGAAACTCCTTTAAGACAAGGAAGGGGGCTGGAGCTGTATTTCAGTGGTAGGGAGCTTGTCTGGCATAGACCTGAGAATTAACATTAACAAAAGATGAGAAGAAAAAGGTAAATAAATGTCTTTTAGTTCAGAGGACTGGATGCTAGAAATGAAAATATATGCAATCTACTAAGGTTGGGTAGGCTTAAAAAAGGGAAGAGAGATCAAGCCAAAAATCACAAATTCAAATTTGAATCTCTAGAATGTGGAACCATGTCTCATGTTTCAACCAAAATCAAAAGGTCAGTAACCAAGAGCAACCAACCTTGTCTGATATGAGGTGATATTCCTTTGAGATCTGATAAGACTGCCATAGCCCAAGAAATCTACAGAGATAAGTTTTTAAAATGAAAAGTATATATAAGTTACATTTCACAATGAAATGTAAAATGTAAAGAAATGAATGAAGAAATCAGAAACTTTTACTTTTAATAATTTAAGGATTGAGGACAGCTAAGACAGCATACTTTATAATCATTAGATTTCTCTGTATATTCTCTGTCAACCTTTCAGAATATTAAAAACCTTTACAGCATCTTAGGTCATAGATTTATGATCATAATTTGAAGCAGGTAGGGAATTGGTTAATTAAGCAGAGTTAATGTTTATAAGGGACTGAATCAATTAAACTCATGAGTTAAATAAATAAATGAAAATAATTATTCTTATTTTGTGAAAAATAACCAGACATATACATAAAATTAATTTTGTAAATTGACTTTTGAGTGTTGGGATTAACAACTATTTATCAGAACACAAGTAAATATAGCAACTCCTTTCTATACATAAAAATGTTCCTCAAGCATGAAATAATACTATGGTAGAGAAAAGGCAGCCAAGAGTTCCTGGGTTTCCACTGAGGGTATGAAAGGGCTGTGAAGCCTGATGCACTAACTGGGGGCCTTCTGCAAGAATGAGGAGGATACAAAGGGGTCACTTGGCTCTGAAGGCTATGGTAGGGATGAAGGACTTAAGAGTTAGGGACCAGCATCCTGCTGGGCAGGACCGTACAGGTGTGGCTCCCACCCAGGGCTCAGAATGATCAAGCAGAAGGAAGACCTCTTCCCTGGGGCCACAGTAAACACTCATTGACCAGTAACCTGGGTGCAACAGCTCTGCCTACCCCAAGTCCAGGATGAAACATGCATGAGCCTTGGGGAGTTTCCATCACTCAGAGGGAAGGAGGAGAAAAGAAAAGTGGATTGGAGAATCCAGAACAGTCAGTCAGGATATACATCCTTAAAAGGCTGCCTATGCATTTCAAGAGATTGTTTCCTTAAAATAGGTACGTGTATGGGTGTCTGTTGTTAGGTTTTGTTTGCTACTGCATGCTCAGAAGTAGGATGCAACAGATTGTGAGAAATAAAATTAGCTTTGATTCCATAAGTAAGCTGTGCATGAACTTTAATAGTGCTGCTTTAACAGACTTCTGAGCTCCAAACCCAATCTCTCCACAACACTGTACCCACCCTGGCACATCATGTTCATAAAATAGCAAGCTCATCCTATGTCCTGTTTTAAAAATCCTTCATAGATTTAAGGGTGAGGCTCAGCTCCCCGTTTATCATGGCAGCTGGAAATGATTCAGCACAAGGTGTCTTCACCAACCTGTAATCCTGCTCCATGCATAACCAGGCTTCCTTCTGGTCATGCTGAAATGCCTCTAGTCCCCAACCCCTTGCCCCAACCTAGGGCTTCCTGCACTCAGAATTTCAAGCCTCTCCCATCTTTCAGAGTTCAACTCAGCATTACTTTAGCAACCTCGAATTTTACTTTTCTTTCGTAGTGTGACCAACTAGCTGTCCCACTGACACTTCAAACATGGTCTGTACCAAAGTAAACTCACATTCTTGGTTCTCATCTGCTTCTCTGTTTCTCTATTTCACTTGCAAGTACAACCCCCAGTAACCCAAGCTGGAAATGTACAGGTTTACTCTGACTCTTTCCTCTTCACATCTAAATCTAAAGCCAGATTCAGCCTATCCCACCTTTCCCTGTGCTGTGCTTGGTCTCCATGTGTCTTGCCCTAGTTCTGCCACCCAGGTCATGTGCTCTCCAGTTGGCTTCAGGCCTCACTGTGGGCATTCTCAGCCCACACTGGAGTCTGCTTTGATTCCTATACTGTAATGCTGGCTGTTTCCTGCAGGGCTTCTGATCTTTCGACAGTTGACAGCACCTCATTGTCAAAGGCAAAATTCCGAATCCATACAACAGCATGCCAGGCTCTCCATCCTGTCTCTCTCTGTCCCCAAGATCACCTGCTCTCCCTTTCTGAATATGTCCCTAAGCTGCCTGTAGATCCACTGCACAAATGTGCTTCTTCTCAAGATGCTTTTTCTCAGGTTGTCTTTATCACTTGAAATATTCTTGAAACCTTCAGTTAGATACTGTATTAAATGAAAGCAAATTAAGACCGTGGTATCCCTTCAGATAAAATTGAATAGGTGCACACAGAGGAAATCATTCTTCTGTGTTAATCTTCCTCCTCCTTGCCCCAGTCTGCAAGTATGGTCAAGTCCTCTCTATGCTTATGCAAAAGGAAACTTCTTTTTTTTTTTTTTTTTTTTTTGTTGTTGTTGTTGCTATTTTATACTAGCACATGAAAGCTGCTAAACTGTGAGAGGCAAAGGAAAGAGGAGGTTGAAACTTGGGGCAAGATATATGCACACACAATGATTTAGGAGCAACTGGATCAGCAAGATTTGAGTTTTGTGAAGGATGGAAAATAATTCAAATTCATTTATCAGAGCTCAGTAAATTTATCAGAGCTCTTTTACTAAATGGATGTTATGGTGTCATCTGTAAATCTAGAGTTCTAAGTGGTACATACCAATCATGCAGACACATAGAAGTGTCTAAAATTGAAGATCCTCCCTTTCTAGTTCTTGAGAGGAAGGCAAAGTCATTCCAGCATTCCCCCCAACCACTCCAGCCCACACACACCATTTATACTTGTCTCCCTCCACTTTTTCACTGGGGATTTACTGATATTCTAATTAAACAGATTCATTCTAGGCTCTTATAAAAAAAGCACTTGTATACACAACATGGGCACAGATCCAGAGTAATGTCTTTAAAGCCTGGGGCACTTTAAAATTTGTTTTACATCAGGCTAATCCTGTTATGAATCTACATTTTCATTACATATCACAACCATCCTTATTTTTACTAATGATATACAAGATGAGAAAAGCAGAAAGTGTACATTAAGGCTAGTGTATGATCTTCCATTTATTAGAATAAAGCTAGACATTTTAGTAGAACCACAGATGAATTACATAATATTTATAAAAGGATCTTATAATAGAAATGAAGAAATGAAAACCAAATGAAAGTAGATAAAAGCTTTATTTTCATAATTAAAGTTATACTAAATTGAAGTAGTACTTAGTGGTAACAACTTATTATGTATCATACTGAATTTCTTTGTAGCACAAGTTGCTAAAATATATATCAACTTATGACATAAAAAAATGGAAACAAAGTCTTTGTAAATAGGGAGTGGTGGAGGGTTTGAAGGGAAAGCAAAGGAATGGGGAAAATTAAGAACCAAGATATATCATATAAAGGTACAAATTCCCAATGATGAACATCATCATATTGTATACCTAAAATGTACCAATAAAATTAATGAAAAAAAATCCCCAGGTTTCCTACTTTCACAGACATATATGAATTAAAAAGAGAAAGGGTCCCAATTATTGTCCCAATGGCTAAAGGTATACCAGAGGTAAAGTATCCATCTAGTAAATATATTAAATTTACTGTAGATTTATAAAAATTTAAATTATATTAATTCACTTCAAATATATTTCAGCAAACAAAATTTTATACTACAGGATTCTTTTTCAATTCATTGTTGCAATTTATCTTCATAAAAGATACGCATTAATAGGAAACAGATAAACAATGTTATGTTTTAAAGGACATAGCATTTTCTCATTCATTAGCAAAGGATATGTGCATGTGTTTGTGTATAAATATATATGTGTATATGTATGTGTATAAATATATATGCTCATGTAAATATATTCATGCTTATTTCTTACATTTCTGGGATCTGCCAATCCCCTTCTTCAATCTGTGTGCTAAGTCATAACAGCTGTTAGAAAGTACATTAATCTCTAGGTCTCAAGAAGTTTCTGTAATAAAAGAATAATCTTTATTATTACTCTAATATCAGTAGAAAATTGGCATCAGCCTACATTTTGGAAGAATTTCATGATTAAATGGATGAAGTCTGTCAGAGTGCTATGAATAGTGGTTTGCGATTTTAAAAAATTTTAATACTATGATTTTGGGGAAAAGTTTTACTTTTACTTAGATAACTTTCTTCCAGGGATGATTGCATTCGTATAAGATATTCTCAGTTACGTTTCTTTCTAAGAGTACCTCATTCAAGAAAATACAAGTTAAAATGGCAAATCATTTCATCCTCAGCTCAACAAAAATTATGAATGCCAACCATTTCAAATGCCGATTAATTTATAATAGAAATCCTTACCCACTGCTGCTAGAGTGCAAAACTATACACCAATTTTGTTAAAAGTAAGGACTGGCAGGGGCCAGGGATTTAGCTCAGTGGTTCCAGCGCCTGTAGCACAAGCGCAAGGTCCTGAGTTTGATCCCCGATACCAAAAAAAAAAAAAAAAAAAAGGACTGCTTCATACTTAGTATTGTCTGGATTATAATTGTCACCCAAAGTTCCATGTTAGCAGAGTGGTGCTATCGGAGCCTAGTGAGAGGTCCACAGGTCATTGCAATTGTGCCATTGAAGAGGGCAGTAGAGCCTTGACATCACCTCTCTCTCTCTCTCTCTCTCTCTCTCTCTCTCTCTCTCTCTCTCCCCTGGCCTGGAGGTGAGCAGTTTTTCTCTGTTGTGTTGCTAATTGTGGTGTGCTGCCTCATCTCAGGACCAAAGCAATTGGGCCAACTAATCATGAACTGAAATCTCCAAAACGGTGAGACCCAGTGTATCTTTTCTTTTTGTAAGCTGCTTATCACAGATATTTGTTTTAGTAAAGTTGCTAACATAATGCCTAACAAATTTACTTTTAGATCTATTCCCTAGAGTAATTCTTATGCATCAGCAAAAAGAACAATATGCAAACATATTCACTGTACTATTATTTCAAATAACTAAAAATATTAACTTAAAACATTTCTTAAAGAAAGACGCAATTGAAGTATGTACCACCAGGAGGTTTGATTTTAAAATTGCAGATTATTTGGTGTTCTCTGGTAACAAAATGAATGAATCAGAGGTACACACATCAACATGAGTATATAAAACATTTGCTTTATTCTTTCAAGTATATATGTGTGTATGCAGAAACATATAATCTGTACATATATATATATGTATATATACATAAACTTCATGGAATAAAACAAGTTTAAGGATGACATAGATAGTAGGTTACTTTTTACTTAGATCTTACAACATGTAATATCTAGATGTAGAATTGTAGTGACAGGGCAGGGGATTTAGTGCAATGGCACCATGCCTGCCTCACAAGCGCAAGGTCCTGAGTTCGATCCCTGTAGCAGAAAAAAAAAAAGAATTGTAGTGACAGTATAAAGATATGTGGGGGAATGATGAATTCCAAATCCAGAATACTAGTCACCTCAGGGAGAAAGAAGAAAAGTAAAATTAAATGCACAATATCCCAACGTATAACGCTTATTTAATGTCTTATTTCTTTAAAAAAAAAAGCAAAAAGATCTGAAAAGTGCAGTACTAAAATGCTACCTTTTACAAAGTAGGCAGGTGTATACAGATCTTAGTTGTATTACTATTTCTAAATTTCTATATGTTTAAAATATTTCAAATTTTAGGCCGGGGATTTAGCTCAGTGGTTCCGCTGCCTGCCTCACAAGCACAAGGTCCCAAGTTCCAACCCCAGTACCAAAAAACAAAATTTCAAATTTTAAAGAACAAAAATACTAACTGTTCTCCTTCTTAAATATTACTAGAACACTTGTTATCAATTTTACATTCTTTTAAAAAAATTTATGGCCCCTCAGCTATAGCCACTCCAGTTTTAAGTGTCTTTCCATATGGTAATCTCCAGATCTATAACAGAGTGCCCAATTCCTGAACCTCTCTAAAAGACAAATTTAAACCTTTGGTAATACATTTCCTGATAAAGTCATTGGTCGTTTACATGTTGTTGACATTACCAGCTTTCATATATTCTAACTTCATTGAAGGCCCACAAAAAATCCTGAGATTAGGAAGCCTGAGTAATATATTTATTCTACAGATGAGAAAAATAAGGCTAAGAGAAATTAAAGACAAAGAGATGGCATTAGATAGATATTTAACCCCAAACATTTTCACCTGTAATTTTATCTCTTTCCAGTATGTGGCAGTTAATTCTCCCTTGCTTTAATAAAAATGATTCTAGGTAAATATATTGGCACTGGAATTCAAAAAACTTTGAAACTCTGCTATAACTCAATAATATCCAATGGGTTATACTTAGCTATTCATTTTACTTCTGATTGCATAAATATTCATAAGGAAACACCTAGGAGAAATTTTCAAAGCACAGAGCTATGTGGTTTTTATTAACACTAATAGAGATCAGGTGGACAAATTCCCATTTAATGCTTTGAAAATCTATCCCTGACTTTGCACCATTTGGATTGCTGTAAAGTACACTCTTGTTTGTTTTGGTTTGGAGTAAAAATATGCTTCACTGTATTACTCTTACATCATTTAGAAAGATGTTTCTGCTTTTCAAGAGTGGTAATTCTTTCAATTAGGTTAAATTACTTGGTACTATTTCTTAAGGCTTTTTGATTTTATCAATTTTTATCTCTGAAACTCCAAAATTTAGAAGTTCTCATGCAGTTCAGATGGACGCTATCTCTAAGACCAGGCTCAACAACTATGAAATCCTTGGCAAACTGCAGTCTTCAAGAGCCAGTACAGAAAGGAGGTACTGAGGGTGGAGGGCAAGGGATACAGTGCCCTGATGATGGCCACTCAAGCTCTCATTAGTGCATCATTTTCAGTGCAATCCCAACCCAACTTGGCTGTTGTCATGCAGGATTGTAGATCTGTTGTTGCTGGACCTTCTGAGTTCTTGAGAGAAGCCAGAAATACATACTTTCATCCAAAAGTTTTACTATTTACATATTGCCATTACAAATAATTTTTAAAACACTGTATGGACTAATATTGTCTGGAGCAAATAGTATTTGTGGGCTATGAGTTTACCACAGCTGATTCCGTTTTCTCATCTAACAAGGAGAACTGTTGACCCAAAAGTCAATACACTTCATACCATCAGTACAGTTTTTGATAGGGAAGATTTTTCCTCCGTTGACTACAAGCTAACTCCTGGACAAATTTAGGGGAAAAAAATCATGATATTAAACATAGAATATTAGGGCTAGGGATTTAGCTCAGTGGTTCTGGTGCCTACCTCACAAGCACAAGGTCCGGAGTTTGACCCCCGGAACCAACCAACCAAACAAACAAAAAAACCATAGAATATTAGAGAACTACAGAATAAATCACTTCCTCATGTCAATGTAAGTGAATGTTGAGAAGTCAAGTATACAGAGTTTAAAAAGGAAGAAATGTTACCTTTTGCTATTTCATGACAATTTTCATTCAAAAAATAACTATAAACAATTTTTTATACTGAATCAGACTATCTAGTACTATGTTATTAACTAATAGCTATGTGAAATGGTTCTTAACATGGGCTTCACTGAGTCAGTAGTGGGGAGAGGAAGTCAGTTCAATTCATGTATGTACATGTCCTTATTCCTTATAGGAATCAGGTTGGGCCAAGAACCAAGAATACAGATGCATCCCCTTCCATAATAGAGCTCATGATCTAATAGGTAACCAGAGCATATGATATGTGATATGATACAATGATTTCATTTGAAGTCTTCTAGATAAGTAGTAAAAAAATTTGGGGGAGCACAGAGAAGGAACAGTGACAATCAGTGATAACTTACTGCAAGTGATGATGGAGCCTGACTCTCAAAGAGCAAAGAGGTAACAATCAGGTAAGCTGGGGATTGCATGCAGAACTCCATATGTAGCAGGACAAAAAATGGAAACAATGTTGTGTCAATCAATCTATGAGTAGAGAGCTATTGACATTTAAGAAGAAGAGGAACACTGACATCTACTTTGGATAGATCACCCTGGAGGACTGAGCAAGGCATAGATTTAAGAGAGATAAACAAGAGGCAGAAACACCACTTATGATATTACTATAGTGATCTAGGTGAGAAATAAGGACCTACACCAGAGAAACAAGAGATAGGTTCTTTGAGAGAAAAGAGCAAAGTTTGAATAACAGCTAGAAAGTAAATTTTTGGAACTGAATATGATGGTAGAGCTGAGGGATACCAATGACTCAGGTCACAGTATATATACATAGTTGAAGTGTCCAAAGAGATCAAGAATAGAGAAAAAGAACAAGTGTTGGGGAAGATGTCAAGCTCACTGTGAATGCTTTGAAGTGAGGTATGCATGAGAAATTTCAGTGAAGATTTTCAGCTGTCTCGTCTTGATGATTAGAGAAAAGCTGGAAATACAGTTTTGAGAATGACTATGAACCAGGTGGTGGGTAAAGCATGAGAGCAGTGGAGAACTTTGAGGGGTACTATGTAATGAGAAGCACAGGGGTAGACTGCACCAAAGAAGCACAACACCATAATTTAACCTAGACAAAGAATCATCAGCAAAGTGGAAGAACTGATTGAATGTGTGACAAGACTTCAAGACAAGAGGCTAGAATATGCCTGGAACTGTGCTAAGCCTGTATAAACTCTATCATCCTGAAAGTTAGTTATTATTGTACCCATCTTCCAGTCAAGAAAACAGAGCTACCCAGAAAGGCAGAAAGCTGAATACTTTCCTCTTCATTTTGATGCTTGTGATCCCCAAGATCATATAGCAAAGTGGTCAAGTAAACGAGCAAAAAGTGTCAGAGGGATGTATGATAATGAAGGTCACTGGTAATCAATGCCAGGAAAATTTACCAGGAATAAATGGAGTCAGGAAATGGAGTTCACAAATGCATGCAATTTTTATAAGGAAACTATGACAAGAAGAAAAAAGAAAGCTGACAAGGACATGGGACAGACAACAATAGTGACCACAGTTCTAAGTTGTTTCTTAAGAATTTTATGGGATTTTCATTATTATGCTGATTAATGTATAGTTTAACACAGAGACAGAAAGATGGTCTGAGAATCATCTAGACTTTTGACTGTACTCACCATATCAGGTAGAGACAATCTCAGCTACTGAGGAATGGGAACTGGAAAGAATAATACTGGCTCATTTTCTGATTAGCACCACATTAAACAAAGCACAGTACTATGTCACTATGGTGCTAGAGTTCCATTCCACATTTTTCATGGGGACAGGAAGGCAACAGGTCTTTCCTGGCCCAGCAGTTGGGGGTAGAGGAAGTATATTTTAATAAGTATGACAGAGACAAAGTCAGCTTGGAAATAAATTGAATTATACAAGTCAAGTCTTATGCAGGCTGGTCTTGGTTATCAAACAGTATCCAGGCAGCTCTACAGCTTCTAGCTAGTTCCAGGAGATTTGGGCAGCCTGCCAGCTCCTACACACACACCCCTCTGTAGATTGAAAGACATAGAGCATTCCTTTTCTGGGGCCCACTCACCTCTAAACCAGGATACCAGACTTTCCTGCATCTCAGAACTTTATCAAGACAATTAAGCCTCTGGATGCACTAAGTGATGTATTACATGTGATTTTTTTCTCCTTTAAATTTTTGATCTAATGACTTACTTATTAATAGATTTCCTTATGTTAAATCATCCTTACATTCCTACAATAAACCCGCTTCGGTCATGATGTATTCTTCCTTTGAAACATTTCTAGCTTTGAACTGCTAATCAAGTTCCCTTAAATTTTTGAAACTTTGCATTTACATTTATAAGTGTAATTGGTTAATTAGGCCTTTCTAAAAAATAGGTTTTAATATTAATGTTAAGCTGTTAATCATAAATGAATAATAGAAAGTACTATCTTATTGTAGCAACAAAATGATTTTAAAACTATAGGAATTATTCCTTCTTTAAAGACAGAACTATCTAGTTTGGTGCCTTTTATTTTCCATTTTTTTCCTACACCAATTTTTTCACTTTATCTGTTGAACTCCAATGGCATTTCATTACTGCTACTAAATAATTTTCTATTTATTTATTTATTTATTTATTTATTTATTTCAGTATAGATTATTGGACCCAGGGCCTAGCATTTATACATGCTAGGTAAATGCTCTATCATGGAGCAACATGCCTAGCCTTTTTTACTTTTATTTTGAGACAGGGTCTTGCTTAAGTTACTCAGGTTGGCCTCAAACTTGTAGCTGGATTATAGGCGTGGGCCACTATGCCAGACTATTTTCATAATTTATACCAAAATAAAAATGCTTAAAGCTATAGTTTTTCCTCTGAAATATGCATGCACATATTAGCATTTTCCACAGGTTTTGCTATGTAGTATTCTTACAGCAAGGAGAACAAGAGTGTAGGATCTTTAATTACAACTGTTGTCCCTTCTTATACTCTCTTGAGCTAGTTACTTACCCTCTTTATATATCAGTTTCTTTATCTATCAGGTGGAAATAATCATAGTACATAACCCTTAAAATTATTTTAAAGGTTGACATCCTTTATTTAAAAAGGGGCCTAAAAGCTGTGCTGGGCACTGAATAAGCATTCATAAAGTTTCACTGTTGTGTTTTTGTTGTTGTTGCTACTTCTACTGCTTCTACTCTGAATAATTTTTACTGAGCGAATTTATTTAAGTGAATTATAGTTTTTCCTTGTCTGCTTATGATTTTCTTGTCTGCTCTGAAACCAAGCTGTTAAGATTTATCAAGTGGAGACAAGAGTGACAATGTCAGTGAGGGTTCTGGGCTTGGGGGCTGTGCCATGCTTGTCCCCTTCTGACTACTGGAAGACAGTCTCTGCTCCATAATATATTGGGTGCCAGTAAAGGTTTTTCTCAACCTTAGGAACTGTGGAGGCAACCCCTCACCAGCATAAGTCCTCTCCACACTTGCAAATTTGGTAGGATTAAGCCAGCTGAAAACTATATGTATCAAGTGAACAGTTCCTTCAAGGAATCACCGCTGTGTGGCATAAGTCCTTATCCCTCAGTTAGAGGCAAGCTTTTCTTCTGCCACTGGTATGTTTGTTCTCTCTGATTCAAGATGAAATCCAGGGCTTATTAGTAATAACAAGCTGAAAACAAGAGATGACAGTCATCCCTGGGTGAAATAAAAATTTCATTCACGTTAGCAACAAAAACTACAAGATACCTAAGAATAAAATTAACATAAATGTATGAGGCTGAATAAAGAAAATGATAAACTGTTAGTAAATGTTAATTATAGCCAAGCACATGAATAAGACATAGCATATTCAAAGACAGGAAAGCATAATATTAAAACAATTTTAAAAATTGAAATTTAACATGTAAAATAATGTAATTTGAAGCCAAGCATCTTGTATGGTAGGGAGGTGATGAGAGAACTAGGTAAAATTATTTCTGAGTTTAAATGAAATAAAATTATGCTCAAAAATAGCCCCCAAAATTTTGAGTTGAAGAATAAGGAAAGACTTGATTTTCCAGATAATAAAAGCTATTGTAAGATTATGTTAATTAAGATAGTATGCTTTGGGCACAGAAATATATACAGAAATTACTGGAGCAAAAAAGAAAGACCAAAAATAAACCCAAATATATATGGATATTAATTTAGAACAAAGATGGCATTTTAATTCAGTGGAGAAAGTTGCTTATTTAATAAATAATTCAAGCATAATTGCCTGAAAAGAAGCAGAGTTAAATTTTGCTTGCATATTCTATACAAAAATTAATTCCAGATGGATTAACAACTCAAGTATTAATATTTTTTAAATAGTAAGATGAAAACTAGGGTGTCATTTGTGCAAGACTTGAATAGGTAAGGTTTTTCTAGGCAAAATAGGAAACCCAAAAGCTGCAAAGAAAAAGATAAATATAATTGACTGCATAAGGGTTTTTAATTGTTGTATGGCAAAAATCAACATAACTAAAATTAAAGATGATAAAGTGGAAAAATATTTGACAGAAATTGGGTTAATAATCATAAAAAGGCAAAATTCCACACATTGATTAGAAAAAGACAAGCAATCCAATAGAAAATTGTTTAAATTGTTCAATCAAGCAATTGGCAGAAGAAAGAATCAAAATGGCCAATAAGCACATTAAAACAAATGCATAATTACTGGCAAACCAAAGAACTACACCCCCACCCCCAGTACTAAAAGTGTTTAAAGGGTGACAGGCACTGCTGGTAAGTAGTGGGAAGAAATAATGCTAGCAGGAGTAAAGGATGCCATATATGACACTGGTGAGAGTGAAGAATACCACGACCAACTGGAAGCACAAATTCGTAGTATTTGTTAAAACAAACTTCAGATTTACAAATACAGATGGCTACAACTGAAAATCCCACTTTTGAGTATATATCCTATTTAGATAAGATCTAATATACAAGGACTTTCATTGCATCATTTTCACAATGACAAAAATGGAATATGCTTGATCCACTTATCAGTAGAGAAATGACTGGATAAATTACCGGTATGTGTGCTGCTTCTCCAAAGAATAAGATAGGGCCACATCCATCAACCTGAAGGGATGGCCATGTTCAAGCACAATCTATGAATGCGCCTTGAAATGATTTGAAAATCTTGCTGCTAACATGTTTGAAAATGAAATGAATATAAAATATGAACGAACATCATAAATAATAAGGGCATAATTTATGCATTTTCTAGGTATATAGATAAGCACACATATAAATGTATTTATACTGGATTGTATGGAAAATATTTCCAACTATGAGTTGCAGTTTAAAATGTTTAAAAGCTAATCCTGGGGCTGGGGATTTACCTCAGTGGCACCACGCCTGCCTGGGAAGTGCAAGGTCCTGAGTTCGATCCCCAATACCACACACACACAAAAAGCTAATCCTTTTTAGAGGCAAATCTGTTAGAATTTATCACCTGATAGACTGTAAAGTGAAGGAAGAAAGAACACATGGGGTGACCCATCATGGCCAAATAGAACCAGAGGTATGCCAGGGAAACTTGGAGGAGGTGCGTTAGAAAGCACAGGTTCTCAGAGACTGGGGAGGCAAACAAAATTAGATAAAGAGAATCAACCTGAAAGAGAAAGCCACCAAATAGAGTCCAGTATCATGGGGGTTAAGAACAGGAGGCAGGGCTGCTTCCAGACCATGGCACTCCTTATACTCAGGTCTGATGAACATGCCTTCCTTGCAGTGGCTCTAACTTCCCCAGGGAAGAAGCCAGTACTTCAGCTGCAGCCAGACCCCTGGGATTGGTTCCTAACCTGTTCTCCCTCCTCACTGGGAAAGGGAACCCAGAGAGTGAGATATTCTTAGATCAGGGCACCAGAGAAATTGAAACCCAGAGAAGGACTCAGAGGACAGAGATTTAGCTAGCAACAGTGGGACTTTGGAAAAGTAAAGAACAAGGGCAAGGCACTGATCAGGGACCTAGAGCTGGATACTGGGTTCAAACCATTAAGACTCCATGACTAAAAAGTATTTTGAATAGCACCAAAGCAGGCACTCCCTCATTGTTTTCCCAAACACCAGGGAGATATGTGTCAATTATAGGCAGATAAGTTGATAAAAATTAACATACAGTCAGAGAGGGACTGGGCTCTCAAAAAAGTTAATAAAAAGTAAGGACATCAAAATTGTGGCTAGAGGCTCATCTAAAAAAAGACAAGGCCTCAAAGTAATGTCACAATGGCCAGATTTACATACTTCTCTAAGAGATAGATGAAACTTGAGACTATACCATAATACCACCCAGACCACAGATCCAGGTATACATCAGACACCCGGGCAGGTGACCAAAACATCTGGCCCATCCCTTCCCCAAATGTTCTTGTTTTAAAAGTCATAGATAGGCCAAGTTTAATGATATAACCTTGCTACATGTCCTGCTTCCCTATTGGATCAATATTAGCTAAGAGGGTACATTTGTAATCTTATTGGTTGATTGTGATTTGACCCCCACTGTACCCACATTGTGACTATGCTATATAAATTACCCCTGACAAAGGGTCCCAGTCACAACTCATTGAGACCCTTCCTGTCTCTCAAGAACTATCCCTCAGTAAACCTAATAAACTTTCCCTACTCCTAATCTCCATTGTCTCTTAAAATTCATTCTTCAATTTCAGGGGACACAAACTTGACAATATGATGTCTGACTGGGTAAAAGTTGTATTTCTATATTACATCCATGTGATATCCTGTTCACTGCCCACCATTTGGTGCTTATAAGAGAACCCCTCCACCCTCAGGCAAGGGTTGCTAAGTGCTATAAGCCTTAGGCACCACAGAGTTTGTCAGCTCCAAATTGATGTTTTCTGGAGCATGGAGAGGGGGAGGTGGAAAAAGAGCCAGAGAGACATAGCTTAGCCAGAGGGTATGGCATTGTGTGCTCAACTGGAGCCTTACAGAAAGTGAGCAGAGATATGGAGAGATTCAGGAGGGAAGAAAGTACTTTCAGAAATCAGCGAAAGACCAGGTACTGGGCCAAACGCACTGCACCCTCTCCCCTTCTGACTCAACTGAAAGTATCTGATCATAAGAGAAAGGCAAAAACCTCTGGCTAGCTACACTCACAAGGAAAGTTCAGAGATCCACGTGGGGAGAAAGCCCTCTATACTCACTGGCAAGCAAGAGAACAAATCATAGGAGTAAGCAGGCTCAGCAAATTGCAGAACCAGGCAGTGGACTGAGAAGGGGAGGAGAAAAGGCAGCTTGGGGACACAGTGATGTTGTGTGGAGTTCAGAGATGCAGGAAAAAGCCAGACCCAACAGTCCTTACAGACCCCTACAAGTCAAAGTGTCTCCATTTGTGAATGTAGGGGAAGACCTCATTTGGTGGTTGAATTCAAACTGCAGTATAAATAGGGCTGCAAAGACACTTTATTTTGTGTTTTTGTAACTGTGTGGGGTTTTTATTCTTTCTCTTCCTTTCTCTCCTTTCTTTGGAGTCTGTATATAAAAAAAGGAGAATAAGAATAAACTAGTGCTTTTGTCTCAAACAGTACCTTTTATGGGCATGTCAGGGTAACCTACACTGGAAGTAAGTAAAGAGGACTCAAACACAATCTATCAGCACGTTAATAAATTCCAAGCTTCCCACAGATTTCTTCAATCTCCAAATACACTTCACTTTTCTCTGCATCCCTTCTCTTCTCCCACAAATATTCTCTCAAACTTTCCACTAGCCTTCCACACTAGTTATAAAAATAATATCAACAAAGTTAAATCTCTTTTCATTCTTTCATTTGTTATATCTTTTCTTTCATTTTTTCTTTCTAATCAATTTGTTTCCTTTTCCTCTTTCTTTTTCATTCTCTCATCAGCCATATCTCAGCCTTTTTGAAATAGCCTTTATAGGTCATTGAAAAAAGGACAAAATTATTAAACCAAGTTTTAATGTACTGCATATAGTTGCTCTTTAGATGCCGATATAAACAGTAGTGGTTCTTTCCTTGCAACACAGCAACTAGGTTTGATCATATTACAATAAGTAGGTTGAAGAGGTGTTTACCAAAGAACAATCAAAGCCAATATCACATCATTGGGAAACAATGATCCTCTAAATCAACTCTAAATGATCCTCAAACTTCAGGACAAAAGATAATAGAAAAGCGAAAAACTATGTCAACAAAATGCCTCTAAAAATTCTTAACTCCCCAAAAACCAATCCACATGGGCACTTGTGGAGGTGCTTATGGGGCAAAGGAAGTAAAAAACCAAATGGCTGAAATGTACGAAGGGATAAAAGATGAAACACAAAACAGATCAACAAAAAACTCAGTGAACCCAAAGATGCTGTAACTAAAAGATAAGACACTTACTTATTAAAATGATAAATGAGCTTTAAAAAGACATCAATAAAAAGTTAGGTGAACTATCAGAGATATGAGATATGAATGATCATTTTAGTAAGAAATTAGAGATCATAAAAAGATATCAAACCAGGGAGAGATGGTGACTTGAGGGAAATAGCCCCTACATCTCCTCAGAGGTATTTTGAATACCTTTTTCCATTTTTACCAAAATATATGCCCTCTTTTATTCAGTCAGTAGTAACGAATGAACTTAAGGGCCCGAACCTAAATGACCAGTAATAATGTTGGCATAGCCAGCCAGGAAGTATGACAGAGGATTCAACATGGCTGAATAGAAGAAGAGTTGCACCAGAGAAGTTTAGAAAGGACTGACTGAGAAATAAGAAGCTTCTCTACTGCTCACGGAGGTCTAGGGATGACCACCCCACACCCTGTGCAGAGTGCCAGGGACTGCACATACCAGTAGGTGGGCACAAGCACACCAATGAAACTGTAGACTTCTGAGAGCAAGAAGCCAAGTGATTCCATGCCAGCTGCTGCCATCTCCTGCAGAATCCCCAGCTAGTGTGTGAAAGCAATTGCAGAACTCCAAGGACACCCACTGTGGAGCATCCAAGGGCATGCCCCCAACTTGGTGAACCCTTATTTACCAATGAATCTGCCTACCAACTCCACCATCACACCCATGGAGAGGGACAGAAAGAAACCCAAGAACTGGGTCAGCATCAGACTCTGCCTGTATGCCTGCAAGCTGGTGGAATAAAGTCTTGTGACTGGGTTAGCTTCAGTTTTCCAGTAGCAAGCTCAGAGGAGATATGATATTGGTGTGGTTACACAGAATCACTCTGCAGTCAGTGCAAGACAGGAAGATCATGAACACCCAGGCTTTCTGGTTTAGAGGTTACATTTGAATCACTTATATATTCTTTTGTTGGAGTATTTAAACTGAGTTCCTGTCAGATATCTTTTAAGTGTTGTTCTGTTTGATTTGGTTTTTCCGGGGGGTTTGTTTGTTTATTTAAGTTTTCTTCTCTTTGCTTTGATTTAGTTGGTGTCCAGGATCTCTCCCTTTTCTCATCTGCCTATCTAGTTTCTTTTCCTCAAGCTCCTGCAGCAATGCTACTATCTTATCCTTTAATTCTTTTTCTCATTATATAAACTCCTCTCAAGTTTTTAATTTGCCACATTCTGCTCTGTCTCAGTCACCCCTATCTTCTCTTGTGTCAACCCACTATCCTACCATTCTTGTTCCTTTGGCTCTCCCATATCTTACCTAGCTCCCTGTCCTCCCATAATTCTTTTCCACATTGCAGGTACCCAAATTTATCAATAGGTTCTGACAGCACAGAGCTTTCCTCAATCACAAAGTACACATTCCTCTTCTTCTATCTCATCCTCACCCTCACAAACGTCATCTAAAACCTTCAACACTGACCATGCAACTGAACTAAAAGTACTTCAACAGAATCTGACCCCATATCTAATTTTCTTTCTTTTTTTCACCTATCACTATGAACCCTACCAACCTCCCCTTTTACAGACTTACATTCCTCTGTTACCCATCCTTCAATCTTTTCCCTCCACTACTCCCACCACATTGCAGGACAATTGCTAAAAACAAATGAACATAGTCTGCATAGAGCATAATACAAGGAGAAAGTGTCCAAGCAAAGTCTTTCTTACATAAGTGATGTATGATCAGGTTGACTGATGCTGTTATAACCAGAAGTAGTTCTTTCTGCAGAACAAAGGGACAGAGTTCAAACCATTAAATTAAATAACTGAAAGGGTAAATACTATTTCTGGACCTATAAAACTGAAAACCCATTAAGGGGAGGTAATACTTAAAAACCTTCATATAAATTATCCCCACCCCTACAAACTATCCCCACCCTAGGAGAGCTCAACTGACAGTACCAAAAAAATAAAAATAAAAAGAGAGATAAAGTAACACACACCCTCTCTCTCTCTCTCTCACACACACACAAGACCATGGGAAAAGAAGAAAATAAGACCCCAGAGGTCTTCTGACTTTCCTAAGGCCGATCAAAGGGTCACGAAAGGAGAGGAAAGCAAAAACCAGGTAGTGGAACACTATGAAAAGTTCACAGAAGAGATGAAGAAACTTGGCGAGTTCAAAGAGGAAATGACCCAAAAGTTTATGGAATTATCACTCAAAATGTCCAATGAGGATATGGGGAAAATAATAAAAAATTAGAACAGCTGGCCAAAACAGATTAAAACATGAATGAAAAATTTACCAAAGATATAGAATTCATTAAACGGTATCAAACAGAAATATCTGAAATAAAAAAACTGTTTAGAATTAATAAAATGTAGAAATGACCAAGGTGAAGGCAGAGTATCTGAAATGGAGAACGAGATGGGAAATTATGATAAAGTACTTAGAGATGCCACAAAAAATATACAGAAAAAGAAGAAAATCATCCAGCAGATGCTAGATGATACTAAAAAGACCAACCTAAGGCTAATTAAAGTTAGAGAAAAGTCAGAAGATGACACAGATAAAATTATTAGTTTACAAAAATTATAATAGGAAATTTCTCAAATATGAGAAAAAGTTCAACATACAACCTAGAATACCAAATAACTATGATGGAAAAAAGCTCACCAAGACATATAATTATTAAATTGTCAGATGACCAAAAAATAAATAAAACAACAAAATTTTAAAAACAGAGAAAAACAAAAATCACATGTAAAAGTAAATCCATTAGAATTACAGACTTCTCAACACAAACCTTACAGGCCAGAAGAACAGGGAGTAAAGTATTTCAGGCCCTAAGAGCAAACAACTTCCAACCCAGATTAATATACCCAGCAAAACTGCCCTATGAAATAGATGGACAAATGAGGATATCAAAATAGATGAAGAAATGAGGATATTTCATGAAAAAAAAAACTCAAAAGATTTATGAATACTAAACCAGCACTCCAGAGAATACTCAAGAATATCCTAGACAGAAATGATGAAACCCATAAAGCTAAAAACTCAGGAGGAATGAAAGCACCAACCAAGGTCAATGGATAAACAATAGGAATAGAAAAGTGACAAGAAAAGAAAAACAAAGGAGTCACCAACAGAGAAAGAATGCAATAATAAAAACTAATCAATACCTGTCAGTAATATTCTCAATGTTAATGACCTCAACTCTTCAATTAAAGGCTTCAGATTGGTAGACTGGATCAAAAAACAGAATCTGATAATCTGTTGCAGTCAAGAAACTCATCTAATCTGAAAAGATACTCAAAAATTAAAAATCAAAGGACGGAAAACAATATTTCATGCACTAGGATCCTAAAGACAAGCAGGGGTAGTAATTTTAATCTCAGACAATGTAAACCTTAAGCCAAAACTTATCAGAATAGACAAAGAAGATCACTACATACTAGTTAAGGGAATAATCCAACAAGAGAGATAACACTTATAAATATTTATATACTGAATACTGGAGGAACTATTTTCATAAAACAAATATTGTTGAACAGAAAAGATCAAATAAATACTACACAGTCATAGTGGGGGATCTTAACACCCTGATTTCTCTAAGAGAGATATCAAATAAACAAAAATTCAATCAGAGATGAACCACACCACTGAACACCTGGACTTAATAGGTATCTACAGAGTATACATTGTTTTCTGCAGCACTAGTCCACAAAGCCTGCTTAAATAAATATAAAAGAATCAAAATCACCCCATATTTACTATCAGACAACTGTGCAATGAAAATAGAAGTCAACCACAGAAGAAACCATGAAAAATGTAGAGGAACCTGTAAAATTAATAATACATTCTTGAACACCTACTAGGTCACAGAAGAAATCAAGAAAGAAATTAAGCAATTTCTAGAAGTTAATGTGCCTGTACAATACATTGGAATATGTGGGACACAATGAAAGCAATCCTAAGATGGAAGTTCATTGCGATCAATGCTCACATTAGGAAAATATAGCAAGTTCAAATAACCTTATAAGGAACCTTAAGATACTTGAGAAACAACAACAATCCAGGCCCCAAATGAAATTTAAAAGAGAAATCATAAAGATTAGAGATTTTTCTCCATGAAATTGAGACTAAAGACATATACAAAGAAACAGCAAATTGAAGAACTGGTTCTTTGAAAGAGTAAACAAAATAGATAAACCCTTAGCCAAACTTACCAAGAGAGAAAAGACTCATATCAATGCAATTAGAAATGAAAAAGGTGAAATTACAACAAACATCTTCAAAATCCAGAAAATAGTAACTGGTATGAAAAATTGTATTCCAACAAATTGGAAAATCTTGAAGAAATGGACAGATACCTAGACTCATACAAATTACCAAAGCTCACTCAAGAAGACATAAAAATGCTGAACAAATCAATAACAAGCAATGATATTGAGGCAGTAATAAACAAAATCTACCAACTACAGAAAGGCCAAGATCTGATGGATTCACTGCTGAATTTTACTAACCTGTAAGGATCTTACATCACCTATATTCCTCAAGATCTTCAAAGAAATCAAAAGGGATGGTGTGCTTCCAAATTTACTTATGGAAAACAGCATCATTCTGATTCCAAAACCAGAAAAAGACTAAACTAAAAAAGAGAACTATAAGGAAATCTCCTTAATAAACATAGATGCAAAAATTTTCAACAAGATATTAGCAAATAGAATGCAATGTGTTATCAACAAGATCATACATCATGATCAAGTAGGCTTCATCCCAGAGATGCAAGGATGGTTGAACAATGCAGATCAATAAATGTAATACATTACATAAACAAAAGTAAGGTAATAAAACACGTGATCATATCAATAAGTGCAGAAAAGGCTTTCAACAAAACCTAACACCTTTTCATGATAAGAACCCTGAAGAAATAGGTATAGAAGGACCATACCTGAATTTGATAAAAGTTATTTATGACAAACCAATGGCCAACACCGCATTAAATGGGGAAAGACTGAAAACATTCCCTCTAAAATCAGGAAAAAGCAAGTATGCCCACTATTACCACTTCTATTCAACATAATACTTGAAATATTAGCTAGAGCAATAAGGAAAGAGAAAGACATAAAAGGGATACAGATAAGAAGAGAGAACTCAAATTATCATTATTTTCAGATGACATGATACTCTACACAGAAGACCTAAAGAATTCTATCCAACTTCACCAATATAGCAGGATACAAAATGAACAAAAAGGAAATTATGAAAACAATACCATTCAAGATAGCATTAAGAAAAATAAAACACTTAGGAATTAACCTAACCAAGCAAATGAAAGGCCTATACAAAGAAAACTACCATACTCTGAAAAAGTAGATTGAAGAGGACATCAGAAAATGGAAAGATGTCCCCTGCTTCTGAACAGGCAGAACCAATATTGTCAAAATGGCCATAAGCCCAAATCTGTTACACAGATTCAGTGCAGTCCCAATCAAAATACTAACGGCATACTTCACAGACCTAGAGAAAGCAATTCGTATGGACCAGAAGAGACTTGGGCAACAAGAGCAAAGCAGGAAGAATCACAATACCTGACTTCAACCAATACTACAAAACAACAGTGATAAAAACCACATGGAACTGGCAAAAGAAAAACCAGATACATGGATCAGTGGGACAGAATGTAGGACACAGAAACATCCCCAGATGCATTCAGCTATTTGATCTTCAACAAAGGGGCTCAAAGCATTCGACAAATGGTGCTGGGAAAACTGCATATCTGCTTGCAGAAGATTGAACCTGGATCCATGTCTCTCACCATGTATGAAACTGAAATCAAGATGGATCAAAGATCTAAACATTAAAACAGAAATACCGAACATAATGAAAGATAAAATATGTAAAATATTTGAAGTCATATGTATAGGAAAGGATTTTCTAAACAGGACCCCAATTGCATAAGCAATAATAGCAAGGGTCACAAATAAGATTATATCAAATTAAAAAGCTTCTGCACAGCAAAAGAATTAATTATTATAGTGAAGATACAACCTACAGAATGGGAAAGGTATTTGTCAGCTATTTCTCGGACAGATGACTAATAACTGGAATATATAGAGAAGTAGAGGGCCGGGTATTTAGCTCAGTGGTTATGCCACCTGTCTAGAGAAGTTAAAAAATAGATCACCTGAAATAAAAGACTCAGTCAAGATACGGGCAAGTGAAATGAACAATTTTGAAATTTCTCAAAAGAAAAAGTACACATGTCCAACAAATGTATGAAATACTGTTCAACATCTCTGGCCATTAGAGAGGTGCAAATTAAAACAATGGTAAGATTCCATCTTATACCAGAAAGAATGGCGATCATGGAGAAGTCAAAAAATAACAAATGCTGGCATTGCTATGGGGAAAAAGGAAGATTCCCACATTGTTGGTGAGAATGTAAAGTAGTAAACCATTATGGAAATCGGTATGGCGATTTCTTGAACTAAAATTAGAAATTCCATATGACCCAGCTATTCCTTTTCTAGGCATCTTCCCGAAAGTGCTAAAGACATCATACTATAGTGATATATGCATACCAATGTTTATAGCAGTACAATTCATAATAAATCCTGGAAGCAGTCTGTATACCCATCAATAGATGAATGGGTAAAGAAAATACGGTATCTATACATAATGGAATACTTCTTGGATATAAAGGTCAAATTCAAGATGTGTAGGAAATCAATGAACCTTCAAAATATAATGCTGAGTGAAATAAAGCAGACACACAAGCTTAAATACTATATAGTAGCTCTTCTTTGAGTAAGGCAAAGTACAAACAAAGAGAAAAATAAAGGATGGGTAGAGGGAGACAATGGGCTACATCTCTTGCTACAAGGAAGGAGTCCAGGAAACTGAAGGCAAGGGAGCAGAGGAAGGAAGTAGAATTAAGATATAACAGGTATAGGAGCCTAACAACCTTAATGAATGTAAACATTATATGTAATAAATATGAACTAAGATTAATAACATCAATAAAAATGAAAAAGGGGAAAGGGAATTTAGAGGAGGGAGGAAGTGGTTGGGAAGGGGATTTAAAAAAAAAACTGCATTACATACATGTATCTACTCCTGCAGATGAATGTAAGCTTCATGTACTAATAAAATTTTAAAAGATATAAAACAGAAATCCAGGATATAAATACTTCTATTGGAACTATGGACAACAGAAATGACTAAAGTGAGGTGAGAGTGTCAGAAGACTGATGCAGAGAAACCTTAGAAACAACAGAAAACCATGGAAACCAGATCAAATACCTGCAAGATGACTCAAAGAAACCTAATGTAGAAATTATATAAGATCAAAGGACGGCACAAAAGTTATGAAACATTTAATTACTGAAATAATGGCAGAATATCTTCAAAGTTTAAAGAAGGCCTTTTCCTTTCAAGTAAATAAGACATATGGAACCCATACAGCCATTATCAGAAAAGAAGTTCTCCAAGATAGATCATAGTTAAAATCCTAGAATTTTTTAAAATTAAAAGATATTACAGAACAGTATTTTAAAAGCTATTAGTAAAAAGAATCAAATAAATTTCAAAAGCAAACCCATCAGAATCACAGCAGATTTGTCCATACAAACCTTAAAGTCCAGTAGAGCTTGGAGTGAAGTTTTTCATGCCCTAAGAGAAAACAACTTTCAACACATATTAATATATCTCGTAAAACAATCAAAATTTATGGAGAAATAAGGACTTTCCGTGACAAAGAACACCTTAAGAAATTCATGACCACCAAACCAGTACTGCAACAAGTAGTCAAAGAAAAGGTGGAGACGACGAGACCATCAACACCAAAGAGCCCACAGGAATGAATATATCAAACAGGATGAGCAGTTAAACAAAAGGGGAAAAAATCAGCAAAAGAAAATTAATGCAATGATGGGAATCAGTCGCTAACTATATTTCAGTAATAGCTCCCAATGTAAATGGTCTTAACTCTCTAAAAGACAGATTGGCGCACTAGATTAAAAAACAAAACTTAACTGTAGGTTACATACAAGAGACATGTCTCATCCATAAAGAAACAAATAGAATGAAAGTAAAAGGAGAGAAAATTAAACTCCAGGCAACAGGAGAATGAAAGCAAGCAGGAATAGCTATCCTATTTTTAGACAAAGTTAACCTCAAACCAAAACTAATCAAGAGACAAGGAAGATCACTACATACTGGTAAATGGAACAATTCAACAGGAAGAGGTAACAATGGTAAGTATGTGTGCATTGAATTCTGGTGCGTCCAATTTCATAAAACAAATACAACTAGACATAAAAGGTCAGATAAATATCAACACAATTACAGTGGGAGAATTAAATACTCCAGTAACACAAAATAGGTCAACTAGACAAAAACATCAACAAAGAAATATCTGAATTGAACCACATCTTGGAACAAATAACTTAATTGATATCTACAGAATGTTCCATCAAACAACAGAATATACATTTTTCCCTACAGCACATGGAACTTTCTCTAAAATAGACCATATTTTAGGTCATAAAGCATGCTTAATTAAATTAAAAAGATTGAAATTATCCCATGCATATTATCAGATCATAACACAGTGGAACTAGAAATCAATGCAAAAGAAAATTACCGAAATTACACAAACACATGGGTATTAAATGATAGTCTCTTGAATAATCAATAGTTCATGGAGAAAATCAAGGAAGAAATTGAAAGGTCCGAGAATCAAATAATGGCACTACAAAATACCAGAAACTATGGGACACAAGGAAAGCAGTCCTAATGTGAAAATTATACCTGTAAATGCCCACATTAGAAAAACAGAGTGATCCCAAATAAATAGCCTAATGGTGAAGCTTAAGGTCTGGTAAAAAGAAGAGCAATCCAAAACCGAAGCTGGTGCAAGGAAGGAAATTATAACTATCAGAGTATAAATTAATGAAACTGAGACTAAGAAAACAATATAAAGAATTAATAAATCAAAGAGTTACTTCTTTGAGAGGATAAACAAAATAGATGAGTCTTTAGACAAACTTAGAAAAGAGAGAAAGAAAAGACCCATATCCATGTAACTAGAATTGAAAAAGGAGAAATCCCAAGGGACACTGATGAAATTCAGACGATTGTAAGTAACTACTTTGAAAACTTGTATTCCCATAAATTGAATCAAGAAGAAATGGATAGATTCCTAGATACATATGAATTACCAAAACTGAACCGGAGAGATATAAAAACCCTGAACGGTCCAATAAAAGGCAATTAATTTGAGGCAGTAATAAAAACCCTACCAAGTAAGAAAAGCAGAGGATCTGATAGATTCATTGAAATTTTTAAAAACTTCACAGAAAAGTTAATGCCAATATTTCTCAAACTTTTCTATGAAATTGAAAGAGAAAGAACACTATCAAATTCATTCCTTGAAACTACCATTGCCCTGATATTAAAACCAGTTAAGGACTTAACAAAAAAGGAAACTACAAGTTTCCTTAATGAACATAGATGCAAAAATCCTCAACAAGACACAAACAGAATGTAGCAAATTACTACAAAGATTGCCAGGAATGGTGGCACACGCTGGTAATCCTAGCACTTGAGAGGTCGGGGGAGGAGTATCACCATGAATGTGAGGCCAGCCTAGGCTGCACAGTGAGTTCAAGACCAGCCTGAATGACATAGGGAGACCCTGTCTCAACACCCCATCCCCCCATAAAAGACTGTACATCATGATCAAGTTGATTTCATCTCAAAGATGAAGGATGGTTCAATGTGTGTAAATCAATAAATGTGATACATCACATAAGCAGAAATAAGGCTAAAACTCACATGAGCATCTCAATAGATGCCAAAAAAGGCTTTGAGACAATTCAATGTTCATTCATGATTTTTAAAAACCCTTGACAAAAATTGGTATAGAAGAACATTAGCTTAAAATGATAAAAGTCATTTAGGATAAACTCACTGTCAACATCATAATAAGTGGAGAAAAAGTGAAAGTATTCCCACTAAAATCAAGAACAAGACAAGGGTCTCTAACCACTACTGTTTAATATAGTACTCAAAACTTTAGCTAGACCACTTAGGCCAGAAAAATAAAAGTGATTTGCATAGGAAAGGAAGAAGTCAAACAATCCTTATTTGCAGATAACATGATGACCTTTTAAATAGAATATCCAAAAAAACTAAGCCCAAAGACTTTAAGGACTAATAAAAAAATTCAGCAAACTGGTGGGATACAAAATAAATAAACAACATTGTTCTTATACACCAAGAATAAACCCACTGAGAAAGAAATCAGGAAAACAATCTCATTCACAGTAGCTTCAAAAAAATAACCTAAGAATCAATCTAACCAAGGAAGCGAAAGACCTCTATAAGAAAACTATATTGCCCTGAAAGAAAAGGGAAAGAAATCCCTTTTTCTAGGATAGGCAGAACTAACATTGTCAAAATGCCTATATTACCAAAAATTATACATAGATGAATTATATATATTTAAAATAATATATTATAGTATGCTACATATAATATATAGTGTATATTTATAGTATGTTTTATATATGATGATAATATATTCAATACATAATAATGTATTATATATATTTAATTATTTATATATGTAACATATATATACTCATATATATATATATTCTTATCAAAATAACTTCAGTGATTTTCAAATAACAAGAAAAAATAATTCTAAAATTTACATAGAACCAGAAGAGAATAGCCAAAGCAATCTTGGGAAATAAGAACAAAGCAGAAGGCATTACAATCCCAGACTTCAAGTTGTACTACCAAGCTACAAGACTAAAAGCAGCATGATACTGACACAAAAACAGACATGTTGACCAATGGAATAGAATGCAATATGCAGAAATAATCTCAAGCATCCTCAGCCATCTGAGTTTTGAGAAAGTGGCCACTAATACATCCTGGAGAAAAGATAGCCTCTTTAACAAATGGTGCTTGGGAAACTGGTTGTCTACATGCAGAAGAATGAAACTTGATCCATATCCCTCACCATGTACTAAAATCAAATCATAATGGATTAAAGACCTATGTATAAAAACAGAAACACTGAATCTATTGAGAAAAAACTGTAAAACTCTTGAAGACATAAGCATAGGCAAGAACTTCCTGAACATAATACTAACTATATAAGGAATAATATCTAGCATCAACAAATAGGATTATATCAAATCCAAATGCTTCTGCACAGCAAAGAAAATAACCAGCATAGTGAAGAGACAACTTACAGAATGGGAAAAATTTACCAGCTACTGCCAAGACAGAGGACTGATATCTAGAATACATAAAGAACTAATAAAAATTAGATTCCCCAAAATAAAAGATCCAAAAAAGCAATGGGCAATTGAAATGAAAAGACATTTCTTGGAAGAAGAAATACAAATGGCCAATAAGTATATGCAAAAATCTTCAGTATCTTTGGCCATTAGAGAAATGCAAATCAAAACAGCACCACGACTTCACCTTACTCCAGTAAGAATGGCCATTTTCAAGGACTCAAAAAGCTACAAATGCTGGTGAGGTTGTATGAAAAAGGAAACATTCTACATTGTTAGTGGGAATCTAAACTAGTACAACCACTTTGGAAATCAGTATAGAGAGTCCTCAAAAAAACCTAAAAATACAAATTTCATTTGATCCAGCTACTTTTGCTGGATATCTTCCTGAAAGAACTAAAGTCATCATACTACAGCAAAACATGAGTACCCATGTTTATAGCAGCATAATTCATAATAACTAAATCATGGAAGTGGCCTATATGCCCATTAATTGATGAATGGATAAACAAAATGTAGTATATATACAGAATAGCAATAAATAAAGACAAATTTGTGTCATTTGTAGGAAAATAGATGGATCTTGAAACCATAATAAGTCAGTCACAAAAGGTTAAATATCACATTCTCTATTATGAAAGGCCTGAAATGTAAATAACATAGAGAGCAAAATAAAAGTCATGTCAAGAAACAGGGAGATGGAGATGGGTAGGATATCTGAGGAGGGAGGAAGGGGAAAGAGCAGGGCTCAGGGGGAATAAAAATGATCAAGATGTGATGTGTATGTGTGTCAAACCCCCAAGCTGAATGCAATCATTCTGTTTCAGAAATATATACTGATAAAAATTTTTAAAAGAAAGAAAAATAATATTAAGGTTCAGCTAACTAGAAAATGAAAGGATAATATACTTCCCTTTATTTTATGCAGTCACAGTCACCTGTAGGACTCTATCTCTTTGGTTAAAGTATACTCAAGATGGCTGAATGAAAGAAGGACCCAGGCCCATTCTTAGAAATAATAGTTTATAGGTGTCAACATGGTACCACATCAAAGATTCATGAAAGGCAAACGATCATCAATACATCTCTCTCCCAGGCCTGAAATTCTGCCATTATTGCATTTCCTTTTTTGAATTATTGTCCATCCCAGACCAACTCTTTTCTCCTTTCTTAAACAAGAAATGTCCTTAAACCCTCAAACTCATCCCGTCTTTCCTCTCCTCTCCTCCCCTCTTGTTGCCCCTCCTTTCTTACTTTCTTTTTTGGTATCTACTTTATCAACACACAGAATTTGGGCCAATCAGAATTAAAACATCACCCTCCCTCCCCTGAGCCACCCACCTATTGTTCCCAGCACAGATTTCTAGGAAATTGCTATCAACACTTCATAGCCTTTCTGGCTCACATGGTGGTCAGTATGTGCTAACACAGAAGGCTCTTGTATGTAGGTAAATTTATTTTTGTTGTTGTTGTTACTTTATCTTTATTTCCCCAGTACCTAGCACTGTGTCTTGTGTACAGCAGATATAAAGTTGAAAAGGGTGAAGATATAAATACACGCTTACCACTTGCTATCTGGAAAACTGCTCAAGTTTTGCTCTCTCCCTTTCTCAACTTGTATTCACCCCTGAACTCTTAAATATGGTTTCCCTTGATCAAATCTCAGGGCCAACTACAATTTACAGAATTACAGATGACAGAGAAATATATAGCAAAAGGACAGAGAAAAATCCAGATGGTTGCAAACTCCTATAGAACAAATAATTTCTTTTAACAACTAATAGTGTAATGCCTAAACTCATCAAATTAAATACATCAAATATGTACAGATTTTGTATATCAATTATACCTCAATAAAGCTGTAAAACAACAATAGCAATAAATGAAAAGAAAAAGACAACAAGATAGAGGTTTTTAAGTTTTTAAAACATTTTAAAATCTCAATTTATTGATTTTTATTTGAACAAACTTTCAAAGCATAATCTGTGCAGAATTGTAGAAATTGCCAGTTATAAAATTTATTTACTGGATTTAAAAAAATTTTTATAGTGCATACTCAATCTATAATAGTACACTTGTTTTGGGAAATTGGCATGTGTATATAACATATCTTGATCATTTCAGATCTCTATACCTACCCCCACTGGTTATTCGATGATATAAAAAAATTATTCCAAATCAGGCATAGGGGTACATGTTTGTAATCCCATTACTCTAGGAAGCTTAACTAGAGAGAGGATCACAAGTTTGAGCCCAGCTGGGATAACTTAGTGAAACCCTGTCTCAAAATTTTTAAAAGTATATTTAAAAATTTTTTAAAGGGCAGGTGTGTAGCTCTGTGTGAAGGCCCTGGGTCCAGTTCTCAGTACAGCAAAATAATAATAAAAAAGTCATTCATTTATTCTAGTTACAAAAATTGTATGATAATTAAGTAATTTAAGTGACCTTATCTTTTAGTGATATATACTGAAATATTTATGGAAGAAATAATACAATATCTGAGATTTCTTTCCGAATATGGTAGTGTAGATAGACACAAATGACACAAGATGAAACAAAACCATGAGTTGAGAAGATATTAAATCTGGGTAATGGATATATAGGCATTTATTAGGTTACATTTGAAATGTTCCATAATAAAAAGTTATAAAAAGAGATTCCATCCCTAACATTCCACTTCAACGTCTGTAGGCGAGTCTCCAGTAGCCAGCTGGGCAACTTCACAGGCATCTCCTCGAGTGATCAACGTGATACTTACTGTACCCGACACTCCTACCTACTCTCTGCATCTTGACAGTCTTCTCACTTTTGATTTCAAGGTCCTCTATCCTGATTCTCCCTTACCTACACTGCCCTGATCACAAAGTCTGGTAGCAGCACTCCCTGGGGAGTAGAGCTAGATAAGGAGTTTGGGGCCTACATTACAAGGGCTCCGAGGGATTGTGTGAAGACGCAGAACTAGGCTGAGAAAACAGAATCATAGGCCAAAGTAAATGTCATGGGTGAAAAGATCCACAATTTAATTCTTCAGGAGGAGGGAATGACCCAAACAAAAAGAGAATTCAAAGGTAACTCTTGAGAGGTTCAGAAATTGAATAGAATCAACGACAAGCAAAAAGTTAGAGATTATCTTTAAAATGTTAAAAAAAGAAAAAGTGTGCTGGCGCTCCATTGTCAGCTCTCCAGTATCAGCACGGGGCTACTGATGACAGCCCCAGGTGCCGCCCCCGGCAGCAGCCCGCCTTCCTGACAGGAACTTCTGCCTCCTGTATTAGCGACTCCAGGTGCCCCTCAGATTCAGCATGTGTTAGAGTCCCTTCCATATGCTCAGCATATTATCCTAGTTCTGCTTCTCATTTTACTTTATACCAATTGTTTTTAACCTCTTTGGGGTCGTAAAGTCCTTTGGGAATCCAGTGAAAGGCATGGACCATTTCCCCAGGATAAAATGTGCATAAACACTTACACACAAAGTTTGGCATGCCATTTATTTTATTGCATTAGAAATTTACTTCACATATGCAGGCTATAAAACAATCTTCTTTAAGTCACAAATTTTTTAAATAGCTGTTTTCTGATTATTAAAAAAGGAAAAAAATCATAGACGAAAAACAAAAAGTAAACTAATTGTACTCAAAGGCAAATCTCAATTCTATCTTTTGTTGTTCTTGTTTTTTTTTTATCTTGGCAGCAATTCTGTAAAGCCACATTTGTGTCATCTTTGTATATTCAGTTTTGAAATTTTATTTACTTAATAACTAGAGCTAGATATCTATTCCTAAAGATATTCAGTGAGTAAATGAATTTACTTTGTACCCTTTATTAGATGAGGCAAAGTATCACAAAGTGGGTTTCCTAGAAAGTAGACTCGAAGACAACTGGCAGCCAGAAAATTGATGGGGGGCCTGCTATTGGGAACAACACTGTGCAAGGGTAGGGAAGAAACTGAGAAAGGGGTTAAGTGCAAGGCAGCCCCCATTTGGAGTCCACTGCCCCAGAGGGAAGGCTCTATCTAAAGAGTTTCCCCGGGGTGGAGAGAGAGGCCAGGCCATCATTCACCTTATTAACTAGTTATTGGACACAGGCTGCCTCCAGAAAGGTGTGCTTTGACTGAGGCTGTGCTTTGCAACCAAGACAGTTCCTGAAGAGAGCTGATAACTGAGAGGCATCTTCCAGGAAAACACCAAACGCTGGGGGAATGAATCCTTCCCTTCCTAAGGAGGCTCTGGGTACCACGAGTTTCCAGCATAGGAAGTTTCTATGAAGAAACACCAGAATCCTGTAAGCCTCAAATTGAGTTCATGACCTGTCACTTTCTGTGTAGACTGTACACAGTATACGTGTACAATATACATACGTATATTGTAATCTTTGACAAAATTTAAAGTCTTTCTCATTTTGATTGCAGAGTCTCATTAATTATTTTGTTTGGATATGAAATAGCTAACCTTACTATAATACCAGTAAAGCTAATGATTATTGAGGATCTTCTCTAGAATGCCACTATGATTCTCAGCACTTTACTTTTTTATCTCGATTCTCAAAATGCAGTGGAGAAAGCACTACTCTTATTCCCATTTTACTTATAAGTTTCCATTTCTACAGATGAGAAAACTGATAGAAAGATTAAATAATTAGATTAAACTCACATAACTAGAAAGAGTGAGGCCAAGATTCCAACAAACCCAGCTTGAGTGCCAGGTCTGTCCTCTCATCTACACTACATGGTGTTTCAAGCATCTTTGGGTGACAAATGTTAGTTTAGGATTCCTCCCAACACTTTAAAATTGATCTTTCCTCCCATCAAAATAGCCCACCTTTCCTGGTATGCTTTCAGTGAGACACATGAGCTACTTCTTCAGCTGCATTGGTTTCATGCTTCTCTAGATAGGATTTGGCTACAAAGAAGCATTGTGGTTCCAGTGCAGCACATTCAGCAATGAAAGTAAAACTAAAGATATCTGAGCTCTTCATTGACATTTCCCATTGAAAGGTAAATCCAACAAAAATCAAAATAAATTTTTGTGATTATAAAGGTAGGATTTGTTAAAAATCCCTACACATAGGAAATTAGTCGCCATATCATAATGTGAGGATAAAGACAAACTTTGCTGAGTATGTTCACTTTGCACTGATTTGGAGTACCTGCTAACTTTGCTTTTATTGCCCCAATTCTCAGTTCCATTCTCTGCTCTTTCCCACTCTCCTGTGTCTCAGAAGACTGAACTCTGTAGGCTCCGTCACCCAGTTCCCATGTTGGTGCCAGTGGGCTCCACCAACAGAAAGTTCCAGGAGGAGAGCCACAAGATAGAGGAGACTGGAGGGAGGAGCATCCCTCCCCTGCCCCCGTCCCGATTTGTGTCATGGTTAGGGAAGAGCGTGTCTCTCCAGGACCAGTTCCCCCCGGTAGCCCTTCCTGCCAGCACCCTTTGGGCATTGCCAGTCTCTTGATGCCTCACCATCCTTATAAGCGGTTCCTTTTAGTAAATGTGTTTCAGTTGTACCATCTGGATGGAATTCTTTCTTCTGCTAGGATTCTAACTAGTCCAGACTATAAGAATATATTGTCACTCTAATGAAAATATTTGAGAAGAGAAAAAATAATAACAATTTCTGAAATAAGAGCAAGAAAATGAATTGGAATAGTTATTTGGGAGGCCTAACTCATAATCTCCAGTGTTTGTCAACTTTCTATTACCATTACAAATATCTGATATGATCAACTTATAAAAGGGTTTATTTTGGTTCACAGTTTTAGAGGTTCTACTACAAGATTGGTGCACCTGCTGTTTTTAAGTCTTAGATGGGGGTAGGAAGTGGGTACATGATGGCAGGGATCTGAAGGAGGGACAAAACCATTCACCTCATGGCCAGGATATGAAAGAGCAAAGAAAGTATCCCATGATCCCCTTAAAGATAGCACCCTTAATGACCTACAACCTCTCACTAGTTTCCACCCCTAAAGTTTCCACCACCTCCCAATATTGCTAAACTGGGGATTAAGCCTTTAACACATGGCCTTTGGGAAACATTTAAGATCTAGAGCACAGTTTCACCTTAAAGCCCATATTTTAGAGTTTAAAAACCCTGCTCTGTACATATTCCTAGAGGTGCTTGCCCATTCCTATTATTTCAAATATTATCCATCATCTTGTACTCAAAGTGTAGCAGACTCAGCATCATCTGAGAATTGTCAGAAATTCAAACTCTCAGGCCCACCCCGGACATACTGAAACAGAATTTGCATTTTAAAATATGCTCAGTTCTTCATATATATTATGAAAAACATTGGCTACAAATATGATGACTCTCAATTTTATATCTTTAGCTTAGTACTTCTTAACAGCAGGGGGCAGTTTTGCCCCACAAGGGCATTTGAATTCAACATTTGCAGGAATTTCTGGTTGTCACAAAGGCAAAGTGCTATTATAATCTCATGAATAGACACAGGGATGCCTCTAGACATTTGACAATGAACCCACAGCCCTCTACAACAAAGAATTATTTAGGCAAAATGTCAATAATATTGAGATTGAGAAACCCTGCTTCAGCCCTATCACCCAAGCCCTGACCCATATATTTGATAGCCAAAAAGATCTCTTTATCTTAATATCTAGAGACAATTCAAATTACATTCGTCCTCCCATCACCATCAACATTCCCCGGCCTAAATCAGCTCCTAAACCTCCATCACTCCTTCCTAAATTAAAAATCCGGAAATCATCCTGAATGCCTCCCTCTACCCCACCCAGCTGCCCATCAAATCCTGTCACTTCCACTCCCTTTATTGACTCCTTTGAAGCCTCAGGGCAAACAGCCCACAATTCTCCCCTCCTCTACCACAATAGCCCTCAGAGATCTCCCTGTCACTTGGCTCTGACTAGCCTTGTCCACACCTCACTCTGAGACATGAGTCATCTTCCCAGGGACGTGTATGACCTTTTCAGTGTAAAAACTTAATCTGATCATGCAATAATTGGTGCTGATATAGCAAAATGACATCCTCTGAATATGACTAATGTGGTTCTCACAGTATTATTAAATTGGGAGATTTAAAACAAAATGGCACTTTTCCAGTTTCTCTTAAAAAATTATACGATGCATCATCTCTGAACCCAGAGCCCATTAGTTACTTCTGCTGCTCTCTTTCAGGGGGTCATGAGCTCCCCATTCTGCTCCAGTTCCTCTTGTGTTTGAACCTGTTTTCTAACTCAAATCCCCAAAAACTTTGGTTCACAGAATAATATCTAAAAGCCTTCAATATGACTTACAATGCAGGTGACACACACCGGTCTGAATTTGCCTTTCCTCTTTATCTATCTACATAGCATTTTTATGAATATCCATACCCAGAAAATTGAGTCAATGATTTCATTTATTCAACATCTATTCATTGAATGTCCTATTATATGCTAGACATTGTTCTAGGCATAGTAAATACAAAAGAAAGCAAAAAAAAAAAATCTGGCAGGACAGGATGGAAGAAATAAATATCTCTGTCAGATAGTGCTGGACAGGGATGGAAAATGAAGGTGTAGGGCTAAAGTTACATAACACAGCATGGTCAGGGGAAGCTCTCTGATGACACTGACACAGAAGCCTGAGACCAGCCGGAAAGCAAACTGAAGACAGCTGTGGAAGAGAAGTAGGGAACACCTGGAAGCCACTATATGCTCAGGAATCTGAGGAAGGCAAGTGAAATAAGGTCAGAGACTCAGGGAATCCAGTTATGCAGACCATTGTGGACCATGATGATGATTATGCAGCATGACATGAAGACCCACTGGAGGGCCTGAGCAGAGGCAGGGCATAAGGACCCCTTATTAAAGCATCACTGTAGGTGCTGTGCGAAAAACAAACTTGCAGGAACCCAATTAGGGCCTATGACAGCAGTCCATCATGCTGTGGTATCCATATCATACAGAGTGTTCAAATCATGTGCTTCTTACCATCTTGACTTGAGGGAGCAGAAATCATACTCATATATATTGCTGAGGCTTGAGGACAGTCTATGCCATGAATTGACAATTGTTATCACAGCATTCACCAAAAATTCATCCTGTTGTTAAATAAAAATGTTTGCCTTTGAGACACGCAGTATTCTCTTCATAAAGACTGTCAAAATGATACCATGCATCAAATTTGCTTCAGTTGTGGGGCAGAAGTAGGAGGTGACAGTTGAAATCAGACTGGCTATGAGTTGAAAGCAGCTGAAGCTGGAAGATGATTGCATAGGAGTTCATCATATTATTCTAGTTTTGTGGTATTCTGAAGTTTTCCATAAAAGTTTATTTTTAGATCAGAATTTAACATCTAACCAACATTAACATTTTGATATGGGGTTGTTTTAAATGCTTACTTTTCTGGTTCCATAATTAGTCCTATACATAAAATCTAAGCCATACTTTATATATTTGGTGTGAATTATAATTTTTTTAAAGTCCTCTGAGATGAACTACAGACTACACTAGGATGATTTTTTTAAAGTTAGTCTAGAACACAATATCTGATAGCAACTCTCTTGTCTATTTTTTAGACAGTAATTTTAATCCTTATTATAGTAGCTTTTAAGAAGGCTAAAGGCTCATCCCCACTAAGGCCTGCTAGATATAGTATCCTGAATGTACATAATAAATTGCACCTTCCTTGAAAAGAAAAGGTGATGCACTAAAAAATGTTTAGCTCAATCATGCATAATTGATAGGCTCCCTCATGCAAATAAGTGTCTAATAAATAATTAAATTTAATCTCATTATAAGAGTTTTCATAATGGGATAATTTAATTAAATGAAAACCAAAATGGTTTCTAAGGATTGAAAGATGTTAATGTTGCTATATTTGGCTAATGGTCTGGGGTACTATAGTGAAGAAAGCAATTCACATGGGTACATGCATTATTTAACGAATCCCTCTGAGATGGAAGAAAGGACAGATCAATGATAACTTGTCATTTTATCATTGCTTACAAAGCACATTTAAACAACCAAGGATATGTTAAAGATGGAAAACATTCAAAAAATTATTTTAAAAAGAAACAAAGGTGCACCTGTAGTATCACACTAGAAGATTTTTTTATTATAATACACATATTTCTATGTGTCACCATTTCTAGGTTTTTTTTAATATTCTACTAAATGAAAATAAAATCTCATAAGCTGTTGCAGAGTCAGGTCCAATCTGGCTCTAAGTGAAAGTAATAATGGCCACAACATGTATATCTGATACTAAAAAATTGATAGCTGAGTCATGAGGGACCCATTAACAAGCTTTTTGAGTGAGCTGAGTTTTGTGCTTCAAGTCTCCAGAAGCACTTAGCCAGACTAGAATAGTAAAATTGTAGTGTAAGTAGTTATCTCAGTTACAGGTGATCAGTTATGAATTAATATGAATGGTGAAAAGCATCATTCATCTATCAGATATTATTTTTAAAAGCATCATTTTTATGAGAGGCAAAGGTGCAAACACCACAAAATTTGAGCTTGGTATTCTAAGTCCTCTCCCTCCCCGCTACACATAAAATAACAATGTGTAGCCCAGATATACTCTTGAATTTTTTTCAGTTAAATATAACTTTTCATGTGATGGCCATGTCCCAATTTGCATTCAAAACAACCCAGAACTAACACATTAACCTGGGAGTACCAGGTCAGTATCTAGAGCAGATGGTGCCTTCCCTGAAACCTGGATCCTGGCGTTCTCCCATCCCTGAAAAAGAGGCACCTTGTTTATGGGAAAACCTCTTGGTTTCATCTGGGATAAGGAGATGGGTGATCAGTGGATTATTTCTTCAATCTCAGAGGTGATCAATAAATTCCCTTCATGTTGGTGCTGTTGCAAAAAATTCCAGTGAAACCTTGATGAATGCTTCTCCTGGATGAGAATTTATCACAGAACTGCAGAATTGTAGAGATGAAAAGACTTGAGCCATCTTCCAGTCCCACTACTTCCTTATAAAATTGGAAATTAAAAGGCAAGATAGATGACTTGGTCAAGGCCCTTCAACTGTTTAATGGTACAGTCTGGTAGGAATTTTTTAGTGATGGTGTCACAATAGCCGGTGACTGTCAAAATGTATATCCACCACTACAAGCTCAAATGTGCACATATGTGGTGGGGAGGGACAGTTTGTGAATCAGAAAGTCCTAATGGTTGTGGACATAAAAGATGCAGCGCTTTGAACAGCTGTTTGGTGGTGGCAGTGGTCAGACAGAGTGTTATACAAATGCAGTGAAATGGCTTTGTCCTGCTCTTCATTGGGCCTCCTACAAACTTCCTCCTTTTTCTCTAACCTTCAATTAAGACATATGGAATGTCAAAACTGAACTAATGTGCTCTCTACAGCTGCAGCCACTGCACCTGCAAAATGAACAATGGGCTTTGTCTGTGTGTGTACATGTGTGCAAAGGGATGGGACAGATTGACGTCGTGCAAAAGGGAGTTCTAAGATTTGCAAACTACTGGCAACAATATTTGAGGCAACTAGGATAGCACTGGGACAAAGGATTACCTAAAAATTCTAAAAGAAGATGCACTTTTGTACAGTGGTCTAATATCTCCTTTTAGTTATTTTTAAAACCTGAATGTCTTGTTTATTTAATGTAAAAATGAGAGCTACTGTGTCTAGACATTTTTTATGTAATAAATATCTTTTCTTCTGGATGACTCTGAAAAAATAATGATCACTTTGCTTTCACAAGCAAGTCTCTCAGATATTTTGCTGTGTTCTCTTTTATAGATGTCAAGTGATAATCTGGTGAGTTTTTCTGGGAAAAAGATGATATGTAGAACCTGTTTTCTAATCCATTCTCCCTGTGGATACATTAAGGGTTTTATTCTTTAGGGTTGCTCTCTCAAAAAAACTATTCTATTGGTTAATGATCTTAGGTAATGAGAATGGATGCATCCAGGTGGGAGAATATTTGCTTAATCATTTCTCTGACATAGAAAGTGGGATATCCTCAGCGGACTCATCCCTGACCTGTGCATTGTTAGAGCATGGTCTTGTGATTGTCTGTGAATTCTCAGGCAGAGGAACTTACCTGCAGATACATATATTTATTAGCAACAATACTAAATATGATTATTCTCATTTTCCACGTGAAGATTTGAAACCTGCAAAATCTCATCCAAATCACAAAAATAAATGTCAAGATCAGAATCCCAAGCCTATCTTATTTTTCTAAATTTAAAATATGGGAGTTTTCCACCAAAAGACTTCTAGACTTAATTGACAGATTCAGTAGAGTAGCTGGATACAAGGTCAACATACAAAAGTCAATAGCCTTCTTGTACAAAAATAACAGACTCACTGAGAGAGAAATTAGGGAAACAATTCCTTTTACAGTAGCATCCAAAAACATGAAATATCTAGGAATCAATCTAACAAAGGAAGCAAAAGACCTCTACACTGAAAACTACTGCACTCTGAAAAAAGAGATCGAAGAGGATACAAGAAAATGGAAAGACACCCCTTGTTCCTGGGTAGTAAGAACCAATATAGTGAAAATGGCCATACTTCCAAAACTACTATATAGATTCAATGCAATCCCAATTGAAATTCCAAACATATACTTCACAGAACTAGAGAAAAAAATCCAAAAATTCATTTGGAACCATAAGAGACCTAGAATAGCTAAAGCAATTCTAAGCAACAGAGACATGGCTGGGGGTATCACAATCCCCAACTTGAAACTATACTAAAAAGCTATTGTGATAAAATCAGCATGGTACTGGCAAAGGAACAGACCTGAGGATCAGTGGAATAGATTAGAAGATGCAGAAACAACTCCAGACATGCTCAGCCACCTCATCTTTGACAAAGGAGCCAAACACCCTCACTGGAGGAAAGATAGCCTATTTAATAAATGGTGTTGGAAAAACTGGATTTCAACCTGCCAAAGATTAAAACTAGACCCATACCTATCACCATGCACTAAACTAAGATCCAAGTGGATTAAAGATATAAATATTAAGACAAAAACACTAAACTTGCTGGAAGATAAGTTAGGTAGAACTCTTGAAGACATTGGCATAGGAAAAGTCTTCATGAACAAAACCTCAGCAGCACGGGAACTGGCAGAAAGAATCAACAACTGGGATCTCATCTTATTAAAAGGCTTCTGCACTGCAAAAGAAACCAACAACAGAGCTAACAGACAACCTACAATATGGGAAAAAAAATTTAACAGCTGTACCTCAGACAAAGGGCTACTATCTAGAATATATAAAGAACTGAAAAAAATCAGACCCCCCAAATTCAAAGACCCAATTCAAAAATGGTCATCTGAAATGAACAGACATTTCTCAGACAAAGAAGTAAAAGCAGCAAACAAATATATGAAAAAATGTTCAACATCATTCATCATTTGAGAGATGTAGATGAAAACAACACTGAGATTCCACCTCACCCCAGAAAGAATAGCTCCCATCAAAAAATCAACCAATAACAAATACTGTTGGGAGTGTGGGGAGAAAGGAACCCTTCTCCATTGGGGTGGGAGTGCAGACTGGTGCAACCACTATGGAAATCAGTGTGAAAAAACCTCAAAGAACTAGGATTAGAGGTCCCATTTGACCCAGCTATTCCCCTGCTGGATATCTTCCCAAAAGAATTAAAAGAATCATACCACAGTGATATATGTGCACCCATGTTCATAGCAGCACAGTTTGTAATAGCTAAAGCTTGGAAGCAGCCCAAGTGCCCATCAACTGGAAACTGGATAAAGAAAATGTGGGGTTTTAAAAAATAAAATGGAGTACTACTCAGCCATAAAGAACAAAAAACTAGTCATTTATAGCTAAACGGATGCGTATTGAGGCCATACTCTTAAGTGAAATAAATAGGACACCCATGTGTAAATACCGAATAGTTTCTCTAGTGTGAGAAACTGATAGTGTAAACAAGAGTTAAAATGATTAAAATGAATAATTGATAATTTGAAATAGGAAAAAAGGTCCAAAGACGAAGGAGTGAAGGGAGGGGAAGGGGAAAGGAAAAGAGGGAAAGGAAAAACTATGAGAAAAGAAAAAAAAAATGGAAATGAAATCTATGTAAGTAGGGAAGGTTGGAGGGGGTGAAGGGTGCACAGGTAATGGGGGAAAAAATAAGAACCAAGATATATCATGTACAGGTACAAACACCCAATGATAAATGTAAACAAATTGTATACCTAAAATGTACCAATAAAAGAACTTAAAAAAAAATATGTGTGAGTTTTCCCGTTACTGTAAGGAGATATGAAGGACAAATGTTCTCAAAGGCATTATGTTTTCATATTGTTACAGTTAGGTAGTTGCTACCATTCTAAAAGTTAGGAAGATTCCTAACAGAACAAAATGGGTTGACAAAAGTATTCTTAAAAGCCAAATTTAAATAATGACAATGGCAAACTATTTTAAACCAAGTGAAGCATTTACTCCCAAGAACAGTGCAAACTGACTGACTCTCATTTTAATGTCCCTACTTTCAATGTGATTTTCACAATTGTTTTGATTTGTTTTTATATTTTCTGATCTATCATATTCTAATGAAGTACTATTTGTTTTTATTTTTCAAATTTGCAAGAGAAATCCATAATTAAATTGATTTTATTCCTTCAGGATAACCAAATCATAGTATTAATTTTTAGCATGTGGTTAATATTTCATTGTCTTTCTTGTTTAGTTAAACTCATTTTCTTCACATTGTGATTGTATCTGTCCACACAGGATAAGTGATCCATGACAAATAAGGGTAAAAAGAGGAACAAATGTCCCTTTGGTTATTTCATTTAATATGCCTCAAATATACAATACCACTGTTTGAAATTGTCTGATGAAATCATTTGATTTTTCCTCTGTGTAACCACATTGTTTTTCTAAAAGAGTTAATAATAAATGACAGAAGACTTTTGATTCAAAAGACGTACATTCCTAAATATCTCTGTATTTCCCAGAAAATTCTTGTGCATTATGCAAGAATTGAAAACAACTGAGTAGATACAATCTTAGATAGCAGGTTGGAATCACTCCCTAGCTAGCTGATTTGTTTATACTTTGGTCCTCTATCTTTTGCTAATGTTTATATTTCTTTGGTAGCCTAAAATTGATGTTAATTTAACATTCTTATTATTTTTTAAAAACTGGCCAGCAAAAATCTCTTTACAGACCTCCCAAACTTAAAGATTCAATCCAAAAATGGGCATCTGAAATGAACAGACATTTGTCAGACAAAGAAGTAGAAATAGCAAATAAACATATGAAAAAATGTTCAACATCACCGGTAATTCAAGAGATGCAGATGAAAACAACACTGAGATTCCACATCACACCAGAAACAATGGCTGCTATCATGAAATCAACCAATAACAAATGCTGGCAGGGCTGTGGGGAAAGAGGAATACTACTTCATTGTTGGTGGGAGTGCAGACTGGTACAGGAATGGTGGAAATCAGTATGGAGATACCTCAAAGAATTAGGACTTGAAGTCCCATTTGACCTAGCTATTCCCCTGCTGGGTATCTTCACAAAGAATTAAAAGAATCAAACCATAGTGATACATGTGCACCCATGTTCATAGCAGCACAATTTGTAATAACTAAAACTTGGAAGCAGCCCAATTGCCCATCAACTGGAGACTGAATGAGGAAGATGTGGGTTTTTTTATAAAATGGAATACTACTCAGTCATAAAAAATGAGCAATTAGAGACATTTATAGCTAAATGGATGCACATTGAGGCGATATTCTTAAGTGAAATAAATAGGACACAAATATGTAAATATCAAATAATTTCTCTAGTGTGAAAAACTGAAAGTGTAAATAAGGACTAAAAGGTATCATATATAATGTGAAATAGGAAGAAAAGGTGCAAAGGGGAAGGAGAAGCAGGAGGGGTAGGGAAAAGAAAAGAAGGCAATGGAATTAACATGAGAAAATGAAAAATTGGAAACAAAGTCTTTGTATATAGAGAGGGATGGAGAGGTTGAAGGGAGGGCAGAATGGGGAAAAAATAAGAACCAAGAGAGATTATGTAAAGGTGCAAATTTCCAATGATGAATGTCATTATATTATATACCTAAAATGTAACAATACAATTAATTTTTAAAAGAAGAAACAACAATCTTCCTGGGGGTTTCAAATACAAAACACAAACTTGGATGAAATTATGTAAAAGATATCCTTTCTCCTTGTACTTTCTAGTCCAGACAAGAAGCTGTCAATAATTGAATGTTTCCCAAGATGGAACAATCTGATACTAAACCACATGGACTCCCTGAACTGGCAACAAAAGAGGATCTGGAAAAAATGAAATCAGAAGTAATTTCTCAGATAACAGCAGAGATTGTGCCCATAATGCAAGACATGATTAATAAATCTAGAGAGGACACAGATAAAAAAATAGAGGAGCTGAGGAACATGAAGGAATCCCACCATAGGAAACAAATGGAATCCATAAAACAAATGCAAACCGATCTCCAGGAGATTAAAAACTCCATTGAAAGTCTACACAGCAGAATGAACCAATGTGAGGACAGAATTTCAGATATAGAAGATAAGAGTGCAATTAGTGACCAGGAAAAGAAAAAATGCTTTAAAATTGTAAGGGACCATGAGAAACCAATCCAGCAGCTGCTAGATGATGCAAAGAAGAATAACATAAGACTGATTGGAGTCAATGAAGAAACAGGAGAGAGTGCAGATGACATAAAAAACCTGTTCACAGAAGTGATGGCAAAAAACTTCCCAAGCAGGGGGAAAGAACTTGACATACAGGTAAGTAAGGCACATAGGACTCCAAATAGCCTTGATAAAAAAAAAAAAATCTATACGTAGGCATATAATGGTTATGATTCCAGAAACCCAACAGAAGAACAAAATTCTACAAGCAATGAGAGAAAAGAAACAAATCACATACAAAGGAAAGCCCATCAGAATCACAGCAGACTTCTCAACACAAACCCTCAAGGCAAGAAGAGCTTGGAGTGATGTGTTCCAAGCCCTAAAGGAAAACAGCCTCCAACCCAGATTGATGTACCCTGCAAAACTGCCTTTCAAAATTGATGGAGAAATAAGATACTTTCATGATAAAGAGCACCTTAGGAACTTCATGAATACCAAATCAACACTCCAAAAAATTTTAGACAATATCCTAGGAAAAGGCAACAAGGATCACAACCTCAGGAAGCCCAGCAGAATGAATCTGTTGGGCGTGACAAATTAAATGCAAAGGGGGAGAATCCACCAAAAAGAAAAAGTCATGACAAGGCTTTTAAAACGTTTAACTTCGTCTCCCTTAGTATATAATTCAATCTTGTTATTGTACTGATTAATATTTTTCTGATTCTAGTATTGTACACCTTTCCTTGTGCTGTACTGGATATTTATCATCTTCTTGTGTCTACTTTTTAATCGGGTTGTCTATTAATGAGCTGTAAGAGTTCTTTATATATTCTGGTCATAGGTTATATGTGTTGTAAATATGGCCTGTTTAAGGACTACTCTTCATTTTAATGATGTCATTTAAAGTTCTAAATTTTGATGGAATCTAATTTATCAATTTTTTTCTTTTATACATCATGTTTTTTGTATCCTAGGAAGTTCTTGCCTACCCTAAATTCATAAATATTTTTCCTTATAATTTCTTCTTAAAGTTTTATAGTTTTAGTCTGTCATATTTAGGTTCATAGATCCTTTCAAATTATTTTTATGTATGGAAATAAACGATTGAGGTTAATTTTTTATATACAGATACCTGGCGTTCTAGTGCCATTTGCTGAAAACACTATCTTTTCCTCCGCTCTTGAATTGAGTTTATATTCTATATAATGTTAACATTAAATAATCTTTCAAAACTCGGTGGACCATATATGTGTGGTTCTATTTTTAGATTCTCCGTTTTATTCCAATGATCTATATGTCTTTCCTTACACCATCACTGCCTTGATTACTGGGGCTTTAGAGGAAGTCTTAAAATTAGGTACTAAACGTCTTCCAATGGTGTTTTTGTTTTTCTTTTTCTCTTTACTTTTCTAGGTCCTTTGTACTCCTACATAATTTTTAAATTTCAATATCCAACTTTTCATTTATAGAAAGTATACATAGACCTGAATTTTTATATATACCTTGTGTTTTCTAATCCTGCTAAATTCAAATACAAGTTCTAGGGGCTCCTAGAGATTTCTTAGTATTTTCTCTGTAGATGATCATTTAATCTACATATAAAGATTTTGCTTCTACCTTGCCCATCATAACCAAATTGTGTCATTTTATTGCCAGACTATTTTGGTTTAGGCCTATGTTTCAAAGTTTAATGGACAGACGAAGAGTAGGCATATCTGTCCTTGTTCCCCACCTTAGGGAGAAAGCATTGTATCTTCTCCATTCATAGAAGGCATTTTTGCTGGAATTATGGAGTACATGTCTTATCTGTTGAGAAGGTTCTGTTCTCCTTCTAGTCTCCTGATAGCTTTTACCATGAACAGCTGTGGAATTTAGTCTGATACTTTTTCTCCAACTAGTGACAGGATTCTATGGCTTTTTCCTTTTCTCTGTTAAAATGATGACTTTTAGGGGTGGGTCTTCCAATGCTGAACCAACACTGCCATCCCTATAGTAAAACCACTGTCTGCATACTGCCAGATCTGACTTGTAATAGTTTGTTTTGTTAAACAAATTTCTACCTTTGTTCATAATTTTTTCTTCTATTATCTTTATCCAGTTTTAGGATTAGCACAATGTTGTATTCCTAAAATGAGGAGAGAAGTCTTCCTTTCTTTTCTGCTTTAAATGTTTGATGTAATTAATCAGTTAAAATGTATACAAGCCTGTTGCTGTCATATAGGTAGGTTTTCAAGCTTAGAATATACTTTCTTTAATAGGTGCTATTCAAATTTGATATTTCCTCCAGAGTTAGTTTCATTAATTTGTCTTCCAAGGTACTTATTAGAAGTTGTCAAATTTATTTCAAAACAGAATTTTGTAATATGCTTTCTATATCCTTTTAAATTCTGTAAAATCTGTGGTAATGTCTCCTAGATCTTGATATTGTAATTTTAAAAATGTGTAATTGATATTGTGTAATAGGAAGTAAAGGTTTGAAGAGCTGGAGAAGTAGGAGGGGTAGAGGAAAGAAAGAAGGGAAAAGAAAAAATATGAGAAATGAAAACAAAGTCTCCGCAAATAGGGAAGAGTGGAGGGGGTGAACGGAGGGCAGGGGAATGGAAAAAAAATAAGAACCAAGATACTCATGTAATGGTACAAGATTCCAGTGATGTATGTAATTGTATTTTATACCTAAAATCTACCAATAAACTTAATGGGGAAAAAAATAATTGAACATTTCCAAGGAAATATATTCCTTGACACATCAAATATGGAATCAGATTTTTTACAAGTATTACAGTCAGTTCCACGATCTCTAATAGTCCTACAACATATATAGGTCCCTATGAGTCAAAATTCAATGTTTCAGATGCTAATGATAATTTATAAAGTAGATAAGAGAAGAGGGATGACTATTGGTGTTAAATTTTAAATTCTAATTTGAACTTGAAATGTCCTATAATGCTTTGCTTCAGAATAATCTTGAGATTTACAGGCATGACCATATAACCAATATGGTACATTTCTCTGAAGATGAAAGTTTCCTCAAATTCAAGACTGACTTTACTGAAATGTGAAGCCCATTCAAATAAAATTGTATTAGAGACAGAACTATTCTGACTGGGAACACTGCTCTCAGAAAGATGGCAGACCTGGTGAATGTCACCTTATGTCCCTAGCAGAGAAGTGTGTTTGCAGTGTGTACATTTTTCTCTCTGCTCTACAGGATCGATGTTAATTCTCCTTGAATTTTCTGTCTACTAAGGTTTTTCATTTTAATTTGAATAAGGCAGAAGTCTTTTGTGACATTAAGTGTCTGTCCTCAGTCTGGCCTGTGGGTGGTTTCCTCTGGCTGGCCAGGTTACACGGGTCTTCCTACTCTCTCACCCAGAGTAGCACTGTCCATTTTCTAACAAGCAGTCACCAGAACACTTCAAGAAAACCCAGTAGGACTCCAGAAAGGAAGGCAGAACTTACTAACTCATATATAACATGGTATAAGAAAAACACACTTTGATTTCTGAAGAATACACTTTGATTTCTTAGAGGTTGAGAAAGCAAGCAAGAAGCTTTTGAAACAGTAAAATACAATTTGTAAAAGTACAATATGTTAATGATTTTTATAAACCTAAAAAGATGCCCCCCTTATTTTTTACAAAAAAATTTTCACATTCATTTTAATTTATCACATGTTCTGAAATGTTATTACACATCCTTCCTGCAATGGACATACAATCGGGAATCAAGATGTAGGAAATTTCCCTCAGCTAAAGAGCCTGATATCAATGAATGCTGGATTACTGTCCAGATTCAGATATTCTTATTTCATATTTTAAAAAGTATCTTGTTTAGAAAGTGAATTCCCTATCGAACCCTTAAAGTATTTGTGTGTGTGTGTGTGTGTGTGTAAATATATGTTTGCTTTGGCATCACCAATATCACTGGAATCACGTCTCAATATTCTAACCCTAAACAAGCATGCTTGCTGGAGTAAGATAAAAGAAAGGCAGGATTCCAGGAAATTGCCGGACAGACTAGCAATGAGATGAGGCAGAGCCGGAGTTGTACAAGCACTTTCAGAGACAAACTCAGTTCTAGGTTGGACGCTCAGAGGTCTGGGAGGTGAAAAAGGTGAAAAGGTCTTGATTAAATGTCTATAAACTCGATGAGGATGAATTTAATGGGTCAACATTATATTTATTTTCCTAGGATGTTTGGATTAGAAGAGTGAGATCAAGAAAGCCAATACAATAGCATCTATTCTGGTAGATATATTATTAAATGGAACATAAGAGTATGCATTAATAAGTTAATCATATACTTTAGTCTAACCTGATCGATGTGGCTAATTTCCCTAATTAGTCATAGGATGGAAAACATAGGGTTTTTGGTGGTTTTTTAAAAATTTTTTTGGTACCAGGGATCGAACTCGGGTCCTTGTGCTTGCGCAGCAGGCAGCGAAACCACTGAGCTAAATCCCCGGCCCAACATAGCTTTTAATAATGTGATTTTGTAATTCTAAGAGAACTTTGAATTGCAATCTAGGTTCATTTTCACATGGAGATATTCAGCCAAAGTAGAATTAACATTTACATGTGAAGCATTGTTGAATTGTAGGAGCTGAGCAAGGAGAGTAAACTATGCTGGACACTAGGGTATTAGATATACGGTGCACACCCAGTGCACAAGATTCACCATCTGCCAAAGAATCTTGCCAAAAAGTATCACTGGAGTTTGGAAGACAGGAAAAGTTAGAGGCGAGGGAAGGCTGAAGTATATAGGTAACTGCCAACATGTACAGTGCATACATATTCTCCTTTGCTTGTCCCTGGCCTAGCAGAAGGACAGTACTTAGGGATCATTAGTTTTTTGCCTTGTTCTTGGAGAGGATAAAAGTGACATCTTGATTGGGTTCCTTGTACTTTTTATAGCCTTCTCCTCATATTTAAACAACCAAGCCTACAAAACAGAGATCTAGTTCACTCAAAATCAAACAAAACCTTTCCCAACATCAAAGACCAATAACTTACACATTTGCTTTATTAATTAGAAATATCAATTCCCATATCTAATTCCTACCAATATTGCAGTAGTTGGGCTCTTAATTATTAGTTGTTCTTTGTAAAATAGTTGTTTTAAAGAAAATAATTTTTTATATATGCCTGAAGATTTTGTCCTATTTAACCCTGAAGATTCCTAAAGAGAATGACAGGAAAAAAGAAGAAAACACAGAATGAAGAATTTGAAGTCATGATATAAAATTTGCATTAAGTGGATTCTACAATGGTATGAATCATGGTTACAACTTTAATACGGGTGATTTCTACAAATATATGAAGTCGTGGTGCTTAGAAGACTTTCTTTCTTCCGTGTGACTGATCTCCACCCAGAAGTGATTTTGGAGCTGGGATTTCTGCTCTCTCAAAACATTTCAATTTTTTTTTCACAACTCCTTTTGGATGTTGAAGTTGGCCTTGATGTTGCTTCAGATGAGAGTTTGAATGAGGCAAACCCTGCTAAACTACAACAGCCTGTGAATCCGTTCCTTCTTTCGTATGTTGTTTGGTTAGCTTATTATATCATCTTCCCTGCTGTTTAATGACCTGGTTGTAGTGTTGTTTTATGGGTTCTATTTTTACATGATAAAGATTAAAAACAAGACAGCATACATTTCCCAGGCATTACACCAAAATATACATAGAAGTAAAGAGACATGGAACAGTTAGCTAAGTCCATTTGGACCAACTGATTATAGTTGAACTAGCTGTATCTCTACGTTACCTCATGGGAGGTTACTGAGAAATCAAATGCAGTACTTCTTTCTACTCATTGTGGTCTAGGTCTGTGCCTTCTTTTATATCTTGCACAATGCCTAGTTAAATCAATGACTTAAAATTAATAAGATCTTAATACATGGAATGCTAACATAGATCAACATATATACTTAAAGCCCCTTAAATGGGGAAAGCCTAAGACATCCCAAGGTTTGTTAGAGGCAGAACAGTAATATAATTTATATTTTCAGGAAAGGGTCATGTGGGTGAGTCTGCATTGGCTTATGATCATGTTTTCATTGAATGAATCAGTTAAGACAGGAAAATGAGTTTTTGGTGTACGTGAGGAACTATTTACTGATTGATGGACTGAGATGGATTGCCCAGAAAGAGGTTTATTTAGTGTTATTCTATTTTTGTTTGGTTTTTTTTTTAATAGAGGCAGGGTTTGAGAAAAGCAAAGATAAACAATTTTTTAGGAGAAGAAAGTGCTAAATAAATGTATTTAATATAGTATCAGTTGCTGCTTTAAAACATTAATAGCAGCTTTTACTGTCAGGTGGCAATGATTCATTTTTTAAAAAACCTAACAAAATGTCCCAGTAAGATTTATGAAATACTAAAATAATCTCATCCATTTAAAATGCACACAACTAAACTGTATAGAAAAAAAATTGTAAAATGCATGAATAAGATCAATCTTTGAGGCATGAACTGTCAAATGCCTCCCTTTAACTAAATGCAGACAAAACTGGGAGAAATACGGTATACAGAACATGCAATATACAAACTTCCTTAGAACAAGTTCCTGCTGTAGCCAATTCTACCCCACTAGTGGGGCTAGTTACCTCAATCTGAATAAGAAACGCTGTTAAATTTAACAAAGAACATCTGTTTTTCATTTGAGGTGCATTCAAGTGTTCATTAAAGTGTCCTAACTGCCCTTTCCTTTTTCTATTTCACAATGGCTTTCCTTTCTAATACTGCTGCAAGTTCAGCATGTGACTTAGAAAACCTCACAGTCACTGTGGCATTTCCTTTGAAAAATGCCAGGAGAAACGAGAGAGAAAGCTGAAATCTCTAAGTTTAATAACATTTTTATTACCATTCACCTTTTCCATACTTCCTAGGGGTGTTTATTTTCCACAATTATTCAATCGGTTTCCCTGAGCTCAGATACCCTAGAGGCCTCCACTCCTGTCTACGGAGAGGCCCAGGAGAGTGGAGCTTGAAAGTGAGTTATTGGTATTAACCCCTTTGATGGAAGTATTTGGTCCCCTTCTGTAGGAGAAGAAATCAGTTCAAAACTGTTCATATGCAATGCTTCAGACTGCTTTATGCTGTCAAATTCATTTGGCTATAAAATTGATCCTGAATGTCAAAGTCATCATTTTCCAAACATTGCCTTTGTTTTCTTGAAAGCATGAACTCGTTAAAATTAACAAGTGAGCTTAGATACTGACTTCCTTGAAGAAATGGAAAATATAGACTTATTAGATAGACCTGTCAGATTTTAACCAATAAATTGCATCTAAATATAACCCCAAACATTTTCATTTTCACAAATGATTAAGATGTCTAATCACTTGAGTACACAATTAAGTTGATTTGAAAAAAGTATTTTTAAAAAGTGTTGTTAAATATACTGCTAAAATGAAAACCTTTGGATTCTATATAATTAAGGTAAAATTATTACAATGTATCACACTGGCAAGCACTGTTAATAAGAGAAATACAGAATTACTTGTGGCTGACAAAGCAGGATCATCAATCCCAGTATGAAAGGCATCTTTGTCAAAGATCATTTACTTAATATGATGAATTGTTCAAAATGTTATAAAGGGAGAAACGTAGACTGACTCATAGTAGGTTCGCAGTAAATATTAGTTTCTCAAAAATATTTACTGACTAGAGAGGTGGAGCTAGAAATCTATCATTCTACTTCATGGAAAATGGATTTTTGTATTCTTGGATAGCATTTCTGAATTCTCTCATAATTTGTTCTTTGGGGATAATATTTTATTTTGAAAGTACAGTTCTCACATGTGTACCATTACTACTTTATTATACCTGTTGGCATAAAGGTAAGCTATAACTGTAGCAAATTCAAGATTTATCAATTTAGGATTTTTAATTATTTGGGTGCAAACCACATGGTAATTTAACTTTAGCATTATCAATACAATTAGGTAGTCCACAAAAAAATAGTTACGTAAACAGGAACTTAGAAGAGTTTATGCACATGCATAGATCTTTAAAATGCAAGTAAATTAATGCTATTTTAATAACTTTAAATAATCAAAAAACAATGCTGGTGGGTATGGCCTGAGTCACTGTGAAAATTTTAAAGAAACAAATATATTTTACATTAAATTTCTTAGTCCTATAGTAAAAATTTTAATTCACAATTTTCACTGGAGAGGTCCAGTAATAACTCACTTTTATTGAATATTTTTATGCCAGCATCTCTGCTAAATTCTTTGTGTGTTATTTTATTTGACTTTCCTATAGTAATAAAAGAGATATCACGAAGAAAATATAATCATTTGTATTCTCCCGTGGGTTACAGTTGCAAGAGACTGATATTGAGAGGCAAAGTGCACTGCCCAGAGACACACAATCAGTTGGCGGCCAGGCTGGGTGTCCAAATTCACAACCTGTTAACTATACTTGAGTGCAAAGATTATCCTGAGACTCCAGTTGGATGACACAGTAAGTTATGTAAGTGAATACTGAGGAATATATATTAAAATCTTGGAAAAGAAGGGAGCCAAGAATTAGATAGAAGTCATGAATCAATAATGTTTTGGATAGTGCCCTGTGTCATCAACCTTGAGTGGGCTAAGAACATCCACTTGTGTTGTGTCTAGAAATAACTCATGGTAAATAATTGATTCCCTTATGGGAGGCTGGAGCCAGTTCATCTGGGATGCTGGCCAAGGGGTTGTTATCCCTGAAAGAGTTCCTAAAGCAGACAGAAATGGAGGGGCCAGAGGGTAAGAATGAACTCCTTGTATAGTACATAGTTAAAACTACTTAAGTCACTTCATCAAACTCAAAAGGCAAAATAGGTGAAGGTGAAGAGACAGAGATTTGGAAGTAAATAAAAAGATAATACAAAGCAGGAAATACAGACAAGATTGAAAATCCTATGGGGCATAAAAACAGGATAGGGGAGGATAGCTTTACCAGGTGGATAAAGCCACTGTAGAACCAAGGGAGATATACCTTGGATATCTGGGTAGGATATGGGGTAGGATATGAGGAACTTTTAGTCTAGCTTTGATAGTTATGGAGCCTAGAATGCAATGTCTTAAGTAGTCCTCTCCCTGGTATCAACTCAGATACTAAACAAAATCTATCATCTCTTTGTTAAACATAAATCATAGTCTCACTCCTCTGTTTTGTACAATGAGAAAGAGAAAACAAATAAGTACAGTTCTTGTTTCTCATGCTTACTTCCTGGGTAGGAAGTGGAGAGTAATCTGCCTGTCTCCCTTCCTCCAAACTTTATATTCAGGGAGCATCTTTCTCACATGACCTTTGCAGAGATCATGTCAATTTTCTGTGTCTTTGAAATTTTTCTTGGCTCTAACACTTTTTTTTTTTACTTTCCTTTTGCCCCTTCCCCCATCCCCTTCAGCCTGGGCCCACAAGCTTAGACTCATAATTCCTGATGTCACTTTTCTGTGGATGATTAGCTCCAGGGGATATTTAGAGGCAATATCCTGACCAAACCCAATTCTAAGATGAAAAGGAAGGGGGAAGGGAAGGGCAGGGGAAGGGAGGGAAGTGGAGGGAAGGGAAGGAGGGAGATTGGAGGGGAAGGAAAGAGGAGGGAAGGGAAGGGAAGGGAAGAGAGCAGAGGGGAAGTGAGGGGAGGGAAGGGAAACACCTAGAATTCAACAAGTGTAGAAAACAGACAAAATACCTTTGAATCAGTGAAGTAGTTATTTTGGGGAATTATTTGAACTTCTCCCTACTCCCAATTTATCTGTCTTCTATATTGGATTGGAGAGAGAGAGAGAGAGATTCTCATGTAAGAGAGACAGATATATATATATAGATATATATTGATTCATCTATACTACTAGTTTCTTTCATTAAAAAAAGTTTTGTGCTATTACGTTTCTTCCTTGTAAAAGAGCCTTCTTTTGTGTATGTCTTGTACTCTAAATACTTTTAAGATTATGACACAGTGTATTAACTATTGTTACTCTCTTATTGTTTTGTTATGACATTTTATTTTTTCATAGAAGAAAAATAAATTAGGATTAAGCATAATTAAGCCAGTATTTTACTGAGGAACTGCTTGAGGCCATTAAAATAAGCTAATTTATATTTTGCTTCTAGAAAAAGGCACTACACACCAGAATTTTTCCAATTTATTTAACCATGAGTCCCTTCTACTGCAGAAAGTCTTCTTTTGAGGAAACTCAGGATAATACTCTAGGAAATATTAGCCTGTGTTACTTAAATAGAATCCAAAGGGGTATCCTCTTTATATAATCTCCCCTTCTCTTAAACTATTTTACACCTTTCTACCATGACTTTTTCCCAAAGTTATTATTTTGCATATATCATCCACCTAATCACCACCCGAGGCTCACCTATGACTACTTTATGAAGTTTCAATTTGACAAGATCTGACCTCTCCATTCAACTAGTCTGATACACTCATACATCCTAGATTACCCCAAATATTTTCTGTTTATATTGCATGAAATACTATTCTAATTACTCCTCTCATCTGTCTCATGAAATTTTCAAATTTTTACTTAAGAATCACTGAAATTTCTCTTCATTGCTTCCTTTTATAAACTTCTGCCGTATTTATTTTTATGGACTATGCATATTTTGCTTTCCTAAATAAACTATAAGCCTCTTGAGGTTAAAAACCCTGTTTTTGTTGTGTTTTGTTTTTATTTGTATATTTAGAACCTAGAACAATGTTCCAGACATATATCTAAAAGATGAAAATATATAAATATAAAAAAAACCCCATAAGTTTCAGTATAAAATCTCACGAAGCTTTGCTTCCCTAACTACCTAACAAGGAGACTGGGTAAAATGTACTTTCACAGTAGGTTGTCAAGAAAGGAAAGGACCTGGGACCACCATATTCTCACATAACTTTCTTCAGTAGAATACCTTACTAGCTTGTCAGGGCTTCCATAACACAGGCCAGGTAGCTTAAACAGCAAAAATGTATGTTTTATAGTTCTGGAAGCCATAAGCCCAAGATCAAAGTATCTTTCATTTCTTCTGAGGCCTCAATCCTTGGCTTACAATGGCCACCTTCTCACTCTGTTTTCACCCAATCTTGCCTTTGTGTGTGGGCATGTTTGTGTTCTAATCTTTTCTTATATGGGTTCCAGTTATATTGGATCAGGACCCCCATATGCCTTATTTTACTTTACTCATTTCTATAAAGGCAAATGCAATCACATTCTAAGGAATGGGGAACATCGACATATGAATTATGAGATGACACGATTCAGCCCTTGACAGACACTTTTGCATAATTTAAGTCAAATGAACACAACCAATCAGATGGAAAGATTGGAAAAAAAAGACTAAAAGAAGACAATCAGACATTATAAGAACCACCATGATCCTGTTCCAAGTTTTAATTTCATAGTTGCTTTAGATGTTTTAACTTATATTATTCTTTATTTCAGAATAATGTCTGGTGCATTGTAATAAACCTTTTGAAATTAAAAGTGACTACTTTCTATGTTTCAAGGGACACATAGTCAAAAGTTTAAAGAGATATGGCCTACTAGCATCAATCAACCATGTGGTCAAATGCCAAGCTACCCCACTCAGAGCTGACCCAGAGGAAGCACTCTGTCTTGCAGTAAATCTAGACATCCCACAAAGCCTCATTCACTCACAGGTGGGGCTTTGAGAAGGTGACTGAATCATGGATGTGTGATACTGCATCATGCATGTATGTGAGAAAGTAACTAAGACAGATTTTGATACCAAAAGTGGGATTTTTGCTGTGACACTACCTGAAAATATGGTGTAGAAGCCTTGGGAACTGACTTGCAAAAGAAGTCTGGAGATACCAGCTGGAAAAGCAGCCTTAGAATGCTATGAGCTGAGCCTTTTGGGAGAAGATTCTGCTCAGAGCTCAGAAGACCAGAATGTTGCCTACAGTGCGACTGGAAAAGACTAGTCTCAAGAGGTTTCAGTTGGGAGGGACTCCATGGGCAACTGGACTCTAGGCCATGTGTGTTATGCTCTGGCTCCTTCTGCATTTTGCTCATGTCTAGAGACATTGCCAGAGACTGAGATTAAAGGCAGGAGACTAATCTGGTGTAAGAATTTTAAAGGCAGTCTAATGTTTACACCACGGCATGGCTACTGTTAGTGGCTTTTAGGCAGCTAGCTGCATCTTGAGAATCAAGAGCAAATGGTACAGAGGAATGATTTAAAAGTTTCGAGTTAAGCCAGAAAGTTTCTGCAAAGACAGAGCAGAGGAGAACTTTGTGGGTGAAAAGATTAGCATTAAAAACCAAGTACTTTAGAACTGGACAATAGAAAAGACGACTTGAGGGCCTCATAAGAACCAGCAGGATTCCACACTTTGCAGCCTCAAAATTGAAGAGGTGAAAGACTTTGCTTTAAGAAGAGAGCCCCAGAACACCATATCAAGAATGGACGTGGCTTAGGCAAGTCAGTCCTCAGAATTGAAATCAGTCATCCAAGCACTAGACCCCTACAGTCAAGAGAGTAGGAAGTCTTGCTACTACTTCAGCTAGCAGCAGACCTTGGTATTATCCACATGGTGCTGGTTTTAGGTGCATATAAAATGTAAAAGTTGTAGGGTCAGGAAGACTTCCATTCAGATTTCAGAATAAGGCTTGGGAAGTGAGGCAGTGTGGCCCTGAGAGGGCAGTGTGTGAAGCTGTGAGTGTAAAGCCAAAAGTGCAGTAGAGACCCCAGAACTATGTTACTTTACTAGGTTGGCAAAGACAAGAACATTGGATAAGCCAGGAATGTGGATCATCTGAGGAAAGCCATAAGGAGTGAGCAAAGCCATCCCAAGAGAAAGGCCACAGGGCTACAACCACCAGCAGTGTCATACAGGTGGGGCCACTTTGAAGTTCACACCTTGCCACAGACTGACCCAGCACTGGACATGGAAACAAGAGATTTAATGTTTGCCCTACTGAATTCTGGTATTGCTTTGGTCCCATTCCTTTCTATCTTTCTATTTCTACCTTTTGAAATAGGAATGTATATCTTGTGGCATTGTATGTTCAAAGTGCTTAACTTTCTTTTCACTTCTACAGGTGCTTGCAGCTCAGAGTTTGCCTTAAATCTCAGAGGAGAATTTGGACTTGGACTTTTCAGCAATCCTGAAACTCTTGGGACTTTGGCAATTCTTAAAGCTGGAATAAATGGCCAGGGATTTAGCTCAGTGATTTTGCCGCCTGCTGCGCAAACGCAAGGACCTGAGTTTGATCCCTGGTACAAAAAAAAAGATGGAATAAATGCATTTTGCATAAAGGGAAGCACATGAGTCTTTTGCGGGCCGGGGTGGAATGTTATGGTTTAGGTCTAGATGTCCTCCCAGTGCCCATGTGGCTTTTAGGAGGCGACTGGATCATGGGTGTGCAACATCAGATTAGTTCACTGATGGGTCTATAGCTGGATGTAATGGTATTAGGTGAAGCCTTGTGGGAAGAAGTAGATTGTTGGGTTGTGGTCTTGACATATATATCTTTCCTTTCTTATATATATCCTTCTTTTCATATATAGCCTATCCTTTGTCCCAGTCTCCTTTCTGCCTACCCTGCCATGAGCTTTTTTTCCTGCCATGCCCTTCTGCCTGAGAATCAGCTGACTATAGACTGAAACCTCTACAAACTGTGAGCCAAAATAAATCTTTCCACCTTTAAGTTGTGGGTGTTGGGTATTGTGTCTCAGGATGAGAAAGTAACTAAGACATACTCCTCAGCCCCAACTACTACAGCTTCTGAAAGTAGGATTTTATATATATATATATATATATATATATGAAAACATTTTGTTAGAGTGCCGCATGAATGGCTTTAAATAAAACAAACCCATATTCTTAAATTCAAGTAGGAGAAAGTAAAAAAGAAACCAAGAAAATATTTAGTACATTCAAGGGTAGTTGGTACAATAGAAACAAGTTTCCTACTGGACCCTAGAGACCCACAATTTCAGTGAGGATGCAGGTAAGAAACGTCTCACCAAGAATGTAAGTACTATGTTAGCACAGACCAGAAACTGGCAAGAGAATCATCCACAGAGATGTCAGGGTAAAAGAACATTTTACAACATTTTACAAGGAAGAGAATATGCTAAGGTCCTGAGTGAGACTGTGATTTGTGGGTTGAGGAACAATAGACCAGTCAGCAAAGTTGAAGGAGTGAAGGAAGAAGGAAAGAAGGTAATGTTGGCAAAGTCACTGGGGCCTAAACCAGTGAGAGTTTTGAAGGTCATTGCTGTCCCTATGAGTGAGGTGAAAAGCCAGGGAGAGTTCTGAGCAGAGAAGTGACAGCATATGACTTGCATTTAGTGAGAATACTTCTGACTGTGGAGAGTAGACTGAAGCAGATGGAGCAGGGAGTGAAGACACTATTTCAGTAACATGGGTGGGTATGGTGGTAGCCTGCACCAGAGTGAAAGCAATGGAACCATTGAGAAATCAATTCTTGATATGTTTTGTAGGTAGACCCAATTGAGTCTGGGAATAGATTAGATGTGATGTGTATTGGTCAGCTTTTCATTGCTGTGACAAAATACCTGAGATTCAGAACTTAAAGAAGGAAGGGTTTATTTTGGCTCAAAGTTTTAGAGGTTTCCATCCAGATGGCTCTGAGGCAGAAGCATAATGGTGGAAGGGTGGGGTGGAGAAAAGCTGTTTAGTTCATGGCAGCCAGGAAGCAGAGCACAGGGGAAGAGCTAGAGATGACAGGGCCAGGGACAAGATATATTCTCCAAGGTCATACCTACATGACCTGCCCAGGCTCATCCAGAAGTATGTTTGACTAATCTCCTAGGAATTTCTCGAGTCAGTCAAGTTGACAATCAAGATTAACCATCATGTGTGGTATGAAAGAAAAAACAGAATTAAGAGTAACTGCAAGATTTTTTTTTGCTTAGTCACCTGAATGGTGGACTTACTATTAAATATACATTTAAATATTTATACACTTATAACTCATCCTCAATGAGATTAATAACTTTCTAGATTTATTTTAGTTGAAAGTTAAAGCCTTGAAAACTTACATGCATTCTTTGTAAAACTATCTCTCAAAGGACATTCTTTGCACATTACCTTGGTGGTAAGAGTATTGTAGTAGAAGGAAAAGCTTCATAAAATTAGGAAAGATGGCATTAATTCAACTCGGAGAAATTACTTACTTTGATTCTCTAGATTTAAAAATCAGTAGAATCACACTTGTTATCAAAGCCAAAGTGGTTGTTCCTTTTTGCCTGCTGCTCCAGGAGCACTTTCTCCTCTGTGACACCCCTCTGGCATGGCACCCTGCCTTGGATCCAGCTGACTATGGATTGAAACTTCTATAAACTATGAGATAAAATAAACCTTTCCTCCTTTAAAAAAAAAAAAAGCAAAAGTGTAATTACATATGATAGAAGAAGGTTGTCAAGAAAATAAGATCCTTCAGAAATATGGCTGTATGCCTTACTATGAATGTACATTTTAACTAACAAGTTCTTCGGAACTAACAACACAAGTAGATGTGAACTATTTCCATTGGTAGTTTCAAATAAATTAACTGAGTGCCTACAGGACACAGAAAACAACAATTAGTGATTCAGAAAGTTCTGATGGAGCTTCAGAAATGAAAGAAAATAGAACAGTTGATGTAATATTTACAAAAGGTATATGAGCAACTAAAAACTAAATATTCTCAGAGATGTAATTCAAGTTTCCTTATAGGAATGTTACCAAACTAATATTTATGTTTTTTAAAAATGTGTACACACATGGCAGAGGAGGTGAGCTGCTCCCAGCACACAGGAGGAGGCTTCCGGGCCTCCATACCACCTGCCTCAGCACAGAGAAGGTGAGCTGCATGGCTTCCAACAATACCTTCCTCCCCACAACAAAATAAGAAGACACATAAAAAAGTCTGAAAACCAGACTTCCAGATTACCTAAAGCAACCTCAAAGGGAAATGAGGTGGAACACTCTGATACTCAACCACCTGGAGTCCCTGAACTGGCAACAAAAGAGGATCTGGAAAAAATAATATCAGAAATAATTTCTCAGATAACAGCAGAGATTGTGCTCATAGTGCAAGACATGATTAATAAATCTAGAGAGGAGCTGAGGAACATGATGGAATCCCAACATAGGAAATAAATGGAATCCATAAAACAGATGCAAACAGATTTCCAGGAGATTAAAAACTCCATTGAAAGTCTACACAGCAAAATGAGCCAATGTGAGGACAGATTTTCAGATATAGAAGACAAGATTGCAATTAGTGACCAGGAAAAGAAAAATTGCTTTAAATTGTAAGGGATCATGAGAAATCAATCCAGTAACTGCTAGACGATGCAAAGAAGAATAACATAAGACTGATTGGAGTCAATGAAGAAACAGGAGAGAGTGCAGATGACATAAAAACCTGTTCACAGAAGTGATGGCAGAAAACTTCCCAAGCAGGGGGAAAGAACTTGACATACAGATAAGTAAGGCACATAGGACTCCAAATAGCCTTGATCAAAACAAATCTACACATAGGCAATATAATGGTTAGGATTCCAGAAACCCAACAGAAGAACAAAATTCTACAAGCAGTGAGAGAAAAGAAACAAATCACATACAAAGGAAAGCCCATCAGAATCACAGCAGACTTCTCAACTCAAACCCTCAAGGCAAGAAGAGCTTGAAGTGATGTATTCCAAGCCCTAAAGGAAAACAGCCTCCAACCCAGATTGATGTACCCTGAAAAACTATCTTTCAAAATTGATGGAGAAATAAGATGCTTTCATGAAAGAGCACCTTAGGAACTTCATGAATACCAAACCAGCACTCCAAAAAATTTTAGACAATATCCTAGAAAAACACAACAAGGATCACAACCCCAAGAAGCCCAGCAGAATGAATCCATAGGGCACAACAAATTAAACGCAAAGGAGGAGAAGCCAACAAAAAGAAAAATACATGATAATGATAAGTCATATGCATCAGTTTTATAGACATCAATATTAATGGTTTCAATTCATCAATCAAAAGAAAGAGACTGGCAGAATGGGTCAAGAAGTAAGATCCAACAATATGCTACATACAAGAAACACACTTAATTCAAAAAGAAACTCATAGACTGAAAGTCAAAGGGTAGAAAACAATACTTCATGTGACAGGAACCTTAAAAAAAATCAGGAATAGCTATCCTTTTTGGAGGTCCAGTGGATTTCAAGCAAAAATCTGAAACACTTCTGGTCCCAAGAACTTCAGATAAAGGATAGTCAACTTGTATGTACAAATCTATTGTGAACATGTGTTTTCATTCCTCTTAAGTACAAACTTAAGAACAGAACTGTTGGTTCTTAACAGTAATACAAGAAATTTCTATATTGTTTTCCAAAATGGTTTTATCATTTACATTCACATTAGCAGTAATAGAAAGTTCTAACTGGTTCACACCTAAGATGACATTTGTTCTTTTAAAATTTTTTAATTCATCTCCCTAATGAGTTTATAATACAATCTTGTTATTGTACTGATTAGTATTTTTCTGATTCTAGTGTTACACACCTTTCCTTGTGCTGTACTGGCTATTTATCATCTTCTTCTGTCTACTTTTTAATTGGGTTGTCTATTAATGAGCTGTAAGTATTTTTTATATATTCTGATCATAGGTTATACATATTATAATTATGGTCTGTTTAAGAACTACTTTTCATTTTCTTAACAATGTCATTTAAATTTCTAAATTTTGATGGAATCTCATTTATCAATTTTTTTCTTTTATACATCATGTTTTTTGTATCCTAGGAAATTCCTGCCTACCCTAAACTCATAAACATTTTGACTTATAATTTCTTCTTAAAGTTTTATAGTTTTAGGCTTTCATATTTAGGTTCATAGACCCTTTCAATTTATTTTTATGTATGGAAATAAAGGGTTGAAGTTAATTTTTTAACATATGGATAACAGGTGTTCTAGTACCATTTGCTGAAAACACTATCTTTTCCCCAGCTCTTGAGTTGAGTTTATGTTCTATAAAATGTTAACTTTAAATAATCTTTCAAACTTCAGTGGGCCATATATGTGTGGCTCTATTTCTAGATTCTCTGTTTTTTTCCAATAATCTATATGTCTTTCCTTATGCCAACACTGCCTTGATTAGTGTCGCTTTAGAGGAAGTCTTAAAATTTGGTACTAAACGTCGTCCAACACTTTTTTTTTCTTTTTTCTTTTCTAGGTCCTTTGCACTCCTACATAACTTTCAAATTTCAATATTCAATTCTTCATTTATAGCAAATATACATCAACCTGAATTTTTATATATACCTTGTATTTTCTAATCCTGCTAAATTCAGATACAAGTTCTAGGTGCTCCTAGAGATTTATTAGTATTTTCTCCGTAGATGATCATTTAATCTACATATAAAGATTTTGCTTCTACCTTGCCCATCATAACCAAATTGTGTCATTTTATTGCCAGACTATTTTGGTTTGGGCCTATGCTTCAAAGTTTAATGGACAGATGAAGAGTAGGCATATCTGTCCTTGTTCCCCACCTTAGGGAGAAAGCATTTCCATTCATATAAGGCATTTTTGCTGGAATTATGGAGTACATGTCTTATCTGTTGAGAAGGTTCTGTTCTCCTTCTAGTCTCCTGATAGCTTTTACCATGAACTACTATAGAATTTACTTTTTCTGCAACTACTGACAGAATAATATGGCTTTTTCCTTTCCTCTGTTAAAATGATGACTTTTGAGGGTGGATCTTCCAATGCTGAACCAACACTGCCATCCCTATAATAAAACCACTTTCTACATACTGCCAGATGTGACTTCTAATAGTTTGTTTCATTAAACAAATTTTTATCTATGTTCATACTTTTTTCTTCTATTACCTTTATGCAGTTTTAGTATTAGCACAATGTTGATTTCCTAAAATGAGGGGAGATGTGTTCCTTCTTTTTTCTGCTTTGACTGTTTGATATAATTCATCAGTTAAAATGTATATGAGGCTGTTGTTGTCACATAGGTAGGTTTTCAAGCTAGGAATATACTTTCTTTAGTAAGTGCTATTCAAATTTTATATTTCCTCCAGAGTCAGTTTCATTAATTTGTCTTCCAAGGTACTTCCTAGAAGTTGTCAAATTTATTTCAAAAAATATTTTTGTAATATGCTTTCAATATCATTTTAAATTCTGTAAAATCTGTGGTAATGTCCTCTAAATTTTGATATTGTAATTAAAACAATGTATAATTGATATTGTGTAATAGGAAGAAAAGGTCTAAAGGAATAAGGGGAGTGGGAGGGGTAGGGGAAAGGAAAGAAGGGAAAAGAAAATATATGAGAAAAGGAAAAAAATGGAAACAAAGTCTTTGCAAATAGGGAAGGGTGGAGTGGGTGAAGGGAGGGCAGGAGAAGGGAAAAAAAATAAAAACCAAGGTACATCATGTAAAGGTAAAAGATCCTAATGATGAATGTAACTGTATTTTATACCTAAAATGTACCAATAAACTTATGAAAAAAATTTTTAAATATGTATACAGATATACACTGTATATGTATACAGAAATATACTCAATATTGTGTATGTATACATATATATTACACATGGCTGTGTAGCTTGCTTTTACAGACAACTGAAAATATTCCAGTTCTGAAAATGTGACAGAAGCATATTTTAAGTAAACAGAGTCAGTTTCTCCAAAATTGTATTTTCTATCTACCCAATTCCTATCTACCATTCAAGGACCTAGGAAGCCTCTTATATTTCTCCAGCTCATAGTGGTTTCCCTGTGAACTCACTCCACTTATTTAGATTTCACTCACATAACCCAGAATCACAGCTGCCCCATGGAATCTCTTATGTTACAATATACCTTTTAACGTGTTTTTATTGTCATTTCAGTGTTTAACCTGTTCTACTAAAATAAACTGTGAGCTTCTTGAGGGTAGAATACATGTAGCTTATTCCCTCATAGTCAATATGTAGTAATACAGGGGCATTGTGATGCTTTATTGAATGAATAAATTGATTCATATATAACTGGAAAAAACCATTCATTTATTTCCTGTGAATTATTAAAATTATCTATTTAAGCATGAGCTAAATATGATCCTTACAATACAGATTTTGTCTTTGGGAGAAAATATATATATGGACGTGGCCCAATCACTTATTTAAGAATTGAGGTGGGACAAGGAATGCCACTAAGGTAAAGCAGAAAACTGTTTAAATGTTTTTCTGCTGTCTCCTAACCATGTTTATAATATTTCCATGCTGTTTAATCTCAAATACACATAATTTTAAATAAGCATAATTAAATAAGCAAATGAAGCGAATTTTTTAGTGTTATCCTGTAAAAAGAGTCTACATAGTTTATGGAGAGGCTTTCTAGCAGCTGCCTTTATTATCAACCCCTAAGAAAATCTCCTACTCCAAGATCTTCTCTTGGCAATATTTATAACCCAATTCAGTATTGCATGGATTCAAATACACCAAAAATCTAGTAAAGACAGGGTTATATAATACCAGTTTTGGTATGTTTCTCCACTCTGTTGTTATGAGGTTCCACTACACTTGGAACTATACTTAAATTTTAAACGAATTAAATATATAAGCATACAGTGTGTAAATGTATAAGTGTTACTCCTTTAAACCTTTTGTTATATTTCATGATGAATATTACATTCAATGATATATTTTTTAGTTGTAGTGCAGTAAATTTGTAGAGCTACAGAAATCTTTTAGAGCGACAATCAAAACACATAATTTCAAAGTCTTAACAATAGAAGCTAAGCATCTTAAATGATGTAATCTAATATACATGAGAGTAGCCTATAAAGTATAAAACACTATTGAAACATAAGATTAGATGACACAGCTTGCAGACTAACCAATGCAAGATTTACATTCGATTTATGTGTATTTATAGGAAGTAAAAGTAAAAAAAATGCTTTAAATAATCCATTCCAAGGATCATACCCTAAGAGAGGATCATTATTTATTTGCCTGATGTATATAGGGTACACTTATCAAATGCCATTGCCCTTCCTCAATAGAACCATTTAGTACAAAACGGAATAATTTGTTTAGCTTTATAATCAGGAGAGGCTGCACACAATAAAAGAAAGCATTCTGGTTTTTAAATGAATAAAAATTGATTGTGTCCCTATAAAAACTAAATTGGCGGTGTGTTAACTGCATTTCACATAAACATCTGTAGCAGACTGCGCCTCTCCACTGTGCTGTAATGCAATATAGGACACTTAGGAATAAATGCATCCTCTAGATGAGTTCAGAGAGATTTTCTAAAAGCGCTGATGAGATTGTAAAAATTGGATTAGTCAGAACTGCTAATGACACTTAAAACAAAGGGAAATCTTTAAACAAAATTATTTTGCACTTCTTCTCTCTGGATAAATAATATGCAAATTAGTGTTGATTGAAAAATGTTTGCCTTGAAGGTAAATTCACACTAATAAAGTAAGGTCATCTTTCCTCAAACATAGTACCTCTCATTAGGGGGAATTTCAAATGAGACATGCTATTTCTTTTTTGTCAAATATTTCAATAAATAATATAATGAAGTTAGTGATGTTCATATTTTATCTTTGGTACATTGCTGGGTATTATAATTGTAACTTTAATATGCATGTTTTTATTCTTAGATTAAGATGTGTATATGCATATATATCATATCTTTTATCTACATATATTAATTTTGTATATACCCTTTATATATTACTGTACATACATAAATATAACTACATATAGGAGCACATTCATTTTCTAAACTATCAAAGTTTCTCATTTCCTTCAGTCTATTATAACTTTTAAGTTTTCTGTGGCCAGATGCTATGTACAGAGCTTACTATTATATAGGCATTTCATCTGGTAAATTATTATTTTAACTTTTTTCAAAAAAGTTAATGTTAAGGGAAATAATGCTTTAATGTAAGAGAAATGGTGTAGCTCAATAATGCTCCAGCACTTGTCTAGCATGAATGAGTCTCTGAGTACAATACCAATAGTGGAAAATAAATAAATAAATAAATAAATAAATAAATAAATAAATAAGAAAGAGAGGTTGCTTATATTTAGAATAATGAAACACATCAAACAATTCCAGTTTACCAAAAGGTTGAGATGTCATTTGTAAATAAGAGGAAAATTAAGATAATTTATACACAGTCCACACCAGTAGGAAGATGAACTTGGATGACTATTGGAAAACTACCAAAATCGAAATTTTCAGGAGTTTTATATCAATTCAGAAAGAGACATGAAGTTGGAAAAACAGAATTTTCCATGAATAACAAAAACCAAGAGGTTCTTACCAATTTGAAAAGCAAGGTACTAAAGAATGATTATTTGGGAATATTTAAAATTTATGTCACATAAAGATTTTTTTAAATCAAGAATTCTAAGAGGAAATCTATTTTAAACAGATCATATATGAGGAGCTCCAGAAACCACTACAATCTGCTTCTGATACTGCTGTGGAATCATGACGTGACTGCCCAAATCCCCACGGACTTACAAAGCTTAAATAAATTCCTCCTTAGATAAATAACTGCCTTGTTAATCCTCACACAAAAAGAAACACAATAAACACAAATGAGAAATGTACTCAATTTATATTTTCTTTCCCAAGAATAACAAAGATATTTTAATAATTATTCTAGTATGCTAAGAATAACCATTAGGAGACAATAAAACAAATATATCTAACACAGAATCATAATGAACTAACCTGATCACATTCAAATGGCCTTCAGTTAATTAATTTATATAATACATTTATTAACAAAACAAATAATAAAGTATGTAAATTCAAACATTTACTACCTCGTACATATCGTGCTGGACACTAAAGAATGCTATAGACATAAGTCAAAATTTTCAACTCCAATAACTGTAAGATCTTTTGGATGAATTATAGACACTTAAAATATTTAATAAGATTATTATAAGTGGTAAAGACAGGAAGTGCTGTCAGGGTTGATCAATGCAGATGGAGTGATGGATGATGGTTTCTTGAAAGGTGTGACAGCTACACTGATCCTTGTAAGGTAGACAGCATGCACAGATAGAGGGGAAAAAGGGTCCAGAGAAGCTAGATTAAGCAAAGCACATACAGGAATGAGGCCAAGATTGGCTTAAGAGTTGGGAGAGATCTGGGAAGACAGAAAACATCAGGAATCAGATTTCCAGTTGCAGCTTGTACAGCAATGTGACAAAACTTATAAGAAAGGGCCAGATCTGTGCACTGAGGTTTGGAGGATATCTTCATGGATCTGACTAATGAGAGCAGTTAATAGATCTTTGACCTAGGAGAAAAATCCTGTGAAAAGGATTGGCAAGAGCAGGCAATGAGTCAAACTCAAACATCCTGGCTACAGTGAAACTTGAACATCCAGGCTATAATGAGTTTTCAAGAAGCAAGCTAGTCAGGGCCCAATGACAAGGCCAGAGAATTTGATACAGAAATCCTAATCAATTGTTGAAGGTAGGCCAGTGCAGGGCTTGATGATTTTGTAAAGCTGAATCTCAGAAAGGTTAACAGCTTTTTCCATCACTGCAATATGAGGTCACACCAAAGGTGGTACTACACACAAAATGCTTAATCATCTATTCCCTGATACTGAATTCCCTGCTTCACTGTAATCTGCTGCTTGACTTCTTGAGGTTTTTTGGTTTCTAATAAATGAAAAGGATTGTGACCTAGTCAATATAAGTTAGAGGTAAAGGGTATGTAAATATCTGGGAAATGGTTACTTTAATCTGAGGTTTAACAGATAATTATCTATTAGTTGGGTTGCTGGTCAACCAGCTGGTAACTCAGGAAATGCCTTGAGTGCTGTTAAATGTCTCCATTTGACCATGATTCTGGCAACGGTACTTCAAGGTAGACTCATACTTTCTAATTAATTCATTCAGTAACTACTCATTGTGACATCCATAATCTCTGTCACTCATGAATTTACTTGCTTTATCATTCATTCTTGTATTAGTGGCACAGAACTCAAGTTGTAAAGTTTAATGATGTTAAATCAGGTGTAAGAACAGCTCAGTCATTCATTTCATAAATACACACTAAGCACTTACAGATACTAAAGGAATTACAGCAAGTAGTGCTGCACTAAATGAGCAGGAAGATTCTCAGCTCCTGCACTGAACTAGCTATATAACTCAGCCCTGACCACGAATATACATACCTCAGAGGCAAGTTCAGGCAGTAAATGCTATCAGTCAGACATGTAAAATGCCTAGAATATGACCCAGCATATACTAAATGTCCATTAAATATTAGTTATTAATATGATTATTTTTAGATACATGGTAAGCTAAGTCAAAGATATTTTCTAAAGTTACAGATGCCTGTGCAGGATTTTGAAATGTTAGTGGCTATTTTCTATTAAGACAGAATAGAAAGTCATTCAAGCGGATGAAAATGGCTGTGAAAATAAGGAGGTATTAGGCAACATGATAGGGACTGTTTATTCTGGGTCAAGTCTGAAGATTTGGAAGTAGAAGCCAAATCACAAAAGGCTGTGTGATGACTTAACAGATTTGAATTTTATATTTAAAGTTTTGGACAGACATTAGGAGGCTTTATGAGGGGAATGACATGATTGTTTTGCTTTGGAAAAATCATTTTGGCAGCAGTGACAGAGTATTTGGGAGCTCTTTCAGCAGAGAATTTGGGAGGGTTGGTGAAAAAGAACACCTGAGTAGTCAAGAAGAATTTGGGAAGAAGGCTTTAGATGACATGTGAAATGAAAGGGCAGACAGTACAAGATAACACAGTCCTAAGACTTGGCCAGCTATGTCAAGGATATGATGTTTGCTGAAATGGGAAGACTAAATGTGGGAAATCTGCAGGTGGGGATGATGAGCTCAGGTTCAGAACCACTGGGCTCATGCTCAAGAAGCCCACCTAATTCTGAATGTGGGCCATTTTATAGACCACAATGAATTCTCTTCCTTTTTTCAGATCCTATAGCAGAATACCACAGATGGGTAATTGATGAACAATAGAAGTTTAATTGGCTCCCAGTTCTGAAGGCTGGAAAGTCCAAAGGCATGGAGCCAGCATCTGGCAAGGGCCTTCTTGGTGCATCATGTCATGGCATGCAGCACACAAGAAAAGATAGAGGACTGCCACACTCATCCTTTATATCAGGAACCTACTCCTAGGATACCCATTCCTGCAATAATGGCATTAATCTATGCAAGATGGCCTAATCACTTCTTAAAGGTCCTACCTCTTAATACTGTCACATGGTACAAGCACCTATTAAGGTCCCTAAAGGCAGAGAGAAAAAAGTAAGGGTATTCCCCATAGACAAACACATGCTTAAGCAGAAGCCCACGTAAATATTTGCAGCATGTGGGCCATTTTACAGATCAACTTGTATTTATTATGAAAGTCAAGCTGATTCTGCACTCACTGAAACTATCGATGAACCCCAAAACAGACTCAAGTATTCATGTACAAAGAAGCAATAAACAAAGGAAATCCTAATGCATAGGGCCTGAATGACTAGACGAATTGTGACATAGCAGCTATAAATAGGAATTTTCATACAGAAAAAACAATGAAGATGAAGATATATCCATAGTCTATTTCGAGCCCCTTACATAAAAGACAGTTAAAACTCCCACTTGAGAGGTAACCCACTTTCTGGTCCCCCTTCTGTGTCTCTTAGACAGAAGCTTTCTTTCTCTCAATAAATTTTTCCTACTCTTAAACTCCGTTGTTCCTAGAATTCATTCTTCAATTTTAGAGAACACAAACTCGCATTTTGGATATCTAGTAGATGTGGGAGTTACATCTCTTTCCCCTATATCATTTTAGAGGTCTTCCACTGAGATTACTGTTTGGAGGTAAGAGTTTGCTTTTGTTCAATAGATTCTAACTTTGGTCTTTTTGATTCATGTATTATAACTTTTATTTCATAGGCTCTCAACATTTGTTCCATAGATTTTGGCTTTTGTTTCAAAAGTGTCTTAGTTTTAAGTTGGGCATTTTAAATGTTTGAAAATTTCTTGTTTTTCTTATGCACTGTCTTTTGTTAAAATTACATTTTATTCTTGTTTTGTATGTGTTGCATTTGGACTTAGTTGCTTAAAAATGTTGTAAAATCAGTCTCTTATGAAATTGTCTCAGACAAAGACAGTTCAGGCTTTTAGGGAAGCTGCCACTCTCAAAGCAGAGGACAGGTTTCTCCAGTTTCCCTCTGGTGAATCCCTACTCCCACTGACACCAATGGTGGGTGGAATGTTGACCAGATAGGCAATTGAGTTCCTTTCGGAGACAGATCTCTGATTGTATGGAACTAGCAGAAACTGAGGTAAAAACTAAGAGATCAAGGCCAGGGTTACTCTCTGGTGGGTAGCCAAAGGTCCCCAGAAGAAACTAGCTCCTGACAGTCCATCTGGATAGTCAGCAGAAAATCTCCACATCTTGTCCGTATCTGGACTCCTCAGTGAGGTGAAAGGGGAACTCTGTCAGTGATCATCAGATATCCTCTGTCTCAGAGTGATCTGAAATAATGCCATCACAGCACTTTCTTAAATCTCTATTAAGACTTAAGCCACACCCACCTTAGAGGAAAGGGCTTCTGGGCCACCATTCCACTGCTCCCAGCCCAGAGGAAGGGGGTTCCAGGCCTCCATTCCACCGCTCCCACCCCAGAGGTAGAGGCTTCCAGGTTGCTGTTCCACCGCTCCCAGGTCAGAAGAAGTGAGCCACATGGGCGCCAACAGCACCCCCACCCCACCCCTAGGACAAAATGAGAAGACACATAAACAAGTCTCAAAACCAAACTTCCAAATCACTTACAGCAACCCCAAAGGGAAATGAGATGAAACACTGATACTCAACCACCTGAACTCCCTGAACTAGCAACAAAAGAGGATCTGGAAAATATAAAATCAGAATTAATTTCTCAGATAACAGCAGAGATTGTGCTTGTAGGGCAAGACATGATTAATAAATCTAGAGGGGAGCTGAGAAACATGGTGGAATCCTAACATAGGAAACAAATGGAATCCATGAAACAGATGAAAATAGATTTCCAGGAGATCAAAAACTCCATTGAAAGTCTACACAGCAGAATGAGCCAATGCGAGGACAGAATTTCAGATATAGAAGATAAGAGTGCAATTAGTGACCAGGAAAAGAAAAATTGCTTCAAAATTGTAAGGGACCACAAGAAACCAATCCAGCAGCTACTAGATGATGCAAAGAAGAATAACATAAGACTGATTGGAGTCAATGAAGAAACAGGAGAGAGTGCAGATGACATAAAAAAAAAAAAACTGGTCACAGAAGTAATGGCAGAAAACTTCCCAAGCACCGGAAAAGAACTTCCCATACAGATAAGTGAGGCATATAGGACTCCAAATAGCCTTGATCAAAAAAGATCTACACATAGAAATATAATTGTTAAGATTCCAGAAACTCAACAGAAGAACAAAGTTCTACAAGCAGTTAGAGAAAAGAAACAAATCACATATGAAGGAAAACCCATCAGAATCACAGCAGACTTCTCAACATAAACCCTCAAGGCAAGAAGAGCTTGGAGTGACATCTTCCAAGCCATAAAGAAAAACAGCCTCCAACCCAGATTAATGTACCCTCCAAAACTATCTTTCAAAATTGATGAAGAAATAAGATACTTTCTTAACAAAGAGTACCTTAGGACCTTCATGAATACCAAAACCAGCACTTTTTTGAGACAAAATCCTAGGAAAAGACAATGAAGACCACAACCCCAGGAAACACAGCAGAATGAATCCACCAGGCAACACAAGAAATTAAAAGCAAGGGGGAGAATCCAACAAAAAGAAAAAGACATGACAATGATAAGTCAATATGTATCAGTTATAATCATCAATGTTAATGGTCTCAAATCACCAATCAAAAGAAATAGACTGGTAGAATGGGTCAAGAAGCAAGATCCAACAATATGCTGCATATAAGAAACACACTTAACTAAAAAATAAACCCAGGGACTGAAATTTAAAGGGTGGAAAACAATACTCCATGGGATGGGAACCCCCCAAAAAGCAGGAGTAGCTATCCTCTTTGCAGATCAAGTGGATTTCAAACCAACACTGATTAAGAGAGACAAAGAAGGACACTATATCCTTATAAAGGGAACAATCCAAGAGGAAGAGATGACAATCATAAATATCTATGCACCAAGCACTAGTGTACCCAACTATATAAAACAAATACTAACAGACATGAAAAATCATATAAGCACTAAGACAATAGTAGTGGGGGACCTCAATACTCCACTGTCAAAAATAGATCAATTAGACAAAAATCAAGCAACGAAATACTAGAGCTCAATCAAACGCTTGAACAAATGAACTTAACAGATGTTTACAGAGTGTTTCACCCCACAAAATCAGAATACACATTCTTTTCTCCTGCACATGGGTTATTCTCCAAAATAGACCACATACTCACACATAGAACATTTTTAGGTAAGTGCAAAGGAATTGAAGTTATCCCCTGTATATTATCAGACCATAGTGTGATGAAATTGGAGATCCATAGCAAAAGAAATGAAAAAATTTCATAAACAAATGGAAATTGAACAACACATTTCTGAATAACCAATGGGTCACAGAGGAAATTAAAGAAGAAATCAGACAGTTCTTTCAATTAAATGACAATGACAATACAACATATTGGAATCTGTGGGACACAATGAAAGCAGGCTTATGTGGGAAATTCATAGCAGTAAATACACATATTAGGAAAACAGAGTGAGCCCAGTTAAACAACCTGATGCTGCACCTCAGGCTTCTAGAAAAAGAAGAGCAAGACAAACCTATATGGCAATAAGATGGAAAACACAGAAGAAATGGACAGATTCCTTGATACATATGAATTATCAAAGAAGAAGACCTAAAAATTCTAAACAACCCAATATCAACTAATGAAATTGAAAATGTAATTAAAACCTTACCAACTAAGAAAAGCCCAGGTCCTGATGGCTTCGCTGCTGAATTCTACAAGACATTTAGAGAGGAACTACTGCCACTACTGTTTAAACACTTCAATGAAATTGAAAGGGAAGCAATACTCCCAAATTCATTCTTGGAACCAAGCATCACCTTGATCCCCAAAGCAGAGAAAGACCCAACCGAAAAAGAGAACTATAGGCCAATCTCATTAATGAACATAGATGCAAAAATCCTTAATAAGATAATGGCAAATAGAATGCAGAAGATCATCAAGAAGACCATACAGTCTGACCAAGTGGGATTCATCCCAGCGATGCAGGGATGGTTCAACATATGCAAATCTATCAATGTAATACACTATATCAATAGAGCCAAGGACAAAAACCATATGATTATCTCCATAGATGCAGAAAAAGCATTTCACAAAATCCAACACACATTTATGATAAAAATCCTACAAAAAACTGGAATAGATAGTTTCTACCTCAATCTGATAAAGCCATCTATGAAAACCCAACAGCCAATAGCATACTAAATGGTCAAAAACTGAAATCTTTCACACTCAAATCAGGAACAAGACAAGGATGTCCACTATCACCACTCTTGTTCAATTTAGTTTTGGAAACATTAGTCACAGCAATTAGACAAGAGAAAGAAAAGGAATAAAGATAGGAAATGAAGAAGTCAAACTGTCATTATTTGCAATAGCATGATACTCTATATAGGAGACACCAAGAACTCCACCAAAAGTCCTCTAGACTTAACAACCAAATTCAATAAAGTAGCCAAATACAAGGTCAACACACAAAAATCAATAGCTTTCCTCTACACACACAACAGACCCACTGAGAGAGAAGTAATTCCTTCCACAATAGCATCCAAAAAACTGAAATACCTAGGTATCAACCTAACAAAAGAAATCAAAGACCTCTTCTCTGAAAACTATAGCACTCTGAAAAGAGAGATTGAAGAGGATATCAGAAAATGGAAAGACATCCCCTGCTCCTGGGTGGGAAGGATCAACATAGTGAAAATGGCTATACTTCCAAAACTGCTATATAGATTCAATGCAATCCCAACTGAAATCCCAGCAGCATACTTTACAGACCTTGATAAAACAGTCCAAAAATTCATGTGGAACAAGAAGAGACCCAGAATAGCAAAAGCAATTCTAGGTAACAGAGACATGGCAGGGGGTATTACAACCCCCACCTTGAAACTATACTACAAAGCTACTGTGATGAAAACAGCATGGTACTGGCAAAGAAGCAGACCTGAGGACCAATGGAACAGATTAGAAGATGCCAAAACAACTCCAGACATATTCAGCCATCTCATCTTCGATAAAGGAGCCAAACACCCTCACTGGAGGAATGATAGCCTCTTTAATAAACAGTGCTGGAAAAATTGGGCTTGAACTTGCCAAAGATTAAAACTAGACCTATATCTCTCACCATGTCCTAAACTAAAATCAAAATGGATTAAAGATCTAAATATTAAAATAGAAACACTGAACCTGCTGGATCAGAGGTTAGGTAGAACTCTTGAAGACATTGGCGTAGGAAAAGATTTTATGAACAAAACCTCAGTTGCCCATGAACTAGCACAAACAATCAACAAGTGGGATGTCTTTTTATTCAAAAGCTTCTGCACAGCAAGCGAAACCACCAACAGTGTAAAGAGACAACCCACAATGTGGGAAAAAATCTTCACCTACTGTTCCTCAGACAAAGGCCTACTATCTCGAATCTATAAAGAACTTAAAAAGATCAGACCTTCTAAATTTAAAGACCCACTTCGAAAATGGGAATCTGAAATGAACAGACATTTCTCAGACTGAGAAGTAGATATACCAAATAAATATATGAAAAAATGTTCAACATTGCTGGTCATTTGAGAGATGCAAATGAAAACAATGCTGAGATTCCACCTCATTCCAGAAAGAATGGCTGCTATCATGATATCAACCAATAACAAATGTTGTCGGGGCTGTGGGGAAAGAGGAACACCACTCCACTGCTGGTGGGAGTGTAGACTGGTGCAACCACTGTGGAAATCAGTATGGAGATACCTCAAAGAACTAGGACTGGAAGTCCCATTTGACCCAGCTATTCCCCTGCTGGGTACCTTCCCCAATGAATTAAAAGAATCATACCACAGTGATATATGTGCACCCATGTTCATAGTAGCACAGTTTGTAATAGCTAAAACTTGGAAACAGCCCAAATGCCCATCAACTGGAGACTGGATAAAGGAAATGTGTTTTTTAAAATAAAATGGAGTACTACTCAACCATAAAGAATGAGAAATTAGAGACATTTATAGCTAAATGGATGCACATTGAGGTGATATTCTTAAGTGAAATAAATAGGCCACACATGTGTAAATACTGAATAGTCTCTCTAATATGAGAAAAAACTAAAAGGTAGAATAGATAATGTGAAATAGGAAGAAAAGGGGCAAAGGGGAAGGGGAAGTGGGAGGGGAAGGGGAAAGGAAAGAAAGGAATGGAATTAATATGAGAAAATGGAAAAATGGAAACAAAGTCTTTGTAAATAGGGAGGGATGGAGGGGTTGAAGGGAGGGCAGGGGGAGGGGGAAAAATAAGAACCAAGAGAGATTATGTAAAGGTGCAAATTTCCAATGATGAATGTCATTATATTGTATACCTAAAATGGACCAATGATTAAAATGAATAATTGACAGTGTGAAATAGGAAGAAAAGGTCCAAAGGGGTAAGGGAAGTGGGAGGGGTAGGGGAAAGGAAAGAAAGGAAAGGAAAAATTATGAGAAATGGAAAAAATGGAAACAAAGTCTTTGTAAATAGGGAGGGGTGGAGGGGTGAAGCACGGCCAGGGAATGAGGAAAAAATAAGAACCAAGATACATCATGTAAAGGGTGCAAGTTCCCTATGAAAAATGTAAATGTATTGTATTCCTAAGCTGTACCAATAAAAGAATTTAAGGGGGAAAAAAAAGAGTTGAGTTGCAGGTTTGGACTGTTTTCACTACTAGTAAGACCTTTGGACAAATATACAAAACAAATCTTTGAAATCAGTAAAATCTTTGAAATCAGTAAAAATACCTGAACTTTTTCTCCCACTTAGGTATGGTCTTCATCATTTATGTGTGTAGAGGAGAAAAATGCCCTTTCTGATAGGTTGAGGACTTTGGAAAACTGATGTGACTACCTGTGTTCATGTGTCTTTTTCTCTCAGTGATCTAAGACAGATTAAATAAGACTAAGGAAGTTTTCAGATGATCCTGAAATGTACATCGAAGTCTTAAGAGGACTTACTCAGACCTATGGACTAGATCAGAAAGATATAATGTTGTTCATGAATCAAATATTGATTTTAAATGAGAGATAAGTAGTATTACAAGCTGCTACTACATATAGAGACAAATATTATCTTAATTTTGGAAGCTCAAAAGATGGGCAGCCAGGGGAACAATGGGTTCCTACTGGAACACAAGCAGTTCCTATACAAGCCCCCCCACTGGCCTGCCACTCAGGAGATTAAATAGAAGATATTTTCAGGCATGTATTCTTGAAAGTCTAAGAAACATGAGAACTAAGCCCTTCAGTTAATTTAAATTGTCAACTATTTATCAGGAAAAATGATGAGGACATCCCTACATCCTGATTTGATAAAAGAAAATACTATAATTTTTCCAAGTCAGTCTTGCAATTGTAGATGGTATGCTGTTATGTGACCCCCAAAAGAGCTTTCTAGCCAAGATATCTGCTCTGCTGAATTTTCTAACAGATGGGGGTTATAACATTTCTAGATCTAAGGCACAACTTTGCAGCCTTGAGGTAAAATATTTAGGCCTTATTATATCTAAGGGAACCCAAAGACTGGGGGAAGAAAGAATTAAACCAATTCTTTCCTTTCCACAGCCCAAGACTCTAAAACAGCTAAGGAGATTCCTGGAAATTACAGGCTTTTGTGGCCTTCAGATAGCAGGATATAGTGAGATTGTGTGATCCCTCTATTAGGTTATAGAAAAACTCAAGAGAAAGACACCTGCGGACCTCATTCCCAGACTGTACTCTAGAAGTTCAAACAAGCACTAAGTGCCTAACTACAGGACACCATTTCAGTTTGTATGTTAATAAAAGGTGAAACATGGCTTTGGGAGTGTTTCTACTACATCAAGGAGCTGCTCAACAGCCTCTAATGTATTTCAATCATAAATTAGATATTATAGATTCAGAGTAATTCATTAAAAGGGTAAGCCCTAAACAATATAGTTAGAACACTTTCATTCTCTTTCAAGAGGCAAAAAGCAGCCATTTGGGTTCTTTTCTTATTGGTTTGATTTTTCTGCTTGGCAATGCAGAGGGAGTCAATCATAAGTTTCGTCTCTGGAGACATGTTTTGCTAAGGATCACAGATCCACTCTGGAAAAGCTCCTGATCTTAATTGTCCTTCTACACCTGAGATGGTTAAGATTTAGTTCTTGTGGCATACTTAAAGGCACTCTTCTGTCCCTTCTCCACTGCCCTGCCCCTGAGAAATAATGCAGCTTGATTCAAGGCACTTCCCTCTTCTGTGGATGCTGGATTTCAAGACAAAGCTTCCAGAATGGTGAGTTTCCCTCCCTGAAACCCTTCCAGAGTAAAGCTGACCTTCACTTATCTCTGGGCCATATAGAAAACTGGTCTGTGTTTAATCCTGAAACTCTCAGAAGATAAATGTAAAGGTTTTAGTTCAGATTTATCTGTCTTTCAGCCCTCAGGCAAAATTAGAGAATGGTGAGAACAGCTAACCTGGCTCTGGCCACTTCCTTGCACCTCTAGTCAGCCGCCACTGGCACTGGATGAGATAAAGTCTAAGGGGCACCTTAGATTGGGGACAGAACAAGAGGGATAGACAGGGATGCCTTCTTTCCTTTCATTTCTTTTCAAAATGAGAAAAAATGTCATAGGTAAACATCTGCAGCACAGCAGGTTGGAGCCTTGGCAGGCCTTCTTCCCTGACTGTTTGAAATTCATACTTAGCTCCAAAGAGTGGCACCTAGTCTCTTCTACATGTAAATCTGGCCTGAGCAGAACCCCATTGGAGAGAGTTAAAATTACCTCTAACAGTTTGACCCTTTAGAGGGAACAACTATATGTGACTATCGAACATCTATGGTTATCAAAGCAACAATGAGAAGCCTGTATAGCTGGGTATTCCAGTCAGATAAACTGTCAGCTTAGGGCCCATCTTAAATGGTCTTTGCTTTCACAGGTGTAGAAGATTTTTATTCCTTTTGATTCTTATTATAAGAGATATCTGTTAATTGATCTACAAAGTTGTGACTAGTCTTATTTATAGTTATAAACCTAAAAATTATAAGTTATTATAACTCAACTTGGCCAAATACATCTGAGTGCACTCTGGTTTACAAAGAAGTTGTCTTATGTGGGTGTCTTATGTGTCTATCTGTTCAATTTGCTACAACACGTACAGCTGTTATGTTTGAGCTTTTTTCTTTTGGCATTTCAAATTTTTAAGATGTTTGCCTGTAACTCACGTTGGCTTATAGATAAATGTAATTAAAGACGTGGTTCCCCCAGGTTGTCACATGATCCAAATAATGTCAACTGGTTTTACAAATACAGTACATATTGTTGTCTATGTATAACTTGGGAATCTTTCATTGGTCAAAATAATGTGTTAATTGCTATGATCTGGCTCTCACAGGTCATCTAAAAATTTGTTAAGATAATTAAAGACTCTTGGGCTTAGGAAAACTATGGGACAGGACTCCCCCTGGTAAATAAAGGAATGGCTCCCTGGAAAAAATTTATTCCAGCCTTCGTTCACAAAGGGGACCCCAATAATTTCCTTATGGGAAATATATCGCTAAACATATCATTGTGATAGATATACATTGGTCATGGGCTAAGTTTTCTTCTTTTTTTTTTTTTTTGGTACCGGGGATTGAACTCGGGTCCTTGCGCTTGGGCTAAGTTTTCTGTGAAAAAATAATAAGACTTTATTTAAAATGTTCTTGGCACAAAACAATTAAATGATGAGGGGTTTCATGTAACTGATATTGTTATTTCATGGTGTACTAAATATCATTCATGCCTTCTGGGTGTATAGGTCTTCTAAGATATTGTTTATGGTAATGATCTTTTTTAACTCAGGTATCTGCCTTTTTCTTACACTCCAGCTACTTGTGATAAGAGGTACATGTCAAGCCAGCATGAGAAAATCAGTCAAATAATAGTTATCTTAAAAACTCATGCAATGTATGTTACATGTGTCACTACACTTAGGGACACATGAAACAATGTCACACTAAAATTAGAGGCTAGACATTATGAACTCCTAAGATACATTTATAAGTCGATATGTATGTTCTCTTTAGATGGCATCCTACTAAAGGATAACAAATAAGAGTTTTCTTTATGCCATTTAATGTCTTGTGATAAGATGAAGGTGTTTGACTGAAAGACTATTCCATACTAAGATAGACGTGTAAGTGTTACAAAGACAATGTCATCATGATTGTCATGCTAAAATACTATATGTGGCGCTTGATCTTAAGTTTCTCTATAATATATAACTGTTGTCTGTTAACATTCTATAGGGATTCAACTACTAAAACAACCATGGTTGGTAAAAAATAACAGCCCTCTAAATGTGCTTTATATTTCAAAAGTGCTTGATGTCTTAACTATTATAATAGTTAAGCTCACTGCTCCTACTAAAGTACTTATGTCACTGATCTTCTCTTCTGTGTGTTCAACAACTAAAGTTTGGAGACCAAATCTAGAAAGGTAACTGGGCTGAGGACAGCCAATATTTTGGCCCTGGCCCCTCAAGGTCAACAAAGATCCAGTACACAAATGAACCTTTCCTACAGGATCCTACATCTTTGTTAAGTCACTCAACCTCCTGAGCAGGGAGATTGCTGGGCACCAGAGGACTAATGCACCATGTGCCAAAGGAGGGTCACCAAGAGGGAAAAATCTCCCATGCCTTCACTGAAAGGAACATGGTCAAGCAAGGCCGTGACCCATCCTGATGGCAGACACTGACAGAGGAGCTGAGAGGCTCTATGCATGGTTCCAAAATAATGCCTGAGGAGACTTAATTGACCTTGATAAACAGCAAGAGGTTCATACTGATTGACAGGTCTCACTTTAACTTGGTCTTAAACACCCAGCAGAAAAGAATAACCAAAAGAGGTATAAAATAATGCCATAGTAATAAAGCTAGATGTAAAAAGGGGCTGCAGTTATTGACCCCTTCTGGCAGTTTCCAGGTCTACCAGTAGCTGACCATGATTATGGATCATTAGAAAAAAAAAAAAAACTATGGTAAAATCTATAAGAGCTCAGCTAGAGTTTTATATATCTTAGTGAAATTTGTTCTTCAAATCATCTCTTATCTTCTTACAGCTGAAACTAGAGAGACTTATGACAAAGTATCAGACTTATAGATAACCTCTTATCAATAAAAGAATCTAAGAGTCAGCAGGTTACAGTCACTATTTCAATTTTAAGTGTGACTTTCTCCCTAACCTGCCCTTCCATTCTAGTGTGCTCATGCTGAGATTATGCTCTAATTTCCTAAAAGCTTTGTTTATTCTTGCCTTGAGGATGCCAAACTCCAAGCAGTCATACAAATGGAACCAATGACAAATGTGCTAGACTTTTTTTTACCAGGATCCACCAGATCGACATTGTAAACAGTTCATAACTGCTAAACTATACAATATGACTTCTCTGTTGGATTCTGAAGTCCCCTGGACCTTCTCCTTACCCTCTCTGTGGGAGGGTACCTCCTGGTGGAGACCCTTGTTGGCTATATTCATAGCAATCCTGCTGGTCTTATAATTTGGCCCATGTATTAACTGTTATTTTGGCTTTGTCTCCTCCAGACTCAAAGCTATATGGTTACCAAGATGACAATGCCTGGCACCTATTGAGGGCCTTTAGATAGACTCTGTAGAGTAACTCTAACTGCTGATCACAACTATGACCCTCTTCAGCTGGAAGTAGCCAGAACAGTCTTCGCCCTTTGCCCCCTTACAGCATTTAGGGGTACTTCTTCCGGGGGGGGATATTATAGATAGGTAAGTTAATTAGATATCTTGTTGGCAGGTAGACAGGGCCTCCCTTAAGGTGCCAGCCCTCCAGGAGCCAATTCAGCAAGGAACCAACATGGAGAACAATTGAGGCATCTTCACTGGTTATCATTATAAAAAGGAAAAGAAGTACTATTTCCCCTAGAGATGGACAGCAGTACTTGATACTGTAAATAGGAAATTCCTTGTATGTGACTTGTCTTCCCATTTGATCCCCATTTAATCAATATTACTTGGGTGACTGTACTTGTAATCTTTTTGGCTGGTCATGGCTTTGTCCCACCTCATGCCTACCTTGTAAATTTCCATTGGGTCTTACAGTTTTGTTCCACTTTGTACCCACCTCACCACATGGCTTTGCTGTATAAAACATCTTTGAAAAGTGGGATAAGTGGGCAACCCACTTTCTGGTCCCTCTTCTGTGTCTCTTAGAGGCTTTCTTTCTCTCAATAAATGTTTCCTACTCTAAAAAACAAAACAATAACAAAAAAATAACTCCCACTTGAGTCATACTGGAAGGTTAAGTTCTGTTTTCCCCCATAGAAACAAAAGTAGAACACCAGTGGGGCAAGTTTAATGCTGGAAAAGCCCCAGCTGTTACTTTCTTTGAGGGAGCATAGTACAGTATACATCCATAAAATAAGAAAGAACACTGGTATATAAATCAAACATCTCTGGATTCAGAATACAGCTCCTCTACTTGATCACTAGGGAACAATGAACAAGTTAATTAATTTCTCTATGTCTCACTTTTTAATATTTAATTAAGTATAATAATACAATTTCTCTAAGAATGTGACCCTTTCATTCATATAGTAATACTTCATTCCCAATGTGTGTATTCTGAGCTATAGCATTTGGGAACTTATTAGGGCTACTTTAGGTCATGAGGGCAGGACCCTCATTATGGATGGCATCAGTGCCCTCACTAAATAAAGAAGAGACATGACAGCTCTCTCTGTAAAAGTACATACCTAGGAAGGGCCATATGAGAGTATACTGAGAAGACAGCTACCTACAGTAGCTACCTACAACCAGTTAGTGGGCCCTTACCAGACACTGAACCAGCTTGCACCTTCATTTGGGACTTCTCAGATTCTTGAGCTATGAGATATAATTTATGTTGTTTAAGACACCCAGGCTGTAGTATTTTGTTAGAGAAGTTTGAGCAGGCTAAGACAATAGCTCACTTATAGCTGTTGTGAATGAAGATAAAGTTAAATAAATTGCATTAATCACTAACTCTTGATACAAACAATGCAGTGCATAATTCTTTGAAGACAAATTGAATCCAAAGACAACTTAGACTTCTTTTAGAAGATTACCAGATAACAGAATCTCATTTTCTTTTGTATATATAGTGCTATAATATATGCATGTGAACTTCTGAAGATTTAACTAGAAAAAAATTGTATCTCAGCTTGTAACTCAGAAATCCACATTACAGGCAATTTCAGGTTCCACTTCTTTATCTGAGGATGAGTCTAATATAGCATGAGCCATTTGACAGTTTTGTTCATTATGAAAGGCAAGTTTTTCTGTCATTCATCAAAACTTCTGAATTGTTAGGTTCTCAATTTACATTTCATTGATCTCTAACTTGGGTACCACGTTAGGTACTATGCCACAGATTTCATATGCATTAACTCAGCTTATCTTCACAGCACCACTATATGACCGATATTATTACCATCATTATTTTACAGATAAGAAGACTGAATAATTAAGGTTACATCACTCAAAGCACAGGGCTCATACACAGATTGGGGACACATGTATCCCATTTATTATGTCCTAGACAATACTGATACCACAATACTTTAAATCAAATCCCATTATTTATATCATAATCAAATGAGAGCCAGCAAAGCATACTCTATAGTATCAACTATTGAGAATCAATACACCAAAAAAATGTATAATCAATTAATCAGCTATCCACAAGTCTATTCTAGATGGGTTACTTATAGTAGGATCTGCCACAAAGAAATAAAGAACATAATGTTAAGCATTAAAACATGATTTCAAGGAAATGGTCCAGGACAGAGTAATAATGATGAAACCATGTGGCCTGAGATGATTGCTCAATAGTTCTGAGATGGCCCAGATGGAGAAGTCTATGGCCAAAAACAGGTCAGTATTCCAGAGATTTTAAGAAAATTAAAGAATAGTTTTTAATGTATAAATTACTGGACAAGTGGATAGCTTTTAATTATTTTGTGAATACTAAGGAACTTTTTGTTTCTCTAGGAAAGTGAGATACACAATGATTTGAATTCAAAGCCTGTATAGCCTGGATTCCTTTCCATGTGAATAACTGTGTTTTCCATAAATACCTATTGACTGAATAGATGCTGGTTGACTACAGGTATATATTCCCAAAAAGAATAAGTCACATTGTATTCATTCTACCCACTTTATGCTTAGTTGAGCTCTATGAGATTAATTTACTATACTTTAGATAACCAGTGAAAATGAATTTTTTCCCGTAGCCTATAATCAGGGCCCAATTTCCACTCTAACAAAGCACAGTGGTTCATGAATAGGATAATAAGATCATAAGATCATGAATAGGATAATAGGATAATAAGAATGCAAGTTGAGGTAGATTTCCATGATTGAGTCAAAATATGAGTGCACTTAGGCACTCGAAATTCCAAGGAATAAGAACATGTAGGAACATAGATTCAAAAGAGAACACAACAAAAATTAGAATTAATTTGAGAACTTGCAGACACACAATCAGAAATTCAGTAATTTGCCAAGAACAGAACACAAGACTACAGATCAATGAGGTAGAGAGTAACAAAAAGGTTTCAAGTGGTTAGACTTTGTAACTATAGATATAACACACAGTATGGAAGATTTAGTCAATAAAGTCAGTTTAAGATGTATGTTAATCAGCTTTTTGTCAGCCTGACAAAGTATCTGAAATAAACAACTGTAAGGAGGAACTGTTTATTTTGGTTCATGATTTCAGAGGTTTCAGTCCATGGTCAGTTGGTTCCATTGCTATGGGTTTGAGGTGAGGCAAAACATCATGGAGGAAGGGCATGGGGGGGGCGGGGCAAATCTACTCATTTTACGACAGTGGTAAAGCAGAAAGCGAGGGGAAAAGGCCCAAGAAGAAGGGACCAGATACAGTCCCAAAGGTCATGCACCACGATCTACTTCCTTCATTCAGGACTCTTCTTTCCATTTTTTACCAAATATGCCATCAAACTATGATCTCATCAGAGGATAATTCACTCATGAAGTCAAAGCCTTTATGGTTCAATCAGTTCCCAAAAGTTCATCAACAATTAAACCTTCAGTACTATGTCCCTTTTGGGGGACATTTCAGACCCAAATGACAACATATAAAAACATGGTTTCATTTTTTTTACGACTGAATAGTATTCCATTGTATATATGTACCATATCAGTTGATTGATAGGTTGATTACATTTCTTGGCTACTGTGAAGACTCCTATGATAAACAGAAATGCAGATGTCTCTTTGACATATTGATTTCATTATTCCACAGTAAGATGACTATAGATAATAACAATATTCTGTATGTTTCAGAAAAGCTAGAAGGATTTCGAATATCTTATTTACAAATAAATTATAAATGTTTGAAGACATAGATATGGTTACCCCAATTTGATCATTACACAATGTATACATATATTGAAACATTACTTGATAACCCATAAGTATGTAATTTTTATGTGTCAATGAAAAAAAGAAATGTTAAGAATAGAAAATGTTGCTCAGGGATGATAATTTGGTGGGAAGCATTTGGCACCAAGGCAAGAGGACAGCTAATGTGGCACTGAATAAATAAGCATCTCATGTGCTTCATTCTTACAACAGGCATCTGCTATAATGCTAAATCTAGAGAAGGTAGAAATGTAGGGACTGAAATTTTACATCTGAGATTTACAAAGGGACTATATCCTTATGGTTGAAATTGGATTTGAACTGTGTACACCATCAATTGGAGTTTACAGTAGGAGGTAATGATATTAAAATTGTCATTAAAAAAATATTGCTCAAGATAACCATTACCAACTTATTTGTGGAATATATGCAGTTTTAAGTACAATGTTAAAATGTACAATTTTTTCTAAGAGCTAGAGGTACAAATTCAAAACATATGTGAAACTGGAGAGAAATGGAACTGAATTAGATCCTACTAGATCCTAAAAGCTCTTTGAGTTTTCACAAGATAATTAAGCCAATGTTTTAAGATCACTACTAGTAGAAACTGTTATGAGAAAAAAATTTACATCAATATTTTGCAATACCATTTACTAAACATCCAAATGCCCTCCAGGTCACATAGGTTTTAAAACATTATAATTCACTATTATCATAAAATCACCTATTTTGGCACATGAAAAAAATTTGATTTTTCTATTACTTTGCAAATATTCCTAAAATCAGGTGACTAGAAATTTTTCATACTCAGCACAAATATTAAAAACCACCTTTTGAGTTATGATGATGGGTGCTATTTTAGAGATTGGTGGTTATTTCTGACTCTTGTTATTTCTACCTGATGTCTTTGTTCAGAGTGAGCCACTGCAGTTCTGATTGAGTCTAATCTGACTGGAAATGGGGCAAATACATCCCAGACTTTCAGAAATTGAAAGCAATGCTAAAATAGTTCACATTTTACCTCACTGGGCCTTTATAAAATGCTCCTGTCTGCACTACTTGTGGCTTATCTTAAAGCAGCAGTTTAGCAATCCTGAAATACTTTCTCAGCAGTATTGATCTAGCATTATTATATCCAACAGAAGACAGAATGCAAGGACCTTCCATAATGTTATGAAGTTGACAGAATTTCCATGGTTTACAACTCCATTACTGATAATTCTGTTTTATTGTTTATGTTATACAAAGTGACATAAGAGATGGGCCCAAATGTTGTGCTTCTTCCATCACTAGAGTCAGTAACCCTCTACACTTTTTATTACTCCTTACTAGATTCTCCTATTTGGGGTCTTCAGCTTCCTCAAATTTCACTCTAAAACACCTTGCCTTAGACTATTACTAAATGGTTCCTATCAGTATCCCAAAAATGTTTGGAAAAAAAAAAAGCCTGAAATAAAGGGAACTGTAAAGTCAGCAAATGGCCAGAATTAATTTTTTTTTTTTTTTTTTGTACACGGGGATCAAACTCAGGTCCTTGTGCTTGCGCAGCAGGCAGTGAAACCACTGACCTAAATCCCCAGCCCCAGAATTATTTTTTAAAAAGCTCTCCCCATCTACATGCCATGAATTTCATGGCATTTCATCTGTCCACTAGTACTACTTCATAGTTAATGAATAGCATTTGTTCTTAAGTATCCCTGTCAGAATTTCTAGACTTTTCAGATTAATCTACTTTGCTTTGTTCACATTTATGGGAAAAGTTTTGTCTAATTGTGTGGAATTCAATTATTGTAATGCATTGCCATCAAATGTCAATCTATACAAAGGAAACTAGAAAGAGACCCACATAAGACCACTCCAAGGTAGAGATTACAATCTTTGGCTATTGGATTCACTGTAAATTTAGAACCATAAGTGTATACAGTAAAATAGAATTACATTTCTATAATGCTTTTGACTTTCCTAAAATAATTTCACAAGTAAGCAAAGATCATTAATAAAATATGAAAAAATATGCAAACAGCTAATAGGAAAAAGTGTTCATTCATATTAATTATAACAGAAATCCACACTCTAATATTATTATCAGCAATTAAATTGAGAAATATTTAAACAATATTACTAATGTTGATGGGGGTATAATGAAATCAGATACTTTGTCCACTGCTGATGGACATTAAAATGGTAAACTGTTCTAGAAAATGATTTAGCATTGTGTATTAACAAGTTTCAAAGGACACATTATTATTTTTGGTCTACTAACTATACTTCTGAAAAAAATGCCTAATGTATGCATCTTCATCAGAGCAATAAATATAATAGCACAATTATAAATAGCCAAAATATTTAAAAATAGAAGAATAATTTTAAAAATTTTGGTGTAAATGGATTAAAAATTAGAATGTAATGTAAAATTAGGTCTTCAAAGATTATACAAATATATGATAAAATATGGTAATGGAAAGAATATGCAGAATATAAAACTACGTGTGATTTGAGAACAATATGTATATCATATATGTACACACACATGCACATAATATTAGAAATATATGAAATATCAAATTGGTTTGTTATAGGGAGTATTTTTCCAAATTCTCATTTTATTTATTACTATTATTCTCAGGGTTCTTCTTTTTTACATGTCTTTATCTTTTGCCACAGAAATTTCTCAGAATATCAGGGTTAAGAATTACAGCAGTGCTTCCTGAAACTTTCAATATCTTCATTTGGGCTAGAAATCATTAATTTTTAGTCTTTTCACCTATACCACTTTTGTAATCCTAAGGACTTCTTAGAGTCCATTACTTCACAAGGCCAGAATATGCCTTCTTTGTCAGCAGCTATATTTCATCAAGCTCAAGAACTGTGGACTTTACTACTAAAAAGATAATTGGCAATTCATAACAGCTAAATCTTGAAAGAGGCCTACATGTCCATCAACAGATGAACAAATAAAGAAAACATATTTACACACAATGGAGTACTACTCTGACATAAGGAAGGGAAAATGTGAGTCATTTGTAGGAAAAATGAATTCACCTTTAAAGTGTAATTGAAATAAATCAGACCCAAAAGTTTAAATATCTCATGGTTTCTCTTACAGGAGAAATCTAAAAAGGTAAACAAAAAGCAAAATAAAACATAGATAATAGGAAGTAGGAAAATATATTTTTTTCAAATAGGAAGGAGATCAAAGGATGGAGGAGGAAGGAGGAGGAAAGGGGACAAAAAAAAATTTAGATCTGTTTTGTGTATCTACCAATTTCCCACAAGAAATATAATCATTATATTATGCAAACTTGTACTAATAAAAAAATTTTAAAAATAAAAAATGTCTGTTAGCGCCACATGCAGCTACCTACAAGCTCTTTTAGTTGGCTCAAAATGCACTAAGTTCTTAGTGAAAAACTGGATATGGATGATGAAGAAGAAAGTGGTATTCCAAAGGACTCCAAGATTCAAAGCTTTAACAACTAGGTAGGGTGGAGCCATACCCAGACATTACAAAGACTGAAGGAGATCCAGGTTTGAAGGCAAGGCTCCTGAATCCCATTTTGTACATATGTATTTAGAGAGTTTTTATGACATCCAAAATGAAGAAGTATATGGAGCTCAGAGACAAGTAGAAAATGAGTAGATGGGTCAGCCATGGGATTTTACTAGATGGAAGAAAACAAACACACACTAAGGGCAAAAAGAGTTTTTGATATTAACAAGAGTGTTATAAAAATGATGGCCCATGATATCTAAACTAAATATGGAGGACGGGGAAGATGGCAAGGGGCTGGTGTATAAAAAGAAATTGGAGCTAACAGACTGCTTCATGTTTCCAAAAAGTATTTGAGGCAAATTACTAAAAGCTTTCCCACGTTTCTCTGACATAATCTTAAACTTTCCCCAGTGCTCTCACATGCTCATTATCTATTAATGGAAATTTGTTGGAGAAATTCCAAAAACCTAATGGAACTTGGCCAAATCTTTACATGCATTTCTCACTTACATAACTGTAATTTTTGCCTTCGATTTATATAAAACCTATAGCTAATTCAATTCTTTCCTCTTTATTTCACATCTATTCTGAATTTCAAAACATTTTCAACAATTTTGTCTTTAAGTTTTGGTGTAGTAGTACTTTTTTAACCTTCCAATCTGGTCACATTAACTTCATTATTTTATTAGCATAAAACATCTAGGAAACTTAATTGTCTTGTTTTCACATTAATCTAGGTTCATACAAGTTCTTACATTGCTAATTTTGCTACTTTTAAAGTGAATTCTCTTTAACGTCGTTTGCTGCTTTTTTAAATGTAAATGTTCTTTTATTATTTTTTCCATATTTATGTTAAATACTGTATTATTCACAGTACTCTGGAAATAGAAATTAGTTATGGGTGTTTTATTTGTGCTTCTGACACTCCTCTTAGCATATATGCTTTTATATTTCTGGGCCAATATCCTTCTCATTTGTCCACCTATTTTTTATTATTATGCAAAGATAACTTTCAGCCTTAATACTCAACATCTGTTTATTTGAATAATAAATAAATTATATAATTAAGCCCATTTTCTAATGTTGCAACTTACTCTGTGGTGGGCCATGAAAATAGCTATCAGAATATAAATTCAGAAAAGCATTTAAAGGTTTTAAAAATAGACTGACATTACTTCCTTCACATGCTGCTTTCTATTTCCTTCCTCATCCACTCTTTAACTCACACTAGGTAAAATTCACTGAACAATTCATTCAGAATGCATTTGAGCATTTTTTTTTTACATAGCCAGCATTTGTGGATACAAAGATAAAAAGACATCATCAGCATTCTCCAGGTGCTTAGGGTAGGATGAGAAGACAAAGGCAAACAAATTTAGTAATTTGTGGTAAATCTTTGAAACAGGAGTCTGCTCAAACCAACAAACTAACTCCTGATACTAGCATCTTGGGAAGCTTTGGAAGAAAAAGTTCAATTTCCATGGCCCTCCACAGACCAAATAACTCAAAAAGGTGAGGGATTTGACCCGAACATCAGTAGTTTAAAAGTTTCAAAGTGATTCAAATAATGCAGCTTCGGTTGTATAACTTTGTGGCAGAAAAACAGAGTAGAGACCACTTATGTTTGCCTGTAGTGGGGAGAATATGAAGTCAACCTTCTCACAGGGCCACTGGTAAAAAGTGAGCAGAGTACATGAAGCCAAGGAGGCTCATGGAGGAAGCATGCCAGGCAGGTCGTTCACACCCAAGGCAAGAAAGGCCTAACGTGTAGTCACATAGTGGGAGAAAGTGGGACAGAAGGAACCACAGTGCAAAAGCTGGATTTAAATGGATTGTGAAAGGTCAAAAAAAAGTTTCGAAAAGGTCACTCTTGTACAGCAATGAAAATCCACTGCGGAATCTTCTTCCCTAATGAAGGATTTCCAAACATGAGTGTTACAGTGTAGGCCTGCCTGGAGACACTGCTGCCTGAGGCATGCGAGGGGCTCAGCCCCGGGACTTCGGCAAGTGTGCCACGAGAGTCTACAGAGTCGGGAAACACTGACTTAAACAACGTAGTCTGTAAAGAAGGGGAAGCAGCTGCCGGGACTTTTAAGTCTCTGGCTAGAAATTAAAGATCTTAGAAGTTTACATTTTGAGTTAATCATATTTCTGGTAAAAGCTGGAGCTTAGGACGACAAAAAAGAATAAAAATAGATTTTAAAACCTGTCTGTAAATATGATCGAGATCAGCACCGTTCAATAGAAATATAAGGTGGATGTGTAATTTTGAGTTTTTACATAATTTTTTATGTTGTTTGAAGATTTTTTAATAACTATGGTTTTTTTTAAGTTGTCAAATTAATTTAGTAACATTTTATTGAATCCAAATATATTGTTTCAACAGACGGTCAGTAACCAAAATATCAATGGGACATTTATATTCTTTCTTTTCACAAGTCTTCAAAATCTGGTATACAGAGCACATTAAATTTGAGACTTGCTGCATTTCAAGTAGCCACTGCATTACAAGCGGCTAGAGGGTGCTATACTGGACAGCACAAATGGTATATGGTCTTCTGAACCAGAGTTTTAAAAGCCAAAATGATGAGCTGTGGTGGTGAATTTCATGAGGACTGCGAGAATTTCCCTCCAGACTTAACCATTTGTGTGTAGACAACAGAACAGACTGCCTTGAAAAACTAAGGAGTTCATTTTTACTGGACAACTCTAAACAAAGGTTTAGACAACTACCTCAGGGAAATGTCCAGGAAAACTCCATGTGTCATGATACAAAAAGTTAGAGGAGATGATCTCTGAGGTTAGTTTCAGCTTTTGACATTGTATCTGTCTGATACTTCACATGTGAAACATTTGGAACTATATATTGTGGTTAAGTTGTTTCTTGACACATATATGTACATTCTCTCTCATCAGGTCCACACACACAACACACACACAAGCATTTACATGTAGGGATGAGTGTGTCATTTACTGAACTGTGATAAAACTGCTAGTCTCCCATTACTACAGCTCTGCCACAGTTACTACAGAATGGTTTAAAGAATTCTTTTGGAACATTGCTGAATTTTTTAAGACCACACACTCTTTAAATCTGATTTTCTGATGTTGGCATTCCTAAAGTTTTCCTCTCTCCTTGTAATCTTCTCATGTTTGTATTTTCTCCAGTGTGAACAACATTTCTCTGAAGATTTAAAGATCACAAATAGTACTGTACTACCTGGAATTTAAATTTGATAAATTTGCATTTTTGGATTACTTCTACTGTAATAATAAAATAAGCCACTGTATAGATTTGTGTAGGTGGTTATTCCTGTAACTCCTTATCACATATAATAATTCCTTAACAAATAATTGTTCTCCAAGCAATACTCTCCTTATTACTCTCCCAAGCATTGCTCCCTCTTATTACTGTGTTTGCCCACATTTTCCATTTTCCTTTCAACCATGGACATGTTTACAAATCTAGAGCTATTCTTCTTCTTCTTTTTTTTTTAGTACTGGGGCTCGAACTCAGGACCTTGCCCTTGTGAGGCAGGCGGCAGAACCACTAAGCTAAATCCCCGGCCCTATAGCTATTATTTTATAAGGTACAAACTTAATATGGATCTTCATATCTCAAAAAATCCAGACTTTTCAGCTATCCATGCCATGTTTATGGCTTTTTCCCTCATGGTCTTCTCCTTTTAAAACACATGTGTGTCACTGCCTTCGTTGTCCACTTCTTTGCAATAAAGTACGGTTCTAGCTATACCAGTCTATGTAAATGTAAACCCTCTTTATCAGTAGCAGGCATCTTCCTGGTCTGCACTTCCTATGCAGGTAAAGGATGCTCTGAAGCAAACTCAACAGGCAATGCATGAACCTAGTTGGGTCAACAGATATATATACAAAATATTTAAAATATTTGTGATGTTGGCCTAACCCTTGTACCTGAATAGTAGATATAATTACATTAACAATTCTTTATCATAATAGTTTTGTTTAGGGCTAACTTAAATATAATTAATTGGTATGATTTAGATGTCTAAGCCTCAATTTATTTGTTTATTATAAAATGAAGGTGGCATTAAAATAAAAAGATATAAAAAATAATCAGGACAATATTTCTGTTTGAAGGAATTGTAGAGAGGAGGATATGGGAGATAGACTTATACTTGCATTAAAAATATGCATATACTTTAAAAAATAAATATACTTTAAAAGTACACATTTTAAATATATATTTTTACAATATTCAAAATTAATATGCTTTCCAGAGTCCAGTATTTTAATACCCTGTGTGTTTAAGACAGTGGCTGGTGGATTAGGGATTAGAGTCAGCTATTTGTCAACTCAGTTTCTGTTGTAGAATATTAAATGTTTTTATAAGTCAATATCCTTCCTATGTGACATATTTCCTTCTGAGAAAGGATAAAAATTACTAAGGCCTAGGACCAAAGGAAGTGAATTTATTTTTGTTGTAGCTGTTGTTTGAATATTTTGTCTAACATGTTAAACAAGTTATAAGCTATTTCTGCTTTCACAATTGCCACCTTTGGAATCATAAATGGTGTTTCATGTCTCTAGAGTGCCATTTAAAACTTGCCATTTTGTAATTAATTTTGAGAGTTTCTTAATAAATGGTTCTAAGTGCTTTGGGGCTTCTTCCCATCAGAGTCATTGACTAGAGATGAAAGCATATCAAAATACATTCTATCTGAAGTGCTCATTGGTTGGAATGGATTCTGGCAGAAATTATGCATGAGTATCCATGCACAATTTTCTGAAATATTAATAGCCTGATAATTATTTTATACAATAGAATATTTACAGCAGGAATTTCATTACATTCTCTCTACTGTTCTATTGCACTTATTTAAGTCTTAAACGATTTGAATTTTCTTTTTCGTTGGTTAGGTGATTTACTGTCTTGACAGACATCATAATGAACATTAGTGGAAAAATAGCTGCAGCCCTGACTTGGACAAATTTCAGCTGTTCACAGACAAAATCTTGGTTGTATGATTGAGGCAAGGGCAGTAGACAACTGAGCTAGACTTGGGTCTCCACATCCAGTACTAAGATCAAATTACTCACCATTTTCAGAGAAAACAAGGCATTATCTCTTAAGCTATTCTGAGATTCACAAGATTTACTGTTAATAAGGGACCCAATAGCCATAAATAATTTACCCAAGTTTACCCCAATGGGGAATTAAATATCCCCTTTACTAACAAAGGTTATTGGTCTCTCCTTTTCTCATCTAGTAGGATTTCCACTGTTCTCTCTCATCTGAGATAATCCATTTTGTATCTTTTGGCTCCATGTTTCTAGGCCCAGGAGCCTTACAATTCCAAGTCTGTGGAAATCATGTTACAATTTTTCATAAATAAGCTGAGGATGGAGGATTGGGGGAAATGATAGAATCTAACCAAAATTTACAGAATTCTAAAGGGAATTTCTAACAGGTAACTGTTTAGAATTCATCACTGTTTTCCAAAAATATCACAAACATGCATCACAAATGTTCATTGTGCCACTGAAATGTGTAATTTTAAAATGGCTCTCATAGTAAATTTTATGTGTATTTTGTCACAGTAAAAATTTTAATGTCCTAAATGTTTCTTGATGGTGTGTTATTGTTAGTACTGACTACTCTGCCTAAAACATTCTTCCCTTTCCTTGTATAAGTTCAGTATATTCAATGTTTATGTAATTCTATGTCTGCCAGAACACCTTTCCCAAATGCCCGAGACTTTGAAATACCATGCTTCTCTGAACACCTACATATGAATGTAGGTCTATTTACTAGTACTGCAAATTTAACATGTATAAAAAGTTTGCATTAATTTTTATGAATTTTACCACTGCAAATAAATTAGAAGTCCTCTAAGGGCAAGCCAATGTCTTATACAGTATTTCTTTGAATATCCATTTCTCAAATTATCTGTTCTATTATCTGTGTTGTTTAGCAGGGGTAAATGTTTCTTGAAGTTGACATGTCATCTAGCACTGAGGTTTAGATAATTTTACTGTGAGAGTTATTAGCTTGGACTTTGGTACCTGATTGGGTCAAATGCTCATTCTTTTATCTTTTACATACTAATTTAAACTAGTTATAACACTTGGTATGTGTCAGGCCCTCTACTAGGTGTTAAATATAGACTCAGTAAGACAAACTGTCCTCAAGTAGCTCAAATATTAGGAGAGAAAAATTGTAAATAAATTGCTATATTTCAATATGTTAAGGACTAGATGTATTTTTTAGTCAGAGAAATGCCAATGATTTCTTAAAATTGTGACCCCCAGAATCAAAGCTATGCACAAGCACTCCTACCTTAGCTCACTGTGTGATGTGAAAATACCTAACCTCTAACACTTCAGCTTTTCTCTGTAAAATGGACATGTAAAATAGTCTTCATCTCATTGTGCTGTTGTGTGGATCAAATGAAATGATGCATGTGTTATGCTTAGTACTCTGCTTAGCACCTAATAAATATTAGTTTCTTCTGTTGCTTTAGAATAGACACCGAACCAAATTGATACTTTTAAAAATGTGATCTGGAATCAGTTGTGCATCCGTTGTGTCATATATGTGTATTCATATACACACTACAACAGTCTTTTTCAGCCATTCATGGTGGATTTAGGTAGAGGCTAATTAGATGCCTCTCCAACTCACAGGAACAGCCAGATATGCAAAGATTGAGCCTAGACCTTCTTCATGGCCATATCAGAATGGTGTGAGGGTAGATCCATTGTCTGGGTTAATCAATCAGATTCTTTTGTTGATCATTTGATCATCAAAATGAAATAATAGAGAAATGGAAGGTCATTGGACCTGACAAATGGCAAAACTCTGGTGTAAAGGTCCATGAATGCTCAGATACTCCTTTATGGAGGTCTGACTGTGCAGCAAGTCCCTTGATTCTATGAGCTGTGACAGCATTCTTTCAATAAATCCCCCCTGCAATTACCAAAGTTATTATTATTTACAAAAAACTTAACTAACAAAGACAAGGTGTTCTCTCTTTGCTAGTGTTCACTAGCCACACTGATCAGATGGCTTCTGTTTCCATCAAAAACTGGAAATCTCCCTGAGGTGGCCTAATTATTTGCTCTATACAATGCTCTCCAATAAGATTTGAAGAACAAAGAGAAGTGCTCACTTCAGCAGCACATATACTAAAAAAAAGAACAAAGAGAAAATTGCAAATTTGATTTCATATGAATTGCTTTTACTTTAACATCTGAGATTTAGGGTAAGTTAGTACCTCTCTATCTCTTTTATTTCTCCATTAGTAAGCACAAACAACGATGTTCCCCTGATGTAACCAGTAAGCCACATATGAATCTCAAAAGAAAAAAAGAACTATCTCTGAGTTTATTAAAAGAATCTGAGTTCACTTTTCTAGAAAGTGAGGTCCCTGGAATTTGTAGTTTCTAGGTCACCTTCAATGACTAATGTGTTAACCTAATCTGTCACATTGATCAAAAGAAGAAAGATAAGAGAAATATTAATAAAATAAAGGAAAGGTTAATCATTAAGGAAGTGTAAAGGTGTTACATTTTTTCAAAAGTTCTGCATATTCAAAGATTGAGATGGAAAATATGTAATAATATGACCTGAATACTGAATGACTAAAAGATGTACCATTTTAAACAAACAAAATCATATATACTTAACAATACTTGATGAAAAACTGTTTAATGTACCTTTAATTTCTGGCTAGAGCCATTGGTGTGGTGTGCCAAATGTTGTAACACAGTAAACAGCAGTGCCAATGGACTTTTAAAAAAGTGAAATGGGAGAGAAAGTTTATCCTTTGGACATTCATGTTTATTTTCCCACATCTTCTACAAGTTTATTACTCTTGCTTAACTTATCTTGAGATAATGGTAGCTCTCAAACAACGTGTGGTTTAAAATTTTATTTTTGGTGGTCCTAGTTCAAGACTCAGAGAGCAGCAATTGCATAATAAAGCTGGTATTTCCTAAGACTCACAGGGCTCAATTAGCAGAGAATCAGAACTGCCTCTTACCCTGGGGAAAAGGTCAGAATTTAGTTCTTTTAGATAATACAAACACAAATAGAAAATGATTGTTTTACAATTGGCTTTCTAAATTAATTTTAATAATGGTAGGTGCATACTTTAGAAAGTAGGTCCCTTACTTTCTAAAAGTATGGAAAGTTTGTTGTTATAAATCTTATACAAAGCAAACTACACAATAATAAGCTGTTAAATAGCTTTAACACAAAGATTGTGTAGGGTATACAAGGATGGTATATGTATAGGTATTTATGTTCATATATATGCATATGTGTGTATGTGTCCATATCTATATTCAGCTAAATTAAACCTGGAAGAACAACTGCTTTGTCCTAGTAATTTTTTTGCTCAAAGTAATACATTAATACTTTCTGAAATTGTTTGAATTATTTGATTATGAGCACACTCCCAAAGCATGGAGCATCCAACTTCCCAAAGCACAGCAGTGACTTTTTTTAGTGTGTTGTGGGTTGTTTGATGTGGGGGAGGAGGAGGGGGGGGAAGCATGTTATACCAGTGAAACTAAATTTCTGGAGTTGTGGCATCCTTGTGGTTATCATATGTCTAAACTTTATTTCTTATTTCAAATTATGCAAACCTTTTGATAGCTTGTCTCCTTCTCCATTTTAAACTAATCTTTTAAACTGGAAATACAGAATACTGCTCTTATTTGTGCTCTTATTTTAAGGCTTGTTAAGTCTCCTTCAAGTACAATCCATTGTACAGAAGAAATTGCTGCTATTCCCTAGAAACCAAAATCCTGTCTAAATTGGGAGAATTAATAGAAACAAGATCTTTTGGAATTTAATATATGTTCTATGTTCCACAATAAAAATATTTATCCTATTTTGCAACGGCATTTCTCTCTTTTGTGAAATTGCCTGTATGCCTGTGCTAGGTAGGCTAGTGTTTACAGCTTGGTCACTTTTTTCTCTTTAAAACAAGGCATTCAGCCAACTTTAAACACTGCCTATTTCTAGTCCTTTTTTCTCTGTCAACATTTTTGTTAAAGAAAAAGCATATAACTAAATGCAATGTTTCCAACACATTGAAAAAAAATTCAAAGCCTCATTTGAGTCAATTAGCACAGAAACTACAGAGACTGTGGCAATGTCTAATATACAGAGTTCACCCAAAAAATGTATAATTATGAAAAGAAAAACTTGTATAAATATTTTACTACTAAATTTATTGAGACATCATGAGATTAATAAAAGTTACCTTTGGACTCTACAATGCTCAAAGTGGTGGCCATTAGTTTCCAGACATTTATTAATATGGAGAAATGCTGAAATGTGTATACATGTTTTTGGTAGACTCTGTATATAATAAGTGCAAATCATTTCTTTGAGTGGTGCTCTAAGAATTCTTAATTTCTTTACTGTAGTTTTGGTTGTTCATATAACCCTATATATAGGTTTAAATTAAAAATAGTCAAGGCACAAATATTTATTCATTAATAAAAATAAGGCTTATTAAATATTGTCAAAAACATTCTTATTACTCCAGGTATGATGAGATTTACAATGTATAATCCAATTTAATCCTAACAACAACCTAGTCTTAGTAATACTATTATGTTTCTTTACAATGAAGAAATTAAGGCACAGAGGGACTAAGTATCTTGCATAAGTTAACTCCCAGCTATTAAGTGAAATCATAACAAAAGTACAACTCAGGCTGTGCCAGATACTTAACCAGTGTACCATGTAAATATGTGCTAAGTATGAATTTTAGCTGTATCTTTGGATATACATATATACGTATGTGTATTCATATACATATATTTAATTATTTATATTACTAGCTTACTATCTAGACAAAGAATAAAACATTATATAATTGAGGGGGGTAAATAATTATCAAATTAATGGTATAAAGCAATGTATTTTAAATATTTTTCCAGGGAAGATATATATATATATCACATCACTCTCAACTGACATGCTATATCTTAGATAAAAATGAACCCAAATAATGTGCTTTTAAATCCATTCTTTTTTTTCCCAGTTAAGAAAACTCAGAAGAAACAAGTACAAGATAATGGTATTATAATGTAGATTGACTCATCCATTTATAAAAAATATTTATTAAGCAAGAGGAGTAATGGTGAAATAAAAAGAAAAAATCAAACCTTCTGCATTCATAGATTCTTCAGTCTAGTAGAAGAGATAGACTTTAATCAAATAATACCATATAAAAAGTTTCAGTCAAGGCTAACTCTACGTCCCTATGGGAACGTAAACTAGCATTTATCCAGGACCTCAGTAAAGTTTCCCTTCAGTAGTCATACTCTGCTATAGATCAGGAAGATGATGCGGCATAAAGGAGAAGGGATGGCCTGGACAGACAGGAGAGCCTGTTCAAAGATTCTGTGGTAGAAGCAAGCACATCAAGCAATGAGGAGGGAAAGAAGATCAGACTGGCCAAGAGAGAGGTTAGGGTCACATGAAACCATTCGCAGAGATCAAAATATAAAATAAAGCAAGAGATAAGACAGTTACCAATCTGTACTAATCCATAAAATAGCAGCAAAACCCACTGGAAATAGCAGCAAATTGCAAGTAACACTTTTTATAACAAGTCATATCATAACATGCACGTTAAGAAATGTTAAGTGTATTTGAGGAATCCACCAGAAAGCCACCAAAGCAAGCTCATGACGGAATGGGAGGTAGCATTCCATGAAGACGACGGGATTGACTAGCCTGAAAAGAATAGGTATCCATTAGACAGAAGGAAAGGAGAAAAGTGAGTGCCCATCAGTAGGGTACCATGTTCCAAGTGAGTGCATAATGCTAAGGACTGTAGGGAGAGGATTGAATAGAGTGTACAACCAAGAGAAACACCAGAGAACTAATTTTTTAAGCCACTCTGTTCAGCAACTGTACCATAAAGACACCCAGATATCTCATAACACCATATTTTTATAACATGACAGAATAAAACTTCTACCTGGAGAACTATACTATCAATATCAAAGCTCTCAAAGGATACATACTCATTCTAAAATTGTTTTCATTCGTACTCTCAACCAATTTAAAGAAGCTATCTATTTATAAATATTATATTAAATGACAAATGATAATTTGCACAAAACACCATTGCTAAAATATATAGAATGATTTTAATAGCCAATAAAAAGTAAAGCGATATTATTTTATTTCTCTCTCCCACATCAAAGGTATATAAATATAATTTGTGAGTGAAAAGAAAAGAAAATCTTTATGTTTAACAATAGAGAACTGGTTAAATATATTATGGCCCATCTGTGCAATGGAATACTATGTCACAGATATAAGAAGTGAAATAGTTATATGTTGACATGTAATTAGAAAGATAGTTCCTTTAATTAAAAAAATCAAAGAACATAATAGTGTGTGTAGACATGGCTAACTATACATACACATGCATGAAAATGTTCTGTAAAGGTATATTAAAAAGTTGAATGGTTATATATATGGGGAATGAAATTAAATGAAGGCAGTCTAGAGTAAAATGAAGATTTGCTTTTCACTGACCTTCTAAACTATGGACATATGGTCTTTCTGTGATAATAAAAATTAGAAAGGAAAATTAAATGATTTCAAATTCTAGTTATTTGAAGGTTTTGAAGGTATGCAAAAAAAATAAACTAAAAGCAAAAATAACTAGGCAGTAAATCACAATGGGTGTTCCTTTATCGTGTTACTGCTTCTTTTTCAATTGTTCCAAAGCCTAACTCAATAGACTCAAAATAAGCCTAACAGTATGGAAGAAAGAGACAAAGACAAAGCTTTGGTTTCTCCTCCAAGATCTTTTTAATGACTATCAAATTCTTCTTCTCCAGTTTGTATAGCTGAGCACTTGGTTAGACATAATAGATTTTTTAAAAAAACAAAATCTTTGCCAGCTATAATTTTCATTTGTTTATATTATTACTGTATCAGTCAGTGCTTACTAGAGAAACAGACTTAATGCAAGATATACAAACATATAAGAATTTACAGGATTGCCTTACAATGGCTGCCCACAGAGTCGGGAATAGAAGAGTGCAAAAGGTTTGTCTGTGCACTGGAGATCTGAAGGATACAGTCAAAGGCCTGGAGCTCAGTGTAGTGTCCCCAGCAAGTCCGTATCAGGATGCTGAAAGGCCTGTGCTGGAGGCTGACAAGCATGCACTGGCAGCCAGGAATCAATGTCCAAAGTGAAGGTGAAGACTGGAGCTCCTCCGAAGAAACAGAACCAAGCCTTCCTTCTGGTTTCCCTTTTATACCATTCCGGAGATGATAATCCTCACTAGGGTCGGTCTTCCACACCCAGAACTATGCTGACCCAATAGCTAGGCATTGCTTATTCAAGTTGACCCAATCAGTTAGCAATCACAATTACTCATCCTATCTTGAAATAGAGTGTCTAATTATTATCCAATTGTTGTTTATATAATTAAGAGCAAATCTCAGATTCTTGAAATTCTTGAAGACGTTTTTTCATGGTCACTAGATAAGCTCTTTAAACAACTTAGAAGTCAGAGTATTTTGAAAATTGATTTCATAGTCTAAAGCTGTTCAATAGAATGGCTGCATCAAATTATTGTATTCTTTCCAAGTTAAGTCACCTGAAACTTTCATCTATAATTTCACGATGAGCGAAGTGATACAGGAAAGTTGATCTTACAACTTCGAATTTTAAAAAAAATCTCAATTTGTGGTTCTCACATCCTAACTCAACCCCCACTCCCTCACATCCTCTGTAATCATGTGATATTCTCCAAGTCTCAGAAATTACAACATTCTGTGCATGACCTGGAGTTCTCAAAGGGTAACCATCATATATAGAAAATTTGCAAAATTCAATTTTTCTGAGACAAACAAGACAGAAATCCAAAACTACTTTTCTTCTAAATCACTACATTCTTCTGGCCTAGGTAAGTTCTACTTAAGGGTTAACACATTCAAATATCTAGCTACATTAATTTGCTAATGACTAGCCACATAGATGTATTTATTTTTCAACTTATTCACTTAAGATTTGTCAATTACCTGAAAATTAAATTAACAAAATAATTCCATTTTCAATCATATCAAAAAAGAATAAAACAGCTAGGAATAAATTTAACAAAAGATATGTAAGACTTGGACAATGAAACTAAAAGAAATGTTGCAAGAAATTTTAAAAAGAGCTAAATAAATAGACATTCCATGCTCATAGACCAAAAGATTAATATTGTTAAGATAGTAGCAATACCCAAGTTGATCTACAGATTCAGTTCAATCCCTATCAAAATTTCAACTGACTTTTTTAAAAGAAATATCAAGCTGATCTTAAAATTCATATGGAAATGCAAGAGACCCAGGATAACCAAAACAGTCAAGAAAAATAAGATTATATTTGAGGGACTCACACTTCCTGATTTCAAAACTTACTACAAAATTACAGTAATTCAAACAAGTTTGTACTGCCCTAAAGATAGGCTCATAGATCAGTGAACTAGAATTGGAAGTCCAGAAATAATCTGTCATATCTATGATCAATTTACTTTCAACAAGAGAGCCATGAGCTTTCAACAGGGAAAGAATAGTCTTTTCAACAAATAATTATGGAACAACTACATATCCTCATGCAGAAGAATAAATTTAGAACCTTATCCATATCATAATCTAACAGCAATTCAAAATGACTCAAAGATTTAAATATGAGTAAAACCATAAAATATATAAAGAGAAATTACATCCTCATGACCTTGGATATGTTAGTGATTTCTTAGGTACAATATCAAAAGCATAAATAATAACAGAAAAAAATTTTGGCTTCATCAAAATTAAAAACTTTTGTGCTTTAAACTGAGCCAAAATGGGGCTGGGGATTTAGCTCAGTGGTTCCGGCGCCTGCCTCACAAGCGCAAGGTCCTGAGTTCGATCTCTGGTACCAAAAAAACAAAATAAACCAAACTAAACTGAGCCAAAATGAAACTAAAAATAAAACCTACAGAATGGAAGAAAATATTTGCAAGTCATTTATGTAATTGGTTGTATAAAGAACTCTTACGACTCAACAATAAAAGAACAAATAATTCAATTTTAAAAGTTGGATTAGGATATGAGTAGACATTTCTTCAAAGAAAATATAGAAATGGTCAACTAGCATATGCAAAAATGTTTGTGGTCATTAATCATTAGGGAAATGCAAATCAAAACCAAGATGAGCTATCACTTCACATGCAATAGGTTAAAAAAAAAAAAAAGGAAAAGAATAAGTTTTGGTGCAAAAGTAAGAAATCGAAACCCTCATATATTATTGATGGTGCAATGTTGTAAATACTTTGGGTTTCCCTCAAAAAGCCAAACATAGAGTTACCATATGACTCAGTGTTTATACTCCTAGGAACACACCCAATTAAAATAAAAACATATGATAGAAAAATATGTTGAATGTTTAAAATTTTCAAAAAATGTATTACAGTATAAAACACATTGCCATTAATCCTCCTCAAAATACTCCCCCTCACTTTGAACACACTTATCCCATCATTCTTAACACTTTCTGAAGCAGTTCTGAAAGTTCTTTCTCGTGAATATCTTTATTTGCACTGTGGTGGCTGCCCCAATATTCTGAATTGATTCAAAATGTTTACCTTTCATGGTCATTTTGACTTTGGGGAAGAGCTAGATGTCACATGGTGCCAGAACTGGTAAATAAGATGGAGGACACACTGTAAATTTTTATGAGTCTGTTGGATGACAGCAGCAGCATCGGTTGTTTTTTTGGTGGTTTTTTTTTTGGTACCAGGGATAGAACTCAGGACCTTGCGTTTGCAAGGCAGGCAGCAGCACCACTGAGCTAAATCCCCAGCCCCATTGGTAGCATTTTTAATCACACCTCATATAGACACTGATGAAAGAGAACTTCCAGAATTGCTTCAGAAAAGCAAAAGAATGATGAGATAAGTATATCTGAAAAGAGAGGGAATATTTTGAGGGAGATTATTGACAATGTGCTTTTAATTGTAATACATTTTTTAATTTAAATATTCACCCTATATTTTAATCACAGGAGACATATAAGGCTTTCATGGAAAGCTTGCGACTTCCTTAGTCACAGAAGAAACACAACATCCTTGCAACGAGGCACTTTATCATCAGACTGATGAAAACCCTGCACACAGGTATGTTGCTATTTTCATTCATCCATTCAACAAATATTTACTGAGCATCTGCCATGAATGAGGTTCTATAGGGATAGAAGAAAATGGTTATTTTTGCATAACATTCCTTGCGGGTATTAGGAAGAATGCAAAATGACAGGATCCTCTGATTACAACCTTTCAGTGATCCCCCACCTTTCTGAGAACAAATGCCAAAATTCTACAAGGTCCTAGGAGGTGCTACATAACGTAGGCCTACCCCCCTCCCATTATCTCCCATTTAACTTCTCTAACTTCTCTCCTACCTTTCGGCCACCCCCTCCCACAGTAGCCCTAGCTCTTTGGTCTTCCTCCATCACACCCAGCACACACCTTCATTTGCCTTTGTGCCAGCTGTTTCATCCACCTTGAAAATTTTGCCTGGATTTCCTCATGGCTCCCCTTCCTTACTTTCTCAGGATTTAGCTTAAATTACTTCTCAGTGAGGCCTTCCTATCCTGACAATCTTATTTGAAACTATAACTGAATCGTTTCCAACATTTTCTATTCCCCATCCTGCTCTCATTTTCTTTTTCTTTCCATGTTCCATTTTTACCTGTTGTCATTTCCTTACTTACTATGCATAGTGTTTTTGTCTCACCCCAGACTATAAACCCCATGTAAGTGAGGACTTATTTTTTGTTTGTGCTCCCTACTCTCTCTCTCCGATACTGTGTTGTTGGATAAACAGAAACAATACCAGTATATTGAGAACACTTTCCTTAGGAAGATAGTCCATTTGAACCAGTTCTTTGGGAACATTATTTGAGGGCACCCAAAATCACAGGTCTAACCCCATAGCACTGGCAGTTACAGCCAACCTTTGAGACATGAAGATGAAGACACCACATCATTCGACAGCGGATAGCATTTCCTGAGATACCTGAGCACCATTCAACTGTACTTTCCACCCTACTCTGCCCATTAATAACTGTCAGTGAGCTACATGAGTGGATGAAAGTTATTTCTGTATAAAGTGTTTGTTATATAATTGTCTGTATTTTCCACAAATGGTCCACAAGACATTGGAAGAGGAAGATGTTTACTCTAGTTTCTAAATCTCTGATCTTCATAATCCCCAATATCTCATGCAGTCACTTAAATTTTTTCATTTTCTCACTTGTTCTAAATTCTTTCACCCTTCCCCTCCCCCCAAAAAAAGAAAAAAGGAGAAAAAAGAAAAGCGCTTTACTCCTAAGAAAGATGCTTTACTCCTAAGAGTATATTCATAATATATTGTGTAAGTTTCCTTGATTTTGTTTGCAGTTTCTTTCTAATCATGCACATTCAAAGGCTCAGGAAACTCAAGGTCATTTGATGATAACAGTCCTAATCACCTGTAGAGGGTTCATTAGGAAAATGTTCACTTGGAAATGTGTGAAAATTGCAAATGGAAATTGGATGTATATGACTTGAGATTATCAGGGTACAAAGTGGGGCTGAGTGGGGCACTTTTGTTTGCCTTTATACAACAGTATAAAAGCACTAACTTGGCTGAAAAAAGATGCTTTCTATTCTCGTCACCAGTTAAGTCACTTGGACACATGCATTGTCTTGAACCATTTCAACTAAATTCCATGGATTTGTCTGTAAAATTGGGAGATTAAGATTAGCCTCTGAACAATTTATTTACCTTCTAAAGTGGAAAAAAAAAAAAAAGCAAGCATCTCCAGCCAAAAAGAAAAGATCTCATGAATGCTTTTCTTGTTTTTAAAACCTGAGTTTAATTTCTCAGAACTGTGAGTACAAAATAATAATTTCTCAGGCTGTGGAACCCATGTTAATGGATTTAGCATCAAGGAATTGTAACACTATATCTGGTTCACCAAAAATTCAGTACAAGCAACAGGCTAAGCTTCTTAAATAAATATTTAAGCAAAATATCAAGCTGTTTAGAATATCCTAGAACAAATATAGTTATTTATATCTATCCATTACAAGATAAAATGTGTCATTTTTATGTGTATATTAACTTAAAGGGTCTAATAAAATTTTTTGAGATAAAAGCATTTTTCAATGATCAAGAAAATAAGAATTTTTTTTCTGAAAAATGAACTTTTGAAAGTAAATGTCATTCTATTACTAAAACTAGTTTAAAAAAATAGTAATTTTTATTAAGAGTATAACAAGACATTAAGTACATATTTTAATTGAAAGGATTATAAATAAGGAAATTATATACAAATACATAAAGAAAATGCATGGATTTTACTCCATTGTTCTAGAAAAGCAAAAAAAAAAATTTCACAAAACTTAGGGAAATTTACAGAATAAATACAGTAAAAATAAAGTTGAACATTAAAAATTATTAAATTTAAAATTTTATAAGCAAACAAATTATCACCAGCACAAAATATTTGTATAAGCATGAGTAATATTTTTATTAAAAAATATAGGAAGAACATGCCACCCACAGCTGCCATAAATTGAAAGATAAAAGCCACTGAGTGACCAGAAAAAGCATTTATTGTACCATCTCCCATATTAAGATGGGAATAACTTTTAAGCTGTTACACTGAGTACAAAAACCTATTTCTTGATGTATGTTCTTGCTTACGATCAACCCATTTAATTAAAAAATTATTTTCTGAGTGCCCACTATGGGCTGGGACTATGCAAAATGCTGGATATAAGTATGGAGTAAAAATGATCCTGCGTGTGCTTTGTGCTCCTGTGTTTGCTATATTTATTTGAGCCAATTTGCTTTATGTGATAAAACTTAATAGACAGCTAAAAAGCAAGTTGATCAATAAGAATCTTCTGTTATATCTTGTCCACTCCCACTTTTTCTGTAGTCCAGATATCCAGGCATACAAACAAGTGGCAGCATCAATAATTGCTACATGGCAAACTGAAGCCAGGGAATCCATAGTAGAAATTTATTTTCTCATAAAAGGAGAAGAAGGAAGTGGAAGAGGAGGGAAGAAAAAAAATTTATTGGACAGTTTAGTCACATGCCTACCTGTTACAGCTTGTATCTAGATGTCCTCCAAAGCTTCATATGGTCATAGGTGGGATTTTATAAAGGTGGCTGGATCTAGGTGTGTGATGCTGGGATTGAGGGTGTGTGATTACTGAATTAGTCCACTGATTGGTTTAACATAGTTCTAGGTGTGGATAATGGGAAGGCCCACCCTGGGTGTTGGTGGCACCACCCAAATGGCAGGTAACCTGGAAGGGATAAAAGGGAGAGGCAGGCTGCTGCTGCTTATTCACTATTTCACTTTTTTGCTGCCCTCCTGCCTTCTGCCTGCTACACCATAAACTGTTTCTCCTGTGTCCCTCTGCCATGCCACCCTGCCTTAGAGGCAGCCAATTATGGACTGAAGCCTCTACAAACTGTTAGCCATTTAACTTTGGGTCTTAGGTATTTTGTCTCAGCAACAAGAAAAGTAACTAAGACAATACCTGAAAGCTGGTTAAACCAAAGTTGCTTTCATATCTATAGTTTGTTTTTGTTTAGAAATAAAGAAGATAATATTTTATTTATTAAGATATAAAAAAGCCCTATCTATAAAAGAAAATTACAATAAATCAATCTTCATTGAAATTTGAAAATTCTATTTATCAAAGACACCATTAACAAAATAAAAAGCAAGCTACAGACTAGGAAAATATATTCACAAAATATATACCTAAGAAATGACTTCCAGGGCCAGGGATTTAACTCAGTGGTGCTGATGCCTGCCTTGCAAGCACAAGGTCCTGAGTTCAAACCCTGATACTAAAAAAAAAAAAAAAAAAAAAAAGAAAAAAGAAAGGACTTCTATCCAGAACATACAAGATACTCTACAAATCAAAGCCAAAAAATTGACTTTCCAAAATTTTTTAAATGTACTAAAGATATGAATCAGAACTTTGCAAAAAGGCTAACCAAATGAACAAGAAACACATGAAAAAGTGTTCAACATCGTTATTTATCAGGAAAATTTAAATTAAACCACAATTGGTTACTACTGTTCATCTACCAAGATGGCTAAATTTAAAAGACTAATATTAAGTGCCATGGAGGAAATGGAAGTAAATAGAGTACTTACACATTGCTGATTTAAAATGGTTCAACTACACTGGAAAGTTGTTTGTTAGCATCTTCTAAAAATAGACATATGCCTACCCTGTATCCCAGAAATTTCATTTCCAGTTATATACCCATGAAAAATGGATTAAGTTACTAATGTACACAGAGGAATGTGCTGTTAGGAGGTGGGGCATGGTGGAGGGAGGTCACTGGGGGAGTGCCTTTGGGGAGTACCTTTCTCCCTGGCATTGTTCCCCTGCTGTGCTTCCTTACAGCCATGAGCTAAACAGCTTTGCTTTATCACACTCTTCCTCCATGATGTTTCTGCACTGGAACTAGCTGATCATGGACTGAAAACTCTGAAGCTCTGAGCCAAATTTAAAACTTTCCTCCTTTAAATTGTGGGTGTTGGATATTTTGTACCAGCAACAGAAAGTTAGCTAATAGACTGTCTCAAAGTCTTTGTCCTGGCTATTCTTCCTGCTTGGAATGTTCTTCCCTCAAAGACCTGTAAAGCTCACTCTTACCTTCTTCAAGAGTGTTTAAATGTCATCTTCTCATGCAGGCTCTACCTTGATCTCATCCTGTTTAAAGCTAAGAAGCCCTTGAGTGAGTGTGTTTGATTAAAACCAACCACATCCAGATTTATCACAGACCACACCAGAGAGGTAAAAAGAAATGGAGCTTCCGTGAATTATCAAGCAACAGAAAAAATATTTAAAGTTGTTTAAAAAGTTTAACAATTTTAATATGCAAAAACTTTCACATTCTTCCCGTTTTAGTGTTTAGCAAATATTTGAAATATATAAAAATATTTTTAAATGTGGCCTTTAGGGAAGCTGTGGAAAACCAGCAGGATGTGGTGAGAGTGATGATATACCCAATAATGTCAATAGTGTGTGTGTGTGTGTGTGTGTATGGGTGTGTGTCTATGTCTGTGTGTGTGTGTGTGTGTGTGAGACCCTGAGTATAAAACCATCCAAAAGGAGAGGGAAGAATTCAAAGCAGTGATGCATTGTGAAAAATGGTCTCAAATGGAAAATTAACAAAGGCTTTTTCTTAATTATGTCCTTATACTGGCCTCCAAGATGACTTGTTTTTCTGTCAGGCTGAGGAAATGAGTTTGGCTAACTATGGTGTTGTGATTTGCTTCTCAAATGTCCCACAAAAGTCTCATGTCAGCATGGGAGTGCTATACTTATAGTGGATTCATCTATTGATTAGTTCAGTAGCTGAATGTGCTAGGTGGGGCCTAGTTGGAAGTAGGTCACTGGGGACACAACCTGAAAGGGTATATTTTTGTCTCCAACTCCTCCCTTCTTTCTCTGCTTCCTGGATGCCATGGGATGTGCAGCTTTCCGCCATCATGCCCGTCCGCTATATGTTTCTGCCTTGGAACCAGTCAGTATTGGACTGAAACCACTGGAAGCTGAATCTGCTGTGAGCCAAATAAACCTCTCCTCCTTTTAGTTGCAGATACCAGACACTTTGTTCCAGCAAGGATAAAGTGGCCAATGCCTAAAGGTATGTACTAGACTTGGGGTTGGTAAATCAGAACTCCCAATCCAGGAATGGAGGGTGAAATCCTGTGCAGGTCATCCATTTTCTGTGGGCTGGGGAGTGAGGCCATGAATGGAGTATACAGTGGACCCTCAAGTTACAACTAGCCTGACATACAAACAAATTGGGCTATGATCAGAATTTTAGTTTTAACTTATGAACAAAGTCTTGAGTTACAACCCAAATGCCACCTGCTTGTGCTTCAGGATGGTCTCAGTTGATCTCTTTAACCCTTAAAGAGTTCTGGAAGGAACATTATAACATCTTTTCCTGTGTGAGGTGAATTGAGAAATCCTGGGCCAATGTCTCCCTAAGGACGCTGAGATCTGCCTGTGTATAGGAAAGAGACTTTGAAAGCTGCGTAGAGGAGCCTGAGCCTTCACTTGACCAACTTGAGTTACAATCAGCCCTTGTGAATGAATTGAGTTTATAAGTCAAGGGTCCATTGTACTGACTTTGCTACCCTAACCTAGGCTCTACACTTTCATTTTGCAATAGGTCTTGTAAATCATGTAGTGGCTCTGTTAAAGGAATTGGGCCATGCTGGGAAATGCTCTCCAAGAGAAACAACCAGTTATTGTACCTTGCACCGCCTACCACTGAGAAGGAGGGATGGCACTTGCTGGGCTTCTATGGGCCTGAGATGCAACATATTCAACAAATTCATCTGCTGTCACTCATTTCTTGGGTAACACGAAACATTACCAATATCCTAACAAACAGAGAGCGGTGCAAGCAGCCCTACCAATTGGGTCATATGGTCAAGCAGGCCTATGCTGCTGGTGCTATTTGTAGTGGAAAATATGTTCTGTAAAGTATTTAGCCAGTTTCAACAGGAAAATCACAGCTTAGCTGCTAGGATTCTGGAAGAAGGCCAAGGCGCCTGCAGCTGGCAATCACGATATACCATTCAAAAGTCAGCTTCCAGGGTGCTACTGGGCCAGGCAGAGACAAAGCATGGTTCCTTCCCTCCTGGTACCCCAGGGCTTTTCCCAGGTAGCCCCGCAATACTTTAGTTTTCCTATCTACAAGAAAGGACCTTAAAGAACCACACACTTTGCTGTCCAGTAACAAATACTGACTCTCCATTGCCATCTTACGATACACTCCTGGGAAAGCCCTAGGATCTATGATGCCTCCCATGCCTGATGACCATCCTGCCACCCACCATCTATCACCTCCCTCTCATTCAGGATTTTGTGCCAGACTAGCCTGTCCCAGAAGAAGTAGAGGGTACAAAACAGTTGCTGGGCTGGGAGCCATGCCTGTGAAATTCTTCACAGGCCACATGTAAGCCATATGCGAAGCTCTGCCCCTTTCAGCAGCTTTTACCTGTGTTTGCCAACCTCTCCAAACAGCTTCATGATCATTCATAAGAGATTGGATTTCAAGGAGGAAAATTTAAGGATGATCTGACTTACTGATGCACATATCAATTATTTGTTGGTATATATTAAATTTTGCAATTATTTTCTGAATAAAAATAGAAAAATACTTTCAAACTAAGCAATGCTATATAAAGTGTCACGATGTTTTCCTCCAACCACAGATTCATGTTCATTTTTTAAATAATTAAAAATTTCATATTGAAGACAACTTGTGATTTTTCATGTATGTATAATTAAAATAGTTTGTTTACCAAATTTGAAATATTTGGCTTTGGACTGGCAAAAAATAAATCTATGTAAATAAAAATAAAGCTTCTAAGAGTTGGAATATGACGTAAAACTTACAAAGAGCTTGGCAGTGGAGAAAATTCTTAGGGTAAGAATTTCAAACTCCATACACACTTTTATCATTTCTCTAACTCATGTAAGAATTCTTCATCAAGAAGAGAACAGGCTTTACAAGTATAAATAAACTGAACCAATTCAAAAGAATTTACTAGTTTGGGAAATGTCACCCCAAATGCTTAATTATCTCTGGATAAGGATTATGGGTTTTGGTTTTCTTTGGATTGTATTTTTGAGTGCATTGAGTTTCACAGGAAAATCTGCAGAGTTATTTTCTTAATCTAATTTGTTTCTAACTCTGCAGAAGAGTTAATGAGTAAGATAGGGACTGATATAGTTGTAAACAATTTCAGAGCCATAATGGAGGCTTTTCACTGAGGTCCAAGTCAATCTAAGGATTCTGTGGATGGGGCGATGGCTTTTATGTGTCTCTTGAAAAATTATAGAAAAGTCTTTCTGTAATGTACCTTATTGTGAGAGGAATCCATAGCTTTTGCCAATTTTATGGACATGTGATGCCTCTCTCTCCTCTCCCTTCCCCTCCAGAGAAAGGATCTCAGAAATACAGTTTAATTACTACTAATAGCTTTAGGGGAACCTTGGTGCTGCGTATCAGGTTGTATTGTTTAAGGGGTGGGTGAAATCACCACCACAAGTGCATAACACCTGCTGTGGTTAAGATTAGTACTGGCATAGCACCGTCAGGCAGGGTACTGCGGCACCAGGCCTGAACTGGAGAAACTCCCGCTGTAATGGCAGAGGTGGAATCAGAGATCTAATGTGGAAGAGCATTGTGATTTTCCTCCTTGTGGGACAACTGCTGCAGTTTCCCTTGGGCAGGTGCCTCTCATCCCCACAGCCACCCTGGAAGGCACACAAAAGAGGTATAATCAACCCCATTAAAAAGAGAAGCAGGTGGAGATTTAGAGGATGCATTCCTTTTCCCTCAGGTTCCTAGGTCTGAAGATCAGGAAGTGCCTTATTGGCAAGAACAGCATTGGGGGAAAAAAACAAAAAAAAACACAACACAACACAAAACAAAAAAACACTGGGGCTGTTTCCCTAATGCTCCTTGGTGCCTCCTCTCTGAAGGAGGGACATTCCTATTAATGCTAAGTGTGTGGGAAAAAGATGACCATGCATGGTGCTTTTCTCTGTCTAGACCTGCTTGGTTTTATCCTCCTGGGTGTAAAGAGCCAGGCAGGTCCAGGATCTAAGAGCCCAGAACTACAGTTCAGTTGAATCTCAGAAGCAGATCAGGAGATGCAACAGGCTTTCCCTTTCTGCCCCACAAAAGAGGAGAAGATGGGGTTCTGGGAACACCATCTGTCCTGCCAACCCAGACTCATCCTCCAAGGAACTGTCTTAAGGTCACCGAGGGAAAATGAGCAAGAGGATGAATATTGGAGACCTCCAGCCATGCCTCACACTTTCTAATTCAGCCACATTGGCAACAAAGGTGCTGTTTTGATTTCATCAGTGTGACTCCTTTGTCATTTCTCAAGTGGCTTCAAATTGATGAGTGAACAGAGTATGACTCCTACTCTCCTATAAATGCTCAGCAAGAGTTTCATAGACTTACATAATTTCATCAAGATCACACACCTAGTAAGCAGGTTGTCAATGGTAACCACATTTTCCCAATCCCCTCCCTGCCAAAATGAAATGAGTACCAGGAAACAATCCTAGAAATCCAAGTGTATTTTTCAGACAGTTGGATAAAGTGTTTGAAGTGAGGACTAACCCAGAAAATCAGTCCAAGTGTAGTTCATGTATTATTTTAAAAGTAGCTCTAATCTGACTTTCTACAAGCTTAATTTAATTACTGTGTGTTATTTAACATTCTTTAGCCTGATTTTCATCTTCCAATTGAGAAAGATTCAAGTCCATGATATCCAAAAGCCCTCCTAGAGTGAATATTCTCTAGATATTTACACCTGAGCCTACACGTGAAACTTTTCCTATATTATATTATCTAACATACAATTACTACCTAATTCTCCACTATTGTATTTTCTGCTTATAATTTCAATATTTTACCATAGGGTTATACTTTAAGGTAGTTTCTTGCCAGAAAACATCATCTTACCTCTCAGAGAATATAATCTCAAGTGATTTATATTCAAAACATATGAAGAATTTATACAAACAGTTAAAAAACAATCCAATTTTTTAATGAGCAAAAGAGGTGAAGTGTCACTTCACAAGAGGCTAACAAGATAACCAAGAAGAGCAAGAAGACATCGGTTCATCAAAGAAACACAAACTAAAGGCATTCTACATTACAAAAAGAATGACCAAAATTTAAAAACTAACAATTCCCCAAGTTGGTGAAGACGTGGAACAAGTGGTAAGCTCAAACAATGTTGGTGGCAACGTATACTGGTTCAGCAAAACAGTTTAGCAGTGTCATCTAAATTTAAACAGACCAGCAATTTCATTCCTGGAAAAAAATGAGTGTATACAAAGGGTGACTGAAACATTCATATGGTGAATATTTAAATTTTTTACAGGATAAGTATATTCAAATTGAGGAGGAATATTTTGAATGGTTAGGGGAATGAATGGCAATGTGTCTTTTGATGTAATAACTTTTGTATTTAAGCTTATTCACTGCATTTATTGGTCACCATGGTTGATCAAATGTTTTTGGAAATTTCTGTCACATAAAAATATTACAGTGTGTCCTCATCCGCCTTATTAACTGGATCTGACACTGTACAACTTCTGACTCTTTCCCAAAGTCAATATGACCATGAAAGGTAAGCATTTTGAATTGATTCAGGACCTGGAGTCACAGACAGGACAGCATAACTAACAACATTCATGAAAAAGAACTTCCAGAACTGCTTCAGGAAGTAGCAAGAATGATGGGATAAGTGTATTCAAAGTGAAGGGGAGTGTTTTGAGGGGGGGATTAATAACAATGTGTCCTTTACTGTAATAAATTTTTAAAATTTAGATATTCACTGTATTTTTCTGTCATATCCTGTGGGTCCAACAAAAGACACACACAAAAACTCCTACAGCAGTTTTATTTATAATAGCTAAGAAAGTGAGGGGGAACAACCCAAATGAACATCAATGATATAAAGGGTGAGTCATGGTGTATTAAATAGAATACTGAACAAAATAATAAAGAATGGACAACTGCTACATGGAACAGGGGTGAATCTCATACTATATTGAGTGAAATCCAAGAGAGTAGATACATCTGAACTTCAGAGAACTCATGCAGAAGCACAATTAATGAATTGTGATAGAAATCAGTGCAGTTATGGGAATGAACTGCGAAGGAGGACAAGGCACCTTCTGGGTTGTGAGAAAGCTCTAGCTCTTGGTCTGGGTAGTAGTTTTAAACAAGTCTTTACAGATGTAAATACAAACTAGACATTTGAGATTAGGTGATTTTTACATTCTTTACCATGTGTATGTTGCACCTCAATTAAGCAATAATAAAACAATAGTAAAAGCCCAGGTTCACAAAACAACACTCACGAAAATTAACTAAAGAATATTCACAACCCATGGATTTCTTGGGGCAGTCTAAAGTTTACTCTTGAATGAAAGCAGATCTGCACACCTCCTCAACTATACTGCCCACCTTCGGGCCCCAAATTTATGAAACTAAGCTTTAGAATTATCTCCTCTCTTAGTTGAGGGCTTTCTAAGAAACAAGATGAAATCTAATGTCATTGTATACTAGTGATGTTACTTGACATTTTCTATCACATCCTTTGATGGAGAGGCAGAGTAGAAAATTCTTTAAAGGTTCATGTCAGAAAAAGCTGTTTCCCTTGAACAATTTGTATGTTTTTATCTGATGGACGCTGTTAAACCTGTACCTGAACTGTGGTGACCAGAATAAAAAGGTAGAAAAACCTCACATGGACTATTTGTCACTCTTCTTTTCCATCTAACTCTTAAAGCCACACTCTTTTAGAGCTCTCTGGAATGTCCTTTACTTAACTACATTTACCCCTGGCTTTATTTTACTTTTCTATCCTTTTCTTTTTCTCATAATACCTTAATTGCTTTACTATTTATCCTCTTGTACTATTTGTTTTTGTACTATATAACAAACACCACAAATGCTTTGTTTTAGAATACAGAAAATTGATTCATTAAAAAATATGATGCCTATATTACATATAGTTACCTAAGGGAGGACATTATTGTTACATACTATTCTCCCTTTCACTATCCTTTTTACATAAGTCTATTTTCTCCCTGTAACTAAAGCATCAGCTCCTTGGGCCTGGCCCACGTTTGGGTTTTGAATAGTTTCAGGTAGACAAGCAGGGACATAACAAGTACCATTTGTCTGCTTCTGTGCAATTACGGCTAATGGCGATGGTTTCAGAGCATGTGGTGCAGAACATGAACATATTTTAAAACCATGAAAGAACTCATGCCCTAGGCCTGCAAAACTTGCACACCATTTGGAAACTGGGTTATTTTAATTATAATGTCATAGGCATAAGACATGTATTTTAATCAACTTCAGTTGACAATGCTACAACCACATCATAGTTGATGCTGATCCCAAACCATCTAAAGAATTGCTTCCAGGTTTTCAGAACTTGCAGCTTAGCTAGGACTGTTAGGATCATGGCCTGCCCAGCTGTTTCCTGAGCCCAAACCTGAAGGATTCAGGCCTTGTCATTAGTAGATTTTGAAGACCAAGTTTCTGGGCCATGTGTGATCTCTAGGAAAAGATCACAGGCCCTCGGGAGTAGGCTTCTCCCAGAGGCTACACTTTCCCTAACAATTTCCTAAACTATTGGCAAGAATTGAGCTTCTCTGCCCTTCAGCATAGTCAGCAAACAGCACCAAAGTTTTGCTTGGCACTTCCTTTTGACAACATCTTGGAGTTTACACAGCTGGCCCTCTATTATAAAAGTTGTGGGTGACCGTTAGTACATAATAATGCCTTCAACTTTTGAAAAGCTGGTTGCCATTTTTGCCCACTGACCACAAGACTTCCTGAAGGGAGATGATTCTCCACCATTAAAACTGACAGACAAGATATCTTGATTTACTTAACTAAGTAACCACGGAGCAGCTAATGCGGGAATAGTTATTTCAGAACTAAGTTTTATTGTTTTTTTGTGTTCGTGCTATTCTACACATAAAATGAACCATAAACTTTGTGTTATTTATGTTTTTAATGAAACAATTTTTAAAATCTATTCTTATTATTAACAGATACCTTAATGATATATAAATGTTGAGAATATTGGACACACCAATATCAATATTTAGAGAAAAAATAGAAGTAGAAAAAATAGAAGTAGAAAAGTAGAAGTAGAAAAACTGTGAGGATCTGAAATATATATATATATATATTTGAAAGAAGATATTATTTAGGGACTTTACAAAATAAGCCTACTTTGAGAAACTATTGTGCAATTATATTTTAAAACTTGTTTTAAAATCTTGTTTTAAAAATCACAATAAACCGTTTTAATACCTTTAGGAAATAGGCTTTGAAAGTAAACATCAAGTGAAAAAGAATCCACAACTTGAAAATCTGTCTAGCTGTAAAGGTTGTTAACATGTTAAAACTTGGAGACTTTTACACTTGATCTTAGCCAAAAGGCTGAGAAGCGATACTTGGAGACTTTTAATGGAGGAAGTGACTCAAACATTGTAAAGCAGCACTGACCAGGAGAAAGAAATATGAGAAATAAGGAATGGGTGGGTTGCTGGCTACTCCAGCAGGGTGCCACTGATCCCTTACGAGAGGAAGGGCATATAAAGCCAGTCACACTACTGACACAAGGCAATTGAATAAATTAATGATTGAAAAAAGAAAGAACTCTAGGTAAAGTCTCAACGTATTACCTCTGAAGGAAACCAATATGGTCATTTGGTCATACCTCTTCACTTTATAGAGAATAAAAAGCACACATGATCAGGGCACTTGCACAACCACTAGTGGCAGGGGTAGGGCTAGAACCCAGGACTTCTGCTTCCTAGGCCACTACTTTCTGCATTTCGCTGTGTTCTTTTTTTATTTTTAAATGAAAGAACCAGTAGAAAAAGCATTATCTGAGGAAGCCGAACTCTGTAGTTATCTGTAGGGCCAGGAGGAAACAGCTGATACGGCTGACTGAGGAAAGATTTTTAATTAATTGTTATGGGCTACAGCGTGGCTCCCCCAAACTCACATGCTGAAGTCTTAACCCCCATGCTATTTGTCCTACAAAATCCTATGTATTGAAGGCCAGCCTGTGTTCTACTGGTGGGCAGAGAAACCTTTAAATTGTTGAGCCTAGAAGAAGGAAATTGGGTCACTGGATGGGGGGCTGTTTTTGAAAAGCATATTGGGGCACCAACCACTTCCTGTCTCTTTTTTTCCCCTCCTGGCTGCCATGAGGTAAGCAGTGTCCTCAGCTACACACACCTACCATGATGTATTGTGCCACCATAGACCCAAAAGAAATGGGACCAAGTGACCATGGACTGAAACTTCTGAAACCATGAGCCAAGATAAAGTTTTCCTCCTTAAAAAATAATTATCTGAAGTATTTCTCACAATAACTGAAAGATGACCAATACAACCCAGTATTTCAGAAACAGGATGTTTTAAAAGGTAACGAAGGTTAAATAAGGTCAAATGGGTGGGCCCTTGTCCAATAGGACTGAATAGAAATAGGATGTTAGAGCATAGACAGCCACAGGGGGATGTCAAAAGAAGATGAAAGGAGAGAAGCATCAAAAGAAACCAATTCTTTGGTCATCATGATCTACACTTCTCATCTCTAGAATTACAAGAAAATAAATTCTGTTGCTTAAGCTACCCAGCCTGTACTTTGTTATGGCAGCTGTAGCAAACTAATATGCAGGTATTGACAATTACTGTATCCAGCAACTAGTTAATACCAGCCAACACTCTGTCAGGAAGGAACAATTAGAATATAGTGCACAATAACCATATCAGCCGTGCAGGAGCTATGATCTCTAAGGCAAGATGGCAAAGGGCTTCAGGTCAAGTAACAGCCGGAGTGCATTGACTAAGGCTAACTGAGCTGCAATGTTTAAAACTAAGTCCAATGGAATCTTGGCTCAGAAAAAGGGGTCATAGGTACAGGAGGGGTGATGTGCCCCTGAGAAGGGACCATCCAAATGCAGACCTATTAAATAAATATAGTACTAAAAGAACTGCAGGTCACTTATTACATCTATTTACTTTTAAAAACTGTCTTAAGAGTAATAATGAATGGCAGTAGGAGAAGATAAGAACCCTACCATCAGCAAATGTCACCCCCGCTCACAGAATGACAGCTTTAATAATAAACCATCTGTACTAGCTTTTCTGTCACAGGGACACAATACCTAACTCCCACAATTTAAAAAAGGAGAGCTTTCATTTGGCTTACAGTTTCAGAAGATTTAGTCTATGGGCAGCTGGCTCCAAGGCAGGAACATCATGGTAGAAAGGCGTGGTAAAGCAAGGTGTTCAACTCACAGAGGTCAGGAAGCAGAGAAGGGGAACAGTGCCAGCAAGAGATATACCTTTCACCCACTTCCTCCTCTCCTTTAGACCTTTTCTTCCTGTTTCACGTTATCTATTATACATTTTGATTCATATTTACACTTTCAGTTTCTCACACCAGAGAAACTATTAGGTATTGACACACGTGTGTCCTATTTATTTCACTTAAAAGTATGGCCTCAATGTGCATCAGTTTAGCCATAAATGACTCTAGTTTCTCATTCTTCATGGCTGAGTAGTACTCCATTTTATTTAAAAAAAAACCCCACATCTTCTTTATCCAGTCTCCAGTTGATGGGCAACTGGGCTGATTCCAAGTTTTAGCTATTACAAACTGTGCTGCTATGAACATGGGTGCACATATATCACTGTGGTATGATTCTTTTAATTCTTTTGGGAAGATCCCCAGTACGGGAATAGCTGGGTCAAATGGGACCTCTAGGGAAAGGAAAGAAAGGAAAGGAAAAAAATACAAGAAAAGGAAAAATGGAAACAAAGTCTTTGTAAATAGGGAGGGGTGCAAGGGTTAAAGGGAGGGCAGGGGAAGGGGGGAAAGTAAGAATCAAGATACATCATGTAAAGGGAAAAATTCGCAGTGATGAATGTCATCATATTGTACACCTGAAATGTACTTAATGAAAAAAAAAAAGAGAGATATACCTTTCAAAGTCATGCCCCCAGTGAGCCCGTCTCCTAATGGCATATTCAGCTATTACTATTTGTGAATTAGTCCACTGGTGAATACAGCACTCCTATAATTCAATCGCCTTTCCAAGAGTCTCCCAGTAAAGTTAGTACTCATACCAGTGTATATATATTTGTCCTTTAGGAACAAGTGTGCCTCTTCCTCTCTCACTATCTTGTCCTTTCATCCAGCCAGCCTCATTGTCTTACTTCTATGGCTAAAGCATGCTCTTAACAATTAAAACACCTGGAATTATGTCAGTATGGTTTATCATGCATATAGTAATATAACAACCATTGGTATAAAATGGTAAAACTGTCTCTAAGGAATCTGGAGTTAGAGAAGTACCTTCTCCCCTGCACATAAAAACCAGAGGAGACCTGGGCATGGTGGTGCGCACTTGTAATCTCAGCACTCTGGACTGAGGGAGGAGGATGAAAAGTTTGAGCCCCACGGGGGCATCTTAGCAGCTTAGCATAACCCTTTCCCAGAAAAAAATTGTTGAAAGGACTGGGGATATAGCTCAGTATGCAGGCTCTCGATTCAATTCCCAGTACCACAAAACAAACAAGACAAAACAAAACACACCAAGGGGAATTAACTGCTCATAGAAAACTGTCAGATAGGCTTTCTGAAGTCTTTCTTATTCAACCCCACATGTAAATATAACTTTATTTCCATTAAACAACAAAAATTTGTTCATTCTTTTGAGCATTTAAATAGTTTGAATTTCATTATATATTATACATTATGCTCTCTCAAGTGAAACTTTACACAGTGAAAAACTGGATCATTTCAAGAGGCCCTTTTGCCTGTTAACATACAATCCCCCCCAGCACTCTGGAAGGCTAACCCAGAAGGATTATGAGTTGGAGCACAGGGTGGGTAACTTTCCAAGATTTTGTCTCAAAATGAAAATATTTTTTAAAATCCCAGGGATGCAGCTCAGTGAAAAAGCCCTGGGTTCAATTCTCAGTACTGGAAAAAAAGCCATTTTTTTGGTCTACAAAGGATTTGATTATATCAGGTATGGAGAATTTCAAAATAAATTTCAATTTTAACCTTGTTTTATTACAAATTACCATTAGTATATTAAGGTATAATTGTTGTGCATATAATTTCATATCTTGACTGTGTAGACATAAAATTTAATTGTACTTCTTTTCATAGATGCAAATAAATCCTAGAAAAACAAAATTGCAAGGCAATATTAAAAATATAAAATATGTTGGTTCCTTGTAAAAAGAAATTCTTCACGCTGATACAATGTTAATTTTCTTAAGATTTCTGCTCCTATGTTTATTTAGATCATGCATCTTCTTCTCCATTTAACCAAAGTATTGGCTTAAGCAATTTCAACAATGTAACAATAATGGTATATTATTTAAATGAAGACAAAATGAACAATAGGTTATTAAGATAAATTCTGTTTACTTGTGTATTCAAATTCCACTTATGGTCTCAGCAACGTATCTTATAGCCAAAATCATATTCTTTCAAATATAGTACAGAGGTAAAACAATTTTAAGGAAAGTAGACGAATAACTGCAGTTACCATATAACATTTGTGACTAATTTCCTCAATTTTAAAACTGCAAGAAAAATGCTGCACATTTGAAATCTGGTGAAAGGTAAATGAAGACAGGGCCTAGAGCAAGGCTTACATGCCAAGGATTAGAAAAGAAGTGAATACGCAGCTGCTTTAAGTCAAGCATTTATAATCTAAAATATGTAGAAGGAAAACATTCTGTAAATAACAGAATTAAGCATGAGAAACACATATGTGAATATTTTAAGCCAACTTCAATAAAATATTCATTAAACAAGTTAACAGACAAAAATTGAACCTTAAGTTTTGAAACTTGTGTAAGGTTCATACTTTCTCTTAAGGCCAGAGCAATATGGTACTATTTACAAACATGGAAACAGCAAACTCCTAAGTAGTTAATAAGTATTTTTGGTACATTTTAAAGATGCCACAAAACAGAACATACTTTGGCAAACCACTAACTTGAGGCTTATGACCTTGAAAATTTGTATGGTTTTTTTTTTTAAGAAAAGGAAACTGTGAAAAGCAAAATCCACACATTAAGGAGATAAACATTAGTCATTCTCTAAAATTTACTGCTATAAAAGATCTTTTTTTCTCGCAATAAAATGCTTGAAATCTTTAAAATTGCTGCTATAATATGGATGTGATTATTTTTTTCCAAAATAAAAAGAACAGTAAAATGAACTGTGGCAATAGCCCTAATTTGATGTGAAATTTATTTTAAGAATTCAATAAAATTTAATTCTAGGAATTATTGGAAGAACTAGCATCTTAATATTGAGTTTTCAGTCAACATTCTATGGTGGTTACATTTTCTTCCCTGACCAATATAATTAACCCCTAACAACTCCTCTCTCTCTCTCTCTCTCTCTCACACACACACACACACACACACACACACACACACACACACTATGAATAATTATGCATTGCTTTACAACAAGCTAAGTTCTGGTAGATGCATCATTAGGCAACTTTGTCACTATGTGAACATCATAGGTTGTACTTAACTATGATGCCTGTGATTTCACTTGGGAAAACCACCTTTTGTGTGTGGGACCACCTTTGTATATGAGGTTCATCTTTGACATACATAAATCTCACTGTGTGACACATGACTGTATATCATCAACAAGGACAGTCATGATTCAATAATCAGTACATATAAATGGCCCCGGGATAAGGGCATTATCTTATCTTCCCTCTTCTGCAGCCCAAGACAGAGAACACTGCCAGAAGACCACACTAAAGAAATAACCCCATAAGCAGTATGAATGGTTTGTTCACTTGACTGTAGATTCTAAAACTAAACTTCTGCTATATGTGGAAAGAGAGTTATTTCTAAACACTGGTTTTATTTTGATATGATTAAAACTCAAACAAGATTCTTATATTTTTAAGTCAGATTAACTTTTTTTCATTTTTTTCTGTTTTTTTTTTTCAGATTAACTTTTAAGACTCAGGAATTAAGACACTGTCTAATTTTTTGAAAATGATCCAGTGAGTAATTCTTTGTAAAAAGGCCATATAACTCTTTTTCCCCTTTCCATTTGCAAAAGCTCTATTTCCATTTTTTCTTCACTCTCCTTTTTAAAAACTTCCTTTTTCTAATCTTCCCTCCCTGCTCCCTCATTTCTTATTTCCCTTTTCATTTGAAAAAGATCTCTTTACTTCCATTATCTATCTTTTATTTTGCTCTTTATAAGGAGGAGGAAGGTATGGGAGGCAAAAGGGACAAAAAAATAAAAATTAGGATGGGTTATGTGCATGTACAAACTCCCCATGATAAATATAATCATTATATACTGCAAATATATACTAATTAAAATTTAAAAGGCCATATAGCTAAATTGAAATATGTAGAGACAAGTCTGATAATCTAATTCACATAAACCTTAACACCTGCAGTTGATGTAATAAATCAGTTCATGAATCCAATTGTTCTTGTTTCACATGCTTCCATGAGCCTGTATAGCTAAGCTAAGCCCATTTTCATAACCTTAATCATATCCAGGTTTATTTTTGTTGGCAGTCTTATGCAAATCACTGTATTATGTGTCTTTGCACTTAATTCACTCAGCTTATACCCTAATACCAAAAACAGACTGTAAAACAGGAAGGGATCTCTGAATTGTTTAATTAATTATGAGCTGTAATTTCTATTTATATCTAACTGCAATGTTATAGCTCTGTGTTAAATATTCATAGGAAAACAGATTATTCTGTTTCTAAATTAAAATACTTAAGCATGCTGTAATTTACAAGTTATAGTCACCAATAAAGAGACTATATCAGCATTTTAAAAAAATGTTTCAAGCCTATTTCCCTTATTCAGTGAACTAACTTCTGGAATTAAAATTAATCAACACAACACTAATTTACTAAATGGTACCTTGGTGACCTGAAAGAATTACAACAACTTTAAAATGGCACGAAATTTTACCTTCTATATTTAAATCTTTGACCACACACTCTTCAGAGGTCAATCCTTTTACCACACTTTCTTTTTACCACATGAAAAACAACTGTATCAGTGGATTACAACCAATTATTGTTGGTTAATTAAATTCTCAAGAGCCAGAAAAAAATATCTACCCTGCATTTTTTGCCTATTTCACGTTTTGAGCAAGGCAAACCATCTAGAAAAATAAGAAAAAAAGGTAGAAAGGTCACTAATTAAAATCCATTCACATGATCTCTAAAGTATAGGCAACAAAGCAAAATTAGACAAACAGGACTATATCAAAGTAAAAAGTTTCTGCATAACAAAGAAAACAAGTAGCAGAGTAAAAATATAACCTACAAAATGAGAGAAAATATTTGCAAGCTATGTGTTAAGGGGTTGATATCCAAAATATAAAAGGACACAAAAAACTCAATAATAAGAAAAAAAACTTAAAAATTAGCAAAGGACTTGACTAGACATTTATTGATAGAAGCCATACAAATATCTAACAAGTATATTTAAAAAATTCTCAACATCACTAATCATCAAGGAAATGTAAGTTAAAATCACATAAGATGCCACTTAATTCCATTAAGAATGTTATTATAAAAAACACAAAAGATAACAAATGTTGGCAAGGATGTGAAGAAAAAGAAATCCTTGGCACACTGTTGTTGAGAATGGAAATATTATTGGGAGACACAATATGAAAATTCCTCAAAATATTAAAAATAAAACTACCATGTGTAAATAAAACTACCAGCAACCCCACTACTGAATATATTTTGAAAGGAAATGAAATAAAAGTGGCAAAGAGATATCTGCATTCCCATATTTTTGTAGTACCCTTCACAATAGCCAAGAAATGGAATCAAACTGTGTCCATCAGTGGATGAATGGATAAAGAAAATGTGGTATTGTGTATATAGACAGCGGAGTACTATTCAGCCATTAAAAAAACTAAGGAAATCTTTTCATTTTGACAACATGAGTTAACCTGGAGGATGTTATATTAAGTGAAAAAAGGCAGAAACAGAAAAATAAATACTGCATGATCTCATTCATATGTGCAATCTAAAAAAAGCTGATTTTATAAAAACAGAATAGAATGGAGGTTAGGCCAGAGGGAATTGGGGATAAGTTGATAAAATGACATAAAACTTCAATTAGATAGAAGAAATAAGTTCAAGAGATCTATTGTACAATGTGGTGACTATAGTTAACAATATATTGTATTTTTTAAGATGCCAAGAAATAAAGTATCCTCAATGCAAAATGAGAAACATGTGAACTAATGTATTTACTAATTAGCTAGTCAATCCATAGTTTATGTACACTTTAAAACAATGGATTGCACACAATAAATACATACAATTTTACTGTCAATTTAAAATTAATTAATGAAACACTTAAGAAATACAATCACATTGTCCATCAGGGAACTATTGCATATTGTCATGAAAGTGCTCTCATATTTAGGGTAGAATTACTTTTTTTAGGCTTTTCTTTTCCCCATTGATTTACCTGATCTCAGAACCCTTCTGAGCGCTAATATTTTCAGACGAACCAAGAGGGTGGGTAAAAGAGGAAGAATGGCATGGGAAACCATGACAACATCCGTTCCAAGGGCAGCAATCATTCAATTGACATAATGCTCACAAGCACTAACTACTGAATCATATTCTATTTTCCAGACCACAAGGCTGGACAAGCTCAACTCAGGATCTCTCTCCACATGTGAGGTTCATATGAAGCATCAGGGACCGGCAGGGCCTATTCTGCAGCCAGGCAAGCAATGTCTGCCTCTGTCAGGTCTATGTAATCTATGTTTATGGTAAAATATAGGGGAAGAACTCTGGAAGGTCACTTCAGTAAGTTACTGGGGACTATACTGGTTTCTTGAGCAGAGCTGCAAAATGAATAAAAAAGGAATGAATCTTCTTGGACTCCACAAGTCCATCATCTTCATATCACTACTAGCCATGAACTGGGAATATCCTCCTGAGGAGACCATCCACTATCCTCCCACACAGGAACCAGGTAAAGGTTATCCAACAAGCTTCATCAAGACAAAGTGTCCTCAGCCTGCTCTGCCTGAGAAGCAGATCCTACAGAGGACAGGACAGACATCAAAAACACTGGGGTACTAAATCAAATGGATATAATGGTGTAGGCTCTGGGAGTCCCCACTGCTTAAGGATTTCTCTAACTCCCTAAATAACAAATACAGGGAGGCACATATGTTTAAACTCAGCTGCATGATGAAAAGTAGACTCAAATCAGTTCTCGCCATTAAAGGTAGACCCATACCAAATCAAGCTGCAATGACTTCTTTCTATATACCTTCAGTCTTGTAAGATACTGAGTATATTCTCCATGAGAATATATAACAATGGGTTGCTTAGTCTATGCCATATAATGTCCTAAATGCCTTTGAAGCAGGTACTAGTATCTCTTACAAATGCAAAAACGGAGGCGCAGAGTTCCCACTTATCTTACTAAAGCAGCTCAGCTCCTAAATGACAGCACTGGGATTAAAGCAGTATGATTCCAGGGCTGGCTCAGAACCATTATGCTACTCTGAGCAAATAAAAGTGAGGAAGATAATGTCTGACCACCAAGAGATAAGAGTTTTTTGGTAGGGTGTTGATATGAACAGAAGTATGTCTGAAGGCTATAGAAGAGTCAACAACTTATTTAAATACCCGGCTGGCATGGCTAGAATAGATTCATGAGTGGAGCATCTAACTCAATCTGGAATACAAAGTATATTGGGATGAGGCTGGCAGGTGGCTGGAGAGGATGAGATGGACAGGTCATGGGCAGCTTCTTAGGCCAAGAACCTTGGGGTTTGTATTGCAGCTTCAAGAGTTATCCTTTAGATAGATCGCTCTGTCTGCATGTGCCAGATAGATATGAAAGGGGCAAAAGTGAGCTACATAGATAATTGTGGCAATTACCAAAATAATGCAGCCAAGGAAATATAAGGAAGAAATTACACTGGACTTGACAGTTGACAGTGAGTGAGGACCAAGATTTGTTTTAAAAGTAAAATTAGGATTTGTTTGATTGGATTAAAACAAAGGAGGGAAGGGGAGAACAATTAAAATTGACTCCCAGAGCTATAACTTGAAGCTAAAATGTTCCTCAAAGTCCTATGTATTAAAGGCTTGGTTCCCAGGCTATGGCACTTATGGGAGGTGGTGAAACTTTTAAGAGGTGGGGCCAAGTGGGAGGAAGTTAGGTCCCTGGAGGTGTTCCCTTACTGGGGGTACTGAACTCCTGCACTCTTCTGCTCTGTTTAACTTTCAGGTTGCCAAGATGTGAACAGGTTGCCTCCTCTGGCACGTGCTCCCACCATGACACTGTACCACCACACACCCAAAACAACTGGGTCAAACAACCGTGGGTTGAAAGCTCTGAAGCCATGAGTCAAACTATTCCTCCTTCTAAGATGATTATCTCAGGTATATTTGGTCACAGTGACAGGAAGGTGACTCAGAGTAGATGGGGATGGCACAGAAATACACGATAAAGTAAGTTTCAAGTACTGTATGTTGAATGGAGCCCTCCATGTCCTTTTACAGGGGATGCCCAGAAGGCATCTGAATCTATGGCAATGTCTCTAGTGGGGAGATCTGAAGATAAATGTGTGTGAATATCAGTATATGAATAAAGCTGTTCTAATCCAATGCAATCACCTTAAATTTTTTAAAAATCTAATTTGAAAGATCAGCTTTAAAGTATGAAGAAAATAGAAATCAGAATGTATGTTAAAACCTCTGTCATCAGCAACTTCCATTCCCAAAAGTGAGGAGATAACTTCATATAGAATTTTCAGAATAATTTTTCTTTATTTTTTTATCCCTTCTTTAAACTGGTTGCACCTCCTCGTTTGATTTAAACATTTCTTGGTCCTTTTACTGCTAATCTTCTATTAGTGTTTTAGTGTTCTTCCTTTTAAACCTACCTACTCTTTCTAGGTTTCTGGAGTACTATATATACCAAAAAAATACAAAGAACAACAACAACAACAACAAATAAACAGAAGATCACCAGTCATGAATTAGTATTGAGGTAGGCCAGTAAGCAACTACTTTAACAAGAAATATATGCATCTCTTTCAGTCCAGAAATTTCTACAGGTTTTTTCCAATTAAGTCTGTGATCCAGATGATAACATGAAGTTTTTATATATCTACAGGCCCTCATGTGTGAGCACGCATGCACACATGCACACACACACACACACAATGTACACAGACAGCTTTATGATGACTTTATTTCTATTACTATAAAAGATAAGATAAAGATCTTTAAAGGCAATATAGGGTTCTTACCTCAGATGAACCTTCATAATCTTTATATTCCAAACTTAGACCAACTAACTAAATGTTCAGTAGTGTGCTTTGATGAAGGCTGAGACACCATGCCAAAAAATCTTGGCCTCGGTGTCTACCCATTCTAATTTATTCTTACATTCCCACTTTGGCCTCAACTTGGTGTCAAGCCCCAGAAGGGCACAATTAAAATGTAAATATATTATCTGGAGTAATGATTCATCCTGCATTACATTTACTAGCATACTAGAATAATTATATTAGCTTCTGAGTCACTTGATAAGACTTCATGATAATAGTTTGGCTCATGAAACTTGGGTGGTAGGATGGAAAGAAAAGAATAGTTCAGAATATGAGGCAAGGTCTAGGATAAAAGGGAAGTAGGACCCCTTAGGGAGAAGAATGTCAAAAGCCAAAGGAATAAACAAATTTACGTAGAGCAATCTTACACAGACGATAAAAAAGTGCTTTCACTCTTGAGTCTCTGTTTTCGAGATGATTTAAAACATGGTCATTATTTGCCTGAAATCCTGCAGGAAACTTTGAATTATATAAGTACATATTGTACTAGTTATCTTAGAAATGTGATTGGGTTGCAATTATGTCAGTAAAGCCCTAACTACCAAAAGAAAATTGTATGGCATCTTCTATCATGCCTGGACAAATTTAGATGATTGAAAGCATAAACCAGCCCATATTTTATACTACATCTATGTAAAGAAAAGCAGATAAACCTTTAGTCCATGCATGCTGGATGCTAAAATAACTTTGGAACTATACAGTAGAAAGAGCATGCTCTGCAAGGAAAATGGACACTGAAAAACAATAGCAACCCTGCCTCAGCTGCAGTCAATATAATGTCCTTCAGCAGAGTGCTGGAAAGCTCCACATAGTGTAAAAAATCCAGCCTAAAGGTCAGTTTTTCTGCAAGTGACAAATAGCGTACACTTAACTACTTATGATAAGAAAACATTTCACATAATTCTTAAACTCAAATGGTGGTGAACTGTGTCCTTAGTTTGTGGGCGTGTGCAAATAGTACAACAAGCACTGAATCTTGTCTCTTGGAACTGTAAGTTTGCAGACTCAATAAAATTCCCTTGATTCTGGAACCTTCTAACAGTACCCTTAATTTTATAAGAGATGCTTGTCAAAGTACCTAATATAATCTCTGATACATATTAAGAGCTTGTTAAGTGTTGGTTAAATCTTTTTTTAAGGATGTTTTTATTGGTGTGTGTGTGTGTATATATATATATATATATATATATATATTTATTTTTTTTTTGGTACTGGGGATCGAACTCGGAGCCTTGCGCTTGCCAGGGAGGCGGCAGAACCACTGAGCTAAATCCCCAGCTTATTGGTATATTTTAGGTATACATGATAACATTCACCAAAGGGAATTTGTACCTGTACATGATATAGCTTGCTTCTTTTGTTTCCCATTCCCCTCCTCTACCTTCAATTTCTCTTCCCCTCCTTATTTATAAAAGCTTTGTTTCCATTTTTTTACTTCTATTCTCTCTTTTTTTCTTATCTTTTCCTTCTTTTCCCCCTCCCCTTCGCTTGTTCTTCCATCTGAATCTAGGGGAAAAATCTAGTGATGCATCTAATGTTCCCATAACCCACAGTGAACCCTAAACTGGAGCCCATGTTCTGGCCTGTGTCTAGATGGGCCCCCAAAGCTTCATGTGGTCTTAGGTAGGGCTTATTCAGAGGTGAATGAATTACAGTGTGTGATTGATTCATGGTGCAATGCTAGGCTCAGGGGCACTAGAATTGAGGGTGTGAGTGCTACCCACCCTAAGTAATCTGCATAAGAGAAAGGGGCCAGGAAGATGCTATTGAGAGCCACCCCTTCCCTTGTTGCTTTTGCTGTCTTACACTGCTATGAACTGTTGCCCCTCTGCCACCCTGCCTTGGAGCCAGCTGATTACATACAGACTGAAACCTCTATGAACTGTAAGCCAAATAAACCTTTCTCCCTTTAACTTTGGGTGTTGGGTATTTTGTCTCAGCAACAAGAGAAAAGTAACTAACACAGCCCAGATTTCTCCACTTCCAAGCCAGGTGTGTCGTGATGTTCTAGGAGCTTTCACTGGTGGTTGCACATCCCCATGGTTTCTCCATTTGTTGGATCTTCCACTGTCAGCTACACCTCTGAATATGGACCTAAATTGTATTGATCATTTGCATTAAAAAAAAGATCACTTCTTGGCTTAAATAAAATTTTATTTATGCTGCTTTTCATAAATTTGTCCTGTAGGGAGTGAAGGCATTAATGTGTTTGTTTCATCCTGCATCTCTTTCTAATTGGGAGACTAATAGTACAGATCACATTTTCATATACCATAACTATTAAGAATTTGAATTTAAATTTTAAAACTGCAAGACTCTAGAAATCGAATAATTAACTAAATTCTGACTGTTAGAAGTTTCTTGGTGATGCACAGTTTGCATTTAATTGCAAAAGAGCTTGGACCAGGGATGTAGCTCAGTGGTAGAGTGTTTGCCTAGCATGCATGAGGCCCTAGGTTCAATCCCCAGTACTGGAACAAAACAAAAAAAAAGAGCTTTACCTAAGTCATTAAAAATAACTCAATTTTGTAATCAACTGGATATTTAAACATGTATAATAGGGATATACTATTAAACATTTTTTTCAAATCCCATTTTAAGGTGGCCACCAAATTTCTTTATAAAACAACTACCCAATAATTCATTGTTCTCTCCTTGGTGTTTACTTTTACTATAAAAAATCACAGTTAAGTTTTTATACACTCTAAATCTCCTATAAGGTAGACTTTCTAAAACATAGAGAAAGGGAGAAACAAAATACAATAAAGTTCATTGGATTTGTTATTTACAAATACTCCAATACCCACTTTCAGATTAGTTCTCAAACTTTAATATATCTCTAAAGACTCTCTGCTTTGATAAATCAGGGACAGAATCTATGAATTTCCATTTTAACAACAGAGATAATTTTGACACCCATGGTCTGTAGACCTCACTTTAAGCAACATGAATTTGGCCCTCTGCTATGGGGTCTCCCACAAAAATAAAATAAAACAAAGATTAATGTGTTGGTTCTCAGCCCTAGCAGCACAGCAGAATCACTAAGTCTGGAGCTATTTCTCCTGGTGATTCGGGTCAAGTCAAGGTGAGAAATCAATGGCTCAAAAACCACGACCAACTAGACAGTAGTGTGGCACATTCTGTTATGTTGCTCGTAGAATAAGTCACAATTGAAAACCAAACCTTGCATTTTGAAGTGACACCACTGACATAAACACTTTGATTAAATTTCTTCATATTTCGTTCCTTAGCAACTTGCAACAAGAATGGGCAACTCTCAGAGTGACCACCCACATAGGAGAAGACACATTCTACCTTAGTGTCCAAAAGGACTACAAAATTTAGGAATGCCTTTATAGCAGCAAAGTTTTCCACCCTCTGCATTCTCTACTTTTCTGATCTAATAGCTTTGTGTGAGTGTTGAAGAATCCAGTCCAATGAGTCCTGAAATAGTGGTCCCTCAAATGCATCAGAAACTAGAAAATGAAGAGTCCATTTGCACAGCCAGCTTTACTACCCCTTCCTCACTCCCCTTTCTATTATTTGTACCAAAGTATGGAGAGCAAAGAGGAGGAAACTTTATTTACTCCCATACAGAGCATGAAAACTGCACCACTATGATGAAATATGTCAAAAGAAAACCAAGAGGTGAAAAAATTTGAAAATTAAAGAGATTAACTTGCAAAGATTTGCAAAGGAAGCCAAACTTTAGAAAAACCAGCTCAAGGCTCCATTTAATTTGTGAACTGAGTTAGACAGGATGCCCCTGATTTTATTTGTCTGTTTATCTCAGTGCGGACAGTACTTTTTTTCCTACGAGACAGGATGTGTGTCCTTAACCTTTACTGCAAGAGGGCAGGCATTGTGATGATTTTTATGCTAACTACCCTTGTTACTGTAATTTTTCAATTCAATTATATTACATAAGATGCACTTTGAGAATGAAAAGGGTTGCTTGTTTTTTAAAATTTCATCTTAGCACTTTGATAAATATCTTGATAAAGGAAACAAAATATTTTCCATAACTATGCCATATAATTTCCAAATGGAACAAGGACTCACATGTGAAAAATAAATTCACAGAAGTATCAGAGAAAAACACTGTTGATAATTACTTTATAACCTTCAAGTGCTTCCCTATAAATCAAAATCCCAAAACCATATAAGAAAAAATTGATAAATTCAAGTACATAAATGCTCAAAAATATGCAGGATAAAAAATAGAGGCGATGATATAAGATAAGCAACAGACTGTGCATATTATATAAACATGTTAGCAACAGATGTTAGCATATTATACAAAAAGGGCTAATCTGCACATGTTAAAAGTTCATAAAAATCCTTAGGAGAAAAACCAACCAATAATAGAAAATATGGAGAAAAGCTAGAAATTCACAGAAAGGAATAACTGACTTTAAAACATGTAACTTCGTATCAACTCCACTACCAACAGGAACAAGAACCTAAATGTACTATGTACTAGGCACTAGGCCAGCTCCTCACATATATTAACACAAGGCAATTATGAATTATGATTGTTCTCTGAAGTATATTTATGAAGATATACAGGCAGAAAAAGTTATGACACTTGCCCAGGGTCACAGAGCTGATAAGTGGTGGAACCTGGATTTAATTCCGAATTCCCGGCTCCACTGTCTTAACCATTATGCATATTTCCTCTCTTAACAGAAATGTACATTAAAACTACATTGAGATACAATTTTTTACCTCACAGACTGACAAAAATTTTAAAGTTTGCTGATATAATCTCAGCAAAACAGCAGAGAACACAGACTCTAATAAATGCCCAGTAAACTATGAACAGTTATAGCATCTATTGGTGTGATCCAGGAATCCCACTTCTGGAAATTTATCCTCGCATATAATTGTTCACATGTGAGATTACTTTTTCTGAGGTTATTATTTCCATAGCACTTTTTATGATAAGAAAATATTGGAAAATTTCTACATGTCCAGCATGCCACAGCCACTGAATGGAATATTATTCAACTATAAAAAACAAAGCAGTATTCTATCTAACGACATGAAACAATCTCCAAGACATAACCAATGCTAAAAGCATGGTGCATAACAGTGTGTATATGCCGAGACCCACACAGCGTTGGGTCCAAACCTGGAGCGAGCAGCAGGAGATGAAGAAGAAACAAAGAAACCACAACTACTCTTGAAGTTTGGAACCAGGTGGAACCATAGCTTGTCGGGAGCTAATGGCCACCTGGAGCACGACTTGTTCTTTAGAGTGGAAGGCAAACAGGAAAAGAAGGTGGGCCAAATAGTGCTACGTGGCCTACATGGCCTACGTGGCCTAGGCAGAATGTAGCATGATTGTTTCGTGATCAGGGCACGCACAGGAAGGGAACAGGGAAGGATACACAATGTAACTGTCTGCTGGGGCTGTGCCATCCAGGGTCTACAATCTTAGTCAAACAGACCTGTTTGACTCTCTAATCTATGGAGGAGAAAGGGAGTAGGGAGGGGAAAGGGAATAGGGAGGAGGTGAAAGACCATCTTCAGGCTCGGCCCAAGGCATGTATAATGGGTTTTGTTTTATTTTGTTTTTTATATAGAAAAAAGAAATAAAAAGATGTTTTTGTCGTGTGGTCTAGGGAACAGAAAGATTCTGAATTCCAGACTCAGGTATATCCTCAAAGGATGTTGAATTAACATCAAAACATGGCAGATATATATGAATAGATATAGATACAGATATATTTGAGTTAAAATAAGATGACTATGAATGCAGTATCTTCCTATGAGTCTCTGCTCTAGCCAAGTTTGTCAAGTTTGTTTCAGCTTAAGTGATGTGATTTGTGGGGTTTCAGGTGATATGCTAGGAAATGTTCTTTCTGCCAAAGAGACCCTCCTCTTATTGCTGTCATCCACTAGCCAAGTGGGAAACCTGTTTCTGCTGACCATCTGCTCCCTGTTTCTGCTTCTGCAGTTTCTTCTTTGGATTCCTATTGCTCTCTATTATTCAGAAACACTCTTATTCGTGTTCTTCCTCAGCTGTCTAGTGACACTTTAAGTATACAAAACACACTAAAGCAATCTAGTTTTTTTAAAGGACTCCGTTTAAATTTGCTGTGGTCCAAGTACTTAGGTTCCCCTTAACATGTTCCTCATGTTAAAACTTAATCACCACTATGATGGTATCCATAGGTGGGGCCTTCAGGGAGTTGATTGGGTGTGTCAGTCACCTTGCCCTTTGCTGAGACACAATACCCAACAACCACAACTTAAAGGCAAAAAGATTTAATTAGGCTTACAGTCTCAGATGATTTAGTCCATGGATGGCTGGCTCCAAGGCAGAAACATCATGCTAGAAGTTTCTGACAGAGCAAAGTTGCTTAGTTCATTGTGGCTGGGGAACACTGCCATAGAACAAAACATTACCAAAGAGGAAGAGGTGAGGAACCAGGCATAGGCCCGCCCAAGGCCATCCTCCATGACCCACTCAGACACACTTGGAAGTGTGCTTCACTAATCCCCTGGACAGATCTCAAAGAGAATGAAGTTGACAATCCACCCTACCGTTCATATTAGGTAGTGAGAATGAAATCCTTATGATTGAAATTAGTACCCTTATAAAACAGGCCCAAGGGAGCTCATTCATGTCTTCCATCATATTAAGACATAGCTAGAAGGCATCATCTATGAACCAGAAAATGGCCTCTCATCAGACACTTTATCTTGATCTTGTTTTTGTTTTGGTACTGGGAATCAAATTCAGGACCTTGCGTTTGCCAGGCAGGCATGGCACTACTGAGCTAAATCCCCGGCCCTATTTTGAACTTAATCATGGACTTCTCAGCCTCTAGAATTGTGAGAAATAAACTTCCATTGTTTATAAGCAACTAATGTATGGTATTTTCCTTTAGCAGTCCAGACTGACTAAGACAAGTGTCATCCAGAGAAAATAGATTTTCATTACCTTTATTCTACTTCACTAAATAATTTGGCCAAATTATATTATTATACCATATTTTCTCATAACAGTATACTTTGTCCTGCTTCTTTTTTTTTTTTTTTTTTTTTTTTGGTACCAGGGATTGAACTCGGGTCCTTGAGCTTGTGAGGCAGGCGGCAGAACCACTGAGCTAAATCCTCAGCCCTGTCCTGCTTCTTAAAGTAAACAAATGTATGATTTTTTTCTGGAAGTAGCCTAATCAAACAACCTCCATAAATATTTTATTTTAAAATGAGCCTTTTTAAGGTCAATTTTTTATAATTTATGAAATAAATTATTTATTTTAGAAAATACCTTCATAGAAAAATAAGTACATAGTTGGCTTCTAAGTAAAGCTACTTTAGAAAATATGCTTATGTAAGAAGCAAACCATCCCTAAAATATCTTAATTACCTGTCTAGAAGTGAATTTTGCAATCTCCAAAACACAGAAAACTTATTCTTTGGCACTAGAGTAATAGGCTCCTTTTTGAGTGAATTTCAATATGTTTTGACTTCCAGTACCTTTAATGTAAAGTTCAAACTACTACTCAGCCAATATGCCAATAAAATATAAAAAGTAGATATCTTTATATGCTTCAATAGTGATATGTCTAGAAATATGTAATAATTACACACAAATACATACAAAGAATGGTGTTATTATTTCAAGAACATACTTAGAGAAGGTTTTTGCAAATGGTATTTTTATTACACATCTGCATCTGCTTCACTGGAGAGTAGATTGTCGTATCTCTTAATAGTACTAAATCATTTCCTGCCTTAAAGAGCCAATATTTTAAATCATGCATAGTAGAAAGTGCTACTCACAAACAGAGCACTATGGAAAGTCCGAAGCAAACGTCATTGCCTCTAGCTGAAGGTATCACATATAAGATGGGGTGATGTTTTGGGTTATTGTTGTCTAGTAATATGTTCCCCTCCCCTCACAGTATAAATTATTTATTATTTTGATGTATAATTAAATACAGTATTATTTTATGAAGGTTGGGGTTGACCCTGTGACTTGCTTTGGCCAAAGGAATGTTACTAAAAGTGATACTAGTAGAACTTTAAATGTGGTCATTTTTTACACTCATGCCACTATCTGTAGTTATTGGATGGAGAACCATGGAGACTTAGATAGATCTGAAGCAAAGCAACCTTGAAGCATCCCAGCTTACCCCAGCCTGAAACACAGGTGCCAGCAAGCCCAGTTGAGAGCAGCTGAGCCAGGCAGCCTGTAGACACCTGAGCATGGCATGTTGCTGGAAACCACGGAGATTTTTGAACTGGCTTGTCATACAGCAAATACTGACTGATAATAGGTTTTGAACTGGACATAAAAATGGATAAAATTTAAAGAACTCTCATGAAAATGAGAGAAAAGACTTCTCAGTCTGATGAACCATATGAGGAGAGACATCCTTCGCATTAATCACTCATCAAGAGCTGTCATTCTTTATAGTATTTTGTGTGTCTATTCATTTCTTTCCTTTCTAGCTACACTGACTCTAGTTGATTTCATCTTCATATCACACCTACTACTATGGAGTCTTCCTCCCTTAATCTCTTCTAGCTGTCCAATACATAAAAGATGAATTTATAGTACTGAAAGTGATGATATAAAGTCATTGAGAAACTTCAACACATCCCCATGCAAACTGAACTTAGCAATGTGTTGATCCATTTCTCATTTCTGTAGATATGTTCTTACTACTTATGCTATTGCAGCATTGAAAAACCTAAATCAGATATGATTCTCTCATCCAAAGGAACCTAAAAGCTCAAGGAAGAGATGAGCAAGATCAACTGTTCCATGGCAATAAGACAGGACGGTAATAGCAATGTAGAGGGAGCTGGCAGACTTTTGGGGCTAGGACCAAATACCTCCTCAAAGAAATGCATCAGCTAAAGCTTAGTGTTTGTTTTGCTTTGATGAGTAGAAATTAACTCCAGGAAAATGATCTACCCTGAAGGTATGTCCAACCCATGATTTACAGGTTGCATACGCCCTGGATAGCTAGTAATACAGCCCCACAAGATTATAGCCTTTTAATTTTATTATGTGATACTTAGTTATATTTTTCATGACTCAACTGCATGGTATATGAGTGTGTACTGCATAAAGACAAGAAAAGTTCATGTAAAGGAAACTGAGATGCAGTGTACTCACCTACACTCACCACAATCAGTCAAATAAAAACTTGAATGTATCAGATGTTAGGTGCATCTGCGCAATGTGTTTTGTAAAATGCAGCAATTGCTGATAATATTATTTCAACCTACATATGCAAGTGTGTGCCTATGAAGACAGGCATTTACAGTTATTAAATAGACTTGTAAAATTTCTTATTTAATTATTAAACCTAGGCTCAATGTATTGTAAAACAAAGTAAGTCAAAATATTAAAAGGCAGTTTTGTTATTTACACCTATGAATTATATTATGCATTTTATATGCTGCCCAAGACAATTCGTCTTCACTCAGTGCAGCCATGCAAACCAAACGACTGGACACTCATGATCTACAGGGTTATTATTCTTATGTATAACAAAACAAGGTAAGATTAGCAGCACATTCTGGGAAGAGTAAATAGCATGGCTGACTACACCAATGGTGAATCAGCACAAAGGTGCAGAATAGGAATCAAAGTTACCTATAGGGAAGAGAAGTGGTAGCCTGCTATTAAGCCATTAGACCTCTTCTAAACTCCATGCCCTATGCTTCACTTATAACTATTGTTTCTGTTATCACTTAATAAATCAAACTTTAGGAATGAATAAAATATGGACGGGGTCAGTTTACACATTTAATACAATAATCTTAAATATCATCTTTATACCAACACAAGCAGCAAAGTAGGAGGAGGAAAACACCAGCAAACTAGGAACCAGAGATGAGTTTTGCTATTGGTTCCACTTGTCTAAGACCTGGTTAACCAGTCGGGTGACCATGACCGAGATATACACATTCCCCAAAAATCCAGTCCTCTCAAAAATACAAAGTAGGTCACATTTCCTAGTTACTTATATTTAAGTATAATCAAATAATACATGTGAAAGTTATTTCCAATCCAGAAAATGCCACACAGAGTCTAAGCATTTCTACTCAATGTAAGAGAATGCACATTTTGTACAATGCCAATCCCAATTTATCAAAAGTAATCACTGGCTCTCTTAGTGCTCCTGAGTGGCTTCATGAATGATAGTATGTATCTTCTAAACTCACTGTAGTTCAAAGCTGAATTTCACAAACATGCCGATAGCCCAGAGCTACACTTGTCACTAGAGACATTATGCAAGGAAGTGGGAAAAAGTTTAGGAAAAAAGTTTAAAATTTATAAATTATAGGTCATGGTCTTAAAGAAAAAAGAGAAAGCTAAAGCAAGACAACATAAAACCAAAAAAGTGAGCAGTTAGAGCTCCAGAAAAAACAGAACACTATGAACATTACAAAATAATAGCTAGAACAGAAGCAAAAACAAATAGAATGAATTGAGCTAAACAGTCAGGTACACCAAAGAGAAGCTGGAGAAAATAATTAAAGACAAAATGGAAAAGAACTAAAAACTGACTTTATAAAAGATATATGGAGAACAGATAAAAATTCCTAATATAAGCATAATAAACATCCAGAGAATTTGAGTAAATGAAACAGACAAAATGTTAATATATACTGAAACGAAATCTTTTTTGAGATCTACACTTGAACTTTTCAATCAAAAAGGCACACCAAATTAACATAACCATAGTAAAATTTTCATACAAAATATAGTTTTTAAAAAACATGCCATATCCCACAAAAAAGACAAATAGTGATATAGAGAAACCAATCCCCAAGTATGTGTTGATATTAAACTTTAAGAAGGAGAAAAGAGTCTAATTTTTTGGAATAATCAAGTTGATCTCATCCTACACAGTGACATGTAGTAACAGAGGACTTTAGTATGAGATCTGAAAAGTTAAAGGGGAAAAATGAGTTCCAATGAACTTGTACCCTTCCAAGTTACCTTTTTAGTAAGAAAATAACAAACAGACTTTCTCAAACTTGCACAAAATCTACTTTGAGTTTTTTTTTTGGTACCGGGGATTGAACTCAGGTCCTTGCGCTTGTGCAGCAGGTGGTGAAACCACTGAGCTAAATTCCCAGCCCTAAACTTGCACAAAATCTAGGAAAACAGCACTTCTTGAAAAAATTACTAAAAATTTCAAAACAAACAAAATGAATGGCAGCAAACTTTGGATTCATTGAAATAGCAGAAAATTATTAGGTTTAACTACCATTAGAATTTTGTAAGACTGTTATAAACCCTGATGATATCATAAGATTGTAACTAACAAAAAATGTAAGATGGGAAAGAGGAAATTAGAAGTGGGTCAATATCCTCAGCTTTTATATCAAATAGTCAACTCTGTCCAGTATTGATATGAGTGGCTTAAATATATTCCTTACTTAATAGTTTCATATGCATCTTTTCTTCTTCTGATTGTCTTTTTATAAATTAATATTACTTGTAAGAGTATCATTTTCCTGAAGTTCAGCAATTCTTTAGCTTACTTTAGGTTTGTCCTTTATAATAAAATAAAATGAAACATTTTAATTAAAATATTTATAGTATGATCTATCTATTAATTATTTTCATATGTACATATAAATAAAAAATCTGAAATAGTATATACTTAGTACTACCCATGACTATTTCTGAATAGTTGAATTTGTGGTGGTTTTTCTTTTGCTTCATTTTAAAAATGATTTATTCTTTGTAAATAGGGAGGGATGGAGGGGTTGAAGGGAGGACTGGGCAAGGGTGAAAAATAAGAACCAAGAGAGATTATGTAAAGGTGCAAATTTCCAATGATGAATGTCATTATATTGTATACCTAAAATGTACCAATGATTAGAATGAATAATCGAAAATGCAAAATAGGAAGAAAAGGTCCAAAGGGGTAGGGGTAGTGGGAGGGGCAGGGGAAAGGAAAGAAGGGAAAGGAAAAATGATGAGAAATGGAAAAAACGGAAATAAAGTCTTTGTAAATAGGGAAGGGTGGAGGGCATGAAGGGAGGGCTGGGAATGGGGAAAAAATAAGAACCAAGATGCATCATGTAAAGGTACAAGTTCCCAATGAGAAATGTAAATGTGTTGTATACCTAAAATGTACCAATAAAAGAATTTAAGAAAAAAAATGATTTATTTTAGCACTTGAAGTTTTATTTTTAGTGTACTATTTTTATAGAAATTGCAGTCTTTTAAGTACAACTAAAGGCATAAAAGTAGACCAAAGTAGAAAAAGAATTATACTAAGATCTGAAATAAGACAATTCCTAATAACCAGCTCTAAATTTGCCTCAGATTTTCCTTCCTAGTAGCAAGGTAAGTAAGATAAGATAATGAGTTACATGTTTTTAAAGTATGGCAAAAGAAAGCAGAACAAAATTATCTTGCAGGAAGTAGACTGATGTTAATTGAGTAGCTACCATATACCTAACACTACATTATGCAGTTTTTGCAACTCCATGAAATTTTATTATCTTATTCGTCAAAGGAGCAAAGCCAGCTAAGTAACTCGATATGGAGGTCACATAGCTAATCAGTGACAATGCCAAAATGAGAACCCAATTCTTATGATCTCAAAGGCACACTTCACTCCCTTCCAATCCTCTGCATCCTAATCTCTCAACACTAAGAGGAATTCTTCACATTTATCCTTTTACCATAAACAGTGCTCAATTGCTGCTATATAAAAATTTGCAGTTAAACCCAGCTCAAAAACTACTAAGGTTCATAGTAATGCTCTTAATCTATATAGAGGACAACTGAACCTGAGCTTTAGGGAATAACCTAATGACTGGTAAAGGTTATACCAGGGCATTGCAAGGACAAGAAAGTGCCAAGTCTAGTATTGTTTAAATAAATAATGGGAAACAGAAAACTATGCACAACATTTCTTAACCCAAGTCTTTTTTTAAACACTAATTTGCATTCTACTTGCTTTAAAGATTCTTACGAAGTTCTAAAGGGGAGCAACTATGATAAAGAAAATAGGAGTTAAAATCAACAAAACTTTTCAAACACAGTTCATTGAACATTATAGCCTCTATTTAAACTATAATTATGTACTTTAAATACTCCCAAGACATTTTGCAATTCAAACTCCCTTTTGAAATTCCAATTTCTTTTACAAGTAATGTTGAACATAATAAATTTAGTGTATCCTACTTTGAACAAAAAGGGATTAACAAATGTATAAATATAATCTCACCTGTAACAATTAACTGTTTTTATACACTAAGTTTGCCTTTAGATAGTTATATAGAGATGAGTAAGATAATATGAATACTCACAATGACTGCTTTTTCATACATCTCCTATTACTTATAACTTCTCTTTTCTCAAGTACTTCACTCATTCACTCATACCTTTACCTATGTACTATTACTAAGTTGCTACTGAGTGCTATGAGGCAGGATGATAGGCTAGTGATCAAGACACAGAACAAGGTGATCCTCTGAGAATTCACAGTTCATTGAACAAGTAATTTGTAAACAGTTAGTCATGAATCAACTTTATGACTAAGGGCCGGGCCATAATAGGGCTATTAAGCCTACAGATGACAACTAGTTGGAGTAACCAAGGCAGACTTCACAAAGGGGTTGGCCTTTGGCTTCAAAATACTATGAGGAAGCAGGGGCTTTTGGTAGGCAGAGAAGTGGGCAGAGAATATATGATGCCAAGGAGGAAAGTATGGCTTTCAGAACATGAGAGTTTGTACAAGGTGATCCTCGTCCAGTGTCACATAAATACTTATTTGCTACCTTGCAGATATAAATATGCACAGTATGGCTAAAAATAGAGACTTCCTTGTGTTTCTCCCATTTCTTCCAAGGCTGTGCTGTTTACAGAGCTTCCTGTACATGAGACAGAGTGACAGTACAGGAGGTAAAGGTCAGAGAATGAATGCAAGGCCTCTCAATGACTGACTGTGCCTGAGTACCTTCTCCTCCAAAAGCCTTCCCTCAGTCCCTCATCTCCCTTACACCCTGGCCCTGACTTCCTACTGAGCCAAACTTCTAGAAAGCTTAGTTCAATCTCAATGCAGTATTGTATCTCCAGTACCTTAGTTTCCTTTTATTTGTCAACATAGGTAACCTAGATTTTACCTGGCACCATCTCATTCAATCTTCTAGGACTATTACTATCCCACTCATTGTATATCTTTCATTACTTATCTAACTTAAGCCCTCACAAGAACCTGGCACCATTTATTACTCTTTTCTCTGAAACAATCTTGTCTCTGGGTGATCTATACCTCTACCTGAAGCTCAGTTCTTATAGTTGGATTCTCATTCTCTCCTTGCCTCTGATACCCTTTTAACTCTTTTCTCATTTGGCCCTTTTCTAGGTTACCTTATCTATTGGCTTCAATATCATCTATTTGCTGAATATTACCAAATCTATACTTTTTGACCATGCCACTCCAGAAATCGGTACCCAAATTTTCAAAGGTCTATATAAATCACCCGGATAGCTTTGAAACCCTTTAAAGTATCCAAAACTGAAGTTGTGATCCTGTATTTTCTGCAATCAAATCTATTAAGGCAAATTCTTTATCTACATAAAAATTTTTTAAATATTTGAAGAGGCATTCTACCCTCCTAAGATTTCTGTTACAAACCAAATAAACAGTATTACTTATCTATATGTCAAATTAATAGTAATTTCAAACCAAAAGAAATGATAAACCTCTGAATGCTGAGAAGAAATGGTACACTAAGTTTATAAAGTTCAAAATGGTTCCTAAAGTTCACTAATACAATTTCAAACAAAGATCAGTTACCGTTTACCCAATGGTCTTTATTGTTATGTGCAAATATATGATAATATTTAAAATACATACATTCACATTACTGTGATTTTAAGCAAATGACTAATATTTTTAAAGAAAAAGATGATCAAGCCCCACTGAGACATGTTGTTCAGAATATAGAGAAAAGTATTACTGACATGTCTTCAAAATGATAATTTAGATATTTATTACTCATGGATATAATCTTTCAGTTTCTTAGATTTCTAGTCAACATGTACAATCCCTGATTCTTAATGAAAAATATGCAAGATAAAGTATATAATGACAACTATTGTCAAAACCAGCAGTTTCCAAATGTTTAACCACAAATTTTCACTAGTAAAAATTCAAAGATATGTATGTGATAAAAAATACAGTTAATACCAAATTTTTAAAAATGTTATTACAGTAAAAGACACATTCCCATTAATCTCCCTTAAAATATTCCTCCTCACTTAAAACTCACTTATACCACCATTCTTTCAACTTTCAGAAACAACTCTGGAAGTCCTCTTTCTTGTCTTTAGTTGTACGGTCATGTATGCCTTGATAGCCTAAAGTAAAACAAAATGTTTATCTTTTATGGTCATTTTGACTTTGGGTAAGAGCCATAAGTCATGTAGTACCAGATCTGGTGAATAAAGTGGATGAAGACACACTGTAATGTTTTTACAAGCCTGCCTTTCTGTTGGATCACACTTGGAAACAGCATTCACCACATCTTTGACCATACTTCATAAAGACACCCACGAAAAGGACCCCCAGAACTGCTTCAGAAAGTGGCAAGAATGATCAAAGTGTGTTTTTTAAATGAGGAAGAGTAGGTTGAGAGGTAAATGTCAATGTGTCTTTTACTATAATATTTTTAAGAATTCACTACATCACTCAACATATTATATGCAAATTGTGCTTTAATAATACATTACATATTATATGACATGTACAAGAAATATACTTTCAAAAGTGAGAAATTAAATATTAGAAATTCTATTTTTTTCTCATTGCTCAATAGATTTATAACTCTAGGGGATATTGTCTTCTGTACTCCACTGTTGTATTAGTCTGTTTTCTATTGCTATAACAAAATACCTGAGGGTACTAATCACCTTTCTGTTGCTGGAACAAAGTATCTGACATACACAACTTAAGAAGGAAAGAGGTTTTTTGCTTATGTTTTGAGTGGTTTCAGGCTGCAGTCTGCCAGCTCCAAGGAAGAAATAGCATGGCTATTTCATGGGAAAGCTGCTTTCCTTATGGCATACCAGAAATAGAGAGCAAGAAAAACCCAAGGAAAAGAAGGGGCCAGGGACAAAACTATATCCTCCCAAGTTGTACACCAGTAACCACCTTTCTCCAAGATGACCCCAACTCCTAATAGCACATTCAGCTATGAACTCATAGCTGGGCTAATCCATTGATGAGTTACAATCTCCATGATCTAATCACCTTCCAAAGCACCACCTCTGAACACATGAGCCTTTTGGGTGGATATTTTGATCCAAACCATAAATCTGAGGATGAGATTATAAAGACCAGAGAGTTATTTAGCTCATAGTTTCAGAAGCTGAAAGTCCAAGATTGAGTGTTTCCATCTGTCCCATCTCTCCTAATGTCCAACCTAGCTGCACTACAACATGGCAGACAGCATCATGACAGGAGTGTTTTTGAGAGGTAGAGATCATACAATGAGGTAGGAAGCTGGAAAATGGGAAGGGCCCAGTCTTGCTCTTTTTATTACAATCACTTTATTACCCTCTAGTATGCCCTCCAACAACACAAAGCCCCCAAAACATGTGCACCTTCAGGGGAGAAATAACATCCAAACCACAGCAACTAATATAAGCAAACATAGTCACCAAATGTCTTCCTATATTTCCAGCTACACACATTTCTCAAATCTCTGTCAAAGACTTACATAAAGTCTTACATCTTATTATAAAAGAGAGTTTAACCCACTTTCCCTCCAAAATTCATCAACAATGCTGGCCTAAATCAGCCCTTACCTAAAGCTCTCAATTTCCTCTCTTTTCAAGCCTATTTCTTACAACTTATAAAGCACTGACATATTCTACCCAGAATCTCAGTAGCAAAACAAACAAACAGACGAACAAAAAACCACTTGAACATGATACAAAGGTAAAGGGACAATGCTATTTCCAGTCTATAAGATTTAGGAATAAGGTAAGTGCCACCTCCTTTAGAACATTGACTTCAAAAGTTTTCCATCTATCTACCATGTACTATGACTTTGCAAGGACAGTTAATCAAATAAGAAGCTGAGATAAAAAGTAAAACTCAAACTTGGAGAAATAAGGTTTGAAATTTTCATCCATGAGAATGCAGAGTACCAATTAACCCAGTTCAAAAACAACCCATCAACTTTGAAAATAAATCAAAAGAAAGATTGAATTTCTTTTTCAAATTAATTTAGTACATACTTCATCATTTGAAAGAATGAACAATTGCCAGAAATAAAATTGGCATACTTATGGCTTCACAAAAATGACTCCATAATTTTCTAAAACAGTAAAATAAAGCCCAAGTTCATAAATAATCCTGAACTTTAAATTATTAGGAAATTAATTACTATTAGAAAATTAAGTTATTAGGAAATTATTAGAAAAAAGGATTCAATAATACTTTTTTCCTAAATAATCCTACAAAAGTCCATATTTGTACCATAGTTACATAAATGTATAATGTAAAATAAAGTACTGTATCTCCAATTTATATCTTATCACACAGTTCTGCGGTTACCAACCCCTATTTTTGTCTATGTGCATCACTAAAAACACAAAGGTTATTTTTTTTCCATGACAAGGAATATTTATCTACAATATGAGGAAGAAATCTCTTCAAAATGACTTTGATCTCTTCTTGTAGGTTGACAGTCAAAAAATGTTTGTTACACCTGGATGGTCAAGTGTTTCAACTCACGTGACAGTTTGCTTTAAAGATCTAATAGCTTTAAATATCTTTTCTTGGAAATTAGACAAATAGGAAATATCTCCTGTTTCCGAGAAGCTAATTTAGTATAGTATGCTATTTTAAATTATAACCTCCTGTTTGTTTGATAAAATTAAGGCTGGAATACAGCAATGTTTTTAGATGGCATTAAATGAAAGTAATTAATGTTCTTTTAAAAATATTAAGAAAGTAAATTAAAATACAGGTGATGAAAATAGATATGTTGAGAAAAATATATCCCTCTAAGTTTTTTTTTTCTTGAGAGCATAATTTTTATTTTTCCCAGAAATCTGGGTTTAGTAAATAAGAACTTTATTCTTAGTCTGGTTGCCTTCCTGATTACTAAGTCTTTCTAAATTAGAGCAAGCAATTTCTCTTTGTTTTACCTAATATTTGAAAATGGCAAAAAAAATCCCCTGGGTCACTGAAAATTATCCTTTCATTCCAGCCGCCTGTTTCAAGTCAGTCAAAACATTCCAAACTTCAAAAGGAAAGCTCTGCCTTCTTAGACCATTTTGGTGTCCCTCTATGGTTGGCCTAGGAGGGATCAGTTATTTGGATAAATTAATTTCTGGAGCCTGCTGGCCTTCTAGAAGACCTCAATGTCTGACTGCAAATTAGTTCTACTGAACATGAAGAAATCCCTGGACAGGGTAGAAGAAATAAATGGTGATAAAATCTAATACTACAATGTTTGTAATGTGATTTTATTCTGCTGTATAGCTTGTAAGCACAGTTAATGTTGAATTAAATATTTTAAATTTTTTAAAAAGGGGGCATGAAAGCAGAAAATCAGATCAGTATCCAAGTCACAGCAGAAAAGGCCAACTTTCTAATAAAACCTCTAGCAGGAACCTTTTATGAGAACAAACAAAAATGTCCCAGTTTTCCACAAAATCAATTACATATTTACATTACAGATACACACCCCTCAGTGGTCACCCTCCTGAGACAGGAAGTCACGCACTTGAATTCTGCTTCGTCTGCGCTCTGAATAAACTGTGGCAGCCCTGGAGTACTGTGCCTTACAAGTGCCTTAGTTGAGTTTACTCTAAAGGAAGAGAAGCCTGTGAGCCAAAACTAACAAACAGGGCCCCTCAAGCGGAACAATGGTCCAGAAAACTCAGCAAAAAAGAAAATAAACTTCATTGGCAGTTTGTTTTTTGACTGTTAAGAGCTTAGCTACAACTCTATCAAGATTTTTAAGAAGGTAAGAAATTTCACACATACTGCATTCTCACAGCTGCTTGAGTTTATAGTGCAAATGTATCATCTTGTCTTGCCGTGCCTAATCCACTTTAGGAGATAGTTGTATCTTTTCTTTCCAAAGTAAACAGAACCACACCTCTGAGAAAGAGATGGAGAATACTTCCTATCCCACCTCCACCGCCCCAGGCTAGAGTTCAGGTTGAGTGAGCGCAGTGTAGCTCCCAGACCAGACCGCTAATTCTATCAAAGGGTTTTAAACAGCTGAGGTAATGAAGATCAGAAATAAAGCACGAAGCCGCGGACATTTGTTTAGATTCCATAATATATACATGTAAAAATGTATAACCCAAAAGAAATTAACCTAAAAAATAATATCTTAAAGCATTTTTTAAAAAATGTTCAATTCACGTCATTCTAAAATTTACATAAGGAATTGCAGCTTTAATGTCTTAGTTATCAGCTACAAATAATATTCTGGCTCCCAAAGGTCTGTGAATCTCAACATATAGCTACATTTGAAAAAGTTTTTTTTAACTATCACAAGACTGGAAGAGATAGAGTAACTATTCCTTCAATGGGACTCTTGTATCTTTAAAAAGAACAAACAAAAAACCCTTTTTTTTCTAACAGAGACTGTGTTAGTACCACTTAAAGAATGTAGTATAGTTAATAATAGATGGGAATGAATAATAAAAGAGAACATATATAATGCAATTAAATAACATCCACAAATAGTGAGGAAAGAACTTAAAATGATTGCATATAATACTTTCCTTCATATCCCAAATTTGTTCTCAATATCAATTATACTTCAGTAACATGGAATTAAGGCTATTATGATATTTATGAATTTTATTCTAATTTAACTAAAAATACTCAGACTGTAATTTTTGATAAATTTGGAACATAAATAGGAAGTGATTCCTACGTAAACAAATCATTTCAAAGTAAAACAAAGATTCCTCTGTAGATACTCTATAGAAATTTCTAAAAGTAGAAGGCACGGAAAAGCAAGCATCTAGCAATTGAAGAAATCATTGTGGAATTCCCTTCTGTAAAACTTTAAATGGGGAAATATATAGTCTCTTGACATTTTCTGAAACTATGAAAATCTAAATATACTTCTCTTTCCTCCTAAATGCACAATAAATTAGGCACATTCTTTGTAGACCATAGATCAGTGGTTTCCAAACATTTCACAAGCAAAACCCTGTTGTACTTTTCTCTCAAGGCTGCCCAGATTTTGAAATTTTTCATTACTTATTCGCCAGACAGTCAGTTACACTGTTCATTTTAAGATCAGATTTGTAACTATCCATCTGAACATCTGTTAAAAAGACAATAAGGGAAAGAAAGTAAAAGAGAAAAGAAAAGTAACAGTATTATTACCACTTTGTGACCAGTTAATACTTACTTTGCTTAATTATGGGCCTTGCTTAATTATGGGCCGATAAGTAATTTTGCTAGATAGTAAAAAAAATGAAGGGACTTGACTATATTTGAAGGCTCACAGAGGATTTGAAAGATGGTAATAAATATCAGAAATATTTCTAATCTGTATGTATTTTACATGAACCTTTCTGGAAAAATATAACAAGTCTTCTTTAAAAGTATATGCTAACCCCAAAGGAAGAGCATTGCATATTTTGCCTCCTTGAGTGTGGAAAACCCATCTTGATCCTTATAGCCTCACTTCCTTTCATTAAGCACTAGGTAATAAATCTTGTATTCATGAAGGGATTTTAAAGGTAACCCAGTTTCACCTTATTCTCTAGCAGAAGTCTCCAACAGATTATCACCAAGTAATAACGAGCTAAACTTGTACATGTAAAGTGCTTCAAACAGACATTGCTCTACAGTAAGTCTCACACACGCTACTTTGTAGTAACCAGTACTGAACATTTCCAAGCACAGAACACCAACACCTCCCAAAAAAGAGCCTCCAGCTCCTTTCATCTCATCCTGTAACTGGTAGTGTTTAAGGACTGTTATTAGTTTAATGACTTAAAACAAACAATGTGTGGAGAATTTATCAGTACAAACATTATTCTTCTCTTTCTTTCTTCCTAGTATCCGGGATTGAACCCTTAACCTCCAAATAGAGCTATATCCCTATCTCTTTTTGTGTGTGTTTGCTTGTGAGAGTCTCACAAAGTCACTCAGATTGGGCTCAAACTTGTGATCATCCTGCCTCGGCCCCTCCTTTCTCATTTTTTAAGATGTGTGAGAATAGTATAAGAATTTTGGACCCGGTCTCCCAAAATAATACCAAAATCTATTCAACTCTTAACTGGCAGTGTAGGTAAAAGCCATTTACTTCAGTTAAATTGCAGGTCCCAAAAAAGTTAATAAAAGTTGCAAAAATGTTTGTGCCACTTTGCCCCAAGAAAGTCCCTACAGGTTTCAAAGGCTTAAGTATGTTCACTGTAGAATCTCATCACCCATTGGTGTGAACTAGTCCAGTTACTTCTTCTGCTGCCATTACTGATAGTTGAGTAAATTATAATCCTCATTCAGTGTCACAAATAGATTGCGTGTTCATTTGAAAGTAATTGATGGCTACCATTTTGTTTTAAGATGACAGCCTGGCTCACAGTTTAAATTTAAAATGCATAAATAAGGTATATATCAGTGGTTGAAATCAGTCACCATATTTTTAGAAAATTCTCCCAAGGCAAATAAAAAATAACCATTTTTCAAAAGGCAGGATAAAATGCAAAGTTAAATATATATCTAATATTTTTAGCCCATAGTAGACTATGTTTTTTCCCCCAAATAATTTGGAATCTTAGCAGACAACTAATTCTAATGTTTCATGCAAACTATTTAAAAAATGAGCTTCAATAAAGTCAACTTTGTGGATGAAATTTTTTTAAAGTCGTCTGGGTTCCACTTCAACAGTTAACTATTTTGAGAATATAAGAGGTTAAATGCAACCATAGCTAACCAATTATTAACACCCACACATAAAATATTTTTAACTCATTTTTAAAATCAACCCTATTGGCTTACTAGCTGAGGCCAGGTAAATGTTTATTTTTTAAATGTTGCATACAAACTTTGATGGACAAATTACTGAAAACACTAATATGAGCCCTGAGGGTGAATAATGTAAAATATGTACGTGGTCATTTTTTCTTGTGCCAGGAATATTTCTTTCTTTTTGTAAAAGGAAATTAGAAATTTTATTTTAAGTAACTGATCATGAACCTAGCATTTATTCTATTCTTGTAACATATCATTGGTGTTAAGGTTAATAACATTTTATTCTTGAAAAATATTCCAGAGAGGGGTATAATTGGAAAGAAATATAACAGCTTTGTTAAGGAAAAAAGGGATGAGGGGGTGTGGCTCAGTGATGGAGCATGTGCTTAGCATGCACAAGTCCTGGGATTCAATCTCCAACATCCCAACTCCCCAAAAGTCAACATATTATATGCTTTGACAAATGATTTTCTTAATGCGGTGCTGGGGATCAAACCCTGGACATTTTGCATAACTGTATGTCTTACCACTAAGTTATATCCCCAGTCCCATGACTTTTTATGTAATTAAAAATTCAAGAATTGCTAAGCATCAAATAAATTGGCATAAATTCTGGGGTCTCTAAATAGAATTTTAATTCATACCTGATTTCAGTAATATTACGAATGAATGAATGAAATGAACAGTCATCCATTTCAGTATTTGTTCAAGGCAAAGCAAGTATCTCTTGCATTCCTTTGTACTGTGAGCACCTTAATTCAAAATAAAAAACTTAGTTAAATAAAATCAACAATTAATACTTCCCTTACAGAAAGAAGGTGAAAATGTTAAAGGGAACAAAAGAAGTTTTGTTGTTTTGGGTTTTTAGAAAGCTGCCTGGAAAAATATGTATGCATTTGTTGGATTTTTTTGAGATATGCTCATAATAATCATGTAACATTTGTATGGATATTGCTATTTTGCTTATTAAAGCACCACTGATCTTATTTTGAGCCTCACAACAGAAATATAGTTATCTCTGTATAACTATGGATTCTGCATCCATTCATTCAACCAACCCTGGATTGAAAATATTTAAGTAAAAAATATTGTGTCTGCACTAAACAACTACAGACCTTTTTTCAGTGCCGTTACTCCCTAAACAATACAGCATAACTATTTATATAGCATTTAAATTATCTCGGGTTTTAAGAGTGATCTAAAGACAATGTATTTTTATTCTTTTATTTGTTCATTTTTTTTGAGAAAGGGTCATGTGATGTTGCACAGGATGGACATGAACTCCTGGGCTCACATTGTCCTCCACCTCAGCCTCCCAAGTAGCTGGGTCTACAGGAGTGCACCACCAGACCTGACTCCTAGAGATGATTTAAAGTGTATGGGAAGTGTGGACAGGTTCTGTGCAAATATTACCCCACTTTACATAAGGGACTTTGGTATCTGTGGGGCTCCTAGAACAATCCCCTGTGGACCCTGAGGGGTCATGCATTAGCCTCATTTTAGAGCTAAAGACACTGCCTCAGAGATGAACAGGGATTTACACACACAGGAATTAGAACTCCTATTAGCATCTGAATTAGAACTCTTATCTCCAATGTTCATCAGTCCACCCACCCCATCAGCCTCCTTCTCCTGCGCTCACATGTATCCACTGACTAAAACTGATGGAAAACACAAGCTCAGCTATGGCTTTATTGATGCAAGATGGGAATGTACACATTCATAGTTAAATGAATCCATTTTTTTAAAATAAGTAAGAGAACATTAGTCTGAATTCCTTTGAACTGCAATCATGATTCGATCTAGTTTAACCTAATAGAACACCTTGGAAAGATTTCTTCAATGAATGTAATTTATTTGCAAAAAGCACTTGAAATATTTGGTATGTGATTATCAATTTCTTTTGCCCACTTAGTGCCATGAATTCATGTACATAGACTAAATCAATCTACATTATTAACTGATTTTGTAATAGTATTTTTTATAAAAGGCTATATGTGACATTGACCTCATCCTCTGCTCTCATTACCAGAAATCTTCAATTAATGGCTCTCTAGTTCATGAGTTTTCAGAGCAGTGGTGTTTGTTTTCAACGTACTTCTACTTTCATGAAAGCTGGCAGAGCAAGAAAACCACCTAACTTGATTCTGGGCTGATTTTAGTTCCCTGAAGCCATGTGCAGCAAAAGCGGCCAAACTAGCACTTGGAAAAATTTCTCTGTTTACAAAACCTCCACTTTAAGCATGTGCATTCATTCATTCATTCATTCAACCAAAACATTTTGAGCATCTGCAATGTGCAAAGCAGAGAGCGAGCTAAGTGACAGAAGGTAGCTGTTCTTCTTTCATGCCCTTTGTCCTCAAAGAGCTCAGGATCTAGAAGGCAAATAGGCTTTGAAATGAGGGTGAATGATAGAAGCTAGAATCAAATCTGTGCTAATTAGCAGTTCAAAACACTTATTTGTGAAGAAGAAGAAAAGTTGTTTTGGAGGAGCAGATATAAAAATTAACATCAAAATGGAGGGGGGAGGCCTAGTAACTTACGAATGAAATGCAATAAAAAAAGAAAAGTTATATTAATTATATAATTTCTTATCTGTATTATCTTTCAAAAATATCACCTGGGCACAGTGGCATATGCTTATTATCCCAGCTACTTGGAAGGCTGATGAAGGAGGAAAGGAGGATCACAAGTTCAAGGCCAGCCTAGTCAACATTGTAAGACTCCTATTTCTTTCAGAAAGAAAGAAAGAAAGAAAGAAAGAAAGAAAGAAAGAAAGAAAGAAAGAGCCCTTAATATTTCGCTAATTTTAAATGCAAAAATAGGCTGACAGAATCATTGTATTACTTGTCTACTGCTGTGTAAAAAACTACATCAAACCTTAGCACTTGAAACTAATGCACATTATAACACACATTGTAGTAGGGCATGGTAGCTCAGTGGTACAGTGTGAAGCCATAGGTTTGATCCCCAGCACCACAACCAATCAATCAATCAATCAATCAAATGACACATTTATAATCTTACACAAGCTTTGAGGGTCAGCGATGTGGAGAATTTTAGCTGGGTGGTACTGATTTAGGGTCTCTTTGAGAACACACCTCGGTTTTCCTGGGGTTCCAGTCATCCAAAGGCCTGATGGGGCTAGAGGTTCTGCTTGCAAGATGGTTCACTCATGGGCTGCAGAAGGCTTCAGGTGTTGGTGTCTTTACAGCACTGCCGGAGTGTCCTCAGAACATGGTGGCTGCCTTCCCCAGAGGGAGCAATCCAAGAGAAAGCAGGGGCGGAACCACAATGGCATTGGTGACCTCAGCTCCACACCATTGCTTCTCCTTTTTTTTCCCCTACCTGTTAAAAGTGAGTCACTAAGTCTAGACCACACTTGACAGGAAAGGATTCAAGGGGTCCATCTCAAAAGGTTCTATGGGGCCGGGGATTTAGCTCAGTGGTTCCGGTGCCTGCCTTGCAAGCACAAGGTCCTGAGTTCGATCCCTGGTACCAAAAAAAAAAAAAAGGTTCTATCAAGACACTTCATTCTTTCATTCATATTTTTCTCTTTTTTTAGTGCTAAGGATGTAACCTAGGGCCTTGTGAATGCTAGGCAAGTGCTTTACCACTGAGCTATCCCTTGCCCTAGCCCTGCTATCTTTTAAAGGAAGGGATATCAGGCTAGGCATGTCCAGCCAAACTATAATCCCAGTGCTCTGGGAGACTAAGGCAGGAGGGACATAAATTCAAGCCCAGCCTGACCCTGTCTCAAAATAAAAATGGTCTGGGGATATAGCTCAGAGTGAAGGCCCTAGATTCGATCTCCAGTACTGAAAAACTAAGGTGGGGAGAGGAAGAGGAGAAGAAAAAGGAAGAAATATGGGGGAGAAGGGAGGAGAGAAGAGAAGAGAAGAGAACAGAAGAGAAGAGAACAGAAGAGAAGAGAACAGAAGAGAAGAATATCGAAGAATTTATGGACATATCTTACTGTCACCACAATCACACTCTGGGAATGGGACACAAAATGGAAAAGTGCTTCTTTATTGATATTCTAGGCATCTTTTGAAGTTAATCATAGGAATATTATATGATATTACAAATAATAAAATTATAAATGTACAAAAATGCAGGCATCAAAAAATCTTTATCCCATACTATTGCCAATACAGAGATATACCATAAGCTCTTCCAATAATTTTCATTGAGATATAAATGTTAAAACACAGACACATACACAAGCCAAAGGCTTCAGACAAGCAGAATTTAGAAGTGTAAAAGTGGATTACGTTGGAGTCCAAACACAGCCTTGGAGCTGCGGAAGTGGATCCTCAGATCACCTGGAGCTCACACTGGTCCTGACTTCCATGATGAGTCCTCTTGCTTATGCTTATGGGACCCCGTACATTTATCTTGTGACATAAACCCCTGTGAGCTTCAGTTATCCAGCACAATGTGCACACCAGAAGAATCGCTCTGAGTTAGAATTGAAAGAGAACTTCTCCCGAATTCTGTATTTTATAAATGAGGAAAATGAAGCCCAGAGAGAGGAGACAAGTCCCACGGTAGTTGGCAGGGCTAGTGATGGAGACAGATCATGGGAGGGGAAAGAGTGCAACCGCAGACCCACCTCACCACAACTGCCAAGAGGCGAACAGGGCAGGGGCACTCACTGTAGTCACACACACTCCCATGGCCTGGATGCTGTCTCTGCACATGGATGCTAACTATCATCCACAACTGCACGGATCAGTACAAGGAACCAAGACCTTCAGGGCCACAAAGTCCATTGTCCTTTCTTTTAGTGCTTTATGAAAAGCATTTGTCTTTTTCAACATGGTCTTCTTGTAGCTCACACTTCTGGTATTAGCATCCCTAACAAAGTTGTGAGTCAGAAAGTTTGTTTTTTTTTTTAAAGAATTTAAACTGCCCTTACCTCTCCACCTTCCAATGGAACACAAAGTCCCAAGGTATATGCCTTTTTCAGAGAGAGAGAGAGAGAGAGAGAGAGAGAGAGAGAGACACAGTTGCTGAATGCTCATTTACAGTGGTTCATAGTTATTGGAGCTCTCCAATCCCTGCACGTTAAATGAGCTGGGTCAGGGTCAGAGACAGGCAAGGGGCATTGAGTCTTAGTAGTTGGAGCCTCTCTTTCTTTTCTTTCTAGCATTAGTCACAAGCAATTTCCATCTTTGTCACACTCCATTTGTTCAGTGTGCAGAGACCAAGTGAGCTACACCAGAACACAAGATGTTGGCCAGCTCAGATAAACAAACGTTTACTAAGGGCCTGTGGAGGGCTTGACATTGTGCTTGGCCCTGGAAATATAAACATGTCACCGTCCTGGCTCTGGACTAATTTTCCCGTCTAGATTTTATTTTTAACCAAAATACCCAACTGCTAATACAACCTGGTGTACAGTTGGAACTTTGATAGCCAGTCTTTTCCAAACTTTCAGATCACATTCAAACCTGGGCTCGTCTAAGGTGCCCAAACCAGCTGTGTCTGCTCAAATGAAAATGTTTGCCTAATTCCTTCCTGCATAGTCTGACATCCCATGTCACAAACTCACCCAAACCCTGTGAATGTGTGTCTATTACATCTAAATTAAGAGATAGTACTCTGTCCCCCAGTCAAAAATTTGAATTAAATAACAACTAGTGTTTTAATCACTTACTCTCTGCATGTCTGGAATGTTCTGGAATGTTACTATTCACAGCAAACACTGAGGTAGCATTCACTGTATGTGAGATATCGCCCTCATCATCCTCACATGGGGAACCTCATTCAGTCTTCACAACAACCTGTAACCATCGTCCCATTTACAGACACGGGAAATGGCCCAGTGGAGACTCACGGACCTCCCCAGGGTCATGCAGCGAGTGAGCACTGCAGCTTAAACTTGAAGCCAAGGACTTGGGCTCCAGAATCTGTGCTCCTATTCACTGTATATTATTTCTAATCACACCATCATGGGAAGGTACTGTTATTTCCACATTACTAATGAGAAAGAGCTAAGGCTTACAGAGATTGGAGGACAACTTGCCCGAGAGCACAGCAAGGATTGAAACAAGTCTGCCTGACTTAAACAGTCTGGCCTTTCCAAAAAGATGCCCCACACCAATCACTAGCTTGGTGCTGGTGGCTCTATACATTGCCTCAAAATTTACGACATGCATTGGCATGTGGTATCTTACTTATCATAGGCAACTAGCAATATATATCTTATTTTCTCTATAAAAGCAAAATTAAGTTTCTAAAATTGAAATGAATTCCTTGAAGTGATGTACTGAAAGGATTCATAGTTAGTAAATTGTGACTCCAAAACAGGTACTCTGACTCAGAGTCAGGGTTCTCCTCACTATGCCCTGCTGCTTTCCCATGTTCAAATTCTTATGTTAGTAATGCACCTGGCACAACTGTGGTGGATTAACTAATGATCAACTTTGAGCAACCAGCTGAACTGAGTCAGCATGGTTCTGGGTGTGGAAGACCCACCTGAGAATTGTTGCCAACAGCATAAAAGGAGAACTGGAGGGGAAAATGGTATGCTGTTGATATTCCTGGAGAAGTTTGCCTTGGCTAATTTTCCTGATATGAACTTGGCTGTTCTCATTGTCAGAGGAGCTTGGGGGATGGCTTCTGTTCTCATCAGGGGAGCTCTTGGTCTTTGCCTTAAGAGTTGCTTCCTGGCTCCAGCGCAGATCCCTCAGTCTGGTGACACAGATCCTTCACGCTGCTAGCACAGACTTTCTAGCTTCCACCACTGGCCTTTGGGTCTTCCAGGTGCAGATCCTTAAAACAGATCTGCATGAGACATTGCTGTAGGCTCTAGGCCTCTGGCTGGACTTGTGGGGGACATTGCCTTTGGATTCAGGCTTTTAGCTGGACTTGTGTGGGACACTGCTGTGGGATCAAGGCCCTCAGCTGGAATCTTCAGGTCTCTAGTATGTGAAGAGATCTCTTGCATTCCTCTGCATTTGACTTTTTGGGTGAATATTATAAAATAATCCTGTAAATTATGTGTCCTCTACTAAATCTATTCCCTTGCGTACCCCAACTACAACAACAAATCAGCCTACCGCAACAACTCTAGTTCTACTGGCAGACATGAAAATACAAATCATAACTGCTATTCAATAGATTAAGGGAGAGAAGAAAACTAGCTACTGGGGAATACAGCTTGTAGCTGGTAGTGATGGAAAGGTTGATAGGCATTAGAAAGTAGTCACGTATAGTCATTATTTGCTATTGCCATCAAGGTGCTTAGAATGTTGTTGAGGGTACCTCAAGGGCTAAGTATCCCCAACTATAAGATAAGGCAGTGGGACTAGAACTGTGATTTCAAAGCAGTGCTTCAGAGATCACAACTTGGAGGGTACTCCGAGGCCCATGGTAGGCATCCATTAGATGGTCTGCCAGTTGCAGTCCTGGGAACTGCTACATTTCTGCTGCAGTTCTTGATCCATCAGCCAGAGAATCGTGACCCAGGAATGCATAAATCATGATGCTTAGCCAGCACTGTACAAGGGGAGCTGGAAAAGCGAGTCTGTCAACAAAGAGAAGACTGAAGAAAATATGCTCATCAAAATAAAAGGAAATCTGTGTTCATCCCTTTATCCCTTTTTCTCTTGAGTTTCCTTTTTTTTTTTTTTGCTTATACCAACTCATGGTAATTCAGCTCCATTAGTTGCAACCATTTAAATAGGGTTTATTCATGTTGGTGAGAAGAGGGTGGAATAGGTAGATAAATAGATACAGTTTTAGAACTCACATGCTTACTAGTCTTTGTTAGGGGTTAAATTGCATTCCCCTAAAAAATGTATGTTGGAGTCTGAATCCCCATTATCTGTGAATGTAATTTTATTTGGAAAGAGGTTCTTGCCATGTAACAATGTAGGCAGAGATGGAAATAAGGAAAGAAAAGCCAAAGGCTGCCCACAAATCATCAGAACCTAGGAAAAGTCAAGGCAGGATTCCACCCCAGATTTTAGAGGGAGCGTAATCTTATCGATACTTTCACATTGGTTTTATGGCCACCAGAGCTGCAAGACAAAAATTTTTTATTGTTTTAAGACACCCTACCCAAAGAAACTAATGCAGACATACAATGAGATATTACTGCTTTAAAAAGAGAAATTGAAAACCACTGCATTCTATGATTTTAAATTTAAGTTATTCAAAAATTTCACTTATAGAAAATTATCTCATTCATGGTTAAGCTGAATAAATGAAGCCCTGATTTGATTTATAATTTCCTAATTAGTCTGACTTACAACATGGGCTGTATTTAAATAGCTACTTTCAGTGACTTCCTCTAAAAGGTGTGCTTCTTTCTATTCATAAAATAATTACTGAATTTTTCCATTTTAGCTAAAAGTCACCTTTTATTTTTAGGATCTTCAAGTATATGAATAAAGTATACATATTTTAAATGATTCTTCTGACCCAGCATCTCAGCAAAAATTGCTGTTAGTATTTCAAGTTAAATTTAAAGGACACTCAAGAGGCTGAATTTTGAAAATACAATTGAACCTTAAGGCATCTTATTCCAAAAAGACCTAGAATATCATCATCTGAAAATTTTAAGATAGTCTAGGGCCATACCACCCTGAACGCGCCTGATCTTGTCTGAACATTTTAAGATAAAAGTAAGTTAATTATCTGCCATTTACAATAAGATGTGTCTTCTAGTGTCTCCGGAGACCTAATTCCACCCCCTTCCCTGAAGCTATAAGCAACATAATCAAGCATGTGTCCATGTTGGTAATGCTGGCACAGGTATAATGGTTGCAGTGTTAAATTTCTATGTAGACTTGCAGGAGGTCAGATAATATGTTTTCTATGACTGCATTTTTCTAGTGATGTTTCTAGTTTTCAAAGAACTTCTAAATACACAATCTCATTTGAGCTACAAAATTGTGATTTTAAATAAAAGAAAACAAATGTTATCATCTTTGTCTAACAGGAGCTGATGATGCTTGAAAACCCACCTTATGTCATACAACTAGTAAAAGGGTAAGCCAGGTCTCCTGCTGCACATCTAAAATGTTTTCAGGATGCTAGGCTATCTTACTCAAGCTCAAGGTTTATGTTGTGTAGTGAATTTTTAACTGTAGTCTTCATAGCTTCATAAGGAAAACATAGAGACTTTTTGAATTCATATTTTTTTCACAGAGCTTGTAGATTTTTTTACCTTGATGTAATCTGCTTCTAGAAATCCTCATATACTACACAAACTGAGAGATGTCACCAGAGCTCAGCTCCTTCATGTCTGTGATTCTAAGGTGTTTGCCTCAGGTGGGAACTGCAGCTGAGATTGCAGTGGATCTGCTCCCTTAGTGCTGCTGACAGAGTGGCACTGTGGTCATCCAAAATGGGAACTTCCTGAGAGATGAGGAGTGGCCAGATTTACAACAGAACTGATGTAAGGCTCCACTAACCTCTTCCTCTCCATTATGTCCTCATGAAAGTAATAGAGAAGTAGACCGAATTTAGGTAATCACATGAGTTACTTCCCCTTCCTAGAGGTGGAAGACACATATGCAAAACATTCCAGAATAAGAAAGGAAGAATTTCTGGTTTAACATTTGGGACATATGCTGTGTCTACATAGGACCCAAATGAGAAGCTACTTCACTTCGGCTCATGGTCTCTCCTCACCTGACAGACACATTTCCAGAACTCTGCTAGAGGCAAAAAGGCTATACTGCAGAGAAAGTGTGGGCTTCAATATTCAATAATTAGCCATTTTCCCACCTTCAAGTGTCATGAACCACCATAAAAATTTTGACTTCAGCTCTCACAATGCATGACAGTAGCACCAAGATTAAGAGAGGGTGTGCATTTTTTAAGGGTTTCCAACCCTTAAAAAACACTTCCAACCCCACATCCACTGAAATGACAGAGAAGCTCCTGTGTATCTCTCTCAGAGAGAAACCCCTGGGCTCATCAGCTGTTACAAGGCTAAAAGAATGTCAATAGCACTCCTATCAGCCTTCTGCCCGGCCCAAATATCTGGGCTAATGAGAAGACATGAGGAAACATCACTGCTTTCTCTCTCTCTCATCACATCTCTATCTACAGAGTAAAGAAAGAACCATCAAGACTTGAGAGAGACCTATGGAGCTTCAGAATATTGTTGTAGTAATTGCACATGTTGAACATTACAAATATGTTTTGTAAACTGGTATTGTGTACAAAACCTCTCAAGAAGACTTCTTTTTTAAAAAAAAACCTATTCTGATAAGAAAACCAAAGGTCCTCCCCCTGTTAAGAATATGCTGAGGGAAGCAAGTATTAAGCCTTACTGGAAGAGGCACAATCCAGAACTGGCCATTAGCAGATGTAATTCTGTGAGCGAAGAGCTAGAGAGCAGAAGAAAGCAAGAGTTCCAAAAATAAGGCTGGAAAGGATATTGATTAGGTTATGTGGATTTCACTCTTTTCATTTCACATGTGCAAAAAGCAAAGTTCCTGGACAAGTTGGAATACAATTAATATTTTTAAAAAGAATGCATACAACAGATGCTAGTTATCAATAAAAGAATATTCTGATGCCTGCAACACATTGATGAATCTCACAGATATAAAGAAGTCAGAAACTACAGAAGACATGGTACGAGGACTGAGTATACAAGAGTTTTGGAACAATGGGCAAAAGTCATCAAAGATGAAAACCCTTGGAACAGTGATTGTCTATGGGATCAGGGGATGGACCCTGGGGAAGCCTTGAGTGACAAGGAAGACAAGAGGATTTTCTGGGGTTATGGGGACATTCTTCTCTGCGATAGGGAATGGGTTGCAGGGGTATATCCATTTGTCAAAAGTGGACAGTTAAGATGTGCCTCTCAATATATGTAAAAGAGTTACATGCAGGTGCAACATAATTTTGTGTGTACTACAAATACAGTTGAAACGTTGTCTAAGAAAAACTTTGGAAAGATGAATGTGACCAGCAAGAGAAAATTCAATCATGTGCACAAGTGTGAGCAGTTTTGGTATTGGTCTGGAACTCCAATCTTTTTTTCTTGAGTAACCTGAATGTTTTCAGCCAAGTTCGAGGTTCTCTACTGATCCTGAGTCACTTTCTCCACCTTCTGAATTGAAAAAAGTAACCTGAGAGCAGAAGGAAGCAAGCACTGAGGGGGCCACCCAAGGCCCCATTCTGGGGCATCTGAAGAGATGGCTGTCATATGTGGCTGAGCAGGTAGGTGCAAAATTGTTAGGGCAGGGCTTCTGCAACCAATGCCACATGGTGTTTGTCCTTGAGAAATATCCCTCCCTAGTTTTGCTCCTCTAGGCTAGCCAACTAACTTTCAAGAGCAAAACTGTTTTATTCTCACCAATAAAAAAGGAACAAAATGATACACAGTTAGACTTGGTACCATGCTGTTATGAAAGCCAAAGAAAATTCTCTTAATCTTTTTAACCAATTCTTTCAGTTTCAAATCTTAATTTCTTCATTCATTTTTTTTTAGTAGTATATGTATGCAATACAGAATGACTGCATTCATCATGGGGAGTGGGTACACATACATAACAAATCTTAATTCTTTTTTTTAGCCCTTCTTTCCTTCCTTCCTTCCTTCCTTCCTTCCTTCCTTCCTTCCTTCCTTCCACCTTCTCCCTTCCTTGTTCCCCTTCTCATTTGAACATTTTCTTCCTACTTCCCAATATCTATCCTCCATTTTGGTCCTTATTTGTTCCTTGAGACCTTTAAGTGAAATAAATTGGACACACGTTTAAATATCACATTGTTTCTCTTGTGTGAGAAACAAAGAGCACAAATTTCTTCACTCTTAAATTAGAAATCACAAAATATGAAATATCAGCAATATTTCTTTGCCGACACTGTTAAATTTGTTGGTGATTCTCCAACACATCAATTTCACTCTAAGAACCAATGTAACATAAAAGGTGGCAGTAAGTAATAAGTTATTAGTGAGCTCATTTTTCATTTATTTTATGTGCACTACAAAAGTATTTTAATATAATAAAATCAAATATTACAGACACATAACAGGAGTTTCAACAATTTAAATAACTAACTGAATTAAGGATACTCTTCCTGTTTAGGGTAAAAGCTGAACCATATAAAGTGATCCCAAAGTGCTTTATGTGAATTACCTCACAGGATGACTTAGAGGATCCATAAAATACACTCCATAATTGCATACAGTATGACTGCAAAACTACCGTGAAAGCACTTGACCGTTGGTTATTAAAATCCTCATCCATTAGCAGTTGCTGCTTATTGCAGAACACCAGTAGGTCTTGTAAAACACACACTTATAGGAACCACAACAACATTACCAAAGATCACACTCCAGATTTGTGTTAATTCTATTGTGAACAAAGCTGAGCAGTAAAACCATACATCTGAAAGCATCTTACTTGACTAGAGAACTTAAAATGCTGTCATGTCTGCAGCCCCAAATAGTGCTATGGAAATTTTCCAAGGAAAAAACCCGAAATATCTTTTTAAAATGAAAATTCATTGACTTATTCAAGTTCTAAATAACTCTGAAGTTATTTATAAGATTGTCTCAAATTGGAAAGTCATTTATATGCCGAAAGAAATTTCCTTTCTTCCTGATATGAACCTGAGGAAAATTTCTGAACCCCTTCTTTTTTGCTCAGAAGATAAATGAACAAAATATAACTAGGCTCTCTTAATTTGAGGGCTATTCAAGTGTCCATCAAACAGAAACTTCTACACTAAAAATATTTCAAATATGCACACACACATCTATTCGTAAAACAAATACATATGAAGCAAGCCAAAACATAGACATTAATTTCATATTTTGTGAGACAAATACAGTTTTCCCTCAGGCAAAGGAAAATGTAAGGCTTAAAATTATGTTATATATATTGGTTGTAATTACAAAATAAAAAACGTCGCCTTTTTCTTCTATGACTGTACTTCTGATAACTGATACCTCCAACGAAAGATATAAATTAGGTTAGGCTGATGCAATAGCGCAGTATTTAATTTGTGATGTTTAAAACCATTAAAAACTGGTACAGAGCTTTTGAGAAATTTCCAGACACTCAGGTTACAACAAAAATAGTCATTACGATTTTAAAAGTAATAACTCTTTCCTTAGGACTGACATGCTGTTTACTTACAGACTGTCCATTTATCCCCTGGGGGTCTTCCATTGAAGACTTCTTCTGAATTATATATGGACTATTAGCTACACACTTCTTCAAAGGGTTCCAACGCCCCTGCACCTGTGAAGAACAGAGCATCAAGCAGCCGTATTAATTGTGCGGCATGAAATTAAGAGCTGCTCTGTACATCTGCAGCTTTCCATTGACCAGCATGTATACACAAATCAAGAACGCTTACCTTCACTGAATGAACCTTTAAAATAAATATTATGGGCTCACTGATTATCACAATTTACATAAGCCAAATGTGGCCAAATTATAGCTCAGTTGTGCCTGCTGTTAGCAGCTGCAGTCCAGGGGAAAAAAGGGAAAGAAAATAGAAAGGTGGGGAGAGGAGTAGCTAAAAAGCTTTCCACACACAGTATTTTTGAGCTAACAATAGAGAGCCCTCCTTTCTTTTTTCTTTTTGAATTTTGTTTCTCCCTGCTATTTATCAATGTCAATTGCCCCACAATGCAAAGAGGAAATACTAACAAAGAAATATGATTATAGTCTGAGCGAGGATGAAAGAGAGAGCTCCAGGGTTCAGTGTTTTACCCTCAGGGCACAGATATTATTATACTATTTCTTAGTAAGTTTATGTTAGGTCACAGCTTCACGGTTGATCAATTCTGCATTTTCAAAGACTCAACACCTTCATGAGGAATGGGTTTGGAGAAGGCTTAGAAACATCACCACTAAGTGTAGTATGTTGAAGTGTATTTTATATTTAGTTATCTTCCAAAATAATATAGCCATCCAGCTGCCTTTTCTAATTTCTTAACTTTCAGAATTAATTTTTATGCTCACATGAGGAACCCAAAAGACACGTCTTTTGTACTTGACCTTGACAACTGAGAAATTATTTTGCAAGTCTCACTTAAACTCCAATGCAGATATGTAAATGTATATTAAATGTATATGTGGGGCTGGGGATTTAGCTCAGTGGTTCCGCCGCCTGCCTCGCAAGCGCAAGGTCCAGAGTCCGATCCCCAGTACCAAAAAAAAAAAAAAGAAATGTATATGTGATTTTAAACAATAAAAGATACAATCTTAATATTATCCAAGATAAAACTGCACAACAGGGAACATGCAGTAGGTTTACTTCAGTATCACTTTTTGTGAAAATACTTGAATTTATGTATATTAGCATGGTAAGAAAAGCACAAAAGTAGAAATCAAGAGATCTGAATTCTGGTTCTGACTGTGCCACTAAACAGCTGAATAATCAATCACAGGCAAATAATGTAAGCTTTCTGAGCTGCAGTTCTCTCATCTGGAATGGGCGATTTCAAGATATCTGACAGCTCTATATTTTATATAAAAATTTATTTTATAGCTCATTATTTAATGAGTGTAGACATTTGCATACATAATTTTAGGTAAATATTCCAAGCATAGTTCATTTGAAAACTAATTTTGAAATGCTGGAATAATTCTCACATTTATTTTGCTCACAATTATCAAGGCTTCAAAACACATGCCTTACCCATTGTCAACACAAAAGTTATGCTTCTTGAACATCATAAGACTCATAAATAATTAGATTCTTATAATTTGGAGTATCCTTATTAAAATACTATATAATTTGTTATATAAGTTTAACAAAAAATAATTTCATGATTTCAAGTTATGAGTAAATATAAATAATATAGATGGTTGGGTGTGGTAGTGCGTACCCCTAATCTCAGTTACTCAGGAAGCTGAAGAAGGAGGATTGCAAGTTCAAGGCCAGCCTGCGCAACTTAGCAAGACTTTACCTAAAACAAAATAAAAATAAAAAGTCCTAGTGATGTAGCTCAGTTATATAATGCCCCTGGGTGTGCATCTCTACTCCCTACTATGAGAGAGAGAGAGAGAGAGAATGAGAATATAACTCTTTTGAATTACAAAAAAATTCAAAGCTGAATCTTAAAATTCAACAACAGCTTTTAGGGAATTCCTTGCATAATTAGGGAAGAGATATTGCACAATAAACTAGACTGTTTTTCATTGTTTAAGTTACTCTCAAGGGGCACATTAACTCTTCTAGGCACTAAGTTGGGATTTTAAAGTAATGATAATAATTCTGCCTTATATTGGTAAAACGCTTCACAGTTTACAAAGTGCTTTCACATAGATTGCCCACAGTGCAGCTATATCACATAAGACAAAGTCCAATCTGAGTCCTTACAGAAGGGAGCGGGCCTAAGACAAAGCCCCCTCTGATTTCCCACAGATTTCCATCCTTTCAATACCTGTCCTAAGAACATGTCTCAATCAAAATCTGTACATTTGATATTCCAGGATTATTTCCCATGTGTTTCTTTTCCATATTTCCATACTGAACTTACTGAACAGTTTAAGGTATTAAGAATGGTCAAGTTACATGAGCATGAAAGGTATTTCATTTGTAATTTTATTTCTGCTAGAGATGAAACTATTCTGTACTAAATATCATGTTTGTTATTGTTTCCTAGGCTAAAAAAAAGATTGAGTTTATTGGGAAGTCAAAACAGCCAGTATTCATCTGTTTCAGGTAGATGTCTCCAGTAAAAAAGACTACCATTCAAAAATCAAAAAATCACAGAGAGTCATGGACTTTATTTACAAATCCTCAACTGCTTGCTAAATCAGCATAGTTGTTTCCAGATTTCTCTATGTCAATCCAAACCATGAAATATATGACATGACTGAGCCTACTGATATTTAGGAGCCTGACTCTGGCAAACCTTTAATTCCTTTCCTGGGCTTGATCTTTCATGATTTATAAATAAGCCTGCCTCTATTATAGTACTTATCTATGGGGCTGCAATTATTACCCTACCTGTCTCCTTGGCTCATTGCAGTTCCGTGAGGGCAAGGACTAGGTCTAAATTTCATGTCCTGGCCACATATGGCACTCATCAAATATTCTGAATGAATAAATGAATGAATGAGTGTTGTTTATATGATAATTTTTTAATGTAAAACAATTTGTTTCAGGTATCCAAGAAAACGGGCTCAAGCAACAACAGGTGAATAGATTGATGTCTATCCACTACTTACTACCTACCTACCTACGTACACACATGGAAATAGCTATTTATAAGCTGTATAGACCTACACATAAGCATATATGGAGGTAAACTTGAAGTGGCGTTCTCAGGGTCTTTGTTTCAACCTGGGACAGTTCCTAGAAAAGGAGTGTAAGAATGTCCAAGGAGGGTATTATTTTAGATTTGTGGAGTCATAGAGACAGAAGCTCAGTATCAGAGGTACCCAATGTGACAGGGCACCATAAGTCCATAATCCATTCACAAATTGTCCTTACACTTACCCTGCCCCAGCAAGGAAACTGAATCATCACCCACTTTTGAATTTACCCAGAATGCCCAAATCCTTTACCTACCCACTCCTGAGTCAATTATACGAGTACTCTCTGGAAAAGAGTGCCCTTTGGAGTTATACACAGTGGAAGCCTCTCCTGCTTTTGGTCACTGAAGTGCAAGGTTTCCCCACAAAGAAACAAGGGGCTGAGAGATGTTCTGGGGCTCTGCCTGCCAATCCCAAGACTTGGGGCTGTTAGCCACTCTGAAGATAGAGGAAAAGTGTAGAAGGATGGTCCTGAAATATACTTTACCATTCTGTTAAGTAGGAAGAAAAGATTAACTGAGCCAAACATTGAGAAATAGCTGCACAGTGTTAAGCTGGCCATGCATTTGGAGCCTGAGCATGGCCACTGCAGTCCACGACAGAGAGAAGAAGGGCCCTCACAGCTCCAGGTAGGGGTACCCCTAACTAACATTCACAGTCCTAGGCCAGCTACTTGCTTGACCATCTGTTGCTGAGAAGAACCTGCAGTTGATAACAGGAGAAGGAGGAGGCTTCCCCAGGAGAGGAATAAACAAGAAGTGACAGCCTGTTTCAACTGGTCTTTTCAACACCTGAAGGAATATGTCTTCTCCAATGCTGGGGAAGCCCAGCTATGGAATGAGGGAGGAGAGCTCGCTGCTGACAAAAGGGAGCTTTGGAAAGCAAAGTTCTGGACTGCTGATGAAAAGCTAACTCTAGTAGGTAGACTTGCCAGACACGGGATTAATATAAACTTTAGGAAATTCCTTACCCTTGCCACTCTTGGAGGGAGGGAGGGTAGTGGCAGAAAGGAGTTGAAAGAAGTCAACACACACTAGCAAATAAACAATGGTAAGTAAATGTTAGATTGAAGTACTGATTAACTCTCCAAAACAAAATAGCAAACAGAGACTACAATCTGACAAAAATTTGTAAACATACAAAATCACCCTTGGGGTCCCAAAGACATTATGAAGTTGGGCCCCTGGTGATGAAATTGTAATTATTCCAATAGCACTCTGTTCCATACTTGGAAGTGGGATATTTTATGTCCTATTATAACCAATAAGCCTATTGACTTTCAGAATATAGAATACAGAAACTATAAAGCATATGAAATAAAACATCTATTATGTACATTGGTGCTATGATTTAAACTGTCCCTGGGCTGCCAGTCTTTCTGTCCAATGCCACAAAAAACCCTTGCTACTGAAATAAAGAGAGAAAGAGAGAGAGGGAGGGAGAGAAGGAGGGAGGGAAAGAGCTCTGAATCTAAAGTTTTTCAACTTCAGGAAAATCTGTATTCATATCACACAGATACTTGTTATTTTTTGACCCACTAACTACAGTCAGGCCACTGATAAGCAATTGGCATCCCATCTTACATGTAAATATTATATTTGTTTTATTGTACTTCTAATTCATCACAAATATCTTGGCTATTTTCAGAACAAACAATTGGGAAGAGAAAAATTGGAATAAGGGTAGATTACACAGGCATGAAGTAGAGTCAAGTGAGACAAACCATTGGGACAGTTTTTCTAGATTGAAGAAAAATAAGATGGAAGTAGAAATAAGGAGTAATATGATTGATGAAGAAAAGATTTCATTTTTATTTTATACATTGTAGTTATTTTAATTTTTCCTGCTGGTTTTGAAAAATGGGTTGTATTTTAAATGGCACATGAATCATCTCTAATGAACCAGAGACCCATCAGACACTGCTAATAACTTGTGGCTCCTTGAATGAAAGAGTATTTTCATTACAACACACCATCACTTTACTCCTTGCCTTCTCACCAGGTGTTGAGTTTTCCAACATTCCTGAGAAGCAGAAGGAAACTAGTGGTTGAGCGTTGCTTTATAGAAAAGAAAAGGGCTATTCTAAAATATGTCCCCAAAAGACTACAACTACAGACTGAATAAACATATCAAATCAAGGGGTCTCTGAGAAAATTTACAAACAGAAGCCTACAGTAAAATGAACCATTGGATAAATGGCTTCCAGAGACCTGTTCAACTCACTATCCTGTGGCTCCAGAAGCCGCAAGGCACCGTGTCTGTCACTTCTCCTTTCCTTTCCTCACTTTCCTAAGAAACTGGGTTACATAGAGAGAAACAGAGAGTGGGCATAATTGGGTGTGTCCCGCTCCGAAACCCTGTACACTGCTCATTGGGCTTTCCTATGAGAAAGGGTCACACTGCAACCACCGAAGCCATTCGTTATTATCAACCAACTTGATCTCAACCTTGGTGAAAGTCTTTTACCAGGGTAGATGTAGTTTCTACAGAAGCAAATGTGTGCACTAATTTTCTTTCATAGATTTTCTACTCCTTGGTTGGTACTGCTGATTTAAAGTTTTAGTGGGAAGCCTTCTAATCTTTATGAATGTTTAAATAAAAATAATTGATATGATCCTGATGCATAATTAAACATTTATGGGGGTGCAATATAATATTTCAGTATATGTATATATTGTGTAGTGATAAGTTCAGGGTCATTAGCGGGCCTATTATCTTAACTATTTATCATTTCATTGTGGTTAGACCATTCAAAAATCCTTTCTTGTACCTTTTTCGAAATATACACTGTATTCTTGTTGGGTACAGCCTCCCTACTGGGCAGTAGAACTGCTGCCTCCATTTATGACTTCTTTCTAACTTCAGATGAAGAATGAAAGGCAATTAGACAATCAAATGAGTTGACACTAATTAGGAAAATGATGTGTTTACTCGGTAACTAAAGTTGAATTCAAACTATGTTTTCGAGACCATTAGACATACAAATTATTTTAATGTAGCACTTACTTCATTAACAATTTTATGAAAACACTAAATAAATGCTGATTGACTGTGATTGGTGGCACACTCATGAGGGGTCTGAGGCTTAGTGGTGAGTGTTACCAGCTGCTTAAGAACTACAGCCCTATAAATCCTATATGTAATAAAGGAAATGCAGGCATCCAAAGGAAAATAATCTAAAACACAATCAAATTTCTCTACATTGGCATACTGATTCTGCTGCACCTATTGAATTTAGGGCATTGCAAGTCCTTCATCTATGTTATTTGTATATAATGTATTATAGAAATAGTTTTGCAGCCTATTAGGACTTTAGTTTCAGTTTAAACAACCCATGCTCCAGAATAACTAGTGGTAAAAAAGTAATAACTGGATCCACTCAGTGGATATGTTCTCTGCTGACTAAATTAAGTAACTATACCAATGATGAATTTTCTTCATTCAAAAAGAAAAAAGAAGATATGAAATATCTACGTTATATGGAAAAATCAACCACCAAATAAAAACACCTTAGGATGTCAAAAATGTACAGCATTTTTAAGATGTTCAAAATACATCACAGCAACTCAACCATGATGGAAAGCAGAACTGTGGCCACATAGGTTGGAGTTTGATGAACCGCAGAGAGGCAGGAGGAAATTTTGGGGTGCTGAAACTGTTCTCTATCTTGAGGGTGGTGGTTACATGAGTGTACTTAATTGTTAAAACTTAGTGAACTATACACTTAATAAACAAGCATGCAGGGTGCCCATGTGTGTGAGTGTGTGTGTGTGTTGATACTGGGGATCAAACTCAGGGGCACTTTGCCACTGAGCTACATCCTCATCCCTTTTTTATTTTGAGACACGGTCTTGGTAATTTGCTTGGGCAACTCGCAAACTTGTGATGCTCCTGCCTGAGTCTCCCAAACAGTTGGTATTACGTGCATGTGTCACTGTGCCCAGCATACAGCTGATTCTTTAAACTATGCCATGAATTGTATTTTCTATGAGTCTTCAACTTCTTTTCTCCAGTACCATCAAGTAAGTATCAAACTGCTTTAACAGTGACTGCCTACTTCAGTGGGCCTGGTAAGTAGCCCTTGCTCCTTCAATTCAAACATGATTTAATGCTGATTTTTCTTCAGATGTTCTTAAGTAGTCCTCTCTCATATAAGTGACACTTACTCCTAATTGAATCAATTAGGGCTCAGCAACCAGTAGCATTCACATTTAGGTGTAGAAGTGAAGAAGTTGAAAATATAACTTTGGTTTAAAAGGTGAAGATTACAAAACATATACTCTTCAATTCATATGCTAATAATTGATATGATCCTTCAGTCTGTAATTTTTTAAAGAATTTAAATCAGAGTGGTCTGGTGTTCATACTCTGGATTACATTCAAAAGGCACCTGGTCTGTGGCTCAGGATATAGCTCAGAGGTAGGGGGGTAGCCTAGCATGTCCAAGCCCTGGGTTCAGTGCCCAGCACTGCAAAAATAAATACATAAATAAATAACCTGGTCTGTGCTTAGCCCGCAATAAGTCTAGCAGGCAAGAAATACAATGCAGTTTTATTTATAAAAATACAATGTAAGCATATTTATTACTCAGGTGTTATTTTCTGCTTAATTCAAAAGCAGTTTCAACCATAGATACAGGCATAGACTTCAATGTCCAGCTCATTAGGTAATCTATTTCATCCAGGGGACCCAAATTCATTAGACCTTAGAATTAATGCACATTACATGTGCCAATTTGAGAAGAACTAGAAAATAAGTAACTCCCTACTGTGTTCTAAAACCATACCTCAGAACCTAGACAATCACAACTAGTTTAGCAAAGCAATTTCCTCATTTCCTGGATGCTGACTCTTACTTTTAGTTGCTTCTTGACCAGAGTAAGGATTGCCTGATGGAACAAGACTGCAGGACTGCAATCTCAGAGGCCAAAACACCAAAAATAAAAAGTAAGGCAGAAAGCATTACATTATCAGAAAACAGGTACTGACTCAGAGTTTCTTTGAATTTTATTCTTTCCTTAAAACCAAAGGATAACATACATTAGAACAAAGGTAGAAAGGTTTAATAAATCTGTATATCCTCAATTCCATGAGAAAGAACTTAATGGGAGGCATTATTGGACAGAAATAAACATATTCTGTATATTGTGAAGGGGCCACAGAAGGAAGTCATGGAATCTGCATTTCTACCTTGGGCAGGGATCCTCTGAAACATCCTTGGAGAAAACTGACCTGCTTCTGTGTAAACACTTGTGGGTACAGGAATTCTCCAGCTTCTCGGGCCATGGTTCAGAGCTGGAATGTGTTAACTTTAGGAGATTTCCCCTTATACTAAATTGAAATTGACTTACCTAAACCTTCTTCTATAGGGCCAATATTTCTTCTAAAGCAATACAAACAATACTTCGAGATTGTCCTATCCAAACTATTCCTTGAAATGTTTGAGGTTTATGATGATAGACTGTAACAGCTCTTCTCTGTGGCCCCAAAACCTTACTATACATCTTTTAAAAATGAGTTGCTTTCTGGTCTTTCTCAATAGGACCCATGGCCCACCTTTTGGTCAATGGCTTCTGGATCCAAACACCATTGGCACTTACTGAGCTTAGAAACAATGTCTTCTGCAAAAGAACCATATTCAAGTCATAATTCCTCTGCAACATATTTGGGAAAACGGATCCATCCCTGTGAAATTCTCATCTTGTTTGTTTCTGCCTATCAGTCAAGCTCTCTCAGATTCTCTTTAACTCATGACTCTGTAAGCCAGTGACTGAAATATCCATTCCAACCTTGTATAATATGCCAGCCTTATAAACCATTACTCTAGCTTTCTTTTTTTCAATTGCTGATAGAAGTGATGAAGGAGAGAAAACTAAAACCAGAGCCAGTCCTAATGAATCAACAGATACAGAAAAAGACTACTGAAGACTTGAGGCAGGAAAGTAAGGATTTAAGTTTGTAGCTCTGACACTTCATTCTATAATCTTGGAAAAAAATCTCTGAGCCTGGTTCTTCATCAATGCAATGATGTCAATACCATCTCATAAGATGGAGAACACTAGCAATCTGTCAGACACATAGTAGATGCTCAATAAAATGTGCACAAGTGAACGAGACATGCATTTTGTAAAGAAGGTAAAGTCGTAAAACTATAATGCTATACAGTTTCTTTCATATGAGAAATCCAGGTATTAATAAAGAGCAAAATAAAAGCTAGATAAAAGGAAACATGAGGATAGATCTTTTGCAAGTGGGAAGGGAACCAGGAGATGGAAGGAATGGAATTAAGATGTGTCAAGTATGTGTACCAAATACCCACAATAAAGGTGGTCATTATGTGTCATAAACATCTACTAATACAAAATCATAATGCAATTACTTTGGTCTCTAGTTTTTACATCCAAACATCATGAGTTAGAGCATGTCATTCAGTTGCTTAAAGACAATTAAGATACTTACTGCATTTCAGGTTAGTAAGATAATTAGTAAAACAATGTTGTTTTTGTAGCACTCCTCTTTAATTATCTTTTTGAACACTGACATTTCTGTTTGGCTAAAAATTCCTGTCCTCCACCCCCAGTTTGGTTTTCACTGTTGCTCTTTGAGACAGGATCTCATAATGTAGTCCAGGCTGACCTAAAAGCCTAAAACTTGCTGTGTTGCCCAGGCTAGCCTTGAACTCACTATCCTCCTGCCTCAGCCTCTCAAGTGCCGGAGTGTCTATCACCACTATAATCTTTCTTAACGTTTTTTTCTGCCTTCTCTATAGCCTGTCATGTGCTCTCATGGTGAAACAGAATCTTCTGTCTCGTGAGCAGGGAGCAAATCTAATTTAGTCCCATTTGGTGGGACATCCAAGTCCTTTCTTAACTGGCTGCAGCTCCCTTCTAGCCTGTGGCTCTCTGTCCTAGTCCTCTTCTGCTCACCTGCAGCTCCAGTCACCTACCAGTCTGCAGCACTTTCAGATGTCCCTGGGGCCAACCACTCCCTGCAGCTGAGTGTTCTTTCTACCCAGACTCTTACACAGCCTTAAGACTCACCTAGGCCACTCTTGCAGGAAGTCTTGCACACCTTGTCAGTTTTTCTTCCTGTTTGAGCATATTGTGTCACAGTTGTCCACCAGCCTGCTTCAGGGCCGATGCCATTTCTATCCATGTATCAAGATGCCCTGGACTGTGCACGTGACACAACATTGGCTGAATGAACAACTCAGAACTAGACACACAGGATGCTTAGGGTACCAGGGACCATGACAGGAAGGAAGAATCCTGCATGGCAAGGTGGACATCCTGATCCTACATTATTCCTGCACTTCTCTCTCATGGCTGAGATCCTCTGTGCTCACCAGTAACTTTGTATTGATTCTCTGGAATGGATAATCAATTTGCACTTTGTGACAGATTTGAGTTCCTCTCCCATCCAATTTTGAGAAGTTCGAGTTTTATGAGATGATTTATCTAGCTAGCAGTACTTAGTTACCAGAAAAATAAATAAATAAATAAAAATGGGGCAGGACTTAATTAACATAAAAACAAAGTTGTTTACACAGTACGAATTACTCCCACCCACTCACCCCCAACCCTCGTGAAAGGTGAAACAGATCTTGCTTATTTTTCCTTTCTTTCCTAATTATTCATTGACATAATAATTGCTCCACGTTGTCCACGCCTCCCATTCATGTGCTACTTCTTTTAACTGGCTTCTTTGATTTGAACCGATCAAACCACTTTTGGCCAAAGGAAGGAACTACCGGGGCCACAAAACGCTAAAAATAAATATCAACTTGCCCCAAATACCCCCCAAATGTTTCCCATTATTGGAACCTTGAGCGCAAGCAAAGAGCACTCACATCAAATGAGGCCGAGATGGCTCCCCCTACTGCCCCGACCCCTGACGTCCCAATCAGTCACCACCTCCCCGAAGGAAAACAAACCGACCCCAGGCACATCCTCCACGTGCAGCGCCAGGCAAGGAAGGGGGCGACAGCGGCACCGCTCGCCCCGACGCGCTTCCCCACGGCTGCGCGCGCCCCGCGAGGTGGCTTCGCGTACCTGGCGGCGGCGCCCTCGGAGGGACAGGCGGCCCCTCGGCCGTCCCGGACGCGGATCGCCGCCCTCCGTGCCCTTGGGGCCGTGGGCGTCAGTCGCCCGGGGCGCCCGGCTGCTGCCACGGAGGCCAGGAGTCAGATTTAGTTTCACAACAAAGTCTCCTCGTCACCGCAACCCAACTGGAGGCCAAAGCTGGCGGCGAGGCCGGGCAGGGGCGGGCTGCGGCCACCGCGGTGCCAAGGTGGGAAGAGAGGGCGCGAGGCGAAGGTGGCCGGCACCAAGGCCGGGCGGCTGGACTTACTCGTGCACCACTTCGGAGACGCGGGGCCGAGGAACCGGTTCTTCCAAAAGCAAACCGAAAATGGGTAACGGAGAGGCCAGAGCAGCGCCAAGAGGGGTTCTGTTCTGGCTCGGTGTTTAAGGCGAAAACCCCTCTCCAGCTTCCAGAAATTCGAGTCTGTGGTGGCTTTTTTCTTGCTTTTTAAAAAACGTGCCTGTGCCTCCGGAGTCGAGGGCGCCCTTCTCGCGGTTCTGAGTGAGCAGCGACACCAAGGCCGGCATCGGCGAGGGGAGCCCTCTTCCCAGCACCCCTGGGCCTTGCCAGTACTCGCTCACACTCCAGCCCCTTCCCTGGGCCCCGACTCCCCTTGGCGCTGGAGTCTGAGCCCAGGCCTTCAGCCCAGCCCCGCGGGGTGTCTCGGACGCTGGCCTTGAAGCGCTTTCTAAACGAGAGGCCTCAGAAATGGGGGTGGGGGGGTGCTGGGGTGTGCTCCAGAACCCGGGGGAGCTAGGTGTGCTGAGGTGGTCCTGAAGGACCGGGAGGATGGACAGACAGGTCGGGTTGGGGGGCTGGGGGTGGCATTTTTGTTTTTGTTTTGTTTTTAAGGGGGATAAGATATTAATTACTGTGTAGCCAACATAAATCTTATTAAAACATCTGGGATTCAATTAATTTTCAAGGTGATTTTTAAAATATGTACCCTAACTTCTGACACATAAGGAAACAAGCAAGGAGTGGTAAGTGGATGACTCCAAAGTTTTGTAGGGGAGCCCAGACCAAAAGCTCATTATCCTTTCTACTAAAATTTTACCTTTCTTTGCACCAAGGAACCCTTTGGGAGGTCAGGGCAAAGTTTTCATAACACCAAATTCTTCTGCCTCTTTGGCTTAATGGAAGCTAAACAGTGTCTGGATTGAACGAACCTGTGAAGTATTTCAGCATTGGATGAAGCAGGCACCACAGGCGGGTAATCTGAGCTAGTCCTTCAGGAACTTCCTATTACTTGATTAGGGAATCCAATCTAGAGCAGTGAAAGATATGCAAATATCTTGCTGATTTGCTTTTATAAGGACTCATCACTTCTCTGTGAGCATAAAAATACTGCCCCCATTGATTCAAATGAAATAATGTGCAAGGGCCTTGGAAAGTCGGAGGCCCGGGGTGAGTGCAGGTATTGTTCTCTTCCAAAGCCCTCTAGACTCACATGCTTTCCTGTTGTTTCTAGTAGTCACTAGGTATCTATTGACTTAGGCTGGATACCATGAAGGTAGAGTCAGGATAATGAGACCTAATCACCTTCAAAGACCACAGGTTAGAGATTCTGAGATAAAACTATCCAACACACAAGAAATAATTAGAAATCTACACACAGACTGATTTTTTTTCAATCCTAAACTGTTGTATGTTTATATGTATGCAAACCCAGAAACTTTCCAGGAGACAGCATGCAGATTGGGTGAGAAGACTTCTTATAGAAGTCAATGCATTGATAAACTGTGTTAACTCAGTAAGATCCCAATACTTTGCTCAAATACAAACAGTAACCAGACTAGCCAGTTGATAAGAATGGCTTCACCTGTTCGAATGCATTGCTTTTCCTTTCCACCCAGTTATAATATAAGAATTTCCATCACAACAATAACCAAAAAAAAGTGAATGCAAAGCCTCTTCAGAGCTTAAGTGATTGAAAGTTTTATTTAAAGGGGAAGTAACAATATCTCCCAAAATACAAAATATATGTCTGATAAGAGCTCACCAAAGGCAAAGGAAGTTTCTCTTGTCAAGGATTGTAGGCATGGTATTTATTTTAAAACTATATTTTAACCACCAATCCTTATAATTCAGAAGTAACATAAAATCTAAAATTTGTATGTGTTAATACAAGAATCCTGTGATCAATTCATCCTGGTGTTTCCTTAAATACATAGACAAAACAACTCTGAACCTAAATATCTTACCTTCACTCCCCCCCCAAAATTTCTGGAAACCTAATTTCATATGGTCTTTGTCTAAACACGAATCTAAATTTTGAACCAGTTTCTGAATTCAGAGGTATGGAGAATTGTTTCATTATTGCTCTTTCAAAAATGCCATGTGTTTGAAATATTGGTCATACTAGATTCAGAAGATAAAGGCATATTCAGAATGTTCTCGTAAGTAAAATTATTTGGACAAAGTGTATTTCTTTTAGTACAGTATGCAAATTCTTCATATTCTCCAAAACGGGAGTAGCAAGAGCCAATTGATTGAGTATAATGTATTCCAGACACTTGCTGGAATAAACAGTGCTCTCAAGCCCCTCACATGCACAGCCAATTGGGAGCTGTTGACTACTTGAGGTTTTTACACATCTCTCAGCCAACTCAGAAATCCAAATTCCAAATCAATTGCAGGCACACAGTGTGGATTTACAGTCCTCCTTGGACAAAAGGTCACAATCTGCAGATGCATTATACCACCCAAGATAAGATTTTTTTACACAAAATAGACTTAATTTTTATTTGACATTAATGAAATATGAATACATTCTTCTATAAAAACTTAAATGACCTTTGCAACCCCAAACCAAACATAATAAGAACATATATTCGTAATTATTCATTTCAGAATATGAGTTTGTATTCATATCTTAATGTGTATATAGATACATGTATCTGGAAAATTTCCATGTGACTAGTAAATGTCATAAGTACACACTTATGTATCTGTTAGTTTATGTTGGACTTAGAACATTCAATTGTTTACATGTCATAAAATGCTACTTACATCTGCTACCCAAACCTAGGTATGTGCAGTATAAAGCCATGCCAAAGATTTTTGCACATGAAGACACAAAAATTGCTCAAGTATAGAGTTATACTTTGGTTTATGGTATAAACACAGAACACATGTGACAAAAATGTACATTTAAACTCAGGTTCTATTCAAATTCTCAGATACACATCTACGGAAGACAAAAGACAAAAATTAACAGAGAATTGTAGTTCTCTGGGCATTGTACTCTGCCTACACTGATAGTTTAGGTATATTGTGACCAATCCTAGTTTAAAAGAACCCTCCACAGACACACCTTTTTGTTGTTGTTTATTTTTCTTTGGAACCAGGAATCAAACTCAGGACTTTGTGTGTGCCAGGCAGGCAAGGTGCCACAGAGCTAAATCCCTGCTCCCCTCAACACACACATTTTGAAAATTCCTATTTTACTTACTGTGAGAATGGAATTTTACTTAGAAAACCTTGCCTAATGCATCTGATGGGAGTTTTCCATAAGAGGATAAAAATCCAGCACAATAATTTAGATCAAGATTTATTCTGGAGCATCAACACAAAATACTAGACAACATGGGAACAGCCAAGAGTGATGCCAATTCCACAGCTGTGAGGTAGGAATTTCCTCATGTACAGGAGCAATTTAAAGAAACTTTTAAAAAATCTATTTTTTAAGACTGAAATTTCTTCTTTCACTTTGTTTATATTACTTAATGAAGTTGGAATCATGTTAACTCCTTTAGTATTGGAGTGTATCTGGCTAGAGGGCATTAATGGAAGGCACAGAAATAATAATACCAACAAAAGTTATACACAAGAGAGAAAAACAATTCTGTCTGTTGATCTTCTCATAAATGTCTGAAGTAAACCAAAGAGATTACTCACTAGATAGGAACTTATTGCATGAGCCACAAATTTTGACTTTTACATGAAATTTCTTGTTAATACATTAGGACTGGCTTTCCAAACCACCTATTGTTGAGTAACATTAGGAAATTTGTTTCCCCTTATCAAGATTTCTAAAGGTCAGTGCCAGATTCTTTAATAATACCAGGCATTCTGGCTATGTTCAGTGAGAAGATCTAGGATGAATGGTAAAGTTTACTTTTGGATTATGTACTTAGAGTTTAGGAGACCAAAGAAGAGATGCAATATAAGGATTCCTCCCCAGATTTCTATCAATGTGAAGACCTGAGGTTAATTTTCAAGTGATGTTTTGACCATGTCCCATATCTTGTAAATACTATAGTACATTTTATTTTATGCTTAATTTTTAAAACACCTGTTATGTTGAACTTTCCCCTTTAGATGAATCTTCCAAAGTTATTGTTTCTTTTTATATATTTAACCCAATTTGTCTATTTTTTCTATCATTTTTGTTTCTTGAGATATATATATATATTCTTCATGGTCAACTACTATTATAGGTGGAGATTTCCTGAGCTTCCAAGTTAATTTTATTCAGATAATATTTCTTATTAACATATTAATTTGTGAGTTGACTTTACCTTTATAAAGACATGATCCCTAATATGTGCTCTGGGGGAATATGATTCCTCAACGTGGCAGTCACATGTTCCATCTCTCCTATCAAAAGCCAGCAGTTTAACTGTTCTTTTAAAATTTCTGTCATGCCACATGATGAACAAACATCAGATTTACTATTCTTTCTCACAACCAAGGAATTTAAAAAATGAGAACTTTTCCTTCAAAATTAAAATTGCTGGAGCCTTTTTTTAAAACTGAAAATATGGCTCTTCCAGTATGGTTTAGAATAGAATTGGCCACTCCATAAACAAACCCTGGTGGCCAACAGAACAGAAATACTTAGATGTTTGATTCATGAATAATATTGAATTGGACCTCGAGTTTATGACTTTTAGATTCTATTTCTCCAGATGTACTACTTGCTCCTATCTACGTTCAATCTCATTTACTATTTACTGACCATGCTTTTGGCAGATAGCTGATAGTACTTCTGTTGACTTTGGTGTATTATTAAACTAAAAAGTGTATTTTATTCTGCAAGTTCTGCCATCATACAAATTAAAGCTAAAAAGGTATAGCCTTATTTCAGAGAGCCGAGGAGATGAAAGCTTGGATTCATTGAAAAGACCTCACAAAGTGTTTATTCTATAGAAACACAGATTGTGGACAGAGACCCATTAGACAAAACAGGCAACTTTCTGTTGGCCAAAAGTAAGCCTGAAAAGTAGTACTAGAAGTTGCAGTAAAGATAATTTTCAAACTTCCTCCTCCTCTATACCTAACCAAGCATCACCAAAGTGCCAAAATCAGAGCCAAAGGAGTAGTAGAAGGCAGAAAACAGACAATCCCTTGTTGCTTGACAAGCATAAAATATTTAGAGTGAGGAAAATTATATTTCCAAGAGTGTAATTGTTTTCACTTCTTTAACATGTAACAAGAAGCACCCGAAGAGCTAATCTCAGTAATGAAAACCTAATGTGTCCTGGAATATCAGTCAGATATTCAGAGGGCTGACTTGAAGATTGGAAGTGACTTCTTTTGTTTTGCTGCCTACTTTTTTTCCTTTTTTGTTTTATTCTTTGCCTCCATGTGGTTTTTCACCTAACACTACATATTTTGTTTGTATTGTTTTGCCAGAGAATTCTATTCTCTCAGACAAATGCATTCTTCTTAAGCTATCCTTTAAGGAACAAAACTGAAAATGCCTTCATAGAATTACATAAAGCAATGCTTTTATATGAATATATATTCTCTGACTTAGAGCCCACAAGCAAATGTCTATGGTGAGTTGGAAGGGAGAGACTTCAAAACATACATTTTATCATTCATTTTTCAGAATGTTCAGTATGCTGAAAACTAATGGCTGTTTTATTCTGAAATCTTTATCCTAGGATTTTATTTTTTAATTTGCTGAAGACCTTGAAGTAGATGGCTTGTCCAATAATTTGCCTAAATCTAATATGATATAGATACTTCCCTTCAAATCATAAGATTTATATATGCAAAAGGAAAACTCAAATTACTTCACAATCAGCTAAGGAAACCACTGGTAATCAGCTGGGAAAAAAATGTTTGTTGGAATAAAAAACGAATTATTCACAAACACGAAAATAAGAAAACATGATCCCTGTGGTCACTGCAGTGTGATCGCTTACAGCAATTTTTAATCTTTGAAGTTATGTATAATTTCTTAGCAGTCTCAAGTCACTAATTTAATAAGCTTGGGTCGCGTTCCAGCCAACACGGGAAATTCTTATGTGCAGTCAGATTCCGTGACATGAGTGGAGGGAAAACATAGCCTCCGTTTACCTGCGTATGCTCCATGCTGTTGAAAGTGGATTTCCAGTGAGGCTAGGCACAGAGGGACATGAATGCATGTTGAACATTAATTGTGACCTAGAAATGCTGATCAAACCGTTTCCGTCGGAAAGATTTTATTGAAATGCTGCGAACGTGGCTTCAGGGAACAAAAATGGATGACCCATTTTGTGTGAAAATTGATCTAGAGGAGAGAGGGAGGGAGGGAGGGAGGGAGAGAGAGAGAAGAGAGAAGAGAGACCCCAGACCGACTAAGCGCCTGGGGCTACCTGGGAGGAATCCGGACCAAAGACCACAAAGCGACTCGAGCCTGGTTCAGATAGTCAAACAAAATTCACCTCAGGTAGGAGGGTTCTCTGTTGTTGATTTCGCCTCCACTCTAGGGAAATCTTGCTTCTTAAGCAAGGATCCTCTCTCTCCTCAAGCCTAGGACGCTGGTACATTTTGAGGCAGGCTAAGAAAAATCCCGGAGAGTTCGGGGAACAGACGCAGTGCGCAGCGTGCAGACGCGTCCTGTCGCTGTGCCTGTGGCTCTGCAATTCGATTTCAGCCCCCCCACCCCGCCACCCCACCCCCGGGCATTATTTTTCTGACTACTTGAGAAGAAAAAACAAAAACTGTGTAAGAAACTCCAGAAGAGACTGTGCGATGCGAAACCACACACGTGGTCCTGCAAATTGGACGGGAGGGTGGGGGAGGCGGGGAGGAGAGGAGAAGTGAAACTAGAAATTATGGTACTGCTTGAGAATTCGAGAACTTCTCTCATTCTGTTTCAATATGTATTGTGTTTGGTTCTTCCCAGCTGCGCCTATCCAATAAAAGTGGAAGCGGCCAGACGGCGGCCGGGACAGTGACGTTTCTACCAACACAATTATACAGGCAGCTGTCGGTGGGGATTTTTGCGGAGAAACCTCCAAGGCAGATGCCGCTTCAGACGCTGTTTCGAAGCGCTAGTAGATTACAGTATTTCCCCAAAGATTGTGAACAGCTCCTTTGTCCAAATCCAAAATACAGAAATGTGTGAACTTTCTGAAGCAAGGCATACAAATTTCATTCATTTATTTAGAGAACCAGTAGAGCAACCGCAGACATCCTTTTATGATCTGTTTCCTGTCGCAAAAAGGTGAGTATCAAGGGAGTGGCTTACTTCTGTAAGAGATTTTGTTTCAGAACGTACCTTCATGGTAAAATAATATCTTATTGTAATAAAATGTAAAGACAAAATTCAGCCAATGTACTTGCATCATTTGGTAAGTAAAATTGAAACATATTTCCCTGGATGGGAGAAGATAAATCAAAGCACCACTGCTGCTGTCTCAATCAAGTCGAGATTTGAGAAAACTATTCCCCCCCCAGAACATTGAGTTTTGCTTTTCTTTTCTAGCATGTCTTGAATTAAACAGAGCATGTTAACAAGATGGTAACGAAAACTCTGCATGATGTAAACATTCAAAGAGAAGAAATCCCAGATTGATTATATTGTAGGGCCAGAGATATTATTACCAGATATCCCTGAAGTAGTGGACTAGAAGCCCTGAGAGGGGCAGGAGTTTAATTGAAAGGGGGGGAAACTGTAAAGAAATTTCTTCCAATTAAAAAATGCATAAAATGTAAATGGAACAAATTGACCTGAGCTTTATTTTTCTAGGATTCAAAGTACTATATATTTAGTAGATTTTGAAGGCCAATTGTCAATTCATGAATGTGTCAGAATAAAACACAGGTACAAATGCCAAATGCCTGTGGTTTGTACAAACTACATAAAGTCACGGGTTTTTGTTTTTTTTTCTATTTAGGTGGATAAATGTAGAGATACAAAATGATAAAGATCGGTCGTGAGGGTTTGTTACTCTCCACGATAGATTTTTTTCCCCCAAGTTTTCATTCACAAACACTTGTCTAGTATTTTAAGCGTGTAAAACTTTAGCAGGCATTTTCTTATTTCGCTTCTCAAAAGTACTTGGGAAAAGATGACCAAAGCAAAGCTTGTAAGTGAGGCGCGTCCCTGCTGCCCGACCTCGGGAAACAATAGGGAGTGTTATCCATCTCTACGAGGATGCTGGACGCGAAAGAAAAGGTGAGGCGGCTTCAGCTGGTGTCCACTGTTCCGGCTCCTTCTAAAGCACCTCTCGCGTACAAAGGAGCGCGCTCATTTGGATTAGAGAAGCAGAACGTAGGGGGCATTTTATCTCGTTTTGTGGGGAGCTCGGATCTGGAAGACCTAGGGGCTGTGGGTCCAACCTGACTTGGGGCGGGTCTGCAGTTGAGGACCGCAGACTGAGCAGTCGCCTCCGCCGCGGTTCAGCCTGCGCCGCCGCCCGCTTGCCCGCGGGATCCGGCAGGGCCCGGGCTGGGAAACCGGCTCCCTCGCGGCGGCACCTATTACCAGCAGCTGCTTCTGCTTAGCCCCGCAAGGATCAGTTTGCTCCAACCCTTGGCCTCTCCCAGGGTTCGGTCTCCTCGCGCTCCTCCCTTCCTTCCCCGCCTCTCCCCTCAGCTGTGCAGTGGCTGCGGCGGGTCACCGCGGTTTCGCAGTCTCTGGCCCAGGTTCCCAGCTCCTGTTTGGGGGCGCTGGGGAGGGAGCAAGAGGAATGAGCCAGGAGGATCCCCAGGCTTTAAACCCCCTCCCGGGAGAGGTTAGAGGAAGGTTCTGGGATTGGGAGGCCGCAGGCGGGAAGGGAAGGGAGCCGGGCTAGACCTGCAGCAGAAGGCTGCCTTTCCAGCGGCCTGGGCGCGCTGAGAAGGAGTCGGAGGCCGGCCTGGCCGGGAGTGGTGCTAGAGTGCCCTCCAGTCCTGCCTGCCACCTGTGGCGCTGGGAAGACGGGTCCGGTGGAGAGGGAGCGGGTCGCGCCGCCCTGGCGCGGGGCCCGCGGGAGCTAGGGAAGTGTTTCCCGGGCCGGCCAGGAGGAGAGCGCCCGGTGACCTCCAGGGCACAGTCGCCCGCAGTGCCCTGCTTCGTCCTAGCACTCCACCTTCTGCGTCTGCTCCCAGGCGCTCACAAAGGTTTCGGTGGAAACCAGGAGTGAAAGTCAGCTTTGCTGTGCCGGGTGGTTCAGGCCACAGGCCGGGCCACCAAGGTACCACTGGTTGCTGCCGGCTGGAGTCGGTATCGCCTCTGAACACCAAGCAGCAGAGGGAGCGCTGGCCTCCACGTGTCCCCTGGTGAGGACACACTGGACCCCTGGGGTGAGCTGTAAAGTGACCTAACGCCCGCCTGCTTGCCGCAGAGGCCTGGTCTGAAACCAAGAACCATCATGAAGGATACGCTTTCGAAGAGAGCTTTCACTTAGTCTGCAGCAGTATTTTGGAAAATGAGCCCCTCGTGGTGGGAAGGGATTCAATTCCTGCACCCTTGCACAGTTTTCTTTTGCCAGGTTAGCAAGAACAACAGCATCTCTGCTGCCCAGACGTGACCAACGCAAAAGGGCCTATCCGGTCCTTCTCCCCGCCTACTGCTTTAGAGTAGGGGGCTCACCCGTCAGGGAAGGGAACACCCATTCGCGCTATCCTGACAGCTGGAGGGATCCTAGCTGCCTTGCAGTCCCTAAACCCTGCAGTTGTGACGAAGAAACTGACTCCCTGAGCTTAACAGAGACCTGTCCATAAGGACAGCGCATTATGCCTGTGGTCTAAAATGGTGTCCTGCGCGCTGGGGGAGAGCTACCATAAATATGTGTTCAATCAGTAGACCCCCAGCCCGGTGGTGGCAGACTCGGGATAGCAACCCAGGTCGAATTCCCAGTGTAAACCCTTTAACTCAATCCATTGCGTAGCCACTAGCTAGGGCGTTTTTCCGTTCAATCCTATACTCACCAAGGCCAGTCACAGCACTCCCAAAGCCTCCATGATGCCCTTTTGCTGTCTTATTCCAGTGAACCAAACCTTAAAATCTTTTTTTCTGATTTCCAAGAATGCTGGGTCTCCAGCCTCCATCCCGCTTCGCTTTCATTCTGCAGTTCTGGGAACTGCCTTGTGGTCACTATCATTTCCTTACTATCAAAAACATCCCGCAGGCAGAAAATTACAATGAGTAAAGCCAAGTCCCCACTCTCTTCCTTTATGGACACCCCCTTTGTTTTAGGGGAGGGGTGGAGCCTTTAAAAGGTCACTTGTGGAAGTCTTGGCACCTCTCCCTCAGCCACCTACCCTCAATATACACTCTGAGAGGTTAAAAAACCATAGATGGAAGATAAGGCAAGCACAAGCCAAGCCAATCTGGTCTTCAGCAAAGGCCTTAGAGAATTTCTGGGATCGTCACTGCTCTAGGGGATCGAGGGACCTCTCCCTGAAAGGAGCCAGGCAAGGCACTGCGAAGTTCAGATTAGCCCATAAGGAGCAGCCAGGTCCCTTTCTGCAAAGCAGTAAGATGACTGTGCAGGTCCCAGTACAGGATCCCCAGATCCCGTTTTCTGGAGAAATGGCTTTGCTCCTGCATCCAGAGCATTTGCTAATTGTCAGTCATGTGCCACCTAAAGACAATAGGCCCTTTTCCAGGTAAAGATGCCCTGCTCCTCCAGGCAGGTATCTGTTTTAGGAGGTGGAAAGAGACTTGGGGGCATTTTGAAAATTTAGATCAGCAGCTTAAAAAATACTCAGAAGAGAGAACATTTGTAAGACTCTCCTTGTGGGGGCACTTTCAGGAAAAGCTAATTTTCACCTCTAGCTAGTGTCTGGCAACAGAAGTGCAATGATAGGATCATTGATGGAATGCGCAAACCTTTGGGGTAATACCCACAATGTTCTTTCTTGAATGGATCCCCCAGCAGCTACCACCTTCTATGGTTGCAGTGAGACCTCACTAAATAATTCCAAATTGAGGACTGTCTACCTAGAAAGCTGTTGAAGGAACTGAGGCTACCCTTATGTAAAACATCTATGGTGGGATCTTAGGATTGGGGTTCCCCTAGACCTTGAATATTTTCTATTCCTTGTGATCAGAGAAATACGAATCCATGTTTATATTTACAACTAAGGAATGTAATGTAACACAAATAAAAATTTTTGGACAATGTAAAGAATTTTCTTTCTTTGGAAGAAATATAACTTTGAGACTTGCTCCTAGATCTGTATACTGATGATGAATTTAAGCAATGTACTCATATAATGTTTAGAGAAGTAGCCAGTGCAGCAGTAAAACTATTCTGCTGTTCCAGCTATCATTTTCAAATAGCCCCTATTCTGCTATAGTACCTGTGTTTGAGATAGAATCCTACAGCACTTCATTTTCTTGTAGCAAAGGTTCCAGAAAAATATTACATATCATTTGGAGGGGCAAATAGAGGAAGAGTGGCATTTTGGAAAACTAGCTTTTTTTTTTTTTTTTTTTTGCAATCTCTTATTTTCCTGAGGTTCATTCTTGCTTCTTCCATCTTCAAACACTGCGAAAGTGTGTATTGAAGTAATATAAAGAGAATCTCCCCTTGGCCAGCCAATATGTGGAGTCTGGGGGATACACAGTGCTGTTAATTCCTCTGAGCTCCATCTGTGGGCACGAAGAAGCCCAGCCATTATGGAGTATTATGCAGTTAAATTAATTAGGCTCTTCCATTACACTGCTGTCTTCTGAAAACGGTTGCCATTTTCCCTTTAAATATCATTATTCCTAGATGTAGTTAGCAGCTGATGCAATTAAAGAGGACATAATGTAAATTTAACAATACCAATAACACTTTCTTCCCTGTATATTGAAAAAAGCGAGAGGGACTAGCCAACTTGTAACTGCCTGCCATAAACAACTGATATAACCCATACTTTAAAACGATCGCCACCTGCTGCGCAAGCGCAAGGACCCGAGTTCGATCCCCCGTACCAAAAAAAAAAAAAGAATACAATGAAACAACCAGTGTGCACTTGGATTCTTCAGTGAATTCTTGAATCAATACTTTTGTTTCATGTTTTCATGTTCTCAGTAATGTTAAGGTATCCAGTTACAAACTCTTGCCAGTAAGAAAGAAAATATGCCCCGCAGTGAACCCTTCTAAACACTTTCAGAGAATCATCCTTTCATTTGTAATTATGATTTTGATTGTCTGCTGTATCTTTGTAATCACCAAAAGATGATAAGTGGACACAATTCCCTACACTAATCACCTGAGTTGAAAAACAAGGTCACATTAACAGACCCAGTAATGTCTCTGATCTTGTACAAAAAAGAAACACATAGGCATAAATTTAACATCAATTATGATGTTTATTCTGCCGCTGCAGAAGCAGATCAGAAAGACTAGTAGCCTAATGAATCTATACAGCAAATATTAAAAACAGATGTATTCCTGTTCCATTAAGAGTCAGAATGAATTATTAATAGGTTATAAACTGCACATTATAATAAAAATAATACAATATAATTTTTTGAATTTGCAGCCTTTTAAGGATTATTGTATCAGTCTTATAGCTAAGAAAGTATTTCGGAAACTCAACATCCAATACTTTTAGGACCAGTATTTACACATCACAGATCATAAATAAAACAAACAACAGTTGTGTATTGTTTGCTCCAGATATTTTCAGCTTTTCTCTTTCATTTCTGATGAAATGGTTAAATGGTTTTAATCTTCTATTAGGATCACTGAAAGGTATGATTTAGTTTATGAAAACGGTAGTTGATTTGAATGTAGCCGATTCAGGCCTGGCATTAATTTTTAATGCATTTGTGGATTTTCCTAGAGTGTTGGATGGGATTTGAAGTTTGAGCTATGTGCCTCTTCTTCAATTCAAAGACATATAGGTGAGGATCTGTAATTACCACCTGTCTCTTTTTTATCCCTGGGTGCATGTTTGGGGCAGGAGATTACACTGGCACTTTCCCTGTGAGTAGTGCAGAATGGATATAGATTCCAGGTGAAGACAGCTGGCAGGCAGGCAGCGTTCTTAGGTGCACAGAGAGTGCATGTAACCTTCAAGCATGATACAGTGACAAAGCCCAAAGCTGCCTTTGATTCAGGATCTCATATCCCTGTGTTAAATGCACAGGAAAGCCTTTAGGTGGTATTAGTACTCCAGGAATTTAAGAATACCAATGTAGTTGAAACAGGGAACATCTCTGGTTTATGGAAATAAAGTTTAGTAAATGGCAGTTGAGTTGAGGATAGGAAACAGAACAATTATATCTAAAGATAGAACTAACTAAAATGAACATTGTGTTATGGGTTAGCCCAAAGTATGTCACCAGCAATCAAAAAGTCAGGCCTTCAACCCCATTTTTGTTCCACATCCCCTCTCTTTCTTAGGGTATATTCTCAAATTAACATTGTACTTTATTTTCGAAAAGGAAGGCCTAGATTTTGAACCTTTGAAAACATTATCCTTCCAAACCTATTAGAGATATAAATCAGGAGAGAGAGGGAAAGGAGAAGGGGGGAGAGAAAGAGAGAGAAGGAGAGTATGAGTGAGATGCTTACATTTTACAGGAGTTTGCCTCTCCCTACTTTTTCTGTCTTCTTGCCTTTTAGTAGAGGGAGGAGAAACCATTTAAAATTCTCTGCAGCACTGACTATAAATTGCATTTTGCTGAAAGGTTTAATACCTAATTTAAAGTCAAAGGACATTTTCTTGACTAGGTCTTTTCGATCATCTGGGAGAAAGTCCAGGTGGCACACTTAATGTAATTCAGGAAAAATTTCCAGCATTGCCTTGTTTAATGCAAACTTTTTTAAGTGGAGCAGGTACTTTCAGATGGAAATTAACATTTTTTACATGAAAGACTATTGGCATTCATTCAAATATTCATTAGTTCAGAACTCTAAAATGTGGATTCAGTGGCTGTTCAGAGAGGGAAATGAAATGGACAAATAATTAAGAGCAGGACTCACAGGTAGTAAAGTTCTTCAGGATACCTTGTGGATAATCTTATCTCTGCAGTAACATTTAAAGTTGGCTAGGAGGTCAACTCTTAATGCTTTTGTGTCATGAAATGTAGTTAACAAAGAACCAGTGCAACACTTCTGGAAACACACACACACACACACACACACACACACACACACACAGAGGTGGATTCTAACACTTAAAGGAATTAATCACTGAATTAGCCCCAAAGAAAAATATGATTACTCATTCAAGGGAAATCTTAATATTTTACTTGTAAACTTCTAGGAAATACTGTTAATTGCATTAACTACCTTTTGATTTTTATTTGGACATGTTTTCAAAGAAATTTTGCAGAATACACAAAGAATTCACCTTCAAAAATAGAAACAAAAATGATCCTGGTATAGTTAATAATCCCTGCCCCCTAGGAGATGTGATGAAACCAAGCCTCAGAACATTTTTTAATGTTGATAGAGCAGGCTTGAAAAAACTTGTCATATAAATCAGACTGTTCTGGGGGCTAACTGGTGTTGTTTTTAAACCACAGAGTGGGCCAATGGGTGTGGCTATGCACATGGTTGAATGGTGAATGTATAGATTAAAATATATTTTGCCACACTAGTTTCCAGAGGATTGTTTTGGCCTGGTGTTCCAAGCCATGAGCCAAAACTTTGGTCAGTATTTTGACAACAGAGCCAGGAAAAACAAAAAAGGCTTAGCCTGTGAAAAAGAAATGAAGATGTAGTGAAGGAAAACAGTAGTCCCTCTGCCACTGCCTTACTCAATCCATATGTGGGCTTAAACACAGGAAATACCCACCATTCACCGCAATCAAGCCAGAGGCTTGTGCATCAGAAAGTGCCTTGTGGAACTAATTGGACTCTATTAAGATTGTCATTGACATGGGAAAGCATTTTGAAATTTTAAATCAGAACATGCAATGTACATAGAAAAAAATAACAGTCACATTGTTGATTCAGGACTACAAATGTAGGCTTAAAACACATAAGGACATGCAAGATTTGTATGCTTTATTCAATGATATAATGTATTAATTATCATTCAGAAGCACGTTTGTCTTCCTTCATTTTATATGTTTGCTTTTAGTTTACAATCTTTATAGAATGGGCAGATTTCCCTGTGTAGGGCCTGGTGCCAACTCACAGGCAAAGAAAATCTAAGCATTGCCAATGTAAGATGATAATCAAAAGTTCATGGTACTTGCCATCAGAGCAAGGTTTATAAAAAAAAAAACCATAGTTTGAAATAATGTAATTTAGAGGGAACTTTTTCATATTAGACAAAAATATACATAGCTTAAGTTTTCATGCATATACAAATTTAAGTTTGCCAACAAATCTTTGGCAAAGAGTATTCCTCAGCATGTCTATTGCAGATGTCTTTAAAACTTACCTAAACATGGCCTACACTGGAAGCTAACCCTCCCTTTGCTACCACTTTAAGGTCCTACATTCAAGTTATATGTGCTTAGGTCTGACAACTCTCAATGTTATGGTTGTCAATCACATTTATTTTATAGATAGGTTATAGAAGTTTAAGTTGTTGCTAATATTCTTGGATCCAAAATCTGTGTTTGGTTTGGTTTTCTAAAAATATGATTTCCCACTCTCATAAGGAACATGCTGTATTTCATCTCCCTAAACTTTTTGGAAGGGATTACATTGGTCAGTTGTGGGGGGCCTTGCCCCCCCCCCCACTGGAATTCTTGAGTGCCCATTACGGACGGACGTGCCCGGGCTTGTTGCAGATCTACCCGGCAACAAGGAAGTAGCCCCAGTACACTCCTCTTGCTCCTCCCCTCTCGCCCTACGGTATATATGTTGTAGCAGCTTCCGCAATAAACGAGACTTGATCAGAAACCTGTCTTGTCTCCATCTCTCGTGTCCCCTGTCCCCTCTCATCCTCGCTCCCCCTCTAGGGTCTCCGTTGACTTACCCGCGGGCCGGGACAGTCAGTCATTTGATTCAAGATTTCTTTTTGTATAAAGGGTGACAATAACTATAACTTCCACCAACAGTAGAAGATAATTGATGATTTCATAGGATGAACTCTCATCAAATTTCTCAGCCCAATGTTGCTACCACTTTTTTTTAGTAATAAGCTTCTTTATTTTGTTGTTTTCAAAATGTATTCTTTTGTCATTGGTCACTTCTAGTGTAGTTCAGCATTTCTCCAATTTCAAAAATGAAATGATTGCATGGAGGGAGGGTATTATAATTTGTATTCATGAAACTTAGATTTACTATGAAGATGTTGCCATCTGGAAAAGTTGGAGAAGCAACAAATCAAGTTGGAGGCTTTGATATGTGTGTGTTTAAATACACAAAGAAAAAAATTGCCATCTGATCATCCAATTACCAACTTCTTTATATGGATTCTGAGAGCTAATATGAATTAATATGAATTAACTCATTTAATCATCATAATCCTTTAGAGTAAGGGCATTGATCATCCTCATTTTATGCAGAAACAGAGTCACAGAGAAGTCACTCATCTGCAATCCCACAGCTAGAAACCAGAGCATAAGCGTTTAATTGGCAAATAACAAAACACTGAGACTACTGGACTCCTGTACTAGAAAGCATATAAAAAATGATAAAAATAACTTTCTTTTTTTGGTGACTCTGGTGATTAAATCCAGAGCCTTTGCACCAAGCTACATCCCCAGGTATTTTTTGTATTTTTTACTTTGAGACAGAGTCTGAAAGAAATAGCTCAGTGGGCCACTTGTGATGCTCCTGCCTTAGCCTCCCGGAGTGCTGAGATTACAGGTATGAACCAAAAACAACTCTGAGGGTGATTTAAATGTCTAAAAGTCATGTTTTAATTTCTCAGCATTGGAAGTACTTTGTGGAAATAGGTGAAAAATGGGCAAATACAGATTAAAAACAGCTCTTGTAGAGCTATATTATGCTTACAGTGGTATTATTTCTCCTCATGATTAGATTGTCTTTCGTGCATACACATCCTATGCACACACCTCATGCCAGTTGACAACTATTGAAAGGTCTCATAAGACAGGAAGAAACAGCCCGCTTAGTAATTAAATGAACACAGAAAGCTTAAAAAGATTTTTGTTTTCAATTATGTGGAAAAATTGTCTTCAATGGGAGAGAAAAATACTAGGCTATACAAACAAAAGTAAATTAATTTGAAGGAGGGATGAGATTAAGGTGCGGTGTGATACAGGAGAAAGAGCTATGGTTGAAGTCAAGTAAAGCTGTGGCCCTGGAAAACCCCAGAGCCTTCACTTCCCAATATGCTAAATAGAGGTACTAAAAACTCATAGGTCTTTGAACACCTTGGGTCACAATTTCACCATGCAAAGAAGTTTAGCAACCTGATTTGAGGGAAGTGCTCTGGAATTAGACTCTTGGGTCTGCATCCTAGCTCTGTAAAACCAAAGTAAAACACTTTATCTTTTCATCCTATACGACATTAACTGTTTAGCTGTGAAGAGAACTACCTTATGACACTGTGAGAATCAAATTAGATAATGTATACTCAGCACCTAATAGAAATCTTGGCACAGAGTAAGTGCTCAATACATGCAAAAATAGTTAAGGACATTTGAGAAAGAGTAAAACAAGAAAAGGATTTGACCATGCCTAGGCTTTGTGATCCCTTAAAGAAAACACATAATAAATTTCTATTTTGCATACAACAGATGGCAGTATCTACATTTCTTATCCCCAGCCCTCTTTTGATTTGTAAATTTAACTTGTTCATCATCTATAAAATGGGTTTATATCCCTCTAGAATTCTCTACTGATATAGGACATCTTTTCATGAACTTACATTTCTCGAAATAACACTGCTATGAAATGGCAAACAAAAAATTATTAATGAACAAATGTTTAGTGATGCATGAGCTATTATTTTGTAGGACCAAAATCTTAACCTCAGAAACTCAGGGGACAATTCTTAACCCTAGGAACTCAGCAAAATTATTTCATTGGCTTGAATAGGATGACGGTTCAAACAAATTACATTCTAAAAAGCAATTTCAGGACAAATATTTCTTTTAAAAACCAATTGTGCATACATGTAGATTTCATGCAACAACTTATAAATGACAGTAGGAAAAAGAAGTGAAAGAAAATGAAAAATAATATTTCCAGACTTAAAGGAAAGACTGTGAGTGGAGAATGTGATGGGTTACAGTCACACTGTAAGTTAATAAGAAAAGATCAAGGCACTTTGGACAGAACCTCTGTGTTCTTTATATCCTGACCTTTGTTAGAGCCAACTTTGGAGTGATCTTGACTAAAAATCACCCCTTAGGGTACAATGAAATTTGATTGTAAACTATTTTAGTGTTTTTTCTGGATATCATGCATAACATGCTGCTGTCTCTGTGGTGGAACCAAAAGCTAATAGCTTTTTACTGATTCTGTAGATAAATATCCTATGTCACTGCTCATTAAAAATCCGTTCTAAAACCCAAGTTCCCATTAATCAATATTGTCTTTCTTTTCAAATAATTAACTTTAAAAAGCACAAGAAACTTATAGAAAATCCATAGTTATTTATGGATAGAAAAATTAACTTGCGTATTATTACAATATTATAAGTTCATATTTGGCTTCTACATATTTTCTTTATTTCTCCTGAAATATATTATCACCATTCTGTAGTTCATTTGTCTATAGTAACCGGACCATATGTTTTATTTTCCAATCCTGGATACTTTTGAAAGTGTTATTCAAAACAATAGGGATTGTCCTAAGTTTAATGAAGTTATAAACATAAGTATTAACAAATCTAAAGATTTAATTCTGTAGATTGTGGAAAACGTTGTCAGTTTCATGGAAAGAAGAACCATAATTTTTCCCAATTAATATCAATACTGATTATCAGAGTATCTTGAAAACAAATGTACAAGGATTTTTAAATTGTAATAATTTTTCAAATTATTACAGAATTGTCAGAAATACATATTATTCTAGACTATTTGATTGTCCTTTGGATCAGATTAAAAAACAATTTTTGCCTTTTCACTAAATGGTCTTAGATTGGTCAACAGATCTACACAATAAAAAATAATTCATTATGAAAATAAATCTGGGTTATATCTCTAGCATTTAAAAGAGTTGTACTTACTAAATACTCAATAAATAGCTGTTGCATGAATAAAAACATGTACCAAGATATTTCTGGTTAATTTTGAGCTTTTTGGATAATTCAGACCTAATCAACAAATGAAACGATCTTATTCTACATCTTTATGTAAAATGAAGGCCACGTTCTACTTCTTTTGCAAGGTATAGGTGCATAAATATTTACACAATATTGTGTACTAAGAATTAAGTCATTAACAGGCACACTACTGAGAAAAATCATGTAATTTATACTCATAGACATAAAAAATGCCATGCTGTTAGGAAAACGAGCAGCTTTGCTGTTGTAATCAAGAGTCACTTCTGTGACTAGCATGTTCCTTCAAATTCTTGAGAAATGAATGGTTAGTAAAGCCCAGAGAGACAGTTATTTAACACTAGTGATTTTTATTTAGATGCTATTTAATTCTTCAAACTGAGTTCATCTTCCAGAAAAGAAATAAGAATGTTTATTTTATTTCATATCCAGGAAGTACAAATACTTCATGTCTCACTGTTGCATGGCAACTTGATAATTATCTGTTACAAACACTTGACCATCAGTCTTTCCCTCTACTCTCATCATCTCCTATCCCCTGTATTTTCTTGTCCTTGGCCCAGTTCTGAGGCCTGATGACTAAGAAGCCACTTCATGAAGCCTTGGTAAGTGGTAGTTGTCAATTTTCTGGCACTGCACACTACTTAGGACTTAGGCATATTTGTTTTTCTGCCTATTGATGCCCTCAGATTAGTTATCTCCTACTCAAGAGTCACACCATTCAGCTAGACCATTCTTTTCACCTTCCAGCCAATGACAAACATTGGCCTATGGCTTTCAGTCCTTTTCTTCATTCCAGGCCCTGCCATCACCTTGAGTTACTTCAGTACCCAATTCCATTGCCTTCACCAAGGCATCTGAATGCCTCCCCTTCCATTGCCTGGGCTATAGTCTCAATTCAGACATTGTCATCACCTGAAATTTATCCACCTCCAATATCACTAATTTTGAAGGCTACCTCTGACCATAGTCCTCTTATTTCTAGCTTTTCTGTTCAACTAGCCCCATTATACTGCTGCTTTCATTTCACTTGGGACCTGTAGGTTACTGACCATTTCAGTTTATCCAAATGTATCAGCCTTTGCTGTATTTCATTCCTATTCAAATTCGAGCTTTCAGGCTTACTATTACTTTCAGGTTATTATTACTCCAGTAATAATAACAATCTTTCCAGTAACCTAAAATTCCTGCAACCCTTGTCTCTTGACTGTATTCATTTACAAATCATGAAGTTTGGTGAGCCTAATATTTACTCCCTGTGTGTCAAATATCATGGCAGCCTGGGTCTACCACATTCGTGACCAGCAGCCCCAGATGGGGCCACAATAATACTTCATTGTTTTTTGTTAAACCACTTTCCCATTCTTGTTAAACCCCTAAGCTTGCACTCCTGTTCTTCCCCATGAAGATTATCTCACTTCCTAAATTACAGAGAAAATACAAGGAATCAGAGAGGAACCTCCTCAGATTTTTGCATCAACACCAAAATGCATAAAAGTACTTTTATTCATACCCATCTTATATTCTTTCTTTGCCATTTCAAAATAAAATCTGGCTTTTCACCTAGAGCTAACTCCTCTGCCATTTAGGAGGCTACTGAAATTTTCTAAGTGGGAAATGATGGTGGCTTATAATAGAGTGGTGATAATTGTTTACATTCAAGAGTAAGAAAGGGGAGAAGATATAATCCCTAGGACTTTCACATAGATCATACACGAATGTAATATATTAAAGAAAGAAGATGAAAAGTGAGACTGACTTCTATGTGTTCTGCTCTAGCTATGGCCTACTAGACTTTATCAGAATGGGAACTAGAAAAGCTGGATAAAATATTTTTTAAATGTTGGTATAAAGTCATTGTACAGCTACCAAGACAGCCAAAATAAAGTTCCAAAAAATACTCTCCTCCCCTAAAAAGGAGAATGAGCTCAATACTCAGTGTAGCTTTCCCCTTGAAATATTTACATATCTAACAGCAGTAGCAGAGGGGCTGGGCTAAGCAGGATTCTCTTCAGTTTCATGGGTTGAAAAGACAAAATCAGGAGTTCAAAGTCCACCCAGATGGAGGTGGGCCTAGTAAACACTTGCTACATTCCCTTGGAAGCCACAAAGAGTGATACTCTAGAATGAGTTAAAAGTGAATTGCAAGCTGGCTGGGGATTTAGCTCAGTGGTGCTGCGGCCTGCCTAGTGAGCGCAAGTCCTGAGTTCAAGCCCCCATGCTAAAAAAAAAAAAAAAAAAGGTGAATTGAAGGAAAGTAGACTTTCTAAAGACTGAAAATTAAATCAGAATCAGCTCAAACCCCACTTTATTTATAATTTTATTTCCTGTTAGTTCATAAATTATTTGAAAGTAAACATCTTAATGAGCCAGGTGACTAGAAATCCTATCATTGGAAGATCAGATATGAATTTTTAAAAAATCAACTGAGATTAATATGTCAAAAAGAATAGAGAATAATATGATGAAGCTCAGGAAATAACTAAAACATAAAATAAATATGAATTATAAATTTTAATGCTAGAAAACAAGCTAATGAAACTAAGAATTTAATAGGTTTAACAGCACTTTAGACTTAGTCAAAAAGAAGATAAGTCAACATAAATGAAGCACAAAGAGACAAAGTAAAGATAGTATGTGAGACACATATGAAACATGGTGAAGAGGTTGAGGATATTGTTTTTTAAGCCCTAGAAGGGGATATAAAAAGTGGAACAGAGATGGTAAACGAAGCTATAGAAGCAAAGTATTTTTCTAAATTGATCAAAGCCATGAACTTATGAATTTCACGACACATAGATTTTTAGCCTGGAAATATGGCAAATAGTATCATTTACTAAAGATAGATAACACTGAATAGAAAAGGTATTGATGGGAATAAGATTAGAGAAATTAAAAATTCAGTCTTGGACATGTTGATTTTAAGACATCTACCATACTAAACACTCTAGGAAAAATATTGTATAGATAATTTGATATATAACATATAGCTGAAAAAATCAGAACCTTAGCAAATTATTCCCCTTTACATTCTCTAAGAATTATTTCTGTCTTTTATTAGAGGTTAAACTTCATTAAACTACAAGATCATTTGATTATTTAACATTGCTTTGAAATCAAGACAGCCAAAACGTGATGCTTAGATACCTGAAAAAAATAGGAAAAGTAAATGTCTTTATGGCATTTAAATTTAGGATTTAATTCGTAATATTTAACAGATAAAATGAGTGCATAAATTATCTAAACTTATAGGAGATCATCTAGCAAGTACAGATAAGGAATGGACATATTGTAATGATTTTAGTCCTGGCCATTCTGGTACTTAGGGTGCAGCTTAAAGAAGAGATTCTATCACAAGACCTGGGAAGGAGCATCTAGCTGAAAAGGGAGAAAAACCCAGATGAGTGGCATGTCCCAGAAGCTAAGTGAATGAAGGAAGGTTTTGACCATCAATAACAGATGTTGCTGAAAGGTCAAGATGAGAACTGGTAATTGACCATTCGAATTGCCAATTTGGGATTCCCTGGTGACCTTGAGAAGAGCTGTTTTGGTGGAGTGATAAGGATGAAATTGTGATTTGAATGGTTTTATGAGAGATTTATGCTTCTGGTAACGGTAGTCTAAGTCATTCAGAGTAAGTTTTCTACGAAGACAGCTCAAAAAAGTTTTTTTTTAAATTTCTAAAGGCAACAAAGAGCTAACAAAATATTGAGTAATGGCAGGAATACAATGCAAGAGAAGCTATAAATCTAGAGAAGACAGTCTGAAACATGGGACAATTCTTCGCAAGAGACGATTTGTTGATATGAAAAGTGTGACCATGAGGATGAGCTGTACTTCTCGTGGTTTCACAGAGCTGATGAGCCAACATTTTAGTTTAGGGTCTGCCAAGGGGAGATAGTCTTGGTAACCCATCCTATGCCTTGAGTGAGTACCCTGATGGTATGCTCACTAAAAAGGAAGCAGAAGTAAAATAGTTTTGCACTGACATAGCCTTTGACTTATCTTATAAACCCCCGCAAACCGTAAAAACCCACAGACTCTGAAAATAGATGGAAACGATCCTAGTTTGTTACCGTCCTCATGTGTTTGACAGACAAAAACAAAACAGAAAATCCTCTCAGACAGATGTGCTAAAGTAAAATATTAAAAGTAGTGTCTAGATGGTGAATATAGATGCCTATTCTTAAAATCTTTAAACTTTTTAGTATTTTTGAACATTTAACAATAAGAATTGCTAAAAGAAGGCAGTCTCTGGAAGAAATTGTATCATCTTAGGTTTCAGATAACGCATCCTCCCCACCATTCTTAGACTGACTATCTGTGTCCCCCTAAAATTCATATGTTGAAATCCCACCACCATAATATGATGATAATACAGGGTAGAGCCTGTGGAGTATATCACGAGGGCCTTTTCCTCATGATAGGCATTACTGTCCTGGAGAAAGACATGCCAGAGATTGCTTTTATCTTTCCCTTTGTTCTTCATAATATGAAAATAACAAGAAGTCAGCAGTCTGACCCAGAAGAGGACTGTCACCAGATACTGACCTACTGACGCCCGATCTCAGACTTCCCATTTCCACAACTATGAGAAATAAATTTCTCTTGGTTTTAAGCTTCCTAGTCTGTGGTTCTTTGTGATAGCAGCTTGAACTAAGGCACCACACCACCCAATCTGGTTTCTGTCATTAGAAGTTAGTTTGTATTATCTAGATATGTATATAAATATAATCATTCACTATGTATTCAGGTGGAGGGGTCTGGTTTCTAATACTCAGCATAATTATTTCAGAATGTTGTTGTATGTATTAGTAGTTCATTCTCTTTATTGGTGTTCTGTATTCCCTTGCATGAATATACTACAATTTGTTTATCCATTCACTTGTAGATGAACATATGGTTAATTTCCAGTTTTGGATCATTTCATATAAATTTTCTATGTAAACATGCCTCGGAATTGACACATGCTCTTGAGTAAAGACCTAGGAGTAGAGTGGTTAATCAATCATATCACAAGTATATGTTTAACATTTGAAAAAAGTAAAAAATGGATTTCTAAAGTGATTGTATGATTGTTTTTATCCCTTCCAGTAGCGTAGTAGAGTTCTAGTTGCTCCACATACTCACTAACACATGGTAAGGTCAGTCTTTAATTTTAGACATTTTAATAGGTGTCAGTAATACCTTGTAATTTTAATTTTACATTTTTCTAGGATAAATATGTTGACCACCTTTTCATATCCATATTTACTATCTATTTATTTTAGTTAGTAAAGGGTATATTAAAATCTCTTGCTTAGTTTTAAAATTGGATTGTTATTATTACTGAGTTTTGAGCACTCTGCTTTGTTCTTATTTAGTAAAAATAAGCCTTTTATCAGAAATACTTTATTTTCTTTCAATCTGCAGTTTCTTTCAATCTGTCATCAGTGTTTTTCAAAGAATTTTTTAATGAAGTCTAATTTAGAAATATGTTCTTTTATGGCTTGAGGATTTTATCTAAGGGATCTACATAAACCAAGGTTCTAAGATTTCCTTCTGATTTTGTCAAGAAGATTTTGATTTTATGTTGTGCATTTAGTTTTATAATCCACTTTGAGTTATTTTTGTATGTCATTTTATTTTTTTAAATTAATTTTATTGGTACATTTTAGGTATACAAGATAATGATATTCATCATTGGAAATTTGCACCTTTTCATAAGGCATCATGGTTCTTATTTTTTCCCTATTCCCCTGCCCTGCCTTCAACCCCTCCACCCCTCCCTATCTACAAAGACTTTGTTTCTATTTTTTTTCCTTATATTAATTCCATTCCTTTCTTTCTTTTCCCCTACCCCTCCTGTTTCCCTTTCCCCTTTGCCCCTTTTCTTCCTATTTCACATTATCTATTATAACTTTTAGTCCTTATTTACACTTTCAGTTTCTCACACTAGAGAAACTATTCAGTATTTACACATGTGTGTCCTATTTATTTCACTTAAGAGTATCGCCTCAATATGCATCCATTTAGCTACAAATGTCTCTAGTTTCTCATTCTTTATGGCTAATACTACATTTTACAAAAAAAACAACATTTTGTTTATCCAGTCTCCAGTTGATGGGCAATTGGGTTGCTTCCAAGTTTTAGCTATCACGAATTGTGCTGCTATGAACATGGGTGCACATATATCACTGTGGTATGATTCTTTTCATTCTTTGGGGAAGATCCCCAGCAGGGGAATAGCTGGATCAAATGGAACTTCCAATCCTCGTTCTTTGAGTTATCTCCATACTGATTTCCACAGTGTATGTCATTTTAAGTATAGATTGAAATTGAAAATTTTTGGCACCCAAATAGCTAATTGTTACCTCACCATTTGTGAAAAACATGATTCTTTTTCTAAAAATTATCCTGCATGTTTGTTGAAAACTAGTATATAAGGTCTATTGTTGGACTCCCCATCCTGTTTTATAGGTGTGTACTCAATATATCAAAACCACACTGTCTTAAATATTATTGCTATATATTAAATCTTCAAGTTCTGTGGAACTTTAACTTTGTTCTTTTTCAAAATTCTTTGAAAATTTTAAGTCCAAAATGCCTTTTAATGACAGATATGCTTTTATAAAATATGTGCTAAGAGGGTCGGGGATTTAGCTCAGCGGTTCCACTGCCTGCTTTGCAAGCGCAGGGTCCCGAGTTCGATCCCCAGTACCAAAAAAAAAAAAAATGTGCTAAGAATTCTGTTGGGATTTTGTTGAATCTATAGATCATTTTAGGGTGAAATGACTTATTGAGAATATTTAAATTATGAGCCATAAACAGAATATTGCTGTATTTTTAAGTGTTCTTTAATTTCTTTGAGCAGTAGTTTCTAATTTTTAATGAGTTAGGTTTGTACATATTTTGTCAGATTTACCCTTAGTATTTTATATATTTAATGTTATTATAAATGGTATTTTTATTTTCATGCCTTCTTACTAGCACAGAAATAGTTAATATTTGAATAATGATCACGTATCTTGCAAGCTAACTCAACTCTCTGTCTAGTTATCCTAGCTTTTTTTTAATGATTATATTGTCTATGCACAGAGATATTCACTTTCCAATCTGGATTTTTTTCTTTACTTTATTTTGCACTGGCTAGCGTATCTTGCACAATGTTGAATAGAGATGATTAAGGAGGATGCTCATGCCTCATCTTTGATCATAAAAGAAATCACTTAGCCTTTCACTCTTAAATATGATTTAGTTGTAGACTTTACAAAAGCTTTTCATGAGGTTGAGGAAGTTCCATTTTAATCCTATTTTTCTGAGAGGTTTTTATCAGAAATAGAGGTTGGATTTGTATACTTTTCCTGCATCTATTGATATGATTGTGTGGTTTTATGTTCTTATTTAATCACTATAATTGATCGCATTGATTTTATAATCAATTGTTAAATCAACATTGTATTCTTGAAATAGGCAATGCTTTGTCACAATATATTAGTAATTTTATATTTTATTGAATTTGATAAAATTTTGAAAATAATTTTTGCATCTATGTTCATGAAGGATATTAGTCTGTAGTTTTTTTTTCTTTCCCATTTCTTTCTCCTCCTCTTGAAAAGAGTGTGCATTGTAACTGTAGATGGAGTGTTGTATTGAGATAAGTTGTTTCACAGTGTTGTTCAAGTTATTAATATCTTTACTAATCTTTGCCTACTTCTACTTTTATCATTTATCTCTGATTAAAATTGTAAATTCATTTATATTTTTTCAGATATTGCAGACTTAGTTTCATGTATTTTTTCCAGCCCTCTTGTTAGATACATGAAAGTTTAGAATTGTTAAGTTCCTTCTTTTGACAGCCAACTCAGAAGTACACCTGACTCACCTGACTTCCCTGACAGCACCCTCTTTGTACCACAGGCTGGAAACTCTTTCCAATCAGTTGAAGCAACAATCATAGGTCTTTCCTCATTGAATTATTGCTCTCTGGGGATCAGTGTGCTACTGTTCAGTGTTTCCTTGTGTTCAGTGTCCTGCGTGAGAGATGTTTTATTTTTGCCTTGAGAGATGTGTATTTTTTTCAGTTGTGTCAGGTAAGAGAATAAATTTGGCCATTTTTATCTGAAAGCACAGTCTAACAAATTAGGAGCAGTCAAGGGTATACATTATAATTTGTGTAATAAGAATTAATAAAATATCAAGAAAATATCAAATTTCCAAAACAATAAAAATAAATGTAAGAAAAAGAAATAATTAGCCTAAAATATGGCAAGAATAAGGTGAAAAAATAAAAAAGAGCAGACAAAACAAGCAGCCATAATAAAATGGTAGACTTAAACCGAAATATATTAGTAATTACTTTAAAAATTAAATGTACTAAGTTATGCAATCAAAAGGCAAAGCCAATACTGGACAAGATAAAAATTAATCATATGTTGTTTTCCAGAGTGACAATACATAACAGTACAAAATAGTTAAAAATTAAACCATGGAAAAAGAATACCCTGTTAAGCTAACAACAAAGTGGTGAAGCTATATTAACATCAGCCAAAATTGAATTATAGAACACAAGGCAGAAATTATTACTAGGGATAAGGGAAGTTACATCTTATATAAGAACAAAAGTTGAAAATATATGAGTTAAGTATTTAACTTCAGGCAGTTAGGCAAATTATTTCAATTTCATGCAAAAGGAAGGAAATACTGAGGTAAAGCCAAACTATTGAAAAAGTAATACAAAAATTCTAAAAGACCCAGTTATTGATGAAATCAATTCTGTCATTTTGAAACTTGAACAATAACTGAAAAAAAGAAAAACTCAAATTCCCCAAATCTTCCAAGACTAGATGGATCATTGACAAACTCTACAAAATATATAGGAAAGAATTAGCACATAAACTCTTCCAGAGAAGTGAAGAAGATGGAACACTCACTAACTAATTTTTGTGAGGGTAGAAAAACCTAACATTTAAATTGGATGAAGATGTCATAAGACAAAGATACTTTTAAAAAAATTTTTAAATTAATTTTATTGGTACATTTCATTGGTACATTTTAGGTATACAATGCATTTACATTTATCATTGGCTGTTTGTACCTGTACATGATGAATCTTGGTTCTTATTTTTTTCCCCATTACCTGTGTGCCCTTCACCCCCTCCACCCTTCCCTATTTACATAGATTTCATTTCCATTTTTTTTTCTTTTCTCATAGTTTTTCCTTTCCCTCTTTTCCTTTCCCCTTCCCCTCCCTTCACTCCTTCATCTTTGGACCTTTTTTCCTATTTCAAATTATCAATTATTCATTTTAATCATTTTTAACTCTTGTTTACACTATCAGTTTCTCACACTAGAGAAACTATTTGGTATTTACACATGTGTGTCCTATTTATTTCACTTTAGAGTATGGCCTCGATATGCATCCATTTAGCTATAAATGACTCTAGTTTTTCATTCTTTATGGCTGAGTAGTACTCCATTTTATTAAAAAAAACCCACATTTTCTTTATCCAGTTTCTAGTTGATGGGCACTTGGGCTGCTTCCAAGCTTTAGCTATTACAAACTGTGCCGCTATGAACATGGGTGCACATATATCACTGTGGTATGATTCTTTTAATTCTTTGGGGAAGACACCCAGCAGGGGAATAGCTGGGTCAAATGGGGCCTCTAGTCCTAGTTCTTTGAGGTATCTCCACACTGACTTCCACAGTGGTTGCACCAGTCTGCACTCCCACCAACAATGGAGAAGGGTTCCTTTCTCCTCACAACCCCACCAGCATTTGTTATTTGTTGATTTCTTGACAGCAGTGATTCTTTCTGGGGTGAGGTGAAATCTCAAGAGTTGTTTTCATCTACATCTCTCAAATGAAGAATAATGTTGAACATTTTTTCATATGTTTGTTTGCTGCTTTTACTTCCTTGTCTGAGAAATGTCTGTTCATTTCAGATGCCCATTTTTGAATTGGGTCTTTGAATTTGGGGGGTCTGATTTTTTTCAATTCTTTATATATTCTACATAGTAGTCCTTTGTCTGAGGTACAGCTGCTAAAATTTTTTTCCCATATTGTAGGTTGTCTGTTAGCTCTGTTGGTGGTTTCTTTTGCAGTGCAGAAGCTTTTTAATAAGATGAGATCCCAGTTGTTGATTCTTTCTGCTAGTTGCCGTGCTGCTGAGGTTTTGGGTATGAAGTCTCTTCCTATGCCAATGTCTTCAAGAGTTCTACCTAACTTATCTTCCAGCAAGTTTAGTGTTTCTGTCTTAATATTTATATCTTTAATGCACTTCAATCTTAGTTTAGTGCATGGTGATAGGTATGAGTCTAGTTTTAATCTTAAGACAAAGATAATTTAGATTGATATTACTCAGGAAGATAAAAGCAAAAAGTTTAATCAAAAGGAATACAAGCAGAATCCAACAAAACATAAATTAGACAATATATTAAGACTAAACTGGATAGATTCTAGGAATGCAATGCAGGTTTAACATTTGGAAAATGCTTCAGTGGGATTTGTTCATTAATGGAATAAAGAAAAAATATTATATGATTACTTTAGTATTGAAGAAAGGATTTAATGAGCTTTACATTAATTTATAATAAATATGCTTAGCAAACTGGGAATAGAAAGGAACCACCTTATCTATAAAATACCTGCAGCCAACATCACATTGTGGACCAAATGATCAATATGAGTGGGCTGAATGAGGTAGCTACCAAATAGCTTGATTCAAATTTAGGAGGAGGTTCAGGGCTCTGCTCAAGGAAGAAAAAGTCCTGTTCTACTCTGTTTAGCTCAGACAGCACCTGGAATGCTGTGCTGGTTTAGGGGAAGAGGGGGCCCTCTCCTCTAATAGGGATGATGAACTAGAGAGGCCTCAAAAAGATGGTGAAGACCATGAATCATGACAAGGAAGCAATGATGAAAATAACTGAGGAGAAAGAAGACTTACCAAGTGGGCAAAGTTTCCTGGGAAGGAGGGTGTAAATGTCCTGTGTTTAGATAGCGTAATTTGTATGAGAGGACAGTGGTTAAAGATAAATGCACCTTGCAAATCTACAAGGAAGAACTCCTTAACAATTAAGACTCTTTGGGGATGAGAGCCATCTGAGACTTCAGCAAGGATATTTCAGAAAGGACTGGGATGAATAAGTGACATTTAAGATGACTTTTATTTTTCTATAATTCAATTGTTCAAAAAACAGAACTTCAATGTTTTTTCACAAAAGGGCACTCCAAATTTACACCAGGATGCTAATGGCAGCACGCATAATCTCCTTAACACAGTCGTTCTGTGTTAATTGCCTCTGTACCTCCTTTCTGAATGTTGCTAGAAGTCACTGAACTCTAAAGTCATTTTATAAAGACTCTAGGGCAGTCACCAAATGTTGCATATAGTACTTAAAATTCTTTTACTCAGCTTCTACTTCTGGAGTCAGGATACTTAATGAACAGCCCAGGGAAGTTGGACTGGTTTCTCAACATCCCTGAATTTGCTCATGACTCCTTGAACTCTTCTCATCCATTATGCTCAGTTTACATATCACATTTCTTCTCCTGAGACTGGTTTTACTTCCAAACTGCCTTTCCTACTTTTTCCCACCTAAAACATATTTTAAATTCAGTAACTGTAAAACATAGTGTTGAAATGAAATTTCCCACCTGAATTTCTTGAGAATCACTACCATGTTCATGTACATTTCTGACTTCTTTGCCATCATATTTACTGTCTCTTATTTGACTCATGGTCAATTAAAATTGCATCTGATTTCTGTGGGTTCATGGGTATAGCAATACCTCATATCACTATTAATTTGATTTCTATGTTAGTTCCATAAAAATATTTAGATGGCTGTACTATTTTGATAAAGAATTTGTGAATTCCTCTATTTTTTCCTCCAAGCCATCAATGGTTCTTTGCAAGCAAAGGCTTTGTTAACTCAAGAGTGAAGAAGAGGAAATCACAAAGCCAAGACTGGCAGTGGTGGCCCTAGTCAGAAGTCCTTCATGGCTCTGTGTCCAGTGTTTGAAAGCCACTCTTGGTCTCATGTTTTAGCTCTTTAGAAACATTTAAGCATTGAGACAATAGTTAGCCAACGCAAGCAAACTTCCATCAATGTATCAAAAGAATTTATACATATGGTTATCTCCTATGTATCTCTAATTATAATTCTTACTATATTTCAACTTTGCTTGAAAGAGGCTTAAGAAAATCTTTGTCCTTCTCTTTTAAATAATTTTATTTAAGCAAATAGATATTTATTATTGTATGATTACTTAATTTATTATTTTATTTCTTTAATATAGAAATATTTACTAGGACTAGAATAATTATATAGTTATGCTGAGATGTCTTCTAAGTGTAAATAAAAATATTTTTAAGGAGAACTTTGCTTAGATCAGTAGGCATTTTTATGTACTTAAAAATTTCAGTATTACCACAAGACCATGTGTAGTATTATTAAATCCTTCCTAATGTATTTCTTAATTTCTCTAGTGAAAATTTCACTAATTATTTGAAAGTATGTGATTTAAAATTAATATAAACCTTATGTGGTACATAATATTTTAAACAACATACATATAACTATCAAATTGTATTTATTGAAAATATTAATACTGAAAAGCTTCAAGGTTTTTGCAATATTAATCTATAAAATTCACAAAGTGAAATATTCAAAATGACTAAAAGCATGTATTTTAGTCATTTATCTATTTAAAATTTTATAAATTAGTTCATAAATATTTGTACCATAATTTTGCTAAATGAAGTTGGATTGCATGTAATAAATTACAAAGCATGTTAGGGAAGTTGACTTAGGAGGCCCTCAGTCTGAAGGGAAATCAATCTAAAATGCATGGGTGTTTTAGTGTAATCTAACATAGTGTAGAATTTGGAGTAACACTGATTTGTTTGAGGTTCCTTCCAAAAAAAGTTTGTTGTTAGAAACGTTGGAAGAATTAATTCTGATATAGTCCTATAGTCTGGATCCTGAGGACTATAGTACTTTTATGTTTTAGAGACCAAAACCATAATTAGGAGCTGGGTTTTCCAGAGTAAAGATCAAGTTAGGATAGTAACTATCTTCATTAACCAATTGTGTTTCTTATATAAATAAATGTCCAGTAACTTTTAAGCATATGGTAAGTTTTTAGAATAAAAAATTAAGAATATTTAGTGATTTGGTTAGCACCCCCTTTTTTTTGTGGTGCTGGGGACTGAACCCAGGACCTCATGCATGTTATGCAACTGCTCTACCACTGAGCTACAGCTCCAGCATCTGTCATTTTTAAGAATTAGAAAACATTTCGCTACATAGTAAAGAATAATTAGCAATATAGTTAATCAAATTGTTGTTTATATGTTGATGTCAAAGTTAATCATTTTCATTTCCTTGTATTATGGGGAGGGATTATCCTTTTATTAAAGCCAATAGCATCCAGAAGTAAAAAAAAGAATATTCCCTCTGAGATAAGTAAAAAAGGAGATAATTCTGATGTGTTTTTGCTTCATGCTTTGCAATAAAGTTTTAAAATGACCTGAGAAAATGTAAATATCTAAGTAATATACTAAAAATAGACTCAAAATTATAAAACTCAAGAATTTATAATTATGCAATATAGTAGTCACTAGTCAGGTGTGGCTATTTAAACAAATTTTAATTAACTACAAAGTTAAAAATTCATTTCCTTAGTTGCATTAGCCACATCTTAAGGGGCCAATACCCAAAATGACTAGTGGCCACTGTACTGGACAACACAGAGTACATTTCCATCACCACAGAAAGTTCTACTGGACAGCACTGCTCTAGAGTTTAAGAGAGGAAAGGGATGTGTACATTAAAGGCAAAAGAGCCTAAATTTTATTGATCAACAGCAGTCACAGTAGGTCCTTCTTTTTTTCACATTCAATTTTTATTTAATTAGAAAATCCATGCACTTTGAAGTACCATTTTCTGATCTTTTTAAAGAGATAGTGTATTTCTGCTAAGAGTAGGTATTACTGACAAAAAGTGAGGAGTTCTAAAAACAAAACAAACAACGACATCCCCTCCTCTCAAAAAAAACAAACTCTACTAGTTGGAAAGCCACTGAAAAGGGATGTAGCTATTGCAGTGAGTAGCAGAATTAATTCATTGACCCTGGATATTTATAGAGTTGTAAGAAAGAGAAAGAAAAAGAAAGGAAGAAAGAAAGAAGGAAAGAAAGAAAGAAAGAGAAAGAAAGAAAGAAAGAGAGAGAGAAAGAAAGAAAGAGAAAGAAAGAAAAGAAAGAAAGAAAGAAGGAAAGAAAGAAAGAAAGAAGAAAAAAGTGAGAGAGACAGCAGTCCGCCAGGTATGGTGGCACGAATTTGTAATCCCAGCTGTTAGGGAAGCTGACTCAGGAGGATCTCAAGTTTGAGGCCAGCCTGGGGGATTTAGAAAGACCCTGTCTCAAGGTCTGTGGATGTAGTTTAGAGGAAGAACACCTCTGAGTTCAATCTCCAGTACCACAGAAACAAAAACAAAAACAAAATAGTACAAAATACTGCATCTGAGTCATCAGACGATATGGATCACTTGGTTATTGAGAGCAGATTTGGGTCCCTGTAGACCAAACTGCCTTCGATCTTACTGCTGCCTGTGGGAAGAGCTCTATGTGGCCCACTGAGAAGAGCTGGAGCCAAGTACTCCTACAGACTCTACCTGCTGGGGTGTCCTCAGCCTCAGGACTCGAAACAGTAAGTGAACCAGAGAATTTTGGTTGAAGTAGAGTTCGAAACATCTCTTAAAGACAGAAAAAAAAAATTAAACCATGTAAATTCCAACCTTCAGAAATCAGTTCCAAGAAAACCACAATGACTCAGCAGGAAAAGTGCCTATTTGAAAACAGTGTTTTTAAATGGAGACTCAAATTCTGCATTTGATTAAATCCATTTAAGAAGAAAACACCCTCATTTTATGTTGGCCTATTATCTTCAAATGATTAAAATGATATCATTACCACTTATAAATTTTATATCTCCCTTAAAGATTACATTTTTTAAAAAACTACTTGAATGATAGTACACCACCATAAAAGGCAGTTTCTCCCCTCACTGAAATAATATTCCCTTAGGGGTCAGATTTACATCTAATTCAACGCCATGGGAGAATTACACTCCAAGAAAGCAAAGAGAATCCTCATAGAGTTACATAGGATGAAAATTTGGCACACACATTATTTTTTAGATGGAAACTGATAAACAGAATAAAAGTTAAAATATACAGAAATGAGGATCCAAAGTAACAATGCCAAAAGAAAGGAGTCTTTTGTTGTTGTTTCTAGATTGTTTTTTCTCCCTTTTCTGTGCTATTTTGCCCAACCCTCTCCTGTTTTCTTTCATGGTCGTCATGCTATGAAGGCCTGTTAAAATGAAAAGATAAGAATTCAAGTAACAGTGAAACGGCTCCCTTTTCTACTTAGCTTTAATAATGGTTAGGTGAGTTGCATATTCCATGTGTCCCAAACTGTGAACTAAAAGATCACATTCAGGCCTGAAATTATATGTACCAGGGGCTATGCTAACTACAGGATAGCTAAAGCCCAGAATACACCTATACTTTCTTCAAGAACCATCACCTGAGGCAAGGGCATCTTCAATTTAGAAAGCCAATGAGATTTCATGCTTATTAGAATTGCAAATGTAAACTTGAGATGTATAGGTTGCAAGTGTGTAAGTATAGAAGTGATATATTTCATGTCTTTTTCGTCTAATCACTTTCATCCTTGGACTTTACTTCCCTTGCTCTATTTTGCTTTATTGCTATCACAAAATATATTAGTACATTTTGGTGCTAATTCCAATGACAGCATTCTACACTACTTATTATTACTCAAATAGTCTATATATGTTCTTTGTAATTTTGAAAATCCAAACTGTGGATTTTATAGTTTTCTCACTCTGTGCAAAACATAATTTACTTTTTAGTTGCATGTGCTTTTTCTATGTTGCCTGTTCTGAACTGCTCCTAAATTACTTTTTGATTGATACTATTTGGATGAAATTCAATTCTACAAACTTAAGCCATCTTACAGAATGTGGAAAATATTATTTTATACTGGCATTAGGCATATTTTCAGATATTCATAAGATGCTAATCTAGCTCATCAAGTCTGTAAAAGAAGCATATGTAGCTCAAAAGATTGCCTTATTTCTGTTGCTGTGGTATCTGTTGATAACTATTAGTCTATGCACTGTGACTGGTGCACTTCAAATTCCAGGTGCTTTTTTTTTGGTACTGGGGATTGAACTCAAGACCTCACACTTGTCAAGCAGAAGCTGTGCCGCTGAGCTACATCCCAGGCACCCAGGTGCTTTTTAATGATGAAGACAATACTCCTTCTGCTTGGAACCTGAGAAAACCATATCTCTACTGGAAGTCTTTGAATGTACTATTTCTTTAATCATAATAATTATATTGTTCCCATTATCCTGAAAGAGAAACTGAGCCCAGAAATTAAATAACATATCCAAGACCTCACAGCTAGAAAATAGTAGAACCATAATGAGCCCAGAAAATCAGAATAAAAGCTGCACAATTTAGATCCTATTTTCCTCTTTTATCACAAGAGTAGTTTAAAAGAAAATTATAGATGAGTCCTGGAGGAAGTGATGCCTGAATGAAGTGTAATGCTTAAGTCTGCCTGAAGTCAAGTACATATACAAAAGGAGAGAAAAGTGCAGTAGAGTAGAAGAGCACCTCAAAGAAATTATAAATATACGGAAGTATAGAGCTATGACATAGCAGACATATTTAGAAAGCTACATGAAATTTAGTGTTGGAAAGCACTGTGTTTGAGGTAGGACATGACTGCAGATGAGGTCAAAAATACGAGCTGGGGTCAAAAGTCCTCCGTTCAAATAAACTTGGCATCATGATCAAATTTTTATTCAGGAGGCCCTGTGGTGGCCATGTGGAGGGTGGTGAGAGAAGCCTTTATGGCAGGAAAAATGAGAGGTGGTGAAGGCATAGGCACTGCCAATGGGGGTCCAGTAAGCAAGAGGAAGGGGAGCAAGAGGCGAGTAGATGACACTGCCTCTATCTGGGTGCGCGAGACAGAGTCTAGGAAGAATAGGCTCTAGAAAATGGTGATGGGTTCAAATTTGCATTTATCAAGTTTAAGGGCCTCAGAGAAACCCAAGTAATTACCTGGGTATCTCAAGAATCCTGAAAATAGCCAGGGAAATTTGAAAAAGCACAGTGGAATATGAAAAGCATGGTCTTGGCAGATATTTCATCGCTAGCAGCATCTCTTAATGCCCCTGTGGACTTGGTGAACTTATTCTATCCAGTTGAGATTCTTCCTCTGATGTAATATGTAGATAATAACTATTATTGGTTGTGAGGATAAAGTGAGATGTTATGATAATAATATGTAGTATTTATTACATTTTCTTTGAGGACCAGACATTGTTCCAATGCATTGCTTGTATCTCTGATAGCTATCATTTTAATTTTTTCCTAGAGAATGAAACTGATATCTGACTTGCTAGGGTTTCCCAACCAATAAATGATGAGTTTAAGTTTGATCCCAGGAGTGTAGTGTTAGAGCCCACACTCCAAGCCACTGTCTCCCTTATTAACTATTATTATGATAACATATGCATTGGGCTTACAGTACTGGTCTCCAGTTGGGGAATGATTTAATTCCCTGAGTATCTGCTATGCCATAGACATAATTATTTTTATTGGAAGTAGTACATACTATAAGACAGAAATCTCTGACTTCCTGAAGTTTACATGCTAGTATGGGAAGAAACATCGTAAGTCATAAATACATAAATAAAAACATGGGTAATTTTAAGCAGTGATCAATATTGTTAAAAAATAAAAGAGATCAATGATAAAGCACATGTATAGATGGGGAAGGCTAGTACAGCTCAGATGGTCAAGAACAGACCCTCCAAGGAGGTGATATTTGACCTGTGTTGTAGATAATGAGAGGAGAACAGCTGTGCAAGAACTTTTCAGGTAAAAGACAAGCACTGCCAAGGCCCATGTTGGGAAGGAGTATAGGTAGGAGAAACACAAAGGAGACCAAGCTCGTTACAGACAGGTGGGGCTAAGGGTAGAAGGATTGCAGGCCATGGTTAGCTAGATTATTAGGAAATTTAGAGCATGGTGAATGGTTTGGAATGTTTTTCTTGGTGTAATGGACTGGTTTTGGTTTTATATAATCTGATATAATCTTTAGACTTTGAGAAGATTACTCTAGTACGTGGAGAATGGAGAATAGACAACTGGGAAACAAGACAAAAGATGATGATCACTCAAATGAGTGTTTTGTGATACTAAAAAGTAGATTAAGAATATATATTCAGGAATAGTGCTGAAAAAATTTGTTGATGTGATTATAAAAGAAAGAGAAAAATTAAGGATGAATTATGATATTTAACATAAATTATGGGAGGATGTGGGGATGAATGAGGAATGAATGAGGTTTGGGTGGAAGAACAAGGAATTCTGGGAAGGTGTTTACTGTGCAACATACCTAAGAAAGTGCATATTGATTTAAATTTAAATTGACTTAAATTTAAAGTGCAATGGGATTGGGATTTAAAATTTTGTAATTTTTAGCCTACTGGATTGCTATGTTCCAAAACAAGCAGGAAATAATTCTCATAAGACTTTTTGTTGATAATATTTAAATTATTAGAGATCATACATAATAAACCATCAGGTAGCAAATTGAGCCCCAAATCCTATAAATCTTGATAGTTTCCAGCCACATCCTCTCTTTGTGACTTCTGTTGACAGTTAGGACCTAGGGAAAGCCTGAGTCTGAAAGCTGAGTAATCTGTTAGGCAACTGCTTAAGCCACCATGAGAAGGGGACTTACAATCTCTTCATCCCTTTTCTTGTCTTTGGGACAAAGATGAATTTTCCCAAGGCTGGCAAATACAAGGCTGGCAATTGGTATAGTTAGCACAGTCCTTTTGTTCTTTTTTAGGAGTGGGATAGACACAAATTGCTGCTTTCCTGCAAATTTGACCTAATTTTACAATATGAGAAACTGACTAACTTACTTCTGAAGTGGTTCACTTCATTTCTAAATCTCCTAATTTTAGCTTCCAGGTCTGAATCCTATTGTCATGAGTATATAATGGCCACTCAGATACCAAAGACAGCAGGCAGAACCACTTGAAAAATGCTCCAGATCTTTCTTTGATGTCTGGGCATGATTGTGGTGACATTTGTCCATACATTCAAGTTAAGAGTGATTTAGCTCAGTGATTGTCAGTGGATGCTTGAAGGAGAGAAGCATCCCAGTATGAGGAACTCTGGGCCTTTTGCCGCCATTATAGCTGTCACAGCTTCACAATTTTGTGTTTCATATCTTGGGGCTCCAAATGAGCTGACGTGGAACTACTAGGGGAAAGCATTTTAAAAATACTATTTAAAGAACAAGATTTAAGTCTATAAAAACAATATTAACATTAAATTTGTACCCTTACCTTGAGTTTAGTTTACCTCAGATCCATTTTACAAGGACATAAGAATCGACTAGGGAGCAGAGGTGAAGAATGCTGTGTGTCTCCCTTACCAACATGCCATTTATCACCATGAAGGAGTGGCTTCCCAAAAGTACAAAGAATAATGTATCTTTCTCCTTTAGGCTCTGTGCATTGGCCTAGATTTTCTTAGTTTCTTTGGTTGTGGTTTAGGCTAGAATCCTCATCAAGTTTGTTTGTTCTTGAGGAAAAAATATTTAGTGATTGTTGCTTTGTAGTTTACTAGTGTTCTAACCATCCTTGTTAGCTGATGTGCATGCAGTTAGAATGGATAGAGCAGCTGGTTTTGTTTTCTTTCTTCAAGTCACTGATGAGTATTTAGGATCATAGCTTAGAACTGATCAAAATAAAAATCTTCCCTTTGGTTATCTTTGTTAGGTCAATAAGATGTGAATCAGCTTGTGGGTTTACCAGAATGCTTTGTTATTTTCCATGGAAAACTAGAGTTCTTTTTGGCTAGCAGCTTCCTTCTGCTTCTCTCCATCAGCACAGCCATTGTGTAATCGGGTTTAAAAAAACATGAGAAGGTTTCTGAACTGCACTAACACAGATGGGGCGGGGGAAGACTTGGGAGTTGTACTGCATCCAGAAATCCAGCAAGTCTTTTGGGAGACTGGCAGACAAATTCTGGCGTCAACAAGGCACCAAGCTCCAAGATCAAGGTAGAGGTCTACAAACAATAGAGCTGTCCAGAAAGGCTGTGGGGTTCTGATACCTGGACCTGCTACAGATACCATTTTCAGCTTCTGGGTGAGGTCCTATCAGTTATATCTATAAGATTTATTTACCAAGCTCACAATTAATGAGGTTCCCCAGGAAACCATTTTTTTTTTCAGTTTAGTTTCGCTGGGCTGTGCATTTTAGGATCATTATGCCCTATCCAAGTTGCTAATGGGCTGAACTAAAGTAACCCTGAAGAAACAATATAAATACACCAGGACCTAATATTAAATGCTTAGACTTCAAGGAAAAAAAGCCTCAGATAAGTTTCCTTCTAGTGGCCTCCCTTCAAAATGACTGCTTGATGACACTTTCTGCTTTTTTTCCAGGAACCACTTTCCCTCAGTCTACATGTTACTACAGGGGTTTGCAGTGTCCCTATATGACCCCTTACTACTGGTCAGAGAGAGTAGGCACCATTGAGGTGGCCCAAGCACCAGTTAGTTTATTCAATAGAAAAAAGATAGCAGATCCACATCTGTTCACTGGGCTCACTGACTGGATTTAAGATAGTCAGAGATGAGGGGAGGCCCATAATACTGGGAAACCATTTGTGGAATGCATAATACTGGGGACCCATATGTGATTATGTTAAGAAGACATTTTGTAGCAAGAGCAAAAATAAATTGTCATGCAGAAAGAAGCTCTCTGGTTTTCTCTTGTAGTCTCATGCCTTTCTGCTCTGAACCAAGCTCTCTTCTCTGTCTGAGATGTTCTTCATCACTGACTCTACCTCCACCTTGAGCAACTTCTCTGCAAGATTTTGCTCAGGTATAATTTCCACTGTGAAGAATTCTTTCAGTTCCTCAGCCCTTGCTACAAGGAAGCTCTTTCCTATCTCTGTGCCCCAGAGCTCCTTAATCAATAGAAAGCACCTGGAGAGAAGGAACTGTGACTTTATTCCTTTTGGTAATTCTCACGTACTCCAAGCACAAGGCCTTGTATATCATGAGTTTCTTGAATAGAAATGTGCTCTGACTCTTGACAAGTTGTTACCACAGCAGATCATTGGTTGTAATGGTGTTGGAATAAGACTCCTCAATCAGCTTTGCTTTACAATATCTCATAGAAGCACTGGGTAAAGTAACTCATGTCCCTTCATGAGATCAAGGTCTCATTTCCCAGATGATAGCATTCTCAGTGGTGCTACAGCTTGGATGAGTTTTTGGAGGCAGAACTCATTCCTTTGCCTTCACTCAATTATCAATAAATTAATTTTTTTGGCAAAAGCTCACAATACCTGAGCCTCAAATTTATCTCGAGGCATATAGTATAAACAAAACTTACTCATCGAATTAGCAAGATATGGGGACGCACAATTTCATGAACAATTTCCTATGTTCATTCACTTGTGAACACAATACCAGTATTCACATATCTGGAGAGTGTAAATATTGGGGATCTGGGGCTGGGAGCAATGGATACATCTCCAGGAATGGTGGAGAAACCTGCCTGGCTCAAACATTATGGCTGGGGATTGTAAACTCTATGCTGGCATACAAGAGGGATATCTGCTCTATTCATTTCACCATCTGTTGACTACTCCTCAGAAGGACTACTTACAAGAAGAGACCTGATCTGTCACTCTTGATATTAGTATGAGGTACCAGCGTAGGGCATTTAGTCCCCTTAGGCCTACCTCAAATATATAGCAAAATCCAGCATGCCATTTTACCTATTAATTAATTCATTCAATAAGTATTTAGTGAGTGCCCACTATGTCAGTGCAACAGGGAGAAAGGCCTGCCATATCCTGACATGAGTTTACCTCCTTAGGGAAGAGCAATAAATTGGTATAAGGCTACTACCAATCTCACTGCAGGAGAGGGATTGCCAGGGTTACTGGGGCTCATAAGAAGAATGCATTAATTCAAGGGAGTTAAGAGAACCTTCTGTGAGGACAGTGAAAGAGGAAAGAAAAGCATTTCAGGCTGATAGAGCAATATATGTAAATTCAGTGCAACAGGACACAGCATAGTGAACTCCAGGTGCCAAAAGGAGGCTGGCATCCCTGGAGTGCTGGAAAGTAACAGGAGAATCATTGAGAAAGAGCCACAAGGGGTCCTACCATGTTATAGAAGTTTGGCCTGACCCAGCAGGCAATGGGAAGCCTTCAAGAGTTTTAAGTGAAGTGACATATTCAGATTCACATTTTCTCTTGTTGCAAGGTAGAAAATGGATTGGAAGAGTCCAGATGTAGCAGACAAGGTACACAGCCACTGGGGCTCCATTGAAAAATGATGGCAAATTGGACAAGGGTTATAATGGAGGAGATACATGCAAGGGAGGGAGCAGATTTGAGAAACAGTTGGGAAGCTATAGAGAACTTCTTACATATGGTATGACTGGTTTCTGATATTTGAGTCAGAGAATCATTATCCATTGACCATGTTTCACAGAGTACTCTTTCTGAGAAAAGACCTGATGTGTCATTGGTATTAGAAGTTGTCAGAATATTCATGCTGTATATTAATACTGATAGTATATCAATGCTGAGAAAAAACAAGTGTTTTATTCAAGAAAAAAAGAAAAAAAAAGAAGAATTAATAATCTGTCCCATGTAAACTATTGCACTAAAAAAAGTTATTTGAAACTTTGAGGCACAAAAACAACCCTATCTAATGTGGCTTGTACTTACTACTAAAATGAGTAGAAAAAGATTTATAAAATGGAGACTATTGTGTGATTCAAACACTTAATGTGACTACTGATGTGATTTTTTTTCATGTGAGATTCTTCATTGTTAAGATATTTTAGAAGGCAAATGACTCAGGCTACTCCTGAAAGTAAAATGATTCTAATTGAAGTAAATAATTGTAGTCAAGGAGAAATGAGTTATTTAGAGTAGTCAGTTTCTAGTGAAAACATTCCAAACCCAGCCAGCAATTTTATTCCTGTGTTTATCCCTGGGACTCCATTCCTATACCACAGAGACACAGGTCTTCTATGTGTCTCTGGGCAGAGACTTAATTAACCATGAAGGTGCTTGATGGTGAGGAATCCTGCTTATTCATGGTGTTTTAACATCTATGAAAAGGAAATACCATGGCTTTTAGGTCTGGTCACGCAACCATACATTTCCATTGAGAAACATAATTGGGAGGGGGCATATTCCTTAAATAAATAAACTGACTAAAAATATGTGCTGCTACAGAAGAGAAACAAGAAAGACCAACACTGTTCTTCAACTGATCAAAATGACTCTCAAATTAAAGCACTGAATATATGTTTATACATATATAATATATAATGCTAAATAAGTGAGAATACACACACATACACACATGACAGTGCCTTGAAGCAAATATATATATATGTATATAATGTTGAGTAAATGAGAATATATATACTACATTACCCTGATGCGAATATTTTAATCAGGTAACATCCTTCAAAATGTGAAATTGCAAGCTCAAATTAGATCCCTGGACTGCAATTTCAAATTATTCAATATAGATTTATCCCCCAATTAAAAATTATTTTTCAACAATAACAGCCACAATTTGGATTAACCAGAGGATTGGAAAAGAAAGACAGGAAAGCCACATGTGCCTCAACCAACTGTAAAATATGAAAAAAACCAAACAAATAAACCCATAAAGATAAAGACTAAATTTCCAAGGCTCTCAACTTTTAAAACTAGTTTAAAGATGGAACAATGCCATTTTTCGTATGGTCCCATGTGTTACCGGGTGGTAATTTTCCCTAGCTCTGGGTCTATTTTCAGCTTCATGAACCAGTAACTTCTGTTTGTAGCAGTCAGATGGTCCAGACAGACAATTCTTTTGAGATGTGTTCTCTTTTGATGGGTTTATCAGATTTCTACCTCCATTTTTCTTTTATAGCTTTCCATATCTTCCTGTCTCTCCTGCTTGCATGTGTAATGTCATGACACTCATTGACAAAGGTCATTCAATGGCCTAAAGCCTCATACAGCCATAGAAAGAGTGAGGGAGGAGAACAGTATACAGAATTCTATGCACACCCCAAATTCTCCTGTGGGAATAATTATTTCCTCACCTACTTCCATAAAGATAATTACCTCTACCTAACTCTCTACTTATACTACGGACATTCAGGCTGTAATTTTTCTCATTGCTAGATGTGTAACCTGAGGCAATTACTTAAAACTTTACATATTTATTTTCCCCACCTGTGAGAGTTATGAGACTGTTTTAAGGATTACACAAAACAAGGGCCTCAAAAGTTTTCCACTTAATGCCTGGCATATTATAATCAGTCAATAAATGTTAACTGTTCTTATCAAGGTTCATGATACAAACATTTGATTCCTAGTGGGAGATACTAGGAACATGGTGTGTAGAATTCTGTATCTGTAAGCATTGTACATATCTTTATTTACTCTGGCAAACTTTATTTTGTATGAGAACAAAAAAGAGTTCTGTCCATAGAGAGGGTTACTTTTTTAAAAAAAGAGTAGGTTGCTTTAATCAAGTTGTGTTCAAGCATGGGGATTTTTTTTTTTGTTTATTTTAGAGTAGGAGTACTGTGCCCTGTGCTCTTGTAGACCTGTCCTGCTGGATGTGTGGATTATTTAAAAAATCAAATGCAGAAATCAAAGTGGGACTGCTCAAGATACGTCAAGAGCTAGACTGGAGACATGCAGGTGATGTAAATCACGTGAAGGTGTAAGTCACACTTTATGGTAAGTTGAACAAAGCAGGAGGATGACAAACATAAAATTATTAAAAGCAGTGGAAAATGACCAGTTGAGAATAACAAGTCTATTTTTGTAGATACATTACTTACATTAAAAAAATACACACACACACACACACACACACACACACATACATGATGGGTACAAATAAGCTTGCAATTCTCCTCCAAAAGTATTTGAGCAGGAAATAAAACCTTTTCCCAGTGGATGAAATAACAGTCATTTCTGCCAATCTAAGCAAGGTAGATTTAAATTTTATACATGTCCAACTGCTTGTTCCCCCTTAGCTAATAACCTGCATGCTGGAAACATTTCAAATAAAAGGGAGTTCACAGCCCTGCAGCCCAGCTCCAAATATATCTACTGTGCATGTAAACAAGTAAACCATTATGTTTCTTATTGAGATAAAGAATACAATGATAAGTGGGGACTTTCACAAAACAAAGAGCTTCCTATTGCGAGTGTGGATAATCTTCCAGAAAACCCTGTGTTTTGGCAAATCGCACCAGATTAATCTATTAGGCATCTCCTTTCATTATCAAATTTCCGCTGCCTATCACAGTGGCTGCCTTATCAAGCACCTCTTTTTCAATAGCAGCCCCATTCCTAAGATTTCAGATGCTGGCCTTCCCTGCTCAGAAAACAGGTGTCCCTTCTGTTTGCAGGCAGCAAAGGCCCCTGCACAGAAGCCTGGGAAAGGGCAGGGCTATCAGCCTCGGTTCTACCTGAAGGAACAGGTAACAGAAAACTGTTGATTCAAAGAATAGAACTTAATTGGCACACATTAGCCAGGAGTGACTGTTTTTGAGAATTAAAATTCTTTAAAAATTTCCCACTGACAAGAAAAGCTTAAAAAAGAAAAAAATAGAAGATTGTTTTGTAATAATCCAATGGACAGTTCCAAACAATGAAACTATTCTTTAGGGAATTCTTTTATAAACATAACATGTATCCAAATTCATTCTTAAAATTAAGTATGGCAGTGCACAACAACTTCAGAGTTGCCTATGGGGGCTTACACTGTTGAGCACATTGTCTATATTTGGGAAGAAATACATTTCATGACTCCAAAGGCGGCTAATGTTCCAGGTCAATTAGTATACTATATCATGTTTTCTGCTTCTCAGTGTCTCCATTGCCAGCATGTCTTCTGTTTTTTACTTAATAAAACTGGGGCATGTGGTTTCTGACCGGACCTTTTGTATGCCAGGCCAGCATCGTCCACCAACACTGAGCAATGAAACCTACTACTAACACAAATTTCAGCTTTAATGATGATGTGCTAGCATATACACACGTAACCATCTCCTTGGTTGTTTATATTAGATATAATATTTGTAGCATAGATATACGTCATGTTTATATTAAAATTTATTTGTAAGTGGTCATGCAGAAGAAGATGATTACTTTGTTTTGCTTAGTCAATGCCAAAATTTCTTTAGCTTCTTGTCAATTCAAGTCAGTATTCAGCAAGTTCTTGTCTTGCTAGTATATCTGTGCCCATCCGCATTCCCCAGCAAGGAGAAAGACTCTTTTCTATGCCCTGAACTTAGCCCTTAAAAACGTGGTTGATGTGTGCTTTACTGTAATAAAATGAAAGCATTCAGGAAGTCCACTGTACTGCCAACCGGAAGATCCAGTCTGGCTGCAGCTTCCCTGCCTGACGGCAGAACACTCAGGGATGGGTGCTGGGTCTGCAGGGTGGGTAGGAAGCAATTGATAAGCGCATGCCTTTGCTTCCGGCCCTCTACAGCACCAGCTTTGTTTCATCTACAGATGATTAAATGGTCTACAGGGCAATTATGAACTGGAGGAAGGAACAGCCAACTCTCTCCAGGTTTCCTCAATCAGAGTGATTGAATTTCTCAAAGGCAGGCAGGGGAAGCAGAAGCTGTTTCAGTGACTTTTCCTGGAAAATGTTCGGCCACTCAGAATCAAGCCTTTCATTTAACTACTTGCTGTTTTATTTTATTATGTGCAAATTGGGGCTTAATAGATTTACAGTACCTATAAATCCTCAAGTGTTAGGGTAGCCCAAGTGGCTAGTATATATTAAAATGACTGGTATAAACCCAAGAAAGTGACAGTTGAAAATTCTAACCAGAGGCAGAATAAACTCTTAAGAAATGGCATCCTGACACCCAACATTATTTCCATTCAGGAAGCAATATTTTTATTGTCCATTCTAAATGGTTGGGGCATATAAGATATTCATTTTTAGTGAGGGAAAATGGAAGAAGCTTTTGGGAAAAATTGAAATAATTATCATGTCACAATCAAAACATGTAGATAGTGTTCTCAAAGGTTTGGGCTTAGAAATTTATATAATGGGCAAATATGTATATAAATACAAGGCTTACAAGTTTTACTTTAAACAAATAGGTGGATATTGGAATGAATTTCTTTCTTCTTGCCTGCACATTAAATATCAATAAAAACACAAAAAGTCATCATTGAAGTCCAATACTCTAATTATTAATTTTATGACTGCCTCTTCATCATGGATTTTGGTCAATAACAATCATATCAGATCAGAATTCCAATAGATATTTACAGACATGTTGAAATAATCTATGACCCAAATGGGAACTCTAAAACTAGCTTCATTAAAACTTATTTGGGCAACTGGAGTGTAGAAAGAATCCTGGACTAGGTGTTATACTCCCTGTCTATAGTTCCCAGAGCACACTCACTTGCTGTTTGACTTTGGAATCTGTCTTAGCCTTGACTTTGGACCTCTGTGATTCAGGTGTCTCAATTGTGGCAGGGGATTCTGTCTTTCCTGCATGCCATCTATGAAAATTAAATATTGTTTAAAAAGTGAATTAGCTTGGACAAATGTAAAATGGTGTACCAAGAGCATAATAATAATGCTTTGTCAAAAATAGGTCATGGGATGTATTAGATCGGTTGTCTAAGTTGATTTGTTGTCTACCAGTCATCAGAAACATCTATAAGGATTTGGATGGTGAGCCTAAAAACATGGTCTGCAAGAGAAAAGAGCTAAAAAACTTTAATGTGATGAATTTCTTTACACTCTATGGCTTGAGTTTCTGAGAGAATCACATCAGAACTGGCACGTAGTTCTGATGCTGTGATGGCATGCCCTGTTGTAAGCACCAGTGGCTATGGTTTGGAGACTACTGTCTGAATGCTCAAATCAGGGGTGGTTATGTCTGGAGAATTTCATCACTAGGCAGAACAAAGCGAGTCCTAATTTTACATGACTTGTCAGAAACAAACACAAGTCAGTAAACACTCAACAATAAAATTGCTATATAAGGCTTTCATCAGGATAATTACAATTTCTTTTGGTATCATTTGGAGTAAGAGAATCTTTTTTGCCCTAAGTTATATAATAAAGCCTATGGTCAAATACTAATCTTAGGAATCTGAGTTCAAGCTACTGATTTAAGTGAAATAATCTTTAAATATTTAAGTAATATATTTCTACTCCAGATTCATTTTATTGACTAATTTATTTTTCATATGAGTGTGTTCCAAAGGAAAATCAACTTAATGTATTAGAAGTTGGATTGAGAAATTAGTTAATTTAAGCTCTCAATTATTTCAATATTTAGCAAAATTTAAACAAGTAAAATGATGTGAAATTCAAGTCAATTAGATTCTCAATTTTTTGAAATTGATGGAAGACTTGAAGTAGTAGGGAAACAAAAGGAAAGATTACTTTATATACTTTAGGTGGAGAATATAATACTGATTTTAGAACATTTAATTTTACTGCTATGTTTATCAAAGACAGCTTTTTGTACCTCATTGGGAAATAATAGGATGAATACATGACATGATCCAAATGGAGCAATAAAACAAATTTTTGAACAAAAATTTTAAAACAGAAACCAATTATATAGAAAAAATTGTTTGTTGAAGAACTTTAGCATGGTTTCTTTAAATTGTTCTAAATATTTTAATTTTTAAAATGTATAATAAAGGATTTAAATAAAATTAATATCTCTAGTTTTCTTTTGTTTACAAATTTCTAATCATCCTAAAACAAAGGAAGATATAACTATTGAAAAACATCATTTAAGTAAAAATTCCTTTATAATATGTCCTTGAAATATAACTGCTTTATACAATGTAGATAAGAGTCTTTAATTCATCCATCTACACAGTTACTTAAAGTGTAAGAATATATAAAGTATAATGTGATTTGCTGCATTTTTGTTGTGAAACTTAATACTAAAATGGTTCAGATGCTACTGACTGTAATTTTAAAACTGCATAGACTTCTATACTTCATTAACAAAGTACAGATGTAGAGATAATAAGCCTCTTTATTGGAGAATATGTTGTTGTGCAGCTGTTAGTACAATGTAGTAAAGGGAGCCATTTGCAAATCTCATTAATAGTTCTACCATTTTCCACCACTTGAATGAAAAGTGATAATGTATAGATCTCCCAGTCATTAAGAACTTTCCGTTACTCCTTTAGGATTAATTTGCGCTGACCCGGAATTTTGTATTTGCTTAACACAAGCCATGGGTTACTTTGATGTTATCTGCTTCTATAAACAGTAATATACAGTCCTCTCCTGGGCTAAAACAGCTCTTATTCCAGTGAGAATTGATGGTATTAATCATTCTGAAGTCCATGAGTGCTGATCATAAATTGTATGTGGAGACCTCACTTAGTACCTCCCAGGACTCCCATTCATCAGCAATTCTTCTTTTCCACCTGGATATAAAGTATATAAAGAGTAATTTATCTCAGAACTTAGACTCTGTGATCTTTTTGATGTCTAGGTGACAATAAGAAACACTTGGTAACAAATAAATATTTATTCTCCTGTCTTTTGAAATAAAGACCTGAATTGCCTACAGTTTCTAAAGCCTGATTCCCTCAAGTGGCCAGAATGGAAAATGCACATCTTGCCTTCAAGTTTCATGCACATGGGGCAAACCGAAATGACAGCGAATAAACAGAATCATTTTTCAACAATGTTAAAACAAAAGGTAGTAAATTTAAATCATGACAAAGATATCAACACAAACTTATTTTTGCCATACTTTAAGGCTAAAAGTGCTAGCCTATAGTTTATGAACTGACAGGCCTAGAAAATATGTAATAATCACTCAAATCCACTCTCTAATACATTTTTGTTTAAAATGCCACCTGCACAGATATGCAGTTATTTATTTTAAACAAAAACTGAACAAATAATTCAGGTCAAGATCAATAGAAATCAAAATGGAACAGAAGTCAATTTCATTAAACATATTATTTCAGAGTCTCTTTTCCACACCACTCAAATTAGTTGTCACATCTGAAAAATGGTTGAGTTTGTCAATTTAGTTTTCAGGGAAAATTGTATTCTCATAAAGGATGGAAGAAGATAAGCCACAGGAGCCATGAGCAGGAAGGATGGTTAGAGACTGGGTGGGGTGAATTTCAGGAGTGTACGTTTCTCCAAATGATCCCATGTTCTAGCTTTTTGGATTTTCTCTCACATAAGTGAAAGAAGGCATACCAATTTACTCAGACTCAAATTCATGACCATGGGGACATTTTTGCAACATTTCTTGCTTCATCTTATCTTGGATTTGTAAATTTCAGAGTTCTCCCATTTTCTTTGTGAACATGTGGCTTTAAATTTTTGCTGGGCTCCAAACTTATCAGTGTGTGAGTTTATTTTATGTTAAGCACCTTAAAAACCCAATCCTTAATATGCCAATAGAAACAACTAAAACATAAATAAATCTTTGCAATGAGCCAAAAAATTCAATTTAGGAAAGTAAACCTGAAAGATTTTGCTGGAGTATAAACTGAAAACATTAAAAACATTGCAAAAACAATTTTTAACTGCAGCCATAAAATTCACAAAAGTTTTTTTTAAATCATGAATCAGAAAAGCAGTGGAAACATGTGATAGTCAAAGTTATTCTACAGACAGCCATTTTGATAATCTTCTTTGAAGAATTTATTTTGTGCAGAGTTTTGCTAGGAGAGCTCAACTTTCTTGGTGTAACAGTAGTTCCTTACTGGATTACTGCAGGATACTTGTTCCCATGTTTAAAAAATGTCCCAGTTTTGCTGTTTATAAATTGCATTGTTCAGTGAATGAACACTGAAGTAAGTAGTAAGTCAAGAATAGCACAAGTATTCTTATTTCTGTCTTGGTATTCAAGTCTGATTCCTAATAGTTATAATCTGAGTCATAATATTCAGATTATATGATTATATAATATGGAGGCAATATTCGCAAATCTTGTTTCTGTATCCAGAATATATATAAAGAATTCTAAGTCAATGACAAAAGAAATAACCTAAGTAAAATGGGCAAAAAGTTTGAGTAGATATTTCTCCACAAAAATATATATAAATGTTCAATAATCATATGGCAAGATGTTAAACATCATTAGTTACTAGAGAAATGCAAACCAAAACCACAAAACGATACCATTTCATATGGTTCTAATCGGCAAACAGTACCAAGTGTTGACAAAAATGTGGAAAACTTGGAACATTTATACATTGCTGGTGGGAATACAAGATTGTGGAACTACTTTGGAAAATGTTTTTTTAATGGGAAATATTAAGCAAGGACTGATAATATGACCCAGGAATTCTGCTTCTTTTTTGTTTCCTTTTTGTGCTTTTTCCCTTTTATTTTAGAAATTCCGCTTCTAAATGCCATCTAGAAGCAGTGGCAATATATCTCCACACAAAACTGTATGTGAATGCTCATACAGGATAATTCATAGTACCCCAAAATAGAAACAACCTACATGTCCTTCAGCTGATGAATAGGTAAACAAACTGTGGTGAATCCTAAAGCACAATATTATTCTAATAAAAAGAAATGCGGTAGCAATATGTGCTACAATATGGAAGAACTTCAAGTACATGAACTGTTGAGCCTGAAAAATGTCTGCAGAGAGTATTATATTTTCATTTTCAGTGAAATAAACCAGTCACAAAAGAGCAAACATTAAATATTTATAAGAAATGTCCAGAAAAAGAAAATCTATAAAGACAGAAAGTAGATTAGTGTTTGCTTCAGGCTGAGGTGGAATAAGGAATGGCTAAGTGGACATAAAGTTATCCCTTAGAGTAATGGAAATGCTCTAAAGTTAGATTGTAGTGATAGTTGTGTAACTCTGTCGATACACTAAAATGTCCTGAGGTGTATACTTAAAATAGGTGAAAAATAAATTTTTGGTATGTAAATTGTATCTCAATACAGCTGTTAAAAAATAACCAGAGTGAAGAGAGACAGGGGACTGCAGAATTGTATAGCCTTGTAAGCTAGTCATTTTAAGGAGCTTTGTCTTTTTCTTCAAAGCAATGGCAAACCATGAAATAATTTTAGTAAGAGTGTTATTGATTTTACAATAGGATTTGCATTCTGAAGACCACTGTGGCTACCATGTGCAAAAAGCTGAGAGTTAGAAAACAAGGTAGTTTTTTTTTTCTGTCTTATGCTCACCAAGTCCTAGGTTCCTAACTCCTAAGTTGTCATATTCAGTAGTAATTAACTCATTTACTTGCATTTATTTGACCATTTACCCATTCTTCCTGAAGCACCACAATAAGTCCTGGAAGAAGGATGGTGTCTTATTTAGCCTTGTGTTCCCAGCATCCAACACTTGGTTGGTCTGGCACTTTATAAGCTCTTTATTATCAGAAACATGTAAAAATTCCAGCTTTCAGTCTGCCTCTCTCTGCTAAGTGGACAGGCTGGTTGTCTTCTATTCCAGTTGGTAATTTTTCAAATGGAATAATAGTTTGATCTTTAATCGGAAAATTTTGCATCATTATCAAGCTATCTACTTTGGCCAAAACTTTTTGGAAATCAATATTTTAGGCAAAAATGAATAAATCAAAAGTTATTTGTGCTGAGAACTTATTCTCTGTGTGTCTACTGCAGCTGTGCAAATGTAGGTAACAAAATTCTATTTTACATATTGCCCTAATTTTGTGTATTTTCAGCTCAAATTCAGTAGCCTGCTTCAATAAGTTGAACATGCTTTGTTAAGCTAAATAAATGTTGGCAAAACGAATTATGCTATCTATTAGACTAATGTCTGAGATACACATGCCAATAATATGAGAGTAAAGAATCTTTTGTGAGAGGCTTATATAATCACTTGTTCATTTTACTTCATTTTAAAGAGAAAGAAGGGAATAACCTTATACAATTAAAAGATTAAGACAGAGCCAAACCAAATAAACTCTTTTATATCCTGAAGACAGTCTGTGTTCACCTCAATCACATTTAATACATTTATATGTTGTTTTGGAGGATTTAAGCCAGGATTATGACCATAAGACTTTGGATGATCCTAGAGGGGAAATAAAGATTCAACTCTATTGTACAAAGGATCATAAATAATGCTTTGAAAGTACAGTTTTAAAAATGTAATGGTCAGGATTGTTTTCTATTATTTTATTTATTTGAAAATCTATTATACAATAGTAAACAACAGGCATAAATTGAATCCCATGGCACTTGTTTCTGTATTCTCTTAGTTAGAAGCTCTTTTGAGTCTCTCCTCTTCAAAATGAATATTTGGAGTTCAGTGTCACATATGTTACATGGATCAGTCATTGATCACCCTGTCATTTTCTACTGTATTTGATTCCTGTCCCACTAGATACAAAGCCAAAGAGACATTGAGAAAACAACTGTCCAGCAACCATTTCAATCAACTGTATAGTTTAATTTTTTTGAAGTTCAAATTGACCAGGTATCTAATTTGATGGATTGTTTTTGGATTTGTATCTTGGGAGTAACTATTGGCATGGTTTTTGATTTGCTGTAGTTAACTAGGCTAAGATCTTCATTGTTCTAGCCAGTACAATCTTCCATTTCTTATAAGTAGTTTGGTATTTTCAAATCACTTCATTAAATGTTGGGTAACATTTTTTAATTTCCTTTTATCATTGAGCTCTACCTAAAAGGACTGTCTGACATCCTAAGGTTTAGATATATTTAAGTAATTTGAAATAAGAAAAAAATGCAAAAGAGGTAAAACTATGTTTCTTTCATGTTACTATCACTCAAAAATAAAAGCAGATTTCAGACTAGATCTTTACCCACAAATCAACTTTGGAAAGCATCAAACAGTAATTTAGTTTCAAAAGAAAAAATTTTTAGAAAATGATATAAGCCATTATGATTGTATTTATTGCAAAACAATTTGGAATCCATCTACAACATAGTCTTTATAAAGGCCATGTGCTGTTTTAAGCATTTTCACTTTAATAATTTAGATTATAGGTATGATATAAACCATCTGCATCTCTCTGGTTGCAAGCAGTGAATTTTCTTCTTGCAGCTGGTCTGGGCCTCAGTTCTGTGAGCCGGGGGCCAGCTGACTTCCCTCGGCATGGTAGCCATCTTTTGTAATAGAATCTGAGATAAAAATATGCTGTGCCAATTGTAACATGGTCTTATATTTTGCTAAATTTGTTTTGAATGGCTTTTAAACATTATCTCTATTGTGCATTTAAAATTGAAGTTGTTGTAGTTTAAAAGTCAGGAAAGATTCTAAGAAGACCCCAAAGCTCAAAGCCTCAAAATATTGCCTTAGTCATAAAACTTTATTGTTTAGCCATCTGTAATTTTTTTTAAAAATCCATTAACAGGTGTTGAGAATAGTCCAGCATAACATGGCAAATCTGAAGCTATCTGGCAAGGCATATGTTTGCACATTCTTGAGTGAGTGTCTAAAAGGTGCCATTAGAATAGTAGGCTTTAGAATTTGTAGGGCAGAGGTGACATAATGGTTCATGCAGTCATCTCTTGGCTTGTGCTTTAAAGCAGACAATAAGCAAGCTAAGATAGAAGAGGTTGTCATTTTTAGATGTCTCATTAGGATCCAGGAAGGTAGTGAAAGGCAAGCTTGATTAGTACTCACCTCTGCAGCCTGAGTCCTCCTTTAGCAGATAGGAGAAAAGTTGTAGGGAGCAGGATACAGTCAAGTATTGTGGAGAATAGTTCAAAAGAGGAACAACCAGTGTCAGCAGATGGAGCACAGGGTGCTGACTCGGCTTGCAGAATCAGAGGTGAGGCCAAAGTCCCCAAGAATGGGGCAGCATTGTTGGGAGAGGGACAGCACTCTCCATGATTTGCAATCTCACAGCCACTTCCCTTTGATGGGCTTGGCTGGTACCTTCTCTTCTAAGAGTTACTTATAGACTTGTCCCTTGCATCAGCAGGGGCCTGGGCTAAGCAGTCAGTCTGCACTGCTTTGACACATGTGCTTGTGTAGTCCTTGCAGCTTGCACCTCTGTACACCAGACACTGCAACTTTCTGGCAGGTACAAACAAAACAGTTAAGTAAAGGGTAATGTCTATTAGAAAAAACAATTCAGCGACTTTATGCAAGGATGGGTTCTGGGTTAATTTTAACATATCAGGGAAAAAAATGATCCAGCCACACATGACAAAACCATTTTGATAGTTCAGTGGAAGCTTAGAATAAAATGGCTGGCTGGCAGCAACCTCAGTGTGCTCTGTGTGCTCCGCTTCATGAAAAAAGAGGCCGGCACACATGGACGTTAGGGTGTTCCAATAATAGGTCACTACTGCCTAGTACTCCAACAGTCCACAAGAAATGGCATGCATGGTAAAGGCACACAGATCACATATAAACATTAACAAGACGTGTTATATTGTTATTATACAGGTAGGTTCATATATACATACACACACATAAACACACACACATATACTTTAATGAGTTTGCCTTTAGAACGCATGTGATAGAACAAAAATTAAAGATCAATAATACTGTTTTAGCTCTGAAATTGTGAATGGGGTGAGTAATTTTATCCTTAGAAATACTGCAGCTTTAATTTAGAAAGAAATAACAGTTTAATAAACACGCATTGAGCACCTGTTATATACAAGGTAGATGTTATAAAAAGATACCTAAGACATAAGTCTTGGCCTTGTGGACCTCTTCAGAATCTAGTGAGTCATAAGAAGAAAACCACTTTTATAAATAATTACTTATAAGAAGAAAGCTGAAAATGCATTCAATGGAGGCCCTTATAAAATGCTGATAAGGTATGTAAAGTGTGGGCTCATTCTAGAGAGTTCTTGTAAAACATCAGCACTATACCTTCTGGTGTGTGTCACCACCATATCTGATGCTCAATGCTGTCATTAAAATACCTAAAGTTGTCCCATGCAGGATGAATCAGTCATGGGATGTGGAGTACAGGAGCTTATGGCAGATAATTCAGAAGTCAGACTCTCATTGGAAAGGTCAGACTTCACCTTGTGCTCTCTTCTTTCTCGGGGATTTGCCCCTTACAATCTTCATTGCCTCAGTTGCTCTCTGGTGTCAAGATGTCTTGTCCCATGTGACTTATGGTGCTGGCCTCTGTCCAGCACCATCTGTCGCTGCTGTGCCTGGCCACACCTGTCCTTGGGCAGTGCCACCATCTCTTGCTGCTGATGTCCACAGCCTGAGCACCCTGTAGGCACTTTTCTCCTCCAGCATGCCACACACCCTACTGCAAGTCTCCTCTGCCCATGATTCCAGGTGGGAAGCAGGGCCCAAGTTGCTCTGCCTTCAGAATCCTAATCTGGAACTCTACTGCAGGGCTTCCCTTGCCATTCCCAAGGTAGAATCTCATAGATAGGCATCAAGGAGCTCACTCAGTTGTAGTATGGGTCTCCTTTCTCTTCAGTGTCCTCATGTAATACTTTTAAGGAGTGAAGAAACTATATGGAATACACTTTCCTTTCTGGTTTGAACTGGTAAAGACATTTTCTTGATATTTAAAGGAAATGTTTGAAACCCAGAAAAAGTTTTAATTTTCAAAAGCCAATCTCCCGAAAATCATAAGATGTTTGGTTGTAGCTCCTATACCTGATTATTGTCTTCAATTGCCTTCATATTTTCCATTGTCTCCATTTTCACTTGGAGCTGGGGCACCATAGATGAACTGCAGAGTACCAGCATCTGGGCCATCTGCACCTTTCATTGTCTAAATTATTTTATATCTCTATAATTTGTATTGGGAATGGAATTAATATGAGAAAATGAAGAAATGGAAACAAAGTCTTTGTAAATAGGAAGGGATGGAGGAGTTGAGGGGAGGGCAGGGGAATGGGGAAAAAATAAGAACCAAGAGAGATGATGTAAAGGTGCAAATTTCCAATGATGAATGTCATCATATTGTATACCTAAAATGTACCAATAGCATTCATTAAAAAAAATAAATTGTATTGTTTTGTTTGTAGTACTAGGGATTGAACCCAGTGCCTTCATACTGAGCCACGTCTCTAGGCCTGTTTTTAAGTTATGGGACAAGGTCTTACTAAGTTGCCCTTGCTAGACTCAAACTTGTGATCCTCCTACCTCAGTCACCCAGAGTGCTGGGATTATAGGTGTGCATCACCACACCCAGCACTGTAAATTGTAGAAAATTAATGCTTTGCAGATGATTACTGTTAATAAAAATGCAAATAAACTTTGTCTGAGATACCTACTAACTAGATTTGGATTTTTTAGTAAATTCATTTCTGAATTTGTAATGGCACATACATGTGTGCAATTTGGAATTTCCTTTGTTCTTGTTTTAACAGCTATATTTTCTGCATTAATTATTGGGTTCACTAAAATCATGACATGTTCATTATATTTGTGTGAGAATAATGACTTTATCTTTTAAAATAATTGTTCCTTATCTAATATTTTTAATCTTCATTTAACTGATTTGGAGATTACTGTTCAAAGAAGTCTATCAAATTTTCCAAGTAATAATTGATACTTTAAAAACTAGTAATACTTTCCCAATTATTAGATACTTTAAAAATTGACACTTTACATTGCCATCCATTTCCAGGTACAGTGTTAAATGGCCTCATTTTCTAGGAATAATTTCTTTCTGTATAGGCAGAAGAAGAAAACCTTGCTTCAAAATAATTGTTTTGTCCCTGCTCTATTTGAGTAATAAGGCTCCAGGATGGCAGTAGGTGTTTTAAAAGATTTGATCGCTGCTACTCTTTTCAAGGAGGATAGGTGGAGAAGAGAGAGAGAAGGTAAGGAAAAATTGCTGAGGTCCAGTAGGGAACAGAAATTCTCTTATGATCAGAGAGAGTTTTAGCAGCTGGGACATCAATCATTTCTATGCACATGTTGTTTTTTGGGGGTTTTGGGGGAGATATTTGGGCAGTGCTTAACAGAGGTGAAGACATTTTAATGCCAGAGATATCAACAAAGGAAGAAAAGCTTTCCCATAGCAATCCACTTTGAAAACTTTTAATTTTTTTTCCTTTCTATTTTGGACAAATCACCAACATTGAGACCACTAGCAAAAGAATAATTTCTTCAAATTCTATCTACTGACTCATCCCTACAGCAGCTACCTGCCAACAGTGGATTAATTTGCTTGGGATGAATTTTCAGGCTCCTCTGGTATGATCACAGTACACTTTTGATAGTTCTCTGAGTTGGAGATTAGGTCTCACTCTACTCTAGGAGAGCTTAAGAATCTATTGTACACATCTATCTCTGGACGTTAACATTGCTCTCTGAGGGATTTCATGTGACATAAGTAGGGAAAAGATGTGTTGTTCTAACTTTCTTCTCTGAGGTTTTTTTTTTTTTCTTATTGTGAAACAATACTAAAATTTTATGAAGGCTTTCAAGGGAAAAGCAAACTCATTTTTAGGTATGGGGAAAAACAATCTCCAGGGAAGAGAAAGTAGTGGACCACCATGCGGAAACTGATATTTCCAGGAATTTGGAAATGTAACTTTTGTATTTGATGTATTACTGAGATTAGAGGTCCATCTTCAGTTTCAAACCTGCTGGGTAACTCTTTCTATCATTAACCAATAAAAGTCTGCTATGTTACATTTTTGTGGTAAATTCTCAGGGTTATAGAATTTCTCTTTGAGGTTTTTTTTTTTTTTTTTTCCCAAGACTCCAACTGGCTAACAAAGGAAGGAGTTAATGGCCTTGGCCATCAGCAAAAAAGTTACAAACGAGGGGAAAATACATGATTGAAGAACTGAATGCTTAATTACATAGAGAGGTATTAAAAGAAAGATCCCTTGAGCTAGCAGACCATAGGATAATAGATCAGCAGTTTTACAGTCTATTTCTGACTCTGTCAATGACTCAGGATACTCGGGAAGTCCTATGTTTCTGTTTTTCAAAAATTTATTGCAGGATCATGGCAATCATTTATGTGGTATAAATGATGCTTGCTGAGCAACCAAAATCTAGAGATTTTTGTACCAGGGCAGAAAGTCAAATGATTTGCATTTTTAAACAAAAGGTAAGAATATGTGCCCAGAACATGACGCACTTTGCTGCAGAGCCTAAATTAGGTAGTATTTCCATTTTGCAAATGGGAATAGTGAACATGGCAACGCTTGGAAAGTTTCCTAAACCTGCTGGTCCTGGTGGCTCTAAAGCCTGAATTTAATGCCTTTTACCTCATGGATCTAAAAGTATTTTCTGTAGGTGAATGTTAATCCCAACTAGTTAACATTCCTTTCCTGTTCTGTCTAATTCAATTTATCTCTTAAATTCCAGGGTTAAATTTGGAAATTTTGGGATTTCTAGAACTCCCAATATTGAAGTGTTTAGAGGCTTATGTGTGCAGGCAGATATTCTAATTAACTTGAAAAGCCTCAGGAAAGGGAGGATGCCTGCTTCTGTTTTCATCAGCAGAGGTAATTTCAGCCTATTTATTAGCAAAGGTGATTTCAGGCTGAAACTCAGGTTTTCTCACCCTCCAGCTGCTCCAGCAAGAAGAACGCTTCTGTCCAGCTCAGTCCTGAAAGGAATGGTCTTCCCCTCTCTGGCTCTGTTCCTTGTTCCTATGGAGTTGATAGCAAAGTTTACTGCCCCAATATCCAAACTCCACTACAGACTACCTCAGAGAATCTCTCTTACTTCAAGTCAACTGGTTCTGAGCTTTCACCAAACCTACAAAACTCTTTTACAGCAACACCCAGATTAGTGTTTGGTTGAATAGCTGGGGATGGTAGCCTAGCAAGGTTGACACATGAAAAGACCATTGCAAACATGGAGTAACTAGTTGCATTACATTTTCAAAAGCCAAATAGCTTGAGAGTCCCAGGTCCAAGAGAGGAGAGAGGGGGTTGCAAGTGACGACTGCCCATGTAAGACCCATGCCATTTTTCCTACCTGAGCCAGGTCAAAAAGTCCCTTCCTTGTCCTGTTTCTTTTTCCTCCTAAGGAATCTGTTTTTTACATATTCATATTATATTTACATATTCACAGTGCCACTGGACATTTGTAAGAAGGTTTATATAGTAATTCTGGCACACTCTCACAAGGCCAACAGAACAGTATATTCAATTCTTCTGCAAAGTAGATGGTGAATCTGAAAACAATTTATGATTATGGAAAAAATGTCAGTGGAATAGTGCAGAAAAAACAGATTACATCTAATTATTCCCTGTTATGGACTGAATTTTTGGGTCCCTCCAAAATTCATATGTTGAAGTTTTAAATTCCAGTATGAAGGATGTGAGAGGTATTAGGTTAGATGCTGCCTTAGCTACTTTCTAGGTCCTGGGACAAGATACCCAATACCTACAAAGGAAAGGAGGAGAGGTTTATTTTGGCTCAGAGTTCGTAGAGGTTTCAGTCCATAGTTGGCTGGCTCCAAGACAGGGGGGCATGGCAGAGGGGCATCACAGAGGAGAAACAGTTCATGGCAGAGAGGCATGACAGAGGAAAATCATTTCATGACATAGCAAGAAGCAGAGAGACATCAATGGAGGAGGAATGATATATACACCCTTCCAGGCCAGGCTCACAGTGACCCATCTCTTCCCACCAGGCTTTTACTTCCCAACATCACATCCAGCTATAAACCCATGATTGGACTAATCAGTGTTCAGTGTCACACACCCATTATCTGGTCACCCCCCACAAAGCCCCACCTATGAGTGTATGAGGCTTTGAATGGACACCTAAATAAAAACTCCAATAGATGTAGACAGGAGGTTGGAGCCAGGATCCAATGAGATTAGTATCCTTATAAGAGACACATCAGAGAGCTCAGACAATCTCTTCCTGATAGGTAAGGACACAGTGAGAAGGTAAGGGTCTGCATGCCAGTAAGAGAGCCCTTACCAGACACCAAACCCTGCTAAACCTTGATCTTGGACTTTTCAACATACAGAACTATGAGAAAATAAATTTCTGGTTTTTAAGGAATCCACTCTATGGAATTTTTTTGTGATGGTATCAGTTGACTAACACACTCTGAAATAGTTTGTTCTTCAAGCATCTTTTCCATTGCATTTTAAATCCTCAATGCAGCAGTCTAATCTGTGTATTAATTAGCATTACCTTTATTTTTCTACATCTTAATGAGACATTTGTTATACACATCCTATTCCTTGGACAAGAAGCTTTTCTTTTCTTTTCTTTTTCTTCCATTCTTAGCCCTCTCTTCACCCCCTCCACCCTTCCCTATTTACAAAGACTTTATTTCCATTTTTTCCATTTCTCATCATTTTTCCTTTCCTTTCTTTCCTTTCTCCTGGCCCTCCCACTACCCCTGCCCCTTTGGACATTTTCTTTCTATTTTGCATTATCGATTATTCATTCTAATCATTGGTACATTTTAGGTATACAATATAATGACATTCATCGTTGGAAATTTGCACCTTTACATAGTCTCTCTTGGTTCTTATTTTTCACCCTTGCCCAGCCATCCCTTCAAACCCTCCATTCCTCCATATTTACAAAGATTTTGTTCCTATTTTTCCATTTTCTCATATTAATCCCATTCCCTTCTATCCTTTCCCCATCCCATCCCTCTCACTTCCTTCCCCTTCGCCCCTTTTCTTCCTATTTCACATTACCTATTATACATTTTAGTCCCCATTTATACTTTCAGTTTCTCACACCACAGAAACTATTCAGTATTTACACATGTGTGTCCTATTTATTTCACTTAAGAGTATCGCCTCAATGTGCATGCATTTAGCTATAAATGTCTCTAATTTCTCATTTTTTATGGCTGAGTAGTACTCCATTTTATTAAAAAAACACATTTTCTTTATCCAGTCTCCAGTTGATAGGCATTTGGGCTGTTTCCAAGTTTTAGCTATTACAAACTGTGCTGCTATGAACATGGGCGCACATATATCACTGTGGTATGATTCTTTTAATTCTTTGGGGAAGATCTCCAGCAGTGGAATAGTGGGGTCAAATGGGACTTCCAGTCCTAGTTCTTTGAGGTATCTCCATACTGATTTCCACAGTGGTTGCACCAGTCTACACTCCCACCAGCAGTGGAGCAGGGTTCCTCTTTCCCCATACCCACCAGCATTTGTTATTGGTTGATTTCATGATAGCAGCCATTCTTTCTGGTGTGAGGTGGAATCTCAGCATTGTTTTCATTTGTATCTCTCAAATAACCAGTGATGTTGAACATTTTTTCATGTATTTATTTGCTATTTCTACTTCCTTTTCTGAGAAATGTCTGTTCATTTCAGATGCCCATTTTCAGATTGGGTCTTTCAATTTGGGAGTTCTGATCTTTTTAAGTTCTTTATAGATTTGAGATAGTAGACCTTTGTCTGAGGAAAAGCAGGTGAAGATTTTTTCTCACATTGTGGGCTGACTCTTCACACTGCTGGTGGTTTCTCTTGCTGTGCAGAAGCTTTTGAATAAGAAGAGATCCCACTTGTTGATTGTTTGTGCTAGTTCATGGGCAACTGAGGTTTTGTTCATAAAATCTTTTCCTACACCGATGTCTTCAAGAGTTCTACCTAACCTCTGTTCCAACTGGTTCAGAGTTTCTATTTTAATATTTAGATCTTTAATCCATTTTGATTTTAGTTTAGTGCATGGCGAGAGATATAGATCTAGTTTTAATCTTTGGCAAGTTGAAACCCAACCAGCACCATTTATTAAAGAAGCTATCTTTCCTCCAGTGTGGGTATTTGGCTCCTTTATCGAAGATAAGATGGCTGAGTGTGTCTGGAGTTGTTTCTGCATCTTCTAATCTGTTCCACTGGTCCTCAGGTCTGTTTCTTTGCCAGCACCATGCTATTTTTATCACAGTTGCTTTGTAGTATATTTGCAGATTGCAGATTGTAGTATAGTTGCAGTTGATACTCCCTGCCATGTCTCTGTTACCTAAAATTGCTTTTGCTATTCTGGGTCTCTTCTTGTTCCAAATGAATTTTTGGGTTGTTTTCTCAAGGTCCATGAAGTATGCTGCTGGGATCTCAATTGGCATTGCATTAAATCTACAGTTTTGGAAGTATGGCCATTTTCACTATATTAATCCTTCCTACCCAGGAGCAGGGGATGTCTGTCCATTTTCTGATATCATCTTCAATCTCTCTTTTCAGAGTGCCATAGTTTTCAGAGAAGAGGTACAAGAAGCTTTTCTAAGGACTTATGGACTTGAAATTATGGTATTAGAAATGAGAATGGTGACAGTGGGGGAGTCAGTGGACAATTTCAAAATTTCACAATTTCAAAGACTCTAACAAAAATTGTACACTTCTTTGAAAATAATCCATTAAAGATACAAATATTAAATTTATTTACTTTTTTGCTAGAATTATATCATCTCTCAGTAAAAAATACTGGTAGAAGAAGCCAAATGTTATAAACATTGACAATTTAAAATAATGGGAAAAAATAATTGAATGAAAAGGTGTTGAATGGGTAAAGATATAGATAATAAAACAATGGTAGATCTTGATAATTATCAAAGTTGAGTAATGAGTATTTGATGGCCATTATACTATTGCTTTCACTTTGTGTGTTTAAAATTTTTTATAATAAAAAGTTAAAGACATTTTGAAAAAACAATGGTAGATCTAATACTAGTTTAAAGGAGGAGCTGGATAGGTGGGGCTGAGGAAGCCAAAGCTAGTTCCTTTAGCTTCTATCCTGGGGACTCGAGATGTCCTAGAGGAGACTGACATATCAGAAGCCATAGGCTTAAATCTAGTCCTTAAAATTATGCTGATACTCAGGTGCACAATTAAACTTGAAATATAAGTAAAATTAGTGGAAGGACAGGACGGAGAATGTGATTGCTCTAAAACAAATTTCTTACCTAGGGACCATTTAATAACTATTACTAAAATGTAGCATGTTAAAACAGAAGTAACGCATCAATTGTGTAGTGTTAGGGAGGCACTGACTACAATTGCAAACAGAAGATATTAAAAGTAGAGTAAGAGAAAAAGAGGAAGAGGGAGAAAATAAAAGAAAAAAGAATTGGTTTTTCTAGATCGAAAGCTCTGGTTAGTTCTTCAGAGTATGACATAGAGTTGAAGATACCATGGGTCTGAACGAGAGTAGGAAGAATATAGTCACACACCACTACCAGCAAGTGTTTTTGCTCCCTGACTTTATAATGTTCATTGTTACATGTGTGATTCCATAATGTCATGATCCTTTTATAAATGTGGATGGTTAAATCTGGAATACAACTTAAATGGAAAAATCATGGGAATACAGGTAAAATGAAATTTTTTATCAGCGAATAATAACTATCATATAAAACTTGGAATTCTGGAGAGGCGAGTATGAAAAGTAAGAGTTGGCCTGATATTGAAGAGTTCGTGAATCACTGCAATGGATAATATTCCTTCAGTTTATTTGGCTTCTGTCCTAATGTCATTTTTTAAATAAATTTTTATTACCAAAATTTAGTTATACTTCTATATTATATTCTTAGTAAAAAAAAAAAACCACACACTTCAAAGGCAGTTTGGGTTATATACAGTAATTTAAAAAAAATCCAAAGGTTCCAAGTGCCCTAAACTGGGACAATTTGGCCTAGGGATGTAACTCAGTGGTAGAGCACTTGCTTAGCATGCAGAAGGCTCTGAGTTTCATCCCCAGCACTGAAACAAACAAAAAAATCTGGGTCAATTAGCTTAAAAATGTGTACTTTAAAAACATTTTTCTGATATATTCTCAGACTGAGAAACGGAGTAGTCTTTGGGTAAAAACTTCTGTGAGCTCTGCTCAGCATGGCTCTGCCTCCTCCTCCTGCTTGTCTTGTCTGTCGCATAGCCTGTGCTGAAGCCAAAGGGCAGTGAACCAGGGCCCTTGATTTTCTTCCTTCAGTGAGCTATTGAGGTTTTCTTCTATGCTTAAAAACATTCACACACCCACACTCAACATGATAATGCTGAGGACTTAGTCTTGCCTTCATTCTATATATTTATTTTCTTGGAATCAATTTAAACTAAAATTGAATTCATAAGTAAAGGAGATGGGACTTTCTACCACTTACTGGTTACCATGGAGTTTCTTTCTCACTACCAGGACACTAGTGGCAAGGTTTCCCTCTCTGACAGCTCTCTTTCCACTGAGCATCCAGTTCCAAAGTTAAAACTGAACCAATTATTCCATATGTATTCAGCCACATGTGATGAAATGTTAGGGAGAAGGGAAGAATAGAGGTGTTTTGTGGCCAGGGATCTGATCTTCCATCCTCATTGGAGCTGCTATCTTTTGGGGGGATAAAATCTGCCTGAGTATAGCACACTTCGTCTGACTCAGATCCTTCAAAGCTCAGATGAAGTCACCAAGTCTCCAGGCTCTTGCCTCCCACCCAGAATGATCCTTTTCTTTACAGAACTATTACAATAAGTGTAGTCTGAAAACAACCCGGCTTTCAATTTTATTCAGGCTTGAATGGCTTACCAGCTATTCTGTATGCTCTTTTCTTGTTAACTAGAATAGGGATCATGTCTCTTTCTCTTGCACTTTTGAACACATCTGGCATTGAGTAAATCGTAGACTAAGTTTGCTTATGCTTCATCTCTTTCCTTTTCTGATGCTCCAGCTACATATGTAGCTGTGCTTCCTTAATCTATGGAGGAGAAAGGGAGTAGGGAGGAGAAAGGGCCATCTTCAGGCTCAGCCCACGGCAGGTTAATATCTAGTAAGTTAATTCTTCAAAACATAGCTCCAATGATATGAAATTGCTAATGTATTTTTTGAGCAACAAAAGCATCAATTTCATGTAGTTTACATGTTAGTTAAAGCCTTAGTACATTCTCTCTCACCTATGACATGTGACAACCCAAAATTATATTTGAGAAGAATAAATTCATGAAAATGTAATTTAGTTTCACCAGGTCAGGGGGGAAGATAATTTGGGCATAAAGGTATATTGATAGTGCATTTCAAATAATATCCAACAGACAACTACCTGAATGGCTAATATACAAGGTCAGATATGTCCTGATTATTGACTTTCTTCTTCTTTAAGTGCACTTTGTATTAGTAGTAAAGGCTAGAAACATTAAAACAAAAGCTTACTTTGTTACCTAACATGAATAGAAAGGACCATAAATAGATGAAAGCTTACGTTTGCTACCAAATGTCTCACATTTACATACAGTTCAAATAGACAGAACAAAATTATAGGAAGTAGAGAGAAGACTGGAGAAGGACTTTTAACAGATCTTATATTCATCAAAAGCCCATTAGCAAACTGATTCTTCTATTTAGGTTCAGATAACCAATTTATATGAGTATTCTGTGTGCTAAGGTCACACTAGACATATATATTCTTTCAAATTTTGTATTCTATGAAAGTATTTTGTAAAGATTTACATATAATGCTTCTTTAAATACTTAAAATTGAAGAGCTCATTAAAATCACACAATGCTCATTTTCCATAATTGACTGCATTAATTCTCAAACCTTACGTTTGTTACTCTGAATCACTCAGGTTTTATTCTATTTTATTGGAGTACATTTCATTAATTTTTACTACAAAACAGATTCCTATTTTTATTGGTTTTTTATGGTTTAAGCTGGAATTTTCAAAAGGGATTTGTTCATACTTTACATAGGTAGGTGGTCAAATAATTGAAAATTGCTAAAGAGGAGAAAACAACTTCAGATCACTGTTTTGGGTCTCAGGTCCTTAGATACATTCTACTTTTCATTTTGTTTTCATTATCTATATATGATCTGTATATCTGCATCTCCTATCATACTTTCTGAGGGAAGAACTGGATGCCAGGATTTTGTACCTTCCAAAGCACATAACATGATATCTTGCATGTAGTAGGTGTTCAATTATTAGTAGCTGAATTTCCTTAAATTGTAACACTATAGGATGTCAGAGCCAGAGGAACATCATTATAAACATTTTACAACCAGGAAATCTGAAGCCCAGGGGAGTTAAGGCATTGGTTCAAGGCAAGGCAATTGTTATTGACACAAAGAACCATTGGGATCCTGTTCTATTTTCTAAATCTCAGAGATAGGGTAGAGCCAACAGAATTTCCAATTTCTTGATGGCCCAAATCATCATGTCACCACAGTTGCAATTGTAAGAAACTATTTTTCCCCCTTTGGTGCTTTGATTCATGATGTAGTATTAACCTGCTTTCCTGTTGCAATCACTCTTTCCTTCCCCCAATAAAGATCCTGGATTATGTTGCATCTGCATGTGCCTCCAAGGAAATAATGTTTCTGTAAGAGATGGATGGTTTCTGAATGTGAAGTTTGTTGATAAACCTAGGATGTTGCAACACATGAACCCCAACAGACCCTTAAGAGAGTGTTGGTATAACCCCTCCAGACCCCAGCTCTACATTTCATGGCACATCCACGTGTCACAAGCTCCACCAGCCTAGCAGGTTGGAGTGGAATACACTTTAAAATTAGCTCCCTATGGTTTTGAAATTATATTGCTTGCTGTTCCTTGCTATAAAATATTGTGAGGGCTAAAATATTTTTGGATGTGACTTTTCATACTAACTTCTCATTGTCCTATTGCTAGAGCAATATAAATTTATGATAGAAAAAATAGAAAATACAGAAAAGCAAAATAAAAATCAGTTAGAATCCTACACTGAAATAACCATAGCTGAAATTTTAGTGCATATGTGCACACACGCAGTTGTGTATATTATGTGTAATTTTAATATTAATGGCATTTAAATATACTTCCAAGAAAAATACATGTAATCTTCTTTGTTTTTGCTTATAATGTATTCCAATGAGTCGACTGGCCATAATTTATAAAATTCCTTGCTATTGTATGTATATATTATTTCTAATCTTTCCACATTTAATGGTAATATAAGCATGCTAGGTAAGTTATTATATTCATTATTTTTCTGCCTTTACTCTTATTTTAGTATTTTAAAAAATGTCAAGATTGTTTTTAAATAAATGATATATTACCATTTTATAGAGAGATTCTGCTGAAATCATTGAGGGAAATGTTACGTATGAAAAGATACAGTCTGTTTTGTTGTCATGTTTTTAATAATCCAAGCTAGATTATATGGAATAGTGACTAGGGGAATGATGCAGATATGCTGAGAATTTTATATTTTGTATATGTGCACCATTAGCTGATAGTGGCTAAACACAAACTATGTGAGCACCGCTGAACACAAGCTGCAGAGGAATTCAGCTCTGGTGAGATGCCGTTGCAAACCACAGCCTCCCTCTCAGCTCAGTTTTGGCCTTAAAAGTCCCTGCCGGGGCATCCTTCACACACATGGGTATTTTGCTCTGGCTTCCATAGCTCGGCACCCTCAACCTTTCCTTATTTCTCCTTCCATCAAGTTATATGCACCTTTTAAAAAATCATGTATATCTTTAGACTGTGTATTGTTATTTTTTCCTCTGTTGCCACTATGATTGAAAAATTGCATAGGCTTTGAGTGTTCTACTCCTAATTTTCCCATTAGGCATGCTATTTTTAGTAGAATTCCCCAGGACATAAATTATTCAGAAATGGATATAGTATGTTGTAGCTAAAGGCTTTGTCTCATGGTCAAGCTTCTGAATAGAGGTAGCAGCATAAAATCACATCACTAATATTTCTTCTCCTTATCTTTGGAAAAAAAATTATGAACATCAAAATGATAAGGAAAGTCATATGTCCCATGATATAAAATTTGGAGAGGAATAGAATGTTCTAGTGTGTTCCAGTGTTTTAATCTCACCCCTGTGACTTCAAAAAGACTATCTTAGAGAAGGAACGCAAGTCAAGGAAATCCAAATAATTCTCCTTTACATGACCCTGTGCAAAAGGATATATATACTATAAGGATGAGCATGTAATTTGGGGAAAATTTGAGGTAAAAAATATCAAGAGCAGGATCACTGATCTACTACTGTCAGCAGCTCACTGAAGAGGTGAACAAATTATATGAGTAGTAATTTTTAGGACTCCATGTTCTGAACTTAACTAACCAAAGCTTAGGGAATAAAATATGCCCTCAGCTGAAGCTAGGGATCCTGTGTTATTGAATCTGGTACAGGACATTTAACAAAGTCAGTGAGACAGCAAAACTTGGATCATTTGACAAAAGTTGGTCAAATTAAAAATACTGAACAATACCATAATTTCCCAGTTCACAAATGGTTGCTTGAAGTGAGCAAGAAACACATACCATATAAGGGAGAGGGGATGTAAGAATTTACTATCTTTATCAAATTTTATTGAAGCCCTGTAGAGTGGAAACATGAAATTAACCATGAGCAATATGATGATCTTGAAAATATCCTACTTCATATCCTTCAAAAAAGGAAGAAAAATAGGTGTGCAATGAGGTCTCTAATTCTTTTGCAACTGAGTTTTGCAAGGAAACTATTTTCTCAGTGATTGAGCCATTTCTGTTGCTCTTTAATCATCCCTAACATTTCACATTTCCCTCCTCATTCAATTTCCTGCTATATCACTTTTAGAGCAGATCTGCTGGTAATAATTCTGTTGTTTTTGATTTCTTTGAGAAGTTCGTTATATTGCCTGAATTTCTGAAGGATATCTACAGAGTCTGCCAAAAACTGTATACAAAAGGAAAACAAAAATATAAATATTTTAATACTAAATTTATTGAGACACTCTGAGATTAATACAAGTTATCTTTGGCTTCTACAATTACAAGAGGTGCTGAAAGTAGTGGTCATTAGCTTCCAGGCATTTACTAGTACAGCAAACTGCTGAAGTGTGTATACATCTTTTTTTTTGCTGGACTCTTGTATATACTCTATTTTTGCTGATCCTAAAATTCTAGGTTAATCGTTTTTTCTTTCTTTCAGCACTTTAAAGATGTTATTCCACTATCTCCTGCTTTTAGTCTCTGAGGAAAACTTCACAGTCATACAACTAACTGTCCTCTTGTATATGAAGAATTATTTTTTTCTGGCTGCTTTCAAGATTTTTGCGCATCACTGATTTCCAGCAATTTGATTTTGATATGGTTATGCATGGTTATTGCTTAGTTTATCCTGCCTGAGTTTTTCTGGATTTCTTTTTACTGTATAAATTTATATCTCTCACAAAATGGAGGAGCTTTCCAGCCAATATTTCTTCAAACATTTCTCTGCCCCACTGCTTCTCTTCTCCTTTTGAGACTCCAAGGGCACGAATATTAGACTATTGATTTTTATTTTTGTTCCACAGGTCCTCAGGGTCCCTTCACTTTTTTCTGTAATTCCCTTCTTATTTTTCAGGTTCATTTCTTTGTACTGACCTAGCTTCTAATTTGCTAAGACTTTTCTCTGTTCTCTCCATCCTATTATTGAATCCATCCAGTGAATTTCCTACTTTCAACTGTTGTATTTTTCAGTTCTAGAAATTTTGCTTTATTCTCTTTAATAGTTTCTATTTCTTTATTGAGAACTTCTGACTTCCCATGTATTTCAAGAGCGTTTTGTTTGGTAATTCCAATATCGGGATTTCTTTGCATTTGCTACTGTTAATTACCTTTATTCTTGACAATTCCTTCCCTCCCTCCCTCCCTCCTTCCCTGCTTCCCTCCTTCCCTGCTTCCCTCCTTCCCTCCCTTCCTTCCTTCCTTCCTTCCTTCCTTCCTTCCTTCTCTCCCTCCTGTCGGTTCTTCCCTTCTTCCCTAGCAGGGTTTGGGGGGAACTGTGAAAATCCTCTGGAGAATGTTGACTTGTTTCTTTCTCTTAGGAGCTAGTCAACCCTGTTATATTCAGCTAACTTACTCTGTGTTACCTTCTTCGGTCAGCAGTTCCAAAGCCTTTGCAATGCTCTTGGGACCTGCTTTGCTCATGTGTTGTTCAGTAAGTAGACTGAGACTCAAGTGGTCTTTTTAAATCACAGTTCAGACTCTAAAGACCTTGCTGTTGTTGTTGTTGTTTTGCCAATATAGCTCCAGGGTGAGCCTGTCACTTGAAGTGGTTGTTGCACAGGGAGTCCCTTTCTCCAGACTTCTTCTTTGGAATTTCCATCACCATTTCAGACCTTTAAGACTCCCTTTTCCTAGTTTTCTGGCCAGAAAGCTGGTGTTCCTCTCAGAGATTCATCTCCTCGCAAGAGATCTCCTTCAGTACTAAAGAGTGAGGCAAAAGAGAGAAAGAGAGAAAATTGTCAGACAGGAGATTTCTTCAGACTACAGGGACCCTTTTTCCTTTCCTGGTGACAGATGAGTTTCATTTTGGAAATTACAGCTGCCTTTACTGCAATATCGCCTGGTAGTGCAATTTCCTGACTGGTTCAGTCCTCAGGAAAGGACCAGAAGAGAAAAGACAGAGAAATTTAAAAAGAATGTTCCTCCCCTTTTCCCCATGCTCAAGCTTATAAGGGCCCAAATTTACTGTCCTCTGCCCAGAAACAAGAAGTTTCTCCTGTTTTTTGGCTTTTTTTTCCCCCACAGAGTGGGAAGAACCTCTAACTTGTTAAAATTTATTTTTAAATCCGTAAATATTTAGTGATCTCTAAGTATATATCAGGGGCTATTCTGGTACCAGGGATAAAACAACGAATAAAACAAAAGCTCTGCCCTCATGGAATGGCCATTTATTGTTTTTTGTATTCTTGACGATAGCCATTGTTGCTGGAATGAGATGGAATCTCAACATAGTTTTTATTTGATTTTCCCTACTGACTAAAATATTTAACATTTTTCATATACTTATCGGCCATTTGTACTTCTTTTGAGACATGTTTGTTTGGTTCTTTTGACCATTTATTGATTGGGCTACTTGGTTTTTTGATGTTAATTTTTGAGTTCTTTATATAGTCTAGAAATTAATCCTCTATCAGAAGTGTAGCTGGCAAAGATTTTCTCCCATTTGGTAGGCTGTCTCTTCATTCTATTGATTGTTTTCCTTACTGGGCAGAAACTTTTAATCTGATGTAGTCCCATATGTTGATTCTTGCTATTATTTGCTGTGGTATTGGAGTGCTATTCAAGTAGTTCTTGTCTATGCCTGCAGCTTTAGTCATTTCTTCTGTGTTTTCTTTTAGCAGTTTCAAAGTTTCAGGCCTTATACCTAGTTCTTTGATCAATTTAAAACAGATATGAATTTTTGGTGTAGACTTTTTAAAAGGAAAGTTGAGAGGAACCATCAATAATTATCCTCATTTTTCTAAGATTCCAGCACCTACCATATGTATGTCTAACATACATTAAGAATTTAATCAATACTTAGTCCATTGAACTAAAATCATAAAGGTTTTTGTGTATTTGAAAGACCAAGTGCAAAATAAATTTTACTTTTTAAATGGAATATTTAACAGTAGAACATAGGGTAGAAACATAGATATATTAGATAAATATATCATAGATATATCTAACATTAGATACATTGGAACATAGATTTGATTCAATAAAAGGAAAATATTTAGCTGTTCAGAAATTAGATGTGCTGACTCAGAAGTGAAATAGTCTTTATCTCAACATGTTTAAGAGAATCTAGGCAATTATTTAAAGAGTATACTGTAGAGGAGATTCATACCTCACAGGCTGCCTCAAATCTGTGACCTATTACCACTCTGAGATTCCCTGAGTCTGTAGTCTTGAAAGGTAAGTGGGTATTGGCATTGGGGAACTTGTAAATACTGACTTAGTGGTGTTCATTGTGCTTGCTGCCTTAGTTTCTCATTGATAAATCAGAGGCATAGTTAAGGTGACTGGTACCACTTTTTCAGTTCTAAGATTTTCTGATCCCTTTCTCATCTGCTACATGTGATAATTTCATACAATTGAGTTTCAGTTAAATTCCGCAGTTGTCCACTGATGGTCAAATGTGTACTAGGCACTGTACTTGGTACTGAACTAGTAGTGGCTCCAGATTTCTTTATGCACTCTGTTTCAAAGGAGCACAGGGCTGGTAAAGGGAAGGTATCTGTAGCCTGGCTTTAATACTATCTGTGGAAAACAAATCAGTATGCTACAAAATGCACAATTTCTGCACTTAGAAGCCTCAGACATTCTGCTAGTGCTGATTGACATCACCACATTGATTCTTGCTGGCTTGACATCCATTTCTTTCCCAGAAAATCTTTCTAACAGAGTGCAAAGGCTTAAAAGCCACAGAGGCCTCTTCCACTGTTTGGATGTGAGAGGTTAATCTAACCAACTATTCAAAGACGTTCTAAAGACCTAAACCTCAAGGAATAAATGAAAAAATGTTTTCAAAAAATCGTGAAAAACAACAGAATGACAGATTTCCGCATCCTGAGAAAAAGCATGGTAGTCTTTTATTTTTACAATTTAAACCAACAATCTTTACTTTAAAAATACCCACCCCAAAGCACTCTGTCCATTGCATTTATTTTCTACTGTGAAGTTAATATAACATTTTAAATACCTCAAAATTAAGACCATGAAACTTTATACTTATTCAAATTAAGTTGTAAGCATAAAGTTTGGATTTCCTATTACCGGTTTTCTTCTCCACCATTTCAACTCTGTTGTTATTCACTTTGAGTGGTGTTTATTGAATGCAGTCAAGGGGTGGAAAGTCAACAAACCCAGAAGGTGCAGGTGTGGATGTGATGAGATCTGATAGAGCCCACAGTCCCAAAGGAAAATAAACAGGAGCCATTGATTTAAATGAACTTAAATGTTGTCTGTAACCCTAAGGTCATTATTCTTCCTCTCCCCTCTCTTTTTCTTCTACTGAGAATATATGCATTTAAGTGACACATAAACATTAGGATTTAAAGATGAATTTGGAATAATTCCTCAGAAACCCAATAGATCTTGCTCTGTAAAAAAAAAAAAAATCTAAAAATTAATAATGCTTCATTAAGCAATGTCAACCAGTAATATTTGTAAAAATTTACAACTTTTGGTACATTGGTGGCCCCATGGAGCTGTTTTGCAGCACCACTAGCTTTTAAAAGACACTATTGGGAAAATATTATTATCAAATAAAATAAAGCGAGATTGATTATTGCATGTATGATTACTATAAAGGAATCACAGAAAATTTAGTATAAATTGCTTTCAGTTGAAACCAAGTTTGATTCACTTTATAATAATCTCTACTGCTTTCCATTCTTCAGCACCATAGTATTGAAATTCCTCAAATACTTTTTTTTTCTTTTGTTTGCAAAGACATCTTTGAGGTAATAACTTTTCATCCTAACCCTAGGTTGAAAAGCCTTCTAGATTTAGATGTGTCACAACAATATAGCTACTTTTAGTTTCCATTAATATATCTAGTACATTTCCAGAATCAGCAATCCATGGAGCCCTGCAGGATGGTAATAAGTGGAGTAAATTCTCCTCCACAACCTGTGTACTAGAGGGGTTCCAAAGAAGAGGCTGCAGGGCATGATTCCTCCATTCACTTAACTATGGCTTTTCTTTGTTGTCAATCATTAATGCATCCACAAACAAGTTCTTAAGTACCAACACATAGGAAATATTTCACAACAAAGATATAGGAAAAAACTAACACAATATCTAAACCTGATGTAACACAAATACTTCTGTATCCTTTTTCTCTCCTCTAAAGGCTGAGCTCAGCACAGTGTTGCTTCTTGAACAAATCCAACCCTCAAATACATTCTAAAGTAATTATGGGTATTTGTCTTTTTGGACTTCTTTTAAGAAATTTTATAAGTGACCAAAAAAATTCCTGTTTTGAAATTCCTCTTTTAATATGTTAGTGTATAATTCATATAGATGTACATATACATGTATATTTTTGTATCAGTCAATGCTTACTAGAGAAACAGATTTATTTTTTTAAATTAACTTTATCGGTACATTTTAGGTATATAATATAATGACATTCATTATTGGAAAATTGCACCTTTACATAATCTCTCTTGGTTCTTATTTTTCCCCCTTCCCCTGCCCTCCCTTCAACCCTTCCATCCCTCCCTATTTACAAAGACTTTGTTTCTATTTTTTCATTTGCTCATATTAATTCCATTCCTTTCTTTCCTTTCCCCTACCCTTCCTACTTCCCCTTCCCCTTTGCCTCTTTTCTTCCTATTTCACATTATCTATTACACCTTTTAGTCCTTATTTACACTTTCAGTTTCTCACACCAGAGAAACTATTCGGTATTTACACATGTGTGTCCTATTTATTTCACTTAAGGGTATCACCTCAATGTGCACCACTTAGCTATAAATGTCCCTAATTTCTCATTTTTAATGGCTGAGTAGTGCTCCATTTTATAAAAAACCACATTTTCTTTATCCAGTCTCCAGTTGATGGGCATTTGGGCTGTTTCCAAGTTTTATCTATCACAAACTGTGCTGCTATGAACATGGGTGCACATATATCACTGTGGTATGATTCTTTTAATTCTTTGGGGAAGATCCCCAGCAGTAGAATAGCAGGGTCAAATGGGACTTCCAGTCCTAGTTCTTTGAGGTATCTCCATACTGATTTCCACAGTGCTTGCACCAGTCTACACTCCCACCAGCAGTGGAGCAGGGTTTCTCTTTCCCCACAGCCCTGCCAGCATTTGTTATTGGTTGATTTCATGATAGCAGCCATTCTTTCTGGGGTGAGGTGGAATCTCAGCGTTGTTTTCATTTGTGTCTCACTAATGACCAGTGATGTTGAACATTTTTTCATATGCTTATTTGCTATTTCTACTTCTTTGTGTGAGAAATGTTTGTTCATTTCAGATGCCCATTTTTGGATTGGATCTTTCAATTTGGGAGTTCTGATCTTTTAAAGTTCTTTATATATTCTATATAACTGACCTTTGTCTGAGGGACAGCTGGTGGAAATTTTTTCCCACATTGTGGGTTGTCTCTTCACACTGCTGGTGGTGTCTCTTGCTGTGCAGAAACTTTTTAGTAAAAAGAGATCCCACTTGTTGATTGTGCTAGTTCACAGGCAACTGACGATTTGTTCATAAAACCTTTTTCTACACCAATGTCTTCAATAGTTCTACCTAACCTCTGTTCCAGCTGGTTCAGCATTTCTATTTTAATATTTAGATCTTTCATCCATCTCAATTTTAGTTTACTGCATGGTGAGAGATATAGGTCTAGTTTTAATCTTTGGCAAGTTGAAACCCAATTTTTCCAGCATCATTTATTAAAGAGGCTATCTTTCCTCCAGTGAGGGTGGTTAGCTCCTTTGTCAAAGATGAGGTGGCTGAGTGTATCTGGAGTTGTTTCTGCATCTTCTAATCTGTTCTGCTGGTTCACAGGTCTGTTTCTTTGCCAGTACCATGCTGTTATTATCACAATAGCTTTGTAGTATAGTTTCAAGTTGGGGGTTGTGATACTCCTGTCATGTCTCTGTTGCCCACAATTGCTTTTGCTATTCTAGGTCTCTTCCTGTTCCAAATGAATTTTTGCATAGTTTTCTCAAGGTCCATGAGGTATGCTGCTGGAATTTCAATTTGCATTGCATTGAATCTACATAGCAGTTTTGGAAGTATAGCCATTTTCACTATGTTGATTCTTCCTACCCAGGAGCAAGGGATGTCTTTCCATTATCTGATATCCTCTTCAATTATCTTTTCAGAGTGCTATAGTTTTCAGAGAAGAGGTCTTTGATTTCTTTGGTTAGGTTGATTCCTAGGTATTTCAGTTTTTTGGATGTTACTGTGAAAGGAATTGTTTGCCCTATTTCTCTCTCAGTGAGTCTGTTCATGTAGAGGAAGGCTATTGATTTTTGTGTGTTGACCTTGTATCCAGCTACTTTACTGAATTTGGTGATTAAATCTAGAAGACTTTTGAGGGAGTTCTTGGGGTCTTCTATTTAGACTATCATGTCATCTGTAAATAATGACAATTTGACTTCTTCATTTCTTATTTTTATTTCTTTTATTTCTTTCTCTTCTCTAATTGCCGTGGCTAATGTTTCCAAAACTATATTGAACAGGAGTGGTGAGAGTGGACATTCTTGTCTTGTTCCTGATTTTAGTGTGAAGAATTTCAGTTTTTGACCATTTAGTATGATATTGGCTGTTGAGATGGCTTTTATCAGATTGGTGTAGAGGTCGTCTATTCCAATTTATTAGAGAGTTTTTATCATAAATGCATGTTGGATTTTGTCAAATGCTTTTTCTGCATCTATTGTGATGCTGATATGGTTTTTGTCCTGGCTTTTTTTATATAGTGTTTTACATTTATTGATTTGTGTATGTTGAACCATCCATGCATCACTGGGATGAATCCCACTTGGTCAGGGTGTATGATCTTCTTGATAATCTTCTGCATTCTATTTGCCAGTATCTTATTCAGGATTTTTGCATCTATGTTCGTTAGTGAGATTGGCCTACAGTTCTCTTTTGGTTGGGTCTTTCTGTGCTTTGGGGATCAAGGTGATGCTTGCTTCCAGGAATGAATTCAGGAGTATTGCTTCCTTTTCAATTGGAAGTCTGATTTTGAGAGTTGTTTATATGTCTTCTCATTTCAATGGTGTGTGTGTGTGTGTGTGTGTGTGTGTGTGTGTATGTGTGTGCTGCTGGCCTGAGTGGCTCACCTCCTTGGCTCTGGGGGCAGCTCTGCTCCTAGGCACTGGGGGTGGTGGTACTGCCGAGAAACAGATTTAATGCAAGATATACAACTATTTAAGAATCTACAAGATTGGCTTACAGTGAGCTCCCTTGGAGCCAGGTGTGGAAGAGTGCAGAGGGTCTGCTTGGCACTGCAGATCTGAATGATCCAGTGCAAGGCCTGGAGCTCAGTGTAGTGTCCTGTGTGAGTCCATATCAGGAGGCCAAAGGGTCTGTACCAGAAGGGTTTGTGCTGGAGGCTGAAGAGAGCGTTGGAAGCCAGGAGACAACATCCAAGCTGCAGGCAAAGATGGAGCTCCTCCAAAGAAACAGAAGTGAGCCTGTCTTCTTCATTTCCCCTTTATACTGCTCAGGTGACAAGTCGCCCTACCTACGCTGGGTCTTCTTCTTCAGTTAATCCCCTTAGCCACACACTCAGAACTCTGCTGATCCGATTTAGTTGAGTGTTTCTTACACAAGTTGAAACAATCAGTTAATTTTCACAATTTCTCTCTAAGGAATTAGGAGAAGGTTGGAGAGCATGGGATACTACAAAACTCTGTAAAATTCAAGTTTACAATTTTCCTTTTCCTTTCCAAGAGTTCTGTGGTCATTGCAGCAAAGCTAAACTCCATCTTACCTGTCCTGTTTCCCATTCTCATAGTCTCTCCCAGATACTTTGCCTTTTGAGTATCTGCAGTCCTAAAAGTGACTAGTTGCTTGCCTCACTTGCATCCTCATCTATTCCACCTTTCAGCCATGCAGAAGCAAAATTCTTTGGATCTGTCCTCTTTGAAAGACCAGGGAGAAGAGAAATGGAAATAATAATCTAACAGAGAGATTTCTTTGGGGATGGGAGATGAACTAGAATCCATTTTTTCTTCAATCTATAGTTTTCTAAGGAAAAAAGAAAAGTATTTCTTCTCTCCATCTCTAGCACTTCTTCCCAGAAAGTAGCTGCAGATTCTTATTTCAAAAGACTCATTGTACTTTAGGACCACATGGAGCAGAGTCTCTAGGAGGACTAGGTTAGCTTGAAGCCTTGAAGAGAGAATGAGTATGTTTAATCCACATGGGATGGAAGGAAATGGACCAGGGCTGTGGGGTGTTTTAGAAGTATCTGGAGTTCCAGGGAAGCCTGCCTGAGAAATCTGAACATTGCTGATGCTGGATAAGGCCATCAGTTGGTCACATAGTGCTTCTTAAAATATGGAGAAAGGGTGCTTTTTCCATTGTCAGAAAAATTTTGTTAGAACAAGACGTATCACTGCCATCTACTGAAACATTATATATCATATGTATCTATGATATCCCCTGGGTCATGCAGTATCCAACCTGTACAACTATACATGGTCCCCCAGCTGTGCCCTGGAAGCTGTGGCTAAGATCTTTTACATATGCCTTTATTTGTGGCTAGCATGCAGATGGCAGAATTCGGAATCTACTGTTTGCGAGGACATTGTGCAACAGGAGCACCAACTTTGAAAATGGCAGATAGCAAGAACAAAAGAAAAGCCTCCTCCTTTGATTTTTCCAGAAAGAACTCCAGGATCCAATCAAAAAGAGATCCAGCCAGCTGAGGAAGTCTAGGAAGGATTTCTCCTGCTGGCAGTGGGGACGTGTGGCCTGCCTGAAAGTAGAGAGATGTCACCTGCCTCCTGAGTATCCCCAAGGGTTGCAGCACTCCCTCTAGAAAGTTGAGTTTGTGGCCTGCAGATCCAAATGTCCTGGTTGTATGCACTGGTTCTACTACTTACCTAATGCCATGGGGATACTATCTGTGCCTCATTTTCCTCAACTATAAAATGACAATAATAATAGAATCTGCCTTACAGAGTTGGTATGCAATTAAATGAAGTTTGGGAGAATACATAAAATATTTAGAACATGGCCTGGCACACAGCTCTTAAACTTTTTATAAAATGCTATTTTTCCTTTGTTTTTTTATTTCTAACTGAATTATATCTCTACTGAAGAAATTTTTATGATTCCTGTCCTATTTTTGCTTTTGCCAGGTTTTTTCTTCACTTTGAATTCTTATGAAGCTGGAAGTGCAATTTCAGGGGATGTGAGCCAAACAAAACATGCACAACTTCATTCTTTTCCTTCTTTAAACATCTCTGGAAACTAGGATTTAGTTTAAAATTTTCCTTTCCTAATTATGTTCAAATTTTTGTATTTTGCTATTATGCCTGTATAACTTCATTAGGAAAGGGGAATTGAAAATGGATATAGTCAAAATTAAAGTTTTCTTCTTACATAATTAAGTTGTTGTCACATAAGGAAGGCCAAAAGCAAAGAGAAATTTGGGTAGATGCCCTTTTATTACATTGTTTATTAAATTGTTCCATTCAATAGGACTCACATCCAAATCCAATTTATAAACATAAAATGGAGGTACTTCCTGAAGGAGAAAAACAGGAGACAGTCTGAAGAGGCCACCCTGGGGGGTGACATTTAACCGAAATCCTCAAAGGTAAGAAGGAGTGCTATCAGCTGTGAGTTACTGTATCAAAATAGCTGAGGTCATCAACTTTAAAAGAAGGAAGTTTTATTTTGGACCATAATTACACAGGGATTGGAAGGTTCCTGATCTGTAAGGCAGCATACCATGGAAGCTGCAGCAATCTGCCTACCTTATGGCATCGAGTAAGTGAAAGATGGAAGGGGCAGGAGTCCCAGTATTCCCTTCAGTGGTGTGCTTCCAGTGACCTAAGACTCCCACAAGGTCCCAACTCCTAAAGGGCCCATCACCTTCTGATAGCATCATGGGCAAGGCACTGAGACTTCACATTTGAGAGACACTAATCCAAACCACAGCAAAAGGCTCCAACCCTTCAGAGAGAGGAAAAAGGAACATATTAGGCAGAGGGTTTCTGGACAAGACCAAGCAGGGATGTTGTTGGAATTAACAGAAGGCCCCAGAGCCCAGAGCTTGCTTATAAGGGAGAAATTAATGAGATAAAGTTGGAAAGGTGACCAGGCTCTCAAGTGTACAGCACTGGTAGGATATGGAATGGGGTGGGGGGGCCTGGATGCTACTCTCCATTTACTAGGAAGGCATGGGGTAGGAATCACTATCTGATCTGCAGGTTCTTCCAGCCAAGGGTGAAGGTGGGCTTGGAGGGTTATCAGCCAAAGTAGCGCCCATGTGGGAGGCTGTGCAATTGTCTGGTGAGACACTTGAGGCCTAGAGAGAGGGAATATGCCCCTGTAAGGTATATTTTGAAGGGACAGTGAGCAGGACCAGCATCTAAACTGAACTTGGTGAGAATGAGGCACAGGGAAGGATCACAAATGACTTCCCAGGTTGCCAGGGGAAAGATGGATGGTGGTATTAGGTAAACCAGGAGAGGGACAGATTTCAGGGCCTCCCGTGGAAACTTCTCAGTAGATTCTGGCCACAAAGTGCAAGCTTCCTTCAGGACTCTTGGACAACAGTTTGGTTATAGAAAGAGGATACCACTATTGTACTTCCATCGGTTGGCTCATGAGGCCAAACTCCCCCCCCCCCCCCGCCCCACTGGCCATGGCTGCAGGTGGAATGCACAGCCCACAAGAATACAGGAAAGAGTGCATCCAGACCCAGCTGTGTGAAAGCATGGGGTGTAGAGGGGAGGTCTGCCACCTGCTTTGGAAGCAAAATAACTCACTTTGATTTATGAGGATCTCATCATCAAGTGTCACTGCCTTATGGCCTTCTCCTGGGAAAGGCAGTGGAAGCTCTTACTGTATGGAAAACCATGAAGGGCTTTCTTTCAACAGAACTCATCTGTGCAAGTGTAAGGAAGGGACCAACTGCTCATGGATTGGGGATAGGACATACCAGGGACAGCAGTAAGTAAAACAGTCTTTTCAGTGTTTTCCCCACCACAAACTGTAAAATAGCCCTACTTGTGAATAGTTAAGAAAGCTAGCTAGTGAAGGCCAAGCCTAAATACCTGTGGGTGGATGATTGCTCTTAAGGAAGCAAATAATTCCCCGATCAATTTCATTATTACTGGATAGAGTGACTTTAGTGTTTATTCTTTATCACAGATGCTGTGGTACATGAAGAAAAATGTGCCAACTATGAAATTTGAAAAATTAATTCACTCTGAAGAATGGCGAAGGTGCTTGGTTTGTTATAAAATTATTTATAAAGTATTAAATGTTTGCTTAACAAATTAACTATTATAATAAATGAGATCAAATGAACAATTATATCAAATGTACTTTGAGTAGATTAATAAATACATGTTAACATAATATAAGTTATTCTTCTTTAGTAGTTGGAATGCTAAAATCAAGCTAAGTATAAGCTCTCTGCTCCAGCCCTAAGCTTAAGTATAGTTTCAAATTAAAACACTTGTTTTCCTACTTTACAACTACTTTAAGTCAGGTATTAAGGAGCTAGTTACTTATGTGACAAAAATTTTTTTCTTTCACAAATAAAATCAAGACATTATTTGATTTTATTTGTTCTTAAATTCTATTGTTGATACATTTTAGGTATACAATATGTTTACATTTATCATTCGGTGCTTCTACCTGTACATGATGCATCTTGGTTATTTTTTCCCCATTCCCTGTGTACCCTTCACCCCCTCTACCTTTCCCTATTTACATAAACTTCATTTCCATTTTTTTTCATTTCTCATAATTTTTCCTTTCCCTTCTTTCCTTTCCCCTTCCCCTCCCACCACCCCTATACCTTTGGGCCTTTTCTTCCTATTTCAAATTCTCAATAATTCATTTCAATCATTTTAACCCTTATTTACACTTTCACTTTCTCACAGTAGAGAAACTATTCAATATTTACACATGTGTGTCCTATTTATTTCACTTAAGAGTATGACCTCAATATGCATCCATTTAGCTATAAATGTCTCTAGTTTCTCATTCTTTATGGCTGAGTAGTACTCCATTTTATGAAAAAAAAAAAAAAACGACATCTTTTCTAGCCAGTTTCCAGTTGATGAGCACTTGGGCTGTTTCCAAGTTTTAGCTATTACAAACTGTGCCACTATAAACATGGGTGCACATATAACACTGTGGTGTGATTCTTTTAATTCTTTGGGGAAGATACCTACTAGGGGAATAACGGGGTCAAATGGGACTTCCAGTCCTAGTTCTTTAAGGTATCTCCATACTGATTTCCACAGTGGTTGCACCAGTTTGCACTCCCACCCCAATGGAGAAGGGTTCCTTTCTCCCCACACTTCTGACAGTATTTATTATTGGTTGATTTCTTGATGGGAGCTATTCTTTCTGGGGTGAGGTGGAATCTCAGTGTTGTTTTCATCTGCATCTCTCCAATGACCAGTGATGTTGAACATTTTTTCATATATTTATTTGCTGCTTTTACTTCCTTGTTTGAGAAATATCTGTTCATTTCAGATGACCAATTTTGAATTGGGTCTTTGAATTTTGGGGTCAGATTTTTTTCAGTTCTTTATATTTTCTAGACAGTAGTGCTTTGTCTAAGGTACAGCTGCTAATTTTTTTCCCCCACATTGTAGGTTGTCTCTTAGCTCTGCTGGTGGCTTCTCTTGCAGTGCAGAAGCTTTTTAATAAGAGGAGATCCCAGTTGTTGATTCTTTGTGCTAGTTTTTGTGCTACTGAGGTTTTGTTCATAAAGTCTTTTCCTATGTCAATGTCTTCAAGAGTTCTACCTAACTTATCTTCCAGCAAGTTTAGTGTTTCTGTCTTAATATTTAGATCTTTAATCTACTTCAGTCTCAGTTTAGTGCATGGTGATAGGTATGGGTCTAGTTTTAATCTTTGGCAGGTTGAAATCCAGTTTTTCCAACACCATTTATTAAAGAGGCTATCTTTCCTCCAATGAGGATGGTTGTCTCCTTTGTCAAAGATGAGGTGGCTGAGTATGTCTGGAGTTGTTTCTGCATTTTCTAATCTATTCCACTGATCCTTGTGTCTGTTTTTTTGACAGTACCATGCTGTTTTTATCACAGCAGTTTGTAGTATAGTTTCAAGTTGGGGATTATGATACCCTCGCCATGTCTCTGTTGTCCAGAATTGCTTTTGCTATTCTAGATCTCTTATGGTTCCAAATGAATTTTTGGATTGTTTTCTCTAGTTCTGTGAAGCATATTGTTGGATTTTTAATCAGCATTGCATTAAATCTATATAGTAGTTTTGGAAGTATGGCCATTTTCACTGTAGTGGTTCTTTCTACCCAGGAACAAGTGATGTCTTTGCATTTTCCTATATCCTCCTTGATCTCCTTTTTCAGAATGCTGTAGTTTTCAGTGTAGAGGTTTTTGCTTCCTTTGTTATATTGATTACTAGATATTTCTCTTTTTTGGACGCTATTGTAAAAGGAATTCTTTCCGTAATTTCTGTCTCAGTGAGTCTGCTATTGGTGTATAAGAAGGATATTGTTTTCTGAGTGTTGACCTTGTATCCAGCTAATCTACTGAATCTGTAAATTCAGTCTAGAAGTCTTCTGGCGGAGTATTTTGGGTCTTCTATGTAAAGTATCATATCATCAGCAAATAGTGACAATTTAACTTCTTTCTTTCCTATCTTTATTCCTTTTATTTCTTTCTCTTTTCTAAATGCTGTGGCTAATGTTTCCAGAACTATATTGAACAGGAGTGGTGACAGTTGGCATCCTTGTCTTTTTCCTGATTTTAGCGTGAAAGTTTTCAGTTTTTGACCATTTAGTATGATGTTGGCTGTTGATTTTTCATAGATAGCTTTAATCAGGTTGAGATAAAGACCTTCTGTTCCAAATTTCTGTAGGGTTTTTATCATGAATCGGTGCTGGATTTTCTTGAATGCTTTTTCTGCATCTATTGAGAAGATCATATGGTTTTTGTCCTTGGATGTATTTATATAGTGTATAAAATTTATTGATTTATGTATGTTGAGCCATCCTTGCATCCCTGGGATAAATCCAACTTGGTCAGAGTGTATGATCTTCTTGATGACCCTCTGTATTCTGTTTGCCAGTATCTTGTTGAGGATTTTTGCATCTATGTTCATTAGGCAGATTGGCCTGTAGTTCTCTTTTTGGGTTGGGTCTTTCCCTGGTTTTGGAATGAAAGTAACACTTGCTTCCAGGAATGAATTTGGAAGCCTTGCTTCCCTTTCAATTTCCTTGATGAGTTTAAAGAGTAATGGCATTAGTTCTTCTTTAAATGTCTTGTAGAATTCAGCAGTGAAGCCATAAGGACCTGGGCTTTTCTTTGTTGGTAAATTTTTTATTACATTTTCAATTTCACTCATTGTAATTGGGGTGTTTAGAATTTCTATATCTTCTTCATTTAACTTTGGCAATTCATATGCGTCTAGGAATCTGTCCATTCCTTCCATTTTATTAGAGAACAGGTTCTCGAAGTAGGTATTGATGATCCTCTGGATTTCTGCTGGGTCTATTGTGACTTAAACTTTTTCATTATTAATTGCATGAATTTGAGCCTTTTCTTTCCTTTTTTTGATAAGGTTGGCTAAAGGTTTATCAATTTTATTTCTTCTTTCACAAAACCAACTCTTTAATTCATTGATTTTTTGTATCATTCTCTTAGTCTCCATTGCATTGATTTCTGTTGTGATCTTTCTAATTTCCTCTCTTGTATGAGTTTTGGGTTTGTTATGCTCTTCTTTTTCTATGAGTTTGAGGTTCTGCATTAGGTTATTCATTTGAGTTCTCTCTATTTTCCTAGTATGAGCATTCACTGCTATGAATTTCCAGGTTAGAACTGCTTTCATTGTGTCCCATAGATTCCTATATGTTGTACTGGCATTATCATTTATTTGTAGAAACTGTCTAATTTCTTCTTTAATTTCCTCTGTGACCCACTGGTTGTTCAGGAGGGTGTTATTCAGTTTCCATGTGCTTGTGGAGGTTTTGCAGTTTCTTATGTTATTGATCTCCAATTTTATTGCGCTATGGTCTGATAATATACAGGGGGTAACTTTAATTTTTTTACATTTACTTAGACATGTCCTATGAGCTAGCATGTGGTCTATTTTGGAGAATGACCTGTGTGCAGCCACAAAGAATGTGTATTCTGATTTTGTGGGGTGGAACACTCTGTAAACATCTATTAAGTCCATTCATTCAATAGGTTCAGTTGTACAATTTCCTTGTTAATTTTTTGTCTAGATGATCTGTCTATTTGTGATAGTGGAGTATTGAGGTCCCCCACTATAGTTGTATTAGTGCTTATTTGGTTTTTATGTCCATTAATATTTGTTTTGTATAGTTGGGGGCATTAATATTTGGTGCATATATATTTAGGATTGTTATCTCCTCTTCTTGAATTGTTCCCTTCATAAGTATGTACTGACCATCTTTGTCTCTCTAAATTAGTTTTGGTTTGAAATCTACTTTGTCGGCCAATAAGATTGCTATCCCTGCTTTTTCCTGGCTTTGTGTCATGTGGAGAACTGTTTTCCATCCTTTTACTTTCAGGCTATGAATTTCTTTTTGAGTTAGGTGTATTTCTTGTATACAGCACATTGTTGGATTTTGTTTCTCAACCCGTTCTGCCAGTATATTTCTTTTGATGGGTGAATTGAGGCCATTAACTTTGATGATTATAACTGATAGATATTAACTCATTCTTGTCATGATGTTTTACTTTTGTTGGCTCTTTCATTTCTTATTTTTCCCCCTTTCCCTTTAGCTCCTTACCTTGCCTGCTGGCTTCCCTCTATTGGGCCTCATGGAGTTGTGACCTTTGTTGTTTTTTTGTAGGATATTTTTTAGAATTGCTCGGAGTGTTGGTTTGGTGTTCATGAAATTTCTCAAGTGTTCTTTGTCATGGAAGTATCTAATTTCTCCATCAATTTTGAAAGATAATTTTGCAGGATACAACAGTCTAGGTTGGAAATTTTTTTCTTTTAGGGCGTGAAATACTTCAGTCCAGTTTCTCCTTGACTTGAGGGTTTGTTTTGTGAAGTCTGCTGTGATTCTGATGGGCTTTCCTTTGTAGGTGATTTCTTTCTTTTTTCTAACTGCTTGTAGGATTCTGTTCTTCTGTTGAGTTTCTAGGATCTTGACTATTATATGTCTAGCTGTAGATTTTTTTTTGATTGTGGCTAGCTGAAGTTTTATATGACTCACTTATCTGCATGTCCAATTCTCTACCTCTGTCTGGGAAGTTTTCTACTATTACTTCTGTGAACAGATTTTTTTGTGTGTGTCAATTGTTCTTTTTCCTGTTTTTTTGTGGACTCCTATCAGACTTATGTTATTCTTCTTTGCATCATCTAGCAACTGCTAGATTGATTTCTCATGGTCCCTTACTATTTTTAAGAAATCTCTGTTTTCATGGTCCTTAACTGCAATCCTGTCTTCTATATCTTATAGTCTATCTTCAGTTTCCTTTAATCTGCTGTGCATACTTTCAATGGAGTTTTTAATCTCCTGGATATTTGTTTGAATCTGTTTCATGGATTCCATTTCTTTCTTATGCTGGGCATTCATGGCTTCTAGCATGTTTCTGAACTCATCTTCTTTTTATCTGTTTCTGTTCTACAGCCTCTAATCATGTCTTTCACTCTGGTCACCATCTCTGTAGTTATCTGGGAGATTACTCTTGTTTTGAATTTTTCTAGAGCCTCATTCATCTGTTTTGTTTTTTCCTGTGCTATCAGTTCAGTGTGTCCAGGTAGTTGATTATCACACTTTTCCACCTCTTTTCCCCCCAGAATTTACCCTTGGTGGGGTGGAAGTCTGAGTTTGTGCCTTTCTTAAATTTCTTCTCATTTTTGTTTTTGGTACTGTCCTTGGTTTAATTCCTGGGTTGATATTTCAAAATTGCTTATTGTAAAAATCTTTGTTGCTTATAATTAGAACCCTTACAGAATGATTGCTTCTCAGAGGTGTCTTTCAGACATAGCTGGTCTTTAGGTTTTGAGTCTCTAATGACTCTGAGGCTATCTCATTTTCATTATACCAGGAAGGGCAACTGATTAGATCAATCGCAACACCTTAGCCCAAGTGATACAGTCAGCAATACCATAGCATCAAGTACATCTTAGAAAATGACAATTTGTGAAGGTTATTAGTCTATCACCTTTAGCTGTGTGAATTGAATCAAAATCAAGGACCAACCCAACATATGTTTATAGTGAATAAACTCTTCAATATAGCAACTTTACCCTTCAGGATGGGGAGTTAGAAGGAGTTGGGGAGGGAGGGATAGAGGGGAAGGTTAGCAGTGAGGCCAGAGGACACAGGTGAGAGATAGGAAAAGAGAATAAAAGAAAAATAAAGAATAAATCAGAATTAGGGCCAGAACAGGAAGAAAAAGAGAGATGAAGAACAATGTGGGACAGCAAGAGAGTGAGGTGAGAGAGATAGAGAGAAAAGAAAGGAAAAAAAGAAGAGAAAAATAAAAATTTGAAAAGAGTAGAAAAAAAAAGAAGAGCAAAAAAACCCCCATAATAATAATTTTGGAAATAAAAAATAAAAATGAAAATGAAGGGCCTTCTTCAGGGTATGTCTCTGCTGTCACCATAGACAACGTGGGCAGCAGTGTGCAGATATAAGTCAGTGAGTCTCAGCAAGCCAGTCACAGACCCGTGGGATTCAGGCAGATTTTTGGCAGCAAGTCCCAAATTGAGCTCCCTGTCCTCCTCGGGTTGAACTCTGCAAGGTTGTACTGCAGGTTCTAGCTGCCCTTCCCCTGAAGATAGTCCTGGTTCTGATGGGAGGTGATGATCCCTCCAACTTACTCTGTATGGTGGTCTGGTGTCCCCTGTGTCTTTTGTAGTGTGGAACCAGGTAGCAGAACAGCCAGGAGGCCAGAGGGGGTGGGGGTGGGGGAGGGGGGTGGGGGGGTCCTATTTGTGTCCACCTGTTTAAGCAGATTGCTGCTGTAGGCGTGGCCAGTGGCAAGAGGTCCTCACCTTGTGGCTGGTCCCCCCCATTGTGTGTGGCACAGGCTGGATAGAGCAGGGCTCCAGGCAACCCAGGACCTCTCTCTCTAGTGGGCTGTGGGTATTGCTGCTGTGCCTTGGGCATACCAGTGGCTAACGGTCCTCACCTTCTGTCTGGTCCCAGCTGAAGACATTATTTTAAAATAATACTCTATGAGCAAAGGCTCTGAATTCACTCCAAGGACTGAAGTTTAATTATGCAAATAACTTCAGGAGACCATGGGATTGTATGATATCACAAAAACTCCAGCATCTGATAGACCCTCATTAGTCTACTCCTGAGGGGGCCCTGGCTTCCAGAGAGATTGAGAATCTTAGGACCAGCCTGATCCCTGGGGCAGGTAGGGACCTGAGGAACAAGACAGCTAGCTAAGTGGACCAGCCAGAGAATGGTGGATTGGGAATAGGACAATATAGCAGTTAATGTATCTTAGAGCTCCAGGTAAATCCTCAAAGAAAACTGGTTTGACCTATGCATAACTATAAACTGCATTTTTTGTTGTTAACACTTTAGATGTGATTTCTTATTTTGTTTCTGAATGAATAATTTATTCACAGGTTTCAAAGAATAAAAGGATTGATAATCAGCTCCCAATGTATGCTTTTGGTTTTTTCCTTACTTCAGCCAAAAAACTACATTACCCAGAAGCCTCCTTGAAAAAAACCATTGTGGCTCCATGCCTAAGGACAGTGATGCATAGTGCGCTGTTGGATCTGACTTCTGGGACATCCTGGAAGGGGTAGCTCTCCTCCCTCTTGCTTCCTGCAAGACGGGGATATACTGCTGGGGTCTGGGGACAGAAGTCATTGCTATGGTATATTAGTTACTTTTCCTCATTGCTGAGACAAAATACTCAACACCCAAAGTTAAAGGAGTAAAGGTTTATTTTGGCTCACAGTTTGTACAAGTTTCAGTTGATAATCAGCTGGCTCCAAAGTAAGGTGGCATGGCAGAATGGCAACCCAGAGGAGAAACTGTTCCTGGCAGGCAGAAGACAACGAAAGCAAGAAAGTGATCACCTATAAGTTACTAACTGCAAGCCTCTTTCTGTCCCTTATATTGTATCCAGGCTACTTGCCCTAAGAGCAGATAGCACTCACACCCTTAATTCTAGCACACTTAATCCTACCATTGCACCATGAATCAGTAGCACACTCTAGATTCAACTGCCTCTGAAAAAGCTGCACCTGTGACTGCATGAGGCTTTGGGGGGACTTCTAAACACAAGCCATAACATTCTACCCCTGGCCCCGCTAAGACTCATGCAAATTCCTTCATGCAAAAGAGATTTAGTTCATCTCCAACAGTTGCCAAAGTCCTAACAGTTTCAGCGTTGCTGAAAAGTCCAAGTCCAAAGACTTCTCTGAGATGTAAGGCAAACTCCTAGCTGTGAGCCCCTGTACAAATGAAAACAGAGTTAAAAACTTCCAACGTCCAATGCACAAGATAAACATTTCCATTCCAAAAGGTATAAAGAAGGGGATAGAAAGGAATGAGAGCAAAGCAAGTCCAAAATCCAGCAGGGCAGACATTAAGTCCTGTAGTTCCATGTCCAACATCTGAAGCAATCTGTGGCAAGATGTGAACTCCAAAGGGCTTGGGTGGCTCTGCCCTTGTGGCACTGCTGGTGGTTGTAGCTCTCATGGCTTCTCTCTTGGGCCAGTTCTGCTCCTGCCTTGCAGATGTCCTCAGATGATCCACATTTGGCTTCTCCACACTTCTGGGGGTCTCTGCTGCACCTTTGGCTTCACCCTCACAGCTTTACATATTGCTTTCTCAGGGCCACATTGCCTGATCCCAGGCCTTCAGAAGCCTAGGTGGAAGTCTTCCTGACCACACATCTCTTGGACCCTGTGTGAACCTGAAACCAGCACCAAGGTCTGCTGGCAAGTGGAGCAGTAGCCAGGCTTCCTTCTCTCTTGGCTGCAGGGGTTGTGTGCCAATGGACCAAATCCTGAGGAAGAAATTCTCTAAGCCCACTACCATTCTGGAATGTGGTACTCTGGGGCTCTCTTCTCAAAGCAAAGTTTTTCACCTTTGGAACTGTGAGTCTGTAAAGGCTGGAGTCCTGCTGGTTCTTGTGATGTCCTCAGGCCATCTTTTCTGTGCTTTTCTTCTGAAATACTTGGCCTTTTTTTGCTAGTTTTTTCAGAGACCAATTTCTCCTCTGTTTCATCTTTGCAGGGCACAACTTTAATGGAGCTTCCTTCCTGGCTACACTCAAACTATTTTAAATCATTCTTCTGGGCTCTTTGCTCTTGATTCTCAACATAGATCTGGCCAACAGTAGCCATGCCACTGCCTCAACATTAGACTATCTTGCAATTTCTTCTGGAAGATTCATTAGTCCACTACTCTTAGTCTCAGTCTCAGGACATCAGCGAAACACAGACAAACTTTCTGCCAAGGCATAACATACATCATCTGGAGTCCAACATCCAATACTGTCTTTCTTCCCAGCAGAAACATCCCAAGCTTGGTCTTTACTGGCATCATTTCTGTTACCATTCTGGTTTTCTGAGCTTTGACCAGAATCTCTCATCAAGTACAGCCTTGGGCATTTCAAAGCTACTTTTTCAGATCGCATCTCCAAACCTTCTTCCTCTTCCCAGAACCCAGTCCGAAAGGGCCTTGAACCACACGGTCAGGTATAGCCTCAGCAATGACTCCACTTCTCTGATACCAAATTCTGGGTTAGTTTCTTTTTCTTGTTGCTGAGACAACATATCCAACACCCAAAGTTAAAGTAGAAAAGGTTTATTTAGCTCACACTTTGTAGAGGTTTCATTCCATAATTGGCTGGCTCCAAGGCAAGGAGGCATGGCAGAGGGGCATCACAGAGGAGAAACAGTTCCTGGAAGGCAGAAGACAGCAAAAGAAAACCAGTGACTTCTTACAAGTTACTAACTGCAAGCTTCTTTCTTCCCTTATATTATATCCAGGCTACTTACCCTTAGGGTGGATAGCACTCACACTCTAAATGCTAGCACCCTTAATCCTAGAATCCTAGCACACACTCTAGATCCAGCCACCTCTGAAAAAGTCCCACCTATGACCACATGAGGCTTTCAGGGTACATCAAGATACAAGCCATAACATGTGTCTTGGAGTTTAAGAGCATACACTCTCCAGAAGTCTCAGGAGACTGGGGGTGGGGTCATGAGGGGGGATCTCTGCTTGCCCTGTGCTTTGGGAAAGTCAGTGTTGACCTGACCAAGTCCTTGCTCATTGTCCTATAAGACAGGTCTTCTCTGGGCCAAATTATTTGACTATATCTCCCTCCCAGGAACCATGGCCTTTTGTGCTTCTTTCGCTGTAAATTCTTCCTCTAGGCCTCAGCTTTCTTATGTCTTCAGGAGAGGCTATAAAAGACTACATCACAAGTATGCAGAGAGCAGGCCCAAATGATAATGATCACCTTTTAATACAGTAGTACTTATTATGGGCCAGGAACTGTTATAAGCACTTACTGGATATTAATATATTGGCCCACATCACAACCCCATGAGTAGCACATATTACCAACATCTCCATTTCATGGGAAACCAGGGCAGAGAGAGATGTAGTGAAGATCATATGGCTAGTGACGGGTGGAGGTAGGATTTCAATCTTAGCTGTCAAGGTCCAGAGTCTGTGCCTCACCCCAGGGTGTGAATTGGGAGATTTCCTTACAGAACTGCAGATGGGCTGTAGCATTCTTTTTTTTCCCTTAAATTCTTTTATTGGTACATTTTAGCTATACAATATGTTTACATTTATCATTGGGTGCTGGTACCTGTACATGATGTATCTTGGTTCTTATTTTTTTCCTCCTTACCTGTGCACCCTTCACCCCCTCCACCCTTCCTTCCCCATTTACATAGATTTCATTTCCATTTTTATTCTTTTCTCATAATTTTTCCTTTCCCTTCTTTCCTTTCCCCTTCCCCTCCCACCACCCCTACACCTTTGGACCTTTTCCTAATTCAAATTATCAATTATTCGTTAACTTCAGTATTTACACATGTGTGTCCTATTTATTTCACTTAAGAGTATGGCCTCAATATGCATCCATTTAGCTATAAATGTCTCTAGTTTCTCATCCTTTATGGCTGAGTAGTACTCCTATATCTGGTATTTCTGGAATCATATGATGACCAATCTTTTCCTCTCAAAAGTTTAGTTGTATAAAGAAATGATGCAATAATTTTGATTGTGCTATTGGAGGAAGAGTCAAGCAAATAAAACACAAATGCTGGTACAAAGCAGAGGCATGAGAAAAAACAAGAAAGACCAAGAAGAAGGGAAGGGTATGGGCAACAGAAAAGGAAAGGGAAGCAGAACAGTAGAAAATGGAAGGGCAAAGGAGAGCTCGATGTAATTCTCGCTGTGGTGCTGGAACGTGGTGCTGTGGTGTGGCTGATGAGGACTGAGGAGTGCACTCGAACACAAGGGAGCCAAGGGTGAAGCAGCAGCTCTCCTCTCCCCTGCACAGCACTGACAGCTGTCTAGGCATCCGCGTTATCTAGAATAGGACTCAGAACCAAGGAACTCTTTGATAAAGGTCTGCAGAATAAGGGGGAGGCATTTATGAATAAGATCCAAGAAATCAAAGGGAAAGAAGATTAAGACTAAATGTGAATCTAACCTTCTAGGATTTGGGAATGAAAGGGAGCAGAGATTAGAGGTCACACTTACATTCAGAGAACCTATCAAGATGCTTTTGAATATGGGTTTTAGAAACTGTAACTTAAAAAGATTTGAAGTTCAACACACAGAAAATATGCATCTCCTGTAATAGGTCCTAAGAGCAGCCTTGCCAGTCAGCTAGTTCAGGGCTCCAGTCATAATGGCCTATGTTATTTTTCCCCGAAGTTCTGCTGGCCTCAGACTGAGAGGGAGCTCACTGTAACATCCTAGGAGCCACAGTCAGCAAAACAACATACAGAGAAACAAAAGGAAATATTCCTACTCATATCCTTCTCTATCCACATGCTGCAGGGGGGGCAATGACCCTTAGGCTTACCAGGCCACCTTGGACAGATGTGATGCCATGTTCCCAAGGAGTCCTTGCACCTGTGAGAAGAGGAAAAGAAAAGCCTTTTCTTTTAGGAAGGAAGGACCTGGCATTGGGTGCTGTGTGGAGCTGCAGTAAACTGTCTATAGAGGTATCTAATTCCCTTGAGGCTCTGTGCAGACAAATATAGACACTGAATTTAAGTGCTCATTAAACTATTGTTGAATAATTAAGATCCAATTTAATAATTAGGGGGAGAGAATTCTTGTTGCATTTGTACCAAAAGTTTGCAAATTTTTGATATTTTCCCCATTGCCAACGAGTTTTTGATATTTCAAATAAAATGTCATGGAGAACACGTAGTGGTCTGAACTGGACTGAAGATATATTCTGAGCAGGAAAGCATGACCAGGAAGATGGCAGAGAGGGGCAATTTTTCTGCTCTGCTCTGAGCTGAGCTGACAAATCCTGGTCGACCAGATCTCCCTGTGAATAACTTTGAAGGATATTCAATGAGAAAAGCAGATGCATTTAGGCAACTGCCATGAAGAGCCCTAGAAAGAAATCAAACCAACACTTTCCCAATGGTATGGATCTGGAAGCTTTCAGGTCTATGAGTGGTTTACAATATACAAAATAGAATGTCTTAGATAATCTTTGGATTTAGTAGTACTAAAAAGTTGGACAAGAAATGTTATTAAATTAAGCAAATGTTTACTGAGTTTGCACTAGTTGCCAGAAAAAGTATAAATCAGACATAGATGCAGATCTCAAGAATTTAGTAGGAAAAATAAAACATGATCCTAAAGGTACTTTTTCTTGTTAGTTTATAAGGCACCTTTTACATAACTGTAGAATGGCACCTTCTCCTGCCGGTGCTAGTGATTATTTTCTTTTTGTACTCCCCACTGTGGTGTGAGCACCTTAGGTTGATAGCATAGTCATTTCTATATACTTAATATCTAGGTTTCAAAACTACACCTCAGTTATTCAAATATTGCTAATTTATCATGTCTGTATCTTATATTGATGTGATAATGAGCCTATAAATGAAGTTGATAGTGAAGAAGTCAAATTGAAAGATTATCCAAGTGAAAAGCAAGAATAAAAGCAATAGAAAAGTGTGGTTAAATTCCCAAGCATGCTGATGATGTGCTGACATTCAAACATCCTTCGAGGGGTGCTCAGTCAATCTGGAGGTCATTGTAAACACATGTGCCACAGCAGCACAGAGTCAGATGTGTGGTAACTCAGCCAAGTTAGATGCTAATTTTAGTTCAAGGCTATCAGAGTTTCAGATTGCTCAGTTTGTGGCCCATAGGCATAAGTTAAAAACAACAATTTCTGCAACTATAGTTTATTCACCTGTAGTTGTTCTCACAGCTAAAGAAAGGGCTTATATATTTTTTCATTAGTTGATTCTATGGCATATGACTGTTGCTCAAAATTGGAGAATCATTGATGTGTGAAATTTTGTTTACTATGAAATAAAGACTTGAATTTTGGGAAGTGTTACTGGACAATGTACAGCAATGGTTAAATACTGTCATGAAGTTAAATTACGATGAGAATTTGGAGAAATGAAAAATCAGTGTGCTCCTTTGAGTGAGGTCAATATCCTTGTTCCCATGATACTCAGATGTCAATAGAGGAGTCAAGTAACAAATTAAAAATTAACTCTGATTTAGCATTTATTCCTGTCAATATTTATGAGGTTATTCCTTCTGGGTAACTGTCTTTAGGCAAATCATACATAGTCAAGGAACTTCGAAGTGGAACAAGGGGGTTTTGAATTCCCACCAATTTTCATCTGTCCTCTTTCAAAGCCACACCAAATAAACATATAATCTAAGTAAAAGTAATGTGGTTCTTAGATGGTTCCTTTATCCATGACTTCAACCCAAAATTGTAGCCACTAAACTCCTTATATATAGAAATTCTGAGACATCTTTTCATTAGTTGGTATATGGCTGCCACAAAGTTATTATGGCTACTCCAAATATATGGTCTTTGGCATAAGGGATCCTATTAAATACTGTTGTATAAGTCTTATATTTGTCATTAAGTTTATAAGCAAAGGTGATTGTGAATCAACTTATTAAATATTGAAACTTATGATAAATATTCTTTAATAGAAATAAGCAAAATTTGTTACAGAACAACTATCATCTGTCAGAGTTTACCTTGTTACTCTTTCCCATCACTTCCTATCTTGATTTCTAGAAATCATTGTCAAAGAGTGTGGTATGTGATGAATCTGTGCCACAAACCATTCCTGTGAGTGAATCTATGTGGCTCCAAGAATGATGCTTCCATTGCAATGTAGTCCTCCAGTATGAAACTCACTGTTAAATTGAACAGGATACTGCAGAGGGCAGCATGACATGCCACACAGCACACTGGAATTTCTGAGCAAAAGTTTAGATTTGTTTTGAGAAAATGTAGCTTTATGTCATGTAAATTATTTTATTGTATGTTGCCTTTGCTTCCTGTGTTACTGCCTCAGAAGACATCACTAAGTCTGAGATACCTAATTCAAGAGGCTTTTCTCATCAAATGATTAATACATGGTTCCAATGATTCAGTCCTTGAGGGCATATATAAATTACCTATGAGGGAAGTAGGCAAGGCCTTCAAAAGCTTAGGGAAAAACTGATGATGTTGAGATTTCACAGAGGATACAGATTTCTAAAAGAATGAAAAAGAGACTAATTAAATCCCATAAACTTTTTGATGATGCACTTAATTTAAGGGGAAAAGACTTGTGACTGAAGAAAGGGAAGGAAATGGAGACAAACATAGATGCCAACAAAGGAAAATGAATTGTAGTTCTAAGATTCCCAAGAAGAGGGATCCAACTTTGTGATAACACTAATGGCTTTTGACTGTTTAAGTACCCTCAAATGATTGCTTGGAGCCAGCAGTCCATTTGTTTTGAGGCTGTGATGTTTTCCTTTATCTTTAAGAGCGCAATAGAAGCTTTGATGTAATAAGGTCACATTCAATCACTTTTGCCCAGACTTTGTGCAAAAATACTGGGTTTGAGTTTCCAGGGAACATGAAGAAGTCATTTTGACCAAGCTTTTACCACCCAGAAGTCCTTTAAAAAGACTTTCAAAATCATCCCAATTTGTACATTACCTTCTTGACCTCCAAGCAGGGGTTGGAATAGAGCACGTGGTTTCAATTGTCTGATAAGATACATAGCTTCAGTTTTGGCCCAGCTAAAAGTTAAACCAGCTGGTTTCTATCTCTTCTTCTCTAATCATTAGACATTAGGCAAGCCATGAAAATGTTATCATAGCGTGTTATTAAAGTAGCTACCAAGCTGCATGATGAATGGGAAACCTATCAAAACAAAGCAAACAAACTGAGTACTCTAACCAAAGTGCAGATTTATAAATAAATTTAAAAGCTTGATGATTCTTGTTTGTGAGAAAAACTAGTTTTTAAGAAGATAAGGAGTCTGTCACTTTTGAATAACTGGCAAGCTTCCTTTTATGGAAGTTATAAAATTTCTTTGTATTTTCTTTTGTCCTTAGTTGCCAGAAAATTAACACTTAAATTTATTTTTTAATGACAGTACCAGAGTTATGTTATCTCTATTTCCTGAAAAATAGTATCTCCTTTTTCTATAAGATTTCCTGTTTTTTACATTTTGAGTTAATTGTTATTTAATGCCATTTAAAGAATTATCATATTGAGTTTATCAGTCTAATTGGGTGAATCTCAATTAAAGAAACAGAAAGAAACAAGTACAAGATTATAAATTGTAACTGTCACTCTAAAACATTAATTTTACTAATGACAGTGAAACATGTCACCCTTATGGACTCATTGAATATATCACTTTGCAATTTGTCTTTTGGGCTGTTTGGAAAATAATCTAATGCTCTTGGAAAATGTATCTGCTATCATCCAATTCTTAGATACTTAACATAATAGAACTTGATGCTTTTATAAGGTTAGTAGCTATTATATTAGGGCTCTTTTAATCATATGTGATGGAAAATTCAACTCAAACCAGCTTAAGGTAAAAAGAAAATATATTGGCTCATGTAATTGAAAAGCACAAGGGTGAATTTATATATGGTTGGATCCAGGGACTAACCAAGTTTCCCAATCCCTGTGCAAGCACACACACACACACACACACACACACACACACACACGATACATTTTATCTTCTGGTGTATAGACTCCATAATCTCTGGCAGTAAGCTTCCTTATGATTGCTTCCCACAATGACTACCTTATAGCTTATCTACTCATCAACTCAATAGAGAGAATGATTATTTTCAGTAGGGCCAGCAAAAGTCCTGCTGTTAAGTCCAGTTGCTTCCAGTTGATCCATGTGACCACTTTCAAATGTCTCCCTGGGGGCAGGGTACACAATGATTGATTTTGTCCTTGTCTAAGCCACATGCCAACCCAAGGCCTTAACTCTGCACAAACCACAAAGACCAAGAACAGGGGATGGGTATTATCAAGGAGAAAATCCTAGAGCTGTCATTGGAAGAGAACAGGCAAAAATCACAGCTGTCACAATATTTCACTCAACAAGAACATTTTTTTGGACCTTGTTTTTCCAGGAAATTGGATTGCTGCTCAAAAGTTAAGATTGATCAATAAACCAGCTAGGAAAGGAAATCCTGTTCTTGATTATTCACATGAGATGCCCATGGACGCTTAATAAATTTATTAAAGACCACTGTATAGTAACATTAATGAGTGACATAGACCAAATTTTTTTCAAACAGTACAGTTGTGTCAGTATGCTAGCCTATTCAAATATATAAGTGCCCATTAGTCTATAAGCTTGCCAAAATATTTAATATTTCATGTGTTGTTTATAAAATGTCTAGGTTACACTTACCACATTCAATATTTCTGCCTATTCTTTCTAGCCATAGTAGTTTGAGGGTAAGAAGAGAATTGATAAGTCTTGACTTATTTTCTTCAATCCCTTACTCATCCTAATTATCAGAGTGTATTTTAAAACACATAATATTTTATATTAAAAAACCAGGAATATAGACAGGGATTTATGGCAAAAAGGCAGATCAATATTCTTTTACTCTTGAAGTTTTTCGGGGATGGAAAAGTCCCAGAAATGTTCATGCCTCATCTAACTTTACTTCACAGTGTTATATGTGTGGGATCTGAACAGAATAGAATGCTCAGCCTTTGAGCAATTAGGAAAAAGAAAAAGAAAAGAAAATAAGGACAGAACAATTAGGCAAAGCAGTAACAGTGCAGGTTTCTATAACAAACCATAGCTCTTCATCCTTCTGGTGAGCAAACACTGATGCCTACTCTGGGCTGTGTGTTCTTGTTCTGAGGGATAAAAAGAACTCAAATGACTCATAGTCCACACAGATAATTCAAGGGAAAAACAAATAACAACAAAATATGTAATCATAAAGATGATTTGGGGGCACAAATAACCCCAGGGTTGAATTCTAGTTCTGCTAAGCCTTATCAGGATAATCTTAAGGCAAATGGCCTTTGTTTTTATAGACATGGTCTTACCACACAGTTCAGGCTGGCCTTGAACTCACTATGTGGTGCAGGCTGGCTTCAAACTCCTGGTGATTCTCCTGCCTCAACCTCCTGAGTGCTGGGATTACAGGTGTGCGCTACCACGCCCAGTTGGCAAGTGGGTTTTTAAGGTACAGTACTAGTTTACTAGGTTGCAAAATGGAGACAAGAATATCTACTTTGTATTGCTTCTTGTCCTTTTGGCTAAGATCAAGTGAAGAATATCTACTTTATAGGGTCAGTGGGAGCTTTAAATGAAATAATGATTTCAATAATTGCAAACATCTATATAACACTTATTCTAGACTGGGTAAGGTTCTAAGACTTTACATACACAAGTTGGACACCTCTCATCTGAAAGCCTCAAATCCTAAATGCTCCAAAATCTGGAGCTTCTGAGTGTTTTAGATTGACAAGCAGAAAATTCCACACCTGACCTCACACAATGGGTCACAGTCAAAACTCAGATGCATAAACTGTATAAAAATTACCTTCAGGCTACATGTGTAAGGTACATATAAAATATAAATGAACTTTGTGTTTAAACTTGAGTTCCATCCTCAAGATATCTCATTACATATATGCAAATATTCCAAAATTAGAAAGAAATATAAAGTCAAAATAATTCTAGTCCTACGCACTTTGGATACGGGATGCTCAACTTGAATCAATTCACTGAATCCTTCCATGATGCCCCGAAGTAAGTACAGTCATTTCCAGCTCCATCAAAGACATGGGGAAACCAAAACAGAGAAGGTAATGACCTTCCCTTAACTGGCAGAACTGGAATTGGAACACAAATCTTCCGGTTCCAAAGTCTGGAGCCTTTGCAGTGGACACAGAGATGTGTCGCTGGGTGACTTTTCAGGGAGGTCTCCAGATATACTGACGGCAGTGGGTGGGTTCCCCCGAGCTCTTAGCTTGGCAAAGAATTTCCTAAGCTGCCATAAGAGCCATTAGCCACTGGCAGGCCCTACTGAGGAAGCCTGGATCTAGTGAGCAGGCAGCACACAGTTATGAAGGCCTCGCTTCAGCCAGGGGGAGGCAGTCTGTCTGACAGCACATTCAGCCCAGCACCCATGCTCAGTTAACCAAATCTTTTCCAGGTCAGCCCTGTTTTTCTCTGCTTCTTTTCGCAAGTAAGGATGGCTAAGCTAATTTCATGGGCACTTTACATAGTACAAATGCTCAGTGATGCTCCATGCAAGTTAAAATTATTTTCTTTTCTCTGTATTTTATGTGGAAGAGTTTACATTGCTATGTTTTCTAGGTCACTGATCTTTTCTTCTGAAATGTCTAATCTGCCCTTCATCCTAATACACGTATCTCTCATCTATTATAATCTTCATCTCTAGAAGTTAGATTTGGTGTTTTAAAATTTCTTCCATGTTCTTAGCTTTTTGAATATATTAAATGTGGTTATAGAACTTATATATATATATATATATATATATATATATATATTTGTTTGTTAATTAAAAAATTTGTATCTACTCTGGTTTGGTTTATATTGAATGACCCCCCCCCCACTATGGGTCTTATTTTTCTGTTTCTTTGCATGCCTGATGATTTTTAAAATTAGATACTATAACATAAATTATGAGTTTTGCTTTGTTGGGTGCTAGGTATTTTGTCTACAAATATTTTTTTCCCACTACTGGAAGTCAAACTCAGGACCTTGTACTTTCCAGGCAGGTGGAGTGCCAGCGAGCTAAATCACCGGCCTTGTCTACAAATATTCTTGAACTTTGTTCTGGGGTGTAATTAAATTACTTGGAAACAGTGTGATCTTTTGATTTCTTGTATTTCATTAGGCATAGAGAAATTTATTATACAGCTGGATTTTCTCCACTAATGAGGCAAATAAACCCTTTAGAGGACTCTACCCAAGATCTCATGCATTGTGAAGTTTTATTTTTTATTAGAAACGGCCACTATTCCTCACCCTTTCTGAGTGCTGGGCACTATCCCCTTGAATCCTTTTAGGTGCTTCTCTCCAGCCTCAGGCCCTTCCCTCTCATGAATATGCTCCTCAGCCTTCTGCTCAGTAATTGAAGGGGATCCTTCACAGATCCTTTGTTGCATTGGTGTTCAGTGTTTTGATAACAACTATTATATATTTTGTCTTATTTTCAGGTTGTTTTAGGCAAGAGGACAATTCTGGTTCCTTTTAATTCACCGTGGCTAGAAGTAGAAAACTTACCCATTATTTTTTAAAACATATATGAATAAGATGTGGTAATATTGGAGTAAATTAAGATTTTGGAGGACTCATGAAAATTTCTGGAAATTTTGATTTCTTTTTTCAGTATGTACCCTGGTACTACACCTAGATTCTTACCTTAGGGCCAATGGTGCATCCTACCTCTTGGGATCTGCTGCTGCTCAGAGCTCACAGAGGAGCCCCTCTCTGAAAATTGCCTTCAGATACAAGGAACAAAGAACTTTGGCACTCAATGAAAAACTCAGCATAGCTCCTGGCACTCCTGTGTCCCATTTTAATACTTAATGGATCAGCACAGCTGCCTCAGCCTGTTAAATTCTTAGAAACCAAAGATTAGACCCACTGGGATCAGGGTCAGGATCAGGATTACCCATGAACAAACCACCTAGTTTAGAGGCAAGACTTGCCAAGGGCAAGGGGACCCATATTGGGTGGTACGGAAGTACCAATTCAGCTTTGATTAGAACTTCTGAGAGTTCTATAGTTCACTCTTCTAACACAGAGTTTCTCAGGAAATAAAGCCAAGAGCAATTCTGAGCTGCTGTTCACAGGTGGGATGAACCTGGGCAGAATCAGCTGTGGACTACAGTGGATACTGTGGTGCTGAACAAAGATCCTTCTTTGGGGCCAATGAACCATCCCAGCTGCTGCAACTATTGGCTGCTGATACCTCGCAGCTGGGCTCTAATTTTAGTCACAGAGAGTTGCCAACTCAAGTTTATGTGCCTTCCCAGAAGGTGGCCCATAGCCTGTGACTGGCTGATGTGAGGCTACTACTCTCTCCTGTGTCTTCATGGGGAGCCACTCTGAATAGCCATTGTCTTGTCAGTTCATTCTGGGGAGGTTCACTTGAGTTTTGGGCAGCCTGAAGAAGATACATGGAGTCATGGACATGTCTGAACATGCCTTTGTTCTCAGGTGCCACTCAGCTGCCTGTGCTCCTGGCAGTCCTCAAGGACCCCAGCATGCCCTTATGGCTCCCAGCTGCTGCTGCACATTCTCTGTAGTCCTCAGGGGTTTAGTCTCCTCCACCCTCCTATGGAAATCTACATTTATACCAAAATACACAATAATGACCATGTGCCAGTGATGAGCTTGATTATACAAGTTATTTACACTAAGACCAACAAGGTGCGCTTGAGCGGAAATCTTGCTGACTTGAACTTAATGTCCACCAGAATTCACCACCCCTCACCCTCCAGCCTGAACTAAAGTAACACCATTTTGCACTCTTGCCTTTCCCTATAGCAATCCTGTTGGGAACTTTGCTGAACTGGAGAAAAGTGATAAGATGTCAGGTGATAGGAAGATTAAAGCAAAAAGTGAAGTAGTTAACAGTTTGGCATTCCCTGGCTTGTGGAAGCATCACCCTAATTTCACTTTCTCATGGGATGCTCCCTCTAATCACTTATGGCAATGGTATATGCAAGAGTTTTACAAAGGTCTTCCATTTCTGCTCTTTGGCTTGGTATCTTCCATTCAATGCTGTGGTTTCAGGGCCCTTTTAAAAGTGCTTCACCACTGGCACTGATGGTGGTTATTATGCGCCATCTCCCAGGACTCCAAAGTGCAAACCCCTGTGCCAGAACTACTGTAACGAAGTGTCACTAAATAGGTGGCTTAACACCCAGAAATGTGTTACATCCCATTCTGGAGGTTACAAATCCAAGATGAAGGTGTTAATAAGGACGGTTTCTTCTGGGAAATGTGAGGGAAGATTGTGTCCAAGCCTGTGGTTTATAGGCAATCTTTGCTTCCTCGGCTTCCAGAAGCTTCACTCTAATACTCTTTGTCATCTTCACCTGACATTTTCCCTGTGAGCATGCATGCCTGTGTATAAATGCTCCCTTTTTGTAAGAACCAGCATATTGGATGTGGGCCCAACCCACTCCAGCATGATCTCATTTTAACTATATCTTCAATGACCTCTTTCCAAATCAGGTCCTGAATTCCTGGTGTTGGGATTTCATCATATGAATTTTGGGTGGATACCATTTAACCCAGAAAAACCTCTATTGTGAGGAGTCTCTGCTACAAGAAAGTGCACTCCATTTCACTGAAAAATAAGGGTCCCACTGGCTTACCTCTGCCACATTTTGCCCCTTGGACCATGATGGAACTGGCTTACTGAACTACATGTCCTCAACCCTTGAGAATCTTGAGCATCTTCCTGCTGCTTCTTGCTTTCTCAGATACTGGCACTGTGTGACAGGCTTGATGAGGACAAGTCTCAGGTTTTCTTTACTCTCTGCTCTCTCTAGTGCATATGTACATGAACATGATCTTGCAATCTCTTTTTCCCCCCTCTATTACAAATACTGCTGCCATCAGTAGGCTTGTGCATGTATCTTTTTAAGTTTTTGTCTATATATCTTTGGGATAGTTTTCTGGAAATGAGTTTACTCATTGCTGAACTGGAGAAATTGGGTCAAAGATAAATGTTTATAAAATTTTCTTAGATGTTTCTGAATTGTTATCTCCAGGTAGTTCTAATGTTTTTTGTCTATAATTGAAATGAAAAAGTAAGTGATAATATCCTACACTTATCCCTTACCAGACCCTGAGAGAGGAGAAAATCTCTTCTTTTTCTTTCCTACTCCCATAAGATACACATCCCTCCCCAAAGTAGTCTTTGTCCACCCAGCAAGTAGTCCTTTTTTATTGTTGTTGGGTTGGATTTGTTGAGTGAGTAATCATCTTATTGAGTCATCCCATAGAGAGGAGAGTGAGAAGAGTAATGAAGAAGAGCCAAAAGGCCTCTGAGAATGATTTGAGAAATGGAGGGTGAATGGAGGAGAGATAGACCATTAAGGGGCTAAGGGGCTATTAAACACTACTGAATAATACACAATATGATGTGTATCTAGATAGACAGATATTGACATAGACATAAAACCTCTCAGTTTTCTTGTGACCCTCTTAGGAAAGATCTTCAATGATTTGGGAGTAAGATTTATGTGTATAGGATGAGAGGTGCCTCTGGTATAAGCATGTGATGAAATTTACCTTAAAGCATCAATGTATCAGGGCAGCTACCCTGAAGGCTGCACTGCCGACCCCCCTCACACAGACCAACTCCAGGATGGCAGTGCTGCCCCAGCTCAAGACTGTCCTGGTCACCTCGGTCACAGATTAGGCTTCAGATGGAATCTCACAAGTACAACTACCTTTGTAGTTTAAAAAGTCTTCTTAAATAGATTGTATTATTTCATCTTGAGACAACCCTTTGGGGTCAAGCAGAGAAGATGAGCATGGTGAAGCTGAGAATTTGATACCTTGTGCTAAGCCTTACAGAGCAAGAATCTGTTCCTGTTTCTCATAATACCCATCCATGGCCACTGTGGCAAGAGTTCCCTGGACCCTGACTACTGAGGCAGGCCGAGCAGAGTGCATGTGTAGATTTCCCCCGGAAAGAGTAATCCTCTTAGAGAGTCACTGAAATTGGCTGTGAGAATTAAAAAAAAGCTGAGGGACTATCTAGAATGTCTAACCTCCCTACACCAATTCAAAACAATTTTTTTTTTTTATATTGGGAAGGTTTTTAGAACTTAGTCTTATTGAAATTTTATCATCTCTCTTAACTAGATTCCCAAAATGTCATATCATCTTCCAAACAATCTTTAAACTGTATGTGCATGCAAGTATGTAGCTACATTTATTTCTCCAGGTACCTTCTGTTTTCTAATGGAGGCACCCTTCTCTGTTTAGAATCTCTGACAATTTACAAGGTTCTAGGAGGAGGATGGGGTGTAGGGCATCTGGACCAGCAGCAAGCAAGAAGCAGGGATAATTTTAGTGTGCTTTAATCTCCCCCCTATACACTCACACACATATACACAAACACACACACATTCTTTAGCGTAAGTACATTATGTATTACTTGCTTAAGATTGTTTTCAAAGGACCAAAATAAGTCAACAAACACAAGTGTGATTCTGTGGTCAGAAAAAATAAAGCTCCAATCGCCGTTCTACCTGTAACTAGCCTATAACTGAGACTGTTTCACCTGCCCAAATGTATCTGTAAAAATGGAGATACTATTTCTAAGCACATATTAGGATTTTCCAAGGCTTGGGCTTTCAATATTTTAGAAGTCTTCCTTAAGAAAAGAATACAGAATATGAATGTAAAATTAGGTGTGAAAGTGAATGTTTACACAGAAAAAATGAAATATAAATTAAAAAGCAATAACTGCCAAATACCACAAACAAGAGAGCACCTGTGATCATGAGACTTTGCTGCTAGGAGGTCTCCAGGCCTTAGCAGAAGCCAGTGAAGAGATTTGAAGACTCCTGCTTTGTTAGCTTCCTGGTAAACATCCATGTTCCCTTCTCACATGACTGGGAGGATTCAACCAAATGCAGCTGGTGGGTACTCAGCCCAGGGCCTGTCCCAAAGCACATCTTTTATGAATTCAAATCCCTGATCCTTTTCTTGTTCCCTTTTCTTCCCAGAAATTCTCAGGCAAAAGAGGTCTTCAGGATGTGAAATTATTCTATTGTTTCTCAATCATTTTTCCCTCCATGGCATGATGGTAAAACTATTACAGAAAGTAACAGGATTAAATTAGGTAAAATGTATGGAAATGCTTCATATAGTGGTTGGTCCTATGAAATTAATAGACAACTGTAAAATTGGATTATGGCTTGCTGAAATCAGGCATTTGTAGGAAGGAGAGCTTTATCTCAGTTACTTGCAAAATAAGGTTCTTATACCACAGTAATGATGGAAACTTAGGTTTGAGAAAGTGTTCTTTACTCTAGGAAGACCTTTATTCACTATGCTAGTGAGTCTTTACTACCACACTAGAGAATACTCACCCACTTAAAACATTCCTTCAGTTGAATTCACCAGGCAAATCCATTTTCACTGCTGATAGTCTTTGTGTGTGCTGTCCTGAGTTGATACCTTCCTTGAAAAACATCTTCCCATTAAGTCAAGAGGACTAGACAAAACAAGAATGGCATTCCAGTCATGAATTTTGTAAATGCCCTCATATGAATGTGTTTTGTATGTTCCTAATCTACTCATGTGGTTTTAACTATGTATTTATGAACTAGATCAATTTAGCACCATCTTTATTTGCATTTATATTTGGTTTTCTTATTAGGAAGACTCTGTTTATTTTCCTTCCCTTATTTTTCATGGAAGATGATAATGTAAATGCTTTCTTTATTTTTCTTTTCTTTTTTTTTTTTTTTTTTTTGGTACCAGGGATTGAACTCAGGTCCTTGTGCTTTTGGGACAGGCAGTAGAACGTAAATGCTTTCTTGATTAGAGCATTGCTTTATTTTTTTGAAGAAACTCAGAATACATAAAACATATGAGAAGTAAAATAAAGAATAGAGACTTTATTCTGGTAAACATATAAGGAAATACTTGAATCTTGACTAGAGAATAAGCAATCAGTCAGATAGAATTTTGACTCAAAGGTCAGAATCCCTCTTATTTCTGAAAGTGTAGCACTCCTGAAAGCAGAAATTCTGCAAATGATCTGCTTCATCTGTTGGTAAACCATGGGATCCTCCTTTGAGATAAGATCCTAATCCAGTTATTGCATTCAATGGCTCCAGCTAAAGCTGGCCAAAAATATTTGGTAAAAACAAGATATTTTTATTCTGTGTTGAGAAAACATCAAAAGCTGGCATACAAAATTAAGTTCTTAATTATCTGAATTTATTTAACTAATTAAATTAATTCATAGCTAATTTATTTAGCCAATCAGTTCACAAATTATATATACATTTTTTTTGGTACTGGGGATCGAATTTAGAACCTTGTGCTTCCGGGGCAGGCGGCGGCACCACTGAGCTAAATCCTCGGCCCCACGAATAATATTTTATTTTATTTCTTTATTTTTTTGGTACTGGGGATTGAACTCGGGTCCTTGCACTTGCACTGCAGGTGGCAAAACCACTGAGCTAAATCCTCGGCCCACAAATAATATTTTAAAGGAAAATTCAGCTTATAGTAATAATTTAAATACAATTTAAATATTTAATAACAACTTATCTAAATAGTAAAGAAATTTTCTCATTGTGTAGACAAGTAGTGAAAGAATGTCTTATCCTTTCTGTATTGTTCTAGCGTCAGGAAAACTGAAGAAAAAGAAAAATTTTAATGTAGGAAATACCACTGACAAAGATCTAAGTAAAACTTGGTTTTCTGAATAAAGAAAAGCACACTTAATACATAAGAAAACAAAATCACCTTTGCAAACTACCTCAGAAAAACTGAACAGTTGAAATAATGTATACTTTAAGTATGAAAATAAAAGCAAAATCATTTTAATTATTTTAATTATACCACTGAGTATGTGGTATTAGCTCATATTATGATTTTGCTTGGGCCTGTATCTGGGCAGGCTAGCAAATTCAGGGAGTGTTTATTAAGTTTTCTCTGAATAACTATTTGATAAGCCAAACAACCATTTGAGTTGGTTAGTCAAAATGACTAATTAATTTCATCCTATTAAAGTAATAAAAAAGATCTTGTCATTTAATAATAAAAATTATTACCATTTTCTACTTTCTACTATGTATCAAGCTCTGAAGGTGATAGGCTAGTAACAGTCATTACCCATTTCATTAGCACTACTTACAAATGTTATAAGATCACCAATGTAAGTGGCAGCAGAGGCAGGGTCTTCTCTACCACATGTGAATGTGAGTTCTTCACTGATTGTTGACACAGGCATTCATTCGAGAATTTGTTACAGTGCATTGGAGAATTAATGCCTTAACTGATTAGTTTCAATTCACTGATTTGGGATTAGGAAGAAAAAAGTCATTTATCCAGGATTCCTTAACTGCCATCACAGAGGTGCTCAATAAACTTCCCATCCCATTCATTCTCTTCTGATGTCCAGCAATCATAATTCTTCTTGACTGAAATAGCATTTTGCTTTTAAGAAAGCAAGAGGTTGCATTGTAAGCTGAGAAGTCTATTCCTAGGCTCAGAGGAGCATTCACTGTACCAAGGAGTGACAGGAACTCAGGAGGATCAGACTCATTAATTCCAAAGATTTGTTTCATTGCTGCTCTATATTATTTAGCCTAGAAGAGAAGCACTTCACTCTGAGATTCTTTCTGACCAGAGTTCCACAGAGAAGTTACATCTCAGCAATTCTCATGGTGCCGAAGAGCATGAATGCTACTGTTCCAAAAAAGATGGTGTTTGGGAGATGAGTGTGTCCCTACATACTCCATTGACTCCCAAATCCAGGATTTGTGGCAGTATGCAGCCTGACACTGAATGTTCTACTTTGGGTTTACATCTGCCAAACAGAAGAGGAAACCAGTGTATCACAGGGAAACAAGAGGAAAAGTTTTAGTTTTCTTTCTACCAAAAATCTGGCATTCAACAGCCCATGTGTTGGACAGTTCTCCAGGACATCGGCAAGACAGAACAAACTACAAATTCTTATTTTAAATGCTGATGCATATTCTTTCATTATGTTTACATAGGTATATAAACCCTGCAGTTTATCTTGACTTAGAGTGATTATTTTGTTTAGCTTTCTGATGCTGTTACAAAATATCTGAGATAAACAAAAGGAGCAAAGGTTTATTTTGGCTCATGGTTTCAGAGGTTTCAGTCTGTAGTTATGCGGTCCCTCTGTGTTTGGGCCTGTGGCTGGGCCATACATAATGGTGGAAGCATGTGGTGGAGCAGATATGCTCAAGTTGTTGCTGTCAGAAAGCAGAGACAGGAAGGGTCTGAGGTCCCAGTATCCCCTTCAAGAGCAGGCCTCCAGTGACCTAACTCCCTTCCACTAGGCCCCACCTCCTAAAGGCTTTATATCCTCCCAATAGCATCATACGCTGGTGAGCAAACCTTCTATCCATAGGCCTTTAGGAGACATTTAAGATCCAACCACAACAGTGATGTCTTTTTTGGCAAAATAGATTAGTTGTAACAGTCTATTCACCATAACAAAAGAAAGAACAGTCTGGTGGAATTATAGGTAGTTATCATAAACAATCAATCTCAAATTACATATGGCCAACAAACAAATGAGAAGTCACATAATTAAATCTAAAACACATGAATAAAAGAAAACTTAACAAGGTGGGGAGGAAGGAAAAGAAAAAAATCATTATCATACCACAAGTCCCAGGAAATAGGACTTATACTTTGTTGATGTAATGAAAGTTGAAATTTCAAATTTCCAGTTCTCCTGCCTCAGCCCACCAGAGTACTGAGATTATGGGCCTGTGCTACCAGGCCCAGGGATTTTTTATTCTTCATTCTGCTTCATTCCTCTATGTACCCTTTTTTCTTATTCTACTTTGCAATCAGTGGGCCCTTTCAATCTAAGGGCTCCTACTGTTCTTTAATTCTGGAAAATTCTTAGCAATTCATGTCATTGAATGTAACTTTAGTTCTTTTGTGTCTATTCTCTGCATGGTTCATGATTTCTTCAATTCTCTCTTCACAAATTGTCTCTTCCTCTTTGTCAAGCCTGTTGACACAGGATTAGACTGGAAACCAAGGACGGATAGGGGTTGATGAGATTAGTTCTCAAGTGCAGGTATGGAAAATAAGTGTCCATTTGATGGCTTCTATATTTTCCTTGTGGAAAGCCTTACTATATTTATGGTTACTCTACAGGAGCAAGTCAGGTTTTCTTTATTCCTCAGGATGTAATGGAATTTCACCATAAATTACAGATAAAGAGTCCTATATCTCTCATACAGAACAACCTGCTTTCTGTGGTGGATTTGCTGCTCATGTTGCTGTGGCCTAATGAGGAAGGCAAGCTACATTTCCATCAGTAACATAGAGCAGGTACAGAGAAGAGGAGGTAAACCAGGATGGAGAATTATTAGCTGGATCCCTTCTGTCAACTAAAATTCTCTGGTATTAATCTTTTGTTTTTTAGTACCATCAAGAACTGTGTATATTCCAGAAATGAGACTTACATGATGTCTCCTAATCATATGTTTGTTTTTTCCCCATTACCATACTAGTTAGTCAATGTTCTAGTCCCTAATGCACTGGATATAAGAATATCTTGAAATCTAGTTGGAGTTTTGAAATCTGTGTAAATACTGACTTCTATCAAGGGTTTTTGTAATATGAAGAAAACAAGTACTGCTAATAGAAACAATAATGGCAATGACATATGGAATTCTATGCAGGAGAATGAAATGTGTCAATATAATGATAGTTTATGTTTAAATTTATTTAGCTATTGGTAGGGTGTTTAGCAATATGAATGTAATTAAAAAGTCTGTTACTCTATTTGACACTCTGTGAACAACAGTGATATACAGGTGACTGTATAAGTTGAAAAGATTTCTACTGAGACTTTTAGATCTTGAAGAATAATTGCCAACTGTGGCTGAGTACTCAGTGAAAGTTGAAGACCATATGTATAACAGGCTGGCAGATATTTGTAAAAACAGGGATTGGCAGCAGGGATGAAGTCTGCTCATAAGATGAACTTTTCTACCATCGCTAGGCTGATTTTTGTCTATGTGATGAGGTAGGTAAGTGATGAAATCAAGGACTTTATGTTTCCAGGTTATTTATGGTGAAAGAGAAATGCAGTAATCTTTGAGGATGCTAAATATGGTCTTAGGTACTTGCATAATAGATGGGGTATGGTTCTAAAGACCTGGAGCCCCCACTCAGTTTGCCAGATGGGGCTATATTAGGAGACTAGGATTGTTCCACAATGTAGCATACAATGTGGACTCAAGTAATTCCACCTAGAATGTTTATCACCTACATATTCAGCAATCTGATTGGAGCACATGTCTCTTTTGTTGCCTGGGATGAATCCCATTCATCCCCTGGACTCACAGGAAGAGACCCAGAGAAGCAGTCTCTGGCACCTTCCTCTTCTCACCCCTGTGAACTCAAGTTCTCTTGCTATGTGAACTTCAAGTATCCTCTAGTCTGTTGCCTTTGAGCATCTATTATCCTTATAACCATTTGTCTAATATCTGGCTTTTGATGTATACTATAAACTCTTGGAAGGTGAAGGCAATGCTCATTTCCTACTAAGAATGATGGCTACATAATGACTATAGTTCACTAATAGAGTGGATGAACAAATTCCCATGACAGAGTATTCCAGAAGTCTCCACAACTTTGAAAGATTTTTTTCCCTTTAAAGACACACCTTAATAGGTGGTAGATGTCAAGCAGAGGATCAGGAAATAGATATCTGCCAGTTTGGTGCTATGACAGCATAAACTTGAATAATGTTAAAATAATGATCTAAACAATATTTTATAAAATAAGAGCATGAATGCCAACAAGCAAATAAAAAATTTTCAACACCATTACTTACCAGGGAAATTCTAATTAAAAGCATAGGTGATAATACTACATACCCACTAGAATGGCTGATTTTTAAAGAATGACAGTACCAAGTACTGTATTGGCAAAAAAGGAACAATCAGAAATCTCTAACCTTGCTAGTGGAAGAAAATGATACAACCTCTTCAGAAAACATTTTGACAGTTTTTAATAAAGGTAACTATATACTTATTGTATGACTCAACTATTCCACTCATAAGCATTTATCCAAGAGAAATGAAAACAGATGTCCACAAAAAACTATGCATGAATGTCTATAGCAATTTCTCTAATAATAGTAAAAAACCATAAACACCTCAACCATTCATTAGTAGTTGAATGGTTAAAAAAATTATGGTATAGACACACAAAGGAACACAAATCAGCTAAACAAAGGTAAGAAAAAAAGCAAAGTTATTCATCCATATAAATATGGGTGAATCTCAAAAACATTATGTTGAACAAAAGAAAGCTAAATGAATAGATTTGGGGAAGTCCAATGATATAGAAACGAGAACATTAGTTGGACTCTAGTTGGGGTGAACACAACCCAAATTAGTCTGGCTGATACCTTCAACCTTAACTCAGTACAACTGAGTAGTAGATACCCACTTTTTGGTAGTATGGTCCTAACAGAGGTCAGATAAGCCGATTGAAAATCAGAAGTCCTTGAGTTTTAGGGGTTGTATGGCCACTGGAAAGTTGCTCAAGAGAACTTTCTGGGATTATGACAATGTTCTATGTCCTGATTAAGATGATGGTTTTATGGGTATATAAATTTATCAAAATTCACCAAATGTAAACATAAGATTTGTGTATTATACTATATACAAACTATACCTTATTAAAATTAAAAACTACCTACCTATAATCAACTGAGTTTCCAGATCTGTTCTACCTCCACAGACTACAGAAACCTCTTACCTTTGATTTATTGGAAACTTCAAACCTATAAGGTACTCTTCAGTGAAAGTAATTTTATTTTTTGTCGGACCACTTAACCTCTTTTGGGACTACCCTACCAGAAAAAGTAAACATCCATGTGCAGATGGACTGAACTGACAACAACTTGGGTTGTGGTCAGCCCAACTAGAATAAAGATAGTGGAATGCAATAGTAGCCTAAATGCTTCTTCACCCCTTGTAGAGAAAATATTATTAGGTCACTGTGGCAGTAGGACAGGGAATAAATGTCCCTTACATGAGAACTCTAGAGTGCATAATCAGATCAAAGTATGAATTGCCTCCTTGGGGGAGGGTGGAGAACAAGAAAGGATTTAAAGTGGGAGATTAACATTAAGATTTTGCAAAAATGGAGATAAGAGGTTTGGGATCCAGACCTGAACCTCACTCACGGTGGAGGAGTGCTTTAAAAGACATCCTGCAAATATGCTTGTGAATGGATGCTTCAAGAGCTTCTCGGTTTGCTTCAAGTTGTCTTGCACGGTGATAGGAAGCCATTTTAACAGAATGTCCTCCCGTTTAAACTTATGATTATATCAAATAGGTGTAGCCACTGTCTTTGTTTTGTGCATACTTCAAAGTAATATTTTAAAATGGAAGAATTATAAACATTAGAAATCTAGAATCCCTTTTTGAAAAGTACACTAAAAGTAATTTAAATTAAAATGCACTGATTAGCTCCGTTTCAGATTTTTGAGGCATGCCAATTTTTACCGATTATTATCTCTCAGTTATTTACTATAAACCACCCCCAGATCAAGAGACTCAGTCAGAAGCTCTGTGATAAAACTCAAGGACTATTCACAAACAGCCCCAAAGAGGTTCACAGATAGCCTCCTGAAGATATTTAGTAAGTCTGTAATAATTAGTGCATGATCCTCAAAAAATGAGAATAAGAAATAGCTGCTTTGCAGAAAATTCCAACTACAGTAGGGATTAATTCTAACCTCATGTCACATTTGCTCAGTTTTCATTTGGGACAACAAGAAAATCTTCACCAGGCTCGGGACAATTATGTATTTGTCAAAACAGATGAAATATAAAATGTTAATTTTGTTTTTCTCTGAGATAAACATTTCTGTGGACATGAAATTCTTTAACGTTTGAATAATCAATGAAGAGAGACGGCTAACACAGCTCCCTGTGCTTGGTCTTTCCCACTCCACTTCACTGTATCAAATTGGATCCTAATTCACTTTGAGAATTTCTTAGTGTTGATGAATCAACTCTACCTTTATTTGCCTCTGTAATAATTCACTTTTCTTAAATATACATAATGCCAAAAAATAGTGTTTCTACTCATTTGTGTGGCTATTTCTGAGAATAAAAATAATTGTGATCAAGACTTCATACTTTAGGGTTGTAGGTATCTAAGCTTGAATACCAATTTCACTATATATAAGCCATGTGATTTTTAAAACATTTTTAATGTAAATTAGCTATTTGATCTCTAAAATAGGAATAATAATAGTGATTACATGGTTGTAATGCAGTAATTCATGTCAAGCAGAGTGTTAGCAGATAGTGAGTGCTAAATGAATGGTAGCTATGATGATGTGTTAATGCCAGTGAATCACTGGGGCAGGAGTGGTTGGATGAATTCTGCTTTGTAGATCTGGTAATGAGCCTGAGAGTCTGCATGTTCCATCAAGTCCCTATGTGAAATGTCAATGCTGCTGGTCCATGAACTGTACTTTGAATAACAAATATCTCTTTCCTTTTCTGCGTGCAATATGGTCTATTTGCAGATTCATTGTCAGTTGTATGCTACTTTGCTTTCCAATCCTTCACAAGACTTAGTGAGCTTGTATCTTCCAAGAAACAAAGGACCAGGTTAGAAATGTAGTTTTTTAATTACCCAGATGTGTGGTCTATAACATGCCAAATATATAGATGTCTTGGTGGGCAAGTGTGTGAAGGATTGTCTTTTAATTCTTAAAATTTTGAATCATTGATTTTTGCCATTACATTCTTAGACATTTTCCTCCTATTAATCTGGCCTATTAATGATTGTTTTCCTTGTTCACAGGTTTATAATTAGCAGTTCATCCCCTCTGTACTCTCATTAACCAGACAAGATTACAGGAAATCTTCTAGTGTCAAAAGAGCCCATTTGCAAGTGTGACTCTTTTTCCTCCACGTCAATTAGAAATGTGTTGATCTTTCCTCCGATTGCTCTGCTAATTTTATCAGGCTTTGTGCTCCACCTCCTTCTGGGCCCAACTATCCTTAACATGTGAAAAGAGGAAATAAAAGGGCAAATTATCTGCAGCCTGTAGATCAGGCTTACCTGTATCTTCACTTCTATCTGATAGGCATTGTCTTCAATTCCTCAGCTTCTGTTCTTGCCTCCCCGGACCACACCATCTCTGATTCAACACCCTACATCAGCTGTTCACTACTGTGGACTGGGACCCCTCCCCAGTATCCCTCTTGACCTCCCACTTCTCAGATTTAGCCCAGTGCAGCTATAAGCCCTGATACTCTTTCCATTGTATATTTCTGTCCTATATTTTCTATGCCTGCCATAACAAATTAGCACAAACTTAGTGGGTTTTTAGAAAAACACATATTCAGTAGCTATAGTTCCTAAGTTAGAAGTTTGAGATGGCTCTCACTGGGCAACACTCATGTTGGCAGTGCTGAGTGCCTTTCCCTTCGCAGCTTTCTTTTTAAATTAATTTTATGGGTACATTTTAGGTATACAATATAATGACATTCATCATTGGACATTTGCACCTTTACATAATCTTTCTTGGTTCTTATTTTTTCCCCCTTCCCCTGCCCTCCCTTCAACCCCTCCATCCCTTCCCTATTTACAAAGACTTGGTTTCCATTTTTTCATTTTCTCATATTAATCCCATTCCCTTCTTTCCTTTCCCCTTCCCCTCCCACTTCCCCTTCGCCCCTTTTCTTCCTATTTCACATTATCTATTACACCTTTTAGTCCTTATCTGCACTTTCAGTGTCTCACACTAGAGAAACTATTTGTTATTTACATGTGTGTCCTATTTATTTCACTTATGAGTATGTCCTCACTATGCATCCACTTAGCTATAGATGTCTCTAATTTCTCATTCTTATGGCTGAGTAGTGCTCCATTTTATATAAAGAATCCCACGTTCTCTTTATGCAGTCTCCAGTTGATGGGCATTTGCCCTCACAGATTGAAAGGCCACTGGCTGCTTAGCTAGCGGCCCCTTCTCCATCTCCAAAGGCAGCAGTGCTGCATTTTTCCGATACGTTGTTTCTGAAGTCACATTTCCTGGTGTCTCCTCTCTTCTGCCTCCTTTTTGACCTTGACATTACATTGGTACCCCTAAACAACTTAGAGCAATCTTCTGGCTCAAGGTCTACAATTTATTAGAAGGCCCTTTTGCCATGGGAAGTAGCATATTTTAAGTTTCAGTGATTGGGATTGGACCTAATGTGACAAAAATAAGTTTCTGTTCAATGCCTGTGCAGATGACAGGCCCTAAATATGTCATTAAAAAGCAGTTTATATCCATCTCTTAGCCCAACCTGACCAAGGCTGCTAAGAAATTTGATGTCCATAGTTTTTCATACTTGATGATTTCTGCCTTTCCCTTGCATTATTGTATGATTCAAAGACTTCATTTAAGTACATGAGGAAGAAGCCTCTGAAGATCTATCCTCTTGGTCATGCTTATTGTCTAGGTCTTCAGGTCCATTCTAGGACCGCTAACTCCATTCATTCCACATCATTTGGTCTGCAGGGTATTCAATGAGGTCTTCTAGCTTGCACTCGGTCTGCCCATGGATTTGTACAACCTCCCTGGTAGGAAGTTTGACCTGTCTGGATTATAGTGAATGCTCTGGAAGCAGAGCCTTAGCTTTTATAGAATCATTCAGCTCTGGAAAGTACTCTGACTTCAGACAGTCCCACCTCACCTGAATTTATGGAGTCAAGACACGTGTGTGTGTGTGTGTGTGTGTGTGTGTGTGTGTGTGTGCATAGCTCCTCCAGGTTGCTCATTTCATTTGAGTACCAAGTCAACTGATATCTGTTCATAGGGCACAGAGTCCCATAATCTACCACACAAGAACTTGTTGCCCATTTTTTTTAAGGAAAGAGGAGAAAATGGCATTTTCATATTTCATGAGAGTTTATTCTATCCAAAAAACACAAAAATCATAAAATAAAAGAAAGTGCAATCTTTTATATTCAATTATTGTTACTGATACTTCACCAAACCTAACATAACATTGATTATGAGATACACCATTATTTTATGTACTACTATGAAAAAGATGCCAGCAACTATAGCATGATGACTTTTATCACTAAAATTCCTAATTATATTTATTGGAAGAATCCTTTTAGATTTATTTCTCTAATATCAAATATCACCCCTGCTACTCTGTTCTGTGCCTTTCTGCAAAAATAAGAATGCTTTTTTTTTTTCAAAACTGAGTTATAGGTAATCTTTTAGAAACCATTTTAATGGTACTCACCCAACATGTAGCACACAGGACAAATGAAGCCTGAAATAGCTATGAATGAGTTTGCACATATGCTAGCAATCACAATGACATCCCAAATGACACTGTCTTAGCATTCCATCACTATAACAAATACTTTGGATAATCAAATTATAATGAAACCTTTATTTTGGATGACAGTTTTGAACTTTTCAGTCCATAGTCAACTGGCCTTGTTGCTTTTAGGATTTTGGTGAAGTAGCACATCATGACAGGAACACAAGGCAGAACAAAATTACTCACCTTATGGCCAGGGAGCAAAACAGAAGAAGAGGAAGGGGCTGGAGTTCTCCAATCCCTTTCAAGGGAATTCCTTTAGTAACCTAAAGACCTCCCACTAGGCCCCACTTCCTACAGTTCTAACACCTCCCAAAAGTGCCTCCCTGGGGACCAAGCCTGTAACACATGGCCTTTGGGAGTCAAGTAAAATCCAATCTATAGCAGATGGTGACTGCAAGAAATCACCACATGGAAAATACATCCTAACTTTAAAGATATTAAAATGTAAAAATATATGCATCTTAGAATTGATGAAATGCAATATACCATCTCGTTCAACTCATATGCATAATCTCTTATCTCTACAGTGTATCTCTCACGCTTTCTCTTCCCTAGTTGTGCCCTATATTCTAAACCACTAACAGTGTTTTGTACATACCAGAGGTTTGATGTCTCTTTGCATTCACACATGCAGTACCCAGTCATCTCTTGTCCTTCTCCCCTTGGCTATAACCACAATTCTTTGTTTTTGTTTTGTTTTGTTTTGTATCGGGGATCAAACTCGGGTCCTTGCACTTGTGAGGCAGGCGGTGGAACCACTGAGCTAAATCCCCGGCCCTATAACCACAATTCTTACTTACCTCTCAAGGTAGAAATGTTTCTTCATGTTACTGAGAAAATTTTTTTCAACCAGCAGCATAGTTCCCTCCCTGTACGCTTCCCTTTGAACTTTGTGCTCTTTTCTTGAACCAACACAGAGGATTGGGGATTTTTTCTGTTCTATGGTAAGAGCAGGAATTGTGGTTTTTTTAAATTAAGATTCCCCAATGCCTTATATAGCACTGATATGTAAGCGGCAGTAAAAGGAGCTTCCACGGAAGATTGGATAGCTTCTCAGACAACAGCCCTCTGATGAAGGAGGTAGTTTTCATTCTAGAACTGCTTGTTGAGGGCTATAAGGACAATTGTAAGACCTGTACAACAATAGTAGGAAAAACCAAAAGAAGCTAAAAGATAGAACTACAGATAAATATTTCAATTTTTTCTAGATACACATGAGCTAAGAGCATGCTTTTAGCTCTGATGGAAGCAAAATTAATTTTAATAGTGAAATAAATTACTATTCTGGGCATACTTAGTGGCTGGAGTAAGGAAAAAGAAAAAGGTTACCACATACAGTAAAATCTTATAAGTTAAGATTGTTAAGCATAGTATGTTTATAATTCTGATTTTCATGCATAGTTTAATATCACCTTCATTATTCTTATAAAGCTATTTTCTTTTTTTTAAATTTTATTTTTATTTTTTATTAAATTCTTTTATTGGAACATTGTAGGTATACAACACAATTACATTTCTCATTGGGAATTGTACCTTTACATGATGCATCTTGGTTCTTATTTTTTCCCCATTCCTAGCCCTCCCTTCACCCCCTCCACCCTTCCCTATTTACAAAGACTTTATTTCCATTTTTTCCATTTCTCATCATTTTTCCTTTCCCTTCTTTCCTTTTCCCTGCCCCTCCCACTACCCCTACACCTTTGGACCTTTTCTTCCTATTTTGCATTATCGATTATTCATTCTAATCATTGGTACATTTTAGGTATACAATATAATGACATTCATCATTGGAAATTTGCACCTTTACATAGTCTCTCTTGGTTCTTATTTTTCACCCTTGCCCAGCCCTCCCTTCAACCCCTCCAGTCCTCCCTATTTACAAAGATTTTGTTCCTATTTTTCCATTTTCTCATATTAATCTCATTCCCTTCTATCCTTTCCCCTAGCCCTCCCACTTCCTTCCCCTTTGCCCCTTTTCTTCCTATTTCACATTACCTATTATACATTTTAGTCCTTATTTACACTTTCAGTTTCTCACACCAGAGAAACTATTCGGTATTTACACATGTGTGTCCTATTTATTTCACTTAAGAGTATCGCCTCAATGTGCATTCACTTAGCTATAAATGTCTCTAATTTCTCATTTTTTATGGCTGAGTAGTACTCCATTTTATTAAAAAACCACATTTTCTTGATCCAGTCTCCAGTTGATGGGCATTTGGGCTGTTTCCGAGTTTTAGCTATCACAAACTGTGCTGCTACGAACATGGGCACACATATATCACTGTGGTATGATTCTTTTAATTCTTTGGGGAAGATCCCCAGAAGTGGAATAGTGGGGTCAAATGGGACTTCCAGTCCTAGTTCTTTGAGGTATCTCCATACTGATTTCCACAGTGCTTGCACCAGTCTACACTCCCACCAGCAGTGGAGCAGGGTTCCTCTTTCCACACAGCCTCACCAGCATTTGTTATTGGTTGATTTCATGATAGCAGCCATTTTTTCTGGAGTGAAGTGAAATCTCAGCATTGTTTTCATTTGCACCTCTCGAATGACCAGTGATGTTGGACATTTTTTTATGTATTTATTTGCTATTTCTACTTCTTTGTCTGAGAAATGTCTGTTCATTTCAGATACCCATTTTCGGATTGGGTCTTTCAATTTGGGAGGTCTGATCTTTTTAAGTTCTTTATAGATTCAAGATAGTAGACCTTTGTCTAAGGAAGAGCAGGTGAAGACTTTTTCCCAGATTGTGGGTTGTCTCTTCACACTGCTGGTGGTTTCTCTTGCTGTGCAGAAGCCTTTGAATAAGAAGAGATCCCATTTGTTGATTGTTTGTGCTAGTTCATGGGCAACTGAGGTTTTGTTCATAAAATCTTTTCCTACACCGATGTCTTCAAGAGTTCTACCTAACCTCTGTTCCAACTGGTTCAGAGTTTCTATTTTAATATTTAGATCTTTAATCCATTTTGATTTTAGTTTAGTGCATGGTGAGAGATACAGGTCTAGTTTTAGTCTTTGGCAAGTTGAAACCCAATTTTTCCAGCACCATTTATTAAAGAGGCTATCTTTCCTCCAGTGAGGGTGTTTGGCTCCTTTATCAAAGATGAGGTGGCTGAGTGTGTCTGACGTTGTTTCTGCATCTTCTAATCTGTTCCACTGGTCCTCAAGTCTGTTTCTTTGCCAGTACCATGCTGTTTTTATCACAGTAGCTTTGTAGTAGAGTTGCAGGTTGGGGATTGTGATACCCCCTGCCATGTCTCTGTTACCTAGAATGGCTTTTGCCATTCTGGGTCTCTTCTTGTTCCAAATGTATTTTTGGATTGTTTTCTCAAGGTCCATGAAGTATGCTGCTGGGATCTCAATTGGAATTGCATTAAATCTATATAGCACTTTTGGAAGTATGGCCATTTTCACTATATTAATCCTTCCTACCCAGGAGCACGGGATGTCTGTCCATTTTCTGATATCATCTTCAATCTCTCTTTTCACAGTGCCACAGTTTTCAGAGAAGAGGTCTTTGATTTCTTTCATTAGGATGATTCCTAGGTATTTCAGTTTTGTGGATGCTATTGTGAAAGGAATTATTTGCCCTATTTCTCTCTCAGTGAGTCTGTCATTGGTGTAGAGGAAAGCTATTGACTTTTGTGTGTTGACCTTGTAACCAGCTACTTGACAGAATTTGGCTATTAAGTCTAGAAGACTTTTGGTGGAGTTCTTGGGGTCTTCTATATAGAGTATCATGTCATCTGCAAATAATGACAATTTGACTTCTTCATTTCCTATCTTTATTCCTTTTATTTCTTTCTCTTCTCTAATTGCCATGGCTAATGTTTCCAGAACAATATTGAACAAGAGTGGTGATAGTGGACATCCTTGTCTTGTTCCTGATTTGAGTGTGAAGGATTTCAGTTTTTGACTATTTAGTATGATATTGGCTGTTGGTTTTTCATAGATAGCTTCTATCAGTTTGAGGTAGAGACCATCTATTCCAATTTTTTTGTAGGGTTTTTATCATAAATGCATGTTGGATTATGTCAAATGCTTTTTCTGCATCTATGGAGCTAATCATATGGTTTTTGTCCTTGGCTCTATTGATATAGTGTATTACATTGATTGATTTGTGTATATTGAACCATCCCTGCATCCCTGGGTTGAATCCCACTTGATCAGGGTGTATGATCATCTTGAAGATCTTCTGCATTCTGTTTGCCAGGATCTTATTAAGGATTTTTGCATCTATGTTGATTAGTGAGATTGGCCTGTAGTTCCCCTTTTCGGTCGAGTCTTTCTCTGCTTTGGGGATCAAGGTGATGCTTGCTTCCAGGAATGAATTTGGGAGTATTGCTTCCCTTTCAAATTCATTGAAGAGTTTAAACAGTAGTGGCAGCAGTTCCTCTCTAAATGTCTTGTAGAATTCAGCAGTGAAGGAATCAGGGCCCAGGCTTTTCTTAGTTGATAAGTTTTAATTACATTTTCAATTTCATTGGTTGATATTGGGTTGTTCAGAATTTTTAGGTCTTCTTCGTTCAACTTTGGTAATTCATATGTATCTAGGAATCTGTCCATTTCTTCTGTGTTTTCTATCTTATTGGTGTATAGGTTCTGGAAGTAGGTATTGATGATCCTCTGGATTTCTGCCGGGTCTGTTGTAATTTCACCCTTTTCATTCCTAATTGCATGGATTTGGGCCTTTTCTTTCCTTTTTCTGACAAGGTTGGCTAAGGGTTTGTCAATTTTGTTGATTCTTTTGAAGAACCAACTCTTGGCTTCATTGATTTTTTTGTATCGTTCTCTTAGTCTCCATTGCATTGATCTCTCCTCTGATCTTTATAATTTCCTCCCTTGTATGAGCTCTGGGGTTGTCCTGTTCTTCTTTTTCTAGAAGCTTGAGGTTCAGCATCAGGTTGTTTAATTGGGCTCATTCTGTTTTCCTAATATGCATATTCACTCCTATGAATTTCCCTCGTAAGACTGCTTTCATTGTGTCCCATAGATTCCGATATGTTGTATTGTCATTGTTATTTAATTGAAGGAACTGTCTGGTTTCTTCTTTAATTTCCTCTGTTACCCATTGGTTATTCAGAAGTGTGTTGTTCAATTTCCATGTGTTTATGAAATTTTTTGAGTTTCTTTTGCTATGGATCTCCAATTTCATCGGACTATGGTCTGATAATATACAGGGGATAACTTCAATTCCTTTGCACTTACTTAAACATGTTCTATGTGTGAGTAGGTGGTCTATTTTGGAGAATGACCCATGTGCAGCTGAGAAGAATGTGTATTCTGATTTTGTGGGGTGGAAGACTCTGTAAGCATCTGTTAAGTTCATTTGTTCAAGAGTTCAATTGAGTTCTAGCATTTCATTACTTATTTTTAGTCTAGTTGATCTATCTATTCATGACAGTGGGGTGTTGAGGTCCCCCACTACAATTGTATTAGTGCATATATGACTTTTCATGTCCATTAGTATTTGTTTTATATAGTTGGGCACACTAGTGTTTGGTGCATAGATATTTATGACTGTCATCTCTTGCTCTTGGATTGTTCCCTTTACAAGGATGTAGTGTCCTTCTTTGTCTCTCTTAATCAGTGTTGGTTTGAAATCTACTTGATCTGCAAAGAGGATAGCTACTCCTGCTTTTTTTCGGGTTCCTGTCGCATGCAGTATTGTTTTCCACCCTTTAACTTTCAGTCTATGAGTTTCCTTTTGCATTAAGTGTATTTCTTGTATGCAGCATATTGTTGGATTTTGCTTCTTGACCCATTCTGCCAGTCTGTTTCTTTTGATTTTTGAATTGAGACTATTAACATTGATGGTTATAACTGAAACGTATTGACTTGTCATTGCCATGACTATTTCTTTTTGTTGGATTCTCCCCCTTTACATTTAATTTCTTGTCATGCCAGATGGATTCATTCTGCTTTGCTTCCTGGGGTTGTGATCCTCAATGTCTGTTCCTAGTATATTGTATAACATTCTTTAGAGTGCTCGTTTGGTATTCACAAAGTTCCTAAGGTGCTCTTTGTCATGAAAGTATCTTATTTCTCCATCCATTTTGAAAGATAGTTTTATAGGGTACACCAATCTGGGTTGGAGACTGTTTTCTTTTAGGGCTTGGAATATGTCATTCCAAGATCTTCTTGCCTTGATGGTTTGTGTTGAGAAGTCTGCTGTGATTCTGATGGGCTTTCCTTTGTATGTGATTTGTTTCTTTTCTCTGACTGCTTGTAGAACTTTGTTCTTCTGCTGAGTTTCTGGAATCTTGACAATTATATGCCTATGTGTAAACATTCTTTGATCAAGGCTATTTGGAGTCCTATATGCCTCACTTATCTGTATGTCAAGTTCTTTTCCCCTGCTTGGGAAGTTTTCTGCCATTATTTCTGTGCAGAGATTATTTTATGTCATCTACACTCTCTCCTGTTTCTTCATTGACTCCAATCAGTCTTATGTTACTCTTCTTTGCATCATCTAGCAGCTGCTGGATTGATTTCTCATGTTCCCTTATAATTTTGAAGCAATTTTTCTTTTCCTGGTCACTAATTGCAATCTTATCTTCTATATCTGAAATTCTGTCCTCTCATTGGCTCATTCTGCTGTGTAGACTTTCAGTGGAGGTTTTCATGTCCTGGAAATCTATCTGCATCTGTTTTATGGATTCCATTTGTTTCCTATGTTGGGATTCCATCATGTTCCTGAGCTCCTCTCTAGATTTATTAATCATGTCTTGCACTAGGGGCACAATTTCTCCTGTTATCTGAGAAATTATTTCTGATTTCATTTTTTCCAGATTTCCTTTTGATGCCACTTCAGTGGGTCCAGGTGGTTGAGTATCAGAGTGTTCTATCTCATTTCCCTTTGGAAACAGCCCAAATGCCCATCAACTGGAGACTGGATCAAGAAAATGTGGTTTTTTAATAAAATGGAGTACTACTCAGCCATAAAAAATGAGAAATTAGAGACATTTATAGCTAAGTGGATGCACATTGAGGCGATACTCTTAAGTGAAATAAAGAGGACACACATGAATAAATACTGAATAGTTTCTCTGGTGTGAGAAACTGAAAGTATAAATAAGGACTAAATGTATAATAGGTAATGTAAAATAGGAAGAAAAGGGGCGAAGAGGAAGGAAGTGATAGGGCTAGGGGAAAGGATAGAAGGGAATGGGATTAATATGAGAAAATGGAAAAATAGGAACAAAATCTTTGTAAATAGGGAGGAATGAAGGGGTTGAAGGGAAGGCTGGGCAAGGGTGAAAAATAAGAACCAAGAGAGACTATGTAAAGGTGCAAATTTCTAGTGATGAATGTCATTATATTGTATACCTAAAATATACCATTGATTAGAATGAATAATCGATAATGTAAAATAGGAAGAAAAGGTCCAAAGAGGTATGGGTAGTGGGAGGGGCAGGGGAAAGGAAAGAAGGGAAAGGAAAAATGATGAGAAATGGAAAAATTGGAAATAAAGTCTTTGTAGATAGGGAAGGGTGGAGGGGGTGAAGGGAGGGCTAGGAATGGGGAAAAAATAAGAACCAAGATGCATCATGTAAAGGTATAATTCCCAATGAGAAATGTAATTGTGTTGTATACCTGCAATGTACCAATAAAAGAATTTAATAAAAAATTATACTTTTCACATAAGTATAAATATAAAAGTGGATATAAACTATATCTCTTCGACATTTGTATATTTCTTTCTTTCTCTCTTTCTTTTTTCTGCAGTAATGGGGATTGGCTCTAGAGCCTTTGTACTGAGGTACATTCCCAGCCTCTTTAAATTTTTTATTTTGTGACAGTCTCACTAAGTTGTTAAGTTGTCCCTACGGGGCTCAAGCTTGGATCCCTCTTTGCTAAGCCTCCCAGAGAGCTGGGATCATAGTTGTGCTCCACCACATTCAGCTTAAATATGTATCTGTAAATTGAATTCCAGAACACAAAACAGTAACATTTGACTTGAATAATATTAATTTAATATCATTTCTTGAAGATGGAACTAAGTGCTATAGTACAAGTTCTTTTACTATCTTCTGAGTTTGGTGTAGCCACGTGTTATGTGTTACTTTAAATGTTCCATTGTTTAAAATTTATCTGAATTAAATTTAAAACCACATGCTTGAAGACATCATCAACATTTGAAATTTTCATCTTTTCTCAGCCTAAATTTTAGTTTTAATACGATGATGCTGACTCTCTGTTAAAAAGGAAGACAAACATGAGCACAGACCTGATATAAATGTTTAGTGAAAGGATTCTCTAAATGACCAAGAAACACATCATTAACTTTTTAGATAATCATCTAAAGAAATGAAAACACAGAATTAAAATATTTTGATAGAAAATTTGCAAATCTCACAGAAGAACTCCATAGATCGCAGTTAAGAAAACTTAACAAGTATTTGTTGAAATTAGGTAATTATTTCTTAGAGGACAGGAGGGACAGTGTAAGACAATAGTCAAGTAATTTTCCTGATAAATTCCATGAAACCTACCAAGTGGAATGCATCACTTTCTGTTCTATACCCTTTTCCTCCAAGCAAAAGATATTTCCTTCCCAGGGCAATAAGGGCCCTTCCTGGCATACATATTACTCTGAGAATTCAGAAACTTTGACTTGGAATTCTGAATCCCAATGGTTGTGGGTGTAAAATGAAGTAATTTATGTGTCATGGCTAATTAAGATTACAGTATTTCAAGGCACTTAAAATTCAAGTTCAAAGAAATCGTAGTGCTTTGGTCTGATAGGTGGTGTCAAGGTGCCCTTCAGAGGGCTTCCTGCCTACATAAATAGGCATGCAGTAGCTCACTCACTGTACCCTATAATTAAAATAAAACTTCACTCAGACTTCTTTTGAGTACCATGTTTTTCAAACAAAATATAGTTATTATTTGGTGGAATTTTATTAAAAAGTGGAAAGCTTCTGTGGAATTTATGATCTTTTCATTAGAATTTGGCTTTGATTGAGCCATATTTCCAATGTAGGCAAAAAATAAAATATGAATTAAAAGGAAGGAAGAACAAATTACACAGAGAAACAGTGTAAATTTATCTACCCAAGCTGAAGATACTCATTTTTATGACCCCAAAATGTTTTTTCTCTCTGGCAACATATTTTGATTATAGTGTAATCTTACTCTGAAGTGATGTATATACCACAACAATGTGCACACATGTGCACAAGAGGTGGGTATGAGAAACCTTGTAGAAACAATATACTTAATAGTAAAAATGGAAACAATAAAATGTTCATCACATACAATGATCAAGTAAATGTGTTATATTCTTATAATGGAAAACAACACAACACTGAAACTAAATAATTCATAACTACACAGAATGTGAGTGGATTCCATAAACAATATTGACTGAAAAACACCAGACACCAAATAATACATTCTTTGTGATTTAATTTATATTAAATTTAGAATAGGTAGACTAATCCATCATGCTAGATGTCTGCCTAGTGGTTTCTCTGAGGGAAGGAGGACTGATAGATTAGGCACGAGAGGGTTTCAAAGTGGTAGCAAAACTTGATTTCTTGACCAGTCTTTGAGTGATTGTTCATGGCTAAGCTCCTTAAACATTTGAAATTTCACTTGTGAAATGGCATTATGTTCACCTCAAGAGGTCACTGTAAGGATTAGATAACAGTGTGTCTAAGTGATGAACATTTTACCTGATATATAACAAATGTTCCAACAGCTGTAATTGTCACTTACTATTATTATCAGTATTAAACTATGCATTCGATACTTTCTGAAAACTTTTATCATTAACCATGTTCTCAGAAGTGCTTTTACTGAATCCACAATTGGTACTATACAATTCTCAAACACTAAGTTATTTTCCTGGAAATAGCCTTGTGAGAGCAAATGTTCCATTACTCTAAGGATGCCATTTATTGACAAAGTTTATTACAGCACCTAGGTTCTCTTAATAAGTACCTACAAAAGTTATCTTTCTTTCTTTGTAGGGAAGGGTGGAGGGGGGGAAGCACCCACAGGTAATGGGGAAAAAATAAGAACCAAGATATATCATGTACAGGTACAAGTTCCCAATGATAAATGTAAAGGTATTGTATACCTAAAATGTACCAATAAAAGAATTTAAGGAAAAAAAAGTTATCTTTCTGATCTCAGTATGGGAATAATTGTACTGCCCCTGAACAACTGATGTTGATTATTGTCCATTTTCAATCTTATACATATTGTGAATCCTATAAGCAAATACATCTTTCTTTCAAATAGCTTTCTATTTAGATATTAAAAATCTTGGAAACAAATCTGTGCTCTAACATCATCTGATGTGCAGAAACAGTATGTCTTTTCTGGATGAATTCCATTTTCCATATTCACTTGTTCTCATTTTGTTTTTCCCTCATTTTAAAAGGTAAATTAGCTTAATTTCTTTTTAGAGAAAGATGGAGGAGTCTAAATGAATAAATACAAACAAATAAATGGCATTATGTTGAATTTAGTTGTATAAATATCTGCCAAGACAGTTATATTCGCATAGTTGACATTCCATTTTAAAGTAAGTGAACAAATAAGTGATTTGGCACTTCCAATGCCCTCATAAAGAAGTGGAACTTGAGCAAGGTTTTAGAAAAGCAAAAGCCTGTGGCAAAAATAATAGACTGGCATATACTAAAATTAAGGAATAGGAGAAGCAAAAATGGTGCCAAATCAGTATGGCACTGTGGTCAACAGAACATTCCAAAAAGAGCTCTGAAGAGCTGGCAACAGATATTTGTTGACGGTCATAATGGACCAGGGTTATAGCAGTGAACACAGAGCAGAATGGATAAATCCAAGTGGAAAATTAATAGTCTTAGTAACAAATTACACAGCAAGTACCAAAAAGGATGAGAAGCCAGGAGTTACTTCAAGATTATTTTTGGTTCAGAATAGACTTGGAGTTTGAGGGAGAGCAAGCGGAAAAAGCAATATTCCAACAGCTTGTAAGACATATTTAGAAGTCTAGGAAATTAATTCTTTATTGCAAATCATTTACAAACTTTCAGCCTGTGAATTCTGATGACTTAGACCTTGCATTTTATACTTTAGATCAATGGAATATCAGAATTAGAGTAAAGCAAAGACTAGCAGGGAATGACCAATTGATAGAGCAGGAGGAAAAAAATAATCCATTGTGGTTTTAGTACTTTAAAAACAAAACAAAATATAAAAACATGGTTTCTGCTAAGAAAACAAATCAATGAAACTATTGTTAAAATGATCTACATTTCAGTATTTTTTTATAAATTTATGTACTCCAAACTATTAGTATTAAGCATATTCAAAGCACAGTGATGGGCAAATTGGAGCTAAGTCTCTGACCTATCAGAACTTATATTTGGGGAAGAGAAGCCTAGATAAATACCTATATATGAAAAATAATTTGTATTTCTCATAAATAATTTGTGTTTCTCTTAAAATAATTTGTATTTCTCTTAAAATTTTTGATAAAATGGCTTACTTTATCTCTTATGCTATAGGAAAATACTGTCCACAAAATACAAGCTGCTATCAATGTAATTTTTCATAGATTTAAAATCACATTACTATTTCACAAAGCAGCATTACTAAAATAATGAATACTTCTTCCTTATTGATTTTTCTAAAAATAGCTTTCTTTATTTCATTCACAGTTCATCTATAATTGGGAAAGGAAATCTACTAAATTGATAAATTCTACAAGAGGGGAATATATCTTGATATGAAGTGTTATTACTGTTGACAGTCCAATAAGAGAGACACGATGGAAGAATTTATGGAAGTTCTTGAAATTGGCTGAAGCAATTTTTAACACACTGTATTTCATTCTTGGACAAAACTGAAGCCATATTTCTTACATCACTTTTTAGAGGTCAACATATAACAAGCAGTAGAGATTTGTCCAAAAGCTACTTGGCATTATCTAATTTCATCAAATTTTAAAAACTTAAGTAAATTTGAGTAGGGGAACTTCTAATTGAGATGTCTAGCATTTTAATAATTCTAAGAAGTTTATTTTACCGGGTGCCTGACAATAACATTCTATAGTTGCCTAAATGCCTTAGTTTTCAAAATGCCTGTTAGGAGTGCTTGGTACTTATAACTTAATGAAGCACTGTGGGTTTGCTGGACAAATAAGAAAACCTTCCTTAGCCAAGGGAATTTGATTTATATAAGGGGTGATCAAAAATACAGTGAATATCTCATTTTTGGTAGATGTATTACAGTGAAAGACACATTGCCATTAATTTCCTTCAAAACACTCCCCTTTGTTTTAAACACACTTATCCCATCATTCTTGACACTTCCTGAAGCAGTTCTGCAAGTCATCTTTTGTGAGTGTCTTTAAGAGATGTGGTAAAAAAAAAAATGGTGAATGCTTCTGGCAAGTGCCATCCAATTGAAAGGCAGGCTTGTAAAAACATTATAGTGTGTACTCATTCACATTATTCACTTGATCTGGCACCATGCAACTTCTGGTTTTCCTCAAAAATCAAAATGCCCATGAAAGGTAAACATTTTGAATCAATTCAGAACATTGAGGAAATCATCACACTGGTGGCAACTTAAGAGTTATGAAAGAAGACTTCTAAAACTGCTCCAGAAAGTGGCAAGAATGATAAGATAACTGTATCCACAGTGAGAGGGAGTATTTTGAAGTGGATTAATGGCAATCTGTTTTTTACTGTAACAAAATTTTAAAAAGTAAATAACATATTTTCTGTCATACTGCATATACACTCACTTGTTCTGACTTTCAGTTTCTCAAATCTTTCCTTGGATTTTTTTTTCATCTTTTTGTTTTTTCCTCTTTGAAACAAGTTCCTCTAGAAAAACTGAAATAACTTCCTTCATTATTTACTCAGCCTTAACATAGTTGTTCTCCTTTTCTTTGCTCTAATTTTTCTTTGTTTGAAATGGCAGTATCAGTGAATTCTTTCACTCAGTGGTTCTGAGGGGCTCAGGTCAGAGTTACAACTTGATGCTGAGATTTAGAGAATGCATTTTTAAGCATATTATCTTCATTTTGAAGGTTAAAAAGCTTACTTTAAGTCACTTTCCCAGAGTTACAATGTTTTGAGTTCAAAAATCATATACAAATACTTTTGTGCACAAACAATGAATCCTTTCCTTTTAATTCCTATTCTTCTAACTTTGGCATGTTTTCTGGCTATAGAGCTTTATCCTTATTTTTGTCTATACGTCCAGCACTGTAACCCATGTATATTTGAGGTCAAATTTAGTCCAGAGTACCCTGTTAGTTGAAAAAATAATGCTAATATTCTAAGCACAAAATAAATCATCATGGTTTTGTAGCTTAAAAGTGATCTTGATGTACTATTAATTTTTAAATTATTTCAGTAGATACAGTATTTGTATTTTTTACTTCACTTTTGAAAACAGTATTTATTCCTCAGAGATTTTTGTCAGGCTAAAACTTTTCTTGCAGTACTTATATCATAATGAGTTAGATTATTTGGAAAAATTACCCTGTGTTTGCTCACATGTAATACCTTCCTGGTTGTTACTCCTGCAAACATTCTAAATACCATCCCCAAATCATGTGTATCATCCAATATGTTGTTGACATATATGTAGTAATTGTTCTGCAGGTGTTTGTTTCAATCTCAGAGAAGAAAAGGGAGCACCCAATTGGCTAATTTATAAAGAGAGATTTCCCCCTAAATGTTGAGAATGATTTTGTTCATGCAACTCTCATAATTGGATAGCATCAATGAGGTACACAGTTCATTAAATATAATTCATATCTAGCCTTTATGTTTCTAATTTCCTGCCCATTTGTACCTGTCTATCCTCACCCAACTGGACAGGTGACAAACTCACAGGCCAGAAGGTGTGTCAGGTAATATATTTTAAATGTATGAAGTGGTCCAGGAAAATGAACATGTGCTTCTGTTTGAGTGATGGTAGCAAAGACCTGGAGAAGGCTCAGGTGTCTAAGGAGCGGCTGTGAATCAGCCCTACAGAAAGAAATGTGAATAAATCCTCTGATTTGCTTCAAGCTAAAAACATGACTATTTAATTTTGAAATATCATGATTTCTTTTTAGCACTTGATGAGGTAATTTTTTATTAACTTTACTGGCCATGTTGGTGAGTCACTCCCCGTCCACTTGTAGGTAGCTGGTCCTTTTCCAAAGCCTCCCTCTGGCAACTCTGATCTCTTAGAGTTTTCTCAGAATGTAGCATATGGTCACAGCTCCAGGTTGGCTTCTGTCGTTTTTCTTCCTGAATGCCCTTCATCACCCATTCACTCAACAATGCTTTGTACACGTATACTTAATGCAGTGGCTCAGATTGTTTTGTCTTTTGGTCACTTTGCTTGGTGCCTTAAGGTCTTTAGGTGAAGTTGGCTCTTAGGGCTCAAGCAGGGGTTGTAGAGACCGAAGCCCATGTATGGAGTCCGTGTATGGCCCATCCTCTACTCAAAATTCTTCCTTCTGGCTCTCAGGTCCCTCATGACCTTGCACAGCTTTGCTCTATTTTTCAAGTTTCCATATTCTAGCCTTTTCCTTACTTGCTCTGACCCTGTTTCCTGTCCACATCACCATCCATTCAACCTGTTTTCTCTATCGCTTAGTTTCTTCCAGAAGGCAGGGACAGTGTGCCTCCTCCTTGCAAGTGACTGTACTTTAAATGGGCCTCCCACAGGCCACATCTCAAAATGAGTAACCCATCTACATTGAGAATATTTTTTACCCAGGCAAGCAGCGTTTGAGGACTCTGATACCAGCTGCATTCCATAATGTGCCATATTTTGAAATGTTAGATGGTATGTTAATTAGCCAGGGCTGCCATGCCAAAGTAGCATAGATGGGATGTCTTAAACCACAAACATTTACTTTCTTCCAATTCTGATGGCCAGAAGTCCAAAATCCAGGTATCAGTAGCGCTGATTTCTTTTGAGCCTTTCCTCCTTGGTTTGCAGAAGGCTATCTTCTCCCTGTTCATTACATAGTTTTTCTTTTGTACCCATCATGGTCCTAATCTCTTTTTATAGGGACACCAGTCATATTAGATAGGGCCCACCTTAATCATCTCATTTTAACTTAATTATCTCCTTAAAGATACTATCTCCCAAAACATTCACATTCTGATGTATTGGGAATTAGAACTTCAACAGATAAATTTTAGAGGGCATTTTTTTTTCCAGCCCGTAACAAATGGGAAGGTCACATTCTCAAATTCATCATTTCCCTTCTATTGTACTTCATATGGTAGTCATGTCAGTGGTGACTAACGAAGAGATCAGGTCAGTAGGTTAGGTGATCTGTTTCATTTATCTTTGCAGCCCCAGGCACATGCACACATAGGCCTGGGAAATTGTTCTGCTCCCGCCAAGCTATGTTTAATGTAACCCTGGGGGGCTGGTTTACAGAGCTCGTGAAATGAAACGTGACTTACACTTGTTTCACATCGTGGAACTCTTCGCTTTCCACAATTATTTTTGATATGATTCTGTGGTCATCTGTGTTCTCGAATCTGAACTGAGTTTAGCTCCATAGGATAATCCTTTCTACTGAGATCTGGTATAAATTGTTTTTCTGAAATAAGTTATCTGTAATAAATATCCAAGCAGCTTCCCCTAAAAATAATATAATTAATATACTATTTACTAAGAATCAAATAAGGTATTGCTGTTATCTAAAACTACTTTCCTTTATGTTCTTAAAAATATTAAATGCTTAATTAACTATGTTTGCATTATTAATAATAAAACATGTTGAACTTTTCCCCTTATGTAAAATATTCATTTCTATACTCAGAGTGATCTATCTGTATGAATAAGAAAAAAATAGATTGCTGTAATCACTTATCTTTTTTGCTGTGATTTAATATGATGTTAGTACAGTTCATTCCCAAGGGTCTCTAAGTCATCATTGTTATTGGTTATTAAATACGAGTGAGGTGTTATACTGATGAACAATTCATGTTATTGCTTCATTAAGGCACATACAAATATAGCACAAACCTCTCCTGGTAAAATAAATACACTCACTGGCCTAAAAACAATCACAGAAACACACCAAAACCTGGAAAAGTGCTTAACTTTGGATTGCAGGAATTTGGATAATTTTAGTTTTCCTCTTTTATGCTTCTTCTGTATTTTTAATAGAATGAAGTGTTTTGGTTCTATAATCAGAAAAATACCAAGGTAATTTGTTTTTAAAAGAGAATAAAAATATACAAATGATAGGTATAATAAAATGCCAAATGAAATGTATTTAGCCAATTATTTTATGGTCGACTTGTTTTTCTAAAGTGGCAAAACTTTATATGACCTTAAAATGGTTGAATTAAATTCTACTGAGACAGAGATTGAAGGATATTTGAGCATGAACATACACACATGAGGTAATCATGGGCAAAGAAAATGTACCCACAACAAAGTCCCACAGATTTGCATAGTTTACACAAAGGCAACCATGCTCTGGTTCAAAGAGAATCTTTTAAGACCATGCTTTATGATTTCTTGTCACCACATTATACTTACCAGATTTATAGGCGGAAATCCCAGTTTTCCTCTTTACAGGACATGGATGAGATCTACCTCTTCCTCCATATTTGTTAGAGTTGTACAAGCTCTTAAAGAACAACAACAAAAAAAAGAAGACAGAAATAGAATGCTCTAAAAGCTATCTCATAGAGTTATAAAACATTGATTTGTGTAGACCTGCATTAATCTGGTAAGGAAATGTTTCAGGGAGAGAAACCTGAGAAAGGAACAAATCAGAACTGAGTGCCAGACATAACTATATACCCTGAGAATATCACTGGAAATTAGACAAGAGTCCTGCTTTTGTGGGGCTTATAATCTAACAGACAAGATAGATAATAAATAATAGGTAAAATCATTATCCAATTAATATAAACAATAGCATAATCACAATTATTTCACGGTTACACAAAGTAATAGCGCTTAGTACTATGAAGCTAAGATTGTTTTTGAACATAAATACTCATTGTATGTCTTACATAGGTTGGGTAGGATGGTTAAGTCTTACCTCTCTAAGTAAAAGATTGGATATTCAATTAGAAATTCAAATAATACAAATGAACATCCATTTAGAAATTCTAATACTTGAAAACTAGCTACAATGAGAAGAACCAATTACTAACTGGCTAAAAAGAACTTTTTATCCGGGCTGTTTTTTTTCTTCAGATTTATTTCATCTTTAATCATGAACATACAAGTAATTATTCTGCATTTAGTTTCTGCGGTATCTTTGACCTTGTTGGAAATGTCAGAAAATTGCTTAACCTTTACTCAGCCCCCTATAGAGCCATTATAAACCCATTTTGTGAAAGTAACAAGTAGAAGGATGGGTGGAAAAAAGAAAAGCAAATTTTGTCACTTGTAAAATATGCCCAGATCCAACCTTCACTAACCTCATTGTGTAAAACATTGAGAATATTATTAAGAGAAAGCTTACAAGTATAAATATACTTATTCTCAATGAAATCAACACCATCCAACTGATTTGTAACTACTCCCTTAATGCTGCTATAAACTTTATTGCAGTGAAAACACTGATTCTACAGATTGCTTCCCTCTTCCTCAGGATGTGTTTGACCTTTGTGACATTGTCACTATAAATCTCATGGCCCAACAACCCCTTGTCTGCAAGTGATTTCAAGCACTATCATAAAAATGAAACAGACAGACTTAATTTGAGTTCCAGACTTGAGGAAACTCAACTAAAATATTAGCATAATTTCACTGAGGATGGAGGAAATTGTTAAAATATGTGTATTAGAGAGGGTCTGCAATTCCATCCATCTTTTTTCTGGCTCTTGGGTGCCACCCAGTGATTAGTTTAATGGCAGATTTCCTAAGGGTCAGTGGTGTACAGATAGTCACAGAAGAGCAGGGACAAGGAAGGATATCAGGGCCCGTGTGAGAGGCCATAATACTAAATTTAATTTAACAAATAAAAAATACACTCTTTAATTTTTATCTCATCCAGAAAAACCTGACCACTGATGATGTGGACCTTTCATGCATTCAGACATTGCAGATGATCTTATCTGTGAGTTAATAAAATCAGATCTTTAAAACAGGCTGAGAACCCAGCCAGCCAGTGAGAAGAGCGACAGAGCAAATCTCCAGCACATAGCAGGCCTCCACTCCTAATCCTCTCTCCTGCCCCAGTGCTCCACTGCCTAGTTCCTCCCCTAAACCTAAGACAGAGCTTGCAAAAACTCAGCTTTACCACTACAAAGGTGGTAAAGTAGGCCTATTTCTGTCTCTCAATTGTACTACTCTTTTTTATACTGTTAGTTCATGGGTGTGAGGAAAGGAACAAAATTTCCATTAGTCTCACATTCTACAAAAATCAACAGTTGTTCCAAGTGTTTATTGTTTTGGTAAAGTAGGTTCTTTTCTTTCTCCTCAATTATTGACACATTTAATAACATTATCACAGATATGTGCCATTTTTGTGGTGAAGCAAGAGATACTAAAATCAATAGGCTTTCACTTTCCTCAGTCATTCACGGATTTTCCCTTAGAACCCAAATAATAATCGTTTGCTGAAACCCTTCACAATTTTGCGAAAACCACAAATATCCTCCGCGATTTTAGGGGGAGCCGAAGGTTCTCAAGTAGCCAATCGGAGAGCGTTATTCCGTTCTCCTTGCTGCTGATTGGCTGCTGACCTGTAACCCATCTCCAGCAGATGCACCCGCTTTCCCACATCATAGCAAATTGCTGTACCTGCCGGGTAGCTATCTCGAGTATTCTCGTTTTTCGTTTTTTTTTGTTTTTGTTTTTTTCTGGGATTGGCTGTAAGATGCTTCCAAAATGCCCTGCACCTTCTGAGGCGTTATTAATGCAGCATTTTATTAAATTAAATTACATAACTGTGGGAGACATAGCATATTTAGGGTTTAAACTATAAAAATAGGTATTTATAGGCACTTTTCTGACCTGATCTGAAATTCATGGGTTTTTGTTTTACAATTCATAGGTGCTCTACAAACATAACCCCTGCGAATTTTGGAGGTCCACTGGATTTATTTTACCTTGTATCTCATCTCCCTGCACTAAGACGTAGATCTTGTACAGATGTATAAAGGTAAGGTCTCAAACCATGATGCTTTCTCCCTGCCCAGCTGCCTTCATGGTGGTTTGTAAGAGATGACTAGAAGGAAAAAGAAAGAGACATGCTCCAAAGGAGTAGGAAGGTGAATAAGGTGGTGGGGAGAGGAGCAGAATCTAGAGGGATGCGGAGAGCCTGCTTGAGTCCCACTCCATCGCCCACCCTCCTCCCTGTCTCTTCTTCACTTTCCTCACTTTTCCTTCACTCTTCTCATTTTCTCATTTCCTTTGTCCTCTCACTTTGCCCTGGGTCCACAACTTGGCTGAATAAAGCAAACAGGTTGTTGTTGGTAATAATAATGGTGGCAGTAAGCCCCAATGTTGACCTGAGGGACATGGGGACAGCAAGCAAATCTGTAGGAACCAGGAAGCACAAAGATGTCTGTGTGTGGTAGGTGTTAGGAAAAGTAGATACAGACACAAGAAAATTCACCTCAGAAGAAATCCTCAGACACATCCCACAGTACCCAGAGTGGCCTGCCATTGAATCCCACTTGACTTAGCAGGGACCCAGGGCTTCTCTCTGCCATTACTCACTCCCATCTGCCATTTTCTTCCACTAGTTTTTGTCACCCCTTTAAGAGGAAAGGGGGAAGAAGGGAGAACCAAATTTTCAGGCCCTTTCTGTTACATGTTAAGAAGACTGCCTTGCCAAAAATTAACTAATATTAATAATTAGGGCCTTATCTTGGTCCATGAAAGAGTGCCTGCAGACCCCTATGAATTCTTGGTTCACTGTGATGTCATACATAATAAGGAGGAAGAGTGAATACTTTGGGCTTTGCAGAGTCAAACCTTAAATGGATGCATATTGAGGTCATACTCTTAAGTGAAATAAATAGGACACACATGTGGAAATACTGAATAGTTTCTCTAGTGTGAGACACTGAAAGTGTAAATAAGGATTCACATGATTAAAATGAATAATTGATAATTTGAAATAGGAATAAAAGGTCCAAAGGGGTAGGGGAAATGGGCGGGGAAGGGGAAAGGAAAGAAGGGAAAGAAAAAATTATGAGAAAAGAAAAAAATGGAAACAAAGTCTATGTAAATAGGAAAGGGTGGAGGGGGTGAAGGATCCGCAGGTAATGGGGAAAAAATAAGAACCAAGATACATCATGTACAGGTACAAGCACCCGATGATAAGTGTAAACGTATTGTAAACCTAAAATGTACCAATAAAAGAATTTAAGCCAAAAAAATATATATATATATATAATAAAAAGCTTTAGAAGATGTTTTACAAATTTTCAAGAAGGAGCTAGATAAAGCTGTACTTTATACCACTTAAATAAAAATTGACCGCAATGATCATCACTGCTATTCTAATTTTCGGTGTTGTGTTGCAATAGTGGACTTTAATGAAGAATGGTATATGCCAGGTTGATGCTGAATTTCTCAGCTCAACCTGTGATCACAGGCTAATTTGGTGGTGCCTGAACCTCACCTGTACTCTAGAAACAGATCCATCTCCGAGAGGCAAGGAGGCCAGGAACTGGCTCACTTTGGAAGTGTTCAGGTCTCTATGGGCCCAAATGGACAGCTGTAAGATAGTTCAGGAAAAGCACATTAAATTGAATAAAACAATTAATAGTAACTAACACCAGAGTTGATAAATATGGAGTGAGACAAACCTGATTTTATGTCCTAGGTCAGCTACTTTAAAAGAAGATATTTACCTTCCTCGTGCTTGTTCAAATATCACCATATCAAAGAAGCCTTTCTTGATCTCTCTTTTCCTTTCCCTCTTCTCTCTACTCTCGCCTTATTCTTCTTCCCAGCACTGATGATGACTAGATCCATTGTTTATATATTTGGTTCCTGGTAGTTTCTACTAGCTAAAATGCAAGCTCCGTGAGAGTAAGGCCTTGTAGTAGTCACTTCCCCATCGCTAGGGCAAAATACTCAACACCTGCAATCTAGAGGAGAAGTTTACTTTGGTTCACATTTCAGTCCATGGCCAGCCAGCTTCAAGGGAGAAACAGCATGGAAATGGCATATATTGGAAGAAAAGCAGCTCATGTCATGGCCATCAGGAAGCAGAGTTAGGGGAGGACCTGGGGAAGAAACTATACCCTTCTGGTGAAGCCCCCTGTGAGTGACTAGCTTCTTCAGACCAGGCCCCACTTTCCAACATCACAGTCAGCTACAGACTCTTCCATGGACTAATCTATTGGTGAATTTACCACCCCCATGACTCAATCACTTTCCAAAAGCTCCACCTCCAAACACGAGACTTTTGGAGGACATTTTAGATCTAAACCATAATGAGCCTTTTCTAGGTTCACATAATAAACATTCACTAAATTAGATGGGCTATGTCCTTATACATAGAAAATACTTGTTTTAGCCCATTTTGTGCAACTATAACAAATTGCTCAGGACTGGGTAAGTGTAGTAAGTTCCTGACTTAAGGATGAGTTCCATTCCAGGAGAATATTGATAAATCAGATTCATTTGTAAGTCTGACAAAGTGAGTCTTATACACATTTAACACAAATGTATAATATATGTTGCTTTGCGATTCCTAGCAGTCCCCTCCACATCACCACTGCTTTTCCTCTTGCTTCCAGACATCCTGGGCTCTGACTGAGTGCTGTACAACAGTACACTATCGCACTATACAGTAAGCACACAGCAGCACAACTGTGACAATGTCTGGCAGACACATGAGCTGCTTCTGAGATTTGTTCACATTTAAGTATGTTCATAATAGAAGGTCTGGGCATATCTGTGAAACTTTACAATCGAATGTTCAAATGCTCCAAAGTCAAGGACTTATTATAATGAAGAACAGATATATCTTGAGTCTGGAGTCTAGAAGTTCAAGATTGAGAGACTCACCTCTATTGAGAACCAGAATACCATGTTGGAAGATGGAAGGGCAAGAGAGCCCAGGCATTCAAGACTCTGACAAGGAGGCCAAACCCAGCCTTGTATCAGGAACCCACTCCCTTGATAACTAACCCACTCCTGTGATAACAACATTCATTCATGAGCATACAGCCTCTGAGACTTAATCACCTCTTAAATGTCCCACCTTTCGACATACTCTGGGGATTAAGTTTCCAGAACATGAACTTTGGGAAATATGCCGAAACCATAGCAGCACTTTATGCAATTTCCACACCAATAACAGGGAGAAGAGCTTTGCTTCTGGGCAGCTGTTAGTGTTATGTTCTTTAAGATCTATTGCTACAAGCACCAAAGCTATCATCAAATTCTGTTACATTTCATGGATGACTAGGATGATCTGTAAATTAATTTGTTCACACAAAACTTTTTCACTATACATAGAGGTTACTCTAATACTCTAATACTCTTATCTCTGAGCCTTAATTTTTTTCTGGAGCTAGACTTCTCCTGAGGCCAGAACACTGACTCATCTTGAATCCAGGTTGAAAAGCTGATGTGTACTTCATAATAAAAAGACTCTTCTTATTTTCCATGGCTTTTTGTTGAGGGAAAACTACAGCAAAATTTTTATTTTTAATTATAGTGCCAGAACCCCTTGTTCTAGTCCTTACTCAAACCTCTTGTTGTAATAGAAAAGGAATAAATGAGTGAAGAATGAAGTCACTATACTATGTACTTGTCTTAAGCAGCCAGGCAGCCCTAAATCTGGATCGAGTTGGCCAAGGTACCTACTGATGTACTTTTCTGCCAATTGGAAACTTTTCATTCATGTGGACAGAGATCCAACATCCATCTCATAAAACAAGTGTCTACACGGAATCCTTAAGTTAGTAGCACTGCTCTCTCAGATGGTTAATTATTTGCCTCAGAAAGATGAGGTGTGATTGTGACAATCCGGCAAACTTCTACTCTCAAGATCTTAAAATTTAACTGAAGGCTGACAGAGACAATGTGCCTGGAATCTGGATATTATAAATAACCAGCGCCTGACTTTATCTTAGTGCCTTATGTCTCTGATGAAAGGAGAAGCACTGTGAAGTGCTTTAGCTGAGTTATCAGAATCACAAATTCATTCTGCAAAACTCATAAGAGTTTTTGGCCAAGCCTTCTTTATTCATTCTGTGGAAAAATAACATGCCTTTGACAAAGTAATGATTCTTCTAATCTTTGCTTTTAAACCAAGAAATCCCATATGCCAAGACAAAGCAATGGTCACCTTCAGCCAGTGCAGTTTATCTGCAAATGGAATATTTTTTGGCCAAAGAAACTCCCACTTATCATTTTGTGGTAAACTTAACCTACACTATATTTTCATAGAAAACATAAGATACAGAAGCTCAGAGTCTTGAATTATCATGACATTTGGTTAAACAAATGGATCAGAATTCATTTTAATATTAAAATGTCCAATGATAGTGGCAATCATATCCTTTATATTCAGTGGCAGATTGATTCAGCACATTTGTATGTGTTACTGTTCTTTAGAGTTATGGATGTCATATAATCAGAAGACCCAAGTCAAAGATACAGCAGAGAGTTTAAAGGGTTTGTTTTTAATTGCTCTGAATTTTAAGATGAGGCCTTGGAAGTAACCACAGGGCTTTTCTGATTCTGACAAAAATAGTCTTGTCAACTTGTGCTTCAGTCTGTGATCCTAATCCATTATTTTTTAAACAATGAGTGATATGTATTTTTTAAAACCTGTGTGGCAAAACATCTTACATGTACTAGGACAAGTACCTCTTTTATTTTCTTGGTAGTGCTAAAATGTGTGGATAACCACACATTTCACATTTAAGACCTTGGGTATCTCTTTTCATAAAAATATTGTTTTATAATAAAACAAAGTGATTATAGATGAGAACCCAAAGTTTAAATATATTTTAAAGATGATTTCAAAGAAATTTTCACCTTACTTACCTTCATGCTATGCTCCTGACCTAGGATCTCCATGGCCCTCCCTCTGGCATGGGGACCCTTGGTGGGGAAGGCTGAGAAGCACCATTTTAGGCCAGATAATCAGGGATAAGAAACTTTACTGTGTTAACAGACTTAGGAGTGAAAGGCCACTTCACAGTCTAGAATTTCTCATTAGACTGGTAAGTCCAACATCATGGACTACCTTTTTCCTATAGCTAACAACAAGGCTCTCCAATGGTTGCCTTTTGTGGAAGAAAAATATGTTGAAATTAAATGGTGCCGGCAGGCCAGAAGTGCCTAGTTTGTTTTATCAAAGGTATATCTGCGGTTTGTCCCCTCTCTCCCTCCCTATCTTTTTTTAACTTTATTTTTATTAGTACATACTTGTAGCACATAATTTCTACATTCATGCTGGAGAGTTGGCACATGTACATAACATATCTTAATTCTTTTTTTTTTGTCAAGCAAAAATCAATTGTTTGGGAGCAGTGATCTAATAATATCCCTAGCGGTTCCTAGTGTAGTTCTAATTTTGCTGTTTTATTTTTCCAGTGATATTTCAAAGCCATGAAGAACTTTCTAAAATATTTATATGAGCTTATTTCCGGCTAATACTGTAACAGTCACACAGTTGTCTTGAAGAAACTTTAAATTCATTAGAGCACTAGATCTTTGCTTCTACTCTACTAAGGGGTTGGAACCTTTTTCTTTCTTTTCTTTTTTTTTGGAGGGGGGAGGGTACCGGGGATCGAACTTGGGACCTTGTGCTTGCGAGGTAGGCAGCGGAACTACTGAGCTAAATCCCCAGTCCTGGAACCTTTTTCTGTAGAAAGCTGATGGCAAATGTTTTAGGCTTTGCAAGCCATGAGGCTTTTGCCACAACTATGTAACTCTACTACAACAGAGTTACTGACAGAAAACAGTGACAGAGTATATATAAATAAATGGGTGTGGTTGTGTTTCAATAAAATTTTATAATTATTAATATTAAAGTATTAATAACAATATGAGGGCAGATAGGAGAGGAAGCAGATTTTTTGGTTGATTCCTGCTTTATGCTCTTGTTTGAAAGATTCCACTGTCATCATTCGCATCTGCATACTCAGTTTTCTTCTATTCCTGTCCAAATAATCATTAAGTCTTGACTTCTTTTTTTTGTTTTTAACCTCCTATATTAGTGTCCTAGGTAATGTTATAATGATAGAAAATCACAGTAAAGTTGATAGCTTAAAAAAATAAATACTGGGCCAGGGATTTAGCTCAGTGGCACCACACCTGCCTTGCAAGTACAAGGTCCTGAGTTCAATCCCCGGCACCAAAATAAATAAATAAATAAATAAATAAATAAATAAATAAATACATACATACATACATACATACTGACTGCCTTACTAGAGGCTAGAAGTTCTAGATACTGGGAAATCTAAGTGTCATCAGGGCCATGGTCTCTGTGAATGCCCTAAGTATAGAGTCTTTCTTGCTACTTGCTGGTTTTTTCCTGCCTTCATTTGTTTGCCAGCAATCCTTGGCATTCCTTGGCTTGCAGCTGCATTGCTTCAATCTCTGCCTCCATTATCACATACTTTCTCTCCTGTCCCAAATTGCCTCCTTCTTACAAAGACTACAGTCATATTGGATTTAGAGCTTACCCTAATCTAGTATGACCTCATCTTAACTTTAATAAATCTTTAAAGACTATTTCTAAATAGTGTCACCTTCATAGGCTCTGGGTACAAATAAATTTGAGGGGAACACTTCTTATTTTTCTGATCTTTCCCCAATTTTCATCTAGGCTACTACATACCACCCTAATTTAGATCTTTATCACTACTCATTTTTCATCTAATTATTCCAACAGCCTCACTGAGTGACCTTTCTAAATTACAAATGTCACCATCTTTTTCTCTTTTTAAAAATCCTTTTCATCCCTGTCACCTCAGCAGTGATTCACAAGGATTTTGCCAATACACATGATGAATGTATTCACCAATCAGGTTTGCTGAGATGATGTGCAGACTGGCTAAACTCCATTCCTTCCTTTCCACTTAATTAATTGAATATATTTCAATTTATATAATGAAATGTCATTTACATTATTACTATTGACATATTACCTTCAATTCACTGCTGATAATACCAAACAGTGCTTTCCAACTTTATGGCTATAAATCACTAGTCTTCGGGAGACAAATTTCTTTATGACAGGACCTTGCCGGCCACTCCTTTTGCCCTTTGTCTTCTAGCAGACATTGATCACCTGCACTGTATCTCATTATTATTTGCCACATAAAATTTTTCGCTTTCTTTTGGAAGAAGACATGAGTTCTGCCTTCACACAATTTAAAGATGCCACAATCTCACCTTATTTGAAGGTATTTGAAGGAGTTCCATTGGTGTAGTTGGACAAGTCTGCTGGGTATAAAATCTCTTTTAGGAATAATGTGACAGGAATTTGAAATCAGGTCTATCCTGGGAAAAATGGGATACACGGTGCCCCCAAGTAATCATAGAAATATATCAAAAAGTTTTTTTTTCTCAAAATCTGTTATTTCCAAATATTTTACAATGAGAAGATTCTATCACAAAGGAAAGAAGTCTGACTCATGGTTGCAGTCCTTGTTAAGTAAAGGAAATTTCCCTCAAGAGCAACTGCTCCGCATTGTCTTTTTAGGTAAAGCCCTGTTCTTGTTTGTTTGTTTGTTTGTTTTTGGTACCGGGGATCAACCTCGGGTCCTTGTGCTTGTGCAACAGGTGGCGAAACCACTGAGCTAAATCCCTGGCCCTAACACTCTATTCTTAATGTAACAAACATAGTCTTTCAGATCTTGCTCCTATCAAGTATTTGGAACCTAGTCCAGGATCTGAGCCTTAGTAATTCAACATAAAATATTTGTTGAATTAGTCAGTGACAGTGGAATTTTTACAGTGTAGAGAAATTCTTTCTAATTAAGCACAGCTTATTTTAACATACACACAAATAAATTGCTTTTAGACAGATGAGGACAGAAGGAAAAAAAGTATAGAGAAAGAAAATGGTGTTCCCAAAGTCACACATGTGAGCTCTATGTTTTCTGACTTCAAATTACGTTGCATAGAAGTATATTGCATCTTATTCACATCTTATGTTTTCTAACTGAACTGTCCTATTATGGTCAAGTTGATAGCTTCAAAAGCCTTTGGTAAATTTATATGAGATTAAGTAATAAAGACACATTTTGTACTTTTTACCATTGAATTCATTGATAGTAATCTTTGTTCAGCTATTATTTTTGCTACAAAATTGTTAGAAGTTAAATATTTATCTCTCCAGGTCTTTCTAATGTAAAAAAATGTATGTCTAAATTATATGTTGTTCAAAGATTTGAAAATATGCTATACAAAACTTTCCATGTCTGCTTTAATACCTGCTTGATAATGTTTTCTTTTTAGTGTAATTAAATTAATTTCTTAGGTAAAAAATATTTATGTACATCCTTCTAGGTGTAATTAACGCTCTCTACTAACAGTCACGTTAAGGAATACAGGAGTTGTCCAAAGAAGAAAAAGAACCTGGTAATAGTGATGCAATAATAAATATCTAAGAACCAGTGGAATTAAAGATAAAAAGCTATAGGCTATTGACTAAATTATATTATGTAAGCAGCTAAAAGAAAGTGAATCCAAAATGACATGGCCTCTCATTGTTTCTTAATGTTGACAACACAATCAATGGAAAAATATATAAGTAAGCATTTTATACTTTTGGAGGAAACTAAAAGGAACAAGTTTGGTAAAACTTATTTTTCATTTTAGTGGAGTAGCAGACACACAAATCACCGTTATTATTCTGTTGCCTTGATACAGCAATCAAAATGCTTTGTGTTAGTAGACATAAAGCTTAGCATCCGTTTGCCAAGAGAATTATAGAGCACTGTAGGGAATATGTTGTAATAAGCCTGTTCTTGCGGGTGGATGAATAAAGGAATGTCAGAGACCAAACTCCCTCGGCTGCCCTCCTTACTTCCTGGCTTTCCTGTTCTCAAAATTTCCCTAAATCTTCATCCAACTCCTCCCCCACTTCCATCTCTTTTCTCATATTCCATTCTAATCCTTCAACTTAATCTCTTGTTCCCATCCTGAAACCTGCTGAATCAATTAACCAGCCCCACCTTACCCTGGCTAACAATTTGTTAATATCTCTCTCTTCACAACACCCTTCACTTCCTCCTGCCAAAGCGTTATTGTTTTCCTATCCAAACAGAGCTTTGTCTTGATCCTGCTGTTCTCTTCAACTAACCCATGTTTCCCATGTTTCTTCTGCTGGCCATTGCCAAATGTCTGGAAAGATGATTGCCCACATTCATAGACCACAGTTTCTGAGTACCTACTCAGATCACTGATACAATCCTTCCAGTTTCGTGGAATATCTCTTTCCAAAACTCAACTGGCTTTTATGACATTCACTCATTCTTCTGAATTTCCTACTGTACCATCAGTGTCTCTTCTACTTTCCACTCCCTACATACATATATTCTTCAAGGATTTGTCTTGGCCTCTCCACTTCTGTCTGGAGTTGTTTCTTCCTACTCCTCTCTTCTCATTATTATTATTTTTTGCCAATCTTTTCCAGTCTCAACTATTAATCTACACAGGTAAATACCAAATCATTTATTTTAGCTATATATATTATTTTATTTTTCCAATTTGAACTTAAGTTCATTCATTAATTTGTTTATTCAATCATTGATTCAATATATCTGCATTAAATGGATACCATGTTAGATAAGATAAAGGCTTAAATATTATCCTAATTAAATGGCTCTAATAAATTAAAAGTTAATTTTTTCAGTTATTTAACAAGGTGGCAGACTGCCTATCCTCCACAACTCAGAGCCTATCCTCCAACCTTCTTCATTCAGGGATCCAAGGGTCCATCCAAATCGAGGCTCTGACCCCAAAGTGCGTCTTCTTGGTAGAATGTGAAAAGAGGAAAAAAATGGAAAGACACAAGCCCAGTGACTTAAGACCAAGCCTAGGGTAGTCTGTGTCACTCCAGCTCGGGTCTGATTACCCTGACTCAAGCATGTCACAACTCCTGCTGTATAGGGAAGGCTGAGTTGTAAGCCTTTAACTGCAAGGCTTTGTACTCTCCTTCCCCTATTGCTATGGAAGAAAGGAAGAACATATTTTGGGCGCAAGTAATAGTTGTCATTCCTTCCAGGACTAAGAATTGTGGCATAAACTGAATTCACTAAGTTTGGAATAATTCTTATATTTCCTTCCAAATCTAGGTATTATTCATTGTTCTATGCTGCTTTGGAGGGCACTATCATTTTTATACCAACACTATTTTTAAACACCCCAAATATGGCTAATGTTTAATTTTCTTAACTCTTTTCCCCAACAGCCACAATTTTCAAAGTATTATGTGATCTTCTCCTATTATATTTCTGGTTTAACCCTATCTTTTTTGACTATCCCAAACATTTTTGTAGGGACTATTTCTGGTTTAACCCTATCTTTTTTGACTATCCCAAACACTTATTACCATGCATTTGAAAAAAAGACACCTAGTTTATCTCTTGTGTCCAGTCTTGCTTTGCTGATTATTCCTCTCTCAATGGTCTTTTGAAGCATCTTCACACCCCTGTGTGTAAAAAAAGGAAGTGTGGACTCCTTGCTTTGGCATTTGAGATCTGTAGGATGGATTGTGTGTCCTTGTCTAGGACTGGTGGTACTGTTTACAACCATTTTCCACATTTAGTTCCCCACCACCAGCTCTTACATATTCTGCACTGAGTCATGGCATATGCTCCATGATTCTACTGCTGCACATTGATTTATACTGTTTTCTTGGTTGCAGTGCCCTTCTAGACTCACAAATCTAAATGCTATCAATATTTCTATGGCCTACTTTAAATTCTACTTTTACAGTCAAAAAGATTTCTTTGCCACCACCTGCCTCGCAAGCTCAAGGACCCAAGTTCGATCCCCAGTACCAAAAAAAAAACCCCAAAACAAACAAACAGAAAGATTTCTTTGTTTCTTTTAGCACAAAGTTCTTTCTTCCTCCTCTGATCCATATAAAACTTCATGTGTACCTGTTTTTCGGTACTTGACTGTTGTTTCATGCGTTGTAGCTTATAGGTTCGTGTCCTATTTTCCCCAGCAAGCTCCTTAATTTGAGGTTGTATTCTATCTATGTTCTAGAAGAATACAACACATAGTAGGGGTCCATATGGTAGCACCTTAATGAATAATGAATAAATACTTGAAGAATAAGTTTTAAAAATCCAGAATATGATGACTACTGAACAGAGAGTCTATTAGGAAGCTACATCATTTTCACTGAAGGATGGATAAGTTATTTATTACACATGAATTGGACCAATTTTCATTCAGGTACAATATTAATAAGGCCTGGTCATTCATTTAAGAAGACACATTTAGAGTAATAATAATGGTTAACTTGGACTTGTAAGTTTACTAATAGTAGTTCATGTTTAAAAGAATTATGAAAATGCAAGTATTTTATTCAACAAGACGTGCTTTCCTTAGGATTATCTAAAATGCTTGTGAGGTCCTAAGTTTTTGAAATATTTTATTTTTTCACTACATTTTTCCAGTGAAGCCTACAAATATTGAAATCATTTTCATTCTAATTATTCTGTGGTATTTCCAGTCATAGTCAAACTCTGAACATTCTCACTAGAAAGACTCTTTTCATAGGATTTTCCAATTGAATTTTATAGCCTGAAGATATTGCAATTCTTAAGATAATTTCCCCTAATGCCCCAAATTTTTCCAAGCCAGAACTCTAACTCATTTGACATTTATGTATCTGAAGCATTGGTAAAATAAAACTAGCATTTCACTTCTAATAATTCTACATTTGCTTTCTGGAATTAGAGCTACATTTTAAAGTGGCAGGATCTCATAAATGTTTCATGGGAAATAAGAAAAATATGCTATAAAAATCACCAAACCGTGAGATAAGAAGAAAGAGGAAGGAGTGGGTGATCAGTGAGGCCCTCTGGGATGATTGTGGAATAAGTTCTTCTAAATCTCAGGGCAGCTTTTCACAACTCATAGTAACTTTCTGGCCATAGGTCAGACAATTTTGGCAATTGCTTTAACTCTTTCAAGAACTATACCACCATTATCTACATAGCTAAATTTGGTCATTTCTATATAATCCACATTTTCTTCCAGAGCTCCATCGACTTCAGTTAGAAGCAATTAAATGTGGAATTGTGCAAGTTACTTTTACCCTCTGTGAGCCTTAGCATCATTATCTATTAAACTGGCCTTCATAGGAACTTCAGTTATATTAGTGATGGTGAGTGTATGAACCTTTATGTTACTATTTTTGAATGTTTAAATTATTTTCTTGTAAATTTAATATGCAGCTAAAACATATGCAAGATTTATAAAAATTTAAGAAGACTGAAAATGGAAACCACTCAGTGAGCGTGGGCATGTGGCTTAATGACTGATAATTGCTAAAAATGATGATGCTACACATTAAGATTATTGTATTTCTTTAGCAATAGTCATGTACAGAGGACTGTATTGGACACTGGGGTGGGAGAGAAAAACCATGATTAAAAAACAACCCCTAATTTCAGTTCTGTATGATATAAATATTTTACTCTGAGGTGATATCTGGAACTACAGACATGAAACTGTTAAGGAACAGTAAGGTAGTACATGATTAAGGTCAGAATGAAGAAAGCAGACTATAGTTCCAAGAAAGTTAACAGAACCATGTGTTCAAATAATTAGTCTCTATGTGTGTATGTATGTGCAAGTGTGTGTCTGTGTGTGTGTGTGTGTGTGTGTAGTACACACTAAATAGGGTCATATAGGGCTCTAAGAAAGCAGAAACTCACATTTCAGCCTGGAATGACTGAGTACCACCATAGTTTTTTATTTAACACAGATTCTTTCAGGGCTCATTTTCAGAAACCTAGGGACCTGTTTGTGACAAATCTTTCCCACCTGCCTACAAATGCCACCCATATACCATTACTCTGACATATATGGTAAGGCATAAAATATGCAGAAACCACAGAATTGGTGAGTTAACAAAACACACATGAGCATCAGGAAATTAACAAGATGATGGTCCCAGGTTAGCCTTAGGCTCTCTGTTCGGTGTGGTTTTCTGGCATGCTTATTAGACTCCTGGACAAGGAAACACCTCTACCTGGAGATTCAGACATTGAATTGATACTCCCAAGATAGAGCACACTATTTGTAATAAAAACAGTCTTTGTGGGTAGAAAATAAAACTGCAACCTTTTATACTTGTAAACTACCCCTAGTTATTCATATCTTACTCTCAAGTTGAAATAAAGGCATTTGAATCTGATATATTTTAGTCTTTTTTTTAAAAAAAGGCAGGATTCTGTCAGCCTAATCTCATTACACATGTAGCCATTACAGTCAAAATGAGTTTCCTCTAAGAAAATTTGGGTGAGTTTCAAAACCAATTCTCAGAGGAAAAGAGTTATTATGCTAAAGTAGTATGTTACTAAATAGAGCTTCTTATTATACTGGGATATTCACATTGATGTTTGCTTAAGCCATAGGGTGATGAGATGAATAATCCAGGTTTTGTTCAGTACAAAATTGAACTGAATGAAGGAGAGGGAGACAGAATATTTGAAATTTATAATAATACCTTGTTAAAAGGTTTTATTGAATTAGGAGAAAGCAATAGCTTTGGAAAATATGTTCACAGTATTATCTCTTGCTTCTATCTTTTATTTTATTAGTTTCTATTGTACACTCAGAATCATTTACCTGTTTCCCCACTTATTCCACATGACCACCTCACTTACATGACCTTTATTCTTGAATGTCAATCTGAATCCTATCAGAATATAAATTACCTGGTGGCAGAGATTTGACCTGGAGTCTTCTGCACTTTCAAAGAGAAGACAAGTGTTTCAGTCACACAGTGAGAGCTCAATACATATTTCTTAACTACTGGCTTTCTAGAAGCTCTCTCTCCATGCAGAAGATAATATTGGGTTACAACAAACCATCCCATATTTTTCTACTGTATATTAGCATTTTAGCATAATAGTAGCTGTGCTTGGGGAAACAGGAAGCAATCCTCATGTTTAGCTAGTTGGTACAATGAATGGCAAGGTGTGTCCATGCGCACAAAAATGTCAAACCAGGATTTTTACCCACATAATGCTCTAACAGGTTTTGCATGTTTACCTGAGCATCACAGTAGGTAAAATATACCCACACCACTCTTCTGTAATGAAAACATACATTTTACTATAACGAAATGTGGGTGTAGCTCACAGTAGTAGTGGCTGGGGAAAACAAATAACATCTGTCCATACACCCACTTGACAAATGGCATTGTGTGTACAGGAGCTCCAAAGCAGCAACAGGTGAGTTTTACCCATGAAATGCTCATTGATAAATTTTTGTGCATTTAGGATTTATATATTTTTAAAATTTTTCTGGTAGAAGTAGCCCAAATCAGTACAATAGCATATGAGAAACCAGATTTGCAAGTTTTGGAGGAGGTCCAAAATGAATCATCAGATTACTCATGCATGGGGGCCAGGGATTTAGCTCAGTGGTTCCGCTGTCTGCCTCACAAGCACAAGGACCTGAGTTCAATCCCCATTACCAAAAAAAAAAAAAAAGAAATTAGAGACATTTATAGCTAAGTGGATGCACATTGAGGTGATACTCTTAAGTGAAATAAATAGGACACACATGAATAAATTCCGAATAGTTTCTCTGGTGTGAGAAACTGAAAGTGTAAATAAGGACTAAATGTATAATAGGTAATGTGAAGTAGGAAGAAAAGGGGCAAAGGGGAAGGAAGTGGGAGGGCTAGGGGAAAGGATAGAAGGGAATGGGATTAATATGAGAAAATGGAAAAATAGGAACAAAATCTTTGTAAATAGGGAGGAATGAAGGGGTTGAATGGAGGGCTGGGCAAGGGTGAAAAATAAGAACCAAGAGAGACTATGTAAAGCTGCAAATTTCCAATGATGAATGTCATTACATTGTATACCTAAAATGTACCAATGATTAGAATGAATAATCGATAATGTAAAATAGAAAGAAAAGGTCCAAAGGGGTAGGGGTAGTGGGAGGGGCAGGGGAAAGGAAAGAAGGGAAAGGAAAAATGATGAGACATGGAAAAAATGGAAATAAAGTCTTTGTAAATAGGGAAGGGTGGTGGGCATGAAGGGAGGGCTAGGAATGGGGAAAGAATAAGAACCAAGATGCATTATGTAAAGGTACAGTTCCCAATGAGAAATGTAATTGTGTTGTATACCTACAATGTACCAATAAAAGAATTTAATATTTAAAAAAAAACCCCAAAAACCCCAGATTACTCATGCATGGATGATGAAGATGATAATGACTTTGACATTGGCCATGTGAGCCAAAGTTCCTCTGACAGTGAAATGGAGCAATAATCAGCTGATAGAGACATAGGGAATGCAGACCTCTTTGATTCAGATGACGAAGAAAACAGCAATGTGAGTACATATTTGACTAGTCAAAATGGTACAAAGTGGTCACACAACCAAATGGAAAGATCCAATGCTAAAATTAGGTCTGAAAATACAATGAGGATCTTGGCAGGGGCATTTTGGGATCGAATGTCAGCACTGTCACTCAGTGTTGGAAATTGTAACAGATGAAATGCTACAAGATGTTGTAAATACAGAAATGATTAAATATAAGTAAAATATTCGTACACCAATAGCTATACTCAAAAATGTATTTATTATGACACCTCACTAGGTGAACTGAAAGCATTCATAGGTCTGCTGTACTTAACAAGGCTTTCTCATGGTAATTGCAGGAATATAAAATACTTATGGAAAAGCAATGGGTGTGGGCTTGAGGTTTGTGGAATAACAATGACACTGAGGAGATTTGGTTTCCTTCAAAATTGCCTGAGGTTTGATGACAAAATCACTTGGCAAGAAAGAAAAAGAACTGATAATCTGGGTTTGGGATTTATCTCAGTGGCACCAGTGCCTGGCAAGCACATTCCTGATAGCAAAACAAAACAAAACAAAACAACAACAACAAAACCCTGATAATCTGGCTGCTATCTCCTCATTGTTTGAGAGATTTGTGGGTAATTGTCAAACAATTTACACACCATTTGAATACATGACTGTTGATGCACATCTTGTAGCATTTCATAGTCCCTGTAGATTCAGGCAGAATATGTCCAAAAAAAAAAACCCTTCAAAATACAGTTTGGCATAAAGATTTATGCCATTATAGAAGCTAAGACTTATCATGCTTTCAATTTTTCAGTTACTAGGTCCTTAATCATATAGTAATAAACCAAATGATATTGTGAACAGACTTGTTGCTCCCATCTCCCAAAATAATCAGAATGTGGCATTCGACGATTGGATTACCAGTTTCCAATTGCTGTTATATATGCTAACAGAGCACAAGTTGAACTGTAGGAACTGCATAGGAACAAAGCAGAAATTCCAAATGAAATGTTGCAATTTCAAAACAGAGAATTATATAATATAATCTTTGGGTTCCAGAAAGATAAAACACTGGCCTCGGATATGGCAAAGAAAAACAGACTGGTACTGCTGATGTCAACATTACACCATGATGGAAATATTGACAGGGAAACCTTGACAAAAATGGAGGCCTGAGATGGAAACTTTCTACAACAAACCCAAAGATTGAATAGATGTTGATGAGTTATGCAGCAACTATGATGTCACTTGAAATACAACACATTGGCCAATGGTTGTATTTTACTTGATCCTAAACATGTGTGATATAAATAGTTTGATACTCTACAAAGAAAATAACAAGTGGAAAATACCACAGAGAGATTCTCTTAGAGGATTAGGACTGGAACTTATAAGAGATCATTTACAGCAGAGGAAAAACAAAATATTTCTGCCCAGAGAACTAAGTAAAAAATTATGGAGCACACTGGGAAGCTGACAGGTGAACATGTAAGTGCAGCATCACAAAGACCTAACTTGACAACAGGAAAACCTAAAAGATGTTGACTGTATCTTACAAAAAAGGATAGGAAAACAAAACATTTGTGCTATCAGTGTAAGCAATAGTTGTGTATGGAACATGCAGTTTTCATATGTGAAGACTGAGTTGGGTGTGACTGTTGAAATAAAGATTATTTCTGTGGTAGACTTTTGTTTATATTTACATTGTAGTTCACATAGGTTTTTATTTCTGATGTTATCTTTTAGATTTTGTAAGCAAGGAAACAGCTGATATGAAAATGTTGATCTCTATTCTGACACTCATTACATATTCAAAATATTCAATATTTTATTTTATTGATATCTTATTTTCCTGCTAAGTGCACATTGTACATATACTAGGAAGCTCCTGACAAAACAGGAAGACAGGAGAGGTGACAATAATGGCCTAACACACAGGAAAGGAAAGTAAACACATCTGCTATCAGTGTGAGACATGTTCATGGAACGTGCAGTTGTCATGTGTGGAAACTGCCTTGTGTGACAATTGAAACAAAGATTATTCTGTGGTAGACATTTTTTTTTGGTACCAGGGATCAAACTCAGGACTTTGCCCTTGAGAAGCAGGTGGCAGTACCACTGAGCTAAATCCGTGGCCCACTGTGGTAGACTTTTGTTTGTATTTACATTGTAGTTCACATAGGTTTTTATTTCTGATGTTATCTTTTAGGTTTTGTAACCAGTAAACAGCTCATGTAAAAATGTTGATGTCTAGTCTAAGCACCCATCATATATTTGATATTTTATTTTATTGATATCCTATTTTCCTGCTAAGTGTATGTTGCACAATATAGTAAGAAGCTTCTGAAAAAAGAGGAAGACAAGAGAGGTGACAAGAATGACCTGCGACAAAGGAAAGGAAAGCTAAGCACATGTGCTGTCAGTGTAAGCGAGATGTGTGCATGGAACCTGCAGTTGTCAGGTGTGAAGACTGAGGTGTGACAATTGAAGCAAAAATTATTTTTGTTGAAGAGTTCTATTAATATTTTCATTGTAGTTTATATAGGATGTAGTTTATATAGTTTATTTATGATGTTATCTTTTTTGTTTTATAAGCAAGTACACAGCTGATGTGAAAATGTAATGTTCGTTCTAAATACACAATACATATTAAGAATTTAACACTTTATTTTATTGATATTTTATGTTCTTGTTAACTACATATTGTATAATATAATAAGAACCTACTGACAAAACAGCAAGATGTCAAATATGTCCCACTAAAAGGCTAGGAAAACAAAACACGTGTTATCAATGTAAGTGATATGTGTGTATGGAATATGCTACTGTCACGTGTAAAGACTGCTATAGGTGTGATAATTGAGCTAAAGATTATTTCTTTTGTAGAGTCATATTGGTATATTCACTGTAATTCATACAGAAATTTATTTATTTATTTTTTCCATACCAGAAATCAAACTTAGGATCTTGAGCTTGCTAGGCAGGTGCATCGCCACTTTGCTACATCCCCAGTCCTCTGTTGTTATATTTTAGAGTTTGTAGACAAAAAAATAGTTGATGTTGAAAATTTTGATGCTTTTTTAGAAACACGTAATAAATATTAAAAATTCAATACTTTATTTTTTGATATTTTCCCTATTAAGTACTCATTGTTTAATATAATAAAATTCATAAAATTAAAACTAATATTTCATCAATAGAAATATTCTAAAGAATAAACATGGGTATTATACACCCACAATAATGTGCCTTTATGACAAAATTGACATTATAGCCTGTGGGCTAGTGACACCTTGTGAACTAGATATCATAAAAGATGAAACCCTTCTGTATTAGTTGGCTTTCCTGTTGCTAGGACAAAACACCTGACACCCACAATTTAAAAGAGAAAAGGCTTATTTTGGATCAGGTTTTCACAGAATTCAGTTCATGGCTGGTTGTCTCCAAGACAGAAATAGCATGGCAGAAAGCATGGTTGAGGAAAGCTGCAGAGAGAGAGAATGGAGGAGCTGAGGACCCTTCCAAGTCATATAGCCAGTGACAAGCTGCCCCTTCTGGCCAGACCACACCTCAAAACACAAAACTTCTGGGGACATTTTCGATCTGAATAGTAATACCTCCATTTACCTTTTAGAAGCTAAGGACAGTAATGTGTGCATGTTTCATAAAATCAGGCTAACACAATCCTTGAATTTGAAACAAATATTCATAAGGATCCCTGATACTAAGGCAATACTGCACAAAAGTCAGTTGGTTTGAAGTGGGAAAAGGACAGTCCTAGACTTATTAGACATTTTTATCAGTTTTCCTGACTAAATCAATTAAAATTTAGTTTGTTGTTTTTGATATCAACAATAACTTGAGGGTTTAAACATACATATTTGATATGCTTCAATCCATTAGTATTATTTTACTTGTTGATGCTCAATTGTGTCTTCCTTGGCTAAGGAGAGCTTTTTCAAATTGGTACTTCGGCTTGCTCTTTTTTTTCATTCATTAATTTTACTGGTACATTTTAGGTATACAATATGCTGACAGTCATTATTGGGAATTTGCACCTTTACATAATATATCTTGATTCTTATTTTTTCCCCATTCCTCTGCCCCTCCTTCAACCCCTCCAACCCTCCCTATTTATAAAGATTTTGTTTCCATTTTTTCCATTTATCATATTTATTCCTTTTCCTTCTTTCCTTTTCCCTACCACTCCCACTTAGCCTTCCTCTATGGACCCTTTCTTCCTATTTCCCATAATCTATTATACATTTGATGCTTATTTATGCTTTCAGTTTCTCACACCACAGAAACTATTTGGTATTTACATGTGTATCCTATTTATTTCACTTAAGAATATGGCCTCAATGTGTGCTCATTTAGCTATAAATGTCTAGTTTCTTATTCTTTATGGCTGAGTAGTAAACCATTTTATAAAAAAAAACCCAATTGCCCATCAATTGGAGACTGGATAAAGAAAATATGGTTCTCTCTTTTTTTTTTTCTTAAATTCTTTTATGGGTACATTTTAAGTAATACAATACATTTACATTTATCATTGGTTGCTTGTACCTGTACATGATGTATCTTGGGTCTTATTTTTTTTCCCCATTACCTGTGCACCCTTCACCCCCTCCACCCTTCCCAATTTACATAGATAAATTTCCATTTTTTTTCTTTTCTCATAATTTTTCCTTTCCCTGTTTTCCTTTCCCCTTCCCCCCCCCCCCCCCCTACCATTTTGGACCTTTCCTTCCTATTTCAAATTATCAATTATTCATTTTAATCATTTTAATTCTTATTTACACTTTCAGTTTCTCACACTAGAGAAACTATTTGGTATTTACACATGTGTGTCCTATTTATTTCACTTAGGAGTATGGCCTCAATATATATCCATTTAGCTATAAATGTCTCTAGTTTCTCATTCTTTATGGCTGAGTAGTACTCCATTGTATAAAAAAACACATTTTCTTTATCCAGTCTCTTGTTGATGGGCAATTGGGTGGCTTCCAAGGTTTAGCTATTACAAACTGTGCTGCTATAAACATGGGTGCACATATATATCTCTGTGGTATGATTCCTTTAATTCTTTTGGGAAGATACCAGGCAGGGGGAGAGCTGGGTCAAATGGGACCTCTAGTCCTAGTTCTTTGAGGTAGCTCCATTCTGATTTCCAAAGTGGTTGCATCAGTCTGCACTCCCACCAACAATGGAGAAGGGTTCCTTTCTCCTTACACCCCTGACAGCATTTGTTATTGGTTGATTTCTTGATAACAGCCATTCTTTCTCATGTGAGGTGGAATCTCAGTGTTGTTTCCTTCTGCATCTCTCCAATAACCAGTGATGTTGAACATTTTCTCACATATTTATTTGCTGTTTTTACTGCTTTTTCTGAGAAATGTCTCTTTCAGATGCCCATTTTTGAATTGGGTTTTTGAATTTGGAGGACTCTCACGTTTTTCAGTTCTTTATATATTCTAGATAGTAGTCCTTTGTCTAAGGTACAGCTGCCTAAATTTTTTCCCACATTGTAGGTTCTCTCTTAGCTCTGTTAGTGGTTTCTCTTGCAGTACAGAAGCTTTTTAATAAGAAGAGATCCCATTTGTTGATTATTTGTGCTAGTTTCCGTGCTACTGAGGTTTTGTTCATAAAGTCTTTTCCTATGCCAATGATTTCAAGAGTTCTGCCTAACTTATCTTCCAGCAAATTTAGTGTTTTTGTCTAAATATTTAGATCTTTAATTCACTTTGATCTTAGTTTAGTTCTTGGTGATAGGTATGGGTCTAGTTTTAATCTTTGGCAGGTTGAAATCCAGTTCTTCGAACACCACTTATTAAATAGGCTATCTTTCCTCTAATGAGGGTGGTTGGCTCCTTTGTCAAAGATGAGGTGGCTGAGTATGTCCGGAGTTGTTTCTGCATCTTCTAATCTATTCCATTGATCCTCAGGTCTGTTTCTTTGCCAGTGCCATGCTGTTTTTATCACAGTAGCTTTGTAGTATAGTTTCAAGTTGGGGATTGTGATGCCCTCAGCCATGTCTTTGTTGCCTAGAATTGCTTTTGCTACTCTCTGTCTCTTCTGGTTCCAAATGAATTTTTGGATTGTTTTCTCCAGCTCTGTGAAGTATATTGTTGAAACTTCAATTGGCATTGCATTAAATCTATATTGTAGTTTTGGAAGTATGGTCATTTTCACTGTATTGGTCCTTTCTACCCTGGAACAAGGGATGTCTTTCCATTTTCTTATATCCTCCTTGATCTCCTTTTCTAGAATGCTGTAGTTTTCAGTGTAGAGGTCTTTTGCTTTCTTTGATTGATTGATTCCTAGATATTTCATTTTTTTGGATGCTATTGTAAAAAGAATTCTTTCCCTAATTTCTCTCTCAGTGAGTCGTCTATTTGTGTGTAAGAAGGCTACTGTTTTTTGAGTGGTGACCTTATATCCAGCTACTTTACTGAATCTGTAAATTAAGTCTAGAAGTCTTTTGGCAGAGTTTTTTGGGTCTTCTATGTAAAATATCATATCATCAGCAAATAATGACAGCTTCACTTCTTCCTTTCCTATCTTTATTGCTTTTATTTCTTTCTCTTTTCTAATTGCTGTGGCTAATGTTTCCAGAACTATATTGAAAAGGAGTGGTGATAGTGGGCATCCTTGTCTTGTTCCTGATTTTAGCGTGAAAGTTTTCAGTTTTTGACCATTTAGTATGATGTTGGCTGTTGGTTTTTCACAGATAGCCTTAATCACGTTGAGATAAAGACCTTCTATTCCAATTTTCTGTAGCATTTTTATCATGAATGGGTGTTCGATTTTGTTGAATGCCTTTTCTGCATCTATTGAGATGATGATCATGTGGTTTTTGTCCTTGACTTTGTTAATATAGTGTATTATATTTATTGATTTATGAATGTTAAACCATCCTTGCATTCCTGGGATAACTCCAACTTGGCCAGGGTGTATGATCTTCTTGATGACCCTCTGTATTCTGTTTGCCAGTATCTTGTTGAGGATTTTTGAATCTATGTTCATTAGGGAGATTGGTCTGTAGTTCTCTTTTTGGGTTGGGTCTTTTCCTGGTTTGGGAATCAAAGCAACACTTGCTTCCAGGAAGGAACTTGGAAACCTTGCTTCCCTTTCAATTTCCTTCATGAGTGTAAAGAATAATGGTGATAATTCTTCTTTAAATGTCTTGTAGAATTCAACAGTGAAGCCATCAGGACCTGAGTTTTTCTTTGTTGGCCAATTTTTTATTACATTTTAAATTTCACTCATTGTAATTGGGGTTTTTAGAATTTCTATATCTTCTTCATTTAACTTTGGCAATTCGTATGTATCTAGGTATCTGCCCATTTCTTCCATGTTTTCCATTTTATTAGAGAACAGGTTCTCCAAGTAGGTATTGATGATTCTCTGGATTTCTGCTGGGTCTGCTGTGACTTCACCTTTTTCATTCTTAATTGCATGGATTTGAGCTTTTTCTTTCCCTTTTTTTGATAAGGTTGGCTAAAGGTTTATTGATTTTATTTATTCTTTTGAAAAACCAACTCTTTGATTCATTAATTTTTTGTATCATTCTCTTAGCCTCTATTGCATTGATTTCTGCTCTGATCCTTATGATTTCCTCTCATGTACGAGCTTTGGGTTTGTTGCGCTCTTCTTTTTCTAGGAGCTTGAGGTTCTGCATTAGATTATTTATTTGAGTTCTCTCTGTTTTCCTAATATGGGCATTCAATGCTATGAATTTCCTACATAGAACTGCTTTCATTGTGTCCCATAGATTCCTGTATGTTGTACTGGGATTACCATTTACTTATAGAAACTGTCTAATTTCTTCTTTAATTTCCTCTGTGACCCATTGGTTGTTCAAGAGGGTGTTATTCAATTTCCATTTGTTTGTGGGAGTTTTGCGGATTCTTATGTCATTGACCTCCAATTTTATTGCACTATGGTCTGATAATATACAGAGGATAACTTGAATTCTTTTATATTTACTTAGACATGTTCTATGAGCTAGCATGTGGTCTATTTTGGAGAATGACCCGTGTGTAGCCAAAAAGAATGTGTCTTCTGATTTTGTGGGATGGAACACTCTGTGAACATCTATTAAGTCCAGTTGTTCAATAGCTTGGTTCAGTTCTAGAGTTTCATTATTAATTTTTTGTCTAGATGATCTGTCTATTTGTGATAGTGGAGTATTGAGGTCCCCCACTACAATTGTATTAGTCCTTATTTGGTTTTTTATGTCCATTAATATTTGTTTTATATAGTTGGGGGCATTAATATCTGGTGCATATATATTTAGGATTGTCATCTCTTCCTCTTGAATTGTTCCCTTCATAAGGATGTAGTGACCATCATTGTCTCTCTTAATTAGTTTTGGTTTCAAATCTACTCTGTCTGCAAATAAGATTGCTATACCTGCTTTTTTCTGGGTTCCTGTTGCATGGAGAACTCTTTTCCATCCTTTTACTTTCAGTCTATGAATTTCTTTTTGAAGTAGGTGTGTTTCTTGTATACAGCATATTGTTGGATTTTGCTTCTTAATCCATTCTGCCAGGCTATTTCTTTTGATTGGTGAATTGAGGCCATTAACATTGATGGTTATAATTGATAGATATTGACTCATCCTTGTCATGGTGTTTTACTGTTGTTGCCTCTTTTATTTCTTTTTTTTCCCCCTTTCCCTTTATTGTTTCACCTTGCCCTGTTGCTTCCTTCTGTTGGGTCTCATGGAGCTGTGACCTTCTTTGTCTTTTTGTAGGATATTGCTTCAAATTGTTTGCAGTGCTGGTTTGGTGTTCATGAAATTTCTCAGGTGTTCTTTGTCAGGGAAGTATCTAATTTCCCCACTGATTTTGAAAGATAATTTTGCAGGATACAACAGTCTAGGTTGGAAATTATTTTCTTTTAGGGCCTGAAATACTTCACTCCAGGCTCTCCTTCATTTGAGTGTTTGTGATTCTGATGGGCTTTCCTTTGTAGGTGATTTTTTTCTTTTCTCTAACTGCCTGTAGGATTTTGTTCTTCTGTTGGATTTTTGGGATCTTGACTATTATATTTCTAGGTGTAGATTTTTTTTTATCATGACTAGTTGGAGTTCTATATGCCTCACTTATCTCTATGTCCAATTCTCCACCTCTCCCTGGAAAGTTTTCTACTATTACTTCTGTGAACAGTTTTTTTATGTCAATTGTACTTTCTCCTGTTTTTTTGTGGACTCCTATCAGTCTTATGTTATTCTTCTTTGCATCATCTAGCAGCTGCTGGATTAATTTCTCATGGTCCCTTACTATTTTTAAGAAATCTCTGTTTTCATGGTCCTTAACTGCAATCCTGTCTTCTATATCTGATATTGTATCTTCAGTTTCCCTTAATCTGCTGTGCATACTTTCAATGGAGTTTTTAATCTCCTGGATATTTGTTTGAATCTGTTTCATGGATTCCATTTCTTTCTTATGTTGGGTGATCATGGTTTCCATTTCTTTCTTATGTTGGGCATTCATGGCTTCCAGCATATTTCTGAGCTCATCTATTTTTTTTTACCTGTTTCTGTTTAGAGCCTCTAATCATGTGTTTTACTCTGCCTATCATCTATTTAGTTATCTGGGAGATTATTTCTGTTTTGAATTTTTCTAGAGCCTCATTCATCTGTTTTGTTACTTCCTGTGCTATCAGTTCCGGGTGTCCAGGTGTTTGATTATCAGACTTTTCCACCTTGTTTCCCCCAGAATTTGCCTTTTGTGGGGTGGAAGTCTGAGTTTGTGTCTTACTTAAATGTCTTCTCATTTTTGTTTTTGGTACTGTCCTTGGTTTAGTTACTGGGTTAATACTTTCAAGTTGCTTATTGTAAGTATCTTTGTTGATGTATTTAGAATCCTTATGGAATGATTGATTCTCAGAGGTGTCTTCCAGATATAGCTTGTCTTTAGGTTTTGAGTCTCTAATGGCTCTGAGGCTATCTCATTTTCATTATACCAGGAAGGACAACTGATTAAATTAACCACAACACCTTGGCCAAGTGATGCTATCAGCAGCACAATAGCATCAAGCACCTCTTAGAAAATGACAATTTGTGGTAGTTATTAATCTATCACCTTTAACTGTGTGAATTAGAACAAAATCAAGGACCCACCCAACATATGTTTATAGTGAATAAACTCTTCAATATAGCAGTGAATAAACTCAGTTCAATATACCCTTTAGAATGGGGAGTTAGAAGGAGTTGGGGAGGGAGGGATAGTTAGGTAGAGGAATAGGGGAATGTTAGCAGTGATGTCTGAGGCCACAGGTGAGAGAAGGAAAGAGAAGAAAAGAAAAATAAAGTAGAAATATGAATTAGGGCCAGAACAGGAACACAAAGGAAGATGAAGAACAATGTGGGACAGCAAGGGAGTGAGGGAGAGAGAGAGAAAAAGAAAAAAGAAAAGAAAGAAAAGAGAGAAAAATAAAAATTTTAAAAGAGTAGAAAAAGAAGAAACAATATTAAAAATAAGAGGAAAAAATAGTGGTAATTTTGAAAATAACAAATAGAAGATAAAAGTGAAAGGTATGTCTCTGCTGTCACAATAGACAATGTGGTCAGCAGTGTGCAGTTATAAGTCAATGAGTCTCAGTAAGCCAGTCACAGACCTGTGAGATTCAGGCAGATTTCTGGCTGCAAGTCTCAAGTTGAGCTCCCTGTCCTCCTGCTAGGGTTGAACTGTGCAATGTTCCATTGCAGGTTCCAGCTGTCTTTCCCCTGAAGATAGTCCAGGTTCCGAAGGGAGGTGATGATCCCTCCAACTTACCAAGTACAGTGGTCTGGTATGCCTTTATTGCAGAGATTCTCTTCACTTTTCCAGTGGGCTTCAGTTTTCATCAGGGAGCCTGAGAGAGGCCCTCTCTCTGTTGTTCACTTCTGCAGCTCAGGACAATGTCCTTTATATCCCCCTGTGCTTCTGTAGTGTGGAACCAGGTAGCTGCACAGCCAAGAGGCCAGAGGCGGGGAAGGCAGGTGCCTCTGTTGTTGCAGGCGCCGTGTGGCTCCATGGGTCGCTGGTGAGCATGCCCGTGGGGTCCTCTCGGGCTCCTGGTCACAAGTGGGTGTGGCCCCCTTCACAGAGAGAAACTCCAGGAGCGGGAAGACCAGGTGCCGGTCCAAGCTGGGCATGATGCGTGTGGTCAGGTCCGAAAATGTGGTTCTCTTGATAAAACACTAAATAGTTTCCCTGCCTTTTAGCTATGGTATGATGTACTATCTTATTTTCTTTATTTCCTCACCTAGATCCTGAATCAGCTATTTCTCTAAGGAATATTGTTTTTAGCAGGAAATAATATTTGGAGGCCATGATTTGGGCAGTGGGGATGTTCATTGTTATTTTGTTTGTTACTGTTGTCCCTGGGCTGTCTTAGTTACTTTTCTCTTGTTGCTGAGACAAAATACCTGATACCCAAAGTTAAAGGAATAAAGGTTTTAGTCCATAATTGGTTGGCTCCAATGCATGATGGCACACACCAGAGTGGCAACAGTTCATGGCAGCAGAACACAACGAAGGCAATAATGAACAACCACAGATCATTCTACCTCTTATATCCTATCTGTATTACTTAGGGCAGGTACTATTTACAACCTTAATCCTAGTGTCCTTGAGCCTAGAGTTGCACCATGAATCAATCACACACTCTTAGCCACCTGAGAAAAAGCCCACCTACGACTGTATGAGGCTTTGGAGGGGACATCTAGACATGGCCATAACATGGGCTTTTTCATGGACAGATGAGGGTGTGTGTGTGTGTTTAAAAACATCATTAATTCATTTGGATAAGTGCGATTTGAGTTCAAGGATATATGGTTTTTACTTGACCTCATTAGTGTTACATCTATACATACTTCTTTACATGAGAATCTTTGTTCTCAATAATATCAATAAAAATTATTTATTTGTTGTTTTGTAATATACTCAAAATGGTCTCAGAATAATATTGAAAATATTATTATTGAAAGATTAGAGTTTAATTTTTTTAGATACTTTGTGTTATTTTTCCTCTTTTTATGGTTATGCCACCAACATGATGCACATGTTTGATTCATTTGTTTTATATTCCCTTTAGTTTTTAGGGATTTTTGAAATATATAAATTTAAATTTGCTTTGTAAGGGTACAATATTTAGATGGTTCTAAGCTGAAATCTATGAAGCAAATTACATTATTTTTGTCAGTAAATAATAGCATAGTATACATATATTTTGAACTTGGCTTTTTGAGCTTAAAAAATAATCTATATCAGTTATTTAGGATGTCTGTTATAACAATCTCATTTTTTTTATCATCTTCACAGAACTCCAGTGTGTGCATATATCATACACTGCTCAGTCAATCATTCATTGATGGATATTTGAATAGTTGCTATGTTATTTTCCTTTAACACAAAGACCACTATAATCAATAGCCTTGTACATATACTTCTTATGTGTTTTTGTCTATGTACCTTCGGGATGGATTTTTGGAATGAGATTGCTAGGTCAAAGGATAAATATTTATAAAGTTTAATTCTTAGATGTTTTTGAATTATCCTCTGTAAGGGGCCCTAACATTTTGCCTCTCTATCAACAACATATGGTAGGAATGCCTAGTCCTCTGTGCTCTTGCTCACAAAGCATGTTGTCAAAACTTTAAAAAATTTGCCAATCCATTAGATCGAAATTGTTTACGTAAAATTTTAGTTTCTTCTCGCTCTCATTTTGGACAAGCATGAGCAGATTTCACATTCCTAACACATAGTTATATTTCTTCTTCTGTGAACTCACTATTTTATATCTGTAGTTAATTTTCCTATGGAATTATTTTATTCTATTTTTAAGAAATATATAAATATTATATGTTAAGAATATTAAGCCTTGATCTTGAGTATAAAATGGAAAAGGTTTTACAGCCCTGTGAGTTTTCTTTTTTATTTTGTTTATGGGTTTTTCTCAACCATGGAAAATTTTTCATTTTTATGTAGTCAAACTAGTAACCAACAGAAGTAACTAACTTTTATGTTATTACTTTCAATTTCTATGTTCTAGAGGCATTTACTCATGTGCTTTTGTACTAGTTATCTGTTTCTTTTCTTTTTTAAATACTTAAATTTATGATTTATTTCTACATCTATGTTTTAGAATGAAGGTATCGCTTCTTCAAAATGACATTTCCACTATCCTGATATGTTCTTCATGCCACCATGAAATCAGATATCTAAATACGCTTACAGATATAACAGTAGATACTTCTATCTACCTGCTGAAAACAACTTTATACCTAAACTATGAGCTAGCTAATTTAAATTCATAAATGTAGGGAAGAATATTTTTGGAAAAAAATTGCTTTGTCTCTTTCCTATTACTCTTTAGCTTTCCTTGTTCATATGAATATAGTAAAAGGAACTACAAAAATGTCTGCACATGTGGTCTCTGCCAAAGGAGATGCAATGCTCTGAAAGCTAAGGAAGAGATGATTCAGGATCTTTGGGAATGAATTCAATGTGTTTTTTCTTCTTGGATTAAATATGAAATGGGGGAAGGTTGCACATATTTCTGCCCATAGCTCTCAATCTGGGGTGTGGAACCAGAGTTTGGTCATACTACAGACACAACTCTAGGTATTTCAGTTTGGAAGAATTAACTCAGGAAACTAGAGGCTTCCGTAATTTGAAAGACTTGAAGAGTGAAGGGCAAAAGAACCATTTCCAAGATTTCAGCGTGGAGCTGAAACTCCCAAAAGGTTACTGGGAAGAGACTGTAAAGTTCAGAATTTCTGGGAAGCTCCTGAGGTCAATAGCCAGTTGACCCTGAAACTCAAGGCTGCCCTGGGACTGCCTGTAAGGGGCTGGATAGAATCACTTCCTCTTTTCTTCCACTGTTCTATTAGTGTAGGTGCATCTCAGTGGCACAATCTCAGTCAGAACTATGGAGAGACAGGGATTCTGGAAAATGTAACTTCCAGATTTTTTTCAACTCAGCAGCAGTGGAGGCAGATACTAACTAGCCCTGGTGTGGTCTTTTGGAAACAAATTTTCTCCCACTAGTTTGAGTTTATTTCATTTATTCTTCATTCTTTGGATGCGAAGAGGAGCATGTGAATCTAGCTAACAATAGTAAATTAATAGCCCTTCTGAAGCATTTATTATGCACCAGGTACCATGTTAAAGCTTTTACGAATGTGCAGTGAAGAAGGATTAGGAGAGAAATTCTCATTTTACCAGAATTCTTTATCTGAGTTCCAGCAACAATAGGACTGCATGGGGAAAAAAAGTCTTAATGGCCAATATTCACTAATGAACTGATATATAATTAAACTACCAAAATAGCCTTCATTATTTTTTTAGCATTTTCTGGTGACCTTAAATATCTTCGTTGGTCAATCTTTCAAAGATTGTACAATGTTGTGGACATCTAGCAACAAAATAGCTAAGATATTTTTGAAAAGGAACAAAGATGCCCAGGTGCCCACTAAGAATCATTATCCTCTAAAAGGAACCAGGCACAGAAAAGAGTAGTTGGAGTTGGAAATGTGTACAATCAAACTGGAAGGTATTTTTTGCATGAGGAAGTAGAAAATGAGAATACTAATGATAATAATAGAGGACACGGAATGTCATAAAAAAGACTCAGAAGATTATTTGAACATGAACAATTGGTCAAGGGTGGGATAATTTGAACATAAATGATAACAACTTCAATTAAAATATGTTGAAGTCCATAAGTTCACAATGATGCAAGGGAAACAAACTTTGCTGGCCATCTTTGGAGGATGGTAGAAAACAAACTCATTATTCTATAAACCAATAGATTAAAAAAAAACAATACTTACAGTGTTTTTCTTCCTATATGCACTGTACCTTCTGGTAACCAAATAGTGGATAAGGAGGGATTTCTTTTTATAGAAATTTTGCACCAAAAAAATGAAAAGAAAGTAAAAGAATTAGAGTATCATCACTTGTCAAAAGTACTAATTGATAGATCATAGGCATTATCAATGACTGCAACATCACAAAGTGAGAGACAACTCAAAACTATGCCCCTATTGACAGAAGTGTGCAGCATCACTTGTAACTATTCTTGCCAGAAAAGCAAAAAACAAACAAACAAAAACACTAATCAAACTGTAAGTCTAACTGCCTTTCTACAGCAGACGGAATAATGTGTGAAACAATATTACAGTAATACAATTCTCAATATTCAAGATTGGGAAATTACATATGACAAGTGGATATTTTATCAACAAATAAAGTACAAAGAATAAAAAAAAGGGGAGTCTGTAGTTCCTAAGGTTTGTTGATTTTTGAAAAAAATCTATTCACATTCATCATATATATATATATATTCAATATCTAAGCCATCAACACAAAGATTATGAGGCATAAAATGTGGGAGAGCTGACTAATCACACAAGCTGTTGCTCATTTTCTTCTAGTTTTGCTGAGCATAAAGTCTCTTAAAATAGGTTACAGAATGCAAAGAATATTCATGTAAAATGAACTGTCATACAGTTGTTTCATTACATTGCAAATAAAATAAAGTAATTGGTTTGTATTTATTATGGTTCTGAAATATTCTCAAACTAAAGATACTTTACATTTTCTTTACATGTGCTGTTTGATCAAAGTAGTGCTAGATTTTCACTTCATTATTTGTATCCTCCTTTAGAATGTGGGCACTTTAAAATACCTGTGGTATCAGATTTGAGTTTTACATACCAATTATTGAGAAGTGGGGAAAAATCCCTCTAAATGCACTGTTGAGTTTATTACTTATGTTTAAGCTGTATATATTTGTTATGTTTTTCTTTCTCCTTCAAGATTTATTTTGGTAGGGGCTGGGGAGTTAGCTCAGTGGTTCTACCACCTGCCTCACAAGCGCAAGGTCCCGAGTTCGATCCCCAGTACCAAAAAAAAAAAAAGATTTATTTTGGTAGAAATCATAACCTGATTTCACTAACCTAAAGTCATTACCAAGGAAAGCAAATTGTATTGTCTGTATGCAGACTCTACTAATTCTGTTAAGGCTGGGAATAGATCTAGATTTTGATATAGAATCAGCTGGTCTGTTTTGGGGGGTGGGGTTAGGGTGGGAAAAGAGTCATTTTGTCGAAAGTAGAAGATATTGTAATGTCATTTTAGAATAGTTTATACATTGTTGAGATATCAACTGTCTTAGCAAAGAAGACTATGGAAATTATGGGGGTGGGAACTACAGAGAGTGTAAAGTTCTCTAATGTCCTCTTTGCTACTACTTCAGCTGTAGACAGTGGGAGAAAGGTAAATTTGTCCCCTATTTCAGTCTTGAGAGGAAAACAGTATTACATTCCAATGGGTAAATAAAGAGGCTTTATATCATGTTGGAAGCCACTGGGCACAGTGAAGCTCCTGGTATCTAGCAATAGCAGAAACCATTGAAGGAAGAGGAAAGAACTCAAGAGAGCTTTAGCTGAAGCTGTAGAAGAAAAGGAAGTAGATATGACCTGTGATGGAGAGATTCCATCACTGTCAACTGTCACTGTCCTCTCCTCTGACTACCTCTACACCTCCCCTTGGTTGGTCTTGATGGGATGCCAAATGAAACCCATAGGGCCCTACAATCCATGAGATAGTCCATACAGGTCAGTCTCTCAAGTGAATGTCAGCAGGGTGGAGAAGGGGAGAGTATGTCCTCATGGACACATAAAGAATGACTGCCATCAACACATTCCTTGTTGAGAGACAAGCTGTCTGCTGACAGATTATCCCATCACCATTTTAACCATTTTAATATTATATTGAATCTCTAACTTTGGCATATCTATAATAAAGCCAACTTTTCATTGTTTTATGATTCTAGGCAGAAATTTTTACAATTCTTGCACACCTCTGTCTACTCTTTACATGTCCATAAATGTTCTGGGGGAAGAACACTATATAAGCCACTCACTACTTGGTTGAGGCCAATCTTGCTCTCAGTTTAACCTTATCCAGTCTTCTTATTCAAGTCTGAACTCTTCTGCTATTTTCCTTCTCTTTGCCTGAGGCAGGCACCACCAATTTATCTTTGCTCTCCTTCCTAGTGAGCTAAGATACAGCCTCAGATTATTCTTTACCCAATGCTGTAGCAATCAAATGAATGAACTGGAATTTAGATACAAGATGAAAGCTGTTTATATTTTATCTTTGATCTGTGGGTTACCTAGAAATAAATGCTGTTATGCTTTTAAAACATAACCTTCCCATTTACCCAGGAAAATGTTTGCTATACCCAGTGCTCCTTGTTTTGTTTTTGTTTTTATCAACCACATAGAACAATATCAGCATTACTATTAATTGTAAGGAAGCCTTCCATGAACTGTCTAAGCAATGAGGCCTTACTACTTCACTTCTACTAAGTTCTTTTTCCATTGTCTAGCGTGGGTCCAGCATTTCACCATCTGCTCACCACTACCCACTCTGACTACATTTTAACTGCCTGAGTCTGGAGTACATTCTCTCCTTAGCAGACGCTTCTTTCTCCCATGTTCTGCAATAATAGAATACCTCATATTTGCAGAATGCTTTACAATGCGCAAAGTACTCTCACTGTATCTTTATAAACTTCTTTGACATCAAAGGAACCTTTTGTGATGCAATTAAAGGATCTTGGAGTTTTGATTTTCCAAGTCTTTGCTTGGATTTCAGAATCTTATTATCTTACTACAGCTTTGAGTCACCCTCTTTAAAAGTACTTTTTACCCACAAAATCTTTTTTCCTCACATATTTTTCTTCAATTACATAAGTAATTTTGACTTTAGAGAGTTGGTCAAAGGAAGTAAGCATTTAGAAAGATAAATGTGTAAAACAAATCTCCTATTTAGGAATTAAACTGCAAACATTTTCTCCCTCCAAGATGATATTCAACAACTGAACTTACATAAACCAGAGTGTATGTATATGCTAGCAATTTACTCATGATTTCAGAAAGTCACTGTAGGACGCTCTTTCCTTAAGCATTCTTTTTGAAGGTGTTAATGATCTAATCCTTTCTTTTTTTCTCCAAAAGGGATAATAATTTGACATAATTCAGCTAGTCCTGAGAGGAGGTTGCAGATGAAATTTACTACATTTCCTGTGGTATTTTTATAGGGTTTTTTTAAAAAAAATCTTTTTACCTTTTTAAAGCCTATTCACCAATGCCTTTCCTTCTGGAAATAATTCCTCCAGGTGTTCAGGCAGAGCTTGTAAAGCTTTTTACCATGATGAGTCTTTCCTTTGACTGGCAACCTTCCTGAACTTTTTGAAAGAATGAGACCTCTCAGGAAAATTTATGGTAAGGTTCCTTTTCCTTCCAGCCTAACCCATTGATCCCCATATCAATTCATAGTTGGCCAGGGCCGGGGGATTTAGCTCAGTGATTCCACTGCCTGCCTTGCAAATGGGAAGTCCCAAGTTCAATCCCCGGTACCAAAAAAAAAAAACCTAATATAATTCATAGTTAGCCATTGAACTGTAAGACAATGGTAATAAACAATAGCATTTCTTAGGTGTCTTGATCTCTTTATGGGAAAGTGGAAATGACTAACTGATTCCATGTTAGCCTATAAATCAGCAGATATATTGTGATGCTGTAGTTAAATCAGAGTCACGATTCTAGCTCCTCATAATTTTTTTCAGTTCTTTTTCTTAGTTTACCCAGTACTTACAAAGCCACTGTCTATGGTACAGATCTTATATTGAAAAATAGAAGAGAGAAAATTAAAAGCTAAAATTAGTTTCTTTTAGCCTCTTTTAATTCCTTCTTTTTTTCCCCTAAGGATCATGGTTAATATAGAGTCTGAAGCTTTGACATTCTTGGAACACCTTGTCTTTTCTGTAATTCGGAGCTACTAACATTCCAGGGAATATCTTTAAAACAGGAAGTTGCTCACCCAAATTATTATCTTTAGAAGGGCAGATCTATGGCCAAAACACTGCAAAGCCCAACTGGCTGTTGTTCAAGAAGGCAAGCAGATGCAGGGACATATCAGAAGCAGAGGACCTGAACACAAGCTGCTACTCACTTTCATCTCTCTTGTCAGATAAGCCACTGGCTGAGCTAAAAACAAGAGTCACTGAAGGCAACTTGTTAAGGAATCCATGTGTTCAATTGAACTAGGTCATCTTTTTCAGTAAAGCAGTAAATGATTAGTCATTAAAAACAATTTTCCTTCCATTTGTCTATATAGTTCAGTGACAAGCCTCATTAAGGCTTTCTATTCAAGTCTAATTTCTTTCTCTGCTCATTTATTATTGAAAGCTCCAACCCATGTGCCCATGAAGTTAGCTCCTGACCTTCAGGGATATCGGGAAGGCAGCCAGAGAGCCAGGTGAGGCATTAACACATTTTTATTAAATGTAGTCAATTCATCTGCTACCCTTTTACTGCTCTGATATAAAGCAGTCCCTAATTTTAATTCCTATAGCCAATGATAAAAATCAGGCATAGAGGGGGATCCACTGAAGGGCATATTAAAAGACTTTGTACTAAAGTTGAAGTGGATTTCAGATGCAGGGTTAAAATCTCTAAAACTGTAACATTTGATTTTATAGAACCTCCAGAAAGTAAACAATAAAATGATTTTGTAACAAATGTCTATGTTGGCCCTCTGATGTTGGATGGCTATGGTTCCTGTAGTCTCCTCGGAATAGGAAGGACATGTATGAGACTGATATGGGGGCTAGAGTTCCTGGAGGGCAGGGGCATGGCTTAGGTTATGTTTCTGCTTGGAGGTCACCATAAGACCTGGCACACAGTGGGCATTCAAAAAGTGCTTGTTGAGTAAGCAGATGAATAACAAACTGAGCATTAGCAAAGAAGTTTAGACAGTTATAGAAATTAGATATAGAAGGTAGGAAGCAAAAAAGCCCTTAGCTCAATTGAGTTTCTCCAAGATGAATGGAAAAGGGATCCAAAGAAGATGGACCTGAGGTTACAAATCTTTCCAAGCTCCTTCCACTTACAATGTTTGAGGTAGAAAAGCTTTCTTTCCAAACAAAGTATAACACTATGAAAACACTATGTGTTTGATGTAGAAGCCTTTTTAACATCAGTAAAAAAGAAAAAATCTTTCATTATTTCAAAAACAGGGAAATGGTTTTAGATTTCTCTGAACATTTTAGAATTTAAAAGAATTTCCCATGCATGAATAAAATCAGATTTTCATCAAAAGGCTTTTGAGCAAATCACCACTTTCCTCCATAAAACAAAACAAGTATTTTTCAGAGTAATATTTTCTTACACAAAAGATTTTTACAAATCATTGCAGCGTTCAGGGTGAGGAAAATAAAATTCAAAATTATTCAGTAAAATGTTTTTCTTTCATTTTTTTATTGCTACTCTGAATAAGAAAGCATTAAAGAGGATGAATGGCTATAGATGAAAGTTAGCCTGCCAAACATAAAGAAAAAAAATTCTTTTAATGTTTTGGTCACGAACTCTGACAATGATAAATTGCTTTTCAACAGCTGCAGACAGCTGTTAAAGTCTGGAGCCTAAAATGCTTAATTGGGGAAGTGTGTTAAAAGTTAAAGGGCCAGTGTCTTTTTAGGTTTTGTGAAAACTTTTTTCAGCCGACTCATAATTGCACATTCTAAGGTTTGGGAAAGAACATGCTGCTCTCTACATTCATTAACATTCAAACACTTTGGACTCATATATGTAAAATATAGACAGATACATAGTTACAAATGGATAAAGATATATATATATGAAATATTTATAAGACATATATAACAAAGAATATATAATATATATATTATATATATAACATCCAAACACTTTGGACTCATACATGTAAAATATAGACAGATACATAGTTACAAATGGATAAAGATATACATATGATATATTTATAAGACATATATATATATATAACAAAGAAGCAGGGCACAATGAAAGAAAACATGCAAGTTCATATTTGGTAGTAAGACTAAGAGCTCTTTTATTTCAGATGTTTGAATTGGCAACTCGTAATTGCTCCAATGAAGGTATTATTGCAATTAATAAAGTTGCCTGAGTTTAAGTCATTTAGGGATCATTCTCAGCACTTCATAATCAGAATAAGAAATCTAAAAATTTTTAAATTAGTTTTTTTGTGCTGCTTGGCTTTATTTTGACAATGCTTGAGCAATGATGTATCTTGGTTCTTTTAGATGTTTTTGCACCTCAAATTTTTCTTTATTAGGATATTTCAAGCCAGTTTTCAGTTTTATTTTTTCAAGTCTGAAAAGTGCTGAAATAGTGTCCTGATGTAGCCTTGTTGATTGAGCATTATTTTTTTCCAAAGTGTGCTCTTCAGCAGATATATTTCTTATCAGTGGATATATTTGTGTACTTCTAATAATCTGATGGTTTTATTTTACGTCTGCTGTAGGTACCAAGTGTATGAAGTGAAATGTCATATATCTGTTTGAAGAAGGACATTTCCCGTTGAGTAACTGTCAGTAGGTCATTTCTCCTCTAAAACTTCTGACATTCAGGAAAGGGAGTAGTTCTGTTTCACACTCTGTAGCAAAGGTGATCTCTGGGAATTGTTTGCTGAGTAATTTGCTGTTACACAATACATCATTTTTATTGGTAATAAGGCAGATGTCACCAACAGCAGAGTTTGTCCAAGGCTGGCTCTGAAATTTCCTTTAAGACATTATGCTCTCAATCAGGCAGAAAATTGTCGTCAGCTATGGGAGATTGAAAGATCACATTGCAGTGTTCAAGGACTGTTTATGACTTTTCCAGCTATACACAGAGTGGGTGGTGGAGAGCAGTCTCCTATAAGCCTATTTGTTCCAGTTGCAGTGCATCTGGAAACGTTGTTTCTGTTTGTGAGTGTATAAGATTCTGGGAGAAATGTACCATAAAAATATGTTGTGTGAAGTTTGCATTTTGTGAAGCAAATGGTTTGTTATCAGGGATAGAAAAATAAGATGATCTACCCATAAGTCAGTAAGAGGTGTTCACAGAAAACTTTCTATTTGAAGCAATCCTGACTTTTGCTTTTTAAAAGGATGCAAGATGAATTGGAGTTCTTTGTTACTATTTTTAATTAGAGAGATAGATTTGTACATTTTGTTCACAAGAATTCTGTGGATTGTTCTTAACACACTGGATAATGACACTAGGGTCATGATTGATACCTCAGAACTTTAAAAAGGCTCAAACCCATTTTAAATTTTGGAACATATTATTCTAAACTCTGCCCAAAATTTTACATTTTGTTGTCTTTTTAATGTGGAAAGATTTTTAACCTCCTACTCAGTAATGAAGAGTAGCAGAGAGGAATGGTAAATTTCATGTATTCATCACAAGAGTAGTTAAGAGAGCCTATGTCTACCACTATGCCACACCTTACCTGCTCTTGTTGCCTCATTATTTACAGTGTGATGATGACTATTGGTATTTATTTTTTAAATTAGTACATGTTTGTGATGCATAATGATTACATTCATTGTGAGTAGTTGTTGGTCTCTTCCCCCCTTATTTGTAAAGATAATACTAATTGTTATAAAGGGTCCAGTGATTCCATAAGATGTAAGTTTTCTTCTTCTAACATTACAGTCCAATGTGGGCATTCCAGGGAAGGCAGTGATTCAAGGACCCAGGCTTTGACAGTCATGTGCTCCCATCATTCTCAACATGTGGCTCCTAACGTAGCCTTATAAGGTGATATCCATTAAGGAAGGGAAGGGAGGAAAGGGTTTAGGTTGCACATCCCATTCTCTCAATGCCATTGGTTATACAAAGAATGCTGGGAGATGTGCTTCTTGAAGGGGCAGCCACTTCCTAACAACTCTGCACCACAGAGGCAAGCAGGACAATCTAACGAATAGCTAACCATCTCTGTCAGAATATAAAGATCTCATACTACTTTCTCTTCTATGTTTTCCTCTCTTTCTCCACCCAATACTTGTTACTTGTTTTAGGGATCACTATACGGGGCAAGACTTTTGGTCAAAATAAAATGAAACCAACAAGTAAGAAAAATCTTATTTTGTGGTATTTATTGCAACTCTGTAAGCAAGAGGAGTTTTTCAACTGCTTTTGCTTTAAGGTAGTCAACTTGTTAATGACATAAAAATTCAAGTATTGGAAATTAATTATATAAATAACATGCTTATACCTGCCTCCTTTCTCCCTCTACCTTCTCGCCCACCAACAGGCTGAGAGCTCATGCATTTAGGCACACAGGGCTTCTTAGAATTCAAACTATTTAGCACATAGTTATATGCCAAATAAGTCCTTGAATGTTTTCTTATGTGCATGTATGGAAGAGGGGGTGATTGTGGGAGTGAGTGTATTAAGAACTTAGCTCTTTCTCCTGTCAGAGACTGTTTTCAAATATGTCATCAACCAATTAATTAAAATACTTTTAATATGATTTTGTAAAAAAATGGGAGATATGAAAAAAGGTAAAAAAGACACAAATGCTAGAACTGGAGTTTTAAAAAATAATGAGAAAATTTAGTGAAATAAAGATGACTCATTTTAATTATACAGATATTTGTGATTGTCAAGTTAAACATTATGTATGGCAAAAATATTACAAAGGTGATTTCAAGTGCTAAATATTAAAAACAGCAATCACTAAAACACCTAGAACATATGAAAAAGCATTAAAAATTAGGATAAAGAATTATTTGCACAATGCCAAAAAGCAACAACTCAAGGAACTGAAACGTAAATATGTATCAAAAGGGGAAAATGTTTGCACTGAGTCCTCAAGAGTGAATCTAAAGCAGCTAAAATTGAGACACAGAAAACGTGTTACAGTGGTGACAATAAGACCTGTAACATTTTGCTCAAGAATAATGAAAAACGTTAACTTTCAATATTAGAAATGAATGATTAAGGAATAGTACAGAATCTAGATCATGTGCCACAATATACCAGTATTATGTACAATTCAAATTCTAGGCTCCTAAAGCCATGGAAGGAATTTGGATATAAGATAAGACCCCAGGAATTTTGAAGTTGTCACTGTCCATAATTCCCAGTGGAGATAAGAGAATTTCGGGTAGATAAGATGACTGGATTAAGCATCATTTCTTTGAAAAAGGGCTATCTTGAAGACAAAGAACTTCATTAAAGTGACCTTGATGAGTACTGAAGGAATCACATGTGACATTCCTTAAATAAAAATTTATTTAATTAAAAAAACAAAGAGTGAATCTAAAGAGGTAGCTAAGGTGTGTGAGAATAAAAGTAAGGGAAATGGGAGGCCATACTTGTGGAGGAAAAAGTAAAGAACAAATACTAGTATTTCTGCTTGTTGTATAAAAAGGAACAAATACTTTAAATAAATAATTTACTTTGAAAATACAAACAGAAAACAAACATAATGCTGTTTAAATAAGTAGAAATATAATTTTGTGCAGGAAAAATTTTGATAAAATCTAAGCTAAAGCCAAGTGTGTTGGCTCTGCTTGTAATCCTAGCACTTAGGAGGCTGGGGCAAGAGGATCGCCATGAGTTTGAGGCCAGCCTGCCCTACAAAGAGAGACCCTGTCTCAAAAATCCAAAACAATAGAACAAACAAACAAAAAACAACTAAGCTAAAATAGTTGTCTTTGAAAAGACATTAGGTAGCTATAGGAGACAGCCAGCACTGTGCATAGTTTGGAACAAAAGGAAGAATCATTACCTCTCTTTACTATGTAAGTAGAAAAAAGAATCAAAATGAAATCTATTTTCATTTGTCTATCATAATCAAGAACAAATTCTATCTGGCTGTTCACATATGTGCTTTTGACAAAATTAAAAGCCAACCCATGGATAAGAAAAGGATTTGACCACTATTTCATTCAGCATATTCATTAAGAAGTTCAGAAAAAAATATTTAACTTAACCCAAGTATTTTCACAATTTAAAGCGCTGCTTTGTGAGAAAGTGTGTAACAGCAAGTCGACATCAATCTTAGAAACATCACAAAGAGTCATCAGGCAAGGACTGGTCCTGCAGCAGCCACACCATTTAAAAATAATCCCCTATTCTGCTTTCTCAAGGGAATCACAGACAGCTTCAATAGATTGAAAATCCCTTATCCAAAATTCTTCAGATCAGAAGTGTTTTCAGTTTAGGATTTTTTTTTTAAGGTTTGAAATATTTGGACATACATAATAAGATATCTTGGGTCCAAGACTCAAGTCTAAACATGACATTTATTTATGTCTTATACACACTTTAAATATAGACTGAAATTTTATATAATATTGTTAGTATTCCAATATTTTGACTGTGACCCATCATATGAAGTTAGGTATGAGATTTTCCCTTTGTAGCATCATGTGGCATTCTAAAAGATTCAGATTTGGTAGCATACAAAATTTTGAACTGTCTGATTAGGGATGTTCAACCTGTACTCGACTTCATAGCTACCCTTCTATCTCTCCATCATGGTCCCAGTCTTAACTAATTTAAATCAATTGTTGGGTGTGTTGATGTGTTTAGTGTCCATCTTCCCCATTAGACTGAATGCTCAGCAAATCAGGGCTCCTCTCTGGTTGATTATTGTATCTCTAGAATTAGACTCTTGTGTATAATAGTGTGGTGGATTAACTAATGGTCAATTTGGAACTCCCAGCTGAACTGAGTCAGCATGGTTCTGGGTGTAGAAGACCCACCTGAGAATTGTTACCAATGACATAAAAGGAGAACTCGAAGGGAAGATCATATGCTATTGATTTTCTAAGAGAAGCTTCTTGAGGCTGGTTTTCCTGATAAGAACTCAGCTGTTATCATCAGAGGAGCTTGGGTCCTCACCCAGGGGATGGCTGCTGTTCTCCTCAAGGGAGCTCTAGTCTTCACCTTGAGCATCACTTCCTGGCTCCAGTGCAGATTTCTCAGCCTGGTGGCACAAATCCTTCACCTCACTGGTGCAGACTTTCTAGCTTCCACCACTTGCCTTTGAGCATTCCCAGTGCAGATCCTTAATATGGCTTTGCATGAGACATTTCCTTGGGCTCTAGGCCTTCAGCTGGACTTGTGCAAAATATTGCCATAGAATCCAAGCCCTTGGATAGATTCTTCAGCTCTCCAGCATGTGGACAGATCTCTTGCATTCCTCAGCATTTGACTTTTTGGGTGAATAATATAAAATAATCCTGTAAATTATTTGTCCTGTATTAAATCTACGCCCTTGCAAACCCTGACTACAACAAATAGAGTCCCAGTAAATGTGTGTAAGTGGAAGAGTGATCTGGGAGCTAAAAGATATTCTTACCATCATTCTTAACCTCTCAGATCCTGATTTAAGAGTAGCTTTTCAAGTTTCTTGGTCCCTAGGCTAGGCCAAATCTACTCAGTAGGTATTTTCTTACACCTTCTTTCACTGCTGTAGTCAAAGTTGCAATTTTAAATTGATTTTTGCTTTCTAGATTAAAAATGGGATATGGTCTTTTGTTGTCTCTTCCTTATTTTGGGGGGGAATGAAAAATGATAACCTGGAGATGACAATAGTGCTTTTCCTGACATTGGCACATGCAGGCAAATGCATTCCTGATGGAGCCCATACTAAGTCACTCCAGGAGACTTCAAGTTATAGAGGTCAAAGGAGGCAAAGTAGTAATAGCAAAGCTTTCATGGGGTATCTTAGTCCATTTGTGCTGCTGTAGCAGAACATATGATACTGTGTAATTCACAAATGATAGAAATTTATTTATGGTTGTGGAGGCTGGGAAATCCAAGATCAAGGAATTAAAAGGTTCAACATCTGGTGAGGAACCCTTCTTCACCAACACCTTGATGGAAGACAGAAAAAAGAAAAAGAGCAAGAGACCAGGGAGGCAGGTCTTCAGAGCTTCTGTGACAGTGGCAACCATTCATTCTTGAGGCGCTGTGCTTCATGACATTTCCTCAAAGGCCTCACTTCTGAATACTGTATACTGAAGTCACCTAAGTATCAACACAAAAATTTTGGTCAGAATACAACATTCAAACTGTACCTTGGGGAAAGTGACATTTGCTTCTGTAACTTGAAGACTCATCTCTTCTGTTAGGCTGCAAGCTTTTCTAGAGAGACAAAGGCGTCTTATCTACCTTTGTATGCTTATGCTGAAGGGTTAGGACTGCATTCAGCAAATAGAAGGGACTCACAAATGTTTGTTAAATGAATATTTACATTCTTTCATTTATTTTAAACATTTGATCTCTAGTTCAATTCTCTAAACCAGAGTGACCATATATTTTTAATCACACAGTATGATTAGTATGCCACAAATATATATTTGTATGTATGTCATTTATTTGTGTACATGTGTATACAAACATATATAATTATATTAACAAATTATATGTTTCATAAAATATAATAAAAAGAATTGAAAAGAAGGAGATAAAAATAGGGCAGATATCACAATTACTACCCACCTATGGATCAAGGTAAGCTTACCATCTGGGGTATTTTATTCAGGTGATTGATAAATGAAAAGTAAATTTGCATATTTTCCCTGTTTTAGAAAAGATAAAATATAAATATATTAAAATGATATAATTGTTTATTTAATACTCTACTAGAGGAATGAGATGATAAGAAAAACTTAGAAGAACAAGTGCAGAGGAGCAGACTTGCCCCCAGTGCAGAGGAGGTGAAACTTCCGGGGTGCCACACCACTGCCCTGAGTGCAGAGCAGCAGAGCTGCCCCCAGCACAGAGGAGGTGAACCATGTGGCGCCAGCAGCACACATCGTCCACCCTACATGTTGAAAAGAGAACACAAAAAACAAGTTTCAAAACCAGACTTCTAGATCACTTAAAGCAACCCCAAAGGAAACAGAGAGGGAAAAATCTAATACCCAAGCACCTGGACTCACTGAACTGGCAATGAAACAGGATTTGGAAAAAATGAAATCAGAAATAATTTCTCAGATATCAGCAGAGACTGTGTCCATAGTACAAGACATGATTAATAAATCTAGAGAGGACACAGATTAAAAAAAAATTAGAGATGCTGAGGCACATGACAGAATCGCAATATAGGAAACAAATGGAATCCATAAAACAGATGGAAACAGATATCCAGGAGATTAAAAACTCCATTGAAATTTATGTAGCAGAATGAGCCAATGTGGGGACACAATTTCAGATACAGAAGATAACATTGCAATTAGTGACCAGGAAAAGAAAAATGTGATTAACATAGAGAATACAAGAAATCAATTCAGGAGCTGCTAGTTGATGCAAAGAATAACATAAGGCTGGTTGGAGTCAATGAAAAAACAGGAGAGAGTGCAGATGACATAAAAAAACTGTTCACAGAAGTGATGGCAGAAAACTTCCCAAGCAGGGGAAAAGAACTTGACATACATATAAGTGAGACATATAGGACTCCAACTGGTCTTGATAAAAAAAAATTTACACATAGGTATATAATAGTTAAAATCCCAGAAACCCAACAGAAGAACAAAATTCTACAAGCAGTTAAGAGGAAAGAAACAAATCACATACAAAGGAAAGCCCAACAGAATCACAGCAGATTTCTCAACACAATCCCTCAAGGCAAGAAGAGCTTGGAGTGACATATTTCAAGCCCTAAAGGAAAACAACCTCCAACTCAGATTGATGTACCCTGCCAAACTATCTTTCAAAATTGATGGAGAAATAAGATACTTTCATGACAAAGAGTACTTAAGGAACTTCATGAATACCAAACCAGCACTCCAAAAAATTTTAGACAATATCCTAGGAGAAGACAATGAGTATCACAAGCCCAGGAAGACCGGCAGAATGAATCTATTGGGCACGACAAGAAATTAAATTCAAAGGGGGAGAATCCAACAAAAAGAAAAAGTCATGAAACAGATAAATCAATACATATCAGCTATAACCATCAATGTTAATGGTCTCAATTCATCAATCAAAAGAAATAGATTGGCAGAATGGGTCAACAACCAAGATTCAACAATATGCTACATACAAGAAATACACTTAATTCATAAAGAAACTCATAGACTGAAAGTGAAAGGGTGGAAAACAATACTCCATGCAGCAGGAACCCCCCAAAAAGCAGGAGTAGCTATCTTCTTTGTAGACCAAGTGGATTTCAAATCCACATTAATTAAGAGAGACAAAGAAGGAAGAGATGACAATCATAAATATATATGCACCAAACACTAGTGTGCCCAACTATATAAAACAAATACTAATGGACATAAAAAATCAAATAAGCACGAATACAATAGTAGTGGGGGACCTCAGTACATCACTGTCACAAATATATAGATCAACTAGACAAAAAATAAGCAATGAAATACTAGAACTCAATAAAACTCTTGAACAAATGAACTTAACAGATGTCTACAGAATGTTCCACCCCACAAAATCAGAATACATATTCTTTTCAGCTGCACATGGGTCTTTCTCCAAAATAGACCACATACTCACTCATAGAACATGTTTAAGTAAGTGCAAAGAAATTGAAATTATTCCCTGTATATTATTAGACCATAGTGTGATGAAATTGGAGATCAATAGCAAAAGAAACTGCAAGAATTTCATAAACACATGGAAATTGAACAACACACTTCTGAATAACCAATGTGTCGCAGAGGAAGTTAAAGAAGAAATCAGACAGTTCCTACAATTAAATGACAATGACAATACAACATATCGGAATCTATGGGACAGAATGAACACAGTCTTACAAGGGAAACTCATAGTAGTGAATACTCTTATTAGGAAAACAGAGTGAGCACAATTAAACAACCTGATGCTGAACCTCAAGTTTCTAGAAGAAGAAAAGTATGACAAACCCAAAGCTCATACAAGGGAAGAAATTATAAAGATCAGAGCAGAAATCAGTGCAATAGAGACTAAGAGAATGATACAAAAAAACAAATGAAGCCAAAAGTTGGTTCTTTGAAAGAATAAACAAAATTGACAAACTCTTAGCCAACCTTATCAGAAAAAGGAAAAGAAAGGCCCAAATCCATGAAATTAGGAATGGAAAGGATGAAATTACAATGCACTCAGCAGAAATCCAGAGGATCATCAACACCTACTTGGTGAACCTATACACCAATAAGATAGAAAACACAGAAGAAATGGACAGATTCCTAGATATGTATGAATTACCAAAGTTGAATGAAGATGACCTGAAAATTCTAAATGACCCAGTATCAATCAATGAAACTGAACATGTGATTAAAAACTTACCAACTAAGAAAAGCCCAGCCCCTGATTGCATCACTGCTGAATTCTACAAGACATTTAGAGAAGAACTACTGCCACTACTGTTTAAACTCTTCAATGAAATTGAAAGGGAAGCAATACTCCTGGATTCATTCCAGGAAGCAAGCATCACCTTGATCCTCAAAGCAGAGAAAGACCAAACCGAAAAAGAGAACTATAGGCCAATCTCACTAATGAACATAGATGCAAAAATCCTTAATAAGATACTAGCAAATAGAATGCAGAAGATCATCAAGAAGATCATACACCCTGACCAAGTGGGATTCACCCCAGGGATGCAGGGATGGTTCAACATGCACAAATCAATATATGTAATACACTATATCAGTAGAGACAAGGAGAAAAACCATATAATCATCTCAATAGACACAGAAAAAGCATTTGACAAAATCCAACATGCATTTATGATAAAAACCCTACAAAAAACTGGAATAGACAACTCTCTACAACAATCTGATAAAAGCCATCCATGAAAAATCAACAGTCAAAATCATATTAAATGATCAAAAGCTGAAATCCTTCACACTAAAATCAGGAACAAGACAAGGATGTCCACTATCACCACTCCAGTTCAATATAGTGTTGGAAACATTAGCCACAGCAATTAGACAAGAGAAAGAAATAAATGGAATAAAAATAGGAAACAAAGAGGTCAAATTGTCATTATTTGTAGATGACATGGTACTCTATATAGAAGACCCCAAGAACTCCACCAAAAGTCTTCTAGACTTAATAACCAAATTACTAGAGTAGCTGGATACAAGATCAACACACAAAAATCAATAGCTTTCTTCTACAGGAACAACAGACTCACTGAGAGAGAAATAGGCCAAAGAATTCCTTTCACAATAGCATCCAAGAAACTGAAATTCCTAGGAATCAACCTAACAGAAGAAATGAAAGACCTCTTCCCTGAAAACTGTAGCATTCTGAAAAGAGAAATTGAAGATGGTAACAGATAATGGAAAGACATCCCTTGCTCCTGGGTAGGAAGAATCAACATAGTGAAAATGGCCATACTTCCAAAACTGCTATATAGATTCAATGCAATCCCAATTGAAATCCCAGCAGTGAGTCGCGAGGAATGCACCAAATTAGCCCACTGCAGATCGGCAGGTCTGCGGACCCCGTAGCAATGTTGCCAGTCTCGTGGAACGTGCTGAATCAGCCCGCAGCCCGGCAGCAATCTACTGGCACCCCCACCCGCTCCTCTATACAGCCACCTTGTTCCACACTACAAAGATGCAGAGGACACTGGACCACCAGACCACTGTACTGGGTAAGTTGGAGTCATCTTCACCTCTCGTCAGGACCGGGACTATCTTCAGGGGAAGGGCAGCTGGAACCTGCAATACAACTCTGCAGAGTTCAACCCTACGGGAGGACAGGGAGCTCAACTTGAGACTTGCAGCCAGAAATCTGCCTGAATCTCATGGGTCTGCGACTAGCTTGCTGAGACTCATTGACTTATATCTGCATACTGCAACCCACGTTGTCTATTGTGACAGCAGAAACATACCCTGAAAGAGGCCCTTCATTTTCATGGTTATTTTTTTTCCCCAAAATTAGTTGTTATATTGAAGAGTTTATTCACTATATGTTGGGTTGGTCCTCAATCTTGATTTAAGTCACACAGCTAAAGGTGATAGATTAATAACTACCACAAATTGTCATTCTTTAAGATGTATTTGATGCTATGGTGTTGCTGATTATATGACTTGGGGTAAGGTGTCGTGATTGATCTAAACAGTTTTCCTTCCTGGTATGATGAAAATGAGATAGCCTCAGAGTCATTATAGAGTCAAAACCTAAAGAACAGCTATATCCAGTAGACACCTGTGAGAAGCAATCATTCCATAAGAGTTTTAAATAGATCAACAAAGACACTTACAATAAACAAATTCATAATATCAACCCAGGAACTAAACCAGGGACACTACCAAAAACAAAAATGAGAAGGCATTTAAACAAGTCACAAACCCAGACTTCCACCCTACAAAAGGCAATTTCTGGGGGAAATGAGGTGTAAAAGTCTGATAATCAACCACCTGGACACCCTGAACTGATAGCACAGGAAGTAACAAAACAGATGAATGAGACTCTAGAAAAATTCAAAGCAGAAATAATCTCCCAGATATCCACAGAGATGATGAACAGAGTGAAAGACATGATTAGAGGATCTAGAACAGAAACAGATAAAAAAAAATAGATGAGCTCAGAAACATGCTGGAAGCCATGAATACCCAGCATAAGACAGAAATGGAAACCATAATCACCCAACATAAGAAAGGAATGGAATCCATGAAACAGATTCAAACAGATATTCAGGAGATCAAAAACTCCATTGAAAGTATCCACAGCAGATTAAGGGAATCTGAAGATAGAATATCAGATATAGAAGACGGATCGTGGTTAGAGACCATGGAAATAGAGATTTCCTAAAAATAGTAAGAGACCACGAGAAATCTATCCAACAACTGCTAGACAATGCAAAGAAGAATAATATAAGACTGATAGGCATCCATGAAAAAACAGGAGAAAGCACAACTGACATAAAAAAACTGTTCACAGAAGAAATAGTGGAAAATTTCCCAGACAGAGGTAGAGAATTGGACATACAGATAAGTGAGGCATATAGAACACCAACTAGCCATGATAAAAAAAAATCTACATCTAGACATATAATAGTCAAGATCCCAGAAACCCAACAGAAAAACGAAATCCTACAAGCAGTTAGAGAAAAGAAAAAAATCACCTACAAAGGAAAGCCCAGTAGAATCACAGCAGACTTCTCAACACAAACCCTCAAATCAAGGAGAGCCTGGAGTGAACTATTTCAAGCCCTAAAAGAAAATAACTTCCAACCTAGACTGTTGTGTCCTGCAAAATTATCTTTCAAAATCAATGGGGAAATTAGATACTTCCACAACAAAGAACACCTGAGAAATTTCATGAACACCAAACCAGCACTACAAGCAATTCTAAACAATATCCTAGCAAAAAGCAATGAAGGTTACAACTCCATGAGGACCAACAGAGGGAAGCCACCAGGCAAAGTAAGACAGTAAAGGGAAGGAGGGAAAAAATAAGAAATAAAAGAGCCAGCAAAAGTAAAACATCATGACAAGGATAAATGAATATCTGTCAATTATAACCATCAATGTTAATGGCCTCAATTCACCAATCAAAAGCAATAGACTGGCAGAATGGATTAAAAAGGAAAATGCAACAATATGCTGTATACAAGAAACACACCTAACTCAAAAAGAAACTCATAGACTGAAAGTAAAAGGATGGAAAAAAGTTCTCCATGCCACAGGAAGCCAGAAGGAAGCAGGGGTAGCAATCTTATTTGCAGACAAAGTAGATTTCAAACCAAAACTAATTCAGAGAGACAAAGATGGTCACTATATCCTTGTGAAGGGAACAATCCAAGAGGAAGAGATGACAATCCTAAATATATATGTACCAAATACAAATGCCTCCAACTGTACAAAACAAATATTAATAGACATGAAAAACCAAATAAACACTTATGCAATTGTAGTGGGCAACCTCAATATCCCACTATCACAAATAGACAGATAATCTAGACAAAAAGTTAACAAGGAAATTCTAGAACTGAACCAAGCTATTGAACAAATGGACTTAATAGATATTTACAGAGTGTTCCACCCCACAAAATCGGAATACACATTCTTTTCAGCTGCACATGGGTCATTCTCCAGAATAGACCACATGCTAGCTCATAGGACATACCTAAGTAAATGTAAAAGAACTGAAGTTACCCCCTGTATATTATCAGACCATAGTGCAATAAAATTGGAGATCAATAACATAAGAAACCGCAAAACCCCAACAAACACATGGAAACTGAATAACACCCTCTTGAACAACCAATGGGTCACAGAAGTAATTAAGAAATTAAACAGTTTCTACAAGTAAATGAAAATGCCAGTACAACATACAGGAATCTATGGGACACAATGAAAGCAGTTCTAACCTGGAAATTCATAGCAGTGAATGCCCATATTAGAAAAACAGAGAAAACTCAGATAAATAACGGAACGTAGAACCTCAAGCTCCTGGAAGAAGAAGAGCATAACGAATCCAAAGCTCATACAAGAGAGGAAATTATAAAGATTAGGGCCGATATCAATGCAATGAAGACTAGGAGAACAATACAACAAATCAATGAATTAAAGAGTTGGTTTTTTGAAAGAATAAATAAAATTGATAAACCTTTAGCCAACCTTATCAAAAAAAATGAAAGAAAAGGCCCAAATACATGCAATTAAAAATGAAAAAGGTGAAGTCACAACAGATCCACCAGAAATCCAGAAGATCATCAATACCTACTTCGAGAACCTCTACTCCAATAAAATGGAAAACATAGAAGAAATGGGAAGATTCCTGGATACATACGAATTGCCAAAGTTAAATGAAGAAGATATAGAAATTCTAAACACCCCAATTACAATGAGTGAAATTGAAAATGTAATAAAATATTTACCAACAAAGAAAAGCCCAGGTCCAGATGGATTCACTGCTGAATTTTACAAGACATTTAAAGAAGAACTAACACCATACTCTTTAAACTCATCAAGGAAATTGAAAGGGAAGCAAGGCTTCCAAACTCATTCCTGGAAGCAAGTGTGACTTTGATTCCAAAACCAGGGAAAGACCCAGCCCAAACCCAGGCCAATCTCCCTAATGAACATTGATGCAAAAATCCTCAATAAGATGCTGGTAGACAGAATGTAGAGGGTCATCAAGAAGATTATACACCCTGACCAAGTCAGATTTATCCCAGGGATGCAAGGATGGTTCAACATTCATAAATCAATACATGTAATACACCATATTAACAGAGTCAAAGAAAGAAACCATATGATCATCTCAATAGATGCAGAAAAAGCATTCAATAAAATCCAGCACCCATTCATGATTAAAACCCTACAGAAAATTGGAATAGAAGGTCTTTATCTTAACGTGATTAAGGCTATCTATGAAAAACCAACAGCCAACATCATACTAAATGGTCAAAAACTGAAAACGTTCACGCTAAAATCAGGAACAAGACAAGGATGTCCACTATCACCACTTCTTTTCAATGTAGTTCTGGAAACATTAGCCACAGCAACTAGAAAAGAGAAAGAAATAAAAGGAATAAAGACAGGAAAAGAAGAAGTCAAACTGTCATTATTTACTGATGATACGATACTTTAAATAGAAGACCCAAAAAACTCTGCCAAAAGACTTCTAGACTTAATTGACAGATTCAGTAGAGTAGCTGGATACAAGGTCAACACTCATAAAACAATAGCCTTCTGGTACACAAATAACAGACTCACTAGAGAGAAATTAGGGAAACAATTCCTTTTACAATAGCGTCCAAAAAAATGAAATATCTAGGAATCAATCTAACAAAGAAAGCAAAAGACCTATACACTGAAAACCACAGCACTCTGAAAAAAGAGATGGAAGAGGATATAAGAACATGGGAAGACATCCCTTGCTCCTGGGTTGGAAGAACCAATATAGTGAAAATGGCCATACTTCCAAAACTACTATATAGATTCAATGCAATGCCAATTGAAATTCCAACAATATACTTTACAGAACTAGAGAAAACAATCCAAAAATTCATTTGGAACCATAAGAGACCTAGAATAGCTAAAGCAATTCTAAGCAACAGAGACATGGCTGGGGGTATCACAATCCCTTGAAACTCTACTACAAAGCTACTCTGCTAAAATCAGCATGGTACTAGCAAAAGAACAGACCTGAGGATCAGTGGAATAGATTAGAAGATGCAGAAACAACTCCGGACATACTCAGCCACCTCATCTTTGACAAAGGAACCAACCACCCTCATTGGAGGAAAGATAGCCTATTTAATAAATGGTGTTGGAAAAACTGGATTTCAACCTGCCAAAGATTGAAACTAGACCCATATCTATCATCATGCACTAAACTAAGATTGAAGTGGATTAAAGATATAAATATTAAGACAGAAACACTAAACTTGCTGGAAGATAGGTAGAACTCTTGAAGACATTGGCATAGGAAAAGACTTCATGAACAAAACCTCAGTAGCACGAGAACTAGCAGAAAGAATCAACAACTGGGATCTCAATTTATTAAAAACTTCTGCACCTTTTCCTTTTCTCATAGTTTTTCCTTTCCCTCTTTTCCTTTCCCCTTCCAAAAAGAAACCACCAACAGAGCTAACAGACAACCCACAGTATGGGGAAAAATTTTTAGCAGCTGTGCCTCAGACAAAGGACTACTATCTAGAATATATAAAGAATTGAAAAAAATCAGACCCCCCAAATTCAAAGACCCAATTCAAAAATGGTCATCTGAAATGAACAGATATTTCTCAGACAAAGAAGTAAAAGCAGCAAACAAATATATGAGAAAATGTTCAACATCACTGGTCATTCGAGAGATGCAGATGAAAACAACACTGAGATTCCACCTCACCCCAGAAAGAATGGGTGCTATCAAGAAATCAACAAATAACAAATGCTGGCGGGGTTGTGTGGAGAAAGCAACCCTTCTCCATTGCTGGTGGGAGTGCAGACTGGTGCAACCACTGTGGAAGTCACTATGCAGATACCTCAAAGAGCTAGGACTAGAGGTCCCATTTGACCCAGTTATTCCCCTGCTGGGTATGTTCTCCAAAGAATTAAAAGAATCATACCACAGTGATATATGTGCACCCATGTTCATACTGGCACAGTTTGTAATAGCTAAAGCTTGGAAGCAGTCCAAGTGCCCATCAACTGGAAATTGGATAAAGAAAATATGTTTTTTTTAATAAAATGGAGTACTACTCAGCCTTAAAGAATGAAAAACTAGAGTCATTTATAGCTAAATGGATGCATATCGAAGCCATACTCTTAAGTGAAATAAATAGGACACACATATCTAAATATCGAATAGTTTCACTAGTATGAGAAACTGAAAGTGTAAGCAAGGGTTAAAATGATTAAAATGAATAATTGATAATTTGAAGTAGGAAAAAAGGTCCAAAGACAAAAGAGTGAAGGGAGGGGAAGGGGAAAGGAAAAGAGGGAAAGGAAAAACTATGAGAAAAGGAAAAAAAATGGAAATGAAGTTTATGTAAATAGGGAAGGGTGGAGCGGGTGAAGGGTGCACAGGTAATGGGGGAAAATAAAAGAACTAAGATATATCATGTACAGGTACAAACACCCAATGATAAATGTAAATGAATTGTATACCTAAAATGTACCAATAAAATAACTAAAAGAATTTAAAAAAAACCAAACAAACCAGAAATCCCAGTAGCATATTTCATTGACCTTGAGAAAACAATCCAAAAATTCATTTGGAACAAGAAGAGATCCAGAATAGCAAAAGCAATTATAGGCAAGAGAGACATGGCAGGACGTATCACAAACCCCAACTTGAAACTACACTGCAAAGCTACTGTGATAAAAACAGCACTGTACTGACAAAGAAACAGACCTGAGGACCAGTGGAACAGATGAGACGATGCAGAAACAACGCCAGACACACTCAGCCACCTCATCTTTGACAAAGGTGCCAGACACCCTCACTGAAGGAAAGATAGCCTCTTTAATAAATGATGCTGGAAAAATTGGGTTTCAACTTGCCAAACATTTAAACTAGACCCGTATCTCTCACCATACACTAAACTAAAATCAAAATGGATGAAGGATCTAAATATTAAAACAGAAACACTGAACTGGCTGGAACAGAGGTTAGGTAGAACTCTTGAAGACGTTGGTGTAGGAAAAGATTTTATGAACAAAACCTCAGTTGCCCGTGAACTAGCACAATCAACAAGTGGGATCTCTTCTTATTGGAAAGCTTCTGCACAGCAAGAGAAACCACCAACAGTGTGAAGAGACAACCCACAACATGGGAAAAAATTTTCTCCTGCTGTTCCTCAGACAAAGCTCTACTATCTAGAATCTATAAAGAATTTAAGAAAATCAGACCTCCCAAATTTGAAGACCCAATCCAAAAATGGGCCTCTGAAATAAACAGACAGTTCTCAGACAAAGAAGTATAAAAAGCAAGTAAACATTTGAAAAAATGTTCAACATCACTGGTCATTCAAGAGATGCAAATGAAAACAATGCTGAGATTCCACCTCACCCCAGAAAGAATGGCTGCTGTCATGAAATCAACCAATAACAAATGCTGGAGGGGTTGTGGGGAAAGAGGAACACTGCTCCACTGCTGGTGGGAGTGTAGACTGGTGCAAGCACTGTGGAAATCAGTATGGAGATACCTCAAAGAACTAGGACTGGAAGTCCCATTTGACCCAGCTATTCCCCTGCTGGGTATCTTCCCCAAAGAATTAAAAGAATCATACCACAGTGATATATGTGCGCCCATGTTCACAGCAGCACAATTTTTAATAGCTAAAACTTGGAAGCAGCCCAAATGCCCATCAACTGGAGACTGATAAAGAAAATGTGTTTTTTAAAATAAAATGGAGTACTACTCAACCATAAAGAATGAGAAATTAGAGACATTTATAGCTAAATGGATGCATATTGAGGCGATACTCTTAAGTGAAATAAATAAGACACACGTGTAAATACCAAATAGTTTCTCTAGTGTGAGAAACTGAAAATGTAAATAAGGACTAAAAGGTATAATAGATAATGTGAAATCGGAAGAAAAGTGGCAAAGGAGAGGGGGAAGGGGAAGTGGGAGGGGTAGGGGAAAGGAAAGAAGGGAATGGAATTAATATGAGAAAATGCAAAAATGGAAACAAAGTCCTTGCAAATAGGGAGGGGTGGAGGGGTTGAAGGGAGGGCAGGGGAAGGGGGAAAATAAGAACCAAGAGAGATTATGTAAAGGTGCAAATTTCCAAAGATGAATGTCATTATATTGTGTACCTAAACTGTACCAATAAAATTAATTTAATAATAGAAAAACTTAGAAGAAAATGAATTATTCCTCTGGAAATAGCTGTTGTGCCGATCTCTGACTATTCCTAATGTTGTTCCTATATACAGCTCATTCTTGTTTTCAGACCCTGGGAAGTATGAGGCTCTTTGCTTCAAGACCTTTGATTTCCATCCCCTCATCCCATTCCAGATCAACCCCAAGTGCCTTTTCATTCAACACCTCCAGAAGCAAATGAGTTTCTGTTGTCTAAAATTTTCTTGATATTAAAGGATTTGGGGCATTCCGGATTGTTTTAAAGTATGATAATTGAGCCTGTATTAACTTACTGCATACCAGTTCTCTGAAGAGTTCTAAAATTACTAACCTGAATCTACTTATTTTTACAATGCCATAATGTCCAGTATCTAGTTGTACCTAAATACTATGAATATTGTGTTAGTAGAAATAATCTTGTTTGCCTCATAATGAACATCTTGCTGTTTAAATGTTTTTTCACAAAGTCTGAAAAGTACGTAGCATGTTCCTGCTACTGAAGACTTAAATGAAAATAGAAAACTTCATTATTATATTGCTGTGTTTTAACTATGTTGTTTTCACATTTTTGGCAGAGATGTTTAGTTTCAATAAAGATTTAATAATTTTTGAGAGAGTAACAAGACGTCTTCTAGGCTCAATTATCAGTGGATATAACAGATGACCTTGTAAACCCTTCAGTAATCTAATTCTACTCTAGGGGATTATCAGATAATGAAGAAACATATTACAGGGTTAGGAAGTGATTGTTTTCTGTGTGTGTTGTTTATATTGATGTGTTGAGTGGTGCATAGGTATTAGTGTATATTAGTGTGTTCTCATTTGTAGTGGTGTGTGTTTCAGGTTTTGTGTTGGTACATGGTAGTATATGTGTGTGAGTACTACTGTGTGATAGTATATATTGATGTGTGTCTGTGTTAGTATGGGTATTAGTATATGTATCAATATGTGTTAGTGCATCACATTGGTTTATGTTTTAGTGTTTGTGTTAGTGTACTGTAAAATTGAATTTTACTGTGTGTGTTGGCATGCATGTGTTAGTGTACATGTTAGTGTTTATTGGTGTGTGTGTTGGTATATATGTCTATATTAGTACTGGTGCTATGCATGTGTCTGTGTGTTGGTGTATCTTTGCGTTGACATTATGTGTTGGTCTTTCTATATGTGTTACAAACACAGAGGCAAGAATAAGTCAGCCAGTGGACCTGGGAGACTTGATGAGGATATTAACAAAACAAGGTTCTACTCAGATGGATCTATTTAACCTAAAGTTTGGAAGAGCAATAAGTTGAGAGAGAGCAAGAGTTACATTAAGGAGAGTGAGACCTACATGGGAAGGGAAGATACAAAAGGAAAGAAAAAAACCAAAAGAACCTGGAGAAGAGAGATCAGCAACTTCACCTGGGCCAATGTGTGTGGGGGGGGGTCTGGTTCCCCCATGGGAACTATTACCTTGAAGTGCATGAGGAAAAATGATTTAAAGGTCAAGTTCAACCACACGGGCTGAAATCCATCTCACCTTCCATTTTGTTTTGCTCTTTTTTTGAGAAACGTTAATGATAGACTTGTTGAAGGACAACGTGTAGCCCAAGAACCCTGAAAGCTTCTGAACTGAGTGGTGACTTGTGGGAGTTGACAACAGCCTCCTGTCAACGCAGCATCAGACCCAGAAAGAGCCAGGAGAGCTGCCCCTGGGATTAATTATGTATGGCAGGGGTAAGGGGGAGGGTGGCAGGGAGCAATAGAACAAAAAGTATGATATGGAACATCTTTGCAGCTGTTGAACAACTTGTCTTACTTGTTAACATACTGAGATTGAACCAAAGGCCCTTTAATGTAATATACCTTAGTAAAGATTTAAGTCATAAAATTTATCTGCATAAAAGGTCTCTATGCAAGAGCTTCACCTTGCAAAACAAATTAAGGGAGGTTAAGTTAAACAAGTAATGGGTTTATAGGGGTAAATGTTTACTGTAAACATAAAAATGTCGTTTAGACTAAATTTAAGAGTAAGTTAACAAAAAAAAGCAAAAAGATTTGCCAAAGCCAAAACAAAATACAAAATCCCTCAGAAAGGAGCTGTGTCTTGGCCGCTCCCATTCCTCACAGCCCCCAAGTCCATCATTCCCCTCTCAGCAGTCACTAACGTGGCTATTTGTCTGTTTCCACACTACTGCATCACAAAACATCATGCCCACTTGCCTGGAAAAGATAATATCTCACACATATGGGGCTGCCTTTGATCTCTGTGGTCGAGCTAGAGGTCAGAGGCCTGCCTTCTCCGGGCCCTTACTTCAAATGATTCCTTTCATTTACTGAGAAACCAAACATTAGAAAGGTGAAGGCAGGAAAAATAAAAGCCATGATTTAATAGCAATTTATGAGTTCGGCCGATTTCAGGTTGAGTTTTATTCTCTTTGGGTCACATCTTATTGTCATTCCTCACTGTTCCCTGTCCTCTTCCCTCACCATTTGTTTGTTTTGCAGCCCTCAGACAAATTGGCACTCCGGAGATCTTCTCCCCTGTAACTTGTCATGTGTGTGTCTTTCCACAAGGTAGCTCTTGGAGACTTAATCCCTATTTCTTAATGACATTGTAAGTCAGAAGGCACAATTATATAGCAGACTCTTATAAATTTAAAGTATTAAACTATGCTTATTTGTGTATCTGTTAATTCCCATAACTCATTGAGGGCATGCTCTATTTGCGTACACATAAAGAAAGGAGACAGGAGCAAGCTGAACTCAGAATTGGGGCAGAACTGAGACACGGAAAATATTCTGTTATATTTTGTCTTTCATAAATTAATAAGATGAAAAATTTAAATTAAGGGTGCTTCAGATTTATAGAGATGAATTTTCTTGAAAATTATAAGCAATTATATTGCAAGATCATTAATGATCATCACAATGTTGACCCTCACTGTGCCATAACACAGAATATTCACTTTAATTGAGGGCATCCCATGCACCAGTCCCTCAGGGGTATTTATCCAAGAATTTAGCTGCGCTTATTTCATTTCATCCTCACAATAGGCCTGAGGCAGATACCATTACTCCAGTTTTAAAAATGGAAATCAGTTAATCATTTTTTACACACAATAAATGTAAACCTTGTTTGATTCCTGTGGAATAGATGATTCCCTTAGATGGAATTGACTAGAATGGATGAATTTTATGAAAAGGGGTTAAAAAATACTATACTACATTTTAAAAATAGAAGGACATGAAAGCTCACACAGTATTGTGATGTTCACATCATGGTGATTCTCTGCTTTCCCTACCAATAACGGAGGAAACAGCTTCAAGGGCTCTGGATTAAGAGAGAACTGGAATCAATTCTGATTTTAGCTGTGGACATACAACATGGATGTAAAGAGATTACCCATCACACAGAGCTGTCATGAGAATTAAATGTGGTGACCCGCGTGAAATTTTAATGCTTTCTACATACCTATATGTATGTGTTCTATATATCTATATTCCAACATATGTTCTTTAAGTCTATGTTCTAACATATAAATTCCAGATGGCTGCACTTACACCTAATATCTAGCTTTCTCTGTGTGTATATACAAACATGCATTGCTTTACGATGCAGACAGATTCTGAGTCAGTAGGCAACTATGTCATGTGGGCGCTTTATAGAGCATGCTTGCACAAGCCTACATATTATGTAGGTCAACCATGTGCCATGGCCTCTTGATGCAATCAAAGGACACAGTCACCATAAGATGTATGAGGCTACTGCTAGAGTAACACAGCAGAACATTTTACAGTAAATTTTTTATAAATAGACTAACCCTAAAATGATGATAAAAGTATAGTATGGTAAATTCACAAACCAGCAACATAGTCATTTATTATCACCATCAAGTGTGATGTAAAGCATATAATTAATTATATGTGCTATGTTTTTATATAATTAGCGATAGGTTTGTGCACACCAACACCACCACAAATACCACTGATGCATTGTGCTATGATGTCAGAATGGCTATAATATTGCTAGGTGATAGGAATGTTTTATTTTTATCATAATCTTATAGGACCACTGTCATATATACAGTCCATCTTTAGCTGAAATATTGTTATGCAGTGTGTGACTGTCTTAGTTACTTTTCTCTCATTGCTGAAACAAAATACCTGACACCCAAAGTTAAAGGGGGAAAGGTTTATTTGGCTTACAGTTTGTAGAGGTTTCAGTCCATAATCAGCTGGCTCCAAGGCAGGGTGGTAGAGGGGCAACAGTTCATGGTGCCAGGAGACAGCAAAAGTAACAAGAGAAGCAGTAGGGCCATTTCGGAGGAGAAACAGTTCACGGCACCCGCAGGGTAGCAAAAGGAACAAGAGACCTTAACAGTGTCTTTCTGCTCCTTTTATCCCATCCAGACTTCTGAGATTAGGGCAGTGCCATACCAATCACTCATGTGTAGTCATTTAGTAATCACACAATCACATGCCCTTAATCCCAGCATCACACATTCCAGATTCAGCCACCTCTGAAAAAGAAAGCCCCGCCTCATCTGCATGAGGCTTTGGGGGGACATCTAAACACAAGGCATAACGGTGACTGTCTAGAAAATTAGAGCAGCTTGGATACTGACTCTGGTGTCACTCCAGGGGAGAGCACTGTTGAGTGTAGGCTGTGGCTCATAGATATACCACAGCCACATAATATAATAATCAAGATCATGCACTTCAGTAAGGCATGCAGGAAAGTAGGATTGTTGACCATTACTTATAGAGTACTTAGCTTATGGGGACTAAGAAAAGTCTGAATGTCTACAACTTTTGGACTGTGTACGCCAAAGGGAGAAATGCTGTGGCATTGAACTATATCTCAATAAGGCTGTTAAAAAATAGGGGTTTGGGAGCCAATGTCCACTTTTAGTGGATGCTTCTGTGAAGGTTTAATATTTAGAAGGAGTTTGAAGGAAGAACTGTGACATAAAGCTAATAGAGAAAGAATGGACATGTCAATCACAAGATGATCACTGAACATGAGAAACAAAGAATACTATTTTACAGCATTCTCCAGCTTTTACATGCTCATTCCACAGTATCTAGTAGTCAATCAGGGGATCTGTGATATGGGAAAGGCTTAAGGGTTAATTTCTCTCTTTGTCCTCAAATGAGTGACTCCCATAATTGGAAAAACTCACCTGTTGACATGTCAGAGGAGTGAGCTTTGGACTCAATTAGCTTTGGACTCACCTAGAGTTAATAGAAACCCCAACAGAGATACAGTTATTAGGAAAAGAAATCATTAATTATTCATTGGAACCAGAGACTCAGTGTCCAAGGCAACAGACACGGGGGAAGCTCTCTCTCTGTCTCTTGCTTGCCCAGCTGAATTGCATTTTTCAGGTGTGCATCCCACCTGTGGAGATGGCGCAGAACAGGGTCGGATGCCCAGCCCCCAGGGCGGCCTCAGCTCTTGGTGATCTTGGAACGCAGCACCCAAACATGTGTAGCAACGAATCCTGACTTTTGACCTGCTTGGAATCATACTCCATGTTGCCCTTCCTGCCGCTTTACATGCCAGTGATTCATCTTTCCTGTTTTTAGAATAACTGTTTTGTGGTCCTATCCAGAACACTGAGTCACGCACACTCACTAATCTCCCCACTTACAAGAGTTCAAGATCTTAGAAACCTGGAACTCTTACCCACCTGCTAGTCATTAAAACAATTAAATTTGGTAGGGGCCCCAAAACAAAGCTATAAAAAACATAAATGGGTCATCTTACCTCCTAGTCCTGTATGCAGAAGGATAAATTGCATTATTGTCTAGGGTAGAAGCTGAGGCTCTGAAACAATAACGCATTCACAACAAGAAAATGGAAGGGAGGGTGGAATTCTTTTGTTGTTTTCTGTCTAGATATCTAACGCCCATAACCCCTCGTGGGAGGAGCTCTTGCTCTGTTTTGACTGACGTTGTAATTCGCTTTTAAGTATAATCCTGTACTTGTTTATTTTTCTCCACTGTGTGTACACGAGTTTTAGTTCATTAATTATTAGCATCTTTTTACTGAGCACTTAACCATTCTTAGTACTAGGTATGGCAGTAAATAGACAAAGTTCATGCTCTGTTGGAGCCAATGTTCTTTGACCATGTGATCTGGCTGTATTGCTACTTTGCAAGTTGGATGGAATGTTTTACATAGGCAACTAGAATCTTCTTTAGTCTTCTTTTTGGTAACCATATGAATTATGACAGCAATTATCATCTATGCCATGGTTCATGACTGTCATTTATGTCCCACTCAGAGGAATCACTGTCTCTTCTGGGCCTGGCATTTTGTGACAAAATTTATTCTACTCTCTTTCATAGGAATCCTTAGAACCTTCCATGACTTGGTGTGCTTCCTTTAAATATCTTTTTAGAAAAAGTTTTAGGCATTTCTTACAATTTAAATAATGCTAGAAGAAAACATTAAAATGGATATAGCAGGAAGTAAACACCAATTCAGAAACTATGGTAAGGTAACATTTGAGGTGGGAAAGTGGAGATGAAGTGTAACTCACTTTACACAAGAGGAATAATGGTGTCCATGACTTCTCCATGCTAAGAGCGGCATTTTTCAGTTTGATTTCTACTTAGAAATTGGTGTTATTACTCCTCTCCACTTAGGTGAGTACGGCTAAGAAAAGAAGATTCTGGAAAGAAAAGGCTACGAACCTAAGTAAATAGAATACCAGCAATACAGGCATTTTGAGGAGCTTGGTTGTGGCAACGCTGTATTTTAAATAAAGTTAATGAATTTATCCCGCTTATTAAACACTTCTTTGTGCCAGGTGTTTTGTGACGGGTAAGTGTGGAAGTACGGATTTTAAACAAAGGTGTAATTGCTTTTGAATTTAAAGAGTGAATACGGGACAATTGGAAATACAAAATTGAGAATTATGCAATATCTACAAAGGCTCTCAGTAGGACCTGAAATGATCAAGAACAGTTAATAACATAATAAAAGGAAAAAAAGGAGGAGTAGGCAAAGAAAACTCTGGAATCAAGTAGAAAAGTGAAAACTGCTGGCAAAGGCATTCAAACAATTTCTATTGAGAAGAAATAAATTATGATAAACTGTGATAAATGTGACAATGAAAGCTAAGTATGAAGTTAAGTAGTGAAGTCATAGATAGTTCAGAGATGAGAATGTTACATTTGGGAATTACATTTACATTTAAAAACATTTTGTATTAAGCCAAAATGCAGACCTACTAAGTTTGGCATATTCATTGAGCTATCTTTAATGTTTCTTCTAAAAAACAGGTGACATTTGTAACAATGATAAAAATTTCTATACAGAATCTACTTCCTCAGTCTTATCTAGTTCCATTTAAAAAAATATATTCTATTATATTACATAGTTAAGTCAAAATCAATTACCACTCTGAAAACTTGCTTTACCCTAAGTTCTGGCTAGATAAAGCACTCTAAGTTTTACTATGGACTGTTTCTATAAAACTGCCATTGCTTCCAGTTTTGTTTTGTTTTATTTTTTTAAGGAATAGAATATACTTTCACAAATTTCCATAACGTGTCTTAAGAAAAGGAGGCACCGCCATAATTATGAGATTGTTGAGGTAGTGTTTGGAATTCTCCATATGAGCCAATCAATATAAGGAAATGTACATATATTGTTAGTGTTGTAAACAGTGCAGCCTGAAGCCTGAATCTATCCAGAATGGATGTAACCAATTTTAACATCATGTTACAGATAACTAAGCATTGAAAAATAAACCAAAGAACCGCAGTATATTCTACCTTTAACTTTTTGTAAATCATGTTTTGTGGATACTTTCAGTTTTACCATAAGGCTGATATATTTCAATGTTTTGAAAATATCATTATTAATTTTGAGTTGGCAGAGGTAACCTAACCAACTACCTTTGGTACTAAGAGATATACCTTTCAATAAAATTATTGAAATGCAAAAAAAAAAAAAAAGCTAAGTATGAAGTGATAATCAAATTTAGACAGAGGTGTCAGAGAGATGACATTTAACCCAGACATTAAAACAAGACAACAAACTAGTCTTGGAATAGGGAAGGGAAGGTGAAGAGGAGATGAAATGGGAAATAGGTATTTCTAATTAATTTGAGCAGTTCATGCAAAGGTCTTGGGGTGAGACAGACCTAAAATTCAAGGAAGGTTTCTGTCTGGCAAGGGATAAAGACAGAGACAAATGATAGAAAATGTCTCAGAAAAATTAAACCGGGACCTCATGCTACACATCTTACAAGCAAGGTTAAATAACTTGCATTTTATTTTAAGCTTAATGAGAATCTATAAAAATATTTTAAGTGGGAATGTGCCATGCTTTCACTTAGTTTTTTTAAAGATCAGGCAAGAAATGAGATAAGATTTGAGGGGGAGGATACAATGAAAACTAGAAAATTTGCTTCTTATTGGTTCATAATTACATACAGAGACCACAAAATGATAGCTATTTAAGACTGGAATTTAATTTTCTCTTAAAAAAGGAACATTTCAGACCTCACCTCTACCTTTCCCAGAGAGTGCCTCTGTCCTCAAAATAACCTTGTGCTTACAACATAGCTGATGCAGCCCTTTCATTCCTTCATTCTGGGTTGGAAGAAAGAGGCAGGTTATTCTCTTACAGTGTCTACCCTCCTTTTAAAGACCTTCTGGACTAGAGATCTTACGCCCTTACTGGAAGCCCCATCCAGCCCTTTGGCTGACAGCCTAGCAGGACTCTATAACTCCAAGCTGCAAGAGAGCCTGAAAACTGTAGCTTTTTCAGCTGACTACATTGTCACCCTCAACAAAATCTAAATTTTGTTCTAAAACGTAAGGGAAAAACTGATTTTTGGTAGGCATTGCTGGGCTTGAGATATGTTTGAAAGTAGAATCTGTAGACCTTCCTGAGTAGAAATGGAGAATGGCAGGGAATGAATGGCAATCAAGATAGGAGAGAAGATTATGGAAAACAGGATCGGGGAATCAGAAGTCCACCTGAAAAATGCGAAATTTAAAATACCTGCAAGATAATTAAGTAGCTTTGTTAAGCAAGCTTGGGAATTCTTTTTTAATGGCACTGGCTGGAGACATAAATTTGGAATTGAATCAAAGATGGAATGAGTTTGCCTGGGAAGATGCATAGAAATAACAGAGAGTGATTGAAGATTTCAAACAGAAAAACACCAGTAAGTAAGGGCCAGGGAGGTAAGAAAAGAGCGAGCCAGCAAATGAAACTGAAAAAGGCCAGTGATTCAGGCAGAAAACCAGGAAAGTATACCACTGCAGCCCAGAAGGGAGAAACTAAGGGAAGTCAACTTGTGTAAAGATTTTTAAGAGGTTGCGATAGTTGAGGATAAAGATGTATTTACTAGATTTGACAAATGGTGGTCATTAGTGACATTGAATAAAGTAGTTTTCAGCCAACTGAGAGGGTAGAAGTCAACTGAGCTGAGTTAAAAAGTAAATGGAAATTGAAGAAGTGCTCAGAGCATGTGAAAGATCCCGCTTAAAATATGTCTGATTTAGAGAGGAGGACAGTGCTAGAGTAATTGCTGGAGAAAGAACTGAGAAAGAGGTTGCATTTTCTGTTCAGTTCAGAAATACTAGAGAATCTTTACCTACTAAGGGAAGTCATCCAGTAGAGGCGACAGGGAAACTGACAGAGGTGCATTTGTAAGAAGGCTAAAAGGGATGGAATTAGGATAGAGGGGATAGAGGCCAGTGCGGCTCATGATAGGAGTCTTCCTCATCCTCTGTAATGCTACAACTAGGGTATGAACATTATTTCAGAATTGATGTTCAGTCAAAGGGGTCTTCAAGTTTTGTGAGAATGACGTGTGGAATCTTACTACAAATTTCTGTCTGACATGATTGCAGGCAGGCTACTGTGGGGAGACCAGGTTAGCAACAGCTCCCGTGAGATGCAACTGTGTCCTGTTCTGCAGGGATATGACACACTTTATAAGTAAAATTTTAAATTTTTCTTCAATAAGACACACCGAATATATTTTTCCTCTTCCCTTTCTTCTTTTTCACTCTTCCCTTTTAAGATTTTTGTTCCAGAACTTATTTACATGAATGCTTAACTCAGCTGGACTCGAGACATTGTATTTCGACTTTAAATACTTACTTCTAAAATTGGTATGTGTCTGGGTAATGAGCTGTCTTGGTTTTCCCAGGACCACAGAGTACCTTGAATATGGACCTGTCCACACTAACTCCGACAAGTCCTGAGCACACCTGAATGGCTGGCCACCCTGAGGGTTAGCTAAAATGTAAAGATAGTTTAAAGATCTTTAACCTCATGGTAAATAAAATATCAAAACACATTATTATTTCTTCTCAGTTCTCAAACAGACTTAAAATATAATATTTCTGGCACACTAGAGTCTTTAAGAAATGCAGTAACATTTGTAGTGCTGATAAACCTAGCTTTGGAGTCAGAAAAATCTACATTTAAATTCCTGGCACTATTGCTCTATTAGCTTGAATAAGTTCATGAGTCTCTCAAAGCTTCAGTTTCCTCATGAATAAAATGGCATGAGTCCTGTCTCAGTTTGGCATGGTGGCCCAGCTATTGAAGGGACTGTTGCAAGTGGATCACAAGTTCAAGGCCAGCCTGGGCAACTTACTGAGATCCTGTCTCAAAGTAAAATTTTTAAAAATGGATCGGGAGTTATTGGAGATGGAGTGGTTAAGTGCTTGCCTATACTTTCAAGGCCCTGGGTTCAATTCCCAGTTCTGCAAAACAAAACCAAACAAAATTTAATATACCCTGAGTTGTTCTGAGCATCAAACAGGATAATACATGAAAGGCACATAATTCCTGTAAGTATAGATACTGACATCAATAAATAGCATCTGAGCTCTGCCCAATTCTACATACTGAAACACATGAATTGCACTTGCTATTCACCAATAGAGTGAGTGTTTCATGGCAGCCTAATCACTGAAACATTCTATGTCCTGTTTACATAATTGAAGAGAGGTTAAATAATATCTCTGTAGTTTAATGGGAGATGTATAGGGTTTATGAAAAACATTTTTAAAGATAATGCTGCATTATGTTAAAGAGCGTAGATTGTGAAGCTAGACTGCCAATGTTGTAAGCCCAACTCCACTACTTACCAGCTGAGCAATTTTGGATAAGGTATTGAATCATATGTGTCTTTCCATTCTCATTTAGAAATAGGAATAATACCAATTCTTACCTCATCGATGATTTGAACAAGAGGGATAATATGAGTAGACCTTAGCACATAGCAAATTCCCATAAAATTATCAATAATTATCTTATTGATCATGGTAGCTAAGCATGATATTTGCACAGACACTAAGTTACTAAGAATATTCAATACTAATTATACATTGAACAATAGATTTTACTATATTTTGCGGGGCTTGGTGGCATATGTCTATAATCCCAGCACTGGGGTGGCTGAGGCAGGAGGATCAGTCTGTGTTTGAGGTCAGTCTGGGCTACCTAGTGAGTTCAAGACCAGCCTGAACTACATAGTGGGACACTGTCTCAAAAAACAAAACAAAACAAAACAGATTTTACTATATTTTAAATTTAAAATCTTGAAATATTAACTAGAAAAATTCATAAGAAAATGTTGTTAATTGATGTAATTAACCAAAACTTCAGTCTTCGACATTAAAAATATATTATTGTCCTCCCTTCCCAGGTACAATATATTTATTAGATTTTTCAAAAGTCAAAGGTATGTATTATTATTTCCATTTTGCTGCCAAAACAAGAAAAATATCTTTTAGTTCTAAGAGTATAAGTTTTAAATTAGAGATAAACATTTACTAGAGACTAAATATTTTTAGTTCAGGTTTTAAATATAAGACTTTTTCACAATCTAAAAGGGATATGGTCACTGAAATATATTTAATGCTGAAAAAGGAAAACAAACAACTACCTCAAATCATATGACCCCAAGATTAATATTTTGTTATACACACTTTCATCTTTTTTTCTCATCCATACACATTTCATATTTTTTCTTTAAAAAGACTCACTACACATGTTATTTGGTATATTTTTCTCCTAGTGATATACAATGACTCTTCCTCAGGTCAAAATAATTTTTCTACAATATAATCATTGTATATTTAGGTACCACAGTCTATTTAACCAGTCACATCTTCTTGAACAATTAAGAATCATCTAATTTACACCCTTATAAATAAAGCTACAATATCTACTTAATAACCTTTGAAAAATAATTCAGTGACTTTTAATTTTTTCCAAAATAAAATATTCTAATTAAAGAAACTTACAGTGGGGCAGTAGTAGAAATAGCTATAAAGATAATCTGAGTTAAAAGACAATGCGTTCATAATTACATTTTAAAGAATGACAAACATTCTAAAACTATTTTTCTGAAGTTCTCAAAATGGTAAAATTTAAAAAGTGAGCTCATTTTCTGTATGAACTCATGTTCTGCACTGAGCTGGAGATACTTGGAGTTGTGATTTTTTTAACTTATTCAGTCCCCTACGAACAATTACTTCTGAATCTGTCTTAACTTTACCATTTGACTAGAGACTTCAAAACTCTATAGAGCATATGTTGTTGGCTATCTTTCTCAGTATACCACCTGGCTCAGGGACAAGTGTTGTGTCCTTGAGGACAAAGTGATCCTTGGTACTGAACAATAAGATACAGTATTTTCACCCAGAGATGGTGGAAATGAGTTTGAGCCACTATTCCAAGCACAGGCAAAGTGTTATTGTGGAGTGAGGGAAAGGAGCTTTAGTCAAACTGAGGCTTTTGCTGAAAGGAGAGAACAACTGGAGGACAGAATGATCAAGCTGCTTTCACAGAACAAAGAGAGCAGCAAGTTTCTGTTGATTTGCTGAAGTGAGCTAAAGTCTGGTAATTTCCCTGGGTGTGGGGCCTGATTCCACAAGTTGTTTCTATTGTGGACTTGAACCACCAGATGTTCATGGTCAACTCGCCACAGAGACCTTTAAATTTTCATGTATCTGGTGCTATCTTCCTGCACAGAGCATCCCTGTCTTGTACTTGGTGGGCCAACTGGTAGTCAGCTTTGCTCAGGAGCTGCTGAGTTACTCTTACAGCTGGTGTCGTCACCTTGCGTAAATGTGCTGGCCTTATGATTGGGCTAAAGGACTTCCAGTGCTTGAGCTACTGAGATGCATAAGGATGGGGTAGAAGAAATATAAACCAGCTCCGATGGGTAATAGGTCAAGCTAACCCTATATCATGGTCTTAGAAAAACATTTTTAAAATGATAAGCATATCCACATGCAAAAAGGAGTAGGATCTAATTTCAAGGTTAAAATAGCAAAGGACGGAATCTGAAGGAAGAGATGCAATGCCTTTACCCCATTTTAGTCACCCATCAGATAGCTGCAGGCCCAAGTGAAGACATTTCCTTAAAAAAAGAAAGAAGAAAAGAAGACTTTTCTTAACAAAAAGCAGCTTTCAGGTCACTGAGAAGGAACCCAGTTATCTGTTATCATAGCTGTTATTTTAACCCCAATGTCAGAAGTGTTGTGTGTATTAAAGCTAGTGGAAAGCTAACATTGTATGCCCAGTTGTGATCTCCAGAATTAGTGATTTTAAGTTGACTAAGAGCAAGTGAAGCTGGAAAGTTTATTTATGTTTTTTTTCTTACAACAATTTCTCATTTCATGCATGCATTCTGCTTTTGTGGTTTTATCGAGGTCTTATAATAGGTCTGATGAAACATGCCATGCTGCAAAGGGTAATAGTTTACTGTGCCCAGGAATTTGCTTTGTCGTCCCAGACTTCTGTCCCCCCACTGTCACACCATGATGGTCCCTCACTATGTCAGTCTTTAAGAAAAGTACTACTTCAAAAAGCTGTGCATGCTGGAATCTTTACTATCTGTGAAACAAAGATGAGGCTTGAGAACATAAGACAAAGAAAATTACTGTAGATTTTCCTAGAAAGATTCTGTAAATGATGATGATGAAAATGAACAAAAGTCAAAACACAAAAATGAAGGAACAATTTATTATGGAAAAGTGCTGTAAGATTTTAATTGCAAAGTCACCTAAAGGGGATGAAAAAGGCATTATAACTAAATGCAATACAGGAGTCTGGATTGAATCCTGGAACAGAAAAAGACCATCATTGAACTTATCACTGACATCAGAATTAAATCTGCTAGTTAGTAAATAGTATACTAAAGTTCCTTACTTAGTTTTGGCAGCTCTACCATGATAACGCAGGGTGTTATTTTTAGAACATTTTTCTGACTAAAATTATTTCAAAATAAAAGTTAAAAAAAAAATCTCTAATGGTAAGCATAAAGCCATAATGCAACAACTGGAACAAGTTTAGGCTCTTAAAATGTTAAAGGATTCAGAAGATATTTCATAGTTTTTTATTCTGAAAATGATCAAAATAAGACAGAAATGCAAACATTGAAACATTAAACAAAATCAGCATTGGATGTAGAAAAGTGTGTATTTCTCTATTCAACGTCAGCTCAGAATTAAGATTTTTTTTAAAAAAACAAATTAATTCTATACCATTATCTAAAAATAGGAGGTGAAGAGCTGCTTTGTGACATTAATCTCTGTTTAAGCAGAGCTCTTACAGTGTGACTTGGTTTCAGGGAGCCGAATAAAAAAGAATCATTTTCTCCCAAATGCCCCCGCCCTCAAAAGTGTACAAGCCTCAGGGATTTTGTCATTGGAGTTATCTAGAAGCTACACATACCCAAGAAAATAGTTTCCACAAATGAATTTATGATAAACATTGAAAAAGCAATAAGACACATCCAAGTTAAAGTTTATATAAAATGTCCAAATTGACTATCTATATCTTATTTTATTATGTATTTCTTACCTTTTTAGCACTTTCGTTAATAGTTTTGTTTAATTTTTAAATTTTATTAAAAGATTAGAAAGTGCAGTTTGAGTTTACCTTGTCTTTTATTTATTACATTTATCAGCACAAATATACAAATTTTAAAAATAATTCTCTCCTACCATAGTGATCTACATTTTATATTTAGAAAGCACTATCAGCTGGTAAAATGAAAGTAAAAAATAGCAGAGAAATATAGCTGACAAGTTTTTTCTCCTCAAAATGTCTCTAGAAATCAAATGCTTATCTCCATTAGTATAAATATAGTACCAAAATACCTCCAGGAATTGATGAAAACAGAAAATTACAGTCCTTTAAGTTTTCTTAAAATTCTACAAGTCTGCAAAAAAAAGTCTATTTACACTTTTTTGACAAGCAAATACATCTATCCTGACAATAAAGGAAATCAGAATTTTCTTGGCGATATTTTTCTCATACTAAGTAGCACTGAAAAAGTCAAATTGCTCAAGGTTAATCAGCCTCATCTGAAGGAGAGGAAGTTTACCTCTCATTTCCCAGCAGAGTCTCTTTAATTTGAAAGTAACATTGACAGGTGGCCTCAACACTCAGGGCATTACAGACCACCTTGAAGCTCTCAGAGCCAGGATCCTTTGAAGTCAGAATAATCAACAAGTCATTTGATCCCCTATCAGACAGAATGGCCTCACAGAGAAGGCCATCTCTCAGGTAGGCTGATTGTTTATCAAACAGGAATAACGCGATACAGTTTGGTGAGCAAATTGATAGCCTTCAGTGGAATCATAGAGTGGAGAAATACTGGCCACTGCAAAGTAATTTTCAGGCCTCTTACTTTTTATAAAAGTGCTCATACATTTTGCTTTCCAGACTAAATAATCACCCGCCCAAAATAATCCTTTACTAATAATAAAAAGAAGAAAAATTAGTTTGTATAACTAATACAAATAACTGCCCCTCCTCTCTTGTGATAAGTGGTAAATTGTTTGATCATATATTTTAACAGGCCATCTCAAGTTATGTATAGTACAGAGGAAAAGAGTAAATATTTTTTTCCAAGATGTATGAATAAAATGGAGAAGTGGATTTTCATTCTTTAGATTAGATTGATGTTTTTCTATCAGAATGAAACTTAATTTCCTGGGCATTAAATATTCTCCACTTTTTGAACATTGTTGCTAAGGTTTCTACACACCAAACCTGATTCCAGTTGCATTACTGGGTTTTTAGTTGGGTTCTGTACTCAGGTGAGCAGGTAAATATATGTTTTTTGTTATATAACCAACCCCCATGCTGAAACAAGGAGTGATTTATAGCTAAATTGTGTGCTCAGGAAAGGATCTAACATCATTTACATGTACATCTGTGACACTCATATTGCCAATGTTGATATTAATTAAACTTAATTCAATAGTTTGTAAGTCTGTCTGCTGTGTGGAAAGTGAACAAGGAGAGGAAATCATGGCCACAGGTTCCAGAAAACCATGTGTCCTGGTTTGCAGATATTCCCAACTTTCAGGGTATAAAAATATTCTGAAATGACAGAGATCACACGATTCATTGGGTCCACCAGAAAAAAGTACTGCCACAGTTAACTTGCTCCGCATCTACTGTAACCCTCCAGCACCTTAAGGAGTTCAAAAATACTGAAAGAATAAGGAGGTGTGAAAGACATACATAGAAAGGACAACTCTTTGAATAAGAATCAGTAGTATTGGGAGTGTTCCAGGAGGGTGAAAGTCTCCACTCTCTCTATGACGGCTGGATTCCCTGGCCAAACATTTGCCTTATTGTTGGTGAGCTTTGACACTTGCTGTTTACCTTGTAGCACTATGACAGAATCAGGCCACGATTCCAGCTCTAACTCTGCCACTTCATGAGTTGAACTGATCTCTTTAATTTTCTAAGTCTTAGTATCCTAATCAGAAAAATGTAATGATAATGTAACTACCACATTCTCGGAGACTATCATGAAGTTAAAAGAGGTAATGGTTGTAAGGTGCTTTTTAGGTAACTTGATATGGAATCAATATTCAATATCTTGTTTGGAATTTTTTTGCAATAAATATAAGTTTAATAGTATAGATCAACAGGGGAAAAGAAATAAGCAGCAGCCAATAGTTGATTTTCATCCTTATCACTTTTTCTGGGGTCCCTCTAACTTGATATAAACTTACAATTTTCAAAGAAATTCCTATTCCACTCCCATTTTATCATAAATAAATTGAATAGATTTTCTGTTTGTATGATAAAACAGAAAGACTGTTACATTTGAATGGAAAAGGTGATCAATGTCACACAAAATCACATTCCCATCAGAAAACACAAACATCAACATCACAAAACTAAAAATACCCAGGAGAGCAATATCATTCAATAAATATGCAAGCTACTTCAATTTCCCCCCAAAAGGTCCAATACTTCAAAAAACCATAAAGAAAACCCCTGTCCATTTTCAAGTAACCCAAGTAGAAGAGACAGCAAGATGCTATGCGTGCTATTTTACCCCTCCCCTGGCCCTTCACTACTTAGAAAACTGCCTGCTCTCCACAGAGACTGAAAATGGGCCTCATTTCTTCTCAGGGGAGAACAAATTCATTGACACCTTTGAGCAATATCCCCTGTTTCTCAGGAACCCTGGCTCTATACCTAGTTCTGCTTTCAAAGCCTCTTCATATAGTTCTGGGTAAGACTTGGGATCTGTGCCATTAAGATGGGCCATAGGAACTAGGACTTTCAGCTTGCTGTTTTCAGCGTGGGCCCTTGGACCCCACAGGAACTCATAGCGAGCAGGATCACTGTTAGCAATCTGCCGGTACATCAGGTAGTCTTCCCGTACTAAATCCTCAGTGATGAATTTCCAGGCTTCTTCAAAATGAATATGCTCAGACTGAGCTAACATGTCCCATCTTTTCACTTTTTGGGTTAGGTCCTCCTCACTGATACGGTTGCCCTCTATGAAGATTAGAGACAGGACGAATATAATGATGTTGATTTTGAGAATGATTCTTTCATCATTGCCATCTAGTATCCCACTGCATGTAAGACCCCAAATGGGGACTAGCTCATATGTGTTGCCAGAGTGATTCACTTTCCTGATTTTAATGCCAAAGCCCAGATACATGGACTCACAGAGTTCCCAAAAGTTCAGAGGGAAGTTGTTACGATAATCATGGGGCAGAACAGGCAGCATTTCTTTCATGGTGACCTGCTCTTTCTTTTGATACTTGTGGAGCAGAAATGACACCAACTTACATAACTTGGCATTTAGGAGCACATTTTGCAGGTGTGAGAAAAGCATGTGTCCTCAAGGAGCTTGAACCCTCACAGGATTGACTCCTTTGACTGGAAGCCATGAGGACAGCAAGAACTTGTTGAGGATCAGAAGCCTTCAAATCTCCGGTGCTGGAAAATAGAGTGCTGAGCAATAGCAATCCAGCTGCTCCAAGAATCCAAACCCAGATTTTGAAAAATCACAACTGAGAATTCTCCACTGCACAGCGCAGGGCTAGCAACGGAGGCAGGAATGGGTTATTTTCAGAATCTCAACCTGGAATGTGGCCTTCTCTCTCACCCTCAGCCTGGAAATGTTTTTAATCTTCCAAGATATAATATTTTCAAGGCTGACATGTTGTTGTTATTTAGCTATTGAGTTACTATTGGTCTTTTTCTTCCTCCCATCACATATGTTATTTTGAGAACCAAAAAAAGATGAACACAAATCATTCAGAATTTTCTGTCAAGAACTAGGAGAAAATAGATTGCTTTGAATACTAACCTGCAGAGTTGGGAACAAATATTTCTGACCAGTAGCATGAGCAGAGTTTTGGTTTTAGGTAAACTAGCTCAGAATAACAAGCTAAATACATTAGCTAGAGAAAGGGAAACCCATGACAGAAACTTAAAATAATCCACGTGTTAACTGGAGAAAAAAGAGAAGGCCTCAGAGAGAGCATAGTGAACTGGACATAGAGTAGGAAGAAATGAATCCAGAAAATGTACCATTTACAGTAACATAAAAAAGCATGAAGTATTTAGGCTAACAGAATTTGAAGTCTGCGTACTGAAAAGTACAACATACTGATCACAGAAGTCAAGGAAAGCTAAAGTTAATGGGGAGATACATCATGTTCATTTATTGGAAGGCTTAATATTGTTAAGATATCAATTTATGCCAGACTGATCTATACAGTCAATGCATTCCCAAACAATGTCCCACAGGATTTTTTTTTGTACGTATCAACAAAGCTAATTCAAAAATAGTTTTAAAAAAGAAAATAATCTGGAATAACCAGAATGATCTTGAAAAAGGAAAACAAAATTGGGGGACTACCCTGTTTCAAGAATCACACAAAAACCTACAGTAATCAAGAAAAATGGTACTGGCAAAAGATAGGCACGTAGATCAATGTCACAGAACAGGAAAGCCCAGAAATATATATGTTTAAATGGTCAACTTTGCCAGAGAGACTTTTGCCAAAGCTACAAAGGCAATTCAAGAGGGAAAAATAGCCTTTGCCACAAAGGAAGCCTGAACAATTGGATCTCTATATGTAAATAATATGAATATTAACCCATACCTTGCGGTTACAGAAAATTAATTTAAATGTGGTGGATACTTAAATATGAACCCCCAAACTACAAAACTTCTAGATGGAAATGTTTGAAAACCTTGGGTAGGCAAAGACTTGCTATATATGACACTCAAAGCATATGTAACAGGAAAAGTGATAAAATAGATTTCATCAAATTTTAAAATTGAGAATAATATGCTTAGTAAATTTTTTTAAAGGTCAAATAGTAGGAGAAGATATTTACAAATTATATTCAACAAAGAACCTTATTCAGATACATATATATATATATATATATATATATCTCAAAACTCAACAATTAGAAAACAATCCAATTTTTTAAAATGAGCAAAAGATTTGAATTGACATTTTGCAATAAAAGATGAAAGGTTGGCACATATATACAAGATAGGCATCATTAGAAAACACAAATTTAAACCACCATGGGATGTTATTACAAACCTATTAAAATAACTAAAATTAAAAACACTAACACTACCAAAGGGTGAAGAGGATGTGGGAATGTGAAGACGATGGAATTCTCATACATTCCTAGTGGGAATGCAAATTTGTACAATCAGTTTGGAAAACGGCTTGGCAGATAAACACATATTTATCATATTATACACCAATACTATGCATAAGATAAATGAAATGTATTTATACACAAAAACCTTATGCCTGTATATTTATACCAACTTTATTCATAAACATATACATACACACAAACACAACACACATATACACACACATTTGGATTGCCCCAAATACTATTCAGCTGGTGAATATATAAATTATGGTACATCCATTCAATGAAATACTATAAAAAATAGAAAAAAAATGATACACGAATCAATGTGGATGATATGAATGTAGTATGCCAAACGAAATATCAGATTCAAAGGCTAATTATGTGACATTCTGGAAGAGACCAAAATATAGGAATGGCAAATAGATCAGTGGTTGCCTGTGAATTGTTTACAAAACCCACCATGAGGCAATTTTGAGAGAAGAAAAAACATTTTCATGTTGTGCTTTTGATGATTGTTAGACAATTGTACTTCTAAACTTACGGTCTAATCTGTTTTAAGAAATGTAGTAAAGATAACAAAAGACTAAATAACTGTACTTAATAAATGGCACTTCAGGTTCAAAAGACAGATTTTTTTCAAAAGAAAATAGACCTTGGAATGTAGACTAGAGGATCAAGGGATTAATAGAGAAGGTTAGGTTGAAGATATTAGCAGAAGAAGAGGTGGGGATGAGAACCTGGCCCCTTTGGAGATGTAAGGAGATGCAAGTTAGCCTTTAAGGAAGGGAGAAAGTCCCTTTTCCCTCAAACAGTAATAAAGGGCCAGAGAAGACAAGGAGATTGAAATAGTGATGGGAAAAGACTATAGGGGTTCATATCATCTGCACACTCTGTTCCTTCTCTCTTTCAAAATAGCTGATGGGACTTCCCTCTTGGAACTTTTTTGTTTCTTTTTTGTACTGGCGATTAAACCCAGGGTATTCACACTGAGCTACCTCCCCAGTCCTTTTTTATTCTGAGACATGGTCTCATTAAGTTACCTGGACTCGGTTCAAACTTAGAATCATCCTACTTCCTGTGGTGAGCTTGCCCTCACTCAGCTGTGCGTCCAAGTATGTGTTAAACGAGTGCCCCCTTGTGGCTGATGGAAGAAACCGGCTCTGAAAACCTTTGCCAATACAAAACTGCAGATTCCTGATGTTCTGTAAGAGACAGATGGAGTTGCTATTATATCTGTCGACCTCTTCTTCTCCCTAAGGTAACCAAGGTTTAGTCAACTGTCATCTTGAATAAATATTCAGGGATAATGTGAAAGTAGAAATGTTAATAATGAGAAAAAGTTTAAATGAATTCTACTTCCAGATGTGCTCATGTACCTTTTATTCAAACAAGACTTGTGCCCATGTAACTTTTGACATTGAAACAAAAAGGAAAAGGAAAAATAATTTGAGAGTACTCCAGCTAGTCTTAAGCTGTTACTTAATGAGTGTCATTCATAAATCCATTTGTAAGGCTACTGATCACTGACAGTGAAGTTTTAGAAACCAATTTGCAATGGTGTTTGGAATGGGAAGCTTGGGGTATGGAGGTTAAACATCAGCAAGTTCAAAGAAGTTTTTCAAGAAAAGGGGTAAGAATTGATGAAATTTGACACATCATACAATGCTTACCAATTAAATAAAAACCCTACAGAGACGTGTATGGCATTTTAATAGAAAAAACCCCACCTGCCCTAAGAAGAACAACAGCAAGAATCTTCATGATTTCCATTACCTCTCACAGGAATCAAACAGCAAATCCCTGGCCTCCAGACTGGGTATTTGTTTCATAGCTGACATTTGGTTTTTTCTCAATTGATAATTCAAAATTATCACATACAAAGAAAAATGTTTTAGGGCTCTGATTAGCTCAATGTTCTAGCCTTGATTTGTAGCACTACATCCTAAGGCCAAATTAAGCCCTTTTCCTGCACTTCTTTACAGCCATCTGGCAGGACAAAAATATAATCAGGAAATTGTAAGCTTTTCTTTCTAAGCCATCCTGTGATGAGAAAGTGCTGTGGCAGTGCAGAGTGTGAATTTCCACACTCAAGCAGTTAGTAAAGAAATAAATTACTTTGTGGCTTCCATTTTAAATGGATACAAAATGGCTTCACCTTTGACTCACAACAATTTTATCCATCCTAAAAGAGTTGTTCCCACAAGCTGAGCACTTACAGATCTGGAAATGATTGAATATAGCAAAAGTGAGCAGCAACATGTGCCCAAATGTCAATAGGCAAGTTGACCATAAGGGCTCATGATCTGAAAGTTAAAATTTGTAACAGTTTCAAAGCTTCCTGGTGGGGGGATTAATAAATCTATTGAGAAAAAATATTATGGGGAATTGCTTCCTTAGCTGTTTGAATAGTGAAGAAGAATTAAGGTGAAATGGCTGATGGTTGAAGTGTTATTTAGTGACTGAATCTATACAATGGCAAACATCTGAATGGAAACTAAAAAATCCAATAAATTTGGCTTATGCAATATCAAAATATACAAAAATACTCAAAATTATAGATAATATGACTTCCTTGTAATGTTATTCTCAAGATCTATTGGAATTTCAATGGTTTCCTATGGAGAAACTGCTTCATAATAAGAATATTATAGATAAAAATCAACTGGTATTATGAAATCATCCCTGAGAGCAATGGCAAAATTGGAAATAGGAAGGAAAAAATAGAGGCATAAATCTAAGAAATGAGCATAGGGAAGAGCTTTGTAAGCAGATGAGCTCCCTAACTTTTGTAATATAGAAAAAAATGAACATAAGGTCAAGGCCAGCACATTGGTAGATGATGATCAATAGCACTGCTTCATCATATATCCACTATCACTGTCATCCAAATCACTATTATGTTGACATATTAAGTAGTGTTTGGTGTCTGTCCTCCCCACCACACCATTATGAGTAAGCTCCATAAGAAAAGGTGTTTGGTTTTGTTTCCATTGAAATCCCAATGCTTAGAGCTAGACCATTGATCGCCATACTGTGGATGCACTAGAAAAACACACATAGCTGGCAAATGGTACAGAGAAATATACAAAGGAAAGGCACAAGAAAGAAAAACTCTGTGGAGAGTCATAAGAAGTAGGGTACCTATTTGCTGGCAGGTCAGGTCAAAAGACAAAGGTTCTAGAAAGAAGCTGCATACCTGAATGCTAAATCCGAGAGGCTCAATGCAGTCAGGAACTAAGTAGGCAGGCCTACTTATAGACAAGCCCCCTACAAAAGATGTCCCCCCAGCAGTCTTCCACAGCACCCACGAGTCTCTTTTGAGTTAAAACAAAGGATTTGTTAAATGGGAGTTTAAAATGCAGGAAGCATAATACAATATTAGAAGCCACTAACACATTTTTGTGTCTCAGAGTGTCACCTTTTTCCTTCATTGTATGTTTTTAAAATGACAACATAAATGTGTACTATAACACATGACAATATGTTTTACCAATTACCAAATGGAAACTTTACCAGTTTGGAAAAGTTGCAAAACTTAAGATTAGTTATAGATATCAGGATTGAGATCTATCTTATAACACCACATTGGCTTTCCTATTTGATGAGGTTCACACTAATGTTTTGTTGTCTGCGAATATTCACAGTAAGTACAGAAAAAATGGCCTCAGAGGCTAATAACAGCACAGGGAAAGCAACTTGAGATATAAATGTACTCTCAATACTCTACATACCACCTGCCACCTAATATTTCTGAGTTAAAATTACTATTCAAGGGCAGCCAGCCAGAAGAAATGCATGCATCAGAATTCCACGGGGCTCTGGCTTGAGCTTGGGACCATTTAACTTTTTAATCAATCACTCATAAAACTTAATAGAATGTATTGTCATTAAATATACACATGACCCAAATTAGGTCACTATGGTTCTATAGAAAACCAGATGAAAAGTAGCAATATGACTTTGTTAAATTCTCAAATAGGAAATGAGGATGTATGTGAACAAGATGGAGTAGACAGGATGGAAAGTGAAGTTACAACAGATATGTATTTCAAAACAAAACAACATGTACATGATAAAGATCTCCTATTTTTAGATATCTCCAAAAATAAACTAATAAAAATTTTTATTTTATCCGAATGAAAAGAAAAAGAGTTAAATCACAATCAAATAAGAATACAGAGGGGCAAGGGAGGAATGGAGGAGGTGATAGAGAGAATCCCTTCAGTGTAAACTAGGAAAAGATCTGAGGGTCACAGAGATGTGCAGAATAAATACTAGTTAGTATTATAAAAAGTATCTTATGTCTGTAAACACAATAATTGACATGAGGTTAAGCACTTTTTTTTCAAAATGGTAGCTGTTAGGCTTCATACACAAGTAGGGATATGGAGGTGGTCGTTTTCTCAGTTTGTTAAATCGGTACTAAGATTGAAGTCAGTCAGCCATAGCAAGCTGCCTTTGGCACTCAAGCCATGAAACTGAGCTGCTGGGGTCTCCTGGAGTGAGGCCATCTTTTCACAGGTAAGTTTTCCCATACAGTGGACCCTTGACTTACAAACTCAATTCGTTCACAAGGGCTGATTGTAAATCAAGTTGGCCAATTAAGGCTAAGGCTCCTCTGCGCAGCCCTCCAAGTCTCTCTCCTGTATACAGCCAGATCTCAGTGTCCTTAGAGCAACTTTGACCCAGGATTTATCAATGAAACCCACACAGGAAAGGATGTTGTCATGTTCCTTTCAGAACTATTTAAGAGTTAAATCTGTATCTGAGACTATCTGGAAGCATAAGTGGCCAGCTTGTGGGTCATAACTCAAGACTTTGGTCATAAGTTAAAACTAAAATTCCAGTCATAACCCAAGTTGTTCATATGTCAGGCCAGTTGTAACTCCAGAGTCCACTGTAGTTCCCTCTTTCTCCTGGTAGTGGTGGCCACCAGGATTGAGAATTCTCTCCTAATGTCCAATGTCACAATTATGTAAGAGAAAAAACTTAGTAAGAAGGAGCAGCATTCCATGGAGAAAGGTAATCCTTAGACATGTAGTGAACTAATCATTTGGTCCAGTTGCTTTTCTAGAAACACCTACAGTTACTGGTATCCTTTTGCTGATAGAACAATTATCCTGCTACTTAACCATATCTCCACTCCAACTTCATACCCAACATCCTGCAGCTAGTCTCTGTTGCCTTCCACCTGTCATCACTAGTAAGAGATGGGAGCCTAGTGGGCAGGTAAGGAATGAGCTAAGACCCAGGTGCCCGTAACACACATGCAGGTCATTGGAGTTGTGACTGCAATTTCAGTGTGTGGTGGACCAACTTGGAAAGTGCTCAAGGACACTTGGATTTCTTTAAAATTATTTTTAATTGTATGATTATGGGTTTGGAAACTTGATCTGGAGAGGAAAAGAAAAATGAACTGCCTGTACTGAATGAACAGAAGAGAATCCTGTGTAGGAACTTAAGGGGGTTGTATTTGTGATGGATAGCTTCTGAATTATATGCATTTGTGAATGTCTTAAGATCCTTGCTCTCCACCATGTGGATTTACAACATTAAGACCCTACTAAATGAACCATTAATTGAGATACAATTTGCTTTAAAATTCTTTAAAAAGACATTTTGGATTGTTTCAATTCAGTTATACCCAAGATATGTGAAGGTTGTGATCTTGTGCTATCACCAGCGGATAACTCCTTGAGAAGCCGATTCTTGTTTTCTCACACCTTCAGAATTTTTTCTTGAACTTTGGAATCATATTTAAAATGGGGATATAATTAAAGTTGAAGGAAACTTTTACAGTCAAAGGACAGGGCCTAGACATGATTGAGTAAAGACAGAATTATTCCCTTCTCACATTGACCTGTCCAGAGAGGAAGAGAGGTAGGAGAGTTCTGGTGTCAGGCAAACTTTGCTTTGAATTCCAGATTAGTGAGTTAACTAGCTCTGGGAGTATGAATTAATCAACCTTTCTGAGTCTAACATTTTTCTCATAGGTAAAATAAGGATAATAGTGAAATTTACTGTACAGTGGTGTTGACAGAATTAATTAATTTAAGTAAAATTGTGGCCCATAGCCTGCAAATTGTACTATTGTTTCATTGTACCATTGTTTCATTCAACCATTGTTACCCACCCAGAGCTACAATATACTGTATTGGATTGTGATACTGTAATGTTTACCTTGAAAAGAAACAAACAGGATATTTTGGTGGTTACTTAAAGTGTTTCCAGAAAATATACAGGAAGCTCAGTTAAATTTGTATTTCAGCTGGGCAAGGAATATTTTTTCATATAAGTAAATACCAAAGTGCTAAGGTACATGAGTATTGCATTAACAATTTTTTTAATCCATTTTTTTAATCTATTCAGCAGGAGGTGGAGTTTTCACACCTAGAATCCTGTAATCTGAGGAGGCTGAGGAAGGGGAATCATAAATTCAAGCTCTGCTTGGGCAATTTAGCAATGCCAGGTCTCCAAATAAGAAAATTTAAAAACAAGAGCTGAGGATGTACCCCACTGTGAAGGCCCCAAGTAAAATCCCCAATACTAAAAACTATTTATCTGAAATTTAAATTTTAGATCAAATTTAGCTGGGGCACTGGCATTTTTATTTGTAAAATCTGGCCTGGCTACTCACTTAGCATCTCTTCTTTATTTATCTTTTTCTAACAGCATGTAGGTTTTAATTTTACTAATGAAACTTCCACTATCAGAGTTGGCTTCATTGGATTGAAATTTTGGTGAAGGTTTCCTAAAAATGTGGCTCTGGACTCCACAATACAATTATATACATAATAATTTAAGAATCTGGTAAGTACAGCTGCATTTTGAGTTTTACAAGTATTCACTGAAGTATGAAATCATAAAAACAGAAGCAACTTATAAAAATAAAGTTATAAAAATAAAGCCAGGCCCTCTTTTTTGTTGCCAAATGTTATTATTAAACATTGTCCCCATAGAGGACACTATAGACACACCTAAAGCGCATCTATCTTTGTAATTTTATCTTACAGAAAATTGTAAATCCCTTTTGTTACCAGACATGGCAGCACCCACCTGTAATCCCAGCACTCTGGGAGGCTGAGGCAGAAAGATCATAAGTTCAAGCCCAGCCTGGGTAACTTAGTAACTCAGTGAGATCCTTTCTCAAAATTTAAAATTTAAAAAACCCCCCAAAACTGGGGCTGTAGCTCAGTGTGAAGGCCCTGGGTGCAATCCCCAGTACCACACGCACAAAAAAATTCCTTTTATTATTTACATCTAAGTTAGGTTTTTCTCTTACTTGCAACAACAATTCTAACTAATAAAAGATACATTTTCTTTTAGTTTTTGTGTTTATTTGTTTTGCCCCTTAGTGAACACTGGCTAATTTGTTATCTATGATTCCATATATGTTCAGTAAAATTCAGAAAACCAAAAAGTCCTGTCTATAGTGACCCTTGTTATCTGAATGTAGATCTGACTTTTTAAAAGATAGTGTTTTCTTACCCCTGATTTTAATAACTTCTATGAAAATAAAAGCATGGGATAAAGATTCTCCCTTCCAGTTCAGTGAAGATGTTTTGAGCACCATTACATCTAGCACTGTGATCATTGTTATTTCATAGGAGTCTTGTATGAGTCAGCTTTCCCATTGCTGGACAAACCACCTGACACTTGCAACTTAAAGGAAGACAGGCTTAACTCTGGCTCACAGTTGCAGAGGTTTCAATCCATGGTTGTTTGTTTACAAGGCAGGAATATCATAGTAGAAGGGCTTGGTGGAGCAAAGCTGCTCATTTCATGGAAGCTGGGCAACAGCATGGGGGAAGATCACCGGGGAGATAAACCCAGAAAGGCACACCCTCAGTAGTCCACCTACACCTGGGCCCTATCCTAATAGCACATTCAGCTGTGAACATCAGTAGATTAATTCACCAATGAGCATAGTGCCCTATAATCCATCATCTCATTGGGACTCTCTTAATCCAGTCAAGTTGAAAATCAATGGTCACAAGTCTAAAACTTGAAAGCATCTAAGCAATGGAAATTTTTCAGAAATAACGTTTAAATGGCTATCCATTTTAAAGTTACTTACATACTGAAATATTTGAAAATAACAGAGAAGTGTTTCAGCAGAGTGAAATCCCAGCTCAGTGGTGCCTTGTAGCCTAGTCAACGCCAGGAGGCAATCAGAATGACGTTATTGCTTTGTAAGTTCTCAGGTGTTGTATTGTACGTGTACCAACAAGGAATATAAATATTATGTACTGAAAACTTGGTCTAACATAAAACAAAATGGCCCAGTATTTTCATTGAACCTACAGACATGTGCTTATATTCTTTAAATCTTCTCTAGATTGCTTGTAATACCTAATGCAATGTAAATAGTTGTTATATTGTATTGTATAGAGGCTAACAAGGACAAGAAAAAAGTTTATACATGATTGGTACAGTTGCTGCTGTCGTAAGCCTAACCACATTTTTAATCTGTGGTTAACTGAATCCAAGAACATAGAAGCCACAGATATAGAAGATATAGAAGGATGACTATATTAACAATAAAAATAAAAACAATTAATACTAACTGGGATGTTACTATCTCTCATAACTCATTTTCTCTTTTTGTGCCCAGTGGACAATACTGCCCACTGTGGGCCAGTATTTTGCTGAGTCCAGACCAACAAGGAGCCATTTCCCCAATCTATTGTAAAAGTGCAGCAAGCACAAGGACATTGATCATTCTGGGTGCTGCTGGGCTCATACGTAGTAGTAGTAGGCTACACCCATAAATATTAGAGCTTTTTGAGGGAGGTAATAGTTTTGGTGTTCTCATTCTTTAGGTGGGAGACTATAATATTAATCATTGGCCAGACTCACACAGCAGATCAATGGAAAGCTGGATTTAAATCCAGACTCTGGACAGAATTTCACTGCCCTTTGTGCAACATATCTGCTACAGTCCATTCAAAACTTTAATCAATATTATTTATTTATTTAACATACAAATAACAGAAATGTTAATGGTATATCTTTTAAAAAGAAAAGTTCACAATGAAATATATATTTTGGGGAAGTACTTGAATTTCTCCCTACTTCTCTTCTATTTTGATCTTTATTTGCATGTTTATATACATTTTGTGTTTCTCATATAAGAAAAACTGTGACATTTGAGCTTTTGTGTTTGACTTGTTTCACTTAATTTTATTCTCAAGTTGCAGCCATTTACCTATAAATACCTCAAGTTTATCTTTCTTTATGGCACTGTAGCACTCCATTGTACATAAATGCCACATTTTTCTTATCCGTTCACCTGTTGATGGACATGTACTCTGTTTTCAAGATCTAGTTATTATAAATTGTGCTGCTATAAACATGGGTATGCATGTATCCTACGATGTTTTAACTCATACCCTAGAACATAGATAGCTGGGTCAAATGGAATGTCTATTTTTAGTTTTTCAAAGAATCTCTAAAATGATTGCCATACTGGTTTGTAGGAATTTTTTGACTTGTCTTGTATTCTGAGTAACTTCTTTGAAGATACGTTACACATTGTATTAACTTCTATTATTCTTTTATTGTTTTGCTATGAAATTTTGTTTTTTTATATACATTTTAAAAATGAAGAAACAGAAGAGATCAGTGATAATGGGAACAAAAAGCTAAGAAAATTTTATAGTGTAACTGATTTGGCAGTACAGTAAATCCCCAACTTATGAATGAGGTCTGTTCTGGAAGAACGTTCGTAAGTTGGAGTCATCTGTAATCTGACAAAGTGAGTCCTACACAGTACACCTGTGAATCTTCTACAGTATACCTGTGAAAGTTTGCAACTTGAATGTTCACAAGCCAAGGACTTTTTGTATAAAATTTTAAGAGGATATTATGTCTCAAACAAAATTAATCTTTAGTCAGGATAAGCAAAGGTAGCAGAATCCAAGAAAAACTGGTATAAATATTTTAATACTAAATGTATTGAGACATCATGAGATTAAGACAAGTTACCTTTGGCCTCTACAATTACAAGAGGTGCTCAGAGTGGTGGCCATTGGCTTCCAGACATTTCTTAGTATGGAAAACTACTGCTTGGTTAACCTTGGCCAAAGTATCCATTGAGATTGCTGCACATGCATTTTCAATTTCTACTCAACGGGCACCAGTGCAGTGGGTTTTCTGCAATATGTGACATCCTTTAAGGTCCCCCATAGACAAAAGGGTTAAAATATTTATACAAGTTTTTTTTTCCTGAAGTGTGTATACTTTTTTTTAAGAGTAGGAAGAGTTTATTGAAAGATAGTTTCTGCCTAAGAGAAACAGAAGGGGGACTGGAAAATGAGTTACCTGCTCACCCTATTTCTCAAAGGTTTTTTATGGGACAAAGCCATGTGGTGAGGTGGGTTCAAGGTGGGACAAAACTATAGTCAACTAGTAAGATTACAAGTACAGTCACTTAAGTAGTATTGATACAATGAGAAATCACAAGGTGAACACAACTATGATCAACCAATAAGATTATGACAAGTATAGTCACTTAGGTAATATTGATTAAATGGGGATCCAAAGGCGAAGCAAGCCACATAGCAAGTGTGCAAGGATTTTTGGTCAGGGATCTTTCCTGGAAGAGGTGGGTAAGGTCTTGGTCCCCTACCCAGTGACTGATACCTATTTAGAATATCAATCACTGCTATTCATCCTATGTGGGTTTGGTAGTTTCTCTTCTTTTGCAATGCTATCCTTCAGTGACTTTGTCTTGATTGTCCTCCATGTTGGCTCCTTGTGGGCTGGTCCTGGCCAACTGCCTACAAGATATCTAATTAACTTACCTATCTACAATACTCCCCCCTCTGAAGAAGTACCCTTAACTGGCATGAGGGGTTAAGGGATGAAGACTGTTTTGGCTACTTCTGGGTGAAGAGGGTCATAGTTGTGATCAGTAGTCAGAGTTATTTTACAGAAGGTCTATCTAAAGGCCCTTGGTAGGCGCCAGCCATTGTCATCTTGGATAGGCATGTAACTTTGAGTCAGGAGTAACTAGCAAAAGGCTACCACAAAGAGGACAAAGAAAAGGTTATGGGGACTTTAGACATAGAAATCGTATTGTAGTTTAGCAGTTATGAACTTTTTACAAGGTTGATCTGGTGGATCCCAGTAAAAGAAGTCTAGCACATTTGTCTTTGGTTCCATTTGTATGACGACTTGAAGTTTGGCAGCCTCAACCATGGTTGTTCTAGTAGTTGAATCACTCAGTAATCTCAGTGGAAGACCTCCAAAATGATATAGGGGAAATAAATGTAACTGAAAAATCTGCTAGATATCCAAAATGTGAGTTTGTGTTCTCTAAAATTGAAGAATGAATTCTAGGAACAACAGAGGTTAAGGGTAGGAAAAATTTACTGCAAGAAAGATAGCTTCTGCCTAAGAGACAGAAGGGGAACCAGAAAATGGGTTACCCCTGATGTGTGTATACATTTTTTGGTACTCTCTCTCTCTTTCTCTCTCTCTCTCTCTCTGCCTTTATCTCTCTCTCCAGAACACCCCTCTCTCCAGAAAAACCACATATTAATGTTAAGAAGGTTTTTATGGGACCGGGGATTTAGCTCAGTGGCACCATATTGCCTGGAAAGCACAACATCCTAAGTTCGATTCCTGGCACCAAAAATTAAAAAAGGAAGGAAGGGTTGTTATTTTTCCCTCACCATATATTCAGTTAGCACATGCAAACTCTATTAAGGACATTGCTGAGGAATTATTTCTTTTGTGTAATTCACATAGCACTATAGTTTTCCCCTCTCTTCAAATTGTCCTGTCTTCTGCAGAGCTGGGGCTGGCCCTGCTAGTCAGAGAAGTCAGTAATTCCTTCAGAAGATTGCTGTTAGAAGGTATAATATGAAAAGTTTTTCTGCTAGATTTCTAGATGATAGCAATTTCACTCCTCAGCAGCTTTCTTAATGTAATCTCCTATCAATAAATACTTCTTTTTCAGTGAGATCATGGAGTATAAAAATATTATAGATGTCAGGTTGCCCATTCCAGTAGTTTAATGTTCTCCTAAGAAGGAACACATGTGCTGGACTGGAGTGCGTGGTCTTACTTTTGTGGAACAGATTTCAGAGTACATGCTTCCATTCTTTATCACTTTCTCTTCACTGAGACAAAATATGCAATACTCACAATTTCAAGAAGATGGGGTTTATTTTGGCTTGCAGTTGTTAGTCCACGGCTGGGTGCCCAAGTTAGAGATGGCATAGGGTCTATGGCAAAGGAAAGCTGTTCATATGATGGTGGTCAAGAAGCAGAGAAAGAAGAGAGAAGCCAAGGAAGGAGATATATTTTTCAAGGTCACTTCTCTAGTGACCCACCTTTTTCACCAGACCCACTTCCTAACTGCACATTCTGCTATGTATTCTCTAGTATATAAATTGACTTATAAGTATAGCATCCCCATGATCCAATCATTTACCAAACACATGAGACTCTGGGGATACACCTCAGATCTAGTGACCTGCCTCTTCCATCCATACCTAATTCCCAATAGCATATTAAACTATGGATTCTTCAGTTGATCAATCCACTGATGAATATAGCACCCCTATGATCCAATCACCTTCCAAAATGAGGATTTTGGTGGATACTTCACATCTCTGACATAATATACCATTAATGGCTTGTATTTAGATGTCTCCCCAAATCCTCATGCACTCATATGTGGGGCTTTTCAGAGGTCGCTAAATCTAGGCTATGAGAATACAGATTAAGGGTCTGTGATAACTAAATTAGCTGATTGGTTTAGTATAGTTCTAGGTGTGGGTGATGGGAAGGCCCAGCCTGGGTGTGGTGGCACCAACCAATAAGCTATAGCCTGGATGAGATAAAATGGAAAGGAAGGCTTGCCGATGCTGATGCTTCACTGCTTTCTGCCTACCCTGCCATGGACTGTTTCTCTTCTGCCATGCCCCTCTGTCATGCCATCCAGCCTAAGAGCCAGCCAACTATAGAGTGAAATCTCTACAAATTGTGAGCTAAAAGAAACCTTTTCTCTCTTAATTTGTGAGTGTTGGATATTTGTCCCAGCAATGAGAAAGAAACTAAGACACTCCCTAATTATGGTTATGCATGTCTCTATGCTCATGTGTTTTGACATTTTTCTACATGTCATCTCAGAAAAAGCTACTTGTCTTTTTAAGTATCAGTTTCCTCTCCCATAAAATGAAGGCACTGGAATAGATTGGTGGCTCTCAGAGAAGAGTCTGGGATATTGAATGTTCTTTTTCAGGCAGTTTGTGAAGTCAGCACCATTTTCAAGGTTATACTAAGGTATTACTTGCTTTACTCTCACACTCTCCTCAGTATAAAATTCCCACTAGCATGTGACACTGCCATCACTTGGAATGTGTATTTATATATTCTCATATTAACATATTTTATTTTTAACTTCTATTAATCTAAAATATTGATATATAGAACCCACATGGAATCTAATAGTGATCTGAAGAATTTTAAGAACTGAAACAGAGTTCTGATATCAAAATGTTTTGAAACTGTTTGACTTCGTTGCCTCTGCTTTTGTGGTTTCTAACTTCTTCTGCTAGAGTTAAAATGTACAATTTTTAAAAATAATGGTAACAGTATAAGTTAAATACTTCAATACCGTTAAAAAATTGCCACTTGGTAAGATAAAAATCGATTACCTTTTGTCAGTCCCCCCATTAAAAATAATTATACTACTAGTTTATTTGTAAGTAGTCTGATGAACCCTCTTGTAACCAACTGTTTCAAACAGAGGGAAATATTGGTTTCAATGTAGATTGTTATCACTCAGATGAGTCTAAAGTGATAGTCTATTCAACTATTTCATTAAGACTTTGAATTTTATGTGTATATCAGTGTTTTGGGAGGGTAGAACCTATGCCTTCCTGTATATTAGGCAAGCACTCTACTACTAAGCTACACCCTGAGCTCTACCATTGGAACTTTTATATAGAGTTTATACTTAGTTGAAAACCTAATAGGTAACAGTATATTTTAACAATACCCCAATGCCAAGTACTATCCCGTTTTGTCTTTACCCAGGCTTTCTTTGGTTTCTCACAATTGATTTCAAATCAGATTCTTACACTTGAGCCAAAGGCTTATTCCTCAATCATCATTTTAAGTCAAGTGTTAGAAAGAACTGATCAATTTGAACTCTTCCATTAGACTCTCAAAAATATCTGTGGCAAACTCCAAGCAGAAAATGTACAACTTATACAATGGCTCTCTTTGTAATACTATGTGACTTTGATAGGTTACTTCTGAGTAAATTACAAGGTTGAAAGTTCACTTTTCAATGTGAATAGGAATTTTTATGCTTAAAAATTCTGCAACTGAAGATGATATCAATGAATATTTTCTTTCCCAATGAATTGCATGGTAAAATTGGATTATCATGTCCATTTGGTCAATGTAGAATCTATACCACTAAATCATAGATCAGCTAATTAATTGCTTCCAAAGCACTTTGATAGTGCTGAAGAATGCTTTCTTAAAATCTCTCAAACATTCTCATTAATTTGATTTCTAATATGTAGTGTTTTTCACTTGATTTTTAAAAGAACTTACTTTTATTCTTCTCCATTACCTCATCCTTTTTCCTCTTTGTTGGACTGAGTGATAAGGGACCTTGAATTCAGGACAAAAGAAGATGTAACTGAGCCCAGGGAACTAACCACAGGAAAATCTGAGTTCAAATGCTGGCAGTGTTTCCCCTTCATTATCAAACCTTAAAGTTTCATAATCGACACAATGTATATTGTTATAATATTGCATGGAGATATTGTAAAGATTACTGAGCAATGTTTCTTTTGGCATCACTAATCTAAAGAGCTAGGCAGAGAGAAATGCTTTTCCAAATGCATTCCTTTATAGTGAGGGCAGAAGGTCTGAGGGGCAACTCTCTCCCAAAATGCCAATCAAGTCAACAACAGTGGAAACCAAGCAATTAAAAGCATGCCTTTTTCCCTTGTAGGAAGTTGTAATTAACTTAATTTCGTTTGGAAAGAGTCCGAGGGATCTGTCTATAGCCTAGGAAGTAGAACGTGTTCTTCTTGCTGTGATTTGACTTCATTCTGATATTGGTTTCAAAGGTAGTGAAAGCAGCAGGGAGCAGGTCTTAGATCTGAATACCTACAATCCTCTATTACACTGACTGGCTTTTCATTCACTCTCTGGGAAAGTGTTAGTCAATAGTTTTCAGCTCAGAAACCCTTTGATCACCACACAGTCCTATTATGCGCCGGTGGAAGAACCTTTACAATAGTGACATCTCATTCTATAGCAGGGCTTCTTGACTTCAGCACTCTTGACATTTAGGGTGGGCTAATGCTTTGTTTGGGGGTGGAGGGCTGTCCTGTACATTGTGGGTCATTAATAGCGACTCCAATCTCTACCCAGTAGATGTCAATAGCATTCCTGCTCCAATGTGGTGACAATCAAACATGTCTTCAGACACTGTGAAATATCCCTTGGAAGCAAAAAGTGGTAAAGTGGCAAAGAGGGGTAAAGTGTTGGAATCAGAAGAAACTGTTCATATCACATAGTTCTGTTTTTCCTAAGTTATACTTAGTTGACCACTCATGGTATACTTGATGATTTCAGGTCAGAGGCAGCATTAAATGACATTAAATTACATAGTAGTAAGAGATTATCTTTCAATTGTTTTTCAGGTGTTCTCTTTAATAAAGGATAAATTCTCAATTTGGTACCAGAGCATCTCTAACAGCTTCTAATATTTGCATATGATAAATATTTAGGTATAACAGAGACCAAAAAAAATGAAGCCTTAGAGCCTTCAGCAGGACATTAGCTATTATTTAGTAACATTGTTTTATTTTTATGGTATTTCATTTTTAGATGAATAACACTAGTTCTCCATCTGCCTAATTGATATACATTTTTAAAGATTAATACATTTGGTAGACACATGGGAAAATATTTGCCTGAGACTCAACAATTCTACAAATTTATCCAACACAAATATATAATTATAGTCAATGAAAACCACATAAAGATTGCTTCAACAGCCTGATTTATAATAGACTCAACTCATAATCCAAATACCATCAACAAATATACCATGTAGACTCACACAATAGATTTAACTCAGCAATAAAGTGAATGAAGACTGCAACAATGTGAATGACTCTCAAATACAAAATATTGACTGAAAGAAGCCAAACAAAGGGGCTGGGGATTTAGCTCAGTGGTTTTGCCACCTGCCATGCAAGTGCAAGGACCCGAGTTCGATCCCCGGTACCAAAAAAAAAAAAAAAAGAAGCCAAACAAAGAGGGTGTGTAGTACAGTAATACAGTATGTTTTCATGAAACTCAAAAGCAGGCACAATCAATACATTAGAAGTCAGGAGAGGATTTGCCTTTATTGAATAATGACTAGAGAGGACCTGAGGGTTCTTCTGAGATGCTAATAAGGTTCTGCTTCTTGAACTGATAGCACAGATGTGTTCAGTTCATAAGTTAATCCAGCATAGAGTTAGATTTATACACTTTTACATACACCTTTATATGCTATACTTCAATTAAATTTCAAACTAAAAATTAAGTAGAATAGTAAGAATATGGAAAGAAAAATATTAACCAACATTAAATAAATATTTAAGCAGGTGGTGTATCAAATGTAAAAAACACACTTGTAACGTGGTTTGTAAACAACTGAAGTTGGGGAAACCCTGGTTTTGTGCACCCTCTTTGTGCTAAAGATGGGGACACTTAGGGTGAGGAAAAGGAGTGACTGGATCAGAACCATAGGCAGTGAGTAGTCAATGACTCTGACTACATGGAGAGCTTCCACTCCCAAGCCTGTGCCTTTTCTTGTTTTGCCCACAGTTTTCATTAGTGCGTATGGTTATACTGATTAATGGATTTCATTTTTGCAGATTTCCACAGGCACATAACATTCTTCAATAATTTCTCCCTCCTCACCTCCCTTGTCCCACCCTTGCCCTTACTTTCACATTTTGGGGGAGTCAGTGTATATAATATATTCGACCATATTCATGCCCCTATTACTTTGGACCCCCTTTTCTAAAGAAACAGGCCCTAAGCCAATTTCCTGCCACCCGGACTAAACCTCAGTTTCTGAAATCCTTTTATTTCTACTCTGTACTCCACCTTGGAGTTGACAGGCCTGAAGTGTTGATAGGAAGAAATGTACCTTCTCTGCCCATCCAGGTAGTCATAGGCCTGGGATGATCACTTGACCTCCTGCCTCTGGCTATGGCAGTCCCTGAAGTTATACTATTGGTTGAAATGAGCAAGGCAAGCAAGCTGAGAGGGCTCCCAACAATACTTGATTTCCTTATTGCAGTGGTAGAAGCCACTCTGATCATTCCTAACACTTGACATTATTTCTAAATCGTTTCATAGCATTTCCATGTGTCACTGTTTAACATGAAAGCACAAGGCCTAGCTAGCACTGATGGTGAAAGGGAAGAGGAAAGTGAAAGCACCTCCTTTCTGGAAGAATGCATCAGTCTGAGAAGGACCTTCTGGCCACACTGGGCAGAAGCTTTCTAGCCCTGGATGGCAGCACTCACTCTTGGCCTTCTGAGAATGCTGCTCTTGAGCTCAGTCTGCTGTGATGAAGAGGAGAGTGCGCTGGCGTGGCACGCTAGGCTTTCAGGGAGGGCACTTGAGGGTCTTCATCCCTGAGATGGGGACAAAAAAACACAGGTCCTACTTATCCTACAGGACTATCACAGGAACCAAAAGAGAGAAAGCAGTCAGGTCTTAGAAAATGTAGTTTATGGTTTCCTCTGCCAGGTACCTTAGTGCACCTAGTGCATATTTCATTATGATGAGAAATTCAAACTTAATCAGGTTTACAGCTACTGTGCCACCAGGATGATTCTTCTAGATGGAAACACTTTGCCATGGTTTAGCTCATGATAAGCAATGTTGCATTCTGAGAATTTAGCCAGCTCCAGTGCAGAATTGAGCATTATGAGAATTTCAATGTACATAATACAAGGTTGTTTTATATTGGAATTTAGAAATTATGCACATGACACACTGAATGATTGGGCTAATATTTCTTCTCAAGTGCTATTGAATCTCTTTGAATACTAAATCAGAATGAAGTTAACATTGATCTTTGTCTTTTTGTGCACTGAGATTTGGCTTTTGAAAGTGATTTTTGAAACTCACTGGAAAGATTTTTTTTTTCACAGACTGTAACTCTGTCAAGAGCAAAGGCTTAATCAGTGTCTTGTCAATGTATTTGAGGACAATGAAAGGCCTTTGTTTTTACTTAAGTGTGACAGTTATTGGCCTGAAAGAACAGGAAAAGCCATCATAATGAGAAATGAGACAGTGGAGAGACCCAACATTTGCAAGTTTACAAGTTGTTGGATTTCAAACGGCATGAAAGGAAGCCCTTCGGGCTGGAAGCTGACATGTCATTTTGTAGCCCTTAGCCTGACCTTCTCCAAACATCAGCTCAGACACAAAAGACACTGTGCTCCAAACGACTGTTTCACCTCCAGGGTTGTAACTGTATCATCTTCCTGAACACCTCTCCGGCATCCACTCTTGTCAGGAAGGAAGACTTTTTAATTTGTTTAAACTCAAAGCCTGTGATGATCTTCACAGTGACCTTGAAGAATTAAGCATCCTTTGGTACTTGCCAACTACAGATTAATTTCTATTGTTTAACCCAGAAAAATAAAAAAATCAAGAACTATGGACTTCTGTAAATTTTCCCAATGGACTAAGTCAGTTTAAATTTATTTGCAGATGAATTGGTTTGTGATTGATATTTTGATGGAAATTGCAGGACCCAAGAGGCTTTTTCAAATTCTATTAGAAATATCATGCAAAAAATCAGTAGACATGAATATATTTGCCTCCATGTAATGACTAGAAAATTGTTAGAAGAAAAAGTAAAAGTTAAACTGTTTTATTTGTTAACTAAACCAGGAGAATTTAGGCCAAAGACTGGATCTGAGGGTTGGGCTCAAATAGTTTCCTGTAAGGAAAATTGGGATGAGAGAATTCAAATGCAATGAGAACCACCTTTGATTTAAATAAAGCTGTTGGAAGCTGAGAGAGAGAGAGAGAGAGAGAGAGAGAGAGAGAGAGAGAGAGAGAGAGACCGACATTTTCCTTACCTTGTTTTCCTTTTTAAAAATATCCACTTAGACTTCATGATAAATTTTCCAGAGGTTACTGAAAAAACTTGTTATAGGGGCCATCTAAGACATTTTCCTTCCCAGCAACAAAATAAAAACCCAGAGGTTTATCAAAGATATCATCCAAGAACAGAGTTGCTGGGAGATTAGTTTTGAGATACTTTTTACAGTTCTGTTTCTTGACATTAAATTGAAATAGAAAAAGGTCTTTGGAAATTGGCATTGCAACCTGTATTTAGGGTTATCCTCTTGCTTCTGGGCCTCTATAACTTTTGGGTATTGAAATGTGTGTGTGTGTGTGTATGTGTGTGTGTGTGTGTGTGTGTGTGTGTGTGTGTTCTCATTGAGGTAAAATTTATATAACAAAAAAATTAGTCATTTTAAGGTGCACAACTCAGTTGGATTTTTTAGTATATTCACAATATGTGCAACTATCGCCTCTAGTTCTGAAACATTCCCCTTAAAAAAAACCCTGAGCGCATTAGCAAACAATTCCCATTCCCCATTTCCTCCAGCCTTTCACAACCACCGGTCCATTTGTTTCTATGAATTTGTTCATTCTTGGTATTGCAAACAAATATGTTTCATTTTTGCCAACTTCCTTCCCTTTGCATTTGTTTTCAAGGTTCATACTGGCCATAGCTTATTTGAGTACTCCATTCCTTTTTTGGTTGAATAATATTCCATTGTACAGAAATTTTGTGTAACCTTTCATCTGCTTATGGATGTTTCAGTTATTTCCATCCTTGGGTTACTGTAAGTAGGGCTTCTATGAACATTTGTGTATAAGTAATTGAGTATCTGTGTCCAAATGGAAAATTTGAATACACCTAGGAGTGAAACCGATGGGTCATATGATAATGCTAGAGTTCACTTTCTGAGAAACCACCACATCATTTTGTACAGCATATGTTCATTTACTTGTATAGGTGCACATCTATCTTTCCTAATATCTTTTGAACAGGACTCAAGCAAACTAGGCCAATGCTGGCTAAACTTTTAGGGGATCTGGTCTTCCTGAATCTTCTCAGAGCTGAGTGGAAGTAGCAGCAATTATCTGTTCCATTTGGAAACACTTTCTGAGGAGGAGGTTTTGGTATGGGAATTTGTTTGTTCTGCTTCATAAACCAACCTAAACTCCATAGAGGAGAACAGTTGCCATATTTAGGAAGTGTTAAATACAGTAAAAACTTACAGTAGGTGTCCTTTTAAGCTCTAGATCTAAGGTTAAAAATCCTTTTCCTTCCCTCAAATTCATGCAGAGCTACAAGGAGACTTTTAAATTAAAAGCACAAAGTTCTTAGGCCTTTGCCATTTCTGTGGTCTTTGCCCTCTTGTGGTATCTCCCAGTGTGTGCTAGCCCTCTTACTTCGTCATTTGTCTAGGGACTGGGCCCTGAGCTTCGAAAGATGGAGAGTAGTTTTCCAGGTGGGACTGCAGAGGGGAATTCCAGCAGAGAAAACAGCCCATGGAGAAGTATAGATATCACCAATGGTGAACAAGGCAAGGACTCCTGAGAAGAGTGGAGTGTGCATACAACAGTCTTGCTGGGAAGTGCAGCAGGCAAATCAGTGGCTGTTGAGAGGCAGTAAGGAGTTGATTAAAATCCCATATGAGACAGGAATTGCTTCTTATAATGAGTCTTTTTTTTTCTGGTGGCGGGAAGCTTGTGGTGCTGGGGACTGAACACAGAGCCTCATGCCTGCCAGGCAAATGCTCTGCCACTAGGCTAATACCCCCAGTCCTAAAGTTTCTGTATCAGTCTAAAATCTAAATTTTTAAGCCAGACTTAAAAAGGAGAGCTCCCTTGTTTAAAAAATGAACAGACATCTCTGAACCCTGTAAAATTTCCCAATTCATACATGAATACATAAAAATATGAGGTTTTGACATTTTTGGAGAGTCATCTGAACCATTGTTTAAATTTTGATACCCTACTTATTTTTACTCAGTATTTCCTGAAGGCTTCCAAGTTCTTTAAAATTAATAACTAAAGAGAATTGTTTAGCCATTTCTTGTGAGTTGCTTATATTAAAGAGATATCTCCATCCTTACTTTGCAGATGGTTATTGATGCAAGTATTCTCTAATTCTCCGAATGTTCATCCAGGCTGGGGTTTCCTATTAAATGTTTATTTAAGAAAGACTTTGTCTCTCATGACTTCAAGTCATAATGACTTCATCATCTATGCTCATTTGTCAGGGAGATAACCTTGGAACTACTCTTTTGGTTCTAAAAATCTGAGTAGATTAGACTCTTATCTGCTGCCTGATGCTTTCAAAAAGGATCTTGTATGGCTGCTAGTGTCTATAAAGTCTTCACATAATGCTCCAAAGAGTTAATCTATGATCTTAGACAATATTAGAAACAAGAGTCTGATATCTTGGCCAATATATTTGAGTCATTTCCTTTTTCTCTTAGCTGAGAGATCATCTTTGTACTGACGTATTCTATGCTGTGTAACTCTTCCATTTTACCTTATATAATAGTCTTTGCAAATTTTGTCTCCACATTTTCCCCTGTCACTGTGGAATATTACCTTGAAGCCAGGAAATATTAACAGTATTTCTGACGTCACTTTTTTGGTAATCTAAAAAAGAGAGAGTGCATATTTTAAAATTGTGCTTCTGATAGTTTGAATAGTCATGAACATCATGAGAAAGGGATTGAAATGGGACAAATATGTTCCTAAGTTCTCAGGAAAAGCCAACATAATGGCTTTTGCACTGTTCCTGGAGGTATGAGGCTGAGCTAAGGCAGAAGCCAAGACTGAAGACAAATTCAAGCTACAATGCTGAGGTCACAGAACAGCCACTGCTGAGCTCACTGGAAGAAACTTAGTTGATTCAGTGTGGAATAATCCACATTCTTTTCTCAGCTAGGCTCAAGACGTCATGCAGTTGACATAAGGAAAATATTGAGAACCCCATTCTAGCATCATGACTAATGTTGTTACCTGTGTAAAAGCATAATTAAGAGGTTGATGATATAACCCGAGCACTCTGGGAGGCTGAGGCAAGAGGATCACAAGTTCAAGCCCTGCTGGGCTATTTAACTACTTGGTAAAAGCGCGTCAAAATAAAAAATTTAAAAGGGGATGGGAATTTAGCTCATGCAAAAGGCCTTCCTAAAAAGAAAGCAAAGCAAAGCAAAGAATAGGAGAGAGAGAGAGAGAAGAAAGAGAGGAGAGAGGAGAGAGAGAGAGAGAGAAAGACAGCTGCTCGGGGTGGTGGGTGTGCACAGGGTGCCCGTGCCACCTCGACCTGCCTTGCCACCTGCTCCGGGCACTCGGCCCAGCACATCGCCTCCCTAGCGGCCATGGGCAGAGTCCACCAGACCCGAGTCCTGCACCCAGATGGTCCTGTCCAGTTGTCTTGGCACTGAACTTCACTGGAGGCAGAAACTGGGCCCAAGGGAAAGGAGGATCCACGAGGCAAAGAAACAAAAATAGATTTTATTGGGAAGAAACATCATGAGAGACAGAAGCAAGAATGCGTGTTCCTTTAACACTATAAAATTCTTAAAAGAAAACATGGGGGAAGCCTTTACGGCCTTGAATTTGGCAATGACTGCTTAAGTATGACATTGAAACCACCGGTAATAAAAGCAAAAAATAAAACACTGGACTTCAAAATTTTAAAAAAAAATTGAGGATACCTTCAAGAAAATGAACAGAGAATCCACAGAATGGGAGAAAGTATTTGCAAATCATATTCTGATAAAGGATTAATATCCAGTATATGTAAAGAACTCCTACAGCCCAGCAAGAACAAAACAACCCAATTCAGAAATGGCCAAAGGATATGAATAGACTTTCTTCAAAGAAGATATACAAGTAACCAAAAAGCATTATGATGACATGCTCAGTATCATTAGGAAAATGCAAATCAAAACTACAGTGAGATACCACTTCACACTCACTTTGACGGCTATCTCCTGCCAAACACACACAAAAAAGAAGTGGAGAAATTGGAACCCTGTGTGGCTGATGGAAATGCAAAATGGTACAGCTGCTGTGGAAAACATTTCATGGTTCCTCAAAAAGTTAAAAAGAAGGCCAGGTTTGGTGATGAACGCTTGGAACCCCAGAATTTGGTAGGCCAAGGCAGGAGGATCTCTGTGAGTTTGAGGCCAGCCTGGGCTATATAGTGAGTCCAAGGCCAGCCTGAACTACACAGTGAGATTCTGTTTCATAAAAAAAAAAGTTCAAAAGAATACAGCCTAGCACTTCTACTGCTACATAGTTTAGTATACATCCAAAAATGATATGGTATAGAAACTAACAAAATTCCAAAACTTAGTAGTTAAGCTCTTCCCTGTTGTCAGAAAAATGGTCCATTTCTGTTGTTTAACTATTATCCCCATTAAACTCAATTGACCATTCAGGTGCCACCTTTCAGGAAGTAGAGAAGATATGATGAGCTTGTGACTTCATAATTTCTATAAATGAGTTCTGAAGATTTGGATTTGGTCTTAATCCTCTCTGCCTCACTTTGAAAGGCTGCTGACATTTATCTCAAACCCTTTGCTTCCAACAATCATCTTAGCAGAATTTATCCAACAAAGATACATAGAGCACTTGCTCTGTGTAAAAAGCATTGGGAACTATCCTGATTGTTCCTCAGCAGAAAGAAAATCTGAGACTTCTTCTGTGATACTCATCGATTTTGGTGGTTCCCTTTTCAGTTTTCTTTTGCCTTGTTACTGTCTACCCTCTACCACCCTGCCAACCCTAACATGTTTATCAAGATGAAAGGAAGGAGGGAAGGAAGGAAGGAAGGAAGGGAAAAGGATAAAGAAAGAAAATGTTTGGTTGTGTGACTAGAGAATCTTCCACTCTAAGGAGATCACCACTGCCTAGACACATCAGCACTGAGCCCCTCTGTAAATGTCAAGCCAGGTCCTCATGTTTGGCCTGATTTGGATGTCAGACAGTCTCCTTTTATTTTACGGGTGTCATAGATTCTGTTTTGCTTTCCATGCTTTTTCCTGAAAGTGTGCCATAGCGTTACTATACCTTTCCCCAAAGTGAGTCAAATGTGCTGAGCATTAGAATACCAGAGGGGTGGTTCCCATAGCAGCCAGAACCACATGGAAGCAAACAATAAAATACCAACACTGTTCTCAAACCCAGAGGAGAGCTACGGTCACTAGAGTGAATCGAGGGCATATTCAAAATGCTGTGCCTTTCTGAAGTTGATATTTGTTTTCCATACTGCAAGAGTTGTACCTCCTTCTCTGAAGGCGACTTCAGTAAGTGAATGGTAAGCCACTCAGACTTCTATGAAAGAACTCCTTAAGTTTCCTCTCCTGTGCACAGCTATGGCTGGGATGACGTTATGTGGTGGACTCACATACAAGACCCTTTTGTGGACTTTCAAAGTAAAGCCAGATGTTAGCTGCTGCTTCCACAGAGACTAAATGAGGTTTCAGGTAAGTCAGATATACACATGATTATAAAATTGCATGGTCCATTTCACTGAAATCTGCACTGGTGCAGAACATGATCTCCATGGTACAGCCTTAAAATGTTGAGCTAGGGATTTACCTGGAAATATTTTCAACTTACTTATAATCATATTTGGATGAAATAATTACAAGAACCCACCAGTTTTAAAATATTTACCTTTGAAACAAGGAAACAGAAAAAAAGACACATTCTTAGAAATAAAACCAAAAGTATTTTATTGGACCTGTGCAAAGAAGACCCAGAAGACACTAATGGCATACTAAGAAATAAATAGAAAAATTTCTGAACTGATATATTTGTGTGCATAATTGTGAGACAAATCTTAGGAATTAAGAGAATGGTCTTAGTCTGTTTTGTGTTGCTATAACAAAATCCATGGTACTGGATGTTGTATAAAGAAAAGAAGCTTGTTTGGCTCATAGTTGTGGAGGCTAGATGGGGCAGCCACTTCTGGCATAGGCCTTGGGCTATATGGTAACATGGTGTTGGAAGCTGGTGTAATAGCAGTGAATGGTGTGTACAGAGGAGAGTCGTGAGAGATGCCAACCTTTTCCCTTTTTGAAGATAACAACCCATTCTCCAGGTAACCAATCCAGTCCCAAGGGAACGAAAACTCACTTCTAAGAGAAAAGCATCAACCCAACACTATTAGATTAGGGACCAAGACTCTACATGAGTTCTGGTGGAGACAAACCATATTCAGATCATAGCAAGGGTACATTCTGGAGTCAGGCAAATCTTAGTCTGTCAGAGCTGCCACTTTAACAAATTTGTGACTTTAACATCTCCAAGATTTGATTGCTTTCTCTTAGGAGAGACATTATAGAGGTAACAATTCCTATGTGTTTGACAAGCAGTGTGACAAGCACTTGTTAAGTACTTTACATTCATTATCTCATTTCTTCTTCAAAACTCCTTTAAGAGGTGAATACTATTCTGATTAGAATGTAAGAAACTGCATAGAGATAGTTTAAGTAAATTTCCCAAGTACCTCATTGGACTGTCCTATGGGTTAAATGGTCACCACGGTGTCTGAAATATATTAGCACATAGTAAATAAGACATTTATGGCAGGGTTGGATATTTAGTATAATGTGTATCACTTAAAACTATCTTTTATTTTGTGATGGAGTTTTACATATTTTTTCCTCTCATTTTTCAAACCTGAAATGTTAAGTCTCAGAAACTGATCTCCTTTGACTCATAACAAACAAATAATAGGTCTGCTCTCCAAATAAGGTTTTCTTATCCCTCCTTGGCCTCTTGGCTAAGTTCAAGTGTAAAAAAGATTTTCTTATACTAATTTTTCTCTGCCTGAAGTTACCATAAAAATCAAGGGACAGTTTTATTTTTTGTTGTTTTTATGGTATTCAAAAATTTGTTTTGTCACACTTTTTATGTCTTTTCTATGTTTGGGGGGAAGCATTTCACCACTGGTTTATAAAGTCTTACTCTCTTTCCTATAGTGGAAAAAGTGTAGATACAGAAATATTTCTCTAGGGAGAATTTCTTTTATGAAAAAGGAAAGCTTGAAAATAAATCTGAAAAACCCAAACATCCATGAGTACTTTAAAAGTAAATATTACAATCCCATATTTATGGACACACAAAGATATATATATTTTCTGAAGGTTGGAGGGGAGCCTCAATTCTGAACAGTTCTGCACTGATGAGAAAAAAAATGAATGTACGAAGAGCCATGATATAGTGAAAGCTCTCATAAGCCTTGTATTTCTGCCAGATAAAATAAAAATGAGATGATTAGGAAAGAATTCTTTATAATGCAGCATCATCAAGAAATAAATTGAAAGATCTTGTAGTGAAGTGAGGTCCAAAACAGATAATCACAAACTTATTACACAAATAATACTGTCCTTCACATTGTGGTAGTGGACCACGAATCTTGATTCATTTTTCAGGCAAGGAAGATGAATGTGCATTGACCTCTCTCACAGTCTCACCTGGACCACCCAATAGAGAGAGCAAGGAATTTATGGACAGTGGTTGAGGGTTAACTGCAATGCAGAACACGAATGAAGGGCACAATTTGCTGGTCCAAATCATATCTGGTGGTATTGACATGTATCTCTAATATATAGTCACAGGAAACTGTGAATCCTACACCATTTTATTTCTAGAGTTCCAAACTATATTTCATTTACCTTCATTGATTTCAGACTTCTAAAACGGTAGCTCTTGTCATTCAGGAGGCTTGAGATGAGACACCAGCATTTCTTCTGAACGTGGTGCCTCTGGGTTAGAGTTAGTAAATTGTTTTTAATCTCATTGGAAGTGATTGTATACAAAAGAAAGTCACTGGATAGCTCAACATAGCTATCGAAAGTCTGAAAGTGTATTAGAGTTTTAAAAAAGTCAATACATAATCAAAATTCACCGTCCGCAATTGGCCTTGCTCAGTTCACATACATAGGAGATTTAAAATTTTTTTTTTGCTCTACAGATGGATCTCCAGTTTCCATTTTGTGTTGGTAAGTGTTTCTTAGATGAAGCTCCTATCATCAAAGAAATATTAAATAGACCATCTATGACTATAGCGTGTACTTACTGAAGCCAATCACCAAGTATTTGGAGAATCCAGGCTTCCTAAAGGTTTTAAAGTCTACGTTTAGACATCATATTTCTGAAAAACTTCCAATACATTTGCTAAATGTGTTCTACCCTCATAATATTTGAACACATTTAAAGGAAATCTAATCCATATGTTTCTGACTCATTTACATTTGAATCATGAAGGTATTATTTTCTAAGAGCCATTTAATGTCCAACCGCTTTTTGTTACCTATAAAATATATATTTTTATGACTTTCCTGTTTAAAAAAAGAAAAATCAAATTTAGATGAATTAACATATAAGATAGGTACAATAGTAGTTCAAAGTTCCTGTTGTCGAGCACATCCTAGATTTGGCAGTGTGTTTCTTACATGTTCCCTATTTGTTATGTTAACTTCAGAAGCATGCCAATTTTTCATTCTTTTACTATATAATTATTAACTTTACTGCCTTTGTGGTTCCTCTTAATTCATTCCACACGTTAAGTATCCTTTGGAGACTTTTATTTTTCAAGTATCTTTAAGCTTAGGTCATTTGGGGCTTAAGGAGTAAAAGAAGTATGGTGGGGGACAATTTTGCTTTTTTTGGAATATGAATAATTTTTCAGCAAATAATTTCTCAACAGGCATATACACTCTGTGATCCATGTCCAGCTCTGAATTCTTTTCTTCATTTTGAAAACAAATAAATAAAATGCCAGACAGCACAATCATTCTAGGAGGCCAACAGATTTTAATGAAGTCCTTGACTTTAAGGTGATTTGAATAGGAATCTGCTGTTTCCAACATGCTCATGTATAAAGAGGATTGAAAAGACTGGAACCTCAGAAACACTAGTATTACACATTGCTGTGCAACAGCCAAAAGCTTTTATTTTTTTAGCAAATATTATTTTTTCACTTTCTCCAAAAAGCTCAACTTGTTTAATGCATTTCAGCAATGGCCATAAGATATGCTGCCATTTCTCACTGAAAATATTTCTATTAATCACTTCCATGTGTTGGCATCCACGGTGATGTAAAGTTGTCTTTGCTATAAAGCACCCAGTCACTACTTTGACATGAGACTTTAAGTATCTTATCCCTTCCTTACATTTCTTTAATAGCTCCTCACATTTGATGTAGTACAATCATTGTCAGATTTAGAGATCTATCTTGAAAAATAAAATGGAGCACAAGAGTCTTTACAAGAATAGTTACTGTTGGCTCCATGAGATAATTCATGCATGTGTATAGTATCTGGAAAAACTGTCTTCCAAAGCATTTTTTGCACAGGCAAAATTAACACGTGATAAGAATATCCATGCTCCACTAAGCTGTTTAACTCAATATTTTTAAAATCAGTTTTCATTTCAAAAAATCTATGAGCATTTGCAATATTCATGAGGGTTTATTTTGATTAGGAATTCTCTCAGAGGTTACTAGAGAGTGCAATAAAATAGCTGAGACTGTGTCTGCATGATAGGTTCATTACAGTTTTATAACTTGTGAGTTTGCACCAATTCATGACAGACAAAATGAATGTCATAACCAAAACATGGTTGGAGTGGGTGGCCTTATCTTTGCAGCCAAAGAATTTGTTAATCCCATCAGTTCATATACTTGATTGATGGCATCTCAGGACTTTCCTTTGTATTCTTCTCATGCCAGATCACCCCCCGCCCTTTCTTGTGGGTCTTCCAGGGTAATCTCTCACTTTTCTGTCATTCTTCTTTTTTGGTACCGGGGATCAAACTCAGGACCTTGCACTTGTGAGGGAGGTGGACGAACCAGTGAGCTAAATCCTCAGGCCTCCTGTCATTCTTTAGACATCCTACAACTTTATAGCTCCCACTAACATACACAGAGACACATAGGCTTAGGATCTTTCTTTGCACTCACATAGAGCAAAGAGAGCCAATGTTTAAAAGAACTCACAGCAACCGAGAAGAAATTTCCTCTGATTTTCCATGACAGTGCCAAATTGGAGACTATAGGAAACTTTCAGCAATCAGTAAAATCCTAAAAATACCTAATACCCAAGTATGTTTTGGAGATCAACTTCGTAGTGCTATTCTTCACTGTGTAATTCACCTGGTGGCTTCAAGGAGCCACACACAAAAGGTTTTGTTTACCTTTAGTAGCTGCAAGATCCTAAAATGTGAAGAAGCCCATCAAATAAGTAAATACCAATAAGAACAACGTCAGTAATTGCAAAGTGGATAATTATATCCTGATTTAGAACCCCTGCTCTTATCTTAGAAGTGAATATTGCTTCTTTGATTCCTACTTCAAGTCAGAGAAACAGAGCATACATTTTGGTGTTATTCGACAGTGTGGAGAGAGTTCCCTGTCAAAAGCCAACTAACTCCCTTAGAGTTGACTCTCCAAATGCTTACTCCTAAAATGGGACCCCTGGTCAAATGTTCAGAAGGGATATATTCTGGAATCCTGAATCTGCCTTTGGCTTGGTATATAGTCTTGGGCATGTCACTTGGCTACCAAAGGATCATGAAAAACTAGTATGTTGATTTTCATGGTATAAACTAATGAGAAAACCTAAATGAAATTTCCTTGAACATGCATCTAAGAAATATGAAAGGAAAAAGACTGTTAAAAAAGACAGAAAGAAGTATTTGCAATATTAGATAATATAGTTTAAAAGTAGGAAAAATTTTAGAACAACACCAAAAAAAAAATACAGACAAGCTAATTGATTTCTAATAATGTGAATGTGCCTATTGATATACTGTGGTACCTCTGTTCATGAATATAATTCTTTCCATGATTCTGATCATAAACTAAATTGAACAAGAACCAAATCAAATCTAATTGTTAGGTTCAATATTGATCTTATGGCGACATTTGATTCAGTCCTTGTCCAATTCGATTTGCAACCAGAATTGTGGAAAACATTAAGTTTGTGAACCAAGGTACCACTGCAAGTCTCCCATATAAAATGAGTTTTTGATGAGAAATTACTGAATACTGGCCAAGAGTCAAAGTTTATGAAGGAGAAGTTCAGTGACCACAACCTTGCCCTGGTGGAGACAAATGCTATATAATAACTCAGGTCACCCCACACCAGAGGCTGCTCCATGCACACCTGCTCTGGGACACATGATTATGTGGTTTGTCTAATATGTCTGCTTAAAATTTCTGATATTGACACTAAAGGACTTAAAAAACTGTTCTTACTGACATTATTTGAATAAAATGACAGAGTTGGAGTCCTAGGAAAATAATGGATTCAAGAGCTATTCAAAGTAATTGGGAAAAATGGGGATCTAGAGGTGTATTAGTCAGCTTTCTCATGACTGGAACAAAATAGTACACAAGAGCAACTTAAAAGAGGAGAGGATTATTTTGGCTCTTGTCTTTTAGAAGATTCAACCCATGGTTGCTTGGCTCCAAAGCAGAAACAGCATGGCAACCAGACCTGATAGAAGAGAGCTTCTCACATCCCATGGCAGCCAGGAAGCAGAGAGGAAGAAAGGAGGAGCCAGGGACAAGAACATCAGCCTTTCAGTCACATCTGTGACCCACCTCCAACCAGGCACAAGCTCCTGGTACCATGTTCAGTTATGAACTCATCAGTGACTTAATCCACAGGTGAATATAGTGCCTCTGTGGTCTAATCACCTTCCAAAAGCCCTACCTCTGGATACATAGGACATTTCAGATTTAATTCATGGCAAGAGCAGAAAAGCTCCAGGTTGCTCCTTATTACAATTGGATTATTTATTGCAATGCACTGAGCTTTAGCTTCCATAATTTTAAAATGGAAATGATATCAATACTTGTAAGAGGATTTAAGTCTACTGTATATATAAAGTACCATTTAATTGCCAAACATTATTTCTTTATTCAACAAATATTTAGTAAGACCTATTATAAACTGACCAGAGTGTCTGAATAAGATATGTGAGCCCCCACCATTAAAGAACTCAAAGACAGTCTAGTGAGAATTATAAGTGAGCAAATAGTCAATTTCAGTAGATTAGAACATTAAAGATACAAAAGAACCTATTAGTCAATGCAGGTAGGGCTAAAACTGCCTTTACTTAGGAGAAATAACTTAAATGTGAGGAGATAAAAGAGGTATGAGGTTTTTTTTCAGTAAGTACTTATTGAGATTCTACTCTGTGCCTGACTCTCCTTCCTCTCAGGAACCATCGATAAACATAACCTGAGATCCATTCATCCCACCGAATTTACAGATAACAAATGACCGCAGACAATGGTCTTATTTATCAAACAAAAGTGCTAGTGTGTGTGTGTGTGTGTGTGTGTGTGTGTTTATTCACAATGCTCAGAGTATGACTTACTGCAAAGTTATCTGAAAAAAATAAACCATGTAGGAGGTGAGGTCTTTGGCAACTGACAGACAGCTGCAGAGCAGGAGAGAAGTTTACACCACTGCTACCTACTGCAGTCAGGAAATCTGTGTCCTTGGAGTAGCCTCTGGAAGACCTAAGAACGGGTAGGCTGGTAGTCTGGGCTCCATACTGTGGGCTGTAGGATTCAGGCAGAAGGACCAGAGTGTACTCAGGCTTGGGCATGAGTATAAACATGGCATCAGGGGAAACTGTGGCAGCTCACACTGAGGCTGTGAAATAAAGAGTGAAGGGAGACAGCAGAATTGATGAGCAGAGGGCAGACAGATAAGAACCCTTTAATCTATACTCTTAACATTTCTACTTTACCCTCAAGACCCAAGGGAGAGATTGACGTTTTAAAGCATAGACTTGACAAACACTTAGAAAGCTTACTCTGATAAAAGGATGAGGAGGAAGAGGAGGAGGAAGAGGAAGAACAAGAGGAGAAGGAGGAGAAGGAAGAGATGGAGAAAGAGAAGGAGAAGAGAAGGAGAAAGAGAAGGAGGCGAAGAAGAAGAGAAAGAAGTAGCTCTGTGGACCTTCAAAGGCAACTCAGCATTATCCCACCAGGCTCATGGAGAAGCTATCAGTTAAGGAACACCTACATTTTAAAGGTCCTTCTGATTTTTGTAATTTTGAAATGAATAGAAAAAGGCCAAAAATATTGCATGAGTTATTTTAGTGGGAAAAAGTATTGGAAAACTAACGACTGCTTTTTCAATGCTCTACTTTCCACGGCTAAAAGAATGATAATACTTTTCATCACTTGATTAGTCTTTGACACTGCTATTCATAGCTACCAAATCATTGAGTATATACCAGATATCAATAAATGTAAATTATTCCATCTTCTTTCAGGTCATCTTCAGGGGTGAGGTCAATTAATCAAATTCTCAATAGTTTTCAGACATCCTAATATGACAGCAATGCTGAATATATCACCACCATTACGAAATGATACATTTCCTCCAATGTCAAATAAAATACTGAAGTAGCCATTCTTTTAAATCAATCCTAAGCATGTCTCCTGATTGCTCCATTTTTTAAAAACTATCTGGACTTAAGCTATGGCATCTGACAGAAGCTACTAGAGAACCTTTTTGTGGTGCCAGACAGGGAAGAGACAGGGAAGAGAAACAACCTGAGATCAGGACTGGGAAAAGATCAAATAGCAAAAAGAAGTGCATTGATCTGGAAAAGGAATTTTGGTCAGAGTAGAAATAATTAGATTTGGCTTGAGCTGGGGAGAATATTTGTTCTGTGATTGTTATTACATCAGATTGTGGAGTTACCCTTTGCAGGATATACGTTCCCTTTCCACTGGAAAAAATATTTATTTCACTAACCACTCCATGGGACATGACTAATAAATAATAATGGAAACAATAACTCCTTTTGGTACAATTTATTTCAGTGGGTCAGGGTACATTTTTATTGCTTGCTCTTGAGGACCTTGGCTGGGAGTCTGTTCATGTATTTATTTGTCAGGAGGCAGGTACCGATGTTGGCGGAAGAGGGAGACCAACAGGAACTAATCAATTTCACCACCACAGTGTCAGATTCAGCGGCTAGCTCATAGGCTGTATTCAACATTCTAAGAGCTGCGAAACCACAAGCCAATAAAACCTCCTTCCCTCTTGCAGTTATACATCCTATCAAAGGACAGATTTCCCTGGCTTGGGCACACGTGACATTCAGTGGTGAGGAGGAGGAGGGGGTGGCGCTGGTTGGCACCGTTGGCTGTTGGGCCAGCTGTGGGGCATCATGTTACTTGGAAAACAACCCTGATTTTTCACTTCCCTGAAGGTGGAGGGTGGTAATTCTTGGGCTCAATACCTTTGTCTGTAAAATACAGGAATGTGAGAATGTGCTGGAGTAAATTTGAAAGTCATCAGACTTTGTGGTCTTGATATCTACATGGGTGCCTGACTATGTGTTTTATGAAACTATTGCCCTGGGTGCTTTGTGGGCATAGTGCTGGATAAGCACTTGGGTGATGCCAAACCTTGGGCGCACTCACAATGACCAGACTGTTGAGCTGTCTTTCATTAAAACTCCTCTTACGTAGCAATATTTCTAGGCCATGCATTGTTAAATGAAAAAAAAAGATTACAAAAAAATGGATACATACGTATGCATTTAAAAATAAATGCTATAGACAACATTCACAGGGAAAATCTGGAAAACAATGTTGCAGTAATATTACAGATAGTAATTTCTGATAATGGGATTTGAGTTGGTTTTTCATATGTTCACAAACTGTACTTCATACTATTTTAAGAGTGCAGATTTTAGGTTTGAGTTCTGCATCCACCAATTGGTCAGTATCTGACTGATTTTAGATGTTATCGAACTTCTCTAAATATCAGCTTCTGCATTTGTAAAAATGGAAATAATAAGTGTGTACCAATACAAGAAATTAGATAATGTTAGATAAACAAACAGTTCAGGCCCTTATACATATTAAAGATTCAATAAATATTAGTTATTATTCATATGCCTCATTAACATAAACTTAGGAATTTTATTTATTCTAGCAACTTCAAGCCTAGCCGTATACTCAATCCTCTGATCAGGATGAGCATCAAATTCCAAATAAGTACTGTTAGGTTGGCGTTGTTGTTATTGGTACAATATATTTATTTGATAAAACTAATAGGGGCTTTACCTCAGACCTATGATCACCCACTCACATGTGTGGCACAAAGTCATCTCAAAAGCAATTTCTAAAATAGATGGGATTGATTAGTTCCAAATCTGCCCTCACCACACCTCAAACAGGGTCAGTTCATATTTTATCCAAGAAAATCATATATTAATGTTTTTATCTTAAGTAAAAAGAAAGTAATCTTCAGAGCCTGGTAATTGGGCTTCTGTACAAGGATCTTTTGCATGCTTCTAAATCACTATGGTTGTACTGACTACACAGAGAATGTAATAGAGTCTTGGGAGAAAATTCTACAGTGAACATCACACTCTTGTAATCAAGCTCCTCTGAGGCAAGGAGAAATAGCCTCTATGTGCATAACTTTTGCAATCTGAGTGACTGTAGAAAAATTTCAGACAATAGGTGAGTATGTGACTTAGAAAATATGAATATGTTTAGTTAGGACCCTGGAAATCCTTGCACTTTCACATGCATTTGGGAGAGAGTAAATGAAAATTCAGGTTGGTCTCTAGGTATTTTGAGTTTCTTCACAAGATTCAAGGTATTTTACCTGAATCTCCTACCATAAAACTAGGTAGAACCAAGTCCATTTTTTTGGTAAGGAGAATTGATCTCATATAAGAGCACCTATCTAATAATAAAATTCCCCAAACTCTAAAAAGTCATGCCTTTCAAAATTTAGTTCCCCCGCTCTCTGCCAGGATGGTGCCCTCCACACTTACTGTTAGGTCTAAAATTCCCTCAGAGGACTTATTTCCTCAGATTAGTCATTATCTCTAGAAAACTGACCTTTTCTTGGGAGGGAGTAATGATTTGAGTTTGAGGAGCAACCTCACCTGCTTCTCTCTGACCTGGCACTCTGACAAAGGTAAGTTTCCCAAATGAACATCTTTTCAAGGCTCCAAAACACTTCTTGCAAGTTGACTCCTGCATGGATTGGCAGATGAAGCAAATATAAGGAAATAATTACAGTCAAGGCTGTTTAGACTTAGGACAAGAAAAGAGAAGAACAAGTTCTTAAAGGCCCTGCCTTAGATACTGTGAATATGTGAGAAGGAATGGTGGTGAGGTGAAGCAAAAGTAATCCAGGGGTCACTACGGGGGTAGTGCCAAAGGGTATGGGAGAACCAAAGTCTGTCCAAGATTACTTTCTTTTGTCTCAGATCATGTCGCCCTGTAGTGATGCTCTTGGAGAGGACTTCAGAGACCAGTCTCCCAGCAGTTCTCCGTGTACTGTGTGCATTAGGAAAGGCCTGGGGAGGTAGTAAAAATGCAGTTTCCCAGCCCATTTCTAGACATTCTGGTCGGCTGCTCAGGTAAGACCTAGAACTCTGTACTAGCATAAGCATTGTTGAGATTCTGGTGTTGGTTGTCTCTAAAGCACACTTTGAAAAACTCTTCTATCCATTTTTTGAATAACAGATGGAAGCCTAGAAAAGACACATGACTTATTCTAGAGTACATTAACTCACTGTAGACTACATCAGTAATGTGGGGGTAGAACTAGCTGGAAAGGGGGTATTGCTTACTTGAAACCTACTGTGTACCAGAGACTTCTCTTTCATTCTAGGCTGGCCCTCTACAAAATAATGATCTCCATTTCCTAGAATGTGTGCTCTCTTTCTGCCATCCACAAAATGCTGGAACTCCTTTGTATATTTAATGACAGGTCAGAAACCTGTGTCCAGAAAAACATGCAAAACTGAGATGCAGAATACTTGGGTGTGTGGCTGCAGACTTTAGAGAGCACCTAGTCTCAGTGCTGCATACCCTGTGCTACATGACCTGACCCTAATCTTCTGGAACTCAGTCTCACATACCCATTCCCAAACCAGTGAAGAGCAGGAATAATGTTCTAGCTGCACAACTTGAAGGCAGATGCACGAGGCTTCTGACCTGTGGCTTTTTCTCCTAGGCCAAGGACTTGTACCAGGGAGGTAGACAGATGCTCTTGTTTCCAGTGGAACAAGCCATATCAGAATTATTCTTCACTACCAGACCCCATGCAATGTGACAACCTCATTTTCAGCTTCTCTCTGAGATAGATGTTTAGATGAAATGACCCTACAGGTTTTCTATTTAAAACCACATTACAGTAGGAATTACCACATTCTTCTTACAACGCCATAAGGATGTGATTTAGATGATCGGAGATATTTTGTCATTATCTAAAGCCTCCCACATAGGGGGGCTTTCCCTTCAGGGTGGTCAGTGCATTGATTTAGGCTTTGCCTTTGCACCGCAGCCATATCACAGCCTGAATGACTTGGAGAGAAAGGGACTTGAAATCCACAGTGATGCTCAAGAGCATGAGGGAAAGGGCAGCTTGAGCCTTGACAGAGAGATCTTCTGAGGTCACAGTGCACAAGTTCCAGGCTCTTTCTTGTACAGTGAACTTATCCAGGACCTGTGGACATCATTCTGCCCAGTCCTCTTCACCCTCGAATCCTAGGATGACTCAGACTGGGTCAGGATAGCAGGAATAGGTGGGAACTTCATGCTTCATTTCTAGGGTCTACAGCTCTCATGAGGGAAATCTCGCACCAATAATGATAAAAATTTGAGAATGACATAGCAGAGCAAATGTGATTTTAAAAGTATTTGTGGAAAGAAACTTGTTCTAATTACCAATCAAGAAATAATCCAGTATGAAATCTCTCTCTCTCTCTCTCTCTCCCTCTCCCACTTACACACACACACACACACACACACACACACACACACACACACAGGTATGGAGAAACAGAGAATTGGCATTACATCAGAAGTAAATAACAAGTCAAAACACTAGAAATAGAGCAATTTAAATCCAGAATGACTGAATTTTCTCTTAAAAGTTGAAATGATAGAATATAAAAGATGATATAAAAAGCTACAGATGGAATGTTTCTTTTTGCAAATGTTGACATTTTGGCTCCTGATCCTATAATTCTGAACTTTGCCATGCAGATTTAGAGTTAACAACTAAATCATATTTTTTGCTCTATTTCTTTCTTTGCTCTTAGTTAAAATATTTTAGAATGTTGATAGACTGACTTGCTCAGACAGACTAAAGCAAAGACTGATGATAGAGAATTTAGGAATCCAAACCATGGAAGCCAGCAAATGTCCAGTTCCTCTGTCCATTCATTCATGTGTTGGTACACTAGCTTGTTCTTTTTCTTTTCTTCCCCCCCCCCTTCTGTGGTACTGAGATTGAACCAGGACCTTTCGGGTGAGCTACTTCTCTAACCGTTTTTATTTTTATTTCGAGAGAAAGTCTTGCTTAAGTCACTAAATTGCCAAACTGGATTCAAATTTGCAATCCCTTTGCCTTAGCCTCCTGCAGTGCTGGGATTACATGTGTGAATCGCCACATCCATCTGTTCACCCACCGACTGAGATTTAGATGTAGGATTCCATTCCAAAATGACTTCATCCTCCTCCTTTAAATCCTCCTCTTCTCCAGTGCAGGCTCTCTGTTAATGGCATTATGTCCTCTACCTCCCTTCTTTCTTCACTAAACACCCCTTCCCCACCATAATAGGCATCTTGGAAATCTGGGCAGCATCTAAATTGCTACCTTGTTCCCACTCCCAGCAGGGATCTTCTGATTTCTCTTTGAAGTCCACTTATGAGGGTATACCTGGTCAGAGTAGGCATTTAACAAAACTGGAATGAATGAACAATTCAACCTGTCACCTTCCATATCCTCTTCCTACCACTGGGTCACAGCTCAGCTGTGACACTTTGTAAACTGAAGCCACTCACCAACAGTGTCCTGTTCCTGTTTACTCTCTACCTCCAATCCATTCCCCACACTGCCCCCTACAGCATTATTCTCATCTCACCACTCCTCAGCAATCTTAAAGTCCTTCACTTAGCTTTCAAAGCCCTTCCCAATTTGGCCCCAATTTGTCTCCCCCCTCATATCTCTTGTATATCCCATCCGGATAAACAAACATAGCCTTTCCAATTTCTTTTTTGTTGCTGTTGGTACCAGGGATCGAACTCAGGTCCTCGCCCTTGCGCAGCAGGCGAAGAAACCACTGAGCTAAATCCCTGGTCCCAGCCTTTCCAGTTTCTAAATCCTTCTCTCTGTCTAGAACATTCTACTTGTAACCCCATGCCCACCTCATTTCATCCTACTTCTACTCACCTTTGAGGACTCATTTCTACAGTCCTAATATTTTTTTTCTTTGTCCCCTCAGGGATCTGTGTAAACTTTACTTACAGCATTCATCTCATTATTTTGTACATTTGGGCCACTTGTTATCATATCTTAACTTCTTCTATGAGGTGATGATCCCTTGATAGGGGAAATTTGTATCTTATTCAGGTTTCTGCTGCTGTGGCTAGCAAGTACCTTATACATTTTATGGACCCAATAAATGTTTCTAATTAAATTTAGTTGAACACAAAAAATACAATGTAGTCCTTCCTCATGAAAGAATTGAGGAGAAAAATACGTTAAAGAACTAGATAGAGTAAAAGCTATCAGCTTGTGGCCCTGGGGATGTTTTATACCCAATAAGAAAATTTAAGTTTATACCATCTATTTGCAGTGCCTATTTCAATGTCTGATGTTAAGGATATAGGATCCTCTCTGATTCATACACCTGGTTAGGGTATTAGCAATCAAAGCCTAGATACACACAAAATTCAGCTGTTTCAATTGACAGTGCACTTACAGATCTTTTCTAATTTCCTCAATTCAAGCTGAAAGAACCTAATAGAATCCTAAGGTGGTTAATCTTGTACATATATAATGTGACAGATGCTGTGTTAAATGCTGTGTATATGATTTACTCAGAATTCTTATCCTCTGTAACATAGGCAGAATTATGAATCCATATTTCATAGGTGAGAAATATGAGGCTTTGAAAAACTTGTCCACATTCTATAAAGCAAGGAGCAGGCAGAGTCAAGGTTAAGAATCCATACTGTCTGATCTGACAGCATTCCTTGCTATGTAGATAGGGCAATATTTTCAAGGTCTTTTAATGATTAAACAATAAGCACAGGATGATAGTTCTGAGCTTCTGACATTTCTGCCATGTCTCCATCGTTCATAAGTTTTAGCCAGATTTTGCTAGTAAATAAGACAAGCTTTTCAGTCCCTAAGAAATGCAAAGTTAAATCTAACACAACTTGTTTTCATATCTCTGAGTGATGAGCATCTTCTTCATATATTCTAATGTCTTCTGTGCTTTCTTACATGCTTTCAGTTTTCTATCATTTATAAAAGAATACTGCAAAAAATTCAAATAAAATAGGATTTATTATTCTCTAGTATTTCAGAACCATTCTCTAGAGGAAAGGCCACGTAAAAAGGTCCTTGGCAGGGTTTGTTTTATCAATTTTTTCATCAACATTTTCTTTTCAAGATGATACCTACTGAGACTCATCTATCAATTCTATTTTAAATATAGATAAAAAATTTTCAGAAAAATGCATCTGAAGAAAGAGAGCCAGAGATCAACATACATTTGAGATCAGTGTACTTTTAAGATCTTCCAAGCAGGAGGGCAATTTCTTCCTTTCATAGGCATCGGCTGCCCTCTGCTGTAAAATACGAGCTTTACAACCTCTGGTCTGATGCCATGGTTCATGTCTTCTGTCAGGTGTATCTTGTAATATAAGACTGTAAGGTATTATTGCCTTAGATCTAAAAGGCAGAATCCAGGCATTCAGACTGGTGGGTTAAGGTAATTATATGATTTTCATGTGTGCCTGAAAAAGAACACTTTTTACTCTTTGGTGACTCCTTGACTGATCAAATCTCATTTAGTGGAAAGTCAGAGCTACTAGGCAGAACATTTCTTGCACTGCCCTTTTAGAAGAAAGAGCCTGAGGATGCAATAAGTTCCCATTGCCAGATTTCAGTCCAAATTAAATGAGCCATGCACATAGTAGTTGTTTAGCAAATAGACGTTTTCATCTGATCTTTGTCATAATCATATCAAAAGGAGAAATAATAAAACCACCTTCTTGGTATAACTTGGAATGTACATGAGTGTCTGCCCTTCTACCATTTAAATCAACAGTTGCTTAAAAGGAGCATTTAGATATGATCAAGGGACCTTGAAACGTCAGACAATTCACTGTGTTTCCAGCATGGAACCCACAAGGCTAGCCTGCCACATTTCAGAAAGGTTTTCAGTAAGAGATAAGACCCCTTATACTTATCACCAAAAAAAAAAAAAAAAAAAATAGTTAAAGCCTAAAATGGTTAAAAATTCAATAGGAACATCCAGTCTTCATAGCCATCTGACTAAACTTTCACTGTTTTTTAATTTTCAGTGATTTCTTCTGCATCTTTGAGCCAAAATGGACTCTACTGTGGATATGAAATGGGAACAACCAGCCCTTTCTTCTTGTCAACCCTCCAAAGCACTGAGTGACTCATTCCTTAGTGGGAGGTCATGTCCGATGGGAAATAAATGTTATAATGGGCTCATAGGATTAATTTTGGCCTCCGCAGTTGGTATTTCATTCTCAAATCATTCAAAATCTGACACACTATTGGCATAAGGTAGTAACTACAGTAGAAACACTGCAAATGTTAAGATCTTTATGATTTAATTTTTTAAAAAATGTAAGAGCAATTTGGCCAGAACATCAACTTTCTCCAAGCCCAGTTCCACATTCCTTGCTATATCAGTTCAGGAAAGTGAAAGAGCACATCAACATCATTCTTGTTTTGTTTTTCTTGTGTTTTGAGAGCAAAAAAAAAAAAAAATCAACCAGGGAATGAGAATACAATTAATACAGAAAAGAACAGGATCAACTGGTATATTTAGAATATTGATTATTTACCTTTCTACCCCTTCCTTTCCTCTCTATAGAAAATATTTCATCCTTTGGCAAAAATTCAAAGCTTGTTGACCTGACTTTATAAATCGCCTTTGTTAACTCAAATTATTCACATCAACTTTTGAAACGTAGCAGATACTTTTGAAACTCATGCATTGAGTGATCTCAAGGGATGAGGGGCCCAGGCTGGCCTTGAGTTTCAATCCCTGTGTTTCAGCCTTGCAGATGGCCTGAGTTATAGACATGTTCACAGCACCTGATGCAAATAGTTTGTTTTGCTTTGTTTTTTGCAGCACCCATAATACTCTTCAGGGAGGGTCCCATCCTTTCTCATGGCCTTGAATGAGCTGGTGCTTTTGCCTAGAACTCCTCTCCATCTGCATCTTATTCATCAATCTTACATTTTCATTTACATTTTTTATGACCTCTTGGTTCTTTGAATCTTTATGGTCACCACAGAATTCGTTTTCATAGACTAAATTTCCATTATCTCAAATATTACAACAAAGTGCAACTATTCTTTACTAGATAGTTACATAATAATCATAAAGCATAGCATTTATTGAATACATATAATAAAGTGGAAACTCTGTGATGTATTTTAGGAGCATTATTTCTACACTGTCTTAGTCATTTTTTTTTGTTGTTGTTGCTGGAACACAATACTCACCATCCAGAACTTAAAGGAGTTTATTTTGGCTCATGTTTTTTAGAGGTTTCAGCCTGTGGTCAGGTGGCGGGCTGAACACAGTGGAAGAAAAGCTGCTCACATCATGGTGACCAGGAAACAAAGAAGGAGGGAGATACACCATGCCAGATCACACCCCCAGTGACCTCTGTCTTCTGACCAGGCCCCACCTCCTAACATCAGAGTTAGCTACAGCATCCTCATGATTCAATCACTTTTTAAAAGCCTCATTATGAGTGCATGAGGCTTTGGGAAGACATCTAGACATAAAACCATAACATATGACTCCCAATGATCATGAAATTGCATAGAAACTGAGATAGAGAAATTAGCTGGTTTGGCTGTGAGTGTGTGTGTGTGTGCACTGCAGATGTATGGAAGCTCATGTTATTTCAGATTATATGCCTTGCTATTTGTCATCATTTTGCAGTGCCTTTCCATTCACTGCCCGCACTGAACCACAAGCCCTTTTGTGTCAGGCACATGTTTGATTCCTGACGGTGTTTCCCAGGTCAAGCACAGAAGTGTGTATCTAATTATTGTGTCAAGATATATGCTGAATGAATGAGTGAATGAAATTAATGGATCATGGCAAAACCTTTGGAAGCAAAGATGAAAGGGTAAGTTCCTCACTTCCAAAAGTTGAAAGAGGAGATTCCTGGGAGGAGTCAACTTGAATCCCTCTAAATCTGGTCCCATAGCCTCACTTCCTGTTTACTTCCTTGTATCCACATTTTCCCTATACCTCAGTACAGCAGAGCCTTACAATGTCCACCTTATTGGAATAACTGATGCTGCTGCCCAGAAGGCATCCAATGTTTTCACTGCCCTTCACTTTGTTCACCTGGTCTTTATTTTTCCATTCATGTAGGTTATAGAATCCAAACACCCCAACAATATATCCTGGGACGAATCAACCAAAAGGTAAACAAAGAATGTTAAAGCCTATAAAGTCCTAGCCCTGGAAGGCCAGCCTTTGAGTGGGCAAGAGCAGGTGCTGGGGCCAGACACTCCAATTCACTAAATGCTGCTAAAACACTTTGGACAAGTGACTGAAAGTTACGGCAATCTTTTCAAGGGCATCCATCTCCTAGGGCCGTTCTAAGAAATCACACCCTTAAAAGCTTAGGTTTTATTGCCAGAGTTTAAGTTTGAATGCTCAAGGATTATTAGCCAATACATTGAGACAGAAAATAGGGAGAAAGTAGAAACTTTCATAAACAAGTGCTCAAACAGAATGAGAGAAGAGTAATTTTGTTTGTTTGGTTGGTTTTTTTTTTTTTTTTTTGGTATCAGGGATCGAACTCAGGACCTTGTGCTTGTGAGGCAGGCACTGGAACCACTGAGCTAAATCCCCAGCCCGAGAAGAGTTTTTTTAAAATCTCTCCCAGGTTTCAAGGCCCAACTAAGAGGGATATTAATGGAGAAATTTATCTCCTGAGTCAGTTACATGGAGCCAGCCATTGTCTGTGAGGCTTGCTTTGAAAGTACTTGGAAATTTGAGATCTGGAAGCAAAAACTCTATAATCCCTGCATTTATTGAACCAGGCAGCAGCTACATATCTGTGATTTTTTTTGGCAAGGAGATTTAATGATAACTGTTCAGGCAAAATCAACTTTTCCCTGTTTTATGGAAATGATTTATAAACACTTGGGCTGTGTCTTAGTTACTTTTCTTGTTGCTGAAACAAAATACCTGATGCCCAAAGTTAAAGGAGGAAAGGTTTATTTGGCTCACAGTTCATAGAGGTTTCAGTCCATAATTGGATGGCTCCAGGGCAGGGTGGCATGGCAGAGGGGAAGTGCAGAGGAAAGATAGTTCATAGTGGGCAGAAGGTAGCAAAGCGAGCAAGAGACCTTAGCAACTTCTTTCTATCCTTTGTATGTTTTATCTAGGCTACTGGGTTAGGGCAGTGCCAAACTAATTAGGAGACTGATTTAGTAATCACACACCCTTAATGCCCTTGATCCTAGCATTGCACCATGAATCAATCCCAGTATCACACACTCTAGATCCAGCTACCTCTGGAAAAAGCCCCAACTATGACTGCATGAGGCTTTCAGGGTACATCTAGACACAAGCCTTAACAGGCTGTACTCTTTGAAGAAGGCATGCCAGGTCTCCAGTGATGAATGACCATAAAAATTAAGTGCAAAGTATTGGCACTTAAGTTTTGAGTCTTAGAGATGTTGATGATGACTTCTTCAGAGGAGTAAAGAAGGATCAAGGGGGGGAAGGCAGAGAAACCAAAGGCTTAGGTCAGCTAGGAATCATTGGAGAGATAAGTGTGAAGATAATACTGCCAAACTCACTTAATCTTTAGTTCTTCTTTTACTTTACTTATTTATCTGTAGACTTCCCAATAACTTCCTTTGATAGTTAAATGTAACATTTTCTCTTCCATAGTATCTCTCTGAACCAAGGGCTATGCACAAAAACAGGTTCTTTGAGGAGAAGATGTGGGGAGGAAGTAATAGGGTATAGTAATCAAAGCCTGAACCTGAAGTAGAGTGTTCTGGGTTTAAATCTCAGCTCTACTACTCAGTACTTACACAACCTTGGACACTTTATTTAATCTTCCCGAATCTTGTTTATTTCATTGTAAAAATGATAAATAATTTCTACTTCAGAAAGTTATTGTAAGGTAAGGGACTTTGTTAACTAAAGTCAGGAAAAGGCCGTTCAATGAAGATACCTATAAGGCACACTTAGCATGGTTTGGCCTTTCCATACTGGTATCTGCCATTATTAGTTTAATAATTATTTGAGGTCTTACATAAGTTGTATATGCTACAAGTATTTATCTTACTTATTAATATTTTAACTATTATTTCTTATTATGTATGTATGTGTACACTTCGCAAAATCTTTTTAATTAACACAAATTATTTATGGAAAATTCCAGATGACTGAGGATAATGCATCATTTTAAATGCTTAATTTGTTGAAAATGTCTGTCCTCAGTCCATCTGTTTCCAAAACCATTTCTCCACTCTAGGAATCACATGAATGCTACACTGATGTGTCAGGTTGTGGCATATTTTTCCTCCTAGGGAACCATGTCTTCAAAACCTTAAGAAGTGAAGAAGTATCTTCCCATTGGTAGTAACCATTAGGAAAATTAACCTAGTTATTCTTAGGAATAAAACCAGTTGATCAAATGTTAGTTTGATTTGCCTCAAGAGCAATTTAAGCTACAGCTAGAATGAGGCAAGAGGTGGTGTGATACTTTGGCTCTTTGCTCTTTTGAAAATGAAAGCATTGTAGGGCACTCACAAAAAAACTGCCCAAATGCCTAACAGACCTTGAGAATTAGCAACAGTTCCTAAAAAATAGAAGAGTTGGCACTGGCTTCAAAAAGCTTGATATTTGCATATCTGCCTTATATGAATTTTTTTATACATACGTCCTACTTTGGGCTCCTATAGCAAAATACCACATACCAGGTGCTTAAACATTTATTCCTCACAGTTCTAGAAATTGGAAGTGGAAGATCAGGTAACAACATAGTGAGGTCTGGTAAGGGTTCTCACCCTGTTTTCTCAAATAACAGAGAAAGAAGGAGAAAGGAGGAAGGGCATGGGGGGAGTCCACTAGCTCTCAAGTCTCTTTTTATGAGAGCACTAATTTCATAATGAAGGATCCAGCCTCATGACCTAATGGCTTCCCAAAGGCCCTATCTTCAAATTTTAATTTTGAGAGGATAAAACATTCAGCCCATGGTCATGTTAACTTTCTTCCTCACTTTTCCTTAACTAAAGTAAATGCTCCAGAGCATAGACAGCATTCAAAGGCAAAGGGTCCAGAGAGCAAGTAGTCCATAATTTCCTATTTAACTGTTGAGTTAAATTTATGTGACATCAAAACACAACCTTTAGAGAGTAGAGAAGTAACTATTTCTGCGCAGTCTTTGGGGGACTTAATCAACTACAGCCAAGAAAAGGACATGTGAGCAGGGCACGGCATAGAAAGTCAGCCTCATGAGGTTATATCAAGGATATATATATTTATACACACACACACACACACACACACATATGGTGTATGGTGTGTTTACTGGGAATGAATGAAAGACAAATCACTGGGTACAGACCTATAAAATTCATTAGCAACTGATCACTTCAGCTTAATGTTCAAAAGTATAGTATATGCTATTTATGAATGGAAAATTCCTATAAAATATATATCAGAAAACTTTCTTTTCCTTCCTATATACTCCACAACCTTCTCTCATTTTTTTTATTAAGTTTATTGGTACACTTTAGGTATACAATATGATCACATTCATCACTGGGAATTTGCACCTGTACATGATATATCTTGGTTCTTGTGTTTTCCCTATTCCCCTTCCCTCCCTTCTACCCCTCCACCCCTCCCTATTTACAAAAAAACTTTGTTTTAATTTTTTCCTACCTTACTAATGTTTTTTTCTTTCTCTTCTTTCTTTTCCCCTACGCCCCACTCCCACTTCCCCTTCCCCTTCGGACCTTTTCTTCCTATTTCACATTATCTATTATACATTTCGGTCCTCATTTACACTTTCAGTTTCTCACAGCAGAGAAACTTTTGATATTTGCACGTGTTTGTCCTCTTTATTTCACTTAAGAGTATGGCCACAATGTGCATATATTTAGCTATAAATGACTCTAGTTTATTATTCTTTATGGCTGAGTAGTACTCCATTTTATATTTAAAAAAACCACATCTTTATCCACTCACCAGTTGATGGGCATTTGGGCTGTTTCCAAGATTTAGTTATTAAAACTGTACCACTATAAACATGGGTATGCATGTATCACTGTGGTATGATGCTTTTAACTCTTTTGGGAAGACACTCTGCAGAGGAATAGCTGGGTCAAGTAAGACCTCTAATCCTAGTTTTTTTGAGAACTCCCCATACTGAGTTCCCTAGTATTAACATAAAAGAAATTAACAATATTAGGGGAGTCCTCAACAGAGAGCTCTTATTGAGTGTTCATAGAAAAAAATAATGCCAAACTTGAAAGCGACATTAATAATTCTGTAGGCTAAAACACTCCCAAGTAGAAAATATTGGCAGGAAAGTAATGAGTTAGAAACTTCTTTAGTTTTTAACCTGCCATTCAGCTTAAAAAATAAATGTTGCTAATAAAAGTGATGCCCTTTGTGTTGATATCCTGAATTCCACATACTTCTTTATCTCAAAGGATAACCACCAACCAGAATGTGTTTATTATACTTATGTGTTTCTTATATTTTTGCTACATATGTGTGCATCTCCAAGCAACATACAAGGTATGATACAAAATACAGTGAATGTTTAAATTTATATATATATGTGTATATATTACAATAAAAGACAAATTGCTATCAGTCCCCCTTGAAATACTTCCTTTCACTTTAAACACACTTATTCCATAATTCTTGCCACTTTCTGAAGCAATTCTAGAAGTACTCTTTTATGAGTATATTTAGTTGTGCTTTTGAGGCTGCCTCAATGTTCTAAATCAACTCCAATGGTTTACCTTTTATGGTCATTTTGAATTTGAGGAAGAGTTAGAAGTCTCACATGACCAGTTTCAGTGAATAAGATGAATGAGGACATACAATAATGTTTTTAAGAGTCTGCCTTTTTGTTGGATAGCATTATATTTTTGATCACTCATAAAATGGTCATTTAGACACAAAAGAGGGTTTCCCTAACTGCTGCAGAAAGTGGCAAGAAGAATGTGATATATGTGTTTGAAATGGGGGGGGGTATTTTGAAGGGGATTAATGGTAATGTATCTTTTACTGGAATAAATTTTTTAAAATTTAAATATCCACTGTATATTTTGGTCATACGTCCTATAGCAATACTTTGCTTGTCTTAAATTCTATATAAGTAGTATTGTGTTCAATAAATAGGAACTTATTCTTTGCTGCATATCAATAAAATGTTTCCTTACATTTAAAAACTTTCATTTGAGCCAGGCATGGTGGCACATGCCTGTAGTCCCAGCACTCAGGAGGCTGAGGCAGGAGGATTGCCATGAGTTCAAGGCCAGCCTGGGCTTCTTAGTGAGTTCAGGGCCAGTCTGAACTACAAAGGGAGACCCTGCCTCAAAAAATCAAAAATCAAAAATATAAAAATAAAAACTTTCATTTATCAAAAGATATCATTCAAGAAGGAGTGAAATGGCAGAGGGGGAAGAAACAAGCATCAGAAAGGGAGGAGATATTTGTGAAATTCATGCTAAGAAAGCCCTCCATACAGAAAACAAATTCATAAAGTTACATTTTATATTAGGTAAAAATTTCAATCTCCAGCATTTGCTTTATAAATTCAGCTGAGCATTCTCTTAATGGTAATGTCATTAGCACTGGACCTGCAAAACCTGGAGAAAGATCAGAAAAATTGAGATAGAATTCAGAGAGCTTGTTGGAGACCACTCAGAAAATTTATTATCTGTGCCCAGAATTCTAACTTTACTGTCCCCAGCTAAATTAGACCAAGTTAGATGATAGAAAAGTTAAAGAAGAAGAAGAAAAAGAAACTGTGAGTTAAAGTGAATCATTGGCAGTGACTGATGGGCTTGAAAAGCAAACCAAATAGCCAATTGAAGCCATAACCAGAATCCTCAGTAGTCCTATAACCTGAGGCCACAGATTGGTCCACTGTAGTAGATTAAATGCTGTCTCCTAAAACAATGTGTCCATGTCCTACTCCCCGGATGTCACAGTTCACAATCATGGCATGGCACAAAGGGTGAAAAATTACTTGGAGCCAATGTCCAATTCAATCTCCAAAGAAAGCCCAGAGGGGCTGCCCTTAACTGAAATCCCTCAGCATGAGAAAGTCTCATAAAAGACCAGAACTGAACCCTCTATGGCCTTTTATTGATAAAACTAGGAAGCAAGGATCAAAGAAAAATGAAAGGGTCTGGGTAGGAACTCATGCAGGGGGCAGGGGAAGAACAGGGGAAGGTCAGGATGGTCTATTAAATGACTGACTTTGGGAGTACTTTAAGATATAAAAGAAGATGGGGAAGACAAAGGCCAGAGCATGCACTCCTTAAGGCAATGCATTTTGATCCTACTGTGACTTGTGGCCCAATAGGCTATCTTTTAATCTCTTACTATGCATTCTGGGAAGTTTTGGGCTTGTGGCCCCAATAGTCCCTTACTCTGCATATCCATCTCATATACACCTCTGGCAAATGCCCCCACACCCGGAACTTATGCAAGTGGCATTAATTGGGAAAAGGGTCTTTACAGATATCATTAAGTTAAGGATTTTAAGATGACATTATCCTAGATAATCCAGGTGGCCCTAAACCCAGTGATGAGGGTCTTATAAGAGGGAGAAGAGAAGACACAGAAGGAAGAAGGCTGTGTGAAGGCAGAGGTAGAGATTGGAATGATGCAGCCACAAACCAAGGAACTCCTGGAGCCACCAAAAGAGGCAAAGGATTCTCTTCTGGAGGCTTCAGAGGAAGATGAGCCCTGCTAACACTTGGATTTGGGATTTTAACCTTGGAAGCTGTGAAAGTTAAATAAATTTCTGTTGTTTTAAACCACCAAGTTTGTAATGATTTGTTAGTTCTAGGAAACTAACAGAGCTGTATTCTATCAGAAAGCTAACTGTATTCTCATTGTCTAGGAATTTCCTTTATATTAGCCCATTTCAAGTGCTTAAAGCAAGAAGCCCCCTTCTTCTGTCAATATCTTCACACCTGCTGAGCTATCATTGTAGATAAGTAAGTTAATTAGATATCTTGTAGGCAGTTAGAGAGGGCCAGCCCATCAGGAGACAACATGGAGGACAAAAAGAGAAACTACCACACCCATGTGCTTCCCCTAAAGATGAATAGCAGTGATTGATATTCTAAATAGGTATCAATCACCTGGGTAGGGGGCCAAGACCTTACCCACCCCAAAGATCCCTGACTCCAAATCCTTGTAAGCTTGCTATTTGACTTGCTTCCCCATTTGATCCCCATTTAATCAATATTACTTAAGCTAAGTGACTATACTTGTCACAATCTTATTGGTTGATCATAGTTGTGTCCACCTTGTGACTTCTCATTCCATCAATATCACCTAAGCAACCGTACTTGTAATCTTACTAGTTGACTATAGTTTTGTCCCACCTTGAACCCCTTTGTCCCATAAAACACCTTTGAGAAGCAGGGTGAGTGGGTAACCCATTTTCCAGTCCCCCTTCTGTCTCTCTTAGGCAGAAGCTCTCTTTCTCTCAATAAATTTTTCCTACTCTTAACCTCCATTGTTCCTAGAATTCATTCTTTGATTTTAGAGAACAGGAACTGTCATGCTTCAAATATCTAGCAGATTTGGGAGTTACATCTATTTCCTCTATATCATTATCAGAGTATCCCTTAAGGCGTATTTTTCTCTTAGTATCCCAAAGAGGGAAAAAAGTTGAGAAATTAATAAAATTTTACTTCCAATGGCTGGATACTCCAATGCTAATTTAATTGGGGCCAGCAACAATAAAAACAAATCTAACCCTAAGGCTAATTTAAATTTTGTTGATTTAATGTTGAAAGGGCATTCAAATAAAGTAATTTGGGATCAAATGGAGCAATTGTACTAGTAGAGATTAAATATAGTAGCAGTGGAATGTATAGAGAACAAGTAAATGTGCATAAGAATTTAAAGCAATGTACTTGTGAACCCCATCAACCCTGGTATACATTAATAAGAACACCATGAATGGTGCAGAAGAGGCTTAGGTGGTCTACTTACCTGATACCATTCCTGGCTTCACTCCTTGATAGTGACATCTACAAACTATAACACACCCAAGGGAGGGTGATAGTACACTAGGGTGTGAGTATAATTACTAATGTAGGGCAGATGAAAGATTTCACTCTCAGCTAGAAGAAAATCTTTAGGATGAACGTGATGATGATGTCTTCATTCCCTTAATTGACCATTACGAAGCTAGATTGGGCTTTGGGGAATACTGGGTAGACACAGAGATAATGAAACCACAAAGAAACTTACAAGAAGTGGCCAGGGAGAGGGGAGAAATACCAAAAAGGTATTGTTATGGGAGGCAAGGGGCAGACCCTGGCCTGATGGAGTCAGTGTGGAAAGATCCCTGGCATCCTGTAAACTGGCAGTGACAAACTGGACAATTTGCACAGCAGTGCAAATTTGGGTACAAGAAAGGAAAAATGGTATTTTTAGAAAGCAAAGAATTTTTGAATTTTCCCAAATTTACACTTTGTGTCTTGTCTCATGTGACTAGGACCTTCATTTTGGCTAATCTGGAAAGTAACTCGATTTGCCAGGCTTCTGCTTTCACTCATTACTTGCAAAGTAGTCATCTGCTGCTACAGAAAACCTGTAAGGACAGCTCCTGGCGGTCACCAGAGTAAGAAAAACATAAGGAGCAGGCAGTGAGGTTTCTGAGGAGAGGGCTGTTTAAAATAACAACTTTCCTACGTTTTGTTCTGAATGTTAAAATGTTTTCTTTTTTGAAATTATGATGGCAGTAAATAGAAACTAATATTTAAAGCATCTAGTTTGGCAAAAGAAAAATAATCAATAATCCAATTTATGATATTTTTTGAAATTTATCTAGAAAATCCAAAAATCTGGAAACCATGGCTTAAAATTAAAATAAAAGAAAACATAAGACTAAAAATTTTAACTCAAAGACAGGAACCTGAAAGTTGTCAAGGAGCTCTTTTCCTAAGAAATTAGCAAAGAGGAAAACATAAAATGTGGCCTGTTTAGATTTGTGTAGTTTGAAAGGTTTCAAAATTTGGGGGCACATTTTGTTAACAGGATTTTAAAAGTTGCATGTGTGTGCCTGTATGCGTGTATCTATATAGCTAACAGCGAAACAGTCATAGAACTAAATTCTGTAATTTAAAATAGTAACAAGAATATACTCCTGTGATAATACCACTGACCACAAGAGAGCAGTACACATACAGATTATCTGTGCATGTTGACCAAATTATCAGTTTTACTTGACCTCAGATTAAATCAGTCTCACTGCTCTGTTCAAACTACAAGAATATATGTTAGCATTTTGTACAAAGAGGAATGAGAATAAGTGATTTTTGACAAAGGGGCCAATAATACACTGGAAAAAGATGTCCTCTTTAACAAATGATACTTGAAAAACTGGCTATAATATAAAGAGATGGAATCTAGACAAATATCTCCTCACCATATACTAAAATAAAATCAAAGATCTAAATATTGAAATAGAAACACTTAATCTTCTGGAAGATAAAACAGGTAAAACTTTTGAAGGCATAGGCAAGAATTTTCTAAAAAGAACCCCAATTGCATAAGAAATAATATCAAGAATCAACAAGTGTAATTATATCAAATTTAAAGTCTTTTGCACAGTAAAGAAAACAATCAAGGAATTAACAACCTACAGAATGGGAAAGAAATTTTTCCAGCTATTCCTCAGACAAAGAACTAATATCTTGTATATATAAAGACCCCCCCCCCCCATTAGACCTCCCAAAATAAAAGACTCAATCAAATAACGAGCAACTGAAATGAATTGACGCTTCTCAGAAGAAGTAAAAATGGGTAATAAATACATGACACAATGTCCAACATCTCTGGCCTTTAGATAAATGCAAATTTAAAAAATACTGAGATTTCATCTTACTGCAGAAAGAATGGTCATCATCAAGCTATCAAATAATAACAAATGCTGGTGAAGCTTCAGGGGAAAAGCAACCCTTCTACATTATTGGTGGGCATGTAAGCTAGTACAACCTCTATGAAAGTAAGTACAGAGTTGCCTCTAAAAATTGAATCTAGAAATTCTACTTGCCCTAGCTATTCCCCTTCTAGGTTGTATCTTCCCAGAGGAGTTAAAGCCAACACATTACATGGTACATGTTCTACACCCATGTTTATAGTAGCACAACTCATAATAGATAAATCCTGGAAGCAGCCTATATGTCCACAAATAGATGAATAGATTAAAAAATGTGATATTTATACACAGCGAAGTACCACTCTGCTACAAAGGATAAATTTGAGTCATTTGTAAGAAAATGGATGCATCTTGAGACCATAATGCTAAATGAAATAAATCAGACACCGAAACTTATATATTGTATGGTTTCTCTTACGTGAGAGACTCAAAGTATAACTAAAGAGCAAAATAAAATATAATAGGAAACAGAGAGACAGACCTTTTGCAAATGGGAAGAAGACCAAGAGAGGGAAGGAGAGGAGAGGGAGTGAAGGGGAAAGAGATGAAAATATACTTAAAATGTGTTATGTACACGCACCAACTCCCCATGATGAACATGATCATTATGCATTGCAAACACGTACAAATAAAAATATAATTTATTTTTTTAAAATATCTTTTCGCAATTTTGTTCATGTTGCTGTTTTCACTAATGACATTCTGATCTGGCTGGGGTCATGAGCCAAGATGGAATAGAATGTGGTATGGCTTAGTATGTTCTCTTTTTTCTAAAACACAGATATGGAATTATGGCATGCATGTAGAATGCAGAATGTGCATGAGGAGTAGAATGATCTCAGTACTTTCAGAAAGATAAGGCAAGTGGACCTGCTACTTCATATTTATTCTTAAAGATGAAGCCTGGCCTTAACACTTGTGTAAGATGGAAATGCTGTGATTATAATCTTCCTTGCTTACCTCACAGAGGATTTATTTGTAAAGTTCACAGGAAATGAGTATCTTCCTAGAACTAGTCACTCCTCACAAAAAGCATCTCAGAAATGTATTGCCTCTTGCAAATGTGACCAAATGACAAAGCACAATAGTTAGCTAAACATCCGGCTTCTGATCAGCTTCTGAGGGGTATTTTCTAGAGGAGCTGCTGTGGTTCTTGCTGAAGAGAATCCACCCACAGACAGAAGTGGTGATTAAGTAGATGCACTGGACCAGAACCGACTTAATTGGCCTGCTAGGTTCCCTCCAGCAGGGTCTATATCCTAAGAAGACCCCTGTCACTGGTCCTGCCCTTCCTTAGGACTCCCCCCCCCCACACCACTGCAATTTGAGAACTGATTCCTAGGGCCTCTCTGAGGATACCCTGCTGACCCCAAAACTCTGGCCAGCCTAGATCTACGGTCTCTGGTGTTTACTTCCCCTTTCTGCTGTTTTGACTCTCCTAGGATTGCAATTCCAGATAAGGGCTTATCACCTGTGCTTTTGCTTCAGGTTCTGTTTTCTAGGAAATCTCAGATAAAAGCAGTGTGTCTCAGTATTGAAGATTCAAAAGCCATTAAGGAGGTGCCAGTCCTAATCTTTGTGTTCATGACCTTGAACCACTTTAGCATGAAGACAGAAATCACTAATGTGAGCTGCCTAGGATTGCTGCTATTTACAAAAATACCACAAGATGGCGGATTAACTACATCGCCTAAGAGGGACAGGGCTGCCTGGAGCACAGAATTCTGGCAGCCGTCAATTCAGTTATTTTTCCTGTTGAATTCTGTGGTAAGAGCTGGAGCTGCTCTGAGTTCTCAAAAGACCGGAAATCACGGACTTGTAAGCAGCTAATAGAGTGTGAAAAGGTCCATTGACAGATGTATTTACTGCCCTTGAAGTTGGCTTTCAAACAACTGTTACTCTCTCTATAACACATATTACTGAGATGAAATTCACATATAAAATTAACAATTCTAAAGTGAACAATTTAGTATATTATCAAGATTATGAAACTACTATCTCTAGTTTCAAGCCATTTCCATCACTGCAAATATAAATCCCTTATGCATTAGAGGGTGTCTTCCTATCCCCCTTCCCTCCTCCTTACCAACCAACAAATCTGCATTTTGTCCCAATGGATTTCTCAATTCTTATTATTTCATGTAAATGGAATCATACAATATGTGATGCTTTATGTCTGGATTCTTCCACTTGTACTATAATGTTGATCTTGAATATCCCCAAAGGGGCATTGTTAAATGCTTCATCTCCAGCTTGGAACCACTGGCAAGTGGTAGAAACTGAAAGAGGTGGAATCAAGGGTGAAGTTTATCAGTCCCGTGCTGTGCGGCCTCACTACAGACCCAAAAGCAATGAGGCCCACCAACCATGGACTGAAACATCCAAAACTATGACCAGAAATAAATCTTTCCCCTTTATAAGTTGATTAGTTTAGGAATTTGTTGCAGTAACAGAAGGCTGATTAGCACAACTCAGCACAATATTGTCAAGGTTCATCCATGATGTAGCATTTATTAATGTTTTCTTCCGTTTTATGGCTAGAACTTCCAGTACAAGATTGAATATCCATGGTGACAGCAGGCAGCCTTTTCTTGTCCATAATCATATGGGGAAAGTTTTTAGTCTGTCACTATTAAGTTTGATGTTAGCTGTGGGTTCTTCATGAATGATTGTTGAGGAAATTTCCTTCTTTTTCTTGTCTTGTGTGTGTTTTTATTATAAAAGAGAGCTGGATTTTGTCAAATGTTCTTTGTCAATTGAGATCATCATGTGGGTTTTTCTTTCATTCTATAATGTGATATATTATGCTAGATTGGTTTCCTTATGTCATACTACCCTCATTCCTGAGCATATATTACTTTTTAATGAACTTTTAAAAATGAAGATATACAGAAGTGTTACAGGAAAATAGATTAAGTTATATTAACAAATTGAATCCGCATGTTAGGGAGGAAGGAGTGAGAAAGGTAAAGGAGAGTGCATCAGTCAGTTTTCCTGTTGTAGTGCACAATACCCAACACTCATATCTTAAAGAAAGAGAGGGTTAATTTAGCCCATAGTTCCAGGGAATTCAATCCATGGTTAGCTGGCTCCAGGGTTGGAACATCATAGTGGAAGAGTGTGGCAGGGCAAAGCTGCTCAACTCATGGCATCTGGAAGGCAGGACAGGGGAACAGTGCCAGAGAGGAAGGAGTGAGGAACGGAAGTTCCAAGGCCTTGCTGTATGGCCCGCCTGGAAACAACCAGAAGTGCATTGCACCAATCCTCAGCACTGACGCTCTACCCTAACTGCTATAGAGAGGAGGAGGAAGAGAGGCCACTCAGTTACAGACACAAACAAGAAGCAACTTTGCATGACAAGAAGATAAAAGCCCTACCTTCTCTGATCTTAAATCTTTCTCTGATCTTAGATGAGAAGCCATCTCAAGTTTCCAAAGATCCAGCTCTACTGTCCTTATTTATAACAGAATTAGATTATTTATGATTTGATTATCATTGTTATAATTTTTTGTCCTGCTCATATCACAAGTCCTTCCTAAGTAGTCACATAGTTTGGGAGGCATGATTTTAAATTGTTGCAAAAAGCGTGATTAGATGATTATAGTAGCCACTTAGATTTGTCTTTATTTTTCATTATTTTTTGAATGTCATGAACAATTAAATTATTGAGGAAACACTTTCTAGCTCTAAAATAGGACTTTCTGAGTCTGTGAAGCCTATACAACAGACTCCTCCTTAATTACAAAACTTCCTACTCCCTAATCTTAGATGGCTCTCAGACCTCTTTCTTAGGCTACTTCATTAAGCCTGGTAATTCCCCTCTGTTCCATTTCAGACATATTTTCTCTTTTTCTGTTATTTGTAATGAAAAAGAAAAGGACCACCTGTCATAAGCGGAAAGCTATCTCTGTCTACAACTCACTTAAACAGCATCTATTAACCACATACAAAACCTCCTTGCCATTTTAGACCCAGTGGGAAAACAAGATTGGCACCCAGTCGTGGCCTTTGCTAGCTCTCCTTACCTCAGTCTCCCGTCTAGCCGCTCTTCTCTGATATTCACATTGGCTACTGCCCACCGGCCACTGCAGGACTATTAGGATAGGTAATTATATGAGCTAAAATTCTTCTGTGAGGCTAGATCGCTTCTGTTTTTTTGTTGTTGTTGCTGTTCTTTTATTGGCATATTTTAGGTATACAATGCATTTACATTTATCATTGGGTGTTTGTGCCTGTACATGATGTATCTTGGTTCTTATTTTTTCCCCATTACCTGTGCACCCTTCACCCCCTCCACCCTTCCCTATTTACATAAACTTCATTTCCATTTTTTTTTCTTTTCTCATAGTTTTTCCTTTCCTTCTTTTCCTTTCCCCTTCCCCTCCCTTCACTCCTCCATCTTTGGACCTTTTTTCCTATTTCGAATTATCAATTATTCATTTTAATCATTTTAACCCTTATTTACACTATCAGTTTCTCACACTAGTGAAACTATTTGGTATTTACACATGTGTGTCCTATTCATTTCACTTAAGAGTATGGGCTCGATATGCATCCATTTAGCTATAAATGGCTCTAGTTTTTCATTCTTTATGGCTGAGTAGTACTCCATTTTATTAAAAAAACCACATTTTCTTTATCCAAATTCCAGTTGATGGGCACTTGGGCTGCTTCCAAGCTTTAGCTATTACAAACTGTGCCGCTATGAACATGGGTGCGCATATATCACTGTGGTATGATTCTTTTAATTCTTTGGGGAAGATACCCAGCAGGGGAGTGGCTGGGTCAAATGAGACCTCTAGTCCTAGTTCTTTGAGGTATCTCCATACTGACTTCCACAGTGGTTGCACCAGTCTGCACTCCCACCAGCAATGGAGAAGGGTTCCTTTCTCCCCACAGCCCCATCAGCATTTGTTATTGGTTGATTTCATGATAGCAGCCATTCTTTCTGGGGCGAAGTGGAATCTCAGTGTTGTTTTCATCTGCATCTCTCGAATGACCAGTGATGTTGAACATTTTTTCATATATTTGTTTGCTACTTTTACTTCCTTGTCTGAGAAATGTCTGTTCATTTTGGATGCCCATTTTCGAATTGGGTCTTTGAATTTGGGAGGTCTGATTTTTTAAAATTCTTTATATATTCTAGATAGTAGTCCTTTGTTTGAGGCACAGCTGCTAAAATTTTTTTTCCCATACTGTGGGTTGTCTGTTAGCTCTGTTGGTGGTTTCTTTTGCAGTGCAGAAGCTTTTTAATAAGATGAGATCCCAGTTGTTGGTTCTTTCTGCTAGTTCCCATGCTACTGAGGTTTTGTCCATGAAATCTTTTCCTATACCAATGTCTTCAAGAGTTCTACCTAACTTATCTTCCAGAAAGTTTAGTGTTTCTGTCTTAATATTTATTTCTTTAATCCACTTTGATCTTAGTTTAGTGCATGGTGATAGGTATGGGTCTAGTTTCAATCTTTGGCAGGTTGAAATCCAGTTTTTCCAACACCATTTATTAAATAGGCTATCTTTCCTCCAATGATGGTGGTTGGCTCCTTTGTCAAAGATGAGGTGGCTGAGCATGTCTGGAGTTGTTTCTTCATCTTCTAATCTATCCCACGGATCCCAGGTCTGTTTCTTTGCCGGTACCATGCTGATTTTATCACAGTAGCTTTGTAGTATAGTTCCAAGTTGGGGATTGTGATACCTCCAGCCATGTCTCTGTTGCTTAGAATTGCTTTGAAGGAATCAATCTAACAAAGGAAGCAAAAGACCTCTACGCTGAAAACTACAGCATTCTGAAAAAAGAGATCGAAGAGGATACAAGAAAATGGAAAGACATCCTTTGCTCCCGGGTAGGAAGAACCAATATAGTGAAAATGGCCATACTTCCAAAACTACTATATAGATTCAATGCAATGCCAATTGAAATTCCAACAATATACTTCACAGAACTAGAGAAAACAATCCAAAAATTCATTTGGAATCATAAGAGACCTAGAATAGCTAAAGCAATTCTCTTCTGTTTTCAGTCAGCATATACAAATTGAGTGTTTACCAAGTCATCTCCATTAGCAGGTAAAGAGGAAAACAAAAACAAAAAGATCTGTTCATAGACAAGTGCCTCTCCCTGGGTGGCCTTGGCTGGCATCACCAACAAGGCAGACAGCTCTGGCTCCTTTCTTCACCTCTATCCTATTTTAAGGTCTTGGAACGAAGCATAATTCTGCAGCTCATCTACTGTTTCAAGTTAGCACTTAAGTTGGCCTTGTTGATGGCTGCCATTTCTCCAGCACTGTCTTTTACCTCAGCAGGGCTGACATCCAGATGGGGCTGGTCAGTGGTCAGATTCTGAATGACAGAGGACCAGGTTTAAACTCTGACTCTACCACTCACTCACTGTGTGGACCTTGGCAAGTTACTAAAGCTTTGTGAGCCTCAGTTCTACCTGTGAAGGAAGATAATCATAGACCTACTAACTGGTTCCAATGAGAGACTAAAAACGAATACTTGCAATGTATATAGCATGGAGCTTCCCACATCTACAGTATTAATTCATCTCTTCTGACTTTAAGGGCTTTTCCCTTTTCTGGATTCAGTCAATAAGTTTCTTTTCTGCCTGAAAGATCCTTGGAAAGGTCAGATCCAGTGCAGAGCTGTGCAGGAATGGTAGTGTCACACAGCAGTGACTAAGTAAGCGTACGTCCCTGGTTGTCTGTGATGTCTGTATATGTCAGGCAGCTCCCAAGCGTGCACTTTCTTTCCCACATGACATCAACAAAATTTTATGAGAGAAATCAACCAAAACAACCAAAGGGTGGTGATAACTGTTTTCTATTGAGTCATTTATCAAATATTTGTTGATCATCTATTTTATACTAAATAGATAGAGGTTATAATTTCATGAGATACAAATTGAAAAACCATGATCCCTGCAAAGGTTTAGGATTCCATGAAAGGAAAAAGGCAGGCTTGTTCAAAGCCAGGCAAGGGTCTTGGTTTCAAGCTGTGTGTCTCTGAGCCCTGCAGTTCTGCCTCTCTTAAAGCTTCTTGTAGCTGGGGTATCCCCTTGGAATGAATCTAGACCCCCCTGGAACAAATCTAGATTTGATAAGAGTATTTTTAGACCAATGCAGTAGAGTTCCCAAGTGAATGATATGGTTTCTAAATCCTGTCCCATTTTAAATTTGCCCTTTTAAACTGTAGTGATAATTGATGACTCAAGGTGACTGTACTGTTCACTGTCAGGACCAAGCTTTGGAGTAACCATTACTTTTTTCCTGTCTTTCATCACCCACATTTAGTTTCTAATTTCATCACAACAGTTACTAATATAAAACCACACAATCAGTTTCATTCTAGCAGTCAAATGTCTCTGGACCTCACCCCTTGTATTCCTGCTGCCATAGCCCCAGCTAGGGCCCTCAGTTTCCCTTACCTGGATGGTCTAACTCATGCTCCCTTCAGTCCATTCTGCACATCACAAGCCAAGGTGAGCTTCTAGGAGCTCATCCTCAGGCATATCTGGAGATACGAAACAAGCTTAAAGGTGTGATTGCAGGAGTACATTTGGAGAAATTGTAGAGAAGGCAAAAAGTGTGCAGAAAGCAATGGCAAATGTCCTACCTGAAGGAGGGGAAAATCCACTAAATAATGGACATTTCAGCCTTTCCTAAGCTTCCAGGAGTTTGAATAAAAAAGTTTTTAATATATATTATTTTTGGCTGGGACTTCTTTCATTTGGATCTGGTATTTTCCTTCTATAATTTGTAAATTATAAATTTAAAGAGGAAAACAAAAACAAAAAGATCAAACATAATAAAATATGCTTGTTAAAATGCCTGACAAATTTTATGTTACGATTTTTAACACTAATGAAAACTTATCTGTAGAATAAAATATCTTTAAATACCACCATTGCTGCATTTGATATCTATATCACACTGAAGCAGCCCTTTAGTAATTTTGAAAACTAAATACTTGTAATGGAAATGAAGAGTCTTTAGTAACATTCATAATCAACAACAAAACCACATGAAAAGATGACCAATCTATAGAATAAGTCAAAGGACACCTGAGAGGCTTGAGTCTAACCAAAAAATTTTAGTATAGGTTGACTTTGTCCTTGCTCTGATTTGAACGTGCTCCCCAAACCATTGGTTAGAAACCTAATCATCTCTGTAATAGTAATGAAAGGTAGGCATAACGGGAAGCTGAAGGCTCAATCCTAATGAATGGACTGATACTGACTATAAAAAGGCCTGAGGCTGCGAGTTTGATCCCTAGAATGTGCACTTGCATCATGTGAGGTTTACTGTTAAGGCAAGACACAGCAGAAGGCCCTCACCGGATGCCAGGCCCTTGACCTTGGACTTCCCAGCCTCCAGAAGAGTGACAAATAAATTTCTGCTGTTTATAAATTACTCAGTCTCAAGAATTCTATTATAGCAGCGCAAAACACTTCTTTGCTTGCTGGCTTTCAACCTCCCTGTATTGTGATATACAAATAGCTACAGGAGACGTAATTGATACTGTTCAATAAGAAGCAGATCGTTCATTTTAGAACTGAAAGAGACTTAAGGCTTCATCTACCCAGACCCCCAGTTTTAGGTGAGAAACCAAAGTTTGGAAAAATGAGAGCTTGCCCGAGGTCATCCCACAAGTCAAGTTCTCAGAAAGCTCCACTGGCCACTCAAGGCAGGCACGGGGCCTTAGCCACTGCACAAGGAAAGCAGCTGTAGCGAAAGCTGTGATGGAGCCAAATTCTTATCTGCTGGTGTCCTGCAGACTGAGTGGGCTGAATGCCAAGGGGGAAACTCAGAGTCTGTGGATTCTAATCTTGGGCCTGCTGGTAAACAGTTCTGGTTATAGCGTCTTAAAATTCCCTCCTTTTGTCTCTTAGTCTAGCAAGCAAGGGATAATTGCTCCAAACTGATGGAGCAGACAGATGTCTGGGACGCATCCTAGAGGAAGTGAAAAGCAGTACAGCATTCTACCACAGGTGCTTCTGAGCTGGTGCATCTTGTTGGTGTTGCTTTGAACCCCAGTGTGTTATAGAAGCCATATAATCAACCAGTGCATTTTGCAAACCAACTCTCCTGACCACTCAACTCTACTTTGACAGTCTAGTCTGACAACCCCCATGTAACCACAATGTGTTGCTTCTCATGCAAATCAATATTTAGAGATTTTTCAAAACTCTGCAAAGATCAACCCCTTCAGAGAAGAGCTGCCATAGAACCACATTCAAAGGCTCAGATGTTTCAGACTCAAGGAAAAGTGAGAGACTTGAGGTAGTCAGGAATATGCTTGGCACTTGCTCAAAGCATGCTAAAGGAATATGTAGGTCATCCGATGTGACGGTATTGACCATCATTGCCTTTACACTAACAGACTAACATTTAACTGAGCACATACTTTATGCCAACACTGTGCTAAGCATTTTGTATTTACTATTACACTTAATTTTTACAACGGACTACTCAGGCAGGACCGATTATGTTCTCATTCTGCAAGTGAGAGAACTGAGGCTCAGTGAGTTTGAATCACCTGTAGGACTCTTAACCAGCACATGACACTAACCCTAGCCACTGGGTCAGGAATGGAGGCCCTGGATCATTTATAGTTCCTTCCGATATGCCCTTCTCCCCTTTGCCCAGTTCTCCTCTGATCTCAGCTCCTATATCAGATCTCTGAGAAGTCCTCCATGACTATTCAAGGCTCGGTCTTGTGCCCTTTCTCCCAGGGTGCCACCTTCTCTCGTAGTACTTGGCACACTACTTCAATAACGGTCCATTTGTCCACTTCCCCTCACAACCTTGAGAAGAGGCAACTGGCTTGTTCACTTTGGTCTATACGTCAAGGTCCTGGCTCACAGCAGATGATGATGAACAAATCATTTATTTATTCTTGAACACATGGCTGATGTGAAAATTGACTTGGCAATATGTTTTGGTTAACAATTGTTGAGTAACAAATTTGGCCAAATTTTGTGGCTTAAATTAACAACTATATTACAATCTCTCATGATTCTGTGGGGCAGGAATTAGGGCTTTGAGGAGACATCTCATCTCTGCTCTCTGTCCTCCATGACTTCTTCATGCACCACTAAGATGACTCCAGATCTGGCTAGAGGGGCACCACTGAGTTCCTATGACTGGGACCACAGTCTTCACTGCCAGCTAAAGTCCTCAGTTCTCTCCCAGGCATTCTCAGGGCCTCTGTGTCATGGACTTCACTGTGCTGTCTCTTTGGGAACATGCCTGGACATTAACAAAGCCAGAAGTAGCTAGTCTCCAAGGCATAGGTGCAGAATGGGCAGTCACTTCCATCACCCTACCATTGGTAAAAGTGAGTACCAGGACAAGCCCTAAACCAGAGCATGGATACCAGGGATCCACTGGGGATCATTTCTGGCAGTCAAATAGCCCATCATTTAATAGACCTACCTCCACCCCATGCCCAGATGTCAGAGAAACTTTTCTCCTTAGTGGCAAAAAATAAAGGTCATTACTAGAAAAGTAGGTGTGGCATAAAAGAGCAAGGTGATACAAGTAGCAACAAGGAACGGGTGGGGGGTGGGGGGGAATTTGCAAATGAGGATCAAGAACACCTAAACTACTGTAAAAAGAAAGGAAAGAGAATCAAGACTTCAGGTTTTTAAAATTATCATTTATGGACCCATGGCCAAGTGTTCAATAAGAGGCTCTCATTCAACTGCACTCTCAGGATGGTCAGTGAAGCAGGATTATTTCTGTCTCACAAGAGAGGTCAGGCGCTTGAGGGCACAGAACTAGGAAATATAAGACAGGAACAAGGTACTTCTGACATGGCAACTTGTGATCTTTTCTTTAAAATGAGTTTTTAAAATTCTGAAAATAATATACAATTTTTAAGTCAAACAAAAAAAGTATAAAAGGTAAAAGCCTCTCGCTCCTTGTTCCTCACTCTTCTCCCCTTCCACTGGGATGGATTAGTAGAAGTCAATACAGATCTTTTATTTTCACCAGAGAAGAGCTCCTGCTTTGAAGCTTTTCATGGCCCGAGAGCTGGTGATCCAAATCTTGGATCCAAATCACAACCAACAAAGGAGAAGGAGAGATGCGTTGAGACAATGGACAACTAAGTGCTAATCATGTGTACACTATCACACATAGATTTCTTTCTCTAGCAACTTTCTAGACCTTCTTAGAGTCATGGGTTCAGAGAATTTCTGTGGATCAATTTTCACTGTTGTGGGAGAGAGAAGACAAACCATACAAAAATCAAACAGAACAGCGATAGAGTTTAGATGGTGAGAGGTTTGTGAAAAGATGTAAATCCCTTGGCTGCCCTTCAGTGGTTGGAGATGCAAAGTTCTCACCAATAGGAGATGCAGGCAGGTGCTCAGAGCCAAAGGGAGCCATTCCTGTGGCTTCTAGGGACTTTTCCCACAAGATACTTAACAGTGAGACGTTGATTATGGATTCACCTAGTTTGGCCTTTTCAACCGTGAGTAAAATAACTTCCTGAATTATTGTAATTTTTAATATTTCCTAAAGTATAATTAAAATATCTACTACAGACTATTAGAATAAAATGTGTTCCTATTGGCTGTTTCTTTTTTATAGGCAGGAAATGTCTTTATCAGTTTTTCATTTTTGAAGCATTTATTAACAGGAGAATAAAACAGTGCCTGTGAAAATGTCTTTGTAAACTGAAGGCGTCGTTGTCACCATCTGTTGAAGGAGTCACCAGACTAAAGTGAGATGGGACTTGAAGGTCAGTGCAAAAGAATATGCACACAATCAATTCAGCACCCACAACCAAGAGAAACGCCTAAGTGTTTCAAAATTACAGGGCCAAAAACATTTCTTTTGAAAATATTCATCTTAGGAAGTGTCTGTGGAAGGGGATTTTTTGTGCTCTTTGGTTGAGTCAGAATCACTAATAATGATGCTTTAGTCCCTCAGAAAGCCCCCTGAAGAGTATTTTTCAGTTTACTCATTTTGTTTGTTATTCAGTGCTTTTCTACATCCTCAGACTTTCTTTGTGCCATATCTTCTCACAGCAGTACAATCAGAACGATGGAACTCTGCATGTACTTACTTCTCCTTCTCAACCCCTGCCACATTTTTGCCCAGTTCCCAGACTCAGATCTCATTTTTCCAACTCAAATTCCTAGGAAAAAATGATGAGAAGAAAAATCGAGGAGGGCTTTCCAATGGTTCAGGGTGCTCCCAGAGCACACCACAGTCATGCCAGACTCAGAAAAGGCCACTTTAAGATGCTTAGGCCTCTCCCAATAGCAACCTCTGCCCAAAAGCCCTACCAATTTATATCCATTGCTTCAGAATTACTAGAAATTGGCCATTTTCTCTCTTTCTTAAAAAAAAAATAATGTAAGTCTTGGGACTAAACTTTTTATGGAAATCATAGAGCAGAGAATTTTTGAGAAAATATATTTTCTTCTTTGTTGGAAAAGAAAAATAATATATTTATAAAGTGGCCATAAAAATAAGCTTACAGGGCACAATACCAGCACTTTGTGCACAAGGGGGTCTGTGAATTAGACCTGGAGAGAAGTAGAGGGAAAAATCTGTGCCTTTGCTCCTGAAATGCCTAAGGGAATATGATTATAAAAAAATATTTTAAATCTCATTTCTTTACTTATGAATATTTGCGCCCCGATATTTTCTTGTTTACTCCAATACTTGTTCTCATTTCTATTTACTATAAACGTAACTGTTCTTTCCAGTTTTTCTATCTCTGTTTTTCTGTTCATCTGCCCTTGTGAGACACTTTTTAGTTTTTTACAGTGGGATCCTGTGATCTTGAAACTGGACCCAGTTTTTTGTTTGTTTTTAAAACTATGTTGCTCAGGCTGACCTCAAACTTTCAGCTTCAGCCTCCCAAGTAGCTGGGATTAAGGCATGTGCCACTGTGCCCAGCTTTGGACCCAGTCTTAAAATCTGGACTCCTGAAAGCATCCTGCTTTGCCTGTTTCCTCTGGATGCCTCTGGACATCCTTTAGTAGCCAGTATCAAGTGCACTGCTCACAGAATGTTAGAAGACTGGCTTGAATACACTATGCAGTGGTGGTAAACCTTCAGCATATGTGCCACAGTGGACTGTTTATATCACGGAAAACTCTAAAAGAATCATCATCACTACAATATGGTATTCATTCCTGAGGCAATCTTCCAGGTAGGCACTGTTATTGGCCCACAGTAGATGAGAAAACTGAGGCAGAGAGGGGGTGTTAACTAACTTGCCCTGTAGGGTAGCATAGCTTGGGTTTCAAGATGGGTTCTTTAGACATTCTTGTTTTCTTTAGTCAACAGACCTAATTTGCTCAAAGATTTGGAAATGACCTCGACTAAGGTCTGGCCTTCAGTAGTCACCCCACCCTCAAGAAGCTGGACATTCAGAACTCAAAAGTTGAAGTGCTTTTGACCACACAAGGGTTTCCTACCACTAGTTTCAGTTCTTCCGGCTCCCTTTTGCCGAAGGTCCCTGGTGCTACAAGGTCCAGTGTAATTCCCATCTTCCACTCCCAGCTGCGTATCTGGTAACTGAAGAATGGACCCTAGGGCCAGATCCTGACTGAGTTCTAAACAAAAGCTCAAAAAAATGATGTCTGAAGTCAGCTCTCCAGAGATTTTATTCTGTTTATTTTTTTTTGGTTTTTTTATTTTTTTGTTTTTTTGGTACCAGGAATTGAACTCGGGTCTTTGCACTTGCACAGCAGGTAGCGAAACCACTGCGCTAAATCCCCAGCCCTGATTCTATTTAATTCAAAACAGGAAGTCACACTGGATACCTCTCTCTCACCTCCTAAAATCCAGGTGCATTTTCTCTCTCTGGTCAAGAAAACTGCTTTTTGACTTTATAAATTAGCAGGCAGAATCCCAAATTGGGCCATTGTTTGAGCAGTTTTATCCTTCACTGTTTTCTTTTTTTGGTACCTGTACTTGTGCTTGCACAGCAGGTGGCGAAACCACTGAGCTAAATCCCAGCCCCCTTAACTGTTTTCTAAATGTTGTATAAAAGGGTTGCTTTTAAAAAGGACCAGCTTTTAAAAATTATTATGGAGTTTTCCAAGTTATTGCAGTGAAAATTTAAAAAATAACATAGAAAATTAGGTAGTGTATGTTAAAAAGGCCAAATAGTTTTGGTACTGGGGATAGAATTCGGGACCCTGTGCTTTTGAGGCAGGCGGTGGTACCACTGAGTCAAATCCCTGGCCCTAAAACAGCCAAATAGTTTTGAAAAAAAGATTTCTGCTGAAATACAAATTGTCTTCTTACATATTTTTCTTCCTGTTAGACTTAGGACCTGGTAGAATCTGGTGGGTGGAATGAAGGGGTTCTTGAACCTGTTTTAATTGTAAACACTGGAGTGTGCTTTAGGCTGAGAAAGGCATTTAGTGTGTGTGTGTGTGTGTGATGTGCACCTGAGAGGCATACAGTCATAAAGCTGATAGCCTCTCGAGGCAGTCTGGGTCTCAAAAACCTCTTGGGGGTTTTATTAGATCTCCAGTTCTCACTTTCCCAGAATTCCTATCATGTCGAGGAGAATCAGAAATAGAGATTAATAAGAGTGACATTTGGAAATGTGAATATGACTGTCCCAGAAACAATGATCCAAATGTCCTGTCCAAATGCCCTGTCTCAAATGCTTGTCCTGCCCCTTTAAAATTAACTTTGAGACCAAACACTCTCAGTAAAGGGCAGCAAAGACCACATTCTGATGCCCCCAAGGGGATACAGTCTTCACAACAAGTTTTATTGTTCATAAAAAAATAAATTTATTTACATATGTTAATTACTGTGGAAGTGCAGCCTCAGCAGTGTGTTGCCCAGAAGCACTGTAACTAAGGTCACACAGCTCCAGCTGCCTGTGGTGAGCTGGCCTTCCAGGAGAAGAACTTGAATGCCTGAAAGAAAGTGAATACCTAAGACTGTGTAGGGGAAGGGATGATTGCCTTGGAGGGGCAAAGCCTGTTGAGGAACTCTTTGGAATTCCAGAGAGGGAACTGCAGTTAGCAGCCTGAGCAGACAGGGAGGGCCCCAGGAGAGGAGCCACTGCAGTTAGGACCTCGGGAGTGGGGAGGCTGGAGCCTAGAAGGGGAAAGGGTGATGAGAGAAAGGAGGGAGCTAGGAAAGAAGACCCCAGCTTGAAGAGAGTGGCCAGTCAGACTCAGCAAGAGAGCCTAAGGAAGGCAAACCCAGCCTGGGCTGGTCTCTGAACTAGGCCTCCACCTTGCCCGCCCGTGGAATAGTCAGTTTGGAGAGTGCTGCCTGGCAGGCTAGAAAACTGGCCCAGATATTCCATTTTCCTTTCTTTGTAACTTAAAACATGCCCCAAAGTGGACCTCACACCAAGGCGCTGTCTTTTAAGAGGACTGGTAGAGAGTCCTATTTTCTAAGGGGCATGAGGCCTGGGCTGTGTGGAAATCTGCTCCGACATAAATGATAAATCTGACTCCGCTGGAAACTAACCCTAACCCTAGGGTCAGGTGGTGTAGCCCTGGGCTCAGGTGGCAGCCCGGGGTACAGCGCTGAAGATCCAGGTGGAATCTGGGTTCGCTTGCTCTCCACACAAATGGAGGCTCTTCCTGGCATCGTGGCCCAGACCCTCTGCACCTCCATTGTCCAGTTTGAAGTTCCAGGGAAGGGAAAGGGCCCAGGAGAATCCAGGGAAACTTTCTGCCCATCCTTGGTGTTCACTCTCTCCTTGGCAGGCCCTCAACGCTTCAGTTTAATAATCCCATCAAGTGAGTCCGAATCCTATCTAAGCAGTGGTTCCACATAATCTGTTTGCTGCAGAAACGTCTTTGGTATCAGAGTCCGGTCGTCCAGAGACCACGAATGGCCATGTCTGTAAAATAAAAAAGAGTGTCAGGCACTGCTGAGAAATCACCATCTCAAACAGAAACCACTCTCTTAGGTGAACTCCAGAAATCAGCTTTCATCGGCATTCTAGAAATCTGTGTATCTTTTCTCTAATCTGAGGCTGTGATCTCTTACTGGATATTGATTATGGCAGACATTCGATATCCATTCACAGTCCCTTCTGGTCTGGTGCACGAGATGATTCGGTGAAACTTTGAGTTTGGGATTTTGTCCTTTGTTTAATCACAAACACAAGACTGGGGAGGCAGAGAGAGAGAGAGGGAAGGAAAGAGAGAGAGAGAGGGAAGGAGGGAGAGAGAGGGAGAGAGATTGAGAGGGAGAGAGGTAGAGAGAGGGAGGGGGGGGAGACAGTCCAAGTAGCAACTTCTATGGCTGGGATGTGATCTTTCTTTCCCATCCTGGAGAGCTGGCAGGTCAGAGAGGGACTTTCCTGACAATCTGGTCTATGGAAACTGCTACTCACACCGATTAAAAAATCCAAAAGCTCTTTTACAGAGCTCAATTTTCCCTCCTTCTTTAAAGAAAGTAAGGCTTGCTGGTTCAAACCTGCCAGGCTCTTTTTTGGAGAAAGCTGGGTGAGGGAGATTTGTTATTTAATCTGCAACGGGGTAGTAAACTCAGTTGGAACTAAGATTTATACCGGAAGTAGGATGTTAGTTAATAGCTGTCACTGGGAGAAATACCATGTACAACTGATCAGAATCAGGGGAACACAGAAGACTGGATGACTCCTTTCCAGGAAATGGGTCGGCCCCTCTTCCCTTGATTTGGGAGAAACTAAACTGGGTTTCCCATTACTAGTCCCACAGACCTCCCTTTTGGATACTTTCTTGCAGGCGGCCCCTCCCCGGCGCCCGGGAGCGCTCTGGTCACCTCCTGGCCTGTCGTCCCCCGGGCCAGGAGCGGTTTCCTTACCAGGTTCACTGGGTGTACGTAGCCGTTTTCGTAGCGGTCCTCCTGGAGCAGCTGCCGCAGGTGCGCGATGTAACTGGAAGCCAGCCGCAGCGTGTCCAGTTTGGAGAGCTTAGTGTCGGGAGGTACCCAGGGAAGGCTGGTCTTCAGCCTGGAGAAGGCTTTGCTCAAGACTCGCATCCGGGCGCGCTCGCGGGCGTTGGCCGCGTTCCGCTGGGACTGCTTGCACTCGGCGGCCGAGCCCTTGGGCAAGAGAGGCTTTTTATTACAGCCGCCTGCCCCACCACCTGCGCAGCCGCCCCCAGCCACACGGGGCCGCTTCTTCTTGCAGCCTCCTAGGTCGCCGGCTGCGCCCAGGGCGCACCGCTCCTCGCCGTCGGGGTCCTCCTCCTCCGCCGACGAGTTGTCACTGGGCGAGGCGTAGCTGAGCTCGGTGCCGCGGAGAGGCTGCCTCTTGGAGGAGGCGGGGACCGGGTACCCGCGCTGCAGTCCCCGCAGCTCCATCTCTTCGGGGTCACTCACCGAGCCCGTGGACATCTCTTCGTCCCCCGCGCCCACGCGCATCCACCTTCCTCCTCCAGGGCCAGTCTCACAGTCTCTGCCTTCCTCTCCTAGCCGGAGGCGGGGCCCAGGGAGAGCTCAAGGAGAACCGCGGACCTGGGCCGGCAAGCGCTGAGCGGTGGCCGGAAAGCGAGGTGGGCGGTGAGAGCGTGCGCGCCCCGCTGCTGACCCGGGAGAGCCGGGCCCAGGAGTTGGCGCCAGGATCCGGGCTCCGCACGCAAGACCGCGCGGGCTCTGCCTTTTGACAGGACTATTTATCTGTACTCCGCGGAACAAACCACACCAGGCATAGAAGAGGGGGTTGCAAAGGGGGACAAGAGGTGGGGCAGGGGCGTGGAAGGGGTGGGGATCGTGGTTCTGCGCCGGAGGAGCGGCGGTGGGGGCGGGAGTCCGGGAGCGAGCGTCTCTCCAGAGCGGAGATCCCGGCCCAGCCGCCCGTCTGACCCCGGGAGGTCTGTGAGAGATAAGTGTCCTGTGGAGAAATGAAAAGGGAAGCTTTGTTTCTACCTACCGCACCTCCGCCCCTAGCCGATTTTAGCGGAGGCCAGAAGATTGCCCAACACTTAGAGGCTGCAGAATCAGTATCCCGACTGTTGCTTCTGTTCCAGTTTTTCAACAGAACTCAGTTTTTCAAGTTCATCACTCAGGATGTAGAGTTGCTCTTCCAAAGCTCGTCTGCCAAAAGGGAAAAACCAGAACAAGCAATCAACACCAACAATGCCCACCAGTTATTTCTCATTTGCCTGCTCCATCTTTTTTTTCTTCCACTATAGTTTTCTGATTTAAACGGGGCTTAGATTGATATTTTTTCGTTTTATCTTCCAACAATAGCTATAACTTGCTGTTATTTCCGACTTTGCAGACTCACTAGCGAGTAAAGAAAACAAAAAGACTCAAAAAGCTGTGTTTCAAATCCCTGGCCAGTTGGTATTCCAGAAGCTCTGTGCCTCCCTGCCGCACACCGCTGGACGTTGTGTTTGTTATATCCCACTGTCATGAGAGTTTTCTGCATGATTTTGCTTGAAAACTCCAATCATCTGAGAGAGGACCCTGCCCTAACGCTTTGAGTTATAGTGTTGGGAGTGCATTATTATTTTCAAGGCCGCATTGAAGAACAAGCTCCCAGAGAATGAAGGTGAAGTCTGCCAAATTGTCCTGTCAGAATACAGAAGGGTAAAGCAACATCTAGAGTCACCACATCTCATTCCAACCAAAAATAAAACGCCGTGCGTGTGCGTGCTTGTGCGTGTGTGTGTGTGTGTGTGTGTGTGTGTGTGTGTGTGTGTGTCCCCACTCCAAGGGAACAACAAAATGTCGGGTCTCATCTTTTCCTCACTTTAAGGCTGCTGTGAGTTCTGGTCCATACTGAGTTCTTCCTTCTGAAAATGGATTCCAATCGCCAGACACTGAGGACCTGCTGTACTGTGAGGAGCCCGCTGAGGAACTAAACCCTGGCCGGGCTGGGGTGCGGTTATTAGGGTTTACAGTGAGGAAACTTGGGATTTTGCGCCTGGTTTTGTTGTTCACCTGCCTTTCCCCTGGAAGTCCGCAGGCCCCCAAGATGAAGGCTGTGAGGGAATGGGTGGCTGCACGTCTGTCTGTCATTCCCGGACAGAGGAAGCAGAAGCCCAGGCCAACCTTGCTCTGCCATTCTCACAGCAGAACAGATGCTCCTGGCTCTGCAGCAAGGCGCCTGAAGTGCTGCAACAGGTGGCTGCCCAGGGCTGACTTCATCGCTCCGGCTCAGTCCACCTTGTCACCGGGCCGTGCCTCCCTCTTGGGGGATGTTTCACGAGAACCCTCCCCTGGCTCTCTTCAGAAGTTTTCTTCTGCTGTCTTTTGTCTTTGGCTGGGGAGTGGAGATGGGTTCATTCTGGGACAAGTTAAGTAAAAGGATCCTTTGCTGTGGTTCTCTCTGGCCTGAGGAAAGGCAGGAATATTTATTTGACAGAGCATGGAAAGCTTTCCTGGAGTCCTTGAACTTGAACTTGACTCCAGGTGAGGGAGGGGAGAGAGACAAGGAGGGAGCAGGAGGGGGCTGTGGGGAGAGCACAGGCTAGCTCTTTGCTTGGCCTGTTGATGACTGCAGGCCATCAGTACAAATACATAGTCACACATTAGGGGCAAGCATATAGGGTTTAAAAATCTGGATTGTTTATACAGGTGCAGAACAAAGTCTTTAGAAAAGATTAATGGTGGGGAGAGCACGACGTTTCTCTAAACAGTCGCAAAAATTGTACCCAGCCTTAATGCTAAGGGGGTCATTTCTTAAGAAACTGCCTGACCCTAACAATTGGGCTTATTATTTCAAAGCATTTCCCTTTCTCTTCTCTTTCTCTTTTTCCTTCCCTCCTCTTTCCCCCTTTTTCTTCATCTTCTCCCTCCCTTTACTCTCTTAAGAAAGTCAACTGTTTTATTTTTCTTTCATTTTTCCTCTTTTTTTCTAGTTTTATTTTCTTTCATTTACTCTTTTTTCAAGTTGCAGATGTGTAGTAAAGATTTAGAAATGTATCATATACACTTCGCATTAATATATAATGACAGTTTGCAATATCTGACATTTGTCACCTCTTTCATGATTTTCTTTCTCCAGAGAGTTGAACACTGTAAATATAACTATTTCTTTTAAAAGCTATATTTCTTTTATTGTTTTGATGTTAACGCACATTATAAGTGAATAATAAAGCCTCGATTTTTGTATTAAAAAGCACACTGATTCAAGCATGGTGGAACATGCTTGCAATCCCAGCTACTTGGGAGGCTGAAGCAGGAGGATCACAAGTTCCAGGCTAGCCTGGGTGCCTTAGTGAGACTCCGTCTAAAATAAAATCTTGTAGATGCATCTTGAGATCATAATGTTAAATGAAATAGACACACAAATTTAATATCCCATAGTTTCTCTTATATGACAAACCAAAGTTATAAGTAAAGAGAAAAATAAAAGATAGATAATAGGAAATAGGGAGATAGACCTTTCTCAAATGAGAAGGGGGCAAAGAGATGGAGGGAATAGGGAAGGGAAGGGATAGGGAATGAAAAAAGAATTAAGATGGATTATCGATTACGTACAAGTCCAAACTTCACACAAGGAATGTAAACATTCTACGCTGCAAATATGTACTAATAAAATTAAAATAAAATAAAGAATATTGAAACCAATTTCTATTTGGTTATGCTTTAAAAACTTTTAAATTCATAGCAGCTATATATTGCTCTTTATCATATACATTATGAGCCTTGGAATTATTTAGCCATGCACTGTAAATATTCAGTGGTGGGTAAGTGGGGTTGAAGTTACATTATGAAACAAATGATAATACATTTGATGTAATACAGAAAGGTGCCCAATATATAAAAATACTTCAAAATACAGAATTTTTTAAAAAGGACAACACAGTCAGGTGGTAATTACAGACCATAGAAAAAAGGGCCTTTCCCTTCCAACTCTATAACACCCCATGGCTGAGGAAGTCTGGAGGGGAGATGGACTGAGGGATAACGGATAATTTGGGGATTAATCTCGTGGATTAACTGTGTAACTACACATTGTGCCACTCCTGTCTGCTTCTGGTGAGGTGTATTGACCCTGAGTCCCACCCTCAGAGGGCGCATTCTAAGGGAAATCACAGTAGTGTGGGAAGCCCACATTACATCATGTTTGCCTCCCTTCACCTGATCATCTGGTCTGTGTCTCCACACGTACCTGACCTTGAATAATCCCGCACTCCCAAGCACAGAGAGATACTTCTGGATGGGTTTCTACAGCCCTTTGTCAGAGAAATCTTCACTGCCAGAGGCAAAGTTTGACTGCCCAGCCTGGATGCTCAGCTCTGAAGTGAGGCCCGGCTCCGCTACCCAGTTCTTGGGTCTTTTCACAGAAACAATGGGATTAAAGTACTATGCCCAGGACAGCAAGGTGATGGCTCCAGCCCATGTGATGTGCCAGCCCCGTGTTGTGCAGATCATGTGGTGTGTGGGCCACATGCAGGGTGCAAGATGAAGACTGGCTCTCCCCAGACCCAGGCAGTTCTTTAATCCTGTACTCAGTGTGAGACTCTGGGTCCCCTGCAGGTCCAGACCAACCTGGGGTCACCAAGAATGTTGCCACTTTCTGGCCCGAGGAGGAAGGGAGCTCCCCTCCCTTCACCACACTGGCAGCCATGTTTGGCCTCTGATGGAAAAGAGGCCTGGAGGGCAGGAGGCACCTGTCACACCTGAAAGGACCTGTCCTCTGCTGCTTTTAGGTAAGAGTTTGATAAGATTTGTTTTCCTATCCTTCCCCTGTGCATCTGTAGAGACACCAGTGCCCAGTAGCATCAGGATTCTGGAGGCTGCAAGTAGGTAGAAAAGCTAGGGTTAATAATGAACACTGGGGCTGTGGCAGAGGAGGGAAGGTGATGATAACATTCAATAGAGATGTGATTCTCTCTGCCATTTGGGACAGAAGAAGAAAGTCCTCATTTACTGTCTAGACAGCTCAAAATGTGGGTGGCTTCAGGTAAACATTTTTAAAGCATTGTCTCTTAGATCTTAGAGACCCCCAAGTCCCAAGTAGAATGTTATGTATCTCCTGCAAATGACTTTGAATACCTGATTAGTCTGGCAAAGGCAACTCAGCTCTCTGGAAGAAAAGGCCGACTCGTGAAGGCCCAGGTAGGGTGCCCGTTTACATAGTTCCTGGTCCTCAGCAGTGATGTCAGAGAATCTGAAGGATGTGCTAGTCCGCATTAGTGAGGGCTGTGGCTCATGGATCTGAGAGCAATCTTATTTTAAAATATCCTTTGAGGCATCTTTTCATTCTTTGGTAGAACCAAAGAGAGGTCCCTCTTGAGGATTTCCCCTCTTTAAGTACTTTTGATTTTTATTGGCAATACTTGGAAGCCTGAAAATACTCTGTTACTGAAACACCTCTTGAAATTGTGCTCATAGCTCTGGTTTCCAGTGTGCCATCTCAAATTTTGCTCGATTTAACTGTACAGTTAGTAAGAGAAAAATGCCACCCTACCATACAGCATTCACTCGAAAGAGCCCTTTCTGCTGTGTACATTAGAAGACACTGCATTTATCACCTGAGACTCAAACAACTTTCTTTGGCCACTTGCTCACCTTCTTGGAGCTTGTTTCTCTGTGGCTAATCCATTGAGGTGGTGAGGTTGAATGAGACTGCCTGTATGTAGGCTCCTCTGGAAACTTCAGAGGATTGTACAAGTTACTTACTATATTAATGGTACCTAGAGTTGTTGGCAGGGCCTTATTCTTTTCCTATCTTCTCTCCCAGTTGTAGACACTGCTCAGAGTACTCTTATGTGAGTAGCCCTTCAACCTTCACCCAATCTCAACCCCATATGGTTCATCTCCTATGGAACTAAACACCTCCTGGTGCCAGAAAGAAGTTTTCATACAGTAGGTACTGTGCGGTGTCAGAGAAGAAGGACTCTGTTCTTTTGGTCAACCAGGCTCTTAACCAACTCTTCTATAGGAGATAGGCCTAAATTATTTGCATTATATGAGATTAACTTCCTTAACCCTTCACCCCCAACCCCCAACTATGCTACAAGAACTCTAAAAGATCATTAGAGGATGGAGATGTTTAGGGCAACGTGCCCAGTTTTTCTTGTTTTTTAAAAAAATTTCTTTCTTTTTGGCTTATTTGTACTGCTCTCCTAATTAGTAGAAAAAAGGGCCTGCTATATTCTTCCTTAAGGTTGAGAACTTCTGCTAGGAAATAGAAGGAGGTAAAGTAGTCTCATCCCATGTTTCATCCCCCTACCCCATTCTCATTAGCTCATCAAATTTAAGAAGCTCTGTTCAGGAAAGAGAGGAGCAGAATTAAAATAAATAAGAAAATAAAGGACTATACTATAAGCTTAGTGAAGGCAGCGACTGACTGTCTTGTTCATATAGGTATACCCAGTGTCTAACAGCCCATGGAAGGAACTACCTACATACTTTATGATGAAAGATATTCACACACAGTGCAATTTGTACCCATAATCAATGGGAGACACAAACACTCAATATTTGCTTTTCATTCAACAATTTGATTTATTTCTGTATGTTCTATCCGGCTGCCTATACTTTGTGGGACCCAAGTATATTTCTTCTTAAGTGTAGATGGACTTCTAAAGGACATTCCCTATCTCACCTGTAGTTCATTTGCCCATTTATCATGCACTGTGCTTATCGCAACTCCAAGAGTAATTCTAAGAAACTGAAGAATTACATTTATTGTAGCTCGATTTTCAGGACTACTTCTAGTAACACTATTTTCTTCTTATAAAATGAAATCCATCTGTAAGTACAATTTGTAACTTTTTTCCTGTTCGAAAAAAAATTTCTACATTTTCATAAAATTTCAGGTTTTCACAGACCTACAATGCCTCCTTAAAAAACTATTAAGAAGAGAAACAGCTTAGTGCAGAGCCCTAGAAAGTCCACAGATTTAATGGTGAACAGGGAAGAAGGCTTCAGAAAAAGAAAGGTAATAATCAGAGTGGTGAGAGGAAAACCAAGAAACTAGTGTTATTGAAAGCAAGGGAAGAGTTTCAGGAAATCACAGGTGGGGACTTTCAGTTGAGGTGGTCTGGTACAGTCAGATTTTGAAGGTTCCTCTGGGCACTAAACACAGTAATGGGAGCCGAAATGTAAAACAGAAGAGGACAATGTCTCATTGAATCACTATGGAACAGAAAGTGAATGCTGAGTGGGACGGGTGTCAGGCTAGGCTCCCTGGGCCTGCTCCTGACCTGAGCATCCAGGAGTTAAGTTCTTTTGCAGATAAAGGGAAAATATGGTTCCCTGTGTGGAAGGAGACTGACCGAGGTCACTGTTTGTAGTAGGATGCAGGAGCAGGTAAGGGAACAAAGGCAGGGTGGCCCAACCAGGACATCATGCTGACTGTTATGGGGTCAGTTTCACTTCACGTTTCTCTTAATTACAGGCCATATTTTCTTGCTTTTTTGAATACCTGGTAACTTTTGGTTGGATGCCAGACATTGTGAATTTCACCTACTGGGTCTTGAGTATTTTGGTATTCCTGTAAATATTATTGGCCTTTGTTCTGGGATGCAGTTAAGTTAATTAAAAATCATGTTCTCCTTTTGGGTCTTGCTTTTAAGATGTATAGAAGGAATCAGAGAATCCTTCATTCTGTTGCTATTCCCCACAACCGAGGCAAGATTCTCCTGAGCACTCAACTCAATGCCCAGTGAGTCATGAGATTTTCCAGTCTGGCAGGTGCAGGTGCTATTCCTGGCTCTGTATTGGTACGTAGTTCTATTCCTTTTTCTCTTTATTAGTGGTTCTTTCCTTCATTTCTGGTAATTTCCTCACACTCTTCTGATAATTAGCTGAATACTCCAGGGGGAACCTCTGCAGGTTTCCAGGGAACTCTTTGTGTGTCTCTCTTCTCTCTGGTACCCTTGAGATGGGCAGAGAAGCAACTGGCTCTCCCATTATCACTCACCTCTGCTCCCTGCTGGAGGGGACATAGCTTGGCCAGAGGTCATCATGATAACCCCCATCCCCCATGCTGCTTCTCTTTGCTACCCTTCACCTCCCAGTGGGCTGGGGCAACTTGCTTCAGTTTTCTCCCTGGATGTCTAGCAGTATCCTCTCTGGCAATCTGCCTGCCACACTCTGCTCCAAAGAGAGTGCAGTGGTGCCCCTCCTTCACTCTGGTCACTTCAGAGGCTACTGTTGCCAAAGGAGGGGCACCCTGGTTATGGTCAGAAAGAGAGGGATCTGGGCCCCTTATTTACATCCCCCAAGCATCACAGCTAGCTTTCTATAAGATTCTCTGGTTTCAGCCTGCCTCTCACTGACCTAGGCCTGCAGCTGTAATGCAAGCAGGACTCCCAGCCTTTCCTTAGGCTTAGTCTAAGAAGGCTTCCTCCTGTGTACTGACCCCAGTGTGCCACAGCACAGGCCCTGTTAAGGAAAAGATTTGCTTTGGAGTTCCTATAAATCTGCTCATGATTGATTTTTCAAGTAGCATGGGCTCTAAAAGTTCTGTAAATCTACTTGGAAATTTTATTCTGAGCAGTGTGGACAGAGCACCTGTTTCAAAAGAAAGAGGAATAGGCCCATGGCACAGTGGCTATCTGCTTAGCCCACCTGAGAGAGAGGTCCCAGTTCACCAGGAGCCTGCTCCATCCAGCCATGCCAAGCACACCAGCTGGGACCAGCCAGGAGGTGTGTACCCCTTGCCACTGGCCACCTCCACAGTGGCTATCCACTTAGCCACCTGGGAGCCTGCAGGACACTCCACCCCCCACCTCTAGCCTCCTGGCTGTACTGCTACCTGGTTCCACACTACAAAGACACAGGGGACACCAGACCACCATAGTGGAAAGTTGGAAGGATCATCACCTCACATCAGAACCTGGACTGTCTTCAGGGGAAGGGCAGCTGGAACCTGCAGTACAAACTTGCAGAGTTCAACCCTACAGGAGAACAGGGAGCTCAACTTGGGACTTGCCACCGGAAATCTGCCTGAATCCCCTGGGTCTGTGACTGGCTTGCTGAGACTCACTGACATATCTGCACACTGCTGCCCACATTGTCTATTGTGACAGCAGGCACATACCCTGAAGGAGGCCTTTCATTTTCATTTTTATTTTTTATTTCCAAAATAATTATTATTGGGGGTTTTTGCTATTATTTTTTTTTTTCCACTTTTTGCAAATTTTTAGATTTCTCTTCTTTTTTTTCTTTCTTTTCTCTTTCCTTTCTCTCTCTCTCACACTCACTCTCTTGCTGTCCCACATTGTTCTTCATCTCCCTTTTTGTTCCTCTTCTGGCCCTAATTTGGATTTCTTCTTTATTTTTCTTTTATTCTCTTTCTCCTTCTCCCATCTGTGTCCTCTGGCCTCACTGCTAACCTTCCCTTATTCTTCTCCTTACCTATTCCTCCCTCCCAACTCCTTCTAACTCCCTATCACGAAGGGTAAAATTGCTATATTGAAGAGTTTATTCACTGTAAACATATGTTGGGTTGGTCCTCGATTTTGATTTAATTCACACAGTTAAAGATGACAGATTAATAACTACAACAAAATGTCATTTTCTAAGATGTACTTGATGCTATGGTCTTGCTGATTGTATCACTTGAGCAAAGGTGTTTTTATTGATCTAGTCAGTGGTCCTTCCTGGTATAATGAAAATGAGATAGCTTCAGAGTCATTAGAGCCTCAAAATGTAAAGACCAGCTGTATCTGGAAAACACCTCTGAGAAGCAATCATTCCATAAGGGTTCTAATTACAAGCAACAAAGATACTTACACTAAGCAATTTTGAAGCATCAACCTAGGAATTCAACCAAGGACAGCACCAAAAACAAAAATGAGAAGACATTTAAGAAAGGCACAAACTCAGACTTCCCTCACCAAGGGTAAATTCTGGGGGAAATGAGGTGGAAAAGTCTGATAATCAACCACCTGGACACCCTGAACTGATACCACAGGAAGTAACAAAACAGATGAATGAGGGTCTAGAAAAATTCAAAGCAGAAATAATTTCCCACATAACTACAGAGATAGTGATCAGAGTGAAAGACATGATTAGAGGCTGTAGAACAAAAACAGATAAAAAAAACTAGATGAGTTCAGAAACATGCTAGAAGCAATGAATGCCAGCATGAGAAAGAAATGGAAACCATGAAACAGATTGAAACAGATATTCAGGAGATTAAAAACTCCATTCAAAGTATGCACAGCAGAAGAAGGGAATGTGAAGATAGAATATCAGATATAGAAGACAGAGTTGCAGTTAAGGACCATGAAAACAGAGATTTCTTAAAAATAGTAAGGGACCACAAGAAATCAATCCAGCAGCTGCTAGATGATCCAAAAAAGAATAACATAAGACTGATAGGAGGGCACAAAAAAACAGGAGAAAGTACAATTGACATAAAAAAACCATTCACAGAAGTAATAGTAGAAAACTTCCCAGACAGGTAGAGAACTGGACATACAGATAAGTGAGGCATATAGAACTTCAACTAGCCATGATCAAGAAAAATCTACACCTAGACATATAATGGTCAAGATCCCAGAAACCCAACAGAAGAACAGAATCCTACAAGCAGTTAGAAAAAAGAAACAAATCACCTGCAAAGGAAAGCCCATCAGAATCACAGCAGACTTTACAAAACAAACCCTCAAGTCAAGGAGAGCCTGAGTTGAAGTATTTCAAGCCCTAAAATAAAATAACTTCCAACCTGGACTGTTGTATCCTGCAAAATTATCTTTCAAAATCAATGGGGAAATTGTCTAATTCCACAAAAAAAGAACACCTAAAAATTTCATGAACACCAAACCAGCACTCCAAACAATTCTAAGCAATATCCTAGAAAAAGACAATAAAGGTCACAACTCCAGGAGGGCCTACAGAGTGAAGCCACCAGGCAAGTTAAGAAACTAAAGGGAATGGAGGAAAAATAAGAAATAAAAGAGACAACAAAAGTAAAACATCATGACAAGGATGAGTCAATATCTATCAATTATAACCATCAATCTTAATGGCCACAATTCACCAATCAAAAGAAGTAGACTGGCAGAATGGATTAAGAAGCAGAATCCAACAACATGCTGTATGCAAGAAACACACCTAACTCAAAAAGAAATTCATACACTGAAAGTAAAATGATGGAAAACAGTCCTCCACATGACAAGAACCCAGAAAAAAGCAGGGGTAGCAATATTATTTGCAGACAAAGTAGATTTGAAACCAAAACTAATTGAGAGACAAATATGGTCACTACATCCTTGTGAAGGGAAGAATCCAAGAGGAAGAGATGACAATCCTAAATATATATGCACCAAATATGAATGCCCCCAACTATACAAAACAAATATTAATGGACATGAAAAACCAAATAAGCACTAATACAACTATAGTGGGGGACCTCAATACCGCACTAACAGAAATAGACAGATCATCTAGACAAAAAATCAACAACAAATTTCTAGAACTGATCCAAGCTAGTGAACAAATGGACTTAATAGATGTTTACAGAGTGTTCCACCCCACAAAATCAGAATACACATTCTCTGAGGCTGCACACAGTTCATTCTTCAAAATAGACCACATACTAGCTCATAGGACATGTCTAAGTAAATGTAAAAGAAGTGAAGTTACCCCCTGTATATTATCAGACATAGTGCAATAAAACTGGAGATCAATAACATAAGGAACTGCAAAACTCCCACAAACACATGGAAACTGAATAATACCCTCCTGAACGACCAATGGGTCACAGAGGAAATTAAAGAAAAAATTAGACGATTTCTACAAGTAAATGATAATGCCAGCAATGCCAGTACAACATACAGGAATCTTTGGGACACAATGAAAGCAGTTCTACATGGGAAATTCATAGCAGTGAATGCCCATGTTAGGAAAACAGAGAGAATTCAAATAAATAACCAAATGCAGAACCTCAAGCTCCTAGAAAAAGAAGAGCATAACAAACCCAGTGCTCATACAAGAGAGGAAATTATAAACATCAGAGCAGAAATCAATGCACTGGAGACTAAGAATGATACAAAAAAAAATCAATGAATCAAAGAGTTGGTTTTGTGAAAGAATAAATAAAATGGATAAACCTTTAGCCAACCTTATCAAAAAAAGGAAAGAAAAGGCTCAAATCCATGCAATTAAGAACATAAAAGGTGAAGTCACAACAGACTCAGCAGAAGTCCAGAGGATCATCAGTACCTACTTTGAGAACTTGTACTCTAATAAAATGGAAAACACAGAAGAAATGGACAGATTCTTAGATACATACAAATTGCCAAAGTTAAATGGAGATGATACAGAAATCCTAAACACCCCAATTACAATGAGTGAAATTGAGAATGTAATAAAAAATTTAACAACAAAGAAAGCTCAGGTCCTGATGGCTTTACTGCTGAATTCTACAAGGCATTTAAAGAAGAACTATCTCCGTTATTCTTTAAACTCATGAAAGAAATTGAAAGGGAAGTAATGCTTCCAAATTCATTCCTGGAAGCAAGGGTTACTTTGATTCCAAAACCAAGGAAAGACCCAATCCAAAAAGAAAACTACAGACCAATCTCCTTAATGAACATAGATGCTAAAATCCTCAACAAGATACTGGCAAACAGAATACAGAGGGTCATCAGGAAGATCATATACCCTGACCAAGTCGGATTTATCCCAGAGATGCAATACACGTAAATCAATAAATGCAATACACTATATTAACAGAGCCAAGAACAAAAACCATATGATCTTTTCAATAGATCCAGAAAAGGCATTTGACAAAAATCCAACACCCATTCATGATAAAAACCCTACAGAAATTTGGAATAGAAGTTCTTTATCTCAACCTGATTAAGGCTACCTATGAGAAACCAATAGCCAACATCATACTAAATGGTCAAAAACTGAAAACTTTCACGCTAAAATCAGGAACAAGACAAGGATGCCCACTATCCCCACTCCTATTCAATATAGTTCTGGAAACATTAGCCACAGCAATTAGAAAAGAGAAATAAATAAAAGGAATAAAGATAAGAATGGAGGAAGTTAAACTGTCACTATTTGCTGATGACATGATACCTTACATAGAAGACCCAAAAAACTAGGCCAAAAGACTTCTAGACCTAATTGACAGATTCAGTAGAGTAGCTGGATATAAAGTAAACACTCAAAAAACAATAGCCTTCTTTTACACAAATAACAGACTCACTGAGAAAGAAATTAGGGAATCAATTCCTTTTACAATTGCATCCAAAAAATGAAATATCTAGGAATCAACCTAACAAAGGAAGCAAAAGACCTCTACATTGAAAACTGCAGCACTCTAAAAAAAGAGATCAAAGAGAATATAAGAAAATGGAAAGACATCCCTTGTTTCTGGGTAGGAAGAACCAATATAGTGAAAATGGCCATACTTCCAAAACTGCTATATAGATTTAATGCAATGCCGATTGAAATTACAACAATATACTTCACAGAGCTAGAGAAAACAATCCAAAAAATTCATTTGGAACCAGAAGAGACCTGGAATAGCTAAAGAAATTCTAGGCAACAGAGACATGGCTGGGGGTATCACAATTCCCAACTTGAAACTATACTACAACTCCACCGTGATAAAAACAGCATGGTACTATCAAAGAAACAGACCCGAGGATCAGTGGAATAGATTAGAAGATGCAGAAACAACTCCAGACATACTCAGCTACCTCATCTTTGACAAAGGAGCCAACCACCCTCATTGGAGGAAAGACATCCTATTTAATAAATGGTGTTGGAAAAACTGGATTTTTACCTGCCAAAGATTAAAACTAGACCCGTACCTATCACCGTGCACTAAACTAAGATTGAAGTGGATTAAAGATCTAAATATTAAGACAGAAACAGTAAACTTGCTGGAAGATAAGTTAGGTAGAACTCTTGAAGACATTGGCATAGGAAAAGACATTATGAACAAAACCTTAGTAGCTCGGGAATTAGCACAAAGAATCAACACCTAGGATCTCATCTTATTAAAAAGCTTCTCCACTGCAAGAGAAACCACCAACAGAACTAAGAGACAACCTACAATGTGGTAAAAGTTTTTTTGCAGCTGTACCTCAGACAAAGGGCTACTATCTAGAATATATAAAGAACTGAAAAACACCAGACCCCCCAAATTCAAAGACCCAATTCACAATTGGGCATCTGAAATGAACAGACATTTCTCAGACAAAGAAGTAAAAACAGCAAACAAATATATGAAAAAATGTTCAACATCACTGGTCATTCGAGAGATGCAGATGAAAACAACACTGAGATTCCACCTCACCCCAGAAAGAATGGCTGCTATCAAGAAATCAACAAATAACAAATGCTGGTGAGGCTGTGGGGAGAAAGGAACCCTTCTCCATTGTTGGTGGGAGTGCAGACTTGTGCATCCACTGTGGAAATCAGTATGGAGATACCTCAAAAAACTAGGATTAAAGGTCCCATTTGACCCAGCCACTCCCCTGCTGGGTATCTCCCCCAAAGAATTAAAAGAATCATACCACAGCGACATATATGCACCCATATTTATAGCAGCAAAGTTTGTAACAGCTAAAGCTTGGAAACAGCCCATGTGCCCCTCAACTGGAAAGTGGATAAAGAAGATGTCGGGGTTTTTTTATAAAATGGAGTGCTACTCAGCCATGAAAAATGAGAAACTAGAGACATTTACAGCTAAATGGATGCATATTGAGGCCGTACTCTTAAGTGAAATAAATAGGACACACGTGTAAATACTGAATAGTTTCTCTAGTGTGAGAAACTGAAAGTGTAAATAAGGGTTAAAATGATTAAAACGAATAATTGATAATTTGATATAGGAAGGAAATTTCCAAAGGAGTAGTGGTGGTGGCAGCAGAATGGGAAAAGAAAGAAGGAAAAGGAAAAATTATGAGAAAAGAAAAAAAATGGAAATGAAGTCTATGTAAATAGGGAAGGGTGGAGGGGGTGAAGGGTGCACAGGTAATGGGGAAAAACTAAGAACCAAGATACAGCACGTACAGGTACAAGCACCCAATGATAAATGTAAACATATTGTATACCTAAAATGTACCAATGAAAGGATTTAAGGAAAAAAAAAAAAGAAAGAGGAATAAGTGCTGTAGCTGTTAGCATCCAAGTACTCCAGCGACCAGCAGCCAACAAAGACCAGCAGTAGCGTTGATCTACAGTGTCAGTCACAAGTGGACCTCTGATGGTGAGGTCTGACATCAGGCAGCAAGTAGCAGTTGGCTATGTCAAGTGTTGGCCTCCAGCATTACCTGGTGTCATCTGGTGACTGTTAGCAGAGTTGCACTTTGCTGATTCATGATTTCCACCTGAACCCAAGAAAAGACCCTTAGGGTGATTGGCAACACCTTCTTCTGCAAATTCTGTCTATCTGGGTCTCCTCAGACACTCAGCTCTTCTCAGCTCTACTCAGGGAGTCTGTCTGGTTCCTGTTGAGCTCCTTCTTTTGATTCCACAGCTGGAAGATTCTATTATGCTGATCGTGGCAACATTGTAGGGCTCCCAACTTTCAGGGTCCACTGTCCTTCACTGCTTCCTATCCATTGGTTCTTATGTTTTGCCTGTTTTACAGTTTTTCCAGACAGAAAGATAGGTCTCATCCCTGGCCATAAGAAGACACCTTACTTGGAACTTTTGTTGTTTTTTTTTTTTTTTAAGGTGAGATTTGCTTCAGGATGCTTCTAGTTTGAGGAAAAGATGCTGGAGAATAGGAAGAGAATAAAGATATTAAAATTATGGGAAAGAGAAGCGAACCATGATGTGCAAAATCTCCGAGGAGGTAGAAAGAGATGGGTTAGCGATGAAGAAGAGGAGGCACACCTCTGTGTCTGAAGCAACAGGAAAATAATGTAGGGTGGCTTTCCAGATCAGTGAGGTTTGTGATGAGGAGTCAGAGAATTGAAGCCCTGCTAGTCTCTGTTCTCTCGCTGGGGTAAAAATTAGGTTAACTACTTTGAGTGAGTAGGCCTTAGGGTCACCCAAAATGGGAACTATAGTGGAGTAACCATACTGGACAATAAAAAGGGATCTGAACAGGGGTAAGAAAAAGTATTTCCAAACAGTCTTGAGTGTTCAGCGGTTGCTGAGGTTAACTGACAAGCACTTACAGCCGTTAATAAAAGTCAAGTGGTCTAGCATAGTGATTGACATGTAGTGATTTACAGTAAGAAATGGTTGAGTTTGCTTAAGATTACCTGTTTACATCTTTGGCAACAAGAACTTGCAAGGATGAGTTGTTACGAGTTCATTAGGTTAGAAATTTAGAAACATAGATTTTACAGAAGATGCTTTTAGAGATTTAGATGAAGTGCCTATAGTCTGGGGCATATGATATGCAGGAGAGAAGCAAAATTAAGGTATACTTTTATTATATCTCTTTGGGATCAGTGGAAAGGGAAGGATTTCCAAATATGTAGTACCATGATATTGTACAAATCTTGGCAATGCCATTGACAGAATATAAAGTGAAAGAGTCAATGGTCTATATATCTATATATTTCTCACATCTTTCAGCTATTCCTTGTTTCTATAAAATGAACTGAAGACTGAAATATATGATTAAATGTGTACATTGATACATAAATCTAAACCACTGTGAAAAATTTAAGTTTAAATTATTTTTAAAATAGCATATCCCAGAGCCACTTGGAATACAACAAAATTTTGTGTATTTTAAATCAATAATAAGCCTTTGATTTCCCAGTATTAGTTATAGGACACTCATTGGCATTTTGTATATAACTTAACAGGTAAATAAAAGTAGAATTATTCAGATTTCCATCCCACCTATTTATTTTTTCCTTCTGGACTATAAACTCCAGCATCTCTCACATTGTATAGATAAAGGTACTGAAGTTAACACAGATGAAGTCCCTTGTTAAAAGTTATAAAACCAGTTGGATGGGACCTTAGATGTCCAGAATATAATAGCACTCTCATTAACAATATCATCCTTACTTATCTAGGCCATGATACCCAGATATTTATCCACACATTTTTCTTAGTGCTTCTGTAAAAAATATTTTTAAAAAATAAGATTAGCACTAAATCAGTAAGCTTCTAGAAAACCAGATTGCCTTTTATAATGTGGGTGGATCTTGTCCAATCAGTTGAAGTTTGATTGAAGAAAACTGATCTCCCAGGAAAAAGGGAATTCTATCAGCAGATTGCCCTTAGAATAGAACTGCACCTCTTTCCATACCCTGCAGATTTGCCAGCATCACCTGTGTGAAATCATGATTTTTACTTTAAAAAACTTTGTGATAAAATATAAATCACATAAAATTTACTGTCTTAGCCATTTTAAAGTACATTGAGAATGATTAAGATAGTATTCAGTGGTATTAAATGCATTTGATGGTAACCATCAGAACTATCCATCTCTGAAACCTATTTTCCTCTTTTAAAATGGAACTCTATAGCCATTAAATAATAACTCAACCCCTTACATCTTGGCAATCACCATTCTACTTTTTCTCCCTATGATTTGGAGTACTCTGCATAGCTCATATCAGTGGAACCATACAGTATTTGTTTCTGTGTGACTATCTTATTTCCCCTAGCATTGTATTCTCGAGTCATCATGTTGTATCATGTGCTAATGATTTTTTTCCTTTTTAAGGCTAAATATTTCATTGTATGTATGTATCATATTTTGCTTATTCATTCATCTGTCAGTGGACACTGGTTGCTTCCTTGTTCTAGCTACTTTGAATAATAAATGTTATGAACATAGGTGTACAAATATATTTTGGAAAACTATTTTCAAATTGGGGGGTATATATTCAGAAGTAGAAATACTGCATCATATGGCAAGTCTATTTTAAATTTTTTGAAGAGCCACCATATTATTTTCTACAGTGATGGTATCATTTTATATTCCCATAACAGTACTCTAAGGCCCCAGTCTTTCTACATCCTTATCGTGTTTTTTTTTCTTCTACTAGCTATTCTAATAGGTATGAAGTGTTACCTCCTTTTAGTTCTTAATGGTATTTCTTTAAAGATCAGTGATGTTGAGCATTGTTTATGTGTTTATTGGCCATATGGGTCTCTCTTCTTTTGAGAAATATCTAGTTGTTTATCTAGTTTTGAATTAGTTTTTTTCTTTTTTTGTTTGAGGAATTCTTGTGTATTCTGAATATCAATTATTTATCAGTATATGATTTGTAAATATTTTATTTCTAGTCTGTTGTTAGGTGTTTTTTTTTTCTTGCTGAACCAGAGATCAAACTCAGGACCTTGAGGTTGCCAGGCAGGCACAGCATCACTGAGCTACATCCTCAGCCCTATTGCTAGTCTTTTGATGCACATAATTAAAAAAAAAACTAATTTGGTTTAAGTTTTCTCTTGTTACCTATTTCTTTGATGTCATATCCAAGAATTGACAGCCAAATTCGATGTTGTGAAGCTTTTGCCCTATGATTTCTTTATGATTTTTATGGTTTTAGCTCCTATATGTAGATCTTTCATTCACTCTGAGTTAATTTTTGTATGTGAGCCTCAGTAAGAGTCTAATTTTATTATTTTGCACATGGATATCCATTTTTCCCAGAACTATTTGTTGAAAAGACTGTCCTTCCTCTGTGGAATGGTTTCAGTGCCTTTGTAATGACTGATAAAGAAAGTTTCTTGACATTTCCTAGATTTTTACCTCAATTGGGAGCACTGAATCCATTTATATTTAAAGTACAGTGGCGCCTTGGTCCATGAACTTAAATCATATCATGATTCTGGAAAAGATGACCACATCCATGTCAGTGTGGGAAAGATGGTTGCAGTCATTTTCGTCACCCAACGCAGAATTCACAAACAAAAACAAAATTTTGCCAAATGTTTCTGTGTGTAAACCACGTTGTTCGCAAACAAAAGCATTCATGAACCAAGGTATCTCTGTAAGTACTTTAAAAAAATATTTGCGTATGTAATTACCTTTGCTGGTACTCTTCTTATCTACAAGGTGCATCTGGATCTAGGATTTGAGTTGCCATCTAAAGTCCTTTCTTTTCAGATTCCATTTAGTACATCTTATAGGAAAGATTTTCTAATCATGTAAAATTTCCTGTTCTTTAAACATTGAAAATGTCTTAATTTCTTTCTTGTTTTTGAAGAATAGTTTTTCTTAATTTAGAATATTTTATTTTTCAACTTTGACTATGTCTCCCCAAATCACCTGCAAAATTAAACTATTGCCTGTAACTGTTTTTGGCAAATATTCCTAAGACTTAGGCTGAGTTAGATCTGATTCAGGTTAAATAAACACAACTTGACACTTGAGTTCTTCAGGGAATTAAAGGACCATTCAAATAATAACATTTCTCTTGGAATGATGTTTCAAAAGTCCTACATTGCTGCTCCAGCTCTGGTGTCCTTGTGGCTGCCAGACTGCTGGCACTCACGGTAAATGTGGGCTTTCAGTTTTTGAGGCATCATGGATACTGCAAAGGGGACGGTAATGGGAATAGAGCAAGTTAAAACACCACAAAGTTCTCTGCTTGTACTGAAACAGCTGTTTGTTGTGAAAAACTGCTATCCTGACTGCTGTGAGTTTTTACCTAGTATCTAGGATTCAGAAAATATTTATTCTCACAAGTTTTGTGAGTTTTCTCATTGCTTTTAAAGAGAAAAGAATTTTTGGAGATCTTAATTCTGTCATTTTTACTGTCATCACTCTTTCTGCTAGTGAATCTTAATGTATTTTATATATCATGATGGCCGATTAGAAGGGCAGTTCAGGGCTGGGGATTTAGCTCAGTGGTTCCACTGCCTGCCTCGCAAGCACAAGGTCCTGAGTTCAATCTCGGGAACCCCAAACCAAAAACCAAACCCCAAACCAAAAACAAAACAAAAAGCAAAACACCAAGAAGGGCAGGCAGTTCAAGTGCCAATTCTCCTGTCCACTTGTGGGAAGGAGAATACTAAAGTATGTTGAAGGTTTTTCACAATCACTCTTTTCTGAAGATTCCAACTTCCTTTGGAAGCTACCTACTGGAATTCAGCAAGATTATCTTCACCTTGTTTGTTTACCACATCCTATTATATAGGTAAACTACACTCCTGTACATTTGTATTTTTGCCTCTCCATCTTCCTCCATAGAGTCTTTGTGGTTAAACTTTTCATGGTAGAAGATAAATCATTCCCTTGAGGTAGTCAGGCCTAGGGACAGCTGTGTGTGTAGGCTTTCTCTCCAACATTCAAGTGGGAAAGCTAGTTAGAAGGAAGTGGGTTTAACTATTTGTATCCATGATGATAACAAGTTGATACCCTCTAGTCCTTTTATAAAATAGTTTCTACACTAATGAAAACAAATAAAATACATGTAGTTCATTTCTTTTATTCTTATATCTCTAGTACTTTTCTTATATAAGTGCAACAGTCCTACTATGACCTATTAGGAATACTCATTTTAGTATACAATCAGTCAACAAATTATGTGATGCACCTGGTTAATTATTATTTTTCAGCAAAAATACCTCTATAGGGGTATGGTGATTAATTGTTTAGGCCACTATAATTCCTGAATTTCACAGCTCTCCTATTCTTTCTGGCCAAAGAATGTTAAGTGAAACAATTTTGAAGTTCATACCATTTCCAAGTAAGCAACAGGGAATGCTAGGTAATGCCCATTGGTAATTTCCCTCTCATCTTCATTGCTTTGCTGATATTGCAGAGACATCTTCAGATACTAATTTGAAATCCTGAGATTGTGAGTACATTTTCCTCTCAAAAAATTCCATCTCCAATCAAATGTGCAATATATAATTTTAAAAATATATTGCACAAATTTACTTTTCAGAGTCCAGAGATTCCTGGTTAATTATTGAAGTTAGAGAGAGTGACAAGACTTGCCTATTTACTGTCATCTTGTTTCCTCTTTGTACATAAGCAGACATATTTAACATGTAGCTTGATACTCTCAGTTATATGGGGAGGGTGGGAACACTGACAGCTGCTCAGAACTGCTGCGAGGGTGGACGGCTGGATGCAGGTGCATGGACTGTCTCAATTTGACAGGCTTTAAGGTTTGCATTATCTCTAGTGATATCCAGTAGACTATCCAATGAAATTCTTTAGAACAACAGAAGCAACAGTTATATATATTGACCAGGGAATATATTCCATAATTTCACCCAGATATATAAATGTAGATAAAACATCTGTAACATATTATTTTTGTGATCTTTATGATCACAGTGTCACAGTGTATATAAATTATGGACCTGACATTGTGATATTTTGTTAGATGCACAATTTTCTTTTGGCTTATACCTAATCTGTATATTACATAAAGATCAGAACTCTTAAGATTTTGTGATTTCCTGCAAGAAGGGTATAAGAGATAGGTAATAACCAATAGTTTGATGAATTATCCTTCTGGTTATACTTTAAGGCTCTAGAATGTTAGTGTCTCTGATTTTGAGATTCTATCCTCAGTATCCAATGATCTGGGACCAGTTCCACTTCACTGGTAATCAGACCTTGGAAAATCACTTAAGTTTTCTGAATCTTCCTTTTCTTAGCTTTAATTGAAATTAAACATTTCTGCTCTGGCAATTATCACAAGCTAGCTTTGTGAACTAACTGATAAGAACACATGTGAAAGTAGCTTGGAAATGACTGAAATGATTGTTAGAGGCAGGCAAGAATGAAAACTTTTCTCCTTGCCGAGTTCTAACTTGTAGACAGAATTACTAGTGAAATGCAGGCTTAAAGTATCATCTTTTTAGGAAAATAAATAATCAAAAGAATACAGGGACTTGAGAAATACAGATGTGAGACTATGTCTTAGTTTTGAAACCAAAATAATTCCTAGCCTGAATGAAAATCTCCATATTTCCAAAGTGAACTAACCACGGTATGCAGTTTTCCGGCCTATCCTCTGCAAGTTAAGCCTGTTTCTTGAAGGCAGGAGGAAGTAGAACACAGAGAACAGCAGGCCTTCCTGCTGAAAGGATCAGGCACTCCCCAGATGAGTTAGTGCTGGAGATGAAATGCAAACGTGAGCTCCGGGGTGGGAGAAGCACCATCTTGCATGAGCACAGAATTATCAGAAAGTTAGATATGAGGCCACAGGTGAGCAGTGACCTATAAGTGACCCTTAAGTAGGAAAACGGGCTTTGGTGGAAGTCAGGCCCTCCCAAAACAGACTTTACCTCCCCTTCCTGTGGAAAAAGAATAAATAAAGGAAGTAAGATTGGGAGTATAGACTTCATCATTCTACAGAGTGAGAAGAGATCAGAACTCTGTATATGGATTTATGAGAAAGAGCATGAGTTTCTCCTCTCACCCAACCATGGCAATAAGAAATACAAACAGAGTAAGGTTTGCCTGTATAGGGTTTGTCTCACTGAAAAGTCCAAGAAAACTGGTTATATGAGATGTGTTAAGCAGCCATCTCATTTTATAGGTAAAAAGGGCCTTGTTTGGCTAGTTGATGTTAGTTGACTAACTCTTAGAAAGAGGAGTAGGTCCAGAAAACTGTGACCAACAGGAAAGTGGGGCTTTGGTGGGGGACCTAGGTAAAAGAGAGCAGTACTCCAGCACTTGGTACTCTAGGGATTGGGGAAACATGCTCTGAAATTGCAGAGAGGAGAGCATAATGGATGTGAAGGAAATGAACATAATTAAGTTTATAATAACTTTCTGTAAATATTAAATTATAACTATGATTTACATTAATGTTGGGCCCTCAGACATGTTCAAACTGTGGTCTGTGGACCACTTGCTCCCTTTTAAAAAAGTGGTATAATAAAAAATATTTTAAAAGGAAGTTTTGCTGCTTATATACCCTAACTATATTATATATTTTCTGTGCAGCCTGAGAGAATTCCTCTTTATTCAATGTGGCCCAGGCAAGCCAAAAGGTTGAATATCCATGACTGACAATCAAGATAGAATTAACCAATGGGCATGATTTTAATCATGTAAAGAAGGAATAAGTATTTCTTTCTCACCGCCCTCCTCACCGCTCATTTTCTTCTCCGTTGTGTCGATATTTCGGTTCTAATGATGGAAATAGTGATCAGGGTTCCATGTGGGAAGCACCACTGTCAGTCCATATGTTACAGGGGCCGGCCCCTCCCAAGGACCATGAGCAATCTCTCACTCAGGCCTGGCCAGCTGAACATTTCATTTCCCTGACCCCAAGAATTGGTTCAGGGAAGGACAAGTGACCCAACCCAAGCAAATGACATCCTTTCTTGTACCTCTTGAAAATGAAAATCCTCTTTGGTAAGAGTTTGGGCTGAGATGGTATGATATAAACCTACAGCTGCAGATGGTCATGAGGAAGAAGTTGGTTTGAGAATAAAACCAGCTCAAAGGAAAATGAAGCTGAAAGCAAGAGAGAAACATGATGTTTTTAGCATCTTAATTAGGCATGTCCAAGGTCAGCATCTCACTACAATTCTTTAGTTACATGGACCAATAAATTTCATGCTCTCCTTTTCCTTGTTTAAAGGAGTTTAAATATGGTTTCCATAAGTTGAAGTCAAAAGAATCTGAGTAATATCCTTTCTCTTTCTCCTTGGTACCTCTAGTACATTACCCATGAGTAACATTTCTCTTTTCTCCCCTTCCTCTTTTTTCCTCTTGTATTATTTAAGGTCCTCTAGAAGAACCAAATTGATAGAAAATATGTGCAAGGGGATTTATTAGGTAAGATTACAGGATCAGACTCAAGAGAGTCCACAATGGCTGTCTGTACACCGGAGACCCAGAAGACAAAGTAGCTGCTTAGCTCAACAACATGGAAGATACAGAACAAGGGGGATCAAGAATGCAGCATCAGTTCAAGGTCAAAGGGCTGGAAGCTCACTGGGGAGTCACCAGGCCTAGTCTGCCTTAGAAGGCTGAAGGAACTGGAGACCCATGTACAAAGGTGACTACACCAAAGGGCATACCAGCTCAGAAAGACTGGAGCTGTTCAAATCGGCACACTTCTTTCTTCCTTCTCTTTTTATTCCATCCAGGTTACAAGCCTGTTTGTGCCACCCACAGCTGAGGTGGGTCCTTCCCACTCACTTTGCTGGCCAATATGGTATACACAGAATGGTGCTTTATTAACCTGCCAGGCATCTTTTAATGCTTTCAAATTGACATGATTAATGACCACATCTTTTTATTTCTAACCTGACAATAAATCCAGAATAATATATCCTAGGCCAAATAATTAAGCAGGGACTTACATCATGTTATCTAAGGCCAGGTGAGTGTTCTATTTTTCCTACTATATTTACATGTAGTTTCTCCGTATGGTTATAGCAGTGGGGGTGAATCTATGGCATGTGTGGTGCAGCGGGCATGCAGGGCTCTGCTGGCAGGTGAACCAAGTTGCCCCACCATCACTCCAATAGGTAAGCATCAGATAACAGCACACACAGCAATAAATAAGTGGGGTTTGGGTTGCAGTTTGGGGACTCAGTCTCTAAAAGGTTTGCCATCACTGTATGCTATGGTAATAACACAGTAAAAAGATTTTTTGCACTTTGTTACGTGACAAATTCCTTGAAAGGTGTGGCTGATAACAACAGCAATTATAACTTTTGATGTCTGACAGGAATTTGGGCAGAAATCAACTGGATATTTTTTCTTCTCTGTGTGGCATCTACTAGAGTCACTCAAAGACATTCAGCTGATTGCTCACCTGGTTTGAACAATCCAGGATGGTGTCCCACCCCATTTTGTGTTGTTACAACAGAATACCACAGAGTAAGTAATTTATAAAAAGCAGATATTTATTTCTCACAATTTGGGAGGCTAGAAAGTGCAGTATCAAGGTACTGATGCCTGGAGGGTGCCTTCCAGCTATGTTATTCTATGGTGGAATGTGAAATGATGGAGGGAGGGAAGAGGAGAGGACAGGAGAGGAAGGAGAGGAGAGGAGAGAGGGGAGGGGAGAGGAAAGGAGAGGAGATCAAGCTTGAAGCCTTGAGCCCTTTCGTAAGCAGTGGTAATCCATTCAAAAGGGTGGAACTTTTATGTCCTGTCTCCCAAAGGTCCCAGCTCTCAGTATTGTTGTATTAGGGGTTAAGCTTCCAGCACATGAATGTTGAAGGACCATAGCACTTATTTAGTTCTTATTTAGTTTTTATTGGGTTCTTATTTGGTTGCAGGGTTTTTAAACTTTTTTTCTCTTGGTGTTCAAGGCTTCATGAGTGATAATTCCAAGAGATTTTGTGTGTAGGCTGCAAAGCCTCCTATAACCTTTATTCAATATGTCATTTTCACCTCCTCCTATCAGTTGAACCAGTTACAAAAGCCAATCAGATGGAATCTAAAGCCAGCCTCAAGGGGGGAAAGAATTAGATAATTTGACTCATCTTTTATTGAAAGGAGTAGCCAGCAAGATTTGCTGGGATCTTTAATATATCACAGGTGATGTGCAGTTGAAAGACCTTGAACTTTGCAGTTAGACAAAGCTAAGAAAAGCTTCGTCATTCCCTCACTGTGGTTACCTCACCTCAATTCATAAAAAAAGATAATAAAAACCTATCTCATAAAGTTTTGAGAATCAAGTGAAACAGTTTGTAAGTGGTGTTTTGGACAGTGCCTGGCTTCTCATAGTAGTCATTCAAGTTGTTTGACCTCTTTAGAGAGAGTTGTCTTTTGATTATGTAAATTCTCTCTTTGTTAGGAGTAGAGCTCCTCTGAATTGTGACAAATTATTAAATGTACTGAGATAGATAGTGTCTCCTGATAACTCCTACTGTTTGGAGGCATTTTGGATGGTCAAAAGCTAATTCATGAATGCTGCCTACTTCATCTTGATTCCAGACCTAATATTGCTGTTGTTAATAATTTTTAGGATTTTTGCAGATAATATCAATCTGCCTGGGGCCAAAATCATTTCTTTGTAGAGGAATAGTATCATCAAAAGGTGGTATGTTCAGCATGATGCTGCAGTGCTGCAGTTCTTATTCAGGACAGGGTTTCTCTATGCACCATTGCCCTTGTCACCAACTGCACGTGATTCCCTCATGGGCTGTTTTTGAAGGGAATTGGAAAATCCAGTTGAAAGCTAAACCACTCATCTGTGTTGCAAACCCATCGATGACATCTAGGATCCCCAGGTTGCCTCAGAATTCCCCTGCCTACATTGTGAAGTCCCTTCATCTAGAGTCATAAACCCCCTTCTTTTATGTCATTCTAATAATAAATTGTCAGTATATGCTGCCTGTCGGTGATGGAAATAAATTTTATAGTACAGCATAATGGGAAAAAAGAAGAGGTAGGCTTCATACCCATACTCAGAATTACTGGGCCCCAAACCATTACTGCTGAATCCATAGCTACATGTGTGGGTTTACACATGGCATATGAATTCCTAAATGCTGCTGCTGAAAGTTATGTACAGAGGGTGGTTTTTAACAAATTATGAATCTTTTCTAGTATAAGCCTTAATATTTTGTTCAGTGTAATATATGGGGTCTCAATTGCTTGAGAGAAACAGTGACTTTTAAATGCTTCTCACTTAAATCTTTGTAAATGGTCATTCTTTTATTTTCTTTGTTAAAATAGCTGTGCTTTTACTTCTTTAAGTCATCTCGTGTTGCAGTTTTGAGGCAATCTGGAATGTGGGTTTGCAAGGTCAGCCCCAGTAACTGGCCAGCTGTGAGTGTTACACAGATATCATGCTCTGTTGCTGTGGGAAAACAGAAACCCTTCACACCACTAATGATCACTATGTAGGATTCAATAAATTTGAAGAAAAAATGTTTTTTAATTATAGTTGTTGAAAGCCCACTATATTTCTTTTAAAGATTTTTTTCACTTCAAGTATTGGAATAAATATGACAAGGAAAGATGATAAATTATTATTTAAACAGTTGATAATAATGCAAATTAAATTCACAAATAGATTTTTAAACAAGTTAATATATATCTTACCTTTCTCACTTTGAATTTTAAGATTAATCTAGCTAAGGATATAGCTTTAGAAGACACATATTATGTTGAAATTTTCAATCATTTACCAATTGATATATTATCATATTGTTTTTCTGATAATTCTGGCATTGGGCCTGGGATGTAGCTCAGTGGCAATGCACCTGCCTGGCAAGCGCAAGGTTCTGAGTTTGATCCCAGGTACCAGAAAAAAAAAAAATATATATATATATATATAATTCTGGCATTAAACTGAATTTCTAGGAGAGAAAATATCAGATATTTTTTTCTGCTTCATTAAATGTTTCATATTCACTAGCAAGTCATTTGAAGTGTGTTTGCTCTACTATGTATGAGTATAAGATCTCTTATTTCTTTTATAGAATAAGAATTAACATTTCTTTAGAAATGTCAGTTGGATAATATCAGGGTAGTGCTTTGAATTCCTCCAAAACATATACACTGCTCCCTTAATTCAAGTAAATAAGTCTTGTGGTACGCACATAATAAAATATGTTCCATTGTAATTAGTTTAAAACAATCCAATTATTGATTATATCATAAGTCCTCTTAACCAAACTATCTTCCCCTTCTACTTTCTCAACATTCCCACCTGTCACTTCTTTTTTCTGCTTGGGTACATTTTATCATACAGACATGATGCATATTAATATACTAATTAAAAAACAGTCACTTGGAGCCAATTAAAGCAAGCAAAGGACAGAATTTGTAGGGTGAGTGAAATGGCACATAAAATATTGCACTTCACAATATCGTGACTTACACACATTTTACTTTCTTAATGAGTGAAAGTAGAAAATCTGGAAAGCATTTGTCTTGAAATAGAGCAATAACTGCTCTCAACTTAAAAAATGTTGCTCAACTATTACTGTTGAGAAGCCATGAATATCATATTGTGATATGAGACATCCTGGTTGCAAGAATTAATATTCTCACGCTTGATTTCAAATTGCTTAGACTAGGATCCCAGCATTAATGCACATCATTATAAAGCCACAGTTGGAATATAGAATATGATTTACTAATAGTAAATGTTTAACATTTCCACTCAACTCTTTGTAATTATTATTACATGAGTGAAGGAAATGCAGCAAACTATTGTGTAAAGTTGTTTCACCTAAAAGGAAAATTTGCAATATAAAGAGGAAATCTGAAAATAATCACCCATTTGTATAGCTGATCTTTCAAATGAAAAGCATGTTTTGGCTGCACAATTAAAATGTATTTTTAAAATCTCATTACCACCAAAAGAGCAGGTGCAGTCAGAATAAGTTTATTAACATTTCCACCTGTGTTTCTATCATGGCATTTAAAAAAAAAAAGAGGAAACAGTTCCAGAACCTACTTTTGTATTGCATTGATCTCCCTAAATTTTTCAAGTTACTGTTAAATAGGTCTGAAAGTTAAAGTGTTTACTCATTCTTTTTTGTTTTTCTTAAAGTGGGAGTCAGATTACAGTAGATAAATGACTTTCACACTTGGAGTGCATGTTCTCATGGTAGTAGCACTGTAATTTTAATTTCTGAACTGTTGGAAAAGCATGGAGCTTGGCAAGATGTTAATAATTTCTTTCCTGGCTTATAAGATAAATTTGGTCATGGAAAAGTATTCATATCCGGACTATCTCAGATATTTGTCATCATCTTTCTTTTTTTTTTTTCATTTCAGTAGTGATTCATTATTATTACAAAGTGTGAAAATTTTCATTCAAGAGTGACTTTATCCAAGACTTTATCTAATAGAACAGCTGGTACCCTTGTACAGATTGACCCTGAACCATAAAAAAGTTTGTAGTCCTTGCAGTTACCATTGTTATAAACAGAGAAGTCTGAATTGTTTGTTTTAACCATTTAACTCATCTTCTACTGTTATAGATGGTGAAAGATTTCACATAAGCTGAAGATAGACTTTTCCCATAGACCAGCTGAGTTTTAAATTACACACTTGGTGTAGCCACATTTTTTAACTATCCAAAATTCTTTCAAATCATGCAGTTTATAATTTTATTTATATGTCTCTGCTTTAGATAATTCTACTGTTTAGCCCAAAGCCTGAACAGCTTTGAAATTTTAATCTTGTTAGTTCTAGAAGATAAACCTAACAGTGTACTGGAAGGACTGAGCCAAGTTTGCTGGTAGTGTATGGATATTTTTGACTCGGAACAGAATCATATACTGCCTGCAATTGTCTTGAGCTTGCAGGTGCATTGTGGGAATGTAACCCACCACTGGAATCACACAAGTCCCTTGCTTCAAGTCTTTTGGTCACATAGTAAGAAATTAACAATGCTGTATTTGTTTCCTTTTTAATATTTCTCATATTTCTTATCCTCATTCTGTAGGAATGCATTCTAATCCAAGGACACATTCTCATACATTCAGTAATCCTTGTGCTCCAAAATGATTCACATGAAAATTCAAAATCAGATGGTTTCATGTGTTCCAGCTAAGCTTTGGCTAAAACAGGCGTCATCCTTGAACTTGTCATCTGCTGAGGTATTGAATTCCCTATTTCACTCAATTACATGATCTTAAGAATGTGGCCATTTGCCATTTCTGTCCCAACTTTGAACACATGTTTTTGCCTCTAACTGTTCAGATTTAGGATTCCCTCAATAATAAATGACCTTATAATAATAATAATAATAAATAATAAAAAGTAAATCATTTAACAAGCTACCTAAATAATATATAAAAATGTTGTTTGTGCTTACAAATCCAGTATTACTGATACAAACTTCCTGCCAGTAACAATTTTTAACTCTTTAGAGCATGCAGCTCCAATATCTGTGATATAAATTAATTATTTAAAGTGTTAAATATTCTCTTAGTTGTAAGAAAAATGCTTATTTACTGAAGTTGTTTTCAGGCTTATATGTTGCTAGAAAATCAGCTATTATTTTCTTCTAATTTAAAACAAGATCCTGATGTAGGGTATTGTAATTGTACAACATTTATTTTCAGATTTGTATTACTCAGTTTTCTTCTAAAATTAAACAGATATTAGGTTTAAAGACATAATTAAATGATTGAATCAGATTAAGCATATATTTGTGTCTTCTGTTAGACTAAAAACTCATTAAGGGAACAGATTATTTGCTACTTTTTCCTCAGATGCAGAAATGACTAAGAAAGGCTTTGGTATTTTGCAGGTGCTCATTAAATGTTGCTGACTTGATTTGAATCTTTATTTTGCCAGAAGCAAAATACTGATTCTATTTTGACCCCACACAACCTCTGACTAAAAAATAAAATATAAGATTATACCTACATCTAACTCATAACTTTTCTAGTTTTCAGATCGCTTTCACAACGTTGTATCATTTAATCCCTTCGGGGTGGTGGGTATACTAAATCTTATCAGCCTATTTTCCTTACTCATAGCCATATTCCTGGTAAGTTAATGACACAGCAGGGACTGGAAACTAGTTGTTTCTTTTTTAAAGTTTTTCCATGTGTAAGCCTTTTAATTGGTACTTATTCATACTTACTCACTGTTTATGAAAACTGTTATACAGGATGGTTTAGGTTGCCTCTTTGTAGAAAAATATTCCTTACCTCAGGTTTGGTTTGAGTGTATCCTCCAAAGTTCATGGGTCAGAAGCCTAGTCCTCAATCCCATGTGTTGAGAGGTATAAACTTTAAGAGGTAATTAGGTCGTGAGGGCATGGGTTCACATTATTGTTGTGCAAGAGTGAGCTTGTTATGAAAGTGAGTTTGGCCCATTCTTGTTCTCTTTAGCTCTCTTGCCTTCAGCCATGGGATGATGCAGCAGAGAGACCTTTGCCAGATCCAGCCCCTTGAACTTGGACTCCTTACCCTCTACCTGTAAGAAATATACTTTATTATTTTTGTTTTTTAATAAATTACTTGGTAAAGTAAAGCAGGGAAAGGAAAAATTATGAGAAATGGCAAAATGGAAACAAAGTCTTTGTAAATAGGGAAGAGTGGAGGGGGTGAAGGGAGAGCAGGGAATGGGGAAACAATAAGAACCAAGATACTTCATGTAAAGGTACAAGTTCCCAATGAGAAATGTAAATGCATTGTATACCTAAAATGTACCAATAAAAGAATTTAAGGAAAAAAAATAAATTACTTGGTATCAGATATTCTGTGATAGCAGCACAACAGGACATTAGACAAGCTTAGAGATGAAGAAAACTGAACAGACCATTGCTCCCACTTTACCAAAAAGAAAGGATGACAATGTGACAGTTAAGTTGGGTTGTCAATTTGATTGCCCTGAGTGCTGCCCAGGTGATTGATTAGTAGAGTGCACTCTGGATGTGTTTGTTGGCCATGGAGGTGTAATTTTGGGTACTACATCTGGTTTCTGGCCACTTCCACTGTGGTGCGTTTCCCCTGTGCTCCCCTTCTCAGTCACCATGAAGTGCCCTTCCACCACGATATTCTTGCATAGAGACAACCACTTGTGAATTAAAACCTCTGAAATGGCAAGCCAAAACAAATCTCTCTTTCTTTAAATTGAGAGTGTTGTGTATTTTTTTCCAGAGCAGGAGAGCTAACTAATAGAGACAAGTGAGAAATAATGACTTTTCTTGAGTCCATGAGAGAACTGAGGTTGTAGGGCAAACAGTATAAAGCCTGGGAAGAAAAAAGACCTACAAAGAAGGTGTTGCCAAATTCCAGTGGGGAAAAAAAGACATCATGTTAAGTGTAAGATAGACAAGAATTATAGCAGATTTCTCAGTAGAAACAATGCAAATAAGAAAACATAAGAATGCTGTCTTTAAAGTGCCAAAAGGGCTGGTTCCACACTACAAAGACGCAGAGGACATCAGACCACCAGACCAAGGTACTGAGTCCCGCTGCTCCTGGCGCAGAGGTAGGGGCTTCTGAGCCACCATCCCACTGCTCCTGGTCCAGAGGAAGGGGCTTCCTGGTCACCATCCCTCCCGCTGCTCCCAGCCCACAGGAAAGGGTTTTTGGGTCACCATCTCTATCGTTGCTCCCGGCCCCTGTCCCACCTCTCCCAGCTCAGAGGAGGTAATCTGTGCAGATGCTAACAGCCCCCTGCCCCAGTCAAAATGAGAAAACACATAAGTAAGTCTCAAAACCAGACTTCCAGATCACCTACAGCAACCCCAAAGGGAAATGAGATGGAACACTCTGATACTCAACCACCTGGACCCACTGAACTGGCAGCCAAAGGGGATCTGGAAAAAATGAGATCAGAAATATTTCCTCAGATAACAGGAGAAATTGTGCCCCTAGTGCAAGACATGATTAATAAATCTAGAGAGGAGCTCAGGAACATGATGGAAGCCCAACATAAGAAACAAATGGAATCCATAAAACAGATGCAAATAGATTTCCAGGACATGAAAAACTCCAGTGAAAGCCTGCACAGCAGAATGAGCCAATGTGAGGACAGAATTTCAGATATAGAAGATAAGATTGCAATTAGTGACCAGGAAAAGAAAAATTGCTTCAAAATTATAAGGGAACATGAGAAATCAATCCAGCAGCTGCTAGATCATGCAAAGAAGAATAACATAAGACTGATTGGGCTCAATGAAGAAACAGGAGAGAGTACAGATGACATAAAAAAAAATCTCTTCACAGAAATAATGGCAGAAAACTTCCCAAGCAGGGGAAAAGAACTTGACATACAGATAAGTGAGGCATATAGGACTCCAAATAGCCTTGATCAAAAAAAAATCTACACATAGGCATATAATTGTGAAGATTCCAGAAACACAACAGAAGAACAAAGTTCTCCAAGCAGTCAGAGAAAAGAAACAAATCACATACAAAGGAAAGTCCATCAGAATCACAGCAGACTTCTCAACACAAACCATCAAGGCAAGAAGAGCTTGGAGTGACATATTCCAAGCCCTAAAAGAAAACAGCCTCCAACCCAGATTGATGTACCCTGCAAAACTATCTTTCAAAATTGATGGAGAAATAAGATACTTTCATGACAAAGAGCACCTTAGGAACTTCGTGAATACCAAACCAGCACTCCAAAGAATTTTACACAATATCCTAGGAACAGACATTGAGGATCACAGCCCCAGGAAGCAAAGCAGAATGAACCCATCTCACATGACAAGAAATTAAATGTCAAGGGGGAGAACCCAACAAAAAGAAAAAGTCATGGCAATGACAAGTCAATATGTTTCAATTATAACCATCAACATTAATGGTCTCAATTCACAAATCAAAAGAAATAGACTGGCAGAATAGGTCAAGAAGCAAAATCCAACAATATGCTGCATAAAAGAAACACACCAAATTCAAAAGGAAACTCATAGACTGAAACTTAAAGGGTGGAAAACAATACTGCATGTGACAGGAACCTGAAAAAAAGCAGGAGTAGCTATCCTCTTTGCAGATCAAGTAGATTTCAAACCAACACTGATTAAGAGAGACAAAGAAGGACACTACATCCTTGTACAGGGAAGAATCCAAGAGGAAGAGATGACAATCATAAATATCTATGCACCAAACACTAGTGCACCCAACTATATAAAACAAATACTAATGGACATGAAAAGTCATATATGCACTAATACAATTGTAGTGGGGGACCTCAACACCCCACTGTCACAAATAGATAGATCAACTAGACTAAAAATAAGTAATGAAATACTAGAACTCAATTGAACTCTTGAACAAATGAACTTAACAGATGTTTACAGAGTCTTCCACCCCACAAAATCAGAATACACATTCTTCTCAGCTGCACATGGGTCATTCTCCAAAATAGACCACATACTCACATATAGAACATGTTCAAGTAAGTGCAAAGGAATTGAAGTTATCCCCTGTATATTATTAGACCATAGTGTGATGAAATTGGAGATCCATAGCAAAAGAAACTCAAAAAATTTCATAAACACATCAAATTGAACAACACACTTCTGAATAACCAATGGGTCACAGAGGAAATTAAAGAAGAAATCAGACAGTTCCTTCAATTAAATGACAATGACAATACAACATATCGGAATCTATGGGACACAATGAAAGCAGTCTTATGAGGGAGATTCATAGAAGTGAATATGCATATTAGGAAAACAGAACGAGCCCAATTAAACAACCTGATGCTGAACCTCAAGCTTCTAGAAAAAGAAGAGGAGGACAACCCCAAAGCTCATACAAGGGAGGAAATTATAAAGATCAGAGGAGAAATCAATGCAATGGAGACTAAGAGAATGATACAAAAAATCAATGAAGCCAAGAGTTGGTTCTTTGAAAGAATCAACAAAATTGACAAACCTTTAGCCAACCTTGTCAGAAAAAGGAAGGAAAAGGCCGAAATCCATGCAATTAGGAATGAAAAGGGTGAAATTACAGCAGACCCAGCAGAAATCCAGAGGATCATCAATACTACTTCCAGAACCTATATACCAATAAGATGGACAACACAGAAGAAATGGACAGATTCCTACATACATATGAATTACCAAAGTTGAATGAAGAAGACCTAAAAATTCTGAACAACCCAATATCAACCAATGAAATTGAAAATGTAATTAAAAACTTATCAACTAAGAAAAGCCAAGGCCCTGATGGCTTCACTGCTCAATTCTACAAGACATTTAGAGAGGAACTGCTGCCACTACTGTTTAAACTCTTCAGTGAAATTGAAAGGGAAGCAATACTCCCAAATTCATTCCTGGAAGCAAGCATCACCTTGATCCCCAAATCAGAGAAAGACCCAACTGAAAAAGAGAACTATAGGCCAATCTCACTAATGAACATAGATGGAAAAAACCTTAATAAGATGCTGGCAAACAGAATGCATAAGATCATCAAGAAGATCATACACCCTGATCAAGTGGGATTCATCCCAGGGATGCAGGGATGGTTCAATATATGAAAATCAATCAATGTAATACACTATATCAATAGAGCCAAGGACAAAATCCATATGATTATCTCCATAGACACAGAAAAAGCATTTGACAAAATCCAACATGCATTTATGATAAAAACCCTACAAAAAATTGGAATAGATGGTCTCTACCTCAAACTGATAGAAGCCATCTATGAAAACCCCACAGCCAATATCATACTAAATGGTCAAAACCTGAAATCCTTCCCACTAAAATCAGGAACAAGACAAGGATGTCCACTATCACCACTTTTGTTCAATATAGTTCTGGAAACATTAACCACGGCAATTAGACAAGAGAAAGAAATAAAAGGAATAAAGATAGGAAATGAAGAAGTCAAAGTGTCATTATTTGCAGATGACATGATACTCTATATAGAAGACCCCAAGAACTCCACCAAAAGTCTTCTGGACTTAATAACCAAATTCAGTCAAGTAGCTGGTTACAAGTTCAACACACAAAAATCAATAACTTTCCTCTACACGAATGACAGACTCACTGAGAGAGAAATAGGGCAAATAATTCCTTTCACAATAGCATCCAAAAAACTGAAATACCTAGGAATCATCCTAATGAAAAAAATCAAAGACCTCTTCTCTGAAACTATGGCACTCTGAAAAGAGAGATTGAAGATGATATCAGAAAATGGACAGACATCCCCTGCTCCTGGGTAGGAAGGATTAATATAGTGAAAATGGCCATACTTCCAAAACTGCTATATAGATTTAATGCAATTCCAATTGAAATCCCAGCAGCATACTTCATAGACCTTGAGAAAACAATCCAAAAATTCAATTGGAACAAGAAGAGACCCAGAATAGCAAAAGCAATTCTAGGTAACAGAGACATGGCAGGGGGTATCACAATCCCCAACCTGCAACTCTACTACAAAGCTACTGTGATAAAAACAGCATGGTACTGGCAAAGAAACAGACTTGTGGACCAATGGAACAGATTGGAAGATGCAGAAACAACACCAGACACACTCAGCCATCTCATCTTAGATAAAGGAGCCAAACAGCCTCACTGGAGGAAAGATAGCCTCTTTAATAAATGGTGCTGGAAAAATTGAGCTTCAACTTGCCAAAGATTAAAACTAGACCTATATCTCTCACCATGCACTAAACTAAAATCAAAATGGATTAAAGATCTAAATATTAAAATAGAAACTCTGAACCAGTTGGAACAGAGGTTAGATAGAACCCTTGAAGACATCGGTGTAGGAAAAGATTTTATGAACAAAACCTCAGTTGCCCACGAACTAGCACAAACAATCAACAAATGGTATCTCTTATTAAAAGGCTTCTGCACAGCAAGAGAAACCACCAGCAGTGTGAAGAGACAATCCACAATGTGGGAAAAAATCTTCACCTGCTCTTCCTCAGACAAAGGTCTACTATCTCGAATCTATAAAGAACTTGAAAAGATCGGACCTCCCAAATTTAAAGACCCAATCCCAAAATGGGCATCTGAAATGAACAGACATTTCTCAGACAGAGAAGTAGAAATAGCAAATAAATACATGAGAAAATGTTCAACATCACTGGTCATTCGAGAGATGCAAATGAAAACAATGCTGAGATTCCACTTCACTCCAGAAGGAATGGCTGCTATCATGAAATCAACCAATAACAAATGCTGGCGAGGCTGTCGGGAAGGAGGAACTCTGCTCCACTGCTGGTGAGAGTGTAGACTGTGGAAATCAGTATGGAGATAACTCAAAGAACTAGGACTGGAAGTCGCATTTGACCCCGCTATTCCACTGCTGGGGATCTTCCCCAAAGAATTAAAAGAATCATACCACAGTGATATATGTGTGCCCATGTTCATAGCAGCACAGTTTTTAATAGCTAAAACTTGGAAACAGCCCAAATGCCCATCAACTGGAGACTGGATCAAGAAAATGTGGTTTTTTTTTTATAAAATGGAGTACTACTCAGCCATAAAAAATGAGAAATTAGAGACATTTACAGCTAAGTGGATGCACACTGAGGCTATACTCTTAAGTGAAATAAGTAGGACATACATGAATAAATACTGAATAGTTTCTCTGGTGTGAGAAACTGAAAGTGTAAATAAGTACTGAATGTCTAATACATAATGTGAAATAGGAAGAAAAGGGGCAAAGGGGAAGGAAGTGGGAGGGTTAAGGGAAAGGATAGAAGGGAATGGGCTTAATATGAAAAAATGGAAAAATAGGAACAAACTCTTTATCAATAGGGAGGACTGGAGGGGTTGAAGCGAGAGCTGGGCAAGGGTGATAAATAAGAACCAAGAGAGTCTATGTATAGGTGTAAATCTCCAATGATGAATGCCATTATATTGTAAACCTAAAATGTACCATTGATTAGAATGTATAATCGATAATGCAAAATAGGAAGGAAAGGTCCAAAGGCGTAGGGGTAGTGGGAGGGGCAGGGGAAAGGAAAGAAGGGAAAGGAAAAATGATGAGAAATGGAAAATATGGAAATAAAGTCTTTGTAAATAGGGAAGGGTGGAGGGGGTGAAGGGAGGGCTAGGAATGGGGAAAAAATAAGAACCAAGATGCATTATGTAAAGGTACAATTCCCAATGAGAAATGTAATTGTGTTGTATACCTACAATGTACCAATAAAAGAATTTAATAATAAAAAAAAAAGGTGCCAAAAGGAAAACAGTGCACAACTGATTTATACCCAGTGAAAATACTCTTTGGAAGTGGAGCAGGAATACTTCATCAGAGAGACAAAAATGGAGAGAACTCATTTCCACAGACCTACTCTACAAGAAAAGTCAAAGAAGTTCTTTAGGTAGAATAAATACAATGCAAGCCAAAAGTTGGACTTATAGAAAAATAAAGAATAAATGAAGAAAAGTGAAATATTTTTCTTTAACACATTAAAACAAAGATGGTATCAATATGTTTATACCACTAATGAAAATGAAATGTATGTGGGATAGCACTGGAGTGGAAGGATTGAGGAGTATACTGTTACACTGTGCATTTAGTGCTACAATACTATTTGATGGTAGACTTTGGTGCATTATAACATTACCTGTTTTACAAAAAGAAGCATAAGTTTCTTTGAGGAAGACACTGTCATGGCTGTGCTCTGCCTTTCCTGCTCCTGACTCATCATTTGCTCTCATAGAGAAGCAGGTTTTGTGCTGCAATCAGGACACATGCATAGACTTTGTGGAAACAGAGACTCCAATGGTAGCAGAGGAAGTGGTTCACCAAATTAAAGTTACCCTAAACAGTTACAATGTAAATCCCGGGACAAGGTTGAGTGTTAAGTTCATCAGAGGGTGGAAAAGAAAAGAATCCCAACATGAAAGACTGATTTGAAAACCTTTGGAGTCTCTGAGAATTGACCAACTTCTGGTAATGAAGGCTCTAAGGCTTGAGGTTGTTTCCAGATGAGACTCCACCAGTGATTCACTGATTTCTGCAGTCCTTTTAATCATTAAGTACATCACTTCCATTGGCATTTAGCCAGGGTAGAGGTTGAAGATATCACTGCAGATGCTTAGATCAACTATTTTTATGTGTTGATTTTCAGTTGTTTAAAAATACAAGTATAAATAGTTAGAGGAGATAAGATCATAAAAGTGCTCAACTAATTTGAGAGAATAGAGCGAGTGAGAAAAAAAATCAAGAGCTAATGGGACAAATACAAAAAAGCAAGATGTTATGCTTTAATCCAACCATAGCAATTATCACTCTAAATATGCCAATTAAAGGCAAAGATTGTTATAGTGATGATTAGGAAAGCTCAGTTACATATTTCTACAAAAGTACCACTTTAAATATAAAGACACAAATTTAATATATGAATAAAGATATAATATATGAATGCTACTAAGAATCTCCATTTCTCCCTAAAATTTGGAGTAGCTGCATTAAATTCAGTCAAATTAGCCTACAAAACAAGCAATATTATCAGAAGTAAAGTGAGACCTTAAATAATGATAAAGGGTTAAGTCTTCTAGTAGGTATGAGTCTTAAAGTTTGCACACACTTAATAGAAGAAACCCAAAGCATACAAGGCAAAAAGAAACACATTCACAATAATCATTGCTGATTTCAGTATACCTTTATAGTTACTTAAAGAACAGATGGGCAAAAATAAGTTAAGAGAGCAATGACTTGAACAAAACTTAAATTTAGCGTATCACTCCACCAAGAATTTTTTTTCCTTAAATTCTTTTATTGGTACATTTTAGGTATACAACACATTTACATTTATCATTGGGTGCTTGTACCTTTACATGATGTATCTTGATTCTTATTTTTTCCCCATTCCCTGTCCCTGCTTCACCCCGGCCACCCTTCCCTATTTACAAAGACTTTGTTTCCATTTTTTCCTTTTCTAATACTTTTTCCTTTCCCTTCTTTTTTCCCCGCTCCCCCCCCCCAATTCCCCTACCCCTTTGAACCTTTTCTTCCTATTTCAAAATATCAATTATCCATTTTAATCATTTTAATCCTTATTTACGCTTTCAGTTTCTCACACTAGAGAAACTATTCAGTATTTACACATGTGTGTCCTATCTATTTCACTTAAGTTTGTGGCCTCAATATGCATCCATTTAACTATAAATGTCTCTAGTTTGTCATTCTTTATGGCTCAGAAGAACTCCATTTTATAAAAAAGAAAACCCACATCTTCTTTATCCAGTTTCCAGTTGATGAGCACTTGGGCTGTTTCCAAGCTCTAGCTATTACAAACTGTGCTGGTATAAACATGGCTGCATATATATTGCTGTGGTATGATTCTTTTAACTCTATTGGGAAGATACCAAGCAATGGAATAGCTGGGTCAAATGGGACCTCTAGTCCTCCTAGTTGTTTGAGGTATCTCCATACTGATTTCCACAGTGGTTGCACAAGTCTGCACCCCCACCAACAATGGAGAAGGGTTCTTTTCTCCCCATAACCCCACTAACATTTGTTATTGGTTGACTTCTTGTTAGCAGCCATTCTTTCTGGGGTGAGGTGGAATCTCAGTGTTTTCATCCGCATCTCTTGAGTGACCAGTGATGTTGAACATTTTTTCATATGTTTATTTGCTGCTTTTATTCTTTGTCTGAGAAATGTCTGTTCATTTCAGATGCCCATTTTTGAATTGGGTCTTTAAATTTGGGGGGGTGTCTGATTTTTTTAAGTTCTTTATATATTATCGATAGTAGTCCTTTGTCCAAGGTACAGCTGCTAAAATTTTTTCCCACATTGTAGGTTGTCTCTTAGCTCTGTTGGTGGTTTCTCTTGCAGTGCAAGAGCTTTTTAATAAGATGAGATCCCAGTTATTGATTCTTTGTGTTAGTTCCTGTGCTATTGAGGTTTTGTTCATAGAGTCTTTTCCTATGACAATGTCTTCAAGAGTTCTACCTAACTTATCTTCCAGCAAGTTTACTGTTTCTATTTTAATATTTAGATCTTTAATCCACTTTGATCTTAGTTTAGTACGTGGTGATAGATATGGTTCTAGTTTTAATCTTTTGGCAGGTTGAAACCCAGTTTTTCCAACACCGTTTATTAAATAGGCTATCTTTCCTTTAGTGAGGGTGGTTGTCTCCTTTGTCAAAGATGAGGTGGCTGAGTATGTCTGGAGTTGTTTCTGCATCTTCTAATCTATTCCACTGATCCTCAGGTCTGTTTCTTTGATAGTACTGTGCTGTTTTTATCACAGTAACTTTGTAGTATAGTTTCAAGATGGGGATTGTGATACCCTGTGCCATGTCTCTGTTGCCTAGAATTGCTTTTTTTGTTGTTGTTTTTGGTTTTTTGGTACCGGGGATCAAACTCGGGTCCTTGCGCTTGCGCAGCAGGCAGTGAAACCACTGAGCTAATTCCCCTGCCCCCTAGAATTGCTTTTGCTATTCTAGGTCTCTTCTGGTTCCAAATGTATTTTTGGATTGTTTTCTGTAGTTCTGTGAAATATATTGTTAGAGTTTCAATTGGCATTGCACTAGATGTACATAGCAGTTTGGGAAGTATGGCCATTTTCACTATATTGGTTCTTTTTACCCAGGAACAAGGGATGTCTTTCCATTTTCTTATATCCTCTTCGATCTTCTTTTTCAGAGTGCTATAGTTTTCAGTATAGCGGTCTTTTGCTTCCTTTTTTAGATTGATTCCTAGATATTTCATTTTTTTGGATGCTATTGTAAAAGGCATTGTTTCCCTAATTTCTCTCTCAGTGAGTCTGTTATTTGTGTAAAAGAAGGTTATTGATTTTTGAGTGCTTACTTTATATCCAGCTAGTCTTCTGAATCTGTCAGTTAAGTCTAGAAGCCTTTTGGCCAAGTTTTTTGGGTCTTCTATGTAAAGTATCATACCATCAGCAGATAGTGACAGTTTAACTTCTTCCTTTCATATCTTTATTCCTTTTATTTGTTTCTCTTTTCTAATTGCTGTGGCTAATGTTTCCAGAACTATTTTGAACAGGAATGGTGCTAGTGGGCATCCTTATCTTATTCTTGATTTTATCATGAAAGTTTTCAGTTTTTGACCATTTAGTATGATGTTGGCTGTTGATTTTTCATAGATAGACTTAATCAGGTTGAGATAAAGACCTTCTATTCCAAATTTCTGTAGGGTTTTTATCACGAATGGGTGTTGGATTTTGTCAAATGCCTTTTCTGCATCTATTGAGATGATCATATGGTTTTTGTCCTTGGCTCTATTGATATAGTGTATTACATTTATTGATTTACATATGTTGAACCAACCTTGCATCCATGGGATAAATCCGACTTGGTCAGGGTGTATGATCTTCTTGATGACCCTCTGTATTCTGTTTGCCAGTATCTTGTTGAGTATTTTTGCATCTATGTTCATTAGGGAGATTGGCCTGTAGTTCTCTTTTTGGGTTGGGTCTGTCCCTGGTTTTGGAATCAAAGTAACACTTGCTTCCAGGAATGAATTTGGAAGTATTGGTTCCCTTTCAATTTCATTGATGAATTTAAAGTGTAATGGTGGTAGTTCTTTTCTAAATGTCTTATAGAATTTAGTAGTAAAGCCATAAGGGCTTTTCTTTGTTGGTAAATTTTTAATTATGTTTTCAATTTCACTCATTGTAATTAGGGTGTTTAGAATTTCTAAGTCTTGTTCATTTAACTTTGTAATTCATATGTATCTCGGAATCTGTCCATTTCTTCTGTGTTTTCCATTTTATTAGAGTACAGGTTCTCGAAGTAGGTATTGATGATCCTTGGATTTCTGCTGGATCTGTTGTGACTTCACCTTTATCATTCTTTATTGCATGGATTTAAGCCTTTTCTTTCCTTTTATTGATAAGGTTGGCTAAAGGTTTATTGATTTTATTTATTCTTTCGAAACCTAACTCTTTGATTCATTGATTTTTTTGTATCATTCTCTTAGTCTCCATTGCATTGATTTCTGCTCAGAACTTTATAATTTCCTCTCTTGTATGAACTTTGGATTTGTTATGTTCTTCTTGTTCTAGAAGCTTCAGGTTCAGCATTAGAGTGTTTATTTGAGCTCTCTCTCTTTTTCTAATATGGGCATTCACTGCTATGAATTTCCCACATAGAACTGCTTTCATTGTGTCCCATAGATTCCTGTATGTTGTACTGGTATTATCATTTACTTGTAGAAACTAATTTCTTCTTTAATTTCCTCTGTGACCCATTGGTTGCTCAGGAGGGTGTTATTCAATTTCCATGTGTTTGTGGGAGTTTTGCAGTTTCTTATGCTATTGACCTCCAATTTTATTGCACTATGGTCTGATAATATATAGGGGGTAACTTCAATTCTTTTACATTTACTTAAACATGTCCTACGAGCTAGCATGTGGTCTATTTTGGAGAATAACCCATGTGGAGCCAAAAAGAATGTGTATTCTGATTTTGTGGGGTGGAACACTCTTTAAACATCTATTAAGTCCATTTGTTCAATAGCTTGGTTCAGTTCTAGAATTTTGTTGTTGACTTTTTTGTATAGATGATCTATCTATTTCTGATAGTGCAGTATTGAGGTTCCCCACTATAGTTGTATTAGTGCTTATTTGGTTTTTCATGTCCCTTAATATTTTTTTTGTATAGTTGGGGGCATTCATATTTGGTGCATATATATTTATTATTGTCATCTCCTCCTCTTGGATTGTTCCCCTCACAAGGATGTAGTGGCCATCTTTGTCTGTCTTAATTAGTTTTGGTTTCAAATCTACTTTGTCTGCAAATAATATTGCTATCCCTGGTTTTTTCTGGGTTCCTGTGGCATGGAGAACTGTTTTCCATCATTTTACTTTCAGTGTATGAATTTCTTTTTGAGTCAGGTTTGTTTCTTGTATACAGCATATTGTTATACTTTGCTGCTGCTGCTTCTTCTTCTTCTTCTTCTTCTTCTTCTTCTTCTTCTTCTTCTTCTTCTTCTTCTTCTTCTTCTTCTTCGGTAACGGAGATCGAACTTGAGTCCTTGCACTTGCACAGCAGGTGGGGATGGATTTTGCTTCTTAATCCATTCTGCCAGTCTGTTTCTTTTGATTGGTGAATTGAGGCCATTAACATCGATGGTTATAATTGATAGATATTGACTCATCCTTGTCATGATGTTTTACTTTTGTTGGCGCTTTTATTTTTTATTTTTCCCCTTTCCCTTTAGTTTCTTGCCTTGCCTGGTGGCTTTGCTCTGTTGGGCCTCATGGAGTTGTGACCTTCATTGTCTTTTTCTAGGATATTTTTTAGAATTGTTTGGAGGGCTGGTTTCATGTTCATGAAATTTCTCAGGTGTTCTTTTTTGTGGAAGTGTTTAATTTCCCCCATTGATTTTGAAAGATAATTTTGCAGGATACAACAGTCTAATTTGGAAGTTATTTTCTTTTTTGGTACCAGGAATCAAACTTGGGACCTTGCAGTTGCAAGGCAGGCTGTGGAACCACTGCGCTAAATCCCCGGCCTGGAAGTTATTTTCTTTTAGGGCTTGAAATATTTCAACTCAGGCTCTCCTTGACTTGAGGGTTTATGTTGAAAAGTCTGCTGTGATTCTGATGGGCTTTCTTTTTGTATGTGATTTGTTTCTTTTTTTTTTTTTTTTTGGTACCAGGGATCAAACTTGGGTCCTTGCACTTGCGCAGCAGGTGGCAAAACCACTGAGCTAAATCCCCGACCCTCAATGTGATTTGTTTCTTTTCTCCAACTGCTTGTAGGATTTTGTTCTTCTGTTGGATTTCTGGGATCTTGACCATTATAAGTCTAAGTTTAGATTTTTTTTTTGATTGTGGCTAGTTGAAGTTCTATATGCCTCACTTCTCTGTATGTCCAATTCTCCACCTCTGCCTGGGAAGTTTTCTACTATTACTTCTGTGAACAGTAATTTTTTATGTCATTTGTAATTGCTCCTACTTTTTCTTGGACTCCTATCAGTCTTATGTTATTTTTCTTTGCATCATCTAGCAGCTACTGGATTGATTTCTCATGGTTCCTTACTATTTTTAAGAAATCTCTGTTTTCATGGTCACTAACTGCAATTCTGTCTTCTATATCTGATATTCTATCTTCACATTCGCTCAATCTGCTCTTAATACTTTAAGTGGAGTTTTTAATCTCCTGAATATCTGTTTGAATGTTTCATGGATTCCATTTCTTTCTTATGTTTGGCAATCATGGTTTCCATTTCTTTCTTACACTGGGCATTCATGGCTTCCAGCATATTTCTGAGCTCATCTATTTTTTTATCTGTTTCTGTTGTAGAGCCTCTAATCATGTCTTTTACTCTGCTCACCATCTCTGTAGTTATGTGGGAAATTATTTCTGTTTAGAATTTTTCTAGAACCTCATTCATCTGTTTTGTTACTTCCTGTGGTATCAGTTCAGGGTGTCTAGGTCATTGATTATCAGACTTTTCCACCTTGTTTCTCCCAGAATTTGCCTTTGCTTTGGTGGAAGTCTGGGTTTACACTTTGCTTAAATGTCTTCTCATTTTTGTTTTTGGTACTGTCCTTGGTTTAATTCCTGGGCTGATACTTCAAAATTGCTTATTGTGAATATCTTTGTTGCTTGTATTTAGAACCCGTATGGAATGATTGCTTCTCAAAGGTGTCTTCCAGATAGATATATCTTGTCTTTAGGTTTTGAGTCTCTAATGACTCTGAGGCTATCTCATTTTTCATTATACTAGGAAGGACAAATGATTAGATCAATCACAACACCTTAGCCCAAGTGATATAATCTGCAGCAACAATAGCATCAAGCACAGCTTAGAAAATGACAATTTGTGGTAGTTATTAATCTATCACCTTAAACTGTGTGAATTAAATCAAAATTGTGGACCAACCCAACATATGTTTATAGTGAATAAACTCTTCAATATAACAACTTTACCCTTCAGGATGCGGAGTTAGAAGGAGTTGCAGAGTGATGAATAGATAGGTAGAAGGATAGGAAAGGTTAGTAGTGAGGCCAGAAGACACAGGAATATCACACAAACTCTAAGAACCTGTTGAAGACAAGCAGAAAAGACAGAATGAAAGAGTAAAGATGAGAGCAGAATAACCTAACAGCAATAGGGAGGCTAGAAACTGCATTTACTTTCCTTTAAAAGTAATGACAATCGACAGAAGGAAAAAGAGAAGAAAAGAAAAATAAAGAAGAAATCTGAATTTGGGCCAGAACAGGAACAAAAAGGGAGATGAAGAACAATGTGGGAAAGTGAGAGAATGAGAGAGAGAGAGAGGGAGAGAGAGAGAGAGAGAGGGAGAGAGAGAGAGAGAGAAAAGAATAAAGAAAAAGGGAAGAAGAAAAAAGAAAAATTTAAAGAGTAGAAAAAAATAAAAATGAAAAATAAGAGCAAAAAATTTTTTGAAAATAACCAATAAAAAATAAAAATGAAGGGCCTCCTTCAGGGTGTGTCTCTGCTATCACAATAGACAATGTGGGCAGCAGTGTGCAGATTCAGGCAGATTTCTGTGTGCAAGTCCCAAGTTGAGCTCCCTGTCCTCCTGCAGGGTTGAACTCTGCAAGGTTCTAATGCAGGTTCTAATGCAGGTTCCAGCTGCCCTTCCCCTGAAGATAGTCCAGGTTCCTATGGGAGGTGGCGATCCCTCTAATTTACCAAGTATGGTGGTCTGGGGTGCCTTTATTTCAGAGATTCTCTTTACTTTTGCAGTGGGGTTCAATTTTCATCAAGGAGCCTGAGAGAGGGCCTCTTTCTGTTTACTTCTGCCCTATGTTCTGAAGCTCAGAACAATGGTCTTTATGACCCCCTGTGCCTCTGGAGTGTGTAAGCAGGTACTGGCACAGCCAGGAGGCCACAGGTGGGGAGGGGTGGGGTGGGGTGGTGGGGTGCTGCAGGTGCCAGCTTGGCTAAGCTGGTCGCTGAGGGGAGTGGCAGGGGCGGGACAGAGCCCTGTTCCATGGGGCCAAGTTCCTCTCAGTATGCTCACTTGTCACTCTCCACCAAGAATTTTAGAATACACATTTTTCTAAAGTACACAAAACACATTCAGAAAAATAGACCATATTCTGTACCAAAAATAAAGGTTAACAAATTGAAAAGAATGGATGTTATGTTAAGCATGTTCTCAAATTATTACAGAATTATAATACAAATCTTAAATGAATGATATCTGGAAGATTCCCCAATACTGGAAATTAATACATTTCTAAACAAGATATGAATCCAAAAGGAAGTCTCAAAAATAGGAAATTAACAATCCAATTAAAACAGGACAAAAGATGCTAACAGACCTCATCAAAAGAAATTATACAGAAGAAAAAAAACATATGAAAAGATACTCAACATTATTTGTTTGTTTGTTTGATACCAGGGATCGAACTCAGGTCCTTGAGCTTGCACAGTAGGCGACAAAACCACTGAGGTAAATCCCCAGCCTGCAACATCATTTGTTAAATAAATTCCAAATTAAACAGTGAGATGCCACTATACACTCATTAGAATAGGTAAACAAAGCAAAAATCAGGCTCTCACAATTAATTGCTTACAAAGAGGCATAGTCCTAGGAATTCTCATTGTTTGGGGGAAGGCAAAATGATACAGCATGCTTTGGAATACAATTTGGTAGTTTCTTAGCAAGCTAATATAGTCTTTTACAACCTTGTAATCATGCTCCAAGGTATTTATCAAACTGATTTAAAAACATGTCTACATTAGAAGCCTACCCATGAATATGCATAATAGCATTCATTATTATAATCACCCCAAACTGGCAACTAAGATGTCCTTCAGTAGATAAAACAGGGTAGATACATTGTGCATATCCTTACCGTGGTATATTATCCAGCAATGAAATAAACTGTTAAGCCATGGAAAAACACAAACAACCCTTAAATGTATATTGGTAATGGAAAGAAGCCAGAATGAAAAGGATACATATTAATTGTGTGGAATTACATAACACTCTGGGAAAGTAAAAACTAAAGCCATGATAGTGTTTGTTCAGTGTTTGATCAGTGTTCCATGGTGAGAGGGAAAGGGATGGGTAGGTGAGGTACAGTGAATTTTTAGGGCAGTAGAATTATTCTGTATACCATTTTAATGGTGCATACAAGACAAGTGCATTTGTCAAATCTATAGAATTACAGCTTCACAAAGAATGAGCTTAGCTATAAAAAATCTTTCCTGTGGGGCGTATGGTTTATACAACTTGATACTACTGTATGTGAGTATTGGAATTGAACAAGTATGTGAAGGACAATGGGGAAAATAAATTTCTTACTACTGGAAAGTATATACATATACCAAACTTAGGTTTTGCTTAGTAGAGATGGTTTTATACAGAAAATGTATATAAATATGCATATTCACAGGTTAGTATGCACACATAGATTTCCTTGCTTTGTTGGCTGAGGATCTGAAGCAATGATACCTAGTAGCAATAAGTTTACCTACTACCAGGATCCTGATATCGTTCTTCAATGAAATGAAATAGGACTTCTTAGGGAAATGACTGATACTAGGAGTGGAGGAAGGTATATACAAGATGAGCCTGGAGCACTTACATCTTGTAGTGCTAAAAACTAAAGGAAATAAGCCAACAATGATGGAATGCATCTAAGAATTAAAAGGACACTCAATGGCCAAAGCTGGAAAAAAATTAGCAACTTAATAAAATAATATTAGACTATGACTTAAAATATAAATATCTATGAATCCACACTGAGATAAGTGGTTTAATAACTAAATTAGTGAGGAAGAACAGACAAATCTCCCATGCAGAAGAATTTAATTTTGTGACTTCCACCCAGTCAATTAAATCAGAATCACTCAGGAGTAGAGGAAGAGGGATACGGAAAGGGATGATCATATATATATATATATATACATATATATATACGTATATACATATATATATATACGTATATACATATACATATATATACGTATATATATACATATATATACGTATATATATGTATATACATATATATACGTATATATATATACGTATATATACGTATACATATATATATACGTATATATACGTATACGTATATATATATACGTATATATACGTATACATATATATATATATACGTATATATATATATATTTGTTTTAAAACCTGCCAGTTTATTCTATTCAGCAGGGTTAATACGGGGTATTTTCAGCACAGAAAAGATATATAATACAAAATGATAATTTTACTGGGGTTTTTTTTTAACCTTTTTTTTGAGACAGGGTCTTGCTAAGCAATTCTGACCTTGAACTCACTATGTAGCCTAAGCTGGCCTTGAACTCAGGACAATTCTCCTGCCTCAACATTCCAAGTACTGGGATTATAAGCATGTGCCACCACATCCAGCTTCATTTTATATTCCCTACCTTTCTATAATACCTAGGCGTTCTTATATTATCTAACAGATCAAAGTAAAATTGTTTTATGCATATAATCTTAAACAAATGCAAAATAATATTTTTAAGAAAAAATAGACATTGTATCATCTTTAGGTTATGGTAACATGAAAAAAGTTTTATCAGGGCTGAGGGTTTAGCTCAGTGATTCTGCCGCCTGCCTCGCAAGCCCAAGGTCCCAAGTTCGATTGCCGATGCCAAAAAAAAATTGTTAAAAAAAAAGGAAAAAGGTTTATCATACCAGTTTAGATAATATATGCAAGTGTATGTGTGTACGTGTGTGTATTTAAGTACATATATAAGTTTAATGAACAAATATAGAAGAACAGATATTTTGAACATATATCTTTGTAGTTCATGCTTGGCAAAATAGGTAAATTAGAAATTCTATGAGACAGATTTTGTTGTAGCAGGGACTAGTTAAAGAGCATTATTGTTAGAATTTTTTAAATATAGTGCCTAGAGATTGAGTAGATTTATCATATAGTCCATAGAAGGAGAATTAATTTGTCAAAAGAAAGTTTTGAATCAGGCTAGGGTAAAATCCAGGAAGGTAACCACCATTATTCTCTCACTATGGAATTCCTCCATCAAAGGCCTGAATTTTTGTGTTTTTATTTGGTTCATAGATTGGGAGGTTATGTTTAACCTACCAGGGATTTTAAATGGAGATAGGAAAGAGCTGAGGAGTAATTACCCAGTGTAAATATAAGGTGCTGTTAACTATTCAACTTCAGTTTGGAAAGTCATTCCTCATCCCTCTACCTAAAATGTCAGGCAGACTCATAGACAATTGCATGTTCCTTTCCTTTTGACTTACACATTTTTTTATAGAGTGACTCTTTGGGCAGGGGTGGTCAGAGAGCCATAAAAACTCCATTAGTTACAGAGAATTAGTTGTTGTATAAAATTTCCTGTTACTGATGGTGAACTGTTTTTATGAACCATTTACTAAAACTTGGAAATGATTTGCTGGTATAGTGGGAAAAGCATGGATATTGTGCAGATAATAGTGTTTATTTTCAGTTCTCCCACGTACTACCTATAGAGTCTTCTGTAAATTTACCTCTGAGTCTGTTTCCTCTCCTGAATGAATGGTATACTAATACTTGTTATAGTTGTTGCAATGATTAGACAAGCTGATAACAAGTAAAGCACATGGTGGCCACTTAACAAATTCTAGTTTCCCTTCCGTTATGGCCTCTAATGGTCCCCTACATGGCTATTTTCCTACCTTCCTCTGATTTGAAGGGGTCCTGCCTGGTGTTTGCACTGTGTTTCACTTCTTTATTTCATTTCTTTGTTGCTAACTCACCTAGACCCTATTCCCTCAGGTTGCAGCATATTGACCATTTTACTTCTTTCCTCCATCTCTTTTCCTTCTACACTAATATTTACTGAGTATAGTGTCAAAATCTTTCAATGTATGTTCACTTACTTAATTGATAATTAGTATAATCATATTCACTTAATCTTCACAACAATTTTATTCATATTTTACAGAGAGCAACTCAGACTTAAATGAGATGAGCTTTTCGCAGGCCATATAACTATCTAATCTGACATAGCCAATTTGCTTTTCTGATTGTCTCCATGTTTCCCACAGCACCAGTCTAAATTTAGAGCAAAACACAAGACTTCATGTTGGGACTAACCCACACCTCCTGTTACTTCACTTGAAGCTCCAGCTACAGACAAAGCCATTTCCTGAACTCTCCACCATCTTCCTTGCTTTGTGCTATTCTTTCTATAATATTTCTTTGGACTGAAATGCTTTTCTCCTTCTTTCTGTATTGTATTAGTCAATTTCCTGTCACTGGGACAAAATACTAGACATCTGTAACCTGAAGGAAGAGAGATTTATTTTGGTTCAAGGTTTTCAGAGGATTCAGTCCATGGTTCATTGGCTCCAAGGCAGAAATGGCATGGCAGAGGAAAATTGCCCACCCCATGGCAACCAGGAAGTAGAAAGGGAAGAGAGGAGCCAGGGACTAGACTACTGCCTTCCAGGTCAGACTCCCAGTGACCCACCTCCAACTACATCCCACCTCCTAACAACACAGTCAGCCCTGAACTCATCAATGCATTAATTCACTGATGAATATAATGGCCCTAGGATCCAATCATCTTTCAAAAGCCCCACCTCTTAACACAGGAGACTTTTGGGGAACATTTTAGAGCTAAACCATAACATCTATACATCTGGTAAGCATCTGTTTCACCTTTTGCTTTGTCATCTGGCAGTCTTCCTCAATTACAGCCTTTCCCAGGTCCGTAGCCTGTTGCACATATCTGTAACAATGGCACCTTTCATACTGTGTGGAAGTAATGATTTAGTTGTTTCTTTCATTATCACTTTCATTATTCACTCTCCTAGAAATGTTAATAAGAATTTCTGCCACCTATTTGGTATTTAGTAATAGAATTGTGTATATGTGTTTGTGCATGTTTAATTGGAATTTCTATAAGATAACTTATAGATTCTCATACAGTTATAAGAATTAATAGGGAGAGAGATCCCTTGTATGCTTTTCTTTTTACCCCCGATGGTAACATTTTAAAAAACTATAATGTTATACCAAAACCAAGATATTGACAGAACAACTAATCAATTTTTTATTTGAAATAACACATATCTGATTTAATGTACTTTTTTCCAATTTTACTTAGACTCATTTGTGTGTACATATATATTAAGTTAAACAACATAGTTTGTTTTTGTATCCACCACCAGTGAAAATACCAGCAGTTCCAGTACCACAGGACTCCCTGCTGCACCCTTTTATAAACACATCTGTGATTCCACTTTCTCCATTTTTCAAAATCCTCTTAATCTAAAATTTTGTCATTTCAAAAATGTTATATAAATGGAATCATACAGTTTGTAATGTTTTGGTATTGGCTATTTTACTTAGCTTAACTCTCTGATGATTTATCAAAGTTATTGGTTAGATATTCCAATACTAAGATCAATACGAGTAGAGAAGCAAACATCCATCCCTGGTTCTCAATCTTAGTTTTGTAACATAAATATATCAACTGTGGATTTTGTGTGTGTGTGTGCTTTTAGCAGATTGAAGAAGTTCCTTCTGTTTCCAATTTTCTGATTTTTCTTAACATGGACGAGTTGAAGTTTGCTAAATCCTCTTTCTACTTCAATGCTTATGACCATATAATCTTTCTAGTTTACCTTGTTGATGCAGTGGGTTACATTCACTTGCTTCTTTTTCAAAATTTTTATTAGTAAATATTCACAGTACATAATGATCACATTCATCACAGGGAGTTGGTACATGTATATAACACATCTTAATTCCTTTTAAATCCCCTTCCCTTCCCCAGATTCCTTTTCCTTCCAACTCTTGGTCCCCTTCCATTTGCAAAAGATCTTCTGAATGTTGAAGTAGACCTGCATATATAGAGTATACCCCTAATGGTCATGGCATATAATTCTTTTCATGTATTGTTAGATTTACTTTGCTAACTTTTTAAAATAAATTTTACATCAAAGTTTATGAGAAGTGTTTGTAGTTTTCTGTTTTTTACTGTCTTTATCTGTTTTTGTTATCAGGATAATGTAGGTCTTAAAAATAAGTTTGGAAGTATTCCTTTTTGTATTTTTCTGGAAGAGATTATGCAAAATTATTGCTAATACTTTAAATGATTTTTCAGATTCTCTAATGAAACTATCTGGGCCTGTAGATCATTTGAGGCAGATTTTTGGGGTTTTTTTTGGTACTGGGGATCGAACTCGAGTCCTTGCACTTGCGAGGCAGGCGGCGGAACCACTGAGCTAAATGCCTGGCCCTTGAGGAAGATTTTAACACCAAATCTATGTATTTTATGGTCATAGGTTTCTTCAAATTGTGTATTTCATCTTGGTAGTTCGTGGTTGTTGCTGAATTGGTCCATTTCATTTAAATTTTCACATTTATAACTTTCACAGATTCATTTTTTTGTTAATTGACTACAGCATTTGTAGTGATCTCATTTTATTCCTGATATTGACGTCATTTAAAAATTTTTCAATCTTACTGAAAATTTATAAATTTTAGTAATTGTTTCTCAAAATATTAGCTTATTTCATTCACCTCTTTTCTTCTTAATATCATTGATTTTTGCTCATATATTATATATCTTATCTGCTTGCTTTGAGTTTATTTGCTCTTCTTTTCCTATAATATCGAGGTAGGATCTTTGTATTGATTTGAAACATTTTTCTCACTTTGAATATATTCAAAGTATTGTACCAGGGATCAAACTCGGGTCCTTGAGCTTGGAGGGCAGTCAATGGAACCACTGAGCTAAATCCCTGGCCCCTGAATATACATATTTAGTGCTACAAATTACCTCTCAGCCCTGTTTTATGCACCTAGCATATTTTTATATATTGGCAGAAAGTTTTTGTTTTGACTCAATTCTATGTATTCCAATTTTCCTTTGAGTTTTCCTCATTGATTTATAGATTATATAGATAAATTTTATTTAATTTTTGTGTAGAAATTTTTCCTAATGTTATTGCTATTACTAATTTCTAGCCAGACTTTCATTACAGTCAAAGAATATATATGCTTTGTATGATTCAAAAATCTTAAATTTTTTCAAAATTTGTTTTATGGTCCAAGATATGATGTATTTTGATGAATATGTCATGAGAACTGAAAACAGAAAAACATTTTATTTTATTTTTGGATGGAGTGTCCTATATTTTTTAGTAAGATTCTGTCTGATGTTTATGTACGGGATATATTCTGCCAATTTTCTGTGTGGTTATTTTACCAATACTATATGAAGTTTTCTCAAGTTTGAATGATAATTATGGATTTGTCTATCTTCTTATATCTATACATTTTTGTTTTGTATATTTTGTGATGTGTTATTTGGTGCATATAAATTCACAATCATTATTTCTTCTTTGTGGATTGATCATTTGATCATTTTGAAATGTCCTTCTATGTCTCCATTAATTTTCTTTGATTTGAAATTAATTTTATTGAATATTAGCTAGATATTTTTCCTTTTATTTTTTCCCATCTTTTTATTTATAAGCTGCTAATGTCATTAAATTTGAAGTGAATTCCACATAAGTGAACTGCCATATAGTTTGTGTTTTTAATGTCCACTCTGCCAATCTATCTATTAATTGATACATTTGGTTCACTTATATTTGTCATGGTTTGGATACATGTCCCCAAAGGTATATGTGTTAGGGCTTGGTCCCCAACTTGTGTCACTAATGGGAGATGGGGGAAGCTTTGAGCGGTAGGATCTAGTTGGAAGTCTTCCAATCACCAACGGTCACTCCCTCAAAGGGGATATTTGGAGCCTAGTCCCTCTCTCTCTGTCTCTGTCTCTGACTCTTTCTCTTCATATGTCTCTCTTTTTCTTTCCCTCCCTCTCATTACTCCCAGTCACCATGAAGTCAGCAGTTTCTTCTGTCATGTGCTTAATACCATGATGTTTTGTCTTGCCACAAACCCAAAAGCAATGGGCCAACTGATCATGGACTGGAACCTCCAACAGTATGAGCCAAAAGCTCTCTTCCATATACATTGGTTTTTTCAATTCCAGGATCGAACTCAGGACCCTGCACTTGTGAGGCAGGTGGCAGAACCATTGAGCTAAATCCCTGGCCCTATATATTGGTTCTTATTTCAGGGTTTTGTAACAGTAATGGAAAGCTGACTAACACAGTATTAAGGGAATTATGGCATCTTAGTGCTTAATTCTTCTCTTATTTGCTTTCTTTTTTTGTTCTCTGGTCCTCATTCCTTTGCTTTTCTTGCTGCCTTGTAGCCTATTTGAATAATTTTTAAGAATTCCATTTTGCTTTATTTGAAGTATTTTTGAGTGTTTCTCTTTGGATAGTCTTTACAATGACAACTCAGTTACTATACATATATGCCATAACAATCTGCTGGGGTTTTTTTTAACCACTTTGAGTGAAATATGGAGATCTTATTTCCATTTAGTTCCATTTACTGTGGAATATAACTTTCTTGAGGATCAGACATTGTCAGTATCAGAAGTGATATAATTTTTGTTTCAGTTCTATATGATTTATAAAATTCATGAAGATAAGCACAGTCTATTGAATGTGCCCATATTTTTGGCCTTTATTATTCTCTCTTTCCTAAAATTCTAAGATTTATTCTTTTATCATTTTGATTTTTGTTTAAATAAGTTGCTTTAGTCAATCCTAAGGGTAGATTTGCTAATGACAAATTAATTTTATTTTACATTTTATTTTATTTTCTGTGGCACTGGAGATTGAAAACGGGGCTTTCACATTAAGCTACATCCCCAGCCCTTTCTTAATTTTTATTTTAAGATAGTGCATCACTAAGTTGCCAAATTGCCCAGATTGAGCTCAAACTTAAGCTCCTCCTGAACTAGTCTCCCAGAGTTCTGGCATTACAGATGTAAATCAGCATGCCATTTTTTCAAGTATTGGGAACTGAACCCAGGGCCTCTTACAGTGCTAGGCAACCACTCTACCACTGAGTTAAATCCCTAACACCATCTACTGATAAGTTCTTTTGAATTTTTTTCTCTAAATTAATTTTTATTGCCATTATTCCTGAAGGATAGTTTAATTGAATATAGGCTTTGCAATTAATTATTTTCTTATAACACTTGAAAAATATTCTATCTAACCTCCATGGTCTTAGATCAGCATTCACTGTGACTCAAATTGGTTCTAGCTTTAGCTGTACTGGGTAAGTCTCTGTGGCTGCTTCTAGGATGTTTTGTTTTGAGTTTTCAAAGTTTAATTATGATATACCTCAGTGTGAATTTCTTTGAGCTCATTTTGTCTGTGATTGCTTATCTCTTTGGATCTGTATATTTCTTGAAGTGTTCTTTAGTCCCATTCCATTTTTTCTTTCTTTCTGGGACTCAAATAATATGAATATTGGATTTTTAAAATTGTCCTGCAAGTCTCTTAGACTCTGTTAAAACTTTTATTTTCTATGTGTAGTTCAGAATGGGTGAATTAATGTGTCTGCTTTCAAGTTTATTGAGTTTGTTCTCAGTTATTTCAATTTTAAATTAAACAATGTTCTGCTATTGTATCTTTCTTTCTATAATTTCCATTTGGTTCTTCTTTGTAACTTGTGTTTCTTTGCTGAGATTTTCTATTTTTTAATTTGTTTCAACAGAAGTTGTAGTTGATTATTAAATAATTTTTATAACAGCTGCTTTAAAATCCTTATCAAATAATTTCAACATCTTGTTCTTCTTAGTCTTTACATCAGTTGATTGTCTTTTCTTGTTTAACCTGTCATTTTTTCTGTTCTTAGTATGATGTGTGATATACTATTGTATCGTGGGTATTTCATCCATTATGTCAGGAATCCATATTAAAATTTCTTACTTTAACATTCACTTTGTTTAGACTTAATATTCAAGTTTAGGTCTTCTTTCTGTGGGCTGCACTTCCATCAAGAGTCTAACTTTCAGAGTACTTGTATTATTTTTGTCTGCTTCATTTATCTGTTACGACTAGAGCTCCTTTTGGTCTCTGCTTGTGGTAGCTTTGGAGATGTATGTGGCTTCTTTAGATAAGGTCTTTATATGTCTCTGGTTGGGAAGGAGCATTGTGGGATCTCTTTACTGGTGCTTGCTGGCTCTCAGGTTTCCATGTGTCTTTAGGGATAGAGGACAGGGAGGAGTCATGGGCAAAGGGAAGTGCTTCCCCTGGCTACTTTCATTTGATGGGGTTCCCAGTTAGATCTCCTCATCTGGGTTACTTGATGCAGTCAGAGGTCATCTCCTCTTTAAAGAGAAAAAAACCTACCTTATCTATGCTGCCTTCTGTTTTTCAATTGTGGGTGAGGAAATGCTGAGTCTGGGTTGCTGGCTTTTTTTAGATGGGGAATGAAAGATGTTTAGCTATTGTGTATTCTTTGGTCTGGGGGTCCATATTTTTTACTTAATATATTTCAGTTTTTCTTTGATTGTGTCTTGTGCCACCATTTCTAGGGTTTATATCTGCGTATACCGGAGAGGAGTGGAGTAATTGAGTCTATATCATCTTGTCTAAAGAGAAAGTCTTATTTTGAAGGGGTCACACAGAGTCATTGTGTAACCTGTCCCATGTCATGTTTTACTTTAAAATCTATTTGTTTCTTTGTAAGCAATATGTTACTTTCCTAAATTTGTCAAAAAATTCTGGATATCAGAGAGAAGAGATGGGAGGTATATTTAGAGACAAGTCTTACTGAAACGTCCTCTTTTTTATATCCACGAGATTATAAAGTGAGGGATGTAGGTGAGAGAAATTAAAAGAAAAAACCAAAGAATCAGTTTCACTGAAGAGCAGTCATGAATTAAAGTCAGGAATTAATCAAAGAGAACTTATAAGTGTAAGTAATCTAAATATCAAACAACTAAAGACTAATTCTTTTTTTAGTTAGACTTTCATAATTACTTTTGAAGATGTCATGGCTGATGTTCTGGGAACTCACTTTAAATAAAATGCTGAAGTCATTCCTAGAGAGCAGGCCTGGATGAAAATGGAGCTATGTGGTTTCAACACTGACAACTGACCAATCCCTCCATTCTGACCAATCCCACCTGCTCCTTATAGGAAGAGATGATCTCATGACTGCTCGAATACATCTAATTGCATGATTGTTTGAGTGTTTGGGGTATTTGTGAAAATGAAGTAAGAACACTGAATGAAGCATGATCAGTATTTGAGTTCTATAGCTATAATGACCATATAATTCTTTATAATTATTTGAGGTAGAGTTCTGATTTTTTTATAATATGTTCTTGTCTATAGTGAAAATTTTAATGTTACATCCAGATTCTTTAAAAGAAATAGATGTGAGACTTAAATTCTTGTATTTGGGGAAGAAATTCTTATCAGAGCTGAGCCCTGTCTTGTGGCTTGGAAACTATGACAACCCTAACTAAAGTACATGTCTTGGCAATGAAATTAATGCAGACAAAGGGACAGTACTGCCAAGGATAATTAAATATGGCATCATTTTATATGCACTGTTCAGAATCATGTTACTGATTTATGGCAGCCCAACATTAATCTCTTTGCCTAATTTCTACAAGATTTTTCTTCTTTCTTCCTTTCTTCCCTACCTCCTTTTCCCCTTTCATTCTAAGAATTAGCTCTCCTTCATTCTGTCCAGTATTTTACTTTTAGGACATTTTCAGTTAGGTACCTGCTTCCCTCATGAATATTTATTGTCTTGCCATCTGTACAAAGCTAAGCAGCAATAGTGGGAGGGGAAGCAGGAGGTCCTTTACCATAGGGTGGTGTATTCACCTCTTTTCCTGCTCTGCCATCTCTTTGTTTGTTCCCACTTTCTTAGTTTGTTCCTATCCCAATCTGGGTTCTTCAAACACCTTTTGAGGAGACATCCAATAGGCTTCTTTTTTTTTTTTTTTTTTGGTGATACCAGGGATCAAACTCGCGTCCTTGCACTTGCGAGGCAGGCAGTGGAACCACTGAGCTAAATGCCAGGCCCAAATAGGCTTCTTATAAAAAAGTTTTGTTTTGTGTAGACAGAATCCCTTGCTTACAACATGGTATCCTGGCTGATATGGTTTGCTTTCTAAGATTTCAGTGACTAGTCACAATCCAGATTATAATATTTGATATATATTTCAATGTCTATTTACATTTGATATGAACACACAAAACTGTGAAATAATGTTGAAATAGTGCTTAATATAAATGAAAAGGAAGATAGGTTCAGGAGAAGAAAAAGAATACTTTCCTGTGTGGAGATGTGGAAAGAAAATAGGGGAAAATTTTTAGAGAAACCAAATTTGAATTAGGCCTTAAAGAGTAAATGACATTTGGACAAATTATAATCCACATAGACCAACCAGTTGAACTTTGATTTATGCTCATCCAAATAGACCTTTGTTGACTGACTTATTCATAAATTATAAATTTACCCATTCTAAATAAGTATAAAACAGATTCTGTAGTGTAGCACAATTTCATTACCTTAGGTTGGTGTCAGTGTATCTATATATCTTGAAAAAGACTTCTGGCCATTGCCGTAAAATTGGTGGTTAGGGGATGGAGAAGGCACAATCTGAAGTATTAGTACAAGATCACACTCACTGTCTTATTTTTTTCCTAAAAACATACTGAGTTTTATCCAGTTGCAAAAAGTACAAAGACATACGTTTTCAAATGTACACATTTGATTAGGTTAGAGAAATCGAATGATTCCCGGGGGCCCTACCCACCATGTGCACTGATGGGTGGTAAATAGCGGTGTCAATGAAAGGTACATAAAGTAAACTTGAAAGGACCTCTTTATGTGTTACAGACATAATTTAGCATGTTTATTATAACTGCTGAAGCCAGAGAATGGATTCGTGCATGGAATGTCATGACCTCACTGAATATTGTATTTCACTGAGCTCTAGAAGCAATGAATTCTGTGTCAAGTTATAAATATACAAAAAAGATAAAAGCAACATCGCAAATATAGCTAATAGACCAAAGAGAACAGTATTTTAACTTATTAATTAATTTGTGATATTGTTGAGACCAGCAGTATGAGTCAAAGATGACTAATTTTGGAAACATTATCAGAACATAGATTTTTAAATTATGACATCGTTTTCATTTCTATAAAACAGTATGAATAACATATGGGCACATTTTAACAAATAGGAAAATATAGAGGACCTTGTTCCCCCCTTGTTTCCAGTCTATTTTGCCTCTCACTTCTCTTCTACTCCTTCTGTCCTGATGATAGTTATAAGCTTGAATTTTGTGTTTATCACTTATATACTTTTATTATAATTTTATTACAAATGTATATATCTATATAAATACATGCACAAATACATGAATTCATGCCTACAATAAGCATTTTAAATTTTGTGTTGCTCAAGCATATATAAATAGACCCTGTTCTCTGTATTCCTCTGTGATTTATTTCTTCTCAACATTATGTTTAAGATTTAACCATGTTGATGCCTAGGCTGTATTGTTTATAGTTTTTCTATACAATATTCATTCATAATAAAACTCCATAGATATATTTATTTATTTAATTATAATGAACATATATATTTCAGTGTCTACTCTTTGTGAGTGAAAACGGATATAATGTGAAGTAATTTCAAATGTGAACCAAGTTTCTCTGGAGTAGTATTTATTAAGCTCTTTCTTTCTTTTTTTTTTTTTGTACCTGAGATCAAACTCAGGACCTTGCACTTGTGAGGCAGGAGTGGTGCCATTGAGTGAAATCCCCAGCCCTAATAAGCTTTTCTGACAAAGGCCTCAGTAAGATATAAATTTACTTTGCAAAATTTTCATAAACCACACAGCTCACAGGAGATGCCCTTTGGTATTTTCTGTTCTGCTCTATTTCATTCTATTAAAAATAATGTTGGTTATGCCCCTCTGCGTTGATATATGAAACTACTAGTTAGTCATTATCAGCCAACCAATGGTCTTAGCCTAGGAAATCCTGAATAAGTTGCAACCCAGGAAGCCCTCAACTCTACCGAACATTGCCAAATTGATGTTCACTCAGCTAAAGTTGCTCTCTCAACAAGACCACACGTGCCTTCTTTGCTCTGCAGCTTTGTTCCTGTTTGGTACTGTCATATTTTTGCATTTCCTGCTTTACTATTGAATGGGAACCCAATTATAAAGCTTACCACAAATAATTCAAATTAGGGCAAATCTTCTCAGTCAATTAATAAAATCATGCATTCAGAAGACATAAGAAATTTCCGTTTGGGGGCCGTTTTAGTAAATGATGATTTTTAGAAAAAAGTGCTAAATGAATACCCTCAAAAATAAACTGGAATTACAAGTTCATGTCTCAGGTAGACCTTTGGAGTCTTGAATTTTCTAGATCAGTAGACAACTGTGCAAAGTATAATAATACTACACTGTGAAAAATCTACTTTGAGTTTCAATCTGAATCAATAGAAATTTTAGCAATTCCAGTAAATAAATAAAATGTGTGGTTTGGGGCTTTCGGAGCTCAAGTTTAAAACATACTGGAGGAAATTCTGGTGTTGCCTTTCCACTGTTTCTATTTAAACTTGAGCAAAATTGTAATTTCCCCATTTTCCCATAGTCTGCTATGAAGAATGATGGAGAAAGATGGGAATAATCTGTTTCTTTCACTCTTAATTTTAAATCCTTGAGATAAATTTCTGGTCTATGCATGTCAAGCACTAGTGGGAAATTAGGGCCCAAGGGGGAAGAGGAGCTTGCCCACTATGACTTATTCCTGGAGAAGTCATTCAGAAGGTTCAGAAGGCTAGGGTTTCTAAATTTCCATGCACATAATCCTTAGAGGTCTGCAACATCCCCAATCCCTCAGCCATTCCCAGTGCTGAGGCAAATTAGCAAGGCTGAGAAAGCCAGTTAAGTTATCCTCTTGTAGATAGGCAGCACATTTATTTATGGGAAATTCTCTGGCCACTTGCCAACACAGAGCACTGTTCACACAAAACTGGGTGGGGAGGGGAGGCAGAGAAAAGAAGACAGGGAAGTTGATTCCTGCACCAGACCATTGCTAGGTCTTTCTACAGGGCTTTTAAAGGAGTTATTGAAGGGTTATTTGGGCAAATATTTCCTAATCCAGTTTAAAAAGAGAAATACCTGAGAAAAGATATTGGTGGCATTTCAGTAACACAGTTTCATTTTGCACAGCAGCATACAGGATCCAGGAAGCAGAGGGACTGACACTGGGAGCAGTGAAGACGGGTAATTTTGGTCCTATCCCTGTATCAGCTAGGCAATTAAAAAGACAACTTACATTTAGAAATGGCCAAAAGGATTTTAGAGCCATAGAGTTCCACCTATATATGTAGGTTAAATGAAACCTATAATACCTTTTGCCATTTGATTCACAGATTATTTTTTTGAGAGAGAGAGAGAGAGAGAGAGAGAGAGAGAGAGAGAGAGGAAAATTGCTTAACATGTGCGAGGCCCTAGTTTTGTCTCCAGCACCACATAGAAAATAAGAAGTCTAATCTCCAATCAGAAGACTCTCCATGTATTTTCCATTGGATGACTATGAGTTCTTAAAATTTATGGTTTCAATACAATTATTTGTTTATTTTCATATATGTTTCAAAGAAATAACATCATTTAAATGTGAGTCTAAAGGCTGGAAAAACCTCAAAGCAATAAATTGTAGTTCACAATCACTCTAGGTCAAATACAAATTAATATTCAAGAAATGCTATTAATTTATAATTTATTCATTTGTGCAACTCCAGTCCAGGCATATACCTGACATTTTCAAGGGGTTTTATATTTTGCAAAGTACTCACTTGCATCTTTTCACTAAAGTCCTACAGAACTCTGAAACAGGGTCTGAGTGGATCCACTGGTGTCAGTAGTGACTCCATTACTGAGTGGCTAGAGACCTGCCTCACCAGCCTCAATCCTGAGGGTCTGCTCTGGGGGAAGTCAGGCAGGCACAGCGGGTACCTGCAGGTGCCGTGACGTTGCTCATACTTTAGTCATCCCTCTGATAAACATTTCTTTATCCACTCCCTATGTTTTGGGTGACAAGATTCAAAGAAAAATGGCCCTGAAGTGCTGCTAATGACTTACTATGTCACCCTTCCCAGATTTGTCCACTTTAATGCTTCAGCACAGTTGGGAGGAACTTGCAGGCACTTATGATAGCAGAAAACTGGTTAGAGGGAACATTGTGTACAAGTCGCTCTTCCTGATATCACTAAAATAGGTAAAACACAGGTCAACTAAGAGAGAAAAAAAGAAATCCCAGAACAACCTGGTTTTAAAATGGCCAGGTCTTTCCAAAATGGATTTATCATTAATTGGGAACTGCAGGTAGAGATGCCTCTGATGAGATATCTGGAAACTCTTAAAGCATGGCCTACAGGAAAACTGGAATTTGGACAATTGCCACCAGAGTCCTAGTGCCACATTACTCTGCCCACAAATGACTTGGCCTTTTTTCTACAATCCCTCTCCTTCCTGTTTCTTAAAACTTAGAGAAGTTCGATTGACAGAAATTTCACCTAGACAAATAAAGAATGATTTTATGGCATGGATAGGAAGATGATAATCTTTAAAAAAGTTATTTTTATACTTTTGCCACACTGAGTCCAACTCCTCAATAAAATATTTACTGATCTGTGTGGAAAAATTAAAGAAATAAAGAATAACAGAGATTGGGTTTATTCTGCCTCCCGCTATTAAAGTGCTAGCCTCTGCAGTCATGCTCCAGTTGCTCTTTCAGTTTTCTTTTTCTCTCTTTCTTTTTTTTGGTACCAGGAATCGAACTTGGGTCCTTGTGCTTGTGCAGCAGGCAGCAAAACCCCTGAGCTAAATCCCCAGCGCTCTTCTGGTTTTCTATACACTTGGAGGAATAAAAAGTGTTTTGTCCACTTCCTTGCTTTGTCAGATAACTCAACAAATATATCATCAGTCTGGAGAAAACATCTTGTCTTTTGTTACTTTATGGTTAAACTTGAATATGAATCAGTGCTGTTACCTGTTCCCTAGTCCAGGAAAACCTAGGTGATAATTTTTGTTACTAAACAAACTGCTTCATTAGTGCTATTTTCCTCTCTGCAATGGCTGATATTTTTAAGGCTATTTTAGCTTCAACATTATGTAAAAAAATTCCCCAGTAGTTGGTAACAATTTGAAAACATCCTTGAATCATTGGAAGGAATGATTCTTAAATATGTTTGGGAGGCATTGAGAACAGCTGGACACTGTCTGAAAGCTGGACACTGTCTAAAAGCTAGAAAGCTGGCAGAATATACAGGCAAAGCAATCAGCTAATGAGATGCAATGTGGAACTCTGCAGCCTATTGTGGTGGCAAGCTATCTCTCTGCCTTGCTTCCACATCCATACATCGAACAATATTCTGCAAATATTAATAGACTTCTTGGGCACAGTTGTGAAGTCTTTTGCACCTATGTCATTGGTAGTATTAACGGGCACAGATATTCTGGCAAAGCTCAGAGAGAAAAGGAGGAGAGAAGGAGATGAAAAACCTGACCACAATTAAAATAGGCAATGTAACTCCTGTCTTCCTAAAGAAGTTTAAGTGGCACACACCCCTCAAGTTAAGAAAAGACCACGTAAGTTTCAGCTCTTTAGGGGACTGTGTCTTGCTGGAATATGGGAAACAATTAGCTAAAGACATGGAGTCGAGTGCTAAGGACTAGAGACATAACAAGAATTTTCAGTTGCTCTCAAGATCTAGTCCAGAGAATGAGGTTCTAGAAACTGGGAAGCTAAAAACAATGTTTTCCAAGATCTAACCTGCTTGGCAGGGAAAAGGCATAAACACTAGTGAGCTTATCCGATATGAAAAAGTAATGCAAACCTAGACGATCTCTCTTGAGCAGACTGAATTGGCTAACTCAACACCCATTGCCAGTGGTCTACCTGTACCAGAACAGTTGGGAGAGGTAAAGATGTACTTTCATAATTTTCAATGACATGGCAGACAAGAGATACAAGCAGCAGACTTCTGTGGGGTTCTGGTGGGGTTCTGGAAATCTTTTGCTTTGCTAATAAAAATAACAGGTATAGCTTCTTTGCTGCTTCACAGTCTCATTTTGGTGCCTTAAATGGGGATATTTGCCAGAAGGCAGTGGCAACTATTTTATAAAGGAGTGGAAAGACAACAGAACTTCAGAGTCCTCATCCCTGACAGGGTTGAGCTGCTTAACTATGATTAGCACCTTCCTCCTTCCAGAATTCTTGTCATATAAAAGAAATAAACCCTTATGTGTTGTGATCACAATAAAGTTCCCAATGCTTGCTATTGACACATTCATTATTATATGACATATACTATGTGAGTTTTCTCTTTACTAAAACTTTTTATATAACTTTGTATTAAATATTGTTGTCTTGTGTTTTAGATAATTCCAAGTGGGCTGGGGAAAGTCACAGGGCCTATGTCTCTTTACCATAACTGGAGAAATCACGTGAAGGGATTATTTAGATACTACCTGTATGGATGAGCTGCAGATGTGATGGAACACCATCCAACAAAGAAGTCATTGACTGCAAGTGTTTTTTTCACTATTTTGACAATTTTCACGATACATTCATTATAATGCTTGGAGTTTCGGTGTCATCTCTGATCCCACTGCTGCTGAAGCTAGCAAATGCTTTAAAGTAAGATGAGTGAAGAACATTTGAGAGCAAGAAGAGCATAGTGACAGAGGTCCCTGAGGAGAGAGGGGAGGGAGACAGAGTATTATGGGAAGGCTAGAGTAATAGTTCCAAGAAAAATTGTTTTATTTATTGCTCTGTCCTCTAGGTTAACATTTTGGAACATTTTGAAGGAGATAACATTGATTTCAAAACACCAATTGCATCTCTGTTGCTATTGGTTTAATTTGGGTCAAGGTCCAAAATTTAATTACCAAAATTTTTCTTGTGAAATCGATCCCCACCCTCCCATATCCTGAAAGAGTAACTGAAATAATGTGGGATCTTCTGAACTTTCTGATTCTATTTTAAGCAAAAGTATTAGGGATCAAGTTGAACAATGGGTAGCTGGAGAAAGGGGTGCTATCCACTGAGTTTTCTGTTTTTCCAAATGTGATGAAAAAGAAGGAAAATGCATGGTCTTCATATAAAGGCCTTTGAAATCTGCAAGCATTCTCTCATTCAGCTTAACTAATGTTGCTTGGCTGTGGCAAACTTGGCAAGGGCTTAGAAATTGCCTTCTCCCTTATGTAGGATTTGTCAAGGAAAATGATGCAGAGGCTGAATAAAAATTAAAGTTTGAAAGTTAAAATGGACTGGAAGTATTTTCTAAAAATATACTATTTCCAGTCTTTTTCCCTGTAAAGGCTAAAAATAGGCTTTAGAGCTCTTCACATTTCAATCACAATGTTAAAACAAGACAAAATAACCAATCCACTATTTTTAAAATTAATTTTATTGGTACATTTTAGGTATACAATATAATAACATTCATCATTGGAAAATTGCACCTTTGCATAATCTCTCTTGGTTCTTATTTTTTCCCCCTTCCCCTGCCCTCCCTTCAACCCCTCCACCCTCCCTATCTACAAAGACTTTGTTTCCATTTTTTCTTTTTCTCATATTAATTCCATTCCCTTCTTTCTTTTCCCCTACCCCTCCCACTTCCCCTTTGCACCTTATAATGTGAAATAACAATCCACTATTTTATATGTCCATGAAATGATTTTCTGAAGCTTTTGTGTATCTTTGCTCAATGCGTATAGCTTTTATAGTACTTTCTAGGAATGTTATCAGTTGTGCCTCCTGATAATTCTAAGGGGTAACTCATACTGCTAACCAGCTTGATACTTAGGAAAATAGGCAAAGGCTTATCAGGGGCCACTCTGTATGCTCTTGGAAGACAGACATGTGCCAAATTGCTGAATGGTTCTATACATGATATGTTTTTAAAGGATTCTTTAAATATATCCTAAAATGGAAAAGGGCAATAGTTTTTTACCTACATTGCCTTTCGAAAATATATGCTCCAGTAATGTCTCATATATACTACATTAGAGTTGATATTGACACCTTCCTCCTTTGTTTTTTGCACAGAACTTCCTTTAGGTAACATGCCTGGAAAAAATCTCCAGTAAATTCACATGCAATACCCTTGCGAGGAACAATACTGTAACTCCAAGTAGGTCCAGAGGGAAATGCTAAAGTTGATTTCTTCATCTATAACACTGGGAAATATTATATCAATGAAATTTTGTGTAAGAAACTCATGGAATATAACTAATTTAGTTTTCTAAAACCGAACAGGAACATGAGAGGGGGATACTATATGTTTTGGAGAGTAGGGTTGTAGGGTAGATACACCAAACCTTAGTGGCTCTTGTTGACTAGACTTATTTTGGGTTGAGTGGTGGTGGTTTTAAAATCAAGAAAAGCCAGGAAAAGGGTAGAGAGCTGGACTCTCAGGTGCTCAGATGAGCATTTTTCAGGTTTCTTGACCTGTTTATTCTAGGAGTCATAACCATGTTGAGATTGTTTATGTTGTCTGCAATGGGCTTAAAACTACCTAGAAAAAAGAAAAAAAGAAAAAAAACTACCTAAGAAACTTCAGTGGAATATACCAAAACCATGGATTTGAGGAAGGACAAGTTGGTAGCTAATTTTAAGGTCCCCACTTATGTTAACTTTCAGTTGAGCTTATTAACTAATTTATTTGAATATATATTTGTTTCTATTTTAAAAATTCATATTACTCATTAATGCTACATTTCTAAGGAAAATGATAAACATTTTTGTAGTAATGTCTTCAATCTACAAAACAGAATATTACAGAAATCAAATTGTTCATATGATTATGCAAGTATTAAATCAGGAATTTTTATGAAATCACATATTTCAAGATTTATTAGGGGAATTTGGATAAGGGGTGGCCTTGATAGAAAAATGCGAGAGCACATAACTTTCCATGTCTGGATTTATCTTTACACAAGCAGCGAATAGTTCATTTTGAGGAACTGACATTTAGCTATGAGATTTTGTATGCTTTGTTTTTCAAAACCATATACCTATTATTTATGAGCACAGGGACTAGGGAATACATTGCCCCAATCCAATGTTTCTTAAATCTTAGTTAAGGCAGGCCCTTAAGAAAAATGTGTTTGTATTGTGATATAATTCTGAAGAATTAGGTTTTCCAGTGTTTCTTTTGAAGTATTTATTGGAACCTTAGGGGAAGATAATACAAGTAGGGGAAGCAGCTAATTATGGGTGCGTTATTAAGGCAGCTACCATTGTGGGTAACTGGAGCTTAGTTCTGTGGGGAAGTTCTGGGAAATGGTGCATATTTCTTGGAATAAGTCCTCTGAAAAGCTGAAGAAGTGTACATATTTATGAGTCAGCTCCTGTCATCACTGGTAGTAGAAGGCTGCTCCTGGGGAGTGATAATTCCCTGGCACCTGTGATTCCTTGGATCTGGCAAGAGTCTTCCTGCACAGAGAGGCATTAGAAGTCATCTGGAAGCAACTGAGTATCTGGGTTCGAGGGATATGGGTAGAGCAAGGCAGTACCTGGTTCAGTGGCAAGTGGTGTTACTGCTAAGGATCCAAAAACATGCTCATGGAAGCCATTCTCACTCTTGGGAAACTTGATAACTACTAATATAGACTGTTCATCAGTGAATCATAAATTGTCAGATGATTGTGAAATATAATTTTCATTTTGAAGGTAAATTAAAGTTCAGAGAGTTTTAATGACTGGTTCAATGTTGCAGAATCACTTTTGGCACAGTGGTCTCATAATTTATTGTGGGGCATGATTTGATTATCATTTGTTTGAAGACTTGAAGTTTAAAAAAATTATTATGTAGGGACATATGCACAATGGCTCCACTCTGATGCTCTTAGCCTAACCTCTCAGAGCCTTACTGACATGAGGTGTAAATGAATGAAGTCATTCTGTATTGATGTTGTTTACTAAATAATAGAAGTTAAAGTCTTAAGCTTAGGTGATGAAGCTGTAATATTTTCAGGGGAAGTGAAGTTGGGGTCTTGGGGGCCTAAGACTAATTTAAAGTATTCATATACATGGGTTTTCACATACTTTTGGAAATCATTGCTGATCTTGAACCCATTAAAGTGATTTCTTCTAACTTTCAAAAAGTAGTGGTCTTTGGAAGAGGAACTCAGCATTAATAACCGTGAATCCGGTGAGTTACTATAAAACAATGGTTGCTAGTTTTATCATTTAGAAATATGTACGTGTATTTTCATCATATTGTTTTAACTACAAAGACAGTAACTTCCTACAGAAAAAGTTTGTTCTTGATTACAAACTATCAGATATAGCAATGGTTCATAGAGAATCAGAAAACATTCAAACTACACATAATTTAAAAATATCAGTATTTTATTTTTTAGCTACTGTAATGTTTTCCAAATCATGTTTTGTTTATCACTAAGATTAAGTTGTGTTCCATTATATTTTATACTAGTAGCTATTGGTTTTTGAATTTCTACTGTACACCAGTTAAAAATATTTGAGGAATTATATGCTATATTTCTCCCACGATAGTATTATCCTTATGTTATGGAAATGAATACAAGTACATGAAGAATTTATGTAACACATTCAATGGCTGGTACATAGTAAACATTTAGTAAATATTTTTGATCTAAGAATGAGCAAATGAAAACCTGCTCACAGCCACAAAGCATCGGAGGATTAAGTGAAGACAGCGGGAAGCCTCTGTAGCCTGTAGGACTGGTCCAGCTGTCAGAGAGAGGATTATGCTCTCCCTTAACGAAGCCTGTGGAAGCCCTGGAGTAGCTCCCTTGTGAAAATGTTTTTATCTTCTTCACACCCACTCTGTTCAGTTTTTTAGTTTTATTAGCTACACGTCTATCAAGGACCTCTGTTCATCACAGCTCAGTGTTACATATTATTAATTTATTCATCAAACATTGATTAAAAGACACTGTGTATGGGGAAACTGGTGCCTACTAGGGATACAAAAAGGAAAACAGTTGAGCAAGTTTGGCATTGTGTTAGAAGTATGCACAGCAACCTAGAAAAGAGTTGAACAGACCTCTTAAATTTTACCCAGGACTTCAAGGAAAAATGGTTTTTTTTGTTGGTAGACAAAAAAAGAATTTGTTGGTAGACTAGGAACACACTAATGCTGGTAAAATAAAAATATGCTATTCAGATACTGAATTTTAAACTTATACTACTTAATATAAAGTGACTGAGAAGTAAGAGAAAAAGGAATGAAATATATCCCAAGATCCTTTTCATCCAGGCCAGCCTAAGAGGCTCACTGATCTATTCCTCATTACCCATCTAGGAAGGATCCCAGATCAGACATAACCTGACATCAAAGCCTAAAAGGCAGTCAGCTGAAGTGACAACTTCAGAAGACACTGTTTTTTAGCTGGCACGGTTTCCAGACTGTGACTGTAGCATTGTTCTGATATTCAGTCTTACAGCTAATAGTAGGTGCTTATTGTTTTTGGAACATATGCGCATGTTCTCCAACACTGACTCAAAAAAGTAATGAATTGTAAAAAGGAAGTTATTCTAATCTGAATGATTCCCTAGGTGAAAGATCTCTTATGTAACAAAAAATTCTGTTTCTGATAGGCTCATCTATTCAGATTTGTTCATAAACTTTTGGGGAGGGCATTTTTCATAGTAATTTTTAGTGCTCATAGCTAGTCATGGTGTCCTGAAGTAGTTGAGCTGTCCTGTAGATTTTTTTTTTCAGAATTCCAAATAAAATATTTTTGCAAAGCACATTTTCCCCCTTCAAGGCTCATGTTAAAATAAAGGTCAGGAAATTCCGTCAAGTAAACAAGTTAGCCACAACTTTCATCCAAAGGGACCCACAGCACAGGTGTCTCACAGTGCTGCTGGAGTTGGATTAAACACATTGGTTATGGTTATATATAGCACTTGAAGTCTAAACATTCACTCCAACTCCATCATCACTTACTTAGGTTGTCCCAGAAAATTCCTCTTGGACTATTTCTTTGCCAAGTTTAAAAAGTAATGGACTCTTAAACTATAACAGAAAAAATCAGCTTCTTCATTTTAGAAAAAAGTGAAAACGTTTTTATTTTTACCATTTTTCATCTCCAAAAGAAGCTTCTAAATGCAAATAAATTTTAAATACATTAAATTACTCAACAATGAGTAATACATTAGTTTATCTTGCTAAAAGGGATCTTTAAAAATTAGAAATGTTGACTAAGAAAATAACATCTAATTTTTGTTTTAGTAAAACTGTGGAAAATAAAAAGATAAATGGCAAATTAACATATATAATAACGATTTTTAGGTAAACCCTTCACTAAAAAAAATATGCCTCTTATAGGTGCAGAGTTTGATAATTCTTCACAAAGTAAATATACCAATGTTACTAGCACTAATATGAGGAACTACATCATCACCATGGCATTATCCCAGAAATCGCTCTCTTGTCCTCTGCTTCTCAACACCATTTTTACCCCTAAGGATAACCACCACCCTAACTTCTAATACCATAAACTTTTTTGCTTGTGTTTATTTTTGAACCTCGTATAAATGGAATTATGCAGTATGTTCTTTTCTGTGCATGTATAATGAATAGAGTCGGTTGGATTATGACTGTGTATATCCTTTGGTGAACATGTGCTTGCATTTCTTTGGGTACAAACTGTTCAGTAGAATTGGTTCAGTTGGTTCCATATGGTAGCATATGCATGCATATGGTAGGTAATGTCAAATTGTTTCTCAAGTGAATCTACATGTTTTCATTTTACACTTACACATACTAAACAATGATGCTTTTCCCATTCTCATTTGTCATGAGAGAGTTCCTTAAACTGAAAAGGTTATTCTCCTAAAAAAACCCCACTCTGCTTATCTATAATTAAAAGATCAATTTTGCTAATATAATTATTTTGTTGAAACTTTTTGTGGCCTCCATCACAACTTGTGAAAACAGATATTTATAATGGAACCAAAAATTCCACCTCAAGACCAGACTGTTAAGTTCTACAGTGAAACATGAATCACTGTAAGACAAGGCCATAGTCTACTTGAAAGTAGGTGATACCTTCTAATATTCCATAATCAAATGTTTTGTGTTATAAAAAGATACTACATTACTTTCTAAGAAAGTCAGGCTAAAAGGTATAAGTAAGTCTTTTCCTCAAAATATATCAGAGTATTTTTGGAAAGAAACTGAAATCATCTCTAGTTAGTTGAACAGAAAAGAAATTTGATAAAATGATATTTAGCAATTCATTGAATTTCTTGGAGCACCAGAGAATTAGGCTTGGAGACATCTTGGTGCTATGAGATGCTTAAAGCATGGTTTGAATGGGTCCTCTATAGACCAGTTGCCCAAGCTTCAAGTTCCACACCCTGCCCAGGATAACCTATAATAATAATGACCCAAATGAATCTTTCATCCTGGTGCTGGTGCTCTTGTGCTATCTACTTCCACACTGGATTGGGGCTGTTCTGTGTAGCCAAGTGAATGTGGTAGTAATGACAGTGTGTGACCAAGAGGCAGAGTTATAAAGAACACTGAAACTATCACTTGGTCTCTTTGATTACACACAAGGAGCCCTCTAAAGAACTCTAGGCTAAAGCTAACAGGGAGCACCAACTTTCCATGCAAGTGAGCCACCTTGGAAGCCTGTTTTGCCACACCATCAGATGATTGCACCCCCAGCTAACAAGTTGACTGCAAATTCTTGAGGGTTTCTAAGCGAAACTTATTCAGTCATGTTGTTGTGGATTCTTGATGCACAGAAAATGAAAAATAGAAATGTTCATTGTGGTTTTAAGCTATTAAGTTTTGGGGTAACTTGTTGTACAGCAGTAGTTAGCTAATACAATCACCAATTCTAGACATGAGATACAGCTGCTAGAACTGTTGCCACCATTACTTTTGGGAAATAGATGTATGCTGCAAAGAGCCTCACAAAAGTGAATTCTGAGATGTCCTAATTCTTCCCTCCATGACTTCTGATTTAAACTCTAGAGTCTGCATTTGACTAACTCTGACTGGTTTTATATGCTCATATTTTAGGTGCAAAGAAGACATGAAAATGCAACTAGATTCTCTTGAAACTAAAAAGTGAACTTCTACTCATAATATTGCAAATTTCCCAAATTTAGGAAGATAATTTAGGTACTGAGCATCCAAGAAAAATGCCAGGTCTACTACACCTTAACACTTCAAAGTGTGTCCTGAAGAGAGATGCTGTCTGGGATTTTTGTTGTTGTTGTTGCTGTTGTTGTTGGTTTACAATGAGATAAACACAGTGAAAATAAGTCCTCAGAAATTTTACAACAATTTGATACTGCAACAACATTTTTGTTTCATTTGAAAAAAATACTGGTCTACAAAAAATTGAAAATAAAACAGAAACTAGTTCTTTTCCACATATAGTTTGAGAAGTACATTCTATTTGTTAACAAAAGAACTTACCTGACAATATTGTACCTCTCAACTTGTCTTCTTGAGAGCTTCAGGAGACAGTTGTTTTAATGTGATTGACACCATGAGCAATGATTTTCTCTGTTTCATTTAGTTACCCTAAACATTCTGAGTTTTGTCCCTCCATTCTGGGGCTTGACCCCAAGTCCTTGTGCATGTATAGCAAATACTCTAGCATTGAGCTGATACTCTTTGTACATAAAATCATTGCTTTAAAACTCAAATTATTTCAACCCGTGAACATGATAGAAATAAAAATAATCCTGTACTCATTACAATATAAGTACTACAAAATAAGTACTCTGACATAAGTGCTACTATGGTGCTTATTTTACCAATGAGATAATTGAAGCACAGAGAAATTAAATAACTTGCTCAGTTACACAACTCCAAAGTGGTGGAAGCAGGATTCGAACCAGGGCAGACTGGCTCTATAGTATTTGTATACTTGTCCACAGTACTATACTGGGTAAAATAATGAGAAAAAAGACTGATATGGATCCAAAATATTACCTAAAAATATCTATATATAGACTGTCTTCTCTTTGAATAATGGCCTTTGCAGTGTAGGCCTTTGCAGAAATCTCTGAAAATTTTGAAACAATTCCAGCTCTCTTAATTGTCATGCTGTATATTACAAAAGGTTTGATACCTGCTATCTATAGCATTATAAAACTCTTGAAACGTAATAAGTGATTACCTTCCAGAATGATGCTTTAAAAATAAATAAAGACCTTTGTGTTTTTTAGGTAATCCAGGAATAGGGTATTTTAAAAAATTACATAAATTTTCAGAATCTAAATCTCTGAAATATTTTTTTATGTTAGGTTGATTCAAGCATTACTCATCAATCTTACTAAAGGTACAGATGTGCATGTTTATATAATTTGATCCCTCAACAATCCTGGTCCGTTTAACAGACCAGAAAGCTGATCTCCAGAACCAAAGGTCCAACTCCCAGTCCTGAGGCAACTGTCCCTGACCTCAGAGTAAGTTAGGGCAAGTCTGGACTCCTAGTTGGAGGTTTTTCTACACCCTGGAACAATTTATATCCACTCCTAACTGACAGAGACCTAACTGAAGATTTCAAGCCTGTAAATTCCCAGCCCACTTCTAAGAAGTTAGGGACAGCTAAAAGTCATTTCACAGTAGGATTGATTTGCAGCCAGGATCAACCAGCCTTTTGGCCTCCTTTTTGTGTAGTTTGGATGATTCTATCATCAGATCTGCCTCTCTGTATAAAATGTTTCCTGTTTGAGTTTCCTTTTTCAAATGAATGGATTTATTGTCCTAGAGGAAGACTTTGCCTAAGTTGCTTTGAGAAGGACAAGATGAATGAAAGGTTATAGATCAAACACATTTATTCATCCCCTGTCAGCTGAGAATTGTTTTTTGTGTATCGTTTTATGGAAACCAGAGAATCAGTGACTCACATATTGAATTCATTGAATCAGGTGGTACAGCACAAGGAAGGTCTAAGGAAACAGATATACACACATATATGGAGAGAGAGAAAGAGGGAGGGCAGGAGGGAGAGGAAAGTGAGTTAGTTCACAGAGCTACTTCCTACCTCACTAGGGAAGAGGGGAACCATCCACACCGTTAAGTGTAATAGAACAGAGAGAGAATGGTGTTGGATGAAGAGACCCAGAAGCCTTCATGGACATGGAAAAACTGGACTAAGGCAAGATTTGGATAACAGCAATGTTGCTTAGTATTTGTTCTATATATATATATATATATATATATATATATTAAAATAATATATATATATTAAACACGAACTCATGTAGCTTTCACAACAGCTTTTTGAAGTAGATACTACTGTGTTTTATTTGCCATTTCTAGAAAGTTATCTTCTCAAGTTACACAGCTAGTGAAACATAGCTGGAAGCTAAACCAGACCTCTAAGCACAAGCTGTTAACTGAGCCCTTGTCTATGCTACTTTGAGATGAGCAGAGTGGAAGTACAGACCCTTCAGGGTGGGGATAGAACACAGAACAAGGTAAACAAAGATTGGGAGGTGAGAATTAAAGTCTGCTCCTGGAATAGAGAAACTGGTATGCCTAAAGTGGGTGATTTTTGTAGGGAAGTTGGTGTTGGTGATGTTAGAGAATCAATAAAATTTAAAAAATATAGAATGAAGGACTTCTATATTAATGGATTCTGAGCAAGGAAATCATATCCTGCAAAAAATGTTTTCTCAAGAAATTGAAACTGAAAAATTTTAAACATTTAAAATCATAAACTCATTATATATTAATGTAAAAACATTTTTGTGAAAATATCTGGTTTTAAAAATAGCAAGAAAATTGAATATCTAGCTTAATACAATTGAGCTGAATTACCATGCATTCGATTGTCATATATGTTGTGATGTCACACGTGGTATCTGGGAAATTCCATTGCATACATATGAGAGAAAGTGAAAAAAAAGTAAATTATACTTTATCATTGTCATAATTTTTTTCAACCCCATAACATCCTGACAGACTCTTGGGGATTCCCAGGAATATTTGGATCACAGTTTAAGAACCACTCAATGTGCTAGAGAGTGAGTAAGAAGATAAAGAAACACACAAAAAAACACAGAAAAACACAGCAGTCACATCTGGAAACTGATGAGGTTTAAGGGAATGTTGTCAAGGAAAGAATTGTATCTTATTCAATGTATCAAACTTGGGTGACCTGGAAAACTTGGAAACCTCTTGTGTAAAGGGGAAACCTATAGGAGAAAGTGTTTTGGTGGGAAAATTGGTAATTTCTTGTTTTGGTGATATGAATTTGAAGAAACAGAAAGCTATCCAAACAAGTACAGAATTAGCTCATAGAAATTGATAGAATCCTTTATTATTAATCAAAACGAAAATTTTAAAGTTAATTTCAAAATAAAATCAAAGCATCCACAGGACTATATTTTCTATTTAATTCATCACTAATTATTTATATTTGTGTTTTTTAAGACTCAGAACATTAGAGAAATTTAACTGTTTTTGAAAGGTTTCCTTTCTTCAGCTGGACGGTGAATATGTGAGTATTTATCATATTATTCTGCATATATTTTATATATATAATTTATAATGTATTAAAAAGTTTAAAGTTACACTATAGCTAACCTCACATGTCAGACACACACAAAACACATTTGTATTCCTTAGAATACAAATAGTAGCTCTTCCCAGGATTGCAGTGAATGTTGATGTAGATTAAAACCCAGAGACTGACTATCAGCTCCTCTTACTGTATAGATGGCACCAACTGGGAGACCACCATCTGCCCTTCACACTCCTCAATACTCACATTTTTCTACTGATGACTTTAAAATGCTTCTGGCAGCTTAAATTTTCCATATTCTAAGTGTAGTGATTACAGTGTCGGTTACTCAGTCAAACAAGTGTCCTCAATCTTAGAAAAAACAAAGAAAAAGAAGGAAACCAAAACTAAACCCCAAATCTTTCATCTTCTCTTTAAATATTTAAATACTAATTGTAGCAAATCTGCAACATAGGAGAACATCATTCTTAGGCCTCCAGAAACTTTGGATCTGGTTCCCACCAGCCTTTGCTTGGCCTAGAATGTTCCTGAGCACTACCTATGCTTCCTTTCTTTTCATTTCATGGGCTTTTAATTTTCTGATTCTTTATCCCTGCCACTACCACATGTCTACCATATTGAATATCTTTCCTTGCCTTAGAAGTCATTCATTCAGGTTGTATCCAGTAGTCATTTTAATCAACTAATACACGACGGAGTGCCTAAGTTGTTTCATTTTTTACACAAGACAGTAAAAACAGTAAAACTTCTGAAATTCTTTTAAGAAGAATGCTGGGATGTGTGTTTGTGTGTATGGGGGCAGAATGAGAGAAGCGGCTCTTTGGGATCTCTTAAGTCATTGATAAAGTCATGGGCAGAAGGAAGCTGTCAGTTATCTGCAATATATGCTCCTGTGGTCACAGGAAATGAGCACTATGCTCTGACTCCCAGGCACTCTCTACTAAAGGTGGATAGATGGACAAGATAAGCAAAATATACACTCAAAGATTTCTTGATCAAAAATAATGCCCATATCTAGAAAGATATAATTTTTACTGTGTTGATGATTTAGCCAAAAATTAAGCTAAAGTTACTTGACAGACTAATTCCATTTTTGGTGCATTTTTAAACTCAGAGATAGAACATACAAAGCTGGCAAAAAAATAACCATAAAGCCAAGCAGAACATCTTTCTGTTAATGATTGTTTCATAAATATGTATGTTCTATAAACTACGATAACCCTTGTTTTCTTTTGCAGTTGTTTCATGACCTTTGCAACAGATGAAAGACTCACATTTGCTAAGTTCCCTTTAGTACTTAATTAATAGAAATTTAAGGACCTAGCAGGGACTGCAGCTGTTCTGAGTTTCAGTTATTTTTCTGCTTGTCTTCCAGGCTAATAACTTTGAGCTCTGGGCTGAATGTGATCCTTTCTTCCCCCCCAATATGAAGCATCAAGAGAATCCTGTTTCCCACATAACTAAGTGAAACAGGAGAAACGAGTCACCCACACACGCTTTGGCAATGCTCCTGGGAGAGTGCAGGAGATAAGCAGGAGCATTTACACAATTGGGAACAATTGATTTTGGTCAAAAAAAGACTCCCCAATCAAAGCAGGAAAGTGCCCTGGGACAGAAAGATGATAGGAAGACTTCCCAAGGGTAAAAGATGTTTTTGGTGAATCTGTACTTTTATTAAGTGTGATAGGCACCAGGATGTTGAATCACACATCTCATATAGTCATGTGTCTCACACAGGGGCACATATTTCTGCAGCGTTTGATTGTTTCTGGAGCCCAGAGAGGTTAAAGAATTCACCGGAAGTCACATAGCAAGTTGGTGATAGTTCTGGGAACAAAACCAGTTTCCTATTCCCAGTCAGCACACTTCCCTCTGCCCCACATCTGCTTCTTCTGCTTCTTGTCCCTTGACGCCAGGCCAGGGCTCAAGTGTTCTAGTGGATAATCTCAGCACAATCTCCAGATTGCTGTTTTTGACACTTCCGTGTCTGGGTTCCTTCTTGTCTTCTAATAGTCTTTAAAAAGAAGCAACAACCCACTTTTACCAGGTGTGGTGGTGCATGCCTGTGATCCTAACACTCAGGAGGCTGAGGCAGGAGGATCACTACAAGTTCTAAGCCAGCTTGGGCTATATAGTGAGTTCAAGGATACCTGAACTGCAAGGCAAGACCCTGGCTCAAACAAGAAAAAAATCAGTTTTGTAAAATTACTAGGTTTTATGATAGAGTCAAACACTGATGACTGAGAATTTATTGTTTTTGGACAGTTTCTAGATAGCAGCTGATAAATAGCTGTATGCTACGAAATTAAGATGTGGTAAGAGAATCACAGCTGAAAGGAGCTATTTGGATCAAGTAAGCCAAGTCTATATTTTGCAGATTAGGAAAAAAAAGCCTAAAAAATGTAGAGGCCTTTGATTTAAAATACAATAGTTCTAATGTCATGGTAAGTTTATGTGTTTGAACCTAGATCCCATCAAAGATTAAACAGAAATGGTCATAGGTTTTTATTATTTTTTAAAAAGTTGTTTATTAGAATGTTGACTTATGTTATTATGTGATTCATTGTTTTATTTATTTGGAGAGATTTTAATGGAATTGCAGGAAATATCAACCATTAACAATTATTTGAAGCTAGGCTTGGTGTTACAGGAAACGAAATAGCTTAACGTAATTTGAGCAGCAATAGATTACTGTGGCCATTGATGTAATGACTTATATTTTAGAGATATACTGTATCTGGAGACAAACCTTACTCAAATAGGAAGGGGAGCAAAAGATCCACGAAGGGGGAGAGAGGTGGTGAAAGGGATAAAAAAATAATTAAGGTGTGTTATGTACATGTATCAACTCCCCATAAGGAATGTAAACATTATGGACTGCAAACATGTACTAATAAAAAAAAAGTAGTTGGCTGAACACAATGCACGACACTAGAATACTAACATCAAGCAACACAAATTTAGTTAAGTTCTAACATTTTAAAATTGACAGTAAATTAACAGTTCATTGAGAAACTAAATGTCCAGGAAAAATACTAAAAAGAATATTGTCAGTGTCTCTGAGACACCTTTATTCACATAGTAAGCTGAGAAATAATTTGTGAAGTACTAAATAATATTGCAAATTTTAAGAATGGAGTTTTCAAAATATACTGTTTCCTGCAATTTGAAGACCACATGTGAGGCCTTCAATAACTATGTTAGCCATATCAGGTGCATCTATAGATTCCAAGAACCATCTGCTATGCGGCTGCCAATTAATTCCGCTGTGTTCTCCTGACAGACTGACTATTCCATTAAAACAAGGGGCTTTTCCAAGAAAAAAGATCTTGGGATTTTCTTTGGTCATTAGATAGCTATATAGCAGATAGGAACATAAAAATTTTCTTTGTGTGGGGAAAGTGGAGAGCTTTCCTGAAGTTTGACTCATATTACAGAAATGGGGGGAAAGGGATTTAAGTGCTTATTTCAGTTCCTTTTCCAAACATGGAAAGTTAAATAGTAATTCGCCCTCGATCCTTTCTGAGGAAGATCTCATTGCAAATGTAAACTTCATTGCTCCACTCGGTGTTTCATATATTACAAATAACTCAGTCTTCAAGATTCAAAATGCCACATGCAAATCCTAGTTTCAAGTCTAGAACCGTTAGTGAGATCAAAAGCAAAAGAATTCTCTTATGCTCTTGCATCCTTGTCTAACCTTTTTTCTTTTTAACTGTCCACATTATGGAGCTCTAGATTTTATCCTTCTAATTGTAAACCAAATGAGAAAACTGATATTGCCATATACTTAGCTGCCACAGAGTAAATTAGGGACAGAAACACTTTCCCACCCCAGCTTGGAATCAGTCTTTTGGGTTTTTTTAATAGAATATAACATGAAGGAATCAAGACCTTCATCCCTGGTGTGCTCAGTGCCAGCAGTGTCATGGCTTTCAGTTTCTAAAACAAGGGAAAAGAAGTAGCCAGCCAGAAATGAATCGCTGTTGGTAGGTGAGATAATGAATCTTCCACGTGCGTGTGTGTGTGTGTGTGTGTGTGTGTGTGTGTAAAGAGAGAAAACAGGAGGAAGAGGGAGAGGATAAAAGAAAGAAGAAGGAGAAACTTTATCAAGAAACTTCAGTGTTTATGAAGCATCAGTTTCAATTCTTTCAGAGGAAGATGAGACATGAGCCTGGAGGTCACCATGGTGGGCTGTATGCCATACTAAAATACATAATTTGTTCCAAAGGCAAAGACTTGTTGGTGACTCTACTGGGAGTTTCAAGCCAGAGGTTCAAAGACTGGGAGGAAACATGGCAGTTAAGCAGGAAGATATACCATGGGCAGATCCTTTCTAGCTCTAGCTCTGCTTCAGTCCCACTTCTGATGGTAAATCCCTTGACAGCCTGGATTTCTGACTCTTTCCTCTTCTTTCAGTCATCCTGTTTGGGTTTTTTATCACCTAACCTGAAGGTATTTAGAAATAGACTGCTGACTTCTGTTTTCTAATGGTGTTTGCAAAATCTATTATAATGACAGAAGCCTGAAAAGATGGGCACAGGACATGCTCTCTGCCATCCATTCTCTTTATTGGCACATAGATACTGAGGACATTGTCATCTAATGTTCATTACAATAATTTTTCCAATAACTATGAAATTAATCATGACTCCTTTGTCCTAGATCATAGCAATATCAGATAGTAGATCTAAAATTGTGTTGTCCTTTATCTCTGTATTCAATAGCAATTATTTTTCTCTTGTTTAGCCTTTAAATTGAAGCATGTATAATCACAACATATCCTTCCTTGCAGTATTCTTATTCTGATGGTGTATATTGTGAGTTGTAGGGTATGCACACGTTTCCCTTTACGTTGTAATATCAAATGTTTTCTAAAGTTGTTTTACCAGTTGGTACTCCTGATAGCATAAGTACCAACATCAGGTCATTACTCTTCTTAACTGTTGAATGTCTTGTGTGTGTGTTACAGTGTGTGTGTGTCTTATTTTTTATTTGTTACTGCTAAGTTAAACCTTTTACTTGTATATTTATTGGTCATTAGTTATAGTTTTTATGTGGATGTCTCCCCAAAGCCTCATGTGCTGAAAGGCAGGGTTTGTGGGAGGAGATTGGATTATGGGGTGCTACAGCTGGCTTGGTGCCAGAAGGTAAGGCCTGGTGGGAACCCAAGAGTGACTGGGGCTGCATTTAGTAGAGTTTATCTCTCTGCTTGTTTCCTCCTTTCATTCTCTCTGCTTCCTGGCTGCCAAGAGGTGAAAAGCTTTCCTCTGCTAGACCCTTCCACTGTGCCCTCCTGCCTTGGAGCAGGCCAACTATGGACTAAAACCGTGAGCCAAAATAAACTTCTCCTTTAAGTTGCGGGTGTCAGGTATTTTGTTCCAGCCACAAGGAAAGTACCTCAGGCACCATTCGTTTTTTTATTCCTCTGTGAAAAGAAACACATAAGTTTTTCTCTTTTCCTTTTTGTTCTATTTGGTTGTTTATTGCTTATCTTATGTATTTGAATAAAAGAAAATTTTAAAAACATTTTAAAAAGCTATAAAATATATACATATTAGAACACAGATACTTGTATGAAAATATTCATTGTAATTTTATTATTTAATTTAATTTTATTAAAGATAGCCAAAAAAGTGGAAACAATGATGAATAAACAATGATGAATACACAAAACATGGTACAGCGGTACCTTGGTTCACAAACTTAATTTTTTTCACAGTTACTCATAGCAGAATTTGTTCCACGATTCTGGTTGCAACCGAATTGCAAGCAGGTCAGAATCACGGAACAAATTCTGCAACCAGAATCGTGGAACGAATTGTTTGTTAACCAACGTACCACTGTATACATACAAGATGGAATCCTATTCATCTATAAAAAGAAACAATATTCTGAAGTATGCTACACAATGAACATCAAAGACATTATGCTAAGTGAAATAAGCCATAAACAAAGGAACAAATATTGTATAATTCCTCTATGTGAAATATCTAGAATGGGGAAAATTCACTGAGACAAATGGTAAATTCAAAATTATAAGGCACTAGAGCAGTGGCAGCGAACCTATGGCACATGCACCCCAGCAGGCAAGCAGAGCCCTCTCTTTTGGCATGCAGCCAAGTTGCCCCAGCATCACCCCAGCTGCCAAGCATTTGATAACAGCACACAGGAGCCATGCACATGCTCCGAAAGAAGTAGAGGCCCCATGCCACCTAATGATGTCATGAGCAGTTGGTCACTTGATCTCTAAAAGGTTTGCTGTCATGGGAGTAGATCAAGAGGGAAATGGGGCATTATTGCTCAAGGGTAAAAATTTTTCTTTATAGTGAAAGAAAAAATTTTGGAAATACTGGTAATAGTTGCACAGCATTGTGAATGTAATTAATATAATTGAACTGCATCATTTAAAAAGGGTTAAAATAAATTTTATTATATATATATTTTACTATAAGAAAAGTGAATAAGTAGGCATATTGTGTGCCCACTTCTGAGCTCTCTTTTCTGTTCCTTTGGTGCATGTGTCTAGCCATCTGCCTTTAGAACACTGTCCTGATAGTCTTGAATGTGGATAGACTGAGTTCTCTCTCTTATTTTTTCTTGTCCAAAATTACTTTAGGCATGCTAGTTATATGGCTTTCCACATACATTTTAGGATAATCTTGTTTGTATCCACAATACAAAGTACCTGGGATTTTGATAGTAACTGGTTAAACCCATATTGCTACATCATCTCAGTGACTTGGCACCGGCAACTTTGTAATCTTTCCTTTATCCTTTTTCATATTTTTGTGTCATACACTAATTTGCTTTATATAAGTATCGCTGCTCCAGATCACTTATGTTTAGTGTTTACATAATATATTATTTTCATCCATTTATCTATGTCCTTTTATTTAATGTTCATTACTATTAGACAAAATATAGATTAATTTTTTAAAAATCTAATTTATTATCTCTGACATTTAATTATTGTATTTGCACTATTTGAAATAAAAGTATTACCTCTATGATAGAATTTAAATGTTTTCTACTTTTCTCAGCTGATTCATTCCCTTCTTCCCTCACTACAGCTTCTTTTGGATCAATTGAGTGTTTTAGTACAGTATTTCATTTTCTTCTTTATTATTTGCATATTTATTTTTTCTTATTAATGTTGCCAGATCTTTAAATATTATTCTACTTTATTTATAATGTAAAATCACCACAACAGTATATTTAAGTTTACTTCTATTCTTTGTGCTAATATCATGCATTTTGGTTCTTTGTATGGTATAAATCACAAAATATTGTAATTATTTTTGTCTTAAAGAGTAATTTTCCTACCTCAAAAGTTTAAAAAGAGGACAAGAGGCTTTCAATTTATTCCCATATTTGCCATTTTGGCTGTTTTATTATTAATCTATATGGACCCAAGTTACTGTCTGATATATTCCTTCTAACTGAAAAAGTTGTAAACATCTTTTTGTAGTAAATTCCTGCTGTGGACAAATTTTTTCAGCATTTGTTTGTTTGAAATTTTTTCTTTGACCTTCATTTTTAAGGACATTTTTGTTAGTTATAGAGTAAGTATTTTGTAAGCATTGGTGTCTTTCTTCCTTCCCTTGGGCCCTGGTACTCCAGTGTTTCTCTTTCTCTTTGTTTTCTTTACCTTTTGGGACTTATGGTCTGATATTTTTTATTGTTTGGGGGAATCTTCAGCTATTCTACCTTAAAACATTTCTCTCCTTTTTCCTCTTCTTCTGGGACTCCATTTACAGTATATAAGACCATTTGCCTTTCCCCACGGTTCTTTGATGTTTTGTTCTGCTTTATTTTTTACCATTTTTTCTTTCTGTTTCAGTTGAGTTTGAGCAATTTCTTTGAAATCACAGTACTAGTTTTCCTTTAGGGATGCTAGGTCTAATGGGAAGCCCCTCAGAAACAATTTTTATATCTAGTACTCCTTTTGTTTCTTTTAGTTTCCCTCCTTCTGCTAAAATTCCCCATTTACTTAGAAATGATGTCTACATTTTTACTATACACTTTAATATATTAATTATAGTTATTTTTAACTTTCTCTTTTGAAATAATTTTAGATGTATGGAAGAGTGGTAATAATAATATAGATTTCCTGGACATGCTTAACCTAGCTTCCTTCCCCTCATACTAACACTTTAGGTATTCATGGTAAAAAATTATCAAACTAAGAAATTAAGATTGGCACAATACTATTAGCTGACCTATATATTTTATTCAACTTTCACCAAGTTCTCCACGAATGTTTTTATTCTACTCCAGGATCTCATACAGGGTCCCCTCATTGCATTTAGTTGTCATGTCCATTTAGTCTTTGACAATCTGTGAGCGTTTCTTAGTCTTTCCATTTTATAATGACCTTGATGCTTTTGAAGACTGCCACTCAAAAAAAAAAAAATATTAGCTAGGAACAGAGCTGGGTTTATGTGATGGTAGTGTCACTATACTTACTCTCTTACCAGTGACTTCCAGTGTTTTTAGCGTTTTGTGACCAGAGTGAGGACTGAGTTGGAGGGTTTTTTCTCGATGTTCTAGGTCAGTTCTAGACTTTGATTCTGTACTTCAGAGGTGTCTCAAGACTTTCATTCTTATTCCATGTAGTGAATTGATGTTACTTGTTACTCAATGCTTGCTACCTTGGTGGAGAAGAAGGGGAGATATTTTCTATTGTTCTGTTTCAGCTTTATTCTAAGACAAGCCCTGTGGTCCTAGGTGTCAGGGTTAGGGCTTTCTCTCTGATGCTGTGCACCCAGGGTTAGAGCCTGTCTAGGCTTTGGGTGTAGGCTACTTTCCCACCTTTCTCCAGGAGCTGTGGTGGTTTGTCTTTTTCTATCCCCCGGGTGAAGTAGGTGTTTACCTGTACCTGTGAATGGCTGGGGCCTGGGTGAAGCAAGGCAGCAGCTAAGACACATGTTCAAGGAGACCTTTACTCTGAAGCTTGTGCAAGTCCAAGGTTGACAGTGCACAAACCAGGAGTGAATGGTTTCCTAGATTTTGTGCCTAGGAGCCTTGCCCACCTCACTGCAGTGAGGCCCTAGGGTTTAGCCTTGGCCTCAGGGCAGTGACAGTGAACCTATGGCAGGAGCGCCCCTCCTTGGGCTGTTTGTTATTGAAAGCTCTCAAAGGTTTGCCATCATTACCCTAGGGGCTTCAGAGTTCTCTGGCCTTCCTCTAATGGCATAAGGCTTTTTATCCCGTAGGAAGAAGAATGTGATTAGGGCTGTTTCACCTTCCCAGGCCTTCTTCACACAAGGGAGGTGTTCTCGGGTCTCAAGTCCTACCTGAGTATGCCTTGGGAAAAGGCAGCGGGTCTGTGGATGTGAGTAGATGCAAACTGATATTGTGTCTGTGATTCTCAGGAAATCTATAATTGCACTCTAGTCTTTGCCTGTAACAATATGTCAAATAATTTAGCTGAAATTTTACCAGCTTCTTTGGTAACCCTGTCATCTCCATCTCATGTTTTGTACCAGGTAAGCCTGTCTGTGGAAATGCATGTCTTGGCTTATATATGGGCTACTTTGTTGCCCTGTATCTTCAGTCTAATGGGCAAAAAACTGTGATGATTCAGGAGATAATTCAGATTTTAATTCTTAGAATAGGTATGAGGCTCTTTCTAGTTTCTTGCATCTTAGGTGAATTTTTTAATACTTTGAGGTGACATTTTCTTGTCTTCTGATTTGCACTTATGTTTTGGTTAAGTGCCAATCACTCTTATCTTTGTTCCTCTGTATGCAATGTTTTAATATCTGCTTTTATAATTTTTATCTTATAATTTTCACATTAGTTCTCAGAAAGTTGACTATGATCTGCTTTGGTGTAGTTTGCTTGAGTTTATCTTTCTTTGCATTCATTGACTTGCTTGGATTTGTGGGTTTATATTGTTCATCAAATTTGGGATTTTTCACTTACTATTTCTCTAAATATATTCTTCCTTTATGCTCTTCTTGCCTCTTTCCTCTTACATATAAATATGAAAGACCAAATTATATTGTTCCACACACCAGTGAGGTTTTGTTAAAATTTGTTTTTTCTTTTTCCGTTCTATGTAAAAATGTTTTGTTTGCCCCTATTAGGCAAAGAACCATTCTCCTCTAGAGTCTGTGAGGGGTGCACAGCCCTGTTTGATTTCAGTCCATTGGAAATCATTTCAGATTTTCTGACCTCCAGAAATATGAAAGAATAAATTTCTATTTCTTCAGCCAAAAAAAAAAAAAAACTGTAGTGTTGCTTGTCAAGTTCTTTGGTTGCATGCCTAATCTTTTTCTTCTGTAGACTGTAGTAAATTCTTGTTCTTATCAAGTGATAGACATTCCATTTAGTTATTTTTACAGCATTGATTTTTATCATTATTATATTCATGGTTCAAAAAAATACCTGAGCATATTTATAATAGCAGCCTGTCTTTGGATCTCTGCTGCAAAATCTTTTTTTTTCCATTTCTTTGTTTCTATTGATTAGTTTTAATTTTGGTTATAGATCACATTTTTTTTGCTTTTTAGCAGGTCTGCTAAGCATATACTATCTAGATTTCCATGCCATAATAAATTATAAGATAAAAATTGCCAGTAGGAACCAGCAGAAACACTATCAGCAGCCAAAAGTGATGGTTGATGGCCAAAAATGAAAAAAGAGAAAGGTAAACTTGATACATAAAATGTGAAGACTTAAGATGCACCACTATTTGGGACCATTTATTTCCACTATATCAAAATTGTACGATTTCCTAACATGACAGTCTTTAAGGATTAAAATGATGACTTAAATAAGCTAGACAAATCTATGGTATATTTAACACTTATTTGGAAGGTAGGGAAATTCTAACTATTACAGAGAGTCCTACTGTTTCTGTATTCCAGGAATTTGCTTCCAAGTTCATTCCTGGCTCAGGCCCTCAGCAAGACTTTGTCTGCTATGTGGAAAGTTCTTTTTTTCTCTTCACTTGGCTAAATTTTATCTTTTAGGTTTTAACTTACTATAACTTGCCCGTGAATTTTAAAAATTCCTCTAATATACACTGTCACTGGACCCTAGACCTTCCCTTTATGACACTCAGTCACAATTGCAGCAACTTTTTTTCTTGTTCAATGTTTGTCGATACCTTTAGACTTTGAACTCCACAAATGCCCTGACCTTAACTGCTTATGTATTGATCTGCTCTCTAGTATATGATGAGAATTCAGTAAATAAGTTTGTGAATAAATAATGTTCAAATTAGTAAAAAGCTCAAAGTGTTGCCATATAGCTGCAAAACCTTGACCTTAATAAAAATGTGTATATTTATCTATACCTACATTTCTTCTTAGTGCATGGTTACTATTCATGTTAAATATGTCAAATAAATGGTGCTAACCAATAAGCTATACTTTGGTTCTTTTTTCCTTAGAGTTCTTTCCTTTGGTTCTTAGCACCTGAGACTTGGCAGTAACCAAACATTTTGATATTTTAATTACAAATTTAAACAGGGAGTTTCTTTAAAAATATTGGAAGATTCAAAATCTTGTCTAATGTGATAGTGTTGTAAATGTAAAAAAACGCAACAGTATGTGTGAGCCTAATTAGCCACTTTAAACTCCAAGTGGTCTCCATTTTACTTTTTTGGATCATAAACACTCCTCGAACTTAAACTGTCATGTTTGTCTCATCAACGGATTCCCTGAGTGGAAGCTGACCTTTCCTTCAACAAATGTACACATTTGTGGTAGTGAGAGACAAAAATGTTTTAGTTGGGAGGGAAAACAAAGGTCACTTTTTAATGTAATGGAAAATTAGGAATGCTAAACAATTTGCTCATCAATCAAAACATAGGAAATTTTGAAAAAAAGAGCCTTCTAGTTAACAGTATTTTCACCTGGGGCTCATTAGTGGTTCTAAAAGTCCTTCTTTCTCCAGTTTCTTACTAATGCATGGCTGGGAATCACACCAGGTGTTCCTTACACCGATTTCCACTCAGAGCAACTTTATCCGAAAACCCATCACCTTCACACCGCATAAATGTAACCTTGTTTGCTGGTGTCATTAAATTAGCTCAGTCTCTACTACTGTGCATAGACCAAGATGAATGGCTGGCTTCAAATATTAAGCACTAAGAACCTGAAATTCTTTCACCTGTTTGACTTTTATTAATGGAAATTTAAGCTGTTTAAATTCAGAAGTCTTTTTAAAAATTGTCTTGCCATATTGAAGAATTAAATGAGTTTTCATACTCAACATTAGCAATTTTGTTGAGCAATGAAAGCTGTAGGACAATATTTTTAAGTAAAAAATTTAAGTTTATTACAATTTAAAGTTCATATACAATACCCATTTGTCTTCTGTCACCCTGCATGGGGAAGGAACTTGCTTCAAATCAGTCTGGTTTCTCCTACCAAATATTTCCCCTGGTTTTTCACAGCTAAATCAGACTTCCATTTCTCTTATACTATGCCTTTGTAAGAAATCTTCTGCCACATTCTTTAATTTAATGTAAGACCTGACCTTGAAATCTTTCGGTGTTACAGACTTCCTTTTCAAATCATGGCAGGCTTGGCAACCAAGAATATAAAACTGTACCAGACTATACCATAACCTGTTCCAAGGACAATTCAGTGGAACGCATGCCAAATATAAATGACTGCCACAGACTGAAGAGCTTTGCTGAGCCAATAAGAAAGTGTACACTTTAATGGTTTGGAAAAATGAGACACAAGTGGTAAAAGTATCCTAAGGAGGGGACAATCTATCATTCTGGTGTGAAGGGGAAGTCAGAGAAAGGTAGAATGAAAGAAGTTTAAGACAAGTAGTGTTAAGAATGAATACAATTCTGAAAGTGAACTATACATAGTAGGGAGCAATATATTTCACTTGTCCCATCTAAGTTAGATCAGGAGAGTTTAATTAGTATGATAGAACTGTGTCCTGTGTACTTTCTGTTATAAAGACATCTTCAAGATCACTGATTATACAACTACCCCTACTTGCTGACCATATAATTCATGCAATCTGGGACTTTAAGTGTCTTCTATTTAGGGAGGATGTGTGTGTTTTTCTGAGTCTCTTTTCAAGGGCATGAAACATTTTCACATGGTGGTTGTATGCAGCACATACTGGGAATAGCCCCTGGTCACTGAACACTAATTATGGCAGCAAGAAGAACCAACTCCAAAATGTGTTCATTTTATTTCCATTATAGTGGTCAGAGAGGAAAGTGGGTAAAGATTTTCCCTAGTGAGTGCTTGTTGGGATACTGATTTACATGGCTGTCCTGTCAGGTGAGACAGAACTAAGAAGCTCTCTCTCCCCACTGTGTGATGCTGTTTACCATTAGGACAAAGGACAACTCCATGTCTCATCCTGCTTCTCCTGTGTTCAGGAGACCCAAGTGCTTGCTCTTCTGTAAAATATCAGGAGCTGTATCCCCTGCCTTTCCTTATGCTACTGAAGCCCTACCAGGCATGTCCTGGATCACTCTGCTCCTCTGTCAGCCTTCAGAAATTAGCAGAAGAGCAATGGGGGACATGTACCTCCTGTTTCCAAAGAGAGAGAGAGAGAGAGAGAGAGAGAGAGAGTAATTGTTGGTATCTAGAATGTCAGGTTATCTCAGAGGCAATGTTTGAAAACATTTATTTCCTATGATCAACTACAACCACCCAGAATGTGGTCTGTAGAACCAATCACAAACAGCCATCATCTTGCTTAATTAGGATTGGCTTTTCTCTTTCATACTTTTAAATGGTCCAAAACCCCTGTCAGGGTGAATAGCTACTATCCAGTTGATTTTTTGAAATGAACTGACTGAAGGAAATAGACATCATTTATATAAATGTATTTTAAAATATTATGAAATCACCCCCCCCCATATTCTTAGACTGAAATGATTTCCTGATCATTAAGTGTTCCAAACAAACATTAACCCTTTTCAGCCATCTGGAGGGTGTTGTAGTTATGATATGGCACTTAAGCTCATACATTCTGGTGATATCTGGACCCAATGTGGAGTCTATGATACATTAAGAAGGTAAACAATGTACCAGTGTGCTTAATTGTTCCTTTCAAAAACTCTTTGGGCTGTTTCTGTGGCTCCTATCAGACTTTGGAAAACACACACATACTCAATCAAACTTAACTATGGGTGATTCATGGTTCACATCAGGTATTTGCTTGAGATGGAAATCACAGCAAGTCCCAGTTCAGACCTGTATGTGGCACTAACAGAATTAGCCCACTGACAGCCTTTCAAGAAATTATAGGTGTGCAACTCCAGTTTGTGTTTCATTTTTAATGATACCAATGTAACAGAGACTTTCCATTTACTTGTTCATTGTACCATAGGTTCAGGTTAAGGAAGCCAAAATCTCAAATAAAAAACTTGCACACAAAGAACTCTCTTTTTTGCATTTTTAGCAGACAGAGGCAAGTGCACAGTTAGACTACATCCTCACTCTAAGCCTTCCACTTAGAGAACTAATATGAGTGTAACAAAACTAGACTTTGCTCTGTGGGAAGCTGTGCACATACCTGACAAACCTGTGTTGAGAATGAAAAAGAGAAAGAGGTAAAGAGAAGAGAGGGAAGAATCTTATGCTATCAGGTTGGTTTTTATTGTTCCTTTTGAACAACATCACTTAGGAATCAGATATTCTCCACCCATCCTGCTATATGTGTTATCATTTTAGTATTTCCTGTCCTCTGGCTTCTTCCATCTCTAAGGCACTAATTATTTCTGTAGCCCAACCACCTCACACCCCACATTTCCTTTATGTTGTTAGCTTTCTTTCTAAATATTCTTCTTCTTCATTCTCTATACAAAGTAAAAAGTGTCCTCACAAGTTTCATATGTATCCAAATTCTTGGGTATTGTATATATTTTTATTGTTGACTTTTATAAAAATAGTTTTCACTTGCTATTAATTTAATATGAAAACTATGGAACTGTAGCTTACATAGTATTATATGTTGAAGTATTGAGGACTAGAATTTCTTTTAAAAACAAGGCTAAAGAAAGGTAGATGTCCTGAAAGGTAGTGTAGGAACCTGGTTTACAATGCTATTTAGTCAACTGCTCTGAACTTTTCCCATGCATGTTGGTGGGAGGGTGCAACCTTTGGGAATCATCTCTACTAACAGGGACTCTGCTGGAACTTTTGGCATTTTCATCCAATTCCATAAAATACTAAGGTTCTGGTAAATTAAAGGAAATAGAATTTATTCTGGATAGCTTTGGAATTTATTCCATACCTTTGTAAGTCTTAGGTCATGTAAAAATTTGGTCAATAGTTATGAATATCTCTTTTTGTACTTTCTAGATGTATTTATTTTTAAAATTGTTATTAGTATATCCTTGTAATACATAATGAATACATTCACCATGGGGAATTTGTACATATACAGTACGTATCAAACTTTAAGCCTTTTTACTTCCCTATTTCCTCCTCTCACTAACACTCCAATTTCCTTGTGTCCAAGAGTTATTTAGAAATCTCTTATTTAGCTTATTTATTTTTAAAATTATAATTTTGTCATTAACTTATAATTTATTTATTATAAGAAGGAAAGCAAATTCTGGGATTACATATCATTAAGGAATTAAACTAAATTTAGAGTTCCTTCTGTATATTTTCTGTTTTTAACTTTTTTTCATATTTTAATGAGAATTAGGGAAGTAGATTTTCTGGTACTTTAAAATGCTGCAATTGTAAATTTGTTCCACCTATTATGTTCTTCATGTTAGTTTATTATTGCACATAATTAATATACACTTTTTATTACTTCTTTTTTATTATTAATTTTATTGGTACATTTTAGGTATACAATATGACATTCATCATTGGAAATTTGCACCTTTACATAATCTCTCTTGGTTCTTATTTTTCACCCTTGCCCAGCCCTCCCTTCAACCCCTCCACTCCTCCCTATTTACAAAGATTTTGTTCCTATTTTTCTATTTTCTCATATTAATTCCATTCCCTTCTTTCCTTTCCCCTATCCTTTCCACTTCCTTCCCCTTTGCCCCCTTTCTTCCTATTTCACATTACCTATTATACCTTTTAGTCCTTATTTACATTTTCAGTTTCTCACACTAGAGAAACTATTCAGTATTTACATGTGTGTCCTATTTATTTCACTTAAGAGTATCGCCTCACACAGGAGATTATAAAGACCCTTGTCCTGAGCGCCACAAGATAGAGCAGAAGTTAGTAACAGAAAGAAGGCTTCTCAGGCTTCTTGAAGAAAACTGAAGCTCAGCAGAAAAGTAAAGCGAACCTCTACGATAAAGGCACATCAGACCACTGCACTTAGTCTGCTGCTGGCTTGCTGAGACTCATTGGCTTGTGTATGCACAGAGATTCCTACATTGCCTACTGTGACAACAGAGACATACCCTGAAGGAGGCCCATAATTTCTATTGCTATTTGCAAAAAAGAAAAAATTTTTTTCTTATTTTTAATTCTTAATTTTTACTTTTTTTCTACTCTTCAAAGCTTTACTTTTCTCTTTTCTTTCTTTTATCTTTTCTTTCTCTCTCTCTCTCTCATTCTCTCACTGTCCCACATTGCCCTTCATCTCCCCATTTGTTCCTTTCTGCACTGAATTCGGATTTCTCCCTTACTGTTCTTTTCTTCTCTTTTTCCTTCTCTTAATTATCATTAGGTTTAAAGGAAAGTAAATTTGGTATCTAGCCTCCCTGTTGCTGTTAGGTGATTCTATCCACATCTTTGTTCTTTCATTCTGCCATTTTCTCTTGCCTTTAACAACTTCTTAGAGTTTGTGTGATCTTTCTGTGTCTTCTGGCCTGACCGCTAATCTTACCTGTTCTTTCTACCTGCCCCTCCCTCCCCAACTCCTTTTAGCACCCCACCCTGAGGGGGAAAGATGCTATATTGAAGAGTTTATTCATTATAAACTTACATTGGGTTGGTCCTTGGTTTTAATTTAACTCACATAGTTAAAAGTGATACATTAATAACTACCACAAATTGTCATTTTCTAAGCTGTGGTTGATGTTACTGTATTGCTGACTATATTATTTGGGCTAACATGTTGTGATTGATCTAATTAGATTCCTTCCTGGTATAAGAAAAATATAATAGCTTCAGAGTCATTAGAGTCTCAAAACTCAAACACAGGCCATATCTAGAAGACACCTCTGAAAAGCAATCATTCCACAAGGGTTTTAAACACAATCAACAAAGATACCTACATTAAGTAATCTTGAAATATCAACCCAGGAATTAAATCAAGGACAGTACCAAAAACAAAAATGAGAAGACACTTAATCAAGGCACAAATGCAAGCTTCCATGCCACACAAAGGAAATTCTGGGGGAAATGAGGTGGAAAAGTCTGACAAGCAACCACTTGGACACCCTGAACGGATAGCACAGGAAGTAACAAAGCAGATGCATGAGGATCTAGAAAATTTCAAAACAGAAATAATCTCCCAGATAAATACCGACATGGTGAGCATAGTGAAAGACATGATTAGAAGCTCTAGAGCAGAAACAGATAAGAAAATAGATGAGATCAGAAACATGCTGGAAGGCATGAATGCCCAGCATAAGAAAGAAATGGAAAACATGATCACCCAACATAAGAAAGAAATGGAATCCATGAAACAGATTCAAACAAATATCCAGGAGATTAAAAACTCCATTGAAAGTATGCAGAGCAGACTAAGAGAATCTGAAGAAAGAATATCAGATATAGAAGACAGGATTGTGGTTAAGGACCATGAAAACAGAGATTTCTTAAAGATAGTAAGGGACCATGAGAAATCAATCCAACAGCTGCTAGATGATGCAAAGAAGAATAACATAAGACACATAGGAGTCCATGAAAAAACAGGAGAAAGCACAACAACATAAAAAACTTTTCACAGAAATAATAGTAAATAACTTCCCAGACAGAGGTATAGAGTTGGACATACAGATAAGTGAGGCATATAGAACTCCATCCAGACATGACCAAAAAAATTCTACACCTAGACATATAATAGTCAAGATCCCAGAAACCCAACAGAAGAACAAAATTCTACAGGCAGTTAGAGAAAAGAAACAAATCACCTACAAAGGAAAACCCATCAGAATCACAGCAGATTTCTCAGCACAAACCCTCAAATCAAGGAGAGCCAGCAGTGAAGTATTTCAAGCCCTAAAAGAAAAAAACTTCCAACCTAGACTGTTGTGTCCTGCAAAATTATCTTCCAAAATCTATGGGGAAATCAGATACTTCCATGACAAAGAACACCTGAGAAATTTCATGAACACCAAACCAGCACTCCAAACAATTTTAAGCAATATCCTAGAAAAAGACAATGAAGGTCACAACTCCATGAGGCCCAGCAGAGAGAAGGCACCATGCAAGGTAAGACACTAAAGCAAAAGGGGGGAAAATAAGAAAAGAGCCAACAACAGTAAAACATCATGACAAGAATGAGTCAATATCTGTCAATTATAACTATCAATGTTAATGGTCTCAAGAAATAGACTGGCAGAATGGATTAAGAAACAAAACCCAGCAATATGCTGTACACAAGAAACACACCTAACTCAAAAGGAAATCCATAGACTGAAAGTAAAAGGATGGAAAACAGTTCTCCATGCCACAGGAACCCAGAAAAAAGCAGGGGTAGCAATCTTATTTGCAGACAAAGTAGATTTCAAACCAAAACTAATTAAGAGAGACAAAGATGGTCACTACATCCTTGTGAAAGGAACAATCCACAGGGAAGAGATGACAATCTTAAATATATATGCACCAAATACAAATGCCCCAACTATACAAAACAAGTATTAATGGACATGAAAAACAAATTAAGCACTAACACAATTGTAGTGGGGGACCTCGATACCTCTCTATCATAAATAGACAGATCAACTAGGAAAAAAATTAACAATGAAATTCTAGAACTAAACGAAGTTATTGCACAAATGGACTTAATAGATGTTTACAGAGTGTTCTACCCCACAAAATCAGAATACACATTCTTTTCAGCTGCACACAGGTCATTCTCTAAAATAGATCACAGGCTAGCTCATAGGACATATCTAAATAAATATAAAAGGATCAAAGTTACCCCCTGTATATTATCAGACCATAGTGCAATACAATTTGAGATCAATAACATAAGAAACCGCCCACAAACACATGGAAATTGAACAACACCCTCCTGAACAACCAATGGGTCACAGAGGAAATTAAAGAAGAAATTAGACAGTTTCTACAAGTAAATGAAAATGCCAGTACAACATACAGGAATCTGTGGGACACAATGAAAGCAGTTCTATGTGGGAAATTCATAGCAGTGAATGCCCATATTAGGACAACAGAGAGAACTGAGTTAAATAACTTAATGCAGAACCTCAGGCTCCTAGAAAAAGAAAAGCATAACAAACCCAAAGCTCTTACAAGAAAGGAAATGATAAAGATCCAAGCAGAAATCAATGCAATGGAGACTAAGAGAAAGATACAAAAAAAAATCAATGAATCAAAGAGTTGGTTTTTTGAAAGAATAAATAAAATTGATAAACCTTTAGCCAACCTTACCAAAAAAAGGAAAGAAATGCTCAAATACATGCAATTAAGAATGAAAAAGGTGAAGCCATAACAAATTCAGCGGAAATCTAGAGAATCATCAATATCTACTTTGAGAACCTGTACTCTAATAAAATGGAAAACACAGAAGAAATGGACAGATTCCTAGATACATATGAATTGCCAAAATTAAATGAAGAAGATATAGAAATTCTAAACACCCCAATTACAATGAGTGACATTGAGAATATAATAAAAAACTTACCAACAGAAAAAAGCCCAAGTCCTGATGGCTTCACTGCTGAATTCTACAAGATATTTAAAGAACTATCACCATTACTATTTAAACTCATCAAGGAAATTGAAAGGGAAGCAAAGCTTCCAAATTCATTCCTGGAAGCAAGTGTGACTTTGATTCCAAAACCAGGGACAGACCCAACCCCAAAAGAGAACTACAGACCAATCTCCATAATGCACATGGATGCAAAAATCCTCAAGATACTGGCAAACGGAATACAGAGGGTCATCCAGAAGATCATACACCCTGACCAAGTCGGATTTATCCCAGGGATGCAAGGATGGATCAACATCCATAGATCAATAAATGTAATACACTACATCAATAGAGTCAAGGACAAAAACCATATGATCATCTCAATAGATGCAGAAAAAGCATTTGACAAAATCCAACACCCACTCATGATAAAAACGCTACAGAAAATTGGAATAGGAGGTCTTTATCTCAACCTGATTAAGGCTATCTATGAAAAACCAATAGCCAACATCATACTAAATGGTCAAAAACTTAAAACTTTCACACTAAAATCAGAAACAAGACAAGGATGCCCACTATCACCACTCCTGGTCAATATTGTTCTGGAAACATTAGCCATAGCAATTAGACAAGAGAAAGAAATAAAAGGAATAAAGACAGGAAAGGAAGAAGTTAAACTGTTATTATTTGCTGATGATATGATACTTTACATAGAAGACCCAGAAACACAGTCAAAAGTCTTCTAGGCCTAATTGACAGATTCAGTAGAATAGCTGGATACAAGGTTAACACTCAAAAAACAATAGCCTTTTTATATGCAAATAGCAGACCCATTGAGAGAAAAACTTGGGAAATAATTCCTTTTACAATAGCATCTAAAAAAATGAAATATATAGGAATCAACCTAACAAAGGAAGCAAAACACCTCTACACTGAAAACTAGAGCACTCTGAAGAAGGAGATTGAAGAGGATACAAGAAAATGGAAAGATATCCCTTGTTCTTGAGTAGGAAGAATGAATATAGTGAAAATGGCCATACTTCCAAGACTACTACATAGATTTAATGCAATGCCAATTGAAATTCCAACAATATACTTCACAGAACTAGAGAAAACAATCCAAAAATTCATTTGGAACCAGAAGAAACATAGAATAGCAAAAGCAATTCTAGGCAACAGAGATATGGCTGGGGGCATCACAATCCCCAACTTGAAACTATACTACAAAGCTACTGTGATAAAAACAACATGGTACTGGCAAAGAAACAGACCCGAAGATCAGTGTAATAGATTAGAAGATGCAGAAACAACTCCAGACATACTCAGTCACCTCATCTTTGACAGAGGAGCCAACCAGCCTCATTGGAGGAAAGATAGCCTATTTAATAAATGGTGTTGGAAAAACTGGATTTCAACCTGTCAGAAATTAAAACTAGATCCATACCTATCACTGTGCACTAAACTAAGATCAAAGTGGATTAAAGATCTAAATATTAAGTCAGAAACACTAAACTTGCTGGAAGAAAAGTTAGGTAGAACTCTTGATGACATTGGCATAGGAAAAGGCTTTATGAACAAATCTTCAGTAGCACGGGAGCTAGCACAAAGAATCAACAACTGGGATCTCATCCTATTTAAAACTTCTGCACTGCAAGAGAAACTACCAACAGAGCTAAGAGACAACCTACAATGTGGGAAGAAATATTTAGCAGCTGTAGCTCAGAAAAAGGTCTTCTATCAAGAATATATAAAGAACTGAAAAAATTGAAAAATTGAAAGAGTAAATGAGGATGAAAATGATTAAAATCAATAACTGATAATTTGAAATAAGAAAAGGTCCAAGGGTTTGGGGATAGTGGAAGGGAAAGGGGAAAGGGAAGAAGGGAAAGAAAAAAATTATGAGAAAAAATAAATGGAATCAAACTCTGTGTAGATAGGGAAGGGTGGAGGAGGTGAAGGGTGCACAGGTAATGGGACAAAAAATAAAAACTAAGATGCATCATGTTCTGGTACAAACACCGAATGATAAATGTAAATGTACTTTATACCTAAAATGTACCAATAAATATATATATATATTTTTAAAAAAGAGTATCTCCTCAATGTGCATCCATTTAGCTATAAATGTCTATAATTTCTCATTTTAAATGGCTGAGTAGTAATCTATTTTATTTTAAAAAACCACGTTTTCTATATCCAGTCTCAAGTTGATGGGCTATTGGGATAATGCCAAGTTTTAACTATTATAATTGTGCTTCTATTAACACGGCTGCACATATATCATTATAGTATGATGCTTTTAATTCTTAGGGGAAGATACCTAGCAGAGGAATTGCTGGGTCAAATAGGACTTCCAGTCCTAGTTATCTGAGGTATCTCCATACTGATTTCCACAGTAGTTGCACCAGTCTACAGTCCCACCAGCAGTGAAGCAGGGTTCCTCTTTCCTGACAGCCCCGCTAGCATTTGTTATTGGTTGATTTCATGATAGCAGCCATTCTTTGTGGGGTGAGGTGAAATCTCAGCATTGTTTTCATTTGCATCTCTTGAATGACCAGTGATGTTGAACATTTTTTCATGTTTATTGCTATTTCTACTTCTTTGTCTGAGAAATGTCTGTTCATTTCAGATGCCCATTTTTGGATTGGATCTTTAAATATAGGAGGTCTTTATTTTTAAGTGTTTCACAGATTCAAGATAGTAGACATTTTTTTGAGGAACAGCAGGTGAAAATGTTTTCCCACATTGTGGGTTGTTTCTTCACACTGTTGGTGGTTTCTCTTGCAGTGCAGAAGCTTTTTAATAAGAAGAGATCCCACTTGTTGATCGTGCTAGTTCACAGGCAACTGAGGCTTTGTTCATAAAATCTTTTCCTACACCAATGTCTTCAAGCATTCTACCTAATCTCTGTTCCAGCCATTTCATCTTTTCTGTTTTATTATTTAGATCCCTAATTCACTTTAATTTTAGTTTAGTGCATGGTGAGAGATACAGATCTAGTTTTAATCTGTGGCAAGTTGAAACCCAGTTTTTTCAGCACCATTTATTCAAGAGGCTGTCTTTCCTCTAGTGAGGATGTTTGGCTCCTTTGTTGAAGATGAGGTAGCTGAGTGTGTCTGGAGTTGTTTCTGCATCTTCCAATCTATTCCACTGGTCCTCAGGTCTGTTTCTTTGCCAATACCTTGCGGTTTTTATCACAGTAGCTTTGTAGTATAGTTTCAAGTTGAGGATTGTGATACTCCTTATATTGTCTTTATTGTCTAGAATTGCTTTTGCTATTCTGGGTCTCTTCTTGTTCCAAATGAATTTTTGGATTGTTTTCTCAAGGTTCATGAAGTATGCTGCTGGGATCTCAATTGGAATTGCATTAAATCTATATAGCAGTTTTGGAAGTATGGCCATTTTCACTATATTAATTCTTCCTACCCAGGAGCAGGGGATGTCTGTCCATTTTCTGATATCATCTTCAATCTCTCTTTTCAGAGTGCTATAGTTTTCAGAGAAGAGGTCTTTGATTTCTTTCATTAGGATGATTCCTAGGTATTTCAGTTTTTTGGATGCTATTGTGAAAGGAATTATTTGCCCTATTTCTCTCTCAGTGAGTCTGTCATTTGTGTAGAGGAAAGCTATTGATTTTTGTATGTTGACCTTGTAACCAGCTACTTGACTGAATTTGGTTATTAAGTCTAGAAGACTTTTAGTGGAGTTCTTGGGGTCTTCTACATAGAGTATCATGTTATCTGCAAATAATGACAATTTGACTTTTTAATTTCATATTTTATTCCTTTTATCTCTTTCTCTTGTCTAATTGCTGTGACCAATGTTTCCAGAACTATATTGAACAAGAGTGGTGATAGTGGACATCCTTGTCTTGTTCCTGATTTTAGTGGGAAGGATTTCAGGTTTTGACCATTTTGTATGATATTGGCTGCTGTTTTTTCATAGATGGCTTTTATCACATTGAGGTAGAGACTGTCTATTCTGATTTTTTTGTAGGGTTTTTATCATAAATGGGTGTTGAATTTTGTCAAATGTTTTTTCTGCATCTATTAAGATGATCATATGGTTTCTATCCTTGGCTCTATTGATATAGTGTATTACATTGATTGATTTGCATATGTTGAGCCATCCCTGCATCCTTGGGATGAATCCCACTTGTTCAGGGTGTATGATCTTCTTGATGATCTTCTGCATTCTATTTGCCAGTATCATATTAAGGATTGTTGCATCTGTATTCGTTAGCGAGACTGACCTATAGTTCTCTTTTTCCATTGAGTCTTTCTCTGCTTTGGGGATCAAGATGATGCTTGCTTCCAGGAATGAATATGGGAGTATTGCTTCCCTTTCAAATTCACTGAAGAGTTCAAACAGTAGTGGCAGTACTTCCTTTCCAAATGTCTTGTAGAATTAAGCAGTGAAGCTATCAGGACCCATGCTTTTCTTAGTTGGTAAGTTTTTAATTACATTTTCAATTTCATTGATTGCTATTGGGTTGTTTAGAATTTTTAGGTCTTCTTCATTCAACTTTGGTAATTCATACCTGTCCAGGAATCTGTCCATTTCTTCTGTGTTTTCCATCTTAGTGGCATCTAGCTTCTTGAAGTAGGTACTGATGATTCTCTGAACTTCTGCTGGGTCCATTGCAATTTCATTCCTAATTACACGGATTTGGGCCTTTTCTTACCTTTTTTTAAATAAAGTTGGCTAAGGGTTTGTCAATTTTGTTTGTTCTTTCAAAGAATCAACTCTTAGCTTCATTGATTCTTTTGTAGTGTTCCTTTAGTCTCCATTGCAATGACTTCTGTTCTTATCTTTATAATTTCCTCCCTTGTGTGAGCTTTGGGTTTGTCCTGTCCTTTTTTTTCTAGAAGCTTGAGGTTCAGCATCAGATTGTTTAATTGGATTCGCTCTGTTTTCCTAATATGAGTATTCACTGCTATGGATTTCCCTCATAAGACTGATTTCCTGGTGTTCCATAGATTCCAATATGTTGTACTGTCCTTGTCATTTAATTGTAGGAACTGTCTGATTTCTTCTTTAATTTCCTCTGTGACTCATTGGTTATTCAGAAGTGCGTTGTTCAATTTCTATGTGTTTATGAAATTCTTGCATTTTCTTTTGCTATCGATCTCCAATTTCATTGCAATATGGTGTGATAATATACAGGGGATAATTTCAATTCCTTAGCACTTACTTAAACATGTTCTATGTGTGACTATGTGGTCTATTTTGGAGAACGACCCATGTACACCTGAAAACAATGTGTATTCTGATTTTGTGGGGCAGAACACTCTGTAAACATCTGTTAAGATCATTTGTTCAAGAGTGTGATTAAGTTCTAATATTTTGTTCTTCATTTATTGTCTAGTTTATCCATCTCTTTGTGACAGTGGGGTATTGAGGTCCCCCATTACTATTATATTAGTGCTTATTTGATTTTTCATGTCTGTTAGTATTTGTTTTATATAGTTGGTCACACTAGTGTTTGGTGTAAATATATTTATGATTGTCATCTCTTCCTTTTGGATTGTTCCCCTTACAAGGATGTAGTGTCCTTCTTTCTCTCTCTTAATCAGTGTTGGTTTGAAATCTACTTGATCTGCAAAGAGGATAGCTACTCCTGCTTTTTTTCAGGTTCCTTTCACATGGAGTATTGTTTTCCACCCATTTACTTTCAGTCTATGAGTTTCTTTTTGAATTAAGTGTGTTTCTTGTATGCAGCTTATTGTTGGATATTGCTTGTTGACCCATTCTGCCAGTCTCTTTCTTTTGACTGGTGAGTTGAGACCATTAACATTGATGATTATAACTGATACTTATTGACTTATCATTGTCATCATTGTCATGACCCTTTTCTTTTAATTTCTTGTCATACCCAGTGGATTTATTCTGCTGGGCTTCCTTGGGTTGTGATCCTCAATGTCTTATCCTAGGATATTGTCTAAAATTTTTTGGAGTTCTGGTTTGGTATTCATGATGGTCCTAATGTGCTCTTTGTCATGAAAATACCTTACTTCTCCATCAATTTTGAAAGACAGTTTTGCAGGGTACATCAATGTTTTTGGAGGCTGTTTTCCTTTAGGGCTTGAAATACATCACTCCAAGCTCTTCTCACCTTGAGGGTTTGTGTTGAAAAGTCTGCTGTGATTCTGATGGGCTTTCCTTTGTATGTGATTTGTTTCTTTTCTCTAACTGCTTGTAGAACTTTGTTCTTCTGTTGGGCTTCTGGAATCTTAACAATTATATGCCTATGTGTAGATTTTTTTTTTTGATCAAGGTTATTTGGACTCCTATATGCCTCACTTATCTGTATGTCAAGTTCTTTTCCCCTGCTTGTGAAGTTTTCTGCCATTACTTCTGTGAACAGTTTTTTTATGTCATCTGCACTCTCCTGTTTCTTTATTGACTCCACTCAGTCTTATGTTATTTTTCTTTGCATCGTCTAGCAGGCGTTTGATTGATTTCTTGTGGTCCTTTACTATATTAAAGAAATTTTTCTTTTCCTGGTCACTAATTGCAATCTTATCTTTTATATCTGAAATTCTGTCCTCACATTGGCTCATTCTTTTTCATAAACTTTCAATGGAGTTTTTAATCTTCTGGAAATCTGTTTGTATCTGTTTTATGGATTCCATTTGTTTCCTATTTTGGGATTCCATCACATTCCTCGGATCCTCTATATTTTTATCTGTGTCCTCACTAGATTTATTAATCATGTCTTGCAGTATGGGCACAATCTCTGGTGTTATCTGAGAAATTATTTCTGATTTCATTTTTTCCAGATCATCTTTTGTTGCCAGTTGAGGGAATCCAGGCAGTTGAGTTTGAGATTGTTCCATCTCGTTTCCCTTTGGGGTTGTTTTGTGGATCTGGAAGTATGATTTTAAGACTTGTTTACATGTATTCTCATTTCCCCGTGTGTGTGTGTGGGGGGGTGCTGCTGGCACCTGTGTGGCTTACTCCTCCATGCTGGGGAGACCTCAGCTCCTCAGTGCTGGGGGTGATAATATGATTGCCCCAAAAGGCTCACCTCCTCAGCGCTGGGGGGGGGCTCTGATCTTTGGCACTTGGGGCAGTGGTATGGCAACCCAAAAGGCTCAGCTACTCATTGCTGGGGGTGGCTCTGATCCTCGCTTTTTATTATTTCTTGATCATGACTTATGTTTGAAATATCTTCCATTATCCTTCCTTTAAATATATTTACCAAAATATTTAAATTTCAGATTTCAACAATTCTACTTCAGAGGTATATATTCCTCTTTTGGTCTTCTGAGTTATTTTGGCTTATGATTTTCCTTAGAGATATCAGCTACTCTATCAGAAAACATATAGGGTAAAGAGTGAAGTCCATGCCCTGAACTGCAGCAAATCCCATGGTGCAGAGGCACAGAATAAGCCTCAAGAAGAACAGGCCTGAGTGCCAGAAATCCACTATTGGTGATTTCCTGGAACTACCAACACACCATGTAACTCCCTGGACCAGAATTTCACCTTTCTACACAGGAAAATATGGCAGGGGAAAGGCATGGATAAAGATGCTGCACCAGCCTTGCAAGCGTGAAGCAAAAGATTAGAGAACTGAACGTCTAGGACTGCCACTCAGCTAGCTCCCACTACCTGCTCCCATTAACTCTTCTCACAAGTATGCTTTTAAACTTCCCTGATACTGAAGCATGCCACTGTACTGCTGTGGGCTGTTTGCACTCATTTCTAGAGCATGGATGGTCAATGACTGAACCAAGTCAGTATGGGGTGAGGAAGGTGATAACTGAATGACTCCCATCATCCTATTCTTTCACTTCCACCTAACCTCCTCTCTGCTGGGCTGCAGCTGCTCAGCTCCCACACACATCAGCTTTGCATGATCTGCAGTTTGAGCAGGTGCTTACCATGTTTTTTCCTTGTGGTTGTTTCTATTATTTCTTGTTCTAGTTCTCCAATTTCTCCAGGTTTGATTTTCAGAGAGGGAGGTAGCAGTGAATTTACCAGCTTGATAGAAGCCAGAAACAGTGAAAGGATTTCTAACATATACCTCTGAGGAACTTCTTTTTATATGCTGCCTAATCTCCTTTGCTCATCAAAAAAGTATCTTTATTCTTAGTAGCTAAGGAAAAAATAGTACAAATGCCTTCAATCTTCTTATTAAAACTTCAGAATTCCACAAAGTGTAGATAATGACTGAATGTTGATTTTCTAACATTTAAAAATGTAGGGAAAACTTTTGTATAATTTAGCACTTGGATAAATGTTGTGTGGTTAGATTGATGAAGATTACAATTTTTTTAGCTTTCTATGTTTAACTGTGATAACATATAGTTTGTATTTCTAATTATTCAATCATTAGTGACACTTAACTAGGGAGAAAAAGAAATTATAATCAAGTTAATGATATATTTGTTAAATCCTTGCCTTAGATAGGACATAACAATGACTGTGAGCTGCAATCACACAAAGCAGCCTTAAGAATCAATGGGAAAAGTTGTGATTGTTCCTGTGGCCTTTAAATCTCTGTTATTACATTGCACACTTTCTTCTGTTGGTTATAAACATGTAAGGAAATGAAAAAGCAGTAAATCTAATATTTCTGTAGTACACTCTAAATCATTGGAAATATTGACAGTAAATTGTTTTTCACCGTTGTGAAGAACTCATCAAGAGTAAGTAGTCTGAACAATCATTGCCTTCTTGCCATACAACTCACAACACTGAGTGAGCATTGTGTTTAGGCTTTGGCAAATCATCAGACTTCTATTTTTAGGTCAGTATAGAATGTATTTTTTGTGTGTGCTTTAATGTTGTGAAATATCTCTGAGGGCCCACGAAAGATGAAGATTTTTAACAGAACAGCATCTGTTCTTCTGGGATATCGTCATTCTTTTCATTGCGACACCTTTCCTTATTGATCCTGGTAAATTCATCTTTACTATGAGCTGCACATCTACAGTTTTTTTCAGTAATGCCACTGTTACCATCCCCATGACCAGCTATTTCTTCTATAACTGCATTTTCATTCAATTTGAATTTTGCTCTTAGTATGTCACTTTTGGTTATTATGTCACTTTTTGTTTATTTTGCTTCACTTTCATATTTATTGGCCCAATTCCTCTTCTGATTATCCATTTCTATAAATGTTACATGGGTTTATCACTTGCAGTTGAGGGAACATCACATAAATCCTTTGCTGACCATGCATGAGCTCAGAAACTAGAGCATAGTGACATCTCCAACAGACATTGAAAGAAGTGACATGTGTAGTCATTGATCATCATATGCATTCCATTACTTACATAATGATTTGTGGACAAAAGAGCTAGCAATAGAGTTTGTACAGTGATAGTTAATGTAATGTGACTGAGAACTGTTGGAAGAAAACTGTTGTTACTTAACTGAATAACAGTAACTGAAATTGTATATGCAGGTAAGGTATGCAGTGAAAACTGCCTGAATACCTTTTACTTTAAAGACTCATGCAGCTGGATGAGTGTGAGGCTATGAAATTATGTTCCTCACATCTCTGCTAGGGGAGGTATTTGGCGGATGGCTTTAGGTGCCAAGCTCTGAAGCTACTACTGAATTCCTCCCAGGGCTGTGCTTCCCATGGGCTGCTGGTAGCCAAAGACTCAATATGGCACAAAGCAGAAGGTAGGCCCATTTATGTCAGTTGGGTGACCGTCACTCAAAGACTCCTCATTGGCCTAATTGAACCGTTTTTAATAAAATGTGGTTTTCTTTCTACCCAATCTTTCAGCCTTCCCTCTCCTTTACTGAGTTTGTACCTGTAGTTCAACAACTCTCGCTGCCTTTCAAAGTATTTCCCCCTTTCACATCCTATTTTATTGTGATCTTTACTTCTCAATGGTCCTAAACAAAGACATGGTATTCTGAGTGTGATCCAATGAAATAGTAATATAGATAATACATATTTGGAACTGGGTCTGTCAAAAAGAACCATCCTGAGTAGTATGAAGAATACAGTCAGTACTTTGCTTCAGATTTCACAGGTAGAGACCTGAGAAAATGTCCAGATGAAGTGAAAATGATTACAGATGTAGTAGTGATTTGAGCTTTCAGATGAAAACCTCTAAAGACACCAAAACTAATTATTGGTAAGCTGCATAGTTTTCCCAACAAAGGATGAGAAATTGAAGGCCATTAATAAGCAGTTACACACTAATAAAAAGGTTTTTCTCTCTTGGATTGAAAAAGGACAGGCAGGGCTGAATATGTAGTTCAGTAGTAGAATGCTGGCCTATTGTGAGTGAGGCCCTAGGTTTGATCCCTAGTACTGAAGGAAGAAAGGAGGGAGGGAAGGGAGGGAGGAAAGAAGAAAGAAAGGAAAGAAGAGAGGAAGGAAGGAAAGAAGGAAAGAAGAAAGGAAGGAAGGCAGAGGTGGCTTAATAAGCAGACTGATGATCCAATAGAGTCATGAAGCCAAGTGGGCAGGACACTGAGGTGACTGATCTATGGATCTCAGATATGTAGTACTCCCTGAACCTGCAGAACTTGTAACCATGGCTCACCCACCCCGAAGCAGAGGCCACACCTCAGAAAACAGGGGGTCCTCAGGAGCTGTACTACTTGCTCTCCTGGATCCAAGTACTGTAGTAACCAACTTATTTTTTTCAATTTTTTTTTTTTCTTTTTTTGGTACCAGGGATCGAACTTAAGTCTTTGTGCTTGGGAGGCAGGCAGCAGAACAACTGAGCTAAATCCTCGGCCCCCTAAATTTGTTTTGTTTTTGTGGTGGTGGGGATTGAACCCAAGGCCTCCACATTGAGCTACAACAGCAGCTTTATTAAAAATTTTTGAGGTAGGGTCTCACTAAGTCACTAAGATGCTCAGCCTAAGGTCAAATTTTAGATCTTCCTACTTCAGCATTTTAGACCACTGGGATTATAGTCATGCATCACTATGCCCAGTTTTTTATTTGTTTAAAAAATCTCATAGTGTTTCCTATCAAGTAGGAAGGACAGAAAATATTTTTTTTCTTTTTTTCCCCATTAAGTTTATTGGTACATTTTAGGTGTTCAGTACAGTTACATTCATCATTGAGATCTTGTACCTTTACATGATGTATCTTGGTTCTTATTTTTTCCCCATTTCCCTGCCCTCCCTTTACCCTCTCCACCCTTCCCTATTTACAAAGGCTTTGTTTCCACTTTTTCCTTTTCTCATACTTTTTCTTTTCCCTTCTTCCCTTTCCCCTACCCCTCCTACTTCCCCTACTCCATTAGACCTTTTCTTCCTGTTTCAAATGATCAATTATACATTTTGATCATTATTTACAATTTTAGTTTTTCACACCAGAGAAACTATTTACATGTGTGTTCTATTTATTTCACTGAAGAGTGTCATCTCAATGTGCATCCACTTAACTATAAATGTCTCTAGTTTCTCATTCTTTATGGCTGAGTAGTACTCCATTTTATAGAAAAGCCACATCTTCTTTATCCAGTCTCCAGTTGATGGGCATTTGGGCTGTTTCCAAGTTTTAGCTATCACAAACTGTGCTGCTATAAACATGGGTGAGGATATATCACTGTGATATGATTCTTTTAATTCTTTTGTGAAGATACCCAGGAGAGGAACAGCTGGATCAAATGAGACCTCTAATACTAGTTTTTTGAGGTATCTCCGTATTGATTTCCACAGTGGTTGCACCAGTCTATACTCCCACCAACAGTGAAGAAGGATTCCTTTCTCCCCACAACCCCACCAGCATTTGTTATTGGTTGATTTCATGATAGCAGCCATTCTTTGTGGGGTGAAGTGGAATCCCAGATTTGTTTTCATCTGTATCTCTTGAATGACCAGTGATGTTGAACATTTTCTCATATATTTATTTGCTGCTTTTACTTCTTTGTCTGAGAAATGTCTGTTCATTTCAGATGCCCATTTTTGAATTGGGTCTTTAAATTTCGGGGGTCTGATTTTTTTCAATTCTTTATATATTCTAGATAGTAGCCCTTTGTCTGAGGTACAGCTGATAAAATTGTTTTTCCCACATTGTAGGTTGTCTCTTAGCTCTGCTGGTGGTTTTTCTTGCAGTGCAGAAGCTTTTTAATACGATGAGATCACAATTGTTGATTCTTTGTGCTAGTTCCTGTGCTACTGAGGATTTGTTCATAAAGTCTTTAAGGACAGAAAATATTGATAACACATGATAGCACTTAGGAGGATGAGGCTTGAGGATTGAAAATGTCAGGCCAAGCCAACGGCTCAGCTGAATTGAGCTGGGTGGGGCCGAGAGGGGCCGAGCCATTGCAGGCTGACTGGGACCTGCTTGCTGCAGCTTGCTCCACCAGCTTGCCACCAGGACAGGGTGAGGAGGACCTCCCTCCACACCCCGGGCAGGCCCACCAGCTGATGGCTTGGCCGCATGGGCGCCCCCCCGCCCCACCCTCTGGCCTTTTGGCTGTGCAGCTACTTGGTTACACACTGCAGAGGCACAAGGGGACATAAAAGCCATTGTCCTGAGTGGCAGAAGTGAACAACAGAGAAAGCGCCTGTCTTGGGCTCCCTGATGAAAACAAGCCCACTGGAAAAGTGAAGGGAATCTCTGCAATAAAGGCATACCAGACTACCGTGATTGGTAAGTTGGAGGGACCATCAGCTCCCATCAGAAACTGGACTTTCTTCAGGGGAAAATCAGCTAAAACCTGCAGCAGAAACTTGCAGAGTGCAACCCTGCAGGAGGACAGGGAGCTCAACTTGGGACTTGCAACCAAAAATCTGCCTGAATCTCATGGGTCTGGGACTAGCTTACTGAGACTCATTGACATATAACTGTACACTGCTGCCCACGTTGTCTATTGTGACAGCAGAGACATACCCTGAAGGAGGCTCTTTATTTTTTAAAGGTGATAGATTGATAAGTACCACAAATTGTCATTCTCTAAGAGGTATTTGATGCTGTGGTGGTGCTGATTGTATAACTTGGGCTAAGGTGTTGTGATTGATTTAAACAGTTTTCCTTCCTGGTATAATGAAAATGAGATAGCCTCAGAGTCATTAGAGACTCAAAACCTAAAGACCAGCTATATCTGGAAGACACCTCTGAGAAGCAATCATTCCATAAGGGTTTTAAATAGACCAACAAAGATACTTACAATAAACAACTTCAAAATATCAACCCAGGAACTAAACCAAGGACAGTACCAAAAACAAAAAAAATGAGAAGACATTTAAACAAGTCACAAACCCAGACTTCCACCCCACAAAAGACAATTTCTGGGGGAAATGAGGTGCAAAAGTATGATAATCAACCACCTGGACACTCTGAACTGATAGAACAGAAAGTAACAAAACAGATGAATGAGGTTCTAGAAAAATTCAAAGCAGAAATAATCTCCCAGATAACTACAGAGATGGTGAGCAGAGTGAAAGACATGATTAGAGGCTCTAGAACAGAAACTGATAAAAAAAAATAGATGAGGGCAGAAACATGCTGGAAGCCAGGAATGCCCAGCATAAGAAAGAAATGGAAACCATGATTGCCCAACATAAGAAAGAAATGGAATCCATGAAACAGATTCAAACAGATATTCAAGAGATTAAAAACTCCATTGAAAGCATGCAGAGCAGATTAAGAGAATCTGAAGATAGAATATCAGATATAGAAGACAGGATTGCAGTGAAGGACCATGAAAACAGAGATTTCTTAGAAATAGTAAGGGACCATGAGAAATCAATTCAACAGCTGCTAGATGATGCAAAGAAGAATATGCTAGATGATGCAAAGAAGAGTAACCTAAGACTGATAGGAGTCCATGAGAAAACAGGAGAAAGTACAATTGACATAAACTGTTCACAGAAGAAATAGTAGAAAACTTCCCGGACAGAGGTGGAGAATTGGAAATACAGATAAGTGAGGCATATAGAACTCCACCCAGCCATGATCAAAAAAATCTACATGTAGACATATAATAGTCAAGATCCCAGAAACACAAAAGAGGAAAAAATCCTACAGGCAGTTAGAGAAAATAAACAAATCACCTATAAAGGAAAGCCCATCAGAATCACGACAGACTTCTCAACACAAACCCTCAAGTCAAGGAGAGCCTGGAGTGAAGTATTTTGAGGCCTAAAAGAAAATAACTTCCAATCTAGACTGTTGTATCCTGCAAAATTATCTTTCAAAATCAATGGGGAAATTAGATACTTCCATGACAAAGAACACCTGAGAAATTTCATGAACACCAAACCAGCACTCCAAACAATTCTAAGCAATATCCTAGAAAAAGGTAACAAAGGTCACAACTCCATGATGCTCAACAGAGGGAAGCCACCAGACAAGGTAAGAAACTAAAGGGAAAGGGGGAAAAAGAAGTAAGACCCAACAACAGTAAAACATCACAACAAGGATGAGTCAATATCTATCAATTATAACTATCAATGTTAATGGCCTCAATTCACCAATCAAAAGAAATAACTGACACAATGGATTAAGAAGCAAAATCCAGCAATATGCTGTATACAAGAAACACACCTAACTCAAAAAGAAATTCATAGACTGAAAATAAAGTGATGGAAAATGGCTCTCGATGTGACAGGAACTCAGAAAAAAGCAGGAGTAGCAATCTTATCTGCAGACAAAGCAGATTTCAAACCAAAACTAATTAAGACAGACAAAGATGGTCACTATGTCCTTGTGAAGGGAACAATCCAGAAGGAAGACATGAAAATCCTAAATATATATGCACCAAATACAAATGCCCCCAACTATACAAAACAAATATTAATGGACATGAAAAACCAAATAAGCACTAATACAATTGTAGTGGGGAACCTCAATACCCCATTATCACAAATAGATCATCTAGACAAAAAATTAACAATGAAATTCTAGAACTGAACCAAGCTATTAAACAAATGGACTTAATAGATATTTACAGAGTGTTCCACCCCACAAAATCAGAATACACATTCTTTTCAGCTCCACATGGGTCATTCTCCAAAATAGACCACATGCTAGCTCATAGGACATATCTAAGTCAATGTAAAAGAACTGAAATTACCCCCTGTATATTATCAGACTATAGTGCAATAAAATTGGTGATCAATAACATGAAAAACTGCAAAACTCCCACAAACACCTGGAAATTGAATAACACCCTCCTGAGCAACCAATGGGTCACAGAGGAAATTAAAGAAGAAATTACACAGTTTCTACAAGTAAATGATAATGACAGTACAACATACAGGAATCTATGGGACACAATGAAAGCAGTCTACGTGGGAAATTCATAGCAGTGAATGACCATATTAGGAAAACAGAGAGAACTCAGATAAATAACCTAATGCAGAACCTCACGCTCCTAGAAAAAGAAGAGAATAACAAACCCAAAGCCCACACAAGAAAGGAAATTATAAAGATCCAAGCCAAAATCAATGCAATGGAGACTAAGAGAACAATACAAAAAATTAATGAATCAAAGAGTTGGCTTTTTGAAAGAATAAATAAAATTGATAAACCTTTAGCCAACCTTATCAAAAAAAAGGAAAGAGAAGACTCATACCCATGCAATTAAGAATGAAAAAGGGGAAATCACAACCGAACCAGCAGAAATCCAAAATATCATCAATACCTACTTGGAGAAACTGTACTCTAATAAAATGGAAAACACAGAAGAAATGGACAGATTCCTAGATATATATGAAATGCCAAAGTTAAATGAAGAAGATATAGAAATTCTAAGCACCCCAATTACAATGAGTGACATTGAAAATGTAATAAAAAACTTACCAACAGAAAAAAGCCCAAGTCCTGATGGCTTCACTGCTGAATTGTACAAGACATTTAAAGAAGAACTATCACCATTACTCTTTAAACTCATCAAGGAAATTGAAAGGGAAGCAAAGCTTCCAAATTCATTCCTGGAAGCAAGTGTGACTTTGATTCCAAAACCAGGGACAGACCCAACCCCAAAAGAGAACTACAGACCAATCTCCATAATGCACATGGATGCAAAAATCCTCAAGATACTGGCAAACGGAATACAGAGGGTCATCCAGAAGATCATACACCCTGACCAAGTCGGATTTATCCCAGGGATGCAAGGATGGATCAACATCCATAGATCAATAAATGTAATACACTACATCAATAGAGTCAAGGACAAAAACCACATGATCATCTCAATAGATGCAGAAAAAGCATTTGACAAAATCCAACACCCACTCATGATAAAAATGCTGCAGAAAATTGGAATAGGAGGTCTTTATCTCAACCTGATTAAGGCTATCTATGAAAAACCAATAGCCAACATCATACTAAATGGTCAAAAACTTAAAACTTTCACACTAAAATCAGAAACAAGACAAGGATGCCCACTATCACCACTCCTGGTCAATATTGTTCTGGAAACATTAGCCATAGCAATTAGACAAGAGAAAGAAATAAAAGGAATAAAGACAGGAAAGGAAGAAGTTAAACTGTTATTATTTGCTGATGATATGATACTTTACATAGAAGACCCAAAAAACTCAGTCAAAAGTCTTCTAGGCCTAATTGACAGATTCAGTAGAGTAGCTGGATATAAGGTCCACACTCAAAAAACAACAGCCTTCTTGTACACAAATAGCAGACTCACTGAGAGAGAAATTAGGGAATCAATTCCTTTTACAATAGCATTCAAAAAAATGAAATATCTAGCAATCAACCTAACAAAGAAAGCAAAACACCTCTACACTGAAAACTAGAGCACCCTGAAGAAGGAGATCTAGGAGGATATAAAAAAAATGGAAAGACACCCCTTGTTCTTGGGTAGGACGAACGAATATAATGAAAATGGCCATACTTCCAAAACTGCTATATAGATTTAATGCAATGCCAATTGAAATTCCAACAATATGTTTCACAGAGCTAGAGAAAACAATCAAAAAATTCATTTGGAACCTAAGAGACCTAGAATAACAAAAGCAATTCTGAGCAACAGAGACATGGCTGGGGGTATCACAATACCCAACTTGAAGCTATACTACAAAGCTACTGTGATAAAAACAGCATGGTACTGGCAAAGAAACAGACCTGAGGATCAGTGGAATAGATTAGAAGATGCAGAAACAACTCCAGACATACTCAGCCACTTCATCTTTGACAAAGGAGCCAACCACCCTCACTGGAGGAAAGATAGGCTATTTAATAAATGGTGTTGGAAAAACTGGATTTCAACCTGTCAGAGATTAAAACTAGACCCATATCTATCACCATGCACTAAACTAAGATCTAAGTGAATTAAAGATCTAAATATTAAGACAGAAACACTAAACTTTCTGGAAGATAAGTTAGGTAGAATTCTTGAAGATATTGGCATAGGAAAAGACTTTATGAACAAAACTTCAGTAGCATGGGAACTCGCACAAAGAATCAACAACTGGGATTTCATCTTATTAAAAAGCTTCTGTACTGCAATAGAAACCACTAATGGAGCTAGCAGACAACCTACAATGTGGGAAAAAATTTTTAGCAGCTGTAACTCACACAAAGGGCTACTATCTAGAATACATAAAGAACTGAAAAAAATCAGACCCCCCCAAATTCAACGACCTAATTCAAAAATGGGCATCTGAAATAAACAGACATTTCTCAGACAAAGAAGTAAAAGCAGCAAATAAACATATGAGAAAATGTTCAACATCACTGGTCATTTGAGAGATGCAGATGAAAGCAACACTGAGATTCCACCTCACCCCACAAAAAATGGCTGCTATCTAGAAATCAACCAATAACAAATGCTGGCGGGGGTGTGGAGAGAAAGGGACCCTTCTCCTTTGTTCGTGGGAGTACAGACTGGTGCAACCACTATGGAAATCAGTGTGGTGATACCTCAGAGAACTAGGGCTGGAGGTCACATTTGACAGAGCTATTCCCCTGCTGGGTATCTTCCCAAAAGAATTAAAAGAATCATACCACAGAGATATATGTGTACCCATGTTTATTGCAACACAGTTTGTAATAGCTAAAGCTTGGAAACAACCCAAGTGCCCATCAACTGGAAACTGGAAAAAGAAGATGTGGGTTTTTTTTATAAAATGGAGTACTACTCAGCCATAAAGAATGAAAAACTAGAGTCATTTATAGCTAATTGGATGCATATTCAGGCCATACTCTTAAGTGAAATAAATAAGACACACATGTGTAAATACCGAATAGTTTCTCTAGTGTGAGAAACTGAGAGTGTAAATAAGGATTAAAAGGATTAATAACTAATAAGTGATACTTTGAAATAAGAAAAGGTCCAAAGTGGTAGGGGTGGTGGGAGGAGATGGGGATAGGAAAGAATGGAAAGGAAAAATTATGAGAAAAGAAAAGAAAATGGAAATGAAGTCTATGTAAATAGGGAAGGGTGGAGGGGTGAAGGGCACACAGGTATTGGGGACAAAAGAAGAGCCAAGATACATCATGTACAGGTACAAGCACCCAATGATAAGTGTAAATGTATTGTATACATAAAATGTACCAATAAAAGAATTTAAGCAAAAAAAAAAAGAAAAGAAAAAAGAAAAGAAAATGTAAGGACAGCCTGAGCTACATAGTGAGATCCTGTCTTATAAAACAAAACAAAATGAAACAATTAAATAAATAAATAATAGTAAGACGCTGTGAAAAGACAGAGAAGAGGAATTTAATTAAGTCTTGACAGAAGGAAGGGCAAAGAGAATAGATTGCTCAGGAAAGGTCAGGCATGAAATGAGGGTATGAACACTGGTGGAGAAAGCTTCATAGGGAAGAGGAGAGGAGGAATAAGGAGGATCCTATACAAAAGACATGGTGGGTGTAGAGCCACAGAGGCCTTGAAACACATAACATTATGTGGCATTGAAAACTATTCAATATACTTGAAGAATATGCAATGCCTAGAAATAGTGCAAGTGAGACAGAGGTGGTGGAAAGTGTTTTGCATGCAATGATTAAAGCTTTGACTTTTGTGAAGAAGGCTCTGAGTAACCCCAAATGATTTTTAGTTGTGGAGGCAGAGAGGGTAAGTTATGTGGTTATATTTGTATATAAGTACCAAAGTAGTTACCCTTGTTTTATTTAAGTTGGCAGAAGAAATGAATTTTCAATAAAAACACAGCATAAACTTCTTCTCACAGTTAAATGGAATTAGGATTGTAAATTGAGCTAGGATTTGCCACTTAAAATTGTTTGTGGATGTCGTACAGATGGTTTAGAATATTCAGCTCATTTAGTTCACTTGATTTCTATTCTGCACCCTGGTATAAGAAAGACATTTTTTTCCAGTAGTAATTTCAACTTTTAGCACCTGTTGTTAGCAGACCTTTTTCATTCAGTATTAGTTCTAATAGTGGGAAGAGAATGACTTCACAAAACTTTGTGGCGGAAAGGAAGCCAAAGGCTTCTATCAAGAGGCAAAAAGATACGAAAATTTCCATAAAAATAATATGGTTGTGAAAGGAAAAAGTCTTTGGAACCCAGGGTTTTAAAATAACCAACTGACTTATCAGTTGGAAATATACATCTCTTCTTAGAAATTTGACTTTACAAGAATCTGGGCTGATTAATGTCACTGATGTCACCTGTCACCACTGTTTGATTTCCTATAAATTAGAATCTATATATTTTTAGCATTTGTTTTGTTTTACTTTTCTTAGTGAGCAATTGGAAGATTGGTTCTATTAAGTAGCTGTGTAAAAGACTAGAATTTACTGAAAATAGTATTACCAGCATTATTTGATGTTTCAAACGGAGAGCCAAAGCAGCACAAGACAGATATTTTTAAGACATGGATTTGAGTTGATTTGGATGTAGGGAAATAAATCAAATTCTTTCCTGGAACATCTCCTAAGAGTCTCTTAATTGTTGGGTTAAATATAATTTTTATACCTTTATTTTATTTAATAATGGGACATTAAAAATGGACTCAGTGAGAGCTGAAAATATCATTTCGTGACTGGGGAGAATTTGATCAATGAAAAACAGTTTTGTTATGATTCTAAATGGATTTCATATGAATACAGAATACCCAATTCCAGATGCTTCATAAAAGCCATCAGTATAATGAATTAGATAGAAATATGAATCCGTCATATGGTGTATTTTGACCTCAGTTGGTAATATGACTGTGACCGGAGGGAAGAATTTCTGAAAGTACTAAATGCAATTGGAATAGCAGCAACAGATATTAGTCTCAGCTATCATGATATCAGATTTTCATCTCCTTTAGCCTGGCACTACATGAAGAATACAAGCAGTGCTGTGAGATGCTTCTCAAGTCTACAGTTTTTATGTCCGGATGCATAGAATCTAAATCCTTACTTGCATAACAAAAAGAGAACCTGAAAAATATGTTGGGAAAAAAAAAGTTAGGATAACCAACATAACTTTCCTTAGGAATTTCTCCAGTGTGACTTGCAGTGTGGTGCACTGACAGTAAAGCATGCCCAACCCCCATGGTCACAAAGGAAGAGTTAAAAGGCAACCAGCAGCTGTTCTCCTTTCTCCTGAGGTCCAGGAGGAAATGGGTTTACATCGGAGTAAGAGGGATTTAGAGGGCTATATGAAAAGATTTCTACCCCAAGGTGATGCTTTCTCACAATCAGCAGCACAATCACATGGCCTTCTACTGTTTTTTAAAAATCCAGAATGCAATATCTTCCCATTTACAATGTAGAGACCAGTGGTCCCAGAGTATTAGAGGACCACAGAATGGCTCATTTAAGCACCAGTTCCCTGTAAGGTAAATAGACTAATATCTTTTTGAAAACCATTTGAGTGGAATTAAATCAGCTCAGTTTTATCCCATTTTGGTCAGATGCTCTTATTTTAATACACTTTTTGTAAATAAAAATGGCTAAATTAGTTGTGACTTAACCTTTCTCATTTGTTTCTATGAAAACTCGAATCCTATGGGAAGCAAATAAAGTTTTAAAAAGAAGATTCTGGTGGCTAAAAGGCAGGAATCCACTTTTTTCAGAAGGGGAAAAAGGTTGTGTTAAACTAGATGTGGGATTCAGATTCTTCTAAGTTTGAAGTCTAACCCTATATACTGTCCTTGCCACTTTTACTAGCCTCCCTCAGGCTTTACTTGACTCATTTAAAAATAACCACAATACTTATCTTGTGGACTGACTGAGAACGAGAAAAGAAATAAATAAGAAATCAGCAAATATATGGAGTCATGCAACTGAAAAGGTAGAAATTTTGTCAAGTGGGATCTAAGGTGACAGTCATATCACCATTGCCTCTTAAATGCCCATGCTTATCTGTTTGTCTTCATTACATAAATGGAAAGGACTCATTAACCAAAACATAAGCCATAAGAATGAATAGATTTTACTAGTGGCAGTGATTTTATTTATTTTTTGCTTTCTCTGCCTTCTTTGTTATCACTCACTTTATCAAAGCAGTTTTACCATAGTTATATATCTACCTCATTTATTATTTATAGAATCCATGCATTGTCACTTACTTATTGGTTTCCCAAGACTTAAACATTCTTTAACCAGGTTGAAAAATAAATATGATGTAGTTCTTAGGGTCTGATTTACACATTTCCTATTTTTTCCAGCTTTTTACTAACTGCTCAGTCTTACAAAGGAGATGGTAGGGGAACCAAGTGTACATTACACCAAATCCTTTGATGGCCTGCAAGTTGGATGTGCTGCCCTGCTGCCCGTATTCATGGGTAGGTAGTATGTTGTTGCCCTCTCTAAGGGCAGGAGCTTTGAGGGCTTATTAAGACCAGAGTGCCTGGCTCCTACTGGAAAGGGCCCACGAGGGCTGCCTATAAATGGCAGCAGTTGCAAAAGCAGAGAAGAATTCAACGTAGAACTTTTGTGGCTTTTCTGCAGATAATGTCAGCCTGGTTTCCCAGAAGCATCTCATTAGGAATGTCTCTTTTTGCTCTTCTATTGGTAATTTATCACCAAATCCACCAACCATACATTTAACCTCTTTTTGAGGTTATGTATATCACCACACCACAACCAGAAAGAAGGCTTAAGTAAGACAGACACATTGCTGTGATGAATATCAGTCCATAGCAAGATTTATTTAGGTACTTGCTTTAGAGTAATAAGCAAACATCTCTAATAGTTTGGAGTTACAGGAAGGAACTCTCTCAAATGCTTTATTTCATTTCTTACCAATTTTAAAGCAAATCAGAAAATAATTGTGTGACTACATATAGCATCTTCTTTTGAGGCACAATTAACTGAGCAGATAGATCCTTTCTTTTCAAGAAAGAGCTATATAGAAATTTATGAACTATACTATGTCCTCATACTAGACAAGTATTTCTGAAGGGCTGAAAGGTTCATCCTCAGAAATTTATACTTGAAAGACAAACTTGAGCTGTGTTTCCCCTAGGGGCTGGCCTAGCCATTAAAGGACCAGCTGCGGACTTACAGGCCAAGACTGTCAGCCTCTTCAAGGCTCATCTTTCTAGTGGAATTTGTCTAAAAATCTAACCAGTAGGATGCTTGTAGAAATATTTTCAGGGAATAATTACAGACAGGTTGCTGTTATTTCAGCTCCACGGATGACATCAAGAAGACCCCAGACCAATGATGGTGACCCTCTTAGAAATGAGTGCCCAAATTCAACTCCAAACCCTCTTATTTATTGCAAAGTGTCAACATTGCAATTAAACGTGAATACTGAGGTTTTAGTATAGAAAAGACAACTCATATATTAACATCTTTTGTCTTAAAAATGAATAACACACATGGCATAGGTTCACCACCATTGTCTAGACTGTTCATTTCTTTTTTTTATTATTCTTTTATTGGTACATTTTAGGTATACAATACATTTACATTTATCATTGGGTGCTTGTACCTGTACATGATGTATCTTAGTTCTTATTTTTTTCCCCATTACCTGTGCGCCCTTCACCCCCTCCACCCTTCCCTATTTACATAGATTTTGTTTCCATTTTTTTTCTTTTCTCATAATTTTTCCTTTCCCTTCTTCCCTTTCCCCTTCCCCTCCCACCACCCATACACTTTTGGACCTTTTCCTATTTCAAATTATCAATTATTCATTTTAATCATTTTAATCTTTATTTATACTTTCAATTTCTCACACTAGAGAAACTATTCAGTATTTAAGCATGTGTGTCCTATTTATTTCACTTAAGAGTATCACCTCAATATGCATCCATTTAGCTCTAAATGTCTCTAGTGTTTCATTCTGTATGGCTGAGTAGTACTCCATTTTATAAAAAAAAACACATCATCTTTATCCAGTTTCCAGTTGTTCCGAGTGCAGACTGGTGTGACCACTATGGAAATCAGTGCGGAGATACCTCAAAGAACTAAGGCTGGAGGTCCCATTTGCCCCAGCTATTCCCCTGCTGGGTATCTTCCCCAAAGAATTAGATTGTTCATTTATGAAGAGAACAAGTTTTGTTTTCTTGGATCATGCAGTACTTAGCATTCAAATGCACCTGATTATAGAACCCTTAAGTGTCTTTTCTTGCCTCTGTTTGCTGAGACACTTCCCAAGACACCTCATAGCCATGAATGAAATGTATTCCAGCATGAAATGTATTCTGGGTTCCTCACTTGTGGTTTGGAGAGGCTCTGTCATTTTTTTCACTTTGTTTTTTCTCACTTGTGATGTGGATTAAAGTCTGCACTCACAGCTCTCTCTGATAGTTTAAGGATATTTGATCCTTTAGTATTTATCCATTATTGGCTCTATTTACCCAAGGGAAAATTAAGTGCAGAGCCTTAGAACAGTGAGCGCTTTAATACACGGATGCATATGCTGATCTCTGGCAGATGTTGGTCTTTGGGAACAACAGAAAGGGAGCTACGTCATTTACTTGGGAAGCTGTGTGTGAGCTGACTGATCCTGCAGGTGCCCGGGCAGCATGGTCATGAGCAGCGAGCAATGCTGAGAAAAATATCTGGAACAGGGACAATGCTGAAATAGTCTGCTTTTTCACATACACACCCAGCCAGCTGGCAGGGCATTCTGAGCAGTGCCTTGTTGAGAAAAAAATAGTGTTTCTAATAGATTTTAATTTTGGTTATGTATTACTGGGCTTTAAAGTTTAACTTTGTGTTGTCTATTTAAAAGATCTTATTATTTGCACTTGTTACTATGTAATCTTATTTCTAAATTTATCCAGGTATATGGCCCTTTTCTCAGGCCAAAATGCATATTAAGCAAGGTGTCTTTTGTGTAGGTAGGTAGAGTGTAGTATGTACCTGTGTGTGTGTGTGTGTGTGTACGTGTGTGTGCATCTGTGCATGTATATATGTGTGCGTGTTATTTCATATATGTCCGAGGTAGAAAGGAATCCTTCAGGCAGATTTTGGTAAAAACTGCTGTTTCTGATTTAATATTCAAAAATAGAAATTGTGGGTGCTATGGGGGCCTTTTAGGAATGAGGTGACACTTTGTGCAGGAGCAGTTTTTCTATTGGCCTGGTCATGAGTGTGAGGTAGCCATGCTCAAGCACTAGGAGGGCAGTACTGTGTCTCATGCACATGGGTGTCCCATGTGCCTCTTGGGAGCATGTGTATCCAAATAAGGCATGCCCTGCCCCAGAGAAGTGTTGCAAACTCTACAAGTCATAGTCTAAAGAATGAAGAAACCCTACAAAGGCAGTCGTGGCCCTTAGACTTTGAGAACTTTAGGAATACTTTCTTTTCATGGTCACCATTCATCACTGAACTATCACTGGCCTAAATTACCATTAGTATTTTCTCTAAGGCTCACTTTTATGTGTAGTCAGTATTCGCTTCTGAGAACTCTTCATTAATGAGGAGCTACAGCCCTAGGGCCCATCTGCCAGGGTTCAAAGCCAGGTTTTGCTGCTCCCCAGTTGACCTTGATAGCTTAACCTCTCTAGATCAGTTTCTGATGAGCAGCAAGTGAGCCAATCCATGTAAGTGCTTAGATCCGAGCCTGGCACATACTACATACCTAGTATATATTATTGAATTTTATTGCTGAGTTCCCAGGTAGCCACTGTTTCTTCTGTCCGTACCCAGGCTAAATGAGGTAAAACCCAGAGGGATCCTTGAACTTTTCCTTCTTTCCAGTGATTCAGAGAACTGCATGATTGCAGGTATCAGGGTTTTCTGAATCCTCAGGTCTCTTCCCTGTTTCCTTACCCCCTACCCCCGGCCTGGTTTGGACTGTCCACCTCAGCTCCACTCCAGGCTGCTGCTGCCCCACCCCTGTCAACCGTCCAGGCTCTCAGTCTCGGCCTCAACCCACACTCAGCTCAGACTCACTCTGCTGCCTTTTATCAATGTTACCCTGGACATTGTAACGTTAAGTGGCTGAAAAGCTCTTTGTGTGATTTTAATTTAAAAAACTTGAGCCAATTTTCCCCCAACCCCAGGAAGCTAGGAATTCACTTTTCAAGAGAATTGACCAAGTACCTACTCAGTGGACAGCACTGGTCTCACTGATGTCTGGGACACAGCAGCAAATGAAACAAAAGCTCTGCATGGAGCTCACATTGCACTGAGGGAAAAGGAAATAAGCAAATAGCTGAGTGGTGAGATTTCATGTTTCTAGTCCACCCAAATTTTCTAAGGAGTTGCAACGTTGTCAGCATAAGAATCTCCATCTAAGGAATGTTCAGCCTATGGGAGAATCTGTCCAGTGTCTTCCATTTCTGCCCTTGAAGAACATTTAGGGTCTCCTAAATTAGTAAAGCCAAGACTACTACAGGTAAATCAGAGCTCCTTTAGGCAAGCCATAATCATCACAGTGGCTTACAAATTTCCTCCTGTGGAAATGTCTGCTGAGTTCCGTGGCTGAGTTGGGGTCCTTGTAAGTCTATTCCTTACAAGCAGGGTGAGAGCAGCTTCTCTTATTCAGGTTTAGAGTCAGACAGAGCTGCTTCGACTTTTAGGGTCACCATCACTAATTAGCAGTACAGCCACAAATAAGTCACTTACCCTCCATACCTTAGCCTATTAGGGCTGCTCTAACAAAATGGCTTAAACAACAGGCATTTATTTTTCAAAGTTATGAATGGTAGGAAGTCTGAGATCAAGGAGTCAGCATGGTGGGTTCCAGTGAGGCTCATCTCTCTTGCTGGTTTATAAATGCTCTCTTCTTGGTACAGCCTCACACAGAGGAGAGATGAAGTTCTAGCCTCTTTCTCCTCTTGTAAGGATACTAATCCCATCACAGTGGCTCTCCCCTCGTGACCTCATCATACCTTCCAAGGGCTCCCACCTCAAACACTGTCACATTGGAGGTTAAGGCTCTGTTACAGTTTGAGTCTCGGTGTGCCCCCAAAGCCTCATGCGGTCATAGGCTTGATCTGGAGTGTGTGAAGCTGGAATCGATTCATGATGTAATGCTAGGCTCAAGAGCATTAGGATTAAAGGTGTGAGTGCTACACCCCCTAAGTAGTCTGAATAAGATAAAAGGGGAAGGGCGATGCTGTTACATTTTTCTTGTTGCCTTTGCTACTGTGCGGGTGCCATGTTGTTTCTCCTCTGTGATATCTGTTTGCCATGCCTATCTTGGAGCCAGCCAACTACCGACTGAAACCTCTACAAATTGCAAGCCAAATAAACCCCTTCCCCTCTAACTTTGGGTGTTGGGTATTTTGTCTCAGCAATGAGAGAAAAGTAACTTACTCTCTAATCATCCATTTTCTCATCTTTATAATGGAGACCACAAGTATTTAGGTCACACAGTTTATCATGTTTAAATGAGATGATGCACCCAAAGTTTGACATAGTACAAAATGAACTACAGCTAATGTTTGAAGTCAGTGAGGTAACTGACTTGGAATTGGAAGGAACTACTGTGAGACAAAATCGGGAACACATCCTCCAGAGACTTCAAATGGAATTTGATAGTAAAAAGATATTATATTTAATAAAGCTTTTGCGGGAGTGGGCATTATAGGAATTTTGTAGTAACCTTTTGATTCTTATACATAATGGTAGAATTTTCAAATGATAATTTTTCTTAATAGTTGATTGATGGTATCTACCTCAGCATTGTAACTGAAACTCTAAAAGCATTGCCTAGAAAGAAAGCCATTGCATAGGGGTTGGGTCTCTGTCACTTGCTGCAAGGGAATTCACCGGAGGGTCACAGCCAGTTAGCTGTCCTTTGCCAGAGTGTTCCAAACTCTCAATCAACATTTTCCCTTGTGCCTCATGTGGCCACTGACTTTTCTGTGCACCTTATACTTGCCCATAAGATCTACTTCAATAGTTGTAACTCCTCCCCTTTCTATTTCATACATGCAGGTATCTCAAGGTACGAGTGAAAATCATCTCCTTAAAAGCATAAATTTGACGCTTCTCAAGTTAGTACAAAAAAAACTTTCAAAACTTCAGATTCACAGTATTATTCATAAATCACACTGACCCAATTCATACATGATTTTTGAGTCATCAAAGTTATATAGCCTGGTATTTTGATCAAGTTTATTGGAATCACTGATTTGTATAAAGTAAAACAGATATTGAACAATAAGGAAAATTGAATGACATTTGGTGCTTTTAAAGGAATAAATGCCCCAATACAGCTTAGCACAATTCTTTATAAACTTTAATTTTTCATAATCTTAATTTAATATAGAAGATTTGAAACTAATATTTGCCTTTCAATTTAGTTGTATGAGTCAGAGTTACAACCAAAAGGCAGAACCAATGGGATATGTAAAGATATATAAGAGATTTATTAAGGGAATCAGCTCCTGTGGTGATGAATACCAAAAAGTTACACTGACTGCATTCTGAACAATGAGGAGAGCCAATGCCTGACTTCAGCGCGAGGCCAAGCTCTGATAACTGTGGGATGAGATCAGGGAGAACTGCCGGTGTCAGGGCCGGAGTGAAGACCTGGGAACCAGAAACACCAATGTCTAAGAGCAGGAGAGATCACCGTCCCAGCTCAAGCACAGATAGAATTTGCTTTCTTCTGTCTTTTTTTCCCCCCTATGGGGCTCTCAGTGGATGGATTGGATGATACTCACATTGATGAGGGGCAACCGTTTTTATTTATTCTACTGATTCAAATTCTAATTTCTTTCAGAAATACCTTTGCAGACACATTCAGAAATATTTAAATGTTTATCAGGTCTCCCTTAACCCAACCACATTGACGTACAAAATTAACCATCACTGTAGTCACAATGCTCAATGCTGGGGCACTCGGCAAGAGCAGGTTTAGAGGAGATGGGCCTGTGGCCCACCTGAGCCAACATGAAGTATGTTTTGGCCCTGAGAAGTGAGTAAACCTATTCACAGTGTTCAAGAAGGCACAGTTAATGCTGGTCTTATCTGTGCTGCCACAGATATGGGTGGGGATTTTTTAGGAAGCAGCAGTATTTTGTTAGGCCAGGTCTGGGGAAAACAATTATCTTAGACTTCATCTGTGAATATGGAGAACAAAGTCAGTCCTAGAGAAGGAAGCACTCTTAGGAAACAAGTAGGAGGTTTAAATGAGTTCAGCAGGACTTCAGTGATGGCAAGTAGAAGGCATGACAAGGAAATAAGACTAAGGGAGAAATGCTAAACCTACTAGGCAGAGAGGTGTCCAATAGTTCAGTCCTAGGCTTATGTTCTGGGTAAATCCCCATGATGAGCACTAGGGTTATGGTGCTAAGGTGCTTCCTAGCTCAGATTCTTTTGCTTAGGAGCTGTGTTTACAGCCCTCCAGGCTTGTAGATTTACCCACATGACTCTAAGCTGTGTAGTGGGGTCCTAGATACTTTTCTAAGCTGATCTAATCTTCATGGGCCCCACCTGCTAGATTGTAGGATGATCAGGGACTTGTAATTAAATTTCAAGCCCATGATTTTCTATGGTAATGATTTTCTTTGGAGTAACTCAGTCCCTAGCAGATAAATATATAGCTAAATAGTTTGTCTTCTGAATGTGAGAGATGGCTTTGAGGAAGTACTTGTATTCCCTCTCTTAGATAATACTGAATGAAGCATTTAATTACAGCACCTACAAATACAGATTTTTTTCATAACTTTATTGCTTCCTTTCTGCCTCCGACTTCTCTCCTCTAGAGCTCATGCTTTCTTCCTCTCACCCATCATACTCTAGCATTTCCATTTTCCATAAAAGAGCAAGGTCTGGGATATAATTTCTTTATATACAGTAAACACTACTCCAAGGAAGACATGCAGAACAGTGCAACCCAAGAAAATGCAGATTTTAGGGTAGAATTTTAGGCCCCAAGTTTTTAAAGTAAGGAAGATTTTTTTTCTGTATACTTCAATGTCACTACTTGTTTCATAGACAGAAAACAACTTTTGGTATCAGCTATGCTTCATTATATAGATAGATCATACTATGGTGTCTTAAGAACTGTTATCCTAGTTATTTAAAATTCTCATCTATAAGGACTCAGTTTTTTCACATTAACTTTTGTAATAGCTTTCAATAGCTACATACACTACATTAAGTGTGGTTTGAAATATTGGCTTTGGCTTTGGTAAAAGTTTTAAAATACCTAAGTAACAATTATGTGTCACATATCTTACTATTTGTACAGTAAAAATGTCACCCTTTCTGCAAGAAAATAAACTGAAGTGCAGAGGCCAAATGCAAATCTTATTTCACTTAAGAGTATGACCTCAATGTGCATCCATTTAGCTATAAATGTCTCTAGTTTCTCATTCTTTATGGCAGAGTAGTATTCCATTTTATAAAAAAAAAAAAACCCACATCATGTGTAAATACCGAATAGTTTCTCTGGTGTGAGAAACTGAAAGTGTAAATAAGGATCAAAATGCACAATAGATAATGTGAAATAGGAAGAAAAGTCCAAAGGGAAGGGGAAGTGGGAGGTGTAGGGAAAAGGAAAGAAGGGAAAGGAATAAATGTGAGAAAAGGAAAAAACGAAGACAAAGTCTTTGTAAATAGGGAGGGGTGGGGGGGTTGAAGGGAGGGCAGGGGAACGAAAAAAAATAAGAACCAAGATACGTCATGTAAAGGTGCAAATTCCCAATGATGAATGTCATCATATTGTATACCTAAAATGTATATTTTAATGAAAAAAAAATGGGTGGCCTAAGGTCCAAGGTCCATTGTCCAAGTCAAAATTAAGCTACGATTTAATTTTTTACAGTGGATTATTATTTTGAAAGTTAAACGTGTAAGGAAATTTACTTATTTAAAAGATATTGCCCAACATTAGTGACAGAGTACAGTGGACCCCTGACTTATGAATTCAATTCGTTCCCAAGGGCTGGTTTTAACTCAAGTTGATTAATTGAAGGCACAGGCTCCTCTACACATTCAAAGTCTCCTGTATAATTTTAGGCCACATTTTCTTCCAGGTGGATCTCAGTGTCCTTAAAGAGACACTGGCCCAGGATTGCTCAATTAACCCCACACAGGAAAGGATGCTATAATATTCCTTCCAGAACGCTTTAAGGGTTAAATCTGTATGTGAGACCATCTGGAAGCACAAGGGGCCACCATTTAGGTCTTAACTCAAAATTTTATTTGTAAGTTAAAACTAAAATTCTGGTTGTAACCCAAATTGTTCTGATGTCAGGCTGGTCATAACTTGAGGGTCCACTGTACATAGAAAGAGAGATAGGGCCCTAGTTTGAGATGATTAAGTAAAATTAATTGGTTAATTAACTATTGAGTCTGGAGAATGTTTTTAAAATTTAGCCAAAGTTGTGTGACTTTAGAGCACTTGGACCCTTGCTTTCATGCAGCAGAAGGCTGAGGAGGAGAGCCAGTCTTGAGGTGCTTCTTTCGCAGAGCCAGGTCTCCCTTCCTGAGCTCCACCAGTGTATATTCCACACCATCAAGGTGCCACCTGAATGAATATACCTTCATTCAGCACAGTGTTACCTGTCAGTTAAGAGCTAGCTTGGCCCAGCTCCTTTCTGATTTATTTCATGCAAGGAAGTATATCAGAGCCCTTCCTTTCTCATTCTCCTACGTTGCCAGTCTTAGTCTGTTTGTTCTGGTATAATAAAACACCATACACTGGGTAATTCATAAGGAATAGTAATTTATTAGTCACAGTCCTGGAGGCTGAGAAATCCAAGATCTAGACAACAGAAGGCACGGTTGTCTAGTGTGGGCTGTATACTCCATAGGAGGGGAACACTGCTGCGTCCTCAAATGGTAGAAGGAGGAAAGGCAAAAGGTCTGAACACTGTGTGAAGCCTCTTGTATAAAGGCCTAACTTGCAAAGAGTAGAGTGGAGCCCTCACAGCCTGTTTACCTCTTGGAGGCTTTTCCTCTTAATCCTGCCACATAAAGTTTCAACATCTGAGTTTTGGAGGGGACACAGTCAAATCACATTACTCACTCTTTAGCTGATCCAAGCAAATGCCAAATAAGCCACCTTCCTAGAATGCCACTTCTGTTATCAGCATCCTAGATGTTGAGATTGTACAATCATGCCAGGATATAGCTGTGCTTGATCCAAAAACCTGACCCCTATACAATTTAACACAACTCTGGAGCAAAAAATAAGGATACTTAAAATTTCAACCCAATTTCCTAATTACTATGCCTCAAAAGTAATTGATAATAGAGATATAAAGTACTAGGACATCATGGAAAGGCACACATGAAATCATATTACCATTTCTCTTAGACATACAGTTGGGGTCATACACCATCCTACCAAGAAAGGGGGTTTTGTCCTTGGATAGAAAATGTGGCTCAGTTGAGCCCATTTATTATGCAGTAGTCTCACTAACTCTGTTCTTGCCTAGACTACTACAGTGACATGCTGATTGGACCCCTTGTTTTCAAGTGATGATACTTCTAGCACCTGTCACTGTCAAGTTGCTCATTTGAAAACATAAATATGGTCATATCATATTGTCTTAAACTTCTGGACATGTTACTATTGCCTACAACACAATGTTCAGAATTTTGAATACAACATGAAAGACCCTTTTCTCTCTGGCTTCCACATACTTCTCCAAAATTATTTCCTACCACCTCCCACATGTCTTCATTTGTCTTTTAGAATTCCTGGCCTCTTGCTATCCTGTGGTCCTGGCCACTCCATGTCTCCTTCCTCTGCTGTCCAGAAGCCTTCCTTAACTTATGCTATTGGAAAGTCTCATGTACCCTCCTCAGTCTACCTGGGTTTCATTTTTATCTCTAGACACTTTAACTCCTCCCTCTCCATATTTTGACATCAGCCTATATGTTATAGTAGCATTGATTATTCCTTTGAATTTATCAATTAATGAGCTTATTTCCTCACCAGGCTCAACAGCTTAAGGACAGTGATTTTTCTGTTACATTTTTGTATGCAAAATTTTAGTCCCAAATTTCTCATCCAAATCCACTGAAATTACAAAGGGCTTACGAAACACAAGTGGATGGATGTTGGTATCTGTCATTCAACAAATATATTATTCTAAACATACAAAATCACAAGATTTTTTGTTAGGGGAAGCATCAGTCATAGAGCTATTTGATGGTATTTCAGAAGAACCCTGGACAGGATATTGGCAACAGTGAGAAAAAAAGAAAAGTCTCAAATAACTATTTTATCACATGACCTATATGTAAGATTATATAATTGTAAATACAAGTATAAGATATTCATTAAAATGTTTGAAATCAATTTTTTGTTTGTTTTCCTGGACTTCTCAATAAACCTGACTTGTTAACTGATGTTGAAGAAAGAAGTGGAATCAGCCAAGAGGATGGAGGGAAAATGTACTGCAGAGAAATGACTCACCAGGAAGGGAAGCGGAAAGAGGGGGGAGTCTATGGAAGAACTGGTGGTTTCCCTTGTTTGCAGCACAGGTATTGTGGGAGTAGAAAAGAGAAGGCTATAGGGGAGTTGAGACAGATCATAGAGCCATATAAGCCTCACTAAAGTCCAAAGACTGCAGAAACCTCAGAAGCATTTTTTCCTGAGGAAGGTTGTTATCAGAGCTGAGAAAAAGCAGACTTAAAAATAATTCTAAAAGTAGTAAGATACTGGAAAAATAATGATGAGTATTGATGCATAGAGAGTCTTTATTCTGACTAGTATAATTCTACATATTTTACACGTTACTACATTTCATTTCCACAGCAATTCGCAGGAAAAGTACTAGCATTTCTTCTTTAACTAAACTGCATAGATAATAACTAGGAAAGCTGAGATTTAAAACAAGCTAATCAGGTAGAAGAGTCTGCATACAACCCTGGTATTATACCTCTCAAAAGGCAGAAGGAATTGGAGAGTGGAGGTAGATAGCTTAGCTACAAAGCAAAGAAATAGCATAGGAAAGAAATAATAATAATCTAGGACAGAGATAAGGCAGATAGAAGGATGCATTTAAGAGATATTTAAGAGGTACAATTATTTAGGTTTGGTAGCCCCTGGAAAATCAGGAAAAAGGCAATGTTTAATATCAGCATTGAGAAGGTAGCAGTGCTATTTATAGGTTAAGGAATAGAATATTAGGTTTTGTGTGGAGAGGGAACTCTCAGCATGGAGTAGAATTAAACAAAGGTAGAAACATAAAATAGTATGGAAGTCATGCATCCTGAGTTAGTTATGAGTACATCTTGCACAGAGGATGAAGTGATTCATTCTGCGTGAAGACAACTCAAATAAGACAGCTGAGAAAGGAAAAGAAGGGAATTACAGGCATAGGAACAAAACATGCCAGTTTAGGCATAATAAAGCAGCAAGATGAGCCCCAGGATACAGTGAAATTTGGGCAGGTTGAGCCATATGTAGCAAGGAAAGGGGGGATATGAAGCTAAAGGTAAATAGGAGCAGGACTGGGGAGGGGATTCACATGATTAGGAGCCATACTCTGGGGGGGGGGGTGCGGTGGACAGACAGAGACAGAGAGAGAAAACTGCAGAGCATCCCTGAGACCCTGGAGTCCTTCACAGGATGAATCACTCCCACCTTATCTTCTGAGACACCTCTGTATATTTGTCCAAAATATATTGTGAGTTCCAAAATTGGTCACTGCCTAATGTTTAGTACTTTGGAAGTTATTATAGTTTATATCTAGAATATCCCCTGAAAGGTCACATGTATTCAGAGGTTAGGCTTTTGGAAGATGATCAGATCAAGTTGCGCTTTTAGGAGGTGAGGCCTGGAAGAAAGCAGTGTATTACTGGGTCATGACCTGGAAGGGTATATTCTCCCCCTCCCCCTCTGATTTCTGGTTGGCATGGGGTGAATAGTTTTTCTCTTCCATCCCCTGGGGCCATGCTGTTCCTGCTTTGGAGCCAGCCAGCCATTAATTGAATCCTCCAAACCTGTGAAATAAATTGAACCTTTCCACCCTTAAGTTGTGGTTGTCACATATTCTGTCCAGCAATGTGAAAGTTGACTGATACAGAAAATTGGTACCAGAGAAGTGGGATCATTGACTACCTCATGTAGTTTAGAAGCCTTTGGACTAGATTGTGGGAGGAGTTTGGGAGGGTAAGGAGATGTGGGCTGGAGAGCGCCTAAAATGCTGTAAACAGAGTTTGATGGGTGATTCTGGCCTCACCTCAAAAAACCAGAATGTTAATAGGAATGTGGATAGTAAATACTATGCTTATGAGTTTTCAGTTGGGAGTAAGGACTCTGCTGGAAATTGGAAAAAAAGTGATATATATTACGTTCTGGCAACGAATCTGTCTACATTTTGTCCATGTCCTGAGACTTTGCAGAAGACAGATTAAAAACATTTGACTAATTAATCTGGTATAGGAAATTTTAGGACACTCCAATATTTAGTCTGTGGTATGGATTCTTTTACCTACTTTCAGCCAGACTGATAGTAAGAATTGGGGATACAAGGCAGAGGAGAAAATTTTGGCCCAGAGGAACCACCTGGTATGTTTGGACAAAAATAGGTGTGTTTCCTGAAGGAAGACATTAGCACCACTAAAAACAAGCCACGTGCTTTTCATTGGAACCATGGGAAAGATTAACTGTGGGTATCTCAAGAAATGACCAGAACCCACCATCACAGGATCAAGAGTGCAGAAAAAGCACACTTCTTTAAAAGACACTCACTTGGGGATGTCTAGGGAAGTATTATGCCAAGTTCAGACATTCAGAGTTCAGTTGTCTAGGCCCTCAGAGGCCACTGCAGCCATGGTCCAATAGGGCCAGGCTACTGCTCCAGCTAGCAACAGACCTCTGCACCATCCATGTGGTGCTGGTTTTTTAAACATGCCAAATGCAAGAGTTATGGGAACACAGAAGCTTCTACCCATACTTCAGAAGAAAGCCTCAGGGGCTAAGTAAAGATGTGTGACAGGGCCACAAACCTCAGCAGGAGCCCCTAAAAGGGCAGTGCTGGAAGCCATAAAAGTGAAGCCAGTGTTGCAGTGGAGACCCCAGGAAGTTGGATATGACAGGAACCTGGAACTTCTGCTAAGAAAAGCTGCAGGCAGCAAACAGAGCCAATCCAGAAGAGAAGCCACATGGGCTTCAACCAGCAAGGCCACAGGGACATGGCTGCCCAAGGTCTTTGACGTTCACATCTCACCACAACTTGCCCCAGATGCTGGATATGGAACTATAGGACTTAACATTTGCCCTGGTGGTTTTCAGTCTTGCTTTGCTCTGATTCCTTTCTATTTTCCTGTTTTTCCCTTTTGGAATCAGAAAGTTTACCTTGTCCCATTGCATGTTGGAAGTAGGGACTCACAGTTAAGACTTTGCCTTAAATATCAGAGGAGACTTTGGACTTGAACTTTTCAGAAGTGCTGAAACTGTTAAGACCTTGGCAACTCTTTTTTTTTGGTACTGGAGATCAAACTCGGGACCTTGCCCTTGCGAGGCAGGTGGCGGCACCACTGAGCTAAATCCCTGCCCCTTTGCCAACTCTTAAGATGGACTAAATATATTTTACATAATGAGATGGACATGCTCTTCTTATGGGCTTGGCAGAATATTATGGTTTAGATCTAGAATGCCTCCCAGAAGTCTCATGTGTTCAGAGACAGGGCTTTTGGAAGGTGCTTAGATCATGTGGGCTCTACATTGATCAGTGTATTGACCTGTGGATGAGTTCATAGTTAAACATACTGTTAGGTGGTAGACCTGGCTGCGTGTGCCTTTAGAGGCCACGTCTCCTTTCCTAACTCCTCTCTTCTGTCTCTCTGCTTCCTTGATGCCATAAGCTGAGCAGCTTTCCTCCTCCATGCCCTTCCACCATATTTCTGCTTTGAAACCAAACATGAATTGAATATCCCGAACCATAAGCCAAATTAAATATCTCCTCTTTGAAGTTGTGTTGGCATTGTGTCCAGCAACAGGAAAATAGATTAATACCAAAGTTACATCATGATGTCATGTGAAAGTTGCTGGCCAGCTTTAAGGAATCATGAAGAAATCGAAAGCTAGTCAGCCCCAGATCAGATGTGTAATTGGGGCAGCTGTCACCAGGATAGCATCCTGCACACAGTGTGCTCCCTGGCCAGGAAGATATGCCCTTGGGACTAGAGGACAAGGACCAGCCCTAAGCTTTTAATCCCTCCAGGTCTCTGAGTCTCTCACGTAGAGGCCTGATATTAAGGGCAAATATAGTTAATTGAGCAGTTTATAATCCCCAGCAAGCCATTTTATACACTAAATGGCATGTTGTCTTCTTTTCTGCCTTGTGACTCAAGTTCCTCATATCTCAGGAAATTTCTTTATGCTGCCATATTTCATGGCAAGCACCCTGCCCTGCCAGCATCCCAGCATGTAGCATACTTAGTTAACTATTTAATTCTTTAGCTCCTTTCCTGAACTGGGATTTTATTGCTCCCCTCTCTAAACCTTTATTTCTGTATTAGTTTTGATTAGAACACTGGCCAACACATAGCAGGCATTCACTGATGTTTCGTGTTGAAAGTCATTAAGTATGTACAACAGAGCATAGGTTATTTACTTATCTATTATGTAAACTTCTCTCAGGGTGATTATTAATCAAACTCTCCCTGCTCCCATAGTCAGAGGGCCATTACTGCAGGCTTTGGAAATACAATCCTCACAGAGTATTATGTTAGCTACCTTCACAGTAGACTAAGACTCTATCCCTATTCCCATACCTCAAATGATAATTTTTCTTAATTATGTGTAAAGTGTGCTTATCTGTGGAGGAATCAATCAGTTCTGTTTAAAGCAGTTCACATCTGCACGAGGAAACATTTCTGTAAATAAAATACAATGAAGTCCAGAATCTGTGAAACCATTTTACCCAGTAAATCTTATTTGTTTTTTGTTCATGGAGGTTGTGTGAAACAAAACACGCAGGTTTCAATGGCAGTCCTGTGGAAAAAAGGAGCTTCTGAGTTGTGTCTTTAAAAATCATACTTTTATGTGTGAGAAAATGGAGAACCAAGGTAGGGCAGGGTGAGGTCCTATGGTAGATACAAAGGCCAAACTCTCACTTTCTTTAAATGGGGAGTGCATTTGTTTGACTTTGATTTGGCCTTAAATTTAGCTGCAAAGGAGAAGTGATAGATGGACTAGTGCAGTACCTACTGTAAAAGAGGGTACAGATTTGAGGATGGTGGTTTTTATTTTTAGGGGACACTTGATATCGTTTGTCTGAAACATTAACAAATATAGTAAAAATGGAGAGCTTGAAGATGTATTTGAGAGAGGAGACAACTTATGGGCTATGGCCAGGTGAAAGCAGGAAGGAGTGGAATCTCTTTGGGACTCTCCTTTGAAAGCTTTGAGGAAAAGGGGCAGTCAAGGTAAGTAGGCAGACACTCAGAGCTGCAGAAGGAGGCATGGTTGATTTCTAGGGAGTGAAGATCAACAACTTCACGTTTTAAATTAAAATGCAAGTGTAAAATTTTGCTTTTTCTAAATATTCTTACATGGAAGAAGTATAAAATAAGTACTTCCTTATACATAGATAATGGCAACTATTTATCCTATTTATTTCTATTCCTGTCATTATGAGAAAGGATTAAAGTAGTGATATTATTCTTCTGGCAATGACATTAGGGTTTCTCTAAGCATGATATATATTAGAAAGAAAAAATTACCAAACAGTGTAAATAGGGTTATGGTTTTAAATGACAACATGTGCCCCTGAACCATGAAGATTTAGCCTATTCTATAAAAATGTATCGTTTAGGAAATTAAATCGAGCATATTATATTCTACCGTATGCTAATCACAAAATATTCATCGAAATATACTGGTGCCAATTCCTTAAGCAATCTCTCTTCCTTGTTCCATTGCAATCACACTAAATTTATTTTTATTTTACCTAACTGGATTGAGGGCTATCTTAGCATTGTTTTAGTGACACTTTTATCTCATATAATACAAACATCCTTTAAAATTCTACTGATCTCATTTATTCAAGAAGACTAATTGAACTCCCAGTATCAAAATTTCTGGTAATAATTCGACTCTCATGGGATCATAGAATTATAGGACTGAAAAATATTAGATAACTTCTATTTATCTAGTTCCGTTTCCAACCCACAGGATGAAATTCATGTCCAAAGGCCAAATGGACATTAGAATCACTGTGAGGAGATAGAGAACTGGCAGCTTTTCCTCTTTCACTAATTGAACGGTCATACATGACTTCTCGTCTATATACTAATATGCTAAGAGCAGAAGAGAGGATTTATTTCTATTCATTCTGCCAATGGTGACTGTGCCTCTGTTCACTGAATAAAAGCATAGTTATATAGAAAATGGTCATCACCTCTGCTGACCAGAACTTCCCCAAAAGGGAGACAAAAATCCATGTGCAATAAGACACACAGATCCCCAGTACTCAAGCTACAGGTGTACAGCACAGCTCATTGTATAATACACAACAATTATTTGTTTGCAGACGTACACACTGCGGTAGAGATTTACAGTTGGCAGATGTCACAGTTTTGGGGGAATCAGGAAGCTCTTTATGAGGAAGCAAAATCTGTTTTAAACATTGGAGGATGAGCATGTTTGGATAAGGAGAAGACCCAGGAGACTGAAGACAGGTCCCAAAGCACTTGCCAGGTCTAGGAGCAGAAAGAACTTCAGGTCCCCATCTAAAGCACAGGGAGAAATGTGGCTGCCGAAGATTCAGCAGTGTGTTAAGGTGACATTGCAGAAGACCCAGGGTCCTGCACTTTCATAAGGAAACAGAAGTCATGCCTATTGTCTTTGTCACTTTCTTCCTCACTGGTTCAAAATACCTAACACCTGCAACTTAAAGAAGGAGAGGTTTATTTTGGCTCATGTTCTACGGGTTCAAACATAGAAACCGCATGCTGAAAGGGCCTGGCCGGAGAAAGCTGCTCACATCACGGTGGCCTGAAAGCAGGAAAAAAACCAAGGGATCCTTCCAGGTCATGGTCAGGCAACTTGCTACCCGACCAGGCTCCACTTCTAACAGCAAGTCAGCTGTAGCAGCCCCGTGACCCAGTCCTCTTCCAAAGCCCCTCCTATAAGCGTTTGAGGCTCTTAGGGGACAAACCTTTACACCCATATGCTTTATTTTGCAGAATAAATGCAGAGACTTTCTGTTTCAAATGTTTAATTCTTTTAAAACAAAACTGAATATACATTTCCTTTGCTTATATTTCTGTTATTGTCTAGATGACAAATAGGAAGGTGCCCACAGGCTTTACTACACTCTTTCTGGGGGACAGAAGAGGTACACCCTTGTATGTGGTGGAGTAGTAAAGCTTTCTTTGTGAGGCCTGTCCTCTGCAGCTAAGAACACTGCTCACACTGCCTCGACTGCCCCCTCACTCCCAGTTGTCTGCCATACTTAGAATGAGTACTCTTTTAAAATAATCAATAATTCACATTATTCACTGTTGCTTTTGAGTTTCATTCACTAAGCCTTTCTTTTCCCACAGAGAACTTTTCTAGTTGGTGTTTCATAATTTTTCTTGTTTCTTGGGGCTCTGCATAAAGAGCACCTTGAATTTATAAGGGTCGTGACAATACGCGATTGGAACCAGACTGAAAAATCTCGACACTTTAAGGATAAAGTTAAAGTTGCCAAAATGACAGATTTTTTTTGTAGCGCAAAGAAAAGAATACAAGCAGAGATGTTTTAGGGGACCCACAGAGCTAGCCACATAGCTTTGGGTGTTCTGTGGATTGTTTGCTAATTTGTATTACCATTTCAGTTATTTTTCCACAGGAAGAATATTCCATTCATTAATTAGCATAGGACTGAAAACTTTAAAGAGCTTCAATGTATTTGGAGTCACTCAGATCCTCAAGGTTATACATTCTTGGAAAGCTATTAAATTAGTTTTCTTATGAGGAAAGGTACTTGAATGCTGATTATAACATGTTACTGTTGAATATTAGCATTTCTGAGAAATAACTGCTCCTCTACGTGATTGCCTAACAGTTTCAAAGAGTTCCCAATTAAAGGATTATGTGTTAGTATTCTTGAAAAGGATTTGGTAGAGCAGTAAAGTACTTTTGGGACATTTAACACCAGCACAAACTTTCTTAAAGTAACTGGACCCCAAAACTTGAGTGGAAAAAAAGCATAAATCATTCAACTTTTTAGTGAAGAGTTACTTTGGGAGGTTGGAACACGTGAGCCTTTATTTACATATAAAGAACTATATTTTTAATATGGTAGTTAATTTCACCCAAGGCATGTATTAATCTGTGTTTTCATAGAAGTTCTGTTTTAACATAATGATCTGTTTATACAGAGCATAAACTGATGCCAGATTATTCTTTTTTTCTGAAAGCATTTTCGTACTGTATAATACAGAGTTGTTGTAGGTAGAACACAATAAGATATAGAATGATAAAGTTGTTTTTGGGGGGTTTTTTTTGGTACCAGGGATTGAACTCGGGTCCTTGCACTTGCGAGGCAGGCGCCAGAACCACTGAGCTAAATCCCCGGCCTTGAACACAATAAGATATAAATTTCTGATTGCTTTAGCATATTTTATACAAATCTATTTGTAATTCTTTTCTAAGAACTAAAGTTACAATTTTTGTAAATAAAAATGTAATTAGTTAAGAAGATGGAAATACATCTTCAATTTCCAATAAATCAAAAGGAGAGAAGGAACCAAGGTTGAAAAAGCAAGAGCTGGGCAGGGGATTGAGCTCAGCGGCACCATGTCTGCCTCGCAAGGTCCTGAGTTCCATCCCTAATACAAAAAAAAAAAAAAAAGAAAAGAAAAAGCAGTAGCTATTGTGCACAAAACCACCATCTAGTGACCAGAGTGAGTAATTGCATGTAGACACTCAGTGAAGTGTGAAGAACCTAGAAAGCCACAGACACAGGAACTACCTATGTTCTCAGTGGTCTAACAACTTCAAAGTCACTATCAAATGTGAATAAAAACTAATTACTAAATACTAAGTTTCAAAGTACACTTCTTCTCCTTACAGTAAATCTTTAGGGTTTTATGTTTTTATGGACTTTCCTCATTTTCCTTCCATTGGCTATGTTTTGAAATGACCTGATAAAATTAAATTGTAAATGATTATTGACTTGTTCTCCTTCCAGGGTGTATTTTATTTTTGAAAGACATGACTCTATTAGTCAACAGAGTTTCTAAAGAGTTAGTAGAACTGGTACTCTTTTTGGTAAAGAAAAGCCTCTCAATTATTCAAAATAATTGATCAAATATTCATACCATTTCCCCTGATGAGATGGCATGGTCATTAGAAAACCACTTAGAAACATTATCCAGGTGCTGACTCTCAATACTTTTCTGAGAAATAAAGGTAAAGGAAAACGTAAGTTAGGTTGATATTATGTGTTCTAATGTGGGCTTTTTTGGATGTAATACCACAATTTTTTCTCATTGCTTTATAATCCAAGAATCTACCTCCTATAATATCAGAGATGGCTGATGCCTCTTGTGAATAAAAAATAGATTTCTGAGAGCTCATCCAGACAAGTGTATTATGATTTATTTTTCAGGCCTGAGTTTCTATTTCCTATTTGTACAACCTGTCCACACAGCATGTTTCTACATACTTCTGAGGCTGAGAAGAATGTTATTTTTCTCCTTGTGAGTCATCCTTACTACTTGTCAGGAAAATTGTGTCCACAAATTATAGGCCAATGATAGTACGATCAAATGGATAGAGCAATCATTATGCTAGACTCCACCTGCAAAAACCAGTTGTCTGAGATTATTCAATGACATAGAAAAATGCTTCCAATATACTTTGAAGAATTTTTCACCACGTAATTGTATTTTTAGCATGATGTCAAGTTTGAGAAAAATAATTTTTATAACCCTAGAAAAAGTACTGGAACAATACACTCATTAATAATAGTGGCTATCTATGGAAGGTGGGATTAGGGGATAAGTGCTGTTTTTCTAGATTATGCTAACGTCCCCACTTATTCACCCATCTCTGTATCCATGTACTTTCCTATGTGATTTTGCAATCTCCCAATGAAAATGTTAGAGCATCCCCCCCTCCCCCCTTATAATTGAGGAGATCCTTGGGCCTTGCTTTGATAATTGGAATCTAAGTGGTGCTGTGATGAGCAGAGGCCTGAAAAAGTGCTTTTGTGGCAAGCCTGCCCTCAAATGACATCTCCATGAGCCAGGCTAAACCTGCTTGCTGGTGGAGGGTGAAACACCCACAGGGCAGAGCCAACCTCAGCCAATTTCAGCAGACCCCCTTCCCACCTGTGCATCCGAGATCTTCAAAGCTGATCCTAACACACATTATTATAGCCATAGCCCCTGCATTCCTTTTCATTCAATGAGGAAGCCACAGGTGATTCCGAGAAACATTGTCCAGTCTAATTGTGGGCAGAACAGAGAAATCTAAGGATAGAACAGATGTCTCCTCACTGCAAAACAAGTACAATATTGCTCATTTCCAGGCTTCCAGCCACTCTCTCTTACAGATCTCTTCTTAGAAAAGGAGGTCTTAACTGACTTTGCAAACAGTAGTCCAGATGTGTGAGAATCCTTGTTCTCTTGGTCAATTTGATTCATTTATGTACTTTTCCTCAGGTTTTCCCTTTGCTTTTCCCGGGATTAGTTGTCCAAGAGGAAATTTATCAACAGTATACCCCTTGTTAAACATGTCACTGTATTACTTTTCAATTTTCCAGGCTCCAATTTTTACCTCCACCCTCTTGCTCTCCACATCCCTTCTTCCTTCCCTCCTTTCATGGTTTGCATTATTACAACACCGAAACAATGCAAAGCGCAGCAACTCTAGAGGGTTCTTTCCAAAGACTACTCCTCTGGAACAATCCAATTTGAGACTGTCCTGTTTTAGTATTTATTTATTTTTCCTGAAGGACTTAGTCATATGTGCCATTCTCAGTGCCTCCACAGAAGACATTTGAGTATATGGACCAAGCAAACTGAGTAAAATAAAGATAATCACCTTTTCACTTTCCTCGTGTCAAAGGGAACGGTGTCTGCATGGAGGCTGTGGACTCTCTAAGCCCCTTTATGCAGAGTGGGTGTGTAGGGGCTACTTCTCCTACAGGCCCAGGAGCCAACAGTATACCACTGCTGTGAGCCAACTGGTGTTTGGACATGTAACCCATAGAGGGATCTGTGAGCTGGTGGGGGCTGTACAGAGGAGTTGTGACTAAGGACAGAAAAGGACAGCAAGCAGGCTGGCACCATCTGACTTCCTCTGTCCTGCCGCTCACCTCCCTGGAGTAGGTATAAGGAACAAGGAGCCCCTCCCCACTTCCCTCTGAGCCCCTCTGTCCTGTGCTAATTTGTAGGCTAGAAAGCTTGAAGGGAATATGAAATTCCAGTTAAAAAACAAAATCCCAGAGTCGGGGATTTAGCTCAGTGGTTTTGCTGCCTGCTGCGTAAGCGTAAGGACCTGAGTTCGATCCCTGGTACCAAAAACAAAAACAAAACAAAAAAACAAACAAAATCCAAGAGTTCACTTTAAGGACTAAAATCAAATAAACAGGACACACATGTGTAAATACCAAATAGTTTCTCTAGTGTGAGAAACTGAAAGTGTAAATAAGGAGTAAAAGGTATAATAGAGAATGTGAAATAGGAAGAAAAGGGGCAAAGGGGAAGGGGAAGTGGGAGGGGTAGGGGAAAGGAAAGAGGGGAATGGAATTAATACGAGAAAATGAAAAAATGGAAACAAAGTCTTTGTAAATAGGGAGGAATGGAGGGGTTGAAGGGAGGGTAGGGGAAGGGGGAAAAATAAGAACCAAGAGAGTATGTAAAGGTGCTTATCTCCAATGATGAATGTCATTATGTTGTACACTTAAAATGTACCTATAAAAGGATATACAAAAAAAGGACTAAAATTAAAATTGTTTTAATTAATTGAGGTGACTTCCAAAGATGGGTTTAGACAAGTGTCATTAAGGAAAACTGAAAGCCAGCTCCAGCTAGAAAGAAGAATTTGGCAGACAACAGTTTAGAGTCAGTATTGGAAAATCGAGAATATTTCATGTTGAAGCATCCAGCTAGTTGGGACTGATTACAACATCAGCTGCCTCAGTTTACTAAATGGGGTTGGGGATGGAGTTAGGGAAAAGAACAAATATGGCTCTTTCTTTCACTGCTTGTCTCAAGATGGCAGTCCCTTGACTTTCCTCACCCCACTGTCTCTTTCTGTAGACCCCAAATAGGACTCTGCTGGTTTTGTGGTCCAGCTACCTCCAGATGAGAGATAATTACCACTCACATATTCTTCACTCTTGGAGGGAGAAGATCCAGCCATCCAAGGGATCCAGGAAAAGCTGATGCTCCACACCATGTTCCTCATAAAGCCACCTTCCATTCGTGTGAGTGAGGGTGAGGGAGTACATGGTCAGTTATTTCAAAATAGTGCTTCAGAAACCTTTAAACTTGGGATGAGGGATAATAATCCTCTTGTATCCTGGTCATCAGACTGTAGTAGTTAATTCTAGGAAGAAGAGGAAGTACTCCTCAGCAACTCACACTGACTGGCCTGTCAGAAGTATGCAGAGACCACCTGGGGTGGGGGATCAGGAGCGGGGTTCATCCACCTGCCTTGCATTTGCCCAGCCAGGCCAGCCACTTGCCTGGCCACTGGCTTGGGCTTGCTTCTATTCTCACTGCTGCAGCCACTTATGATAATGAGAATTTATAAAACTCTAGAGTGTTTACTCTGCACTAGGTGTTTTACCTGCTTTTTGTCACGCAAGTCTCACTATAGCTAAAATTTAAGCAGACCATTTGATAGACAAGGAATCTCTGCCTTTGACTATCCTATCCTACCCAAGAACAGAGTTTTCGTGTTTACTTCCTGACCTTGTGCCCTCTGTGGCAACCTAGCTGACCTTCACAGCCACACCTTGCCCAGGGTGCAGGGCTACCCCATCCACCTACCGGAAAAGAGTCAGGTAGGAAGTGATTTTCCAGACTAGTTACAGCAATGTACAATGACTATATCTGGGTATTCTGTTGACAACAGCATGGCAGACTATTTGTTCAAAATAAGATAGGGTGATCTCTTCCCTTCTGGTGGCGTTTTACTTCCTGTTTCTATTAACCTGTGGCTCCATTTGGTAAAGCCCTGGCTTTGTGGCCACTTCTCACCTGGCCCTGCTTTACTCCAGTGGCCCACTTTCCAGGTAGGTCCCCATTTCCAGTAACAGAGAGGCCTTGAAACTGATCAGACCACAGGAGCAAGTCATATTTAGAAGTCAAAAGGTCAACTATCAAGATCTTTGTACGTTATAACTCTTTTTTTTGTAATGCAGAGGATCAAATTTCACACATACTAGGCAAGTGCTCTTCCACTGAGCTATATCTCCAGCCTGTATGATTTAACTTACCAAATTCGGTGTGCACTAACCAACTCAGGAAGGATATGTTGTGTGATGTTAACAAGAGTATATTTTATCAGAATTGTGTCAGAAGAGCCATTATTTTAGTAAATTTAATGAAAACCCTTGTATCCCTTCAAATTTTCTATTATAATATGAATAAGTATCTTCTAGCCCATCTTTGGCACACATTTTTTGTTTGTTTATCTGAAGTCAAGTTCAGCAATGTATGTCTAGCAGTTAAATATGAACTGTCATATATCCCATGAATATGGATGACTTGTCAGGTTGAAGTATCAGTAAATAGTAAGCTTTCTTAAGTAAATGCTAAGTCCAAAGAAACAAAGTCAGAAAGTTATCATAGACTTTTTTATTTGAGAAAATTTAGAACTATGGTTCATGGAAAGCTACATGTATTTATTTCATGCTACATGTTACATACATGCATTCATTTCATTCTAAGAAATGAATGTCCTGATAAGAAACAGAGGTGAGTTGAGGCTGGGCATACTGGTACACACTTGCAATCCCTGTACTTGGGAGGCTGAGGCAGGAAGAGCACCATGATTTTGAGGCCAATCCGGACTACACGGTGTGTCTAATCCTACCTAATCTGCATAGTGAGACTGTGTCAAAAAAAGAGGTTAGCTTTTCAGGAAGAGGCGGTTCTCTGAAGTGAAATACTTCACTAAAGCTTTCTTAGCTTTAGGTTCCCAGTGAGGCCTCCGCTGCTTGCTCCTCTCCAGTTCTAACTTAAAGCTTTTAGAAAAGCACTTTCCTTGTGCTTGAAGTCACACGTCCTAAAATTTTGCAGCTGTTCTCTTAAGATTGCCAGTAAGATAGCAGCTATAAAACTCAAATCATAAGATGCATATTTTTGCACATTTTCTTACTTCCAGCTTCCACCAAATATTCGCCATCCTTCCCTGATTTCTAAGAGCTTTTGTGAGGTTTTACCACTGTTCACAGGGAAGTAAGATTTGCAAACCAGTTGAAATCACCATGTGACAGCTTCAGAGGCACAAGTTTGCCTAGGAGTGACTTGGTTTACAAATGCTGTGTTTGTTTTAAAGGGTGGTAACGTGCTAAGGACCATCTTTGAAGTGAGTGGGTCCAGACTACCCTTTTGTTTTTGCCAGTGAACAAAAACAGAGCCTTCCTACCTCTAACAGTTTGCACTAATACAGTGTGCAAAACGAAATATAGAATACTTTTGTTAAAATCGGATTAGACTAATTCTGTATGAAGTGCGTTAATGAAAAATGTTTAATGCTTGAAATACTGTAACTCTGGAGTTAGAGTGCAGGTGCAAGAATGATACTCTACACTCCCTGGAGAGCAAACTAGTCCATACTGTGAAACCCGATTAGGGTTTCTAGTTGCCTCGGTTGACTAAACGTCTTTTTCATGGGAAATTTTCATTCTCTTATGAAATAATCATTTTGCATTAAAATATGTGCTGGATTATGTGGGTATCGTGAGTTATTAAGAAATGGATTTATTTTACAAGCGAGCTGTAAGCATTCCTTGGTGTTTTTATGAGGTCATCGACATGACTTTTAAATGCGGCTCTGGCCAACTCTGATTCTCACATCAGTTCATTAATTCACACAGCTGTCTCTGAAAACTACAAGAATAATATAGACTGCAGACAGAGGGCCAGTGAAGTGGGTGAGATTTCAAGGCAGTATTTCAATCAGGAGATCCTGCTGACATCATAAACTATGAGAAGACAGCTTAAGCTATTTGGGGAGCAGCAGCCCCCCTGATGGAAATATGGCTGGTTTAATTGATTCTTTTTAGTTTCAGAATATACACAACAGGGACACCCAGTCGTTTTTATTCTGCCCAAAGTCAGAACATTAAAGGCAGGCATTGCAGGAATGCATTAACAGGGAAACTCAGGCAGCAGCTCAAGGTGTGGGGATGGATTTGCTTGTGTTGATGATATACGAGCAGCTGCTAGGACACACGAAGGGCTGGGCAGTGTGGCCTCCCAGCAGTTTTGCTTTATAGACAATTGTGAACTCATCACCTTCAGGAAGCATTTTTTTCTAAATGAGATGTGACAAGGATGATACAACTGTAGCATGAATGAGGGATTGGTAGAATAAACCTTTTCTCCACTTCCTGACTGGTGGTGCCCTCTGAAATTGGAGACTACATACACCCTGAGATGGGACTTCAGACAGCTTTTCCCACTTTGTCAGGAAGGAGAACTGCTAACCTCTACACTAAAAACTCACTTCGCTATGAGCCTACGTTTGGTGGTTTTGATACCAAACTGAAGCTGGAGGTACCTTAAGCACAACTAATGCTTATGAGAATGTCCTGTTTCCAATGCTGCATTTGGCATGAACATGATATTTTTAAAAAGGATTTCTGCAGTTTCAGATCCTTCACATTCCAAATTTGTTTTGGTTGCCATGGGAAGGTGAGCTAACTCTCTCTGAGGGTAATTTTAGTTTTACAAATAAATCCAGCCAAGTTTTTATGTCTTTGGACAGGGAAAATTTTTATAAAATGCAACATTTTAAGTGTGGTCTTCAGTAACTCTCCATTAAAGCACTGACACCTGTGAGCACGTGACTAGTGGAGATTTGGTGGCCCTTATCTCATTTGTATATACAAATGTCTTCTTGTAAATGTGAATTGAAGCTTTGCATGAAAAACAGATGTGTCCTTAAAAAGTCCTCCAAAAGACTGCAGATGTGTAAGAAAGAGTGAAAAGATTCAACCTGACTGAACACATCAGGGCTGAACCTCCTCTCCTCTACATTCCTCCTATAGACATGCTTTTACACTCTCTCTGTACTTATTTTGTGGACAAATGCTGTGGATTTTTCTCTTGGAACCTGAAAATACATAAAAGCCAAATGACACAGACTGCAGCCACCAAGCATTGTCCAAGATCTCTGAGCTGGCAGAGCTGGCTCTGCAGCTGACCACCCCGGCCCTGTCTTAGCCTCACTCAGCACATGGCCAGTGAGAGCAAGATGCAGGGTCAGGCAGGAGCCCTCCCTCCTCTGGGAGAATAGGTAACATTCAGCAAGCAGGTCCATTCTCTGAGCATGTGTTGAGAGATCCCAGTCCACTTAAATAGATTGTAATTTGTTTTAAAAATGTTCTGTATTATATTTGAATTTTAAAAAACTGTTGGCATAACTTATTAATGGGTTTCCATTTGTTGAAAGAAGATGTTTACTAGTTCTGTGTTCCATAGGTGGATTAATGGGATGAATAATATCTTGTGGATGAGAAAACTACCATCAGGCAAAATTGAGCAATTTCTGTTAAGAAGGGGTAAATTCACAAATTTGATCAGAGAAGAGGAAAACCTGTTGTTAATAAGAACTTTAAAGATTTGTTCAGCAACCAATATTCAAAGAGTTGATTGAAATCAAAAGCTAATCAACTTAGTTTTTTTTTTTTGAGGGCTAAAATCTCAGGAGTTCACAGCTGACAGGTGTTATGGAACTACGTGTTTGAGTCTCCTCAAAATTCATATGTTGAGACCCTAACAAAGAATGTGATGGTACTGTATAGGAAGTGGTGTTGGGTATGTAAACAGATTTAGATGAGGTCATGGGGGCAATGCCCCCATGATAAGGCTGGTATCCTTCTGAGAAGAAACACCAAAGTGCTATCAAGCATACTGTCTTCCCCATGTGAGGACACAGCAAGAATCTGTAAACCAGGAAAGGAGCCTGAGAGAAACTGAGTCCACCAGCGCCTCAATATTGAATTTCCCAGCCTCCAGAACTATGAGAAACAAATGTTGCTAAGCAACCTAATCTATAGATTTTACTATAGCAACTTGAGCTAAAACAGCAAGATTATTATGAATTATATGAATTTGTTCCAGTGGAAAAATCTTTCTTTATAGTTACTGAGTTTTTTATTTAAATATTTGCTTTCTTTTATTTGTAGATTATAGATATCTAGACTCATTAATGGGGTAATTTTATCTGAATCTTGCAAATTGTATCTTTCCAAATTCGTACTTAGGACATTGAACTACAGGTTAAGTATCCCTTATCTGAAGTGCTTAGTACTAGAAATGTTTAATAGTTCAGATTTTTTAGGATTTTGGAATGTTTGCATAGACATAATGAAATATCTTAGGAAGGGAGCCCAAGCTAAAAAAGAAAATTCAATTACACCTCATATACTCCTTATACACATAGCCCGCAGATAATTTTATACAATATTTTTAATGGGCCTGCATCTTGACTGTGACTTGTCACGTGAGGTCAGGTGTGAAGTTTTCCACTTGTGGCATCATATTGATGCTTTAAAAGTTTCAGATTTTGTAGCATTTTGGATTTGAGATTTTGTTGTTAGAGATGTTCAGCCTTAATCATATCTGGCAGCAAAAGTGGAATGCCAATTTAACAGTGAAGGAATCAAAATAACTCCTATAAAACGAGAGGTGGTCTAGGATTTGTGGCTCTTTTGTATTCTTCCAATTAAAAAAGTCTAATATTCTCCTTGGTTACTAAAAGGGGAATGCATTGAAAATATTTTTTTTTCTGGTAAGAATATGTGAGATTGATTAAAAAAGCCCTAGCTTGGTTCATGAATGGTCCTTTTTCTCAGATAGAAATCTGCTCTGGGAGGGAGCCTCTAAACATCCAGACTCCAAACTGTCTAGAGAGGGTCTAAGCATAATTCCCACTGTGAGTTGTTCCTATTTAACTTATTTAAAGGATATAAAATCATGCCAAATCTGATTTCAAATGCTTTTCATGTAAGTAATAATGTAGAGTGCTTTTGAGAGTAATATTTCCTAATGATTGACCATTCCTTCTGAGGTTAGATTGCTTTATTTTCAAGTTGATATATCCTTTGGCTTCTTTCTTAGAAAGATATCAGACCACTTTAGTGATCTAATGTTTTTGGAAATATTTTGCAATATCAATATTTATCCTCAGGAGCACATGGAAATTATTTTTGCGGTACTGGGGATTGAACTCAGGGCCTTGTGCTTGCAAGGTAGGCGTGGCGCCACTGAGTTAAGGCCCTGGCCAGGAGCACATAGAAATTATTTTTTAACATCAGTGGTAGGCTCTGCTGATCTGCTGTCTGGAACTGTGACTATGAGGAGCTAGGAGTCCGGGCCTTTTATGCAACTGTCAAGACCACTGGGCACCAGCCTTCCCTCTCCAGCACGGGCTCCCTGTCCCTGTGTTCATCCGTGTTCTCTTGTGCACCCCTCATGGCTATTCTTCATTGGTTCTGAGGTCCCGAGGAGCAGTGTTAAGTAGTCCATAACAGCGTCAACTCTGGTGTCAGACAGTTTGATGAATGCTTACATTTAAAAAATTTTATTACAGTAAAAGACACATCACCATTAATCCTTCTCAAAATACTCCCTCTTGCTTCGAACATACTTATCCCATCATTCTTACTACTTTCTGAAGCAGTCCTGGAAGTCCTCTTTCATGAGTGAATTTACAAGGTATGATCAAAAATAAGGTGAATGCTGTTACATGTCATCCATTAGAGAAGCAGACTCTTGAAAACATTATAGTGTGTCCTCATCTACCTTATTTACCAGATCTGGCACCACGTAACTTCTGGCTGTTCCTCAAAATCAAAATGACTGTGAAAGTTAAATGTTTGGTACCAATTCAAGATGTCAAGGCAGCCATGATAGCACAACTAAAGACACTCACAAAACAGGAATCCAGAACCTCTTCAGAAAGTGGGAAGAAAGAAGGGATCAGCGTGTTCAAAGTGAAGGGAAGTATTTTGCAAGGAATTAATGACAATTTTTTAAAAATTTAAACATTAACTGTATTCTTCTATCACATCTCATATATGACATTGGGAATGACTATAAAATGTGCCTACTACCTTACAGAATAGTGGTGCAGGTTACAATGAGAAATTGTGTGTGAAGTACCTGGACTTCCTGCACACAGGGCAGTGTGTATATGGGGCATGTCAGGAAATATCAGTTTTCTTCTGTTAACACCTGGACCCATTTCTTCTGTTTCTTTCTCCTGTGTTTCAATTCAAAGCTGACTCCGGCAATTAGCCTATCAAACATATATGACAAAGATTTGCACATAAATATCAATAACTGTTCAAACAGAATTTCGAGGAAGTTTTGCAGCTTTCCTAAGATGATAGAGTAACTGACAAGATCAAATGCAATGTAGTCTGACATCCAAATCCATTCTTTGAATTACTGCATTCCACACTTTCTTGGGCACTGCTGCTAAGCCTACAGACAATGGGCCATGCTTCCCAACGACATCCATTTTTTAACACTAGCTACCACTGGCTTTTGTGGGTTTTAGCTTTTTCTTGGATGAAAAATATCACTTTGTTCGCCATTGGTATGCCTTCTTTAATAGTAAGTTTCATTTGCATTTGCCTGACTTTTTTTTATCCTTTTATTGGTGCATTTTAGGTATACAATATACTGACATGTATCACTGGAAATTTGCACCTTTACATACTCTCTTCGTTCTTATTTTTCCCCCTTCCCCTGCCCTCCCTTCAATCCCTCCATCCCTCTCTATTTATAGAGACTTTGTTTCCATTTTTTCATTTTCTCATATTAATTCCATTCCTTTCTTTATTTTCCCCTTCCCCTCCCACTTCCCATTCCCCCTTGTCCCTTTTCTTCCTATTTCACAATATCTATTATACCTTTTAGTCCTTATTTACACTTTCAGTTTCTAGCACTAGAGAGACTATTCGGTATTTACACGTGTGTCCTATTTATTTCACTTAAGAATATCACCTCAATGTGCATCCATTTAACAATAAATGTCTCTAATTTTTTTATGGCCGAGTAATGCTCCATTTTATTAAAAACCCCACATTTTCTTTACCCAGTCTCCAGTTGATGGGCAATTGGGCTGTTTCCAAGTTTTAGCTATCACAAATTGTGCTGCTATGAACATGGGTGCACATATATCACCCATGTGATATGATTCTTTTAATTCTTTGGGGAAGATCCCCAGCAGGGGAATAGCTGGGTCAAATGGGACTTCCAGTCCTAGTTCTTTGAGTGAGTCTACACTCACACCAGCAGTGGAGCAGTGTTCCTCTTTCCCCACAGCCCTGCCAGCATTTGTTATTGGTTGATTTCTTGATAGCAGCCATTCTTTCTGGGGAGAGGTGGAATCTCAGCATTGTTTCATTTGCATCTCTCGAATGACCAGTGATGTTGAAAATATTTTCATATATTTATTTGCCATTTCTACTTCTTTGTATGAGAACTGTCTGTTCATTTCAGATGCCCGTTTTTGGATTGGGACTCTAAATTTGGGAGGTCTGATTTTTTTAAGTTCTTTATAGTTTCAATAGTAGACCTTTGTCTGAGGGACCGCTGGTGAAAATATTTTCCCACATTGTGGGTTGTCTCTTCACACTGCTAGTGGTTTCTCTTGCTGTCCAGAAGCTTTTTAGTAAGAAGAGGTCCCACTTGTTGATTGTGCTAGTTTACAGGCAACTGAGGTTTTGTTCATAAAGCCTTCTCCTACCCCAATGTCTTCAAGAGTTCTACAGAAACTGTTCCAGCAGGATCAGAGTTTCTGTTTTAATATTTAGATATTTAATCCATTTTGATTTTACTTGAGTGCAACGGTGAGAGATACAGGTCTAGTTTTAATCTTTGGCAAGTTGAAGCCCAATTTTTCCAGCACCATTTATTAAAGAGGCTACCTTTCCTGCAGTGAGGGTGTTTGGCTCCTTTATCAAAGATGAGATGGCTGAGTTTGTCTGGAGTTGTTTCTGCATCTTCTAATCTGTTCCGCTGGTCCTCAGGTCTGTTTCTTTGCCAGTACTATGCTGTCTTTATCACAGTAGCTTTGTAGTATAGTTTCAAGTTGAGGGTTGTGATACCCCCTGCCATGTCTCTGTTACCTAGAATTGCTTTTGATATTCTGGGTCTCTTCTTGTTCCAAATGAATTTCTGGATTGATTTCTCAAGGTCCATGAAGTATGCTGCTGGCATTTCAATTGGGATTGCATTGAATCTATATATCAGTTTTAGAAGTATGGCCATTTTCACTATATTCATCCTTCCTAACCAGAAGCAGGGGATGTCTTTCCATTTTCTGATATCGTTTTCAATCTCTCTTTTCAGAGTGCTACAGTTTTCAGAGAAGAGATCTTTGATTTCTTTCATTAGGTTGATTCCTAGGTATTTCAATGTTTTGGATGCTATTGTGAAAGGAATTATTTGCCCTATTTCTCTCTCAGTGAGTCTGTCATTTGTGTAGAGGAAAGCTATTGATTTTTGTGTGTTGATCTTGTATCCAGCTACTTGACTGAATTTGGTTATTAAGTCGAGGAGACTTTTGGTGGAGTTCTTGAGGTCTTCTATATACAGTATCATGTCATCTGCAAATAATGACAATTTGACTTCTTCATTTCCTATCTTTATTCCTTTGAATTCTCTCACTTGTCTAATTGCAGTGGCTAATATTTCCAAAACTATATTGAACAGGAGTGGTGATAGTGGACATTCTTGTCTTGTTCCTGATTTTAGTGTGAAGGATTTCAGTTTTTGACCATTTACTATGATATTGGCTGTTAGTTTTTCACAGATGGCTTTTATCAGATTAAGGTAGAGACCGTCTTTTCCAATTTTTTGTAGGGTTTTTATCTCAAATGAGTGCTGGCTTTTGTCAAATGTTTTTCTGCATCTATTGAGATGATCATATGGTTTTTGTCCTTGGCTCTATTGATATAGTGTATTACATTGATTGATGTGCATATTTTGAACCATCCCTGCATCCCTGGGATGAATCCCACTTGGTCAGGGTGCATGATCTTCTTGATGATCTTCTGCATTCTCTTTGCCAGTATCTTATTAAGGATTTTGTATCAATGTTCATTTGGGATATTGGGCTGTAGTTCCCTTTTTCTGCTTTAGGGATCAAGGTGATGCTTGCTTCCAGGAATAAATTCAGGAGTATTGCTTCCCTTTCAATTTCATTGAAGATTTTAAACAGTAGTGGCAGTAGTTCCTTTCTAAATGTCTTGTAGAATTCAGCAGTGAAGCCGTCAGGACCTGCGCTTTTCTTAGTTGGTAAGTTTTTAACTATGTTTTCAATTTCATTGGTTGATATTGGGTTGTTAAGAATTTTTAGGTCTTCTTCGTTCAAGTTTGGTAATTCATACGTATCTAAGAATCTGTCCATTTCTTCTGTGTTTTCTATCTTATTGGCGTATAGGTTCTCCAAATAAGTATTGATGATCCCATGGATTTCTACTGGGTCCATTATAATTTCATCCTTTTCATTCCTAACTACATGGATTTGGGCCTTTTCTTTCCTGTATCGGATAAGGTTGGCTAAGGGTTTGTCAATTTTGTTTATTCCTTCAGAGAACCAACTCTTGGCTTCATTAATTTTTTGCATCATTCTGTTAGTCTCCATTGCATTGATTTCTCCTCTGATCTTTATAATTTCCTCCCTTGTATGAGCTTTGGGTTTGTCCTGCTCTTATTTTTTCTAGAAGCTTGAGGTTCACATCAGGTTGTTTAATTGGGCTCATTCTGTTTTCCTAATATGTGTATTCACTGCTATGAATTTCCCTCATAAGACTGCTTTCATTGTGTCCCATTACTTCTGAGATGTTTTATTGTCATAGTCACTTAATTGTAGGAACTGTCTGATTTCTTCTTTAATTTCCTCTGTGACCCATTGGTTATTCAGAAGTGTGTTGTTCAATTTCCATGTGTTTATGAAGTTTTTGCAGTTTCTTTTGCTATTGATCTCCAATTTCATCACACTATGGTCTGATAATATACAGGGGATAACTTCAATACCTTTGCACTTGCGTAAATATGTTCTATGAGCAAGTATGTGGTCAATTTTGGAGAACGATCCGTGTGCAGTTGAAAAGAGTTTGATTGAGTTCTAGTATTTTGTTGCTTGTTTTTTGTCTAGTTGATCTATCTATTTGTGACTGAGGGGTATTGAGGCCCCCCACTACCATTGTATTAGTGCTTTTATGATTTTTCATGTCTGTTAGTGTTTGTTTCATATAGTTGGGCGCACTAGTGTTTGGTGCATAGATATTTATGACTGTTATCTCTTCCTCTTGGATTGTTCCCTTTAGACAGAGAGAGTGTCCTTCTTTGTCTCTCTTCATCAGTGTGGGTTTGAAATCCACTTGGTCTGCAAAGATGATACCTACTCTTGCTTTTTTTTTGGTTCCTGTCGCATGGAGTATTGTTTCCCACCCTTTAACTTTCAGTCTATGAGTTTCTTTTTGAATTAAGTGTGTTTCTTGTATGCAGCATATTGTTGGATCTTGCTTCTTGACCTATTCCTCCAGTCTATTGCTTTTGATTGGTGAGTTGAGAGCATTAACATTGATGCTTATAACTGATATGTTTTGACTTATCATTGTCATGACTTTTTCTTTTTTTGGATTCTCCCCCTTTACATTTAATTTCTTGTCCTGCCGGTGGATTCATTCTGCTGGGCTTCCTGGGGTTGTGATCCTCATTGTCTTTTCCTAGGATACTGTCTAAAATTTTTTGGCATGTTGGTTTGGTGTTCATGAAGTTGCTGAGGTGCTCTTTGTCATAAAAGTATCTTATTTCTCCATCCATTTTGAAAGATAGTTCTACAGGGTACATCAATCTGTGTTGGAGGCTGTTTTCCTTTAGGGCTTGCAATACTTCACTCCAAGCTCTTCTTTCCTTGAGGGTTTGCACTGAGAAGACTGCTGTGAGTCTGATAGGCTTTTCTTTGTATGTGATTTGTTTCTTTTCTCTCACTGCTTGTAGAATTTTGTTCTTCTGTTGGGTTTCTGGAATCTTAACAATTATATGCCTATGTGTAGATTTTTTTTGATCAAGGCTATTTCAAGTCCTATATGTCTCACTTATCTGTATGTGAAGTTCTTTTCCCCTGCTTGGGAAGTTTGCTGCCATCACTTCAGTGAACAGTTGTTTTAAGTCATCTGCATTCTCTCCTGTCTCTTCATTGACTCCAATCAGTCTTATGTCATTCTTTTCATCGTTTAGCACCTGTGGATTGATTTCTTGTGGTTCCTTACAATTTTAAAGCAATTTTTCTTCTCTTGGTCACTAGCTGCAATCTTATCTTCTCTATCTGAAATTCTGTCTTCACATTGGCTCATTCTGCTGCATAGGCTTTCAAAGAAGTTTTTAATCTCCTGGAAATCTGTTTGCATCTGTTTTATGGATTTAATTTGTTTCCTATGTTGGCATTCCATCATGTTCCTCAGTTCCTCTATTTTATTTTATCTGTGTCCTCTCTAGATTTATTAATCATGTCTTGCACTATGGACAAAATCTCTGCTGTTATGTGAGAAATCATTTCTGATTTCATTTTTTCCAGATCCTCTTTTGTTGCTAGTTCAGGGAGTCCAGGTGGTTGAGTATCAGAGTGTTCCATTTTGTTTCCCTTTGGGGTTGCTTTAGGTGATCTGTAAATCTGGTTCTGAGGCTTATTCATGTGTCTTCTCATTTCGATGGGGTTGGGGGGGTGCTGCTGGCACCCATCTGACTCACCTCCTCTGTGCTTGGAGCAGTGGTAGGTTGGCCTGGAAGCCTCCTACTCTGCACTGGGGGCTGTAGCACGTTGACCCAGAAGCTTCCTCTGTGCTGAGAGCTGTGGCACACCAACCCTGAAGCCTCCTCTGCACTGAGAGCTGTGGCACACCTTGCCTAGATGCCTCTTCTGAGTTGGGAGATGTGGCACCCTGACCCAGAAGCCTCCTTTGCACTGGGAGCTGTGGCACACTGGCCCAGAAGCCTCCTCTGAGCTGGGGGCTGTGACCCGGTGACCCGGAAGCCTCCTCTGTGCTGGGAGCTGTCTGACTTCTAATATCCATCTACTCAAAGGCACTTTCCAAAGGAATGCTTTACTCTCTAATGGAAATAAAATAGTGTCTTGATAAAATGCTATTTCCATGATTTAACAATGGAATTTGTATATGCTGCTATTATTTAGAAGAGAATGAACAGCTGTTTTTTGATGAATGTGGTTAAGATAACAGAAATTAATGAGCATATTAAATAGTTTTTTGAATAAGTAAAAGAAAGAAAATATTGAAAATCTATACAGCCTGTCAGTAGATTTCAACAGATCCACAAAGATCAAATGTTAGGCCTATGGTCAGTTTGTGGTGCAGTAGTTGTAATAACCATTTTTTTTTCTCTCAGGTAATTATTTTGTCTTCACATAGTTCTTTTTTAAAAAAATATTATGTTCTTGGCATCAGCACCTGAGAATCTAGATAAAAGTAGTACACTTTTGAAACAACTAGTATTTCTTATCACTTTTCAACAACTAGTATTATTGAGCTTGGGGATAACAGATGATGCCCATTGGTTTGAGATCTCATGAAAGCATGTGTACATTTATATATACTTGGGTAACTATGTGTATACTCATAGAAATCCTTATTAGTAGAAAATCATATTGGGACAAAGGTAACATTTATAAATTTATTTCATGTACTCAAGTACAAAGTAAATGTCAACAAACATTGCTTTAAAATATTTTCATATATAATGGTCCATCATATTATGTGGGTAGGGTGCAATTAAGTTGGTAATAATTGACCAAAAATATCTTCCAAACCTGTTTAGACTATTACAATTACTTCTAAATAATTCTTGAGTTTATGAAAAAAGATAACAGATATCTTACTTTAGTTTTTTTAAATTTTAGTTTATTAATACATGTGTGTAGGACATAATGTTTACATTCCTTGTAGGAAGTTGGCACATGTACATAATACATCTTAATTCTTTTTTTATCCCCTTTTCCTTCCCTCCCTCCCCACTTCACCCATCCCTTGACTCCATTCCCTTTTTTTGTATATGTTTGCAATGCATAATGTTTATATTCCTTGTATGGCATTGGTACATGTACATATCATGGGATGTTCCTTTTTTATGATACAGTCATAGTTGTTTTTCTCATTGCTGAGACAAAATACCTGACACCCAAAAGTTAAAGGAGGAAAGGTTTATTTAGCTCACAGTTTGTAGAGGTTTCAGTTCATTGTTGCTGGCTGCAAGGCAGGGGCATGGCAGAGGGGCGCCGCAGAAGAGAAACAGTTCATGGCAGACAGAAGACACCCAAAGCAGCAAGCAAGTGATAATGATGAGAGGCAAGACTATAGTTGTTTCTGACCCTTGTACATCATCCAGGCTCCCCACCCTTAGTGCAGGTAGCACTCACATCCTTAGTCCTAGTGCCCTTAATCCTAACATTGCACCATGAATCAATCCTAGTGTCACACATTCTAGATCTAGCTGCCTCTGAAAAGCCCCACCTATAACCTCATAAGGGTTTGGGGGAACATCTAGACACAAGCCATAACAGGTACCTTACTTTTGAATACAGGAGAAATTTCAAATAAAATATGTACATGTTGAACACTCCAGTGCACTAGAAAAGTATATCAAAACAACTTATTGCTTATCATTAGGAATGTAATGGTGAGTTTACATTAGAAAATCCATTAAAGCATATTAACACATTAACAAATAGTTGGGATATTTGACATATATTAAGAGAAAAATGATGGACTAAGTTTAAAATTATAGAAAAAAATTGGCTATGACATGGAAAAATCCAATTAGGTCCCAAATTCACACTACACACAAAAATAAACTCCAGGTGATTTAAAGGACTTAGCTTAAACAGTAAACTTTAAAACTTCTGAAGGCAAATATACTTGTTTTTTTATGGCATCAGGGTACTAAAAGATTTAAGTAAAACAGAAGATGAACAAAACAGAAAGGATCAGATTAATAAAGTTTACTATGTTATAACTAGAAAAGACTTTGAGGAAGTACTCTGAACAAACAAACATAAGCAAGTCACAGACTGGAAGGGGATATACAAGATAATAAGCAAAGGAATTCAAGTGAGGAAAATATTTTATAAGTCTTATGCCCAACTGGAAAAAAGAAAGGATCTAAATTTAATGACCAATAAACATATTAAATTATGCTCCCCTTAACTTTTAAGTTAAGATAATAATGTAATGAAATTTACATCTACCACTTTGGCAGGCGTTTTGATAATACTAAGTGTTGGTGAGGAGGTACTTACATACTATCAGTGGGAATACAATTCCTGAAACTCCACTGGAGGACAATTTAGGAAAACACACTGAAATTGAAAAAGTACAAACTGGGAGAGCATGGACTGCTTTTGTGTAAAAATGTTATGGGACTACTTGATTCCCAGAGCTATGAAAGATACAGTACGTCTAAAAGCTTTAATATTAATTAAAAATAGAAATAAAAAGGAACTATTCCTGAAAATGTGGGCTAAAGCCAAACTTTAAAAGCCCCCCAAAACAAACCAAGCTCTATTTGTAATGGATTGGTTAATGGTAAGCTCCTGGATGGTTTTGAACTAAGAAGTAACACAACAATGGTGTTTTAAGACTTCCACCAAGATGTAGATGTTGTTGGAGGGGGCAGTGACCAATGAAGTGCTACACTAGTCTAAGAGTAGACTGTAAGAAGCTGAACAATAGAGTGATGCTAGGAATTGAGAAGAGAAGATAGATTCCAGAAATATCCCATCTGTTGAGTCAACCTCTCTGGCTGCTGTGCTGTCCTGCCCTGCCACCAGTCTCTTACCAGTCCAGTACCCCTGCCCCATTAAGGACACTCTGGCTCTGACAAATCTGTATTGACCCTTTATACCCTAGAGCTTTCAGGACTTCTTGGACAAAGCAGCTTTTAAGACCATGCATGACTTGCAACTTCATCCTCCTGGCCTTTCCCAGTGACTGTCTCTGGACTCTGTTAAGTATCATCTCATTCTGATGGCAGATGGTTTCTCTGATTTCCTTCATATGCACATCGAAGAAACAAAATTGGGTCCTCAATTTTCTTTTTATCTCTGCTGTATGAGCACTTTTTGTGATCTTCCTTCAGAATTCCAACCCTTCCATAAATTAAACACAATCTCAATGATTAAAGCCATCTCATTTCCAAGAAAGAGTTAATATCCTGTGAACTAAAAACTACATTTTTAGATCCATGTTATATAGAATTTTTCTCACAGGCGAACATATGTTACAATATTATTATCTAGTGAAATATTGAAAAAAATTTTAATGTCAACCAAAAGTGTGCATATTTATATGTAGCAGTTAAATGGAAGAAAAAAACCTGTATTTTTAAGGGATGATGACACTCTATAATGCTCAGGGGTAAAAGTCATAACTGTTACCACAATTTAGAACATGTAAGTAATAAAATAATAGCAACATAGAAAAAGGTTGGCTTCAAACAGAGTCAAGCAGTACTTCTGAGGACTGAGAGAAAACAGTAATATAATGGTTTAGGGTTTTGGTTAAGTCTTTGATATTTGATTTCTCAAAAGAACATGACTACTGTAAATGCTGATATTGGCTAGAGAGAGATGGTAGGAAAACAGCTTGCTACATTATTTTATGTACTTTTCTTTGCACTCAAAATAGTTTAATTAAGATAACAGGCAAAAGTATATGCTGTTGCACCAACCAGAACTTAATTTTATTTTATTTATTTTTTAAAGCAGAATGTAACTTTAAAGATAACACCTTCACTTAAGAGCTATGTGTTTGAGAGAGGAATAACAGGTTCCTCCTAGCCATAGGTTAAAGGAGAATATAAGTAGAGTCCTAGCATATAGTCATTGGCATATAAAAAGAGGCTCAACTAATGTCTGTTCCCCCCCACAACTCTCTAGACAAATAAGGAAAACTCAATAAATGTTCATAGAACTTTCACACCTTATTTACACACAAAATAAATAAAATTGATGAATAAATAAATAGTGCTTATATTATTGTGACAATAAAAACTTATTGTCCTTTGGTGTCTGACAGTGACTAGCACTTGATGCTTCCAACTTTCTATAAAGTAAACCATGTAAATCTTATTATATAAAACATAATTCTAAAAATATTTGATTATTTGTTATGGCATTCATCAAATTAAATTATTAGGAAAATAATTTTTATTCTTTATTAGTACATTAGTTAATTAAGATTTCCTTAAAATTTTAAAAATAGCATATTTTCTGTGAAAGGACAGTATAGAAAATTGTTTGATAAATCTTTTAGTCATGTATATAAGTATGAGTAGCCAAACTGTACCAGAACACCATGGAGTCTCTTCTGGGAGCCTGCCAGACAGATGACTTAGATCCCTTCCATAACTATTGTTTCAAACTTTCACTTATTATACATGAATTTAACTCTGAATTCTATAAGAAAAATTTCAAAACTTCTACACTGGACACTCAAGTTTTTCCTTTTCATTTCTATGAGGGTCAGTTTAAAAACCTAAAGCAATGAAATTTAACTTTTTTATTTAGACATAGTGGCTGCCTAAAAAAATCAAAGCTGAGTTTCCAGCCTTTCTCATTGTATCAGATTGGAATTTTGCTATTGTTAAATAGTACTTTCCCTTTCAATGCACTATAAGTAAGGACAATGCATGACAGGAAATTGGGAAAAAAATTTTCAAACTCATTTCTAAATGCCCATATGTTGCGATTTTTAACTTAAATTATAATCAAATATTAATATTTTGATAAGAAACCACCTTAGTTTTATTAATGACTATAATAGATACAATATGATTAAATACTTTTTATAATTTCTTACACAAAAGGAGAGTTTTCTTTATATTATTATTATTATTATTATTATTATTTTGGTACTGGGAATGGAACTCGGGACCTTGCGCTTGAGAGGCAGGCGCTGGAGCCACTGAGCTAAATCCCCGGCCCATAATATTATTATTATTGAAGGAAATTCACTAATTTTTATAATAGTCAGATTTGTTTATAAATGCTTAAGTAAATGCTTCACATGGTTATTTTCCCAGCTAGCAATTATTTTCTAAATTTTATATCACCGTTAATTGGGAATTTTTGTTGCAAAACTCACAGATATCAATGTATTTGACTTAAATGAGTTCATCTGAATACTCCCGAGGTTAGTTTTCATTCATTTGTTGTTCTCTTAGTGCTGTTAATTTATCTCCACTTTTAAAAAGAGATACATACAAGAGAAGTGTTGTTAAGATATGACAAAACAGAAAAGCTCAGTGAAAACCACTTTATAGGAAGTGTATCTCTTGCCTTGTAAAATTTGTGACCATAGGTTAATGATTTTGACCACATATCAAGTGCTAGCTGTGGAAACGGTTATGTTTTCACAGGTAGAAATGTGAATACATAGGAATGAGTGTAATCTAATCCAAATGGACTTCCATATCGAAAGAACTAATTTATTTATTTATTTTATTATTAATTTAGTACCAGGAATCGAACTCGGGACCTTGTGCTTGTGAGGCAGGCGGTGGAACCACTGAGCTAAATCCCTGGCCCCTGAAAGAACTAATTTATTGCATATCTGACCTATTAAATCTGATAAAGAAAAATATTCCAGAAAAAATTGTAGTGCCTCCTATAAAGAACTTTTTCATTGGATATTTTGTACTATTTTGAACAAATACTCCCCCATCCCTGTCAAATTAAAAAAATTCTCCATCAGACTATAAATTAAATTGCATATTTTAAAGTTTAATTGAAGATGTACTTTATCTGGATCAAAGATTTAATCTTATTTTAGAATTTAAATGCAAATCACATAATTGTGGAAAATAGTATGTAACTATTATCAAATTCCCTTTCAAAATTAACTGCAAAGCTTTGGAAGTATATGTTGTTAGGGTTCTTGGTGGCAAGAATTTCTGAGGTCCTCCAGTTCTCATGATCTCACTTATATGCAGAAGATTTTTGTCTTTTTAAAAAAGTCAAATATATAAAGACAGAATAAAGTAGTGGTTGTCTGGGTCAGTGATGGGGGAAGAAGAAACAGAGTGATATGGTCCAGAGAATATAAAGTAGCAAATATGTAGGATGAATAAACTGAACGATCTAAGGTATGACATGCAGACTATAGTTGATAATATTGAATCGCATTCAAGACTTTTTGCTACATGAGTAGATTAGAGTTGCTCTTGCCACAGAAGGGAAGAAAGGGTAACTGTAATATGATGGATCTGTTAATTTTTTCCCCTATAGTAACCATTTTACTATATACCTATTTAAACTATTTGTCTATAGCATCTCATCATATACCTTAAATATACACACTAACATTTATTAAAATAAAGTGTTAAAAAATGAAAGCTGATTGTGGAGTTTGACATCAGTTTTTCTTTCCCCTAATGTTGAAGTGGCTTTCTTAGTATGCACAGTTGTTATTTGTTTGAATGGAGGTTTACAGTGGACTCAGAGGAAACTTTCCTGCCCCCATTCTCCTTCCCATACAATTACTACATAATAACTGGTAGCTGCCATTCTAGATCTTTCCCATTACTTTAAGCAATTACTTAATCCAACAGAATGATCACCAGCCTACCTTCGCTAGCTAGAAATCTGTATGTCCTCAGTCTCTCCGGCTCACTTAGTCAATGAATCCTATGCCTCCCAAATTCTTCTCCAGTTATGTAGCCATTCCCTGTAATTTTGGAGGGTCACACATTAACTCTTAGGCTGTTGGAAACTTGCTCTTAATCTGTTTCTCTCTCATCTCTTCAATATCCTGTTTGTTTCAGCCACTGTAAATTCTTAGCTTTCATGGAACATTTCTGACCCTTTCACAACTTCATTTTCTCTTTCTGGGTATACTGTAGTTTTCTTCTGATTAGACTGGAAAAAAAAATCCCCATTTACTAGTCAGTATTCATTGCAAATTCCACTACCTCTATGAAGCCTTACCCTGACAGTCTCTTCTGTAGTCCAGCAATACATGTCTTACAGCACATAGCATGTTTTAGTACTGTATAATTATTTTTTACCCACACCCCACTCTCCCACTAAACCATGCTGCCTGAGAACCGGGAGGGCTTCTTACTCATCCAAGTACCTGCAGGGCCGTGTTGTGCTTCCCTGTGCCTGCGTACATGTGCCTGGCCACCGCAGGTACCTCCATACACGCTTGGTGAAGAAATGTCCAAACTCCAACACTGGGGTGAAACATCAGTACACTGCATCCAAAAGTGTTTATTAGTTATATTTCTCTGGGATTGGAGGTACCAAGAAACAAAGTGATGCCATCAGCAATGCTTTACTTACCTCACAGAGAGATCTGGCTAGGCCTTGTCAATGTAACCAATACTAGGAAGCTTATAATAGTAACTGAAAGAAAGAGGAAGTGGATGACGGGTTATTTCTGAACGACTTTAATGATTTAAATGACTGTTCTGGGCCAGGGATTTAGCTCAGTGGCATGGCGCCTGCCTCGCAAGCATGAGGTCCTGAGTTCGATCCCCGGTACCAAATAAATAAATAAACAAATAAAGTGGAAAGTCCTTCCAATTCAGAAATTAAATGACTGTTCTGTGGATAAATTGATGTTGAAAATAATTGAGGTAAAATTCATATAACAGAAAGATAACTATTTTCAAGTGAAAATAGCATTTATTGCATTATTACATTATTACAATGGCATTTATTACTTTCACAATCTTGTGCAGTCAGGAGATGGTAGTGTTTTTAACTCTGCCTTCTTATCACTTTCTGCTGTGTCGCCTCAGCTATTGTATACACTCCATGGCTATCCTCACTTTTAGTCTTGAGGCAAATGTAAAGCCTGGATATAAGAAGTTTTCTCAAGTCCGAATTCCATCGAATTCTAGTGTACTTGTGTGACACTGAGAGAGAAGTGGGAAATGCCAGTCAAGTGGGTGATAGTAGATCCAGAGTAAAACCTACATTTCTGCTCAGAAGTTTGAGACAAGAAATACATTAATGTAGCTCCTTTATATTTGGACTCTGATAAAATACGACACATGAGGACAATTCTCTCATTTCAGGAAAGAACAGTAAGCACAGACTACCTGAGTAGTGTAGAATTGAGCCACATTAACTTCCATCTGGTTTCCCACTGAAAAGAGTGTGCATATGTTTATGTATGCATGCGTGTGTGTGTGTGTGCATGTGTGTGTGTGTGTGTGTGTTGGTATATCACTATAAATTGACAATTAGATATAGGTCAATGTTCTCTCTCCATAGAGTGGTAGATGTTGGTGATACTTGAAATTTATAAGAGTATAGAATTTTATGTCTATCTCCTCAGCACTCTCTAATTGTTAGAACACCCAAAATAGTGTTATGGAATACCATTGTTGGCCAGGGAAAATATACAATATTGCAGTCTAGCCATCTGTCTGTATGTCTGAAATGTGATTAATAGAATTAGCATCTTTCTCTAAAAATACTGAGACCATGCAACTGTGGGTCAGTATTAGTTGATGCATTGTAAGGAATATAATAAATGCTTCAAGAGGATACACATCAAATATGAAAATCACAGCCAGCAACTTATACTAATATATTTTATTATTTTGCTTTTAAGACTATTTTTATATTATGATTCTTCCATAAGTTATTCTATTAATTTTAAAATTAACCACAACTATGTATTCTGAGGCACAGAAATACCTCTTAAACAACAGTGACAATCCTATCATTATGGTGAGGTTGTCCTCATATTGTCCCCAAATGCTTAGTCCTTTGTAATTTCAAATGACAAAAGAGAATAGGCTTCCACCACCTGCGTAGCCGACACTCCATTGCAATGGAACTAATAGGCTGTGAGGAGATTTATCTTGATACTCAGTACATGGTTTCCTTCCAATAACATTTTCTGTTGCTTGTTCATTTTAGGGTATGACTTAATCGATGTTCTGAAACTAAATCACATTTTCTAGCTCCTGTAAAAGCTCAGTACTTTAACATTTCCATCAGGAATTCTGCTGTGAGAGGAGACATAAATTAGGCTTCACTCAGCTTATTCTGTTTCTCATGGGCAGAATTGTGATGAAATAATCTTGGGAGGGGGGACCCTGCACACTATAGTAGCATAATCCAGTTTCTCTATCTATGGGAGAAAGGGTAGATATTTTAGGTAGGAGACAAATATATAGAAAAATAAGGAGTCTTTTAGGTAAAATTAGGGGCAGAACTGCAAGTACTTTGCTGAAATGTGTATGCAGGCTATATCACCTCTCCGTATTCCAGCTCCCTCTGCTTTGTTACCCTTTTGACTCCCCCACCTGCAAGGTCAGCTGCTCTAAGGAGCAATTTATAAAATTGCAGCTCATATTGTGGTTGCAGTTGCAGAACTGACATAAAATTAAATCAGTCTTGAGTGCTGTAGGATACAAAACTACCTTCCTAGTTTACTGAGCCCTTCAAGACTCCTAATAAATCTTAGGTAGCATTCCACCATTGACTGCCAGCTTCTCCCCTCACAAAAGGACCTTGAAATGGAAACAACGAAGTTTTCTTTGAGGCTCTATTTTATGCTATGGGGAATACATGGGAGCCACATTTTTAAGCTCCCTTTTCTAACCCTGGGGTGAGCACTTCACGAGACAACATTAAATGAGCTCTTACCTTACTCCTCCACATTCCAAATGGCTGGGGCCACATGGTATGAAAACTCCCATGGAAAGTTGATGTACCCACAAAGAATTTTTATTGTTTTTCAAGAGCAGAAGGTAAGGTTTTGTTTTGTTTTCTTTTAGGAAAACTATGAGCCTATAATCATACCTCTGCTGTAAATAGGTATCCCCTCAATTTCCAGGGTCACAGGAAGATTATTTGTAAAGGCTCAGCTTGGAGAGTGACTGGGAAGGAATCTGAAGCAGATACTGTCAGATAGCAACACTGAATTACACCCAGCAATATTTCATGTTCTCTGTTGTTTTAAAATTTAATCTCAAATCTTCAGTCAGATCCACCTAAAATCTTAAGGCACAGAGTCAGTCATTGAATCTTCACTTGGTGCCATGTGTTGTGTGGTGTTTTACAGCTGTGATCCCCTGTGATGGTTATTTGATGTGTCAACCTGACTAGGCCATGGAACCATGATACCCAGATTTTGGTTAAAGATTAGTCTAAATGTTGCTGTGAAATTATGCTCTAGATATGAGTTAACACTGAAATCAGTTAAGTTTTGGTGTGTAAAACAATGACACTGCACACCCTTAAGATACGCAAAGCTCTGTGTTCAACCCTAGCACCAGAAAGAAAAAAAGCATGGAAATCAACAGATTTGAGTCATGTAGGGTATGCTTCATAATATGAGTGAGCCTCCTCCAATCAATTAGAGGCCTTAAGAGAAAAGGAATGAAGTGCCCTGAGGAAGAGGGAATTTTGTCTCCATACTAAGCTGTAATGCCATGTTGAGAGCCATTCTATATAATTTTGGGGAAAAATCATTTCATAATTAAATTATGATTAGGACTGTCTAAGGCCCAGTGTCTTCTTGCCCTGGAGCCAGCTATGGCATTCAGAAACATAACTCCATTTTGTCTCTGATCATAAATCGAGGCCTCAATGGTCCTGTGATACTATGACACTCAAGGGAAAGAGTTCATTAGTTGAAGACATCTTGGTTCTTTGAGAACCGAGGACAGATTCCTTATTAGCCTGCTATCTCCCACCTACTATTGTAAGAATGCTTTGCCCATCTCACTGCCCTCATCAAGACCCTCATCAATATAAGATCCTCATCAACATAGGATTACTGGCACCCTCTGAGTCACCGGACACTCCCTCCAATTATTGTGTGCACCCAATAAATAGTGGCCAGCTAGAGCGTCTTGGTCTTTGCCCGTTCTGAGGCACTGACCTCCCAGGCCCCCATGTATTATAGAATTATGCACATCTCTATTGTCTTTCTTTAGCCCTTGCCACCCCACTTGCTAGGCAGATGGGAGGACTGATCAGCCTCTGATAATGCCAGTTCTCCCCTGGGCCTCCAGCCTCCAGGGCTGCTCTAGTTTTTAAATTTGCCAGCCCTTATAATTGTATGCACCAACTCCTTAGCATAATTTTGTCTATACATTTATATATGTATGTATCTATCTTCCGTACACGTATATCTATACTTCCTATTGTTTGTGTTTTTCCTAAGAACCCTAATACATCCCATTTTACAAATGAGGAGACAAAGACTCAAAGAAGTAAAATAATATGCCAAAGGCCATGTGGCAGGGCAGAGGATGGCTGCCCTTGTTTCTGGCCAATCTTCCTCTGCAGGCTGGTGTTTCCATTCCTCCCAGCCTGTGGCCAACAACCACATGAGAAGCATGTGAAGAGTTAGATGTGCTTAATCCTGTCATTAGTTTTATTGAGCTCTTCACTTCAGCCCACATAAGGGAAACTGATTTGCTCAGGATGAATGTGACCATCAATGTGTTATTTCCCTCAATCTAAACACAGCCTCAGGCACACTTCATTGATCATACCTCCAACTTGAAAGGTCCCCTTAGTGCTGGCCCACAAACATTATGTTTCTCAGGCAGCCCTGTGCTGTCAACCACATTTCCTGATCTACTCTGATTAGATATATAAACAGCTTCAATAAAACACAGCCTGAGCTTTGCTGTTAAAAATGTAAGATAAGACTTCCATAAAGATTCATCAACAGCAGAGGTGCTGTCTGAGTTAGACAGCAGCTCTGGGTATTCACTGTTCCTTTCTATTTTTTTTTTTTTTTTTTCATGTAAGAAGGGTCAGTGGGCAAACCACCATGATTTATAGTCACATTTTCATAGTGGCTGGTGCGCTTACTATGGGAGACCTTGGGAGGAGGAAGAAGGGTTAAAATAATGAGTAGTTCACAAAGTGGTCTTGCATTAATGGGACAGGACAGGCTGGATATTACTCAAGGTAACCTGGTCATTTTGTATCTGCTAGGAAGTGTTAGTCTGTCCCAACTGAGATCAGAGAAGGAGAGATGAGCTGATGCCCGCAAGGAATAAAAGCTAATGAAGAAAGATCAAGAGCTCCTTAGATAGGGAAAGGAAATAGGGAAAAAAGTGTTTGTTCCCTCAAGCCATTATGCCTGTTTCATATCCCTTGTGTGCTATAAACACATGCAAGGCAGGAGAAGTTATGGGCCTTTATTATAGGTACTTTTGTTTCATGGCATAGGTCTCAAATCTCAAAATCCTCTTCTAACATTTATCCCCCCCAAAGGATTAGATTATCTAAAGGATGTTTCTCCACTCCATTTCTTTGAATGAGATGCCTTTCCCAGATATTTTTTGGTATTTGGATTCCACAAAGAAAAAAATTCTCAGTATCAGTTTTAAAGAGGAAAATGTTAAATGAGAGTAATAAAAGGGAAAAATTAATATACTGCAGTTTTACTACTAATACACATTAATATTTTAATGTGTTCAATATTTCTATATAATTTCTAAAAGATATTTTGCTCAAAGAGCTGATAAACTAATTTAAAGATCACTTAACAATTTTCCTAAGTTTGTCAATACACTTTCAATTTAATACTAAAATTAATTACCCATATTTATTGAGCATTTATTGTGTGCCAAACACTGTTCTAAACACTTTACACAAATTAGCTAAGAAAAATTCTTGCAAAGACTGAAGATCTTGCTGCTCCCCCTTATGCTTAGCCTACAAAATTTATACCTTAGTAATTTAAACTTTATTTGAATTAAGATAATATTCTCCCAATGCCTGATTTGGGCATTGTCAAATAGAAAACCAATGTCAAATATCAATATATCTTTTATTTTCCAAGAGAATACTTTTATTTTCTTGGAATGATTGTAACCAGTGATGTCCACATCCGGCTATGCATCAGAATCACCTCAGGAGCTTTCAAAATATATCAGTTCCTGGGCCATACCCCATACTGCTAAATCTCTAAGGAGGAACTCAGAAATCTTCATGCCCAACAAGGAAGGTGCTGATTTTACCATCTCTTCCACAGAAGAGATAACTGAGTCTCACAAGTGTTACACAGCAGCCTGAAATTATACTGAGAGTGAGTGAAAAGCTAAATGCAAACACAGGATTTCCCTAAAGTTGAATTTAGTTGGTCTTATGCTGTTCATGCTTCTATGACAACACATTTTCTTTATACATGGTACTCATATACTAAAGCTAAAGTGATATCACTTTGCAGTGAAGAATATATTTGGGGAATCTGAGCCACCTCTCTAAGGCTTTCAGAAAAATGCGTACATGTAGACTGTCATTCATTTCTTCCTTTAGATCAAATGTCCATAGTCTTGTTTTCCACACCCAAGTGGTTTTAGCTATTAAATGGAGGAGAGCACACACCTCAGACTGGTGTGGTGGATCTGAGAGCATGGCCACACAAACATTAGGAACCATTAGCATTTCAGATGGGCAGAGTGGACATGCCTTGAATCTGGAATCTGAAGCCCATGGTACCTGTGCCATTCTGGTCCTCTACTGTCTGCTCAGCTCTGAGCCTCAGAACCCCTTTGGAATCTAGCTTTTGCCTTCCCTGGAGTTCCCTAATGGCTTCCCCCAGCCAAGACTCAGAAGTTCAGGGCCAGAGTTTGATGATCCCATTACTGATTAAACACAAATACTTTATTTGAGACAAAAATTTGAAAGAATTCAAGACAAAAATTTGAAAGAATCGAGGCATAGAGAGCCCCACAGTGGATTGACATTGGTTTGCTTGACACAACATTGCTGTATACAGCCATAGGGATTGCAAACAACAAGGTATCCTTAGCTTTCTATCTGCAAAACCAAGGTCTCCACCCTATTTTAAAGTTACCACAATGTAATCCCTCATATTTTCTAAGGAAAGAAACTTTATATTACAAATATTACACTCAGGGCCTTTTATGTAATAGTAAGTTATTTCTTTCATTCTGCCTTAATTCCCAAGTACACAGTGCTGGAATAAACACACCCAGCAGTTTACTTTTTAAAGTTCTGAAGTAGTAATCTATAAATTCAGGCAGTTCTGCAACCCATAGAGTAGATCTGTTTTGGAGCAGAGTCATTCTGTCTTGCAGTGCATTCCATGCATGTAATTTCCTGTTTATCCAAGGTAAAAGAGAGCCTTGCTACCACAGACTGGAATCAGACATAAGCTGTTTGCATCCATGAAAGCCAAAGTTAGGAGGACCATCTCTGCTTTTTAAACAAGCTGTGTTTACTCCAACCTATACAGGGTTTACCCTGCCCATTTCCTTCATCATGTTTGTTCTCTATTGCTCTATTTACATATTTCTTCCAACACTCATTCTATGATTGCAGCTGTATGCATTGTGACCTCCTCCCGTGATAATGTAACACTTCACATTGTGCAATAGCTACTTCATGATATTTCCAAGTTCATCCTCATCTGCTATTGGCTATCTGTTGATTACCCAGAAACATCTAAGATGAGCATGAAGTTGACAATGTCTAAAATTTAGAAAATATAGAAATAAGACAATTATCTGCATCCATATGCTCATGATATTCATGTCACTGAACCAAAGTTTAGTTAAACTAAAAGAAACATCAGTCTCCTCAGCTCCTGAGCAATTTGACTAATGAGGGTGAGCCTTGCAAGTCCTTTGTATCTGTAACCATTATTAGGAGTTAGGGGCCTCTGCATTGCTGACTAACTACCAATAAGTAGCTTTGTATCTTACTTCTTACTATGGTGTATTTCAAACTGCAACTATGATTGCCTCTTAGCACCCAAGAAATGCTCAGTTTTCATTTCTGACTAATCTTCCTGTTTTCAGATGTAATGCTGACTAATCTTACTGTTCTCAGATGTGATGTGGAGTGGACTTTCAGAAATGCAAAGTAATGACATAGTTTAGGAATCAGCAAAGGAGAAATTGACCTGGCCTGCAGGAATGTGCCTGTGGGTATCCAGAACACATTTTGAGAGTGTCTTATAATTTTATAACTAGATGTATGAATAAGACCGTGCACAGTGACAAGAGATAATTAGGCCACATTGTCTGAAAATTCTAGGGACCAGTTAAGCAAAGACCCTTCACAGTTTCCATTTCTATTCTGATTCAAGTTTAACCCTTGTAGGACATCACAGGCTTTGATAGAGTCCAGAACACTGGCTCTATAATTTAGTGTTTGTTATCCTTGGGGCTGTTGACATTTGGAGCCAATTGATTATCATGGGAAGCTGTCTTGTACATTGTAGAATATTTATCAGAGTCATTAGATTCAAATATTAGTTCCCACACTCCAGCTGTAACAATCAAACTGTGCCTGCCCTTCGTTTTTCATACCCAATTGAGTATCACTGCTTCAAATTAAGCTTTTGAAGTCAAAGAAGGCAGAGATCAAGCAGCACCTCCATCAGTGGAGAGCAAGAACATATACTTCCGAAGGCAATATGTAGACCCTACAAAAGGGAGACACCCTCTCCCCACAAGGGAGCCCCAAGAGGACTTCCTCCCAGAAATGAGGCAATCTAAATCTAAAAAGACTGGATATATAATGTTGAATACAAAAGAAGGGGTGGGGAATTAAAAGTGACTGGCAGAGGAGATTCAGTTCACACAAGGGAACTACAGTTAGAGGTCCCTGGCAGAATACTCTCAGTTACCCAAAAGATCCCCAAATTGAGTCAACTTTTGTCTGCCATTCCTCAGGGAATGTGAAGATAGAGCTACACTATTTTCTCCCCTCAGTGGGGCAAGAGGTAGTACACTGAGTTTGGAAGGAAGCATTGATGGGAAAAGAGAAGAAAACTGCTGAAGCAAGCTGAGTTAGAAGCAGAAAAACATTAAATTAGGTGAGAATTTTTAGTGTTCATAATGAATGTTTTATTACCTAGGACTGGCAAGAAAAGAAATATCTTCAGGATTAGACTTAATAATGAGTAAAATTTCTTTCAGTCTATAATTTACCAATTACCAAATACTCCAGAAGTCATATTACCAACTGCCATTGTTTGGATCTTTTGTGCCATCCACAGACCCATGTGTTGAAGGCTGGCCTCAAGGGTAATGTTGCTGGGAGGTGGAATTTAGGGGGTGGGGCCTAGTGGAAGAATGTGAAGTCATCCTGAAGAGGATTTGAGGACCCTGGATCCTCTACTTATTCTCCTTTCTTCCCGGCCTCTTCAGGTGAACAGACCCACTCTGCCATGTGCTCCGCATAATGTACTGTATACTGTACCACCACAGTTCATTGCAACAAGGCCAAGTGATCATGGATTGAAACCTCTGAAAGAATGAATCAAGAGACATATTTCCTCCTTTTAAACTAATTACCTCAAGTATTTTGTCGCAGTAATGGGAAGCTAACATCAACTTTGAGGTTTTCAAGCTAAATAAAAATGATGATACACTCTGTATTTAAATGATCACTATGAGCAAGGCATGGTTGCACATTCCTGTAATCCCAGCACTTGAGAGGCTGAGTCAAGAAAATCATTGTGAGTTCAAGGTCAGCCTGAACTGCATAGCAAGATCCTGACTAAAAAAAATTTAAATTATCATCATGAAATTAAACAGAAGTTCAGTGGAAAAATAACACAGCCTGCAGTAGAAAAATACTTCCTTCTGTCTAGAGACAACCAGAAGATTATCTTAGTTCTTTCTTGTTTGGGCTTCTTATCCAATAAATGATTATCTTCCTGGGTATTATTTTCTCGCATATTATGTTTCTTTTACTGAATTTATTCTGTATCCTACAGTGAGACACATTATTGCACATTTACCTATCTAGATGTATTGAGGCAATAGTCACACAACTCTTGCATTGCTGCTTCTGAGCCTTTGAAAGGACACATTAATAGATGAAACTGTACTCACAGGAAGATGACCAAAGTATAGAGAGGTCTATATATAATATTTCATTTAAAATGGGGGAAATAAGCATGTATAGTGAGAGAAAAACAAGAATAAAATAATAGAACACTCACTAAACACTTTCAATTTAGAAAACTAAAAAAGACACAGTCAGAAGGTAAGGCAGAAGAATTGCAAGTTCAAGTCCAGCCTGGGCAACTGAGTGACTTGGCAAGAACTTATCTTAAAAAAAGAAAGAAAGAAAGAAAAAAGGACTAGAGTGTGGCTCAATGTGAAGGCCCTAGTTTTAATCCCCAATACAACAAAATAAATATATAAATAAATAAATAAATAAATAAGCAAGTAAATAAATAAATAAATGAATTTTTCATTAACCAAGACTGGCTAGGTTAGGAAGCATGTATAAGGTAAAAATATGAACCATCTTTGTAAGACATTGCATACTTTGTAACTTTGTCACTGTTGACTAGATGCCTATTTTCCTAGTCAGCTTTCTGTTGCTGCGACAAAATACCTTAGAAAATAAACTGAAAAGGAGGAAAGTTATATTTCAGCTTATAGCTTCAGAAGTTTCAGTCTCTGGTCAGTTAGCTTCACTGCTTTTGGACCTGTGGTGAGTCAGAACATTATGGCAAGGAGCAAGTGGCAAAGGAGGCTGCTCCTGTCATGGTGAATGGGAATGAGAGAGAGAGAGAGAGAGAGAGAGAGAGAGAGACCAGAGTCCCAATATCCCCTTCAAGACTACTACCCAAAGACTCAACTTCTTTCCACTAGGTTCCACCTCTTAAAGGTTTCACCACCTCCTAATAGTGCCATAGACTGGGGACAAAGCCTAACAGAGGACCTTTCTCAGATGTTCAAAATCTGAACAATAGCTATCAGATTTTGAGTTGGGTAAAAGAAAAAAAAGTGAATTAACTGTCATAATTGTAGTCAGTTTATTTACTGATAATATGTGGGGGTCCCAGTAGACATTGGACCTGATCTGGTTGCAGACTAAGACAATAGCTGAAATAGTGAAAACAGGCAAGAATGGATTAGGTGATTTTTTTTTCTTTATTAATTCTCCATTCAGCCCAAATGTGTCCATAATACCATTATTAATGACATTCAAGGCCTATTTTCAAAAATTATTATCAATCACTGCCATCTAGTGTTAACCAGCTGAATGGATTTTTCCTTATATCTTGCTTTCCCACATTTCTTCTCCAGCTCTAGAGTCTAGTATGGAGTATACAAGCATCTCCGCTGTACTTCTAGCCTAGCATTATGATGTCTGTGCCCTGAAAAGCCATGTGTTTCCGACACACTCAGGCACAACTGTGGCTCAGTGTTTGTACTCCTTCTCTGCTCTTGTGTTCCCTGCACTGCCATCAATGGCACCTGCTTCTGTTTGTGGACTTGGCCTTCAGACACCACAGTCTCAGAGGACTAGCTGCATCTGCTGCTGAGCAGAAAGTCTCTAGCAGAATGTTTGTCACTCACAAGTAAATCGGAGAGATGACTCAGAAAAGTTCTCTCCATTTTTGCAAGTGAACATAAACATCCACTTTCATGAAATTTCAAATTAAGAGCAGTCTCTTTAACTTTATGTTAAAGAAATATTTGAGTTCCAAAGGCCCTGAAATACTTTCTAAAAACCAACTAATACTTAGATAAATATGAATTTGCTTTCATGTTTGTCTTACAACTATAGTAAATATAACTCTGAGCATAAAGAAATGACCTCTTTTAAATGCTTTCATTTATGGAATTGCTCATATAAAACATTATAATTATTTAAGTGAACTTGTCAAACAAAATCAACAAAATATTATATTTAAACAACCTAGAAATAGAATAAAAAACAATTTAGTCAAGCCTCAAATTTAAATAACATTTGCAAATCTCTTTTGATTTCTATCAAGTTTCATTTCAAGGGATTGTATGATCTCATCACAGCACTGAAGCTAAAATATAGAAAATTCAAAATCACATTTGTAAGACATAAGAATAATTACTGCTGTGTTTCTGAGTGTTTAGAAGTACATTTATCTGAAGAGCAAATCAACTTCTACTGTCAGGCCATAGAAGTAGGAAAACCCAGAATTTGGTTTGAAAGACATTTCATATTGCTTATAGAAGAGGTGCTAGAGCAGGAAAATCCCTTAACGTGTTCATTTAGTTCATCTACTCTTCCTTCAGATTTCAACTGCTCAAGATAGTACTTCTATACTTTTCTAAAGATAGAAGTTTTCATCTGCTACAGTTTGAATTTTTGTCCCTTCCAAAGCTCATGTTGAAATTTAATAGCCCTTATAAAAGTGGTAAGAGGTAAAATGTTTAAGAGACAATCATGCTATATGGCTCTACATGCTTTGCTAGGATTGATGCCATTATAAAAGTGTGAGTTTGGCTCCCTCATGCCTCTTTCTCTCACTCTCTTGCCTTTCACCAAGTAATGGTGCAGCAAGAAGGCTCTGACCAGATGCTGGCACCTTGACATTGGACTTCCCAGACACTGGAACTGTGATAAATGTCTGTTTATTATGAACTATTGAGTCAGCAGCATTGTGTAATAGCAGAGCAAAATGGATTAAATATCATCCAAACATTTTTATGGCTCCTGTATTGGTCAGAGTTCTCCAGAAACACAGAACCAGCAGGACATACATAGATGCATCAAAAAGATTTATTACGAAGCATTGGCTCATCCAATAATGAAAGCTGAGAAGTCCCAACATCCTCTGCTTAGAAGCTGGAAATCAAAGAAAACTAGTAGTGTATTTCCAGTCCAGACCTAAAAGCCTGAGAACCAAAGAGACAATTATGTAAGTCCTGGCCTTTTGTACCAGAGGTACAAAACCCGTGAGTCAGTGCTGGAGGGCAGAAGATGGATGTTCCAGCTCTAGCACAGAGCAGATTCATCTTTTCTTTATCATTTATTCCATGCAGGCCTTCAGTGGATTGAGTTATACCCACCCACTTCAGTAAGGGAGCTTTTATCCCAGTCTACCCATTTAAATGTTAATCTCTTCTGGGAATGCCCTCACTGACATATCTGGAAATAATGTTCTACCAGTTATTTGCGGATACCTTAGCTGAATTAAGATGATCCACAAAATTAACCAGCAAAGCTCCATTCAGCTGTTCTTTATCCTTCTAACATATTTTTAAGGCTGACTTGGTGCAAGCTACTTGAGATTTGATTTTAATACAATTTCCAGAATCTGGAGTAAAGGATGTCTGTAATGTCATCCATTAGTTCTATGATCATTGGTGTGCTGAGTCTTCCCATATCAGCTTGAGAGATGATTATTAAATTTTCAGAAATTTTGCAAGTATCCATATTACATTTTCTCTCTTTCTCACTTCCTCTTTCCCTCTCTCTCCTTCCTTAGTGTTTATCCCTAAGGTTATCAGCACAAGGAGAAATGGAAACTAGTGCTTTTAAAAATTAGTGGTGGTTATGGATCAGCAGCTATTGTACACAAGGAGTGAGCAGAGGGTTAGAGGAGAAAAGGAGAGAGAGCTCTGGGAATGAAAGTAGATGTAACAGATATTGTAAACTATTAAGACATAGGAAAGTAAGGGTACTTTCTGTAATGAAACACACACACACTCTACAAACTTCGGAAATTTGGTGTAAAAGAAGTTTTATTTGTAGGGAAGGAGGAGTATGGATTGTGCAATATAAAACCCTCAATTAGAGGGTAATTCTAGTTCTAATTAGAGGGTTCTTCTACAATCATGGCCTCAAGTAGGCTCTGGTTCATCATTTAAATATTCTCACCTGGCAGACAGGCAGCCACCTGGTTCCACACTACAAAGATGCAGAGGACACCAGAGCACCAGACCACGGTACTGAGTCCCATTGCTCCCGGCCCAGAGGTAGGGGCTTCTGAGCTTCTGTCCCACTGCTCCTGGTCCAGAGGAAGGGGCTCCCTGGCCACCATCCCTCCCACCACTCCTGGCCCAGAGGTAGGGGCTTCTGAGCCACCATCCCACTGCTCCTGGTCCAGAGGAAGGGGCTTCCCAGCCACCATCCCTCCTGCTGCTCCCAGCCAACAGGAAAGGGCTTTTGGGCCACCATCCCTACCACTGTTCCCAGCCCCATCCCACCTCTCCCAGCTCAAAGGAGGTAAACCGTGCAGGCGCTAACAACCCCCTGCCCCAGTCGAAATGAGAAAACAAGTAAATAAGTCTCAAAATCAGACTTCCAGATCACCTACAGCAACCACAAAGGGAAATGAGATGGAATGCTCTGATACTCAACCCCCTGGACCAACTGAACTGGCAACAAAAGGGGATCTGGAAAAAAGGAAATCAGAAATAATTTCTCAGATAACAGGAGAAATTGGGCCCCTAGTCCAAGACATGATTAATAAATCTAGAGAGGAGCTCAGGAACATGATAGAATCACAACATAGGAACAAAAAGGAATCCATAAAACATATGCAAATAGATTTCCAGGACATGAAAAGCTCCATTGAAAGTCTACACAGCAGAATGAGCCAATGTGAGGACAGAATGTCAGATATAGAAGATAAGATTGCAATTAGTGACCAGGAAAAGAAAAATTGCTTCAAAATTAGAAGGGAACATGAGAAATCAATCCAGCAGCTGCTAGATGATACAAAGAAGAATAACATAAGACTGATTGGGCTCAATGAAGAAACAGGAGAGAGTGCAGATGACATAAAAAATCTCTTCACAGAAATAATGGCAGAAAACTTCCCAAGCAGGGGTAAAGAGCTTGAAATACAGATTAGTGAGGCATATAGGACTCCAAATAGACTTGATCAAAATAAATCTACACATAGGCATATAATTGTTAAGATTCCAGAAACTCAACAGAAGAACAAAGTTCTACAAGCAGTTAGAGAAAAGAAACAAATCCCATACAAAGGAAAGCCCATCAGAATCACAGCAGACTTCTCAACACAAACCATCAAGGCAAGAAGAGCTTGGAGTGACATATTCCAAGCCCTAAAAGAAAACATCCTCCAACCCAGATTGATGTACCCTGCAAAACTATCTTTCAAAATGGATGGAGAAATAAGATACTTTCATAACAAAGAGCACCTTAGGAACTTCGTGAAAACCAAACCAGCACTCCAAAGAATTTTACACAATAGCCTAGGAACAGACATTGAGGATCACAACCCCAGGAAGCAAAGCAGAATGAACCCATCTGTCATGACAAGAAATTAAATGTCAAGGGGGAGAACCCAACAAAAAGAAAAAGTCATGGCAATGACAAGTCAATATGTTTCAGTTATAATCATCAATGTTAATGGTCTCAATTCACCAATCAAAAGAAATAGACTGGCAGAATGGGTCAAGAAGCAAAATCCAACAATATGCTGCATAAAAGAAACACACCAAATTCAAAAGGAAACTCATAGACTGAAAGTTAAAGGGTGGAAAACAATAATCCATGTGACAGGAACCCGAAAAAAAGCAGGAGTAGCTATCGTCTTGGCAGATCAAGTAGATTTCAGACCAACACTGATTAAGAGAGACAAAGAAGGACACTACATCCTCGTAAAGGGAAGAATCCAAGAGGAAGAGATGACAATCATAAATATCTATGCACCAAACACTAGTGCACCCAACTATATAAAACAAATACTAACAGACATGAAAAGTCATATATGCACTAATACAATTATAGTGGGGGACCTCAACACCCCACTGTCACAGATAGATCAACTAGACAAAAAATAAGTAATGAAATACTAGAACTCAATCAAACTCTTGAACAAATGAACTTAACAGGTGTTTACAGAGTCTTCCACCCCACAAAATCAGAATACACATTCTTCTCAGCTGCACATGGGTCATTCTCCAAAATAGACCACATACTCACACACAGAACATGCTTAAATAAGTGCAAAGGAATTGAAGTTATCCCCTGTATATAATCAGACTATAGTGTGATGAAATTGGAGATCCATAGCAAAAGAAACTGGAAAAATTTCATAAACATGTGGAAATTGAACAACACACTTCTGAATAACCAATGGCTCACAGAGGAAATTAAAGAAGAAATCAGACAGTTCCTTCAATTAAATGACAATGACAATACAACATATCAGACTCTATGGGACACAATGAAAACAGTCTTAGGAGGGAAATTCATAGCAGTGAATACGCACATTAGGAAAACAGAATGATCGCAATTAAACAACCTGATGCTGAACCTCAACCTTCTAGAAAAAGAAGAGCAGGACAACCCCAAAGCTTATACAAGTGAGGAAATTATAAAGATCAGAGGAAAAATCAATGCAATGGAGACTAAGAGAACGATACAAAATATCAATGAAGCCAAGAGTTGGTTCTTCCAAAGAATCAACAAAATTGACAAACCTTTAGCCAACCTTGTCAGAAAAAGGAAAGAAAAGGCCCAAATCCATGCAATGAGGAATGAAAAGGGTGAAATTACAACAGACCCAGCAGAAATCCAGAGGATCATCAATACCTACTTCCAGAACCTATATGCCAATAAGATGGACAACACAGAAGAAATGGACAGATTCCTAGATACATATGAATTACCAAAGTTGAATGAAGAAGACCTAAAAATTCTGACCAACCCAATATCAATCAATGAAATTGAAAACATAATTAAAAACTTATCAACTAAGAAAAGCCTGGGCCCTGATTCCTTCACTGCTGAATTCTACAAGACATTTAGAGAGGAACTGCTGCCATTACGGTTTAAACTCTTCAATGAAATTGAAAGAGAAGCAATACTACCAAATTCATTCCTGGAAGCAACCATCACCTTGATCCCCAAAGCAGAGAAAGATCCAACTGAAAAAGAGAACTATAGCCCAATCTCACTAATGAACATAGATGCAAAAATCCTTAATAAGATACTGGCAAACAGAATGCAGAAGATCATCAAGAAGATCATACACCCTGATCAAGTGGGATTCATCCCAGGGATGCAGGGATGGTTCAATATATGAAAATCAATTAATGTAATACACTCTATCAATAGAGCCAAGGACAAAAACCATATGATTATCTCCATAGATGCAGAAAAAGCATTTGACAAAATCCAACATGCATTTATGATAAAAACCCTACAAAATTTGGAATACATGGTCTCTACCTCAAACTGATAGAAGCCATCTATGAAAAACCAACAGCCAAAATCATACTAAATGGTCAAAAACTGAAATCCTTCACATTCAAATCAGGAACAAGACAAGGATGTCCACTACCACCACTCTTGTTCAATATAGTTCTGGAAACATTAGCCACGGCAATTAGACAAGAGAAAGAAATAAAAGGAATAAAGATAGGTAACAAAGAAGTTAAAGTGTCATTATTTGCAGATGACATGATACTCTATATAGAAGACCCCAAGAACTCCACCAAAAGTCTTCTAGACTTAATAACCAAATTCAGTCAAATACCTGGTTATAAGGTCAGCACACAAAAATCAATAGCTTTCCTCTACACAAATGACAGACTCACTGAGAGAGAAATAGGGCAAATAATTCCTTTCACAATAGTATCCAAAAAACTGAAATACCTAGGAATCAACCTAATGAAAGAAATCAAAGACGTCTTCTCTGAAAACTATGGCACTCTGAAAAGAGAGATTGAAGATGATATCAGAAAATGGACAGACTTCCCCTGCTCCTGGGTAGGAAGGATTAATATAGTGAAAATGGCCATACTTCCAAAACTGCTATATAGATTTAATGCAATTCCAATTGAGATCCCAGCAGCATACTTCATGGACCTTGAGAAAACAATCCAAAAATTCATTTGGAACAAGAAGAGACCCAGAATATCAAAAGCAATTCTAGGTAACAGAGACATGGCAGGGGGTATCACAATCCCCAACCTGCAACTCTACTACAAAGCTACTGTGATAAAAACAGCATGATACCAGTAAAGAAACAGACCTGAGGACCGGTGGAACAGATTAGAAGATGCAGAAACAACATCAGACACACTCAGCCATCTCATCTTAGATAAAGGAGCCAAATACCCTCACTGGAGGAAAGATAGCCTCTTTAATAAATGGTGCTGGAAAAATTGAGCTTCAACTTGCCAAAGATTAAAACTAGACCTATATCTCTCACCATGCACTAAACTAAAATAAAAATGGATTAAATATCTAAATATTAAAATAGAAACTCTGAACCAGTTGGAACAGAGGTTAGGTAGAACCTTTGAAGACATCAGTGTAGGAAAAGATTTTATGAACAAAACCTCAGTTGCCTGTGAACTAACACAAACAATCAACAAGTGGGATCTCTTCTTATTCAAAGGCTTCTGCACAGCAAGAGAAACCACCAGCAGTGTGAAGAGGCAACCCACAATGTGGGAAAAAATCTTCACCTGCTTTTCCTCAGACAAAGGTCTACTATCTCGAATCTATAAAGAACTTAAAAAGAACAAACCTCCCAAATTTAAAGACCCAATCCGATAATGGGCATCTGAAATGAATAGACATTTCTCAGACAAAGAAGTAGAAATAGCAAATAAATACATGAAAAAATGCTCAACATCACTGGTCATTTGAGAGATGCAAATGAAAACAATGCTGAGATTCCACTTCACTCCAGAAAGAATGGCTGCTATCATGAAATCAACCAATAACAAATGTTGTCGGGGCTGTAGGGAAAGAGGAACCCTGCTCCACTGCTGGTTGGAGTGTGGACTGTGGAAATCATTATGGAGATACCTCAAAGAACAAGGACTGGAATTCCCATTTGACCCTGCTATTCCACTGCTGGGGATCTTCCCCAAAGAATTAAAAGAATCATACCACAGTGATATATGTGCACCCATGTTTGTAGCAGCACAGTTTTTAATAGGTAAAACTTGGAAACAGCCCAAATACCCATCAACTGGAGACTGGATCAAGAAAATGTGGGTTTTTAATAAAATGGAGTACTACTCAGCCATAAAAAATGAGAAATTAGAGACATTTATAGCTAAATGGATGCACATTGAGGCGATACTCTTAAGTGAAATAAGTAGGACATACATGAATAAATACTGAATAGTTTCTCTGGTGTGAGAAACTGAAAGTATAAAGAAGGACTAAATGTATAATAGGTAATGTGAAATTGGAAGAAAAGGGGCAAAGGGGAAGGAAGTGGGAGGGCTAGGGGGAAGGATAGAAGGGAATGGGATTAATATGAGAAAATGGAAAAATAGGAACAAAATCTTTGTAAATAGGGAGGAATGGAGGGGTTGAAGGGAGGGCTGGGCAAGGGTGAAAAATAAGAACCAAGAGAGACTCTCTAAAGGTGCACATTTCCAGTGATGAATGTCATTATATTGTATACCTAAAATGTACCAATGATTAGAATGAATAATCGATAATGTAAAATAGAAAGAAAAGGTCCAAAGGGGTAGGGGTAGTGGGAGGGGCAGGGCAAAGGAAAGAAGGAAAAGGAAAAATGATGAGAAATGGAAATAATGGAAATAAAGTCTTTGTAAATAGGGAAGGGTTGAGGGGGTGAAGGGAGGGCTAGGAATGGGGAAAAAATAAGAACCAAGATGCATTATGTAAAGGTACAATTCCCAATGAGAAATGTAATTGTGTTGTATACCTAAAATGTACCAATAAAAGAATTTAATAAAAAATAAATAAAAAATAAAGAAATAAAGAAATATTCTCACCTACATGTGAGAAAAATCCTTTGACTCAATAACTGCCTCACAGGTAAAATAGGGATAAAATGTCCCAAAAGAAATGAGTAAACTCTTGAGGAAAAAGAAAAATAAGTACACAGATTGCCACAAAGCTAAATAAATTGACTTGAAATAAAAAGTACTTGCCCTCTAGGGACTTTCAAATGTGATGCCATTCCCCATGGATTTTCAGAACGAAAATGATGAGTAGTTTCTATCATATAACAAGACTGATCTTTCTATTTAATACCTTATCTCTTATAAACTCTTGTGGATAGCTGTGTCTTTCACAGACCAGACTGAGTTGTTGTGGATTAGCCATGATATGTATAGATTGATGGGGGGCAAACTACAGGCCCTGCAGTCAGGAGGCAGACATTGACTTGCTTCTGGAGTAGGGAAGACATCCTGGAAAGCTGCAGGCTTCCAGGCTGGGTGGGATGTAATCCCATAATCCTGTAAACCCAGCTGTCCTGAGGCAAGATAACCTCTGCTGAGAACAGGGGAAAAATCTTGTTTCTTTTGTGATGCTCAACTTGTTTCTCACTCTACTGCCTCATGCTTACTACAGTAGCTGTTCTAGGAAGAGTATACTACCCCTCTTCTTGTGCTTCTCACTGGCTAATAAAAATGTGCCAAGCAGAAGAGGTCTTGCCTTTTTCCCCAGTCTGAGGTGCTGACCTCCTAGCCCCCTGTACCTGACAATTTGTCTTTGTCTCTCTTTCTCCCTCTCCAAACCCCTCCTTCAGTGGGCAACAACAGAGGGTCTGATCAGTGCCTGATACTGAGTCAAGTCCTTTCTGTCTTTGGCTAAGGCCCATCCTCTCAGGAAACTGTCTTCTGCTGTAGGACTCCAGGCTGCTTCATCTGGTGAGGTAACTGACGTCAGGAATGGTCTCCCCTTTAGATCCTTACCTGGACTCACAGCTAACTTAATTATGTAATTTTCCTTATGACCTTTTGTAGACATTGCTGATTGATTGTCACAATAAGTTGGTCCATTGCTCCAAATAATACACAATTTAGCAGAGCACACAGCTACATGGAATAAGAACTGTATCTTCCAACCTCTCTAAAAGCAAAACATGACCATTTTATTAATTTCAAGTAATGTGAAAAGGAAGGAATTAAAGCCCAATGTTCAGAGTTCAGGAGACTTTTTAAAGAGACAACTGGTAAAATCTCCTGTGCTGTCTTTTACTGTTATCAAGCCTAGCACATGGATACCAACAGTAGTAATCTTAAAGATAAGGGTCATATTCTTGGAAGTTTGGCTGGTAAGCAAAAAATGCTGCAGAGCAAGCAGAGCTACCATTTTAGCCCTAAGCCGCTCACCTCTCAACTTTGTTTATGTCAGAAAGATCTGTACTTTTTGATTGTAGTGTCTCTTAAGGCATAGTTGTTTTGAGTTTTGCTTTTGCCAGGCAGATCTGTCGGTTATGGGTGAATTGTATGCTCCTTCCCTCAAAGTTCATATGTTGAAGTATTACTCATAGTACCTCAGAATGTGGCCCTCTTTGGAATTAGAGTTATTGCAGATATAATTAGTTAAGATGAAGTCATTAAAGTGGGCCCTTATCCAACATGACTTAGTCCTTATGAAAGGGAGAAATGGGGGCACAGAACACTATGTCAAGATGCAGGACAGATCAGGGTAGTTTTTCTGCAAGCTATGGAAGGTGGAAGAGTGCTGGCATGTCAGCAGAAGCTAGGAGAATGGAACAGCTTTCTTCTTGAGTGCTAAGCAGGAGTCAACTCTGTTGATCCATTAATCTTGAAATTCTGACCTCTAGAACTCAAAGACAATACATTTCTATTATTTAAGCCACACAGTTTGGGGTACTTTATTATTGAAGCCTTAGAAAACTAATACACTGTCCTATACAGTTAAAAGCTGTCTAAAATAACTGAAGTTTAATCTAGGTCAATATTCCCATAATTTGGGTGGCAGGAAATACATACAAGCCATGTAGCCACCTGAACTTCATCAAAATCTCAGCATAGTCACTGTTAGGCAGTTTGGCTAAATCTCAGTTTACCTGGAATGTCAAAGTAAGGGAATTTTACTGTGGCTGCCCTATGAAGATATAGCTCTATCACACAGGAATGTGTTAGCCAAACCCAAATATTTGGGTTATTTTGTTCTACAAATAGAATATTTTCATTCCAATGGGGCAACTTTAAACATCTCATCCAAAGTATATTGATCATCATTGACTATTCACTGTCAATTATTGAATGAATAAATTAACAAGGTGGGTTCAGCTGATGTTAATCTTATGAATTACATCAATTCTTTCCAATAAATACTGGGCTTATTGTGTGCAACACTTTGGATGTAGTTTGTTCTCCTAAAGTCTCATGTGTTGGAAGCTTGGTCCTTAATGTGGCAGTGCTGAGAAATAGTGGACCCTTAAGAAGTAAAGCCCAGTAGTACTTCCTTAGATCCTCAGGGGTGTGCCCTCTAAAGGAATTATAGAACCCTAGTCTCCCTCTTGATTCCTGTTTGGTGATATGATTTCTTTCTCTCACATGTGCTTATGCCACTGCCATCGCCGTGATGTGATGTGATGCAGCCATGAAGGCCCTCACCAGAGCTGAGCAGTTGCTGGCAGCAAGCAATTGAACCTCCAAAACTGTGAGCTAAATAAATCTGGTTTTTTTTACAAGATTAGCCTGCCTCAGGTATTTTATGATAGTAGTGAGAAACAGACTAATATTGTATATAAAGATTGGCTCTGGATTCCCATATCTCTGAGTTCTAAACCCACTCTATTATTTACTAGTTGCATCATCTTGGGAGAATTATACAGTCTTTTTATGCTTCAGTTTCCTCATCTGTGAAATAAGGAATATAATAGTTACATCCTTATAAGACACACATGATTTAGTTTATATGAGTTACCTAGAAAGAGTGCACACCATGATGCACTGCATTTGGTATGTGCTGATTCACAATGACTGATAGTGCACATATTTTATGCTTCTGCAAATATTCTCATCTGCACATCCAGTGATATTATGTTGGTAGCTTGAGATTAATTGGCTGTGACAGAATTATCTATGCCACAAAAATTGGCAAACACCATACATCGGGCAGCTTTTCATTACACCATCAGTTAGATGACACCAGTAAGTTCTATATAAATGTTAACATTGTTATTATTACCCAGTAAGTACTTCTGCTCCCTTGTGGTTTTGAGAAGATTCTGCTAATTAAATAAATAATAGTCTTAATCTTTAATAAATTTGAATTGATTTTTGGCTCCATGAAAGCAGGAACTTCCCTTACTCCTGTAGCCTCCACACCTAGTTTAGGCCTAGTGCAGAAGGGCACTCAGAAATGTTTACAGGAATAAATAAATGAATGAAATTTTGCCAAACATTTTCATTTTCATAAGGCTTTCACATCTATTTCATCTTTTTCTCAAAACTAACTTTCGACATTGATAAGTCCCTTTTTATCTTCATTGAAGAGACAAGGAAACTGAAATCCAGAGATGCCTAATTGATGATTTGCCTTCTTTCATCATATTATTTCCATTAGACTTGTGTTTCATAGATGGTGAGTTTTGAAGGATATTACTAGTTACTATGTGCCGGGGGAGCCATAGAAAAACAAGTTTGGAATATCGTGAAGTAAAAAAGAGAGAGGAATTGATTTTATTTGATCCACTGATGGTTTTAACAGAGCCTTACTAAGATAATTTGTATTGTGAACCCTGGGGTGAGTGAGGGGCAGGTGTGGTTTTGATTTGTTTTTGTTTTGTTTATGTTTCTTTTTATGAAGCATCCAGCAAGATTAGTGAAAAACATTGCTATGACAGTGCTTCTGAGACTTTCATGTGCACGGATTTCTGCATGTGAATCAGCAGGGGATCTTGTTGAAATGCAGATTCCGATTCTGTGCCTCTAACTGGAGTCTGAGGCCCTGCATTTCTAGCACAGTCCCTAGCACCCCTAAACTGATGGTCCTCAGTCTACACTTGAATTGCAAGGCAGAGAAGAACATAACAGTCAAGAAGAAATACTTTGCATCACAGTCAAAGGGCAATGGCTGCTGAACCATCCTACCCACCCTCAGGACCAAAGGCAAGTATTGATGATGTCATCTGAAGTCTAGATGATGAATTCATTGTTAAAGGGATCCACAGAGGGTTCCAGCCCTTCACTTTGCTTATGGACTATGATGGCTTCATTTTTGTTACTAAAAGCTAGGCAAGAGAAGAAAACCAGGCATAGTACTGGTTCAGACTCAGTTATTGTTTTCTCTCTCTCCCCACAGTTTAGGAATTTGAAAAAAAAAATCTCTTTAATAATTTAAAATAGAATATAAATGGTAGAAATTGGAAGAGCAAAGTATAGCCAGAGACGAAAAAAAAAAAAAAAAGAACTTGGGTCAGATAGGGAGACAACACTAGGAAATGTAGTCAGCTATTGAAAGGCACCACAAACCTTCCTATCCCTCAAAAACACATCTTCCTGGCCCCATTTAGGGGCCTTTCAGGCCCTGTTCTAGTCTAGAGACTTAATTTTGGCACCTGTGTGACTGTAGCAACTGGTATCCTTTATCAGCTGCCTCAGCCCAGTATATCTTCTCTCCTGGTTCTTCGGCAACTGTGTTTCAATAACCTTTGTAGTAGATTACACAATTCCCAAGCATAGACCTGGGATTAGGCTAATGGAGGTATGATAAGACTCTCCCACAGTATTTCCATCAATGATTCATTTCTACCAGTTATAGCTTGACATACTTGATAATTGATTTAAAACAAAAAGGTTAATAACTCATGACATCCTTGTAGATCCAAACCTTTATCAATGTAAGCAATAATTGTGCCTAACTTTATATTCTTCCTTAGTGTTCTTTGGGTTAAGTTCATTTTTCAATCATCCTGTTTCCCCTTTCTTGTTTGCTCCCTTATCTTTCTGTACTAGTTCAGATGATCTTTTAGTAATTAAATTGCAAAACCCAAGTGAGGAATATTTTGTCAACTATTGAGATTTAGAGTTGTTGTCAGAACTGATAGGCTTTATTTTAACTATGGAGTCTTGTTAATGTTTTTGAATTTTTATGGGTCTTTACTTTTCTTATTCTAAAAACTTTTCTTATATTGCCTGTTTTGTTTTCATCTTTTATATAAATTATCTTATTGGCTACGTAATGATGTCTAAAAGAAAGTAATTTATATTTCCTTAAGTTTCAAATGTAGGTAGGAAAGCATCCTTAACTTTGACTTAAATAGAGTTAACTCTTTCCTAAATAAAAATTTGTGATTTAATATGCTTACCATTACCTGCTCACCATTTGTAACTGTGAAATGCATATGATTTGACTCTTTCAATAAAATCAGTGATGAATACTGAAAGTATGAACTACTGGTATGGAGCATTTGGAGTGGTTTTTGAAATTTAAGCTTAAATAATAATAATGTGAATGAGTCATTTTCTCATAAAATTCTGCCCAGGTGTTCTGTGTCATAACACATTTGTATTCCTGCATTTCTGATCTATTACAAGATTTGCTCGTTAATAAGTATTCATAGGTGTTTTTTGTTCCAAAGTTTGGATTCAGCAATAGTCAGTTAAAAATAAGTTTTAAAATATCATAGAACAACTATTCAGTGCTCAATAGAACTGCAGGGAATATTCTTTTCATGTTTCAGCCCTGTGTTTTATTGCTCGTCTTATCTAGTGGGATTGTCATATACATCAGATGGTTCTCTTCATTATGATGAAAAATGAAATGAAAGGTGCTTTTTTCCATTACCTTAAATCCTGAAATAGCCAAAATATATACACAGGGCATCAGAGGAACAGGGTGTTTTCCTTTTTCTAACTTAGTTTAAAAGTGCAGCACAGACAGGCTAAATCCAGCTGGGAATACTGTGGATCACAGTGTTATTAGCCAAGCAGATCTGAAACTCCTATCTAGAGCAGAATATTTATAAATAAGGTTAAGCTAAAACATATTTGATGCTCTTACCTTAAATCTTCTCCTTTGAAAGTGATGATAACTGTGTGGTACCTAAGTGATTATATTTTTATCTATGATACATTCATTGTTTAATTTGCAACCCTCTGACATTTTCATTTTAATCAAAAATTTTAAATTACATACATAAAATCCCATATACTAACAATAGCCCAAGTGTATGATCCTACTCATCTGATTTTTGTAATTAAAACATTTTGTGATTTGAAATATATTTTTTAAATCAGATTTTTATATTTAAATAATCATCTTCAGTAGTAACTCAGTATAATCACTTATAAACAATTTCCTGAGTTATTTTTCAAAATGTGTAATTATATCTATAAATCTGTGAGCTTAATTAAATAAATTAGCAATTAATTACCATTTATGATAGTTTGTACATATGTACCTGTAATAATTTTCTATGATCACTTTACCAAAAGATTTACTTAAAAGCAAGTTAATAATAAAGGAAAATGTTTAAAAATTGTACTTTATTTTTTCAATTATGATTCTAAATTGTTTAATGAAAATATCCCATCATTTTTTTTATTTGTCCTTTCCTCAAAAGCCTACCTGTTTATGAAATTTTTTGAGTTTCTTTTGCTATGGATCTCCAATTTCATCACACTATAGTCTGATTATATACAGGGGATAACTTCAATTCCTTTGCACTTACTTAAACATGTTCTATGTGTGAGTATGGGGTCTATTTTGGAGAATGACCCATGTGCAGCTGAGAAGAATGTGTATTCTGATTTTGTGGGGTGGAAGACACTGTAAACATCTGTTAAGTTCATTTGTTCAAGAGTTCAATTGAGTTCTAGTATTTCATTACTTATTTTTTGTCTAGTTGATCTATCTATTTGTGACAGTGGGGTGTTGAGGTCCCCCACTACAATTGTATTAGTGCATATATGGCTTTTCATGTCTGTTAGTGTTTGTTTTATATAGTTGGGTGCACTAGTGTTTGGTGCATAGATATTTATGATTGTCATCTCTTCCTCTTGGATTCTTCCCTTTACAAGGATGTAGTGTCCTTCTTCATCTCTCTTAATTAGTGTTGGTTTGAAATCTACTTGATCTTCCAAGAGGATAGCTACTCCTGCTTTTTATCGGGTTCCTGTCGCATGCAGTATTGTGATAGAAGCCATCTATGAAAAACCAACAGCCAATATCATACTAAATGGTCAAAAACTGAAATCCTTCACACTAAAATCAGGAACAAGACAAGGATGTCCACTATCACCACTCTTGTTCAATATAGTTCTGGAAACATTAGCCACAGCAATTAGACAAGAGAAAGAAATAAAAAGAATAAAGATAGGAAATGGAGAAGTCAAATTGTCATTATTTGCAGATGACATGATACTCTATATAGAAGCCTACCTACATTTTGACTCTATTAGTGTGCTCTTCAAATTAAACAACCTTATCATTTGAAAATAGAACATAGGACTACAAGCAACTCATGTTTGAAATATTTGATTAGGCTTTATGGACTGCATTCATAAGTTGACGGAAACATTCAAAATCTCTGATTGTCAACTTGGTCACCTTTTGTCAATTCCATTTATTGTCTTGGGTCACATCTATTTTTAGGCATCATAGCAATTATGGGAAGACAAAATATAAAGTCAGACCTTGCACACTGAATGTCAGGTCTACAGTGTTGGGTGAGAGAAAAGCCACTCCATTCTCTTGCAAACTGAGAAGGAATGGCAGAACCAAGAAAGGACCATGGTGTTTTGCACTGCTGGTTTTAGAAGGAGAATTGGGGTTCTATCCTCCTGAGTACAGAGATGCTTTGGTTTAATACATTTACCATCTTACTTAAATGTGAATGAAAAAATAAATATTTTTAATAAATCTTTAATCAGGATAATTTCCAGATGGTATAATATATATGGTACTAATATATATATATATATATATATATATATATATATATATATATATATATATATATAGTAGGATTGAACCCAGGACTTTCACATGGAGCCTTTTAAAAATTAAAGTTTTTAAAAAATTTTGAGACAAAGTCTTGGTAATTTGCTAAATTGCCCAGGCTGGGCTCAAACTTGTTACACTCCTGGCTCAGGCTCAGCTTCACAGAGCTGATAGTCATGTGGCACCATGCTTGGTTTAGTGCACACATTTTCATAGTTCAGTATTATAGCTCTCCAGGAGATTTCTGGTTTCTGTACCATACCCATCTAGGTGACCCAGCTGCCTGCTGACCAACTGCCCCTGCTGGAATGCAGAGACTGTGAGTTCCTTGCTGAAGACTACAGATTGGTTTAATTGGTTTCATTCCTTCATAGGATTCACCCTATATCTCTATGACTGGGGACACTGTCCAGCATCAGAAAACTTCGTACTGGCAGGTTTATCTGATTACTAAAGATTTTGCATCTGGCTTTAGTATATTTAAAGTGAAGATACCTGCAGTCATTTACTCCAAATCCTGGCTTGTTCCCACTGTGATTTCTTCAGCTCTTTCAGAGCAAATGGTCTGTGTCTGTCTCTAGGTCTTGTGTTCTGTTGAACACATGAATGTAAAAAATAATATTATAAATTGTCACTTAGTACTCTGCCATTATGTATGGAGTGTATATTTGACAATGTGTGTCATATTAGGAAAGCACAGGCTACCAAGATGTCTTTGTCTAGATTAGGCAAGTCTAGTGTGGTGGATGCACACAATAAAGTTGGTAAGAGGGCATGCCACAACTCCCAGCACAGAGGAGACCTCTGGATCGGCATGCCATGGCTCGCAGCCCAGAGGAAACTTCCAGGTCAGTGTGCCACAACTCCAAGCCAAGAGGAGGCTTCCAGGTAGGCATGCTATGGCTCCCAGCCTGGAGGAGGCTTCTGGGTAGGTGTGCCACAGCTCCCAGCACAGAGGAGGTGAGCTGCACCCCCCCACCCACATTGAAATGAGAAGACAGGTAAACAAGCCTCAGAACTAGACTTCCAGATAACCTATAGCAACCCCAAAAAGAAACGAGATGGAACACTCTGATACTCAACTACCTGGGCTCCCTGAACTAGCAACAAAAGAGGATCTGGAAAAAATGAAAGCAGAAATAATTTCTCACATAACAGCAAAGATTGTGCCCATAGAGCAAGACATGATTAATAAATCTAAAGAGGAAACAGATAAAAAAATAGAGGAGCTGAGGAACATGATGGAATTCCAACATAGGAAACAAAATTGAATCCATAAAACAGATGCACACAGATTTCCAGGAGATTAAAAACTCCATTGGAAGTCTATGCAGCAGAATGAGCCAATGTGAAGACAGAATTTCAGATATAGAAGATAAGATTGGAAATAGTGACCAGAAAAAGAAAAAATTCTTTAAAATTGTAAAGGACCACGAGAAATCAATCCAGCAGCTGCTAGATGATACAAAGAAAAATAACATAAGACTGATTGGACTCAAGGAAGAAACAAGAAAGAATGCAGATGATATAAAAAAACTGTTCACAGAAGTGATGGCAGAAAACTTCCCAAGCAGGGGAAAACAATTTGGCATAAAAATAAGCGAGGCATATAGGACTTCAACTAGACTTGATCAAAAAAAAATCTACACATAGGCATATAATTGTTAAGATTCCAGAAACCCAACAGAAGAACAAAATTCTACAAGCAGTTAGAGAAAAGAAACAAATCCCATACAAAGGAAAGCCCATCAGAATCACAGCAGACTTCTCAACACAAACACTCAAGATGAGAAGAGCTTGGAGTGATGTGTTTCAAGACCTAAAGGAAAACAACCTCCAACCCAGATTGATGTACCCTGCGAAACTATCTTTCAAAATTGATGGTGAAATAAGATACTTTCATGACAAGAGCACCTTAGAAACTTCAAGAATACCAAACCAGCACTCCAAAAAATTTTAGACAAAATCCTAGGAAAAGACAACAAGGACCACAACCCCAGGAAGCCCAGCAGAATAAATCCACCAGGTGCAACAAGAAATTAAAACCAAAGAGGGAGGATCAAACAAAAAGTAAAAGTCATGAAAATGATAAGTCAATACATATCAGTTAAAACCATCAATGTTAGTAGTCTCAACTCACCAATCAAAAGAAATAGACTGGCAGAATGGATGAAGAAGCAAGATCCAACAATATGCTGCATACAAGAAACACACTTAATTCAAAAAACATTCATAGACTGAGAGTTAAAGGATAGAAAACAACACTCCATGTGACGGGAACACCAAAAAAAGCAGGAGTAGCTATCCTCTTTGCAGACCAAGTGGATTTCAAACCCACACTGATCCAGAGAGACGAAGAAGGACACTATATCCTTGTAAAGGAAACAATCCAAGAAGAAGAGATGACAATCATAAATATCTATGAAGCAAACATGAGGGCACCCAAGTATACAAAACAAACACTAACAGACATGAAAAACCATACAAGCACTAATACAATAGTAGTGGGGGACCTCAATACCCCACTGTCACAGATAGATCAACTAGACAAAAAACAAGCAACAAAATACTAGAACTCAATCAAACTCTTGAAAAAATGAACTTAACAGATGTTTACAGTGTTTTCACCCCACAAAATCAGAATACACATTCTTTTCTCCTGCACATGGGTCATTCTCCAAAATAAACCACATACTCACTCATAGAACATATTTAGGTAAGTGCAAAGGAACTGAAGTTATCCTCTGTATATCATCAGACCATAGTGCGATGAAATTGGAGATCAACAGCAGAAGAAACTGCAAGAATTCATAAACACATGGAAATTGAACAATACACTTCTGAATAACCGGTGGGTCACAGAGGAAATTAAAGAAGAAATCAGACAGTTCCTACAATTAAATGACAATGATAATACAACATATCAGAAATAATGGGACACAATGAAAGCAGTCTTACGAAGGAAATTCATAGCAGTGAATACTCATAATAGGAAAACAGAGCGAGCCAAATTAAACAACCTGGTGCTGAACCTCAAACTTCTAGAAAGAGAAGAGCAGGACAAACCCAAAGCTCATACAAGGGAGGAAATTATAAAGATCAGGGCAGAAATCAATGCCATAGAGACTAAGAAAACGATACAAAAAATCAATGAAGCCAAGAGTTCGTTCTCTGAAGGAATAAACAAAATCAACAAACCCTTAACCAACCTTATCAGAAAAAGGAAAGAAAAGGCCCAAAATCTATACAATTAGGAATAAAAAGGGTGAAATTACAACAGACCCAGCAGAAATCAGGAGGATCATCAATACCTACTTCAAGAACCTATATGCCAATATGATGGAAAACCCTGAAGAAATGGACAGATTCCTAGACACGAATGAATTACCAAAGTTGAATGAAGAAGCCCTAAAAATTCTAAACAATGCAATATCATTGAAATTGAAACCATAATTAAAAACTTACCAACCAAGAAAAGCCCAGGTCCTGATGGCTTCAATGATGAGTTCTACAAGACATTTAGAGAGGAACTACTGCCACTACTCTAAACTCTTCAACAAAATTGAAAGGGAAGCAATACTCCCGAAATCATTCCTGGAAGCAAGCATCACCTTGATCCCCAAAGTAGAAAAAGACCCAACTGAAAAAGAGAACTATAGGCCAATCTCACTAATGAACATAGATGCAAAAATCCTTACTAAGATACTGGCAAATAGAATGCAGAAGATCAACAAGAAGATCATACACCCTGACCAAGTGGGATTCATTCCAGGGATGCAGGGATGGTTCAACATATGCAAATCAATCAATGTGATACACTATATCAATAGAGCCAAGGACAAAAACCATATGATCATCTCAATAGATGCAGAAAAAGCATTTGACAAAATCCAACATGCATTTATGATAAAAATCCTACAAAAAATCAGAATAGACGGTCTCTACCTCAAACTGATAAAAGCCATCTATGAAAAACCAAGAGCCGATATTATACTAAATGGTCAAAACTGAAGTCCTTCACACTAAAATCAGGAACAAGACAAGGATGTCCACTATCACCAATCCTGTTCAATATAGTTTTGGAAACATTAGCCATGGCAACTAGACAAGAGAAAGAAATAAAAGGAATAAAGATAAGAAATGAAGAAATCAAATTGTCTTTATTTTCAGATGACATGATCCTCTATATGAAGGACCCCAAGAACTCCACCAAAAGTCTTCTAGACTTAATAACCAAATTCAGTAAATTAGCTGGATACAAGCTCAACACACAAAAATCAATAGCTTTCCTTTACATGAACAACTGACTCAATGAGAGATAAATAGGGCAAACAATTCCTTTCACAATAGCATCCAAAAAACTGAAATACCTAGGAATCAATTTAATGAAATAAATCAAAGACCTCTTCTCTGAAAATTATAGCACTTTGAAAAAAGAGATTGAAGGGGATATCAGAAAATGGAAAGACATCCCTTGCTCCTGGGTAGGAAGGATCAACATAGTGAAAATGACCATACTTCAAAAACTGCTATATAGACTCAATGCAATCCCAATTGAAATCCCAGCAGCATACTTCATGGACCTTGAGAAAACAATCCAAAAATTCATTTGGAACAAGAAGAGACCCAGAATAGCAAAAGCAATTCTAGGTAACAGAGACATGGCCGGGGGTATCACAATCTCCAACCTGCAACTCTACTACAAAGCTACTGTGATAAAAACAGCATAGTACTGGCAAAGAAGCAGACCTGAGGACCAGTGGAACAGATTAGAAGATGCAGAAACAACTCCAGACACACTCAGCCCCCTCATCTTTGACAAAGGAGCCAAACACCCTCTATTTGAGGAAAGATAGCCTCTTTAATAAATGGTGCTGGAAAAACTGGGTTTCAACTTTCCAAAGACTAATACTAGACCTATATCTCTCACCATGCACTCAACTGAAATTGAAATGGATTAATGATCTAAATATAAAAACAGAAAAGCTGAACTGGCTGGAACAGTTTATGTAGAACTCTTGAAGACGATGGGGTAGGAAAAAACTTTACAAACAAAACCTCAGTTGACCGTGAACTAGCACAAACAATCAACAAGTGGGATTTGTTCTACAAAAAGCTTCTGCACAGCAAGAGAAACCACCAGCAGTGTGAAAAGACAACCCACAATGTTGGAAAAAATTTTCACCAGCGGTCCCTCAGACAAAGGTCTACTATCTAGAATCTATAAAGAACTTAAAAAAAATCAGACCTCCCAAATTTAAAGATCCAATCCAAAAATGGGCATCTGAAATGAACAGACAGTTCTCACACAAAGAAGTAGAAATGGGAAATAAACATATGAAAAAATGTTCAACATCGCTGGTCATTAGAGAGATGCAAATGAAAACAACACAGAGATTCCACCTCACTCCAGAAAGAATGTCTTCAATCATGAAGTAAACTAAGAAGAAATACTGGCAGGGTTGTGGGGAAAGAGGAACCCTGCTCCACTGTTGGTGGCAGTGTAGACTGGTGCAACCACTGTGGAAGTCAGTATGGAGATTCCTCAGATAACTAGGACTAGAAGTCCCATTTGACCCAGCTAGTCCCCTGCTGGGTATCTTTCCCAAAGAATTAAAAGAATCATACCACAGTGATATATGTGCACCCATGTTCATAGCAGCACAATTCGTAATAGCTAAAACTGGGAAACAGCCCAAATGCCCATCAACTGGAGAATGGATAAAGAAAATGTGGTTTTTTAATAAAATGGAGTACTAGTCAGCCATGAAAAAACAAGAAATTAGAGATATTTATTGATAAATGGATGCACATTGAGGCAATACTCTTAAGTGAAATCAATAGGACACACATGTGTAAATACTGAATAGTTTCCTAGTGTGAGAAACTGAAAGTGTAAATACGGACTAAAAGGTATAATAGATAATGTGAAATAGGAAGAAAAGGGGCAAAGGGGAAGGGGAAGTGGGAAAGGTAGAGGAAAGGAAAGAAGGGAATGGAATCAATAGGAGAAGATGAAAAAAGGAAACAGTCTGTAAATATGGAGGGATGGAGGGTTTGAAGGGAGGGCAGGAGAAGGTGGAAAAATAAGAACCTAGAGAGTATGTAAAGGTGCATAGCTCCAATGATGAATGTCATTATATTGTACACCTAAAATGTATCATTAAAAGGATATACAAAAAAAAAGTTGGTAAGAAGCTTCGGCACAGCTGAGCCAAGGGAGTCCAGGCAGGCGGGCAAGCAGGTGGTTCCTTCCTGCAAGGGCTGGGGCTAGGGGATGAGGGGAGCTATGCCTCTCCAGGGATGCTGATGTTGGCATAGAGGGCAGTGGGGAAGGGCCCTTTCTCAAGGGACATAGCTCTTCACCTTAAGGTTGGGAAGGATTTGCTAAAATAAGCCTCAGAAAGAACATGGTTTTCTAACCTGCAACTTTTTGACATGAAGTATTCTTTTAGTCTGTATTTCCAAAGAAACAATGGATATTGAAGTTCTAGATTTATTTAGTAATCTACAAATCTTTCTTTTATAAATGAACATATTCTGAATGTGATTTCTGTCATAAAGGCCAAGGGGCAGAGCTTACTTTCATATTTTCCCTGTAAGAAAGAGGGCTTATTTATTTTGAATAAAGAGTGATTATTTTCATTTCAAAAAAAAAAGTTGGTAAGAAGCTGTTAGATGTCCTGTAGGAGATGCACATGTGGTAACAGTTTTATCTTGTAAACACAGTGTCTAGTGGGAAAGAGTAGGAGACTAAAAGCCACAAAATAACATCCACTTATATTAAAAAAACACTCAAAACGCTGTTCCAACATTATACAGGCGCGTATATGTAGCCAAAGATATATATTAACCGCAGTGGGCATTTCCTCAGGATAGTGAGGGAATAAACATGAGCATCAAGAGGAAGGGCAAAGTAAGATAAGAGAAGGACCTTGAAACGATCAGTGATGAGATGTGTGATTGATTCATACTTTCTACTGAATATCAAAAGAAAAAGAGATATGAAACATTTTTTTCAAATCTCAAAAAAACTAAATGCAACAAAAGGCTCACACCATGATCCCTGAGGAATCACTATTTAGATTTTACATTTATTATGATCACTGAAACCAAAAACTACAAAATTAACACATATTATCTGTAATAAAATTCATGCATGCCCTCAATATTAGGACTTCAGCTATATAGCTCAAAGTGACTCCAGGTATGTCGGGACCAGTGAGAAGGGCACAGCCAGTTATCATAATAGGGACAAACAGAGTAACAAGATGCCACAGGTGCTTCTGCCACAGTAAAGTTTTCCACATGATAGAACTAAACCTAATGTTTGCAACTATTATCTAAAGCATCTTATGTTATATAACTATCAAGTGGGAATACAAGGTTGACATTTGCATTCTAGCTTAACAGCTGTATTTATTACTCTTTATCCTTAAAGTTTGTGTTCTAGAGAATTTGTTTTCTATCCATTCAAATAATGAGATTACATTTCATTAAACTCCAACTTGAACATTTCAGCAAAGATATTCATAACAGACAGTGGTTGGCAGAAAATATGAATAGAGAGAAATAGTTTACTTTGACATAGAATGTGGGAACCATAGTTTCCTATATAGTGATATCAATTATATTTCTGCTTCTTACTCTTGCCAAATTAATATTACATGCAGTCAGTCATGCAGTCCCCACCCCCAAGGAGCCCCATTGAAAGTCTGAGTGGCTAGTCCTTAGGACAGTGTGGTTTTGCTTTAAATGCTCTTAAAACAAAATTCCATTTGCTGTTCATTTGTTCCAGCTGCTCTTTTTTGAATCTGTCTTGAAAAGAAGTGTGGTTATCTTCATCCTCTGTCTCAGAGATGATCTCCATCTTTTGAATGATGAGCTTAATTAGCTCATGCTGCTTTTCCAAGAGAGAAGTAAGGTCCTTCAGCCTACAAAAAAAATCACATGTTTTGTGAATTTATTTTCAATTCTTCTTTTGCCTCCGAATGCAGAAAGACAAAAGTGCAAGAAGTGTTTTATATCAGATTAGCTATTTAGATTGCAGGCTCATTGTATTCATAACCCATCCATCAAATACATATTTTTGAAATTTAAGTGATTTTTCCAAAGTTACACGATTAGTTTATGGCTAGTTTATGGTTATTTTTAGTTTATAGACAAGAAACTTTACACAGAATAGGGTTTTCAACTCAAATAAACAAACCCTACAACCCTCCTGCTTAATTACTGTCTTCCATATAATTACTCCATGGATCTTCAAAGGCTGCCAGAGGTTTGCTGTATAAAGTCAGACAACTCATGAAGAACTCGTGAATGATAATGTTCTCAAGAGTATGGAAATTAGTATTTCAATCTTCATTTATTCCTTGGAAAGCAAACTGGGGAACAGCAGCAATAAGTTGTTAGATGTAAAAGATGTCTCACAATTCTCAATACACTATGTAGTCAAAAAGCCATAATTAAATACAAAAAATAAAGACTGATATATCTGCATTATTACCTAAGAGTTTTTAATTTCTCAAATACAAATAGAAGGAAAAATACATACCGGTATTTCTGTTTCAACATTTCCAATTCTAAACACGTATCAGTATTTGGTATTTCTTGTCTTGCTTCTTGGATGCCAAAAAAATAACGAAATAAACGCTGTGGGATAAGACATAATAGTTACTCAAGTTGATCCAATTTGGGAGATATCTGCTGTACATATGCCAAAATGCCACCTCCATGCCAGGCTCAATAGAACAATTATTTATAAGCTATACCCATGGCCCTCAAAGAGATTAGTCTGCTCTGCGGAACAGTCATTAAAAAGCTGTACAGTAAAGTCTTACATAAAAAAGGAAAGTTGTACAAATAATATATAAGACATAAAAAGGACTGAAGGATTGTTTATGAGAGGGCTGAACTGAATCATTTTACAAATTCTCATGAAAAATGCCCATTACAGGTAGTGCTATTCTATATGAGATTTCTTAATTCTTCAAAACTTCTTTGTAACTTTATCCAACACAACTGAATCCAGGGACAAAATTCACATAGATAAATTTATAAAATGTAATTTTAGTAATTTATTTTTAAATTTGGTGTCTTTTTTGTGTGTGTAGTGCTAGGGATTGGATTTAGGCCTTGTGTATGCCAGGCAAGAACGCTATCACTGAGGCACACCCTCGGCTCAGTTTAGTGTCCTTTAAACCCTGGGTTGAAGAAGGGTCAAGGGCAGATGCAGATGTGAAATGACCAAGATGAGATAATTCTAGGAGTCTAGGCAAGGGAAGATGGCCACTTACACAGGCACCTGGAAGTTAGTGGACCAAATAAAGAGATGGTATGAATTTGAGGGGAGAGAAAGTAGGAGGAGGCTATCAAGCCTGACTCTGGTGTGGCTGGCTTACTAGGGACATGCATGGTGTTGATATGAATCACAATGAAGAACTTTTGAGATTGGCTGGGACTTTTCACTCTTTCTCTGTATCAACAGGAAAAAGCAGTGAGACATGGAAGGAGGGAAGTTTCGTGTTGAACACACTGAATTTGAATTAGCTTTGATACATGAAAGTGAAGCTGTCAAATAGGCTGCTGGATATATAGTCCTTGAACTCAAAGACAAGCTCTTGGCTAGAGAAATGAATTGTGAGCATTCTGTGTTTAAGTAGCAATTGCAACTGTGGACATAAATGAAATAGGACAGGGAGATGGTGTGAAGTTAGAATAAAGCCTAGACTGATACTTACATCAACTTTATCATTTTATGACTACACAAAGGAAAAAAATCTTGCAAAGAATTCAAGAATAATCCTAGAGATGGGAATCCCAGGTCTGGTCAGGATAAGCTCCCAGAATTTCTGACTCTTAGTATGGCCACTTTTCCATCATAATGTACTGGACCAGCTTAGTCTTTAAATCACTGTGTAGATTTTCTATAGTAGACAGTCCTCATGTATATGCATGTGTGTGTGTTTATTCTATGTTATGTATATATGTTGGACATATATACACACACATATATGTGTACATTTATCTACACATATAAATGTAGCTAGCAAGTGATTAGGAAAAATGAAGTACACTCGAGCTGTACTGAAAAAGTATGGCTGGTTCACTCACCTGTCTATTCTCATAAGGACGTGGGGTATTTAACACATATGCTGCAGATGAGCTACCTGGAAATGGAGAACAAATATCTTCCTCCACACTGCCTGGGACTTTCACATTGTGTTAATCACTAACTTTTAAAAAGTACAACTATTTCTTTCCCACAGGGAGAGTAGAATCAACATCTATAAAAAAGTACTGCAGGGCTAACACAATGAGTGAATGTCGAGGCTGTTACTTGCAGCGTATACTTACTAACATCCTCCCATATCTGGGCCTGTTGGGATACACGACGATGGACTTCTGATCCACTTTGCGTAAGAACCAAAGGGGTAGCTTTTTTTCTAAGCTGGTATGAAGTTCTACCTAAAGAGCATTTGGTATGTGTTGACAGAATTATTTATTAGTAGCTGGAAAGCTTACAGAGTACAAAAGCCATTATTAGTACAGCAAATTGCAAACTGCTGTGTCCTCGTTTATATACAGCATTTGGGCTGGACAAGATTCCTCATCTCCTAACTCAGTCACAGACCCCTACCTGTCACCTGTCACCTCAGCTACTGACAAGACAAGGAAAACAATCAGGGGTGGGGGAACAAGTTGTTAAGGGAATTTACTTTAACACAGCCAGTGTTTATTGTTCAGACTATGATCAACATTGGAGATATAAGAAGAAAAAGGCAGTTGTGCCTTTGGGATATTAAAATACCACAAAATACGCACAGCTAGAAAGTGGGAAAAGTGTGAATGGTATAAGGATAAGAGAGAATGGAAGGCTGAACTGTGGAAACACAAAGATAAGCGTTAAAAAAATGAGACCCAGTATTCAATGAATTTTAGCTCAGAGGAGATCGGGTGTGTTCAGGGTGGTATGGACATAGACTTCAATGAATTTTAATGTTACACTATCAAGTATAAGATGTTTCATTCACGACATATATTAAGTATACTTTTCATTTTCAGAATACAATATCTATCTCATCAATGTTTCTGCTTTGAATTTACATTTAGTTTAATTCTCATATTTTCAATATTTCTTTTTGTATTTTCCAAATTTATCTTTTACTCTTTTTAAATAACCATTCACTTTGTATGTGTGTGCATGTGTGTCTGTTGTTTAGATATGCTTATTGTAAATACCATACTGTGAGACTTGCTTTCAAATATACAATCACATGCTCTTCAATACACAGGAATTTAGTTTATTTACAGTCATAAATAGTGAGGTGGTAAAGAACTTCCCAAACTGTACTGCTTAAAATTGTAGCCCCCACTGCTCCCTATAAAACACATTCATTATCTGGCTTTCCCTATTTTTATGGTGCCTATCACCTTAACATACTGTATCTTAGTTTCAAATTCAAGAAAAAACTATGTTCTCTTGTACCGTGTTTACAATACGAGTTATGTATTTTCTTGATTTTTTATAATAATTTTCTGATTTATTTTCTTTCCTTGGGTCTTTAGGATAACATTCCTTTCCTCTTGGCATATAGTTTTTTGGAGGTCACAGATTAATTTTTATGCACTCAAAGTCAATTGAAAAAGATTTATTCAACCCCAGTGCTGGCCAATAGTTACCCCAGTGCTGGCCCATAGTTAAAGGACACAGTATGTCCTAACCCTGTCTATTGCCTACATAGGGCAGCCAGATTGGCTCTCTGATAGTAGGGTGACAACCAAAGCCCACGTTTAATGTGAGGTCTGGTGGGATCCACTGAGCATAACTTAGCCTAAGGTTACATCTTCACCACCCCTCCCTGTGAAGTTTCTACATTGAAGAGTAGGATTCATTCTGTGGATTCCCTTTCCTAATTTGGAGAATGGAAAAATATTTATGGAATGTCCAGATGTCAGTGCTGCATTGAGAAGTATGGATGACAATGTTAAAAGCAGCCAAACAGCTCCAAACCCCTCAAAGTATAATTTCCATCTCCAAGGAACCCACACTTCCCATGAGGAAAATATCATCCAGCACGCAGTATCCCAGGATCTCTCTATCTCAGTATGCTTGTGAGATGATTGGGGAAAAGACTAAATGGCCCTGTATGGCACACACTGCTGCCTGCTCCCTTCCGTCCCTGGTCTGTTGTGAGCCTGACCTAGGCTTCTAAATGGATACGGAGAGTTGCTTAGGAAATTACTCGGGGGGAAGAAGAGAGAATGTATCCTTGACTCTGGTCAGTGCTGATTTGGGTCCAAAATAAGGAAGAGATGGTGTGGGGTCCTGGGTGCTCTTTGGTTTTAGGGAACAAACACAATATAGAATGATACTTTTCACACTCAACCTTACTGCTTTCACAAGACATTGCATCTAATGTGTTTGCTTACATTACTCTTTTTAGACATTTCCCCTGGTATTCTGAAGACTTACTAAGACGGTTATGAGGTACTGTACTGCTGAGAGGCCTGCCAACAGGATTGTATGGTCTCCTTATGTGCCCACGTGGAGCCCTATTGTTAGACTAATAACCCATCATTAAGCCTTCCTGGCTCCAGTTTTTCCCCCACTAAACCAGAAAAACCTCAGACCATCTTAACTACCAGTACCATTTTCATTTTCATTCTCCAATGACTAACAAAATAGCTTGAAGTACTTCATCATTTACTACCATTTCTTTCAAATCTTGGGTCTTCCTTGTTGTTAAAACTTGCCATCATCTGGGAGAGTCTTATCATGTTTTCACCAGAATCAGCCTTCTAGGAGAGGAGCCTCCTTATAGCACTTCAGCCATTTCCCCTGTACTGCGTTAGCTCCTTGCTCTCATTTGATGAGTCCTTTCTGGAACAGTCTCACTGCCCTCTTAAAACCCACCATCTTTTAATACTGACTAATTCCACCCACCTCCTCTACGTAGCATTCCTTTAATTATTTTTGCATTATTTTCTGTACCCGATAAACATTTAATTACATGTTTTTTTGTTCTCTGAGTGTTCCAGGCTCTCTGTCCAATGTAAAATTAAGTCACAGAGCATAGAATTTGAGAATGATTTTAAGTTGATTTTATATTTAATTCTCTGAATGCTTAGCTTTTGTGATAAGTAGGCATATTTTACTTAATAAAATCAGAGATCACATCCCGTTATTTCCTCTGAGTTCCCATGCTAAGTTGTATTTTTATATGTCACATGTTGGAACATTCTTTTCTGAACAAATAAAGGCTAATACATAGCAGAATAAAAATCAGAAGAATTAGGAACAAGAAAGGATGAGCATGAACAGAAAGTTTTATTTTAGCATGGATTTTTCTTTCTCTTGAAATGGCCTAAATTTCTGAAAGCATATATTCAACTGATCATCAGGTATTCTTGAAGCACCAAATCATCCCATTCAAATTTGAAATTTAAGACAACATAATTAAAAGCATAGAAATAACTGGGTTGTCTGACATGCAACTACCTAACAAGATTCAGTAGCCAAGTACCTATACAGAAACCTCTGACTCTAGCAAATTTTATATCAAATTATCCAGAAAAATGAGAGGCTATCAAAAGAGAACAATGCTTTATGGATACAATTAAAATTTCAATATAAAATATGCTGTTGGGATCCTGTAATTCTGTGCCAAAATATCAAGAGCTCCTTTGAACAGCTGGGCTAGACAAAATATAGTACTTCACTCCAGTGAAGTTCCTGGTCTAGCAGCTGGCAACTTGTTTGGCTACATGTTGACATAAACAGGGGCTCGGGTAATTTCTCAGTTTCTCTGCTGAGATAACTCTAGGATATTTTGTCATCACTCTTGATACTTTCATTATAACAGATATACCAGAAAACACACAGGTACAGGATTGCATAGCTCAGTACTGAGAAAACATCCACATTAAATAACACTTTTCTCAGAAAATCAGTTATTCCTATATGCAAATAATTATGATAATGTTAATTTCTATAAATGTTAAATAAATAAATACTTACTTGCATAGCAATCCTCTTCAATGATGCATGTTTCTGGACCTCAGCAATGTCACCAACTGCTAAACCAATCTAAAGTATGACACCAAATTTAACCATGACATTGTAATTGTTCACTTAAAAATACACTTAAGGTTTTATTTGGTCTTCTATAACAAAATATCTTAAACTGAGTAATTCACATACAGCATAAATTTATTGTTCACAGTTCTAGAGGCCAGAAAGTCTGAAATGAAGGCAATGGGACACTCACTGTCTGATGAGGGTCCATTCCTCAGAGTGTCTTCTGAGTTCTCACATGGTAGGAGCCAGAAAGGATCTAAGAAGTTCCTTCATGTCTTTTTTATACAGACACAAATCTTATTCATAAAGGCTTATGGTTTAATCATCTCTCAAAGACTTCACCTTCTAATACTATCACATTGGTGATTAGGTATCCATGAGTAAATTTTGGAGAGATGTAAACATTCAACCACAGCAAGAGCTTTCTGGCCAAAGTGGAGGAGTAGACATGTGGTCTACTAGTATTAGCTGTGTAATATTTGCTAATGCAATGTACAGAAAACTGCAAAGCCTACATAATTTTGTTGAATGAATGAACACTGAGAAAATATATTAGGGAAATTTCAGACTAGCAGAGGCTTTATTTGGCAGTATTATGGCTTTTGGTATTTTGTTTTTCAATCCCAGGATTGAACCCAGAGCCTCCTCACTAGGCTACATCCCCAGCCCTTTTTGTTTTTTAAAATTTTTATTTCAATTATTTCAAACCAGGGTCTCACTGAGTCACTGATTTTCCCAGTCTGGGTTGGAATTTGAGATTCTCCTGCCTTAGTCTTCAGAATTCTGGGATTACAGGCATGTGCTACCACACCTAGCTTTTGGTTTTTAATTGACAAGCCTTTAGATGGAGGTTCTCTCCAAGTCACAAGAGACCCCAACAAAGCCAATTATCTCCTACTTGCTGCTTCACACACAAAGAAAAGTGTGTAGAAATGATGCATAAATGGATCAAAAAAATCCTTATGGTACCACTTAGGGCTCTGGCACTGTGATCCACTTCTGCCTGATCAGCCAAAATGGTCTTGGTTTGATAAAAGGCTCTAGAAATTCCCAAGTGGAAAGGTATGCTCACATCTACCTTTGACCTGCTTAGGTAAAATGTTTGCATGACAGACTGTTCCCTGCTTAAATATTTAATCAGTGAGAAATTCAAAGGTGCAGGCAGTTCCCTCAGTAAAGGTTTTTGCCTACTCTCTGACCCCATCTCCAACCCCAAAGCAGCCTGTACTTTCATCTTTATTGTCTTACTCTGCTTCCCAGTTCTTCACAGCATTTTACTCCCATTACACTGTGCTATATATTTATTTGTTTATTACCTTATTTCCTGAGTAGTTCATAATCATGTAAGCACCAGGCATTGATCTGTTTTCTTCACTTTTTCCAAGAGCTGGTAACAATGCTTAGCAATTAGTAGGCTCTTGACAAGTTTTTGTGAAGTGAATATATTTTTGTGCTCCCTGAGCCTCTTGATATGTCTGGCATACCCTAGACTCTACATAAATGTTGAGTGAATGGATTTTGTAGTAGCTCTTTCTCTGCTGATATTACTTGGATGCTAAATGTCCCCCAAAGGGAACCAGTGTGTAAAGTACTGGTGCCCAGGGTGGCAATATATGGGAGATATTGTAGAACTTTAAGAGATGTGGCCTTATAGGAAGACCTTAGGTCATTAGGGATGCCCATGAAAGGAATTCTGTGACACTGTCCATCTTCTCTCTCTCTGCTCCAGTTTAAGATGTGGTTATTTTGTTCCTGAAGGTACAAAATGATGTGTACCACCATCTTCTGTCCTGGCCAGAACTGAGCTGATATAGACACAGGGCTTCTGAATCTCCAAAACTGTGAGCTAAATAAAACTTCTCTAAGTTATTTGCCTCAGATATTTTGCTTCATTGACATGAACCTGACTAACACACCTGCCCTCCCCAACAGAGGGACATAAAAGAAACTAAGAATAATTATCATTACTAAATGTCCCAGATGATCAACAAATAGAAAATACCAGAATAAATTACTTACAAGTAAATTCATTAGGACAATTGGGACAAACATTGTGAAGGCAATAAGTTGTGCAAAAGATAGAATTGGATATGCCAGTTCATTTTTCAAAAAAGGTTCAAGGTATGCAACTCGATAATTGACATCTCCTAGCATCATGGTGAAGGTCTGGATTAAGGAAAGCAACGGTGAGCTAAAGGGATCCTGAGAAAAGACAGAAAGGTAAAAATGAAATGCAAAATATATATAATGAAGAGTATGTCTCCTGGAGAGTAAAATGATAAAAATTATATGAGAATACTTTTAAGAAGTCATGAGCATGTAGCTACTGCAATGCAGTCAAAAATATTAATGAACTATAGTAAACTCATGAAAAAGATCTTTTATGTAGATACAAGTTTGTGAATTATCTATACATTTTTGACAGTAGAGAAAATCTAATATCTGTCCTTTTTTGCAATAGAAATCATTTGAAAACTATGATATAAAAAACTAAATTATTCCAATATTCTTGTCATTATTAATTCTCTAAGTCACTCAGATTTAAGCATAAATATGTATTTCCAATATTCAGAGTGATGAAATCAATAACAGATGGTACTGCCTTACCTGTTCATTTAGAAGGACATAAAAGCTGAGTCCAAAAGCCAAAAGAAGGAAGATAAATACTCCTGCAGACCTCAACAAAGTTTTGAAAATTACCTCCAACATAACAATGAAAATTCCACAATTTTCAAACCTAGAGAAATTAAAAGTAAAACATTTACTTACTTGTGTGGTCAACATGTATTTTATTAAGTGACAAAATTTATCATTCATTAAGTCTGGTACCAGGTTTCATAAATGAGATAATTGAGACATTATTTGTTTACAAGACATGAAATTCATGAATAATCAAGTTATCCTTTCAAACTGTTCATCAAACTGCTTATTTCCTTTCTTGTTAATATTTATCTTTCATCATTTTACCACTTGATTGTTGGATATTATTTTAACAAAAATAAGACATAAAAAACCATAATTTCCCATGCCAAAGGAAATGATAACAAATGCTCTATAAAGGAATTAGAGAGATAAATTGTGTGAGACATCAAGTAGAGATTGATAAGTTATGTTCCTGAGGCCCTTATAATAGGACATACAACACATGATCTACGTTCTTCCATCCTCATGAACTTTTTTGTTTCTTCCCCCTGCCTAACAGCCCTAAATTGTAAATTGTTTGGACAAAGAGTAGGTATGTTATCTGGCCATCAGGTTGTACTCTTTCTTTGTTATGGCTTCTGTCTAGGCATCCCCTCAAAGCTCCATGCAATCATAGGTGGGGCCTTTTCAGAGGCTGGATCTAGATTGTATGACATTGGGATTGATTCATGATGCAGTGCTAGGACTAAGGGTGCTAGTATTAAAGATGAGAGTGCCACCTGCCCTAAAGGCAGGTAGCCTAGATACAATATAAGGGACAGAAAGAGGCTTGTTGCTGGTAGCTCACTTGTGTGGTGTCTTCTGCCTCTGTCTTCTGCCCACCATGGACTGTTTCTCCTCTGTGATGCCCTTTTGCTTTTCCACTTTGCCTTGTAGCTGACTGACTATGGGCTGAAACCTCTAGGAACTGTGAGCCAAAGTAAAACCTTTCCTCCCTTCACTTGTGTGTGTTGGGTATTTTGTCTCAGCAATGAAAAGCATAACTAAGACATCCTTCACCAAAGGCAATTTGTTAAAAGAAGGAATCATAAGATTTTAAAACTGTCACTACTCAATATGTATATGAGTCAAAACATCAAATTATATTTGATAAATATGGACAACTATTGTGGGTTTATCAAAAAATAAAATAAAAATTTTAAACAGCTGAAAAGTACTCCAGAGTTGTCTAGTAATTCACAAAGTCACTGATAGTGACCAAGCAAAGGGAGTAGCAATGTATGAGCCTCAGCTGAATTCCTTTTACTTCTGGACCACCACTCTTTCCAGTATACCATGTCCTCTCCAAGGGACCAGGCTCTGCTCAACATCACTGTGTTCATGAAACAACAGTGCAGATGAAACAATTGGAAAAGTATGATCCTTGGTGTCAGAAGACTTGGGTAAATACCTATGTCTTGGTTTTCTAGCTGAGATCTTTAGCCAGTTATTTGACTTGGTGCTTCAGCTTCTTTGGTACAAGGAAAGTAATAACATTTACTTCTTGTTATTAAAAGATTATGTGAAATAACACTTAACAGTAATTGTGAGAGGTAGGAGAACTTAGCTTGTCTTCCCTCTCTTGAATTAGATTCTTTGGGCTTATGTTTACTTTTGTTTTTATACTACTTCCATTCTTGATACTACTTATCGCTTCATTTTAAGTGTGTTAACTCAAAGTAAATGCTTATCAAATAATGTCAGATAAAACAAGAAGAGGAAACATTTCCCTTTCATTTAATTTCTACATTTAATCTATATTTGCCCAAACAAGGGGGCTTTGACCTAAGCAGATTGGGCAGTGAGGGGACATGGCAATGTTTGAGTACATTTTGATTGTCACAACAAACATCCAGAAGAGAGAAGCCACGGATGTGCCAAACAGTACGATCCAAAAGATGGCACCCTCCCCACACCCCCACATACACATACAAAGCTGCACCACATTTTCAACAGTGCTGAGGTTGAGAAACACTGGTCTACATTTTTGTTTTTGAACTCCAGAAACTCCCTCCCTTTAACAACCGAGAAGAGGAATAAAACAGTTCTAAATTCATGAAATTTATAGTAGTTTTTCTTCTGATACTAAAAATGTTTATGGGTTATAGAAATCATTCAGTCTAGTTTTACCTCTGAAGATACATTAAGAAGTTCATCCAATAGAAGAATATCGCAATCGCTCCACACTGCCATTGCACATATGCTGGTATGTTAACAAACAAGGGCAGCACAAAAATGATGCTTTTTGTGTAGATAATCCATTCCAAAACATTATTATAGTCCAAAAAGTAATTCTTTTTCTGGAATTAAAAAGAAGAGAGGATTGTCACATATAGATATCTGGCATTTTGTGGATGGTTATACGTGTATATGTTGAGGACCAGTGAGCCATCTCCTGCTATCCTGGGTTGACTTAAGGGTACCTGGTGTATGGATCAGTGATGGAGATGGCTTAGTCATAGGCCAATCTGGTGTTATGGAAGTCTGATGTTCAAGGAAATGCTACATGTTTTTGACCTTTTCCTGTGAGTCTTCTCCATCTTAAGGAAATGTCTAAGGGACTGTAAGTTGGTTTAGAAATTCCTGAGATCTTTCAGCCAATATAATGACATGCATGTAGATCTCCATACATCAGAACTAAAGCTGCCTCTAAAGAAGTTTGAAACCTGTGCTGAGACTTAATCAGGATGTGTAAATAAATCATGATGCTATTCTTAAAGATTTCATGTTTTGGACATTAACTTTCTCACTTGTAAAATATTTAAGTATCAATAAGAGAATGTGGATATCAAGTCTGGTGGAGAATTCACATAACTTCGTAGTTCAATTTAAACTATAATCTGCAGTTTTAATTTCAGGAAAGTGAATAAAAGATAATAGGAGAAACTGAATAGTATGCCCTAAAATCATTTAAGGTAAAATAGAAAATAAAGTTTAACTGTTAGAACTGTGAAAATTTACTTAAATATATGTATGACAGTACTCATAATGTATAATAAAAAGCATTTTATCAACTTTTAAATACAAATATCCACATGCTTGCATGATGTAACAAAGGAAAATTTCAGAGAATGAGGTGTTATATAAGAAGTATGTGATTTAAAAGTAATATTCACAAAAATACATAAAAATGAATAATAAGACTTTAAACCTTTATTAGAAATAAAGGAACTATGTCATTTATCCACCAAAGCAAGGGCCTGCTGATAATTTCTATAATTTTTAGGTCTGATATGAACTTGTTTCACCCTATCAGGAAATGGAGTATAAAATAAAAATTTATGGCATAAAAAGTTTCCAAAATTTATTATATCTTAGAATTTTACCCAATAAAAAATAGCATTCCTTTTAGAGAAAGAATTCAATGAAAGACTCATTTGAAATGGAATCCTGAGCCTAAGTTTTTAAAATAAATATTTATGTTTAAAATTATCAAATTCAAAATCCATGTTAACAAAATATTAAAAATTAAAAGACCTAGAAAACTGATTTCTAATGATCTTTTGTAGCCAGACAAATCCATCTGGACCAGTAAAAGTGGAATGGCTCTTTTTCAGATATATTGAACAGTTGGATGTACCTAAAAATCATCTGATTTCTATATTCTGAAGTTTATGCTTGCTGTTTTCAATCTATATCTTACTCACCCATGTAATTTTATTATAACAAATATGTCAAGGAATTGTTTATCAACTAATATAGTATTTACATCTTTATAGATACAAAGTACATTGTGTACCTGCTGGAAAATTTGGACCACTTCTTTGCAATATCCAAATATACTTGATAAAAAAACTAAAATCATACAAACTTTTATTGGATATGAATTCTGAAACAACAAAAAATGAAGACAAGTAGTTATGAAAAAATATAAAATGGCAATAGCAGTTTCATAATTTCTCACTATTAAATATTTTTCTTTTGTTTTATTTCTATATATTAGCCAAATTTTAGTTAAATGGAAAATCATTGTGGTGTAAATATTCATCTCATCTAGTAGGGATGATATATGATCATCTTTATTAAGAAAGATTCAAAATTACTAATTGATATTAAGGAAATATAAAATCTATAGACCTATATAATTTTTTAATTGTGGCACAAAATACACATAATATAAAACTTGCCAATCTAAAAGCTTTACACTATACATGTGCATTTGCATTTTAAAACCTACAGTTCAATGGCATTAAGTACATTCTCAAAGTGAATCCATTATCACCCCTATTTAGTTCCATAGCTTTTTCATCTTTCCAAATGGAAACTCCATATCACTAAGTAACTCTCCCCATTTTCTGCTCCTCATAGTACCTGGCAACCACAAATCTGCTTCATGTAGACATACATATTCTAAACTGTTACATTTCAGAATTTGAGCTAGCTTATACTTGCCATTTAAAAAAATTAGTTGAAAATTCATTCATTGAGTTATTCACTTTTATTTCCTCTTATTCCACAAAGGAGTTTAGAAAAAGTTAAGTTCTACAGGCTGTTTATAATAATCAAAGTCCTGCTATTTCAGTTTTATTATGGGCTCAGTACCCTTAAGGAAAAACACATTTTAAATAATCTTTTTTCAAGTTGAAATTTAAGATACCGTAGTGTCTAATATTTCCAAATGATCATGAGTTTCATTGATGATTCCCGTTGAGTTGAAAGCGGTTCCTGGCTTTATATTAATAACAAGAAGGGTCATGGGTATGAGACCAAGACAGTAAGATCCCAGGTTCATCATATGAGCTCTGAATCCATAGGCACACCTACAGAACCATAAGAAAACCATATCTGAGTCCTTTCAAACAGAAATATGTACTCACAATTCCAGTATAGAAAGTAATTATTATAATCTGTTTCAGAAGTCCGTTGGTAAATGCACCAAATTTTACAACCAAAAATTCTAATTTACATTTTCAATTCTCAGAAAAGGAATCTCAACTTCTTACCAAATCATGACTAAAATTTCACCAATTAAGGGAAGAGGGGAGACTTCAGTCCTTAAGTTTCAAGTGCAATTTGGCTGCTTTTCCCTAGAACACACTTCTCACTTCACTGTCCACTAAACTGCAGGATCTACCCAGCACACTTCCTTATGTCTTAGATAACATTTCCTCCGATCCCTTAAATCATTCATTTTGCATCAAAAATAATACCAATTTTAACGTCAAGCAACTTTAAGGTCAAAATTTACCCTTGCCTTGTATTTCTTTTTCAAAGTACAGAACTTTAATAAAATTTAAAACATTAATATCCCTTTAAAACATAATTGTTTAGAAGACTTCTAATAGATTTAATGAGAACCTCATTTAAAAAAATATTACCAGGTACCCACCATTTCATAAGTAAATATTCTTTACACACAGGATGGTTGAGAAGCTCTATGCGACTATGTTGTACCATGACCTGAGAAATAAGGAAGGAACAATAAAACATAATTGTATTAAATAATTAAACTAAGCTTTTGGTTTTCTGCTTTTATAACTTTATTTTTATATTATAAAAGTAACATTTGTTTATCTTAGAAGATTTGAAAAATCAAAAAGTATATCCAAAAAATTTTAAAAGCACAGAACTGTTTTACGCAGGTACAATTGTATGATGCAGTGTGTCTCTTTTGATCTCTGATTAGCTGAGATGGCATAAGGCTTTTTCATCTTACACAGGGTTATAACAAGAAAAGACATCAAGAATAAATTAGCAAGGCCATACCTTCGCTCTGCTTGAAGAGACGTAGTCTTATTTTTCTAGTACAGTACACATAAACAGTAGTTAAAATAATCTGCAGATTTTGAATTTTCATGAGCTATTAAGAACTATTAATATGCATTTAAAATTTACTTTTTAATCATTCAATGAACATGTAGAGAAACTGATGTCAGCAAGATGACAGAGTAGGCGGCCTCTGAGCCTCCCTCCTACACTGACCAACAATGATCCATGGCCATTGCCTTTGAGAGCTATCCAGAACCCAGGCAGGAGGTTCTGCGCCTCAGCTGCCCCATAGTCAAGAAGAGTTATATGAATCACTCATGGCAGTTAAGTGCCACAGTCTTTTCTTCTGCACAGCACAGTGGTTTTGGAAGAAAACTCCAACTCCTGGCTTCTCTCTTGGGAGAGAAAGAGAAGGAATATATGTCTGATGTTCTGACTTTTAAGGGAGCTTCATAAGGGAATGATTTCTATTTTGTCTGAATTTAAGAACTGACAAAGCAGGCACCAGGAAAGGCCTACTGAGAACAGAGCAGATCACCAGGTTCCAAGTCTTGGGAAATTCTGATCTGCTCTGGATGTTTAAAGCCTGCTTCAGATTGGGTTAGTTTAGCCAGAAGAATCTGAGAGCCTCTCAAAGGATAGAGTTTACCTTACAGTCCAGCCCCTGGTTGAACTTGAAAGCTGTGGTCATTCTGCTGTGGTTTACACTGGAGGAAATCCTTGAATGTGTAAAGTAGGTACTGGACAGAGATGGGGGACAAATGTTTCCTGCGTTGTATGATTTATGTGATTCTGAATTGAATCAGGTCTTACATGACTATTAGCACCGAAGTGTAAAACTTCAAGAGGATGAATTTACAGCAATGGTAAAAAGTGATTGTTCTATTAAAAAAATAAAGGGTTAGGCCACATGGCAGGCATAGAGAATGAATTATAAAACTACAATTCTTGCCAGGTGCCTTCCATTTCCATCAATTATGGAATTACTTTATCAAACTACCTGGATAATAAAAACACTACACTTACATTCAGGATTGAAAGAGGTTCATATTGAACCTCTTGTCCAGGTGTTAATTTTTGGGTTAATTCCAAAGGACACTGAAGATATCTGAAACTGTATTCAATCTGTAGAAGACATAATTGTTTTTAAATTACAGTTAGTGTACAATAGACTCCAGAAGTAGTTCTTCAGAAACAAAATATACAAGCTTATAGGGCTGCTGAAAATTAACTAACTCAAAGTTAAGTCATTTAAAGAAAAGGAAATTAAATTATTGCATATTAATTTAAAAAATAAATATTCTAGAAAGTCATTACTTTGTTGCTTTGAAACTCATAGTCATGGAAATAGAGGGATTCTCAAGCTCTTTCAGATCGCTTAGACTTTCATTCTTCAGGTAAAACTACAAACGAAAATATAAAGCCTAGAAATAACAGCAAATTATGCTATTAGAAATAAATACTTCAGGAAAATGAGGATGTAAGAAAAAAAATTCTCTCACAAGTAGATAATACAATTATACAACAAATGAAACTTGTTCTTACCATCTACAATAGATCATAAATCTATTATATCACTATTTTAACATTCTAAGAATTTTAATAAAATAAATTCAAATTATTATGATAAAACAACTTACATGGTAGTCTGGGCAGGATTTGTCCTCTGTGGAAGGTATCATGCAGAAATCTAAAAGAATCTTTGAGAAAGAAAAAGCAGCTGAGGAACACTCAAGGAAATAAATCATATTGGGGCAGCAGCAGACTATATATAAGAAAGGATTTTACTCTATTTCTAGAACAACACAAAATGTTCCCCTTCCCTTTCTTTGTCCTCCATACTTTAAGGGTAAGTTATAATGCATGTGATTCAGGGACAAAGTTCCACAAATACCTCTTTCTGCATGTTTCTGAAATGTCAGATAATTCAAAATATACCATGTGCTTGAGAATGAAATTGTACTCTAACTTTGTGTTTACTAAACTTTGGTAGGAGATACTCCATGGATTTTTTTGCCTAAGATTGTATGTCTTTGTTGGCTTGTAGAGAATATATAGATTACTGAGTATTCCTTTGCTTGGTATCTAAAATAGTAACAATTTATTTTCACTAATTGAGATCTTTCATCCTAGCCCTGAGGTCCTCCTTTTGCTTCAGGCTCATCTCTATTGTTCCAGTCCAAGATACTGTGTTTATTTCTGTACCTATTTGCTGAGCAACACTGAGAATATATATCCAGAGGGGAGTGGGAAGAATAATGGAGAATAGATGTTGAAACAAGAAATAGTTAAATTGGAAACTTAGCTCTAGAAACTTAACTCAAGGAAAAAGCACTGATGGGATAATTACAGCCACCTTTCTGGTTTGTGGTGACATACTTTTGTGGCTCAAACTCATGATCCTGAGAAAAGAATTTATTGCTTGGCCTGCCTGCCCTCTTTTAACCAGGTATACACAAGGTCCCAGATGGCCCCATCTGTGCATCCTGGAACTTCTGGGGCAGTCAGCCAGGACTTGAAGGTAGAGGGTTGGACTACAGTGTAATGGGGAGATATAGGGGCCTGGCTGATGTCAGAGGAAATTTCGAGGAGGGCTCTGTTGCTAACCAAACTACAGTACTGTGTTATACTAGGCATTACAAAAAATAAAGGCAAAGCCACTCAGTGGTGTAGTTAAAGGTACAATCAGAGAGACGAGTCTGATTGTTATAGGTTGAGAACTTTGTAATAATCAGCACAGGAAAAATAAAGAGTAGACTGCCTCAAGGATTGGAGTGGGGGTTTGCAAAAGCAGCTTCAGAAATACTGCAATTTAAATGTGCAAGGTGTGGCTGAACTAAAACACTTCTAAGTTCCCAAGTTTTATTTAAAAATTGTAATTCAAAAATAATATAAAAGCCAGGTAAGGTGGCACATGTTGGTAGGCCCGATACTTTGGGAGGCCAAGGTGGGAGATTGTGAGTTGGAGCCCAGCCTGGGCAACTTTAGTGGAGCTTTGGTTCAAAATAAAAATTAAAAGAGAGTTTGGGGATGTAGCTCAATGCAAAAGCACTTGGTTAAATTCCCACTTTCCCCAAAAGAGTCATTATATAAAACTAAGCAGAAAATGCATAGTTGCATAAAGAAGGGGAAATATTATCCCATAACAATTCTTATTAATATTTTGGCCTAATTTCTTAAATTATTTCTATACTTTCCCCAAATAAATATTCCTATTATATATTTGTAAAATCTATTTAACATATAAAAATGCTACATGAAATATATAAATCTGTTTGTATTTCTGATTATTCAATAGAACAGATTCTTAGAAAGATAATTACTGAATAAGAAAGCCTGAGATAGTTTTCAACCCTAAATATTGATGCACCCCTTGATAAAATTTCTGCACCTGAAAATCTAATCTGGATGCCATTAAAGGATGGGACTAAGTCTTATTTCCACTATAGGCCATAAAGAAAAAAAGTACACATAAAGTAGTGCATAGTAAATTTTTACTGAAAAATAAAAACAGCTAATAGTAACTATATGAGAAGTATAAAGACAGTGGAGGGTATATATGTGTTAACCATGATTCTGAATACTATATATTTTGCAGATATTTTGGTGATCATTTTGGAAGATCTCTATATGCGTCATTGTTTTAGAGATAAAGAAAATTAATAATAATGCTCAGAGAGTACAGTGTCTTGCCTAAAGCTGCACAACAAGCAGGAGAGCCAAGGTTCAATCCCTAGGCCTTCAAGCTGCACATTCAGCCCTCTCTCCTCTGTGTCTCTATGTCTTATTGCCTCCTTCAGAATTTGAATATATTTTTCCCTTTCAATGACATTTAAAGTCATTCTGCTTTTCTCTGTTATTCTACGTCTACCCTAATCTTCAAATCTCAACCAGGAGGTCTTTTATTGGCACCCTTTAACACTCATATATTCAATAGTCTGTGTGTGTTTGTGTTGTAGTGAGTGTCCAGTCATGTTTTCATTTTGTTTAATTTGGTACAGGGAGTTACATGTTCAAATGCCCGGGAGACCAAGCAACTGATGTAAATGAATGAAACAAACCAGGCATAAGAGTTCTCTCCCTTTATTTTTAGACAATAGCTCTCCATGGGCTGGCTTTTATCTTCATAGTATAGATGGAGGCAACTATTGAAAATATCTCTGTGCTACAAGGAAAGCCATTGTATTAAAACAAAAATACACAACAAACTTTGGCATTAGAGCTGAGTACACAGAAGGGGAAGGTTGGGTGTACTAGTAGGAGAGCCCTGTCCCATACAAAGAAGCAGTTATTGCTCAGCCCAGCAATTCCTGACTGTGTGAAGTCAGTCCCAGACATCAGATTTTCTGGTTTTTATAGGAACCCAGTTATTTGGATTCTTAAGGAAGGTATCTTGGTCGTAAATATTAGCAACCGGTGCTAATCTAAACAGCAATAATATGCACACGAAACAACATATCTAGCACTCTTATTCAGTCTATGAGTACCACTTTGTAGTCTGTGCTCTAGACTTGGACTGTTTGAAGAAAAAAATATCTTTAACTGTATTTCCCTGTGTTACACATAACCAATGGGATTCTTTAATCCAAGTAAATCCTCATTAAACACTTATTGGCTACCATCCCTTGTAGTCTCTCAAAACCCAGAAACTGTATTTAAATATAAAATGTACTACTATTAAACTGCAATTACAAAAATAAATCCCCACACCATATTATATGCCAAATGTTATCATTTGGGTCTAGATGGTTCCCCTATCCCCAAGCCTCATGTGGTCATAGGATTGATCCAGAGTGTGTGAAGCTGGAATTGATTCATGGTGCAATGCTAGGCTCGAGGGCACTAGGATTAAGGGTGTGAGTGCTACCTGCCCTCAGTAGTCTATATAAGATAAAAGGGGCAGGAAGACACCAGTAATTCCCTCCTTACCTTTGCTGCCTTGTGTGTGCCATGTTGTTTCTGCTCTGCCATGCCTCTTTGTTGTCCCTGCCTTGGTGTTGGCTGATTATGGACTGAAACCTCTCCAAACTGTAAGCCAAATAAATCCCTTCCCCTTTAACTTTGAGTTCTGGCATTTTGTCTCAGCAATGAGAGAAACATAACTAACACACCAAACATTTATCCACAGAAGTTCTGTTTGCAGAACTTACTTTCATGCATTCAGGGAGGTATTCTATCATTTCCATGATTGGACATCTATTGCTTGGAGAACAATGAGTAAAAACCTTAAGACATTCATCCCATCTGTAAAAATAAGACAAACAGAAGACTTGCACAGATGGTGAAACTCAAGATTATACCTTTAGGAGAAACTTAAATTTAGGTTAATTCTTGAAATATAATGTTCAGCCATTGGTTCCAATGTAGCCAATATGTGAACCAAGATTAACTCATTGATTGGATCCTTGTTCATTAATAGAAATTAGGAATGTTGGGCTGGGGATTTAGCTCAGTTGTTCTGCCTCCTGCCTTGCAAGCGTAAGGACCCGAGCTCGATCCCCAGTACCAAAAAAGAAAAAAAAAATTAGGAATGTGGGAAATTACAGAATGGTTGTAATAATCATTATTTTATTTCTTTAAATGCTTTCCAAGGAAGGCATGTCCTTATCTTTTTTTTCTCCTAAAGTCATGAAGTGGTTAAGTACTTTTAGAGCTGATCATGTTGAGTAAAGACACTCAAATTCACATATATACATCAGGAAGTTGGTACTAGTCCCATATTTAATAGTTAATTCATATATATCTATATATATTATGTATTTAGTTAAACTATGAAATAGTATGTGTCTAGTACATAACTCAACAAAACAAGGAGCATAAAAAGCCTATTTACCTTTAGATCTTATCTGTGTGATAGGAGTCTGGTTCTAATAACAACCCAAATAATTTTTCTCTCATCCCTAATCAGTCTGGAATTTTTTTTTTTTTTTTTTTTTTTTTGTTACTGGGGATCAAACTCCAGCCCTTGCGCTTGGGCCCCAGGCAGTGAAACCACTGAGTTAAATCCCCAGCCCAGTCTGGAATATTATTAACAGAAGACTTCTGATTATATACTTTCATTGACTGGTGATTCAAAGGAAACAAGAGATTATTGAGACTACTCATGCTCAAAACACAAGCTAGATCTGCATTGAATATGAAGTTGCTTACTGGTACCCATTCCTGGGTGACACCAGGGTCCTTGTACATATCTGTCTATAATGATATAGAAAAGTTATGTTTGATATATGGAAAACACTACCTTGTACAATAAATCAATAAAACTTGTTAAAGTATGTTTAAAAACCTAGAACCATAGAACAGCATGGGCTAAGGGAAATTTCACTGTATGGCACTATAATAGGAAGTACTGTCACCAACATCCAGGTTTGGAGTTTTTGTGGCAAAAGTGTGTCAGACAACAGAATTTGCTTGACAGCAATTGTAGTGCCAGACCCTTTATACATCTGGGTCCCTGGAGTCTCAAAAGAGGGCTTTTGAGAGGTGGAATTATGCTCATGTATTTATTTGTTTATTTATTTTGAAATGAAAATTGCAGATCAGAAAATGCAGCAATGTGCCTGTTGCCACCCAAAAGGTGTATTAAAATATATAAACAACTGACCTTTTAATATGTTGATTAAAGGCTGAAACAATTATTTTTCTTTTTTGTTTCCTCAGGATATGAATCATCCTGATATCAGAGGACACTAAATAACAGTGGACAGGAGGAGCGTACCTTTTGTTCCTGATGGTGGTAAGAACCACCTCCTTCCTCTTATTGTGGAGCGCGATGTGCAGAAAGGAGGCCCGTTGTTTGTTCAAAACTATGTCTGCATCATAGTTCAGAAGAAGTGCAACAGCTTTGGCATGCCCTTCTCTTGCAGCAAAGTGGAGAGCAGTGTTCTTTTAGATAAAACAGAACACAGAAAAAGGAGTAGCAATGTTTAATTTTACTCTGGCCACTCTATTGTTTTATTGTTGAATTGCTTAAAGGAAATAATCAACAAAGCTAACTATTTAATATAAAAATACATAAATTTAAAACTGGTCTTCAGAATCAAAGTTTGAAATAATGAGTGCATCATTCAGATGTATGTGTGTGAATTTCCATGGTTTTTTGTATTGCTTTCACAAGGATTATGCTAAAAGAACAAAGGACAAACTTTCAGGATAAGTAGATTGCAGGGAACACAGAAAAAAAATTATTTCTGGGAGATTTATCATGTAGTAGAGCTGTGGTTTCAAGATTTGAGCTTTAACAAACATAAATTTCTTTAAACCAGAGCTTGCTATAATACTGCAATTTTTTGTCTTGTCAAAAAAGACATTTAAAAAAAGTCTTTCTCCATTATTTCATGAATAAATACACATTTCAATACTGGAAGGCTGTAATAGCACAGTAAAGGACAATATGCTTCAAAGTGATATACTTAACTTTATGAACACTTACCCCCCTCCCTTAAGTTTTCTGAGTTTACTAGGGAGTGGTGTAAACTTTGTCATCAAATTGCAATGGCCCTGGGCAGTCTCTGTAACACTGAAGGGGTGGCTTCCACATGAACCCATCTTTTAGTATTCTTTATTTCTGCCACCCTTTACTCATTCCTCACTCTAAGAGCCTTTGATTAAAAAATAAAAGTCGAGAATAGGGTAAGAAAGGGAAAAGGGTGGTTGGGAAGAAGGCTTTTGTCCTGCAATTTTGAAAATTTCTTCTACAACAAGATCTTGATTTTGTAAGAGGAATGCAGTACATACCCCTTCTTCATCTAGCCGATCTGTACACTTCAAATTAGTATCGAGAATGACCTTTATTGTCTGAGTGTACCCTCCCATGGAAGCGTGGTGCAGAGCAGTCCAGCCATTGTGGTCACTGTCAAGAATTAAGAAAAGACATGTGCATAAATACTTCAGATGAAGTGTAGGAACGGAGCTACCTCACTCATTATAGGTGGTTCTAATAGAGAATTGAGATCTACCAACCCAATATTTATAATAAAGACTTATTATATTAGTAACATTTTAAAAAATTAGACATAGAAAAAACTGACCCAATTTAATTTCAGCGCTAATGAGCAGCTGTCTTAAGATGCAAGAGTCACCTTTGCTACTTCAGTTATGATGAATGAAGCAACAACTGCTGACCTGGGTCCACTTGTGTCCTCTTTGTATGTCAGCTGATCAGTGACTCTTGCAAGCAGGAAGAGATTAAGTAAAGCATTCAATTCAAAACTGCAACACTGATATTTTGGCATTGATGCTCTGAGGATGACATGTGTCTTTGAACATTAGTCTAATGAGCTGTTGCTACTTACCACTTAGGAAAAGATTAGAAGAGAGATGATTGCTCTATATGTGTTTCTAAATTTTCTTTTTATGAAGACCTCATTTAATTATGGAACATATTTTATTATGCTTCCATATTATAACTATGGCTTGTTCCTTATATTAAATTTCCTTTAATTATAATGAAGTTTAGTTCACTTTTAATGTCTCCTTTTGTCACTTTTTATGTCCATTATTTGCCAGATTCAATTAAAAGTCCTATAAACTTACCTGATTTTGTGTTTGTGTGTCTATCCACATATACATACACAAACATAGTTTTATACCTATACAAGAAGATGGCAATATGAGAAATAAAATATGATGAAATGTATCTCAAAGGTTTTCAGAAGTACTCTGCCCAAAGCCTTTTTACTCTGTGATCCTCAAGAAGGTCTTCAACTCTATAAAATTCAAGTTTAATTTCTCAACTTGGAATAATACTGAATTCTCTTTTAATATTTAAGAAATTTGAACAATAAATAAGATGAATAAAAGTACTTAGTGGGACATAAAGTTAGATACCGTCATTAAAGATATAATAGAAAAGAAATTTGAAAATGGCTAATAAAAAATAATATAGAAGGCTTCATTCATGTATCCTCACCTGAGAAATAATGCACCTTTTTTCAGAAGAAGTTGAACTACTTTATCATGTCCATTTTTTGCTGCCAAGTGGAGAGGAGTCATTCCATGAAGGTCCCCTTCATTCAAGAGCCTAGTGTCACTTATGTCTTGTAGGAGTCTCTGACAGGTGTTGATACGCCCATAACTTGAAAATACATTTCATATTTTTCAAAGTAAATTTTAAACAAAAAAAAATATGGTCATATGTTATATACACTGACCCTTACCTGGCTGCAAAATGCAGGGGTGATTTCTTATCTTTGCTTTTGGAATGAATGGACACATTAAAACCAAGCAGGTTATTTACAGAGACAGGAACTCCCTGTTTACATGCATAATGTAGAGGAGTGCAACCATCATTGTCTTCGTCCATTACCAATGCCTTAATTTCTTGCATCTATGGGAACAAATGAGTATTCTGCATATAACATGGCTATTATGTGAATATATTTTTCAAAATATTCTGTAGAATAGTATTTTCCAACAAGGGTCAATATATATTTCTCGCGGGCAAAATCATAAACAACTTAAATGATTCTAGAGCAAAATAAATAAGGATTGAGTCTCACACTTTGTCTCTCTGTAATGTAAAGACTCAAAATGAACCTGCAAGTGGGAAAATATCTTAATATTTTTAATTCACCATTCTGTGAGCATATATGACCACTCTGCCCCCTCTCCTCACTTTTTCCCCAAATAACACTTAAAAAGCTTAATATGTTCTGTTAGGCAAAAGGGATTGGATGTTAAAATTTACTTTGCCTTTTGTGTGTACATTAAATTTTTTAAAAAGAATGACTATCTTAATCCAATTAATAAGTATATTTGGTGTAAAATATTCAAGTATATATGTGTTCTTGATTCTTTATTAAAGACAGTGATAATATGAAGATGTATTTATTATAATATGGCACGCTTTACATGCTCTGAACAGTCACTCAGTAACTATTTGCTTTTGTAATATAAGATACATATAAAGATAATGCTTTCACCTTATTATCAATGAGTCAACTATGTTGAGTAGTTTTTCTTAATTAATGATGCAGCGCTGCTAATTCATTCACAACCTGGGTTTTTCACTGATATATAATTCATAATGATCAAAACTAGACAAACTATGAGTGATTAAGTATGTATCCTTATTATATATGAGGATATAGAGCAACTTTCTGTAACTTTGAAAACTCAGTCCCAATGCAGTCATCATCATCATCATCACTATGTTTTAAAACACTTTTGAAACCCCAGAATCAGCCTTCATAACAATAAAAATCATAATGAAACTAGTTTAATCTCTGTTGTATACAACCTAGTTTAAGAAAATCCATACACATACATTACCTGCATAAACTCAGGTCTCAGACTTTTTAACCCATACGGTTGCTGCACAGTAAAATGTAAAAAATTACGTCCAAGATGATCTTTTATGTCTACTTTGGCACCTAAAAAGCACAATATAAATATAAATTCTACTTATTTATTTAAAATATGGTGCACACTGGATTTTCAACTTAAAATAGTCTAACAAAACTTTGCCAACCTTTAAGTATATTTAGATGAAACAACATATTTTAAAACAGGTTTGCCTTACTCTGTGCATGTGTGTGTCTGTGTGTGCACATGTGCATGTGTGTTTGTAAGAGGACAGAAAATACGCTGTGCATTGTCTTAATATATGAAGCTTTAACTTATAAAGCATAAAATAGAAATACAGAGCAATTAGACATGAAGAATGAAAATGACAGAAAAGAAAGAGATTTCTTTTTGTTATGATAGCACCAGATTAGTGTCTGAAATGGGGATAGTTACAGCATTTACATTACATAGGACTGACTCATTAGAAAAATTGATAAAATATTAAGCAAATGCCTGATGTATGACAATTATCTTAAAATGTTATGTATTATGTTTTGAAATTATCTTTTCAAATACTGCTCTCTTTTACTGAACTGAAAATTATTCTAGACATAGAAAGTTTACCTGACCCCATGCCTGGCACACAACAGATAGTTAATAAATGTTTATCTAACCTAATTGAATACTAGTTCCAGAGGTTTGGTTTGATCCTTCTTGGTACCTTTAGATAGTAGCAGATTTACAATATTCCAAGATGCAGAAGCAGTTGCTAATACAAGTGGAGAACGTCCTTCAGAATCGGTGATGTTGATATCTGCCCCCTAAAACAAAACAAGGCATTCAACAGAAAGCTTTTGAACAGATAAAGCAGGTTACATTGCAATCCCTAAGCAATTTCAATCTATTGGGACGGTGTCTAGATTATGGCCAGCACTAAAGCACATGACTTGAAATTTCAAGATGAGATCTGAAGTCAAATCTTGTTTCATAATTTCAACAATGCAGCCATTCCATATGTCAAGCTTTTAGTATACGTGCTCCCAAAGCCAGCACCCACATGCCAAGCTTTTGACTGACATCTGGATATCTATGTATCTATGTATGTATGTATCTATCTATGTATCTATGTATCTATCTATAAAATAGAAATATATACATATGTAAATATAAAATCCTCTGATCTAGAGCAGTAAGTTCAGTTCTTATTGCAATAAATCTTTTCTTTTCTTTTTTTGGTACTGGGGATCGAATTTAGGACCTTGTGATTGCGAGGCAGGCACAGCAAAACTGAGCTAAATCCCTGGCCAATAAATCTTTTCTAAACGCCTATTATTTTAAAAATCTTCCAAATTTATTGCACACATGATTTTAAAAACTTCACAAGAAACTGTTTATTAAAAAAAAAAACCTCTGTTTCATCTGAAATAGATAAACTAAAAAAACTGAATTTACTTAGGTAAGATTTTGGCCAAATATTTGAGAAAATTTATACTTAAAAGTCATTTATGTGATTTTTATGTGTTATGGTTATAATATCTGATATGATAAGAAAAAGGCCTTTGAAAATTTCAGGGACAGAATTCTATACTTTGGACAGGTTAATAGAAACAGTTTAACCTTGGATTGTGGCAATTTCCCTGTTCTTTCAAGATCCACTGAATGCAGTTGATGATGACTGCACCAGCCCCTTAGAAACCTGGTGGTGGGTGAGGGTCTGCCTTAGTTCTTTTGCCAGGTGAAGAGGTGGCTGCCTTGTCAGGCAACCAAGCATGGCATGAAGCTATGGTATCCAGTGAGGCTTTCCAAGTTTCTATTAAATACCATAATTTCAGTTGTTTTTGACAACATGCACAGGTTAAATACTACAAGTGGAACTATATTCATTGCTGATACATTGGGCTTAAATAAATATACTGTAAGTTCATCCATATATAGGACTTATGAAAATTTAACTCAAAAGCTAACTGATTTCACTTCTTAGAATGAGAAAGATCTCACTCATACTTTCATTTGCAATAAATCTTCAACAATAATTTTTAATTCCGTCATTTCTCTTGGTTTGAAAGTTGGTGCTGGAGCAGTGGTGTAGAAGCTTACGATGGAAGGTGAAGGTGATTTAGGCAGCCTGTCCTGCATCACCAGCCTAACACACCCAGTCCTGAAGAAGGGCACCAGAGCTGCGTAAGCCTTAGACTTCCCAGAGAACTGGTTCACAGGCCATCCAAAAAGCTTTCCTTGAAACAAACCCACAGACTCCTTTTACTAAAAAAGTTGACACAGGCATAGAAAAGTACACTTTTATATTTTGAACTTCATGGTGGTGAAGTTTGGCCAATATGCATTCACATGCAAAATGCTCTCAATTGCAAATATGTCAGCTGTCCTGAAACTTTTCTTTGTAGGTAAGCAAGAAATTACAATGTGGTTTATCGTTACAATGCCATACTATGTAATTATATGCTTTTTCTACTCTCAATAGTAGTATAATAAAATAAATCTGTAAGTTAAATAGTTACCACTGAAATTAAGTAGTCTGCTAGTTCATGGTGATCAAATAGTGAAGCTCTGCAAAATACAGAATTAAGGTAATATTGGTATAAATATATAAAATATAACTTTTATATTTACACATTTAATTAAATTAGACATTGAATCACATAATACAATGCTAAAGATTGGTAACCTTTGACATTTATAGTTGATTCTGATAATATATTTTCAAAGTAATAGTAGTAATAGGAAAAATCAAATGTATCACAAAATTTTCTACTTCATCTTTTAATGAACTTATTTTGCTTGTAAGATTATCAGGAAGATGTTCTGAAATAAGTATTCACTGCCCTGAGATATTAAAGACAAAAGATCTAACTGGTGTCACTGTGATGATGGGGCCTGAAGACTGCTACTTGTAAAGTGTGCCTAAAATTACCTGCAGGATGCACAATGGTCTTCTTTGGCAAAAGCTAACAAGGAAGCCTTAGATTTCTCAAGTTTTTATGAAGCCAAAATTAATTATGGAGAGAACTGAAGTTATTTTGGTATCATCTCATGGCTAGCCATAAGACTCATGTTAATCAAGCAAATATAAGTTTTTATCCTACATTAAAGTATCACTGTGACAAACATTAATACTAGTGATTTAAAACTTTTTTCCTATTGCAAATTTCATTTCTATGTTCCTATTTATGATTATTTCAGCTGTTCTTAGCCATTTACATATAAATTTCAGAATCAGCTTGCTAATTTTCACTAAAAACTCACAAGAGGTTGCATTATATTTAAAGTATATTACATTTAATAATTTTTAAAAATTAAATCTAATTTTAAATCCTAGTTGCTTAAAATAATTTCTTAGGCATATTTCCATATTAAGATTGTGTTCTAAAGGTGCAATTCAATTATACTTAAGTCAGTGGCTTTCCAAATTGACCAAACAATAGAATCAAAAACTTCTTTAAAGGTATCCTGAGACACCTATCAAAGATTCTAATAAAATCTTGGGTATTAATTGGCATTGAGACTTTGTAAGTTCCTTGCATGATTGTAATATGCAGCAGTTTTAGAGTCTAGTATAAAGATTAGTCTACCTTTTTAAAATTTTATTTCAATCACTTTTTTAAGATTTTCTAACTAGACCTTTCTATATCACCACCCTTGAATTTATATGTCACAATTGTTTATAATCTTTTGTTATCACAATATATTTACAGTGTTTTTTACATAACTGATTATCCCTTGCTTTCAATTTTTGGAAGTCTTAAATATCTTTATTTTGAAATCCTTTTCAGATCCCTCTGTTCTTTCTAATTCCTTAGAACTCAGTATATAGGTCTTTTGTTGACTTTGCTGTTTTAATTTTTTTCCCGTCAAGCTATGATGTTTTAGTTTGCAAATTCATCTTACATGGGAGTTCCTTTCTATTCTTATTGTGGCTGATGGTTTTGCTAATATGTATATCTATCCCCACCTCCACAGTTTAAAAACGTATCTTGTATTAGTAGAGAGGTATCTTTTTCCCTGAGAGATATTATAGATTTCCTGTCCAGTAACCAACTGAAATAGATCAGATGTTTTCTGCCATTCCAGGCCTCCAGCCTGATTGCAGGTCTATGTGTGTGTGTGTGTGTATGTGTGTGTGTGTATGTGTGTGTGTGTGAGCGAGCGAGCAAGCGAGAGAGAGAGAGAGAGAGAGAGAGAGAGAGAAAAAGAGAAAGAGAAACAATTCATCTCAGCCAAGTTCTTTCACTCTGATGGTCCTTGTCTTCCCAAGAACTTTAACTAAGAATCTACACTGCCTGTCGCAGATCTAGTAAGTCTACAATTTTAAACACTTTCCCAATACATGTTTCTGTTAAACTCCACATATAAATTTATCTTTTTAAGAGAATCACTTATGATTTCTTAAAGTTGTATGTTTTGAACACATTTACCTATAATTTGGGGGATAGGTAGAAGAGATTAGAGAGGAAACAAAGGAATATCCATAGGTACCTGCTGCATTATCTTCACTAAACATGAGAATAAGGTACACATAAAGAATTAGAACAGATTAGAAATGGCTTGGAAAGCCTTGTGTGTTGACTTCCTTTTGATGTAGGAAGCCAATTTGAGTAGATGAAGAACTGATCCAGAATATGCCACTAGAGATTTTTCTCTAAAGATCTATTTAACATTCTACGCAGATTCCTGAGCAGCATAAAGATTCCAGCTGAACCATGGGTTTTTACTGTCTGTTCTGTTCTTTCCAACTACAGAATCTTTGCAAGCATACTCACTAATTTTTTGCAACTTATCATTTAACGTGAGTAAACTAAAATTTTTATACTGAATGATCCGGTAGAAAACTTGCCTGTGAAGCAGGGTCTCATGATTTCCATCGAATGCATTAACAATATCACTGCTTCCAGAATAGGATGATATCATCAGTTTAACAATCTCAGTGGCTCCCTGGGTTGCGGCAAAATGCAGAGCCATGCACTTCCCATTCTATAAAGAGTTTTGATGCCAGAATCAGAGTTTAAATTTTAATTTAATGATAAAATTTGCATTCAGCTAAGAATTTCTTTTTCCCAGAATCAAGAAATGTCAGATTTAACATGAATAGTACTCAGTTTCATCTACTGAAATGCATCAGTATAAAATTCATGATTAGCAATTATACTTCCTTGTAATCTGACAGCTCTTATTTTCATTATCTGCATGCCATAATTTCCTCCCAGGATTATGAGGACCAAGATACTAATGGGAAAAGGGCATGAAGTCTATGTTTTTAATCATATATGCTTGACATAAGGTCAGTTTGTAAGCACTTTCACATACATAACCTTAAAAGTATGTTAAAAGATACAGCTCTTAAGAATACAACTAAAATTAGAGATATTCATGGTTGGGCTTCAACGTTCATCACAGACAAGATTAATATGCTGTTTTGAGGGTAGGCTTTAACTTATTTAATGGCAGTTAAACTGAATATAGTCTTTACAGTATCTGTATTCACAGTTGTTAACTGGTGTGCTGAAATTTGCTAATACAACTTTTAGGATATTCTCTTCTGCATGAACAAAAGGAAATAACATTTATTTTGTATTATATGCATTTTATATCTAAATTGACTATAAAGGAGTGATAAGGCATTTTAGAAAAAAATTTGTTACAATTCTACAATAAAAGTGCCATGTAGACTATGGATAATTACCTCTATCTGCTCTATGTGAGCACCATTGTCGAGACACATTTTAATCATCTCCAAGTTGCCACTTTGAACTGCCAGGTGGAGTGGGCTGGCTTGCTTATTATTCAAAAAATTAATATGAGATTGCTTGCTGTACCCATTTTCTTCACCTTTAGAAGAAAATACCAATCAGGGGAACATTTTCATGAACTAATAGATTTTTCAAGAGAAGGGATATTTAGGTTTACACAAAAGCCTATCTATAAATTCTATTTTATACTTTTCAAATTAATAGTACCTATAAGAACAGGATTTGTTATCAGAAAGGATGTAAGAAATCCTCCACTCACCAAACTTTAATATTAATTCCATGCATTTTTTGGCACCTGAAAATGCAGCCTGGTGAACAGGGAAATCTCCCCATTTATTTGATTTACACAGCTTAGCTCCTTTTTTTAACTGGAGAAAAAGAAAGCAAAAAATGGAAGATATACTTCATAAAATCATATTGCTAAGGAATACATTATTTATTACAAGCCTTTTTGAACAATGCAATTGCAAAATAAGCATATAAAAATTACATTTGCAAAGAAATAAGATATACAGTATTTTCTAAAACACTTTTAATTTTATTCTTTATTAAAATTTGTTTTGGTTTATGTAAGCTATTTTTCTAAATTCTTGATTTCAGTGTTAATTTATTTTTATTCTCTTTATTACTTATTCCCTTTTGGGCCAGTTATGTCAGCCTATAGTTTATGAGTTTGTCTCTAAATACAGCTAGTAAATATGTTAACACATGATTGTATATCTAAATACCAAGAAAATATTTAAATATTTTAAAATTTTATTTTCCTACTCTCTAGAATGATGAAGAGGTAGAATCAAGTGATAAAAATACAGAACATGGCCTAGATAGCATACACCTAATTATGGAAGACTTGAGAGAAAACTATTTGCTGGAATTCTAGTAGTGTAATGAGGAGGAGCACTGCTGGGAGGAAGGATGTCACTGAGACAGGGGTCTCCAGCCACTCCAGAAAACCTTCCCAGATATCCAGGCTGGCTGTTGGCTGTGGCTAAATCTTTTTAGCAATCAATAAAAGGATTTCCCCTTTCAAAACCATGGCAGAAATTTCTTATAGTCTTAGGAATGGGAACAACTGTTTCTTTTGGCTTTTATCTTATGGGCCAAGTAAGTCTTTCAGTTGACTGAAAGGGGTGATAAAAAATGCAGTAAATGTTAAAATTTTAAAAAATATATTGCAGTAAAATATATTGCTATTAATCTCCTCATAATACTCCCCATTGTTTTGAACACATTTATCCCATCATTCTCACCACTTTCTAAAGCAGTTCTGGAAGTCCTCTTTTATGAGTGTATTCAAGAGGTATAATTAAAAAATACAGTGAATGCCACTTCCCAGTGCTGTCCAACAGAAAGGTAGGCCTATATAAGCATTACAGTGTGCCCTTATCTACCCTACTTACCAGACAGCACCATGGCACTTCTAGCTCTTCCACAAAGTCAAAATGACCACAAATGGTAAACATTTTGAATCTATTGAGGACACTGAAACAGCCACACCAAGCAACTATGACACTCATGAAAGAGGACTTCCAGAAATGCCTCAGAAAGTGGCAAGAAGGATGGATAAGTGTTCAAAGTGAAGGGAAGCATTTTGAAGGAGATTAGGGCAATGTGTATTTTATTGTAATACTTTTTTAATTTAAATATTCACCATATCTTTCGTTTATACCTTGTATATATTCATCTTTCCTTTGATTATTTGGAAGCTAAGAGTCAAATGTATGGGGCTGGGGATTTAGCTCAGTGGCACTGAGCCTAACTCACAAGCACAAGGTCTTGAGTTCGATCCCTGGTACCAGAAAAAAAAATTGAAAAAAATGTATGATTTAATGTTTATTAACATAAAGTCTGTTATACTTTGTATTTTACATTGTAGCCTGACCATCAGTGTCATCTTAAATTTTCCCTGCCTATATTTTCTTTTCACCTTCATTTTTTTCCCATATTTTCTTTCATGCTTTATTAGTTTTCTATAGGCAATTTCAGGTCCATTTAGGATCCAAGGAGTGTAGAGATATACAAAAACATACAGAACTAAGTTTTTCAAACCTATTCTCTATATTTTTATGTTTTGCTAAAGAGAGAAAACGAAGAGCTAATATAAATAAGAATAGTTCATACTATGTTTAGGAAAAGATAAAGAAAGCAGCAAAATAAGATTATACACAAACCAAAATTTCCAGTGATTCACTGTTATCTTTGGCGCATGTGATCATCACTGCTGTATTTCCATTTTCTCCTTCCAAATTAATATTTGTACTGCTGTGCTCAATCAAGACCTACAAAAAAGGGGAAAATAATTGCCAGAAAGCTAAATTGAAGATTTTCAAATAAGGACTTGTCATCTAGTAGACTATAAGCTCTCAGAGGCCATGGACCGTGATTCATTTGCCTTTTTTCATCTTTCTCCCACAGAATCTGGCACAAAAGCTTGCTCACTGTGGGTACCAACTAAATTTATCAAGTGTACAAAATAATAATTTTAATATCACATCAATTAGGGAAATATTGAATTGTGGAATTGGAAATAGAATAACAATTATAAATACTTAACATAGTCTCACTTAATACTTAGCATTTGTATAAGTGAGATACACTAACTAATATCTTCATCAAAAAATGTATGGAGCCATTTGGAATGTGTACATAAGGCAGAAGGGAGGGAAGGAAGGAGAAGAGAGAAAAGAAGGAGAGAGGAAGGGAGGAAGGGAAGGAATAGTCTTTCCCTCCTCTATTCATTCTTTTTTTTTTTCAAGCATTATAGGAAACATCAGTAAAAATTCCATTTTCTTCAGTAGAGCAAATAGAGCACCATATGATGGTTTGGAATAACTTAATTAATTCACACTTGGTCTGAAAAGAAAACTGTTTTTTATGATGCTAGAAATTAGTATCCTGATTAAAGTGAAGCAATTTTTCTGATGGACTTTAATTGAAGATGTGCTGCCCACTCACCTGGTAACTGACAGTTGATTATTGGCCAAATCTATACATCTGTAACCAATCTTCATTTTGGATTAAATCTAACAAAAAATTACATAAGTATCTTTCTCAAGACAAAAATCTTCGATTTGACCTTCTAGAGGCCTTTCTTTTTGCAGTAGCATTACAATAAAACTACAAAATGAGCTTATGTTAAATTGTTTTAAGAAGTTAATTCCAAAAACTGTTTCTTAAATATCTTAACTTCTTTAAATTAAATCAAACCTCCTACTAGAGTTCATTCTCAATAGACATGCCCAATATGAGTGTCAGCAGATGAATTAGGCTTACTACTGAGCTCTGCTCAGAAGAGAAAATTAAATTGAGGTTTTAGTACTTAAGAACACATAGGGAAATTATTAAAGGATGAAGAGAAATTAGAGCGAAAGTTTCACTTTAGAGACAATAGATGCTTTTGCATCTATTCTTTTTTTTTTCCTTAAATTCTTTTACTGGCACATTTCAGGCATACAATATGTTTACATTTATCACTGGGTGCTGGTACCTGTACATGATGTATCTTGGTTCTTGTTTTTTCCTCATTACCTGTGCACCCTTCACCCCCTCCACCCTTTCCTATTTACATAGAGTTCATTTCTATTTTTTTTCTCATAATTTTTCCTTTCCCTTCTTGCCTTTCCCCTTCCCTTTTGTATCTATTCTTAAGAACCTCTAGGGTCACATATGAAAGAACCCACCAAAGTCTACAAGAAGAGATTTTTTTTCCTCCTTTTTTTTCTTTTAGAGTCACAGGTCATAGATCTGTACCATTTATTAAGGTGCTGCTATTTTTCTATCATAGGCATAATTTTTCAAACTACTGTAGTAAATTCTATGTGGCAGTAGTCCCAAAGAGAGCAACTAAACTGTGCATCTACTTATAATTCAGTCATGACCAGGCATGTCTGGAAGGTTGCAGGTGAGCTCTCTAGATATGTTTGATAAGAAGCCAAGGAGCTTTCTGGGAGAGTCAAACAATTGGCTACTTTGAGTGGAAGCCCCAAGGACTAAAGTCTCAGAAATAATGGCACTTCTAATCCCCAAGCCAGTGTGCTCCATAGTATACTATAACTTTAGGTGATACATGGATGACAGTTTTTCACTTTACAACTACACAGGAAATGGTGGAAGGTGGGAGGAGGTTGGTGGAGAGGACAATGAAGAAGCCTTCCTAACTGTCAAGGGCTGGTGGTACAGGCCAGAGCCATGGGCATAACAGGGAGACAAAGGGAGACAGGCATGCAGGGAGACATTCCAAAACTTCTTCCTCCTGCTCCACTTTCTCTCATCTCTGCTGAGCCAGGGGGATTTCAGAATATTATAGACACAGTTATGGCTGGAAAGACCAAGTAAAAGAGAGACAATTTAAACTCTCTTATGATTCTAATTTCCTTCTTGTTTTGGTGTCACTCAGGAAAAGTTCTTTGTGTCTACCATCCAGTTTATAAATCTGCTATGGGCTTATTTCTAAACTGTCTTTTCTATTTCTATACAATATTTGCCTTTCTATATTTGTTGATCTGAAGATTTCTTTTTCTAATTAACAGTACAATTTCAACTGTTACCTGCCTTTGAATTCCCAAGTCACACTTTTGAGAGCCAAGATTAATTAAGTTAATGGGCTTTTGTTTCTGGAAAGAGCCTATTGAGAAAGCACAAGAGTTCCATGAAGAAATATGTAACATCTCTGGGGTGGGTGTCCCTGCCATCCTTAGTGACCCAACCCGCATGATAGGGGAAGCAGCACCTGGCTCACAAATATAGTAGAATTTTTTTAAAAAGAAAAAAAACTGCTTATCACCAGAGGCCTTTTTCTACTAACCTCCTTAGAGGGCTGTCCTGACCCCTTTTATAGGTACCAATACCTCTGCTCTCTTCTTTACTTATTCATTCACCCATTCATTTATTTATTCAACAATCTTCATTCACTAGCATGGGGCTAAGGACTGGAAACATTTAGATAAGTAAGCCACAATCCCCTCTTCAAAGATAACCAGTACAGAAGAAAAGCATATGAAGAATGAGTGACAATCTCATGAACTAAAAATTGTGATAGAACTCCAAACCAGACACAGGGTAGAAGTATGAACAAGGCTCCACTCACTCCTTGTATGCCAGACCTGAAGGATGTGACATTAGGCAAGTTATTTACTTCTTTCTGTGCTTTATCTTACTCAGCTATAAAATAGAGATACTAATAGTCTTAATTTGTAGTTGTTTTTAAGATGAAGATTTAACAAGCTAAACACAAACCTTTTAAAATTGCTTCATAAACTGAAACTATTCACGAAAGATAATACCATCATCACCATCATCAGTAACACCAGTGATGAGAAGGAAAGCGAATGTTGAATCCTCACATTGGCTTTGCCCTTACAGCTTAGGTTGGCCACTCTGGCCCAGGCCGAGATCCAGCTGTGGGTACCAGCCCCTGCTGGCCTGGAAGCTCCAGCTGCAGCCTGCAGCAGCCTCACCTTTGTTATCTCGTTGTACATGCCCTGCACAGCTAAGTGAAGGGGTGCCATCATGCTGCTGTTTCGGAGGTTTGGGTTTGCTCCTTGGGTGAGAAGAAACTTAACACTTTCAACCTGGTTGTTTTCTGCAGCCCAGTGCAGAGGGGTATTTCCATAACTGTCCATTACATTCAGCACTAGAAAAAAATCCAAAATAGGGTTAAATTTTGTTTGGACTGTGTTCTCTACTTCCTGAGTATGCATCCACTTCAATTCACAGTGCCAAGTGCTAGTATAATCAGCTGCATCCTCTTTATAGAAATAAAAGTACAGCTTCAGTTTTCAAAAAGTATCTAAGGGCCGGGGATTAACCTCAGTGGTTCTACAGCCAGCCCTTCAAATGCAAGGTCCTGAGTTCGATCCCTGGTACCAAAAAAAAAAACATCAAAGGGGCACTTTTGAGAATATGAAAATATGACACTGATCTTGTCAATTGAGTTAAATTTCTAACCATAGCACTCGAAAGAAATAGGTCTTCCTACTGTTACATGTCTTTATCTATATATGAATTTGGGGATTGTGAGAAAACATTGAGATTATATAAGAGCAGCAAGTATATGCCAGGAGATCTACAAGGTTTCACATGACCAGGATTTCAGTCAAGCTGCCATTAGCCTGCAAGGTACTCTCATGACCAATACTCAGAAGGAAGGTCCTGAGGTTGAATATGTTTATCATACAACTAGTAAGGAGTTGTGTAAATAATAAAATCCATTTGAACCTCAGCTTTCTCATAGCCAAACTTTGTACAAAATAATACACACACACACACACACACACACACACACAAACCTTACAATGCTTTGGGGGAGAATAATGCTAATTCATATCTTTAAAGATCTCACCAGAGTACCAGGCCTATAATAAATGTTCCAAAATATTAATGAGAAAAAAAGATATGCCACTAATAAATCAGGAGACTACAATTACAGCTTGAGCCCTGATGCTATACATAGTTACCACATATTTCTACAATACAACAAATGATACTATTTATCCTGGGGGCTTAGCATGAGAATTCTATGTCATTTCATCCTAAAGTGCCCTGTATCTACTCTAAAGCAGAAAGGGCTGTCTGCTGTATCAGTCATTTCAATCAGTGGTCATGTATCTTTATGTCTGTGGAGGGAGAAAACGATTCACTCATAAATGGGGGTCATCTATAATACCTGGATCTAAGATATGGCCAAGTTTCCCGTTTTTCTCTTTTTAAAAGTTTCTCTCTCTGATCCTTTCATTCACCTCATTCTCAACAACAACCACACACACACACACAACACACCCACCAAGAATTAGACACATCCTCACACACATTTCTTGACCATTCTGTCTGAGCAAGATGGAACACTCTATTCAGTACCAAGTTTAAACAGGTATCCATGCTTACACCCATTTACTAACTAGATAACTTGAATTAGGCCTTTACGTTTACCACTTTTCAGAACTCATTTTTACCAACGTCACTGGGGACTCTTAATATAAAGGCTTTCTTGTGTTTTTCTTCCTACGTGATCTCTTTAGAGCCACTGATCCTTGTGACTCATCGGTCCCCCAAATTTCTCTCTATTTATATGTCATCAGTCTCTTACTCATTACCCTGTTTATACTTTCTCTGGTTCTTCTACTGCTATCTATCTTTTCTTGTCGGTATTCAACTGTTAGCTACCTTTGTTGGGAATCTATGGTCTTCTAAAATACATTCATTAATTCCCACAGTCTCATCTACTTCTATGCAGTAATGGCCTTGTGAGGACGGCTCCTTTCCTTCTACATTTCTGATTGTCTAATGGATTTCCAAGGTTCTGTCCCCTGGGTCATTCAAACTCAGTGTGACTCAATCTCCTCACACCCCCACGCTTACATTTTTTTTCTTTTATTTACTTACATCCCTGGGGGGGGTGTGTCCTATCAGCCTGAGCTCTCTCAAAGTTAGTCCAGCTCAAACCAACTATTCTCCATGTTCAATCCACTGTCAAGCACTGTTGAACATAACTGCCAATATCTCCTGAACTCTCTCTTTTTCTTTATTCAGATCTCACAATCACAATGGAGCCTTATCTTCTCTTTATGCTAAATAGCTTTTTGCCTAGACTTCTATTTCTATTTCATCTTCCACGGTATTTATGGAATTATACAACAAAGATCTTGTCATACCATGTCACTATTGAAATCTCTGTGCACCCACTTCCTTCAATATCTACAGTTCAATTTCTCAAAGAAGGTGGGTATGCAATGATGGGAGAGGGAAGACATTACATCTTCTTGAGATGTCAACTTTATTAAATGACAATTAATTGAAATGTAGAATAAAATCCATTAAAGTAGTAAAGAAGATATGTAAAATGTATCTGAATTTTTATTATCTGTCCAGAAATCCAAAGAAAGTCTCAGTTCCTGTGGGTGTCCCAGATCTCTGCACTCTCCTTCATAGTAGTTTAGCAGTAACATTCAAAAAGTATTGGTCTGTAGGGAAACTCACACTCCAGGTAATTATATTCAGATCCTCTGTAATCTGGCACTAATTAATCTACCTTTTAGAATCTTTTCATACCACTCTTCCCTGTGACTTTAACACAATGATGGACTTATGGAATACTTGTAACATTTTGTTACCTTCACAAGAAGAACCACTGATAATCATCTTCATCAGTTCTAGCTGACCCTCTGCTGCAGCATGATGCAAAGGAGAGACATTTGCCTCCTTATATTTGTTTAATTTCCATCGATTCTTGACAAAGTGTTGTAATCTACATTTGTTTCCTTCAAAAACCACCTAGAGAAGTATATACATAAAACTGTTACTTTAAACAAGAATATGCAAAGCTTCTAATATTCTTTAAAAGTTTAATATTACTCCAAATTATTATGCTTATATAAAGGTAAATATTTTTCTTTTTTTTAAATTCTTTTAAAAAATTTTTACTCTTACCTATATGCCATATATAATGATCACATTCATCATAGGGAATTTATACCTGTACATGACATATCTTAATTTTTCATTTCCCATTTCCCTCCTCTCTCTGCTACCCTTCTTCCCTTCCCCATTTTCAAAAACTTTGCTTCAATGTTTTCCCTTTTTTCTTGAAGAACACAGAATTCTTACAGACATAAAGTAAAAGCAAATCCCTAAGTATTGATAAGCATATTAAATAAATGTTTTGGCCTTCTGATCATAAACCTGCCTATGCTGGAGAAATAAAGGCTTTGAGGAAAGTTTCAAAGTAAACTTAAGGAAATAACTTAAGGAATTTAAGAATGTGCTCTGAGAACCAATAAATGTAACAAAAATACAGAAGAATTCACTTTGTCTGATGAAAATGAAGTCAAACTACATGAGAAATTTGGATTAGAAAAAGGATTTCTAGGAATGCAAGGATTATTAAATCCAGGAATCTAAATTTTCTGTTCTCCCTTAGTTTCCCTACCTACAGTCAATTTCCATCCAGTGTTTCCCTATATAACCAGAGCAAGAATCATCCTGAATCTTGTCTTATAATTTACTTGGTCAGTAATCTAAAATGGTCGCCCACTCTCCTGGGAATGAGTATTCTTTCTCTTTTGAACACTGGGTACCTGACTCAGGCCAAGTGGGTCAGGTTGAGCTCCTCCTATTCTTTGCAGGCAGGAAAAGCTAACACTCATGTGCACTTGCCTGAGCCAGATCTCAGGACACTGATGGGTTACTAGATCCACTGCCCAAAGGCATGCAATATGAAAAAGAGGTGCATGCAAAATCCACCAACACAGAATGAACAATTTGAAGGAATGAGATATCATAAAGCATAAGAACAGGCATGAGAGGGCAGGCTCAACAGGTTTTTAGCCCTGTCAGCTGCTGTCATTGGCCTGTAAATGTGCAATTCTTAAAAGATGCTTGGGCCGGAGATTTAGCTCAGTGGTTCCGCCACCTGCCTGGAAAGTGCAAGGTCCTGAGTTTGATTCCTGGTACCAAAAAGAAAAAAAAAAAAAGAAGAAGAAGATGCTTACTTCTGCTCCCGACAGGCAAAGATCAAGAGCTGTTTTGAGTACCACACTTTCTCCTAACACTTCCTTTTTTATGCTCTTCATCATGTGAGAACTGGAGGTGATTGTACCATGAATGATATTCTGTTTTCTCCTTGTAAAATTTTGAGATGATAATCTCTATGTTCATCTCACAAGATGTAAAAAAAATCCCTAATAGGATTTTTTTAAACATATGAGAATTAAATTACTAAAAATTAGGTGCTTGAGATGTAATTAATGATAGAGTGTTAGCCGAGCATGGGCAAGGCCCTGGGTTTGATCTCCAGTATTTAAATTACTGAAAATAAAATAAAACTTTAAAGAGTATTTTATTTAGTATTTGTAATGTTACTATTGCAATTTTTTTTTACAAAATTTTAATGCTGTTAACTTGTCCCTATTAGCCTTGCATTATTTAAATTTAAATGTATTGGATAAAAAAGTATACTGTTGTTCCTAAAATTTATTAATGAATCATCTCATAACATCCATATTGACAAACTATTTCCTGATTCAACTATTTGAAACTTCTTAGTATCTGTCTTATACAGAAAATTAAGAACTTTCTGCATTATTAATTACAGAAGTATTTAAGTATACTTCAAGTGAGTGAAGATTTTTATTCAAAGTTGCTTCCAGAATTCTTGCCTATATTTGAAAGTGAATAGTAAGGTATTATCCATAAATATAAAAACCATACCTTATTCTATTGTTAACATTTTTACATTGTTCAGATACGATATCATTGATTACATACTACATTGGAGATGTGATGCAATGACATTGCATTAGATATTCTGATATTTGGCTGCCAAAGGCACAGTTAAATCTGTAGTTGAACTGCGGGTTTTGGTTCCAGACTGAGGTTAACAGGACCCTGAACTGCACATGGCCTTCTCTGGAAGCCCGATGTTCACATCTGCAGGATGTGCTTCTGTGCCTGTGCTCTGCAAGACCAGTTACCTGAACATGCGGCACCTTCTTCCTCTCCTTGTTCTCCATCCACCTGGCTTCCAGCAGCCCTCGTAAATTCTATCTCCTGGGAGGCCTATCTAACAGTGCTAGCATCCCATCCTCCATGTAGCCTCTCTTACTCTGTCTGGAGTTCAGGCTGGTATCTCTCAGATGCCACAAGATGTACAGTCACTCAGAATGTAGGAGAATGTGTGCTGGGCTTTTCAGGTTTTCAGCGTTTTCTCCTCTTTAATTTCTAATATAATAACTATTGGTAGCTATAACTTGTAAACAAGCCTTCTTCAAGATTTTCCATATTGTTATGTTAAAAAGGGTTCTGAAGATAACAACAAATTTGAGAAAAACTAGTTCTTCTTTAATCCCTCATGCATTGTCTATGCTAAGAGTTGACTACACTCACTTTTTCATGATACTTTTATGTGTAGAAATGTTTTCATCTAGGGAGGGAAGCAAAAAAGAAACCACTAAGAAATCACTCTTCTATACAGCAAACTCTTAGAGATGTATCACTTTTAAACTGAGAAATTGAATTCCATATAAGCTACATATACCTTTTGTGACTTCAGGTTATGCCAATGAGCACCCAGCCATTTCTGCATTTACTCACATGCAGTAATGCATTTTAGATGAGCTTCTTACAGAAATAGGCTCATTCTTAAGAAAGTGTTTATCCAAATCCAAGTTTAGCACTTGCATTTGATATGATCTTTGGATGCTAATAAAAGGACTCTACTGCCCACCTCATGACTGAAAGAGGAGTTTACAAGTCTGGTTGCTGGTGTGCTGTTGACACACATGCAACTCAACAGTCTTTAGAGGAAGTACTAGATTCACATGCTCACTGGCACTATTCAACTAAAAATGACAAACAGTACCTAAATAATTGACAAGAGCACATGAGGTGTGCTAGACAGTCTCAAATGAGGAAAAGACATGCCACTGAATTTTGAAAAGGACTCTTAAATAAAGTTCCCGAAGGTAAGCCTAGGATGCCATTTAGACAAATGATACCATGTAGTTTCCTCCTGTCTCATGGTAACTTCAAGCTCTTTTGGATTCCGAAATATTTCTAGATTCAATACATAATAAAGTGTCTACAGTACTTTTAGAGAAGCTAATTCTAATGAGGCTCTTTAAATCAGAGATTTAAAATATATCCATTTTAGTTGGCTTTAATGAAATACACATAAGTAGTAAAGGGACCAAAAAAAAAGGAAGGAAGGAAACCAGAATGAAAGACTTAACAATTGAAAGGTTAAATGCTAAAGTATTAACACTCTTGAAAATTATTTTTAAAAGGAAATGGTATCTAACAGTTCTTTTTCTACATTTTTCACATTTTGCAAGTTTTCTGTGATCTTTTGATTTTGTTAGAGTTCGTGAGATTGTGTGTGTGTAAAAATATGTTAAATATCATATCTTTCATATCAGAAACCCACCAAGAAAGTACTTGAGTTCAAATTTTTCCCTAGTTTTATATATATGTTGCTTTAAAATGAGGTCAACCACTGGGAGTTTATGGAATGATCTGAAACTACTGCAGTTGATGAAATGAAAATATCTAAACCTCTCAGTCTATAAGTCATAATATAGCCTTAAATAACATGAGGGGTTCTACTTGATTTAGTTAATAAGACTGAATAAAAACAAGAAAAAAAATTGAAGTCTGGAGTGATGGCACACACCTGTAATTCCAGCAATCTTGGAACCTGGGGCAGGAGGATCACAAGTTCAAGCATAGCCTGGGCAAATTAGGGAGATGGTGTCTCCAAATAAAAAATAAAAAAGAGCTAACCATGTAGCTCAGGACAATCACTCTGGGTTCAATCTCCAGTACCAAAAAAGGAAAGAAAAAAGACTGAAACTGGACTGTAGAAACCCTCTAGCAACTATCTGTAAAAAAAAAAAACTACATAGTTATTTTTCAAAATTTTTAAATTTCTCCCTGTTCCATGTTACTTCCAAAGATGTTACGCTAGTGATAAAATCTATTTATGTATTAGTTCTTCGAAGTAAACCAAAGATCTTACTTAATATGCTAATATGAAGGAGGATGAAAAAGTCACAGTTGAATCTGTATGTGTAGACTCTAGTTTAGAGATCTGGTTTGCTGGTCGGTGTGACTTACTACACAACTTACACAATTGGCAATTTTGTCAGTTCATGCAACCTGCTTTAGTGGTCATTTGCCAATGATCATAAAGTTAAAACTGTATTTCTCCTGATTCTTCTAGAACTTTCACACAAAAATATTAAGACTGAGAAGCCACATCTACAATCACAAACACACCGTATACAACTTAGTGTCTATCAGTGCAGGACTGGTTAAATACACCATGATACATTCATACATGAGTATTATGAAGCTACTAAAAATGAATGAGGCAAATCTCCAAGCACTGTTTTGAAAAGTATTCTAAAATACATTTCATAAGCAAATCAAAGTCCAAATCTCTGCAGCTTCATACCTTTGTAAATAAAAGAAAGATATATGAACATATGTGTATTTGTATAAGCATTATTTTTCCTGGAAAATGCAGGAGCTATTAGCATGGTTCCACTGTAGAAAGCACTGGGGGTTTGAAAAGTCACTCTTAATGATACTTTGATTCTTGAGAGACTGTCCCTCCTTCTGTCAATCTGAGGAAATCCATAGTCAACAGCCTGTGCCCCGCAGAATAGAAGAGTACATCAGGTGGTAGTACTACCTTAGGTCAAAACATCCGGAGAACTGGATAATAAACAGAATCCCCATCCCAGTCACCTACCCACCTTCAAAAAGTTAATCTGTTAATCTTTCTGAGGCCCCCAGGGCCAGTCCTGCTTCAGTTCAATGCAAAGCATTGTTTGCAGGGTGTGGGTCTCTGTTTCACACTACTGGACAAGAATGCTCCTCAACCCCTATGTACCTTTGTATGGCCATCAGCCAGAATATTGCCTTTCAGCTGTCTGATTCTAAAAGAAAGCCTATAAAAAGTCCAAGGGAAATGGCACACACTACACAATTGTTTTGGTTTTAGGTAATTGACTTTACTCTGCTAAATGCCAAAGGAGGTACTTTTTGGGTAGATCTCCGGAAATTGTAGATGCCCACCACCCACCAAGAACAAGTTGAAAAGCAACCAGCAGACAGAAAGGACAAAGCAGTCACTGGGCAGACGCGTTACAAGCGCGGTCCAGCAGGCTCCCCAGCGGCGAGAAGTTCTTACATGGTGCACACTCCTAAAGCAAGCATCTGCTCGCCTCATCTTGCTGCTACCAGTTCTGGTATCCAAATGTTATCCGCAAGGAAACCACCAGACCACCCGCCCAGACTTTGAAGCCCGTCCTGACGGCCCAGGTGTACCTTAAAGTCCTTGGAGTCAGACATGCTGTCAACGCCGTGGTAGACTACCGCTTGGGGCTCCTTCTCCCCAGTGCGCAGCATCTTCCTCAGGCTGCGCTTCATTGAGTCCATCTGGGCGCCACCTAGTGCAGCGGCTCTCCAGGAGTAGTCACCTGCGGCGAGAGCGCGCGGGCAGCGAGGCAGTTGGCAGGATCTGCGCACGGCGGGTCCGCTCGGATTCCGAGCTCCCGGCGCGGCCAAGATCCGGGCAGCGGAAAACTCTCCCCGGCGTTCGGTGGAGAACTTGGGGGAGTTCTGGGGCCCTGGGCTACTTGTAGCCCAGAGAGCAGGCGGGGCCTAGGGAGGAGGCAGAGACTGCGGACCTGAAAACAGCATCCGCACCGGACTCGCCCCTTTGGAGGACGACCTGACTGTTTGAGCAGATCAGGGCGAATCTAACAACCGTCCTGGGGGCCGGAGGAGCGGATGAGGGGTGCGATAGGAGAGGATGCAACTGAGTGCATTAGGAAATCAGCCCCCCCCCCAAAAAAATCCTCCTGGATTTGTCTTGCCCTTGTTGGCCTCCTTTGGGGGATCTCTTGGATTTGGAAATAAAGTGAGGATTTTTGTTGTTTGTTTAGTTTTAATCAAAACTTCTCTTTCTAGACCCTTGGAAGACTGTCTATATCCTAGCCCTGATTTGAGGGACTGGATTATGTCTCTTTGAAGCCCAGGTCCCATTTCAAGTGGGTAACAATATTAATCCCCCTCACGCGTTGGTGTTTAAGAATGGTAAATAAGCCGAGGATTTAGCCCAGTGGTTTCGCTGCCTGTCTCACAAGGACCTGAGTTTGATCCCCTCTACAAAAAAAAAAAAAAAAAAAAAAAAAAAAAAACGAAAGAAAAGGTTAATAAAAAATGACAGGTTAAACATAAGGCACTATTGACCACTGTAAGCTTGTTTGCCCTCAGCTTTGTGGGGTTATATTGGGCTGAATTTAGGGGTAGCGGAATGGTCATGATGTCATTAAGAAACTATGAAAAGGTCTGGAAAAGTCTTTCAGTTCATATGGCAGGTTGCCATTAATTCACTGGAAGAATGATGGTGAACTTAACGCCAATCATCAGTCACTAAGTGTGGCTTGCTGAAAGATTGGTGAGGGTCACGGATGTCCAACCTAACCACCTGCACAGTTTTCCCACCAGCCTCTATGTTAAGATAGAGGACATATCAGGGGTTCAAGCATCAGATGGCTGTGTGGGTCCTGAGAGAGGGACATGGGGACCAGGGATCTCGAGTGGTAGAGAGGGAGCTGGGAGAAGGGTCACTTGAGGCCAGTATCCTTCCTCTGTAATGTCCCTTGCTGTTTGTTAGCTGCCAGCATAGCAACACCAGAGAATGATGCCATCTGTATTGTTGCTTGTGCACCCCATTTCCATGTATAAATCTCAAATACATACATTATATACAAACAGTCCCAAGGCATATATCTTTCTGCCTTGTCATTTCCTGCTTTGATGCTGAAAAATACAGATGGTTGGTGTTAGATCTGAAGTTTTTTCTTCCTTTCTGCTTAAGATTGAAATTCTACTTAATTTTTCTTTTTTTGTGCTGGACTTCTCCATTTTAGGGATTTTTCAGCAATGTCTTCCTAAGATCTCTCTGGAATTCTTAGAGCCATTTCTTATTAATTGCTAAATTATTTCTCCAAAACATTTCTTTCATAGGCAGGGCTTCCTTACTGCAAATGAGTGAACTTAAAATGCGTAATGTGGGCAGGAGCAACATGATATCTAGCTATTTACAATTAGGATCTTATTTCTTTTGAACTTTAATTATTGATGAATAGTAACAAATGCAATGTTTTATATCATTTGTCATTTCACACTAAGAATAATTGTTAGAGGAAATAAACCTTTAAAAAAATGTCCAGAAGACAATTTTTTAATCAATTTATGTTTTGATATTATACAGGACCTCAAGCAAAAATGTGAAAAGTAATAATAAATTATTTTACTTAAACGCTCAGGGGAAAATAAATGCATATATCAGTTCAGTAACTTTTTTTTATCAAAACACTAAATTCCCAAAAATTGTTCTTATTTGGTCCCAAGAAAATCATTTCAGCTTACCAATTTTTTTTTACAAAGAGGTGTGTTTTTGTAAGTCATTAATCCAGTACTATAATTCTGGATTTAACAGTGTAATCTTGTGTGTCTGTGTCATCTATTTTCTACTTATGTATTTCTAATTTATATTTTATATATATATGTGTTCATAGTAATAGTGATATATTTATATTTTGAATTATAATTTTATAATTTAATGGTATATTTTAATGCTATATTTATAATTTTAATGCTTATATTTTAATGCTAAATATATTTGTGAGGGTTAACTTGTGATTGTCAAGTTGACTAGATTAAGACACTCAGGGGAGATTAGTAAAGAACCCTTCTGGGTGTGCCTCCAGAGATGACTGGCATGGAAGTCACCAAACTGAGGAGGAAAAAACCTGCCCTGATTGTGGGTGGCAACGTGCAAGCTTGTAGCCCAGAAGGAATGGAAAGAAGCCGGAAGTCAGCCTGCATTTGAAAAGCTCCATTTTGCTTCAGTGGGTGTGACTTTTGCTACTGCAGTCACTCCTGAACTTCAGACTCCAGTTTCTTCAGCCTTTTAATAGGGACTCACAGCTGTAAATCTCCAGGATTCCTCCAAGTCATCCCCTCAGTCTGACACTACATCCTAGATCCCTGTTGTTTGGGGGTTCCAGCTTCTTGGCTTGAGCACCTGTGGATCCTCTGGCTCCCGAGTGTGTAGGTGGGTAATGTTGGACTACCTGGCCTCTGATCCCATAAGCCTATCTAATAAATCCCTCTCCATAATTATTTATGTAAATATACATTTCCTATTGATTCTACTCTTTTGGAGAATCCTAAGTAATAATACAACTTGTCCCCTTCACTCCTTTTTCTACTTGAATTTCATTTTATTAGGTATTAATATTGCCATGCCATCTTTATTTATTATTTTCCTCATGTTTTTTTCTCTATTTCTTTTTTACATTTATCTGTACTTTTATTTTCATTTAAATGTGTCTCACAAGCAATTTCAGAGTTGGTTTTATTTTGTTATTAATCCCACCTGAAAGGCTCTTCTTTTTTTTTAAATGGGGAAGTTCATCTATATTTATGACCACTAATACATTTATATTTGTTCTCTTTATAGACATTTAAAACTTATCTATTTTCTTTTTTATTGTTTTATTTACCTTTGCTGATTAAGTTTACATTGTGTATTTTTTAAGGTCTACTGATTTGAAAATTGCATAGTCAAAATTTTTCTTGTGATTTTTTCCTAATTTTAACAATTGCACTTAAAATTAGATTTTTGTCAATCTCAAGAGTAGATGGTTGTCTCTATCTTTCCCAATTACAGTTTAATAAGCTTAGTACAGTTGTTTTTCGCTTCTCTGACTACCTCGCTCTCTTGTCTCTCTCTATTAAATATATCTTTCTGTTCACTGTTTTGTTTTGCAGCTATGTTCCTCTATCAAGTATCTGTATTTTTTTAGTTTCATGGTGAAATTTTTGTTTCAAAGTCTCTGATTGAGTGTCTGGATATGTAATATAGTCTCAGAGATTTTATTTATATTATTTTATTTTTAAGTCCTGACCTGATGTACTGCTAACCTTATTCTTCAGTATAACAGTACTATTTTTCCTTCAAATATTGAATAACCCATCTACTACTACTTTTGGTGTCTTGTATTGCTATCACTTGCCTCTTTCATTCAGAAGATCATCCAGCAATGATATCCGGGAGGCCTGATGCGATGCTAGGGGGCTGTCCTCCCAAAGCATTGGTGTGCGGTGGTGCTTCCAGTTGCCCACACATTGCCTTAGCTCACACATAAGCACTTTCGCTACCTGTTACTTAGTATAGATCAGAGAGGGGGGTGGTGCTAATTGGCCTTACTGTCACTATTGCTCTTCAATTTGTAACTTCTCAGAATGCATGAGGCTTCTCACTGTGTTCAGGGCTTTCCCACCTTTCTTTCCGTCACAGAAATCTTTTGCCTGTGTTTAACTTGTGTTTTCTTGCATTTTAATAACCGTGTAGACTTGATCTTATTTACTTTCTATTTTTCTGCAATCTTTTAATATTTCTAGTCTGTTGGTGGCATACATTTTTTCCTCTCTCGGTTTTGAATTCATTCTTACTTTAAAAGTATCATATTTTTTTTGACATTTTATAGGATGTCATATAGGAAGTAAGTTACGCACATGTGTTAAGACAACTATTGTCATCCAATTGCTCTCTCTCAGTTTCCATATAATTAAAAATTATCCCCTTTCTAACAAAATCCATGCAAAGGATAATTTTAAAAACATAACCTGTCTTGAAATATTTGAGTAGTGTTAGATAAGCATTGAGTCAGGGAAGAAGGGGAAATTAATGTTCTTTGAGATTCTACCACTAATTAAGCTATGTTTTCAGCTTGGTGACAACTGAGTCTCCAGTGGAAAATTCTGTTTAACATAGATAAATGGTGAGATAAAATACACACACACACACACACACACACACACACACACACACACTGTTTTTCTAAAACAAAGTCAGAAAAACTCAATACACTTTGCTACAAAGAAACCTAAAGCAAATCTTGTGCTATTTTCCAGAAGAGCAAGTGTTCTACACAGATTATCCAAGCGAGCACCATTCACAGAACCCTTGGCAACAGTAGTCTAGAGTGATTAGTGGAATAGTTAATAAGAAAGCAAATCTGATAAGATTATTTAAAATGTGAGACATAAAAAAATACTATTTTAAAAAGAGAAACTCTGCAGTCAATTTTGTCAAAGAAAATAGAATAGCAGATTTAAAAGAAATCAAGACAAACAAATGTGATATTAAATTCTTATAAACTTGCACTTACTTAAATACTTATTTTAATCAAATAATAAAATTCATTTTTGCCTTGGGAATTTTTATTTTTAACTATTTAATGTGAAGCAATAGCCCAAATTTAAATATGTTTCCATGATATCTATCAGTGAGTGAGAAATTTGGCAGATTTCTCCCTGTACCAGTTATTACTTCATAGGAAATAGAACTAGAATTAAAGTTACCTGTTGATTTAAAAAATCTTTTATGGTGCAACTTTACCTGCTATATATATATATATATATAATTTATAAAACAGATCATTTTAGGGGAGGTGGTAAGACTACAAAAGAAAGTTCTTTTGTCTTTAAGTATCTCTAAGTTTCATATTACTAATTATATTATGCACGGAGCTTGAAGAACATGGAGCTAGTTTAAATTTTGTATAAAAATATTTCACTGGATTTTTCTTAACACAATGATATATGTAGTTTAAACTCAGTCTTCAGTTTAAAGAGACATTCTTGTTTGACTGTTTCAAAGGCATAATTTGTTCCTGTACATGAAAAGAAAACTTTTTAGGATTCTAAGTCATAAGCCTCTTAGTGAATTCTGAAAAAATACAGCCTAAAGCATTTAAATAGAATTACAATAGGTTTTTATCTCATCTAATTCATGAGGGGAACTGAGTCAGACTAAAACTAAATAACATTAAATGTAAAATGAAAATCTTAATTCTTTAGATTTGAAACTCACCCTAGAATTCAGATATATGTTAGCAAAATAATTATGAAATACTTATTTCATATATCAGAAACGTCAACTCAGCTAACATCTGTAATATATACATTGTCATTTAAAAATAAGAAAATCACAAGATGGTGAATAAAAAATATGCTTACCATTATTCGTGGAAACTGACATCTTATTTCTATTGTTACCAGACAGACTGACCGAATAGAGAACTGTTCCTTTTCTCACAGTCAGTAAGTCTCAACACTTTTACAGCCCCATATAATTATAGCCCCATATAATTCATTCTGAGTCAATATTATGTCTTTTTATTAAACTACCTTATATAAATGATGAATGAACACACTACATTCATAATTCATAACACTGTACTTTATAATTTTTTATTGCTGCCTATTCAAAACCAGTGACCTAATTTAATTATTGCTTATAAGTTTTCCTCACTTACAATGCTTTCTCTATTACACAATATGACAAATCAAATTAGTTAACAGTCACAGCTATCGTAAAATTACCTAGCTTTTGCAGAAAACTAATTACTGTATTATCCTGATGCTGAATAAAAGATAGATTATCAAGAAAAATAAAGAATTGAAGCATTGTTGCATACTTGTTAAAATCTGATACGTGCTAGCAAATTAAGGGCCAAAATAGAATTATCCAAGAGAAAATTATCCAAAATCAATCATAGTAAATTCTTCTTCATACCAAAAGCATATGTCTGTGTCTATCATAATATGATTTCAGAAAAAATAAACTTTCTTTTCTTTGAGACAGGATCTTGCTGGGTAATCCAGGCTGGGCTTGAACTCACTGTGTAGCCCAGGCTGGCCTCAAACTTGTAGAGATGTTCCTGGCTCAGGGTCCTAAGTGCTAGGATTATAGGCATGTGCCATCACACCTGGCCAGAAAAAATAAACTTTTAAAGAGAGTAAATAACAAATTATCTTGTGAAAGCTGTAATATTAGATTAAAGCAGGCTGATTTTAGATATCAAATATGACAACTTGATTGAAAACTATTTGATGGTTTCTCCATTTACTGTACTCAATGCATTTTTATTTATTCAATTATCTCAAAACTATTTATGCAATAGTAACTATATGTGAGGCAGTACATTAGAAGATAGAGAAGTAGACATTTGAAAGAGTGTTCAATGTATCTTGCTGTTAGAGTAAGGACATATCTCAAATATGCAAAGTCTGAAAAAGGTTATTCTAAAAGAATAAATATAAATAAGTATGTATAACAACTATTTACTTAGTGGATCACATTGTGATATTTCAATACATGTATACAATTAGTAATGATCATGAATCTGTAATTGGCATATCAATCATTTCTTTGTCTTGAGAATATTCAAAATCCTGTCTGCTAGCTATTTTCAAACATTCAATTATCAACCATGGTTATTTTACTGTGCCATAACATTAGAATTTATTCCTTGAGTCCAACTGCACCCGGTACCTCTTAATCATGCCCTCCCTTTTCCCTCTCCTCTATATCCTTAAAAGTCTCTCCTAGCCACTGTTCTATTCTCTATTGACATCAACTTTTTCGGTTCCACATATAGATCAGAACATTCAACATATTTTTCTGTGCCTGACATATTCACTTAATATTATATGCTTTCCAGTTTCATCCATGTAAAACAAGTATTCATAATTAGCCAGAAACTTTTCTCAAGTGTTGGTTTAGAGACCAAAGAAAATATCACAGAGTGGCTCTGTTATCTTCAACTCATGGCTTCTCATGTTTCCATGTTCATTTGTATTGAGCAATAAAAGATGAAAAAGTATGGAGCAGCTTTATGGGCATTTTTGGACCAGATCAGACATGTAGCCTCATGACTGTGACTGCATGGGAGTCTGTAGAATGTAGTGTCACCAGGAAGAGGATATGCATTCATCAGTAATCCCCTCCACTGGTGCTGTAGGCTCATTGCTATGGGTTGGTCAGGGAAGACTCCTTGAAGGAAGCAAAACCATGCTGGATGAGTGGCAGCTAACCAGGTGGAGAAGGAAGACCCACTCAAAAAGAATCACTGTAGCAGAAGGAAGAGCATGTGCAAATCACAGAAATGAGAGAAAGTGAAATTAAGAAATTACAACATGGATTCTCATGAAGGAGTGGAAGGAAAGTTGAGCAAGAGGGACAATAGAAACCTTTATAATGAGATTGTCCATGCTTTGAAGTATAAAACTTCAAGTTTCCTTTAGATCACTCAATTTTCAGGATAGGGGATAAAGCAACCAGAACAAGAACAGCGTCAATGAAAGCAATAAGGAAGGCACAGTAGTCATAATGTCAGAAGGGGGAAGTCTTCCCTTATGGCAATGGGAATGAAAGGGGAGAGGATTTAATAGATCCCTGGGACATAGATGATACTGAAGTTGGAGGAGAATTTAAGGGTGGGATGAATGAAGTGGGGTCCTGAATGATAGAGATTTCTGACTTTGTGGGGAGATCAGAAGGAAAAAGTGAGTTGTCTTGGTGGGGGGACTATGTCATCCAGAAATCCATGAGATGAGTAACTTCTTAAATGGTAGAAAATGTAACTTTGCAAAATCTGAAGAAAAGTAAAGCAAAGAAAGACTGAAATTATTCATTTCAATGTCAAAATTTGAATCATACTGAGACTCTTGATAAGAGGAATTTGAGAATTCAATTTTACTATTGATTAATAGTAAGCACTGCAAAAACATTGGAAACAATAAAACACTATACAAATCCTAAACATTTATCACAAGTACTAAAACATCTTACTTGGAGTTTAAATTATTTAGATGTATATGGCAAGGAACTTTAATATTTATCACAATTATATTGGACAAAGTTTAATGTGAATCTGGTTGTGCTATGAACATTTTTAAAAGTCTACTTTGGAATTATAGAAACTCCAACTCTGATATTTCACCAAGTGAAGATTTTTACCTCTGCCTAAATTCGCTGGGAATTCTGAGGATGATAATTTATATGATTGCTCTTACTAAAACATCATGTGGAGTGCTTCAATTGGCTATAATATTTTCAAAATTTTAATACCAAATGATAGAAAAGAAATTATGAGAAAGAGTAATAATTAGTTGAATTCATGGCAACAAAATTTCAAAATATGCCAATACAATATTTTTTCAAACTCCATACTGAATAATAATATGCTTTGATTCTCATTTAATGATGAAAGATAAATATTTTAATAGCAGTCATTTCACATGCCATTTAAAAATCTCCAAAAGATAAAGAACAGCTTATAGAAAATTAGCAAAACTAGAATGGGTGAAATAGAAAATTATAGTTTTATTAGGTAAATAACCTCTCAAACACTAAAATTCAAAACTGCGGAATAATAATATCTCGAAGAACTAAAAGTGATACACTTAATGTATATTTTTATAAAATCATTATTACCTTTAAAATTAAAATATTTCTTTTTCACTTCATATCCTATGAAAACCTTAAAAGCTTCAATGGAGAATAACAGACATTTATATTAAAATTATAATGTAGTGGATTATTACAAAAAGAAAGAAGTGAGCTATCTTTTAAGTTAATTGTTGGTTTTGTTTTTTCTGCTTCAGTCATAAAAAATAAAGTATTTCCATGTTAGAAACTAAGTCAATCTATAAGTCACCATAGAAAACACTACAAAATTTGACTTATTTTCCCAGTAGGAAATCAGCAAACTTACAGACCAGTTACCTAACTTTCCACAGAAGATCCCATAAATGATGTGCAAAACCAGATTTTCCAGGCTGAGCAAATAAAAGTTGTGTGATGACGTGGAATTTGAAATAAGAAGACAAAAATTGAATTCTCAACTTGCCACCAAATAGTTTTATAACCTCAAATTAGACATTTAATTTCTCTGAACTTCTGATCCCTTATGCACAGAATTGAAATAATAAAACTAGCTTCAGCAGTGCTTTGTTAGAAACAAATTAGGCCATAGATGAGAACATTCTTGTACTATACAGCTTAATTGTCCACTTTTACAAGCAGTCTTACACAACACATTTATTATGCTTATGACCATTTTTTAGTAATTTGAGACAGCATTAGGAGCATTGTACTAGAGCCATTTATGAAACTTTCAGGTGGAGAAACATTAAATGTTGAATGTTTCAAAGTCAAATGCGCTTTATTGTGGTTCCTGGGAATAAGATAAGCTTTTAGAAAATGACAGTAGAGTAATTTTTTAATTGAGTTGCTGTAATAGAAGGGAGAATAATGCTTTGTGTTTCTTCAATACTGTTTTGCAGAGTCACTAAGATGTGTACAGTAATTAGTGGACACTGTGCACACTTACTGATCACAATGAGGTTTCATATTTATATTTTACTTAAGTGCTTCACATTTGTTATCCTATTCAATCCTCAAAACTTATAAAGAAACTCCTTTATTTTCCCTATTTCACAGGTGAGAAACTAAGGCATAGTATGGTGGTGTAACTTGCCCAAAGTTCTTACATGACTTTTAGGGGGTATTAGAGGTAAAGATTTCATGGCCTCTTTGGTTGCCAATTCTAACATTTAAAAATCTCTACACATCAATAGGTTACCTCACCTTCATGCTTCATTGCACTACTCCTGTTATTAATTATTTTCATTTGTAAACTTTTATTCTCAGCACTATGATTCATCCTGACTCTTCCCAGTAAATACTTCTGGACATAGTGCTTCCCCAAGAAGAATTCCTTCCAGATATAAATTTCCTGTGTTGTGGCTAAAGAAAATGAAACAAATTGCAATTACTCACTTGCTCATCAAAGTTCAAGATGTATCCAAACTAGGATTAATACTGAATGAATTGTTTATTGCCTTCATTGGGAAATCTGGAGCACAAGGCTATGGGAAGTCACCAGCTAATCCATAGTGAAAGCTAGATTGAGAGACTGGTTAAATATAACTACTTTCTATTCCCTTCAATCTCATTTCACTATTATTGCAAATATCAAGGGCAATATCACTGTTTCCATTTATAACCAATACTTTAAAAAAAATCTCAGTGTACGAACTGAAATAAAATAGAATGAATACATGGCCTAACATTAATCTTCTATGTAAAATGATATATTCATTCAATTAACATTTGCTGAAGATCCTGTCTGGGCTAGACCCTGGCAATACAAAAAAGAAGAGCACAGTTAGCATGGTTTGAGGTCTGAAGACTTTCTTCTAGATGGAAAAACACTGTGGTGTGCTTACAGATGTTAAGTGTATCAGAGAAGACATTCCAAGGAGAAGAAACACTATGCATGAAGGCCTGGGGATCTGACAGAGTCTGATAGCTTTTATTTTATTTGGGGGGGAGATATACCTCTTTTATTTATTTATTATTGGTGCATTTACATAAGGTTTCCTTTCCTAGTGTGGAATTGGTACCTGTACATAACACACCTCAATTCTTTTTACACCCCTCCCACTTCCCTCCATCTCCTGATCCCCTTCTCATTTGAGAAAGATCTACCTCTCTACTTCCTATTACCTATCTTTTTATTTTGTTCTTTATTTATAATTTGAGTTTTTCATACAAGAGAAATAATGTGGTATTTAAGCTTGTGTGTCTGATTTATTTCAATTAACATTATGTTCTCAAGGTGCATTCGTTTTCCCATAAATGACTCAAGTTTATCTTTCTTTATGGTAGAGTAGTACTCCATTATACATAAATACATTTTCTATATCCATTTTGTTGGTGGACATATATGCTGCTTCCAAGATATAGCTACTCTGAATTGTGCTGATATAAACATGGGTGTGTGTTTGTGTAGATAATAAGAAATGAGATTGCTTATAGGGTTTATCTCTCATCATGTAGGTAATGTGAGACACTGTAACATTTTGTTCTTGCAAAAATAATTCTAGTGCTAGTCTGAGGAATGGGATGGGAGGCACAAAAACTAAAGGCATGGAGATCAGTTAGGAGGTCATAACAGGCATGTGATGATGAGGGCTTGATTGGGGGCAAGAATAGTGTGAATGGTGGAAACTGGTTGGTAGCAAAAGATTTATAGGACACAAAAACAACAAAACCTGTAAGTGATTTTTATACGAGTAGGTGAAAGATGATGTCCCTTCTCTGAGATTACTCTGTTTCTGGGTAATGGTTAATGTTGTTCAACTGGGAGTCTGAAGCGATCTGAGCATAAGGTAGAGTTGAGGCTACTGGAGTAATGATATAAACCAAGATGAGTCAATAGATCAAGTATTGCATGCCAGATAAATATCATAAATAAGTGAGGGTTAGTAGAAAAACTACTGTGTAGGCAAGCAGAAAGCGTGAGAAGCTGGTGATCCCATGTCCTAGAGGGTACCACATACCATTACAGTTTATAATAATGTATTTTATACTTGAAATTTGCTGAGAGTAGATCTTACACATTCTGAGCACACACACGCACACAAAGACAACTGTGGGATAATTAATATGTTAAATAATTTGTTTGTGGTGAATTTTTTATAAATATAGGAAGCATCATCAGATTGTACTCCATAAATGTACACAATTTGTAATTGTTAATTATTCTTCAATAAAGTTATGTTGGTGGAAGTGAGGGGAAAGAGCCAATAATGATGCCCTGGGAAACATGACATGTATTTGGTGGATTGAGTTTTAAGTGGTGTAATTTTGAGTTAGCAGTAAGCGTGAGGATAAATAGGAGTAGATCAGGCTAAGAAGGCTCCTCCTCCCCAAAACAAAATCCCAAATCTCCCCTAAATAGGAGTTGTCATCATTTATCTCTTTTTAATCTTCTTCCTGTTGCTTCTGAATACTATCTTCATTCTATTTTTTTATACTGAACCCACTGTTTCCAAATTCGTGTGATTTCTTTTGGGTGAACTTCCTTTAATGTGGATTCTGGTCACATTTATGGAATAATTGGATCAAATTCATCCACCTGTTCTAACAATAAACAATTACTCTTCTTATAGATTACCTCAGTTTCACAAGATGTAAGCCATCCTGGCCAACAAAAGGTACAAAGGTAAAAGAGGATTCACAGCATATCTCAACTTGGGAGCACAGTGTTTAAACAGATGGTCTTCTTTCTGCAGATGTTCCTCTTCCATTATGACAACAGATCAAGTCCTCATTGGTGTTGCCAAATGTTGCCTGATTTTCTATAAATTTGCCTCGTTGCTATTTTGCAGTGTTGTCTAGTCACAAGGGTTTTTAACCACATGAAAAATTTAAAACTATCTTAGTAAATGAAACAAATATTTGGGAAATAGATAAACTCAGATGCTTGTTCAAAAACAGTTACTATGATATAATCTTCACTGTCATTTGTTGAATTTTCCTTCTTTTGGAGGACTTTGTTAGTTGTTTGACACATTTTACTGTGCTGATTTCACAAAAATAACATTGATCTGGTGTATAAAGTTGGAGCATTTCAAAGGTGTGTATTTTTAAATTATGTTTTACATTCTGGAAATGAATTTGTATTCATCTATTGATGCTTCTTTCCAGTGATTATTTGCAGTGTTATTGTAGGATTGAAAATATTTTCTCAATATCATCATTTCACCTTATTTATTTGACAAGAGCAAGTTCATATTCTAATATATGACCTGACTTAGGAACTTTCCCTTAAAATATAAATGTTTAAGTGATGGACGTGCTAATTACTGTGATTTCAATATTACATAATGTATACATGACTAGAAACATCATATCATACCACTGATTGTGTATCAAGCAGAAATAAAATTTTAAATATGCATAGCTGTCTGTGCACTAAAAAATTCAGAAATAATTTTTTTAACTGCATGTTTTTTTCTTCCTTTCCATGTTGATTTCTGTTGGTCTGTTATATATCTGGCATATAATACACATGGGAATGCAATGTTGGAAAACTCATGTGAATAACTGCACAGCATTTAAATAGTGCATGGCGGACAGCCAGGATGTAACCCATGGCAAGTGTTGTTCCTTGTATACTCAGCGTCATTAGCCCTCTTACAAGACTGAATTTTGTTGTTGAGCCCCGGAAGATAAGTCATAAAAGGTCTAGACTCTGAACTAATCATTGTCATTTCATCCCACTTTGCCAGTGATTGGTCTGGGTGTGAACATCTGGAACTTGGAACTTAAAATGGTGGGCTGGAGATCCAGAGTCCTCTGGAAATTGTTTTTTCTCACATGATAAAAGGCTCTTTTCTTCTCATCTACTTTTCAAGCTTCGGATTCTCTCATATGAGGGTTTAATGGTTAGATCTGCAGCAAATGTTTTGTAACACAAAGGAAATAGGAGAGAGAATGAAATAGAAAGACAATGTCATGCTAAAAAGGGTGGTTCTGCAGGTGATCAGATTCTGGGTCTGTGACATCATTGATCTACTGCAGCAAACCTTAAACTATATTTCTTTGTACTTGTGTTAAGAAAATTATTAATAGAACACAATAAAGACTTTATTTTCCTTACAATAAAAAGCATTTTTTCTGGTATATAACCACTCAATTTCTCACTAAAATGCCAATGATGGTACAGAAAAAGTATTAGTAATTCAAAATAACAGCAGAACCTTCGCCATTACCCTTTCCCTTTTATTATTCAATTCGCAAGATGTCTCTTGAATGTCAGAAGAAGAGAAAGCCTGTTAAAATTAAGCAGGACTTGTTTCTCCCAAACTTGGACTTATTCCTCATATTTTAAAGAAGAAAAATACCTAATTGGCATGTCTTTATGTCCTGCTTCTCTGTTTCAGAGGCCAATGACAATGATGGAAGGATCAATTTTGAAATCTTTACAATGTATTCCTCTTTTTGTCACCATAAAAACTTACTATCTGAAAAATTATTCAGGAAAGCACCACTGTATTGGAAAGGCTTAAATCAGCTTCCTCAATGATGACTCAGGCTTCTAAGATCAAGACATGGTAAGTAAATATCAGTCAGGCTAATATACAATCCTTTTGGCATCCTATCTTGGTTTAAACATCCTGTAATGACTAAACATCATAATTCCTTTGTATAAATATTAAAACCACAAACCAACCATGGTAGTGCATGCCTATAATCCCAGCACTCTGGGAGACTGAGGGAGGAAGATTGCAAGTTCAAGCCTAGCCTAGGCAGTTTACCAAGACCTTGTCTCAAAAAAAAAAAAAAAAGAAAGAAAAGAAAAAAAGGGGGGTATCTGGGGATGTAGCTCAATATGAAGGTCCTAGATTCCTAAATTTAATCCCCAGTACTACAAAAAGAAAAAAAAATCCAAACCACAGCAATAAATGTGACCAATGAATTATTATGTGTCACTTGAATTCACAAAGTTATAATTTACACAGAAAGGTAAATTTCCATTTTAAGCTACTTGCATTATCTTATGAGCACAAGTTCAAATATTTATTTTTTAAAAGCAAAGTCATCAGATAAGTGCAGTGACACATTCCTGGAATCCAAGCTACTCAAGAGAAAAGGGCTAGGGATGTAGCTTAGTGGTAGAGCAGCTCTGGGATCAATCCCAGGCCCTACAAAGCAACAACAACAATGATAATAATATATCAAGTATGTTTATTCATATGCATCCTTCCAAAAATAGAATATATAGTAAAAACATTTGTGGAATATTTTTTACTGTAGAAAACATATAGAAACTATAGAAAAATCAGGACCTCATGGCACAACAGTAGTGCACCTGACTCCAGAAACTATAGAAAACTTTTATAGAGGCCCAGAAAAACAGAAGTGGTTTTTAAATATACAATTTAAATACTATGTACTATTCTAGGTGCTAGTACATATGTGTAATATGCAGGGAATTTTGTCATTTGCTCATTAAACAAACCATTATTAACTAACAAAACTCATTTTTATATAGAGAGTTAAGGTCAAATTAATAGATTTTTTAAAACCAATATGAAAATTATAACCTCTTCAAGTGAACTTCTGATCCACAGAAAATGTACCTACATTTTCTTTCTCTCTGAACACACCTCCATTCACGAAACACAATCCTCCCAATACTCTGGAGAGCCACATTCCCACTTTAGGTTATGATTGACAGATTTTACACTGAGTCCTAAAATTTTTAAGGAGGTGTCTATAGTCATTCACATTTCTACATTTTATTTCTTCCTTTTTGCAAAACTTGGACTGTGAACTTGTGGATTTTCTTTGGGAGCATGACCTTTCTGAAGTGCAATTATTATATAGAAAATGATCATGGGTATGAAAAAACTTTTAATCATAAAAGTTCAAAAGTTATGGTATCACTCAGCTTTTCTGATTATTCTTTTTAGCCAAGGCAAAAGTCTAAACTGGACAATTTAAATTACTTTATCATGTATATCCTCTGAGTTAGGAGCTGTGTGTATTAGTCTGCTTTCCTGCTACAGGAACAAAATACCCAATATTTACAATTTAAAAGAGGAAAGGTTTTATTTGGCCTACGGTTTTGGAGGACTCAGTCCATGGTTAGCTGCTCCGAGGCAGAAATGGCATGGTAAAAGAGCATGGAAAGATGCTCTCCTTATGACAGCCAGGAAACAGAGAGACAAGAAAGGAGCCAGGGAGGGTGACATATCCCCAAATGACATTTTTTTTTTCTTGATACCAGGGATCGAACTCAAGTCCTTATGCTTGCAAGGCAGGCGGCAGAACCACAACCACTGAGCTAAATCCCTGGCCCAACCTATCTCTCTCTTTGTTTTTTGATGACACATTTGTTCTAATCAGGGCCCCCTTGCTAAAAGCACACTTAGCTATAAACTTATTAATGAATCAATCCACTGATTAACACAGTGCCCCAGTGATCCAATCACTTTCTAAAAGCTTTACCTTTGAGCACGTGAGACTTTTGGAAGACATCCTAGATCTAAATAATAGCAAAGGAGATTCACATTAGAAGAGATTAGAAATCTTATATAATTATTAATGCATACTAGTTATACAAATCAATGGGTTTCACTATGATACTTCCATACATGCATTGTCGTGCTTTGATCATGATAATGTTTACCTTTCCTTCCGTCCTCTCTTACCTTCCCCTCTGTCCTCACAGTTCTATAGTTACAGGTCATAAGTCTTTGATTTACTTTGGGTTGACTTTGTGAGACATATGGGTCTAGTTTATTTCTGTGTCCTCTATTTTATTACATTGAGACACCTGTCTCGTATTTTGTTGTCATTGTTTATTTGGTTTTCTTTTCTTTCTTTTTTTTTTTGGTGTTTGCCAGTAGCATTCTATTTTTGTTAGTATGACTCTGTAATACATTTTGAAATAAGATATTGTGTTGCCTCTAACTTTGCTCCTTTTTCAGAATTGCTTTGACTATTCAAGGTCTTTTGTGCTACCATGTGAATTTTATGAATTTTTTCTAGTTCTGTGGAAAATACATTAGTATTATGAGGAAGACTGCATTGAACCTGTAGTTTACTTTGCGTAGTATGGTCATATAACTATATTAGTTCTGCCAATGAGATCTTTCCATTTTCTAGTGTCTTCTTCAATGTATTTCTTCAGTGTTTTATAATTTACATTTAGAGATATTTTTATCTTTTTGGTTAGGTTTATTCTTTCTTTCTTTCTTCCTTTCTAACTTTTTTCTCTTGAGGCTATTATGAATGGAATTGTGATCTCAAATTCTTTCCCAACAAGTTCATTATTTGTTACAGGGAAGTTACTAATTTTTGTAAGTTGATTTTGTATCCTGCTACTTCACTAAATTTGTTACTTAAGTCTTTCTGTAGAGTCTAGGTTTGTTTTTTGTTTGTTTGTTTGTTTTGCTAGTTACACAAGAGTCACTGATCCTTGCTTTATTCACAGTATTATCCAAAATTGGGAATCCCGTGGTGTAGATTAAAATAAGGAAAGTGGTCATAAACAGCATCCGGGCTCATCATGGCAGTGGTGGCAACTCAACCAGTATGGAGTCTTCTAAGGAAGACCTATTCAATTGAGGGAAGGCTCCCTCTACCACTTGACAGCCCAAGTACTTGACAAAACTGGCCTATATTAAAGGTCACAGTGATTAAAAACAATGTGGTGAAGACATTCAGGGCTGAGTGACTGTTGCTAAGCCACTTAGTGTGAACAATGCGGCACCAAGAAAGGGAGAAGCACTGTGTATGCCTTATCCTAAGCAGGTGCAAGCAAGGCAGATCACCGCACAGACCTACGAGACAGCCTTCTCCCCTGGGTTCCAATAAAGAATACCTTTCCAGCCAAGTCATCAAGAGACAGACATGGAGGCACCAAAACACCACACAAGCAACAGCATCTCTTGGTTTCTCAATAACATTCAAAGTTATTTTAGTACAGAAAATAGAAAAGCATTTGTGGTAGGGGCTTTTCAACCCAAAAACACAAGGTTGGAGAAAAAAAAAGCTTCTTCTAGTGTCACCATTTAGACTTTCAGAGTTGTGTGTCCTGCACACACTATACCATTTCATCACCAAAAGTCACCCAACTAGTGTGTCAGTTACAAGACACAGAGGCCAAATAAGGAGGAAAACTCTGAGAAGGGTACCTAGCACCTTGTATTTCTCTCATGTGGACTGGTGGGCTGGTGGAGAGGTAGTAGCAACAATCCTCACATAAGAAAAAGAAATCAAATCTACGTAGTTATTCCACAGATAGTGAAAACAGGCAGTCGCCCAGATCTTATGTTCCAACCACCCTTTCATGGGAAGCCAGGTCTATGCTAGCCTTGTTATTTCAAAAGAAGCTGAGAAGGAAAAGTGGCTGCCCAATTGAAGTGCTTGCCAATAATCCAGTTTTTTCAGGAGAAAGGTACAGTGACCCCTCCAGAGCACAGGCACAAACTTGCTTGTGGCTGAATTCACTAAGCACATTTTTAATAAAGAAAACTGAAGGACAAACCAAATTGAAAGAATCACTGTTATAATAATTTTAATTTATCTTGCGTTTTACAGAAATCTATGAATGATTTTAGAAAAGCACCTCCTTACCCCATCTTGTTTCTCTGACAGTTGTTAAAGTAGGCAATAAGTATGTCAACAGCTTGAGCATCGGCAAGGATTTCAGATCAACCAACCACTCGTCAAAGAACTTGGCAGCTTTTCTATATCATGTTTTTAATACAATGATATATCCACTCTGATGGTAAACCTGTCCAGCCAATTCCTCAGAACATGCTTTGCAAAATCAGTGGTGATTAGCAAATTAGTTAGCTTTGGCACAGAGCTGTGCTCGTTTGCCTGTGACAGCCTGGAAGCCAGTTTTGATACTGGCAACACAGCATCGAGAATGACAAGTTTCACACTGTAAGAAATAGAGCCTGGTGTCCTTCTGCAGAATTGTGTCCTGTGATCGGCATGTGTGACAAGTGACATATTCCTTGATATATCTTCTTAAGACATTTTCTATCTGTTTCTGTTGGAATCTTCCTTTGATTACAAGTTGGTTTTACCATCTGTAGAACCACTTGTACCCAATTCTGCCAATAAAAATGCAAGAAGATGTTTGGGCTGACAATGTAATAGTTTACAGATATCTATAAGTTGACAAAAGAAGTTTTCTGGGTTCCTGCTTGGATGACCTGTGGAGATTTCATGACAAATTTTCTTTTTTCTCCAGCAACCATATCTGGATTCTTTTCCCTCATGATGTTGAACACTCGATTCAGTAGCTCTTCATATGTGTAGTCTCTCTCCGAGCCTGTCCAAGCAGGGCCTGTCTGGTTACTGAATGAGATAACATCACCTTTTTTTCTGTCTTCATCTTCTAAAGCTTCTTCTTTTTCTAGTATTTCATCCTCATCGGGGAACTTAACATTCTTCTTTTTCTTCTTTTTATTGCCAAGCATAATATCAAGGTCATCCTCTGGTTCAGCTGGCCCTTGGATATCTCTTTCAATCTTAAGATCCTTTATACCCTCTTCAGCTTCATCAATATCAAATATCTTTTCTGTTTTTTTTTCTTCTGATTAAAGAAATTCAAGTCATCTAGATCATCAGAAGCATCTTTCTTCTTACTGTCCTCTTCATCAGCTTCCACATCTTTGTCACCAGTTGGTTCTGGCTCCACTTCTTTTGTTTCTGAGGGCTGGGTTTCTTCTGTCTGGGTATCTCCTTCCTCATCTAACATGAAGGACTTCTTCTTCTTTTTCTTTTTGCTCATAGTAGGATCAAAAATCATCTTGTCCCCAGACATGGCTGCAGCTCGAGTGGGCTCAGCAAGGATGGGAAGTGAGACAGATCAGTCCCAGGCCTCGGCGTCAGCGCTGCTCTTACCGAAACACTTCCAAGAACTGCACTAGGCTCTTGCATCAGCGAAAGGGGAAGAGTCTACTTTTTTTAAAGTATAAAGTTAAATCACGTATAAATAGTAAAAATTTGATTTCCTTCTCTCTGATTTGTATTCCTATTATGTCTTTCTTTTTTTACTCTGGCTAAAATCTCAAGTTCTATATTGAGTAAGTGATGAGAGTCCACATTCTTGTCTTGTTTCTGATTGCAGAGGAAGTACTTGCAATTTTCCCCCTATTAGGTATAATGTTAGCTATGGGTTTTCATATATAACCTTTATTTTATTAGGTTATAATCCTACTACACCTAGTTTCTTCAGGGATTTTTTTATCATGAAGGCATAATTAAATTTTTCAAAGGCTTTTTCTGTATCTACTGAGACAATCATGATTTTTCTCCTTTATTCTATTTGTGTGCTATTCATGTTTTTTTCTTTCATATGTTGAATCATCCTTATGACCCCAGTATGAAACTGATTTGATCATGTTGTATGATATTTTATAAGAATTTTATTGAAGTTTTTCTATCCATGATTTATCAATTGTTTCCTTTACCAATATGCAGTGACTTTCTTTATCACTTATGATTTTGGCTTAAAGTTGGTTTTGTTAAGTAGGAGTATAAATACTGCTGCTTCCTTTCAGATTTCATTTTCTTGGAATATCACATTCCATCATTTCTCTTTCAGTCTGTGTATGTCTTTGTTGGTGAGGTGAGTTTCTTGCAGCCAACATATTATTGGATTTTTGTTTTTGCTGCTGCTGCTGTCGTTTTTTTACTACAATGAGTCAGCCTGATCATTTGTATTCAGGTTATTTTTGAAAGTTTTGTGTTTGTTCTTGTCATTTCGTTGTTTTTCTTATAATTTATTTGAATAATCTTTGTTCATTACTTCCTCTTATTTATCTTAGATGTTTAAAGTTTACTGTATGAGTGTTTGATTTTTTTCCTGTCATTTTTCTTAACTACTCTTCTTTTATTCTTTCCTGGTTGCTCATGATCATATTTATCTTTTTCCTTCTTTTTGGTCTAGGCATGTCTTAATCATCTTCTGAAATGCTTGTTTAGTGGCCATTGAATTGACTTAGTGTTTTCTTTTTTTTTTTGGAAGGTTGTTGTTCTCCTTTAATTCTGAGGGATAACTTTGCTGGCATTGAAATCTAGTTTAGCAGTTATGTTCTTTCAGGACATGAAATACATTATTCCACAGACACTTGGATTTTAGTGTTTCTGATGAGAAATCTGCTGTTATTCTGGTGAATTAGAGCGCTGTATATTTGTAGTCAATATCTTAAAAGTTATTGCTAACTGATGTAATCCAGCAGGATACTGGGTGATCAAAACCTAATCTCCCCCACAATTTCAGTACCATTCCAAGCCTATTTTGGAAAACAGTATGAAAAGGATGGCAAAAGTGGATGTAAGTAGAATTTCTTTCTATAGCATTACAAATATATGTTTACACTCTATCTGGAAACTTGAGTGCTGACTATATTTTTGTTAAATATAGAATTATATTATAGAATTATTGCAATTTTAAAACAATTTTTGTGGGTAATTTTAAAATTGATTTTTATGTATCATGTGATGGGGGAATCAAAGTACACTTATCATTTGTATAAATAAATAACTCAGCACCATCATTAAAAAGCAGTTTGTGTCTAGTGTACTGCTAGGTCAGCTTTGCCATAAATCAGTTATCTAAATATCTATGTTTATATCTGAATCCTCTATTTAATCTGTTCTAGGTCCTTGTTCAGTTTACCTATTTTTTAGTATTATAACACTGTATTATTCCTGTTGATAGAATTTTAATGTCCTTTTCTTACAAACCAACAACATGTGTTATTCTTGAGTTGTCTCCTTGTCTAGTGATTGTTGATTGTACATGAGATATTTGGTTTTTTAAATTAAAGGCTCTAGTCAATATAAGTTCCTGTCTTCCCCCTACTCTCCAGGAAGGAGAAGTAGTAAGTATGCAATGATAGGCAAGCAGCATCCACAGCCCCTGAGGAAATGAAGCAACAGCAGAAAAGGTAATTTGGAAAAGAAGCCAAAAGCTTAAAATGAAAAAAAAAATTAACTTATGGAAACTCAAAGTTAACACAAGGCTGTTATTTCCTCATATTTCACAAACTGTTCCTCCAAATGAAAGTTAGAACAACTTCTGTTGGCCAAATTTTTATATTGTCTGCAAAAATCAGAGCCAAGTTGTTGAAGACAAATTTCTTATAACCTCTGTAAAAAGATCTCTACTAACCTAAATCTGTAAAAAAAAAAAGTAGTCATTTTCTTTAATAATTTTTCTTTAATAAAAATGCTTGATTTTAGGTAAATGTTAACATTTTCTAAGAAAAAGTAAAGAAAACATTATTTGTAACCCTTTTAGAAAACAATGAAATAGTTTATGGCCATAATATCATGACTTACAATACTGTATATCAATAAAATTTTGACACTTGATCTTAGCCAAAAGTTTGACAATTGATGTGAGTAAAACTTTGAAATAAAAAGTATCTCCTCTTCCAAAGTTTATGCCATGTTATTTTAACTTTGTTAAAATATTTTTGGAACACATTTTTGGCTTTTAAAATATAATTTAATAGACATATAAATAATTAAATATTTATTATTTTCAAATAGCCTGCCTCCTATATTCAAATTATGATTCAGCTGTAAAAAGCATGATTCAGACAAGGTGAGCCACTCAGGCCACCATTACACTGCACCCAAGTGCCCAGGAGCACAGCCCCCTCCAGCACCCAGGAGGTGAGCAGCACAGGCACAAGCAACACCCCCCTCCCCAGGCACCCGAGGCTGTGCCAAACCTGTGCCTGTACCACACACAGAGGTGCAGGGGGTCATAAAGGACATTGTTCTGAGCTCCAGAAGATAGACAAGAAGTGAACAACAGAAAGAGGTCCTCTCTGAGGCTCCTTGATGAAAATTGAAGCTCACTGGAAAAGTGAAGAAGATCTCTGCAATAAAGGCACACCAGACCACCATAGTTGGTAAGTTGGAGAGATAATCACCTCCCATCAGAACTTGGACTATCTTCAGGGGAAGGACAGCTGGAACCTACACTAGAACCTTGCAGTATTCAATCCAGCAGGAGGTCAGGGAGCTCAATTTGGGCCTTGCAGCCAGAACTCAGCCTGAATCTCAGGGGACTGCTGATAGCTGGCTGAGACTAATTGACTTAGAGCTGCACATTGCTGCCCACATTGTCTATTGTGACAGCAGAGACATACCCAAGGCCCTCTATTTTTATTTTTATTTTCAAAGTTACTTTTTCTCTTATTTTTAATTTTTTTCTCTTCTCAATTTTTTTCTTCTCTCTCTCTCTCTCTTTCTCTCTCACCTTGTTCTCCACCTCTCTCCCTTTTTGTTCATGTTACTGTCCTCATTCAGATTTCTTTTTTCTTTCTTTATCTCTCCTCTCTATTGTCATTAGTTTTAAAGGAAAGTGAATACAGATTCTACCTTTCCTATTGCCGTTAAGTTGTTCTGCTCTTGTCTTTCTTTCATTTTGTCTTTTCCTATTGTCTTCAACAGTTTCCTAGAGTTTGCATGATCTTTCTTTGTCCTTTGGCCTCACTTCTAACCTTTCCCTATCCTTGTACTTATCTATCCCTCCTTCCACAACACCTTCTAAGCCCCCATCCCTAAAGATAAAGCTGCTATACTGAAGGGTTTATTCACTATAAACATATTTTGGCTGGTCCTCAATTTTGATTTAATTCACATGGTTAAAGGTGATAGATTAATAACTACCACAAATAGTCATTTTTCTAAGCTGTGCTTGATGCTATTGTTGCTGCTGATTGTATCACTTGGGCTAAGGTGTGACTGATCTAATCAGTTGTCCTTCCTGGTACAGTGAAAACAAGATTGCCTAAGAATCATTAGAGACTCAAAACCTAAAGAAGAACTATATCTGGAAGACACTTCTGAAAAGCAATCATTCCATAAGTGTCCTAAATACAAGCAACAAAGATATTTACAATAATAAATATTGAAGTATCAACCCAGGAATTAAACCAAAAACAGTACCAACAACAAAAGCAGAAATGAGAAGACACCTATGCAGACTTCCAGCTCACCAAAGGCAACTTCTGGGGAAATTGAGGTGGAAAAGCCTGGACACCCTGAACTGATAGCACAGGAAGTAACAAAACAGATGAATGAGGTTCTAGAAAACTTCAAAGCAGAAATAATTTCCCAGATAACTACAGAGATGGTGAGCAGAACGAAAGTCATGATTAGAGATTCTAGAACAGAAACAGATAAAAAAAAAATAGATGAGCTCAGGACTATGATGGAAGCCATGAATTGTCAGTATAGGAAAGAAATAGAAACCATGAATACCCAACATAGGAAAGAAATGGAACCCATGAAAAAGACTGAAACAGATACTCAAGAGATTAAAAACTCTATTGAAAGCATTCACAGCAGAATGAGCCAATGTGAACACAAAATATCAGATATAGAAGACAGGATTGCAGTCAGTGACCATGAAAAGAGAGTTCTCTTAAAAATAGTAAAGTACCATGAGAAATTGATCCAATAACTCCTAGATGAAGCAAAGAAGAATAATATAAGACTAATAGGAGTCCATGAAAAAGCAGGAGAAAGTAAAAATGGCATAAAAAATCTGTTCACAGAATTAATGACAGAAAACTTCCCAAACAGAGTTTGGGAAAGAAATTGACATACAAATAAGTGAGGCATATGGTACTCCAACTAGCCATGATCAAAAATAAAATTTATACCTAGACATATAACAATCAAGATCCAGGAAACCCAACAGAAGAACAAATACTACAAGCAGTTACGGAAAAGAAACAAATCACATACAAAGGAAAGCCCATCAGAATCATAGCAGACTTTTCAACACAAACCCTCAAGTCAAGGAGAGCCTGAAGTGAGGTATTTCAAGCTCTAAAGGAAAACAACCTCAAACCTAGACTGATATATCCTGGAAAACAATCTTTCAAAATTGATGGGGAAATAAGATACTTCCATGACAAAGAATACCTGAGAAACTTCATGAATACCAAACCAGCACTCCAAACAAATTCTAAACAATATCCTACAAAAAAACAATGAAAGTCAAAACTACACAAGGCCCAACAGAACAAACCCACCAGGCAAGGCAATAAATTAAAAGGAGAGGGGGAAAAATTAAAAATAAAACAGCCAACAGAAGGAAAATAACATGACAGTGATGATAAATACATATCAGTTATAACCATCAATGTAAATGGCCTCAATTCACCAATCAAAAGAAATAGACTAGCAGAATGGATTAAGAAGCAAAATTCAACAATATTCTGTATAGAAGAAACACACCTAGTTCAAAAAGAAATTCATAGACTGAAAGTTAAAGGATGGAAAACAGTTCTCCATGTGACAAGAACCTGGAAAAAAGCAAGGGTAGGTATTTTATTTGTAGACTATAGTGATTTCAAACCAAAATGAATTAAGAGAGACAATGAAGGTTGCTACATCCTTGTAAAGGGAACAATCCAAGAGGTAAGACGTCAATCATAAATATATATCTACCAAATATTAATGGCCCCAAATATACAAAACAAATATTAAGGGACATGAAAAACCAAATAAGCACTAATACCATTGTAGTGAGGGACCTCAATACTCCACTGTCACAAATAAACAGATCATCTAGACAAAAAATCAACAAGAAAACATTAGAACTGAGCCAAACTCTTGAACAAATGGACTTAATAGACATCTACAGAGTGTTCCACCCTACAATATCAGAATATACATTCTTTTGGCTGCACATGGGTCATTCTCCAAAAGAGACCACATGCTATCTCATAGAATATGTTTAAGTAAATGCAAAGGAATCAAAGTTATCCTGTGTATATTATCAGACCATAGTGCAATAAAATTAGAGATCAATAGCATAAGAAACTGCAAGAACATCACAAACACATGGAAACTGAATAACACTCTCCTAAACAACCAATGAGTCACAGAGGAAATTAAAGGAGAAAATAGAGAGTTTCTACAATTACATGATAATGCAAACACAATATACAGGAATCTATGGGACACAATGAAAGCAGTTCTATGAGAGAAATTCATAGCAGTGAATGCCCATACTAGGAAAACAGAGCGAGATCAAATAAACAACCTAATGCTGAACCTTAAGCTCCTAGAAAAAGAAGAGCAAGACAAACAGAAAGCTCATACAAGGGAGGAAATTATAAAGATCAGAGCAGAAATCAATGCAATGGAGACTAAGAGAATGATACAAAAAAATCAATGAATCAGAGTAGGTTTTTCAAAAGAATAAATAAAATTGATAAACCATTAGCCAGCCTTTTACAAAAAAGGAAAGAAAAGGCCCAAATCCATGCAATTAGGAATGAAAAAGGTGAAGTCACAACAGATCCAGCAGAAATCCAGAGGATCATCAATACCTACTTTGAAAACCTGTACTCTAATAAAATAGAAAATATGGAGGGAATGGAGAGATTCCTAGATATATATGAATTATCAAAGTTGAACAAAGAAGATATAAAAATTCTAAACACCCCAATTATTATCAGTGAAATTGAAAACCTAATTAAAAATTTACCAACAAAGAAAAGCCTAGGTCCTGATGGCTTCACTGCTGAATTCTACAAGACATTCAGAGAAAAACTATTGCCACTAGTCTTTAAACTCTTCAATGAAATTGAAAGGGAAGCAATACTTCCAAATTCCTTCCTGGAAGCAAGTGTTACTTTGATTCCAAAAGCAGAGAAAGACCCAACTAAAAAAGAGAACTACAGGTCAGTCTCCCTAATGAACAAAGATGCAAAAATCCTCAATAAAATAATAGCAAACAGAATACAGAGGGTCATCAAGAAGATCATACTCCCTGATCAAGTCAGATTTATCCCAGAGATGCAAGGATGGTTCAACATATGCAAATCGATAAATGTAATACACTGTATTAACAGAGCCAAGGACAAAAACTATATGATCATCTCAACAGATGTAGAAAAAGCATTCATCAAAATTCAACACACATTCATCATAAAAGTAAACCCTACAGAAAATTGGAACAGATGCTCTTTATGTCAATGTGATAAAGGCTATCTATGAAAAACCAACAACCAATATTATACTAAATGGTCAAAAACAGAAAACCTTCACACTAAAATCAGGAATAAGACAATGATGTCTACTATCACCACTCCTATTCAATACAGTTCTGGAAACATTAGCCACACCAATTAGATGAGAGAAAGAAATAAAAGGAATAAAGATAGGAAAGGAAGAAGTTAAACTGTCATTATTTGCTGATGATATGATACTCTACACAGAGACCCAAAAAGCTCCACCAAAAGACTCCTAGACATAATTGATAGACTCAGTAGAGTAGCTGGATACAAGTTAGACACTCAAAAAACAATAGCCTTCTTGTACACAAATAACAGACTCACTGAGAGAGAAATTAAGGAAACAATTCCCTTTATAATAGCACCCAAAAAAAATGAAATATCTAGGAATCAATTTAACCAAGGAAGCAAAAGACCTCTACATTGAAAACTACAGCACTCTAACAGAGATTAAACAGGATATAAGGAAATGGAAAGATATACCTTGTTCCTGGGTAGGAAGAAGAAATATGGTGAAAATGACCATACTTCCAAAACTATACAGATTCACTGCAATCCTGATTGAAATCCCAATAGCAAATTTCACAGAACTAGAGAAAACAATCCCCAAAATTCATTTGGAACCAGAAGAGACCTAGAGTAGCAAAAGCAATTCTAGGCAACAGAGAAATGTCAGGGAGTATCACAATCCCCACCTTGAAACTATACTGCAAAGCCACTGTAATAAAAACAGCATGGTACTGGCAAAGAAACAGACCTAAGGATCAGTGGAATAGATTACAAGATGAAGAAACAACTCCAGACATACTCAGCTACCTCGTCTTTGACAAAGGAGCCAACCGCCCTCACTGAAGGAAAGATAGTCTCTTTAATAAGTGGTGTTAGAAAAACTGGATTTCAACCTGCCAAAGATTAAAACTAGACCCCTGTCTTTCATGATGCACTAATCTAAAATCGAAGTGGATTAAAGATCTAAATATTAAAACAGAAACCCTAAGCTTGCTCAAGATAACTTAAGTAGAACTCTAGAAGACATTGGCATAGGAAAAGACTTTATGAACAAATCCTCTGTAGCACAAAGAATCAACAACTGGGATTTCATCTTATTAAAAAGCTTCTGCACTGCGAGAGGAACCACTAACAGAGCTAAGAGACAACCTACAATGTGGGAAAAAAACTTTTAGCTTCTGTACCTCAGACCATGGACTACTATCTAGAATATATGAAGAATTGAAAAAAGTCAGACCTCCCACATTTAAAGACCCAATTCAAAAATGGGCATCTGAAATAGACATTTCTCAGACAAAGAAGTAACAGCAGAAAATATACATATGAAAAAAATGTTCAACATCACTGGTCATTCGAGAGATGCAGATGAAAACAACACTGAGATTCAACATCAACCCAGAAAGAATGGCTGCTATCAAGAAATCAACCAACAACAAATGTTGGCCGGGTTGTGGGGAGAAAGAAACCCCTCTCCGTTTTTGGTGGGGGTGCAGCCTGGGGAAACCACTGTGGAAATCAGTATGGAGATACCTCAAAGAACTAGGACTAAAGGTCCCATTTGACCCAGCTATTCCCCTGCTGGGTATCTTCCCAAATGAATTAAGAGAATCAGACCACAGTGATATACCTGCATCCATGTTTATAGCAGCACAGTTTGTAATAGCTAAAGCTTGGAAACAGCCCAAGTGCCCATCACCTGGAAACTGGATAAAGATGTGGGGTTTTTTAAAATATAAAATGGAGTACTACTCAGCCTTAAAGAATGACAAACCAGAGGCATTTATATCTAAATGGATGCATATTGAGGCCATACTCCTAAGTGAAATAAATAGGACACACATGTGGAAATACCGAATAGTTTCTCTAGTGTGAGAAACTGAAAGTGTAAATAAGGGTTAAAATGATTAAAATAAATAATTGATAATTTGAAATAGGAAGAAAATGTCCAAAGGGGTAGGGGAAGTGGGAGGGAATGGGGAAAGGAAAGAAGGGAAAGGAAAAATTATAAGAAATGGAAAAAATGGAAATAAAGTCTTTGTAAATAGGGAAGTGTGGAGAAGGTGAAGGGAGCACAGAGAATGGGGAAAAAATAAGAACCAAGGTATACATCATATATAGGGACAAGCACCCAATGATAAATGTAAAAGTATCATATACCTAAAATGTACCAGTAAAAGAATTTAAGGAAAAAAAAGAGGTATTACAAACATTTTACAATTGCTTCTCTGTAAAACGACAGTGAAGACTACAAAGTGATGAGGTAATGTCCTCTAAATCTTAATATTGTAATTTAAAAATGTATAATTGACATTGTGTAATAGGAAGAAAAGGTCTAAAGCAGTAGGGGAAGTGGGAGGGGTAGGAGAAAGGAAAGAAGGGAAAAGCAAAAAACATGAGAAAAGGAAAAAATGGAAACAAAGTCTTTGTAAATAGGGAAGGGTGGAGGGGGTGAAGAGAGGGCAGGGGAATGGGGAAAAAATAAGAACCAAGATGCACCATGTAAAGGTACAAGATCCCAATGATGAATGTAACTGTATTGTATACCTAAAATGTAGTAATAAGCTTAATGAAAAAAATAAATAAAAATAAATGAATAATAAGCATGATTCTCCCCAGCATCTATATCAGGATGTTTGTTACTGTTGGGCACTTTCCACACAACCAAGATTTGCCCTTTATGTGCCTTTGGTAATTACAGAATATTGAGCTACAGAAAAGAATTCAAGAAGCAATGAAATCATATGCTGAAAGGGGAAAAATGACTATGACACTTATACATAGTACTTATTACAGAAATGTGAATGCAAAGACGTATTAAGAGTATGAGATACTAAGCAGTGGATGCAGAAGCCAAAACATTTAGGTAAAATTCAGAGAGGCCAAATTAGTGGTAAGGGAATGGACTTTGCACTGCCATGCCATTAAAATCAAAGATAAAATAGCAGAAACTAGGAAAAGCAATGGCTCCTGTAAGGTCTTAATTTTTGATGCTGTGTTTAGTACCAGTTAGCTTTCAAATAAAAATTCAAACAAAAATTGAAGTGGAGGGCCAGGGATTTAGCTCAGTGGTTCCAACACCTGCCCCGCAAGCACAAGGACCCGAGTTCAATCCCTGGTACAAAAAAAAAAAATTGAGGTGGAAAAAAGTAATACAGAGCAAATTGGATGGTGGTCAGCACTAGAAAGTTTGCGCGTGGAGCTCATGTGAAAAGACAAGCAAGACACAGTATGAGAACCAGCTGGGTAGCCCAAAAGATTGCTGGAGAATCTTCTCTCAGGAGACTAGTTCCCCTTTCAATCCCAGTCTAAGCATTTATTAAAGCAAACTTCAGTTTTCTTATATTTATCTGAGTGCTGTTAGTTATCTCAATGATTTTTACATCATGAAAAACTAGAACAGAGCTGTAATCTCAGCACAGGCTACACAGTCAGTTTAAGGCCAGGTGAACTATGTGGCCAGACTCTGTCTCAAAAAAAAGAACAGATCTTAACTTCACTTTGTAGGTCACTGATTCAAATGTTTGTATGAGGTAAGGTGTTTCATTTTCATATCTTTTATTCTAAGACTACTGAAAACACGAAACTTTTAATTAAAAATGAAACATACTATTGTTGTAAATAATACATCATTATTATTATTCATTTATTTAACCAACATCATTTGGGCCAATTCTGTGCTAAGCTTTTTGCTAGATGCTGGGTATACATTGGTATTAAATTAAGACAGTCTATGCCATAATTACCGTATTATTTAAAAAAGAAAGGAGGAGCAGAAGAATCATTTGAAATTTGTCAATTTACTTTATAATTTACTGAAATAAATGAAAATTGAAACATAACACCAATACCTATAGGTACAGCAAAACAGTAGTAAGAAGAACATTTATACCAATAAATGCCTACTATATAAAATAGTTGGGGTCTGGGGATGAAACTCAGTGGAAGAATGCTTTCCTACCATGCATGAGGCCCTGGATTCTACCCCTAGCACTACAAGAAAAAAAAGTAGAAACGTTTTCAAATAAAAACCCAATGATGCAGCTCAAGAAAAACAAGAAACCCCAAAATCATTGTAAGGAAAGATAACAAAGATCAGAACTAAAATAAACAAAGTATACACTTAAACATAAAGAAGAATGAAATAAAGAGCTGTGGTTTTGAAAAGACAAATAACCTTGAGAAACTTTTATACAGAATAACCAAAAAAAAGTAGATTTGAATAAGATCAGAGATGCAAAAGGAGACATTACAATTGATACCACAGAGATACAAAAGATTATTAGGAACTATTATAAACAACCGTATGCCAACAACTGGAAATCTTAGAATAAAAGACAAATTTCTGGACACATATAACCTACCAAAATTGAAACACAAAGATGGATAAATGGAATAGACCAATAACAAGCAATGAAATTGAATCAATAATAAGCTCTCTCAACAAAGGGAAGCCCAGGATCAAATGGCTTCATTGCTGAATTTTCTTCTTCTAAAGAGCTAATTCCCACTCTTCTCAAATTGTTAAACAGGAGGTAATTCTTCCAAAGCCATTCTATGAGGTCAGTATTACTCTCATAAAAAAGCAAAACAGGACACAATGACAATGAAAACCAGAGTCCAACACCCATGATAAACTTAGACACAAAAATTCTGAAAAAGAATACTGCCAGATAGAATCCAACAGCACACACACACACACACACACACACACACACACACACTCGTGAGATTAATCCTAGTGATGCTATACAATCCTATAAACACTACAGTACAGCACATGAACAGAATAGCTACCAAAAATAAAGTGCCTAGAGTAAGTTTAACCAAGGAACTCAATGATTTCTAAAATGAAACTTACCATACAGAGAACAATGTACACATCATGGATCACCAGGAAAATGCAAATCAAAACCACAATGAGACATCAGTCAACCTGTTTGACTACTACCAAATAGACCAAAAAAAAAAAAAAAAAGATGCAAAGAAAGGAGAAATTTCATACACTGCTGGTGGAAATGCAAATGAGCATAGCCATTATGAAAAACAGTGTAGTGGTTCCACAAAACCTAGAAATAGAGCTGCAATATGAATTGTCCAAGGAATTAATATCTCCAAGGTATTGAAGTCAGTACTTCAAAGAGAAGTCTGCACTCATATCTTTACTCCAGCATTGTCCACAATAACCAAGATACAGAATCAACCTAATGGATGAATAAATAAAGTATAGTATATGTACAAAATGGATTAATAGTCATCCATAAAAAGAATAAAATTCTTTTCTATTTGAAGCAACATGGACGACATTAATTTAAGTGAAATAAATCAGGCAAAAAAGATAAATAGTACATAAAAAGATAAATAGTTTCACTTACTTGTGGAAACTGAAGAAGCTGACCTCAAATAAGTTGAGAATAGAATAGTGGTTAACAGAGCCTGGGAAATGTATGAGGGTAGGAGATATAAAGAGGGGGTGGTTAATGGGTACAGCAGTGCAATTAGTTAGAAGGAATAAACTCTAATGTTCTGTAGTATGGTAAGTTAACTATGGATTACAGCAATTAATTGAATATTTCAAAATAGCTAATAAATAGGATTTTGAATGTTCCCAATATGAATAAATCAAGTAAGTGTGAGATGACAGATATGCCAATTACCCTAACCTGCTCATTACATATTATTTACATTGACATGCCACACTGTACCCTATAAACTACTTACAATTACTATGTCAATTTAAAATTTAAAAATACATATATTAAAAAGAATTATAAATTTTCAATGAATATATTTTGAAAACACTATTATCTGGGGAGAGAGCTCTCAGTATACATGCTGAGATGATTATGATCTGGGTTATTTTCGAGGACTCTGAGATGTCAACTTTGATCTCTTGCAGCTGGAAACTATTTGGAATCTGGAATGAATGCAAGGAAACTGAGGGAGAAAACAATTTTAATTCTTTGTTTTGTTGTTTTTAAGTTGCAAATGATGTGGGGGTGGGTAGGTGACATTTTCTCTAGGAAATGATAAGGTGGAAATACATACAAAATTTCATTAATTGGTAAAATAATGATGCATAATGAGACAATAGTCAGGGAGTCAACAATCCAAGTGGTGAGCCTATGCTTTGGATTTGTGCAGAAATGTCTCATGTGCAGATATACATTCTTAAATCATCTTTTCATCCTGTTTTAAGTATTATTCGTTGTAAAACAAAACAAATTAAACTATCTCAATTAGGATTTGGGGAAACAGTAAAAAGGATTTGGTGTTCTGGAGCTAGTGGTTCTAAGGAGGAACTGTGAATTTGGGGGAGCTAGTCTAGAAGCCACCCGGGGAATCATGAATCATAATGAGAATATCTCTTTGGGTGAGTAAAACACACACAGAGAGAGAGAGAGAGAGAGAGAGAGAGAGAGAGAGAGAGAGAGAGAGAGAGAGAGAGAGGGAGGGAGGGAGGGAGAGAGGGGGAGAGAGAGAGAGAGAGAGAAAAGAGAGGGGGAGAGAGAGAGAGGGAGAGAGAGAGAGTTCTGCACATATGGTCCATTCCATCCAGAGATTCTTTATTTCTCTGGCTTGTTCAAACTACTCAAATCATTGTCATTCATCTGGATAAGGAATGTCCTCACCTTACTTCACTAAAAGAATTAATAGGAGTGTTTGGTCAATGTAAAAATTCTTATTTTCAAAGCATTAGGATTTTAACTGAACATATAAAGAAGTGACTTTTTCTTCCGGTGTCCTGGAAGACCCGATTGGCCTCAAAGGATGATACGTATCAACAGCAGCTCACCGAGTCACAATTACAGCCCTTAGTTGGTGTCATTTCAGTAACTTTTGAGATCCCATCCTTTTCTCAGCCTCATCTCAGCTAGAAAAGTCTCTTCCCTTCCTTTGTAATTGGTGTTGAACTCTTTAGGGCAAACATTTTCTAGTTCGCTGGTCTTTCAGATAAGCCCGATTACTGCTGTTGGCCTCTCTTTCAACCCCCCCACCCAAGATTTTCATATTATTAGTACTCAATAGGATTGAGATTTTCCTCAGTACTTAATTTCCTGAACAAGAAACCTCAATTCACCACGAGAAGTTTGATAATAATATAACTATGCTCTCAACACATCTCATCTTTCTGATGCTTAATGTTGCCCATAAAGTTCTCATTAGATGACTGTGATGAGGCTTTTAAAATCCATTAGCATTCCAAGAGCAGTTTCTTCTTCCTGGGATTCAGATCATATTTACACTGTTTTCTTCTGGGAGTGGCACTAGTAATAAGGGAATCTGCTGTAAACTGAGTTCCTGAAATTAAGCCCATTAGAAAATTCTCCTGTAAATCCACTTGATCTCAGGTCCAACTCTTTACAGAAATCTGTTAAAGCTTTTATCAGATTCAATTTCTATCGAAATGTAGAAGACATTTCATCTAGACATTCAGTTATATAAAATTATATTAGAAAACTTAGAGAATAAAAAGGCTTTTTTACAACAGGTAAAACTATTTTTTTTAGAACATAGAGTTTAAGAATATTATTAATTCTGGTTATATTTTGAAGGACATATTATTTGGATATTGGTTCCATGGAGCCAAAGGTTAAAATACAAAATTTAATTAAGGGACTCTTTCTCCATCTCATAATGCTGAGACTTCTGCTTTCTGTTCTCTAGAAGTTTAGCAGCTTTCTGTGTGTATTTGGCTTGAAAACCTTACATATAACTTTGATTCTTATGCAGACCAGTTAGGTTCTTTTGATTTTCATATAAGCCATCTGGTAAGATGCAATGTCCTTATGACTAGATATCCCCATAAGGAGAATTGAGATGACCAGGTTCACCTCATAATTTCTCTATGTAAAGGTTAGAATACTTAAATCATGTATTAATAGGTAACTGCTCTTATTATATTGTCTGAAATATTGTAGTTGCTTAAAAATATTTATGGATAGCTTAAAAATATTTATGGTGTAGTGTTGCATGCCTGTAATGCCAGCACTACAGATGCTGAGGCAGTAAGATGGCCCTGAGTTTGAGGCCAGCCCGGGGTACCTTGTGAGTTCAAGGCCAGCCTCAACTGCAAAGCATGGCACTACTTCAAAAAACTTTTAAAAAATATTTCTGGCCTTGAATACTATAAGCAGTAGTCAACTTTTTGCCCATATTATTTTGTTACAATAGAATTTAAAATTATTTCTAAAAAAAATTGTTTGCCACGAGCATCCATAATTTCTAGACTACATTTAAGTAACATCCCTAATGTATAAATTAATACAGATTACTTTTAAAAACCTTATTCAATCCATTTCTTCAGAAAATTTAACCCATTATGGTTAAGATTCTAGAATAGGTCATGTAAAACTGTAGCATCCATAAAAATAGCCGAATTCATATTAATTTATCTCATGCACCATATCTATTAATCTTCCAAACCCTAGTTAACTCTGAGCATGAATTCCTTTGAGGCTTAGCTAAATCCTGCTGACCACTGAATCTTCATAGACATTTTTTCCTTCTTGAGTCTATGAGAGCAGCAAAGGAATATGGAGAAACTAGAAGCCAAAAAGGGAGAAAAAAGAAAAATTCAGCAACAGGAAAAATAATAGGAAGAAAACTTGAAACCTTTGAGGAAAAGAGCAAAGGCAACATTAATTTATAAGAATTATATTTTACACTCATGTTTGTAGTAGCATTTTTCAAAAGCTTTCAGAAGAATCCCAAGTTTTCATCAATGAATAAATGAATGAGCAAATGTGGTAGATACATACAATGGAATGTTTTTCAGCCTTAAAAAGCAAGAACATTCAGATGCATGCTCCAACATGGATGAACCTTGAGCACACTATGCTAAGTGAAGTAATCCAAATACAAAAAGATAAACCTGCTCAATTTCATTGGTACAAAGTACTCACTGTGGCCAAATTCACAGAGATAGAAAGTAGAAGAGTGATTTTCAGTGGCTGAGGTAAGGGAATTGTTCTTTTATTACCCATTAAACTAAAGGTTTACTTTTTCAAGATAATGAAGATGGTAGCAGAATAATGTGAATGTGCTTAATGCTTAACTGTACAGTTAAAAATAGTTACAGTGGTAAATTTATGTTATGTATATTTTATCAAACTTTTTGAAAAGAGTGGATACTTGTGTTAAGAAAATCTCAGACATGAAAATACAATTTTTGTTGGTTTTTAAAATATCCTTCTAAAATGCTAATTATATATATACATATAAAAATAGATATATTTTAACACATATTCGGAAGTGAACGAGATAACTTGGTATTTCTTCTCAGAAGGGCCCAGGGAGACTCTATGAATAGGTAATTTATCTCAATTGTCAGCACTCTTTGAGACCTCTGGGAACTATTAATACTCCCTTGGCTGAAGCATGGGATTTGCTTTTAAAGTTCTCTAGTAGATAAATATATCAATTTGATAGGATTATTATAAACAAGTATTATACACTGAATGAATTTAAAAATAAAAACCTATTGCTCACAATTCTGGAGCCTAGAAGAACACTATCAAATTGTTATTAATTTCGGTTCCTTCTGAGGGTTTCTAATTGCTTGCTGGAATCATTGACGTTCCCAGTCTTCATTTCATCTTCATGTAGCAACCACTTGAATATGTGACCACTTTATTTTTATTTTTATGAGTTCATGCTTGCAGTGCATAATGATTATATTCATTGTAGGGAGCTGGTACACATACATAACACATCTTAATTCTTTTTATATCCCACTCCCCTCCCTTCCTGTTTCCCTCCCTTCGTCTCTCTATCTTCTTCCCATTTGCAAAAGATCTGTCTCTCTACTTTCTATTATTGATCTTTTATTTTGCTCTTTGATTTATTTATACTTTGAGTTTCTCATACAAAAGAAACCAAGTGATATTTATGCTTGTGTGTCTGATTTATTTTACTTAATATTATGGTCTTAAAATGGATCTATTTTCCTAAAAATAGCTCAAGTTTATCCTTTATAGCAGAGTAGCTCCCCATTGTGTAGAAATATCACATATTTTTAGGTTAAAATATTTGATTTATACTCAAACTAAATTTTTTTTTGCTAAAATTCTTTTATTGGTACATTTTAGGTATACAATGTGTTTACATTTATCATTGGGTACTTGTACCTGTACATGATGTATCTTGGTTCTTATTTTTAACCCATTCCCTGTGCTCCCTTCACCCCCTCCACCCTTTCCTATTTACAAAGACTTTGTTTCTGTTTTTTTCTTTTATTATAATTTTTCCTTTCCCTTCTTTCCTTTTGCCTTGCCCTCCCACTTCCTCTACCCTTTGGACATTTTCTTCTTACTTCAAATTATCAATTATTATTTGTTTTAATCATTTTAATCCTTATTTACACTTTCAGTTTCTCACACCAGAGAAACTATTTGGTTTTTCCACATGTGTGTCCTATTTATTTCACTTAAGAGTATGGCCTCAATATGCATCCATTTAAGTATAAATGTCTCTAGTTTGTTGTTCTTTATGGCTGAGTAGTACTCCATTTTATAAAAAAAAAAACCCAAATCTTCTTTATCCAGTTTCCATGTGATGGGCACTTGGGCTGCTTCCAAACTTTAGCTATTACAAACTGTGCCACTATAAACATGGATGCACATATATCGCTGTGGCATGATTCTTTTAATTTTGGGGGGAAGATACCCAGCAGGGAAATAGCTGGGTCAAATGGGACCTTTTTTCCTAGTTCTTTGAGGTATCTCCATACTGATTTCCGCAATGGTTGCACCAGTGTGCACCCCCACCAACAATGGAGAGGGGTTTCTTTCTCCCTAGAACCCCACTAGCATTTGTTATTGATTTCTTGATAGCAATCATTCTTTCTTGAGTGAGGTGGAATCTCAGTGTTGTTTTCAGCTGCGTCTCTCAAATGACCAGTGATGTTGAACATTTTTTCATATTTTTATTTGCTGCTTTTACTTCTTTGTCTGAGAAATGTCTGTTCATTTCAGATGCCCATTTTTGAATTGAGTCTTTAAATTTGGGGGGGTCTGACTTTTTTAAGTTCTTTATAAATTCTGGATAGCAGTCCATTGTCTGAGGTACAGGTGCTAAAAACTTTTTCCACATTGTAGGTTGTCTCTTAGCTCTGTTCGTGGTTTCTCCTGCTGTACAGAAGCTTTTTAATAAGATGAAATCCCAGTTGGTTCTTTGTGCTTGTTCCCATGCTGCTGAGCATTTCTTCATAAAGTCATTTCCTATGACAATGTCTTTGAGAGTTTTACCTAACTTATCTTCCAGAAAGTTTAGTGTTTCTGCCTTAATATTTAGATCTTTAATCCACTTTGATCTTAGTTTAATGCACGGTGATAGATATGGGTCTAGTTTTAATCTTTGGCAGGTTGAATTCCAGTTTTTCCAACACCATTTATTAAATACACTATATTTTTTCCAGTGAGAGTGGTTGGCTCTGTCAAAGATAAGGTGGCTGGGGGGCCGGAGATTTAGTTCAGTCATTCTAGTGCCTGCCTCTCAAGCACAAGGTCCTGAGTTTGATCCCCGGTACCAAAATAACAAACAAACAAACAAACAAAATGAGGTGGCTGAGTATATCTGGAGTTGTTTCTGCATCTTCTAATCTATTCCACTGATCCTCAGGTCTGTTTCTTTGCCAGTATGGTGCTGTTTTTATCACAGTGGCTTTGCAGTATAGTTTCAAGTTGGGGATTATTATATCCCCTGACATGTCTCGCTTGCCTAGAATTGCTTTTGCTATTCCAGGTCTCTCCTGGTTCCAAATGAATTTTTGGATTGTTTTCTCTAGTTCTGTGAAATATATGGTTGGAATTTCAGTCAGTATTGCATTAAATCTATATAGCAGTTTTGGAAGTATAGCCATTTTCACTATATTGGTTCTTCCTACCCAAGAACTATAGATGTCTTTCCATTTTCTTATATCCTCTTTGATCTCTTCTTTCAGAGTGCTGTAGTTTTCAATGTAGAGGTCTTTTGATTCCTTTGTTAGATTGATTCCTAGATATTTCATTTTTTTGGATGTTATTATAAAAGGTATTGTTTCCCTAATTTCTCTATCAGTGACTCTGTTATTTGTGTACAAGAAGGCTGTTGCCTTTTGAATGTTGACCCTGTATCTAGATACTCTGCTGAATCTGTCAATTAAGTCTAGAAGTTTCTGGCCAAGGTTTTTGGGTCTTCTATGTAAAGTATCACATCATCGGCAAATAATGACAGTTTAACTTATTCCTTTCCTATCTTTATTCCTTTCTCTTTTCTATCATTATTTCTTTATCTTTCTTTCTTTCTTTTTTCTAATTGCTGTGGCTAATGTTTCCAGAACTATATTGAACAGGAGTGGTGATAGTGGTCATCCTTGTCTTGTTCCTGATTTTAGTATGAAAGTTTTCAGTTTTTGACCATTTAGTATGATGTTGGCTGTTGTTTTTTCATAGATAGCCTTAATCAGGTTGAGGTAAAGACTTTCTATTCCAATTTTCTATAGGGTTTTTATCATGAATGGGTGTTGGATTTTGTCGAATGCTTTCTCTGCATTTATTGAGATGATCATATGCTTTTTCTCCTTGATTCTGATAATATAGTGTATTACATCTATTGATTTATGTATGTTGAACCATCCTTTCATCTCTGGGATAAATCCAACTTGGTCAGGGTGTATGATCTTCTTGATGACCCTCTGTATTCTGTTTGCCAGTATCTTATTGAAGATTTTGCATCTATGTTCAGTAGGGAGATTGGCCTATAGTTCTCTTTTTGGGTTGGGTCTTTCCCTGGTTTGGGGATCAAAGTAACACTTCCCTCCAGGAATGAATTTTAAGGTATTGCTTCCCTTTTAATTTCCTTGAGGAGTTTAAAGAGTAATGGTGATAGTTCTTCTTTAAATGTCTTGTAGAATTCAGCAGTGAAACCATCAGGACCTGGGCTCTTTGTTGGTAAATTTTTTATTACATTTTCAATTTCACTCATTGTAATTGAGGTGTTTAGAATTTGTATATCTTCTTCATTTAACTTTGGTAATTCATATTTATCTAGGAATCTGTCCATTTCTTCTGTGTTTTCCATTTTATTAGAGTACATTTTCTTGAAGTAGGTATTAATGATACTCTGGATTTCTGCTGGATCTATTGTGACTTCATATTTTTCATTTTTAATTGCTTGGATTTGAGCCTTTCCTTTTTCTGATAAAGTGGCTAAAGGTTTATTGATTTTATTTATACTTTCAAAAAACCAACTCTTTGATTGATTTTTTTGTATCATTCTCTTAGTCTCCAGTGCATTAATTTCTGCTCTGATCTTTATAATTTCCTCTCTTGTAAGAGCTTTGGGTTTGTTTTGCTCTTCTTTTTCTAGGACCTTGAAGTTCTGCATTAGGTTGTTTATTTTAGTTCTCTCTGTTTCCCTAATATGGGCATTCACTGCTATGAATTTCGCTGGTAGAACTACTTTCACTGTGTCCCATAGATTCCTGTATGTTCTACTGACATCATTTATTTGTAGAAACTGTCTGATTTCTTGCTCAATTTCCTCTGTGACCCATTGGTGGTTCATAAGGGTGTATATTCTGATTTTTGTGGGGTGGAACATGCTGTAAACATCTATTAAATCCATTTGTTCAATAGCTTGATTCAGTTCTAGAATTTTGTTGTTGATTGTTTGTATAAATGATCCATCTGTTTATAGTAGGGTATTGAGGTCCCCCACTACAATTGTATTGGTGCTTATTTAGTTTTTCAGATCCATTAATATTTGTTGTATCATTGGGGGCATTAGTGTTTGGTGCATAAATATTTATGATTGTCATCTCTTCCTCTTGGATTGTTCCCTTCACAAGGATGTAGTGACCATCTTTGCCTATCTTAATTAGTTTTGGTTTGAAATCTAATTTGTCTGCAAATATGATTTCTACCCCTGCTTTTGTCCATGTTCTTGTCACATGAAGAACTGTTTTCCATCCTTTTACTTTCTGTCTACGAATTTTTTTAGAGTCACTTGTGTTTCTTGTATATAGCATATTGTTGGATTTTCCTTCATAATCCATTCTGGCAGTCTATTTCATTTAATTGGTGAATTGAGACCATTAACATTTATGATTATAATTGATAGATATTGACTCATCTTTGTCATGATGTTCTACTGTTGTCGGCTCTTTTATTTTTTATTTTTCCCCATTTCCCTTTAGTTTCTTGCCTTGCCCGTGGGTTCACTCTGTTGGCCCTCCTGGAGTTGTGACCTTCATTGTCTTTTTCCAGGATATTGTTTAGAATTGTTTGGAGTGCTGGTTTGGTGTTCATGGAATTTTTCAGGTGTTCTTTGTCATGGAAGTTTCTAATTTTCCCATTGATTTTGAAAGATAATTTTGCAGGATATAATAGTCTAGGTTGGAAGTTATTTCTTTTAGGGCTTGAAATACTTCACTCCAGGCTCACCTTGACTTGAGGGTTTGCAATGAGAAGTCTGCTGTGATTCTGATGGGCTTTCCTTTGTAGGTGATTTGTTTCTTTTCTCTAACTTCTTGTAGGAGTTTGTTCTTCTGTTGGGTATCTGGGATCTTGACCATTATATGTCTAAGTTTAGATTTTTTTGATCATGGCTAGTTGAAGTTCTATATGCCTCACTTCTCTGTATGTCCAATTCTCTACCTCTGTTTGGGAAATTTTCTATTATTACTTCTGTGAATAGATTTTTTTATGTCAATTGTACTTTCTGCAGCTTTTTTGTGGCCCCCTATCAGTCTTATGTTATTCCTCTTTGCATCATCTAGCAGCTGCTGGATTGATTTCTCATGGTCCTTTACTATTTTTAAGAAATCTCTGTTTTCATGGTCACTAACCACAATCTCGTCTTCTATATCTGATATTCTATCTTTACGTTCCCTTATTCTGCTGTGAATACTTTCAGTGGAGTTTTTAATCTCCTGAATATCTGTTTTAATCTGTTTCGTGGATCCCATTCCTTTCTTATGTTGGGTGATCATGGTTTCCATTTCTTTCTTATGCTGGGCATTCATGGCTTCCAGCATGGTTCTGAGGTCATCTATTTTTTTTTTTTAATTTGTTTCTGTTCTAGAGCCTCTAATCATGTCATTTACTCTGCTCACCATCTCTGTAGTTATCTGGGAAATTATTTCTGTTTTTAATTTTTCTAGGGCCTCATTCATCTGTTTTGTTACTTCCTGGCTATCAGTTCAGGGTGTCCAGGTGTTTGATTATCAGACTTTTCCATGTTGTTTCTCCCAGAATTTGCTTTTGGTGGGGTGTAAGTCTGAGTTTGTGCCTTGCTTAAATGTCTTCTCATTTTTGTTTTTGGTACTGTCCTTGGTTTAATTCCTGGGTTGATATTTTTATATTGCTCATTGTAAGTATCCTTGTTGCTTGTATTTAGAACCCTTACAGAATGATTGCTTCTCAGAGGTATCTTCCAGATATAGCTGGTCTTTAGGTTTTGAGTCTCTAATGACTCTGAGGCTGTCTCATTTTCATTATACCAGGAAGGACAACTGATTAGATCAATCACAACACCTTAGCCCAAGTGTTACAATTAGCAAGACCATAGCATCAAGCACAGCTTAGAAAATGATAATTTGTGATAGTTATTAACCTATCACTGTTAACTGTATGAATTACATCAAAATCAAGTACCAACCCAACATATGTTTATAGTGAATAAACTTTTCAATATAGCAACTTTACCCTTCTGGATGGGGAGTTAGAAGATGTTGGGGATGGGAGGTATAGATAGGTAGAAGGATAGGGAAAGGTTAGCAGCGAGGCCAGAGGACACAGGATCATCAGGAAAACTCTAAGAAACTGTTGAAGAGAAGGGGAAAAGACAGAATGAAAGAACAAAGATGAGAACAGAACAATAACGCAGATGCAGAACAATGTGGGAAAGCAAGAGAGCGAGTGAGAGAGAGAGAGCGCGCGAGAGAGAACAAAAGAGAAATAAAAGAGAAAAGAGAAAAATGAAAAACTGAAAAGAGTAGAAAAATAAAAATTAAAAAATAAAAATAAGAGAAAAAACATAATTTTGAAAATAACAAATGAAAAATAAAAATGAATGGCCCCCTTCAGGGTATGTCTCTGCTGTCACAATAGACAATGTGGGCAGCAGTGTGCAGATATAAGTCAATGAGCCTCAGAAAGCCAGTAGCAGACCCATGAGATTCAGGCAGATTTCTGGCTTCAAGTCCCAAGTTGAGCTCCCTGTCCTCCTGTAGGGTTGAACTCTCAAGGTTCTACTGCAGGTTCCAGCTGCCCTTCCCCTGAAGATAGTCCAGGTTCCAATGGGAGGTGATGATCTCTCCAACTTACCAAGTATGATGGTCTGGTGTGCCTTTATTACAGAGATTCTCTTCACTTTTCCAGTGGGGTTCAGTTTTCATCAAGGAGCCGAGAGTGGCCCTCTTTCTGTTATTCACTTCTGGTTTGTCTTCTGGAGCTCAGGATAATGGCCTTTATGACCCTCTGTCCCTCTGTAGTGTGGAACCAGGGAGTGCCACAGCCAGGAGGCTGGGGCAGGGGGCTTTGGCATGGCTAAGCTGGTGGCTGGGGGCTGGGCAGTATAGTTCTGGGCTCCATGTGGCCGGCTGAGGTCCTCACCTACTGCTGGCTGGTTGCTTCCACTAGCTGTTTGCTTTTTATTTTACTTTTTTAAAATTAGTTTTATTGGTACATTTTAGGTATACAATATAATGACATTTATCATTGGAAATTTGTGCCTTGCATAAATCTTTCTTGGATCTTGTATTTTCCCCATTCCCCTGCCCTCCCTTCAACCCCTCCATCCCTCCCTATTTACAAAGGTTTTGTTTCCATTTTTTCATTTTCTCATATTAATTCCATTCCATTCTTTCCTTTCCCCTACCCCTCCCACTTCCCCTTCCCCTTTGCACCTTTTCTTCCTATTTCACATTATCTATTATACCTTTTAATCCTTATTTACACTTTCAGTTTCTCACACTAGAGAAACTATTTGATATTTACACCTATGTCCTATTTATTTCACTTAAGATTATTGCCTCAATGTGCATCCATTTAGCTATAAATGTCTCTAATTTCTCATTTTGAATGGCTGAGTAGTAATCCATTTTATTTAAAAAACCACGTTTTCTTTATCCAGTCTCCAGTTGATGGGCTATTGGGATACTTCCAAGTTTTAGCTATTATAACTGTGCTTCTATTAACATGAGTGCACATATATCACTGTGGTATGATTCTTTTAATTCTTTGGGGAAGATATCCAGCAAGGGAATACCTGGGTCAAATGGGACTTCCTATCGTAGTTCTTTGAGGTATCTCCATGCTGATTTCCATAGTGGTTCCACCACTCAAAACTCCCACCAGCAGTATTTTTTCTTTCCCAACAGCCTTGGAAGTATTTGTTATTGGTTGACTTCATGATAGCAGCCATTCTTTCTGGGGTGAGGTGGAATCTCAGCATTGTTTTCATTTTTATCTCTCAAATGACCAGTGATGTTGAACTTTTTTTCATATCTTTATTTGCTATTCTACTTCTTTGTCTGAGAAATGTCTGTGCATTTCAGATGCCCATTCTTGGATTGGGTCTTTAAATTTGAGAGGTCTGATTTTTTTTTTTAAGCTCTTTATATACTCTAGATAGTAGTCCTTTGTCTGAGGAACAGCAGGTGAAAATTTTTTCCCAAATTGTGTGTTGTCTCTTCACACTGTTGGTTGTTTCTCTTGCTGTGCAAAAGCTTTTTGTTTTGGTACCAGGGATCAAACTCAGGGCCTTGTTCTTGTGAGGCAGGTGGCAGAAACACTGAGCTAAGGTAACCAGCCTCAAAAGCTTTTTAATAAGAAGACATCCCACTTTTTGATTGTGCTAGTTCATGGGCAACTGAGGTTTTGTTCATAAAATCTTTTCCTACACTAATGTCTTCAAGAGTTCTACCTAATCTCTGTTCCAGCTGTTTCAGTGTTTGTGTTTTAATATTTAGATCTTTAATCCACTTTGATTTTAGTTTAATGCATGGTGAGAGATACAGGTCTAGTTTCAATCTTTCACAAGTTGAAACCCAATTTTTCCACCACCATTTACTAAAGAGGCTATCTTTCTTCCAGTGAGGATGTTCATCTCCTTTGTCAAAGGTGAAGTGGCTGAGTGTGTCTGGAGTTGTTTCTGCATCTTCTAATCAGTTCCACTGGTCCTCAGGTCTGTTTCTCTGCTAGTACCATGCTATTGTTATCAAAGTAGCTTTGCAGTATAGTTTCAATTTTAAGGTTGTGATACGCCCTGACATGTCTCTGTTGCCTAAAATTACTTTTGCTATTATAGGTCTCTTCTTGTTTCAAATGAATTTTTGGATTTTTTCTCAAGGTCCATGAAGTATGCTGCTGAGATTTCAATTGGGATTGCATTGAATCTATATAGCAGTTTTGGAAGTATGCCCATTTTTACTTTGTGTATTCTTCTGGCACAGGAACAAGGGATGGCTTTCCATTTTCTGACATCATCTTCAATCTCTCTCTTCAGAGTGCTATAGTTTTCAGAGAAGAGGTCTTTGATTTCTTTTGTTAGGTTGATTCCTAGGCATTTCAGTTTTTTGGATGCTATTGTGAAAGGAATTGTTTGCCCTATTTCTCTCTCAGTGAGTCTGTTCATGTAGAGGAAAGCTATTGATTTTTGTGTGTTGACCTTGTATCCAGCTACTCTACTAAATTTGGTTATTAAGTCTAGAAGACTTTTGGTGGAGTTCTTGGTGTCTTCTATATAGAGTATCATGTAATCTGCAAATAATGACAATTGGACTTCTTCATTTCCTACCTTTATTCCTTTGATTTCTTTCTCTTGTCTAATTGCCGTAGTTAATGTTTCCAAGACTATATTGAACTGGGGTGGTGATAGTTGGAGTCCTTGTCTTGTTCCTGCTTTCAGTGTGAAGGATTTCAGTTTTTGATCATTTAGTATGATATTGACTGTTGGTTTTTCATAGATGGCTTTTATCAGATTGAGGTAGAGACCATCTATTCCAATATTTGTAGGGTTTTATCATAAATGCATGTTGGATTTTGTCTAATGCTTTTTCTGCATCTGTGGACGTGATCATATGGTTTTTGTCCTTGGCTTTATTAATGTAGTGTATTACCTTTATTGATTTGCATATGTTGAACCATCCCTGCATCCCTGGGATGAATCCCACTTGGTCAGGGTATATGACCTTCTTGATAATCTTCTACATTCTATTTGCCAGTATCTTATTAAGGATTTTTGCATCTGTGTCCATTCATAATATTGGGGTATAGTTCTCATTTTCTGTTGGGTCTTTCTCTGCTTTGAGGATCAAGGTGATCCTTGCTTCCAGAATGAATTCAGGAGTATTTCTTCCATTTCAATATCATTAAAGAGTTTAAAGAGTAGGGCCAGTAGTTCCTCTCTAAATGTCTTGTAGAATTCAGCAGTGAAGCCATCAGGACCCAGACTTTTCTTAGTTGGTAAGTTTTTAATTATGTTTTTGATTTCCTTGTTTGATATTGGGTTGTTTAGAATATTTAGGTCTTCTTTGTTCAACTTTGGTAATTCATGTATATGTACATGTCCATTTCTTATGTGTTTTGTAGCTTATTGGCATAGGTTCTTGAAATATGTATTGATGATCCTCTGGATTTCTGCTGGGTCCATTGCAATTTCATCCTTTTCATTCCTAATTCCATGGATTTGGTCTTTTTCCTTCCTTTTTCTGATAAGGTTGGCTAAGAGTTTGTCAATTTTGTTTATTCCTTCAAAGAACCAATTCTTGGCTTCACTGATGCTTTATATCATTCTTTTCATCTCCATTGCATTGATTTCTGCTCTGATTTTATAATTTCCTCCCTTGTATCAGCTTTGGCTTTGTCCTGCTCTTCTTTTTCTAGAAGCTTGAGGTTCAGTATCAGGTTGTTCAATTGAACGTACTCTCTTTTCCTAATATGAGTATTCACCCCTATGAATTTCCCTCGTAAGACTGCTTTCATTGTATCCCATTGATTCTGATATTTTGTATTGTCATTGTCATTTAATTGTAGGAACTGTCTGATTTCTTCTTTAATTTCCTCTGTGACCCACTGGTTATTCAGAAGTGTTTTGTTCAATTTCCATGTGTTTATGAATTCTTGCAGTTTCTTTTGCTATGGATCTCCAATTTCATCGCACTATGGTCTGATAATATACAGGGGATAACTTCAATTCCTTTGCACTTCCTTAAATATGTTTTATGAATGAGTATGTTGTCTATTTTGGAGAACAACCCATGTGCATCTGAAAAGAATGTGTATTCTGATTTTGTGGGGTGGAACACTCTGTAAACATTTGTTAAGTTCATTTGTTCAAGAGTTTGATTGAGTTCTAGTATTTTGTTGCTTGTTTTTTGTCTAGTTCATCTATCTATTTGTGATAGTGTGGTATTGGTGTTCCCCATTACTATTGTATTAGTGCTTTTTTGATGTTTCACGTACATTAGTATTCATTTCATATAGTTGGGCACACTAGTGTTTGGTGCATATATATTAATGATTGTCATCTCTTCCTCTTGCACTGTTCCCTTTGCAAGGATGTAGTGTCCTTCTTTGTCTCAATCAGTGTTGGTTTGAAATCCACTTAATCTGCAAAGGGGATAGCTACTCCTGCTTTTTTTTCAGATTCCTGTTGCATGGAATAATTTTCCACCCTTTCACATTCAGTCTATGAATTTCTTTTTGAATTAAGAATGTTTCTTCTATGCAGCATAGTGTTGGATCTTGCTTCTTGACCTATTCTGCAAGTCTATTTCTTTTGACTGGTGAATTGAGACCATTATGTTATATATAATTGAGACCATTAATTGATGGTTATAACTGATACATATTGACTTATCCTTGTCATGACTTTTTCTTTTCATTGAATTCTCCCCCTTTGTGTTTAATTTCTTGTTGTGCCCAATGGATTCATTCTGCTGGGTTTCCTGGGGTTGTGATTCTCATTGTCTTTTCCTAGGATATTGTCTAAAATTCTTTGGAGTGCTGATTTGGTATTCATGAAGTTCCTAAGGTGCTCTTTTTCATGAAAGTATCTTATTTCACCATCAATTTTGAAAGATAGTTTTGCAGGGTACATCAATCTTGGTTGGAGGTTGTTTTCCCATAGGGCTTGAAATAGGTCAGTTCAAGGTCTTCTTGCCTTGAGGATTTGCATTGAGAAGTCTGATGTGATTCTGAAGGGCTTTCTTTTATATGTAATTTGCTTGTTTTCTCTGTTTGTAGAAATTTGTTCTTCTATTGGGTTTCTGGAATCTTAACTATTATATGCCTATGTGTAGATTTTTTTTGATCACTGCTACTTGGACTCCTATATGCCTCACTTATCTGTGTATCAAGTTCTTTTCCCCGGCTTGGTAAGTTTTCTGCCATCACTTCTGGGAACAGTTTTTTTTGTCATCTGCACTCTTTCATGTTTCTTCACTGACTCTGGTCAGTCTTATGTTATTCTTTGCATCATCTAGCATCTGCTGAATTGATTTCTCATGGTCCCTTATTATTGTAAAGAAATTTTTCTTTTCCTGGTCATTAATTGCAATCTTATCTTCTATATCTTAAATTTTGTCCTCACATTGGCTCATTCTGCTGTGTAAACTTTCAATGGAGTTTTTAATCTCCTGGAAGTCTGTTTGCATCTGTTTTATGGATTTTATTTGTTTCCTATGTTGGGATTCCATCATGTTCCTCAGCTCCTCTATTTTTTTATCTATGTCCTCTCTGGATTTATTAATCATGTCTTTCACTATGGGCACAATCTCTGCTGTTATCTGAGAAATTATTTCTGATTTCATTTTTTTCCTGATCCTCTTTTGTTGCCAGTTCATGGAGTCTGGTGGTTGAATATCGGATTATTCCATCTTGTTTTCCTTTGCGATTGCTTTAGGTGATCTGGAAGTCTGGTTTTGAGACCTGTTTACATGTCTTCTCATTTCATTTTGGGGGGATGTGCTCCTGGTGCCCAAGTGGCTCACCTCTGCTTTCGAGGTGGCTCTGTTCCTTGGCACTGGTGGCAGTGGTATGGTAGCCCAGAAGGCTCACCTACTCGGCACTAGGGCCAGCTCCTAAATACCATATTTTTAAAATTCATTCATTTGTTGATTGACCTACAGGCTGCTTCCAAGATTTAGCTATTACAAATTGTGATTATAATGGGTATGTATGCCTTATTGTAATATGATGTCTTTAAGTCTTTGAGAAGATACATAGAATGAAAATACTTGGGTCAAATGGGATGTCTTCTTATCCCCTAAGCACACCAGTCATTGGATTAGGAATCTACTCTTCTTTAATATGTTCTCAACGCATTGCTAGATCTTCAAGTATTCTAAGTTAGGTCCCATTCTGAGGGACTGACAATTATGACTTCAACATATGAATTTTGGAGGAGACATCATTCAACCATTAACAATAAGAAATATACACAAATGATGACTCAACTTCTAGAAAACTGCTCAATCCCATGAGCCTGTGTAATTTTAGGAAATTAGTGAAACAAATCACAATATTGTACAAACTTACTTCACAAAATTTTCCAGCTAAATATGTTTGTGCTGTGTTTTGTCAGATGGCACCACAAAATATTTTAAAATATGGGCTGAAGATTGTATATAAAAAGGATTTGTTAAAAGTCTGTATGAAGAAGAAACCTGCTCTCCAAATGTGCCACACATACTCATTCTATACCACCAAGTAATTATTCATACACCACATTCTTAAATGTGGCAGGTTTATTCTCTGGAGAGAATAATACAGACAGATGTGGATCCATGGATCAGGCAGGAGGAAAACCAAGTAAAATTAAAAGAAGTATTTGATTAAATATTTGTGTATTTGACTCTGAGAGCTCAGCTTCCTTCTTCTTGGAATCCCACAGCTCTGACAGCCAGAATGATTCTCTATAGGTAAGATATAAAGTGACACGTGTTTTAGATTGAATTCCCTGAAAACTGATTCTGGGACAAATATTTTCAGGTCTAAGGTTTTGTGGTGAGTGATATTATGATATGATTCTAAGAAAAAGAAAATAAGTGTAATCGAGCAGGGGTAAAAGCAGGCTCTCAAGATATTAAATAATTAGTAAGCATATAGAATATTTGATAAAAAAGAAACAATTGTTAATTCTAGCAAAAATTTTAAAAGCACATATAGAAAATGAATGTAATCAATACACATTAAAAAGTTCAACTTCCAGAAGCTTTTATGTAGTCATACCAATATAGGAGTATCATAAACTAAAGTTTTAGGACGTTTGTATTTTCTTACGGCAGGCGGAAGATGAAAAACACGTTGTTTATGGTTCATCTTCCATTTTCAGCAGTCAAAGTAGGGTTAAAACAAAAAAATCAAGAAGTACACAATAAAAATCCATGTTCTTTTGAAATTTGGGGGTAAGTAGCAAAATAGATTAAAATTGAAGGGCTTTGCCTACATGACATAGAAAATGGTAGTGGTGTATCAGAATTTTAAGTCATGTAAAACTATTTGGTTCTCTAAAACATGTACATATGTTCCTCTGATAAAAATAACATTTGCAGAACTGCTCATCCCTGCCAAAATGATAGCCCTGTTACAGTAAAGTGATTCTTACTTTCCATTTTGATAAACAAATATTTCTACCAGTTTCTGGAACAATATCATGCTTATCACCCATTTGATTTCTAAAGTCTCTGTGTCTCCTCAGAAAAAAAATTCATTTATAAGGAGACAAGAGGTAGTAAACATGGATATAATAAACTCTGTATAACAATGGTAATACCACAGAGCCAACTGAAATTTTCGGGGAAATTCAAACACCTAAGAATATAAGTCATAGATTATAATCTCACACCTTAAGAGAATCTGAGCCAGGTAGGGCTGCACAAGGAAGACTAGACTCAGCTGGGAGGCAGAGGGAGAAGGCCATATGGACAAGAGCTTCTATCATGGTTTCAATGAAAAGGAATGAGTGAGGCATGGTAAACAGGCTTAGAATTGGCTAGAGGAATAATTTTAGTGAGCGTTGAGTTGTAGGGACTGACCCGAATTGTCACATATCTGGGTCCATGATAATTATGACAGGGAAATATTTGGACCTGAGTGTGAGAGGCCAACAAAGAAGGGGGTGGTGTATGTTTGCTCTGGATTGGTTGGTTTTCATCTGAAAGGCACACTGCAAGGATTAAGTGTTTACAATCTCCAGGAACTGGTTGCCCTAGCAGAGAGAGTCCAAAGTTGGCAAGATTCCAAATATCAAAGACCAGGCTCAATCACAGAACCACTCTGAGATGATAGAATAACCTTCAGTAATATTGGCTACACAGCACTACATTGAGAGGAGAGAATATCGATAACATCGACCACCAAAAGCCAATCATATATCGACATATAATAAAACCTTCTTTAAAGAGATCTCTACAATTTCACTAAGGAAAATAAGAGTTATAACAATATAGGCCAAAATATTAGGCATTAGTGATAATCAGATTGTACTTAAATATATAGAAAAAGAAGAAGGGAGGGGAAAGAGGTAGAAGAAGGTATGAGAAGAGAAATAAAAAAAGAAAAGGGAAAGGAATATAAATTGAAAGGAAGAGAAGAGATACAGGAAAAATCTAATGAAAGAATTAACAAAAATAAGTTAAATTAGATGACCACATGAAAAACATTAATAAGCAAAAACAGAAAAAAAAATAGAACCACAACAGAATTGAAAGAAAAAACTAATAAAAAATAAGAACAAGATTTCTCCTTGCAGAGATACTTAAAATGAGGACACCCCCACAATAATAGAATCTGCTCAGCGTTAGTTGAATTGTGAGAAACTTTTCTAATCCAAAGTGCAGAGTGTTCCTTCTCAGTCTTGACCCACTTAGGACAAACAGGTTAAGGTCTGAGTTCTATCTACCCTTCCTTTTCCACCTGCAAATGTTAAAGTCTGTGATGGAGTTAGATTAATACTCATTACCTCATGTGTTTGCTTGTTTTGGTTTTTGCACCTAAGGATGGGGATGCAACAGCAGTTGAAGCTACCTGCCACATCTGTCACTTGCCTAGCCTGTGGACTGGTCTCAATTCTAGAGATTCCTCCTCCATGCATTTGGAAGTATGGTTGTCAAGTTTCTGAGCAACAAATAGCAACGCATACTCTGACTGACTGTGACTGAGACAAAGGCAACCAGACACACAGGGTCTGTGGTGAGGAGGGAGGTTGTGGAAACCAAGCTTTCCACCAGCCTCAACTGAAATGCTGCCCATCTCAACACCCCCACACTCATGGAAAATTTGAACATGGCTGGTCTTTTTTCATGTCACAAGTTAAACTACAGGGTTTTTTGTTTTTATTTTTTAATGTGCAGGCTGTGTTAGCCTCCCTCTCTGGAAACTGTGGTGCTCCACCCAATAGAATGTGCTCCCTGCTACCCAGAAGCTGACACTCCCCTCTACCTGGCTAAAGTCACTCTCTGCTGCCCAGCAGCTGGCTCTCTTTCCACTGCTCTGAGTGCTTGGCTGATCTGTACCATAGTCACCATTTTGCTGTGCCCAAACTTATTCTCAGGGTGGACACTTTCCATGTCACTGGAAACAAGTAAATGAATGTTAAATCCTGAAGATACAAAAAGTGAGGGGGCTTCTGCTGTCCCATGCAATTAAGCTGGACAGGATACATCTTAAAATGGCTCCCCATTTGGCACTGTCTGATTCGCTGGGAAGTGCTGGGAATTTCTTCACTCACAATCAGTAACTTCCCAAAACTCAGGTTACTTCTCCTCAGACTGCACATTTCTCCCACAGAAGAGTCTGTATTCTTAAACTGTCCCCCCACATATTCAGGACCAGTGCACTCTACTTCTGTTATTTCACTTCTTACTCTAAACACCAATATTTCTGGGCTTCACCTGGTCACTGGCTTGCTCAAGTTGTACCTCAGTGATTTCCTTTGTTACTGCTATCTCATCATGCAGCTGCGTACCTTATGACCTGGATGTGGAGCAACCTGAGAAGGCTTCTTGCCTCTAGTCTACCATAATCAGAATGCCCATTAGAAGCACATTCCTTGTGTAACTTTAGATGTTGTTATTTTGCTGGGATCTATTTCTTTCTCTGAAAATATATCTGATAAATGGGAAAACAGGAACATCTAGCCATCCATTAATTGCAACAGTGAGTATCTACTTGATATTTTCACAGGAAATTGGTCATATTTTATTTTACAATTTCTACCAAATTCTCATAAAATAATTTCTTTTGGCAATTTGTACTGTTTCAAGAAGAACTTAAAATATCAGTTAAATTGAGGCTTTTGGTCCTACAAGAAGATGAAATTAAAAGTATTTTGTGCTTTGATTAATATTTTTCTTCATTTCTCCTTCTCTCTTGTGTTTGCCTCTCTTGTGTTTGCTTCTTTTTAAATTTAGCTATCTTTATTTTTTTTAACTTCATCTGAATTATCAGAATAATGACAGTATTAAGGTGTTGAATTCAAACTCTGATTTCTTAGGTGTGCCAAAGTAAAAATATATAAAATTAATTCTCATTTTATAGAACAATATAACAAACAACAGTGTCAAGGTCAATAATTCATTTATTATCTGGTGTCTTAGTTAATTTTTCATTGCTGGGACAAAGACTTGACACTCACAAGTTAAAGTAGGGAAGGTTTATTTTAGCTCACAGTTGTAGAGGTTTCAGTCTATAGTTGGCTGGCTGCACAGCAGGGCAGTATGGCAAAGAGGCACGTCAGAGGAGAAAAAGTTCATGGCATGGCAGGCAGGAAGCAGCAGCCTTCCTTATGCTTTCCTTTTTTATTCCATCCTGGTTACAAGCCTATTGGTTGGTGCCACCCACACCCAGGTGGGTCTTCCCTATACAGTAAGTCCATCATCCATACCCAGAACCGTGCTATACCAATCAGTGGATGAATCCAGGATCACACCCATTATATAGTCACTTCCCCAAAGCCCCCCACCTGTGAGCACATGAGCCTTTCAGGGGACATCTAGGTATAAGCCATAACACCTGGGGTTGGAGAATGCCAGACTACTAAGTCTTAGGTAAAACAGTCTTGAAAATTTATATTCAGAATATTTTGTGTTCACATTTATTAGCATGATTCTAATATTCTTAACTCCTAAGTTGCACTTTCAGTTAAGATGCAGAAATTCAAAAAAGATAATTGCACTCATGATAACAATGAGAAAAATATTAGAGAAATTCTTAAAAGATCTGTTGTTGAGCTGTTTAAGTTTCAGACATACGGAAGATGGAGTGAACTAAATCCCAGAACATGGAGGCCCATTCCTAGGTGAGCACAGACTTGTAACTACTTCCATCATTGAAGGAAATTACCAAGTCTGGAGGGAAGGGTAAACAAAGGAGAAGACTTTTCCAGATAGGAATCTAGAAAGGACAGGAGAAATAAGCTAAACTTGCAGTGGTCATGTAGGGATTAGATGGTAGATTTGAGAATGGAGGGAGCTCAGACTCAAAGTTGACTCTTCATCTAATAATTCTCTGTCTGTATATTTTCCTGCAGAGTGGTCCAGTTGTTTCCTGGACGCTGGAGCTGGCCCAGAAAGCAGAAAGAGACCTCCCTTTTCTCTGATGTTTATAAAGACCTGCTAAGGAAGAAGCATAAAACCACCTTCAAAGTATCTGACTCAGAAGTAAAATGAAATGAACTAAAGCTGCAATCCAACCTGAACTCAGCTCAGTTCCTCATTTGGTTGAAAAATAGTGCTCCTAATTTTACCTGTCTGGCAGACAAAAGAGGAAAACATTTTTGAGAGTAGTTAGAATTTACTTTAATCTCTACTCTTTTAATCAATATCTGACATATAATAAAATTCTGAAACATGCAAAAAATTAGGGATATGTAGCTCATGATTAAAAGGTCAAAAATCATAAAAACAGACTACAACAAAAGTACTTTTAGTCTCTATAGGTTTGTATATTCTGGAAATTTCACAAAAATGAAATGATATACTGTGTTGCTTTTTATATTTGACTTCCTTGAACTAGTATAATGTTTTCAGTGTCTATCCTTATTATAGTATGTATCAGTACTTAATTTCCTTTTATGACCCTATGATATTCTTTTACAAAAATGCACATTTTATTTATACATTGATTAATGGTTTCTACTTTTTGTGTAGTGTAGATAATGGCACAACTTTTGGAGGAGTTATAAAATGTACTACAGTTAGATGGTAATGATTGTTGCACAACTTTGTGAGTATAACATAAATATTAAATTATTACCTTTTAAAGGATGATTTTTGTTATATGAATTATATTAATTTTTAATTGCAAACATGCAGATTGAGTCCAATGTTTCAATTAGCAGATAAAGACTTTAAAATCAACATTATTGATGCCTTAGAGTTTTTAGAGAGAAAGAAATAGGGAACTATTTAAGAGAAATAGGAACTCTAAACTGTATCCAAATAGAAATTCTAGAATTAAAAATCTGAGCATCTGAAACAAAGTATTCTTTTACTAGACTACATACCAAATTAGACACAGCTTAATGATCTCTGATAAGTCAATAGAAATTACCCAAAGGAAAGTATAACAATAAAAGAAATGTTTTTAAAAAGCTGAAGAGATCATTGGAATTTTTTATGAAAAATTTCAAATAGCCTGGTATACATGTAACAAGTTCCAAACATGAAGAAGAGAATGGGAACATTGAATTATCTGGAAAAATAATTGTCATTAACTTTCTGAAAGCAATGATAAACATTCAATATTTATGCATGAAACTCTATGAACCTTAAACATGATAGCTTCAAATAAAACTACACCTAGGCAATAGTTTGTGAACAATTATGAAAACAAAATATGAAAAGAGAAACTTAAAAATAGTTACACGCAAAAAAGAACAAGTTGTGTTCAGATGAACTTCTGTGAGAACTACTCTGAATTCTCAATAGGAAAAAATAAAGGCAGGAGATATAGATAAACTTCTTTGGAGTGTGTGTGGATTCAGCTTGCCATGACTGCAGCCATCTTAACTCATAGGTACCTCTACTTCCTTGGAATAACCCTAGGTGGCTTTGTGTGTAGTTTCCCAGCATACTAAAAATAGACAAATCTTTTAAAGTAGTATATGCAGCTTTACAACTAGACCTCGGGCCCAGAATGTGTTCAAGTGATATTAACATAATAAATCAGGTACCTTCAAAGTTGAAAAAAAGTTACTTTTGCCCTCATTTATACATACACGCTTCTTTCTGACCCAGATTTCAAGGGTACAGAGCCACGCTGTCATTAAGTCCCCAACAAATTGTACTCTCTGCAATCTTGAATCTGTCCATCTCTTTTCTGTGGTGTCATGGCACCTTAAGGCTGGTTCTCATACACTGGGGCCAGGTTGTTCAGAACAGAGTGCTTAAAAAAGTAACCATCAACCTATACTTTTACAAGGAGTTAAATATCCTTTGAAAATAGAGAATAAATATATTTTGGAAAAAATAAACAAGAGATTTCATTTTTATAGAATGTACAGAAAACACTAAAGTTATTCAAATGTAACAAAACTGATCCTAGAAGGAACCCCACAGGACTAAGAAGAAAATTACAAAACAATATTCTTTTGAAGTTTTCTGCACATGATTGGCTAATAAGTATTTTAGGTTTTACAGGACATAAAATCTCTGTGACCAATACTTAACCCTAGCATTGTTGCACAAAAGTACCCAGAGACAATATATAAATAAATGGGCACAATTGTGTTCCAATAAAATTTTGCTTCTAAAAACAACTATGCTATTACAATAACTAAAAAATAAATATTAGGGATAAGTGACCAAAGAAGTGTAAGATCTGTACATTGAAACCAACAATGCATTTCTGAGAGAATTAAAGACTAAATAATGAAGATATATACCATGTTTATGAATTTGAAGACTTATTATTGTTAAGATGTCTGTAATCCTCAAAGTAACATTTAAATTTCAGCAACCTTAATTAAAATTCCAGCAGTTTTTATTTCTTTTTTTTTAAGAGTAGGAAAAATTTATTGGGAGAAAGAAAGCTTCTGCCTAAGAGAGACAGAAGGGGGACCATAAAGTGGGTTGCCCACTCACCCCACTTTTCAAAGATGTTTTATACAGCAAAGCTATGTGGTGAGGTGGGTACAAAGTGGGACAAAATTATAAGACCCAAAGGAAATTTACAAGGTGGGCATGAGCTGGGACAAAACCATGACCAACCAATAAGATTACAAGTAGAGTCACCTGGGTAATATTGATTAAATGGGGATCATATGGGAAAACAAGTCACAAGGAATATTGCATTTAGAATCACTGCTATCTAGCCCCAGGGGAAGTAGTACCTCTTCTTTTTATAATGCTAACCAGTGAATGTGCCTCAATTGTTGTCTATAATGGTTCCTTGCTGTGTTGGCTCTTGGAGGGCTGGCCCTATCTAACTACATACAAGATATCTAATTAACTTACTTATCTGCAACATTCCCCCCTCTGAAGAACTACCCCTAACTGCTGTGAGGAGGCAAAGGGTGAAGACAGTTCTGGCTGCTTCCAGCTGAAGAGAGTCATAGTTGTGATCAGCAGTTAAGAGTTACTCTATAGAGCCTATCTTAAGGCCCTTGATAGGTGCCAGGCATTGTCATCTTGGTAGCCATATAGCTTTGAGTCTGGAGGAGACAAAGTCAAAGAAACAGTTAATACATGGGCCAAATTATAAGGTCAGCAGGATTGCTATGAATATAGCCAACAAGGGTCTCCACTGGGAGGAACTAGTAATAGCCTGCTACAAAGAGGATAAGGAGAAGGTCCAGAGGACTTCAGAATCCAACAGAGAAGTTGCATTGTATAGTTTAGCAGTTATAAGCTGTTTACAATGTCAATCTTATGGATCCCAGTAAAAGAAGTCTAGCACATTTGTCATTGGTTCCATTTGTATGACTGCTTGGAGTTTGGCAGCCTCTAGGCAAGAATAAACAAAACTTTTAAGAAATAAGAGCATATATAATCTAAGCATGAGCACACTAGAATGGAAGGGCAGGTTGGGGAGAAAGTCACACTTAGAAATTGAAATAGTGATTGTAACCTGGTGGCTCTTAGATTCTTTCACTGATAAAAGTTATGTATAAGTCTGATACTTTGTCATAAATCTTTCTAGTTTTAGCTGTAAGAAGATAAGAGACAATTTAAAGAACAAATCTCCCTTAAGAAATTTAATACTCGGCTGAGCTCTTACAGATTTTATGTTTTTTCCTAATGATCCATAACTGTGGTCAGCTACTGGTGTAGCTAGAAACTGCCAGAAGGGGTCAGTGACTGCAGCCCCTTTTTATATCTAGCTTTATTACTCTGGCATTATTTTATACCTCTTTTGGTTATTCTTTTCTTCTGGGTGTTTAAGACCAAGTTAAAGTGACACCTGTGTCAATCAGTATGAACCTCTTGCTATCTATCAAGGTCAGTTAAGTCTCCTCAGGCATTACTTTGGAACCATGCATAGAGCCTCTCAGCTCCTCTGTCAGTGACAGCCATCAGGATGGGTCATGGCTTTGCTTAACCATGTTGCTTTCAGTGAAAGTGTGGGAGATTTTTCCCTCTTTGTGACCCTCCTTTGGCTCATGGTACGTTTGTCCTCTGGTGCCCAGCAATTTCCCTGCTCAGGAGGTTGAGTGACTTAACAAAGATGTAGGATACTATAGGAAAAGTTCATTTGTGTCCTGGATTGTTGTTGACCTTGAGGGGCCAGGGCCAAAATGTTGGCTGCCTTCATAGTCCAGTTAGCTTTCTAGTTTTGGTCTCCAGACTTTAGTTGTTGAATACCCAGAAGAGAAGATCAGTGGCATAAGTATTTCAGTAGGAGCAGTGACCTTAACTATTATAATAGTTAAGACATCAAGGACTTTTGAAGTATAAAGCACAGTTAGAGGGCTGTTATTTCTTACCAACCTTGGTTGTTTTAGTAGTTGAGTTCCTGAAGAATGTTAACAGACAAAAAGATATATATTATAGAGAAACTTAAGATCAAGAGCTACACATAGTATTTTAGCATGACAATCATGATGACATTTTCTTTGTAACTTTTGCATGTCCATCTTAGTACAAACAGTCTTTCAGTCAAACACCTCCATCTGATCACAAGACATTAAATGACATAAAGAAAATTCTTATTTGTTATCCTTTAGTAGGATGCCATCTAAAGAGAATATACATATTGGCCTATAAATGTACCTTAACAGTTCATAATGTTTAGCCTCTAATTTTAGTGTGTGACATTGTTTCAACTGTTTGGCGACTGAGCATCCCTAAATGTGGTGACACATATAACATACATCACATGAGATTTTTAAGAAAACTATTATTTGACTGGTTTTCTCTTGCTGGCTTGACATGTACCTCTTATCACAAGTAGCTGGAGTGCAAGAGAAAGGCAGATACCTGAGTCAAATACTATCATTACCATAAACAACATCCTAGGAGACTTGTACACCTGGAAGGTGTGAATATATATACCATGAAATAACAATAAGTTTCAGTTACATGAAACCCTTTGTCCTTTAATTTTGTTTTGTACCAAGAGCATTTTAAATAAAACCATGTTTTTCCACAGAAAACTTAGACCATGACCAATGTATACATATCACAATAATATGTTTAGCAATGCATTTCCCACAAGGCTATGGAAATTATTGAGGTCCCCTTTGTGAACAAAGGCTGTAATAAATTTTTCTAGGCAGCTGCTCCTTTATTTACCAAGGGGGAGTCCTGTCCAGTAGTTTTCCTAAGCCTAAATCTATTTAATTATCTTAACAAATTTTGAGACAACCTATGAGAGCCAGATCATAACAATTAACACATTATTTTTGACCAATGAAAGATTGCCAATATTATATATAGACAACAATATGTACTGTATTTGTAAAACCAGTTGACATTATTTGGATAGTCTGGCAGCCTGGGGAAAGCATGTCTTTAATTGTATTTATCTCTAAGCCAACTTGAGTTACAGGCAAACATCTTAAAAAATCCAAAATACTGAAAGAAAGAAGCTCAAGCATAACAGGTGTGCATGTAACAAATTGAACAGACAGACACATAAGACAACTTGTTTATAAGTCAGAGTGCACTCAGATGTATTTGGCCAAGTTGAATTATAATAACTTTTATACTCATTAGCTTTATAATTATAAAAAAGACTAGTCAGAACTTTGTAGATCAATTAACAGAGATCTCTTGTAATAATCAAAAGGAATAAAAATCTTCTACATCTGTGAAAGCAAAGACCATTTTCAGATGGGTCTTAGACTGACTATCTGACTGGAATACCCAGCTACACTGGCTTCTTTTGGTTGGTTTGATAACCAGAGTTGTTTGATAGCCATTATATAATTATTTCCTCTAAAGGGACAAACTGTTAAGGGTAATGTTAACTATCTCTAGTGGGGGTGCACTCAGGCCAGGTTTGCATGTAGAAAAGACTAGCAGGTTTGCATGAAGAAAAGACTAGGTGACACTCTCTTTGGAGTGTCAAACAGTCAGGGAAGAAGGCCTGCCAAGGCTCCAACCTGCTTTGCTGCAGATGTCTAACTATGACAGTTTTTCCCATTTTGAAAAGAAAAAAAAGAAGGAAAAGAAAGCATCCCTGTCTATTCTTTTTGTTCCGTACCCAATCTAAGGTGTCCCTTAGACTTTACCTTGTCCAGTGGTGGCAGACTAGAAGTGCAAGGAAGTGGGCAGAGCGAGGTTAGCTATGTTTATCATTTTCTAACTTTGCCTGGCAGTTTTTATTTCATAAGAATTGACAGGCTTTTTCTAAATTTTACATAAAATACAAAGGGCCTTGGATGGCTGAAACAGTTCTGAGAACAAAAAGAACAAACCTGGAGGAATTATATTTCCTGATGTCATGACTTCGTATCAGTGTAATTTTGGTATAATATAGATAATTAAGTCACTGGAAAAGAATAGCTATTTCACATTAGCTTTTTCCATAATCAATTGATTTTTGACATAAGTGCCAAGGCAATTCAGTTGGGAAAAAATAATTTTCCCAACAAATGTTGTTCGAACAATTGGATACCTGTATACAAAAGCAAAATAAAACAAAAAACTTACCCATGAATCTCAACCATAAACAAAAGTTAGTTCAAGGTAAATGATTGAATTCTTTTTTTTTTTTTTTTTTTTTTGGTACCAGGGATCGAACTCAGGTCCTTGCACTTGCGCAGCAGGCAGCAAAACCACTGAGCTAAATCCCCAACCCCTAAATCATAGAATTATAATTAACTAATGTAATAACTAAAACAACATAACTTTTAGATTAAAACAGAAGAAAAATCTGAGTGACCTAAAGTTTGATGAATTTTGCTCTTCCAAAAAACAAAAAATACTGCTATAAAAATGAAAAGACAAACCACAAACTTGGAGGAAGTATTCATGAAATATATTTCTGTCAGAAGAGCTGTAAATTGAACCTACAAACCTTATAGCACAACATGAAGACAAACAATTCAATTTAAAAATGATAAATGATTCTGAACAAACACTTGACCAAAGAAAGTATACAACTGTCAAGTAAGTGTAGGAAAAGCTGATCAACATCAGTAGTCACTAGTGAAATGCAAATAAATCCACAAAGGTACATTACTACATCCATTAAAATGAGTATAATTTTCAAAAACAGATTTTACCAAATATGGATCATGATGTGAAGGAATTGGAACACTCATATACTTTCACAAAACAGATAATTTCAAAACCATTATACATGGTGAGAGAAGACAGATGATGAAGGATACATACTGTATGATGCATCACATACAATTTTATAAAATGTAAAACTGTCTATAGTAACAGAAATCATATCAATAATTGCTTAGGAACAGGATTTGAACAGTGAGAAAATAGAGAGACTTCAGAGGTAGTGAAGATTCTTTCCTGGAATTATATGTTTATTATCTTGATTGAGGTGACAGTTTACCAGTGTTCACCTACAAAAAAAAATGAATAAAATGTAAGGTTTATAATTTCAGTTAAGTTTGGTTTACTATATGTTCACTATATTTCAGTGACAACTTTAAAAAAAGATATAGTACCCTATAGCTGTGATAATAGTTTAGCTTCACATGTATTTTTAGAAAATACATATTCCAAACAACTTGCTAGCTCATCAAATTCCTGAACTAGAAAATCATTATTTTGATCTGGAATAAAATATAGATAACTAAGAATGACAACCTTTTAAATCTTTCCACTCAGCTCAAATTCAACTCATTCTCAAATTTTCAAATACATTGGACATGCCAGTGTCCTTCCTGATCTGGCTTCTGTTTGGCCACTGCTTCCATTTCTCACCACTTGGGCTAGAATCCAGGAACAGAGAATCTCAATCCCAGGTCGGACACTCTTGGTTCTATATTTGCATGCCTTAGCTTCTGTTCTGTGCTCCACCTAGAGTATCTATTTTTCCCTTCCAAGTATGGCCACTCCAATCATCATCAAAGATAAGGTTGATTATTCCACAGAAGCATTCTTTTATAACAGTCACCTCCCCCCATTACCCTGCTCAGGCTCTGGTTCAGTATAAGAATTCTTTTATCTATGTTTTTGTAGAATCCTGTTAACTTCTATAGTCATACTTGATGATTATAACCTCCTTGAGTGCAAAAAATAATGTTTCCATATAGTATAAGTGTCAGACCTTAATTAGAGGATATAAATCAAAACTCACAGCCATGAAGCTTTTTTTTTAACCTGCAAAGTGTTTATACAAGTTTTAAATTAAAATCTAGTCCAGCATTTTTGCATGATAACAAGCCCTTGGTATAAGAGATAACTATAGAGAATATTCAATTCATTACAATCTTTACTGTTCCCCTTTGGCTTCTTAGTTTTGTGCTTCTCTTATATAATATCTGAGACAGTTAAGTTGTAAAGAGCAGCTATTTATTTCATGTAGATTCTGCATACTAAGAAGTCCAGGCTTGGGTTGTAGTTCAGTGGTAAAAGGCTTGCCTGTCATATACAAGGCCCCAGATTTGATCTCCAGCACAACTTTTAAGAAATCTAAGGTCAAACGGCCTATATCTGATGAGGGCTTTTTTACTGTATATTGCTGTGTCAGAGGGAAATAATATCAATCCAGGAGAGAGGAAAGATCACTGAACTTAATCCATTCATCAGAAACTCATTCCCTCAATAACTAACCCAATAACTAACTCCTGTGATAATGGCATTAAATCACCTAATCACCCCTTCAAGGTTCTGCTTCTCAATCTGTTGTATTGGGGATTAAATTTCCAACATGTGAAATTCGGGGGAAACATTTGAGCCACAGCAATTCCCAACACTTATCAATGGCCATATATCTTTGATTTGTCCAGATCCTCTTCTGAGTAAGATATTCCAGTCCAATGGACATTGGATCTTGTATCTATATTAAATGAGCAATAATGGTTGTGGGAATGGGTATGGACATTGTAGATTAGAATCAGTAAATGCAAGATAAGCTTTTTTAAAGAAGAGAAAATATGCTTTTCTTGGGTAGAAGGTGGGTTGGTGTGAATTTTTTAATTTTATTTTTTATATTCCAAGCCAAATTCATTCATTTTCATGGCTTAAAATGTCTCCAAATGTTTCTCTACATTTTACTAAGTCCAAAATAGTTACTATGATCATACAGGCTACTCTGTGTCCACCTGAAATAAGTCCAGTAAATACATAATAAATGAGGTTTATCCTTATGAAGAACTGTAGAATTGTAACTTACAGGTACCAGAGGATGTGTTTTCAGAGTTTATATAAAACTAATTGCAAATATATCCAATTTGAGGGGTTCCCATTAATTTGAAAGCATTCCATTATAATCCATTTAGAAAAGCACTGGATTCTAAGGAAAGGGCTCAGATTTAATAAGCTTTTTTCCCATCAGAATCTTAATTACAACTGCTCTCTGACTCGATGATTGCTATTTGGCAGCTCCTTCCATCCTATCAATACTGCACATTACTTCCTAAAGTCATGTTGTTGCCATATAAGCCAGGAAACCACTTCTAATTGTAGTTAAATGATGCTGTTTAAAAAGCCAGAGTCTTCAGAGGGCCATCCTGGAACAGATAAATGAGGTCTCTTTGTCCAGGAAAGTCAAAGTGCCACATGTGGGAAGCTTTCATTGCCAGTGGACCTCTCAAACCCAGGAAAGCAGATATGGAATTCAAAGTGTTTCATAAAACATCTTCCAGAAAGAAAAAAGCAGATGCATCAAATAAGTGGGAAAAATCATTGACTAACTCAAAATAAAGTTATTCCTAAATTGATCAATAGGTATTCTCATTTGTGAAGGAGATAAATGCTATACATTTTTAGAGATTATGAGAAAACCACACTTCACAAATGGAAGAGATATAAGTAAGTACTTGATTTATTATAATCAAGTACTAATAGATAATTTTGATTTTATTGACCATTATGTTTCTAGTGACAGAGCTTCACTATTGCAAATGTCTGTGAAATAGGGATCCTTAGCCAAAGAACACTCTCACAAGAAGGAAGAAAGTGCTATGGATAGGCCTTGCCAGATCTTGGAGACATAAAACTTGTCATAAATTCAAAGGAAATACTGTGATTTGATCTTACAATCCATGGTCTTCTTTCTGTCCAAGGTATTAGTTATAAAAAGCTGTAAACATGACATATGTATCAATCTAAGTAGTTAATAATTAATGGATATCTCCAAGTGCCTCACACTGAACCCTGTACATAGTAGTTGCTCAAGAGATAGTTGTTTAATTTCCTGGAGCTGAGTGGTGGCACCTACAACAATAGTGTGACCAAAGTACTGCACCATAAAAGGTACCAATTAATTGGTCTGACACCTGATCAATAGAATCTTGAATGCAAATATCTATGGTAATGCTTAGCTTAGAATGCACTATGGCAACAGCAAGAAGAAGCAGGGAATGATTGACCACACTAGGTCGAATGAGACTGATGAACAGTTTTCCATGTAGTTAACTTAATTATGGAGGGAGAATACTCAGACAGATGTGTGCTGAAATGAAGCAATTAGACTTAATTTAAAAATTTCTGCCTACTTCTTTTTCTTTCTATTCATCTCTCCAATCATTTTTTATATTCAGTACTTACAAATGCTATATAGTGGTATTCTAGAGGCTAGTTTTTAATTATTCCTAAAGATCTCAAATACTATATGTCAATTTGCTAGAACAGCCATATAACAAAGTATTACTAAGTGAGTGGTTTAAACAATAGAAACTTACTATCTCACAGTTCTGGAGGATAAGTCCAAGCTTGAGGTATTGGTTCCTACCAAAGGCTGTGAAAGAGAATCTATCTCGAGCCTCTGTCCTACATTTTGGTGGTTTCCTGGCAATCTCTGTAGGTCCTTGGTTTGTAGAAGCATCACCTTGATGTCTGCCTTCCTCTTCCTGTGTGCATGCTTCTAGGCTCAATGTTCCCCTCTTAAGAGGACACCAGAAATATTAGACAAGGGGTCTAGCCTACTCCAGTAAGACCTCCTCTTAACTCATTATGCCTACAATGACCCTATTTCCAAATAAGGCCACATTCTGATGTTTTCATCTTCTCCATGCCACCCATAAGACATAATCCTTCTTCTTTGTTTTGTACTATTCATGCCTTGTATAGCAGTGCCCTAGGATTGTTGCCAATTTGACAGAGACTTTTCGCCACTTGTAATTCTTAGGCCAAGCAAAGACAACTCTTCGGAGCAGTCTTCACCAGTTCTATGTAAAACAGGTTGCCTCACAGTCATGATATCCAGGTGTCCACCACCACCACCACCACATGTTAGCTGGGAATGGCTTCTCTGGGTGATTGCCATGTTAGAGCTCTGTTCAGTGTCTGTCTCTGCACTTTTGCCCTCATGTTGTAAGGCGTGGTCGCTGTGTCAAGGAGAGTAACTGCCAGATTGAGCTGAAAGATGCCCATATTGCCTGGAAACATCTGATTAGCATCCTATATGTGATCAATGGCCTGTGGCTGCTGGTTACATCACATAACAAAATTCACATCCCAACCATGTGGTCTACATGAATGGTGTTCAGTAAAATCGTCAAACTGATCAAACCCTTTAATTTCATCATTCAAAACTAATTTTTTACACACCCTTAGAAATATCATATTTTCCACCCTATCATTAAGCATAAAAGTAGAAAGAAATTTTTAAAAAAATATATTTAGGTTAAAGCATGTCACCATGATTTATTTTATCTATGTAATCTATGACCCTATCTCAATTAAAAATGAAATTTCTTATATGTCCTTCCTTAAGAATTTAGAGCAGCTATGTATAATGCAAAACTTTAATTTCACAAGTCATCTAGCTAATAATCAATATCATTTATTAAGCTCACAGTAAGTTAATAATTAAACAGTAGAATTTCAGTTATCTAAAATCCTTGGGGTTTATGTCAATCTAGAGAGATGGACTTCTGGGTGGCTGACCATTATTACTTTTAGTATTAAAATTTAACTAAGTAATCAAGCTTTTGATATGATTTTTTTCTGGGTAAATTCCATGTTTTTCCACTTACCTTAAACTCCTATTGCAAATCACAAGAACAATTTTCTTTTCTAAATTTTATTGTAGTCATCCAAGATTCAATTTTAAAATCTTTATTCCTACACAAAATCACCCCAGGTTGTTCTTTTAAATTCTCATATCTGATTCTGATTTTTTTGGCTTCTTTGTTTAGATGTTGGGTCTTTGAATGTGCCCTTGCTCACCCTCATGTTTTGATTGCACTATATTGAGCCTCTTGCTCCTTCCAAAATCCTTTGGAAAGCAGACACTCAGATTTGTTAGATTTTTCTGTAAAGTAAGCAGAATTCAATTCAGATTAAGTACTATATGTTAAAAATGTATAAGCACTAGTACTTGGGAACCTCATGGTTTCTCAGTACTTTTTCTCAGCTTCTTTTTTGTCTAGTAATTATACACCCAGAAATTTGAGGTTCCAAATGCCTGAGTCTTTGATAGGTGAGCCATTGTTCCACTAATTAATAATAAAAAGTGTACTACCACATAATCTCTTTTTCTCTGAACCTAGTTTTCTATATAAAGCTGTCTTAAGAACATTTAGTCTTCACTTTCAGAGCACTTATTGTACTCCACAAGAGCATTTACCAAGGAATAGACATTAAAGATCTTAATAGAATGCTTATAGGATATTAAATGAAGTCATACATGGGTAAAATTAATCCTAAAAGAAGTGCTTGTACCCATGAGACTAAAGAGAAATCAAAATGAGAAGAATCTTCAGGGTGCCTGGAGTCAAGTAAAATTACATAATGGGAAAAGGTTCTTGGGAGTGGGTAAGGAAGAATGAGAGCATAGAAATGCATGTTAGCAATTGCTAGAGAAAATGTTAGAAAAAGAAATAGGGTATGCTAGGGAAGCACTAATCTCAATAAATAATCTTTGGGTTTTGTTCTACATTCTCAGTAGAGGATTCAAATGTGTTATTTCCCAAACATAGCAGAGCTAATATTATCCTTTTGTCCTTTCCTCAACATATCTAGCAGAGAAGCACAGCTAATTTTTGTGCAACTAGATGCAAATCAGACAGTGCCTAAAGCTACTTTGGATATTCATGACCTTATCATCTTCTTTACTTCTCTATTCCCCTGTGTGACCTCGGTTTCTTTGAAGTTTCCCTGTGGTCAATGTTCCTCTTCAGCAGGGCCCCAGCCTAACACTTCTGACAGTGCATTCCTAAGAATATGATTTTACTAATGATAGTTCTGCATCCTCAGTATCCTTGAACCATATTCAGGTGGAACTGGTACTTGATAATCACATGTAGGAAGAACTATTTGGCTAAATCATATTAAAATGGAGTATTCAACTAGTGTTGACCTGCAAAATCTTTCATGAAGTTCGATCCAGTATTTTTAGTTCTATTTTCTGTGAACGATACTATAATACTCTTTTGGTTACACATACCTACCCATCTAAGAAAGAGCTCATGGCATGAACTATTATGCAATTCAATGCAAAACAGTGCTGTTTCACAATTCAACGTTTCATCAACTTTATTCCAAGATTTTCAGTATTTACTTTTATTGAAAAAAAACCTACTTGTTCTTTCTCAGTAAATGTTTTTTTTAAAAAAAATTCAACTATTTCTTCATGTATGAGCAAGAATGTTAGGGTTTGTTTTTTTTTTAATCAATGGAACTACTGGATAATTACATTTCTTCACCTTTATGCTCATGAAATCCTTTAAAAAATTTTTCTTTGAGGATCCAAAATTTCAATTATGTTACTATTTGCAAGAAAAAAATTCTTTTTTGCTCCAGATGTCAACAAATGTTATCTCTTGCTTAATAAATAGTTACAAATAGGATTAACCAAGTCCATGTTGCATACAGTGCTACATCTGTTTTGTTTAAAGCAAACATGTGCTCTTCTGAATGTAGAAATGCTGATACATTCTTCTTAGATATTGTCCAAAGAATGAATTCCCCAAAATTACTTAAAATCATGGAATTTTTAAGCAAAAAATAATATGCTCAAATTCCCCAAAGAGGAAGAATATAAAATCTACACAAAATCAATAGCTTTCCTATTCACCAATAATGAACCCACCAACAAAGAAATCAGGAAAATCCATTCATTACAGCTTCAATAAACAAATAAGTTTTTTAAAAAAACCTATAGATCAATCTAAGGAAGTGAATGACCTCCATAAACAAAATTATAGAACATTGAAGACATCAAGGAAGATATTTAAAAAATAGACCTTGCTTATTCATGGATTGCCAGAACTAATATTGATAAAGTAGCACATTACTAAAAGTGATCTAACCATTTAATGCAGTCTCCATCAAAATACCAATAGCATTCTTCGCAGACCTAGAAAAACAGTCCTAACACTCATATGGAAACACGAAAGACCAAGAATAACCAAAGTAGTCCTGAACATAAACAACAATGCTGGAGATATCACAATACCTGATTTCAAATTATACCACAAAGTTATAACAAAAACAACACAGTTTGGGCACAAAAACAAATATGTAGATTAATATAGTGAAACAAAAGACAGAGAAATAAACCCATGCCCCTATAGCCATCTGATTATTTTTTTTTTTTGGCCATCTGATTTTTGACAAAGGGGCCAGAAACATATCCTTGAGAAAATTTAAGCCTCTTTAACAAATGGATCTGGGAAAACTGGATATCCAAATACAGAGGACTTAAACTAGATCCTTATCTATCTCACCATGTACTAAAATCTAATTAAAGCTATTCAGACACCTAGGTATAAGACCAGAATCTTAGAAACTGCTAGAAAGAAGACACAAGGGAAATACTTGAAATCATAAAGACTTCCTGAATAAAATCCCTAAGCACAGAAAATATCATCAAGCCACAACAAATGGAAACTAAAAAGCTTCTGAATAGCAAAGGAAACAATAAAGTATATAGACAACCTAATGAATGAAAGTCTTTGCTAGCTACTCTTCTGATAGAGGATTAATACCTAGAATGTACAAAGAATCAAAAATTTCCAAAAGCAAATAACATAGTCAATAAAGGGGCAAATAAATTGAAAAAACATTTCCCAAAAGAAAAAGTACAAATAGTCAATAAGTATATGAAAAAAATATTTAACATCTTTAATCACTAGGAAAATGAAAATCAAAAGTGTATTGAGATTCCATCCTCACACCCATCAAAATGACTATTATCAAGAATTTTTTTTAAAAACCCACAATGAACGCTGGTAAAGATGTGGGGGAAAATTAGCACAGCCACTATAAAAATCAGTACAGAGATTTGTCAAAAATTAAAAATAGAAATACACTTTGTTCCAGCTAAGCCACCACTTGGTATATATTACTGAAAGGATTAAAGACATCATACTATAATGCTTCATGCATTAAAGATAGTATGCTATACTAATTCACATACCCATATTTATTGCAACATGGTGGGCAGACCAAAGAACAGCCTGACCTTGGATAATTATATAGAAGCAAAACCAGTCTGGACTAAAAACCTCTGAGTGTCCTTTGCATGACACAAATCAGCTTCCTTCTTGCTTAAGGCATTGTCTTTTCATCCATTTGTTTTCTTTTTATCATATGTGTTAAAATCCTTAACTAATCCTTAAAACCTGCAATAATTTAATGATCAATGATGATTTGGTCTGTGGAACTCTCTACTCTTAGGATGAGAGCTCTGTGAAATCCCTCTAAGAAATTACTGAAAATATTATATTTGGTAGAAGTTACTATACTGTCAGTCCATAAAGTAGGATTTTATACCTTTTCTCTAGTATCAGGATCTGTACCTTGTTTACTTCATCAGAAAATAAACTTCTGATCCTATCAGTAAATTTAGGGAACTGCACTTACATGTGCCTGGGTCTCTCCTACAGATTAAGCTGCTCTCAGCTCAATGTAGCATTTTCTCTGAAATATTTAAGTAATTTGCTTATAAAAAGCCAAAGTGTTTCATGAGGAATATCTGATGTGTTTAAATTTGACACTTGGTTATTCATTCATTCATATCATATACTTCATATCATATTGATAGCTTTTCAGAAAATACTTTATTGTGACTTCCAAATTGAGAATGACAGTTCACAATAGAACTAGCTTTGAGTATTTGTTTTCTTTGATTTCCTTCCTTTTTGCTTTTGGTTAGATATTCCAGTGTTCATATTCATCTTCTTCCCAAAACAATCATACTCTTTTTCTAAATAATCAACCCCTAGATTAATTGATTACATAAGTTTTTAATACAATCACTGTTTTGAAATAAGTATAAATCCCTACACTTAAATAGGTAAGAAATATTTAAAGAAATTTGATAACATGGAAAGATTGCTTAACTATAATATTGTTGTAATTATTTCTGGTTCCCAATGTACCATTAAACTCCAAATTCAATTCTTTACTCTAACAGAGTTTCCAGTCAGGAAGGAAAAACAGAGAAGCAGATAACTGTACCACAGATACAGAGATAATTACAATATTATTACAATATAACTATGATGGTTAAGCTTAATTGCCAATTTGATTGGCTTGGAGCTGCCTAAAAAATTAGTAAAGCATATCTCTGTGAGTGTATAGGTAAGTTATGGACTTACTGTGGAGTGGAGTCTAGCTATACCTACTGCCTTTCTCTTTGGTACTGTTCCCCTGCTCTGCTTCTGAACTGTCATAAACTAAACAGTTTTGCTCTGTCACACTCTTCTGCCATGATGACCATGGATTGAATTCTCTAAAACCATGCACCAAATAAACCTCTCCTGTAAGTTGTGGGTGTCAGGTATTTTCTCTCACCAGCAGGAAAGATGACCAATATAGCTAATAAGTGTGCCTTAGTGATGTCCTATCTTTGGTACAAAATATGCAACACCCATAACTTAAAGGAGAAAAGTTTTATTTGGCCTCACAGATTTAGTGGAGTCACTTTAGTGGATTCAGTCCATGTTCAGATAGTTCCAAGGCAGGAACAGCATGGCAGAATAGAGAATAAAGCTGTTTACCAAATAGTGGTCAGGAAACAGAAAGCAAAAGGAGTAAATAGGAACAAAAATACAACTTCCCAAATCATCACCCCATGATCCACCTCTTTCAACAATGTTCCACTCCCAAATGTGAGATTTTTAGGGGAAATTTTAGATCTAGCCCATAAAACTCTATTTCTTTCCCCCCAAAGGATCATGTCCATCTCATTATGCAAAATGCATCTAGTCAATCTCTAAGAGTCACCACAGTCTTAATGCCAGCATTGCTGAAAAGTCCAAGTTAAAATTGTCTTTGAGACTCAAGGAAAACTCTTATCTGTGAGCTCCTGTAAAAAAAAAAAAAAAAAGTTAAAAATTTTCAACATACAATGACACAGGGTAAACATTGCCATTCCAAAAGGGAAGAATAAGGGAATTGACAGAAATAGGACCAAAGCAAGATCAAAACCCAGCAGAGGAAACATCAAATTCAGTAGCTACATGTCCAGCACCTGGGCCAACTTGTGCTAAGATGTGTGCTCAAAAGAACATGTGCAGTTCCATCCTTGTGACCTTGTTTGTTGCAACCCATGTGGCCTCTCTTTCTTGGGGTGGTTCTGCTCACTGTCTACAGCTTTCTTCAGCATATTTTCCTAAACTCCTAGTATCTCTAACTTTGTGGGCCATTGCACCTTCAGCTTCACTCTCACAGTTTAATCCACTGCTTTTTCATGGGTTCCTGGCAGGGACGGTGACCTTGTCATACATTTGTTTCTTTCTACAAACACCTCCCTCTGAAATCTGGTTGGAAGCCTCTGTAAGCCAATCATTCTTACATTCTGCATACCTGAACACACAGCACTATGTGAATGATGACAAGGTCTGTTATCAGCTTGAGCAGTAGGTGGGCCCCCTTGAAAACATTGCTGCAGTGGCCTCTGACTGCCTGGGTCACTGAATTGGGAGATATACTTTGCTAAGTAGCTCTGAATGAGCAGGCAAACTAGGGACTGTCTTCTCAAATTAAAGATTTATAGTTTTCCACCTCTGACCCTGAGATGGTTGAGGCCTTCCTGATTTCTGAGATATCCTTAAGGCATGTGTCTTCTTGTCCCTATACAATGTACTTGGCTTCTTTTTAATGATAATATTTTCAGCAGCCATGCTTTCCTTTGCCCCAATTTTTCAGATGCTTTCTTTCTAGTTATGCTTTAAAATTTTTAAATCATTGTCTTAGGCTGGGGATTCACTGCCTGCTGTGCAAGTGCAAGGACCTGAGTTTGATCCCCGGTTCAAAAAAAAAAAAAAAATCATTGTCTTAGTCACTTTCTTATCATTGGGACAAAATACCTGACACCTTCAACATAAAGGAGGAAAATATTATGTTGGCTCTGCTCTTTTCTCTTGAAAACAGTGATTTACATCTATAGTGATAACTGTAGATGAGGCTAAAAGCAGCCAAGAGTATCATGCCTGCTGCTGCTGCTTGTCTGCTGCTATCTCCTGCCTGCTCTGTGATGCCCCTGAGCCAAGCCTCCCTGCCTTGCAGCCAGCCAATAATGGACTGAAAGCTCTTCAAATTGGATCAAACTCAGGAACCTGTGCTTGCAGCCAGGTGGCACAGCAGCACTGGGCTAAATCCCCAGCCCTATTCTTTTCAATATATCACATCTGGAGGTTATTTCCCATGTGTTTTTCAAAAAGATGTGATCAGACCCCATGAGCACAGAGGAGGTAAGCTGCTCCTAGAGGAGACTTCTGGGCTGCCATACCACCCCAAGAGCACAGAGGAGATGAGCTGCTCCCAGTGCACAAGTGGAGGCTTCTGGGTTGCCATACCACTCCCCACCAGCAAAGAGGAGGTGAGCCAAGTGGGCGCCAGCAGCACACAAACACACACACACACACACACACACACACACACACACACCCCTTCAAATGAGAAGACATGTAAACAAGTATCAAAAGCAGATATCCAGATCACCTAAAACAACCCAAAAGGGAAATGAGATGGAAATATTCAATCATCTGGACTCCCTGAACTGACAACTAAAGAGGATGTGGAAAAAATGAAATCAGAAATAATTTCTCAGATAACAAAGAGATTGTGCCCATAGTGCAAGTCATGATTAATAAATCTAGAGAGGACACAGATTTAAAAAAATAGAGGAGCTGAGAAACATGATGGAATCCCAACATAGGAAACAAATGAGATCCATAAAACAGATGCAAACAGATTTCCAGGAGATTAAAAACTCCATTGAAAATTTATGCAGCAGAATGAACCAATGTGAGGACAGAATTTTAGATATAAAAGATAAGATTGCAATTAATTATGAGGAAAAGAAAAATTGCTTTAAAATTGTAAGGGACCATGAGAAATCAATCTAGCAGCTGCTAGATGATGCAAAGAAGAATAACATAAGACTGATTGGTGTCAATGAAGAAACAGGAGAGAGTGCAGATGACATAAAAAAAACTGTTCACAGAAGTGATGGCAGAAAACTTCCCAAGCAGGAGAGAAGAACTTGACATACAGATAAGTGAGACATATAGGACTCCAAGTAACAGTGATCAAAAAAAATCTACACATAGGCAAACAATAGTTAAGATTTCAGAAACACAGCAGAAGAACAAAATTCTACAAGCAGTTAGAGAAAAGAAACAAATCACATACAAAGGAAAGCTCCTCAGAATCACAGCAGACTTCTCCATGCAAACCCTAAAGGAAAGAAGAGCTTGGAGTGATGTATTCCAAGCTCTAAAGGAAAATAGCCTCCAACCCAGATTGATGTACCCTGCAAAATTATCTTTCAAACTTGATGGAGAAATAAGATACTTTCATGATAAAGAGCACCTCAGGAACTTCATGAACACCAAGCCAGCACTCCAAAAAGTTTTAGACAATATCCTAGGAAAAGACAAGGAGGATCACAACCTCAGGAAGCCCAGAAGAATGAATCCATTGGGTGCAACAAGAAATTCAAACCAAATGGGGAGAATCCAACAAACAGAAAAAGTCATGACAATGATAAATCAATATGTATTAGTTATAACCATCAGTGTTAATGTTCTCAACTCCCCGATCAAAAGAAAAAGACTGGCAGAGTGGGTCAAGAAGCAAGATCCAACACTATACTGCACACACAAAACACATTTAATTCAAAAAGAAACTCATAGTCTGAAAGTTAAAGGGTGGAAAACAATACTCCATGTGACAGAACCCCCCCCCCCCAAAAAAAGGAGGCGTAGCTATCCTCTTTGCAGATCAAGTGGATTTCAAATGAAAATCTGAAGCACTCTGGTCCCAAGAATTTCAGGTAAGAGATAGTAAGCGTATATGTACAAATCTATTGTGAACATGTTTTCATTCCTCCCAAGTAAAATCTTAAGAACAGAACTGTTGGTTCTTAACAGTAATACAAGAAATTTCTATATTGTTTTCCAAAATTGTTTTATCATTTTACATTCACATTAACAGTATTAGAAAGTTCTAACTGGTTCACACCTAAGCTGAAATTTGTTCTTTTAGAACTTGTAACTTCACCTCCCTAATGAGTGTATAATTCAATCTTGTTATTGTACTGATTAGTATTTTTCTGATTCTAGGGTTGTACACCTTTCCTTGTGCTGTACTGGCTATTTATCATCTTCTTGTGGCTACTTTTTATTTTTTTTACTGTTTTTCAAGAAAAGAAAAATTTATATAATATTTTAATACTAATTTTTTATACATTTTAAAAAATACAATATCAAGATCTAGGAGACATTACCACAGATTTTACAGAATTTAAAAGGATATAGAAAGTATATTACAAAAGTCACATTTGAAAAATATTTGACAACTTCTAAGAAGTACCTTGGAAGACAAATTAATGAAACTAACTCTGGAGGAAATATGAAATTTGAATAGCACCTATTAAAGAAAGTATATTCCTAGCTTGAAAACCTACCTATATGACAACAACAGGCTAATATACATTTTACCTGATATATTATATCAAACATTTAAAGCAGAAAAAAGAAGGAACACTTCTCCCCTCATTTTAAGAAATCAACATTGTGCTCATCCTAAAAATGGATAAATATAATAGAAGGAAAAAGTATGAACATAGATAGAAATTTGTTTAACAAAACAAACTATTAGAAGTCAGATCTAGCAGTATGTAGAAAGTGGTTTTATTATAGGGATGGCAGTGTTGGTTCAGCTTTGGAAGATCCACCCCCAAAAGTCATCATTTTAACAGAGGAAAGGAAAAAATCATATGACCCTGTCAGTAATTGTAGAAAAAATATTGGACTAAATTCTACAGCTGTTCATGGTAAAAGCTATAAGGAGACAAGAAGTAGAACAGAACTTTCTCAACAGATCAAAGACATGTACTCCATATTTCCAGCAAAAATGCCTTATATGAATAGAGAACATAAAATGCTTTCTCCCTAAGGTGAGGAAGAAGGGCAGATATGCCTTCTCTTCATCTGTCCATTAAACTTTCAAACATAGGCCCAAACCAAAATAGTCTGGCAATAAAATGACACAATTAGGATAGGACTGGCAAGGTAGAAGTAAAATCTTTATATGTAGATGAAATGATCATCTATGGAGAAAATACTAAGAAATCTCTAGGAGCCCCTAGAATTTGTATTTGAATTTAGCAGGATTAGAAAACACAAGGTATGTATAAAAATTCAGGTCTATGTATACTTGCTATAAATGAAGAACTGGATATTGAAATTTAAAAGTTATTAGGAGTACAAAGGACCTAGAAAAGTAAAAGGAAAAAGAGAGAGAAAAAAAGTGTTGGAAGACATTTAGTACCCAATTTTAAGACTTCCTCTAAAGCTACATTAATCAAGGCAGTTTTGATATAAGGAGAGGCATATAGATCATTGGAATAAAACAGAGAATCTAGAAATAGAACCACACATATATGGTCCACTGAGTTTTGAAAGATTGTTTAACATTAACATTTTATAGAATATAAACTCAATTGAAAAGCAGAGGAAAAGATAGTGTTTTCAGCAAATGGCACTAGAACACCTGGCATCCATATATAAAAAAATAACCTCCTCTGTTCCAGGCTCTGCCCAAGCCATGGTGAGGTCCCAGGTGTGGCTTGGAGCCCCTGCCCCATCCTGCAGTCTGCTTGGCATGACTAACCAGCACAAGTGGGGGAGCCAAGCAGCATGAAGCCACCGGCTCTGTTCTGGGCTCTGCCCACACCATGGAGAGATTCCAGACACAGCTTGGAGCCCCTGTCCTGTCCTGTGTTCCGCTTAGCCACACGGGTGCCTGCAAGGCCCAGTCCCACTCCCAACCCCCGCCTCTGGCCTGCTGGCTCTTCTGCTACCTGGTTCCACACTACAGAGGCATAGGGGATTATAAAGGCCCTTGTCCTAAGTGCCACAAGATAGAGCAGAAGCTAGTAACAGATAGAGGGCCTCTCAGGCTCCTCCATGAAAACTGAAGCTCAGCAGAAAAGTAAAGAGAATCTCTACAATAAAGGAACACCAGATGACCATACTTGGTAAGATGGAGGGATCATCACCTGGGATCATCACCTCCCATTAAAACCTGCATAATCTTCAGGGGAAGGGCAACTGGAACCTGCAGTCGAACTTTTCAGAGTTCAACCCTGCAGGAGGACAGGGAGTTCACTTGGGACTATCAGCCAGAAATCTGCCTGAATCTCACAGGTCTGCAAATGGCTTGCTGAGAATCATTGTCTTGTATATCCACATGGCTGCCTACGTTGCCTACTGTGACAGCAGAGACATACCCTGGAGGAGGCACATCACTTTTATTTTTTGCTATTTGCAGAAAAGAAAAAAATTTTTTTTCTCTTATTTTTAATTCTTAATTTTTACTTTTTTCTACTCTTTTTGAAGTTTTACTTTTCTTTCTTTTATCTCCTCTCTCTCTCTCTCTCTCTCTCTCTCTCTCTCTCTCTCTCTCTCTCTCTCTCTCTCTCTCTCTCTCTCTCATTCTCTCACTGTCCCACATTGCTTTTCATCTCCTTATTTGTTCCTTTCTGGACTGAATTTGGATTTCTCCTTTATTTTTCTTTTCTTATCTTTTTCCTTCTCTTGATTATCATTAGTTTTAAATAAAGTAAATAAAGTATATAGCCTCCCTTATGCTGTTAGGTGGTTCTGTTCACATCTTTGCTCTTTCATTCTGCCTTTTCCTCTTGCCATTAACAATTTCTTAGAGTTTGTGTGATCTTCCTGTGTCTTCTGGGCTCACTGCTATTCTTTCCTCATCTTTCTACCTGTCCCTCCCTCCTCAACTCCTTCTAACTCCCCATCCCAAAGGGTAAAGTTGCTATATTGAAGAGTTTATTCACTATAAAAATATGTTGGGTTGGTCCTCGGTTTTGATTTAATTCACACAGTTAAATGTGATAGATTAATAACTACCACAAATTGTCATTTTTTAAGCTGCACTTGATGTTATGGTATTGCTGATTGTATCATTTGGGCTAACATGTTGTGATTGATCTAATCAGTTTTCCTTCCTGGTATAATGAAAATAAAATAGCCTCAGAATCATTAGAGTCTCAAAACCTAAACACAAACTATATCTGGAAAACACCTCTGAAAAGCAATCATTCCACAAGGGTTTTATCACAAGCAACAAAGATACCTACATTAAGCAATTGTGAAATATCAACCCAGGAATTAAAACAAGGACTGTACCAAAAACAAGAATGAGAAGACATTTAAGCAAGGCACAAATGCTGGGTTCCATGCCACAAAAGGCAAATTCTTGGGGAAATGAAGTGGCAAAGTCTAATAATGAACCACCTGGACACCCTGAACTGATAGCACAGGAAGTAACAAAACAGATGAATGAGACTCTAGAAAAATTCAAAGCAGAAATAATCTCCCAGATAAATACAGAGATGGTGAGCAGAATGAAAGACATGATTAGAGGCTCTAGAACAGAAAAAGATAAGAAAATAGATGAGATCAGAAACATGCTGGAAACCATGAATGCCCAGAATAAGAAAGAAATGGAAAACATGACCACCCAACATTAGAAAGAAATGGAATCTATGAAAAAGATTAAAATGGATATTCAGGAGATTAAAAACTCCATTGAAAGCATGCAGAGCAGACTAAGAGAATCTGAAGACAGAATATCAGATATAGAAGACAGGATTATGGTTAAGGACCATGAAAACAGAGATTTCTTAAAGATAATAAGGGACCATGAGAAATCAATCCAACAGCTGCTAGATGATGCAAAGAAGAATAACATAAGACTGATAGGAGTCCACCAAAAAACAGGAGAAAGTATAATTGACATAAAAAAACTGTTCACAGAAGAAATAGTAGAAAATTTCTGACAGAGGTAGAGAATTGGACATACAGATAAGTGAGTCATATAGAACTCCAACTAGCCATGACCAAAAGAAATCTACACCTAGACATATAATAGTCAAGATCCCAGAAAACCAACAGAAGAACAAAATTCTACAGGCAGTTAGAGAAAAGAAACAAATCACCTACAAAGGAAAGCCCATCAGAATCACAGCAGATTTCTCAGCACAAACCCTCAAATCAAGGAGAGCCAGCAGTGAAGTATTTCAAGCCCTAAAAGAAAAGAATTTCCAACCTAGACTCATGTATCCTACAAAATTATCTTTCAAAATCAATGGGGAAATTAGATTCTTTCACAAAAAAGAACACCTGAGAAATTTCATGAACACTAAATCAGCACTCCAAACAATTCTAAACAATATCCTAGAAAAAGACAATGAAGGTCACAACTCCATGAGGCCCAACAGAGGGAAACCACCATGCAAGGTAAGACACTGAAAGGAAAGTGGGGAAAATAAGAAATAAAAGAGCCAACAACAGTAAAATATCATGACAAGGATGAGTCAATATCCCTCAATTATAACTATCAATGTTAATGGCCTCAATTCACCAATCAAAAGAAATAGACTGACAGAATGGATTAACAAGCAAAATCCAGCAATATGCTGTATACAAGAAACACACCTAATTCAAAAGGAAATTGATAGACTGAAAGTAAAAGGATGGAAAACAGTTCTCCACATGACAGGAACCCCCCAAAAAAGCTGGGGTAGCAATCTTATTTGCAGACAAAGTAGATTTCAAACCAAAACTAATTAAGAGAGACAAAGATGGTCACTACATCCTTGTGAAGGGAACAATTCAAGAGGAAGACATGACAACCCCAAATATACATCCACCAAATATGAATGCAGCCAAATATACAAAACAAATATTAATGGAAATGAAAACCAAAATAAGCACTAATACAAATGTCGTGGGGGAACTCAACACCCCTCTATCACAAATAGACAGATCATCTAGAAAAAAATTAATAATGAAATTCTAGAACTTAACTGAGCTATTGAACAAATGGACTTAATAGATGTTTACAGAGTGTTCCATCCCACAAAATCAGAATACACATTCTTTGTGGCTGCACAAGGTTCATTCTCCAAAATAGATCACATGCTAGCTTATAGGACATGTCTAAGTAAATGTAAAAGAACTAAAGTTATCCCCTATACATTATCAGACCATAGTGAAATACAATTGGAGGTCAATAACATAAGAAACTTCAAATCTCCCACAAACACATAGAAATTGAATAACACCCTCCTGAACAACCAATGGGTCACAGAGGAAATTAAAGACGAAATTAGACAGTTTCTACAAGTAAATGATAATGCCAGTACAACATACAGAAATCTGTGGGACACAAAGAAAGCAGTTCTACATGGGAAATTCATAGCAGTGAATGCCCATATTAGGACAACAGAGAGAACTCAGTTAAATAACCAAATGCAGAACCTCACGCTCCTAGAAAAAGAAGAGCATAACAAACCCAAAGCTCACACAAGAAAGGAAATTATAAAAATCCAAGCAGAAATCAATGAAATGGAGACTAAGAGAACATTAAAAAAAATCAATGAATCAAAGAGCTGAGTTTTTGAAAGAATAAATAAAATTGATAAACCTTCAGCCAACCTTATCAGAGAAAGGAAAGAAAAGGCTCAAATCCATGCAATTAAGAATGAAAAAGGTGAAGCTACACTAGATCCAGCAGAAATTCAGAGGACCATCAATACCTACTTTGAGAACGTGTACTCTAATAAAATGGAAAACACAGAAGTAATGGACAGATTCCTAGATACATACAAATTGTCAAAGTTAAATGAAGAAGACATAGAAATTCTAAACACTCAAATAAAAATGAGTGAAATTGAAAATGTAATAAAAAATTTACCAACAAAGAAAAGCCCAGGTCCTGATGGGTTCATTGCTGAATTCTACAAGACATTTAAAGAACTATTGCCATTACTCTTTAAACTCATCAAGGAAATTGAAAGGGAAGCAAGGCTTCCAAATTCATTCCTAGAAGCAAGTGTTACTTTGATCCCAAAACTAGGGAAAAACCCAACCCAAAACGATAACTACAGACCAATCTCCCTAGTAAACATAGATGCAAAAATTCCTCAACAAGATACTGGCAAACAGAATACAGAGTGTCATCAAGAAGATCATACACCCTGACCAAGTCGGATTTATCCCAGGCATGCAAGGATGGTTCAACATTCATGAATAAGTAAATGTAATACAGTAAATTAACAGAGTCAAGGACAAAAACCATATAATCATCTCAATAGATGCACAAAAGGCATTTGACAAAATTCAACACCCACTCATGATAAAAACCCTACAAAAAAATTGGAATAGGTGGTCTTTACATCAAACTGATAAAAGCCATCTATGAAAAATCAACTGCCAGTATCATACTAAATGGTCAAAAACTGAAATCCTTCACACTAAAATCAGGAACAAGACAAGGATGTCTACTATCACCACTCTTGTTCAATATAGTTTTGGAAACTTTAGCCACAGCAATTAGACAAGAGAAAGAAAAGAAAAAGGAATAAAGATAAGAAATGAAGAAGTCAAATTGTCATTATTTGCAGATGACATGATGCTCTATATAGAACACTGCAAGAACTCCACCAAAAGTCTTCTGCACTTAATAGCCAAATTCAGTAAAGTAGCTGGTTACAAGGTCAACACACAAAAATCAATAGCTTTCCTCTACATGAATGATAGACTTACTGAGAGAGAAATACAGCAAATAATTCCTTTCACAATAGCATCGAAAAAATTGAAATAACTAGGAATCAACCTAATGAAAGAAATCAAAGACCTCTTGTCTGAAAACTATAGCACTCTGAAAAGAGAGATTGAAGATGATATCAGAAAATGGACAGACATCCCCTGCTCCTGGTAGGAAGGATCAATATAGTGAAAATGGCCATACTTCCAAAACTGCTATATAGATTCAATGCAATTCCAATTGAGATCCCAGCAGCATACTTCATGGACCTTGAGAAAACAATCCAAAAATTCATTTGGAACAAGAAGAGACCCAGAACACCAAAAACAATTCTAGGTAACAGAGACATGGCAGGGGGGGTATCACAACCCCCAACTTGAAACTATACTACAAAGCTACTGTGATAAAAATAGCATGGTACTGGCAAAGAAACAGACTTGAGGACCAATGGAACAGATTAGAAGATGTAGAAACAATTCCAGACACAGTCAGCCATCTCATCTTTGGTAAAGGAGTCAAATACCCTCACTGGAGGAAAGATAGCCTCTTTAACAAATGGTGCTGGAAAAATTGGGCTTCAACTTGCCAAAGATTAAAACTAGACCTATATCTCTCACCATGCACTAAACTAAAATCAAAATGGATTAAAGATCTAAATATTAAAATAGAAACACTGAACCTGCTAGAACAGAGGTAAGGTAGAACTCTTGAAGACATTGGTGTAGGAAAAGATTTTATGAACAAAACCTCAGTTGCCTGTGAACTAGCATAAACAATCAACAGATGGTATCTCTTCTTATTAAAAAGCTTCTGCACAGCAAGAGAAACCACCAGCAGTGTGAAGAGACAACCCACAATGTGGGAAAAAATCTTCACCTGCTTTTCCTTAGACAAAGGTCTACTATCTCGAATCTATAAAGAACTTAAAAAGATCAGACCTCCCAAGTTTAAAGACCCAATCCAAAAATGGGCATCTGTAATGAACAGACATTTCTCAGACAAAGAAATAGAAATAGCAAGTAAATACATGAGAAAATGTTAAACATCACTGGTCATTCTAGAGGTGCAATTGAGATCAATGCTGAGATTCCACCTCACTCCAGAATGAAAGGCTGCTATCAGGAAATCAATCAATGACAAATGCTGGCGGGCCTGTGGGGAAAGAGGAACCCTTCTCCACTGCTGGTTGGAGTGCAGACTGTGGAAATCATTATGGAGATACCTCGCAGAACTAGGAATGGAAGTCCCATTTGACCTCACTATTCCCCTGCTGGGGATCTTCCCCAAAGAATTAAAAGACTCATACCTCAGTGATATATGTGCACCCATGTTCATCGCAGCACAGTTTGTGATAACTAAAACTTGGAAACAGCCCAAATGCCCATCAACTGGAGACTGGATAAAGAAAATGTGAGGTTTTTAAATAAAATGGAGTACTACTCAGCCATAAAACATTAGAAATTAGAGACATTTATAGCTAAGTGGATGCACATTGAGGCAAAACTCTTAAGTCAAATAAACAGGACACACATGTATAAATACCAATTGTTTCTCTGGTGTGAGAAACTGAAAGTATAAATAAGGGCTAAAATGTATAATAGATAATGTGAAATAGGAAGAAAAGGGGCAAAGAGGAAGTAAGTGGGAGGGGTAGGGGAAAGAAAAGAAGGGAATGGAATTAATATGAGAAAATGAAAAAATAGGAACAAAATCTTTGTAAATAGGGAGGGATGTAGGGGCTGAAGGGAAGGCTGACCAAGGGTGAAAAATAAGAACCAAGAGAGATTATGTAAAGCTGTATATTTCCAATGATGAATATCATTATATTGTATACCTAAAATGTACCAATGATTAGAATGAATAATCGATAATGCAAAATAGGAAGACAAGGTCCAAAGACGTAGGGTTAGTGGGAGGGGCAGGGGAAATGAAAGAAGGGAAAGGAAAAATGCTGAGAAATGGAAAAAATGGAAATAAAATCTTTGTAAATAGGGAAGGGTGGAGGGGGTGAAGGGAGGGCTAGGAATGGGGAAAAAGTAAGAACCAAGATGCATCATGTAAAGGTACAAGTTCCCAATGAGAAATGTAAATATGTTTTATACTTAAAATGTACCAATAAAAGAATTTAAGAAGAAAAAAACACAGAGAAGTCTGCTGTGATTCTGATGGTCTTTGTATGTGATTTGTTTATTTTCTCTAACTGCTTGTACAATTTTGTTCTTCTGTTGTGTTTCTGGAATCTTATTATATTTCTATGTTTAGAATTTTTTGATCAAGGCTAGCTGGAGTCCTACATGCCTCACTTATCTATGTCAAGTTCTTTCCCCCTGCTTTCAAAGTTTTCTGCCATCACTTCTGTGGACAGTTTTTTTATGTCATCTGCACTCTCTCCTGTTTTCTTCATTGACTCCAGTCAGTCTTATGTTATTCTTCTTTGCATCGTCTAGCAGCTGCTGGATTGCTTTGCCGTGGTCCCTTACAATTTTGAGGCAATTTTTCTTTTCTTGGTTACTAATTGCAATCTTACCTTCTATATCTGAAATTCTGTCCTCACATTTGCTCATTCTGCTGTGTAGACTTTCAATGGAGTTTTTCATCTCCTTGAAATCTGTTTGTATCTCTTTTCTGGATTCCATTTGTTCCCTGTGTTGGGATTCCATCATGTTCCTCAGCTCCTCTATTTTTTATCTGTGTCCTCTCTAGATTTATTAATCATGTCTTGCACTTTGGGCACAATCTCTGCTGTTAAGTGAGAAATTATTTCTGATTTCATTTTTTCCAGATCCTCTTTTGTTGCCAGTTCATGGAGTGCAGGTGGTTGAGTATCTGATTGTTCCATCTCATTTCACCTTTGCTGTAGGTGATCTGGAAGTCTGTTTTTGAGGCTTGTTTATGTGTCTTCTCATTTCCACGGAGGCAGGGGGTACTGCTGGTGCCCCCTCAGCTCACCTCCTATGCCCTGGGAGTGGTGGAATGGTGGCCAGGGAGCCTCTCTAGGGCACTGGGATTGGCTCACCTCCTCTGCCCTGGGAGCAGTGGAATGGTGGCTGGGGAGCCTCCTCCTGGATGCTGGGATTGGCTCACCTTCTCTGCCTTGTGTCTGTTTTTAATTGGGTTGCCTATTAATGAGCTGTAAGAGTTCTTTGTATATTCTAGTCAAAGCTTATATGCATTATAAATATGTTCTGTTTAAGGACTACTCTTCATTTTCTTAACTATGTCATTTAAAGTTCTAAATTTTGATGGAATCTCATTTATCAATTTCTTTCTTTTATACATCATGTTTTTTGTATCCTAGGAAATTCTTGCCTACCCTAAATTCATAAATATTTTCCCTTATAATTTCTTTTTAAAGTTTTATAGTTATAGTCTCTCATACTTAGTTTCATAGGTCCTTTCAAGTTATTTTTATGTATGGAAATAAAGGGTTGAGGTTAATTTTTTATATACGAATACCAGGCATTCTAGTGCCATTTGCTGAAAACACTATCTTTTCCTCTGCTTTTCAATTGAGTTTATATTCTATCAAATGTTAATGTTAAACAATCTTTCAAAACTCAGTGGACCATATATGTGTGGTTCTATTTCTAGATTCTCTGTTTTATTCCAATGATCTATATGTCTTTCCTTATGCCAACACTGCCTCGATTACTGTAGCTTTAGAGGAAGTCTTAAAATTGGGTACTAAATGTCTTTCAACACTGTTTTTTTTTCTCTTTTTCTTTTTACTTTTCTAGGTCCTTTGTACTCCTAATATCTTTTAAATTTCAATATCCAATTCTTCATTTATAGCAAGTATACATAGACCTGAATTTTTATACATACCTTGTGTTTTCTAATCCTGCTAAATTCAAATACAAATTCTAGGGGCTCCTAGAGATTTCTTAGTATTTTCTCCATAGATGATCATTTCATCTACATATAAAGATTTTACTTCTACCTTGCCAGTCCTATCCTAATTGTGTCATTTTATTGCCAGACTATTTTGGTTTGGGCCTATGTTTGAAAGTTTAATGGACAGATGAAGAGAAGGCATATCTGCCCTTCTTCCTCACCTTAGGGAGAAAGTATTGTATCTTCTCTATTCATATAAGGTGTTTTTGCTGGAAGTATAGAGTACGTGTCTTTGATCTGTTGAGAAAGTTCTGTTCTACTTCTTGTCTCCTTATAGCTTTTACCATGAACAGCTGTAGAATTTAGTCCAATATTTTTTCTACAATTACTGACAGGATCATATGACTTTTTCCTTTCCTCTGTTAAAATGATGACTTTTGGGGGTGGATCTTCCAAAGCTGAACCAACACTGCCATCCCTATAATAAAACCACTTTCTACATACTGCTAGATCTGACTTCTAATAGTTTGTTTTGTTAAACAAATTTCTATCTATGTTCATACTTTTTCCTTCTATTATATTTATCCATTTTTAGGATGAGCACAATGTTGATTTCTTAAAATGAGGGGAGAAGTGTTCCTTCTTTTTTCTGCTTTAAATGTTTGATATAATATATCAGGTAAAATGTATATTAGCCTGTTGTTGTCATATAGGTAGGTTTTCAAGCTAGGAATATACTTTCTTTAATAGGTGCTATTCAAATTTCATATTTCCTCCAGAGTTAGTTTCATTAATTTGTCTTCCAAGGTACTTCTTAGAAGTTGTCAAATATTTTTCAAATGTGACTTTTGTAATATGCTTTCTATATCCTTTTAAATTCTGTGAAATCTGTGGCAATGTCTTCTAGATCTTGATATTGTAATTTAAAAAATGTATAGTTGATATTTTGTAATAGGAAATGGTCTAAAGGAGTAGGGGAAATGGGAGGGGTAGGGAAAGGAAAGAAGGGTAAAGAAAAAATATGACCAAAGGAAAAATATGGAAACCAATTTTTTCAAATAGGGAAGGGTGGAGAGGGTGAAAGGAGGGCAGGGAAAGGGGAAAAATAAGAACCAAGATACATCATGTAAAGGCACAAGGTCCTAATGATGAATGTAACTGTATTTCATACCTAAAAGGTACCAATAAACTTAATGGAAAAAAAAGATTATCATGCCACAGACTGAATGTTGGACTGCCTTAAAATTTCCTCCATCAGATTAATTAATCTGCTGACTTAAATTCAGCCTTCCACAAACTCTCAGGACATGAGGAAAATGTAGACAAATTTCCTGCCAGAGCGTAAAATACATAGCCTTTAGTCTAACTAAAGGAGTTCTTGTTTATAACTAAAACCTCCTGAACCTGGCCTTTTCTGTATCTGTTTCTATCATTTTGGTGTTCTGAGTGCTGTCCAGTATTGCACATCAAGAACTGCTCACAAAATTCTAGGCCTTCTCCAGCTTGCATCTCCAAACTTGTCCTGCAAACCAGTTTCAAAGGCTTCTGAAAAACATGGTCAAGTCCAGTCACAGAATTGGCTCTTTTCCCGGTACCAATATTAGCCACTTTCCCATCCTGAGACAAAAGTAACTAACACCCAGAACTTATAGGAGGAGTGATTTATTTTGGTTCACAATTTCTGTGGATTCAGTCCATGGTTGGCTGGCTCCAAGGCAAAGATGGCATAGCAAGGGAAACCCAGTCACCAGATAGCAGTCAAGAAGCAGAGAGAGAAGGGAGGAGCCAGGGACAAGAATATACCTTTCCAAGTCATGCCATCAGTGATTCACCTTGTCTAACAAGGCCCCAGCTCCAAATGTGAGACTTTTGGGAGAATTAGATCGACCCATAGGAAAGTACATTCTAGAGATATGCACAGGGTATTACAAAAGTAGATCTGAGTTCAGTTAACCAGCTAGGACCTGAAGCATCAGGGAAGACCTCCTGGATTAAGCGATACTTTAGCTTGATGTTGAAGAATATATAGGAAAATTTAGGCAAAAATAGGCTAAGGGAAGGACCTGGGTATTTCAAGTAAGGAAGAAAGTAGGAAAAAGACACAGAAATGAGAAACAGTAGAGAATGTGATGGGAACAATAGCAGTTTAGGCTTGTTTGAATGTCCAGTTTGAGGTCAGGGATGGAGGTATGATTTCATATATCCTGGTTGGAAATTGAAGTCTGTACTAAGTAACAAAGAGGGTTAAGTATGGAAGAACAGGTTAGATTTAAGCCTGGGAAAATTTGCTTTTTAGTCACATGGAGGACTATTTGAGCAACAAAAGGATTTGAAGAGTAAATGAGAGATGAGAAAGCAGAGATAATGAAGTATCAATAGTGGTTTCATGAAATTTGGATTATAAGAAAGATAAAATTAGAAAATCACTTTGGAGCAAAGGCAAAGAGAGATTTGAAGAGTTTTTTTGTTTAGAATAGAAACATATTTCCATCCATACATGCTAAGAAGAAAAAAATGATAAAGGAGCCCAAGATTGTGCGTTCCTTGAAGGTCATGCCCAAATCCTATTTACTTGCATGTACTCAGTGCTTAATAACATGCTGGGAAAATATAATTGAATCAACCAGTGAATGAATTTAAAAGATGGTCAGATTTATTAAAAAAATATGTTTCACTACCCCATACCACCTAAATGTGCCTATCTGCATTCCTATCTCCCCTACCTGGCTCCAATTTCCTTTCTCCCACCTTTTCATCAATTTTTACAGCCAACCACTGGTTCTTAACCTGAACTACACATTTTTTTTAATCCCCTAGTGATTTATAAACACAATATCCTTGTTCTGGTCTTAGGGATTTTGCATTGATTGCTCTGGGACATGATACTGTTAGGATCCTATTGTACAATTCACAGTGAGGACACTGCTTAACTTGGCTGACTGAGCAACATCAGTTCCAGTGCTAAGAAGGCACCTCTGCACCTGTATCCCACCTGCTCTTCATCTCAGTCTTCCTTGGCGATATAAAAAGCTACTCATTCCAGCCAGGCAAAGGCCAATTTCATGCTTTTTGTGTGTACATTAAGGATACTCACCAACAGCTAGGGCTCCTCCCTTAATTCAGATCACTGAGACATTACTTTTGATTGCCTCCTTTCCATGCTTTAGAGACACCTGTAACACTTTGTGAAGCTACAGAAAGCAGGAAGTTATTTTGCCCCAGAATGGCCTCTCCTGCAGTGGAGAGTGGTCTTTTAAAAATTAATTCAGTTTATTGATACATTTTAGATATACATAATAGTCACATTCATCATAGGGAATTTGTTCCTGTACATAATATATCTTGATTCTGTTTTTTATCCCATTCCCTTCCCCTCCTCCCCTCCTTATTTATAAAAGCTTTGTTTTCATTTTTCCTTCTTTTCTCATTTTTCTCTTTTCCCCTCTTTCCTTTCCCCCTTCTCTACCCTAGTTCCCCTTCCCATTTGAACATTTTCTTCCCATTTCTCAATATCTATTATACATTTTGATCCTTATTTACACTTTCAGTTTCTCAAACCAGTGAAACAATGTGATATTTACACGTGTGACCAATTCATTGCACTTAAGAGTATGGTCTCAAGGTGAATCCATTTACATAGAAATGTCTCAAGTTTATCCTTCTTTATGCCTGAGTAATACTCCATTGTATAGAAAAAAGCATGGTTTTTTTTATCCATTCATTGGTTCATGGGCTGTTTCTGAGATTTAGCTATTACAAATTGTGCCACTATGAACATGGGTGTGCATATATTGCTGTGGCATGATGCTTTTAATTTGAGGGGGAAGATACCAAGAAGGGCAATTGCTAGGTCAAATGGAACCTCTAGTCATAGTTTTTTGAGGAATCTCCACACTGATTTCCATAATGGTTGCACCAATCTATATTCCCACCAACAACCCCACCAGCATTTTTTATTGGTTGATTTCTTTATAATAGCCATTCTTTCTGGAGTGATGTGGAATATCAATGTTGTTTTAATTTGGATCTCTCAAATGACCAGTGATGTTGAACCTTTTTCATATATTTATTTTCTGTTTGTACTTTTTGATCTGAGAAGTGTCTATTCTTTTCAGATGCCCATTTTTGGATTGGGTCTTTAAATTTGGGGGATCTGATATTTTTTAGTTCTTTAAATATTCTAGATAATAGTGCTTTGTCTGAGGAACAACTGGTAAAAAAGTTTTACACTCTGTGGGTTGTCTGTTCACTCTGATTGTGATTTCTCTTGTGGTACAAAAGCTTCTTAATAAGATGAGATCCCAGTTGCTGATTCTTTGTAACACCTTCACTGTAAGAAAGATAGCCTTTTTAATAAACAGTGCTATAAAAACTAGCTTTCCAAATGCTGAAGACTAAAATTAGACCCCTGGCTCTAACTGTGCACTAAACTAAAATCAAAATGGATCAAAATATAAATATTAAAACTGAAACACTAAATCTGCTAGATGAAAGAATAGGGAGAACTCCTAAAGACATAGATGTAGGCAAAGACTTTATGAACAAAAGCCCTATCACATGGGAAATATTACAAAGAATCAACAACTGAAGAGTAGTTTTGCCACTCCTTCCATGCTGGTTTTTTCCTTCTCCATCCCTGCTCCACACCACAGGGATGTGGAAGCAGATGCTATGTGTAAGCTTTCCGTAAATTATGTTTAACATCAGTCAATCTCAAGATGAAAGCAGACTTATCTGAGTATATGGATATTTAGATTGTACCTCTGATGTTGTGTCATAAAGAGAAATGGTTAGTTAAGACTGGTCACAAATCTGTTCAGTTCTACATATCATGAAGAATGTATCCTGTTTGCTGCAGTACTTGGGCCATCTGCTGGTAGCCATCAAAATAACAATTTTTCCACACCTGCTCTTAGGTTGCTTCTATATATCTTAGGCATTATTTTTTATGCTTTGGTTATCTTTCTTATTCCTCCCCCTTTCATATTCTCACCACTTTTCTTCTTGACTCTAATGTACTATTTAATATATCTCGTATTGCAAATCCAATGATGTATTTGTGCTGTGAAGCTGGTCAAGTAATTAAAAGATGGAGAAACCAACTAGACCAATTATTTGTAGTCAAATGCTTTGCAGACAGGAAGTCATTTACACATGCTTGCTGATTAAGCAGGAAGTCAGTATCCACAGGCAATCCACCCTAAGGTCTCACTAAGCTTGGATTAAACAGGCTGGCAGTATCTCCACTTGGCCAGCATTTCTAGTAAATCAGTCTGATTATCAAAGGCAGTATCAAATATAATAGAAGCTGTTTAGTGGATTTCTACTTTCATCTTAAAATCAATTTCTGTGATAGATATCAATTTTCAATGTCTTATTGTTTTTACTACTCTTCACTTATCAGTACAGACTAACATTACTACTCTCCAATATGAAGAATAATTTCTAAAAGAACATAAATTTAAGGATATATTTTTACCTTTAATTCTTTTTGTTCTGCATTCTGACCCATCAAATGTATAATAAACACTAAATAATTTAAAGAGTTTGCACCATTGCTTTAGAGATGACAAAAGATACTTTTAATAAAAGCCAAGTATTCCTTAATACACAAAAGACATCTGCTATTTTTGCCATTTGGCAGATTTGGGGGAAGTAAATACAAACTTAAGATTCTTAGTTCATTTTTCCTACTCACCCAGATGATAACAGTATATCCAAATTATACTGAATGAACATTTAAGACTAAGGAATTCACCTCTATTTATTTGGCATACCAAATACTAATTTCCTTTAATTAGCTGAATGTACTTTGAGTCTTTAAAGGCTACTAAAACTAATACTGAGATGTCTATTTTGAACACTGGAGGTAGTAATTACTGTTACCATATCTACAATTTTCCTACTGGTACATTGTATTTTGATTGCATGACTCCTCTCTTGGGGACTAATCAATCAGTTATTTTCTAGACCAACACTGTCCAATAAAACTTTTTGTCATGATTGTAATATTATATCTGTGCTGTCCAAAATGGTAGCCATGAGTTGTATGTAGCCATTGAGCACTGAATGTGCTGGTGTTATTAGTATTGTACTTGTGCCACTGAGAAACTAAAGTTTATTATTAAAGTTTTTATTTAGTCTGAATCGACTTTATCTAGCCACATGTTGTAAAAGCTACTGTTACCAGAGAATGTAGTTCTAGATGACACAAATGATTTGGCCAGGGGGTCACAATGTTTCTCCTAGTATTAAAATGACTCAATGCTCCAATGTGGGTTGCAAGTTTCTCAACAATTTTAAGTGTATTTAATCAAAGAAGTATGTTTCAAAATTAAACTTTGAGTAGCAATTCTCCCACTCTATATCAGTCACTAAATACACAGGTTCTTTCTGAAGCTTACTTTTTAGCACTATCATCCTCCTACCATATCATGACTTCCTATGTTTTTTCACCTATCAATTACTTTTATTTTTTACTCATTCATATGTGGTTTGATCAAAAAATGTGGTGAATGTTTATTTTTAAATTTTTATCAGAGTAAAAAAACTACGTTGTCTTTAATTCCCTTCAAAATAACCCCTGTCAATTTGAACATCCTATCCCATTGTTCTTACCACTTTCTGAAGGAGTTCTAGAAAGAAGTCTTCTTTCAGGAATGTCTTTAGTTGTGCTGTCATGGCTGCCTTGATGTCCTGAATCCATTAAAAAAAATTGCCTTTCATGATCATTTTGACTTTGTGGAAGAATCAGAAGTTGCAGATTACTAGATCCAGTGAGTAAGGTGGATGAGGACACATTGAGGAGAACACCTTTCTGTTGGATGGCATTTGGCTGCGGCATTCCCCATATTGGTAATCATATCTCATAAAGAGACTCATGAATCAAGTAGTATTTCCTGAGGGAAGCCTCTGTTTGAGTCTCAGACTAGTCTAGATCACCCTGCTCAGTATCTTTTCATGTCTTTGTTATCAAAATTATAAATGGTTTTCTCACTCAACAACTTCAGTGTAAGAATTTCATCTTATCAATGATTGCCCAGTTAAAGACTCAAATTTTTTGATGAATCTTTTGAATGAAATGTAAATCAAATTGTCAGAAACAGTTCTCTCATTATAAGTGTACAGGGAAGTGGAGGGTGTGTACATAGAAGATACACTGAATAGGACTTTCTTATATCTAATTTGTTCCAATCTCTCTATACTTACTTCCCAATCATGATAAAACTTACTGAAAAATCATCCCAAATGACCTGTAGTTGATCCCAAATGCTTGCAGTGAAAATGAACATTCACAGTTAAATAAAAAGAGCATGAAAATCACAGTGAGGGAGATGTATTTTCAGAGTTCATCTTCATAATTGTTGGTGAAAGCCTGATTTTGAGAACTATACTTTGGCCTTATGTGCACCTAGTCAGATGTACTCCTCATGACTCAGGACTCAGTATGGAACATGGATCACTGGGCTATCTTAGAACCCCAGCAGCTTTCTGGCCTGCTTCCATTGACACTGCTCTCTGGTTATTTAACATCACGTAAGAGCCTGAAATCCAATTCTGTGTGCAGATCTTTATCACTTTTGACCTCTTTCACAATTCAAACTTGGCCACACTGATAAAAAGCTTGACCTGGTGAGTGGAATCTAAGTAGCCAATTTATTTTTTAGACCAAAATCACATAAGTTAAAATTTTGCTAAGCCTAAGGCATTATACTTGCATTGTTACTGGCTGTTCAGCTCCACACGCTCAGGTTCAATTATTCACCACTGACTAAACTGTGGGAGTTCACTTTTTCTTGGTAAAAAGGTAAAAGACTTTACTGAAAACTATCTCCAAGGAGTTGAGAGGCAAGGGGCCTCATATTGCTAAAAATCACCATTTCATTGCATCCAGTTGTGAAAGGGTTTCTTGTACTAAATAGGAGAAAAGAGAGGGGATGCAATGAGGCAATAGACAACTCCAGGCTTACTTTGACCTTCTAAACCATCTTCTACTCCTTCCCTTCTCTGTGGAAAGGACACTGGACATGACCTCCTGGTGCCAGCATCTAAATATTCTGTCCCTTTTGTCTGGACTGAAGAGAGAAAGAGGTGACTGCTTATATCCTAGACCTAAGGAAACTTGGAGAAGTTGCTTACTCTAAAAGGAATAAAAACTTTAACTTTTAAAGTTTCACTGGGTCCTGCCAGTTACAAGTTGACCTCTTCCTCCCCCATGTAGAAATGCTGTTCAAAGGAGGATGTGATTTTCCATTGATTTCATTAAACTGAATTTTCTCTCAGGTGTTGAATTTTAAATTTACAAACTGTTAGTCCTTTCAGATTTTAGAGCCACACTATCTACAACTATGAGCTAACGTTCTATGTAATGATATCACCAGAGGCTAGCTTTATACCCACAACTTTTGGAGAAGTTTGGAGTTGAAAAACTGACAAACTGACATTCACAAAAGTCATTACACACACACACACACAAACACACACAGTTTTTTAGTATAAGTCTGCAGTGCATAATGACTATATTCCTTGTGGGAGTTGGTACATGTACACAGCACATCTTCATTTAACATCCCTTTCACCTCCCTTTCTTCCTCCTCCCTCCATCTCTTAATCTTTCCCCTTTCTGGAAGATCTATTTTATTACTTCACATTATCTACTTTTTTTTTTTGCTTTTTGTTGATATTTTGTGTTACTCATATAAAGGAAGCTGTGTGATATTTAAGCATGACTACAAAAGATTTAAATTTATCTTTCTTTTTGGCACAGTATGCATCATGGTGTATAAATACTACATGTTTTTATCCATTCATCTGTTGGACATATCAGCTATTTATAAGATTTAGCTATTATGAGTTGTGGTACTATAAGCATGAGTCTTTGTATATTTTATAATATGGTCTATTTCACACTTTTGGGAAGATATCTAGAAGGGGAATATCTGGGTTTAATGGAATTTCTAGTGTTTTTATTTTTTTGAGGAATCTCCATACAGATTTCCAGGGTGGTTGTACTGGATTACAGTCCCACCAACAATATACAAGGGTTCATTTTTTCCCACAGCCTCTCCAGCATTTGTTATAGCCATTTTTCTAAGATAAGATGGAATCTCAGCATTGTTTTAATTTGCATTTCTGTAATCATCACCAATGTAAAATATTTCTTTATGTATTTATTGGCTGTTTGCACTTTGTCTGAAAAATGTCCGATCATTTCACTTGCCCATTTTTTCAGTGAGTCTTTATTTGGGGAGTCTACGTTTTTTGAGTTCTCAATCTATTATAGGTATTAGTCCTCTGTCTGAGGAATAATTGGTAAAAAGTTTTCCCATACTCTAGGTTGTCTCTTCATTCTGTTGGTTGTTTCCTTTGTTGTGCAGAAGCTTTTCAATCTGATATGATCCCTTTTATTGATTCTTGGTACTGTTTCCTATGCAACTGGGGTTCTATTCAGAATGTCCTTGCCTATGCCTATAACTTCAAGAGTTTCACTTCTTTTACCTTTCAGAAGATTAAACTTTTCAGTTTTAACATTTAGACTTTTGATACATTTTGATTTTGTTTTAATAGATGGTGGGGATATTGTAGCAGACATTCCTGCCCAGTACTAGCAGGCTATGAGTGGCATGTGCTTCTTGTCTTCCATAATTCGGCTATATCGTTTTGTATCAGGAGTCAGACCAAAGTTCTATGTGACTCAAATGGGCATGTCAGACAGTGGACTGGGTAAGTATAGCCCCTCCCTCAATGACTGCCTTGGAAACCTAGGCCCTGGTCTGTGAAGTGGCAGAACTCTGCTGAGTTACATGCATCTGAGGTCAGTGTAACCCCAATTAAAACCCTTTCCCCTGAATGATGGCTTCTCACTGACCCAATGGTTGGCATGCTAATTGCACCTGGTCTCTCAATACCGGTTTGTTCTATCCAAGCAAGATAAACAGTGCTTACTCCCTAACAGCCCTGCCTGGCACTATCATGCCAGGTGTCCAGCAATCTTTCAGTAGATGCTTTCAAATCACACCCTGCTCCCTATTCCTTCCCACAATTGTATTCAATAAATCCTGGATGTGCTTGGGGGCTTTTGTCTTTACTGCCATCAGCAGCTCTGACCAGGACCCGAAACTCACCTTCTCCACTCTAAATCTTGTTTCTATCTGTTCTTGAATTCACCTTGTGCTGTGGTGGCTCACAGGCCAGGACCCACAGTAGAGGTCCTGGTAACATCCCCTTCCCCATTCCCTACAGATTATATGTCTAGATTCAATATTCTACATATGTACAGCCAGTTTTCCCAGCACCATTTATTAAAGAGGTTGTTTTTCCTCCAGTGTATGTTTTAGGCCCTTTCATCCAAGATCAAATGGATGAATATGCCTGGGGTTGTTTCTCCATGTTCTATTCTGTTCCACTGACTCACATGTCTGTTTTTGTGCTAGTACCATGCTGTTTTTATCACCAGAGCTTTGTAGTATAATTTCAAATCTGGGAATGTGATGCCTCCACCTTTTCACTTATTAGCCAGGATCACTTTTGCTATTCTGGATTGCTTCTGTATCCATGTAAATTTTAGAATTGTTTTCTGCAATTCTGTAAAGAATGCTGTTTGGTATTCTGATTAAAATTGCATTTAATGTGTATAAGAGTTTAGGGAGTATGAGTATTTTGGCTATATTGGCTCTGCCTGTTCAAGGACAGGTGATATCTTTCCATTTTCTGATGTCATCTTTCATCTTCTTTTTCAGAATACTGTAGTTTTCATTGTTGAGGTTTGCTTTTTTTCTTCTTCATTGGTTAGGTTAATTCCTTGGCTAGGTTAATTTTTCTTGAGATTTATCAAAAATTTTTTTCCTAATTTCTTTTAAATTTTATTTTATTGGTACATTTTAGGTATGCAATATAATGACATTCATCATTGAAAATTTGCACCTTTACATAATCTCTCTTGGTTCTTATTTTTCCCCCTTCCCCTGCCCTCCCTTCAACCTCTCCTTCCCTCCCTATTTACAAAGACTTTGTTTCCATTTTTTCATTTTCTCATATTAATTCCATTCCCTTCTTTCCTTTCCCCTACCCCTCCCACTTCCCCTTCCCCTTTGCCCCTTTTCTTCTTATTTCACACTATTATACCATTTAGTCCTTATTTACACTGTCAGGTTCTCATACTAGAGAAACTATTTGGTATTCACATGTGTGTCCTATTTATTTCATTTAAGAGTATAGCTTCAAAGTGCATCCATTTAGCTATAATTTCTCATTTTTTTAGGAATGAGTAGTATTTCATTTCATTAAAAGAACACATTTTCTTATCCAGTCTCCAGTTGATGGGCAATTGGGCTGCATCCAAGTTATAGCTATTACAAATTGTGCTGCTACAAACATGGGTGCACATATATCATTATGGTATGATTCTTTTAATTCTTTGGGGAAGATACCTAGCAAGGGAATAGCTGGGTCAAATGGGACTTCTAGTCCTAGTTCTTTGAGGTAGCTCCATACTGATTTCCAAAGTGGTTGCACAAGTCGACACTCCCACCACAAGTGGAGCAGAGTTCCTCTTTCCCCAAACCTCTGCCAGCATTTGTTATTGGTTGATTTCATGATAGTAGCCATTCTTTCTGGGGTGAGGTAGAATCTCAGCATTGTTTTGATTTGCATCTCTTGAATGACCAGTGATGCAGAACATTTTTTCATATGTTTAATTGTTATTTCTATTTCTTTGTCTGAGAAGCATCTGTTCATTTCAGATGCCCATTTTTGGTTTGGGACTCTAAATGTGGGAGGTCTAACTTTTTAAAGTTCTTTATAGATTCTAGATAGTAGACCTTTGTCTGAGGAAGAGCAGGTGAAAATTTTCTCTCACATTGTGGGTTGTTCCTTCACACTAGTGGTGGTTTCTCTTGCTGTGCAGAAGCTTTTTAGTAAGAAGAGATCCCACTTATTGATGGTTTGTGCTAGTTCACGGGCAACTGAGGTTTTGTTCATAAAAATTTTTCCTACATCAGTGTCTTCAAGAGTTCTACCTAAACTCTGTTCCAACTGGTTCAGTGTTTCTATTTTAATATTTAGATTTTTTTATTTATTTATTTTTTAATATTTAGATTTTTAATCCATTTTGATTTTAGTTTAGTGGATGGTGAGAGATACAGGTCTAGTTTTAGTATTTGACAAGTTGAATCTCATTTTTTTCCAGAACCATTTATTTTTTTTTGCACTTTATTAAATTCTTTTATTGGTACATTGTAGGTATACAACACAATTACATTTCTCATTGGGAATTGTACCTTTACATGATGCATCTTGGGTCTTATTTTTTCCCCATTCCTAGCCCTCCCTTCACCCCCTCCACCCTTCCCTATTTACAAAGACTTTATTTCCATTTTTTCCATTTCTCAGCATTTTTCCTTTCCCTTCTTTCATTTCCCCTGCCCCTCCCACTACCCCTACCCCTCTGGACCTTTTCTTCCTATTTTGCATTATTGATTATTAATTCTAATCATTGGTACATTTTAGGTATACAATATACTGACATTCATCATTGGAATTTTGCACCTTTACATAATCTCTCTTGGGTCTTATTTTTCACCCTTGCCCAACCCTCCCTTCAACCCCTCCATTCCTCCCTATTTACAAAGATTTTGTTCCTATTTTTCCATTTTCTCATATTAATCCAGCACCATTTATTAAAGAGGCTATCTTTCCTCCACTGAGGGTGGTTGGCTCCTTTGTCAAAGATGAGATGGCCAAGTCTGTCTGGAGATGTTTCTGCATCTTCTAATTTGTTCCACTGGTCCTGAGGTCTGTTTCTTTTCCAGTACCATGCTGTTTTCATCACAGAAGCTTTGTAGTATAGTTTCAAGTTGGGGGTTGTGATACCCCCTGCAATGCTGGGGGTATTCTGGGTCTCTTCTTGTTCCAATTGAATTTTTGGATTGTTTTCTCAAGGTCCATGAAGTATGCTGCTGGGATTTCAATTGGGATTGCATTGAATCTATATAGCAGTTTTGGAAGTATGGCCATTTTCACTATGTTGATCCTTCCTACTCAGGAGCAGGGAGTGTCTTTTCATTTTCTGATATTATCTTCAATCTCTCTTTACAGAGTGTTATAGTTTTCAGAAAGGAGGGCTTTGATTTCTTTTGTTAGGTTGATTCCTAGTTATTTCAGTTTTTTTGGATGCTATTGTGAAAGGAATTGTTTTCCCTGTTTCTTTCTCAGTGAGTCTGTTGTTGGTGGAGAGGAAAGCTATTCATTTTTGTGTGTTGACCTTGTATCCAGCTACTATGCTGAATTTGATTATTAAGTCTAGAAGACTTTTGGTGGCATTCTTGGGGTATTTTATATAGAGCATCATGTCATGTGCAAATAATGACAATTTGACTTTTTCATTTCCTATCTTTATTCCTTTTATTTCTTTCTCTTGTCTAATTGCCATGGCTGATGTCTACAGAACTATACTGAACAGGAGTGGTGACAGTGGATATCCTTGTCTTGTTCTTGATTTTAGTTTGAAGAATTTCAGTTTTTGAGCATTTAGTATGATGTTGGCTGTTGGTTTTTCATAGAAGGCTTTTATCCGATTGAGATAGAGACTGCCTATTCCAATTTTTGTAGGATTTTTATCATAAATGTGTGTTGGATTTTGTCAAATGCTTTTTCTGCATCTATGGAGATAATCATATGGTTTTTGTCCTTGGCTCTATTGATATAGTGTATTACATTGATTGATTTGTGTATATTGAACCATCCCTGCATCCCTGGGATGAATCCCACTTGATCAGGGTGTATGATCTTCTTGATGATCTTCTGCATTGTGTTTGCCAGTATCTTATTAAGGATTTTTGCATCTATGTTCATGAGTGAGATTGGCCTATAGTTCTCCTTTTCAGTTTGGTCTTTCTCTGCTTTGGGGATCAAGGTGATGCTTGGTTCCAAGAATGAATTTGGGAGTATTGCTTCCCTTTCAATTTCATTGAAGAGTTTAAACAGTAGTGGCAGCAGTTCCTCTCTAAATATCTTGTAGAATTCAGCAGTGAAACCATCAGGACCTGGACATTTCTTAGTTAGTAAGTTTTTAATTATGTTTTCAATTTCATTGATTGTTATTGGGTTGTTTAGAATTTTTAGGTCTTCTTTGTTCAACTTTGGGAATTCATACGTATCTGGGAATCTGTCCATTTCTTCTGTTTTTTCCATCTTTTTTGTGTATATGTTCTGGAAGCAGGTATTGATGATACTCTGGATTTCTGCTGGGTCCATAGTAATTTCATCCTTTTCATTTCTAATTGCATGGATTGGGGCCTTTTCTTTCCTTTTTCTGATAAGTTTGGCTAAGTGTTTGTCAATTATGTTTGTTCTTTCAAAGAACCAACTCTTGACTTTAGTGATTTCTTGTAACATTCTCTTAGTCTCCATTGAACTGTTTTCTGCCCTGATCTTTATAATTTCCTCCTTTCTATGGGCTTTGCATTTGTCCTGCTCTTCTTTTTCTAGAAGCTTGAGGTTCAGCATCAGGTTATTTAATTGGGTTCGCTCTGTTTTCCTAATGTAAGTATTCACTGCTATGAATTTCCCTCATAAGACTGGGTACATTGTGTCCCATAGATTCCAATACATTGTATTGTCATTCTCATTTAATTGCAGGAACTGATTTGTTCTTTAATTTCCTCTGTGACACATTGGTTATTCAGAAGTGTGCTGTTCAATTTCCATGTGTTTATGAAATTTTTATGGTTTCTTTTGCTATTGATCTCCAATTTCATTGCACTATCATGAGATAATATACAGGCGATAACATCAGTTCCTTTGCACTTACCTAAATATATTCTATGAGTGAATATGTCATCTATTTTGGAGAATGACCCTTGTGCAGCTGAAAAGAATGTATATTCTGATTTTGTGGGGTGGAACATACTGTAAACATCTGTTAAGTTCATTTGTTCACGAGTTTGATTGAGTTCTAGTATTTCATTACTTATTTTTTGTCTGGTTGATCTATTTATGACAGTGGGGTATTGAGGTCCCCCACTAGTATTTGCTAGTGTATATATGACTTTTCATGTCTGTTAGTATTTGTTTTATATTGTTGGGTGCACTAGTGTTTGGTGCATAGATATTTATGATTGTCATCTCCTCCTCTTGGATTTTTCCCTTTACAAGGATGTCATGTCCTTCTTTGTCTCCCTTAATCAGTGTTGGTTTGAAATCCACTTTATCTGTAAAGAGAATAGCTACTCCTCTCTTTTTTTTTGAGTTCCTATCACATGGAGTATTGTTTCCCACCCCTTAACTTTCACTCTAGGAGTTTTCTTTTGAATTAAGTGTGTTTCTTGTATGCAGCATATTGTTGGATTTTGCTTCTTGACCCATTCTGCCAGTCTATTTCTTTTGAATGGTGAATTGAGACCATTAGCATTGATGGTTATAACTGGTATGTATTGACTTATCATTGCCATGACTTTTTCTTTTTGATGGATTCTCCCCTTTTGCATTTAATTTCTTGTTGTGCCCAACAGATTCATTCTGCTGAGTTTCCTGGGGTTGTGATCCTCATTGTCATTTCCTAGGATATTGTCTAAAACTTTTTGTAGTGCTGGTTTGGTGTTCATGAAGTTCCAAAGGTTCTCTTTGTCTTGAAAGTATTTTATTTCACCATCAATTTTGAAAGATAGTTTTGCAGGGTACATCAATCTGGGTTGGAGGTTGTTTTCCTTTAGGGCTTGGAATACATCACTCCAAGCTCTTCTTGCCTTGAGGGTTTGCACTGAGAAATCTGCTGTGATTCTGATGGACTTTTCTTTGTATGTGATTTGTTTCTTTTCTCTAACTGCTTGTAGAACTTTGTTCTTCTATTGAGTTTCTGAAATCTTAACCATTATATGTCTATGTGTAGATTTTTTTTTTTTAATCAAGGCTATTTGGAGTCCTATATGCCTCACTTATCTGTATGTCAAGTTCTTTTCCTCTCCTTGGGAAGTTTTCTGTCATCACTTCTGTGAACAGTTTTTTTAAAGTCATCTGCATTCTTTCCTGTTTCTTCTTTGACTCCAATCAGTCTTATGTTATTCTTCTTTGCATCATCTAGCAGCTGCTGGATTGATTTCTCACGGCCCTTACTATTTTAAAGAAATTTTTCTTTTCCTGTTCACTAATTGCAATTCTGTTGTCTGTATCTGAAATTCTGTCCTCACATTGGCTCATTCTGCTGTGTAGACTTTCAGTGGAGTTTTTAATCTCCTGGAAATCTGCTTGCAACTGTTTTATGGATTCCATTTGTTTCCCCTGTTGCAATACCATCATGTTCCTCAGCTCCTCTATTTTTTTTTATCTGTGTCTTCTCTAGATTTTTTAATCACGTCTTGCACTATGGGCACAATCTCTGCTGTTATGTGAGAAATTATTTCTGATTTCAGTTTTTCCAGATCCTGTTTTGTTGCTAGTGCAGGGAGTCCAGGTGATTGACTATCAGAGTGTTCCTTCTCATTTCCCCTTTGGGTTGCTGTAGGTGATCTGGAAGTCTGGTTGTGAGGCTTCTTTACATGTCTTCTCATTTTGACTATGGGCTGGGGGTGCTGCTGGCAACCATGTGGCTCACCTCCTCTGTGCTGGGAGCTGCCTTAGGTTGGCCAGGACACCTCCTACTCTGCACAGAGAGCTGGGGCATTTTGACCTGGAAGTCTCCTCTGTCCTGGGAGTGGGAGTACGTTGGCAGGGAAACGCCCCCTCCTTCTCTACCCTGGGAGCTGCAGCACATTGACTCGGAAGCCTCCTCTGTGCTGGGATGTCCATTAGCATAGTTTTCTAATTTGTCACACACATTGTAACACTGAGAGAGAACATGGGCCTTAATAATAAGATAACAGGCACAGCTTGGTGCCTATCATTATTCTAAATTAACAAATTTCTCTAAAGTCAAATATTGTGTAATAACCACCAGATCAAGAAACAGAGTATTTCTGTAAAACTGCACCCACTAGAAAATCTCCTCTAGTTAATGACTTCTTCCTTGCATCCGTCACATAACTGCCACCTTCTCTTTATGATAAAAATTTACACACTTTAATTTACATCTTATTTTCTGAAACTGTATTCTTAAGAAATATTTTTTTCTGTTTTTAACTTTTCAAAATTTGATTTATAATTTATTTTCCTCATATGAGTATTCACTGCTTTGAATTTCCCTCATAAGACTGCTTTTATTGTGTCCCATAGATTCTGATATGTTGTATTGTCATTGTCATTTAATTGAAAGAACTGTCTGATTTCTTCTTTAATTTTCTCTGTGACTCATTTGTTATTAAAATGTGTGCTGTTCAATTTCCATGTATTTATGAAATTCTTGCAGTTTCTTTTGCTATTGATCTCCAATTTCATCACACTGTGGTCTTATAATACACAAGGGATACTTCAATTCCTTTGCACTTACTTAAACATGTTCTATGAGCAAGTATGTGGTCTATGGATACTCATCTTAGGAAAACAGAGTGAGCCCAATTAAACAACCTGATGCTGAACCTCAAACTTCTAGAAAAAGAAGAGCAGGACAAACTCAAACCTTTTATAAGGGGGGAAATTATAAAGATCAGAGCAGAAATAAATTCAATGGACACTAAGAGAACGATACAAAAAAATAATGAAGCCAAGAGTTGGTTTTTCGAAAGAATAAACAAAATTGACAAATCCTTAGCAAAGCTTATCAGAGAAAGAAAAGAAAAGGTCCAAATCCATGCAATTAGGAATGAAAAGTGTGAAATTACAATGAACCCAGCAGAAATCCAGAGGATCATCAATGCCTACTTCCAGAACCTATATGCCAATAAGATGGAAAACGCAGAAGAAATGGACAGATTCCTAGATACATATGAATTCCCAAAGTTGAACAAAGAAGACCTAAAAACTCTATATGATCCAATATCAATCAATGAAATTGAAAACATAATTAAAAACTTACCAACTAAGAAAAGCCCAGGTCCTGACGGCTTCACTGCTGAATTCTGCATGACATTTAAAAGGGAACTACTGCCACTACTATTTAAACTCTTCCGTGAAATTGAAAGGGAAGCAATACTCCCAAATTCATTCCTGGAAGCAAGCATCACCTTGATCCCCAAAGCAAAGAAAGATCCAACCAGAAAAGAGAACTATAAGCTCACTAATGAACATAGATGCTAAAATCCTTAATAAGATACTGGCAAATAGAATCCAGAAGACCACAAAGAAGATCATACATGCTGACCAAGTGGGATTCATCCCAGGGATGCAGAGATGGTTTAACATATGCAAATCAATCAATGTAATACGCTATATCAATAGAGCCAAGGACAAAAACCATATGATCATCTCAATAGATGCAGTAAAAGCATTTGACAAAATCTAACATGCATTTATGACAAAACTCTACAAAAATTGGAATAGACAGTCTCTACCTCAATTTGATAAAAGTCACCTATAAAAAACCAACAGCCAGTATCATACTAAATGATCAAAAACTGAAATCCTTCACACTAAAAGCAGGAACAACACAAGGATGTCCACTATCACTACTCCTGTTCAATATAGTTTTGGAAACATTAGCCATGGCAATTAGACAAGAGAAAGAAATAAAAGGAATAAGGACAGGAAATGATGAAGTCAATTTGTCATTATTTTCAGATGACATGATACTCTGTAGAGAAGACCTGAAGAACTCCACCAAAAGTCTTCTAGACTTAATAACCAAATTCAGTAGAGCAGCTGGATACAAGGTCAACACACAAAAATCAATAGCTTTCCTCTCCACTAAAAACAGACTCACTGAGACAGAAACAGGGAAAACAATTCCTTTCACAATAGCATCCAAAAAACTGAAATACCTAGGAATCAACCTAATGAAAGGAATCAAAGACCCCTTCTGTGAAAACTATAGCATTCAGTAAAGAGAGATTGAGGATGATATCAGAAAATGGAAAGACATTCCCTGCTCCTGGGTAGGAAGGATTAACATAGTGAAAATGGCCATACTTCCAAAACTGCTATATAGATTCAATGCAATCCCAATTGAAATACCAGCAGCGTACTTCATGGACCTTGAGAAATCAATCCAATAGTTCAATTGGAACAAGAAGAGACCCAGAATAGCAAAAGCAATTCTAGGCAACAGTGACATAGCAAGGGATATCACAACCCCCAACTTGAAACTATACTACAAAGCTACTGTGATAAAAACAGCATGATATTGGCAAAGAAACAGACCTCAGGACCAGTGGAACAGATTAGAAGATGCAGAAACAACTCCAGACACACTCAGCCATCTCATCTTTGACAAAGGAGCCAAACACCCTCACTGGAGGAAAGATAGCCTCTAATAAATGGTGTTGGAAAAACTGGGTTTCATCTTGCCAAAGATTAAAACTAGACCTATATCTCCCACCACGCACTAAAGTAAAAGTGAAATGGATTAAAGATCTCAATATTAAAGCAGAAATGCTTAACTGGCTGGATCAGAGGTTAGGTAGAACTGTTGAAGACATTGGTGTAGGAAAAGATTTTATGAACAAAACTTCAGTTGCCTGTGAACTAGCACAAACAATCAACAAGTGGGATCTCTTCTTATTAAAAAGCTTCTGCACAGCCAGAGAAACCACCTGAAGTGTGAAGTGACAACCTACAATGTGGGAAAATATGTTCACCTGGTATTCCTCAGACAAAGGTCTACTATCTAGAATCTACAAAGAACTTTACAAAATCAGACCTCCCAAATTTTAAGACCCAATACAAAAATAGTCATCTGAAATGAACAGACATTTCTCAGATAAAGAAGTAGAATTGGCAAATAAACATCTGAAAAAATGTTTAACACCACTGGTCATTCCAGAAATGCAAATGAAAACAATGCTGAGATTCCACCTCACTTAAAAAGAAGGGCTGCTATCAGGAAATCAACCAATAACAAATGCTGGTGGGGCTGTGGAGAAACAGGAGCACAGCTCCACTGCTGGTGGGAGTGTAGACTGGTGCAACCACTATGAAAATCAGTACGGCGATACCTCAAAGAACTAGGACTGGAAGTCCCATTTGACCCAGCTGTTCCCCTACTGGGTATCTTCCCCCCAAAATTAAAAGAATCATACCACAATGATATATGTGCACCTATGTTCATAGCAGCACAATTTGTAATAGCTATAACTTGGAAGCAGCCCAAATGCCCATCAACTGGAGACTGAATAAAGAACATTTGTGTGGTTTTTTAAAATAAAATGCAGTACTATTCATCCATAAAAACTGAAAAATTATAGACATTTATAGCTAAATGGATGCACATTGTGGCAATACTCTTAAGTGAAATAAATAGAACACACATGTGTAAATACTGAATAGTTTCTCTAGTGTGAGAAACTGAAAGTGTAAATAAGGACTAAAAGGTATAATAGATAACGTGAAATAGGAAGGAAAGGAACAAAGGGTAAGGGGAAGTGGGAGAGGTAGGGGAAAGGAAAGAAGGGAATGGACTTAATATGAGAAAATGAAAAAAAAGGAAACAAAGTCTTTGTAAATAGGGAGGGATGGAGGTGTTGAAAGAAGGGCAGAGGAAGAGGGAAAAAGAAGAACCAAAAGTGATTATGGTATAGTATGGTATGATATTGGCAAAAAAACAGACCTCAGAACCAGTGGAACAGATTAGAAGATGCAGAAACAACTCTAGACACACTCAACCATCTCATCTTCGACAAAGGAGCCAAAAATCCTCACTGGAGGAAAGATAGCCTCTTTAATAAATGGTGCTGGAAAAATTGGGATTTGACTTGTCAAAGATTAAAACTAGAACTGTATCTCTCACCATGCACTAAACTAAAATCAAAGTGGATTAAAGATCTAAATATTAAAATGGAAATGCTTAATCAGCTGGAACAGAGTTTAGGTAAAACTCTTGAGGACATTGGTGTAGGGAAAGATTTTATGAACAAAACCTCAGGTGCCTGTGAACTAATGCTAACCATCAATAAGTGGGATCTCTTCTTACTAAAAAGATTCTGCACAGCAACAGAAACCACCAGCACTGTGAAGATACAACCCACAAGGTGGGAAAAAACTTTCACCTGCTATTCCTCAGATAAAGGTCTATTATCTAGAATCTATAAAGAATTTAAAAAACTTAGACCTCCCAAATTTAAAGTCCCAATGGAAAAACGAGCATCTGAAATGGATGTTTCTCAGACAAAAAAGTAGAAATAACAAATAAACATATGAAAAAATGTTCTGCATCACTGGTCATTCAAGAAATACAAATGAAAACAATGCTGAGATTCCATCTCACTCCAGAAAGAATGGCTGCTATCAGGAAATCAACCAATAACAAATTCTGGTGGGGCTGTGGGGAAAAAGGAACCCTGCTCCACTGCTGGTGGGAGTGTAGACTGGTGCAACCACTGTGGAAATCAGTATGGAGCTACCTCAAAGAACTAGGACTAGAAGTCCCATTTGACCCAGGTATTCCCCTGCTGGGTATCTTCCCCAAAGAATAATACCACAGTGATATATGTGCACCCATATTCATAGCAGCACAATTTGTAATAGCTAAAACTTGGAAGCAGCCCAAATGCCCCTCAACTGGAGACTGGATAAAGAAAATGTTTGTGTGGTTTTTGAAAAAATAAAATGGAGTACTACTCAAGCATAAAAAATGAGAAATTAGAGACATTTATAGCTAAATGGATGCACATTGAGGTGATACTCTTAAGTGAAATAAATAGGATACATATGTGTAAATATCAAATATTTTCTGTAGTGTGAGAAACTGAAAGTGTAAATAAGGACTAAAAGGTATAATAGATAATGTGAAATAGGAAGAAAAGGGGCAAAGGGGAAGGAAGTGGGAGTGGTAGGGGAAAGCAAAGAAGGGAATGGGATTAATATGAGAAAATGAAAGAATGGAATCAAAGTCTTTGTAAATAGGGAGAGATGGAGGTGTTGAAGGGAGGGCAGTGGAAGGGGGAAAAAATAAGAACCAAGAGAGATTATGTAACAGTACAAATTTCTAGTGATGAATGTAATTATATTATATACCTAAAATGTACCAATAAAATAAAAATTTGAATAATATTGATTTATACTTTAAATGTTTGTGTTTTATCTTCTCCTCTATATGATAATGCATATATAATATATAGCCATAGTTCAACTATTTTCTTTGTCATTTAATTTTCCATTGTATAAATATTCAATAGCCTACTTATCAATTTTGTTTTCCAAGTGTTCACTATTGTTTTTCTAATTGGAATTCTAACAGAAAAATTCCAGGATAGAAGTAATAAGTAATATTTTTGAGAGAATGATCGAGTATCAGTGCATCAAATGAATTAGAAAGATGGGAAAGACAGAGGATTTAACTCAGTGATTCAGTCACCTGCCTCGCAAGCGCAAGGTCTTGAATTCAATCCCTGGTACAAAAAAAAAAGAAGGGAAAGGCAAAAATCTTTAGCTGGGTAGCCTTACGTGATGGGCACAGTGGAAGATGCTCTCACTTATCAGCAGGAGCAAAAGCAGGAGTCTGCAGGGGCTGGTAACTTTAACTGGGTCCTGTTTAGGGCTTTGACTTGAGTTTCCTTCTCATAGCTGGATGCCACAGAGATGAAGGTTCCAAAACCCGTTCTCACATTACTGTTGGCTCCAGGCCTGGCATTGATACTTTTCCCTCTGCTTAATGTCTCACTACTGACCTACAGTGTTGATACCAACTGGGATTTCTGTGACAGTTACTCAAACCTGATTTCAAGAGTTAACCATTTCATTTGCATTCCATAAGTGAGGAAACTGACATTTTAAAAAGTTGAAACTTTAATTTTGTTTCTGCTTTAGCTCCTCCTTCAACCCATTCCCCTGCCCAATAAAGATTGATGAAACTCTTGTCCTTCAAACAACTAAAGAACCAAACTTTGTGCAGAAGAATACCAGAATACAAAATGAGCTTATTACACACAGCTCTCATGAGAGATCATTCCATTTCAAATTCTGAATCTTCATCATTATGACTCCCTACTATAGATAAGCATGTTTAGGATTAGTCTGGCTTAGTCTAATTGGGGTGCTATAACAAAAATACATACAATAGGTAGATTACAAATAATGAAATTTTATTGCTCAGTTCTATAGACTGGAATATCTGAGGTCAGGTTGCTGACAGATTTCATGTCTGGTGAAGACTCACTCTCTGGTTCATAAATGGCACCTTCTAGCTGTTCTCGCATGATGGAACTGGCAGTCAGCTCTCTGGGGTCTGTTATATGAACACTGATCCTATTCACGAGGGCATAGCTGTTATGATTTAATCATTTCCTAAAGGCTTCACTTTCCAATACTATCACATTAGGAATTAGGTTTCAATGTAGGAATTTTGGGAATACACAAACATTTAGACTACAGCACTGGTTTATGTACTTTTCCAAATTAATCAGCAGAAGAATCAAGATTTATCCCTTTCTATTTCTTTTTAAACCCAGAGAAAGTTGTTGTTTGGGTAAATATATGAGTTATTGTCTTTATCTCTAAAATTCTTCTCCAGTATAATATGACTATTTACTATTGTCCATGAGAGCAGTACAAACTCTGAACAATTAAGCAACACTCTATAAGTGTATTACTATTATTGGACTCTCAGAAAATAGTTTAGTTAAACCCAAGGTCAAAAAGATGCCAGCCTTTTAGAAAAAAATAAACATAGGCATTAGAGATGCAGAATGTAAATACTTCTTTTTCCCAATACCAATAGTAAATCCTTTGATAAATATAGAGCTGTCCCACTTCTAATCAGAAGAGACCCTGACTTGGTAATTGACAAGCTTGTCTTCTACTTATGACCATATTTATTTATGGTGAAAATGTTGTTATCTGCTAATTAGTTAATGAAAAATAATTCTATGAAGAGGACTTTGATGTTAGTGTTGCCTACAAGTTCAGTGATGAACATGGTGAGACTTCTTTTAATTTAGGAGACAACTATAGTTTTCTAGACCTGACTAATATTATTACTAATTTTTTAAATGAAAATCTCTACCTGCCATAAATGTGCATTATCTAAAGATCTCCAATATATTTTCTGAATCAAAGTTTTTAGTCTTACAGAAAATAGCATTCACCATTTCAATCCAAAAAAGATACATCTTACTAGGTTACCTGATTTATTACACAACAGTGAGTCTTTTGGAAAATATGCATTATCATGTACAATAAGAAATGAATGTGAGAGTCATTGGATGAATCTTTCTCATGTGGAAGAATATCAAAAGAAGGAAGAAAGTGAAGAAGAAATTAAAATCTTTAAATTGGGACTGATTTTTAAATCATAGCAGATGGTAAACTAGGGGGAAAAGATGACTCATCTTATCTATTTAGAGAAAGCCAGTGAACAGAATGTTACCCATCATCTTATGAGTTCATTTGCCTGTGAACAAGTCTAAGAAATCTACCAGTTATTAAATTGTCCCATCATAAAAATGGCTTATTATGAAAAAAAGCAATACATCACTTATTGATCAATCTTTATAGCATAGAGGAACACATACCCACCAAATGAGGGCCAAAGAAAAAACTCATTCCTAACTAGGCATTTTCCATATTTTATGTTGCTTGTTTGCTTATGCAATTAAGTTGTTAACAGTATTCTTAGCCACAGGAGTGGGTGAATGCAGCCCTGTGTGGAATTGCATCTATCAGTTTCTACTAGGACCCCAAAGACACATGCATTTAATGGGACCTGAGGGGTCTCTTTGCAGAGTGCATTGCTCTAAACTTCCTCTTTGACTACTCCTTTTCCAAATCCCCACTTCTTATGCTAATTTACACATTCTGGATCTCAACACATAATACCTTATATTTCTGTGTTCTTCCTCACAGATCTCAGGCAGTTGTAATGCAAAGAAATTTATTGATCCTAAGTTACTTCAAACCTATGTGTCATCACTCACCATCACATTCAGCCTTCTAGTTAGGCTCTCTAAACTTTTTTTTAAAGATTTGTGTACAATTTTTATAGTTTTCCTAAAGATGTTGACATATACAATGGACTTCTTCAAAATCTTTAGCAAGAATTATAATCATATTATTAAAAATTTCAAAAAGGCTATTTTACATTTGTAACCCTCAGGAGTAGAAGTTAAGATTTTGTGTATATACACTTCCAGTGATAACACCTTCAAAACCTAAGATCAAGTTCCATTAATAGATCATGGTATATATATAGAGAGAGAGAGAGAGAGAGAGAGAGGAGAGAGAGAGAGAGAGAGAGAGAGAGAGAGAGAGGGAGGGAGGGAGGGAGGGAGAGAGAGAGGGAGAGAGAGAGAGAGGGAGAAGAAAGCGGGGTAAAGTTAAAACAAAGCAAAATCTTTTAGATATCAGAACACTGACATGAATAAAAACAGTAGGGCAGGCAAATAACCTGGAGATTAATCTGACTAAAACAAATACAATTTTGTTCATATGAATCTTTCTGGAGAACCCAGACTTATTTTTATGCACATAATAGAATATAACAAGCCTTTACTCAGACATCTCTTTGAGTTATCAGCCCCATATTTTATTTATGCGTATTTAAAAACAACAGAGAAGCTGTTAAATTCATTGGATCTGCAGATTTTTAACCAAAGTTTGGATTGAACACAAATATCCATCTATTACAAACAGCTGTCATGTTTCTTTAATAAACTTCAACCTGGAACAGATCCAGTTTTACTATAACAATTATTTTAAAGACTTCCCCTCAGTTTGGGATTTGTCTGCTGTTTCCTCCTCACATGATTCAGGCTCTGTGTTTTCAGCAGGAGTTATCATGATGTGTGAACTGTTTCACTGCAGGTGAGATCAAATCTGAGTACATCCTTCAGGTGCCACCTGCCATGGGAAAGGAAAAGGTGCTCAACTCATGGCAGCCAGGAAGCAGAGAGAGAAGGGAGAGCTTGGGGAGAGAGTTACATATACTGTATGCTCTTCCAGGTCATGCCCCCAGGGACTCACCTCTTCTGATCCCTTTCTCTCTGGTGTTGGTCTTCAGCTATGCTTCCTAGCCACCATGAAGTAGGCAGCTTTACTCCACCACACCCTTTTGCTATGATGTTCCTGCCTTGGGAACAGCTTGCCATAGACTGAATCCTCTGAAACCATGAGCCAAATTAACCTCTATTCTTTTAAGTTGTGGATATTGGATATTTTGTACCAAAAATGTGAAAGTTGCTTGATAAAACCTCCAACTCTAATCCAGCACCAGAAAATCCACTGTAGCCTTTGATATTACTGTATTTTTAAACTTCTTTTCCAGCAATGAGAAATCTGGCTGCATTTTCATCAATGTATTGAGCAATTGCTCAATTCTAGAAAATACTAAAAGCAGTTTCTAAATTGTTAACCCATACCACAGGGAAAACAAACTGAGATTACTGCTTGTGTAATATTTATTTATGGCTTTTTGTCAGTAATCAAAGATGTATAGTCAAAATACTGTGTTCAAATTTACATGGCTCATTTTTCCTCTTCCATGTAGCTATATTAGTCATCTAAAAACAATTGGATTCACTTGTCCCATATTATGTTCTAGTTTTTTATTTTCTTTTATCTTTTTTTGTATGAAAAATATTAACATGATTCAAAACTGTACAGAAAAGGTTGTTAACATTATATTACTTCTAGTGCATCTTACCACTTCTTTAGGAAACCAACCTCAGTTTTTCTCTATTCTTTCCATGTTTACTTTTGATAAAACAAGTAGGGACACATAAAATTGCATATTTCTTCTTTCACTGCACAGAAGTGGATACCTGCATGATCCCAAGAGTTAATAAATATCTCTTTTTATTTTGTTTTCAGGTGCCTTATGCGCTTTATCACAATTTACTGTTGACAAATACTTGGTCAAAGAAAATAAAACAACCTGTGCCTTGTTTACAGATGTCCAGGATTAACCAGAAGTGCATGATACAGCACTGTAACCCCTTCAGGAAAGCCTGAGATACAGTGGGGAAAGGAAATCCTTCTATAGTGCATATATAGAAGTTCATCTGAATCTCCATTCTGCCTGGATGAAAAGATGACCAAAAGAGTTCTATACCAGTGGTGGCAAACGTATGGCACACATGCTTCAGTGGGCTATTTGTAATTATTGAAAGCTCTAAAAGCTTTGCCATCACTGGTCTATAATTACCCACTGGCAGGTCCTAATGATTTTCCCTATGACTATAATTAGAAAGAATAAGATTAAAAACCTGAAGGTAAGAATGTTTTGAAAAGAGCAATTTTGGATAGTCTCTTGAATTGAGAAGAGTGTATGAGGATACTCAAGTTCCATGTGAATAATCACAGAAAAGCATTGGCCTCCACAGAAGCTATCAATAATCCAATGGAGGAAATAATCCATTCTTAGATATCACCTACACTTCTAGCCATTCCAGTGTTTGCTCAATGGTTCAATATATAAGAACTGCTAGTGGCAGAGATAGAGGACATGCTTAGGCTTAAAAATGCAGATTCTCCTTCACTAACACTGGTCTGGGTACCATCAATTTTGACTGCCCAATTTTCCAGTAGCAAAGACCAACAACATTCTCTGAGATGACACCTGCCAAGTAGAGACCAGGCTGATTATAATGGACTCTTTCTACTTTCAAGGAACAATAGAATATCTTTGCCAGAATAGAAAATACTTTTGGTACCATTTTCCCTTTTCTGTACTATACATCTGTCACAATCGTATGTAGTTCATATTTACCATCATGTTTTTACACATAATGATGTTTCTAGCAAAGAAATGCATTTTATAGAAAGAGAAGAAAGACAATCACACCACAGTAAAAGAATTCATTGCTCTTGTCATTTGCTTACTAGAACTGGCCTAACTCTACAGTGCATATCTAGCAGTTATGGAGCTAATTATCTGCAAAGTTTAAAGGTTGCATGATACAGTGTACACACAAATCACTACCACTATTTCATTCTATTTCTCTCATAGCCAGAATATATGAGTTTAAAAATCAAGGCATGAGAATTAGAAGGCCTTGTCTATCTATTACACCTTCACAAAGTCATTCATAAAATTTTTCCTTCCCACCTTCATTTCTTTGAACTATTGTATGTTATGAAAAGATAAAACAATTGTTTCCCAATTGGAACTGGGGCTACCAGTTGGTTATTTGGGTCATAACATGCTAACAGAGAAGTTACTAGGCTGTCTACTGTTATCCGTCTCAGTAATTGAGAGGAAATTTGATTGCTCTTACACATAAGTACAAAAAGGGATTCACTCTTTGAATCTAGGGAATTCTGTGAATTCTGAATGTTGTAATGCTTTACTTTATGATTTAGATTCTTGGGTAGAGAATAATCATTTCAGGTTGTGACTAAACTGAAATTACCATCACCTAAAGATGAATAAAGTGAATAGTGAATATTTTCATCTCAGCTTATTTTTAAGAGATGCACAAGTACAACTTTTATTGTGCAAAGAATAGATGCATCTTATTAAGTGGAAGCATAAAGAAGTGGATGGTGTATAGATACTTAAATGTGAACGGAAGAAGCATTTGGATAGTGAAATGGCCAAAGTGGAGGGAGTATTGGTGGTGGGCTTTTTTGGTGGGTCACAGCCCCTCAAATTTTGGCAAATTCTAACAACCACCTTGGTGCCCCTCTTTGATTCTAATTCTGGCAGAAAGAGCCACTGCTCAGTGATTTTCTTACTGACAGCTGCGGAGGTGCCCAGACCCCAGCAGGAAGTTACAATGCACATCCCCTAGTTCAGGATATTAGCCGTTTTCTGATCTCTTACATCATCCCTTACCCTTTTGCAAACCACTCCAGTATCCTCTCTTGTCTTTTCTTGATTCTCAATGCTGCTAACCACTTTGCAAACCACTCACTATATATGCCACCTCTGTTTTAAATTCTTAAAGTGGTTTATGTTTTTCTGACTAGAACAAGACTGAAATACACTCATACTTGAGGGAGATGCATTTAGGGAAACAACAAGTTTAAACATTTATCAAATGTTCCTTCTTTATCTCTAAATAGTTCAGTAATACACAAAACTATGGTATTTTACAAGAGTTCTGTAAGAGACCAGAAAGATGATAAAAATGCCAATGGAGTAGACCAGACTCAGTAGGTTTCAGTTGGGAACAAGGAATCCATTGACTCCAGGCCATATGTGTTAGACTCTGGAAGAATTTGTTTACATTCTGCTCATTTCTTGATACTTTGTGGGAGATTGAGATAAATGGTGGCAGACTAACCTGGTGGAGGAAATTTCAAGGCAGCCCAACATTCAGGCTGTGGCATGAGTACTGCTTGCTACTTGTATCAAGATTTACACTAAGAAGTAAGAGCAAAAACTCATTTAAAAAGTTACAGCTTTGCCAGAAAGTAGTTTCTTTAAAGTTGGAGAAGATGACAGCTTGGTTGCCAAAAATGTAGCGTTAAAAAGAACCCAAGTACTTTGAATCTGGACAAGAAAAAGATGACTTGAGAGCAACATGGGAATCAGCAACATCCCCTTCCCTTTTTAGGCATCAGAGTTCAAAATTGAAAGTTTGCTTTGAAAAGAGAACCCCAGGTGACTCTTCCCAAAAAGCATCTGCTAAAGAATTGGATTGGTTTGCAGGATTCATTTCACAGTGCTCAGCCACACAGGCATAGCTGCCACTGTAGCCATGATGAAAAAAAGCCTCACCTATTGCTCAAACTGATGTCATCCACATGGTGCTGGTTTTACAGGCACGTACAACGAAAGAGTTGCGGAGCCAGGGAAGCTTCCTCCCAGAACTCAGAAGAAGGCCTGGGAAGCCAGGCAATATAAGAGCAAAGCTGAACCCTTCTAGGAAGTTGTAAATACCAGGAACCTGAAATGTCTGCTGAGGAAGGCTGCAGGAAGTGAGGAGATTCTGCCTAAAACAGAGATGATGGCGTGTGGGGCAGGTTATGCCATATGGGCAGGGCTGCCCCAGCCATTTGGAGTTCACATCTCATGACAACTTGCCCCAGTGCTGGGCCTGACCCTATAGGATTTACTGTTTGCCCTGTTGAGTTTTGATATGGTCTGCTCCCATTCCTTTCTACCCCCTCACCAGTCTTCCCTTTTTCAATGGAAATGTTTGCCTTGTACTATTGTATATTACCATTGTTTAACATTCTGAGTTTTTATAAGGGCTCACAGTTAAAATAGTTTGGGGACTTTAGACTTGGGCTTTCCAGAAATGTTGGCACTGTTAAGATTTTGACAATCCTTAGAGAAGGACGAGATTCATTTTACATAAAAAGATGCACATGAGTCCTGGAGGCCAGAGGTGGAATATTATGATTTACATCTTGATGTCTCCTCAAAAGCCTCCTCCACTCCTAGAGGGGCCTTTTGAAAAGTGATTGAATCATGAGGACACTGCAGCTAAATGTCTCATTAAGAGGTAAGGTCTTATCAAAAGAAGGGTCATTGGGAGTGTGACCTGGAAGGATATGGCTCCCTCCTCAGCCTCTCCCTTCTTTCTCTGCTTCCTAGCTTCCATGATATGAGCAGCTTTTCTCCTCCCAGGTCCTTTTCACCAGGCCACCAACCATGCAAGGACTGAAACATCTAAATCATGATCCAAAATCAACCTCTTCTTCAAGTTGTGGGTGTTGAGTATTTTGTCCCGGTGACAAGAAAAGTGACTAAGACTGTTAGCCTGGCAAAGTTTTAAAGGAATTTCTTTGTAGTTTTTGTATTAGTTTATTGTTACAAGAGATTTAATATTGGTGTGTTGTGATTATAGAAATTTGGCTATGATTATAATGTTAGTTATTTAGAGGAATGGAGTCTCTTCTTGTAATGAAATTCTATTTTCTTCCACTGGGTGGCAACAATGGTTCAAAGACCAAAGGAATTAACATTGCCTTACAGTAAAGAAAGTTTTAATTGAACAAGTGCACAACCAAACATATGAACAGATAACTATTCAGACACAATAATCTACTTAATAACCTATGAGACAAAGTATGAAATTTTAAGCAAGTATATAATTTTAAATTCATATTAATTTTTACTTTATAATTTATTGACAATACTGGTTATAGTTTCTTTGTTGCAGAAAACCGGTGTAAACAGTATAACACTCACAGATATGCCACCCAACATAGAAATAAGTATATGGAGATATAAGGCATTTCTTCTCTGTAGATTAACTTTTTAAAGTAGGAAAAACATCTTCATCGCCTGATTTTTAAATTAACTTTATTGGTACATTTCGGGTATACATTATGATCACATTCATCATTGGGAATTTGTACCTGCACATAATAAATCTTAGTTCTTGTTTTTTCCCATTCCTCTTCCCTCCCTTCCACCCCTCCTCCCCCCCATTTACAAAAGCTTTCTTTACATTTTTTCTTCTTTTCTCATATTTTTTTCCCTTCTTTTCCTCTCCCCCACCCCGACTTCTCCTTCCCCTTTGAAATTTTCCTTCCTATTTCATATTATCTACTATACATTTTGATCCTCATTTACACTTTCAGTTTCTCACACCAGAAAGACAATTCAGTATTTATACGTGTGTCTTATTTATTTTACTTAAGAATATGGCCTCAATATTCATCCATTTAGTTATAAATGTCTCTAGTTTATCATTCTTTATGGCTGAGCAGTTCTCCATTTTATAAAAAAAAAACACACCACATCTTTATCCAGTCTCAAGTTGACAGGCATTTGGGTTGTTTCCAAGATTTAGCTATTACAAACTGTGCCACTATAAACATGGGTGTGCATATACCACTGTGGTATGATGTTTTAATTCTTTTGGGAAGCTACCAAACAGGGGAATAGCTGGATTAAATGGAAATTAATCTTCTAGTTTTTTGAGGAATCTCCACCCTGATTTCCACAGAGGTTACACCATCTACACTCCCACCAACAATGTAGAAGAGTTCCTTTTTCCCCGCAGCCCCTCCAGTATTTGTTATTTGGTTGATTTCTTGATAGCAGCCATTCTTTTATTTCTCACATCCTAGATTTATTACAACTGATCTGCAGGCAAAAGGATAGAACTATTACATAGACAGTTCAATTCCAAGTACATATTTTAAATAGAGGAGGAATTCAAACAAGAATACAGGATAAAATATTCCAAAGCTCCAAGAAGCAGTTATGTTATTAAGCTCCATTTTTACAGACAAATAAGGTAATATCCCTGCACATTAGCTTTTTTATAATTTTTATACATTTTTATATGGTACAAGAGAAATATAACCAGAGCTCACAATGTACAGTTATTACACTATTTTCACAGCTTGTGAACACTATACACCCTTTTGTTTTAATAAATACATTGTAATAAACTCCTTGCCCTTAAGTTTATAGTTTATAATAATCTATGATTAATACATTAAAATTGCCTTTTTATGTGGTCATCCACAAATACAATGGTCAGATCAGCTCCTGGACAGTCAGATTGCTTATATTTCCATTTGCATAATGATGAAGTGACCCTATTCTGAGCCAGATGGGAAATTGACAGTAGAGAAATAAATTCCTCTTGAGTCCCAGCAAGCAATGGAGGGTAATGGCTTGGTGTGGTCAAAAAAAGACATAGCAATGCCTTGTTTCACAACACTGGACAGTCTAAGGTATAGGATTCCATGGAAGAGAAAATGGGGAAATTAGGCAAGTGGACCAAAGAAATAAATCATTTTTTAATTCTGTAATTTACAGGGGTGCAACTTTTAACAGCAATATTCTCCCTTTATTGCTGTGCAGTATTTATGACTGTTACTCTGGGAGGAGACACATCAATACCTGCTATGATTTGGTTCTGTAATGGCATCACCTTCATCTCAGACTATGGCTGTTTTGTATTCCAATGTGCTTGAACCATCTGTGGTGCTGCTCTACTGTTCTACAAAGCCTAATGTTCAGTGCCACAGAGGCTGGAGAAAAACCTAGTGAGAGCCTGGCTAAAGGGCAAGCAAAGGCAAACAGCAAAAGATAATGGATTTAAATGGCCTCCTGTAACTTGTTTTTTTGTTTTTTGGGGTTTTTTTGCTTTTTTGTTTGTTTGTTTTTTGGTAGAACTCCAATTCCAAGAAATGGTGGTGAACTGCTAGATTCTAGCAGGGGATGAGTGTATCTAAAAGACTGCCATTTATGACCCTCCTCTGATCAACACTGTCTCAAGAAATGATGTCTCTTCATCACCTACCACATCAGCTGGGCCCACTTTCCTCAGCCTTTTTAAAATATGGAGCTTATAAAGGATTTGGGGCTAAAAATCCTTGGTAAGGAAAATCCCTGGTAATTGTAAAGGGTTTTGACATAGAAAAAAAGGCAAAATATTGGAGGAAGTAAAAGTAATACAGTAGTAACAGATCACTGAGAAAGGGAAAAAAGAGATTCAGAAACTGAAGGCCTGGACCAGTGATGGCAAGAAGCAAACAACTGAGATTTGGTCTTGTGCTGCCCACAAGAAATTTTTATCTAATCAATCAAGGCACATTGCTACTAGCTACTTCTCCCTGTTAGTGATTTAGGAGGGCTAAAGTATCAGGCTTGGGGCCAAGGGGAAATATATAGCTGATAGCAGCCATTCTTTCTGGAGTGAGGTGGAACCTCGGCATTGTTTTCATTTGCATCTCTTCAATGACCAGTGATGTTGAACTTTTTTTATATGTTTATTTGGTGTTTCAACTTCTTCAACAGAGAAATGTCTGCTCATTTCAGATGTCCATTTTTGGATTGGGTCTTGAAATTTGGGGGATCTTATGTTTTTAAATTCTTTATATATTCTAGATAAGACTTTTATCTGAGGAACAGCTGGCAAAAATTTTTTACCCCATTGTAGGTCGTATCTTCACTGTTAGTAGTTTCTCTTTCTGTGAAGTAGCTTTTTTAATAAGATGAGATCCCAGTTGTTGATTCTTTGAGCTAGTTCTTGTGAGACTGAGGTTTTGTTCATAAAGCCTTTTCCTATGCCAATGTCTTCAAGAGTTCTTCTTAACATCTCTTCTAGCAGGTTTAGTGTTTCTGGTTTAATATTTAGATTTTTGATGAATTTAGATTTTAGTTTAGTGCATGGTAAGAGATATGGGTCTACTTTTAGTCTTTGGCAAATTGAAACCCAGTTCTTCCAGCACCATTTATTAAAGAAGGTATCTTTCTTCCAGTGAGGTTATCTGGCTCCTTTGTCAAAAATGAGGTGGCTGAGTATGTCTGAAATTGTCTCTGCATCTTCTAATCTGATCCACTGATTTTCCAGTCTGTTGCTTTGCCATGCTATTTTTATCACAGTAGCTTGGTAGCATAGTTTCAAATTGGGGATTATCATACCCCCTGCCTTGTATATGTTGCCTAGAATTGCTTTTGCTATTCTAGGTCTCTTCTGGTTCCAAATGAATTTTTGTATTGTTTTCTTTAGTTCTGCAAAATATGCTGCTGGAATTTCAATTGGGATTGCATTGAATCTATATAACAGTTTTGGAAGTATAGCCTTTTTCACTGTATTGGTTCTTCCTACCCAAGAACAAGGAACATCTTTCCATTTTCTAATGTCCTTTTCAATTTCTTTTTTCAGAGTGTTGTAGTTTTCAGAGTAGAGGTCTTTAAATTTCTTGACTCTCTTTAACTTTTAGATTAATTGTTAGGTATTTCATTTTTTGGATGCTATTATGAAAGGAAGTGTTTCCCCCATTTCTCTCTCAGTGAGTCTGCTATTTGGGTACAAGAAGGCTACTGATTTTTAAATGTTGACTTTGGATCCAGCTACTCTGCTGAATTTGTTTATTAAGTCTAGAAGTCTTTTGGTGGAGTTTTTGGGGTCTTCTACATAGAGTATCATGTCATCCACAAATAATGGCAGTTAAACTTCTCCATTTCCTATCTTTATTCTCTTTATTTCTTTCTCTTATCTAATTGCTGTGGCTAATATTTCCAGAACTATATTGAACAGGAGTGGTGATAGTGGGCATCCTTGTCTTGTTCCTGATTTTAGCATGAATGACTTCAGTTTTTGACCCTTTACTATGATGTTGGCTATTGGTTTTTTCATAGGTGGCCTTTATCAGGTTGAGATAAAGATCATCTATTCCAATTTTCTGTAGAGGCTTTATCATGAATGGGTGTTGGATTTTGTCGATCACTTTTTCTGCATCATAGAGATGATCATATGGTTGTCCTTGACTCTGCTAATAAAGTTATTTATTGATTTATGTAGATTGAACCATCTTACATCCCTGGGATGAATCCCACTTGGTCAGGTTGCATGATCTCCTTGATGATCTGCATTCTGTTTGAGAATATCTTATTGAGGATTTTTGCATCTATGTTCATTAAAGAGATTGGCCTGTAGTTCTCTTTTTTGGTTGGGAGTTTCTCAGCTTTTGGAATCATGGTAATGTTTGCTTCTAGGAATGAATTTGGGAGTATTGCTTTCCTTTCCATTTCATTAAAGAGTTTGAGCATTAGTGGTATTAGCTCTTCCTTAAATTTCTTGTAGAATTCAGTAGTGAAAACATCAGGACCTGGGCTTTTCTTTGTTGGTAAGTTTTTAATTACATTTTCAATTTCATTGATTGATATTGGGTTGTTTAGATTTTGATATCTTCTTGGTTCAAGTTTGGTAATTCATGCAGGTGTTAGGTACTTTTCTCTCATTGCTGAGACAAAGTACCTGTCACCAAAGTTGGAGAAAAAGAGGTTTATTTGGCATACGGTCCATAGAGGTTACAGTCCATAATCAGCTGGCTCTAAGGCAGGGAAGGCAAACAGGCATCACAGAGGAAAAATAACATAGCACTCACAAAGTGGCAAAGGTGCAAGAAGTTAATAGCGTCTCCCTGACCCTTTTATTGTATTTAGACTACTTAGGGCAGGTTCCACTCACACCCTTAATCCTAGTGCCCTTGAGCCTGGCATTGCATCATGAATCAACTCCAGTTTCACACACTCTAGGTCAAGCCTATGATGACATGAGTTTTGTAGGGGGAACATCTAGACTCAAACCATAAAAATACGTATCTAGGAATCTGTTAATTTCTTCTGTGTCTTCCATCTTTTTGGTGTACAGCTTCTCAAAATAGGTATTGATGTGTTAATGGCCTCAATTCACCAATCAAAAGAAACAGATGGGCAGAATGGATTAAGAAGCAAAATCTAACAGTATGCTGTATATAAGAAACGCACTTGATGCAAAAAGAAACTCATAGACTGAAAGTAAAAGGATAGAAAACAGTTCTCCATGGAATGGGAACTCAGAAAAAAAAGCAGGGGGAGCTATCTTATCTGAGACAAAGTAAATTTCCAACCAAAACTAATTAAGAGAGACATGGAAGGTCACTGCATCCTTATAAAGGGAACAATCCAAGAGGAAGAGATGACAATCATAAATATTTATGCACCAAATACTAATGCCCCCAACTATAGAAAACAATTATGAAGGGACATGAAAACCAAATAAGCACTTATACAATTGTAGTAGGGGACCTCAGAACTCCACTGTCACAAATAGACAGATCATGAGGGCAAAAAATCAACAGTGAAATAATAGAACTGAGCCAATCTTTTGAACAAATAGACTCAATAGACGTCTACAGAGTTTTCCACCCCACAAAATCAGAATATACATTCTTTTTGGCTGCACAAGGGTCATTCTCCAAAATAAACCATGTACTACAGCATAGAACATGTTTAAGTAAATGCAAAGGAATTGAAGTTATCCTGTGTATATCATCAGACCATAGTGCAATTAAACTGGAGATCAATAGCATAAGAAACCGCAAGAACTTCACAAACACATGGAAATTGAATAACACCTTCCTGAACAACCCATGGGTCATAGAGGAAATTAAAGAAGAAATTAGACAGTTTTTATAACTAAATGATATTGCCAATGCAGCATACAGGAATCTATGGGGCACAACGAAAACAGTTCTACAAGGGAAATTCATAGCAGTGAATGTTCACACTAGGAAAACAGAGCGAGCTCAAATTAACAACCTAAGGCTGAATCTTAAACTTCTAGAAAAAGAAGAGCAAGACAAACCCAAAGCTCATACAAAGGAGGAAATTTTAAAGATCACAGCAGAAATCAATGCAATGGAGACGAAGAGAACAATACAAAAAAATCAATAAATTGAAGAGTTGTTCTTTTGAAAGAATAAATAAAATCGATAAACCCTTAGCAAACCTTTTGCAAAAAAGAAAAGAAAAGGCTCAAATCCATGCAATTAGAAATGAAAAAGGTGAAGCTAGACCGGCTAGGTGAGAGGAGCAGCTTGAAGCTACAGGGCTGTCCCGGGCCCCGCCCACACCGCGGTGAGGTCTGCTTATCCCAGTGGGTCCCTTTCAATTTCCTCCCCCACTCCCCGTGTGCCTCTGGCCTTCTGGCTTTTCTGCTACCTGGTCCCACACTACAGAGGCACAGGAGATTATAAAGACCTTTGTCCTGAGCGCCACGAGATAGAGCAGAAGTTAGTAACAGAAAGAGGGATTCTCAGGCTCCTCGATGAAAACTGAAGCTCAGCGGAAAAGTAAAGAGAATCTCTACAATAAAGGCACATCAGACCACTGTACTTGATCTGCTGCTGGCTTGCTGAGACTCATTGACTCGTATATGCACATGGATTCCTACGCTGCCTACTGTGACAGCAGAGACATACCCTGAAGAAGGCCCATAATTTCTAGTGCCATTTGCTAAAAAGAAAAAAAAACTTTTTCTCCTATTTTCAATTCTTAATTTTTACATTCTCTCTACTCTTCAAAGTTTTACTTTTCTTTCTTTTATCTTTTTTTCCCTCTCTCTCACTCATTCTCTTGCTGTCCCACATTGCTCCTCATCTCCCCATTTGTTCCTTTCTGCACTGAATTCGGATTTCTCACTTACTGTTTTTTTATTCTCTTTTTCCTTCTCTTGATTATCATTAGGTTTAAAGGAAAGAAAATTTGGTATCTAGCCTCCCTGTTGCTGTTGGGTGATTCTATTCATATCTTTGTTCTTTCATTGTGCCATTTCCTCTTGCCTTTAACAACTTCTTAGAATCTGTGTGATCTCTCTGTGTCTTCCAGCCTCACTGCTAATCTTACCTGTTCTTTCTACCTGTCCCTGCTTCCCCAACTCCTTTTAACTCCCCACCCAAAGGGGAAAGATGCTATATTGAAGAGCTTATTCATTATAAACTTATGTTAGGTTGGTCCTCAGCTTTAATTTAACTCACATAGTTAAAATTGATAGATTAATAACTACCACAAATTGTCATTTTCTAAGCTGTGCTTGATGGTATGGTATTGCTGACTATGTCTTTTGGGCTAACATGTTGTGATTGATCTAATTAGTTTTCCTTCCTGGTATAAGGAAAATAAAATAGCCTCAGAGTTATTAGAGTCTCAAAACCCAAACACAAACTATATCTGGAAGACATCTCTGAAAAGCAATCATTCCACAAGGGTTTTTTAACACAAGCAACAAAGATACCTACATAAAGCAATTTTGAAATATCAACCCAGGAATTAAACCAAGGACAGTACCAAAAAGAAAAATGAGAAGACACTTAAGCAAGGCACAAACGTAGGCTTCCATGCCACAAAAAGGAAATTCTGGGGGAAATGAGGTGGAAAAGTCTGACAAGCAACCACTTGGACACCCTGAACTGATAGCACAGGAAGTAACAAAGCAGATGCATGAAGCTCTAGAAAAATTCAAAGCAGAAATAATCTCCCAGATAAATACAGACATGGTGAGCAGAATGAAAGACATGATTAGAAGCTCTAGAGCAGAAACAAGTAAGAAAATAGATGAGATCAGAAACATGCTGGAAGCCATGAATGCCCAGCATAAGAAAGAAATGGAATCCATGAAACAGATTCGAACAGATATTCGAGAGATTAAAAACTCCATTGAAAGCATGCAGAGCAGACTAAGAGAATCTGAAGACAGGATATCAGATATAGAAGACAGGATTGTGGTTAAGGACCACAAAAACAGAGATTTCTTAAAGATAGTAAGGGACCATGAGAAATCAATCCAACAGCTGCCAAATGATGCAAAGAAGAATAATATAAGACTCATGGGAGTCCACGACAAAACAGGAGAAAATACAATTGACATAACACTGTTATCAGACCATAGTGCGATGAAATTGGAGATCCATAGCAAAAGAAACTCAAAAAATTTCATAAACATATGGAAATTGAACAACACACTTCTGAATAACAAATGGGTCACAGAGGAAATTAAAGAAGAAATCAGACAGTTCCTTCAATTAAATGACAATGACAATACAACATATCGGAATCTATGGGACACAATGAAAGCAGTCTTATGAGAGAAATTCATAGTAGTGAATATGCATATTAGGAAAACAGAACAAGCCCAATTAAACAACCTGATGCTGAACCTCAAGCTTCTGGAAAAAGAAGAGCAGGACAACCCCAAATCTCGTACAAGGGAGGAAATTATAAAGATCAGAGGAGAAATCAATGCAATGCAGACTAAGAGAATGATACAAAAAAATCAATGAAGCCAAAAATTGGTTCTTCGAAAGAATCAACAAAATTGACAAACCCTTAGCCAACCTTATCAGAAAAAGGAAAGAAGAGGCCCAAATCCATGCAATTAGGAATGAAAAGTGTGAAATTACAGCAGAAATCCAGAGGATCATCAATACCTACTTCCAGAACCTATACGCCAATAAGATGGACAACACAGAAGAAATGGACAGATTCCTAGATACATATGAATTACCAAAGTTGAATGAAGAAGACCTAAAAATTCTAAACAACCCAATATCAACCAATGAAATTTGAAAATGTAATAAAAAACTTATCAACTAAGAAAAGCCCGGGTCCTGATGACTTCACTGCTAAATTCTACACGACATTTAGAGAGGAACTGCTGCCACTACTGTTTAAACTCTTCAATGAAATTGAAAGGGAAGCAATACTCCCAAATTCATTTCTGGAAGCAAGCATCACCTTGATCCCCAAAGCAGAGAAAGACCCAACCAAAAATAGAACTACAGTCCAATCGCACTAATGAACATAGATACAAAAATCCTTAATATGGTACTGGCAAAAGGAATGCAGAAGATCATCAAGAAGATCATACACCCTGAGCAAGTGGGGTTCATCCCAGGGATGCAAGGATGCTTCAAAATACACAAATCAGTCAACATAACACACTATAACAATAGCGCCATGGACAAAAACCATATACTGATGTCCATAGATGCAGAAAAAGCATTTGACAAAATTCAACACACATTTATGATAAAAACCCTACAAAAAATTGGAATAGATGGTCTCTACCTCAAACTGATAGAAGCTATCTATGAAAAACCAACAGCCAACATCATACTAAATGGTCAAAAACTGAAATCCTTCACACTAAAATCAGGAACAAGACAAGAATATTCACTATCACCACTCTTGTTCAATATAGTCTTGGAAACATTAGCCACAGCAATTATACAAGAGAAAGAAAAAAGAGTAAGAAAGATAGGAAATGAAGAAGTCAAATTGTCATTATTTGCAGATGACATGATACTGCATATAGAAGACCCCAAGAACTCCACCAAAAGTCTTCTAGACTTAATAACCAAATTCAGTCAAGTAGCTGGTTACAAGGTCAACACACAAAAATCAATAGCTTTCCTCTACACCAATGACAGACTCACTGACAGAGAAATAGAGCAAATAATTCCTTTCACAATAGCATCCAAAAAACTGAAATAACTAGGAATCAACCTAACAAAAGAAATCAAAGACCTCTTTTTTAAAAACTATAGCACTCTGAAAAGGGAGATTGAAGATGATATGAGAAAATGGACAGACATCCCCTGCTCCTATGTAGAAAGGATTAATATAGTGAATATGGCCATACTTCCAAAACTGCTAAATAGATTCAATGCAATTCCAATTGAGATCCTAGCAGCATACTTCGTGGACCTTGAGAAAACAATCCAAAAAATCATTTGGAACAAGAAGAGACCCAAAATAGCAAAAGCAATTCTAGGTAACAGAGACATGGCAGGGGTATCACAATCCCCAACTTGCAAATACACTACAAAGCTACTGTGATAAAAACAGCATGGTACTGGCAAAGAAACAGACCTGAGGACCAGTGGAACAGATTGGAAGATACAGAAACAATGCCAGACACACTCAGCCATCTCATCTTCGATAAAGGAGCCAAACACCCTCATTGGAGGGAAGATAGCCTCTTTAATAAATGGTGCTGGAAAAATTGGGGTTCAACTTTCCAAAGACTAAAACTACACCTATATCTCTTGCTGTGCACTAAACTAAAATCAAAATGAATTAGAGACCTATATATTAAATTAGAAATGCTGAACCGCCTGGACCAGAGGTTAGGTAGAACTCTTGAAGACATTGGTGTAGGAAAAAATTTTATGAACAAAACCTGAATTGCTCATGAACTAGCACAAACAATCAACAGGTGGGATCTCTTCTTATTAGAAAGCTTCTGCACAGCAAGAGAGACCACCAGCAGTGTGAAGAGACAACCCACAATGTGGGAAAATATCTTCACCTGCTCTCCTCAGACAAAGGTCTACTATCTCCAATCTATAAAGAACTTAAAAAGATCAGACCTCCCAAATTAAAAGACCAAATCTGAAAATGGGCATCTGAAACTAGCAGACATTTCTCACACAAAGAAATAGAAATAGTAAATAAATACATGAAAAAATGTTCAACATCACTGATCATTTGAGAGATGTGTATGAAAGCAACACAGAGATTCCATCTCACTCCAGAAAGAATGGCTGCTATCATGAAATCCACCAATAACAAATGCTGGCGGGGCTGTGGGGAAAGAGGAACCCTGCTCCACTGCTGGTGGGAGTGTAGACTGGCGCAAGCACTGTGGAAATCAGTATGCAGATACCTCAAAGAACTAGGAATGGAAGTCTCATTTGACCCCACTATTCCACTGCTGGGGATCTTCCCCAAAGAATTAAAAGAATCATACCACAGTGATATATGTGTGCCCATGTTCATAGCAGCACAGTTTTTGATAGCTAAAACTTGGAAACAGCCCAAATGCCCATCAACTGGAGACTGGATCAAGAAAATGTGGGGTTTTTTATAAAATGGAGTACTACTCAGCCATAAAAAATGAGAAATTAGAGACATTTATAGCTAAATGGATGCACATTGAGACAATACTCTTACCTGAAATAAATGGAACACACATGTATAAATACCAATTAGTTTCTCTGGTGTAAGAAACTGAAAATGTAAATAAGGACTAAATATATAATAGGTAATGTGAAATAGGAAGAAAAGGGGCAAAGGGGAAGGAAGTGGGAGAGGTAGGGGAAAGGAAAGAAGGAAATGGAATTAATATGAGAAAATAGAAAAATAAAAACAAAATCTTTGTAAATAGGGAGGGATGGAGTGGTTGAAGGGAGGGCTGAGCAAGGGTGAAAAACAAGAACCAAGAAAGGCTATGTAAAGGTGCAAATTTCCAATGATGAATGTCATTATATTGTATACCTAAAATGTACCAATGATTAGAATGAATAATCGATAATGTAAAATAGGAAGAAAAGGTCCAAAGGGGTAGGGGTAGTGGGAGGGGCAGGGAAATTAAAGAAGGGAAAGGAAAAATGCTGAGAAATGGAAAAAATGGAAATAAAGTCTTTGTTAATTGGGAAGGGTGGAGGGTATGAAGGGAGGGCTAGGAATGGGGAAAAAATAAGAACCAAGATGCATTATGTAAAGGTACAAGTTCCCAATGAGAAATGTAAATGTGTTGTATACCTATAATGTACCAATAAAAGAATTTAAGAAAAAATAAATTGTACAATATTAACTATATAACACAAAGAGTACTGGCTAAAATCCAGAAAACAATGTAGTCCAAGCAGAGCATCATTTTGAAGCATCTTACTTGGGACTATTCAACTAAAACAGAATAAAAGAATCTACACCTAGACATAAAATAGTCAAGATCCCAGAAACCCAACCGAACACAATCTTACAAGAGTTAGAGAAAAGAAACAAATCACCTACAAAGGGAAACCCATCAGAATCACAGGAGACTTCACAACACAAACCCTAAAGTCAAGGAGAGCCTGGAGTGAAGTATTTCAAGCCCTGAAAGAAAATAACTTCCAACCTAGACTGTTGTATCCTGCAAAATTATCTCTCAAAAATGATTGGGAAATTAGGTATTTCCATGACAAAGAACACCTAGGAAATTTCAGCACTCAAAACAATTCTAAACAATATCCTAGAAAAAGACAATGAAGGTCACAACTCCAGGAGGGCCAACAGAGTGAACCCACTGGCAAGTCAAGAAACTAAAGAAAAAGGGGGAAAAAATAAAAAATCAAAGAGCCAACAACAGTAAAACATCATGACAAGTATGAGTCAATATCTATCAATAATAACCATCAATGTTAATGGCCTCAATTCACCAATCAAAAGAAATAGACTAGCAGAATGGATTAAGAAACAAATCTGGGGTGGGGATTTAGCTCAATGGTTTTGCCACCTGCTGCGCAAGTGCAAGGACCCGAGTTCGGTCCCCGGTACCAAAAACAAAGAAACAAATCCAACAATATGCTGTATACAAGCAACACACCTAAATCTAAAAAAATTTCATAGATGGAAAGTAAAAAGATGGAGAACACTTCTCCACAACTCAGGAACCCAGAAAAAATCAGGGGTAGCAGTCTGATTTGTGAGAAAAGTAGATTTCAAAACAAACTAATTAAGAAAGGCAAAGATGGTCACTAAATCCTTGTGAAGGGAACGATCCAAGAGGTAGAAAGGACAATCATAAATATACATGGACCAAATATGAATGCCTCCAACTATACAAAAAATATTTATGAACATAAAAAATCAAATAAGCACCAATATAATTGTAGTGGGGGACCTCAATATCTCACTATCACAAATAGACTGATTATCTAGACAAAAGATTAACAAAGAAATTCTAGAACTGAACCAAGCTATGGAAAAATTCGACTTAATATATGTTTACAGAGTGTTCCAGCCCACAAAATTAGAATACACATTCTTTGCACTGCACAAGTATCATTTTTGAAAATAGACCACTTGCTAGTTTATAGAACATACTCAAGTAAGTGTAAAAGAATTGAAGTTGCCCGGTGTATTTTATCAGACCACAGTGCAATAAAATTGGAGCTCAATAACACAAACAACTATAAAACCCCCTCACACACTTGGAAATTGAATAACACCCTCCTGAACAACCACTGGGTCACTAAGGAAGTTAAAGAAGAAATCAGACAGTTTCTACAAGTAAATCATAATGCCAGTACAACATACAGGAATCTAAGAAACACAATGAAAGCAGTTCTATTAGGGATATTCATAGAGGTGAATGCCCATATTAGGAAAACAGTTCAAACTCAAATAAACAACCTAATGCAGAACCTTAAGCTCCTAGATAAAGAAGAGCATAAAAAACCCAAAGCTCATAAAAGAGAGGAAATTATAAAGATTAGAGCATAAATCAATGCAATGGAGATTAAGAGAATGATACAAAAAAATCAATGAATCAAAGAGTTGGTTTTCAAAAGAATAAATAAAACTGATAAATCTTTAGCCCACCTTATCAAAAAAAAGAAAGAAAAGACTCACATCCATGCAATTAAGAATGAAAAAGATGAACTTACAACACATCTAGCAGAAATCCAGAGGATCATCAATACCTACTTCAAGAATCTGTACTCTAATAAATTGGAAAACACAGAAGAAATGAACAGATTCCTAGATATATACGAATTGCCAAAGTTAAATGAAGAAGATATAAAAATTCTAAACACCCCAATTACAAAGAGTGAAATTGAAAATGTAATGAAAAATTTACCAACAAAGAAAAGCTCAGATCCTGATGGCTTCACTGCTGAATTCTACAAGATATTTAAAGAATACCTATTGCTACTTCTCTTTAAGCTCATCACTGAAATTGAAAGAGAAGTAATGCTTCCAAATTCATTCTTGGAAGCAAGTGTTACTTTCATTCCAAAACCAGGGAATGACCCAACCAAAAAGGAGAACTACAAGCCAATCTCCCTAATGAACATAGATGCAAAAATCCTCAACAAGATACTGGCAAACAGAATACAGAGGGTCATTGAAAGGATCATACCTCTGACCAAGTCAGATTTATCCCAGGGGTGCAAAGATGGATCAACATACATGAATGAATAAATGCCATACACAATATTAACAGAGCCATGGACAAAAGCCATATGATCATCTCAATAGATGCAGAAAAATCATTTGATGAAATCCAAAACCCATTCATGATAAAACCCTATAGAAAATTGGAATAGAAGGTCTTTATCTCAACCTAACTAAGGCTATCTATGGAAAACCAACAGCCAGCATCACACTAAATGGTCAAAACCAGAAAACTTTCACACTACAATCAGGAAGAAGACAAGGATGTCCACTATCACCACTCCTGTTCAATATAGTCTTGGAAACATTAGCAACAGCAATTAGACAAGACAAAGAAATAAAAGTAATAAATATAGGAAAAGAAGAAGTTAAACTGTCATTATTTGCTGGTGATATGATACTCTACATAGAAGACCCAAAAAACTCCACCAAAATACTTCTAGACTTAATTGACAGATTCAGTAGAGTAGCTGGATACAAGGTCAACACTCAAAAATCAGTAGCCTTTCTGTACACTAATAACAGACTCACTGAGAGAGAAATTAGGGAAACAATCCCATTCACAATAGCATGCAAAAAATGAAATATTTAGAAATCAATCTAATTAAGGAACCAAAAGAACTGTACATTGAGAACTAAAACACTCTGAAAAAAGAGATCAAAGAGGATATAAGAAAATGAAAAGACATCCCTTGTTCCTGGGTAGTAAGAACCAATATAGTCAAAATGGCCATACTTCCAAAAGTGCTATACAGATTCAATGCAATCCTGATTGAAATCCCAGCAGTATATTTCACTGAACTAGAGAAAACAATCCAAAAATTCATCTGGAAGAAGAGACCTAGAATAGCAAAAGCAATTCTAGGCAACAGAGACATGGCAGGGTATATCACAATCCCCAACTTGAAACTATACTACAAAGGCACTGTGATAAAAACAGCATAGTACTGGCAAGGAAACAGACCCAAGGATCAGTGGAATAGATTGGTAGATGCAGAAACAACTCCAAACATACTCAGCTCCCTTATCTTTGACAAAGGAGCCAACCATCCTCACTGAAGGAATGTTAGCCTCTTTAATAGATGTTGTTGGAAAAACTGGATTTCAACCTGCCAAAGATTAAAACTAGACGCCTATCTTTCACCATGCATTAAAATAAAATCCAAGTGGATTAAAGATCTGTATTTTAAAATAGAAACACTAAACTTGCTGGAAGATAAATTAGGTAAAACTCTCTAATACATTGGTATAGGAAATGACTTTATGAAAAAATCCTCAGTAGCATGAGAACTACCACAAAGAATCAACAACTGGGATCTCATCTTATTAAAAAGCTTCTGCACTGCTGAGAAACCTCCAACAGAGCTAAGAGACAACCTACAATGTGGGAAGAAATTTTTACCAGCTTTTCCTCAAACAAAGCTCTATTATCTAGAATAAAGAACTGAAAAAAATCTGATGCCCCAAATATAAAGACCCAATTCAAAAATGGGCATCTGAAAAGAACAGACATTTCTCAGACAAAGAAATAGAAATAGCAAATAAACATATGAAAAAATGTTCAACATCACTGGTCATTTGAGAGATGCAGATGAAAACAACACTGAGATTCCACCTCACTCCAGAAAGAATGGCTGCTATCAAGAAATCAACCAACAACAACTGCTCACAGGGTTTTGAGGAGAAAGGAATCCTTCTTCTTTGTTGGTGGGAGTATAGACTGGTGCAGCCACTATGGAAATCAACATGGATATATCTCAAACAACTAGGATTGGAAGTCCCATTTGACCCAGCTATTCCTGTGCTGAGTATCTTCCCCCCAAAATTAAAAGAATCATACCACAGTAATATATGTTAACCCATGTTTATAGCAGCACAGCTTGTAACAGCTAAAACTTGGAAACAGCCCAATTGATCATCTAATGGATAAAGAAGATGTGATTTTTTAATAAAATGGAGTACTACTCGAGCATAACAATGAGAAACTGGAGACAATTATAGTTAAGTGGGTGAACATTGAGGCCTTACTCTTAAGTGAAATAAATAGGACACGCATGTGTAAATACCAAATAGTTTCTCTGGTGTGAAAAACTAAAAGTGTAAATAAGGATCAAAATGTACAATTGATATTGTAAAATAGGAAGAAAATGTCTAAAGGAAAAGGGGAAATGGGAGGGGTAGGGAAAAGGAAAGGTAAAAAAATATGAGAAAAGAAAAAAATGGAAACAAATTATTTGCAAATAGGGAAGGGTGGAGGGGGTGAAGGGAGCTCTGAGAAATGGGGAAAAATATAAGAACCAAGATGCATCATGTAAAGGTACAATATCCCAATGATGAATGTAACTATATTGTTTACCTAAAATGTACCAATAAATAAACTTTAAAAAATAGGTATTGATAATCCTGTGGATTTCTGCTGAATCTGTTGTAATTTCACCCTTTTCATTTTTACTTGATGGATTTCAGCCTTTTCTTTCCTTTTTTTGATATAGTTGGCTAAGGGTTTGTCAATTTTATTTATTCTTTTGAAGAATCAGCTCTTCAATTCAGTGATTTTTTGTATCATTCTCTTAGTCTCCATTGCATTGATTTCTGCTGTGATCTTTATAATTTCCTCCTTGTATGAGCTTTGGGTTTGGCTTGCTCTTCTTTTTCTAGAAACATGAAGTTCAGTATTAGGTTGTTTATTTGAGCTTGCTTTGTTTTCCTAATATGGCCATCATGGGACTGCTTTCATTGTGTCCCATAAATTCCAGTATGTTGTATTGGTATTGTCATTTAATTGTTGAAACTGTCTACTTTCTTCTTTAATTTCCTCTCTGACCCATTGCTTGTTTAGGAGGGTATTATTCAATTTTCATGTGCCTGTGAAGTTCTTATGGTTTCTTTTGCTATTGATCTCCAATTTCATTGCACTATGATCTGATAGTATACAGGGGATAATTTCAATTTCTTTGCATTTACTTAGGCATGTTCTATGAGCTAACACATGGTCTATTTTGGAGAATGATCCATGTACAGCTGAGAAGAATGTATATTCTGATTTTGTGGGGTGGAACACTCTGTAGATACCTATTAAGTCCATTTGTTCAAGAGTTTGGTTCAGTTCTAGTGTTTTGTTGTTGATTTTTGTCTAGTTGTTCCATCTATTTGTAACAATGGGCTATTGAGGTCCCCCACTTCTATTGTATTTTGTTTATTTGATTATTCATATCCATTAATATCTATTTTATATAGTTGGGTACATTAGTACTTGTCACATATATATTTATGATTGTCATCTCTTTCCTTTGGATTGTTCCCATTACAAGGATGGAGTGACACTCTTTGTCTCTCTTTATTAGTCTTGGTTTGAAATCTACATTCTCTGCAAATATGATAGCTACCCCTGCTTTCTTTTGGGCTCCTTTTGCATGGAGCATTGTTTTCCACACTTTGATTTTCAGTCTATAAATTTATTTTTTAATTAAGTGTGTTTCTTGTGTGCAGCATATTGCTGGATTTTCCCTCTTGATCCATTCTGCCAATTGAGGCCTCTAACATTGATGGTTATAACTGATATGCATTAACTTTTCCTTGTCATGATCTTTTCCTGTTGTTGAATTTTTTTCCTCCCTTTGCATTTAATTTCTTGCCTTGCCTGATGGATTCCTTCTTTTGGGCTTCATGGAGTTGTGACCCTCATTGTCATTTCCTGGGATACTGCTTAGAACTTTTTGGAGTGGTGGTTTAGTATTCATGAAGTTCATAAATTGTTCTTGGTTGTGAAAGTATCTTATTTCTCCATCAATTTTGAAAGATAATTTTGCAAGATACATCAATCTGGGTTGGAGGCTGCTTTCTTTTAGAGTTTGAAATACTTCACTCCAAGCTGTCCTTAAGTTTAGGGTTTGTGTTGAGAATCCTGCTGTGATGGGCTTTCCTTTGGATGTGATTTGTTTCTTTTCTTTACCTGCATTTAATATTTTGTTCTTGTGTTGGATGTCTGGAACCATGACTATTATATGCCTAGGTGTAGGTATTTTTTATCACAGCTAGTTGGAGTTGTATGTGCCTCACTTATCTTTATGTCAAATTCTTTTTCCCTGTTTGGGAAGTTTTCTGCCATTACTTCTCTGAAAAGTTTATTTATGTCTTTTGTGTTATCTCCTACTCCTTCACTGATTCCAATCAATCTTAAGTTATTCTTTTTTCCATCACCTATTAGCTGTTGGATTGATTTTTCATGGCCCCTTGCTATTTTAAAGAAATCTTTGTTTTTGTGTTCATTAATGACAATCCTGTCTTCTATATCTGAAATTCTGTCCTCACATTCACTTATTCTGCTGTGGAAACTTTCAATGGAATTTTTAATTTCTTGGATATCTGCTTGAATGTGTTTTATGCTTTCCAATTCTTTCTTATGCTGGGTATTCATGGTTTCTATCATTTTCCTCAGCTCCTCTATTTTTTTTGTCTGTGTCTGTTCTAGAGTTATTAATTGTGTCTTTCATTATGGTCAACATCTCTGTTGTCATCTGAGAAATTATTTCTGATTTCATTTTTCCAGTTCCCTTTTCATTGCTAGTTCAGGGAGTCCAGGTTGTTAAGTTTCATTCTGTTCCATCTCATTGCCTCTTGGAGTTGCCTTTGGTGATCTGGAAGTCTGGTTTTGAGTCTTATGTAAGTGTCTTCTCATTTCTCTTTTTGTTGTTGTTGTTGATGATGATGTTTTTGGTTTAATTCCTGGGTTGCTGCTTGTAAATTACTTATTGCAAGTATCTTTATTGCTAGTATTTAGAACCCTTAGGGAATGGCTATTTCTTGGATTGTCTTCCAAGTTTAGTTGGCCTTTGGGTTTTGAGACTGTAATGGCCCTTAGGCAATCTCAGTCTTGGTATACCAGGAAGGATAACTGACTAGAATAATCATGTCACCTTGGCCAAAGTAATACAATCAGAATCAACAATAGTATCAAACACAGCCTAGAAAATGGTATACTGTGGTAACTATTAATCTACCACATTTGACTGCATGAACCAGACTTGTGGTTATATATCAAAATCTAAAACCAAACAGAAATATATTTGCAGTAAATAAGCCCTTTAATATAGCAAATTTGCCCTCTGGGGAGATTTAGGAGTGAAGGGGTTAGAAAAATAGAAGGAGAGAGAAAGGTTAGAAATAAGGCTAGAGAACACAGAAAATCATGCTAACTTTGGGAAACTGATGAAGACAGAAGGAAAACAGAGAAGGAAGGAACAGAAAAAAGAACAGAACAAACTAACAGCAACAGAAAAACTAGAAACTGTATTCTGGCTCCTATAAAGACAAGAACAATTGAGAAAAAACAGGACAAAAGCAGGAACAAGAAAGGTGAGAAATGAAGGAGAAAAGAAAAAAAAAATATCCCCTTCAAGGCATGTCTCTGTTGTTGCTGGTGGACAAAGTGGGTAGTGTACAGATCTGTGTCAACTGATCTCAGTGAGCCAGCCATAGTCCACTGAAGTTCAGGCTGGTTTCTGGCTGCAAGGCTGGAGCTGAGCTCCCTGACCTCCTTCAGGTCTGAACTCTGCATGGTTCTAATGCAGATTTAAGCCGCCCTTCCCCCACAGTGAATCTACGTTTTGGTAGGAGGTGTTTTTTATTTACTCACCAATGTCTGCAGTCTGCTGCGTCTTTATTGACATGACTCTGCTCTCCCAGTGGGCTTCATTTCTCAACAAGCCTCAAAGAGGCCCTCTCTCTGCTGCTTACCACTGCACTCGGCTCAGAATAATGGCCTTCTATATCCCTGCTCTGTGCTTCTGCTCGGGCAGGCCTCTGGCTGGGGCCTGCACTCCCTTGCCATTGATGTACTGGTAGGCCTCTGTCTGGGGCCTGTGCTCCCACACCAGTGGTTTCCCAGTGGGCATCTGTCTGGGGCCTGTGCACCCTTATTGATGGTGTCCTGTCAGTACTCTGGCTGGAGCCTGCATGCCCTTCCCAATGATTTTATCACCTTACTGTACTAAGTAAAGTACACAAGTCATTGGTTAGTAATTTCAACTATTCAATAAATATAGATTCTACTAAAAAATGTTTACACACTTCAGGAAAAGAAAATAATATGTTACTTTTTCAATACTTGGTGTTACCCTTGTATGGAGGACCCTAGAAAATGTCATATATCACAGAAAATCCATGACACTGCCAGCCCTTAGAGAAGAAATTGAAAATGCATGCACAGCAATTTCTATGACCAAGGTTACCCAAGCAGCAGTTTGCCATACTTATTAAGTACTTTATTAAATGTCTGGAAGATAATGACCACCACTTTGAGCACCTCTTGTAATTGTAGAGGCCAAAGGTAACTTGTATTAATCTCATGATGTCTCAATACATTTAGTATTAAAATATTTATACAAGCTTTACTTTTCCTGAAGTATGTATACATTTTTGGTAGACTCTGTATTTATTGAACAGAAAAAACTGAAGATATACTAAATTTTATATGGTTGTGAAAATAATGTTAAATTCCCTTCCAACTATCTCTGCTTTTCCATCTCTGTAATTGTACAGGAATATCAGCATTTACAGTATTTACTCATTAACAAAAGTATTAAGAACTTGCCATGTATCAGTCACTTGCTAGGTATGTTAATCAACTTTCCATTATGCTAACAAAATACTTGAGATATTTTTGGCTCATAGTTTTGGAAGTTCCAACCCATGATGAATTTCAATCTGAATAATACTGGATGCCTCTCCTGAGAAAACTGACACTTTAATGGAGTACAAACTTGTAAATAGATGAATCCTTTATGGGTCAGAAACATAACAGAATCATAGCACTCACCAGAGAAAAGTTTTAGTTAGAAGTCACTTAGCTCCTTTTCAATTTCAGACTAATAAAATGAGATTACATGAAGACATTCTAAGACTATCGGAGACAAGATCTATTTACTCATTTTGAAAATAGAAGCTATTGAAGTCAGGTGCAGAACATATGCCTTCCAACATCTCTCTTGAAAGCTGCATGAGAAGAGTGCCCCTAAGTGTCACTAAGAGCCTTCCAGAGCCCTGGCTGGAGATGCTCTTCCTTCTTGTCCCTCTGCTTCTAATCCCTCCTTCATTCCCCTCCTGAGTCAAAGTTTTTCCTGAAGGGCTCTTATTGGAGATCAGTGTATGTAGTCACTTGGGTATTCAGGAGAGGTCTGTGGCATTTGGAGTGTTTACGTGGAATTGCATAAGGGACAGTTATCATCATCTTTTTCTCTTCTAAAACTATTTCAGCTCTCTTACAAAACAGGTTTCAGTGGCTTGACTTGTGAGTACAACTTTTTCAGACACTTATTTTATTTTATTTGGTTCTATTCAGAAATACTGTAACACTCTCCCATATTCATCCCCCAGAACTAGAACTGTCAGATACTAGGAGCTAAAAATAAGAGGGACTGTCAGACATTTAAACAAATACTTCCATTTAAACAAAACTTCTCTTCTTTTATTCTAAGAAGTCAAAAAATAAAGCCCAGGCAGCTTCTTTTCCACAAAGTTAAGTATAACCTAGCTAAAAATAGTATTGTGTTTTAATATCTGTAAAGTAGAATTCTTATCCTAACAAAAACATTTTGACTTCTTGTAGCCCTCGTGAGGTAAACATCCTTTAGTGAGACTGATCTGTATATATATATCAGTATTTAATATTAAAAATAAATCCTGCTTTTCACTTGCCAATGAAATTCTTTCATCCACTCAGTGTTTTTCTTCTACTCTACATAAGTCCTTATTAGGAAAACTAGGAGGATAGCTGAAATTATTTGGTCTTTGTTATGTTACTGGCTGGTCAATAAGTAGTTTCCACACATTACCTCCTTCATGCCTTATAAGAAATGGGCATTTTATTTCAATTTCCCTGTGAAGAAATCAGCCTTGGTAAATTAAATGATATCTCAAAGATCACATAGCTAGAAAAGTGTCAGTGCTGGAATTAGAGCCATGGCTATTCTGATTTTAAAAATCTATTTCTAGATCTGTAAAATGTAATCAATGCTTAACACATGGATGGAATAGTAGACTTTCTTCCTCTAACACTGGATTTAGAGGGACAGATTTCAGCAATGAGATAACATTCTATAATACATAAAACCATGTATCACACCAATAGCTACACAATTGAAACCCAACATCACTACAACTGAAGGTGGGGTGCAATTGTACATGTAGCTATGTTTTCATGTTAGCGATATTCCTGCAATGAGAATGAATTATATTTAGATTACAAATTCTCAGTTTTATACCTTGTCTTCTTCATTATCAATACATGTCAAAATAAAGCCACTATCATGTAAAGTGAATAATTTTGAAACTTATGGAATGACCTATAATTCTCCATGTATGTTCATAATTTCCTGGTTCTAGTCTTTTTAAAAAAATTTTATTTTATTGGTACAATTTAGGTATACAATATAATGGCATTCCACATTGAAAATTTGCACCTTTACATAATCTCTCTTGGTTCTTATTTTTCCCCCTTCTCCTGCTCTCCCTTCAACCCCTCCATCCTTCCCTATTTACAAAGATTTTGTTCCTATTTTTCCATTTTCTCATATTAATCCCACTCCCTTCTTTCCTTTCCCCTACCCCTCCCACTTCCTTCCCTTTTGCCCCTTCTCTTCCTATTTCACATTATCTATTATACATTTAGTCCTTATTTACACTTTCAGTTTCTTACACCAGAGAAACTACTTGGTATTTATACATGTGTGTCCCGTTTATTTCAGTTAAGAGTATTGCCTCAATGTGCATCCATTTAGCTATAAATGTCTCTAATTTCTCATTTTTTATGGCTGAGTAGTACTCCATTTTATTTTTTAAAAACACATTTTCTTTATCCAGGCTCCAGTTGATGGGCATTTGGGCTGTTTCCAAGTTTTAGCTATCAAAAACTGTGCTGCTATGAACATGGGTGCACATATTTCACTGTGGTATGATTCTTTTAATTCTTTGGGGAAGATCCTCAGCAGTGGAATAGCGAGGTCAAATGGGACTTCCATTCCTAGTTCTTTGAGGTATCTCCATACTGATTTCACAGTGGTTGCACCAGCCTACACTCCCACCAGCAGTGGAGCAGGGTTCCTCTTTCCCCACAGCCCTGCCAGGATTCGTTATTGATTGATTTCATGATAGCAGCCATTCTTTCTGGAGTGAGATGGAATCTCTGTGCTGCTTTTATATGTATCTCTCAAATGATCAGTGATGTTGAACATTTTTTCGTATGTTTATTTCCCATTTCTACTTCTTTGTGTGAGAAATGTCTGTTCATTTCAGATGCCCATTTTTGGATTTGGTCTTTAAATTTGGGAGGTCTGATTTTTTTAAAGTTCTTTATAGATTCAAGATGGTAGACCTTTGTCTGAGAGACCGCTGGTGAAAATTTTTCCCACATTGTGGGTTGTCTCTTCACACTGCTTTTGGTTTCTCTTGCTGTGCAGAAGCTTTTTAGTAAGAAGAGATCTCACTTGTTGATTGTTTGTGCTACTTCATGGACAACTGAGGTTTTGTTCACAAAATCTTTTCCTACACCAATGTCTTCAAGAGTTCTGCCTACCCTCTGTTCCAGGTGACTCAGCATTTCTATTAATATTTGGATCCTTAATCCATTTTGATTTTAGTTTAGTGCATAGTGAGAGATATAGTTCTAGTTTTAATCTTTGACAAGTTGAACCCCAATTTTTCCAGCACCATTTATTATAAAGGCTATCTTTCCTCCAGTGAGGGTGTTTGATTCTTTTATCAAAGATGAGATGACTGAGTGTGTCTGGAGTTGTTCTGGCATCTTCTAATCTATTCCACTGGTCTTCAGGTCTGTTTCTTTGCTAGTACCATGCTGTTTTTATCACAGTAGCTTTGTAGTATTGTTTCAAGTTGGGGGTTGTGATACCCCCTGCCATGTGTCTGTTACCTACCTAGAATTGCTTTTGCTATTCTGGATCTCTTATTGTTCCAAATGAATTTTTGGATTGTTTTCTCAAGGTCTGTGAAGTAGGCTGCTGGAATTTCAGTTGGAACTTCATTGAATCTATATAGCAGTTTTGGAAACATGGCCATTTTCAATATATTGATCCTTCCTACCCAGGAGCAGGGGATGTCTTTCCATTTTCTGATGTCATCCTCAATCTCTCTTTACAGAGTGCTATAGTTTTCACAAAAGAGGTCTTTGATTTCTTTCATTAGGTTGATTCCTTAATTCTTGTCATACCTGATAGATTCATTCTGCTAGGCTTCCTGGGTTTGTGATCCTCATTGTCTGTTCCTAGGATATTATTTAAAAATTTTGAGTGCTGGTTTGGTATTCATAAATTTCCTAAGGTGCTCTTCGTTATGAAGGTATCTTATTTCTCCATCAATTTTGAAAGATAGTTTTGCAGGTTGCATCAATCTAGATTGGAGGCTGTTTTCCTTTATGGCTTGAAATACATCACTCCTAGCTCTTTCTCTTGTTCTTTTGCATTCAGAAGTCTGCTGTGATTCTGATGGGCTTTCCTTTGTATGTGATTTGTTTCTTTTCTCTAAGTGCTTGTAGAACTTTGCTCTTCTGTTGGGTTTATGGAATCTTAACAATTATATGCCTATGTGTAGATTTTTTTTGATCAAGGCTATTTGGAGTCCTATATGCCTCACGTATCTGTATGTCAAGCTCTTTTCCCCTGCTTAGGAAGTTTTCTGCCATTATTTCTGTGCAGAGAATTTTATGTCATCTCCACTCTCTCCTGTTTCTTCATTGAGCCCAATCAGTCTTATGTTATTCTTCTTTGCATCATCTAGCAGCTGCTGGATTGATTTCTCATGTTCCCTTATAATTTTGAAGCAATTTTTCTTTTCCTGGTCACTAATTGCAATCTTATCTTCTATATCTGAAATTCTGTCCTCACATTGGCTCATTCTGCTGTGTAGACTTTCAATGGAGTTTTAAGTCCTATGAGCTAGCATGTCTTCTATTTTGGAGAATGACCCATGTGCAGCTGAAAAGAATGTGTATTCTGATTTTGTGGGGTGGAACACTCTGTAAACATCTATTAAGTCCATTTGTTCAATAGCTTGGTTCAGTTCTAGAATTTTATTGTTAATTTTTTTTCTAGTTGATCTGTCTATTTGTGATAGAGGGGTGTTGAGGTCCCCCACTACAATTGTATTAGTGTATTAATTATTTCTGATTTCATTTTTTCCAGATCCTCTTTTGTTGCCATTTCAGGGAGTCCAGGTGGTTGAGTGTTCCATCTCATATCCCTTTGGAGTTGCTCTAGGTGATCTGGAAGTCTGGTTTTGAGACTTATTTACATGTTTTTGAATTTCAACAGGGCGGGAATGGTGCTGCTGGTGCCCATAATATAATTATAATCATGGTATCCAATTCATGGGTTCTGAGGATTAGAGCACAGAGCAAGGGGGAAATTCAGAAATTCTGACCTCAGGCAATTTGATTCATCAAAGTGTAGCATCCAAGAAAGCAATACAGCCTACAAGCAAGATGCAAGTCACAATCATGTGTAACCCAGTCACGGAAGTTTCATCCATCACCTCTGCCATATGCTATTGGGAAATGTAAGTCACTAGACAAGCATATGCTACAGGGCAGGGAATAGCAGGAGGTATGTTACCAAGAGGTAGTCACCTCTCAGGACCATCTCTCCACAATCTGCCTGTCATATCTGTCAATGTTCCCCTTTTCCCTGTTCAGTAGAGGTCAGAGTGAGCTGGAGTTGCTATGATCAGAAGCTTGGGATGAGTAGAGAAATGTTTGGCCAGAGTGTAGAATAAGAAGTACACAAATTAGGGAAACACAGAGGGATTGCTGGGCCATACTGGACAGTACTTGAAGGTAAAGGATTGGGAATTTAGTTTATTAAAAGATTCACAAAATACTTGTAGCTTAAAAAATTATCTAAGTTATATGGCATAAATTAGACATATTATTACTAGATTCATGAACTTTAAATGATTTGGAGAGCATGTCATTCTCTGCAAGGGTATCTGATGAGATCTGAGGAGATTTTCTACCCCATGTTCCACATATTCAGGTTCACTCCTGCATTTGTTTCGGAGCACAAGAACCAAAAAGTTAGTCAATATGATAGCATAATGAGAATATAGAATTATTATCATACACAAAGCATCATTTGAGAGATATTTAGAGTTATAAAAAATGAGTTTAGAATCAACAACTCTTACCTGATTTCAGAATTTTCTTTACAGTCCTCTAACCCTGCAAAATTTGGACAATTGTGCATAGAATGAAGCTTTAAAGATAAGATATAACATTCAATAAGCTGATAAAAGGCATGCAGTTTTATAACTCTCATGAATATCACTAGGCATAAACCTTCAACAAGTTAATTAACCTTTCTGAGCCATAGTTTCTTCATTTGAAAAACTGCAACAATACTATCTCTCATAGAGTGCCATTACAAGTAAGTGAGACACAACATATGTAGTTATTACAAAATAAACAAAATATGGTATTTATTATTATAAATATATTTTCTATTTTTTCAATTTACTCTAAGAATTATTAATTCAAATACTGCCATTCTAACCTAACTCATTGTAAAATCCCATCAAAGCCCCAAGTTTGTTCTGAGACCCTATAGGAACTGAGGGCAAAACTTTAGATATTTTTCTTATTGGGAAGGGAGTCTAAAAGCAAATACAATTCCTTTTTCAATAATAGACACTTTATATCTTAATTTTTACTCATTCAAAAAACTTATTTATTATCATTTATTGCATTCTAATGTTGGCAAAGAACTCGATTATTTCTCTAATGGAATTAACCTATAAATTTTCATACATCAAAAGCCTTAGTAAATACATATTAATCAGAATCTCACAAGAATTATGAATGAAAAATGTACAAATGAGTTCAACCAAGAAAGAAATGAATATAATTAGACCACTACTCAGTTTTGATTTTGGAGAACAAAGAAAGTAAACAGGTAATTTCATGACAAATGAGAATTTACTCATCTCCAAAATACAATGGCTCTTCTGTTGTAGACTCAAAAAAAGTAAAATATTAATTGAATTTTAATTACAATGGCCTTTCCAGTGGCCTTTTTAGGTCACATAATACTTGAGTTTTGCAATGCAATTGAACTGGGATTTGAAAAGGAGTGAAGTATATTTCAGTTTAAATCTGGTACCTTTAATAAGTTCATCCTTCACTGATAAGGAATTTATGCATATGAATATTATCTTTCTTATATCAAAAGCCATACTTACTGCCTTATTTAAACCACTTTAAATGGTTTATGGTATATGCCCAAAATTAAAAGCTGGAGGGGTCACTTAAAATTTTCAATCACTTTTGGCAGCTTGATTCTACTTGTTTACTAAACAATATTTACTATATTTCAATTCACATAGAATGATTTATTTGGGACAGTTAGAATCATTGGTTATAATGTAGAACTATCAATATCAAGACCAAAAGCAAATTCTCACTCACACACACATACACACAGATGCACACACATACACAAACACACGTGCACACACAGAGAGAAACATACATACAGGTATACAACTCTTTAGCTATATTATGTACGTTTATTGAGTATATATTACTCATCAATTAATTCAGCAAGCTCCATATCATGATGTCAGCCATGGATTATGTTCCACAAATAAAACCTTAAATAATATATAGTTGTCGCCCTTAGAGAACATACAGGTCAACCAGAGTAAAACAAGCAATTGCAATACTCAACAGACCACTTCCTATGTGGGTAACATTGTTCATGTATAGACAAATAATATAGAAGATTTAATGCCTATGTCTAGATATCCCTGGAAAATCTAGTTAATCTATAAGGCCTGCTTTCTATAAGCTTCTGGTCTTCACTAAATTTTAATTATAACACATTTTTCCAGATTTCTAGTTTGCTATAAGAATATACAGTTTTACATCATCCTAATACTTATTTTTCTAAAAATGGAGTATCATGATTATGCTTAAATGAATAAATATATACATAAATTACAAGTGAAAGAATTTAGACAGATTTTTCATGAAAGAATTTAGATTGAACCCAGGGCTTTATGCATGCTGAGCAAATGCTCTGCCATTGAGCTATATACCCATTAACTCATAACAATTGCTTTCTTGGTGATGAAAGTTGGGAGAATATCCACTTTGTACAACATAAATTTTTTGTCTTTGAATCTTTTAATGTACAAATATTTTCATGACCATAAAACAATAAGTATATTCACTTTTATTCCTAAAGGCCTCAAGATGTTTTCTAGCTATCATGTTTCTTTTCATTTGCTCCATAGCTAAACATATTTAAAGAATATTCTATATCACCTGTCAATTTCTCACCTCCCATTGCTTTTAGAAGTCAGGAAAGTCTGGATTTTCTTCCTAGTTACCCTCATGCTAAAGTAAGAACATCAAAGGGTATCTCATTTTTATTTTTTATGCAAAATCAAATGAATACTTGGCATGCTTTATCTTACTATCTCGTCTCTTGAGCCACTATACTCTATCATTTTATTTTTACTCTTACTATTATTTTTATATCTTCTTTTTTGCCTTGTTTTGTTTTACGACTGATTTTTAGAAATAGTGAAAATGTATATTGCTTACCCAACATACATTCGCTCTTTTTTTTTTAAAGCCTGTGTTGTCTGATACTAGCAGTATAGCCACTCCAAGTTTCTCATGGTGCTATTTATGGTAATATCTTTTGCGATCCTTTGACTTTTAATTTGTATGTATCATTGACTTTAAACTATCTTCTGTGCACAGAATATATTGGGATCATGTCTTTTAATATCCAAGCTGGTTATTCATCTTTTGATTGGCTTGTTCATTCCTCTCACTTTTAATGTAACTATTGATATGTTTAGATTTTCATCTTCCATTTTGCTTTTATATATATATATCTCCTGTTCCTCTCTTACTACCTTTTGTGTATCAAGTGGAAATTTTCTACTATAACATTTAATTACTTGATTAATTTTTAATTTTATTTTTGAAAGTATTTTCTTAATGATTGCTTTAGGGACCACACAATATACACCCTGACTTGTTACATCCTACTTTAGATTTTTACCAACCAAATAGCAATGAAATATAGATATCTTTTTCCCAGATGACTCTATCCCTTCCCTTTTTTGTGCTCATCTTAGTTACTTTTCTCATTCCTGAGACAAAATTCCTGACACCCAAAGTTAAGGGAGGAAAGGTTTATTTAGCTACAGTTTGTGGAGGTTTCAGTCCATAATTGTCTGGCTCCTAGGCAGGGTGGCATCACAGAGGAGAAACAGTTCATGGAGGGCAGAAGATAGCAAAGCAATAAGGGATTTTAGTAGCTTTTTTTCTGCTCCTTTCATGTTCTGTCTAGGCTACTGGGCTTAGGGTGGTGCCAAACCAATCAGTGGACTGATTTAATGATCACATACGCTTAATCCCAGCATCACACACTCTAGATTCAGCCACCTCTGAAAAAGCCCCACAAATGAACACATTAGGCTTTGGAGGGATGTCTAGACACAAGCCATAACAGTGTTATTTTTGTTATATATAACATTTCTCTGTGTACTGAGAATCAAAATAAGATGTTATATTTTTATTTTATACCCTTGTTTTGTTTTTTAGTACCGGGGAATCAAACTCGGGTCCTTGTGCTTGTGAGGCAGGTAGCAGAACCACTGAGCTAAATTCCCAGACCCTATATCCTTGTATTTTAATGAACCAGGGGGAGAGCAAGTATGTATTTATAGATTTTTATAGCAACCTTTTAACATTTCTGTCTTTCTGTGAATTTCTTGCCATTTGATATCTTTTCCTTACTTAATATACTTTTGTCTTACCTATCTCCTTTATGCTGTTATTAAGACACTACATTTCAGTATTGTAAGCCCAATAATACAATTTCCATGTATACATGTACACACACACACATGCATTTTATGCAATTTTTTAAAAAATCAAGTGAGAAGGTGAGTGCCGGTGGCACAGCTTCTCCAAGACAAAGTGCTCGGAGTCTGGAAATCAATAGACTGGGGACCAAAAAAAAAAAAAAAAAGAGTATAAAGGGCACACAAAAACCATAAGGGAACTAACTGTGGAGAAGAAGAAGATAGGATTCATTGCTACAGAAGAAATAGATTGCTGAAGTAAATCAGAGAACATGCAATTCAGCAGATTGATTTTGTACCTGCCCTATGGGGATTGCTGAAAACAACTTTGCTGCTATCTGAGAAATAGAGACTGGACCTGTATCCACAGAGTCTTGTACAGTTGGAGACAGCAGTGAAGGAGCAAGACAGTATTCCCCCATTGCCCCCCTAGGGACAATAGTTGGTAAGTGAGGAGAAATGGTTCCCACGGATAGGCAGCTGGCAAGCAGGGCCACAATTTTGTGTAGAGAGGCTTGTACTTGAACTCTGACAGCAGAACAGAACAGTTCCAAGGTTGTTTTGCTGCCCTGAGAGAATGAAGGGAAGACACTAGACTACCAGCAGTTGGTCAACAAATTGAGGGAAAATATGTTGAGAAGGAGGGATTGGGACCAGCCAAACTCCACTCCCAGGACCACCCAGGGTCACTAAGACTGGCCCTGACTACTGTTATGGATGAGCAAGTTAGAACAATAGAGATGCGCCACATTCTGTGCCAGATTTGAGCCTATTTATTAAGCCAGCAGCTGAGGGCAGCTAGTTCCTGGGAAGTTCTCTGGGCATTGAGAAGCCATTTGATTTCTTCTTTTAAACCATGTTTTCAGTTGGGGAGGGCTCAGGGGAGAGCAAGCAGAATCTTACAGAAACAGAACTATGCCAGGTTGGGGGGGGGGGGTACAAGGAAGTTTCACCCACACTAGGTGAGCTACAAAACACCTTGCAACTGCAGCAAGTTTTCCACCAAGCAGGATGTGGGGGTTTTGGATGCTTTGTCCGAGCACAGGTACAAAATGGTGTTGAGGCTCAAGATGGAGTTGGGTTGGCTATCAAAACTACAAAGGACTGGAGGTTCCCCGTATGCTGTGTAACCAGATACAAGTTGGCAAGGGGCCTTGACCAGCAGTGGGAAGAGGGCCATCGCCCCCTGCACTGGGAACATGGACACAAAACAGTAAGTAAATTACCCCAGTCATTGGTGGGACAAAGGCACCTTCCCTCCACAGCCAGAGTGTGAAAGCAATCAAAGGTGTGGGACAGACAGCCCAAGCAAGGTTCAAGAGGGACCAATTATGCACAGACTTCGGAATGGTCTCAGGCTGGCTCTGAGAGACATTTGGAAAGCTTCTGGCTGGGGAAGGGCCTCAGCTCACACCTCAAAAAGCCAGAAACAGCCCTGTGTCCAGCATTGATCTTATTACAGATCTGATGGGGGTGCACAATTCATGTATGGCCTCTGCCTCAGACACTAACACAGAACTAGACACTAGAGAAATTTTAGTATTTTTACTATCTTGCTTTTTTCCTTGTTTGCTTCATTCATTTTGCTTTTTTTGGTCTGGTTGGGTTTTGGCTTTTATGTTTGATTGGTTGTTTGTGGTTGTTTTTTAGGTTTTAGACATTTGTTCTTCTTTTGTTCTATTTGGCTTCTTTCTCTCTTTTCTCAACTATCTCTTTTGATTTTATATTTTCATGTGTGTCAACAAGGTCTGTCTTTCTGGTTAGCTTCAATATTCCTTTGCTTCTTCCTTCATGCTTTCTCTCCTGTCTTCCCCTCCAGGATCCCAAAGCTTGAGTGTTCATCCTTTGCCCTCCAGCCTTGCTTCTATTATATTTCTCTTCACTTATCTCTCTGTTTTGTCAACTATCCCTCTTAAATTTCCCTCCCACAGGATAAAATCACACTACTAAAGAGAAACTCATTGCATACAAGCTCCTGGTATACATTGGATTGTTATACAATGGTAGGGCTTGCTCAAATGCTTACAAGTACCAAACTAATAAGGACTACAGTTTGTTCGTCAGTTGCTAGGTTGTGTTAGATGCTACTGATACTGCAAATTGTACTACTTTATCCAGGATATTATATTCATTGCAATCAGTTGTTCTCTATTGTATGACAACACTGATTGTCTGGGGTTATGACCACTACCATAGTCCAGAACCAAAGGACTGGGTGCTGAGCTGAACAGACAGCAACCTGTCATCTTCAATAGACTGGGAAGGTAAGATCTTGGAATGAACACAAAGACCAAGAACCACCTACACCTAGAAGACATCTCTGAGCAACAGGCATTTCCTAGAGAAATCTCCATATTAGTGATAAAGCTCTCTACATTAAGAAATCTATAAGAAACAACTCAGAATACAAAATAGAATTTAAAAAGAGAAAATAATAGGCTGTAGAAGCAAAATGCAACCCCAGACATCCAGCCCACCCAGGACAAGTACAGGGAACAACGAGGTGGAGGAAATTGGAAGCAATCCACCTGAACTTGCTGAAATGATAGCTGCAGAAATACATAAACAGATAAAAGAGACCATAGGCAAAATAATATTTCAAATTAAAAAAAGAAATGACAATTGAGATGAAGGACATGCTCAATCAATCTAGAGTAGACATAGATAAAGAAATGAGCTTAGGAAAATGATGGAAACCATGAAAGCCTAACACAAGAAAAAATAGAATCCAAGAAACAGGTTCACACAGATATCCAAGAGACAAAAAAACTCCACTGAAGGTATAGGCAATCATTTAAACCAAGGCGAGGACAGAATTTCAGGTCTAGAAGACACAACTGTAGTTACCAACCATGAAAGAAAGATATATTAAAAAGAGCAAGACGTCATGAAAAATCAATCCAACAATTGCAAGATGATGCAAACAAAAACAATATAAGATTGACTGGAATCAATGAAAGAGCAGGATACAGTGCAAATACCATGAAAAAATGTTCACAGATGTAATGGCAGAAAACTTCCTGAATATGAAAAAAGAATTTGACATACAATTAAGTGAGGCATATAGAACTCCAAATACCCAAGACCAAAATAAATCTACAAGACATATAATAATCAAGATCCAAGAAATTCAGCACAAGAACAGACCATTAAAAGCTGTTAAAGAAAAGAAACAAATCACCTGTCAAGGAAAGCCCATCAGAATCACAACAGAGTTCTCAACACAAACCATTAAGGCAAAGAGAGTGTGGAATGAAATATTTCAAGCCCTAAAAGAAAATAAACTCCAACTCAGATTGAGGTACCCCACAAGACTATCTTTCAAAATCAATGGAAAAATGATACTTCCATGACAAAGAACTGAAGAAATTCACAACCAACAAATCAGCTCTACAAAGTGTTCTAATGGGCATTTTTGAAAGAGATCATGAAAACTACAATTCTAAGAACCAATAGAAAGAAGCAACCAGGCAGGGCAAACAATTAAACAGGGGGGAAAGACAAGGAACCAGCAGTAAAAAAATAATATGACAGGATAAACCAGTACATATGTTATAACAATCAATGTAAATGGTCTCCATTCACCAATCAAAAGAAACATCCTGGCAGAATGGACCAAGAAACAATATCCAACAATATTCTGTAAGTGAGAAACACATTTAACATTTTAGTCCTTATTTACACTTTCAGTTTCTCACACCAGAGAAACTATTCAGTATTTATACATGTATGTCCTATTTATTTCACTTAAGAGTATTGCCTCAGTGTGCATCCACTTAGCTATAAATGTCTCAAATTTCTCATTTTTTATGGCTGAGTAGTACTCCATTTTATAAAAAAAACCACATTTTCTTTTTCCAGTCTCCAGTTGATGAGCATTTGGGCTGTTTCCAAGGTTTAGCTATCACAAACTGTCCTGCTATGAACATGGGTGCATATATATCACTGTGGTATGACTCTTTTAATTCTTTGGGGAAGATCCCCAGCAGTGGAATAGCAGGGTCAAATGGAACTTCCAGTCCTAGTTCTTTGAGTTATCTCCATACTGATTTCCACAGTGGTTGCACCAGTCTACACTCCCACCAGCAGTGGAGCAGGGTTCTTCTTTCCCCACAGCACTGCCAGCATTTATTATTGGTTGATTTCATGATAGCAGCCATTCTTTCTGGAGTGAGGTATAATCTCAGTGTTGTTTTCATTTGCATCTCTCAAATGACCAGTGATGTTGAACATTTTACGTAATGGGAAATAGGAAGAAAAGGGGCAAAAGGGAAGGAAGTGGGAGGGCTAGGGGAAAGGAAAGAAGGAAATGGGATTAATATGAGAAAATGGAAAAATAGGAACAAAATCTTTGTAAATAGGGAGGAATGGAGGGGTTGAAGGGAGGGCTGGGCAAGGGTGAAAAATAAGAACCAAGAGAGATAACGTAAAGGTGCAAATTTCCAATGATGAATGTCATTATATTGTATACCTAAAATGTACCAATGATTAGAATGAATAATTGATAATGCAAAATAGGAAGAAAAGTTCCAAAGGGGTAGGGGTAGTGGGAGGGGCAGGGGAAAGGAAAGAAGGGAAAGGAAAAATGCTGAGAAATGGAAAAAATGGAAAGAAAGTCTTTGTAAATAGGGAAGGGTGGAGGGGGTGAAGGGAGGGCTAGGAATGGGGAAAAAATAAGAACCAAGATGCCTTATGTAAAGGTACAATTCCCAATGAGAAATGTAATTGTGTTGTATACCTACAATGTACCAATAAAAAGAATTTAACAAAAAAAAAAACCCAGAAACACATTTAACTCAAAAAGAAATTCATAGACTTAAAGTCAAAAGATGGAAACAATATTCCATTTGACAGGAAGCCAGAAAACAGCAGGGGTAGCTATTCTATTTACAGACAATGTGGACTTCAGGCCAAAACTGATCAAAAGGGACAAAGAAGGTCACTACATACTTACTAAGGGAAAACTACAAGAAGTAGAGATAACAATTATAAGTATATGTGTACCAAAAATCAGTGCATCAAACTATATAAAGCAAATATTAATGGACATGAGAAATCCTATAAGCATGAACACAATTGTAATGGGGAACCTTAATTACCCCACTATCACAAATAGACAGATCATCTAGACAAAAAATTAACACCAAAATATCAGAACTGAACCAAACTTGTGAACAAATGGATTTAGTAGAGGTCTACAAAGTTTTCCACCCCAAAACATCAGAATATACATTCTTCTCAGCTGCACATGATTGTTCTTCAACATAGATCACATACTAGCCCATAGAACATGCCTAAGCAAATGCAAGGAATTGAAATTATCTCATGCAGACCAGGGTGGTGGCACACACCTGTAATTTTGGCACTTAGGAGGCTGAGGCAGGAAGATTGTGGTGAGTTCAAGCCCAGACTGGGCTACATAATGAGTTCGAGGCCAGTCTGAAATACATAGTGAGACCCTGTCTCAAAACACAAAAAAATCCCCCAAAATTATCCCATGCATATTATCTGACTACTGTTCAATGAAAATGGAAATCAACAGTAAAAGAAATCACAAAAACTCCATAAACACATGGAAATTAAATAACACCCTTCTGAACAACCAATGGGTCACAGATGAAATTAAGGAAGAAATTAAACAGTATGTACAATTAAATGATAATTCTGACACAACATACCACAACTTATGGGGTGCAGTGAAAGCAGTCCTAAGAGGGAAAATTATAGTAGTGAACTCTCACATCGGGAAAATACAGTGAGTTCAAATAAACAGCCTAATGTTGAACTTCAAACTTGTAGAACAAGAAAAACAAGTCAAGGCCAAAGCTCAAAGGAGGAAGGAAATTACAAAGATCAGAGCAGAAATTAATGCAATGAAGCCTAAGAAAACAACATAAATAATTAATGAATCCAAGAGTTGGTTCTTTGAAAGATTAAATAAAATTGATAACCCTTAGCCAACTTTATCAAAGAAGGAGAGAAAAGATTTAAATTCATGCAATTAGGAATAAAAAGGACAAAATCACTGTGGATCCTGTGAAAATCCAGATCATCAATACCTACTTCAAGAGCCTTTACTCTAACAAGATTGAAAATAGAAGAAATGGACAGATATGTATGAATCACCAAAGGTGAATCAACAAGACAAAAATTCTATGTAACCAAATATCAGTCAGTGAAATTGAAAATGTAACTAAGAGGGCCAGGGATTTCGCTCAGTGGTTCCGGCACCTGCCTGGCAAATGCAAGGTCCCAAGTTTGATCCCTGGTACAAAAAAGAAAAAAAAAGAAAGAAAATGTAACTAAGAACCTACCAACGAAAAAAAGCCTAGGTCCTGATATATTCACTGCTGAATTTTACAAGAAATTTAGAGAAGATCTAATGCCAGTATTCATCAAACTCTTTAATGAAATTGAAAGGGAAGCAATACTCTCAAAGTTACTCCTGGAAGCAAGTATTAGCCTGATACCTAAACCAGAGAGGGAGCCAACCAAAAAAGAAAACTAGAGGCCAATCTCCCTGAAGTACATAGATGCAAAAATCATAAGATACTGGCATACAATGCAGCAAATTATCAAGAAGATTATACAGACCCAAGTAGGATTCATCTCACGGATGGAAGCATGGTTCAACATATGCAAATCAATAAATGTAATACACCATATCAACATATATAAGAACAAAAATCACATGATCATCTCAATAGACACAGAAAAAGCATTCTATAGCCATACCACCCTGAATGTGCCCAATCTCATCTGATCTCGGAAGCTAAGCAGGGACAGGCCTGGTTAGTACTTGGATGGGAGACACAGAAAAAGCATTAGACAAAGTCCAACACCCATTTATGATAAAAACCCTACAGAAAATTGGAGTAAATGCTCTTTATCTTAACCTAATAAAAGCTATCTCTGACAAACCAACAGCCAACATTATACTAAATGGTCAAAAACTGAGCTTTCACTCTAAAATCAGTAACAAGACAAGGATAACCACTGTCACCACTCCTATTCAATATAGTTCTAGAAACATTAGCTACAGCAATTAGACAAGAGAAAGAAAAGGAATAAAAATAGGACAGGAAGAAGTTATGCTATCATTATTTTCAGATGACATGATACTCTACATAGAAAATCCCCAAACTCCACCAAAAGATTTCTTTATTTAATAACCAAATTAAGACATACAGCTGGATACAAAGTCAACACTCAAAGATCAATAGCATTCTTGTACACACATAAAAAACTTAGAGAAAGAAATGAGGGAAACAACACCTTTCACAATAGCACTGAAATAAATGAAATACTTAGTAATCAATCTAACAAAGGAAGTAAAGGACCTATACATTGAAAATTACACACTCTAAAACAGATCAAAGTGGATATCAGAAAATGGAAAGATATTCCTTGCTCTTGGGTAAGAAGAACCAACATAGTGAAGATGACCATACATCTAAAATTATTATACAATTTTAACACAGTTCCAATCAAAATACCATTAGCATGCCCCACAGAAATAGAGAAAACATTCCTAAAATTCATTTGGAACCAGAAGCAACCTAGAATAACAAAAACAATTCTGGGCAGTAAAGGCAAGGCAGGAGGCATCACAATCCCTGACTTGAAATTATACTACAGAGCAAGTGTGATAAAAACAGGATGGTAACTGGAAAAAAAAAAACATACATGAGGATCAATGGAACAGACTAATAGAGATGGAAACAACTGCAAACACACTCAGCCACCTTATCTTTGACAAACAGGCCAAACATATTCACTGAGGAATGATAGCCTCTTTAATAAATGGTGCTGGAAAAACTGACTATCTACATGCCAAAGATTAAAATAAGACCCATGCCTCTCACCATGCACTAAACTAAAATCAAAATGGATCAAAGATGTAAATATTAAAATAAAAACACTAAATCTGCAGGAAGAGAGAATATGTAGAACTCTTGAGGACATAGGGGTAAGCAAAGACCATGAACAAAACCCAGACTGCACTGGAAATATTACAAAGAATCAATAACTAGGATCTCATCCTATTAAAAAGCTTTTGCCCAGCAAAAGAAATCATCAACAGAGTGAAGAAACAACCCACACAGTAGGAAAATATTTTAGTCAATAGTCCCTCAACTAGAGAACTAATATCTAGAACATACAAAGAACTGAAAAAGATTGAACCCCCAAATTTAAAGACCCAATCCAAAACTGGGCATCTGAAAAGAATAGACACTTCTCAGATGAAGAAGTACAAATGGCAGATAAATGTATGAAAAAGTGTTCAACATCACTGGTCATGTGAGAGATGCAAATTAAAACAATGCTGAGATTCCATCTCACCCCAGAAAGAATGGCTAATATCAAGAAATCAACCAACAACAAATGTTGGTGGAGCTGTGGGAATAAAGAAACCCCTCTCCACTGTTGATATGAGTGTAGACTGGTGCAACCACTATGGAAATCAGGGTGGATATACCTCAAAAAACTAGGATTAGAGGTCTCATTTGACCCAGCTATTCCCCTTCTGGGAATCTTTCTAAAAGAATTAAAAACATCATACCACAGCAATAACTGTGCACCCATGTTTATAGCAACAGTTTGTAATAGCTAACACTTAGAGACAACCCAAGCGCCCATGAATTCATAAATGGAAAAAAATGATTTTTTTTTATCCAATGGAGTACCACTCAGCCATAAAGAAAGATAAAATTGAGACATTTATAGCTTAATGGATGCACCTTGGGACCATACTCTTAAGTAAAATAAATTAGACACACATGTGTAAATATCACATTGTCTCTCTGGTGTGAGAAACTGAAAAGGTAAATAAGGACCAAAATGTATAATAGATAATGTGAAAAAGGTAGATATTATTGAAAAGGAAAGGGAAACTGGAAAGGTATGAGGGGGAAAAGAAGGAAATGAAAAGAATATAAACAAGAGAAGAAGGAAAAATGGAAACAAAGCTTTTGTAAATAAGGAGGGGAGGGGGCTTGAAGGGAGAGGAGGAGATTGGGAGAAAGAGAGGAATCAAGACATACCATGTACATGTACAAATTCCCTTTGATACATGTGATCATTATGTATATTTAAGTTGTACCAAAAATTAATTTAAAAAATGAAATAAGGTGAGAAGAAATGAGAAAAATGTGCAATTATGTTTATAATTATCTACTTAATGACCTTTATTTTCACTCACAATTTTTTTCTTGTGAATGCAGATTACTCTGTAACACTTGTTTTCAGACAGAGGAACTTCAATATTTCTCAGAAGACAGATCCATAAGGAACAATTTGTCTCACATTTTCTTTGTCTGGGAATGCCTTTTTTTGAAGAGTAGTTTTGCTGGCTAAAAGATTCTTAACAGCTTTTTTTTTTTTTTTTTTTTTTTGCTTTTCACTTTAAATACTTTGGATATATCATTATTGCACTGCTTTCTGGTCTCTATTGCTTACAGGAAGTCAGGTCTTAATCTTATTGGAGTTCTTTTGTATGTTCTAAATTGTTTTTCTTATTCTTTTAAGATTTCTCTTTTCAAATTTTATATTACAATATATGAGTGTGATTCTTTTTTCACTTATTCTACTTTGATTTTCTTAGATGAGCACATTAATATTTTCCAACAAATTTGGACAGTTTTCAACCATTATGTCTTCGGCCCATTTTCCTCCTCTCCGTTTAGAACTACCGTGATGTATATATGGTGTGCTTCAAGGGTCCCACATTTCTCTAAGGCTCTGTTCATTTTTCTTCATTCCTTTTCCTCCCTAGCCCCTACATAGTTAATTATCTATTGATCCACTTTCAAGGTCCCAGATTCTTTCTTTGACCAGATCAAATCTACTGTTGAGTCTTGTTACTGAGTTTTTGTTTTGATTATAGCACTTTAAAACTTCAAAATTTCTATTTATTTTTAATAACATATTTTGTTGATATCTCATATTTCATGAGATTATAATTATGTACTTATTTAGTTCTTTAGGCATGTTTTCTTTCAGTTCTTTGAACACATTTGTAAAGGCTGATTTGAAGTCTTTGTTAAGTTCAACATCTAAGCCCTTTAAAAAAATTTGTATTGCCTGCTTTCTTTTTAAGTACATGTCTTTTTTTTTAAGACATTCTTTGTAATGTCTCCTAATGTTTTATTAAATGTGGGTAATTTAGATAATACTATTTTGCAGCAAGTCTACATATTGATTATTCCCCGGCTATTATAAATTTTAACCTTATAAACATTTTGCCAAATAATAAGCATTAATGAGTAATTCAGTTTATACATTTCAAAAATCATCTCATTTGCTGCCCTATTCTTAGATACAGCACAGTGTCAAACGTAACAGGAACTCAATGCTAGTTGTGAATAAACAATTTTTTTGTAAGGGATAAAAAGTGGACTAGGCTCTGATGCAGTTACCTATGTGGCAGCAAACAGAACCAGAGCATCTTAGTGGGATTCCCATGAAGAAATCTAATTGATTTCTTGCTATGGCCTTCACCCCATTATGTGATTTCAACACAGTAACTATTTACAGCTATTGTCCCATAAGATACTTTTCTATTCAAATCCCCCAATGGCTTCCCATCACACCGAGAATAAAAGACTCCTGTTGCCTCTCTCTTCGCTCTTCTCTCTGCTTTCACCATGCTGGTGGCTCCTTTCACTCACTCCACAGTGGGTTCTGTCTTCGTGGAATGTTTTTCCTTATTAGATTCATATGGTTCACTCTCTCACTTCTCTCTAATTGTACCTCAAATATCACCATATCACTAATATTTCTTATCCCCCCTTCCTACTTTTATTCCTTAGTATCTATCACTATGTAATATATTACATAACTTGCTTTTCTACCTTCCTTTTTTTTCTTTCTCCTCCACTAGACTGTGAGTTCTGTGAAAATAGTTTGCTTTTTCTGATCCTGCTGTGTTTTCTGTTCATGGAAGAGTACCTGGCACATAGCCAACACTCCAAAAATAAGTGCAAAATTTATGAATAAATAAACACCGTTAATAAATAATACTTCATTCATTCAACTAGTTTTTACTGAGGACTGTTTGCCAGAAACTCTTTTAAGGCATTCAAGACACATTGGAAACCTAAACAAATGAAATTTGTTCTTTATATAGCTGTAGCAATCCACTAACAAGAAAAGGTAATTTTTGATATTTAAAAATACCATGAAGAAACTAATGGAAAGATAAAAGGGTAAAATATATGGGGCAATAAACACTAGTGGCAGAAAAAAAATTAGTCCAAGAAAGACCCACCTCTCTGTGGAGGTATGATGATGATGATGATTGATGCTGATAATGATGAGGAAGACAGTGATCAAAGTAGTAGCCAAAGAGTAAATAGAAAGCTACTTGGCACTAAATGCAGTTTTGTACAATTTCCTCTACATATTGCTGATTCCCCAGAACAAGTTGTCTCTTGAATCAAATTTGTTAACTGTTTAAATGAAAGATTGTATAAAAAATGTGAGGATAACACCATTTGAACTGTTCCTGGTTCTGTTACATTTTGTTGTTTTCCAAATTACTTGTTTACTGTTTTAAAAACACCATTTACACTTTCTAGGGTGAGTCATGATGTGTTTAAATAAGGCCATAAGCATCACAATTTCTTAATGAACAGAAAATTTCATAATTCTCAAGGGAAGTAAACAATAAATTCTTATTTTAGTGAAGATTTTGACCTAAAGTAAATTGGACAGTTCTGATTTCTTTTAAGCAATCAATTCAAATTTACAGCAGGAGATCAACCAAAGACATTCCAAGTAATGATTTTCCTTGACATTAATGTTAGTCTTTCATCTGGTTGCTAGTTCTGTCCCCACCCTCACCATCCCCTTACCCCAACAAAAACAGTCATCAGTGTACAAGTCCTTTCCGATACAACCCTGACACTTCTAGGCGGAGAGCAGAATATATATCTGAAGAAAACAAACCTTTCATTTGCTTCAAAAAACTCATAATTTTCAATTCTAAGTCATATTACATGTCATGTTATCCAACAATATTTTAAAAACCTATTTGATTCTTCTTCCTAAATCTTTTTATATTCAATGACTCCAATCACCTGTTTTCTCTTTGATTATACCCAAAATATATCCAATGTGAATTTTTTTAACCAATAATTCCATTTCATAAAGCCCAAAAATTTGTATGAATGAAAACCAGTTTAGAAAGATATGGGGGAAAAAAATCTACACCAGGTAACACTGGAGGATGCAGGCTACATTTGCCACTGGAGAAATGTTCTCTCACATCTAAATTCTGGCATATTTATTTTTAACCGTTTTATGTTGTATCCTGTATAAATATTACACAATTATCTACTTTTCTATTGTGTAAATATAAGCTGCTCTCAATAATTTACTACAAATAATGTTGGAATAAGCATCTAAATACATATCCTTTACTGAACATTTGTATAAATCATTGTTAATAACTAGATATGGAATTCCCACATCATATAATTGCCCATGTCTAGATTTACTAGGTAATACCAAATTACTCACCAATATATTGTGCCAATTACTTTTCTCAACATATCTGTATGACAATTTCCATTTCCTTACATACCTATCAATAATTGATATTATCAGATATTTGGCAGTCAGACTGGCAGAAGTCTCACTTTCTAAATTTGTTAGAATAATTTATTCAGATTTACTTATTACATTTTAATGCATACTTACTAACAAAAATAATTCTTTTCATATATATATTGTCTTCCAGAATTTTCTTTCTCATGACTTTGGTGTTCATATTTTAAACAATTTTGTCTTGAATTTTTACCATATATTAATATACAGAATTTTTTATCTCTTCATAATCTGCATATTAACTCTTAGAAATTGACAAAATCTTTCTCATGATTTACTCATGTTTGTGGTTTATTGCTTCTATTTTTGAGGTATCTATCATGTGACAAATTTACTGTAGTCAAATTTATGAAGCATTTTACTTTTTAGCTTTTGTATCTGGTTCAATAAATCCTTGATCCTGAGGTCAAAGAGTTATTTTTCAATCATTTTCTTATTAAAGTTTAACTTCTTATACTAAGATTTTCTAACTACCTGGAATTTATTTTGTTCTAGTATTCTACTTTTGTTTGGTTCCATATAGATGACCAATTGCCCCTGTATCATTTATTGAATAGTTTATCCTTTTCTATTTACTTATAATGGCATCTATGATGATGCCAAGTTTCTATGGGTCTGTTTCAAGGTGAGTGATTCTATTACACTGATCCGTCTCTTCTGATATCAATAATATTTTGTCTTCAATTTTAAATTGTTACATTAAAGCTAACATCAGTCTTGGCAGTCTTCATTGCTTTTCTTCAAATTTTTCTCATATTTTATTCTCATATATAAAGAATATAAGCTCTGGCCAATTTTAATAAAAACCTTATTGAGAGTTTAATTATAGCATTAACAAATATATATTCTGATGGGACAGGGACTTTTTTACACTAATCTCTCTCTCTTTTTTTAATTAAAGGAAGGAGGAAAAAAGAGAAGATAGACAACTATTCTGGAAGAGTAGGGAACATCAGAAAGTGAATATCTATGATTTTCTTTTCCTTCAGCTCCTTTTTATTTAGGGCTAGTGATTCTGCCCATCCCACACGTAGGCATCTGGAAGTTGTCACCATCTGATAGGCCCTCTGGCTTTCTTTGATCCTATCCTGGGTACCTATGTCTACATTTTTTCTGGCTGTTTGATTTCTCCCTGTTCTATTGTAATGGATAGGTGTGGGAAGGAAGGAGCCCCACAGAAGGGCAGCTTAGATTTAGAAATTAAGTAAAGGAATTATGTATCTAGTGAAGTGGTATAGTGATGCTAAAGTGAGAATGTACATATAAGTATATAAGTAGTATATATGTATAGGTGTGGTGTCTTTTATACATTAAATAAGAGTCCTTGAGTGGCTATTCCTTGTCTCCTTTCATAAATGTCTCCTTCCTCTCTTTCATAAATGTATAGTTTGGTTTTTTATATCCCTTAAAAATATTAAACTCTAAACTTTTGAAATATTAAAAGTTAATTTATAATTTTATTAAAAGTATTTATCTCATTTATTAGAAGTATTTATCTAATTCCTAGAGTTTTTCTTGTTATTGCAAAAATATCTGTAATTTTAAAAAAATCTGTAATTTCCATTACATTTTATAATTGATAAATCTGCTTTCTGGGAACATTAATTAATTTGTGTATTGATGTTATAACTTGCTGAATTCTTTTTTGTAATAGTTACCTATGAATTTCCTTGGATTCTCCCATCAGACAGTCTTCAAGTGGTGGTCATTTTACCTATTTTTAAAATCTCCTATTTACTTTCCTTATTTGTTGTCCACAGTTCATAAATATGATGAGTAGCAGGGATGAGGGCAGTAGGCTTCCATGGGTTCCATATTTTACAGATAATGCTTCTATTGCTCCAACAGGAGAGCCTTAAACACAATGATTAAAATTATATGCTCTAGGGCCAAGTGGGTTTGAATTTAAGCTCTGTCATTTGAAAGTTGTGTGACTGGGGTCAGATTTTATTTAACCCCTCTGTTTCTGTTTTGACATTGGTAAAATGAAAGTAATAATAACAGTTATGTCATAAAGTGCCAAGGGAATTTCATGAATGTGTGTATGAATACAGATGTGTATGTGTACATAAATATTTATATGTGTGTGTGCACTTGTGCATATAACATTTATTCTTTATAATTATATGATAATGATAAATTATATGTTTATTTCAACCTTGATAGACTCTATGCTTGAAGAAATTTCTTTTTTATTTGTACTCTTTCTAATTTTTTTCATAGTTGAGGGTTGAATTTCATCAAATGTTTTTCTTCATCTAATGAAATGAGTACATGCTTTTTGTTATTGATATTTTAAAATGCTAGATTATATGAATAGATTTTTGCCACTACCATCTTTACATTCCTGGGCTGGCAATAATGTAACCTAGACATGACATTTTGTTATTGTTGGTATACTGTATTTTTAAATTTTTTAGACATTTTATTGGGATAAAATTGATATTCAAAAATCTACGTATGCTTAGTTTATACAATTTGATTACATAGTTTTATATACATTTCTCATTACTTTATTCTTTTAGAAGGCAAAGATACCTTTGAAATGTGATTATTCTTGATAAGTACATTACAAAGATGAAGTTACCTCTGTCCAGAAAAAGACACTGAGAGATTAAACCTTCATACTTGAATCCTGCCCTTTAGCAATGGTTTCTAGTGGGACTTGGGACAAACTGTTTAATCTTTCTGTACCTCACTTTAATAATGTTGACTTACTAGGATGTCCTGAAGATCAAGTAATGTTGAATTTAGAAACACAGGGTAACTATAAGGATAAATGTAAAAGTTAAAAATGAATGACTCTTCTTGACCAGAGAGGAAAGTTTGGGTCTTGATTAATTCATGTGGCTATCTACCCACATACCATTCTCAAGGGATTCTTTTTGTAAGAAAAAGATTGTTCATTAAATTTAGAGCAACAGAAAGTCACCTTGCAAGGTGAAATTAAATCTGTTCTGATTTCAAACTATCCACATTTCAGTCATTGTATTAATGAAAATAGCAGCATAAAACAATATTTCTGCTTTTAGGCATTGCATTTTCACACTTTTTTATTTCCTGAAGTAGCTATAAGAATTTTCAGAATTTATCATACTACTAAGTCATAATGTATTACAGTTCCCAAAGCCACAGTCAGACTCTTTGTTTAGAGTAACTAGGCTGTCTCCTGTGTCTGAATCCTGTGGATATTATATCATTTGGGTAGAAAAACAGGTCATTGTAATTCATTCCACATCTTAATTTACATGGCTTAAAACTGTTTCAGCTTTCAAGAGTATACAAATTGGACCATTAAGATCCTGCCCAGAGCCAGGGATTTAACTCAGTGGTTCTGCCACCTGCCTTGAAAGCACAAGTACAAAAAAAAAAAAAAAGATCCTGCCCAGATAATGGAAGATATAAGTCATATTCACTTGTTATTTCATTTTATGAGGAGTTTGTTCACTGTTGCTTTATTTTGTCCCCTGGTTGAGCATTGTTTTTGCATTACAACCAGGAGGTTAATTTTTATTTGCTAATTTATTCAATTATATTATGGGAAGATTTCTCTTTTAAGGACCTTAAACCCAAGATATTAAGGAGAAAATGGTAAATCTAACTGACTTTGCATCCTCCCAATCATGAGAAGAGAAATGGCTGTACTGTTTATCCTTTGAAGTGATAAGGCAATGCCACACTGAGCTGTCCACTCACAAGCATAGAAAGGATTTCTCAAATCCCAGATGTTTTTTTACTGGGTTCCATTTTATGGAGCTTCTGTGTTACCCATTAAATACTAATAAAGGCAGACTCTAGATCCTCTGCTCATTTCTGGCTTTCCTTTAGAACTTGTAATTAATTAAGTTCTAGAGGAGATGTATGGCTTGGCATTCTAATCTTCATGTACAGGAGATAAGCAAGTATGGACCTCTATCTGGACTCAGGGTTTCCTTTAAGAGCAATCTGAGTTGGGGTAGAAAACCAGCCTATCCTCATTCCTTCAGGCTATAAGTTTTGGACTCTTCATCTTACACATCTCCTAACCCTAAACTTGAGATGACTGGGAGACTTACTTCCTTATACTTTTGAAATTCTATGAACAGAGAATTGAAGGCATCTTTCATGCCTTTCATCACCTAAGGTTATTGTAAATAGCTCCAGAATTTAATTATTTCAATAAAGAGTGGTTACACTTTCTTTTCAGTAATGCTTATCTGTATTGCCTATTGCAAGACCCCTTTGGTGCCTGGAATTTCCTCTTCTTTTCTTTAAATGCATGATAAACATTTTAAAATCAGAGACCTAATAACCATTACTAAACAGACACTAGAGTGACTGTTAAATTGTAGTGTACTTAAACATAGGGATGCTTGTTTAAAACATAGAGTTCCTGACTTGATCCAGGAAAGACTAATAACAGGTGAATCTCAACAGGTGACAGCACCAAGGTAGCTGTCATCTGGTCCTTCCCTCTTTGTTCCAATTTTTGTATTTGTGTTGCTGAAGTGAGCACAGTCCTTCCCTCTTTGTACTGTGTCTTAGTTAATTTTCTCATTGATGGTACCAAATATCTGACACCCACAAGTTAAAGAAGGAAAGGTTTATTTGGGTTCACAATTTGTAGAGGTTTCAGTTCATAATCAGCTGGCTCCAAGAAAGGGTGGCATGGCAGAGGGGGATCACAAAAGAAAAACAGTCCATAGCAGAGAAGGCAGAAAGCAGTGAGCTGCAAGCAGCAGCAGCAGCAGCCTGGCTTCCCTTTTTCTCTTTATATTCCATCTTGACTACATGCCTATTGATTGGTACCACTCACATCCACAGTGGGGCTTCCATTATCCACATCCAGAACTATGGTAAACACATTTAGTTATCACACACCTTTAATGCCAGTATCACATATCCTAGACCCAGTCACCTGTGAAAAGCCCCACCTATGAGCACCTGAGTCTTTGGGGGGATATTAGATACAAACTATAAGATTCTGCCCCTTGGTCCACAAAAGACTCATTTGCATCCCTTTCTGCATCCCATCTGTAAGAGTTGCCAAAATCCTATGAGTTTCACCATTGCTCAAAAGTCCAAAACAAAAGTCTCTTCTGAGATTTAAGGCAAACTCTTAGTTGAGAGTCTCTATACAAGTGAAAAGAAAATGAAACATACAGTGACACCTCAGTTCATGAACTCAATTCTCTCCATGATTCTAGTCACAAACCGAACTGGACAAGAACCATATCAAATTTCCCCCTAAGGACAACACTGAACCTAACCACTGAATTTGTTTCAGTTCTTGTCCAACTTGGTTTGCACCAGAATTATAGAATCAAGTTCATGAACTGAAATATCATTGTACAGTGGCACAAGACAAACATTCCCATTCCAAAAGTACAAATGTGGAATAGAAAGGAATGAGACCAAAGCAAGTCCACAATGTAGCAGAGCAAACATGAAGTCTTGTAGTTACATATCCAGATTCAGTGTAATTTGTGGCAAGATGTGAACTCCAAAGGGCTTGGGTTGCTCTACCCCTACTGCACTATATGTGGTTATAGCTCTCACAGCCTCTCTTGGGCTGACTTTGCTCATTCCTTGCAACTTTCCTTAGATGATACACATTCCTGGCTTCTTCAACCTTCTCAGGTCACCATAGTACCTTCAGCTTCATACTCAGCTTTACACACTGCCCTTCCAGGGGCATGCTGTCTGGCCTCCCAAGCCTTCTGAAATCTATGTAGAATGCTTCTTGACACCACAACTCTTGCATTCCACATATGTCTGAAACCAGCACCACATGGATCATGCCAAGGTCTGCCACTAGCTGGAGCAGTAGCCAGGCTTCCTTCTGTCTTAGCTATAGGGGTTAAGTGCCTTCATTGCTGAGCACTATGAACTCAATTCAAAGGAAAAATTCTTTACGCTGCCACCATTCCGGAACATGGTGTTCTAGGGTTCTCTTCTCAAAGCCAAGTCTTTAACCTTTGCAATTTTGAGGCTGTAAATGGTGGAGTCCTGTAAGTTCTTGTGATGTCCTCAGGCCATTTTTTCTATTGTCCTATTTCTTCTCAGAAACCAGGTTCTTCTTGGCTTCATCTTTGCAGTCCACAACTTTATTGGAGCTTTCTCTTTGACCAAACCCCAAGCATTTTTAAATAACTCAGCTGGGATATTTGCTATTGATATTTTTATTTTATTGGTACATTTTAGGTATGCAATATAATGACATTCATTATTAGAAATTTGCACCTTTACATAATCACTCTTGGTTCTTAATTTTCCCCCATCCCATACCCTCCTTTCCACCCCTCCATCCCTCCATATTTACAAAGACTTTGTTTCCTTTTCTTCATTTTCTCATATTAATTCCATTCCCTTCATTCCTTTTCCCTACCCCTCCCACTTCCCCTTCCCCTTTACCCCTTTTCTTCCTATTTCATATTATCTATTATACCTTTTAGTCCTTATTTACACTTTCAGTTTCTCACACTAGAGAAGCTATTCAGTTTTTATGTCTGTCCTATTTACTTCACTTAAGAGTATCGTCTCAATGTGCATCCATGTTTCTAATTTCTCATTTTTTAATGGCTGAGCACAACTCCATTTTATAAAAAAAAATACATTTTCTTTATCCAGTCTTCAGTTGATGGGCATTTGGGCTGCTTCCAAGGTTTAGCTATTACAAATTGTGCTGCTATGAACATGGGTACACATATATTACTGTGGTATGATTCTTTTAATTCTTTGGAGAAGATATCCAGCAGGGGAATAGCTGGGTCAAATGGGACTTCCATTCCTAGTTCTTTGAGGTATCTCCATATTTATTTCCACAGTGGTTGCACCAGTCTACACTCCCACCAGCAGTAGAGCAGGGTTCCTCTTTCCCCACAGCCCTGCCAGTATTTGTTATTGGTTGATTTCATGATAGCACCTGTTCTTTCCAGAGTGAGGTGGAATCTCAGCATTGTTTTCATTTGCATCTCTCAAATGATCAGTGATGTTGAACACTTTTTCATGTATTTATTTGCTATTTCTACTTCTTTGTCTGAGAAATGTCTGTTCATTTCAGATGCCCATTTTTGGACTGGGTCTTTAAATTTGAGAGGTCTGATTTTTTTTTTTAAGTTCTTTATAGAGTCTAGGTAATAGACCTTTGCCTGAGGGACAGCTGGTAAAAATTTTTTCCACATTGTGGGTTGTCTCTTCACACTGCTGGTGGTTTCTCTTGCTGTGCAGAAGCTTTTTAGTAAGAAGAGATCCCACTTGTTGATTGTTTGTGCTAGTTCATGGGCAACTGAGGTTTTGTTCACAAAATCTTTTCCTACACCAATGTCTTCAAGAGTTCTTCCTAAACTCTCTTCCAGCCAGTTTAGTGTTTCTGTTTTAATATTTAGATCTTTAATCCATTTAGATTTTAGGTTAGTGCATGGTGAGAGATATAGGTCTAATTTTAGTCTTTGACAAGTTGAAACCCAATTTTTCCAGCACCATTTATTAAAAAGGCTATCTTTCCTTCAGTGAGGGTATTTGGTTCCTTTGTCAAAGATGAGGTGGCTGAGTGTGTCTGGAGTTGTTTCTGCATCTTCTAATCTGTTCCACTAGTACTCAGGTCTGTTTCTTTGCCAGTACCATGATGTTTTTATCACAGCAACTTTGTAGTATAGTTTCAAGTTTGGGAATGTGATATCCCCTGCCATGTCTCTGTTTCCTAGAATTTTTTTTGCTATTCTGGGTCACTTCTGGTTCCAAAAGAATTTTTGGATTGTTTTCTCAAGGATTTTGGAGTATGCTGCTGGAATCTCAATTGGGATTGCATTGAATCTATATAGCAGTTTTGGAATTATGGCCATTTTCACTATTTTAATTCTTGCTAACCAGGAGCAAGGGATGTCTTTCCATTTCCTGATACCATTTCCAATCTCTTTTCAGAGTGATATAGTTTTCAGAGAAGAGGTCTTTGATCTCTTTTATTAGGTTGATTCCTAGGTATTTCAGTTTCTTAGATGCTATTGTGAAAGTAATTATTTTCCCTCTTTCTCTCTCAGTAAGTCTATTGCTTGTGTAGAGGAAAGCTATTGATTTTTGAGTGTTGACCTTGTATCCAGCCACTTTACTGAATTTGGCTATTAAGTCTAGAAGACTTTTGGTGAAATTCTTGGGATCTTCTATATAGAGTATCATATCATCTGCAAATAATGACAATTTGACTTTTTCATTTCTTCTTTTTATTCCTTTTATTTCTTTCTCTTGTCTAATTACTGTGGCTTATGTTTCCAAAACTATATTGAACAAGAGTGATGAAAGTGGACATACTTGTCTTGTTCCTGATTTTAGTGTGAAGGATTTCAGTTTTGACCATATAGTATGATATTGGCTGTTGGTTTTTCATAAATGTCTTTTATCAGATTGAGATAGAGACCATCTATTCCAATTTTTTGTAGGATTTTATCATAAATACGTGTTGGATTTTGTCTAATTGTTTTTCTGCATCTATTGAGATGACCATATGTTTTTTTGTCCTTGGTTCTATTGTTATAGTGTGTTATGTTGACTGATTCGTGTATGTTGAAGCATCCTTGCATCCCTGGGATGAACCCCACTTGCTCAGGGTGTATGATCTTCTTGATGATCTTCTGCATTCTATTTGCCAGTATCTTATTAAGGATTGTTGCATCTATGTTCATTAGTGAGATTGGCCTATAGTTCTCTTTTTTGGTTGGGACTTTCTCTGCTTTGGGGATCGAGGTGATGCTTGCTTACAGGAATGAATTTGGGAGTATTGCTTCCCTTTCAACTTCATTGAAGAGTTTAAATAGTAGTCGCAGTAGTTCCTCTTTAAATGTGTTGTAGAATTCAGCAGTGAAGCCATCAGGACCCGGGCATTTCCTAGTTGGTAAGTTTTTAATTACTTTTTTAGTTTCATTTATTGACATTGAGTTGTTTAGAATTTTTAGTTCTTCTTCGTTCAACTTTGGTAATTCATATATATCCAGGAATCTGTCCATTTCTTCTGTGTTTTCCATCTTATTGGTGTATAGGTTCTCAAAGTAGGTATTGATGGTCCTCTGGATTTCTGCTGGGTCTATTGTAATTTCATCCTTTTCATTCCTAATTGCATGGATTTGAGCATTTTTCTTTCATTTTTCTGATAAGGTTGACTAAGGGTTTGTCAATTTTATTTTTTCGAAGAACCAACTCTTGACTTCATTGATTTTTTTTATTGTTCTCTTACTCTCCATTGCATTGATTTCTCCTCTGATCTTTATAATTTCCTCCCTTTTATGAGCTTTGAGTTTGTCCTGCTTTTCTTTTTCTAGAAGCTTGAGGTTCAGTATCAGGTTGTTTAATTGGGCTTGCTCTGTTTTCCTAATATGAGTATACACTGCTATGAATTTCTCTCGTAACACTGCTTTCATTGTGCCCCATAGATCCTGATATGTTGTATTGTCATTTTCATTTATTTGAAGCAACTGTCTGTTTTTTTTAATTTCCTCTGTGACTCATTGGTTATTCAGAAGTGTGTTGTTCAATTTCCATGTGTTTATGAAATTCTTGTGGTTTCTTCTGCTATTTATCTCTAATTTCATTGCACTATGGTCTGATAATATACAGGGGATAATGTCAATTCCTTTGCACTTACTTAAACATGTTCTATGAGTGAGTATGTGGTCTATTTTGGAGAACGACCTGTGTGCAGCTGAAAAGAATGTGTATTCTGATTTTGTGGAGTGGAACACTCTGTAAACATCTGTTAAGTTCATTTTTTCAAGAGTTTGAATGAGTTCTAGTATTTCATTGCTTGTTTTTTGTTTAGTTGATCTATCTATTCGTGACAGTGGGGTATTGAGGTCCCCCACTACTATTATATTAGTGCTCATTTTATGTGGTGTTAGTATTTGTTTTATATAGTTGGGCACACTTGTGTTTGGTGCCTAGATATTAATGATTGTCATCTCTTCCTCTTGGATTGTTCCCTTTACAAGCATGTAGTGTCCTTCTTTGTCTCTCTTAATCAGTGTTGGTTTGAAATCCACTTGATCTGCAAAGAGGATAGCTAGTCCTGCTTTTTTTCAGGTTCCCATCACAGTATTGTTTTCCACCCTTTAACTTTCAGTCTATGATTTTCTTTTTTTAATTGTCTTTCTTGTGTGAAACATATTGTTAGATCTTGCTTCTTGACTCATTCAGCCAGTCTATTTCTTTTGATTGGTGAATTGAGACCATTAACATTGATGGTTACAACTGATATGAACTGACATTATTTTCATGACTTTTTCTTTTTGTTTGATTCTCCCCCTTTGCTTTTAATTTGTTGTCATACCTGGTGGATTCATTCTACTGGGCTTTCTGGGGTTGTGATCCTCATTGTCTTTTCCTAGGATTTTGTGTAAAATTTTTTGGAGTGCTGGTTTGGTATTCATGAAGTTCCTAAGGTGCTCTTTGTCATGAAAGTATCTTATTTCTCCATCCATTTTGAAAGATAGTTTTGCAGGGTACATCAGTAAGGGTTGGAGGCTGTTTTCCTTTAGAGCTTGGAATACATCACTCCAAGCTCTTCTTGCCTTGAGGGTTTGTGATGAGAAGTGTGCTATGATTCTGATTGCCTTTCCTTTGTATGAGATTTGTTTCTTTTCTCTAGCTGCTTTTAGAGCTTTGTTCTTTTGTTGAGTTTCCGGAATCTTAATCATTATATGCCTATGTGTAGATTTTTTTTTGATCAAGGCTAGTTGGAGTCCTATATGCCTCACTTATCTGTTTGTCAAGCTCTTTTCCCCTGCTTGGGAAGTTTTCTGCCATCACTTCTGTGAACAGTTTTTTAATGTCATCTACACTCTCTCCTGTTTCTTTGTTGACTCCAATCAGTCTTATGTTATTCTTCTTTGCATCGTCTAGCAGCAGCTGGATTGATTTCTTGTAGTCCCTTACAATTTTAAAGAAATTTTTCTTTTCCTGGTCACTAAATGCAATTTTATCTTCTATATCTGAAATTCTCTCCTCATATTGGCTCATTCTGCTTCATAGAATTTCAGTGGAGTTTTTAATCTCCTGGAAATCTGTTTGCATCTCTTTTATGGATTCCATTTGTTTCCTGTGTTGGGATTCCATCATGTTCCTCAACTCCTGTAGCTTTTTATCTGTGTCTGCTCTAGATTAATTAATCATGTCTTGCACTATAGGTACAATCTCTGCTGTTATATGAGAAATTATTTCTGATTTCATTTTTTCCAGATCCTCTTTTGTTGCTAGTTCAGGCAGTCCAGGTGGTTGAGTATAAGAGTGTTCCATCTCATTTTCCTTTGGGGTTGCTGTAGGTGATCTGGAAGTCTGGTTCTGAGGCTTTTTCACCTGTCTTTGTATTTCGATGGTGGGGGGATTTTGCTGGCACCTGGGAAGCTCACCTCTTCTATGCTGGGAGTAGTTGTAGGTTGGCCCGGAAGCCTCGTCGTCTGCACTAGGAGCTGTAGCATGTTGACCCAGAAGCTTTTTCTGTGCTGGGAGCTGTGGTAGATTGGCCCAGAAGTCTCCTACTCTGCTTGCTCTTGATTTTTGATACAGATTTGGCTAAATGCACACAACAGTAGCTATGTCATCACCTCAACACTAGACTGCCTAGAAATTTCTTCCACCAGATGAATTAGTCTGCTGCCCTTGCCCTTAATCTCAGTCTCAGGCAAAGTCTCTGGACAAGTGCAAAATGCAGACAAATTGTCTGCCGATGCATAACATACATCATCTTGAGTCCAACAGCCAATGCATTCCTTGTTCCTAACTGAAACTTCCTGAGCCTGGTCTTTACTAGCAGCGCTTCTATCATTATTCTGGTCTTCTGAGCTCTGACCAGAATTTCCCATCAAGTTCAGTTTACAGCAATCCAGGACTACTACTTCAGCTGGCATTTCTAAATCTTTCCAAACTCTTCCCACAAGCCGGTTCAAAAGGTTTCTGAACCACATGGCCAGGTAACTTCACAGCAACAACTTTACTTCTCTGGCACCAAAATCTATCTTAGCTAATTTTTCTTGTTCCTGGGACAAAATATGCAACACCCACAAGTTAAATGAGGAAAGGTTTATTTTGGTTCACAGTTCGTAGATGTTTCAGTCCATAGTTGACTGGGTCCAAGGCAGGGTGTCATGGGAGTGGGGCATCACAGAGGCAAAAAAGCCTATGTCAGAGCACGAAGGAGGCAGTGAGCAGCAACGAGCAGCAGCAAGGCTGCCTTCCCTTTCTCCCTTTATACAGGCATGCTGATCTGATTTCAAGAGACAAAGTCTGTCATTCTGCTTCTTTGAATCAGGCCTATCTATCATTCTTTTGACCAACAGAAAACAGAAGAAATTACACTATGGTTTTGAGCTGGCAGCTTTTACCTGATTTTCTTGGAATTCACACCTTGTAAGAAGTTTATCTGCCATCGAGACGTCTAACTATACTGAGACTGCCATGCTGTAAGGAACCCCAAGCTGACTATCAAGGAGGTGCTATATAGGAAGCACACCTATGCAGCCCCAGCCAGTCCAGCCACCCCAGTGTGGAGGTCAGATATGTGACTGAAAAAGGCTTCAAATAACTTCACCTGTAGCCACCATTAAATGAATTGCATAAGATACCATAAGTGAGAATCTCTTAACAGCACCCCTATGAGCCTCCAGAAAGCTAAGACATGATAATAAAAGAAACACTTTTTCTAAGGCACTAGATTTTGGGCATATCTTTTAGTGAGTAGATTCTTATTCAGGTTTCAACTCACCACATTTTGAAAAAACTATTATTAGGTTATCAGTCAATGCTAAAGCATTTAAAGTTTCCAGGCTGTGAATAACTTAATATTTTTGTCAGGCTCTTTTGTTTAATGTACCAGAACACCTACATAGTCTTAATGTCTCCATGTTATTTTCTATTCATTGCCTAACATCTTATTATGTCCTGGTTCTTGGTTTCACCGTTAAAAGATTTTTGGTAGCACATAGCCTCCATGATTGGATGCCAGCTGGATTATCTGTTCAATATGAGCCCGGTCCTCTATTTTGTTCTGAAAAAGAAAGCAGATAATAGCTGATGTTCAGTCTAAATATTGTTACAATAGACTTATTTTTTTCTTCCAAGAGAGACACTAGTTTTGAAAGGCAAGCCATGCCCATAAACACTGACCTGATGACACTTAAGGCCTTCCTTTCCTAAAGTTTCACATGAAAACTTCTATGGAATCATCACTCTATTGAACTCTTACAATGCATATGATTTTCTGTCTTTCTGAATATCCATCCTTGAACAATGCATGCCATCAAATTATAGGCCAATGTCAGAGTGGCATCCTACTTTGCTTGTGACTTACAATGATATTCCAAAAATGAGTTCAGCATCACCCAAGTCATTAGGCAGATGGCAATTCTCTTTCAATTCTAGAGTAGGAGTTTACTTAGAAAGCATACAGGCTCTCCTTCAGAACTGATAACATCCCAGGATGAGCTATGCTAACATATCCTAGATAGAGACCTTCCCACTTTCTTTAAGAATCTCCTTTCTCTTATGCATGACCTATCAATTAAAAGAAACAAAAACCCCAGAGCTAATATAGCAATGTATACATAAGAATTTATTTATAAATTTCAAATAAAATCCATACACATTAATACAACTTTAAAATGGATGAGATTACAAGTGAATGGAAATTGTAATAATTTTCATTTCATACCCCCAGGAGATCATTTTACACATTTTTCATGGAGGTCAATAGTACATTCAGGGGAAAGAGGCTCACCTACTGCCCTACCTTCAATCTGTTTATATTGCAGCCCCATGCTGCTCTCAAAGCCATCCTAATTTTTTCATCCTTCATCAGATTCCCCTATTGCCAACACTACCATAATCACTTTTTATTATAAAAAATTTCAAGAGTATACAATAAACTCCTATCTACCACCATCTACTTTAAAGAATTATCAAAGTGGTCCAACTTTTTCATATAAATGATCTTTTTTATAACCCATCCATCTCTCCTTGATATATTATTTCAAGCCATTACATAGCTTCATTCACAATATTTATTTTGTATTTATAAGAAATGAAGACTTTTAAAACATAACCATAATGCTTCTATCACATGCACAAAAATAATTAATAAATTCCGTAATACACTGAAATATACAGTCAGTGTTTAAATGTTTCCAATGGTTTCTTATATTTTTAAATTTTGAAAATCAGGATGCAAATAAAGTCTATATATTTTAATTGGTTGATAAGTCTCTTAAATATATTTTTTAAAATCTACAGCCCTCTTTCTTGTTTTGTTTTAATCCTTTCATGTTTTCCATAGTTCATATTTAGGTGATTGAATTCCTATGGTATTTTAAAAACTTTTTTTCTTTACTCCCTATATGTTCTAAAAATGATAATTAAATCTATAGATTTGATCAGATTCAATTGTTTTGTTTTCATTTTTTCAGTCGCCCAAATTTGAATTCACTAACAGTTCATGTATTAATTATCTATTGCCACATTAGAAATTACCATAAATTTCGTGGCTTAAAATGATCACCTCTAATATTTTACAGTGTCTGTGGGTCAGGAGTCCATCATAATTTTCTGAGTCCTTTGCTTAAGTTATCTCACAAGGTTATATAGTCATGGTGCTGGCCTTAAGATGCTTACCTCAACTGAAAAGGATCTGCTTTCAAGCTTACTTAGTTTACCAGAAGAAATCAGTTCCTTGCAGTTGCAAGATTAAAGACAAGTGTTTTGCTGGTTTTTGAATGGAGTCCCACCCTGAGCTTCTAAACCTGTTCAAAGTTCTTTGTCACATGAGTCTCTGAACTTAGGCAACTCTCAACATGGCAATTTGCTTCTTTAAACTCAGCAAGGGAGAAAGATTTTGATAAGCAGGTGTTACAATCTTAAATTCAAAATCACATACTCATAATCAGTTAAGTCCTGTAAATCTTGTCATATTCTATTTTTGTTTTGTTTTGTTTTGGTACAGGGGATTGAACTCAGGACCTTGTGCTTTCAAGGCAGGTGGTGGCACCACTGAGCTAAATCCTGGCCCAGTCATATTCTATTAATTAGAAGCAAATAAAGATGGACAACACAGAAGAAATGGAAAGATTCCTAGATACACATGAATTACCAAAGTTGAACGAAGAAGACTTAAAACTTCTGAACAATCCAATATCAACCAATGAAATTGAAAATGTAATTAAAAACTTATCAATTAAGAAAAGCCTGGGCCCTGATGGCTTCACTGCTGAATTGTACAAGACATTAGGGAGGAACTGCTGTCACCACTGTTTAAACACTTCAGTGAAATTGAAAGGGAGCAATACTCCCAAATTCATTCCTGGAAGCAAGCATCACCTTGATCCCCAAAGCAGAGAAAGACCCAACTGAAAAAGAGAACTACAGAGCAATCTCACTAATGAACATAGATGCAAAAATCCTTAATAAGATACTGGCAAACAGAATGCACAAGATCATCAAGAAGATCATACACCCTGATCAAGTGGGATTCATCCCAGGGATGCAGGGATGGTTCAATATATGAAAATCAATCAATGTACTACACTGTATCAATAGAGCCAAGGACAAAAACCATATGATTATCTCCATAGATGCATAAAAAGCATTTGACAAAATCCAACATGCACTTATGATAAAAACCCTACAAAAAATTGGAATAGATGGTCTCTACCTCAAACTGATAGAAGCTATCTATGAAAAACCAACAGCCAATATCATACTAAATGGTCAAAAACTGAAATCCTTCACACTCAAATCAGGAACAAAACAAGGATGTCCACTATCACCACTCTTGTTCAATATAGTTCTGGAAACATTAGCCACAGCAATTAGACAAGAGAAAGAAATAAAAAGAATAAAGATAGGAAATGAAGAAGTTAAATTGTCATTATTTGCAGATGACATGATACTCTATATAGAAGACCCCAAGAACTCCACCAAAAGTCTTCTAGACTTAATAACCAAATTCAGTCAAGTAGCTGGTTACAAGGTCAACCCACAAAAATCAATAGCTTTCCTCTACATGAATGACAGACTCACTGAGAGAGAAATAGGGCAAATAATTCCTTTCACAATAGCATCCAAAAAACTGAAATACCTAGGAATCAACCTAACAAAAGAAATCAAAGAACTCTTCTCTGAAAACTATGGCACTCTGAAAAGAGAGATTGAAGATGATATCAGAAAATGGACAGATATCCCCTGCTCCTGGGTAGGAAGGATTAATATAGTGAAAATGGCCATACTTCCAAAACTGCTATATAGATTTAATGCAATTCCAATTGAGATCCCAGCAGCTCACTTCATAGACCTTGAGAAAACAATCCAAAAATTCATTTGGAACAAGAAGAGACCCAGAATAGCAAAAGCAATTCTAGGTAACAGAGACATGGCAGGGGGTATCACAATCCCCAACCTAAAACTCTACTACAAAGTTATTGTGATAAAAACAGCATGGTACTGGCAAAGAAACAGACCTGAGGACCAGTGGAACAGATTAGAAGATGCAGAAACAATGCCAGACACACTCAGCCATCTCATCTTCGATAAAGGAGCCAAACAGCCTCACTGGAGGAAAGATAGCCTCTTTAATAAACGGTGCTGGAAAAATTGGGCTTCAACTTGCCAAAGATTAAAACTAGACCTATATCTCTCACCATGCACTAAACTAAAATCAAAATGGATTAAAGATCTAAATATTAAAATAGAAACTCTGAACCAGTTGGAACAGAGGCTAGGTAGAACCCTTGAAGACATCGGTGGAGGAAAAGATTTTATAAACAAAACCTCAGTTGCCTGTGAACTAGCACAAACAATCAACAAATGGGACCTCTTCTTATTCAAAGGCTTCTGCACAGCAAGAGAAACCACCAGCAGTGTGAAGAGACAACCCACAATGTCGGAAAAAATCTTCACCTGCTCTTCCTCAGACAAAGGTCTACTCTCTCGAATCTATAAAGAACTTAAAAAGATCAGACCTCCCAAATTTAAAGACTCAATCCGGAAATGGGCATCTGAAATGAACAGACATTTCTCAGACAAAGAAGTAGAAATAGCAAATAAATACAGGAAAAAGTGTTCAACATCACTGGTCATTCGAGAGATGCAAATGAAAACAATGCTGAGATTCCACTTCACTCCAGAAAGAATGGCTGCCATCATGAAATCAACCAATAACAAATGCTGGTGGGGATGTGGGGAAAAGGAACCCTGCTCCACTGCTGGTGGGAGTGTAGACTGGTGCAACCACTGTGGAAATCAGTATGGAGATACCTCAAAGAACTAGAACTGGAAGTCCCATTTGACCCCGCTATTCCACTGCTGGATATCTTCCCCAAAGAATTAAAAGAATCATACCACAGTGATATATGTTCACCCATGTTCATAGCAGCAGAGTTTGTGGTAGCTAAAACTTGGAAACAGCCCAAATGCCCATCAACTGGAGACTGGATCAAGAAAATGTGGGGTTTTTTAATATAAAATATAGTACTACTCAGCCATAAAAATGAGAAATTAGAGACATTTATAGCTAAGTGGATGCACATTGAGGCAATACTCCTAAGTGAAACGAATAGGACACACATGTATAAATACTGAATAGTTTCTCTGGTGTGAGAAACTGAAAGTGTAAATAAGGACTAAATGTATAATAGGTCATGTGAAATAGGAAGAAAGGGGGCAAAGGGGAAGGAAGTGGGAGGGGTGGGGGAAAGGAAAGAAGGGAATGGAATTAATATGAGAAAATGGAAAAATAGGAACAAAATCTTTGTAAATAGGGAGGAGTGGAGGGGTTGAAGGGAGGGCTGGGCAAGGGTGAAAAATAAGAACCAAGAGAGATTATGTAAAGGTGCAAATTTCCAATGATGAATGTCATTATATTGTATACCTAAAAGGTACCAATGATTAGAATGAATTATCGATAATGCAAAATAGGAAGAAAAGGTCCAAAGGGGTAGGGGTAGTGGGAGGGACAGGGCAAAGGAAAGAAGGGAAAGAAAAAATGCTGAGAAATGGAAAAAATGGAAAGAAAGTCTTTGTAAATAGGGAAGGGTGGAGGGGGTGAAGGGAGGGCTAGGAATGGGGAAAAAATAAGAACCAAGATGCATTATGTAAAGGTACAATTCCCAGTGAGAAATGTAATGTGTTGTATACCTACAATGTACCCATAAAAGACTTTAACAACAGAAAAAAAAGAAGCAAATCATGGGTCACTTGAGGGAGAGGACTGTCTATGGTCATGAACATCATTACAGCAATGGTGGTGAACCTACAGCACCCATGCCACAGTGGGCTGTTTATATCACTGATAGGTCTAAAATGTTTGTCATCACTGCCCTATTGTCTGCCCACCACAATTTGATAATACTGAAGGGGAATATGGCATAGCACAGAGGAGCTTGCGACTTTCATTTGGTATGGATTATTACATGTCCCATACCTCTGGGCAGTCTTGCCATTAGGAACATTTCACTGTCCACTTACCCTATCTTCGATAGATTTTGTGCTGTCTACTCTCTTAGCCTCATCTCCTCTTCCTGGACTATTGTAAAAGGCTTGATTAACAATGAATTTAGTTCCAATCTTTCGTTTTTCTGACAGTCCCTAAGGACTATTATTTATCCAACTAAATGGCTTAGCGAAAAGTTTTGTCAAAAAAACCTATATTTCTTTGTCTTCCTGTACATGACCAACATAGTTATTCTGTTTATCACAGTATTCGGCACCATTTGATATGCTTTTAGAAGATGAGGAATGAAGAATGTGACAGACAGGTAACTGCAGTATAAAATCTTGCCTGTGCACATTTAGAGTGGAAATTTCATTTTCTTTTGCATCCCAGTTAAAGTTCTTGAGGATTCCAAAATGTTCTGTACATAAGGGCAAGCATTAGTCTAATTAAACCAAAATTACTTTGTTGATAACAACAATGGGTTTTTACACTGTTCAGTCATCCTGTCCATCTGCTGTAATCAAACAGGTACTTTACAGAATAAGATAAACAAATAAGGAAATTGTGGCTCATTGACAAGTTTAAATTCTTAGTCCTAGATATGCAGAAAAAAAGCTGTTTAGTAGGTAGTATCTTCAATGAAGCAATTCTCAAACTTTAGTGAGCACCAGAATCCTCTAGAGAGCTTGTTAAATTTAGGTTACTGAGTGCCACCCACAGATTTCAGCACCAGTATCTGTTAATGCCACTCATAGTTTCTTCATCAATAAGTCTGCAGTGATGCCCACAAATCTTCACTTTTACAATTTGCCAATTGATACTAATGCTGCTTGTTTGGAGACCACACCTTGAGAAACAGCTCTAAATTTTGGCCCCAAATATGGCACAACACAACTACATGGAGCAAAATAAAGTGGAGCACCATGCTTGTGAATTAGAGAGGTGATACAACTTTACCAATATCCCCACCTGGCAGAGGAGAAGGCCAAAATCTCAATAGTCATGCATTGTATTACCAAAGCGGGAAACAGAACCTTAACATTCCAAAGAAAGGCATGTAACAACATCAAGAGGAGAATAAAAGGTGTATAACTCAAGAAATCTGGAGCTGTGAAGAACTGAGATATTAATAAATTAAATATGACCAAGGTTCAGAGGGCTCAATATACAGTAGTACTGTGAGAAAAGTAGATTGTGACATTATAATCAGTCATTAGTAGTAACAATTTTTTAAATTAGAGAGCAATCATTGAGATGTCTTTTAGAACTTTTATATATTTCCCTACTCAGATTCATGCATTATTACCATTGAAGCTTAACTTGTTTCTAGTATTTGCAGGAAATTTTGCATTTGTCTTTCTTAAATATTTGGTTGTAAGCATTATATTTTTTATTATTTTATATGTTTATTTGTTGTTTTATAAATAAGTATAACTTTTATATTATTTATAAGATTGTAAGAAAGTAAATAGCATAGTTTTAGGAAATAAATAATCCTATATAAAATAATAAAAAACCAAATTTAATATAAAATATTTCTTTACTAAATATGTCCCATATAATTTTACTAGTATTTTGAAAATTAAAACATTATTCCAGAAATAACAACACTCTTTTTAAGGTATTCCATTTGAGGACATGTCTACACTTATGGTTTTACTAAAGCCTAAAGATGGAAACAAAATAGGGCACAGCAACATCACTTTAGGCATAGTCTAAAAAATTTTTTAAATCTTATTACTGAATTATAACAGTGATTTTTCCCCCTAATCAATATGATTTAGATATGTGTCCTCCAAAGTTTCATGTGCTGAAATTGTGGTAATGTTGAGGTGGTAGGACTTTTTAAAAGTGAGGCTTAGTAGGAAGTAGTTGGAATCACTCCCCTCAGAAGGAATTGCTGTAGTTGTCTTAACTCTGATTAGTTACAAGAATAGTTTTTTATAGGTACATTTTAGGTATACAATACAATGACATTCATTATTGGGAATTTGTACCTTTACATCATATATCTTGGTTCTTATTTTTCCCCCATTCCCCTGACCTCCCTTGAACCCCTCTATCCCTCCCTATTCACAAAGACTTTGTTCCATTTTTCCTTTTGTCATATTTTTCCTTTCCCTTCTTTCCTTTCCCTGACCCCTCCCAGTTCCCCTTCCCCTTTAGACCCTTTCTTCCTAATTCACATTATCTATTATACATTTTTATCCTTATTTATACTTTCAGTTTCTCACACCAGAGAAACTATTAAGTATTTACACATGTGTCCTATTTATTTCACTTAAAGTGTATGCCCTCAATGTGCATCCATTTAGCTACAAAAAGGTACAAGCCTGGCCCCTGAGTCTCTGGCTTCCTGTCTTTCCCTAGGATCTGATTTTGCATGTGTTCCCACAATGATGCCATCCATCATAATGAGACATAGCTAGGTCCTCACTTGAGGCAGGTAGAAGCTGACCTCCAGAATGGTGAGCCTAGATAAACCTATTTCTTTACAGGTAACTAAGCCTCATATATTTTGTTATAGCCACATAAAATTAACTAAGACACCAATGTATCTAGTTGTTAATTCATCAGTGTAAACATTGTGATAGTTGGGAAAAAAAACAATGAATCAGAAAAGTGGAAGTACATTTCCCTTAAATATTTACTTTAAATCTAGCCATCCCAGGCATCTTTAGATACAATAATGATCTTCCCTAGAAAAGAAGTCACAGATGATTCTAACATAATTTTCTAGGAATACTTGGCCTTCACTCCTTTCTCTGATGACATCTGTTGTTATGTCATCTATATTCCAGGGATAGTTTTTTCTTCTCTCTGTACACATGTGATTTCAGTATGTGTTAAGCCAAACCATACAAACATCATATTTGACAATTTTTGTCCCTTGACAACAATTTCATACAGCACAAAATAGTAATTATTAGGCAGTATTACATATTGTGTATATTTACAAATTCATTTAATTTCTTTGGATTTAAACTCTTACAAGAGAGACATTTGAAACATATTTGAATTTTAAAATAAACTTATTCATTCTTTTTAGCATTCTGTGATTTGGGTAGGCCTAGAATATAACTGGGAATTGGGTAGGCTACCCAAATGCTTTTACTTCTTCAATTATAAAAGAGATTATTCTACATAAATAGGGAAGGGTGGAAGGGGTGAAGAGTGCACAGGTAATGAGGAAAAAAAAATAAGAACCAAGATACATCATGTACAGGTACAAGCACCCAATGATAAATGTAATGGTATTGTATACCTAAAATGTACCAATAAAAGAATTTAAGGGAAAAAAAAGAGAGATTATTTAAAGTAATTATTGAATGAACAGCCAATTGCCGAAGGAACCTAAATCATAAATTTCATACACAGGTAGAAAACTAAAATCCTACTAAAACTTCAAATCAAACTTTGCAATAATCTTTAAAAATATAAGACAGATTCAATTTTAACATCTTGTCTGAGTCAACACATAAGAGAAATCTTGACAATAAATTTAGGAAACAGAAGCCACATTCTTTCATTCATTTTTTCCCAACTATTCATCCAGTTAACATTTGTTGAGTTCCTACCTTATGCCTGCCACTGTCCAATAAACCGAATTTATTTTCATGGAAAAAAGAGAGACATCCCCTTCTGTCTCTGATTTCACATTCTGTTCCAACCATATTGCTCTTAGAGAGGGTAAAAATGGTCTAATTACCCACACAAATGTCCACTAAATGATCTATTGACTATATATGCTAAATATGTTACAGATTATTTTATATACTTTGATTTTAAAATTTAATTGTATGTTTTTCTTTACCCACTAAATGTTTTTTTATTTAATTTTCTTACCTAATTGCACTGGCTAGAACCTTTAGTAAAATGTTGAATGGAAGGGGCAAGGGCAGCCATCTCTGTCCCGTTTTTCCTTTCAAATTGCTTCATTGTAGTATGATGGACGTGCAAGAAGTTGTCCATATTTAATGTATATAACTTGAATAATTGGTGAATACATATGTACTTATAGAATTATCACCTCCTCCAAGGCCATAGACATGTCAATCAGGCTTCCAAAGTTTCCTCCTACCTTCTTTATTATTACATTGTGTATATGCAGTAAGAACACAACATAAGATCTATACACTTGGCAGATTTTAGATTTGCAATGCGACATAGCTAGCAATAGGCACTGTGCTAGTCAGTTTTCTGTCAATTTAGCAAAATATCCAAGGTAATCAACTTATAAATAGAAAAGGCAGTTATGTCTGACAGTTCTCCAGATTTCAGTCTAGTATCTATTAGCTTTATCATTTTGGGCTTGTGCCAAGGCAGCATATCATGGTGGGAGCATGTGGAGGAGCAAAACTACTTACTTACCTCATGGCCAAGGAGCAAAAGAGTGTAAGGATGAGGCTTAGGGTACCTCAGTCCCCTTCAAGGACATGCCCCAACAACCCTCAAACTCCCATGAGTGCCACCTTGAGGAACGAGTCTTTAACACATGGGAGGCTGAGAGACGTTCAAGACCTAAAGTAGAGCAGGCACTGTGCTGTATCCTAGATCTCCAGAACTCAGCTACCTTGTATCTGAAACATTTTACTCTTTCACTAGTACTTCCCCATTTCTTTCTCCCAGGCTGTAGCTGAGTTATAAGAAGCATAATGAACTTGCTAATGATACACTTTTATACAATCTGGATTCTGTAATTTGGCATACATTAAATTATTTTTGGAACTAAAATTTCTTAATAATAATATGTTATTTCCAGTGCAATTCAACATATTGTATATCCTGTCTCACATATGTTTAAAGAACTCTTGATATTCCCAGCTCCTATGGTTAAAGGAAATTGATTCTCTGACTCAGTGATTCTCAACCAGGGACAATTTTACCATCCTCCTTCTTCCCTCACCATTGATACCTAGGGACATTTGGAAATGGCTATAAATGTATTTGTTTATCAATATTGGCACCTGGTGGTTAAAGGTCAGGAACTGATGCTGTTAAACATTGCTACAATGTACAGTGCAGCAAAGTCAGGCTCACCTCCAGCTTCTGCCCTCCATACCCTAAATAAAAAATTTTCCTGCCCAATTATCAATGGTACTGAGGATGAAAAACCCTCCTCTAATATATCCTAATCCCATCTTACTTTTCCTGTTTGTACACATCAATTGTTTGTTTGTTTCTTTCTTTGAGACAGGTCTTGCTGTGTAGGTCAGGTTGGTCTTGAACTCACTAGGTAGCCCAGGCTGACTTCAAACCCACAGAGATTCTCCTGCCTCTGCCTCCCAAGTGCTGGGATCACAAGTGTGCACCACCACACCCAGCAGTACACATGACTTTTAGAAGTTTAACTCTATTGGTTTATCTAACTATCCCATTATTTATATTATTTTTTAAAAAACATTATTAATACACCATGGGAGATACAGTATAAAGATACATAAAATAGGATACCTAGTCTCTAATTTGCATCTAATTTCAAGATCTTGCCTTACATCTCACTGGTGAGTTGTTTGACTTCCTGAGAAAGAATAACCAATTTGCACATTCCCTGGACAATGACACCAGGACACCTTTTCTGCATTGTGCTCATCATGCCAGTTTGCTCCACTGCAAGCTTTTCACAGCGGAAGTCTGATTCTAAAATCTTTGGAAGACAAAAATGCAGTTCTATTGTTCAAATTGCATCCAAGGCAGAACTGTGTGGGGGTAAGAAGGACAGGAAAATACGACCTTTTGTAATCATAAAGTGGGGGAAATGTTGGCTTAATAACAGGTTACAAAATAGATTTCTTAATCTAAAAACGATAAAATCCACTGAATAAGGACAAGCTGATAACTCAGATAATGAACAAATAATGTGATATTTATTCACTTTGTATATCCTGGGCAGATCTAACAAGCAACCCTTTTTGTGTCCAGTTAGTCACACTTACACTTAGCACACCATTCTCCCTTACTTGCTCCAGAAAAGATGAAATCCAATTAAGAAGAAAAGACATCAGAATTGTGTGATGCTCTATGTGAGTGATGTTATAGGAGTGGTCTTTGACTGCATTTGCCTGAAAACATATACAGACTCAATAAAGCCTAATAGTTACTGCAGTTTTTCTGTTATCAGTTACTACTGTACATACACTACACACATGTGTATACACAGTGCATGGAAACATGTGCATATAGATGTCTCGATGTGTGTGTACACTACAGTTTGAATGTGTTCCCAAAGGCCAAAATGTTAAAGGCTTAGGCACTGAGAGGGTACTATTGGGAGGTCCTGCAGACTTTTAGGAGGTGGGAAATCCTTAGGTCATTAGAGGAGTGGTCTAAAAGGGGACTGAGGGATCCCAGTCTCAACCACTCTCTGCTCTGCTTTGAGATATGAACAGTTTGCTCCAACAGGAACTCCCTGCCATTGCCTTCCACCACCTTCATTAGAACTGAGCCAATGAGGGTGCCATGGCTTTGAACCTCCAAAATCATGAGCTAAAATCAACCTCTCTTCCTAAGTAGCCTTATATATTTTGCTGTAATAATACAAATCTAATGCAGTGCACAAATAGATACACACATACACACACAGACATATACACACACTTTATTATCTAGAAATACCAATGTAAAGACAAGCTTCCCTGCCTGTCTTTTCTTTAAAAAGCTGATAAAGTGATTCACGGTAAAGCAGTATGCTATTTGCTCTTATCTTCAATTTTCCTGATGATTCACCTAGAATATGGCTATCTATCTGGAAACAGCTAAAATTAACAGAACAATTTAGAAAACCCACTGAGCTAAAGTTGCATGGTGCAGACTAAAAGAAGACAGGAAGATGGGTGACTCAGGGGATTCTTAATGGAATTTTAAACCTTTCATGCTCATGCTCCCTCAATTTGTGGATGAGGCACTGTTTTTGTGGATACCATCAAAGTGCTTTTTGGACAACTCATTAATTCAAACTGGGGAAGGCAGAGAGCAGCTGTGGTGTTTCAAGACAGAGTCAGGACTGGAAGGCAAATATCTAGCTCAGGATTTCTGGTATTTAAAAACTTGTTTTCTAGGGACATTATAGTGACGTGGGGGTTGGTTCAGCAATTACTGCCCCTTCACCCACCCTTGAGCCTATTCCAGTGTTAGACAAGCTCCTAACCTAAGACAGCCCCAGGGCCTGAAGGAGAACTTGAAAATCCACTGGTCTAAGATGAGTCAGGGGTATACCAAAAACAACCCTGTGATTTCTTCCACTGCACATGCATCCCCTTGGAATACCACTCACACTCACACATAAGAATCTCTCAGGCTGGGAACTAACCTGAGTGGGAGCCATCATTTCTATGAGCTCCCCACTGTCATAGTCTTTGTTGGAACATAGTACCTGACACCTGCAACTTAAATTAGGAAAGGTTTATTTTGGCTCCCATTTTAGAAGTTTCAGTCCATGTTTATTCAGCATGCTCAAATACAGAAAACAGCATGATGGAACGGCCTGCCAAGAAGAAAAGCTGCTCTCATCATGGTGGCCAGGAAGCAGAGAGTGAAGGGGGAACTGGAAAGGGAGATACAACTTACAGGGTAATACCCCAGTGACCCACCTTTTTAACCAGACCCCTCCTCCTAATCTCACATATAGCTACAGCATCCCCATGATTCAATCACCTTTCAGAATCCCTGCCTATGAGTGCAAGTGGCTCTTGGAGGACATCTAGATATAAACTATAATACCCACTCTTGAAGACTCCTCTATTTCTCATCCCAGCACATCTATGGTGACAAGATCTGGTGCAGGTCCATCATGGGAACACCCGGGACAGAGACAAGGGGTGCTTTTCCTAAAAGGGACAGTTATAAGACCCAATGCCAAGTTTCCCCCAAATCCATACTCACTCTACTCTTTCCAGAATCTCCAAGAAAAGTGGGTGGTAGATGGGGACTTAGTAAAAATAATGTTTCCAATTTAGTCTTCTTAATATGGGGCCACATTTTCCTGTAATTCATAAATTCATAAACCATAACTCTCAAGTGTGTCCTGCAGCTAAGGAGACCATGACAGAACAGCTTCTTGAGAGGTCTTTGAGAACTTATTGCCCCATGTGGTCAGTCCCACTACCCAAGAGTCAAACAGATAGGAGAGATACAAAGAAAAGAGAGCAAGAGAAGGTTGCATTTATCATCACATCTCACAGCACTTCTGAGGGGATTGATAATGGTCTTCTTCTTTAGATGAACCAGCCAAGGAAGAAAACTCAATCAAAGATGGCTCCCAGATGAACAAGGGAACAATGAACTCCAGCCAAAAAAAAAAATCAAGTTAGATAGACCAAAAATTAATCATTTAATCTTGTAATGGCAACTATGGCAAGAACAAATTTAATGGCATGAGTAGTAAAGATTACTTGGAATAGCTTTACAAGAAATCAGTTGGAAATGATAAATATTTTTGAGTAGTTCTGCTGATGGGAGGATCAAAGACTCCTGGTTAGAGTAGGTGAATAATAAGTGAGGCCAAGGGAAGATTTTTTAAGTGGGGGAAACAATACATTTGTATGTTAGTTAGTAAGAATGATCTAATGAAGAGTCTGCCCTTCAGACTAAAAAAACCTATTGGAGCAATGGGTTTGGACAGAAAAGATAAGAAAATCCAGCATACAGGAAGAAATTGCTTTCAAAAGAATGCTGAGTGCCAGCTTTGCTTGTTGCCTCCATTGCTGCTTACCTAGCCCAGGTCATAATGGTCTCATACCTAGAAGACTGAAATGGTAATTAACTAGTCCCCTCTCTTCTACCCTTTACCCAAAGATGAACTATCTTTAACCAAGCACTCAGAATGAGCCTTTAAAAACATGTCAGATCTGGTCACCCTGTGCTCCAAATTCTGCAATGGATCCCTTCATTCAGTAAAGGTCAAAGTCCTTGCAAGGGCACACAAGGTCCTGTCAGGTAACATGGTTCTCCATTTTGTCTCTGACCTTTCCTCCCCTTCCTTTCCTGTCCCTTCCCTTCCCTTCCCTTCCCTTCCCTTCCTTTTCCTTCCCTTTACTTCTTCCTCTCCCTCTTCCTCTTCTTCCCCTTCCCCCTCCCACTCCTCCCTCTCTTTCTTTCTCTTTTGCTTATCTAGATCTCTTGGCATTTATTAGAACTACTAGGCATCATTTGCCACAGGACCTTTGCTCTAGCATTAGCCTCTACCTGGGACACTCATGATCCAGATATCCCCATATTCAACTTCCTCTCTCTCCTTAAGTTTTTGTTCATATCTTACTTTGTCAAAGTGACCTTTCTTTACTACTTATTTGAAATTGCAAACTATTCCCACCTTCTCATTCCTTTACTGTCCTCTGCTTTTTCTTTCTTTGCAGACATTTAGTACCTTTTGAAGACAATGTGATTGACTATGTTCTTGTTTCTTGTGTGTTGCTTCTCACCACCAGTTAGAATGTGACTCCCTTGAGAGTCAGGTTCATTGGTGAATCTCGAGCTTCTTAGAACAGTACCTGGCAAGTAGTAGGCATAGATATTTATTAGATGAATCAGTATATTCAGCTAGTAAGCTCTCTAAAGATTTATGAATGAAATGTCAGACTCCTTATTTGTGCCAGGTAAATACATTAAAATCTGTAAATCTCATCAGAGATGTGCCTGCTAAGCTACAATAAATGTTTTTCAAAGCTAAAGAAAGTGAATGGTATTTATTTATATGCAACTCCTTAGTATTCAGTGCAAGTCACATTAAACAAATATTCGAAATGACCTTTATATGTGCTCAACATTACCAACTTATAATTCTTTTCAGTTAAATCTCCTTCAAAACATGGCGAAATAGGCATTGTCAGCTTCATTTAATTGTTAAAGAAGACGTAAGTGACTTGCTCACACTCTTACAAAAATACATTCACATAAGGGAACCATGTCTCTTTTACTGTACTTTCTTCACACTCCATTGGAAGTACTTCTTAACTCTATTACATGGAGAAATAGCATCAAGTTTAATGATTAAATATTGAAAAAAGGTTAAAGTTTTTATCTGTAGCTTCAGAATATTTATATCAAGGTTCAACTAAATGATCCATACATACATACATACATATATGAATTTATCAAGTGCTTACTCCATTATGTATGGAACTAAGAACAGTGCAAATATCTTTTTTATCCTATCTCAAACATGTATAGATTGGAAAACAGAGGATCAAAGAAGTCAAATACTTTTTTCCACATTAACAGTGGATTTAACCTCAAGGTGAACCCAGAAACTCTAACTGGACAGTCACTGCTCCTGACTATTACATACATTTTCCTACCTTGGTTAAGTTTGATGAACTTGAACAGGTGATATTTAAGAAGAAATAAATCATTTTGTTCTATTTTGCTTCATCCATGAAAAAAAGACATCTTTTTATTAAAGCACCTTTGACTGGTACTCTGCTCTGAGCTTAGATGTTAACCACGTCTACTGTCCTGGGTATGGGGCAGACACAAAACATGCACTGCAATGACAATAGTGACTCCTCCCTGACAGGCCCTCTCTTTTCCTTTGGGTCTCATCTCTGATATAAAGTGTTCAGTTTTGAAGCACACATGGCAGTGGCTTTCAAATGAGCCAAAGTTCACCCAACTTCTGGGGGTTGAGCTTGGCAAATCTACATTCCATGTGGAAAGGTAAGTGGTTTCATAGCAACTTTCATCTTTTAAAATACGGTAAAAATTCTTTCACCTATGAAAATGTTTTCTGCCCTTTGCCATCCTCACATCTATCAACATTTTCCTGTGTGAAGAGTGACCAAACTAAAAATTCAAGTTCAGTTCTGATTGCAGATGTGTATATATTTAGAGATGGGCATCTAAAAAATAATCTCCAAGTTCATGAGCTCATCCCACTGCAATTCAGAAGTTCCCTGAAGTCCAAAATCCAGATGGAAGCTTTTTTGATTCCAACAGAAATGCAAAACTGTGCTTTTCAATTGCTTCTGTTTGGTAGCCCATTATTAGAATTGTAGGAAACAGAAAACAACACCCTTGTTTTTAACAGATTAAAACAGCACATATAACCAAGATTCTGCTACCCTTTCCTTCAATCTGTGACATGAAAATTCTGTATTTATCTAGATTTATCAATAATAAGAGCCAAAGAAGTCTTCTTCATTTAAAGTAGTAAAATTGTAAGCAGGTTGGATAAGGCTATGCAATCTAATTATTAGTATAAAACCCATTTCCTGAAGCAATTATCAAAATAGTTTCTGAACGTCGTCTGGCTTTTATTGAACTATTCAACTAAATTCCCATGGGACACATTTTGATTTCTTTTAAACATGGATCATTTATACATTGTTTCATTTAAAAAACATACATTGAATATTTCCTATGTGCTGGAGTCCGTACCAAGTATCAGGGATAGAGAATGGAGTTAGATCCTGTTTCTACCTTAAAGATATTCATAATCTGATAAAAAAGCATTTACCCAACAGATAATGATTATGTAATATGATAAGTCCAGTGAGAGTTATCAAAGATGCTGTGACTAATAGGAATTGTTTTATACCAGATAGTTTCTTCTGTCTATGAAAGCAAATCAGAAATCCCAGCAGTCACACTACTGTATACAAAATTGCTTTCCATAGTATGTGATGTATACACCAATGCTATATTTATCTGAATTATAGAAGAGAAAAAATTAAAACTATAAAAAGCATCAAATAATTTTATAAGTGATTTGGAACTACTTCATTATCTTATAATTTAAAACATAGCATTTTATATAATGTGCTTTAATATTTTTTACTTTTATTTTGTTTTGTTTCTTGCTGGTGCTGGGTATTGAATCCAGGATCTCATGTATGCTAAGATACATCCTCAAACCCTTTTTATTTTTTTTAACTTCACAATGACCAAATTCTAATAAATTTGTCTCTCTAGATTTTCTACATCACAATAGATCTTTCTTCATATCTGTCTATTTATAATATATATTTTAAATATGTGTTTGAACTTAATTCCTCAGAATGTAGGATTGTTTCTGTCTGCCTGCTTCTTAAGTGCTAGTGTATTACTTTCATGACCTCCATTCACTGTCACTGATTGGCAAGTACGTGAAAGCCTAAACCTGTGACATAGCTGCCCATGGCTCTATTCTGCTTTAGCAATGACTCTTCCATGTTCTCCAACCAGAGTGTGAGAAACAAAGATGCTGCTGCAACCAAACTAAAAGGCATCCCTTCCCTGAATTATATCACCAAGAAAATGAATTCCTGCCCTTCTCCATTCTACTTATAGAATCTGCTGGAAGAATTGGAAAAGAAGGTATAAAATTTCAGTTCTTGGCAAGTTCTTAGCAGGGACGCAATGAAGATTTCTTGGGAACTTTTCTTAATCTACTTATCTTCTCTACATGCTCATAGCCAGTGTGTGGATCTGCATGCCTCTGCATAACCAAGTAGATTTTTGAAATTTCCAATGCTGCAAGGAGGAGAGGAAATGAGAGAAATGGAAAAAGAGAAAAGAGAGTCTGAACAAACCAGGGGTAAGCAAGAAACCTGGAGGGAAAGACAGCCTTGGGAGATGAACAGTGTGGCTTCTATAAAGAATTTTAAACAGCAAAGATGCCACTAATATCTGCTTTGTAGTTTTGGACCATACTGCAGTACAATTGCCTCAGATATCCATAAACATTCAGTAAACTCTGCTACATAAATCAACTTGTAATTAAAGTTGTTTAGGGAACACAAAAACAAAATGATCTGCAATTCCTCTAAGGTCATTTTGTAGCAGAGAATAAACTACCCTAGGCTGAATTGGAGGCACTGAAGAGAGCAAGACTATAGGGGAAAAAGAAAATTCAAGAAATAGCTGACAGGAGAAAAGAGAATGCTGAGACTTGGAATCTGTATCTCTGGAAATGTGTGTGAGTATGAACATGTATGTACTTTTAGATGCATTTGAGAAGGTAGCAAAAGCTGTTGGATTTCTCACAATGCATAGAATGAAGTTTGCAACATTTTTTTTTAAGAGTAGGAAAATTTATTGAGAGAAAGAAAGCTTCTGTCTAAGAGAGACAGAAGGGGGACTGAAAATGGTTTGCCCCAAGTTTGAAACATTTTAATTTAACTGCACAATTAAGTAATTCTAATAATTAGAAATGATTAGAGGATTCTGCAAAGAACAATACTTGATTTCCAAAATGAATGCATTTGAATTAGTCAGCTTTCTATTGCTGTGACAAAATAGTAGAGAAAATCAACTTAAAAGAAGAAAGGTTTATTTTGGCTCATAGTTTCAGATGCTTCAGTCGATGGTCAGTTGGCTTCTTGTTTTATCCCCCCTGGGCCTGTGGTGAGGCAGGGCATCATGGCACCGCACAGCAAAGCTTCTTATCTCATGCCAGCTGAGACCTGGGGTACCGCCAAAGAGATACCCTAAAAGGCCCATACCCTTTAACTAGGTCCCACATCCTAAATTTCCATCACTCTGCTATAGCTCATCAAATTATGAACCTATAAATGGATTAACACATTGATGAAGCCAGAGGCCTCATGATACAATCATTTGCCCAAAACCCCACATCTGAGCATTGCTGCATTGAGAATGAGCTTTAGGGAACATTCCAGATCCAAATCATAGTAATGTTTCAGATAAAATGATGGCGTTAACCATAAAGCACACTTGAATAGAGAGATATTTGTGTGCATGTTTCATAAATTAGAGTGCTTAGAAATATATATATATTTATATATTATATATATATATATAATATATATATATATATATTAGACTGATAGAGATAGTTACACAAGTCATTGTGCCTGGTGGTATTGTTTTAAAAGATAATTTCTTCTACATATGTCACACTGTTGAATACAAAACTGTTTACTGTAGTATACAATGTATACAGTTTACACCTCACTCTAGGCACTTCCCTTTGTGCAGAGGATAAGTCTGTGTCCAAGTCAAGGCTTTGAAAGGATGGTTGATGCAGAGTGGTCTAAAGTCCTACCATCTTCCAGACTCCAACAAAGTCTTCCCCTTCTGCCGGAACTACCTCCTGCCTTCCAACCCCAGATATATTGCATTGTCACTCAACAAAAGGATGCAAAACTCAGTGAAGGGGTAACCTCTCCATAAGTTTTCTTACACTTCCCACTCCAAAAAGCGGTCCTCCCTCACTTCCCTCCTATCCCACTGTACTCTATATGGATATTTTCAGTCATGTTTAAGGAACCCCTTCGTTACCAAGAACCCCAAGAGTGCCAGCCATAGCAAATAACTAATGCTGGGAATTTAAGAAGAAATATGCTTTCGATATTGAATTAACATTCTGCAACTCTTTATTGCATTGCATTGTTTTGCTTGTAGTACTACATGTCAATCTCCTGATTATTCTGCACATCTTTCCAGGCATAGGGACTCCATCTTGTCCTGTAATCCTGGTTTCTTTCATCACAGGTGCTTATTAATAAATGTGTGTTATATGGATACATTAGTAAGTGGGTCGATGAATGGATGGATGAATGGATAAGTGGGTGAATGCAAGGACAGTTAAATCTCTTATACCTTGACATTTATAGCATTTCCTCAGAAAATGTAAGGCTTTCATTGTTATGGTTTGCTTTTCCTTTTGGTCATGGTGTAAAAAGCAAATATATATCTACTAACTCAGGTAAATTGAAAAGGAACTGATTAGGACCAACCTTGTCTATAATCATAAAATATATATCAGATAAATCTCTAGTAGTTTGTTATAAAGGAGGAAAAGATTGTGGATAGATTAATGACAATCTATCACCACAAGAAATGAAACCAAAAGCCTAGAGGATAAGTTAAATAGCTTTTGTAGTGGAAAGAACACTTCTGTTTCGGGTGCATATGTTAATCAAGATTTATCTGAGATTTATCCTATAATCAGTGGGGTCCAGTGTAAAAATGAAAGAACCCAGTGTTTGAAAATTATTAGCATTTGCAGGACAGTGACAATAAACCATTAAGCCAATGGCAGAGTCCTGAGTTCAGGTTCCTATAGGATTGCACTGTCCTAGGACTTCCATGAAGTCAACCCTACTTACTTATTCCTTTCCTATAATCTTTAGATAAAAAAATTGTTTGCATGCAATTATTTATGATTATCCATCATACTCTCTTCAACTAGAAGCTACAAAATGTTAAGGATTCTATTCCACAAATATATTCCTCATTGAGAGTGTTACACATAGCCATTTCCTCAAACACTTCTGTTTTTCTATTCCCACTAAGATTATTTACACAGTATCCTTGTATGACATCTAATAAATGCTTGTTAAATGCTGAAGAGCAAAAATCTATTATTTTTAATCTTAATAAAATAAAAATTTCATCAAAATCCCTAGTTAATGACAAACAGAAAGAGGTAGGTAAGGGAGAGAAATTTACCATGGAGTGTGTGCTTATGTATGTAAACTTTTATGTATATTAATTTTGAATATATATTATAATATTTGTAAGCTATATTCAAAAACCTTCCCTCAATTAAAACAAAGATTATATATTCATGAGTTCCAAGAATGAGGTACACATACTCAGTCTAGCTTTTAAAGGTCCATCCCTAAAGCAACAGAAAAACAACAATTTCTACTCTTTGGAGGATCCTTTTCAAGCCAGAGTGTGACCAATGGCTCTTCTGCTCTGACCCCACTCAAACCCTGATTCCTCAGCCTCTCTGGCCATGACAAATGTCAAGAGTTCTTTATGGGCCATTCAGTAAGACATAATTTGGTGTTCCTTTCATCAATACAATTGTTCTTCCCTGTGTTACTTGATCTGGTTATAGTCCGAGTTCTTTCAAATCAATTCAGCAAATGTTATCTTTGTGTTCATAGCTTTTCTCAAGTGTTGGACACGTTCTTTAATCTCCTGCTTTAATTCGGTAATGAACGCAACCCATCTGACTCCTACTGGCTCACTTTTCCCTCAGTGTCTGTGATCTATCAGACATGATACTGGACACTTAGACAAACTTTATCTTACCTGCAGATATATCTGGGCAAATAAAGCAGAATCTTATTATTATAAAGGACTTGAATATTTAAATGTATTGTTAACATGCTGAAAAAAGCTTATTTAAATAAAATTTAATAAATTTAATAATCTAGGTTGTTGAGAACCTAGAAATCATATGAATGTTCTACTATGCAGAACTCTTGTATAGCATTAACAGAAGGTTAGGAGGTTGAGATCTAAGATGTAGTTTTCCTTCATCTGCTTGTGGAAAAACCTGTCATGGTGTGTTCTTATGTCATCTGGGATTAAATTATTCTGTTAGTTACATTTCTCCTTCCAACTGATTAGCAGGGAAACTGATAGAAAACTCTTGAGTAAACACTTCTTACTTCTGTGGGACTGATTTACTGGATTAGTACAATCAGATCTCCTAAGGGCTCTGACAAATAAATTTTCTTCAGAAGCTTCATAATTTACATTGATTACACCACTTTTACCCTAGAATCTACAGCAATAAGAATTTTGGTTTAATTTTTTTTAAGTTATGCCTGTTTCTTTGTAAGATATTTGGTATAAACTAACACAAACCAAAACCAAATAAGTAATTACAGAATATATGCACTTTTCTTTCTAACTGATTTCTAAGGGTCATCTCAAGGTCACAAGTGACGTATCCTAGGACTTGGTTCTCAAAGAGACATGTTGGGCACACTAGGTAAAGGGGGTGCTAACTGACAGTCTATGGCAATAACAATGTATTCTAGAAGAGAAATGCATGGCCATTTCTTGTGTGAAGAGAAAAGGGTGTGTGTATGAGTGGAATACAGATATGTAGACAAAGAGAACTGGCAGAAATAGTAGTTTGGGACTTCACAAATGTCACTGAGCAGGTTCCACGTGTGTGCTATTTACAACCTGTGCTCTGTAAACATAGGCTGAAAATGGGGAGACTGGTCCAGAGATAAAAAGGATGACGTAGATGTAAGTGGAAAGGCATTATAAATGCTAGTCTAGACCTTAATAACTGACTGAGATCTTATGGTAATAACTAAATTCATAATTATATCAGGAAGTTTTGGCTCCAAAAGGCAGAAGAGCCAGTTCAAACCAGTCAAAATGCAGCAGAAACTAGTGGCTTTCTCAAGTGCAAATCTAAAAGGCTAGGTGGGATTCAGGATTTACTGAATAAGGATCTTCAGTTCCACGTGCCTGGAATTCTCCTACTGTTCCTGTCAGCCAGCTCTCAGATTCAGCATCCAACAGAGAATAAAATGGCAGCAGCTGCTTTCGTTTCCCATCTGTAGACAAAAAGACAGGCAGGGTTGCTTCTTAAAGTTCTTCAGGAAGAATAAAAAGGAAAATCCTTAGAAGGTTGTTCTTTAATTTTACTGGCCCATATTGGTCACATGCCCCTTGTCAATGTAATCATTGGCAAAAGAAATAATATCTTATCCCTAAAATATCAGGGCTCATCTCCAGATCCAGGTTCAATTAACTTGAAGTTCCATCAGGCCTTCATGGCAACTCTATCAACTATCAAACACTAGGTTGTTTAAAATGTAAATCATTTTTTATTTCAGGCAGAAAATAGAATTATATTTGAGAATATCTGAGCAGCATATTTTGTAGTGAGGCTTTTTCTACTGTAAGAAGAAAAACAAAGCATTTCTTATAAAAATTCCTTCTTTTATAATGTACTTTATTACTTTTATTGTGGAAATAATACGGCTCTCTTTTAAAAAGAACTGTAAATATTCACAATAGTGTAAAGAAGAAAAGAAAGTTATATGGAATTTCTCTGCACCATTAATATTTTCATGAACTCTTGCTACTATTTCCCATGCATATTTATCACATATTCTCTTGGTCACTAATAGCAGAAATGTATGTTAAACTGATTTAAACTAAAACAATAACTTAGGTAAAGAACACTGGGGGTGTTCCAGGAAACTTGAGGACAGATAAACTGTGCAGAGGACTATCTTAGAAATCAGAAGGCAAGGTGGAATTAGACAGTAGAGGTTCCATTCTTCTCTTTTTGAAGCCTGGCTTTTTTTTTCTTTACTTTGGCATGCCAAATAGCCAAACATGGCCACCCATGGTCACAATTCCATCTCCATTAAGAAAAAACCCAGAGTTCTTAGGAGGGTCAATCTTTTTCCCAGCTTGTATAAAGACTTCACTGTTGTTCAAATCAACTGTGAGAAGAAAACAATCACACAGAATAAACTGAACACAGAGGACTCTGCATTAAGTGGGCATAGTAGGTCATTTGTCCGAGAAACAAAACCAATGTCCCTTAGAAATATGTGCCAAAATATACTACTACAGTGATGATTCCTATTACACTATGAGTTACAAAAAGCACCTACAAAAGCATTTAAAAGTCATTGAGATTATCCGAAACATGAAGTTCTCTTTAGAAGAAAAATTTCCAAGCATTTCAACATGAAAATCTCTTATATGATCACAACTGTTTCCAAAACATCATTTTAATGCCTGTATAATATTCTTTCTAATGGATGAATCACATCTTAGTTGTCCAGCAATTAGAGAATAAATTTTAAATCATTCTCAATTTCTTGTCATCATAAATAATTTTTGAATATAAATATTGGTAAAGTGATTTTCATCTTCACATTGGATTAGTTCTGTGGAATTTAATCATAAGACTGGAAATTCTGCAGGCACAAGTCTTATTAAGATATTGTTTCCCAGAAAAGATTACTAAATTAAATTTCTTTCTGCAACCTCTGAAAGTTCTCATTTGGTAAAGTGAGTTTCTGATAAGATGTTATCTAATTATCCAGACACAATCCCTTCAATGAACTATGTCATCACCTCGGAACAGTCTTATATATACTAGAGAAGTTATTCTAATCCTGCTATTAAAGTAGACTTTCCAAGCAGTGCCTTCTTTCTCCATCCTCCCCAGCTGGTAGGAACTGTATTCCAGTCTCTCTTACTTGAAAGCTCCTAAAAGCCACCAGGCTCTGTAGGCTGGTTTGATGTTGTGCTTCTGGCTATAGAACAGAACATGCACTGAAGAGGGCTCTCTGTTTGATGTATGTATCTGGGGAGTGATCAGAAATGAGGACCTTGGTGAATGATAGATTAGATTGAAAATAAATTCCCCATAATCAACTCTCAACAAAGAGGAAGTCAAAGTTGGAAACCAAAAAGGAGGCGGACCCAATGGACTGGGGAGAGAGATTGGATACAGGTCTCAAATGTCTGCAGGGTGAAGAAAGATAAAGGTATGGGGCAGATTTGGCCAAGAAAGTGCTCTCTCTCATCTACAGTCTGTTCTTCAGCTCCAGCCATGGCTGCCATGGGAAAGAACTTGGAGATCTCGGATTCAAATCTATTTGAATCATACCAAAAATGTAGATTTGATAATCTCCTAATTTTTAAAATATAATTTTGATTTTTCAAAATTGTGTCTTTTTCTATGACTTAATTCACTTCTTACATGTTCCAGGTTTATCTATGTTGTCAAAAAATGATAGGTTTCCTTCCTTTTTAATGCTGAATAATATTCCATTATGTATATATACCACATTTGCTTTATACATTCATCTGCCAAAGGACATTTGAGTTGTTTCTACTTGTTTGATAATGTAAATTATGCTCTAATGAATATAGATGTGCAGATATTTCTTCAAGATTCTGATTGCAGCTCTTTTCAACACATACCCAGAGCACAACTGCTAGATTATATGGTTTGGTTTTTTGAGGGTCCTCCATTCTGTTTTCCATAACTACCGAGCCATCTTACATTCCCATCAACAATGTATAGGGGTTCAAATTTCTGTACTTCCTTATCAACATTTTTTATCTTTTTAAAAATAATAGCTATCCTAATGTGGGAAGTAACTGCATAATTCATCTTAAATGAAATACCTAAAATAGTCAAACTTACAAAAGTAGAAGATAGAGAGGTGATTTTATGGGGATGGTGGAGGAGGAAATGGGCAGCTATTGTTCTAGGGTATAAAGTTACAATTATACAAGGTAAACAAGTTCTAAAAATTTATTGTACAACAGTGTGTCTGTGGCTAACAACACATTGTTATGCACCTAAAATTTTCCTTAGAGGGTGGATCTTATATTACTTGCTCTTACCACAAAAACATAAGAAGGAAGAGGATGAGGAGGAGAAAAAGCAGGAGGAAGAGGAGGAGGAAGAAAGGGACATAAGGAAATTTTGACAATAATGGATATGTTTATTGCTTTGAATGTATTGATGACATCACAAATACATGGACATGTCCAAATTCATCCATTTATACATTAAATTACATACATATAATTTGTTTTTAATGTTAATCATATTTCAATACAACTTTAAAATGTAATATGTCGAAAAAAGAACAAATGAAAATATAAACAATATTCAAAATTTGAAAAATTTCTTGTATGTTGGACAAGCACATCTATGGCCTAGTTAAGTCTGTAACCTCTGACCTAGAGTGCTATGAGAGTTGCAGTCTAGTCACTATGATCCTTTATATGGGTCTCATGATTACAGACACTGTGTAGCTGGAACTATTAGTTTAAGAATCAGGCAAATATGAAGCTAATTAGAAATTCCCAATGAGAATGCTCTTGTCTATAAGTAGCACAATCTCTACAAAAAGAAAAGTTCCATCTTATAAGAGAAAGGTAACTTTTGTCTTGGCTGAAGTTATACCTCTAAAAATCATATTGCACTTTCCTGTGCAGAGTACTTCCTCTATGAAGGAATGAACATGTGAAATAATGTGCTCAGGTCACAGATCTCATTGAGTAGCTCCAGCAAGCCTGGATTCTGGATGATTTTATAAAGTCTCACTTGAGCATGTAGAAGAGTTCCAAATAAGACATCGATTTGCGATGTTCAAGTCTAAAAATAGAGGCATGGACTAGTCAGTGTTGCCCTTTAGATTCTGCTTCCTTTGTATTCTGCTGCCAGCCTAGTCCCTGAAATCATCATAAATCTGATTATGAAAACAAAAGCCCATGTCTAGAGAGGAAAGCTGACTTTGTGTTGGCAATCACTGGACATGGCTGTTTGACTGGCTTTCCTCAAGATACCTTAGCAACACTATCATCTCAATGATGTCATGTGTCCAAGGGTCCTTAGATTCACAGCCTTCTGGAGATTTTTTATGATGTATCAGTTTCCTAAATCCAGGGCTCAGAGCTCCTCTGGGGCTTGTGTCCCACATTACCAGCACCAGTGATTAATTCTCTCTCTCTTCTAGGTTGAGCACTCTCATGGGAATAATCTGACCTTGGGGCAGGGAATGGGATCACACCAGAAGAGAAACCTGTGTTGAAGCACTGTCTCAAGATATGGACACACAGTTTATGGTACAATCTTATTGCTCCTCTTGGCTAGCAGTGGTTTAGTAGGACAGTCAATGTGCAGGCTTTTCAGACAGACGGACAATCAGAGATTTTCAGCCAGTTCTTGTGGGAGCTGCTGTTCTGTTCTTGCAAAATTTCATGCTGTGGTTTTAGATAGTAGGGGACAGAGTTTAGCCTGTTTGCCAAGTTAAATATGCAAATATGGGACATAATTAGATGAGATAAAACACAGAGTTGCAAAACGTATTTCTCTCATAGTTAAATTTTTACCTCTAACAAGGACAAGGTCTTATCCCCAGAGATCATATCCCCCAGTGTCATATCCCCAGGGGTCTTATCTGACTTGTACTTCCAATGCTTTATGAATCCCCAATATACAAATGGATGCCCAATAAATATCAGAGGAAAGAATGACTTTAATAATGTTTTCATTGATCATGCTATCTTGCTGATTTGTCCTCCTAGCTACTACTTAATACAGAACTAGCAATGTCTTTTCTGTGTTTATATGCTTTTGCAAATCAAAGCAAGGTTTTCTTTACAGAGAACATGTACTGTTTTAGTAAACAGAAAAAAGCAATACATACTTTTGAAATAATTAGATTTAATTTACCTATGCTAGTTTTTATGTTATCAAATGATCTCCTTTGATGATATTAAAGAATTGTCTTTAATTCAGTAGCAACATCTTGTTCCATCCAGATGGGTTATCCCTAGCATGATTCATCAACCTTTTGTACTGATTTGCATTAGGGTTAAGTGTAGAGGATTATGTTTTCTGGCCTTTTAGGCCTCCATAGTATTGAGGGTCTTCAATTTTAAGTAACCCAAATGTATTTATGATACCCCAGGAAAACTGGGTAAGAGAGTAACATAGATACATAGTGATGTTGACTTGAAAGGCCTTAAGAGGTAATGTAATCCAACTTTTCTCACCATTCTGGTCTCCCTTGTGTCAGCCTCTTGGAAAGTTTTCTGAGATTCATGAGGGACCACTCTTCATGTTTGGACAAATTTGTTAAGAGAACTTCCCTTATAAACTGAGCTAAAACACTCAAATGAAGTTTCCACTCACCTGTTCTTCTCTGGAGCTACATAGACAAGGCTGTGTGCCTAAAACTGTGGCTCTCTCCAATTTCCAGAACCTGAAAAAACTGCTCTTTAGTTCAGTAAGACAAATAAAGCAACACTGTTGGAAGGTCCTGGTGAAGAATAAGTGCATGTGGGTACAAACTAGTTTTAGACATGAGTCTTCATTAGTTTCATGCAATGTTAAAACACATGAAAACTTTTTTATTTATTTTACTTTGTTGCTTTATTAAGTGTATTGCTACAATTTAGATATACACAATGATGACATTCATCATAGGGAATTTGTACCTGTACATGATATATCTTGGTTCTTCATTTTTTTCCCATTCCCCTCCTCTCCCTTCAACCCTTTCCCCCTCCTTATTTACAAAACCTTTGTTTTCATTTTTACTTCTTTTCTAATTTTTTTTTCTTTTGTCTTCTTTCTTTTTCCTTCCTCCTCCCTCATGCCTCTTCAAATTTGAACATTTTCTTCCTATTTAACAACATCAATTATACATTTTGGTCCTTATTTACACTTTTGGTTTCTCACACCAGGAAAGCAATGCAATATTTACACATGTATGTCCAATATATTTCACTTAAGTGTATGGTCTGGAGGCTTCTGGGCCACCGTACCACCCCACCAGTGCCCAGGAGGTGAGCTGCATGGGTGCCAGCAGCACCCCCCTGTCGAAATGAGAAGACATGTAAACAAGTCTCAAAAGCAGACTTCCAGATCACCTACAGCAACCCCAAAGGGAAACGAGATGGAACACTATGATACTCAACAACCTGGACTACCTAAACTGGCAACAAAAGAGGATCTGGAAAAAATGAAATTAGAAATAATTTCTCAGATAACAGCAGAGATTTTGCTCATAGTGCAAAACATTATTAATAAATCTAGAGAGGAGCTCAAGAACATGATGAAATCCCAAGATAGGAAACAAATGCAATATACAAAACAGACACAAACAGATTTCAACAAGATTAAAAACTCCATTGACAGTCTATGCAGCAAAATGAGCCAACGTGAGGACAGAATTTCAGATATAGAAGATAAGATTGCAATTAGTGACCAGGAAAAGAAAAATTGCTTCAAAATCGTAGGGGAACATGAGAAATCAATCCAGTGGCTGCTAGATGATGCAAAGAAGAATAACATAAGATTGATTGGAGTCAATGAAGAAAGAGGAGAGAGTGCAGATGACATAAAAAAACTGTTCACAGAAGTGATGTCAGAAAACTTCCCAAGCAAGGGAAAAGAAATTGACATACAGATAAATGAGGCATATAGGACTCCAACTAGTCTTGATTTAAAAAAAATCTACACATAGGCATATAAATATTAAGATTCAAGAAACCCAACAGAAGAACAAAGTTCTACAAGCAGTTAAAGAAAAGAAATAAATCACATACAAAGGGAAGCCCATCAGAATCAAAGCAGACTTCTCAATGCAAACCCTCAAGGCAAGAAGAGCTTGGAGTGATGCATTTCAAGCCCTAAAAGAAAACAGCCTCCAACCTAGACTTTACCCTGCAGAACTATCTTTCAAAATTAATGGAGAAACAGGATACTTTCATGACAAAGAGCACCTTAGGAACTTCATGAATACCAAACCAGCGCTCCAAAATATTTTAGACAATATCCTAGGAAAAGGCAAGGAGGATCCCAGGAAGCCCAGCAGAATGAATCTGTCAGGTATGACAGGAAATTAAAAGCTAAGGGGGAGAATCCAACAAAAAGAAAAAGTCATAACAATGATAAGTCCATATGTATGAGTTATAACCATCAATGTTAATGGTCTCAATTCACCAATCAAAAAAAATAGACTGCCAGAATGGGTCAAGAAGCAAGATCCAACTATATGCTGCATACAAGAAACACACTTAATTCAAAAAGAAACTCATAGTCTGATAGTTAAAGGGTGGAAAACAATACTTTATGTGACAGGAACCCCTGCCCCCCCCCCAAAAAAAAGCAGGAGTAGCTATCCTCTTTGCAGATAAAGTGGATTTCAAATGAAAATCTGAAACACTCTGGTCCCAAGAATTTCAGATAAGGAACATTCATCTTGTGTGTACAAATCTATTGTGAACATGTGTTTTCATTCCTCTCAAGTAAAAACTTAAGAACATGACTGTTGCATCTCACCAGTAATACAAGAAATTTCTATATTGTTTTCCAAAATGGCTTTATCATTTTACATTCACATTAGCAGCACTAGAAAGTTCTAACTGGTTCACACCTAAGCTGACATTTGCTCTTTTAAAACTTTTAACATCATCTCCCTCATGAGTGTATAATTCAATCTTATTATTGTACTGATTAGTATTTTTCTGATTCTAGGGTTGTACACCTTTCCTTGTGCTGTACAGGCTATTTATCATCTTCTTGGGTCTACTTTTTATTTGGAATGTCTGTTAATGAGCTGTAAGAGTTGTTTATATATTCTGCTCATACGTTATATGCATTATAAATATGGTCTGTTTATGGACTACTCTTCATTTTCTTAATGATGTCATTTAAAGTTCTAAATTTTGATGGAATCTCATTTATCATTTTTTTCTTTTATACATCATGTTTTTTATATTCTAGGAAATTCTTGTCTACCTTAAATTCATAAACATTTACCCATATAATTTCTTCTTATAGTTTTCAAAGTTTTAGTCTTTCATATTTAAGTTCATAGATCCTTTCAGATTTTTATGTGTGGAAATAAAGGGTTGAGGTTGATTTTTTACATAAGGATACCAGGTGTTCTAGTGCCATTTGCTGAAAACAGCATCTTTTCCTCCACTCTTGAAATGCGTTTATGTTCTATAAAATGTTATTTTTTTATTAAATTCTTTTATTGGTACATTGTAGGTATACAACACAATTACATTTCTCATTGGGAATTGTACCTTTACATAATGCATCTTGGTTCCCATTTTTTCCCCATTCCAAGCCCTCCCTTCACCCCCTCCACCCTTCCCTATTTACAAAGACTTTCTTTCCATTTTTTCCATTTTTCAGCATTTTTCCTTTCCCTTCTTTCCTTTCCCCTGCCCCTCCCACTACCCCTACCCCTTTGGACCTTTTCTTCCTATTTTACATTATCAGTTATTCATTCTAATCAATGGTACATTTTAGGTATACAATATAATGACATTCATCATTAGAAATTTGCACCTTTACATAGTCTCTCTTGGTTCTTATTTTCACCCTTGCCCAGCCCTCCCTTCAACTCCTCCACTCCTCCCTATTTACAAAGAGTTTGTTCCTATTTTTCCATTTTCTCATATTAATCCCATTTCCTTCTTTCCTTTCCCCTACCTCTTCCACTTCCTTCCCCTTTGCCCCTTTTCTTCCTATTTCACATTACCTATTATACATTTAGTCCTTATTTACACTTTCAGTTTCTCACACCAGAGAAACTATTCAGTATTTATTCATGCTTGTCCTATTTATATCACTTAAGAGTACCACCTCAATGTGCATCCACTTAGCTATAAATGTCTCTAATTTCTCATTTTTTATGACTGAGTAGTACTCGATTTTATAAAAAAAAACCCAAATTTTCTTGATACAGTCTCCAGTTGATGGGCATTTGGGCTGTTTCCAAGTTTTAGCTATCACAAACTGTGCTGCTATGAACATGGGTGCACATATATATCACTGTGGTATGATTCTTTTAATTCTTTGGGGAAGATCCCCAGCAGTGGAAAGCAGGGTCAAATGGGACTTCCATTCCTAGTTCTTTGAGGTATCTCCATACTGATTTCCACAGTGCTTGCACCAGTCTACACTCCCACCAGCAGTGGAGCAGGGTTCCTCTTTCCCCACAGCCCCACCAGCATTTGTTATTGGTTGATTTCATGGTAGCAGCCATTCTTTCTGGAGTGAAGTGGAATCTCAGCATTGTTTTCATTTGCATCTCTCGAATGACCAGTGATGTTGAGCATTTTTTCATGTATTTATTTGCTATTTCTACTTCTCTGTCTGAGAAATGTCTGTTCATTACAGATGCCCATTTTTGGATTGGGTCTTTAAATTTGGGAGGTCTGATCTTTTAAAGTTCTTTATAGATTCAAGATAGTAGACCTTTGTCTGAGGAAGAGCAGGTGAAGATTTTTTCCCACATTGTGGGTTGTCTCTTCACACTGCTGGTGGTTTCTCTTGCTGTGCAGAAGCCTTTGAGTAAGAAGAGATCCCACTTGTTGATTGTTTGTGCTAGTTCACAGGCAACTGAGGTTTTGTTCATAAAATCTTTTCCTACACCGATGTCTTCAAGGGTTCTACCTAACCTCTGTTCCAACTGGTTCAGAGGTTCTATTTTAATATTCAGATCTTTAATCCATTTTGATTTTAGTTTAGTGCATGGTGAAAGATTCAGGTCTAGTTTTAATCTTTGGCAAGTTGAAGCCCAATTTTTCCAGCACCATTTATTAAAGAGGCTATCTTTCCTCCAGTGAGGCTGTTTGGCTCCTTTATCGATGATGAGATGGCTGAGTGTGCCTTGTGTTGTTTCTGCATCTTCTAATCTGTTCCATTGGTCCTCAAGTCTGTTTCTTTGCCAGTACCATGCTGTTTTTCTCACAGTAGCTTTGTAGTATAGTTGCAGGTTGAGGATTGTGATGCCCCCTGCCATGTCTCTGTTACCTAGAATTGCTTTTGCTATTCTGTGTCTCTTCTTGTTCCAAATGAATTTTTGGATTGTTTTCTCAAGGTCTATGAAGTATGCTGCTGAGATCTCAATTTGGAATTGCATTAAATCTATATAGCAGTTTTGGAAGTATGGCCATTTTCACTATATTAATCCTTCCTACCCAGGAGCAGGGGATGTCTGTCCATTTTCTGATATCATCTGCAATCTGTCTTTTCAGAGTGCCATAGTTTTCAGAGAAAAGGTCTTTGATTTCTTTCGTTAGGATGATTCCTAGGTATTTCAGTTTTTTGGATGCTATTGTGAAAGGAATTATTTGCCCTATTTCTCTCTCAGTGAGTCTGTCATTGGTGTAGAGGAAAGCTATTGATTTTTGTGTGTTGACCTTGTAACCAGCTACTTGACTGAATTTGGTTATTAAGTCTAGAAGACTTTTGGTGGAGTTCTTGGTATCTTCTATCTAGAGTATCATGTCATCTGCAAATAATGACAATTTGACTTCTTCATTTCCTAACTTTATGCCTTTTATTTCTTTCTCTTGTCTAATTGCCATAGCTAATGTTTCCAAAACTATATTGAACAGGAGTGGTGATAGTGGACATCCTTGTCTTGTTCCTGATTTGAGTGTGAAGGATTTCAGGTTTTGACCATTTAGTATGATATTGGCTGTTGGTTTTTCATAGATGGCTTTTATCAGATTGAGGTAGAGACCATCTTTACCAATGTTTTGCAGGGTTTTTATCATAAATGCATGTTGGATTTTTTGGGACCTGGGCTTTTCTTAGTTGGTAAGTTTTTAATTACGTTTTCCATTTCATTCATTGATATAGGGTCATTTAGAATTTTTAGGTCTTCTTTATTCAACTTTGGTAATTCATATGTGTGTAGGAATCTGTCCATTTCTTCTGTGTTTTCCATTTTATTGCTGTATAGGTTCTCAAAGTAGGTATTGATGATCCTCTGGATTTCTCCTGGGTCTGTTGTAATTTCTCCTTTTTCATTCCTAATTGCATGTATTGGGGCCTTTTCTTTCCTTTTTCTGGTAAGGGTGGCTAAGGTATTGTCAATTTTGTTTATTCTTTTGAAGAATCAACTCTTGGCATCATTAATTTTTTGTATCATTCTCTTAGTCTCCATTGAATTGATTTCTGCTCTGATCTTTATAATTTCCTCCCTTATTGAAGGCTTGATTTTGTCCTGCTCTTCTTTTTTTAGAAGCTTGAGGTTCAGCATCAGGTTATTTAATTGTGTTCTCTCTGTTTTCCTAATATGAGTATTCACTGCAGTGAGTTTTCCTCATAAGAGTTCTTTCATTGTGTCCCATAGATTCCAATATGTTGTATTGTCATTGTCATTTAATTGAAAGAACTGTCTGATTTTTTCTCTAATTTCCTCTGTGACCCACTGGTTATTCAGAAGTGTGCTGTTCAATTTCCATGTGTTTATGAAATTCTTGCAGTTTCCTTTGCTATTTATCTACAATTTCAACTCACTATGGTCTGATAATGTACAAGGGATAATTTCAATTCCTTTGCACTTACTTAAACATGTTCTATGAGTGAGTATGTGGTCTATTTTGGAGTATGACCCATGTGTAGCTGAAGAGAATGTGTATTCTGATTTTGTGAGGTGGAACACTCTGTAAACATCTATTAAGTTCATTTGTTGAGGGTTTGATTGAGTTCTAGTATTTCATTACTTATTTTTTGTCTAGTTGATCAATCTATTTGTGACAGTGGGGTATTGAGGTCCCCCATTACTATTGTATTCGTGTATATATGACTTTTCATGTCCATTAGTATTTGTTTTATATAGTTTGGTTCACTAGCCTTTGGTGCATATGTATTTATGTTTGTCATCTCTTCCTCTAGGATTATTCCCTTTACAAGGATGTAGTATCCTTCTTTGTCTCTCTTAATCAGTGTTGGTTTGAAATCTACTTGATCTGCAAAGAGCATAGCTACTCCTGGTTTTTTTGGGTTCCTGTCACATGGAGTATTGTTTTCCACCTTTAAACTTTCAGTCTATGGGTTTCTTTTTGAATTAAGTGATTCTTGCATGTAGCATATTGTTGAATTTTGCTTCTTGACGCATTCTGCCAGTCTCTTTCCTTTAATTGATGAGTTGAGACCATTAACATTGATGGTTATAACTGATATGTATTGACTTATCATTGTCATGACTTTTTCTTTTTGTTGGATTCTCCCCCTTTGCATTTAATTTCTTGTGCCCAATGGATTCATTCTGCTGGGCTTCCTGGGGTTGTGATCCTCATTGTCTTTTCCTAGGATATTGCCTAAAATTTTTTGAGTGCTGGTTTGGTATTCACAAAGTTCCTAAGGTGCTCTTTGTCATGAAAGTATCTTATTTCTCCATCAATTTTGGAAGATAGTTTTGCAGGGTACATCAATCTGGGTTGGAGGCTGTTTTCCTTTAGGGCTTGCAATACATCACTACAAGCTTTTCTTGCCTTGAGAGTTTGCATTGAGAAGTCTGCTTTGATTCTGATGGGCTTTCCTTTGTATGTGATTTGTTTCTTTTCTCTTACTGCTTGTAGAACTTTGGTAAGAGTTGTTGAACTTTATTGAAGATGAGATGGCTGAGTGTGTCTGGAGTTGTACAACTTTGATGAGAAAAACAGCATGTGACCCAAGTGCAAGAACACTCAACTAACAAAGAAAACCCTAGTTGATTAAATAACTAACAAAGAAAAACTAGCTGATTAAAATACAGAAAAATGTTTCTCTTTGTAGTAATCAAGGAAAGAAATATTTTTAAATGAAATACCATATTGACTGATTTGTCTGTTTACTAATTCAGCAAGTGATCCACTTAACCAGCCTTTACTAAACAGGCACATAGGAAATGACAAGATTTAGTTACTAAATACACAGAGTCCCTGCCCTCAGTGAAGTTTCACTCTCTTGGAGTGAGAAAGATGCAGATATAAGGGAAAGAAGTGTGAAAAATAAATGAAGGAGAAAATATCAGCCTGAGAGAGGGAATGGTTTAGAAATATTTCAGATCATTAATAATATCACCGCCAGTAAGAATTTGGAACAAATGGGCCTTCTTACATACTGCAAATAGGAGTAGAAATTGTTACCACACTTTTGAAAAGCAATTTGTCAAATTATTTTCAGGAATCTAAAAATATTCACCCTCTTTGACCCAGTTATTATTCTTCTGGGCATCTAGTCAAAAGAAAGGATTTTATGTCCCCCAAAAATTTACAGACAAAGGTTTTCACAACACCAGTAACGATAATTAGAAAGAATAAAAGATTGGGAAAAACCTAAATGGTCAAATTATAGAGAAATTAAGTTTCTTCAATTTAATGAAATGTTATATAGCTTTTAAAGACAGTTTTAATGAAAAGAATCAGATGAAGCAAATATTTGAAACCTAAAATTGTATTTTTCAGTTATTAAAAGCTATGAAATTAATTTGATAGATTTAAAAATATTCCTGAATAAAAATTTTAGCAAAGTGGTAAGCAATTGTGCTGATGATGTTACTGTTCTTAATAATTTATAATTTTCATAACTCTAAGAGGTATATCTCCTATGCCACTCTTTCTGGGGTTTGCTCCCTAGCTTGTTTTGCCAGTGGAAAGTGAATAGATGTACCATGCATTCTATTCTAACAGAAGATTTAAATGCAATTTTGTAAGTGGTCTCATTTTCTTTTATTTCTGTTTTCTTCTCTAAAAATAGCTGGTCCCAAATGAGGACTGCTCCTTAGGCCTTGGTCTCAGAATGGGAAGGCAAGTCAGCCCAAAGATCACCTGAAATGGGATAAGGAAATGGACATGTTAGAGGTTGCCAGAGTTTTATAATATTTATTTTAGCAAAGACTGAGGAAATGCACAGAAACATGCAGTTTTAGTTTTTAGAATATGACATTTTCAGAATATTTCTATGTAAGTATTTAATGATATTCAAAATTTCATACATAAATAAGTAACTGGTTAAAATCTGAGAACAGCCCTGAAGGGAAATAGCAATGATTATTTTCAAGCAAGATGGAGGACTATGTCTGAGTGTCATGGGAAATTATCATGGCTTGTCCTGTGGATTTAAAAACATTTCTCTTGGGCCAGGGATTTAGCTCAGTGGTTTTTCTGCCTGCCTCGAAAGCAGAAGGACACGAGTTCGATTCCCAGTACCAAAAAAAAAAAAAAAGAAAAACATTTCTCTTACATTAAACATGTATAATGTTTATCATAATATGATACTAATATACATTGTGATGCATGTATTTGCTTAACAATGTGTCATATGGCATCTACTAATTCTCACTTATTCTACCGAGTACAAGGAATACAATGACGAATAAGGTTAACATAGCCCCTGCTTTTCCATATCCTTCAATGAATCATGTGACTGACCCCAGCCTTCACAACCATATAGTTCAGTAGGCAAAACTTTGAATTAACTAGAAAAAATTGTTATGGGAGGAGAACAGGAGCAACTCAGCAAGACTAATTGAGTCAAGGAAGGCATATAGAGGAAATAAGGGCTAAGCTCATTTCCAAAGGATCAATAGAAGTTTTCCAGGAAAGTAGAAAGATAATTTTGTCATGCAGAATCATTCAAGAGATTCAGTGTGGTGAATGTGAGTGAGAAATGTGCAGTAGACATGGCTGCAGTCATTGACAGAATCTGGTTATTCGGGGTCTTGAGAATAATGTGAAGCATCTGGGGCTTTGTCAAAACAAGAATGAGATGTCCCATTCCCCAAGGATTTTAGCCATAGTTATACCATCAGATTTGTGTTTCAGTGAACTCACACCAGCTAACATGAGATTGTACCATGGAAATAGTGTATCCAGATGTAACATGGGCCAAGAAGATGAAAAGTGAATCAATTCTATACATAGAATTAATGAAATCACTCACATTACTCCTCTTACATTCTCAGATATCATGCTGAAATTTTGTTTTCTAGATATTTTTCTTTCTGGGAGAAAATAATCTGCTTTAGCTAACTGCAATATTTAAACTGTTAATTTGTTCATTGTCCACTAATAAGTTATATTTCTATTCATGCACTTCAGACTTTGGATCCCTAGTTAGTAAATTAATATGAGGAGTCTCTCATCTGAGAAACTCTGGGATCCAGGTAAGATTATCTGGTTCTATGAGATCAAGGACCTATTCTTCATATGGTAAATTCTCTGAAGTCATGCCAGTTTGTGAAATCTCTCAGTTGGTGCCCTGCCATTCACCAGGTATCTCCTTCAAACTTCTATCAGTCTCAGTGAGGCTTGAAGCCATTTGAGTTCTAGTTCCATGTAGTTCTGAGAGCAAGAGCAGCACTAGTACATAAAGACATCAATGTAAGGAAAAGCTTATTAGAGTAAAACAATGATGAATTGGGCTTTTCAAATTATGCATGCTCCTAGTGAAGGTCATATAACTATCATGACTGCACAGGGCAGAGAAAAGTCAATCTCAATCTAGGTTTACAGAGTGGGAAGGGCCTCTCAGGCAGGTAGCATGAGTTGTATCAAAGAGAAGATTTATGCTATTCTAAATCCTCAATAAAATGCTTCCTATGTGTGTGTCTGTGTGTGTACATATGTGTATATGTATATATTGTGCAGCAGGCCTGTCATGCTGCTGTCCATTGGCTAAGTGACAAGTAGAATAAAGTTGGCTCTCAAGCAGCTCTGGTTTCTTTGCAAGTTGGGCAGGGGTAAGGTCTCTGTACAGTCTCCAGTGGATGCACAGTAGGAAACTGAGGCCCTGTGTGCAGAAAGCAGTTGTGCCTGAAAGCACTGCAGAGGCCCCACCAGCATTGGGCCTGAGCAGGGTTGGGCATGAGGTAGCTGTCACAAACATCCATTCCTGGAGGCTCTGTCATGCTCGTCTCACACACAGGTATAAGAAACCTAGGAAGGAGGTGACTGGAAACCCTCTTTCCTTGAAACATTGAAACAACTTTTCTGAGCACTAGGTACAATCAGTGGTAAGCTTGCCTGTGAAGGGAAGCCTGGGCAGGGACTCTGTGCTGACCAGTCCCGGGAAGGGCACAGGGAACTTGCACACCCTCCAGGAAGGGGCTAGGCCAAGGGCCCTGCAGGCAGCATTTAGCAGATTAGATTTCCTGAAAAGTGGGGCAGTGTTTCATACTGAATGGGGCAAGGGGGAATTTACACTGAAGCATAGATATGCTATTTTAAAAAACTAGATGCAAGTGCATGGAAGGCAGTGGTCCATGCACTGGTTTTTCCCCATTCCTGGAACCCAGTCACCCTGGAGTACAGCCTGCTGTCAGAGCCCTGGCTGACTGACTCCTACCTGCACTCCAAGGGCCAGGTTTCACATGGTGATCTCCATCTTGTATGTCTGAATGTTGACCTAAAATAAAGATAACTTGTAAAATAAACGATTTCACTGTGGAAAAAAAACCCCAATCATGGTTGTGTAAATTTAACCGCTTTTGTTTTGCAAGTAGCAACATAATTTGAGCTAATCATTAATTAGTTTTGCAAGATTTGCTTTCAGTCACATGCTGACATATTTCCTCATGATTGGTCTCGACATATAAATCCATCTAAAGTATTACTTCCCAATACAGTAATGTTACTCTCAAGGCATAGAAATTCCTTTCAAATTTTTATCTTTTTCAGTTATATAATTATAAAAATTTATTTAATATCCATATCTTCCATTAGACCTGCTTTGTTCACCATCATATTCTGTGTCCAGGGCATGGTAAATACTCAGTAAAGGTTAGCCAGTTGGGTGATTTATTGCAAGAGTTTGATTGCATGGGTTAGCAAGTTGTATTACAAGAATTAAGTCTGGCTTTATGATGATGCATATTTATTCAGGGGAGTATTGGTGGATGATCTTGATAGATTTCATCTTGCTTCCCTATAGCTATACATACACTGTCAATAAAAACTAAAATTCAGATAAGTAAAATACCTTTTTTCAGATCATACCATAGTAGTTAAGAGGATCAGCTCTGGGAAAAAACCAGTTCCAGTGGCTAGGTGTGTGATTATGGACAAGTAACCCAACTTTTCTGTATCCCATGCTTCGTATGTATAAAATGAGAATAATAAAAGTACCTATTTCATGGATTTTCTCAAGATTTAAAGTCCTTAGGAAAGTCTCTGGAACAAAGACAGTGCTATATAAATATTAGCTATTATTGCCAAGTAACTGACAATAAGCTAGAATTTTAACTGCTGGAATTCTAAGACCAACTCTGTATTCATCAACTGCAGTCAGATATTCTGATTTTTATATCTTAAAATATTTCTAACTGAGAAAAAAGGCAAAACAAAGGCTATATTTCAAGCAGGGGAAAGTCTGTGTAAAGGGTCTGTTTTGCCTACAGACAGGTAAGAAGCTTGGTATAGAAGGAATGAGTGTATATACGGCAGGGAAAGGAAAGGAGACCTCCAGTGTTCTGCCAAAAATGCCCCATCTCTCCTTGGAGAATTGCCACTCTTTACCTAGATGCCTTGCTATCCCAACTCTCTGATGGGTATGTGAGAAGCTATGATTTTATACAGAACCCAAATTATTATCTTTCTCCAAGGGAGCTGACAGTCTCCTGTAGCTTTCTATATCCTAATCAGAAGCAGAACCATCACATTTCTTTCCCAAAGTGTAAACACTTCTGATACCTCTCTACTTTCACCTAGAGATGGATGGAAACTTACTCTAAATGGCTTGAGAGGCTCTTTGTCTGTCTTCAGGGAGACTATACAGGTATTTTAGGATTACATTGTGTCAGGCACCAAGGCTAAGTCCATGGTGTTGCTGTCTTTAGTACTGTTTTATTGGCTTCATGGCTCTGTGGTCTGTGTCCCCACCATCCATTTTCAGTAATCTCAGATGTTCTCTTGTGCATCTCCTGCCCTCTAATAACAAATCCATCTTCTTGCAGCATCAACTAGAGGTTGATCATTCCTTGAATCTTGAGCCAGTCATTAAAGAATAGCTAATTAATGCTCTCTCACTGCTCGTCTGGGAGACTCCCATGGTTTCATACTACTTGTTTGCCCACCACAGCTTCATTACTCTTTGCCACAGCTGATGGTCTCCTTCTGTAAATCACTAGGGAAAGAGAAACCACAAGACACAAGCCTCCTCCTTTCACTAGAGCTGCACAGCTCAGACCTCCATCTTTCCCAGGGAATATTCTTCCCCCTCCAGTTTCTATCTCCACCCCTACACACACTTATAATGGCTTTGCTGTTTATGTGATGCCTGGCTGACCATCTGGATGAATAAATGAATGAAACAGTGCCATTGAAAACAAGGTATTGGTTTTACATCTAAAATTCACCCATTGAAATAAGACATGACTATCTTTAAAATTAATTGTATTATTCACTATTTTAATAGCGATTGAATATTTTAATAGCGATTGAATTAGAAATTTCTTTTATTCTAATGCTGAAATGACAAAGCTGCAGTGGTATTAGCTTATTCTTTTTATAACTCTTTCATTGATAATAGGTATAGGTAACATACAATTTTTAATTCCTTCTATCCCTAGCACACTTTTAAATCCTTTTAAGTGTCTCATTTACAATTTTAAGAATTCTGGAACTAGATAATTTATAGTATGACATCATCTGTGAAATATATTTTCCCATTTTACCTTTTATGCCTTTAATCTTGAGTTCTGTATAGAGTAACATTCTACAGAAAAGGCAGAAAATAATTTTATAAAATATCTGACGTTGAGGGCCGGGGATTTAGCTCAGTGGTTTCGCCACCTGCTGCACAAGCGCAAGGACCCGCGTTAGATCCAAGGTACATATATATATATAATCTGACGTTGTTTCAAAACTGGCTAAAATTTAACCTTATTAAGATCCAAAGTTTTCAAAGAATACTAACATAAATTCAAACGAATTAAAAATTTGTTACAGAAGCCCATTAAAACATCACACAATTTTTTGTTTCATTTGCTATTATTAGTAAACTGAAATACTCTTAATCCAACCACATTTTGAGTTTTGTCTGCGCTGTGATATCACAATCATTATTTCCAACATCATGGTCCTTTATCATAAAAGTACTTACAGCACAGGCACAGTGTTAACAGCATTCAATTCTGTGTGTAGCCTAACCAAGTCCAGTGATGGGCTCACCAGCCCCAACCTTATTGAAGATTTGCTACTAAACTGTCCTTAGAAATGAAAGTTTGTATTCAGAATCATGTAGTGTTAAAGTTTCAGAAGCAAAAGAAATTTTATTTAAAACATGAAATTTGACCAATGCTTCCAGTGCTAGAAATATCAGAGAAGCAAACTCTCTCTACCCGCTCTCCTTAGGATTTCAGGTTGCAGAAACCTCAAAGTGGGCATAGCAGTGACTGTACAAGGCAAGAAATTCCTTTAAAATTCAACTTTTTGCCATCTCCTAAGGTTTCAACCACTCTCAGCATCATTTTCTGAAAGATACCTAAAAAACTGAATTCTATTTTTTTTTTCATTTGCAGATGATAGAGATAAAATCATCAAGTTGGAGAGGAAATTATTTGAATTAAAAACATCCCTAGTTTTACATTACAGTTCTTTTATATTTTAGATGTTCCTCTGTTCCCAAAAGATTCAGTCAGTTAATTATTAATTTCTCCTAGCGCCATCATGTTTGACTCCTAAGCTGAGGCAATACTACCATTATGATTAGCTTTCCCAAGAAGCTTGTTACCAAAAGGGCAACTCTGCACAGGATTTCAGGAGCAAAAAGGTACCTTTGTTCTGAGATATTATATATTTTAATTGGGCTTAGTTTTATAATATTGCTCCAATCATCTTTGCCTTTGAGAAATCTTCTGAGTGTGGTAATAAAATATTGCAACTTTTTAAAATAAAACAATTTATATTAAAAATATGGTTCCTTTTCTCTCCCCTCTAAAAGATTTCAGGAAAATCTGAGAAATGTTGAAACTATGGCTTTTGATATATAAGAATTCTATAAGAAGAGATTTTGGATTATATTTAAAAATTTTAAAAAAGTAATTGCTGATTTCTTCTACCAGAAATACTTCTCTCTATAATAACCATGGAAACTTTAAGCATCCAATTCTAAGGTGTGTGCATGTGTATGCATAAATGCGTGCATGTGTGTGTGTATGCAGATGTTTTCCTAACAATTATCATTGTTATTATTGTTATATATTTTATATACATGTGATAAATTATTAACTTTCTCACCTGTTGGAGCCAGTCATATGAAAGCTTCTGAGATGTCTCAATATAATGCTTCAGGTTAACAAGGTGAAAAACTCCACAGAGGTTTCAATGTCAAGGTGATTTTCTGTGAAGATGGCCATTGTTCAGTTGCATAACAACCAACTTCAAAATATTTTTGGACATAATAGTTTAATTTACCACCAGTACCTCAGTATTATAGTTAAAATCCCTGACATAGAAGAGATGTAATTTTGTACTTCTGCTTAGGGATAACAAAAATATATGTGTTCTATACGGGTAAGTTAATTCTGGTTGCCTTATTTTAAGTTCACTCTAAATTGCTGATGCAAAAACCCCCACATTAATAAAGTTAGTATTGGCTTACCTGTTTTGAGTCCTGTTAGTACCATAATCTTTAAATAGGAAGACCACACACACTGGACACACATTCAATACACTCATCTGTTACTGCATTTTTAAATGGAGATACATTTCTCAGTGCCATACAACTACTGCTACAAGGACAAAACATCATTGTTTCTTTTGTTTGTTATTTTATGTTCATCTCTCTTTTTAATTTGGATATGAAAGTAACATCTCATATTACTAGTTTCCGATGGTCATCCAGAGTTATAAAAGTTCAAATACTATTGTTCTTTGTTGAACTACCAGAATTAATGAGCATTTATTATGTATTAATGTTTTTCTGGTTGGTGTCACATACATTATAGCCACTGAGCCTCAAAATAAAACTGTGGCTTTAACTGCAGTATTAACAGACCTTCACAGGAACATTGTAACTCATCCTTGTTTTCTCTTAGCGATTTTCATGCTGTCATTGGTTCAAATTTTGAGGTCAACTTCAATTTGATTTTAGAAGATTTGTCACTATTATAAACACATTAAAATCTTTATTTTCAAATTTATATGAAGTTTTAATTTTTTCCACAGTACTTTTTACAGTCCTTTCCTTGAAAAGTAAGTCCCCCACACCTTGAAACATTAGACCATCTAAATGACTTGCTTCTAATGTAATAGAAAAGACCATGTGTGAATTCCAAGTTTAGACCATAAGAAGAATCATGACATCCTCATATTCCCTGCTCTTGGGTTCCCTGCTCTGGATCAATGCAACTGCCGTATTGTGAGGATACTCAAGCAGCCCTGTAGAGCAGTTTACATGATGAGGACTTGGGGCATCTTCCAACAACTACATGAATTCCACAGCAGAACCAGTGTGGGCATTATTTTTCCTTTGTCTTGAATAAATACAAATTTATGAAAATTTAACTATTAGCTCTTACAAGCTGATATGTATTCAGCAAATCACTGGCTAAATATCTAGGAGTGAATCTGCTGGACCATGTGGTAGGAGAAAGTTCAATTTAATAAGAAACTGTCAAAATGTATTCCAAAGTGGTTCTATCATTTTATACTTTTTCCAAGTAATATAAAAATAATCTGATTGTGCCACATACTCATCAACCTTTAGTGTTTGTTATGGGCTGAATTGTGCCCCCCTCCACACAAAAATTTCTCAGATTCTAACCACCTTTACTTTAGAATGTGACCTTATATTAGAAATAAGACCATCACAGATATAATCATCTGAAGTCACTGGGGTAGGTCCTGTTCCAGCATGGCTTTGTCCTTGTGCACAGAGACACATACACATACAGGGAGAATTATGTGTGGATATTAAGACAGATATTAAGATATTAAGAAGTTCAAATGATGTGTCAACAACCAACAAACACAATTTGAAGTACACCACCAGAAAGTGGTTGTGATTACCCTGTCAGAATTGAAAAGGAGCCACCCCTCCTGGGACCTTGACCCTCAGACATCTAGCTTCCATAAAAATGTTATGATAAATTTCTGTTGTTTAAATCATCCAGTTTTGTGATTATTTGAGTTATAAGAGTTTTTAATGTATGTTCACTGGTTACAGAATTAAGAAGGGATGCATACAATGAGATCCTCCAAGCCCATATGTGTAGGCTTCAGCACACCCATGTCTCTAAATCTGGAGAGGTCATTCATTTGTTTTAATAATATGTGTCTTCAGATCACTAAATTTCTCAATTCAGCAAATAAAAAAGCAATTTTACGTAAAATTTAGTCGTGTCTCACACACCTACTACACTATACAGCTCTAACATCACTTACAATCACTAAGTAACTCCTTGCAGGGTCTTCATCACTTTGTCCTTTCTAGACTCTTCACAATCATATCATATGTGTTGTTCCTTCCCCAACTCTCAACTCTCTTTCCCTATTATTCTTTAAATCATGGTTTAAACAGCAATTTTTTAGAAAAGCTTTCCCTGATTCATTATTCCCTGATTCATATCTCTAATACATAGCTTTTCTTTGCTATATTCTGTTACAATCAAATTTCTTTCTGAAAGTGCTTTCTTCATCACACAATCCTAAGTGTAATTATTGCATCAATAATCTATTGCCCCAAAGCCTGTAAATCTTTTAAGATCAGAAACCACATCTCCATTTTTCCCAGTACTAGAACTGCCCTTGGAAAAAATGGGTACTCAATAAATAGATATTGAATCAGTACATTTGTGAAAAAGTAGCACTAATACATTTATAAAAACCTGTTTTATGTAATTGTTCAATTTTGTAGGTCAGTTTTATCTAGGTTTCATTAGATGTCTACTATATGTCAGGCTTGTGTTAAGGATTATAAAAATACTTGTGATTCAACAAAATATACAATGCTCATTAACTAATTAATTAGCTCAACAAATTGATTTTGAGTGTCTACATTAAATAATATTTTGCATTAGGAACTTAATCTACTGGGTACTTAGATCAATTATCAACAAAAATTCTTTTAGCAACAAGATTAACCATAGTATTCCTAATATATTTTACAGATCTCTGCGAGGAACTATGTTTATAAAGTTGGTGAGAATCATTAATGTTCCAAAAATATGTGTCCTTAATTTACCTACTAGTATAGGTCCAAAAGGAGAAATAAATTATTTTTTCTGTTCCTTTTCCATAGAATTTGAGGGTTTAGAAAAGGGTATCTTTCTTTGGTTTATGACAGAAGTGATTTGTTCAGTTTAGCAAAGATATTTACAAATTTTATGGTAGAAAACTCAAACACAGATGGTCCAAAAAAATAAAAGAGATGAACATGGAGAATTTAGCAGAAGGAATAGAAATTGCTAAGTTAGGAGGGGTTTATATGCAGTGTCAAATGTGGCACAAAAGCAAAAAACATCAGTACAGGGACATATTTACCAACTTGACACACTCCCATTGTGTGGCTGAATCCCACTTCACTGAACTGAGCATCTATACTCTGGAAATGGATGGAATCTCTCTATTTGTTTATTTTTGGAAATGAAAATCTGTGCCCAGTGCTCAAAAGTTCCCCTGAGTATGCTAACGATATCAATTACCAAGCAAAAAATAAAGGACAAAGGAAACAAGACAATAAATGACAAAAGTCTCAGATTCTCTTCCTCTAAGGTAGTGCCTCCAATCAATATAGAGGAACTAAGATTGAGATAAAGGTCAGGCATCTGGCTAAGACTCAGAGGACATTTCCTGTTCTCTTTTTTCCTTAGGTGCATACATACAAGAGGCCAGGTATGCCAAATGACACTCGATATTCGTTTTTCATAATATTTTTATACAGATGAAGTCATATAAAAGAAACATTCATTGAGGGAAAATGGTGCAGATAAAGGAGGTAACATGATATAACATGCTGCACATGTTAGGACTGATTTTACTATATGTGTGTTCACTTTAAGCCTACACAGATACTCATTTATATACAATAGCCAAGTTAGTAAGGTGACATGCAAAATAAAAATGGAAATAAACTATTTGAGAGCCTATTAAAACTGAAATATAATGTTAAAACTTCTGACTTAAATCATTTTAGTGTGATAAAAAGATAAAATCACAGAGGACTTGAGTATAATTTCTATATTCACAAGTGCATGTGTATGTTTGTGTAAATATGTAAGGTGTAAAGTTAGTGAGTATATCACTTAGAAGCTTACACTATTCTTCATTGACATTTTGGAAATTTATTTACCCATATCCATAAACAAAGCTTGAGAACCTTACTGGATCTGGCCATTCCTAATTCATATGTTAGAGTACATAAAAAAGGCTTAAGCAACCAGCAGCTGGTGGAGCCAAGCGAGTAGAGCCAAGCAGGGAGCAGAGCACCCAGGACTGACTGAGCCCAGCTCTGGCTGGCTGGCTACACCCACTTGTGACCAAGGGCTGGTAAGGACCCCCCAGGCATGCCCAACAGCCCCCCGTGGAGCCCTGTTGGCACCTACAACAACAGTGCCAGTACCCACCCCACCCCTGCCCTCTGGCCTCTTGGCTGTGCAGCTACCTGGTTCCACATTACAGAGGCACAGGGGCACATAAATGCCATTGTCCTGAACTGCAGGCAGAAGTGAACAAGAGAGAGAGGGCCTCTCTCAGGCTTCCTGATGATAACTGAAGCCCACTGGAAAAGTGAAGGGAATCTCTGCAGTAAAGGCACACCAGACCACCATAATTGGTAAATTAGAGGGATCATCACCTCCCATCAGAACCTGGACTATCTCCAGGGGAAAGTCAGCTGGAACCTCCAACAGAACCTTGCACAGTTCAACCTTGCAGGAGGACAGGGAGCTCAACTTGGGACTTGCAGCCCAAAAATCTGCCTGAATCTCACTGGTCTGTGACTGGTTTACTGAGACTCATTGACTTATAACTGCACACTTCTGCCCATGTTGTCTATTGTGACAGAAGACACATACCCTGAAGGAATCCCTTCATTTTTATCTTTTATTTGTTATTTTCAAAATTACCACTATTTTTTTACTCTTATTTTTAATTTTTTTCCTTCTTTTTCTACTTTTAATTTTTTTATTTTTCTTTTTTCTTTTCTCTCTCTCTCTCTCTCTCTCTCTCTCTCTCTCTCTCTCTCTCTCTCTCTCACTCTTGCTCTCACTCTCATTCTCTTGCTGTCCCACATTGTTCTTCATCTCCCTTTGCTTTCCTATTCTGGCCCTAATTCATATTTCTTCTTCATTTTTCTTTTCTTCTCTTTCCTTCTCTCACCTGTGTCCTCTTGCCTCACTGCTAACCTTCCCCTATCCTTCTACCTACCTATACCTCCCTCCCCAACTCCTTCTAACTCCCCATTCTGAAGGGTAAAGTTGCTATATTGAAGAGTTTATTCACTATAAACATATGTTGGGTCGGTCCTTGATTTTGATTTAATTCACACAGTTAAAGGTGATGGATTAATAACTACCACAAATTGTCATTTTCTAAGAGGTACTCAATGCTTTTGGGTTGCTAATTGTATTGTTTGGGCTAAGGTATTGTGATTGATCTAATCAGTTGTCCTTCCTGGTACAATAAAAATAAGACAGCCTCAGAGCCATTAGAGACTCAAAACCTAAAGACTAGCTATATCTGGAAGACACCTCTGAGGTGCAATCATTCCATAAGGGTTCTAAACACATCAACAAAGATACTTACAAAAAGCAAATTCAAAATATCAACCCAGGAACTAAACCGAGGACAGCACCAAAAACAAAAATGAGAAGACATTTAAGTAAGGTGACTTCCACCCCAAAAAAGGTAAATTCTGGGAGAAATGAGGTGGAAAACTCCTATAATGAGTCACCTGGACACCCTGAACTGATAGCACAGGAAGTAACAAAACAGATGAAAGAGGCTCTAGAAAAATTTAAAACAGAAATAATCTCCTAGATAACTTCAGAGATGGTGAGCAGAGTGAAAGACATGATTAGAGGCTCTAGAACGGAAACAGATAAAAAAAAAAAAATAGATGAGCTCAGAAATATGCTGGAAGCCATGAATGCCCAGCACAAGAAAGAAAGGGAAACCATGATAGCACAACATAAGAAAGAAATGGAATCCATGTAACAGATTCAAATAGATATTCAGGAAATTAAAAACTCCACTGAAAGCATGCAGAACAGTTCAAGGGAATCTGAAGATAGAATATCAGATATAGAAGACAGGATTCTGGTGAAGGACCATGAAAACAGAGATTTCTTAAAAATAGTAAGGGACCATGAGAAATCAATGCAGCAGCTGCTAGATGATGCAAAGAAGAATAACTAAGACTGATAGGAGCCCACAAAAAAGCCATAGAAAGTACAAGTGACATAAAAAAAATCTATTCACAAAAGTAATAATAGAAAATTTCCCAAACAGAGGTAGAGAATTGAACATACAGATAAGTGAAGCACATAGAACTCCAACTAGCCAAAATCAAAGAAAATCTACACCTAGACATATAAAAGCATCTGAAAAATTGCTTTAAAATTGTAAGGGAACATGAGAAATCAATCCAGCAGCTGCTAGATGATGCAAAGAAGAAAAACATAAGGCTGATAGGAGTCCACAAACAAATAGGAGAAAGTACAATTGACATTAAAAAAAACTGTTCACAGAAGTAATAAGAGAAAATTTCCCAGACATAGGTGGAGAATTGGACATACAGATAAGTGAAGCATATAGAACTCCAACTATCCATGATCAAAAGAAATCTATACCTAGACATATAATAGTCAAGATCCCAGAAACCCAACAGAAGAACAAAATCCTACAGGCAGTTAGAGAAAAGAAGCAAATCACCTACAAAGGAAAAACCATCAGAATCATGGCAGACTTCTCAACACAATCCCTCAAATCAAGGAGAGCCTGGAGTGAAGTATTTCAAGCTTCCAACCTAGACTGTTGTATCTTGAAAAATTATCTTTCAAAATCAATGGGGAAATTAGATACTTCCAAGACAAAAAACACCTGAGAAATTTCATGAACACCAAACCAGCACTCCTAACAATTCTAAGCAATATCCTAGAATAAGACAATGAAGGTCACAACTCCATGAGGCCCAACAGAGGGAAGCCACCAGGTAAGGTAACACACTAAAGGGAAAGGGGAAAAATAAGAAATAAAAGAGCCAACAACAGTAAAACATCATGACAAGGATGAGTCAATATCCCTCAGTTATAACTATCAATATTAATGGCCTCAATTCACCAATCAAAAGAAATAGACTGAAAGAATGGATTAAGAAGCAAAATCCAGCAATATGCTGTATACAAGAAACACACCTAACTCAAAAGGAAATTCATAGGCTGAAAGTAAAAGGATGGAAAACAGTTCTCCACTTGACAGGAACCCAGAAAAAAGCAGGGGTAGCAATCTTATTTGCGGACAAAGTAGATTTCAACCCAAAACTAATTAAGAGAGACACAGAAGGTCAATACATCCCATGTGAAGGGAACAACCTAAGAGGAAGAGACGACAATCCTAAATATATATGCACCAAATATGAATGCCCCCAACTATATAAAACAAATATTAATAGAGATGAAAAACCAAATAAGCACTAATACAATTGTAGTGGGGGACTTCAATACCCCACTATCACAAATATACAGATCATCTAGACAAAAGTTAACAACAAAATTCTAGAACTGAACCAAGCTATTGAAAAAATGGACTTAATAGATATTTACAGAGTGTTCCACCCCACAAAATCAGAATACACATTTTTTTCAGCTGCACATGGGTCATTCTCCAAAACAGACCACATGCTAGTGCATGGGACATGTCTAAGTAAATGTAAAAGAATTGAAGTTGTCCCCTGTATATTATCAGACCATAGAGCAATAAAATTGGAGGTCAATAACATAAGAAACTGCAAAACTCCCACAAACACATGGAAATTGAATAACACCCTCCTGAACAACCAATGGGTGACAGAGGAAATTAAAGAAGAAATTAGACAGTTTCAACAAGTAAATGGTAATGCCAGTACAACATACAGGAATCTGTGGGACACAATGAAAGCAGTTCTATGCCTGGACATTTATACCACTGAATGCCCATATTAGGAAAACAGAGAGAACTCAGTTAAATAACCTAATGCAGAACCTCAAGCTCTTAGAAAAAGAAGAGCATAACAATCCGAAAGCTCATACAAGAAAGGAAATTATAAAGATCCAAGCAGAAATCAATGCAATGGAGACTAAGAGAATGATACAAAAAATTAATGAATAAAAGAGTTGGTTTTTTGAAAGAATAAATAAAATTGATAAACCTTTAACCAACCTTATCAAAAAAAGAAAAGAAAAGACTCAAATCCATGCAATTAAAAATGAAAAGGTGAAGTCACAACAGACCTAGCAAAAACCCAGAGGATCATCAATACCTACTTTGAGAATCTGTAGTCTAATAAAATGGAAAACACAGAAGAAATGGACAGATTCCTAGATACATATGAATTACCAAAGTTAAATGAAGAAGACATAGAAATTCTAACACCCAATTACAATGAGTGAAATTTAAAATTTAATAAAATTTTAGCAACAAAGAAAGGACCAGGTCCTGGTGGCTTCACTGCTGAATTCTACAAGACATTTAAAGAAGAACTATCACCATTACTCTTTAAACTCACCAAGGAAATTGAAAGGGAAGCAAGGCTTCCAAATTCATTCCTGGAAGCAAGTGTTACTTTGATTCCAAAATCAAGGAAAAACCCAACCCAAAAAGAGAACTGCAGTCCAATCTCCCTAATGAACACAGATGCAAAAATCCTCAACAAGATACTGGCAAACAGAATACAGAGGGTCATCAAGAAGATCATACACCCTGACCAAGTCGGATTTATCCCAGGGATGCAAGGATGGTTCAACATTTGTGAATCAGTAAATGTAATACACTATATTAAAAGGACAAAAACCACATGATCATCTCAATAGATGCAAAAAAATCATTTGACAAAATCCAACACCCCTTCATGATTAAAAAAATGCTACAGAAAATTGGAATAGAAGGTCTTTATCTTAACCTGATTAAGGGTATCTATGAAAAACCAACAGCCAACATCATACTAAATAGTCAAAAACTGAAAACTTTCATGCTACAATCAGGAACAAGACAAGGATGTCCACTATCACCATTCCTGTTCAATATTATTCTGGAAACATTAGCTGCAGCAATTAGAAAAGAAAAAGAAATAAAGTTAATAAAGATAGGAAAGGAAGAAGTGAAACTGTCATTATTTGCTGATGATATGATACTTTACATAGAAGACCCAAAAAACTCTACCAAAAGACTTCTAGACTTAATTGACAGATTCAGTAGAGTAGCTGAATGTCAGAAAATAATAGCCTTCCTATACACAAATAGCAGACTCATTGAGAGAGAAATTCGAGAAATCATTCCTTTTCCAATAGCATCCAAAAAAATTAAATATCTAGGAATCAACCTAACAAAGGAAGCAAAAACCTCTACACTGAAAACTACAGCACTGTGAAAAAGAAGATCAAGGAGGATATAAGAAAATGGAAAGACATCCATTGTTCCTGGGTAGAAAGAACCAATATAGTGAAAATGGCCACACTTCCAAAGCTACTATATAAATTTAATGCAATGCCAATTGAAATTCCAACAATATACTACACAGAACTAGAGAAAAAAATCCAAAAATTCATTTGGAACCAGAAGAGACCTAAAATATCAAAAGCAATTCTAGGCAACAGAGACATGGCAGGGGGTATCACAATCCTCAACTTGAAACTATACTACAAAGCTACTGTTATAAAAACAGCATGGTACTGGGAAAGAAACAGACCCAAGGATCAGTGGAATAGATTAGAAGATGCAGAAACAACTCCAGACATACTCAGCTACCTCATCTGTGACAAAGGAGCCAACCACCCTCACTGGAGGAAAGATAGCCTCTTTAATAAATGGTGTTGGAAAAACTGGATTTCAATCTGCCAAAGATTAAAACTAGACCCATGCCTATCACCATGCACTAAACTAAGATCTAAGTGCATTAAAGATCTAAATATTAAGACAGAAACACTAAAATTGGTGGAAGATAAGTTAGGTAGAACCCTTGAAGACATTGGCATAGGAAAAGATTTTATGAACAAAGCCTCAGTAGCACGAGAACTAGCAGAAAGAATCAACAACTGGGATCTCATCTTATTAAAAAGCTTCTGCACTGCAAGAGAAACCACCAACAGAGCTAAGAGACAACCTACAATGTGGGAAAAAAATTTTAACCGCTGTACCTTAGACAATGGACTACTATCCGGAATATATAAAGAATTGAAAAAAATCAGACCCCCCAAATTCAAAGACCCAATTCAAAAATGGGCATCTGAAATGAACAGACATTTCTCAGACAAAGAAGTAAAAGCAGAAAATAAATATATAAAAAATCTTCAACATCACTGGTCATTTGAGAAATGCAGATGAAAACTACACTGAGATTCCACCTCACCCCACAAAGAGTGGCTGCTATCAAGAAATCAACCAATAACAAATGCTGATGGACTGTAGGGAGAAAGGAACCCCTCTCAATTGTTGGTGGGAGTGCAGACTGGTGCAACCACTGTGGAAGTCCGTATGGAGATACCTCAAAGAACTAGGACTAGAGGTCCCATTTGACCCAGCTATTCCCCTGCTGGGGATCTTCCCCAAAGAATTAAAAGAATCATACCACAGAGATATATGTGCACCCATGTTTATAGCAGCACAGTTTGTAATAGCTAAAGCTTGGAAACAGCCCAAGTGCCCATCAACTGGAAACTGGATAAAGAAGATGTGGGTTTTTTATAAAATGGAGTACTACTCAGCCATAAAGAATGAGAAACTAGAGACATTTATAGATAAATGGATGCATATTGAGGCCATATTCTTAAATGAAATAAATAGGACACATGTGTAAATACCGAATAGTTTCTCTAGTATGAGAAACTGAAAGTGTAAATAAAGATTAAAATGAATAATTGATAATTTGAAATAGGAAAATGTCCAAAGGCATAGGGGTGATGGGAGGGGAAGGGGAAAGGCAAGAAGAGCAAGGAAAAATTATGAGAAAAGAAAAAAAATGGAAATGAAATCTATGTAAATATGGAAGGGTGGAGGGGTGAAGGGTGCACAGGTAATGGGGGGAACATAAGAGGTAAGATACAACATTTACAGATACAAGCACCCAATGATAAATGTAAATGTATTGTATACCTAAAATGTACCAATAAAAGAATTTTTTTTTAAAAAGGCTTAAGCTAAGTGAGCAACAGAAAAAGGGCCTCTCTCAGGCTCTTTGATGAAAATGGAAGCCCATTGGAAAAGTGAAGAAAATCTCCCCAATGAAGGCACACCAGACCACTGTAGCTGCACACTGAATCAGGCAGGATGGTGTGTGACTGCAGTCCCAGCACTCTGGACAGCTGAGGTAAGAAGATCACATGGTGGAGTCCAGCCTGACCAATTTGATCAGTTTGTGAGACTCTTAGTGGGTATCTGAAGTAAAATATCTGAGGATAGAGTTCACTGAGGAGATGCAGAGTACAAGCCCCAGTAATGCAAAAGTGAAAAACTAACAGATAGATGATAAATAGATAAAAATATTCATAGATACTTGGATAAAAATAACAAAGTAAGTGGCCACTGATTTATTTAGTATGAAGAAAAAATGATTGTCATGGGCAGAGACAGGAGGAGAGTCCCCGCAGTTCTGGGCCTGACTCTCCCAATGATGCAGAAGGTTGTGGAAGAATCACATAGAGACCAAAAGCTTAGAAGCAAAGTTTTTCTTTTAGTCAGCAAGAACGCAAGAGTACAGCTGCCTTCTCTCAGAGAAACAGGCAGGGGTGCATGAAACGGAGCCACCATTGAAGGGAGGCTGAAGATGCTGGTTTTATAGTAGTTGGGGCCTATCCTGCCTCTGGGCTGAGGGTGCCCCTACTTGATTGGTTAATGATTAACTTAGCTCATTACTAGGGACAACAGGGAAGGATCTTTTCAAGGGCCTTTTACATCTTAGGGCCAAGGTTCTTTTTCCTTTTGATTGTAGCAAACCAAGCTTTGCAGGGTACAGTGTGAAGAGGAGGTACAACCTCAGCAGACTGTCAGCTTTTTAGGTGTGGTTAAGCCTGTTCTGCTAGATATCTTGGGGAGGAGCTCATCTCTCCCTGCCTAGGGGTCGCTATCCCCACAGGGCTTTAGGCTTTTCTATTAATGGAGACTCAGGTTATGGAACCCCAAGACATGAGCTCACTTCCTTGGCAACATCCCAAATAGAACTTAGAACCCTTGTTAATGAGTGTCACCATCTAGTATCAGCCATCTCCCAAGCCCACTAGGGCAGAGACGGTCAACAGTGAACATGCTGAGCTGCTTCTCCACTTCGGGAGGCTGCAGCCTCAGGACCCTGGAGAAAGTATCTGTGAAGGATTGAGAAGATGGCTGACTCCATCCAGAGGCCACAGGCCATGCTGCAGCAGCCACACGACTGTCACAGACACCCCAAGGATGGTCTCCCTGGGAGTAATAACCAGTGACCTACCAAAATCAAGGTACCCCAGTGAAGTCTCCCTAAGCCCAAATACCAATGGCACAGAAACTGGGAAGAGCATGGGGCAAGTATCACCAGGCCCAGAAACACCCAGTAGCTCTAGGCAGGTCTCCCCAGAGCTGGGCACAAAGAAACTAGAGTCAAAGTCCAAGGGGGGAAGACCAAAGTCACAGCCACCGGTCCCTGAGAGACACTGAGAAGCCTGGTGTTCATCCATCCAGGCCTGGCCGCCACTATTGGAAACAACTTCACAGAGAACCTTGCAGAATCCCGGCCAGTGTGGTCCCTGCAGGCAATCAGGCCTCTCTTGTTCTCTGAGCCCTGCCTGCCTGTTTCCCTGGGCAGCCAACCCATCTATGGTCCCTTCTTCCCAGGCACCTCCATCACCCATACCTCTACCCATTTGGCCCTGATTTTGGGAATAGACATCATGACAAGGTCTCTTGAGAATTCCATCTCCTTTGAGGGCCTGTGTGATAAAGATGGAGATGTGTCATGTTTGGACAATAAACAGCTTTTCACCACACACTGGGTGGAGGAGGAAGGAGGCCCATATACTGTGTCACCTCAGTTGGAGTTAGAAGAGGCCATTAGGCTTTCTGAGCTAAAGAAACATTCTGAGCTTTTAATTCATTCATCGTCTTGTATACCAGAACATCCTAAAGTGCCTTGTCCAGAAAAAGAGAAATCCATCCACCACAGAGCGGCAGGCTGCTGGAGAAAGCTGTATCATGCGAATGGCCACACTTTTCAGGCCAAATGCTTCAGCAGGCGAGCTCACTGTGCCGTCTGCACAGACCATGTAGGAGGACTTGGCCACTAAGTATATAAGTCCACCAACTGTAAACTCTTGGCTCACAAGAAGTGCCACAAACTTGTCACAATTGAATGTGGGCAGCATTCTTTACCATCAGAGCCCATGGTGCCAGTCGATCCATCATCCATGGCTTCAGATCCTGCACACACAGCGATCCCACATAACCTTTCAACTCATGAGGCTTTAGAACAAGTTGATGAAGAGAATGAGGCAGGGAACACTGGGGAAAGTAGCAAAGCTTCATCTGGTTTAGGTCTTGAGGACTTTGATTTGCTCCTAGTGATTGGCAGAGGAAGTTATGGGAAAGTACTGTTAGTCCAACTGAAAAAAATCAAATCATATGTATGCAAAGAAAGCAGTGAAAAAAGAGTGTTTCTACATTCATCAGGCACAGACGGAGAAGTGTATTTTACAGCAGGCACCTAATTGTTCTTTTCTAGTTGCATTGCATGCTTGCTTCCAGACAGAAAGCAGACTGTTCCTTGTTCTAGACTACGTCAGTGGGGGAGATCTACTGTTTCATATGCAGCAACAAAGGATGCTTCCTGAAGAACATGCCAGGTTTTACTCTGCAGAAATCAGTTCTGCAGTCAACTGTCTTCATCAGCAAGGAATACTTTACAGAAATTTAAAATTGAAAAATGTATTACTGGACTCAGAAGACCACATTAAACTCACCTATTGTTGCTTGTGTGTAAGGAAGGCTTACAGCCAGGAGACACGACCCGCACTTTCTGTGGCACTCCTAATTTCATGGCTCCAGAAATTATGAGAGGGGAAGATTACAGTTTCAGTGTGGACTGGTGGAATCTTGGAGTACTGATGTATGAGATGATGATCAGAGAGTCTCCATTCCATCTTGATGAGAGCTCTGATAACCCTTATGAAAACTCAATCAAGTATCTCTTGCAAGTAATTTTGGAAAGAGACATTTTCCTTTTTTCCCCCCCCATTAACTTTATTGGTACATTTTAGATATACAATACAGTTACATTCATCATTGGGATCTTGTACCTTTACGGAAGTCTCTTGGTTATTATTTTTTTCCCCTTCCTTTGCCCTCCCTTCACCCTCTTCACCCTTCCCTATTTGCAAAGACCTTGTTTCCATTTTTTTCCTCTTCTCATATTTTTTCCTTTCCCTTTTTTCCCTTCCCTTTTTTCCCTTCCCCTACCCCTCCCAATTCCCCTGCTCTTTTAGACATTTTCTTCCTGTTACACAATATCAGTTATACATTTTTAAAATAACAATATTAAGATCTAGGAGACATTACCACAGATTTTACAGAATTTCAAAGGATATAGAAAGCATATTACAAAAATCTATTTTGAAATAAATTTGACAACTTCTAAGAAGTAACTTAGAAGACAAATTAATGAAATTAACTCTGGAGGAAATATAAAATTTGAATAGCACCTATTAAAGAAAGTATATTCCTAGCTTGAAAACCTACCTATATGACAACAGCAGGCTCATAAACATTTTAACTGATAAATTATATCAAACATTTAAAGCAGAAAAAAGAAGGAACACTTCTGCCCTCATTTTAGGAAATCAACATTGTGCTAATCCTAAAATTGGATAAAGATAATAGAAGAAAAAAGAATGAACATAGATAGAAATTTGTTTAACAAAGCAAACTATTAGAAGTCAGATCTGGCAGGATGTAGAAAGTGGTTTTGTTATAGGGATGGCAGTTTTGGTTCAGCATTGGAAAATCCACCCCCAAAAGTCATCATTTTAACAGAGGAAAGGAAAAAGCCATATGATCCTGTCACTAGTTGGAGAAAAAGTATTGGACCAAATTCTACAGCTGTTCATGGTAAAAGCTATCAGGAGACTAGAAGTAGAACAGAACCTTCTCAACAAATTAAAGACATGTACTCCATACTTCCAGCGAGAATGCCTTGTATGAATGGAGAAGATACGATGCTTTCTCCTTAAGGTGGGGAACAAGGGCAGATATGCTTACTCTTTATCTGTCCATTAAACTTTGAAACCTAGCCCCCAACAAAATAGTCTGCAGTAAAATGACACAACTAGGATAGGATTGGCACGGCAGAAGCAAAATCTTTATATGTCGATGAAATGATCATCTACAGAGAAAATACTAAGAAATCTCTAGGAGCCCCTAGAACTTGTACTTGAATTTAGCAGGATTAGAAAACCCAAGGTATATATAAAAATTCAGGTCTATGTATACTTGCTATAAATGAAGAACTGGATATTGAAATTTAAAAGTTATGTAGGAGTACAAAGGACCCAGAAAAGCCAAAGACAAAAACAAAAACAGTGTTGGAAGACATTTAGCACCCAATTTTAAGACTTCTTCTAAAGCTACAGTAATCAAGGCAGTGTTGGTGTAAGGAAAGACATTAGAATAAAAGATCATTGGAATAAAACAGAATCTAGAAATAGAACCACACATATATGGTCCACTGAGTTTTGAAAGATTATTTAACATTAGCATTTTATAGAATATAACTCGATTCAAGAACCAAGGAAGAGATAGTGTCTTCAGCAAATGGCACTGGAACACCTGGTATCCATATATAAAAAAATGAGCCACAATCCTTTTTTTCCATACATGAAAATAACTTGAAGGGATCTATGAACCTAAATATGAAAGCCTAAAATTATAAAACTTTAAGAAGAAATTATAAGGGAAAATGTTTATGAATTTAGGGTAGGCAAGAACTACCTAGGATACAAAAAACATGATGTATAAAAGAAAAAAGTGATAAATGAGATTCCATCAAAATTTAGAACTTTAAATGACATCATTAAAATGAAAAGTGGTCCTTAAACAGACCATATTTATGATGCATATAACTTATGAGCAGAAAATATAAAGAATTCTTAGAGCTCATTAATAGACAACCCAATTAAAATGTAGACATAAGAAGATGATAAATAGCCAGTACAGTGCAAAAAAGGTGTGCAACTCTAGAATCAGAAAAATACTAATCAGTACAATAATAAGATTGAATTATACACTCATTAGGGAGATGAAGTCAAAAGTTTTAAAAGCCTTGTCATGACATTTTCTCTTTTTTGGATTCTCCCCCTTTGGGTTGAATTTGTCAAGCCCAGTGGTTTCATTCTGCTGGGTTTCCTGGGGTTGTGATCCTCACTGTCTTTTCCTAGGGTATTGTCTAAAATTTTTTGGAGTGCCAGTTTGGTATTCATGAAGTTCCTGAGGTGCTCTTTATCATGAAAGTATCTTATTTCTCCATCAAGTTTGAAAGATAGCTTTTCAGGGTACATCAATCTGGGTTGGAGGCTGTTTTCCTTTAGGGCTTGAAATACATCACTCCAAGCTCTTCTTGCCTTGAGGGTTTGCATTGAAAAGTCTGCTATGATTCTGATGGGCTTTCCTTTGTATGTGATTTGTTTCTTTTCTCTCACTGCTTGTAGAATTTTGTTCTTCTGTTGGATTTCTGGACTCCTAACTATTATATGTCTATGTGTAGATTTTTTTTATCAAGGCTAGCTGGAGTCCTATATGCCTCACTTATCTGTATGTCAAGTTCTTTTCCCCTGCTTGGGAAGTTTTCTGCCATCACTTCTGTGAACAGTTTTTTTATATCATCTGCACTTTCTCCTCTTTCTTCATTGACTCCAATCAATCTTATGTTATTCTTCTTTGCATTGTCTAGCAGCTGCTGGATTGATTTCTCATGTTCCTTTACAATTTTAAAGCAATTTTTCTTTTCCTGGTCACTAATTGCAATCTTATCTTCTATATGGGAAATTCTATCCTCACATTGGTTCATTCTGCTGTGCAGACTTTCGATGGAGATTTTAATCTCTTGGAAATCTGTTAGTATCTCTTTTATGGATTTCATTTGTTTCCTATGTTGGGATTCCATCATATTCCTCAGATCCTCTATTTTTTTATCTGTGTCCTCTCTAGATTTATTAATCCTGTCTTGCACCATGAATAAAATCTTTGCTGTTATCTGAGTAATTATTTCTGATTTCATTTTTCCCAGATCCTCTTTTATTGCCAGTTCAGAGAGTCCAGGTGGTTGAGTATCAGAGTGTTCCATCTCATTTCCCTTTGGGGTTGCTGTAGGTAATCCGGAAGTCTGTTTTTGAGGCTTATTTATGTGTCTTCTCATTTCCATGGGGGGGAAGGTGCTTCTGGCACCCATGTGGCTCACCTTCTCTGCCCTAGGAGCTTGGGTTGGCAGCGGGGGAGCTTTCTTCCAGGTGCTGGGACTGGCTCAGCTTCTCTGCCCTAGGGCCCTGGGTTGGAGGCAGGGAGCTTCCTTCTGGGTGCTGGGACTGGCTGAGTTTCACTGGGCAAAGACATTTTTGAGCAGACTTAATCAGATGGCAGCATCCCCAGAGAGGCGGGGACCCGGGCATGGTCAAAGGCCAAGCAGGACCGAGGCTCGCTTCCCTTGGATTCAGAATCAGGCTGGGATCTGGCGTCTGGTAAAGGGTCAGGACCAGGGCACCTGGTTCCTGGCCTTGGCCAGAGGAACCTTCCTCCACCTGCCAGTCACCCCAAGAAGGCCCGGCGTTGGCTGTTGGGCAACAGGAGACAGGCGACGTCCCCTGTCCCCCATCCCCCATCCGCGAGGCCTGTGAACCTGGCTCTACCTGTTTCTGGCGCTGCCCCCACAGGTAAAGGAGCCCTCAGCCAGTGACCTCCGGGTGGCTTGGACTGGATAAAAGAGACATTTTCATACCTCGTTTTCTGTCTGTACAAGCTGCAAGTGTCCTAGAGAGTTTTCTGAACAGGGATCCAAAAGAACGACTGGGTTGTCATCGTCACAGGGGCTTTGCTGATGTTCAGGAGCATCCATTCTTTCAAAATGTGGACTGGGACATGATGGAGCAAAAGCAGGTGGTGCCTCCCTTTAAACCAAATATCTTTGAGGGATTCGATTCAGACAAATTTGATCTTGAACTTACTAATGAACCTGTCCGGCTCACCCCAGATGATAATGACACCGTGAGGGATCTTGATGGATATGAATTTGCAGGGTTTGAGTATATCAATTGTCTTATGAAGTATGAAGAAGAAGGGGTCCGATCCTCATATTTCAACTTTGCATTTTGCTTATGTTGCCATTTAATGCTTGGAAAATCTTGTTACCAGCCTGGATAGACTTAATCATTTCAGAATTGTTTGGAAGCTAATTTTAATTTAGGGTTTTGAAGTTATATTTAGATGTAATACTTGATTCTTATAGTCTGTAGTAGAGAATACGGACTTTTTTGTGCATAGATTAGATTTTTATCAACTGATTTAAATAATGAGGCAATTGCTTGTTAACCACACTTGTATATACATTCCATTTGTTGAGTGGGACATAATGCCTAAAATTTTTTCTTTTTACTTATGATACAAGAAAACAATTTGTCTTTTCAGCAAAATATATTACCTATTGTAGTTTCTCCCCAACCACATTACCTGTACCTTTTGGGCTCAGTTTATGTAGTCTTCAGGAAAATCCAAAAAAGTAGCAATAATTTTGAATAGAAACACATATACTTTTATCTTTCTTATATGAAGAAAATACAATATATGACTGCAGGGTTTGGAGGGGTAATAGTTCTCATGAAATGGGGCTTCTGAAAGTGGTTAAACGATGATTTTTAAATGTTTACAAATTTTAAATCATTCTGAATTTAAGGCTATATTGTTAACTAAAATTAGGATACTATATATCATCCTTCTGTTTTAGTATCATTTTTATGCCAAGGATTTGAAAGACATCTATCATCTAAATGTAAATAAGTTATAATGGTACAATCTCAGTTTAATTTAATTTTAGTTAATGATCTAGTTTTAAATTTAGAACAATTTAAAATTTGTAAACATTTAATAAATTATCTTTTAATCTTTTTCAGATGCCCCATTTCATGAGAAATATTACTTTTCCAAAGCTTGTAGTCATGTATTGTCTTTTCTTCATATAATTTAGTTTGAAACTAATGAAAACATCAGGGAAATATTTATAGACATTCACATGTTCATTTCCAAGGCATGTACATTTCTCTTAATGCCTGGAACTTGTTTTAAAACAAAAAGCAGTATTCACAACATAAACTTATAGAGAATTCTAATATGCCAGAAATATGTTTATGATCTTGCTTTTAATTGTTGCTCTTTGCTGTAGGACATTTCAGAATGTAGAATAATCACCCAGGGTGTTTGTTTACTATGTTTATTACTGAGCCCATATTAGAATTCTTTTGGGCTTTTGAACATCATTTTGAGAAACACTTTCTTCAAGATATTCTTTTATCCTCCAGTTAAATAGTAGAAAGTGTGTTCATGGTATAATATTTTAAGATGTTACAAGCAGAAATTTACAACTTTATGAACATTTTTGAACAAATTTTACATGAATGACTTCATTAGATACCTTCCTTGTTCCCCTCAACAAAATCTTATCAGTTTTATCCCAATGATATCCAAATGATGAGCATTTTTCTTTGATGAGGTTTTCACCATTATTCAGGGTGATCTTTTGTTTTTCAATTTTTTAAGTAATAAGATTAACTGTATATTTTATAGAGAACTGCATTACAAATATGTTTTCAACTATTTTTGTAGTATTTAAATGTTATGTCAGTTCTTTTCATGTCATATAGAAATTGTCTCAAAATACTCTTTAGGGGAATAAGTCGGTTTAGTCAGAATAGTTGACATTCTGGTGATCTAAAAAAATTTATCTTGCATAATCCTGTAGTCAGATCATTTTATGCATATGTAGCTTGGGTTAAATTTCAAGTACTGTGTTCAGCACTGGTATATTTACTGTATAAATTTGTTTTGTTTTGATTTTTGTCATGTAGAACACTGACTTGGTCATCATAATGTAATCTGTGTTGTGTTCTTCTTTTTTCATGTTTACAGCCTTTAAATAAAACATTTAATATAAATTCAAAACAAACAAACAAACAAAAAAATAAAAGGCTTAAACTGAATAACATACCTGAAGAAAACGCTCTCCTCTCCAGGACTACACAGGAACTGCTACTGAAAGAGAGAGTACCGGTCCTTGTTTTTGTTTGTTTGAGGTTTTGTGTTTTTTTTCATTTTCCTTTTTCTCTCCTTTGCAATCTTATGGTTGGAATTTAAGAGTTTAGTATATCTTATTTACTGAAAAGGAAATTTTTCATGCTCTCAAGATATTATATTTAAACCCTAAAGCTTAAAATTTTTCCTCAGAAATGTGTTTCTTTTTTAATAGACATCAATCTTAGACTCACCTGGTCAAAATTCTAACCAAGGAGCAGACAGTCCTAAGGCATGGCATTTCCATCATGAAGCCAACATACACATTATCATCTTTTAGAGAACTTTTCTGAGAATACAAGGTGATTTGCAATTTTCTTTCCTATTTTTAAAATTTCCCTGGCCTTTCTTTCAGGTAATTGGTCAATTATGACCTATGATATGTTAATTTAATACAAATTCCCATCTGATTTCCATAAGAAATTGATGGAATAATGAGAAGAGTGACATTTTAAAATATAAAAACAACAATTTTTAGTTGTCGTTGAAAAAATGTTTTCTGCCCATCACTCACTGACAACCTACAACTTAACATGTTTTTATCTTTTGTTAAGGAAAATTCAAACATATACAAATAACATGGGGTAGTATCATGAACCCTCATTTGCCTATTGCCCAACTACTTCTTACTTTCATATTTTGTCTACATTTCTCGGTCCACACCCACCTCTCCACTAGATTATGATTAGTTTTAATTTTATTTTGATTTTATACTATCCTTATTAATTTATACATTGAATTCTTGACGCTGCCTCCAAATGTTAGGGATAGATGCCTTAACTGTCACAAATAGAAATTTAAGCATTCTTGTAAATACTGAATACAAGGATGTGCCTTGATCTAGCTTTAATGAGACAAGTGTCCTGGGAATCCAATTCCTTCCCAAGAAAACTGTGTATACCAATTCTGAAAATGGTCATGTTGGTGGTCATTGACTAGTTGGTTTTTTTTAGCCTGTGAAGTATTTCTGCTCTTTTTAGAAATCCAATCACTTTCTTCTTTGCAGTCTATTTCCTGGGCTTCTAGTAGAAGCAAGTTTTCCATGTCCATGAATGAATACATGACCCAGCAAAGGACTCCAATCTTACGATAATTAGAAATCATGACCATATGACATGTGGCCTGAGGCAGAGACTCTCATACTTCCTTTGAGAGTGTGAGCTATGTGGACTGTGTGAACCCAAAGCTAACTATCATCTTTCCCAATAGGAAAAAAGAACTTGATAATGAAGTAATACAGAAGAGAAACAGAGAATCAGAGACAGACATGAAGGGAGAGAAAGAAGAAACCATCCTTTGGACACTTGAAGGCCCAGCTGTGCCTAGGGCACTCATTAACTTTTCAAATACATGAGCCCAAAATTCCCTTTGTTGATCCAGAAATTTAAACTTGGTTTCCTGCCCTGTATCTTCACCATTTTATGTTTTCTATCCTCTAAATTCCACCTCCATTCACTAATTACATAAGCTATAAATTTAAGACCTTGTCTTGCTTCTTTCATTCCTTCGCACACCACCTCCAATCCATCATTAAGTCTTATCCATCTAGCTTCAAACCACAGCTCAGCTCCACCCACTTTTCTGTGTATCCTATTGCTCCACCCTATCTAATCTATATCTCCATTCACATGCATTGAAGCAACAGCAGCAGAGTTCTCTGTACTCCATAAATCTCTTATAATCCATCCTTTACCCTGAATGTTTCTTAAACCACCAGATTCTATTACCCTCTTCTTTAAAGCCTATTAAGAGTTTTCCATCCCACTTAAAATAATTTTCAAATCCCTGCAAGGCCCTATATGATCTGGTCCCTAAGTGTTTAGTAAACAATAATTGCAGTAAGTATCTTTCTTGGGTGTATGTATTTTAAAACTTTTCAAAGATTAAAAAAATCCCATTGAATATTTAGGAGAGTGTTGTTAAACATTCAGAAATCTGAACAAACTGTTGTTATGAATCCATGTAGTTAATCTTGTATGTCAATTCAGTGTCCTTAATGTCAGGTTTCATTACAGGCAGGCAATATCACCTTTCATTCCATGATTCTTAGTTACAGTAGAACTCCATAGAAGCACCTTGTGGGTCCACAAAAGGGACTGAAAAAGACACTCCTCTACATGCTGAATTAAGACATAACAAATTCAAGGGATATTGACAAGTTTTGAAATCAGAAATAAAACTATTGATTGGAATTTTGATAAATCCAAATAAATTTTGAGTTTTAAAATTTCTCTAATTAATATCAATTAACTCTACAATTATTTCTGCTTAATAAGCAGTCTTGTTAAAATTCATATGCTTACAATGAAAAAAATTAAAATATTGCAGTTTCCTTCAATAGTTGGAATTCAACATGGTATTATTTTTGCATTTCTAATTTATAAATTTTCCACGTGAGTTATCTTTAAATTGTTAAAAATTTATTCCATAATATATAAAAGGACAAGTAATATGAAAGAGATAAAATGACAGTTTTGTAAATCCAGCATCTGCATGTTCTGCAGGTCACTTCAGACCAGAAAATATATTAGAAAGTTACTCTGGCATACTTTTTAAATATCTGGGCTGCAACACCATCACATCCAGTATCATTGGGATATAATTTCACCTCAATGTTATGAATGTTTTGGGGACTAACGAGGCCATGATAAGCCCCCATTATATACTATCTTCATTTAACCTCATGCAATCTGATGGTTGGGGCCAGCAGTTTTCACAATCCTATGCCTCAGTTCAGGTGGGGAGGGATGCCCAGAAGTCTCTAATAAGCTCTCAAGAGGTCTGCAAGTTTAAAACTATTTTTTAAAAATAGTAAAAAAGCACTCTTTTTTGTAAATAAGTGAGAAACCAGGCCCAAATATAAGCAAGTTAAGAAGATCATATAATAAATGGTGGGGCTGAAATTTAAATCTCTTTCACCTAGAAATGTGTGTTCTTAATGAGTACTGTCATTTAGGTTTCTTTCACTTTTAGGCTAATGAATTTGTCATGTGTGCAATTGAGAAAGTCTTTAAAAGTTTTCAGTGTCCTCATCAGTTTCATGCAGCTCTTTATACCAGGGTGACTTCAAAACATCAAGGTTTTATTATTTTGAGAGAGAAGAAAGTCAATCATTTTCCCCCTTATATCTGTGCATATAGGTAAAAAGTATGACATTCCTAGGATTGTGCTGAAACTTTATAATCATTCAAGAGAGATGAGAGTAGCTCCTCAGATTTTCCATAAGGCTCTCTCTTATCTTACCTTCTGGCCTGTCCATCAGTTCCACCCCATCCTTCATGACCAAAGCCTCCACTGCTTCTCAGTGTGGCACTATCAGTAGGACATCCAGAAACCTTGGGCACTCGTACAATTAAAGACCAGTAGCAAACCTCCTCTCACTAGGATAGCCAAATGCTATCTTACACTTTTATAATTTCCTTAGTTATGACTCTCAGTAAAGAACCACAGAAAGGGGGTATTGTCTCCAAAAGACTTCATTTACTAAGTTCATATAAATCTAAGAGAGTAAATTCATCTTTTTCATAGAGACAGTTTTATAAACTAAAAAACACATATTTGCTATTAGCAGCAATAATAACAATTAGCTAATTTATTATGTTAGTCACCATATTGGAAGTCAAAAGAGACACTGAAATTTAAAAAGGAGAAATTTCACAAGCTAATCAAGGTTGTCTCAAGTTAAGCAAGTATGAGGTTACCTTAGATATAAGTAGATCTCTGTATACCTTCTAAGGATTCAGGACAACCAGCGATATCTTGAGGACTCTGCTCCCACGGAGTTTAAAACTGGTCATGAAGGATGAGCTGTAGAGAAAGCAAATGATGACCTTTACCTCCTTAAACTTTTTGCTCAGATTCTTCTTGCTTAGCACACAGCAGAATATTCCCAGATGAGGACCAGACAAATGTTGAAAGAATTCAAATAGAAAAATTATAATTGCCTTTTTTGCCTGGTTGAAAAACCAAAGTTATTTTAGTAACCTAACATTCATTCCCCAAAACAGACTTCCAGATTGTAAGACTTCTGAAGTTTGAGAAGGTACAAGCAGTAAATTACTTGCAAAGAGGTAAATGAAAATGGAGTAAAAGATACACTAAGTCATTTCTGGAAACTAAAGGCATTCTGGTATTCCTTCCTACCCTCAGTGCCCAAGCTCATCCAAAGTCATAGGACTCAAGCTCAAAGCCAAGACCTAAATTCCTTGGCTTTGAATCTCAAGGAAAAACTCTTTTTACCAAATCACTCAAAAGCATCACCTATTCAAAAATGTATTTTTACTTATGTAAGATAGCCACTGATAAGAGTCAACAGATATCAAAGCAAAATGTAAGCAGTCAGAAAGCCCTTGCATGTATTTTAGGGTCCTGTCATTATCCAGTTAAATAAAATTAAGACATTAAACCAAACTACACAGTCTTTTTTGTCCATTGAGTCTCTATTCCCTCCTCCATTACATTAAATCTTAGCCATTCTGGCAACAAAGTAAGTATCATAATAGGAAATGAGTTCCTAGTTTGAGTTAAAAGAAAAGTGGCCAGTATTTCCAAACTTGTCTCTCAGAGATTATGTACTCATACTGAGAGTTAAAAAGATAACAAGAAAATTCCCTTATTTTTTATACAATCCTTTTCATAGTTGTTAATGTCAGTTGAGAGTAAGTTAATACTAATTGGGCATCTTCCACATATTTGAGATAATTCTGTATGTTTTATATATGAGGTAAATATGAATCTCATTCCACACAGTTAAGTATGCAAGAAATATTTCATATCTTTATTGTAAATAAAATCAAAGTAACTTTTATTTTAATGCCCAGTGCTATGGCTGACAAGAAACATAAATGTTAATTATTCTCTGACTTTTTCCCCTCACCAACCTCAGAGTTGTACAACAGCCTGATATCACATGAAGAACCAAGGAAATGGGGTGGAAGGACCCTTGCTCACTGATCATGTATTTTCACACAGTCCCACTTAAGTGCGCATCCTCTCTCCTTTCGTGGCTTCTCAGATCTGATAGCACTCAGCTGCTTCTAGGCTGCAATCAGGTCAGAAGCCTTAATGAGTCTTCGTAGTGCCATTGGCCTGCCCTTGTCATGTAGCCTTTCATCCCTGGAGTTTGCTACCTCTTTGGAATGAACCATCTGCTGTCATAACCCACACATCTCTCTTCTGCTCCTCTGGACAGAAAGAGATTCTTCTCCCTCCAAATGTTTCCAGATTCTTCCCTTTTCCATGTCCTCATCTCTTCCTTCCCCACTGTATATACAAGTTTAAGTTCTATCACTGAAGTGTTTAAGTTCTACGAGTTAATACTTTGGTAAAAACAAATTCAGAGCCGCAGGGTATCTCCATTCATATCTTCCCCAGGACCCTCCTAGAATGAGTCGAGGGAACGGACAACTTGGAGTAGGCAGAAGGAAGAGAAAAGAGGAGGTAAGGAAACTTACAAGGACAAAAGGTTAGTGTCTTCAAATATCTGGTCTAATGTAAGTCATCACAACAACCCACTGCAAAATGTCTTACTCTCTCTCAATTTCAAATAGGAAAACTAAAATTCAAATCAGTTATAAAAAAAATATTTCCTAGGTTATACAATTATTAAGTAAAAGGCTAGAGATGTAATTTAGGTCTCTTTGATCCAAAAATATACAATCAACTTGGGGCATTCTTTATAAACTAGGCAATATTATGAGCACCTAATTTATTTGGATGACTGTAAATGTCTAATTAACTCTTCAATTATGAGAGAGAAACTGCCTCAGCATTGTTTGAAAGTCAAAACAGATATATATGTTAAATACTTTTGCTTTTAAAATATTTTTCCCATGAACGTGATTAAGGCTGTATTAGCTTCACTACTATCAACCCAAGAAAATATATTTCCAAGGCAGTTTGACAAATTTTCACATTGTAGAAGATGTGAATAAGAACAATCATTCAGTGGAATGTTGTTTCCCAAGACTCTCCTGCCTGCTGGGTTTCTGGCTTGTAGGCATTTTGACAATGATGTAGTCTTTAATTGGCCTCTTTGTGACTGCCTGGTTCTCACTTTTAGCATTAATTGCTCATTAATAAAAGCATGAAAATGTCAGTATGTCAGCATATGAGCCAGAGTCTTCATGTTGAGGAAGTATGTAGAAACATGGCTTTTGGATTTGGAATAGGCAGAAAGTAAAAATTCAATAGGTTACAACATCCTTTCTTCACACTTACTCTGATGTGATTGGAGAGTCAACTTTCACAAGGCTCTCAGCACCTTCCCTTCCCAAAGAAATTTAGGTAAATAGGTTCTGCATAAGCAAAGAGCTATGTGAAGATTGTTCCACCCTTCAAAGATCCCCTGCCCCAATGAGGAGTGATTTGTGTGACCCAAAATTATTACTTGTAAACTTGATGCCTTCAGTACTAGTATAAATACACAGAAGTCTGTTGGTGCTACTTGTGGCCAGGCAGCTCAGACAAGCAGGGCTCTCCTTACCAGAGGAGAATTTGAGAAACACCAAGGCCAGTGTCACAACTTCTACTCACTATGCCTTCTTCTGATACTCAAGTGACAGAATCTGAGGAACATAGCTTGGATCCGGCTACTGAGCTGATTTTAAAGCCCTTAGTCAAAAGATTCCTTCCCATATTTCCTACTTTCCCCTCTAAAGGTTCCCCTCTCCCCAAAGAACTTAAAAATATAATAGCTGCAAAAAAAGACAAGTTCTATGAAACTAAGGTCTTGAAGCAGCTTACTGAGGAATAAGGCAGGAAAAGAAGCACTAAATTGAAACTGTTTTACTTTTTTACTAAAGTGCTGATCTTTTCAAATTGCTATTTTTCTTGTTGCATATTTTCTTCTTTAGTACAGTTGGTATACTAGGTTAGTGAAAAGAGTATGTAGTGAGTAATTTCAAGTTGTTAGGTTCTAAATATCTGTTCACTTTTCAATCCCAATTCTGTCCCAATCTTACCAGATGTTATAGTACTTGAATGGTTAATAAAGCTGCACAATGTGTAGGTAGACAGATACAGATATACACACTAATTACACACATTTGAATTGTCTCTTTATTTCAGTTTCTAGTACCTGGGGTAAGATGGATTTTGCCTTGGAAAGGAGAAGAAATTTCCCTCTAAGCCACCCAAGCCACCCACTCTAGCTCAGATTATCAGAGAGCTCTGAACTGCTGTGATGAGCAGGAATTCCTCTGGTAAGGAAGAGATACACCAAGTTTTCACTTGCTATCATAATTTCATAAATCTATCTCTTGGAATCCTCATGAAGAATTATAAGCTTGAAAATATCTCTCTTCTCTAGCATCCACTAACTACCAGGATGTATCATCATTTAAAGTTCAAAATGTTTAAAAAATTGGGAGAGCTTTTTTCTCCGATTTCTTATGTTCGTTCGTCAAAACCTTTTATTAAACAAAAAAAAAAGCTATGAATTGGGGCTGGGGATTTAGCTCAGTGGTTTTGCCGCCTGCTGCACAAGTGCAAGGACCCGAGTTCGATCCCCAGTACCAAAAAGAACGCTATGAAATAAAATGGAAAGAGAGGGTTCAGCATTTTTTTTTAATAATCTAAGAACATTCAACCTGAGTTGGCCTAACTCCTATGAACCTAGTTGGAGAAAAAAATCCACTGCCAGGTATCATGTCAAACTGTGAGGACATCATTACTGATGATCCAAAAAATGGATATTTGATCAAAATTGTATTAATTCCAAAAAATTGCAAAGCATAATGACAGTGTTTGTATACCACTCATTCAGTTTCTCCTAAAATTAACATTTTAAGTCACTGTGATATGTTAGTCAAAACCAAGAAACCATTTTGTATGCTACTATTTGCTAAACTCTAAACTAAGTTTTTCCCTAGTTTCCTCACTAAAATACTCTTTCCATTCCAGGATCCAATCCTGAGCATCAATCACATTGCTGCGCATGACAATGAAACTTCCGGGAATATTGCTCATGGGTTTTGCACAATGTGTGTTAGTCTGTGTTTATCTGAACAAACTGGAAATTGGGTTTGAGACCAAATGATGAGGATTGCCACATTGGCCAACAAGTACAAAAAGGTATTAAGAATGTGATTGTTGTTAGCTGTCCTGTTCCTGGTAGATCCCACAAAGACTAGGGGCTATGAGATTTTTGTAACATCAAAAGAAGATCACCAAATAGAAGTTCAGTGAGAACAATGCAGCAGTTAGAGGAGCACTTGGAACTTATACCCAACACAGATGAAGACATCCCAAGCAGGTTACTAAAGATAAAACCTTGCCTTATTTTTCCAAAATAGATAGAGAGTACTGTCTCCCACTCAACAATGTGCAAATCCAGAGGCAAAGATGCAAGAAAGTTTAAAATATACACAGAAGGTGAAAAACAAGAGCAGTTAAGACAAAAGCCTCAAACAACGTCATCTCTTATATGATGAGGCTGTGAAGCTCCCATCACCATTCGGGTCTGCAGATGCTGTCACAGTTGCACAGCTGAAGGTTGGTGATTCCAGAAGTGTGATTGGCAGTCCAAGGCTCTCTAGAACGGGTTGAAAACTGATGCACCATGCAATCTTTTCTTTAGTTTTTATCAGTTAAAAATATTTCTATGGATGTTCAATTTTACAACTAAGTCACTTTTAAGGAACCTATCGGGTGATCTAAAACTGGCACAAAGGTGCCTGCCCCCACTTATCTGCAGTTTCACTTTTTGTAATTTCAGTTACCCAGAGTCAACCATGGTCCAAAAGTCCATTACAATATAATAACCTATTTTAGGTGAGAAGTATTCATGTAAATTCTATTACATCCTATGGCTACAATTGTTCTATTTTATTATTAGTTATCCCTACATTACAAATTAATTTTTACCATAGATTTGAATGTATAAGAGAAAACATAGTATATACATACAGTTTAGAACTATTGGCAATTCCGGACATTCATGGTGGGTCTTGGAAATATCTCCCATACATAAGAGGGGGAACTCTACTTAAAGTTTAGTTTGGCTATCACGCAGAAGTGAGCCATACTGAGAATCTCTACTGTGTATATGCACAATCAACCATTTGGATTTTGCAGTTATTTTCTGGAAAGACCATTAATTCTGAGTGTATTGTCAGAAATTAGGGATTTTTTTTCCTTCATAGCAATTCTTGGTTTTTAGTTACAAAACACTGACAGTTTAGTTTCTTCACTAATAGTTTAGTTTGGGATTATTTGGTTTCTGTTGCAAATAGAGAGATGCATGCTCCCATAAACACTATTTGGGCTGAAGCCATGAATAGTTCACTCTTCTATTATTTGATTCTAAATCATTCACTTTGTTAAACCAGAAATACCTAATAATTGCCAACAGCCACTCCTTAACAAAACAAATGTGTTTAGACAGTGACACTTAATTGTTCCCACCTACATTATTTTTTTCTAAGTTAAAATGCTTTAGGGAAGGGAGGTGGAATGCAAGAGAGACGAAGGCAAGGCTGGAGGTGCCAGCTGCCAGGGTGGGTCCAGGTTCCAGCAAAGTGTCCCCACAGCTGCAGCTGGAGTCAGGGATCAGGAGAAGGCTGTGCACTGGGGCATCAAGACCGTCTGCGACAGATGCACAGAAATGGTGCTGCATCCTCATATCCAGCCAGAATTCTCCTACTTTAGCTGTTGTTATTCTCTTCCCCTTTCAGAGTGGTTTACTTGTTTTAGTCTCATTTCAAAGTAGCTAACAAGACCAGTGTACAAGAAATAAGAGAAGTATCATGTGACATTAAGTATCTCCACAATTTTTAGATTATGTATCCTATCAATTAAAAAATATTCAGAATTTAATCCAAATATTTATATTTTCCATTATTTATAAATTATGTACAAGTAATACCACACTTTTAAATTAAATATTACAGTATATAATAATTTTAATGACATTTAAATAAATATTACTAGAAACTCTAATCATCTTTTTCCAGTCTCAATATGTCATCTGACATGCTCCTGTTTTAGTCACTCAGGATTTTGATATTTATATAAACATATACTTAATTTTAAAATATTTAGTCTGAAGTAAGAAAGACTACATACAGTGTTTAACTCCTGTTTTAAACTTGTTTCACCTGATGACTAAAGTCTACCAGTAAATGCATTTTACATGAAGCTCATTAATATAAATGCTGTGAATATATCATAATTCCTTTTCTCTTTGGTATTAATATATTGGTAAGAGAAAGTATATTCTTTTACTCATTGAATTTTCTGTCCACTCTGCAGCTACCTCCATATCCTACTAATCAGGTTGATAAAGGCACTCTGCTTTAAATTTCATTGAATGAGATGAAACTACACTCATTATATCCTTACAATGTTGCTGCATCTATGCAGGTAATTAAATACTCCATTCAGTTCTCAGAAGGAAGTTTTAGCAATTCTAGACATATATTACAAACATTCCCTAATATTCAAGCTTATAAGAGGGAAAATGTTCATGTTTTTATGAAAAAAATTATATGAGCAGTGAATGTGTATTATTCTCCATCTACAAACACACTTTATGTATTTACCAAACTGCTAATTCTATTGGTCAGCATTACAATTACTGAGACAAAATACCTGACGCTGGCAAAGGAGGAGAGGCTTGTACTGGCTCATGATTTCAGAGGATTCAGTCCATGGTCTGCTGGCCTCAAAACAGAAGAATCATTGTGATAGAGCTTGGTAGAGCAAAGCTGCTCACTTTACAGTAGTCAGTAGGCGAAGGACAGGGGCCAAATATCAGCTACAGTTATACCTTCCAAAGGCAAACCCTGAGTGACCTGCGTCCAACTAGGTAATGTCTCACCATAGCACATTCAACTATGAACATCAATGGGTTAGTCCACTGAGGAGTGTATCATCCCATGATCCAATCATTGCTCAATAACTCTCTTAATCCAGTTAAGTTGACAATTAAGGTGAACCAGTGCCTTAATTAAGCTTATTTGAAGAGGTTGACAAAAACAACAACTTACCTGATGGATATTTTACAAGAAACGTGATCTGACCTTGTTAATCATTTTCAAAGCAGCTCTCAGGAAATCTGTATTTTACCCTGTCCCTAATCTCAAGCCATACTTTTTTCTTCATTGCTCAAGTTGTTTTTCTAACTGCTTTATCCTCATCTTATTTGTTTTTAATTTTTTTATGTCCTGGTATTTACTATTTGCATCACCAAGTCATGGTGACTTTTTTTCATAGCACTTCATTTTTAAAAGATTATTTCAGAAATGAATTATGTATATCATATTTATCTTTTGATATCTTTAGCACTTCTTGGTTATCAGCAATAATGAATATTTATTCAATCTATTATATAATTTGGCTAAATATATTTACAAAGATTGCATCACTTTGTTTTCAAACTCATAGTATATAGGAACAGATGACAGGATTTTCCAACATTTAGATACTACTATTTAAAACATTTAAGAAAAAGTCTGAACCTAAACAGTGAAATTATATGTAAGAAAATGATAATAAAGCAAAATTTGTATGGATTTAAAGCAAAAGTTCCATATTGCCTCCATATTGATGGGCAGGAGAATTTATAAGGAGAAGAAAAAGGAAGATGTTGGCAGTCAGTAGGGGCACAATTCTGAAGTTGCTATAACATCCTTTTCCTATTTCATCAATTTTCTTCCCTGCACCACAACACATTCTGTGGTTGTTGTTCTGGCCATCATTCCTGTGGGGGACAGGGATTAATGGCAGGGCAAGCCCAGGTAGAGAGTGACAAGGAACACTTACATGCAGGAGGGAAAATGTCCTAGATATGAAGGACCAACAACATGACAAACAAAAATACATTTTTTCCTGATGATTCCACAAAACTCTGGAAATATCTCAGCAGTGAGTATCATAGTGGCTAAAAGCTTGGAGGCTTTAACTAAACTGTGTGAATCAAGTGTCAGCTTCATCACTTATATAATCACCAACTTTGGGCAAGTTACTGAAATTTTCTGTTCCTTAATTTTCTCTTCTGCAAAATGGGTGTGATAGGAGTACTGTAAGGTTATTATAAATATTAAATTATGTGTGTATTTCTAAATGCTTGTAAGAGCACCTGGTATATAACTATGATATATTTTGTTAAATAGAAATTATTATAATTAAAATATCACTCCTCTCTTGAAAACTTTCTGATTGCTTGACATCTCACTCAGTGTAAAACTCAAAAGTCCTTCCAATAGTCTGTCTCTTGTGATCTATTCCCCACTCTCCTCTGACTTCATTTCCTCTGTCTAGCACTCAGTCTGACTGTAGTTCCTAAGCCCCTTTGTACTATGTAAAATTGTATAACTAACTTGACTTCTGGCTGTAGCCCATGGCCCATCACAATGCACTTGTAGGCTTGGCTTACATTTCCCTAGAGCTGTCCCAATTTAACAAAAAAAGTTCCACATCCTGGAGAAACCTTCATTCCTGAGCAAATAGGGACAGTTAGTCTCCTTGCCTATTAAAATCTCTTGTAATTACTCACACTCTCTTTACTTTCTGCTAGATATTAATATCCAGAGTCACTTAAAAGTCACATATTGAAGATAACAGAACCATCCTAAGCCTGGGCTTCGGAATAGAGCAGTTACTGCCTCTCCTCCTCCTGGACTTTATTAAACAAAAATAAAGTTCTAGTTTGATAAAGCACTAAGATTCCATTGCATTAATTTAACCAATAAACCAATTCCCATTCTGGTCATTTTGGTCTCCTTGTTCCCTGAACACAATAAATATGCATAAAATAGCCATTTTCTCTGCTCAGAATGATCCTTTGCAGAAATCTGCATGGCTAACTTTTTCCCTTCATCTGCTCATTAACTCCTGTTTTCTTGGGCACTTGACTAGTTTATTCAAAGTATCAACTCATCACATACTCTCATCTCCTTTAAAAGAAATTTTGGAACAATATCCTCACCTTTTGATTTTCACCTTCACCTTGCTTGTGTTTATTCTTTATCATCTGATTTCCTTCCCCAAGAATACCTAGAATATATAGTCCATGAAGGTGAAGAACTTCATTTGATCAAAACCTTAGAGCATGGTCTGATGTCTAGTAGGCATTCAATAAATATTGTCTGAAAGATTGAATTACTTTATTTCATTTTCAGGATTTACAAAATTGAAGAAAATAAAGTGAAACTCGATTCTCACCCCCCAAACGGTACCACACTTGATAGAGCTTTCACATGATGATTCCTCCAAACCATTTCCAGAATATTATTATGGATTTTAGTAATTATAGACAGAAAAATCCTGGTATTTACTATTTCTCAACAACCATTGTTCCTGGTTTACATCCAAATTTCCCCACAACAGAGAATCTAAAGTAAATTACGTCTAAAATCAAATTAGTCTGTAGATGCCTCGGCACTTGTAATCACCTTAATTCCAGGCCAGACTTCTTTGTGTCTGGCATCATGGTCCCTATTTTTTTGTTTTTTACTTCAAAACTGTCTTCCATACTTGAGATTTCATTCATTGTGTTAAGGATCAGTACAGACACTTCACTTTGTACACAATTTGTAGTGCATACCAAAAATCTAAAAAGACCATGTATTGTTTCTTTAATGCTATAGCGTTAAAGCTATAGCTTAATGTTGACACTTCCTGTCTTTCTGCCTCTACACTCATAACAGTGTTTGCACATCTCAGTAATACTGGATTTTTCAAAGAGCATTAGAGACTTATCCAATATTCACCATTTTATAAATTGTACAGTCTTATGCAATCATAGGCACAAAATCTTGGAGCAAGGTGAAAGGACATTAAGTTCAATTTGTTCTATTATTATGTCATTATCCCAATATATAGAACATGTTCATTTTTGGTTTCTTCCTTGGAGCAAGTATTGTATACCAGTGTTTGTGGAAATGATTACAATCCAGAGATCCACAGGTCACAGTTTGCGTCTTCTTTTCTCCTCATGGGTAAATAGAACACGAAGTATTACTTGTTCTGTGGGACTCTCTGGTCCAAGTTCCCAGCTAACCATGATTCAGAGTTGCACGAATAGCATCCCTGAGTGATTATTTTCAGAATGCAGAGCTTTTGTATTCAAGGGAATGTTACCATGGAGAAAATCCTCCATCTACAGATAGGATCAGTACGATTCAGGAAAAGATTAAATAGCTCACCACCGGCAGTAATTCCATTGTTTATTTATATACCTCTGAGAACCCTTTCACAACTGCTGTTATCACTGAAGGGTGCATATTCAGAGAAGCTGCCTGATGAGAGATAAGTTTTGAATAACCAGTTACAGAGGATCTGATCCAAAATCTGTCAGAATTAATTTTTATGTGTATTTTGAATTTCTTCACCTATGTACTTTTTCAATCAAATGGACTGTATGGACTATTCATGCAAAATTGGGCTAGGTGATGGGATGATGCAGTAAGCATACCTAATTGCAGGGCTCCTAGGAGCTTGTACAATGGTGACAAGGGTAGAGATGAGTGAATGAACCTTCTCATGGTGGAAAGAGGAGCCACAGAGAATTCTAATCCTGGTGTGGTTTGCCAGAGGAGGTAGAGAAGACAGTAAGTGGGGGTAGTAGTGAGTGTATGCACCAGGGGATACACAAACAGTTCCCTGTGCTTGGTTGTGGCTGTGGAGGAAGTCAGATGTGACATGAAAATGAAGAAAGGACTTGCAAGGAAAGGTTTTGTCTACTATAGGAAGGAGTTTAAGTTCCATCATCAACATAAAGAAAACCACTAAAGGTTTAAAGCAAAGAAGCAATGGTATCAAATGTGCCCTTTAAAAGTTTTACACATTGTGATCAAAATGTTTGGAAACTTCAGAAATAGAGAAATCAGTTTTTTCATTTCTTTCCTTCAGAAAATTCACTCTTCTCTAAAGAGAAGAATTTAAAATGGTTCAAAAATAAATGGAGAAAGCTCTTATGATAGTTTTGGGGGTTTTTTCCAATCCTGGGAATTGAACATGAGACCTTCCCACCAACTTATGCCCTCAGCCCTTTTTATTTTCAGACAAAGTCTTGCTAAGTCTCTGAGTTGCCCAGGCTGGGCTCGAACTTGAGATTTTCCTGCCTCAGCCTCCTAGAATGCTAATATTACGGGGAAGCACTACTGTGCCTTGCTGAGCAGCTCTTATTGAAGAGGTCCAATGACTGTGGTGGCTCATAAAGTACCGTACCAGTAGAAACCATAGAGAAAAATGGATAAAATGCAAACCATAGGTGCAGATTGATTTTGTCATTTACCAGAACAGGGATGTTTTAAGAGCTCATGATATCAGTTGGGAACCCTTTAAAAAATTGAATTATTAGTAAAATTGAAAGGAATTAATTCTTTTTGTGTTGGCTTTACACTTCTTAGTCATGCTGAAATTCCAATTAGGAGGACATTAAGACATTAGGAAAAGTCCAATTAAGAGAAAAAATGAGTTCTCTATTTCAGAAGCTTTCAATTTTTTGACTGCAGCCTATAGTAAGAATTATATTTTACATCATTATGCACAGATACACAAAAATGGAAACAAAAACTACACAAAACAGTAATTATACTCATTATGAATGCACTCTGAGGTTTCCTATTCTGCTTCTATTTTTATTATCTCTTCACAACATAGTATGTTTAATGATTCTGAATATAAAATTTCAGCTTAAATAACAGGGAGTATTCTGGGAACATTTTATTCTTGAAGACAGAAGTCTTTACACTGGAAAATAAACTGGAAAAAACCTGGACTTCTAATCAGACCTAGGGTCGATCGTGGATCGAAATTTACTGCTGCATATAGCAATGTTTCCACCCCTCAAGGGCATATGATAATGATATTGGCTCTCACTGCCGAAGTGTTTTCTCAATCTCAGGCTCTGTACTAGTCCACAGACCAAACAAAGAAGAAAGTATCCAATAGTGACACTAAATTAGAAGACTTGCTCTGATGAAATAGGATGGACCCTAGCAAAGGGCCAGAAATGTATTAGTTCAGAAATGAATGAATGCAAATGTAACGTGAAGCATTTATTAAGCTCATTTTAAACAAGATCTGATTTATTTTCCACTATGAAGTTATTTCAAACATTCAAAAGAATACATATATAAGTGTCCACACCCATATAATGTGCCCATCAATCCTGATATGTCAACTTCATTGGATTAAAAAACTTCCAGCATATTAGTACAGAACATTCCTGGGTCTGTCCAACAACATAAAGGCATGGGCTCAGGTCCTATATATAGTCACTTGCCTCTTCCTGGCTGGCATAATTTCTATTCGTTGCTTCCTGAACATCATGAAAGAGGCATCTTAGCCTTCCGCCGTGATGTTTCTTCAGCTACCTGATCAAGGATTGAATCCCCTTGAAATGCAAGCCAAATTAAAACGTTTCCTCTTTTACGTTGTGTATGTTTGGTATTGTGTCCCAGCAACAGAAAAGTGACATAGAACATATATACTGTATGTGTTTTAAAATTATGAAGACAAAGCAGAAACTCATTTACCTAGTGGAAATAAAATATTGCCGTGGTCTCTGAAGAACGCTCCGTGCTTTTCCCAATAGTACTTACTGCCCTTCTTCCTCCCAGGAGGTCATCACTATCCTGCATTTTGTATTCCTTTTCCCCTGCTATGCCCCATTGTTTTCCCACATTTATGCAAATGTTTAAAACTGAATTGTTTCCTTTTTTCATCATTTTGAAGTTCCCTATGTGGAATTACTCTGTGTAATTTCTTCTGTGATTTGATTTTTTCCTCTCAGTGTTGAATTCATGATATTCATGCAAGAAGATCTGTGTGATAGTCCTTCAAACAGGTTCACTTTTAAATATCCCACAGTTTATTTGTACATACCCCACTGGATAAATGTATGGTGATTTCATTTGTTTATTTGCTTTTGTATTGCAAACAATACTGCAACAAGCAACTTTGTACCTGTTTCTTGTGCTCATGTGCATGAGCTTCTAGAGTTGCCAAAAATAAAAACACAATACCAAATCAAAACTGGATTTCAAATCAGGCATGGTGGTATATTCCTGCAACTCCAGCACTCTGGTAGGCAGAGGCAGGAAGATTACAAATCTGACCCAGGGTAGGCAATTCAGCAATTTAGTGAGTCTTTGTCTCAAAATAAAAAAGGGCTGGGGATGTAGCTTACTGCAATGATCCTAGGTTCATTCTTCAGTACCACACACAAAAAGTTAAGTTTCAGAGAAACAAAGAATAGTTTTCTTAAAAAAAAAAAAAAAAAAAAGTATGTTCCATGAAACATTCAGGACATCCTTATTCTAAAATTTGTCATTTTTTCTGGATTAATTTAACTAGGCAGCCCATATTTTTATTTGCTAAATTTGGCAACCCTCAGAAATTCTCATACCTAGGAGAGGAATTGCTAAGCCTCAGGGAATGCACAGGTTCATCCTTTTGGGCATTGTCAAAGTGTTTGCTGAAACAGCTGAAGCAATGTGCAACACACACCACTGCAGTTCCCATTGCTACGCATCTTCCCTGTTATGGACTGAACGGTGCACCCGAGAATTCACCCATCAGAGCACTGCCCTTCCGTGAGAATGCATTAGGAGACAGAGCATTTAGGGAGATAATTAAGGTTGAATGAAGTCATAAGGATGGAACTCTAATCCCACAGGACTGATGTCTTTATTGGAAGAAAAAGAGACTAAAAAGGCCACATTAGGACACAGTGGGAAGGGGTCCTAAAGCCAGGTGTCCTGGTAAGAAGGCATCCTGTAAGCCAAGGAGGGAGGCCTCACTGGAAACCAGCCTTGCTGCCAATTTGATTTTGGAGTTTCAGCTTCCAGAACTGTGGGGAAATCAATGCCTCACCAGTCTGTGATATTTTGTTATGGAAGTGCTAGCAGATGACATGCTCACCTACTTCTGGCCTACCAGATATTTCCATGTTTATCAGTATGATGATAGGAAATGATATGTTTTGTGATATTAATGTGTTTCTTAGATTATTGATGAAATTAAACATCTTTTCCCACTTTTATTAGCCTTTTATATTTTCTCTTCTGTGATGTATCTACCCATGATTTTGCTTATTTTCTTTGAGTTATTTGCCTTTTACTATTAAACTACTAGTCAGTAGTAATCCTTGGGTAATTATATATGTTGTAAATGTCTTTTTTGCACTTTGTGATTTGTACTTTCATACTCTTTATGGTATCATTTGATGAACACACTTATTAATTCTGATGAATTTTTCATCTTCTCATTTATGGTTTATATTTATTTCTCTTGTTTAAGAAATCCTTTCTTGACTTGTTGATCTATATCTTCTTCCAGAAATTTAAAATTTTTTCCTTTTGAATTTTCACCATTAATCTATCGGTAATTGATTTTTGTGTATGATAGAAAGTAGGGATCTAATTTGTTCCTGTCTGACATCAGTTACTAAATTAAGCATTATTTCTAGAAGAGTCTACAATGACTTTTATTTTATATACTGAGTTTAAATGTATACTTGAATCTGTTTTCTGGCTCATGTTCTGTTCCATTGGTCAAACAGTATATTGCTGCCCCACACTAGGCAATTTTTAAATTAGTGTAGCTTTATATTAGTTCTTGATAGCTAGCAAACCAAAGCCTCTTATCTTATACTTAAGGAATTTTGTCTTTTTGTTATTCAAAGTTTAGAATCATCTTGAAAATTTTCTAAAGAAGCTGGTTGGAGTTTTAATTTCTTCTCATCTACAGATCACTTTGGGATAAACTACAGTGTGGAACATTCATATCCACGAACACAATCTAAAATGTCATTTATTATGGTCATTTCAAAAATGCATTTACATAGCATCCTGTAATTTTCCCAATTCTATTGTTGAACAATTTTTGTTGGATTTGTTCCTAGGTAGAGTCTATTTTACTCCAATTCATATTTGCAAATGTATGTAAAATAGTTCATGAGTGATTGATACAAGATGGAATGGTGGTAATACATTGAAATGAAATCACAGTGGTTCATAGATTTTTCCAGCATGTTTATGTTTCATATCATCGAGTAGCAACATCTGAACACAAGGTACATAAACACAGCTGAATGTAGAAATAAATCAAAAAATCTATACACAATGCCCCCTTTTCTCTGTTCTTCCTCATGACTCAGTGCTATAGTTTTGATATTGTTTGAGTGGTCCCAAAATTTTATGTGCTGGCAGCTGCTTCCCCAGGAAGATAGTATTAAAATGATAGAATTTTTAAGAAGTGGGGCCTAGTGTAAGATAGATTGGTCATGGGGGCTCCTTTCTCATAAATGGATTAATAACAGTCTCATGGAATGAGTTTGTTCCTGAGAAACAGCAGGTTGTTATGAAGTGAGACCACACGACACTCTGGTCTTCCTTCTGCACATGGTCAGTTCCCTTTTTGCTTCTCCATCACACTGTGATGCCACTGACAAAAGGTTCTTTGCCAGGATGTGATATCATGCTATTTATAATCTCCAACTACCAAAATTGTGAGCTAAATAAATCTCTGCACTGTGTAAGTTATGTTGCCTCAAATGCAGTTTATTGTTATTGCAACACAGAATGGAGTAAGACACCAAGTTTTGCTACATATTCTTGAGTATTTTACTTATTGTATGGTTCTCCATAATCTTTGGTCAATTTGTTCTTGTTTCCATAACTCAGCAACCTCAACATTTACTTGCATGCCCCTTTCATCAAGTTTCCTGCACCTTTTTAAACATTTCTTTATATGGAAACAATATGACAGCCTTTAAAGCTGTGTAATAGTTTATTTGCCCTTTTTATTACTGATATGCTTGCTAACTTTCTATAATCCTATTTTTGAGTACACACTTTCAATAAAGCAATGGGCCGGGGATTTAGCTCAGTGGTTCCACCGCCTCCCTTGAAAGCACAATGTCCCGAGTTCGATCTCCGGTACAACAAAAATAATTCAGTTTTAATAAAGCAAGAAGAACCTAGTGGAACTTCTGGAGGTAAAACTCAGAGGAGTTTAGGGATCCTCGTGGGTCAGTGTCCCCTAGTTTCTGCCTGTCAGTCTTGTCCACACTGAGCCTCTAGTAATTTGTCAGTACAATCTAGGTTTTCCTATCCTGACTCTGGTTTCCCCAGAGTTTTGCTTGTGGGTTTATAATATGATAAATTGTGACTCTTTGTGTTCACTTAGCTATCATTCCAATTTGGTGGGGGTGATTTGTCATATAACTTATCTTCTCTAATGAATATAAATTGTTGGTTTTTCAACTCTTTACTTATTCTTAAGATTGAATGAATGCTGAAGTGGAAACTGGAAGACCAATATTTTTTATTACTATTACTGTAATTCTATTTTTAGTCTATAGGTTATATTTGGCTTTTCTAAGAAAAAATTTTGTCATCTGTTAATACAAACAGAAATGTGTTTCAAGGTCTCACTATACAATGAGTGGGCAAGTGTATTAGGCAATTTATATTGTGTTAACAAATAACTAACACATCTAAGTGTTCTGAATAACAAATATTTACTTTTTGTCAATGTGTCTGCAGGTCAGCAACAGCAAAGCTGGACTAGGTTTTTCACAGCTGGGTTCTACACGTCTTCTTATCCAGTACACAAGTGAAAGAGTAGGCATACCCTACAACCTGGGACAGAATTTGTAAAGGCCAAGCCCACAGTCAATGGGAAAGCCACAGGACGAGGGTGGAGATGTGTTATCTTACTCTAGAAAGCAAAGTGAAAGTTAGACCCAATACTAGCATGTACCACAGATATTATTTTCCTTTTTCTATGTTTAAAAAATTTCACAAACTTTGGAATATGCAGTTTATTGAACACACTATAAAAGCTTCTGAGCTAAGATGGTTCACATCTACAATCCCAGCACACCAAGAGGCTGAGACAGGAGAATCACAAGTTTAAACCCACCCTGGACAACTCCGCGACTTTTGAGAGCCTGGCTCAAAATTTTAAAATACAATAAAAACGTCTAGGAATGCAGCTCAACGTGAAGGCCCTGGGTTTAATCCCCTGTACTACCAAAAAAGTGTTTTATTTGTTCTTACTGTTAAAGGAATTTTGCATATTACTTCAAGTTTTTGGTGGCAGTATGTATTTCAGATTTTTCTTTCCTCTCTTTAAGTGAATTACATTTCTCCAGAAATATATAAATTGCATTTAGCCCTGTAAAATTATTTGAATCAAACTGATTTGATAGTATTTAATTGTTCTGCTAAACTCTGCTGGATCCATCCCTTTTAACATAATTTGTCTACTTTTACTGTTCCATTTCACTATAGGATTTTATATTTCACTAACTTTTTTCAAAGAAACTTTTTTTTATAATTGGTGTGCTGTCGTGACATTATACTTTTCTCATTACAGTAAACTTTAACCTCAGTTTTCAAAAATACTGGAAAGATATACTTCAGGTGATAAGAAGCACTTATGTATAAAAATGCGGCCCAGTTGTAGAGTAATATTATTTTATAGTTATTTCAAAACTTGAAGAAGTTGCTAGTAGATTGAATGCAAATATTTTTAGTGCAAATTATCTACAGTATAATTATCTTCTATGTAGCCTGTAATAATCCTGACAACTTTAGATAAGTTCTTTGAGTAATTAAAAATTTTCAAATAATCTTTCCTGCAATTAATATGTACATATTAGAGGTGTTTCAGATGGATAAAAAGTATATATGTGTGTAATATACATAGATGCTTTTTTGTTATAGTGTTATTCCTCTATACTATATTAATATTACTCTGCGTGACAAAAATGTATGAGGGAAGAATAAAGAAAATAAATGCAGGAGAGTAATTATTTTGAAATTTCTTAAGCACATCATTGTCAACATTAATAGTTCTGTGCATGCATCTTAGAGAATAGTAGAGATCATAGTTAACACTAAACCAATTATTTCTTAAAATACTCAAGTATTTTATGATTCTCTGCTCCTTATCCATAGTTTTGTACATTGTCAAATCACTCTAAGCCATTCCGAATCATGGCTTACTAATTTAGTTTCTTTTCTTCCTTACATGGGATTAACACAGTATACTATTCCAGCCTGTTCTTATCCTTTGAGATCAAATATTTGCATTGAAAGATTTCTGATTATTTTTAGTCTCCCAAAGTACATAACAACTTCAATGAATATTTTTGAGTTTCATAAAATTTAGAAAATAAAAGAGTGAAGCTAATAATCAGAAGAATCAAGACAGTTAATTTTATACTTTCTACAGAAAGTGTCATGATTTTTTGTTTTGCCTGTAAAGCTGAAAAGATAGAACATGTTGGCATGAGATTTTCATGTAGCATTTCTATTCCTGTGAAGACTGACATGGGTACATTAACAGGGATTACACTGAATCTATAAATTGTTTTAGATAGAATGGGCAATGGAATGTGGATTCTTTTGAGGATGCTTGTCTCAGCAATCTTGTTATTGGTGTATAAAAGTACTACTGATTTTCATATGTTGATTTTGTATTCTACAACTTTACTGATTCATTTATCAGTTCTAGTAGACTTTTAGTAAAGTCTTTAGCTTTTTATTTTATTTTTTATTTTTTATTTTTTGGTACCAGGGATTGAACTCAGGACCTTGTGCTTGCGAGGCAGGTGGCGGAACCACTGAGCTAAATTCCTGGCCATTCTTTAGGTTTTTAAATGTATAAAGTCATATTGTCTGCAAACAGGAATAATATATAATATTTTAAAGAATATAATTATATGAGACATGAAAGTATTCTATTTCTCCACTTACTTTATTTCCAAAATCTAATTACAATCATTCAACTTATTTATTAAGGATTACTCAAAATATAAATGAGTAATCAAAGCTATTTTAAGTTTTCTTCTATATCTGTAAAATATTAGATAGTATATAGTTGGGTCTTGCTTTATGTTCAGCTTAGCATTGGAGCACTTATATTCAATCTGATGCACAGACTGGACAAAAAGTAAGTCGCAACTATGTGATTAAATATACTACTATATGTATTAAATATAAAGATATAAAAAGTTAAAACTAAAAGGATGTGGAAAAAATATACAAAATCTACAGTTAGAAATAACATTATACAATAGATGCAAAACTAGAATTTTTCCTAAGATCAAAACAAGATAAAGATGTGTCCTCTCACCATTTCCTTTAAACATCATACTGGAAATCCTAGATAATGCAAAGGAGAAGAAAATACAAAATAGAGTCATTTGGAAGGAATAAATAATACTCTCCTTATTTGTTTATGTAGAAAACCTATAAAAATTGACCAAAAAAACTCCTGGCACTAAACTTAATATACAGAGATATAACTTGTCTACATACCATGAGTGAATAAGTGAAATTTGACATTAAAAACAAATAATCCTTTGCATTAGCATCACTGAAGATATGCTTAGATATAAATCTATTAACGTATGTACAAAATCTGTATAAGGAAAACTACAAAACTCAGGAAAACTTAGGATATTACTTATATGAAAAGGTATTTAATGTCAATGATAAGCAGAATCAATGTTTATCAAAATATTAGTTCCTCCTATTTGATCTATAAATTCAATGAATCCCAATCAAAACCCCTGAAAGCTTTTTTGTGGATATCACCAAACTGAATTTTAAAATTTTTATAACACCACATTGGTGCTAGAAAATCTGGACATACCCATGCAAAAAAAGAAAACGAAAATATAATAATTACATCCATCACAAAAATTAACTCAAAATGGATGATGGATCTAAATGTAAAATGCAAAATTATAAAGGTCCTAGAAAATAATACAAGAGAAAAATATAATGACATTTGGTATGATGATTACTTTTAAATATAATATCAAAAGTCTGATTCAAGAAAGAAATAATTGATAAGCTGGACTTCATCAAAATTAAAAACCTCTCTGGAAGACAAGATCAGAGAATGAGAAAAAAAGGTGCAGACTGGGAGAAATATTTGCAAAAGACAAATTTGATAAAGGACTGATACCTAAAATATACAAAGAATGCTTCAATCCCAACAGTAAGAAAATGATCCTAGACAAAAGACCTGACCAGACACTACATCAAAGAAGATATCCCTATGGAAAATAACATATGAGAGTGACCAAAATCCAAAAGACTGAAAATATCAAATGCTAAGAAGGATGTGGAGCAAGACCTACTCTCCTTTATTGCTGGATCGAATTCACTTTTATAGCAAAGTAGTTTGGCAGTTTCTTACAAAACTAAATATGCATTTATCACATAATTCAGCAATCATACTCCTTGACATTTACCCAAATAAATTGAAAAGTTTTATCCACACACAAAATACTCACACATAGAAGTTTATAGCATCTGTATTTATAATTTTAAAAACTTGGAAGCAATCAAGATGTTCTTCAGTAAATGATGGATAAGTAAACTATGAAAAATTCAGACAATAGAATATTATTCAGTACCAAAAAAGAAGTGAGCTATTGTCCATAAAGATTTTTGGAGGGAATATAAATTTATATTACCAAGTGAAAGAAGTTAATTTGAAAAGGCCACATGCTGAAGGGTTCTAATATGATATTCTGGTACAAGTAAAACTAAATAGTAAAAAGATCTGTTATTAAATAAGTTAGGTGGGAGAGAAGGATGTATAGACAGAGTATGGGGAATTTTTTAGGGCAGTGAAACTATTCTGTATAATATGATAACAGTGGATACATATCACTATAACATTTGTCCAAATCCATAAAGTGTACAGAGACGAGTGAATCCTAATGGAAACTATGGACTTTGGTTAATAATAATGTATCAATTTATGTTTGTTGACTGGAACAAACGTTCCATTCTGCTTTAGGATGTTGATAGTGGTGGAGGTTGTATGTGTGTGTGTGTGTACATGTTTAGATAGAAGATGCATGGGAACTCTCCATACTCTATGTTCAATTTAAGTGAACCTAAAACTTCTCTAAAATAAAAAGTTTACTAATTTAAAAAATAATGTAAATCTTATCATGCTCCTGAGATTTATTGGGGATTAAGAACTTGACTCTGAAATATCAATATCTATGCAATAGAGCTTCCCAAGGTGAACTGATTATAAAATCCTCAAGGTCATTAGTAGGTTCACTGAGCTATTCCATTTCTAGGTATCTTCCCAAAAGAGTTAATGACATCAAACTACAGTGATATCTGCATACTCATATTTACAGCAACACAACTCAAAATAGCAAAATCTTGGAAATAGCCTAGATGTCCATCAATAGATGAGTGGATAAAAAATATATTTATATACGATGGAGCACTACTCTGATAAAAAGAAGGATAAACTTGAGTTATTTGTAGAAAAATGATTGTACCTCAAGACCATAATATTAAGTGAAGTAAATCAGATACACAAGATTAAATATCTTATGGTTTCTTTTATATGAAAAGTTTAATATATAAATAAACTACAAAATAAAAGACAGATAATAGGAAAAAAAAGAGAGAAAAAGTTATTGTAATCCAGTACAAGCAATGTATCTAAAAGTGTACCTTAGTACAATTATCTTATATATTTTGTATGTTTTTGGACTATTAGTCTGATTTTTAATCTGTATATATGATAATTAATTTTAGAAAATCTTAAAATAAATGAATCTGATGCTGGAAAAATAAAAGGGGGGTAGACAAAAGGGGAAAAAAGAATTGGTTGTGTTATGCATATGTACCAATTTCCTATAATGAATGACATCATTATGTACTGTAAATATGTATTAATAAATGTTTAAAAAACACAGGAGACTTTTTAAAATGCAATATCTTATACAGTATAAAAGATACATGGGAATGACCATGGTGGCACACGTACGTAATCCCAACACTCTGGAAAGCTGAGGAAGGAAGTTCAGAAGTTCAAGCCTATCTTGGGAAATTTAGCAACTAAGCAAGACCTTGTCTCAAAATAAAAAATAAGAAGAGGATGGGGATGTAGCTCAATGTTAAGGCTGTAACTTCCATTCTCAGTTATACACACACACACACACACACACACACACACACACACACACAATAAGAAAGAAAAGAAAAAATACAGTGGAAACCTATTTCAGGCTGTCCAGCAAGCAGAAGTAAAACACATGTAAATGTGGCTCAGACTCTCATTTATCCACTGTTTTACTGACATTACTCCTTTACTTCCTATCCTCAGCTTCCCAACAGATTTGTGAACATGACAATAAACATTTATTATTTTGGAGGCTACTGAGTTTTGAAGTGGCATCTTATAAAACACTAGCTGAAAGACAGAATCCCCATAGAGGTAGGGGGCACTTCTGTCAGAAGGAATGGTCACTTGTCCCTTGAAGCTAAAGTTATGATTACCACTGTAGGGAGGGAAGAGATTCCCCCTGTCCTCTTGTTCTTCAGTGAACTCTTTGGCTGGATCTAGAAACTGAATTAATATAAGAACTGGATAATAAGAGACAAAACACAGATTTTGTTAATTATACATATGCATGGAGATCCTCACAAGAGTGAAGTCCAAAGAAATGACCAAAACATAATGTTTTAATTTGTGTTTAAACCAAAAACAATAAATTTATGAAAGAAAGACAAAAATGAATATCTGGGTTGGGGTAGTAAATTCCAGGGTAGTTACTAAGAGGCATATCGTGAGGAGTGAAGAAGCTAGTAAAAGATAACTGCTACATCAAAGAGTTTCTTTATTCAGGTTCACTGCAACTCCAATTATCAGTATATGGTGCTTATGGCTATTTTCCAGCCTTGGTATATGGACATCCCTCCCCAGTGAATTTTTAGGCTTGCTATATGTTCAATGGGACTTACAATTTTTGGAGTTGTTACAGCTTGAAATAATATACAAATTTGACATATTTTGAGATGGCTTATTGTTAACTCCTTCATTATCCTTTGGTCTGAGATCCTCTGTTGAGAGTTCGAAAAGCCTTTATGCTGGCATAGCAATCAGCTCTAATAGTCATGAGTTACAGTTTCTATAACATCAGAGTTGCTATAACAGCAGACCAAGGATAATACTCTTGAAACAGAAAATTCTTGAAAATATCTCTTAGTACTTTCATATCCATTATAACAGCAAGCAGGTAATTGCAGCAACTACAGCCTGAAAAAGTCAAGATAACCAAAGTCTGAGAGCCTTCTGCAACAAAAGTCTATGTTTTTCCAATAGACAAGCTACCTAGACCAGAGGAGCCTTAGGGATGAAAGTTGAAGAAATTTTAAAGTAGTTTGTAGAAAAGAAAGATAATAGGTTATCAACCTTGGCTTCTTTAAACCAACAACAAAAGTAAGGGCTAGAGTTTTTTGACTAACCCTTCTTTTCAAAGTCCTTTAAAATAAGATAGAGGAAGACTGACCATTTAAAACAGTCTATAACATTGGAATTAATGTAGAGAATGAAAGAATAAAAGAAACTGACTAGTGTGAAGGGTATCTTGGAAAGAAGGAAAAAAAGGCGGAGGGAGACAGGAAGAAAGAAGGGAAGAAGAGCCGGGGATTTAGCTCAGTGGTTCCAGTGCCTGCCTCATGAGAAATAGGTCCCAAGTTTGATCCCCGGTACCAAAAACAAAACAAAACAAAGAAGGGAAGGAGGAAGAGAGGGAGTAAGGAAGAGGAAATTAAATGGGTTGAATAGTATCCCTTCATAAGATATGTCCAAGTCTTAATTTAAACAAATTCTCCTCCAGTCCTTATATTAGGTTTTAGATCTGTAGAGAGAAGAACTACACAAAAATCTTTTTACTTCTATGGCTCTCAATTTTACTAATCAAGAAATCAAATTGTAGGTAAAAAGTTATTACACATGGTCTTAGGCAGAGGTGTTTGGTGAACAGGTTTAAAATTTGCTTCCCCAAAATCCAATATGAAGAAAAAGCATAGAGGCATTTTGGTACTTTTTTTAATATAGTCAGCTATGAGTGGTAGGAATTCCCTTGCTTATGTATGATTTTATTAGCTACACATTTTTCCAATCCAGTCACTCCCTGGTGAATTCATCCAGTGCCACAGCTTTAAATATCATCTTATTACTGACAACCTGCAAATTTATTTCTCCAGCTTCGACTACCCTGAACACCAGACTCATACATCCAACTGCCTCTTGACATCTTCGTGTACAGGTTGAATAAATATCTCAAGTCTGACATGTCTAAAGCTCCTCATCTCTTCAAGTTGGTTGTAATTGCTCATTTCTCCATTTTTGACAGGGGCTTCTCTGTTCCTGTCATCTTTTTTCCTCTCCTATCTCATACCCAATCCTTCATGAAATCAGTTGTCTGTCACTTACAAATACATCCAAAGTCTCAGTCCCTCTTTTACCTTCCACACTACCCTGATTCCATCATCTTTGACCTGGATCTTGCAGTAATCTACTGCCATTTCTGCTTCTTTCTTTGACCCTTTAGGATCTACAATTGAATTCTCCAACAGCTATAATAAGAATGCTTGAAACCTTCTTTAAAATCATGTCATTCTTCCACTCCAAGTCCTGTTATTTCTTTCTTTCTTTTTCTGAGTGAAAGGCCTTCACTACCCAGAGCCCTGGCCTCATTGGCTACTATCCGGCCACTTTTCTCCGCCACACTGACATTTTTGCACTCCCTGAGCGAGCAAGGAAAGAAGCTCTCAAGACTTTGGCTATTCTGATCCCTTCAGCTGGAATGTTTGCCCCAGATTCCTGTGTGGCTCACTCCCTTGATCTCCTGTGTGCTTTTGCTCCTATGTCACTTTCTTACCGAGGCCTTCCTTAACCACATGTACTCATCTGGATCCTCCGGGAAGCAGATATAAGGTGGGGTTACGTGTGCAAGGATTGATCAGGAAATACCTGCGAGGGAACATCAGTAGAAATCTGGAAACGCTGTGGAAATCATCTCAGTCTGACCCTGAGCAAAAGAGGTTGGATGGATGCAAAGTTTCAGCCACATAGACCTCTGCCCTTCTCTCCACAATACCTGGCTTTTTGTCACTTCAGTAGCCACAATACCTTATTCTACCTGGAAGGCTCTTTCCCGGATTTTCTCTGGACAAAGCATCACTTTGCATTTTCTTCTCAACTTAATCTCATTCCCATAGAGAAGCCTATCCTAATCTTCCCACATTAAGTAGTTTCCTTCCTTGGAAGCACTTATACACTTATTAATGTTACTTATTCTGTGCTTAATGTTTACGCTTTCTCTTTCCATTCCCTTTGAGCTGTAAGTTCCATCAAAGCAGTACTAATGTTCCCTTTCTCACTATTGTGTCCCCAGGACCTAGTGTCTTCCAGGAGAGCTCTTGACACATAGAGGACACTTAGTAAATAAATGTTTAGTGACTCTTTAGCAAATGTCAACAGCAATAAGTAGATTTATAGAAAAGTATATATATATATATTTTAAGTTTTAGAAAATAAAAAATGTTGTTAAAATACATAGAAGTCAGAGACTAAGGGAGAGGGATGTCATAAGGTCAACATGTTCAGGGATATCTCTAAATATGTCCGCATCCCCTCCTTAGAAGTCCTGACCTTCACATGGTAGACACGCTTTGGCCCAGCATCCAAACATCTCTGTGATTCTGGCAGTGTAACTATATCTTCCCTGCCACTAGCAGATACACCGGTGCCTTAGTCCCTTTCCTATATACCAAACACCTAAAATTTAAAGGAGAAGACTATTTGGCTCATAGTTTCCATTGGGCTTAGTCCAAACAGGTGGCTCCAAGGCAGAAACTTCATGGTGGAGGGGCCTGGTAGAGGACAGCTGCTTGTTTCATGGCATCCAGGAAACAGAGAGAGAACAGAAGATCCAGGGACAAGAATACACCCTTCTAGGTTATGCCTCCAATGACCTGCCCCCATTACCAGGTACTATCACCAAACAGGAGACTTAGGGGATGTGAAAACCTGCCTGTCCCTAGGAGGTAAAAGATTCTTTGTAAGATACCAAACGGGCCCTAAGATAGTCACACCTGTTGACAGCTTCACTTTCTTATTATCCTCTGTAAGATGTGAATATAATTCAGCAGTAATTGACTAGCCCATTTAATAATTTACAAAAACCTATACAAAAACATGAATACATACACACACAGACACACAATCATACTTGTTCCTGCCACAGCACCAGCAGAAATGGTTATAGGTAACCAACAGGGAAATCCTTTGCAACGGAGGTGCTACCTTGCAACCCACCTACCAAACAGAAGAGCAACCTCACTACTTGCTGCTCAGTGTTGGATGAGCCAGGCTCAAATGCTCATCTTATTGCCTATTTCCTTGGACCATTGGTGGTATCATTTTTATTAATCCAGGCTTTCCAAGAGGAAGGCACAAAAATGGTATTAGATGCATATGAAAGCTGAGTATCCACCTATTCCAGCTATTTGAGAGACTGAGGCAAGAAGATCACATGAGCCCAGGAGTCCAAGATCACTCTGAGCAACATAGCAAGGCCTCCATATAAAAAAAAATGTACATAGATTCTTTTAGGGGAAATTCCTATGATATGCCTGACCAGAGTAAAGAGGAAGGAGAAAGAAAAAGTAGGTGGAAGCATCCTAGTCTGCTGATGAGTCTTAGGAAAGTTGCAGTCTCCCCAAGGTCCTCAATCCAAAGACAGCTATCCAAGTAGTGTGTCCCAGGAATGGGCCTTAGTATCCCTGCCATTCTTGGCCATTGACTTAGCAGCCCATGGAAAACATTGCCTCAACACAAATATACTGATATATTTTACAGAATGCAGGCAGGCATTAAGAGTGAGAAAAGCTCCAACTGTCAGCCAGTGAGGGAATGAGAACTTCACTTTTATTACTTCAAGAAACTAAATTTGATAATAACTCAAATGAGTTGGGAAATCCATTCTTCCTCTGGAAACCCAAGTAAAAGTTCAAACCTGTCAACATTTTGATTTCAGCTCTGTGAGATCCAGAGTAGAGAAATCACCCAAGTCCTATCTAGATGTTTGGCTTACAGGAAACATGACAGTATAATTTTGTGCTGTTGTGAGCAGAAGGATTTAGGGTAACTTGTTACAGCAGCAATAGAAAACTAGTACACACTCCAGATAGCTGAAGTCACATTCTTCAGGCCTATGCACTACACATTTTAAAGTCACTGCCCAGATGGGTGCCATGGTGAATGATTTTTGTCAAATTACTGATAAAACTGAGGCAAGAGGATTGCTTGAGCCAAATTTTCAAAACCACCTTGGGCAACATAGTGAGATCCTGCCTCAAAACAAACAAATAAATGACCAGCCTAGTCCCCTTTCCTTAACCATTAACCCTGCCTTATTACCCTCCATATGTCACTTGCTAATCGCTTGCATAATTCAAGGACTTGTTTTGTTGCCTATTTCCCTCTAAAAGGGCAAAAAAAAATCATTTTTCTGTTCACTGCTAGGTTTCAAAAATCCCCCAACATAACAAAATGCTTTCTAAAGTTGAATGAATAAGTTATTATTAATTCTGTCACATTTTCATTTGATTTAGATTGAGGTAGTATACTCTTGAATGCATGGGACAAGAAACCCCAAACTGGAAGAAAATAAAGCTATAAAAAATGACTATTCATGTTATTGATCTGCTGCCTTCCTACCTAGGATGTGTGTGATCATTTATCTGAATACTACTATGTTCTACGTGCAAGTTTGTTTTAGGGGACACCTAGCTACAAATGTTTGGCTAACTGATTCTCAAAGATATAGGTAGCCCCTCTTTCCTCATTGCTCCTTGGATATCTGGAGCTGCCCATGTAGTGCACAAGAGCTGATAAGCACTGATTTTGACATTTTATAGTTTATGAATCAAATGGATACCTAATTTGGTCATTCACCTGGGCTCCAGATGACAAATTTCCAACTTAGAGAAACACTGAGGTTCAGAAGTATTTGTTTATAGTCATGCAGCTAAAAAGAAGCAAGATGTACACTCAGATCTGCAATTGACAATATCAAATCTCATGTTCTTCACATTGTAACAAGTTACCTTTGGAATGATTAGTTTAAAATGACAGAGAAGAAAGGAGGGCATATGAAACAGAGAAACTAATTCAAGAGATCTAACTGTGGGAGAGTGAGAAGACTGAGAAGAGAAAAACAAATCAGGCCGAAATAAACTTGGAAAGATTATCCAACAAATGTTATTTCAAACAAGCTTAAAAACAGATGGCATGCATTAAGTATATATATAATCATTTGGGATTCACTCATATATTACATTAACCTAAATGAGACCCTGAAAAAATTCTAATAAGAACCATTGCTTTAGACACTCTTTTCTTAATTGCCGAGTACTAAATAAAGAACCACGCACATTGCTGAAGTCAGAGCATTTTTAAATTGTTAGCGCCTCCAGCCCATTGTGATTTCACTCAACCAGAGAAGAGCAGCAGCATAGATGGGAAGGCCTTCCTCATAGGTCATGCTGACTGCTAATTGTTTTACTTCTAAAATAGGAGCTTCCAATGCTGCTTCTAGTAATGTGGGTCACACACACACACACACACACACACACACACTCACACTCTAGTAGTATGAGAGAGTGAGCTATAAAAATAAACTTGGTCATTTTAGAAAATTTGAAAAATAGAGAAAAATATAAGGAATAGGAAAAGAAGTGCTCCAAATGCTACTTTCCAAAGCACTTATGACTAATATTTTGTTATACCTCTCAAATTTATTTTTGTTTTTTGCACATTATAAATAAAAATACTATAAATAAAATTGCAGTGCCTTTAAATCTCTGTCCCTGGATTTATTACCCAGAGCCATTCATTTTTTTAAAAACATGGCCCATATCCTTTGAGTCAATATTTTATATTTTCATGTATATATTTTTCATATATATATATATATATATATCCTCCAAAACTCATGTTGAAATTCAATTACCATCATAATGTTAAAAAATGGAACTTTAAGGGTCATCAAATCCCTTTTTAAAGGTCATTAAATTCATTAAGATCACAAGTTGATTCGTGTCATTATCATGGGACTGGGTTAGTTAGTATAAGAGCGACTATTATAAAAGAACCCATCTGTCATGTCATGATGTCTTCACCAGATGCCTCTGTAGCTCTCTGACTCCAGAACTGTGAGAAATAAACTTCATTTCTTTAGAAATTACCCAGTATGTGGTGTTCTGTTATAACACTAGTAGACAAAGACAATAGCTCTGTGTGTTATGTTACTTTGGTGTTTTAAAATTTTATATAAATGTTTGTATACTAAATATCTCCTCAGTTTTTTCATTCAACTTAGTATTTTGAACTGCCTATGGTGACAAAATGAATATATTGCTCATGAATTTTAATGTTTGTTAGTATTTCATGATATGACAAGACCACAATTTACTTATTCCCTCCAAATAACATTTAGTTCTTTTCAATGTTTCCTCTTATATTCAAAGGACACTATAATGGATATTCTTAAAATATGACTTCCTGAAGCACATTTGCAAGAATTTCTCTGGGCAATATTTTTAGTTGAGAAATTGCTGGATCATAAGGTATGGATAATTTTAACATAACTTGATTCTCCTGAATTGTTCTTCCTATACTGTTTGTACCAATTCACAGAAATAGATTGCAATTTTCACATGCCTGTCAACATTTGGTATGTACATAAATACAAATATGAACATACAACATAAAATGCACACGTGTATTCATGTCTGCATATACTGGACATGAATTTTGGTTCATATATTTCAAATATCCCCTTTCAAGTATTCCTATTTGCTTTTTTTTTTTTTTTCCAGAGACAGGGTCTCACTATGTAGTTCAGGTTGGCCTTGAATTCACTAGGTAGCCCAGGCTGGCCTCAGACTCACAGCGATCCTCTTACCTAAACCTTCCAAGTTCTGGGATTACAGATGTGACTCCCTTACCCTTCTACACTCTGCTCTGTGGTCTGAAAATCTAGCCTTTATAGACTGCATCAATTGGGCTCTTTTAGCTTTCAGTTTCCCATTAGGTTTGGCCAGTGAGGGGGTATTTGCAGGGGATCCAAGACTAGAAAGAGAGAAAGGTTGAGGTATTTATATTTCTGATTTATGTCCTGTTTTGTGAAAGTTTGAGAATAACTACATTCTTCTACTGAGAATGTGATCAGTGCTCCTGTTGACTGGCCCTTTTTACAGTCCTAGGTCTCACACAGTTCTTGTGTCCACCCCTTCTCCTCCCATTCACCTTTTAGCTTAGGGATTGGAACAGTATTGACTGTTTTCTGTTGTCAGCCCCAGATGATTTATCATCCCATGTTACTTTTCCTTAATCTCCCCATAACTTTGAAAATAGCCAATCATTAAACTCTCAATTATCACTTGTGAGTAACCCCTATGTCCTACCCTGACTTTGATTAATATAGTCATGAATATATTCTCCTAATAATTTTCAGTGTTTCTATATAATTTGTTTATGTATGTGCCATGAGTTCAGGAACTAATTTCATTTTTTCTAAAATGAGAAACCATACACTGAATACTCTACTCTTTGCCCATTGATTTATAAAGCCATCTCTATCATAAGCCAAGGAACACCTATGCATGGGTTTTTTTCTGAAATGTAATTCAGTTCTAGAAAAGTAAGACATTTAACCTCTTTGTACAGTTAGTAGTAGTAGTATGTATTTCATATTGCTGTTGTCAAGAATAAATGAGTTAATTCATGTCTATTACTTTAGTATGGGGCACACAGTAATACTAAAAATATTACTTGTTGTTTTCACTAATATGTGCAGATCTTTCCATAAATTCTTCATTACTTTAATTATTATAGTTTTATAATTAATGCTGATATCTGCTAGGACAAGTTTCTTTGCCTGTTTTTGTTTATTAATTAAAACTTCCTTAAATATTTAAAACATTTTTCATTTAAAACAATCACATAAGCATTGTATTATGTCATTAAAATGTTGTAAACATAATCTTTAATAATTATATGATATTCTATCATTGGTACATACCCTAATTTGTCCATTTTCCTAATATTTTGAACTTATGAAATTCCAAATTTTCATGATTAGCAGCAGTTTTATGACAAAAATTTTTACATAAATCTTTATATATGTATTTCATATTATTACTTTATAGTAGAACTCTCAAAGTAGTATTACTGAGTCAAAGTGGGTAGAACTAAGAATATTAAAGACCAGACATTTTTCACACATTTGAAACAATAACCAAGAAAAATGTCTACCAAGCTAGTAGGTTTTAGACATTTTATGTGGTATGACAGGACTATGTGCCCACAGCTGTACCTCTTTTGCTGCAGAGTTAGAGGGAATTATATGTGGAATCTTATGTAAGTAAATCAGATACTCCATGAGTCCTAAGATAGGCATGACAAAGTACTGAGTAGAGAAAAGACTAATCCATGCCTGAGTTGTAATTCAATCCAAGTAAAGACAAATTGCTGCTCTTTTCAGAGTAAGCAGTAACTGAAGTAATCAACTTTCATCAAGTGGCTGACTAGTCTTCTAAGACATGGTAATGTATAAGAGTCTTAAACTCAACCTGTACCACTGAAGAGTGGGAGAACTGGAAGCAGCTGCAGGAGATCATAGTTACTATCAGTTTGCTCAGGCTGCTATAACAAAATACCACAGATTAGGTGGCTTAAACAGCACCCAATTTTCTCACAGTTCTAGAGGTTGAGAAGTCTAAGATCAAGGTATTAGTCCAAAACAGTGAGAGGGAGCACTTGAGTTGGTGGGCTCACACAAAGCCTCCATTCTGCCACGGCTACTCCACTTACAAACCTACTGTATAAGTACTGGAGGATGTAAGAATGGAGACCAGACTGTCATTTACTGGACTACCTATCTATAGGTTTGTTGTTCAGTCCACCTATAGGTTTGTGGCTCCTCCATAGCAGATGTTGTGGGGTTAATTTTAACTTATGTCATAAAGATCCTTATGTCTTGTGCTCACTCTATTGATTGTCATGCTCTTCCACAGGCATCTTTGTCTCAACCTTTCTTTTATTTTTTAATTCATTTTTTAAAATTTTTTGTTTTATTGGTACATTTTAGGTATACAATATAATGACATTCATCATTGGAAATTTGCACCTTTACATAATCTGTCTTGGTTCTTATTTTTCCCTCCTCCTCTGCCCTCCCTTCAACCCCTCATTCCTCCCCATTTACAAAGACTTTCTTTCCATTTTTTTCATTTTCTCACATTACTTCCATTCCCTTCTTTCCTTTCCCTTACTCCTCCCACTTCCCCTTCCACTTTGCCCATTTTCTTCCTATTTCATGTGTAAATACCGAATAGTTTCTCTAGTGTGAGAAACTGAAAGTGTAAATAAGGACTCAACCTTTCAACCTTATTTTCTTTTGGATCTTTGACCAACAGAGCCTAGCCATTCATTCACCACCATCCATAAGTACCAGTAAATCCTTACCTCTGGACATTTTTCTCCTTAGCACAAAATGTATAACCAAATGGTTGTTAGGAAGATTTCTAGTCACATTATATTTTAGAAACTTCCCTAAGTAGGTTTACATTTGTAGCAGCAGTCTATTTTCAGTTTGCATCAATGTACCCAACCATGAATTAAGCTCTTGCGTTCTTCTCTTTCAAGATCTGGTTATAGGATTCCCCAATGAAGCTACAGATGTGAGCCAAAGGAGAGGGAGTGGTGCAAATGTGAATGGAGGCATGAAAGTCTGGGAACTCCTTGGGCCTGAACTTTGATGTATTCTTTATTATGCAACATATTGTAACTGAGCCTCTCCAACCTTAAGTTTCAGTGAGTTGCAGCACTCACATGGTGATGGTCAATCCAGTCTTCATTGTTATAGGGTGCCCCATGGTACTGACCTACTGAGTGAAGTTTTGCACAGTTCCCTGCTATAGATGAAATGATCTTGTTACAAAACCTCAAGTTTTGTTATTACAATAATCCTTTTGTGGCTTGCCAAAGATTCACCCATAGTGTTTTTATCTTCCAAAAGATCTGTCTAGAGGGGCAGAGAAGCTGAGCTGGTCCCAGCACCCAGAAGGAAGCTCCCCCCACCGCCATTCCATGCTCCTACGGCAGAGAAGGTGAGCCGCGTGGGTGCCAGAAGCACATCTCCACCACATGGAAATGAGAAGACACATAAACAAGCCTCAAAAACAGACTCCCGGATCACCTACAGCAACCCCAAAGGGAAACAAAATGGAACAATCTGATGCTCAACCACCTGGACTCTCTGAACTGGCAACAAAAGAGGATCTGGGAAAAATGAAATCAGAAATAATTACTCAGATAACATCAAAGGTTGTGCTCATAGTGCAAGACATGATTAACAAATCTAGAGAGGACACAGATAAAAAAATAGAGGATCTGAGGAACATGATGGAATCCCAACATAGGAAACAAATGGAATCCATAAAACAGATGCAAACAGATTTCCAGGAGGTTAAAAATTCCATCGAAAGTCTGCACAGCAGAATGAACCAATCTGAGGATAGAATTTCAGATATAGGTCTGGGGATTTAGCTCAGTGGCAGTGCGCCTGCCTTGCAAGCACAAGGTCCTGAGTTTGATCCCCAGTACCAAACAAAAACAAACAAACAAACAAAAAAAAAAAACAAAGAATTTCAGATATAGAAGATAAGATTCGAATTAGTGACCAGGAAAAGAAAAATTGCTTTAAAATTGTAAGGGAACATGAGAAATCAATTCATCAGCTGCTAGATGATGCACAGAAGAATAACATAAGACTGGAGTCAATAAAGAAAGAGGAGAGAGTGCAGATGACATAAAAAAAACTAATCATAGAGGTGATGGTAGAAAATTTCTCAAGGAGGGGAAAAGAACTTGACATACAGATAAGTGAGGCATATAGGACTCCAAATAGCCTTGATCAAAAAAAAAATCTACACATAGGCATAAAATAGTTAGGATTCCAGAAATCCAACAGAAGAACAAAATTCTACAAGCAGTGAGAGAAAAGAAATAAATCACATACAAAGGAAAGCCCATCAGAATCACAGCAGACTTCTCAATGCAAACCCACAAAGCAAGAAGAGCTTGAAGTGATGTATTTCAAGCCCTAAAGGAAAACAGCCTCCAACCCAGATTGATGTACTCTGAAAAACTATCTTTCAAAATTGATGGAGAAATAAGATACTTTCATGATAAAGAGCACCTTAGGAACTTCATGGATACCAAACTGGCACTCCAAAAAATTTTAGACAATACCCTAGGAATAGACAATGAGAATCACAACCCCAAGGAGCCCAGCAGAATGAATTCATTGGGTGTGACAAATTAAATGCAAAGGGGGAGAATCCAACAAAAAGAGAAAGTCACAACAAGGCTTTTAAAACTTTTAACTTCGTCTTCCTAATGAGTGTATAATTCAATCTTGTTATTGTGCTGATTAGTATATTTCTGATTCTAGTCTTGCACACCTTTCCTTGTGCTGTACTGGCTATTTATCATCTTCTTATGTCTACTTTTTAATTGGGTTGTCTATTAATGAGCTCTAAGAGTCCTTTATATATTCTGGTCATACATTATATGCATTGTAAATATGGTCTGTTTAAGGACTACTTTTCATTTTAATGATGTTGTTTAAAGTTCTAAATTTTGATGGAATCTCATTTATCAATTTTTTTCTTTTATACATCATGTTTTTTGTATCCTAGGTAGTTCTTGCCTACCCTAAATTCATAAACATTTTCCCTTATAATTTCTTCTTAAAGTTTTATACTTTTAGGCTTTCATATTTAAGTTCATAGATCCCTTCAAGTTATTTTCATCTATGGAAATAAAGGGTTGAGGTTAATTTTTTATATATGGATACCAGGTGTTCTAGTGCCATTTGCTGAAAACACTATCTTTTCCTCTGCTCTTGAATTGAGTTTATATTCTATAAAATGCTAATGTTAAATAATCTTTCAAAACTCAGTGGACCATATATGTGTGGTTCTATTTCTAGATTCTCTGTTTTATTCAAGTGATCTATATGTCTTTCCTTACACCAACACTGCCTTGATTACTGTAGCTTTAGAAGAAGTCTTAAAATTAGGTACAAAACATCTTCCAACACTGTTTTTTTTTAACTTTTCTAGGTCCTTTGTACTCCTACATAACTTTTAAATTTCAATATCCAATTCTTCATTTATAGCAAGTATACACAGACCTGAATTTTTATATATACCTTGTGTTTTCTAATCCTGCTAAATTCAAATACAAGTTGTAAGGGCTCCTAGAGATTTCTTACTATTTTCTCTGTAGATGATCATTTCATCTACATATAAAGATTTTACTTCTACCTTGCCAATCCTATCCTAATTGTGTCATTTTATTGCCAGACTATTTTGGTAGGGCCTAGGTTTCAAAGTTTAATGGACAGATAAAGAGTAAGCATATCTGTCCTTGTTCCCCACCTTAAGGAGAAAACATTGTATCTTCTCCATTCATATAAGGTGTTCTCACTGGAAGTATGGAGTGCATGTCTTTAATCTGTTGAGAAGGTTCTGTTCTACTTCTAGTCTCCTGATAGCTTTTACCATGAACAGCTGTGGCGTTTAGTCCAATACTTTTTCTCCAACTAGTGACAGGATCATATGGCTTTTTCCTTTCCTCTGTTAAATTGATGACTTTTAGGGGTGGATCTTCCAGTGCTGAACCAACACTGCCATCCCTATAACAAAACCACTTTCTACATACTGCCAGATCTGACTTCTAATAGTTTGCTTTGTTAAACAAATTTCTATCTATGTTCATACTTTTATCTTCTATTATCTTTATCCAGTTTTAGGATTAGCACAATGTTGATTTCCTAAAATGAGGGGAGAAGTGTTCCTTTTATTTTGCTGCTTTAAATGTTTGATATAATTGATCAGTTAAAATGTATACGAGCCTGTTGTCATATAGGTAGGTTTTAAAGCGAGAAATATACTTTCTTTAATAGGTGCTATTCAAATTTTATATTCTTCCAGAGTTAGTTTCATTAATTTGTCTTCCAAGTTACTTCTTAGTAGTTGTCAAAAATATTTAAAAACAGATTTTTGAAATATGCTTTCTATATCCTTTAAATCTTGTAAAATCTGTGGTAATGTCTCCTAGGTCTTGATATTGTAATTTTAAAAATGTGTAATTGAAATTGTGTAATAGGAAGTAAAGGTCTGGGGGGGGTGGCGGAGGTGGGAGGGGATAGGGGAAAGAGGGGAAAGGAAGTATGAGAAAGGGAAAAAAATGGAAATGGGATCTTTGCAAATAGGGAGGAGTGGAGGGGGTGAGGGGAGGGCAGGGGAAGGGGGAAAAAAATAAGAACCAAGAGAATCATGTAATGGTACAAGATCCCAATGATGTATGTAAATGTATTTTATACCTAAAATGTACCAGTAAACTTAATGGGGAAAAAAAAGATCTGTCTAGCATGATGCAAATGTGATGCATATGTCAATAAGGTCAAACCAAATTGGCAAGCAAGAACATGATTTCAAGTGAATCCCCAGATTCAGCCTTGCCCTTCAGGGTGTTAATGGAATACAAATAACAACATGGAGCCTGTTATAGTTTTAGGAAATAAACTAATCTTCCATATTTCTGTATCAGTTATTAGGCTGCTCCAGGTTGCAAAGAGAATAAGCAAATTACTGGGCATTCCCATCTCTCAGCTGTCTAGAACAAGCAATTTGAATATTCTGGTGGTGTTTTTTTTGAAGAAAGTTGTAGTACAAGTGAAGCACACTGAAGCAGGATGATGGTAAAAGGCTCTTAGAGGATCCAACACAGCTCCAATATAGCCCATTTCAGCAGGTCCAAGTGTGGTGTATACCAAAGGCATGAGCAGACAAGTCTGCCCCGTTGAGGTCAGATGGCACAGCAACACCCCCCAACCAAAACCAATCCTTGATATCAGTAAAAACAAGCATCACCCCCATAAAATATTGTCCAGAAACCTCTGGGGTTTTAGTTTAGAATGTATATAGACATATGTAATATTTCCAGTTCTTTACTTCTTACACTTTTCTTTTTTTTGACTTTTTGTTTTAAAGTCTTTCATTTTATGCCTTAGAGTTGTTTCCTTTATTTCAATTTAATATATGGTATAATAAAGCCCTTTGCTGTTACATTTTCTGTGTTTAAACCCAATATTTTGTGAAGATAAAATTACTGTAGCATTATTATCAAAATAACTTTTGATTATAGTTGATTTTATTAAAAACTCAGTGTTTATAGTATATGGCTCCAGTTTTAGAATGCTGATAGGTACCTAGGTAATGATAAGAAAATTATCTGTGGTTATGACATCCATGAAGCAAAAGAACATGTGTGCATAGCATCATTACAGAGAGATAAAAACAACAAATTTTTTTTTACAATTTCATAAAAAGAAAATAATAATTTTTAATCTTGATAGATCCAAATTAAATTAAATTAAATTTTAGAGATAGGTATTTTAACATTTAAAAGGCCAAAAAATTCTTATTTCATGTAACCTTATAAACTATGCAGTGTTTAAGGTCAAATACTAAGAAAGATTATGATACATAATGTGACATTTTAAGAGCATGCTTAAGCCACTGAGCTAATCGCAAATGAAAAATGAAGTGACTTGTTTCATTAGCCCCAAGAGATCACAAAACCTAATTATTCCATTACTTCTTCTGGTATAATCTCTGTATGTGCTGTTTTACGATGTTCATTCTCTGAGGATGCTATTAGTACCTAACTTCTGCACTACTTGTCCCATACTGGAAATAGTACAGGTGTTATTAATGTCACTGTATTTCCAAACAACAAATCTCAATTAATCACTTATGTTTATGCTTTACCAAGAATTTGTGTCACCATGTAGTAATAGGATATCATTAGAATTATGTAATAGGATACTGAAAATTCTCTACATACAGCATGCACATTCATTCCTCTGTGCCTTAGTGTGTGCTGTCCCCTTGGGCTAGGACCCTCTTCTCTCTGTTGAATTTCTGCTTGTATTCTGGGTCAAATCAAATGTCAGCTTTGTGGAGCCCTCTCTCTTTTCCCTAGTAGAAAACACTATCTCCTTCTCATTTGCTTATATAAGTATTTGAATACTTATCAAATTCAATGTCTTTCTTGAATTCTGTACTTGCTTCTTGCCTGTCTACTCTGTTACACCTTAAAACCTTAAAATGGGTCCTTTTCATTTTCATTTACCTCATACCTAGAACAATGTTTGACAAACAACAACAAAATCAATGAATGTCTATACTGTATGTGCTTCACTTCAACTGTGCCTTTGTCAGTATCTATTTGTAAATATTTGTAAAATTTAATAAAGTCTATTTATATACAAGACCAATATTTGATAATTATTTTAATTGCTTTAAACTATCCAAATGTCACTAAGAACAATAGACTGACACATATTACCATTGCTATGGGCAATCCACAACTGCACATAGGAATGAATACTTAACTTCACATTTCTTCAGTAAAGGCAATGCATGTATAATGGAATTGGGTAACTAAGTAAATGGATGGCAATGGTGAGAGAGAGATTCCTTGTTAGAGTGAAAGATTATAGACAAGTAGGAAGAAAGACTAGAGTGATCTAGGTGATAAAAAGTAAGGTTGAAGAAAAATAGTATGAACCCATATTTAGCTTAATATACATATAGACGGATGTAGATATATAGGTAGGTGTGTGTATATTCATGGAATAGTATCCTTTCATTGCATCAGATGAGAAGGCCTAAAAATAACAGCACTCCAGGAGCCATGAGCACACTCATTGCTCAAGTCTTAGTTTCTAACACCATTCTCCAATAAACAAAATTAGAGCTCCATAAAGAAATAGATGGCTATAGAATAGGGACAGGTGATATGCAAGTTGAGCATGGGGCATATTATAGTGCCAGAAAGTAAGGAAAAAGTGGTAAAAACAATGATGATGATGATGATGATGATGATGATGGGTTATGTCTGAGGGGGAAAGGAGCCAACTGAAAGATCCCCCAATGGCCAAAGATGAAATAATTTGAGCAAAAAAATGAATCAGGTAGCATTGGGTTATAGCCTAAAGTATACAATAAATATGTATATGTTCACACTTAAATAGGAAATAATAAGTGAGTGAATGAGTGAATGAATGAATAAAAATATAAACCTCTGTAGAAGAATTCCCATAATTTATGTAGCTAATTCCCCTTAAGATAGTGGAGAATGATTCCTCATTCCTTAAGTATGGTTTGCACATAGTTTCTGCCTTCCAAAGAGTACAATGTAGAAAGGTAATAACAGAGTAGCTTTACAGTAAAGAAACTTGACAAGTTTCACTTCAGTCAGGTGACCAAGATTGCCATCAATCGTGGTAAGTCATGCTGACAGTGTGATGTGATGAGAATAGAACTTTACTTTTGACATTTTCTTCACCAAAACCCACAACCCCAGTCTAATCATATAGAAAAATTAGAAAAAATTTTTCAATAGAGATACATTCTATAAAATACTTGATCAATATTCTTCAAAACTTTCAAGGTTATCAACAAATAAAGGAAATTTTAGAAACTGTCACCGCCCAGAGGAACCTAAAAAGACGTAACAGTGAAAAATATTGTGATGTCTTGAATGGAATCCTGGCACAGAGAAGGAACATTAGGTAAAAATTGAGAAAATTTGAATAAATTATGGAGTATAGTTAATATTTAAAAGCCTATGAATACACAATGTAAAGAACCCAACAGAATATGTGGTTTGTACTGGAACATGGTGGACATTTAATTTATCATTTATATAATTTATGTAATTACTATGTAATATATTAATAATATGTCATTTTTGCAATGATCAATGAATAAAAGAATGAAATATCCTACCTTACATTTATATTTCTCACCCATACATAATAGGGACCAAACATAAACATATACATTTCTATGTATATCCAAATAGAAATATAAATACTAGTAAGTAAGAGTTAATAAGCCATTATATACATTTCTGGTTCATTGGTTTGGCTTTATTCTAATAACTTGAGCTCTTTATTTTTATTCTTCTATTCTCATTTCAACAGATGCAGGGAAAACATCTGCCAAAATTCAACATCTTTTCATGATTAAATCATCAACAACTAGGTATAGGCGGAATGCACTGCAACTGAATTAAGGCCATATATGACAAACCCACAACTAATATCATACACAACATGGAAAAATAATTGCAATAAGACAAATTCTCCCTTTTTCATACACAGTGCTGAATGTCCTGCCCAGAGCAATTAAGTAAGAGAAATAAATAAAAGGCAATCCAATCTAATTAGAGAAGAGTGGTTACCAGAAGTTGGAGAGGGGTAATAGAAAGGGGAGGAAAGAAAGATATTGGTCAATGGGAAAAAAGTTATAATTAGATAGGAGGAATAAGTTCTGATGTTCTGATGTTCTAGCAGGTTTACTACTATGGTTATGTTGTCTAATATGTCAAGATATCCACAAGAAGAGACTTTTCTCACTACTAAAAATGATAAATGTATATGGGGATGAATATGCTAAATATGTGATTTGATTATTATACAATGTATACAGGTATCAAAATATCATGTGTACCTCATAAGAGTGTACAATTGTGGTCCAATTAAAACAAATACAAAAGATCAATTAACTATTAGGATTCCAACAAGTCAAAAAGCGGGGAAAAGGCAATTGTCACTCTAAAATTTTCCACGGACAAAATAGCCATTGGCCCAGGACGATCTATACAGAAGCTTTAGGAGTTAAAATTTTTCTAACTCACAATTTGACCTCATATAATATTGCTATTTGGAGATATTTCATTAAATATCAAGAGTAGTCCAGAAGAGAAAAGAAATTATTCAAAGTTAAAGCTGGGGATTTAGCTCAGTGGTTCCACTGCCTGCCTTGCAAGCACAAGGCCCTGAGTTTTATCCCCAGTACAAAAAAAAAAAATACCCAACATGAATAGTGAGGGGAAAAAAGCAATCTCTCCAACTTAGGGTGACACTGACAGAAAGATGACACCTAATTTGTACATATACATGAACATCTGGTCTTTTAATACACAGCCTGTGGAAACCACCTGCAATTCAGATTAATCTGAATTCAAGAGCATACTCATCAAGTCGCAGCAGCCCCTTCTCACAGGCTGAGAGCAAAAAAACGTTTATCCTAACTTTCCACAATCTAATGTGGCCTCTGTGCTTACAGAACTGATAGTTATGTCCAATTATATCCAATCCCTTTTTATCCATTGGGAATTTATTCCAGAACCTCTCCGGGATACCAAAATCTGCAGATGCTCAAGGCCTGGATATAAATGTTGTAGCATTGGGGTATTACTTATACACATATCCCCATATGCTTTAAATCGTCTCTACTTATACTATCTAGTAAAAATTTAAATGCTATTATATGTAATACAATTTAATAAGCATAGTATTATTTTGGGAAAACTGACAAGAAATAAAAGTCTGTGAATGTTTAGTGGAGGCTCAGAGTTTTTCCTAATATTTTCAGTCAGGAATTGGTTGAATCCACACATGTGGAATTTGTGGTATAGAAGGCCCATATATTCTCAAAGTCTATCAAGTCTGTGAAGAACATAATGGCTTAGTAAGACTCAGTAGCATTTGGGAGATTAGAAGATGCATTGGGAATGGGAGAAAAGGGAAAGGAAGGAAGAATCACTTTTCAAAGGGCCAGAGCCTTAAAGTCAACTTCTTCATCTTTTTAGCAACAGCATTTCTACCACATGATTTAATAACCTATGTAAAAACAAAAAATACAGTGACACATGTTGAAATATCCCTCTTAATTTACTGTCAAATCTGTTTTAGGATACACCTTTCCCAAAGAAATAAAATTCATACACAAGTGCTAGTTTTTAACCTTTTGATTACAACTTACTTCTCAGTAAAGTCTGTCCTTTGGCCCCAATTTGACCATTCAAGCCCATCCAAAATTTAATCTCTATTTAACATGATGGTTCTTTAAATATTTAAAAACAGATTTTATATCCTTAATGTACTACTTATTGCTCTAAGTGGAAATAATGTGGAACTTGTTTATTAAAATAAAATATAACTAAGATACTGGTTTGCAAATACTAAAAGAATGTGTTTTTAATTTCTTTGTATACATTTTCCTGGCAACTATTCATTGGCGATGCCTCAGAGAAAGGGAGAAGAGAATGCCACCTAAAGAGAGGGAATGCTACAGAAGAGGAAATTGGAAATCTACACCTGGTTGCCAAGAGATTGCTGAAAGGAGAAAGGGACTAAAGTAGGAGAAGCTGGCCTGTGAGGCATACATGGTCTCATCCTGCCTTTCTGGCACCCACCCAGAATGTTCTAGAGTAGGAAAGAATTTTAGGTAGAGAAAAGCCCACCGCTGGGGAAGGCAGCCCTCATAATTTGGCTGACAGACTAAAGTGGCAGTGAGGGGGATATTCCTTGGCCACACTTTAACTGTATGTTTTTGTTTTTTTGGTTTTTTGGTACCGGGGATCAAACTCGGGACCTTGTGCTTTCCAGGCAGGCACATGAACCACTGAGCTAAATCCCCAGCCCACAGCTAAATCCGTGCCCCACACATTTTAACTGTATGTGAGAAGCAGCAGGCTATGACGATCTGCAGAACTTCCAATCCAGAGTCTGTGTGGCCAGAGGCTGTCACAGCAATGGGGAAAAATGATTCCACATTGGAGACTACAAGAGGTAAAGTCAAGTCTGGGACCAAAGTGACTCACAGCAAAACCTCAAGAGTCTGCAGCCCCAAGGAGGACCAACTTTGTGCCTAGCCCTCAAAGGGAGGCCCCTAGGCCCACATGAACCAGAAGTATAGAGTCTGAGCTCACCAGCCACGTGCATCAGCACCACCTCGCAGCTGAGACCTAAGGAGCTAAAGGACAATTATGAATATTTAATACTTACCGTGTTCCGGGTCTCGCACCAAATATTGCACATACAATTCATTTACTCTTGAGAACAGCTCCATGAGATAGATACCTTCTCCTAACATGCTCATTTTCCACATGAAGAAACTGAACTCAGAGAAGTTAAGCACTACAGCCTCTAAATTTAAACAACAGTTTATCATCTGAAATTACAATCTGGAGAACAGTGCTGTATTCACTTGGGGAAGGGTTAGATTAGCATTCTAAAGTATTCATTCCTCTGCATCTCGATAGGTGGAGGATAATCCTCTTCCCCCTTGCCTTTGGGTTTATCCAGGTCACTGTGGACAATGGAAGATTAGTGGACAGCCTATAACAAAAGATTCAAAATTACTATGACAAAAGATTCAAAAAGTGTTTATTTACCTGGGTTTACTCTTCTCAGCTTTTGCCTTTGCCATAAGAAGACAATCTCCAGAACCTGTCCAAGGAACACGCACGACACAAGTATCAGACATGCTGTGCCAACAGGAAGACTTTCTCCTGACTGTGCAATGTTTTTCTGCCAATACCTCTCCTTCGGGAAGTGATAAGAAGCTGGGAGTACATTTTAAAAGTCTGATCCATGTATCAGTGACTCTGAAATGCATATTAAGGAAATAATCACAAGAAAAATCAGTGTCCCAAATTAACTCCAATCTGAGAAAACAAATTGGAGGCCCAGTCAAAGTTCAATGCACAACCATTGTGCAACTTCAATGCAAAATAATATGTTTCTCAAGAAAAATAATCCCTATTAAGGATAAATTCACCTCCCAAATTATGAAATGTACAAGAAAATCATCTACCTTATGAAAATTAACTGAAATAAGGAACTGCCAAGTTAGACTTTTAGAATATTAGTACGTAAGAAATCAGAAAAATAATTCTATCTAGAGTGTTAAAGACTTTCTTAAAAATGGAAACACTACAGAAGAAAAAACTCAAGCCATTTTGAAAAAGAACAGAAAATTTTCTTAAATAATGAAAAAATAATAGCTATAAATAAAAATTGAATTATTTTGAATTTAGAATCTCAGTTGAACTTCAGATAAGACAAAGTAGAAAAAGAATTAGTGAACCAGAATATCAAAGAAAATTAATGTGGTAGAGCACAGTGAAAAAAATAGATGAAAATATAATTGATAAGATACAAGGAAGATAGCCGCACAATTTGTAATAGCTAAAACTTGAAAGCAGCCCAATTCCCCAGCAACTGGAGTCTGGATAAAGAAATTTTTTTTTAATAAAATGGAGTGCTAATCAGCCATAAAAAATGAGAAATAAGCGACATTTATAGCTAAATAGATGCACATTGAGGGGATACTCTTAAGTGAAATAGATAGGACATACATGTATAAATACCAAATAGTTTCTCTAGTGTGAGAAACTGAAAGTATAAATAAGGACTAAAAGGTATAATAGATAATATGAAATAGGAAGAAAAGGGGCAAAGGGGAAGGGGAAGTGGGAGGGTTAGGGGAAAGGAAAGAAGGGGATGGAATTAATATGAAAAAATGGAAACAAAAGTCTTTGTAAGTAGGGAGGGATGGACCGGGTGAAGGGAGAGCAGGGGAATGGGGAAAAATAAGAACCAAGAGAGATTATGCAAAGGTGCAAATTTCCAATGATGAATGTCCTTATATTGTATACCTAAAATGTACCAATAAAATTAATAAAAAAAGAGAGAAAAGGAAGAAAAAAGGAAGGTAAATTTATAAAAATAAGACTATTACAGGATAAGACTGATAAGTTTTCAGAGCTTACATTAAAAATTCTTTATATTATAAGAAAACTTCTTAGCCTAGTTAAGATAAATAAAAATAAATTCACACCTCAGATAATAATAGTAAAATTTTGATACACTGGTAACAGTGAGGAAATTGTGATAAACTACCTACAGATGAAAACTAAATCATTAACACAGGAAGCCTTGTGCTGATAGTTGTCTTCTCAATGACAGCAATAAAGGTAGAAGACAAGATGATATTAATCCAACTGCTGACAGAAGAGAATTGTCATCTTGAATTTTAAAAGTAAGCTCTTGCTTAAGAATTATACAAAAATACATTCTTAAATAAACATTTTTAAAATACTAACAGATGTACTTTAGGATTATGAAGTAAACAACATGAAAGGAAGAAGGAAGATGTGAGCAGCAGAGGTGAACAAAATAAATAGAAAACAGGGACTGGGGATTTAGCTCAGTAGTTTCACCGCCTGCTGCGCAAGCGCAAGGACCCGAGTTCGATCAACGGTACCAAAAAAAAAAAGAAAAAGAAATAGAAAACAGCCACATAAATCTAAACAAACATTGACTATAAACATGAGTAAAGACTAATTAGGAGAGAGAGAGCATTCAAAAATAAGGTGAAATCAAGATAACTCCTAGCCATGGCATGGAAGACAGAAGATAAGAAGAGGGATAATTTGAGTTCAAGTGTTCTAATTTGCTACTAATATTCAAAATGAAGTCAGACTTATTGAAAGTAATCAAAGTTCCCTAGGGTAAATCTATTAATTAGTCCTTTAGAGTTAAACACCCTTGTTAAAAATGTAAAGATAATCCCTAAACAAATAAAAACTATAGCTAAACTAGTTGACTGAGGATTAGAGCGGTGAGGAATAAATAAAACTTGACTAATCTAAGAACAATGCCCTGTAATCCACAATTCTGCTTCTAACTACCAAACCTGGAAAAACTGCAACATATTCCCATAACAAGATAAAGACAACAGTATTCATTGCATCATTCATTTCCATCAATAACGAGGTAAGATTATACGAATAGAACACAATAGGTAACTAAAATGAATTAATTACATTGACATGGACAATGCTAGCATAATGTTGAATACAAAAAACAGGTAGAAGAATGCTAGGTGAAAATGCTATCAATTATCTAAACTTGAAAAAAAGAGACCCCTGTTGCTGATGAATGCATATGTACACATACACAAATTATAAAATCATGCACAAAAGGATTCATCTTCATGTTAAGATAGCGGTTACCTCTGGGGAGAGTGGGAGGGAGATTGAGAACAGGGATGTGGGTGAATCAACTTTAGCTTTATCTGTGACACTTATTCCCTTTTAAAACAGGGAGTTGAAACAAATATATCAAAACGTTGATATTTGATGTATCTAACTGATAGATAGGTAGACAGGTGTTTTAGATGGTCTGTATTTTTTCATGTATTATACAGTTATTTATTTGAAAATATTTTTTTAAAATTCAAATAATTTACAAATATGTAAAACAAAATAAGTCCCCTCTCCTCTGGCAGTTTTTATGTTTCCATATTTCTTTTGTTCTTTAATATATATATATATATATATATATATATATGAATCAAAATATGAAGATAGATCAAGAAGAGTAGTTGTTGTATCTAAAGGAGAAAAGGGATGAGACTATATATATATATATATATATATATATGTCCTATATGTACACATAATATATAGGACATATATGTCATGACACATATTATCCTGTAATTTACTTTTTGACTCATTGTATTATAGAAGTTCTTCCAAGTCAATATACATAGATACACTCCATTCTTTGCATTTTTCCACAGTGTGGATGTGCCATAATTTTATACACTGATAACGCTTAGGTTTCTGAGAGTGTTTGTGTCCATTGTTTTGTGTGTTTGGGGAGAAATGCTGATGAAACAATTCTGTACTAAACAACCTTGCACATTTATATACTCTGAAGCTTTATTTCTGTCAGATAAAATCTCAGAAATGAGGTTTCTGGATCAAAGGTAATGACTATTACCAAATTTCTTGCAATAACAAATAAAATAATTTAGAGTTCCACCAATTGTGTATGAAAATTATAGTTTCATATATTTTGTATGAGGATGTCAATCTTCATCTTCATAATTCTTTATTTTTTGTGTATTTTATTTCATTTTCCCAACAACTTGTAAAGATGGGCATCTTTCTTATGTTAACTGGATATTTGTGTTTCCTCCTCTGAGAACTGCCTGTTAGTATTTTTTGCAATTATTAAATATAACTAAATGTCTAACTGAGTGTGGTGGTGCATGCCTTTAATCCCAGTACTCTAGGGGGCTAAGGCAGGAGGATCACAAGTTTGAGCCCAGCTTGGGAACTTATCAACCTTGTCTTGAAATAAAATACATTTTTTAAAAAACTTGATATTTGCTGCATGACACATTAATTTGTTCAATAAAAATTTATACAGCAGATAGTAGATGCCTTGGACTAACTTAAATACTGAATGGACAATAGCAACTGAGATTCAGAATGTACCTTCAAGGGGCTTGCATTCCAATAGAGACATGCAAATCTCAGTGATGTGTCAGGTGGTAAAAATTTTGTGTCTACACCAAGCATGATGAACTGCTTTTGGAGACCCAGAAAGGTCAGGGAAATCCTAATGCAGCCATGTGATGCCTTAGCTACTGGGTCTTGCAAATGAGTAGACATTTGCCAGGTGCTTTCTGCAGCTGAGGATTTGTACAAAAGGAAAAAAAAGGCAATTCAAGTAGAAGAAAGTGTGTATAAAACCATGAAGATACGGAAAATATAGATTAGCACTCAGGAATCAAAATGCAAGGATGGAAGATCAAGAAGAGTAGTTTTCACCTTTTTTTGGTACCAGGGATCGAACTTGGGACCTTGTGCTTGCGAGGCAGGCACTAGAACTACTGAGCTAAATCCCCAGAGTTTTCACTTCTAAAGGAGAAAAAAGATGAGGAATTTGAGAAACCTGTGGAATATCCAGCTGCAGACATTCTGTAGGCAGTTTGACAAATGTGTCTGGAGCAAGAAAGAACAGTCCTAGGAAGATTTGAGAGTCCTTAGCATGCAGAAGCAATTTGTCATTAATCACACCCATGTTGAACTGCATCAACTTTTAGGGCTTTCCAGAGTGTGGACAAGTTTGTCAGCAAACTAAATGGCCTCCAACTGCTTTCTTTTAAAACGCTTGTGCCTGCTTTGTTTTCTAATGTCTCTTCCCTTGCTTTTAGTAGTTATGTCTTGATGCTGTCAAGTACCTATTACACTCTCTCATTTTTTGAATGCTCTGTACATAAAAATTGGCTAACCAAAAATGTAGAAGGTTATGTGTAAGTAATATCAATAGCTATTAATATATCTTACAAGAAAGGGGTAGTAATCTGTTTTGGTAAAATACTGAGACATGAACTTTATCTCATTTAAAAAGTTTGTGATTTGTATTGATTCTGGTGTGTTTTTCAGGACAGGAGTCAAATCTTTAGTTCTAGCTCAATAAAACTTTTCTATGTAAAGACTCAGATGTAATCTCAGTATAAACTCAGACATAATTTCAGCATAATTATCTTCACTTTACAAATAAGCTACTTACAAACTGAAGTTTTAAAGAAAAACATTTAACCAAATGATTTCCACGTGGATTTCTGGAATACTCAAAGATGATTTTGCAGTAGCTCTATTTGGATGGAATGCACATAGTGCCTTCACTATTTAAGGAGACCCATCACTGCCTCCTGGCGAACTGAATAACATTGTGTAATCACATCCTTAACTCAAATTATTCTGATTTATGAATGCTAATCTGATCTTGTATTTTAATTTGTCCTTGCACTGTGTATTTTATTTTGCAATATGAAAACAAGATGTGCTTGAAAAAAATCCAACAGAAAGGCATGTAATGAAGTCTGTTTCTCCATCTTTCCAATCTACCAGTTTGCCCTTCATAGGGAACCCTTTAAAAATGTCTGCTACTAGTTACTTTGAGGTACTTCAACCATCCCTTAACTTGCTCATTAATGCTTATTACTTATTGGTGTTTGTGGTTTTGCAATTTTTTAGACCATGTATACTAACTTTCTACTATGATAGAAGAGGATATATCAAATCTATACCTCTTCACTTTGCCTTCTCTATTTCTTTACCTTTCTATGTTGTTTCAAAACAATTTATACTTCTATCAGATACTTTGCAATTTCAAATAATTTAGTTAATCTCTATTTCCTAGCCTAACAACCATAGCCAGTGTTTCTTGACATCCACTATAATAGACCTTCTTATCAAGGCAGATAATCTCTATATTCTTTATTATATTTCAGTTATGTCCGTGATTTGTCTGTGAGGTAATGAACAATTCAAAGTTTATAGAATTCTGAGTATGTAAATTCTGTCTCATGTATATTCAATGTCACAGTTTTTGTGCCACTCAAAGGAAATACTTCCAGTATTAAATTCAAATGGACACTGCTTTTCTTTGCTCCATCATGTCTTTACCATATTTATCAACAGAATCCCATTCTAGTCCTAAGACCTGTATTGAGATACCTCTGATTCCTTTCTCCAATTGGACTGATTGCCCTTTGGCATCAGGAAAATTACCATTCAGGGATTGTCTACCATTATTCTGGTTTGGTACTTCTGTCTCTTAAAGCTTACCTGATCTTTTTTCTTAGTTTCATTGGAACATTTCTTTAAGTAACTGTTTAAGAAATGATGAGCATCATAAGACAGACAAATAAATCAATGGAACAGAATAGAGATTCCAGAAGTAAAAACTCACATATAGAGTCAAACGATTTTTGACAAGGTTTGTAAGACCATTCATTGGTAAAAAGATAGTCTTTTCAATAAATGGTGCTAAGAAAATTGTACAACCACATGCTAAATAATGGAGTTGTATTCTTATATGATATGCAAAAATAGATTCAAAATGGCTCAAAGACTTAAATATAAGTTGAGACTATAAAAATATTTAGAAGAAAATACTAGGAAAATATTCAGGCGTTGAATTTAACAATAATTTTTCTTGGCTAAGTCACCAAAATATAGGCAGCAGAATAAAAAAATAAATAAATTAGACTTCATTAAAATCTGAAACTCTACTTCAGTCATGGCAAACCTATGGCACTCAAACTGCAGCAGGCACTCAGAGCCCTCTCTGTTAGCATGCAAGCCAAGTTACCGTAGCAACTAAAGCATCTGATAACAGTTGTTTTTTCTAAACTAAAACTTAAGTGTTCAGGTTTAATTGCAGTGTTGGTACTTTGCAATAAACAAGTGGGATTGGGGTTACAGTTACAGCACTCTATCCGTAAAAGGTTCACCATCATTACTTTCGACCATCAAAGGACTCTATCAAGAGATTGAAAAGATGACCCACAGAAAGGGAGAAACTGCATATTACATATCCAGTGAGGAACAATATATTAATATATAAAGAACTCCTACAACTCAACAATGGAAAAACAACCACTTTCTTTTAAAAAGGGCAAAGAATTTAAACATTTCTCTAAGAAAATGCCATGTGTATAAGATGATCAATACCACTAATCATTAGGGAAATGTAGATCAAAACCATAAAATGATATCACTTTACATCTGTTAAGATTGCTACTGTAGGAGGAAAAATAAAACCAAAGTAATACATGTTGATGAGGATGTAGGGAAACTGGAGCCCTTGGGTAGTGCTGGTCAAAATGCAAAATAATGCAACTACTGTGAAAAATGGTATGGAAATTCCTAAAAAATTGAACATAAATACCATATGATCCAGTTTTTCCATCCCTGAGTATATACCGAAAAGAATTCAAAGAACTAGAATAAATATTTATACACCAAGGTTCAGAGTAATGTAATTCACAGCCAAAAGAAATAAAACAAACGTCCATTGATGGATGAGTGGATAAATACAATCTAGTACTATATATACATACAAAGGAATATTTGTGGCTATAAAAGAATGCAGTTTGATACATGTTGCAACATAAATGGGCCTTGAAAACATACTAACTGAAATAAGCCAAACACAGAAATTCAAATATTTTCTGATTCCACTTACATGAGGTACCTAAAAGAGTCAAATTTGTAGAAACAGAAAGGTAAATGGTGGACTAACCTGGGCTACAAGGAGGGGAATGATAGGTGGCTATTGTTTAATGTATATGGAAGTTTTGTTTGGGATGATAAAATCATTCTGGCAGTGGTGTTGGAAATATAAATAATGCTACTGAAGTGTACACTTAAAAATGGTTAAAATGGTAAATTTGATTATATATATATATATATATTTTTTTTTTTTTTAAAACCACAGTAACATTTACAGGAATATGGAGGACTAAATTAAACTATTTGGAATATATTTTTATTTTTATTTTTCTATTTTTTTGGAATATATTTTTAAATGATGAAAGGAAGAAAATGTTTTGTTTTTGAAAGTCCAAAACTCTCTTTAATTTTTTGTCAGACTTTATTTATAGCTCAGGTTGGAATTGTTTTTACTCAGATACCTAAAGACTCTGTCTTCTCAAATCTGATGACAGTTTGATTTTTTTTTTCATTTCTCTTCAAAGTTCCTAGGATTTGAGCATATTTTCTAGAGGAACACATGCCTCCAAAACACCTAAAATATTAAAGGGGACTTTTATCTTATATTTTCAACAAAAGATAAAACCTCAAACTTAACTTACAGATATTTAATCTATTAGGAAATACAAAGACCAGTTCTGGTATTTAAAAATAATTCAACTCCATAAACTTCAGATCTCTACAGCTAATTGGCCATGCATAGTGAATTAAGATAGGATTTTCCATCTCTATTCCAGTAAGGAGTTTAAGTCTTATATGGACATTTTTCTCCCTTTTTATGCTAGGCTTAGAAAAACTTACAAAAAATAAAATCCTAGCTCCTAATCAACCACTATAGATCCTAATATAAGAAATAGCATGGAAAATCATTAAATTAATCATTAACTTCAAAGACAAGAGCACTGTTGGGACCTATTTTATCAGGGGAGACTGCTCAATACCTTTTGATATTAGAGTTTTAATTAACAGTGATATGTGTTTCGATTTTTCATTTCCTTCCCTTGAATGAGAAGACTGCCAAGCCTGAAGGCTTAAATACTAAGCAGAAATAATTAAAATATATAATAAAGGCTATACATTTTTCTAAACTTTTTTTCACGTATGTCCTTATGCTGAGTTCATTTTCAGTAGCTAGTGATATTAACTTCACTGAATTGTCCTCTAAGTAGTGCATATACAGAATAGACATTACAACCTTGACATCTATAGCTTACTTCTTCATACAATATGTTTTTATGTTATTTATTGTTACCAGACAAACACATTCTTCTTCCTGCAACTAGAAAGTCAATGTTAAATGCTCCTCAAATAGTATCAAGGAATACTATAAGCAACATTAATGATTATTACTTGCTTCTTAATTCAGTTTACAATTTTCTGGGCTGATTTCTGAATTTGAATTGAATTATCTTTGTTCTTTCAAACCAGGCAAGATCTGGGAGCTAATTACCTTTGTATCCAGCATCACAGAAGCACAGATAGCTAGGGTGCTGCCTAACAGTTCTTGTACCTAAATATACAAACATAAGTTTCCACAGGGAAGCTTCATCACTACCATTCCCTTATTGGTCTTTAGGGCTTAAAACAAAATACATGCTTTTGTTTTGCAACATTCTATTGAATTTTCCACCTACTGGATTGAGTTTAACTTGACGTAATGCTATTACTTTTTTCCAGTAGTCGATGTTGTCTTATACATTTAGTAAGCAGTTAAATTACATTATTTTGTTTTATGGAGTTTCAGCTTGCTTTTGAAATCCTGCAGCAGTAATACAAGAAAAAGACAAATAACAGTTGAATGAATCCATGTTACAGTGATCATTGCCTTTGGTACTGTTATTTTCCTCAGAGCTATAGCTGTCCTCTGAAATGAGTCAATTCCATCATTACTCCATTGTTAAGCTCCCATTGCACCATAAACAAAGAACTGCCTCTCAATTATCATTATAAAGTTATAAACCGTCCAGTATATCTCACCAAATCTAACTCTAATAATACTACAATCTATGAAACAGGACACATTATTTTTAATATTCCACATTCGTGTATTTTGTGTCTTATGGATTGTATTCTGTATATTTAATATCGCTGAATCCTCAAAGAAATTATATAAGAAGGGAATTGTGAGTCATATTTTATAGATGAGAAAATAAAAGTTCAGGGGTTATAGGTATTTGCCTGTGATCACACACTCATTGCCTAGGCCAGGAGAGTATTGCAGTCTTCTGAAACCAAATCCAAGTACTTACTCTTGTTGTTTTCCACATATTGCCAATGGAACAAATTAAAATGAGAGCAGCAATTCACACGATTCTTTCTTCAGGTGTTTCAGTGTGTCTTTCTTCAGATTAAGTGAACAAAATAGTGTTAACAGTCAAGGTCTCTTCAGTTTGCATCAACCTACATTTTTAACCCTTTTTCTCTCTACTCTCCTATAGGTGCTTTTGATGGAGTGAGGCTGAACAAAGCATTTTCTAAGAAATAGAATTTCAACCAAGTTCCCATGTGAGTGAGCCACTTAAAGTACACAAAGGAAAAGAATTCACCTTTTATGGTTGGTATCTTTACATAAGTTATTTTAATGAACATTGAAGATAAACTTTTCAAGTGAGTGTTTCCTTATCCTTTTTACTAGAATCTGAGACTTCCCCATTCTCACTGCAATATTTTTAGCTGATTTTGAGGTCTAAAGATGGTTGCGATTTCAAAGCCAGTGTTTTTCAATATTTTCTCCACCAAATTTCTGTCAAAATATTGATCATTTAGAGAAACAGATGACACTCGAAAGTATAACAATAATTATGAGATCATATTTAATGTGTATTATATAATATACAATAGAAAAGATAATTCTAACCATTATCATTTACTGAACTAAATCAATAGCATATAATGTGTTATAGTTTAGGAATGAAGAAAAACTCTTTTGCCTATAACAGTCAAGGAAGCCTTTAGGAAGTAAGTGAAATTTAAATTGATCTTTTCAGAATTTTGACTGATGAAGAATGAAAGAAAGGGTATTTCAAGGTAAATGCACAGGGCTATTGAAATTATCTGAGGGATGAGAACTACAGGAATATGTGTAGATGATGGGGGTGAAAACATGGGCTAGAGTCGAAATCATGGAAACATTTGAACCTCAGACTAACAGATTGGGGATTTATCCAAGGTGCAATAGGGAATCATTCTTAAATTCAGCCAAGTTGTTCTTAAAACACTTAGTAATATTTTGTTGGGGTGAGATGAAGAGAGTTCCTATAGAGGGAACCATGGGTATAAGGCAATGTAAGAGACTGTGTATGCGTGTGTACCTGTATGCACATGTAGACATATATGTACACATGTGCATGCATGCAAGCATATGTTAACAGGCATTATGAAAGAAAAATCAAGACCTAGTAAGTAACTGAATACGTGTAGGAGCAAATGCTGGGTTAAGACAAGCTGCCAAAAGTGTAATACTGGGGAATGGACAAAGAGTAGTATATGACTATCGAGAGAAGGAACTATTTCAGAGGAATTAATTTGAGGTGATGGCATAATATTGGAGTGGAAGAATCCAACAGACTGTTGGAAATATAGCACTAATTACAATTATGAAGGGTCAGAAGATATGACTTTGGAATTCATCTCCATGTAGATAAAAATTCTAGGAGATGCGATGGTCACCAAGGTAGAAAAGGTGGAGACATCAGGGAAGAGACTATGGTTATCACTCTTCTGGCTTTCCTAATTTTATCATTTCCATGCAACTTTTCAAGGAGCAACCCAACTTGTGGCAGAATTGATTACATGCTTTTTAGCTACTAAAGCTGCAACTCTATCTGTGATAGATTTAAATTGTTCAAGTGTGGTTGTGTGAAGGAAATGGAAAAAATATCAAAAAGGAAAGCTGAAAACTGCTAAGTCCACAAATTTCTTAGGGAAAAATGCAGCGCTTTGTACAGAAAACATTTACTGAGGTAGCCTAATGAATTTCCACTTTGACATAAAACTTACTAGACTTTTAATTCTTTAAATTATAAATTATTAAAGGATATGGTAATTGGTATCCTTGTATTTAATATTACTATATTACATAACTATACATATTGAAAATAAAAGAGGTCCCAAGATATACAATATGCCTTATTATTTAAATAAGGAAAATATCACATTTCTCAGCTGCTCCTTATATTGGCAGATAAGATCCGGAAAAATTATAATAAATTGATTTTTCTTGACAGTATGAGGAAATAATTCTTTACTATAAGTTACCTTAACTTTTTTGTTTTGTTTTAAAAGGGGTTATAATATTTGATTATCTGGAGAAGAAAAATATTTTACAATAACTTTTCATATCTTGAAGAGTGGATGTTTTAAAATTAGAAGGTTTATGGGGTTTATAGGTGTTGAGAATATATACTTAAGCATGCACAAGGCCCTAGGTTCAATCCCCGTCCCTCAAAATTAAGTTTAGTTACTTTTAATGTTTATTATATTTATTTTAAGGTACTGAATATTATCTTTATATTACATCCATATACACATCATTCTTTGGGCAGTGTATTTCTACATTCTCTTTTCCATTTATTCTAGTAGTACAATTTTAATATTCCTCTTCCTGTTTTTCTCTTTAATTGTTTGTGTTATTGTTTTCCAACTCTTTCGAATCTGGTCACATTCCTCTGGTAATAAAGTTCACAGTGTCAACTGTAATTTTCCAGGTCAAATCTAAACAGAGTCATTTAAATGTCAACAGCCACATTTTTCCAATGGGAATGTCAAGGGTATTTTATAGCTCTACAAGCCAAACAATAATATCATCTATGGTCACTCAAATCTCATGCTTCAGGGAATAAACTGGAGAATTTGTAAAGAGAGGTCTTTCTTCTTTCCTCAGCATTCACTATTTAACTAATTCAATTTAACCACTCTGCTTTTTAGTTAAATTTTTTTTGCATTAGTTTCTAGATCTATAGCTATTGGCAATTGCCACAGGCAATATAGAAAATTACATAAACCAATAACCTGGCACTGTATTAAAAGTCTTGTGCCTGGGTATTCTCTTGAGCTTATAAGTATTAATGAGTAAATTTCATTTTGTTATTTTATAGAGGTAATTTTTTCCAAACAATAATTTTATGATATATAGTGCCCTTCAAATTTCCAAATGAATTTTGTGCAAAATACTGAACTTTAAAGATTTCTCACAGGAATACAAGTATTAGACATTTTAAATTAATGCAACTTACAATAAAGTATATGGAAGGATTATATTAGCCTTTTGTGTCATCTGTTAATGAAGTCATTATGATTATTGCATTCAAAAATTTTAAAGCCATCTAAGAGAGTGACACACTTTTGTATGCACTACAGGTAGCCACACCTACTGGACCAGTGATGCCCATTCCCAGATACCATATCAAGTTCTAATTTGGTAGTAAAATAGGTAGTTCAAGAGGGACAAGAGAAATCCTCCAATTCAAGTGAGATTTCATCTTCATACTCCAATTAGCATTAACTGCAGCAGGACGTGTTTTTGACATTCGTTGCTGTTCTCTGGAGAGGTTAATTTTCTGTTGCGCTTTCTCATGCCAAAGAATGGAATGTGATGGAATGAGCCATGGCTGACCTAGAGCTCATGAAGATTTGCTTCTTTAATGAGACAAGTAACTCTGTCAACACAGTACCACGTGACCTGATCTACTGCTGGCGCAGTTGGAGAACTTCTTCCATAGCAGCAGCAGAAAGTCAAATTAGATGGCTTTCATGCTAATTAAATTCATTTAACAGGCCGCCTTTCCATATTTGATTTTCTTCAATGTCTTAGTATCTCTATAAGCAATGTGATTAGCTAAATCAAATATGAAATGTACAGATGTGAAAGTCTGGTTGGTCTTGTTCAGCCCTGCATAAAGTAGAAGAGGTGATGGTGGGGTAAAATAGTTATTTACAGATCTTTTTTAAAAGTTTTTTTTTTTTATTTCGGTATTTTAAACTTCAGACAAAATCACTTGTTCTTGTATGCTAAAATTTGTCTGTTGAAACAAATCTTCATTTTTAAATTAAAAAGTACTAGACTATTTTACTTCAAATAATACATACAATACACAACACAGTAATATACATGAAATAAAATGTTGAATAGTAGTGCCATTATGGGGATATATATTAAATTCCATAAATTGAAAATGTTAGGAGTAATGAAGCAACCTAACCAGTGATTTTAAAAGCAACTATTTCACTTGTGGTAGGGTTGTACTTGCACTACTGTTGGAGATAATTCTATTCCCTTCTTCTCCTGAGCACATTAAGTGCTTTAAATTTACTTTTTCTAAGAGCCTCAGGTTTCTGATCCATTGTGCTGATGGTATGTTGATTGTCTCAAGTTAGTATTCTGAGTGGACCATGATTTATTCAGATACCTTTCCTATGGAAGCCTGAAAGCGTCATCCTAGTCCATGCCAGCGTGCCTCTTCCCCCAGTCTTGTCGTACCAAATCTACAGAGGATAGCCATGCAGTCAACTGATGAGTCATGTGGAGAGATCAGCATCAATCTACCTGTTAGAAAACAAGAAGCTCATATCCTACTTCCACCCCCTTTAGGATCAGCAACAAATTCTTTTCTTGAAGTAGCTTGTGTTTCAAAACTCCTACATTTATTGTAACTAGATTACATTCCGAAAAATTAAAAATATTTTATACATTTACCACATTAACTTGGAGTAATCTAGTGAAACATCCATAAAGATGTCATCAATATGGAGTGAAGGGGGGAATACAGCTCTAGGTCAAATTCCAATTCTGTCATTTAACAGTATGATCTTGGGCTAGTAATTTAAATTCTCTAGTTGTTACCTCCATTATTAACTGAATAATAACCATAGTGACTACTTTAAACATCTATGATAGGGATTAAATTAGTCAACAGCTATGAGAGGGATTAGTCAACATCTGAAAAGAATTTAGACCAAGTCTCACATGTAATAAGGCTTGGGTAAAATTTGACTGTTACTACACAGCATAAATACATAACAGAAATAAAATTCAAATCTGACTAAGAATTTATGCTCTACCTTGCTCCTAAGTGGTACATTTTGAAAATTTCCAGTTCACTGGCCCCTAGAAATTCCTCACCCTAAGCAAGATCCCCAAATAAATCTGACTATTAGACACAGTCTGGAAGTAGATGTAAGGGTGAATTCAAACTATTACAGGGCAGGAAAATGTGTTTAAGCATCTGGTATTTTGTTTTTTCAAAAAAGTTCATGCTCAGAACAAGAATGTGTTAAAACAACAACAAATAAGTACTGTCAATCTGAAATGTATCTCTCCCTTTAAATCTTCAAAGGACAGTCAAAACTCAATCAATGAGGTAGTACTTATCTCCTCAATGAAACACACAGAAGGTGCATTCATTTTTCAAGCCTTTATTGAAATGTGTGAGTGTGGGATTTCAGAGGCTGCTGAGATTCTGTGAGTTGCTCAGAACTGCCCATGTTTTCCGACATTTTTATTTAGAAGAGCAGAAGAGTAAAAGAAAGCAAATTAGGTCTAAGAATATGGTTAATTCTAATTATTCTTCAGTGGCTGCTTTCTTGTATAACAATAAAAGCCATAGTAGTATTTGCCCTTATGTTTTTAAAAATTGTAGTCACGATCTATTTATAAACTGGTTTATGATTAAGTAGTATTCTCATGTTTGAAGAGGATTAATAGCCACTCATCTTTTGGTATAACTAGATTAAACCAAATAAAACAAAGCTTAACTTCTAACTTAGAGATAACTCTTTTCAATATATACCCTTCCAGAATTTAGACACATGCACAGGTGCACAAGTGCACACACATACACACACACACACACATACACCTCATATGTTTGTATATTTTCCCCTTTAGTGGGGCTCACATCATTTATAAATATTCTTCTTTTAGAATTTGCTTTTGTTTTTGCTTTGTTTTATTCAATGTCTTACACTTTCTTCCATGTGATTTTTTAAAAATTAAATTAAGTTCTTTATTAGCCAAAACTTGTAATTACCCTGATGCTTTTAAAATTTTAAAAATGTTACTCCTCCAGCCTTCACTACTTTATTCTAATCTATACAAACTCTGTAAGTCAGTTTGTCAATACAAATTCTAATGATAAAGTGTAGCCCATAATATTACTGAGATTATACTAAATGTTTTCAAATACTACATTAAACAACAAAAAAGCCAATAACTTTTTATGCTTTATGTTGTGTACATATACACATTCTTGTATATTCCTATATATCAGCATTATGATGTAGGAGGAAATACGTTTTTATTTAAATTATATTTACTGATATGCATAAGGTTATTTCAGGTTAAACTCATATTAGTTATTTATCTTACTAAGCTTTATAAGGGAAGCATTTTGATACACTAAGCAGGCATTTCTCTGCCTTAATATGATTTCATCATATCACAAGATAAATCTGAGAAATTAAAAGCAAAAAGAACATTTCTATAAATTTCAATAAAAGTTTAAAAAAGACGAGTTAAGGAGCAATCTGAAAACACGTCTGATTTTAGCTACATCCTTTTAATTCATCCTTGAAGAAGTGAAGAAAATCCAAATTGTATCTACTAAAGAGGTGAAGCCATATAATAAGAAACAACTGCTATTCAGAATTAAAGCTGTGCGTATAAAGAACTCTGCTATTCCAAACAATCTATATACAATGGGTTATTCTAACTCATTTGGACCATGAGTAACTTAGCAAAATTAGATTTTTTTCCCCCAGAGATTTTTTTCTTATAATTGGATGCTCAGGGACACTTCTCTGGCTGGAGGGATAACTTACTCCTAGCCCCCTGCCTGCCAGAAATGGAGATGGTATTTTACCCAATAGATAAATTACTCTCTTGACTAATGACCACTTATATAGTTGGTAAATGGATTCAGATTTCTCAAATCTAGTTGAGATTTAAGGTAAAACTTTAAAAACAAATATTTATCAAATAATTAAATTCTTACCAAGGTGACCAGTAATATTAATGTTGGGCTAATAAAGTAAGCAGATTTTTACCATCCCTAAATTTATGAAAGATCATGATACCATTTAAATATAGGCATATCTAAAACAAATTCTAAGACATCTTTTTAGACTTATGAGTATTTTATCAATTCTGTTCAATTAGCAAATATAGAGTGCCAGACCAAATCTACAAAATAAATGTTTATTGACTGGGTGAATACCATATTTCCCTGAAAAATAAGACCTAAATGGAAAATAAGACTTAGACTGATTTTTCGGGTATAAGCCCCACCTCCCCAAATTAGCCCCAGTTAATACCTTCCACTAGACAGGCACATTTAGTGTGCCTGTTGCAATACACTGCAGATGTATTGAATTATAAAACTATAATATTAACATATAATTAAATATAAGTAATATTGTTGACATTAATACTTAAATGATGATATAAATTATAATTAAGCACTTGTAAATACCCAAACAGGTGGAAGAGAGGTAAACACCTATGTAAACAGATGAACTGCAGACCTATTGCTGAATGACCAATCAGAGTACAGACACAACACAGGAACAATGGGCACAACTGATAACTAACAGATGTAGCTGGGTCTCATATGAATTTTCATAATTCAATACATTGTGTTATAATGGACATACTTAATGCACTCATGTGAAATAAAGAAGCATTTTCTTAATTTTGGTGCCTGCAATTTTTCATCGCTTTTATGTGGCTCAGCATTCTTAACTGTCATCGTTTTTGTTGCCAGTCCTGTCTTGTAAGTCTTTAATCAACACCTGATTTTATAGAAACTTTGCAAAGCCTAGTCTCCAAGAGATTGTGACTTGGGTGAAGTATTCACAGGATAAAATCACTTACAGCTGTGTTGCCAATGCACTATGAGCAGGCTACATAGACAAGAAGTGCTCTTTTAAGGACAGCTCTACTGCTACACATGAGAGATTGAGACCAATGATTCTACAGGAAATGGAGTTGCAAGAAATTCAGGATGAAATTCAGGGTTCAGTGTTGTGACAATGTTCCAGAAGAAGATGACATGACTATATTTGAATAAATGTAGAATTTTGTACATAAATAAATGTATATTTTTGTACATGAAAATAAATCCTATTGCATCTTTAGGAGCAAAAATTAAGTAAGTTCTGGTCTTATTTGGGGGGAAACATGGTAGATATCTCTCTGGAGTCCTATGTGTGGCTTTGGGTTAGATGAAAAATCCAAATGATAAAGGAATATGATATCAGCCTTCAAGGACCTTATAATTTAAAATGGTAAGATATGTACATAGGAAGTATGTATATGCTATAAGAAGGTGATAGGTATCTTTTAAGAGAACAGAGACAATGTGCTGTGGATGTCAAAGGAGAGAACTCACAGAAGAGGTAGAGTTTCAAGTGGGCCTGGAAGAGGGTACAATGATTTGAATCTGAACCCAGAAAGGAACCTGTAAGAACAGACACAGGTATGCGATGGCACAGAGGCGTGCAGATGCTGATTGATGGGAAATGGGAAGTCAAGAAATATTTCAGAATAGAGAAACAATAACTTCAGGGTTGTGGTTGGGGGCAGAGCCAACTGTAGTGTATGAACTGCACTGGAGGATGGAGGGACTAGGGACAAGGGAGTGGTCTTCCTACTGATTTTTGGAAATGTGGAGCCTGGAGCTGGGAACAGGCTAGATTGTAATAAAGGCTTGAGATCCTGGACTTTTCTTCCTAGTGTTCATACCTGAGAAGCCCTAAGAAGAGAAGAGCACCAGAGGGCCAAAGCAGTTTCTGTTGGAGAACTTCCTGTAACAGAAAGGCCAATTCCATACTAAACATCCCCTCAATGCCTGAACCCAAAAAAGACCGCTCAGGACAAAGTAGGGCCCACAAGGAGGCAGGAAGTTAAGGTGTGGAGAATCTGAAGGAACAGTGCATCCCTGTATGCATCAAGATTAAAACAAAAGCAATTATTAAGTGGAGTACATTTAAAACCGAATGTATCTGAACCCTCTTTAACTGCCATATTTCTTGGTCTAAAGAAATTCTGGGGCCCTAGGTTTAAATATTATCATGGCCTGTTCTTTCCTTTCTTTTTCTTTTCCTTCCTTCCTTTCTTTCTTTCTTTCTTCCTTCCTTTCTTTTTTTTTCTTTTTGAAGTTTTAAAATATTTTGTTTCCCTAAAGCCCTGTAGCTGTGCAGGCTATTTCCACCTGTCTAGGAGCACCAAACCCAGAAGTTGTAAGGCCCAATGACAGCTCAAGTTCAGCGTCTTTACTGCACCCTGAATTTGAGGAAGGAGTTAGGTGTCCATCCTAAAGGCTCCACTAAACAAATATTTTGCATAGGTGAAGCTGCTAAGATGGCCAAAGAAAGCAAGCCAGGGTTTTAATAGCGCCCCCCATGGGAAGCACGAGTTAAGGCGGCCGCCGACCCTGCTTCACCCTCAAACCTAGAAAAGCGAGGTTACTCTGGGCTAGAGATGGCCCCCAAGTGGAGCTAGAGGTGCCAGGAAGAAAGTCTGATCTTATCTGCGCTCTAGTTATCCCCAAAGCTCCTTCTCCGGGAACACATGTCTGGGCCCATCATTCAGGGCCATCTGTCTTCACCCCAGTTTTCCGGAATCCAGCAGCGAGCGCTGGGTCACGGCCGTGTAGGGGCCAGACGGAGGGAGAGCCCTGAAGCGGGGAGCAGAAGGCGGAGGGAATCCCGCGAAGCCTCCGGCGCGCGTCCCGGGGCTTTCCCCGACGTCGGAAGCGTGGCGGCCGGGTGCGAGCAGGTTGAGCCACAGAGCGAAGCAGGTGGGTGTGGAGCCGGGCCGCGGCGGCAGGGAGCGGCGGGCGCGCTGGAGCAGAGAGGGAGGCGCCCGTGAGGTGTGGGAGGTGCGCGCCCGGCCGCGCCCTGAGCTCCGGGGCTACCTCCGGCGGAAGGCTGAGCTCCAGCGCCGCGAGGCCGAGTCCGGGGGTCCCCTCAGGTGCCTGCCAGCTACACTGCCCGTCACCCCACCAGGCCGCCCACCTCGAAAGCTGCGAGCGCCGAGAAGGAGGCGGAAGAGGAGGAGGAGGAGGAGCAGAGAAAGAGGAGGCGCCGACCGCCTCTCCTGGGCGCGCGAGGTGCGGCCGAAGGCTGGGGTGACCGCGGGCGAGTGTGCGCGCGGGGTCGGAGAGCCGCGGGGCGGGGGACGGCGCCCGTGAGCGCCCCGCCTCGCCTCCGGCGCGCAGCCTCTCGCGGCTCCTCACAGACACACACACCCACCGGGCACCCACCGCCGCCCCCGCCCGCTGCGGCCGCCGCGCCTCGGGCTGCCGAGCAAGCGGCAACTCCCGGGCCAGCGAGGCGCGCCTTTCCGGCTCCTTCGGCGCGGCGAGCTCAGCCCCGCTCGATTTTTCCTGCTCTCTTCCAACGCTCTCCTGTCTGAGTGACGGCGGCGGCAGGGAGATGGGGGCCCCGCGCGGGGAAGGGGGTGAAGATCGATGAAGATTATTGTTCTTTTAGAGGATGCCTTAGCTTCTTCCCGCCGCCTCTCCTTTGAGCTTTGCTCCTAGAGACTGTGCACCAGAGTCAGGGATGTAAGGAGAGGGGGAAAAACAAACGCCAGGAGCTCCAGCCAGCCTGGGAGACCCTCCTCTCGGTGGAGGGGAGGGGGATTTCCAGCGACAGATCATTGGCGAAGGGACCGTCGCAGGGAGAGCAGCCTTGGAGGGAGCGGGGAATCCCACATCCCTTTGTGGCACCCGAGCCAGTGCCGCCGCTGAGCGGGGTCTCTGGGAGCTAGGTAAGTGGCGGGGAGCTTTGCTGCTCTCCGAAGGGGCTTCCTATAATGTAAGGACGATTCACCGCGGCAGCCTAGCCAGACTGGAGTTGCTGAAGGAATTGGAAACTGCCATATGGCGCTGAGTGGACTTACACACAAAGCGGACTTAACCCTGACAAGGTTATTAATGTAAGGCTCCCTCTCGGTGCGGAGCACTCGAGTGTTAGCCCCCCGAAAAGATTCCCAGCAGCCTGACTGGGAAGGGATGGGAAATGCTTATTTCTAGGAGAGGAGCTCGTTGCCTTCTGTTTATTTGTTGGTAAATGCCACACTCACATGCACACACTTGTGGGACTGGATTTAGGGAGTGTGATGTCTCCAGTGCTTGTAGAGTCCTCAGAACACAAACATGCATGCGTTTTATTCTTCAAGAGGTGCGCGGTTTTGGTTCTGTAGCATGGTTCCTGAGAGAGAAGAGCAGGTCTCTAAGGAAAGCTTCATGGCTGTTTCCAACACACTCTGCTGGGGGACTTGGGAATAGTTGCCCTGAATGGCTCCAAAAGACACCTAGCATTTGCCTCATCATTTGCTCCCAACGCTTAATGACCTTTTCCAAAATATTATGCTGCTGTCAGTTTTGTCAAATTATGAGCATTTATTTATGGGTATCCATTCATAAAAATTGTGGGAGTGCAGCATGCACAAACATGGCATTAATGCAACATTTATGACTGCATGAATGTTTTGAAAATAAGTAATAATAAAGACAAGATTATACTGGAAAAATGTAGCAGGCATAGATATACACTGGATTAATTTCATGCAGGTCCACCATTCCCTTTAATCAAGTTATGCAATGATTTTAATATTTTAAATAGCTTTTCACATTTCTAATTTTGCATTAAGTGGCATCTGGATTTTATGGGGAATCTTTCTTTTTAAACCCCAGCTCAAAAGAAAAGCATTTTAGTGTTACTATCTTTAAATGTGTAGTATTGTATGGGACAGAGGCCTCTTGGTTTATTTACCAGTCAACATCAATCAAGATATATTACATTTCATAGGACAAGTGCAAGATTTCTGTCAAAGATCTAGTCTGACCTGTCAGTGTTGAATAACTTACAGGAAAAATTTTGAAAGAGAGTAACAATTTAAAAACTGGATAGATAGATAGAACTATGTACACACATATATAAAGTTTTATCTGTTTCACTCTAGGTATGTGTGGGTGTGTGGGTGTATGTGTGCATGCATATCAATGAAGTTGTCCAAAGTTTAACTTGTGATACTTGAATAAAACCTTAGACATCTAGAGAGTTCTTTGACCTTGAATTAACTAAAACTTCACCCAGAAGTTGGCACATTATGCATGTGTATGTGCATTTCATTGCTGTCTGAGCTGGTGTTTTTAATGTAGAGTGTGAATAAAGTGCTTATTGGTGTGGCTACATGGACTTTCTGAGAATATTGAAGACCCAGTGTAACTTTTCCTCTCAATACATGTGGAAGTGTTCTTGTCACCCAAAAGTTAATATGCCCCCCCAAAGCAAATCCTATAATCCCCTCTCTCATTGGGTTGCACAGGGGTCAGACCAATTGTTTGTCACAAATAGGATTCTGTCTAATGCACTCTTCTCCCTTGTCTGGCACTCTTCAGGCTTTTGGAAAAAGGAGTGAATCATTTGGCAGTTCTCTTTGCTTCCTTCCTTCCTTAACCTTCACTTTTCCCTCCCCATGTTAGTGTTCCCAAATATACCTCATACACAAACACATACTCTGACTCCAGAAAATAACTCTCCTGCCTGCCGCTTTGAGAGTTCTCATTCTCACTCCTTATTTTCAATATTGCCTCCTTTTTCTCCTGTTATTCTGAGAGAATCAGTGCATGAGTCAGTTGAAACTATTTCCAAATTCACTTTTGCCTAAATCCCAAAGTTCAGTTTTTCAGGCATACTTGTCTACTAAATATTCAGATGAGATTGGTAGAAATTATTATTTTCTCCGATGCATTTTATTTTGCTTTTAAAACTTTCTTGTTGATGCCATAAGGTAATTGTGACTATGAGCCTGCCTTTATGATTTTCAGTATGATAATAAAAGTAAGAATGCTAGCAGAAAAGAAATGGCAGGATATGGTTTTGGTCACATTTCTTGGCAATTTAAAAGCACATCTGAGCAGATTTTTTTTTTTTTTTCCGTACTGGGGATCAAACTCGGGACCTTGCGCTTTCGAGGCAGGCGGCGGAACCACTGAGCTAAATCCCCAGCCCATGAGCAGATTTTTGATATACCTAACTGTGTATTTGTAAATGTGTGTTTGTGGAGCATTGAAAAAATATTTTTTCTTCAATGAGTTTTGTGACACTTTGAAATGATGTTCTAGAAAGACTAGTGTGTATATGTGTGTGTGTGTGTGTGTGTATATCTATATATATATATATATATAGAGAGAGAGAGAGAGAGAGAGAGAGAGAAAACGTATTATGAAGATCAAATGCTGGTAAAATCTATGAAACTTATGCTTCATTCTGCCCTAATGCATATTTTCCTTGATAAGGAAATAATTAGTTCCTGAAAATGTGCTATCTCTTAGAGATTAATTCCTAAGGAAAATCCTTAAAGTTGAAAATAAATCTTCTTGTGTGCATTTAAATATATAATATTAAGATATTGCTTATTTCTGAACATGATATCATTTAAGTTTTGCTTATATTCATCAAGTGGAATTTGCATAAAAGTATGAGGCTTGTTATTTTCACAAGGGCTTCAGAGGACTGGAGAGTACAAGTGGGTTATATGTGAGGGTTTTTTTTTTTAAAGTTCTGAGTATTTTTTTAAGGTTTAGTCTTTATGGCCTTGTTACTCCCAAAGTGATAAATTTTGTAGAGCAGAGCAGTCTTAAATTTTTTTGGTCCAGCCTAGAAGTATCTTCATAGTCCAGATCTATAGCCCATTCTCTTTTATTGCTTATTCCCTCCCTGTGCCTCTTAGATATATGTCCCGCAGCTCTTAGAAAATAAGTATATGAGACCCTTGACCAGTACAAGCCAAAACCTCCTGTATTGTCTTGAAAAATGACCATTCCTAAAGGTTGAATTGTACCTGTCTCTATTATCTGATTTAATGCATGGAGCCACTCACAAATTCATTCACTAATTTATTTATCAGTTATTAAATAGGCATAAGAAGAATGCTGGAAGGTACAGAAGACAGTCCTTTCCCTCAAGGATTTTTCTATAGTGTAGACAGTCAGAAACACTTTGAATTACTAAGTGAAAAATTGTGGTTACAGTTCAAAATGAGAGTTCTCTTTCATACAGAAACACATTTAACAATTTTATATTGAATAAATTAATTAAGATAAATTCATGGAGAGGATGATGGAAATTTGTTCCAGATTATACATTTAGGGATTGTTAGAAAGATCAACAACAACCATAGTACTCCATTTTACTAAAATATTTAATTTTAGATTTAAGATAAATTAGAATATTATAAATCAAAATATTTATATTATTTTATTTACATAATATTATAGCCAACACTTCAGACAAGTACTATTTTAAGCATTTTTTTCAAATAGTACTTTTATTTGCACAACCACTCTGATACAATAAATATACCTTTATTATATAGATATGAAAAATAATGTTCAGAGACATTTGTTATTTTCTCTAAGATCACATAGGAAGTAAGTGGTAAGAGGAAGTAAGTGGAAGTAAGTGAACCCAGGTGTTCTGGCTGCGCTTGAATCACTGTGATATCAAGAAGTATTAGGAAGCATGAGCCTAAGCACAAGAAGAAAAGATGTTTGCAGTTCCTAGATTTACTTGGGAGTTACATTTTCTTGCTAAAGGAGGCCGTGTTTATCACTACAGGGGCTTGCTTGGGAATGCCCAAAAGGAGTTACTTTTTTTTTTTTTTTTTGGTACCAGCGATCCAGCTTGGGACCTTGCAGGTACAAGGCAGGCGGGGCAGAACCACTGAGCTAAATCCCCAGCACAGGAATTACTTTTTTTAAGTAGGAGAAAACCCCCAAGTTTTCAACATGAATTTAAAATAAGAAGGTAGTTTAGAGACTGGTTTTTTGGGGGCTTTTTTTGGTACTGGGGATCGAACTCGGGTCCTTGCACTGAGACTAATTTTTAAAATGTGGGATTTCATCAGAATTCTAACACATTAGAGAATTACTATCCTTACTTCGACCCTACGAATGAGGCTGTCTGACTCAGATGACCTGACTGGTAAATTTCTGATGCTAGTTTTCTTCAGTTACGGTTTTTGTTTTAAGTTTTTTGAAATATAGTGTAGTATTAGAAATATTATAGAATTATATGTCTTATTTTAGAAGAAAATTATTAGATTTGGAATTTAGTTTTCTTTTATTCATGTCCTCATTCTTTAACTGTAAAATATAATCCCAGTGTTTTAGTGGAAATTGAAATATAGTCACTTAGATTTACTTTCTTGTATACTTTTAGAATGCATTTAATTTATAAAGTAGCAAATAACTAATAAAATCATGAAAGCATAAATCAAATCATATATGGAGATTTTCATCAAGAAAATTCTATATAATATTTGAAGTAAAGCTTTTTCTGAACAGCTACTGCTTCTGTTTATGTGAAAAATACCATCTGAATTATTGCCTACAGAATGCCATAGAATTAAATGCTTAAGACACATTGTCATGATCAGTTGATATTTTTGTTTTTCACACAGATATTAGTTCTCATCGACTTAGTGACATTGTATGCCAACTTTCAACCTACACTTGGCTTGTAGTATAAAAGTTCACTTTAAAGCTTGCATATATTTCCTTATAAAAACAGGGCTTTAAATGGTATTTAGTTCCTCAGACTAATCAACCGAGGCCCTTTTAATCAATAATATACTTGTTGTACTGTTAATACTTTTAAAAAAAGACCACTGTGTCTACTAATATTCCTTGGGAATCATTTGATCTAAATGTTTTTTAACTCCCTCTGGGCGAGTCTCATGGGATGCATAGGTGGATGCAATACTTCCTAGGTCCACAAGGAGGACAGGAAATAGGGAGAGTCACACACAAGTAACTCAAATGTTAGGCAGAATGAAGAAAACTTCGTAAGACTGTTATAGGCAAAATGTTGAATAATTGATTCAGAGTTCTATCCTGAGAGTCAGGGACTGCATATTCCCTACTTAGGATTCTCATTTGATATTTCATCTTAAAGGAATCTACTGAGCTCCTCTGTGCCAAGCCCAACGATACTTGTTAGGGACATAAATATGAGTAAGACATTGTGTACTCACAGCCTATAGATGTGGACAGAAATGCTAATACAATACTATAAATGTTTTTGGTGGGGTGGCATGACTAGTCAGCTGAGTAGCTGCATGACAGAAGGATCCCAAGACAAAAATACATTTGTTTTGAGTTCCTGGTTTATGTAAAACCATGATTCTATAATCAGTCAGACCCAATGTCCCCTTTTTATAAGTGATGTTTTGAAATTGCTTACCTGAAATGACATTTATAGATAATATCACTGAATTACACATATAATATTTTAAAGATTGTTAATTCTTTAATTGAAATAAAACAAATAAAAGAAAAGTAGCTTCAGAGAAAATAATAGGTATATCAACATGAATATGCTAAGTTATAACTATACTATATGACATAAAATAGATGCTTGCTCCTGAAAATTCATAAGTTTGGATAAGAAGATAATTTAGGATAAGATAAAAATATATATTTGGATAAGAAGATTATATTCTATTGAAAATTGGTGATACTTTTGTATACTTGGCATTTTGAAATAAGAGTAAAATGACTATATTCACTGAGTGTGACATCTATAACTGCAAGGCGTGGGTCTACTGTAGTAGTGAATCAGTTAATATAAACAGTATTACAGAGTGACATCATTTTCCAAAATGATGAACAAATCTTGGTGAAATTCCAACTATGGTAGTTACATCACTAGAAAATTCCTATATAAAAATATGCTATGTACAATATGGTTAAGATCTAACTGCAGATAGTAGAAGCAAGTTCTTCATATACACAAGTGTCTTATGAAAAGTATAAAAATTACGGCAGGCTTTTTCGCTTTTCTGGGTCTTGCCTTTAAAATACTTGACACGTTTAGAAAACTCACTATTCAAAAAAAGACTATATTAATTGTATTCAGCATCACTGATGATAGCTATATTTTCCCATTAAAGAAATCCATCCAATTCTAATACATGACTGACTGATTCTTTTTAAACAAAGCAATATTCTCTAGGTTTTTTTCTTTATTCTCTAAGTTTTTAGTGAGAGAGTAAGTTTAGTAGCTGACTAACAAAACAAATTGCAAGAAAATCAAACCATGTAGATTGCTAAACATTGGAGACATCCTAATAGTAGACACAGTATATAAAGCTGGCTGATAGAGGTAATCTGATCATAAACTGTCAGTGTTTCCTTTTGTGCGTGGGAGTGTCAGACAAGACTTCACAGATGAAGTGATCATCTTAAACTCATTTTTAAAAGATGAGTATGCATTTTCCAGTCCGAAAGGGAGGCAGATGGAGTATACTCTCTCTGAGGGAACAGCATTTCCAAAGTAGTATTGTAAAAAGGGCCAAGCTGGTGATTGGGACTCAGCTTTGCCAGTTGTAGGAAAGTGATGGAAGATGAAGCTGGAGAAGAAGATTGAGGATTAGATTTGAAAGGTGTTGTATGCCACCCTAAATCATTTGGACTTTGTTCTGTAGGTCAGGCAGTCAGGGGTCAACTACAGTTCTACAAAGTGACATAGTTCACTTCAATCTTGAAGACAAATTTCTGTGCTAACATGAGGAGCATGGACTACAAGAAGGGGGGAAATTGGTGCCTAGGGACCTAATTAAGAGTCTGTTGTAGAATACAGGAATAAGGTCCAGAGCTTAACCTTAAATAGGGCTGGTGAAGTCAGAGAGGAGATTTGGGTTCCTGATGGCAGACTCTTGCAATCCAAGTGTCTCCAGGTATTGCAGCTTTCAACACAGGTCATAATAGTAGGTATTCACTTTTCTCTTATTTCTTTCAAAATTATTGTATTAGAGGTAATCTGAGCTGTGATGGACCTTCCTGTTTCAATGGTCAATAGAATAGTCCATCATTTTTCACTTGCATGAGACTGCAATGTGTGTATTCAATACACTGATTTAGGGACCCAGACTTTTTGTATCTATACTAGAAACATGGAGCTCTCTGCATGTAACTGGTAGTTGTGGAAGAGACTGAATATAGAGAAGGCATACCCAGTAGGTGACACACCTTGCTTCAATTTTCATTCTTTTGGTGAGATAATCACATTGGTCACCTGCGTACAGAGGCGTGGAATATGCAACTCCAAGCTGAGCAGCCACTTTCAGCAACATTTCCATATCAAGGAAGCAGAAATACATTTTTTAAATAGCTATTTCTGCCATATCTGCCTCTTTGGCTACATGTAAGAAAACCTCAGCTTTACTACGCCTTGCCATTAAGTCTGGATAGGATCCTTCATTGGCCAGAAATCTTTGGACTAAAGTCAGGTAGTTGGCCTCCTCATAAACAATGATAGATCAGGTTTGGAATAATTGCTTTCAAAGTTCTCATTTGGAAAAAGAAAGAATGAACAGTTATTGGCCTATACTCTGGAAGAAATCCTAGCAGATGTTGTTAAAGAACTCCTGATCCATCCAGCAGTGGAGGAAGTTCCTTTATTAGACCCTGGATTCCCTGTCTTGGAAGAACCTTGTCATTGTTTTCTGTAGTCCTGGGTCTTTATTATCCATTTATCTCCCTGGCCATATCCAATATGGGTGTTGGGAAGTATGCCCTTCCTGGACTTACATTATCAGTCTGATATTTCTTGATTTATGTCTGGATGCTTGGAAGATGTTTTATAGTCACTGTTTCCCCTCCCTCCCTCCGTCCCTCCTTCCCTCCCTCTCTCCCTGCCTCCCTCCTTCCTTTCCTCTTCCTTCTCTTCCTCCCCCCACCCCGCTTTGATTCTTAATACCTATGACAATACAATTTCCTCAAAAATCTTCATTGTTACTCATCTATTTGTCCTTGTTAGTGGTGTTAACTACAAGGAAAGCTTTTTTCTAGTCATATATCTTGATCTTAATTAATTTCTTTGCTTATTTCTCAATCATATCTCAAGTGGTTACTTTTGGGTAATCTGAAAAATAGCCTTGGGGTGTTAGATAACTTCATTAGTCAGATATTTACAGTAGGGGTAAGTCACTTTGTCAAGTAGGAAATCATAATGGGCATCAGTTACTCAAAGTTGTTTTTCCTTGTTGTTTCTCACCTTTATTGTCCTTGAAACAGTGAGCTGTTCCAGTATGAGGTCTTAAAGTTCTAAATGTTGGCTACTCCCCATTGTCTCTCTTTTCAAACTACCAATACTTTCCTAAGGTTATCAATTCTTTTTTAATGACTTGCTGTAGGTAGTAAGGTGCAACTCTCATACATTAACATTTCCAGCCACTTCCGCTAGCACTTGAAGTTAATGCCCTTTTGTAAGGGGATAATAAGGTTCTAAGTTTCCTGACTTCTATATCTGTTTCCTGGCTGATGGCCATTGTTACATGTTTAAATTATTATAAAGGCAGGACTCCTTCAAGGTATCACTTTTTCAGAATAAGTTAGGATCATGCTAACTGCTGCAATTAACCCTAGAATATTAGCAATTTGACATAGAAAAATATATTTGCCAACCACATAATCCAATGAAGAGAGCAAGAGCACAGAAAAGGCAAAACCACTTTGACATCTTGGCTCAGATAGCAAAAGCACCTCTACTTATATTCCACTGGTGAGTGAAATATAGTTCAGTTTAACTTATAGGCCCACCTAGATGCAGGGGAATTGAGAAATGGAATCCCTAGTTCAACAGGAACTTCTCAGTGACAGTTCTCCTAATTAAAGTAAGTCATAAATTTAGATAGACAATTAACCATCCCTGATATAGTAATCTTCTTTTAAAATAAATAAGGGGGCTGGGGGAAAGGATGTGAGTTAAATTCACTTACTAGTTAACCCATGCTATAGATGGCATCTTCCCCACCTCACTCCTGTCTTTTCTTTGGCTTTCTTCCCAGACCTCTGGGACTTACTCCTCTCAGACACATCTTCCTTCATTCTCTGAAGTATCACTATTGTAAGGCTTATGTATATAACAGACCCTTTAAGAGTGCTTTAAGATACAGGATGGTAATTATGGCACAGTCAAGAAACTAATTCGCATTAAATGCTAGATGCCACTGCTCCTGGAATGTATTCACCATTTTTCACCACAAGGTTTTCTTTCCTGCTTATTTCTCACTGGGTTCCAAATAGCCGGCCATCTGTTAGACCTCTCCTTCCTCTAGAACTGTCTCCCATTTCTTCATCCAGAACTTTCAAGATGTCCTTGGGGAGGGTTCAGGGTGACAGGGGATGAATCCAAAAGTCAAAGGTAGTTCCTTTTGCAGAAGTGTTTAACTCGTTTGTCTCTGACTTCAAGAGCACTTGCCTGTAATAGCCAAATAGTCCATTATAGTGTTTTGTTGTTTTTTTCTGAAACAAGCAATTCTTATAACTTCACATTGTCTAACTGGTTTGAAATTGTAGCCAGCTTTTTAGAGACATGCACTCAGCAAATATTCATTAAGCTCTTTTCAGATGTAAAGCATTTTGCTGGGTCAAGAGGTTAAATAAGCTTAGTCCTTACCCTCATGGGGCTTATAGTCTATCTGAAAGCAAATATGGAACACCCAGGTCTCCTCTAGTGCTAGTGCAGTGAGTCTGCCCTGGGTCCAAAGTACTGACAGTTCTTTAGTATTTTGAAAGGAAAGGTAAGGAGCTGCATGTGGGCTGTACTGTGCTAAACTGGCAGAGTTGAGACATTCTGCCATTCTTTCTCAGATATAATTTTTTATTCTGATACCTGCTTTATTTTTTTCCAGACACTATAGGACTTATGCTATTTTTTTAAATACTCTCCTTATTTTTCTAACAGTATAAGCTGATCCTTAAAGGAGATAAGCCAGTAGATCATGACATCTGGAAAGAATGAAGCACATGTCAAATGGCTGTCCACATAGGCAGGAAGTTAGATTAAGGGATACTGGAGCATGCCCTACCTGAACATAGGAAAGGGTGTCTGTGAGCCGGCATATTGGAGATTCACCCAGGGTTAAAATGGCGTGGCCTTGTAAGTTCAGAATGCCATGGTTTGTGAAGACTTAGAATTGAAGAGGTCTATCCTAAGTATCTAGCAAGGGTGAACCCATTTATATCTCCATTCTCAGAAGAATCAGATGATGACTATTACTCCTTTTACTAACGGACATTCAGGTACAATGAGAAGGACCATTTCTTATACCATCACCCATCTTTCCTGGACTTCCGCTGCAGCTCCTTAACAGAGCTTTCAGTTTGTTTTCTTGTCCTTTTAAATAATTTGGCATTTTCCTTTTTTTCTTTTAACAAAAGGCAAATCTGATCATGCTATTCTGCTGCTTAAAATTCTTACATGATTTCTGATTTTTCTTTTCTTTTTTGTTCTTTTTCCCTGCGATGTTTATACTCAAATGCTCTACATTCCTCTTGACAAGGGCCAAGATGTTCTAGGGTCAGGAGCCACAAGAACCTGCAGATAGAGGCCCAGGTTCTTCCACTGGTGGGAATGGAGATGTTTACTATATAGAAATATAGATAAGACAAAATATAGTACATCTAGTAAATTGTCTTCTCGTCTTTATTAAGGACAGAACTTATTTCTTATTTAAGAACAGGAAGGTTTCCAGCAGAACTTGATGTGATGATGAAAATGTTTTATAACCTGTACTCTCCAATATAGTAACCACTAGCTACAAAAGCTATTGAACACACCTTGAATATGATTTTTGACACAGAAATTTAGTTTTATATTTATATATATAAAGTTGATTTAAATTTAAGTAGCCACATATGACTATTGGTTATTATACTAGAGATAATGCAGGTCAGAACTATTATTAGCATGAACTAATAAAGGAAACCATAAATTTCAAAAGCAGTATGGTATGGTTTAAATTCTAGAAGTAGCCATTTACATCAGTATTGGCCTCCAATATGTAAATTTGTCAGCAGTCTCTGTCACCCAATGCCTACACTGACTCTGATGAATGTCCTCCAGGTACATTATGCTAAAGGGACTTGAATGCACTGTCTCATGTTTCTGTCCATAGAAGTTGTTCTTTATTGGTGACATTTCTTTTTTTATATGAGCTGCACAAAACATAAAGCATTATACAAACGTAGAGCATTATCTTTGTAATATAACCTTATATGCTTTCTCATTCCCACTTGTCCTGAACAGAACTTTTCTACTCTCCACTCTCCCTCCTTTCTCTATTTTCAGTTCCTTTCTAACCTTTAAAATGACACAGACACACCAGTGTCCTTTAACAAGTTCCTTTTGTTTTGCATATCGATTTCTTTTTCTTTGTGCCTATTTACAAAAGCTGTTTTATCAGTTCAGTTCAATAAAAAAGAATAACAAAATGAAATGGACACTCCAAAAAAATTTAGATTTAAATCATTAACACACATGCACAGAAAATTTCTGAATTGATGGTAACCCTTGGAGGCCAATTAATACATTTTGATGTGCATATTAGATATATTATTTCAATATGAATTATATGAAGAATGTGAGGTACAGTACTGACCTGGAATTTTCCCATTTATCACCTAGATAATATTATAGTTCCTTTTGATCCTTTCAAAGTGCCCATTTGACTGACTGTTGAATTCTTTTTCCTGCTCCTCACCTATACAAAGCTTTCCAGTGAAGGAATCATGGAATGAGAATGTGGTGTTTAGACGGGAAAATTCTGAAATATGATAGTAAAGTAACACTTACAAAAAGATAATCTATCTTGACTTCTTTTTCCCTAGTCTGAATAGCTCAGAACACGTGGGTCCAGGGGCTTTCATGCTAAATGTCTCCAGTTCATAAAATCATGATTATTAATCAGACTATCATTAAATATTAACTTATTTTTGAGATAAATGTCACTTTAAATTTGGAATCCTAGGTTTTTCTAAATCTAAGGAGAGCATTTTCATTAGGCCTTATAGAAAGAGTGCACATAAAAATCTTAAAGCTGTTAAAAAGCTACTTCTTACACTTGGCTTCTGGTTTGATTCAGACCCAGTAAAATACTTGCTTTCCAGTATAATAAATATAGTTTGTAATCATATTTACTAAAGTAGAATACTATAGTAGGAGTTTTTGCTATTTCTTTTTAATCCAGGGAGCCATTTTCTTCAAGTATTTTATAACATTTGGAACACAGTACTTTATAGGTAGTGGTTGCTCAACAAATCCTTGTTGAATGAGCTAACAAATTAATACAAACTCAAAGTGTTTTTAAAATTTTAAACTGTGATTTAGGCTATAATTCCCATAAATTAAGATTATACTCCACAAAGACTCACAAATGAAAATATTAGTATCATTTGCTGAAATTTTATATTAGCTCCCCTTCTTTTGAAACAATATATTTAAATCAGGTAGAAAACTTAAACTAGGTGCTAAATAAATATTCAGATCTATATTATCCAGACCCAAAGAATATATGCTAAAAATACAACTACAAAAATTTCTGTAATACTGTTTGTAGTAATCCTTTGGGTTTCTTGAGTGCAGTGATACGTTACCCAATTTTGTCTCCTTTGTATTTAATATATAGTCATAGTCAAGCAACATATGTTTTGCAAGGAAAAGAAATTAGAAAAGAATAATGCATCTAAACCTGTATTTCTTATTTATATGTTATGCTCTTTTCCATTCTATTACTGGAATAGTAGAAATTATAGGTATACAGTGTAGCCAGGAATCATCAATAATTAGATTCAGCTTGTCAGTGTTTATAGTTTTAGCTGTATATGAGATAGATTACTCTTCATGTTTTTTTCTCTTTACTGTTTTAATTTTATGTTTATTTTTGATTCTCTGAGGTAATGAAGTCTAATAAAAAGAATTTGGGCCCAGGAGCCTTGGGTACTGAATAAATCCTAGAAAGATTAAGTCCACTGGTGTTCTCCCAGTCAGAGTGGGCCCCTTCCAAATACAGTGACTTTATTTTTAACATTTAAAAAATATTTATGAGAGTTGATAGAGAGTTGGTCATAAATCTTGAATACTAAGACTAATAGTGTTACTTCTGAAATTTACATACTACAATAGATTTAGTTTTTAACATTTATATAAAATATAAAAACACATGCCGATCTTCTTTTCTCTATCCACAAGAAAATTGTAACATTATGGAGTCTATACATGCTAGTTAGGCTGGGAGTAGTAGGAATTGTGTGGTATCCTCTCCTTCTGTACCATGTTAGGGAGTACTGCTTAGTATCGATCTTGTATTTCCATTTATTTATCATTCTGAAACATTTAGACTCCTGCCATTTATGGAAAATTCACAGTGTCTAATAAAGGGAAATATGTGGTTGGGGTTTAGATAATGCTAAGTTGGAATCCTGGTGCCAACGTTTCCCAGTTGTGTCACTGTGGACCAGAAGCTTGCTTTTCTGAGCCTCAATATATCCATAAATAAAAGATACACAAACCTACCCCATGGTCGTCTGAGAAATAATTAAAAAATCTTATTATCAGAAATAAATGGAATAGGTACAATGACTGCATGAAATAATTACACAGATTTTGGTAGATGATGAAAATGATACTCATTAACAAAGTTTCACAAAGCAAATGAAATCATAACGTTGGCTATCCTTCAGATACAAATCCAAGAATATCCCTATCTCCTAGGAAGTGTAAATTCTCCTTGTGGACATTTCAATCATAAGCAGGAATAAAATCTAAATTGTATATCTGGATCCTATTGCAGTAGCTTATTTTACAGTGACACTGTCTTGCATTATAATCCTGTTCTACATGAGACTTGCACAGGTGAAGAGTGTTTCAAAGAACACCATATTTAAATCTAGGAAAATCAATTTTTTCCTTAAGTAAAAAGAGAAAATAATTTGGCAATAATAAAGAATTTAAGACAGAAAAATATTCCACAGTTTCACCAGCCTTAACCACACTACCCCTTTCCATGGGAACCCTAGCTATCATTTATTTCTGAATGTTCTCTCCCTTGGTTCAAAGTAAAATTTCCTATTTTACTGTTGCAACCATAATTTTTGTGATGTTTTTCCACACTATTTTTTTCAAATTATTTATTTCAAGACTGTATCATCTGGTACAAATCACATGAACTCTAGGCTTCGTCAGTCCATCTGTAGTCCCTAATTTTCACATTTTTATTTTAGAAACTGTTGATGGAAATTGATGAGTTCATTTTTCTCATCAAGTGCTTTGATATTATCTTATCAGATTGTGCCAAACTGTGTTATTGGCAGTAAATTTAACATCCCAAAATTCATAGATGCTAGTGGGTCACCTCATCCATCTGCCTTATGTTCATACCATTAATTATATAAATTGTTATAGATCCCTAGCTTTCTGCACAACAGAGACACATGGTAGAGTTAAGAGAGAGAGCAGGGGCAAGGGGAGGGATATTTATATAGTGCCACACACAGATGGATGCTTAAAAATGCTGCTTAATGATCCTCACTGATGACAAGGGTGGATGGGAAATAGTATTGACAAGTGATGATGGTGCCGACAGCTGAGGGAATCACTTCCCTTTTCTGCTTAAAAAAATCAAGCAGATATTTGTGATAATTTCTTATATTAAAATCAGTTTCATTAATACTATTGATTTGTTGCATTTTTATGCTAAAATCTAAAATACATCATTTAAATATATTCTTTCAGCCAGAAAGAAAGCATATGGCCACCTATCCATTATACATAAGGAAAGATATTCTACATTGTTCCTTAAATTATTTTTCCAAATCAGATACTTTTCTGGATCTTTCTGCTATTATAGGGTTATTCTTTTGAGTCTTCACTCATTACATTAAATTATTTTAAAAGGATCATTGTTAAAGAGGATAGGCTTATCTTTTGAAAAATATCAGAGTCAGTATCTTTGATACTTTCTTTTATTTTTCCTTATTCTTGTATTCATGGAAAGTTCATCATATTGAGGTTCTTTTTCTGGCCTGAATGTCTTTTCTACAAATGGGTGAGTGTAAGCTGTGAAATAGAACATTCACTTTCATAAAACTTTAAACTTAAGCAATTAGTCAAAGAACTTTTTTTCCATTCCTCAAATGTCCAGTGGAAAATGTAGATGAGAAGTATGCACACAGAAATCTCATAGAACCATAGCATCTCCATGATAGAAGGGACTTTGGAGGCCATCCTTCTTGTCAACCTCACCATGAGGTAAGAGTTTGACCTATGCATCCATGACCAGTGGTCACCTGGGGTCTGGATGAACATTGCCAGGTAATGGGCCCTATATTTCCTGAAATAGCACATTCTATTGTTGATCAGCTTATTAGAGAGTAATTGTTGGAGAGTCTTAGTTATTTATAATTTATTCTCTACCTAGTTCTGGAAAATCTAGCCTGCTCCTTGAACCCATATCTTATTAGAATTGGCAAATCAGCAGAATTCTCAAATAAATTGAAAGTTATTATAATAAACTACTTTTAATGTTATTCAAAACATTTGATCAAAACAAAAAAATCCCCTAAACACACACACATATACACAAGATAATCATGGTTGAAATTCATTATTTACCCATTTATTCATTCTTTGAGTGGTCCACAAACATTTGTTAAGCACTCTTATCAGGTGACACACTAGCTAGGTAGCCAAGATGCAAATATTGTAAAAGATATCTGTCACTTTTAAGTAACTCACAATCAAAGTAGTATATTCAGTTATAAACTCACATGGTACCCTCCTCTTTATTGTACTTTTATCACAATTATAGTTAGTTGCTTACATATTTGTTTATGCAGTACTGCCTACCTGCACTAGAATGTAATTTCCATGATGGTAGACTGTGCCTTAAGCAGAGTAGGGCCTCATAAATATCAGAGGCTAAGAAATAATTCTAACTAAATAGCAATGATACAAACAAAGCATTATAATAGATAAAACAAATTGCTAACTCATTGAGGCAAGGGAGATTAATTTTTCTTGGAGGAGGTATTGCTATTGACCTTGAATAGTGAATAAGGGTTTCTCAGAGTGTGGAAAAAAGCATGTCATACACGGAAGTCATATTGGATTTGGGGAGTGGCAGGTAATATGAAATGGCTGGAATGAAGGAAGATGATTTATAAATAAATACAATTTATGAATCTGATCATTTACTTTTTCAGTCAACTAATATTTGTTGTATGACACTTAGAATACAAGGATTAATAAGATCAGACATGATCACGGGCCTCAAGGAAATTGGAGAGGATGGGTATTAGTCAAATAATTAATTATCCCAACAAATATGAAATTTAGTCTGACAAGTACTGCTGTGGATGAAAGTTACCTGATTCAAGAGATTTTAAAAATAAGATTATTGGAGAATTCGGAGGCCAGAGGGAGCTCAGACATGAACCTTGAGTTGATGTCTGAAGGTGAAGATGGGAAAGAAAAGATGTGTACTTCTGTGTGATAGAGGAAGATGTTTCATTAAAGGCAATGAAAGAAGATTCTAGAACCTACTAGGGAGACTAGAAGGCAGCAAGATACATGATAGAAGGGCAGAAATAAGCAGAGTTCAGGTGTTCTGATCTTTGTGTTGTGTCCCTTCTCTTTCTTGAGAGCTGGGGAGACATGGAAGTATCTTTTACAGGAAGTGACCCTGACCTGCTGGTGTGGGCTGGCAGTGTACAGAACCAGCAGGAGAGGTCCAGAGCAGATGGAGACAGTTACCATTAAAGCTAGTGCCAGGGAAGCAGGGGTAAGGAGAAGTTCTGTGGGATGCATCTCTCTTTATCAGCACAATCAAGCTTTCTCACTGCAGCCGTTACCCTTCACTGAAATGAACAATCTGTAGGAGATAACACAGCACAGCTTGGTGTAGTCTGAATCAATATTTTGATGGGGAGGGGGAGACAGAAATAAAAGTTTTTTAAAACTTCGACTGAAAGGTGAAAAGCAAAAAAAAAAAAATGAAGTAGGGTGTGATGGCAAGAGACTCATCTAGACACATACACACCTGGTTGTAGTTCAAGCTCAGCTAAGTGATGTCACTTGTCACATGACCTCATTGGATCTCAGTGTTAAAAGGTATAAATAAAGAAATTGGACCAGATCATAACCAAGCTCCCTTCTTCCACATTCTGTGATTTCAGTCTCAAAACATTGGAGTGCATAAAGCATGGTGTAATATTGTAGCCAAGCCAAGTGTGGTGGCTTATCATGTAGTCTCAGTACTCTAGAAGGCTGAGGTAGGAGGATCACAATTCAAGGCCAGCCTGGAAAACTTAGTGACTTAGCAAGACTCTATCTCAAAAAAAAAAAGATTTTGCTTGTGCAAAGGCCGTAGTTTCTATCTCTAATTCTCAGTATTTGAGCTTTTAAGAGAGCCATATTATCTATCCTATATTGTATTATGGAGAAATAGGAACAAGAAAATAATTTGGAGGTATGTTTTTCTACTAAATAGAGCCCAAATGAGGCACATCCCTTGTGCAAGAACCTTACCCCTAAACATTTCAGACTGATCATTACATCATCTATGACCTTAAATTACTAGAATAAACTTAATAGAATGTTTAACTCATCCAAAATTCATGGAAATTTTTTGATTTGGTTTCAGAGAGGCTACATCTGCCTTATGCCAAATGTCGAAATGGAATATGAAATTAAAGTCAGTTACTCAAAAAAGCTGATGATATTAACCATGCAGAACACCTGGTAGCAACTGAAGTTTGTGGTTCTTTTATTTTTGAGTTACTACAGTGATCTATTGTTTGCCATTCCTTTTAGTGGTATCAAGAGTTCTCTGTTGACAGTCTTGTGCCTTTTTCTTATCACCTTTCCTCTTTGCCCCATTTACTTCATTGTGAGTCTGGGAAGATGTTTGCAAAAGGAGACATTTAAAAGAACACATATCAGGCCCCAACAAAAATGGGTAACATCATAACCATAATAGAAAATCCACTACCTGAACGGCTGGATGCTCCAATATAAATTGAGCTCTTTTTTGCATTTGTTTTGAAACGGATTGAAATTCTCAGCCATGACTATACTTTTTAGCTTATAAAAGGTCTAAGATGCTTTGTAACTCACTATTTCATTTTTCAGAATAAGAATTTTTTTGGTCAACTATTCTTATAAAATTTTCTAAAAGAAAGCCCAGTATATTTTCTAGTAATAGTAAATATATATGTAAATATCTATATGTGGTCTAATTCTTTAAGTAATTATATATTCTGATGAAGAAAATGGTACCTAAATAGAATATTTATAAATTTAGTGACATCTATGATATTGAAAGATGCTCATATTACATATTCTTGTTACTTGTCTTTTCCTCTTCTTGCTGCAACACAATGCCTCCTTTGACCACTGAAAGCAAAGCTTTTAGGATTTCATTTGAGTGTATCTAAAAAAAGCATCGGTTATATCAAGGATGAAAGTCCTGGGTGTTTTTAAACTAAGGAGTAAATAGTTGTGCTAAAATTGAGGAATATATTGACATTAGCAGTCTTTGATTGCAGAAAAGAAATGCCACCATTTACTTTTCTGAGAATGAGGGCAATATTTCAGTTATTACCAGAACTTGACATTGAAAACCAATAGACAATATGAAATTCATGAATATTTCTAAATCCTAAAGCAATCCAAGTATGTTCAATTTCTTAGAATAGCTGAAAGTTTCCAGGAACTTTCTTTAAAGTATCATATCTACATAATAATACATTTGATTTGTTTTCACCTGTTATAACTTCATTGTTTTTCATTAGTATGTTTTGGAGCTCCTTTTTAAAATTTCAGGTGATGAAAACATTGATTACATTTTATCTGATAGTTGTGATTCCTTTGTCTTCCTCTATCAACTGCAAATCTCCGTGACTCTCTGAAACAGAAATAGCTCCTATAAAAATTTGTTACTAAATATCACACATGAAAACTTAAGATTTCATGATAGCAGCCATTCTTTCTGGGGTGAGGTGGAATCTCAGCATTGTTTTCATTTGCATCTCTCCAATGACCAGTGATGTTGAACATTTTTTCATGTATTTGTTTGCTATTTCTACTTCTTTGTCTGAGAAATGTCTGTTCATTTCAGACGCCCATTTTCTGATTGGATTTTAAATTTGGGAGGTCTGATCCTTTTAAGTTCTTTGTAGATTCGAGATAGTAGACCTTTGTCTGAGGAAAAGCAGGTGAAGATTTTTTCCCCCATTGTGGGTTGTCTCTTTACACTGCTGGTGGTTTCTCTTGCTGTGCAGAAGCCTTTTAACAAGAAGAGATCCCACTTGTTGATTGTTTGTGCTAGTTCACGGGCAACTGAGGTTTTTTTTCAAAAAATCTTTTCCTACACCGATGTCTTCAAGAGTTCTACCTAACCTCTGTTCCAACTGGTTCAGAGTTTCTATTTTAATATTTAGATCTTTAATCCATTTTGATTTTAGTTTAGTGCATGGCGAGAGATATAGGTCTAGTTTTAATCTTTGGGAAGTTGAAACCCAATTTTTCCAGCACCATTTAATAAAGAGGCTATGGGGAAAGAGAAACCCTGCTCCACTGCTGGTGGGAGTGTAGACTGGTGCAAGCACTGTGGAAATCAGTATGGAGATACCTCAAAGAACTAGGACTGGAAGTTCCATTTGACCCTGCTATTCCCCTGCTGGGGATCTTCCCCAAAGAATTAAAAGAATCATACTACAGTGATATATCTGCACCCATGTTCATAGCAGCACAGTTTGTGATAGCTAAAACTTGGAAACAGCCCAAATGCCCATCAACTGGAGACTGGATAAAGAAAATGTGGGTTTTTTTAAATAAAATGAAGTACTACTCAACCATAAAAAAATGAGAAATTAGAGACATTTATAGCTAAATGGATGCACATTGAGGCAATACTCTTAAGTGAAATAAATAGGACACATGTATAAATACTGAATAGTTTCTCTGGTGTGAGAAACTGAAAGTGTAAATAAGGACTAAAACGTATAATAAGTAATGTGAAATAGGAAGAAAAGGGGCAAAGGGGAAGGAAGTGAGAGAGGTAGGGAAAGGAAAGAAGGGAATGGAATTAATATGAGAAAATGGAACAATAGGAACGAAATCTTTGTAAATAGGGAGGAATGGAGGGGTTGAAGGGAGGGCAAGGAAAGGGGGAAAAATAAGAACCAAGAGAGATTATGTAAAGGTGAAAATTTCCAATGATGAGTGTCATTATATTGTATACCTAAAATGTACCAATGATTAGAATGAATAATCGATAATGCAAAATAGGAAGTAAAGGTCCAAAGGGGTAGGGGTAGTGGGAGGGGCAGGGGAAACGAAAGAAGGGAAAGGAAAAATGATGAGAAATGGAAAAAAATGGAAATAAAAGCTTTGTAAATAAGGAAGGGTGGAGGGGGTGAAGGGAGGACTAGGAATGGGGAAAAAATAAGATCCAAGATGCATCATGTAAAGGTACAAGTTCCCAATGAGAAATGTAAATGTGTTGTATACCTAAAATGTACCAATAAAACAATTTAAGGAAAAACAAACTTAAGGAAAAACAAACTTAAGAAAATGCTATGGAGCAATACCCAGAGTGATGTGAACTTAAAGGTCTCAGAGCAGCTTGTTTGCAAATGCCTGCTCAGTGTGTACTACCAACCCAAAAATGAAACATTAAACATCACTTAGACCTTTAGGAAAACTGGCTTTTTATCTTCACAGGATTGCACATGTGACACCCTGCTTGGCTACACTAAAGAAGTGCCAAGTGTCTGACATAATGCTAGTATTTTTGAGACTACAGTAAAAAAATTCACCCCCCTCCCCAACTCAGAGCCTGAAGCTGTAATTACGATGCTATGATCAGAAAGTTGTGTTTGTCAGGTTTGGTACTGAATGGGTGGCAGCATAATTCCACGCTGCTGGTAGAGGATCAGGGTGCAGCTGTGCAAAACTCAAATGTTTGTTGTTGTTTATTGTTTAAAAATCACTTTTATCTCTAACAGACTAAGGAAGGGATGGTTAGTACATTTGCACTGCCAACTGATTTGTTGCAGGCTTGACTTTCAGTTATACCAAGGGGGTGAAGTAAATCAACCAATTGGCAAGAGAAAATAGCCACTGAGATTTCACTCATTACATAAAATACATGTCTTTGGTTTGTAACTGGCCATATGTATGTATAAATTCTAACCAGCTGCATAGCATCTACACAGTTTGAGCATTGGGCTATTAAATTTTTATTATACTTACATACTAAATTGATATACTTATATACTAATATGATTAATTCTTATGGGGTAAAATGAGTGTGATAGACACAATTTCACTTATAAAATTATATATGAGAAAACATAGCATTGTATCCACTTTCATTACTAAAATTAAAAACATAAATTTTGCAAACACTGTGCAGTGGTAAAACACAATACCTAACCTAGAGGGAACCGACAGATTCATTGTTAGAAGTAAAATTAATATTGCAGAACAGAACATAGATTAAAAATGAAAAGTTACAGTATAAGAAAATCAACTAAACACTAAATAAAAGAAATGAAAATTGTATAATGTTCTGAAGGTAGCTGAAGATAGTCTGGTTCAAACCATGATAAAAATTAAAGGGCTCTTGAAGTGAAATATGAAAATCACTTTTTCTTAAGAATCTAGACATAAAAAATGCTTTCACTGTAAGTGAGGTAGTATATGTCTATGTCTATGTAAAATAAGGATGGTGATTGGAAGGAGTAGGGTGGTAAAGGCCACTTCATAACAGGAAGAAGTTAATCCAGTGTTACAAGAAATCAAATAATTGTAGACATGGAAATGTGATTGTTTAATGGGTGAGGAAATTAAAGTCAAGTCAGAAATGTGAAAGAGATGAAGAAATTCAACTGAACTACACCTAGGTATCCGGAGTTTTACACAACCTCCCTTAAAAAAAAACAACTGTCGTGGTTGATGCACATCATGGTCCCAGTTACTTGGGAGGCTGAGGCAGGAGAACTGCTTGAGCCCAAGAGTTTGAGACTAGCCTAGGCAGCAAAGTGAGACCACATCTCAAAAAAGAAAAAATAAAAGAAGTAATTGTTGGGGCTGAGTGTAGCTCAGTCGTAGATAATGTGCTTAGTATGTGAGAGGTCCTGGGTTCAACCTACAGCAACACGCAGTATCTTGTTCTAGATTTCTTTCTCTTCTTATGGAGGACTTTTATTTTCAGCTCAGGAGGATTTTATATTCAGATAGAATATAGGATATAGAAAACTTTAAGTATGTACAAGCTTCAAAATACATAATCTGGTTTTGTGGTTTATGCAACGTTTTAAGAATGGAAAGATCTAGAGAACAGAATGGGAAGAGAAGAAATGGCATAGCAGAAAGATACACAATGTGCAGGATAAGAGAGACAGGAAAGTATGAAAAATCCACAGAGGAAGAAAGAGAATGGAGAATAACAAGTGGGCAGAGAAAAAGCCTCAGTTTCAATGGCATAGTTGATCCAGGATTATGCTGCACAGTTTAGCTGAATTGTTTTATTCTGAAAGCTCAATTATAACTTTCTAAACACTCTTCACAGCTTTTCAACTACTCAAGAACTTACACCTTTGAACCTGCACTCTTTACTGAGTAATATGCAGGATGTTATGCCAAGGAAAAAATTAAAATTTTAACCACAGCAACAAATAATGAGAGTAGATAATTAAGTTACAGAAATCAAATTAACAGACCATTCTCTAACCCTGAATTTCTACTTTCCTGGATACTTAAAGGGGAGTAAATTTCAGTTTGTCTTTTATTGTGGGGTTTGTAATCAACACTGAATTTCCTATAATAGAAAGTTCTTGATCAGTGAAGAAGATATTTTGAAATTTAAGTCTTATGACCTCCCTTCATGAGACACATACCCTAAAAAAAAAGGGAAATCACTATACGTCATAGGTGTGAAATTATTTTAGACAAGTGGTGCCCTACCAGTGACTTTGGTGTGGCATTTGCTTTTAGTGATGACTTTTACATGATAGCGAGGCACACTATGCCCTTGGCCATAAACATGAGATATTTCTTTCATTTTGGAATTAGCTCTCTTTCTGGAAAATCTCATATCCAATGTCATAATCAAGTAAACAACTATTTACCTTCTTCACTTTTGTACAATGCATGGTTTTCCAAAAAAGTAAGTTCACTTTACACTTATATCCAGATTAAAAGTGAGTTGGTCTTACTGTCTCATTCATGTGGACTAATCACATAATCTAAACAGATTGTTGAGATATAAATGCACGTACAGCTAAGCTAGTAAGTGGAGACTAGACATTCAGATTCACCACTGGAATTGCCCATCTCTAATATTTTTAGCTTTTTTTTTTAGCTTTTTGCCTGATCTTGATATTGCTACTTAATGTTTTAAATATTTATAGTTCACTGTCAGCATGAATACAAAATTCAGACATGAACATCAATGACACCAAAATGTATGTTATGGGTGCCTATTATGTTGTGGGTACAATGCTTTGTAAAGAAAAAGTGGGTCCATGATTCCAAGTCCTATAGACATATAATCTTACCAGGGCATCCAGAAGATATGCAGAAGGAAAAAAATTGAAAGCTAAAACTTATTTAATAGACACAAAAATAGCATTTATTGTTCATTTTCTTTCAGTGGTTAGAAACCAAACTCCAGGGAGAAATATGAAGATTCTTATTCTCTTCAGAGATATCTTCTTGTAGTGAGATATTTTGCATAAACTCTTTTAATTGTTGAAACACTACCTATGAAGCAGATACTATTTCCCCATTTTGTAGATTAAGAAATTGAAGCTCAGAGAGTTTAAGTTACTTGATAAATCATTATATCTCCTCTTCATTTTTATAAAAATAGTCATTTTTTCATCTGTGAGGAAAGTGTATATGTATATGCCTAAAATATTCCTGTAACTACATAGTTGAAAAAAAATCCCAATTCAAATATATTTACTGGCCATATTTAAAATACTTCTTATATAGTCCATCTATATTTTTTCATAAACTTAACATATTCATTTGAGAGGATACTTGCCCTCCAGATGGAGAAATAAATTTAACTTTCAGGATAGAGAAACCAGAGGCATGCAGAAATTGGTGCGCATTTTTAAAAGATTGCTAATTATAAAGACTTCTCAAATCTAAAAGTTCTTTCCTTTGGTATAAGCCATTGACTTGTGAAACATGGTGTTTTACATTAAAGGTAGTGTTTTGGATGAATTGCTTGAAGCTCATGTTTTTCTGCAAAAGCATTTAAGGAGAAGATAAAAGATTCTTGCTGCTACAGATCAGAATAATAAATCAATAGAGGAGTACTAAAGCAATAATGTTTTAAATAATTAGCACATAGGAGAAAAAAACTTGGAAGCAAAAGAATAGAATGACACATACACACGTTGTGGTATACATTGTACGCACATAGCATATAAACATGGATTTTAGGCACATGATTCCAGTAACTCCACTTATGCATTTTCTTGGCATATATATTTAAAGAATTGATTTGCTATTTAACATCTATTAAACACATAAAGCATTGTTCTCCTTGATAGAGTCTTGGTCCTCAAGAGCTTCCTGGATGCTGTGGGAAAGATGTTATTGCAGTGGTGTGGTGAAATAGAAGAGACATTCACGGACAGTTTCATGCTCCCAGAGGGGATGTATCACGGAAGACTTGGAGGAGTGGAGCGTGTGACCTGAGTCATGAAGAGCAAGCAGCAGTTAGTCAAAAAGAAACAGAAGAAGTGGTCATTCTTCCAGGACATAACATGAACAAGCCAGACACTTGATACAATGATGTGTGTGGTATGGGATTGTTGGTGTGCAGAAGTCTCCCCTTAATGTGTTATACTTCCTGAGGTTTTACTTGCTCAAGGTCAAAAAGGTCCAAAAAAAATTAAATGGAAAGTTTCAGAAATTCATGAGTTAAATAATTTTTATTATAGTGTATATTATTACATGTAATTGTGCTAGTTTATTATTAGTCATTATTACTCTTTTACTGTGCCTAATTTATACAATAAACTATATCATAGTTATGCATGTACAAGAAAGAACATAACATTTACAGGGTTCAACACTCCCTGCACTTTCAAGTCTTGTGGTGTTACTGATGGTCAATGCCTTCTGTGAGGATAAGGGGGGATTATTACAGAATAAGGGAGAGATGAGAGGTGAGGGTACAGAGGCAGGTAGAGAGGTGCCTCTAAGATAGCTATAGAGTTTATAGTGAGATTTTATACTTACAGTAACAGTGAGTCTTCACTGGGTTTAAAGGACATGAGTGGCAATGTCAAACTTGTATCTTAGTAGACCATTTTAGTGCCTGTTTAGAAAATACTTTATAGATGGCCAAAACCAGAGTTGGATACCCCGTTAAGGGACTGTTGCAGAGATGTAGCTGAAAGGTGATGAGGGTATAAGTCAGTGCTTTGGATGGGAACTGGCTAATTTTGGTGGACTTAAGAATTGGTTAGGAGATATCATTGGTAAGACTTTGTGCTTGTTTGGATGTTGATGGATGGATCAGAATTTCTCAGACTTTGAGCCTGGGGTGGGAAAATCAATAATATGAGGTGTAGAATGAACAGGAACTGACCAAGTTGGTTGGAAGGATGGTCAGTTAAACCATTCATCAGCACACATGTATCATAGTCTGCAACTTGAGAAAGAGGTATCTGGTGACTTCTTTGAGAATTGTTAACTTACAGATACATAGGGCTGAATACACAGCGTCTGTGCAATAGTATGTTGTGTTGCCTCCTATGTCGTAAAGCAAAGACTTGTATCTCCAAAAAGAAAGCAGTCATTAATATTATACCTCCTGTTTTTAACAGCAGAATGATCCTATAGAACAGGAAGTGCTCTAGGAAAAAATGCAAGTAACCGAAGGATGGTTGTTTTCTTCCAGGGGTCAGTGGACATGCCTGCCTCAGAGAAATACGGCTACAGCTGACCACGTTATTTTAAGGGCCCTGGCTCTGCAGCTTCGTCCAGTTCAAAATGGCAGAAAAGGCTCCCCCGGGTTTAAATAGAAAGACTTCAAGGTCAACACTTTCCCTCCCTCCAGAACCTGTGGACATTATCAGAAGCAAGACGTGCTCCCGGAGAGTGAAGATCAATGTGGGGGGCCTCAACCACGAAGTGCTGTGGAGAACGCTGGACAGGCTGCCCAGGACACGCTTGGGGAAGCTGCGGGACTGCAACACGCACGAGAGCCTCCTGGAGGTGTGCGATGACTATAACCTCAGTGAGAACGAATACTTCTTTGATCGACATCCTGGAGCCTTCACGTCCATTTTAAATTTCTACCGGACAGGGAAGCTGCACATGATGGAAGAAATGTGTGCGCTCTCTTTTGGCCAAGAGCTTGATTATTGGGGGATTGATGAGATCTACTTAGAGTCCTGCTGCCAAGCCAGATACCATCAGAAGAAAGAACAGATGAATGAAGAACTGAGGCGAGAGGCAGAGACCATGCGCGAGCGAGAGGGAGAAGAGTTTGATAATACCTGCTGCCCCGAGAAACGGAAGAAACTTTGGGACTTGCTGGAGAAACCCAACTCATCAGTGGCCGCAAAGGTATGGAAATCGTGGTATTTCTGCATGGTAGGCAGAAAGGGTGATCCCTACATTCCAGAGGGTGTCGTTTTCTTCATTGTTTTCCTAAGGCAGAACCAAACGTGGCTGCACAGATGGTGAAAAAATCCTTTCCAAGATCCAATTTAGGCAAACGTAGCCATTCTTCCTGTGTGATGCCATAAAATGGTATTATGTTTGTAAATAAAATTATCTGTAGGAACAGGCCTGCACAACAAAGTACAGAAGAGAGTTCTGGTGCCATATGATGTTGGTGACTGATGTTGGGCTGGAGGGTGAGGAGAAAGCCCTAGCTCATGCTCATCAGGCACAGAGTCTTACAGAAGAGCTGGACCTGGGCACCATCTTGTGTAAAGGGAAAGTGCTGCCATTAGAAGCAGAGCAGGTGCTGCCTGGCATGGTTTATGGAAGTCCAGGGAAAGAGAGAAAAGCATTCCTCTCCCCAGTGGCTCAGAGGGTTGAGAAACCATGAGCACGGGGGAGGGTAGTCTAGTAAGTCAGAGTCCAGGATGCATTCGTTTATCTCTCCTTGTGAGGTATACTTTAACAATGATGTGTCCGATTGTTCATGCCTGTTTTTGATATCTGAAGCATTACCACATCCCAGAGTTCATAAAGTACTCTCTTGAAATGAAGGTAAATTCATATTTTTCCTTTGTGCCTGTATATATCTAAGTCTCAGACTAAAGTTTTGGCCACAAATTTCAATATTTAATTCAACCGCATGATTGTTTATCTAATTTTATCTAGAGCTTTGGGGATTAGTGCAAACTGATCTTCATTCCATATATTTAATTCTGTATTGCGGTATGAATGATAATTTAAAAAGTCAAAAGAGTCATCTTTTGCTGCAGGAGGCTTATATCGATGTTTTTTGCATAATAGAGGAAACGGTATATGGAATGGAAAAGAGAACAGTATGTCACCGTATGAATTCTTTTCATTGCTTACAGCTTTTTCAAATATTTTTTCCCTTATAACAATAATAGTTATAGAAATATAATAGACCATTTGAACCTTTTAACTAGAAATTAAGATTCTACATGATAATTCTGAACATAAATTATTGTGAGATGCAGATGATCATAAAACTGCTTCTTGCATTGTTTGATCTTTGGTTTTGTTGCTGGTTGACTTCTAAAGGCATTTTGCTTTCTGGCTAGGACATGTACCTAAATGAAATAAAATATCTTTCTCTTCTCCATAAAGAAGAAATATGTATTTGTGGCAATGGAAGATTTCAGCTAGGTTGTTTTGTAGTTATGAATCAATGCTTTTGTTTATATTTGTTTTACTGGTAAGAGAAATAGATGTGCAACATGTGGATTTTACCGGGGAGAGACTGTTGCTTTATTCTATGTCAAATGTTGACTTACATATTTGAGTTACTGCTAAAATTATAGAGTGAACTTCAAAAGTGAATGAGCTAGACTAGATTTAAGGGAGTATTGTGGGTAGTAAAGTAACTTTTTTAAGATTTGAGACAACTGAGGAATAAGTCATTGTTTAATTAGAAGTTCCAGAAGTACTTAACCAATGATGTAAAGATAAGCATCAAAATCAAATAAAGTTTGAAAGTTTAATGTGATGTATTTGTTTATAACAACATTATTAACATATATCTAAAGTCAAATACTGCCACATAAAAATGATTCAAATATATATGATTTTTTTCTGATGAATTTTCAGTAAAACTGGAATAAGGTCAATAATCTGATTTCCCATGTAGGGTAGTGTATTTAATCTCTAAATTTTAGAAGTAGCAGCCCTCCCTTGATCTCTAAGAATGTGATGTTGATAGTGACCTATTCTAATATACCATTATATAACCCTGTGCATCTCCAGATTATTTAAACTTGCTTCAAATTATGTATGTGTATATAGATAAGATTTCTGCCTATAAACAGCAGCTAAGGACACAAGTTTTGAAAATTTCTATGAAGTTATCAATAGTAAATTTGTCTCCCAATTCTTAATGAAGCTAAGTCTTCGTTACTTTAAGTAGATTCTTTATTAAATTTTCAGAATGTATTTATATTCGTTTATTTAAATGTCTATACTATCCTCTTTGAATGATGGAATATTATGGAAATTATTTTCCTTTGATTATATAGTAGATTAGTGAAAATATTGCACATTTGTGTGAGGTTTGGAGCCTTTTAAATTTGCTCTCTATGATGTTTTATATAAACTACTGCCTTTTCCTTCGTGCTTCTCAAATCATGTAACTTGTTACTTTTCTGGCGTAAATGTTGGTGAAGAGCGTGCTAATGCAGGTATGTGTGAATATAGTATTTTTTTAAAACTTAAAAATGAGTAAGTTTATTACTGCTGCTGTAAAATGATACTCCAGCCCTCACTGTGTACTTTACATTATGGGTACATCAGGCTCTTACATATGCATGAAGCTCTTGTGTAAGAATGTGGAATCTCTGTGTTCTTTCTTCCTGGCTTAGGAGGTGAAGTATCTTTGGAGGAAGATATCTGTTTACCTTACCTTTTCAAAGACCACTATTCAGTTTGGTTATTCAGCTGAACATATGTTGTGCATGTGCTATACAGTGTACACATGAAAGTAGATACTTAGGAAGACACTTAATTCTTCCCAGAATTTAAAAAATATTCTATTATCTTCAATAGGAATTTCATACCATTGCTAATATTTGTTTTTTCTCTTTTGGTTTTTCTATATTTTCTAATATACTTATAATATTTCTGCAATAAAGCAAAAAAAGTTTTTTCTTTTCCCCAGTACCAGGGATCAAACTCAGGAACTTGCACTTGCCAGTCAGGCATGGCACCACTAAGCTACATCCTGGCTCCTAAAAGTTATAAAACTATTGGTCAAATTCCTAATATAGAAGTAAAAACTTTTTCTATCAGATATTTTATAAGTATCTACTTATTGATATAGCTTATACTCAATAACTAGTTAAATAATAATTATATAGCTGATACCATGTGTATCCACTTTAATTATTGCACAAAATTATTGCAAGGCCTGTTGATCTGTCATACTCTGTCTTAGGATATGATCCTGACAACAACAGTTCAGTTGTAGAGAACTGGCTCCCTGGTGTCACAAAAAGAACCAATGTAATTAAATTTTCTGGTGAATTAATAACTGGAAAAAAAGCCAAAACAAGACTTAAGAAGGTGGCATATTTGAAATGTCTATATTTGACAAATTAATATTTATATACATACACAGAAGACTATGAAATATAATTGTACTTTTTACAAACTCTGATAAGACTAATGGAAATTGTTATTTCCTTGTTCTCATGGGTATGGTATAATCTCGTAATGGGACCCAAGTTCTGTCTGTAAGATAGATATTTGACTTCTTTCAGTCCCATCGGTGTTTCTTGGTGCTTATATACACTCTCATGTCAACAGTTCAAATGTGAGGCTGTTGTTAATATGTGACTCGGCAACATGGGCCTGGGGAATGGCTGGGACAAGACTCTGAATTACCACCGTGAGGGATTGCTTGCTGTGGTATCTTTCACAGGAAAGTGAAAGGCCAGGGGATCTGCTTAACTGGCTGCCATTTCCTAGGCAGTGACTTGGACTAAGACTTGATCCTGCATCTCTTCCAGGCCGGGGTCATTTAGTCAGTCTCTGGGTCTGAAATCATTTTTCTCTCTTTTCTTGGCCTCTTCCCAAAAGAACTGCAATAGCCATTCCCCTGTAACTACTGCATGCAGTGACTTCAGCCTGAGAGGTGTTTAAAAGCTTTGAAGGGAAATGGGTCCTGTGGCATGTGGTAATCACAGGCTTTGGATAAACGAGTTAGCAGGTAGTACAGCCCACCTGAGACCCGAGAGAAACTAGGCTCACCCGTGCCATACAGGCTCTCATTCTGGGCATTTGAAGGTCAAGGACTAAGGAAATCAGTGAGGCATAACTTAACCTGACAGCATGGATGGACAGAGTATGAAGACAGTTGCTGACAGCAGACTGATCTTGGGGCGGGAGTTGGTGGGGAAACTAGGTTCTAAGCAGCCTTTATTTGATGAGAACAACAGAAGGCAAAATCTTCAGAAACACATTTTTTGTTCATCAGAACCAGACAACAAAAGCCCTCTAGCACCTTTACTGGGCAGGATGTGGAGTCACACGGGACACTGTGTGCTGTCTCTGTTATGGGTTCTATCTAGATGCCCACCCCTCAAGCCTTGTGATCATAGGTGGCACTTTTGGGAGATGACTGGATTAGTGGATTAGTTAAGATTGGTCACTGGGGCCATTGCCTGGAAAGCTGTATCTCCCCGCCTTGACCACTCTCTATTTCCAACCCCCGTGCCATGAGCTATTTCTTCTCTGCCATGTGATCCTGCCCTGGAGCCAGCTGACTATGAGCTGAAACTTCTATAAACTGTGAGCCAAAATAAACTTTTCCTTCTTAGAGTTGTGGGTGTCAGGTATTGTCTCAGTGATAGAGAAGTAACTAAAACAATCTCCTTCTTTCTCTGTTTTCCCATGATTCCACAGCTGCCACTTCCTCTTAATTTTCTCCATTTTCCTCTTCCTTCCCTTTCTCTTTGTCTACCTTCTCTTCCTGTCATTGTCTGCTTCCTCTCTTGTTCCTTCTCCTCCTTCTTCCCCCTTTTCTTCTCACTCTTTCTCCTTTCTTCTTTATATCTTCAGGAAATGACTCCATTTTCCTGAATGGCTCTGCCTCCTCCTCCTCCTCCTCCCTACCTCATCCTGCTCTTTTTTTCTACCTTCTTCTCCTACTTCTTCTGTGCCCACTTCCATCTTTCATCCCCAGGAATCGGCTCTAGGCTAGCTTGATTGACTGGAAAAATGTTTCTCAGTTTATTTTTATTACTAAACCCTAAAGAGAAAAATTAAGTTAAATTTAAATTCTAATGAAAGAAGAGGAGCTAAATACTAAATAATAAGGTGGAATAAGATATTGTCAGGCAGAATAGAAGTAAAAGGGCCACAAATGGTTGTAATATTTGTTTGCTCACCCCTCTCCCTAGAACCAATAAATGGCACAGAGGTAAGGAGATGACCATGTGCCCCTGCCTCATCCCTCCACACATCTGCATGACCATCAGCATTGGTGTGGTGCACTATAGCACTAAGCGAGCTTGAGAAGGGACCAGGAGACCTCTGTCATCCCTGGATCCATGGAGGGTCTGGTGGTGGCAGAGGTACAGAGTCTGAACCTGGACCCCTCTCTCCCTGGAGAGCCAGGGGTCAAAGTCACCAGCTTTCCACACTTGGGTTGCCCTGCTGATGATAACTCCTTAAGAACCACACTCTGTCTTCCAACTAGAGTGTGAGCCTTTGAAGCCATGGAAATATTACAGAAAAATAAATCAGAATGAAATAAAAATGCCTGTGAGCTGACCAAGGAGGAAGAATGCATAACTCTCTAGTTCTTCTCTAGGGTTGGCAGTGGGCTAACCGGCATGCCAATCTTAATGTTTCGGCGTGGATTGTTAGCCTCTCTCCTTTCTTCTCCTTTCCCTCTTCATCCAAGCTGCACCGATTAAGCTGTTTGTGCTCCTCTGGTAACTGCAGAAGTTCAGGGTGCTAACAGCAATGAAATTTAAAAGAACTTGGCTAGTCTGTGGAGGTTGAGCTTGGAGATTTATTTTTTCCTTTTTAAAAATATATCATCCATGCAGATGGAGAGGCCAAAAGCATGGAAGAAATTAGGCATAGAAGAAAAATAGATAAGTTTCAAAACAAGATACAGCCAGTCCTGATTTTCAAGCAGCTTTCTATTTCTTTTGAAAAATTACTGGTTCCCACTAATATCAAGGGAAAACATTCAGATTTATTTCAAACTTGATTATTAAACCTCAGTAAGTAATTATCATTTTCAAAGTAAAGAAAAAAAACTGAGGAGATTTTTCTACATTACTTAATGTTATCACAAACCAAAGTACATTGACAGTGTTTAAATATTCTGGCTTTGAAAATCCTTGTACACTGCTTTGGCTAATAACAGATTTGTTTTCTTTATTTCAAGTGAGAGACTTTGTGAAGTGAATGATCTTCTATTTTAGGTAAGCCTAAGTATTATGAAGGAATGGTCACAATATTTAATACTCTTCATTTTGGTAGATGCTAGAAGGGTTTGAATATTGTTTTTGAGTAAGTGTTGTTATCTGAGTCCTATCTCCAATTAAAAAAGGAGGAAGAAAAATAAATACATTGTAAATGTTAAGAGTTTGTAAGAAAATTCTCATGGTACATGTGCCTTGACCTCTGATAGCTTCTTCATATTGTTTATTTTTTTCCCAGTTGAACTTTGCTCTTGAATGAAACTGCTTTGGTTTTTCTAGAATGTGATTGTTTCATCTACATTTATTTATATTGTTACCATGTGGCTCCCCCCCCACAACATGTTAGAATCCAGGTCATCCTTTATAAGGACTGATATATTAATATGTAATATATATTGATATACTGATACTGACCCTGTTGATCAGCACCATGATGTGGTGCAGATGTGACAGCTGGTTACATTGAAACTAAACATGGAAAGATACTGTCTTAAATGTTATTGATATTTCCCCTTAGTTTAGTCACTTTTATATTTTACTGAAATATTTGGCATATAGCAGAAAGTGAAATATCTTCCCTGAGGACCTGTTAATATGATTATTATTGCACTAGTTTTTTTATTGAATGTTACATATTATATATAAAATAATGAATATTTTATCAAGTGTTAAATATTGCATAAATTGAATCATCAAAAATAAAAAGTTTTGGATATCTTATTTATTTTTAATTCTTCTATCTTTCTATCTTTTTGCACAAAAGAGGCAGCCCATTGGAAACATATATACTAATTGATTGAATAAAATAACAGCAAAAAATCCAAAGCAAAAAATAGAACTGGCTGAAATATATTTTGAATTGCCATAGTAACACCAGGGAATGCTTAATTTTCTGTAAAATGTTTTAAATGATTTCAATTAAAAATGACAATCTTACAATTTTTAAATGGAGTTCAAAATTCATAAACAATATTTGTATTCATGATTAGGAAAACTGACTTCTGTGACCCTAGTGAACATTGTTAACTGACCCAAAATAAGAACTGTTCTTAACACAAAGACCTGTCTATGTACCCATTTGAATTGACCATTCTGATAAAGGAAGATATTTTCAAAATAATTAACAAAGTTGATTCTAAAAAAATTAGTTGAATAAAATTAATTGAATAAGTTAAGAATTAGTTGAATAAAATATTCTGTTGTAATCAAAATGTAGCTACATGGAAAAAGATAGCTGCTAAGATATAATTCATAAAGTAACCATAGGTTACAAAATAAAGTTTTCTTTTGGGTGCTGACTTAGCAATGGTGATTTTATCATATTTGAAAATCCCAGAGTTCTATGATATCTAATGATCTATAGTGTGCTGAGGAGCTGGGGAATTAGCTCAGTGGTTCTGGCGCTTGCCTGGCAAGCGCAAGGTCCCGAGTTCGATCCCCGGTACCAAAAAATAAAAATATTTATAGTGTGCTGAGGCATAATTCTGAATTATGTGTAATGTGAACATGGTCTGTAGAAGTTAATGACTTTGATAGTGAGTGAGCTTAGCTGGCAACCCAACATTGTCAGCTTAATCAAATTATTTTTTCCCTAATGGTTGCATATACTGTCATTAAATGTTACTATATTTTTAATAGGAGATCATATGTAATAGTAGATATTTATAAAGCTGTCATATCTCACTTCAGCTGTCCTAAGTATTCTAAAAGGTCATAGGAGCTCTTAAAGGAATATTCAGCCTGGCAATTATTTTTGCTCAACAGTAGCCTAGATTAAAGCCCTTCCTTACATCTGTAGTGGGACAGAGAAGAATGAAAGGTCTCCAAGCCATGACAGCAAGAATGTTCCACATAGCGTGTAGACATTGGAGGCAAGGCACACGTTTTGTATCTATCAGCAACATCCAGCCCCTATCCTTCCCTCCTCCCTTCTTAGACTACCATGGATGGTCATTTTATAATTTAAAATCAGAATTTTGAAGAACTTAAAGAGACTGATACTCCCTTGCAATTGCTACTCTACTTGTGTTAGATTTTCATCACTGTGACAAAATACTTGACATATTTAACATAAAATGAGGAAAGATTCATTTTGCTTTACAGTTTCAGAGGTTTCAGTCCATGGACAGGTGGCTCCATTGCTATGGACCTTGGTTTGGCAGAGCATCAGGGCAGAGAGTGCACAGTGGAGCAGAGCCACTCACCTCATGTAGCCTGAAAGCAGGGAGTCTGGGCTAGTGAGCACCCTCCTTCTACTTTTGTTCCATCTGGGCCCACAGCCTACTGGACGGTGCCACCACATTCAGGGTTGGTCTCTCCCTCAGTTTGCTGTCCCACATGCCAGTCATCGATGGAAGCATCTGTAGACACACTCAGAACTGTGTTTAATTAATTTATTTCCTAGGTATTTCTCAATACAATTAACTTGACAATTAAGATTAACCATTACACTAGCCTTAACCTTAACCCAGAAATAACCAATTTTGAATAAAGCAGCTAGACATGGACCTACAGAGAACAGAGAAGTGTAGTACCTGACTCAGAGAAATAATGGAAAAGTAGAAAAAGATGATGTTTGCTTTCATCTCTAAGGTTTTTCCAGGAGGAATTAAAAAGTAACACCAGAACCATATCATACTTAGTACTTATATACATATTATTTATTTTTGGCTATGTCTATATCTAAGTTTAATGCATAAAGCATATAGAATTTTTCATCTTTAAATCACCATTAGTGTCTTTATGAATCTTAAGTAAAAGAACTCCTCTATAAAAGAGTTACATGCTAAGAAACTTATTTAAACTCAGATACTGCAAGTAGAGAGATCCAACTGATGTTTGTATTTAAGTTTCTGTGTCTCAGGAAAGGAAACCAGGTGGCAGCAGCCCTCAGTGAATGGTACCTGAACTGTGCGCTTGTGTGTGTGTGTGCGTGTGTGTGTGTGTGTGTATTACACACTGCTGCCTCCCCATTAGAACATGTTATATTATGTACTTGCAGAAAAATATAATGAACTTCTACATACATTTGGTTATTTGGTGTAAATGGAACTTTGTCATTCAAGTAAGACAGCCCATTCAGAATATAAATTCTTCTGATAATTTGATCAGGTATGAAAATCCATGGGAAGTGTGCTAATGGTCCAAGAATAGAAGGAAGATGTATTTTTATCATTCTATCAGGATTTTGTTTCAGGACACTAGAGGTCATTGCCACCCTGACTGTCATATTTTAACTTCCCTCTCATTGAGTCACTCCTGACTCAACCACAAGTGTTAAATACCACTTTAAATAGATGCCTCAAGCCTATGCCCCAGCAGTGCCAAGGACAGCCAAGTGATCCCAGCACAGCTCTGGTAGGGGGTTGCTTGGATGCAGCATCCTTCACTGCAGTGAACCTCAGGTTATATAACCAAGTGGAAGAACTTGTGGCCTTCAAGTCATCGTTTTAGCTCTAATCAATATAAAACCTAGAGTACAATTTTGAGTATTGAACTACAGTTGTCTTACTGGCATTGTCTAAGTTAGGTAGTCAACTAAGTGGATTTTTCAAATACAGATTTCTGTTTAACATTCAAATGTTAGTTTATATCCTAGAGTTACATCTGCCTCTGGCAACATTTTGTATGGGATTACCTAAATTGCACATTGGTGTCATAACATGTAGTTTCAACTAGAATTTGGTTGAATTGAAAAATAAATCAGTGCCACTATCTATGATATACAGCAATAGATTTGTGCTATGACGTGTTACATGTGTTTCATTTGTGCAGTGGAAAAGTTCACTTTGGGAAACTAGCAGAGACCCTGGATAATAAATATCCTTGAGTTGAGCAACCTGTTTAACTTCAGTGAAGATTTTAGTTTAGAAGCAGAAAAACATGGGTAGGCAGTTTTGTTTTTTAAAAAGGTGATAATTTGCTATACTGCAGATGGAATGAAGTACATATGCAATAAAAGAAAATATGAAGTAGTAGACTAGAATCTAGGATAACATGAATTTGCCATTTCATATTTGCATTTTCAAAAGCTAGCACATTTTATTACATTTCTTAAATTCTGCAGATGTGAAAATTATTGTATTATATGAGTGAAGTAATGACATTACAAGTAATATTAAATTTCAAAGCAAAAATCCATTTTAAGCATTGGTCTTTATTTTTCAATCTAGTTCATATGCTGTTATAAATATTTTAAATCATGTAAAATGTTTACAAACACATGCACATGGACACATACACTTAAGTTTTATGTACAGAGTAGCAGACTTTCAGTAGGCCTAATTTAACAATATATCAGGTACAATTATTTGCTTAAAAAAAGGAAATGTTCTATTATGATGAAAGCATTGTCTTGGATTCTGAGTTTACCTGTTTTTGTAATTTAGAAGATGCCAAAGCCTTGGTAAACTTTTCTTTTCTGTGCATATTGCTGCATATATAAAAATCAGTGAGTCTGAAGATTGTATGACAAGCCTCTGCTCTTTATCAGACTTTCAGCCCTCCCTGGACTGGGGTGATCTCTTGGTGTTCTTTCACTGCAGAAGAGGTTGTTCAAGGCACCATATGCCACTCATGATTACTTGGAAAATATTGAGATGTCTTTCTCATTGCAGCTCAAATAAGGAAATTTCTTTATTACTTCCTTCAAGCTTTTATTTTCTCTCTGCCTGAGGAGACACAGCACATCTATATTTCTTCTCTGCCTACCTCAACTCTTTCACATAGGTCAAGCCTTCAGTAGAAACTCCAAAACAATATCCTGTCCTGCCCACTCCACATACAGCCCCACTTAGCTGAGCCTTGAAAGATCCCAGGACTGTTTGATTATACTTTATTGAGCAATTATTCATTCTCCATTTAATTTCTTCAGCTCCAGTTAGATGTGACATTTATGTTTAGTCTGTTCCTAAATCTTTTTGTGGGATGATGCCTCATTAAGTATCAATGACATTGAATATAGTGAAGATTCTAAATTAAAGAAGCTAGATAACACCCCCCCCATCTGGATTTTATTTTGTCCTTAACTACAAAGAAGTTTTTTAAAATCCTAAGACATCAGGGGCTGAGAACAGGTGGAGTTTTCTCTCCTTGACTCTTTGAAACCGGCACCTAAACAATTCTCTTCTTTTTCCTTTAAGAGGAAGAGATACTTCACTCACCCTGTACTTTCCCTTCATCCTTGAACTCTGTACAAATTAAGTTGGGTTTGCTTTCAACTCCTGTGTAGCTGCCGTTCTACTCAACCTTCCATTGTGATCAGAAGTTTAATCAGAGGGGTAGAGACTGTGGTTATTTCATACCAAAAAGTAACAGATGCTTTTCACAAAGGCATATTAGCTTCTGGTTTGGTTTTTTTTTTTAATCTTTATTGGTACATTTTAGGTATACAATACATTTACATTTATCACTGGGTGCTTGTACCTGTACATGATGTATCTTGGTTCTTATTTTTTCCCCCATTACCTGTGCGCCCTTCACCCCCTCCACCCTTCCCTATTTACATAGACTTTGTTTCCTTTTTTTTTCTCTCTCTCATAATTTTTCCTTTTGGAAACAGCCCAAGTGCCCATCAACTGGAAACTGGATAAAGAAGATGTGGGTTTTTTATAAAATGGAGTACTACTCAGCCATAAAGAACGAGAAACTAGAGTCATTTATAGCTAAATGGATGCATGTTGAGGCCATACTCTTAAGTGAAATAAATAGGACACACGTGTAAATACCGAATAGTTTCTCTAGTGTGAGTGTAAATAAGGATGAAAATGATTAAAATGAATGACTGATAATTTGAAATAGGAATAGCTTCTGTTTTTAATGTCTTCTGTGAGATATAGATACAACTTCCTGCTTCAGGTCATAGTAGCCTTGCAGCAATTACTCTGTCTTCTTACTCTGAGGATAGTTTCTGTCTCACAACCTGAGGAAGTGAACCTTGTTCCCTGCAGTCCAGGGTAATGAAGTGAAGGCCATGTTCTCTTGTTCCCTCAATAATCAGTATTATCTTCAGGAAAGAGCAGGAAGGAAGGAATTTATATAGAGCACCTGCTGTGTGCCATACCTGGAGATTGGGGATTTTTCATGTTGACGTTTGACATCAGAATAGGCAAATGTTTTCTGTGAAGGGCTAGATAGTCAACATTTGCAGCTCTCTGGCTGTGAGGTCTCTGTTGTGACTACTCAGTTCTGCCACTGTTGTGAGAAAGCAGCCATAGACAATATGTAAACAAATGGGCATCATGGGTGCCAATAAAACTTGACAAGCTGGCTAGATTTGCCCCTGGGTCATGTTTTGCCAACTGCTACTTTATGTCAGCACTATGAGAAGATATCACATATCCCATTATAGAGACTAGAGATGTGAAACTCAAAAATAGCAAATTCATGTTGTTGTAGTCAGGGTTTGCAAGGGAAATAGATTTAACACAGGACACATAATTTATAGGATTACTTTATAATATTCACCTAAAAAGTCAAATGAAGAGAGATCTAACTGTACACTAGAGACCCAAAGAATGCAGCCAAGGGCCTGGGTCCCACAGCAATGTCCCACACAAGTCCAGTTAAAGGCCTAAAGTCCTAGGTAATGTCCTCCCCTCCATGAGACCAGCCAGTGGCCTGGAGCCCACAACAGTGTCTCATGCTTGTCTGTATGTAGGATCTGCACTCGGAAGGCCCAAAGGCTGGTGGTGGAAGCTAGAAAACCTGTGCTGGTGGGTGAAGTATTTGTGGCACCAGGCTGAAGGATCTATACTGGAGCCAGAAAGATGCTCACAATGAAGATCAGAGCTCCCCTGAGGTAACAGCCATTCCCAGCAACAGAAAAGACCTGAGCACCTCCTCTGATGAAAACACCCAAGTTCACATCAGGAAAACCAACCGCAGCAAGCTTCTCCTAGAAAATGAACGGCCCTCAATCTTCCCCTCCAGTTCTCTTTTAATGCCATTAGCAACAGTCCTCAGGTGGGTCTTCCACGCTCAAACCATGCTGATTCAGTTCAGCAGGGCGTTCCAAGTTGAACATTAGTTAATCCACCACACATGTCTAACATCCCATACTAAATAGGTTATCAGCATTCATGTCCATCACCCACCCAAAGCCTGGTTTCCTCACAGTGCTTCTTTCTGTTCAGTTGTATTTTTCATCCCTTTCTTGTCATTGTCCAGTATCTTTGTCACTCCCCGATATCACTGAAAACATTAGTTCATGATTTAAAATTGTCTAGCCACTGTACCCCCTTGCTGTGCTGCAGTGCCCTACTCTCAGTGCTCCCCATGGATGAAACTGCTATACCTCTTGAACTCTGATTACACCACTGTGCCTTCCATGCCCTGCTAAATCATGCTTTGTCCCTACTGCATGCTCTTTTGCCTTTACTTGTCCCATTCATTTTCAGTGGGGACCACTGGAAGACACTACTGAGTCTAGGCATTGACTATCTCATACCTGAACTGTCATGGTAAATCATTAACTGAACATTCATACCGCACCCCTCAGTTATAATCCACTTTTCATTTAGCCAACAGAATTAGCTCTTTAAAACATGTCCCTGATCAATTCTAAAGGCTCCGCTACTAACCTTAAAAACTTCAGTGATTTCCCATTGCCCGCAGTCCAGTTCAAAGTCATCGGCATTCCATTGAAGATCTCTGCCACCTTCCTGTCCAGGTGCATGCCTTAGTCCTCCTAAAGTGCAGTGTTCCTGTAATCCCAGACTGCCAACCACATCTGAATACAGAGCTCTGATCAGGACAGATGTCCAGGCACTCAAAAAGCAGTGTTCCCACATGGCCGCTTCCATCCCGGGAGAGCAGCCTTTTTCTGTTTGCACAGGGGTGGTTGTACAGGAGCTGCAGCCTCTTCATACCTCTGCCACCACCGTTGCTTCCTAGGCCTGGAGCATTCTTGGCCATTTCTCTGTCTTTGCTCATCTGTCAGCTCATCATTTCTGTGACGTCCATCTACCTCTCTCCCTTTCTGTTTTCTCCTAATTCTCAGTTCTTGGAACCCAGAGATTCTCTGTGTTCTGTGCCTTTCTTCAACTAGGCTATGGCATGGGAGGGATCAGACCACCCCTCTTATCTTCCTTTTCCGATACTGCTCTAACTTCTGACAGAGAGGAAGCACTCACCTACTACTACCACGGCACTCAAGGACAGAAATAACAGCATGGCTACATGTTTCACAGCATTTCTATTTCCTCTGTAAAGGTGAAATAACAGATAGAGGTCGAATGCCTTATCCTAGTGATGAGTCCTGGGTATTACTGTGTTTGTTTCTGACAATTTAAGAAAGCTAGAAGTCTTATCGGTTTTAAATGGCTTTATGTTTTTAAAATAGGTGGAATGCCACAGATGTCTTGTACACAATTTTAACATTGTATAAATTCTCTGTCTAGAATAGCAATGTAGACTACTGTCTGTTCAAAGAAAGGATTCAGGTGCTGTTGAGAGGAGGTTTTCAGATGCTTTACCTTGCTAGGGTTGCTCATTTTGTTATCAGAACTGTAGGTTCTTGGGACTCTTGTCACAGGCAAAATGAAGACTTTGTGTAGATGGCAGGAGAGCTGGGACCAAAGATGGGCAGCCCTTCAGCGACATTAGAGAATAAGTAGATCATTTCTTTATATTTGATCACTCACGTTTTGAAGGACCTCAGGCCCAAGTGAAGTTTGTGAAGCCAGTTCAATATGCACCAGGGCCAATTTGTCTGAGTATGTTGAGGTAGAAAACAACAGGTTACATGGGACATATAGATTACTTATACGTAGACGGCAAAGTAGAGTAGAAGCCTGGAATTTGGGATGAACTGGTCCTCCAAGGCTCAGGAAAGCTGCCCAAGGTTCATGGAGTGCAAGTGCCTCCTTTGCTCCATAGCTGAGGGTACTGAGAAGGCAGCCTGCCTTTGGTTGCATAATCCCAAGGCCAAATTACTGAAGGACTTGTGTCTCTAGGGGACAGTGGACCAGAGCCTGTCTTGAGCTATTGTCTTGCTCATTCCACAGCTGAGAATCATAAGCAAGAAAAAAGGAAGTCTGGGTAGATCCAAGGCCACTCAGAACTATCCAGCAAGAGAAGTCACAAACATGGATAAATCCAGGATATGAAATGAGACAGTCCTCCACTCTGATGCCTTTTTGTGTGTATTTGAATAGTCAGAAAAATTCTTAATGGTACAGTGTGAAAAAGGAAGGGCAGGAGTCCTTATTTTTACTACACAGATTGAAACATCATAAGGTTAGAAGTTCAGGGAAACTGGCTTTTATTGTAATCCATCAGAAAAATTTTCTAGAAACATGTAGCTTGAATTTTTAAAATACAAATTAGACATTTCTCTTTATCTCAGAAATTTTTACTATTGGCATGCCACTTAGTCATCAAGTACATTCAAATATTATTCAGATATTTTCGGTAATGACAATGGGGTTTTCTTTTTTTATTAATTTTATTGGTACATTTTAGGTATACAGTATAATGACATTCATCATTGGAAATTTGCACCTTTACATAGTCTCTCTTGGTTCTTATTTTTTCCCCATTCCCCCACCCTCCTTTCAACCCCTCCAATCCCTCCCTATTTACAAAGACTTTGTTTCCATTTTTTCATTTTCTCATATTAATTCCATTCCCTTCTTTCCTTTCCCCTACCCCTCCCACTTCCCCTTCCCCTTTGCCCCTTTTCTTCCTATTTCACATTATCTATTATACGTTTGAGTCCTTATTTACACTTTCAGTTTCTCACTCTAGAGAAACTATTCAGTATTTACATGTGTGTCCTATTTATTTCACTTAAAGAGTATTGCCTCAGTGTGTATCCATTTAGCTATAAATGTCTCTAATTTCTCATTTGACTATGGGGTTTTCTAATTTAGCTTTATAGGAGAATCCTCAGTCAACTTCATTAAAAATTTCATCACTTAAGAAGTGATTTTGTCTAGTTTAATTTAATAATTCATAAAATTACTGTCTGAGAAGTTACTTTCTATGTAAGAAACACTTAAGCCTAAATATTTTCTAAGAATTTTAATGCAATAGTTGTCAAGAGTAAAATAATTTTTATTTGTTAAGACCTTTGACACATCATGTTTCAGTTTTTGAATTTTAGTAGCACCATATTATAATGTAATTATTAGAGAATTCTGCTACGAAAGTGACAAAAGTAAACTGTAGAGTTTGTTCCCAGTTTTGCTGTTAACAATTTGTTTACTGATCAAAGAAAAACAATCTTTGAAGAAATCACAAGCTTTTATGGGAGACAACATTGATAGATACAAAATGACTGAAATATGATCTTTATACAAAAACAAACTCAAATAGACCTCTATTTTGCATGGTATTTGGTGTTTCAGGGAAGGGATTCAATTATGTGAATTTTTACAGGCAGAGAAAGCTAAGTGCACAAGAAGAAGTCAAATAGGGACAACAAAATAATGTCTGGAGAAGTGGGAGAAAGTAAACACAAAGCAAGAGGAAAGGGATTCAGGTGCCGGATGAGTGCAAAGACATTAGGGAAACTGTCCGTAGTAGGGGGCAGATAGGCGGGCCAGGGAGGGCTGTCTGTGCACTGCCCTAACTTGAGCCTACCTGAGAGTCTGCAGTCCCACAAAAGGTCATCACTAGATGGGGTTCGTCCTTGTACATGTCAGCCACTGTTGGGAAGCTGGGAGGGAAGAGGACAATATGCTGGTTAAGGCCACAGGCTCAGGGATAAGGCACACTTGGAATGCAGGGCTGGCTCTGCTCCTCAGCCAGTGTGGTGACCTCGCCAAGCCTTAGATTCTTGAGTGAACATTAAAGAGGATGGTAATATTTACCAAAAACAGTTACTGTGAAGATGAAATGAGCTAGTTAGCAGAATCCCTAGTATACATATCAGCTAGAATATATTACTATTGTTGCTCAAAATAATCATCACAAAGAATTTTCTGTATTTAGTATTTCTGTTCCAATTTGAGAAATTTTATTAGACCATGAAAGACAACATCTGTGTATAAGTAATAAGCTATTTTCATCTTATTTTAGAACTAAACCCTTTAAGAGCAGCTAATTGAATTAGTGTTTATTGATTTGTCTAAATTTTCATGAAAATGAGACTTTAGATAAGTGGAACCTGGAATACAAATTAAAATTTAAATCTTGAACGTATTTTGTTTTTTTAAATTATTTTTTGAGTAAATAGATCATATTAATGGAAAAATATGAAAATAAAAAAAATGAACTGACCATCCAAAGTTTGATTGCAGTATAGCATTTGTATTCAGGTGTTCTGTTTCCCTGATGATCACCATCATGTTAATCACCAATATTAATATAACTGTCCGGAAGTTGGACAGCTATAAATAATTCTATTTTTGTTCACAAATAGTGCCTTTGCTTTGAGAGCAGTAAGTGATAAGTCTATCACTTTGCACTTTCTGCTTGGACTCTTTGGGTCATATTTCTTATCTAAATATCTGTTAGTAGGGGGTGATATTTAACACAGACCATTCACCTAAAACCTTGTCATTATGATACATTAACATTAATATGTTTTTATTGCAAATAATTATTTGACTAAGGAAGAATTGGATTTAGTGTAAACGTAGTCTCAGCCATAAAATTGTCTATGTTGAACCTCAAAACTCTTGAGTTTCTTCAGAAATACTATAATGATGGAGTATTTAGAACACTAGAAATTAGTTTTTGGTTTAGGTTTTCACACAGAACCACATTTTCTGAATTTAAGATTAAGATAGGTATTTGGCATAGCATTTGTTTCCTTATCCATAAATTTATTTAAATAAAACATTCAAAATATAAGATTTTAAAGTTTAGCATTTAATAAATCATCTTCTTGACTAAGAGCATGCATTACTGGGATTCATTTCCCCAAATTATTTAAAGCAGCTTACAGAGACATATAACATTATATATTGTGGATAAAGAAATAATACGTATAATAAATAAATTAGACAAAAAGATAGGGTAGATAGAAAGATTTACTAGAAAGATAGAAAAATGGATGAATAGATAGATAAAAGGGACACGTGGATAGCAAAGTAAAGAGAAAACTGGGGAGACCGGCATATAAAAATTCATGATGCAAGTGCCTCCCATAATTGGAAGACAACAGACTTTGAGCATTCTTAGTGCTAAAGCAAACAAGAAAAAACAAGTTAAAAAGAATAAAATTCTATAAAATCTGGACTTTTCTGGCAGGACTTATGGGCCCTTCCTAACTCAAGTCCTTTGGAAAGAGAGGAGAAATATGGTGTCAGCTCTTCAGATGACAGTTCATTTATTGAACAGATATTACTGAACACGTCCTGGGGATCTAGCTCAAATAAAACAGACAGAACTCAATATCACTATGAAAGGAGGAGACAAGTAATAAATGAACACATATGCAGTCAACCCATTATATCTGTGGGTTTCACCTCTGTGATTCAACCAACTATTGATCAAACATATTGGAAGAAAAATTGCATCTGTACTGCACATGCACAAGCTTTTTTTCCTTGTTATTTCCTAAAGAATACAGTGAAGCACATACTTACCTAACATTTATATTGTAGTAAGTATTATAAGTAAGCTAGAGATGATGTGGGAGATATGCACAAGTTATATGCAAATACTATGACATCATATAGGCGATTTGTTATTTAGAATTGCACAACTATGGATTTTGATATCCATAGTGGGTCCTGAACCAATTTATCAGCAATGCTGGGGGCAGACTATATAACATAGTAAAAAGAGATCAATGATATAGTGGAAAGTAAAGCAAGAAGCAGAGATGGGGAGTTTCATTTTAAACCAGCTTTGGAAAAAAACCTTCACTGAAAAGGTCATATTTCATCAAAATTCTAATGAAGTGAAGAAATCCTGTGATGTGGAAGAGAGGAGGTCCCAGAAAGGAATAAGAGCATGAGTGGCAGCTATGGTTCCAAATCAGGGTCATTTCCCACTTCAGGGAACATTTGCTGTAACAGGAGAAGCTTTTGGCTTTCAACTTTGAGGAAGGGATGTTACTGTCGTCTGGTGTGGGATGGTCAGGATGCCACCAAATTTTCCACAATGCACAGGAGACACCGCCACCCTCCCACACACACACACAAGAATTGCCTAGATGAAACTGTCAGTTCCAAAGTTGAAAGCCCAGGTCTACTGCGAAGTAAGCCTTGGAGACCATAGTATTCCAAGACCTCAAAGGGGTCCACATCCTATAGGACCCTAGAAGATCTTATCAGGGTCTTTGCTGTTGCCCCTAGGAAATCAGGGAGCAGTAGGCATGTTCTGAGCAGAAGTTACTTGCCTCTCACTGTAATCTTACACCACCTTCTATGTTGAAAGTAGACTTTAGCAAGGGGGAAAAAAATAAAGGGGGACACTATTGTATAATTCTGGAGAGATACTGAGTTACATTCAGTATAAAACCATACACAATGAGTAAGCATATTATTTATTCCATTAAAATCATTTAGAATATTTTCCTTTTCTCATATTAAGTCAATTCCCTTCTTTCCTTTCCCAAACCCCTCCCACTTCCCCTTTTGCCCCTTTTCTTCCTATTTCACAATATATATTATCCGTTTTGATCCTTATTTACACTTTCAGTTTCTCACACCAGAGAAACTATTCGGTATTTACACGTCTGTCCTATTTATTTCACTGAAGAGTATCACCTCAATGTGCAGCCATTCAGCTATAAATGTCTCTAATTTCTCATTCTTTAAGGCTGAATAGTACTCCATTTTAAAACACATTTTCTTTATCCAGATTCCAGTTGATGGACAATTGGACTGTTTCCAAGTTTTAGCTATTACAAACTGTGCCATTATGAACATGGGTCCACATATACTGCTGTGGTATGATTCTTTTAGTTATTTAGGGAAGATACCCAGTAAGGGAATAGCTTGGTCAAACGGGACCTCTAGTCCTAGTTCTTTGAGGTATGTCCATACTGATTTCCACAGTGGTTGCACCAGTCTACACTCCCACCAACAATGGAGAAGGGTTCCTTTTTCCCCACAGCCCCGCCATTGTTTGTTATTGGTTGATTTCATGATAGCAGCCATTCTTTCTGGGGTGAGGTGGAATCTCAGCTTTGCTTTCGTTTGGATCTTTTGAATGAGAAAAGGAAAAAAATGGAAACAAAGTCTTTGTAAATAGGGAGGGGTGGAGGGGTTGAAGAGAGGGCAGAGGAATGGGGAAAAAGATAAGAACCAAGATATATTATGTAAAGGTACAAATTTCCAGTGATGAACGTCATTATATTGTATACCCAAAATGTACCAATAAAACTAATTTATAAAAAAAAATTTAGAGTAGATTCTGTATTGTTAATCTTAAAATTGGCATGTATGGGGACAATGTCTTAGTTACCCATCTTTTAAACTATGGGTGAAAAGTGCTGTCGAAAGTTAGATTTTAATAGTTACAGCAAAGGAAAACCTCAAAAAAAAAAAAGCACCCTTTCATAGATATAAACCAGCTTAAGAATGCCACCAGTAGTAGATTTGTCTTCAGTAATCCTTTTAATTAGTTAACCTTGTTTAGTGCTTTCTAAAAAAAGGAACATCTAGAAAAATATAAAACCGAGCTTAGACAAATCCAAATATCTTTCTTAGTGAGATCTGAAGAGGATTGTTTTTGTTTTTTAAAGGTCTGTCGGAGAATACAAGTAGACAAATGTGAGTCCCCAAAAGACAAATCTAGTATGAATAAACATGAGGGACTCCATGAAAGCAGGAAACTCCAGTCAAGAAAATGTGTACCTTTATTTGGCTGTGGTGCCAGGAGAAAGGCTCAGAGCTGATGCTGATAAAGGCCTGTTTCCACCTCAGCTCCCTATAAACTAGTTTGATTTAAATGAAGGATGTGGTCCTTTTAGTTGTTGCTGAATCTGTAATATAATAATTTTTCCCTTACTTTTTTTATCCCCTTAACCATAAATGTCAGTAATGAGTTATGGGAAGAGAAAAATATTTCTAAAAATTTAGACCAAAATTCACTTAGTGATATTCTAAGCTACTACCCACCCCCTCTGCAGGAACAAGGATTGCCCCTCGGGAGGTATCTTTGTAATCATGATTCATTGAGCAAGTAATAAAACAGTGCTGTGTTTATTGTATGAGAAGACATGGTTTTATGCATTTATGATGTTTAAAATCATGGGAAACACTTTGGTATTTGCTTAGTAGTAATATGCTGCTGGCAAAAACTACCATCTGGAGCCTAGATTTGAAACTGTCAGAGATGGAAAAAACAAAAACAAACACCTTTTCTCCCTTCTCTATCCCCATCTCTCTTGACTCTCTGCTTCAGATTATTACAAGGAGTTTGAAGTGGTTAAAAGGGAGCCTCAAGGGCCTCGCCCCTGCCAATCATGGCTCCAGATCAGTGACAGACCTACTTCCTGTGCTTTTTGTTCCTCATCTCCAATGTGGAGTGGTTCAGTCCGTCTCATAGGCCTTATTGAGGATTGAGTTGGTTAATAGATGTATTTGGGCATACCATAATACTTGGAATGTAGTGAGCACTTTTAGATAAAGGGGTTTATTGTTAATATTATTATACTGTAAAGATTTATAATAATACCTGTCCCTGGCCAAGTGGCATAGTATAGGTAAGGGATGCAGTCAGCTTTGACTCATAAGGAACATGAAGAAAAATTTCAAGTATTTCCTTAAGAACTATTTATAATATATCAGTTAATAAAGTTTTCTTTTAAAAAATAATCATGCATTTATTTGCTTCCTTTTAAGTGTATTTTCTGTAAATGTTTTAATTTCCCCAGTTAAATCTTAAACTCCACCATTTCTATATTTTTCCCTTTTTCTAATACTCAGATGATTGTTGTATTTTTGTGTATAACTTTAAACATATGATCAGTAATACTTAGGCTTTGACTGTTTTCTTTAAAAACAGAAATTATCAATAGTGAAAAAGAGGAAAAATACCTTAAGCTTTTATGTATAAACATTTATGACAACATTTTTCTAAGCAGGTTTGGAAACTATCTTATTTCAGCCAAATAATGGCAGCTGACATTTGTTTGAGTTTGTCATTTGATTTTTTTAAATCTATATTTTCAAAAAAGAAAGGAAACTGACAGTTTGAAAAGGCATAGTTTGAGAAATTTCAAAGGGTATGGCATTTCTTTCTAGTCAGATCTTTTCCAAAAATTAATTGCTATTTCTTATGTTCTCTTTCGCTGTTAAAGGCTCCTATTAACCCACCAGCATTCCTGAAAAGTGACATAGTGATGTTTCTCCATGTGGAGGAGAAAAATGTCCACACTGCCAGATGCCTTAAACTCACCAGAAGGAACTCCTACATTGCCTTCCCGTAGTTCCCTACCTTCCAACTGCAGAAGAGAAAAACTTTTACAAAATGAACCATTTAGGAATATATGGAGCTCATTAGGAACGTGGAACCCATGGCTGTGAATTTCACTCTGCTATGAAACTGTGAAATTTTGAAACTGTGAATACTGAAAAGGTTCCACTAGTAGTTAGGTTAGGTTTGTTTGTTTGTTTGCAGTATTGAAGGATGGAATCGAGGGTGTTTTGCATGCTAGGAAAGCTATATCCCTCGTCCTTTTTATTTTATTTTTTTAAGACAGGGTCTCTCTCTCTCTGTGTACCACTTTTTTATTATTGAGGTTTTAGATGGAGTTTCTGGTGATAATTTAGTTAGGATTTCTCTCTTATATACACAATGCCTAAGATATTTGAACTAGTTCATCAAAGAGCCAATAAAATTTATCCATTGAATTTTTGGAAACCAATGTGTGGAATTTTTTGTAGTCTTCTAGTTACAGATGAAGAAAAACTCAATAGAAAAGAACTAAACAAATTGAGCAGCATAATATGATCACACAGAAGGCTGAGTTGTGTGAGGAGAGACAAGTGTTAATTGTCTACCATAGTATTTTCCATGTTATTCAGCCACACGGGAAACTGACAAGTTGAGTGCTCTTGTTTTGACTTTGGAGGATGAACATCTAGAGCTCAGAGGTTAAGTAACAAAACTAGGGGCACTTCCAAACTTCTTATTCTGCTTTGAGTAATTCCATCACCCATGCTGTCAAGACAGTATAAATAATCCCTGAAAAAGGAAGGCAAACTGCTGTCAACAGTCCAACCACATCATATTTATTAAAAGCCTCCTCAGTTCCTATGACTGGGGTCACTTCCAGCAGTCATTTATTTAATTTTCTGGCTGTCAGAAAATACCATTCTTAAGCTCTACAGAGTAGATAACATATATTATCTTTTCCAAGGTTGCTCAGTACTCTCCATCTTGGTTTTAGCATTCCTGAATTCTTTTTTAAAAATATGATCAGTAGAAAGCAAAGATGAAATCTTAAATTTCCTATTTGACTAGTATTATAGTGCATTGCTATCAAGAAGTAGTATACACAGACTAGACAATGGAGAAATAGAGAATCTTGACGTTGTAACCTTGAACACACTTCATCACAGCATGGGTGCCTTAGCTCCTTGCTTTCTTTCTTGACATGGCTTGTCACACTGACAAATCACATTGGGCTGCCTGTCTACCTAGAGACAGAAAGCTTCTTAAAGACAGAGAAAAGATCTCTTAGTCCACTGTTTACACCTTATAGTATAGTTATAAGAATGATAGGCTCTCTGTGAATAGTGTCTCAGTTTAAGAAAGAGTGAATGAATTTGTTGCATCTAGATACAGCTTTTAATATAAACCAATACTATAAATATTAAAAATATGTAACTTTTAGTGCATATATTGAAAATATAAACTCCATGAAGGGCAAAAAGGGTGAAACTTCATTCTTTAAGTAGCTTTCTATCTTTAAAGTTGTTACAACATTGTGGTTACATGAAGAAAAAGAGGGTTCCTTTTCATTGGGCATGTGTACATGAGCTAGAGCCAGAGTCAATGTTATTAAAGTAATTCACTGAAAAGCCAAAGGAGAATCAATTTAAGTATTATTATTGTGTGTTATCATATCATGCTCCTCAAGGAAAAAATATTAGTGTTGTGCTCTTCGTGCAGCTTTTTCATGGAACACATTTACTGAAAATTCATTTTCCTGGATTTTGGACTAAAACAGGATGGCTCTGGAAACATGGTCTTCCTAATAAGTTAGTTCAGACTTATTTATTTTAAGTTTCTAGATTTTTTTCTAAATTTTCTAAGACTGTTTTTTTTAACCTTAAAAGAGACTCTCCAATATCATTCCTGTATCAACTTGAACCCAGGATGAATGATAACAGCCAACACTTAGTGAGCACATATTCTACACTGGGCATTGTAAAGAATTTAATGGATTAACTCAGTCTTCACAATAGGTCTATGAGATTGGTATTTTTTTTCATCCCACTTTACAGTTGAGGAATCAGAGGCAGAGATAAATTAAGAAATATGCCCTGGATCACATAGCTGGTCAATAGCCAAGCTGGAGATTGAACCCATAGTCTGATTCTAGATCCTATGGATTGAATCACCATGAGCACTGTTTTACTTGAAAGGAGCACATGGTGAAGACACATACCCACAGGGAGAGGACACCAGCGCTGGAAAGGAGGGGGAGCTAAACTGAACGTTCACACAGGACCAGCACCAAGAGTTCATATCTCACAGTCCAAAACAATACTAGGTGAGTCCGGACTTGTGAGTGGAGGTTGACACTTCCTCAGAACCTACAGAACAGATGATGGCAAATAAATAAATTAGTTTGACTCATTCAGAAGGTTTATTTGTAGTTTTGGACTTCTGTCTATTGTCTGCCTTGAGTCAAAGTTTGTGTGTATGAGAGACATTTGAAATATATATGTTATATATATATATATATATGTATCTTTATATATGTGTATGTATATTTATGTATATAAGTATATATTTAGCCTTTCAACATTTGCTTTTCTTTCAGCCTTATACACAGGTTAGAACAGTGGTTCTCCATAGGGGTAGTGTCACTTTTTAAGGAAGCAGGGAGAGGAGAGGAAGGCTGCCTCCATGATTGTGACACACTGCTTCCTGTTGTGCGTGCAGCCATCCCACAGAGGAAGAGAGAATGTGGAAAAGCTTTTTAAATTCTCTGAGCCTAGAATTGAATTCTGTGGACATTGGGTTTTAAAACCCAGTCTTAATAAACACTGAATTTTTCTGGAATGCAACCGAAGTGATAATCAAAAGATGAATACATTTTATTTTGCTCTGAATTTTACAGGGTGTTTAACATTTCTGAAAGTCATGCATGGGTTGCAGCACTGCCCGTGGCATTTGAGTTATTAATAACACATATTTGCAAATACTAGATATTGCTTTCCTGGTGATGATCCAAGTAAGGGCAGGCATGTGACTACTTTATTCTCATCAGTCTGAGCATTTATTTTATGGACATACAGATTATTTTATGATGAATTATTTTCCTTTTACCACTTTTAGTTAGGCTTTTATAATGATTTTTAAAGTGTAAATGTAGATAAGTTACATTATCAATGAGTTTCATCTGGGTATAGTAGATGAGTCCACACAAAATGATATTTTTCAAAGAAGATGTTACTATTGATAGAATTGAGAGTCTCTAGACAAAATGCTATTTGGAGTAATAAAATTGGAGCCAGAATTATTAATTTTACTCTGTATAATTTTGCATCAGTTTAATCATTCATAATTTAATCACCTCAAAATTACTTCTTTCCTAGGTATCATGTGGTATAATTAAATTATATGTATGTATATTAGCTAGTTCAGTGATAATGAAACTTTTAGAGACTAGTGCCCAAACTGCAGCCAAAAACCCACTTATTTATTGCAAAGCCCCAACACTGCAATTAAACCTGAATACGGAGGTTTTAGTTTAGAAAAATCAACTCATAGAGTAACATTTTTTGTCTTAAAAGAAAAACAACATGCATGCCATAGGTTTGCCACCATTGATCTAGCTGCTTTATAATTTGTTTAAATTTCACTAAATCTAGAAGCAGTGTAAGAATGAAAGTGTTTTGCTGAAATGGTGTTCCTCATTTCCCAGCTTCTTTTATTTATACATTTTAGTTCTTCTCTGACAAAACATTGGAATAAGAAAGGAGCTAAAACATGGAGAAAAGGGCAGAGTTACTTCTTATAAAAGAAAAGCTCATTTTTCATCGTGATAACCAGCATATCACATGACATACATACCAGATGGCCCATGAAATATGAATTCTTTCAGAAATAAATTTCTATCAGAACATAATGAGAATTTCTGCTAGTGAAGAAAGAGCTACAATAAGATGACACCTTAGGTTGATTTGAGTCAGGTAATTCCTGAGAAATCTTGTAATGTTTTACTTGCAGTTTGCAAGAGATGACACTAACATTTCATTTTTTAAAACTTAATGAAAGTGAACTATATGCTCTGACTTCAAGGTAAATGCATCAAATTGAGCCCTAGAAATGGCACATTCCCACTTCCTGTGCATGTCAGGACCAAGGGAGGAAAATCCTAGGACTTGTTCAGTCTTCGTTCTGTTTCTTGGACTATGTATTTACAGTTGCTAATGTATTTAAGTTAAAACAAAAGCAAAAGTTAGAAAGGTAAAAACTTTGGTTCTGATTTTAACATATAATATTTGACAAACGACTAATAAAAGAAGGGAAGAGACCAGCCTCCTATAAAGTACTCTGCCTTACATCTTTGGAGAGGTCAAAATGAATACTGTGAAAGTTATTTCAACTCCTTTTAATATCCTTTACCCTTTTCACTTGGAAACAACTTTGTGCAGTCAGCATTTTTTAGCCAACTTCTCTGAAAGTCTCTTGTAATTGTTACTTCTGAGGTGTACTTTCTTAATGCCAGTCACTTTACATTCAGTGGCTCTCATTTCTTAGGCATTCAGATAATGAGCTGGCCTCTTAAGGCTTTATGAAGCTTCAGATCCCATGGCTCAAATAAGCACAGATTTTTATAGCCAGACATTGATCTGCTGCTTTTGGGGCATCCAAAGAGGTAGTTTACTAAGGGGATAGATTTGAGAGCTAAAAAGTTTCTTTATAAGTATATATTTCAATATATAAATAAATATTTATAAATACAAAATATATAAATCATCCTAATTTACTTTGATAGTCTGAGATTAATGTGGAATCTGACGAGTGCATAGAACAAGGTGGACTTCTAGAAGTAATTGAAAAATGTGTTACCTACTATGAGGGTGGAAATTATTTATTCTAATAATCCAATGGCAAAAATCATAGAATCTCATAATATGTTTAATTTTCAGTGAAAAGTCAGGAGTTATATTTCTACTTCTTAATCCCATTCTTCATCCTCCTCCAATTTTTCTGTTATATAGACCTTACTTCTCCGGACTTTAAGGAGAGGAGGTGTGTTAGCTACTTTTCTCATTGCTGAGATAAAATAACTGACACTCAAAGTTAGAGAAGAAAGGTTTATTTTGGCTCACAATTTGTAGAGGTTTCAGTTCATAGTTGGCTGGCTCCAAGGCAAGCTGGCATGGCAGAGGGGTATCACAGCGGAGAAACAGTTCATGGCAAGCAAAAGGTAGGAGGGCAGCAAAGCAGTGAAGTATCAGCAATAGCAGCAGCCTGCCTCTGCCTTTTATCCCTGTCAGTCTTCCTGCCCTTTGAGTGGTGACATTCACATGCAGGATGGGCCTTCCCAATATCTACACCCAGAACTATGTTAAACTAATCAGTAGACTAATTTAGTAATCACACACCTTTAATCCAAGCATCACACACACTAGAGCCAACCACCTCTGAAAAGCCCCACCTATGACTGCATAAGGCTTTGCAGGGACATAGAGACACAAGCCAGAACAGGAGGGAAGGAAGGTAAGATTCTTATGCATAACGGTGCAAGTTCACTGAAAGATAGTCAGGCCCAACTACTAGTGGACTGAAGATCATAGTCATAGCTCATTCAGTTTTGTATCCTTTGTAGACAACATGGGGCTTTGTGGAAACTCGAGATGTTTAGTGAATTTAAATTATTTTGATTATTATTTTATATAAAGCTTTTCATATTATGTTAGCCCTTTGAAGTATAAGAATGGCATTACTGAGAATAATCTTATGTAAGTTTATATAACTAAGAACTAGATAATCTCTTGAAATGAATATTTAGCTACATGAAGTATACATCTAAAACTTAAAGCATGAGAAATTTACATTTTGGCTTGGGAGATTCATATTATTACTGAATTATGCTATGTCCATCTGCTCAAGTACTGGATGTATTTAGGTTCCAGTGAGCCAAAATGAAAGATTCAATGGATTATTCATCTGCCTCATTCTCTGATACATAGAAACCTTCTGATTTGTAAATTTCAACCAAAAATCTCTTTATTTCATAAGAATATTGTGAAATTCATACATGTGTTAAAAATGACTTGATAATTTTCCTTTTCATCCTGAAAGAGAGAAAATAGAGTTAAATACACTAGACTAATTGCTTGTACTAGGACTAGATTTGAAAATGACATTTCTTTTTTTTTTGTGATATCTGAAACAACACATTACAATTTAATCGCATGTTGTTGAGAGTAGCTGAAAGCAATTAAGATGGGTTAAAAAAATGTGATTTACAGGGGAAATAATTATCAGTGTGTGTGTGTGTGTGTGTGTGTGTGTGTGTATGTATGTGTAAGTGGTTTATTTATGGGTGCAAACTCTCCCTAAAATTGTAGTAGTCATCATTAGAACAGCTCATAAATATTTCTGTCATACAAGGGTTGACCACAAGACTTGCACTGGCCAGTGAATGTGAACATTGTTGCTGCTGAAGCTTCTTATTAGGCACTTTAAAATTCATTGTTGGGCTGGGGATTTAGCTCAGTGGTTCCACCACCTGCCTCGCAAGTGCAAGGTCCTGAGTTTGATCCCCGGTACCAAAAAAAAAAAAAAAGAAAGATTCAGTGTGAAATTGTACGTTTGCTCTTTAATATCTTGCTGAATGTGAAAAAGTATGTTGAGGTTGGTCTTTTATCAGCCAGGGTTTCTTAGTGACTGTTGAACAGGACACCCTGATGTTATGTATTTATGCAGTGAGAATAAGAAAGATACTTTTGTGTATTAAGCTTATGACACTGGGATATTTTTGTGGTAGCAGCATAACCAAAAGTAGCCAAATGTACCTCTGCAAACCTAAATTACCCATACAGACCATTTGTCTTGTCTTCCTGAAAAGAAATGCAAATTTACCTGATGTAAGCACTTATAAGAGAATCTGGGGGAATAAAAATAAATAAAGGATTTTTGAATTTGAACTACTTTAAAATATGTAGACTTTTACCTTAAGGTTCTTTTGTAAAGTTATTAGAAGAGAATATTTAGTGAAAAAGTTTACTTTGATTACATATGGTATTTAGCGTGCTTGATAGTTGGTAGTTGAAATTGGAAACTAACAACACTGTACTGTAGTATTCATGATTGTTTATAGATACCTTAGGAAATTTATGTAGTATTTATATTTAGGATGATATATTAAGCCCTAAATCTCTATCTGAGGAGAAATACATTAAAGTGCAAAAAAATTTAAAAGAAATAAGACTTACATAAACAGTTTTATTAAATTCTTTATGTCCTTGAAATAATATGGGGTTGGAGGGACTGCAGACCCATTACCTTAAGATGTGTTCTATGGTTCTCTCTGGCACCTGTAGGTTCTTCAGCAACTAAAAATTCCTGCAATAAAAGAGAAGAAGACATGCTTTTAAAGAATGTGTCGCTGTAGGGAGGTGGATATTGGGGAAACTAGTATAAATGTTTTTCTCTCATTTCTGACTTACTTCTTAGGCAACTCCTGGGAGACAGTTTAGAACTCATGTGGTATCTGGGTAGGGCTCTGATGACCTTCTTATCTTGTGACCTTTCAGAAAGCTGAGTTGGATATGGTACAACAGAAATCAGGTCCACAAGAGGGTCTGGGTAAACTTTCAATAACCTCTTCCTGATCTAGGACCATAATCTGCCGCTATGGCTAAATTGATTTTGAGATGATCAATTGTTAAGACCACTGTTATGGCATCTGAAATTATTAGAAGTGCTGGGTTATGGTTAATTTCATAAATATTAAATGAGAGTGTCTGCCAAATGGCTTTGCTCTATTTATTGGGCTTATAGGAAACAAATAGGAATATGCTCTTTTTTGTTTAGATTGAAGGGAAAAGAAAACCTCTGTTTAGAATGTCAGTTAATACAAAAGCTCAGTAAGTTTCAGTGAGGGTTGCTTCATTTACCTCTACTCAACAGTAATTAATTTAGCACTGTATTGTGCTAGACACTGTAGGAAACAGAAAGATGAATAAAACTAGCTTTAATTTCAAGGAATTTAGAGTCTAACAGAGAAAATTATAACCTAGTTATATACTTCATCTGGATTTTGCATATGACTCAGCTTCATTGATATTTATGATGGCCTTTAAAGGATTTGAAAATGGAAATAGAATAAAACAAGTTTCTTATCATAAGAATTTAAGGCACTTAAATTTAACTCTAAAATTTTAAAAGTTAAAAATTCAACTCTACTGCATGAAATAAAGCAATTTGCTTCCCATCCACCCCTGCTGTCTGTCATCATTCAAGTGCATGTCTACTTATTTCTGTGGTCCAGGTCACTAAGAATATGTTTTCCAAGCAAAATACAGTCATGGAGGAGATTTTTATACGGCCTTGGTTTGTGATAAGTAGTCTTGGAGATGTGACTGAGTGGGAGAGGGGTGTAGATGGGAAGTGACATTTCGGATACACTTTGATAGTTATGGAAATAAGGAGGTAGACTTATTTATTTTGGTTGCTGTAGCCTAGGCTTTTTTTTTGGCAATGACCACAATTTTGGTAAAAAAGAGAGAAAGAAAGAAAGAAAGAAAGAAAGAAAGAAAGAAAGAAAGAAAGAAAGAAAGAAAGAAAGAAAGAAAGAAAGAAAGAAAGAGAAAGAAAGGGACAGCAAGCAAGCGACACGAATTTCAGCAATGTGTTCATAACACAGCAGTGCTTTTCTTTACCTGAGAGTCCTTGACTCAGTCATGAAACTCAGCTACTGAAAGAGTACAGACACCCTCCAGTCCTTCCCTGTTTCTTACTTATAAGAGAGTTTCCTTGGCCAATTTAATTACTCTTTTTCAAAAAACAAAATAAACAATTTGAATAGCTTTAGCTATTTAGTACATTAAAAGCACCAAGTTAGAAGATCAGAAAAAATGTTTCCTCAGTGTACTTACACCAGGCAGAAGTGATGTTTGACCCACATCTAGATGGCAGTGGATACACAAAAACTATGAAAAGCTGGTACAAGAACAAAAAGCTCAGCAACTTGGGACCAATTAGAATAAGGCTGTGTTCTTTCTGATTCAGAAGTCCCTGATGGTGCCACTGTTTTACAGAGCAGTGATGTGGTTTGATCCTACCACTCACCGGGGTATAATTAGCAAATTTCTCTGAGCATTATGTTAGTTAGCTTTCTGGCACTGTGACAAAATCCCTGAGATAAACAACTTAGAAGGAGAGAATGTTTATTTTGGTTCACAGTTTCAGAGGCTTCAGTCCATACTTCCTTGGCACTGTTGCTTTAGGTCTGTAGCTGTGCAGTACATCACAGTGGGAGCATGTGGGAGAGGAGACGGATTCACTTCCTTGCAGCCAATAAATACAAAGAGACAGGAAAGACTCTTCAAGGCAGGTCTACAGTGACCTGACCTTCTCAACTTGGCCCCATTTCCTAAAAGTTTCACCACCTTCAGGTAGCATCACAGCCCAGGGACCAGGCCTTCAACACATGAGCCTTTGGGGGCATTTAAGGTGAAAACCATAATGAGCATTAACTCCAAACTCCTTAACAGAGCTCTTCCTGTTCAGGCACCTGCTTATCCCACAGCTTCTTCCTGCCCACCATAGTTGTCCACTATGCTCCAGCCCTGAGCCTTTCATGAGGTCCCTTTCAGATGGGTTATGTACATCTCTGACCTTTGGGCCTTCTGGTTTCTTGTTCCTGAAATCTTTTTGATAATTCCTAGTTGTACTTGGATTGTCACTTCATATGTCACTAGCATTCAGAAGCCTTCTATGATCCTGCTAGTGAATAGGAAGAGCGGGGTCTGGGGATTTAGCTCAGTGGTTCCACCACCTGCCTCTCAAGCTCAAGGTCCCCAGTTTGATCCTTGGTACCGAAAAAAAAAAAAAAAAAGGAAGGGGTGGTGGGGAGGGTTGAAGGGAAAAAATAAGAACCAGGACATATCATGTACAGGTACAAATTCCCAATAATGAATGTTATATTGTGTACCTAAAATGTACCAATAAATTTAATGAATTTTTTAAAAAAGAAAAGCACCATGCTAGAGCTTACTGTTGCTACAATTTCCTGCCTTTAATCCATTACGCATGATGTAATTTCTTGCTTAATGGTCTTGAGAAGATATTGATCAGCTATGGCCCAAAGAGCAAATCTAGCACCTATTATTTCTGAAAATAAAGTTTCAGTGGAACATAGCTATGTCCATTTCTATGACTCCTTTTACACCATCCTGGCAGAGTTCAGTATTTGAGATTGAGACTTTATGTCCCACAAGACCAAAAATGTTTACCATCTAAGATTTTCTAGGATAAGTTTACTGATTCTGAGTCTTAAGAACAAACAATGTGGGTACAATGTTCACCACCAAATTTCATAGTGTTTGTACCATATAGATATTTCATGTATTTTGAAGAAATCAATTAAAGATAAATTCAATAGATTAATTTTAAAAACTGGTTAATATAATACTAAGATTATTATTTCGCATCTGTAATATGCTAAACAACATTGTAGGTACTATTGGGTATGCTTATGTAATCCTCACAGCAACCTATGATAAAAGTTTTACTATGTCCAGTTTACAATTGAGACACTGATGGGTAGAATGAATAAATGATTTTCTGAAACACTGTAAAGCAAGAAAAATGGCTTACCTGGAGTTTGAACTCAGATTTCCCTCTTAGTAAGACATAGAGACTATGTAATATACTGTGACTATGAAGAGCAGCACTTGACATTAGAATACAAGATTTAAGACTATTTGTAAATTACACTTTACCTAATTACGGCATAGGTTTTCAATGGTATTTTGCCTTTTGTTCTTTATATAAAGGTAAGAAAGTGGTTCTAGAAATAGCCATATTAAAAGCAACACAGAGTATTATATCTTACTTTTTGTGTTGGACTAAGGAAATCGTCTGTTTTTGCAATTGGCACGAACTATGCCTACTTCTGGGAGTTTTCCAGATGGAATATTCATGATGTCAAAATGTAGTTCTGCAATCAGCATTTTGTTTACTTCCTAAGGATTTTCTACTGGTGCTCTTTCCCTTGTTATTGGCCCCAACAATGCAGGAGCATAGTGATGCAGCCCATTAGTTTCTATTTCACACTGGCCAAAGCTGGCATATTTTCCATTTTATAAATGACAACATCAAACACTACATAAAGAAATGCAGAAATCTAGACTCTAATTATAGTGTAGGATTTTGAGTATTTGTTGTTGTCTTCAGTTACAACATCAGTATGTCATCAGGGAATCATTGAAAGTGTAATTAATTAAAAAATAAAAATATGCCTACTTGGTGAAAATATCTTTGTCCAGGCAATATAGAAATTGGCTCTGTAGTCTTGTTTCAAATCTGTTCAATTTCTGTTAAACCAGATAGAATAGCATACTACTTTCTTCTCACTGTTACAAGAATTAACTTTATTGAATAGATGAGTAGAGCTCATCCCTAATAAGATAGTTAAGATTGATTGTTCGTTCTGACCCCATTTGGGGATATTGTGTTATCAAGGATCCAAGGTTCTAAAATTCATCCCTAACTTTGTTACCATTAGTTACTAACCCAAAAATACTAAGAAAGAGAAATAAAAATAATATGTTCTAGTCATAGTAAATTCTATGTTTTGTCTTAAAATTATATTACCACTGATAAAAGTTATCAGCAAATTTGTTAATTATCCTTTGTCTATCTTAGCTGGCAAGTTAAGAGCATTTCATGTAATGGTGTCTTAATCATAATTTTAACTCTTAATAGGAGCTGATATACTTGAATTTCACCATTTGTGTCAAATACTATGGCTTTATATTTGCTAGCAAGAGATTATCCTTAATCACAATTTTTTTCATAAACTGATTTTGAAGATAAAACTTTAGCAATTAAATTGTTAATATATTTTCCAGTGGAGAATATGGAAACTACTGTCATCAGACACCTAGCTACTAGCATTTTGCTTCGTGTTACTTAGGGGCGAATCATGAGCCTTCTGAGTTTAGAAAAGGAGACAAAATTGGAGGTACAAAATTACTTCCAAGCAGTAATATAGAAGGTTCTGATTATGTACTTTGTTGGCTTCTTTCTAGCTATGATATATATGTGGCAAACTAACCTGTAAATGGAGAATCTAACCCTTTTTGTGTGGATGGTAGGTTAATTTGCTATAACTTGATTGATGGTTTAAATTCCACTGTTAAGTGTTTAAGGGAAAAATATTCAGGTACTTGTCACTGTGGTACTAGAAATACATCTATTTTCCTAGCAAGGTAAATCTTAACTCTTGAAATAAAAACTGATGCAGTTTCTTGACCTGAGTGGGCTGAAATGCCAGTTCAGTACAGGACATTCTTAACAGAAAACCAGTCTGTTGAGAATATCACTGAAACATTACTTTTAAATATCTAAATGATGTTGGCTGGCAACTAATGAGGACAAGAAGTTACAATGTAAAGCTCACAGATATGCACAGATTTATGGATATATTTGAACTTGCTTAAGTCCTCAGAATGCAACTCAAATTTGATCAGCGAGCAAGTAGTTGAAAGCCTATGCTTCTGTAAACATGTTCTATTTATTTTCACTGTGGTGAAGGGCAGAAGAGAAGGATGTAGGCTGCACCCTGGGAAATCTTTGTTATCATTCCTAGAAAGCAAAGTATTCTACTTACTTGGTGCTTGGTGCAGCTCCAGTGTTTTGAAAACTATTCAGAGAAATTGAACTTGAGTACTTAATTCTCAAAATATCACAGTTAGTGAGTGTTCTGTTCTGATTGTACCACGCTAAACTCGGGGACATGGCCTCAATTTTATCTTTACCCTTCTTCTTTTGAGTTACATAATACAAATAGAATTTTCCCACAGATATCCATACTGAATCATAACTTGAATTTTTAACTATCTTACTGAATTTTAATCAAAGGATGACTGTGTTTTTAAAACTATTTTAATTTTTATCACTCTGATCAATATTTGTTTTCTAAGCTTTACAAAATTTCTGAATAAAAGATTAAATGAATCATGCTGCCTCATTCTATGGGTGGGTTCCAGTTATTATTTGCATACTACCCAAAAATGTAATGGCTTCAGCAACAACCATTTTATTATGACTCACAATTTTCTGGGCTGGGAATTCATGCCAAGTGTACCTTGGCAGTTCTTCAGTTGACCTTCATCTGAGGTCAGTGGGTAGATTTCAGGCAACGGCTGCTGGGTCTTTGCTCATGAGCCTGGTACATTCGTGGGAGGAGCTGAAAAGATGAGCTTATACAGGTTCCTCTCTCTTTTCATATCATTTCCATGTCGTACCACATCATCTCTCTAGTAGGGTTTCTAGTTGGATTTCTTAAATGACAGCTCAGAATTCCCACAGGAAGCCTTCAAAGAAGCCCAGGTGGGAGCTTGAAGATTCTAGAGATTAAGCTCTAGAAGTGCCAGAACACCACGGAGACCCCACTTGAAACCAAGGAAAAGAGACATTGGTATTGCCTCTCTAGATGGAAGATAAGTCTAAGAATTCACGGTCATCTTTAATATGCCATGGTTGGGTCAACCAACTTAGTTTCCTTTGAGGTTGAGCACTCAAAAAAGAAACAACAGTTAAAAAAAAAGAAGAAGAGGAAGAGGACGGGGAAGGGGAACAAAAAGAGGAAGAAGAAAGGGAAGAGAATAAAGAAGAGGAAGAAGGAGGAGGAGGAGAAGGAGAAAAAGAAGGAGAAGAAGACCCAACATGCTAGTGGGTGAATACCAAGACATATCTCCTATAAAACTAATGTGTACTCCATCCTTTCTTTACTCCATACACCAAATTAAATTATACTGTTTTACCTCTCATTTTTAGCCTTGGTCATCCCTTGACTAGCTCCCTAAGTGGTATTCCTATTTGTTGTTTGTTATTTTTTTCTGAATACTTTACTCTAAAGCCAAAAGTAAACTAAAGCACATGTATGATGTGTCACTTGTCATTCATGCTCTTGATGATCTATAAAGCAACGTCCTAATACCTAATCCTGGTACTCAAGGCCCTCCATCCTTTGTTACCAGTTTTCTTTTTAAATATAGCACCCACCATTTCCTTTCCAACTCTCTCTCCATTCCTGTCCATCTTCCATGTTCTAGTATGCTTTGGCCACACAATTTCCTAATCACAGAATGCCTGCTAGTGACTACATACTAGCAACTCTTCTCCTTGAGTGCCCCCCACCCCATCTGCCTACTAAAAATGAATGTACCAATAATCTTTCAAGATTCCATTCAAATGTTACCTGCTGAGCACTGCCACTGCAGAAGCATATCACTCTTTTATAGATACTCATTTATTATGTGTCAGAGAAACACCAGAGCACCATGGTTAAGAGCACAGAGGTCAGAAGCCCCGACTGAGCCAGGCTGTACCAGAAGGAACCCCAGTTTCACTGCTTACTAATTGTATTGGGTTGATTAGCATCCTCTCAGAATTTGTGTTCTTCTGGAACCTCAAAAGGAAACATTATGTGGAAGTAAGGGCATTGCAGATGAAATTAATTAAATTAAAATTAGGCCATACTGAACTGGGGTGGGCTCCTAATCCAAAATGATGGTGTCCTTATAAGAAAAGAAGATGCAGAGACAGACAAGCACAAGGGGAGATGATGTGAAGAGACACATGGAGAATACTATATGACAGTGGAGGTAGAGATTGGAGCAAGGTTTGTATAAGCCAAGAAATGCCAAGGATTGTGGGAACACAAAAATCTAGGAGAAAGACACAGAATAAATTCTCCTCTCTTTCACAGAAGCCTCTGGCATCTTGGTTTTGGATTTCTAGCCTCCAGAAATGTGAGAGAATACATCTTGCTGTTTTAAGCCACCAAATTTGTGGTAATTTGTTATGGAAAACTTACAAAATTTATATACTAGCTGGATGACTATGAACAAATTATTTATCCTCACTGTGCCTCACTTTTCTCATCTGTGAAATTGTCATAGCAAGGGCATTTCATAGAGTTTTTGTGTGCTTTTGTGTGAATCAAGATGCAATAATGATCTCAAGTACCATCTGTGTACAATAAATGCTTCTGTCAATAAGCTGTCACTCAGATTTGTGTACGTCCTCTACTAGGGAAGAGATAAGATCCTGTCTCTTTGTTTTTTATGGGTTTTTTGGTTGTTTTGTTTTGTTTTGAGAAGCAGTGTGACATAGCCAAGAAAAACAAAAACCATGAGTTCAAGTTCCAGATATGCTATTTAAGAACCACTGTAATTCTGAGAAAATTGCTTAACCTTGGGCCTCAATCTCCTTATCTGTAGTATATTCAAGTAATGCATACTATATCAGGCTCTTTTGAAAATTAAAGTGAATATGTGCCAGACACAGAGCAGGTACTCAGATAATGAGAAATGTATTCTTTTTCTTACTTATTGCTCAAAAACTTGAGTGTATAAATCAGTCCCCTGGTACTTATTTAAACAAACTTTTGTGGAAATTAATTCTTTATGATTCCCAAGGTATTTTTGTAACTTTGAATTTTGTGTCCTTTGACTTAGATTCCAAAGGTTACCCCTCTCTTGGATTAGAATGCTGAATAGAAGCACATGGTCTTTCAAAAATGTATGTTTCATTATTTTATGAACTGTCTATCAATCATACCTTCTGCTGTGCTTTGTGAAGGAGAAAATGATTTTAATATTCCTTACAAGCTTTTCATGACTGAATTTTGATCCCAAGTTGGTTTTTTCTCATAACTTTGTCAGCAGCTTTGCTTAGAATATTGTATTTTGTTCCTGTTTTGCTGTCACTTTTGAGACAACCAGTCAGCCTAAGAATGGTTGACCATGGTGTGTGTCACTCATATATGCAATAAGAAAGTCGTTGTAGCACAGACCTAGAAGAAGAAGTTAATTAATAGAAGTGGGCTATAAAAAATAGCTCAGGAAAAATGCCATGAAGAAATGCGATGTCCCATTGCACACTGCTGCTATGCTTGTTACCAAGCCTGGGGTTGACAGTGGTATCACTGAGGCCATCTTGCTTCTTGGCAGCAGCTGGTTAGTGTCATGGCTACACTTGGGGCCCGCCAAAAGACATCATTAAGAGTTTTGTGGTTTTATCAGCTTTTGAATTTGTTCCTTGGGGCCATTTGTGTCATTACTACCAGTCTGTGGATGTGGAGATTTTTAACTATGGGGAAAATCATTGTGTGGCTTTAAAACATTTTCTTAGGAGAAGAAGATTTCAAGAGAACCATGTGGTTTTATAAGACAACTTTTTAAGTCATTATGAGAGAAAAGAAAAAAAGTCTTTCAACAGTTGGATGTATATATATAAAAAGGGATGTATTTAAGTAAATAGTTTTAAATATTGTGGAAAATGCTTCAAGAAGATTGTGGCAAGCCTTTGATGTTACACTAAAAATAATTTAGTTGCAGACCAATTTCATTAGAAAGAAAATGTTCCAAATGAGCCTTTTTTCACAATTTCAACTTTGTCTCTGTCAAGACATGTGACTCAATAAATTGCTAATAATGGCAGGAGAGCACACCATTATAGACAAAATGCTAATTTAGTGCATTTTATTTTTATAGAAATATAAAATCATATTTTAGATGAACTTTTCAATAGAAACTACAAAAATATGATGTTCTATTCTTATTATTTTCAGAAAAATGAGAGGAATACTACCCCAACAATTGAAATAAAAGGACAAATGGCAGGAGAAAATTTACAAATTGACCAAAGTAGTACTAAAGACATATGAATTAAAATAGTAACCTATTTTTCAAATTGTACAGTGGCAAAGATTATAAAGAGTTTTTTAAAACCTCAATGATGAGTGTACAATAAAGGAAATCTCCTAGAATAAGTCAAATTGGTATAATTTTTTGCAAAACATTTTAACAGCTTATTCGTATCCCTTGGCTTAGCAGTTATATTTTTCAAAGCCAACCGTAAGAAATGATAAGAAATATATTCAGTATTAAGTATAGTGTTGTGGAGATTGGGTCTGAGGCACCAGTTTTGGGGACTGAAGTGGGGTCATACAGCCAAGAGTGCAGATTTGTCTTGAGAAGAGACCTGGGTAAAATCAATTACAGAGCAATGCACCACATCCTGCATTGATGTAGGAAGGAAGCTGAAGAACTGGATACCTGCCTCAATCATTTGCTGGGTCTTTAATGAGACACTTCCAACACAATGTGGGAGGCATCATGTGCAGTGGTGATGCTACAGAGTGTGACAGAGGTCCAAAGAAACCAGAGGTGTGGAAAGAGGAATGAAGTTGTGGAACACGGATGAGGACCAGTGGAGGGGCTGGTGAGGAGTAAGGAGAAGGAAGGTGGGCTTCTTAATTTGGAAAAGACTACCTTTCTCAACAAGGGCTGCAAAGCTCTCCACGGATCCCTTACTTCAGAATGCAGTGATTTTAAGGAGAGAGACGGAGAGTGGGAACTTTAGCAATGTATTTATTGAAGACTGAGCTAGAGAATTTAATTGTATTACTGTTACAATGACTCATTTTCACTGCTACCTTCCCAGGCTGGCATGTCCTGACAAATGTAAACATATTGAAATGTATGAAGAATAATGACTATAAAACACTTAAGTGTTTCTCTATCTAGCACTAATATAGTGAGGTTTTGTGATTTATATTTTATGATTTATTTAGAAAATGATCAAGTTTTTTTAAACCTTCAGGTATAACTATAGAAAATTAATCTTCTTTAGTCTCTGAAGATTTTATTATTTTCACATTGGAACTTATGAGAGAAAGTTTATTTACTATGAAATAGAGAAGATCCATAGATACATTTCATTCAGGAATGAAACAAGCTTGGATGAAATATTAAATACTATAAATATAATTTAATATATCTCACCCATTTTGAACATTATGTATTTGTAAAATTATCATTGTGAAATAAGTGACAATTTAGATTGGATCAGTAAATAAAGTACAAGAATTCATTCATTCACTCCTTATTAAGTAAGCAATTGTCAAGGATGTGGTATATGTCAGGCAGTAGTCAAAGAACCATTGTTTCATTATAAAACGAGCCGACAAGATTCTAGGGTATATGTTCTCCTGGAGGCTAAGAGACAGTAGTCTGAACATTTCTCAGAGGGTAAGTAGCTCTTCAGAAGTTTTAGAGGAACGTGATGTGATAGAGACTTGCCAGTGATGACTGTAGTTCGTGGTTGTGAAGAGAGCCCTTTGGAGGAGGATCCTGCCTCCCTGTGCATGTTTACAGCAGGGTGGGATGGACCTCCTCAGGAGAGAGGGAGTGACTAGGTGGGATAGGAGTGTAAGGGTGATCAGAGATGTGCATGAGCCGGGGACAGATTAGTACTGGCCAGGGAAGAGGTGGTTGTACTTAGTTTTGATTGTTGGCCAGGCATTGGAGTGGATGGACAGAGAAGTGTGATGTGATCTGTGATCTAATGTATTTTTTTAAACTGCTCTGGTTTCTGTGTGGAAAGGGTTCTGAGGTAGCAAAAGAGGAAGCAGAGAGAATGTTAGAAAGCTGTTGAAATAGCCACGTGAGAAGTGGAGATGCCTTGGATGAGAGTAGTGCAACTGGAGGTTCAGAGCAAGAGGAGGTGAGTTAGAGTCTCCTGTTGGCGTCAACGTGGCAAGATGTACAAACAGATGATTTTACTCAACAGCTTAATAATTTGATGCCATTTTGTATAACAAGTCATTTTCTATGATGGAGTTATAACTTTGAATAAGAATGATATGGTGGAGAGCCGCAGTGACCACCTGGCTGCCCTGGACAGGGAAGGGGTGGGGTGACCGCCTTCACCCACCAATGCGCCCCTAGGAACTGGTGGGCAGGAACTTGGCTGTGTTGTCCTGCCACAGAGAATAAACCTATCTATTGCAAGCCTCCCCTAGGTTGCTGCCCTTGGTAGCTTTCCAAAGATGTCTTATTTCAAAACTTCATAAAGAACAAGAGCCACATGAACATTTTTGAGGGAGATTGACCTGGCCTAAGTTTGAGGGAAAGGATAAGATAATGTGTGACCAACCTGTAAGTAACACCAAGAAGCTCAAATGGCAAAAGGTGCTGTATAAGTGACAGCCCTTCCCTGATAACTATGTAGACCATTGGTTCCTGGAAGAGCTCCAGAAAAACATTTACGCCTGGAAATACCAGTACTGGGCTGTGGTATTTGAGTCTAGTGTGGTGATACAACAGCTGTGTAGCGTCTGTGTTTTTGTGGTTATCTGGTAGTATATGGCTGAGGGTCTTTTGGCCCCTCATTGACTTTTAGGGACTGTTCTGGCATCTTCATTGATTGGATATGTCCTATTGGATCTCACTGATGGAGGCGAAGGGCAAAGAAGAGTGTCTGGACCCACTGGGCTGACCTGAAGAGTGGACTTGTCTTCATTACTTTCACTTACAGTCTTTCATCAGTGCTGAAGACCCTGACCGAGTCTGTCAGGACAGACACCATCTATGCCATGTCAGTCTTCATGCTGTTAGACCACCTCTTCTCTGACTATGGTGTCAATGTTGCCATCGTAGACAGTACACTGTCCTTGAACTTGGCCATTTTTGCTTCTGTCTGCCTGGCTTCACGTCTTCCTCAGTCTCTGCATGCCTTCATTATGGAGATGTTTTCCATCCAGATTTTTGCCTTGTGGCCCATGTTACAGAAGAAACTGAAGGCATGTACTTCCCCACAGCTATATGGGGGTTACACTGCTTTTTGTGTTTTCAGCCTTTGGAGGCCTACTATCCATCAGCACTGTGGGAGCTATACTCTACCCTTCTGCTGGTTTTTATCTCATGTATCTGCTTTTTAAGGAAAACATTCATGGGCCTTGGGATGAAACTGAAATCAAAGAAGACTTGTCCAGGTTCCTCAGCTAATTTAGGAACTTCCACAATACTAGGGCAGGCTGATAGACCAGCATCCTGCCAGTATAAAATGTGAAGGTAGAGTTCCATTCTGGAAGCAGCAGGCTGATGTGGATGGGGGAATGGAGATCAGAAGAAAAACAAGTTAACAAAAGGCTTGTGTGGTGAAGATGCTTGTCCTTTTTGCTATTTTGAGGATGGAAAAGCTTTCTGGTTCCCTCTTAAATTACTGTCCCCAGTCATTTATTATTTGCAGCAACAAATGAAGTGATATGGTTTCTACATATTAGAAAAATAACACCACAAAAAAAAGAATGATATGGTGGAGAGTGAGAGAACTGTTTCATGGAGTATTAGAATGAAAAGAAAACTTATAGGTTATGTTCTAACACTCCCTTTATTTTATGAGGAAATTGAGACCCAGAACATTGAATAGAACTTGTTCAGTATCGTGTAGTAATTAATGAGAGTCAAAGCTAGAGCTATGGTTCGTGTTTCTTGGTCCAAGTATATAAACATGTTTACACATACACAGAAGTGCGTACAAACATGTGATCATACAGCACTAGGTGATAATTATTTGCTTTCCGAAATGACTTGAAAGAGTAATGCTGAAAAATAAACTCTTCTGGAGCATTTTTGAAGGTTACTTTGAGTTATAAAAAATCCAGTTAATATTCTTTTTCCAAGAAGTTCCTTTAAGGTGAAATGCATTACCATCTGAAAGGAAAAAAAAATATTTCTGAATAAAACATGTTAGCATTAGGGCTTTGAATTCTATTCTGTTTTTTTCTTAGGGACAAGATATTTTTCCTCAATAAATATTAATATTTTCTATTGTCCTTTCATTTGTGCTTGATCATAAACTGAAGTAAGTACATATAAAATCAGATTTGGAAAATACTATAGACTCTTGTATCAGGCATAAAGACCAAGAAAGACATATTTAATATTTTATGCTATCATGTCAATTAAGATCAATTTTGAGTAATTTTATTTGTGGTTCTTGGAATATCTGCAAAACATTTCAGGCCACTGAACATTATGCTGGAGTGTTCATGTGGCTAGAGTGTTCTTCATTATGGCCCCTAAATGAATGAACTGTATGATATGGATATCTTCAGTTCTGTCCCATTATGCAGCTCCAGAGTGCTGTTCCCACTGAACTCTGCTATCCACAGGAAGTATGTTCCTGGCTCTCCCTGGAGTTGTACAAAGTATAGCCTGGGATACTGTCTTTTCTTATGTAAAGGATTCTAAAACTTTAAAATTGCCTTTTCTTGACCCTAATAAAGTATAATAAACTAAGAATATTTGAAAAGGATTTGGTGACCTTTGGAACACAGTGTTGAGGTAAGACAGCAGGGAAAGATGAACACATCAGTGAACAGAAAAGGATTAGACCATCAATCAAGTTGAGGAGAGAAAAGATAATGACTCTTAAAGCACTTAAATCACATCTCTTGAAAAGTAGATGTGCTGAAATATAATCCCCTTAGCACCAAGGGTTTACTGTTCTAGTCTCCTGCTTAAATCAGTAGGATTTCTTTCTTTGACTGATGTGCATATAAACTGTATTCTTAGTTAGGAAAAAAGTTTAAAACAGAATCTATACTTTAAGCAATCTAATTTTTGTTGTTATAATGATTTACTTCATAACTTTTCTACTTATATTCAACAAATTCTATTTTTTAAATGTAGGTATGCAATGTTTGTCTATATCTGAAATTCCAGAGACAAATCATACCAAACAAAAGGATTTTGATATGATTTCCTGTTATGTACCCAATAAAAGTAACACTAATATGCTATCAACTGATAATCAAATAGTACTTCTATGGAAGGCACTGTTCTAAGTACTTTAAATTATATTAACTCATTAGTTTTTAACCAATCCTATGATGAAGGTTATATTATTGCCCTCATTATAAACGTGAGTGAGGAATTAAGATATCAATAATTTAAAAGTGGAACCATTCTTTTTTTTTTTGTACCAGCGATTGAACTCAGGACCTTGCACTTGTGAGGCATGTGCTGTGCCACTGAGCTAAATCCCGGGCCAAATATGGAATCATTCTAAAGGGAAATGAAGGCAAATCAGCCATTAGAGTGAATATGTTCAGAACTCAAGTAGTTTGCATAATACACAGGAAGTAGGTAATTAAAAACATGTAAGAATTAGAGGGCAGCTTATCTCATAGAAGGAGTAACAGGATGACTCAGGTCAAATACAATGAGACCAGATATATAAGAAAAATGATTTTGTCTCCAAATGACTTTGCAATTCTGACCTTGAGTTGAGGGACCATCTTCAGCATATAATCTTCATCACTGATTCTGATTAATAACAATTGTGCTTATTCAAGGAATCAAGAAATACATATTGAGATTATTCTAAATTCATAAATCCTTAAATTTATGGAGTAAGGAGTGAAGAAAATTGATAAAAGGGAAAATTTTTTTTTAGAACTCAGACATTTTAATTCTCAGAATACTTAACTGTTTGCTTGAAGATTCCTGAAAAGTGCACACATGGGCGATATTAAAACATCATTATTAAAGTTAATTGGTATTCCAAAATAAAGAGCTGTATTAATCATGTCAATATCTTTTATGAAAGGTCTGTTGTAATAAAAATTACATAAACAAGTCTTTTAAATGTGGATGATGTCACCCCATTTCCAGAGGTTCCCCTGGGATTACAGTTGGGCTCACTGCTTTTTCAAGCTTGCAACTCTTGGCGTTGTGAGATCCTGGCATACTGAAGACCCTCACAATTACATCTGTTGACAACTCCTTTGCTATTTTAACCACCTGTAATGTTATGCTGGGCAATATGGACTTTCAAAGATACATGTTTTCTATGATAAGGACTCCCTTACTAGAGAACTGTCCATGATCTGCTCGGGAGCACTGATACAGAAGCAGAGAGGATGTGTGTAGCAGCTGGCTTTGCTGCTTGCTGCGTGGCACACTGTGCTCCTGACAAAGTACTGTAGGAAGCAAGCAACACATAACTGTGGCATTGTTCTTCCAACTGCAACTTTTTCTTTTGTATTTGTATGAAATATTAGGCATTTGCTCACTCTGATTTGGCTGAAAATCCTAGATAGTCCACTTATTGCCTAATCTTGAGAAATCTTATTTTTTGTCATATCCTCACTTTCTTATTTGCAAATAAGGAGAATAGAATTGTGATAAGACTTAAAGAGTTATTAGTCAATTAATTAATACTTACGTCTGAAACATGTTAAAACTTTGCTAAATGTTAACTGTCATTTAAAGTAGAAAAAATGCCAGTTCACTTATAATTGAATTTAAATGAAATAGTGATTGTAGACTTTAAGAGCACTATGCAAACATCAGTTACTCTCAAATAGTATACCTATGCAATGTCAATATCAGCATATTACTTAAAATTTGATATTAATAAATTCTGTGACTTAGCAAGTCCAGCTATTCGACAACACTAACATTGTAAGCCTGATGCTTGCCATATTCCAACTTCTTTCACCTACAAACATAAATTTATGTATTGTTCCAAGATTGAAGGATTCGGTAATGCTGTGTTCTCATTGGAAAGGAGACTTAAACTACCTACAAGTGACTAGAAATTTGTTATACTTAAACTTTGGCAAACACAAATATCAACAGCTTAATATTTAAAAACACAAAGAAACAAAACCTAGTTGAAGGTTTGCTGGTGAATTTCTGGAACCCTGTGATCACTTCCAGTTCTTTGTCTTTCATACTGATGACATTCCTGCCCTATTTTCTCTTTCCCTTAAAATTTCCATCTCTTAAGGAAATTACATCATGGAAGAGGCTATGGGAATCAGAAATGCTTGCCCCAGAAAATCTGGTTCTACTTCAAATCTTTGTAGTAAAGCTTGACACACTGAAGCAGTGCTGAGAAAGCAGATATCAGGGCCAAAGTCTAGAGCAAAAAAGTAGAAACAGTTGCCTTGGGCACTGTGGAGTTAGAATGGGTGTCTGTCTCAATGCTACTGAATGAAATAATTGGTTTTTCCTGAGGCAAGTATGATTTCACTCCCCAGAACTCCTAAGGGTGCACAAGTCTTAACTTGCTAGGAAGGGTTTTTTTAATATAAAGTACAATAGGTGAAAATAAAATAGAATGTTCCTTTTGGTAGAGTTAGATTCTTTGTATTTAAACACTTTTTTGGAAAATGAAGCAAGGTGATATTGTTAGGAGATATGATTGCCCACTGAAATAATGTCTATATAGAGTTAGCATTATTTTATTCATAGCCATGTGCATGTGTGTGCACAGATGCGCGCACACACCCGTATGAGCTCACAAATAAATGTAGAGTAAAAGAAAACTAGAAAGCAGTGGATCAAGAATTGCTCCGTAGTTACATAAAGACTGATTTATTTCTGCCTAACTGTATCATTACAGTGTTTTCCACACTATGGCCAGAGAGAGTGAATCTGAATTTAGAAAGATAAAATGAAAACAGTGGATTTCAGTGCACAATTATCTTTCAGCTGAATTTGGTAATAACAAGCAAAAAACAAAACAAAAAAAAGGCTATCACATTTGGCTTCAATTCTCATGGAATCTGCAACTATGCTACTATCTCTAGGATAACTATAAATTTATGTTCCTCAAAAATAAAATTTCAAGTATTTTTCACACTATTATCCAATATCTATTAAGTTACTCACATACTCTGGAAGTTTGTGTTACAAAGTTATAAAAATATTTCTAATTAGTTCCATATTTCTGCAGCTTTTCACTTAGAAGAAAAATTACCTAAAAATAAGATCCCTTTTAAATTGAATCAATGTTTTTTGCCAGATATTAAGATCTGACCGTCTGTAGACTGCACCCAACTGGTGACACACCATTCTGCAGCCTAAGCTGTACTCTCAGAAGTAAACTTCAACCCATGTTGGCCTGTCCTAACCTTTCAGGGACATCTGATAACAGTATTCACACTTCTCATGTAGTCACACTGTAACTCCCTAATGTGGCTCAGCACTGGACTTAGTTGCTGTTGCTTGGAGCATTGAATTCTCAATTAGCAAACATTCCATTCCTCTGCTGGAAATTCAGAAGGGTTCCCATTTAAAATTCATCACCAGAAGGAAGTAATATGGAAGAGTGAATTTCTCAAGCTCTTGCAATTATTCAGATCGGGTCGGATCTGTTCTCAATATGCAGAGATTATGGGTTTAAACTCCCACACTGCAGCTGAGATAATGACACCAACTCAAAGCATAAATGTGGACGATCTAAATTTAGTCAGGTGGCAGTGGATTCTCCTGGAGAAATGCTGCCTGTCTTCCTGCTAGGAAGGATGGGGAAACATAGTCACACATTTGAGCAAACTGGTTTAGCTCTTGTTAAAAGTGTGTAATGTACAATCTGCATGAAGCAGCACTTGTTTCTGATAACATAGCGGGCTCTTCTTCCAGTGCTGATTTTTGGGTAGAAATAATTGTATTACATATTGACTAAATACCAAATAAGAAAGAAATACCTTTTAATTTTAAAGGCATTTTACACACATTAAGGGGGGGGAAATATATATATATATATATATATATATATATAGGTCCTGCCATTGAAGGATTTGATTTTGTTCTGATGGGCAAATGATGATGATAAATGTAAGATCAGGTAGGACTTGGGTTCTAAATCTGCTTCAGCACTGTAGTCCTGACAGGTTTCTTAGTTTGGAAACTTGAGTTCTTCTGTTGTTAGATAAATATCCCCCACTTGACTGTATAGTTCTTATAGCTAAACGAAAACACACAATAAAATGCAGAATGAGGCACCTGGTTAGGTGAAATGTTTGCTTCTGCTTTGAATGCTGGGGTGTGGCTATTTATAAAGATTCCTGCTCTTGTATGAATTGTGTGACTTTTCCAATGACAATTGCTTCATGATACTTAAAATTTGTCAGGATATAACTAGCTTCTCAGTCTTTGTCTTCACCTTTCTGAAAACATCTTCCTTCATTTTGCCTATAATTTCCTGTCCTTACTCCATCCTGATAGAAAAATTCGGAAGTGACCCACCAGAGACACTGTCACTTATTGATGTTCTAGGTCATTAGATGCTAAAATACTTTTGATAGATGAAACACATAAAGGATCAGGGGATATGTAGTATCACTGAGAGGCCCCCATGCCTGGCTAATAGAGGTGGCCAGGGAAACAGCCATACACGAGCCAGACCTCTCTCCATACAGCCCCAGCTGCCTGGCTAACCATTGCACAGCACGTTAGCAGCAAGTGGAGAGAAAAAAGTTCATTCATAAAACAGGAGCATGGAGCTTCTTGGAAGGCCGGAAATCAAGACTCAGTCTGCCTTTTACTCATTATGTCCAGAAGACACATCGTTTTTTCCCTCTGAATCTCAGCTTTCTTAGCTGCATTAGAAAAATCACAAGACTTGTTTCTTCTGCCTCCCTTATAAGGCAGTTGTGAGAATGAAATAAGATGTATGTGAAAGTAGTTAGCAATCTGTGGTCCTGTTTAATATCTTTAAATGGCTATGATGTCACGTACTGAGGAGCATATGAGGCTCAAAATGGAGCATACAACTCACCTTAATGCTGTGGAATTTGGATTCTCAGTCGTGTGCAAATTATTTGGATGCTGGTTTAAAGTGCAGTTTCAGAGCCTCATCCCACGAGTTTCTCATTTATTTGGTCCATGATGGAACCTGGTATCTGCCTGTTAACACACATACAATTGGTTGTTTGGAAAGAGCTGACCCTTGGCCAAAATACTGCTCTGTCCCCTGTGAGGCCAGATCATTGGGGATGGCTGTGTTTGGGGAACTTAACAAGGAACAATTGAGTGGAAGAGTATATAGTGTAGACTGTAAACTTTGATTCCTGTACTGAAAGTTTATAAAAAATTAACATGAAAAATAATCCTCTCAGCCTATAAATTGGCTTTTGTTTGCCCAAATGAGGCACAATTTTTAAACGTGAATGAAATGAATGGATAAAGAAAGTCAGATAAGCAGATTTACCATCAGAGTATGTACAATCGGTTACAAGGATCATAATTTGCTTTAATACGTTTATAAAATTGATAAGCAAATGACAATTTAAGTTTAAGCCATACAGACAATAATTTAGTGCTTTTGAAATATCACCTTCCCTGGGCAAGATTAGCCCAAAGAATTAACTATCCCAAGTTCATGAAACTCAAGGCTGCCTATTATGACAAAAGAAAAAAGCTTTTCTGAGCTTCCAAAGACATTCAGACTGTTCAGAATTCTAAACATACTGGCATGTTAATTTTTCCAAATTTTTCAATTAAAGGATTGTTTTTCAATTTATACATTTTGTTGAAACTAAGTAAAAGATATTTATTGTCATCTTCTAGTTCTTATCCACTGAATCTTTTATTTAGAATGGTTATAAAATCAATCCAGGATAATAACTACAGCTATGAGTTTTGTTGTATAAATGACATGTTTATGGAGAGTGGAAGTTAACAACAAAATAATGTTATGTTGAACCTCATGAGTGTTAAGAGTCACATACACAACAGACTTCTATGCCCACGTTTATAGAATTTTTTATACCAAAGTCAGATCTGTTCCACTATGTCTCAATGTGAAATGCTCTAGTTCTTGGGCCTTTTTGTTTCATTCACTTTTCAGTTCTAAGTATTGTTCATCTCAAACCACTCATATAAAGGAGCCTCTTCCTACTCTACCACATTTAGTTTCACTTTTACAGAATATAACCAGAAATTTTTTGAAATATTTCTGTCTATATATTTGTTTACTATCTTCTACTTCTAACTAGAATGGAGTTTATGAGAGCAAGGATTTATGTCTGTCTAGGCTGCCATTCTTTCTAGTTTCTCAAGCTATACCTGAGGTACAGAGAGAAAACTAATAAATATTTGTTGGAAACTAGTAAATACTTTCATATATATGTACATATATACATACACACACACACACACACACACACACACACACACATAGAGAGAGAGAGAGAAATAATGGGCAGTATTCCTCAGGGCTCTGCCTTCTGTCCTTTGCTTACCCATGAAATCTGATGGAGGAGGTTTGGAGGAGCTTGAAGGAGTCTTACAGTTCTTATGAATTCCTTAAGTAAATGGCCTCTAGAATTCCTCCTTTCATTACATTGTATTGACTTGGCTAGGTTTCTGCTATGTGATTTATACAGACCAGTTCAAAGTAGTCAGTCAGCTAGTGACAATAATTAAAGATCTGTTATAAAAATGTCAACTAATCAAGAGGAGCCATGATTCGCTGTCTGTTTTTGCATTTTATGACACTAGCTATATTAATCAAATAGACCAATTTCCATACTACTCTGACTAGGTGAGAACCAAATGGAAAATTCAGGACATGGAAACAGACTGTACTATTGAAAGAGTTGACTTTCTTGGGTCAGATGGAACAAGCAATATGCCTGATTTGGGCCCTAGACCCCTGCTTTCAAAAAATGATATTCCTCCCTTATGTTTCAAGCCCTGTCCTTGCCATCTTCCTCTTCCATCTCAAACATACATCACTGAATTCGTATGTTTATATTGATAACGGAAATAAGAGTTTTCTTCTGTAATGTTGTTCAGATGCCAGGGAGAAACCGTTATCTTGGAAAGCCTGTGGGGTTAGAGCAGTATTAGGTCATTAGATTACTGCCTGTCAGTTGACAAGTTGGTCAGTGGCTTAGTGAATGGAGCTTTATGCTAAGTCACAACTGGGCAGGGAGAAGAAAGGTTTGGAAAAGTTGGAAAACCAAGAGATATCTACAGAATTGATGCACAATAGGGTATACAGGTTGCATGCAGAAGGTGTCATAAGGACACCTCTTAAGGAAACTGGAGGAAAGGGAAGAGAGGGGAACAGACCTTTGCTTCTAGCCTCACAGAGGCTTTCAGAACCAGTCTTGCTTGTCTTGGTTGTCCATGTTATGTGCCTTCCCCTTCTAAATTCTTCATCTAGTGATTTTCCCAGGCACTAAATTTCTCCCCACCCCTCAAAAATAAATAAATAAGCAACAAATTAAAAATAGAGTGACTTCTGGCAAATGCTGTCTACAGACTATTTTAGAAAACACACACCATAACATTATCTAAGCAGCATCTCTGGCTCTTTAACGAAGGATATAAATATGTGGTGGAACAACTTCAGGGCTCCCGGTATTGAACATCAGCAGTGACATTTGGAGTCCTTCATTATGCAGTCGCTGGTGCAGTGCAGCCACCCACTCACCTTGGTACCTACACACACACTGCTGTTTCTCATACAGTCCTTGTGTTGCTGCATCTGGATGATGAAGAAGCTAAAAATACCTGTGGAGATGGTAGCGTAAACTGATGTTATCTTATAATCCTTGCAAGCTGCACAATGTGTTAAAAAAGTGATCCTAAAGACTTAGCTTCTCAAATGCCTCAAGTTTATGTGGGACCTAAAGACAGAAGTAGGTCCAAGATCAAAACCAGATCGTGCCTCCAGGTTATTTTTAGGTCATATGCCCTTAGAATCAGAGAAATTTTCCCTCATTTATCTTGCCAATCAGTTCACCCTAGTCCAAATATAAGAATTTTGTTGTGTTGTCAGGCTTCTTTCTCATTGATAAAACTAGAATATTTTAAAAGGCAATTCTAATAAACATAGTTTTTTATTATTTTTCAGGTAATATTGAGATAGAGTAGTAGTGGAAGGATTTTGTTTACTCACCTTCATTTTAAGAATTTAGTCTTCAAATTATCTTTCATCTAATCTTATTTTTTAAAAAAGACTTGTTATATATTTCATTGTGCACAGACATGGTCAGTTTTGAGCAATAACTAAAAATAGTCCTCAAAACTGCAAAAAATTGAGATGTAAACAAATTTTGAAACAACTTGGTTGATCTGATTTACTAAATGATGTAATTATCCTTTATTGAATGGATAGGGCCATGCTGTCTAATATGGTATTGAGCACTTCAAAAGTAACTGGTCTGAGCTGAGATGTGCCACAAGTGTAAAATACACACCAAATTTGTTTTGAAGACTAGAACAAAATAATTTTAAGAAGAATACAGAATATGCTATTCATACATTTTTCTATTGATTGCATACCTAAATAAAGATATTTTGGATATACCCTGGTAACAAACATGTATTATAAAAATTTCCATTTTTAAACTACAGCATAAATAAAAAGTAGTGTCTATTAATGTTGAGTTAGAGAAACTACATTTTCTAGTTACTTTACTGGAAAACAGCTAAAATAGTGCTGCCCAGCAATATCAAATGCAACAGGACATTTCAGTGTTCTTCCCAGGTAACCTCACTGGAAAGTTACCTTGGAAAGGAACAGGCGGTTTTATTGTCTGTACTAATTCAATCCTGGGTCCTCTTTGTAATCTCAACCAAAATCAATTAGTGGTATCTTGAGGGAGTTAATGGATCTTAAGTTACTGGAAAGAAGGGGTTCCAATAAATTAACATGGGCAGTAGAAGCATTTCAGTGCCCTTTTACATTTGTCTGTGTCCCTTTCTAGCCTAACCGTTTCTCTTAGAAGCCTTGTGATCTCAGGTGGCTGGGACTCCTGGTCCTACATTTTAGATACATTAATTCAAGGATGATGTTTTAAGCCCTTAGACACAGAAGTGATCATCATCTCTGGGTTTCTTTCAGAGATTTGTTTTTCCATAAAAGCTAACTATCTGTCACCTGAACATCCTAAAATATGAAATGATATATGTGATTCTGTTCAGACTAATCTTTTGACATGAGAAATAAAACTGCAAATTTACACAAATATATTTTTCAAAAAAATTTCAGGAGATATATACATTTGATCTCTTTGCCCTTTCTGACCTGAATTTGTAAAATTTGATCCCAGCACTTAATCCCAAATATGCTGGTAGCAACCTCTCATACATACCAAGGGGCTTCTGTCATCTGGTGGTGTACCTGGAGTTCATGGCCATCAAGATGCCCAACAGGATCAACTCACCCCATCTAGATCCCAGCTTCCAGATCTTTCTACTGGAAAAACTTGAAAGATGGAATGGACCATAATTACTTAATACTGATATCAGTTCAGCTAATGGCTCTTTCTGTTGCTTCCCAGGAAGCTTGTTTGTTTGCTTTGTCTTTTTGTTCCAACATTACTTAACTTATATATTTCCCTTCATTTATTCTAATGAGCAATAATATTTTTTAAACTATGGAAATAAGAAATAATTCACTAATAAGAAATAAGAAAATGTTCCACTAATTATATAAATAAGTACCTAATGAAATTTGTAGCACAATTTCATTGTCTTTTAAAATTTATTTTGTAAAGTTTTTTCCAGTTAATATATGGGAAGGGCTCATCATGCATCTAATGAATGTTCATATAAACCCAAGCATATACAAAGGCATTGATTCCCTTTTGAATGTTATTTCATCTGCTTTACTTAACCTTTAGGCAAATTATTTGTAGTTTGACTGTTTGCCTTTTAAAATATAAATTGGTATTCATTATCTATAAACTATTTTTCTCATTATTTTATGCATATTTTTTGAGTTTCTGCAATGTGCCATACCCTATGTGAATTATTTTGTTTCATGCACAAAATTATTTTAAAATATTCTATGAAACTTTCTTTCTGCACAATTACCTTCAGACTACATGTGTAAGGTATATGAATTTTGTGTTTAGACTGGGTTCCATACCCAAGTATCTCATTGTGCATATTCAAGTGTTCCAAAATAATTTTTAAAAAGCCCGAAACCAAAAATCTGAAATACTTCTGGTCCCAAGCATTTTGGATAAGGGAATTTCAACTTGGAATGTGATGTTAATGTCAGGATCTACTAGAAAATCTTACGGTAAATAATACCTTGATTGATTGAATAAACATCTTCCTAAACATGCAAAGTAAAATGGAGTTGAGAATTATTTTCTGTATATGATGCTTCCCTAAATGGTTGACTTATTAGAATGAATACATTTGACAGTTTTTTTGAAAAATACATAGGAACCTAATGAAGGGATGTTAATAGACTAGATAATTAAATTTTACTGTGCAAATTCTTTCAATTGGTCGTGGTTATGTCATAAGGACTATCTAAGCATCTGTAAAAATAACCCTAATGTTTTATTGCACTGCAATGTAAAGGGATGTTAACTAAGACGTAATTTATGTCCAGCAGAATTTGAAGTGGGTTCATCTTGGATTCCTATCTACTGAAGGGTTCAGTACATCCTCCTCATGTATAAGAGACCCTGCAACCAGACCGACAGCCCCAGGAAACCAGCACTTGAGTGGGATCCATTCCAGCTTATACTTGAACTGATCGTGTGAGCTTGTGACAGACACTTTATTTTCCTGAGTTTGAGTTCTCCCATCTATAAAACAAGAGGTGGCTTCGATCAGAATAGGATAAAAAGGCAACGGGAGGTTTGTCCATGTTATTTTTAGTTGTCTTCATTGACTGGACTGTTCATCATGAGGCCATTCGCTGCAGCATTTTTGGTGTAGACTTTTGTTCCAGTCAGCCAGAGTCAATCAATGTTGAGGTTAACTTTCTCTGGCTGTATTGATCTGGTGAAATAGTTATCCTCAAAGTCAGAAGAAAGAAAGAAATTCCTTCTCCCAGCTTAGAGCACAGAGATGCCTGAAACAATTAAAGGGCATTTCTCATCATTTGCCCTTTTGAAGTTGACATGATCCCAGTGGTACAGATACTCAGGTTTAGCTGAGGGTTTATAGATACTCAGGTTTAGATGGGGACAGGTGTGGCACTCTGGGCCTGAGGAAGAATTAAGTATCTAGAACTAAGTATCATTTTCAGAAAGAAGATGGAGACAGAAGAGGCAGGAAAGTCAAGGCTGTGATTGGAGAGCTCCAGTTTATGTTAATAGAGGACTTTGGAACCTGAACTACTTAGACACATTTCAGGAGACAATGAAGATCCAAAAAAAGAAAAAAAAAAGTTTATACATATACTAGAAGGAAAGTAGGTAAGTTGTCAGCAGAAAGATAGGAGACATGAACTTGTGAACTAGTTGAAAGGAACCAGGCTTCCAGCACACAAGAGATCTTTACAGGATTATAGGATTACAAAAATGTTACCACTCATAACATCTTAGCACATGGAGCCTACTTTGCCAAGCTGGTTTGCAAAGAAAAGGAAGAGGGCTTTTCATGATGTTCTGTTATCCCCTTCATATTACTTCTAAGTATATCAGAGTGAATTTATAAACATTTTCCTGTTTTTAATGTCTCTATGAAAGAAGCTATCTGGATCCATTATCAGTTAGACATGTTCAAATCTGTTCTGTAATACTAAATCTTACAGCCAACATTTGTCTTCCTGGCTACATTCTAAATCCTTTAGCTACATTAACATAATTCTCACAAACCTTGGAGGTGACTCTCCCACTACACCTGTTCAGTAGATGAGAAGATGGATTCACTGAAAAGTCATGTCCCCCCAATCTCAGCAGTGAACCATCTGATCCACCCTGGCTGGCCCCAGAGACTCATTATCATTTGCATCTAGAGGGCTCTCTAGCTGCAGCTTCCTTGGTTACCTCAGGATCACCCCTTCCTTTCATGGGCCCTACAAATATTTAATGGCTTCTTCATCAATACTTAAGGATATGTCCATTAGGCAAAGTAGCTATCCTGGTAAGTACATTATCTATAAATCATTAGTAGGCAAAAGACTAGAAACCATAGCTCTTTCATTTTTCTGTTCACTCTGCTCTGCTGTTTAAATCATCTAGTCCTCATGATATTTATATTAATAAATACATTCTAAATTTTTGAACGTCTTTATTTTGCCTGATGAGTGCTTGGCTTTCTGTGCTAGTGTCTCAATGAAAGCAAGTAGAGTTAGATAATTCTGAGGGAAATCCTCCCCACTTGCCTTGTGCCCAAAAAATCTGGGAAAACAGCCTAGAGGCAGCACTTATTAAGTGCCTTTTCCCTGACAGATTTTAGTCTGCTATAGGATGTCACTGCTTTATCTGTGTGGTTTTGCCATTGGTTTCTTCAATAAAAAAGATGATGTTACCCTTCACTATCTCTCCCAACAGTTTATAGGCCTGAGGTGCCTTTTAACAAGTCATTTTTGTCTGAGGTTTTTTTTAACCTAAAAATGGATTGAAAATCTACTAACTGTGGTTGAATAAAGGATTCAAAATTTAAACTTGCTCCATCTGATCATAGTAACAATATACTGCTATTCTGCATCTTATGTGGATGGCAGTGAGAGGATTCTTAGGGTGGTCCCCATGGCTCCTGCCCTCTAGTGTTCACTCCTTTGTCATCCTGTTTCCTTGAGTATGGGCAGGGCCTCTGATTTGCTTGTAAGCAACAGAACAAGACAAAAATGATAGGATGCATATGATTACACATACTCATATATGTGCATTATATAACATTGCAGCCCCCAGAAAGCTGCAGTCTTTCTCTCTCCTGACTGGCCATGTTGTGGGCTGCCTATGTTGGGAGCCTGGCAGCAAGGAGCTAAGGCTGTCCTCCGAGCTGAGCACACCCTCCATGGGATACTTACTAAGAAATAGAAGCCTCTAGCATCACAACCAGAAAGGGCTGAATTCTCCTAACAAATAGAGACAAACCAGTCAAACCTCAAACAAGACTGCAGCATCAGCCAAGAGGCAACCTTATTACAGCCTTGTGAGACCCTAACCAAAGATCCAGTCAAGCTATGTCCAGACTCTCCATCCACAGAAGCTGTGAAATGCCAAGTGTCTGCTGCATGGTGATTTGTTACACTGAATCAGGAAACTAACACAAGCATCTACAATATCCCAGACATGCTTTGAGGTGTTGTGGGTAGAGCAGTGGACAAGACAAAGCAGTTTTCCCCAGAGAGAGAGCAATTTTGCTCAGATACACCTAGAATACACACATTTTAGAATGTTAATTCATCTACATTATAATTTTAAAGGTAAAAATTTGAGTAGCCCTAAAATGGGAAAGAAAAGACAAAATTGCTTAACATCTTTATTTCTAATAATGTGATATTTCACATTTAAAGATTTTATTTCTGATCCAAAGAATGAAAAGAATATGTCGATCACATCACAGCACTGACCTAGCAGGTGATCTTATTTCAGGGAGAGAGGTAAGGGCAGCACTGCTGGCTGCAGAATAAGAGTTCTCCATGGCCTCTATCATCAAAATCAGAACTTTTCAGTGCCCTGCTTATGCGGTCACACATAAGATAGCTAAAAGTTTAAATATCTAATATCTCAAAGGTTCCAGGAAACAAAAACAATTTCAAAATAAGTCTTGCAATTCCATTCCTATAGGAAGCCTTCTTTAAAAGAGAACCTAGAACTTATTCTGCATCTTCAAAAGACTGTAGTCAAATTTATGAAGATGGAATGAATATACATTAGTCCTGGTGTCCAAATTGGAGAGCCCAGGCGGGCAATGTCTTGAACTGAATTTCTGTATAATCTTCCTGGCTTTAGGTGGAAACCCTGAATCCCTGGGCACACAGACCACAGCCTGCCCCTGGCCACATGTCCAGCGGTCTGAGCTGATACTCGTGGAGGGGACCAGCAGCATCTACATTATTCAGCACACAGCAAAGCTAAAGCTGCATTTTATGAGATAAGCTTTAGTGTTTCTTGAAATTTGTATGTAACCAGTTATATATTTGGGCAGCTTATCTGTGTAGTTGCATGCCATTAAATGAGTAACATTTCTGTTGTGATACACATAAGGTATCCATGTAACTTGTTCTTATTAATTTCCTATGTTATTAATAAACACGTATTGAGTATATCTAGACATTGTGCTGAGAACTTTGTCATTTATTTTATTTTCTTTAGAGGATAATCATTCCTATTGAATGGATGAAGAAACTGAACCTTAGAGAATCTGAGATACTTATCTAAGCTCCAAGGATGAGGAAGTGCAGGGCTGAGATTTTAATTTAGCCACTGTGACTGCTTCCCATTTACATGCTACCTCCTGTTGGCATGATGAGCATGGTGCCAGGCACAATGTCCTTTCATTTGTATCTCATAACAGTTCTCTGAAAGATATTTAAAGGTGCCAGGATAGGCCCTGAAAACCTCTTCCAAACAATGAGTTAACAAGGAACAAAATAAAAACACATGTTTTCTGATGCTACAACTATTCCTTACACAACCAGGATAAATGAGGACACTGAAAGTTCTAGTAAGTGACCATTGAGTGCTATTGTTTGTGAGCTATAGAAGATCATTTTATCTTCAGTAGCTCACCCATCAGTTTAATAGGGGCTAACATCCTAAAAGTTCATGCTGAATACCTTTACCATGTAGCTTTACTATAAAATTAATCCTAGTCATTTAACCTTATCAGTCTTGTATAGTTTAGTAAGAATATGTTCATCTCACTCTTTAGTGAAAGCAGATAGTTATGGAGAAAAGGATGCAAAACTAGGAGGATCCCAGGTGCTAAATCTTTTCCAGACAAGGAGGTTACTAAGGAAAACAGCAGAAGAGATTTAGTCTAATAGATATCAGACATTCTAAAGATAAACTTTCTGGAGGTTTTGAATTTAGATGTTTTTACATATCTAATTATATTTTTGGTCACAGACAACCTGATTTATAACCTAGAAATAATAAAAAAGTATATAGTCAACAAGCAAAGTACAATCTGTTCTGCTGTACATTCATTTTAAAATCCTGAAGTTGTTCCAACACAATTTTGATACATTAGAGGGCAATTTGAGCATAATGTAAATTTCTTGTTTTCTTATGCATGATTCTTGCCCTTGAAAAACATTAGGTGAACACAGAAAACTACACCCAGCTGAACAGAGCCATGTGGGAATGCACCAATGACACACTTGCATACACTTCAGTGGTCTGCCAGCTACCTTTGTTCACTGTGTGTTATTGCCATGTTATGAGCCACCTCCAATCATGTCATGTGTCACATCTTCCCTTCTGATTCCATATCATCCTCTTCCCTCCTCTTCACAATAACTCAGATGCCTTTCTGACATCCACTTCCGCAAGCAAACCCCAAGTCTTTTTCAAGATAAAGTGTATCTGCGCATGTCTGTAACTTTAGCTACTCTAGAGACTGACACAGGAGAATCACAAGTTTGGGCAGTTTAATGAGAACTTGAAATTAAAAAAAAAGAAAAAGAAAGGGGGCTGAGGATGTGGCTTAGTGGTAGATATACTGGATTATATCCCCAAGTACCAAACAAACAAACAAACATTAAATAAAATGTAATATTTACTGCAGAATTCATACTGTTTCTTAAAAATTTAGCATGGTAAAACACTGCTACAGTTTTTTTTTTTATTAGGTTTTGTTTTCTCTTAAATTCTTTTACTGGTACATTTTAGGTATACAACACAATTACATTTCTCATTGGGAACTTGTACCATTACATGATGCATCTTGGTTCTTATTTTTTCCCCATTCCTAGCCCTCCCTTCACCCCCTCCACCCTTCCCTATTTACAAAGACTTTATTTCCATTTTTTCCATTTCTCATCATTTTTCCTTTCCCTTCTTTCCTTTCCCCTGCCCCTCCCACTACCCCTACCCCTTTGGACCTTTTCTTCCTATTTTGCATTATCGATTATTCATTCTAATCATTGGTACATTTTAGGTATACAATATAATGACATTCATCATTGGAAATTTACACCTATACATAGACTCTCTTGGTTCTTATTTATCACCCTTGCCCAGCTCTCGCTTCAACCCCTCCAGTCCTCCCTATTGATAAAGAGTTTATTCCTATTTTTCCATTTTTTCATATTAAGCCCATTCCCTTCTATCCTTTCCCTTAACCCTCCCACTTCCTTCCCCTTTGCCCCTTTTCTTCCTATTTCACATTATGTATTAGACATTCAGTACTTATTTACACTTTCAGTTTCTCACACCAGAGAAACTATTCAGTATTTATACATGTGTGTCCTATTTATTTCACTTAAGAGTATCACCTCAATGTGCATCCATTTAGCTATAAATGTCTCTAATTTCTCATTTTTTATAGCGGACTAGTACTCCATTTTATAAAAAGAACACATTTTCTTTATCCAGTCTCCAGTTGATGGGCATTTGGGCTGTTTCCAAGTTTTAGCTATCACAAACTGTGCTGCTGTGAACATGGGTGCACATATATCACTGTGGTATGATTCTTTTAATTCTTTGGGGAAGATCCCCAGCAGTGGAATAGCAGGGTCAAATGGGACTTCCAGTCCTAGTTCTTTGAGGTATCTCCATACTGATTTCCACAGTGGTTGCACCAGTCTACACTCCCACCAGCTGTACAGCAGGGTTCCTCTTTCCCCAGAGCACCACCAGCATTTGTTATTGGTTGATTTCATGATAGCAGCCATTCTTTCTGGAGTGAGGTGGAAACTCAGCATTGTTTTCATTTGTGTCTCTCGAATGACCAGTGATGTTGAACATTTTTTCATGTATTTGTTTGCTATTTCTACTTCTTTGTCTGAGAAATGTCTGTTCATTTCACATGTCCATTTTCGGATTTGGTCTTTAAATTTGGGAGGTCTGATCTTTTTAAGTTCTTTATAGATTTGAGATAGTAGACCTTTGTCTGAGGAAAAGCAGGTGAAGATTTTTTTCCCACATTGTGGGTTGTCTCTTCACATTGCTGGTGGTTTCTCTTGCTGTGCAGAAGCTTTTTAATAAGAAGAGATCACACTTGTTTATTGTTTATGCTAGTTCATGGACAACTGAGGTTTTGTTCATAAAATCTTTTCCTACACTGATGTCTTCAAGAGTTTTACCTAACCTCTGTTCTAACTGGTTCAGTGTTTCTATTTTAATATTTAGATCTTTAATCCATTTTGATTTTAGTTTAGTGCATGGTGAGAGATATAGGTCTAGTTTTAATCTTTGGGAAGTTGAAACTAAATTTTTCCAGCACCATTTATTAAAGAGGCTATCTTTCCTCCAGTGACGGTGTTTGGCACCTTTATCGAAGATGAGATGGCTGAGTGTGTCTGGCGTTGTTCCTGCATCTTCTAATCTGTTCCACTGGTGCTCAGGTCTGTTTCTTTGCCAGTACCATGCTGTTTTTATCACAATAGCTTTGTAGTATAGTTGCAGGTTGGGGATTGTGATACCCCCTGCCATGTCTCTGTTACCTAGAATTGCTTTTGCTATTCTGGGTCTCTTCTTGTTCCAAGTGAATTTTTGGATTGTTTTCTCAAGGTCTATGAAGTATGCTGCTGGGATCTCAATTGGCATTGCATTGAATCTATATAGCAGTTTTGGAAGTATGGCCATTTTCACTATATTAATATTTCCTACCCAGGAGCAGGGGATGTCTGTCCATTTTCTGATATCATCTTCAATCTCTCTTTTCAGAGTGCTATAGTTTTCAGAGAAGAGGTCTTTGATTTCTTTCATTAGGATGATTCCTAGGTATTTCAGTTTTTTGGATGCTATTGTGAAAGGAATTGTTTGCCCTATTTCTCTCTCAGTGAGTCTGTTGTTCGTGTAGTGGAAAACTATTGATTTTTGTTTGTTGAGTTTGTAACCAGCGACTTGACTGAATTTGGTTATTAAGTCTAGAAGACTTTTGGTGGAGTTCTTGGGATCTTCTATATACAGTATCATGTCATCTGCAAATAATGACAATTTGACTTCTTCATTTCCTATCTTTATTCCTTTTATTTCTTTCTCTTGTCTAATTGCCGTGGCTAAAGTTTCCAAAACTATATTGAACAAGAGTGGTGATAGTGGACATCCTTGTTTTGTTTCTGATTTTAGTGTGAAGGATTTCACTTTTTAACCGTTTAGTATGATACTGGCTCATGGTTTTTCATAGATGGCTTCTATCAGTTTGAGGTAGAGACCATCTATTCCAATTTTTTGTTGGGTTTTTATAATAAATTCATGTTGGATTTTGTCAAATGCTTTTTCTGCATCTATGGAGATAATCATGTGGTTTTTGTCCTTGGCTCTATTGATATAGTGTATTACATTGATTGACTTGAGTGTGTTGAACGATCCCTGCATCCCTGGGATGAGTCCCACTTGATCAGGGTGGATGATCTTCTGCATTCTATTTGCCAGTATCTTATTAAGGATTTTTACATCTGTGTTCATCAGCGAGATTGGCCTATAGTTCTCCTTTTTGGTTGGGTCTTTCTCTGCTTTGGGGATCAAGGTGATGGTTGCTTTCAGGAATGAATTTGGGAGTATTGCTTCCCTTTCAATTTCATTGAAGAGTTTAAACAGTAGTGGCAGTAGTTTCTCTCTACATGTCTTGTACAATTCAGCAGTGATGCCATCAGGGCCCGGGCTTTTCTTAGTTGATAAGTTTTTAATTATGTTTTCAAGTTCATTGGTTGATATTAGGTTGTTTAGAATTTTTAGGTCTTCTTCGTTCAACTTTGGTAATTCATATGTATCTAGGAATCTGTCCATTTCTTCTGTGTTGTCCATCTTATTGGTGTATAGGTTCTGGAAGTAGGTATTGATGATCCTCTGGATTTCTGCTGGATCTGTTGTAATTTCACCCTTTTCATTCCTAATTGCATGGATTTGGGCCTTTTCTTTCCTTTTTCTGATAAGGTTGGCTAAGGGTTTGTCAATTTTGTTGATTCTTTCAAAGAACCGACTCTTGGCTTCATTGATTTTTTTGTATCATTTTCTTAGTCTCCATTGCATTGATTTCTCCTCTGATCTTTATAATTTCCTCCCCTGTAAGAACTCTGCTCTTCTTTTTCTAGAAGCTTGAGGTTGAGCATCAGGTTGTTTAATTGGGCTTGTTCTGTTTTCCTAATATGCGTATTCACTGCTATGAATTTCCCTTGTAAGACTGCTTTCATTGTGTCCCATAAATTCTGATATGTTGTATTGTCATTATCATTTAATTGAAGGAACTGTCTGATTTCTTCTTTAATTTCCTCTGTGACCCATTGATTATTCAGAAGTGTGTTGTTCCATTTCCATGTGTTTATGAAATTTTTTGAGTTTCTTTTGCTATGGATCTCCAATTTCATTTCACTATGGTCTGTTAATATACAGGGGATAACTTCAGTTCCTTTGCACTTACTTAAACATGTTCTGTATGTGAGTATGTGGTCTGTTTTGGAGAAGGACCCATGTGCAGCTGAAAAGAATGTGTGTTCTAGTTTTGTGGGTTGGAAGACTCTGTAAACACCTGTTAAGTTCATTTGTTCAAGAGTTTGATTGAGTTCTAGTATTTCCTTACTTATTTTTTGTCTAGTTGATCTATCTATTTGTGACAGTGGGGTGTTGAGGTCCCCCACTACAATTGTATTAGTGCATATATGACTTTTCATGTCCGTTAGTATTTGTTTTATATAGTTGGGTCCACTAGTGTTTGGTGCATAGATATTTATGATTGTCATCTCTTTCTCTTGGATTGTTCCCTTTACACGGATGTAGTGTCCTTCTTCATCTCTCTTAATCAGTGTTGGTTTAAAATCTATTTGATCTGCAAAGAGGATAGGTACTCCTCCCTTTTTTCGGGTTCCTGTCACATGGAGTATTGTTTTCCACCCTTTAACTTTCAGTCTGTGAGTTTCCTTTTGCATTAAGTGTGTTTCTTGTATGCAGCATATTGTTGGATTTTGCTTCTTGACCCATTCTGCCAGTCTATTTCTTTTGATTGGAGAATTGAGACCATTAATGTTGAAGGTTATAACTGAAACGTATTGACTTATCATTGCCATGACTTTTTCTTTTTGTTGGGTTCATTCTGCTTTGCTTCCTGAGGTTTTGATCCTCAATGTCTGTTCCTAGGATATTGTGTAAAAGTTTTTGGAGTGCTGGTTTGGTATTCACGACGTTCCTAAGGTGCTCTTTGTCATGAAAGTATCTTATCTCTCCATCCATTTTGAAAGATAGTTTTGAAGGATACATCAATCTGGGTTGGAGGCTGTTTTCTTTCAGAGCTTGGAATATGTCACTCCAAGCTCTTCTTTCCTTTAGGGTTTGCATGGAGAAGTCTGCTGTGATTCTGATGGGCTTTCCTTTGTATGTGATTTGTTTCTTTTCTCTAACTGCTTGTAGAACTTTGTTCCTCTGTTGAGTTTCTGGAATCTTAACAATTATATGCCTATGTGTAGATTTTTTTTTATCAAGGCTAGTTAGAGTCCTATATGCCTCACTTATCTGTATCTCAAGTTCTTTTTCCCTGCTTGGGAAGTTTTCTGCCATTATTTCTGTGAAGAGATTTTTTATGTCATCTCTGCTCTCTCCTGTTTCTTCATTGAGCCCAATCAGTCTTATGTTATTCTTCTTTGCATCACCTAGCAGCTGCTGGATTGATTTCTCATGTTCCCTTCTAATTTTGAAGCAATTTTTCTTTTCCTGGTCACTAATTGCAATCTTATCTTCTATATCTGAAATTCTGTCCTCACATTGGCTCATTCTGCTGTGTAGACTTTCAATGGAGTTTTTCATGTCCTGGAAATCTAGTCACATCTGTTTTATCGATTCCATTTGTTTCTTATGTTGGGATTCCATCATGTTCCTGAGCTCCTCTCTAGATTTATTAATCATGTCTTGCTCTAGGGGCACAATTTCTCCTGTTATCTGAGAAATTATTTCTGATTTCATTTTTTCCAGATCCCCTTTTGTTGCCAGTTCAGTGGGTCCAGGTGGTTGAGTATCAGAGCATTCCATCTCATTTCCCTTTGTGGTTGCTGTAGGTGATCTGGAAGTCTGTTTTTGAGACTTATTTACGTATTTTCTCATTTCGACTCAGGGGCAGGGGGAGTTCTGTTGGCACCCGCGGGGCTCACCTCCTCTGAGCTGGGAGAGGTGGGACGGGGTGGGAGTGGTGTTAGGAATGGTGGCCCAGAAGCCCCTTCCTCTGGGCCAGGAGTGGCGGGATGGATGGCAGCCCAAAAGCCCTTTCCTCTGGGCTGGGAGTGGCGGGAGGGATGGTGGCCGGGAAGCCCCTTCCTCTGTACCAGGAGCAGTGGGACAGCAGCTCAGAAGCCCCTACCTCTCGGCCAGGAGCAGCAGGACGGATGGTCTCGTTTTTTTTATTTTAATATTTCAGTGCTGAATTTTGTAGTGTCTATTTTTCCATTGAGACTTGTAGGGTTTATCGCAATTTTGCATTGCACAGTGACTTTCAAAAATGTGTGCAATGTTTTCACAGAATTAACTGTATTTTCCTTCACTGTGAAGACTGTGACCTTGTTGGGGTGTTATGTACATGTTGCATTTGGAGTTATGGCTGATAATTATTTGAAGTATTTCTTTTCATAGTGGTTTAGCAGGTTGGCCCACTTCTTCCATGAAAGAAGAGCTAACCAGGCTTCAATGTAATACTTTTTAGAAGAGTTCCTAGAAGAGTTCCCCCAGAATGATGTCCGCTGTGTCTTTCCTAGTGCATTATCAAGGTGGTGTCCAGATCGCAAGGTTCTCCTCCTTGCAACACCATTTATCCTTAAATATAGCTAATATTATGTGTTGGTAGATTTCAGTTAAGGTCACGCTTCAGGAACAGGCCTAGTCCTGCTCCCTGCACACATTTGCTCTTAAATAACATCCAAATGAGAGCCTTTTATGAGATAAAGCCTTGGCCGGGTGGCCATGCTGGTCTCTGCTTACCTTTGCAAATTTTTATATCTCTGTCTTCCTTTACAAAGCTTTAGTAGACTTGTACTTTTTTTTTTTTTTTTGGTTGTGGGGATCAAACTTGGGACCTTGCTCTTGCGAGGCAGGCAGCAGAACCACTGAGCTAAATCCTCGGCCCAGACATGTACTTTTTAACTATGCACATCCCCAGAATTTATTATACCTACCTATATAAAGAATTTACATTTTAGGCACTAAGTAAATGATGATGTAACTGAGAAGAGTCCAACCAATTGCCAATGAACTGATTTCAAGATAGTAACATTAGGGACAAAAATGAGTACATTTGATCCATTTGTGTCACACAACAGTTCTGACGTAATTCACGCTCAAAGAAATGCTGAAAATAAGACTCAGGTGTTACGAGTGGGAAGAATCCCATTAGCAGGAGGAATAGACTTGTGGTGGATGATAATTTCCTTGAGGACATTTCCTGAAATTAATCCCAATGCTATCCCCATCGGTCTTAGGCAAACTCCTGGTAGAGAGTTTAACGGCTTCCAGAAACTCCAAGTTCACAATTTGTCCTCTCAGCAATCCCAATAGAAAAAGCAAACTTTTCTTTTCTTATGTTATATTTCCCCAAAATAAAAATTATAGCTAATACCCAACATTGAACCTTGTTGGTCTCACTTGAGTCTTCTGCCAGCCCCTGAACCAGTTCAGATTCCCAGTATGGCACGAGAAATGAGCCTCTGATTGGCCAGTCTTGATTCACATGCTCACTTTGGAGCCAGGAAAAAAATCACTTTCCTTGAATCCTATGAATTGTGGGTGGAAGTTTAGTCATTTCTCAAGGAAAAGCAGGATGCTGTCATCAGAATCCATTCTGGACTCTGGACAGGCAAGAATACCAGGTCACCACCCTAAGAATTCCCTAAGAAGACTCCGACTAGGCTCTGGGCCTAATAGCAAGCAAAAGACCGAATCTGTGCTTTCCTTTAGTTCACAGTGTTTGGGGCATGGGTCCACTATACCTAGAAACTAAGGATCTGAAGCCTAGAGAAATAAAGTCACATTTTTCAATGACACACAGCTAATTAAAGGCAACATAGTGTCTAGAAACTATAGGATCCTTCCAATATCAAGATGTTACCTTGCCCTCTTTCTGTAGCAAGGTAACCTATGGAAGCATGATTGTCAGGCATACAGTTGTGTAAATTATTGTTGTTGTTTCCATGCTAGACCTGGCTGACCCCAGCTGCTGAGAAATTGTTATGCACATCTGTTCTCTACTAAGCAGTCAATGAACCATTGTTGGTGGCTTGAAATCAGTTATGACAGGGATATTTGCACCATAGAAATTGGCACATGTGACAGAGCAGAGTTCCCCCATCACCACCACCAAGAACTGGTTGTTGCACACGCATCAGATCAGCACACCAGTAGTTATCATAGTTACAAGAGTAACTCAAATTCACACAATTATTTATACAGATGAAGTGATATGAAAAACAGAAAGTTAAGGAAGAACCATAGAATTTTTTATTTTTCCTTCCATTCTACTCCAAATCTAAATCTTCAGTTTTATACAGTTAGTGTATATATATTTATACATTTAGTAAATATATATTTACATTGATTGCATGTTGATCAAACTGCTACTGTTAGCAAGGCATCTGTACGTAGTGTATGGATTTCTAGCTACAGACTTGAATTTACTAATATTGGTTTTAACATAACAGATAAAGAGGCTAGATATTAGATATGTTTTTCTTAAATGCCCAAACTGATAACAAATCTCCCACACCCTCATTTTTCAGATATTATATTCATTAGCATTTCCTCTTCTACCAGTATGCAGTTATTTTGGTCAAAGAGAGAAAGAAGATACAGATACCACTTTGTAGGCCTAACTTTAAAAGGGATAAAGGCATCTGTATTAGTTTCCTGTGGCTGCCATAACAAAATACTACAAATTGAGTGGCTTAAACAATGGAAAAATTTTGTCTCAGAGTTAGAGAAGCAAGAAGTGCTAGGTCAAGGTGCTGCCAGGGTTAGTTCCTTCTGAGGAATGTTGGGGAGAAATCTGTCCCACATCCTTTTCCAACTTCCAGTGCTTTGCTGGCCTCCTTGAAATTCTTTGGCTTCTGCTGCATCACTCTGGTTCTGCCTTCATCATCACATGGTGTTCTTTTTGTTTGTGTCTCTGCATCCAAATTTCTCCTTTTTATAAGAACATCAGTCATTGAATCAGAGCCCATGTTAATGACCTCATTTAAACTTAATTATATCTATCAAGATGTTATTTCCAAATAAAGTCACATTCTGAGGTACTGAGGATTAGGGCTTCCACATATCTTTTTTGGGGGGACATGATTTAATCTCTACCAGCATTGTCATTGAATTATTAAATGATCACACATTAATATCAGTATGTTAATGTCCTTTCTTAAGCTAGAGTTCAAACAAATAAATGTTTCTTTTGAAAAACAGGTGTTCCTACTGATTTCAATATTACTTGGAATATCTTGAAGTTTTTCCATTTACCCTGATCTATCCAATTGTATCTACATCTGTACTTTCACCCTGTATCTCCTTTGTACAAGTATGACAGGAGTCAGACAACTCAGCCCACTGCCTTTTTGGAGGGAGAGGGATAATTGCAATCATAGAATATTTTTTACATTTTAACGGTCAGAAAAATCAAAAGAATAATATCTCATGGCATGTAAAATTTATATGAAATTCAGGTTTCAGTGTCCAATAAGTAAAGTTTAATACCCACACATTCATTTATTCATTTGTATCTTGTCTACTCTGTCTGCTTTCCTACTGCATAAGCAGACTTGAGGAGTTGAAAAAGAGACCATTTGGTCTGCAAAGCATAAAATACTAACTACCCACCCACTTACAGGTAAGACTTGCCTATCTCTGTTTTAGGATTCTAATTTTTTAAACTATATCTCACTCACAGCTAATTGCTGCTGCTCTCAATGATTACATACAGCCCAGTAACCAAGCCAAATGAGTATGATGTTGACAGTCTCCCTGCTGTGAGGGAATGTCTTCATTCATAAATATTAACGTCCCCATGATTTGGTGTAATCTGTTAATATAAGAAGAATCATGCAGCTAGTTAGTAAGCACTTAATTAAAAAACTGCATCACTGCTCTTAATAGACAGCTTAATATTCCATTGATAAAATTAGCTGCTGGGATCAAAGGTTTGTGTTCACTACCTCTAGTCTTGGCCCAATGTAGCAGTGTTACAGTACTTTATATCTATTTGCTAAACATAACCTCCCTGTGTAACTTTCATCTTGTAGTAATTTGACTCACTTAAATTCAGTAGGTTTGCATTTGATCCTTTTTGTGTTAGTTTTCTATTGCTGTCAAAACAAATCACCTCATATTTAGTTGCGTGAGACACCCCAAATTTACTATCACAGAGTTCTGTAGGTTAGGGGTTCACATGACTTGGCCAGTTTTTCTGCGCCAGATCTCAACAGCTGAAATCAAGCAAGGCTACATCACTTTCTGGGAGCTCTAAGGAAGAACTTATTTCCTTGCTTTTTCACATTTTGGCAGAAATACTATCTTCTGGTGGTAGAGCTGAGGTCCCTGCTTCTGTGCTGGCTGTAAATGGGTGCCTCTCTTATGGCTGCCTGCATTACAGTGTCGTTGCTCCCTCCGTCCTTCAACCACAAAAAGCACATCAAATCCCTGTCATATTTTGAATTAGTCTTCTCCTTGTGCCTCATCTCTCCTGTCTCTTGCTGGAGAACACTGGTTGTTTTAAAGAGCTCATGTGATTAGATTCATCCCTTTCTGATAATTTAGGTTAGATTTAAGGTGCAAAATCTTCATCATTTCTTTGAAGTCTCATTTGCCACGTAATTTAACATGTTCAAGTTCTGGGAATTAAGGTATGGACCCTGCCTGCTCTCCTTTCTGTGGGTTCTTTTTGTGTTCTTCTTGGAACCCTAGGGCATCAGCCCTTGGCCTTGAGGGCTCCCTTTTCCATTTTTGGAGCCACTTTTGGTGGGTAATCTCTTTTGGCTACAGAGTCAGACTTTCATCTTTCATCTGTACATACATCACCATGTTATTCCCATGCAACAGTTAAACAGCTAAGTCACAATATCTCAGAACATTTATACTTTGTCACTTCATAGAGCCAGTTACAAAACCACAGCATACATAAACTGTGATGTGAACATGGCCCACTGGGGTTGTGCAATTCATAACTTGCTCAGCTTGGTGCTGTGACCCTAATTAAACATTCAAGCTACCCATACTTTCTCTCCTATAGTCAAATGCCAACAAATCAGATTGGAAAAATTGGTAGTCTTTGAAATTTGAAATATGGAATATATTTGAAATATATCCATTTATTTATTATTTATGATAATTTTGGGTAAATTATCATTTTGCTTTTGCTGTACAATCCGATGTTTCTGGTTACTCATCTAAATCTGGTTGATATCCAGATTTGGAATAATTCTTGAACTTAACCCAAGTGTTAAGCATTCTGGAAATGTGGACTCAATTATATTGCACTTAGTAAGTGACAGATAACTAGTAACTAAAGGGATTTCCCAGCTAAATGGAAGGGGAGATAGACTGGATCTTTCTGTTTATGGACTATTGTCACAGTGGTGGTAGACCGGGGCTTCCTAACCTCTAACAAGCTCATGAGTCACCATGACTCCCATTCAGATCTTCCTGTCATTTTCATACACTAATTATCTGGGTTTGACCTGTGAGCTTGGGTTTCACATTTCTAACCACCTCTCAGGTGACACAAACTCTGCAAGTCCATGGGCCACACTTTGAATTGTCAGTTTACACTATAAACGAAATGAAGGAGTTTCTTTTCCAAGGCCTATTGTTTTCATACTATTACTGGGAAGTTGAATAACTTAGCATCCCTTTCTTTCTGGTGTTGGGATTTAAGTAATATGTTAACGATGATGCTTTCAATAAGCTGGACGACTATGAAGAATGACATTAATTCTAATCAACTCAAATCTAATTAAAGAGAATGACAAGAGGATGTAAGAGAATACATTGAGTTAAAATTTGGACCCAAATAGAATCTTGTTGACAGGTTTAGCATAAGGAAGATAATTTCTGGGCCAGGGATTTAGTTCAGTGGCACAGCACCTGCCCGGTAAGCACAAGGTCCTGAGTTCGATCCCCAGTACCAAAAAAAAAAAAAGGATATTTTAAATATAATTCAAGAATGAGACAGTGTGGTCTAAAGATTTTCGTTGATGGGGAAACATTTAGGGTTTGAAGTAAATCTTCCCTTCCTACTTTCCTTCCTCTACATCTCTTTTGACCCATCTGGAATTCTTTGGGAAACCCAGAAAAGTTCTAGTTTCTGTCATGTTTGGAGCTGAACTGGGCAATCTAAATCCGAAATCTTAGTAGCATTTGTGTAACTGCCCCTGATCTGGTCTGAATTTACAGAGCAAGCTCCACTTCCAGATTTGGGAGCACACCGTCCCTCATGATGCTTTATGATTGAAGCTGGGTGTGAGGTCTAAGCATTCCTGGGTTGGAAGCTGCCTCAGTCACACCAATGCGTGTGTTTTGGCAAGGCTAAGTCTCAATAGAAGCCTTCTTCTCCCTTGGGGTGAATCACGAAGGGAGGCAGAGAAGGGCAACATCCTCGACGTGCGTATCTTGTCTTTCACTTGCAAAGATCAGCAAGTTTTAGAGTGCCGTTAAAGCAACACAGTCCGATTCATAGGAGATTCTGAATCATCAAGATTAGATCTGGCAACTGTAAAAATGGGGGAATTATCTTCTTAGGGTATTTTAAATCTTTTTACTTGGCTGAGTTTGCCTGATAGAAAAATCCCTAAAGAAACTCCATGTGATGCTTCTGTGGAATATGTAGCCCAGAATTGAGAGATGAATGTCCCTATCTCTGTCTGTGAGATCTCATTGTGTAATGAAAGAAAATGTTTCAGGCTTTGATTTTGTTTCCTCAAACTGAAAACCTGTAATCTGTGATTCAGAGAGGTTAAGAAATTTGCCTAAGATCATCCAGCTATTAAGAAGCAGAAGCAAGGCTGTTACTAGTTCTTTTTGACTCCAAAGACAATGGAATATCATATTTCAGTTTTAAAATAAGAAACAAAGTGGTCAAATGAGAGGAAAGAACAAGGAGCCACAAAAACCAGGAATTAGCCCATTTTTGCCACAACCATACTAGAAGACTGAATCACTGCCTTATGATTTCAGTCCTGAAATATCTGTTCCCCAAATCAAAGGAGGAGCATAGGGGCAATAGTGAGTTGAAAAGGAAGAGTGATAGTTGATGCTCTTGCCCTGAATGTAGAGTTGCTTAGCAAGCATATGGCTTGTATTAAGATACTACGCTTGTTGAAGTGGCTTGACATTTCTGAAAGAGACTATGGAAGCATTTCATAACCTTTACTGTCTAACACCCTGGACTCAGTTTCCACTAACAGTAACAAAAATGTGTGAGGGTGAAATACTTTACTGCATCGTGTGGCCTGTTTTAATCTGCTATTTAGTAGTATTGCTGAATTAAACCAAGCAACAGAGAACAGTCTTATTCTAAACTGTTTATTATGATGGCCTGGTTGGGAAATTTCATCTTATTTTTTGTGTGACACTTTGTATTATGGGATTTTGCAGTTTAGTTCATTGCTAAAGAGTGCTTTTGCTCTTCTTCCTAAATAGACTCTTTGGAGGGTAATTGGAGTTATTGATCTGTTTAGCCTGATGTGGTCATTTCAGCCCTTTCCATAAGATGATCCTTAGTAGAGAAGCATGAAGCATGCAAGTGAGCTGGGAGATAGGAGGGAGAAGAGAAGAATGTAGAATAAGACAATGTATGCGGCATTGCTGGTGATGCTAACACAGCAATGAGATGCCCCATTGCATACTGTCACTATTAGGCTCTCTCTGTCACAAAAGTAATTAATTCTTGGAAACCTTGGCAGAACTCTCTGATTCCCTTTTCTCTCATCTCTTTTCCATATAAATCTCATTTAACAGATGAGTTGCACTAATAAATATACTGTTGACTAGTGATTGTTAAACCCACAGTCACCAAAGATTTCCTGTCAAAGAATTACATAACCTCATATGAAAACCTGTGATGAGGCACAGTAGAGTAGGTGCCAGAAAGCCTTAGTGGCTACACTTGAGGCTAAGTTAAAGGAGAGAAAAATACATGAACAAGCTGTGGATTGAGAAGTAAATAGGGGGCAAAAACTAACAGGCCATATGTTGGTATTTCCTCACTCTTCCCCTTACCAACTCCGAGACTTAGACTAGCTCAGCCTTTGTATTCTCATCTGCAAAATGGGAAAATAACAATAATGCCAATCTCATATAATTGCAAAAATCAATTTTATCAAAGGCACTGGCTGCCAAACTTCATAACTGTTGCTAATTCTTTGACCTCTCTCAAAAATAACCAGTTTCCTTCACCACTCAGGCCACTCTAGAAAACCCCTAGCCTTTTATAGCTAGGAATAACTCAGAAGTCCTGTGATGCCACTTTCTCCATTTTATGGTTGAAGAAACTCTCTTTGAAAGGTTAGATAACCTGCTAAGACACCTAGTTATGCCAGAAAAGCCTGGAATCTTTCCTTCTACCCTGCATCCGTTCCCATCAACAAATGGAAAAGCTTCAAATAAAAACACCCTTCTTGCCTTTTAGAGGCTAAGTGCCTGAAGGAAGTGCTTCCAAGAACTCCAGACAACATTAAATCCATCACCTAGCTTCTGGAGACATTTTGGGACTTATTTCAATTCTCATTATTGGCTTCTATGTATGTTCACTGTACCTAAATCATCAGCTTTTAGAAAGCACCTTTTTCCTATTTCTAGTGATGGCATAAGCTGAAAATATAAACTGAGATTTAAATTGTTAGAAAATCTTTGTGGTTAATAAATACATCATAGTACTCAAGGAAGCTAGAATTGCCAGGGTAGTGTATCCCTAACATTTGAGGTACCTGAATGCATATGTCTTAGTTACTTTCTCATTGCTGGGACAAAATATCTGTCACTCACAAGTTAAAGGAGGAAAGGTTTATTTTAGCTCAGGCTTTGTAGAGGTTTAAGTCTTTACTCAGCTGGTTTCAAGGCAGAGCAGCATGGCAGAGGGGCATGGCAGAGGTGAAAGAGCTGTGGTATGGCAGGCAGGGAGCAGAGTGGGATGAAGGAAGTGGAAATATATACTGTTCCAGGCCATGCCCATGTGCTTCTCGACAGGCTCTACCTCCCAGCATCACACCCAGCTATATGATCATCAGTAGACTAATCCAGTATCACATACCCATGATCCAGTCACTTTCTGAAGGCCCCACCTATGGGTGCATGAAGCTTTGTGGACTTTGTGGGCCATTCTACCTTTGGCTCTCAAAAGACTGATGAACATCCTTTTATCCAAAATGTATTTAGTCCATCTCTGAGAGTTGCCAAAGTCCTGACAGTTTCAGCATTGCTGAAAAATCCAAGTCCAAACTCTTCTCTGAGATTTAAGGCAAACTCTTAGCTTCAAGCCTCTGTAAAAATGAAAAGAAAGTTAAACAGATCCAACATACAATGGCACAGGATAAACATTCCCATTCCAAAAGATAGAAATAGAAGGATAGAAAGGAATGCGACCAAAGCAAGACCAAAATCCAGCAGAGCAAGCATTAAATCTTGTAGTTCCATGTCCAGCACCTTGGGCAATCTGTGGAGAGATACGAACTCCAAAGGGCTTGGGGGCCCACCCCTATGCACTGCTGGTGGTTGTAGCCCTCATGGCCTCTCCTTCTCTCTTGAGCTCTCTCTTTGCTCCCTCCTCACAGCTTTCCTCAGATATTCCACATTCCTGGCTTCTCCAACATCCTTGGGTCTCCATTGCACTGGCTTCACCCTCACAACTTCACAAACTCTCTTCTCAGAAGCACATTATCTGGCCTCCCAGGCCTTCTTCTGAAATCTAGGAGGAAGCATTCCTAACCCCACAACTCTTGCATTCATGGTGTTGATTATTTAAGATCTGCTGCTGGAGCAGTAGCCAGGCTTCCTTCTCTCTTGGCTGTAGGGGTCTAATGCCTGGATGGCTGAGCACTATGAATCCAATCCTGGGGAACAAATTCCCTAGACCACTGCCATTCTGGAACATGGTGACCTGGGGCTTTCTTCTCAAAGCAAAGTTTTTCACCTTTGCAATTTTGAGCCTGCAAAATGTGAAGATCCACTGGTTCTTGTGATGCCTTCAGCCCATTTTTTGTATTGTCCTATTCCAAAATACTTGGCTTTTTGATGCTAATGTTTTCAACAACCAAGTTTTCTTCTGCTCTGTTTTTGTAGGCTGCAGCTTTTTGACCAAACTCAAAACTTGTTAAAACTTGTTAAATCATTCTACAGTGCCATTTACAATGTAGAGCTAGCTAAAGGCCCCCAGTAGTAACCATACCACTACCTCAACACTAGACTACCTCGAAACTTCTTCCACCAGATTAATTAGCCCACTGCACTTAATCTCAGCCTCCTGCAATGGCTCTGGACATGAGCAAAATGCAGACGGATTTTCTGCCAGAGCATAACAAACATGATATGGAGTCCAACTATCAATGCAGTACTTCTTCCAAACTGAAACCTCTTGAGCCTGGTCTTTTCCATTTGCATTTCTATCAGCATTCTGGTTATCTGAGCTCCAACCAGAATCTCCCATCAAGCTTGGCTTACAGCATCCTAGGACTGCTTCTCCAGCCATCATCTCCAAACTTTTCCAAGCTCCCCCAACTAGCCAGTTCTAAAGGCTTCTGAACCACATGATCGGGTAGCATCCCATCAATGACCCCACTTCTCTCTTACCAAAATCTGTATCAGTCAATGTTCAAATAGCCTCCTGCAGAGTCAGGTGTAGGAGATTGCAAAAGGGCCATCTGGGTGCTAGAGATCTGAAGGGTCCAGTCAGAAGTCAAAGGCCTGGAGCTCACTGTAAATTCCTGTGGGAGTCTCTGTCAGCAAGGCAAAGGGTCAGTGCCGCAAGGCTGAAGAGTGTGTGGTGGAAGACTGGAGATGGATGTTCAAAGGCTATGGTGAGGACTGGAGCTTTTCCCAAGAAACAGAAATGAGACTTCTTTCTTTCCCTTTATATTCCATTTAGGCTACAAGCCTATTGGTGCCACTCACACTCAGGGTGCACCTTCTCTCTTTAGTAAGTCCATCATTCAGTTACGCCCAGAAGTATACCAAGGCAATCAACTGGGTGTTTCTTATCCAAATAGACCTAGCAGTTAACTATCCCAATATACCCCTTGCCAATTTGACAACAGACACATTTCCTTAACATATTCATGACAGGGCTGTAATGCATATATCTACTGCCAGGCAACTTGAACCACCAGTGGTACATATATGACTCTCCCATTGGGCAACTTTTTAAAAGTTTTATTAGTAGAAAGGCTGGTAAAAGTGATTAGATCTGTTTGTACTAGCAATGGTATAAGCCACCTGATGTGACAATCATGCATGTACCACTTGTGGTTCAAGCTGGTGGGAACATATTAAACCATACTCAGTCTCCAGATACAAAGAGAAGTTCATAATTGTGCCTAATATGGTACAACTATCCTATGTACACATGGAAATTCACAAATTCCCTCCCTAGAATAGAAGCCAAGGTTTTCTTTGGGTAATGCTTACTCCTAACATTTCATAAATTAAATATTGTAACATAGGTTTAATAGCACTTAAGGGTCAATATTAAGTCTACCAACATATTATAAAGGAAACATATTAGGAGAGAACAATTACAGTCCTTGTTTCTATAAGTGATCAAGGGGTTGTAGCTGGTATTTATAACTACCTTCTGCTACCCATTCTGTATTCCCTTAGCCTTCAACAAGTACCTCAGTAGGTCTTGGTTCTTTCTTTGGTGGGGTAACCATACCTTCATTCTTGAAAGTGCTGGGCCATTTGTCATCCTGCCTCGATTGGGTTGTTGTAGTTTCCCACTGACCTTAGTAACAGGGTACGGTAATACTAGGAGGCACCCTACTTATTCTGAAGCCTTAGGTGCCAAACTTGGACAAAGAACCATACTTCCTGGATGTGCTGCTCAGACCTATATAAGAAAGAGCATACACTCCTCCTGAAAACTATTCAGTATTACATCTGGGTGGGAGGCAGGAAAGAGGCCAGAATAAGAAGACTCTGGAGGTAAAACAGTAACACAAAGCAACTTTCATAGCCAGAGGTAGAAAAGCCTAAAACCAATGAAAGAAGATGTGATACTACGAAGTTTAAAAATAAAAGAGGGCCAGGGATTTAGCTCAGTGGTACTGTGCCTGCCTCGCAAATGCAAGGTCCTGAGTTTGATCCTTGGTACTGAAAAAAAAAAGGAAAGAAAAGAGTGTATAGAGCTGACAATGTGTTACACGAAGTTACATGAAGAAGTTGTCCAAAAGACCATTGTTCCTACTTCTGGTATACTGCCTTCTATCTCCCAGAATGTACCTGAGGCCCCATGGGTATACCATATGGTCAGCTGACAGAGGAAGAGAAGGCTAGGGCCTGGTTTGTGGATGGTTCTGCATGTTATGCAGTCACCACCCATAAGTAGACAGCTGCAGGATTCCAGTCCCTTTCCATGAAGGATTGGAATGTACAATTGTGAGGGGAAATCTTCACAGTGGGCAGAACTGCTGGCAGTGCACCTGGTCATATATTTTGCCTGGAAGAAAAAATGGCCAGATATGCAACTCTGTATGGATTCACGGGGTATAGCCAATGGTCTGGCTGGATGATCAGGAACTTGGAAAAAACATGACTTGAAAATTGATGACAAATATATTTGGGGAAGAGATATGTGAATAGACTTCCTTTAATGGGTAAAGAATGTAAAGATTTTTGTGTCCCATGGAAATGCTCACCAGAAAGTCACCTCAGCAGAAGATTTTAATACTCAAGTGGGAAAGATGACCTGTTCTGTAGATACCAATCAACCTTTTTCCCTGTCATAGCCCAGTGGGCTCATGAACAAAGTGGCCACGGAAGAAGTGATGGAGGTTATATATGGGATCAGCAACATGGACTTTCACTCACCAAGGCTGATATGGCTATAGCCACTGGTGAATGCCCAATATGCCAGCAGCAGGAACCAATGCTGGGTCCTTGATATGGCACCATTCCCAGAGGCAGTCAGTCTGTGACCTGGTGGCAGGTTGATTACATTGAACCATTTCCATTATGGAAAGGGCAGTGCTTTGTCTTTACTGGCATAGACACTAATTCAGAATATGGATTTGCCTTCTCTACTTATAGATACCTATCCATTTTCTCACATCCCTAAAGTTCCATTTTACAAAGCACTTTCCAATAAAATGTATCTCTGTGTAACTATTTAGATAGGTTAAAATAAGTTCCTAACATAAATTCTATACTGTCCACTCATTGTGTGTTCTGTGTTGTACAAAAGAAATGGACATTTTAGATGCCCTTTCCTATAACTCCTTTCTTCCTTGCCTAGCTAATGTCTCATTATTAATATTTGCAGTGTTTTTAACCTTTGTTTTTATATCACATTAAATTAGAAACCAGCAAGATCAGAGACCTTTGGCATTCATTGGCACATCTGAAAACAGAATGTGTGTGATCGAGCACCAGAACTCTGTGACTAGACTGTCTGGCCTTGGATTTTGACACTGCTTCTTTTTTTCCCATTAAGTTTATTGGTACATTTTAGGTATAAAATACAGTTACATTCATCATTGGGATCTTGTACCATTACATGAGTCTCTTGCTTCTTTTTTTTTCCCCTTCCCTTGCTCTCCCTTCACCCCCTCCACCCTTCCCTATTTACAAAGACTTTGTTTCCATATTTTTCCTTTTCTCATATTTTTTCTTTTCCCTTTTTTCCTTTGCCCTACCCCTCCCACCTCCCCTGCTCCTTTAGACCTTTCTTCCTATTACACAATATCAATTATACATTTTTAAATTACAATATCAAGATCTAGGAGACATTACCACAGATTTTACAGAATTTCAAAGGATATAGAAAGCATATTACAAAAATCTGTTTTGAAATAAATTTGACAACTTCTAAGAAGTACCTTGGAAGACAAATTAATGAAACTAACTCTGGAGGAAATATAAAATTGGATAGCACCTATTAAGGAAAGTATATTCCTAGCTTGAAAACCTACCTGTATGACAACAGCAGGCTCATATACATTCTAACTGATAAATTATATCAAATAATTAAAGCAGAAAAAAGAAGGAACACTTCTCCCCTCATTTTAGGAACTCAACATTGTGCTAATCCTAAAACTGGATAAAGATAATAGAAGAAAAAAGTATGAACATAGATAGAAATTTGTTTAACAAAACAAGCTATTAGAAGTCAGATCTGGCAGTATGTAGAAAGTGGTTTTGTTATAGGAATGGCAGTGTTGGTTCAGCATTGGAAGATCCACTCCCAAAAGTCATCATTTAAACAGAGGAAAGGAAAAAGCCATGTGATCCTGTCACTAGTTGGAGAAAAAGTATTGGACTAAATTCTACAGCTGTCCATAGTAAAAGCTATCAGGAGACTAGAAGCAGAACAGAACCTTCTCAACAGATTAAAAACATGTACTCCATACTTCCAGCGAGAATGCCTTATATGAATGGAGAAGATACAATGCTTTCTCCTTAAGATGGGGAACTAGGGCAGATATGCTTACTCTTTATCTGTCCATTAAACTTTGAAACCTAGTCCCCACCAAAATAGTCTGGCAATAAAATGACACAACTAGGATAGGATTGGCATGGCAGAAGCAAAATCTTTATATGTAGATGAAATGATCATCTACAGAGAAAACAGTAAGAAATCTCTAGGAGCCCCTAGAACTTGTACTTGAATTTAGCATGATTAGAAAACACAAGGTATATATAAACATTTAGGTCTGTGTGTACTTGCTATAAATGAAGAACTGGATATTGAAATTTAAAAGTTATGTAGGAGTACAAAGGACCCAGAAAAGCCAAAGCCAAAAACAAAAACAAAAACAGTGTTGGAAGACATTTAGCACCCAATTTTAAGACTTCTTCTAAAGCTACGGTAATCAAGGCAGTGTTGGTGTAAGGAAAGACATATAGATCATTTGAATAAAACAGAGAATCTAGAAATAGAACCACACATATATGGTCCACTGAGTTTTGAAAGATTATTTAACATTAGCATTTTATAGAATATAAACTCAATTCAAGAGCCGAGGAAGAGATAGTGTCTTCAGCAAAAGGCACTAGAACACCTGGTATCCGAATATAAAAAATTAACCTCAACCCTTTATTTCCATACATGAAAATAACTTGAAGGGATCTATGAACCTAAATAAGGAAGCCTAAAAGTATAAAACTTTAAGAAGAAATTATAAGGGAAAATGTTTATGAATTCAGGGTAGGCAGGAAGTACCTAGGACACAAAAGACATGATGTATAAAAGAAAAAAAGTGATAAATGAGATTCCATCAAAATTTAGAACCTTAAATGACATCATTAAAATGAAAAGTAGTCCTTAAACAGACCATATTAACAATGCATATAACCTATGAGCAGAAAATATAAAGAATTCTTAGAGCTCATTAATAGACAACCCAATTAAAAAGTAGACATAAGAAGATGATAAATAGCCAGTATAGCACAAGGAAAGTTGTGAAACTCTAGAATCAGAAAAATACTAATCAGTACAATAACAAGATTGAATTATACACTCATTAGGGAGATGAAGTTAAAAGTTTTAAAAGCCTTGTCATGACTTTTTTTATTTTGTTGGATTCTCCCCCTTTGCATTTAATTTGTCACACCCAATGGATTCATTCTGCTGGGTTTCCTGGGGTTGTGATCCTCATTGTCTTTTCCTAGGGTATTGTCTAAAATTTTTTGGAGTGTCAGTTTGATATTCATGAAGTTCCTGAGGTGCTCTCTATCCTTAAAGTATCTTATTTCTCCATCAATTTTGAAAGATAGTTTTGCAGGGTACATCAATCTGTGTTGGAGGCTGTTTTCCTTTAGGGCTTGAAATACATCACTCCAAGCTCTTCTTGCCTTGATGGTTTGCATTGAGAAGTCAGCTGTGATTCTGATGGGCTTTCCTTTGTATGTGATTTATTTCTTTTCTCTCACTACTTGTAGAATTTTGTTCTGTTGGATTTCTGGAATCCTAACTATTATATGCCTATGTGTATATACTTTTTTTTAATCAAGGCTAGCTGGAGTCCTATATGCCACACTTATCTATATGTCAAGTTCTTTTCCCCTGCTTGGGAAGTTTTCTGCCATCACTTCTGTGAACAGTATTTTTATGTCATCTGCACTCTCTCCTCTTTCTTCATTGACTCCAATCAGTCTTATGTTATTCTTCTTTGCATTGTCTAGCAGCTGCTGGATTGATTTCTCATGGTCCTTTACAATTTTAAAGCAATTTTTCTTTTCCTGGTCACTAATTGCAGTCTTATCTTCTATATGTGAAATTCTATCCTCACATTGGCTCATTCTGCTGTGCAGACTTTCGATGGAGTTTTTAATCTCCTGTAAATCTGTTTCCATCTGTTTTATGGATTTCATTTGTTTCCTATGTTGGGCTTCCATCATGTTCCTCAGATCCTCTATTTTTTTATCTGTGTCCTCTCTAGATTTATTAATCATGTCTTGCACCATGAGCACAATCTTTGCTGTTATCTGAGTAATTATTTCCGATTTCATTTTTCCTGGATCCTCTTTTGTTGCTAGTTCAGAGAGTCCAGGTAGTAGTTGAGTATCAGATTGTCCCACCTTGTTTCCCTTTGGGGTTGCTGTAGGTGATCCGGAAGTCTGTTTTTGAGGCTTATTTACGTTTCTTCTCATTTCCACAGTGGGGGGGTGGGTGCTTCTGGTGCCCATGCGGCTCACCTTCTGTGCCCTAGGAGCTTGGGATGGCGGCGGGGGAGCTTCCTTCTGGGTGCTGGGACCGGCTCAGCTTCTTTGCCCTAGGAGCTTGGGATGGCGGCAGGGGAGCTTCCTTCTGGGTGCTGGGACTGGCTCACCTTCTCTGCCCTAGGAGCTTGGGATGGTGGCGGGGGAGCTTCCTTCTGGGTGCTGGGACCGGCTCAGCTTCTCTGCCCAAGGAGTGTGGAATGGTGGCTGGGGAGCTTCCTGACACTGCTTCTTATTAGCAGCATGGCCTTTGGCATACTACTTAACTAAGACTCAGTTTCCTCATCTATAAAATAAGTGTTATCATATTCCCTCACTAATAGGAAGTCATGAGGATTAATAAAATAATGTGTGTTCCTGGGACAAGTGTGCAGTGCTAACTGCAATGCTAGTTATTTCACATGACACCTACGAGCTATGCACACAGGGCTCTGCAAGCCAGAAACACTCATTCAGTGAATTGTCAACTACTTATTAATCACATCCTCTGAATACAGGTGTGTGTTAAGCTCAGGATTTGAACTGAGCCTTTGCCAAAGTAGGATTTACTTAAATAAGCAAAGAAAAAGGATTAGCTACACTGTCTTGTATGATAGCCTCTAGCTATATGTGGTTATTGAGCACTCAAAATGTGGCCAGTCTAAATTGAGATATCCTGTCACCTGAGTGAAACTTAGTGCACAAAAAGAAAATGTAAAATATCTCATTAATAATTTTATATAGATTATATGTTGAACTGATAATATTTTGGATAAACTGTGTAAAACAAGTACATTACAATCAATTTCACCTAGGACTTTTTAATCTTAAAATTTTTTTAAATAAAAATTTTTAAATTTCATATGTAGCTCATACTGTCTTTCCAGTAAACAGCACTGTTTTACAGAGCACAGTCCATCTTAAAAAGAAAACAGTGACCATAGTATATAGGTGCAAAGAACTTATAGTGTAGTTGTGCGAGACAGAACAAGAGCTCCTAAAACTTTATATGGCAGGGCTCATAACACTAGGGGCTTTAAGGTCACTCAATTATCTTCTATACAGAGCAATTGAAGGTGAGGGAATTTTAACTATTATCCACTGAAAACCCACCAAAATAACAGAGGGATTTTCCTAACCAGTTTTGAGATCTTAAAGGAATCCTGTTTGTCTTTGACAAAGTCAGATAGATATCAAAAGAGAAAAATGAAAGTAGCTCATTGGTGGTTGCAGTCTTCACAGCCTTTTTTTTTTTTTTTTAAGAAAAAAATTTTACATTGTTTTGTGTAGTATTTTGGTCAATAGAGCTGAGATATATTTTGTAGAGTATTTTGTTGAAATAATATAAGATGTGAAATAAGCCTGAGTGCAGAGGGTTTGAAACGAGAATAAAAAAGGCACATTTTGAAGCTTTTAGCCTTGTCAACAAATTGCTGTTTTGACTTTCAGAGAGATGGCTTTTGAGCTTGCCAAGTAAAAGAAATGAAATTTCAACTAGCCTACCAGAACTTTATTTTTCTTTTCATATATGCCAAATGTGAAGTGACTGTTCTGTCTTGTAGTTCCAGAGCATGCTTTGATGGTGTTTCTGGTGCCACACAATGGACACCCTCCAGGTGCCTTTTCCACACAAAACTCAACATAAAATGTCTTGCATATTAATTTTGGAAATAAAGAAAGGAAAGCTGGAAAGGAAGTGGCCGTTTTTGTTTTTGTTTGTTTTTTTTGTACCGGGGATCGACCTGGGGTCCTTGTGCTTGCGCAGCAGGCAGCAAAACTGCTGAGCTAAATCCCCGGCCAAAGTGGCCGTTTTTGAGCTACCCCTGTCTGTGAGGCACTGTCCTAGGCATTGTCAAGGGTAATGGAGGATGCATGGGGCAGGCCAGAACTCTGGCAAATAATTTATCCTGTGCTACTGGCAGCTTCCGGGTCATCCCAGAATATCAGTGGCAGCATGACACACCTCAAACCCTGCATCTATCCCTAATCTAACCTGAAACTATTTAATGTTTACCATAATTGCTTTCTGCCTGTTTTGTATGTGTGACTCAGAGTAGCCTGAAATACAAGATATGCCATGGGAGGTAGAGCACTTCACAGCATGAGGTATGGACATATTCTGCCTGTTGTGAGAATGCAGTGCTTCTGTTTGAGGCCAAATCACCTTTTCCTTCTGAACATGTACCACTTTTGATCATTGCTAGGTTTTCCCTTCTAGAAGATGCTTTTTAATGCTGTGAGTCCCTGATGGGAAGTATAAAATGCTTGAACATTTCTCATACAGATCCTTTTTTTTTTTGTGGTACCAGGGATTGAACTTGGGACCTTGTGCTTTCGAGGCAGGTGCCGGAACCACTGAGCTAAATCCCGGGCCCCAGATCCATTTTTTCGGTTTTTTTTTTTTTTTTTTTTTTTTTTGTACTGGGGGTCGAACTCCAGACCTTGCGCTTGTGAGGCAGGCGACAGCACCACTGAGCTAAATCCCTGGCCCAATTATTATTATTTTTTTTTTTTTGGTACCAGGGATCAAACTGCAGGTACTTGTGCTTGCACAGCAGGCGGTGAAACCACTGAGCTAAATCCCCAGCCCCAGATCCATTTTTTCAAAGATTAGTGGACTTAAGCATGAGCAAGGGAAAATAAACATCTAATGGACAGATTTCTCTTTGCTCTGAGTAGAAGCCCATGGAGAAAATTAAGGTGAAAAAGTAGTAACCTTAAAGAGATGTGCAAACAAGAGTTTAAGTAAATTTTTCTCAGATATTCCCAGTACTTTGAAAGTGACTTAAATGTAACAAATCAAAGGAAATAACTTTGCTAATCAAGAAGTGATAGTGCTTTGCAACATTTGGGGAAAGAAATACCCTTCATTTATTGAAATGAGTGTGTAATGAACAAGTAAAGATAACATTATGATCAGCAACCTAAATTTGTACATAAAATACCATGTTCTTTGAAAGTGGATTTTATACTGTACATGAACCAATTGTTTTCATACTCTGAAAACAATAATTCATACCAGAAACTTAATTACCCATGTGCACTGTAACTATGCCAACCACATTACATGTGATTTTTAAAGATCTCACACCCCCTACTCTTCAGATGAATGCTATCTGGAAATGAACCAGTGTTTTTTTGTTTTGTTTTGTTTAGTTTTGCCCTGAATTATGCTGCTTGATAGTGTTAACTACCAGACCTGATGATGTGATTTGGGTCTTTATAACGAAAAGAAAAAAAAGTTGAGTTTCATTCAACCTGCAGTGTAATGTGGTAGTGCCACATACTGGAACTCATAAGTAATGATAGCATTGCTCCTGAGGCATTAGGACAAGCTTTGCCAAATTGGAGCTGCTATATTAGAAAGCCTACACATTTTTCTATAGAGTGTAAACATATCCTCAAACTAATATATTACTTCTAGAACGATGGTTATCAAGTAGATAGTCATCACTTTAAATGCCATTTTAAATATGTTGAGTGTTTACTTGGGTCTCAGTTGTATTATCTTACCATTCAATTATGATCTCTGGAGTACTTTCCCATGGCAGGTACTCACTGAACTATTCATATACATTACCTCATTTAGTCCTTGCAGAAGCCTATGAGTTTATTCCTCTTGCATTACAAATAAAGAAATTGATATTTAAGACATTTTTAAAAATCAAAGGCAAGACCCAAATCTAGGTTGATCAACTCCAAGTCTGGTGATAGATGCATTGGTTTTTCAGTAGGCCAGGAGTCTGTGCCGAAACATAGAGAAAACAATGACCCAACTTCCAGGAGAGAAAATCAAACATTGCCAGAGTTTCCTATATGATCATCTTTTTGGAAATTAGAAAGCTTGTATTTGCAATTTCTGTGGAAAATAACTGAGTCATTGGTCCATGATATGTAATTGTAACTGAAAACTCAAAACCCTAACCAATAGCACAACAGCGATGACCACATTCACTATGCATTGATACAAAATGCTAAAGCTCATCTCATACCTAAGAACTGTATCCCACAGAGGTGAAAATTCACCCCCAGGACTTGGAATTTAGGTACTAGGTATATATACCAGATCCCTAGGCCATTTACTTTGTGGTTGGAATATATTGCATCTTGGTGTCAGGCTACTTTTATACTCTACATGAGCAGTCCATGTAGAACATGTTAACATGGATGGTAGTAGTCCATTATATGTTCTCAGGTGCATATAATTAGTGTGTGTATACACATAAATACAAATATAGTACACAAATATAAATGCATTATAATGTAATAGAAATTCACAAATTATATATATATATATATATATATATATTTATCACAGCCTTGTGTTTTAGCTAGGCATAGTAACAAAGCTGCTTTCTTCCCATGCTGCTGAAGGCAGCCCCAGGAAAGATATTATATAGTTCACTTTGATTCACTTGGCTCAGCTTTTACTGGTGTCAAAGCACCTAGGCTCTTATTTGAGAGTAACTTTTGGGTGTCTGTGTTCTGCTAGAGCTTTAGAGGGACTGCTCCAAAATCTGTTCACTAAAACTTCTTAGTGATCTCAAAAAGAAACTACATTATACTCCTTTCCTTCTAGTTGCCTGTCTTAAGCAGTCATGAATTAAATCACACCTACTTCAGAATGAAACTTCAAGTGGAAACATCAACACTTCTTCTGCCATTGTCAATTTTAGATACTGATCCTTTAATAATGCCACATTCTTGATAAGAATAGAGGGAATTAGTGAGTCCTTTTTGTCGTTGGTATTCAATACATGTTCCATTTCATAGATTGCAAATTGGTACCTTAGGTCACCTGCCACTGAAGTGTCTGTTGTTATGTTTTTCTTATCTTCAGTTTTTTCATTAATATTTGCAGCAGAATTTCTCACTTTTTATTTTAAAACGTGGATGAAAGATCTAGCATATTGACCTGGGGAGTGTTTGGGATGTGTCTCAATATTATATTTATTATTTTTCTTGAATACAAATTTACTACATATATGTATATATTCTGATATAAACATATCAGAAATCATATATATCTATATCAGAACATATACATATATGTAGTAAACTATTCAAATGTAGCATGTTAAATATATATAAGATTACCATTTGAATTATATATTACTTTGTGTGTTTGTGTTTATTGATATTTAATGCTCTATGTTTTATAGTTCAATATTATGAAAAATCTAGGTAAGAAATATATCTTTGCTAAAGTCTTTATTTCCTATGGGTGAATATAGTGATATTCTCTCAGAACAAAGCTCTTTAAAGAACTGAAGAATTACCTCAAAAATATTCCAGCATCTCTTTAGTTGTATAATGAAAACCCGAATGATAATATTCAGACAAGGACTATAAAATGGACCCTTGACTTACAAACTGAATCAGTTCCCAAGGGCTGGTTGCAACTCAAGTGGGTTGTAAGTCAATACAGCTGAGATCTGGGTACCTGGGTACATGCTATAGATAATAAGAGGCAGATGAATCTTCCATTAGCCTGATTAACCCAAATTGTTTGTATGTCAGGCCAGTCCTAACTTGAAGGTGCACTGTACTTCTGAAAAACTAGATTAAAAAGTAATTCTGTATTCAGTTTTAAGGAAGTTTGCCACACACACCTGTTAACAAGAATGAACCTTGAGAACAATATACTAATTGAAACAAGACAGACACAAAAGGACAAATATTGCATGGTTCAACTGCATTTATATGAGTTACATAGAGCAGGCAAATTCATAGAGATGGAATGTAGGATGGTGGTTACCAAGGGCTGGGAGGGAGGTGTGGAGGTTGAGTTGCTTAAGCAAAGGTGTCTGAGAAGATGAAAAAGTTCTGGAGATAGATAATGATGGGGATTGTACAGCTATGTGAGTGTGCTCAATACCACTGGATTATATACTTAGAAATAACTAAACCGATAAATTTTGTTATGTGTATTTTACCATCATTTAAAAAAATTAATCACTCCTATATGGCTTTCTTGAGAGTATGGTTCCCCAATTCTAAACCAAAGAGAGTGAATTTAAAGAATTTCAAGCACATATGTAGTAATCTTTGGTTTAGGGATATATCTTTTCATATGAGTGGGTGCAGAAGTAAAGCAAACAAACAAACAAAAATGATACCTTTTTCTATTTTCAACCACATCTCAACACTACCTACCAGGGGTTCTGAAATTCTGAGAGAGATCACAGAGATACAAAATAAGAAAAACAATTACGAGAAAGCATTTTTTACTGAAATCCTCTAAGGAAAGTTATGATTCTATTTTCTGGACAAAGTTCCAAAGTAGAGAGAGGTTAAGTAACCTCAAAAATCACTCAGTAGATAAATGGAAGGGCTAAAAATGGAGCTGAGGATTCCCCGACTCTCACCCTGTGTCTTGATAAACACACTCACATCCTTTCCTGTACCAGCGAGGTTGGCAGGAGACATGGGGGGCTGGCAGCCTGAAGAGAATCTTCCATTCCTTAAAATAGTTTTTGAATTCTAAGAACCTCTGATGGCACAGCAAACCTTGTTACAAATGCTGACTCCTCATCCCAGCCTCGGCACTATCTGCTAAGGGAAAAGAACTGGAGAAAATAGATTTCTTTCTCTTTGCTGCATTGTCATTGCCTGATGAATTCTTACTATTTACATATTTCTTTGGCTAATTTTTAGCCTTGTTTTTCCTCTTTTTAAAAAATAGTGCTCATCATTTTTGCTAGAACTCTTTTGGTTCCAGGGAAACTAACAGAAATTTTAAAATCATTTCAGCTTCATCATATATAGGTCTCTTCGATGTACTTTAGAAGTTATATACATTAATTGAAATTCTTTGGACATCTACCCAGATATATACATATAAAGTTATATTTCAGCGAGAAAGTGTGAGCTCAACACTCTCAAAGATAAACACAGGTGAACGTTAGATTTTATTTAGCCACTGACGGTAGGGGACAGAAGTGAGCTCTTTTCAGTTTGTGCAGAGGTGACTGAGCATTTCAAAAGGAGACTGAGGGAGAACAGAGGGGATGAGCAGGGGGATTCAAGCAATCAAGAAGTGACAAATTACAAAAACTGGTCAATGTAAATGTGATTAGTCCAGCCGTGTCTGCTACCTGAAAGTTATCTAAGTCAGGATTCTATCCTCCCACAGAAACTGGGAGACAGAGTCTCCAGGTGCTTGAGAAAGACACTCCAGAGTTTTAGGAGATACTTATAAATCTCCAAGGGACAGACAAGGATTCACTATTGTAAGTTCTTTTTCTTTCCTTTTCTTTTCTATTTTGTGTTTGTGGTAGGACTTGCTGGTGATGCACCCCCAGGCATCATGCATGTTAGGTGAGTGCTTGCTCCATCACTGACCTGCACGCCCAGCCTTTGTTAAGCCCTTTTTAGTAAATGCTCCTATAAAGCAAAGTCAGGGGCTATGTCAGGTATGGGCTAGAAAGAACAATAAATTTTTGAGTTTTTCCAAATAGAAACTCAAAGGGGCTGGGCCATCCCAAGAGGCAGCCTTAGGCTATTAGAAGCTGTGCCAAAGTTTAGTCAGGTCTTAGTGAATTGTGTGAAGGGAACATCCCTGAAAAGAGTTCTTTTGATTCTTAGTACTTGATGCTGTTTCTCTATAGAAAAGAAAATATTATCTAATTTGGAGATAGCAACCAGAAGCTTGATTTTAAGCTACCCTATAGTTTTTCTGTGGTATATTAGATATGAGAAAAAGATTTGACTTGTCTTTGATAAACACCTTGTCTGTGGTTGCCTGTCTTTGAGGAAAAAGTGTTAGTGGTTTACTTCAGGATGAAAGGAATGAGATTTAGCTTTTAAACTGTATAGTAATGTTTTTGTATCAAAATATATTAGAAGTCTCAATAAATGTATCCTTAATTTATATATTTTTCACTTTTGCAGAATAGAAATTCATAGTTTGAGTAAGTTTTAACAATGAATGGGTGTCTGTTAATATATTCAGTGTTCACCTAGTTTCAGCTTTTAAACTGAATTTTCCTGACTAAGTGGAATATGAGATTTGTTGATCTAGTTAGAGAAATCTATATAGAATAATCCATACCAGAAATGGAGGAGGAAATTACTGATTCAATAATGATACCCTAACTAAATAATTTTGTAAACAGATAGATTAGAGTTTTTACTAAGCCAGGTAGTAATATTTAAGGACTAATAGATGATACTTCTAAATTAGAAACTGTTTGAAAAAAATATTTGCTACTATATTTACGTTATCTCTCCTGTGAAATCTTATATGTGAAAGGAGGATTTTTTGAAATTTACTTCTTGCATTGCATACTTTTCTTGATTTTTACAGATCTGTGCAAAATACAAAACTATGCCTGCTATGTTTTTCTATTAAAGACATTTTTGTTGTCTACTTTTAAAAGAAGATATTTTCATTATGGCTGATAACCTAAGAAACTATTTTGTTCCTATTATTCCTTGTATTTTACAGAATGGAATAAATTGTGCTTTTAAAGTTCTTTTTCATATCTTCTCACTCATAGTTTCCCAAACTGTTCCACTTAGGATTAATGGATATGGGTTTCTGTTTTCAAGTTATGCATCAACCTATGTCCTGGTCTAAACTTCCCTGTGACAGATGCTAGACCACCACCTCCTGTTCACTTGAAGGATTCTCTGGCATTCAGTTTTCAAAGGGGAGATAGGAAGATGAGTCCTTTAAAGGTTGATTTTCCTATAATCATCCATGAGAATAGATGCTTTAGTAATGGAGACATGGGGTCAAAAGATCCAGCAGTGTACTCTAAAAATGTGTCAGGCCTCCATCTTAGCCTGGATTCTTTCAAGGTCTCATCAGACCTCTAAACATTATGATCTTTTCCTTCTTGAAGGGATTCTGAAAAGTTCTAAATATGACATGATCAAATGACGTGATTAATAGTAGAGCTACCTGGAATGACTACAACAGGGACAGTCATTAAATTATAACTAAAGGGATGACATTTGCATCTCACTAAACAGATGGTTCTTCTGTAGTGACTGGTCTCTTGGCAGTAAACCTGGAAAGCCCATCAAAAGAGGGACAAGATAAGGGTTGTAACTCACGTCGTGTTAACACAGATCATAAAGGAATAAACAACCGTTAAATGGAAAGACAATTATACCTAGAAACCTGTGTAGTCATATACATATTTAAACGTTTAAATTTAAAATAAAATATAGTCTTGTGGGGAAAATAGTTAAGTAACATCTTGTAGCTGCCCAGAAACAGTTTTTATATATAGACTGATTTTATTTTCACCAGTACATTCAACCAATTTGGATTTCTAAGATACCTTAGATGCTTTTCTAAATTTTCAGCCTGGGATTTTCAATCTGCTACAAAGCCCCAAATCCATTCTCTAGCTCACACTTTGTCACTGCCTTTTTCTCATCACTCTGTTTCTATTCACCTGCCCTTGCCTAGAACAAAAAGAGACAGGAAATGACCCCAGAAGAGGCTTGGTTTTGAGTGAGTCACTTTGCAAAGGAAAGATTCTCACAGTTGCTCTTCTCAACAATTTCCATTTTACTGATGAAGAAAATAAGGTTTAGAGAGGTTAAGTAATTTTCTCAAGATCATTTGGACAGTGGAACCAGATATTCACACCAGGTACCTTGGAAGCTACCTATACTCTTCTCATTCTGCATCCCACATTGCAGGATCTCTAAGCTGTGATAAAGAGATAAACATAAAGACATGGATATTGATAGAGATTCTTTCTTTAGTAAAAAATGACCCTTAGTCTCTTCATAGTTACTTTTATATTCACTATATGATAGCCAAGACCTATTTCGTAGACTGATACATTTGAGATCTTCCAGATAGCACTGAGTGTCAAAATTGACATTCTTTTTCTAAACCCTGGAATTACCATGCCACAAGGCTGTGGGAAGCTTTGGAGAAAATGGCTTCTCCTGTACTCTACAGCATTCATTGAGAAACCTCAGTAAAGAGAGACTAGGGAATGAAAAAAAGATAAAACTTACTCTAATACTTTTCTTTCAATATGAAAACATTTAGATTTTATGCACAAGGCATAGTTATATGTCATATTTAATTCTCTACAAGCCTTGTAAAATAATTACAGTAAAATTTTCTCATTTTATTAATATCCAATTTTACCTACAGTTGATTAAAGTCATTATTTCTATAAGTAAATAAGTCTCAGAGAGGCTATTTGGAAAAAAGAATAATAAATAATTTTCTCTTGGGAGTTCTTTAAAAAGCTGTGTTTCAATTAAGATGGTGTTGGATAACAAAAGGAGCTGAGGTGGAATTATGGATCTGAAGTATTTAGCATCTAACACTAAAACAACTCATTAAACCCCCACTGTTAAATATTACTTAATGTTAACATCCACAGAGACTTTCTGCCTCCCAAAGTCAATGAAGGCAGCACTGAGCCACACAAACCAGAGATAAAATGTTCAGCAATGAGCTGGCTAGAGGCCCAGATGTGGTTCTTCCACTGTAAATTTTACATGATAATCATAGTCAATGCTGAGCACCTTTTGGAAAATGCTTTTATTTGTTGTCTTTGAGCACTAGATCTACAGCCAGTTTACCTAATCAAACTTAGACCATTATCCAATGTAACTTCCATTTATTGCATTGTTTCTGGATATAATAATGCTGGAGAAGAACTTTTAAGAAATTAATTCCTAATTTGAGATACACAACCGTCTACTTGATCTCTTTACTTAGATGTTTAATGGGCATCTGAGAAGTAACAGGAAGAAGTAGAACCCTTGAGTCCATCTTTTCCTGCCTCCTGCATGAAATAATCAGTCCATCTGTGCCATCTTGTTAAATGATACACCACCAGTGGCTTAAGTGAAAAAAAGTAATGTTTCATCTTGACTCTTATCTCCATCATAATCTCTACAACAACATGTCTACTGATTCTACCTTTATAGTCAATTTTGAATTTGATCTTTTTTTCGATATCTTCTTACCATTTGTCCATAGTTTAAGTATCATTAGTCCATACAGGACCTTGGTGTAAATTTTTAAAGAGCATTCCTTTCTCAAAACATAACTATCAATTGAAGTATTGCTGTAATATGTTTTCCTGAAGGCACATCACTACCTGTCTGGTGGAAAGCTATTACCAAAAAAAATGTACAAGTCCATGATGTTCACACTCTGAGCTACACCCTGGGACTGTGTTGTGGAAGCCCTGAGCAGGACTATCATCCTCCAATGTCTTAAATACTGCAAGAGCTCTCTAATTTTCCTAATTCTTCTCTTTCTCTCTCACTATGGTCATTTTTTTCACAGAACTTTTAGAATAATCTTTTTGAAATCATACATCAAATCTGTCCTACCTTAATGCCTTCCAATGATATCCATTTGCAGTTAGAGTAGAACACAAACTCCCTTTTTAGGTCACAAATCTATATAAGATCTAGCCCTTGCCTATCTCTTCAGGCTTCTTTCTGACCTCTCAGGGCAATATTTAATCAATATGCATTGGGAAAAATTAATGACTAGGGTCTCTTCTGATTGGTGGGTACTCTTGCCATGTCTGCCTTTAAATATTTTAACCGTCTCAGCTGACTATCTGTTTTGGATCTGCCAATATGACTTATTTTGCTGTTACTAGAGCATTCCATGCTTATTTCCATCTGTATTAGTTTCCTACGGCTGCCTTAACAAATCATCACAATGTGAGTGGCTTAAAATAAACACTCTTGATGGTTCTATTTCTGTGAGGAAAAATTTATTCCCTCACAAGTGAAACCAGAAGTTTGAAATCAAGACATAGGTAGGATTGATTACTTTTGGAGGGAGAATCTATTCCATGCTTTCCCCTCCCTTCTGGGGGCTGTCAGCAATCCTTGGCGTTCCTTGGTTTGTAGCTGTGGGGAGCTGTCTGTCTTCATGTGGCCTTCTCCTCTCTTCTGTTTGTTTCCTCTTTTCTTTCGAGGGCTTGTCATTGGATTTAAGGCACATCCTAGTCCAGGATGATCTCATCTCAAGATCCTTAGCCTGATTTCATTTGCAAAGACTCTTAATTCCAAGTAGGATCATCTTCTAAATTTCCAGATGTATATATCATTTGGAGGGCTACTGTTCAACTCACTGCACTGTATAACAGCTTTTACTCCTGTAGATTCTACCCTAAATCTTTTCCACTTGGCAGGCTCAGCATCACTTCTTCACTTTATTCATTTCTTTTCAGTTACAGTACTAATTTCTCAGAGAGGCCATCCATTTGTTCCCTGTCTAAAATAGTGTCCTTCTCTCCTTTATTATTTTTTATTCTCCTATTCTGCTTTCTTTTTCTTCATGGAAATTTAATACCACTTGCCCGTTTCATTGAGTATTATTTTTCGTTTGTTTATTGACTGTTCTCCCCACTAGAACATGATAAGCTCCATGAAGCCAGAGAGTTTGTCTTCTTCATCGCAGTGTCAACTATAATAGGAGTCAGCAAACTACCCACTGGACAGATCTTACCTGTTACCTGTCAAATAAAAACATTATTGTGACATTTCATCCACCTAATTCACTGGATTTGGCACTGCAAGCTTCTAGCTCTTCCCCAAAATAAAAATGACCATAAAAGGTAAACATTTTGAATCAATTAAGGTCACTGAGGCAGCCCATGGAAGTGCAACTAAAAGCACTCACGAAAAAGGACTCCTAGAACTGTTTCACAGTTGGCAGAAATGATGAGATAAGTGTGTTTGAAGTGAGGGGGGAGTATTTTGAAGAAGATTAATGGCAATGTGTCTTTTACTATAATACATTTTTTTTTAGTACCGGGGATCGAACTTGGGACCTTGTGCTTGCGAGGCAGGCACCGGAACCACTTAGCTAAATACCTGGCCCTATAATACATTTTTTAAAAACCATTTATCATATAATTTGATCACACCTTGTAAGCATTATCTTACATTTCACTTTAAAAAGTAATGATTAAGGAGTGTCACTTCAGAGTATAAAGAATGCCATATAATCTTTTTATCTATACTACCTCAGGGAAAGTGTACCATAGTCACTGAGGCAGACAACCAATGCCTAATAAATGTAGTGGGATTCTGATACACAATACAAATAAAGTAAAATTCTATCTGAAAGTCGGAGGGACTTAAAATATTTTGTTATGATCTCAGATGCTCATTTAATGGATGAAGACAATAGGTACATGGATTTGTTAATAAATTTAGGTTCTTTGTGTTATTAACTTTTTTATGTTCTTGAAGCTTTTGCTTTAAAAAAGGAATGTGAAATGAAAAAGTAGTTTATATAAGCAAGGATATTTTAAAAAAACAATTAGTGAATTTTAAAAAATTCTCTTACAGCATGAAACAAAAAGATAAGACAGAAATCTATGAGAAAAAGATACGGAAAAAAGAGTATTATGGCTTATATATAAAATATCCCCCAAAGCCTCATGTGCTCCCAGGTAGGGTTTTGGGAGGTGACTGGATCATGGGTGTGTGATACTCATCACTACATTAGTCCACTGATGGGTTTATAGCTGGATGTGATGTTGGGAGGTGAACCCTGGTGGGAAGAGGCGGGTCACTGTGGGTGTGGCCTGGAGATATACATATCTGTATCTATCTATATCTGTATCTATATCTTTATGTCTATATCTTCTCCCTCAAGTGCTCACTACTTTCTCCTTGTCATGCTGTAGACTATTTCTCTTCTGTGCTGCCTCTCTGCCATGCCACCCTGCCTTGGAACCAACCCACTATGGACTGAAACCTTTGTAAACTGTGAGCCAAAATAAGCTTCTCCTCCTTTTACTTGTGTGTGTTGGGTGTTTTTTTCCCAGTAACAAGGAAGTAACCAAGACCAGGAGAGACAGGGAGATTCTATGTCTATATGAGAGTGTCAGGGAATGATAACATTAATGAATAAAGAAAAGATGTAGATAAGATGAATAATAAATAGCAAACAAACCAAGATACCTTGGGCTTTCTGCTTATATTTGTAAGTTTACTTAAGGTGTAAAAAGTACTCATCATCATGGTTAAGACAATGAATTGAACTGGGGATGATAATATGTCATATAATTCTGAAAGATAATGTTGCCTCAGACTCAGTCTTTTTTTTTTAATTTATCTGTCCACTACCTGTCGTTGCTAAGTGCTCAGAGCTAGACATGGTGATTCACAGCTGAGTAAGACACACTCCGTGCCCTTGGGAGTGTGTAGTCCAGTGGGAAGGTCAAGGGAGGCTTCTAAGTGGCAGCCTTAATTTAATTCTTGGAGTCATGATCTTTATAACACCTCTTTGTTCCAGCTTTCAATTTTGCATCGCTGGAACCTCAGAACCAACTATTGTTTAGGAAAATTGAAATCGCCCTTGACTTTTTTTTTATTTTCCCATATTTATTCTTTTCTCTTCTTTCCTTTCCCCTATGCCTCCCACTTCCCCTTCCCCAAATGGATGCACATTGAGGCTATACCCTTAAGTGAAATAAATAGGACACACGTGTAAATACCAAATAGTTTCTCTGGTGTGAGAAACTGAAAGGGTAAATAAGAATCAAAATATATAATAGATAATGTTAAATAGAAAGAAAAGGTCCCTTCACTTTTTTAATGATCTCCAAGTTATACAGCACACAAATTAAGGCAAAAGATTAGAAAGGATTAAGAGGTAAAAACACAAATATTTTAAAGATAAAGATATTCACCTTTAAGAGTTAGCTATCTTCAGAGTTGAGTATTTTAATGTGAAATTTTTTCAGTCTAATTCATGCAGAAAGCCCCATGGCAGAAACCACATTTGCAACTCTGTGCCATATGAAGTGCTGAAGTGGCTGTCAACGTTCAATTATAAATGGTTATAATGGCATACAAAAGCCAGGAAATGCAAAAGTAAAAGCTTTCACATAATGTAACCCATCCAATTATACTATATAACATCTCACGATATCTAAATACATTTTCTAGGGTTGTTTTCTTATATGAAAAATGTACAATATAGGTAAGTTACTATTATGATGAGACTCTTAGATTTTCTTAATTATACCCTTTTCCAAGCATTATGGTTTAAAACCTTCACATTGTATTAACAGGAAGTTTTATATTAAGAAATAAAAGACTATAGCATATTTATATATAACCCTTCTCTATTGTTTCCATAAGGAACCACTGTAGTTTTTCAATAGAGGTATAGGTTTCATAGATTACAGTCATACTTTCTCATCAGATCCAGTTTTACTCCAGAGTCTCCATCGCTTTTCTCATCACTGGGACAAAATACTCAACATCTGCAACTTAAAGGAGAACTTCTTTTTTAACTCACAGCTTCAAAAGGTTCAGTCCATGTTTGGCAGGCTCAAAAGCAGAAATGACACGGAGGAATGGGCTGGCAAGGAGGAAAGCTGTTCAGTCATGGCAACCAGGAAGCAGAGCGTGAAGGGAGGAGCTAGGCAGGAACATATACCCTTAAAGGTCATACCTCCAGTAACCTGTCCCTTCTGACCAGACCCAGTCTCCTAACAGCACACTCAGCCTGGTGCCCCCACAACCCCACCTCTGAATATATGAAGATATGGGAAGCATTCCAAATCTAAACCATACATACAGCAACTCATATTACTGAAACAGGCCCATTTTGCCTGCCATGCAGTGTGTCAATCACTGAAACAATGAGTTTTGTAAAAGAGAATTTATTCACAAAGTGGTTGAATGTATGGGTAGGAAATAAAGTCTAGGGATAGGGTTTGGAGATATTTATATAAGAAATAAAGAAGCAAGGTGGTTTAAGGTGCTGGGAAAGGTGACTGGAGGTGTAGTAATCAGTGATCTGCATATTCATAATCATGGCTCTTCATGGGAGACGTGTTCAGAAAATGGCAGTGATGGGCTGGGGATTTAGCTCAGTGGCACTGAGCCTGCCTTGCAAGCACAAGGTCCAGAGTTCGATCCCCAGTACCGCAATAAAAAAAAAAAAAAAAAAAAACAAGAAAGAAAGAAAAAAAGAAACAAACAAACAGAATGGCAGTGTTATCATGATCTGAGGGAGGCTGTCAGAAGGTGACCCATCAGGCACCAGCACAAGCTGAAGTGAAGTGAGTTTAAGCAGAAAAGGCCTTCATGTCTTGAAAAGTAACCTGGATAACGATTATCATCATAACCCCTACATCAGGGGTGTTATCAATAATAAAGTTAGTAAAAAACTAATGATATATAGCTCAGCTGTGTCATATCCAGAACTAGTGATTTTTAAAGCCAAAGAAAATAACTAAAGAAGAATGAGGGTTCAGAGTCAGACAGACAAAAAGTCTCAAGTGTTGGTAAATATAAAGGAGACTATAGGCCATTTGTATTTTTTGGCTGCTAATTATCAAAGTGCTGTTCTTCCATAGAGTCTTGCAGATCAGAGTCTTATTCCTTTACTGCTACATTCATGGGAATTGCTCATTAACATATGCTTCTGTACTGCAAAAGATACATGTTTATAACTGAAAGTACTTCTTTTAGTAAATGCCCAAAATGGTCCTGGCCCATCAAGCAAGGGCTTAGTTGTACTGGCTTTTTCCTTCTGATGATACAAGAGGGGAAAAATTTTGTTGTTTAAGACAAAAATGCTCATGGTCCATTTCTGTAAATACACATATGGAACAGAACCTCTGCCCTCTAACTTATCACTGGCTATGTGCACTTTTCAGTATGTTTTCAAATTCACTTCACTAAACACACAGTACTTTTATGTCAATTTAATCAATGTTTATTGGCTATCTCTGATATACAAATCTTCAAAACATATGCTAGGGACAGTTCAAAGTACATCCATGGAAATAGCCTCTCCTCTCACACCTAAAACATAATCTATAGGAATGGTGGATTATTGGAGAAGAATTTAGCAAAATAATGTATAAAGAAATGCAAAGTACTTTGACAGTTAATAGGCAGAAATTATAGGGAAAGATCAAAAAAAATTCCTAGAAATCACTAAAGGTAATATTTTAAAGATAGGCAGGATTTTTAAAACCAAAACACATTTGGTTAAATGTATTAATCTTAAGTAATTTTAGGCCAGTTACTCAGAAATAGAGTTTGAGTTTCAAATATCTCCAGTTGTGAGATTGTTCATATAAAACTCTGAACTGCTGCTCACATTGCAAGCGACTTACTAAACAGCAACAATTGAAATATCTTTAAACTGTCTAGCAAAAGAAGAAACATTTACTTATGAGGTTCACTTTTAAACAGCATGTATAAAACACTCGCCTAAGAATTATGATTCTATCTAGTTTCCATTAAACAATTTCTAATCACTTAACCATAAGGAGTGAAAGTAAATGAGAGAGATTTCAAAATTATTTTGGATGAGAAACAAACAAGTTTATGTTTGTAGAAGAGACTTGCTAAATAGTTATAATGTGACTAATAGACTATGTCAAAATCAAATAAGGTGTAAGCCACTTACTAAAATTCACTTATATAATATATACATTTATAAAATATTTTCATAGGAATGATAATCTTATTGCCATTCCATTTGAGTTCTTGTATAATCATTCAATAATATCAATAGAACCAAAAGAGAAAAAAATCAACATTATTTTAGGAGAAAGAAAAAAACACTGTGTTTCTGGATGATTTTGGTGGACTTGTTAACAACAAAAATACTATAATTATATTACCTACAAAGAGATTTAAATGGATATCATTAACCTGTCACATTTCAATAAGCTACAATTATACAACATTATCTTAAGAATTATAATTGTATCATGCCTCCATTTGAGGCATTATATAACCACTTTATGGCAATGAAACTAAGAGAGAAAACATCAAAATTATTTTAGTCTTGGGGGAAAAGCATCTTGCTACAGCTCTGGACTTTCAGAAGGAGGTTTTAAAAGCCTGGATTAACTTGGATACTGACTCACTTCAGTTTTCAGGTTGTGCGGAGGGAAAAACAAATCCAGAGCTTGGTGTAGAAATATTTCTTGTTGCCAGCAGAGGACATACTGGACTAGTGAAGTCCCTTGGTGGACAGAGAGAATCTTTGGGGCGATTTGTCTGCTTTCAAGTGAAGGAAAAGAATGGGCATTGCGTTTTTAAGGAATGCCTCCAGGAGCCCTCAATAACATCTGGTCTTTGGTTGGAGGTGGAGAGCCAGCTACCAGTGGCTCCCATTAAATTCAGAGAAGGTCCTCAGTGTCTAGCAGGGCATGAAGCCCCAGGGGAAGGTTTGGTTTGCCCCTGTGGTAGCTAAATGAAGAGATCCTGTCCTGGATCCTCTCTCCAGTTGTGGGGGGAGGGTGCGTTGGTTCACATGGCATGCTGGACATGGATCCTTTAGCTTTCACTACCACTCGCCCACTTCCTTGGGGATTTATTCCCCTGGAGATTCCCTGGGGTTCTGACAAGCCTATACCAAACACATTTCCAACAACAGAAGCACATAATTATGCCTTCAAACTGTTTAAATTATTCTGCAATAATTTTTTTCTGATGTATGAATTTTCTTAAGTTAAATGAGATTTCTCTCAGCCAAGTGAGCTCTCAAACTATTACCAGGAGCTTTTCTTCCAAGGGAAATAAACTGGATTTGATAATATGCAGTGATTTATTTGACTTTTTCTGAAAGAATTTGGCTTGTAGTTTTTACTTGGATGACTGATCTTGTCATCAGGTTTGGATAGATTCACCTCTATTTCTGTGGCTTAAACTAGTTCTAAATTGGATATTTGGTGAAAATTCATTTCTTTTTTATGCATCTGAGAAAGGCCATAAAGTTTCAAATGAAATTTTTCATCTCCCTTTTTAACTGCGTTTTTTTCTAACTGCATTTTTCTCACTACAGGGATGCTTTCTCAGATTGAAGACTTTTAATATGATCTTTAAACACATCAATTATTTTATGAAATAAACTGAAGAAATTAATTTAAGGTCCACTTAATGTCTATTTGACTCATCAATGTCACTTGATTCTTCAAAACTCCTTTTGGATTCCTATTCTAAGAGGCTGGCATTCTCTGATACATCAGTTATATCCAGTGTCACATTTCCACCATGCACTATGTCATCTTCATGAAAAGCAGCCTAGTCTCTAGTCTTTAGTCATCCAAAGTCTTCTTTGACTTTGTTATTTAAACTTGTTCCAAAGGTACTTTAACATTTTCTACTGTTTTATTCCATTTGGCATGTCTGTTCACTTTTCCTTTCCATTCTGTATTCTCCTATGAAAGCAGCTTCCTACTTCCTGAAGAGTGGAATTTTCATCCACATGCTCTTTTAGTGCTATCTGAAGTTGCTTCATGTTTTTCTAATGTATTTTGAAGACTGTTTTATTTGCGGCTACTTGAAACTGGATATGTGTCTATGCATCTTCTAAAAAATTAAATCTTTCTTGTAATGTCAAGCATCAGCTCTACTTGATCTAAATATTTAGATTTCTGTTCTCCATGTCCTTTTCTAAAATCTGTATTTTAGCTCAATTAAAGATCTAGTCTTACAGTTCTTTATTAAGAACATTCAGTTTTGTGTTTGGTTTTGTTGTATTTTCTGATACTCTGTTCTTGGGTCTGGCTTCCCTTAAAGTTGATTGAAGGCCTCCAGTTTAATTTTCAGTGATACCAAGCTTCTCAAGGATTTGATATCTCTGAAAGTCAGAAGTTCCAGTAAACTGTTATTTGCCTTACTTGCATAGAGTAGACTTCTGATGATTGAAAACTCCTACCCTGACCATCCTTCACTTTCACAGTGATGAATAGTGCTCAAGGCTTGATCTAAGGCCCCTGGCTGCGCTGCTACTTCCTGGCACCAGTCTGCAGGGCCAGTGCAGTTCAGAGCATTATGATCATGTACTTCTACTCCATGACCCCTGATAACTGACTTATGCTGAAACCAGCTTTCCAGGACTTGACAACCACACAGACTGAAGAGGACACTGGCCAGAAATTCTAGCGAGAACCAAACCAGTGCAGGACAACCTACACAGACTTCAGTGGAAATGGGGAAGAGAAAGAAGAACAGTGATTCTCACTTCCACACAGCATGAAATACATAATAACATCAAACGATGGGATTTTGAACTGAGGATTCTGGAGGTTATGGCTGATGAGTTAGGGCTCCAGGAACCCCAGGCCCTTCTTGACTGCCTTGAGGACTAAGGGCATCAATGTTGCCAGTTGGGTAATGCTGTAGTGGAGGATTTGCAGGCCCACAGCCCTGGCCAGTACTCCTCATTTTGCTTGAATAAACATCTTATTCTACAGTCCTGGTACCCTCTAAGGCCACAGAGGCCACAGGAAGCAATGCTGTTTGTTTTCCATCATTGGTTTGGTTCTGCCATGCGTTGAAAAGTTCAAGGAGGCCACAAGAGAGCTTATGGGGGGATTCTGGCTTTCCTCACTAAGTTCAGCTTTTAAAAGTAAGAAAGAACAAGGAAGTGGAATTTGTATAGTCACACATTTTAGGAATGCATATTCCAATTGTGATTATGGAAAGCCCAATTTTCAGCCCTTTTTCTCAAGGTACAATGTTTGGTGATGTGAAAGTCTTCAGAATGATCATTTTGGAGGCAGGAATAGGACTGCTGTGCCATCTGAGTTCCTTTCCAAGATGGAGGTTGTCTCTGGGCATGGGATAAGACCAACATTGTGGGACATTTCTATATTCTAGGTGGGGGTATCAATTTCTTTACATAGGTTAGCTCATAACAGCATTTTTTGAGTATTTCTATTTTAAGCTCTTACAGTTGGATTAACCAAGGTTCTTAGAGGTTCTATAACTTGTTAAAGGTTCACAGAATTAGTAGGCCCTTGATTATAACCCCAGTGTTTATGATATGAAACATGGAAGAATAATTTGGGAAATATTCCAAGTAACGATGAAGGTTAAGGTCAGTGGAGGGCAGGTTGAAATATATGTTAGATGTAGTATTAACAAATATTGGAAAGACAATTTGGAGTTGACTTTTGTGGAAGATCTTGAGTAGCAGAAGCAGAAAAAAGAAAAAGGAAAGAAAAGAGAAAAGTAAGGAAAAGAAAAGAAAAGTAAAGCAAAGCTACTTAAGGCTTCAGGCCAGAGTTTTTCAAACTGCTCAACTAAGCTCTAATATTTCTGAAAACATATGTGACTGTTGACAGAGTAGCATAAAGCAAATCAATTGGATTTCATATTCTCCAACCCATTTTTCTTAAAGCAGAACATTTCTACATTTATCTGTATTATAATTTAGTATAACACTTATTTTTTTAAATGGCTCTAATACTTAAATATAAAAATTTAACCATTGCTTTTACAAGAAAAATCACTGGAACAATTTGAGGAAGAAGTAACATGGATGAGGACAAGTTGTAATAAGATGACTATCTTTATATAAGTTGGATTGGAGTGGAGAAAAAGAGAGAGAGAGCAGAGTCCAAACAATGAGAAAAGATGACTTTTATACTGATAAAATAATAGCCTTATATTTCTGTATTTTTATTGTTCATTTTATAAACAAAAACCTTAATTATTTGAAGTATTACTTCCAAAAATCAACTGAAGTTCTGTGAGTTTGTTCATACAATGTCATTGCCTCCTCATGATTTTCTTTCCGTAAATAAATGGGCTTCCTTGGTGCTTCAAACAGAGCCCTGTTTTAAATGAAGCTCTCTTTGAATGCAGAGATTGGGTCATTTTAGCTTTGCAATATGCTCCAATTTTCTAATCTAGATGGAAGTTGAAAAAAAAAAAAAGAAAACAGATTCATTTTCACTGTGACTCACTGGGTCTTTCAAAGCTGTAAGTTCCCAAGCGATAAGAATGAGCCCTGCCACCTATCTCTGTTCAGTGGCCGCCTGTTCTGCCCTGTGTCAGCTCAATTCCTGTGTCTGTTACTGCCCATCTTCCTCCTAGTGGTCTGAATATGTTATTCTGTGCAGGGCTGGCACACATATTAGGTTGAGTGGCAATATCTGATGAAGGAAGAGTTCTAGCATGCTTTGTGCAAGGATGAATTTGATGTTAAACAAGCAGGCATTTGTTTGTGTGCGTGTGGATAAAGTGCCATAAGTGCATCCAGAGATAGCATCCATCTGACCTACACCTATTGCTTCTTCCATCTGCAGCTTTAACAGCTTCCATCATCTCGTTGGATTGCTAGGGTCAGCATAAAATGCTAACTCTATCACACACAACCTTTCCTATGACAGAGACCTCTTCTATAGAATTTATTTCAAAGGAAAGACTGTCCTTTCTGATTTGGAATATAGAAAGCATCTCACTCATGTAACACATATTTATTGCATACCTAGTATGTGCCAGACACTACTTTGGGTACTAAAGGTACAGCAGTTAGCAAAACAAAAGTCCCTATCCACCCAGCACTGCATTCCAGTGGGGAGAAATAGACAGATAAGTAAAATCATAATGTATTGGAAAGTGATAACTACGAAAAAAAAAACTAATGTGAGAAAACAGAATTGTTGGGAGATTGTAAGTTTATATAGGAAGATTGTGGCAACAAACCAGGCTGACATGGGTTGAGAAAATAGGAAAGACAAAACCCAGAAGCCGAGGAATGTCTTCAGTGTTCAGGAGATAGCAAATGGGCCAGAGAGGCTCAAAGGGGAAGGAAGACAGCAGAGGAGTCCAGACAGGCTGTAGGGGGAACAAATTTGGAAGAACCCTGTAGACCCTTGCATAGACTGGGCCCTTGCACGTGAACTGGGAAGTCACCAGAGGCAATTGACAAAGGGTGTATGTTTGCCACGATCTGACTTGTTTTTGAACATGATTGTGTGGATCGCTGTGCTGAGAACAGGAACAAAGAGAAGAGGAAGAAACAAGGAGATTGGTCAAGTGATGATTGTGATGACTCAAACTAGAGGACCATGGTCATTGCAGGAGAGCTGGTGAGAAATGAATGGATTCTGGTGCCTGACCAAGAGGAGACAAGGATAATCCATAGGGCTTCAGCTGAAATAACTGGGGAGATGGAGCCATTATCACTTGAGGTAAGGAAGCTATGGGGAACAGATTGGGAACAGAGAAACTGTAAAGTACGTACTTCTTGTCTTTATAGCATCTGAACAAAAGTGAAAGAAAACAATATAAAGCATATATTTGAAAAATCATATGAAATTTCTAGGTTGAAAATTTTAAATCAGCATTATACATAATATTATGGAGACAGATCATCAGATTATTTGGTGAGAACGCTCTTCCTCACCATTACAATTTTAGCACCCACAATGAGTATTCAGTAGATAATCATTTGACCAAGTTTACCACTGTGGAAACTAACATGTGCAAGTTCATTCTTAAATCATTCCTGCTTTTATAACCATTTATAAACTGTGGGATTGCATTTGTCCCATGCAAAAACTTAGTTTCATCCAGATGATTATGTTTTATTCAACTAGAAACCTAATCATTAACTTACCCCAAACAGACCAGTTGCTCCCCATCAAGCTAATCTTTAAATACAGTAAATCTTTCCCCTCATGACCAGCTGACATACTGTGAAAATAAACTGGTTACCAAATCAAATAAAGAAGGCAGAATGATGTACTCTTGGAAGGGAGAGAACTGAATCTGTGAGTCCTTGTGGAGAGGGATTAGGGTCCCTTGTCATTTTCTGGTGTGCCACAGCTTGACAACTGTGACCACATCTGGTTTTTCTTTTAAGTAAAACCAAAAAGATGTTCCTTTTTAACATTACTTTTTAAAAATTGTTTATGAACATTTTCAGCCTTTTGTTATTTACCAAAAAAATAATAGTAGTTCAGTTAATACAAGGAACTGATAGATGCTTCTGGCTAACCTCATTTTCTCTCTGAAGCACTCATCTGATACCATCTACCTGCAATAGAAAAATACATTTTAGATCTTTTCTTCATATTTATGTATATTAAAAATGGAACAAAAGCCATATTACTTTATTTCATATATCACCTAGAGAAATGTATTGCCCCTTTTCTAAAAACTTTAAGAGAACAATGACCAATATTTGTAATAATGTGTGAAGCACTTCTGAGAACACCAAGTGCAATTCTCATACCACCATCTTGATTTTATAAATGAGCAAATCAAGAGCTTAAATTGAATTCTAAATGAAAGTTTTAAGGAGAAATATTTTATGGTGTTATGTTTTATTTGGTAAGTTGCCTGAGATGTGGACAACTTTATATTTGTGACTTTCAAATAAGAAATGGAATGGTACTTATAGTTCAGTAATAATATTTTCTTGAGTTGTTCTCAAACCCTAAAATTATAGCTACTAGAAATTTCTTCAATTCTTATCTATTTGTGTTTGTTTTCTTGTTTGGGGGCTTTTATTTTTTCTTGGTATGTATGACATTGAAGAAAAGTAAAATAGAACATGGGTTTAGAGCCAGATGTTTGGATTCCAATTCTTCCATTTTAGTAAGTTGTAAGGGGTGTGTGTGTGTGTGTGTGTGTGAGAGAGAGAGAGAGAGAGAGAGAGAGGAAGAGAGAGAGAGACAGAGAGACAGAGAAAAACAAAACTTCAAGTAAGTTATCTAAATCCTCTGTCTCTATTTGATTATCTAAAGAATGAGAATAATAATTATATCCTGGATATTGTGAGAATGAGGTAGGTTAGTTCATGGAAAGCACAGAATACTGAGTCAGATGCATAGTAAGCCTCTTAATCTTCTTCCTGACCTCTGAATGTTAAAGGACCTCAGGAATTGCTTCTCAGCTCTTTGTCTCTTTTATCTGCGCACATTCTAAGTGGTCACAACCATTACTGGGACTTTAAATATTATGCATCTACTTTTACCTCTCAAATTTATCTTTGGTCCACTCATCTTCAGAGCATTTCATATGTTTTGGAGATTTCACATGTTTCAGAGCATTTCAAATTTAAGATGTGTAAATTTGAATTTTAATCTTTCCTTTATTCCATAAACTTTTCCTTTCTCCGGTCTTCTCTATTTCAGTGAATGACACTACCATATACCTAATTGGTTGTCAGAAACCTAGCAACTCTCTGTGGATTTTGTCTCCTTCCTTCCTGAAGTTCAACCCACTACTAAATTTTTCTTCCTGCATCTCAAATCTGCTGTGTTTCTTTCTGCTCCTCTGTGTCTGTCTGTCTGTGTCTCTCTGTCTGTTTGTGTCTCTCTGTCTTTCTGTGTCTCTGTCTGTCTGTCTCTCTGTCTGTCTCTGTCTCTGTCTCTCCCTCTCCCTCTCCCTCCCCAATCCCTCTGTCTTCCCTCACCCCATCCTCATCTAGGTCACCATGGCCTCCTCCTGGATAGCCTCCTGAATTCCCTGCTTGACCCTTACCCCCTTGAATCTCTACCCCCACCCCACAGCAGCCATGCAGATGTTTGGAAGATGTAAACCAGATGTCATTTCCTTACTTAAAAACCTTTAGTGGAGTCTTTTTTGCACTTAAAACCTAAACTCGATAATCTCTATAACCTTCCCATCAGAGAGTCCTCATGGTCACTGTTACGGTTTGTGTTTAGATGTCCCTCCCCCGAAAGCTTCATGAAGATGAGGTGGAACTTTCTTTTTCAGAAGGAGTTGAATGTGGAATGTGTGATTCTGGGGTTAAAGGCGTGTGATTACTAAACCACTGCATGTGAATGATTAGTTTGGCACCGCCCTAATCCCAGTAGTCTGAACAAGATAAAAGGGGCAGAAAGATGCTGTTAAGCTCCCTGTTGCCTTTGCTACTTTTGAATCCCATGTTGTTTCTCCTCTGCAATACTTGTTTGGCATCCCAGCCTCAGAGCCAGTTAATGGTCTGCAACCTCTATGAACTGTAAGCCAAATCCTTTCCCCTTTAACTTTTGGTGCTAGGTGTTTTGTCTCAGCAACGAGAGAAAGTAACACAGTCACAAACTCCTCACTCACTACCTTCTGCTCTCACTGACTGTGTTCAGATTCCCCAAGACCACTCTCAGGTTCAGTGATTCACTAAAAGAATTCACACAACTTAGAAAACCTGTCACATGCATGATTATGGCTTATTGTGATGAAAAGATACAGATTAAAATCAGCAAAGGAAAAAGGCATATAGATCAGAATCTGGGAGAAATCAGTCATGAGCTTTCAGTTGCCCAATAGTCATATGAATAGCACTTAACTCTCCTAGCAATGATGTATGTCACAACACGTACAGAGTACTGCCAACCAGGAAGCGCACTCAGACCTTGGTGTCCAAGGTTTTTATTAGGGATTAACCACATAGGCATGGGATATCCATGTGACTGACCTTAGCTATCCAGTCTCCAAGCTCTCCAGGACCAAACATACTACTTGGCTGACAGTCACTACCATAACTCATTGTTAGCATAAATTTTTTTGCTGTGGACTATAGCCCCAGCACACAAAGACATTTGCAGGCAAGGTATTCCAAGTGCTTAGATGTTATTCCTCAATAACATAAACCGGTCAAAGGCCATACTTTTTTTTTGAATGTGTAGGTTTGAACAACTTAAGACCTACTGAGTTAGTCCTTTATTGCACACTATTTGGAAGCTCCCAGAGCGGGCCAAGCCCTTTCCCTTCTTGGGCCTTTGTCTCTGGTGCTTCTTTATGATTTTTTTTGGATCTTATTTTAAATGCCATCTCATCAAAGAGCCATTTCCTGACTGCGTGGTACAAGTAGATCCATTCCCTTGTTATTCTCCATACAAAACTCTAAGTACCTTGATTATGTTTGTGTGTTCTTATTTACCTTTTATTGTCTATCTCCCTTATTAGATTTTAAGGTGCACAAGGACAAAGACAATGTGTGTTTTGCACCACCATGCACATTGTCTGAGATGTAGTTGTTACTCAAGACATTTATTGAATGATAGGAGCTGAGATTTTTATGTTGTATATTTGTCTCTTTGGATTTTGTTTGTAATTTTAATGAATGTGTTAGATACTCCAATTTGACAGTCAGTCAGAGTCGAGGATATTATGTTTGCTATATCTGTACCCTCTTGGGTTGGTTATGCTGGTCTGGGAGGTTAGACAATTTCGTTTTCCCCAGGGCTTCCCAGTGTGCCTTTGTGAAGCTGCACACTTTGGGAAAGAATGACAGGGTTAGGCAGAAAGCCTCTTGTTCCTTATAGCTCCCTACTAGAGCTAACACACATTTCAAAATACATTATAATTATTTGATCATGTCCTCATTTGCATTGTAAATTGCATGTACGTGACAATTACATTTTAACTGAACCAGAAGTGTTGGTTCAGTTTGTTTGGTAGCACTAATGTATCATAGCTCAGGAAGACTTTAAAAACTATATATATATATATATATATATATATATATATATATACATAATATATCAAAATATATTATATATAAAATATATGTATAATTTTGTTTTAAGTTTAACATATTCAACTAATAATGCTTCTGAAATAGCTGAATAAAAATATATTGTTCTCAGTTCAAAGAAGCTTGACACAGAAAGGAAAGAGAAAAATATATCCAAAAGATTCTGATTCACAGTTCTGTGTATAATTTTGGAAATGTCATTATACTAAACAGAAACTTCTGTCAGTTTTGAAGTTTTGAAAGAAAAAACTAATTGCCCATGGCAATTTTCAGGAAATTTATTCTTTCATAGTAATGAAGTCATATGATGTGCTTCTCATTCAGATTTTATACAAGAATTTGAGAGAATACAGTATTTTAAAATAAAACACAGTTGTAAAAGCCTGTGATTTCACATTTTCTATTTCAGTACAAAACTCTTGCCTTATCATTTGAGGTCCTAGAGAATTAGGAACAAGCTTATACTTACAACTTCATCTTCCAATCTTTAGAACTACTCCATATTGGCCTTATTGTATTACCTACTATTCCCTGCTCTCAAATTATCGTGTAGTCTAATTGAACACCCCCTGGTTGGAATGGTGCTTTAAATATGTGAACAGGCATGAGTGTGCCTAAATGCTCATTAACGTTATTCACAGACTACCAGCTGAGCATGAGGACAGCAGAGCTCTGGTCTCAGTCCCTCTTCTGATTAGCTGAATTGCTGGACTACAACTCCCTGAGCCTCTGTTTCCTCACTCATAGATGAGGATATTGAACAAGGTAATCTCTAAATTGCTTTCAGTTGTAAAAGCCTGGATTCATTCTTCCTTGTGCTGACAGTCCAGAGTACTTCGTTGCTTATCAGGAGATTAGATTATGCTCAATCATCCATGTGGGCAGTTCATGTTGATCAAAGATGAGTAACCAGTAAGTTGCTTCTAGTGAGTAGTCATGGTTTTTAGTGATAAATCAGTTTGAGCTTCTCATTACTTTAGGGGTACCTTCAAGGTTCATTACTGAGAGAAAGATTTCTGTCTTTGGTAAAACCTGGATTTGGAATAGATTCATTCTAATAAAAAATTGGGGCGGGGGGATGTTTGAGAACTACCATTTACTATAAAATCTAGGAAATTTCCAAGTACTTTGGTGTCCTGTGAAAAGGATTTAATGGACAAGATGCATGGCTATACCACCCTCGCCCACAGCACTCTCTTTTTCAGAGACTCTCCACTCTCACTGCCATCTTATTTTAGATCTTCACTACCTTTCACCTAGAAAGTTGCAAAATCTATGGATTTCCTGGCCCACCTCCTCTCGCTGCATGGGGCAGTTCTGTACCATCCTGTCAGATTACTTTCTAACACATAAAATAGGAATGTCTACACAAATAAGTGCAGGCTCTTCAGCTTGCTATTCAAGGCCATAAACATTACATATCTAACCTGTATATCTCCTACTGATTGCCCACGTTTACTGTTTGTGCCCACAAAATTGTATCACTGCTTGACTCTAATCACATCTAGTTTCTTCTACCTCTGCACCTTCACTTCCCTCATGTCTGTTAAAATCTTGCAAGTCACCTCTTCCAAAACGTCTCAAATGTGTTAGCTCTTTCATGAATACATAATTTTCCAATGCCAAAGAGATATGATCTCTTTTTCCTTTAATTTATTCTAGAGGCCTTTCCCGCTGGACTTATATTCTGCCTCCCATTAATTTGTACCTAAAACAATAAAGATGTGGAATTTCAGACCTAGACGAAACCTTACAGAGTGTCTTTGTTTAAAAGATCTTTTATGAACCCTATAGAATTCTAAATAGGGATATAGATTTTTTTTTATCTAGCCCCTTGCTTTCACATTCCTAAGCTTGTACCATAATGTTTTGCACAAAGGAGTTGTATATTTGTTGGATAAAGTAGATGCAGTCTTCTTAACGTGTAAAAATGAGTATACATGTAGAAATTCACAAAATATATACTCTCCTTATGAAAACGCAAGTGCGAGTTGTTATCAGGTTGAATACTACAACCTGCAAAATCTTTATTCTTTCTTCCACCGTTTATGTAATGTAGTTCATTCTTCCACCATATATTGAGAACAGCTACTCTCCATTGGTATTATGTTGGATTTTTATTGCCTTGTAATTCCCAGAGATGATGCAGCTGTTTGTTATAAGGCTTGCAGTTGGATTCTGTGTTTAAAAATAAATCCATCACAGCCTAAGTATAAGGGAGAGCATGGTAAACTGCTAGGGTTAATGGTTTCATCTTCCACCCCTCCATGTATGAGCTTCATTTTCATTAGGTCTTTGTAGTTCCTCCTTTTAGTAGGTGCATTATGTCTTGTTTCCCCTTGATTCTCAGTTAACTCATATGGTTTGCCTTCATCAGGGTAAGATTAGCAAGTGTGTCATAGACAGAGGCTTTAAAACACACTTGCCTGTCTCTGTGTTCTCTCTTCTGTCATTGACATGATCATAAGAATGTGCCTACTAGACTGCTAAAAGGTAAGACATTGCTGAGTTCCCTGTATCTTTTGTGTTGAGACTCAAATGTTACCTGACACCTGGACATCTGAGCAAGCCCAGCCCTACTCAGCAAAGCCCAGGCCAGTTCAGTCTCTGCAGACTCATGTGCTAAATAAATGGATGTGACATTCCACTGAAGTTGGTCCTTTGTTTTACAGAATTATTGTGGCGATAGATAACTGATACACTGAGAGAGAAGATAATCCTCAGTTCAGTACATCCCTTTGCAAGGAGGTGACAAATATTTCACATATAGTGTTTTCCTGTTTGCTTAAGAATAGGGCACACAGGTAATGGGGAAAAAAAAATAAGAACCAAGATACATCATGTACAGGTACAAGCACCCAATGATAAATGTAAACGTATTGTGTACCTAAAATGTACCAATAAAAGAATTTTTTTAAAAAGAATGGCTAGATCCAATATTTATAGAATAATCAAAGATATTCTGGAAAGTTTATTTTGCTATAAAATTATTATTTTTAATTGAGTTAAATGAATTAGAAAAACAATAAGAACAGTTTCAGATCCTGTACAATTTCTCTATTTAGAATCATAAAAAGATAATTCTCAACTAAACCATTTCCCTCAAATTCATTAACATAGATATTTCCCCCACAGTTGCAAATATTAACATGCTGCTCCTCCATACCACCAATTATCAACATGCTAACATATCCTGAATTATGGATGACATAATAAAATTTAACAATAGCACATTACTTTTGGAGAGTCGATTCTAGGGTCACCATAAACTTCTGTGAAATTGTGATTAATTAAAATAGTTATATTGCTGTCATAGTTGCTCTCATTACCATTCCCTGATATTATCTGTGATGAAAGATCAATTTGTGATGTGTCTTGAATTTAACAGAAAAGCTCTTTTTTGTTTTAATTTAGTGGCAATTATTTCTAAAACCTTCTGTTTGTTTTTATGCCTTTTTTTCTCAAATGTCTTGGTACTTTAGGAGTATAAATCTTAATAGCAAGTACAACCTCCCTCCCAGTTGCAGTGATCCTATGACCATTAAAAATACTTTACATTCTCATAACCCTTACTATATGTGCAATAATTCATACATTATGATTTTAAAAATAACTAATAGCATTATCAAGAGAAGAAGATAACAAGTCTTAGTGAAGGCTTGAAAAAATTGGAATACTTGTGCACTGATGATGAGAAATTAAAATAGTATAGCTGCTATGAAAAATAGTGTGGTGGTTCCACAAAAAATGTAAACATAGAATTACTACGTGATTCAGCAATCCTTCCTGTGGGTATATATCCAAAAGAATCAAAAGCATGGACTCAAACAGATATGTGTACGTTTATATTCATAACAGCATTATTCACAATCGCCAAAAGGTAGAAATGGCCCAAACGTTCGTTTACAAATGAATGATTGAACAAAATATGATGTATAATACAGTGGAATATTACATAAATTTAAAACATCATTAAATTCAGATACATGCTACAATATGGGTGAAACGTGAAAACGTGCAAAGTGAAATAATCCAAATACAAAAGGACAAATATTATGTAATTCCACTGATAGGAGGCCCATAGAATAGTCAAAGTCATAAAGGGAATAAAAGTAGTTACTGGGGTCTGGAAGGAGATGAGAATGGGGAATTATTTTAAGGAGTACAAAGTCTCAGTTTGGGAAAATAAAAGCGTTCTGGAATTAATGATGGTGAGTTCACAGATGTGAGTGTATTTAATACCACTGAATTATGCACCTAAAATCACTTGCATGGTGACTTGAATGATTTTTTGTGTTAGGGTATATTTTATCACAATAGAAAAAAATTGAAGAGACAAAGCTATTAATTAGTAGTTTTAAGTGGCATCAAATACTGGAGACCCCTGCAGTTAGATTCCAGTCCATTGCCCAGTATATGGCACAGGCCTGAGAAAAAAACCCTAAAAAACAGAACTAAGAGAGAACGTGGGGAGCCAGGACGATCAATGCCGGTGTAGCTGACAAGGGCCCTGGACAGTGCCAGGCACTGATTTTATTGCCAATCAACTGAGGTAAAGGCAAGCTATGTGCAGTTTCTGTGGAAATTAATGTAAACAAGACTCATAAAGAACAAGACAAAGCATTCTCAAATTAGGAACAGAATAGACAAAATATATGGTTGTAATTAGAACATTGTCCTTCTAGAAAGAAGGTTTTAGTTGTGGGAACGGAATTTGGGTGTGAGTTATACTCTCACCTCAGCACATAGACATCAGCCAGACTCGCTTCTCAAAACAAGCCAATCATGGCGTTAACTCTTCACAGTCTGCTTTGGGCATAATCAATATTAAGGTCTTCTGCAATCAGATACCTTCTGTTGTCATTCTGGGGGCATTTTTCCCTCCTCCTTCTCTACTGGAAGTGCTAGCATGTTGCAATGTCATAGTGATAGGGGCATAATCTAGAAAGCTGAGTGTATCTGAATCCCAAGCACCTCTCTTATGACTTTGGGGCAAGTTAATTAACCTTTGCTTACCCTTAATTTTTTCTTCTGTAAATGGTGATGATAACACCTACCTAGAACAAGGTTTTAAAAGCACTAACCATCCTAGAATTCAAAAGATTCAGTTCTTTTTCACTAACTCTTCTGATTTTCCTTTATTGAGTTTGCTGAATACCACTTCTGTTTGCAGAATTTTAAGTTATATGTTCTATCGAAGATCAAGGACACATCAAGGTCTGGTTAGGTTTTGTATGAGTATAATGGCTTTTTGAATCTAGTTACTTCCCATTTGCAACTTGATGTTCTTATATACTAATCGGGTATAAATTATTAGGCTTTTAAAAACATAATGCTACCATTCATCAGTACCTTTTGTTTACCCAAGTTCAATATAAATACAAGGATGCCTTACAAATATTATCATGATAAAGACTAATTCTCTTTTATAAATAAGAAAAATGAAAGCTGTATGCTTAAATCACTGCTGATAGATATATGCCATTTGTTTTGTAGCTGTAGCTTTTGGCATATATTAAGTATTTTATATATGTTTTGCATGGAAAGCCCTAGCTTCTGATTCCTCGAGAAGAATAGATTGAAAACTACTTGAGTGTTGCTACAAAACAGTGCTTGTAGCAGAAAAGCTTAAGAGAAAGACTGAATTGTTGAAAGAATTGTCAGAAAAGTTTATTTCTTGCTGCTACAGAGCATTGAATGGAGTCATATTAAATTTTTAAAAAGGGATTTTTCTGTGCAAAAATAAAAATATAATATTATGTAGGCTTAAGAAATAAAACATGTTTCTAAAACAACAAAAGTAACTGCTGTGGTTTTGCTTTGCTGGAGGGGTTGACTTCTATTTGCTCTTTTAGTCATTCCCTTTGCTTACATACAACTAAATGTAGAAATGACTAATGGGGGCTGCAACAGTGGTCAACACATATTGGAAAAGAACTATATGAAGGAAAATTGATTGTTTTTTATCACAAAGCAAGGTAGTATATCTGGATACATTTGGAGAAAAAAAATTACTAAGAAGTGTTTAAGTATCTTTGCCAAGAATTTTTTTTAAATCAAAGCTTTTATGTTTATGAGTTTTCTGATGGAAGCAATGAGTAGCAGACTTTGCACAATTTGTTTCAAAGCAATATTGAAAAAAAATGAACAAAATATGCAATAAGAAAAAATCTGCCAGTCCCCAGGGTAAGGACTAGCTGACAATATAATGGATGTTTGCTATTTCTCCGTATCTAGAGTTCTAGGTGGTTGCAAGCCATATATTACCCTCGGTCTACTCCCACCATTTTCACTGTTGTTAGTGGGAGGCCTGTTGCAGAAATAAGGTAATCTGAAGTCTTATTTCATTTATGAAATGAGATCATTTAATCTGGTGTAAGAGCTCATTGCTCCTGTTTACGTACTGAAGATGGACAAAAATGCTAATGGCAGTTAAGAATTAAGATTCAGAAATGTGTGCCTTTGAAAACATTCACTTTAAGACAATTGTTTTCAGTTAAATAACAGTAAACATTGAGAAGTGGTTGTGTTGTTCTGGTTCACATCATCTATCTCCTCTGCATCTCCAACCTGGTCTTTAAATAGGTGTCGAACTTCACATTTACAGGTGCAAATTGTGAAGAAATCACATTGCTTCTTTTGCCAAAAACTGCATTGCAAAATCAAGTGCAGTAATTGCTGAAAATGAAGAGCTTAAAACTAGTTCATTTAAATCAAAAAGTAAGTGAGTCCAGTGAGCAAGGTGCATTCACCTAAATTCCCATGCATAATAAAATTGCTATACCTCTATTCTGGGGTTATTAAAATCCACATCCAATATTCCATCTCTCTCAAAAACACAGAAGACTCTAACACAGATCTTATGGCTTGATGAGATTTTCTGTACCTGGTCTGCTCTTTTGTGCCTGTTTTCTTCCTCTCATTGTTTCCTCCTCCCATTGTCTCATGCCCACACATCCATTAATTTACCATCCTAGGTGGTAGATTATAAGAACTTTTGATCATAATTACTTAATAACAGATCATAATTCCGGTTAGATCTAAATGAACTGTGTATTTTTTTCTTGGTAGGTAGAATTCACATTTGAAAATAGTAGAATTTATTATTTGGCCAGTATTCAGCAGAGGTATAGGTTAGTTTAGCAAGCAAAGTTTAACTCGATGATGCTGTTATTGATGATTCTTGTATTCCACTCGGAATATAGAACCATTCAGAAGAGAACTTCCAGACCTCACCATCAGGTCTAACCAAACCCACTGTCTGCATTTGAATCCATGTACGTTCTATGACTCCCCCCCCCCCCGCCTTACAAACACGAGCCTTTCTACTTTCCACTGGATATTTTTACAGATTGCATTGTTTCTCCTTAAAATTCATATGTTGGAGTCCTAACCCTCCCAGGACTTCCCAACAGGAATATAATGGTGGCAGGTATAATAACTGGAGTAGGGTGGGGCTCTAATCCTGTATGACTGGTGTCCTTATAAGAAGTGGGAAATTTAAATACCGATGTGCATTCCGAGATAATACCTGTGAATATTGGAGTTATGCAGCTACAAACCGAGGAACTCCCAGAAGCTGTAGGGAAGGACTGGGACAGAGCCTTTCAGAGTATCTGAAGAGGTATATCCCTGTCTACACTTTGTTTTGTTTTGTTGCTTTTTTTTTTTGACAGATTTCATTCACTTTTCTTTTTTTTCATTAAGTTTATTGGTACATTTTAGGTATAAAATTTGATGATTCATCATTGGGAATTTGTACCTTTACATGATATATCTTGGTTCTTATTTTTTTCCCAATTCCCCTGCTCTCCCTCCAACCCCTCCACCCCTCCCTATTTACAAAGACTTTGTTTTGTTTTTTCCTTTTCTCTTATTTTTTCCTTTCCCTTCTTTCCTTTCCCCTACCTCTCCCACTTACTTTTCTTATGTAAAGTTGTAGCTGCCACTGGATTGTTGCTACCACTGGAGCTTGAGTCCTCTGGACGGAGACTTGTGTGGGTTTTCACAAGGTGGTCAGTGAATTCCTGGTAGGGAAACCTGATGAACATAGTCTGTTTCCTGAGGTCAGGGGTCAGATATCTGTAGGTCTTGGAGATGGCATCAAAGGTGGCCTTGGCAAAGTTGCCCAGAGTAGCAGTGCAGCCCCTGGCAGGGCTGTAACAGTCATCAGTCCCAGCCATCTGCAGCAGCTTCGTAGGCACAGGGGCTGAGACTATGCCAGTGCCTCTGAGGGCAGAGATCAGACACACTAACCCAGAGCCACAGCAGCCTGTCACCTTGCAAGGGACAGTGTGGGACTTGCCCATCTTATTCCCCCAGTAGCCTCTCTGCACAGGGATGATGGAGAGCTTGGCTAGAATGATGGCCCATTGTATAGCACTGGCTACCTCCTTAGAGTACTTGACACCCAGAACAATATGACCATTGTAGTCCCCAGTGGCAACAAATGCCTCAAAGTTGATCCGCTGCCTAGGATGAGTTTGCTTCTGCATGGACATGATTTTTCAGAATTTCATCCTTGAGGGTGTGCACAGAAAAAAGTTACCTCAGACTCCCTGGTGGACTCGATAAAGAGTTAAATTTCCTCCTTTGATTTAATCTTCATTTCCTTGACCAACTGGCCCAGCTTGGTGACCGGAAGCCACTCCTTGTCCTTGGCCTTACCACAGTGGGCTTTGAAGGCCACTGCGAGAGCCTCCTTGGAAGCCATCACAGCCTCCCTTACCTGGGCCCCCAAGGTCTCCAGATCCTTCCGCTGCACTGGCATTATTAGCCATTTGATTTTTCCTGAAGAAGAAGCCCCTTCTTCACATTTAGATCTCAGACTTCCAGACTGCAAGACTGTCAGACAGTAAGTTTCGGTTGTCACTTGGATTGTGATACTTTTGCTTTGGCAGTGCTGGGGACCTTATACAGGCACTTTCTTCCCTCACTACCAAGCCATTGTCCTCTCAACATTATGAAAATGTTCCCTTACATGGTTCATTCCCATCAGCACATAGGCATGCTTTTAGTTAGCTCCAGTTATGACTATTATTTTGCTCCTTATATAGCAAAACCATTGAAGAAATTGTCTCCATTTCTTATCTCTACTTCCTTTCCTTAACTCTCTCTCTGAAACTAACTCCAAGCAAGTTTTTATGAAAATTGCTCTTGATCTTCACATGTCAAATCCAGTACACATACCTCAGTGTTTATTTTACTCTGTCAGCAGCATTCATTTCACTTCTAGGACACCACCACTCTCTTGATTCTTAGAATTCACTGGCCACTCTTTCCCAATATCCTGTGCCAGTTCATCCCATTTTGTTGACTTAAATATGCGTGTTTCATTTATATCTCAGTAAAGCTTTTATATAAATGAACAGTGGAGTGCTGCATGTTTCACTTTCCAGATGTGTTAAGATGTTCTAAATCTATACTGATTTTTAGATGAACTCCTCCAACCCTTCTGGCTTTAGATAAAATACCGCTAAAATGCCAAGGCTTCCAAATTTGTCTCCAGTTTGGACCTTGCCCCTGAACTCAGTAACTGTTTAATAACTGCTAGACATCTTTATGTAGATGTAAGATTAGCATTACAAAGTAACCTGTCTGGTCCAAACCTGTTCTTCCTCAGTTTTTTAAATGACAACTCCTTTCTTTTTGATGTGTAACATTTTAGATATGTTCTTAACTATTCTCTTTTTTTTAATCTCCCATTGTGTGAGAAAATCTTGTTGGCCTTTACTTTGTAACTTTAAGAATCCAACCATTTTCACCACCTTCTCTGCCTGTTCAACCAAATCATCTCTTACCTTGTTTATTGCATGTAAGATCCTTCTCATTCAGGCTGTGGTTCATTAATAATTGATATGTAGTTTACTCTCCCAACAGCTGCCTGGGCAATCCTTTCAACACATAGGATAGAACATGTCACTACCTGTAGTGATTCCCATTTCATTTCTATCTCACTTCTATTCAAGGTCCTTATTGAGTACTCATAGAATCCTGTAGGTTCCATGTGATTTGTTCTTCAGTTATATTCCAGCTACCCTAGCCTCTTACTTTCCAGATTCCAGAAGCATCCCACACATGATCTTGCCACGGGATCTTTGAATTTGCAGTATTTTCTGCTGTTTTCTTGCCAAGTGGCTGTATGGCTCGTTTCTCCACTCCTTCAAGACTGTTTCAGTGATCTTATCAGAAAGCTTTCCATGGTAAAACCCATCCCAATCATTCTCTATCCCTCTTACCTTATTTTATAAACACTGAGAGATTCATGAAGTTTGTAACATGGGCCACTAAAACACATTCTGAAATACAAATAAATTGATAGAAATACTGAGTGATCCAGGGTCGCGCTGATAAGGTTAGACTGCCAAATAGTCAGATGATATTTCTGTCTTTTTTCAATGCTATGATATGCCCACCTTGGCCAATTATGTTCCTTGGTGTAAACTTTTGCTTCTTTTTACCTGCTTAGGATACTGCCAGGTGTGTATTCTTTTGTGACTTCTTTTGAGCAATTTTTAAAATATTTATTTTCTTAGTATCTAAATGAATGCTTATTACATGGTAAGTTATTTTGAATGAATAATTGTTGATGTTGATAGTGGATGTTTAGACCTTAGATTTTCAGTCGAGCTATAATCATGACCCAAACTGATTCTGCTATGACCTTATTTCATGGCAGATTTGTTTTGTAAGAATTTAAATTGCATGTCTTCCAAAATGTAATAGCTAAATCATGTTTGGAAAGATCCAAGGTACATGGTGAAACCTTAGTTAAATAAGCTAAAGCAGTGAAAGTAGCATCCAACTTTTAAGGCTTAGTGTGGACAATATTCTTATTTGTACACAGGCCCATATAAGGGAAGTATCAACTTTTTTATTTTATTTTTATTAATGGTTCATGCACTTTATGTCTGTCTAGAGCCTTTCGTTATATGATAACCAGATATCGTTCAATCTTGGTCCACATCCTTAGCACATTACATCAGCATTTCTCAAACTTTTCCACTGAAATACTTCTAATATCAGAGGAAAGCAACATGCAATCCCAGGGGTCTATCCATGTAAACCAAAGGAGTTAACTGCAATCTAAAAGTGCTTTGTGTCTTATTATTAAAACCATGGAATTTTCCATTATACTCCCTGAGTCCATGGATTTTTTTTTTTTTACTTTTTTTCAATGCTGAGGATTGAACCCATAGCTTTGTACAGGTAGCTACTGAGCTATACCTTTAGCTCCACTGATTTTTGTTTTGACATAGAATATTGTGTAATATTTCCAGTTAAATTATTTACATTTTTCCCCTAATCTTCAAAAGTAAACTAACATGAACCATGTCTATCCATGGCTTTGAGTAGTTTGTAGGAACTGACACGAGTTTAAAACCCTGATCTGAGACTCACTACACAGTCTCTGGAGAAAAGCAGAATTGAACATTCTTGTTAGATTGAACATTCTTGGCTTTGGCAACTGTTGAACTAAACTCCCTGCTTACAAAGACTGCTATCTGATTGTATGACTGCTCTTGGCAGCTGATAACTTCCTGTCTGATCCAATCCTCATCTTTAATGGAATGATGCATCACTATGTAATGAGTCCTGTTTTATTCATTCTGTTCTATTACACCAAGATCAATAATGCAACTAACATCCTGAAGGCTCAATTATACCCAAGTTTCACTGTGGTGTCCCCTACCTCAGCACGAGATTTAGTTTAATAATAATAAATTGCTAATAAGATTTTAATTACCTGAACTTCTAGAGCACTGTAACACAGTTTCAGCTCTAATTCATTTAGATGTTTTTCTAGGCAGTCTTCCAGGGAATGAACACTAAAAAGAAACCTAAAGGAAGACCTTACGAATAAGGGATAAGAGTAAAAGCATGAAGGATGAGCCTAAGGGTTGAGAGGATGGAGAACCTCCATACGAGGGAGCCATAGGAGGTGACATCATAAAAATAAGAGGTCAGATGATGGAGTAATGTCACATCTCACCTTCTTTCTGAGCCTTCAATGCCAGAGTAAGAGTTGAAATTCACTGGGTAAAAGCAACAGTGCTGTCAAAGACAAAGATGGGAAGATTTGACCCATAAAATGATGTGAAACAACTTCTGAAAACTAATTGGGAAGGCCTATCTGGAGTACTGTAGAATGGAGTAGCTGGTAAGATAGGGCTGAGGCTGTGCCCACAATCCAAGTGTGAGGCAATGAGACATTGCAGAGTAGAAAAGACCGTGGATTTGGGGACTACTTCCTGGCTATGAGACATCTCTAAAGTGAGAATGTGACCTTATTCACAGGTCATACCAATGAGTAATGAGATAAAATATAGCAATGCAGCACAGGGCCAAGCCAGGCTCTCAGAAATGCTACAGACAGATTGGCGAAGCTTGGGCTCTGGGGCCTGCTGCTTCATTTTATATCCTTTCTATGCTGATGGAACCTGCTGTACAATCCTCACCTTCTCTAAGGCTCACTCTCTTCACCTGGGATATGAGAATAGTAATGGAGCCTGCCTGAAAAGGTGATTGTGAAGATTAAATATACCAACAGCTCAATGTCTGCTTTTAATTGTATTCTTTCTGTCCCCTTGTGATAGCCTCCAATTTGGAGCCCCTCAAAAAGTAAAGGAACAGACACAGTAGATTGAAAATAAATGGAACTAGTAACTGTGTTTATATTAAGGGTGATGTGAAAAGGAAGTCAAAGATGACCTTCAAAACAGATTGACACAGAATGGGGAACCGGGAAATGGACTGAGTTTGGTTTGGAAGATAAGATTTTATAATGAAGAAAGTGATGTTGAACTTGAAGAAATGATAACTTTCCACTAGAAGTACTAATAGACCTTTTTTTTGTTAGGCCAATACCCAAATTCGAGCGATGAAGTTTTGTAATTTTTTTTTTTTTTACTCTCCATATGTCAAGAATTAAAGTTTGCTATTGCTCAAGTTTTCACCAAGGAGCATCCAGCCCAAGTTGCTGATCATACTTTCTGAGGGGCCAGGAAATTTCATAGATGTGACTACTGTAAAAATGAGAGAGGGCCAGGGATTTATCTAGTGGCAACGCACCTGTCTTGCAAGTGCAAGGCCCTGTGTTCGATCCCTGGTACCAAAAAATTAAAATTAAAAAAAAATGAGAAAGCAGGGAGAGAGAAAGAGAGAGAGAGAGAGAGAGAGAGAGAGGCTAAGTTTTCTAGCTGATTCAATGCCTTCATTCTTGGGCTGAGTAAATGGGGATTCAAAGGAGACAGGTAACTTGTTCAAAATTAAACATCTGCAGAGTAGACAAGCCAGGTGGGACCTGTATTCCCAGGTTCTCCTTGTTGCCACTAGGCATGACACCTTGCTGCCTTTCATACCCTGCCGAAGGGGTGAAAGACCAGATGTAAATCCCCAAATCACTCCACCGTGACCCACCCAAACATACCTAGAAGTGTGCCAAACCCAATCAAGTTGAAACTCTATCCTAACTGCCATATTGAGCAAGTCAATGACTTAGTGACTTCTCCAAATAGAAAGGAAGGAAGGACAAAGGGAAGGAAGGAGGGAGGGAAGGGAGGGAGGATAAGTGGGCTAGGGATATAGTTCAATGTGAAGGCCCTTGGATCAATTCTTAGTACTGGATTAAAAAAAAAAAATCTCTATTTGATATAAATGTAACTCCTCTCTTCATTGAAGTTGGGGATATTATTTGCCCTTGCTTTCCAAAAATCTCCCGCAATATTGCCCTTTTCTGTGGATCTTGAAGCCCAATTTCAGCCCCTAGAGAAATCCACCTGTATAGCCCCTAAGTAGCCTTGCAGAAGTACAGTTATGCCCATTCACTTGCAAAGGACACACATGCTCTAGCTTAAAAAGTCAAAAATGCATCTCACAGAGGATGGCAGCATTCTTATGTTGCAGATATTTGCCTGCATGAAGGAGTGTGGTGGAGTTGCATCATTTCCCAAAACATTAGCAAAATTGTACAAAGTTCAGCATGGTAGGAAGCAGTATCCCTGTTCCTATTTTAACTCAAGAGAAAACTGAGATGAAAGAATAATAATATGCCTGAATCCTTCAAAAAATGTTTTGTTGAAAACTATTTGCATCTAGGAGTTAAAATATATTTTCTAGTACTTATCTCTGTTTAACCAAGACAGGCTGTAACAAGGAAAGTTTCAATTTCTTTACTTTCTAGACATACACAGTTACTTTTCTAAGAAAACAATATTAACCTGTCTGACTATATGATTTTCTTTATGAAACCTAGTTTCTTTTAGATAATAACTGAAGATTAACTTTTTAAAATATATTGGCTTCCTGCCATAACAAATATTGCCTGGAGTGTGGCTACTCTACCTAACATAGCTGAGATGGTCTCCTGAGTTGCTCAAAGTGACTCATCGGTAGTTATAGACCAAGGCAAAGAATATCTTATACTTTTCTAAAGTGTATATGTTAATGATTATGCTGTGTTCTCTGAAATTTAGAAATCTTGCTGACTACTATTATAAAGGAGTTGCTAATTACAATATTAATATAATCATGTTGACACAGGAAGTTTTTTTATCTTCAAAATAATCCTAGTATATCCCAGAAAGTAGAACATCTGGGTATTTGGCTATAGCTCACCATGGTGCCAGACTCAGGCTCACAGTCTTTTTCAACAAAAATTATTGGATAGTCATGGGCACTAAAGTCAAATTCTAGTTGACACATGGGAAAATTTGATAAAATAACATCATTGAGATATGATTGCTTCCAAACACTAGATAAAGTTGTTATCTCATGATGATTTTGTGTTTATAATCTGTTATGTAGAGAGCATCAAAAGAATCACATGGTCTGAAACTGATAAACAATAAAGTGGATCCTTGTAATCAACATTTATTCAGACATAATGAAAAAGCTTTTATTCTTTCCTTTGTAATGTCAGAAAATATACAAATACCCTGCTGTCACCATTTAATAATGTTGGCCCTGTCCCTAAACCCTTTCCATTGCTTCTGACACTTTCTTTTTCCTGTTACACTTTGAAGGTTTTGATTATTCATGCATGCAAGCATTCATTCACTCATGCATTCATTAAATCAATAAATAAATATTTATTGGCATCTAGGCAATGTGCCAAGACAGAATAGAAAGAAAAATAAAATAATAAAATTAACAGCCAAGTTCATATCAGGAAAACCAACCACAGCAAGCTTCTCCAAGAAAATCAACAGCAAATGATCTTCCCCTCCAATTCTCCTTTTATGCTGTTGGCAGCAATCCTCAGGAGGGACTTCCATGCCCAGAACCATGCTGATTCAGTTCAGCTGGGCATTACAAGTTGACCATTACTTAATCCACCACAGGTACTAAGTTACAGCTGGATAGAAGTAAGAAGTTCTAGTGTGCTGTTGCACAGTAGAGTGATACAGGTAAACATAATGAAATACTGTGTATTTCAAAAAGCTAGAAGAAAGGAGTTTGTTTCCACTATAAAGAAATAACTATTTGAGGATATAAATATGTTTAACCTTATTTAAACATTACATAATACATATGTGTTTTGAAACATCACATGGTTCTCCATAAATATAAACAATTTTTGTTTTTACATGTTGATTTAAAAATTAATTTAAATTAAAAAATAATAACTAAGCAAACAATATAAATAAATCTCACAAAATATTGAAGAAAGCAAGCAGCTGCAAAAGACTTGATTGGTTCTGTTTATGAAATATTCAAAAACAAGCAAAAGTAATCCAGTCTGTCAAGAAAGCGAATAATACTTAGTGCTTATGGAGGAAGTGACTAGAAAAGAGAAAGGCGAAGGGGTAGGAGATTTGGTAATGTTTTGTGTCTTGATGATCACCAAATTATTCACTGATGACTTAGACACTTTAATTATGCTTCGATAAATAAGTAGAAAGAAGAAAAGAAACATAGGAGGGAAGGGGAAGGAAGGAAAGAAAAGAAAAAAGAAAGGGCAAAAAAGGGGAAGGACAAAAGGGAGGGAGGAATGAATTATTACTAGAAGGCTTTGAACTAGACTGACAGTTGAGAACTAGACTGGCTGACTTATGTTTAGCATATGCGAATTAGAAAGCCACTGAGTAATATGTGTGGGTTGTTTACCTTTCAATGAGATGTTCACACAAATGTATTCAAATTTATTTTATGAGGTCTGACCAACATAATTGTTTTTTAATTTTTTTCTGTCTTTGCTTTTTTGAGACACGTTCTCTCCATGTAGTCCAGGCTGGCCTTAAGCTCACAATGTAGTGCAGACTAGCCTTGAACTCATAATCATGTCTTCCAAGTGCAGGAATTCTAGGCTTGTGCCACCTTGCCTGGCCTACCCAACGTAATTTAAATGTCATCTTTATTGTGCTGCTACCCTATAAAAAGTCATCTTTATTCCTTTGCAACATTAATCCTTCATCTATAAATAATTCATATCAAAATAAATTTAGGTTTCTGAGTAATGAAAAAAATTGTAATTTCACGAAGGTCAGGAAAAGCAAAAATCAGTTCTCTGAAGTACAGTGGGATTTCATTGCTGTTCTGAGGTGCAAATGTTGGGCTTAATACACACAGTATCCTTCTTACAAGTCAGAACAACAATCTTCTGACATAAAACCAACTATATACTCAGAAAAGAATGGCATCAGGGAAATCACTTAAAATTGTCACTCCATATTCTAAGGTGTTTTCAACAGTCTCAATTATTTTTTTACAAGTTCTGAAAACATTATGTATAACGCATATGTTCATAAAGATTGGTGCAGTTTTAATGAGTCCATCGATGAATGGACATGCCATCTAATGAATCCTTATGTCACACATTGTCCTTGGAGTTAGCAGTACCAGGTTCAGTGGGAACAACATGCTTCCTGTTTTCGTGGCTTGCAGTCTATAGGGAAAGACCTTTTTGACTGAATTAAAACTGAGGAATGGAAGTACTGTGACATTGAAAGTGCAGGGAGACAAGGGAACAAGTATAAAGAACACCTAATTAAATGGAGAGGTAAAAGAAGTTATCCCAGGAGAAGAGAAGCTAAAGCTGAGACCTGAAGATGAGTGCCAGAGGGGTCACAGCAGTGTCAGAAAGACAAGGCAGAGGAAGGACAAAGTGAGTCTGTCAAGATGATGGGGAGAGCATGGCTCCCAGGCACAGTTGGGGCAACCAAAGTTGTAAATGCTTGAAGTACAGCATGGGAAAGGTAGAGTTCTGCTACCAGTCTTTTTTCTTAAGACATTTTTGTCTAAAAGATTACATTTTTGTCTAAAAGATTACATTTTTCCCACTTGAAACTCAAAATCTATCAATTTATTGGTGTGTCAAGATCTTGAGCTTTCATACAGAAAAATACTGTCTCTTCATTGGATTCTGCAGGATGAGCCTGTTGAAGCGTAGCCTCCCTTGGCCACATATGGCCTGAAACAAGTCTTATCAGGTCAATTTGGACTTCTCCAAGTTGGCAGTGTGTAATTATTCTTTTCTGCATATTTCTTATCTAAGAAACTTGAAAGAATGAGAAGCAAATCTACAAGGCAATAAGTTGATATAAAAAAGCAGTAAACCCCATCCCAGGCTCCTAGGGCAGTGAAGCTCAGCAGGTCCCAGCACCCGGAAGGAAGCTCCCCACCTCCATCCCAGGCTCCTAGGGCAGAGAAGCTCTGCCAGTCCCAGCACCCAGAAGGAAGCTCCCCCGCTGCCATCCTAAGCTCCTAGGGCAGAGAAGCTGAGCCACATGGGTGCCAGAAGACACATAAACAAGCCTCAAAAACAGACTTCCAGATCACCTACAGCAACCCTAAAGGGAAAAGAGATGGAACACTCTGATACTCAACCACCTGGACTCTCTGAACTGGCAACAAAAGAGGATCTGGGAAAAATGAAATCAGGAATAATTACTCAGATAACAGCAAAGATTTTGCTCATGGTGCAAGACATGATTAATAAATCTAGAGAGGACACAGAAAAAAAAATAGAGGATCTGAGGAACATGATGGAATCTCAACATAGCAAACAAATGGAATCCATAAAACAGATACAAACAGATTTCCAAGAGATTAAAAACTCCATCGAAAGTCTGAGCAGCAGAATGAACTAATGTGAGGGTAGAATTTCACATATAGAAGATAAGATTGCAATTAGTGAGGAGGAAAAGAAAAATTGCTTCAAAATTGTAAGGGACCATGAGAAATCAATCCAGCAGCTGCTAGACTATGCAAAGAAGAATAAAATAAGACTGATTGGAGTCAATGAAGAAAGAGGAGAGAGTGCAGATGACATAAAAAATAACTCTTCACAGAAGTGATGGCAGAAAACTTCCCAAGGAGGGGAAAAGAACTTGACATACAGATAAGTGAGGCATATAGGACTCCAGCTAGCCTTGATCAGAAAAAATCTACACATAGGCATATAATAGTTAGGAGTCCAGAAATCCAACAGAAGAATAAAATTCTACAAGCAGCAAGAGAAAAGAAACAAATCACATACAAAGGAAAGCCCATCAGAATCACAGCAGACTTCTCAATGCAAACCCTCAAGGCAAGAAGAGCTTGGAGTGATGTATTTCAAGCCCTAAAGGAAAACAGCGTCCAACCCAGATTGATGGGCCATGCAAAACTATCTTTCAAAATTGATGGAGGGATGAGATACTTTCATGATAAAGAGCACCTCAGGAACTTCATGAATACCAAACTGGCACTCCAAAAACTTTTAGACAATACCATAGGTATTGTGACAGTGAGGATCACAACCCCAGGAAACCCAGCAGAATGAATCCATTGGGCGTGACAAATTAAATGCAAAGGGGGAGAATCCAACAAAAAGAAAAAGTCATGACAAGGCTTTTAAAACTTTTAACTTCATCTCCCTAATGAGTGTATAATTCAATCTTATTATTGTACTGATTAGTAGTTTTCTGATTCTAGAGTTGCACACCATTCCTTGTGCTATACTGGCTATCATCTTCTTATGTCTACATTTTAATTGGGTTGTCTATTAATGAGATCTAAGAATTCTTTATATATTCTGGTCATAGGTTATATGCATTGTAAATATGGTCTGTTTAAGGACTACTTTTCATTTTAATGATGTCATTTAAAGTTCTAAATTTTGATGGAATCTCATTTATCAATTTTTTTTCTTTTATACATCATGTTTTTTGTATCCTAGGTAGTTCTTGCCTACCCTGAATTCATAAACATTTTCCCTTATAATTTCTTCTTAAAGTTTTATACTGTTAATCAATATATGTTTTTTTCATCCTCATAATTTTGTGAGCATTTTGGGGAAACAGAATTAGTAGTTTTACTCTTAGCTCTGTTGTCATCAGCCAGACCTGTGTGACAATAACAAAATTTAGTCTGTTTTCACGTTTGACCTGTCATCTTTCTCCCTTGTGGAGTAGTGAGAAAGCTGTCTAGGAGATTTATTCTCTCTCCTTCCTAGCAAGCTTGCAGCATTGGTATAGGCGTGTGATTTTTTTCAGTGGGGGAGGAGTTGCAACAATGGAACTCAAAAACAGTAGAACCACAGAATAAAAATACAAAAATAGACCTTATCTAAGTATTGTGCCATTAACACTAAGGTCATGAACTGTATTGCTCCAGGTAGTTAAAGAGTTAATTGGTTCTTTCAGACTACAATTTTATTTCACTAATTCATTTTGAACTTAGCAGAAGTTCGAAATGAAAAGTTAGGCAGTGATGGTTGAACAATATTATACTCTAGAAAGATGTAAACAGCTTTGGAAATGGAGACATTGATCTACATGTTTTACTTGAATATATCTTAAACAGGGACCTAGATCTGCCCTTCCATGGGTACCCAACAAGTGCTACTGTTGGGGAGCTGGGTTTCTCTTAGATATGATGGAAGGGAGGATTCCTACACAGGGCAGCTGGAGGAGCTTTGGAGGCAGAGGGAAGGATAGGCCAAAATCTGGGAGAAAAAGAATGGAAGGACCAGAAGCCCAAGGAAACCCTGGTGAGTGTGGGTGAAATCAAAGTCTGAACACATTGAGGCTACCCCGAGAGGTGGCCAAGAGCATTGCTCTATTAGAAGCTTCTATAGAAGGTATACCTGTCTGTCTTCCATATGGATACAGAAATGATCTTTGTAAAATACCCATCTGATTGTCTTTTACCATCTTGAAATCCTTTATGGGTCTATAACTTTCAGTTAAGAAAATAACCCAAAATGCTTAGTAAGATGCTTAGCTTTCTGACCTAATTTCTGTCCCCCTTTCTGTTCTTGTTTCCTGTTTATCTCTGAGGTGCACTCACCACTGTAGCCCCCAGAAGCTCTTCAGCTTCTGCTAGTGCATCATGCTCTCTCACACATCCACATTGTTCTTTTGGCAGGAATGTCCATCCTCCTTTATCCATCCTCTAGCCAATTCCTGCTTACAATTCTTGGAAAACCCAGCCCCCTCCTACCCACCACACACACACACACACACACACACACACACACACACACACAATATCCTACACCTACATTCTTTATAGTATTCACCGTGTTTTTTCCTAATTCTTTATTATTTGGGATCTCTCCACTACTCTGTAAACTTCTTGAGTGCACAGAGACCAGGGCTTATTTTACTTTGCATTTCAGTGACTAGAAAAGTACTTTGAAAAAATACTGAATAAATGAATGAGTGGACTACTTTAAGGTATAATTACTATAGTTAGTATACATTTTATACATTATACATTATGGTACATCATGTTCATAAACTTAACATTTTGAGGAGAGTTATATAGATATTAAGATTTAGAGAGATATATGGTATTTTAAAATTGATTTCATCTGTGTAATTGCTCATCAATAAATATATTCAGTGCATTGAACAACTGGTATATGGCAAGTACTGTGCTTGGCAGTATGAGGAGAAATTGATTTAGACATAGCCCTTGTCCTCCAAACTCATCCTTCTGGGGAAATGAACAGGTAGTTGTATGTAATAAGCATAACAGATTTGGGTAAGCACTATCCTCAGCAATATTCTTTGATTTTAACATTATTTATACTTTTAACATTCAACTTTACCGTGATAAAACATTTTCATACTGTAAGATTCACATTCATTTTAAGTATACATGTCAGTGATTTTTAGTATGTTTGCAGTTATACAACCAATACCATGTCCTAATTTTAATACATTTTCCTCACCCTAAGAAAGATCCTGCCCATTAGCAGATATTTCCCACCTCAAGGATCTACTTATCTGCTTTCTGACTATAAATCTGTCTTTTCTGGACATTTCCATAAACAAAATCATATAATATGTGATTTTTGTTTGAGTTCTTTCACTTGACATGAAGTCATTGAGATTATCAATGTTGTAACATGTATTAGTAGTTCATTCTTTTTTATTACTAAATAGCATTGTATTATATCAATATACCACATTTTGTTTAACCATTCACCAGTTGATTGACATTTGTGCTGTTTCTCATTTTTGGCTAAGAACTTAGGAATTTAAAATATAATTCTGGTTATAAGTTGGGCTTATGCTATGCATTGCCACCTATAAAATATGTAGGTTTTTTTGTATTTGGAAACCAGACTAGTACCCAACTTCTTTTATTTGTGACACTAAAACAATATTATTTTTCTGAAATTATTCTTTACATTAACAAGTTTGTATTAAAGCTTGCTTTAAGGCATGGAGGAAAATGTCCAACTTTTTAACCATATAAGTCAATGTAGCTGTAGTAAAATGTTGTGAGAGAATTTTTTCCTGAATCCTACGTTGAACTTTGAAAGCAGGAAGTATTTCATTTCCAATCTCCTGTGGATCATCTGCTCTGTAGAAAGAGCCATGAGTGAAACATCTTGGGACAAGATGGAATGCATGAAATGCTGCCCAATAAGAGCAACCATATGATTTGATAATTACTGTTTCTTTCTCTCCCCAGAAGCAAATTGCTGTCATTACCAACTGTCATCAATTAAATCAGCTATCATCTCAGTGTCTGTAGACCAGTGGAGAATCCCTTGTTTAAGGGAATAAAGCCAAAAATAAATGTTCTCATTTCTCAAAAAGTTATTCTGCTTTTTACATAGCCCCTATTTATGCCTGCATGTCTGATAGTAGTTGACACTTTCTATAATTCTTGTTTTGTCAGTCCTACTAGATTTGAAAGCTTCTTGAAGATGGTAACCATATCCTACACGGTTAGGCCATCATTTTTAGATATGCCAAATTTCAGACTTTGATAAACTTTAACCAATTTATAACTGGAAATTATATGACTATTTTATTGCACTGCATCATCAAATGCATAGCTGTATTTATTTCAATTAAAATAATAAAAGATATGATAATTATTTCTTTAATTCAGATGTCCATGAAGTATAAGTGTCTTTTAATGTAGTGGATACAAGAAGAATCTCATAAGTTCCTTCACATTTTGAAATGTGAAAGAGGTAGTTGACTTTCACCTTTGCAGAAGCCTCTGGTTCCATTCTCCTGAAACTAATGACAACAGAACGTGTCTTGAGGGCTGTGGATGCCCACTGTTAGAGGTATCCATGGCAAACCCTGAACTTCCTCCACCAGTGGAACTGAGTGTCAAGTACAGTTGGTGACTGTTTTTATATGACTGATGTTTTATATGTTTATGATGTTTTTATATGATGATCAGCTCCCCCAGGCTAAGAAGGATTTAATCTGTTTTCCCTCTGAATTAAGTGTTTCTATAACTTGACATTTTAATACATAGGCTTTGTCTTCCCCAGTGCCTGTCACTCTCTATAATACTCTGATTTGAACTCTGGCAGTAGACATCACCATGCTTTCCAGAGCAGCACCTAACTTTCTCACTGTGAGGACACTTATTACCATATTGGACTTAATACCGGTTGACTTAAATCTTCTCATAATAGTCAATGCCAAAGTTGTCATAAAAAGAAAGAAATCGTACACCCTTCAACTAATGCTATTTCAGGGCACAATGGGAAACTCTTTCCAACTGATAATTGGTTTTACATCCTGAAACCTCAGACGTTGTAAGCTTTATAATTATTTTAGTGAATGGAACCAGTAGTTTTTATTCATGCTTAAAAAGCTAATCTGTTTGCTGCAATAATATCCAACATCTGCAGATGTCACAGGTTAATTACATATTGCAGCTACAAGTACAGCAGCTCACTAATCAGTTGATATCCTCAAAATTCTTCATCCAGTGATTCTTATGGAGAGCCTGGAAGTTTCCTGACTTCCAAAGCTGATAGCCAAGGAAATTGAGTGGCAGCTTCATATACATAGTGTCATCATTTACCATTAATATTTACATTCCCAATCCTATTTCATTTCTATCCTTGCCTTTTTCCTTCTGTAATTTCAATATTTCCATATGATATGATTAAAGATCATCTTTCTTTCTATTCTAGTCAGTGGTTGATGATGAGATAAATACAGAAATCGAGGGGTAAATATTTACATGCAGCAGTTTGGCCATGCTACTGAATCTATTAATAAAAATTGGGGGCTTATACTTCCTACATCTTTGGGTTTTAAATTTTATTTTTCTATTAATTAATACTTATTTTATTTAACAAAAATATCTGTCAAGGATTGGAGATAAAATAGGGAAGTATATTCCTTACCACAGATAGCTTAAGAAGCAATTCTCTGCCCATTCTATAGACACTTGGTTGGTGTGAAGAATTGGCAGGTTGCTTTGTTTTCTATATAAAAATGTAGTTTGTTGTAAAAGTTAGTGTGAAAGCTCATCACCTCAACTGTTGTAAAAGTTATTATGAAGGTTCTTCACTTCCAATGGTCTGTTATATCTTCTGTCTGACATTAAGGACTGTTTTGGGCATAAAGATATTTAAATCTTGAATTCCAAGCTTGTACGCATGAAAATGCTTCCTGCACTAATATCATCCCTTCTCACACACATGATCTCATAAATTATATAATATAGCTTTCTATGTTTGGAATTATTATCTATATTACTGGTTTTATTTCTATTTTGGAGATTATTGGTACTAAATATTTTATTATTGAGTACATTTTAAAATAGATTAATGCCTTTCCTAATTTAGGATCTTTCTTTAAAAATGTGAGCTAGAAACAAAGCTTAAGTCAGAAAAAATTCTGAAGTCAAACAGTAGTACTGCTAGTGATGTGAGTTTCATGTTTTGCTAATGGTGAAATTATATAACTTGCTTTTGATAATGAAGAAACCGAATATTATGATTATCATAATTATTAGCTGTCTGTTATAAGTTATTAGTTATCCATTATTAGCTATCTGTTCTAATTTGAACAAATGAAGAACAATTGAGTACGCTATGCATTTCCTTCTTTCATTTGCAGCTGTCTGGTTTTCAGCCAGACATGGTGAGTGCTGTATGTGTGTCTGCATTTATGTGGGAAAAGTAACTGGGTTTAGGGTGATGGGCTTCCCGCATCACCTTCTTACCGCTGATTCGTCTCTGTGCTCTGCATATGGAGACCACTTTTTTGGCATCTGGATATACTTTTGCAAAAGCATTGCTGTGACACTACTTGTGTCTGAGAGGACATTTGCTTATGTGAAACATTGTCCTTTCTGTGTCCTTGTTATAAGGTTTCCCGGGACTTGTTGAGAGACCATGTTACACAGGGGGCATAAATACTATGTCTATCAACCTGCACGTCCACCAGACAGCCAGGGAGAGAGCAAGGTGTATGTTCTAAAAAAAAGCAACAACTCCCTGTACAAAATGTCACTCATTTGGCCTCAGGCTGGTCCCAGCCTCAGAAAAAAATATAGGCAGTTCGTAATATTCCAGAGATATTCTTGGAATGACTTAAAATTCGGCCAGTTTAACATTATTTGTGCAGGCCTGCTGTCTTGATAGTTGCAGAGTTCCAGTGTGGACTGGATGCGCCCAGAGAGAACAAGAAAGAAAAAGCGGAGAGAATAAGACCAAGAAGGGAGAGAGTGAGAATGTCCCTTGTCTCTGTTATCCCCTTTCATACCAGAAATACCAACTCTTATTACCTAAACAACAACAAATTATCTGAAATTTGGACTTCTCCCTCCCACAAAAACTGTGGTTCACAGTTCAGTATTCTGTCTTTCCCTTTCTTGAGTTAAGAGGAAAACTTGCATTCAAATTGATTATTTTTCAATCATAATGAAATGTTTATTCTGGGGGTAAAATATGTACACTGGGAAAGAAAATAGAAACTTAATGCCATCTGTTGTCCTCATGAGAGGAAGGAGAGTAATTAATTATATCATAACTATATTATGAACTATTGAAGGATATGGAAATATTTTAAGTCTAATTTAATTTTTGTTTGTTTACTTTACAAGGCCATTTCTTAAAATAATCCCCTTGCAGACATGCAAAGCCCTTTATTTTGCATAAAGTGGTTGGGAAGAAGATTGGCTTTTAGAGTCAAATCTGCAAGTTTGCATGTGTGACATGCCACATCTGTTCACTCACAAATATGTCTGTTTCCTTTTGTCTTTCCTATTGGAAGCCCTCCTCTGTATTCAGAAATACCAAGATTTATACATGGTGTGGATTTGTTACATTTGTGTATTTCTGCATTTTAAAGAGAAGCCTGCCTTAAGCAGTCATTCTGAAGAGCAAAAATAAATCCATCATGTAGCAGCATTTTTAAAATAACAATTTTTTAATTTGTATGAAAAAATTTGATCAAAATGTTCTAAAATATGAAGACTTCTATGTAGTTATAGACATTTTTTAAAAATAGTGTCCTTAAATCTTGCGAGAGATAAGAAAATAAAGGATATTAGAAAAAAATCATTGCTTAAAGTAGTATCTCATAACATTGGGTACAGTGTGTTACCTATACTATCAATCTGGATCAATCAATAAGTAGTAGAAGTGGCTGTTTTCAATAATAAATTTTATGACATTTTTACAATAAACTTTTTCTCCTTCAAAAGGTAAATACAGTTTTATTTTAAAAACAGAACAAATGTAGCTCAGTGATAGAATGCTTGCCTAGCATCCACAAGGGCCTAGGTTTGATCCCCAGCACCATAAAAACAAAAATAAATATAAATATTTATGTATTTGTTCAACTTATCCTGTTCTAGGTTTCAGGCTTTTCAGTTGATTCTTTTCCCCTAAAAACAAGGACCCCTAAAATTCCATCAAAATTAATTTATATCATTAAGTGTATTAAGCTGAATATAAAATTTCATGAAGGTACAACTTTATGAATCTATATTTTCTTATTTATAAAAATGGATTGAGAATATATCCAATTTATAAGAAACTTTTCATTGTTCATATGGTTATGTGACTATGGCAAATATTAACTAAGATTTTTAAATATTAATCAAGTAATCTAACAATATGAGTATTTAAAAATCCCGTGGTGCTGGAGATTGAGCCCAGGGCTCCTGCATGGGTGACAAATGCTCTACTACTGAGCTACACCCCCAGCAAAATAAGCATTTATAAAACTGGGAGTCTTCTTAATTTGTATTGAACTTCTGCTTTAATTCATTCATGCAATCATCTTATTTGAAGAGGTTTCTTTAGGCAAAAGGAGCTAGCCACAAATTATACAAGAACATTACCACTCTTTTTCTGGCATGATTTTTCTATTGTTGACTAATTCAAATCATCCAATGTGTTTCCTAGAACTCATTTTAGACACATTCGTATACTGTGTTCATAACCCCTGAATGAATCACTGAAAAAATTTTGGTCATTGTTTAAAACAGCCAATCATTCCAGCAATTTATTTATCCTAATTACTTAATATTTTCTGTGTCTGTTTTGTATTTTCCAAGACCTCCTGCAAATTAAGTATTTTCCAAGACCTCTTGCAAATTAAGTATTAGCTCTACAAGATGACATGTCAAATTAGAGACAAAGCTAAAAGGTAAATTTAATCAAATTGTGGCCCTAGGCTGCTGTAAAATAGAGAGAGAGAGAGAGAGAGGGAGAGAGAGAATGATTTCTAAAGTGATTGAGTGTCTGACACTTGCAGAGTCATCTATCGGAGGCAGTTTGGCATAACCTTGTCAGAAGACTCAGGGATAAATCTAATGGTTTTTGAAGTTTCCCTCCCTGTTCTGCTTCCTTTATTCTTTCTTTCCTTTAATAAATATTTATTAAGGATTTTCTTTGTGCTAAGTGCTTGGGCAGTAAGCCAGGGGTGATGTTCAGGGCAGAAATGGATCCTGCCCTGAAAACGTTTATAATCTAGCAGAGCAGTAAAACAGGAATGAGTAGGATGCATGTGCTAAGGGTCATGAAAGTTGTATGAAGAGATAGGGTTATTCACAAGAAAAACATAATTTCCACTTTGGAAATTAAGGAAATATTATCACATAGAGAACTTGATAAAGGTGATCTTCCTCCAGAAAAATATAGCTCCTACTATACATGTACATCTACCTTTCTCCAGAAAAATATACTTCCTATTATGTATATACATCTAATCTTGAAGAGTTCACACCATCACTGAAGAGGTGTGTGTGTGTGCGTGTGTGCGTGTGCATACATGCTCATGTATCTAAGCCTAGGTTAGGAATCCCTGACTTTGAGAATGAGTACCATACTTGACTTGAACTTTCAAGTTCAGGTAGGGTTTGGATGGGAAGGATACAACAGATGGACAGACCAGTGGACAGAAAAGCAGTGGGAGGGAATCGGGAGCCAGGAAAACATGAGGAACAGCCCCATTCTGATCTTAGAGCCTACTTTATTGTATTAGAAAAACGTTTTCTGTATAAATCATGTTATCTTAGGGACCTTTATGAGCCATTGACACATGAAAAGTTTCTCATTTTGATAAAATCTTTTCATCACTTATCTTTCTCGTGTACTGAAAATGGTTTATTTTTCTTACATATTAGTCAATGGGGAAAGCAAGTGAAAAGTGGTGGCTTTGTGTAATTAATTTTTTATCTTTCCTGCATACATCTAAAATGGTTATCTTCCAAAAAAACTATAACTGCCACTTTATATCATCCCAGTTATTCATATGCAAAACTAAAAAGTATTGATCTTAGCAAATAACTATTTAATTAATGTAAACATTGCTGCTGCCTTATTGTTAAAGACTATTACACTGTCCTTTGCCATTACTGGGAGTGTTTCAAGGACTGTATTCAAAATAAAAGGATTAGTACAGCAGATAATTAAATCGTTCCTTTTCCATAGCATGTGAAATATGCCAAGTTCTCATCTTGGAAAAAATTGCAGTGGATCCACCTTCTACAACTACAGTGCACGTTAACCAATCTCATACTTGTGAAATGCTTGTGAAAGTCCCAGATTCATAATAAACACTCAGTGAATGCTAGCTATCGTCGTTATCATCATCATTAATGTTTTATTTTTGTTTTGGATATTATCTATATCTTTTCAATACCTAATTGTTTTTAATTCAGAAGTCATCCACTTGAAATTGGATTCACATTAGAAATTGGATCTACTATTTCAGAAAATCCAATCCAATTTCAGAAAATTAAAATTTACCAAATAAGTAATTTAGGAATCAAAATTTAACATAAAAGTTATTTTTTCCTAATATGAAACAGTATTTGAATAAAGCAGTTTCTTTAAATAAATTTTTCTAAAGCTGTGGTTTTCAAAGTGTGATTCCTGCACTGGTAACATGAGAATCACCTGGCAATTGTCAAAAGTGCAAATACTCCAGCCCATCTCAGACCTTCTCTCCCACACTCTGGGGTGCAACTGAGCAAGCTCAAGTAAGCCCCACCTTCAGATGATTCTGATACATGGGAGTGTTTGAGAACCAGCACCCTAACACATTTCAGATTAAAACCAAACTTCACTGTTGGACAGGTAATGTTAGTTGCACATTAAAAATATTTTAACCATTTTCTTTAGATTCAGTATTTAAGAAATTAACCATTGCATAAAAGTGAGCACATTCAGTTGCAGACCAAGGTATCTGCTAGTAAAAACCTTACTATCCTTACTTCCCTATAGTCCAACCAGGTTGACACTGTACAGATGTAATGTGGACTATAGTATTTTACATTACATCTGTCCCTTTATGTACATCCTTTGTTTCTTTTAATTTCTCTCTGCTTCCATTTTTTTTCCTACTTCCTACACTAGGAAAGTGTTTAGGATAGTGTAGGGATCATTAACATTAAAGGGACCTTTTGATAGTATTTCTATGAATTGATCCTAAAGAAACAATCATGAGTGTGTTCATAGGTGCAGAGATTCAGCAACAGGTACATTAATTGAGGGTGGTTATCATAGCCAAAAATAGGAAACACCTGAATGTCTAATAGTTGGGAGAACAATAAACAATTTTAAGAACATACATAAAAGGAAAAACTATGCAATCATTTAAAATAATTTGGACATAACATAATTTATTAAGTGAAAAAACTTACAAAGTAATACTTTTCATAGAGAGTAGTTATATATAATATTGTACCTATAAATATCCTACACGTGAGCTTAAATGTTAACAGTGATTATTTCTGGATAGTAAGATCACAGGCAATTTTATTATCCTTTTTTCAATTATGGGTATTTTCTAAGTTTTCTTTTTTTTTTTTTTTTTTGGTACCAGGGATTGAACTCAGGACCTTGCGCTTGCAAGGCAGGTGGCGGAACCACTGAGCTAAATCCCCAGTCCCTTTTCTAAATTTTCTAAAGTGATTTTTCTAACTTGAGCAGCAAATACCTAGCAAAACAAAATGCATTGAGCAACTCTCCTCTCCACCTTTGTCACTGATAAAGAGGTCAAAACCCCACTCAGCCCCTATTTCTGTGAGAACATGATCTCATAAGTGGATGGACATGCCCCAAACATAAGTTAATTTGTGTTAATTGTGTTAACTTTGTGTCAACTCCTTTTTGAGGGTAGAGGGACTCACTCAACCCTGCCTTCCTTTGCAAATAAGTCAGCTTCTTCCCCACCCTCCAGCTTGCCATCTTCCAGGGGACTCCCCACTGGGACCAAGACAGATGGGAGTTTCTCAACAGGGCCAGAAAATGCATGCATCTTCAAATAACCAAACAAATTGTGCCAGCAGTACAGAGTCTGTACCTGTTCCTGTTCTTGGGATTCCAAATTTATGAGCAGGCTCTGTATGTGGCCTGGTTGCAGTTTTGTCTCAGTGAGAAGTCTGGTTTTGTTTTCATTTTGTGTTTTCTCCCTGAGAGACTGAAAATAGGACATGCAATCAATTACTTTGCTAGTGGCTGATCAGATACCTTGGACTCCCTGTGCATCACAGAGGAAGGGAGGACTGATGTTGCCATCTCGGGCTGCCACTCTTGGAAGGAAAAAAAGGATATGGAGAAATTGAACAATGATGTCCAATTCGTTTAATTCAAAAGCCAGCTTCTGCCAGGAATATTCTAGAAGAATAGTGAACCTGGGCTGTTAAATGTCCTGTTCTGTTAATGAGAGTCCGCTTAGCTTGATGGACAGGGCCCTGGCAGGGAGTCTGATAGAGAGCTGTTGTCTCTTAGAGACTAAGGAAGTAGCTAGGTCATCAGGTTTTAGGAGAAAAGTTTGGAAACAGGTTTCCCAGGGATCTGTTCCCAGAGCCATGTTGTTCTGTTGGCCTCTGTGGGGACTGGAGGGCTACCCTTCTGCGTGGTTCTTCCTAAGGAAGCTTGGAGGTTTGTTTCTCATCTTTCTGGAGCAAACAAGAACTCTTATGTAAATATCAATAAATACTTAATCAGAAGGCCAGTAAGGGGAGAATATGGAAATTAAATGCCTTTTCTTTTCCCAGCTGTACCATTTTATACACAATTCTAAACCTAATCATGGTGCTATTGGGAGACAAGAGCTTAACTATCTGCTTATGCAAGGACATTAAAAAATATTCCCTGTTGTCATGCTATAATGGTGTCAGGGTCCAGCTCCTGGGAAGTATCTCAGGGATGGAGACTATCAGGTGGGAATTTATCAGGAAGTGCCTCTGAACTCCTGACCTCTGGGTGAGCATGGAAGAACTTAGAGAGCTGATCTGGGCAAGAATGAGCTGCATTTCAATATCACCACCATAGCTTGCACTGGAGTTATGGTGACCCTTTAACCATGAGGTCAAGGGGAACTGATACCTCAAGGGGCCTTTATACCTCTACCCTGAGCAGTCCTTTGATACAGGCTGAGCCATGATCTTGGACAAAGTGTCTCGGTCTCAACTAAGAGGTACTGGCTTCTGATACTTCAGCATCTGAGATGATAAAGGCTTTGTGGTGGAGATAGGGTAGTAAAGAAGCTGGGCCATGCCCTAGTCTGTACTGTGAAGGATAGCTCCTCCCCCTGCCAAAATCTGCCTCTGATAAGTAGTTAAAATGTTTTATGGGGATAGCTGTAGGACAAAAGCTATAATGTCATTGAATGCCCCCCAAAAAAGCCATGAAAATGTTGTGTGATTAGAGAGGAACCATTGGATTTGTCATTCTTCTAGAATAAATAATTCTTCAAAGCATCATGCTATTAATATCTTTCTCAATAGCAGATTGCCTTTGATTCTATACTTATAAATTAAAAAATAATAAAGTGTCCAAAATGAAACCAAAGACTTTGTCTGCATTTGAATTCTCATTGTATGGCTGCCAGAGGGTAATTGTCCCCTATGTAAACCTTACAGCTCAAAAATCCATTCTTCAATAATGTCAGTGACCATGACAAACAGACCTTTGCTACTAGAGTTAATTGAGAGAGATCAGGTCCAAATTACTTTATCAGCCATTTAGTCAATGACATTTATTAAGCAAATAACCTTTTATATAAAGGTGGTAGGGCACTACCAAAATGGGATGGAGGTAATGACTACTAACATTTATCTCATTCTTCACAGTAGAATATTTTAGCATAATTTTATCTCATTTAATGAGTTATGTTAGTGCCCCCATCTTATAGATAGGAAAAGTGGAGTTCAGAAAACCAAGTAAATTGACCCAAACAGTTTATTATTACCTAAACATTTCCTAGGAATCCGAAGTCTGAAATGGTACAATTTATTATGAAATTATCAGAGAAATGTGTGCATATGTGTATAGGTGAGTGTATTGTGTGTATGTGCATTTACAAGATAGCTAATAATTTCTGGACTTGGGGAAGAAATAAAGTGATCACTGTGTCCCTGAAAGGACCTAAATCATTAGGAGCGCTCTCCTACCTAGCAATAAAGACATTGAGGAGGATTTCAAGATAAATCAACAACTAATCTTTTAGGCTGAGTTTGGGTGACACACACCTATAATCTCAGCTACTCACTTGGGGAGGATCGAAAGTTTTAGGCCAGTCTCAGCAACTTAGCCAGACTCTGTCTCAAAATTTAAAAATAAAAAACAAAAAAAACACAAGGATTGAGGTGTAGCACAGTAGTAGAGTGCCTGTCTGCCATGTGTGCAATCCCTAAAGCCGATATAAAAAATTAATCTTCTGAGTTCTCTCTCTAAAGATGAGGAATTTGAGTTATTCTGTCTTAGTTCATTTTGTGTGGCTACAATAGAATGTCTGAGATTGGCTAATTCATAAAAGACAGATTTATTTCTCATACTATGGAGGCTGGGAAGTCTAACACCAAGTTGCTGGCACATGATGAGGGCCTTTCTGCTGTATCATGACATGGTGGGAGGCTCACATAGTGAGGAAATGTGCATGCAACCCAAGTCTCTTTTCATCTTCTTCCAGTGTCACTAGTTCCATCTCATGACTTCATCTAACCTTAATTATCTCCCAAAGGCCTCATATCCAAACGTGGAGCTCATGAACACATAAATTTGAGGATTAAATTTCTAACTCATGAACTTTTGGAAGACATATTTAAGTAATAGCAGACTCCAAATATAAACATGTGGGAGGTAATAAAGCCAAAAGTGTTTTAAATCTTAGTTGGTTCAGAAGGACCCCCCCCCCTTTTTTTTATGTGTGTGAGTCCCTTGGCATCTTTCCTTAATTCATTATTTTTTTATCTAATTATCTCTGGAGACTGAAGCTTGAGCTATTTAGCAGTAAAGTGATTTAGTTGAAGAATTATTATCTCTGGAACTTCTTCTTTCGATGGCACCTCTGTTTCATACAGCCTTCCCAAGGTTATCCAAGCTCCACCTGGTTATCCTCCCACTAGATTTTATAAGTAGGGGCCCATTCTCCAACTCCATCAAGAAATTCCTGTACAGGGTCCAGTCTGGTTTACTTAATAGATTGCAGAAACAGAGACACTGCACTCATACCTGTGAAGAAAGACACCCTACTGGTAGGTCACTCTATGTCTATAAAGATGGACATGATGGATGCATTTCTCTTCTTTGCTTTGACATCAAACATGGTGGTAAAGCAGCTCAGTAAACAGTAGGAACCCACTAAAACTCAGTGTGTTTGAGGGTAGAGGAAGGCAATCAAGCCAAGTAGACCAAGTCATGTGAAGAACTTGAGTGTCTGTGGATAATTTAAGGAGCAGATGGGTGGGGAGGAGAGATCTTAGGAGCCAAAGGAATTGATTGGTCAGGCCTATAGAACCTGAGAATGAGATGCTTGTTCCCCAGGCATCTGTAAGCAGATCATGGCACTCTCAGAGCGGATGGGAGAAATTTGAGTGTAAAAAGAGGCAAAGTCTTGAAAGATTTGAGATGCTAACTAAGCAGTTTACTCAAGCAGATTTAGAGGGACAAGACCAGGACTCGGTTCTGAATTGTGGTGTACTCTGGGGACTTGGTGAGCAGACTGGAGCAAAAAGCCATTCCTGGAACTGGGGCTCCCTCATCAGCTGGAGCCATAGCAGGCCAGGCTCCAGAGAGGAGGATATGAAATAGACCTTCCAAGAGGAGGACTTTCCAGGGCCGGGGCAAAATGGAAAGACAGATTGTCGGATTCGTTCAAGGGAGGCTGAGGGAGAGTTGGGCTGGACAGATGCAGGGGCTGAAACATGGTCAGCTGCACACTGACCCTCCTGGGAATTGATGCAGAAGGGGTCACATAGAGAACTTTTGTTTGGGGAAAAGGTGAATACAGTGATGTCCCTGCTTCTATAGTGTGTCCCAAAGAGGACCGGTAAGGCCTTTCATACCATCCCAGCTGAGCTGAGTCATGGTGCACATGTCTGGTCAGCATGAAGTGGGGCATCTGTTGAAATAAGCCTAAACTCCTTCTGAAAACTTTGATATTTCTTTCACTCATCTAAAATGTTAAGTTTCCACAATTAAAAATAATATGTAGCACTGATCTGAGAGCTAAATATTGATACTTGGTTATGGATCTGTTGAAGAAAGTGCATCATGGGTTTTGGCTCAAAGTACTGATTTCAAACCACCAACCACATTATTTTCTTTAAAGTGAAAAATAAATAATTGTAACTCATGTTGAATAAAATGCTTTTTCTTTAAGCTGATTGTAAATTCTTCAGGAATCAGGGTTGATGTTTAATTTTCCCAGGGAGGTAAATTACCAACAACTGTCATGCTGCCAGGTTTTTCCTTATGTATACAGGCACGGGGATTTATAGCTTTTTGTAAACTATCCTCCAAATAATATTGTTTTCATCTGTGAACACTGATGTGATGAACACTTCATGAGTGAGAGAAAGGAATATAACGTGTATTTTCATTATTTCACACATAATAAAATTATAATTTTATATAGGATAAAACCACCTTTTCATGAAAGTGAGAATTATGGACAAAGGTACCAAAAGTTTATTGAAGTGTTTGATTACATTGTTTTGTAATCACATATTTCTCAAAACTTTTTAAAGAAATTAACCCGCCTCATTGTCTTCTTGCTCACAGCCCAATCTCTACCCATGAATCTATGTTTGATGCAAGTGTGTGTTATCCATTTATCTGGTTCTCTCCTGAATTGCTCTCTTGTTGTCCAGCCTGCTTCCCATGTTCAACTCTAGGGTTTCTTCTTTTAATATCAACCATGTACCCCATTCATCACATTATCTTGTAACCATTGGTGATTTCTGATTAGTACTTCAGGGCCTAAGAAGGAACTTTGAGAAGGTATTCAATCTCAAACCTTGCCTTCAGATAGTCAGAACTAAAGCATCCCAGAGAGGAAAGAACTTAAATTGCCAAGACCTCCAGAGAAAGTAGTTTCACAGCTTTCCTTTCTAGCCTTCTTCGGTGTTTTAAAAGATGATATCTTTCATAGACAGAAAGTGGCTCTGTTTTAAATCTCTGATTTAAACTCCTCATGCTACAATTTAAATTCCTCTTGTAAATCCAGAAAGGATGAGGAATGGTTGGTAGATGCCTTTGTATTTTGAAGAAGCCTCTTAATTAACCTTGAATTTCTTTTCTCTTTCTCCTTCACTTACAAGATCATTGATATTCAAGCATCGCTTTTTTGTTGAGTTGCTTTGATTTTAAGGGGTTTTTTCTCTCCATTTCACAGAACGCAAAAGCAAATAAGAGGAGGCATAAGGTATCAGTGATATGAGTTAGAGAGTATCAGAAAAAACAGGCCTCAACCCCTATAAGCACATGCTAATTAGTCTCCACAAGGCAGAAATTCTATCAGCATTCCACACTTCATAAAGAGGTTACCCAGAGCTAAAATACTCAAAATGGCACACCTCCTGAAGAAGAAACATAGAACATAAAAAATGTATAACATTTTTCCTATTCAAGTTGTTTTCCCTCCCATTTTTAAATCATCAAAATGTGGTCCAAGAAATATACTTTTTCATTTTCAAATGTCTTATCAATCAGTCACAGCCAGCAGGAAACAGACCATTTGGCACAGTTGAATAAGATTAATTTATGGAGAATATAAAAAAGGGTTGTTTTTTTTTTACCAAGATTGGCAGAATGAGGGGAAGCCTACGAGATGGTGATACTAGGGCTGTTTCTCCACCCCAAGATCAGAGGAGCTGAGGAAACCAGAACCCAGACACAGAGAGAACTATACAGAGAGACCCTGAAAGGAGTTTGGACATTGGGTAAGGAGTAAAACTAGACCATTGTGACTGCATAGCCCACTGCAGCCAGTCTTTTGCCGATGTGCTTACTGGCCAATCTCAACAGGAAGCTAAACACAAGGAAACTTCTGTAGTCCATTGCAGGCAGCCTGGCAGGACCCACAGCCAGAGGGGTAAGGGTGGAGAGTAGACCTGGAAGCAAATGAAGGATTTCTTTTTTTTTTAAATTTTTTAATAACAAAAAATTTATTGGTACATTTTAGGAGTACATAATGATAACACTCTCCATAGGAAATTTGCACTGGTCCATGGTATATCCCACCTCTTTTTTCCCGTTCCCCCCTCCCCTCTAGCCCCCTCCCCTTCCTATGTACAAAGCTTTGTTTCCATTTTTTCCTTCTATTTTCACCTTTTCTTTTCTTGTCCTTTCCTTCCTTTCTCCCTCCTTCCTCCCTTGTTCCCATTCCTATTTGAACATTTTCTTCCCATTTCCCAATATCTGTTATACATTTTAGTCCTAATTTCCACTTTTGGTTTCTCACACCAGAAAAACAATGTGGTATTTAAACATGTGTGTCTAATTTACTTCACTTAAGAGTATGGTCTCAGGGTTCATCCATTTAGCTAAAAATGTCTAAGTTAATCCTTCTTTATGGCATAGTACTCCATTGTATAAAAAACCACATCTTCTTTATTAATTTGTCAGTTGATGGGCATTTGGGCAGTTTCCAAGAATCAGCTATTACAAATTGTGCCACTATAAACATGGGTGCACATATATCACTGTGCTATGCTGCTTTTAATTCTTTCGGGAAGATACCAAGAAGAATAACTGGGTGGGCGGGCAATTTAGCTCAGTGGTGCTGCCGCCTGCCTCGAAAATGCAAGGTCCAGAGTTTGATCCCCAGTACCAAAAAAAAAAAAAAAAAAAAAAAAAGAATAGCTGGCTTAAATGGAACCTCTAGTTTTAGTTTTTTGAGAAATCTCCACACTGATTGCAGCAGTCTACACTCCCATTAACAATGGAGAAGGGTTCCTTTTTCCCTACAGCCCCCAGCATTTGTTATTGGTTGATTTTTTTCTTTAAATGTATTAAATTCTTTTATTGGTACATTGTAGGTATACAACACAATTACATTTCTCATTGGGAATTGTACCTTTACATAATGCATCTTGGTTCTTATTTTTTCCCCATTCCTAGCCCTCCCTTCATGCCCTCCACCCTTCCCTATTTACAAAGACTTTATTTCCATTTTTTCCATTTCTCAGCATTTTTTCCTTTCCCTTCTTTCCTTTCCCCTGCCCCTCCCACTACCCCTACCCCTTTGGACCTTTTCTTCTTATTTTGCATTATCTATTATTCATTCTAATCATTGGTACATTTTAGGTATACAATATAATGACATTCATCATTGGAAATTTGCACCTTTACATAGTCTCTCGTGGTTCTTATTTTTCACCCTTGCCCAGCCCTCCCTTCAACCCCTCCAGTCCTCCCTATTTACAAAGATTTTGTTCCTATTTTTCCATTTTCTCATATTAATCCCATTCCCTTCTGTCCTTTCCCCTAGCCCGCCCACCTCCTTCCCTTTTGCCCCTTTTCTTCCTATTTCATATTACCTATTATACATTTAGTCCTTATTTACACTTTCAGTTTCTCACAACAGAGAAACTATTTGGTATTTACACATGTGTGTCCTATTTATTTCACTTAAGAGTATTGCCTCAATGTGCATCTACTTAGCTATAAATGTCTCTAATTTCTCATTTTTGATGGCTGAGTAGTACTCCATTTTATTAAAAAACCACATTTTCTTTATCCAGTCTCCAGTTGATGGGCATTTGGGCTGTTTCCAAGTTTTAGCTATTACAAACTGTGCTGCTATGAACATGGGGGCACATATATCCCTGTGGTATGATTCTTTTAATCGTTTGGGGAAGATACCCAGCAGTGGAATAGCGGGGTCAAATGGAACTTCCATTCCTAGTTCTTTGAGGTATCTCCATCCTGATTTCCACAGTGGTTGCACCAGTCTACACTCCCACCAGCAGTGGAGCAGGGTTCCTCTTTCCCACAGCCCCACCAGCATTTGTTATTGGTTGATTTCATGATAGCAGCCATTCTTTCTGGAGTGAAGTGGAATCTCAGCGTTGTTTTCATTTGCATCTCTCCAATGACCAGTGATGTTGAGCATTTTTTCATGTATTTATTTGCTATTTCTACTTCTCTGTCTGAGAAATGTCTGTTCATTACAGATGCCCATTTTTGGATTGGGTCTTTAAATTTGGGAGGTCTGATCTTTTTAAGTTCTTTATAGATTCAATATAGTAGACCTTTGTTTGAGGAAGAGCAGGTGAAGATTTTTTCCCACATTGTGGGTTGTCTCTTCACACTGCTGGTGGCTTCTCTAGCTGTGCAGAAGCCTTTTAATAAGAAGAGATCCCATTTGTTGATTGTGCTAGTTCACAGGCAACTGAAGTTTTGTTCATAAAATCTTTTCCTACACCAATGTCTTCAAGGGTTCTACCTAACCTCTGTTCCAACTGGTTCAGAGGTTCTATTTTAATATTTAGATCTTTAATCCATTTTGATTTTAGTTTAGTGCATGGTGAGAGATACAGGTCTAGTTTTAATCTTTGGCAAGTTGAAGCCCAATTTTTCCAGCACCATTTGTTAAAGAGGCTATCTTTCCTCCAGTGAGGGTATTTGGCTCCTTTATCGAAGATGAGATGGCTGAGTGTGTCTGGTGTTGTTTCTGCATCTTCTAATCTGTTCCACTGGTCCTCAAGTCTGTTTCTTTGCCAGTACCATGCTATTTTTATCATAGTAGCTTTGTAGTAGAGTTTCAGGTTGGGAATTGTGATACTCCCTGGCATGTCTCTGTTACCTAGAATTGCTTTTGCTATTCTGGGTCTCTTCTTGTTCCAAATGAATTTTTGGATTGTTTTCTCAAGGTCTATGAAGTATGCTGCTGGGATCTCAATTGGAATTGCATTAAATCTATATAGCAGTTTTGGAAGTATGGCCATTTTCACTATATTAATCCTTCCTACCCAGGAGCAGGGGATGTCTGTCCATTTTCCGATATCATCTTCAATCTCTCTTTTCAGAGTGCCATAGTTTTCAGAGAAGAGGTCTTTGATTTCTTTCATTAGGTTGATTCCTAGGTATTTCAGTTTTTTGGATGCTATTGTGAAAGGAATTCTTTGCCCTATTTCTCTCTCAGTGAGTCTGACATTGGTGTAGAGGAAAGCTATTGACTTTTGTGTGTTGACCTTGTAACCAGCTACTTGACTGAATTTGGTTATTAAGTCTAGAAGACTTTTGGTGGAGTTCTTGGGGTCTTCTATATAGAGTATCATGTCATCTGCAAATAATGACAATTTGACTTCTTCATTACCTATCTTTGTTCCTTTATTTCTTTCTCTTGTCTAATTGCCGTGGCTAATGTTTCCAGAACTATATTGAACAAGAGTGGTGATAGTGGACATCCTTGTCTTGTTCCTGATTTTAGTGTGAAGGATTTCAGTTTTTGACCATTTAGTATGATATTGGCTGTTGGTATTTCGTAGAAGGCTTCTATCAGTTTGAGGTAGAGACCATCTATTCCAGTTTTTTATAGAGTTTTTATCATAAATGCATGTTGGATTTTGTCAAATACTTTTTCTGTGTCTATGGAGATAATCATATGGTTTTTGTCCTTGGCTCTATTGATATAGTGTATTACATTGATTGATTTTTGTATATTGAACCATCCCTGCATCCCTGGGATGAATCCCACTTGATCAGGGTGTATGATCTTCTTGATGATCTTGTGCATTCTGTTTGCCATTGTCTTATTAAGGATTTTTGCATCTATGTTCATTAGTGAGATTGGCCTATAGTTCTCTTTTTCAGTTGGGTCTTTCTCTGCTTTGGGGATTAAGGTGATGCTTGCTTCCAGGAATGAATTTGGGAGTATTGCTTCCCTTTCAATTTCATTGAAGAGTTTAAACAGTAGTGGCAGCAGTTCCTCTCTAAATGTCTTGTACAATTCAGCAGTGAAGCCATCAGGGCCTGGGCTTTTCTTAGTTGATAAGTTTTTAATTACATTTTCAATTTCATTAGTTGATAGTGGGTTGTTCAGAATTTTTAGGTCTTCTTCGTTCAACTTTAGTAATTCTTATGTATCTAGGAATCTGTCCATTACTTCTGTGTTGTCCATCTTATTGGCGTATAGTTTCTGGAAGTAGGTATTGATGATCCTCTGGATTTTTGCTGGGTCTGTTGTAATTTCACCCTTTTCATTCCTAATTTCATAGATTTGGGCCTTTTCTTTCCTTTTTCTAACAAGGTTGGCTAAAGGTTTATCAATTTTGTTGATTCTTTTGAAGAACCAACTCTTGGCTTCATTGATTTTTTGTATCATTCTCTTAGTTTCCATTGCATTGATTTCTCCTCTGATCTTTATAATTTTGTCCCTTGTATGAGCTCTGGGGTTGTCCTGTTCTTCTTTTTCTAGAAGCTTGAGGTTCAGCATCAGGTTGTTTAATTGGGATCATTCTGTTTTCCTAATATGAGTGTTCACTGCTATGAATTTCCCTCGTAAGATGGCTTTCATTGTGTCCCATAGATTCCCATATGTTGTATTGTCATTGTCATTTAATTGAAGGAACTGTCTGATTTCTTCTTTAATTTCCTCTGTGACCCATTGGTTATTCAGAAGTGTGTTGTTCAATTTCCTCATGTTTATGAAATTTTTCGAGTTTCTTTTGCTATGGATCTCCAATTTCATTGCACTATGGTCTGATAATATACAGGGGATAACTTCAATTCCTTTGCACTTACTTAAACATGTTCTATGTGTGAGTATGTGGTCTATTTTGGAGAAGGACCCATGTGCAGCTGAGAAGAATGTGTACTCTGATTTTGTGGGTGGAAGACTCTGTAAACATCTGTCAAGTTCATTTGTTCAAGAGTTCAATTGAGTTCTAGTATTTCATTACTTATTTTTAGTCTAGTTGATCTATCTATTTGAGACAGTGGGGTGTTGAGGTCCCCCACTACAATTGTATTAGTGCATATATGACTTTTCATGTCCCTTAGTATTTGTTTTATATAGTTGCGTGCACTAGTGTTTGGTACATAGATATTTATGATTGTCATCTCTTCCTCTTGGATTGTTCCCTTTACAAGGATGTAGTGTCCTTCTTCACCTCTCTTAATCAGTGTTGGTTGGAAATCTACTTGGTCTGCCAAGAGGATAGCTACTCCGGTTTTTTTTTTGGTTTCCTGTCACATGGAGTATTGTTTTCCACCCTTTAAGTTTCAGTCTATGAGTTTCCTTTTGAATTAAGTGTGTTTCTTGTATGCAGCATATTGTTTGATTTTGCTTCATGACCCATTCTGCCAGTCTATTTCTTTTGATTGGTGAATTGAGACCATTAACGTTGATGGTTATAACTGAAACATATTGACTTGTCATTGCCATGACTTTTTCTTTTTGTTGGGTTCTCCCCCTTTACATTTAATTTCTTGTCATGCCAAATGGGTTCATTCTGCTTTGCTTCCTGGGGTTGTGAACCTCAATGTCTGTTCCTAGGATATTGTGTAAAATTCTTTGGAGTGCTGGTTTGGTATTCACGAAGTTCCTAAGGTGCTCTTTGTCATGAAAGTATCTTATTTCTCCATCCATTTTGAAAGATAGTTTTGCAGGGTACATCAATCTGGCTTGGAGGCTGTTTTCTTTTAGGGCTTGGAATATGTCACTCCAAGCTCTTCTTGCCTTGATGGTTTGTGTTGAGAAGTCTGCTGTGATTCTGATGGGCTTTCCTTTGTATGTGATTTGTTTCTTTTCTCTGACTGCTTGGAGAACTTTGTTCTTCTGTTGTGTTTATGGAATCTTAACAATTATATGCCTATGTGTAGATTTTTTTTGATCAAGGCTATTTGGAGTCCTATATGCCTCACTTATCTGTATGTCAAGCTCTTTTCCCCTGCTTGGGAAGTTTTCTGCCATTATTTCTGTGAAGAGATTTTTTATGTCATCTCCACTCTCTCCTGTTTCTTCATTGAGCCCAATCAGTCTTATGTTATTCTTTTTTGCATCATCTAGCAGCTGCTGGATTGATTTCTCATGTTCCCTTCTAATTTTGAAGCAATTTTTCTTTTCCTGGTCACTAATTGCAATCTTATCTTCTATATCTGAAATTCTGTCCTCACATTGGCTCATTCTGCTGTGTAGACTTTCAGTGGAGTTTTTCATGTCCTGGAAATCTATTTGCATCTGTTTTATGGATTCCATTTTTTTCTTATGTTGGGCTTCCATCATGTTCCTGAGCTCCTCTCTAGATTTATTAATCATGTCTTGCACTAGGGGCACAATTTCTCCTGTTATCTGAGAAATTATTTCTGATTTCATTTTTTCCAGATCCCCTTTTGTTGCCAGTTCAGTGGGTCCAGGGGGTTGAGTATCAGAGGGTTCCATCTCATTTCCCTTTGTGGTTGCTGTAGGTGATCTGGAAGTCTGGTTTTGAGACTTATTTATGTGTTTTCTCATTTCCACTGGGGTGGGGCGCTGTTAGCACCTGCACGGATTACCTCCTCTGAGCTGGGTGAGGTGGGACAGGGGCCAGGAGCAGCAGTAGGGATGGTGACCCAAAAGCCCTTTCCTGTGGGCTGGGAGCAGCGGGAGGGATGGTGACCGGGAAGCCCCTTCCTCTGGACCAGGAGCAGTGGGATGGTGGCTGGGAAGCCCCTCCCTCTGGGCCGGAAGCAGTGGGACAGAAGGTGGCCCAACAGCCCTTTCCTCTGGGCTGGGAGCAGCGGGAGGGATGGTGACTGGGAAGCCCCTTCCTCTGGACCAGGAGCACTGGGACAATGGCTCAGAAGCCCCTACCTCTGGGCCGGGAACAGCGGGACTCAGTACCTTGGTCTGGTGGTCTGGTGTCCTCTGCGTCTTTGTAGTGTGGAACCAGGTAGCTGCCTGTCTGCAGCGGGGTGATTCGGTGTCTTCTGCGTGACTCAGGACCTCGGTAGGGCATGCACAGACCTTCCTGTGTGCAGCAGGCTGATTTGGCGTTTTCCACGTGACTGGGGACCTCGGTAGGGCATGGGCAGACCTGCCTGTCTGCAGCGGGGTAATTCAGCGTCTTCTGCGTCAAATGAAGGATTTCTAGTACAGATGGTGAGAAGAAATGTGGCTTTTAATGAAAGTGGAATGTATGTCATCTATTTGGTTTAGTCTTTTTCCTTTTATGGAAAGGACACTATTTGAAGTGTGGCTATAGGAAAAACAATGAAGTGCACGTGGAGGTGAAGCTACAGTTTTGTTCTAATTTGCTGAGATCATCTAAAATGACTTATCATGGCACCATAAAGAATCAATAGTGTAGTATGGACTGGAAGTTGCCATTGATTTCAGAGAACGTTATCTTCTGGTACATTATCTTAGCGTTAATGCTTCTCTCTCAAGGCTTGGAACAAGCATCAAATCTCTCTGCAGGCTTTTTTGCACCAGTGTTAATTATTCAGACATTTTACCCTTTGATACTGGAAAGAATGATTACTGTTCAGTCTTTGATTTTAGTATCTTCCAGGAGTCTTCTTTTCCCTCATTTCCCTCAGAGAAAAATACAGATTTTTGTGGCATCAGAGATATGTGATTGAATATTTTGCCTACTTCTTACTCAGAATACCTCATAGTAATACTTTTTGCCTCTATTTTTTCTTAATAACAGAAGTAATGTGCTACCAAAGTTTGACGTAATTTAAAGAATTTTTATCCCCATTTTATTTTTTTCTGCTTAAAGACATAAGAGATTTTAGAAATCAAACTGTCTCCCAGGATTGCCTTTCTACTTTCCAGATATCAGTAGACTAACATATAACTTGGTTATATAGCCTGCTAGGTAATTATGGAATGACTAATAAAAAATGGTAGGCACTGTGTAATGTGACACATCATTTTTCTGTGGGCAATTTTTTTTGAGACAGAGTCTCACTGTGTAGTTCAGGCTGGCTTTGAATTCACTATATAGCCCAGGCTGGCCTTGAACTTGCAGTGATCCACCTGCATCAGCCTCCAAGTGCTGGGATTAGAGGCATGTACCACCACCCTAGCTTTCATTTGACTAATATTGCTTTTTTTACTACTGACACTATTTACTTCCCCTTTATGTATTTTCATTGAGCAGCCAGGGTTTGATATTTATCTCTATGAATAAATATGTCAGAATTAAGGGTAGAATTGGGAATTTTTAACTGAAAGGGAGAAAAACTAAAAGAAATATCCTCCTGCTCTGTTTCTGTTGCTTCGACTGTGACACAAAATATTTAAATTTTTCATTTGTATGAAGTAAGGACAAAATTTTTTTGAAGCAACATATTTGCTTGAAATTTGCTTGATCTTTTGCCTAAGGAACCATATTCTTTCAGTCTTTCAGCCATCTTGTCAAGCATGGCTCTGTTTGATGATTGTAGAACCACTAAGTAAGTTACTAGGTGCCCAGAATGGACAAGTGTTTTTCCAGAGATGCTTCTGAAAATCAAACGTCTGTTCAGCCATGGGAAATCGACATTGATCCTAGATGGAGCACTGAAGTAGAAGCTGTTGACCTCATTGCTCTCTGCCCTTTCAATAACCCACACCAGAGATGTTCATGGTCTTCAATCTTGTATTTACCTGTTCAGAAAGGCTATTGAAACATCTCTTAACACCATAGCACATTTTATCCTGTGTGCATGTTCTCAGGATCATATTAGTTGGCAGATATTTTAGGTAATAAATTAATTTTAGTCCATTTGCATTTCAATTTACCTAAATTTCCTAAAGTTCTCCCAGACATAAGGGATGCTGGCAATTGGAGGGCAGTTATACCTTCTGGATCACTTCAAATCACATACCATGGTATGTGGCTAATACTTTGCAATTCTACTTTGGTTTTCATATATTTTCTCTTTCAAGTCTTATAATAATCCCCCAATAGGAAACCAACACTTAAAAATGATAAATGATTTATCCAAAATACTAGTTACACCCAATAATGAACAATTTTGGAAAATATGACCTCTAATATGTTCAAGTTCTACATATTTTGAACAACTAGTATAGGGAAAGTAGAGTAGGGGTGTGTGTGCATGTGTGTGTGTGTGTACATAAGGAAGGTAGAGCAGAAACTAAAGGAAAAATGCATGGGCAGCAGGGGCCCATCTATGCACAGTGAAACCAGAAGGCCTTTCAGTATTGCTAGTAACACTGTACTATGTCACCTTCCTGGTTAGATACAATTAAAATTTTTCTAACCAAGATGTTATTAAATGCACAAATGTATTTCTGGTCACTTCTAGAGATTTTAAGAAGTTAAACTTAAAGTATAGGCTTCCCTGAATGAGACACAGTTGATTCAAATACTTCTTTAGGCTATTTAAGCAGATAGAGTGGTCACAGTGCTATTTCTTCTTTATTCATCCATCGGTGGTACAACCTTCATGTACCAGGATGGGCCAATCAGAAACAATGCCCAAATCCCACTTGTCTGCAATGACAAGAATTTGTTTCTTCCCCTGTGTCCTTCATGGGTCAACTCAGGATTCAGCTTAGCACCATTCACTCAGATCATCATCACTGCAGAATCCAGAGTGATGGAACAGCCACTCTCAGGTTGCTCTATGATCAAGAGAAAGAGCTAGATAGAGTCTCATACTGACAGTTGACTGCTCTGGCCCAGAAGTAGTACCCTTCACTTCCACACAAATCTAATTAGCCAAAGCCACACACTCTGCACAGCCCAACCAGACCACCAGCAGGTCAGGAGTTTCCATCTTGTCACATATAACCAGGGGACAAAGAGCCAGGAATAGTCTCAGCAGTACTGATGATACCCATGCTGCCTGCCGGCATCAGGCTCCCTGCAAGGGGCAGGCTTACGGTCTCTCCCCTGGTGGCCTGCACACTCACACTGAAGAGTCAGGTACATAAACTGGCAAGTTCAATAATGTTTCCTAAAATCTGTGATGAGGAATGCACAAAAGCGTGCAGGAAGGGAACTGCAGGACATTCTTCCACAATCACAGGAGGCCTTTTAGAGGAAATGTTAAATTTATGATGTGACCCTAGGAAGGAATAGGCTCTAGCCAGAAAAAGACAGACTGTTTCACAGGGTGCCCAACAGAGGCACAGCATGTGCCAAGGCCAGTATTGGGCTCCTGCAGGGACGCTGTGACAAAGTAACTTGTCTTTTGTCTTCATTGTTTGTATAATATGTTACTTATATTATTCTCAATATCTGCTCAAATATCCTTTTAATATGCCTCTTTAATGTTGGCTACTGTCCATAAAAGGGAAAGCAAATAATGAATTATATATATTTCATTCTGTAGATTCATATAAGCAAGAACAATGTAAAAAAAGGAAGGGGAATGAGAAGTGAGAGGAGAAGCTCCCTTTCTTTCTTTCTTTCTTTCTTTCTTTCCTTCTTTCCTTCTTTCCTTCCTTCCTTCCTTCTTTTCTTCCTTCCTTCCTTTCTTTCTGTACTGGGGATTGAACCAAGGGCTTTAACACTAAAATACATCCCTGGCCCTTCTTTTTTATTTTTTATTTTGAGACAGAATCTAGTTAAGTCACTTAAGTTACATAGGCTGGACTCAAATTTGAGACCCTTGTGCCTCAGCTTCCCAGAGTGCTAAGCTTGCAGGCATTCTGAGAAGCACATTTTTTAAGGACATTCCAGGTGCCACACCAGGCTGTCTTGCTGTTGGAATGAACAATAGTGTTTTTTTCACTTACCTCTATTTAATTGACAGATTCTTGCCATTTTTCTCCTATTCCTTGCATTTTGTTTTGAAAATAGTTGGCCTGGCAGCTTAACTCAAAGGCCAAAGTCCTCCATGAATAGGTCCTGTGGCCTGGCCTAGCATTTAGTTGAATTATGTGATTTTCTTCTGCAACAATAATATAAAAACAGCTATCACTTACAGCGTGCTTATTATGTGCCACAAATGGTGTGCAAAGCTTTGCATGTACTATAGTCTATGTGCTTTAATATTCTAATGTTGAATAACCACTTAGTCAGAAAATTATTTATTATGACAACAGATTTATAGGGTAGGAATTGTTGTGGGGTTCCCTCCCCTGGGTTTTTGCAAATGAAAAATCAAAAACTCAGAGAATATGGAGGGAATAAACTGACACAGTCGTAAGTTGTGGTTTTCTCCCTTACCTTTCAGTAGCTCTAAATATATAGTATGTACCTCACATTTTAAGATAAGAATTGTGACAATAATAGTAATATGAGACATGAGATGTATGGCATGAGATGTCATTTTATTTGCTGGTATGTTAGACTTGGAATAATGTCTAAGATTGTGGAATAAATGGGATATTCTCAAATTATTGCTCTGGTCTCCTTATGAGTTGCCCCAGAGTTTTGCACAGCCCATGATATTAGCCATGTCCACAAGGAAGAAGTCAGCTTCCAACAATACTTATGCTCCTGTGGAAACAGTGGAAACACTGAAAGATGGCATATTTTAATCCCTGAAACTCAACTTTGTTGGGGACACCAAGCATAAACCATCTAATCTGTATATCCTTTAAAATACAGAGAATAACATTTTGTCATCTCATATCTCTTCTGCTGAAAATATGATGTTGTATTTATTACTAAATACATTTATTTAGCAATTAAATCTTTACTGGTTTGGTTTACAAAGTGGCTAGGGTTTTCCCAGCAAAATATATTTTCTTTTTAAAAAATGTGTAGATTGCCCCTTAATTCTCTTCCTGTGTAGGTCATGAGAAGTGTCCTTTTGCAGATTTAGTTTTAGTTGAATAATTGAAAAAAGTTCTTGGCCTGAGGATTGAATGCTTTCCTCCTCTGCTCTTCTCAGTCAGAATCTATAAGACAAAAACCATGAGTGGGTAGTGGCAGCCGGCTTTGTAGTATTTTAGTGGAAGAAAGGAAGGAAGGAGAAGAAGTAAGAAAGAAGGGAGAGAAGGAGGGAGGGAGAGAGGGAAGGAAGAAAGGAGAAAGAGAAGAGAAGAAAAAAGGAGAAAAAAGAAAATCAGGTTTAATTGAAAAACAATGAACCAAAAAGACAAAGGCAAAAACCTCGGAAAAGGAATCTTACTAGAAAATACAAGAGAAAGTGATTAAAGGAAGCAGGCAATAAGAAACTCAGGCTTTCCGGTTGGTAAGAAAACTCTCAGAGATTCTGAAGCACATCAGATGAAGGTTCTTGATGTCCAAAAAATGAAATCCAAAGCAGTTAGTGGATAAGTGTGGGCTGTTCATCTGTTTCATTTTGCCAGGTATTCCATAGTCTGGCCCTGAGACACTGTACCTTAAGCTGTATGATCTTTTGTTAAATACATTTGTCCCTCTATATCCACAGATTCTGCAGATTTAATTAAGTATGGATCAAAAAACTACATCTCCACTATGTACAGATTTTTTCTTGTCATCATTCCCTAAGCAATACAACTATTTACATAGTGTTTACATTTTTGTATTAAGTATTATAACTAATTTAGAGATGATTTAAATTATATGGGACATTATACATAGACTATTTGCAGATTCTGTGCAATTTTATAGAAGGGACTTGAGCATTCTTGGATTATTATATCCATGGAGGTCCTAGGACCAATCCCCCATGTATACTGATGGATTACTGTGTATTTATAATGCCCTTTTCCCCAGAAATGAGCTGTTGGTTACTGACCCTCCAGACACAAGTGTAAGTCCTAATTTATATCACATTATATCAACGTCTTGTGCTTGAAATGAGCTAGATTAGCTCCCCACCTCCTGAGATTCAGTCAGGAAGTGTCAAAGAGCAGGAGATAGTTTTTATGCATGGATGGCATTTATCTTTCTTCCTTTTTCTGCATTTGCTTTGGATAAAACCTCTCTGGGTCTTTGTTCTTGCTGTTTTGCTATAATTCTTACCTGGACATTGTTTCTCCTCATTTCCTTCAGAACATGCCTTCCCTAACTTCTTTAAACTCATCTTCAAAAGAAATATTCCTTTCAAAAGCCCTTCATGACCAAATTCATCTCTACAAAACTTTTCCTTACTCTCCACAGACTCAGGCCCTGTCATATTTGTTTCCCCTGCTGTATTCCCTACATGCTTATCTCACCCGTGACTGTCATCACACTGTATTATATTTTAATTGTCTGCACTTTCTCTTTCCTATGCAGTCATGAGTCTCCTTCATCTTCACATGCTCAGGAGCCCACCCAGCATACTGACTAGTACTTGTATTCACTTGATAAAAGGTGATCGAATGAGTGAATGAATATAGATTGAGTTTAGTCATTTAACATATATTTATTGTGCACCTGGTCTTCACCAAAGAATGCAGTCTCAAAAGTATATGGTCCACCCTAAACACTATAAATCATCACCTAATCTAAATACTTTTAATTATAAACCTCTCTTGACTTACCAAGTACTTTGGTTATAAATTTTCTAAAGAATTTTTTCTGTTTCTGTTAAGTCTTCACGTCTTGTTTTGTACCATATAAACATAGGAAAGCTAGTTATGGGGCCTTTTATAGAAGAAAAGAGAGGTGAAGAAGTTCTGTTTGATCTGGGTATCAAATTCATAAGGGATCCCAAATTTGGACAAGTGAGACTGTGCCTACATTAGAGATATATTGAAAGATTTAAAATTTAAAATTGAAATTGAAGAATCATCCAGCTGTAAATGTTTTCTCCCGTACTTGAGTTATACAACTTGTGGTGTGTATGCAGCTGTTTCTCATAGCATTTCTTCACTGTGTCTCCCTCAAGCCCTCACCACACTTTGTAAATTGGAGATTGCTGTCTTTGCCTATGAACTCTGCTGAATGGCTATAATGTGGGAATGCATTTTGCTATGGTATTTTTTCCTTTAAAACAGAAGTGCCTTGATGGCAAAAATGTTTTCTGTTTGTTCTAGCTACCTTCTTACTATCTAACCATGAGGTCCAGTAAGTACCATAATAGATCTTCAGTGTTGTTATGTCCTTGCTACCTAAACGAAGGTGAGAATAAAGTCATGGATGGCATAAATATCAAGAACAGAAGAAAAGTAAGATGTCAGAAGGAAGTGGAAAGTAGTGCTGGTCTCATGGTCAATGTACAGCAAGAGCCTTGTGCAGGACTCTACACTTTGCTGTGTACCTTCCTGTACGTGAAATCATCTTACTCAAGCTCCACCTTGAACCATCATTCTTAACACATGAAAATATTGAATGTGCATGTGGTAGAACTATGTCTGAGATTGGTCACATGGCTTGAAGTGCCCTGTTTTGCCAGCTTCTGCCATCAAAAGCAAACATATACCTTCCTGTCTGACATACCTGGGCAATAGAAACTTGAACCAGTGGCTTCTATGGGCCTTCTCTGAGCTCCAGACCTACAGACACATGACCACTGCTGACTGGACAAATCACTTTGAATGACCTATTAACAACCTGTCCAAGACCAAATACTTCTCTGAGACACCTGTTTCTCATAGGTGTCCATGCTTTCTCTTTTCTAAGATCTTCTGTCTTAGTGATAAGTGATTCCCCACAACTGGACCGTCTAAACATTTCAGGATCCAACCTCCCCTTACCAAGCATCTGGAATCTATCGTCAGATCTTGGTGATTTGCATCCTCATTGCTCCTCAAATCTGACTACATCTTCTCTACCATCATCGTTTATCTGAGCTACCTGGTGACCTTCCTTCTCACCAACATGCCTACATCTACTCCAGCCCCTCTTCCAGCCTAAACTGCACTCAGAAGGCAGTATGATCTTCAAAACTATAGATCTTACCTGCCATCCTCCTTGCATAGCTTCTTATTGTGTGTACAAATAAGACAATCCCCATGAGGCCTATAGGACCTGCTGCTCACCTCTTCCTCCATCCTTTGCACCTTAGGTCCACGTGACACACAGAGTTCTCCACTGTTCCAGACCTTTTCTCAGGCTGTGCCCTCTTCTATAGATGACCTGGCTACCACCTATTCAGTGTTCAGCAAGTCCCTCCTCTGTTGTATTTGTCATAGTTGCAGCTAATGGACATCAAGTCACTGTTTATAAACTCCATAATCCAGGAGCTGTGTCTTTCTCTGCTATCCCACACCCTTGGCACAGTTTCTGATACACAGTATGTGCTGACTAAATAAGGGAACAAAATTTTTTTAGGCACATATATGTTATGACAGACCTCGTGTTAGATATACTCCAAGAAGATCTGTTGTTTTAGAAGAGCTAAGAAGTTAAAATAAACAACCCGGAATATCTGTTGACTAAATCAGCTACATTACATACAGTATTATTAATCAACAAATTTAATAAACTCATTGAGTATTTGCTTGCTGTGGAGAATATCGGATATTGTACACCATGCCCTGTCCACACCCTTGTAGTCCAGGTGCCAGAAAACCTCATTCATTAGCAAGAGCTCCATCTTTTTCTCACCAGTCAGTCCTAAACACACATACCAAGAGTGCTGAGAAGAGTCAACCTTATTTCTTCTTTTGATATTAACAATATTGTAGAAACCACATGTCCTACATGGAGAATTAACATTTGTCTGAGAGAGCTGAGAAGCATTTGATTTGAATGCTTTATCTAGTAATGTAGATTTTTGCTTCTTATACTGTTTGATTATGAAATGATTAGTTAATTAAATTGCAATTGCACGGGGAGATGTGCAGAAGTGAAATTCCTATTCAATTATTCACCCTCCATGCCTCATTTTAAGTAGAGCATCAGAATGATTGCATTAGTGCATGTGGAGAGCATGCTTTGCATGAGGTGTTTATTGAACTAAAACATTTTTTATTCATTAAGTTTATTGGTAGATTTTAGGTATACGATATGATGACATTCTTCATTGGGAATTTGTACCTTTACATGATATATCTTGGTTATTTTTCTCCCATTGCCCTCCCTCCCTTCCACCTCTCCACCCATCCCTATTTACAAAGACTTTGTTTCCATTTTTTTTCTTTTCTCATATTTTTCCCTTCTTTCCTTTCCCCTACCCCCCTCCACTTCCCCTTCACCTTCCCCTTTGAAACTAAAACATATTTAAAATGGGTAACACAAGAACATAAGACTTAATGTTCACTCAGAAACCAAGCCTTGCTGTCCCACGTGAGCTAATGATTCTGATTTCTTCAGTGTCCTCTATAAAAACTATCCTTTTACAAACCTCAAACTATGTGCCCTCTCATAAGAAATGATTGTCATAGTGGTCTTAACCCAAGGGGCTCTCTCATTGCCGTGGTGGCTAGCTCAGCTTCTGGGTGTCCATCCCTCTACCTATTAGTTGGTACCCTGCCACACACTAAGCCTCACACACTGAAGGGATTGCTTCCTCATCCTCACAGGGCAGGTGCACAAAATGCAAAAGGCCCAACATTGTGGTTGTTTTTTCCAATCCAAAAGCATTTGGACAAATACTGTTTTGGAGAACCAAGAAATAATAGAATTTCATAAACTCACCCTGGGACAATCAATCATAGAATACTCTGAACTAGATTTCTTTTACTGGCAATTTTCTAAAGAGGCTAGCAGACTTAGCTGTGACTTGTTAAGTGGAGTCCTTTTTGTGCACACGTTCTACCAAGATCACTTCCTGTGTCAATTTACATAGGGAGGCTAGGGGTAGCTCCTCACCATGTGTTCCATTACAATGTTTTCATCTTATGTATGGGAAGTAGTATTCTTTTCTTCCTTCCCATTCAGATTCTAAGTCTTTTTCCCTCCTCATAAATTAAAGCATCTCATTTTCTTTTCCCAGTTGTTAGCCTTCTGCTCTTTTACTTGTTCTGTTTTACAGTGTTATGGTTGTATTTTATAATCTTACTTGAGGATATCATATGTCACTCTCTGCTTTGTATTTTATTGCATACCCTCAGTTCTGTAAATTAAATATGAGTGAGTGGTTATGGCCAAGAAAATCAATCTTTAAACAAATTAATATTTCAATGCCAGTTGTATAGCTATTTCTCCATTTAATGTGTGTCTTGGCGTAGAAATGCAAAACACTGAATGTATCATTTTGGAAAAACTTAAATCAAAGTGAAGACAAAGAAGGCAAGCCAAGTATGCCATAAGATTTTGAAGCTGACTGTTGGAATAGAGCTAATGCCTTAATTTGTAGAATCCAGATCTCTTAAGACAAACAGTAGAACCTTTATTTGATTTCTTTTCTGGCCATTTCATTTCCATGGTATGGAAATTAAATATGAATCACCATATCTGTGTAGAATTTCCAGAAAAAAATATAGGACATTCAGTTAAATTTGAATGTCAGATAAAAATGAATGTATATAACCAAATATTGCATAGGATTTACTTTTACAAAAATATTATTTGTTATGTATATGAAATTCAAATTTAACTTGGCACCCTATATTTTTATTTTAGATCTGGTACACCCTACCACATGAGGCAATTGTGAAAAATAAAAGCAATCTCCTGCAATAATGTAAGTGAAAAGATTTAGTATGATACCTGACACGTGATAAGCAGGTTGAGTTCTCCAATCCAAAAATCTGAAATCCCAAATCCAAACTGCCTGAGCACTGAGATGATGCCACAAGTGGAAAATTCCACACCTGACTCCATGGAACAGATTATAGCTAAAGTGCAGGTGTGATAAAAATGTTGTAAAACATTACCCTAGGCTGTGTGCATCAAGTGTATATGAAACATAAATCAATTTCGTGTCTAGTCTTCAGCCTCATCCCCAAATTACCTCGTTATGTTTGCGTAAATATTCCAGAAACAGACAAAATCTGAAACACTTCGGGTCCCAAGCATTTCAGATGAGGTGTATTCAATCTGTAGATTATTTTCCCTTTCCTTTGCTGGGAAGTCACAGGTTATCATTTTGACAGAAATTCTTTATTGTTCAAAAAGATGGTTTGAGTTTAAAAGCATTAGCTTCAAAGACATGTTATTTTTTTCTCTTTTTAACCCGAAAGATGTCACACTTACTTCCTCAAAATTCATCCAGATTTGGTTCTCCTAAAATTTTAGAAAAACCAATCACTTCCTGTTTCTATTTAAAAATGTATTTTAGAAAAGAAAATTGTATTTTTTGTTGCATCAGTGGCTATTTGTTTTCTCCCCCACCAGATTATCCCAAAATTAAAATGTAAGTAAGAAAATATTTAAATATATTAAAATATTTATTTCTTCATTACACCTCAGAATGGGGAGTTTGAGGTGAGCATACATATGGTATCTCCTTTCCTTGTCTAATAAAGGTTATTTCTTTAGCTGTTTGGAATAGTTCTAGGAACTGAGCCAGCAAATTGATCACTAACAATTTAAGAGAAGAGCAAGAGATTTTGTGATGGAGCCAAATAAAGGTCACATTCAGTCCAGTTCACTTTCAAAACTGAACTGACACTGAGGGAAGCTGGCCCTCTCTTTTGCTCATGGAAACATCATATACGTTCTAGAAGGCACATTAGCAATAAGTATAAAAAATAATAAAGTTATATATTATGCGGACTTAAGCCACCTCCACAGAGGGTAGAATAAAAGATGCATGCTTCCTCTCTGTTTCCTTATTTGATCCTTTCTACCACCTTCTCCTTTTGCCCAGACTGTGAAGCCTTTTGTAGCAAGAATTATCTAATATTTTCTCATATTCACAGTAACTTACACATATTTAGTGATTTTTTTTGTGAGCATAGTTAGTTTCTGGTAAGGATTCTTTTCCTGTTTTTTAGATAGCTACCTTCTACATCCAAAGGCTCTTGCAAGTGCTCTTGTAAGAAGATATGCCAGAGTGAGAGCGCTCTCTCTCTCTCTCTCTCTCTCTCTCTCTCTCTCTCTCTCTCTCTCTCTCTCTCTCTCTCTGTCTCTTTCTGTCTCCTCATAGATAAGACATAGTGAAAAGACACCTGCCTACAAACCAGGAAGGTTCCCTTGCCAGAGACCAAACATGTTGGCACTTTGATCTCAGACTTTAGTTTCCAGAACTATAAAAAGTAAATTTCCCTTCCCATTCTATGGCATTTTACTATGATCAATACCCAAGAGTAGGATACTGACTGAATAAATGATGACAAATTTATATGTATATTGTTGAGCAGTTATAGTTATTCTTTAACAGACATAGTATGGGAAAAATTTTCATTACATTTAAGTGAATAAGCAGACTATAAAAAAGCACTAAATATGGTACTATTCTTATAAGAATTAATGTATACACATATAGACACACACACATCATACCCAAATTCTTAAAAATCATAAGGTTATATATAAAAATGTGAATAAAGAATTATCTCTGAGTGGTTGAATTACAGATTATTTACCTTTCATTTTTCTTTGTGCTCTACCATATTTTATAATTTCTGAATTTTGAGTATTTTTTACTTTTATATCAGAATAATCAATTAAGAGACTTTTTGTTGTTGCTGATAATGGACTGATACCTACTTCAGGGAGTGACGCTGAAAATAAAGAGACAGTCCAGGAGATGTTGCCTCACACCCAAGTCTTGCCCTTGATGGCTGAGAGCTCCCAGCAATAACCGAAGCCTCTTGATGCACTAAGATGCAAAACTTCTATAGTGACATAAATCCTATTTAATGGAAATCCTCTCTAATTTCCTCTTTTTGCTTTTGATCTTATCACCATTCACTTACCAATTTTTCTGAGATTTTTCTCATTGAATAAAAAGATTAGTAACCTTAAAAAGAGACAAGAAATCTTTAACAAGTAGAAACAAAAAAAAAAATTAATGAGCTAAAGAGACCTTTAGAAACTGAAATGAAATGAAGAGAAATGTTGCAAATAAAAAAAGAGTTGTTTCTAAGGTACACCTTAGCTTCTTGTACTTCCCTCTAGATCTATTTTAAATCTCCAGGGCATTTATCCATTTTCTTAATCTCTGAAAAATTTGAGATTTGTCTAGCTATCAAATATTTTAGCAATAATACTGAAAACTCAGAAAAGGGGCATGCTAATTACCCAGATTTGTTCGTTACACAATGTACACACATCTCAAAATGTCACATTGTACCTCTGAATTATATACAATTATTATTTTTCAATTAAACATAAAATAATACTTTAGAAATATTTTTAAAAGAAATGGGGTTATTTCTTCCTTTGGTTATTTGCAGTGAACTCATCCAAGAGTTTTAATCTTTCTCTCATTCTTTTTGCCACAGAGTTCATTAGGGGAATATATATGTACCACTTTTCCACATGGTTGGAAAATGAAAGAAATTTTTTAGTTTACTTTCAAAAGGCTGCAATTCTCTTCATTTGCTGATGGCCTCCAATTCTTCGTAGATGAAATCCTTGTATCTGAGCTTCTTGTTTGAAATATTAGAAAGTCTGTATTCAGGTAGCAAGGTTGGGGTTGAAACTTACCATGGAGCTGTTATTTTTGCTCACTTTTACTGTCAAAAGTTATATGAAGTTTATTCTTTTAAAGAACCAACTCTTTGCTTCCTTAATTTTTTGTACCATTCTTTTAGGTCCCATTTGACCTGGTTATTTCCCTACTGGGTATCTTCCCAAAAGAATTAAACGAATCATGCCACAGTGATATATGTGCACCCATGTTCATAGCAGCACAGTTTGTGATAGCGAAAACTTAGAAACAGGCCAATTGCCCATCAACTGGAGACTGGATAAAGAAAATGTGCTTTTTTCATAAAATGCAATACTACTCAGATTAGAGACATTTAAATGCTAAATGGATGCACATTGAGGCAATACTCTTAAGTGAAATAAATAGGACTCACATGTGTAAATACCGAATAGTTTCTCTGGTGGTGAGAAACTGAAAGTGTAAATAACTATCAAAAGGTATAATAGATATTGTAAAATAGGAACAAAAGATCCAAAAGGAATGGAATTAACACGAGAAAATGGAAACAAAGTCTTTGTAAATAGGGAGGGGTGGAGGGGTTGAAGGGAGGGCAGGGAAATGGGGAAAAATAAGAACCAAGATACATCATGTAAAGGTACAAATTTCCAATGATGAATGTCATTATATTGTATACCTAAAATGTACCGATAAAATTAATTTTTTAAAAAAAGCTATATGAAGTGACCACGGCCAGAAGAAATGCCTGAATTACATGGAGTTCATGTGTCATGGCTAATGACATGCAAATTCATAGCAGAGTAAATCACAAAAAAGATCAGGGAAGAGATCATAGACAATGACTGAAAAAATAGATAGCAAAACATTGGAGATAGATTAAAATCACTCTATAAGAAGGAAGTAAACGTAAAGTAAAGTCATTATTCCAAGGAACTTATAACAGATTTTAACTAGTAATTTTAAAGCATAGCTTTATGTGGTATATATAAATAACCACTTGAGCAATATCTTTTTCCATTTTTAAGACTTTGAATACTAAGATTACGTATCTAAAGATTATATATCTAAGACTATATATCTAAAAGTGCAAAGAAAACCAATCTGGGAGGCATAGAAACCAGTCCAAAACTGCAGAAGCAGAATACAGTGTAATAGTTCCTTCACCTGAACAATCTGCAGTCGAACAACCATAAAAAGAAGAAATGTCAGCTCTTCCAATTCCGGAGCTCTTGAAAATGTCCCGTTCTTAATCTGATTCCATTCTGACACTTCTGCTTACTTGTTAAAATTGAAAGATAGGGGTGAAGAGGACCTATATATTGTTGACTAAATATATTGTTCAAAAGTCATGATTCATAAGGCTTTCATTTAGCCAGGTGGTATGGTACTTGGTTATGCTTCACAGAACTGATCAAATAGACATAAATGGCATTGCTTCTTGTTCTTGTTAATCCTGTTTTCTGATCTTGTCTCCTGGATCCAATTCCATACTATAGTAGCATTGTATGATGTTTTAAGAGCTGGATGAATGAATGATCATTTGAAACCAGTTAGAGAAAAGCAAACACTTGATTGGACAAAACTTCAGTGAAACTCTCCTGATCTACAATCAACCACCATTCCAAACATATTTCAGTAAGCATCTGTGATATTAGATTTACAGCATCTACCGGGGATGTAGCTCAGTGGTTCTGTCGCTTGCCTCACAAGCGCAAGAACCCGAGTTTGATCCCTGGTACCAAAAAAATTAAATAAATAAAATAGCCTTTGATACAATCTATATTAATTTGTATTAATTTCAAGTTAAGTTTATTTTTAAATTAATTTTATTGGTACATTTTAGGTTTACAATATAAGGACATTTATCATCAGGAATTTGTACCTTTACATAATCTCTCTTGGTTCTTATTTTTTCCCTGTTCCCTTGCCCTCCCTTCAACCCCTCCATCCCTCCCTATTTACAAAGACTTTGTTTCTATTTTTTCATTTTCTCATATTAATTCCATTCCATTCTTTCCTTTCCACAATCCCTCCCACTTGCCTTCCCCTTTGCCCCTTTCAAGTTAAGTTTCAATTTAGTACTAAACCCATATTTGTAAGAAAGAACAGAGTGTATAATGCTTATCTTAATGATTAAATTTTACCTGTGGTGAATGGCCTTTTTTAAATCTAGCGAAATCTTACTGAGTGTATAATCAGGCAGTAACTCATGAATGAATTCATTTATCCCAGTTTCTTCACAATCAATGTCATGTTTTTTTTCCATTTTCCATTTTCAATGAAAAGTGAAATTTGGAGGAAAAAGCAATTAGCTCTATTTTAGATATTTTTACTTTCAATACTGAATCTCCAAACATAAAATGACAGAGTTAAATCATCTACATAAAAATATAATATATGTGTAGAAAGAAAGAATATCGCATATAATCTATTTAAACATCAGAATCATAAGGTATAATTGAGGTCAAGGTTTAACTTCTAAAGACCAGCCAACTTTACCAACTTCTTATAATTTTATCTTCAAGAAATTTTTCAGATAACTCTCACCAAGACAGAGGATTACAAATGATTGTGAAATTTTATCCCAAAGAGATTCTCTTTTACAAAAACAGATATACCAAAATGGAGCTTTCCTGGTCAGGAACCAATTTTTCTCCCTTCTCCCCATTCCCTCCTTTCTGTTGTTTGTTATTTCACTTAGGACTAGGGAATGACTCCCAGAAGTCAGGTATGAGTCCATGACAATCCTGGTGAAAGAGTCAGAGACTCACTTTGAAGAACAGGATTACAGTGGTGGATTGGATGGATGGATGGATGGATGGATGGATGGGTGAGTGGGGGAAAAAGGGAACAAAGAAAAGGAAAACACCTTCCATCCTACATATATTATCCTACATTTTCAAGAAATGAAATGTTTTTGTTACTTGATTATTTCATTTGCAAGAAATTATCATATATATCAATGGTAAATTAGTTACTTAAGAATGGTGGCCATGCCTGTAATCCCAGCACTCAGGAGGCTGAGGCAGGAGAATTGCCAGAGTTCAAGGCCAGCCTGGAATACATAGTGAGTTCAAGGCCAGCCTGGGCTATATATAGTGAGACCCTGTCTTAAAGAAAACCAAAAAAAAAAAAAAAAAAGAAAAATACAGTGTGATACACTGAAGACAAAAATCATATTGGGTTTAATTTAATTTTTTATTTTTTTAATTCAGAAAGCATTTCTGAATCTGGTAACCCTCATTCTCAGCATCAATCATTATTGTATGTTAAACATGGAAGTATCTACTAAGAGAATTCTCCCATTAACCAAGTGTTACTATACTTTTAAAAATACTTCACAACAAAAAGACGGAAGTTTCACATAAAATGTACCAGATTAGAAGCTGTTTTGAGCATGACTTGGGAGTAAATATTGGGATGCAGTGTTGCACCTATTCACAGGAGAGAGTCAGTGCTCAATTTGAGTGTGAACATATCATTTAACCTTTCTCAGGCTCTGTTACCTTCAGATAATATAGGATAATAGGACAACTCTTCTCACAACAACTTTGAGAGATGAGCTAAGAAGAGGAGAGAAAAACACATTGTAAATCAATATGTGTCACAGGAATTCTAATAGAAAGTGTTCTGTGTTTGAACAGATCATTAATTTTAGCAACTCTGATTCTCTTACGTCACACCTGGTCAGCTGAATCTTTGCCTGGCAATTCTGTCTATCCCAGGCTACTTTGGCTTCCCAAAAACAGCTGCCTAGAGACTGCCTCTGCCAGATCTCCATGTGGCATCTGGTAGCACCTATGAGTTTAGCCAATCCATCTTCACAGAATGGAAGGCATTTCCCTGCAGTTAGATTTGAGTTCTCTGCTGAGTCTTTTTCCCCTTCAGATGCCAAGAGGGTGCCTCAGTTGGAATTCACTGTAGCCAAGTAGGTTCTCTCTGGTACAGGATGTTTTGTTCATTTTCTGCTGAAGATGTTGTCTTTTTTTTTTCTGTTGGACATGAAAGTTGACCCTCTGCCATTGGAGCTTCCTTAATTGCCTGTATAACTCTCTGTTACAGATAGCTTACTATGTGTCCACTGCATGTCTTTAGTTGGAAGGTGCTACACCTTAGCTAGAACCTCTGAACACTACAGTGTTCAGTCTGTCAACTCACACTCCACACTGTGCTGGGGAATGGAAGGCAGAGTGTACTTTGCAGGGTAAGCGGTGGTGGTGTAGCCATCTTCACCCTGACCTGCCTCCCTTGCTGGGAGGTGGTCCACAAGCTTCTAGGAAACATTTGGCAACATCATGCTTGACTCTCTCTACTCTTTGGACATTAAGACATTACAAGAAAGAATGACTAAAAGAAGTTAGATGCCTACTAGATAGATGGTTTTTGAAGATGTTTGACTGCAAAGATTGATTAGCAAGTAATACATGTTGAATATACCTAAGCCAAAAACCTAAGATCTAAAATGCTGCAAAATCTGATATTTTTGACTCCCATATGATGCCACAAGTAGACAGTTCCACATTAGATCTCATATATTTTCTAATGGTTGGGTATACCCAAATGTTGTTTCATGCACAGAATTATTTAAAATATTATATAAAATTACCTTATGCTATGTGTGTATGGTGTCTATGTAACATAAATGAATTTTGCATTAGAATGAGATTCCCCAGGACATCTCATTTTTATATACTGATATTCAAAATATGAAGAAAATCTGAAATCCAAAAGACTTCTGGCTCCAAGTATTTTGATTAAAAAATACTCAACCTGTACTTAGAACCTCTTAGCAAGCTTATATTTCCAATGTGTGAGGTGTTAAAGCTATTGCTAGTGATTCTTATACTTGAGGAAAGGAGTAAGTTGCATAAGTGTGACAGTCTGAGATTAATATTAAACATAAGGCATAATATTAAAAATACGATGTAAGAGCATTTTGAATTCTTTAAGGCTACCCAGCCTACCTGTTATAATGATACTCTGCTGATGTCCTTGTCTTAAGATATATCATCCTGTACTACTATCAGCAACTTTACCTCTTCCCAACTGAAATGTAAGCATTTTGAGAACATTAATTAATCTTTCATCTCAGGCACCTAGCATCTATGTTAAAGATGCTTAAAAAATAACAGAACTGATAATGCATGAATAAATAAATTAATGTATGAGAGAGAGTAGGAAGGAAAATTAGAGAGAAAGAGAAGTACGAAGAGGAGGAGGGAAGGCTGTGCAGATGTGAAAGTTACTATTATTTAGTATGAGCAGATGTGATGTGAAGAGTTTTATCTTCATCACCTTTAACCACGTGTTCTCTTGGTATGTTCAGTTTCTTTAAAAACCTGAAGTTGTAGCAAAGCAGTATCCTTTTCTTTTTTTGCTTTTCACTTATATTTTTTTTAATACAAGTCAGCTAGAATCAAGAATTTTGGTTTTGCTTTTGAAGTGAGAGGTTCGAATGTGGATAATTGGCATTCCCTTCTGAGAGGACACTTGGCCAGGATTTGTGATGAGGATTTATTTCATCCTTGAGCAGGCAGATGGCAGCTGGGCATAGTGGCTGAAAATATGTACAGCTTCTATGATCAGGTACGAGTCAGAATCTGCTCTGCCACTAATTAAATCTGTGCTCTTGAATATTTTATATGTCTGAGGCCTCACTCCTTCATCATGAAATTGGATCATGACGGTGATATAGGGATGTGGGAAGCAATGTATGTAAACTACTGTGTACCATCCCCATGTCTAATTGACACGCTCTACATGTTAGCATTACAGAACCAGCCTTTGCCAGGAAAGTGACCGGTAAGACAGCAAGGAAGAGTAGCATTCTTACCTGGCTGCCTCTCAGTGCAGCATCTGATACAGCCTCTCTTTCGGTGTGGAGGACACTAAAGTACCTGCTATGAACATCAAGTTCACCATGGGAATCATTTAAGGAGTTGAAGGTGGGGAAGGAGGCAAGGTGGTTGGAGGGAAGCCTGATATTGAAGTGAGCTAAATCTGTGCAAGTGGCTATTTTTATCAGCCCAGCCACAGTGGGTGTGTGATGGGGCATCTACTTTTGATCCAGTTCTTTTTATAGATGCTGTTTTTAAAGGCTATTCTCCATCCTTTCCCAGGCTGCTGAGCTGATTTAAGATTGCTTATGGAGTACTTATCATCTGCAATCTGGAAGAGAAAACATCGAGATTAGTAATTAGATACTCCTTTATAATGTAAAAACAGTGTCATCAACTCCAGCATAGATTTGACGTAACAGTATTTTATCCATAAAGCCTCCAAACACAGCATTACCATTTCAAAAGTCCTCAGCTTGTCAGCCGAGATTCAACCTGTACAGGCAGCATTGGTGAAATGAAAACCAACATCAATCCATCCCAGCAGCCTGTCTTCTATTCTTATAATGAAACCTTGACTTCAACCATTTTATAGCATGTCCCCATTATTATCACTCGGTCTGGTTCAATTAAAGTAATCTAGCTCTTTCCAAAGAGCGTGTATATAAAGTTACAAACTGTTGGATATAAAAGCAGGAAGACTGTGCCAATTGATGCCTTTTAAATGTTTTTTGAAGAATTGTCTGTACATTTCGTACCTGTATTGCCATACTGAAAAAATTATTTCAGTCCTAGTTCCTAGTAGGACTAACTTGACACTTGGCCCACAGAGTCCCTAATGCAGTGCCATATGTGTGTCCAGTGATCCTGGATAAATATTCCCTTTGAGAAGAAAGCTGAATGAGACTTGTCCTTTCCTACGAAAGTCTTCAGTACCAAGGAAGCAGACTGCACACTTTCTCTTTAAAGAGGAACTTAGTTAAAGGCATTCTCTAGGGGATTACCTGACTGCACGGTACATATTCATAATAACAAGGAAGATTTTCAGCAATTTCAGATAAAGGTCAGCCATTTTAGAAAAAGCTCAACTTTTTTCCTCCCTTGTTCTTCTCCCCACCCCATCCCCAACCCCGGAGCAAGGCAGGCAGTCCATGCAGGCCTGCGCTAATGAATTAGACAGCTTGTACTGTACAAAGTGCATTTTCATTACTAAGAACAAAACAGGCTGCAGGGGAAATTTGATAGGTGACTTCCACTCAAAGGACAAGATGCATTTATCTGAAGGCAATTCAGTAGTTTATAATGGACACCAGGGGTCCTTTGTCTCCTTGTCACAATCTTCCTGTGAGCATCACCATGATTCATAGTCAAATTATACTCACTTTATACCACCCTAGCTATTTAAATCACAGATTCTCCAATCCACTATCTCGCAATTTTATATAGCATCCAGGAGTGTAGTTCCATTTTTTAACACAATATTTTGAATTTGTACAAAAAGTATAGGTCACCAGGAAATGACTTTTTGATTATTTCTTGTGCTTTGCTACAGACAAGTACTGAGGTTTTTATAAAGCACTTGATTACAAGCAGTTGGAATCACATCGTTTCTCAGCAAGACTTATTTTACTCATGAAAGTCATTGTGTATCTTACCAAAAAATGGCAATAAATTTCCATTTCCAAAGGAATCTGTATGTCAAACTTGATACTCATGGTTTTGTGTGGGTAAAGTTCTCCCACACCAAAACAAATGAGGTTATATCGTAACAAGATATTGCCCTTAGTGATTTTTAAACTTTTTTGTATATTAAAGTCATCCCAAGTATTCAGCAAAAATTCAGACAGTAAAGCATATTTCTACTTTAGTGAGGCTGGGCCTTTGCGTTCTGTACTTTCTCTTCAGGTAGTGAGACATACTGTACTGCTTAATTTTACCTGTTAGTTTCTTAAGCAGTGGAACCATTCTTGACTCTCTTCTGGGACCAGTAATGGCATTGTTTGTCTAGGTATATGCACAGGGTATACACAGTATGCATAGTAGTCATTTTCTAAACCCACTGCCAGTCCCTGAGTCTCCTAGTTTGTTCAGATGCCAACAAGATTGTTGTTAATCTATATCATTAAGAAACATTACAGAAACTGGGCAGGTCTGGGCAAAGCTCTACTCTCATAGAAGTTGCAGCTTGCCAGTAAATCAAACTGTCTATTGATAGACAAGTAGTTTGGTCATTCTTCCTTCTTAGAGAATATGCTATCAAAATTTTTCCATACATCTATCACATGACTACAGTCCTTAAATTGTAATTCCCAGATCCCAATACCACTGAAAACTCAAAGATTTTCCAAGTTATATACCAAAATTCACTTGAGACAAAGCTTAGCCTGAGCTGATATGAAGCTACTTGTGTAATTATTGCACAATTACATAACTTAGCGTGAATGCTGAAATATTTCATTATAGATAAATATTAAAGATTTGGTTCCCTACTGGTAATATTATGCAATATTCATTACATTTACCCTTTTGCATTTCTGTCATTAGAAAAAGTTCTGAATTCTGAAATATACCTGTCCCAAGTTATTTGGATATGAAATTGTGGACTAGTAATATATTATTCCACAATGATGATGGAAAATGGCAGATTTGTCTATACCTTGCTCAGTCCTTAGAGTTGTTATCCTAAAATTCAGCAAGATATTAGAGTCATCCCAAGTATGACTTCTATTGAAGGTCTATTCATTGAAATTTGAGATAATTTTTTACCATAATAAGAAACCATGACAAATATTAATATTTGTTACTACTGAACCACGGATTTTCATTTTCATTTATTTCTTCCCATCCTGCCATCTTTCAGGCAACTCTTTTTTTTTTTTTTTTTTTTTTTTTTGCTACTGATGATCAAACTCAGGACCTTGTGCTTGGGAGGCAGGCGGTGGAACCACTAAGGTAAATCCCCGGCCCTTTCAGGCAACTGTTTCAGCAACCATGACTTCTATCTCTAATGAACAAAAGATAGGGATAATATTTTATTAGTCAACTTAGAGTTTATAACAGAAATTAGAAATTGAGATAAATATGATGGTCAAAAACTAGTTGCACTAACTTGCAGTGTGTGGTTAGTTATTTCTAATTAATGTCAAAAATCTCTACTTTAGGGGGCCTCAGCTGCTAAGTCCATCATCATTTCTGGTGTAGTAAATGTACAAATATTGTTCAAAAGATATGCCACTTGAAAGAACATTCATTTATTCTCTCTCTCTCTCTCTCTCTCTCTCTCTCTCTCACACACACACACACACACACACACACACACAGGCACAGGTTAAACATCTCTAATCTGAAAATGCAAAGTGCTCCAAAATCCAAAACTTTTTGATCATAAGCATTGTTTTGGGGACAGTGACTGCCAGCCTGTCAGATGAGCTGAGTTCCTAGTCTCAAAACAGCAAGGAATGAAGTAGAGAATCAAAGGAGGAAGTTAGGAGAGTTTTATTGGAAATAAGGAGAATAGCTCTGGATTTCCATTAGGATTTCGAGTGGGTGGCCACCTAAGCTCTTTGTCAGGGATCATTTATACAATGTGGGTACAACATGGGCCAAACTACAATCAACCTATAGAATGACAAGTATAGTCCCTTAGCTAATATTGCTCCAGTAGGAAAACAAGTCACAAAGCACAAGTATATGGAAAGAACAAAGGCATTTTTGGAAAGGGATGAGTCCAGATGTTCTGGTTATCCACCTATGCATTTGATACTTATCTAGGCTCACTGGACTAAATGGTGCTAATCACAGTATAATCTCAACTTGCTGTTTATCTCTAGGGAGGCTTGCAGGCCTGGCGATTGCATCTCCATCTCAAGGCTGACTCTCTTCACATTTGTCCCCAGCCACAATCTTTGTGTGTCTCATCTTCTCATCTTCTGTGGTGACTTTCTGCAGGGCATAATCCCTCTCTGACTGCATATTAATTTCTATCTAATTTAGCTATCTATAATAACATGACACAAGTGGAAAATTCCATACCATAAACTTTGTTTTCATGCACAAAATTACTAAAAATATTATCTAAAATTATCTTCATGATGCATGTTTAAGGTGGATATGAAACACACAAATTTTATATTTAGATTTGAGTCCTATCCCCAGATACCTCATTATGTATATGAAAAATTACAAAATCCAAAAAAATCCCAAATCTGAAAGAATTTTAAACCCAAGTATTTTGAATAAGGAATATATATATAATATTATATATACATATGTGACATGTATTATATATGTATACACAATATTTTCCTGTGTTTTTATATTTAAATTTACATAAATTCATGTTAACCTAAACAATTCGATTATGCTTCTCAGTTGTGTAATATTTGAAATAAAGTTTCTATTATTTTTTTGTTTTTTGTTATAGTTGTTAGTTTTTACTTGTAATCATTAGGCATTTAAGAATCCAAGATTACTGAAAATATACTCTATATTTAACTAAAAAAATGCATAAGATATTTAAGAGTAATACATGCTTAATGAAATAATCCAAAGATGTTTCCAACTAATTCCCATCAAGGTGGGGTTATAATGTACATAGTTGAGTATGCAAATAATTTCTAAACCAAATAAACAACAATGTACTTGCTTTACAAATAAGGACTATTAGTTGTGATTGATAATATCTGGATTTTTCCAACTATATTAAGTAATGAATGTTCCTTATGGGCAAAATTAATACCCTGTTCTGATTAAAATCTTGGCTCCAGTTCAAAATTACCATGGGACAAAGTTATATCACTTTAAGAGCTTGTAAACATGCCTACTTAACCAGTGTTAATTAATACAAATTATTTGAAGATGAATGCTCTTAATAGCAGTGTTTAAAGAGATATAGATCCTTTCGTGATGCTTTCTAACACATAACCAAATTCAATAGTTTTGACTATTGTAACTGCCAACTGCAGTTATCATGGAAGATGTGGTGACCTTAGTATTGAGTCATGAGTCCTCTGCAATAGGATGGGAAGATCACTAAAGCAATTAGTACAGGCTAGTAGCTGAACATGGCAGTGAGTGTGGGAACAGCTGAGGATGACTGTCCTACTTTAGGTTCAAGAACAAACAATATTCTAGATTCTCTTTCCTCAAAAGAATACACAAGTCTCGGTGTGATTGCTATAGAGCTATTAACTCAGCATTTGCTTTTCAAATTCCTTATTTTGGGTGATACTCTTTCTGCAGTATAGAAGCACTTCTACCAGGTACCACCAAGAAAAATCTGAGTAAAATGTGAAATTTCCTTGATTCTCAAAATGGCAGCCCTATTTCTACCACAGACTTGGGCCACACATGTATAATCAAGAGTTTCCAGATCATTTATCAAGTTGGCAAATTCTAAACAAACATAATTTTTAGAGATTCTTTAACAGATTCTCAGTCTGAGAGTATCTCTGAGAGATGGGGACAAGGAAGTCAGTGTTCTGTATGTGTGAGAATTAGCATTTCACCCAGAAGAGGATCCATGATGCCCACCAATTTCTCAGAGGCCCCATAATGCCCCAGAGAAGGTAAAGGGCCAACATCTTAGAGGAAATACCTACTTTAAATTCCTAAACTATAAACATGTAACTTTCTGTTTTTCTTAAATGCTTGTGCTGACCTTTACAGCTCTCTGAGCCCTCACTCTGGGCAGGAAGTCCCTCTGGGAGTTGATCATCCTATCAATTGCTCATTCAATCAAAAGCAACTTCTAGGATTGTTTCCTGTTGCTTAAAGGGTAACTGTTTAAGTTGTCTTCTAAGATACAATTGCCAGGCCTGAGCTTATTTCTTCTTTTGCAACATTTACGTCTCCATTTCAGAGGCGGCCTCTGGCCATGTATCTATCACTGGATATATACACTTACTATTGTGCAGAGTCACATCAAGTGCTGTGTGCCCCCACCAATCTCTAGGGAAAAACAAGTCATTCCTACCCCACCATTAAGATCTTGCTTTTATTGTTCACAGTCAGCACGTAGTGATTAAAATTTAGTTGCTCTGAGAAAATGCAACTTAGTAGCAGGACACAAAGCATCCCTGGCAAAATAATGAAATAATAATAATAATACCAAAAGTTAAGCCAAAGAGAATTTTATCACATTATATAACTTCTATGTTCTAGCCAGAGTTTTTCTTCTATAAGAGTATCTAGGAACATCATGTCATAAGATGTAGTATTCATCTTGACATCAAATTTAGAAAGGAAAGATTTAACTTTATTCTTTATAATCATCCTTGACTGTAATAAGTGTTTTTAAAAAATTTACACATTGCAACTAGACCACGCTGTCTTTTTTCCTTTTCTTTAAATTTGCCTTTCAAGTATCAAGTAATACTTGATACTTAAACACATTCTGAGATTCAGTAGATATGTTTTTCTCATTTATGTTCTACATGTTTTTATAGCCATCATCCCATAATCACTCTGCCCTATTGTGCTCTTACTCATAAATTCTTCTCCTATAGTCAAATATTTCAGCCCTCTGGAAGAAAATTTGCCGCCACCTTCCCCCCTATCCTGAGCTGAGATTCACTTAAATATTTGCGAACAACTGTTGGGTGCCTAGGCTTCACATTAGGCACTAGAGACAATACCATAAATGAGGTAAAGATCCTTGTTCCTACTTTAAAAGCTAAGGCAATGGGAATTAGACAAGCAATAAGAGATTTCAATATAATGTAAAATGGCATGAGGTTAAAGTCAGACATACAACTGAAACAAACATTTAGAGACTAGAGAAGACTTGTCAAAGGAGGAAACTTTTCAGTAGATGAGGAGGAATTAAGCAAAAGAGTGGGAACACATTTAAAGCTGAAATGTCACTAGAGGTACAAAAAAGGGATAAGAAATCTGGAAAATTGTGGGTAGTTTGGTACGGGTGGGCATTGCATTCCATGAAAAAAGATGCTAAAAGATGAGGCTGGAAAAATAAGCAGGAACCAAATCAAAAGGATTCCCTAAAAGATGATAGGAGATTTGGACTTTGTTCTGAAGATGAAAGAAATCTTTGGAAGAAATATAAATGATATTTAATCATCACTTCTATCCGTGTAACATAGTTCACTCCTTAATTTTTTCTCTGATGATTTATGAGTTCCTTATCTCCCCAACTAAGTAGAAGGGAGGAAGCACATCAAATTGTATGGTGTAATACTGTACAATGCAAAACATTCTAAAAGTAGCGATTGATTGATTGGTTGATTGATTGATATAGTATAACTGCATCTACATAAACTTTGGACCCATTTTAATGACTTTAGCTGTCAACTTTGGTTTCAGTTTACTGACTTTGTGAATATCTTTTTATAAATACTCATCTGAGTGTTTCAGAGTCTGCCTATTAAGAAAAAATGCTCCCTTACGAATTTATGGTTTTCATCCTCTATCTACATTTATTTGATTCTGATGTTGAGATTGGACATTCAATAGTGGTTAAATTTCAATCAAGTTGAAATGGCCATGTGATATTTGAAATTGTTTCACCTCAAAAAAGTACTGTTTTTAATAATACTGACCTAGAAGAGTAAACAAGGTAATACTCTGAAACATAGATTCAGAACCAAATTTATGGCAGGAGATACAACCAGAAACCTATGTGTTGAACACCAGGGCTCTTGAAATGCCCCTGATTAAGGTTCACCTCCCCGCCTACCCAGGTAATGCCTCAAGTTCTTCAGTTAGATATATAGACCACTGTTCCCCACAACAAAGTGAATATGGCAGATAGAGACAACCTAGTAAGCCTTTGTAATCATTCACATCTAACATGTATTGATAAAATCTTTGTGAAGAGAAAGTTCTCATGGGGGAAAATTCAGAGGCCAAAAAATGAGTGACTACCTGAAGGAAGGGGCCGAGCAGGAAAAGCCTCAGCTGGGGAAGCAGGAGCTTGGCTTTCTTCACAATGCTCTTGGCCAGTTCTGCATTCTCCTTTGAATTCTTCAACCTGAATTACCACCAAAGAAAACTCCTCAGCCTATCTTTAAATCCTAAATATCTGCCTTAATTCTCACAAATTCCTATATTTGTCAGCTCTTCCAACTAACCTCCAAATTTGGGGATTTATGTGACTCTTTTATTTTTTTATTAAATTTTTTATTGGTACATTGTAGGTATACAACACAATTACATTTCTCATTGGGAATTGTACCTTTACATAATGCATCTTGGTTCTTACGTTTTTCCCCATTCCTAGCTCTCCGTTCACGCCCTCCACCCTTCCCTATTTACAAAGACTTTATTTCCATTTTTTCCATGTCTCATCATTTTTCCTTTCCCTTCTTTCCTTTCCCTTGCCCCTCCCACTACCCCTACCCCTTTGGACCTTTTCTTCCTATTTTACATTATCATTTATTCATTCTAATCATTGGTACATTTTAGGTATACAATATAATGACATTCATCATTGGAAATTTGCACCTTTACATAGTCTCTCTTGGTTCTTATTTTTCACCCTTGCCCAGCCCTCCCTTCAACCCCTCCATTCTTTCCTATTTACAAAGATTTTGTTCCTATTTTTCCATTTTCTCATATTAATCCCATCCCCTTCTGTCCTTTCCCCTAGCCCTCCCACTTCCTTCCCCTTTGCCCCTTTTCTTCCTATTTCACATTACCTATTAGACATTTAGTCCTTATTTACACTTTCAGTTTCTCACACCAGAGAAACTATTCGGTATTTACACATGTGTGTCCTATTTATTTCATTTAAGAGTATCGCCTCAATGTGCATCTACTTAGCTATAAATGTCTCTAATTTCTCATTTTTTATGGCTGAGTAGTACTCCATTTTATTAAAAAACCACATTTTCTTTATCCAGTCTCCAGTTGATGGGCATTTGGGCTGTTTCCAAGTTTTAGCTATTACAAACTGTGCTGCTATGAACATGGGGGCACATATGTCACTGTGGTATGATTCTTTTAATTCTTTGGGGAAGATTCCCAGCAGTGGAATAGCGGGTCAAATGGGACTTTCAGTCCTAGTTCTTTGAGGTATCTCCATACTGATTTCCACAGTGGTTGCACCAGTCTACACTCCCACCAGCAGTGGAGCGGGGTTCCTCTTCCCCACAGCCCCACCAGCATTTGTTATTGGTTCATTTAATGATAGCAGCCATTCTTTCTGGAGTGAAGTGGAATCTCAGCATTGTTTTCATTTGCATCTCTCGAATGACCAGTGATGTTGAACATTTTTTCATGTATTTATTTGCTATTTCTACTTCTTTGTCTGAGAAATGTCTGTTCATTTCAGATGCCCATTTTCGGATTGGGTCTTTAAATTTGGGAGGTCTGATCTTTTTAAGTTCTTTATAGATTCAAGATAGTAGACCTTTGTCTGAGGAAAAGCAGGTGAAGATTTTTTCCCACATTGTGGGTTGTCTCTTCACACTGGTGGTGGTTTCTCTTGCTGTGCAGAAGCCTTTTAATAAGAAGAGATCCCATTTGTTGATTGTTTGTGCTAGTTCACAGGCAACTGAGGTTTTGTTCATAAAATCTTTTCCTACACCAATGTCTTCAAGGGTTCTACCTAACCTCTGTTCCAACTGGTTCAGAGATTCTATTTTAATATTTAGATCTTTAATCCATTTTGATTTTAGTTTAGTGCATGGTGAGAGATACAGGTCTAGTTTTAATCTTTGGCAAGTTGAAGCCCAGTTTTTCCAGCACCATTTATTAAAGAGGCTATCTTTCCTCCAGTGAGGCTGTTTGGCTCCTTTATCAAAGATGAGATGGCTGAGTGTGTCTGGCATTGTTTCTGCATCTAATCTGTTCCACTGGTCCACAAGTCTGTTTCTTTGCCAGTACCATGCTGTTTTTATCACAGTAGCTTTGTAGTAGAGTTTCAGGTTGGGGATTGTGATGCTCCCTGCTATGTCTCTGTTACCTAGAATTGCTTTTGCTATTCTGGGTCTCTTCTTGTTCCAAATGAATTTTTGGATTGTTTTCTCAAGGTCTATGAAGTATGCTGCTGGGATCTCAATTGGAATTGCATTAAATCTATATAGCAGTTTTGGAAGTATGGCCATTTTCACTATATTAATCCTTCCTACCCAGGAGCAGGGGATGTCTGTCCATTTTCCGATATCATCTTCAATCTCTCTTTTCAGAGTGCCATAGTTTTCAGAGAAGAGGTCTTTGATTTCTTTCATTAGGATGATTCCTAGGTATTTCAGTTTTTTGGATGCTATTGTGAAAGGAATTATTTGCTCTATTTCTCTCCTAGTGAGTCTGTCATTGGTGTAGAGGAAAGCTATTGACTTTTGTGTGTTGACCTTGTAACCAGCTACTTGACTGAATTTGGTTATTAAGTCTAGAAGACTTTTGGTGGAGTTCTTGGGGCCTTCTATATAAAGTATCATGTTATCTGCAAATAATGACAGTTTGACTTCTTCATTACCTATCTTTGTTCCTTTATTTCTTTCTCTTGTCTAATTGTCGTGGCTAATGTTTCCAGAACTATATTGAACAAGAGTGGTGATAGTGGACATCCTTGTCTTGTTCCTGATTTTAGTGTGAAGGATTTCAGTTTTTGACCATTTAGTATGATATTGGCTGTTGGTATTTCATAGATGGCTTCTATCAGTTTGAGGTAGAGACCATCTATTCCAATTTTTTGTAGGGTTTTTATCATAAATGCATGTTGGATTTTGTCAAGTGCTTTTCCTGCATCTATGGAGATAATCATATGGTTTTTGTCCTTGGCTCTATTGATATAGTGTATTACATTGATTGATTTGTGTATATTGAACCATCCCTGCATCCCTGGGATGAATCCCACTTGATCAGGGTGTATGATCTTCTTGATGATCTTGTGCATTCTGTTTGCCATTGTCTTATTAAGGATTTTTGCATCTATGTTCATTAGTGAGATTGGCCTATAGTTCTCCTTTTCTGTTGGGTCTTTCTCTGCTTTGGGGATTAAGGTGATGCTTGCTTCCAGGAATGAATTTGGGAGTATTGCTTCCCTTTCAATTTCATTGAAGAGTTTAAACAGTAGTGGCAGCAGTTCCTCTCTAAATGTCTTGTACAATTCAGCAGTGAAGCCATCAGGGCCCCAGCTTTTCTTAGTTGATAAGTTTTTAATTACATTTTCAATTTCATTGGTTGATATTAGGTTGTTCAGAATTTTTAGGTCTTCTTTGTTCAACTTTGGTAATTCATATTTATCTAGGAATCTGTCCATTTCTTCTGTGTTGTATGTGACTGTTTCTTAATCTACCCTGGTAGTATTTGGAGCAAGGGGAAACTGAATTCTAAGTTGTTCAATGGGCTATTGCCTCTTGCATATTGTAACTATACTCCCGGTGTTATAATGGGCCCTTCATTGTTTAAATTGACACATTTTTCTCATAGCAAATACATTTTCACTTTTCAGGCCCATTTTTAAATTGTGAACTGAAATACTTTTGATTACTAGAATAGAAATAGTTACATCAATAAACAAGAAGTTTTCTTACTGTTAAATAGCATTGCAGGTATAATAAACGATGGGATCTAGAGAAAAATTATCTCAGATCTTTGAAAATACTAAAATAACATTTAACATCTTGGGCCCCCCAAAAGTCCCCAAATTATGAGAATTGGTATTGTTATTTCTAACAATATGTTTTAATTACATGTATTCTTCTATATCTAATAACTTTGATTATAGTTTAACATTTTGTGCAAGTTGACCCTGATAATAGTTTGAGAAGAAGCCCAGATTCAGCACCTACCTTTCCAGCTTCTTATTTTGCTATTCCTCACAAACACTTTATTTATGAACTACTGTACAATTGCTAGAACATTCAATGTACATTCATACTTAGAATCTTGTTTATATTATATTGTTATACTTTCATTCAAGGCTTCTTAAATTTTTTGCCATACTTTAAAAAGTATTTGTTCACAGTTTATCTTTGAGTCCCATTCTTTCCTTTTAATGTTCAGCCTTCCATTCCTTGAAATACATTTTTTAATAATTCTTTCCAAGGGCTGAGGATTTAGCTCAGTGGTTTCGCCGCTTGCCTTGCAAGCTCAAGGACCCGAGTTCAATCCCTGGTACCAAAATAATAATAATAATAATAATAATAATAATAATAATTCTTTCCAATACAGGTCTATTGTAATTCTTGCAGTCTTCTTCTGAATTTTTTATAATTGTGCTCTCACATTTGAAAAACAGTTTAGGTAGAGATTGTCTTTGCATAGAAGTCCTAATATCATAGAGGTGATATAAAGTAGGAATTAATACCCATAGTTAGTTGGTGCATCTGTGGAATTTTTTTAATCACTGCAGAACTATTTATCCTCCCCTACCACATTCCTGAGCCACAGGCAGAAATAAGTTGGTCCGTTGCCTCTCTAGCTGGCTCAGCCCTCCCCTCAGTGGTGGGCACTCACATCTCTGCTGTCACTCACATTTTCTATCCTCATAGAAGTCCAAGGACAGTTCACAGGGGTCCTGTGCTTGGCTTGTAACTTTACCAGTTCATCAATAAACTTTTGGTTCTGTATTGTTCACAGTGGATGGTTCCATTTTAACAGCATTTGTAAATGTTTGCCTTTTGGGGTTGGGGTGACCTCTGCAATAGCTCAGTCCATGTGTTTCAGGGTTGGGGGGGACTTGTTATGGGCTACCCTTCCTCTGCCATAAGCACCTTATAGGCTGATGATGAGTCTTAATCATATTTTTCTTTTGATAAGGTAGTCTACATCAATAAATATCTGTGAATGAATGATTGCATGGGTTCCTGGTGAGAGCCAGAGTCGGTCACTTAACAGTATTAGATGAAGGCCTCAGTCTGCTGCTATGCACAGTGAGCATGCTGAGTAGCAGCTAAGCATTCTGAAGCCTCTTCTAGTTCCAGCATATTCTGATTGTAAGGAATATGAAGACACTTCCTTATTAAATAGTAGGCATTAATGTTGCCTTCCCGTGTAACTGTGGCAGTATTCACGACAGTTCTGGCCAGAAAGACATCACCAGTCTTTTGTGTATCATCTTTAACTATGACCTGTACCCTCTTTAATCTAGATTGAGCATGTTGTGATCTGTTTATCTAGAGAATAAATATTCAGATGGAATGACAATTACCCTTTAAAAGCACACTCTATTTCAAAGGATATTATTGGATGGCACTTAAAAAGGAATCACAGATGGTTAAATTTAGAGTGTTGAACAAATTCCAATCTAAGATTATTCCTTGGCACTGGGCCTAAGGCATTTTTATATTATGGTAAATTCAATAAATTTGAATTCACTTTAAGTTCTTTGCTTTCCGTATTTTTTCTTTGAGACAGACAACCAACCACTGGTATTTATTTTTTAACATTTCAATTAAACATGTTGTATACATACTATCAAATTCTCTATAAGTTTCATTTATTATTATACATTTATCTATATTTTGAAACATAACTCATCTAATAAAATTTCATCCTAATAATAATATGAAAAAATAATGGCACTGTCTTTTTCCTCTAATTAAAATATCCTTATGTTTCATAATATAACTTCAGTCAATTTGGGGTCTGTAAATCTTATTTTCTTGTATTCTTCTTTCTTTGGGACTCTATTCTTCCAGGTTAACTTATTTTGGTAATGGGGATCGAACTCGGGACCTTGCACTTGGGAGGCAGGCGCCAGATCCACTGAGTTACATCCCTGGCCTCCCAGGTTAACTTTTTAAAATAATAATCCAAATAAAGAAAAAGGCATTTTGCTATGTATTTTGTTGAAGTTGTAGGAAGTATCTTAGGAATAGGTTGTGTCTGGATTCTGTTGAAGTCTGAGAAGGAACAGATTCCTAAAGCCAGGGAGAAGAGGGACCACATCTTGAACATCTTCTAGAAAGCAGAAGGAACCACAGAAGTATCCTAAGTTCTCTCTCTCATATATACATGTGACTCAGTTCCCACAGTTCCTTTGGGGAAAAAAATGAATTTTAGACATTTCTTATAAGTCTCATACCATTATCCCAAGGAGCAACATATGATGAATACTTTTCTTCAGTCACTTATTCAGTAAAATTGCCAGTTACTATTCTGTGGGACAAGGGCATAATGCAAACTGGACATATATAACCCCTGTCATCACAGTACGTATGTTAAGAGTTATCTATGTATGTATCACATATGTGGGATAGGTAGAGTTAGGAAATACCTTTTAACAAAATAAACTAATACCTTTACAGCAATAAGTACTTTTAAAAAACTACTCCATGTCATAGCCTAGGAAAAAGCTCCAAGACAGGGCTAAAGGAGGAGTATTTTAGCACATATGGCTAGAAAGTCCCCTGGAAGAAATGTTATTGACACTAAACTAAAGTCATGGAGAAGGAACCCCAATGTGAGAAAACAAGTGAGAGGAAGCAAGTGCCAAGGAACTGAAGGAAGAACAAAGAACAATCTCAGAGGCGTTGAAGGCCAGGAGGAAGGCTGATATGGATAGACCACGGGGAACAATGACAGAAAAAACTGCAGAGGTAAGCCAGATCCTGAGGGCCCTGTGATTGGGAAAAGTTTTTTTGTTTTTGTTTTTTGGGGTTTTATTTTTACTGTTTTTGCAACAGCCTTATAACATTAACCCACTTGGTCCCACTAGTCTTACTTCCCCTGCTTCTTCAGCTGCTACCAACATTACACAGCTGCTTCATTCTACTGGACAGGGTCTGAAGAGGCTTGCATTATCTGCAGATAGATCTTAACACACTGCTTCCACAGCTTTATTTTCACCTTTGGAATTAGATATGTTTACTATTAGGACCCCTCACATTCCCTATTCCAGAGAGATCTAGTGCCAGCTACCTCCCCTGACTTAGGAAAAAGAATTATGCAAATCCCTGGCAAAATTCAAGTGATGTGAGCAAGCATGAAAGTTACACCAATAATATAAATCTACAGTAAGAAGTTTTCTATCCTAAAAATATGCACAGTGTTAATTAGAAAAAAGGGAATGAGAGAGAGAGAGAGAATTAATTTGAATATTTTCAGTGTAGGTGCATATTACCCTCATTGCCCGAGGGTAAGGACACAGTCCTCCACAGTCTATCCTCACTACAGACACCAGGGACGAGTTCAGGACACCATCCTCACTTCTGGACACCTGGTTAGAATTCAGCAATCCAACTACCCACCCATGTTTAATAATTGTTAGAAAGAACTCACTGGAAACACTGCTTGTGATTATAGTTCTAATGCAAAAACTAAACATTAAGAAGAGACACACAGGGTGAAATCTAAGAGGATTTCAAACATAAAATTTCCATCATCCTTAGGATACATTCACTTCTTAGTACATTTATGTGTGACAATATGCAAAGATTGTCACCTGAGTCAGAGATAGTCACCTGAGCCTCAGTATCCAGAGTTTTTATTGGCATTTCATAAAGTAGGCATGATTGACTCATAGGGCAGAAATTTAAATTCAGTCTCCACCCACTTCCCCTTCCCCTCCCCAGAGATGGGGCTGATCTCACTTGGTTGGTCTTTCTTACGTAACCAGACCTATCCCGAGCTGCTTCATTAGCTTTAGTTATCATATGTGGTACAAAAGAACCATCATTAATAACAGAGACATTTCTATCACTCTGAAAAGCCCAAGGCTACAGGCTACTTCCAAAAATCAAGGACAAAAGCCGGTCATATTCTTTATTATGTGTTAGAATTCATCAAATCAGACTTGTAATCAATGGCCTATTCTGTATACAATTCTTGACTACAATTCAGGTTGCTTGAGTCAGGAAGAGGCGGGGCTTGTTGCTTGAATTTCTTGGCAGACTAGAGCCAGGGAATTCAGCATCATTATAAAGGTATTACAAATTCCACTCATCCAGACTAGACATCACACAGCATTTCTGTGTGCTTCTTTCCTAACTGACAAGTGTCGCAATTCTACCCCTCCCTCATACCAAGTGCAACCTGGCTATTTGCCTTTGCTGGGTAATGTTATAGTAAGCAGATAGAATCAGTATTATGAAAAATGACGAGAGAAAGGCAACCATACATAGCTTGTTCTTTTATCCAGTTGAGAGTGGTCATAAATAGAACCTCAGTGTCCTTAACATTTAGAACCAGAAGCTGCTGTCAACTCTTCAAAATTTTCTTTGTCTACTATCAACAAAGAATAAAAAAGAAAAAAAAACCAAAATAATGGAAAAGAAGGCCTGGGTGACTCAATTGGAAGATTATGTAGAGAACTTCATGTCTTTCTGTCTGATGGGTGACTGGTTTTCCAGATGACCTTGAGCAATGCATAGAAACTGCTTCTCTACGTGCCGACGTATATACCGGCTGTGAAGTGTGGCCTCAGAATGATTGTGTCACTCTTTGAAGGGCTGCAATATATCTTTTTGTGATTGCTAGGTCTGCACTGACCCGAGGACCTGGGTGGGCGATGATGGCCACATGACAGCTGACTTCAGACAGAAAACTGAATTACAAAATGTTCTCAAGCATTCTGTAGACTCACCATCCAGAAAACTGAATTTTCTTCTGACAAAATTATATTGTCTTGGAGCCTTACTTTAATGTTCTTTTCTACCATTCCCATTCTCTCCAAGTGAAGGGGTTTTTTTAAATCTCAAGTTTCAGAAAAAAATTGACATCATCCTAACAGTTTTGGTGGGGTATTTTAAAGGGGTAGCAAGGATTTATTTAGTGAGTATGATAAGATACACAGACATTGAAATGCTTACTGTGAAAGTTTTTTATGCTCATAGATTCACCTATCAGGAGTCGTGGTGCACTAGTCCCAACCACATGGGAAAACACCAAGGTCTGTCAGAGAAACGAAAGGGAAAAATAGGGGCAAGAGCCTATGTCATAGTTTCTCCAGCAGGAAGGGACAAGATGGCATCAGCAGGTTTAGATCTGGCTAATTCCAGTAATCACAGCAGGCTCTGGGACATGGGGACTGCCCCTGGCCATCTGGTACCTGGCCCTGGAGTGAGTACAACATGGAATAGTACCAGTACTCCAGGTTAATTGGTTTGCATAGGAAAAGCAAGATCAGATGTCAGATATTTTTCCTCAGCAAGGAGAGAAAATTAACTAATACATGTACTAATTTTTTGACTGGTTGACCTAAGAGTGGAGGGTTGAAGTCACTCAATATGATTTTAATGGTATCTATTTGTCCTATGTCCAGTAGGGGTTTTTTTAATGCAGTTAAGTGTGCCAACATTCAGTTCACAGGTATTTACAGTTGTTATCTCATCCTTTTGAATTGTTTCCTTTACCAGTATGTAGTGTCCATCTTTGTCTCTTCTGATCAGTTTTGGCTTGACGTCTAAAAATGAGTAGGTATTCCTGCTTATTTTTGTGCCAATGTGCATGGAGTATTGTTTTCCATCCTCTCACTTTTAGTCTGAGAGATTCCTTTTGGATGAGGTGTGTCTTCTGTAGGCAATATATGGTTGCATTTTGTTTTTTGACCCAGTCTTCCAGTCTGTATATTTTGATTGGGGATTGAATACCACTGTCATTGAGAATTATTATTGTAAGATATTCACTGAATCCTGCCATTGTATTATTTTTCCAGTGCTGACTTCTTTGATTTTTTTCCCTCCTTTTGTTTGACCACTCTCCCAGTGTAGATGTATGCTTGTCTTTGGGCTCTTTGGTGCTGGGCCCTCCCTGTCTCTGTCTAGGATCCCCTTGAGTATTTTCCACACTGCCAGTTCAGTTGTCATATGCTTCTTTAGGATTTAATTTGTTATGAAAAGTCTTTACTTTTCTGTCAATTTTAAAAGCTAACTTTGCAGGATATAGAGGTCTTGGATGACAGTTGTTTTCTTGTAGGGCTTAATAAACTTCGCTCCAATTCTCCTGGCCTTTAAAGTTTGTGCTGAGAAAATCACTTCCATTCTGATGGGCTTGCCTTTATAAGTAACTTGCTGTTTTTCTCTAACAGCTTTTAATATTTTCTCCTTTTGTTAATTTCTGGAATTTTGATAATAATGGGTCATGGAGAGGTTCTTTTCTGGATGTGGTTATTTGGGATTCCATATTACCATTGTATTTTTATGGACTCTAAACATATTGTCATTTCCTTCCATCTCAGGACAAGAACAAGAAATATTTTCAGTATAAATTCAAATACAGGCCAAACTATTTCTTATATCTTAGAATTATTCAGTTAAAAGAAGTAACACTTTGTATCCAAAAATATCATGACATACCTTAAAAAGATTTTTCTACTGTGTAATATTTGGTATGTACAATAGAGTAATACATAGGTACATTTAAAAATATAATGAAGACCTGTGAACTCACCACACAACTGGAGTTCTAGTTCTCTGCCTCTACACATTCACAGATGTCCAGTGAGGTGAATTTTGTGTTTCTCTAAGCGCTTATCCATATCTAAATCCTTAAACCACATACTGGTTAGGTATGTGACTTAGCTTTCTATGACTTTCTTTTTGTTAATGTTATAAGTCAAAGAATCACCTATTTTTTTGCATGTCACTGAATTTCACTTATTTTTTCCTGTTGTGTCATATTCCCTCATGCAGACATACCAAATTTATTATTTAGCAGTGAAGATTTATTTGTGTTGTTTCCAGTCACTTAGGGTTATCTCCTAGTCCTCCTATATGAGAATCTCACTTACATAGCCGAAGCTCATTTTCTAGGGTGTGCTCCTGATCATCAACACAAGAGAATTTCAAATTGTTTATTAAGTGCCTATACTTTTTTTCTCAAAAATCCCACTGCCCTTTGAGTGTCAAACTTAGAACTCTATGGAGTAATCAATGTTGAATCACTGAAGTAATTTGAAATATTTGTTTCTGCAAGTTTTTTTCAACATTTCAAAGGGACCTCTGGAGGGACTAGAACATTGGGTTTTTCTGCTTAATTTTGGTTTAGTTTGCTTAAAGATACCTCCTCTAACCATGTTTTATGCCCTTAGTTCTTTCCTATTATAAATAGTTCCATCAACAGTATCTGCTTCTTGTTTTCTGAATAAATTCACATTACTGGCTACAAGTACTGCTTTGCTCATACAGACCCAATAACCTTTTGCTAACAACAGTAATACAGACTAACATTATTAAACTCAAAATGAATCAATCATTCACTTATCTTCTCCTTCAGTTTTCACCAGAAGCCAAATGAGAATTAAAGTATAATATTAGATTTCTGTTTGGAAAATTGCATTATGAAATATTGCAAAGCTTGACAGCAACTTTGTTTGACTTGTCCTCAGTAACTGGCAGAGAAGCTTAAGTAAGGAGCCGCCGCCTCCTTACTGTCTCCATGAAGGGTCAGGCCTTGATCTAGGAGTTATTACTTTGGAGCAAGAAGCTAAGAAAGAAATAATACTCAGCTCAAGGGCATGTAGGTAGAAGGTGGAAGACAGAGACAGGAGACAAAGATTTAGGTTTCCTGTATGTCAGTACAGCAACCCCAGCTGTGGAAAACATGGCTCACTGGAAGCCAGACTCACCCCAGACCTAGATCATCCCTATTCCTCAGTAGGAAATTAATTTGTGTTAAGCACTCCATATATATTATCCTATTTAACATGTATAATATCACTATGCATAGATATTGTTCCATTACTATACTATAGATGAAAAAACCACAATATTAAATAACAAATAATTTCATAGGTAAAAGTGATAGAGTTGAAATTTGAACTCATCTACTGACTCCAAAGCTTGAAACATTAGCCTCTTCTCTACACTGCTACTCCCTTTAACGAGAACCCTTGGGCAACACAATACCCCCATTCAACAAAGTAATTATAATAATATAAAGGCCCCTATGGTAAGTCATAGAGACAGCTTGGCTCCCCTAAAAATATTCATGTATAAGCAACCTTGACTTTGGGATTCTGAATTTGTCTTTGCAAACTAGCCTAGGAGTCATTTCACTTACACATTTTGATACTTAATTAAACACCCATGTGAGGCTTTCTATCCACCTGGCAGTATTTTGAGCACCATTTGAGCACCTGCACACACAAACACACGCACACACACACACACTCACTCATGTACACACACATGCATGCATATATAAACATAAAATAAAAGACATACTGCTTGCCCTAAAGGAACTTGAAATCTTATGGCTTCAGGAGGCTAGAAGGAGAAAATATTTCATTCAACACATTTAAATGCCTCTTATATTTCAGAGATAATCCTGTATTTTAGTAACTACAAATATAAAGGATGAGATGGATGCAAGAAATGCTGAGGAATTAGAAGCAAAAGGATTAGGTAACCAAGTGGATATGGGTATGACAGAAACAAATAGTGTGGTCTGGTGAACTCTCCACTTTCAGAATGGTATGACCAGGTGGTACTATTGCTGGGAAGGAGGTAAGTAGAGGAGGTACAGGTTTAAGGTAACCATGCTGAGTATAAGTAGATCAATGTGAAAGTGACTGTAAACTAAAGCCACTGTGAAAGATGATCATAGACCTGGGTAATTATCAGCAGAGAAGCAGCCACAGTTAATTTTATGTGTCAATATGACTGGATCAGAATGCCACATATGTGGTTAAACATTATTTCTGGGTGAGTCTTTGAGTCTGTGATCCATTATTTCTGGATGAGATTAGTATTTAAATCAGTGGACTCAATAAAGCCAACCCACCCAAAGTGAGTCAGAATTATCCAATGCACTGACGGCCTGCAGAGAACAAAAGGCAAAGGAAGAAGGTATCCATCCTTTGCTGCCTCCCTGCTTGAGCTTGGAAGTCTCTTCTGGTCTTCTGTGCTCAGACAGGGATTTGCACCATTGGTTTTCCTGGTTCTCAGGCCTTTGGGTTCATGCTGGACCTATGCCATCAGCTCACAGATGGCAGATCACGAGATTTCCTGACCTCCATCATCACATGAGGCGTTCTTCGTTTTATGTACAAATACTCCTTGCCCCAAGATGAGTTTACATCCTGATAAGCCATCATGAATTGAAAATGTCATAAGGAAAAAGTGCATTTAATCCACCTAGTTAGCCGAACATCTTAGCTTAGCAACACCGCACACTGTGGCATATGGACTGTTTCTCCTCTGTGATCATGTTGCCACCTGGGAGCTTCAGCTAACTGGTCTACCCAGCATCTCAATAAACTATTCCACATGAAAGTACAATATGTATGTATCTATCTACTTTCATGCCTCAAGATTATTCAATAAAGTTGCAAAGAAGTACATCAACCCATCAACAATAGACTGCCACAAAATTTTGGAAGATTTGGCACCCTCTCCTAATATTTACATATTTCAAATGACTATTTAATTGGTTATTTTATAACTTGATTAAATAACAAAGTATTTTATGAGTTCTTGGCCTTTTGCAAAATAATTATTGAGTTCTATAGTCTAGAGAATAAACTACTATACCTGTATATGGTTTATTTTGTAAACCTTTTGGAAAATCTTTTAAGAATGATGGTTTTCTAGGTACCTAACTTCTCCCTTGTTCAGTGTCAACATTTAACTAAATCTTTTACTATGTCATTAAAAGACAGCTGTTCATGTTCCTACAGGAGTTATCCAAATTGGATATTCAATTTGACTACTGAAATCTAGTGAATGTCAAGTATATGAATCCTAATTACAGATATACTAACTCAGAGGCCCAACAGGTCTTTGTAAAATAGCCTTTCGGCAGATGTTAGAAAATGTGTATGACAGAAGAACCAGATCTGGAAAGCATATGTGGGGAAGAATCCTTCAGTAAGCATTTGACGTTAGGGAGAAAAATGGCAGGTAGTTTCCATAACATCTAATTCAGAACATTAAAATTGAGATTTGAGTCAAATTTTCAGTTGGTTCTTATTTTGCCTATAGTTGGAGTTCTTAATGTACAGTGTCCAGGAAGCACACAGTTATAATACACAGTTAGAATGTGCTATAGACAAAGCAAATGATTTTATTTTTAAGGCAAATAATTTAACTGTAAACACAAACCTATAAACCAACAAATGTAAATATAAATCCTCAAGCAGAGTATTCTAAAGCTAAAGTGGATAGACACAAAATTAATAAAAGTTTTACAGTGTACCATCTGTAGTCAGTCAGATACAAAGTGAAACAAAAATCCTATTTATAATAGCAAACAAAACCATAAGATTGCTCTACACAGTGGCACATGCCTGTGGTCCTAGGTACTCTTGAGGCTGAGCAGAAGGATCAGGAATTTAAGGCCAGCCTGGGCAACTTAGTGAAATCTTATATTAAAAAGAAGAAGAAGAAGAAAGGAGTTAGGGATGTAACTCAGGGATACAGCACTTACCTAGCTTGTATAAGGTCTTGTATTCAATCCTCAGGATTGGGAGGACAAAAAACTGTTAACACTTAAAAATGAGAGATGCACTGTGTTCCTAGATGGAATAACTAAAGGTTGTGCAGACGACAGTTCATTAAATCTTAATCTATTGAAATCCCAATGATTGACAGATATGTCTACATAAAAATATAAAGCTGTATTCTGTGAAAACCACTATAAAGAAAAAAAGAAAAATTATTTGCCTCCAGAGTAATGATTAGAATGTTAAGATACAAAGTGCTCCTATGAATCAATTTGCAAAACGTAACTCGGTGGAAAAAGTGGACAAATAATATAAATAATAAATTCACAGAAGAAGAAATACTAAGCCTCTCTAGTGATTGGAGAATGTAACTTAAAGTGAAATATTTTTGTTCAAATTGTCATAAGTTAAAGAAACATTCTATATTTCTAAAAGCTAAAAGATGTGCAGAAATGGCAATTTTTAAAGGAGTATAAATTATAGGGCAATATTGAAAGTAAAGTTAACATTATCAAAACAAAATACATGTACGAGTCCATTTCTCAGTAGCTCAAAAAATACTGCAGATATTTCACATTATCTGGGGTTGAAGGGAGGGCAGGGGAATGGGGAAAAAACAAGAACCAAGATATATCATGTAAGGTTACAAATTCCCAATGATGAATGTCATATTGTATACCTAAAATGTACCAATAGACTTAATGAATAAAAAAATACTACAGATGTGTGCTAGATACATGTACGTAAGTTTTTGCAACACTGTAATTTTTAAAAAATGAAAAGAGCCTAAGTTTCTAAATTTAGGGGAATAATTAAAATATAATCTGTTCATACTTTGGCTATTACACAGGAGTTGAATAGAATGATTTTTGACATATGCTTTCAAGAGAAAGAAGCAAGTCATAATATATATTTATTATAAATCCACTTTTGTACAAAACTTTTTTGTATATAAATATGTGTATGTGTGCATGTATATGTACAAATACATAGAAATGATACATGCTGAATCAGGAATGGAAATGAGATCTGAGGAAGCGGGTGATAAACTGAGGACTTTTATTCTTGTTTACTCCAATTTTAAATATTGTTCATAGGTGTGGGAGTGTAGCTTAGTGGAGGGCTGGCCTAGCATGTGTGAAATCCTGGCTTCAATTGACAGCACCATCAAAAAAAGATAAATAGATAAATAAATATTGTTTATAGTAAGTCAACATACAATTTTAAATGATGTCTAAATACTAATGATTTTTAAATTAAAATTAATAATCAAATATTAGGAAATGATATGAGATATTCATGAAACTAATTCCCACATATGACATGAGTTATGTTTGCCATATTTGTTTAAAGACCCTTCTAAAAATTCATATTTTTGGGCTATGCTAGAGATCAAACCCAGGGCCTCATACTTGCTAGGCAAACATTCTACTGCTGAGCTGTACCCTTATCCCTAGATATAAAATCTCATAAAGATGAAGTACCAACCTTCTTTTTCTCCTCTCCAGGAATAATCACTTTTATAAATTTCTAGGCATCATTCACACACTTGTTTTTTACCTTTATCAAATGTGTATGTTTTAAAAAAATACTTTGTGGTATTTTGTGGTTCTAAAATGTAAATGAGTGGTGTTATGCCTTATGTATGCATCTGTTTATTATACATTAGATTTTGGAGATTTATCACCATTGTTGGATGAATAGCTATGTCTCTCACTTTTACATTTTATTCTATTATAAGAATAAATCAGTTTGTTTATCAAAAAAAGAAAGTATTGCATGGCATATGTCTAGTCCAAAGTAAAGTTCAAAATTCAAAGTACAATTTCTACTGAGTATCATTTTTATTCCATCATATAATGTAAAAAAAAATCCTTAAGTCAAATCATCATAAATCAGGAACTGTGTGTGTGTGTGTGTGTGTGTGTGTGTGTGTGTGTGTGTGTCCGTTGGTCTGTTTCTCTGGAGAACCCTAATCCAGAAGCTAATGCTTTATTAACAAAATGAATAACCATTACCCTAATTTCTAATCATTCTAAGATGCCACACACACTTTCTTATTTCCTAGACAGTGTGCATTTAACTCTCACATAGGCCACCTGAGCTCTCACGTGTTCCCACTTGTTTTCTTCTAGAATGTCATAAAATAAATGCTGACATTCAAATGGCATATTTCCATTTTATTCAGGCTCTGAGATCTCAGTCTATGAATCAAACTGTTAAGCACTGGAAGAGAGATTCTATCCTAAATGTGTCAAGCTGACAACCTACAGAAGAATATATTCTCTTAAGATTGCTGAATTTTCTTCTTTTAGGAATATCTTGATAGCAGATCTGAATTTTTGAATAAAATAATGGTAGGAATCCTGGTAAAAATGCATTATTTCCCCCAGAAAATTACCTTTTTTTGGTGCTAGGGATTGAACCAAGGACTAAGCATGATCACTGAGCTACATCCGCAACCTCCAGAAAATTAATTTTCACTAATATTTCCTTTGACTTAAAATCCTTTTTGATTCTGCTTACTAAAAACAAGCATATTTTGATGACCACAATCTATGTTTATGTGCCTATAAATAACATCATCTTCCATAAGGATCATTTAGCAGCATCACTCTTATAACACTGCCACTAAACAAATCTTAGCAACTCCAGTGCCCTGGCAATACAGTATAAATCAGGTAAATATGGTGCCTGCCTTCATGGAATTTATAGTCTAGTAAAGAAGAGTCATTTAACAAGTAGTTGCCATTGGGATGAAAGTTATTACGTGTTGAGAAGCACAGAATGTTGAGGGGATCTAGGAGAAGAGGATGTAACCCACTGAGAAGCTTGTCAGTTGCAAAGAGATTTTTATTGTATTCTCCTATCAACCCCGTATAGTAGACTATCCCATTTTACATTTAGGAAAAGAGGTTCAGTGAACTTTCCTGACTTGTCCCTATGCTTAGCAGTTTCCAGGACTAAAATCAAGCCTTCAGTTCCTATCTGCAAGCTGTTTCCATTAACATTGCAGAATACTCGAAACAAATTAGATGAAAGTAATCCTAGGTATGGATAAAAAGGAAGATTTTGCATCAACCTACCAAAATTATGCCTTAGAGATTCTTCCTAAGATTTATGGTCTTTAGTCACCCTGCAGAATACACACTATGAAAGGAATTCTCCATGCTTTTTGTTTCTGTGAGAACTAGAATCTAAACCCTGCAAATTTGCACTTGCTAAATGGAAGGAGGAGCTGACAGTTCTGGTGCTGCCCACGTCGAGCTTCTGGATGGAGCTGCCCTGGGAAAGGACAAAGACAAATCAGCCTCTGTCAAGAGATTTATATGGAATTCTCCACAAAATAATCCAGGCCTCCATGGAACTGAAGCTATCATACCCAGACAGAAAATGCATTGAAAATGAGCAAAGACAGAATTGACAAAATGTATGTAAATGGATCGTCCTCTAGGAGGAGTAACATTACTATCCGCTTTTTGAGTGGAGGTTGTGTGTAGTGTATGGACTTCCTTCCAAGGAGGACCATATGGAAAAATAAGGGAAAAGGAACTCCACAGTGGAGAAACACAAACACACCCTCAGCCTGGTGATCAGCAGAAAAATGTCATGTTGATAGTGTGTGCTTTTTATAAGATGTGATGGGAATGCCTTTTTTCTTCTCCAAAATGCATCCTGGACTAATCATGAGAAAAACATCTGGCAAATCCCATTGAGGGATATTATGCAAAATACCTGAAGAGTAGGCCTCAAAGATATTACAGTCATCAAAAACAAAAAAGTCTGAGAAAATATCACAGCAAAAGCATAGACTAAGGAGACCTGATGACAAATGTAATTTAGTATCCTGTCTCAAAAAAGGAGGGACATTTTATAAAAACTATGGAAATCTGAATTAAGTGTGCATTTTTAGTTGGTAATACCGTATAAACATTGCCTCAGTATTTTAACAACTGCACCATATTTGTATAACATGTTAATCACAGGAAGAACTGACTCCAGGGTGTAGGGAGATGTTATACTGTAAGAGCAAATTTCTAATAAATCTAATATTGTTCTAAAAACAAATGTTTATTTTTAAAATAACATTAATGGGCAAAAGAAATGGCAGAAGAGTTAAGCAGACACTACATCAAAAACGATATAAGCAAATAAGCACCTGAGAAGATACCCAGCTCTTTGTTCACTGGTGAAATGCAAATTAAAACCACAATTAGATATTATTACACAATAGCTGGCAGTACATAGTTCTAACAATACCAACTACTGCTAGGATACAGAGCAACCAGATTCTCATATGCTGCATGTGGGAATACAAACTGGCACAGCCATTCTGGAAACTTGGCAATTTTCTACAGTGGGTGAATAAATAAGCTGTGGCAGAGTCACTGCAATGGCATACTATTCACCCATAAAAACTAATAACCTTGCTGCACACAACTTAGATGAATCTCAAAAGCATGCCTTTGAGTTTTTTTAAGCAAGAATTCAAAGGTTGCATAGTTTATGATTCTATTTATGTGACATTTCTAGACAAAACTGTAATGATGGAAGTCAAATCAATGACTGCTAGTGGACAGGGGTTGGGAGAGCAATATGACTGTAAGCAAAGGGTTATTGGGGGGCAACGGAGCTTTTCTGTGTTCTAGTTGTGATTGTGGTTATATGAATATACACATCTTAAAACTTGTAGAAGTGTTCATTAAAGCAAAACAAAACTCATTTTACCATGTTTAATTTAAAATAAATAAAGAAACACTAGACAACCAGCCCATCTGTATAAAAAATAAGATTTCAGAAAATGCCCCTTCTGGACTCAGGAAAGTTTTAGCCTTCATCACACAGGGGAAGAGGTGGAACCTCCTTTCAGGGCCGATTCTGTGACACTGCTCTTCTGAAAGAGGCAGGGATACTTCAGGATTGTCAGTCACACTATGCGTGATTTTTTCTTGTGTTGGTATTTCAGTCAGTGAAATGCCTGAAAGAAAATTTGCAACTTTCAAATTTAAAGTAAAAATTGTGTAACCTTATGTTAGGATTACTCACCTAATAAATCAGAGTCCCTAGAAGTATGGTAATTAATCCCTCAAAGGAGTTTAATTTAGGCATTTTATAATTTTATGAAAATCTTACATCCTTTGAGCTTCTGTGAAAAAATTTCCATCTGTTTCTTAGAGATGTCTGTCCTGAATCTTGAATGAGATCTCCCCAGTATATGTGTTTGTCATGCTTATCTCAGGTCGATATTGGTGCTGAACATGTGTTACTGCCTGTAAATTACATTGCAAGCATCATATGGATTAAGTAGAAAAAGGAATAGATGTGAGTATGGCAACTATTCCCTAGGAATTTGGCATTATAGTATAAGGAAAAATATGCCTATACTTATTATTTGAATTATTTTAACTGCCTCAGCATCAAGACAAACTACAGACTCACTGGTCTGGACAGAAATTAAAACTTTAAATCTCTGTTTCAAAGAGTTTTTTGTTTTAGTAAACTGTAATTATGTCTTGGAAGATTTTTTATCCTTAGGATGAACATTATCCACAGGGTTTCAGTGAAGCAAAAGGAAGTTACCCAGATGGGCTCAGCCACACGACCCCTTGAAAGATGATGCCCTGTCCTCAGTGGAAGGAACAGAAACAATGGCACTGAAGTGAGTCAGAATGGCACATCTATCTCCTACGAGATTGTACCCATTAAGAATAGGGAAGATGAGGCCCCATGTTTCACACCTATAATCCCAGCTGCTCGGGAGGCCAAGTCAGGAAGATTCCAAGTTCAAGGCTGGCATGGACAACTTAGCAAAACCTTATCTCAAAATAAAATGAGGGGATATAGCTCAGTGATGGAATGCTTGCTTAGCATGCAAAAGCCTCTGGGTTTAATCTCCTGTGCTACAAAAAAATAAAAATAGATCATTTAAAAATAAAAAAACAACAAAGTCTCCTAGAAAATATCTGCAAATCATCAAATCTAGAAAAGGCTTTGCATCCAGAATATAGAGAGAATTATTAAAACTCAACAATAATTAACCACACCCAGTTAAAAAATAGATGAAATTGAGAGAGCTTGGGTCCCTTGGACCTACTGTAATAATGGGCACTTGAGAAATGGAGATTGGTCCTCTCTTAAGTGCTTTAAACCCTCTATTAAGTGCTTTATATCCAGAGTGGGATCACAGAGCTTTTGTTAAATCGAATAGCTGCAAGGGGGCCGCAGCTTGAGCAGAAAGCCTATGTTTAAAAGGTTGTAGTCACTGATTAGTTAGCAGAGATGCCCACTGAGTCCCCTGTTACTAATATCTGAAGAAAGTCTGCCCTGTGAACAACCTGAAGAGTTTACTATGCCCAGGAGACAGCAAGGTACAGTGAAACTGGCAAGCTCTCAGGGGCCAGCGTGACTTGGGCCTACCACTTAGTACTATCTATCCTGGCCATGTTATTGCTGCTTCTGAATCTCTGTACTCTAAAATAGAGGTAAAATTAACTATGGCATGGGGTTAATGTGCTAATTAAAGGTAATAATATATTTGTGGTCTTTTGCATGTAAGCCAGACATCAAATCGGTGTGAGGATTATTTATAAGCCAATAACCCTGTGTGCAGAGAGCAATGAGTAGACCATAGGATCCTAAACCCTGGACTTCTGCCCAAAAAATAGAAAAAGACCATAGGTGGGCTGAGAAGAATTGATCCCAATTCAGAGAAGTATTGGGAGAGGTTCAAATTGGTGCACAATACCCCTATCACTGAAGGTCCTTAGACTGGAATGGATCTCAGCACCTGTGCCTACTGTGATGGATAGAATTACCTGGGGCATGGGGGCACTGCAGTAGCAAAGTTCCACAAGCTATGTGACAAAAGAAAAATTATTGTTTCACATTTCTGGAGGCTGGAAATACAAATCAAGGTGTCAGCTGGGCCATGCTTCTTCTGAAACCTTGGAGAATCCTCCCTTACCTCTATCTAGTTCTGATGTTTGCCAGTAATCTTTGACATCCCTTGGCTTGTAGCTCCATCACTCCAGTTCTCCATTTTCACATGCCATTCTCTTTCAATAGCTTCACTTTTGTTTTCTTGCTTGTCTGTCTCTGTCCACATTTCCCCTTTTATAAATACAGTAGTCCTGCTGGATTAGGGCCCTCCCTAACAACTTCATTTCAATTTGATTATATCTATAAAAAACCTGTCTCCAAATAAGATCATGTTCTGGGGAACTGGCAGTTAAGATTTCAGCATACCTTTTGTTTGGAGGACGTAATTCACCTGTCACACCTAGTTACTACTAGGTAGAGGTCTTTATTGCTATTTTGTGTTTGATGTGCTTACAGGTAAAATTGCTGCTTATTTTATAAAACAAATATTCTGGATTTCTTTATCTAAAAGAAAATTCTAGAGAATGCAATGAGAAGGAAACTGTTCTTCCACCATGGCCAGGTCTTTCCTTACTATGGTGCCTTATATGTGCATAAGAAGAAGGCAGAGAGGTAGGGTATAGGAACAGGCAAATCTATATCCTGCAGAAGAAAGGAGGCAAGCTGAGGAAGCTGTATCCCAGAGTCCTTCCCAGCTGACTCCTGTGGCCCTCAGCAGCTATACATGTGATGCTTTCTGCAAGCCAAGACCACCAGAAAATTCTGGAACTTCGTACAGTGTCTCACCCCAGAAGTGGGCAATGCTGGGAATGGCTCAGTTCACCGCAAGTTACACTTTGTGGACTCTACAGTTAGTGGCAAACCTAAAGCATCTAGGAAGTGGAATACTGCATTGTAGGAAGCAAGAGCCTCATGGTACTGCATAGGCCAGGGAGTGGATGGGGTCAACGGCCCCCTCTCAATTCCTGTGATGGTTACTTTCTCCATTCCTGTAGCTTTCTCTCCTTTGCCACCCTGCCTCCCTCAGTTACCCTTCACTCTTTTACCTGTGTGATCACTTACGCAAGTATCCCACATCTTGCATATAAGCTGGCATTTTTCTGTCACAGAGCTGATGCAAAGCCAATTTCTGGACAATACTTTTTAAATCAGTATCAGAAAGAAAGAAGGAGGAAAGTAAATTATTTTGGTTTGGGGTGTGTTGAATGTCACATGCTTTTGGGGCTATCCAGGTGGCACTGTCAGGTGCTCAGAAGAGAAGTGGGCCAAAGAAACTGGCATAAAATGATACCTAAGATCTTGGCAGTCGATGATATTGTTTTATGGAAGCAGGTAGAACAATAAGAACAGAGCCCGAGGGAGCACCAGTTTGCTCAAAGTGGGGCAGAGGGAAGGGAGCCAGGAGTGAAGACTGAAAAGTTAGATGAATAGAAGAAGAACTATGAGTGATGTCACAAAGACAAAGGAGTAGACAGTTTCAGAAAGAGAACTAATCAGAATATGACATGCTGCCACTAGATCAAGTGTGGTGTCTATTGAATCTTGCCAGAGGTCATTGGTGTCTTTGTCCAAACCATTTTAGCAGTGTGGTAGATGGGAAAAGCCTGGGTAGAGTGAGGTTCAGGAGGAAAATAACCAAATGGAGACAGCAAGTGTGAATTATTCTTCTGAAAAAAAAATGGCCGTGAATGGAAAGATACTTGGTGTTAGCTGACAAAGAATGCAGAATTTAGGGAAGGATATTTTTCGGCATATTTATAAGATATAGGGAAGGAACCAGTACCAACAAAGAGACTGAAACTCTTAAGAGAGATATCAATAACTGATACATAGAGTGTCCTGAGTGGAAGGGAGGGGATGATATCCAGAGGTGATGGAATTTTGAAAACCAGGTACACTTTTGTTTTGCCTGTTTTGTGTGTGTGTGTGTGTGTGTGTGTGTGTGTGTGTTTACCTAAAGAAACAAGAAATGTTCTTCTAAGGAATATTATGGCATAAAACATTTTCATTTGAACCTTTTCTTGTAGGTATGGGTTGGTACAGTGAATCCCGATGTGGAAGTTTGGACACTAGTAAACAGAGGGAAAATGAGATATTCAGGAATAGAAGGAGCCAGGGAGAGAATATGAACTGAATCCCCCAAAATGCTGAGTTTCAAAGTAGAGGAAATCAAGAGAGGTCTTCAGTTTCAAAGCTTAAAATGGGTCCAAGACTAGCATAGCAACCCAAGGACAGGTGTCCTATGGGGTGCACATGTATGGAGGGAAGATCAAAGAGACTGTAAGAATAAGGATATTGCTGGAGGTTGATGGTGTATAACCAGTCACCTGGATCAGTCAGACCAGTCTGAAGGTAAACTTGGGGCAGAAAGTGGAGAAAATTAATTTGTCACTGCAGAGGTGCTCTTCCTCTCTCCTCTGAACAAAGCACGACTCATGATGTTATCAAAGGGGAGCAGGAGTTTGGTAAGAGGCTGGAGGAGAAGGTAAAGTTCTGGAATGGTCACTGAGGAACGGAAAAGAAAGCCAATCAAGGACAAGTAAAAAAGTGGTCTGATTGAAATTGGAGACTAGAAGTTTGCAGTGGTGCCTGTCCTCATGGTTGAGTTGCTGTTCCCATTTATGCTTGGCACCCCAGGTGTGGTAGCAAACAAACAGTGCTGTGAGATCGATGTCACCTGGCAGATATGGCCAAAGTCCAGAGCCCCAGGCAGTCAAGGAGGCTGGGGAAAAAGGAAAGCCAAAGACAGGCAAAAGAAATGTTTATAAACATGGATATAAATAGATCCGTACAATTATGTAGCTAAGTAATTGATTAAATGAAAATTAACCTAAGCCAGTTTTTCCATGGCACTTTCCCAATTTCTAAGTGAAATCTCCCAGTTCATTCCCCGAAGGTCATCTTGCTCCACCTTTTTTCCACAGATCTCTCAGTTTCCATTTCCCTCTTGAAAGGAGAATCGTTCTCTCTCTCTCTCTCTCTCTCTCCCTCTCTCTCTCTCTCTCTCTCTCCTCATTGCATAGTTAACAGATAGACAGAGAAGGAGCTGATGTTCTAGAGCTACTTTGCAGTGAGTATATAATATTTAAATACTGATTGACTTGGTAGACATTAAAAACTCAGGACCCACAATTCTATACTTTTTGAAGCAAATCAACTGATTATTTCCCGTGGGTATTCCATTAACAGAGAAGATGCAGAACTTCACAAACTAACCTAATTTGACATTTACTTTAAATATGCCAAATGCTATTTGTCCAGATTACCCTATTATATGCCCCGGATCTACTGGATAATTAAAGGGCTGCTGAAGAATGAGGATAAATCATGCCAATATTTTACAAGAACTCTCCTTTGTTTGATGAATAGTCTGAACTGATAAAAGTGTTATGTTGGGGCCAGGGAGATGGAGTGGGCGCATAGGGTAAGGATGAACTCCCTTTTGTTTAACAAAAACACAAACAAAAAACCATGTTTATTCTACTTGTTAAAAGAGTAGGAGGGATAGATGGAAGAATATGAATCTTTTCAGTTTTAATGGAATCAAATGATTCTTGGCTCATTTATTCTATTTTATGACATTATATTTCATCATAAAATAGGAAAAATTAATCTTACCCTGAGGAGAAAAGAATACTACTTCCCTATACTTATTAGAAATTAAGGCATAAACTATCTTAATGAGAATTTATGGGGGGAAACCTGGATAATCTGAGAATTCTCCAGATGATTGTGCTTTTTTGTAGACTCCCAATAAATACTAACAGACAGTCATCAGAATTTAAATTTGGTTCCCTACTCCAACTCTCTGCCTTCTCCCTCCTACTGCAGTTACCTAAAATTATGCAACCACAGTGTATAAAGCTTTGAACAGAACTTATGTTTCTGTCATTGTGTGGAATGAATTAATCAGTCTGCAACATGGCTGATCTAGAATCCTGTGATCTACAGCAAGCACTAAAAGTAACAAAAATCACTGTTCCTGTTGTGTGTGTGGAAGAAATGGTAATGAGACTTATTGAGGTTGTGATAGGGAGGATGAAATGGGGCACAAGGTTTGTCCCAGTTCTGAATGGCACCAATGTGGGTACATGGCAAAGCAGGCAGTTTTCATTTACGGAGGGATTCACCAGGAACCTTTTAGGATAAGCTTGTTCAAAGGCTAGGAATGATGCCTGTGTACATGAATGAAAGAGACCAGAGTCAAGGTATGGGGAGAAAAACTATCAGAATCCAGATAAGGCCACCAATGTCATTGACAGAAACAAGCACATTCACTATGACTGAGGGTATGATGTCTGGAATTTGAACATCGTCTTCCTGAAACAAATGAATCAATGGTCCACATAGTTAGCTCAAATGAATGGCTTTACTTACTTTTGCTTCTTCCTTCCCTTGGGCTTTAAAAGATACCTTTTACAAAAACAGACACAAGTTAAAAGTAAGGAAAGGCCAACGTGTCACAGGAAGTCTAAAGACCTATAGCCAGCCCACTCAGTTGAATCTCAGCCGCAGCATACCGCCGTTATGGACTTAAGCAAGTGAACTGACCTTGCTAGGCTTCCATTCTTCAGATTGGAAAGGGTGACGATAATACCCACTTGTTAGGCTTCTTCAAACACTAAATGAGATAATGTGTGAAGTATCTACCATAACTCTAGCATGTAACAGTTTCTCAATGTATTTGTGTTTCTCATTCATGACCAAACGTTCAAACAACCTAGGTATGATATACCTGTACTGAAATCCACCATGTTGTAAATGAGGTAAGTAGACAATATCCTTGATCATTGTCTCAAATGGGGTACTTAAATTTGGTCCCTGGACTGGTAACAATAGCAGCGCTTGGAACTTACACCCCATCCAGATCTAATGAATCAGAAACTGATGAGGTAGGGCTTTACCAAGCACTCCAGAATATTCTCACATACACTGTACTAGGATAAAGCAGATTAGTAACTCAGCATACAAGAGGCCTGGTGCCCTCAGGTAAACCATTTATTTGAAGACAATCTTATATTTACCTACCCTGATCCACCTTGTGTTGGCTGTACTTTTCTGTATAGTGTTGGCCTTAGTAGGGTCCATGTCCTGGACTTGGGGAATACAGCAATTTCCAAAATTTGTTCTACTGTCAGACCTTGTGTTTGTTCATGTATCCTAACAAGCCTGGAAAAGAAACAAAACCTATTATCTTCCTGTTGCATGTAATCAGTTCTTAGTAGATACCACCTCCTCTTCCGCTCTCCCCAACTGTATTTGGTAACTGAGTGTCCAAGAAGGCCATCAAGTAAATTGAGATGCTTTCAACTATCACAAAATCTCAGCATCTCAAAACCAGTTGTGACTATCAACAGCCAGAGATAACCTTTCAACTGTCCTTAGTAGGTTAACCTGAGGGTTGCAGGGAATAGCATCAGCTCACAACTTCTGACTTCTGTAGCCCGGAGTAGAAGTGGATCCATAGGAGAAGCTGACCTACGCTTTACCGCACACCTAATCATTTGTTCCCTGTGTTGGGTGCTGCCTCACCATGGACTTTGAAATGACTCATCAGCAGGTGTTCATCATGCTTTGGACTAACTGCACCTGTTCCTTCTCTCTTCTACTTCTGGTTTTTTGGGGGTTTTTTTTGGTACCGGGGATCGAACTCGGGTCCTTGTGCTTGTGAAGCAGGCAGTGAAACCACTGAGCTAAATCCCCAGCCCTCTCTTCTACTTCTTAAATGGAAGAGAAAAACAAAATACAGCCTTGAGCTTAAAACACATACATTCGCGAATGACCCCTTTTCAACAATGCTCAAGAAGATTCAGAAAACAAAACCAGTTCTTTCTGTCTTGTATACACAGTGGTCACCAAAGGATAAGCATTGTTCTGTCAAGGTCCAGTGCTTGATAGCATGATTGGTAGAACCTTCAGGGAAGAGAGATTGTGTTTATAATGAGAGGAAAATGGATTAATCAAAACTCTAGCCTTCAGCTGTCAGCACTAGAATACAATATGTCAATTGGAATATAAACTGGCTTTGACAAGAATACCATCTTGCTTGCTTTAGTCCTATTTGGAACAGCGTGATTTAAGTAATGATTTTCTCCACAGCACATGAATGCATACCAACAAAATCCATTAGCTATTAAAATTATGGCATTGATTTTAGAATAAAATGCTGTTGCAAAAGGAGGAAATCATATTCTAATATCTCCACTCCTGACAGCTCATACAAGTCTAAGGAAAAATTGCCTTGCAAAATTATATCCCCTTTATAAAGCCCAAGTAATTTACCTTTTTTAATAGGCAGCCTATAGATTCTAGTCTAAGATCATCAGAAGTTAAATTTAAAATAAGAATCTAAAAAAAAAATTTGTTCAAACTGGTATCAGTTTAGTGATATAACTCTCAGTTTACAGGTATTCATATTTGTGTAGGTTCTTTATAAAATACATTGTACTACCTACCAATGAATGTTCTGCATAACACTTCCCCCAACCCTAAAAAACATACAATCAAATCACCAGTTACATTTCAAAGTGCTGCCTGCTTCACAGCAGATGTACCTTTCCAACAGTTTTTTGTGATCAAGGGAGGGGCCTTGTGGATTGGAGCCCATAATTTGCAGACTTTCCAGGCATAAATGATATGTCGTCTGCACCTCTTCTAGCATAAGTATGTCACCAATCTAAACATGATCTGTTCATATGTTTGGACAAATTTTCTTCATATTATTCAAAGCCAAAATTGCATACACATTAGACCTTTACGGAATTCTACTTAGAATCTATCCCTTCAAAGTTCTCCTTCACACTTAGCATCCCTATTTTCCCCTAAGCACCTGTATCTTCACAACACTCTGTCTTTATTCTACCTAATAAAGGATGTTTCCTTCTGTTTCTGTTTATATAAAGTGAGGATATGTATGTTGTTTTGGTTTAGATCTTAAATTTCTCCAAAAAGCTCATATGTTGAAGATTTGGTTCCCAGTACAGCAGTGTTCAGAGGTGGGACTTTTGGGAAGTGATTGGATCATGAGGGCTCTGACATGGTAAATTGATTAATCTATTTATGGATTCATACTTTAATGTCCTATTTGGAGATAGTGGAAACTTTAGGAGGTGAGTCCTGGTTAGAAGAAGTAGGTCACTGGGGAAGTGTTTCCATCAGTCAAAATAAACCCTTCCTCCTGGAAGTTGATTTATCTCAGGTATTTTGTCACAGTAATGGAAAGCTTCCTTATATATTCAGATTCATAGAATTTTAGAGGGTTAAATGAAATAATGATGTATAAGGTGCTGAGCCTAAAAAAATGCTCAGTTAATATTAGTTCATATTATTATTATTCTGCATATGCTGACCTGATCTTGGAGGCCTAAGGGTAGAAATGTTTTGTTCATGCTTCTCCATTTCAGCACTGAAAAGTTGACTTTGTTTCCTGGCAGCTAAAGAAAAGAACAAAACAAAGCAAAAAGCAGTTCATATTAATATGTGCATATTTTGTGTATATAAGCATACATGGGTACAATGAGTGAATTTTTATTTGAAAGTCAGCTTAAATACATATGCAGGAAATCTTTCTTTGAATTGGGTTAAGTATGAAGTTATGCTTGGGAATCCCTGTATAAAGTTATAGAGATTGTAACAGTAAATGATATCTTCAGCAAGAGCTTTGCAAAGTAAAAGAAAAAAAAAACAAAGATAACTTTTAAATAAACTGGTCTTGGGATCTGATATCAGATAACTCTAAAAGAACTTTTCTTTTGGCGTTTTCTTACTGCCACATGTTAGCACCAGGATAGACCTGAAGACCGTAGAGTAGTTCATCTCAGAACACACCTTACCACATTGCTTGGGTACTGTGCTGACAATGGACACTCCTACACTCAACTGAATCTCAAGAAACCACAACTACCAGGGCAACCTCTGAGTCTCCTTTTTTAAATACACCACTCCCTAAGACAATTCTAACATACATTTAATAGCAAAATCATTAATTTATTTGCTACATCTAGCAATATGTTGACAAATGTGCCTTTCAAAAATCCAGTGCTAGGTGGGCATGGTAGCACATGCCTGTAGGCCAGCACTTGGAAGGCTGTGGCAGGAGGATCCTGAATTTGAAGCCAATCTGGGCTACATAGCAAGACTGTGTCTCAAAAAAACCCTAAAATTAACATCTATCCAATGCCCTAGATGGGCACTGGGCCAGGCCTAAATTCTCTACATCCAAGACCAGCCTTACAGGGCACTGGAACAGTGAATGGAATGGAGAGCCATATAGTTGGTCATGAAACCCAAGGAGAAAGGCGCCATTTCATTATGATTATTTGAAAACCAGCCCTCTGTTTCTCAAGAACAGATTATCATGGGCAAAGGAAGTTGGGTGTCTGCCAAGAAAACCAGAGTTTCCAGTGTTGAAGAAAAAAAAGAAGAATCTTAAGTGTTTACCCAAAGTGACATTCTATACTGTCCAGCACAATTTAGGTGCTCAGTACATTATATTAAATTATTAAGTACCAAGAATAATACATTGTGAGTTTAAACAATGAGTAGTATTATAAAAGAGTGTGCTCAGCACTTTTGAGAAACAGAAGCAGCAGGCTTCCCAGAGAATATGAGATCTAAGTGAGCCCTGAAAAAGGACTGAGGCGCCAGTAGGAGGCAAAAAAGAAGCAGTATTCCAGGCAGATCACACCAGTCACAAAAGCATAAACACAGGAGAGATCTTGTCTTGTTTAAGAATTCCAAATACTTCTATATGGCAGGAGTTCCAGAGTTCCACAGAGAAGAGCCACAGAGACCAACACCACTGACTCCAGGTCACTGAGATCCTGCAGGGTGATTTCAGAGGTGGTAGTGAAAAGAAAGACTATGACCTAGATGCCAAAGTGCAGTGTGAAAGAGGTACTGGGCCTTCGGAGTTGATAGAACACAGCAATGGTGAAAAACCAAGACAGACAGAATGAACATCCCTGCTAGGTGAAGGAGAACCAACATCTGCATTGAGATGATGTGGAAGAAATAAGGGGAAAGGGGCATTTCAAGGGAGAAAGTAAGTTGTCACTGCATGCAAAGAAATGATGGCAATATTCCCTGAGGAATTTTGAAGATATAGGGATTTGAATTCAAAAGGACAGGGTAGAAATTACCAAGAGGCAAGGCCCTAAGGGGTAGGAAGAGATGGAGGAAAGAGATAAACTGTACAAGGCTTGTAGTTCAACTAAGCAGTGTGCTGTTCTGGAGAACAGCAATGGGAGAGAGGCATTTCCATCCATTTAAGCTCCAACTCTATGTAGAAATTTTGTCCTGGGTCCCAATTGCCTATTGTTTGTTAGTGTACCTCTAGCTTAGGGGTAATCTACTCATTTTGGCCAACACACATAGTCCTATCTTCTATTTGTATTTGTTGTCTCTTAATTGAAAAACTAAGCAATACTAATCATCACAGAATAATCCCATACAATTCCTGATTGCTGCTTATGCACCATATTTAGGAAAGTATGTTCTCAAATTTATCAAGAAAAAAAGCACTAAAAGGCTGAACTGTTTTCATTATTTTCCTGCTTTACAAGAGAAGACTACAGTTAGTGTCTATTTTGGGGAAAATACATTTGCAAAATTCACTAAGATAAATTCCCTGACAAGGAATATCAGAGGTAGTCTCTCAGCACAGTTTGATCTTACTATGACAAATGTATTTCAGGGGAGGGCATTTTACCACTAGTGCAGTTAATAGACATTTTTAAGTTTATAAAAGGTAGTGATTTCTAGTTCAGAATGTCCACGAACCCATAAAATGAGAATGACGTGGCTCTGTATAGTTGAGGGAAGTTGTGTTTGCAGTCATTAGCAAACACTGTGTCTGTATCCCAGTTACCTAAGCCACATTGTGGAAAACAATGTCGTTATGCTTTCTCCTCTTATTGTCCCTGACAGCCAAACCCAGCCTCGACCATCAGGATAGATGCACTCAGGGTTATAGGTTGACAGTTTCATTCCATTAAGGAGACAATTACTGGAAAAAGTGCCAGGACTTACAAAGTTTTCAAATGGTATTATCTGATTTCCATTTGTGTAGTTTTACAACCACTGTTCCTTCTGGTGACTTTTATAAAACAAAAATATAATGGCAAGTTCTCTGCTTTCAGCCACCCTACTTTATGCTCAAACATAATTAAAGGCAGTATTTCCCTGAGTACCAGTGTGAATATAGTCATATCCAAATCTTTGTTCCTAAGACTTGTTTAATCTTGACTTCTTTCGTCTCTCAAAAATATCATAGTTCCAATTGTGTGTATTATTAGCAATTTAGGGAGGCCATTTTAAGACATCCTGGGACCACTATCTGTCTAAATACAGACAGGCTGGTTATTATATAATCAATAATACTGATCGTTTATTTAAAAGGCACTTGTAATTAATACTACACTTGATCCTGGGATTCTCAAACTTCAGTGTTCATCAGAGTTATACAGTTGAAAACATAAATTGTTGAGCTCCACCCCCAGATTCCCTCATTTTCTGGGCTGGGGTCCCCAAATTTAAAATTCTAATAAGTTCCGAGATGAGGTCTGGAATCTATACAGTGAGAATGAGTGGGATACATTCTGTCTGTTCAAATCAGAGTCCTTGTGTGGTGAATATGCTTCCTGGATTACACCCGTGAGCCTCTACAACAGGAACTCTCAAGCCTGGGCTTCATAGTGTAATCACTTCAAGAGCTTAAAGAACGTAGAATCTTGGGTCCCAACTTCAGAGACTGTGATTTGATTCATTTGAATGTACCCTGGGCAATGAAGGGTTTGAGAGTTCCTCGGAGATTCTAAAGTGTAGCCATAGCCCTAGAAGCATACACTGTGAATAAACTCTTCCTAGTTTTTCTTTTCTTAAACTGTGTTCCTTAAGGAAATCAATCCACCAGGTATTTTTAAGTATTTCTTCCAAATCTAATAGAGCCAATAAATACTTATTAAATATAGGAGCCTGTTTGATACCAAGATATTGTGGAGAAGTTATTATGTTCCTTCACACCACAGCTCTTCTATGTGTCATTTCTCAAATTATTCTACTAAGGAACACTTTATTAAAGAGCATTTTCTTAAATAGCTTTCCAAGAACTCTCTACAGCTGTATGGTATTATGTAATTGTATTGATTCATTTATTTTTTCTGGGAAGGAGACCTGTGACATTCATCAGATTTTTATGAATATGATCCATAGATATTTAAGAAATACCTAGAGTGGGGCTGGGGATTTAGCTCAGTGGTTCTGCTGCTTGCCTCCAAAGTGCAAAGTCCCGAGTTCAATCCCTGGTACCAAAAAAAGAAAGAAATACCTAGAGTGTCAGATACATTTTGGGGTGCTACAAAGGCTTGTAGGGAGCATATAATGAAACAGTTTTTTTTCCTGAGCTAAAATAAATACAGAATGTCCATTAGGCCATCTTTTCATGGATAGTTACTAAGTTTTCTTTCTTTAGTTTTTAACATCATTTTTTTTTTTTTTTTTGGTACCAGGGATCGAACTCAGGTCCTTGCACTTGCATAGGAGGCGGCGAAACCACTGAGCTAAATCCCCGGCCCCATTTTTAACATCCTTTAAAAAAACTATAATTCACATACTATAAAATTCACCTATTTAATGTATACAATTTAATGGCTTTGCTATTAAAAAGAGTTGTGTAACCCCAGGAAACCCAGCAGAATGAATCCATTGGGCGTGTCAAATTAAACCCAAAGGGGGAGAATCCAACAAAAAGAAAAAGTCATGACGAGGCTTTTAAAACTTTTAACTTCATCTCCCTAATGAGTGTATAATTCAATCTTGTTATTGTACTGATTAGTATTTTTCTGATTCTAGAGTTGCACACCTTTCCTTGTGCTATACTGGCTATTTATCATCTTCTTATGTCTACATTTTAATTGGGTTGTCTATTAATGAGCTCTAAGAATTCTTTATATTTTCTGCTCATAGGTTATATGCATTGTAAATATGGTCTGTTTAAGGACTACTTTTCATTTTAATGATGTCATTTAAAGTTCTAAATTTTGATTGAATCTCATTTATCACTTTTTTTCTTTTATACATCATGTCTTTTGTATCCTAGGTAGTTCTTGCCTACCCTGAATTCATAAATATTTTCCCCTAGAATTTCTTCTTAAAGTTTTATACTTTTAGGCTTTCACATTTAGGTTCGTACATCCCTTCAAGTTATTTTCATGTATGGAAAACAAGGGTTGAGGTTAATTTTTTATATACGGATACCAGGTGTTCTAGTGCTATTTGCTGAAAACACTATCTCTTCCTCGGCTCTTGAATTGAGTTTATATTCTATAAAATGCTAATGTTAAATAATCTTTCAAACCTCAGTGGACCATATATGTGTGGTTCTATTTTTAGATTCTCTGTTTTATTCAAATGATCTATATGTCTTTCCTTACACCAACACTGCCTTGATTACTGTAGCTTTAGAAGAAGTCTTAAAATTAGGTGCTAAATGTCTTCCAACACTGTTTTTGTTTTTGTTTTAACTTTTCTAGGTCCTTTGTACTCCTACATAACTTTTAAATTTCAATATCCAATTCTTCACTTATAGCAAGTATACACAGACCTGAATTGTTACATATACCTTGTGTTTTCTAATCATGCTAAATTCAAATACAAGTTCTAGGGGCTCCTAGAGATTTCTTACTATTTTCTCTGTAGATGATCATTTCATCTACATATAAAGATTTTGCTTCTACCTTGCCAATCCTATCCTAATTGTGTCATTTTATTGCCAGACTATTTTGGTGGGGACTAGGTTTCAAAGTTTAATGGACAGATAAAGAGTAGGCATATCTGCCCTTGTTACCCATCTTAAGGAGAAAGCATTGTATCTTCTCCATTCATATAAGGCATTATCGCTGGAAGTATGGGGTACATGTCTTTAATCTGTTGAGAAGGTTCTGTTCTACTTCTAGTCTCCTGATAGCTTTTACCATGGACAGCTGTAGAATTTAGTCCAATACTTTTTCTCCAACTAGTGACAGGATCACATGGCTTTTTCCTTTCCTCTGTTAAAATGATGACTTTTGGGGATGGATCTTCCAATGCTGAACCAACACTGCCATCCCTATAACAAAACCACTTTCTACATACTGCCAGATCTGGCTTCTAATAGCTTGTTTTGTTAAACAAATTTCTATCTATGTTCATACTTTTTTCTTCTATTATCTTTAACCAGTTTTGGAATTAGCACAATGTTGAGCTCCTAAAATGAGGGGAGAAGTGTTCCTTCTTTTTTCTGCTTTAATTGTTTGATATAATTTATCAGTTAAAATGTATTTAAGCCTGCTATTGTCATATAGGTAGGTTTTCAAGCTAGGAATATACTTTCTTTAATAGGTGCTATTCAAATTTTATATTTCCTCCAGAGTTAGTTTCATTAATTTGTCTTCCAAGTTACTTCTTAGAAGTTGTCAAGTTTATTTCAAAACAGATTTTTGTAATATGCTTTCTATATCCTTTGAAATTCTGTAAAATCTGTGGTAATGTCTCCTAGATCTTGATATTGTAATTTAAAAAATGTATAATTGATATTGTGTAATAGGAAGAAAAGGTCTAAAGAAGCAGGGGAAGTGGGAGGGGTAGGGAAAAGGAAAAAAAGGAAAAGAAAAAATATGAGAAAGGGAAAAAAATGGAAACAAAGTCTTTGTAAATAGGGAAGGGTGGAGGGGGTGAAGGGAGGGCAGGGGCAGGGGAAAAAAATAAGAACCAAGATACTCATGTAATAGTACAAGATCCCAGTGATGAATGTAACTATATTTTATACCTAAAATGTACCAATAAACTTAATGGAGGAAAAAAAAGGAGTTGTGTACTCATCAATACAGTCTGTTTACCTTTTTTTAAAATCTCATACTTTTATTAAAGTCACTCACCCACTACCTTTACCCTCTTCCTTCATCTATAGTCAACTATTAATCTGTTTTCTCTCTTTATTTCATATTAATGTAATCATACAATATGTGATCTTTTTTGATTCATTTCTTTCAGTTAGCATAATGACATTGATTCATCTGTGTGATAACATGTACTAGTACTTTATTTATTTTTATTGTTGAACAATGTTCTATTTTGTAGATATACCACGTTTATTTTATTTATTTATTTATTTATTGCTGTACCAAAGATATAACTCAGGACCTTGTGCTTGTGAGGCAGGCACGGTACCAATGAGCTAAATCCCCAGCCCAGATATACCACATTTAATTTATTCATTAATGTGTTAATGGGCATTTGAGTTGTTTCTATTTTTTCATGATACTGCTATGAACATTCATGTGCAAGGGTTTATTACAATAGCATGTGTTTTCAATTTTCTAGAATTGGAATTAAACTGCTAGATTATAAGGTAAATATGTGTTTAACATTTTGAGGAATTGCCAACTATTTTCCAAAGCAGCTGCACCATTTTACATTCCCATAGCAGTGTATAAGGGTTTCAATTTTCCACATTCACACTAATATTTATTATTATTATTATTTTATTATAGCCATTCTAATGTGTATGAAGTGATATCTCATTGTGAGTTTTAGTTGCATTTTCCTAGGGGTTAATCATATTAAGCATCTTTTTCATGTGTTTGTTTGCTATATATATGTCTTCTTTGGAGAAATGTCCATTCAAATCCCTTGCCTCTTTTTTATTGGGCTACTTAATTTTTTTTATTATTGGATTGTAAAGACTCTTTTTATACTCTGGATTCAAATCCCTTCCAAGATTTACAAATATTTCATCTATTTATGTGTTGTCTTTTCATTTTAATGAAATTTTTGGTGCTGTGTTATTTGGAACACAATTTTTAAAAAGAATTTTGATATAGTTGAATTTTTTCTTTTCTTGCTTGTGTTTACGGGTGTTGCATGTAAGAAATCATTACCTCATCTAAGCTCATGAAGATTTGTGCTTATTTTATTTTAGCCTATGATCTATTTTGAGTTAATTTTTATATATGGTATAAACAAGGGGGTTCAAATTCATTTTCTTGCATATGGATATGTTGTTGCTCCAGAACAATTTGTAGAGAAGACTGTTCTTTCCCCCACTGAATTTAGCACCCTACTCATTCTTTTGAAAATAAAATGGCATAAAAAAATAAGCTGGTAATATTTTCATAGATTAAAACCTTCACTGAGAGCCAGAAAAAAGTGACTATGTATGCTGGATATTGTTAATGTCCTGGAGCAATTCAAGAGCCTAAGTCAGCATCTACTGAACACTGATTAAGTACTTCCTATGTGCTGGATTCTAGGAGAGAAAGGTGAATTGACTAGCTTTTATCCAATCTTTCAGTCCATCTGGGAAAAATGGCAGGTAAATAACCAATAATCACACTCTGGTAAATATCCTGATACAGATATGGGCAAGATGAAATGGAAGCACAGTAGTGGGTGGAAGTGCTTAACTCCAGGATAAAAGCTGAGCCAAGTCCTGAAGTGACAAAAGCACCCCTTGAGGAAAGGAAAATGATCTGCAGGAAGTTCTGCAGTCTTGGGAGTGAATGTGGAAGGTGGAGAGTGACTAGAGATAACAAAGAAAGGCAATTAGATTGAAAGACATCTGTATGCCCCCTGTCAAGTATGAGCCACATTCTACTGGCAAGAGGGAGCCCCTAAAAGGCCTTAGGAATGGGACTTTTAATGAATTTCTGGGAAGATGCTGAGTCTTTGGAAGGAATCTGCCTTCGGTAAGAAGGTAGTCCCAGGTATAGCATCACTGACCAGTAATCAAAGGCCTCTCATTCTCTCCAAACCATGTTGTCTGTAATGTGTGCATTGCTCCTTAAATAGTAGGTTTTCCAACGTAGGGATCCCAATCACAGCTCAAGTTTCCTTCCTGTACTAGAACACTGGACCCAATAAAATGAAAGCCTGAGGAAAATAAAACAATAATTTCCCAGCAAAGCCCAACCAACTCTCATCAACTTGAGACTCAGAACCTGTATTAGTTTTCCTTTGGAGAAAGCCAGTGGCCCTTGAAGGGAGAAGAGCACTGTAGCTCCAGTAACCTTATAGCTTAGTCGCAGCAACTGAAAAATATTCCTTCATGAGCTGTCATAGGATAGCTCAAAAAACAGTAAAAGACATTTTTCTTACGTGAATGGTGTCAGGATACAGACACTTATCTGTAAAATCTCTCTCAACCCCAAAGACAGTCATGGTTGGAGAAGAGGATTCCTTCTATTAAGACAGGTTCCAAGTCTGTGCTTAAAGGAAAGGGCCTCTTAAGACAATCACATCTGATGCCCAAGTTGAGTACTAAGGAGGAAAGTCTGAGCACTACCATAAAAGAGAGCAAGAAAATGTTCCTTAATAAAATCTTTGTAATTAACAATAAGGGGGATAGATAGAAATTAAGTATTGGGATGTAGTCATGCTATCTAAATTTAAAGCTGTTATCTATCATTTACTATCTATGTGATCTGGGCCAATTTTCTTCTTGAAGTGTCAGTTTCATAATCTGTAAAGTAAAGATAACAATGACACCTACCTCAGACAGCCATTGTGGGAATCAAATGGGATAATCCATGTAAAAGGCTTTGCTACCCAGAACAAATTAAGTGCTCAATAAATGACCATTGTTATTATTACTAGGGCCAAAGGTGCTTTTTGTTTTCACTTCAGAAATCAATATAGATGCAGTACATCGAAAATAATCATGTGTGTTCACTGGGTATAAATGCTTCAGAGCTGACCCCTTGCCCAAACCTCACAGCTATACTTTTCCCTTTAACAATATTCATTAACTCCTCAGGAAATTATTCTGTTCTTCTCTTGGTCCAAATGATATTTTTTCAAACATTCCATCATAATAAGTACTCAGCCATATTTGTTTATGATGATACATATAATGTTGAAGGAAAAAGCTCCCAGCTATTAGCTGAGAGATATGACCAGAACTTGCTTTAGCTAAAGTTGTGGTTTCTCCAGAAAAATTATCAAAATTGCAATTACTACACAGGAGATGGACATATAATTAAAGAAAGGCTACATTAACAAAAAAGTTACAATGATGCAAAAGGGAAATATGATATGTAATTAACCTCTCTAACAGTTAATACTAGTGGTTACCTAAGAATCTTTTCATGAAATGGCTCATTTGAAAAGCATCCAGTTTTGCTGTGGCATTGTCTTAAATATTTAATTTACTTGCTAGCAGATAAAGTGATTTCCTCTCTTTTAATTTTTTCTTTGAGCTATAGCATTCTGCTGTTATCATTTCAACAATAAAAATGTATTTTAAATAAACTGATTTTTAAAGGAGCAGAATTTTCTCTGGATTCTTTAAATATAAACTGATATCTGATAAGTATTTATTATGGGGAGGTGAGCAAGCTTGAGATGGGAAATTTAGGTTCTGTGATAGCCAAATCTCAGTGAGTGGTAGGACAGGCCATACAGGAAACAAGCAGGCAGAGAGACCAGGGAAGCCTCTCAGATCAGGCAAGTAGGAACAGAGTGTGGTAAAAGGTCACTGGTTTGAAATATGAAGTATTCCAGGATCCAGGCAGAGCAGAGCACTCAATACCATATGAAGCAAACAGACCCCAAGCCCTGAAATCTAAGAGGAGAGCATGCCTGTGGATGCTCCAATGGCAGCAGTCCTCAGGAAGGCCCATGAGCAGAACAGTAAACAGACATCTGCAGCATGGCATGGCTGCTTTCAGAAAGACTCCATGGCAGGCCAGAATCTCAGCCTGAGAACAAGAGGGCAGGATTCAGGAAGAACTTGAAAGTCTCAGGAAGAAAGCTAATACCGTGTTCCTTCCTGATTTCCTTTCTGATTTCCTCAGGAAATTTGAGGAAGAGCTCAAGGATGTGGCGTAGGAAGAGAAGAGAGAGCCAAGCACTGGGGTTCAAGGGCAAAGTAGGCCAAGTTGCAAGGTTAGTGCTCCCTAGGCATTAAGGTACCAGCTAAAGGACCCTGACCAGGGCCAGCATTAACCCAAGTTTAGTCAGGTCACACCCCGAGGGAAGGGTTAAAGCAGGCTTTCTCAACCTCGGCACTATTGACATTTTAGACCTGATCATTCTTTGTCGTGGGACACTTTCCTGGCCTCGTAGGATGTTTAGCAGCATATTTGGGCTTTGGCCATTAACAAACAGCTATGACAATCAAAAATATCTTCATCCATAGATAAATGTCCCACAATGAGAGGGTTGGTCAAACTTTCCCCTAGATTAAGTAGGCATAGCTGCCCAAATTTGGGGGATATAAGATGAAAAGGCACACAGATGATTAGGTATTCAGAGCTTATACTTTGTTGTTGTTGCTTATTGAGTTTGCTTTCCCCATCCTCCCTATCCAGACTTCCCACGAGAACTTTCTTCTTATGCATCAAGTTCTCTCTGGTCATCTTTGTCATTTGTCTGGTCTCTTTCTAAATATGCTGGCAGGAAATATCTGCAATAGCCAGGGTATGCCCTAAAAACCGTTACATAGTTACATATTACCTACAATTCCATAGTTACAAGTGTGTTGGCCTGTCCATTTACCATAACTACCTGTATGAAATATATTCTGTTCAGAAGCACTGATGACACTGTCCAAATTACAAGTCTGATCTGTTGGGAAGTTCATCCTTGGTTAGGTGATACTGATTTCTGATTGGTGCCTATCTCTGAGATGTCAGCAAAGGCATTCTGAAAAGTCAATCAGTTCAAAAATACCCTTTTTCTTGAAATGGCCAAAGGTGAGGTGGCAATAGTGACAAACCTAATTCACTCTGCCTTTTAGGGGAATTTTTCATAACGTTCCTCTTTAGGCAATTCTCTCAATTGGCCATGATCAAAGAATGGAAAGACTGCTTTAAAATTATAATCTGGAAGGATACTATGTAAGATGTTAACATTAGCATCTAACCTGGCTAGGCATGTTCAAGGTAGCTCTATTTAACATCTGTCATGTGCATTATTTGATAGATGATGCCCATTCAGCTGCCACCCTGCTGAGATGAGCATCATGAACATTCAGCCCAATTTGTGTATACCAGGCGTGCCAAATACTCTTCTACATTCCCTTATGTTGAGAAAACAGGCTGAGTGGTATAAGAGTAGAAGAAAGTGTAATCTAACCCATGCATGCCAATACCTGGCATGAAATACCATTCCATGGTATTTCTTTTTTTTTTTTGGTACCAGGGATTGAACTCGGATCCTTGTGCTTGCAAGGCAAGCTGCAGAACCACTGAGCTAAATCTCCAGCCCCATTCCATGGTATTTCAGCAATACCATGGAAAGTCCTATTCTTATTAGTGTATGTTGCATAAGGGTAGCTCCAAAATTTCTTCACTGGGGTGGAGATAGTAGAGTTTCATATAGATTATTTATGGTATGAGATGGCTTTAAGGGTACTGATGGAAACTAAGGGGAAGAGTCTCAAGCTTGTCCAAGTCATTCTTTTTTTTTCCACAAATCAAGTACTAATTTTTTACTTTTTACTAGTATTCAGGTGGTGCGGCATTCATTTTCAAATACAAACACATAATTCTTAGAAATATTGACTGCAGAAAGTACTTTGTAGAAAATATTAGCATAGAAGTTCAATAAATGAAATTTTATACTTTTTCTGGATCAGTTTTATATTAGTATATATTTGTAATATATAATAAACACGTTCATCATGGGAAATTGGTACAAATGCATATTGCATCTTCATCTTTTTCACTCTCTCTTTCCCTTCCCAGCAGTATTAAATTTTATTACTGTTATCTGGGGTATTAGTTAAAATATTTCAATTCATCAAGTATTTTGATTTGATCAATTTTCATTTTTATTATCCTAGAGTTTATTTGCCCTAACAAGTAATTTTGAGACTTAAACTATGAAACTGTGTTGTTAAAATATGTTTTAGGCTAAATTACTTATATGTAACTATAAACCAAATCACTCATTCATTCCAAGACTTGAGCAGTGGTTGATATGAATAATAATAATTAGTGAGAAATTCGAGAATCAAGAGTGACACTTGTAAAGCTACTAAAATTCTTAAAAGAAGTGTCATTCAAAGTCATTTCAGTTATACTATATAAGAACAATAATAGCAACAATGTAAATCAAGGACTGGTTATATGCTACAGTGCCAAGGGCTTGTATTTCTCACTAAGTCCTTATAACTCTATGATATTGTTACTGTTTTTATCCCTATTTTATAGATAAGGAAACTGTGGCAGGAAAAATAATTTGCCTAATGTTTAGTCATGAAGTTAATTCAGCATTTAAGCCCAGGCAGACTATGAAGTCTGCTCTATCATGATTATACTATTTTATTTCTCTTGTAGGTGAACAAAAAGCTGTTTGTGTAGTTTTATTTTCCATTCTAATTTCACGTTTGTCACCTGTTGTAATTTTTATAAGTATAATATATGTAAATCATATTAATCACAACATATAAATAAGAGAATTATCATTTATTCCCTACTCTAAATTTGTATTTCCCTGAGTTATACTTTATATGTTCAGAACAATAACAAAGTACAAATAAAATATTGTAAGGATCTAGTATTAATTCCAGTGCCTCCTATTTAGAGACCTCCTGAAATTCTGTATCAAAATGGCCCAGTAAATCAGTTCTATACTGGGCTCTGGAGGCAGAGAGTAACCTAAACATGGTATTTGTTGCAAAGAGAAACTCGAGCAACCGATTCTCCACTGGTGGGAGCAGAAGTTTTTAAGTAGATGAGACTGTGTCATGCGAGAGCTGTCAAGGGACCCAGGAAGGCACCACTCATCCCTGATGTTGATGCCAAGGGAATTCTTAACACAGAACACACCTCACAGGCTTCTCACCTCACTTCAGTGCCTTTCCCATCTGACGGAGACAAAGGCCAGAGAGACCAGCTGTTCTCTGCTGGTCAGGGCTTTCCACCGCCTCTTTCTCTCCCTGGAACAATTTCTGAAAACTCAGTTCCCCACAGGCTGATTCCAGCCAACATCTGTGGAATAGTGGACCCTGTAGAGGAAGGAGCTGTATGCAGGTAATGTCATGAAAAAAAAAAAACAAAACCGAAATTCTAATTTGTAAAAATATTTTCTGAGGAGCAAGACCATCTGCAACAGATTGTGCCCCCAGGCTGCCAATTTTGAACATCCCTTATGGAGAAGGCTCAAGCAACTCTTTCAGAGCACCAGTTTGACCTAAGAGGAACTGTGGCTGTCCCTTAGATAACAAGATTTGTGCGTGTATTTTTAAAAGTATGTCCTTTATTCTCCCCTCTAAGTAAATATATATTTAAAAAACACAGATGCGTGACTTGACTTTGTGACTCACAGTAAACAATCCAATGGCAACACCCCTCAGCCTTGGAGCAAAAGCAAAGAAGCACTTTGCCTACCCACCCCCCACCAGCTTCCAGCCTTTTTTTTAATAATGGGGGGACAGTGGGATAAGTGGCTGTACAAATGAGTTTTTCAGAAAATGACCTACAGTTAAGAATAGGCTGGTCACATTTTAGATTACAGAATCCAGGCTGTGCCCTTCATTAAAAGCCATTTGATTATTTCCTGTGCTTTCAAAAGCTCATTGCTCTTTATTCATCCTCTTGTCCTTATTTACATATGTTTGGTTTGTGTGGGCCCTGGGAGCTCAGGAGGATGTTATCAACTCCACTGGTGAATATTTTTAGCTTTTTCAATGTAGGACTCCTTGTTCACAGGGTCTCATTTGTGTTTCTATGATTGCTTCTAACAAGTATCCTTTACAAACATCTGTGGGATGGGGATTTGAGGGTTGGGCCTGAGGCAGATAAATCTAACATGGCCAACAAAAGGGTAGTAATCATGACACACAGTTCAGAGACCAGCATGCATTAACACAGGTTCTGTAAATCAGTTATAGATCATATGCACATCTTCTTAACCACCTGCAGAGCAAGTCTTTAGAGAGAGGAGCCCTTGCTGTTTGCCAGGCCAGCTTAGGGACCTTGAATCTAATAAATTATCCAACCTCAACTGGACAATGGATGACCTGTTATGTTCCTTGGAGTTTTGATATTCTGTGACTCTGTGATTCATTATTCTTTGATCTAACACTATATGTGATTTAAATAGAATACACCCCAGAAAACTCACAGGAAAAGCAGGAATCATCTTAAAGCAAAGATGAATTTATCTTATTTAATCTACATTGCACTGGACCCTAAAGAATTTAGAATTAATATTAGGTCATTTAAACTGCATCTTCTTCCTTCCTGTTTTATTTATTTATTTATTTATTTATTTATTTTTCTGTAGTGACTGTTAGGCCAAAGAATCAAGTGCCTAGATTAGAAATAGCGCAGTATAAACATAAGCTCAACAGACTGGTGAATAATATACTTGTTGTTATTTTAGCCTAGCATATTTGTAAGGGCTAGTAGGTCATTTTATGAGCCACTTTAATGTAGCACTTAGTAAATGAGAGAATGAGACACAAGTTTTTGGAGGTGAGAGTTTTTAAACCTCTTTTGAATTGGAAATGGTGGAGCTGGCTACAGGATTGAGGTGCAGTTTCTCTTTTTTTTTTTTTGTGGTACCGGGGATCGAACTTGGGTCCTTGTGCTTGTGCAGCAGGCGGCGAAACCACTGAGCTAAATCCCGGCCCAAGGTGCAGTTTCTCAACCATCTGGGTCATCCCAGTTAGACCCTCAAGGCAGGAAGTCAATGTGAATTCTAAGAAAAGTCACCCACATTTAGGTATATCTAGTTCTTGGTTTTTAAAATTGGTGTAATAAAAAATATTGTCCTCATTGCTTGTCTGCCACCATGCTTTTTTCCAAAAATTTTCAGAATCCCAGATTTTTTAAAAGTGATAAATTAATGTATAATATGGTTGCAATATTAAAAACACTCTAAAATTCTATGTGTGCATGCATACACTTAAAACACCTGATTTACTTCTTATTCTTAGGTTCAGTGGCTTCTTTATAAATCAAAAAATGTGTATAGAAAACTATTCCAAACAATGAGCTGCTACAATAATTTTGGAATTTATACACTCATTAATTTCTTATAAAGTATGCAGTTTGTCACTCCTGAAGGAAAATTCAATGCTGAATGTTCATTTGAAGTCTCCTACACCAGAACTCCATTATTCCAAACATCTGAAATGAATTTGGCCTTTTTTCCTCATGATCCTTTTAAGCACAGCATATCAGAAATGCTGCAGTCTCATGCTTTGTACTAATAAACCAACATTAGACTGAAACTGAGTTGTCTAAAATAGCATCTGTGAGAGTTAATAGCTCCTGTGGGTGGGCCATATGATAACGCTACCATCACTTGCTGTGTGGTATTTATAATTAATACTCTCTCCTTTCCAGCCAACAGTTATACAGCTTAGTTTTCTAATTATGGAAACAAAGATTGAGTTTTCACACAGAAGTTTTATTGTTTTTGCTGCCCTGGAAAAGTGAAGATTTATGAAAAGAATAATTTTCATTGGCCCCTGGCTTCCTACCTATCCTTTCAGTTCAGCTGTTACCTCCTCTCACTTGAGGAAGATATTTAGAAAACATGTCTCTTTGTTTGAGAGATATTAAATGGTGTCTAGATTCAACATCATCTTTCTCTAGAAGTCACTCCGACTCAGTCAAGCTCCACATAACACAGTAATATATTCTAATCCCAGCCCAACTTTGTAGCCTAATTTCCTACTGGGTCGCTTGGAAAGCCAAGCATAGGGTTTGGCTGGCACCTCCCCCTTTAAACATAGCTACCAGTACTACCTACAGTGCAGGTGATGGTAAGAAGGCAGGTGGTACCTAAGCAGCCAATTTTTAAGAAGTTTGATTGCTGAGCTCTGTGGTGATTCCCTCTGCCCCAGTCAGCAAGTACACAAACTGCTGGAATGTAGCCAATGTCCTCCTGACTCATGGCTCAGTCACAGCTTAGCTTGTTGCTCTCTGAATAAATGCCAGTCAAGGCTTTAGTATAGGAAACTCAATCAGAGAATGCTGGACTGCACACTTAGCCTTCAAAGTAAAAGGTAATGTAGAATTTTTATCTCCATTAAATGAAGATATTGGTCTCTGTATTAGTGTGTTTTCTGTCACTATAACAAAGTACCTCGGGCTGGGTAACATATAAAGAGCATTTTTAGCTCACACTTTTAGAAGTTCAAGAGCAAGACTCTAATATCTGCTTGGCTCTGGTTAGGCTCCCCTGGTTGAATCACACGGTAGATGGCCTCACAGTGACAATCATATGGTGAGACTGGGACCAGAGGGCAACAGGAGGGCGGTCAGTCTTCCTCTTTTATAACAACCCTTTTGAGAATGAACAGCAGTCCCACGAGAAGCCTGATAACCTCTTCCCACAGCTGCAGCCTCAGCGACCTCATGACTGAGCACTATCCCCACACCATAGGGGTTCCACCACTCCCAGTGCTGCCACACTGAGGACCAGGCTTCCAGCACGTGAAGCCTTGGGGACACACTCAATCTTTATCCAAGCCAGAGCAGTCTCCCTTTGAAAGATTCCTTTTCAGCCTCCTCTGTACTGCCCATAGGGATAAAAGGTAAAATCCTGCCACACAGAGATTTGTATGCAGAACAGCTTCTGCGCAGTGTTCATGTTTCTCAGGCTGAATGGCCAGACTGGCTGACATCTTTAAGCTGAATTAAAACTAGACCACTTCCTGCCAGTAATCTCCCCGGGCATCACAATACTATACACTACCTGGTGCCTGAGCTCACCAATGAGAACAGGAAAAAAATGACAGTTTTTAAATGTATTTGACATGTTTCTCCAACTCTGACCCTATTAATTTTCATTTACCCCTTTTGGAATTCAGTTCACATGTTTAATTTAAAAAGTCTTCAGTTTTAGGGCTCATTGAAAACCTTCCCATCTGGCTGTGGAGCTTTTCATTTTTACAGTAAATTGTCAACTTCAGAATATAAAATTAAAGGTAAATAAAGAAAAGGTGACAGAACTGGGGGCCCTCCCTAGCAAGGCAGTGACACTTAGCTGGCTGCCAGGGGCTTGGGGACCAGACAGGCTAGCTAAGGACACCGCACCCCAGCATGCAAGGCCAGCCTGGTGCAGTTAAACTTCTGGCAAGGGAACAAACCCACCTGACCGACAGTGTAGCCGGTGACCGCTTGCACCCCACTTGGAGCAGCCACCCAATGCCATGCGAAGTAACAAACTGGTTTTGTTTTTTTCCTCCCCATTTTGATGTTATGTAATGTATTTAAGCCCTTATTTAAATAACACTTGTTTTCAGAAAAAAAAAAACAACTGATGACTGTATGATATAAAGGATAAAGTTGCTGAGCATTCTTCTCGGCTCAACACAAAATGAAATATATGAGAGCTGTATAGAAATGGACTGCTGCGTCTCAGTGACTCGGCATTTCAATATCCTCCACTACTTTTCCAGTTTATTCATTGAGTGTTACTGCGATTTATAGAGTTCCCTTCTTCCTGTCACTGTGGACATTACCTGGGAGACAGGATTGAGCTTCCTGTTTATCGGGGTCAGTAGCTCTGAATAAAACCGTGCTCTAAAATTGCTGTTTCACTATAAATCAAAGTCTCTATATCTGAAATGTCACTTAATAATGTTCAAAGCTGTAAGTAAAATACAGCGGTTACAACTCAAAGCTAAGAGCCAAATGCTTTGCGTTCCCCACTCAGCTCAGGAACTTTTACTTTATTGTATGACTTCCGACTGTCCTTATGATCAGAGGAAATTGAAAATTGTATAGCAATTTGACAAATAAAGACTAAAATACCTATAAGATCCTGATATTGAAATCATTTCATCTTAAATTATATGGCTAATGTATCCTTTCCACTTCATCTTGCATTATTCCTCTTCTATTTCTTTAAGAAAATGACTGCAAATATAATTTAGCTGTTGAAAAATGTTAATATTCTCAAGTAGAAAGATATCTATCTGTAACATTTAAAGCATTAAAGACTAAAGAACTTCCCAAAATTGGAACTACATTTTAAGCCTATTTCAATATTTAAATCAATTGCAAACTGCATAAATCTCAAATCATTAATAAATTCTCATTTGTTTTCCTTCAGCCCAGAGTTTCTTCATGATAATCCCTGTATTTAAATCACATTAGAGGAGGGGTAGGGGAAAGGAAAGAAGGGAAAGGAAAAATTATGAAAAAAGGAAAAAAATGGAAACAAAGTCTGTAAATAGGAAAGGGTGGAGGGGGTGAACAGAGGGCAGGGAATAGGGAAAAAATAAAAAACCAGGATACATCATGAAAAGGTACAAGTTCCCAATGAGAAATGTAAATGTGTTGTATATCTAAAATGTACCAATAAAAGAATTTAAGGGAAAAAAAAAAAAGTGAAGAGCATTGTCAGCATGGGGCTCTTTGTCCTCTAGAGGCAGAGAGACCCCTGGCCCTCCTCATCCAAATTGAAAAAAAAAAAAATTACGTTGGAGGGCCAGGGATTTAGCTCAGTGGCACTATACCTGCTTGATAAGTGCAAGGTCCTGAGTTCAATCCCCAGTACCCCCCCCTAAAAAAAATCACATTGGAAACATCTACCCTTTCCAAATAGTGTGTTGGTATGAGTTGTCAAGAAGTTTTTGGTAGCACTTTCTCCACCAGTAACTAATTCTTGCATAATGTTTACTAATAATTGAGAGTAATCCATTTAGTCAGCCATATACCACATAATGACATTTTGGTCATTGATAAACCACATACACAATGACGGTCCCAAAAAATTATAATGGAGGCCAAAAAATCTAACACCTGGTAACATGATAACTGCCTTATCATAGCACAATGCATTATTCACGTGTTTGTGATAATATTGATGTAAACAAACCTAATGCACTGTCAGTTGTATAAAAGTAAAGTGCATACAACTTATATACATTACATAATAGTTGATAATATATGAATATGTTACTGGTTTTTGTTTTTACTATTTTATAATAAACTTTTTATCACAATTTTAGAGTATACTCTCTACTTATAAAAAGAAATCTGCTGTAAAATGGTATTCTGTATTATGCTAGCAGCAGCCTCATATATCTCATGTTTACCTCATCTCTTATATCAAGAGGCCCAAACATCTAGGTTAGGGTGAGCATGCTCTGTGATGTTCATACAATGAAGGACTCATCCAACAACTCATTTCTCAGAACGTATCCCTGTTGTTTAGCAATGCATGGCTGTAGTTAGGATTGCTCAGAGATGATGACAGTATGCAAAAATGCTTTGTTGTTTCACTTTGATCACCAAAACCCTTGTGAGGACTCTAAGCCTGGAGTGCCTTGCTCCTACCACTCCTTTTCTGAGACAGCCATCTTCCAGCTCATCCTTCCTAAAAGACTCTTCCCGTCCACGTTTTCTGGATAACTCCTGGGTGAGACCTATTGCCATTCAAGTAATTTCCCCAATACTGTATTTGTCTTGCTGGCTAGGAATGAAGTTCAAATCGAAGTTCAATTCCCTTTTGAAAAATTTCTGTTGACCTTGGCAGAGTTCTTGAGGACAGTGTTTAGCTATTAAGTCTTTCTTCCTTTGGGTCTTTTTAAGAATTTTTCAAGCCATTATTATAAGAGATTGCTTTTATTATTCATAAAAATGGTCATGGATTCAGACCTAATTAGGGTTGTAAGGAATTTCAAAGTTTACCTTTTGCTCATTGTCTGATGCTTGAATCTACTTTGTATTATACACAGCTCTGATATTGTCCTTACAGAACCCTTCTTTGTAATAGTTCTTTGACTTTTACATATTATCTTAAGTGATTCATTTGTTTCCACTTTACAAAAAAATTCAAACCACTATTATCTTTAGCCTTCTACAAAGGGTTCCAGCTTCTATTTTCCTTCCCTCCCCATACAATTCCCCACACAGTAGCCATTGTGGACTTTTTAGAGCATAAGTCAGATTGCATCCTTAAAATGACTTCTTGTGAAATCCAAGCCTTACCCTGGACCACGAGACCTTGAAGAACCAGTCCCCTCTCCAAACTCCTTTCCTACCTTTCTACCTCTTCTCACTCTTCTACAATGGCTCATCAATTAGGCCTTGAGTATCCAGGTTTATTCCTTCCTTAAAGCCTTTCCAATTTCTGGTCACTCTGTATGGAAATCTCTTCTCTTGAGTTTTCACAGGGTTTAATGTGCAGTGCAATGTCACCTCCTCAGAAAAGCTCTTGCACTATCTAAAATGTTCATCTTCCCACACATTGCTAACTCTATCCCATAAACCATTTTTGTTTTCCTTGCAAAATCTATAACTTCAGAAGGCTCGTTTTCTTGCTTGCTGTCCTCCATGAAAAGTAAGCTCCATAAGAGCGGCGATCTGCCTCTTGGTCAGTGCATATACTACCATACACATAGGAGATTGGTCAAATGAGAAGTTACGCCCCAGGTGTTTTATAAAACTCCTGTCTCTATGTATGTGCCATGGTAACATTTCTGAGTCTATGACTTCATACACTGTCCTTTGCTTAAAAGGTTGTCCATCTTCTTCTAGTTAACCCTTATCACTCTTTTTTTTTTTGGTACCAGAGGTTGAACTCGGGTCCTTGCGCTTGCGCAGCAGGCGACGAAACCACTGAGCTAAATCCCCGGCCCCCTAACCTTATCACTCTTTAAATCCAGTCCAGTTGCTTATTGTATAGGAGGATAGGTCCCCTGACTGCCTCAGGCTGAGGTAGGTAACCAATGATAAGCATTCTAATTCTATATGCCCCCTGTAACCTCTCCCATTGAATTTACCACATTTTTATTTTAAATTCTTAATTTACAAAGATTGAATAGATTGAAAGTATACCATGTGATGATTTAGTATATATAGATATTATGTCATGATAACCACAATCAAATTAATCAACACATCCACCGCCACCCATGCTATACATCAGCACCCCTTAACTTGTTCTTCTTATAACTTAAAACTCGGATCCTCTGACCAACATCTCTCCCTACCCTCAACAACACCCAGCTTCTGGTAACCACCTTTCTACTCTTTGCTTCTGTGAGTTTGACTGTTTCAAATTCTACACTTAAGTGAGATTATACAGTATATGTCTTTTTGTGTCTGGTTTATTTCACTCAACATCTTGTTTTTATAATTATGTATTTGGTTCTGGGCTTTTCTAGAAGACCAAGGTCTACTACATGGAAGGGTTTGTTTGATCTTTATTTTCTGGCCCCAAGCTTTCTACCCAGCACCTGGACAATAAAAGTTTGCCAGAGGAGACCAGAACCTTAAACCTACAAATGTCTGACAGTACAGAAGTTTATTATATTGCCAAAACACAGCATGCATTCTCCAGGCGAAAATCATGAATATCTTAGTCTACATTCATTACTAGTAACTATTTAGTTAAATCCTCAAAGTTTTAAAAAAAAAGGTTTATAATCTAATCTCTCACAATTTAAACTATTTTTAGCATGAAGGGAATGTGGAGTATTGCTATAATTTTTTAAATAATTTGAATGGTTCCTAGGTATAACCTAAGTCCACAAATAATTCATAAACCTTGTTTTAGAAGTTAATTGCAAAAACATTTGATCGAAGCTACTAATCAGTACAAAACCCTTTTGATATGAATGTAGCCTCTGTACATTTCTCTTCCTAACAAAAATATGTGGGAGAAAGGAAGGAAAAGGGAATTATAAACAGCCCACATCCTGGATAATGAGCTCTTGAATAATTGAGAACTGCCTAAATTACTGTTAGTCATTTTTTGCATTTCCCTAGGATTATCAGCCCATCCTGGGGAGGTTGTGAAAGCCACTGAAAAACAGTAAAATATGATTTGCTACTTTTTCTCTATTCTCTGGAAAGAAAATAAAGTTAATCCAGTTAACAATTCAGATAGAATCAGAAAGAAAACTGGCATGGATTTAATAGAGTTCCTTAATTGAAACAAGTTTTTGCCCTACGGGAAGATGATGCTGTTTAATCAGGTATTTTTCTGACATTCTGTTTTATGTGATTATCGAAACCTGCTATAAATAATGTCATTTATTAGGTTTGTATATTTCCAAATTTCACGTATCTGGTCTGCTCAAACAAGATAACTTGGTTTTTTTGCAGTGGTTTAAACAGCTTCTGGAACTTGATGTAGAAGATGTGGTTCATTAGTTCAATAACTGTTGAGTGCCTACTGTGTGTCTGCTACTGTTTTAGATGTTGAGTGAGATACATTGTGAGGTTTATATTTAATGAGACCTTTCCCCATAATCAGCACACTAAAAAGGGCAATTCCATTTTTAAATTCGTATTTCTATATTGAAATGTGCCTCCAAGTTTTAGCTATTACAAACTGTGCTGCTATGAACATGGGCGCACATATATCACTGTGGCATGATTCTTTTAATTCTTTGGGGAAGATCCCCAGCAGTGCAATAGCGGAGTCAAATGGGACTTCCAGTCCTAGTTCTTTGAGGTTGCTCCATACTGATTTCCACAGTGGTTGCATCAGTCTACACTCCCACCAGCAGTGGAGCAAGGTTCCTCTTTCCCACAGCCCCACCAGCATTTCTTATTGGTTGATTTCATGATAGCAGCCATTCTTTCTGGAGTGAAGTGGAATCTCAGCGTTGTTTTCATTTGCATCTCTCGAATGACCAGTGATGTTGAACATTTTTTCATGTATTTATTTGCTATTTCTACTTGTTTGTCTGAGAAATGTCTGTTCATTTCAGATGCCCATTTTTGGATTGGGACTTTAAATTTGGAAACAGCCCAAATGCCCATCAACTGGAGACTGGATAAAGAAAATGTGGGGTTTTTATAAAATGGAGTACTACTCAGCCATAAAAAATGAGAAATTAGAGACATTTATAGCTAAGTGGATGCACATTGAGGCAATACTCTTAAGTGAAATAAACAGGACACACATGAATAAATTCTGAATAGTTTCTCTGGTGTGAGAAACTGAAAGTGTAAATAAGGACTAAATGTATAATAGGTAATGTGAAATAGGAAGAAAAGGGGCAAAGGGGAAGGAAGTGGGAGGGCTAGAGGAAAGGATAGAAGGGAATGGGATTAATATGAGAAAATGGAAAAATAGGAATAAAATCTTTGTAAATAGGGAGGAATGGAGGGGTTGAAGGGAGGACTGGGCAAGGGTGAAAAATAAGAACCAAGAGAGACTATGTAAAGGTGCAAATTTCCAATGATGAATGTCATTATATTGTATACCTAAAATGTACCAATGATTAGAATGAATAATCAAAAATGTAAAATAGGAAGAAAAGGGTCCAAAGGGGTAGGGGTAGTGGGAGGGGCAGGGGAAAGGAAAGAAGGGAAAGGAAAAATGATGAGAAATGGAAAAAATGGAAATAAAGTCTTTGTAAATAGGGAAGGGTGGAGGGGGTGAAGGGAGGGCTAGGAATGAGGAAAAAATAAGAACCAAGATGCATTATGTAAAGGTACAATTCCCAATGAGAAATGTAATTGTGTTGTATACCTACAATGCACCAATAAAAGAATTTAACTAAAAAAAAAAAAAGAAATGTGCCTCGAAGACACAAAAAGGCTACTAGTTTTCTACAAAAATTAAGTTGTTCATAACAAAAACTGAAGGGAAGGAAACACTAAAAAATGGAAAAAGTGCCTTAAGGCATTTTATGACAAATTTTTCATTAGCCACAAATTTAGCGTGAGTGATATATAATAAATGGATAATCAAAAGTTGTTCTATAAGTTTGAGACATTGTCAGGAAGAGAACTCATGCTTAATCATCTATCCAATGTCTTGCACATTAAACTTTTTCCTTCAATATCTGTTTAGTGTATGTTCAGACACTGTCCTGAAACTCTGTGTAGCACAAGATTGGCTACAACGTGGGATTCTTCTGGAACTATAGGATTTTCCATGAGTCATACTCCCCTCTTCCTCTACAACTAGATAAACTCACCTGCAGTTCAGCTGTGAGGCTGTGAATTACTACCAGACCATTGCTGTCATACTTCCTCTATTTGATTCATTGCACAGATTGTTTTACATGATTAGACAATTCACTTAAGCTTCTTCAGGCCAACAAGAACTTGAGCATATCTTCTAAGAGCCTAGATTTGCTTAATTCTGAATATTTTAAACTGACTATGTCTGTGCTAAAACGTCTTAAAGGCACTAATAAAAACATGAAAGAATAATACTTGATCATTTGAAAGAAAGACTCTTAAAAAAAGAATATGCACCTCATTTCCCATTGTTTTTCACTGTGTCTGCACAGTAATTCTTCTAAGGCTTAGAGATACTACTTTTGATATAAATCCACATGTAACATTGATGGTAAATCAATGCCTACAGCTTATATTTTACTGCTCCATGCTGGTAATTTCCACACTAATCATTTGCTAATTACAAACCATACCATTCCATTGATGAAGTACTCATCATTTTTTGCTTCTGATCCTAGTAGAATAACTTTCCATTGTCACATGGACTAAACCATGAAATGATAAGTGCCTTGCTTAAGAACAGGAAGTCACTTCATGAAAACACTGAGATTTAGGCCTAGAATATAATGTTTAAATGGATTTTATGTCATTTTGTAAAAAGTATTGGAGTATAACACTACAGCAGACTCTATCTAAATCTCTAAGTGGCCAATTTGCCAAGACTCTCCATTCCCTTCTGAAACACATTGATTATTCTTCTAACAGAGCCTACTGATCATTTAGGGTGAGAGAATAAGCACTTGCCTGCTCCTCCCCACAAATCCAGTGTTTTATTATGAGTAAGAGTATTTGTTTCTCAACCTATAGTACCAGTCAAGGTTGGTACTATAGTTACATAGCTTAATTCAATAGCCCATGAAATATAGTACAATAAAAATGGGTTGTTAGTTTCGTGAACACTAAAGTGAATTCTCTAGAGATATTCAGTCAGGGTACATGGCCAAAATAAAATTCTTTTGAATTAGATGCATGTATGGAAGCTTTAAAAGATTGAGGAGAGAACCCAGGAACAATGGCAAATGCCTGTAATCTCAGCTACTTGGGAGGCTGAAGTAATAGGATCACAAGTTTGATGCCAGCCTGGGCAAATTATTGAGACTCTGTCTCAAAATAAAATGGGCTGAGTGTGTAGCTCAGTAGTAGACCACTTGCCTAGCATGCATGAGGCACTGGATTCAATCCCTGCACAGTAAATAAATACATATGTAAATGCATACATACATACAAGATTGAGGTGAGGAAAGGGATAAAAATCTAGACAAATCGTCACACCAACGGCTTAGCAAGTAAGGACCCATTCCATTCTGAAGGAATTAACACTGTAGACTACAGATTATGCATTTCCCAGTATGGTTTATGGGAGAAAGGTAATTCAGAATTCTAAGGATACATATTAAAGAAATGAGCATTGAGTTTCCTCTTCTTCTTCTCCTCCACCCCAGCAAAATAAAGGTAAATTAATGTGCATTTAAGTGTTTTATATTAAAATGATATTGTTAAATCATTAATGTACTTCTTACTGCTTTTCTCACTTTAATTAATTTTAACCACTAATTACTTATGCCAGATAATGCCATTTTACTACCTAGCATTGTAGTTGAGTAGTAGACTCTGAAAATAGACATCCTGAATTCCAGATCTGATAATATTGCTGTTCGTGACCTGATGCAAGTTGTTTTACTGCTCTCATCTTGTTTCTTTATTTGCAAAATGATGATAAAAATATTTATTTCAGAAGTTTGTGAAGAGTATTAAATGAGATGATGGATATGAGAGACTGAAGATAGTGTCTGCTGACATAGTAACCCCTTGCTAAGGTTTGGATAAGTGAATGAGTAACTGTAGTGAAGTGGAAACATAGTACACACTTGTTTGATTTAAGAGAAAAAAAAGAGTAAATGCCACAAAAATGTAATACTCACTATGATATCCCAGTTATCAGCCCAAATGTTTTGTAGTCATTATTTCAGCTAATGCTCCCCAAAATATTTAAATAATCAACATTATAGGATTGTTACATAAATGTACTGCTATGATCAACATTTTATAGGGTTACAAAGATTAGGTGTCCTGTCCAAGGCTCACGGTTGTGAAGTGCTAGAGCTAAGTGAACTCAGTTGTGTCTGACTCTGGAGGGCTCTCATCACCATAATCTTCTCTGCCTCTGAGAGCACAATGGAGTATGTAAATCTTGCTAAGCCACAGAATACTTAATACAAGGAGTTACTGTTGAGCTGGCACCTGAAGGATGAGTAGAAGTTATCCAGATGAAAAAGAGGAAGTTGGCATGGAGGAAGGCCGGGAGACACAGAGGAATGCACTTACTCAGAAATGGACAGAAGACTTGTGTCAGGGAGTGGCCCATGTGAGTCCACTCTGAAGTCTCATGCTCAAAAACCCAATAAGCATCATGCTTTATCCTAAATACACAAAGAGACCTTGGATTTTTTTTGAGCAAGAAATAACATAAAACAAGATAAGCTTTCTGTTTTGATAGGTAGTCTGATGAAGATATGTATTACGGGATGAGCAGGGGCAGGATTTCAGCGTTGCGACATGAGAAAGAAGAAGAAAAGTTCATCTTTATAATAGTCCCAGCGAGAGATGATGTGGGTCTGAATTTAGGAAGTGGGAATAGGACTGTGGAGGGAGTGTTGAGAAGATATAGCTAAAAGACACAGCAGTAGTTTATAGTTAATATGATATGAGAAATCAAGTTAGGTGAAAAAGATAAGACTCCCAGGTTCCAAGCTCAAAGAATTGGATAAAATACAGTTCTCTGAAGCAAGAAAGGGAAATAAGGATGAGGAGTAAGTTCAGAGTGGATAATAAAGTTCTTTGAGTTGTTTTTAGGATAGCAAAGTTAATATTGCCTACACATACTGGAATTGCACTTACAGAGACCCAGGGAAGAGAAGTCTGGGCTGGCATGGTGATTTTCAGGCTGTCAGCCCTAGGCAGTAGGCCAAGGCAAGGTGGCAAATGGGAGTCTTCATGACAACATCTTCAGAAAGAGAGCCTTCCAAGGTCAGCAACTAGAAGAACCCAGAAGAGATGCCCTGTGGGTCATAAAGACAGGAGATAACCAAGACAGAGTAGCTTTATGGAAGCCAGGAGAAATTCATTAGGCTTACAGAATTCAAAGCCACAGAGGTCAAATAGGGATTTCTTAATATCTTAGTCATCAGGAGGGAGCCACTGGTGAATTAGTAATGGCTTTAGTGGAATGTAAGGATAAATGCCAAATTGTAGCAGCAGCCACTAGAAGGAAGCAATGGAAGCTTGAGTAAAGAATATGTTTTCAAGAAGTTTGGCACTCTGGGGAAGGGTTGTTTTGTGACTGGAGCCAGCAGAGAGCAAGGATCAAGGAAGAACTGTTCTTTTTTCCCCTATTAGGTCTAATGTTTCTAATAATTCTAAGTTTTAAGGATCAAAGAATATCCTAACTTTTCAGACCTTTGAAAAACACCTTACAGGCATTTCTTTCAAGTTTTCACTTCATTTGTTAGTGACAAATTAAATTTGTTTTTACTTGAAATTTCTATGAGACTTTTCCTATGCTTACTGTATGTCTAGCTACTATGAAAACCTCACTAAAACTATCTTTCCCAAGGAGTAGCAAACTCAGAATGCCTTTTCTATCAATGTCCATTTAAAATATTTTATAAATCTGTTCATATTGTTTATTTCTGCTATATGATCAGACTTAAGAAAACCTCTCATGTGACCATTTCCATGAATAAACAGACTAAGAGAGCAAAAAAGAGAACAAAATGACTCCTCTCAAAATTTGGAATGTCTAGGACACTGAAAGGAGGGACCCTTAAAATATGACTGAAACACCCTGATCAAGTAATATGAGGTGAGATGCTGGAGAATCAGATGGGTTTTCTAAGTTTCCCAAGTTTCAGGAAGGAGAGGCCTAGCATCCTGAGAAGGAACAAGAATGAGTCTTTTGTGTGTAGCACATTTGCCTGTCAGTGGGATGCTGAGTACCTGTAAAGAACCCTTGGGTCCCTGCTTCCCTTACTTCTTAGAGGAAACAATGGACTGGACTGTGAAGCCATCCTCAATGAAATGACACAGCCCCCTGTAGTGAAGCCTTCAGTAGGTAAAACCAAAAGGCCATTCCCCTTCTTCATGGCATGCCAGCTGATGCTTATTTTAACCACAGCTTTGCCTGTCTCCAGTTCACTCTTTTGGCATTATCTGTTTCAGAGTGCACAAATGTGATTCAAGTTCCTCCGCAACTGAAGGAAAGCAAAGACTTAGAGAAAGATGTTGAAAAGTCCGCCTTTAGGACTTCTTCCTTTAAATTAATACCATGTGAAAAAAAATATTAAAATAATAAAAATTGCAAGCACTTTTTAGCCTTCATTGTGTGCCAGGTATAATTTTACCAAGGACTATACCAGAAATGCAGAGAAAGTAAAGGAAGAGAGAGAACTACATCTCCAGGAGTGCCTGGCATTGCACATCCCTTGGCCCCTGGTTACTATAAAAATCCAATGAGGAAGATATCGTCATCACATTTTGTGTGAGCAATAAAGGAGGCTGAGAAAAGTTCACTAACTCACACAGGGTCACAGAACTGGCACATTAGCAGAGTGAGTGGCAAGAGAGGACCTGGGTCTAAGGTCTGGTCCCCACATTGCTCCAGGATGCTTTCATGAAGCCAGAGAGTTGAGCTAGCAAAACCGCTTTGTCTCTCACTCAATAAAAAGCACATCCTGCTTTCTCTGACTTAACTAGCATTTTAAAAATATTTCTTCCTCCCTCAAAAAAATTTATGTGTTTGCTTCTTTTGACCTCTAATAACATACATGACTTTGTAAGCTACAATGATGAAGTAAAAAATCAGTGTGTGTCAAGGTAAAAACTAAGCATCCCTATTGTTAAATGATGAATTTCTCCAGCTGGGGATATTTACCACCTGTATTAGCGAATTTAGTAGGTTTCCTCTCCTCTTGTCAGGCTAAATTCTGTTGATTGTCAGTGGCATTTTAACTGGCTATGAAGTACTTGGACACCTAGAGGGCAAAAACAAAAAAATACCTATGCAAAGAGACCCCCATATTCAGATGTCTATTTTAAATACCCTCTGATGTTTCCCCCCTTAAAAGTTCTAATGTGCAGCCAGGGTTGGAAAACACTGAGCCTGAAAATCTACCTGATAGTTCCACTGAACTCTAAGCTAAATAGTGTGTTTACAAGACATCCATGCATACTCACTTAAGTCCCCTCTACCAGCCAGATGATGGAAAATAGCACAGTGGAAGATCAGCAGCACTTATTGATAAAATCATAGGCTGCAGGATGTTTTTGATACTTCTGATTTAATGTCTTAAAATTTAAGTTGTTGGAACGTTTGAGAAAAATTAACAATATCATTTTCCTTCTACCCTCCTCAAACCAAAGAATGATGCTTTAAAACCTGAGACTGGCTACACAATTTTTACCCTCTTCCTCCTCCTCCTCCACTTCCTCCTCCTACTTCTTTTTTTCAGTGCTGAGGATGGAACCTGTGACACTGTGCATGTTAGGCAAGTTCTCTACCACTGAGCTACATACCAAGTGCTTGGCTACATAATTTTATTTGTTTGTTAAGCAACTAAAATGTCCTGGATTTTCCTGGACTATACATACCAATTTTAAATATTCTCTTATTTTCCCATAATTATATTGATTCACTTGTTATCAAATATTTGGTGAAACTTAGCATATTCTGCATATTGATTTCTATTTGCATTAAAATTACATTCATGAGCAGAAATGAACCAATTAATAATCCAGAAACAATCAGTGTTAGAAAGAAAAAGCAGGGCTGGGGATTTAGGTCAGTGGTTCCAGCTCCTGCCACACAAGCGCAAGGTCCTGATTTCTATCCCCAGTCCCAAAAAAAAGAAAAGAAAGAAAGAAAGAAAAAAGAAAGAAAGAAAGAAAGAAAGAAAGAAAGAAAGAAAGAAAGAAAGAAAGAAAGAGCAGGAATGTAATAGTTGACTAGTGGATGGTCAATTGAGATTTAGTGATTAGGGAAGGCTTCTTTGAGGAAGTAGCATTTGCACTAAGAAACAAATGACAAGAAGGAGCTAATGTTTCCAGGGCAGGAATGGGCATCATGTGTCTGATGCCGCTGTAGCTAGAGTATCAAGAAGGAAAACAAGAATCAGAGAAAGTGTATGTACAAATACTTACACAGCCAACCACATAGTCAATGTTTTCAATTCTAACTGCACATTCTGGAGCACTTAAAAGACACCAAATCTTCTTCCACTGCACACTATCAGTTCAGAGTATCTGGAGTTTCAGCATTAGTTTTCTCCAGGTGTTACTAATGTGCAGAATAGATTGAGGTTCACATGAAGGCCAAGGCAAAGGGGTAAGGAAACATAGTTGTACTCTACATATAATATAATGAGAAATAACTAAATGAATGGCATTAAGCAGGAAAGTGACCACATAGTGCTCCAGGGAAAATGGATTGCGTTGGATCTGCAAAATCAAAAGCAAGTCCTATTCTGAAATAAATAGAGAGAAGGGGTCAGATTAAGCATGTTAAACAGGAGCATATGGCATACTGTCAACCACACTTACTGTATTGGAGGTGAGATGACTCCTAAGTTTGAAGTTGAAAACAGTGGGGATGGTAATTTTTTAACAAGATAAGGATCAAATAAAGAGTAGAGTGAGTAAAATGTGAATATATAGGCCCTAAGAATTTGCCCTTCAACTTGTCTATTGGTCACCTAAGTGGCAGAATCAAGTAGGCAGTTGATCAGCACAAGAGTGAAGTTAGATACAAATTTAGAAGACTCTATTATGTAGAAACCATTCAAAGTCATCAAGACTGCTTAAGAGTATCTAAAGAGAAAAAAGCCAAATAGGGAAGTATTTTTAAAAAGGCCAGCTGTTTCAACTGCTGCTGAAGGTCTAATAGAGATAGAATCCCTGGAAAAAACTTTTCTCCAGTTTGGGGTTTGGAAAATATCGTCACCAAATGGAATGTAATTAATGACAATAAAATTCTTGCCATGAGTTAATGGATGCAATTGCCAAAATAGACCTAGACTGAAAGTATATAGGTAAAGATGTTAAAAGTGTGTGTGTGTGAGCACACACAAGTGTGCAAGATCAATACAAGGTCACTAAGTGATAAGATTTAGAGTTTTAATACCAACAAAGAAAAAATCATGTGGATCACTTTTCTTTCTAAAGTAGAATAAGTAGATGTATTACAAAGTAGACAAATACTCAATAAAGTTTACATATTTCCTACTTCTCTTTTCCTCTAAAAATTCTGTGTTCTTAATAAAGAACACAGGAGAGTTGATGTGTAAGAAATAATAGTTATGGCCTAGGCGAGAAATTGCCTAGTCTGGAACTAGGAGAACAGCTCCATGAAAGGCCCTTTAAATAAATGATCTGAATGTTTTCTGCTATGAGTGAGATTTCTATTGAAGTGATACGAATGGAATACTAACATATTTTCAAAGCAACTTTAATTTGTTAAAGGAAATTATGTTGCATGAACTAATCCAGGTGCCACACAAAAGGCTTAGCAGAAATCAGATTACAGTTACTTTTCATTTAGTTATTTATTCATCAGACAGCTTCATTTCCAAAGTTAAAAGCAAACAAACAAAAAAACCCTTGAACTAGAATTTTGCCCTCAAATATCCTAGGGTTAACTGTGAAAAAATTAAGTAATAAAATTGCAGAAAATGACTCTAAACACATATCAAACAAAGCCAAAGATGCTTGTGCAGTAATTACTCCTATTCACATTTTAAAAACAATGTATTTCTATTGTTTTCTATTTAGTAAACAAGCAAGAATCTCTCTCAGAGCAGTATATAAATATGTCTCAAAAACCAAACTACCTTGTATAATTTTCAAGAATATGAAAGTCTTTCATTCTTAATGACTGAGATATGAATAAAGCTGAGAAGTTATTGTTCAACTTGCACTGTAGTGTGTAACACTCAGGAAAAATAAATGTACTCAAAAAATATACCTCCCTCCTTGGAGAATAAAGGATTCATAGCAGTCATCCTTTTAAGGCTCCATCTGGCATGTCTTACATTAAGCAGCCACATTTATGATCCATGATATTTTATGTCACCAGGAAATATTTACTGAAGGAAATATTTGCTCAGGTTTGTTTGTCATGGGGTGGCCACCTGTTTGGAGCTGTTGCTATGCTCAGAGTTTGAATTATCATAGGTTCAAGTGATTTTTACAACAGAAATTTGTTGGAATTTCTCCTGTGTGCCTGGGTTTTCATCAGAAATACAGAAGGGCAAAATGAAAGTAATGGTCCTATTATAAAAGGATATAGAGAAAAATATCTCTGCTTCATTTTTATGGAGCCAAACAGCTGGCGAATGTTAATTGTACAGCCAGTAGTTAGGTAACTTTCCAAAGAGGAAAAAAACAGATTTATTTTGTCAGTATTCCTCTGACTTTAAGGCATTTTCAGAAAACTGAGTCATGTCAAATTTAAAAGTAATTGTGGTGTTTAATTTCTTGCTGGTGTGATGGGAGAATTTATAAATATGCAAGTCAATTATTGAGATAATAAGATTAAGATTAATATACCGATTCAATCTAATCAGACTTACTCTAGTACTGAAAATTATAAGATCAAAAGACCTAAAAATATTCCCCTGGAAATGAGACTAGGGAAATAGGTTTTGATTCATGGTACAGAATAAATAAGCCAAACAAAAATTTTCAGTCATATACAGTAATGGCTAAAGTAATTACATGGATTCATTACCAGAATGGATAACAACTAAATACTAAAATATATGCTTCTTAGGGCATGTGACTTATGTGGAGAATTCCAGTTGTACTTTTCAGTGTCAAAAAATTTAGTCTCTGACAATTTATGTGCAGAGAGCTTGCTAGATACTCTTGGAAATGTATTTCCATGACTCCAGTAGTCAATTAGGATCAAGTATAGCACATAAAAGTGCTTTGTAAGCTACAAATAGTTCTGCTTATTTGAGCAGCATATCCCCTCTAGGTTAATAATGATAGTATGATATGATATTTGATATGTGATGTAAGCAAGAACCTCAAATCCTAAGATATTCCGTTTCCTGATTTAGCTGATGCTGGAGATAACATTTATAATCTCTAAAGGAGAGTCCTTATTTTCCTGAATGTGCAGAGATAACTGTTAAAAGTATCTTTGAAGATTTTTCAAGATTCTATCAATGAAATCCTCACAAAAATATCAAAAAGAGGAGCTATATAAGTAGAATGGATCTTCCCATTTTGTCATATCAGAAACCTGAAGTTCTGGATTTCATGGCTAACTAATAAATATGTCTCTGCCAACAAGTCACCCCTAAAGCCCAAAAAGTAGTAAAAACAGAATCTCAATTACCATGGAGGTGGCCATGGCAGAACACCTCCAGTCCCTGTGCTCAGAGCAGGCCTCTGCAGGACCCTCAGTTGGAGTGGACAGCCCTTCCCACAGTAGAGAACGCAAGATTTAGCTTGCACTGTCTGTCAGTCTGGTCAGTTTATCCTTCTACTTATATTTTTATATTACCAAGAAAATGTGCTACAAATGAGAGTAGCTTAATAAAGTGAAAAGAAGTTTTTGAGATTCACCATCTAGCACCTACCAGGCTTAGAGCATTTTCTCATCCATCTGGGATAACCATGCTGACAGAGCTCAGCTCTGCAAAACCAGTTATCCACATCACCCACGGTACCATGGACTGAGCTAGGTTACAGTGATGACAACTGCTGTGAACACATGCCAATATGTAAGGGGTTGTTTTTAATGCCAGTGTAGCATATATTATGGATGTTTTTTTTAGAGAGTGAGGAAGAGAGTATGGGAACATAGCTAAAGAGAACTCTCACTGCAGTCCATTTTTAAATATGTTATAGGGCCAGGAATGTAGCTCAGTGGTGCTGCACCTGCCTGGTAAGTGCAAGGTCCTGAGTTCGATTCCTAGGACTGAAAATAAATAAATAAATAAATGTGTTATGATGGTCAAAACTTTCAAAAGTTTGCATCTGTGTCTAACCATGTCTTAGATCCCGTTTCCTACCCTACCTGCCCTTACAACATCATTTCCTAGTCCTTTCTTTTTCTTTCTCTCTTCCATTTTCAATGTGCATAATGTTGAACCTATTCCTTCAAAATATTTTCATCAGGATATTTTATGGTAAATAAAGGCTGAAAAACACCTAGCAATTCAGCATTTGCCTTTTTTACTTGAGAAGCAATTTATATCTTTTGCATATTACAAGTTTTAAGAAAATAGTCCCAGGCTTGAAACACTGCAGCCTCTCTAGATTAGTGATACCCATGGAAACTTTCTTAGCTCAGTCTTAAGACCAGTCTGAAAAGACAGAATTTTCCCCAAATTTCTGTGTCTCAATGATTTGGAAATCCAAAACCAACATGTTAATTCTTCAATGACCCAAGCAGAATGCCAGACACATCCACTGGGTCTTAAGCTCTTTTTGAGGCAGATCTTGTGCTCATTTTTTGTATCATCGTTACCATAACACTGAGTCTTACAAAGAAAATTCTCCAATAAGTGCTTGAGAAAGTGAACTTTTCTTTACTCTGCCTTTCTATTCCTGGAAACCCACAAATAACTAATTCTAAAGCCCAGCTTCCCCAACTGAGGAATCCTGGTAGTAAGTTATGCTCATAAATTGTGATTGCTTTTTGGTAGGAGAAAGAAGGTGAATTCTCCCTCTTTTCACTCCTACCTTCCCCTTCCTTTCCCCCAACACAAACACATCATCATTACATTTCTATTCCCTCAGTTCCTGCAACACCCAGTGTATTATGACTTCCCAACAGACAATAGATGATCTGCTACACGGTACAAGTTGGAGGTTTCTGGTGGCTAAATATGAAGGGCAAGATTCCTATGAGGACTAATTTTTATAGGTAAGAAGCATAGGATGAGCAAGTCCCCAGATGACTATCTGCTGGGTCAGGAAAATGAGAAATAAGCAAAGAGAATTTCTCACTTTCTTCTTCTTGCATCCCTTTGACTATAGAGCTTCTCCAGGACCATCTTTGCCAAAGCAGCACCATCGTTTCTGGGGACTTTATCAGTGTGAAGTGGCTCCATGGGACTCAAAACAGGCATTAGCTCCACATTCAGACACTCAAAGTTTACCCCCATGTGAAGACCCCAGGGTGTGGTCCATTACTGTCTTCTGAACTCTGAGCCCTTAGTTACATCATCACACTTGTTTTGTACAATTCAGAAAGCCAGATGAAAAGTACTTACTTTCTTTAGTTTCGGTCCGGTGCTCTTATCTTGAGCAAATCAACTTCAGCTTCCTGAACCATAAAATTAAAATAATACTTTCCTTTTTACCTGTTGTCTAAAAAACAAATCAGCATGTACTAAGGACTCACCTTTTTTTAACTGACCCTGTTGTTATTCATACATTTTAATAAAAAGAATTTACTGGCAACACTGATGAAATAAATTTCCTTGGGATCTTTCTAAATTTCTGGAAACTGTAAAACCACATTGTGGCTTGCAAGAAAGGAATCAGACCAGAGAATGACATCCATGGCTACAAGGTTAGATCTGTCAAGTATCTAAAATGATAGTGACATTTATACCCTGATTTTGCAATCAGGAAATAAAGAAGTCACTTAAGAAACAGCAACTTTGTGTTCAGTACTCACGGACTAAGCAGTCTGCTGAGTGCTGAAGCAGGAAGGTCTCTAAAGACATGGACGTACAAAACATCATTGAATGAGAAATTCATTGCTGTGGAGGGGACCAAGATTAATCTGAGTCAGAAGGGCCTCTTGGAAAAGGCTGCATTCAATACAAGCTTTGATGACTCATAAAATCTCAGTAAGTGAAGCTATAAATATTACATGGTCAACACAGAAAATTGTATATGTCAGGTGCTTCCCAAGAAGGCTGTAGTCTGCTGGGTACCAAAGAAGAATAAAGGGAATTGGTCTAGCTGGTGGAGGTCAGAGCACAGTGGACTTGGAATCCAAGTTGGTGAATTTGGATTTTATCTGTAGACCCAAACTGTGAAGGGTTTTGAAGATAGAAATGAAATAATCAGAGCTCTCTGAGTTGAAGTATAAGAGCAACCGTTTATTAAAGTGCCCATAGAATACTTTGAAGAGTGTTGAAAGGGTAGCATGTGTATAAACCCAGGCACACTCACAGTTATGTGAGAATACATTTTATTTTGCTTTTTGAAATGTCTTCATAGGCTTAAAAGGATAAGAAGAAAAAAAAACTTGGAAACTTGCCACTGGAATAGTCCTTCAAGAAAGCAGTCCATTTTATTCCGTGGAAAATACAATATGCTTTATTTCTGTAATTTATTCTACTATAAGTCATGAATGCTTCCAAAATTCAGCCTCTAACTATGGAACACTACGTCTCTAGGGCAACAATTTGTTATTGTTATTGTTTGAATTTTGTGTAATAAAAATATTCCTGAGGTAGATTGCTCTTCAAAAAAAAAGTTTCTGTACATTATAAGAATCCCCAGTGAGACCAGCAGCTTCCTGGAGTTTTTGCCCCTTGATCCCTGAGACTCTATGAGAAATATAAATATTGCCTTAGACCACTATCCAAGGTCCAATTCCTAATTTGTCTGTTGGGATTCAGTCTGTTGCCAATGACTATTTTTATAAACTTATACTATTTTTATAAACTTTTTTGATCCCTAAACCTGTCAAGGGCAAGGAGACAGTTGCCTGTACTGTAGTTGTGTTTCTTATAACAGATAGAATTTCAGATTTGCTTCCCAAGTGACACTGTAGAGTGATGTTTCTCTTATAATACCTAAAAATAAAGACTGCTCCTCAGGTGCTGAAGTTTGCCATCCAGTAAGAAGAATCCCATCGGAGTAAATACCTTCAGGTTCAGAGTCTTCCAGGAGAGTTAAACTTTTATTCCAACTTACGTTGTTTTCAGTAGCTCTTTTTAAACCTGTTTCTCATTCCATTAACTCTGCTTCTTATATGAGATGGTTCATAGGTGGCTCAGAATATGAAGGGAAAGAGCATGATCTGAAGTCTGTGTTTCTCTGGTTCCTCTTAAGGAAACCAATGCAAACCAAATCTGTGTTAGACCTCAAGGGGGTAGGACCAATACCAAATCCTGCAAGTCTTTTGACTCACAAAGATACCACTGTGTGGTTGAAATAGTATTATATAGCATATTGGATAATCAATCATTATGACCCCTTTCTAAATACTTGTCTCAAAAAACATGATATCTTTATTGATAGCAGTGTCCCTTTTGTTTATATTTTGTAAAAAGAATTGAACATATTCACCAATCTCCCCTGAACTCTTTTGGTGATTACTCTGGGGAAAATGGGTATCATACTGACTAAAGCAAACTTTAATCCTTTAAACATCAGATAGTATGTTGTAATTTGCTAGCGCATTCTGTTGTCTTTATATTTTCCAGTGTCCCTAGTTGTTTCTTCTGTGGAGCAATGATTGATTATGAAACATATTTATCAGGCAAGAATTGAGACACTGGATGTAGAAAAGTGAATTATGTAGCCCCTGCCCTCAAGTCTAGTGAGAGACAAGGATTGAATAAACCGTTCACTATAATATAGTATCCTGAGGGCTGTGGTAGAGGTGGGATCAGGTGCAAAAAAAAACCATCAAGGAGAGAGTTCTTTATCTGAGTATATCAGGTAAAATATGTAAGAAGCAGTTGTTTGTAGAGACTTGGAGTAGATGTTTCCCAGATGGACTGAATGAGGGTTCTCGGGCAGAGTAAAAAAAGCAGCAATATGTCCTCATTTTCCATTTTACACATTTGCTAAAACAAATGCATAAACATTTCAGCCACTTCCCCCAGCCTCCAAGGAGGGAAAAATTTAACATTGAAAAGAAAAATTAAGTAACTGATTTCCTTATTAAATCTCTGTAAAAGATGAGTTTATTATTAGTCCTGTTAGTCTGCCCAGATCTCAATTTGGATAATTACATTCCTCCTACCTAATTTATCCCTGTAGTTTGAATTGGTTTCAGAATTTGACTTTACTTCTTTTCAATTGTTATGTAGTGTTGTTATTTGGTATTAAACAGCTGTTATGTTCTTTCACAGAGCTGCATATTTTTCAGCAACTGATGCAGTGATTTCAGCTCTATAGGGCAAATACAATCAGTTACAGGGGCTTTGGCACGACAAATAATCCTTAAATGCATAGATGTGCAGTGTTAATTATTGATAGCAATGGTTATCAACAATATATCATTGCATTTAGAATAGTACAAAGTACTGTCTTTGGTCTGCTAATTCATATATACAGAAAAACCTTCGTTTCTTGAGTCTGTATTGGTACAAACTCATAAGTCTTGATGTTCTTTCTTCTACTTTGGTGAGATCATATTGATCTTAATTAAATATATGCTGCAATGTACTAAGAACAGATGTTCATTTTGTTTTTTCATCAACTTAGAGGAAGTTTGGTAGGTCATTTATGTGTTTGGCAATGTGCTATGTAGCCATTCCCCTTTTATCACTCATTTGTTTATACCTTACTGGGGATGACAAAGATTGAAAGTTTGCAACTAAAAGCTGCTCTAAAGTCCAACTTCAGTGCATTTATGAATTCATTACTACTTTTAGCCAGCCACATTATTGCTGCTGCTGTTATTAAGGGGCATGTTTGACACCCTAATGAGACCATCTTTCTCTCCCAACCATTACCATTTTTCCTTTTTGTTAGCGTTCAGTCCCAGGCTAAGTAAAAATGACCTAGCTAATAGAAATTTTTTTCCATCTTTCCACATCAAAAAAAGTTTTTCTTTGCTATCTGGATGGATGCTGCAGAAAAACTGTAATACCTTTATCTGAAAACTGATGCTTAGTAAAAGATTCATGTCTATCTAAATGTCCTTAAATTTTATTATTCCAGTCTTTGAAAAGGCATCAGACCTAGAAAAATGTGATCAACATCACGAGGTACATGCTTACTGGTGAAAACTGTAGTTTTGTGTCCAAGGTCTCAACCTTTTAAGAAAAAAAGCAAAAACCTTTTCATATACTTGGGGAGGATGTATATCAAGCAAGTACAGAACAGCTATAACAGTATCCCCATTAAAGAGGTCACAGACATTACTGGCCTAGTCTGGCGCTACCAAAAGATGGCTAACTCCCTGCTCTCTGGGCCTCTTGGACATAGCAGTCTGCCCGCCACACCGTTCTCTGTATTGCCTGCTGCTCTCACCCCAGACCTGCTTCACATGCCCATGTCTTGTTTTGTGGCCACAGCATCTCACCAACATTTTTCCCAAATTTTCCTAATGCCTGAAAAAATCCCAAAAGCCATGGCAATCACTCTAGGTAATTAGGAACTATGCTTCCACCAATATTGCATTTATAAAGCAAGCATAATAGCTGTTTCACATACCTATGAAAATTGAAAGGTATAGAAAGGGTCAGAAAACTTTGGGCACATAGTAAAGATCAATTGCCTCCCTTCACTGTATTCTAATCTTGTGAGTTCACAGGTCTGAAAAAGGGGAACAAATGCTAAGTGCTGCAGAAAGTGTCATAAGAATTGAGTATCCCAAGGATCACTTTGTTCTGAGGACAGGTGGATCCATTTCTGAGAGAAATGTAAATGGGAGCGGGGTACTGAATGATGATGGTAACGTCCGACAAAGGAAGAGACAAGGTGCAAGCACAATGAGGAATCACAAATTATGCTCCCCCACCCTGTCCGCTGCTGAGATAATGAAGCTGAAGGAGCAGAGCAAGCAGGAATGAGGAGCTGAGCAGGCCTGAGTTTGAGCCTTCCCGCCAGATAGAGACGGATGTAGGTGCAAGCAGGAAGGCATTTTGCAAAGGTCGCTAAGAGTGGCAAGTTCCAGAAAAACCAGTGGGTGGTTGTAGCCACTGTGAAGACAGGTAAATGGACATGGTGAGGAGGGGCCTAGAAAGGAGGTGGAGTCTTGTGAGGATTTTTGGGCCATGTAGGAATTGCCCTTAACCCTGTGGCAATGGGAGCCAATGAGGTACTTAAATAGAAAGATGATAGGATCAAATATATGGACATAGACATGGAAGGAAGGAAGGAAGAAAGGAAGGAAGGAAGGAAGGAAGGAAGGAAGGAAGGAAGGAAGGAAGGAAGGAAGGAAGGAAGGAAGGAAGAAGGACTTTTTAATAGTTCATTGAGGGCAGCAGCTAACAAAAGCAAGTATAGCTGCCTTCCTGTTCTTGGAGGGGACTGTTGCCTTCCTTTTTTTAAAAGACCTACATGTTACTGTAATATTGTTCTCGTTGCTCATTGCTGTGATGGACAATAGGGACTCAAAAATCTAGTCTGGTTTTGCATTGTAAAGTATCACCAGAATATACAAAATGTTAACGGTCATTGGAAAGTAAGACCAACTGGGAAAGATTGAACACTTAGAAACAGCAAAAACAAAAATTAAATTAAATTAAATTAAAAGTTTCTGCTGATAAAGATTAGTGCTGGTACTTATACTCTCATAAAAGGTTTTCCAAATCAAAAGTTTTAATCAATATTTCCTTCCTTTTATATTTCCTTGCTCTCCACATCACCCCTTCCCCAAAGGTTAAGCCAAATTAACTGCTAATTAAAAAATAACATTTGAAAATGACTTGTGGGGCTTTGCTATGTAATTAATGAAATGAAAGAAATGGCAATTAGTTCTGAAAACTCATTCACTCATTGAACAAACATTCTTTGAATACCTGTTATCAGTTTTTGTCAGCTACTGCACTACTGGGAACACTGAGATGGGAAACACTGTTCCTCCTTCTTCAATTTAGGGCAGAGGCATGCAAGAGTACTGAAAAGGAAATGCTGGACCCCAATAAGCACGGCAGAATTAGGTAATTTTGTTCCCTAGAGTAAATGCATTAGTTTAAAGATAAGAAATTGCAGTGGTTCTGCTGCTGGGAACTGGGGCCACATTACCTGAGTTTGAATCTCAGCTCCATACTTACAATTCAGTTTCCTGTGCAGTAAGATGGCCTCTTTATCTCATCAGAATATTATATCACACAGGTTAATATAGATGAGCTCAGAACAGTGCCTTGCATGTTGTGGCTGCTCAGTGAGTGTTAGCCATCATCATTATTATGAGAATCAGTAGTCAATCAATTAAAAATAGCAAAGTGGAAAAATAAACTTAAGATGAAATATCAAAGGATAGATGTCTTTCTCAAATCTGCCCTTCATCTACAGAAATAAATTTTTGCTCTTTGGCCATAGTTCTAATCAGAAAGCCATCCTCTCTGAAATCAGACAGCCATCAGAAAGAGGTTGCTCCAGAATTCTGCTTTGCCTCCTCCTGAGCAACTGTGCCATGTGAAGTGTAGATCTCTTAAGAGAATTAGAAGATAGAATTTATGAATATTATCTTAGACTACAAATCTGTCTCCCTACATACAGCTATGTTCTCAAGTGTTATTTCTGCTGCAAATAAATATCGTTAGGAAACAGTGATGCATTGAGTTAACCCAGTTGATTGACCCAGTGGTGTTTTAAATTAGCCCTTTTTATAAACCCTCATTAACCAGATTAATTCATCTTCTTCTCATTTTCAACTTTGTTCTTTGAATAACATAACCCAGCAAAATCCTAGTAATTGCCTTTCAAGGTATATGACTCTACCAACATCATGACACCCCTTTGAGCTTACTACATACTTCATAAAATCATTCTCTTCTGTCTGTATGTACAAAATTTGCAAAGTTAACCTTTCTGCAAACTACTGTCCTCTATTAGCAATCTAGGGTGTGATAGGAAGGGTCTATGTGGATGAGGTAGATACTTAGCTGTAGTCCTAGCCATGAACTTGAGTAAACCACAATTTCTGTACTTTAATGTCTTCGTCTGCAAAATGGCAGAAACAGACTATGTGAACTCTACTGTTTTGTTTGATTTCATGTTCCTAGTTAATTAAAAGTAATGAATATTTTAATCAAAGACATAAATGAGTGAAATCCATTCAAGTATGTATTCATTGAACACTTAGTAGGTACCTGCACTTGGTACACTGCTGTGGTGGACAAGGATGGGTCCCTACCCTCATGGAGTATATATTCCAATGATGAGATAGACAGTAAACAAAAAGTAGTGAAATAACTTCAGATCGCTATATATTCTTTCAAAGAAATAGCTAACTGATGAAAGAGATATCATGCCCCAAAACTATGGTTCTCTCTCTCTCATATACATAATATACATAATATCATATATATGATATGTATAGGTGGAATATACATGTGTGTGTGTATATATATATATATATATATATCCCTAGTGGATGTAGCTCGTTGTGATGAGGATGATAAAAAGGAAAAAATGTAAATGGAGTCTGGTGCAAAATAAAAAGTAGAGAGGTCCCCTAGAGAGGGTACTGCTCATTGCAAAACTCCCAAGGAAGAAAAAGTTGGAGATTTTTAACATAACTAAGAGACCTAAATATGCACACATTAACATCCAGTGGGAGATTTATGGCTATGTTGGGAAGCTGCAGAGATATGGTTTTACAGCATGCAGACCATGTCGGTTATGTCCTATATTTCTTCTGCTCCCAGAAGAGCTCTTAAGATGAAGTATATGAGCTGTATACTCTGTGCAAGCCAATCTGAGCAAGCTGTTTTCTGGGATCCGAGGTTGTTGTGAGAACTATATGGAAAACTCCTATGTGAGTAAGCCCTTGTAAACTTGCCAACACTGCAGATATAAGTTATTACTGTACTTTCTGTTAATACAGACTTTATTCATGGCTTCCACAAGCTTCATTCCCTTCTACACACTCAGTTTGGTTCTGTGGGCAGTTTTGTTCCTTCCTGCTTTTGTCTTTCTCTGTGTTTATCAGATTAACTTTGATTTAAGAAGGTTAGGTCTAACCTTTCACTATTTTGTGTGTGTCTCTTGATTTTTTTCTTTTGATTTTATGAAAAAATAAAACATTTTCATAACCAAATAAAGGAATAATGATAGTTATTACACTATCCTTATCATTATCTTCAAAGTAGTTATGCAGAACAAGTCATAAACCAAAAAGATCCTTACGAAGAAAACCAATAATGACACAAACTTTCTCTTCAACAGACTAAGATAAACTTTTAGTATAAATGAAAAAATTAGCATATATATTGAAATATTTTTAAAATAACAGAATATGTAATTTGGGGAAGTATTTGAGTGTCTCCCTACTACCTATATTTCACCCACTCATTGTGTGGAGGGAAACTGTTCAGCAGCATGAATTGGAAAACACCATATAGACAGCATCTGGACAGGGGAAAGAAAGCAACTTCTATGTCACACAAATGTGAGACAAGAATAAATCTATGTCATTACCTGGGTCATATGATTCTTCAGGAAATAATATATGAACGAAAGAAACCAGGGTAAAATGAATGTACATGCACAAGAAAACAACTGAACTGCTAGGTTAGTGAAAGGACTTTCAGAGAAATGAAACGGAACGGCAAACTCATTAAAGCTGAAGTTTAAAAACTGAAGGGGATCGAAGGGAGAAAGAAATGAAGGCAAAGGAAAGGTAAGAATAATCAAAGTATGTTATGTGCATGTATGAATATACCAGAATGAGACTCATTTTTCTGTGTAACCAATATCCACTAATAAAAACTGAAATTTTACCAAAATATCTTACTTTTATGATAATTTTTCTCATGCTAACATTCTAACAGTTTCAATACAAGATACACATGAACCAAATATCTTCATGTTGCAGTTTCTTGGTTGACCAAATACAACCTTCTGTGTGATCTAACTGAATCTCATGAAGCAAGAGATTAGTTCTGCCCAGAAACATAATCTACATTTAATATGTTCTCCAATGCCATAGAATAAATTGAATTTCAAAAACTCAGCAATTTCTCACACATCATGGATATATATTTACAATATATGCTTTAATCATAAATGCATCCAAATCTATTTAATAATAATCTCATAATGTTTTTGAAGCTTCATAAGGTACTAAGATAAAAGTTTAAAATATGGCGGAGCTACTGAACAGTCTGTTTCATGACATAACTTCTTAAAACACCTAATATGGTGTTATGGCTAATGTCTAGGTGTTCCTCCAAATCCTCATGCAGTCATAGGTGGGGCTTTTCAGAGGTGGCTGGATCTAGAGTATGTGATTCTGGGATGAAGTGTGTAATGTTGGGATTAAGGGTGTGTGATTACTAAATTAGTTCACTGATTGGTTTGGCATAGTTCTGGGTGTGGATAATGGGAAGGCCCACTCAGGTTGTGATATCTGCCTTGAGAACATGTAGCCTGGATAGAATATAAGGGACAGAAAGAGGGCTGCTGCCATTGCTGCTTCCTGCCTCCCACCTTCCACACTATGAACTGTTTTTTCTCTTCTGTGATGCCTTTCTGCCATGCCCTCCTGCCTTGGAGCCAGCGATTATGGACTGAAACCTCTACAAACTATGAGCCAAAATAAACCTTTCCTCCTTTAACTTTAGGTGTTGAGTATTTTGTCTCAGCCAGGAGAAAAGTAACCATGACATATGGTGCCTGGCATTTAGTGGGCAACTCAATACATGTTTCTAGAATGAAAACTATCAAACAGTCCTTGTAATCTAATCCCTATACTAACCTTCAGTGTGATCTAGAATCCATGATTCATTTATGAGGTGGAAAAAATTTCAAATGATGCTTGCATTTAGAAAATATTACAACACTTTTAGTGTCTTTGAACAAAACTTTGTCCAAAGTTAGAGAATTAGATCATTTAGTTGGAAAATAGATGGTGATCCATGTACTTGACATAATGACCCAATGCACCCCCGAGCCAGAGCTTTACCTAGAGAATTCCTACTTAGCCTCCTAACCTAGCATCATGTCCAAGGGAACCTTCCTGACCCTAAGTCTGCATCAGATCTTTTATAATCTCATAACACCATGTGGCCCTCATAGCACTAACTTTGCAGAGTATTCTACTAAGACCACATACTTTAAGTGTTCACACAATTGTAATTTTGCATATACTTAGTTCATTTCTCTTTGCATCCTAGATTATAAGGTCTTGGAGGACAGAACATAAGAAATGAGGGTTCTCATTCTGGTATGGTGTCTGGGCAAAACTGAGTGTTCAAACATTTGTTGAGTAAATGTTAGATAAAGTGGTTGTGTCCCAAACTTGTATAGCCCATTAAGTTATCTTAGCAATCAAAAAAACAATTTTTATATCTGGTAAGTTAAATTTTTGTTTTTATTGCAATGCCCAGCTCTATGTGATGGTATGGGGATGGTACCCCAGTCTATTTAGAATCTATCATATATTCTTTCTCTTTTCCAAGACAAGTTCCTCTGCCAACATATAGAAATTAGTTATCTTATAAATCTCATTTGCCCAATGACATGTGGCATTTACAAATTAAAATTAAATTCAAATTCAAATGATCAAAAAGGAACTGCTGAGGAACCCAATGCAACAAGCTTTCATAACCCTAGAGAACGGAAGGGAAGTAAGGTTGATTAGTCCAGGGACATTGGTCTTAGGGATAAATTAAGACTAACTTTATTAGATAAATATTTTCTTAAATGAATTCACAGTACTAATATTGCCCTCAACTATACTTGCTATCATTTCTCTGGCAAAGTCTATCAATATGCAAGATTGCCTCTAAGGAACCTCAAAGATCCCAGGACTTACCAGCCCAAAAAGATATCAGTATTTACCACTGCTGGAATCACAACTTCTATCTCAAAATTTAGAAGGAAATGTCAGTTTTGAATTACAAAAGAATACTTGCTTAGGGGATTTTGCAAAGGTATTAACCTTTGCTTCTTATTTTCCTTAAATTCTTTTATTGGTACATTTTAGGTATACAGTACATTTACATTTATCATTGGAAACTTGTACCTTTACATAATGTATCTTGGTTCTTATTTTTTCCCTATTCTCCTGTCCTCCCTTCATCCACTCCACCCTTTCCTATTTACAAAGACTTTGTTTCCATTTTTTTCTTTTCTCATAATTTTTCCTTTCCCTTCTTTCCTTTCCCTTACCCATCCCACTTCCTCTACCCCTTTTCACCTTTTCTTCCTATTTCACATTATTAATTATTCATTTTAATCCTTATTTACACTTTCAGTTTCTCACACCTAATAGAGAAACTATTAGGTATTTACACATGTGTGTCCTATTTATTTCACTTAAGAGTATGGCCTCAATGTGCATCCATTTAGATATAAATGTCTCTAGTTTCTCATTCTTTGTGGCTGAGTAGTATTCCATTTCATTTTAAAAAACCACATTTTCTTTATCCAGTTTCCAGTTGATGGGCACTTGTGCTGTTTCCAAGTTTTAGCTATTAGAAACTGTGCCGCTATAAACATGAGTGCACATATATCACTATGGCATGATTCTTTTAATTCTTTGGGGAAGATACCCAAGAGGAGAACAGCTGGGTCAAATGGGGCCTCTAGTCCTAGTTCTTTGAGCTATCTCCATACTGATTTCCACAGTGGTTGCACCAGTCTGCACTCCCACCAACAATGGAGAAGAGTTCCTTTCTCCCCACAAACCTGCCAACATTTGCTATGGGTTGATTTCTTGATAGCAGCCATTTTTTCTGGGGTAAGGTGGAATCTCAGTGTTGTTTTCATCAGCATCTCTCAAATAATCAGTGATGTTGAGCATTTTGTCATATGTTTATTTGCTGTTTTTACTTCTTTGTCTGAGAAATGTCTGTTCATTTCAGATGCCCATTTTTGAATTGGGTCTTTAAATTTGGAGAGGTCTGATTTTTTTCAGTTCTTTATATATTCTAGATAGTAGTCCTTTGTCTGAGGTACACCTGGTAACAATTTTTTCCCACATTGTAGGTTTTCTCTTAACTCTTGTTGGTGGTTTCTCTTGAAGTGCAGAAGCTTTTCAATAAGATGAGATTCCAGTTGTTGATCCTTTGTGCTAGTTCCCATGCTACTGAGGTTTTGTTCATAAAGTCTTTTCCTATACCAAGGTTTTCAAGACTTGTACCTAATTTATCTTCCAGCAAGTTTAGTGTTTCTGTTTTAATATTTAGATCTTTAATCCACTTTGATCTTAGTTTAGTGTATGGTGATAGATATGGGTTTACTTTTAATCTTTGACAGGTTGAAATCCAGCTTTTCCAACACTATTTATTAATGAGGCTACCTTTTCTCTAGTGAGGATGGTTGGCTCCTTTGTCAAAGATGAGGTAACTAAGTATGTCTGGAGTTGTTTCTGTATCTTTTAGTCTATTCCACTGATCCTCGTCTGTTTCTTTGCCAGTACCATGCTGTTTTTATCACAGTGGCTTTGTAGTATAGTTTCAAGTTGGGGATTGTGATACCCCCTGCCATGTCTCTATTGCCTAGAATTGATTTTGCTATTCTAGGTCTCTTCTTGTTCCAAATAAATTTTTGGATTGTTTTCTTGAGTTCTATGAAATATACTATTGGAATTTCAATTGGGATTGCATTGAATCTGTATAGCAGTTTTGGAAGTATGGCCATTTTCATTGGTCCTTCCTACCTAGGAATAAGGGATGTCTTCCCATTTTCTTATGTCCGCTTCAATGTCTTTTTTCTGAGTGCTGTAGTTTTCAGTGTAGAGGTCTTTTGCTTCCTTCCTTAGATTGATTCCTAAATATTTCATTTTTTGGATGCTATTGTAAAAGGGATTGTTTCCCTAATTTCTCTCACAGTGAGTCTGTTATTTGTGTACAAGAAGGCTATCGTTTTTTGAGTGTTCACCTTGTATCCAGCTACTCTACTGAATCTGTCAATTAAGTCTAGAAATCTTTTGGCGCAGTTTTTTGGGTCTTCTATGTAGAGTATCATGTCATCAGCAAATAATGACAGTTTAACTTCTTTCTTTCCTATCTTTATTCCTTTTATTTCTTTCTCTTTTCTAATTTCTGTGGCTAATGTTTCCAGAACTATGTTGAACAGGAGTGGTGATAGTGGATATCCTTGTCTTGCTCCTGATTTTAGTGTAAAACTTTTCAGTTTTTGACCATTTAGTATGATGTTGGCTGTTGGTTTTTCATAGATAGCCTTGATCAGGTTAAGATAGAGACTTGTATTCAAATTTTCAGTAGGGTTTTTATCATGAATGGGTGTTGGATTTTGTCAAATGCTTTTTCTGCATCTATTGAGATGATCATATGGTTTTTGTCCTTGGCTCTGTTAATATAGTGTATTACATTTATTCATTTACTTATGTTGAACCATCCTTGCATCCCTGGGATAAATCCAACTTGGTCAGGGTGTATGATCTTCTTGATGACACTCTGTATTCTGTTTGACATTATCTTGTTGTGGATTTTTGCATCTATGTTCATTAGGGAGATTGGCATATAGTTCTCTTTTTTGGATGAGACTTTCCCTGGTTTTGGAATCAAAATAATACTTGCTTCCAGGAATGAATTTGGAAGTGTTGCTTTCCTTTCAATTTCATTGAAGTGTTTAAAGAGTAATGGTGATAGTTCTTCTCTAAATGTCTTGAAAAATTCAGCAGTGAAGCCATTAGGACCTGGGCTTTTCTTTGTTGGTAAATTTTTAATTATGTTTTCAATTTCACTAATTGATATTGGAGTGTTTAGAATTTTTATATTCTTTTCATTTCACTTTGGCAATTCATGTGTATCTAGGAATCTGTCCATTTCTTCTGTGTTTTCCATTTTATTAGAGTACAGATTCTTGAAGTAGGTATTGATGATCCTCTGGATTTCTGCTGGATCTGTTGTGATTTCACCTTTTTTGTTCTTAATTGCATGGATTTGAACCTTTTCTTTCCTTTTCTTGTTAAGATTGGCTGAGGGTTTATCAGTTTTTATATTCTTTCAAAAAGCCAACTCTTCATTCTATTTTCCTTTTTTTTCAGTTTTCAGTTTTATCATAGTACCCATTACTCTAACAATTAATACCTTATTCTTTTATGTACTTTTAGGGGACCAAAACACTAAAAATTCATTGGTTTTTTTATCCTTCTTACTTTGACTCCTTCTGGAATGCTTTTTGCTTGTGTAATCAAGCTGTCCCCAGTCTAGAGTCTAGGAGGTGTGGTGGATGCTTCATTTGTATTTGAGATGGGGGAAGGGTGCCTTGGGAAGATGCCATCCAAAAGTCACAACAGCTCATCCAATTGGTCTGAAGGAATGTAGGTAGCACAGAGGGTTCAGGGCCAAGGAGACAGAGAAGAAAAAGCAGGTGAGACAGAGAAGGTTGTAAGGTTAGCGGAAGGATGTCCATGTAATTTATCATTCATTTCATTCTGAGAATGAAGGGTGCTATAAATAATAAGAGACATCATCCTGAACTGCCCTTGACAAACAAGGAGTCCATCTGGTTATTACAATGGGAAAGAAATCAAAAGCACTTCCACAGGCACTGCTGGGGTAGAGACTTTGTCTCACTGTCCTTCTTTGTACAGGTGACCATTATTGACCATCTCTCCTTCAATGGCAAATTCCTTCCCTTGTTTAGAGGAGGAAATACTTTGAATAAGATAGGGTCAAGTTTTATCTTTGCATTGCCAGTGACTTTAATGTGATGCTCATAGATCCCTGCTGGAACCAATTATATGTTTTTTTTATAATAGAGCTATTAGAAGAGAGTAGACTTATGTCCTTTACTCTCAAGAGGTTTTGGGTTTTTGTTGTTGTTGTTGTTCTGTCTTCAGATTTTTTTTTTTTTAGCAGTGGGGATCAAATCATGAAGGCCTTGTGCATGCTAGGCAAGTACTATCCCTGGGATCTCCATGCAGCTGTCCAAGTTTTTTAAAGAGATTCTCCATCCTCTAATAGTTGCTCCAACAGTTTTGTGCATCGGTGAGAAGGAATTCTATAAACAAGCAATGTTATTTCTCAAACTTTTCATGTTTGACAGCTCAGTTTTAGCACTAAGAAGAGAGAATGCGTGAGGTACTCACTTTCAGCCCGACCTAAAGTTCACAAGTCTCTGAGTGAATAGAGAATCAGTCAGAGGGTATGGCTGTGTCATTGTGATAACATAAGTCTTTGCCCAATTTTTTGCCTATCTGTCGCAACTGTTAAGCTAAAACATAAAAGAGAAGCAATGTACATCATCTTCTTATGAGAAGAGACCTGTCCAAACCATATTTATGTTATCTATTATCCTTTCTCAACCATTTCTTTCACAGCTGACATCTTACTTAAAGGAATAAGTTTCAGTTATCTGGAATAAGTCACATATTGCCAGATCCAAAAGGGATCTACTTGTCTTTTCTTTCTAAGCTTCCAGATTTTGAGTCAAAATTTAAAATGGCTTTCCCAAACGGAAGTTATAAAGACTTTTTTTCCCCTTTCTTCTCAAGCTTTCATGGATTCATTTAAAGAAAATACTTAAACTTTGGTCCATTTGGAATTTATTTTGAGATAAAAGGTGGATCCAACTCTTTATCTAGATAGCTCACCCCTTATCTAAAAGGCACTATATTTCTTACAGGAGAACTCTAAGTGATGGCTCTACTTTTTTTTTTAATGTTCCACTGATCTCTCTGTTCATGAACTCTTACCACATTTACTTAATTTTTAAAGTTTTATAATTTTTTTAACATCTCTCTTCTTTCTCAGAATTTCCCTACATATTCTTGCTGAGTGGTTTTTTATATAAACTTTAGAATCATCTAGTTTAGTTCCTCAAGAACTCACTGAGATTTTATTAGGATTATGTAAATTAGTTCTCTTAGGGACAATTGACAGCTTTCTATAGCTGACAGCTTTTTGGCCCCAAAATATGACGTCTTTTCATTTGTTCAGGTCTTACTTGGTGTTCTTCAGAAGTGTCTTAAAGTTGCATTAGTTTCCACATTTCTCATTAACTTTTATATTTGGAGATACCATCCTCAGTGAGGTCTTTTCCCCACTATATTTTTTAACATTTATTTATACACAAGGACTATTAACTTATAACATTCATTGTTGTAACTTACTGAATTCTCTCATTGTGTGCATTTTCTGCTGATTCCCTTGGGTTTTCCAGGTAAACATTCTTATTTAAGGCAGTAATAGATTTACCTCCTCTTTTCTAATTTTTATATTCTGGTTCTTTTTCTGTCTAGTTTGTAAAATAGTAGTGCTGATAGTGAGTAACCTTCTTCATTCTATTTTCCTTTTTTTCAGTATTCAGTTTTATCATAGTACCCATTATGCTAACAATTAATACCTTACTCTTTTGAAGATAGTGACAACTGTGACATTACAAGAATACTGTTTTCTTTACCCAGTAATTTTATTGCCAGTGTGGGGCTGACATGAATACATAGATAGATGGATAGATGGATGGATGAGATATTTTTTATTATTTCAAGGAATATCTATCAATTCTATTAATTCTTACTTTAGGGTTTTTAAAATTTGAAATAGTTGCTGAATTTAGACAACTACTGGGTCAATATATATGATTCTGTGCTTTTCCACGTGTCTGTAAATAGATCATATTAATTGATAGCCTAGTGCCAATCCTCCTTGTATTTCTGGGGTAATCCTTACTGAGTTCTGAAATGTATTACTCTACTATGTGGTTAGATTCTGGTTCTTACTATTTTATAAAGAATTTTTATATTGATACATGTGAGTTCTACAGGGCTATAGTTTTCTGTTTCGTGCAGTACTGTTCCGATTTTTGTCAATGTTGGGTAGAAACCATGTAAGAAATTTGGAAAATTTCCTTGTTCCTCTGTGTCTCAGAGAAGAATACATTTCATAGGAACTAGATCTTTTTAATGATAGGTTAAAATTCCCAAAAGGCTTTATTGACTGTCTACCCTGTCAGACACTGTGCTAGGTCACTGCAGGCACAGAAATGAATAAGAAATGGTCTCTGCCTTGAAGGAACTCCTGGTTTAATTGAGGGGATATGCAAGTCAACAACATGCTAAATAATGGGGCCACAGGTTTCTACGGTAAAACTCTCAGGAAAGGCTATGAGGATCCAAGGAATGATTTCATAAAGGAAACAATGAACTATGCTCAACCAATATTGGTATTTCTCATGAGAAATAAGCAGAAGGCCAGAGAGTGTGGTTTCAGAAGTCCTGTCCCCTAAGCCTGCTTCTAGTTGCTGAAGTTTCTTTAATAGGAGATGAAAGATTTCTTTTTTTACATTACAAACACTTGAAGGCTTAAAATTCAGATGCCCCTGGGAGATGTAAAACTCCCACTTAAGTTTATAGCCTAAAGTAATGATTTAGGGACATCTGCTCCTGAACATAATTTTCATACAGAAAAAGAATAAGATTGTAAGATCCCCAGGTTTATGAAAATGAGACCAATGAAGAAGTCTCAAAAAGGAAATAAAGGACTGTCAAGATAAATTTTTGGGACCGGGGATTTAGCTCAGTGGTTTCACCGCCTGCCTTGCAAGCTCAAGGACCCGAGTTCGATCCCTGGTACCAAAAATAAAACAAAAAACAAAGCAAAAAAAAAAAGATATATTTTGTTAAATTTATTTATTGTATTTATTTGTCTGGATCTACCCAGAATGTAATCAATGAGTTAGTGAGTAAATTAGCTTATCTCTTACAAGAATCCTTCTCTCTCTCTCCTTATAAAATTTTATTGAATAATTATACACATACATAGAAGTAAAAAAACACAAAAAAGAAGTGGATAGCTTAACTAATTTTCACAAATGAAACACATTCATCTAACCATCATCCACCCTTAACCACCCTCCAACGGACACTCTCCTGACTTCTTTCATCATGAATTTGCCTTTTTTTGAGCTTTATGCAAATAAAGCCACACAAGTGAATGCTTTTTTTGTATCTGCTTTCTTTTATTCAATATTATGTTTGTACAATCTTCATGTTGGTACATGTCATTCAGTTCTCTTTGCCGTATAATTTTATATTGTACAAATATACCACCATGTATTCATTCTAATACTAATGAGATTTAGGTAGTTTCTAGTATGGAGCTACTATGAATTCTTGTGCCACTGTTAGCTTTCTTCTCCATGATTTTTCACTGTCCTTCCTGAAGGATATGTACCTAGGAGTGGAACTATATAGGTATATGTTCAGGAACCCCTAAAGGTGTCACTAAACCATTTCGAAAGCAGATGTTGTTATTTACTTCCCTCCAGAAATATATGAGAACTGTTTGCTCTGTGTCTTCATCCATACTTGTTAACTCTCATCCTAATCATTTTAGCTATTCTGTGCAGGCCACAAATTAACATTAGTTTCAGGTTTTTGTTCATTTTGATTAAAGGACTCATTTTCAAAAAACTAAAATTCAGAGGAATAGGAAATTCTTGAGTTGCCAAAAGTATCATCCATTCAGAGTATAAAATCATCCTACTCAGGACAATTTTCATTTAGATTGATAGCAAAATCCTAACATTAACAGGACTGGCTCTTCTAGATTTTTACTTTTTTCCTATTCTAATTTTCCACTTTATTTGGCACACTATAGATCTACTAAATAATATTTTCAAGCGTATGGAATCATAATTGTCCCACATAAATATTGCAAGATAATGAGCTAAAGAATATTATGTAAATTATAGCTAAAACAGTGGGCTAAGCTACAGCAATTACTAGAAAAATTGAAGTGAGTCAGAAGGTCAATAATTGGTAAAAAAGAAACCAAAACAGACAAAGGAAACTTTGAAGTTGGATGATTCTTTGTAAACTGAAAGGTGATGAAGTTCCAAAAATGTGCTTTTTAAATTATACGATATTCCCAACCATAGATCTCCATCATAGATCACAATCTCTTTAACAAACACTCAAAAAGTGATAGTAATACTCAAAGCATATACTGAGGACATCCTCCTTTAAAACTAAGGAAGAAAGGAAATGGAAATGAAAGAAGAAGGGACAGAGAAGCTGAAACATTCCCAAATGGTTTCTGGGAACCTACTTACTCTCATGAGATGAATAATTTGTGAATGTTTTAATTTTGTAGTGCAGACTCCACCTAGACATAGGTTTTAAAGAAGGCTGTTTTATCCCTTCCTATTAATAAATACTTAAAGATAAATTTTTAAATACAATATTATAACATGTACTATCTCCTTTAGTAGCCCTTCTCAGTGTCACAACTGACTTTTTCTCCTTTTATCTAACAAAATATGCACTCAGGCAAAGCAGGGACTTTTGACTATGGTTCTCTGTTATTTTTTATTGTTTAACCTAGCACCTAAACTACTTAATAAATATTTATTGGATAAATGAATAAATAAACAAATGAATCTGGACTGACCCTAGGTTAACATTTTCCTTTGCCTTTCATTGACCAATCCTCAGGTCATTTTTTCTTGAATAAAAGGCAAATGGTTGTGATCTGGTCCCATTATCCCAAATTTTTTATCCAAGAAGAAAATTTAGTGTGGAATGTTCCATACAGTGAGAGAGAGAGAGAATGAGAAGGGCAAGAATATTTTTGGGAAAGTCAAGGAAGTGCAAGAAGAATTCCCTAAAACCCAGCAAACAAACGCCAAAATTGAAACCTTAATATGAAAAGTTTGTAAGAACTAAGGAAGGGTATGGAGAAACAGTGACATAATATGAAAAAAATTAAATATACTTATTTCAAATGAACTGTGAAAAAGGAAGGAAGAGAGAAAACAATGGAAATTAAAGATTTTGTAATGAAGTCACTTAAAATTACACCAGTATACGTAGGACAAATTCGAGAGTGTTTTATAAAGAGGAAAAAACTTGAAATCAGCAATGCTCAAAATCAAGAAAAGAAGCTGGGGTGAGATGGATCCTACTAAAATGAAAATAGATCTCCTTCAACAGGGAATATTGAACAGATTTTTGCAAAATTCAATGAATAGTAATGCTCATCACTGAGAACTTAGTGACAATAAGCTTCTTGAATTGAACTAAATCCCTGGACCCAGGTCCTTCGCAAACTGCACAGCTGCCAGTGTACCAGCTGGGTTTTATTTTAACAACATTTACCATTTCCCTTTCAGTTAATGCAAGGCTGAGGGACCATCTGAACAGATAATGAAATAACTGTGAAAGTTCAGAGCATGCTGAACAAAACAAAATATGTTTTGCTTGCTTTATGCAAACTAAACATATTGTCAAGGTTTTGAAGCAATCAGTCCAAAATATGCACAAAATACAGCCATTTCTCAAGTAGCCTGGCAGCAGATGAATTAAATGGAAATGTTTCTCTGAAACAGTTTAAACAGACCATATAGATGTGCTGAACATTTTGATATTTTCATGGTATGAATTCACGAATAATGTCTTTTCCTTAAGGACTACCCTACAAGTTTACCCTAAAACCACAACTTTTGTCCCCTATTATTGGAGTTCTTCCATTAGGGATCCTAGGAGGATTATTATAAAACCTCTGTTAAAAAAAAATAAATGAAATTCATTGCTTATTCCTTCCCCCATTGTGAAGAAACCAGGTCAATGATGGGCCTCCACTACTGTTTTTTCCACACTGACTCATCCCGGGGCCTCCAGCTGTGGAATTTCCAAAGCCAACTGGTAGAAACAGCTCTTTGATGTCTGACCCAGAGAACATGCAAGTCTTTGTATGTCTGTGGAGGGCTTTTCTACCCTGATGCACAGCTGCAGTGAAAAGATCAATGAATTCTGCAAATATCCAAAGTTAGAGAACTCTGAAACTCAACTTTCACACATCCTGATAGGCTAGGTCCTGAAAAAGGACACAGCCTATAGAAAAATAACCTCCCAAGGTCAAAGAAAAATATTGTCCTTGGAGAAAACTTTAAAGGGTTTTGAATGAATCAAAGAGTTTCTGCTTATGACATCTTCTCAATGGTTTTATATTTCTGAAGGAGGAAATTATGATTCATAAGGCAAAACCTTGTTAAGGCTGTGGCAAGTTGTGCTTTAAAAAGACTTGCCCTCTTATTGCCCTACACTCTCCTTCCCAAGAGATTTTATTCAGAACCTTGCTTGCAGACCTACTGTACCTACCATCCAAAGTGGATTCCTTGGTAACTGCTGTAAATGTGGGCAACTAGAATACCTTCCAATTCTCTCCTCATAGAAAGTGTTCCATTTTCGCAAAATGGCATGTTTTTATACACATTCTCAATTATTTCTAAATTTGAATTTACTTTATAAAGTAAAATAAATAAATAATTTATAATAAACTATGTACTAATAAAATGTTTTCTAAGCTAGGGCACAATCACACACATCTGTAGTCCCAGTTACTTGAGTGGCTGAGGCAGAAGGATCGCAAGTTCAGTGCCAGCCTGAGTAAATTAATGAAACCCTGTCTCAAAATTAAAAACAAAAAAAAATAATAATATTTAAAAGGAGTGAGGATATAGCTCTGTGGTAGAGAGCTTGCTGCATGAGGTCTTGGGTTTAATCCTAAGTATCATCAAAAGAATTTTTCTGTCTGCTATCAAATGGAAAATGTGAGTTGGGGAGAAAGGGTTAGCTAATAATATTGTTACTGTATAATTAAAGAATGTGTCATAGGAAGGATTTAACAGCTGTATATAGGCTTACTCAGAATCAAGGGCCCATAGTTTGATGCCTTTGGATTTCATTCTTAAAATATCTACTCATTTCTAACTCAAAGTAGGAAAGAAAAAAAAAAGCAGTCATTCTATTTGTAGCAAGGAAAATTTATTATCTTCCAAGATCAACAGAGTTCTTTTGAAAAATATCATAGTCTATCACCCTGTTATGTACAAAAATATTATATAACCTATTTGGGAATGTCAAGATTATTTTTCTGATACTCAAACAACTTTCTAAATTTGTATCTAGTATTCCTACTAAAACGCATCCAAATCCAATACTCTGTACCTGAGAAGAAATTTTGACTTGGAATAATTATGTAATAGGCAGCAAACAAAACCAGTGCAATCCTAGTTCCACTATGAACCTGTTCTAAGACCTTGAGAATTTCACTTCTATTTCTGAGGCCTCCACTGGAAAATGCACAGTCATACCTCCTTCACACAGCACTATTTTAAGGACTAAGTAATGTGAACTAACATAGTGCCATTACCAGGTGGGTGTGAAAATCTTTGGGGTAAAAATGAGGTAAGTCTTAAAATCAGTTGATATTGAATTAATATATTTTAGGATGGTATTTTTAAAACTATCTAGATTTACTTTATTAATTATATGCTAATATTCAGGCTCTGTATTTCCCTTCAGCAAGCTAAAATAAAATTCTTCCTCTTCCCTCCCAATTCCTCCTTGGTACACCTACAGGGTACAAGATACATTCCATTCAGTGACTTCCCTCTCATTCTTCACAGCTAATTAATCCCCAAGTCTTTTCAGTCCTTTCATCCACAGCTCCTTTCCTTTCTGCTCCATCTCCAGTTTACAGAGATTTCCCAACCTCATGCTATGGACCATTCTTCTTTGTTCTCAGATTCATTATTTGTAGCATAGTGAGAGAGTAATACCTAGGGTTGAGAAAGGAGACTCATCCTGCCAACAATCAGGCCATGAAGAAAAGTAAATAAGGTCAGAGAGAAAGCCAACACAATACACTAATCATCTGCCAAAGTCATGCCAAAACCACAAAATGTCTGAATTTTCTCTGTGAAATAATAACTTCCCCAACCTTGCCTTGTTCCTCTGCTTCCTGAAAAAAAAAAATTACTGAGATATACAAGTGCTAGATTACCCTCATTTTAGGGCAACAACTTGCCCTAAGCTAATCCCCATTTCTCCTAAACCTACCTCAGCAACAGTTCTAATCCAGAGATGATCCCCACTGCCCTTAGCTCCTCCTCCTCAGAATTATGTATTCAGCCAAACCCAAGACATACAACAGCCCTCTTCTCAAGACACTCCAGGATCTCTTAGATCTGGGCTCCCTGGTATAGGTAACTGACTAATCTTATCTTTGTGGAACTACAGGTATGGTCCTAATTGTTTGTACTGAATGAGATAATAATATCAATAAGACTAACATAATTGTTATAGAAATAATAATATAATTTCCTTAAGGATGCTGAGAGAATGCAATGGGCTCCTATATATGTAGTCCCTCAGCATGTACAAGAGACTGGTTTCAGGACCTCTGAAAATACGAAAGTCACAGCTGTTCAAGTCCCTCATATAAAATAGTCTAGTATTTGCCTATAACCTACACATATCCTCCCATACACTTTAAATCATCTCTAGCTTGTTTATAAAACCTAATCCAACGTAGTGCTATGTAAATTGAGATATCATTTAGGGAATACTGACCAAAAGAAAAGGTCTATATATGTTCAGTATAGATGCCATCACCGTAGGCCTAAAGTACATGGGACATGAAGGAGACTCGAGGTGTACAATGCTCAACAATAAGTGCTGGAGAAGGGCGAGGATCTGTGAGATGGAGGGGAGCTACAGCAGGGTGTAGATTACTTCATGCAGGTGGATTTAGTATAATGCTTGCCATGGAATGGTCAAGTTACGCTGTGGGGAAATTTCTGAAATTTTCCAATATTTTCAGTCTTCCGTTGATTGAATCTATAGATGCAAGAACCTATGGATACAGAAAGCCAACCATAAAGCATTTAGAGTGACAGGTCAAATGTGGTAAGTGTTTTGCAAATACTATCTGCTTTTTTATCATTGTTATTATCACTGTTATTGTCATTATCATTGTTAACACCCTCATTATTGATATATACCACCAGTCTCATCCCTGCCAAGCCACAATCTTGGGGTTATATATTTTCATATCTATTTATTCCCATATTCAAATTTTTCATTGGCCCTTTCTTTGCTATCAAAGTCCAAACTCACTCTAAGACCAAACACCTGCTATATTGATTACAATTACCTAAACCTACTGCCAACATCATGTTAAATAGGGAACAACTGAAAACTTTCCCTCTAAAATCAGGAACAAGACAAAGATATCTGTGGTCACCATTCCTGTTCAACACAGTACTTGAAAAGTTAGCTGGCCGTGGTGGCACACACCCATAATCTCAGCACTTGGGAGATTGAGGCAGGAGGATCACCGCATACTTGAGGCCAGTCTGGGCTACATAGTGAGATCTGTATCAAAAAAAGAAAGAGGAAGAAAAGTAACATTAGCCAGAGCAATGAGGCAAGAAAAAGAAATAAAAGGGATATGTATATGAAGGAAATCAAATTATCATTACTTGCAGATGACATGATCTTCTACTAGAAGACCCCAGAAATCAACCAAAAGCCTCTTAGAATAATCAAATTTAATAATGTAGTGGGATACAAAATCAACAAACAAAAATCAACAGCATTCCTGTACAATAATAATGAACTCACTGAGAAAGAAATTAGGAAAAAATACCATTCACAATAGCACCAAAAAAATTAAATACTTAGGAATTAACCTAATTAAAGAAGTGAAAGACCTCTACAATGAAAACTAAAGCTTTCTTTAAAAAGGAAATCAAGGAGAACACCAGAAAATGAAAAGATATCCCGTTTCTGAATTGGCAGAACCAACATAGTCAAATTGTCCTACTTCCAAAATTGATATACAAATTTAATGCAATCCTAATCAAAATTCCAATAGCATTCTTCACAGAGCTAGAGAAAACAATCCTATAATTTATATGGAATCAAAAGCAACTCATAATAGTTAAAAACAGTCATGGGTTAAAAGAACAAAGCAGGAACCATCACAGTCCTAGACCAGAGGTTATATTACAAAGCTACTGTGATAAAAAATAAAAACAGCATGGTACTGACAAAAAACAGACACAAGGATCAATGGAACAGAACAGAGAATGGAAAAGTAATCCCATCCACATCAGAAGACTGAATCTAAACTCATATCTCTCACCATATACTAAATTAAAATGAGTCAAAGAACTAAATATTAGAAACACCTAACCTGCTCAAAAACCTAAGTCAAAAATAGGTAAAACTCTTGAAGGTATAGGCATAGGCATGGACTTTCTGAACAGAACCCTGGTTGCACAGGAAATAGTTCCAAAACTCAACAAATAAGGATCATATCAAATTAAAAAGCTTCTACACAACAAAAGAAACAACCAATAGAGTGAAAGACAACCTACAGAATGGGGAAAAATTTTGCCGGCCGTCATTTCTCAAAGGACTCATCTAGTATGTGTGTGTATATATATATGTGTGTGTGTGTGTGTGTGTGTGTGTGTGTGTGTGTATGTGTGTGTATGTGTATATATGTGTGTGTATATATATATATATATATATAAAACACTGAAAAATGTTAGACCCTCTCCAAAATAAAAGTCCCAATCAAAACATGAGCAAGGAAAGTGAATAGACACTTCACAGAAGAAGTATAAAGAGCTAATAAATACATGAAGAAATGCTCATCACTGGTCATTACAGAAATGCAAATGAAAACACTCAGATTCCATCTTACCCTACAAAGAATAGCTATCATCAAGAAATCAAATAATAACAAATACTAGAGGGGTTGTGGGGGTGGGGGAGACCCTTCTACACTGTTGATGGGAATGTAAACTAATACAACCACTTTGGAAATCAGGATGGATATTCCTCAAAACACTGAGACCAGATATTTCATTTGTTCTAGCTATTCCCCTTCTAGGTATCTTCCCAATAGAGTTAAAGACATCATAGTATAGCAATACATGCATACCCATGTTTATAGCAGCACAATTCATAACTACTAAACCTTGGAAGTGGTCGTTATGTCCATCAACAGATGAATGGATAAAGAAAATGTGGTATTTACACACAGTGGAGTACTACTCTGCCATGAAGATAAATGTGAGTCATTTGTAGGGAAATGGATGCACCTTTAGACCATAATGTAAGTGAAGTAAATCAGACACACAAGTTTAAATATCACATGATTTCTCTTATAGGAGAAACCCAAAGTATAAATAAAGATAAAATAAAAGATAGGCAATGCAAAGTACAGAGATAGATCTTTCTCAAAGGAAGAAGAAGAGAGATGGAAAGAGGAGGAAGAAGAACAATAGGAGATGGAAAAAGGAATTAAGTTGTGTTATATAGATGTGCCACTCCACACAAGGGATGTAAACATTATATACTACAAACATGTACAAAAAAAAATCAAAAGGGATCAACAGGTGAAGAGGGAGATGAAAAAAGGGAATTAAGATGTGTTCTGTATATGTATCAACATCCCACAAGGAATGTAAGAATTGTGCACTACAAACGCATACCAATAAATAAAGAAATAAAATAAATGAAAAAATACCTTTGTCTTTATAGTCCCCTATGGGATCCCTCCATCTCAGCTGGCCATTTCATTTCTGGCTTCCAGAGCTTCCATCTACCTTGTATATAGTACTTTTACTTAAATAGCCCCTGACCTTTCCAGCTCTTCAAATACTAATCTGTGGGTCAGGAATTTAGCTCAGTGGTTCCACCGCCTGCCTTGCAAGTTCAAGGTCCCAAGTTCGATCCCCAGTACCAAAACAAACAAATAAACAAACAAATACTAATCTGTCAGCTCACTGCAATGTCCTCCTCCTACAGAAAGTTTCTTCATCCACCAGACATCCCTTCTGAGCCACATCAAGCCTCATTGCTTATTTTCCTCATTTAGCATGAAATTATGTGCATGTTACTGTTCTCATAAATACATTTTTATTCCAATTGTAAACCCCTAGCTAATCCTGGGTCTCATACCTCTTTTTATCACACGTAATTTTTTTTATAAATTCATGGTGTCTTCTAAATGAATAATTTCACAAACCAATCTTTTCATTTACCTAAATAGTGTATTTATTCCAGGAACCCTTTCCAGTTCATTCGTACAGTGGGTTTTTCTAAACATATGTGACTTTCAGGATGGCCTTCTGAAACATGTTAAAGTGAGATTTTAATATATCTGGATATACCTGTGTATGTCTGACCTGTGGATTTTATTTTCCTCTCTAATAGTTCTCCTTTCAACTTTCCATTTTTTCACTTTGTGAAGTAGCATCATAATGAATTTTGTGGTTGTCCTATTCTAATTATGCTCCCCTAAATAAATTAATACTATTTTCTTCAGCTCTTGAAATTTTCAAAACTTCTTAACTTATCCCTATATTTAAATTACTCTAGTTTTCATCCCCTCTGTCAGATCATTTTATAAAAATTTTCTTTTCACCTATTCTGATTTTTTCAGGCAGAATCATCCTGTTTTCCTTAAGTTCATTGGTTTTCCTTATTTGTTTCCAACATTATCTCTTTCCTCTGAGACTCTCCTGCTGCAAAGTCCAAGCCAAATATCTCTTTCTCCTCCTTTTCCACTTATTTTTATTCTAATTTTAATTCTAATTCTTATTCTTCTTTTAAACTGGGGGTTGAACCCAGAGCCTTCACACTGTGCTATATCCCCAGCCATCTATTTTTATTTTTTATTTTTAGACAGAATCTCACCAGATGGTTAAATTGCCCAGGCTGGGCTTGAATTTGTAATCCTTCTGCCTCAGACTTCCAGAGTGCTGGGATTATAGGCATGCACCATCATACCTGGCCCATATTTCCATTCTTATTCATTCTTTCCATATAAGTCAAATATATTTTTTTGTGGTCTCCTTGAAAATAAGTATAATCTACTAAGGTTTTATTGTGGTATTTCTTTTATTATGGTATTTCTAGCATTCTTTTTTATAAATTTAAATACCCCAACACATGAATTAAGATAAGATTGCATTTTCTACTTTAATTTTTATTTCTTATGAGAAAATATTACCGAATGGACAAAACTGAGACTGGTGAACTTGATCTGTTGCGGCTTGCTTTTACCCTGGGTTCATGACTGATCTTACTTGTAAACATGATCACTGGGCACCAAATATCATTGGTCTGGTCCCTGTGCCCCCAGGAAAGTGTTCGAAGGATCTATAAAGACTTCTGCCCTATTTTCTAAGCTATTAAATAAATACAGTACTTGTTAATATGTCTAATTATTAGCTTGTTATTGCTTTTACTTCTGTTTATATTCAAACAATGGGTTGAAGAAGACCTATATGGGAGCAGGACAGGGAGGGGAGCACTAAATTCAAGTACAATGATCTAAATTCAAGTCCAAGCTGTAATCCTTTAGGGTTAGATGACTTTGAATGGATGACCCTTAGATGCTAGAAACCTGTTTCCATGATAAAGTGAGGTAATCATAACTAATAGAGTTATAAGTTAGGAGTTTTACCGAATGTAAAATATAATCATTAGACTTTATTCAAGAATTTGGAGCTAATGATTTGTTTTCTGGTAGATTTATTCCCTGTAAGTTCTTACTTTACACTTTAACTAATTATTTAGTTAAAACACACATGTGTTTACATATACATGTATCCAGCCCCCATATATTGAGTGCTGACTGTGTAAAATGATAAAAATTAGTAATAAAATGTTGTACCATTCAATTTACCATCTAGGAACAATCACAGATAAAGTAAAAAGGGATTTTCTGTTTGTTTACTTTATTTATGGAAAAAAGTGGAGGGAGAGAGAAGAAGGAAAAGGAAGGAAGGGAAACAAAGAGAAGGCAAAGGAAAGGAGGGGACAGGAGGAGACAGGGTTAGGGTAAGGAGAGGAGGGCGGGAGGGAATGAAAGATAGGAAGTCTGCAATCCTCCCTTCCTTGGGCTTCTCCCCAGCCCACCCCACCCCAACACTTGTGGTCAATTACCAGACTCAGTGTTTTCCACCTCCCTGATGTGTCTTACACTCATCCTCTGGCTCATGTTTGTCCTCATTACTGCCACCAGTATCTCATCCTATTGCTCCACCCACCAGCTAACCAGTCTCTCTCTGACATTTTCACCCCACTTCAACCTACTTGCTAATCATGTCACCATCCTGCTTGACACCTCTGGTGGCTTCACAAGTCATTTCAAAGAGCCTTTCTTCAAGCTGTGTAGTCTGAGGATGCTGCCCTCTCATTCAAAAAGACCAATGCATTTGCCTTTAGGGCACTTGCTGAATTCTGTATTGTTTGCTGGTAAAATGTGTATTTGCTTACACTCCCTTTCTTGTGGTAAATTCCTGGGTGGGGAAGACCATGCCACACACAAAGCAAGTGCTTGGTATCTCTGGACTGAATGACAGGGCAACCTAGTTGTAAAGACAAGACAGAGTTGTAAAGGTGAGAGGAAGTTTGGGGAAGCACTCAGGGACAATGTGCTGTAGGCCACATACCTCAGCACCAAGTGAGATATTCCTACCTTTCCTGGAAATAAGCAAGCACAGTCAGCATCTCTTACCTCTCTCCTCTCCACCTCTGCCGCTCTATTCCAAGCAGTGTGATTTATCATTCAGACAATTCAGTCTCTTTCTGCTTGGCTCTCACCTCTTACCCGGTTCAATCTCCAACAGCAGCTGCAATTACCTTTTTTAAGTGACTATAAATCACATTACATCACTCCCCTGTTTAAAATTCTGTAATGATTTTCTACCAAATTTAGAAAAAAAATCCAAATTTAGGAGAGGCTCCTCCAGATCCAGACACCTTCCTAGTTCTCTGACCTCTGACTCTTCTGTGTGGCTAGAATCCTCTTTGCTGGGATCTTCTCAAAGCCTAGATCATTTCTGTCATATCTTAAATCATAGCTTAAGTGCCACCACCTCATCCTCTTGACTACCCAAAGACTAACCTTCATGACAGTTGTGCTGTAGGATGATTTCTGGCTTCTTAATATGAGTATATGTGTCCATGGCCTGTCTCCCTTGTGGCCCTCCACCTCAGGCCTGGCCCTCTCATCCTGCTGAGAGTAAGACAGATGTCACCATGGCTCACCACTGCTTTCCCAGCACCCAGCCTTTCTTGGCTTCTAAGGAATAGGAAAGAAATATTTGCTGAATTAATGAACACTCCATCATGTCCTGAGCATGTCATTTTATAAATCCTTCATCTCTGCTTTCATGAACATGCTCTCTACCTGGTACAAGATCTCTGTGTCTTAAGAACCTCTTTAAGACCATATGTTTGCTCACCATTTATGACCCAGCAGATACCAAAAAGAGAAAGCCACCATGAGTCATGCTGTGCAATTTCAAATACCTTGAGAGCAGGTGATATTTTTCACAGTGTCAGCTGCAGGGCTCTGCAAGTGCTTCCCTGTTGCCATGGTAAAGACTTTATGAAGCAAATTCAGCCCCAGGAAGTAGGTTCTCCTGCTTCTAGAGTCTCTGCACTGACACTGTCTCCCAAATGGGCCTAACCAAGGGCATTGCTCAGGGAAGACCCTCCACTAATCTTGATGTGAATTAATTTGAGCTGGGACTTTGATATCTGTAACACGCCACTTCCAAGCTCCTCATCAAATGCCAATTTCTGGGATCTCCAATAGAAGACTCATGATGTTTTTTGTTGAAAACTAAACTCTCAAGAGGCAAACACTTGTACTTTTCATACTCAGAATTAAAACTATAACCGAAATGTATTAAGCACTTACTTTTATTGTATCATGTAAACCTAAGAACCATCTAGGTGGCAGATATCATAATTAGCTCCATTTTACCAATGAAGAAGCCAAGAAAGAGGTTAAATAATTGCAGATGACACAGGAAACGCTAAGTGGTAGATCTGAGACCAAACCAAAACCCAAGTATCCTCCTGGGGTCAACAGACTTTATTTTCACCTGTAAGAATTTTCTGTGAAAGCGTATACCAATTCTTCAAGAACTCGAGAACCCCATCTTGTAGCTAGTATGTTCAACAAACATGGCATGTGCTTGGTGGTCAAAATGTGACTTTATTTTTGTTTCTTCCATCCCTTTGAACTGTATATGGCCTAAGCAATTTCCTCTTCTCCACAGACCCATAATTTTTTTGCTCAGTCGGAGTTAGCCATTTCATGCAGTAAAGACAGTCTTGATTCAGACATCAGAATTGACTAAGGTACTAGTCAAAACTTGGAACTCGATACCAAATCTCTGCTGTCTCAGCTTGGCTCATTTTGGGGCCCCTGTATTCCACCCCTTGCTTATGTATGTCTCAGGGGAAGGGAAACAAGGGAACAAGATGGCTCTTACTTGAACTAGAAGCCCTATAAGCTAGTTTTGCGTCCACTTGCCTGGCAAGTTTCTAAAAAGCTGACTCTCTGTGTGATTTGTCCCTGCTGGATCGTGCACCTTCAGTTCCCTGGCTCTCCTGCAGTGGTCTTCCTTCATCCTGCAGGCTTCCTGAGTTGTTTCCAGACTGTTTCTGCTGAGATCCTCTTGCCCCTGACAAGCCTCTTCCATGGTATCCATGAAAATCTGACAGCTCTCCTCTGACTGGCCCACAGACACCCTCAGGTTCCTTGCCCCCCGCCAAACTCTACAAGAACAAGCCCATCCCAAAGCTACAGTTCTGTGGTCAGGAAACCAAAGCAAAGAGTTTGCTCTTCTCTACGTACAGTGGTTCATGGGGTCAAGTTACAGGGTTAAGGCTCACTGGTTGTCTCACATTTGTTCTCCTCCACCACCATGGCCAGCAGCACCAGACCTGAAAAGGAAAATGGGTGGGCCCCCCTGCAAAGTCTTCCTCTAGAGTGCCTCTCACAATCCTCATTCCTCTACATTCTGGCTTGATTTTTATTTTATTGTGGTAGAATATACACAACATGAAGTTTGCTGTCTTTTCCACTGTTAGGTGTACAGTTCACATTGATGTGCAGCCCTTACCCCACCCATCTCCAAAACCTGTCATCTCCCAAACTGAAATTCTGAACCCATTAAGTACTAACTTCTCACACCCACCAGCCTCTGGAAGCCCCCATTCCATTTTCTGTCTCTGTGATTTTGACTACTCTATGTGCTTCATACCTAGTAGAATCATACGTTATTTGTTCTTTTGTGACTGGTTTATTTCACTAAATATAATGCCTGCAGGGTTGATTCATGTGGAGGCATGTGTCCATGTGTCAGATTTCCTTCCATTTTAAGGCTGAATAATTTTCCATTATGTATATGTATCACACTTTGTTTATGCATTCATCCATCTGTGGTTATTTGGGATGTTTCCACCTTCTGGCTATTGTGAATAATGCTATGACCATGAGTCACAGATATCTCCTTGTCATTCATTCTTTTGTTGAATATATATCCAGAAGTTGAATTGCTGGATCATACGGTTATTCTACGTTTAATTATTTGAGGAATTGTCATCCCATTTTCCACAGCAGCTGTAACATTTTATGTTCCCACTAACAATACACAGAGTTCCAATTTCTCTACATTCTTCCTAGCATACACTTGTTATTTTCTGATTTTTTGATACTAGCCATCTTAATGGGCATAAATTGGAATTCTGTTATATTAATTTTAATTTGTATATCCTAATATCTAGTGAGGACTGGTGATGTTGAACAACTTCTTATGTACTTCTTGGCCATTTTTCTATCTTTTTTAGAGAAATGTGTATCCAAATTATTTTCCCATTTTTTTTCAATTGGGTTGTTTGTGTGTGTTTATTCTGGATATGAATTCCTTATCAGATTTATAATTTCCACCTACTTTGTCCCATTTGTGTGTTGTCTCTCACTCTTTCGATAGTGCTTTTGATGTCATATCCAAGACACTATTGTCATATTTATCCATATTATTATCCAGGGTGATATCCACATATTATCCAGTGTGACAAAAGCTTTCCCTTGTGTTTTCTTCTAACCATTTTATAGTTCTTACTTTTATGTCTTGATCCATTTGAGCTAATTTCTTTATACGGTATAAAGTATTCTAGTCCCTTTTTAAAGTCTTGACCTGCATCCTAAGATAATGGTTTTTCTTTGGAAATTCCATATGTAAATTTATTTTACACCTACTTTTGTATTCATTACCTATCATATTAGTACCTCAGAGAAGAAGAATGTAATTCTAACATTGATATGATAGGAATACAAGAAATAGGAACTACAAACAATCAACTCTTTCCCAACTGGATCCTACAGAACACAAATCCTACTGGAGTAGCTTGTCTACATCTTGAAGTTTCCCTTTCTAACAAAAATGAATTAACAGCAAAAATTTTATATCTGTAAACAATAAAGAAAGGAAAGAAGCATATCCAACTTACAGAAGAGAAGGCTGAGGTGTGACAAGAATAGTTTGCGAGCATATGATGAAGATTATGGACAGCTGTTCCCTTACTTCAATGAGGAAAAAAATAAAAGGAAATAGGTTTACATTTTAGCATGAGGGATTAATTTAGATATTTCCTGAGAATGTGTATCTAGGTTAGCAAGGATGGCAAATCTCTTTCTTTAGAGATTTTTCTTCTTAAACAAAATAAAAGTGGGGATGAGGTGAAGTAATTGACTTCTTAAAGTCTCTTCTCTATTGGAAAATGATATTACAGAAGAAAATTTATATTTTTAAAGAAATCAATTTCTTTACCTAACTAGTTAAAACTTTTGAACACTAAAAATCAAAACTGAAAGCACTTTTAGGTTTAAATTCTATATATATTGCTATTTACTCCCTTTTTACAATTTCTATGCCATTTATGATAGCTAAATGTAAGCAACAATAATAGTTACATAGTATCTTTGTATTACTTTTGCTTCTTGTTTCTATGCTATTTTTAGTACTTAAATGCTGCAGGGAAATGATCAAACAGTGTTAGGCCTGACCACCTTTTGGCTGGCCACTATATTGAAAAGGTTTTTGGCTTGAGTATCTGTAACATCAAATAATCCAAGAATTAACTTCTGTTTGGTTTTAGAATGTATCGCCTGATTTAGCAAAGAGAGATAGACCTTCTTATGTTGGTTGAGGAAGAGGAAAGCTGGCTGTTAGTAAAATTAATTTTTATCCTCTGAGCACATGCCAAATGCTCAGGAGAAGAAAGAAAAGGGAGAAGTAACTTGGATATAGACAGGGAAGTCAATTCGACATTGAGATGTTTTTACACAAGTAATCTATTAAATCTATCCATGTGTGAGCTGACCTAATAACGTTATAAATTCCAGGCTTCTTTTTCTTTTCCAGAGATTTCATAGCATCTTCATTTATCCTTGGCATGTTTGCCTTCCCTGTCTATGGACACCTCTGTCACTGTGTTATCATGACTTCTTTTTTTTTTTTTTGGTAGCAGGGATCGAATTCAGGATCTTGCGCTTGCTAGGCAGGTGTGGTGCCACTGAGCTAAATCCCCAGCCTAGTGACTTCTTAACAAATGCAGAAAGTGCTCCTCCCAGGCATTACAGTTTCACTTGGCTTTTCTCCTGCAGCTCACCTTTGGCCAACTTTTGTTTACCTGTGTGGCCACATCTTCTACCACATCCTCCCATGTCTCAGCCCAAATCCTTTCCCAGGTCTCTAAGTCCCCTATTCTAGTGACACCTCATTGAATATTTCCTTTTTGGACACACCATCCTTTCTCCTACGGTCATTCTTTTGCCCTTTCAGGCAGTGACTTTATCCTTCAGTTCTCCAGAAAGTCTTCCTGCTTCTTGTACTTAACTCTTGACAGAGTGACATTATTTTCACAGCATCAAAGGCATCCCCGTCATAGAACTCAGCACTGTGCAGTTATCTATGTGTTAGTCCTAACCTTCTCTCCACTCTCTGAGCTTCTCAAAGGAAAGGATGGGATGTGTTCATTCCTGAGGGCCCTGTACCTATCGATCTTGCAAATGTTTGTGGGGCTAAGGGAATAAATTAGTAGTAACAAACACTTCCAAACTATTTAAACAAGTATTTATGGTTGTATTTTTAAGTAAGGAGACAAAAATATATTTTATTTTATTTGAGATGGGGGTCTCACTATATTGCCCAGGCTGTTCTCAAACTCATGGCCTCAAGTGATCCTCCTGCTTCAGCCTTCTGGGTACTGAGCTCCTATGAATGTATTTTAAAATACATTCATTTGAGAACTTTTACTCTGATATGCTCTACTATGGTGAAAAATTCCAACCAAACTTACAAACACTTAACCATAACTTTTTTTTTAAATGAGTGAATAAAGGACAAATGAAAACACTGCTTTAATTGCTACATCAGTGCTCAAAACTTGTAAAAATATCCTGCCCTCCAACTCTCGTTCGTTCATTCATTAATTCATTCAGCACGTATTTGTAAATGCTTACTTGCTGATAAACAGGTTATAGGTCATTGCTGGAGGTATAAGCTTCGGGAAAGGCTTTATCTCTTCCCTAGGAAAGCTCACTTTCTATTCTATACCTTCAAATCCAAGTAATAATTTTTAATGAAATGTCTTTTTGATTGCAACTGCATAGAAGAAGAAAGCTGATGTAAAAAATAATATGAAATATATGAGAGTAGAATAAAGTTGAAAATTACAAGTTTATTTTAACCAATTCTCTCATGAGGACTCACTTTAAGAGTTACTTATTTGGAAAACAGTATCAAATCATATTCATAGCCTCATGTTATTGTAGTCGTGTTAGATAATGTGATGAAAGGCTATGGGAAAATAACAGTTTTTACAATATTTCAGTAGGATTCTCAATGTGGTCTAATATGCTGACTGCTTGGGTTGTTTCCATAACAAGCATCCTAGAAGTATTTATGTATATTTTCATTAATAAAAAATGGGTTAATATCCATGCACTGAGGCCATTTATCATATGGTCCTAGCAGAGAAGTTGGCAGAGGTTCCTGGATTTTTAATGTGCATATTTGGTTAGAGCAGCCCTCATAATCTCATAGGATTTTGTTTGAGAAAGGACAGATTTGTGGCTGTAGGGTTTCAGTGTTTATCCAGTTTAAAACCCTGGACATGTTACAAAACAGCACATGGGCTTCCATCTGTTTGCTCTTTCTGTGGATCTATTTTTTGAATGGATTGAAAAGATTTATTATGCTAAAAATATATCCTATTCTATAGTTTTCAAGCCAAGCCAAGATCATTCATTTTCCAAACCCTCTAAGAATGAGGATGCTATATTCACCCATTCTTTAATACTTTAAGCTTAGAAAGTCCCTAGTACTACTTAACCATAATTCCCTAAGTAAAATATACCCTAGTAATAAAGCTGGTGACTTTTCCCTTCTAGCACTCAGAGAAAGCTGAACATTTTGGATAGCTTGAAAATAGCCTCTTGTATTTCTTGTTCTGCTGTATTCAGACTACCACAATAAAATCTTCTGAAACACAAATGCATGGGTGCTGTACCCGCAAACATTCATGACCTTCTGGTTGACGTTAGTCTTCCTCTGTTCCACTCTACCTTGGAGGCTCCTTGAGATACCCCTTATTCCATGAGTCATTGCAATTTCATCTGCCTTGTCGTGGCTCTGCCCAGGGAAAGAGTCTGAAGATCAGCTCCCAAGGACAAAATTCCATCTGTTGAAAACTGAAATGAAGAGCCGAGTCCATAATTAAATTTTAGATATTTCCCAAAACTCTTTCCCCAAATTTCAGGATGTTGGAAGCCTGACTTATCATTTCTGAAGACACTGTTTTACAATACTGTGTACATGGAGATGCTCATGAAATACAGCACACTGAGAAGAATCCAATTATCTAGCTCTCCATATCACTTTGGAGAGCAGTGCAGACTAAAGAAAGGCGTTTATCAGTAAATGACAGACACTCTAGACCCAATAAAATCTTCAGAATGAGTGGAAAGTTTTTAGTATTGTCAGAAAGTTGTTCTTTGATGCAGTGATAAGACAGCTTCTGTGTAGAAAGTATATGGAATGGTAGTGAAGGGAAATCAGACCTTGCAACGGCTCTTTATAGATTTGAGAATTTTTTTAGTACTTTTCATGAATCCTCACCACAGTTCCTGTTTTTATTACTTTATGGATGTTGTGGATGGGGAAAGGGGAATTGCTGAAACAAGGTGACTTGCCTTAGATCACATTACAATTAGTAATGGATTGAACTCCCACTCAGGTTTGGTGCTTCAAATTCTTTCTGCTATGGTACATTTCAAATGTTACCTTTCAATGTATTGTTATATTTCATTTTTCCCCAAGATTTGATAATTTAAAATGACCAAAGTAGAACTAATGTGTCTGAAATTAAAATTTCCAAATGACTCTCTTTCATGTAACTAGCCTTTGAAGCCACTGATACAGGTGGGCACTCTTATTGAATACTGAGACAGCAACTGACAAATTGGATCTGTAATTCTTATTCTTTGTTGAGACAGAAAGATAGTAGAAAGGAGCAAAACGATGGAAAAAATACTGCTTTAAAAAAAAACTAGCTATTTCATATTTGGTCACTAAAAATACCTACTATTTGTCAACTGAGAATATCCAGTGTTCTTCAAAATTATATTTCTTCTGCTCTTCACTACTTCTGCTTTTAGTGTAACACAACCCACTTTATCATGGTCTCCTTGCCTTCAAATGGCATACTCCCATGCATGTTGCTGTAAAAGCAGAAATTCTTAGAGCTGAAAAAGTCTTCATAGATATTTGGCAAAAAAGAAGAGATAGGAGGGAGGAGGACAAGCAGGGAAGGAGATTTTAACTTCCCTGTTCATAAGGTAACCAAAACCATAAATTAATGTGGAAGTATCCTCATTCACGCACAGGTCCTACTCACCAAGATTTACTAATCCAAAGAGAACTAAATAAAGCAACCCAGAACCTATCATAGTGCTAATTTACACTGAGAAAAAGGATTTCTGCCATGTTAAATAACAAATAGACCAAGCCATCTAACTCCTTGTCCATGTAAGAACTGCTTGTCAGATTCTCATTACTACCCATCCCACCCATTCCAGAATTAACTTTCTTCATTTATTCTCCTACACGAGGATGCACAAAACTTTACATTTATGTCTCTACAGATTCTTTTGCATGTATTATGGAATGCTTTCCAGTCCTTATGGGCACTGGAGCAGCATCTGGCCAGTCAGCAGCAGATGTGCATGCCCTGTCTACCAGATCTAATCATCAGCACCTGCTCTCCCTACTCATACTTCAGATGCCCCTTTATCCTTAATCAGATGATGTCTTTTATTTCTGTGGCACTTTGAAGCCCCAGGCAGAGGAAAGCAATGAAAATTTAAGTGACATTGTGAAATTCAGGACCTGATCATCTAATCTTCATTTAGAGTGAGCCTGAGGGTGAGCTATCCTATGACTTCATATAAAATCCCACGCTTGGCAAAGCTCTCACTCATCCTGAGCCATTTATGTTTTAATTTCCAGCAATTCCTGCTTGGTTTTCCTTCTTATAGATCAATGCTATTAACTAAGATTAATTTACATCCATCAGAAGCCATCTTAACCTTCTCCTTTACCAGCTCATCAGATTGGGCAATGCTCTTTCCTTCTCCACAGTCACACAGATTAAGGCCCATGGCAAGCTAAGTGCTCAGGTCTTGGGCTGCTCCAGTATGGCCTTGTGCTGATACCCCAACACCAAGAGCTGTGTGCTACTGAGGACAAGCTACGTTTGCTTCCAAATCAGTTAACCTCATTTATACTTGTATTACAAGTATGTCACCCATTAATTGAGTATGAATGCGCAAAGAGAAAGAGTTGTTTCTATTAAAACTAAAATGAATGCCTTAGGAAGAAGGCATTTAAAAACTCATCACCAAACAAATGTAAATTGCCAAAGATTATAAAAAAAAGAATGTAAAACTCTAGAAGGAAGTTGAACTTAGGTTGTTCACAAGTTTTCAAGCCATTTTAAGAAAGCCAAAGTGGAAATTGGAGAGTATACTTTATGGACGTAGTGTAATCAGAGACACAGAACACCAATTGACAGGCAGATGTGGATATTTAAGAGGCCTTTGCCTATATCAAAAGATTATTAAAATTTGAATGTACATTTATATGTTTTAATTAAAATAAAATATTGCAGATATATTCATATCAGTTTCCATGCTTTCTAAGTTACCCAACAATTTTTGGTTTCAACTATTTGAAAAACTTTCGATGACCCATAACAAAGATACATCATAGTGGCAAATAACTATCCCTACTTTGTCTGGGAAAGGGTAGAAAGTGATATGCAGACCTGATAGGTTACCTAAGGGACTCAAAGGAACTGTATTTCAAACAATCAGATTGAGCTACAAATTATCATTTTAAAATATTGTTTCCAATCTTTAAAGAAACACATTTTAAAGCTACGTTCTAATAAAACTGTACAGGTTAAGGAAAAGGACTGAGAAAAAACTTCGAAGGGAAGCATTACTTAGCTGATCTTTAAGGGCTTAAGAGAGATAGTAAAGACAGTTCCAATCGGAAGAGCTAATATGGAAATATATTCTCATGGGAATATGCAAAGCATGGTACAGGAAGAAGAGATATAATCCATGCTGTCTGGGGAAAGGAAGACATGAGAAAGAAACTTACAAGTCATAAAAGGATGGCCTGCAATGTCAGTCTAAATAGTCTGGACATAATTCTGCAGAAAATAAAGTTATTAAAGCATCTTAACAGAATGTAATATCATCGAGGTCATGCTTTCATATGATGAGGACTCAGAAAAACTAATACCCTTAATTTGGCAATTGGAAAGTCACTAATTCCTTCCAAAGAACAGTTTTAGTATAGGAATGGATGTAATGAGTACATTGTAAGGGAATTCTGGAAAACCATGTAGACTTCACTTTTGAGAAGTTGAACAGTGAATGTGAGAGAAATAGGATCAAAATTAAGCAGTAACAGAAGTGAGGGATAATTTTTATTAAAGATTTGGAAGAATTACATAACTTTTTCAAGAACAAGGGGTCTGAGATTTAACCCATTTCCAAGCTAAAAAATGAGCATGCCACAGATGCTGGCAGAAGATACAAGACCACTGAATCAGAGACAAAGGTCATGGTTACTCACAGCAGTAGCAGTAGCCAGAATATTAGTGTTTTTTCATGCTGGTCCCTATGTCCCAGTTCCCACAAAGCAACACAGAGAAGGCCAGGTGACACTTGTATCAACAAGAAAGGAGCCCTCATTGTAAAGATCTCAATTCTTTTATAATGGACAGTAAGAGAACTTACCCTTGGCTCTGGAAGGAGATACTATCTCTATCTTGCAAGGGTACTTGCTATTCAAACATCCTTGGGATAATAGTCATACCTCTCCTCAAAGACTTCCAAACCTCAAGAGACTAATAAAGAATTATTTCCCGAAAGAGTAGAAATGAAATCATCAGTGGAAATACTATCTATCAAAAAGATGAATAATTAACGAGTAAATTTCTAAAAGGAGTTGGAAGAGCTAGAATCATGAGCATTGAAATTACTGTAAGTTTTGGAAAGCAGGGAGGACTACATTTATCTAGAATAGAAGATAAGAAAATAATGGGCATGGTACAGTAAAATTTTAGAGGATAGAAATAGGAAGCTGCAGAAACTTTGATGAGAAAGAAGAGATGAAGCCACTTGTGAAGTTCTGTCAGGATACTCAAGTGTGGTGCAGGAGAAGGTGAGAGAGACAAAACATGAACAATTTTGAGTTTCTCATACCTACTGTGAGCAGTGTGACATGCTGTCAACGAGGACTGCAGGTAACAGCAAGGCTCCGGTTTAGGAGAGATACACTGTGTGACTTCTTGGGCTGATCAGAACAGTTCCGTGACTTTAACAAGTCTCCCTATGCTCTATGAAAGTTGAAACAAGGGAAGCAAGTGATAGGAACCATTCATAGTGGGAGACAGCGGAAGTCTAGAAGGTGAGGAATTCCAGCCTGTGGGCATTTTAGGAGAAAAAGCGGAAGATTATTATTAAATCAAAACGTGTAGAAGGCAAGGAGCTGTCCAGAAGTGTGGCAAGACGAATGACAGGAGGGAGACATTGGGGTTTGCAGAGGAAATATGAACTTTTGACAGAAAAGCAGATTGAGATGACAAGTGGCCTTAGCATTGCCTGGCGGAAGCAGAGTTCCTATGGCACCCAGTAGAAAAGTTAGAAACATGCAGCCAGGAGTAGAAGGAGAACCATGGCCCAAGAAGACAGTGTGGGCAACAAAAGGATCCATCACCCCTTCTTCTTCATTGTGTTTCTCTTCACGACTCTCATTTGGCCCTCGTTATTTTGTCACATCAGCAAATCTACATTAGCAAATTATATTTATCTCAGTAATACCAGTTACACATTTGACATAGGCCACAAACTTTTTTTTTACTAAAAAGCGTTTTTTTTCTACAGGGCTTTTAAATTAATACTTAATGCAGAATGGCCTATTCATAATTTTGTAGATAATTCAGTTTCCCATGTAAATTTGTTGTTTCTAATGATCTACTTATTTATGCAGCCATGTGAGACATCCTTTAACCTGCTCAGGAGCCAAGTATTCTAAATTTCAGCTCTGTGGCCACCATACATCATAATACCAATAAGGAAGTAAGTACAGTGGGAAGCATCTGACCCTCAGATTTCAGGTTATGAAATGACTTGACATTCATATAGATTATGTTTGGAGAATCATTCCTCCAGAAAGAAAAGTAGTTCATGGAAGAAGACATGTATGAACTAAGCAGTGGATAAATTTGGAAAAGGCCTGGAGAGATCTGAGGACCAGTCTTGACTTAAGGCCCTGAGATGACACTGTTTCCAAGGACTCCTTACCAGGCCGAACTGACAAGAACAATCTAAATAATTTAAAATTGTTAGTGTGAAGTACAGTAGAACCAAACCAAAATCCCTTACTGGGAACCCTCAGGCACAAATGCTGAGCCAGGCCTGGGACAGTCTTCCAAAGAGCTGTGATTCTCATGGGCCAACTTCCGCCCACTGTTTGGGCCAATAGTAGCGGAGCAATTTTAGTGTCCGTGATACTAGCAGATACCAAGGATGCACCCAATCTAATCATGCCTTTCTACAAAAGAAAAGGGGGAATGGTCTGCTTGTACATGGTGCTATTTCAGGAAAATAACTACTGACTGTTTGTAGGGAAAAAAAGCTAATCTGCATCTTTGAATAGAGAAACATTACAGAAATACATATCGCATTTCCTTCTTGATGCTGTCACTTTACTTCAAGCCCAGCAAAAAGGGGCAATTGATTCTTCCAAATGGTACCAGTGCTAATGAGTGAAAAACTGGCAGGAAAAAGGGAATCCGTCCAGTTCTTGAGTGAGTTTTCCTCTAGTGAGACACATTCCTCATGTTCCAATAGCAACTTTACCTTGGATGAGTAATTCACACTACTGAGGGGAAAGAAATTAAGTGGATGAAGTGTGCCTGGCTGACAGAAGCTACCCCAGCCAAACGCTGACTAAAACTTACTTTGTTCATAATATTTCAAATAAGTAGTCTGCTGAAACTTCACATTACTGCGATGTAGTAGTTTAAGGGCTATGATTTACAAGTAATGTGTTTTATTATAGAAAGAATGCCTCGTCACCACCAAATTAAGCTGAAACTAGGTACTGTATAGTTATGTGGGTTATGGTTGCTTTGCCTTACCAGGAAAGAGAAAGAATAGAGAAAATAGGTAAGTTCCAAGATACTCAAAGAAAGATGGATAGTGCCCAGGGCACAGAGTTCTGGGAATCGTGTTTGCTTTAATATGACTCTGGCAGGATAACCTATAATAAACTAATTGCTTCTGTCTTTTAAGGCTGCCATTGAAGGTTACAGAAACTGGACTTGACAGTACTTACAGTACTTCAAAATAAAAACCTGCACTTATTCTGAAGTTTTCTGTGCAAAGAGTTCCCAGATGTGTGATTTGCAAGACCCCAGAGGCATGAGTGAACTGGAGAAGTACAAATCACACATGGCACAAGTTGAAAACTCTCAAGTGGCTGATTAATGAGGTCGTGAGGAGAGCCAAACCAGATAAATCAAATCAAAATCCTCCCTAACCATTGCAAATCTACTTCTACAAAATATCTACTCCTTCACATGCCCATTCACTCCTTTGGCAATTCTGCTGATGCGCACCATAGTCAGAGGGTGCTGGGCTAACTGTGAACTTGAACAGATCTCAGAATACACAGGTATCAACTGATGCCTTTCCTAGGGAGTGTCGTCTTCATTTGACTGCCTTTTTCTTTGTTTATAACAATTCATATTTAATATCTCATCCTTTACTTCTTTGGAGTAGAACAGCCAATTTTCAACTGTGACATTTTGCTCAAAGAATTCTTCAGATTGCAAAATTGGGGTGAGGATGTGGTTCACTGGGACAGTACTTGCTTAGCATTCGCTTAGCCCTGGGTTAAATCCCCAAGAACCCAACCACCTCCCCCCAAAAAAACAATAGATCAATTTCACTTCTAGTTACATACCACTGTTTTTCTTCTCTTGAATTTGCCAAGTACTTATGACAAGGCTATCAGAAACCAGGCTTCAAAAAAGATTGACAAGAGAGATTTTATTCAAAATTTTCTCATTGCTGCTATAAATTTGTTTTTATGTCAAATGACTACAATTTCCAAGGTAAATTTATTTCTTTGTTATTTACTTACTTAATTTGTTTTTCGGAGTTAGGGTCTCACTATGTAGTCCAGGCCCCCCTTGAACTCATGTAGCCCAGGCTGGCCTCAAAATTGCAATCCTCCTACCTCAGCTTCCCAAGTGCCAGGATTTCAGGTGTGCACCACATGCCTGGCTTGCATGGTGAATTTAAAACAAGCTTATTTTCTCATCAACTTATAGTAAGTGAGACACTGGTGACAGTAAAAAGCTACAGATATGTTGGGGGGAAAGTATCCAATGAACTGCATAGAAACCAGAAGCATTATTGTTTTTAGAACAATGACATGCCTGTGACTGTGACCCAGGAGTAGACAGATGCTTATTGCAAGCCTAAGGTGAGTCCTTATTCTTGGAATTCTCATTGTTTCCTAGAAATTTTATAAGCTAAGGAATTCCATTCAGAAATGAGTATCCCTGCCAAGGACACCATACTTCATTGCCTGTTAATCTCCTTATTTTATTTTCCAATCATTGTCAGCATTATAAGTAGCTTTTTCATATTTTTTTTCTTTTGGGGAGAAGAGTTGAGATATAGTTCATGCTAGGCTTGAACTTACTGTAGCCTTGAACTTGAAGTGATGCTCCTGCCTCAGCCTTCTAAGTGCTGAAACTACAGGCATGCACCACCACGCACAGCTCTTGCTGTCTTTCAAATTCAAGATGGACTTCACTAATACACTTCTCTGTAATGGAAGGTCTGAACCTTTTTCCAGGTGGTGGTTTCTAATTTTATAAAAATAAGTGTGAACCCTACTTTACCAATACATTTAGAATTGTACATGGCTACTATGCTTGGAACCAGAGAGCTATTTACCAATAACTACTCTCTGGAGTGCAGCTGTGAAAAACACCATATATCTGTCCTTTATTCATGATCAAAAGAACCACCAAAGGACTGTGGCTCCTTCTCAGAGCAGCACCATGCTTTCCACTTACTGGATGCCTCTGGAGGACTTCCTGCCTCTGGAAACTGTGTGACTCCCCTCATTGACTAGAAAATCATTACACCTAAAATGACCACAGTGTAATGTGGATCCTCTTGGTTTCCAAAGATCCTTCTTGGAATCCTGGGTTTTAACAATTATGGACACTTTTCTAAATAAGAACCCTCCAGTCCCTTTACAGGTTCTTAAACCAGACAAATTGGCACTAACCTTTGAAGTTATGGGATAGCATCTTTATTGATCAGATCATTTCTTAGTCTTCTCTGAACATGGGTTGAGGGAAAACAAATAATTATATAGAGTGAAATCTGTTTACTTCAAAATCCCACCAACTTATAAACCTGGTTTTCAGAAAATAAAGACATTTAACCATATAAGCACTAATACAATAGTAGTGGGGACCTCAATACCCCATTGTCACAAATAGATAGATCAACTAGACAAAAAGCAAGCAGTGAAATACTAGAACTCAATCAAACTATTGAAGATATGAACCTAACAGATGTTTACACAGTGTTCTGCCCCACAAAATCAGAATACACATTATTTTCAGTGGCACGTGGGTCATTCTCCAAAATAGACCACATACTCACACATAGAACATATTTAGGTAAGTGCAAAGGAATTGAAGTTACTCCTCTATATTACAGACCATAGTGTGATGAAATTGGAGATCAACAGCAAAAGAAACTGCAAAAACTTCATAAACACATGGAAATTGAACAACACACTTCTGAATAACCAATGAGTCACAGAGGAAATTAAAGAAGGAATCAGACAGTTCCTTCAATTAAATGACAACGACAATATAACGTATTGGAATCTATGGGACACAGTGAAAGCAGTCTTACGAGGGAAATTCATAGGAGTGAATAATCATATTAGGAAAATAGAGCATGCCCAATTAAACAACCTGATGCTGAACCTCAAGCTTCTAGAAAGAGAAGATCATGACAAACCCAAAGCTCATACAAGGGAGGAAATTACAAAGATTAGGGCAGAAATCAATGCAATGGTGACTAAGAAAACAATACAAAAAAATCAATGAAGCCAAGAGTTGGTTCTTCAAAAGAATAAACAAAATTGACAAACCCTTACCAACCTTATCAGAAAAAGGAAAGAAAAGGCCCAAATCCATGCAATTAGGAATGAAAAGGGTGAAATTACAACAGACCCAGCAGAAATCCAGAGGATCATGAATACCTACTTGAAGAACCTATATGCCAATAAAATGGACAACACAGAAGAAATGGACAGATTTCTAGACACGTATGAATTACCAAAGTTGAATGAAGAAGACCTAAATATTCTAAACAACCCAATATCAATCAATGAAATTGAAAATGTAATTAAAAATTTATCAACTAAGAAAAGCCCAGGCCCTGATGGCTTCACTGCTGAATTGTACAAGACATTTAGAGAGGAACTGCTGCCACTACTGTTTAAACTCTTCAATGAAATTGAAAGGGAAGCAATACTCCCAAATTCATTCCTGGAAGCAAGCATCTCCTTGATCCCCAAAGCAGAGAAAGACCCAACTGAAAAAGAGGACTATAGGCCAATCTCACTAATGAGCATAGATGCAAAAATCCTCAATAAAATACTGGCAAACAGAATGCAGAAGATCATCAAGAAGATCATACATGCTGAGCAAGTGGGATTCATCCCAGGGATGCAGGGATAGTTCAACATATGCAAATCAATCAATGTAATACACTGTATCAACAGAGCCGGGGACAAAAACCATATGATCATCTCAATAGATGCAGAAAAAGCATTTGACAAAATCCAACATGCATTTATGATAAAAACCCTACAAAAATTTGGAATAGACAGTCTCTACCTCAATTTGATAAAAGCCATCTATGAAAAACCAACAGCCAATATTATACTAAATGGTCAAAAACTGAAATCCTTCACACTAAAATCAGGAACAAGACAAGGATGTCCACTATCACCACTCTTGTTCAATATAGTTCTAGAAACATTAACCATGGCAATTAGAAAGAGAAAGAAATAAAAGGAATAAAGGTAGGAAATGAAGTCAAATTGCCATTATTTGCAGATGACATGATACTGTATATAGAAGACCCCAAGAACTCCACCAAAAGTCTTCTAGACTTAATAACCAAATTCAGTAAAGTAGCTGGATAAAAGGTCAACACAAAAAAATCAATAGCTTTCCTCTACAGGAACAACAGACTCACTGAGAGAGAAATAGGGCAAACAATTCCTTTCACAATAGGATCCAAGAAGCTGAAATAACTAGGAATCAACCTAACAAAAGAAATCAAAGACCTCTTCTCTGAAAATTATAACACTTTGAAAAATGATATTGAAGGGGATATCAAAAAATGGAAAGACATCCCTCGCTCCTGGGTAGGAATGATCAACAGTGAAAATGGCTATACTTCCAAAATTGCTATATAGATTCAATGCATTCCCAATTGAAATCCCAGCAGCGTACTTCATGGACCTTGAGAAAACAATCCGAAAATTCATTTGGAACAAGAAGAGACCCAGAATAGCAAAAGCAATTATAAGTAACAGATACATGGCAAGGGGTGTCACAATCCCCAACTTGAAACTATACTACAAAGCTACTGTGATAAAAACAGCATGGTACTGGCAAAGAAAAAGACATGAAGACCAGTGGAACAGGTTAGAAGATGCAGAAACAACTCCAGAAACACTCAGCCACCTCATCTTTGACAAAGGAGCCAAACACTCTCACTCCAGGAAAGATAGCCTCTTTAATAAATGGTTCTGGAGAAACTGGGTTTCAACTTGCCAAAGACTAAAACTAGACCTATATCTTTCACCAGGCACTAATCTAAAATCGAAATGGATTAAAGATCTAGATATAAAAACAGAAACACTGAACCAGCTGGAACAGAGGTTAGGTAGAACTCTTCAAGACATTGGGGTAGGAAAAGTCTTTATGAACAAAACCTCAGTTGCCCATGAACTAGTACAAACAATCAACAAGTGGGATCTCTTTTTACTAAAAAGCTTCTGCACAGCAAGAGAAACCACCAGCAGTGTGAAGAGACAACTCACAATGTGGGAAAATATTTTCACCAGCAGTCCCTCAGACAAAGGTCTACTATCTCGAATCTATGAAGAACTTTAAAATCAGACCTCCCAAATTTAAAGACTCAATCCAAAAATGGGCAGCTGAAATGAGCAGACATTTCTCACACAAAGAAGTAGACATGGCAAATAAACATATGACAAAATGTTCAACATCACTGATCATTCGAGAGATGCAAATGCAAACAACATTGAGATTCCACCTCACCCCAGAAAGAATGGCTGCTATCATGAAATCAACTAACAGCAAATGCTGGCGGGGCTGTGGGGAAAGAGGAACCCTGCTCCACTGCTGGTGGGAGTGTAGACTGATGCAACCACTGTGGAAATCAGTATGGAGATACCTCAAAGAACTAGGACTGGAAGTCCCGTTTGACCCCACTATTCCACTGCTGGGGATCTTCCTCAAAGAATTCAAGGAATCATACCACAGTGATATATGTACACCCATGTTCGTAGCAGCACAACTTGTAATAGCTAAAACTTGGAAACAGCCCAAATGCCCATCAACTGGAGACTGGATCAAGAAAATGTGGGTTTTTTTATAAATGGAGTACTACTCAGCCATCAAAAAGGAGAAATTAGAGGCATTTATTGCTAAATGAATGCACATTGAGACAATACTCTTAAGTGAAATAAACAGGACACATATGTGTAAATACCGAATAGTTTCTCTAGTGTGAGAAACTGAATGTGTAAATAAGGACTAAAAGGTATAATAGATAATGTGAAATAGGAAGAAAAGGGGCAAAGGGGAAGTGGGAGGGGTAGGGGAAAGGAAAGAGGGGAATGGAATTAATATGAGAAAACGAAAAAATGGAAACAAAGTCTTTGTAAATAGGGAGGGATGGAGGAGTTGAAGGGAGGGTAGGGGAAAGGGGAAAAATAAGAACCAAGAGAGTATGTAAAGGTGCATATATCTCCAATGATGAATGTCATTATGTTGTACACCGAAAATGTACCAATAAAAGGATATACAAAAAAAAGAAAATAAAGACATTTAAAGTTTAAAATTTTTATCCTCTCATTACCTAGTCAATAAAATTTTTTTGAGCCAGGTAACAGCAGAACATGATCTACTAATCCCATTGCAAGGGGAAATGTCACAGACTCTGGAAAACAAATATTTTCATGCACTTTAAAGCAGTTCCTAAGCTAATTTCACACCTTTTTTATTTCTAAATTATTTACTAAAACATTAACTTACTAAAAACCAACCAAGACTGTAAAATATTTGGCTAGCAAAGTTTAGATTTGGGTATGTAAGCAACACAGTTATATTTCTGTAGAATTATTTCTAAGATTTGATTCATAAAATCATACTGGTCTGACTTCCTTAAATTATACTAATTATATTTTATAGTATTAATATTATTATCTTTTTAAAATAATTTTTCCATGAAGTTTATTGGTACATTTTAAAAATAAACTACAGTTACATTCATCATTGGGACCTTGTACCTTTATATGACGTATCTTGGTTCTTATTTTTTCCCCATTCCCCTGCCCTCCCTTCACCCCCACTACCCTTCCCTATTTACAAAGACTTTGTTTCCATTTTTTTCTTTTTCTCATATTTTTTCTTTTCCCTTCTTTCCTTTCCCCAACCCCTCCCACTTCCCCTACTCCTTTAGACCTTTTCTTCCTATTACACAATATCAATTATACATTTTTAATTACAATATCAAGATTTAGAGGACATTACAACAGATTTTACACAACTTAATAGGATATAGAAAGCATATTACAAAAATTTTTTTTGAAATAAATTTGACAACTTCTATGAAGTACCTTGGAAGATAAATTAATGAAACACTCTGGAAGAAATATAAAATTTGAATAACACCTATTAAAGAAAGTATATTCCTACCTTGAAAAACCTACCTATATGACAACAACAGGCTCATATACATTTTAATTGATAAATTATATCAAACATTTAAAATAGAAAAAAGAAGGAACACTTCTCCCCTCATTTTAGGAAATCAACATTGTGCTAATACTAAAACTGGATAAAGATAATAGAAGAAAAAAGTAGATAAAAATTTGTTTAACAAAACAAACTATTAGAAGTCAGCTCTGGCTGTATACGAAAAGTGGTTTTATTATAGGGATGGCAGTGTTGGTTCAGCATTGGAAAATCCACCCCCGAAGTCATCATTTTAACAGAGGAAAGGAAAAAGCCATATCATCCTATCAGTAGTTGCAGAAAAAGTATTGGACTAAATGCTACAGCTGTTCATAGTAAAAGCTATCAGGAGACTAGAAGTAGAACAGAACCTTCTCAACAGATAAAAGACATGTACTCTATACTTTCAGCAAAAATGCCTTATATGAGTGGAAAAGATACAATGCTTTCTCCCTAAGGTGGGGAACAGGGCAGATATGCCTACTCTTCCTCTGTCCATTAAACTTTGAAACATAGGCCCAAACCAAAATAGTCTGGCAATAAAAAGAAACAAATAGCATAGGATTGGCAAGGTAGAAGTAAAATCTTTATATGTAGATGAAATGATCATCTGCAGAGAAAATACTAAGAAATCTCTAGGAGCTCTTAGAACTTGTATTTGAATTTAGCAGGACTAGAAAACACAAGGTGTATATATATATATATATTATATATATATATATATATATAATATATATAAATTCAGGTCTATGTACACTCGCTATAAATGAAAAATTGGATATTGAAATTTAAAAGTTATGTAGGAGTACAAAGGACCTAAGAAGTAAAAGGAAAAAAAAATAGTGTTAGACGAGATTTATTACCTAATTGTGAGACTTCTAAACCTACAGTAATCAAGCCAGTGTTGGTATAAGGAAAGACATATAGATCAGTGGAATAAAACAGAGAATCTAGAACTAGAACCACACATAATAATGGTCCACTGAGTTTTGAAAGATTATTTAACATTAACATTTTATAGAACATATACTCAACTCAAGAGTAAAGGAAAAGATAGTGTTTTCAACAAATGGTACTAGAATTACCTGGTATCCATATTTAAAAAATTAACCTCAACCCTTTATTTCCATACATAAAAATAACTTGAAAGGATCTATGAACCTAAATATGAAAGACTGAAATTATAAAACTTTAAGAATAAATTATAAGGGAAAATTTCATGAATTTAGAGTAAGCAAGAATTTCCTAGGATACAAATAACATTATGTATAAAAGAAAAAATTGATAAATGAGATTCCATCAAAATTTAGAACTTTAAAAGACATCATTAAGAAAATGAAAATTATTAAACAGAACATATTTATAATACATATAACCTATGATCAGAATATATAAAGAACTCTTACAGCTCGTTAATAGACAACCCAATTAAAAAGTAGACACAAGAAGATGATAAATAGCCAGTTTCTGCACAAGGAAAAGTGTGCAACACTAGAATCAGAAAAATAATAATCAGTACAATAACAAGATTGTATTATACACACTCATTAGGGAGATTAAGTTAAAAGGTTTAAAAGGACAAATGTCAGCTTAGGTGTGAACCAGTTAGAACTTTCTAATACTGCTAATGTGAATGTAGAATGATAAACCATTTTGGAAAACAATGTAGAAATTTCTTGTGTTACTGATAAGAGCCAACAGTTTTGTTCTTAAGATTTTACTTAAGAGGAATGAAAACACATGTTCATGACAGATTTGTACATACAAGTTGACTATCCCTTATCTAAAATTCTTGGGACCGGAAGTGTTTCAGATTTTGGTTTGAAATCCACTTGATCTGCAAAGAGGATAGCTACTCCTCCTTTTTTTCGGGTTCCTGTCACATGGAATATTGTTTTCCACCCTTGCACTGTCAGTCTATGAGTTTCTTTTTGAATTAAGTGTGTTTTTTGTATGTAGCATATTGTTGGATCTTGCTTCTTGACCAATTCTGCCAGTCTATTTCTTTTTATTGGTGAGTTGAGACCATTAACATTGATGGTTATAACTGATACGTATTGACTTACCATTGCCTTGACTTTTTCTTTTTGTTGGATTCTCCCCATTTGCATTCAATTTCTTGCTGTGCCTGATGGATTCATTTTTCTGGGTTTCCTGGGGTTGCGATCCTCATTGTCTTTTCCTAGGATATTGTCTAAAATTTTTTTGAGTGCTGGTTTGGTATTCATGAAGTTCCTAAGGTGCTCCTTGTCATGAAAGTATCTTATTTCTCCAGTGGTGAAACCACTGAGCTAAATCCCTAACCCCATCAATTTTGAAAGATAGTTTTGCAGCATACCTCAATCTGGATTGGAGGCTGTTTTCCTTTGGGGCTTGAAATACTTCACTCCAAGCTCTTCTTGCCTTGAGGGTTTGCATTGAGAAGTCTGCTGTAATTCTCATGGGCTTTCCTTTGTACGTGATTTGTTTCTTTTCTCTAACTGCGTATAGAATTTTGTTCTTCTGTTGAGTTTCTGAAATCTTAACTACTATATGCTTATGTGTAGATTTTTTTTTTTTTTATCACAGCTAGTTGGACTCCTATATGCTTCACTTATCTGTATGTCAAGTTCTTTTCCCCTGCTTGGGAAGTTTTCTGCCATTACTTCTGTGAAGAGTTTTTTATATTTTCTGCACTCTCTCCTGTTTCTTCATTGACTCCAATCAGCCTTATGTTATTCTTCTTTGCCTTGTCTAGTAACTGCTGGATTGATTTCTTGTGGTCCCTTACTATTTTAAAGAAATTTTTCTTTTCTTGGTCACTAATTGCAATCTTATCTTCTATATTGGAAATTCTGTCCTCACATTGACTCATTCTGCTATGTAAAGTTTCAATGGAGTTTTTAATCTCCTGGAAATCTGTTTACATCTGTTTTATGGATTCCACTTGTTTCCTATGTTGGGATTCCATCATGTTCCTCAGCTCCTCTATTTTTTATCTGTGTCTGCTCTAGGTTTATTAATCATGTCTTGCACTATGGGTAAAATCTCTGATGTTATCTGAAAAATTATTTATGATTTCATTTTTCCCAGATCCTCTTTTGTTGTCAGTTCAATGAGTCTAGGTGTTTGAGTATCAGATTGTTCCATCTCATTTCCCTTTGGGGCTGCCTTAGGTGATCTCATAGTCTGTTTTTGAGACTTGTTTACATGTCTTCTCATTTCAACAGATGCAGGCTGCTGTGCCTTTGTTGAAGCAACTCTTTGCTCACCCAGTGGTCTTCAATTCTCAGCAAGCCACCAAGCAGCCTTTTCTCTGCTGCTCACCAGTATACCAATTCCTGGGTTCAGAATGGTGGCCTTCTGGATCCCTGAGCTGACCTGTCATCTGGGTGGGATTCTGGTTGGGGCCTGTGCACACTTGGGATGTTATCTAGGTGTGCCTCTGCCTAGGACCCCTATGTAGCTGTTGTCTGGGAGGAACTTTGGCTGGGGGCTGTGCACCCAGTTCCTGTTGTGTGAGCAAGCTTCTGGCTAAGGTCTTGTGCACTTACTGATGGTATCAGGGCATACCTCTGGCTATTGCTTGTGTGCCTGTGCAGCTCTTTTCCAGGTGGGCCCTTGCCTTGGGCTGGTGTGCTGGGGTGGAGCCCTGGCTGGGATCTGCTTGCAGCCACGCAACTCTGGTCCATTTTGCTGCCCTCCCCCAACTAAGGTGGTCTGGTGTGCCTTTATTGCAGAGATTTTCTTCACTTTTCTAGTGGGCTTTAATTTTCATTAAGGAGCCTCAGAGAGGCCCTCTTTCTGTTGTTCACTTCTGCTCTATCTTCTGGAGCTCAGAACAATGTCCTTTATGACCCCTGCAACTCTGCAGTATGGATCCAGGTAATAATAGCTCAGCACAGCCATGGGCAGGGGGGGTGCCTGTGCAGCTCACCTCCTTGGTGCTGGGGGGGGGGGGGCTGCTCCTCAGCACTCTACGGCAGTGGAACAGTGACCCAGGAGGCTCACCTCCTCGGCGCTGGGGGGGTTGGCTCTCTTAATATTATTATCTTTAGGAAATGTATTCACCTTGTATACTGTCCCCAAATATTCATTAATTGAGTGTTCAGAGTAAATTCTATAGATATAGCTATTTTCTGTATATATAACTGTTTTCTAAAATTCCTGAATCTAAATTATAATATGCATCTCGACAGTTACAGTAAATGTCTGCGTATACAGTAACATGAATAATATGTAAAATGAATAAGTTTTTATTTATGTAATTTTTCTGAAACTTGGTCAAAGGAAAAAATTTGAGTCACAAAATGTTTAGGTTTTTTAAATGAATGTGAATTTGGTATATTGAATGAGCAAGACAATCCTCTTCCTACCTGTTTTGGGAGGGCTTATTTTAACTTTTTTCTAAAATAACATTAGCCACAAATCATTTTACAATTAATTAAACTTATTTTCAGCATTATCCTGGAATTTTAAATTTTTTTATTCAAAAAGTAATCAAAAAAATTAATCAAATATAATGAACTACTTTAAGTAAATAATAACAAAGATCACTCATTACAATAAGATGCTCATTATCCAAACACAAATATTTTTTATTTTGCACAATTCCTTATCCTTTTATCATTACAAAATTTATATATTTTCTAGTTAAGTCATAATTTACATAGTACTTTCTCTAGCTCCTATAGGTATTTCCTACACTGCTACAGTTATTTTATTTTTAATATTAAATGATTAAATATGTAAGTGGAAAAGACAGTAGTTGCACAAGACACATTTGTTTCATAGAAAATTTGATGCCATTTCAATTCAGCAAATGTCTTATGAATACCAATTGTGTGCCTAGTCACATTAGGCATTATAATAGAAGGATGAATGAGACACCTTCTCTATCCTGAAGAAATTAGAATCTAATAAGAAAAAGCAAAATCACACTGAAAACATGTTAATTCCTGCAGGTGCTATAATGTGTATTGCAGTTTGGGAGGAGAAAGGTAGAAAAGTAAAGAGAAGTGATTCCTGAGCAGAATTTTGAAAGTCTCCCTTAACATGTGGGATCACTCCCTGAGTTAGATTAAGAATTCACTCAAGAAACAAAAGACCGGCTCCAGCCGCACACGCCTGTAGTCACAGCAGTCTTAGAAGCTGATACAGGAGACTCGAAAGTTTGGGCACAGCCTGGGCAAATTAGCAATTTAGCAAGATTGTCTCAAAATAAAACTTTTAAAAGGGCTGGATGTAGCTCAGTGTAAAGGCCCTGGATTCAATACCAGTGCAGAATAAAATAAAATAAGCTTTCTCAGGAATGTTTGAGATTGAACTGGCTATGTACTGTGGTGGAGCCCACACCCACATGTGCTGCCATTCATAACGCCCCCCCCCCCAAACACACACACACCGTGGTCTTCCAGCTTCGGCCTAAGCACAGGTCCTCCAAGGCTGCCAACCTGCCAGCCATCTTCGAATCTAGGCCCTAGGTGGCAGGCAGAGCTTCTACAAAGAAGTTTCTTTATATCACCCAGCCCTTGGTTGCTATTTTACCTGGTTGGTTTCTAAGATATTTCTTAACACAGTCAAAAATCAAGTATTCTTGCATCATGCTTACATATTTCCTTTGATGTCTACACAACCAATCAAGGGTAGGAGATCACCTCAAATACATAAAGAATTTTCACTTCATTTGATCAAATCTTCTGCTGCTGCCAACCTAGGAGTCCCTGCTTCTTGAAAAGTCTATGGGGTCGATCGGGAATTTATCTCAGTGGTGCCACCACTTGCCTCACAACCATAAGGTCCCAAATTCAATACCCAGTACCAGGAAAAAAAAAAAAAAGATTGTCAAAATAAAGGGAGACAAAGAACACCAAAGAGCCTGCGAATATATTCTGAATATTCTAAGCAGATGCTTGCTTGCAAGAATCAGTAGATGAATGTTTTCCCCACGAAACCCAAGTAGTCACCTCAGCTCTCCAATTCACAACAAATATACAGTGTCTCTTGAATTGAGGTCTACTTCAGCAAGAGAGCTCAGGGAGCACAGAGGTCTCTGTGGGAAGTATATTAGATTCTCTCTGCCCTCATGGTAAATCACAAGCCAGATCTGCCCTTTTGTATAAAGCTTTCCCTTTCCATTTATTTCCTGTGTGAGCTTCTTTCTGCATTACATTTTCTTCTGACATGAACCCTGAATATTGCTGCTGCTAAGGAGGCTGTTATTTACACCAGTGAGGCACAATTTGCATTTGGAATATGGAAAAATAGCCACATACTTTCTGTTTTCATTGTATCAATAAGAACAGGTCATAAAATCAAACCCTTAACTAGAAAATGTATCTGTTTTCCAACTATAAAATGGCGTCGAGCTTTGGTTCCAATAATCACAGCCTTTAGTGACTTCTTGAATTACTGAGTTTGGTTTCATTATCAGTAAAATGAGAATTATAGTACATAATTAAAGCAGTATTTTTAAAACTCTCTAATGAAGCCACAGTTTCTACTTTCTACTTTCTGTTTTTGTTTTGTTTTGTTTCCATTTGTTATGAACTGATACTTTTGTAAACAATAATAAAAAATAAATTAGAATAAACATAATGATGCTTTTAGCTATTGTGGCATTGTCAAATTGCTTAAAATTCTAAATGCTAACTTTCCATTTCTGTGCTAATCGTGTCATGGATTATTGACAATTTGCAGAACATTTGGTCAGAGAGCACACACTGAGAGGTCCTGGCTAAGAAAAGTCTGTGACTGCAGATGGAAAATACTTGAAACAAAGCAAGGTATAATACATCATAGGCCTAAAGAATGCCAGTTTCCTGTTCTTTCTCCAAAAATATACTATTCAAATTATTTTATTATATCACCCATCTATTCATTTAACAAATATATCCTTATAACATGCTAAAATTTAGGTACTACTAAGTGCTGGGGATACAGTAATGAAAAGAACTCAGTTTCTATCCTCAAAGAGCTACTAGAATTTTTTTCACTCCAATAGGCCCCCAAAAAATTAAAAATCTAATATTACAGAATTATTAGACTTTTTAACTTATGTCTACTATTTTTTACTTTTCAGTATTTTTATCGTCTTTTTAAAATTTATATATTAATTGGTACATTTTAGGTATACAATACATTTACATTTATCATTGGGTGTTTGTACCTGAACATGATGTATCTTAGTTCTTATTTTTCCCCCATTACCTATGTGCCCTTCAGCCCCACCACCCTTCCCTTTTTACATAGACTTTGTTTCCTTTTTTTTCTTTCTTTCTCATAATTTTTCCTTTCCTTTCTTCTCTTTCCTCTTCCCCTCACGCCACCCCTACTGCTTTGGACCTTTTCCTATTTCAAATTATCAATTATTCATTTTAATCATTTTCATCCTTATTTACACTTTCAGTTTCTCACACTAGAGATACTATCTGGTATTTACACATGTGTGTCCTATTTATTTCACTTAAGAGCATGGCCTCAATATGCATCCATTTAGCTCTAAATGACTCTAGTTTTTCGTTCTTTATGGCTGAGTAGAATGCCATTTTATTCAAAAACCACATCTTCTTTATCCAGTTTCCAGTTGATGGGCACTTGGGGTGTTTCCAAACCTTAGCTATTACAAACTGTGCCGCTATAAATATAGGTGCATATATATTACTGTGGTATAATTCTTTTAATTCTTTGAGGAAGATACCCAGTAGGGGAATAGATGGGTCAAATGGGACCTCTAGTCCTAGTTCTCTGAGGTATCTCCATACGGATTTCCACAGTGGTTGCACCAGTCTGCACTCCCACCAACAATGGAGAAGGGTTCCTTCCTCTCCACACCCCTGCCAGCATTTGTTATTGGTTGATTTCTTGATAGCAGCCATTCTTTGTGGGGTGAGGTGGAATCTCAGTGCTGTTTTCATCTGCATCTCTCAAATGACCAGTGATGTTGAATATTTTTTCATATTTTTTTTTTGCTGTTTTTACTTCTTTGTCTGAGAAATGTCTGTTCATTTCAGATGCCCATTTTTGAATTGGGTCTTTGAATTTGGGGGGGGTCTGATTTTTTTTTTTCAGTTCTTTATATGTTCTAGATAGTAGTCCTTTGTCTGAGGTACAACCACTAAAAATTTCTTCCCGTATTGTAGGTTGTCTCTTAGCTCTGTTGGTAGTTTCTCTTGCAGTGCAGAAGCTTTTTAATAAGATGAGATCCCAGTTGTTGATTCTTTGTGTTAGCTCCCATGCTACTGAAGTTTTGTTCATAAAGTCTTTTTTATGCCAATGTCATTGAGAGTTCTACCTAACTTATCTTCCAGCAAGTTTACTGTTTCTGTCTTGATATTTAGCTCTTTAATCCACTTCAATCTTAGTTTAGTGCACGGTGATAGGTATGGGTCTAGTTTTAGTCTTTGGCAGGTTGAAATCCAGTTTGTCCGACACCATTTATTGAACAGGCTATCTTTTCTCCAATGAGGATGATTGGCTCCTTTGTCAAAGATGAGGTGGCTGAGTATGTCTGGAGTTGTTTCTGCATCTTCTAATCTATTCCACTGATCTTCAGGTCTGTTTCTTTGCCAGTACCATGCAGTTTTTATCACAGTAGCTTTGTAGTACAGTTTCAAGTTGGGGATTGTGATACCCCCAGCCATGTCTCTGTTGCCTAGAATTGCTTTTGCTATGCTAGGTTTCTTCTGCTTCCAAATGAATTTTTGGATTGTTTTCTCTAGTTCTGTGAAGTATAATATGGGAATTTCAATCGGTATTGCATTAAATCTATATAGTAGTTTTGGAAGTATGGCCATTTTCACTATACTGATTCTTCCAACCTAGGAGCAAGGGATATATTTCCATTTTCTTATATCCTCTTTTATCTCCTTCTTCAGAGTGCTGTAGTTTTCAGTGTAGAGGTCTTTTGCTTCCTTTGTTAGGTTGATTCCTAGATATTTCATTTTCTTAGACGCTATTGTAAAAGGAATTATTTCCCAAATTTCTCTCTCAATTAGGTCTGCTATTTGCATATAAGAAGGCTATTGTTTTTTGAGTGTTGACCTTATATCCAGCTACTCTACTGAATCTGTCAATTATCTCTAGAAGACTTTTGACTGAGTTTTTTGGGTCCTCTATGTAAAGTATCATATCATCAGCAAATAATGACAGTTTCACATTTTCCTTTTCTATCTTTATTCCTTTTATTTCTTTCTCTTTTCTAATTGCTGTGGCTAGTGTTTCCAGAAAAATATTGAACAGGAGTGGAGATAGTGGGCATCCTTGTCTTGTTCCTGATTTTAGCATGAAAGTTTTCAGTTTTTAACCATTTAGTATGATGTTGGCTGTTGGTTTTTCATAGATAGCCTCAATCAGGTTGAGAGAAAGACCTTCTATTCCAATGTTTTGTAGCATTTTTATCATGAATGGATGCTGGATTTTGTCAAATGCCCTTTCTGCATCTATTGAGATGATCATATGGTTTTTGTCCTTGACTCTGTTAATGTAGTGTATTATATTTATTGATTTTTGGAAGTTGAACCATTCTTGCATCCTGGGATAAATCCAACTTGGTCAGGGTGCATGATCTTCTTGATGACACTCCGTATTCTGTTGGCCAGTATCTTGTTGAGGATTTTTGTATCTATGTTCATTAGGGAAATTGGTCTGTAGTTCTCTTCTTGGGTTGGGTCTTTCCCTGGTTTTGGAATCAAAGTAACTCTTGCTTCCAGGAAAGAATTTGGAAGCCTTTTTTCCCTTTCAATTTCCTTGATGAGTTTAAAGAGTAATGGCGATAGTTCTTTAAATGTCTTGTAGAATTCAGCAGTGAACCCATCAGGACCTGGGCTTTTCTTTGTTGGTAAATTTTTTATTACATTTTCAATTTCACTCATTGTTATTGGAGTGTTTAGAATTTCTATGTCTTCTTCATTTAACTTTGGCAATTTGTATGTATCTAGGAATCTGTCCATTTCTTCTGTGTTTTCCATTTTATTAGACTACAGGTTCTCAAAGTAAGTATTGATGATCCTCTGAATTTCTGCTGGATCTGTTGTGCCTTCACCTTTTTCAATCTTAATTGCATGGATTTGAGCCTTTTCTTTCCTTTCTTTGATAAGGTTAGCTACAGGTTTATCAATTTTATTTATTCTTTCAAAAACTCAGCTCTTCAATTCATTGATTTTTTTGTATCATTCTCTTAGTCTCCATTGCATTGATTTTGGCTCGAATCTTTATAATTTTCTTTCTTGTATGAGCTTTGGGTTTGTTATGCTCTTCTTTTTCTAGGAGCTTGAGTTTCTGCATTAGGTTGTTTAACTGAGTTCTCTCTGTTGTCCTAATATGGGCATTCACTGCTATGAATTTCCCATGTAGAACTGCTTTCATTGTGTCCCACAGATTCCTGTATGTTTTACTGGCATTATCATTTACTTGTAGAAACTGTCTAATTTCTTCTTTAATTTCCTCTGTGACCCATTGGTTGTTCAGGAGAGTGTTATTCAATTTCCATGTGTTTGTGGGTGTTCTGCAGTTTCTTATATTATTGATCTCCAATTTTATTGCATTATGGTCTGATAATAAACAGGGGATAACTTGAATTCTTTTACATTTACTTAGATTTGCCCTATGAGCTACCATGTGATCTATTTTTGAGAATGACCCATGTGCACCTGAAAAGAATGTGTATTCTGATTTTGTGGAGTGGAACACTCTATAAACATCTATTAAGTTCATTTGTTCAATAGCTTGGTTCAGTTCTAGAATTTCATTGTTAATTTTTTTCCTAGATGATCTGTCTATTTGTGATAGAGGGGTGTTGAGGTCCCCCACTACAATTGCATTATTGTTTATTTGGTTTTTCATGTCCATTAATATTTGTTTTGTATAGTTGGGGGCATTCATATTTGGTGCATAAATATTTAGGATTGTCATCTCTTCCTCTTGGATTGTTCCCTTCACAAGGATGTAGTGACCATCTTTGTCTCTCTGAATTAGTTTTGGTTTGAAATCTACTTTGTCTGCAAATAAGATTGCTACCCCTGCTTTTTTCTGGGTTCCTGTGATGTGGAGAACTGTTTTCCATCCTTTTACTTTCAGTCTGTGAATTTCCTTTTGAGTTAGGTGTGTTTCTTGTATACAGCATATTGCTGGGTTTTGCTTCTTAATCCATTCTGTCAGTCTGTTTCTTTTGATTGGTGAATTGAGGCCACTAACATTGATAGTTATAATTGAGAGATATTGACTCATTCTTGCCATGATGTTTTATTGTTGTTGGCTCTTTTCTTATTTTTCACCCTTTCCCTTTAGTGCCTTACCTTGTGTAGTGTCTTCTCTCTGTTGGCCCCCATGGAGTTGTGACCTTCGTCTTTTTCTAGGATATTGCATAAAATTGTTTGGAGTGCTGGCTTGGTGTTCATGAAATTTCTCAGGTGTTCTTTGTCGTGAAAGTATCTAATTTCCCCATCGATTTTGAAAGATAATTTTGCCAGATACAATAGTCTAGATTGGAAGTTATTTTCTTTTAGGGCTTGAAATACTTCACTCCAGGCTCTCCTTAATTTGAGGGTTTGTGTTGAGAAATCTGCCATGATTCTGATGGGCTTTCCTTTGTAGGTGATTTGTTTCTTTTCTCTAACTGCCTGTAGGATTTTGTTCTTCTGTTGGGTTTCTGGGATCTTGACTATTATATGTCTAGGTGTAGATTTTTTTGTCGTGGCTGGGTGGAGTCCTATATGCCTCACCTATCTGTGTGTCCAATTCTCCACCTCTGTCTGGGAAGTTTTTTACTATTACTTCTGTGAACAGTTTTTTTATGTCAATTGTACTTTCTCCTGTTTTTTCATGGACTCCTATCAGTCTTACGTTATTCTTCTTTGCATCATCTAGCAGCTGTTGGATTGATTTCTCATGGTCCCTTACTATCTTTAAGAAACATCTGTTTTCATGGTCCTTAACTGCAATCCTGTCTTCTATATCTGATATTCTGTCTTCAGATTCTCTTAGTCTGCTCTGTATGCATTCAGTGGAGTTTTTAATCTCCTGAATATGTGTTTGAATCTGTTTCATGGATTCCATTTCTTTCTTATGTTGGGTGATCATGGATTCCATTTCTTTCGTATGCTGGGCATTCATGGCTTCCAGCATGTTTCTGATCTCATCTATTTTCTTATCTATTTCTGCTCTAGAGCCTCTAATCATGTCTTTCACTGTAATCACCATCTCTCTATTTATCTGGGAGATTATTTCTGCTTTGAATTTTTCTAGAGCCCCATGTATCTGCTTTGTTACTTCCTGTGCTATTAGTTCAGGGTGTCCAGGTGGTTGCTTATCAGACTTTTCTGCCTCATTCCCCCCAGAATTTCCTTTTTGTGGTGTGGAAGCCTGTGTTTGTGCCTTGCTTAAATTTCTTCTCATTTTTGTTTTTGGTACTGTCCTTGGTTTAATTCCTGGGTCTATATTTCAAAATTGCTTAATGCAGGTATCTTTGTTCCTTGTGTTTAAAACCCTTGTGGAATGATTGCTTTTCAGAGGTGTCTTCCAGATATGGCTTGTGTTTGAGTTTTGAGTCTCTAATGACTCTGAGGCCATTTTATTTTTCTTATACCAGGAAGGAAAACTGATTAGATCAATCACAACATGTTAGGCCAAATGTTACAATCAGCAATACCATAGCATCAAGTGCAGTTTAGAAAATGACAATTTGTGGTAGTTATTAATCTAACACATTTAACTATGTGAAGTATAATCCCCTGTGGCTCTGTAATGAGGGACCAGGTAGCAGAAGAGCTGGAAGTTGGGGGGGGGGATGAAATTGGGCCTTGCAGGTGCCCAAGTGGCTAAGTGGAGCACCAGATGAAGGCAGGGCTCCAAGCCGCTCCCAGGACCTCACTGTGCCATGGGCAGGAACCGGAACACAGCTGAGGAGCTCCACACTGCCCAGCCAACCCACAGAGAGGAGCACTGGATGAAGGTGGGGCTCCAAGCCACTCCTGGGACCTCACCATGCTGTGGGCAGGAACCGGAACACAGCTGAGGAGCTTCACACTGCTTGGCTGACCCGTGGAGAGGAGCACCTGATGAAGGCAGGGCTCCAAGCCACTCGGGGGACCTCACTGTGCTGTGGGCAGGAACTGGAACCTATTTTTATCATCTTTGACATAAATATTATATATATGATCTCTTCTAAGGACCAGCTTAATATTTATTATTCTCATTCCTTACCTACAAAAACAAGTTTTTGCCTTCACTAGTCTTGTTTATTTCACAACATATAAGTCATAGTTCTTCTTGTAAGACCATGGGCCTCACCAAACACTCTGAGGAGCTGACTACAGCGAAGATCACCCGGGAGGGAACACACTGGACAAGTTGTGAAAGTAAAACAGGCCTTTATTAGTCTGGCCAGATGGCACCCTCCAAGCACCAAGCTTAGAGAGGCGCCCAGCTCAGGGACTGAGGTCTTTTTATAGGGGTCGCAAGAGGGAACTTGACAAGCAAAAGTACAGAAGTGAGACATTGGCAGTTGGGGTAGTGTAGCAACCAATCTTTAGATAACAGGCATAAGGCTAACTTGCAGTTTCCTTGGAACAGCAATAAGTACATTCTGGGAATTGGACAACCCCATGGTGAAGTGTAACAGAAGCAGACAAATGGGGCCTTATTACAAAATGGAGTAACTTTTGTTCAGTCTCACACTTCTCAGTTTCATCTTTAGCCGCATCTGAAGCATTAGGATTAGTTCTACCAATCTTCTTTCTAATGCACATATATTCTATGACTATAAAATTCATTTTTCCTACATACAAACTATTTTAATCTGTCAGCCATCATTTAACATAGATAATATAAGTTAACATTCTGCTTACTTTTTAGAAATTTCCCCTCCTTTGAAAAAGTGTAGACTTTTAAATTGAGAAGCTTAAGTATTTTTATTGCTCTGGAGAAGAGCTAGACAAAAATGTGTCTTCAAAGCAGAAGCTCAGCTGGTATCTGTGTTTCAATCTCTCTTCAACAGTGTGAGACACCTTTGTTTTCCCATTGTCAGTGCCATGAAATGTAAGGCTTGGGAGGCAGACTTTGAAAAAACTCAGACTTCAAATCCAAAACTTAACATCCAACAATGCTGTGCATGCAAATAATTAATGTCCTGCTGTTGAGGTACACTGAAAGCTAGTTATTTTCAACACTTCTCCTTTGTCAGACAGAATATATGCACCCTGAGGGGCAGGACCATACCTAGGATGACTTTGACACACTCATACCTGTGGCACTGTTCTGACCTGAAAAGTGCTCAAGCAAATGTTTGCTGAGTGACAACTCAGCAAATGACAACAAATATGCAATGACAACAAATTTTTCAGGGATGACTATGTATAGACCTCATTTTACATACTATAGGGGCTACTGGCATTGAGGATTATTCTTGCCATTTAGATTAATATATTGCAAAAAAGCCTCTCTGCTCTGGGGAGCCAGATGAGTAGTTATGATGCAAGACTCAGATTCTGCCTTATAAAAAGAAATTATTGGATGGAGAATTTTACAGGGTACAATAATCTCCACATAATCCTATAAATTCCAAACTCCAGTTTATGTGAGTGCAAGAGGAGAAAATTTAATGGAATAGTTTTATAACCTGGCTGAATGGGCTACAGAAGGTTAACAAATGGCATAAATTGGAAAGAATAAATATTCCTATCCCTTCTCATTTGTGTGTTTGGGGGGATACCATTATCACAAAAGACAGGACTTTTGTGAGTGTCATTCTTGCAAGTTTCCTTTTAACCATTTTAATTGTAGATTGGAAATCTAGTATTTGGGGCTCTAATTCTGTGTAGCACACAGCACTTCTCATCCTCCAGTATGTGTCTACAATGCATAACTTTCCACTGTGACTGGTAAGACCTGTTACAAGGCAGTCAGACACACATATTGAAGTACATCCCATAGGAACACTTGATGTTCCCAAACTTTATTATCTTCCTAGAAATTAAAGGTAATACAGCAAAGCCTATAAGCTTTACAAACACTGTCTCTTTCTACGGAATGAGGAAGAACATCTCCAAAAGCAAATCACAGAAAATTTCACCTCTTCTTATGTAAACATTGGAAATTCTCAGCATCAGTGTTTTAAAGTACTCCTCCTACTGCTTAGCCCTGAGACCTGGACCCAAAGGCACAATGGAAGTCACAATGAAATTTAGTTAAATGTAGTTTCCATAGCATGGTGCCTCATACAGTGAAGTCTGGTTAGAAGAGACAAAGGTGAACCATCAGAAACCATTAGCAACAGAACAGTAAATGATAATGTATCGGCATTGTATGATTTAGCACTGGATTACATTTTCCACATTTGTTTTGCATTATTCTTATCAATTGAAGTTAAGGAATTTTGATATGGAGAATTCAAAATGATCTTAAATTTTTCCAAAGAACTGGATGAGGATACCAGAAACAGAGCCTTCCTCTAAAAGCTATATTCAGTGTGTCTCTCAAATGAGCTTCCATTCCTTTCCAGTGAGTGGCATAATGCCTTCCAGAGCAAGTAAATAGACTTCCATCCCAGGGCTCCCTCTGAGCAGCTGCCTGCCAGTCTAAAGTGTGAGGGAGCTCCATGGAAGGAAAGCAAAGAGTCCAATGTTACTGTTGGCTCCAATTGTTTCTGGAGCACTTGCCTTCCAGGAAATTCCTTTGGAGAAAGCTGATCTTACCTAAATTAAGCAAAGGGTCCTTCCTTACTTACTTCTTCCCTTCCTTCCTCCCTCCTGCCTTCCTCCTTCTCCTCCTTGTTTTAAATGTAGGAAAAACACAGGCTGCTGAGTTCCAGGATTTTTCTCAGTTTTAAAGCTTCTGATAAGATATGAGAAAATCTGGAGTGTATGTATACAAGGATTAAAAAAAAATGTAAGAAGGCAGGCATAGAGGAACACACCTTTAATCCCATCACTCTGGGAAGCTGAGGGAGAAGGATCACAAATTCGAGACAGCCTGAGCAACTCAGCAGTTTAGCAAGACCCTATTTCAAAATAAAAAGTAAAAAGGACTAAGCACAGTGGACCCTTGACTTATGAACTCAATTCATTCATGAGGGCTGGTTGTAACTCAAGTTGGTCAATTAAAGCCACAAGCTCCTCTACATAGCCTTCAAAATCTATATAATTTTAGGCCCCACTTTTTTCCAGGCAGATCTCAGCCCAGAATTTCTCAATACCATAGGGGAAAGGATGTTGTAATATTCCTTCCAGAACTCTTTAAGGGTTAAATTTGTATCTGAGACCATCTGGAAGCACAAACAGCCAGCATTTGGGTCATAACTCAAGACTTTGTTCATAAGTTAAAACTTAAATTCTGGTAACCAAAGTTGTTTGTATGTCAGGCCGGTCATAACTTGAGGGTTCACTGAGTGTAGCTTAGTATGAAGGTCCTAGGGTTAAGCTCCAGTACTGCCAAAAGATAAAAAAGGAGGAAAGGGAATAAAGAACTCATTTTCCACTTGTAGAAAAGGAGAATAGTGATCTCTTGGGCTTAATTCCAATGCATCGTGCTTCTGTTCTCTGTCATCCAATGCAACAGTCACTACCTACATTGCTATTGAGCACTTGAAATGTGTTGTCCCTACTGAGATGTACTGGAAAGGTAAAATATATGTCAGAATTTGAGGACATAATGGGAAAAGTGAGAGGGTTAAAAATCCCTTTAATAAATTTTATATTGATTATATGTTTAAGTGCTGATATTTTAAATATATTGGGTTAAATAAAATTTACTATTGTAATTAATTTTACCTATTTTTATATGACTATTAGAATTTTTAAATTATACCTATGGCTTGCATTACATTCACTTGGACAGTGCCACCTTAGAAAACATAAATTAAAATTCATTCCAGAAGGTCTTTACCTTCTCTAAATCTCTTCCTTTGTTGGAATGCTGTCAGGGAAAGGATAAGTAAAAATATTAAGTTTATCAACAAAGCTTACTGCTTACCATACACACACCTTAAAATCTTGTTCTGAAAATAACCTTTTGTTTGTTCCTTAATAACTAAATGAAAGATCCACATCTTGTTTAACATTTGCCAGTATAATAATATTAATTGAATCATACTAACTTCAAAGTTTTAATTTGCTAATAATAATAGTGCAGTTATAATTTAAAGACTTTTAAAAATATTTTTGGAGTTTTTCTTCCCAGATATGAATTTTAGAAATAGTTCACTATTGCATCATGCTCTTCATAACTATTTCTACTACTTTTCCACTAATCTAAAAAGATATTTATATTCTCAGCAGTGTTATGTGTTTTATTTTATTTGCTGCTTTGTTTTTTACTTGTACTATTATGATGCAAACTATGTTGCAATATTGCAGGCTCTGTAGTTCTATTACATTAATCTTAGTTTTATAGCAGAACATATTATTAAATATTTATGTGGTCTGCAAAAGCAATCAATATTCTACAGTGGGTGATCTACAACTGAATAGGTTCAAATGTATTCATTTTCTGCATGCAATGATGGAGTTATGCCAGTAGAATTTGATGGCTAAAGTCTCAGTCTTATTTCTCTATATAAAAGTGTTCCATCGATGAATGTACAACAATGAGCAAGTACTAACAAAGTACTTAGTTATCCATCAGTATAGAAGTTTCCCCACTTGTAATTTATAATATTGAGCCTTTATATTTATTGTGTACTTTTTTGGTAATATAAATTATTCACTTCAGGATTTCACATACTTAAAACTCAGAAAATAAATCTAGATCTTAATGCATTCTCATTAACGCAATGTAAGCAGTAGCATCATGTTACTATTTGGAAAGTATTTGCATTGGTGTATGATTAACAAATTCTGCTTCTGCAGACAACAATAGCCTATCTTGGCGGGGAGGGGTTCAGGGGGATCATTGGTTTCTATTGATTTATGTTGAAAAGAGCACTAGACTTGCCACCAGTAGGTTTGGGTCCATAGCTTATACTAACTACCTGAGTTATCTTGCACAGCCATTTAAAATAAGACCTATTAGTTTCTCAACGTGATCCCATTTGCCAGGCCAGTGTATCTATCCACTCCCCTGTGCTCTGAATGCTGACTGCTAACAGAACAGAGCTCTGCACTTCGCTGGATGTAGGTTCATGGAAGGTCAAGACAGAGCTCTCTTGCCCAAAAATCACACACTAGCAGCCAATGACTGAGCTGATACAGTGCACAGAAGGCCAGTTCTCTTGCCCACAGATGGGACCCACTCTGTGGGGCAGTTACCACAGAGCTCTCTGAGAGGTCAGGCTGACCCAGTCTCCAGCACATGCCATGTTCTTGAATTGTTCTTTTCCTCTGTACTGCTCTGCTTTCCTCATGTTCCTTCCCCTAAAATCACTCATCCAGTACATCATCAAATAAGAATCCCTCTCTTGGGCTCTGTCTCTGGGAACCCAACCTGTGATAATATCTAACATTTAAATTTCAGTTTCTTTATCTGTAAAATAATACTAATAGCTAACCTATGGGATTATTGTGAGAACTAAGTGATAAATTATTACATGAAAGTTTTTTGTAACCTGAACAGAATTCAGCAAAAGTAAGCTATTGCCATCTCTTATATTGCTACTAGAACCAATAGCAGTAGCTAATTCTTTTTTTTTTAATGTTTTCCCTTTATTAGAACATGTTTGCAGTACATGATGTTTACATTCATCTTGGGGAGTGGGTACATCATAATACAGCATGTTTCTTTTTTTTAGTTCCACTCCACTTTGTTCTCCCCCCCCCACCTCTAAATACTCTTTCCCCATATTCATTCCGGTCATTATTCTTAGCTCATGTCTATGACATGTAATGTTTATATTCTTGAGGTTATTAGATGGTTATTAGATGTTATTACATGGCATATCTTACTTTCCTTTCCCCTCCCCGTCTCCCCTCTGCCTCAGTCTCCTGGATCCCTTCCCATTTGCAATAGATCTTCCCCTTGTTTTCTTCTAGCCATCCTTTATTATTCTCTTTGTTTGTACTTTGCCTTATTCAAATGAGAGATACCATATGGTATTTAAGCTCATGCATCTGAATTATTTCACTCAACATTATACAGTATTTTCCAGATCCATCCATTTTCCTACAAATGTCTCGCATTTATCCTTCTTTGTAGCCAAGTAGTATTTCACTATGTATAGATAGCACATTTTCTTCTCCATTCATCTGTTGATGGGCATACTGGCTGTTTCCAGAATTTAGCCATTACAATCCACACTGCTATAAACATTGATATGCATGTATCACTGTAGTATGATGTCTTTGGCTCTTTGGGGAAGATATCTAGAAGGGGAATAACTGGATCATATGGAGTTTCTAATTTTAGCCCTATGAAAAAATCTCCAAACTGATTTTCATAATGGTTGTACTAGTTTATATTCCCACCAATAATGTAAGAGGGTTCCTTTTTCATCATGTCCACTATGGCAGCATTTGTTATTCTTTGACATCTTGATGATTGTCATTCCTTCTGGTGTGAGAAGGAATTTTAGTGTTGTTTAAATTTACATTTATCTAGTGGCTGGAGCTGTTGGACATTTTTTCAGATATTTGTTGGCAATTTGCACTTTTTCCTCTGGGAGGTGTCTGTTCATTTCACTTGCCCATTTCTTGATTGGGTCTTTTACTTTAGGTGGTCTAATTTTTTTGAGCTCCTTATATATTCTAGATATTAGTCCTCTGTCTCAGGAATAGTGGCCAAAAATTTTTGCCAATTCTGTAGGTTGTCTCTTCATTCAACTAATTGCTTTCTTTGCTATGAAGAAGCTTTTTAATTTGATGTCATCGTATTTATTGATTCTTACTGTTATTTCTTAGTATTTGGGGTGCTATTGAAAAAATTTCCTACACCTATGGCTTCAAGTGTTTTACCTATTTTATCTTCTAGTAGGTTCAATGTTTCTCTTTTAATGACACTAGCTGATTCATATATTTCTCTGGAGTTACCATTTCTACTCCCTCAAAGTGTGCAACACATATGCTATTGAGGTGAATATCCAAAGTGGCAAACCTTTCTTCGCATCTTCACATAAGCATAACTTCAGTGGGAAATTTCCAAATTCTATCTGATTTAAAATTCTAAATGATGTTTTCTATGCAAGTACATAAGTATTGCTGCAATATTCAGCTTTCTTGTCTAACACTCCTGACTATCTATGAGGTATTATTTTCTTGTGAATGTAAACAAAACCATTGACAGCAACTCATCTGTAAGTCTAAGACATTTCCTCCTAATTGAATTAGAACCATTTAGAGCTACTTTCCTTCCATTCTTTCTGAGGTACTTATTTAGTTATTTATGGGCTATTTATTTACTTATTTAGAGCATATAATTGCTTGCTAGAGTAGTTAGTCTTAATCATGAAAGCTATTATGGCATTCCCAAAACTGGATTTTACTGCCTTCCAAACACTGTGCCCTTTTCCTAAGCAGGCAGAATAAAATCATAATGAGTAAAATCTCTTGTTCTTGCACACACATGGCAGATACATCTGAGGTAATACGTAGATGCCAATTATGTTCTTAAGTGTTTGAAAACTATTTAAAATTTAGCTTTGGGTGTTCATTTTCAGCCAATACTAATCCTGGATAATTACGTATTTCAGATATTTACAGTCCCTTAAAGAAACACAATCACTTATTCACTCAATCATTTAACAAATGATTAACAAGGACCTATTATGTGCTGAATATTGTGCTAAGGATATGGGGACACAATGGTGAGAAACATAAAGGACACTTGCTGTCTTAAATTGCAGCATAGACAGTGGGAGTGACTTTAATCCGAGAATATGTAACTGTGACAGGCACTATCAGTGTAGTGGAAGTTGAATAATCCCAAGGTCTCAGAGAAGGCTTCCCAAAGAAATGATTGTTAAGCTGACACTGGAGAAAAAGTAGGAAACAATAGAGGCAGGAAGAATATTCCAAGGAGAGAGCCACTCATATGCAAAGCCACTGTGACAAAAAAGAACATGAACAAATGTTACGGGCCTAAGATAAAAAGAGAAGCGTTAAAGCTAAGAGCAGTAATCTAGAGAAGCTATGAGCAGAATTTAAAAATAAGAGGTCGTGTAATTAGAAGGAAGCTTGGTCCAATCCAAATGTATTTTGTGTCCGCTGTGTGCAAGGGACTGTACTCGCTTTAGCTGTAGGAAGCCTTCCCGGCGGGGGACCCCCCAACGCCTCTCAGGTCCATTGCACTCCTCTCTCCACCACATTTGCCTCTCAAAGATCGCTCTGCACACCTTGAATTACCCTGACACCATGGTTACTGAAAGCAGTTCAACCTTGTATTTTAGATGTAAGATATAATATAATCTCCATTATAGAGAGCTAATTGGATTTACGAGTAAATCTATCCTCCACTGTAGCTTCCTAGGTTATATGTCTGATATGGTAGTGCTTTAAATCTCTAGAAACTAACCCTGCTTGTAAGATAAAATTTTGGTTTTGCATCTAGTGCCCTTTAATACTGGATGGTCTCCCCACCCCCACTTCTCATTTCTCCCCATATCAAAATTCTGACAACTCCAGATTGCTTCTGATTTCACAAAATAATATTATCAAAATTGGCACATACCATGATGCTTCAAGCTTCTGGCCTTTCCAATATTTCAACACTTAGCTCAAACAACCCTTCTACAAGAAGTCTTTTCCTAACCTGACTATGAATTCCACGAAGTCAAGTACATTTGCTTCCATATCCCCCAGAACTAGTATAGCTTCTGGGAAAGAAAATTACAATTGAACAAAACTGAGGAGACAGTGAGTCTGTTTTTCAGACCCTATAAATTAACTGTCCAGGAATCTAAACCAGCACTTTCAAGTGGAAATCTAATAAGACAAGCCACATTTTTAATTTCTAAGTAGCCACATCAAATAACAATAGCTCAGGGCCAGGGATTTAGCTCAGTGGTTCTGCCACCTGCCTTGCAAGTACAAGGTCCCAAGTTCAATCCCCAGTACCAAAATATAAGTTAATAATAATAATAATAATAATAATAATAATAATAATAGCCTGGCATGATGACACAGGCCTATAATCCTAATATTTTGGGAGGCAGAGATAGGAGTATCACAAGTTGTAACATAGCCTGGGCAACTTAGTAATTTAGTGAGACCCTATTCTCAAAATAAAAAATGGGCTGGGCCTAGTGGTACATGCTGTCATCCCAGCACTGAGGGAGGCTGAGGCAGAAGGATCATAAGTTCAAGTTCCTCTTGGGCAACTTAATGAGACTCTGTCTCAAAATAAAAAGGACTGGGGATATAAGGGTATAGATCAGTGAAAAAGCCTATGTTCAATCCTCAGCAAAAAAACCAGTAAAAATAAACAGGTGAAATTAACAGTAATATTTTATTGTATTTAACCTGATATAGTCAATAAATTACCCTTTCAACATGTAATCAACATAAAAATTATTAAAATTTTACATTTTTTATGCTAAATATTAAAAATCTAGTGTATATTTGGCACTTACAGCAGATCTCAAGTTGGAATCATCCCATTTGGAGTCCACATCACATATGTAGATAGTTAGCATCCAGATAAGGCCAGCTAGAAAAACCATACAAAACAAAACAAACAAGCAAAAAAAACCCACGTTTTTCTGTGTTGGTGAAATAAATTGTTTCCACCAGTTTCTACATATCTGGAGATGGTTTAAGTATTGTTATCACTTAAAAAAGTAAGTATTTCTTCAGTTCTTTGGTCACTTTTCTTTGTTCTAAAACTACAGATGTATATGAGATAATTGGATACAGGAAATTCAAGAACACTCTAAGATGATTTTTAAGTTTTTGAAAAAATAGTATTTATATTTCAGGAGAAAAAAAAATACAACTAGAATATGGTTGCCTAGCAACATTTCTCCCCTTGCCCCCAGAAAAAGTTTTTCTCATTTAATCAATTTATATAAAAATTATTATCACTTGAGTGAATGAGATTAGACAGGTATCCTGAATTCAAGTTTCTCTCCCTGTCCCAAGAAGCTGGGAAACACAGATGTAAACTATATGGATCTAAAACTTTAATATGCCTATTTTTCTTTTACAACTAATTCAAGTTCTGACATGTATTTATTGAGAAATATAGTCTTATTTTACTCATTCTTTTACTTGCTTTTTCAATGAATATTTATTGATCATGTATTATATGCCAGACCTTTTGCTGGGCTCAGGGACTATACAATCATTGTCTTCAAGGGGCATGCAGCCTCTTGAGGAAGTCAGGCATTGAACATCTTTGTGGTATACACAGTGAAAAGTAGAAGAGGTTTTAGAAGCAGCCTGAAACCTGGACCGAGAATTCAAAGAAGGCCTTCCTGAAGAAGAAGCATTAAGGTGAAAACAGAAGAAGGAGTAGAATTCCAGGGGCAGAGCATTCCAGCAAAAGAAAGAGCCTGTGGAAAACTCTAATCTAGTGTTGCATCTGATGGTATTGACTTCCAGAAGTTTGACTTTGCAGAAACTAGAAGTCCATTATGAGGGGAGGTTAGACCTGAAGGTGATATGGTTGTTAATGAAGCTGAAGAAGCAGCTCAGGGTCAGTTCACAAAGAGCAAAGTAATGTTCAATGCCAAGGTGCCTATGAGATGGTTGGTTGCAATGGGTTAAAAAGAGTGACAGATTGTTGGCCTAGAGATGGAGGTGGGTTAATTAAATGGAAGCAAAGACAGGACAACAAGACAGTCAGCAGACAGATAAAAGGGAGAAAAAGAATGAAGAGTCATGGAAAAAAGTAGAGGACTTCATTAATCATAATAGAAGATCAAGAGTGTATTTTGACCATTTTATCAAGATGCAATCAACTTGGAAAGGAGATTCATTCAATGGAAAGGATAGGCCCTATGCGTATCTTATCTTTTTAAATTCTCTCATCAGTATAATTTGCAATAAAGAAACTGAAGCCAAGTGGTTTGGTAAATTGCCCACTATTATCTGTTAGTTAAGTGGTGTGTAAGAGATATAAACTCAGATATATCTTTGCAGCACTAACACTCTTTCCACTCAGCCAGTCACAAAAGAGAATCTTATCTGAGGCGTGAAATATAACTTTTAGGGCTGAAGATGTAGCTTAGTGGTAGAGTGCTTGCTAGTAATGCCTGAACCCCTGGGTTCCATTCCTAGCACCACACAAAAAAAGTAATTTATAGTGTGCAGTCTCTGATATTGAGTTATTTAGGGAAAGTTGGTAAACCTTACTCTATTTGGCCTGAATGATAATAGTGAGATTTTTCTAGTTCTATTTCCTTGTACATGCTAAGTATTCGTAGGCAATATATGTACAGTGCCTTGAGAGCAGAAAGAATGGTGACACATATAAATCCATGTGTTTGTTACATCGCTAATTCATGTAGCTCCCATTTTTTAAAAATGATAATATATTAAAATCTTTAAGAAGACTAGCCAAATTAAATAGCTTTGTTCCAATAATATTTTATTTTATGAGAGTTAAATGATAGTTTTAAGGGCTGGAATTTAGCTCAGTGGTTCCAGCACCTGCCTTGCAAGTGCAAGGTCCCAAGTTCGATCCCTGGTGCCCCCCCACCAAAAAAAGTATTCAAGTTTTAAGATATATCTTAAGAGGAAACTATAACCAAATTCCTTAAAACAGCAGCACTATTTTAATTTTTTAAAGAATTCTTTTGCAAGAAAAAAAAGTTATGCTTTGATCAGGGAGTAACTTTACTTTTCTAATATGCAATTTAGGCATTTTATACTGAAGTTAAGTAATTTTTCATAACTGCATTTGCAATTCATTAAGGCATAAAAACTAAGCATTTTTCCCACTTTGCAGAGCTAAACCGGCAGCACAAATTTGCTTTTCTCCACAGTTTAACACTGTGGTTATAGCCCTCTCAGAAGAAAGAAGTACATTTAGAAAAGATTTGGAAACAGGTGGGTAATATGTGAGGTCTCAAGAGCGTTATCACTGTAAATCTCTATTGGAACGCATGGAAAGTGGCTGCAGAATAGGGCCACCTGAGATGCCTGGCTTTTGTTATTGCTTTCTCGCCTCAATATTTGTTGTCATATACCATATGAATCGCTCCTCTCCTTGGTAACTTTCCTTGAATAAATGCAGCTCTCCCAGGGGAGCAAGGTTCTCTATTTTCTGTGCCTTTTATATCAAGTAAATTAATCTTGGCTCAAGAATGGGGCTTTTAATCTTGCTTGTCTCCATCACAGAGATAGGATTACACAAATGCTAAAATGATTGCTCCTACAACCAGCTGGCCCTATAAACCTTTGATGGTCACAATTAATGACTTCAATTGTTAAAGCATGAGTCTCCTAAAGAGAAAAACATGTTACTATGAACCTGGGACACAAGTGTTTAGTCTCACCAGGTCCCTGTGAGGAAGAAAAAGTGTAGAGTGGTTTGCCATGGTTATTGGCATCTTACAGATAGGGAAGAATCAAAAAGGACTGATTTGAGACTCCTCTGGGATAGCAAGCAATGGTAAGAATTCTAGGGCTGAGGATACAACTCAAGAGTGTAGCATTTATATGCCCAAGGCTCTGGACTCAATCTCCAAGTTGAGAGTAGGAAATCATCCTAGTATTATTCTAGGGCAGGATTAATATCATGCTAGTGCTGTTTCTTTATGAGTTATTCATGCATTTTGATAGCTTTTTAAAATAACAGCTTTATTGCTATATAATTCACATTCCATACAATTCACCTATTCATTTAAAAGTACAAGAGAGTATCTTTTAATACAAAATTGTACGTATATTATCACAGTCAAGTATAGAACATTTTCTTAACCCAAAAAGAAATTCTGTATCCCTTGGCTGTTACCCCCACCATTTCCCAATCCCCTCACCCCACCCTAGACAACCACTAATCTATTTTCTGTCTCTGTAGATTTGCTTATTCTGGACATGTTTTGTATAAATAGAATCATAGAAAATTTGTTCCTCTGTAACTTCTTTCACATCACATAATGATTTCAAGGTCATCCATGCTGTAACATGTATCAATACTTCATTTTACTTCAAATAATATACTTTTGAATGGATATAGAACATTTCATTTATTTATTCATTAAATCATTGGCATTTGGGTTGTTTTCACCTTTTAGCTATTGAGAATAGTTTCATGATGAACAATCACAAGTTTTTATGCAGGTACTATATATGTTATGATTTCCGTTGGGTATATGAAGTAGAATTTCAAAGTTATGTGTTTAGAATTACCTTTTGAGGAATCATTAGATGATCTTCCAAGAAGCCTTCACCCTTTTACATTCCCACCATCATACGTGAAGAGTTCCAGTTTCTTCACATTCTTGTTAGCACTTGTTATTATCTGTCTGTTTTTATTCTCGCCATCCTGGTGGATGTGAACAAGCATCTCAGTGTGGGGTTTTTTCTAAATATTATATTAAAAATTATAGTCATGTATATTTTGGAGCTACAAAGTAGTACAATTTTCATATAATGTGGGATGCTAAATCAAGCTAGTAGCACATTCATCACCTCTAATTTTTAATATTTTTGTAATTAGAATATTTGAAATTCATTCAGCAATATTGAAATGTCCTGTACTTAATTATTAGCTATATTCACCACACTGTGCAATTGATCTTTTAAAAAATCAAACTTATTTCTTCTGTTTGAGGCTTTGACCCTTTTCACTGTCATCTCCCCATTCCTCTCCATACTTCAGGCACTGGTAACCAACCACCAATCTACTTTCTGTTTCAATAAATTTGATTGTTTAAGATTCCACATGTAAGTGAGAATGTTCACTATTTGTCTTTTGGAGTTTGACTTATTTCACGTAGAATAATATTTTCCAATTCTATCCCTGTTTGCCACATATGACAGAATTTCTTCCTCTTTTAAGACTATTATTCCATTTTGTATATGTACTGTATCTTCTTTATCCATTCATCCCTTTTTTTTTTTCTACTCATTTCTTTTTCAGACACTTAGATTGATTCTATAAATTATCTATTGTGAATACTGCTTCAGTGAGCATTGGAGGGCAGGCATTTCTCCAACATACTGATTTTAGATCTGGAAAAATATCCAGAAGTATGATCATGTGATCATGTGATAATTCTATTTTTATGGTCTTTTGAGAAAACTTCCTATTGTTTTTATGACTGTACTAATTTGCATTCCTACCAACAGTATACAAGGGTTCTCTTTTCTTTTTTCACTTATTTTTTGTCTTTTTATAATACCATTCTGTGTGTCTATGTATGAACCTGTGTGCATGCGTGTGTGTGTGTGTGCATGCGTGTGTGTGTGTGTGTAGTGCTGGAGTTTGAACCAAAGGACTTTTGCATACTAGGCAAACATAGTAACAGCCATTCTAACAAGTGTGAGGGAATATCTGATTGTGGTTTTAATTTGCACTTCCCTAATGATTGATGATGGTGGATATTTTTTCATGTACCTATTATATGTCTTCTGAGACATGTCTATTGAAGTCCTTGTCCACTTCTTAATCAGATTACTTATTTTCTTTCTATAGAGTTTAGTTCTTTATATATTTCAGATATTAAACTCTTAATAATGTATGATTTGCAAATATTTTCCCAATCCATTAGTCATCTCTTCATCCTGTTAAATGCTTTCTTTATTTTGCAGAAGTTTTTATTTTTGATGCAATCCCATTTGTCTATTTTTATTGTGTTGCACATGTGTAATTGGTACTGGTTTTTGGTTAGTGGTAGTAAATTTGGGGATTTTTTTGTTTTGCTTTGTTTTGTTTTTAAATCATTCTCTGATAAAATCAGTAGACTAATATAAGAACTTTCATGCATTCTAACATAGTTATTGCTATGATATTAGCTTATCCATATTGTCTATAATTATTCCTTAGTTGGTTTTTGCCATATAATATATATACACATATATGAATATATGTATGTATATTTACATATATATGTGTATAAACTACTCCAAATGAAGAGCTGTGTCTTATTCTTTTAATTACTCTATGCACATTATAAAATGTTGAGTAGTATTTGTAAATGAATTGTCTACTTTTTAAAAATTCACACATTAAATCCATCTCAAAATGCAGAATGACCCTGGAAGATTCTTTTCTCTTTGCTCATTTATTTGTTCTTGAAATAGTAAGATCCACAAAGAGGAGAGTGACTTTTCTTGTGTTTCACTTTAAGTGCTTGTCTTGCCTGAACAAAGTCCATTTATAAATGTTGAGCTCCTGAACATTTGCTAATGTCCCTGGTGGAAACAAATCAAAATGATCAAATTCACAAATTGTGATTTTTCTGCATATGTCTAACCTCAAGCCATTATGTCATTTGCTATAATGCAATTTTGGTAAAAATAAGAATTTGATTTTATCCATGCAATTTAAAGCCAAGAAATGCTTTCCTCACTCTTCTTCCTTGACAGCCTTTCAGAGGTAATTACAGTGCTGCGCCCCAGGGACTGTCCTGAAAAATAAAAGCTCGTGGAGAAGCCTGATAACTCTGGGGCAGGCAGCACCACCCACTACAAAGCTCTCCCATTGAGACTGGGCTATGTAGTGCTTGTGCTGTCTTTGTGCAGTGGAATATAGGAGGGTCTGGTCTTTGCACTGACACCATATGCCTCAGTGGGTACCTTTCTCAGCTACATCTGGACTGAACTGGACGTCCCCTCTCAAAAGGAAAATCTCAGTTTGCATGACCTGAAAGCAAAGCAAATAAAACTAATTCACAGAGGTCCATGGGCCTTGTTAAAGATAAATGCTGGGCTTAAAGTTTGCTACTGTTAACTAAGGTGACTTCTTAATGTACCATGAATGCTCTGTAAAAGAGGGATAGTTTATGTCTCCTGTGACCAAAGACTGTCCTTGTCCGAGATGTTCCCAAATTAAAATGTGTACTTGGGCCTTGATTTCACTGAAAAACACTAGAAATTTGAAATTCAAAGAAGCTTGCAAAATGGCCACCATTTTTAATTTCTACAAGTCGAGAGACAAGCAAATGCAATTAGTCAAACAAATAGTTTTCAGATATAAATGAATAATATAACAATTAATTTTCAGATTAAAAAAGAAATAAAAGTCATGACCTTACCAATATTTTTTGCTCTGGCCATTCATTAAAAGTAATCAAATTTTTAATGTTTTTAAACTTCAGAATATTTTCCAAGATATTTACATTAAAGACATGTCGTGATTTTCAAGATCCTGCTTTTTATTGGGGACCTTTTTCTTTTCTGAATCTAAGTCATTGCATTTAACACTGAAGTCATAAAGGGTGAGAGTTTCCATGGTTTAATCATTTCTGAAAAGGAGATTCAGTAGTGATAGTTTATACTCAGTAATTGAAAACTGTTGTTGTTTTATTGGGCTTTTCTGTTATCATTGTTTGGGGGGTTATTTTTGTTTTTGCAGTACTGATCTATACCTCCGGTCCTATTTTTGTTTTTATTTTGAGGCAAAGTCTTTCTTCTAAGCCACTAAATTGCCCAGTTGGAGCTTGAACCTGCCCCCCTCCTGCCCCTGTCTCCCAAAGTGCTGGGGTTACAAACAGGCATGTGCTGGCTGAAAGCTGTTATTGTTATTATTACTATAGTTAATCAAGTTACCATTCATCATTAAACAGGTCACCATTCTTGTTTATATTCTCTCCAATGAGTTTCTATTGTGTTTATGCAGATATTATATTGACTTCTCAAATCCAAAGGCTACATAGGTAGAAACACTAATGAACCCTGCAGTGTGATTAGCTGTACCTGTAACTGTCGTGTCTTCACAATAACCTACAAGCATATCATTTTCACTTTACCTGTGACAAAACTATGGTAAAGTTTAAGCCTCCCATGCACCCAATGTCTTAAGGACGATTAACCAAAAAAGCTGTAATCGAAATCCAGAATTTTTTATTGCAAAGCCCATGTTTTTTGTACTATTCCAAGTAATTTTCTTTTCAATTACAATAGAATATTAAGAAGTATACATTTTCTCTCTCAAAAAATGTAGTAACTCAAATTAAGCTAACTCAATGTTGCCTAGTAGGGATCTGATTTAATTAATAAATTCTAATGGTTTATAAGCAGCATGTCATTTGTTTCTATGTAAACAGCACTCCTACAGGGCTTGTCAGTGCTGAAAACAATTTGTCCTTTAAGTATTTTAAACATTCCCTCTGCAATCTGGTTTGCACTATTAATTTTACACTACTAAGAATGCGTTTACCAAGCAAAAGTAAGCCAACCCAGCTTGGGCCTGTCAAAATGATAACAACTTTTAAGTTAGTGGAATTTTTATTAGATTTTTTTTTACTATTTTAATGGATTTCAGAATTCACACCAGATAATTATCAAAAATTTCAAGCCAGCTAACAGATCCTTTGAAAAGGAAAGGAAAGGATGATGGAAGGAGAAAGGGAGAGGAAGAGGGTCGAAAAGAGAAAGAAAAGGAGGGAGGGATGGAGGAAGAGGAGGGAAGGGAAGGGAAGGAAAAGGAGAGAAAGAGAGAGAAAGAAACATTTGTATCAGCTTCCCTATCAGTTTAGCATCCTTTGAGCTGCCATCCCACAAGGGCCCTCTCCATCACACTGTCATTAGTGGTCAATGATCTGAGAGTTAGCATCTGTACACAGAGGCCCTTCCTTATGGGCCTCCAACAACGGAGAGTGCAGCCTGCCCACTTCTGAAAGTGTGACTTGGTGTGTACAAAGGGCATAATCCTTTTCTGCATACTTACCCAGGTGGCAGAGTAGAGAAAATTCTTGTTTCCAAAACCACGACTCCAAACTGCTTCATCCATAATTGCTCCATTTGCCTCAATTGATCCCTGATCCTGATTCAAACCAATTACTCTTCCTAGGTCGAATAGCTTTCAATGACACAGAAGTCATTAAATGTATGATAACAGCATATTGAAGAGTCCAGTGCCCCTGTATCCACCCGATGGCCAATGGCAGTCCTTTTCTGCTTCTTATTAAGGAAAACAAGCTCTAAGTCGATCTATAAAAATACAAAACTGATTTGCTCTAAAGTTTGGCTTTTTTATCATTAAAAGTATGTCTTTTAGGACCAGGGATTTAGCTCAGTCATTCTGCCACCTGCCTCGCAAGCACAAGGTCCCAAGTTTGACCCCTGGTACCAAAGAAAGAAAAAAAGTATGTTTTATTCTGAAGACATTTTCTTATCTCTCTTCTGGTTCTTAGAAACAAAAACAAAACCCAGAGCAAAAATCCCTCTGTTCATTCCCTTAGTCAATACCCTCTGCCTGCTATAGAGGAGGCATAAATAATTTATTGAGTTTCCATTAAGGTCAACCAGAGTATATTTCATATAGCATGCATGTGGTAGAGGAGGGTTTGCTCAGAGCTAATGATGAAGCATCAAGGTAAAAGATGAGGCTGTTGCATTCTGTAAATTCAGATGAATCCTAACATGTAAATCACTGAAATGGATGTGAAAAATAACACAAAGACAGAAGGTAACTGTAATAGGATTCTACAGACAGCATGTTACACACAGCCATTCCCAACACTTACTCTTCTTTCCTTGCACAGCTTAATTAACCATCTGATGTTTCCACAGGAGCGTTTTTGAGGGAATAGGAACTGCTGCCGGCCAGTTCCTATCAGAACCCTGGCTAATTAAATCCCTCACAAGAGATTCTGTTTGCTTTAATGAAACGTGTGTGAGAAGGAATCAAAACTAGCATGAACTACTTACAAAATGTGTGTGTCCTGCTGACACCTCAAATTCAGTCTCTAACAGAACTCATCATCTCCCCAAACCTCCTGCCCTGATGAGTTTGCCCCCATGTTTCATCTGTGTCTCTTCCCCACCCGTGGTCTCCCTCCTGGCAAAGACCTTCAGAGTCTCTTCCCAGAATTTCTGTAACAGGCCCCCAGCTCACCGCTGAAGACTATTCTGGGGCTCTCTTTCCCTTCATTTCATCCTGCTGTGGGCTGAATTATAGCCATAAAACAGTTAAACAGGACTGGCCTCTGCTGGGAAATGTCTGAGGGCCCTTCACCACTCCCATCTCCATTGCCTGTCCTTATAGCCACTGGGACACCCATTGGGACCCCTAAGGCTGGGGTCATATTGTCTGAGTCAGGCACCATATGCCCCTCTGCTATTATAGAAACACTCCACTCCAGACCTCCCAAGTCCTAGGTCTGTGCCTCAGTTTCCATTTTGCTCTGCTTAATTTTTCTCAATCCTCTTTCAGAGGGGCTGAAATGTTCCTGAAACTCGTAGGGCATATTTTGTTGTGTAGATTTTATGAGGAAATTTCTTTTGAGTACATATAGCATAGTTCTTAGCACTTCATAAATTATTAATAAACAATGATAATGATAATCATTATCAAATCACTCAGAATATACTCATAATAATTGCTAATAAATGTTGGTCTTCTCCCCTCTTTAGCTGTTTACATGTAACAGTCATTCATAGAACTCTAAACTATAAAAGGTTTTTCTCCTTAAAAGCTTGTGACCTTCAGCATTCCCAAAACACTAAACTCTGTCATGCCTTCCACATATTTGGCTTCGTTTGTGTGGAATACTTGTCTTGCTGCTCCTCCTTCTGCAGCCTCTTACTTGTCTGTGTGGTCCTTGTGAGTGTCACCTCATCAGCAAAGTACTTCCCTGCCACCCCAAGAAAGCCACCTCCCATCCTCTCTAATTTCACTTTCCTCTTTCCTTGGTAGTGCTTCATGTCACGTATAATAATCTGTCTGTATGCAGTAGTTTATGGAATAACATCCACCTCTTACCTTTTACTTTTAGGCCCTTGAAGGCACAGGCCTTGATGTTCTGTTCACCACCAGGACCCCAGCTCCTGGCGCAAGACCTGCCTCATTGTGGTCACTCAAAAAATATTTGTTGAATTAATGATGCATTTCAATCCTTTAAATATTTACATTCATAAATAAGGACTCCAAAGTGTTAGCAGTAATGGGAAAGGGCCACAAAAACATTTGAGTATGCTGAATTTATGGTTTTTGCAAAAATAGCTGGCATTGTGAAACCTGTGCCATATTACTGCTGCAACATGATTTCACTGCTCTTCCTGTCCTTCCCAGTTCCACTTAATATGAAGAGCATTCTCCTGGAAACAAACTTTTACTTGCTCCAAAGATTGGAGGGCTGCACATTCCCCAAAATTATGAGGCATCCATCCCAGTACTTGACTTTGAGTGTTTAAAAAGCCTAAAATTCTTATTGTGGTTGCACTGTTGAATGCACATTGCAAAGAGCAATCCTTTAGAGGGTACAGTTTTGATGGGGCAACTTCTTGGGACCTCTCAGGAGCCACATACACTGACACTCAGAGGAAGAGGTGTGCTTCCTAAAGTTACTGCTACCAACACCTCTCATTTTATGAATTACTTTAAAAAAAAAATCAAAGTTCATTGAATCAAGTGGGAAGGTGGTATTTTTTTAATGGGACTCCTATTTAAATTCATTTCCTGTCAAGTTGATTGAAAGTTAAATTGATTTAGTTCATGTCATCTTTCCAGAAAGCCATGCCAGACATGTAGCATATGCTTTGTGCCTTTTTTTTTCATGTTCTCACACCATCAATTAGCCAATGGCTTGGAGATGTGTTAGTCATTTGCTCATTTATAACCCTCTTAATTTCCCTCTGTTTCAGAAATCATCCTGTCTACACAAATAACACATCATTAATATATCACTAAATAGCATATTGTGAAGCATACGGCTTGATATGAGAAATCAGGTAGCCTCAGATGTGAATATTTACTCAGTTACAAGATGTTCTTACCTTTGTTCTGTGCATTAAGTCCTGTGTTGTGCATGTCTTATAGCAGTGAACTAGAGATTTTTTTGTTAATAATAAATCTGATAAATCTTGGCTCTTGTTTAAATTTAGTTAAGTGAATCTACCCCAGAGTGATGTAACTACATTTGTCATGAATCTACTAGAGATTTGGCACACATTTTTTGCTCTTCTTTGTTACAGTTTTGATAAGATATGCTCTATAAATCCACTCATATTTAAAGTGAGGCTACAATAGACATGGTGTACCCATCCAGTGGCAGCATCTCTGACTCAAAATCTTTCTCTTTGTATCAAATGAAGGTAACATCACCGAGGTCATTTTCTAGATTGGATCAGTAGACCACTTGCTATGGGTAGTTTAACATTGCTTAACTATTTTTTCCTTTTTACTTTTACCATACAAGATTGGCATGCAAATTCACAGGAAATGGTATTTCAGTTCTTTAAAATTCCTTAAAATATTCAACCCTAAAAAACAAATACCATAAACATGGCAGAAACTCATGTCATTAATCAGTGAAATAATGTCTACCAGCTGATGTAGGTTGGTTTTATTTTTAGTTTTATTTTTAAAATTTATTGTACATTCATATTTTTCAGTTCTGATAAGGACCTTTACTATAGCCCTTAAAAGCTTGTCTACTTTAAATAAACATTTTTAAAAATCCTACTTTAGATTCCTGAGCCACATCCCAAGATGATATAAAATAGGACATTCTGGCCCCTTTTACCAAGATGCTACCAAAGGTGAAGAAGGAAGCTCTTGCCCCTCCCAAAGCCAAAGAAAAAGCAAAAGTTCTGAAGGCCAAGAAGACAGTGCTGAAAGGTATCCACAGCCACAAAAAGATCTGCTGTCACCCACTTTCCACCGGTCCAAGACACTGCTGTGCTAGAGGCAGCCTAAATACCTCAGAGGAGCACCCCGAGGAGAAACAAGCCTGACCTCTATACCATCAAGTTTCCCTGACCACAGAGTCAGCCATGAAGAAGACAGAGGCAGTTCATTGTGGATGTCAAGGCCAAAAAGCACCAGATCCAACAAGCTGTGAAGGAGCTCTATGTCATTAATGTGGCCAAGGTCAATACCCTGATCAGGCCTGGTGGAGAAAAGAAGGCATGTGTTCAACTGGCACCTAATTACAATGCTTTACATGTTATCAATAAAGTTGGGATCATTTAAACTGAGTACAGCTGGTTAAGTCTAAATACATTTTATTAAGAAAAAAAAATGACATTCTGAATTGATTTGGTCAAAAAAGTGGAGCCTCTATAAATAGAGGAACCTGGTGAAATATCAGGAGTGCACATCTGGATAGAAGGCTCCATCCAGCTCCTTAAAGATTGAAATATGGCACCTCTCACAGTCCAACATCACTACCATCCATCACTAACCAGACCACTCTTTAGTGGGACAGTGTTACCTTCTTCTTCCAAAATCCTCATTTATCAAAATCAGAACCAGGTCAGTAGCCAGAATTGGGTAGAAGTAGTAGTTGGTGGAAGAAATTGGGGCCAGTGCCCAGGAAGGTGACCCAAATCAGCACCAGTTCTCTCACTACTATGGAGAGGAAAGGCATCTGGCTCAGGAAGCACCTGAAAGGTAAGAACAGGCTATGATTCAGTTGCCTGCCTCATGGAAAATGACGGCAACAGCTTAAATGGACTTAGGAAGCAAGGAGAAATGAGTATGAGCCTCCAGGCCAGACACAGGGGTTTGGAGGAAAAAGCAAACAAAAAAAAAAACTTGGACTTCTTCAAGACTTTATATACATTAGGAAGGAAACAAAGGAACAGGGCTACATAATGACCTTCATGGGTCTTAGGCACTTTTACCTTTGTGGGCTTCTTCCTTTATTAAAAAATTTGCAAATCATATACCTGTTCCAAAGCATATAAAGAACTCCTACAACTAAATAGTGATAAATTAATTAATTAATTAAATGGGCAAAATAAATAGTACTGCAAAGAAGACATCTAAATGACCAACAACTATATGAAAAGATACTCAACATCACTAATCATCAGAGAAAGGCAAATCAAAACCACTATGAGATATTACCTCTCCTCTGTGAGGATGGCCACTATCAAAAAACAAAGATAGCAAGGATTAACAAGGATGTGGAGAAATTGGATCCTTGTACACTTTTGGTTGGAATTTAAATTAATACAGCCACTATGTAAATCAGTATGGAAGTTCCCAGAATGTTGAAAGTAGAACTACATATGATCAACCGGTCTCATTTTTAAGGATATATCCAAAAGAAATCCAGGTGTCAAAGTGATATTTTCCCACCCATGTTCACTGCAGCATTACTCACAATAGTCAAGGCATGGAAAACACCTAAATATCCTTCAATAGATGACTGGGTAGAGAAAATTAATACAGGGCTGGGGATTTAGCTTAGTGGCACTGTGCTTGCCTCATGAGCGCAAGGTCCTGAGTTCAATCCCCGGTACTCCAAAAAAAGAAAATCTAATCATATAGTGGAATATTATTCAATCTCAAAAAAGAAAAACCTGCCAGATATAATAATATGGATGCAACTGGAGAACATTATGCTTAGTGAAAAAGCCCAGTCACAGAAGGACAAATACTATATGGTTTCACTTATATGAAGTTGTAGAATAGTCACATTCATAGAGACATGACACAGAATGGTGGCTGCCAGTTGCTGAAGTGAGAGAAATGAGGGTGGGGGTGTTGTTGTTCAGCAGGTATAAAATTTTCATTTGTACAAGATGAACATTGTGCCAATAGATCTCAAATAAAGTGTTCTTACAACAATAAATTTTAAATATATTAAATTATATTTATGACTACACTGAGATAATGATGAATATAATCCAGTCTGGGTTAATTATTGTGTATTAGTTGTTACATTCATTATTTTCTTCTGGTTCTAAATGAACTTAAGTTCATTGAGGAGAACCTGAACATTCCTGATACTACATTTTCATCCAGAAGATAACAGGGTGACCCATAATGGGTGACAGAATAATGACTCAAATTTCACTTCCATCATCTATGTATGACCTTGGACTAATTAATGTATCTGAGTATTAGCTTCATCATAAGTTGTATTATTAGGACTTAAATGAGATAATGTACACAAAATACTTTGCCTACTGCCTATTACAAAGCAATAAATAAATGGTAACTGTTAATAGTAAAAGCAATTTTGAAGCATATCAAAAAATATTTGAAATGGAGTCAAAAGAGGTGGCTTCAAATTCTGGGGTTTTTTCCATAATAGCTGTGTGACCTTGAGCTAAGCACTTAACCTTTCTGAGTCTTAGTTTCATTATCTGTAATAATATCTGCCCTGGCCACCCCACAGGATTACTGAAAGGTTCAAATGAGGTTACAGATGTAGAAGCATGTTTATTTTAACTAAAAGCATTACATAATAAGAATTATTACTAAAGAGGTTGAAAATTATATAGAGGAAAATATACAGTGCCTGGCACACCAGAGCTATTCAGTGTATGTTTATTGAATTAATGAATTAGTACCTCACAAAGCTCTCAACAGTTGAAATATTAAAATCTTGACTAGTATACTTCATTGTGAAAAAAAAATCATTGCAAAGGCAGCCCAAGACAAAGACAACAAAGAATTCCTATGAGGATAGTACAACTAATAATTCTTAACTCTTTTATCAGCATCAAAATGTTTAGGTTGCAAGCTTCTGAAAGATATACATGACTTATACTCACCAGATACTTTGAAATTGAATTTAATTTTCCAGTAGGACTGTTGCTCTTGTAGCCTATTGTAATGTGTCTTCATACCAAAACATTCTTAATTCTGTTATTTCCTTCAACTTCTTTCTTTCCTATTTGTTCAGTAAGGCTCTCAAATTAAAAAGGGCTTATCATACATCCAATTTAAATGAATAAATTGTTCTCTGTGTTATTTTAAATTTGTGATATTCACCATATACTCAGCAGCTGCTTGAGAAATCTACTTTGTATTATAGGAGATACACTGGCTTATTTCATAGTGCAGCAAATACCATAGACATGCTTTGCAATTTGGCAGAAAATTATGACCAAATCTAGGAGCTCTTCACTGACAGACCAGGCCTGATCATTTCTCAGCTTAGGAGGGTGGCTTCTCAATGTTTAAGAACGGTGCACTCAAATGTAAGGAGATCTCATGCTGGCTTTTCATCATTACACAGCCTGTTGAATCACTGAAGCTGTGACCACTTGCTTGTTGCAATGGAAAGTGTCTTTGGAGAATTAGCATGTGGCACATTTTGTGGAAATTTCTCCTTTTGGCAGCATCTAAGTATGAATTGGCATCTCAGCAGTGCAGCTGTGACTATAATTGACTGAAGTTCTCAGCAGAAGGGCACTGACCATCTCTCCCAGGCAAAGAGCTCTATCAGAAGAATCCCATTCATTCCCACATTTCCCAACCTGCTTCTAAATTGCTCATCTCTTTAACTGGATTTATTGATGCCTCTTCTACAGTTTTCTCCTTTCCCCCATCAGTTCTAATGTGGCACTGTGTGTACAGTGGAAGAGTCCCTAGATAGTAGTTTGGATATTAATCAATTTTCATTCTGGGAGGAAAAATATAGAAAAGAATCTTTAGATTTCACTTATAAAGTTTCTGTGACTCTACTCTCTGTCCTGAAAATAACTATCACTAGTAAATTGTCATGAGTGACACATAATAGTTAATAATAGCAAGATTATCTACATGGAAAAGAGAGCAGCTTCCATGAAAGAAGAGAATAAAGTTAGAAGTGTGGTCTTCATTCCTTGCCTATCCGTCTCTTATGAGGATAAAGCAAAGCATTTATCAAGCAGAGAAGTCATTCTGGCACACAAATCTAAAAACCTGTTAGCTCATCTGCCTAGCACAACTTTTACATTTCTCTATGGGACCCAGCTCTGTCCTGAATCTTTTTTAAGGGTTGTATCTTCTCCAAACAGTGGCTCTGCCTATGATTCCTCATTAAATTCCCAGCGTCTCTCTATGTCTGAATCATAGTAGGATCTCAATAAATTTTTATGGTTTGGTGATTAACATAGCCTCAGTTTTGTACATGAAAGCAGCAACCCCAACAGTTGCCCCAGAACAAAATTATATTTTCTTCCCAGACTCCCTAGCTACTGCCATGCCCTATTATAGCGCAACTAAGTGTGTCAGTGATGGCATTTTGCTATCAAAAGCCTCACATGTTGAATTCTAACCTTGAAAGTAAGCCAGAATATCCCACCTTTGGTATACTCATTTTCTCCTACTCTACAGAGAGGAGACCACATGTCATGAACTACTTCATTTATTTGTTAACTAATAGTATTATGGCTTGTTCCCCCCATAGCCTCATGCTGTCATAGGTGGTGCTTTTTCAGAGGTGGCTGGAACTAGAATGTGTGATTGATTCATGGTGCAATGCTAGGATTAAAGGTGCTAGGATTAAGGGTAGGTGATTATAAATCAGTCCACTGATTGGTTTGGCACCACCCTAATCCTGGTAGCATGGATACAATATAAGGGAAAGAAAGAGGCTTGTCTTTTTCCCTCTTGCTTGCTTTGCTACCTTCTGCATGCAATGGACTGTTTCTCCTCTGCAATGCCCATTTGCCATGCTACCCTGCCTTGGAGCCAGCTGATTATAGACTGAAACCTCTACAAACTGTGAACTAAATAAGCCTTTCCCCCTTTAACATTGAGTGTCTGTATTTTGTCTAAACAAAGAAAGAAAAGTAACTAAGATAGAATTTGGTACCAGAGAAGTGGGGTCGTTACTGTGACCGAACCTGACCATGTGGTTCAGGAAACTTTGGGACTGGCTTGTGGGAAGAATTCAGAAATGCCAGCTGAAAAAGTAGAGCTGGAACACCTTAGGCTGTACTTGATGGGAGATTCTGGTCAGAGCTCAGAAGACCAGAAAGCTGATAGAAATCCTGCTACTAAAGAGTAGGCTCAGGAGGTTTCTGCTGGGAAGAAGGACTGCATTAGACTGTTGGACTCTGAACAATGTGCATTATACCTTGATAGGAAGTCTGTCTGCAAGTTTTCTCATGCCCAGACATTTTGCCTGAGACTAAGATTAAGAGCAGCAGACTAATTAATCTTGCAGAAGAAATTTCAAGGCAGTCTAATGTTGAGGCAGTGGTATGGCTACTGTTGGGGTTTTTAGCCAGATTTATGTTGAGAATCAAGAGCAAAGAGCCCAGCAGAATGATTCAAAATGTAAGTTTGGCCAGAAAGAAACCTTGAATAGAGTTGTGGCCTGCAAAAATGGAACAGAGAAGAAATTGGTCGCTGAAAAGAGCAGCAAGAAAAAGCCAAGTCTTTTAGAATAAGACAAAAGATGGCCTGAGGACATCACAAAAACCAACAGAACTCTAGCCTTTTAGCCTCAGAGTTACAAAAGTGATAGACTGCTTTGAGAAGAGAGCCCCAGAGCACCATGTTCGAGAATGGCAGCAGCCTACAGAAGTTGTTCCTCAATATTTGGTTCATACCACTCAACCCCTACAGCCAGGAGAGCAGGAAGCCTGACTACTGCTGCAGCTGGCAGCAGACATTGGCATCATCCACAGGTGCCAGTTTCAGGTACATGCAGAATGCAAAAATTGTAGTGTCAGGAAGGCTTCCACCCAGATTTTAGAAGACCTGGGAGGCCAAGCAGTGTGCCTCTGAGAGGGCAGTGTGTGAAGCTGTGAGAGTGAAGCCAAAAGTACAGTGGAGACTCCAGAAGTTTCGATAAGGCAGGAACATGGATCATCTGAGGGAAACTGCAAGGAGGAAACAGAGCTGGCCCAAGAGAGAAGCTATGGGAGCTACAACCACTGGTAGTGCCATGGGGGCAGGGTCATGCAAGCCCTTTGGAGTTCACATCTTGCCACAGATTGCCAGGGATGCTGAACATGGAACTACAGGATTTAGGGTTTGTCCTGGTGGATTTTGGACTTTCTTTACCCCCATTCCTTTGTATCCCCTTATTTGTACCTTTTGGCTAATGTCTATCTTGTGCCATTTATGTTGGAAGTGTTTAACTTTCTTTTCATTTGTACAGGGGCTCACAGCTCAGAGTGCGCCTTACATCTCAGAGGAGCCTTTGGACTTGGACTTTTCAGTGATGCTGAAACTGCTAAGACTTTAGCAACTCTTAGAGATGGACTAATTGCTTTTTGAGTAAAGGAATATACATGAATCTTTGGGAGGCTGGGGGTGGAATTTTGTGGTTTGTGACTAGATGTCCCCCCAAAGCCTCATACAGTCATAGGTGGGGCTTTTTCATAGGTGGCTGGATCTAGAGTGTGTGAGGCTGGGATTAATTCATGGTGCAATGCTAGGCTCAAGGGCACTAGGATTAAAAGTGTAAGTGATACCCACCCTAAGCAGCCTGTATAAGATATAAAAGATAGGAAGAGCTGTGGTTGTCCCTTGCTTGCTTTGCTACCTTCTGCATGTCATGAACTGTTTCTCCTCTGCAGTGCCTGTCTGCCATTTCACCCTGCCTTGGAGCCAGCTAATTATGGACTAAAACCTCTACAAACTGTGAGCCAAATAAACCTTCTCTCCTTCAACGTTGGGTGTAGGGTATTTTGTCTCAGCAATACAAAAGTAATTAAGACAAATAGAAAGGACACAGTCTTAGAATTATTGGCTCTTGTGCCAGTTGGGGGCTAATATTTTTTTAATTTGGTAGGACATCATTCTAATTTTTAAAAAATATCTTTCCCATATTCCAAAATTACATTGCCTAAACATGATTTTGAAACCTAGTTTTAACATATGCCATACAACCTTCTATTTTAAAGGCAACAACAAAAACCTAAACAAGAGTTTTGACTCTTTCATAATTGGAATAATAGATGCAATGCTATCTACCACATTGGGGTGATCTTAGGTGAGATAACATACATGAAAGTGTCTGGTGCAAAGTAGCTTTTCAACAAATGTCCACTGCTACCCATAAAGGGTCTCTGGAAGGGCCAAAGTGATGAACATTTGAACAAAAACCTGTATCTATAGATGAGAAGACCACAGCAAGACAGTAGGCACAATATGACCTCTGTTTGGGTGGCAGCAATAGGGAAAAAGCTGAGGACACAGATCCATTGTGCTACTCAATGAGGGAAGATGCCTGCTTGCAAATGTCTTTCCCTTGAGAATTAAGAAAAATTCACAGCTTGTGCTAAAAGTCAGCTTGGGTACAGCTCGGGGTTGGACAGTGTGAAGCTGGCAGCAGAATCTATCCCCAAAATACCTATTAGCCCAGATCCCTGTAGGTGAGCTGGAGCCTCTCCTCTTTTCCTAGAAAAAGCATTTCCTCAAACTCCTGTTTTCTGATAGCAGATCAAGTGCTGCTTATGGTTGTGACAGCTTTGGCATTCCATGAAATACATGTAGTGTAGTGTTTTCCTCATTTCCAGAAGACATATCAAGAGTCAAGGGAAGACTCAACTATTCCTGCTCATTCAGATTTTCATTTTAAAGTGAATTAGAATTTGCTCTTTCGCCAGTTGGGGGCTATTCTTTTTCTTTCAGTTTTTTTTTAAATTTTAATTTTAATTTTAATTTTAATTTTAATTCTAATTTTTTAAATTTTATTTTATTGGTACAATTTAGGTATACAATACAATGACATTCATCATTGGAAATTTGCATCTTTACATAACCTCTCTTGGTTTATTTTTCCCCCTTTCCCTGCCCTCCCTTCAATCCCTTCATCCCTTCCTATTTACAAAGACTTTGCTTCCATTTTTTTCATTTTCTCATATTAATTCCATTCCCTTCTTTCCTTTCCCCTACCCCTCCCACTTCCCCTTCCCCTTTGCCTCCTATTTCACATTATCTATTATACCATTTAGTCCTTATTTACACTTTCAGTTTCTCACATTAGAGAAACTAATAGATATTTACACATGTATGTACTGTTCATTTCACTTAAGAGTATCGCCTCAATGTGCATTCATTCAGCTTTAAATATCTCTAGTTTTTCCTTTTTTATAGCTGAGTAGTACTCCATTTTATTTTTTAAAAACATATTTTCTTTGTCCAGTCTCCAGTTGATGGGCATTTGGGCTGTTTCCCAGTTTTAGCTATTACAAATTGTGCTGCTATGAACATGGATACACATATATCACTGTGGTATGATTCTTTTCATTCTTTTGGGAAGATGTCCAACGGGAATAGCTGGATCAAATGGGACTTCCAGTCGTAGTTCTCTGACATATCTACATGCTGATTTCCACAGTGGTTGCACAAGTCTACACTCCCACCAACAATGGAGAAGGGTTCCTCTTTCCCCACCACCCTGGCAGCATTTATTATTGGTTGATTTCATGATAGCAGCCATTCTTTCTGGAGTAAGGTGGAATCTCAGCATTGTTTTCATTTTCATTTCTTGAATGACCAGTGATGATGAAAACATTTCATATGTTTATTTGCTATTTCTACTTCTTTGAGAAATGTCTGTTCATTTCAGAAGACCATTTTCAGATTGAGTCTTTAAATTTGGGAGGTCTGATTTTTTAAGTTCTTTATAGATTTGAGATAGTAGACCTTTGTCTGAGGAACAGCAGGTGAAGATTTTTTCCCACATAGTGGGTTGTCTCTTCACACTGATGGTGGTTTCTCTGGCTGTGCAGAAGCTTTTTAATAAGAAGAGATCCCACTTGTTGATTGTTTATGCTAGTTCATAGGCAACTGAGGTTTTGTTCATAAAATCTTTTCCTACACCAATGTCTTCAAGAGTTCTACCTAACCTCTGCTCCAGGCGATTGACAGTTTTTGTTTTAATATTTAGATCCTTAATCCTTTTCAATTTTACTTTAGTACATGGTGAGAGATATAGGTCTGCTTTTAATCTTTGGCAAGTTGAAACCCAATTTCTCCAGCACCATTTATTAAAGGGGCCATCTTTCCTCCAGTGAGGGTGTTTGGCTCCTTTAGCAAAGATGAGATCACTGACTGTGTCTGAAGTTGTTTCTGCATCTTCTAATCTGTTCCACTGGTCCTCAGGTCTGTTTCTTTGCCAGTACCATGCTGTTTTTATCACAGTAGCTTTGTAGTATAGTTTCAAGTTGGGAGTTGTGATACCACTTGCCATGTCTCTGTTACCTAGAATTGCTTTTGCTATTCTGGGTCTCTTCTTGTTCCAAATGAATTTTTGGATTGTTTTCTCAAGGTCCGTGAAGAATGCTGCTGGGGTTTCAATTGGGATTGCATTGTATCTATATAGAAGCTTTGGAAGTATGGCCATTTTCACTATGTTGATCCTTCCTACCCAGGAGCAGGGGATGTCTTTCCATTTTCTGTTATCACCTTCAATCTCTCTTTTCAGAGTGCTATAGTTTTCAGAGAAGGGGTGTTTGATTTCTTTTGTTAGGTTGATTCCTAGGTATTTCAGTTCCTTGAATGCTATTGTGAAAGGAATTGTTTGCCCTATTTCTCTCTCAGTGAGTCTATTGTTTGTGTAGAGGAAAGCTATTTGATTTCCAGCTACTCTACTGAATTTAGTTATTAGGTCTAGAAGACTTTTGGTGGAGTTCTTGGGGTCTTCCATATAAAGTATCATGTCATCTGCAAATAATGACAGTTTGATTTCTTCATTTCCTATCTTTATTCCTTTTATTTCTTTCTCTTGTCTAATTGCTGTGGCTGATGTTTCCAAAACTATATTGAACAAGAGTGGTGATAGTGGACATCCTTGTCGTTTTCCTGATTTAGTGTGAAGGATTTCAGTTTTTGACCATTTAGTATGATATTGGCTGTTGGTTTTTCATAGATGGCTTTTATCAGATTGAGGTAGAGACCATCTATTCTAATTTTTTGTAGGGTTTTTATCATAAATGCGTGTTGGATTTTGTCAAATGCTTTTTCTGCATCTATTGAGATGATCATATGGTTTTTGTCCTTGGTTCTATTGATAGAGTGTATTACATTGACTGATTTACATATGTTGAACCATCCCTGCATCCCTGGGATGAATGCCACTTGGTCAGGGTGTATGATCTTCTTGATGATCTTCTGCATTCTATTTGCCAGTTCTTATTAAGGATTTTTGCATCTATGTTCATTAGTGATATTGGCCTAAAGTTCTCTTTTTCAGTTGGGTCTTTTCTTTGCTTTGGGGATCAAGGTGATGCTTTCTTCCAGGAATGAATTTGGGAGTATTGCTCCCCTTTCAATTTCATTGAAGAGTTTAAACAGTAGTGGCAGCAGTTCCTCTCTAAATGTCTTGTGGAATTCAGCAGTGAAGCCATTGGGACCTGGGCTTTTCTTAATTGGTAAGTTTTTAATTACATTTTCAATTTCATTGGTTGATATTGAGTTGTTTAGAATTTTAAGGTCTTCTTTGTTCAACTTTGGTAATTCATACATATCTAGGAATCTGTCCATTTCTTCTGTGTTTGCCATATTATTGGCATATAAGTTCTTGAAGGAGATATTGATGATCCTCTGGATTTTTGCTGGGTCTGTTGTAATTTCACACTTTTCATTCTTAATTGCATGGATTTGGGCCTTTTCTTTCCTTTTTCTGATAAGGTTGGCTAACAGTTTGCCAATTTTGTTTATTCTTTTGAAGAACCAACTCTTGGTTTTACTGATTTTTTGTAACATTCTCTTAGTCTCCATTGCATTGATTTCTGCTCTGATCTTTATAATTTCCTCCCTTGTATGAGCTTTGGGTTTGTCCTGCTCTTCTTTTTCTAGAAGCTTGAGGTTCAGCATCAGGTTGTTTAACTGGGCTCATTCTGTTTTCCTAATATGTGTCTTCACTGCTATGAATTTTCCTCATAATACTGCTTTCATTGTGTCTGATAGATTCAGATATGTTATATTGTTATTGTCATTGAATTGTAGGAACTGTCTGATTTCTTCTTTAATTTTCTCTGTGACCCATTGGTTATTCAGAAGTGTGTTGTTCAATTTCCATGTGTTTATGTAATTTTTGCAGTTTCTTTTGCTATTGATATCCAATTTCATCACACTATGTTCTGATAGTATACAGGGTATAATGTCAATTTCTTTGCACTTGCTTAACCATGTTCTATGAGCAAGTATGTGGTCTGTTTTGGAGAATAACCCATGTGCATCTGAAAAGAATGTGTATTCTGATTTTGTGGGGTGGAACACTCTCTATATATCTGTTAAGCTCATTTGTTCAAGATATCAATTCAGTTCTAGTATTTCATTATTTATTCTTTGTGTAGTTGATCTATCTTTTTGTGACAGTGGGGTATTGAGGTCCCCCACTACTATTATATTAGTGTATATAGGACTTTTCATGTCTGTTAGTATTTGTTTTATATAGTTGGGTGCACTAGTGTTTGGTGCATAGGTATTTATGATTGTCATCTCTTCCTTTTGGATTGATCCCTTTACAAGGATGTAGTATCCTTCTTTGTCTCTCTTAATCAGTGTTGATTTGAAATCCACTTGATCTGCAAAGAAGATAGCTACTCCTGCTTTTTTTCAGGTTCCTGTCCCATGGAGTATTGTTTTCCACCCTTTTACTTTCAATATATGAGTTTCTTTTTGAATAAAGTGAGTTTCTTGTATGCAGCATATTGTTGGATTTTGCTTTTTGATCCATTCTACCAATCTATTTCTTTTGATTGGTGAGTTGAGACCATTAACATTGATGGTTTTAACAGAAACATATTGACTTATCATTGTCATGACTTTTTCTTTTTTTTGGATTCTCCCCCTTTGCTTTTAATTTCTTGTCATGCCCAACAGAGTCATTCTGCTGTACTTCCTGGGATTATGATCCTCATTGTCTTTTCTTAGGGTATTGTCTAAATTTTTTTGGAGTGCTGGTTTGGTATTCATGAAGTTCCTAAGGTGGTCTTTGTCATGAAAGTATCTTATTTCTCCATCAATTTTGAAAGATAGTTTTGCAGGGTACATCAATCTGGGCTAGAGGCTGTTTTCTTTTAGGGCTTGGAATATGTCACTCCAAGCTCTTCTTGCCTTGATGGTTTGCGTTGAGAAGTCTGCTGTGATTCTGATGGGATTTCCTTTGTATCTGATTTGTTTCTTTTCTCTGCTTGTAGAAGTTGGTTCTTTTGTTGAGTTTCTGGAATCTTCACAATTATATGCCTATGTGTAGGGGTTTTTTTGACCAAGGCTAGTTGGAGTCCTATATGCCTCACTTATCCGTATGTCAAGTTCTCTTCCCCTGCTTGGGAAGTTTTCTGCCATTACTTCTTTGTACAGTTTATGTTATCTGCACTCTTTCCTGTTTCTTTGTTGTCTCCAATCAGTCTTATGTTATTCTTCTTTGCATCATCTAGCAGCTGCTAGATTGATTTTTCATGGTCCCTTACAATTCTGAAGCAATTTTTCTTTTCCTGGTCACTAATTGCAATTTTATCTTCTATATCTGAAATTCTGTCCTTACATTGGCTCATTCTGCTGTGTAGACTTTCAATGGAGTTTTTAATCTCCAGGACATCTGTTTTTATCTGTTTCATGGATTCCATTTATTTCTTATATTGGGATTCCATCATGTTCCTCAGCTCCTCTATTTTTTTTAATCTGTGTCCTCTCTAGATTTATTAATCATGTCTTGCACTATGGGCACAATCTCTGCTGTTATCTTAGAAATTATTTCTGATTTATTTCCATATCCTCTTTTGCTGCCAGTTCAGGGAGTCCAGGTGGTTGAGTATTAGAGTGTTCCATCTCCTTTCCCTTTGGGGTTGCTGTAGGTGATCTGGAAGTCTGGTTTTGAGACTTGTTTACATGTCTTCTCATTTCAATGGGGGGTGGGTGTGCTGTTGGTGCCTTCATGGCTCATCTCCTCTGCTCTGGGAGTGGTAGAACAGTGACCTGGAAGCTCCTACCTCTGGGCTGGGAGTGGTGGAAAGGTGGCCCAGAAGCCCCTTCCTCTTGGCTGGGAGCAGTGGAATGGTGGTCCGGAAGCCCCTTTCTCTGGGCTGGGAGTGGTGGAACTCATTCTAATTTTTTTAAATATCTTTAGCATCATCCAAAATTATTTAAAAACCTGAAGTATGGTTGCTTTGCCCTAGAGACTCATCTGAATTAGTTGGAGACATTCCAGAATTTTAAAAAATATCTTAAATTGAGAACCTTGTGCTCCATTTTTTTCCCAGCCATGATGAACACTGGCATGCCAAAGCCTCTCTCAGTGGGTGTGAGGGTGACAGTAAGTGGAATTCACAAACTAGGGTGTCCTGACTGTCAGTGAATCTAGGGTCTTGTCCAACTGTGCAGAAACAGCAGCTCTGGGAGTGCACCCTTGCCCAGCCATGGCTCAGTGGCTCAGCACAGACTAGTGTGTTAAAACACTAGAGGAAGACAGTTGTTCAAAGGCAGAGCAGTGAGAACTGGCTGAGCAGATGAAATGTTTACATAGCAGGGAAGGCTCTTGCTCAGCTGCTGGAACCAAACAACATCTGTTGCAGTCCTGCAGGGCCCCTAAGGTTCTCATCACCTCCATGTCAGAAATAGGAGGGGACCTGTCATGTGACACCATCTGTGTGCCAGGGACTTGGGCCAAATGGCCTGGCACTCAAGACTTAATTTCACTCCATCTAGTCTGCACCACAAAAAATCTTGGAACAGACTAATAGCATTCTCCGCCTCTCTCTCATTTACCTAATCTGCCACAACCTCAAAGAAAACACACAACTGATAATCTGTAGCTTTCAGGAGTCCATGGAACTTCTTTCTACCAACACCTCTGATCTGCTGCTCACCTCCTCCAGCTTTCAACTGCTGCAGTTTTGGAAGCCCAGAAAATATTTTTCAGGAAAGCTGAAGAGCCGAAACTGCTGCTCAGGGAACAATGACTGCTGGCACAGTTGTCTTCTCTCACAGGGGAACACAAATGTAACTTACCCAACAAGGCTCATGTGATGGATGGGTTCTTGTCCTGGGCAAGGAGAGAAAAGGCATATCCAAAGAGTGAAGAAAGGGAAACTGTCTTCTTCCCACACTTTATCTCTTATCCTCACCCTCCCTTGCTCCTGTGGGTGCAGCCCATGAACAGCAACCTCAGCATCACCTGGGAACTGACTAGCAGCCTCTCAGACCCTTCTACCCCCACAGTATCAGAATCTGCATTATAAACATCCCTAGGTGATTTGTTTGCCTGTTGAAGTTTGAAAAGCTCTGATCCAAGTCTTAAGGAGGAGTGGAAGGAGATTGCTGCTCAAAGAGAAAGGAAGGAAGGCATCAAGGATCTGGAGATACAAGAGTGCTACACCAAAGTTACTTGTTAATATTAGCAATATTGCCCAGAGGTCTGGCTGCCTTTTCCCTGCCTGTACAGGCTCAGAGACAGGAGAAAAGAACAGGCTATTTGTTAACAATGGCATGTTGACAATGCAAAGGGAGTGTTTCCTCTACCTATCTGTCTACCCTTCTGAGCAGTGGGAGGCCCTGGACCTTAAATCCACCTTTTCCTGAAGCCAGAAAAGAGGCAGTGAAAACCAATTGGAACTTCCCTATGACTCCAAGGCCATTAAATTTTTACAAGATGAAAAGTACTTTTTCCAAAAATAAAACCCAGAGTTATCATTTCAGTAGGCTGGGGAAATGTACAGTTCCTTTTATAACTGTGAATAAGAGCAGTTCTGTAACAATTCTAAATTTCTTGTTCTGATTCTACAATTTTCTCTCCTTAGCAGGAAAAAAAACATAGTAAAATGATCAGGTATTATTTAGAGTTTCAATCCACACCTGGGCCCAACAATACAGTCATCAGATTGCCAAGGTGCTGTCACCACATCCTCAGCAGGGACAGTTTCTCAGATGTCACAGTGCAGTGTTACAACTCTGACCATCAGTGTCCCCATATGTAATAAGCTCTTCTATAGGAACAAGAAACTCAGCACCCTCATAGGCTACCCATGGAAGGAAAGCAAGTAAGGGTGTGTGGGAGGGAGTCTTCAGAAAAGGGAGAGTGTGAATTGAGGCCATAGTTCATCACCAGGTGATATCCACAGCTCCTTCCAGCTCGTTCAGTGCTCCTGTTTGGATTTCACAAAGCTGACATTTGTTTTGACCATGCCAACAGTGGAAGGTGGATTGTGTGTGTTCATTACTCCTCTGCACTTGAAGTTCCTCAGCATCCACGCCAGTAGTGAGACTGGTCATGGGACCCCAGCAGCCCATGCTTTCTCTGTCAATCCAAAACAAGATTGATGATCTGCAAGCAGAAATCCTCAAGGACAGGTTTGCTTGGGTTTTTTTTTGTTGTTGTTCTGCATATTGTTTTAAGAAATTTAAATTACTTGAAACATTTAAAATCAGAAAATTTCACATTTTTAAAGAAGATTCTGGCTTTTAAAAATATGCCAGATTTCTAGCTTCTTTTGAATTGAAAAATCTGATGACATGCTCATTTCCATGGGACAATTAGTTTAAATTGTGGCTGCTTCCCTCTTTACATTTCCTCTCTAGATCCCACTGTCCTCTCCACTCCACAAAGCCTTGCACCTGCCCACTCTATGCTCCTGATTATTTATTCACCTGGTCTCTCAGAAGGCACTTAGGTTTTCAGCCTCTTTTTACAATCTGATGTGAAGATGGTTTCCAATTAGAACTACTCTCTCCTTGAGTCCAGATGATTCAAAATATGGCTGGAGGAGGGTCCACCTCACTTGATTTACCAAGCACAAAGATGTTTCTTTCTCCCAGAACATCAGATAAAAATAAAAGGAAATGCAATGAGAAGAAAAATTAAAAATTAATTTAAAAACCTATGCATTGATTATTTAACAGGATTCCAGCATCAGCAAACATCTACTTGTGTAACTAGCAGTCTCTCTGCGTAGCTTTGTATTGTCTGTCCTCCTCTGGACCTCTCTCTGCTTCCTCCCACTCCTCAGGAACATCCTGCTTTCTATTGCTCTGTATTACCTGGGTGCAGTGCCTTTTATGCCTCTGATTGGGTACAAGGATACTCTCCTGTGTGTTTACTCCAAGTGTCCTTGTGCCACATTTCACTTTTCTTATATAAAACCAACTTCTCTCTTGCTGTTCCTTTGTTTCTATTTTTATTATGAATTAATTTAGATTTACAGAAAATAGTCCAGTACCTCCTGACTTTATTGAAACCTCACACTTTGCCACATTCCCCAAGTTTATTTTTGCCTGAGACATAAAACAGTGTGTGTGTGGTGAAAAGCTCCCTTAGTATTTTGACCCTATCCATTCTCTTGTCTAAGCTTCTAGAGGTAGCAGCAGCCTAAATATTACTCTTCTCTTGCATTACAGTATTTTAAACACACTTTTACATGTAACCATTAGATGCAGGTTCATTTTTAAGTGTTATGCCACTGGAAAATACATCATGATTGATTTTAATGTTTGCTTTTCTTGACAGACATGTAAATTATGTCTATTTTTTACCATTCCCAGCAAAGCCACAATGAGTGTTCTGTATCTGTCTCCTTACACATATGTTCACAATTCTCCTTTATACCACATTAGCAGAACTTTGGGGTTTAAGGCAACACTTTTTTTACCTTTATTTAATTGCCAATTCTTCTCCAAAATAATATTGTTAAAGTTCCCTCTGAAGCAATTTATGAGCACTTACATTCTTCTTCATCTTTCCCAGTGCTTGGTATTGTTAAGGCTTTTAATTGGGATCAAAATGAGAGTGAAATGACATCTTGACATTGCTTACATTTTTGGTTTTTGATCACTGGTTTGATTTGAGTATATTTTCACGTTTATGAACCATGGAGATTTCCCGAAACTTAAGTTGCCTATTCACTTATTTTGTTATCTTTTCTCCATTGGTTTTTCCTCTGTATGTTGATCTATAATCATCCTTTTTCAACAAAATTCTAGTAACAATCATTTGAAAGTTATATGCATCACAAATGTCTTCTCCTAGTGTGTAGATGTGTTTATGAGAGGTCCCTTGTTTTACAGAGTTTGGGTTTTAATGTTTTCCAGTTTGTTAATACTTTCCTTTATGACTTATCCTTTCTATGTCTTGTTTAAGAAATACTTCTGTACTTTGAAGTCATAAATATACTGTCCTATGTTGCTTCTTAAAAGTCTTCAAATTTTACTTTACTCGTTTACATTATTTATCCCTTTTGAATTTGCATATGTTGGGAAGTAGGTATGTACTACTTTCCATCTTTATTGAAGACTATTTTTCCATACTAATCTGCTATATTACCTCTGTCATATGTGTATTTTTATGCATATTTAGAGCTCTTTCTGTGGTCTTTATTCTGTTTTATTGTTCCTTTTTAATCTGTCCCACACCAGTTTCATGTGTTTATAGTAGAGTCCATTACTTTCTGTATTTCAAATTACGTTAGCTCTTCTTAACCATTTGCTGTTCTGTGTGACTTAAAATCAGCTTGTTTTGTATCATGAGGATCTTTATTGGGATTTCAATTAGAATTACATTGTTACAGATTGATTCATAATTTCACTTTGAAGATATATCTTCCATCAGGTTAAGGAAGTTTCTATCTGTAGTTTGAGAAGAATTCTTAATCCTAAATGAGTGTTGAATTTTGTCAAATACTTTTTATCCATCTGTTATTACAGTCATATAGTTTATGACATAACCACCTGTAATCTGTTTAAAATAGTTTATTTTATTAATAAAGTTTTAAATATTAAACTATGCTTACATTCCTTGAATAAATATTTCTTGGGTATACACAATGCAGAACAAACTTACTGTTTATAATTAAATGGTAGTAAGATTCAGTAGTGAGATTAATCTGTAATGAGTAGTGAGATTCAGTGGTAAGATTAATCTGCAATTTTCTTATACTTTCCTGTTTTTGTTGTTGTTGTTTTTTTATTTTGGTGGTGGGGATCAAACTCAGGACCTTGTGCTTGCGAGGCAGGCTGCGGCACAACTTAACTAAATCCACGGCCCTACTTCCCTGTTTACTTTTAGTTATCAGCCAATTTGAGTTAGGTAGCTTTCTCTTTTATTTTCTATTTATATAATAAAGGAATAATTTGTTCCTTGACAATTTCTGATACATGATTTATAAAACCATTCAGGCATTGATTTCTTTTGTTAGGTTGATTCCTAGTTATTTCAGTTTTTTAGTACAATAGATAATGTGAAATAGGAAGAAAAGGGGGAAAGGGGAAAGAGAAGTGGGAGGGGTAGGGGAAAGAAAAGAAGGGAATGGAATTAATATGAGAAAATGAAAAAATGGAAACAAAGTCTTTGTAAATGGGGAGGGATGGAGGGGTTGAAGGGAGGGTGGGGGAAGTGGGAAAAATAAAAACTAAAAAAAAAAATTGTTTTAAAAATTTCAAGCATTGTGTATTTGGGTAAAGGATACCTTTTTTCCCTTAAATTCTTTTATTGGTACATTTTAGGTATACAGTACACTTACATTTCTCACCGGATGCTTGTACCTGTACGTGATGCATCTTGGTTCTTATTTTTTCCCCTTTCCCTGTCCTCTCTTCACCCCCTCCACCCTTCCCTATTTACAAAGACTTTGTTTCCATTTTTTCCCTTTCTTATAATTTTCCCTTTCCCTTCTTTCCTTTCCCCTTCCCCTCACACTTCCCCTTTTCTTCCTATTTCAAATTATCAATTATTCATTTTAATCATTTTAACCCTTGTTTACACTTTCAGTTTCTCACATCAGAGAAACTATTCAGTATTTACACATGTGTGTCCTATTTATTTCACTTAAGAGTATGGCCTCAAAATAGGACGCATGTGTAAATACTGAATAGTTTCTCTAGAGTGAGAAACTGATAGTGTAAACAAGAGTTAAAATTATTAAAATGAATAATTGATAATTTGAAATAGGAGGAAAAGGTCCAAAGACAAAGGAGTGAAGGTAGGGGAAGGGGAAAGGAAAAGAGAGAAAGGAAAAACTATGAGAAAAGAAAAAAAATAGAAATGAAATCTATGTAAATAGGGAAGGGTGGAGGGGGTGAAGGCACAGGTAACTGGAAAAAAAATAAGAACTAAGATACATCATGTACAGGTACAAAAACCCAATGATAAATGTAAACAAATTGTATACCTAAAATGTACCAATAAAATTAATTTTAAAATTTTTTTAAAAAGACTATGGCCTCAATATGCATCCATTTAGCTATAAATGTCTCCAGTTAATTGTTCCTTATGGCTGAGTAGTATTACATTTTATTAAAAAAAACACACACACACATTTTCTTTATCCAGCTTCCAATTGATGGGCACTTGGGCTGTTTTCAAGCTTTACCTATTACAAACTGTACCGCTGTAAACATGGGTGCACATATATCACTGTGGTATGATTCTTTTAATTCTTTGGGGAAGATACCCAGAAGGGGAATAGCTGGATCAAATGGTACCTCTAGTCCTAGTTCTTTGAGCTATCTCCATTCTGATTTCCACAGTGGTTGCACCAGTCTGCACTCCCACCAATAATGGAGAAGGGTTCCTTTCTCCCCACACCCACACCAACATTTGTTATTGGTTGATTTCTTGATAGCACCCATTCTTTGTGGGGTGAGGTGGAATCTCAGTGTTGTTTTCATCTGCATCTCTCAAATGACCAGTGATGTGAACATTTTTTCATATGTTTATTTGCTGCTTTTATTTCTTTGTCTGAGAAATGTCTGTTCATTTCAGTTGCCCATTTTTGAATTGGGTCTTTATATTTGGGGGGGGGTCTGATTTTTTTAAGTTCTTTATATATTCTAGATAGTAGACTTTTGTCTGAGGAACAGCTGGTAGCAATGTTTTCCCACATTTTAGATTGTCTCTTAGTTCTGTTGGTGGTTTCTCTTGCAGTGCAGAAGCTTTTTAATAAGATGAGATCCCACTTGTTGATTGTTTGTGCTAGTTCACGGGCAACTGAGGTTTTGTTCATAAAATCTTTTCCTATGCCAATGTCTTCAAGAGTTCTACCTAACTTATCTTCCACGACGTTTAGTGTTTCTGTTTCAATATTTAAATCTTTAATCCACTTTGATCTTCATTTATTGCATGGTGATAGATATGGGTCTAGTTTTAATCTTTGACAAGTTGAAATCCAGTTTTTCCAACACCAATTATTAATTAGGCTAACTTTCCTCCAGTGAGGGTGGTTGGCTCTTTGTCAAAGATGAGGTAGCTGAGTATGTCTGTTGTTTCTGCATCTTCCAATCTATTCCACTGATTCTCAGGTCGTTTTCTTTGCCAGTACCATGCTGTTTTTATCACAATAACTTTGTAGTTTTGTTTCAAGTGGGGGATTGTGATACCCCCTGCCATGTCTCTGTTGCCTAGAATTGCTTTTGCTATTCTAGGTCTCTTCTAGTTCCAAATGAATTTTTGGATTGTTTTCTCTAGTTCTATGAGATATATTGTTGAATTTCAACTGGCACTTCATTAAATCTATATAGCAGTTTTGGAAGTATGGCCATTTTCACTATGTTGATTCATCTTACCCAGGAACAAGAGATGCCTTTCCATTTTCTTGTATCCTCTTCGATCTCTTTTTTCAGAGTGCTGTGGTTTTCAGTGTAGAGGTCTTTTGCTTCCTTTTTTAGATTGATTCCTAGATATTTCAATTTTTTTGGATGCTATTGTAAAAGGAATTGTTTCTCTCAGTGAGTCTGTTATTTGTGTGCAAGAAGGCTATTGTTTTTTGAGTGTTCACCTTGTATCCAGCTACTCTACTGAATCTGTCAATTAAGTCTAGAAGTCTTTGGGTGGAGTTTTTTGTCTTCTATGTAGAGTATCATATCATCAGCAAATAATGACAGTTTAACTTCCTCCTTTCCTATCTTTATTCCTTTTATTTCTTTCTCTTTTCTAATTGCTGTGGCTAATGTTTCCAGAACTGTGTTGAACAGCAGTGGTGATAGTGGACATCCTTGTCTTGTTCCTGATTTTGGCATGAAAGTTTTCAGTTTTTGACCATTTAGCATGATGTTGGCTGTTGGTTTTTCATAGACAGACTTAATCAGGTTGAGATAAAGACCTTGTATTCCAATTTTCTGTAGGGTTTTTATCATGAATGGGTGTTGGATTTTGTTGAATGCTTTTTCTGCATCTATTGAGATGATCATATGGTTTTTGTCCTTGACTCTGTTAATATAGTGTACTACATTTATTGATTTACGAATGTTGAACCATCCTTGCATCCCTGGGATAAATCTGACTTGGTCAGGGTGTATGATCTTCTTGAAGATCCTCTGTATTCTGTTTTTCAGTATCTTGTTGAGGATTTTTGCATCTATATTCATTATGGAGATTAGCCTGTAGTTCTCCTTTTTGGTTGGGTCTTTCCCTGGTTTTGGAATCAAAGTGACACTTGCTTCCAGGAATGAATTTGGAGTTATTGCTTCCCTTTCATTTTCATTGATGAGTTTAAACAGTAGTGGCAGTAGTTCCTCTCTAAATGTCATGTAGAATTCAGCAGTGAAGCCATCAGGACCTGGGCTTTTCTTTGTTGGTAAATTTTTAATTACATTTTCAACTTCACTCATTGTAATTCGGGTATTTAGAATTTTTATATCTTCTTCATTTAACTTTGGCAATTAGTATATATCTAGGAATCTGTTCATTTCTTCTGTGTTTTCCATTTTATTAGAGTACAGATTCTTGAAGTAGGTATTGATGATCCTCTGGATTTCTGCTGGATCTTTTGTGACTTCACCTTTTTCATTCTGAATTGCTTGGATTTGAACCTTTTCTTTCCTTTTTTTGATAAGGTTGGCTAAGGGTTTATTGATTTTATTTATTTTTTCAAAAAACCAACTCTGATTCATTGATTTTTTTATATCATTCACTTAGTCTACATTGCACTGATTTATGCTCTGATATTTATAATTTTCTCTCGTACAAGCTATGGGTTTGTCATGCTCTTCTTTTCTAGGAGCTTGAGGTTCTTCATTAGGTTGTTTATTTGAGCTCTCTCTGTTTTCCTAATATGGGCATTCACTGCTATGAATTTCCCTCACTGAACTGCTTTCATTGTGTCCCATAGCTTCCTATATGTTGTATTGGCATTATCATTTACTTGTAGATACTGTCTAATTTCTTCTTTAATTTCCTCTGTGACCCATTGGTTGTTTAAGAGAGTGTTATTCAATTTTCATGTGTTTGTGGGGGTTTTGTGGTTTCTTATGCTATTAATCTCTAATTTTATTGTACTATGGTCTGATAATATATAGGGGGTAACTTCAATTCTTTTACATTTACTTAAACATGTCCCATGAGCAAGCATGTGGTTTATTTTGGAGAATGACCCATATGCAGCCAAAAAGAATGTCTATTCTGATTTTGTGTAGTGGAACACTGTCAACATATATTAAGTTCATTTGTTCAATACCTTGGTTCAGTTCTAGTATTTCATCGTTGATTTTTTGTCTAGACAATCTATTTCTGATAGTGCAGTATTGAGGTCCCCAATTCAACTGTATTAGTGCTTATTTGGTTTTTCATGTCCATTAATATTTGTTTTGTATAGTTGGAGGCATTCATATTTGGTGCATATGTATTTATGATTGTCATCTCTTCCTATTGGATTGTTCCTGTCACAAGGATGTAGTTACCATCTTTGTCTTTCTTAATTAGTTTTGGTTTGAAATCTCCTTTATCTGTAAATAAGATTGCTACCCCTGCTTTTTTCCAGGTTCCTGTCACATGAAGAACTGTTTTCCATCCTTTTACTTTCAGTCTATGAATTTCTTTTTGAGTTAGATGTGTTTTTTGTATACAGCATATTGTTAGATTTTGCTTCTAAATCCATTCTGCCAGTATATTTCTTTTGATTGGTGAATTGAGGCCATTAACATTGATGGTTATAATTGATAGATATTGACTCATCCTTGTCATGTTGTTTTACTGTTATTGGCTCTTTTATTTTTTATTTTTCCCCTTTTCCCTTTAGTTTCTTGCCTTGCCTGGTGGCTTCACTCTGTTGGGCCTCCTGGAGTTGTGAACTTTATTGTCTTTTTCTAGGATATTGTTTAGAATTGTCTGGAGTGCTTGTTTGGTGTTCATGAAATTTCTCAGGTGTTCTTTGTCATGGAAGTATCTAATTTTCCCATCAATTTTGAAAGATAGTTTTATAGGGTTCATCAATCTGGGTTGGAGGCTGTTTTCCTTTAGGGCTTGAAATACATCACTCCAAGCTCTCCTTGCCTTGAGGGTTTGCATTGAGAAGTCTGCTGTGATTCTGATGGGCTTTCCTTTGTAGGTGATTTGTTTCTTTTCTCTAACTGCTTGTAGGATTTTACTCTTCTGTTGGGTTTCTGGGGTCTTGACTATTACATGTCTAGGTGTAGTTTTTTTTGATCGTGGCTAGTTGGAGTTCTACATGCCTCACTTATCTCTATGTCCAATTCTCTACCTCTGTTTGGGAAGTTTTCTACTATTACTTTTGTGAACAGTTTTTTTTTAATGTCAATTGTACTTTCTCCTGCTTTTTCATGGAGTCCTATCAGTCTTATGTTATTCTTCTTTGCATCATCTAGCAGCTGCTGGATTGCTTTCTCATGGTCTCTTACTATTTTGAAGAAATCTCTGTTTTCATGGTCACTAACCACAATCCTGTCTTATATATCTGATACTCTATCCACATTTGCTCCATCTGCTGTGAATACTTTCAATGGAGTTTTTAATCTCCTGGATATCTGTTTGAATCTATTTCATGAATTCCATTTCTTTCCTGTGTTGGGCGATCATGGTTTCCATTTCTTTCTTATGCTGGGCATTCATGGCTTCCAGCATGGTTCTGAGCTCATCTATTTTTTTTTATCTTTTTCTGTTCTAGAACCTCTAATCATGTCTTTCACTCTCTTCACCATCTCTGTAGTTATCTGGGAAATTATTTCTGTTTTTAATTATTCTAGCACCTCATTCATCTGTTTTGTTAATTCTTGTGCTATCAGTTCAAGGTGTCCAGGTGATTGATTATCAGGTTTCCACCTCATTTACTCCAGAGTTTGTCCTTGGTGGGGTGGAAGTCTGTGTTTGTGCCTTGCTTACATGTCTCTCATTTTTGGTTTTGGTACTGTCCTTGGTTTAATTCCTGGGCTGATACCTTGAAATTGCTTATTGTAAGTATCTTTGTTGCTTGTATTTAGAACCCTTATGGAATGATTGCTTCTCAGAGGTATCTTCCAGATATAGCTAGTCTTTAAATTTTGAATTTCTAATGACTCTAGGGCTATCTCATTTTCATTATACCAGGAAGGACAACTGATTAGATCAATCACAACACCTTAGCCCAAGTGATACAGTAAGCAACACCATGGCATCAAGCACAGCTTAGAGAATGACAATTTGTAGTAGTTATTAATCTATCACCTTTAACTGTGTGAATTAAATCAAAATCGAGGACCAGCCCAACATATGTTTATACTGAATAAATTCTTCAATATAGCAACTTTACCCTTTGGAATGGGGAGTTAGAAGAAGTTGGGGAGGGAGAGATAAATAGGTAGAAGGATAGGAAAAGGTTAACAGTGAGGCCAGAGGACACAGGAAGATCATGCAAACTTTAAGAAACTGTTAAAGACAAGAGGAAAAGACATAATGAAAGAACAAAGATGAGAACAGAACAACCTAACAGCAATAGGGAGGCTAGAAACTGTACTTTCCTTTAAAGCTAATGACAATCAAGAAAAGGAAAAAGAGAAGAAAAGAAAAATAAAGAAAAAATCTGAATTAGTGCCAAAACAGGAACAAAAAGGGAGATAAAGAACAATGTGAACCAGTGAGAGAATGAGAGTGAGAGAAGGAAAAGTGAAAAGAAGAAGAAAAATGAAGAAAAGAAAAATTTGAAAAGAGTAGAAAAAATAAAAATTAAAAATAATTTTGAAAATAACAAATAAAAATGAAGGGCCTTCTTCAGGTATGTTTCTGCTGTCACGATAGACAACGTGGACAGCAGTGTGCAGATGTAAGTCACTGAGTCTTAGCAAGCCAGTAGCAGACCCATGAGATTCAGGCAGGTTTCTGGCTGCAAGTCCCAAGTTGAGCTCCCTGTCCTCCTGCAGGGTTGAACTCTGCAAGATTCTACTGCAGGTTCTAGCTGCCCTTCCCCTGAAGATAGATGAGGTTCCGATGGGAAGTGATGATCTCTCCAACTTACCAAGCACAGTGGTCTGGTGTGCCTTTATTGCAGAGATTCTCTTCACTTTTCCAGTGGGCTTCAGTTTTCATCAAGGATCCTGAGAGAGGCTCTCTTTCTGTTGTTCACTTCTGCTCTAATACTGGAGCTCAGGATAATGGCCTCTATGACCCCCTGTTCCTCTGTAGTGTGGATCCAGGGATTCCCCACTCCACACCACCAAGGTCCTCACCATCTGCTTGTGGGTTGCTTGGGGGCAAGGCTTCAAGGATACCTTTTTGATTACTGATTCAATTTCTTTAATTGTTCCTGGAATATTTATACTCTCACTATCTCCTTGACACATCTTATTAATTCATTGCTGCCTAGAAAATATTGTCTAGTTCATCTTTATATTCAATAATATCAGCATAAAGATGTATATCATAATATATTATAATTTTTTAAATTTTAACAGCATTGGTAGCTATATCCTCTTTTTAATTTCTATATTTTATTACTATTTCTTCTTCTCCATTTCTTTTCTCCACCTTTTCTTTTGTATGCTTTTTTTCATTTACACATATCATCACAAAGCTTAGCTCTGAATAGTAATTTTTCTGCTGTAACTTTGAAATTATAATTGATTTCTGAGCTGTATGTGGGGCTATTTCTAAAAACCCATGATCTTAGATGGGATATGCTGTCAGACTGTCTCCAGGTACTTTACTCTCCTATTTTCCATATTTTCTCTTTCTTTTCTTCTTTCCTTCTTTTCTTGAAGTATTGGGGATTGAACTCAAGGTCCTCACACTGAGCTACAACCTGGTTCTTTTTTATTTGAAACAGGGTCTCACTAAATTGCTGGGTTCAAATTTGCTGTCTTCATTCCTTGGCCTCCCAGAGTGCTGGGATTACAGGCATGTGCTGCCACAACCAACTCCATAACATTTTTCTAATTCTGACTAAAAACATTGATGTTACAAATTTGAGTACAGTCAATCCTCGCCCATGCCCAGAAATTCAAAACTAGCCTCCTCAAGAATACAAAATCTAAAACTTTAGCCTTCCCTGCCTTCATATCATACGGTTCATCTTTTCCTATGTCAGAAATAATTTTAATTGCTCACTATTATATATTTAAAGATTATGTTTAGGTCAAAATTATTAAAGGAAAAATATATACCTTTATAGATATTCTTCTATGTACATTCTCCTGTGCTTAACTTTTCCAAGAAAGTCCATGCATTTCTCATCATCTTCTAATCTAGCCATGGACACTCTAATCTGCCTCTTCTTTGCCTATCTGAGAACTGCTACCTTGTATAGCCCATGAATACTGTTCTATTTTCCTAAAGGTTGTTTGTTGTATCTTATCCACTCTGTTTCCCAGATACAATAGGAAAAAAACAAACAGAAAGAGGGGGACACAAAAAGCCCACAGAATTTCTTTACAGTCCTCTGGTTCTAAGCCAAAAGTTTTACCTTACAAGTTCTCCTCTTTCTTACATGGACATCATGTCTTTCCTAAGGAGTTAGGCTATCAAGTATCTTTCTATGTAGGAAACATCAATTTTCACCGTCTACTTTTCCCTGGTCTGAAAGAGGTATTTTTCCCCCAAAGCAGGTTCCTTCAGGAAGGGAGCAGAGCTGTCTGGACCCCTGAGTGTGTTTGGCTTCGTACCCACCTAGGTAGCACTCTCCTTTAAACTGTCTTTCCCTGACATTGCTCCTGGCAGTGATGCTCACAGACAGCCTCAGAAAGTTTGAAGCAGCTCAGACTCTTTCAGCCAAGCAAAATAGCAGCAATTTAAACAGATTATCAGCCACTTTGATCACAATGGCAGCTGGGATATTGTGAACATTTAGTAAATATTAAACAATTGGTATCCAGTGACACTGAATGGAAACAAAGGCAGAATCAGATGGCTTAACCAAGGCCACATTAAACAGTCACCGAGCCCCAATCTTACAGGAATTGTACATATCCCCCCGGCAAGAATGACTTGTACCAGGAGAATTTGCCTGATGCCAAAAGCATTTCACATCCACATGCCAAGCTTTCTGGTAGAAGGATGTTTTGCTTATGTCTGAGCTATATTAGTGAAAGATGATTACTAAGGATTCCCTAAGCCAGGGTGGTAAGAATTTTCCAAAACTGTTTACTGAGCCATCAAGTGAGAGAGCTATGTTACAACCTGACAATGGACCTTGAAATAAAACCACAGCATTGGCAACTGCCTCATTCCACCCCCAAATGGCCTATCTGTCTAGTACAAATGCAATTCAATATCCCATCTTACACAGTTTCCAATACTTCAAAGTTGGTCATTGTGGGATGGTTCTTGACTACTTAGTGAACAACCATCCAAAAATTAAAACAAAACAGAAAATATTTTAAAATACAGAGTGAAGGAACTTGGCCAAAATACATAGTAGGTATAGTTTACTGGTTCCATAGGTGAAGGCATGATAGGATTCCTGATTTGCTTGGATGCCCAATTTCAGATAGTCATGGCAAGAGCTCTTTAGAAGATGGGCCCAATATCTAGCCAGGAATGGAAACAGAGCTACCATCTGAACTGGCTTAGTGAATTCATCCTGGGCCCTAGAACACAGGAGGAGCTGCAGTGCCCTGTAAAAGGCTTCCTTCCAAAACAAACTGGCTCCCAGTGCTATTTCAAGGATCTAGTTTTCAAACTGTTTCACTGTTCTTATCCCTCTCGGATTTTTATTCATCTTAATCAGAAATGCCCAAAAGCAGGACCCAATCCAGTTCTGCCTCAGCTGCCCTCTCTACACAAACCCAACTCAACCCCAAACTGAGATCAGGGCCCTAAATTATTCTCTCTTCCCAGAAAGGGAAGTTGAATGTGAACAGGCCTGGGGAAGACACCCTCAGAATTCTAACCAGCCTGTTCCCTGGCTCCCCAAAGGGTGCCTGTGGAAGACACACACTAGGCATGGGCTGCCTTATGTCACAATGTGCCTTGTTTTCCTGAGCTAGGAAGGGGATTGGGGAACAGGTTTAACACTTGTTTTGCACATAGTGGTTTACTGATAAAGATTTCCAGGTTGATTTCCAGTTGGTTAATGTTCTAATCTACCATAATCACAGTCATGAGTATAAAAGATACTTTTTGAAAAGCAGCTATTAAAACTGCTTTTGATACATAGATGTCATGGAGAACTAAGGCAGAATGAACTAAGGCATAATGATTTTTTAAGCCTTTGATCAAGCTGACTATTGCTCTTAACACATCACTTCATTTTAAAATAAGAAAACATTCCATAAATATAAAGGTAAATTATACCTAGCACCTGGCCCTCACTAAAGCCTCAGACTTGAAAAAACAACAAAATTAAGCCCCTGGTTCTTCAGTAATAGAGACTTATATTATGATTCCTCAGTAAGACTGTAGAACATAAACTGCTGCCTCTAAGCAGACAGGAACATAAGCTAGTCTTTCGTCTTCATAATTATTTCATTTAGAAGGCATAGAAGATACATATAGAAAAATAGTAGTATAAAAAGTACAGGGAGAACTTGTTTCTTGGAGTGGATTTTAAATGAATTAGAAATGTATTTTTTGCCATCTGCTGCTGCTACTGCTCTTATGAAATTTGGGATTCACAAATTGCAGTTTGTATAACACTAACTCTGGGACTCAGAAAATCTACTGCAGGAGCTGTAACCCGAAGAAAATGTTCTGAATTACTTCTGAAAGCTCCTCCACACTGTGTAGAGCCTGCTTCCTGTAGGGCTTCCCCAACATCTGACAGGCATGACCACATGCTTCCCAGGGGAGAGGGAGGATGAGAGCTGCTTCCACCAAGCAAGGTACCACATGCCATATTTGAAGAACCCTTCACAACACTTTGCTGCTGCTACTCACAGCACCACTGAGTGTAGAAATCTTCATTACACAGCTAAAATGACATACATACTAAGATCAAATAAAATAGGATCCTGGACACCATGGAATAAGGTAGGAATTTAAACAAAAGGTATATTTTCACACAGCTGCACTCAATGAGGAACAAAAGTCAGTTCCCTAATCAAAAAGAAAAAAAAAGACGCAAACAATAAAACAGCGATAAATGCAAAACTCTGAGCACACAAGCGAGCCTCATTATTTTTTTATCTTTCTTTCTAGGCTTGGGAAGGGGATGGTGAAAGGGGACAAAGGGTACCTTCTCAAATCATCTGTCAGAGAGTCAGATTCAGATTCTCTGTAGTAAAGTGACCATAAGTGATCCATCTACCTAAATGCAAATGCCCAAAAGTGATTCCACTTATTCATCCAACTGGGCACTAAAACTAGAAAGATGAAAGGATGAGGCACTGAAGGGAGCTTCAAGGGTCATGGAGAGGCCACTTCGACTGACCATGACATTTAATGGAAGGGAGACCATGTGAGAGGCAGAGAGGAATGTGCTGCTTTGCATAGGAGAATGACTCAGCCCACAGTCCAGTGCTCTTCAGACCTTGGAAGCTCGGGTCCTCTCCCTGTCCTCTCACACTGACCTGAAAACCACCTGCCTCACCTGCTCCCACCAGTCACCATGAGAATGAGCAGCACTGACCTAATGGATGAAAAAGTGGATCTGCATGAACTGTAAACACCTATTCTTTATAGGGGACGTTATTTTATTTAATCCTTACCAACTCCATTTTCCAGATGACAACACTTGAGCAACAGAGAAGTAATACTAACATCAGACAGCAAGAAGGAGCCACCTCTACCCCAAATTCTGTGTTCTTTCCATCACATTTCACTGCTACTGCTGCTTTTGCCCCCAAATAATTGTTGTAAGCAACAATGATGGAGGCAATCCTGTTGCTGTCTCCTCCAAATGAGACTCCTTAGTAGAAATTGTAATCCGTGACAGAATTTAACTCACAACAATGGCAGCTCTTGATGGGTACTTTAGATTGCACTGGAAAAGAATCCTCATATAGTATATGCCAAATGTATTTCTCTCATTTCAAGAACCTGGCATAAACCCCATTATCCTCAGGACCAGTGAACCTATGCAAGAGAAGACTGGACCTGTATGACTCTTAGTTTAACAGTGACCAGGATAATTACTTCCCTTCTATAGTATCATCTATGAAAAATGATTGAAGTGGAACAAGTTTCTTGTCTTGATACAGAAATCTCTGTGGTGCTGCTTTCCTTTTTTTAATGCAAAATAAACCGTGGCCCTATGTCATCAGGAGGCAGCAATGGGAGAAGTGGGTCCCAGGAATGCAGATGGAGAGCTGAAGATGATCACCCTTAACTGTTTAAATGTGTGTAAATGTAGAATGGATTCTATGCCCTGTATAAAGTTCCACAACTGTCTTCAAAATTATTATACATGATTATGTAGCAAGAATTAAGAGAAGGAATATTAATAGTACATAGATATGCTAATATAATTAATAAGGACAAGATGCATGCGATGCAATTATCTAAAAACTATCCACATTAAATTATATAAGAACCACCTTTTGTCAGTGTGTGTATCAAGAAAGCCAACACTAAAAATTCAGATAATCTGAGGTCTTGTGATCTATTTCTGCACTTACATACAATACAGACAGTATTTTAATGAATAAATGACTGTTTAAATGCGTGATTTCTTATGGTTCACATATCTTTGTGCCATCTGACATTTCACTAAAGCTGGCCCCAATTCAAACAGAGGAGGTGCTATTTCAGCCTAATCTAAAGCATGCACTGGCCAAAAATATCAAGGGTTTTTTTTCTTTTAAGGAACAATAATACCTCAGCAATTAACACATCATACTCTCTATCAATCATTCTTCCTTAGTGTGTAATTAAATTGTATGTCATCCTTCTAGTGGATAACTGATCAAATGGAAGTTTTGATGGGCTCCAAGTGGAGAGAAGAGAATTTGGGAAGGTGGTGAGTCTGAAGGTCTGAGAATGGTCACAGATTGGAGAAACTAGAGTAGCTTGAAACAGAAGATGGATTAGAAGATGGGGAAAAGCCAAAGACATAATTTTGACAGCCCCACTTTTGTTTCATTCCATTGGCACTGATACAGAAAATAACAGCAGAAAAGGAAATCTAAAGCTGATCCTTGATCTTTATTAGGTTATCTATATCAAACTCCTCTCCCATTAGAGATTATTCAAAATTAATATTTTTCTTCTACCAAGCTCTTACTGTTTGGTAGCTGAGAGGTGACACACTCACTGTGATTCCCTGGTCAGAAGGGAGAAAGAAATGACTGGTTGTGAGCAGCAGCTTCCAGAAGCAGTGACCACTGGGCAGGGGTCCAAGTCATGGAGAGCAGCAAGAAGGAGCTTCCAGTTGGGCCACAATCCATGGAAGGTCAAGAATGACCTCTTCAACAAATTCAAAAGCCTTGCTACAAAGTCTAAGCCCACTGCATTTTTGTTTTTCTAGTATTGCATAAGAAAACTGATTCCTCTCAGTTAATCCAGACTATTTCCAGGTACCCAGCATTGGCACATGTTTCACCTTATTGAGCCCCCCAAGAGCCTGAAAAGTTGACGGGTCATTCCTATTGTATGTGTAGATGAAGCCACCATGGCTTCCAAGGGTTTTCCAGGGTTTATGTCATTTCAAAGTGGTTTGAACCCATCTGGGAGACCCCCTAAGCCTGCATCCTTTTCCCTTTTCCCATACGGCTTCTTATCTTAATTCTACACCTCACTCAGTTCTTCTTTCTCTTTACTAAATCCTGAATGAAAATTGTTGCCTATGAAAATTTTTTTCCACCATCTTGTAGCTATAAACATACAGTCCTTAGATTGTAAATTAATTTTAATTACTATTCAAAAAATAAGTATGTCAAATTATCTTTAAAAGCAACAAATGTTCTTAAGGAACTGGCTGTGAGAATATTTCACTTCTGAAACTATTAGCTTTTCAGTGCCAGCTGATCAACCCTGGGGAATACTTAATGATTTTGTCCTGGACTACTGCACAGCCAGAAAATTTGGTTTGACCTTAGGATGATGAATATGTGTGATTTAGATCTGCAGACTGATAAAAGAAAGGAGGTTTATGCAAGTTGACAAAAAGCAAGATAGCCATACCTTGGTTTGATTTGCTATTTATAGAGATTCTGTTTGCTTTTGTGATAGATTTATCTGTCCTGACATTTATTCTGCTTATTAAAAAATTTCACACTAGGGCCGGGGATTTAGCTCAGTGGTTCCACCACCTGCCTTGCAAGCACAAGGACCCGAGTTTGATCCCCAGTACCAAAAAAAAAAAATTAAAATTCACACTCATCAGTTCACTCTCAGGGCATGGTAAATACATTTCACATCTCACTTCCTATTATACTACATTTATTTTTTCATTGCTGCATCTTTGATTTGTTCTTTTCAATTTTTTGAGTGCTTTTATCACCTAGGTTTTATGCATTTCATACTTTTAGATATTTCACTTAAATTTCTGGGACTTCTATCTACTTTAACGTACACACAAAAGAACCCTACAGTATTACTAAGTACATTTCAGACCTAAAAATTAATCATTTCTCTCACAAAATAATAGTATTGCCAAATGAGACATGTAAAGTAACATATATGTGCACATACATATAATATATATCACCTTACTCGATCTTATCAAAATTAGTTGAAACAACTAAGATTACAGAAACTCATCATTATCTTCCCACCTTTTTTAGTCCACTTAGCAGGTAACACAGGAAAAAACATTGAGGCTTAGGTAGTGTCTATACACACTTAAAATTCCTAGTCAGATCCTTTTTCCAATCCAGATGTTTGTTGATATGCGCACTCAAAAGCCTAATGGTTTGTCAAATTTATTTGCTACACTAATATTGAACAGAAATGTTCAAAGAACAGAGTAATTTCATGACATTGTAAAATCAGTTTTAAATTCAAAGCTATGCCAACCCAAATGACACTGTAGTAAAATCAAACCCATTCTTTCCTATCATTCTTAATTGTTAAGCACCTCCCCTCCCCCTTGCACTGTCCTGGATAGGTATAGAGGTTACAGTAGTGCCCCATACTGACACTTCTTCCCTTGTTCTCTTGGCACTAATTAACTAATTACAAGAAAAATCTGAGGGATAAGTGCTATGCCAAGAATTGAGTCAAATATAGGATAAGGGTGGGCAAATGATGTTTATCACTTGAACATTTGACCTATGTTCTGCATGACGAGAAGGAGATAGTAATATGACAATCTCCAGAAGAACACTGCAGGTATAGAGACAAGCAAAGGCAAAGACTCTAAAGATGAGAAGGAGGTTGACAAGAGGGTTGTGTGGCTAGTGGACACAGGTCAAGGTGGGGACTGGAACTTCACAGGCCTGAATGAAGACTTTTGTCTTTTATTCTAAATGTGTGAGGAAGCCATTGAAGGATTTTAAGAGGAGGCCAAGATCTGATTTACATTTTTTAAAGTTTTAAAAATTTGTTAGAACTTTGTATGAATAGTTTAAGTTAGACTATGGACTAATTCTTAAAACAATGAATCAATTATACATTAATTATATCAGATGGTATGACATCACATCACCTCCTTGCTTCACTTTCCCCCTCCTAACATGACCATAAGGGTGCCACATTTGACAACAGTATCTTTCCAAGACCTTTCTTGTGAGGCACCCGCAGCAGTAGCATCCTCACCAGTTCATCTTGTTTAGATATTGACTTATCTAAACTCCCTTTGCCAATAGCCTACGTGATTCAAAAAATTCTCCAAAACTTTCTAAAAATTCATGAAATTCTAATTCTTTCTGAAAAATTTCTGTGTTGCTCTATGGTGGGTTTGTGTTGCATAATTTTAGATTATCTGGACACAGTGCAGACATAGGCAGGATGTGCTTGGATAGGCCACCCCTTCGAGAGAGAGGAGGGATTTTGTGAAATGTTTTAAGTGCTCAGGTGAGTATTTTATTGTTTTGTTTCCCTAGACACCTCAAGTACAGGGAATAAGATGGTAAATAGTCCTATGATCCACTAGACACTACCATTTAGAAGAGGTGAGGAAAATGGGCCAGTGATCATGAAAAAAATCAGTGGACACAGCAGAATAATACTTCTCCATCCTAATGATAAATATGACAGACAGAAGAAGGACCCCCCCAAGATATTCCTATCTTAAAACCCCAAACTTGTCAATGTGTTATGTTCTATTATATTCCAAAAGGGAAAGGTGATTGCAGATGAAATTCAGGTTGCTAATCAGCTGGCCTTTAAATAGGCAGATTATCCTGGATTATGCAAATGGGTCCCATGTAATCACAAGGGTCCTTAATGTGACAAAGGGAGTTAGAAGAGGGTCACAGAAAGTCATGATGATAAAATAAAGGCATGGAAAGAATCAACGTTACTGGCTTTGAAGATGAAAGAAGGAATTAACACTCAAAAAAGCTGGAAAGAGCAAGGAAATAGACTGTTTTACAGAGCTTCATTCTCAAAGAAACACAGCCAGGTCAACACATCTTGATTTTAGCTCATTGAAACTCATCAGACTTTTGAACTACAGAATTGTCAGATAAATTTATATTGTGTAAATCACTAGATTGGTGGTAATTTGTCACAGCAGCAACAGAAAACTAGTGCAACAGAATAAAGAATAAAGTTGGGAAGCATAAGAGGTGAAGATAGGAGAAAGGAATATAGAATCACAGGCTCAGGTTTCACCTAAGAGGTAAATATTTGCTCATAAAACCTGCGATGGAAATCTTGTAGAAGGTAATATAAAGCAAAGCTTTCAATGTCTTTGCTTCATGTACTAAATTAGTTCACTACATGGTACAGGAATATATTTGATTGATTTCTTTATAAGTTTTAAATTATCTAAGGTAATTAATACAGCTGCTGATTAGAGATAGATTTTGTTCCTAATTTTACAAGTCTACATTTCATAAACATTTAAGTTGTCATTTATAACTCATATGATTAGCAGGGCAAAATATCCTTGAGCTATTATTGTTTTCAAATTTCCAAAATAAGTTTCTGTAAATTTCCTTGGATCTTTGAGAGGAGTTATGATGAAGCATAAGCTATACCCTGGCAGTTTTGTTTTGCTTAATGTTCCAGACTAAGAGAAAGTTAGCTCAGGATAACCTCTTAAATGGCTATTGATATTTAATAAGCCTGACTCTGATGACAAGTTTCAGCCAGTACCTCCTCCAGAAGGTCAGTGTTGTGCCCATTTGTCCATTATATAAACCAGCTAAGGGAGGATACCATTACCTGTGTTCCTTATTCTGGCAGTTATTGTGGGTTCAGTGTTTGCCTGCCTCAAAATTTTCTTCTCCATTTGGACAGATGCAGCATATATCTTTTACCTTTGTTTTCACCCCACTGTGAGCTCAGTATCTTTCATCAAATCAACACTAAATGATACTGCATGAATGAATAAATGAAGCAGTATAATTATAGCAGAAGAACTGAGAAAGTGGCTTTTTCAGATTCATAATTATGAATCTTCATACTTATGTATTGTGTAGATGTGTGTGTGTAAGTTACAAAGATCATCCTAATATATTTGTTTGTCAGCAGCAAATATCGGATTGTTGAGCACTAAATTATTAGATCAGATACATTGTTTTCTTTTTCCTTTCTTTTTTTTGGTGCCTGGGATCGAATTCGGGAAATTGCGCTTGTGAGGCAGGCAGTGGAACCACTGAGCTAAACCCCAGGCCCCAGATACATTACTTTCAATAACCCAGAAAATGTCTCAAAAGAAAGTATCGTATTTAAATACTAGAAATTCCCTTTATAGATATACTTTTTCAGAATGACTGATTTTCATATAGTGTATTAATTGAGGGTTCTTCTACATCTAGGGCTCTGTCCCTAGGAAAAAAAGTCAAGATACGCGTCATTCAGAGAAATTTAAATTTTCAGCTTGATGTCTGTTTCAAGACCAGAAATTTTTTTTTCTTTCATTGTCAGTAACTATTTGCCCCAATCAGCATTTTAAAATTGTTTTTGCTATTGTTCTGGACTGCTAGGGAACTGGAATATCCTTATGGAAAATATAGACTATGGTTGTCCTACAAATGCAGAGGCTTTTGTAATATAAATGCATTGTCCGGATTTTAACAATTCTAGACCACAATTTCTCATTACATCATTATACTCTAGGAAGTGCCTTGATCTTTCCTATACATGCCCCTATGTGGTGACAGAGACCATACTTTGTTAATTTTATATATAATTCCTTATACCAAAAATATAGTGGCTACTCAAAATTTGTGTTGAATTTCACTTTGTATATGATAGAAAACTAATAATACAAAATAAAGTGAAAATAAAAAATTATCAAATTAATTTTACCTGCTTGATGTAGGCAATAAAACTGGATTCTTAGAGCTAGAGATGTAGTTCCCTGATATAGCATTTGCCTAGTGTATGTGAAGCCTTGACTGCCAACAATAAAAAACCAGTAGACCAACAATAATAACAAAAAAACCTAGATAATTAAGGCCTCCAAGTCCTAGCTTACTCAGTTTGGAAGTATAGTAGGTATAACAAAAAATTACCTGAAAATCAAATTTAGAAAGCCAACTTCTACCACTATCAAGATATTTAAAATATTTCATCTTCATATTTCTTGAATTATCCACAAAATATTCCCATCATCTCCCTTTGTTTTGCATGTGTAATCATAGTTCAAGATTAAGTGCTTTAAGAACCTGTTTAGCAGACAGTAGTAGTTAATCATTAACTTGTGACCACAGCAACACTGCCAAGGTCCTAATGACCCAGATTGATTGCCTACCTGTCTCAACTTCATTTATTCACAACTCCTATTTCCAGAACTTCCCCTAATTTGTGCTGTCTTAATCACACCCTTGAAAGCATTATTGCTTGAGGAAGAAAGGATGGGTGTTTTAAATGAATCCTAAATATGGGGGATCAATATAAAATTCCAACAGGAAAAGAAATTCTTGTACATTATTCAAATTTTTCTATTTATCCCACTAATGTCCTTTTTCTGGCCCAAGATTCAATCCAACTTCACACATTGTGTTAGTTGTCAGGTCTCCTTATCATCCTGTGCATTTGTAATAGTATCTTTTTAATTTTTTAATTTATTTATTTTATTAGTACATATTGGCCATACATAATGATCACATTCATCATAGAGAATTTGTACCTATACATAATATATCTTAATTCTTTTTTCCCATTGCCCTCCTCTCCCTTCAACTCCTCTTCCCATCCCATTTACAAAAACTTTTTTCCATTTCTTCTTCCATTCTCTTTTTTTAATCCCTTTTCCCTTCCTTCCCTCTCCCCTCCCCTCTTCCTTGTTTCCCTTCCCATTTGAACATGTTCTTCTACTTCTCAATATCTGTCTTCCATTTTGCTCCTTATTTACCATTTGGGTTTCTTACACAAGGGAAACAATGCAATATTGAAACTTGTGCATCTGATTTATTTCACTTAAAATTATGGTCTTGAGGTGCATCCATTTACCTAAAACTGATCCAAGTTTATCCTTCTTTACAGTAGAGTAGTATTTCATTATATATAAATACATTTCCTTTAACCATTCATCTGTTGATGAGGACATGGGCTGTTTCCAAGATTTAGCTACTACAAACTGTGCCACTATAAACATGGGTATGAATATATCACTGTATTATGCTTTTAACCCCTGTAGGAAGATACCTTGAAGGGAAACTGCTGGGTCAAATGGCTCCTCTAGTTTTAGTTTTTTGAGGAATCTCAATACTGATTTCCATATTGATTGTACCAGTTTACACTCCCACCAACAATGGAGGATGGTTCTTTTTTCCCCACTACTTCACTAGCATTTGTTATTGATTGATTCCTTGATAATGATTATTTTTTCTGAGTAAAATGGAATCTCAGTGTCCTTTTAATTTGAATTTCTTAAATGACCAGTTATATTGAACATTTTTTAATATATTTGTTTTCCATTTGTACTTCTTCATTTGATAAGTGTCTATTCATTTCAGATGCCCATTTTTGGATTGGGTCTTTAAATTTAGGGAGGCTAGGGTTTTTTTAGTTCTTTTTATATGCTTGTTGTTAGTCCTTTGTCTGAGAAGTAACTGGTAAAATTTTTTTTCCATTTTGTGGGTTGAGTCTTTACTGGTAGTTTCTTTTGCTGTGCAAAAGCTTTTTAATTTGATATGATCTCAGTTATTGATTTTTTATAATATTGCCTGTTTGACTGGAGTTTTGTTTATAAAGTCTTTGCCAATACCCATGTCTTCAAGAGTTTTAACCTATTCTATCTTCCAGCAGATTAAGTGTTCCTGTTTTTATATTTAGATCTTTGATCCATTTCTATTTTAGTTCAGTGCATGGTGAGAGATATGGGTCAAGGTTTAATCTTTGGCATGTGGAAAGCCAGTTTTCCTGGCAACATTTATTAAAGAGGCTATTTTTCTTCCAGTAAAGGTGTTTGCCCCTTTGAAAAACACAAATCTTTGAGAACCACAGAGAGCCGGGGAAGAAAGAGGGCAAGCTGGAATCCAGCACAAAAGGTGTACACAATGGCTGCATGGGATAACTCTAGCTCTACAGTAAGGAGGTGGAGGTAGAATATTCCAGCACAATGGCAATGCCTGACACATTTTAGCAAGAAACAGTAAGAGAGCTACAAAAGAAGAGATAGCACCCTGCAATATTTGATGTGTAATTGTCAGGGAGCCATACATTTTTTTCCATTAAGTTTATTGGTACATTTTAAGTATACAATACAGTCACATTCATCATTGGGAACTTGTACCTTTACATGATGTATCTTGGTTCTTATTTTTTCACCATTCCCCTGCCCTCCCTTCAACCCCTCCACCCCTCCCTATTTACAAAGACTTTGTTTCCATTTTTTCCTTTCCCTTCTTTCCTTTCCCTTACCCCTCCCACTTCCCCTACCCCTTTAGGTCTTTTCTTCCTTTTCACATTATCAATTATGCATTTTGATCCTTATTTACACTTTTAGTTTCTCACACCAGAGAAACTATTCATTTTTAAATATAAGCAAAAATGTATAGATTTATATGATCACTTTTTATGCCAACATAATATAGCTTTCTTCTGTGCCTTACTTTTCTCGCTTAATCCACATTATCACTCCAGTAGAAATTCTGAAGATCTTCCTCACTTCTTTATTAAAGTGTCACAGTACTCCATTGTAGATGTGCTGTAGTTTATGGTACTGAGGGACCATTAGGTTGTTTTCAATCCTTTCTTCTTGCAAACAGTGCTAATATTAATAGCTTGTGCACTTTGTATTTTTGCTATTTCATCTTTGAGACAGAGTCCTAGAAGTGGGTTTGCTGAGTCAAGGTATATGCACTTTTGCTGGGTACTACTAAATTCCCTTCTGTAGATGTTATGGGATGTTGTATTTGTACCAACAGTGGAAGTCAAGTGCACATAATATTATGTTGAAGAGGCAGGTAGGGATATGATGTACTTTCAGCCTGATGCTTCTATTTTCTGTTAAAACAGAAAACAAAGTCATTGGTATAGGAGCCTTGTGTGAGTTGGTGTCCTGAAGGGAGCATGTAAGTTTTAGAATCGCCACAGAGACAACTAAGCAATAATTAGGATGAAACCATTCAGTAATGTTAAGGGCTCAGCAAAGACTCTGGTCTTTGAGTTTCTCCTAGAAGCAATTACTGGAATAGGATGGTTTTTCCAGAATGGCTCATAGTTCAAGTATAAAACTTTTAAAAGAGAAGTAGTTAGATTAATCTGTGGGAGAAAGGAGTGGCAAATGGACAAGGAAGAAATGAAATCGACGGTGTTGGCATATAGTGCATGCTAGATGACCTGGAGAAGGAAATGAAGCTAAAATGGCCCAAATAGAAAACAGGAGAATAGAATGCCATGATAAAAAGAGTCAAAGATAGGTGCCATAGGGTAGAGTAATGGGAAAGCAAGAAGGATATAAGACTGTGATCAGAGATTGAAATTTTAGATTTTGAGATCTCCAATGTGGACTAGGGCCAAGTGAGATAGCAAGATACTGGTGAGGCAATGGAAGTAGACAGATGAATTGGAAAAGAAATGAAGTTAAGAAGGTTAAGAAGCTTAGGGGGGAAAACATTAGAAGGCTATGTTACATGGACATTGATGTCCCCTGTGAATAGAGGTGGAGTTGTTCAAATTATTTAATAGTTCCACAAAGTCTACTATTATTTCACTTTGATGGGGCCTATTGCCTAACGTATAGCTGAAGTTATAAAATAAATGCAAAATAAACAACTGAATAAATAAACCAATTACTGCAGAAAAGACTTACTCAGGTTTTGGGTTTCCTGAAGCTGGTATTTTATTTTTTAAAAAAGGTTTGTTTAGCTCACAAGTTCAAAGGCCTGGTGCTAGTTCTGGTGAGGGGCTCCCTAGCCACATTACATCATGGCAGATGGCACTATGATAGGAGTGTTGCCATACTGAGGACCAAGCTTCCAACACATGCACCTTAGGTAGACAAATCACATCTCAACCCTAGTGTATGCCTTAGGGATATTAGTGATATTCACTTGTAGCATTTGAGATAGTGTTACTGTCTTGTTCTGATTTGGTCTCTGGAGGCTGACTAGTAAGGTAAGTTAGAGTATTTCTGTGCCTGTATTTTTTTCCTCCATTGGTGCAAAAAATATATAGTAGAAAAAAGTCTAAAATATTGAGCTGAGAAGTTAGCATTTTGGTCCCAGTGTCACTGCTCACTATAACGGTGGTTCTGGATAACTTCTTCATTTACTCCTAAAGCTAAACTTCATGTTTCTATGACCATGGAATTTGGTATAACTCAGAAAGTTTAAAAAAATCAGAACATGGCATGGTGGCATATGACTGTAATTCCAGTACTCAAGAGGCTGAGGTAATAGTGAAGCAGAGAGAGAGAGAGAGAGAGAGAGAGAGAGAGAGAGAGAGTTTAAAAATCTGATTATATTTACCCATCCAGTCTGAAATTCTTTGGTTAGAAATTGCTTTGATCCTGGGCATGGTAGTCCATGCCTATAGTCCCAGCTACTTCAGAGGCTGAGGCAAAAGGATTATTTAAGCTCAGGCCAACCTTGGCAACATAATGAGCGCCATCTCTTAAAAAAATAAAATTGTTTTGAAGGCAATCATTGAAACTCTCAAGTTGACCTCTAAAGCGACTTATAGGAAATTATGCCAGTTCTTTACAAATAGAAGAAGATTAAGAAGATTAAAGTAGATGAAAATACTTCGCAAATATTCCTTGACCCTAAATCAATCTCTGAAAAGATTATCTTCCACATGAAAACCAGACATCTAAGAAGCTGGGTACCTCAATCTTGGTCAGTTAAATAATGTATAAATTTCCCTTTCTATTTACTCAAGTTTTAGAAGAAAAAAAATATTTCTTTATTTTAAAAAAACTCAATTTTAAGTAGTACTTGGATGGATAAGACATGGCTCTTTGCCCATAGTGAGACTACATGCTAACAGATGAGATAAAACCATGCAGAAATATAAACAAATAACCTCAGTCCAAATAGCCTAACTCCTCTATGAAGGGTATGAGTAAAATTAGACCACTAAGTTACTTTTAAAGGTGTTGTAGGAATAGAAAGTATTTGAAATATTCCAATTTTTCATTTTTTAATTTTTTTCTTCTTTTTGCATCTTCAACTTTATCAAAATGATTTGTTTTTATATAAAGAAGATATCTATATCACCAATGACTTTTGTATACTGATGTAGTTATAGATAAGTACAGCAATAAAACACATAACTATCATGCTGTATTTAAGTGTGTACAGATAGTTTTAGACTTTTTGAAATTCAGTTATTCAAAGTGGGTACTTTTCTGTACAATATTCACTTCACCTCATTTTTCTTTTGCACTTTGAAACAGTCTTGGACACACTAAAATTCTTTAACAATTGGAAAGAGAGGGAAAACAATAATAGAAATTAAATTAACTTAGCTTGTTGCTTCTAATTAGCTTTGGTACAGCAATCTTTATTAATACTCCCATAGCACTTAATATACACTTATACTTGAAAATTTATCACTTCATGTTATAAACTTTTGCTTTAAAGCCCTCCTTTTTCTCTCCCCTTCTCTTCTTCTTCTATCCTTCTTTTCCTTCCTCTTTTCTTCATAATACAGCATGAAGGAGGCAGAAACCTTGTCTTATTCACTGTTATATTTCATGTACCTTATACAGAGTAGATGCATGGATGGATGGATGGATGGATGACAGATAGCTACAACTGAACTCTTCCACAAGATCAGGAGAACCAATCATGATTATCTTTTAGCTTTGAAACACACCTGCCAAATGTTACCCTTATTTTCAATGGGTTTTTGACTTCTAATTATCAAATTGTTTAAATTGCCCAAGAACCAGTTTTAAAAGTTTCTCAAACTCTCTTAAAAACTAAGCTTGTTTTCTAAAAATGAAGATAATTGAATATATTTAAAGCTCACTGCAGGCTGATAAAATGCATTTATAGGCTGAATTAGCAGTTTTATCAAAGATTCTCTCCTGTCCTTCCCCATTTCCTGCCCCTACAATGTCCCCAATTCATAGGGTCTTACAGTTCTTGTTCTCTACTTCACTGTGGCCATTCTGAAGAACTTAAGGAAAAATACTGGGAAATGTAATTGCAAGAAAGAAAGAACTTTAGTGAAATATTTATGTTCTAAAATTATAAGAGGGTTAAGAAGTTAAGTGAACTTTAAAAGTGGGAAGCATTTGTATAAGAAAACTTTCAGCAAAACAAGATATATGGAATGTACCACTGCTCACAGCACAGAGGAGGAGGCTTCCGGACCAATGTACCACTACGTCCAGCACAGAGGAGGTGAGCCCAGTGGACATCAGCAGCAACTCCCCCACCAACGAAATGAGAAGACAGGTAAACAAGCCTCAAAACCAGACCTCCAGATTACCTACAGCAACCCAAAAGGGAAACAAGATGGAACACTCTGATACTCAAGCACCTGGACTCCCTGAACTGACAACAAAAGAGGATCTGGAAAAAATGAAATCAGAAATAATTTCTCAGATAACAGCAGAGATTGTGTCCATACTACAAGATATGATTGATAAATCTAGAGAGGAAATGAAGAACATGATGGAATCCCAACATAGGAAATAAATGGAATCCATAAGACAGATGCAAACAGATTTCCAGAAGATTAAAAACTCCACTGAAAGTCTACACAGCAGAATAAGCCAATGTGAGGATAGAATTTCAGAAATAGAAGATAAGATTGCAATTAGTGACCAGGAAAAGAAAAATTGCTTCACAACTGTAAGGGACCATGAGAAATCAGTCCAGCAGCTGCTAGATGATGATGCAAAGAAGAATAACATAAGACTGATTGGAGTCCATGAAGAAACATGAGAGAGTGCAGATGACGTAAAAAAACTATTCACAGAAGTGATGGCAGAAAACTTCACAAGCAAGAGAAAAGAACTTGACATAGAGATAAGAGAGGCATATAAGACTCCAAGTAGCCTTTATCAAAAAAAAAAAACTACACCTAGGCATATAATTGCTGAGATTCCCAAAACCCAACAGAAGATCAAACTTCTACAAGCAGTTAGAGAAAAGAAACAAATCACATACAAAGGAAAGCCCATCAGAATCACAGCAGACTTCTCCACACAAACCCTCAAGGCAAGAAGGACTTGGAGAGACATCTTTCAAGCCCTAAAGAAAAACACCCTCCAATCCAGATTGACGTATGCTGCAAAATTATCTTTCAAAATTGATGGAGAAATAAGATACTTTCATGACAAAGAGCACCAAACAAAACCAGCACTCCAAAAAATTTTAGACAATATCCTAGGAATAGACAATGAGGATCACAACACCAGGAAGGCCAGCAAAATGAATCCATTGGGCATAACAATAAATTGAATGCAAAGGGGGAGATTCCAACAAGAAGAAAAAGTTATGACAATGATAAATCAATATGTATCAGTTATAACCATCAATGTTAAGGCCTCAACTCACCAATCAAAAGAAATAAACTGGCAGAATGGGTCAAGAAGCAAGAAACAACAATATGCTGCATACAAGAAACACACTTAATTCAAAAAGAAACTCATAGATTGAAAGTTAAAGGGTGGAAAACAATACCACATGTGACAAGAACCCCCAAAAAAGCAGGAGTAGCTATTCTCTTCACAGATCAAGTGGATTTCAAACCAACACTGATTAAGAGAGACAAAGAAGGACACTAAAGCCTTGTAAAAGGGAACAATCCAAGAGGAAGAGAGGACAATCATAAATATATCTACACCAAACACTAGTGCACCCAACTATATAAAACAAATATTAACAGACATAAAAAATCAAATAAGCACTAATACAATAGTAGTGGGGGACCTCAATACCCCACTGTCACAAATAGATCAACTAGACAAAAAATAAACAACAAAGTACTAGAACTCAATCAAACTCTTGAACAAATGGACTTAACAGATGTTGACAGAGTGTTCCACCCCACAAAATCAGAATACACATTCTTTTCAGCTGCACAAGGGTCATTCTCCAAAATAGACCACACACTTGCTCATAGAACATGTTTAAGTAAATGGAAAGGAATTGAAGTCATCCCCTGTATATTATCAGACCATAGTGCTATGAAATTGGACATGAATAGCAAAAGAAACAAAAAATCAATGAAGCCAAGAGTTGGTTCTTTGAAAGAATAAACAAAATTGACAAACCCTTAGCCAACCTCATCAGAAAAAGGAAAGAAAAGGCCCAAATCCATGCAATTAGGAATGAAAAGGATGAAATTACAACAGACCCAGCAGAAATCCAGAGGATCATCAATACCTACTTCAAAAACCTATGCACCAACAAGATGGAAAACACGGAAGAAATAAGTAGATTCCTAGATACATATGAATTACCAAAGTTGAATGAAGAAGACCTTAAAATTCTAAGCAACCCAATATCAACCAATGAAATTGAAAACACAATTAAAACCTTACCAACTAAGAAAAGCCCGTGTCCTGATGGCTTCACTGCTGAATTGTACAAGACATTTAGAGAGGAACTGCTGCCACTACTGTTGAAACTCTTCAATGAAATTGAAAGGGAAACAATACTCCCAAATTCGTTGCTGGAAACAAGCATCACCTTGATCCCCAAAGCAGAGAAAGACCCAACCGAAAAAGAGAAGAACAGGCCAATCTCACTAATGAAACATGGATGCAAAAATCCTTAATAAGATACTGGCAAATAGAATACAGAAGATCATCAAGAAGTTCATACCCCCTGACCAAGTGGGATTCATCCCAGGGATGCAGGGATGGTTCAGCATATGCAAATCAATAAATGTAATACAGTATATCAATAGAGCCAAGGAAAGAACCATGCAATCATCTCAATAGCTGCAGAAAAAGCATTTGACAAAATCCAACATGCATTTATGATAAAAACCCTACAAAAAATTGGAGTAGACGGTCTCTACCTCAATTTGATAAAAGCCATCTATGAAAAGCCAACAGCCAATATCATGCTAAATGGCCAAAAAGTGAAATCCTTCACACTAAAATCAGGAACAAGACAAGGATGTCCACTATCACTACTCCTGTTCAATATAGTTTTGGAAACAGCCATGGCAATTAGACAACAGAAAGAAATAAAAGGAATAAAGATAGGAAATGAAGAAGTCGAATTGTCATTATTTGCAGATGACATGATACTGTATATAGAAGACCCCAAGAACTCCACCAAAAGTCTTCTAGACTTAATAACCAAATTCAGTAAAGTAGCTGGATACAAGGTCAACACACAAAAGTCCATAGCTTTTCTGTACACAAACAATATACTCACTGAGAGTGAAATAGGGCAAACAATTCCTTTCACAATAGCATCCAAGAAACTGAAATACCTAGGAATCACCCTAACAAAATAAATCAAAGACCTCTTCTCTGAAAACTATAGAACCCTGAAAAGAGAGATTGAAGATGATATCAGAAAATGGAAAGATATCCCCTGCCCCTAGGTAGGAAGGCTCAACATAGAGAAAATGGCCATACTTCCAAAACTGCTTTATAGATTCAATGCAATCCCAATTGAAATCCCAGTAGCCTACTTCATGGACCTTGAGAAAACAATCCAAAAATTCATTTTGAACAAGAAGAGACCCAGAATAGCAAGAGCAATTCTAGGCAACAGAGGTATGGCAGGCCGTATCACAACCCCCAACTTGAAACTATACTACAAAGCTACTGTGATAAAAACAGCATGGTACTGGCAAAGAAACACACCTGAGGACCAGTGGAACAGATTAGAAAATGCAGTAACAACTCCAGAGACACTCACCCACCTCATCTTTGACAAAGGAGCCAAACACCCTCACTGGAGGAAAGATAGCCTCTTTAATAAATGGTGCTGGAAAAATTGGGTTTCAATTTGCCAAAGATTAAAACTATATTATATCTCTCACCATGCACTCAACTAAAATTGAAATAGATTAAAGATCTAAATATTAAAATAGAAATGCTGAACCAGCTGGAGCAAAGGTTAGGTAGAATTCTTGAAGACATTGGTGTAGGAAAAGATTTTATAAACAAAACCTCAGTTGCCTGTGAACTAGCACAAGTGATCAACAAGTGGGATCTCTTCTTACTAAAAAGCTTCTGCACAGCAAGAGAAACCACTAACAGTGCTAAGAGACAACCTACAATGTGGGAAAAAATTTTCACCAGCGGTCCCTCAGACAAAGGTCTACTATCTAGAATCTATAAAGAACTCAAAAAAATCAGACCTCCCAAATTTAAAGACCCAATCCGAAAATGGGCATCTGAAATGAACAGACATTTCTCAGACAAAGAAGTAGAAATAGCAAATAAACATATGACAAAATGTTCAACATCACTGGTCATTTGAGAGATGCAAATGAAAACAATGCTGAGATTTCACCTCACCCCAGAAAGAATGGCTGCTATCATGAAATCAACCAATAACAAATGCTGGCGGGGCTGTGAGGAAAGAGGAACCCTGTTCCACTGCTGGTGAGAGTGTAGACTGGTGCAACCACTGTGGAAATCAGTATGGAGATACCTCAAAGAACTAGGACTGGAAGTCCCATTTGACCCAGATATTCCCCTGCTGGGTATCTTCCCCAAAGAATTAAAAGAATCATACCACCTGCACCCATGTTCATACCAGCACAGGTTTTAGTAGCTAAAACTTGGAAACAGCCCAAATGCTCATCAAATGGAGACTGGATAAAGAAAATGTGTTTTTTTCTTATAAAATAGAGTACTACTCAGTCATAAAAAATGAAAAATTAGAGACATTTATAGCTAAATGGATGCACAGTGAGGCGATACTCTTAAGTGAAATAAATAGGACATATGTGTAAATACCAAATAGTTTCTCTAGTGTGAGAAACTGAAAGTGTAAATAAGGACTAAAAGGTGTAATAGATAATGTGAAATAGGAAGAAAAGAGGCAAAGAGGAAAGGGAAGTGGAGGGATAGGGGAAAGGAAAGAAGGGAATGGGATTAATATGAGAAAATGAAAAAATAGAAACAAAGTCTTTGTAAATAGGGAGGGATGGAGGGGTTGAAGCGAGGGCAGTGGAAAGGGGAAAAAAGAACCAAGAGAGATTATGTAAGGGTGCAAATTCCAATAATGAATATCATTATATTGTATACCTAAAATGTACCAATAAAATAAAATTTTATAAAAAACAATATATGGAGAGTGGAGGGACTGCTCTGTGCAGTAATCTGATGTCCTCTGCTGTGGGTATTGGCTTCTGATTCCCCAAGAGCATAAGTATTCCAATGCTATTGAATGTCCATTATGCAACAGAACATTTCAACTACCGTGTGTGTTTGTGTGTGTATGTGTGTGTGTGTGTGTGTGTGTCTAGGTGTGTTTATGCCTGTATGTGGCAAGTTTGCTTCTAGCCAAAAGGCCATGGCCATCAGTCAGATGCCTGAGTCTGGTCGAATAACACAACTTTAACCCTGAACCCACCAAAAATATTGCGAAGACTGATTATTCAGCCAAAGCCACTAGAGTCTCAGTAATTGCTATCAGATCTTTAGGCTGCAGATAAAGGGATATTAAGGAGTATGAAATCTGACCTGGCCACTACTTACAGTAGGAATAATTCCAGCCCAAATCCATAGAATTCCCCTTAAGCCAAACCTTTCTTGTCTATCATCTGAAATAAGCCGCTGTTCCATTGTCTCTCTTCTTCCTTTCAAGTCATTGGTTAAATTGTCCAGCAGTCCTGAGCCTGCTATTTGCCTTCTAAATAAATACCTTTCACTTCATTTCTGAATTTAAGTAAAGCTGTCTGGTGTGAATACAAGGAAGCCTTAGGAGAGTAGCGGAAATACAAAGCAAAGTGAGAACTTGGCATTGTGCCTTTTGCTCTTTCTTTTCCACTAAAAAAAAAAAAGAAGAAATTCATTTTGATGCCTTAATTTCTTAATCCTTTTAGTTTTTCAGCTAAATCTACTATTTTAAGAAGCCAATGAATCTTTAGCTTTTTATTCCCCTATACATCTTATGACTATAGCTAATACCGAAAACATTTCCAGGAAGATATTTGGATCATCTTCATTAATCCTAGGATTAGGTCAAGTTAAACAAGATCATTTATAACTTAGAAAAATTATGTTTCTGTTTTTTACAACCAAAATATTCAATTGTTTGAAAGATACTCTATAAAATTTAACTATACAGTGAAAGAAAGCTACTTTGCAATTTTATGTGAAAATTATTTCCTCTCTTAGAGTGGAAGTTGGTTTGCAAATTAATGAGGTGGAGCCGAAGTAGAGAATTGCATTGTAAGAGAGTGACTCACAATGTTTTGACTTTTTAAAATATATCTTTCTCGACAGCAGCCACTGCCTTGTCATTTGATTGCTTTCTAATTAATGTTAAGTTTTCCATTATAAATATCAGACTTTTGCCACCAGAGCTACCATTTGTGACCTCATATTACCTGTCCTTGAAGGATACACAGGACAATTATAGTCGTGTGTGTCTATGATTACAAAGATGTATCCCCTATATTCTAACCCTAGATGTGGTACAGTCAGTATCGCCATAGAATGTTGCCTTTAATAGCAGGCAAGCAAATCAATGTTTGTTTGCTTAGCAGTAAAAATAGGTACTTGCTGGTAAGTATGTGTTCCTTGCTACTTTTATTTACAAAGAATTAACCAACCATGAAGCATCCTTGATAAATAAAACCAAGATGCAATCTTTAAAAACTATTTAAAAGTATATATATATAATTTATATATATATATTTAAAAAATATATATTTTAAAAGCTGTACATTACAGAGTAGAAGACAGATTGAGCACTCAGTCCAAGGCACGTGAAATGCCTAGCAGGGCAGACCCTGTCTGTGCCTGGAGCCTTCATGCAGCCTAAAAGAAGAATTTTACCTGGAAGAACACAAAGACATATTTAGATCTCTCAGCACAAAAACATTTGCAAATAGAAATCAAAGCTTTATTTTAAAAGATCTTAAGTCAGGCTGTTACCAGCATTTTCAATGGAAGCCTCTGCTTTGGGAGTCCCAGCAGACTAAGCTCAGTTTGGTCATCCATCCCAAAATGCCAAGCAAGAAGACATGCAGCAATGAAAGGCAGGAAGAAAGCTTTAATCAGTCTGTCCACATAGAGAAAGACAGATAAAGAGGTTCAAGATCTGTCTTCAAGGGGCTGTTGAGAAATTTGAGATTTTATAGAAAGAGGGAACAAAGGCAAGGGTTGGGGGTTTGAATAGCTGACAGAATAGGTAATCCTGGTCAAGTCAGGGTCTTGTTGATGTCTCAGAGCTGGTTCTGTGAGGTGGCTGCAGAGAAGTCTTTCAAGCTTGAGAGGGCAATGCATTTCCCACAAGATGATTGATCCCGCTTGGAGGGGGAGCCTTGATTCCATAATGGGGTAATTCCTCCCACTGAAGGATGGATAACCTCATCATGGAGTCATCTGCCTGTGAGGTTTTCCTTTTTCCTGGAAACCCAGGTAGCCACGGGTTTAAGGTAAAGACTGGAAACTTCTGGGCACCATTCCAGGTGGTCTGGAAGAGGTCATTGTATAAGATGGCAATTGAATATTCCTGCAAATCTTGAAAATACCTTAGTTATTTTTATGTTGATGTCCTCAGTCCTGAAGAAAGATGAGACAGGCTAGGTAAATTTAGGGCAAATAAACCTTTTATTGCCAGTTTTTACTCCCTACGTGATTAACATGCTGACCTGCAGAATTCAATAGGGATCTGACCCAAAGTTTTAAGGTAATAAAGCAGACAGATAACAAAAATGAAGACAGAGACAACAAATTTCATCCTGCTTTTAGTTACCAATTGGGCTCTGCAGTTCTATCCTCTAAGTCCCTGTTATAAGACCATGCCAAAGATGAGCCCTCAAAGCACTTGATCTCTTAATATCTCTCTCTCTCTCTCTCTCTCTCTCTCTCTCTCTCTCTCTCTCTCTCTCTCCCTCTCTCTCTCCTGTACAGTGTTTCAGAAGAGGCTGAGCCTGGCCCCCTACTGTCTGTGAACCCAATGGAAAACGGCAAAACTTTATCCTTAGTCTCCCCAGAATTTTATATCATAAAGTTTACAACCTGAATTGAACAGTTCTTACAGTAAGCTTTCAATTTATTTTCCCTTTTTATTTGATTTAAGGAAAAAAGCGATCTTTTCCCTAGCTTCCTAAGATATCAGTAGTTGCACACCTGTCTATAGGAACTGTCATCCTCCACTTGAACAAAGACTGTTCATCTCTTTTCCTGACACATTCTGGAAACTCTTGAGTCTTTGATTTACACTGTGTGTATAACTCAATTAGTCATCATTAGTCAGTGTAGGCAAAGACTACACTGACTTTTTCTTAAGTATTTTCCCCACCTTTCCTGATTCATTCTGTATCTATTGAGCACCTCTTCTGTACACTGAAGGAGAGCTTTGAACAGTAAAGGAATTACAAACTTTTCTCTCCCTTCTACATGTTTTTAATTCCTTCATCTCAAGCATCATTTCCTTGGAGAAGCATTCTTGAACCCTACTGTAAGGCCATTATTTTTGTTGCCTAGCACCTCAGTCTTTCCTTCATAGATCTAATTTCAATTGTAAATTATTGATTATTTGATTAATTCTTGTCTCCCAAACTTGAGAACAGGAACTATGTCTGAATTTGCTCAGCAGTTTATTCCAGTACTAAGTACACCATACCACTCAGTTAATTGATGGATTGATTGGTGAGTAATGAATGGATGGATTGATGGAGGAAGCAGTTTCTTCCCTCTAAGAGCTCATGGAATATTGTGACAAAATAAGTATTACTTGACATGCAAAGCAGATGATACTGGAAAGGTAAATTTGGGATAAAATTATAAACAGCCTTGCTAAAGCATTTCAACATTATCTTGTAGACAACAAGAAGCTAACAGATTCAAAACAACAATGATCATGTTAGAATTTTAGAAATCTCACTGAGGTGGCAGATTGGAGGGAAGCTTGCAGATGGAAGAGTCAGAGGCAGGAAGAGTAGGGTTGTGCTGCTGTGGCCTGGACCAGATGATGAAGTTCAGACAAAGATAACAGCTGCAGAACAGCAGGGGCAGGGGGCTGAGTCATAGAACCTACAACATCCTGGCCTTGTTAGAAGATTAATAAGGGTTGCAAGGAATATGCTTTAGAGGTTTATCTCTTTTCCCATAGAGAGAATGGGGACTAGCATGCACAAATTCCCTGACCCAGGAGACCCACACCATCATCAAATCAGAAAGGAAGTGAAGGTTTCACAGAGAGAAAAATAGCCTTGAGCTTGGGGACTGAATCACATGTGGATTTGACACATGTAGCAATATCAGAAGAATGACAAATTGCTGTTTTTCTTCCTGGTTATTTTTTAGGCAGCCTCAAGAAGGTTGAAACTGCAGGTTTAGTCAGAAAAACAGTCAACCAATATTTAGTAATCACTGGCCATGTACCATGTCCTGGGGATAGAAGGACTGAAAAAGTGGATGTTGGTATGGCTACTGTCCTTGCAAAGCTTAGAAACTGATAAGCCAAACAGCAACAGATAAGCAAGCACAGCTCAGTGTGGTAAATGTTTTGACAAGAAAGGCAAGGACAGCTGCAAGCACACGTTGGAGCTGCACCCAGCCTGGTCCCAGGGCACATGTGGTCCCAGAAGACGTGTAATCTCACTTGCAAACCAGAAAGAGGCATTAATGAGGAAAGGCATTAATGAAAGAAAAGGGAGAACTTAACAGACTCAGGTATCCACATGTACAAAGACTCACAGGCAAGAGAGAACATCATATGTGATTATAAAATGAGGAAATAACATTACCTGCTTCATAAGATACTGGGATAAATAAGTGAAATAATGCTTGTAAAGCACTTAGCTTCAATAAATCTTTAGTAGTAGTTGTAGTAGTAGTCATCATCATAGTAGTAGTAGTAATAATATAATCAGCTACTCCAGAAATGTAGATTTGAGGACCACCCGTGTATAGACATCAGTGGCAAGAGTTGATGAGAAGAGTATATCAAAGAACACCAGCATCAAAGGGATACACAAAGGGTCTACATGCTAAAGGTTGAGAAGTAGCCAGGAAGGTAAGAGAAAAGTGAAGAGAGTGCAGCACCAGGATGAAATCAAAGAGAAAGTGAAGGTTTCATGAAGAGGAAGTGGTCATTAGAATAAAAGTCTATGGGAGGTCAAAAAAGATAAAGACTGTGAAATGTCATTGTACTCAAGGGCAAGTAAGGACCAGTGACCCTGAGACAAGAGTTTCAGGGCAAAGGCAGGGACAAAAGCAAAATCACAGCAGGTAGAAAGAAGTTGCCAGATCACTACTTCATATACAGACTTTTTATTGAAAAAAAAACAAGTGAAGTTGGGGCATAAGAACAAAGTAAAAATGTGTTTTGACTATAGAAATGCAATTTTACCTCAGTGCTCTGGTTCAGTGTGTAACAAAAAAACCTCCAGGGCCTGGATTTGGATGTCCCATTCTAATGTTTTATCATGCATTGTCAGGCGCTGGCAAGGGAAAGGGAAAATAATAATTCTAAAGTTAGTTCATATGGAGGAGACTTCTTGAATACACCATCCAAGCATAATGTGTTTATTCTGTTCTCAAGGCTTTTTTGAAAAGGAATTAAACTCTATATAGCATCAGTAGCAGTTTTCTGCATTGCATGTGTATTTACTTAGAGAATTCATTTTCCCATTTAGAGCATTAAAAGATCTCTACTGAACAGAAGCTCTGATGGCAGTCTACATCTCCAGACCCCATTTCAGGGTCCTCTCAATGATTTGTGGATTCTAAAACAACATTGCCTTCTCTCCAACCAAAGAGAACACATAGATTTGGAATCAGCACTTACCCTTCTGTGGACATTTTATGTAATCATAATTCAAGCCAGTTTATTCCCACCAAACACACATAGGCACACACACACACACACACACACACACACCAAAGTCTTTCACCTGGTAACAGCATTGGAGAGATAAAAGGACTGAGCACCAAATGATTTGCTTTTAGTCCAGAGTGTACTACAACGTCCCTGATCAGACTACAGCCAGGTCCCCAGCTGAGCACTCTTCCCTTACCAAGACTGCCTGTTTAGCCAAGATTTCTCGGAAGTCAACATCATCTCAATGGGATGACCTGCAGCAGGTAATTCTCACTGTACAATTTTAAGTTTGAGGACCGCTGTGTAAATGCCTTGTTTATCAAGGACATCTTTAGAAAGGGGCTGGCTGGGTTCAAATCCCAACTCTGCCACTTACTAGCTATGGACAACTTACTTAAAAAAAATATCTCTATGCCTCAGTTTCCTACCTTGAATAATGAGGACAGCAGTAGAAGTTGTCAAGGCAGTGGTGAACTCAATGTCAATTAGCATATGTGCCTTACCATAGCACTGTACCAGGTATTTAATTATTCGTCTTTCTATTTCGCTGACTGCAGACAATGATATCTACCTTACAATGTGCTTAAGAGACTGGCATGAGCACATAAGTGCATGTCACTGTTAGGTATCTCTCTCTACTTATTTTATAATTTTATATCCTAATCAAGTTTATTTAGAAAAAAGGAAATAGATCCTGAGCTATGTCATGAAAATATGTGTGTATCTTCATGGCTGGTTCTTTTTCCATGATTTAGTCCCTATTTACTTCACTTTCCTCCCTTTTTAACACAGTTTTGCTAAGTCACTAAATTGACCAACCTGGACTCAAATTTGTGTTTGTAGCAACCCAAGCACGTAAGCCACCTCCATGTGGAAGGGAGTTTCCTGGATTGTATTGGGTGGAAAATCTCCCCAAGGTGCTCAGAAGATAACAGGTGGCCTCCCTGTATGAAAATGCATGAAGTGGGCAAAATAACTGACTCCACGGAAAACCCCACAGACAGTGTCATTACTCCGGTATCCATAGCTTTCATGAGACAAGCCACAAGGTACTAAGTGTACATATGCCCTATGGTTACCTATTGCCTCAGTTCAGATATGTCAAAGTGGTAACAGGATGGAGATATATATCCACTTGTATATATCTTGTGTATGTAAAAGATGCATATAGCCTATTACATGACATGCAGTGAGCTGAGCACTTTAGATACTAAGATATTTAATCTCTACAGCTTTATCATCGAATAATAGTGTTATTGTAATCATCATTTATACATGAGGAAACTAAAGCACAAAATGAATAAGTAGCTCAAAGAAGATCGAGCAGGGAATGAGAGCCAAAGCCAGGCTTTGTACCCAAATAGTTTGAGACTAGGGGCTGCATCCTTTACTGTTATGGATGCCATTGCCCAATAATTAACACTTAAGATAAATACCTGCATAGCCCAGAGGATGCTTAACCCAGGGCTTCATTTTATCAGCAAGGAAATAAATGCTTTGGAGAAAGACTCTGACCTTTTGAGCAGTCTCACTAGAAACTTATTTATTGCTATTTTTCTCAGAAATGCACCACTGATCCAACAGAGAGAAAGCTTAGCAACAAAGCTAATTTAAGTACCAAAGACTGAAAAGAGAGTTTATCTTGAAAACCCCCTCCAACATTTTCAGCAACCAGTGCTGTGAAGTGAGGCCAAATTCAGAGATAAAGTGAATATAAATAAAAAGAAAAGTCATTTTATATTTTCTCTTTAAAGTATACAATTTCTAAAGAAAAGATGCCTTTTATGTAACAGATGTACTTCCAGGAGAAACCTGGGCCAATTTGGGACACAGCATGATGGAACAGAGACACCTACTGGTGAGAACAAACCTCACTTCATAGTTTTCAGTTATAACTGATTTGGAAGATGCTGTTTCTCATTATTATTTAATATGTACTTAGATATGGACAGTGTGATGGTAAGACACAGAATCTTCCCTTTGGGAGATTACATTTTAAAAAGAAAAAAATCAGATGTATCCAGCTATTTAGATACTAACTTAAGTACAGGATTTCTATTCTCCCTGATATACCAAGCTACTTTATAACATCCTGCATCAACTAACTCTGGTTGGGCGAGGCAGACACCAGGTTGGTGTCTGATGTCAGATGCTTGTTCCTGTCCTGTCATTTTGACCCAACAGCCATTGATTGAACACCTGCATTCCAAGGAAGGTGAATCAGAGTGTCACAGGTTCTCTCATCTCAGAAGCCAGAAACCAAGATCCTCATCATTCATGATTTCCCAAGTGGCTCTCAACAGGTGCTTCCCATCTGGTGTGGCCCTCTCAGGAATCAAACCTGGTCTTACTAAGTCAAAGGGGTTTTTTTGTTTGTTTGTTTGAGACAGGATCTTGCTGTATAGTCTAGGCTAGTTTTGAATTCACTATGAGGTCTAGGCTGGCCTCAAACTCCTTCCTCAGCCTCTGAAGTACTGAGATTACAGGTATGTATCACCACCTCTGGCAGATCAGAGGTTCTTGTCTCTTCTGGAACACATGTGTTACTTTGTTTCCACAGAGATGGTACTTTCCATCCAAAATGTCATGAATGTGAAATCATTCGAAGTCTCAACTCTGCTATTTCAGTTGGTTGATGTTAGGATTGTGCTTTGAAAAGTGTTACTTTCCAAAGTTTTGATTAGAAGAAATATTTCAGGAAGGAGAAGTAGGGGAAAGGATGTGTTCTAGTTTGTTCAGGCTGCTATAACAAAATAATAAACATTGAGTGGCTTATAAACAACAGAAACTTATTTCTCACAGTTCTGGAAGTTGCGAAACCCCAGATCAAGGCATTGGCAAACTCCATGTCTGATGAGGACTCATTTTTAGGTTCATAGATGCTGTCTCATGGCATCCTCATGTGGGATCTCCTCAGGCCTCTTTGATAAAGACGCAAAACCCCTTCAGGAGGGCTCCACCTTCATCACCTGATCACCTCCTGAGGGCCCCCTCTCCTAACACCATCACCTTGAGGGTTAGAATTTCAACATATGAATTTGAGGGGGCACATTCAAGTTATAGCAGGATGAAAGAACATGAATTTTATAAGAGGAGGAAACTTTGTAGGGAGATAGCAATACTACTCTTTTGTTTGTTTCTGTTAGTTTAAAACACTTTGAATTCTCTGTTTAAACTTTCTAAACTCCCTAGCCATGACCATGTATAATTGAAAATCTTCATGCCTTTAGAAGTAATAGTTCTCTGTTGGGTTGTGTGGATGCAATAGTTTATGTTGTGTGGTTTTAGTTTCTATGTGGGATCTGGAGTTAAAGTAAGAGAATTTGCCTACCTGAAAGGGCAATTCAATGATACAAAAGTGATTAAGACATCCAGTGATTTAAACAGGGTAATTTGATATATGGGGGATAAAAGAACTTTAAGCAAGTTAATAAGAGACATTTACATTGAAATTGTGGAATTAGCTGACTTTGAGACTTTGTAAATAAATTCGTAAGTACTATCGATTAAATTTTGTTCATTATGCATCTAAGTGTAAGCATTGTGTTACAAGTTAAAGAAAATAGATTTCAAGCAGTATGTCACTGAGGAGTTGTAATCCAGCAGAAGAGATGAGACAAGTGCTTAGTCACTGAATAATAGGAAAAAACTACAGGGAAAGTGAAACAGAAGCAATGGAAAGCATACTCTGCTCCTCAAATTCCCTCTTCTCTGCATCCATTCCATCCCCAGAAATAATATGGGCAAACTAGAAACAGCTCCAATTGGAAGTTAATGTAGTTGTTTAGGGATGAGTTAACAGTAGGAGAGGTGGGAAGGAAGAAAGATGGATTGGAAAGCAAATATTCAAGGATGAAAATTACTAAAATTTGGGAACTTGGATGGGAAGCTTAAGGAAGAGTTACGCATAAGCGTAGATAGCAACACAGAATATTAGAATCAGATAAAAACTCCAATTCCCAGGCTGGAAGTATGAATAAAAGCAGTACTTTCAATAGACACAGAAAATCTGGGAGGATGCATTAAAATGAGATGGGTTGGTGGACAATATTATTAGCTTCCTTTTTCGACTCTTTAAGACTGGAAGGACCAATAGCTGTGTAAGTGGAAATAGCCTAGAGGAGGTAGAAATGTGGAACTGATCTCAGGGAACTCATTCTAAATCAGGAGATCAATGCAGAGAACCCGTGAGATACTGGGAGCCCCCTGAAATCTTGGGCAAAGAAATGCTATTAATTTACTTACATGAGGGGTTAATTTGAAACCACTTTCACTACCATATACTTTTATGGAAGGTTGGTTAAATATAAAAGATTGTTGATTATAAAGGAAGTTTATAGACATCAACCACAGTAAATCATTAAGCTGAGAAGTAGTAAAGCTGAGAAAAGAATTACAATTTGGAAAGTGAATAAATCAAATGAAATATACTCATCTGTGGCTAAGAGAAACTAAAAATCAAAAGGTTGAAGTTAGCACCAAATATACCCTCAGTGAAATGAGAAGGAATAAATACTATAATCAGTTGACTAAAAGCAGTCATTAATATGCAATATATCACCCTTATTGTAATGTTCAGATAACAAAGAAAGCCAAAATGAGACAATATAAAAGATAGAGGATTTATTTATGCTCTTCTTAAATGAGCATATGGTCATTTTATTGAAAATTAGAATAAATTCCAGAGCTAAAAGCCTGAGTCCTGGTCAATAAATCGACTCTATTTAAAAAGACCTCCACTGACAATTGTTTGAGGAATAAATGAAGCCAAGTGTTCAGGTTTCAGTTCAAATAAAATTCTGTTCTGTCAATGAGATTGAAATTGGGAGAAGAAGAAAATTATTTATACCACTGACATACATGGTAAATGGTTAAAAGAATAACTGTTGTTCCAAAGCATATTTCTCCAGAAATATCAGCCTTACAATTAGTAGGCATAACAGTTAAATATTTTGTGGCACAGTTTAAAAGTTCCACTACTCAACTATGTCTCCATTGCCTGGCATTGAATTTCTTGATAAAGATAGACTTTCTGGGTCAAGATTTTATCCACAATGATATCAGGATGATTAGACTGGAGTTGGAGGCAAAAGTTGTTAAGAAGAAATTTCAATGCAGAAGAGAAAGAACATGAGAAGAAAAGGATAGAAATGACAGTGCTGTGTTAGAAAGCCTTAAGCGGGCCCCAGAGGGGCTGAGAACTTGGCCCCACCCATAAAGGACAGGAAGGGAAGGGAAGAGAAGGTAGGCAAAGGAAGAAAACAGGTGCATGAAAGATGTAAAGGGGAAAGGGGGAAGCATGCTGAAAAGTAACTACACAGAACTTCCCCTGTGGTGTTTCCCAGGCTGGCCAGGAATGCCAATGTGCAATTGGGCAACTATGTTAGCATTTTCAACCTATCTAGTCATGGTTTTATAGAGAACAAATTAGTTCTTTTCAGCCTGTTCCTACTGTGAATTTTGGTGTTCTTTGTTTATCTGCCAAATCTATGGTACCTGACAATCTCCCAACCATATCATTAGGATGAGAACTTAAAAGCAAGAAGATCAAGCAGCATAAAAGTTGTGTCTTTTGCAGCAGCACTAACTCATCATCTGTCTCTGCTTTGTTCTCTGATCTACTTAAACTTTCAGAAGCAAATATTTACTCTTATGCAACAAGAGGCTGGAGATTGGGATGACAGCATGTTTTTTTCCAACTGTTATTATGTTAACTCTTTTGTTTATAGAGAAAGCTTTGATTTGTCTTCCTCACCTTATTGTTTTAGATAATAGTTAAGAAAGTCTAAGGGCCACAGATGATGTTCAATGAATTTGCACATGAATAGAAATTTGATGAAAATAATATATATTTAATAGGTATACTTTGGGTTGAATACTTAGTGCTGGACAAAATCCTAAACCTCTTTTTTAAGGAATTCTAAGCCAGTTTGTAAATAATGCACAGAATGAACTTTATTATGTTTACCTAATTACCTAAAATTATAAAATATTACTTCTATAGGAGAAAGCCAGTGACTCAGACTTTCCTGATGTCCAAATCTTTTAGCCTCGCAGAGGCCATTTAATGGGGTGCAGCTGGCCTGCAGCAGCCAAGGCTTGGTAGATTCCAGTTTTATGTTCTATCTTAATATAATGTGTTTAGTCAAGTCCTCTGCCTGTTTGGTGATGTTAAATTTTAGCATCTTGGCAAATACAAAACTGGCCTGGCATTTAGAAGGCCTACAAGTTTAAAAGACAGAGCTACACTCAGTAACTCTGCAAACAACAGCTGTGACCACAAATAGCATCTTTTTGTGAGTAAATAGTGTGCAAAAGGCTTTTAATCACACACAGTTCCACCACAGCTAGGAACATTTATCAGTATTATAATCGCCAAAGAAGATATTCATGTATTTGTATACATGTGTGTATTTTATATTCATGTGTGTATACAAATGTTTTATTTGTATGTATGCATACGTTATAGCATCAAAATAAGATGCTACTACGAAAAAAGTTCACTGAACCCTTTAGACATCTTCAGCACCACCTAGAAGGACAGCTCCCTCTGGTTTAGGGATGGGGATCCTAGGGGTCCTGTAGCCCTGTCCACTAAGTCTTTTCCTTCTCTCAGCAGTGGCTTCTAAGGCACACCCCAAAAATCCCAGACCTCCAGAAAACCATTTTGAAAATCACAGGAGGTAATGATTCACACGATTGATCTCAAGAAAAAAATAGTGGGTGAAGTGGTAGCTTTCTTAAACAGGGCTTGTTTCAAAATAGTTGTGTACCACACAGAACACAGACACTCTAAAAAGACACTCCTTCCCAGCATTAGAAGGAAACGGATACATGGTACCCTTCGGACATGACCCTCCATCTCCCTTTTGCAATCAGCTTTTCAGTTGTTGACCTGCTCATGTTCACCTTGTCACAGCCTATGGCCATACCTCATTTCCTGTGGGTCAGCAACTGACAAACTAATGCATTTGATCAGATGAGGATCCCAGCTTGAAATTTCAGGAATATTTTAAACTTCTGCTTAAAATGTAAGTAATTCAAACATGAAATATTTATACTATATGAAGATCGTCTGGACATTATCATGATACACTCTGTAGACTATATATTTTGTTGCTTGAATTTGTCCTGCTGATATAACTGACTTTTACAGCTTCTGAGCCCCATGTTCTAACTTGTCTTAGGATGCTACTTAGAATGCAGGTGTTAATTACCTACTTAACAAATCCTAGATATTTACTTCTAACAGTAAATACAACTTAGTTTCTCCTAATTAAACCTGTTTTCCTTCTGACTAGGGTTCCAAACCTCTAAGCCTTTTCCAATGACATTAAATTTACTTTTGAAGTGAATATACATGACAACTTTTAGTCTTATTCTTATTCTCTCTCTCATTAAAGACTAGACCCTCCCATTAAATAATACAGCCTGACTATTCATTTCCTCAGGCTTCTATAAAAAAATCTACTTCAAATATGTTGCCAAAAATAACAACAGAGAGAAATGAATTCTCTCACAGTTAAGGAGGCTAGAAATCCGATCAAGCTGTCAGCAGGGCCTTGCTCCTTCTGCAGATGCAAGAGAAGAGTCCTTCCTTGCCTCTTCTAGCTTCAATTCTTGGTGTCCCTTGGTTTGCTGCTGCCCTACCTCCATTCTCTGCCTCTGTTATCCCACAGCCATCTTCCTTTTGTGTGTCTCTCTTGGCCTTCATCGAAACCAACATCAGACACTGGGTGAGGACTCCCTCTAATGCAACATGAACCCAACTGATTACATCTGCAAAGAGCCTATTTCCAAATAAGGTCACATTCTTGGTTCTGGGTATACATGAATTTTGGAGAAACACTATTTTTCTTAGTCCATTTCTACCACTGTAACAAAATAAATTTATAAACAACAGAAATTCATTTTCCACAGTTCTGCAGGCTAAGAAGTAAAAGATCAAGGTGCCAGCAGATTCTGATCCTATCTGCTTAAAAGCTGGTGCCTGATCACATATCCTCACATGGTGGAAAAAGCAAGGATGCTGCTTTCAGCCTTTTTTATGAGGGTACTAATCCCATTTATGAGGGTGGATCCCTTTATGAAGGAATCACTTCCTCTTAATATTATTGCATTGTGTTTTCAGTTTTAATATATTAACTTTGGAAAACCACATTCAGACCATACAGTCTTTTCCCCAATGTGCTGTTTTCCAAAGGGACTAGATATGTATCTCCACCAAACTTATTTAAATCACCCAGCAATATTCACAGAAATGGGTTAAAAATTCATGACATAAGAAAGACTGCACTAACATCAAACAGGAAGTCATATAAGAAAGTTATTCTAACCCTAACATTATATACTAGTCAGTATTTTTATCCAAACTCTATAGCACATGTAAAAAATATATTTAATTATCATAAAAATATTGGCAATTTCTGTAGAAATGTATAACTTCCAAACTACTTCCCTATGCATTACCTAATTTCATCACTACAATACTGTAATATTAATGAAATAATCATGTTTTGCCCCAGTATATAGATGGAAAAACAGGCTCCATGTCCTAACTCAGATAATGCAATTAACTCAGTAAGGGAAATGGAGTATCAGGACACAAGTCAGAGCACCTAACTCAAAACCCAGTATTCTTTCCACTGCCAAGTTGTATTATGTTGTGTAAAATTGTTTAAACCTGTAGCTGTCAACTACAGGATGGGAGAGGAGACCAAGGTGGAATTAGAGATCACCTCAGCATCATCTTCAAGGCCTTTCTTTTCTAGCTAACTACACCCACCGACCCCAGAACCTCTGAGTAATTTTTAAAGCTCCACAGGTTAATAATCCACCCCCACCAGAACTCAGACCAACTTGTTAAAAATGTGTAGAAGAGCCTCAAATTCTGTTATTTTTTTTCTTAAATGACACGCATTTGTGTCTAAGGCCAGTGCCTCTCAAATTTAAATGCACAAAGGAATTTCTGGGGGATCTTGATAAAATGCAAATTCAAATTCAGTGGGCTTGGGATAGGGCTGAGATTCTGCATTTCTAATCTGTTCCCAGGCCCTCCTTGTTTGAGGACCATATTTTGAGTATGAAGACCTTACATAGCCTTCAAAATAGAACCAGAATGAGTCTATGTAATTGTAGAAAATGTCTACATCATACAGCTGCAAAAAGCAGAACCCCTCTGCCCAATAAACACCTCCTCAGTCCCTAGCAAGTACAGAAGCACTGGCATCTATGAGTAGTCAATTGTTGGCACCAAAGAAGCCAATGAGGACTCAGTGAAAGGCCCTTGTTTGTGATGCTCAGATTTATGCCAAGAAGGACATGGGTCCCTCTTGCTATAGAAGCATTTATGAAGTACCATTGTTCCTGTGGCCCTGGGACAGCACAGAAGCCTTCTTCTAGCAGCAAATATAAAGGGAAACAGGCAAGTTTTCTGCAGTCCCAGCTAGATTTGGCTCTCACCTCCCCTCTCCCTTGGCAGTGCTATACCTTTCACCATGACCCTCGCGTGTCTTCTGTTTTCTGGCATCCTATCATGTGATCTTAATGACATTGACCCCCGAAAGTACTTTGACTTCTGAAGTACGTTGACTTCTGAAAGTACTTTTCAGAAGAAGTTTGCTGCAGAGGTTCATTAAAAGGAAAACTGATTGCATTATGGCTTTTGTTTTTCCTTTCTTTGAAGCTGCTGGGATGTGGTCTTGAGATATGGGGATAATGATGGAAATAAATCCTTAAAATGTTCTGTTAATGGTGATTGATGAGCTGATGAGGCTGACTAGGTATCCAGGGAACAAAGCCAGTTTCTAATGGCACTTTAATTCTGGAAATTTAGAAGACTTCCTTGCAGAAAGTGGACGTCAGAACGGGTGAGAAATAATTCAACAAATGAGCCTGCATTGAGGAAACAGCAAGTATAAATAGGTCCTTAAACTAGTCTTTCCCCTGTGTGATTTCAGAATATGCACTTAAAATAAAAATTTTATAAAAGAAAACAGTTCTGGAAAATCATATAGTGCTCATGGTATCTTATAATTTATTCCTGTGCCAATACACTGTTGTTTAACTCTGAGAGAAATTTCTCTATTTCAAAGCCTGAAGCTCTGATTAAATTTTTTTAATATGGAAAAATACTATTTCCCAAGACAAGTGAGGATTTAGATCAAGGATCACCCTGACTCTTCTATTCCTGAGATAATAATGGATATTTGTCAGAGCCACTCAACCTTCCTGGGACCTTAGTCATAAGCATGAGAGAGACCCAGGCTCTTCAATCACAAGTAAGGTTGAAATTCCACCTGTCAAATATTTTTATAGCCTACTCCACCACTACCATGTTCCCCTTTGCTACTGTCATTCGAGCAGTAGCAGTCTCTCTTCTTGTCTTCAGGTCTCCTCCCTACAAGTCAGTCTTGTGCATCACAGCCAGGGATCTTTCTAAGATGCAAATCTAAACATACCATTGCCTTGCCTAAAGTCTTTTCATGGCTTTTCTCCTTATATCAGCCTCCTTAACCTTTGGCAAGCAACAGAATCACCTGGAAAACTTGTTAAAACATGGATTTCTGGGCCTCTTCCCACAGTTTTGCCCCAATAGATATGGAGTAAGGTCTGGGAATTTGCCTTTGTAACAACTTATCACATCATGCTAATGATGTTGCTGGTCTGGGGACCACACTTGGAGGAAAACTGGTCTATAGAAGAAAGCCCACCAAACTCCTTATTACATCAAGTGGTCTTCAGAATTTCTCCATTGTTTAATTCCCCAGAAGTATCCTGCTCCATTCTTCCTAGTGCCTTCACCTGAATCCAGTCACAACATGCTCGGTTCCCTGGAATGAAGGCTATCAAAGTTGGTTGTGTAAGCTGTGCACTGCACTTATGAAAGCATCGTTGACATTAGAATATCTTGAATGGTACCCTCTAGAGTTAATCAGTTCACATCCTATATGCACTATCCTTATATGTAGCAGCTTTGAAATCATTGTGAGCCCTTCCATACTGGGACTCTTCATGGGTGCTGCAGTCATACAAAATTACTTGGATTTTCTGAGGAAACAATAATTTGAGGGATTTCAAAGCCATTGCCCAGCCTCTTCTCTCAGCCCGTAATGTACTTTATCCCCTCTTCTGAGTGGAAATGTTTACCGGTCCTTTAAGGCTTCTCTCTCATAAAGATAATTTATGACTAGAATTGTTTTTAAATCAAAGAAAACATAGTTGTGACAGAAAAAGGAAGAATATTACAGAATCTAGATAGAGCTGTAAATAGTCTAAGTGTTCTAAACACTGCTAAAAATCTGTCTTTTCTCCCTCAGGATTTCTTGAATTTTCTTTTTGAAGAACTAGAAACCTCATCAGGAGAAAAGTGAGGGAAGCTTCTGTTCATTTTTTTAAATTTTGCTTTAGTTCTCCAAATATCTAAGATGATTTATTTATGTGGATGTGGTTTAACGAATTACATTTGCAAATATACGTTTATGAAATAAAATATGAAGCACTCAAGTTAACACTAGTATGAAATGTATTACTTTTCTGTGGGGTTTTGATTACATGGAACCTACATAGATAGATAGATAGATAGATAGATAGATAGATAGATAGATACTTTTAATGGATAATTTATACTATTAATTCTTCTTAGGACCTTAGCCTTTTTTCACAAATCTTCATATAGAACTATCACTTCATTAACTAATTGGATTAACTGCGAATGCCAAATTATACTCAACAAAATACATGATACAGCATTTTTTTAAAAGAAAACCTATCTTCTGTGAAGGTGAACCCCAAAGCCAATGTATAGCCAAAAACAGGTTTCCCAATGAATAAGGATTTAAAGAATGGTGGGAGGGAGAGGCAATCTGTTCAGTGTAATGAAAAAAAAGGATTAATAAAAGTATAGAGCTTAAAGCTAGGAAAGGTTATGTTGTTCAATTTGTAAAGCCATTCTGTTATCTCAAAAGAGTAATACAAATTTCTATTTTTAAAAATTTCTATATCTAGTTAACACTTTTAGGCTGACATTGTTCTATGTGGAAGCAACCAAAAGTAAATCTGTTGTATTTTTCTTTCATGGTTAGAAAATATTAAGTTTCTTCAAGGTCCATTCTCATTTTCTCCAGTTCTGCGGACCTCTTCCTTCTCTTCACAGTTATTAATTTATTCAAAAGAGATTTGTGAAGAGCCTGCTCTCTTAGGCACTATAAGAAATCCTATAGAAAATATGTTCATTGGCTTCCATAACACTAAAATCTTGTTTGAGAAACAAAACTTTGTGCTATGAAAGTGTCATGTGCTAATTCAAGGAGTTTGTAACAAAACACAATTGAAACTCTGGCTAACTTCAGCTCAGGGAGGGAAGGCCAGAAAAACTTACTGGAAGATATGATTAGAAGGCAGAAACCAACAGTCTCCAGAATACAAATGTGTTGTTCCTCCTTCCAGAGCTGTATCATTAATGTAATTCCAGAAACTCTTCATCTCCAAGTGTCTCAGTTCAAACTTCCCTAGATCTGAGCATCATGGAGCAGGAATTTCCCCCTGTATGAACATGTCAAGGATAATGTTGTCTGACCAGATACAGGATACCTCATTAAATTTTATTTTCGATAAAAATCAAATACTTTTTAGTATATCTCACACAAACATTTGATTCAAACATAACTGAGCATCCTATTATTTTCACTTCCTAAATCTTGCAAAACACAGCACTCTGAGTACAAGCAAGGCTGCAAAGAGAGTCTTCCTGAGTCCAAGTATGTGCAACAAATGTCCATGCACCTCTTGTGTATGGTGGACACAGGAAATCAATGCTGCAAACTGAATATTCTCTCGATTACTGATCTTGCTTCAGGTCAGCTAAGTGAAAGAGGAGACATTTTAGGAGGTTGGCAGCTATTAGGAAAAGTCTAACTTCAGCCATTCTTAGTTCATTTTCACCAAGTAACTGAGAGCCTGCTGTTCTGGTTCTCCTAATTATGCCCTCCACTTGGATGTGCTCCCTCTGTCAGATACTGAAAGCACTGCCATGGTTTAACAGGAATTCATATACGATTAGGGAAATTCTCAAATAAGTAAAATAATTAACAATGTTACCACTTTACAGTTTGCAATGTGCCATCATACATTTTGTTTCATTTGTCCTCAAAGCAAATACATATTTTCCACATTTTGTATATGGGACTACTGAGTCCCAAAAAGCCAATTACGGTGTCCATGGCCACAAAGCTTAAAAAGTATGTTAGAATTTGGATTCAAACTCAGATTTTTTGACTGAATCTTACATTACTACCACTCCTCCCCACTTCCTTAGACTCCCTTAATCTTAGTTTCTGTTCTTATCAAATGAAAAAGGAAGTATTCTAATATTTCCCCTGCTTGACTTGTACAGTTTATTACACTAAGCTATCCAGTTAAATGAAAACTTGTTCAAAGGATGCAGTTCAGTCATTCTCTTCTTGCATCTTTTCCCCAAACTCTATCATTCGCACATCAAAGAGAAGGGTCTAAACATTTACATTATCCTCTCCCTGAAAGGAAGCCAAGTGGTGTATGGAAGAGGAAAGCCTTGGTCCCTCCCCACAGGCAGTCAGTAGAGGAAGTGATATCTGTGTTCTGTCATGCTTGGCTTTGCTCCATTTTCACTCTAGAACTCCTGAAGACTTCCCTGAGAACCAGTTACCAAGGAAGGGATTGCTTAATCATGGGAGTGGCTATAAAAGTCATTATCTCCACCTCCCTGTTGCTCCTTTCTTTGCAGAGTAAATGGGAATCATGTTAAAGTTTCCTTCACCAGCCTTCACCTAATGACCTGCTACTAAAATACAGAAATATATCACAGATGGTGAAACGAAGCTTATTTCAGAAGATACCAAGAAAATATCAGAATAGTATCTGTCGTCATAAAATAAGCCAAAATTCCTCCAAATAAAGATTTTGTACGTGAAAATAAGACAGAAATTGTCCAATAACATATGAAATTGGGTTGCTTCTCATATCCCACTTCTCCCACATGGGAGGCATTGTGGGGGCAGACAGCTGACATCAGCTTGCTCATCAACTCATTCAGTAATCCACAAACTAGGCAAGAATTGAATTCTTTGGTCTCTCTTATCCCCAAGGCCAAAATAATTTTTAAAACAACTGAGTCTTATAGAGATGCATATTCTTGGCATTTGGTGGTGTAGTATTTATTACCACATAAAGGGGCTTGCTGCAAATGCAGATCAGCTGAGAAATATAAGCATGGAGCCTCTTTTGTTCTGGGAGGGCCAAAGAAACATTTGGGAGAAGAAGGGACTAGCAGCCAACTGGTAGCTCAACTTAGAAAGGAGAGCACCATGTGGTTCAAGGAATATGAGAAACTAGAACTAAAAACAATCATAGATGGTTTTTCCTTTGGTGGAAACCAAAGGAATTACTTTTAGGTTTGCTACATCCAATAATCTGGGAAAGAGCTGGAAATAGGAGATGAAATCATGAAATTCTTACCAAATCCTCCCCTTTTCCCTCAACAGTGGGTTGCCATTTGGCTTATAGGCTCCGAAATGCCAACAAGTTATATCCTTATTCTGAAAGTAGAAAGTCATGCTTCTAAGAATGCTTGGCACGACCTTTTTCTTCCTATAAACTTAAAGAAATTAGTCTTATTCTGAAAATTCTTATCATTATGTTTTTCCAGGTTGTAGTCCATTTCTGATCAGATTTGAAAAAATATATACTATATCCCACTGGGAGGATAAATCAGGAGTGCTTTATAGCAGTTAAGAACTTTTAATTCACATTCTGACATCCCCCAGCATATGTGTATGAAAGGTACGAAGGTGAGATTAAGAGAGAGGGACAGAGAAAATGCAACTTGGAAGCTGCTGTACGAGGCACAGATGTTTCCATGTCTTTTTGTGGAAACTTGAATGCCAGTAAATATACAGCAGATTATAATACATCAGGATAGAAATACTTCTGTATATTTTTATTAGTATATGTTTGTAGTACATAATCTCTACAGTCCTGTGGAGAGTTAGTACATGTACACAATACATCTTAATTGCTTTTTTATCCTCTTTCCCTTCCTTTTCTCCTCCCTCCCCCTCTCAATCCCCTTCCCTTTTTCTTGTTTTTTGGTACATATTTGCTGTTAATTTTAAAACATAAGCATGTGAAGATAAAAGAAAGAAATTGTCCAATAGTATATGAAACTGGGTTGCTTCTCACATCCCACTTTAACCTTAGTCCAATTCTTTAATAATATTGCCAAACTAAATGGCTTGTTCCAAAGGAAAATAAGATACATTTGTCTGGTGTCTCATGCAAACCATTGCTTAAGTGAAATAACATATTTGAAAGCATTAAAAACATGAATAGATCTGGAATTGTATTTAAATAAGAGATAGTTTAAGTATTTTTATTCTCTCCCAATGCTACTCAACGGTTTTTTTTTTTAAATACATGTCCAACATTTCTTATACTTATCATACTTTACATTTTACAGGATACTTTCATGTGTATGATCCTGTTTGATCCTTAATCCTCTGAGGCAGCGAGGCCAATGTGAGGTGCCGCATTTTGAGATAAGGAAATTGAAGCTTGGGGAGAGAACTGGCTTGTCTGCATGGCCAGCAGAGGGAGAGCCATGTGTTTTAATTCCTTGTCCAGTGTCTCTTCCCATCACAAAAATCTCCACCATCTTCAAAGGATTAAAATCGAGAAGTTGGTACAATAGAGGCAAGTCTCAGGCTGCCTTACTTCCTCTCACAAACATAAATCCATGCAACCAACTTTGAATACCTACTCATGTGAGTGTTGGGAGCCCTGATCTTAACTCCATGTGAGTCTGTGAGTCTGTGTCTAAGTGCAGAACTGAGGGACACCTATGTTACTCAAGAAGAGAAAATGTTTTATCCAGAAAGAATATCTGTTCCCACCAATACAATGCTTGAAACATACATGATGTGGTCTCTTTCAAAGCCTTCTCTTTTGAATGTTTTCTGTTCCTGAAGCAACAAAGATTTTATTTGGGGGACCAGGGATTTAGTTCAATGGTTCTGCTGCCTGCCTCACAAGCGTAAGTTCCCAAGTTCGATCCCAAGTACCGAAAAAAAAAAAAAATCAAACATTTTATTTTGTCCATTCAACCAAAATGTTGGGGTCATTTGTGACTTGTCCTTGGTTTGGTTTACAGACATGAGTGGAATCCATAAAATGTATTAATTTGAACCACCAAAGGCTAGAGGTAAAAGAACCTTGAAGATGACCTAATCCAAATCTCCAACAGATAAGTGCTTAGACTCTCTATTCCCTTACCATGTATAAACATGTCTGTTTGCTAAAGCTGAGAGAGGAAGTTCCATTCCTGCCAGCTCTAGAGGCCAGTTGTAAGTGGTGACAGAGACTCAAAATCTGAGTCAATCATGTCCTAACGTGTGCATAATTATGCAAATGAAGCAACATTTCAGTGCCATAAAAGTGGTACTGATGTCAAAATTCATGTTTAGAAGTTCATCCATAGAGCAAAATTTCATTTATTTTATTTAATGTGTTTCAAAGAAAAAAAAACTCCAATAAGACAATACACCAGCATCTGTCTTATTGTTCTATACCTCACCTTTGGTACATATTAAATAATTTGTCTAAAGTGCTGTCTTTCTGGGACAACTCCAAACCTGTGGTTTTTCTTAACAAGAATGTGGGATTGTAAAGGGCTTTAGTGTTTAGTTTTTCCTTCAGTAAATTCTGCCTCAAGAATGTATTCCAGGGCAGAGGATTTAGCTCAGTTGTTCCACTGCCTGCCTTGCAAGCACAAGGACCTGAGTTCAATCCCCAGTACCAAAAAAAAAAAAGAACATATTCCAAGTCATTTTGTACGTATGTTAAATTTAAATATGTTAAAAGTAGCCATATTTGTTAAATTGCAATCAGCTAGACTATATGTTGCATTAACTAATATTAATTAGTGTTTAACCTATTCCCAAAATCAGCTGAAGAAATAAAATGGCCTACAAATCTATCTTTGATTGTGAAGTCATGGAAAACTGAAGACCCGCGTTAGAACTTCCATTTTGTTCTTTGTCCAAAGGTTGGAAAATGAGGGCTCGGGCTGTGGCTCAGTGGTAGAGGATTTGTCTAGCATGCATGGAGTCCTAGCTTAGATCCCCAGCCCTACAAAAATAATAATAATAATAATAATAATAATAATAATAGAATGGATTCATTTGCATTTCTGCTCCTTTCCTTTCCCTTTGAAGTGATAATATCAGTAAAATGCATCCAAAATGAGCAGAAAAATACATTATATGTGGAAAATCTTGAATGTGGATATCAGCATAAAAATGATGGCAGAAATTCCAATTCTTCAACTTCATTTTTTTTTCCTTTACCAGGGATCAAACTCATGACCTTGAGATTTCAAGTCAGACACAGCACCACTGAGCTAAATCCCCAGCTCAGAAAGTTCAATACTTAAATTGTCCTAAGGTGTATTAGCAACAGTGTGATCTCCTAGAAAGTAACAGCAAGACCTGGTTCCTTATGGTAACAGCTTGAAAATAAATGGGATCCAACCAGTGCTTCCTCAGGAATACTTTATTGATGAATACTGGAGGTGTTGCCCTCCCACTGGCCTCTGAGGGAAGAGACTCAAATGACTTTAATAAACCACCTGAATCTGTTATCCATGGGCTTATATAAATAACCTTCCTGAGAGTTTCTAAGGTCAGCCTTCACCATCTTTTAGAGTAGATAAAGACGAACTTTTGCTATTGTGTTTCACTGCTCTTTTTTTTTTTTGGTACTGGGGTCGAACTCAGGTCCTTGTGCTTGTGCAGCAGGTGACGAAATCACTGAGCTAAATCCCAGGCCCTCTGTCTTTTGAGAAGAAATTCTGAGGTACACTCAGCAAAAATACCTAGCTCTAAGGAAAAAAATACAATACACTAGTAATAAACCACTGTTGTTTAAGTTACAGAGCTATAAATCTCAGCACATTCTGAAATACATTATACTGTTGTTTTCTTTATAGCACTTTAACATATTTTGAAATACATTATACTGTGGTTTTCTTTATAACACTTTAAGAGGAAAGATGGGAGCTAAAAGAACAGGAGGGAAAAACAATAAAAGATATAAAGAAGGAATAAGGGCTAGGAGTGCTGTTCTGTGGTAGAGCACTTATATAGCATGTGCAAGGCTCCAGGTTCAGTCCCCATCACCACAAAAATTAATTAAGTAAGTAATTAAGAAAAAGGAGGAGGAGAAAGAGAATAACTCAGAAGTAGAGAAACTTAGAGAAATAAAAAGTACAGGGGTTGATACCACATGAGATATTTTGAGCCAGAGATGGTAGAATGAGACTGGGCCAAATATTGTCCACACACACACACACACACACACACACACACACACACACTTGCACAGCAAAGCTTTATTGGGAGGGGGGAGAGGGCTTCAGCCAAATCAGGGCTTTGGCTGAAGGAAGTGAGGAATCGGTCAAGAGAGTGATCAAGATGCTGTACTTAGAAAAGAAAGAAGAAGGTTCTTATTAATTTGCTGGGGTGGGCTAAAGTCCAGTGGTTTCCAATACCCAGAGACATGGTTTCAGATGATGTTTCTTCTTTGGATGGACTTGGGACCAGAACCCCATACTGCGGTCACTGTGAACTTGCCCCACCACCACCACCACCATCATGGTCCACTTGTCCTAGCAGCTGTTGAATTTCCATGTACTACATCAGGTGCCATCATCCTGTGCAAAGCATCCTGGCCTTGAATTTGGTGGGCTAACAGATGGTCAACTTCACACAGGACTGGCTTAATTACTCTTGCAGCTGGTGTCATCATCTTGCATGAACGTTCTGGCCTTATAATAGGGTTGAAGGACTTTCAGTGCTTGAGCTGCTGTATCACAGCCTGGGAAGAAAAAAATCTTTTAAATGATCGACATATCTACATATAAAAGTGAGTAGAATCTGATTCCAGGGTAAGAAAGCAAAGGAGACAGACAGACTCTGAAGACAGAGATACAGAGCCTTTATGCCATTTCAGTCACCCATCACTTGCGGGCCTAAGTGAAAAGTCAGTGTCTTCAGCTCATGTGCCCTTTAGGTCCTGCGGAAGTAACCCAGGCAATTGTCCTCAAAAAACCAAAGTCAGAGGTGGGAAAATGATAATGTATTGCCCAGATGTATGATTCCCAATTTAGTGATGTTAGGTTGACTTAGACAGATGAAGCTAGAGAGCTTATTTAGGATTTTTTTCATTATTTTTTTGTCTTATTGGTACATTTTAGATATCCATAATGATAACATTCATCATAGAGAATGTGCACCTGTACATGATCTATCTTGCCTCTTCTTTTTTTCCCATTCCCCTCCAATCCCTTTGACCCCTCTTCCCCTCCTTATTTACAAAAGCCTTGTTTCCATTTTTCCTTTTATTATCTTTTTTTTCTCGTCCTTTCTTTCCTTTCCCCCTCTCCCCTCCTGTGTTCTCCTTCTCATTTGAATATTTTGGTTCCCATTTCCCAACATCTATTATACATTTTGGTCCTTCTTTACACTTTCAGTTTCTCACACCAAAGAAACAATGTGGTATTTAAATATGTGTGTCTGATTTATCTCACTAAAACCTATAGTCTCGGGGTATATCCATTTAGCTAGAAATGTCTCAACCTTATCCTTCTTTATGGCAGAGTAGTACTCCATGGTATAAAAAAACACATCTTCTTTATCCATTTGTGAGTTGATGGGCATTTGGGCTATTTCCAAGATTTAGCTATTACAAACTATTCCCCTATAAACATGGATGTGCATATTTCACTGTGATGTGAGGTTTTTAATTCTTTCAAGAAGATACCAAGAAGGGGAATAGCTGAGTTGAATGGAACCTCTAGTTTTAGATTTTTAAAGAAATATCCACACGGATTTCCACAGTGATTGCACCAGTCTACACTCCGACTAACAGTTGAAAAGGATTCCTTTTTCCCCACGGCCCTGCTAGCATTTGTTATTAGTTGATTTCTTGAAAACAGCCTTTCTTTCTGGAGTGACATAGAATCTCAGCATAGTTGTAATTTGCATCTCTCAAATGATCAGTGATGTTGAACATTTTTTCATATGTTTATTTGCTGTTTCTATTTCTTTGTCTGAGAAATGTCTGTTCATTTCAGATGCCCGTTTTTGGATTGGGTCTTTAAATGTGAGAGGTCTGATTTTTTTGAGTTCTTTATATATTCTAGATATTAGTTCTTTGTCTGAGGAACACTTGCAATTTTTCCCATACTGCAGCTGTCTCTTCACTCTGTTGGTGGTTTCTTTTGCTGTGCACAAGCTTTTTAATAGGATGAGATCCCAATTGTTGATTCTTTGTGATATTTCTTGTGCAATCAGGGTTTGCCTACACCAACGTCTTCAAGAGTTCTACCTATTTTATCTTTCAGCAGATTTAGTGTTTCTGTTTTAATATTTAGATCTTTGACCCATTTTGATTTTAGTTTAATGCACGGTGAAAGATACAGGTCTAGTTTTCATCTTCGACATGTGGAAAGCCAGTTTCTCCAGCACCATTTTCTAAAGAGGCTGTCTTTCTTCCAGTAAAGATGTTTGGCTCCTTTGTGAACAATAAGTTGGCTGAATATGTCGGGAGTTGTTTCTGCATCTTCTAATTTGTTTCCTTGATCCTCAGGTATGTTTTTTGGCCAGTACCATGCTGTTTGTATCACAGTAGCTTTGTAGCATAATTTCAAGTCAGGGATTGTGATCCCCTCTGCCTTGCTTTTGTTGCCTAGAATTGCTTTTGTTATTCTAGGTCTCCTCTGTTTCCAAATGAATTTTAGGATTGTTTTCACTAACTCTGTGAGATATGCTGTTAGTATTTTGATCCAGATCACATTAAATCTGTATAACAATTTTGGAAGCATGTCCATTTTCACTATATTGGTTCTTCCTACCTAAGTACAAGGGATAGCCTTCCATTTTCTGATATCTCTTTGATCTTCATTGTCAGAGTACTATAGTTTTCAGTGTAAAGGTCTTTTGCTTCCTTTTTTAGATTGATTCCTAGGGGAGTTTTTTTTGGGGGGGGATGCTATTGTGAAAGGTATTGTTTCCCTAATTTATCTCTCGTGAGTTTGTTATTTGTGTACAGGAATGCTATCAATTTTTGACTATTGATTTTGTATCCAGCTATACTATTGAATTTGGTTATTAAATCTAGAAGTCTTTGGTGGAATTTTTTGTATCTTCTATGTAAAGTATCATGTCATCTCCAAATAATGATGATTCAACTTCTTCTACTATTCTTATTCCTTTTATTTCTTTCTCTTGTCTAATTGCTCTGTCTGTTCCAGAACTATATAAAATAAGAGTGACGACAGTGGATATCCTTGTCTTGTTCCTGATTTTAGAGTGAAAACTTACAGTGTTTGTCCATTTAGTATGATGTTGTCTATTGGTTTGTCATAGATGGCTTATATCAGATTGAGAGAAGGACCATATATTCCAATTTTCTGCAGGGTTTTTTTTTTTTATCATGAATGGGTGTTGGACTTTGTCAAATGCTTTTCCTGCATCTATTGAGATGATAATATAGTTTTTTACCTTAGGTATTACCTTTATTGATTTCTGTATGTTGAACCATCCCTGCATCCCTGGCATGAATCCTACTTGGTAATGGTGTATAATCTTCTTAATGATTTGCTGCATTCTGTTTGCCAATATCTTATTGAGGATTTTTGTGTCTGTGTTCATTAGGGAGACTGGCCTGTAGTTCTTTTTGTGGTTGGATCCTTCTCTAGTTCTGGTATCAGGGTAATGATACAGGAATGAGTTTGGGAGTATTGCCTCCTTTTCAATTTCATTAACGTTTGAGAAGTAGCAGCATTAGGTCTTCTCTAAGTTTCTTGTAGAATTCAGCAGGGAATCTATCATGGCCTGGGATTTTCCTTGTTGGTAGGTTTTAAATTATATCTTTAATTTCATTGGCTGATATTGATTTATTTAAAATTTTAATATCTTCTTGATTCAGCAAGGGCAACTCATGTATCTAGGAATCTATTCATTTCTTCTGTGTTAGAATACACAGGCTCTTTTAGTAGACTTTGATGATCTTCTGTTGTGATTTCACCCTTTCCATTCTTAATTGCATGAATTTGAGTCTTTCCTTTCCTTCTCTTGATAAGGTTGGCTAAGGTTTGCCAATTTTATTTAATGTTTCAGAGAACCAACTCTTCAATTCATTGATTCTTTGTATTGTTTTCTTAGTCACTATTGCAATACTTTCTGCTCTGATCTGTATATTTTCCTTGCTCATATGAGCTTTGGGCTTGACTTGCTCTTATTTTTTCTAGAAGCTTTGAGGTTCAACATTAGGTTGTTTATTTGAGCTCGCTCTGTTTTTCTAGTATGGGAATTCACTGCTATAAATTTCCCTTGTAGGACTGCTTTCATTGTGTCCCATAAGTTCTGATATGTTCTATTGGCATTATCATTTAATTGTAGAAACTCTAATTTCTACTTTAATTTCATTGTGACCATTGGTTGTTCAGGAAGGTGTTATTTAATGTCGATGTGTTATGAAGTTCTTGTGGTTTCTTTTGCCATTGATTTCCAATTTCATTGCACTATGGTCTGATAATATGCATGGGAAAATTCAATTCCTTTGCATTTACTTTTGCATGTTCTATGAGCTAGTATGTGGTCTATTTTGGAGAATGTCCCACGTGCACCTGAAAAAAGTGTGTATTCTGATGTTATGGGGTGGAATACTCTGTAGACATCTACTAAATTCATTTGTTCAAAAGTTTGCTTCAGTTATGATATTTCTTTGTTCATTTTTTACTGAATTAATCTGTCTATTTGTGACAGTGGGGTATTGAGTTTCCCCCACTACAATTATATAAGTGCTTATTTAATTTTTCCTGTCCATTAATATTTGTTTTATGTAGTTGGCTGTGCTGGTATTTGGTGCATTTAAATTTGTGCTTGTTATCACTTCCTCTTGGATTTTTCCCTTTACAAAAATGTAGTGATCTTCTTTGTCTCTCTTAATCTGTCTTGCCTTGAAATCCACTTTGTCTGCAAATAGAATAGCTACCCCTGCTTTTTTCCAGGTTCCTGTCACATGGAGTATTGTTTTCCATTCTTTGACTTTCAATCTATGAATTTCTTTTTGAATTAAATGTGTTTCTTATATGCAGCATATTGTTGGCTCTTACTTCTTGATCCATTCTGCCAATCTATTTCTTTTGATTGGTGAATTGAGACCATTTACATTGATGGTTATAACTGATATGTATTGACTTATCTTTGTCACATTATTTTCCTGTTGTTGGTTGCTTTTTCCCTCTGTTGCTTTCCTTGCCTGGGGGGTTCATTCTTTGGGATTTATGGAGTTTAGTCCTTATTATCTCTTTCTAGAATGTTCTTTAGAACATTTTGGAGTGCTAGTTTGGTGGTCATGAATTTCTTCAGGTGTTCTTTGTCATGGAAGCATGTTATTTCTCCCTCAATCTCGAAAGATAGTTTTGTGGGGTACATCAATCTGGATTGTAGGTTGTTTGCTTTTAGGGCTTGAAATACTTTACTCCAAGCTCTCCTTGACTTGAGGGTTTGTGTTCCAAAGTCTGCTGTGATTCTTCCTTTATAGGTGATTTGTTTCCTTTCTCTAACACCTTTTTATATTCTGTTTTTGTGTTTAATTTCTGGAATCTTGACTATTACATGCCTTGTTGTAGATTTTTTTACTGTGGCTAATTGGAGTTCTATATGCCTCACTTATCTGTATTTCAAATTCTCTTTCCCTGCTTGGGAAATTTTCTGCCATTACTTCTGTGAACAGGTTTTTTATGTAGTTTGCTGTATCTCCTGCTTTTTTCATTGACTCTGATCAATCTTATGTTATTCTTCTTTTTTGTTTTTTCCTGTCACTGGGGATCAAGCTTAGGACCTTGCACTTGCGAGGCAGGCACAGTGCCACTGAGCTAAATCTCTGGCCCAATCTTATGTTATTCTTCTTTGAATCATCTAGCAGCTGTTGGATTTATTTTTCATGGTCCCTTGCAATTTTTAAGAAATCTCACTTTTCATGTTCACTAACCACAATCCTGTGTTCTATATCTGATATTCTGTCCTCACATTGGCTCATTCTGCTGCGTATACTTTCAGTGAAATTTTCAATCGTGGATTCCATTTCTTTCCTATGTTGGGCATTCATGGTTTCCATCACTTTCCTAAGCTCCTGTTTTTTGGTTGGTTGGTTTGTTTGTTTTTTATCTGAATCTGCTCTAGAGTCATTATGTCTTTCATTATGGTCACCATTTCTATAGTTATCTGAGAAACTATTTTTGATTTGATTTTTTCTAGAGCTTCATTCATTTGCTTTGTTACTTCTGTTGCTACCACTTCAGAGAGTCTAGGTGGGTTGCTTTTGAATTGTTCCACCTCATTGCCCCCTGAATTTGCTTTTGGTGAGCTGAAAGTTTTGGGTTGCATCTTGCCTAAGTGTCTTCTCATTTTCTTTCTTTTTTTTTTTAGTTTATTTCCTGGGTTGATGCTTGTAAATTTTTTTATGGCAAATAGTTTTATTGCTAGTATTTAGAACCCTTAGGAAATGACTACTTCTCAGAGATGTCTTCCAGGTTTAGCTGGCTTTTGAGTTTTGAGTCTATTGCAAGATCCTACTTTTTCAATTTATTGTGGATTAGAAGTTGCTGCCTATTTGGCCTAGCCCCTGGTTCTTTGGCACTGGCCTATTGTATTGTTTATGACCCTTAGGCAATCTCAGTCTTGGTGTACCAGGAAGATCAACTGATTAGAACAATTATGTCACCTTGGCTAAGGTAGTACAAGCAGCAATAATAATAGCATCAAACACACCCTAGAAAATTACAGGCTGTGGTAACTATTAATTTGCCACTTTTATCCATGTGAACTAGATTTTTGGTTATACAACAAAATCTAAAACCAGAAAAGTGTATACAGTAAATATTCCCTCAATATGGAAGTTTTACCCTCAGGGACAAAAATTTAAAAGGGGTTAAAAGGGGAAAAAATAAAGAGATAGAAGAGGAAGAGATTAGAGGCAAGGCTAGAGGACAAAGGAAGATTACACAAAGTTTGGGAAACTGTTGAAGAAGATAGAAGAGAAAGAGAGAAGGAAGAAATAAATCAAGAACAGAAGAACAATAATAAAACATGTTCACATTCATATAAAAACAAAAACATACAAGAAACAAAACAAAAATATAGAAAAGGGAAAAAAGAATATAAGGAAAAACATTATTGATTCAAGGTGTGTCTCTGCTGTCACTGGTAGACAAAGTGGGCAGACAGAGTCCAGATCCATATTCATTAATCCCAGCAAACCAGCTGTAGATTTACAGTGGGGTAGTGGATAATCCCAGCAAGCCTGTATCTTTAGTTCTGAAGCTCAGGCTGGTTTCTGGCTGTGAGGATGGAACCCAATTTGTTCAGCCAGCAACACTTCATGTGCCTCCTGCTGACTTGAACTTGGCTCCTTCACCTCATGCAGACCTGAACTCAGTTCTGCCTTACCCTGATGGAGCCAACCCACAGCTGGTCTAAATTCTGAGCTCAGTTGGCCCCTTTACAAGATGGCTACCAGCCAATTGCATTCCCCTGGAGGACAACTGAGCCTGAATAACTCACCAGTCACTATAGTCTGATGCATCAACTGCTGTGTTCCACTGGTGCATTTCTCAGTAGAGGCCTCTGGGATTGCCAGTAGTCACTATATGTCTTCAGGTTCGAGCCACCCCTCCTACACAGTGAGTCAGGGCTCAAGGAGAAAGCACTGCTTGCCCCCCCCCCTTATTCTTCATTGAACTCTCTCTCTCTTCACTCTCCTCATGGGCTTCAATTCTCACTTCACATGCTTGCTGGGTCCAGAGACCCACTTCCCTCCTTCTTCTCTTCTTCACATTGTTATATTCCAGTGTCTGCACACCAAATCTCAGAGGCTATTTCTCTACTGTTCATTACGCTGCCATCTTCCCAGAAGTCTAGGCTTTTTTCTTTCTTGTCATCAATTTATTTCATATAAATATCCTACTTCAGGGGTTTCATCAGAGTTTCATGATGGGTCTGTTGAAATATGCATTGCTTTAAAGAGTAATAATTTGCTACACCAAGGAGTTTATTTTGTCATCTGAGCCCTTTGTCCCATCACTATTCCACCATGGTGGTCCCTAACTGTCTTAAGGGAAAGAAATCAGAAGTCCTGATGATGTAAAATAATTTTTTTCACAGTCCAATGTTTACTATGCTATAGCCTCAGGACACTTAATCATTACCCTTTAAAGTGTCTACTAGACACTGAATCTCTAAATAAAACAGTCATTGTCAGAATATTTTTTCGGAGCTACATATAATAACTGAGACCAATGACACCTAGCAAGGTCACAGGGAAGTCAGATGAAACCAAGCCAGATCTAACCTAGGTAAGAGAGGTTTCTTACTCCACAAAGAATTGTGCATTCCAAATCAGCACAGTCTTTACTAAGCAAAAATGTACTTTGTTTTGCTCTCAAGCCATAATCTTCCCATTCTGTCCCATAAATTTAGAACTGGGTAACAGTGAGGAAGTCCCTTCTTCCACTCTCTATATCTTGCAAGCTTTTACAGATTTCCCACATATCTGTTCTTTCTCTTTGTCTTCCTAAGTCCTAGACCATTTCAGCCTCTAACCAAGTAGGCATCTTTCACTTATTTAGCAATGTCTGTGCACTGTGTAATTTTTTTTTTGTACCAAGGATTAAACTCAGGACCTTGCACTTACGAGGTAGAGGATGGTACCACTGAGCTAAATTGCCGGCCCTGCACTGTGCAATTTCTATAGCAACCATGAAGTAGCTATGATTGTTGTCTTCTTCCACCGGATTTGTAAACTGAGACACAGAGAAGTTAAATAATGTGCCCAAGATCACACAGCAAGTGGTAAAGCCAGGGTCAGAGCTCAGACTACCTCATTCCAAAACCCAGTCACTTGTCCTCTTATTTCTTTCTGAGCTCTGTCTGCCCCTTTCCTTCCAAGCCTGACATTGTGCTGCTATTTCTTCTGCCTAGAATGTCTGCCCTGCACTGAGATCACCATGGTCATTCTTCAAGCTCTTCTTTGTGAAACCTACCTTGCCTGAGCAAAGTTAGTGCATATCCTTCTTATTCTGCATGATGCTGGCCAAGCGTCCACACATCCCAGGACAAATGTTATGCTGACTTGGTTCCAATCTCAGTACTCACCACACAAATAAGCACTTGTCTGAGGAGAAACGTTGTATTGAGTGCCATATTCTCTTTCCACATTTGTGTTCTTAATGGGACAATAAAACTTCCAGCAATCATGAATTCTGTCTAGCTTACACAACATGTAAGACAATTCCCTTAAGGAAACACAAGCTGGGTGGTTAAGAGAGAAAAATTACAGATAGCTCTGAAAGAAGAGATGATTACTCCCCAAAAAGCTATTGCAGCCATATGGAGACCTCATCCAAATGGTGAAAACCCACACAAATGTATCTAAGAACAATGGCTGAGGAGGGGCAAATCAATTTTTTTTTCAAATTGCTTAGTTCCTAGAATTTAAATATATGCCAGGCTTTTAAGTGAAATGAACTCGTAAGAGTGAATGTATTTGTATTCATTAGAGAATTTTAGGTTGTAAAGTTACCTTCTTTAAAACTTTCTTAAAATAACTTGGAGCATTCCATATCATTTAAAGAGTCAGTGATCCATATGTCACCCAGCTGCCTATGCAACTAAAAGGATTTGCTAACTTGGCTTTCTTCTCTTTTCCAGATCTTGGCCATCGTGTCTATTCTGTTCATCGTACTTTCCACCATTGCTTTGTCTCTCAACACCCTCCCAGAGCTGCAGGAAATGGATGAATTTGGACAGCCCAATGACAACCCCCAACTAGCACATGTGGAAGCTGTGTGTATTGCTTGGTTTACCATGGAGTACCTTCTACGGTTCCTATCCTCACCAAATAAATGGAAGTTCTTTAAAGGGCCACTAAATGTCATTGACTTGCTGGCCATCTTACCATACTATGTCACCATTTTCCTCACAGAGTCCAACAAGAGTGTTCTGCAGTTTCAAAATGTGAGACGTGTGGTCCAGATTTTCCGGATCATGCGCATCCTCAGGATCCTGAAACTCGCAAGACATTCGACAGGCCTGCAGTCTTTGGGGTTCACCCTCAGGCGGAGTTACAATGAATTGGGCCTATTGATATTGTTTCTGGCCATGGGGATAATGATATTTTCCAGCTTGGTATTTTTTGCTGAGAAGGATGAAGATGCTACCAAGTTTACCAGTATCCCTGCATCATTTTGGTGGGCCACCATCACCATGACCACTGTGGGCTACGGTGACATTTACCCTAAAACATTGTTAGGGAAAATTGTAGGAGGCCTCTGCTGTATTGCTGGGGTTCTGGTAATTGCCCTTCCTATCCCAATAATTGTGAACAATTTTTCTGAGTTTTACAAGGAGCAGAAACGCCAGGAGAAGGCAATTAAAAGGAGAGAGGCTCTTGAGCGGGCCAAAAGGAATGGAAGCATTGTTTCTATGAACTTAAAAGATGCTTTTGCTCGAAGTATGGAACTGATCGACGTGGCTGTCGAGAAGGCTGGAGAGTCAGCCAATACAAAGGACTCGAATGATGATAATCACCTGTCACCAAGCCGGTGGAAGTGGGCCAGGAAGGCTCTGTCGGAAACAAGCTCCAACAAGTCTTACGAAAATAAGTACCAGGAGGTTAGCCAAAAAGACTCCCACGAGCAGCTGAACAACACTTCTTCCTCCAGCCCACAGCACCTGAGTGCCCAGAAACTGGAGATGCTGTATAATGAAATCACCAAGACACAGCCTCATTCTCACCTGAAACTGGACTGCCAAGAACAGCCTGAGAGGCCATCTGTGTATGAAGAAGAGATAGAAATGGAAGAAGTAGTCTGCCCACAGGAGCAGCTGGCCGTGGCACAGACAGAGGTCATTGTGGACATGAAAAGCACCTCTAGCATAGACAGCTTCACCAGCTGTGCCACAGACTTCACAGAGACAGAGCGATCACCCCTGCCACCACCCTCTGCATCCCACTTGCAGATGAAGTTCCCCACTGACTTCCCAGGGACAGAAGAGCACCAAAGAGCCAGGGCCCCTCCATTTCTTACACTAAGCAGAGAGAAAGGGCGGGATGCCAGGGATGCCACTCTAGAATATTCCCCAGTAGACATAACTGTGAACCTTGATGCCAGTGGTACCCAATGTGGGCTACATGGTCCTTTGCAGTCTGACAGTGCCACTGACAGCCCTAAGAGCTCGCTGAAAGGGAGCAACCCACTAAAGTCCAGATCCCTCAAAGTAAACTTTCAGGAAAACAGAGGCAGTGCACCCCAGACCCCACCCAGCACAGCCAGGCCACTGCCAGTAACAACGGCTGACTTTTCTCTCACCACTCCGCAGCACATCAGTACCATCCTCCTGGAAGAAACTTTCCCCCATGGAGATAGACCCTTGCTGGGCACTGAAGTTTCAGCACACTGCCAGGGACCTTCCAAAGGGCTGTCCCCTCGGTTTCCCAAGCAGAAACTGTTCACTTTCTCTTCAAGAGAGAGGAGGAGCTTCACTGAAATAGATACTGGTGAAGATGAAGACTTCTTGGAGCTCCAAGGGGCAAGGCCAGACAAGCAGGCGGACTCCAGCCCTAACTGCTTTGCAGATAAACCCAGTGAAGTGAGAGACCCTTTAAGAGAAGAGGGCTGTGTGGGCTCTTCCTCCCCCCAGAATACAGGTCACAATTGTAGACAAGACATTTACCATGCTGTGGGTGAAGTCAAAAAGGACAGTAGTCAAGAAGGGTGCCAGATGGAAAACCACTTGTTTGCTCCAGAAATTCATTCCAACCCAGGAGACACAGGTTATTGTCCTACACGTGAAACCAGCATGTGACTAGTTACAAAAGCAATAATAATAATAATAAAACTTGTTTCTTAAAATGTGATCAATAATGCCTGTGAACTAAAACATGGGAAGCCCCTCCCCCCACAAAAAATGCATAAAATGTTATTTTTGCATGGCATGAACAGTTTAGTTTAAGTACTGTTTAAATAAAGAGTCAAGACTGCATTTTGTAACAAACAAAAACAACTGAAGAACAGTGAACCAATAAAGAGAGCTCTATTAGGAACCAGTGCTCTGCAATGTCTGACATTTTTGATCCTTTCATTTCAAGTTGTAGGCAGATCTTCAAGTTTTAGCGTTTCTATTGCAATGAATTTTAGAATTTGCACATGAAAGGATGAAATGTCATTGCATGCATTTATAATTATGAGGAGTAAGGTGCTTTTGAGCTTGCAAAATGCATAACTGTAAATAATGGGACCTGGATGGAAAAGTGTCAAGAACGTGTGGAAACAAGTTTCTGAGACACAGGTATATCCTTCACAGCTACTGCCTGGAGGAGCTGTACAGACTTCTTGTTGCAAAATTGCAACTTCTTCTTAAAACATCTCACATATTTTGCTCTGGGTTATAAAGCTCTTATAAAAACATTTGTTTAAAGGAATACAGTATTTTTATTCATTTGTGATATAACTCATAGGGTACATGTTTCTTTTTTGCTTCTACTTAGTTGTCGCATTTGTGATTTTACTTATAAATCATGGAAATTAGCAAGATTTAATGACCAGATATCACAATATTTGGAATTTAAGCTTGAAGTTTTGCCAATAAATTGTATGTCATTCCACAGCCTATTATAGTAATTGTATTTTTTAAAACCTGAAAATATATAAAAGGTTATATCATACTAAAAAGCTTTTTTTTAAAATGATACTCTATATTTGCAAATTCATTCTTTTTTTAAATAATTGTATTTTGGCTCTCTAAATACAAAAATATTCTCCTCTTATATTCCACATAAACTTTTCTAACTAAAGGAATAAGAATGCAGATATGCCAAAACAAGAATTCCATAATGTGGCTTTTGACAAACTAAACTGAAAGCAGGGCCTTTTAAATTAGACTACTACCACCCTTCATCAATAGAATTGGCTCTGACATTAATGACCATGAAAACAGCCCAGGCCTGGTAACAGGTCACTCAGTATTTCTCCATAAAGGATAGGAGGATGGGAAGATACTGTCATTTGCTGAAAGAAGTTGCTCCTTTTGCAGGTGAATTTTGCCCATGCCATCAATGGCTATAGCACCCTCAATAATTGCAGCAAATAAAAGCACCCTCTTAGGTTTCTACGCCCATCCTTCCCTGCAAATGATCAGGACTATGCTTATTGAAAGCTTTTTCCAGCATTTTCTACTGAGAACACTGAAATGCAGAGGAGCTAAGGCAGCACTAGCTGGAATTGCCCTATCAATGAAGTCTGGACTGGAACCTGGGTCTTCAAATCGACCTTGCTTCTCAGGAACCAAGACTATGCTTGCATAGGTGCAAGCTAGTAGATGTGTGATACTGGAGAAGCCTCTACAGCTCCTTATGGTCTCAATTTCACCCAAATAAAAACCAAAACAAAATTATCTCCTAAGCTCCCTTTAGAACTTCCAGTTAAGGCAATTCCTCATTTCCCAGGAATATCCAGGCGTTGCCTCTGGGCCTCCTAGTAATGTGTTTTTACACCATTGTGCATACAATTCAGGAAACAGGAAAATGCAGGGCCATATTAAAAGCACAGCTTCTTGTGTAAAAGAAAACTATTCTAATTTTTATTCTATTTTTTAAAAAATAGGAAAACTAGTTCTAATATTTAAAATGAATCTAACTTAAGGCTTTAACATTCCTTTATTAACAGAATCTGGTCATTAAATCTCAAGATAAGCAAATGAGCTTTGATCTTAGTTGAACTCCAAGCAGCCTTGCTGCTAAAAATAATTTAAAACATTTCTTTTTTTTTTTCACTGGGCTAAGTATTTAATGGTTGTTGTGTTTGTTTCAAAACATAACCTTTAAGAGTTTATGGTCATTAATCATTAATATTTACATTACTTGTACTTATTTTAGTGTCTAAAACTAAATGTTGATCAGTTCTGTAAATCTTGAGTGTTTTGTATTTTCTACGTACAGTTTTTCAAAGACAAGCAGGTATGTTGGCTGTTAGATGAATAGCAAATAATTTATGAAAATCATTTCTTTACATAGCCTCATGAAGCAGTTATTTTCTGTTTCTTATAGCTGAATCTCAATTTTTAAAATTCATTTGGCTGCATAAGCAGACTTATTGCCCTCACAACTGACTCATACCCACCTTTCATGTGTCTGTTAGGCCCTCTACTGAAAATTGTGCTCCAGAATATCAACAACCTTGTCCAGTCAAGGACCCCTTCACATTCCTCTCTGGAAGCATTCTCCCTAAAATTATTCCCCCTTCTATCTAAGGTTTTGGTTTTTTTGTTTTGAGGTTTTAAAGAATTTTCAGATATTCTATGGAAAGATAATCCAATTCTTCTTAGTTCCTGTGGGCCAAAACCTTCAGCTAGGGAAGAAAGAAAGGGAGGGAGGGAGGGGGAAAGAAGGAAGAAAGGAAGCAAGGAAGGAAGGAAGGGGAAGTTTTCTTTAAAAAATCTTTGGCTCTGGTATTTCATGGGGAGGTAGTTTGGGGACCAGGGTCTCCCAGCATGCACTTCTGCAGTGCTTTCCAAACCTTTCCAATGAACTGCACATAACTCTGAGGATAAGCGTGCATGCCTAGAAAGATTGGGAAACAATACCTACCAAGCACACAGTTCTTTTAAAGTTTTGTTTTACATTAAAAATTTGTATCAATACTGCATTTTACTCTATGATATATCTGTTGTCAATTTTTAAATGTTTATATTACTTACCAACTAGTAAAATGGATACTCTTATAACTTCAAATACCTCTTTGGTACCCCCTGAAAAATGCATCCATAGTTTGAGAATCCTTACCTTAATAGCAGGAACATAGAGGTTGGTGCCTTGAGATTTCCACAAGTTTTCGCTGCTGAGAAAATTCATTCATCATTACCTAGCTCAATGTCCAGGGACAAATGTCAACAAGTAAAGACTATCTGAATGACCTCAAAATCACATCATCCAAAGAATAGCTAATCTGAATAGCCAGTCTTTTGGCTTTCTTAACAACCAGTGCAAATTGCCACAAGATTGTTTGAGCACAAAGATTGAGATCAATCATAAGAGGACTAACATGAGTGCATCAGAGTGTATCTCAGAGAAGATCCACACACCCAAGCATGACATACTAAGTAGGTCCCTGAACTTAACTTCATTAATCTCTAAACATTTCATGAAAAATTTCTTCACTCTGGCACAACCAACTGCTTTGAAGTGAACATGTGATCAAGCATTATCCTGATGTGACTAGATTTAGTAATAAAGAAAATATGTGCCAAGTGTTTGTTCCTATTAAATTTTTGTTAACAATCTCACTGTCATGTAGACACTTGCCAAGAAAACTTTGAAAGTTCAACTACTCACTCTTGTTATTTGAAGAGAGAAAAACCATATATATGTAGAGTACTTTAGGCTTTCTTTTCTCACAATGGTATTCTGAGTTATTAATAAAGAACAAAAGTTTTGTTCTTTGCTCAAGTTGACACAGATCACTCGTGCACAGTGGAATGTGGCCTCACCCATGTCATCTGGCTTAAAGTCTTCCATCCCAATATATTACTGGAAAGTATGTTTAATTAAATGGTTTTATTCTATTATTATCTGAAATTATGTAAATAAAACAGGAGGTACATTTATAGCCATGTACTTTGTATAAAGCAGCAATAAGTCATGCCAAATGAAAATGAATTGAGATCATTGGCATGGGCCATGTTTAGCACATGTGTTTGCCAAGTCAGAATTCTGGCCAGAAGCTATACATCTCTTGGCTTGGCTAAAGAGAAGAATTTATCATTCATGATGTGATATGACATACAACATTAGGCAGGGAGCTGCAGCAAGCCATGTGATCTTCTGAAACAAAAGCAAATAGAACTTTAGAAGTACATCTAAGTTCAAACATATTTTCTAATTGGATTTTATCATCATTTCACTGTTCATTCAGCAAATACTAGTTCTTCTATTCAATACTAGACACTGTTACTTAGTGCTAGGTTACAACTCTTCTGGCCTCATGGAGCTTACTGCATAGCAGCCCATTAATACTAAACTGAGGATTGTTTGGGTTACTGGAAAATGTCACTTTTAAGGATGGAAAAATCACTCAATGACCAAACCAGGGGTGCATATGACAGGCTCAAATGATATTTTCCAAAGAACCATTTTTCCTAAAAAATAGATGAATGGTATAAAGCCCGATATGTAATTAATTTAGAATCACAGTTTAATTTTCATGTTTGAAATAGTAAATGGTTAATTTGATTGAGTGAGGTTATGAGTAGTCTTTCTTTATTATCTGATAAATTCAGTAATTTTTCAGGGCTAGGAATGTAGCTCAGTGGTAGAGCACTTGCCTAGAATGCAGAAGGTTGTGAATTCCATCTCTAGCACCAGAAACAAAAAAAACAAATCAAACAAAAAAACCTCTTCAAAGATATATAGCTTGTCAGAATAGCTAATAATAGTCTATCACAAATAACTAGAGTAAATAATACTAATGGAGAAGTCTACAAGTATTTTTGCAATTTTGATAGTTAAATGATTACAACTGAAGCATTTTAGTGTTTTTTCTTACTTTTTGTTTATAAGCAATACTTTAGGGATGTATCATTATCTTCTGCTTAGATCTTCAATATCCAAAAATCAGTTAGCTTGACTCAAGGGATTTATTCACTAGGTCTCTATGGAATGGAAAAAATACATATATACATATGTGTGTAAATGTCTATATATATGTCTATATATGTGTGTGTGTGTGTATATATATATATATATATATAGAGAGAGAGAGAGAGAGAGAGAGAGAGAGAGAGAGAGAGAGACATATACATATATAGAGCCAGGGGGAGGTCCACTAAAAAGAAATGTATGTACACTGCAGGAAAAGAAAAATGATGTTTTTTTCAACAGATGGGGTCACCCTCATACGGGGGACCCTAGAGGGTGTCATATATTGCAGAAGACCCACTACACTGCCGACCCTTAGAAAGAAGTTGAAAATGCATATGCAGCAATCTCAAGGACCAAGGTTAACCAAGCAGCAGTTTGCCATACTAATAAATGTCTAGAAGCTAATGGCCACCACTTGAGTACCTCCTATAATTGTAGAGGCCAAAAGTAACTTGTATTAATCTCATGATGTCTCAATAAATTTGTTATTAAAATATTTATACAAGTTTTTCTTTTCCTGAAATGTGTATACATTTTTGGCATATATATATATATATATATATATATATATATATATGTCATCGCAATATCTTCCTCCAACCCAAGGAGAGAGAAACAAACAAAACAAAAAACTACAGTGTCTAAATAGAAATGAAAATATTTAAAGGACAATCCCTGCTAAGAAGAAAAGGTCCCACTCCAAAATTTTGGTGAATATCCTGTATATTTTCTAATTTACCATTTACTGTGATATATTGCTATTCTTTAGAAGAAATAAACATTTCTTCTACCTGCCTTTTTAAAACTGCCTGACTGAATTCCATAAATCCATTTTTACCGTTGCCATTAATGCATAATCTCTTCCTTATTAAGTCTAAAAGGGTTTTAACCTATAAATGTACATATAAATACAGGAAGGTATAATAAGTCATCTCAAAACCAGCAAAAAATACAAGTACAAAGAAAGAGAGAAAGACTAAGAAAAATTTAAGTAAATTAGTGTATTTTTTAAAGAGAAATTTGTATTAGGTAAACATATATGCTTGTATAAAATGTAGGCTAAATACTTATTCACATAGAAATTAGAATTGAGGCCATAATTCCAACTTTATTTTCTCTCTTAAAGGAATTACTTATCGGGCCAGGGATTTAGCTCAGTGATTCTGCTGCCTGCCTTGCAAGCACAAGGACCCAAGTTCGATCCCTGGTACCAAAAAAAAAAAAAAAAAAAACCAAAGAAATTACTTATCATCATACAGTTATTTTCAGATTGCTATTGATGAACAATAAAATTTGAGTGTTTGCTATGTACTAGAAATTAACTTATGTGTAGTTGATTCCCTCAAGTTCAGAGTCTAGTAGAGTTTTTATAATTGATTTTTGTATTCCCTAGTGAATTCCACAGGATGAGCTAGAAATAATATTACAGTATGCCTGAGTTTGTTATCTGAGAATTTCTACAATCCTCTTTTCTTTTCGGAGACCCAAGTTGCTTATTTTCATTCCTTAATCTACATTCTGAATTTCTAGCATATAACTTCTGAACAGGGAGCCTCAAAATGACAGTAACTGTCTGGAATTCAGTGACAATGTATTTCAATGAGGACATTGCCCACTTCAGCAAAAGAAAATAAGATTCTAGCCAAAAATTATATATGTAATAATTATTTTTAACAGCTTTGTTTGATTTTTTTTAAATCCTACCCTGTGTGCTGTGATCGAAGCCATCACAATCTGCTCATCAAATAAAAGCTGAAAATTAATTTGAGCAATGCAGTTTATGTGGGTAATTCTGGGAAATGATATGACTGAGTCATTATTCCTTTAGTTATTTTTTCTGCATTTAAACAAAAAGCAGCTACAACGTGGGCATTTTTTTCAGTAATCTCACCTCAGTTTTCTTTTTCTTATTCCCAAATGCCTGATCAAACTGTGGCTATACTCTGCATTGCACTTTCAGTATACTCTTAGCAGTTGTCTCTAAATCCAAACAAAATCACAAATTTAACTAAGTATTTAGCAGTGCCCTGGTCTGCACTCTAGATACATAGTTACTTTGACGTTTCTGCCATTAGTTGGAAGTTCGAATAGATAAGTGGTGGGTTTTGTTTTGTTTTGTTTTAATGAGAAACCTGTGAAAACCAAACTATTGAGTTGATACACTCAGGAACCCACAGTTTCCATTCTACTGAAAAATTACAAGTAGTGCCTAAAGTATCCCTGAATTGACCCTGGTGAAAAAACAGAATTGACCTGTGGATGCTGGACAGAAATTCTGCTATAGCCAGATTTCTAGCTCATCTCTAAAAGATCCTTCTAACATTCTTATTTGCAGCATATGAGTTAGGCTGTTTTTAACCTACAAAGTATACTCAAATCATGATATTTAATTGAAATTAGGATGACTTTTTTCAAGGAAAACAAATACACAAAATGCAATATATACAAATATTGCCCACATTACTTATTATACAAAATGTTATCATCAGAATTAACACAAATGTATGTTATAAAAGTCTCACTAAAGAATTTGCTAAAATCTTCCTATTTAGTTCAAAAATGAAAGAAAGAAAAAACAGCAAATTACAAAACATTAGGTTTGTCACAAAAGCCAAGATCCAAACTTATGCAATTTTAAAGAGGTATGATATTAAACCATAAAAAATTTAAGTGAATGGATAAAAAGGTTTATTAAGCAAATATGAGGTACCATTAGCACACTCAAGCATTTTAATAACCTTTAATTTAACTACAAAATAGGTATGTGTGCTTTTAGCACCTTGTTTTCAATCCAAACTTTATATTTTATACTATTGGCATATTTGCTTGCTTGCTCTATTTTGTTTGAAGAAATGAGAGTAAGTGAAAGACTTTAAGGGAGAAAATTATTGAGAAATTTATTAACATTACTTAGTGCAACCTGAAGAATAACGGAAATGTGGACATTAGTTGACCTTCTCACTCCCTTGTACCTCCTCAATTTTTACCCTCTTGGTTTTTAAACAGATTCTTGTAATCAACTATCAGATCCTACACATTCAGATTCTTTAGTTTTCTTCCAGAAATCCTTCCCTAAGGTCTGCTGCTTAGGATACATCAGATACCAAATCAAAGACAGAGTTAACTAGGCAAAGCCCAAAGCCAAAGGAAAGATGTCCAGGAGGCCAGAAAATACATAGATACCCAAAGAAAAAGAAGAAAAAGAACTGTCTCAATACAGTTTAATAACATGATTTGACCAACAACACAATGACCCAATATTTTCCTTCATGGTTAACAGAAAAAAGATAGTTTTATTGTTTTTGTTTTGTGTTGGCGGTTCTAGGGATCAAACCCAGGACCTCCTAAATGCTAAGCACACATTCTACTACTGAGCTACACCTAAAAACTCAGCCTAAAAACACAGTATTATTTAAGCCTGTCTTAAGTTCTTGAACTTCAAAGGTAAATAGTTGAGTTGATGAAAAATATGGTACCTAACTCACTAATTTATCACAAATCATCATCCTAAATACAAGCTTTCTACTAAATGAGTGTGTAACCAATTAGTGTGTCTGTTTTCAGAGCAGTACACTAAAAGAAAAATACCAATATTACCCTTTTCATTTTCAGTGGTAACAAATATTTTAATCAGAGAAACTATTTCATTAGTTTTTATATGGTTCTGGGCCAAAGTTTAATAGCCATTTAAACAAAACTTTAGGAAAAGAGAGAAAGCCATACTGAAAAAATCATACTTTGCTATATGTTTAAGTGTAAATAATTCATATTTGGATTAGAATTTTTAAATTATTTTATGTAAAAATGTTTTACGTGACCATTAGAAATTAATATTTCTCATTTTATTATGAGTACTTTTAAAAGGACTATTATCACTTAAATGAAATGGTGTAAAAGAAATCAGCTAGTACAATGCCTTACAAATAGCAGATATGTATTTTAAATATCAAAGAAGTATTCCAAAAGAAACATTTTAACTTACATTTGTGTTCTAATTACTTAGTCTTCTCAAATTCTTCTGTGGCTTCCTAACTAATACACACATTAAAAAAAATTAATGTGTGTATGAATATAGCCTATCATTATATAAAATAGAGGGCATTTTATTTACATATATATATATATGTGTATATATATATATATATATATATGTCCCTATGTGGCTTTGAAGAGAATATTATTTTAACAACATACTACCAAAAAGTGAGGTAGTGTAATTTTTTACCTAATTGCCTTAAGCTTTTAATGTTTAATAGACAAATACCAATTTGTTCAAGAGGAAAATAGCTTCCTACAATTCCTAAGACTTTAGATATATTATCTATTTGAAGAGTCTTTTACACCCTCAGATGTAAATATTCACATATTTAAATATTCATCATTATGTGAATAATCAACATACTGGTCCGTATTTTGCTTTAAACATTTGTATTACTATGGATACATTTTATAAAGTAATTCATAACAAATTTGGTTCCAGATTTACCATAATTGACTATTTTCCAGAATAAACTGCAATATGAGAATAAAAGATTTTGGTGTTAAAAGTATTTTCTTTTTGATTTGAAAATCTAAAATATAGACTATCATCAGTATGGACTTCATCAGAGACTATTTATTTTACTTTGTTTTAATATTAATTGTATTGCTCAAGAAAGGTAATAATGATGAAGCTCATTTTTAATTTCAACTTATTTAAAATGCCAGGTCATACAATTTAGATGGAGCCCTTTTGTCCTATGAGAGCAGGGTAGCTGCGTAATGACCAAGGGCTACTCCAGCCAAAGCAGGTGGCACTGTGGAGTGGGGTGGGAGGTGAACGCTGATATTAAGGACAGAAATTCTTCCACTGACTCTACAAAGGAATTTCCATGATATATTAAAATTTCACCTTCAAGAGATCCAGTAGTGATCACTGGCAAACTGAAAATAATACTTTAACTTTAATGAAGTTTTTGGTTAGTTATTTTGGGGTTCTTTGGATGGGTGTTCTATTGTTTTGTTTTGTTGGGGCAAACTGCATTGAAATTTTATGAAAACTTGAGTATAACACATTACTTAGTTTGGGTTTTCAATCAGTTTATTATGATGCTTAAAGAACGATCTGTGTTCTAAATCATAATTGCATGACAGTTGAAATCTTATTACTATTTAGTTATAGCCTAATAAATACTGTATTCCTCTGTTTTCTCAAAACAATAAAGTTTCTAGTTTATTAAATAGTATTCTGAAAAAGAAGTATGCTGCCCAACCAGCTTACTAAATGTATTTATATGTCTCTGTGTAGCTCATATGAAAACTCGATGTCAACTGTCCTATGTCTGCTGCATTTAAAAGCTGCCGTCATAATTGTCTCATCTTACCATGCCAACACCTTATGTTACGGTGTCATATACATAGACCATGGTACAAAGATGACTGTAAACTGCTTCCTTGATATCTAGACCTAAGGCGATGCAATAATGCTTTTAGTTAATATGGCTCACCATGTGAATCATTTCAATCTGTGCTTTCTTTGCCATAAATACTGAAGTAGTGTTTTTAAACTGGTTTTTCAGGCTTATCATAAAATTCTCTATATCATATCTACATATCAAAATATATTAAGTAATTCAGTTTAAAAGTGTTGCCTACTAACAAACTAAAGAGAAATATGTGCTGATTTTCTCATATGTTTTAAATTTTCTGTTGCCAATGAAGGCCTGCCTTGTAGTTTTTTCCACCACGATTTGGTGTAAAATAAAGAAGAGATAACGTGGTGAATTTTTATGTGTCTGGCATTAGCTGTTTTCACTAGTCAAATGAGAGACATTCCTCAGAAGTGAACTATCTATTAAGATCCAGTATTTTAAAATATATTTACTTTTTTTGGCGTCCAGAAGTTAAAGTTGGGGCTGAGGGTGTAGCTCAGCGGTAGAGCCTTGCCCAGCATGTGTGAAGCCCTGCGCTCAATTCCCAGCACTGAAAAAAAAAAAATTGACTTTCCGCAAAATTAACATATACAGACTTTCAAAGTGGAAGGAGAGAGGGAGAAATGGAGGGAGGGGAAGAAGAAAGAAGGGGAGAGAGAGAGAGAGATGGGAAAGGAAGGGAAAAGAAAAGGAAGGGAAGGTAGAGGAGAGGAAAGCAGAATGACAGAATTTATAGTGTACATTTTTTGAAAGTCAGTTGACTTTGTGGAAGCCATATGTGTTTATGTGTGTACAGGTGGTCATGTGTGTGCTTAGGATCAGGAGGGGGAGCCTGAATTACCTACTGCTCTTTCTGTTTGTTTACCAGAATGATATTTTTGAAAATTTCTCAGACTTTACAAACTCACTAATTCAACATTTAATGCTAGAATTATAAGGTTATTGTTAAACTCAGGACAGTTCTATGAAGATTCACAGAGTAATTTTCTGGAAATTTATAGTGAAGGTATTCAGTAGTATCAGTAATTAATGCATACAAGAAACCTTGTTGGGAATAATCCTGGATGATTTCTTAATAAAGCAGATTAATATGCAACCTATTCTTTTTCCTCAAGTTGTATAGATTTATTTTCTATTAAGTTCCTAGAATCTCTGAAATTAAAAATACTCGAAACTGTTTTTAAAACCTAAGGAATAATCAGAAATTAAACACTAAACAAATAGTTCTTAAAATTGCACTACATAGATAGACATACATTATATAAAACAGCTTAATTTTCTAAGTTATACATGGTGTTAGGTTCATAGGTACAGTGGCATGAAGCATCATTCACTTTTATTAACTTCAGTGTTTTAGAGGGTTTTCATACTAATCTATGAGTGCTCTAAATGCTGCAGGGATAAAGAAGCACAATTAGTGTTTTTTTTTTTTAAGGTTTTTCTGTTGAGTTATCCTACCTTCTCTACACACATAATAGCATCACCCTTTCATCTTATATTATGTTGAAATCCATTTAATACAGATTCTTAATATAGGCATATGCATAAGTGGTTGAGTATTGTCTAATCTCATTCATCTGCTTCCACTTGCTTTTTTATTATATTTCCAAACAAAATGTTTTGATTTAAGTTCTGTAAAAAGGATATAATTTAGCATACTCTGTTTGTTTAACTGTCCATTCTGCGCCATTAATACAATGAATGCCTTTCTCATTTAATGGTGTCTGTATCAGTGTCCCCATATCTGCTGCATTTTAATTCCATTAAAAGAAAACGTGATTTCATATTAGTAGTTCTGTTGATCAACTCAATATTGCTGCACCAATCAACATACTGATATGCATGTAGTAGTCTGTACAATTGTTCAACATCAAAATACTTGTTTACATCAAAATGTCTATAAAATTTCTGGCATTGTTCTCCATTTCAGTCTGGCAGAATAAGTGAGATAGAAAATAAATGTGTAAATGAATCATCTGTGTCATTTCAGTTCTCCGCATGAAGCCACTGTAACATTAAGCATGGCATACACACCATCACCCAACAACTCGTGGTTTCTTGACACCTCGTTACTGACTCTATGCAGGTGGCTTTTGGAGAAAGTGCAAGATAAAACTGCCAAGTCTGGGGAAGGGAATAAAACTTGGATCGATTGCCTTTCAAAGAAAAGAAAGACTCTGCTCCCTGTTTCAAAGGAACCTTTGTCAACAGCTGACATATATACATATATGTCACTTGGTTTATATATTTTTAAATTCATTGCAGACCACCTTGCCATACTCTGGGGTGAGATAATCAAAGAGCTTTAAGATAGCCTCCCACTGCCATTCCTGGAACCAGCCCAGCACAGTCCTTGTGGGCAAATCAAGTCCTATTCCTGCCCTCAGGACCAGCTTCATAGGCGTGCCGTGCACGATTGCACACATCAGACACTTGGAGGGCCCCACGTTTAATTTATGCCCTGCTGTGGCCATCTCAAAATTCTTGGAGCTTTTTGAAGGAAGGACCTTCTATTTTCATTTTATGTTAGGCTCCATGCATTATATCCCATCCTTCCTGACCTGGGTGATAAAGGAAAGACTACTTATCAATTCAGACTGTCCAAGGCAAGAAACTGACAGATAATCAGAGGAGAGGCTTATTTATTTTACAAATTCATATAGCACTTACCATGTGACAAGTCCAGTACATTTATTCTCATTTAATTCTCATAATGCTAGCATTGTTATCATTCCCATTTTACACAAGAGGAAGTCACAACCCAGAATAGTTAAGTAGTTTGCTTAAGATCACAGTGAGTAAAGCCAGGATCTGAACATGTCTTGGTCAGAGAATCTGGGCACCTGACTATTTAGGCCATGCTGTCTCTTCCTTTGCTATGTTGCCTTTCCACCAAAAGAAAAGTACTTCATTTGGTTTATTAATAAATCACTGGCAACATGTATTACAGTTTTAGCTTAAAGACTGTTGCTTAGTCTACAAGTTTCAAGGATGATACCTTCTGAGAAATTGTAACTTTCCACCGCAAGATTTTCTGCCATTTTTTTCCCAAATAAACAAAAAGAAACATAAAAAAGCAAGAGTCACCGCTTATTAACTTAACAGATGTTTCTAAATATTAAGTGGAACACTGAATTCATGGCCCGACGCAAACCTGAGTGCAGAGAGCCTGATCTGTAAGCCGCATTTTGCACCACACTCGGGGGAAAGAAGTGACACTGAGGAAGGGCTGGCCTTGGGCTTGATGACACTTAGCTCCACGACCCTCTTTGCCTTCTTAATTCAGATAATACCACATATATTCCTAAAACAAGAAGGACCAGGATGCAGGAAGAAATGTCACCATAGTTGTCACTTCATTTAAAAAAGAAAAATTATGCCGGGGATTTACCCCAGTGGCACTGTGCCTGCCTCGCAAGTGCAAGGGCCTGGGTTCCATCCCCGGTACCGAAGAAAAATTACATAGAAGATGCATTTTTACGAACATAAGAAGTCAGGGTTGGTGATGTAGAGTAACTGAGTCCTGGATTCTGAGAAGTAGACAAGAAGCTACGCGCCCTCTGCTCATTCAGTCTCCAAGAGCCCTTCTGCTCTGAGCTAATGCTCATGACCAGAGTCATAGACGAGGGAAGAAGGATCTTCAAAGAGCCCACCGTTCTGGATTTACCATACTGCCCAGGAGCAGCCTATCCAGTCAAGAGAGTGATAGGATTCTCCACTCATCCAACATAATCGGCAGCACCCAGGAGAAAGGCAATCTGTTCTCATAGGGAAATATAAATTTCCCAAATGAACTCCTCTGTTCTATCCACCACAGTCATCTACATAATCCTCCTTCTCTGAGAAATCAGGTTAAAAACAAACTAATAGAAAAATAATTGGGAAAAGTCAGACCGAAGTCATCTATTCCAAAATTCCATCTAACCTAAGAGAAATGGAATAAAGCCCTGCTGACCTCATTATATGCAAAATTTTCACCCCAAGATATGCTCCCTTCTTTCCATTCCTGCCCTCCCTCTTCATCTTCTTCCCTCAGTTTAGAAAAATAAATCTTACAGTGCATGATTTGGGCAACAAAAAAGTTGGAAGTGGAAGGGAGAATAATAGCATGGCATCTACTCAAAGAGAACTTAAAAAAGATTTTTTCCCTCCTTTCTCCACCTTCTCCCATATTCATCCTGATGTAAACAGATGGGTTTACCAGTGTGACTCAGATGGCTGCAGAATAGGGGAGGCTGCTGGAGCCAAAACCAAGCATGTTTCTTACTTCATCCCCAGGGTTTTCTTTTCTCAGCCCTTATGACTCTTCTGACAGTCTTCTGAGAGCTCAAGATTACCAAGTCCTCTAGCAAGCACTGCAGAGCTCAACTAGGAAAGCAGTCAGTGACCCTTATCAAGGCAAAATGCTGTGTGGGGTCTCTGATCGGTTGTGTGAACCAACACCTCCCATGACTTTGATCTTTGCCATTCATCACATAAGAAGCCAGTGTGGTTCCAGGAAGCATCAGTAGGGAGCATGAAATATCAGAACCCATCACAATGCTCAAGGTTGTTACAAGACGAGAGGTTTACTTATGGTTTTTGTAGCTCACAAATAGCCTGGATGAACTTCCAAGTTCTCCACCTTCAGAGGAGACTCACAGTGACTTCTGTGGGCAAATAAAAGAGAATGAGAAAGGTGAAAAAGAAAAGATTGACCTGAGAAATAGCAGTAGTTCAAGGACAAATTTTTTAAAATTATACCACCGTACTAGAAGACAGCAACAACATTTGTTTGATAACTTATAAATATTTTGTTGAGTGGTATTTTTTGTAGTACTAGGGATTGAAACCAGGATCTTCACACTGAGCTACAGCCCCAGCACCGCCCGCCCTCCTTTTATTTAATTTTGAGACAGGTTCTCACTAAGTTACTAAGTTGCAAACTTTTGATCCTGTTGCCTCAGTGCCTCAGGGTGCTGGAATTATAGGCATGCACCACCAAGCCTGGCTTTAGTGAGTTTTTTTTGAATAATCAACATTCAGTTATTCAATACATCTTTTATCTTTCTGTGCTAGACACTGTACTAAGGACTAGAGACCCCAGTATAGTAAGACAAGGTCCCTTCCCTCAAAGAGCTTACAATTAATAATACAAGGATGGCAAAAGTTGGCACAAATGTATCATTCCTTTCATGTTCCCTACCCTCTTTCATTTCAACCACTGATCATGCATTTCTTTCCACTGACCCTGGATGCAGCCTCAGCACGCGACACCCAAATCAACTACCACCAGACAGTAAGAGCTGCTAATCCTGAAATTATGTTTTAATCACCAGATAGACAAAGAACTTATTATATCTCTTTATAATAATGGTCATGATAATTATTATGATGGCAGCTGATGTACACTGAGAGAACTTTATGTGCCAGACTGTTCTAAGAGCTTTTTTTAGGTGCTACAATCTCCTTCAATCCGGTTTCTCTAAAGGGGTTGGTTAACAGAAATCTTTTGTGTCACCAATGAAGGCTCATTTAAAGGAAATAGGAATAAACTCCACTATGAGGAAATTAAATGTCCTTCAGACAAATTTTCCACACATGATGGATATTTCACATTAGTGATAACATAACAAGACACACTAGTGAGATCTTCTTCCCAAGATGCCTTTAGAATTAGGACGGATTTTTCACCCAGCTGTAATGAGCAAGGCAAACCTGTCCGAATGAAGAAGGACATGCCAGATGGCCTTTCTGTGTCCTTTTTGTTTCAAAGATTCTATAATTTGTGATGTTCCAGAATCAAATTTATTTTTTGTCTAAGTCTGTGGTAAATTGTCTTCATTAAATTGTCTCCACATCCACTTAGTACTGATGATAAATTAGCCAATGAAGGGAGACAAGCAATTTGCAAAAACATATTTTTTTAAACTTCTAATAATCTCATATCTACATTTTGTGCCAGAGCACAATCTTGTTTAGAGAATTACTCTCAAAAGTATCTCAAAGCCAGTTCTAGACATGATGCAAGAGTTAAATCCTAGAAATTCAAGCAAACAAATCACTGTAACTTATATGAATAAGTTCACTTGTCCTGCTGTGCCTTGTGTGAGGATGAGTATAATTTTATGAGCATTTATTACTTGTAGAAACAAACTGATTCTGAAATGATAATGACTTAAAAAAGAAATAAAAACAACAGAAATATTAAACAGTTTTTTAATTCCAATTTTTCTCTACCCAGGATTCAGAAAATCGTTATTTATGATTTTAACAAGAAACTTCCTATACTAATCAGCTTTTTGTTACTGTGACCAAATAGCTTACATAAACAATTTAAAGGAAGAAATGGGGAATGGAAAGGAAGGGCCTGGGATATAATGTCAAGGGTATGCCCCAGTGACCTACATCCTCCAACTAGGTCCCACCTCCTAGAGTTTCCATCACCTCCCAATAGCCCATTAAGCTACAAATTCATCATTAGATTTATGAGCTGATGAGGTGATAAAGTCCTCATTACCTGATCACCTCCCAAATGTCCCACCTCTAAACACTGCATTTGGAACCAATCCTTCAACATATGAGTTTGGGGATACACGTCATATGAAACCATTCACAGAGTCAAACATAGGATCTGGATACTCAATGAGATTAACCAGGAACTGAGTGAATATGGCATATTGCTAGCCCAAAGGGCCACCACCAGTCCTGCAATAATGCTATAAAACACCTTAGACAATTTTAGTGGCTAAAATTACAAACTTTTTTCCGGTCATGGGTCCACAGGTGAATTGGGATGACTGACTCAGGAAATGTCTCTACATTCAGATTTGCTCTACATAGGTCTTATTCTAGAGCTAGTGGTTCCCCAACTTATTCTTACCATAGTGGATGGCAGAAGTATAAGACCCCAAACCATGTCAATACATTAAAACTCAAGTGCCACACACTATATTTTTTCCCGTATTATGGTTGAAGGCAAGACATATAACCAACCCAAAAGTCAGCTGGGGAAGAAGGTTGTTATGGTTTAGATCTGAAGTGTCCGCCAAAAGCCTCATATGTTTGGAAGGTATTATACTCATCAGTAGATTCATCCACTATAAGTGAAGTGGCTAAATGCACCTTAGGAGATGGGCCTGGTCAGAACCCGGAAGAATATACATCCCTCTCCAGTTCTTCCATCACTGTCTGCTTCCTGGCTGCCATGATGTGAGCAGCTCTCCTCCACTGGCCCCTTTTACCATGCCTTTCCGGCCTCGGAGCCAGCCAACCATGGGCTAAAAGCATAAGCCAAAATAAACCTCTCCCTTTAAGTTGTGGATGTTGGATATTTTGTCCCAGTGACAAGAAAGTGGCTAAGATAAAGGTGTACTCTGCCCAAGGTGAATCATAGCAAAAGAAGGTAAAGAATTATGAAACAAAAACACAACAAAACAGATTTCTTTCTCTTGGTCATGAATGATTCATTCATATTTATTCATGAATCACTCCTTCTGTTAGTTAGCTTTCCATTGCTGTTACCAAAATACCTGAGTATAACAATTTAAAGGAGGAAAGATTTATTTTGACTCATGGTTTTAGAGGTATTACCCATGGCCAGCTGGTTCCATTGCTTTCAGCCTGTGGTGAGGCAAAAACATTATAGTGGAAGGGCATCATGGAGAAAACCTGCTCACCTCATGGCAGCTAGGAAGTAAATAGAGGAAAAGAACCAGAAAACCTGAGAGGAATGGGCCAGGGACCAGATATAGTACTCAAGGTCACACCTCACATGATCCATTCCCTTCAATTAAGCCCCTCCTTATAAATTTCCATTACTGTAGGGAACAGGGAAAGGGGATGCTTCTAGAACTTCTGCAGTAAGTCCTAGTCTCCTGCAAGCCACAGCAGCACAAGGCGAATTACAGGAAAGGTAGAAAAATGAAACTGAGAAGAAGCTAAGCTTTGGGTCTGATCAGTGCAGCTCTGGGTGGCAAAGACAGAAATCCCCAGCTTACTGCACCTTTTATTCAGTACATCGGGAGAAACAAATGTAACAAATGACTTGGGACAGAGAGTTCAGTACATCAGCGTAAACAAGATGTAACAGTCCAAGAACAATGAGGAACTGAGTAGATGAAGATTTTGTTCCTCCCAGGATGTCTCCAGCTAGTGTAATCTTGTCCTGGAGAATCACAGCATCACCGGATCATTGAAGTCTCAGTTTTGACCCGAGGCCAAAATGGAATTATGTCTCCGAATGCCATAGCTGGGCTGTAGGCAGGAGAACTAGGCTAACCAAATGATTTTTCCCTAAAATTATGTAACATTGCTCCTGACACATTACTTCCCAATAATTCCATCAAATTATAATATCATCAATGGATTAATCCACTGATGACATTAGATTACTTCATGTCCCAATCATCGGCCAAAACTCTACCTCTAAACCTGTGAGACTTTTGGAGAACAATTTACATCTAAACCATAACATTCCCTAACCAAAATACCCCCAAACTCTCATCCAAACATTGTATTGGGTCTATAATCTCACGATATACATCAGATCCTACTGCTGCTCTGCTTGATTTGAGGTGCATGCACTAAACAGCAAGTTATCTTCACTAGTGTCTCCACCTTCTAGTGACAGAACATGGATAGAATAACTACAGTAAACACTGCCATTCATAAGGGGTAAGAATGGAAGGTATGTAGAGTTGCTATTCCACAGAAATGTTGAAATACTTTTGGGCAGTGTCTTCACATTCTCTCTACTCTAGTGATAGGATGTATTATTTGATTATTTCTTGGTTCCATTCTAGGGGCATAACTCTCTATAACTCTTTACGCTGCTCTTAACTCTCTACTCTAAGACGTATTTGTTTTCCATTTTCTTGGCCACAACTGAAGACAGCATTGGAGAATATGATCTCCTATGATAGCATTAGCACCCTTGTAAGAAAAGGAAGGAAGACTGGAGCGACTATGCTTGCTGTGCCTCACTGTGTGCCCTCTGCCATGTGTCGATGCAGTAAAGAGGTCCTTACCAGATACTGAGAAGATGTTGGTGCCGAATTCTTTGACTGCCAATCCTCTGGAAATATGAGTTAAGTAAACTTCTATTTACAAATTATCCAGTCTCAAATATTTTATTACAGCTACAGAAAACAGGCTGATGCCTCCCAAGAATAATGGCCTCTCCTCACTCCTACCTTCTAAACTTTATATAGTTCCTCTCACTAGCAAACTTAAACCAAGGACCACATAGGGAAGAAGATTCTAGGGAGTTTAGTTCTTGAAAGAGGAGGCTTTAGAAAGGATGGTGGTGCTACTGTGTAGAAAACAGCCAGTCTAGCACAGAGTGGTCCCTACCTTGAAGCAGCACTCCATGTCTTTGGAGTATGGCCAAGGCAGTAGCATCCTTCCTAAGACCCTGATGGAGGAAACATTACATCCATGCACATAAAGGGCTCTAAGATTTGTTTTGTGAACTTCTTGGTAAAATAATCTCTTCAGATTTACAGCCTTTGTCATTACAGAGCTCACTGTCAAAGAGTTTTGTAAGTGGTATTAGGTATCAGTCAAGCATATCTCGTGATATGAGGGGGGAATAATGAAATCCAAAACAGAATTAAATGTTGAAAATGCTATAAAATGATGCACTTGGACAACTAGAGGATCATCAAGCAATAAATGAAAACAGAAGAAAATATTGAAAAGAAATAGATATGAATACCATATTTAAACACACAAATAACCATTTCTCATCTCTGTTCTAGATTTGAGGCCCACTAAGCCCTATCTTTCTCTATCTACACCAGGGTGGCATTCTCACTTTTTTACTTTTGGGGTGGGGCTTATTTGGGGAATAGGAAGAAATCCGATGATTGTAGCATGTTTAGCAGCATTGCTGGTCTCAACCACTAGGTGGTAGTAACAGCCGCCATTGGTAACAAAACTAGTCAAGCGATTGCAGTCCACTGATGTAGGCTGTAGACTAATAAGTAAAATTCAGAATGATAACACTGAGTCTCTGACATATCTTGAACCTCTTTCAAGATTAAACAAGCTCCTCTTTAGGAAGAATCTTAACTTAGAAAGTTAACAAAGTTCAGAATAATTTTCAATTTACAAGGATCAACACTAAATATTTTCTTCTTGACAGTCATTTGATAAATTAACTACACTACTCAAAAAGATTATAAACAATTCTAGTTAATCGAGAATTTACTACTTTCCTGGGTAGGAATTCAAAGGTCTGACTCTTCAGTTTACTAAGAAACCTCTTGCATGTAATCTTCCTCTCGCCTTAAATCTTTTCTGGTACCAGATAGGATTTAAATAAATCATTAAACTAAATAAGAATACAAAAAAAAGATTTTTAAAAAAAATATAACAAATTTGAAATTAACAAATTCTATTTCTGGGCATAGTAAAAAACCATTATGTTAGATCATTCATTAAATAAACACGGAACATATCTATTGTCAAATAAAGTTTACAATGGGCCGCCGTTGGTTTGGTTAAAGAGAATGGCCAAGGTCCATTTACAAGTAAAAGGGAATGGCTTGGGCTTATTGTGTCTTTAAGGACCTTACAAAATTGGACTGTGTTTGTGTCCTGAACCTGTAGTTTTTGTTAAAAACAAGTTTTAAATTACTATCTTCCTTTTCTCCTTTCTGTTCATCTTATTTTTTCTATCCTGCCTCAGGGTGGGGCAGTGGGGGAGCATTTTGGCCTATCTTCTCTTGCTTTTCTTTAGTACTGATCATAGCCCATCTTATTACTGTATTTATCATTGTCTCTGGTTTGGAAAATAAGACTCAGAGGAAAAATTCCCAAACTAAGATGGGAAGAAGACTGGGACAGGAATGTCCATGAAGTCTGTGCCATGGTAAGTGCTGACCCTGGACTGGCTGTCCAGAATCCCAGGGGCTGTTTCCACCTTTCCAGACATGCCTACTGAGAGTGTTCAGCCTCTAAGAGCATTTCCTGAGAACATTTTTGGAGACCTTGTACTTTCTCTTAAATTTGCTTGAAATTACCCTGGGTAGTTTCCAGATATTGAGGCAGTGAAAGAAATTTCATAAACAGCCTAGAAATTCTTTGTGGAAATGGAAAACTTTGCACTCATTGAAGAAGTAATCAACTGTAATTCTCCGAAGAGCCATTTTCTCTTTGTAAGCATGAAAGCCCATTTTAGAGTCTTCCTAAATATAACTGCTTTATAAATGAGCCATCAGCAGGACCACTCCGCCATTAAAGAAAGAAGCAACAAGCCAGGGAATGAGGGCCTTGGAAGTAGAGGAACCATTCCTTTGCCTCTGAGAAATTGTCTGCATTGCCATTTAGCTGTAATTATTTTTTAGGCTGGGGACTGAACCCAGAACCTTTTGTATGCTAAGTATGTGCCGTATCACTGAACCCTCACCCTAGGTCACAATCTTAAAGATGCTGAGCAATTCCAAATCCAAAGTATTAAAAAAAAATGCTGATTTAAATTTATGAGGACAAATGTTGCTTTAACAAGATTAAAGCACAAATTTTATTCAGATGAACCAAGACACAAAGAATTAAAATGATGATAGCATTTTGCAAAAACAAAAGCAATTCAATAAATAGCTGTAGAGTTATTGGAGAAATCTAGAGTATTTAATCTAGTCCCTATTAAAAGCAGGTGGTACAATCCTCAACACCACAAAAATAAATTACTAAATAAATAAATAAATGCAAGTAGTAATAATTTTACATATTTTTAACCCAGAGATATGTTTTGGAATCTAATGAAAATGTAGAATACTATAAACATAAATCCAATCAATATCTATTGTATAATATGGTGACAGCTAAAAGACCTTAAATGCTATCATGACAAGAAATTTTAAGTTGATAAGGTAATGTATATGTTAATTAGCTTGATTTAACTATTTTGCAATGTAGACATACATCAAAACATCATGTTGTAGGGCTGGGTATTTTTCTCAGTGGTTCTGCCACCTGCCTTACAAACCCAAAGCCCCAAGTTCAATCCGTGGTACCAAAAAAAAAAAACTTATCATGTTGTACAGTATAAATACATATATATAATTTTTATTTGTTAATTATATTCTAATAAAATAAATGAATCTTTAAAAGTATTATAATCCAAATTAGATGCCCTGAGTTCAAATTCCTTTGTACTTTAGTCAATTTTCAAGCCTCAAATTTCTCTTCTAGGTATTAAAGTGGTAATAGTAACTAATTAATGGGAGCTGTTATGAAAAACAAAATGAGATAGCTCATAAATGATGCTTATAGTAGTGCTTGGCACTTACAAAGCACCAAACAAATATTACCTGTAATTACAATCATGATGACTCAGACTGATAGGCAAAGAGATCAAAGAATAAGAAAAAAGACAAAACTAAAGCTGAAATCCAAAAGCTGTGGAACTATTTGAGAAACTGCAACCTGAGTAGTTGGAATATCTGAAAGAGAAGAAAATAGAGAGCAAAACAAAAGAATCACTTGAAGTAATAATAATAATTTTCCAAAATTAATGGCAGGCTGGGGATTTAGCTCAGTGGTGCTGCCGCCTGCCTCACAAGCTCAAGATCTGGAGTTTGATCCCTGGTATTAATTAATTAATTAGTTAATTAATGGCATACACCAAACCACAAATCCAGGAATCTCAGCAAACACCAAGCAAGATCAATACCAAAAACTCTATACCTGGGCATATCATAGTCAAATTGGAAAAAAAAGACAATTTGCAAAGAAGCCAGAGGGGGGTTAAAAAAACCATACCTGCAGAAGAAAAAGGACAAAAGTTACAAGGAAGAAAGGGAAATTTTGGCAAAGCTGGAGCCATTAGGATTGTTAGTTACAAAGGTATTCACCTTTGACAAAATTTCTGACACTGTTCCTTAAAGTGGTAATATTTTATGTAAATTAATACATCTATAAAGTTTGTTTTTTAAATCTACCAGAATTGGTTACTATTAAAGGGCCAGAAGTTTCAAAAAATGGGTAGAGTCCTTATTTCTCATATTTTAAAAAGTATAAGAGACAGTCACAGGGTGGGAAGAATACAGTAACTAGTGCATGCAGAGAGTGGCCTAAGAGCAATATGAACAAGGCAGTAGGGGGTGCAAAAGGATAGGCCTCAGCAGCTCTCCGCAAGGCCAGGGAAGGTCTTTAGAGGAAGTGACACTTGACCTAAGGCTTAGAGAATCAGTGGGAACTAACAAATGTCTTTCTATTGCCATTAATACTTTTGTCTCCAATTATCATCATGCATCAAACCCATGTAAGATGGCAGAGGCATCATAGCTTCCTAAGTAGGTGGCCTGTTCAGGTGCAGAGAGTCCTAAATTCCCTTGCTGATTCAGTTTGAGAAAAGTCTACCAGGCTGAGTGCTGCTTTGTAATCTATGCTTTCCATCCTCTAGATTTTGCCCTTTCTTTCACTTTAAATTTGAAGCTATAATAAATATCCAGAATGTAGTCAAATTGCATTTTATAATATTTTATGGTGACTTGACTTAGATTTCTTTTTTTTAAAAGAATAAAATTATATGTAGAAAAAATTCAGATATGAGAAAGACAGATTTTGCACTTTGTCCAAGTTTTGTGCCCAGGCATGAAGTAAGCTCTGTTGCCTATTGTTTTTTTAACTTTATATATCCTTTTATTGGTACATTTTAGGTATACAATATAATGACATGCATCATTGGAAATTTTCACCTTTACATAATCTCTCTTGGTTCATATTTTTCCCCCTTCCTCTGCCCTCCCTTCAACCCTCCATCTGTCCCTATTTGCAGAGACTTTCTTCCCTTTTTTTCATTTTCTCATATTAATTCCATTCCCTTCTTTCATTTGCCCTACCCCTCCCACTTCCACTTCCACTTTACCACTTTTCTTCCTATTTCACTTTATCTATTGTACCTTTTAGTCTTTATTTACACATTCAGTTTCTCACACTAAAGAAACTATTTAGTATTTACACATGTGTGTTCTATTTATTTCACTTAAGAGTATGGCCTCAATATGCATCCATTTAGCAATAAATGTCTCTAATTTCTCAATTTTTATGGCTAAATAGTACTCCGTTTTATTTTTAAAAGCCTGCATTTTCTTTATCCAGTCTTCACTTGATGGGCATTTGGGCTGTTTCCAAGTTTTACCTATTACAAACTGTGCTGCTATGAATATGGGAGCACATATATCACTGTGGTATGATTCTTTTAATTCTTTGGGGAAGATACCCAGCAGGGGAATAGCTGGGTAAAATGGGACTTTCAGTCCTAGTTCTTTGAGGTATCTCCATACTGATTCCCACAGTGCTTGCACCAGTCTACACTCCCACCAGCAGTGGAGCAGGGTTCCTCTTTCTGTACAGCCCCACCAGAATTTGTTGTTGGTTGATTTCTTGACTGCAGCCATTCTTTCTCGGGTGATGTGGAATCTCAGTGTTGTTTGCATTTCCATCTCTCAAACGACCAGTGATGTTGAACATTTTTTCACATGTTTATTTGCTACTTCTACTTCTCTGTCTGAGAAATGTCTGTTCATTTCAGATGCCCATTTTTGGATTGGGTCTTTAAATATAGGAGGTCTGATTTTTTTAAGTTCTTTATAGATTTGATATACTAGACCTTTGTCTGAGGGACCGCTGGTGAAAATTTTTTCCCACATTATGGGTTGTCTCTTCACACTGCTGGTGGTTGCTCTTGCTGTGCAGAAGCTTTTTAGCAAGAAGAGATCCCACTTGTTGATTGTTAGTGCCAGTTCACAGACAAGTGAGGTTTTGTTCATAAAATATTTTCCTACACCAATGTCTTCAAGAGTTCTACCTAAATTCTGTTTCAGCCAATTCATCTTTTCTGTTTTAATATTTAGATCTTTAATCCATTTCAATTTTAGTTGAGTGCATGGTGAGAGATATAGGTCTAGTGTTAGTCTTTGGCAAGTTGAAACCCAATTTCTCCAGCACCATTTATTAAAGAGGCTATCTTTCCTGCAGTGAGAGTGTTTGGCTCCTTTGTCAAAGATGAGGTGGCTGAGTGTTTCTGGAGTTGTTTCTCCATCTTCTAACCTGTTCCCTGGTCCTCATGTCTGTTTCTTTGCCAGTACCATGCTGCTTTTATCACAGTAGCTTTGTAGTATAGTTTCAAATTGGGGGTTGTGATACCCTCTGCCATGTATCTGTTAGTTAGAATTGCTTTTGCTATTCTGGGTCTCTCCTTGTTCCAAATGAATTTTTGGATTGTTTCCTCAAGGTCCATGAAGTATGCTGCTGGGATTTCAATTGGGAATGCATTGAATCTATATAGCAGTTTTGGAAGTATGATCATTTTCACTATGTTGATCCTTCCTACCCAGGAGCAAGGGATGTCTGTCCATTTTCTGATACCATCTTCAATCTCTTTTCAAAGTGCTATAGTTTTCAAAGAAGAGGTCTTTGATTTCTTTCATTAGGTTGATTCCTAGGTATTTCAGTTTTTTGGATGTTATTGTGAAAGGAATTGTTTGCCCTACTTCTCTCTCACTGAGTCTGTTGTTCATGTAGAGGAAAGCTATTGATTTTTCTGTGTTGACCTTGTATCCAGCTACTTTACTGAATTTGGTTATTAAGTCTAGAAGACTTTTGATGGAGTTCTTGGAGTCTTCTATATACAGTATCATGTCATCTGCAAATAATGACAATTCGACTTCTTCATTTTCTATCTTTATTCCTTTTATATCTTTCCCTTGTCTGAATGCTGTGGCTAATGTTTGCAAACCTATATTGAACAAGAGTAAGTGATAGTGGACATCCTTGTCTTGTTCCTGATTTTAGTGTGAAGGGTTTCAATTTTTAACCATTTAGTATAATGTTGGCTGTTGGTTTTTCATAGATGACTTTTATCAGATTGAGGTAGAGACCGTCTATTCCAATTTTTGTAGGGTTTTTATGATAAATGAGTGTTGGATGTTGTCAAATGCTTTTTCAGAATCTATTGAGATGATCATATGGTTTTTGTCCTTGGCTCTATTGATGTAGTGTATTATATTGGTTGATTTGCATATGTTGAACCATCCCTGATCCCTGGGATGAATCCCACTTGGTCAGGGTATATGATCTTCTTGATGATCTTCTGCATTCTATTTGCCAGTATCTTATTAAGGATTTTTGCATCTATCTTCATTAGTGATATTGGCCTATAGTTCTCCTTTTTGGTTGGATCTTTCTCTGCTTTGGGGATCAAGGTGATGCTTTCTTCCAGTAATGAATTCAGGAGTATTGCTTCCCTTTCAATTTCATTGAAGAGTTTAAACAGTAGTGGCAGCAGTTCCTCTCTAAATGTCTTGTGGAATTCAGCAGTGAAGCCATTGAGACCTGGGCTTTTCTTAATTGGTAAGTTTTTAATTACATTTTCAATTTCATTCATTGATATTGGGTTGTTTAGAATCTTTAGGTCTTCTTCGTTCAACTCTGGTAATTCATACGTATGTAGGAATCTGTCCATTTCTTCTGTGGTTTTCATCTTATTGGTGTATAGGTTCTGGAAGTAGGTATTGATGATCCTCTGGTTTTCTGCTGGGCCCATTGTAATTTCATCCTTTTCATTCCTAATTGCATGTATTTGGGCCTTTTCTTTCCTTTTTCTGACAAGGTTGGCTAAGGGTTTGTCAATTTTGTTTATTCTATCAAAGAACCAACTCTTGGCTTTATTGATTTTTTGGTGTCATTCTCTTAGTCTCCACTGCATTGATTTCTGCTCTGATCTTTATAAATCACTCCTTTCTATGGGCTTTGGGTTAGTCCTGCTCTTCTTTTTCTAGAAGCTTGAGGTTCAGCATCAGATTGTTTAATTGGGCTCGCTCTGTTTTCCTAACATGAGTATTCACTGCTATGAATTTCCCTTGTAACACTGCTTTCATTGTGTCCCATAGATTCCGATATGTTGTATTGTCATTGTCATTTAATTGAAGAAACTGTCTGATTTCTTCTTTAATTTCCTCTGTGATCCATTGGTTATTCAGAAGTGTGTTGTTCAATTTCCATGTGTTTATGAAATTTTTCCAGTTTCTTTTGCTATTGATCTCCAATTTCATCACACTATGGTCTGATAATATACAGGGGATAACTTCAATACCTTTGCACTTACCTAAATATGTTCTATGAGTGAGTTTATGGTCTATTTTGGAGAATGACCTGTGTGCAGCTGAAAAGAATGTGTATTCTGATTTTGTGGGGTGGAACACTCTGTAAACATCTGTTAAGTTCATTTGTTCAAAAGTTTGAGTTCTAGTATTTCATTACTTATTTTTTGTCTAGTTGATCTATCTATTTGTGATAGTGGAACACTGAGGTCCCCCACTACTATTGTATTAGTGCTTATGTGATTTTTCAGGTCCATTAGTATTTGTTTTATATAGTTGGGTGCACTAGTGTTTGGTTCATAGGTTTTTATGATTGTCATGTCTTCCTCTTGGATTGTTCCTTTACAAGGATGTAGTATCCTTCTTTGTCTCTCTTAATCACTGTGGATTTGAAATCCACTTGTTCTGCAAAGAGGATAGCTACTCCTGCTTTTTTTCGGGTTCCTGTCACATGGAATATTGTTTTCCACCCTTTAACTTTCAGTCTATGAGTTTCTTTTTGAATTAATTGTGTTTCTTGTATGCAGCATATTGTTGGATCTTGCTTCTTGACCCATTCTGCCAGTCTATTTCTTTTGATTGATGAGTTGAGACCATTAACGTTGATGGTTATAACTGATACATATTGAGTTATCATTGTCATGACTTTTTCTTTTTGTTGGATTCTCCCCCTTAGCTTTTAATTTCCTGTCATGCCCCATGGATTCATTCTGCTGGGCTTCCTGGGGTTGTGATCCTCATTGTCTTCTCCGAGGATTTTGTCTAAAATTTTTTGGAATGCTGGTTTGGTATTCATGAAGCTCCTAAGGTGCTCTTTGTCATGAAAGTATCTTATTTCACCATCAGTTTTGAAAGATAATTTTGCAGGGTACATCAATCTGGGTTGGAGGCTGTTTTCCTTTAGGGCTTAAAATACATCACTCCAAGCTCTTCTTGCCTTGAGGGTTTGCATTGAGAAGTCTGCTGTGATTGTGATGGGACTTCCTTTGTATGTGATTTGTTTCTTTTCTCTAACTGCTTGTAGGACTTTGTTCTGCTGTTGAGTTTCTGGAATCTTAACAATTATATGCCTTTGTGTAGATTTTTTTTTGATCAAGGCTAGTTGGAATCCTATATGCCTCACTTATCCGTATGTCAAGTTCTTTTCCCCTGCTTGGGAAGTTTTCTCCCATCACTTCTGTGAACAGTTTTTTTATGTCATCTGCACTCTCCTCTGTTTCTTCATTGACTCCAATCAGTCTTATGTTATTCTTCTTTGCATCATCTAGCAGCTGCTGGATTGATTTCTCATGGTCCCTTACAATTTTAAAGAAATTTTTCTTTTCCTGGTCATTAATTGCAATCTTATCTTCTATATCTGAAATTCTGTCTTCACATTGGCTCATTCTGCTGCATAGACTTTCAATGGAGTTTTTAATCTCCTGGAAATCTGTTTTCATCTGTTTTATGGATTCCATTTGTTTCCTATGTTGGGATTCCATCATGTTCCTCAGCTCCTCTATTTTTTTATCTGTGTCCTCTCTAGATTTATTAATCATGTCTTGCACTTTGGGAACAATCCCTGCTGTTATGTGACAAATTATTTCTGATTTCATTTTTTCCAGATCCTCTTTCGTTGCTAGTTCACAGAGTCCAGGTGGTTGAGTATCAGAGTGTTCCATCTCTCTTCCCTTTGGGGTTGCTGTAGGTGATCTGGAAATCTGGTTCTGAGGCTTGTTTATGTGTCTTCTCGTTTCAACAGGAGGAGCAGGGGATGGGGTGGCAGGGTGCTGGTGGCGCCTGTGTAGCTCACCTCCTCTGCACTGGGAACTGTGGCATGCCGACCCAGAAGCCTCCTCTGCCCTGTGAGCTGTTGCCTACTGTTTTATACATGCTGTTCTACACCTGTCCAATCAAGGCTATGATTAAAAATTGGGAAATTAAGTCTTTTTCTTTGCATTGAATTTATTTTTTTAATCCATCATCCCAATTTTTCTTCTTTTTAAAAAATTTTTATTTTTTTTAATACATGCCTGTAGTACGTAATGATTACATTCATCGGAGGGAATTGGTATGGGTACATAACACAACTCAATTCTTCCCCTCCACACCCTTTTTAAAGTTTTTTTTTTTTTAACCAGGATCAGATTCATTTATTTATTTTATAAGTCCCTATCAAGTTAATTGTCATAAATGCAGATTAACAGCCAGACTAACAGGCCAGAAAACAAAAGACATATAAAGCAATTATACTCAATCAAGGTACACTTTTGGATATATTATCTTTACTGGATTACAAAAACATCTTTTCTCTCTCTTTTATTCCTATTGACTGTTTTTTATTTTGTACTTTATTTATATATTGGGCTTCTCATATAAAAAAAACTATGTGATATTTAAGCCTGTGTGACTGATTTACTTCACTTAACATTATGATCTCATAGTGCATCCATTTTCTTACAAATGACTCCAATTTATCCTTCTTTATGCAAAATAGTACTATATTGTGTATAAACACCACATTTTCTTTATCCAGTCATCTGTTGATGGACTTATAGGTTGCTTTCAAGATCTAGCTATTATAAATTGTGCTCCTATAAACATGTGTGTGCGTACATCACTATAATACGATATCTTCAACTCTTTCAGGAAGATACATAGAAAGGAACAGCTAGGTCAAATGGAATTTCTAGTTTTGGTTTTTTTAGGAATCTTCATACTTACTTTCATAATGGTTGTATGAATTTATACTCCCACCAATAATGGGCTCGGGTTTTTTTTTTGCCAATATTATTCTGTTTTTACCTCTATAACTTTGTGGTATAACTTGAAGTCCAGGATTGTGATGCCCCCTGCCTTGCCGTTGTTGCCCAGAATTGCTTTCACTATTCTGGATCTTTTCTGGTTCCATATGAATTTTAGAATTGCTTTCTCTTGTTCTGTGAGGAATGCTATTGATATTTTGATTAGGATTGTGTTAAATCTGTATAATAGTTTTGGAAATATAGCCATTTTTACTATATTGGGTCTGCCTATCCAGGAACAGGGGATATCTTTCCATTTTCTGACATCCTCTTCAAACTCCTTTTTCAGAGTATTGTAGTTTTTATTGCAGAAGTTTTGCACTTCCCTGGTTACATTAATTCCTAACTATTTCATTTTTCTTGATGCTATTTTGAAGAGCATTGCTTTCCTAATTTCTTTCTTGGTGAGTTTGTTATTGGTGTACAGGAACTCTGCTGATTTTTGAGTGTTGACTTTGTATCCTGCTATGCTTCAGGATTTGATTATTAATTCTAGGAGTCTTTTGGTGCAGTTTTTGGGGCCTACTATGTAAAGAACCATGCCATCTGCACTTAATAATTTAATTTCTTCCTTCGCAGTCCATGTCCCCTTTATTTCCTTGTCTTAACTAAATGCTCTGGCTAATGTTTCAAGAACTATGTTGAACAAGAGTGGTGATAGCAGACATTCCTGTCTTGTTCCTGATTTTAGAGGGAAAACTTTCAGTTTCTCTCCATTTAGTATGATGTGGTTACTGGTTTGTCATAGATGGGTTCCATCCGGTTGAGATAAAGACCTTCTGTATCTTTTTTTCAGGGTTTTTGTCAGGGATGGATGCTGGATTTTTGTCAAATGCTTTTTCTGCAGCTATTGAGATGATCGTATGACTTGTCCTTGCTTCTGTTTATGGGATGTGTTACATGTATTGATTTACGTACATCAATCCATCCCTGGCATCCTTGGAATGAGTCCTACTTGATCATGATGTATGATCTTTTTTTATAATTTGCTACAGTCTGCTAGCCAGTATCTTATTGAGGTTTTTAGCATATATGTTCATTAAAGAGATTGGCTTGTAGCTTTTTTTTTTTTTTTGGTTGGGTCTTTTTCTGGTTTTAGAAAGTGTTTATCAGTATAATGCTTGGTTTATCAATGTAATGCTTGCTTCCAGGAATGATATTGGGAGTACTGCTTCCCTTTCAATTTCATTAAAGAATTCAGGGAGTAATGGTATTAGATCTTCTCTAAAGTTCTTACAGAATTTGTCAGTGAATACATCTGGTAGTTGGTGAGGGGGGTTTATTACTTCAATTTCATTGACTGATATTGAATTATTCCAGTTTTTATATCTTCTTGGTTCAACTTTGGTAGTTCATATCTACCCATTTCTTCTGAGTTTTCCATTTTATTAGAGTACAGGTTCTCAAAATAGTTATCAATGATTTTCTGGATTTCAGAAGAATCTGTTGTGATTTTGCCATATCCATTTCTAATTGCATGGATTTGAGTCTTTTCTTTTTTATTTTGGTAGGATTAGCTAAGAGTGTGTTTATTTTGTTTATTCTTTCAAAGAACCAACTCTTTGATTCATTGATTTTTTGTATTGCTTTTTTAGTCTCAATTTCATTAATTTCTGCTCTAATATTTATAATTTCCTTCCTTGTACTGGGTTTCAGTTTGGATTGTTCTTGAGACCTTGAGGTGTATCATTAGATTATTTACTTGAGTTCGATCTGTTTTTCTGATTTGGGAATTCACCGCTATAAATTTTCCTCTTTGGACTGCTTTCATTGTGTCCCACAGGCTCCAGTAGGTTGTACTGGCATTATCATTTGATTATAGGAACTTTAATTTTTCTGTAATTTCATCTGTGACCCATTGATTATTCAAGAGAGTATTGTTTAACTTCTGTGTGTTGCCATAGTTTCTGTGGTTTATTTTCCTATTAGTTTCTAGTTTCACGGTGCTATGATCTGCCATACATATGGGATTAATTTGATTCTTTTGCATTTACTTGAAGCATGCTTTATGGGTTAATATGAGGTACATTTTGAAAATAATGTGTATTCTGTTGTTCTTGGATGGAACACTCTATAGATATCTATTAAGTCCATTTGTTTGAAGGTTTGGTTCAACTTTGATATTTCTTTGTTGATCTTTTTGTCTTGTTGATATGTCCATTGTGACAGTGGGATATTGAGGTCCTTCATTACCACTGTATTGTTTATTTGATTTTTCATGTCCATTAGTGTTTGTTTTAGAAGTTGGATGTGCCAGGTGTGGTGGCACAAGCAGACTGAGGGAGGAGGATCACTGCGAGTTTGAGGGCAGCCTGGACTAAATAAATAGTGAGACCCTGTCTTTAAAAAAAGAAGTTGGATGTGTCAGTATTTGGTGAGTACATGTTTATAATTGTTATATCTTCCTGTTGAATTGTTTCCTTAACCAATAAGTAATGACCTTCTTTGTCTCTTCTGATTAGTCTTAGCTTGAAATCCATGTTGTCTGAAATTAGTATAGCTACTCCTGCTTTTTTCCAGGTTCCTGTTGCATGGAATATTATTTTCCATTCTTTGATTTTTTTAATCTGTGAGTTTCTTTATGAATTAAAGATTTTTCTTGTATACTGCATATACTGTTTTGTTTCTTGATCTATTCTGCCAATCTGTTTCTTTTGATTGAGGAACTGAGATCATTATCATTCACATTGAGAGTTATTCCTAAGAGATATTGACTTACTTCTGTCATTGCATTATTTTCCTATTGCTAATTTCCTCATTTGCTTAGCTGTTAATCCTGCCAGGTGTATTCATTCTTTTTTACTTCATTGTCTCTTTCCAGGTTATCCTTAAAAATATTTTGTAATCCTGGTTTGGTGGCCATGAATTTCTTGATTTGCTCCTTGACATGGAAATACCTTATTTCTCCATCAATTTTGAAGGAGAAGTTTGCAGGATTGGAAGTTGTCATCTTTCAGGGCTTGAAAACCATCAGTCCAAGCCCTCTTGGTTTGGGTAGAAAAGTCTGCTATGATTCTAATGGGTTTACCTTTATGTGTCATTCTTTGCCTTTCTCCAACAGCTTTTGTCCCTGTGATGGAATTCTGATACTTTGAGTGAATGTGGCATGAGGAGGTTCTCTTTTGGTCATGACTATTTGGGGTTCTATATGTCTCACTTATCTGTATGTTTATTTCTTTCACTCTATTTGGGAAATTTTCTGACATTATTTCTGTGAACAGGTTTTTATGCTATTTGTGTTGTCATCTGATTTTTCACTTTCCAATTATTCTTGGTCTTCTTTGCATCATCTAGCAGCTGTTGGATCAATTTTTCCTGTTCTGTTACTGCTTTGAAGGCATCACTGAAGGCACCATTGTCTTCTAGTGACACTGGTTGTTTTTGTTGCCCATGCTTTCAATATAATTTTAAATCCCCTGAATTTCTGACTGAAACTCCTTCATGGGCTCCAATTCTTTGCTAAATTGGTCATTCATATTTTGTATCATTTTGTTTAGCTCATCTAGCTTTTTATTAGTGTCTTCTGAAAGCTCTGTGTCATTTTGGTTATTACTTCCATTGTGTGTTTAGTTATATTTTCTGTGATCCTGCTGAGGACCTCCTTGATCTGTTTTGCTATTGTCTTTTTGAGTAATTAGGGGGTGTGGTTTATGTGATTCTGCCCCTCAGTGCCCTCTGGATTGGGTTTGGAGGAGTTGGAGGTTTTGGGAGGCATTTTGTTGACTTGCCTTCTCATTTTTAAGTTGTTTAGTTTGGTTTTTGCTTTGTTTTGTGCTGACATTTGTAGACCTTTATAATGTAAAGACTGCTTTTGGTATAGATATTTCATAGATATCTCTTTAGTGTTTTCCAGTGATGTACCTTGGGCATGGCTAACAATAATCCTTTGCCTCAGCCCCAAGATCTGACCACATTCAGGGGAGGAGGCTGCAGTGTAATTAGCCCAACAGCTAACTTCTCTGGGAATGTACTCTAGTATTGCTAATGTGACAAAGACTTGGCTTACAGAGAAATAGTGACAATTTTGGAACCCTGGTAATACCAAGCAAATTAGCTACAATAGTATCATTTAAGACAAGTTGGATATTAATACACCATAAGAACCAATTATATACCACCCTTAACACTAGAGAAGAAATCCACAATTATGGTGCAAATATTAAGACAACCTAGGCATTGACTTACAGATAATATGCACTAAATGGAACAGCTATATCACCACTAATGGTAGAAAAGAATTCAACAGTAATTTTATGGAGTTAACTATCAAAAAATTACCAAAGCTTCATGATTATATTATTAAAGATATAGGACTTGGGAATGGGAGAATGCAAAAGAAAAATTTAAAACCTTAAACTTATATGATATGAGGAGAGAGAAGTGGTGTAAAGGATTGTTTTTGGGAGCAGAAGGATGTTTATGGAATTCGGTAAAGGTAAGAGAAAAAACTGACAAGAAATAGAAGATAAAAGAAAAAGAGGGAGGGAAATAAAATTATGTAGGGAGTAAAATAAGACAGAAAAAATGAAATGCAAAAAATTAAAAGAGGAAAGAAGAAAAAATAAAGAAAGAAGAAAGAAGTAAGAAAAAGAAATAAACAAGGAAGGATGAAGAAAAATTCCCCAAGGTCCAATAACTGATGAAGAAGAAAGGAGAAAAGGAAAAAAAATAAAAACAATGAACACAAAAACAAAAATGAAAGCAACACCAAAAACAAAAACAAAAAAGCAAAAGCAAAAAGGAAAGAAAGAAAGAAAGAAGGAAAGAAAGAAAGAAAGAAAGAAAGAAAGCAAGCAAGCAAGCAAGCTCACTCTCTCTCTGGTTTCTAAAGTGTGATTTTCTTCCAGGATCTATAATCCTACAATTCAATTTCAGGGCAGTGTGTAAGTTAAGACATGTTCCTGCTCACACTGGTAGATAAAGAAGGCAGTCAGACCCCAGATCTGTGCTGGATGCAGTCACCAGGAGGCAGTAGGATTACAGCGAGCAAAGGCACCAATGCTGTGACTTTCAAATCCAGAACAATTCAGGCTGAGCCTGGCTTTCCGTCATGTGGGTAGAACCTGTGTCCTTTAGCTTAAACTCCTCAGAGGGTCTCTTTCCAGCCTGACCCTGGCTCCCTGACCACAGCTACTATGGCTGTCTCTTACTCAGTCACTGCAGGAATGTAACACTGGGGGCCCTGAATTGAAGCTGTCCCTGTGGCTGCTCTCAGTCCCAGGTTTAAGCAATCAACCTTTCCCTGGAATGGTGTCTGACCAAGCACTCTCTCCAGGGGATATGGTGGGCCCTTGGACTGGAGTCACCCATCTGCTGTTGCCTGTTGAAAGATTCACATGGAAAATGAATCCTGCTCTCTCCCTGCAGCTTACAGCACCCACCAGTCCATTCCACCACTGCATTTCTTCCTGAAGCCCTTTGGGGTCCCCAGCTTTCATTTTGTCTCTGCAGCTTCAGTCTCCCTTTCCCACAAGCCATTATCCAGGATCTGGGGAAAAACTGTTGATTATCTCTTCCTTTCTCTGTGTTATATTCTGTCTCTTCAATTTCTCTATAGATTTTAATTTTCCTGTCAGATCCTTCCCAGTTCCCAGGGATATCTTTCTCTCTCTCTCTCTCTCTCTCTCTCTCTCTCTCTCTCTCTCTCTCTCTCTCTCCTCAGAGTTGTTATTTTCCAGTGTCTGGATTCCAAATCTTGAAGAAACTGAGATGTTGCTTACCACTCTGCCATTTTCCCAAAAGTTTTCCTGGAAAAGTAAAGTTAAAAACACATAATGAGGTCAACTATTAAAAGAAAAGGCAAATTTCCAGTGATTATTTCCTATCTATTCCTCTCTGCCCAGCTCATGTAGCCCAAGGACAACTCAATCCTTATGAAACTAGCACAGCTTTAGCTTCAAGGCAGCTTACACAACAGGGGGACAGCTTCAGGCCCCACAAAATCTGAATCTTCCCTCCGCCTATTTCAGGTGACACTAACATTCTGCAATCTGAGGGTCATTGGGCCATTCTCTGCAGCCATTCCTTGGCCTATCCAGAGGGGATCCTTAGGAAAGGGAAGATCCAGTTTCTTCTCTCTGGTTGCCCTATGTAACAGTGAGCTTTCTATCACTATAACAAATACTTAATTTATAAAGAAACATTTTTGTTTGCCTCACAGTTTAAGTACCAGTTCATGACCATTTGGCCATTTGCTTCTGGGCCTGTGGCATGGCAACACATTAAGGCAGGAGCACATGGCAGAGAAAAACTGCTCACCTCATGGATGAAACTAAAAGAGAGAGAGCCGGGGATTTGGCTCAGTGGTTCTGCCAACTGCCTCACAAGCACAAGGACCCGAGTTCAATTCCTGGTACCAAACAAACAACAAAAAAAGAAAATTCATCTTCAGGGCCAGGTTTTTAGCTCAGTGTTGGACCACCTGCCTCACAAGCGCAAGGTCCTGAGTTCGATCCCTAGTACCAAAAAAAAAAAAAAAAAAGCAGAAGAGAGGAAGAGAGAGGCCCTGGGTCCTACTACCCCCTTCCAAGTCACATCCCCAGTGATCTAAAAGTCTCCCACTTAGCCCTACCTTCTCAAGATTCCACATCTCTTAATAGTGCTACGCTAAGTACCAGGGCTCTGACACATAAGCCTTTGGAGGACGTTTAACATCCAAACTCTAGTACCCTATGAATGAACCTAGGGGCACTTGTTCTTATCCAAACTTAATAATCCTTGAACACACAATATTAAGCCTAATTAAACCAATAACACCTCTACTTCTCATTTTGTGTGTTAATGAGGACACACACAGGAACATACACAGGAACTGCTACAAGTAATGACTTTCATTAGAAGAAGAATAAAATTAGCATTTATGGATTCTAATTAAATTTTGTCTTCCAGATATGATTTTTTTGCTTTTCACTAAAAATAGTAAACATTGAAACTAGAGAACAGAATAATAAAATGCCAAAATAATTACAAGAAAATTGATGCAAGAATGGTACCATTTTACATTTCAAAGTTTCTGATTCTTCTAAGCCTATTCAGAGTAACTTGAGCCATAGAAAACCCAGATGTACCAGTGAGACAGAATAAGATAAAAATAAATAATAAATGTGACTATGCTATGAAAAAGGTAACTGTTTTCTTTTAAATATCAGTTGTTTATTACTATTACTGTTGTCACTGTCATAACAACAACCCTTGGAACTAGAGTCTGGGAAGCCCAGAATAATATTAAAGGCATAAAACTGAAAATTTTGGCACCTTCAATTCTGTCAGAGTCATGAATATCAGAAGTTTTTTGAAGCCTTTAAAAAGCAAAATAAAAACTATTTCTGTTTGGGATGGATGGTTAAACAGTTAAAGAGGTTCTGGATGTAGAGCTCAGATGTAGAGAGCTTGCCTAGCATGCAGGAGGCCCTGGGTTTGATTTCTGGTACCATAAAAATAAATAAACAAGCAAATAATAAAAGGCTCTGAGAGCAGTAGAATTTCACCTGGATCTTTTCTAGCATACTCAAGCAAAAAATACAGCTTTCTTTTCCTCTAAAACACTGAAAAATACCTACAAATGTTTAGTTGCTGCTTAGAAAAGATGCCTCCTTCTATTTTAGTGGCCCTGCAGCTTTTTCTCCTTAATTAGAGTCTCCATATTGTCTGGCCATCTGCCTCTGGGTCCTGCCCAAGTTATGGTGATAGAAAGGGGTATTTTATGATCTCATGCATTTAGTGGGAGGATAAATTCCACATTTGTCTGATCAAGACAGAACACTTTTAGAGAAGACACATGGACCCCCATGGTGCTTCTTATGAAACAGCTTTCCCCTGACTGCAGAGGTTCCAGGTTTCCCTTACAACCAGCTAACATGAAGATGCCCTATGCAGAACATATTCCTCCTACTTCCTATGGCTGTCCTTATACTGTCTCCTTCTACTTGATTTGTTACTTGAGAGAAATCTTTGCATTTTTCCCATGTATATCCTCCTGCTTTTACATTCATTTTGGCTATTAGCTAAAACTCTGTTTGGGTAGTCATTAACATAGACTAACTCTTTGACCAACTTCTCATTTTTTTCCACATTTGTCATATATTCTGGTACAGTCTACAAAGATGGCCTTCAACATTCACTCTCATCTCCACATATGCATGTTCCTCCTCCTATGAAGAGGTGAACGAACTGTGTAATCTAAGATGGCCTTATGGCTTGCTTTGAACAAAAAGCCAAGGAGGAAGTAACCCTGTGCTGTTCTGGGTCTGTGTCGCCAGATATCTGGGGTGTCAGTTTCTAATATTTTGGAGACTGGCTACCACAGAAAGAATTCCATGCCTATTCTATTTAAGAGACAGCCTATAAAGACAGATTCTGGAGTATACATCATGTAGATGAAAAGGGGCCCCAGCAAGAAGAAAGAGGACCCCAACATATGCAAGAGCCCACCCAACACCATAAGAAAGGAGAGCAGGCTATAGTGTTTTCAGCCATCAGTACTGTTACCAGATCCATGACTGAGACCACCTTAGGTCCTCCAAACCCAGTTCGCTGCTCCAACCACAACCATGTAGAACACAGAAACACTACTGTGGTTCCTCAGTTCACAAACTTAATAATTTCCCACTTCTGGGTGCAAACCAAATTGGACAAGAACCAAATCAAATTCAATAGTTAGGTTCAATATTGACCTTATGGGAAATTTGATTCGGTTCTCATCCAATTTTGTTTGTGACCAGAATTGTGGAAAGAATTAAGTTTGTGATCCAAGGTACTGCTGTATTTTCATCAAGACACACCTGAGTTCCTGATCTACAAATGTGTAAGCAAAGAAATGGTTACTCTAAGTGCCTAAGTTTAAGAGTAGATTATTATACAGCAATATATAGCAAACAAAAATACTCCAATAAACCATTTTAATAATGGCCTCAAATTGATGTCACCCTGTGCCTATGTCCCCTTGCAACTGATATTACCACACTTCCCATCAAGAGGTGGGAACTTGCACTTTCTTTGACCAAAATAATGTGGGAGAAGAAACTTAATGCAAGTAAGTCCAAGAGCCTAGGTCACAAAAGATCTTGCATCTTCAACTCTCAGACTTCTGGAACCTGAATACCATCAATGCTGAAAGAATCCCAGTGTAAATTAGTGGTGGGTAAGAGGCCATACAGAAGAGAGTCAAGATACCCCAGCTGACAGCTAGTTCCATTTAACAGACATGTGTGTGAGACCATCTTAAAACCTCTGCTAGCAGAGGTGGACACACAAGTAAGCCCAGGCAAGATCACTCAGACCACTGACCATGAAAACTAACTATTGTGTTAAGCCACTAAGTGCTGGAGTGGTATTTTGTGCAGCAAAAGGTAATAGGGAATAAATGCTACCTACCTGGCTCCTGGCTAGTTCATCTGGTCTGGCTCACTCAGGCTCCCCAACCCAAACATGAGTCCAAGTAAACAATAAGTCTGAACAACACAGACAAACTTCTGGCTCCATTTGACTATTGGAGGAATAGAGCAATGGTCAGGTCCACAGGCACTAAAATTGCAATCCCTTGAGTTAATTAGGGCTCTATAACTGACAAGATGAGCTACTCAATGCAAGTTTCCCTTTTGCAAAGTAGGGATAATAATAGTAAGTTCCTCACTGGATGGTGAGCATTCAATGAAATAATCCACATAATATATGCTCAGTAAATGTTAGGCTTATTTTTCAAAGGCATAGGATAGATTTCTATGGAAAGTCTTTACAAGTTTTTAAATGAAGTCATCCTTCAAAGATCTTTTTATAAAATGAAACTGAGAATCAAAAGCATTCCATAGCCCTCCAAACCATCTTCAGGGAGTTGTCATGGTAGTACTGGAAGGATTATGGAGAAAATGATATAGGGCATTTTTTATGGGATAGATCTGTAGGAGGGAATAGTTCTAAGTGATAATTTAAAATAGTTTTGGGAGAAGCTTAAAGCTCTGCTTTAAGAAAGTAAATTGCTACTTCCAATTACTTCTTAAACTATAATTCTTAAAACTTCCTCAGACTTCCTCTATATATGAAGATAGGCCCCTCAATACCTGCCTTATATTGATGTTACACAACAGAGACATTGATAAACTAGAGAAAGTACATGAAAATAGCACTGGCGTTAAGTTCTACAGATAGAGTGAGATGATCCATTTAGGTGATATAGCAGGAGAAGTATAAAAAGGGAATTAAGCAGCTCCCTTAATCATTGAAAGGAAAATAAGAAAATAATTATTGAAAATTGAAATTTTAATGAATAGATATTATGTCTATGCATCATGAATCTGTACACTGGGGATAATAAGGTAAATGGCTTGATTTCTTTAATTATAATGCAAATAATTTATTTTAATTGGTTAGGCATTTCACCTAGAGAATTGATTCATACAATTGAAATATAAAAATTGTCAAGATGTTGGATTCAGAGTGAAGCATTCTTTTTAATAAGAACAAATAATATGAGAATTCTCTAGAATCATACCACAATTCTGGAATATTTTAATTTTTTTTATATTTCTTAGTACATGTTTGTAGCACATAATGATTGCATTCATCGTGGGGAGTTGGTGCATGTACATACATCTGAATTCTTTTTACTTCTCCTTCTCTTCCCATCCCTCCCCACTTCTTCTTTCCTCCCTCTGCCCTTCTTCCATCTCTTAGTCTCCTTCCCATTTGCAAAATATCTATCTCCCTGTTTCCTATTATGTATCTTTTATTTTACTCTTTACATAATTTATACTTTGGATTTCTCATGTAAGACAAACCATAAAGCTTGTATGCCTGTTTAATTTCACTGAACATTATTGTCTTGAAGTACATCCATTTTCCTACAAATGACCCAAATGTGTGCCTCGTTATTGCAGAGCACCACTTCATTGTGAATAAATACTACGTTTCTTTATCCATTTACCTATTGATAGACATATAGGATGCTTCCAAGACTTATTTATTATGAGTTATGCTGCTAAAAACATGGATATGTATGTCTTCAATTCTTTTCCAAAGATACCTAGAAGGAGAATGGCTGGAATGGAAACATAGAATGGAGTTTCTATTTTTAGTTTTTTGAGACATCTCTATACTGATTTCCATAATGATTTACTAATTCATATTCCCACCAACAATGTAAAAGTTTCTGTTTTTCCCATAGCCTCACCAGAATTTGTTATTATTTGATTTCTTGATGATGGTCGTTCTTTCTGGAGTAAGATGGAATCTCAGTGTTGTTTTTATTTGCATGTCTCTCATGGCTGAGGATATGGAACATTTTTTCATGCATTTATTGGCCACTTCTGCTTCGTCTGAGAAATGTTCATTTCAGTTGCCCATTTCTTGATTGAGTTTTATATTTGGGAGACCTAACTTTTTTAATACTTTATATAGTCCAGATATTAGTCCTGTGCTGGAATATTTTTAATAATCAGCACAGAAAATTCTAAGCAAAGAAATGTATACCTTTATGTAGTTGTTCTGATTTATATCTAGATGTCCCCCCTATGCCTCATGTGATCATAAGTAGACTTTTTGAAAGGTGATTGGCTTATGGGGGCTTATAGCTGACTTGCTGTCAGGAATTGAGGCCTGGTCAGAAGGGATGAGTTACTAGGATTGTGGCCTGGAAGGGTTTGTCTCCCTCTCCTTCCTTCTCTGCTTCCCTGCCACCATGACATGAGCAGCTTCTCCTTTACCATGCCCTTCTGCCATTCCATTATGCCTTGGACCTAGATGGCTATGGACTGAAATATGTACCAAAATAAAGCTCTCTTCTCTTAAATTATGAGTGATGGATATTGTCTTTCAGTCTCCAGATAGTAGCATAGATTGAGTGAGTGTCTTATACAATAGAAATTTATTTCTCACGGTTGTGGAGCCTGGGAACTCCAAGATCAAGATGCCAGTACTATATATCTAATTCCTGGTGAGGGCTCACTTTCTGGTTTCAAAATGGACACCTCTGCTAGGTACCGTGACACATGCCCATAATCACAGCACTCTGAGAGGCTGAGGCAGGAGAATTGCAAGTTCAAGCCCAGCCCAGGCAATTTAACAACTTAGCAAGACCCTGTCTCAAAATAAAACATATAAAAGTCTCGGAATGTAGCTCCATGTGAAGGCCTTGAGTTCAATTCCCCAGTACTACCAAAAGAATGAGAGGGAGGAAGGGAGAAAGAAGGATAGAAAGAAGAAAGGAAAGAAGGAAGTTAGAAAGGAAAGAAAACAGATACCTTCTTGTGAATCTTTACATGAGGGGTGTGTTTGTGTGTATGAGTGCGTTTGTGTGTGAGTGTGTGCACAGAGAGAGAAAGAGAGAATAAAAGAGAAACAGAAAGCAATATGAAGCAAGCCCTCATTTGTCTCTTCTCATCATGTCACTAAACCTATCATGAGGACTTCACCCTCAAGACTTAATTACCTTTCAAAGGCCCCATCTCCAAGTACAATCACATTTGGGGATTACAATTCCAACATGTGAATTTGAGAGGACAGAAGCCTTCAACCGTAGCATTGCTTAAAGTGTTATCACGGTAGATCGTATTTTCCACAAGTGGTCAAAACACCATCTCTTGCCCCACATTCTCTTCCAGAACCCGCCATTCTTCTTGAACCTGAGAAGGTCTTTGTGATTATATCACATAGTCGAGTACCAGTTTTCATCCAGGGGAATTTTCCCCACTAGGGAGCTTTGACAACTTCTAGAGACATTTTCTGGCTATTGCTAGCAGGGAGAGTGCTACTTCTGCTGCACATCCTACAAGCACAATGTCCATAGTGTAAAAGAGTACGGTGGAAGTGATGCTTTGTGACTACTTAAGCCAAGTCATAAAGGGTAATACAACTTATGCCAAGCAGCACTTCAGGATTATTCATCCTTGTTTGTTTTTTTATATTAATTAGTACATTTTAGGTATACAATACATTTACATTTATCATTGGGTGTTTGTACCTGAACATGATGTACCTTAGTTCTTATTTTTTTCCCCATTACCTATGTGCCCTTCACCCCCACCAACCTTCCCTATTTACAAAGACTTTGTTTCCTTTTTTTTTTTTTCTCATAATTTTTCCTTTCCTTTCTTCCCTTTCCCCTTCCCCTCCCGCCACCCCTCCACCTTTGGACTTTTTCTTATTTCAAATTATCAATTATTCATTTTAATCATTTTCATCCTTATTTACACTTTCAGTTTCTCACACTAGAGATACTATTCGGTATTTACACGTGTCTCCTATTTATTTCACTTAAGAGCATGGCCTCAATATGCATCCATTTAGCTATAAATGAATCTAGTTTCTCGTTCTTTATGGCTGAGTAGTACTCCATTTTATAAAAAAAACCCACATCTTCTTTATCCAGTTTCCAGTTGATAGGAACTTGGGTTGTTTCCAAACCTTAGCTATTATGAATTGTGCTGCTATAAACATAGGTGCACATATATCGCTGTGGTATGATTCTTTTAATTCTTTGGGGAAGATTCCCAGTAGGGGAATAGCTGGGTCAAATGGGGCCTCTAGTCCTAGTTCTTTGAGGTATCTCCATACTGATTTCCACAGTGGTTACACCAATCTGCATTCCCACCAGCAGTGGAGTGTTCCTCTTTCCCTACAGCCCAGCCAGCATTTGTTATTGGTTGATGTCTTGATAGCTAGCAGCCATTCTTTGTGGGGTGAGGTGGAATCTCAGTGTTGTTTTCATCTGCATCTCTCGAATGACCAGTGATGTTGAACATTTTTTCATATATTTATTTGCTGTTTTTACTTCTTTGTCTGAGAAATGTCTGTTCATTTTGGATGCCCATTTTTGAATTGGGTCTTTGAATTTGGGGGATTTGATTTTTTTCAATTCTTTATATATTCTAGATAGTAGACCTTTGTCTGAGGTACAGCTGCTAAAAATTTCTTCCCATTTTGTAGGTTGTCTCTTAGCCCTGTTGGTAGTTTCTCTTGCAGTGCAGAAGCTTTTTAATAAGATGAGATCCCAGTTGTTGATTCTTTGTGCTAGTTCCCGTGGTACTGAAGTTTTGTTCATAAAGTCTTTTCCTATGCCAATGTCAGAGTTCTACCTAACTTATTTTCCAGCAAGTTCACTGTTTCTGTCTTGATATTTAGCTCTTTAATCCACTTCGATCTTAGTTTAGTGCACCGTGATAGGTATGGGTCTGAGTCAAGGATGAAAACTATATGATCATCTCAATAGATGCAGAAGAGGCATTTGATAAAATCCAGCACTCATTCATGATAAAAACTCTACAGAAAGTTGGAATAGAAGGTCTTTATCTCAACCTGATTAAGGCTTTCTATGAAAAACCAACAGCCAACATCATACTAAATGGTCAAAAACTGAAAACTTTGATGCTAAAATCAGGAACAAGACAAGGATGCCCACTATCACCACTCCTGTTCAGTATTGTTCTGGAAACATTAACCATAGCAATTAGAAAAGAGAAAGAAATAAAAGGAATAAAGATAGGAAAGGAAGAAGTGAAACTGTCATTATTTGCTGGAATTATTCACCTTTGGAACTCAGCCACCATGCAATGAAAAACTCAAGCCAGGCTGGGGATTTAGCTCAGTGGTGCCACCACCTGCCTCACCAGCGCAAGGTCCTAAATTTGATCCCCAGTACCAAAAAAAAAAAAATCAAGCCACACGGAGATCCACATCCAGAAGAACCATAACCCTGACTCTTAGCTCCTCCTGAGGTTCAGGAACCAGTAATAATTTCAACCAGCTATATGAGGGCATTCTATCCTCCAGCTCATGGTTAAGCCACCCAGCTGATGTGTGGAGTAGGAATGAGCCATCCCCATGAAACTATTAAAAATAACAAATTCATGAAAAAAACAAATGGTTATTGTTTTTTAATTTACTAAGTTTGGAAATGGTTTCCTATACCAAAATAGAAAACTGTCACCTGTCTATCCATCTATCCATCTTCCACCCATAATCCATCCATCTAATATCGTGAGTTGTAGTGATTCATACCTTTATAGTGGTATTAGATTATTGAAAAAACATTTATATATTTCATTTTCAAATAGCTTGTTATCTAATAAAAACAATAGACTTTGGGATCTTTGAGCAGCAATGTACCCTTCCTGGAGACCTTTAGTCACAGTGTGTTACTAGCCACCTGCAGAAATACCTGTGACTCTGACATGAAGAATATCTACAGTTCATACACCAGCAAAAATAACACAATAAAAATAAACTGGAATTCTAAAATCGTATAGCAAGAACATGAAAGAACATAGTTATTGATCTTTCCATAATACTTCTGAAATAAATATAAGGTTCATATGCATTCAGCAGGGTAAAGCTATTATTTTTGAAGAAGCAATACATGTATTATACAGCTATAATGTTTTTTTTAATGTTTTTTTTATAGGAAAAAAATTCAAGTACAAAATTGTCCTCAGGAAAACTAGTGAAATAAATTTAGATAATGGCTTTTCTTCCTATTCAAAATTTCTGTAATACATTCCAAAAATTATACTAAAATCTTTAACCAGGCCATTGACATACTAAAAAAATAATGGTGGCAACTGAAATGTTTGACAACATGAGTTGGTATCTTAGAACTTTTCTGAATAATCTAGTTAAGATCCTCACCCTTGTAGTTCTGTTTTGAGATAGAGAGATAGAGGGATAGAGAGAGAGAGAGAGAGAGAGAGAGAGAGAGAGAGAGAGAGATGATTTTTCTGGCTTGTATCTAGATGTCCCTCCTAAACCTCATGCACTCATAGGTGAGGCATTTCAGAGCTGGCTGGATCTAAGCTGTGTGATTAGGGCTGGGATTAGAGTATATGGTACGAAATTAGTCTACAGATTGGAATTAGCATAGTTCTGAGTATGGATATTGAGAAGGACCACCTGGGTGCAAGTGGCACCAAGCATAAGGTTTGGAACCTGGATGGGATAAAAGGGGATTGCAGGCTCACTGCTGGCTGCTGCCTGCCTGGTCTGTCAGGAGCTGTTTCTCCTCTGCGAGGCCCCTCTGCCATACCACCCTGCCTTGGAGCCAGCCAACTACAGATTGAAACCTCTACAAACTGTGAGCTGAAATAAACCTTTCCTTCTTTAACTTTGGGTGTTGGGTATTTTGTCTCAGCAATGAGAAAGTAGCTAAGACAATAATTAATACTTTTTGCTAACAGTTCCAGGTGAACATTGTTTAAAAATCAAAACGTCAAAGTAAAGAATACCATCTCTTCTTCACCTCGTGCTTATAAAAACATTAAACATCTTATTTTTGTTGTGCTTTGTGGAATAAAATTGGATGAATGAATGGGTAGATGGATGGATGATGGGTAGATGAATGGATAGGTGGATGAGGGGACAAACTGATATATAGCTGACAGATCAGTAGATAGGTAAGTAGGTGGTAGGTAGATTATTAAAAAGATATGCTCTACCATGGCAGCAGAATTCAATGAAGATTTTTAATCATTACAATTTTCTAGGTAAAATTTATCACTGAAAATCTGATAATATGCCCCCAGTCTCTGCCTGAAAAGAATTGCTTTTTCTTTCCTCACACTGGCTGCTCAATGCACTGTTCCCACATACCTTTACCTACTAGCCTGCATCATGATAGACAGGGTACTGGCTTTTGACTTCATAGGTACTTTTATAAACATAATCCAGGCCTTGTAATAGTTGTCTCTCAGTGTAGTTGTCCTGAACCAAACCCATAAATCTCCTGACATCTCTTCCCCTTGGTATGTGACCACCTATCCTGTTTCTACAAATATATGTTAGTCAGCTGTCCATCGCTACAGCAAATACCAAGCTAATCAAATTATAGAGACAGAAAGGTTATTTTGGCTCATAGCTGTAGAAGTTTCAGTCCATTATCAATTGTCCCTGTTGCTTTTAGGCCTGGGGTGAAGCAACACAACATGCAAGGAGTGCATGGTAGAGCAAAACCACTTACCTCACAGCTGAGAAGGGAAAGGGAAAGAAGCTGCAGTCCTGTTATCTCCTTTGAGGGCAAGCCCCTCAAAGACTTAAAGACACCCCACTAGGCCTTATGTCTTATAGTGCCCTGCTGGGAACTGAGTTTTTACCACATGATATTTTGGGGGAATACTTTAGATCCAAACTATAAGGTCTGGGGATATAGTTCAATAACAGAGTACTTGCCTCACATGCACAGGCTGGGTGTGCTCCTGAGAACTACACTAAAAAAAACCAAAAAACAACTCCAATTTAAGTCTGGGGTGTAGCTCCGTGGTAAAGTATGTGCTTAGCATGCACAAGCCTGGGTTAAATCCCCAAAACCACCACACAAACAAAGCAGATCCAAACTAGGCTGTGTGTGTGTTCTCTTGTTTTCTGACTGGTCTTGGGAAAGTCTTCCACAGCTACCTGCACACACATTTCTCACTCCTTATCCAGCCCATCCACATTCTTACCCTTCCCACAGACAAAGCTCCATCCCTTTCTCCTCACATTACCATCTACAGTCTTAAACTCTACAGTGATGGCATGAAAGCCCTGAAACATAGCTCCTTGCAACCAGAAAATATAACAATCTTTAAAAATCTTTCAGAAATAGTAGCATAGATTAATTTTTGAACTGGCTTAATTGCTCTGTATAAGTCATTTTAGAACAGTGCTCAAACAATCTGTGGTGAAGGATCAGTTTCTTTTTTTTATTTCCAATCTCTGCTACGCATGACAAATCTGCAGGTCTCACCATATGTGCACATGAGACTCATCATATTCAGTTCAATAACACTCGAACTTGCCTAGACCTTTGTTCAACAAGACAAGTCCACTGATTATATGCTTGGATTTCTCAGCAATATTTAGTTATTATTAAAGTTTTTAAACACTTAATCTCAGCTTTGTACTTTGTGGACTAGTAATCAATAGTTCACAGACTGGCACAAATTGCGAACCACATTCTGAGCAGCCCTGGGCTAGAAAATTCAATTAGTGTGAATGCTTCCTTCCTGAGAGTATCACTTACCGAAGATATGAAGTGTAGAAAATTTAGAGTCTTGTGGCTGGAATATTTTATTTGTATTTGTCTTACATTCCAAAAAGTCATTATAAGAGTGAAAAGAATAGAAGTTTGACATCAGTACACTGGACTCCAATCCTAGCTTCACGGCTTACTAGCCACATGGCTTTGGGCAGGTTAACTTTCTAAGCCTCAATTGTCCTGATCTGGATAGTGGGCCCTAAAGTTACAACCAGCCTGACATACAAACAACTTGGGTTAACTAGGTAAGATTCATCTGCCTCTTGTTAACTATAGGTAAATATCCAGATCTCAGGTGTATTGACTTACAACCCACTTGAGTTACAACCGGCCTTTAGGAACCAATCAAGTTCATAAGTCAAGGGCATGTATATGGACAGCATATGTGACCACTCTCAACTTGAAAGGATTGAGTAACTCCTAGGAGATTACGATAGCATGTCTGGGTGTGTCTGTGAGGGTGTTTTCAAAGAAAATTGAACTGCGTCATCAAACTGAGGAGTAAAGCCTTGAATGTGGGAACCACTGCTCAGTATGCTGGCAGCCTGGGTAAAATAAAAGCAGAAGAAGGAGAAAACCCTCCAGCACTTGCAAGCTCAATTCTCTTTGAGCAGGCATATCTGTTGCTGCCATTGCCTGTGGACATCAGACTGTACTTCCTCAGCCTTTCAAAACAGGCTCACACCAGCAACTCCTCAGGGAGCTTCCAGGTATTCAGCTTCAGAGTGTGCCTGCATCCTTGGTCCCTGAGGGTTCCAGTTTCTTGGGCTGAGCTGCTACTGAATTCTCTAGCTCTCCAGCATGCAGATAGCTATTGAGGAACTACCTATAAACCAACTAAATTATACTAAGAACATAGGGCTGATTTAGGTCAACCACAGCTTAACGAAAGCAGCTAGGAAGCCTCAGAGTTCTACAGTGCTCATTCCAAGCTTCTTACAAAGACATAGAGACATGTATTATAACTGGAATTGGCCTCACTACTTAAACACATATTTTCCTGCTCACTGTCTTTCTGATTTTGTCTCCTTTCATTTGACTATAGGAAATAACATGACTGGAAAATAGTGATTGTCCTAGTTGGTATGGATGGTTAGCCAAGCTACTGAAAACTGAAATCACATGCTTTAAGTCAAAAATGCCTCTAATCAGTTCATCTGTATAATTCAGCTGACTTGTTTGGCTTGTCCAAAGTACATTCATATATGGCCTTATACACATGTAATTGTTGGGAAAGGCCATCTCCATTGGCTCTGAGCACTGTTACATGTTCTCACTGATTATGTCAGGAATGTAAAGGCTCCAATAGCTCCTCATCTGGGCCATTTCTTAGGTGTGTTTGTTATGAAAAGCCTTGAGATAAAGCTTCCCCCCATATAAGAGAGGGCTTTTGTATCGCTCACTATAAAAGCAATAGGTTCCTCAAGCTGTGTCTCTGAACTTGCACAGCTGCTTAGAAACATTAAGATAACCAGTAGACCTTCTGTGTCACTCCAGTGGGGCTAGGGAGAAGGGAAGAACAATTAAATACTATTCTAATCCTTACTCTGTTGTAATAAAAATCTTGTCTCTGATCCAGGATTACCATGCCTTCTGCCTGCGTCTCTTAGCAGTAACAGGCTAACTTGTAAGCAGTGTAACATTTCAGATTCTTTTTGTTTGTTTGTTTTTTGTTTTTTGAGGTAGGGTCTCCCTTTGTAGTTCAGGCTGGCCCTGAATTCACTATATAGCCCAGGCTGACCTTGAACTCCTGGTGATCCTTCTGCCTCAGCCTCCTGAGTGCTGGGATTACAGGCACGTGCCACCATGCCCAGCTGACATCTCAGATTCTTTAAAGCTGCTTTTTTTTCAGTATAATAAACTAAAATAGTGGCTAAAACTAAAGCAAGGAATAGGGTAGCGAGGTAGAATATGCCTGAAACACAAAAACTAGTTCTATGTATCACTTAAGTATCTCTTTATATCAATTCCAGCTGGGTATGGTGGTGTACTCCTATAATCCTAGCACTCAGGAGGCTGAGGTAGGAAGATCATTGCAAGTTTGAGGCCAACCTGGGCTACACAGTGGATGCAAGGCGGGGCATAGTGGCCCATGCCTATAATTCCAGCCCTTGGGAGGCTGAGGCAGGAGGACAGCTGCAAGTTCAAGGCCAGCCTGGACTATACAGTGAGTTCAAGGCCAGCCTGAATGACTATACAGCAAGACCATCACAAAAGAATATCTATATTTTTTCTGAAACATTAAAGGGAATTTTCTGGCACCAAGCCTCTTAGCAGATGGTGCAGGGTTTGCGCAACTCAATTAGTTTCTCTAACTGTCTGTTGTTGTCAAGATATGTGGAAAGATCTGAGTAGTGAAAGCAGTCCATCAAAGCCTATTGTGTGAAGGCCTTCAAAACGTAGCAAATTTCTTTGAAAAAAGAAAAGCTGGGGGCCACACCTGAAATCTCAGCAACCTGGGAGGCTGAGGCAGGAAAATCCCAAGTTCAAGCCCTGCCTGGGCATCTTAGCAAGATCCTGTCTCAAAACTAAGACAGAACACATAAAAAGGGCTGAGGATGGAGCTCAGTGTGAAGGCTCTGGGTCCAATCTCTGCTACTGAAAAAAAAGCAAACAAAAATCTAAGGACTATCCAAAACTCTGTCAGTGTTTTAGATCAATATGAGACAAATTTTCCATAAGAAGACTATAAACTCAATTAAGGACAAGAGCAATCACAAGAGTTGAATTGTAGCTATGTCCTACTTTTAAAGGCATATGCTGAACACAGCATTGTGTACCTGTAGTCCGCAGCTACTTGGAAAGCTGAGACAGGAGGATTGTTTGAGCCCAGGAGTTCAAGGCCAGCCTAGGCAACATAGCAAGACCCCATCTTAAAAAGTAAATAAATAAAAAGCATATGTATAACTAGCCAGATTTATAAAACAAATAAATTAGATGATTACTTGATTCATAAAAACTCTTAGAAAAGGATTACTTTAAGTCAGTGGTCCTCAACTGGGGGCAATCTCCCCTACTCTTCCCCCTGGGGACATTTGGCAATATTTGGAGATTTATTTAGTTGTAACACCCAGGTAGGACCATGCCATTAACTTGTGGAGTCTCTGACATTAAGTCCAGGTGATGGTTAGTATCAGAATTGTGTTGTAATACACACTACTTGGGTTTTTACCAGAATATCCTCCAATAGTACTTTGGTCCCTTGATAAATTAGATGTTTCCACCAATGATGGCTCCTCACCACAGCTTCTACAGGCTTCGGGGCATTCCCTTTCATCTCTTCTTGCTGTTGGACTACCTCTACCATTCAAGGCAGCCTTGGTGTTTGGATCTAAGACCACCCCATACTGACTCTCTTGGGCGCTGCCCACAAAGGTCAATGGGAAGAATCATACTCCTCTTCCGCAATGAATTCCCAACACAGCTGTGCTTTTTAGCTACAACTCCACTCCCCACCTCCACCTCATGCCTTCCCACCACAGTAAGAGCTCTTCCCCTTGCTCTCAACATTGCCTGAGCAGGATTTAAACTCTAGCCTACTGTTGGGTCACAAACTAAAGTTCCTTGCATAAGAAACTTCACCGGGTCTCTATCCAAGCTTCATTAGATATGATGTGGAGAAAACAGAAATGACTCTTCCAGAGCTCTCCCAAGGAAGAAGGCAGTCTCATAATATCACAGCTGTGTGCATGGACATTTTAAAACCTCTTTTCCATTCTCTCCAGACCTTTCTGTAAGTGTAAAGCAGTGAGATCATTAGAATAGGTTCTTAGCCATTTCATCAAAAAATTTGGAAACCCACAGAAATTTGGACCCTCACGTTGGAATCTCACATTGATTACTCTTTGGTGGCACATTACTTGGAATTTTAACTTTTGTTAGATATTTAATTTAAGTTTACAGATAAAGCTGAAAACCAGGAGTTGTTGTTGTTGTTGTTGTTGATTTTGTGGTGCTGGGGATCTAACCCAAGACCTCTTACATCCTTAGCCCCAAGAAAATAGAAGTTTAAAACCAAAAATATAGAATTCCTCGCTTACCAAAAACCAATTAGCAATTAAGACAACATAATCTAGAGTTAATCAGTCAACAATAAAAGCATTAAACTAATACAAATGGTTAACACTTTCTGCAAACCAACATGTGCCTTGATCTGTTTAAAATGTTTAACGGTATGCATTCTAGTGGGTAATTTCCAAGCAATCCCTGCTTTGACAGTTTTCTGTAAGAGTGAGGGAAGGCAAAGTAGAAAATAGGTCCTGCAGTTCACAACATGACCAAAAGGCTTCCCAGAAGCTACACAGCTCACAACTATGAGACATGATTCACATCTCTATATTGTCCTGTACTGCGAATATTTGTAACACCACCTTCTATCCTATATAAGGCAGGTACTTAAGAGTATAAGTTATGTTAGTTTCTTTGAAACTCAATAGCTTGAGTAAGATATTTAACCTCTCTCAGTTTTAATTTTTCTTATACATGGTACAGTATAAGACAAAAACAAAAATGCTACTCAAGACCCAAGTGTAGCGGTGCACACCTATAATCTTAGCTACTAAAGAGGCTGAGGCAGATTAGTTGAGCCCAAGAGTTCACAGCCAGCAAAACTAAACAAAACAAAAGTCAAAAAAACAAAAACTCATTGAAACAATTCAGGTTAAAAATGGTGGTCGAACACATTTTTATTTCCTTTCTGAAAGTACCCTAATATGAAGGTAAGTGATTAAATAAAATGACAAGTTGTTGGAAACAGAATAGATGAGTTGACAACAAAGGAGTACAGAATTCTGAAAATAGACTTGTTAGTGATCATTAACTCAGCATAACACAGACATCTGAAACTTGAGTCTGGGATGAGGAGACTCTTTAGAACTCTAGAAATCCTAAAAATAAAAATGAATATACTTGGTTCTTCTGTGGGCCAAAGTGCAGTATGAGGCTAAAAAGATGCAGATAAATAAATCCCAGAGACCCTGACTTTCTACCTTAGTCCACTTTCAGTTGCTATAACAAAATATTGACCCTGGATAATTTATAAAGGAGGGCTTTTTGTTTGCTTGTTTGTTTTGCTAATGGTTCTGAAAGCAGGGAAGTGAAAGACCATTGCACTGGCATTGGGTCAGCATCTGGCAAAGGCATTCTTGCTGTGCCTCAATGTGACTGGGTATCTATCACGAGATGAGACAGCAGGCGTGTAAGTCTGGATCTCGCTTCCTGTTTCTGTAAAGCCACTAATGCCATCCAGGAGGCCTCACCTAACAATGTCTCATTCTTAATTATCTCTCAAAGGCCCACCTCTAAGTACCATTAACACATAAATTTAAGGATTAAGTTTCCAACACATGAGGGTTTGGGAGATACATTCAAACCATAGCACCAAATCCAGCATCAGCCACACAATCAGTCACATGGGCCCCACTGAGATTGGATAAGGTACTGTGCTGAAAACAGGGACTGCATGAAAAGCCAATATTCTAACTATAACATCTGAGCTGTTTCCCTGAGTTCAGCTCCTAGACCCTAAGTACTCCAGCTGAAATTAGAGGATTCTTTCTGGAGAAACTATCCAGCCCAAGAGAACAGATGCCAAGAATTGGCATACTATACTATAGATACCAATAGATATAGATACTATAAGTACTTAAAATTGGAATAAATTAGGGGCCCAGGGAAAATTTCAGCTATCCCACAAACACTCTACAGTGTGACCTACAATGAGCATGCCCTACCAAAATACACTGCTTCCTAGTAGCTTTTTAGTGTTCCATTTTAAGTATGCACAAGAGTTATGAGACATTTGAGGAAAGCATTTAATACTAGAGAAAGAAACCAAAACAACCAACCAAAGAATTCAGAGAAGAAATCAGGATAATGGCTGTAAGACATACCAAGAGAAAGATGAAAGATAGAACATCTGTAAAACAAGAAGAGTGGGCAACTACTAAAGGAATATTCATAGAGAAAGAGTTCTTGAGTATTAAAAAAATAAGGTAGTTGAAAGAAGAATTTTCAAAATAAATAAATTGAAACTATTTCTGAGAGAGTAAAAACAAGTCAAGAACAGGGTTTTTAAAACATGTGCTTAGCCAGAGAACCTTTTCCTAACTATTAAGAGATGCTGAAAGAGAGAAGAAAAAAAGAGAAGAAATTGCCAGAAATAATACTATTTATGAGATATATGAAATAGAACTAAAGAACATGACTTTCCAAACTCAAAATAATTGCCAAGGATCCAGCACAATAAATAAAAATAAAACTATCAAATAACAATATCATGACATTTCAGATAAAGAGAAACTTGTAAAAAGCTCCCAGGTTGGGAAAAAAAAGCTTCCAAACAGGAGTAAAAACTGTAATTCCACCAGATCTCTCTGCAGTATTACTGGGAGTTAAAAGACAATGAAGTCATATCTCCCAGCAATTTCTAATGGTAAATCCAGTACTCTATCAATAGGAAGGAAGAATTAATACATTCTAAGGCAAGAATATTTATCTCTCAGACATAGAAAAAGGTAAGCTTACACATCATAGGACAAATAAAGAAGAAAGTGGAGAAGAAGCAAAGAAATGATTGCAAATGTCTTAATAATGAGCAAATGTGGCAGAAAAAAGTATGTTAAGACAAATATAAGACAAATGGCCCTCGAAACCGTGGTCTCCCAGCAGGATGGACGTGTAACGGATTCCGTAGCAGGGAGCAGATGTGCTCATCTGCAGACTCGGTCTGGGCGAACCGTAGTCCCTGCTTTAGCTCAGGTAGCAACAATTACAGAGACAGGTGAGTCTGCAGATTCCGAAGGTGTAATTGATTCTCATAAGCGTAGAGAAATCCTTTCACGAAGACCCTCTTACAGAAGTATACTGAATGAACTTTCCTCTGATGTGCCTGGTGTTCCCAAGATTGGAGAAGAGAAGTCAGAGGAAGGAGGAAGGCCCCCTGGTATCACCACCAGTTGGCAGTGCCAACTAGCATATATCGGACTAGCATGGGGCAATACAGTATGTATGCGGCAGCTCACTGTGATACAGCCTAGCATTGTCTTCCCCAGTTACACTGAAGCAACTCGGGTGTTAGAGTTCACTGTTCCATTTTAAAATGATCCCCATCACCTAAACTGTGTATCACAGAATGGAAGTTACTTGTGAAAGCTGACAGCTATGATACCCTTTTGAAAAGTAAAAATTGTTACTGATGATTATATAAGAACATTTGGAAGTAAAAATAAAAGGAAAATGTTTCCAATTATATGTTTATAGTCATTGCAAGTAACAGTTTAGGTTTTCTGTTGTCTTTATGCTGCACACAAACATATATTTGTCCTTCATTCTTGTTGGCATTTGTTACCAACATATTACTAATCTAAAATAGGTACATATGTTTTCTAAATTATGTTTTAAACCAAATTCTGTTTTTACTACCCTCTACTGTATTAATATGTGCTGCACTTTTTCCTAAAACAGAATGAAAAACATGATTTAATTTTTAAAATTTTAGCAACTGAATAGATTTTATTTGAAATTGTATGCACTGAAAGCTCTAAATAAACAGATACATTCAAAAAAAAAAAGAAAAAGAAAAAGGTAAGCTTTGCCAGATGTGAATCAGACCTTGTAGAAAAGGTACTGTTGGTTGATTTCTTCCTTCTCAGTTCTCTTGTAGGACAAAGCCTGATCCTCCACACCTCCACCAACACACACACACACACACACAAACACACACACACACACACACACACACACACACACTAACCACAGCCACATGCTCCTGGGAATCTGAACTGTTCCCCAGCTCCAAAAGTAAATTAAGACTGGTCTCTGAGTCAATCATAGTAATTCCATTCCTCTTGAGGCAGAGTTAAGGAAGGCATAAGCATGTGACCTTCCTGGTCAGTGGGAGGTAGGATAGTCTGCTGGAGTGCTGCTGTGACTTTCTGTTGGAATTAAAGATATATATGTGTATACTCAATGGTAGAGTGCTTACCTAGAGTTCCTGGGTTCATCCTCAGCACTGGAAATGTAAAAAGACTTCAATAAGAGTTAGCACTGACCTGGGAATTCATGTGCAAATGGAAGTGACCCAAAGAGTTGCCAGAGAGACAGTGTTGCGGGGGGTGGGGGACAAGCAGGGGTGCCTACACCTGAGCCTGCAGAATTCTAGAGTGTCAATTTTACCGCTGAGTGGCCTTACGGGAGAAGGGAGCTGGACTTTACACTGCTGCACCACCAGTATCTGGGCCAGGGCCTCCCAGGAGGAGAACACCCTGAGTATATCTCTCTGCTCTTATTGGCAAAGATACTGTACTTGTACAAGGCAGTTCTCCTGAGAAAGCCATAGATGCTGAGTGTTAAAAACAAAAGGTACAGGCACGAAGATGGCTAAAGGCGGAGGGCTGGGCCTGTAGCTGGGTGACAGAGTACCTGCCTAGCATGCCAGGAGGTCTTGAGTTCAATTCCAGGAACACAACAAAAAGAATTTTTTAAATGGAAGGAAGGAAGGGAAGGATTCAGAGGATCTGGTAGAGCACTAATACTATCTTCTACAAAATATAAATTACTCTTCTCTCTGGTGGATAGTATCTGCAGCAACTTACAGGGAGGCTATCAAAAAGAAAAGAGAGAAAGGATCCACAGAGCAGGTTAGAGAGATTAAAAGAATCAGTGATGATGGTGTTGAGCCAAAGACTGACCGACCTTAGCAATGACCCAAACCCAGACATTTTGTAGGACATAATACATTCTGCTTGTAATTTAAGCTATTTTAAATGGCGTATTTCTGTTATTTGTAATCAAAAGCATGCAAAATGGTCCAGAGAGAAAGGTAAATTATCTATGGTTGAATGGAGAATTGTAGGGAGAAACAAAAGCAGTCCTGATACAGAGTGAGCATACCAAGATGTTTCTAGTGCTGCAACCTCAACATGCAGGTATAGGTGCCACCTTGGCCTGTTTTACCTTTCTGAGGTACTTTAGTTAAGTGGTTCCATACTCCTCAGCTTCCTAACTCTCATGGCCTCAATTCCAAAAGTACCATGTTGGTGCTTTGTAGGGATCAGAGAAAGGAAACCTAGACTTGGAAATTATAAAAAGTTGTTAAGGCCAGAAGAGCAAACATGGTGAGCCACGTTTACAAAAGTTATTTGTACTTGTGAATTAGCTTTCTAACCAACTTCTGGGATCTGTAGCCCTTATGCACCTGTGTTAGCAATTTTTCATATTGGCTTATAAGTGAGCTTGCAAGAAAGAATTTCACAGATTAAAGAAAAAAATTGAAAAATCTTTGCATAAAAGGCATTTTATTATGTAGTAGTTTGTTGTTTCGTCAAATATTTCATTGCATGGTGACCTCTACTGGCCAAATAAATGTACCACTAGGGCTGACAAGCTCACTTAGTCTGATCTGTCAAGAAACTGCTTAACATAGAAAGATAATGCTAGCTAAATATTATTTGGCCAAAATATTGGGTATGTGCTGCATGATTGAGGTTTGGTTTGGTTTGGTTTGGTTTTGAGACAGGATCTTACTTATGGTCTAGGCTGACCTCTAACTCACTATGTAGCTCAGGCTGGCCGGAAACTCATAATCCTTCTGCCTTAGCCTCCCATGTGTTTGGGATCACAAAAGTACAGCAATATGACAGGTTTTTAAATTATAAATTAATGAAGTAAAAAAATATAAAAATTATGAAATTTATGCTTCCTGATGATTGAATTGACCTGTTATTGAAATAATGCCTCCCTTCCCTGGGGGGAGAAAAACAAAACCCTGAGATTTAAACTAGTGAGGAAAACATCACCCTTCAAAGAAAGTTAAGATAAAGTTATCAAAGAGCTTCTGTACAAAAATGTTTGAAAAGCAGAATAAAAGGGGAAATAGGGGGTAGCTGATATTACTGAGGACATATGCCAGAGACTGTACTAAGTGCTCTCTTGCTTTTAAATCATGTAATCCTCATAGCAACCCTGTTAGATGACTTCCATGATGACTTCCACTTACAAAGAAGGAAAGAAACCAAGGCACAGAAAGGCTACCTAGTTTGCCTGAGGCCAGAAAGCTCACAGCCAGTAGGCTAACGCAGTCAGGCTCCCTTGTCTGATCTGTGATGTGCAGGTGAGATCCTGTCAAGAGTTCCAGAGGCCACAGGAGCACCTTCCACACCCCTCACCTGCTGATAAAGCTGTACCTGAACCTGACTGATCTACCACATGCAGTTTCTGAGCCTCCTAGCCAGACCCAAAGGCTGCCACTGACAGTGGCCCTCTTAAAGATTTAATTGACCAGAACTTGAGAATCCAGGCTCTTGGCATGAGAAAACTAAATTGGCTCCAGCAACTATTTTTTAACAATAAATTAAAAACAATAATTTCTCCAGATCAATTAACCTGCTCTTAAACAAGACAAAATATTATTCTTCTCTATCTGAAATCATCTTACTGTGAGGAAGAATCATTTCATTGCCATGACACCGTAAGTCATTAAATGGGAGGCTCTGGCAACCCTACTCCCCACACCCACGCACTAATCTGCAAACGTTGATACATATGGGAGCTTTGGGCTTTCATGCTTTAGCAGAAGGAAAGAGGAGGTGGATTTTGAGGACTGAAGAAAAGAGACAAGGAAAATGGACTCTGGCTTGCATCTGCTCCCTGGGACTTATAACAAGAAAAAGGAATAGTGTGAAGTCAGAGTGTCTGGTTTAGATGCTGGGTCCCCAACTTACAAACTGTCTAACTCACCAGTCTCAGGTGAATTAATAACATTCTCTTTCTGCAGGTTCCTCCTCTATAAAGCCATAGGATAGCCAGGCACGGTAGCCCTGTCATCCCAGCACCAAGGGAGGCTGAGGCAGGAGAATTGCAAATTCAAGTCCCACCTGGTCAATTTAGCAACAGTTCAGTGATAGAGTGTCCCCAGGTTTAATCCTCAGTACAGAAAAAATAGTAATAGTATTTATTTATTAAACTGGCTGTGAAGCTTAAATAAGCTAATACATAAAATGCACTTAGCAAAATTCCTGAAGACTATTACACCTGCTGTAAATGTTACCTGTGTGCTGTGTGTGGTTTGAACTTCGGTCCACCACTACCACCACCACAGTCCATATATTGGTGCCTAATATTCAAGGTAGTAAGAGGTAGAATCTTTCCCGAAGTTAAATCACAAGGGATTTACCTCATGAATGGGATTAGTACCCTTATAAAACAGATGATAGAAGTAGCTTTGGCTATAAGCCACAGAAGGACATAGTAACAAAGCACTATCTTTGAAAAAGAAACCTTACCACGCACTAAATCAAGCGCCAGGCAATGCCTTGATTATAAACTTCCCAGACTCCAGAACTGTGAGCAATAAATCTCTACTATTTACATTTATAATCTGAAGTATTTTCTTACAGTGACCCAAATAGACTTAGTGTTCTGTAGGATCGTTATGATTACCATCAGCATTATCTGGCTTCGAAGACTTGTTCTGATGTCCTATATATAAAGGGACAGAAAGAGAATTGGAAGGATTTATTTCTTTTCGTGGGCAAACATGGAAAATTTTAAAGTACTCTTTAGTTGTTTTGTTTGTTTTTGTGGGACTGGGGATTGAGCCCAAGAATACTCTACCACTGAGCTATGTATGCCCCTAGCTCTTTTTATCTTTTATTTTGAGACAAGGTCTTGCTAAGTTACCCAGACTGCCCTTGAACTTGCAGTCTTCCTGCCTCAGCCTCCCTAATAGTGGGATTACATGTATGGGTCACCACTTCATGCTGACATGTTTTTATGTAAAACATTTCAGGCTGGGTATGTGGCTCCATGCTAAACCAGTTGCCTAGCATGTATGAGACCCTGGGTTTGTCCCTCAAACCCACAAATAAATAAAATAATAAAATATCTCAATTTTTATATTAATTACATGTTGAAATGATAATATCTTGAGCATATTGGGCTAATTACACTATGAAGCCAAATTTAATTTGACTTATTCCTTTTACTTTTTTAGTGTGGCTCTTAGAAAATTAAAAATTATGCATGTGGCCCATGTGTTCTTTTATTAAATAGAAGCTAATCATTGTTTTATTCTTTAGTGCTGTCATAATCAATATAGTTCCCCTTATTTTTCTATTTGAGGGTAAAAAGCATCACCAACATTTTTTTTTTTCAGTAATGGGGATTGAACTCAGGGCATTTCCACTAACCTGCATCCACAGTCCTATTTTTACTACTTATTTTGAGATAGTCTTGCTCAGTTGTGCAGGCTGGGCTTGAACACTCTCCTATCTCAGCCCCCTAGACTATTGGGATTACTGGCCTGCACCACCACACCTGGCTCAGGATGCATTTTTTTTTTAAATCCAGGCTTAGTCAATTTTCAGCAAGAAAATGGTAGAAATAGGATTCTCCTCCTATGTCCCAGCTGTTTGCAGTAGTAAGTATCCTTTTACTCCCACACAATGTTATCACTTTTACTTTTTGCAGATGCATTTTTATTAAAAATATTGGCTAGTCAATGACTTGCTAAAGGCATACACCAAAAGGTATTTTTCTTAAAGCAACAAAATAAAACTGCAATAGAGAGTGAGACCTGGACTCTGACTCTGAATTACAATGAACCATGGCCCACATGGGTGAAGGTAGGTGTGCCAGCACTCACCTGTAATTCCAGCACTCCGGGAGACTGAAATAAGTTTGAGCCCAGCCTGGGCACTTAGTGATTTAGTGACTCAAAATTTAAAAATAAAAAGGACTGGAGATGTAGCTCAGTGTGAAGGCCCTGGGTTCAATCCCTAGCGTAAATAAATAAATAAATACATACATGCATACATAAATGGCTGAAAGATTCTTATTTCCTAGTGCCATCATAGCCATGGCAATGTCTCAAAGCAAGGCATTACTTGTGAGTTCGTGATGATTCTGATGTAAATAAACTTCTAATCATGTAAAAGTGTAAACTGGGCATGGTGGCCCACATCTGTAATCTTAGTACGCTGGTATACCTAGAACAAAGAGTTACAAGTTTCCAAGTTTGAACCCAGCCTAGATCATTTAGGTTAGGGTTAGGGTTATGGTTGGAGTTATCAGCAAAGATCAATCTCTGCTCTTTCCTTCAACTGTTATTTCTCTTCACTCCTTCTCTCTAATCTACTCCCTTCCATTCTTGCTTCCTTCATCCCACTGTACCCATCAGCATTAGTATATTACAGTACTTATAAGTCATTGATAAAAGGGTGAAACTGTTAAACAAATTTTAATGTACATAAGTGATATATATTGGATCTATTGCTGATATGACAAGTAGAGATTTCCTCCTTAAAACACAGCAACTGGGTCTAACTATTAAACTAAGTAGGTTGAAGAGGTAGATGAATACCAAAAAGCAACCAAAGACAAGATTACATCACCGGGAAGCATACACTAACAAAAGAGATCTCCATACTAGCAACAGAGTCTCTGCACTCTAATCAATCCCAACCCTGAGCACATGCGTGCATACACACACAGTAACAACAACAAAAATGAGAAAACAAGGCAACAAAATACCTCCAAAAACTCCTAACTTCCCCAAGACTGACCCAATAAGCACTGATGGGGAGGAAATAAAAAAGTAAACATCTGACATATATAAAGTAATAAAAGAAGAAACAAATAAATCAATAAGGTGTTCAAGAAGCTCAAAAAAGAATATAACTAAACAGATAATGGGCTTAATTAGCAAAATGATCAGTGAAGTTAAAGAAGTCAAAAACATAAAGCTAGTTGAGCTAACCAAAATTGATAGAGAAAATTTGAACTATAAGTTAGTTATTAAGGTAGTTGAAGTAAAACAAGTAATACATTCCTTTAAGATTTACCTTTCCCGTAACTCTTATTGTTTAAGGTGATGGCTAACTGAACCTTTGACCTGTAACCTAGCTGTAGATAACATTTAACCTGCAGAAAAGCAAAGTAGAAATGTTTGGGTAGTTTACATTGTATGTGTTTTAAGCACCATCTGTTTGTTATATGTCTGTGACTTTAACCATTAACAGGAACTAGTTGTAAAAGAGAAACAGAAATTTTACTAAGACCACCAGGAATGAGGTAATGACTAAAAGAAGATATGAAAGGAAATGTTAAAACAAAGAAAGGCACGGACCTTGATCAGACGAGTTTCTGGCAGTCCTGCCTTGCTGGCAAGTAAAGTCTTTGTTTTTTTACCCAACTTCTGTGTCTCCATGCATTTCTTTCCTTGATTCCAGAACAAAATGATACCAAAAATGTATGACCAGTTTAGCAAAAAATTAATCAATAAAAAGGTACCAAACAGAAATCCAGGAGAAAAAAAAATTATCTTGGAAGTATGTGCAGCAGAAGTAAGCAATGTGAGGAGAGACTGTCAGAACTAGAAGACGGGGCTGAGACAGATGACCACATACTCAGAGATACCTTAAAAACACATGATGATAGGAAATGGATCTAACCACTCCTGGATGATGCAAAAGGTTAAAGGACAATAGTAATCAGAAAAAAATATAAGATAGTACAAATTTTTTAAAACTCTTTACAGAAATCATAGCAGAAAAATTTCCAAGTGTGAGGAAAGAATTCAACCAAAAGGTAAAGAAATATAGAACCCCAAATAGCCAAAATCAGAAAATAACCTCTCCTTGACACATCATAGTTAAAATTTCAGAAATCCAACATGAGGACAGAAATTTAAAGCTGTTAGAGGGCCAGGGATTTAGCCACCTGCCTCACAAGAACAAGGTCCCAAGTTCGATCCTGGTACCAAAAAAAAAAAAAAAAAGCTGTTAGAAAAAAACAATAAATCACCTACAAGGGTAATTTGAATTAGAATTACTGCAGATTTCTCAACAGGAGAAACCTGGAAGGAAGTTATGCAAGCACTAAAGGAAAACAACTTTCAACCTAGGTTAATACAGCCTGCAAAATTGTCTTTAAAAATTGGAGAAATTAGAACCTTCCACAACAAAGTGCACCTTAAGAAATTCATGACTTCCAAACCTTCACTACAATAAGTACTCAAGGATATTCTGGGCAGAGACAATGAAGTCAACCACACCAAAGGGCCTAATGGAATGAATACATCAAGAAGGATAAGCAGTTAAACAAAAGGTAAAAATAAAAGAATCAACAACAGAAAAATAGTGTAATGATAGGAATAAGTCAATACTTTTCAGTAACAACACTCAACATAAATGGTCTCAACTCCTAATCAACAGACACATATTGGCAGACTGGTTCAAAAACCAAAACCCAACAATATGCTGCATACAAGAAACAAATTTAATCTGTAGAAAGAAGCTCAGAGACTAAAAGTCAAAGAGTGGAAAACATTATTCTGTGCAACAGGAGCCCAAAAGCAAGCAGGAGTGGCTATCTTATTTTCAGACAAAGTGGGCTTTAAGCCAAAACTAATTAGAAGAGACAAAGAAGGTAGCTACATACTGGCAAAAGGAACAATTAAACAGGAAAAGATAACAATTATAAGTATATATGCACCAAATACCTGCATAAACTTGTTCATAACAACAATATACTGTATATAAAAGATCAAATAAATATCAACACAATCATAGTGAGGGACATCAACTTTCACAAATAGATTGATCAACTAGACAAAAGAATGAACAAAGAAAAATGAGTTGAACTATACCTTCAAACAAATGGACTTAATGGACATCTATAGAATGTTTGACCCAATTAAAAACAGAATATAGACATTCTTCTCAGCAGCACATGAAACTTTCTCCAAAATGGGTCACATAAATAGGCCCATAAAGCATGCTTCAATAAATACAAAAGAATTGAAATTATCCCTTTCATATTATTAGATCATTATTAGATCACTATTATAACTAACTCCTTTGAAATCCTGTACTCCAATAAATTTGGAGAATTTAGAAGAAATGGACAGATTTCTAGACACATATGTATTACCAAAGGGAATATAAAAATACTGAACAGTGCAATAGCAAGCAATGAAATTAGGCAGTAATAAAAACTCTAACAACTAAGGAAAGCCCAGGACCCTATGTATTCAGTGCTGAATTTCACAAAGACTTGAGGGAAGAATAATACCAGCAGTTCTCAAACTCATCAATGAAGTTTCACTGGAAGCTAGCATTACCCTGTTATCAAAACCAGACAAGGAATCAAAAAGTAAGAAAGAGAAAGAAGGAAAGAAAGAGAGAGAGAGAGAGAGAGAGAGGAGAGAGAGAGAGAGAAAGAAAGAGGAGAGAGAGAAAGAGAGAGAAAGAAAGAAAGAAAGAAAGAAAGAAAGAAAGGAAGGAAGGAAGGAAGGAAGGAAGGAAGGAAAGAAGAAAGAAAAGAAAAGGTAAAGGCCAATTTTGGGTTTTTTTGGTACCAGGGATTGAACTTGGGTTGTTGTGCTTGCGAGGCAGGCATCGAAACCACTGAGCTAAATCCCTGGCCCCCCAATTTTGCTAATGAACATAGATGCAAATATCCTCAAGTCTGGTAAATATAATGCAGCAAATCATTAAAAAGATACATCATGATCAGATACTACATAAACAGAAGCAAGCACAAATTTGTCTTTTCTGGGAATTGAACCAAGGGCTTTCACACTGACCTAAATTCCTAGACTTTTTAAATTTTTTTATTTGGAGATAGGGTCTCCCTAAGTCACTAAGTTGCTAAGGCTGAAGATTTTATTGCTGTTGTTATTTCATGTATTATAGGATCACCGTTTGATGTGGTTCTTTTTTTTTTTTTTGGTACTGGGGATCGAACTTGGGTCCTTGCTCTTGTGAGGCAGGTGGCAGTTGATGTGGTTCTTGACAGCATACAGGCACTGTGGTGACGTTGGCTGGTCCCGTAAGGAAATGCAGTTACTGTCATTCATCACTTAATGACAGAGATATATGAAATACAGCACTAGACCATTTCACTGGTGTGTGAACACCATATTGTGTGCTTACACATCTAGTTGGTATGGGTCAATTACTCAAAATGGTAAAAATGAGGTGTTATGAGGCCACTGCCTTTGTAACACTGAGTATTGCTTTATAGTAATTTTTTGTAACTAGGTGTAGATTCTAGTGATAAAAAGTATGCCATAGTAAATACATAAACAAGTAACATAGTTGCTTATTACCATCAAGTCTTATGTACTGTACATAATTCCATGTGCTATAATTTTATTTTTCTTTTTTCAGTATTGGGGATTGAAACTAGAGCCTTTACACTGAGCTACATCCTAAATTCCCTCTTTTCCTCCTTGTCTTCCTTCTCTTTCTTCCATTCCACCCCCTCCTTCTCTTTTTAATCTCCCCCTTTCTTCTTCTCCTCCCCCTTTTCCTCCTTCTTCTTTTTCTTCCTCTTCTTCTCACGTTTGGTATATATACATGTCCCACCTTAATTCTTTTTATTTGCCCTTCTTCCCTCCCTCCCACCTTCCTCAATCTCTAGATACCGTTCTCATCTGCAAAAGAACTACTTCCTTATTATGTTTTTTTATATAAGAAAAACTATGCAATATTTAAGTTTGTGTGTCTGATTTATTTCACTTGGCATTATGGTCTCAAGAAGCAGCCATTTCCTGCAAATGACTCAAATTTATCCTTCTTTATGGCTGAGTAGTATTACATTGTATATAAATATGACATTTTTTTATCTATTTGACTGTTGTTGGGTATATAGGCCATTTCCATGATTTAGCTATTATGAGTTGTGTTGCTATAAATATGTGTATGCATATATCACTATAATGTGATATCATTAATGAATTAGGGAAGATACCCCTAAGGAGAGGAGCTGAGTTGAATAGAATTTCCATTTTTAGCTTTTTTGAAGAATCTTCATACGAATTTCCATAGTGGTGGTACTAATTTATGTTCCCACCAACAATGCAGAAGGGTTCCTTTTTCCCCCATGGCCTTACCAGCATTTGCTATTATTAGATTTCTTGATAATAGCCATTCTTTCTGAAGTAAGATGGAATCTCTGTTTAGTTTGCATTTTTCTCATGACCAATACTATTGAACATTTTTGTATATATTTACTGGCCATTTGTACTTCTTCTTCTGAGAAGTTCCTATACATTTCAATGGCCTATGTTTTGATTGAGTCTTTTGATGGGTCTAATTTTGTTTTTTACATATTCCTAAAATTAGCTCTTTGAGGAATAGCTGGCAAGCATTTTTTTTTATTCTGAGTTTTTTCTCTTCACTCTGTTGGTTGTTTTCTTTGCAGTGCAGTGGCTGTCTAATTTTGCGTAATTCCATTTGTTGATTCTTGGTGTTATTTCTTGTACAATTGGAGTTCTGTTCAGAAAGTCTTTACCTATGCCTATGTCTTCAAGAGTTTTATCTCCTTTACCTTCCAGCAGAATTAGTGTTTCTGTTTTAATATCTAGGTCTTTGACCCGTTTCTATTTTATTTTAATGCATGGAAAGACACAGGTCTAGACTCAATCTTCTGCCAGTTTTCTCAGGACCATTTGTTAAAGAGGCTCTCTTTTCTCCCATGTATATTTTTGGTTCCCTTGTCAAGATAGATCAGTTGGTTGAATGTTACTGGAATATTTCTGCATCATCTATTCTGTCCCATTGATTCACATGTCTGTTTTTGTGCCAATACCAGGCTGTTTTTAATTGCTGTCGCTTTGTAATATAACTCGAAATCTGAAATTGTGATGCCTCCTGCTTTGCTCTTATTGCCCAGGATTGCTTTGCTATTCTGGATCTCTTCTCATTCCACATAATTTTAGGGTTTTTTTCTACTTCTGCGAGGAATGCTGTTGGTATTTGGATTGGGATTGCTCAGCCTCCTGGAGTTTCTGTTCAGATTACAGGACCTGTACCACCTGTACCATTACAGGCCTGTACCACCAAACCCAACTGAGAGAGAAAAACTTAACTTTATTCATTTATTTGTTTGTTTGTTTTTGAGATGAGGTCTTGGTAAGCTCCCCAGAATAGCCTCAAACTTACTATCCTCCTGCTTCAGCCTCTCAAGTAGCTTGGATTATAGGTACATGCCACTGTAGTGTCATTTATTTTTTATTTTATGAGAGATCTCCTCTGTTTTCTAGGCTACAAGCCAGGAAAACTTTATATTATTGACTTCTCTGTGGAGATAAAATTTTGAAATTACTTTTGTACTCACCTGTACTACACTTTGAGGCCAGGGCATCTTAAGTTTTGGCACTTATTCTTCAGTAAGGGAAGAGGACAAAGAATGCAGTTTGTAGTCAGGCATGATAGTATTATAGACAGCTAAGTTAGGTTGAAATATTATAGGCAGTCAGATAGAGCATGGCCCTTGAGAGAGTCAGCAGAAGATAAAAACACACATTACAACCCTACTGGAGAATCATCTGTTAGAGGGCAGACCTCAAGATAAAGACAAAATGACCAGGCCTGCATACTTTCCCAAAGGACAGGCTAAGTGATAGCACCTGGCCTAATGAAGTCTAGATAGACATCAGTCACCCAGTGGGTGACCAAGAGCTCTGAAATGCTTTTGCTCTTTCCAGATACACTTGTTATGTGGCTTGTTCCCCCACTGGATCACTAGTACCTAAGCAACTACACTTATAATCTTATTGTCTGATTATAACTTTAACCTATTTTGTACCAACATGTATGTGTTTTATAAAACTTTCTCTAAAAAGTGGGGTCCTCAGCTACCCATTTGGGACCTCTCCTGCCTCTCAGAAGCTATCGTCTCAATAAACATTTCCTACTCTTAACATCTGTTGTCCCTCAAATTCATTCTTCAGTTTTAGAAAACACGAATTCAGCGTGTCAGACATTTAACAGGTTGAGAATTATATTTCCCTTATATCATTTAGAGATCCTATTTCATCTCCTACATCATCCCTGTATCAATAGTACATGCCTGTAATTCCTGCACTCTGGGAGGCTGAGGCAGGAGGATTTCAAGTTCTAGCCCAGCCTGGGCAATGTAGTAACTTAGAGAGACCCTGTCTCCTCCTCCCATTTTTTCTTCTTCTTTAAATCAGTATGAGGAATTGAACCTAGGGCCTTCATACTGAGCTACATTCTGAGTCCCTTATTTTGTTTTTTTATTTTGAGACAGTCTTGTTTGAACTTGCAGTCCTCCTATTCTTATAAAGGCATTAATTTCATTGTGAGGGCTTCATCTTCATGACCTATTCTAACTTGAATTATCTTCCATAACTATGTTGACATAGTATTTCAGAAGAATACATGTAGTGTTGAGCTCAGCAGGCAGGTTTTTAAGAAAGTAAAAGTCTCATCTCTTAATATTATCTCTTTGAGTTAAGGTCTCAGCATATGAATTTGTGGTAGAGAAAAACACAAACATGCCATCCATAACACTGGGTGCGTAATGTGCTTTATTCTCTTCTTCTCTATTACTATTCATTTATTGTTTGTAAAACATAATTTATGCCTGCTAGAACTATCACAGCCTGAGGAAGAAATCCATTCCAGTGCCTCATCCTCTTTCCTGGTACCACATGTCCTCCTCATCTTGCTATACTAACTGAACATGTACTATGTACCTACCTTTGTTTAAACTCTTTCTACTAACCAAACTCTTAATCTGCCCAACATGTTAGGGTGCAAGTGTTATTATTATCCCCAACATACAGAAGAGAAAACCGAAGCACAGTGTACCCAAGGTCACAAAGCTAGTGGATAACTCTTACGGGACATTTCAGTTTAGTCATCCCTATAATGTAAAGTAATACAATATGCTACTTTAACAACTCAGCACTTGCTGGTTGTGGTGTCCAGGTGGCTTGTAATCCTAGCTCTTTGATGCTACACTAGACACAGCATGTGAAATGCCAGAACCATGAGTGATAAAATAATTTACCAACAGTCAAGGAATATAGAAAAGTTAACAGTTTATTGATAACTGCAAGAGAATAGTGGCTGAGTTCTGAGAGAGGATGAAGCTATCAGGGAGAAAGGCTAGGTTTTTATAAGAGTTTAAGGGTGTGAGAGCTGTACAGGATGATGAAAGCAAGTGTCTCAGGAAGTCTTTCTTTAGGTCAGCTTGCATTCTGCTTATCTCACAGCAGTAGATGTGTTATGTCAGAATACATTGAAGCAGCCAATGTGACATGGTCCACTACTATGATCCTCACAGAAGGGCTGTAAGAATCAAGATCCTGTATGCATCAACTCTAAGGAAAACGTCACATGCTATTGAGAAGAAATATGTGTGTTCTACATCGCAGGTGTGCTTATTAACTTTCACATATAGTTTAACCTGTACAGAATGTTATAGCCACTTAGTACGTGCCAGTTCAGAGAAGCCTGATGGAGTAAGAGGCTAGGTTTACTACAACTGTACTATAACTGTAAATTAATTCATTTTCTGCCTGTTTAGCTTCCACATTTGGAAGGCTGTGGCAGGAGGATCCAAAGTTCAAGGCCAACCTAAGCAACTTATTGAGATCCTATCTGAAAATAAAAGGGCTGAAGATTCAGTTCAGTAGTAGAGCCCCTGCTTAGCAATATTAGGCCCTGGTTTCAACCCCTAATGTCACCTAAAAGAAAAAAGACAACAAATACTGCTGCCCTAAGATAGTAAATTATATGTAAAATTAAAACACAAAAAAGTTTTTTATAAATGTTATATGTTATAAACAAAAGGACTTTTAAAGTAAACTTTGTAGTCAATTATGATACATACTAAAAAGTGCATAAATGATGTTCAATTAATATTCATAAAGTGAACAAACTGATCATAACTATCAACCACATCAAGAAACAGAAAATAACCAGTCCACCCCTCCCAGGCCACACCCACCCACCCAGAATCTCCTTTTGTCCAGTAAGACTCAAACTTAAAAATAAGCATCAGCAGGTCCGGGAATTTAGCAATCCCTGGTACCAAAAAAAAAAAAAAGCATCAGGGACTGGAGGCTTAGTTCATTGGTAGAGCACTTGCCTATCATACACATAGGCCCTAGGTTTGCTAAAAAATGATAATAATAAGCATTCACTTATGTATTCTATAGTCTCAGAGCCCAATTAAAATACATTTCCATAGGAATCTACTATTCCTAAAGTGGTAGTTCTCAAAATGTGATCTTCAGACAAGCAGCCTCAGGATTACCAGAGAATTTATTAATTAGACTTGCATATTCAAGGATCCCTAGCCAGAACTATGGAACTAAAACTTCTGGACTGGAGCTCAGCTATTTGTTTCAATATGGCCCAGGACGGATTATGATGCATGTTAGAGTTGGAAGGCAAGGATGTCAGTTCTTTGGAAGAGTTTTGGTTTGTGATCCTATTTATGTAGGAGAAATATTCGACCTGTCCGATGCCAAATGTGTTGAGTTTGTGGCCTCTCAACTTTTAAGAGTGAAGTCTCAAATCAATGGAAGAAGTTTGGAGAGTTTTATTGGAAATAAAGGGAAGAATAGCTCCTGGATTTCCTGGAGGGTCCCAAGTAGGGTGGCCACTGAGGCTCTTTGTTGGGTAATTTATATACCAAAGTCACAAAGCCAGTGTGGGTCAAACTACAATCAACCTATATGAAAACAGGTCAAGAAGCAAAGGTACATGGAAGGAACAATGGCATTTTGGGGAAGGGATGAGTCCAGATGCTCTAGTCACCCACCTGGGCTTCTGGGGCCTATCTGGACTTCCTGGATCAGGTACGGATAATTACGGTATAATCTCAAGTTGCTGTTTATTCCTTAGGTCTCCTAGGCTTGCCCTTGCATCTTTATCTTGAGGCCTTGCCTTCTTCAGATGTCCCTCCAACCACAATTTTGATGCCTTTATTTTTTTGTGCTGATTTTCAATCCCTCTGTAACTATAGTAACTTAGCTGCCTATAATACTATAGTAAAATGCATTAGTTGAATTAGTTTAGCACCTAAAGCATTAAGTTTGAATGATGGTAGCCAGGTCTAATGACCTATCTCCTATGGAAGCAGTTGCTGGAAAAATGTGTTTCCATTTTAACTAAGCTTGTTGCCATCAAGGTTGTATTTTTTTTATTAAGTTTATCGGTACATTTTAGGTATGCAATACAGTTACATTCATCATTGCAATCTTGTACCTTTACATGATGTATCTTGATTCTTATTTTTTCCCCATTCCCCTGCTCTCCCTTCACCTCCTCCACCCTTCCCTATTTACAAAGACTTTTTTTCCATTATTTTTCTTTTCTCGTATTTTTTCTTTTCCCTTCTTTCCTTTTCCCTACCTTTCTCATTTCTTTTTCCTTTAGACATTTTCTTCCTATTTCATAATATCAATTATACATTTTGATCCTTATTTACACTTTTAATTTTTCACACCAGAGAAACTATTTGGTATTTACACGTGTCCTATTTATTTCACTTAAGAGTATCGCCTCAATGGGCATCCACTTAGCTATAAATGTCTCTAGTTTCTCATTCTTTATGGCTGAGTACTACTCCATTATATATATATAAAACACATCTTCTTTATCCAGTCTCCAGTTAGGGGCAATTGGGCTGTTTCCAAGTTTTAGCTATTACAGACTGTGCTGCTATGAACATGGGTGAGCATATATGACTGAGGTTTGATTCTTTTAAGGCCCAGCAGAGGGATAGCTGGGTCAAATGGGACTTCCAGTCCTAGTTGTTTGAGGTATCTCCATATTGATTTCCACAGTGCTTGCTCCAGTTTTCACTCCCACCAACAATGGAGACGTGTTCCTTTCTCCCCACAGCCCCACCAGCATTTGTTATTGGTTGATTTCTTGATAGCAGCCATTCTTTCTGGGGTGAGGTGGAAACTCTGCGTTGTTTTCATCTGCATCTCTCAAATGACCAGTGATGTTGAACATCTTTTCATATGTTTATTTGCTGCTTTTATTGTTTGTCTTGAGAAATGTCTACTCATTTCAGATGCCCATTTTTGAATTGGGTCTTTATATTTGGGGGGTCTGATTTTTTTTTAGTTCTTTATATATTCTAGACGGTAGTCCTTTGTCTGAGGAAAAGCTGGCAAAATTTTTTTCCCACGTTGCAGGTCGTCTCTTAGCTCTGTTGGTGGTTTCTATTGCAGTGCAGAAGCTGTTTAATAAGATGAGATCCCAGTTGTTGATTCTTTGCGCTAGTTCCCATGCCACTGAGGATTTGTTCATAAAGGTTTTTCCTATGCCAATGCCTTCAACAGTTCTACCTAACTTATCTTTCAGCAAGTTTAGTGTTTCTGTTTTAATATTTAGATCTTTAATCCACTTCGATTGTAGTCATCCAGGTTGTATTTGAAAAGGACGAAGCAGCCCCACCCCCACTCCCACTCCCAAAAGGGCGCAGTAGTCTCCTGAGCCTCTAGGCCCCGGGCTCCACCCACGAATCCCAGCCAGAGACTGGCGGGAAATTCGAGGTCAGAGAAGCCAGCAGTTTTCGGCCAATCAGAAGCCAGGCTCTACCCTTTCTCCTATCCTGGCTATGTGATTGGGTGGTTTTCCACTAGCGGAAGCGACTCCGTGCGGTCACGCCCCGCGCCCTCCACCGGAAGCCAATCACGGCGCAGCGCTCGAGCGGACCCAAGGAGGCGTGAGAGTTTCAACATGGCGGAGGATACCTCCGTGGGCGCTCCGAGCTCGCGGGGGCGTGAGGACCCGGAAGACGAGGACGCCCCGGAGCCTGCACTGATGGAAAAGGCCACAAACGAACAGGAGCACACAGAGTGCCAGGAACTGTTGGACTGCCAGGTGGAGTTCGGGAGCCCTGAGGAAGAGAAGGAGGAGGACGCGGACCTGGTGGCGAAGGCCGAGGCGGTGGCTACCGGGTGGATGCTGGATTTCCTCTGCCTCTCCCTCTGCCGGGCATTCCGTGACGGCCGCTCCGAGGACTTCCACCGCATCCGCGACAGCACCGAGGGTGAGTGCGGCAGATGCTTGCAGGATCCACGCTCGCCCGCGCGAGCTTCGCCTGCCGTCGCGGTTCCGCCCCTTATCAGCGCCTCTTTTCCTTCAGATTCTTTTCCTCTTCGGTGAAATGAAAATAAGACCTCCGGTTAGGGTGAACGTAAAGATTAAACGAGACAGTGTATAAAACTGCACCCAACCCACTGTGCAGTTCCTTTTGTCTCCTTCGGAGCTTTTATTCGGTGGCTTTTAAACTTTGTTGTTTGTTTTGAGATACTGGGATTGAACTCAGGGCCTTTTTGAGACAGGGTCCAGCTTAAATCGCTAAGTTGCCGAGGCTAAGCTGAAACTTGTGATCCTCCTGCCTCAGCCTCCCAGAATGCTACACAACGGTATTGTGATTTTTTTTTTACTCTGCAGTCACTGTAACCGCAGTCATCACTCTGTTTTATGTTGACTTGTGAGGTATTTAAACCTTCTTTGGCCTGTTTGCTGAGTGTAGTCCTCAGAATAAAAAGCTGAAATCTGCTTAGACAGTCTGTAAATAATGAACAAAGACCCAGTGGGAAGATTAACAGCATTCTTTGTTGTCATTTGTTTCTGCGGTACTAAGAATTGAACCCTAGGGCTCTGCGTTGAATTACATCCTCACTCCCCCACCCGCCGTTTTTAAAAAATTATTTTTGTTGTTGAGACAGGGTCTCACTGTGTATGTGGTTCTGGCTGGCCTTGATCTCGCAGTGATCCTCCTGCCTCAGCTACCCAAATGCTGGGATTACAGGTGTGTCCACCACACTTGGATTTGGTTTTGGTTTTTGAGACCAGGTCTTGCTAAATTGCCCAGGGCGCACTTGAATTTGTGATCCTCCTACGGGCTTTCAGAGTGCTGAGATTTAGCATAGCTTTTTGAAAGATAACAGAAAAATGCTCTGGTACTTTCCTCAGAGTTGGCATTAAACTTACTGTATAAATATGTATTTATAGTATAAATCTAACAGTAACAGAAAATTCTCAGTGAGCTGTATTGATGCATTGCATGTTCATGATAATCTTGTGAGTTAAGCAAGTAATTTTAGTTTACAGAGCAGTGAAATAGTTAACCTAAAGTGTTTCAGACTCATGCCTTATTACACTTCAAATACCTTTTCTTTGTATATCTAGCTAATACTGGAGCCATGGAAAATCAACGTTAATTAGGAAATTCATCCCTGCAGTGAAGTCAGTTCACAATAGTTAGAATTATTAAAAAGTTCTTTTTGGAAGAAGGCCAGAATGATCTGTGGAAATGGGTTAGAGTTGGAAATATCCGTATAATGCAGATATCAGTTAATGCAGACAGTTTGTTAATCAGCTTTGTATCTCAGTAACAAAAGGTAATTGATAAAGCACAGGTTTATTCGGTGGCAGTTTTGGAAGTTCCAGTTCCTCCTTGATTGCCCCCTTGTTTGGGGGCTTGTGGCAAGGCAGCACAGTATGTTAGGAGCTAGTAGGAAAGCAGACCACTCACCCCAAGACTGGGAGCCATGTAGGGCTGGAGGTGGGAGAGACTGGTGTCCCATGGTGCCCTTCCCAGGCATGCCCCCAGTGACCCCAAAACCTCCCACTAGGCCCCATATTTTAAAGCTCCACAACTTCCTTGTCGCCAGACTGGGTTCTAGGATGGTCCTAAAGTAACCTCATTATATTAATGAGGGTTCTACGACCTTCCTTACAGAAAAAGAATTAATGTCAGTAAGAGACACGAAGGGATTTATTAGGCAGATATCTAAATGAAAAGTACACAGTCACAGAAATAGAGTGTGGGCTCTAGAGAGGTGCCTTATGATCTAGATATGGGTATACTGTGTTTATGGGCGCTGGGTGATCTAGGATGTGTATTTCTGCTGTCAGGTTTCCCATCTGGTGGACTTTGTTAGATTGCAGGCTTTTTACATGTGTGTGAAAGTGAGATGTGCTGCCCACTAATACTGCTCCTTCCTTGAGGAGGGAGGAAGTAGGATCTACAGGTAAAAAGGTGATCTATTCACATGTGAAAAAGACCAGTTTGCAGATGAAAGGGAATTGCCCAGGCTTATTGCACCTTGGGTGAGGAAAAAAAAATTTAAATTGCATTTGATTAACTTTTATGTCCTGAAGCTGCAAGATTTTTTTTTTAAGTACACTTTTAAAATTCCAATTTTCCTTGTCTCCTTCCTATATTTATTTATCTTTTAATCCTACTTCACTTCCCTTAGTGCTAAGCTGGGATCCCAGGCTTTAACATGTGGGCCTTTGGGGGAACATCCTAGATCCAAACTGTAGCTGAAGGATAAATATAATTTATAATGTGTATAGACTTGGGCCGGTGTACACACATGTATATTTCCTTGCTCTGTCAGAGGAAAGGGCAGGGGAGCATCCCTAGGAGGACAAGTATACCTAGCACCCAGATCTTGGTTTCTAATACCATTCTCCTAACAGGGGAAACAAGGCTCTTTGGGAAATGGCTAATTATGGGACTGAGATAGGAAATACACAAGATGACCAGAAACTATTTAGTTCCTGAAAGTAAGTGCTAAAAAAAAAAAAAAAATCAATGAGTCCATACTGATGTAAATAGATGATTACATAAATAAATGGAAGAAGCAAATCTCCCACGCAGAAGAAGCTCCAGGGAATTTAATGTAGCTGTTCCATCCTCAAGGAGGTCGAATAACTCCAGCTTTTCAATGTAGACTGCACATGGTGACTTTCTTCCAAAGTACACTCTCCTATCCTCCATTAGTATCTGTGGGATTTGGTTTCAGGACCCCATCCCCACCCCTACAGGTAACAGAAACCAGAGGCTCAAGGCCCTGTATAAAATGGCCTAGTGTTTGCATAAAACCTCAGCATTCCCCCCATAGACTTTAAATCATCTCTAGATCATTGATAACATTTAATACAATGTTTGTGTTATGTAACTAATTATTACACTGTGTCATTTAAAGTATAGTAACAAGGAAAAAATTGTACATATTAAGTACAGGTGTAATTATTTTTTAAAACATTTTTGATCTTCACTTGGTTGAAATTGCAGGTACAGAACCCTATGGGTACAGAGGGCTGACTGTACCTATCCTTTGTGGCACTCATTAAAATTTTCGTCACTTGACATAATTTACTTGTATCTTCTCAGACTAAAAACACTTCATAAGGGTCAGGGACTGGCTGTCTTCTCCCTCAGTTATCAGCTACTAAGACTAGCAGTAGATGTTCAGCAAATATTTAATCACTTATTTAAATTTTATTTAATCTGTTCTCTTTAAATATTATGTAATTCTATTATAACTATATTTGGCCCATATAATCTGTGTATGCCATTGTAGAATTGAGGAAAAGAGTAAGAGTATTGTTTTATCTGCTTAATAGTTGCTAGTTATTTATGGTATAATATACACACACATACACATATATGTATACACATACACATATGTATATACAGTTATATACCAACCAAACCTTGGGCGAAGTACAACACAAGTACTTTATTTTGGATGTTACAGTATTTCCTCAGAGAAGCCTTTCCTGACAGTTCTTTACCCCTAAAGATACTTAAATACATTGTAAGATTTCTTTGGGGTATGCTGCCCTAGCATTCTGTATTTGTCTTTTTCAGTTTCACATTTTTATTTTAGTAGTTCAGTTATTTGTCTTTAGATAAGCTAGCTCACTGAGATCCAGAAAGACAGTTTACTCACCTTTATATGTATTCATTGCCTGGTACAACATCTAGGTGGGCAAATATTTGTGAGATAAATATTAATAAATATATTTTTAAATATAACTGTGAACTGAACAGATTCACAGAGCTGAAATTTTGACAGAAGTAATATAAAATATTTCCTATAGTGTGAAGAATTTCATGGTATGAAATAACTTCAACTAGTGATTTGACGTTTTAATATAGATCTAAATATTTGTTGTTAGCATACAATAATACTTTGAAAATAATTTTAAACATTTGTTATTCTACACGTGAGTCAGTTATAGAGTCCCCGTTCTGTTCGAGGAGATTTTTTTTTTTTGAGACAGGGTCTCACTGGATACTTCTGGCTGACCTTAAATGTACTACACAGCCCAGGCTGGAGCCTCTTAACTGGCAGCGATGCTCCTGCCCCTGCCTCCCAAGTGCTGGGATTATAGGAGTCCACCACCACCCTGGCTCGGGAGAACTTTTATAAGTTAGATTCATTTGTAAACCCAACAAAGTGAATCTTATACACCTTTGACAGAAATGTACAATTTAAAGCATAAAAAATCCAAATGCAAGGTCCATTCCTATCTATGAAAAGTTCACAACTTGAATGTTCATAAGTCAGGGACTTAATTGTATTTTGGAAAGCTATTTTTGTTATGGTTTGTTTTTGTTTGTGACACTGGGGATCAAACCCAGGACCTTTGCACTGAGCTACATCGCCAGCCATTTCTTTACTTTCTTTTTGAGAAGGAGTCTTGTGAAGTTGCTCAGGTTAGGCTCAAGCTTGTGATCCTCTTGCTTTACCCTCCCAGAGCACTGAGCTTTCAGTTGTGTATTGGTAGGCCCCACTTTTGCTCTGATTTTTTAAAATTAACTAAATAGCTAGAACATACATCTTTTAATTTATGGTAATTTTAGTGAGATGTTTGTAACCTGTTATTTAACCACATGCAGTCACTACTGGATTGTTTGATTTTGCCTTAATAAAATTTATTTTTTCTTTTCCAGCTATTATTCATGGACTCCCTAGTCTTACAGCTGATCAGTTGAGAACTGTATACATATGCCAGTTTTTGACAAGAATTGCAGCAGGAAAATCTCTTGGTAAATATGTATTTTAATATTTCAGTGGAAATAATTTATGTTCAAATATAAGACAATGAGAAGATACTGTAAACTTTTTTTTCAGAGTTTGCTTATATGTATCTGGCCAATACACACACACACACACACACACACACACACACACACACACATTTAAAACATGTAAATTAAAACCTTGGTGAGCATAATTCATTTGTGAAATGTGCTTGTAATCCAAAGCACTTGTATATCAAAGTGAATTTCCCTGTAAGAAATAATGGAGGGCCGGGGGTTTAGCTCAGTGGTTCCGCCGCCTGCCTCGCAAGCACAAGGTCCTGAATTTGATCCCCAGTACCAAAAAAAAAAAGAAAGAAAGAAATAATAGAAACTCAGTCGATTCATTCTACAACCCAAAATTATTCTTATAAAAATGATTAAAATACTGTAATATAATACAAAATAATAAAGAAAATACAAAATATAAAGAAAAATAAATTAATCTGCCTTGACCTTTGAAAATCTTTGTGGCTGGTGTGAGATGAGAAAGGAGGGTTATTGTGTAAAATGACTTTCACTGTCACTAATGGAATCACTGCTATCTATTGGCTCAAGGGAATCTTTTTCTTTTCATGCAGCTTTAACAAGGAACCTATCCAATGACACTTGCTTTTGCCTCTTTTTTGAGAACATTGCACTGTTAAACAAATTCATTGCTCACACTCTTACAGCTTTATTCGAATGGTCCTTTTCTACAAACTTTTGCACTGTTTTGCACCATTTACATGTCTCCCTAATCTGATTGGAAGTAAGGGATGCCACTGCCTTTTTCTGCTTCTCCTCTGCAGTCTAGATGTCCATAACCTCTTTCTATTTAGAGATGATCACTTACAATCCTGAAGCAAGTGAGTGAAGTGGGGGTGGGGTGGACCATTGGCTCAGTTATGATCATGGGACATTTGTCTTCACATACTACTCATATTGCAAGACATTGCTCTTTTATCAAGTTAAAATTTATTATAAATGTTTGCTAGTCATACGGAACAAGTTACTCTCAATCCAAGGTTTTATTAAAAATGAAATATAGTTTCTCTCTTCTTAAGCAGTGATTCTCAAATTTTGTTCTGCTTTAGAATTACTCAAAGAACTTAAACAACAGTGATGAATCCCGCTCACCCCATGAGTTTCCTAATCTGTAGGATAAGTATGTGCCTCTGGAATTTACATTTCTAATAAGTTCTTAGGTGTTTCTGATGCAACAGTGGAGAACTATTTCATACACTATTTTATTATATAACTTCGCGCTCATGCCAATTTTACACTACTTTTACTGCCACTATGATATTTGAAACTTTTTGCAGTACTAGGGATTGAACTCAAGGCCTTCACACTGAACTACATCTCTTTTTTATTTTTTATTTTAAGACAGGGTCACACTTAGTTGCCCAGACTAGCTGTAACTTGTGATACTCTTGCCTCAGCATCCAAGAGCGCTGGTATTATAGGCTTGTGCCACCATGTCCAACTGATACTTGAAATTTTTTATTTAAACTTGACATAGACACTTATTTATAAAAAGAAATATGGTTTATAGCTACAATCCCTCTCCCTTATTTTTCTCCCTTATTTCTCCCTCATGTCTCCCTTATTTATTAGATTATAATGGATAATTTCGGTTCAGTTTTATTTACAACATGGTCATTTAAAGTACACTTTGGTGGAAATAATTGGTTTTTACAATTTAAAAATACTTTCCCAGCAGTCCTAGTTAGTGGACAGTATTTACATGAAACTCCAACTTATAAACATGTATTACACAAACCCTAAGTATTACTACCACTTTCAAAGTACTCACTAAATCAACTCTGGCTCATGTAGTCTGCTTTATTTAGGACCTGAAGTTAGGTCTGGAGAATTGGTATAAGGGCATTTAAGAGCTAGAGTAGAGTAGATGTGAAAGAGATGAGACATCAGAGCCTATTGCTGAAGAGGAAAACAGGCTGGTATAGACACAATTGGAAAATTCCAGACCTTGCAGACCATAAGATAATGTTGTTAATAGGGTTCTTCTGTAAATAAAGTATAACAAAATATTATAAAGTGCCCAGCAGTGCTTTGCAAATAGCCCTTGTTCAGTATATCTTAGTTTCTTCCCTGATAACTTTCCCTCCCAAAAAAGGGGACGTTCAACGTCCAGATTTTGTGAGATCTCAAAGTTTTTTTTCTTGTGCTGGGAATCGAACCCAGAGCCTTGCACATGTTAGGCATTCTACCACTTAACTATATTCCCACCCCAAGCCCATGGTTTAATCTTGAAATTCACTAGGATTTCCTTTTGAGTATATATCGTAGATATAATGGGCCGGGGTCAACTGTCATGAATCAGTATGTTTCATTATAATGAACTCACATGAAGAGGCATTTAAAGTTTAATTATATTGGATTTTTGGTGTATGTAACCTTTTATACTCTACTTTTTAGTGGTTGCACAATATTAGTACTGCTCAGGAAATGTGAACCACATGTGTAATTTAAATAGGTACATTAAGAAAAGTAAAAAGAGATAATTTTAATCATTTTATCCGGTATTTTAAAAAGAAGTAATCTATAAAAATGTTAATGAGATAATTTTACTTTTTGTAGTAAGTTTTTATGATTAACTTGGTATGTTACTTTTCTCTCATTGCTGAGACAAAATATCCCACATCCAAAGTTAAAGGGGAGAAGGTTTATTTCGCTTACAGTTCGTGGAGGTTTCAGTCCATAATCGTCTGGCTCCAGGGCAGGGTAGCAGAGGGGCAACGTATATGGCAGCAGAAGCAGCAAAAAGCAACAAGAAACCTTAACAGCGTCTTTGTGCCCTTTATCCCATCCAGCAACCAGGATTGGGGCAATGCCAAACCAATCACTCACATCCAGTGGTTTAGTAATTACACACCCTTGATCCCAGCATCACACATTCCAGATTCAGCTACCTTCGAAAAAGACTGCATGAGGCTTTGGATTAACAACTAGACACAATCCACAGCACTTGGTATGTATTTTACTTAAAGCACATCTCAATTTGGACTAGCCAGATTTTCACTGCTCAGTAATTACATATGGCTAGTGTTTGCCATATTGGTTTTTATTTCTTATCGCACATAGCTTTAAAATACTGCAAATGTCTCAAAGGGGAAGATGTTTGTTTATGGCAGACATTCTCTCCTCATGAGTCTTTCTTATGATCTATGAGGCTAAGAGATTTCCCAGCCTCCTACACTGCCTTAGTACTCAACAGATGTCTTATGAGGAAAAGCCAATCATGTGTTGACAGTTTTTATCTAGTTTCTAGTCCACCAAGCCAGGCCCAAAGAAATTACGAGGAGCTTCTGTTTCTCTGCCCCCTCTCCATAAAATCTTGCTGCCTGGGTATACTGGATTCTCGTCCTTGTCCAAAATTAGCAAATAAGCCCAGGGAAGAAAACAGATACAAATCATCAGCTCACTTCAGAAAGGATTCTCTGTCTCTTTGGAATTTTAGTTCATCTCATTTTCATTGTTTCCCATGTCTTTAGTAATATAATTGTGCAATTTATTCAACCTTTTTTTTTTTTTAGTTGTAGTGGGCATATTCAGTCTGTTACACTATCCTAAGAACTACTGGAAGTGTATGTCTAAATGATTAAATTTTGAAGTTCTATCATATATTTTTCCATATCTTATATTTATAAAGTGAAAACCAAATTATTGAGCGGGATTAGGTAATATCAGGTAAGAAAAATGTATGTATTAGGAAAGATGAGTATTGAGATAAATTTTTAGCTGGATGTGGTATACATAACTGTAATCCCATCACTAGGAGGTTGAAGAAGGATGAGCACAAGTTTGGGTCCCACCTGAGCAACTTATCATAAACCCTATCTTGAAATAAATAAGAGAGCTGGGAATTAGCTTGCTGCAAAAGCCATGGATTTAATCCTTAGTACTGGAAAAAAAAGTAGGGGTGGGGTTAAGAAATTTCCTAGTTTCTAGCTGGAATCAGGAAAGTGTTCAAGGAAGTGGAGTTTATGTTTTGCCTAGAAGGTTTGCTACAATTTGTCAGAGAATATAAAAATGATACTCTAGACAAAACAAAAACCTTAACATTATTTGGAAAACCACAGTTTATTTATATTGTAGATTTCTTGATTTCTCCATGTTTATCTTAAACTTGCTCTTCACCCAGATTTATGTCAGTGTCAGCACCATTTATCCATTTGTTAAAACCTGAGTCTTCTATTTTTTTCTCACACTCCACATCTAATCCATTAACAAGTCATGTTCTATATTCAGAATTAATTCCAAACTAGACGACTACACACCTCATCTGTGATGGGATGACACATATCCAACTTGCCTACTCTTTACTTTCTGTTCTTTGAATACCACAACCCTACTAAGGATCTTTGTTCTTACTATCCCCTTTGGAATATTTTTTGATCAGATCTTGTGTGACTGTGCTGTGTCGGTCTTAGCTCCCCTATTAATTGTTCAGAAAGGCCATTTCAAACTACCTAAAAGAACTTTCCATGACTGCACTTCTTGATTACCAGTGCCCTTGTTCTTCTTTCTAGCCATTTATTAATGTATTGTTCATCTCTCTTTAGCATATAAGCATTATAAGAATAGCTACTTCATCTTATTCCTTGAGATGCCTGTGGTTTTTTTTAGGCAAGAGCTTATACGTAGTGGTCAGTAAGTATTTATGGCCTAAATCGTGAATATAGGACATAGAAGACATACATAGTGAAGGTTCTTGAGTGCTAGATTGAGTTGTTAAGTGTGTAATTTACTAACTAGTTACAAGCTATTTGAGTCTTTGTTGAGGATAACCTGACCAAAATTCTGTCTTAGGAAAGTGCAACAGTAGTACAACTGTTAACATTCAGTGTTCACCAAGGTCCTATAAAATTATTTTCATCAATTTTTAAATGGAGAAACTGAGACTGTATCTTGAGGCTCAGTATAATGCAGTTAGGTTTATAAACAGTTGGAGAATTCTATTACTGTGATACCTTATGTAAAATGTAGTTTATTTTACCCCTTAAAAATCATTATTAAGAGCCATGCATACTGACACATGTCTGTAATTCCAGCACTCAGCAGTCTTAGGCAAGAGGATTTAGAGTTCAAAGCCAGTGTGGGCCTTGAACAAGCTCAAGGCCATCCTGGACTACATAGAGACTCTGTCTCAAAATCTCAGGAAAAAAAAAAAATCAATATTTTCAGGCTGAAGATCTAGCTCAGTGGAAGAGTCCTTGCCTAGCATGTGTAAGGCCCTGAATTCAACCCAGCATGGCAAAAAAACCCTCCAAAAACAGCAATTCAATATTTTAATAAAGAATAGTTTTGTGTTTTGTAATCATCAGGGTCCCGCCTCCCCTGCCTTCCAGTTTTAAAATTAATCTTAATGAGTAATTAGAAAATCACTTCCCTAACCTGGCATATTCAGAATAGTGCCTGACACTGACAAGGATTGATTCAAAAATAGGGGTTGTGTTTAAATTTTTTTAAATGTACTACTGTATTACAGTAAAAGACACACTGCCATTAATCCCTCTCAAAGTGTACCCCCTCATTTCAAACACACCCTATTGTTCTTGCCTTTTTCTGAAGCAGTTCTGGAGGTCCTCTGTCTTTATGAGGTGTCATTAAAAATACAGTAAATCCCACTGCCAGGTGCCATCCAATGGAAAGTCAGGCTTATGTTCTCATCTACCTTATTTTACTGGGTCTGACACCATTCAACATCTGGCTCTTCCACAGAGTCAAAATGACTACCAAAGGTAACAATTCAGGATGTCAAGGCAGCCAGGATAGTCAGGAAAAAAGCTTTTCCAGAACTGCTTCAGACAGTAGCAGGAGTGATAAGTGTGTTTAACAAAGCAAGGGGGAATATTTTAGAGATCTTCAAAGGATTAAAAGCAGTATGTCTTTTATTATAATTATTTTTATATTTTAAACATTCACCATATTTTTGATCACTGCATAGTGTGTAGTTTAGTAAATACTTAAAGGAATGCACTTTTGAAAAACTGACAATATAAGGTTCTACTTAGCTTTCTAAGTTACTTATTTTTCTTTTGTTTTTAAAAGATGCACAGTTTGAAAGTGATGAGCGAATTACACCCTTGGAATCAGCCCTGATGATTTGGGCTTCAGTTGAAAAACAACATGACAAACTTCATGAAGAAATACAGAATTTAATTAAAATTCAGGTATGAGTATTACTTTGTGCTTATAGTTATTATTTTGCTAAAGCATGAAAACATATAACAAAATAAATTAAAAGAAACTTAATGGAAGTTGGGCAGTAAATCCAGAATAAAAATTAGTAGTCTTTTTCTTTAGAAATGTAACCTTTGCTTTGTAGTCTTGACATAAGTTCCAGGACCTACAACTCAGTACTGTATTCCATACTTGGGTGTGTATTAACCCCATATTGCAGGAAATACAGATTACTGGATCTATTTAAATATTACTAGGCAACCTTAAAAACCAAAGATTTGTGCTCTCCCAATTTCAGTTTAAGGATTACACATGAAAATTTAAGAAGATAATGTTTTTGTTTGTGAGTTATTTGGTGCTAGGGTTTGAATCCAGGGTCTCTTAAGTGTACACTTTGTAGTAGTTGGCTTTCCCATGCTAGACACAATACTCCATGCCCACAATTTAAAGAAGAGAGGTTTAATTTGGCTCACATTTTAAGGAGATTCAGTCCATGGTCAGCTGTCTCCAAGACAGAAATATGGTGGAAAGGTGTGGTGGAGAAAAGCTCCTTAATTCATGGTGGCATGGAAGCAAAGCCAGGAACAGGACTAGAGAGGGAAAGGCAGGAGACCAGACATAGTCCCCAAGTCCACACCTTCATGACTCACCCAGACATACCCAGAAGTGTGTTCTATCAATCCCAGTTTACACTCTGCCCTAAACCACATGCTGTATCTTAGCCCAATATTTCTAATTAATAATAGATCATTGGTCTTTGTGAACAGAAGATGTAAAATATTAACCATGTTGAGAGAATTTTAGTAGAGTAAGAAGACAAAAAGTCATTCAAAGATATAATAGAAAAGATTATGTTTCCCTAGCAGTCAAAACAAATACTATGGACTTTCTCTATTAAACTTTTCCTCAATTTTTTGGAATTAAAAAAATAATTTATGAGTTAGGACAGAAAAGCCAGGTGATTTCCATCCTTCCCAACAATTAATATAGTGACTGTCAAGTAGAATTGAGACCTGAAGAAAAGAGAATGGGCAGAAAAATTACCACGTCTTACAAGAATTCAACTCAGGACAAAGAGGTTTTTCATTTTACCCAATCTTTTGGGGCCCTAGAGGAAGCTGACTTTCATCACTACACTGCTGCTGTAAAGTTGAGTGGGTAAAAATAAAGTATATAACAAACATTTAGTACCTACATTGCTTACTATTTTTCAGGCACTATTCTAAGCACTTTCATACGTAGCTCTTTAATCCTCCTAACAATTCTGTAAAGTAGTTGTACTATTATTTCCACTATTTTAGATATAAGGAAACTGAGGCACCAAGAGGTTAAGTAGCCTGCCAACTTTATGTAACTATTCAGGTGGTAATAGTCATTCCATATATTAACACATTGTGATATCAGAGAGGCCAATGTGTAAAATGGTCATTCAGAAGTATCTGACTTGCTAGGTTTCTAGTAGAGATTTTCTCGAGATCCTGACTAGCAAATTTTACCATCACAAACAGCATCTGTGTTCTCTCTGAGTTGTCTTTCACTGAAAATTAATACAGTAAGTCCCCAACTTATGAACGAGTTCCATTCCTGGAGATTCATTCATAAGTCTGACAAAGTGAATCTTATACCTTTGACACACATATACAATGTAAAGCATTAAGAAACCAAATGTGAAGTCCGTTTGCATCTGTGAAAGTTTTCAACTCAAATGTTTGCAAGTCAGAGATTTAGCATACTTACATGGGTCCTAAATGTGCATCAGTTAGCTTCTGATTCATTAATGTCAGCTTTTAGTTTGCTCTAAATTAGAGGTAGAATGCTGAACATTTATTAGTAAATATGCTGAGGACCAATGAAATTTTTTCGTATCTCTTTTTCATGTCAAGCCACAGATACTTCATCTTTGAAAAACTGTTATTTATCAAATAAAAATTATTAAGCTCAAAAAAAATTTTTTGGCAAATGGTGGGTACTGAACCCAGGGCCTTCACACTGAGCTACATCCCCAGCACCTTTTCTCTTTTTTAGTTTGGGACAGGGTCTAATTAATCATTAAGTTGCCCAGGCTGGGCTCCAACTTGGGGTTCTCCTGCCTCAGCTTTCCAGAGTGCTGGATTATAGGCATGCGCTACCGTGTCTGTCTTACAAAAATGTTTTAAATGAAGTATTTCAGACTTGAGTTATTTCCATAATAGCAATTATTGCATATTTAAAAAAATAGTCTAAGGTGTGTTTTTGTCATTTTGTTTTTAAGGCTATAGCTGTTTGTATGGAACATGGCAGTTTTAAGGAAGCAGAGGAAGTTTTTGAAAGAATATTTGGTGACCCATATTCTCACACGGTAATTGCTTAAATTAAAACCATAGAACTTTAGAACTGTTTATATGGAATGAGGAAAACTGAAAGAAAATTGAAGGAGAAAAGTATTATTTTATTTAATTTAATATTGCTTTATCTAACCTAATATATAAAAATCACTCAGGTGTTTTACATTTCTTTTTTTGTTTCAAATCTTCAAAATCTGGTGTGATTTTATATGTTTAGTATATCTAAATTCACATTAACTAGTACAAGGTTTTGGCAGCCATGTGTGGCTAATGGCTACTATAATAGGCAGTACAGGTATAAAAGAAGGCACTGTAACTTGCTTGTTTTTCTGGAGTTTCTTATGTGATTTTGTGTGCGTGTGTGTGTGTGTGTGTGTGTGCATGTGCATGCACAAAATGTTAAGGTCAGTAAGCCTTAATTTTTAAAATACTGGTGTTATTGGAGAGAGTTATGCATATTCAAAGAAAAAAAGATGGTTTTTAATTTATATTTTTAGAAAAATTTTTATTGAATATGGCATATCTTTGAAGAATATATGTGTCATAGTGTAAGTAGATGTGTTTTAACAAAAGGAACACCTTTGTGTGAGGAACCTCTGGATCAGAAACAACCTCACCAGTACCCTGCAGTCACTTGAGAAATAATACCTTCTCAAGGGAACCTCTACCCTGATGCCACTGAAGATTAGTTTTACTTGTTTGTGAGCTTTTTAGAATGGAATCATATAGCAGGTTTATATTTATTTCCAGTTTGAGGCTGTATTTGTTTTGTTTTGTATTACTGGGTATTGGAAAATATTCAGTTAAATCATTGAGTATTAGTACAATGAACAGTTATTTATTGTCCATCTATATTTTTTTTCGAAGTACTGGGGAGTGAACCTAGGGCTTTCACACTACTACATCTCCTGCCCTTTTTTTTCATTTTTTTACTTTGACGGAGTTCTGCTAAGTCACTGAATTGCCAAGGCTGGACTTGAACTTGGGATCTTCCTGCCTCAGCCTCCCAGGGTGCTCTGAGTACAGGCATGCACCACCACACCCAGCTTAGCTATATCAAATTTACATATGTCTTGTAGGACAAATGTATATATTTCTATTCAGTATAATTAAGACTAGAATTTAGAATTCATGAGTCACATATTCACCTGTTCATTTATTTATTTGTCCTAGGCTAGCCTTGAACTTGAAATCCTCCTGATTCAGCTTCCAGAGTAGCTAGGATTACGCGCATGCTCTGCTACACCTGGCCTCATTTACTCAGTCTTTAAGAAGCACAAATATGGCAGTTATTCCCCATTCACTTTGTAAAGAATGTGGGTATAAGAATATGCGTCAAGGTAGTATGGTACGCAGGAAATGACTTCAAGTATAGTGTGACCTTCATCTCTTAAATCATCTACACATACTCAGTTTTAGTTGATAACTGCCAGTTTTCCCAGGTGGTCATGGCAATTCCTCCAGTAGTATAGGAGTGTTTCAGTTACTCCATAGACCTTATCTGTGGTTTTTATCTCAGTCATTCTGGCAAATATATACTACTGTCACATTGGCTTTTAATTTCTATTTCTCTGATGGCTAATAAGGTAGAGCACTTGTTGATGTGCTAGTATGATAAAAGTTGAGGGTAAGTTGCAATTTGGGTAAGGTTTGTCTATCACTAATGTGACCCTGCTGCTAGGATCTCATCCTGTAGTGATTTCAGGTGATATGTTTTTTGGGTTCCTTGCCTCTATATCTTCTCTTTAATGTTATGGACTACTGAAAACTCCAGTCTTGTATTTTATAAAGGAAGAAAAAAAAACCCAGCATGGTAGTGAACACCTGTAATCCCAGCTACTACAGAGGCTTAGACAAGAGGATTGTAAGTTTGAGGCCAGCCTGGAAAACAGGAGACCCTGTCTCAAAAAGAGTTGTGGATGTAGAATGCTTGCCATTGTGCACAAGGCTTTGGGTTGAGTCCTCAGGAATGTAAAAATAAATAAGGAAATAAATGAATATATAAGGAGGGAAACTTATGTCCAGTAAACATTGAGAGATTAAGAGAAAGTACTTGACTTCACTAATATCCATCAGGGCAAAACCAAGTACTGTTAAATATTGAAATACAATTTCCCATCCCTAGGACTGGCAACAGTTAGTGTCAGAACACCAACGGTTCAAAAAATGGAGAAATGTTTATACTGTGTGCAGTAAGTTCATTCCTAGAGTGTAAATTTATACCTAAACTTCAAAGACCATTTTAGCAAAATCTGTAAGCATGCATTCTAGCCAATTCTGCTTCTAAAGTTCCTGAAATACCTGTCTTCACTTTTACCACACATTTTTAAAGCCATAAAGCCTTAAACACAAAAACAAAAATCCAGGCCTCATTGAGACAGTTGGTCTGGTCAAGCCCAGGCTGCACAACTTTCCTTATAAGTTCTATAGTATTTGCCAGGCACGGTGGCACATACCTATAATCCAGCACTCTGGGAAGCTAAACAGGAGGATCACAAGTTTGAGTCCAGCCTGGGCAACTTACTGACTTAATGAGACCCTGTCTCAAAAGAAAAAAGGCTGGGGATGTAGCTCAGTGTGATGGTCCTCGGTTCAATCCCTACATCACCGGGAAAAATACATATATATTTTTTATTGTATATCCAATATTGAATGAACCAAGAAAAACTTGTACTGCGCATGAGAAGAGACAGAAAAATCTTTAAAGTTAGAACCATGCAAAACAGTGCTACATATTCATGGATACATGCATATGGAGTACAAATATAAAGGAATTTATGAGGATAATAAATTCTAAATTCAGAGTAATTGTTACAGGTGAGGGAGGGAATGGGATACAATCAGATTATGGTAGTAAACAATATTGATAATGTGTTATATTTAAACTGAGTAATGGACAGATTCTTTTTTTGTTTTTCGGGGGTTTTTGTTGTTTTGGTTTGGTTCTTTGGTCCTGGGGAATCAAACTCGGGACCTTGTGCTTGCGAAGCAGGCAGCAGAACCACTGAGCTAAATCCCCGGCCCTGATTTTTGGTTGTTTTTATTTCTTTGTGCTATTGCTGGGATTACTTGAACCCTTGTGCATGCTAGATAAGTGCTATACCACTGAGCTATGTTGTACCCAGCTCCATAATACTCTTTTTATCCTCTTGTATGTGTCCTGAAATATCAAACATTCAAAAACTAGAGGTACCAGGGGTGGGGGCATAAAAAGAAAAAAATGTATTGGCAGGTCATTTAATAACAGGATTTTTAAAGTCTTAATAGTATCTGAGCTTATTAATAAAGTGATTGTTTTTAGTTAAATAATATGACAAATTTTTTTGTATTTGAATTGTTTGTGTAATTTTTACTAATATGTTTCTCCTATTTTCTCTAGACCTTGGAAAGGAAATTACTTATGATAATCTCTCAGAAAGATCCGTATCACTCCTTTTTTCAACACTTCAGCTACAACCACATGATGCAGAAAGTTAGAAGTTATGTGAATTGTGTGCTAGGAGAAAAATCATCAACTTTTCTAATGAAGGTATATTATTTCAAGGAGTCGAACATGGACATTAATAAAGGAGAACATTTGAAATAGAAATATTCATAACTAATCAGGATTTTATATGGTGGTTTTGTAGAAGAATGTAAAATACTACAATTAGTGAACCTCAAGGGTCTATAAGTGAGATATACACACACACACACACACACAATTTTTTTTTTTTTTTGGCAGTGCTAGAGATAAACCCTTGAGCTTCTCACATGGTAGGCAGGTGTTCTAGTCCTGAGAAGAGAACTTGGAATGAATTAAGAAATAATTGAAAATTGATTTTTAATTATAAGTGAATTTTGAATAAAATTTTAAACATTTTTAGGAAAAAATAAAGTTTAAGTTCGAGAAGGATTTTTTTTTTTTTCCTTAATTTTTATTTTTTCCAGTGCTAGGGATTGAGCCCTGGGCCTTATACATGATAGCCAAGTACTCCATCACTGAGCTATGTCCCCAGCTCCCAACCCTCTTTATTGGCAGTACCTGGGATTGATTTTTAGGGGCTTCACACTAAGCTATTTCCCCCAACCTTTTTTTAATTTTTTATTTTGTTCAAGTTCTTAAGTCACTTAAGTTTCCCAGGGTAGGGTGGAACTTGTACTCCTCATGCCTCAACCTCTCAGAGGGCTGCATTATAAACATGTGTCACCATGCCTGAGTTAACATTTTTTTAAATAACATTTTTTTCTGTCAGCCTCAAAAAGCTAATGTGTTATTACGTGGAACATCATACTTAGAGGTGGTTTATTTTGGAATATCTGGAGTTTTAATTTTTTAAGTACCTTTTTATCTTAAAATTGCCCATAGAGCACTGTGTCTATCAAGTGTTTTTACGAGGAAAGATCTCTATAGTTCTTATAAACCAAGCAGGTGTGAAAAGTAGTTGCCAGCATTGTTAAAATTACTGGTAAAAAAATAACAGCATGGTACCCTTTATTGGCTGGTGAACAGATACTTCAGCTATGACTATACAATTAACAAAAGACTTAATTTAATGACCTTCATTTAAGCTGGCTTAACACATTCTTTTCTTTCCCTCCGATCTGCACACACCCCTTTTTAAAGGCAGCAGCAAAAGTAGTGGAAAGTGAGAAAACAAGAATAATAACTTCTCAAGATAAACCTAATGGTGATGATGATGAAACAGAAACTGATGCTAATTTGGATAAAGGAAAAAGGTTTGTGAACGCATTGTTTTTTTGTCTTATGAATGTTCTCACTGTAAAAGCAATGCTAGTGAGCCATTATTAGTAAAAATATTTAATACTATGTTTATCTTATGAATAATACTTAGATATTTGAAGTACTATAGAGTTATTTCATGACTTGTACAAATTATATATGTTGTGCAAAAACTAGGGAATAAGAAGATGGAACCTTTAAATAGGGTAAGTCATTTCATTTACTATTCTCAGCAAAGGTGGGCTTAGGAAACACGATTTAGATTGGAAACTTGAATAATTCCTGCCCTTTAGTTGTGCCCCAATCCCACATATCTTTGTTATGTGATTCATTATGTACTAAGAATTATCATTCATATATATTCTCTAAAGGTAGGCTAACACCTCTATTAGCTACAGAGATTTGCTTCCCTGCTGGAGGAAAACAGATTGTGTTACATACTGAGTGACAGTTGTTCAGCCTCTAAAGTTATTTTTCTTTAGGAATTTCAAGGATAGTTTCGTTTTTTATCTTTTTGTAGTGCTGGGGATTGAACTCATGATCTTGCACATGCTAGACAAGCACTCTACCACCACTGAGCTACATCCCCAGCCTAAGGGTGATTTTTACCTTTTGCCAAATAAACTAGCACTCTAACATTTTAAAGATCCTCTTTTCTATTAAACCCATGGCCTATTCTCTCTATTCTTCCACCCATCCCAAGGCCAGATAATAAAATCCCTGTGGTCTGTGGATGGGTATATTTGGAAGCAAGCATATCACTGTTTCTTCTTGGGACCCTAACTTGAATGCTGCAGAAAGCCTATCTTAACCATTTATTTAGAGGTGGAGATTAGGATCTAAAATCGGTGTACACTACATTGAGTATTTCTCGTAATTGTACATGCCTGTCAGAGAATTGCCTGCTAGTCACTGGTTCCTCTCCCCTAAACACTATGCTGGCTCCTGTTCTTCTTAGAAGTTTTATTTCTCATTGATTTTTTTTCCTAATATGTTTTTCCTAATATCTATTTTGAAAAACAAATTTCATTTTATTAGCTCCGTTACTTCATTTTGTTTAGAAAATCAAAGTTTAATGATACGGAGACCCAGTACATTTTTTTTTATTTTAATTTATTGGTACATTTTAGGTATACAGTATAATGACATTCATCATTGGATATTTGCACCTTTACATAATCTTTCTTGGTTCTTATATTTCCCCCTTGCCCTGCCCTCCTTTCAACCCCTCCATCCCTCCCTCCTTACAAAGACTTTGTTTCCATTTTTTCACTTATATTAATTCCATTCCCTTCTGTCCTTTCCCCTACCCCTCCCACTTCCCCTTTGTCCCTTTTCTTCCTATTTCACATTATCTATTATACCTTTTACACCTTATTTACACTTTCAGTTTCTCACACTAGAGAGAGACTATTCGGTGTTTACAAATGGGTGTCTTATTTATTTCACTTAAGAGTACTGCCTCAGTGTGCATCCATTTAGCTGTACATGTCTCTAATTTCTCATTTTTTCATATTTTTATTTGCTACTTCTACTTCTTTGTCTGAGAAATGTCTGTTCATTTCAGATGCCCATTTTTGGATTGCATCTTTAAATATAGGAGGTCCGTTTTTTAAAGTTCTTTATAGATTCTAGATAGTAGACCTTTGTCTGAGGAATAGCAGGTGAAAATTTTTTCACACACTGTGGATTGTCTCTTCACACTGATGGTGGTTTCTTGCTGAGCAAAAGCTTTTTAATAAGAAGAAATCCCACTTGTTCATTGTTTGTGCTAGTTCACAGGCAACTGAGATTTTGTTCATAAAATATTTTCCTACACCAATGTCTTCAGAGTTCTACCTAACCTCTGTTCCAGCCGATTAAGCATTTCTATATTAGTATTTAGATCTTTAATCCATTTCAATTTTAGTTTAGTGCATGGTGAGAGATAGAGGTATAGTTTTAATTGTTTGCAAGTTGAAACCCAATTTTTCCAGCCTCATTTATTAAAGAGGCTGTCTTTCCTCCAGTGAGGGTGGTTGACTCCTTTGTCAAAGATGAGGTGGGTGAGTGTGTCTGGAGTTGTTTCTGCATTTTCTAATCTATTCCACTGGTCCTCCAGTCTGTTTCTTTGCCAGTACCATGCTATTTTTAACACAGTACCTTTGTAGTATAGTTTGAAGCTGGGGGTTGTGATACCCCCTGCCATGTCTCTGTTACCTAGAATTGCTTTTGCTATTCTGGGTCTCTTCTTGTTCCAAATGAATTTTTGGCTTGTTTTCTCAAGGTCCATGAAGTATGCTGCTGGAATTTCAATTGGGATTGCACTGAATCCATATAATAGTTGGGGAAGTATGGCCATTTCCAGTATGTTGATCCTTCCTACCCAGGAGCAGGGGATGTCTTTCCATTTTCTGATAGCATCTTCAATCTCTCTTTTCAGAGTGCTATAGTTTTCAGAGAAGAGGACTTTGAAATACCTAGGAATCAACCTAAGAAAATAAATCAGTTTTTTGGACACTACTGTGAAAGGAATAGTTTGCCCTACTTCTCTCTCAGGGAGTCTGTTGTTCGTGTAGAGGAAAGCTATTGATTTTTGTGTATTGACCTTGTATCCAGCTACTTTACTGAATTTGGTTATTAAATCCAGAAGCCTTTTGGTGGAGTTCTTGGGGCCTTCTATATAGAGTATCATGTCATCTGCAGATAATGATAATTTGACTTCTTCATTTCCTAACTTTATGCCTTTTATTTCTTTCTCGTGTCTGATTGCTGTGGCTAATGCTTCCAAAATTATATTTAACAGGATTGGCGATAGTGGACATCCTTGTCATTTTCCTGATTTTGGTGTGAAGGATTTCAGTTTTTGACCATTTAGTATGATATTGGCTGTTGGTTTTTCATAGATGGCTTTTACCAGATTGAGGTAGAGACTGTCTACTCCAATTTCTTGTAGGGTTTTTATCATAAATGCGTGTTGGATTTTGTCAAATGCTTTTTCTGCATCTATTGAGATGATCATATGGGTTTTGTCCTTGGCTCTACTGATATAGTGTGTTACATTGATTGATTTGTGTATGTTGAAGCATCCCTGCATCCCTGGGATGAATCCCACTTGATCAGGGTGTATGATCTTGATCTTCTGAATTCTGTTGATCAGTATCTTATTAAACATTTTTACATCTATGTTCATTACTGTGATTGGCCTATAGTTCTCTTTTTCAGTCAGGTCTTTCTCTGCTTTGAGGATCAAGGTTATGTTTTCTTCCAGGAATGAATTTGGCAGAATTGCTTCCCTTTCAATTTCCTTGAAGGGTTTAAACAGTAGTGGCAGTAGTTCCTCTCTAAATGTCTTGTAGAATTCAGCAGTGAAGCCATCAGGACCTGGACTTTTCTTAGTTGATAAGTTTTTAATTACATTTTCAATTTCATTGATTGATATTGGATTGTTTAGAATTTTTAGGTCTTTGTTCAAATTTGGTAATTCATACGTATGTAGGAATCTGTCCATTTCTTCTGTGTTTTCCATCTTATTGGCATATAGGTTCTTCAAGCAGGTATTCATGATCCTGTGGATTTCTGCTGGGTCTGTTGTCATTTCACCCTTTTCATTCCTAATTGCATGGATTTGGGCCTTTTCTTTCCTTTTTCTGATAAGGTTCGCTAAGGGTTTGTCAATTTTGTTTATTCTTTCGAAGAGCCAACTCTTGGCTTCATGGATTGTTTTTGTATCATTCCCTTAGCCTCCATTGCATTGATTTCTGCTCTGATCTTTATAAATTGCTCCTTTCTATGGGCTTTGGGTTAGTCCTGCTCTTCTTTTTCTAGAAGCTTGAGGTTCAGCATCAGGTTGTTTGATTGGGCTCACTCTGTTTTCCTAATATGAGTATTCACTGCTATGAATTTCCCTCGTAAGACTGCTTTCATTGTGTCCCATAGATTCCGATATGTTGTATTGTTATTGTCATTTAATTCAAGAAACTGTCTGATTTCTTCTTTAATTTCCTCTCTGACCCATTGGTTTTTCAGAAGCATGTTTTTCATTTTCCATGTCTTTATGAAATTTTTGCGGTTTCTTTTGCTGTTGATCTCCAGTTTCATCACACTATGGTTTAATAATATACAGGGAATAACTTCAGCTCCTTTACCCTTACCTAAATATGTTGTATGAGCAAGTATGTGGTCTGTTTTGGAGAATGACCCATGTGCAGCTGAGAGGAATGTGTATTCTGATTTTGTGGAGTGGAAGACTGTAAACATCTGTTAAGTTCATTTGTTCAACAGTTTGATTGAGTTCTAGTACTTTGTTGCTTATTTTTCTCTCGTTGATCTGTTTGTTGACAGTGGGGTATTGAGGTCCCCCACTACTATTGTATTAGTGCTTATATGATTTTTCATGTCCGTTAGTAATTGTTTTATATAGTTGGGTGCACTAGTGTTTGGTGCATAGATATTTATGATTGTCTTCTCTTCCTCTTGGATTGTTCCCTTTACAAGGATGTAGTATCCGTCTTTGTCTCCCTTAATCAGTGTTGGTTTGAAATCCACTTGATCTGCAAAGAGGATAGCTACTCCTGCTTTTTTTCAGGTTCCTGCTGCAGGGAGTGTTGTTTTCCACCTTTTAACTTTCAGTGTATGAGTTCTTTTTGAATTAAGTATGTTTCTTATATGCAGCATATTGTTGGATCTTGCTTGTTAACCCATTCTGCCAGTCTGTTTCTTTTGATTGGTGAGTTGATACCATTAATATTGATGGTTATAACTGATATGTATTGAGTTATCACTGTCATGACTTTCTTTTTGTTAGCTTCTCCCCCTTTACATTTAATTTCTTGTCATGCCCAATGGATTCATTCTACTGGGCTTCCTGGGGTTGTGATCCTCATTGTCTGTTCCTAGGATATTGTCTAATATTTTTTGGAGATCTGGTTTGGTATTTATGAAGTTCCTAAGGTGCTGTTTGTTATGAAATTATCTTATTTCTCCATCAATTTTGAAAGATAGTTTTACAGGTTATATCAGTTGGGGTTGGAACTTGTTTTCCTTTAGGGCTTGGAATACATCACTCCAAGTTCTTCTTGCCTTGAGGGTTTGCGTTGAGAAATCTGCTGTGATTCTGATGGGCTTTCCTTTGTATGTGATTTGTCTCTTTTCTCTAACTGCTTGTAGAACTTTGTTCTTCTGTTGGGTTTCTGGAATCTTAACAATTATATGCCTAAGTGTAGATTTTTTTGGATCAAGGCTAGTTGGAGTCCTATATGCCTCACTTATCTGTATGTCAAGTTCTTTTCCCCTGCTTGGGAAGTTTTCTCCCATTACTTCTGTGAATAGATTTTTTATGTCATCTGCGCTCTCTCCTGCTTCTTCGTTCACTCCAGTCTTGTTATTCTTCTTTGCATCATCTAGCAGCTGCTGGATTGATTTCTTGTGGTCCCTTACAAATTTAAAGCAATTTTTCTTTTCCTGGTCACTAATTGCAATCTTATCTTCTATATCTGAAATTCTGTCCTCACCTTGGTTCATTCTGCTGTGTAGACTTTCAGTGGAGTTTTTAATCTCCTGCACATCTGTTTGTATCTGTTTTATGGATTCCAGTTGTTTCCTATGTTAGGATTCTATCATGTTCCTCAGCTCTTCTCTAGATTTGTCAATTTCATCTTGCGCTATGGGCACAATCTCTGTTGTTATCTGAGAAATTATTTCTGATTTCATTTTTTCCACATCCTCTTTTGTTGCCAGTTCCAGGAGTTCAGGTGCTTGAGTATCAGAGTGTTCCATCTCCTTTCCCTTTGGGGTTGCTATAGGTGATCTTTAAGTCTGGTTTTGAGACTTGTTTACATGTCTTCTCCTTTTGAGTGTGTGTGTGGGGGGGAGGTGTGCTCCTGGCACCTGTGTGGCTCACGTCATCTGGGCTGGGAGTGGTGGTATGGTGGCCCAGAAGCCTCCTCCTCTACACCGGGAGCAGTGGTACGACCCAGTACATTCTTGTAGCCATGCCTACCTGCCCAATGTAGTATTCCTATAAAATAAAAGAAAAACTTATGCCATGGTTCTTGAAGATAAAGGTTATGAACATATTTCCTATATTCTCTCCTTATATAGTACCTCCTTTTTTCAAGTGCTCTCCTAGACACAGACATAGTGCAGTTAAAGTGTCTTTTCATATTCTCCTCTACCTCTGCACTTGCCTCTTCCTCACATATCTAGTAGTGTCTCCTCCAAGTATTAGAATCCCATCTGAAAACTGTTTCTGCAATTCATTTTTCTTCATCATTTATATCCTACATTATTACCACTCCATTCTAATACCACTTCCAGAGTTAGCTTTCACAAAAGTAAATGTTTAGTTCACTTCTCAGCTGAACTTTTTTGCTCCTCTTCTTATTAAATATGTCAGAATTTACTGATGTGGCACATAAAGCCTTTCATGGCTTCTGTTTTTTTTTTTCCTTAGTTTCCTTTTATACATGCTTTCACTTACAGCTATCAGCAATGGTCCAGAAATATTAAATGGAAAATTGCGGAAATTAATAATTGATAAACTTTAAATTGTGTATCTTTCTGCATAGCTTGATGAAATCTCACACATTCATGCTGCGCAGGCAGGATGTAAATCATGGTTTTGTCTGTCATGTCCCTTCTTAACCATCTCAGTTATCAGTTGATATTTAGAATATCACAGTGCTTATTCAGGTAACTCTTATTTTACTTAATAATGGCCCAAACTATAAAAGTAGGGATATTGGCGGTTTGGATATGTCACAGAAAACCCATAAAATGGAAGCTTCCTGTAAGTGGAAAGGTGAAACTTAGGGAAGAAAAATTTTTTATGTTGACCTTACTAAGGTCTGTGAAATTGTGCAGGAAGAAAAAATTAATGCTAGTTTTGCTGACACCTCAAACTGCAAAAGTTACTGCTACAGGTTTTGAAAAGTGCTTGCTTATTAGAACTGTTTAGTGTTGGGGCTTGGAACATATCTCCCAGGTATAAAAGGAGACTGCTCTATATATAGTGCTTCAGGATTTGACATGTTGCCTTCAGAGAGAGCATCTTTTCTGTTCATGTCTTCCATTCACTTTTGTGTGTGTGTGTGTTTGTGTGTGTACTGAGGATGGTATCCTACATTCCCAGTGCCCTGCCCCACCCACTCCCTTTTGAGACAGAGTCTTGCTAAGTTGCCCAGGCTGGCCTTGAACTTGCCGTCATCCTTCCTCAGCCTCCCAGAGTGCTAGGGTTGCAGGCATGCACCATCACATCTGACTCCACCCACAAATTTAATATCTTTTCCTTCTTATCTAAGCATTTACCATGCACTATAGCAGTAACTTTGCAGTTTGATGTGCATTAGAAAAACTGTGAATTTCTTTTTCCTTCCTTTCTTCCTTCCATTTATTATGGCAGCACTATGAGCGCTTGACTGCTGAGCTACATCCTTGGCCCTTAGAGAATATATATGAGTGATATACTAATTACTTGTGTAATGGGTGTGGGATCCTAGGTTTGAACCCCAGCCAGCAAATAAAGTTGCAATTTTTGCACTTGTGAGGCAGACGCCAGAACCACTGAGCTAAATCCCTGGACCAAAGTTGCAATTTTTAAAAATGGTTATTGGACACAAGCACTGATAACATGTCCCATGCAGGGCAGAGTGGAGGAGAGGATGCAGGATTTTATCACACTATAGAAAGTACACAATTTATGAATTGTTTATTTCTGCAACTTTAATATTTTCAGGCTATGGTGAACAGCTAATAACTGAAATTTCAAAAGTTAAAACCAAGAGAGTACGCCACTGTATGTGGTTTGGTACTATCCTTAGTTTCAAACATCCACTGAGGGCTCTGAAACATATCCTCCAAAGATAAATAGTGCATGATTTCTTATATGAGGAACTCAAAATATAAATAAAGGGGAAAATAAAAGATAGATAATAGGAAGTAGGGAGATAGGTCTTTCTCAAAGGGGAAGAGATGGAGGAAGGGAGAGAGAAGGAAGAGGAAGGAATAGGAATGAAAAAAGGAATTAAGATGTGTATGTACATTTATCAACTCCACACAAGGAGTGTAAATGTGTTTTGCAAACATACAACAAAAAAAGTAAGGGAATCAGGAGCCAGATGGAAGAGGGAGGGAGGAAAGGGAAAGGGGATGAAAAAAGGAATTAAGATGTGTTCTGTATGTGTGCCTGTTTCCCACAAGGAATGTAGACAATATGTACTAATAAAAAAAAGGGAGGGGGACTACTCCCTCCCTGCCCACATGCATGATCCTTTCTAGCAACCCAGAACTTCTCACTGACCTTAAATACTTTTCTTTAGAGTCTTGCTTCGTTCCTTCCAATTTTGGAGTCTCTTTTTGTTTTCATTTGTTTGTTTATTCTTTCTTAGGCAAGCTCTCTTATTTGCTGTTCATGGTCTGCCTCAAAGATGACCAGTGTGAATTCTTGTCTAGCTAATCAGTAGTATGCAGATGTAGCAAGCATAGCATCAGAAGTGTGATGATGAGGTCCTACAAATGCCAAAGAAATAGAAAAATTAAAGCTTTCATTTATTAAGACTAAATAAAATAAATATTTGCTCAGCTAAGCTTATTACCTATTCAAGGCAGTAAAAATTATATGCAGGAAACATAATTTGTTGCTAAAGTCCATAGATAAATTTAACTGCTTCACAGAGATGTTAGTTTTGAGCAGGGATGTGAAGGGTGGTTATGACTTTTAGGGATAAGTGGAAAAGGAGATGTCATTTCAGGAAAGAATAAAATCATTGAAAGCATGGAATGAAAATGATCATGCTATGTTTGTGGAAGCTATTTTAACTACACCAAAGGAAAAATCTATTTAAAAGTACAACTGGAGACTGATGAGTAAGACAAATGAAAATTGAACTCATTAACAGATATACATTAAACATAACCAGTGTGTTTGGCATATAAATTATGCCTCAGTAAAGCTTTTAAACAAATTCATGGAAATAATTGAAGCGTTTTTGAAAGAGTGATATTGTGAAAGTTCAGTTACAACATTAACAATGCATCTGTTTGAGGAAGTTTGATTTGTACCTATTGGAAGCATATCTGGGCAGAAATTACCCATGTTGTAACCAGGCTTTTGTATTCCCAGAGGTTTTTTTATGTGGAAAGTACTATCCTGATACAAAGTTTCTTCTTTTTTACAGTCTTAAGACTTTTGTTCTTCTTTTAAAGTGTTAGTGACAGTCTGACATAACTGAATCCTCAGAGGGTATAGTAACCTTATTGAAGTGAAGCAAATTGACATTCTTCTCTGTCTTTAGACCTTAAATATGTTCTTACAACTGCCATGTAAATGGTATGATTAAAAATATCTCAGGATCTTCCTTATTTCAGTAAATACCCAAGATCCTGATGTGTTGAAATTTCAAACTATAGAGTCCTTCTTCTGGGGTCCTGAATTGTTTCACATTTCTATAAGGCCATTATTGGAATGACATACAGGGAGTAATAGATGTTTAGTAAACTCTTATTCTGTCACAGAAATAAGGTGATGCAGCAGGGGTTTACACTTAACATGTCTAGAGAGCAGAATATCTGTGTGAATGATTTAAATAGAGTGGTTGGGATGCTAGGTAGAACCAGGGTTGGGGAGTGGCTAGCTTGGTGTGGAGGAGATTGTTGGAGATGTGGATTTGATAAGCTAGGATGTTACATGGCTTGTTGAGGAAAACACTGAAATAATTCACAATAGCAAGACTTGGTATAAGAAAGTACCAAAAACAATTTAAAAAGAAAAAAAGATTTGTGAATGATGGACATTGCTTGGAAGAATAGTGAGTGGCTGTGAAGAATGTAAAAGGTGGTAATATCTCAGTAGCATGATTCCTCAAGGGCTGAAGTTTTTGTGGCAGCATGATTCTGAAAGTACCCTTCATTAGGAAATGAAAACTATGTATTGGGGCTTAGTAGTAGAGTGCTTGCCTAGCATGTGTGAAGCCCTGAGTTTGATCCCCAGCACTGCAAGACAACAACAACTATACAGACTCCTTTCTGGGGCACTCTAGTTTATGGAAGATGGAAGATTAATCCAGTCTCTACTTGAGAAGGCTACAAAAGAGAGAAATACTGTTTCAAGAGGACAGATAGAGAAACTAATGAAGGGGTTGAGAATGGCATTCCAGAGAGCACAATGGAAAGTTTTGGAGGAGAGGAAAAGAGGGAAAAGGTTATTAGCTGATTGCATAGAATGCTTATAGTGATAGAATATAATATATAGTTACAGAATAGAATTTTTTTTGTACCAGAAATTGAACTCAGGACCTTGCACTTGTGAGACAGGCGGCAGCACCACTGAGCTAAATCCCCAGCCCAGAATAGAATATTTATAGTGGTAAAAGTATATAGTTTGAAGAATTTTTTTCTTGATCTAATTTAAAGGCCAACAATCTTGATTTCTGAGTAAATGAGATGGAGAAAAGAGATGAGAGAGAAAAACCCAACAACAGAAATCTTGAGACTAAAGGTTAACATGGGACAGTAGGCAAGGAAAGCACCAAAATAAGCAGGCAGGATATTAAGATAAATTGTCTGTTTTTTCCATATCTTTACTAGTCTTTTTGTAATCAGTTGCATTTTATTTAGGTCTCCCAAGAATCTCTTCTTATCTAAGTTGAAACAAGGAAGCTATCAGCAAGACCTTAAGAAAGAGAGAGCGGTAATTCTTCAAAGTGAGTAGTACTGTTTACAATAGTTCTAGAAGTGGAAAGATGATGTGCCTCTAAATGATCCAATCATACACTTCACCGCTGTGACCCAAAAAATACACACTTTAGAAAATCAAAGCACCAGAAAGGCTAAATGTTAAGGTTTGAAGTGTTGTTTAATTTAGAAAGCTAGAATTCTAGCTTAGAATTCTTTTGCTGTGGTTGTGATATTACTTTTCTATCATAACTATATTCAGGAACTTCAAATAGTTAACTTTTCTGAGACGAATCTCATTATTCACAAATTTATACTCTGTAAAGACAAAAAGTGTTGAATTAGCAAATACTGAATTATTACACCTACAGGAAATGTAGGGTTTGATTCTTTTGAGCCTTTGGTCACAACATTTTTATCAGTTGATCAGCACATAACCTTGTTTTAAAGAGTATTTCTATTTAAAGACACTTTATTGTTTTCATAAACATTGAATTGGTGCCAGTAGCACTATAATGCATGCCTGAATGTAACTTTTGTTAACACACACATTTTCTGAAACCTAAATTACACTTACAGGTGCTTGCACTGGGCAACACCACAACACTTAGGTGCTTGCCTCAGTGCTTTCCCACTAGTCTATATCCCCAGCCCTTTTTTTATTTTGAGACAAGGTCTTAGTCACCAAGTTACCCAGACTGGGCTCAAACTTGAAATCCTCCTCTTCAGCCTCCCGGGTGCTGGGGTTAAGTATGCACAAGCATATACCCACCTAAGTGGGGATGATTTTAAAGAGCAAATGACCAACAAAAAGCACCAAAATGCAAAATATGTGTTGCTAAACCAATAAAAAGACACTTAACTACTGTAAGCATTAAAATAAATAGACAGACTATTACCTTTTTTGACCTCAGCTAGGAACATTATGTCCACTGATTCAAATTTTTGTCACTTTGTGTATGTTCACCAATGACTCTGAAAGTGCCATTAATGTTGAGTGGAGTGAAAACAGATTTTAGAAAATAGAAGTTCCTTCTTGGTATATACTCATTTAACATTTATTGAAACCACATTGTATTCTAGATACTGTATTAATGCAGAGATTTTTAAACCTTATAGATCCAAACTTAAAATCATTGATCAGAATAAAAATGAGGTATAATGAATTTAGGCTTATTTTCTATGTTCATAAGGTACCAGCTTGATGCTAAACATATTGTAAATAGGCCTATGCTTAATATTATTGAACAGTTTTATTTATAACTCATGGCTGGGGACACGGCCACTTTTAGTAATATTTGTGAATACTGTATAGCACTAAAATATTTACATTCATAGTTACTGTCATCACTCCTATTTTAAAGATAAGAAAACTGAAACTTAGTGAAATTATTTGCCTAATGTTGGTAGATTCTAAAACTGGTTTTCTATATCTGTTGCTGCAAAATGGCAGGAATTACAATTTCAAACTAGAATTATATAATTATATCTTGGACTTTTAATTTCATAGTACAAAATTCAAGGAACAGTTAACACATGAAAACCATCAACTCATCATGGTACAGTGGCTGACAGTGACTGTGGCTATTGATTTATAAGATCTTGTGAGTTGCAGCACATTCTTCACCTTTTGTTATATGCATTTTTTACAATACTGTTTGCTCAGGTAGTACCCAAGCATCCTTTCTTTATACTTTGAAGACACTAGTTTTGTCTGCAAAAACTTTCTTTTCCAAAAATGTAAATTTATGGTGCTCACCTTGATAGCACATGTACAAAAACAAATTTTTATTTTGTTAATTGACATGTGCTTAGGAAGAAAATAAAGTATTTCAGAAAAGTTGGAAAGAAAAAAATCATCCATGTTCCTGGTATGCAGAAAAAGTACATTTGGCAAAATTGTGATTACTATTTGAGTTAAAAGTTTTATATGTAAACGCATTGAATCCTCAGTCAACCTTATGAGATATGTAAATTTTTTCATGCCCATTTTACAGATGTGGAAACTCAGGCAAAAAGAGATTAAGTAAAATGACTTTGGGTACACAGTGTGTAAACAGAACTTGAGTCAGAATTTGAAAACAGACAGTCTTTCTCTAGAACCCATAACCTTAATATCTGAGACAGAACTGGATCAATAAGAGTAGATAGATTTAAAGCAAGTATGACCATTCTAATTACAGAGTCTACAGTAACAGTATATCTTTCCAGTATCTGATGTACTCACAAGTCTCCTTTGTCAGAGTGCTGTAGTTTTCATTGTAGAGATTTTTCACTTCTTTGATTAGATTAATTTCTAAGTATTTAATTCTTCTTGGTTCTGAGAGGTATTATTTCCCTAATTTCTTACAGTGAATTACAGTAAAACAGTCACAACATAACAAACATCATAGTCTTAGTGTAGTTTTGCTAATATCTCATGGAAATGCAGTGGCCTGAGGTGGATGCTATGTTTTGTTTTGTTTTTGTTTTTTGAGACAGGGCCTTGCTATGCAGTTCAGGTCAACCTTGAACTCACTCTGCAGATGAGGCTGGCCTCAAACTTGCAGCGATCCTCCTTCCACAGCCTCCTGAGTGCTGGGATTACAGGCGTGTGCCACCACACCTGGCCAAAGTGGATGCTATGAAGGAAGCAAGTTTTATTTTACCTGAGGAACTTAGGGCCGAGCACATTTTGAGTAAGCTGCAAAAACAGTGTAACAAATAGCAAACCAGTATCCTCTTCAGGAGAGAGCAGTTCCACAGTGGTCACCCTGTGATATCCTTAACCAACTTAGTTGCCTGACTAGCTATAGACTGCACAGTGTCCCAAGTGAATAAGCCTTGTACATTAAGCAGGAACTGCAGGAATGCTCAGGACTGTGGTTGACTACATCTCCCAACACAAACAACTTTAGAAGAATCTTGTTAAATTATACGAAGAACTCTGTTGAAATTTTTAAAGCTGCAGTACAACAGTAGATCATTTCGGTACAAACTGACAATTATGTCTTCCTACTCATAAACTATATTTCTTTAACATGTTTGCATATATATTGTCTTTTGTATATTGGTCTTGTAGCCAACCTATTTTACTTACTTGCAGATTCTTTTAAGTTCTGTATCTATGCAGTTACCATCTTTTCATAATTACAGTTCTGTTTTTTATCTGTTATATATACACATTTATTTCTTGGATTACTAAATTAACTGAATATGAAAGGAGAGAGGAGCCAGGCATGGTGTCTATCCCTGTAATCCCAGTACTTGGGAGGCTAAAGGCAGTAAGATTGCAAAGAGTTCGAGCTTGGGCTACATAGTGAGACCCTATCTCAAAAAAAAAAAAAAAAAAGAGTGAAGAAAGGGTTATGCTTCTTATGTTATGTCAAGTGCATCTGAATATTATTATAAGAAAACTTAAATCCTGTGTGGTTTTTTGGTGTGGGTAGTTAGGGGTGGGAAATTTACTAGGGATTGAACCCAGGGCCCTAGAACTGAGCTATGTTTCAGGGTCTTTTTTATTTTAATGTAAAGTCTTGCTAAGTCACTAAATTGCCCAAGCTGGGTTCCAGCTTTTCCATCTTCCTGCCTCAGCCTCCCAGAGTGCCGAGATTACAGGCATTCTTCACCAGGCTCAGGAAGATAAGTTTTTTAAAGACATTTTTAAAAAATAAAGATGTAAAATATCCCTCCTCTGATTTTCAGCAACTGTGATACTCATATACTGCTTCCAGATTGGAAGGAAAAAATTAAATATGTGGAGTTCTTTTTCTTAGAATAGCTAAAAATAAATAGGAACGTCAAACCTATTGCAGCCTTCAAAAATACAATTCCTTATTTTTATTTAATATGAAACATTTTTTGATAGTAGTATTTTTAATTTTAGGTGGAAGAAAGGAAAACAGAAGAGATAATAAAAGACTTGCTTCAGCAAATCAACCAGTAACTCATAAAAAACCACAACATAGGAAAAAAAGGGTATATTTTATTATATTTGAGTAATACTCATGAACATTAAAGTTATAACAATCTGTTTATCACATGTAAGGTGGAAATAACAACTGCATTACAAACTTTTAAATTCACATCTTCCTAATAGATCCAGTTTAAATAAGATCCTTCTGTACTTAAAGAAAATTATACCATTTGATCGGAATTTTTTTCAAGGTGGTTTAATTTTAGAGCTTAATTCATTTTCATGCTCAGTAAGTACAGTCATATACCATCAAATATCTGAAACTAATATTTGATATATTTCATATGATATTTTTAGTTGTCTACAGCAGGTAAATAAATCTGGTCTTGTTCTATTTTGTCTGGAACTTTTTACTTTGAGGTTTGTGTCCTTTTCCTTAGAAAGCTATTTGCAAATGGTGCCTATTGAGGTGTGACATCTAACATAAAGTTGCAGGCCACTAGGGACTAAGGTTATTTTGGCCTTGATTTTTTCCCTTAATGACATAACAAGCAGTTCCTACTTTTGATTTGCGTCCTGCACATACTGTTGGTCTGCGTGGTCCTTTGCAGCCCTGCTGTCTCTACCTTTGGAGCAGTAATAGGTTGGGGAGCACTCCTGCTGTTGCAGACCAGAGATTTAGAGTGTACACTCCAGGATGTATACTTAAGTATATACCCCAAAGTGGAATTGCTGGATTATATGGTAGTTTTATTTATTTGTTTGAGGCAGCTGCTGTATTTTCCATAGTGGCTGCATCATCTTACATTCCCACCAACAATATACATACAGGTTTCATTTTCTCCGCATCATCACCAATTTCAGTTTGGTTAGTTGGTTTGTTTTGGTTTGGTTTTTTGAGACAGTGTCTCACTTTATAGCCTAGACTGTCTTCAAATTCATAATCTTCCTTGTTTATATAATCTCCCAAGTTTGGAATTATGAGCTTTTTTGTTTTTTAATAGCGTGAGGTGATAAATTAAATTTTCTTTAAAAATGTGAAAGTCTGCTGGGGTACTTCTTATAGTGCAGCCATAATAGATAATCATTCATATGGTCAAACCTCTCCTTTTAGCATGTCAGTAGAACAGTTGGTCATTTGTAGCAAATGCCAGAGGTCAGTAGTTTTACCATATGTGGATTATGTTTTTTTTTTAATTGCAGTTACTTGCTCCAACATAAAATGTATGTCTTAAATTTATGTTAGTTGAGTTTTTAAAAATCTGTTTTAGAGGACTTGAGTTTTATATCCTTGTGTGTACTTCCCCCGACACAAGCAGAACAGGATTTTCACAGAGTTCGTTAAAGAAGTACTAAATATTTATAAATTCTATTTAGAATTATGAAGGAATCTATTAAGAATTATATAAAAGGATTAATAGGAAGTATGAGAGCTGGCTGTGGTGGCATGAATTTGTAATCTCAGACTCTAGGAGGCTAAGGCAGAAAGATGGCAAGTTTAGGCCAGGGATTTAGCTCAGTGCTTCTACCGCCTGCCTCGCAAGTACAAGGACCCAAGTTCAATCCCTGGTACCAAAAAAAAGAAAAAAAAGAAAGAAAGATGGCAAGTTTGAGCCCAGCCTGGGCATCTTAATAGGAGCCTGTCTCGAAAAATGAAAAGCGGGTCCAGGGATTTACCTCAGTGGTGCTACGCCTGTCTCACAAGCTCACCGTCCTGAGTTCGATCCCTGGTACCAAAAAAATTTAAAAATTAAAATTAAAAAAATAGAAAGGTAAAAGATGTAGCTCAGTGTGGAGGTCCTGTGTTCAGTCCCCAGTACTGTACTTCTAGATAGGCAGGTGATGTGAGCGTAAAGCTGAACAGCTTGGGTGGCAGGAGCTCTGTCACTTTCTAGCTTCCCAATCTTGGCCAGCTGAGCTTATGTAAAGTGAACAATAATTACCCTTAGAAAGTTATATGATAAAGATAATGTCTTTAAAAATCTAAGTACTGTGTAGAGAAATTCTTCCATCTTTAAGAAATTATACTCATTATTTTGTTAAAAAAGTTATATTACACCAGATATGTTCTTTTCAAAGAAATGTAAGTGTGAGTAACTGTTCTACTTTTTATCAAAAGCCATGGCTTTGGGAAGAAGACAAGAATTTGAAATCTGGTGTGAGGAAATACGGAGAGGGAAACTGGACCAAAATACTGTTACGTTACAAATTCAACAACCGAACAAGTGTCATGTTAAAAGACAGATGGCGGACTATGAAGAAACTAAAGCTGATTTGCTCAGACAATGAAGACTGAATGTGTTTGTCAAAGTTTGATAAAAGGGTAGTTAAGTAGTTTGATTACTGCATTATATTTGAAACTTGCTGGTCTTTGATATATGTTCAAAATGTTATTTAAAGCATTTTTGTCAGTTTAATAAGGATGTGTGCTGTAAAATTATATACCATCAGCTTATTCTTCAGTCTGTTCAATAAAATATAAATATACTCTACCTGAATCCAATACCCAACTCCCAAATTCTGTTTCAAGAAAAAATTAAAACTTTATAAAGGGGGAAAAACTGGGTCTGTTTACCCACTGTAGGCCAGCCTCAGCCTCATAAGGCACAGCATAAAAATGATTTTCTAGATAATTGAGTAATAATAGTCCTTTGAGAGGAGATGATGATTTATGGCTTTAATGTACTACTTAATTCCTAAGACATTTGTTAATAGAATGATAAATACACGGAGTAGTTAGGAGTTTTGATATATATGCTTAAGTTTTTCTTTCAAAGTTTTATGTTAAAGAAAAGACTTGCAAACAGTAATGACTATAGGACAGTATTTATACCCCTAGCAAGAATAGCTTTGTGTTTCAGTTAGGAATGATTTCACATATATTTACATTTAAGTATTAAAACTTTAGTAAGGATGGTTTTTAATAAAGCTTTATAACTTGATAATGTGTTCTCTGATATTTTGAGTTAATAAATCAGTATTAGGCATAAATAATAATCTGTAAAGGCTTAATTTTGTATTAACCATGATCATCTTGACATCTATAAGTAATACAAGGTCAGAGCTTACTAAACAAGTTTGAGTTTTCACCAACAATTTATTCTTTAGAAGTTTTAGTCAAAGACTAACAATTATTTAGCATTTTGAGTTATAAGTACTTTATTTAGCAAGTGTTTGAAAATATTAAAACATTGAAGTATCTGTATAAAAGTCTTGTAGTGATATTGTATTTTATAATCTCTTCCTTTTCTGTTAGTTTTATACATTCCCTTCCCATTGTTCCTGAATGTTTGTTGTCCTGTGTATATAGTAAACAAAAACGTGAATGATGACTCTGTGCTTCCTGACTCAGTCTATCCTGTTGCACTATGAGGTACTGTCAGTGTTTAGCCACAACACTGATGATTGATGCCAAAGCTGGCATCATGAGTCAAAACATTCTTGTCAGTCAAGCTCCTCATTCTGAAGTTTGGCATCATCATCAGATCTGAGATACCATTAATTTTAAGATGTGCTGTTATTTGATATACAAGTTAAAAAATCACAAACCAGGTAGTGGTGGTATACACCTGTAATCCTGCACTTGGGAGGCCAAAGCAGGACTGCATGTTCACGTCCGTCCACCCTAGACAACATAGCAAGGCCCTATCTCAAAAAGCCAAAAATGAAGAAAAATCACAATGAATTATATTATAGTATGGTGCTTTTTTTGAAATTTATTTTACTTATTAAAAGCTATTTTAGATTTATTTAACCATAACATTTTTCCATGTAACTTTTGGATATTTAAAAAGAAAAATAAGCACAGATACTCCTAAAACATTTGAACAACCAGGGGGTTGCTTAGTGAAGAAGCTACTAAATCATGATAAAAGAGTTTTGGGGTTTTTACTTACACTTACAACCCTTTTTCTAGCTTTCCAGTTCCTAGGGCAGCAGCCTATATTTCTAGTGCAGCTCATTGGTACCAAAGAGTGCAGGGCAGGTCTTGCCTTCGCAGAAATGTGTCTTGTGCATTTTGATCTGGTTGTTCCTTGAGGTTCACGTCAGAGGTCTGCTTTAGTTTCACCCTACCTAGCCTGGACCAACTTCACAGGCACTATTAAAAGCATTTAAAGATAGGCTACCTGCAGCCACTGAGGGTAGGAACAGTTGACAGTTGACAGGGCAAACAGACCAAAAAACCTGGAGGAATTAGGGCTTCACTACTACACCAGGGAGTCTGGAAAGCCCCACACAGTCAAGGACTGAACACATTTTCACTAACAGCCTGAGAGGACTTGAGGCCTTTCTCTGACTAATCTTTAGGAAGCAAGGCTAAGGGAGAGTTGTTAGTTTGGCCAAGTGTTGAAGGAGTGCCCTGATGCCAATACAGTCTCCAAAGTATGGCCAAGCATCTTTGGTTTTATGCTTTTGGACTTGTTACACTTTAGTAAATTAAATGAAATACTGTTAAGTATTGTTTATCATTTTTTCTATCAACGTGCTTGTACAATCCAAATTGTATATAACTGTAGCTTATTCATTTGCATTTTTACATCATGGTGCGTTATGTGATACCACATTTATTGTGCTGTTGACCATTTGACTTGTGGAAATAAAGACCATCCAAAAGTGAGAACAGACTATTTCAATAGTTGTAGAGAAATCAGGCATGATTACTTGTGTTTTGTAGGCACAGGTGTATATTGATGCAGCTTTACAGTGGGGGAGGAAAAAGAACTGCCTGCTCTGCTTGGAAGCTGTTGCCATGCAAAACTGGAGCCCAACCAAGTAGCAGACAAGCTATTTTCTGTGATTGTGTAGGGAACCTGTTTGACTTTCTCTCATTGGTCCTGAGTTGAAAGTGGGGCAAACACTGGGATGTTACAGCTGCTGACCAAGCCCTGACCATTCTGAGTGGATCACTGCAGGGATTGTGATTTGGCTTGGTTATGGGTCAGAGTTGTGTTGCCATGTACTCGGCCCACTGTCTTTATATTCAGTCTCAGAGTTGTCCCCAGTTTTTAGTTGCTTAACTTTTACAGTTCACACAAAGTATAATAGGAATAATTAACTCAAACCATAAAACTTCAGGTATGAATATTTTAATCTCTAGAGCAACCATTAAAATGATGCATGTATAACCAATAGATATTAAAATGCATTAATAAGTTATTTGAGTAATCCAAAAGCAAACCTGAAAGAGAGAAACAGAAACAAAAAAAAAGCAAAGTAGAAACAAAACCCCAGAGACAAACCAGAAAAAATGAAACTTCTAAATCCAGCCCAGCAATAATTATGTTAAATAGTAATTATCTAAGCCCTGGGGTGTGGAGAGTTATCAGCATTTTCTATAAAGGGCCAGATAGCAGATGTTTTAGGGTTCATGGACCATACATTCTGTGTACTGTGTTTGGAATTAGTCATAGACATAAATGACTAGGTATGCCTGTGCTCCGGGAGAACTATTTACAGAAACAGCAGGCTACATTTAGCCTACAGGCTGTAGTTTGCTGCCTCTTGCTGTTCAGTTCTAGATTTTGTTTTCTTCCTTTAAAATCTGTTGGACTTCGCTGGGTATTTAGCTCAGGGCCACCACCTGCCTCACAAGCACAAGGTCCTGAGTTCAATCCCTGGTACAAAAAAAAAAATGTTGGACTTTGTTCTGGGTAGAAGTTACTTCCAAATCTGAGAACTACTTTTAATTACTATTTTCCTTTTCCAGGTTTGGAATTTTCCAAGATTAGAGCTGTATTTATTTATTTATTTATTTATTTAGGGCTGGAGACAACCTAAGGCCTTGTTTTTGCCAAGAACACTTTCTGCCACTGAGCTACAACCCCAGCCCAAGACAACTTTTAAGCTAAATTAATAGGTTACATTTCCAAGACTGGCCTAGTAAAGAGAATTTAGGCTACAAATTCCCTAGGTAACTGACTGATGACAACCTCTTAGACCTAGGACAGTGCTCCCATAATTGCTTGTAAAGCAACTGGGCTGAAGGAAGGGTTGAAATTTACTTTGGGGTCCCTCAGTCTGTTTCTGTCCCTGTTTATCTCCACCTCAGTTTGGCCTTGGGCTTGGAGTTCTGGCTCTTGCTGAAGAAAGGACAATAAAGGAAGCATGGGGTATATAGAGGGTCCCCTTTACTCCAAGGCTAAAATTCCTTGATCTAGCACACAACCTGCTGGTGGTGAAGTAAGTGGCCAGAGCTCTCAGGCGGTGTTGATGTGCAGTAGCAAATGGGCACAGCTAGACCTCATTTGCGCAGCAACCTTGCTGCATAATAATACTGAGAACATCAGTGCTGTTAGCCTAATAACTAATTGTCAAGAGATGTTTAGAGTCCAGCCTCTGTCCAGCCATCACAAAGCCAGGCAAAGAAAGGTAGACGTGGAGCTAAGAGCCAATAGATTGATAACTAGTACATAAAGTGCTTGTTTTCACCCAGTTGCCACCCCCCCCCACACGCCTTCATATATCAAAATACTTTAAAGTAAATTCATTTAAACCCATCCACGTGTTGACAGAGCAAAAATTGATAATTTGACACAAGAATGTGATGGTTTCTGTGATCTACAACTCTCAAAGGAAAAGAATAATTTTCTACTGTTTTATGTTATTTACAAGAGATAAAGAGATAATTATTACCTTTCCCTTTCCCCTTGAGTTTTTAAGGAGTGTATATCTGTCTTAGACTTTATAAATTTGTGCAGAGCTTTGCATTGCATGGATCATCTCATTTCTTGTAAAACCCTGATGAATAGGCAGGATGGTATTAATCGCATGTCACAGATGAGGAGTCACACTTCAGCTATTTAGACTTGCCCCAAATTGGACTGAAAAGTGACAACTTTTATTTCATTGCTGATATTAAACAATAAAAACACTTCATTATTCAGACCGAACTCTCCTCCTCTTTATTCCCATACATCTTAATGTCCTTGTCATGGAGAAGCCCAGGACAGGTCCCTGCCTACTAAATGGAACTCTGCAGTTCCAATGGGTAGTAGAATGTATGGGGATTCCTCAAAAGGCTTCTGCAAGTGGAGTATGTTCTTCATAAGTGTCTATTTTCCTTATCTAGGATACTTTTTCCTCTCTCTAGTGAGTCATCTGATGGCAGTGACATCAAGCAGACTCACTTTTCTCTAATCCCAAGCCTTTCTACCACTACAAAATAGAGAAAACAACAATGACAGCTTTGATGAGCCATTACTCATAGAAATCCTATGGTGAGTCATTTGGGGGAGAAAGATTATGTCTGTGTTATAAATCTGGAACTTGAATAGGAAGTAGGTTAAACACCTCTTAAATCCCAGGGACTATAGATCGTGGTATAGTGTGGTACATTGGGTGCCCTATGTGTATGAAGGCAGCAGGAGCATAGACAAGATGTGCCTCTGTCAGTGTTCCTCAAGCCCTTTATATATATATATATATATATATATATTTTTTTTTTTTTTTTTAAGTACACAGATGCAGCCAGGCTTAGTACACACAACTATAGTCCCAACACTAAGGAGGCTGAGCCAGGAGGATCACTGTAAGTTCCAGGACAGCCATGGCTACATAGTAAGTTCAAGGCCAGCCTGAACTATATATCAAGACCCTATCTCAAAAAAAAAAAAATCACACAAACTGGCATTATAAGAAAGAAGGGCTTCTGCTTCTCCCAATTTTATTTTTCAGAGGTCATCAGCCTCAGAGGTTCTGAGTTTCAGATGTCCTGGTGGTTCCCATCAACTTTGTGGTTACACTCCCATTCCATGGTGACCTAACCTTGGCTGAAATTTGTACTGTGCCTTGCGGATAGGAAGACGAGTCCTGTAGCTCCTCATAGGACCTTGCCCACTTTCTGTGCTCCTAGCTTGTTAAATTTCATTCCTCTTTCATTGAGTTAAGCTTCTCTTTCTTATGCCATCAACTTTAGGCAGATTTTCTTGGAGGAATGATGACCTCTGCAGCTCTGCACTGCCCCTCTGGCCAGACCTCCACTAACTGCTTTGTCAGCTAGTGTTTATTCACTGCCAAGAGGTTGGTTTCCTTTGGGTTTCATGCTGTGTCCTTAAATTACAATTAAATAGTTTATGCTGCAGGAGATTTAGCTCAGTGGTTCTGCCACCTGCCCTGCAAGCACAAGGACCCGAGTTCGATCCCCAGTACCAAAAAAAAAAAAAAAAAAAATAGTGTATGCTTTGTATTTTTTGTTTTTTTTTTTAGTTTATGCTTTAAGTATGGGTTGATGGGTTGGTTGATTTTTTATTTTTTAAATGAGGTCTTGCTATGTAGTTCAGGCTGCCCTTGAACTTATTATGTAGCCCAGGCTGGCCTCTAACTCACAGCGATCCTCCTGACTCAGCCTCCCAAGTGCTGGGAATGAGGGGTTGATTCTTTAAAAAACGAAGCCAACAAACCTATATTATTATGCTTATATAGTATTTTATTCACATTAAATCCTAGAAGTATGGTTAACTTTTAAAAAAATTTAATCCTGCCAGGTGTAGTAGTGCATGCCTGTAATCTCAGCACTCAGAAGGCCTGCACTACATTATGAGATCCTGTCTCAAAACAACAAAAAAGTATCCTTTATCACAAAATTTAAACAACTCAGGTGTCAAGTTGAATTGTATACCCTCCCTCTTCCTGTTCACTCTCCTCAGTAGCACAAAATTATGCCATATTTTATCATCTTTTATATATTGATCACATTTTCATCTATCTTTATATTTCTATTTGTAGTTATTTCCTGAAACTTTACTCCCATTTTTATGAAATTGTACATATTCATAATTTCAAAGCTGAAATTGTTCAATATGAGTTAAAATGGAAAATACTCTTCTCTTTCATCAACTTTCACCAGGACCCTGCTCAACATTTTTAGCTCTGTTCTCAGGTTTATTTTGTTTTGGTTTGGTTTTTCTTTGATACTGGGGATTAAACCCAGGGTCTTTGCACTGAGCTACATCCCCAGCACTTTTTAAAATTAATTAATTAATTAATTTATTTATTTATATTTTGAGACAGGATCTCACTAAATCACTAAATTGCCCAGGCTGACCTTGAACTTAGGATCCTTGTGCCTCAGGCTCCCAGAGTGTTGTGCTACAGGTGTGTACCACCATGAAAACATGCTCATGTGTCTGTTACTTTTAGGTTGGTGATATTATATTATTTACCTCTCGCTATGTAAAATGAAGTGTCCAGTCTCCTGCATGCTCCCCAAGAACACATCCCATGCACACACATTCCTCCTGTACATGTGCTTCTTTCCATCTCCCAGCATATTTGTCAGTTTTGGGCTAAATGGGTAGTCAGTGTTTATGTTATGACACCGTGACTCTTTATTATTGTTATAACTCTGTGAGCTGTCTAGTTTCTCTATGGCTATTACTTATTAATCTCCAAATTCTCTGCGTGAACTGAAAATCTCTGGACAAGTTGAATTATGTCAGTCCTTTTACTGATGTGCTGTTTTCTTAGTGCCATTCCTTCTGTTTGTTTTGTGTTGCTGGGGATCGAAGCTAGGGCCTCATGCAAGCTAAGCAGTGGCTCCACCACTGAGCCACACCTCAGCCCTCCGTCCCTCCTGGGTAGTCTGGCTGATCCCCAGGTCAGCTGTTGCAAGCTGTCAAGTTTAAATCATGCTTTTTCCGTGCCCTGTGGATCTCCTGGGCATGTTTCCTATGTTTTGGCTTCTGTTTCTTGCTTTATACTTCTGTTTAGGTTAACATCTCCTCTTCCTAAACCCTCCAAAAAAAGATCCATAGAATGGAACATTTTGTGTCTTAACTTTTGAAAATATCTTTAATCTATTTTTCACATTGGATTAATGCTTTTATTGGATATAGGGTTTTAGGTTAGAAAATATTTTCTTTTTGAATTTCAAAGGCATTGCTCTGTTTGTTATCTTCTAGTTTCAAAAGTTTCTTTGGTCTGATACCATTCTAATTACTGATCCTTTACATATGACTTTCTTTTTTCTCTCTGGAAGAGTTTAGATTCTTCTCTGTATCTGATGATCTTAAATTTCATGATTCCTTACCCTAGTGTGATTTTTTTTTTTTTAAGAAAACTAGCCAGGCACACAGTGGGCACGGGAGAACTCCCATTATTCACATATTGGATCTTGGGAAAAATGTGACATAGATTAGGGCGTGGCAAAGCTGGCTGGGGAAGTAGGTGTGACTTGTTAATTACAAAGATCCTGGACACATGCACAGAACATTTCCCAAAGCCCTGAACATGGACTTCTCACAAGAACTCCGGCAGGTTTTCAACAGGATGGCCTGGACCTGACATCAGCCTGAGGCCTGGGATCCAAGCACCACCTCTCAGGACCTGTATGTAGAAGTTCTCCTGGGTTTCCTTGAGATTTGGACAGCATAAGAGGGCACAGACACCAAGAAGAGCCTGCTATCATGGCTTTTCTGACACCAGCCCCCCTGCTTCCTCCAGGGTGTACTTTCATCTTGCTTTTCCCCCTTTTACTCGGCCCAAGTTCACTCTGCAGAGCCAGTTTCTCCTTCACTCTTCACTTTTACTTTCTCCAATAAATTTTGCCACTGCTTTTTGCTCATTTCATTGAACTCTTTGTTTGAGATGTGAAGAACCTGAAATCCAACTCCATAAGGAGAGGCAAGCAACCCAGAACCCAGTAATATTTATTTGGCAAGCCACTTTTAGAAGGAGCTACCTGATAACAGTAGGACATTTTAATAAAGCTTTTGAGTCCTTGTCCCTCAGAAAGTCTGTATCTTGCTTTCACAATTTCTTAGTAATGGCTGATACAGAATGCCAGGTTCACATTTTCCCTCTGAGCTCGGAGGCTTTAGTCTGTTAGACCCACTGATGCTGATGAAAAGACTACCATCTTCTCATAGGGACTCCTGCTCCTGCACTGTAATCTGTTTTTCTCTCTCTGAAAGGTTTTATGTTCTCTCTTTTCTTTATCCTTGATTGTCAATTTCACAGATTTACCTTTAGAAATTGTTTAAATTCATCTTGCTTGTCAATGGGATCTCCTCATTGTTACCTGAAAGAATGGCTCTCACCTCTAATTCTACCTTCTTCACTACACGTTTTTTTGTTTTTGGTTTTTTTGGGACCGGGGATCAAACTCGGGTCCTTTCACTTTCGGGGCAGGCGGTGGAGCCGCTGAGTCTACATGTTTTTTATGAGACTGACGTGGTGCCTCCTGTGCCAAGAGGGCCACTTCTTTGCATGTTTTAAAGAGAAGGTCCCTCCATTCACTTCCGGTTTACCTATTAGTAGAAGCTCATTTGCTTTGGATCCTCAAAAAAAAAAAGTCTTCATAGTCACTGGACTAATTCTGCCCACCACCCTTATTATCTATATTACAGATGACTTATTCTGTTTGGTGAGTCCTATAATCTCAAGGGGAATTTAGGAAGAAAGGGTAAATATGTGTATCAGTCACCTAGACCTAAAAAGTTCACCTCTCTTTCAATGTGCTAATCATCTGATTGTTTCTTCCTCAGAATGCAGGGGCCTTACTTTCTAAGTCAACTTGCAAATTTTGGGGGGTTTTGGTTGGTTTTTCTGTTTGTGTTTTTGTTTTTGAGACAGGGTCTCACTATGTAGTCCAGGCAGCCTTGAATTTACTATGTAGCCCAGGGCTGGCCTCTAAAATTCCCAGCAATCCTGCCTCAGCCTCTCCTATTCTGGGATTATAGGCGTGAGCCATCAAGCACAGAAATTTGCAATTGTTTAAGCCTTCACAAAAATATTCCCAGAGGGCAGAAACCCTTCAGGGTTTATTTTATATCAGTTTGGTACAGACCTAAAAATGATGACTGATTAAAATCTTTATGCCGGAAGAGACTGAAACAATTTAAATTATTGTTGTTTATGCTAAATTATGACATTCTCAAACCAAGGAAAGCCAGATTCTTAAGAGACTGGTGCAATTATACTTCATGTTAGGTTTTATTTTCCCCCTACTCTTTTTCTTTTTTCTTTTTTTCACTTTTCAAAATGTTCATTATCCCTAATTCCTTTCCCCTTCTTTCCTGGTGAGTATATTTATTTTTGTTCAAATTACTTTCCATATGTTATGTTTGAAAATCAGTTTAATAATTGATTCTTGAGTTCGTAAATTATCACAGAGTGCCTGTGGAAAGGACTCTAACACTAAGGTACTCATTAAAAATGAATGCCAAGAGGTCATTAAATACTTTGATCTTTCACTTAAAAATAAAAAACTTGGTTCTTCATTAATCACTTGGACTACATGTTTCAGTTCTGAGCTGTTTTCGAGGGCTTTTGTAGAATTAATAACAAGGTTTTCAAAGCTGTTATTTAATAGTTAAGTCTTCCAGCCTATGAATTTTTTTCAAGAATATAAATAACAAAATGCCACTTCAATATGAAAGTAATTAGTGTTCATGCACTAAAAATTAAATGCATAAGGTGAAAAATTGATGTTATACAACTCAATTATGTTAAATGTTATAACACATATTGGAAGCATAAATGCACATAGCTGTATTACTATTAGTAGTCATCACATTTATTAATTCTCAAGGATATCTTGTTGTGTTTTTGGTGAAATTTTCTTCATTCTCTGAGCAGTCCAGAAATTTTGGGTTATTTTCTAGTCAGACAAGTGAAAAACTTTTACAAACATGAGCAAAAAGTTTACTTTATAAAAATTTTAAGTAACATTGGAAAGTACTCAAACATATTGTCAAATATGCTGCTTTATAAATGGTTTTAAAAGCCTCACAATGTTAATACTGAAGCTATAGTTGAGGTTGCTAGCCTTTATGAGTGTTTATTAATTTCTGAAGAATTAAATTTTTCGTAAATTAAACAACAGTTAAAAGAATATACAGTCAGAAATATGGCTACTCTCAGTGTTAAATTTTGGGGACTTTTTCCATACCCTTTAAGATTGCTGTCATTCTGTCATTATATAAGTACCAAAAAATATGTATTTTAGTAAACCATTTGTTAGCAAATAACTATGTAATATAATTGAAAACACAGAAATTTTATACAGATTAAATATCAAGATTCAATTCTCCAAAGAAATATTCTGAATTTAAAATATGTTTCAAAATTGAAGAAGGCTTAGCTTGTATAGCATAGACTGGCATAGTTAGGCTTTCCCCTGAAAGTGAGTCCTGGATAGGGAGCCCAGACAAGGCCCTGCAACTAACTGCAGAATCAGTTTTCATCTCAGGGACTTCAACAGGCCACTTTCCTGTGAGTTCATGATATTCCAATCATAAGTAGACCAAGCTTTCTCTCCTGTGTGCTTAATAGCATTTGCAATGGAAACCATGTCTTCTATCATCTATGCTTCTGCCTTGCACCTCAAACAAACAATATATAGAGAGAGAGACTCTGTAAAAAAAAAGTACTGTAGTGAGCACCATTAAACTAAATTTGAAGTTGGATTCTGAAAGATTATTTTATTCAGCTTTAGGCTTTAAGCCTTGGAAATGATCTTAGCTAGGAATGGTGATAGAATTTTCATAATGAAAGCAATTGTTTTATTCATTGATACCAAAATTTCTCTTCATGAAAATTAATTATAAAGGAAATATGTTGACCTAGAATGAGCACTTGATTGTTCTTTTCAATTAACTGAAGAAAACTTCTTCTCCAAAAAATATTTTAGCACAGCTATTGATTTCTCATTACAGAGAGGTTGGGAGGCGTTTAAGGAAGCAACAGGAGCCAAGTCTCCCTGAAGCGTTAGAAGGTACCACCCCTCGAAGCTCAGAGAAGGAGGCTTCCAGGCAGCTGTGCAGAGGAGGTGAGCTTCGTGGCACCACACCACACACACCCTCGTCAAAATGAGAAGACAGGTAAACAAGCCTCAAAATCAGACTTCCAGATCACCTACAGCAACCCCAAAGGAAAAAGAGATGAAACAATTTGATTCTCAACCACCTGGACTCCCTAAACTGGCAACAAAAGAGGATCTGGAAAAAATGAAATCAGAAATAATTTCCCAGATAACAGCAGAGATTGTGCCCAAAGTGCAAGACATGATTAATAAATCTAGAGAGGACATAGATAAAAAAAAATAGAGGATCTGAGGAACATGATGGAATCCCAACATAGGAAACAAATGGATCCATAAAACAGATGAAAGTTAGATTTCCACGAGGTTAAAAACTCCATTGAAAGTTTATGCAGCAGGATGAGCCAATTGTGAGGACAGAATTTCAGATATAGAAAATAAGATTGATATTAATGACCAGGAAAAGAGAAATTTCTTTAAAATTGCAAGGGATCATAAGGAATCAATCCAGCAGCTGCTAGATGATGCAAAGAAGAATAACATAAGACTGATCAGAGTCAATAAAGAAATAGGAGAGAGTGCAGACAATGTAAAAAAACTGTTCACAGAAGTGATGGCAGAAAACTTCCCAAGCTGGGGAAAAGAACTTGACATACAGATAAGTGAGGCATATAGGACTCCAACTAGCCTTGATCCAAAAAAAATCTACACATAGGCATATAATTGTTAAGATTCCAGAACCCCAACAGAAGAACAAAATTCTACAAGCAGTGAGAGAAAAGAAACAAATCACATACAAAGGAAAGACCATCAGAATCAAAGCAGACTTCTCAATGCAAACCCTCAAGGCAAGAAGAGCTTGGAGTGATGTATTCCAAGCCCTAAAGGAAAACAGCCTCCAACCCAGACTGACGTACCCTGCAAAACTATCTTTCAAAATTGATGGAGAAATAAGACACTTTCATGACAAAGAGCACCTTAGGAACTTCATGAATACCAAACCAGCACTCCAAAAAATTTTAGACAATATCCCAGGAAAAGACAATGAGGATCACAGCCCCAGGAAGCCCAGCACAATGAATCCATTGGGCATGACAAGATTTCTCATTACAAAATTTTAACAGAAATTTTAAACAACTTGTACTGTGGGAAATTATTTCTGATAATTTACTTGAAACTTTTTCACAACTTATGGACTAACATGGGAAATGCATATGTGAGAATATATATATATATATATATATATATATATATGTATATACCTATATACACTTTTTAAAGTGAGAAGCTTTTAAGAGATTATGGAATAAGATTTTAAAAATACACAAGTCAAAGCATAGAAAGCCTTAAATAACACCTCACCAAAAAGTGAACTGGACCACATGGTCATAATTCTAGTGCAGACAAGACATATATTCTGTGACCAGATGGAAAGTCAAGGACATAAAACCACAGGAGCTTTTATGGTGGGTCCTCATCTTAGTAAAAATAAAGACACTGCTTTCCTTGAGAATTAGGGCCTGCGTTTTCTTTCTCAGTTACTTCAATGTGTGGTAATGACATGTGTTCCAGAACCTCAGCCAAACAGTGTTTGAAGGCTCATGACATGCTGAACACAACACTATTTAGCACACTTATAAACACATTTTGAAATCTTAACATGGCAACCTATATAAAAATGAAACTGTGAACAGCTGGACAAGAACACTGGTCCACTCGCCGAACTTTTTTCCAGGTTCCTTGACATCGAGGATTGCCAATTGCTTGCCAATGGAGGGTTTGATTTCTGAAATGATAATTTGGAAATGTTGTTACACTAAAAGCAAACCAAAGTAAATTCTGATTTACAGAATTACAAAATGGAAATTTTGGGTTTTTTTTTAAAAGATCGAGAGAGTTTCGAAATGCATTATAAATTTTAAAAAGTTTCAGTGATTGCAAAGTAAATTACCAATCTATCACTTGAGGACACTTTCATTCTGAAAGAGTTGCCTGCGGTTACTTTATCCATTTCTCCCACTTTATCTGAATAAAAGCACCACATAAGGAAAATGGCTGTTTCATGTATGTTTAAATTAGGAGGGCCGGGCCAATGATTTAGGTGAGTGGTGCCATGCCTGCCTTGCAAGCAAAAGGTCTGAGTTCGATACCCAGTATTGCGGAAAAAAAAAATTAGGAGAGCCTATCTGAGTAGAGTGATGGCATATACCTGTAAGGCAAGAGGCTCGCTGAGAGTCCAAGGCCAGCTTGGCTATATAGTGAGTTCAAGACCAGCAAACTATATAGTGAGACCTTGTCTCAATAAATAAATAAATAAATAGGAGGGTCTAATCAAATGATCTCTTTCACTTCTTTCCAAGTCTCTGATTCTATAATAAAAAATGGGAGAAGCGGAAAGAGAGCAAAGCCAGATTATTAAAATTATTATTTTTAAACTTACTAGTACCTTAGCGAAGGGTTTAAGCCCTTTCTTTATTGGGCACAAATTGAATTGTAAATTCATTTAAAGTCAAAATATGGATGAGGTATTCAGAAAAATATTAATTCTAAATATTAAGTTTCATTTGATATGAATTCCTTACCCAGTTTATTATTCATACGGTACATTCAATAAAGGCCTTTAGGCACAAGTGACTAATAAATTCATATCATTAAGTACTGAAGCATAAATGGGAATAATGATTAACTGGAAAGGTCAATATTTTACTTTTCCATCAGTATTTTTACCAGTTCTACCTGACACACTGAAAACCATAATCCATGTGTGACCTAAATTGGTTTCTGTCCAATAACTTCTCTAGCATAAATTGACTCTCTCTTAATTACAAATGGCATTATCAGATTTAACTAATAAATAAGTACAGGACTGAGCTCCCTCTGCAGAGCGGCAAAATGTCTTTGGAGACAATTCTTTCAGAAAAGTCTATAGATTTATATAGCATTATCACCCTCCAAAGCTGCGCCCTTCATTCTCTCGGTCCTAATTTCATGAAAAACCCCATTGCGCCTGGCTCTCAAACACCAGCATGGGTGTGAATCACTGGGCAGAGGGAGCAAATTGTGACCCCTTTCTCTAGTCTGTCCTCTTATTGTATGGACTATGAATTAAGAAAGATTTTTCTCTTTTCAAGAGTTAGAAAATCAAAAGAATATTTCATGAAACATAAAAATTCTATGAAATTCAAATTTTAGTGTCAGTGTCCATAAATAAACTTTGGTAGCGTCTAGGCCTGCTTTCCTGCCACAGTGTTGCAATTGAATAGCTGTGACAAAGGCCATATGGGATACAAAGCCAAAAACATCTACTCCGGCATTTTACTGGAAAAGTTTTCTGACCTCTGACCTAAATGAGTATTAAAAATCTACCCTTCTCCAAGACTGCAATTTAACTGATTTGAAGTGGGACCAGAAATCTATATATTTTCATTCTCCATGACAAAATGATTCAGATTCAAATGATCTTCAGAATATTGCTTTGGAGCAATCGGGTTTTTAGTGGTCATTTGGGAGTCTAAACTGAACCCCAGTATCCAAAGAGACCCATGCAATTCTCAGAGAGCTTCTGAGTCCTGCAGTAAGAACTGAAGCCCTGGACTCAGGGATTGCTGGGCAGATGGTTCTCCACACTGCCCAATCATGCCTCCTGTCACGTGGTGGTCAGTGGCTCAGGATGAAGAGGGGACAGAGATCCTCAGAATAAGTAAGAAGAATTTGAGTCCTTCCATCCATTTCCCTCCATACCCATCAGAGTCCAGACCATCTCCAGAGCAGCGAAGGTTCTCAGCATTCATAGCTGGAGGCTGACAATCCACACACACTGTGTACCCCTCTCGGAGATACTGCATCCACCGAGTCAGGGGCTGGTTTTCCAAAGCACAGTGGGGAGTCAGGGACTTGGTCTTGAACTCCACACAGTATCTAGAGCAAAACAAGGAAGGATTTCACTTGCTGTAATTAGAGGTGGTCTAACGTCACAGAAAGTCTTAGAAAATCTGTTACTTTCCAGGGTACCTGGCCGACTTGAGCAGGGAATGAGTGCTTCTTCACACACAAGTCACACAAAGCCGACAGTTTCTCATTTGTGGAACTATAACATGCTACTAAAGAATACAGGGAAACCTTTTTCGCTCTTTTTCAATCCATGACTGAATTATCTGATCAACATGAATTTGCAGATTTGGACAACCTGTTTCAGTACGAAAACAGCCCAGGATAACTTTGCTGATAGTGTAAAGAATTACATAAATTGAAGGGGCCCTTGCACAAGCCTGAGAACCCTTAACTATGAGCCCTGAGTGGGCTCGTTCTTGACACTCAGGCCAGCACTCATGCTGTTCTGCCCCCACCAAAGTTCCCAGGAGCCTTTCCTACACTCCCCTCCAGCCCATCTGCATGATCTGAGGTCCTGTCAATGAGTCCTGACTTGAAATCAAGCACCAAAGTTATATCAGGGATCACAGATGAAAGCAGAAATGGGAAGCTGGGTGGTGTTTTCTGTGACAGAGCTTGGTGTCACCATACACTGAGCTGTGGAAAATATGTGACTAACAGCTGAAGTCCTCAGGCAAGTATCCAGACATGCTGAATATTTGAGAGTTTGTATGTAGAAGCAACACAACTTTTCAAGTCTTCAGGAGAACAAAACAGTAAAAACCCTAAGTGTCATAAAAGAAACTTACTGCATTTTCAATTAAATGGGCTAATTTCTTATTCATCAAATAATGAGTTGTAATAGGTTCCCACTTAAATGGGAAGTGTTTGGAGAATCTGCTCCAAAGATCTTTAACAATGGTACATACGGCTTATTAGTAACTAAAATTACCTAGAACCTTTAGTTATTGAGGTCAGAAGTTCTACAATTTGGCTTCAATCAACTTCAGACAGTCCAAACATCTCTGCAATGCTATTTTCTCATTAAATGCTCACATCAACCTCACGTGGTAGGTATTAATAATCTCACTTCTTAAGAAAAAAACAATTGAGGTGGAATAATTATGGCCGGTGAGCATGTAGCCATCCAGTCTCTTATCTGATGGTAGAAGAGGGGATCTTTGGTGAGTATGGCAGTGCCTTCCAGTCTGTACCAGGAGGTCTCAATAGGAAATCCTCTAGGCTGAAGTGTGGGTCACTTTCTAATTTACCAATGGAGACAATGCTGGGGTGCATGGCTCCATGCAGATTATAGGGAGAGCATCCCTCCCTCGTGTTCTTAATCAGATAATACCTCATTATTATGTAAATGTGTCTTGGAGATGAGACCTCAGGGACAAATCTGTAACCAAAAGAGGAAGGAGACAAGTACTTTCTCAACTCTAGGGAAGAGTCATGTTTTACTGGACGTCAGTGAACAAATAACAGAAGAAAACATAGACAAAGCAAGTAAGTCTTCTGGATAGACTTGACTACACAACTGGAAAAGCATAATACTAAAAATGCCAAATTACCCAGGCTCTTCTGTGATTTTAGACCACCGTGGAGATGTAGCTTGTCTTGTTCTTTCCTTGTTGAATGCAGAGGTAGTTATAAAGGCAGGGACTATAAAAAGGGAAAATTATGTTAAATCCATGCAGCCAAAAGAGTCAGAACAAGATTTCTCAAACCTGCTGTCATGCCTAGCTAACATCTTCATTTCTAAGCCCTAAGATCTTGTTGCCCCAACAAGCCGTGAAATGAGGCTAAGTTACAAGGTCTGCAGAACTAAATTACTTAAAGGCTTATGCACATGCAGATGACACAGAAGGGGCTGCAGGTGTCTGACAAGCACATTTGTCTGCAGTAACAAAGCTGGGAAACAAAGGAAAGGAGCCAGGAAGAAAAACCAGTATGAAATAAGAAAAAGATGCAGGAAAAGCGAGGGGGAAAGTGAGGTAATAGAGATTATAAGAGGAGAAAAAAGGACCTTTTTTAAAACTAAGGGAAAAGAAATGGAAAAGATAGGAAAAATAAAGTAAGAGAGAAAAAGAAAAAAGGAGAAAGAAAATCAAAGAGAGATAAAAGTGGATGGAAGGAGAGAAAACAATCAGAGAGGAGAAATGGGAAAGGATTAAAAACAGCAGCAAAGGAAGGAAGCTCCAGGTAACCACAGCCTGGACGCTCTGCCCACTGCACAGTGCCAGCCAGGACAGTGAGTCTCCATGTAGCCCTGGACTCTGACATTATAGGGCAGAGAAAAGAAAAGGAGCCAAGAGCCTTTCCTCCTGCCTCTGATCTATTTCATTTCAGTTCACTTTACTGTACGGTATGGTATGGTATGGTACTCTACTAGGAGTTGAACCCAGAACCTTGCACATACTAGACAAGCACTCTCCCACTGAACTACATTTCCAGTCCTTTTGGGGAGGGGGTTGAAAACTGGAGATTGCACCTAGGGTCTTCACACTGAGCTACATCATTCATTCAATAAATGAATGAATAAAATCATGGGATCACCATCAAAGCACACAGTCCTATTTCCTTGTGGCCTTCTGGTCCTATAAAGTCATTCCTTATTATCCATGAGTGTTTCTTTCCAGGAATCCCAGAGAATGCCAGAATCCTCAGGTACTCAAGTCCCTTAAATAAAATGTCACAGTATTTACATATAGCCTATGGACATCCTACCATATGCTTTCAATCATCTCTGGATATTACTTATAACCCTTACTACAATATAAACACTAATAAATAGTTGTAGTAGTAGGTTGTTTAGGGAATGGCATAGAAAAAGTCTGTGCATGTTCAGTACAGAGGCAATTTGCTTCCCAAATATTTTCAATTCTTGGCTGCTTGAATTTGCAGATGTAGATTCTGGCTATGGAGGGCTGACTTTCCTGAGCCTCGCAATGGAGATAGCTCAACAGTCTTCCTACCTTTTATTTCAGAAACTAGACAACCCTGGGAAAGGAAGATAGAAGGTGATGATGGTTCGTGAGATGCCAAGGTCATCATCAACATGAGCAAGAGGGCAGGAGGGCACTGGCTGGAGAAAAAAGCCTTGAGCGTGTGCTGGTTTACCTCCCTCCTTGCTGCCACAAGAGGGCAGGCCTCAATTCTTTTTTAGATTTTCTTAATGAAGTCATTTTTATTGCACTAGGGAACGTAAGACAAGAGCAGCCTAATGCCAGGTAGTCACTTGTTACTAAGACTTGCAGGCAGGCATGGTTCTTGTTTCATGTGGTTTGGTGCCTAATCTCCCCAGTATGAAAACTATACACCCCTAGAGCAAACCTGAGAGTTCCAGCTTGTGGGGCTCTTTTTTGCTGCACTGACATGTTTAACTGTTTTCCCGAAAGAGCATGTCATGCTTTCTAAATGTGACTGTAGCTTTGGCATTTTTAAAAATCCACAAAATTAAGAAGTGAGTGCATGTATCAGGATTCTTCTCTGCCCCTCAGACCTAATGATCAGCAACAAAAACTTCTAAAGGATTTTAGTTTTCCCATGTGTTTTCAATTCTGTTCTTTTGAAACATTTATGTGTTTATTCACTAAGTAAAGAATAAATGAACTGTTAAATGCTTGCAACATCGTACACATCAGACTAAAATATTTTCAGGATGTTTCTTTTGTTCAAATCATTTACATGCTCTCCTAACTTGCACTGCACATATCATTGTTCAAAGGTACCAAACTTAATGGACAGCTCAGAAAAAATGAGGCAAGGACCGGGGATGCTGCTGAGTGTGAAGGCCCAGGGTTCAAGCCCCGGTACAGAAAAAATAATGTTCAAGGCTCAAATCAAGGCAGGCAATATCTCCCAAAGCATGTGCTTCAGAAACACCTTACAATAATGCAGATTGCAGAGCTCCGCTGTTCTGTGCAGCCTATTTCCCATAAAGTAGTCAAATTCTAGTCTATTTTCCCTTTCTGTCCCAAATCACCACCCTCAACGCGAAGTCAGATTTAAGAAAGGAAAAGGGGAAATTTTAACCTGTTATTCTCTCAAGTCCCATCAGGCCCAGAGTAGGCACAGATTCAGACTCAACTACGATGGCTCCTTGTGTTTACACAAGAAATCACAGAGTAATTTCATACACACTCCCAACCTTCACAAAAACTTTGTAAAGATGTGTTGATGCCAATTTTATTTCTCAGACCCAGAGAGGTTCCATGAAGAGGAAAGGACCCCGACACAGAAGACCTCTTCTGTCTTTTTAAGACTTATGATCCATGCTTAGTTTCTGCACAATGTGTTCCTGGTCTGTGGTTATGGCGCATCATGAAAGTAAGCCAGTCACTCAGCACCCCGCCTGCTCTCTCTCCCCACCCCTGCAGCTCCAGGGCTTGGATCAAGGGCACATTCTACTGCAAGGGCATCCTCCCCCTACATGTGAGTCTCTAGCAAGTAGACTGGGAGCCAGATCACCTGGAGCTCTCCAAACCAGTGCCACTTTTTAATATGCCCCACACATTTAATTTTCACTACTTAAGAGTGGTACATAGTTTAGAAATTAGTTATGCCTTCAGTCCCACTTCTGCTTATGTGTAGAAACACGTAGCTGGGTGCCCTGGGACAAACTCTCCCCATAAATGTTAGCTCCCCTTCCTGACAACAATATTCAAATGTAATATATTCTTTGTTCACAGGCCATTTGCCAACTCTGGCAATCTATGAGCCTGCCATTGTTCAGTTTTACAACAACTTCTACTTTTAAAAGGCATGGCACTGCACGTATTTCCTTTGAACATGAAAGTAAATTAAATTTGCCTTGGGAATTTTGTAAGCCCTCGGACACAATAGGATATCACAAAAGCAGGCTGAGATTCACTGGTCTGTACACCAATAGAATATAGATGAGAATAAAATGGAAATCTGACAAATAACAGCTACCTGGAAACTTACAGTTTATAGTAATGCACACTGATCTCCATTTAGGGGGAAAATTCATATAAACATCAGCAATGTGCAACAAATTTAATAATTCACCTCTTTACATTTATTTTGTGATAAAATATAATCATATGCATTAGATTAAACAGGAGAAATTCAACAGCTACTTGCTCATCAACAAGAAAGTTTCACTGATCATGTTTCATTCATTGGCTTTATGAAGCCTTTATATTTCTACTGTTACCAGAATCTATAATCACATTTTCAGGCTAATGATGACAGTTAACAGATAAACAACATGAAAAGGGGAAAACCCATAGGTTTAGAGCCACAAGATCCAGTTCTAAATTCTAATAGACTTGACAAGTGCTGTCACCTCCAAGAACTCCAGTGTCTTCCTGTGGACACTAAGAAAAATAATCTTGTCCACCTCCCTACAGTAGGGAGAATAATGGCCCCAAAAGATGTCCAGAACTTGTGGCTATCTTAGTAAGATGCTGTCTCAAAATAAAATTTAAGAATAAAATAAAAATTTAAAAGGGCTAGAGATGTAGCTTAGCAATCCCTAGGTTCAATCTCCAGTGCTGCAAAAAACAAAAACAGAAAGATCCTAAACTGGCTCTGCCCTTTGAAGTTCTCTGATGTAGATACTTCCTGCTATGCCCCAGACATCACCTAGACACAGAAGGTCCCTCTTCAATCCCCGTCTACCTTGGGAGGTCCTGTGCCCTCTTCCCCCTTCTGCATGGTACCCGAGCCCAGTCCACCATAAGATCTGGACAGTCCATGCTGTGAGGATTTCTTCTTTCACACCACCCTGTCTAAGCACTGCCCAGTAAGGCTTACTGTGTTACTGCCTCTTGTGCTCATATGTTTGCTCCTGATCATCCCTCAAATCCCTCAACTCTCTTGCACCTGAAGACTAGGTTTAACCATGCTGATCTGTCTACCTCGGCCCTATCTCCAGGGAAGCCCCTGCCCCTTCCTCTCCCTAAGATCTTATTACTCTTGCTTAGCGCTCCATGCACTGTTCACTCATCTAATACCAGCTGTACCAGATACCACAGCTGTACATTTCTGGGATTAATTTCCTGGAACCTTATGATTCTTTTTTTTTCTTTCTTTCTTTTTTTTTTTTCCTGGTACCAGCAATGAACTCAGGACCTTGTGCTTGCCAGGCAGGTTCGGCACTGCTGAGCTACATCCCTGGCCCCTATGATTATTTTGTCCCTGCCTATTAGATTGTGATCTACACGAGAGCAGCCTCCACATCAACTCTTCTCCCCACTATAGCCCCGTTGTCCACCCTACACCGGGCATCAAGTAGATTCTCAATAAATATTAATGTGTGAGAAAAAGAAGGAACTAAATGGCTGGTGAAGATGGTGTTGGCTTGAAAGTTTTCGTGCTCCTGTGAAAAACACAGGGTTGTTGCTATCCTGACATGTTAGTGTTTTGCCCTGTTGTGTTCAATCCAGATCAGTTCATAAATACTGGCCTATTCTTTTCTTGTGAGACTCCTGGGGCTTCTGGTCCTTAATGAGACTGCTTCTAACCCCACCGCTGGCTGCTTCACAACTAGAGTGATCTTTTCAAATCACAGATCAGATCACACTGGCCTCAGTCCTATCAGCTTGACAGGAAAGGCAAATGTTTTAAGAGAATCATTTTATCATTGTTTAAAAATTTATCGTTTTCCTACCATTTGCACGTTTGTGCGTGTGCAAAAAATAATGTGCAAATTAAAACCCCTGCTTAATGAAGAATCACAGTGGAAGTGAAATTACTAGCCTGTGTGAAATAGCGTCATCCTATCTAACGTCCTCCATCACCTAAAAGCCCACATGCATGTATAGCTGGGAGTGTAGCTCAGTAGTAGTGCACTTGTCCAACCATGTGGTCCTGAGTTCAATTCCCAGCACCGGAAGGGAGGGGGGTGCACACATGTGGCTTGTTACTGAGCCCATGCAGAGTGAGAATGGGCCTTGGGGTTAAAAACACGCCAAGGGAAGCGAGGGAAAGGGAGGCTTTTTTCAGCAGGCCATCGTTTCCTTTATTCAACGTTTCCTGAGCTTCCTATCTCCTTTGGCCAGATGGGCCCACCCCATTCCCTACAGGGTGTGGAACTTTCCCTGCTCAGCCCATGACCTTTTATGGGATGAAGAGGCCAACAAGTCATCAAGCTAGCCAAGCTCCAGCTGGAGAACACAGTACCTACCGAAGGTGTCCCCGCAGCCCTGGCCAAGCGTCCTCGCGTACTCCAGGCAGCCGGCTCGCTCCTCCAGCGGTGGGCAGGGCGCCCCGCCATTCCGAGGCTCCTGCCGCACCGAGCGCCTCCGCACGCGGGTCGCTGGCTTGCACTGGTCTGCACAGGGACTCCAGTCGCTCCACTCCCCAACGAAGCAAGGGCGAGCTGCAAAACAGCACAGCAGGAGGCTCACCTGAGTTCCCCCCCCCCCTCCCCGCCAGGCGCCAGGCGGGTCCGCAGGCACAAACAAAGTTTAGCCCATGGAAAGTTCACTTTGGCCAGGGGACTCCCAAAGCCGCAGTAGGTCCCGGTTGACATTGCCTCCACCCTGGGTAACTGATAATCTGGGCCTGTGAGGCAGGAGGGGATCCTGGGGTTGCTGAGGGTGTTTCTGAGCCACAGGAATCCAAGCAAATTCCTCCAGGGCACTTCCTCATCCTCCAGCCTCAGATAAAGTCTTCACTCCTATTTTGTTTTTGATATTATCTGGACCTGCCCATAACATTTTTTTTTCCTTTTCAGACCATTTATTTCACTTGCACATATTTATAGGGTACACTGTGATATTTGGATACATATGTGCAATGTGTAACGATCAGATCGGGGTAATTGGCAATCCACCATCTCAAATGTTCATTTCTTTGTGTTGGGAACATTCAGCCCCTTTCCACTAGCTATTTTGAAACACCGGATTTATTGTTGTCAACCATAGTTACCAAACTGTGCTATAGACCATTAGAAGGTATTTCTCCTATGAACTGCAATCCTTGTACCAGGGAGCCATCCTCTTTCCATCCGTTCTTCCCCCTTGGTCAGTCCGTTTTTATTATAACATCAATATATCTTCATTTTAGAAAACACAGGGGGAAAAGGCATAAAAAAGAAAATATACTTCACTCACCCTTTACTTACCCAGGTCAGTTCTCAGCAAATGTGTCTCCACATGACACATGGCTTAGGGCCACACACGGGAACCTCTTTTCTTTAGGCTTCTTCCACTTGTTCTGTTTTCATCCTCCTGACTCAGACTCACAAACTATGAGAGCTGGCTTTAGGAGGTGAGCTGCCAGACCCAGCGGAGTAAGCAGTACTTAGTCACACATGCAGAGGTAGAGTAGGACAAGGCTCTAGACGGGCCCTAAAGTCTTGTTCTTTCTATTTGTGTGCAAAACTCCACACATTTGGAAGACCTCAGAGCTCTCCTACCTTCTAGCAGCCATCCATGTGCTATGCCTCACAGGTCAGTGACATGTTTTAGGAGTCACCTGGTGGACAAGTCAAGCCATTTTCTTTCATTGATTCTGAAGTCTACTTACCAAATCTGAAGATAGAATTTAAAACTGCAATTTCTTCACTATGACTATAAAATCAATTGGTTTCACATTTAACTTTCCTATTGAAAGATCGAATGCGTCTTTTAAAAGGACTGTAATGACTTTGTAAACTGAATTATTTCGAGACTTGAAATATAAGAGAAAATATCAAGAGGACAGATGTGCCCCTGAACTAGAGGCCAAAACTTTTTTCCCCCCACAAAGTTAGACCCAATTTCCCTACCACACACCCTCATATTTTCAAGTTCATAGACTCACTCTGGCTTCTCTGAGACCTTGATGTGGACTTTTGACAGTCTATATGTGAAAACTCAGTTTGCTTCTCAGCGTACTCTAGAGCAGGATCCGTGGTTTAGGGAGGAGATATTTGGCAGCACACAGCTTACCCCCGATGTGTGAAGAGTCACACACAACCTAAATATCTGTAACTACAACATTTCAGTTCTTTTTTTTTTGGTACTGGGGATTGAACTTGGGTCCTTGTGCTTCCACACCAGGCTGCGAAACCACTGAGCTAAATCCCCAACCTCAGTTCTATTTTAAAACATGTTTTATTTCATCATCTAAAAACCCATACTTATGACATGTCCACTACCTAAAGAAGCAAGAACGAGCCACATTAGTGTTCATTCCCAAGGTCCGCCATGCATATATCCTTTGGTGAACGGATAACAGGTGACTTCCTGCTCTGCTCATCTCCTGTTGACCCCTCCTTTTTTCTTTCATACTATTATTTCATTGGTTCTTTGAACCAAATACATTTAAATGGACCTCCCTCAGGCTGGGAGCTGGCTGAGAAAGATTCCATCAGTTCTTTTCTTTCAACACCTCATTTCACTCCTCAAACCTGTTCATCCCTGGCTCCTGTTGGTCCTGGTCTAATATGTTAAACTTGAACGATACTTAATGATATATTTGGTTTTTAAATGCATTTATTTCAAATATTAATATTTGGACATCATTATAAAATAAAACTTTGCCATGACATTAATTTAGGATTGAGTAATATTTCAGGGCATGGTGGCACATGCCTGAAATCCTAGCACTAAGGAGGGTGAGACAGGAAGATTGCTGTGAGTTCAAAGCCATCTGGGGCTACATAGTGAGTTCAAGGCCAACCTGAACTACATAGTGAGACCCCATCTCAAATCGCAGACCAACCAACAAACAAAATAATTTGGTAATATGGCCTTGGGCTAGACTCTATGCATATGGTAGAAGACAAGGGAAGAGTGTTTAGACTGAATGTGGCCTCTTAGGATTTCATCTATTGTGTCTCATGTCCATGTTTATTTTACGAGGTTCGCTCCTACAAAGTCACAAAATCATTGCATGGATTGTTGTTCTTCTTGGTTAAGGTTTGTCTTTAGCAAAATGCTATTTCCTGTTTTTCCAATTCAGGACTTTAAAAGTCCCATAAAGAGCTGGGTGTGGTGTCAATGCCTGTATGCTCAGCTACTTGGGAGGCAGCGGCAAGAGAATCACTTGGTCCCTGGAGTTTTAAACCAATCAACATAGTGAGACCCCATTTCAAAAAAAATAAAATTAAAGCCCCATAAGGATAATCACAGTTCTAGGGCCCAGGACAATGGCTTCATTGTAAGACAAAATGGGGAAAAAATTCACATGAATAAAATTTCACATGAATAAAAAGGTATACCACAAAACATTTTGTGTTGGAAGATTAATCTGTTCTTTTCCTCTGCTGCGCCAAACATTCTATTCCTGATTCACTTGTAAACTTTTGATTATTTAGACTGCAAATCATCAAAAGATCACAAAAGATCTTTGGTCATGGAGGTTATAGGAAGTACAGAAACTTCAGGCAGATTTATTACCACGAGTCATGTATTACATCTGCAGGACACAGATTTCCTTTTGAACTAGTTCATTAGTATTCTTGTCCCTTTTCCCATTGCAGCTTACCGCATTCACATTTATGTTCCGCATTTCAAAATATTCTTTCTTAAAATGTGACTTTCTCAATTTCTAGGTCTAGTTTTATTAGTTGGAAATGAAGCCAGTCAAATTGTGAAAAAGCTATACGATTGTCCTTGACTCCAAGTTTGACACTGCCTTCCAGCTGCTTACTAGATAGGGTCTGATGCCATCACCCCACCTTTTATTTTATTTTTTTGGTACCAGGGATCGAACTTGGGGCCTTGTGCTTGCACAGCAGGAGGCGAAACCACTGAGCTAAATCCCTGGCCCATACCCTACCTTTTTTAAGGGAAGGAACCCTAGAATTAATGGATGCTAGGAATCTTGACAAGTTTTTTCTTCTTTATTTAAACTCAACCTAATATTCAGATTGGGTTTCCCCTGAATCAGCCCAGGAGCTACTGATGTGAATGCAAGTAATTTATTTGGGAAGTGATCCCTAGACATACCATAAAGAGACATGGTACGTGGCTGGCTGAGTTCCCATTGTAGGCCTGGGGCCCCTCAGCCCATTGGAGAGTGAGATAATGGATAAGTTCAGAGTATAAGGAATGATCCATTCCTTCTTGATTTGCCAACTGGTCTTCCTTCTTCAAGAGCTTTCTGATTATCAGATATCCTCTCCATAGCCATAGGACAATGGCCAACAACAGAGAAGTTATAGATTTCAGTAATTAACCTAAACACAAGAGTAGAGTATGTATGCACATAGTCTAACAGGGCTGAAGAGTCACATACAATCTTAGTATGAGACTTTAAAAAGTGAATCACTGAATTTGGGGGTTTTTTTTTTTTGTTTCTTTACTTTGAAAAACTCCCTCATTTTATTTGGGATGAAATCCAAACTCCCTGCCATGGCCTATGAGGTCCCGTGTGACCTGGCCTCCACCTGAACCTCCACTCCCACCTGGAGCTTGGCACAACCACTCACCCCACGCCCACCTCTGCTCCAAGCTCCAGCCACACTGGCCTCTTTAAGCTTTGAGCCCAACCAGCTCATTTGCACCCTAGAACCTTTGTACATGTTTCCATTTTACTCCATGTTTCATTCTCCCCATACTGAGCAGGCTGCTCGCCCTTTAGACCTAAGATGGACTGTTTCCTCTCCTGACTCCTTCTCTGACCATCTTGTCTAGGTTGTCACCAGCCCTCCCTCTCCACACACATTCACACACACGCACATACACACACACACACACACACACACACACACACACGCTTTCTCTTGGAGCTTAATGTTCCTTGCCTTGAGTAGCTCTATAATTCTTAATTATATGTTTGTTTTGTTTATTGTTGTGACTCTTAAGGACCATGATAATTTTTCATTTCTTGCCTGGTGCTTGTCATATGGTAGGTGCTGAAGAAATATTTGTTGAATTATGAATGAATGAAATGGCATTAGTCAAGTCCTCTCCCCTTAATAGATGCTAGCCTGCTCCAGCAAAGCATTGACCATAAGGAACATGAGTGGAAGGACTGGAGCTTCTCAGAAATGTCCAGAGCCAAACATATAGGGATTCTCATTCCAGGCCAGCATGGTGTGGGCTCTCCTGGCAGAAGCAGCCCCAGAGGGTGAGTAGTAGAAGGAACATTGCTTTCTGTGCCTTATGTTTAAGAGAGATCCAGCCTTTCTTGGCATCTATAAGCCTTTCAAATCCTTTCTAATCCTTCTACATCTCTTGCTAGTACCATATCTTGAAAGTAATAAGATCCTTTAATTTTACTATCTGTGGCATGAAGAAGTATTTCCTTTTATTGGATCCCAATTTCCTCAAAGTTTCAGTATATGGTGAAAAAAATGTATCTTATTGGTGCCACTCACAATCTTCCTGTTTCCATATGTCCCCTTCCCTCCCAGAATAGACTTCTCGAATGGAGACTCTTTCCAGCTCCATCTTTCTGTGGATATCAGAGTTACCACTGGACTTTCTCCAGGTCCACTCCCAGCTCAGTGAGTTGTGCCAACAAGACTGGCCACTTTATTCTCAGTCTTTAGGTACCAAAGGATAATAATTTAAAAATGTTTTTCTAATGTTTTTCTTGATGATACCGAATCCATGCATGCACACGGAGCAACAATTAAACTGCTAGCCAGAGAAGAGCCCTTCGTTTTCTAAATGTTTAGATTATTTCTTGCCCAGTGTAAGGCCTTGTTCTTGTTTTCATTTAGCAACGTCTCTTTAGTTAATCATAGAGACTCGAGCGCTCTCCTTTGTAATCTAGCCCAGCCTGCCTGGCTGTCAGCCATCTAAAAGTTTAAAGCCACCCACAACCAAGTGCATTCTTCTTCACATTGATAAGTTCAAACAGGCATAGATCATTGCTATGGAAATGTTCTTTCTACACTCTACATACAGCAGTACCCATTTACCTATAGATATTCCCCTTGACAATCTATGAAAGAAAAATGAAGCAGCCCCTTTATCTCCCAGTTTATAGAGACACAGCCATCTCCTGCATCGGCCTTTCTTTGTCTATATATACATAATCTATTACCTCTATCTGTATCATTAGATATATCTGTGCAATCTTGTCAAAGCTTCTCTGAAAATTAAAAGTGATTATATTGCTCAAGGGCCTATTTCCCCCTCAAAATGGCTCAGTATAATGATAACTATTTTTTCCTCTTGCGGAAAGCACATTTTCTGGCCCCCAAAGATTTTTCTTTTGAGAGATTAACTGGACAAGTTCAATAAATGCTGGGAAGATAATGAAATGCGATGCCTCATTAGACAAATGGAATTTTACACACCCTGCAAACCCACAGAGAAAAAGACATAAATAAAAAGAGACAGTGAAATGGTATTTTTCCTGGATAGCAGGTTTCCAGGTGAGTTGTTTTCCTCTTTTGTGCATTTCTATATTTTCCAAATTATCTGCAACAAATATGTATTTTGTAGTCAAGGAAGAAAAATTCTATTTTAAAAGGGAAATGTGGGTACACCCCAGATGGTAGCGCTCTCTGACATGATGGGTAACATCCCCAATGACTGTGCACATTTCTTTAACAAACATTAAATGGCATTGTGCTGGCCATTTAGGATTACAAAGAGGGCCAGGTATGTAGTTCAGTAGCAGAGCATGTGTTTAGCCCAGGTTTGATCTCTAGCATCCCACCAACAAAAGGTGGTGGTGGTGGTGGTGGTAGTTATGATGTAGGGTGGGAAAGTTACTCTCCAAAAACACAGACTTGATGGAAAGATGGGTCATTCATTCCACCAGTATTTATTTGAGGCCTACTTTGCAAAGCACAGTTTCTCACAAAGCTTTGTTTCTCTACAGCATAAAAACAGTGTTTAAGAGGTGTGACCTCTGGATCCAGATTTCCTGGGTTCACATCTCACTCTATCACTTATTAGTGGTGTGACTTTTGACACATTACCTAATCTCTCTGTACCTTCGCTACTTAGTCCATAAAATAAGACCAAAATGGAGAATAACATCAGCAGGTTGGGAGACTCTAGTAACAGCTATGAAGTGCTTGGGAGAGTGTCTGGCATAGAATAAATGCCAGGTGAGCACTAACAACTTCATCCTCATTCACTCCACACCGGAGGGCTGCAACCAAATGCTGCTAACCGAAGTCCAGCTCCAGGCCTTGCTCTGTTTTTCAGGAAAGGCAAAGGAAGAGGAAGCCAAACAATGTCCTTAAAATGGTTCTAGCTCAGGGACAGCTTCAGTTTTCTACATTATCACACACTGAGACATCCTTCCTCTAGGTGAGTTTTGGAGCCTTTATTTTCAAGCACAGCACCCCTTTTCCCTCCAGAAATGGTTGTCACTTTGTTTCCTGGACTCTTCATAAACTATAGAAGCTACTCAATTTTTGTCCTGCTCTAGATGAGATAATTATTACTCTTTCCTTAAGTCACACTCCAGGATCCAATGCAACCTCTCCTACAGCATTAGCCCTTAGTGTGTAGACCTTAGGAACCCAGCTGGTGAATTAGAGATGTGGTGACACACTCGGCCATCAAGGCTCCCAAAATGTTCTTCCAGGGCAACTGGATTCAAGTCTGCCTCCTCTTCTACTGCCTATCCCTGGCCAGGCGCAGCCAGTGAAGAATTAATTCATTAATGATTGGTAGGAGGGAAGGGACCTCTGGTACATTTATTGGTGTTAAATCCATGCAGTCATCATAATGAGATTTTCTGAGATAATTCATTTCAGAAGAAATTTCTTTGTTTAATTATTCTACAGCTTCAATTACAGGGGTTTTTGTTGTTGTTGTTGTTGTTGTTGTTGTTTTACGGCACTGAAGGTTAAACCCCAAGACTCACACATGTGCTCTATCACTGAGCTATACACCCAGCCCTTTTTTTTTTTATTTTGAGACAAGTTCTCACTGAGTTGCCCAGGCTAGCTTCAAACTTGCAATTTTCCTGCCTCAGCCTCCTGAGTAGCTGGGATTACAGGCACACAGCACTGTAGCCAGCTAATATTTTTATTTTACACAAGAAAAAACTTTTCTACTTAGAAGAAGAAATGCCAGTATTTCATCTCTTCTTCCAAAATGTGTTTATAAAGATGAAAAAAGCAGAAGGAACAGAAGTAAAGCATGTCCAGTTACACTGATTCAGTTACAATTTTCATTCACATTGAATGTTGTATCAGCCAAAAAGGTTTTGGGCAGCAACAGCAGTTGATATAATCTGTGTGAAAAGAAGAGATTCTAAGAGGCAGAATGGTCTTAAGTATATACAGTAACTGGGGTACTGTGAGTCTTGATTTATTCAGGAATATATAATATCCATGAACTGAAGTTCATAGATGTGGCTGGTGGCCACTTGAAATCAGACAGTGTAGACTCTTAGCTCTACTGCTTATTCACATGAACTTGAGTTGTGGGAGCCCTTAGAAAGTCTCAGCTCCAGCATCTGTTAAAAAGGTAATGTAGCCAGGTACAGTGGCATGCCTGTAATCCCAGCTACTCGGCTGTCTGTGGCAGAAGGATCACATGTTCAAGGATAGCTGGGGCAATGTACTGAGACCCTGTTTCAAAATAAAAAGGGCTGGTCATGCACCCCAGTAGTAGAGAACCCCTGGATTCAATCCCTTGTACCTCAGAACAAACCAAAACAAATGCTAACACAGGTTAGTGTAGGCATTGAGAGTAGATACCTTGGGTTGAATGTCTCCTCCCCAGGACTAGGTTAAACTCTTATTGAATGTGGTAATACTTTTGAGGTGAAATATATTTACATGGCATGGGATTTAAAAAAAAGAGATTATCAACAGCCTTCCATCAGTTTGGGACATGTGAGATTTTTATCACCAAATGAGTTAGGGAAAAAAATTTCAACCTTAGCATTCATTTTCTGGACTTCAGACCTGTCAGTTTTTGCACTGGTGGGTTATGGGACAGACCTGCCTTTCTTACAAAATTGTTGGTAAAATGATCCAGGTATATATGGCAGGAATACATAAAAAATATATATGAATTAATATTAACTAACACACATTTTACTATGTTGTCATAAAACTATATAAATACTTAATCAAATAAAATGTCCACTGGTGTCCATAGGTGCTCAGAGCTGACCGACAGGACATGGGCTACCAAAGTGCCTGCCATGCTACAGGTCCGGGCTTTCCAGGCATCACCTACTTGTCAATCCCACCTGCTGGTTTTATCCTTCCCCTTCTATAAATGAGCCTCATCAGGCTTCAAGAGCTGACCCGGGTCACAAAGCCACTAGGGTGCAGGGAAAAGATTGAACCTAGTATTCTCTCACTTTAAGGGTAAATATTGAGGCATTTGGGTTACTTCTGGGGGGAAAATCCACAAGTGAACAATAAATAATTGGAGAGAAAATTTTGTGAAAATGACAGAAGCCTTTATTTCAAGATTTGCCCCCAGCCAGCATCCAGCTGCCCAGGCAGCTCTGGGCAGGACAGGCAGGCCCAGGGCAAAGAGGCTGTGAGACCACGGTCTGCACAGTCACGGTGGCACAGGCCCAGGAGAGTGGCCTCTCAGGGCCATTGGGCCTTCCTCTCCCCTCACTCTGCCAGTACGAGCAGATCTGTCTCACCAAGCGGCCAGCTTCCCATTGTCTCTATTTTCTCCTTCCCTTCACAAGAAACATCAGGTACAGAGAACTTACCAGCAGGAGCCTTTTTCGCCTGAGCTCCTTCTATCTGTGTCTGCAAGGTCCCCTGCTGACCCTCTGGGAAAGTGCATTTGGGGCCCCTGAACATGCTCTTTCTGAGTTCTATCAGACACCATTTCCTTTTCTGGCCTCAGTTCCTTCATTTACCACTGGAGCCCTTGTCCTGGGTAAGCACTTGCTGGGGTTTGTTTCTCAGTTCTTCATAAGACAGTAAACTCACCTCATCTCCTCTCTGCTCACTCAATAAATCCCTGCTCTTAAACAACTGCCTCTTGATTTTACTAATTTTACCTCTTAGACTGAAAGTAGGGGATTTCTTTGTGACCAAATCAAGATTCTGAGGGTTTTGCAACTCATCATGGCACTGTTAGGCCTCATCAGACAGCAAGTTCCTCTCACTACACTCTCCTTGCCTTTTCCGCATCCCTCTCAGGTCCCTGAATCTTTCTAGACCTGGCCATGTCCTCTTTCTGTCCTCAGCGCTGTTTCAGCCTGAGGCTAGCACAGGTATGGCACACAGACTGACCTCCAAGATAACTCTTGGACAAGGACCTTGGGCATCTCTCCCAGAGCACCCCAGCCTCCCCCTTCTCCCGGAGACCTCTTGCTCATTCTCCAGGACTAGGTTGCTCACGGCTTCCTCTGAGAAGTCTTCCTTGAATTCCTGAGGTCTTTCAAGTTTTCCCTCCCAGATCACCTCCGCCTCTACTGGAAGAGGCTCCCCCTTTTCTCCACTTGCACTTTCCATTGTTTCACTTACCCACAGTTAACCGAGGTCTGAAAACACTAAATGGGAAACTCCAGAAATAACTCATACGTTTTAAACTGCACACCCTTCAGTGTGGCCTAATGAAATCTTACACTGTCCTGCTGTGTTTCACCTGGGTCATGGATCATCCGTTCATCCAGGGTATCAATATTGTAGACAATACCCGCTGGCTGGCCACTTAGTAATGAGCTCAGTTATCAGGTCCAGTGTCACGGTATTGTAGTGTTTTGTGGTCACATGACGTTTATTTTATTTTAAACCCCCAAGTGAAAGAATAATGATTTAGTGATGCAAAAGAGGTATTGGGGCATAAAACATGGAAAACAGATTAACCCTATGTGTCAACTGCAAAGCATACAGGAAAAAAGCAGTATAGAGAGGTTGGTACTATCAGTAGTTTCAAGGGTGTCCTGGGGGTCCTGGAACATATGGCCTGCAGGTAATGGGGACTGCGTTACTGAGCATGTTGCATGTAGTTTTGTCCGTGTTCCTGGCAGACGATGAACTCCTAGGGAGCAGAGTCCCTCTTCATCATCTTCCCAGCTTACCTGGGCACATTATCTGAGTTTCACGAAGTCTGTAATAATCTTAAAATGTAGATAAGTCCCTCATGAGACAATGAGTCTGCCACAGGCTTTCCTCGAGTTACCCAGGTAACAGAGACAAACTGGAGTTTAGGGCTGGGGACCCCAACTCGAGGTGCTGCATCTCCCAAATGGCTGACCTTTCCACCTTTCTTTAGTAGTAAGATACCTACTACTTAAGCCTTAGAGCAGGAAAGGCAAAGAAGCTTGTGAAAAAGAATAAGTGAGCAGCACTATGCAAAGGTAAATCATTAGCTGTCAGCCTGGGTCACGAAATATGTTTTCAACTGTGTGGTTTCAGCTTCAGGCCCTCACCCAGTAAGGAGGCAGAAGGGGTGCTCGTCCCTACGGGCATCCTGTTGCTGGGGCACTGCACAGCACGGCACCGTGGGCTCCTTTTCCCGGAAGATGCTGAACAGCCCTCAAGCTGGGATCCTTGAGCCCAAACCTTAATGTATGAGTGGCTTTGGGGGCAATGTGATTGTCAGGGAGCACGACTACTTGATTTCCAGAGCTGGCTTCTTTGAGGCACACCTTGCTCTTCTGGGCTTACACTTACTGTTTCTTCCTTTGCCTTTTAATTCAACTGAACTGGCATTTATTGAGCCCTCCAGAGGGAAAGAAACTGAGAAACTGTGGAAGATTCAAAGATGATAAAGACTGACCCTAGAGGAAAACCAGCAGACTAAAAAAATAACAAGGGCTTGCAGATAAAAATCCTGATCATGTCACACAAATAAAAATGAATTTCAAAAACATCTTGAACACCTCCTAGGGGGCAACACCTCCTGGCTGTGCTGCATTTTGAGGTCCAGAGGTGAGGACATCAGACTTCCAAGAACTTGCTCTCCAGCAGAAAGCCACTTCTGCAGCAAGCTTGGCACTCGGTGGGCCGCCACCGGTTCCTGTCCTCATCGCCCCTCTGCAGCCCCAGGAGTCCTGAAGGCCGACAGAATGAACACCGGGGGTCCGGCCCAGGTCAGGCCCCTGGACCCTGCCAAGGCCTCCCAACCAGGCCGAGGGGAGCAAGGGGAGCGTCGGAGCTGTCTGTCTAGACGGGGAGCCCTGGGAGACTCCAGAGTGGATCAGGCTGGATGTACCTGACGGAGGAGCTGGGCTGGCCGGGCCGGGAAGGAAGGACATGGAAGCGGCTGGGGGACACCTGTCTCCTGAGCTGCGGTCCTTGGTCCCACGCCTTGCCCTGTCCTAGGCCACCTGTCAGCAGGCAAAGCCCGACGCCCCACCCTGGCCCGGCCACCAACCTGGACACGCCCTGGCATAGTCGAAGCAGCAGTCCCCGGTGAGGCGACAGGCTTGGTCGCAGAAGCACGTCCCGTAGACCCGGTCCAGCCTCCAGCCGCGGACGAAGCAGGCGGGGTCCCGGCCGGGGCAGCAGCGCCCGGCTTTGGCGCAGCTGGCCAGGACCCCGGGCCACAGCCGCGCCAGCGCGCACAGCGCCAGCCACAGGTGCCACATGGCCCGCGCTCGGCGGCGCTGGCAACGCGACGGACCCAGGCGAGCGCCGCGCTCTTCGGAGCCTCCAGCCAGGCCCGCAGCCGCCCGAGGACCTGCCCGGCCCCCTCCCCGCCCTCCGCGCCGCCCCTCTCCGGCCGGCAGCGCACGCGGGTCCCCGCGGTGGCCCCCGCCCCGGTGGCGAGGGCGTAGCAGGTGGCTCTCCCGGCGCCACCCCAACCCGGCGGACGGGCGAGGACGGAAAAGCAGGTGCTCGGGCGAGGGGAGGAGGGTCCGCCGGGAGCCCGGGCCGCGGCCCCTTTTCCCAGGGGAGACGCCTCTTCCTTACTGGGGACAGACTGGTCAGCGGACAGGTTCACCCTAAAACCTGGAGCCTGCGCTAGATGAGCACCGAACAGACCTCGCCCCGAGACCCTGGAGGGAGTTTTCCAACACACCACTTCGCCCCCCGCACCGAGCACCACGAGATCAGACCAGACAGCGCCCTTTCTTTCTGTTGCATTCTTTACTGGGACTTCTCTGCCCCAGAAAAATGCCACTTCGCTTCATTTAAGAGGAATTGATGAACGAGACGAGGAGAAATAAAATATAAACCGATTTCTGCTTTCTTTTAAAGTCAATTTCCCGAGACTGCGTGTTCTACTCTTAGAAATAACTTTCACTTTAATAAATTGCCTGCCTAACCTTTAAAATGCATTCCCCTCTTTTTCTCCAAATGTATTATATATTTTTGCACCTCTCTTTTTGGTCACCAAAGTGCATCCTAGAAGTTTCATCTTTGTGTGTATGTTCTTCAGTCATTTAAACGGGTGGTTTTTGTTTGAAATGTTTTCTGCCTTTGTGCACCCAAGAAATCCAATTAAATTCACAGACAAATTTTTTTCCTTTCTCATACAAAGACTTCCCATTGCGAAATTTTCTTCACTCATTAGAAAAGTAACTAAAGTAAAAATAAGAAGCAGAAGTAGTAAAACAATATAGCAACCAAATATAAAAAATAAGCATGCTGTGAAATGAAAGAGATTTATAAGAATTGTATCTTATAAACTCTAATGTCTGGCCAATGCTGAATGTAGGCTTACTTTATTGCCCAAATACTCAAAAATCAAAAAGAAATTCTTGCTTGTGGGTTCATACAAATCAATTCTCAGAACTGAAAAGCTGTTTTGTTTTTTTCTTTGGCTGAAGCTCTCTCCCTGTTGCAGTTAGAGAAATGTAGTTCTTGACAGTGGAACTAAATAACCCTGCCAGCAAATTATATCCTCTGCCTTTTACCCACGTTATAGGTTTTATTACCAGCTTTGTACTAACTCATTCATGTCCTTTATCCCCCATGCCTTCGCCTAGACTGTCTGCTTTGTGCAATACTTATCCTGTAGTGCCATAAGAATCTGGAACAGTTCCAGGAAGATGTAAAGGAAAAGGGCCCACTGGCAAGCTCGTCTTCAGAAATACAACATGAAGTGATGACAGAAAGGAGAAATGAGCTCTGGTTTACAAGAGCAAAAATATAATGCCAAATGCCTGCTCAAATACCTTTTTTTTTTTTTTTTTAACCTCTCACCCTTCTTTTGTAACTGGGGATTAAACTCAAAGTCTTCACACTTAGGTACATCCCCAGAGCTATTTATTTAGTTAGTTACTTCAAGACACAACCCTCTAAGTCACTAAGTTGCCCAATGTGAGTTTGAATTTGCAACCTTCCTGCCTCAGCCTCCCAGAGTGCTGAGATTACAGGTGTGCACCATTACACTTGGCTCCTTTTTTTTTTTTAATATTTCGACAAAATGCAGATTTAAAAAATCAAAATCAAAACCTTTGGAGCCTGTGCTCAGGTTTGGGTTTTGATTCTGATTCTGTGATCTCCGAAACCTGGTCTCAGTGTCCTCAAAAATACTGACTATTAATCAGACTGACATGGGATGCCTATAAAAACACTGACAAGTATAAATTGAGCACATGAGTGCAAATATGTAGTAATGACCTAGTGTCTACCTCCACTCACTTCATAATTTATGCCTAAAACAAAGACAGTTTTACTAGTGTGCAGCATAGGAGGAAGCACAAAATTTTTAAAAAGGAAGCAAACTACAAACAAATGATTATTACTTTAAAGCAAACATAAAAAGGAGCTTGTCTCTGGTAAGTAACATTCAAAGAAAGTCAGTCTCAAGTTAAAGCTTGCACCATCTTGACAACATCAAGATAAGCCTCCTAGCAGGCCCTAGCAAAAGCACCAGCTCCTGCAGGATGGGGCAAAGCAGGGGGACACTGACATTTAAAGCCGTGGCATCCACCTCCTTATTGGAAACTGGATGCAGGCAAATGTAACAATGGGTTGCTTTGTTTTTCATGCTGTGTAGATGACTGGAGAACAGAATCATCTTGGGCATCATGTGAATGAATATAGGAAGTAATGAAACGTACCTTAAAAGATATTCTTTCTTCTGTATTGTCTTTGGAAGCTGTCCAGGTTGGCAAAACTATGGAGGGAAACAGAGATCTATCTACCTGTTCATCAGAGTCCAGAGTTCAGCAATTTTAAGAGAACTCCACCTCTGTGATCTCATTTGATGCTGCATAACTTTGAGGAAAATATTATCATCCCCATTTTGTAGATGATGGACAGATTCAACATGTAGCTAATTAGTGACAAAATGGATCTAGAACTAAAACTATTCTTTTCAAAACATGACAAGATTCTTCCCATGATTCAAAACTTATTGGAGGAGGTAGTGCAGGAAGATGGTAATGCAAAGTAAAGAGAAGTAAAATTAAGTGCTATATTAAATATAGTAGTGTAACTAGTGTATGCGGAGATCAAAATACAAATAATCTCCAAAAACATTTATCCATAGCTTTTAAATTCAAATACTGTAAATGTAAGTTTTATGTTCATGTTCACGTAAGATGGATAGGGAGGTATTAAAGGGATCCAGGATGCTAGGAAGGCTAGGAGGGAATCTCTTAAGGCTGACAAATGGAGCACTTAATACAGTTTTGGCATTTGTCAGAGGTAGAATACTGGATTTCTATAGGGTATTTTGTTGAATATCAGACACTGTAGATTGAAAGATGTATCACTATTAGTAGGACAGAAAAAAACCTACCACCCATTAAACTATGGTAAGCCTTTGTACACAGATTTAGGATGGACTTCAGTTTCAGAGCTATGCATCTTAGAATCAAAACAATATGGAGAGATGACATTTTCATGGTTTTACATTACACAACACACTTTTTGGATAACCTCATGAAGGTGATGTTGTTCCTGTGCCCCTTTAGTTGAAGAGGAGATGCTGAGGAGGTGAATGACTAGCACAGCATCATGTGGGCTCCAGTGAGCCCTCCCGTCAGAGCTAGCCCTGATCAATTGGTGGAGGCGTTCCCTTGCTGAGGGTGAGCTGCCTGTCCAGGCTGAGGGTCAAAGACAGGTAAAAACAGTCAGCCCTTCCTTCAAAAGGACTTAGTGGAGGAGCTAGACACATAGACAGTCATGTATCGTATTGTGAAGATGCTATTAAAGGAAAGGGGTAGATTCTAAAGCTGGACTGACAAGGCACATTTTGAATCTGGGTTATAAAGATGAGGAGTGGGTTACTATTACATCTTCACTTTCTTCCTAGAGAGCGTAGAGTCAGTAATTTTGAGAAATCCCTGCTTGGATAGGTATTATCTGTTCGTTGAATAATGCCCAAATGTTCAGGCGAGTATCTAAAGATGCCTAAGGTTGACATGCCAAATGTACTCGGAATCATTCTTCTCTTAGCACCTTACAGCAAGCAGTCAAGAACACTGCTACCAAAGTCTATGCTGCCGGTTCTACATCTGTGATCATGTTGATTATGGAAATGTGGACTGGATATGGAGGTGGTAAATGTCTTGGCTGCCTGTAACAGATTCCTTCCTTCCTTCTTCTAACAGTCCTCAGGTTTTCCTTTTGAGAATAAACACCCCTTTCCCTCCCATATTAACAGCACTAAGCTCTAGTCATGAGCTTGAGGGTCCATTTCATAATGCATCTATGGACTGCTCAGGGGTTTGTCCAGTCAGAGTCCAAGACATTAGGATGTTTGCTCAATAGATTATTTAGTTCCACCTTTTTCCTTACTAGAAACGAATGAGGACTAGGCCCCCGTGAAGCCAGCCTGAGGTCTTAGCACCAAGCCAGGGAAGACAGAGCCAGGGAAGCACAGTTTTGACGAAATGACAGATGAAGTCACACTTCCCTCTTCTCAATCTCTTGCTCCAATAAATCCTCCTTATAATTTATGCCAGTCTCAGTGGCAATTTCTGTGGCTTAAACAAAAACACTCATTAGAGGTGATAAGGGAAGTGAAAAGCGCTCAGGTTTTAAAGAGGAAAGTAGGTTTGAACTATGGCTCTGTCACTTACCAGCCAGCTATGTAACTGGAAATTAATTACTGTAAACTCTTCAGGCCTCAACTTCCGATCTACAAAATGAGATAAGGAAAGGATTAAATGATATAATGTATACATGTCTACTCTAGTTCCTGCTATATAAGGATGAGCTGGTAATTAATGCTAATTATTGTATTTGTGTCCTAGACTTTAACACAAAGGCATGCTGTAATTATGGCTAATAATTTTTTCATAAATGATCGTGTCAGACTATATGGTGCAATTAAAAGACTTGACTTTGATTCTGCCAATGGGTAATCTTGAGCAGTTTGTTTAGGCCTCAGTTTCCCCCAGATAATTTGATCATGTGTACCAAGAAAATCTCCAAGAATCCTTTTAGCTCAAAATAATATATAATTCAAAATTACTGTACTTAAGTTGCAGTATAAGCCACAAGAGAAAGGGCTCACATTCTTTCCTTGACCTTAATGGTAGGCTGAAAGTAGTAAAGGTGAAGAATGAATTTACAAAGTCTGTTTCCAAGTTATAGTCAGAGAGCTAATTTGGAGATAGACATTTATGTCCACAGATCAGTTACTTGTTCATAATAGATACTTGTATGGATGCTGTATTAGTCAGCTTTGCATCACTGGAACAAACTACTTCAGGCCATTAACTTATAAAGAAAAAAGATGTATTTTGACTCATGGTTCTTGAGGTTTCAGTTCAAGATTGAGTCCCCCCATTGCTTTGGGCCTGTGGCAAGGGCCCACATCATCGTGGGAGTGGGCGGGACAGGAAGTAGAGTGAGACAGAAAGGAGAAGAGACCGGGTCCCAAGTCCCCTTCCCGAGTATGCTGCCAACGATTTTCCACCAGGACCTCACCTCCTAAAACCCCCAGTCTCCCAACAGCACCCCCTGGGGACAGCCTTTAATATATGGGTCTTGGGGGGGACACTCATCCAAACCATAGCAGATGTGTGTAAGTAAGGAAAATTATTGAAGCAAAGGCATGGTAAAAAATTTTAAGATCTGATTTAGGAATAAAGAGATGAATATCTTTCTCTGCATAACTGCTCACTGTCTGACCCTGGGAAAACTATTGATTTTCTCAGAATCTGTCATAAAATGAAGGACCTTGAGGAGTTCCAGAAGGTAAATCCTATGCTGATGTAGTACACTTAACCCTCTAATTTGGAAGTAGGCAAATTTTTCATGGCACTTGGAACACTTTTCAACATTTTTCACATGGTAAGGAAAAATCTAAAGAAGAGTATTATTTTGTTCATGTGTGAATTACATGAAATTCAAATTTCAGCATCCATAAATAGTTTTATTGAAACATAACCATGATGTCTTAGTCCATTTTCTATTGTTAGCTGAAATAAAGACCAGGTAATTTATAAAGAATACTTGTTTATGCAGCTCACAGTTCTGGAAAGTCCAAGAGTACAGCTGCAGTATCTTCTAGGCTTCTGGTGAGGACCTTCTACTTGTATCGTGACATGACAGAGGGCATTGCAGGACAAGTCAGAGCAAACCAGCCAGTGAGCTTGCTTGTATAATAAAGCCATTCCCATAGCAATCCATACATTCATTGATCCATGAATCTCTCTCCCCTCATGACACAATCACTTCCCAGAGTTCCACTACCGAACACTTCACTGTTGTGTTGTGGTTAACTTTCTAACGCATGGGCTTTTCGGTGACACATTCAAACCATAGCATAGTCCGAATTTTTTATGGCTGCTTTCATGCTGAAGTGGAAGCAGAGAGAAATGGTTAGACTATAAATCCTAAAATATCTATTATCTGGGCCTTTACAGAAAAAGTCTGTTAACACTTAGTCAATACATCCAGCTCTAAAATCCTCAGCATACACACTAAACACTTTATAAATGACATTGCATTCACATGTATAGAAGACGTTTGTGTAAAATGGAATTCTAAAATTTAAAAGGCACAGCTGAAATAGTCAAGTATGGCAAACATTATTTATGATGGCAAAGCTGTGGATAGTGCCAAGATTAATCCTGTGCTGCTAGAAAATTCTTTGGAATTATAAGCAAAGCTGAAAAAACTGAAAAGGAGAAAATCATCTGGATAACATTAAAGAAGTCATGTAATTTTGCTCCTTTTATGGTAAAATAGCCTCTGATCCACAGCAGGGATCTTTATAGCAAATTTTTCTTTCTTCCTACATGCAGCTTTTACTGTGTCAGCAAAGGGCATAATGCCTGAGAGGGTACCACACAAACCAGAAAGAAACGCGCCCCTTCCAAGGAGAGGAATGTTCCTACCCCACTTAGTTCTGACAAGTAATTTGGAAATGAGTGCACACCCTGACTGTGTGGGTGTGAATGTGGCCCATGCCTGCATATTATGACTTTGACCTTGATCTTAGACATTTGCTGGAGGAAAACATGTTCTTTGCACGCTAAGCCTCCAAATACTCTCATTTATTGGGAACAATGGAGCTACTATTTCTTATTTGATGCCAGGAACTATATTAAATAATTAATGTATCTTATCTTGTTGAAGCTTATAAGGCAGGTGTTACTATTTATTTTTTATAGTTGAGGAAATAAATATTTAATGATATTAAATAATTTGTCCAAACTGGAGACTGTAAAACCAGTTCTGTGCAATTTCAAGAGTCCACATTCTTCTATTCAAAAAGCTAATTGTATAATTAACAACTGGTTTTCTATTAAAATTTCATAGACTTTTTGTGATAAATATCTTCACAAATAGGGCATAGGCTTTTAAAAGAAAAAATATTAAACTGTGTGATATGGAATCTCAATGTTGTTTTAATTTGCATTTCTCGAATAACAGTGATGTTTGAGCGTTTTGTCGTGTATTTATTGGCCATGCCCTTCTCTTTGCATACCATCTTACACAACATTAGAAAATGTTTTTTCTTTGTGATAATTCTATCCTTTTAAGCTTTGTGAAGAGACACGCAATTTTTTAAATTACATTTTAAGCCAACTGTATATTTAAAGCTTGCATTTATAACTACTTAAATCTGATGCTTGCTCCTGTTTATCTTTAGATGTTAACATTTTATTTATTTATTTATTTAAATATATCATACCACACTGATATATGCATACCCATGCTTATAGCAGCACAATTCATAATAGCAAAATCTTGGAAACAGCCTATATGTCCATCAACAGATGACTAGATAAAGAAAATGCGGCATTTATACACAATGGAGTACTATTCTACCATAAAAAAAGGATAAACTTGAGTCATTTATAGGAAAATAGATGCATCTTGGGATCATAATGTTAAGTGAAGTCAATTAGACACACAAGCTTAAATATTGTATAGTTTCTATTCTATGAAAAACTCAAGATAAAAATAAAATAAGAAGTAGAAGACAGATAATAGGAAAAGAGAGAAAAAATGCTATCGTAAACCAGCATAGACAATGTATCCAAAAGTGTACCTTGACTTAGTACAGTATCTTACGTGTTTTATACGAAAAAGCAAAGAGAAGGGCACAGCTATAGTTACAAATGCTCTAGAAATTTGCATTTAGTCAGAGGCGGTGAGAATCTATACTCCATATCTACAGACTGCACTGCACACATGACACCCGCACAGATTATAGCCAGCAGAAAAATGTTCAAATCCCTGCTTTTGCAGCCTTCCAAGAATTGCAGGGGTTGCTGGACCACGGCTTAGCAGTAGTCAGCATGCTTAGCAATGCTCACATCCTGGTCACAGAGGCCTGACCGTCATTCCACAGCGAGCCGTTCCCACCAGCAGCCCCCTCTGCTGGCAGGCGGGGGGAACTGCTGGCAGTGCCCTGGGACCTTTCTTGTACTTGTCGTCAGACCTGCTTCACGTTCCACAGTTCAGTTAATTCCACCTCAGGAGATCGGGTTTTTTGTTTGTTTGTTTTTTAGGAAATCTTTTTTTTTTTTTTTTTTTTTACATATATCAATACATTCTCCTTCATTCCTGGGTCAGTTTGCTAGGGTTTCTGTACAAAAGTACCACACAACGGAGGGCTTGAACAGAAATGTACTGATTCACAGGTCTGGAGCCTGAAAGTCTGAGATCGAGATTCTGGTAGTTGGTTTCTCCTGAGGGCTTGGAGGGAGGAGGGTCCCATGCTTCTCCCTCTGTGCTCACAGAGTATTCTTCCCGAGTCCATGTCTTTGTGTCCAAATTTTCCCTTTCTATGAGGATAGTGTCTGTCCCAAATGACCTCATTTTAACATTACTTACATGTGCAGTGACCTTATTTCCAAATAAGTCCACATTATAAGATATGAGGAATAGGATTCCAAAATAGGAATTTAGGGGAAACAGTTCAACCCATAAAAATCCCCCTTTACCTTCCTTCTTCCCACTTGCTCAGATATCGAAAGGCAATCTTTTATTCTCATTCTCTCTTCTATTCTCCCTATATGTGCCTTGTCAGCTGATAAAGTACCCCATACATTATGGGAACATACAAGAGAACACACATCTAGGAAAAAGAAGGCCATCTGCTGCGAAATTCAACTGGATGTGTGAGGTCTAAGCAATCCCTAAGATCATTTGAGACATCTGATTCTGTTCAGAAGGTCCTTCCTAATTCTTCTCCATTTAAACCAGTTTGTTTTCTTTTCCTTGAACACCATCATTTGGGATAAATATTTCCCACACAGAATTTTCCTGCTCCAATCACTCGTATTCAAATAGTATTGTGTTCTGCGATGCTTTCATTGTCAGTGTGTAGTATTTTACCTGTCAAAAATAAACTGGAATCAAAGTCCTTATGAGACAGTAAAAATTGCCACTCCCCTCCCCATACCACCCACTCCCCACAGGCGTAACTACAATTATTTCTCTAATTTCTGAGTACCAATTATGTGCAGGTTATTGCGGTAGATGTTGGAGATGCAAACATGAGTGAGTCATGATGTCTGCTATAAATTCACATACAATCTGGAGAAGCAGACAGACATAAGTAATGCTCTGAGTCTTACAGGAGAGGTATTTATAAAGTGAAATGCAGGATAGAAGGTAGAGTGATTAATTAAACACCAGGAGTCAGGAGTCATAAGCCCTGTCTATCATCAACTACAGCCCTTCTTGTGAAGGTGCCATTTCATAACAAGTTGAATGATAAGGGAAAGGTCTGTCCTACAGAAGAGAAAGGCTTCCTAGCACAGTGGAGGTGAACCAAGAAATAGATGGGGAAAGTGAGTGCGATGTCAAAGGAAGGGTCTTTTCTTTGAGCAGTCTTCCACCCACCCATCCACCTACTGCTGTGGTGGATTAGTCTGAATTTGTTAAACACCTTGGTATGTTAAAGTGGTAGATGCCGTCTTTGACCTCAGGGACATGCACTTTGGTCAGTGGAAATGAATGAAGTATGTCTGAACCAGCTTTTAAAAACTGCAATTCAACCCTCTTCATCAGCTTACAGGAGTCATTATAATCATCCAACCAATGAACTGTTGACACAACTATTTCATCTACCCTACATATACTATTATGAGCTGCACTATTATGACTGTGGCCAGTCATCCATAGGGACTTTTAATTTTCTCTTGGCAATTAGTTGCGCATCATTTCCACTTGTACCAATTCTTGAACTTTATCTAGGGCTGAATTATTTCAGCACTTGCCATATATTCCCCAAGCTAAAACTGGATGCACTCATAAGTAGTCTTTAGACTTTTTCTTTTGAAAGAATTATCTCAGAATCTCCATTGTCACTTGAACCATCTGGCTGTGATATCAAAAGCCAAAAGGAAGTTGTCAGTGTGGTTTTTGTCTATAATACCATGACTTGGTTAGGCTTTTGCACATGGGTCCTCTATAACTGTTTCTCTCATTTACATCCTGTCAATTAACAGGAGATGGTTTGCTATGTTTTGAATGTTGAATGTCCCACAAAGACCTGTATCTTTCTTGGTCTCCAGGTTGATGCTGTGGAGAGGTGGTGGGATCTTTAAAAGGTAGGTCCTTAGGTCATTGGAGCACACCCTCAAGGTGGGAATTGTGGGACCCCAGCATTTTCCAAGTTCTCTTTTTCTTTCTGGCCATGAAGTAAGCAATTTGTTCCATATACACTCCCTGCCATTCTCCCTAGTATCCCCAGCAAAGGCCTGGACAGAATGGTTCTTGCCGAGGGTGTTGGTGCACACCTGTAGTCTCAGCAGATGGGAGACTAAGGCAGGAGGACTGCCATGAGTTTGAGGCCAGCCTGGGCTAGACAGTGAGTTCAAGCCCAGCCTGAACTACATAGAAGACCCTGTCTCAAAAAAAGAAAAAAAAAAAAAAGAAGGAAGGAAGGAAAGAGAGAGAAAGATAAAGAGAGAGAAAAAGAAAGAAAGAAAGAAAGAAAGAAAGAAAGAAAGAAAGAAAGAAAGAAAGAAAGAAAGAAAGAAAAAAGAAAGAAAGAAAAAGGCTTTACCTGATCATGGACTGAAACCTCTAAAAACCATGAGCCAAAATAAGTTTTTCTCTTTATTTTTTAATTTTTTTGCACTTTATTAAATTCTTTTATTGGTACATTGTAAGTATACAGCACAATTACATTTCTCATTGGGAATTGTACCTTTACATGATGCATCTTGGTTCTTATTTTTTCCCCATTCCTAGCCCTCCCTTCACCCCCTCCACCCTTCCCTATTTACAAAGACTTTATTTCCATTTCTCATAATTTTTCCTTTCCCTTCTTTCTTTTCCCCTGCCCCTCCCACTACCCCTACCCCTTTGGACCTTTTCTTCCTATTTTGCATTATCGATTATTCATTCTAATCATTGGTACATTTTAGGTATACAATATAATGACATTCATCATTGGAAATTTGCACCTTTACATAATCTCTCTTGGTTCTTATTTTTCACCCTTGCCCAGCCCTCCCTTCAACCCCTCCATTCCTCCCTATTTACAAAGATTTTGTTCCTATTTTTCCATTTTCTCATATTAATCTCATTCCCTTCTATCCTTTCCCCTAGCCCTCCCACTTCCTTCCCCTTTGCCACTTTTCTTCCTATTTCACATTACCTATTATACATTTTAGTCCTTATTTACACTTCCAGCTTCTCACACCAGAGAAACTATTCAGTATTTATACATGTGTGTCCTATTTATTTCACTTAAGAGTATCGCCTCAATGTGCATCCACTTAGCTATAAATGTCTCTAATTTCACATTTTTTATGGCTGAGTAGTACTCCATTTTATTTTTTAAAAACTCCACATTTTCTTTATCCAGTCTCCAGTTGATGGACATTTGGGCTGTTTCCAAGTTTTAGCTATCACAAACTGTACTGCTATGAACATGGGTGCACATATATCACTGTGGTATGATTCTTTTAATTCTTTGGGGAAGATCCCCAGCAGTTAACATTTTCTCTTTAAAAGTTAATTAACTTAGGTATTTGTTATATAGATAGAAAGCCAAGTAATACAGCTTTCATGTTGCTGAGACAAAATTCAAGATCCATGTTGCTCCAAACAAAAATCATTTCCCCTGCTCTGCAATGTATTTCTGCTCCCAGAATTGTGGTTCAAACTAAGAAATTTCAGAATGCTAAAGCTGAGAGAGTTAGAGCTCATCTTATCCAGCTTAGTTACTTTTCTCATTGCTGAGACAAAATACCCAACATTCAAAGTTAAAAGAGGAGAGGTTTATTTAGCTCACAGTTTGTAGAGATTTTAGTTCATAGTGGGCTGGCTCCAAAGCAAGGTGGCATAGCAAAAGGGCATCACAGAGGAGAAAGAGTTCATGGCAGGTAGAAGGCAGTGAGGCAGTAAGCAGCTAGCAATAATCAGTGACCCTCTTTCTGTTCTTTATGTCTTGTAGCACCCAGAGTGGGATAGCATTAATCCTGGCATTGCACCATGCAGAATCCAAACCAGGGTCTCTGTATAGACTTTGTGACATACATCTTTGCTTTCAGTATTTTTCATTCTACTTTTTCCTCTGTTCCTGCTCTCACCTCTCTCTCCATATTAGCCATGTTAAAGATTTCAATCCTCATCTAAAAATATAGGAGATCAACTGAAGGATTTTAAGCTAGAGTGAGTGACCTTATTTTATACATACATTTAAAACTCCTTAATGGCAAGTCGAGAACGGGTTGAAAGGAGCACTGTAACTAATCTTGGAAGTGATCTCATGTGCCTGTGAAGCCCATCCACCCAGGCCACAGATCATGTCCTTAAATGACATTTCACCCAAGTGCACCTGGTCAGCAGCTATGGCAGAGTCTGCCTAAACAGACATGCACTTGTTATTACTCTCTCTCTCTCTCTCTCTCCCTCCCTCCCTTTCTCCCTCTCTCTCCCCCTATCTCTCTCTCCCCCTGTCTATCTCTATCTCTCTCTTTAGCTCTCCCTCTCTCCCTCCCTCCCTCTTGATTACAATTGAATTAAAAGGATGAGATTCCTTTTGAACGGAGTCTTCAGTTGTTTTAAGGCCCCAAGTGACTTCAATGACAAGCCCACCTTGGGAGCCATTACTCTAGCCAATTGGAATTAAGAGATACAGAAATGATTCTCGGCTGTGGTGCATTAGGGCCCGAGATAATTTGGGGCCCAGTAGAATTATCAGATGTTGCTAGAGGGACTGAAGAGACAGAGAGGCAGAGAAGGGGAATGAGGACTCTGTTTCCCAATTTCCCAAAAGCTGCTATGCTTTATTCCATGTTTCATAACTTCTAAGAATACTGGATCCTCCTTCCCTCTGTGGGGTGTGTGTGTGTGTGTGTGTGTGTGTGTGTGTGTGTGTGTGTACTGTGCTGACTGAGTTCTGGTCCTTGTTGTTGAAACACCCGTCAAGTTGGAGAAGTACATAGGCTCAGAATCTTTCTTTTTCTTTCCCTCCTTGAACTCTCTCTTTGCCCTCAGTCATCCCCACCTCAGCCCACACCTCTGTCAAGCTCTTCCTCCCTTCCCAGGTCTGAGCTACGCAAGTTGGGGTGTTACTAAATACCAGATACAGCTTTGCTGTGGTGTTTATAAGTGAACACACTTGGACTGGAGAATCTTCCCAGGATTCAGTAATACATAGAATGATGGGACTCAGGAAGTGTAGGGACCTGAGTGGGCTAACAGGTGGGTGGTTTATGGTGGTCACATTAGGGGGCTGCCTTACTTCACCTTTTTCAGTCACACTGTCAACAAAGGTCAGAGAAGGAAGCTCAGGAAGCTCTACTTCACCATTTACTCAGAACCCTGAAAGTTTAATCCCAAATCGTCGTCATGAACAGAAACTTTAGTACTGATCTTCTCAGACAATGATGATCTGAAAATCACATTGTATTACATCGTCTAAGAGTTAGCTCCTTGTGGATGAAACCAAAGTATTTTTATGAAAGAAGACAAGTGAAAGATTCTATTTAGCATTAAGTTAAACTGAGGGAAATAAGACGCACTATTTACAAGAAATTTTATTTCTAGTAGAGTAATCCTTACTAAGCACGCACACACACACACACACACACACACACACACACACATGCACGCATGCACGCACGCACACATACGTGCACGTGCAGGCATATGGAAATCCCAGATCATCAGAATGTAAACTGAGATTAACTTTAGATGAAGTGATCCATCTATTTTTATTTTTATTTGTTTAGTTTTTGCTTATTTGTACTTTTCTTAATACTTTATAATGAACATTACATTTGCAATACTGCTGTATTAATATTTTAAGAATATAAAAGAATAAAAATAATTTTCCAAGAGAGACAGGCGGAGGAGGGAGGGAGAGACTTTTTAGGAACCGTAGGATTTTCCTTGTTCAGACTCCACAGTGGGTCCTGGTTCATGTTGTATGGAACCGCGCGGCGGACAGCTGGGTGCCAAACCGTCAGTGTGGCGGCTACGGAAAAGCTGAGAGAAGCCATCTGCACGCGGCGAATTTCTTCTAATAGAGGATTTACTCAATAGTAAAAACACTGTGTTCCTGTTTCAAGTTTAAATTATAGCCACAGCAATATTGCAAACGCGATGAAAGGATGGTTCAGGTCAACTTCAAAGCGGGGCTGCGGTGGAGGCTGTCGGGAGAGTTGGCCCCACCTCCACCTCCTCACGGGGTCCCACCCACCGGGGACTACAAACAAGCTCCGCTCACTTTGTTTGTTCTCCCGGGGATTTAACTGATGGAATCAAGATGAGGCAACTTCAAACATGCTACATTTTTCTTCTTTTCCCCTTCCCACCCTTGCTATTTCCTTGTCTGTTTGCTCTTTAGCAACATGTATTTTCCCTGCACGACCCCACCCTCTCTTTCTCAAAAGCCTAACATGAAAAATATCCTAAGCCCAGAAGCTGGTTGTGTGTACAAAAGGGTGTGCTTCTGTGCTTCACAGACTCGTTCCCAGTTGACTGTTGGTGGATTGCCTCTCCTGGTTCAAGTCCCAAGCTGGGGGCTAACCTAAAGCAAGCTTCCCACTTGAGTCACTACTGGACTTTTAAAGAGTTCTTTTCATTTTATTTTTAAGGTTACTTCAAGGATCCCTAAGAACATTTGTTTTTCGTTAGAAAAATACATTTATTTTAATATCTCCAGTATGAATATGTAAAGGTGATACCAAATACCTGGTCAGATTAAACCAGCATTACAATTAACAAACTGCCATTTAAATTCTGAGTCTGAGGCCCAATTTCAGAAGGGCATTTTCTTCTTTTACTAATCACAGTAATTACCACAGCATTTTGTTTTTAAGGTATACCAAGCATTTTTACATTACCTTTTTGAGGGCCTCCTGCATGCTAGGCAAGCATTCTACCACTGAGCTACATTCACAGTCTCTTATTTTTACACCTTTTAGGTAAAACTTTCTATAATTCTATTAAAGAAATGGGGCAAGTAGTGTATTAACTCTAGTTTACGAAGAAAGGAAAGAGATTAAAATCAGCTAGTGACTTTCAGCAGAAGGAAGCCAGGTGAGAAAAAACTGAGGGCAGTATTTACCCCAAGCCTGGGGCTCTTTCCCTCCTGCCCGCTCTGGAACTACAGATAGGTCAGTTCTTAGGGAGAAACTGTAGAATCCCTAAAACAAATACACTTCCAATAATTTTTTAAATATTTATGTCTAATGATTATTATCAAACATTTTTAAACATACATATTATTTTGGTCATTTGGCTTCTAATAATATTTGATCACTCACTCCATAATAAATTTTTAAACACAGTCTTAGAAACCTGGGAAATAAAAATATTTTCATTTACATAAGTATTTTTATTGAAGAAAATGATAGGGTGGTTAGTAAAAACTTTCAAGCATAACAAGATAAAAGGATAAAATTTTATGGAAGAAGTGAAATGGAAATTCAAGTCCAAGGAGGCAAAGGAACATTGCAAATTTTCCCACCCTTGGAGAAGAACTTTTCTATGTATTGCAAATTCATTCCTAGCTGACTAGCTGGTACTTTGCCAACCAAGTCGTTGATTGTAGTGATTATAAAATTACTATATTATTTAGAGTTCAGTGAATATATTTAGAAGAATAATATAATAATGCTATTTAAGTGCCAATACTTAGAATAAAAATTACATTCTTTGTATCAAAGTACATCAATGACAAAAAATTAGATGTCAAGTTATTTTAAACAAAGGTTTTTAAGATTCTTTGAAACAAGTATTTTTATGACCATTGCATTAGAGCACTCAGTGCCTCATCTGAGGGCAGGAGCAACACTAAAAGGTGCTTTTTGCATTTTTCTAATGTTTCTTTTTTTAATTAATGTATATTTATGATACATAATAATTATATTCATCTTGAGGAATTAACATGTATACATATTGCATCTTAATTATTTTTATTTCCCTTCCCTTTCCTCGCTCTCCCATTTCTTCCAACACTCAGATCTCCTTCCCCTCTCACAAAGTCTGCCTCTGTTTCCTGTCATCTATCTTTTATTTTGCTCTTTGAAGATAATTTCAGTAGGATCACATAGGCCACTCACCGCACTGCATATGATACTTCCTTTTAGATTAGACTGGACCCAGTGTTTTTAAAGCCTCAAGTGACCCAAAAGCTATGGGATATACAATTTGGCAGAGTACTTTTAAAGGTAAAAATACTTTTTATTAAAAAAAAAAATTGAACTGTTTCATGTTTGTAATCAATCAATTTGACTTTTCAACAAACTGCTTATGGATCTTTCCACCAAAGTCACAGTCTTTTTTCTTTCATTAAACACCACAGTGTATTCATTAAGGCAAACCGCCAGGCAGTCCGTACGCTCCAGAAAAGGGAGCAAGACAGTAAGTGCTTCTCCTACTCCACAGAATCTTCTAGAAGGGATTCAGATAGTGTCTGTATGTGTGTGTGGGGGGGGGGGGTCCTGAAGTAGCTCTCTTGATGTCAGCTGGAATTTAAAGACCACTATTACTAGACAAGAGAAAGAAAATAAAGGTAGGGAGTAAGGAGATCTATGGGAGGGTAATGGAGGGATGGATGGATGTGATTAAAATGTTATATGCATGTATGAAAATACACATCAAAACCCTATGTAAAGGTGCAAATTTCCAATGATGAATGTCATTATATTGTATACCTAAAATGTACCAATGATTAGAATGAATAATCGATAATGCAAAATAGGAAGAAAAGGTCCAAAGGGGTAGGGGTAGTGGGAGGGGCAGGGGAAAAGAAAGAAGGGAAAGGAAAAATTATGAGAAATGGAAATAAAGTCTTTGTAAATAGGGAAGGGTGGAGGGGGTGAAGGGAGGGCTAGGAATGGGGAAAAAATAAGAACCAAGATGCATCATGTAAAGGTACTATTCCCAATGAGAAATGTAATTGTGTTGTATACCTACAATGTACCAATAAAAGAATTTAATTAAAAAAAAAAGAAAATACACATCAAAACCCAATATTTTGTAAAATTAATAGGCACAAAGAAAAATATATTTTTAAAATTCATAAAAATCACAAAAATTCGTATATTCATGGATACATATATCTATTGCAGTAATTAGATGTTAGTATAAGTTTTATTCCTTTTTAAAATGTAAGCACTGAGAATATTTGTTCACATAAACAAGTATGGGAGAATGGAAGGTATTTTTTCATAGCAAAGTGCTTCAGCCCTTGAACTTCATTAGAAGTTTCATGAGGCACCCAGGGGCTTGTCAAACCTGGAACAATGCAGTGCAGTAAGATTACAGATGGGAGTTATCTTTCTTTTGGAGAATGGAATAGGGCCAATTACCGTATTAAAGGCCAAGTGGGAAATGGAGGTCTTCGGGTTCACAGATGCCTTGTGGGGCAAGGCATTTAAAAATTATAGATGACCCCTGGCTTCCAATGGTTCAACTTATACTTTTTCAACTTGACCAATGGTGCAAAAGTGATGTGAATCCAGTAGAAATTACACTTTGGATTTTGAATTCTGAGATTTTCCCAGGCTAGTGACAATTCTGTAAGAACCTCTCTCAAAGTTCTGGCCCCAGCTCCCAATCAGCCACATGATCATTAGGGGAAACAACAGACACTCTTCATGTCCTGTGTATCCAGTAGTTTTGCATTCAGGGATCAAAAAATTCCATGAGATATTCAATAATTTATTGTAAAATATGCCTTCTGTTAAATGACTTTTTCCCAACTTCAGACTACAGTAAGTATTCTGAAAACATTTAAGGCAGGCTAAGCTAAACTGTGGTTAGGCGTATTAAATGAATTTTCCACTTAAAGAGGGGTTTATTGGGACATAATCCCATCATGAATCAAGAGGAATCTGTATATATAAGAGTGTCAATGACTGGACTTGATTCTCTTAAAGCTATTTGTCAGCTGCACATTCCTGGAAAGAATTTGTGTAGCACAGGAAATGTCCCAGCTTAGAGATCACCACCCAGGTAATATCTGGCCTCCACCTGACTCACGGTCTCCATCTACTTCCTTGTCCTATTCACTCTTGTGTCTTCCCATGGCATCCTCCAGAATAGTAATGCAGCATAGTAAGGTTAGACATGGCCGATATATTTATTTTTTGTGGATGGAAAAGTGACAATTATAAAAGGAGAAGTGGGAAATGAGTGTCTCATACTGATAATGATAATTTGTAGTCAATTTTACCCTCATTTTATGGATGAAGAAACTAGGGACTTAGGGAGGTGGATGGCCTGCCTGGAGACAGCCTGCATAAGTGGTACTGTGAATTAAAATCCATGCTGCTCGATTCCCAAGTCCACAGTCTTAACTACTGTATTATACCTCCCAGAAGCAAATACATGAAAGTAACCACTTAGGGCCCATATTAACATGATGTGTGGTTAGAAGCAGTGCTCCAAGAGTGGCTGCCTTCCTAACGCCCGTCCTTCCTGTGACCTACACTCTCCCGGGGCCTCCTCTTTTTGCTCTTCTCAGTTTTCTTTAGGTATACCACTGTCTTCAGTGGCACAGCATCATTCCTCCCAGCCCTGAAGCACTCTGTGCCCTGTCCTATGGGAAAGATGTTCAGGATTTGGACTTGTTTCTATGTTACATCCTTTCTCTGGACCATTTTTTTCCCACTGAAACACAGGCAGAGTAATTAATATCAAATAATAAAACAAATTCTTTATTAATTAACACCGGGAAAGAACCCAACCACCTAGTATGAAAGCCAGGCACAGTGCAATTGGGTTTCATAAGCTGGACAAATAATGAGGAAAAGAACATTTAGTCGTTACTGGAGTATTCAGGCTGTTGTAGAATAGTCAAAGCTGGTCAACAAGCAAAAAAAAAGAAAGATAAGATTTTGGAAGCAATATAAAGCAACAATGTGGACAAGGGCAACTGAACTGAAATGACATAAGTTATTGATGAGACATAGTGACTTACTAGCAGTGGGAAGCTTTGTATGGTTAAAACCACAGATTTCACTGAGTCCTCCCAAGTTCTATGTTAGCAGTGAAAGGAAGCACTTGGAATTGCTAAATAATTGTTCTGAAATCAGTTCTCCAATAGGGCAGCCTGTGCCAAAGGGCACGATAAGTATTGGCTTATTTGGTATGAAATAAGCATAAATATCATTGTTTTTTAACTACTGCCCAGCTGTGACATTTCAAATGCCCCACTAGTTACCATTTTGGATTAAAACACTTGAGGCATCTGTTATGATATGTGCCTGCCAAGCATGTTGAAGGATTCTAACAAGAACAATCTTCCCCAGGCCAGTTAGGTTTCCTTCTTCCACCAGGGAAGCTGTTGGGCATGACTAGGGCGTGCCCACCTATCTGGACAGCCATTGGTGCCATGACAGCTCTACCAGACAGAGGGACCACAGGCTAGGCTGCTGTACCATAGCATAGAGAATGCGATTTGACTCTGAAAAACAGTTTAAAGACCAGAGTTCACTACCAATTTTGAGTTTTTGCATTTCAAAGGAACTACTTCTTCAGATTTATTGAAATAGTCATGTGCCATATAACAATGCTTCAGTCAATAACGGGCTGCATATCCACCAGTAGTCTTGTAAGATCATATTGCCCAGTATGTTGCAGCCATCTAGTTTAAGTGAGTGCACTTTACAATGTTTGCACAAAATCCCCTGACGGTGCAGTTCTCACTCATGTCCCCATTGTGAAACAGCAGACTGTACTTAAGAAAACTTGAGAAGAGTGTGCCTTCTACTCAGTGAAGTAGTAAAGTAGTAAAGGCTCTGAAAAATAAACTGCCAAGTAAGTGATTCACTTCATTGTCTTAAATTGAGGTGGAATTCATATAACATGAGTTAACCATTTTCGTATGAACTATTCAGCCAAGCAACATTCAAGCTGGATGTAATGCAAATTTAGTTTCATTAAGCTGGACATATAATGAAGAAAATTAACAACATTTAGTCATGCCTAGAGGATTTGGGACTGTAGTGCAGTAATAAAATGGGACAGCAGTAGTATTTAATAGGTTTACAGTGTTTGTCCAAACATCATCCCTATCTAGTTTCAAATATTTTCATCACCCCAAAAGGAAACCTCATATCTACAAAGCACTTATTCCTGAACCTTTCTTTCCCATGATCCCTGGTGACCACCAGTCTGTGTTCTGTCTCTGTGAACTTAGTTATTATGGCTGTTTCATATGAATAGAATCAGGACCTGTGACTTTCTGCATCTGACTTCTTTCATTCAGCATAAACTTTTTCAACATTAATCCATCTTGTAGTATGTATTCTTTTTTTAGCTGAATAATATTCCATTGCAAAGATGTGCCACATTTTTATTTATCTAGTCATTCATCAATGGGCATTTAAGTTGTTTCCACCTCTGGCTGTTGTTCTACTATGAATGTGTATATGTACATTTATTTGGATACCTGTTTCCAGTTCTTTAGTATATACTAATAGTTCAATCATGGGATCATGTAGAATTCTATCTTTAACTTTTTCGAGGAACTATTAAAATGTTTCCCACACCAGCTGTACTATATTACATCTTCACCAGCCATGTGTCTAGTGCTCCAATTTCTCCATAAGTTCACCAACACTTACTATTTTCCTTTTTTAAAAAAGTATCATAACTATCCTAGTGAGTATAAAGTAGTATCTTGTTGTGGCATTGATTTGCATGACTAATCATGTTGATCATCTTTTCATGTATGTGTTGGCCATCTATACATCTCCTTTAAAGAAATATCTATTTAAGTCATTTGCCCATTTTTAAATTGGGTTGTTTTGAGTAATTCACTTTAAAAAGTGTTATTTGTTGTTTCACAAAACCATTCCTAGTTGGTGTTTTCTAATTTTTCAGCACAATGAGGATTAGTATTCTGACTTGTTCTTGTTTGAAATATCCCATCTCTCACTCTGACTCCATTCCAAGTCAAATATTAAGAACTTTTTCTTGGTGCTGTTCTCTGATCCCAATCCTGATAACAACAGGGTTAACTTATACCGAGTTTTTACTATGTACTTACTATATCTCTATGGTTTTAAGTACTAACTCATCTTCATGACAACCCTACATAATATATTTCATAGAGGAAAAAACTGAGACACCACATTCCAAATCATGCACCTAGAAAATGGTCAAGCTGAGATTTAAACCCAATGTGGACAGATACCATGAAGGGTAAAATAGGATAGGGCTTAAGTAGTTCTCAGCTCATATTTTTTTCTTTTTTGCCCCAGTGATAATCTCTAAAATGTGGTTTATAGGTGAATTCATGAGCCAGATTTCTATAACACTATTAGGACAGCAGGATAAGCTGCTATATGCAGAAATGAAATGTGTTCAAGAGAACAAGGCTGCTGAGTCTTAAAAGACTATCCATAAAAACAGAAAAGGAGTTGACAACAATAAGCACTCATCAGGGTGAAATGTACATGCTTCAGTGAAAAGCTATATGAATTTTCACTAATGAGTGGGATCAATGATGGGGGAGATGTGAGGAAGAAGAGGGCAACTCTTAGAAGTCCAAAGCCCAAAATCTCAGCAAAAAGAACACATGGGCTGTCCATTTCTTCATCAGAAGACAGGTGACCACGCTGGTGGCTACTTTTTGTAGCACCAGATGTTAGCTTAATGAAAACCAGGACACCACAACGCTCTCTAGGGAATTTTTTTAAACAAAATAAAAGCTCAGTGCTTTACTCTGTAATACAGAAGAAAAAGCCATGCTGAATATACTAACTGGATTCATTTGCCCAAACATATCCCTGAAAGTATGCTGCACAGCCTTTGGTAATGCTATTGGCTCAATAATACATATAATAATGAACCTAAAAACATGAACATGTTGTAATGTAAGTGGGTCCTGAACCTAAGATACACCATACTCCCACAAAGCCTTTGTTCTTCTACCCACTTGTATCCCTTTTTTAAACTCATTTAACTCCTTAAGTCTTTTTTCCCTCACTAGAAATTACTTTAAATTACATATAACTTTATAGTCAGGTATCTAGGAAACTGTTATAAACTGGAGAGCTAACTTCCAGGGGAGATAAAGTGGAAGAGTTTGAAAAAAAACTGATTTGGAGCAGAGAGCAAAATTGGCAAAGAATGAGGAAAGAGAAAAGCACCCAAGGAGACAGGCTTGATTCTGTGGTTCACATTCAAAGTCTGATATTCAGCAGACTTTGTACATAGCCAATCACCTGCTATGTAGACCTTACTTTTTTTAACTATGAGTAGACAGAGAACACCAATGTTTGACCCAGATAAATATGAGAAACAGCTTTGAACTTCATCACAACTATTGTGCCATGCAGCTCAGAAACGACAGCAGTGAGCAGTGAAGCATTTCTTCAAGTTTAATGAACTTGCTTGCTGCTCCATTAGGCATGTTATCCAGTGACACTCTTTTCAGAATCTGTCCATCAAGGGCTGAATAGATAGGGCCATAGGAAAGTTGCAGGAGGGAAGAGATCTCTGAACAGTTAGGAAAACTTTCCCTGTGGAGTAGGGTTTGGAAAAAGTTCTGTAAAAGAGACAGAGTGGGAGGTGATGGGCAGGAAGGATGTGGCAGGTCTCATCTGGGGTGGTGGCGGGGGGGCATCCTGAGGAACAAGAAAGAGGTCAAGAGTGTGTCCACTTGGACAGAATGAGAAAGAGGAGCCCACCGCGCAGAGGGGAAGAGAATGCCACTGTGTCATGAGCATACATACAAGGAGAGAGTTACCTTTTGAGGTAGAAAGACATTTGTTGTTGGATCAGATAGACTAGACGGTGAGAATATTCTGGAAGCAGCATTTGCAACTCAAAAAGTAAGAGGGCTGTGCTGAAAAGAGCATGTGTAAAGGACTGCAAATAGCATTGGCAAGATTCCTCCTTAAAAGCAGGTTTTTATTTAGGTTCTTTGGGTCAGCAGGTGGGGAATGAGACAGGAGTGTCATCTATATGGAGGAAACCTTTCCTACACAGCATCCATCCACATGGTCTCAGTACATGATCAGTCCCATTTCCATGATGTATTTTTTTGGCAACAAGAAGAGTGAAATGCCCATATGTAGAGTTGTAATTCTCAAACCGGAGTGATCTTGCACAGGGAGCACATGGCAATGTCTAGAGAACTCGTTGGTTGTCATAACTAGGAAGGAGGTGGTACTACCAACATCAGTGGTTAGAGGACAGAGACATTGCTAATACACAGGGATGTTGCAATACACAGGGTGCCTCCCCACAACACAGAATTAACTGGTCCAAAATACCAATAGTGCCCAGGGTGAAAAACCCTGTTATAGACAGAGCTGCCATTTTCCTTCTCTTGTGCTCCATGACCAGGGCATGCATGCAGGCATGAACATATACACACACAATATACATATACAGTATGAGCACACATACCTAGAAACACACACACACACACACACACACACACACACACACACACACAGAATGAATTCAGGATCTGGGTCTGCATCCTGGATGCTAATGTGTTAGACTGTCCCCCAGAGGTTACAATGACTGATAATGACAATAAAGTTATCAATTTGAGGTACCATGTGCTGGGTTCCAAATTTTATTAACCTCTCATTTTACCCCCCCCAGAAGCCCTGCAAGTAAGGTGTTCTCAGTCAGATGTCATAAAGGAAGAAACTGAGACTCAGTGACGGATTTCACCCAGGATAACAGCTTCAGGAGTGGTATGATTTAGATCAAGAATATCCCTCAAAGATTTCAAGTACTTCAGGCAGCACTTTTGGAAGGTGAATAAATCCTGAGGGCATAGAGCTAATTTGCTGTTAGGAGGTAAGGCCTGGTTGGAAGAGGTGGGTCACAAAGTCATCACCTCACTCCCCACTTCTCTCTCCGCTTCGTGGCCACCATGACATAGCAACTTTCCTCCTCCCTGGCCATTCTGCCATGCTCCTTCTGTGTGTAAGCTTGCAGAGCATGGACTGAAATTTCTGAAACTATGAGCCAAAATAAATCTCTCCTCCTTTAAGTTTCAGGGTTGGGTATTTTATCCCAGCAAGGAGGAAAGTGACTAAGTTAGAGGTCTTATTGGTGCCTTCATTCAGAACTTCTGTTCCTTCTGGATATGACACAGCCTTTAAAAGTCATATGCTACAAAAACACTGGATTTTTGGTTGCTTCAAGCTTGATATTTGGGCACTGATCCCAGTAGAGAGTAAGAGTCATAACATATGTCACAAAGGAACTTGATGGAGATACATACTTTTTTTCTGAATTTTCATAAGCTTGTATTTTTCTCTTAAAATTAAATTTATCTTCAATGCTACACACTTAAATTTTATTATGTGTGTTTGTCATAATGTTGAAATAAAAATTAATTTAAAATCTAATAAAAAATAAGAGAGGAAAATGAGAAAGAAGGGAGGTATAATTGTAATTGTACTATCACTTCATTGTTTCTAAAACACGTATTTGAAATTGGTATTAGAATTAAAAAACAAACAAAATATGTTTTTGAGTTAGTAAGTAGACCTTGTTCTCATTGATTTATGTAATACAAATTAAAGAACATTGTTTTTGTAGTTCTTGGCTTGATAATCATTCTGGAAAATTATTTTGGAATGTTAGTGATTACAAGAAATTGTTTATTCCATTACTTTCAATCATGCCCACATCTTTCTCTAAAGTATGTCTTATTTTTAGAGCTTATAAATCAAATGTATTGTAGAGCTGGAATGCGGCATGAAATATGCTCACAAACAAAAATCCAGCCTTATTCAGCAGCCTTTCCACAAGACAAATAAGAGTGCACTTACTATGACTTTTCATTTCATAAAGACCTTTATTGAGATGTTAAACATGTGCTCTTCTTTATTTTTAATTGTCATCTACCTTTTTAAAAATTTAGTTATTTGAGAAAGTATCTATTAGAGGAGAGAAAAATTAATACTTAATTCTTATTCATTCCAACATTTAAGAGCATAAGTTTTAAATATTTAAACCCCATTGGATATATATGAATATTTAAAATGACCATAAAGATGACAGTAAGTCAAAAGAATCAGTTAATTAACATGTGATCCCTTATTCATTCATTCATTTATTTATTTACTTTCAGTATTACAAATTAAGCAGAGACCTTCACACTGAGCTACACCCTCAGCCTTTTAAAAATTTTTATTTTGAGACAAGGTCTTGCTAAGTTGCCCAGTCTGGGCTCAACCTTGTGATCTTTCCACCTCACCCTCCCAGTACACTGGGCTTACAGGTTTGTGCCACCACACCTGGCTCCCCTCCATATTTAAAAAAGCAAGAGTGTGCCCTTGGCGAGGCACTTGCCCTGGCTGTGCCCAGGGCCATCACTTGAGAGATGAACAGGTGAAAAGCATGGGTGTTCAGTCCCTTCTTGGCCTCAGATGCCATGATTCCCTCTTTCTCACTCTCAAGCCTATTCATTAACTACCCCATAAGTCATCGGTGTTCTGTTAATGTCTGAGATAATCAACTTAAAAAGAGGAAAGATTTATTTTGGCTGACAGTTTTAGAGGTTTCAGTCCATGATGGGTTTGCCCCATTGCTTTGGGCCAGGGATAACAGTACATCATGGTAGGAGTAAGTGGCAGAAGAAGCTGCTCAACTCATGGCAGCCAGGAAGCAGAGAGGAAAGGGTTGGGGTCCAAGCACCCCCTCCGAGGACACACACTCCCAATGACCTAACTTCCTCCCACTGGCTCCCACCACTAAAGATTTCACTGCTCCTCAATAGTGCCACTGGCTGGCAACCAAACCTCTAACACACGGAACTTTGGGGTACACTTCCAAACCATAGCATCCGCTCATATTTTCAATAATGCTGATCCCCAGCTAACTGACAGCATTTTGTTTCAGACACAGGTCCTATGTAGATATTTTCTGTTATTCCACTTGATAATAAGTGGAAGAACCTTCCAGAGGAAGTGGAGCAGCTGAGGAAAGGGCCAGATCTACTGTGACTGACTATAAAGTGACATAAGATTCACTGTTGAAAACTTTCTCCTATCTTTGGTGGTGGTGTCCTGATGCCTAAGAGCCTCTGCTCCTTATCCCCCTACCAATGAACACCCTCTGGGAACTGTCAAATCCATGGCCATCCCATGGCCTTAAGCGTACCAGTGCAGGCGGTGCTTTATTAAGGAAAGTGATTTTAAAATAACCAATCCACATTTGTTTTCTGTTTCTGGTTTCCTCAGCCCTTTTTGCCTAGAAAGCCAGCTTCCTTTGCTCAGCTCATCAGGAAACTCACTGTAATTTTTCAGGGTATAGTGTTGCCAGGGTCACAAATAAAAGGCAATTAAGATCTTAAAATTTGTTGTAATTTTGGTTTCTGGCAATAGGTAAAAGAGGTCTGAAAAGTTTTCATTAGATATGATAGCAATATAAAGTAATATCACACCATGAAATAATGTTAGAACTATCTCCAAGAAATATTTTTAAACGTGTGTGTGATGCCTCTTTGTATTGAATGCCTGATAAATTATAGCTTTCAGATCCAAGTTAATGGAATGGTGGGAAAGAATCCTCCTTCTCCCCATGCCTCCCACTGGTTCTTTTCTCCTTGCCTGAAACATCTGGAGGCCCTTTGTAGTTCTGGATGATTTGATTTGGAATTCATTAGTAATAATTGATGTGCTTTCTGGAATTTGTTTCAACAGTAATTGTGTGGTGGATAGTTAAGCCAAAAAGGACTGCTCACAAAGAGCCTGCCAACCTGGAGGAACTGAGATAGCCAATAGCTGAGCAGTTAGGGCCTGTGGCTCCCTGCACCCTTACCCCTCATGCAGATTGGGTGTGAAGGAACTTGTCTGCTATGGTGGAAGCAAAATGTCCTTAAAATGTTTGTTTTAAGAGCTCCCTTTTGGCAGAGTGGTGAGGAGAGCAGCCAACCAAAGACATTTGTATTTTAATGACTACCGAGGAAGAAGTCACATCATTATGTGGAGCTGGGAATTAACATTTGAGAAGTTTAAAAGCTGGGGAGGAAGGAGTTTAAAATCAGGCCATTCTAACCAGAGTGGAGGGGATACTGTGGGACAAGGGTTTCAGTCACGATATCTACAAGAATCTGCTGAAAGCTCTTGATGGATGTGTGTGAGAGAATGAATGTGCTTGTGTGTGTATTTATGTGCAATTCCATCTGGGTTCACAAGCTCCCTGAAGCACATCTAAGAACCTAGGATAAGAAGCTCTGCAAAGGGGCTAAGGGTGCAGCTCAGTGGTAGAGCAATTATCTACCATGGGCAGTGTCCTGTGTCCAAACCTCAGGACCACACCAAACAAAAGCAACAATAACAAAACCCTAGAGACATTAATAGTATAATAACAGATATCATGTTGGTTATGCCTTTCCCTATTATAGGTAACAAGAAACTCCTCTTGTTTTAAAGCCCCATTTAAAAATTATCAACTTTTTTTCTCATCTTATTGAGGACCAGTAACCAACACTCTGCAAGCTGTCATGTGTCCATGGACCACTCTGAGCAGTTAGCCTTATACTCATTCCCAACACTTCTTGCCTACTCAGAAACATTACTTCCTGAATCATTGATTTGTTCTTCTTTACTAAACAACCACTGTCAACATCCAAAACACATCGGTTAGTAAACAGTTCAATTTGTCTTAGTCACGTGGAAATTTGGAGATATGTATATCTACCCAAAAATCTGTGCAAGTGTCTTTAAAGGCTGTTTTAGCCCTGGATAGTTCAACTTAGTATTGTAAAAATTAAGAGTAGTTTCTATATATATATATATATATATATATATGTATATATATATATATATACCACTATGTTAATATCCTATTTAAGATAATTAACAATAGTTCCTTAATATCACCTACTACTCTAATTTCCCTGACTATTCCCCTGCTATTTGTTTACAGTTAGTTTGTTTTAATCTGAATCCAAATAAGATTCACACATTGCATTTCATGTACTATTCTCCCCCTGGCATCGACTAGTTGGAAAAGCAGGTCAGGTGTGTGGCAGAAGGTCTCACATTTGGAATTTCTCTACTGGCTTCCTTTAGGGTACTGTTTAACAGATTTTTTATTTGCTGTACTTCATATAAACTAGAATTAAAATCTAAAGGCTTGATCAAACTTGAATTGAAACTTTTTGGCGAGAATACTTGATAATGATGCAATGTATTCATAATGCATGCTATTTAAGTAAGACAGTAATTGACCAGTGGGTTCACCAGAAATTAGAACTTTTCTTTCATTTGTGGTATGCACCTGTAATCCCAGCACTTGGGAGGCTGAGGCAAGAGGATCTCCACAAGTTCAAGGCCAGCCTAGGCTACATAGTGAGTTCAAGGCCAGCCTGAACTACATAGCAAGACCCTGTCTCAAAAAAAAATTGGAACTTATACTAAAGACAAAATATAACATTATTGGGCCAGAGATTTAGCTCAGTGGTTCCACCGCCTGCCCCAAAGTGCAAGGTCCCGAGTTCAATCCCCAGTACCAAAGAAAAAAAAAACCATATTTATAAAACTCTTGCCAAAAAATGTTACCCTAAATCTTCACTAAACTTCCCTTCAGACACAGATATTGGCATTTCTGGAGGTTTTTTTTTTTTTTTTTAAATGCAAAACAACTATAGTCTTAGGGTTTTGAGGAATAGAAAAGTCATGGACTCCAACCATTTTATCCCTGACTCCCACATCCCTGCCAAATGAAAATCAAGCTATTATAGACAGCTAAGTTAGGTAGAAATATTATAGGCAGTCAGGTAGGGCTGGGCCCTTGAGAGAGTCAGTGCAAGAGATCAAAGCACATTACAACTGGGGCTGGAGGCACATCAGTTAGAAACCAGGCCTCAAGATAAAGACAAAATGAACAGGCCTGCATACTTCCCCAAGGAATTAGATAAATGGTAACACCTGGTCTAGTAAAGTCTAGAGAGACATCAGTCACCTCAGAGTAGGTGCCCAAGACCCTCAGACCCATCACCTTCCTGAGTTCTTTGTACCTTCCATATACACTTGCTATGTGACTTGCTCCCCTGCTGGATCACTATTACCTAATCAACTATACTTGTAACCTTATTGATTGATCATAGCTATAACCCCATGTTGTACCCACGTGGTTGTGCTGGATAAATCTTCCTCTGAAAAGTAGGGTCCTTGGTCACCCATTCAGGATCCATCCTGCCTCTCAGGAGTTATAATCTCTCCTCTCAATAAATATTTCCTACTCTTAATCTCTGTTGTTCCTAGAATTCATTCTTCAGTTTTAGAGAACACGAACTTGACATATCTGACAGCTAACAGGTTGGGAGTTATATTTCCCTTATATCATTTGGAGGTCTGATTTCATTCCTATATCAAAGCAACATCTGCTAGAGCCCTTCCCATAAGTCTCTCTGTTGCTTGCATTCCCCTACTCCTCTGTGGAGTGCCTCCAATGTGCCAGATTCAGGGCCGGTGCCTGACTACCTCCAGAAACACCTATGTGGGCACAAAGAATAGGAGTAGAGTGAGGAATAAGAGAGATAACTTGGGCAGAGCAGACAATTTTGCATGTGGGAAGTTAAAACAAAATAGTGCATCACACAGCATGTGACCAGCAGTTCCTCTTTGCCATTCCTCCATCCATGGACCAGCCATACTGACATTTACTCAGCACTCACCTAAGCAATCTTGTTTCCAGTCTATCTTCTCAAAATATCATTTTACCATTTTAAGCCATGTTACAGTGAGCCACATTCTTCTTAAAAAGTTTTGTGATCTAAATTCCACAGTAGTCAGGATGACATTTTAAAAGAATGGGAAGGTTCTTTCTTCCATTTCAGTTCCATCATATCACCCCTGTTCTTATCAGGAAGAGCTCTGGGTACTTCAAGGTGCCAACAGTGTGGGACTCCTGACAGCCAGGTGGTGAGTTTCTATCCTGCCCTATCATTTCCTGGCCCACATTCTCGCCTACCATTCTCCTCAGTTTATCCCTCAGACAGGCCAAGGCAACTTGCAGACAAACTTGCAACTCTCCACTCAAACCACAGGATTTTTTCAAAGAAAAAGAGAAGGGAGAGAAGAGAGGAAAGAAGCTAAGCCAAACCCTGAGGGAAAGGAGAGGATACCAAGGGAAAGGAGGTGACAATTGTTCCCTGTAAAGCTAATTACGCTGTGAGTTCACCATTTTTCTGGGGACTAGGATGGTGGGCCTTTGTCCCCAAAGAACTAGCTTATTTTTCCCATGCGCTAACCTAGAAGGTCATGGCTCCAAGATGCCCTTTAGGAGCTTCAGTGTCCATTTCCTCTCTTCTTTCATTCTCATTTCTTCCTTTCTTTATCTTTCTTGTTTTTCATTTTCTTTTTTTCATTCCTTTTGTTCCCTCTCCTCTCCTCTCTGATTCTGGCTCTGTCTCTGTTTGTCTTCTCCCTCCCCCAGCCAAGTCTTCCCTGTAGATGGAGAATATTCTGGACTTGATCTAGAGACCAAGATCAAAGAGTTGCAGGAACGTGAGGTTAAGGCTCAGGAAACCTGGATTCTCTTCCTGGCTTTGTCATTAATATTTGTGACAGGATGAGATGAAAGACATGAATGTGCTTTGAAAAATAAAACAGAGTACAATTGTCTATTCTGCTCAAGCTACTGCTTGCAAAGTGCAGTTGAGGATGCCCAAACACAATAAGAAATTTGTTCAGTCACCCTGCTGCTGTGTCTGGCACTGGGGCAAGACTCCATGCAGCATGTAGAATGCTCTGTGAGTTTAAAAGGGCTCTTTTACAGCAAGAAAACCTGAAGAATGTGTGCAATACCAGGCATGAATTGAAACCTAAGAACACAGTAATTCCAGAGCTCAGTTTAAAATCAAGATCAATGTTGTCATTCTGAAGTCACTGTTCCATTGAGCTCCATGCCAAGGATTACTGCCATGCTGAGTGACATGCACTGTCGGATCCAGCACTGTACCATGAAAACATAACACACACAGATACTGTTATCTCTAATTACATTCTTAAATGGGCCACGCTGACCTCTGTGATATGAGCCCATCCCCATAAATGTGCCACAGGGAATGACAGTGATTTTTACAAAGAGCTGGGCGCATGCTTAGAGTGATCATTGTTTCAAATTACCCATACAGATTCAAGTCCCCTTTTCACTTCTGGATTTTTCAAGCCAAAGTACACAAAGAAGAGTCTAATAAATAAAATGAGATAACTTTTAGCAGCTGAATGATTGACTCCAATTTAGAGCTTAAATTAGATAAAGCACAAATTCTCAAAATGCTGCCTCTAAACTAGTAACATTATCATCTCCTGAGAATGTTTCAGAGAGGCAAATTTTCAGGCCCTGCCCAAGATCTACTGAGCCAGAAACTTCAGGGGGTGGGGCCCAACTATGTGTATTTTAGTAAGCCTTCCAGGTTTCCGATGTACACTAAATGTATTTGTTTTCTATACAAATGCATTTCTGTAACAAATTGCTGTGCATGTAGTGGCTTAAGACAACAGCAATGTGCCGTCTTGCAGTTCTGTAGGCTGGAAGCCTAACACGGGTCTCACTGGGCCAAAGTCAGAGCTGAGCACCCATCTGAATACTCGGGACAACCTGTCTGCTGGCCTTTCCCAGCTCCCCTAGGCTGTCTCCATTCCTCTCCTTTTGGCCCCTTTCCTCCATTTGCAAAGCCAGCAATATCAAGGCCAGTCCTTTTCATACTACCATCTCTAATACTGTAGGGAACAGGAGAAGGGGACGTTACCAGAACCTCTGCAGTGAGTCCTGGTCTCCTGCGAGCCATGGCAGCACACGGTGAATTACAGGAAAGGTAGACAAATGAGACTGAGAAGAAGCTGAGCTTTGGGTCTGATCAGTGCTGCTCTGGGCAGCAAAGACAAGAAGCCCTAGCTTGCAGCACCTTTTATTTAGTCCATCCAAAGAAACAAATGTAACAAATGAGTAATGTAGATTTCAGTATCGTATTGGGATGAACAAGGTGTAACAAAAGACTGGGTGGCGGCAGCGGAAATCTAAGAACAATGAGGAACTATGCAGATGAAGATTTAGTTCCTCCCAGGAACTACACAGATGAAGATTTAGTTCCTCCCAGGGCGTCTCCCACAGGTGTGGTCTTGTCCTGGAGCATTACAGCATCATGGGATCATTGAGATCTCCCTTGTGACCTGAGGCCAAAATGGAAGTATGTCTTGGAGTGTTATTGCTGGCCTGTAGGCAGGAGAACTAGGCCTACTCAAATGATTTTTCCCTAGAATTATGTAGCATTGCTCCCAACATAATACTTTTTTTTTTTCCAGTACCAGGAATCAAACTCAGGGCCTTGCACTTGCCAGACAGGCACTGCTGCCACTGAGCTACATCCCCCGTCCTAACATCTCTTAATTCTTTAGCACTTCTCCCGGTTTTAAAGACTCATATTAATAGACTGCACCCATTGAGATAATCTAGACTGATCTCCCCACCTCAAAGTCAGGTAATTATCAACTTTAGGTTTCAATTGCAACCTTGATTCCCTTTTGTTATGTCACGTCATATATTCACAGGTTCCAAGTGTTAGAACTTGGACATGTTGGGTGGCTGCACATCATTCTGCCTATCAATCACAGTCCCCTCTGTGGCCCTCAAAGATCCGCATCTGTTCTATAAGTGAGGTACATTAACTCTATCCCAGGTCCTCAAAAGCCTCAACTCACTACAACATCAAGTCAAAGATCCAGATCTTGTCATTTAATTCATCTAAATGAGGTGTGGGTGAGCCACTGGGTACAATCCGTCCTAGGACACAACTCCTCTGCATCTGGAATTGTGAGCTAATGAAACAGCATCATCAGTTATTTTCTCTGAAAATACAAATGCTGGACAATCATACATAACAGTTTTAGGTATTCCCATTCAAAACAGAAGAAAATGAAAAAAAAAGGACCATCAATGAAGTGATTTCAAAACCCACCTAAGCAAACTCCATTTGGGTTTGGAACCTAGGAACAAACCTCTGTGGTTCACTACTTTGAGGTCTGGACCATCCTTCCTTAACTAGAAGTGGAGTAGTTATCAGCCTGTTTCCTGAAGTTAAAAGGTCAACAAGCTCTTTTTACTTTGTACTCTTGTCCATTTTGAGCCAGACTCGATGTGTTTCTTTTAGTATAAAATCCTCTGGAATCTCATTCTTCCATGTAAATCATGATTTACTTCATAAAGTAAGAGTATCCTTCAAAGGTCTTTCTTTCTTTTTTTCAGTACTGGAGACTGAACTCAGGACCTTGCACTTGTGAGGCAGGTGAAGGTGTCACTAAGCTACATCCTTGGCCCTTCAAAGGTCTTTCTTAAATAACCTCATATCTTTATTAGGCTTATTGGATGTGTCCAATGGGATATACTGAATTCTTAATCTCTACAAAAAGCTTTTTGGTGTGTGACTCACAGACAAGTATTGTTACTTTTAATTACATAAATAAAATTTTAAAAAATAAAATAAAATTGCCAGGTGTGGTGGCATAGGCCTATATTTCCTACACTTGGGAGGCTGAGTCAGGAGGATTGCCACAAGTTCAAGGACAGCATGAGGTACATAGTGAGTTCAAGGTCAGCCTAAACTGTATAGCAAGACCCTGTCTCAGAAAACAAAAAATGAAATGAAGCCAAGAAAGAAAAGACAAATCAACATAACACAGAAATAGAGAAGCTATAATAAAGGATAAAAGACTGTTGTTGAGTTTTGTTCCAGTTAAGTATAGAACTAAGACTAATCATTGGAGGTATTTTGGATCACAAAATAGAATACAAATATGAATTCTACCTAACAAAGTAAAAGAAAGTCACAAAATCTAGAGATGGGTTGTGAGAAGATAGAAGAAATTTTTATAGTAAAGTGGTCATTGATCTGTCTAAAATCTTTCAATGCAATGAAAAATTAAATAAACTGGCACTCTGTTACAAATGTTGCACTCTGTTTCTAGAAAAATCACAACATACTTGAGGACATTAAAGGATCTCAGTAGCCACAATAAACACAGAGAGCAGAATTTCTCAGATTTTCACACAATGTTTCCCCAAACATACTTTTGAGACTGCAGCTCGAGTCACAACAGGTAGAAGAAGACAACTGTCAGGATTATGCAGAGAACTGGAGCTATTTGATCTAAAAAGACAGACATGGAATACCATGCCTTTTAAACTATCTGTAGGATTACTATACATAAAATAGTAGCCTGATGACCTCTGTATACACTAATAAAACAAGAAGTCCACACCATCTAATCAAGTATTTACTGAACAGTAACCAGAGACTCGGAATAGTGTGAGGACAACGGGAGACAAAGAAGTGGAAGAAAGATCCATACTTGGAACATTCTAATGGGGGGTGGGGTAAATCAGTCTGACGAAACAAAGTAAAATGAAGGAATCTATGTAATTAAGCATTACAATTTGTAGCGAGAATGATGAAGTGACAAAGACTGAGTGGCAAGAAGGAGCGTAGGGACAGGGTTTTGTGGAGGAGAACGGATTTGAGCTGACCTTCGAGTATGGCAAGGACATGGATAGCCAAGCCAGAAGATGCCAGGAAGTAGAGGACATTCTAGGTGAGAAGACCAGATGAGCCCTGTGTGCAAGGCAAGAAAGTGAAGGATTTAAAATCTTTAAGACCAAGGACTCTGTCTTGTTTTTGTTGCTGTTACTGCAGAAAACCTGTTCACAAAGATGGGATGTTGGAATTGGAAGCAGGCTTTTCAGTGCTTCTGTGACAATCCCAGGATATTCCACTTTGACTTTAATTCAGACTGTATGGAGATTTGAAGTTGTCTCCAACATAATTTTGCAGTTCATTTGCAATCTCAAGCAGGTGATTCTCTTCTAGTGCAGACAAAATGGATTCACCCAGCTTATTCACAAATGGGTGATGGATCCATTCCTTCTCATTTCCAGAGTCCTTTGTGGTTGGTAAGTAATGCTCACTCTTTTTTTTTTGGTATCGGGGATCAAACTCAGGGCCTTGCATTTGCAAGGCAGGTGCGGTGAGCCAAACTCTTTTGAAAGTTGAGCTAGGTGATCACGTGCCACCTGAGAGAAAGAAGGCACTGGCTCAGTCTCTTTCAAAATCTCCACTAATGTCTGAAACTTGCCTAAAATCTCAATATTCACTCATCACTCCTATAATTCCAGCTCAGCTTTGAATGTAGCCACCTTATCTACCAACTTGAACACAGTTGTCATTTTCCCCTGAAGTGAGAGATTGAGTTCACTGAGTAAGTTGAAAATGTCACACGAGTGAGCAAGTATTGTGACCCACTTTGTGTCATTGAAATGCACTGCCAGTGGTGACCATTTTTCTAAAACAAACTTCTGGAGCAGCTCTCATAACTCGAAAACTCTGGAAAGCTATCTCACATCTTGGAAGTGTTAAATCATGACACAGCTCTGAGCAGTCATAAAGGCATTGTGGGTATGGAGAGGCTGTGGAGCAGCCTTGTCTTTACAACTTTATGCTACTGTCTGCCTGGTAATGGAAAGATTTGTCATGGAGCAAAGTGCCACCTCTTTCTGGGCTTGGTGGTACACACCTATAATCCCATCTACCCTGGAGGCTGAAGCAGGAGGCTCATAAATTCAAGATCAGCCTGGGCAATTTGGCAAGACTGTCTCAGTCAGGTAATCAATCAATCAATCAATCAATCAACAAACAAACATTAAAAAGGCCTGAGGATGTAGCACAGTGCTCCTTGGGTTCAATCCCTGGTACAGGGAGAAAAAAGCAATCTTCTCTGTACCAGTCCATTGAGGTCACATAATGTTAGACTTAAGTGACTAAGTACTTCATGCATTTCGATTCACTCAGTCCTCACAGCATCCCTCAGTGGCTGGAGCTCTGCTGCCAGTTTATAGATAGGGAAAATGAGGAATATGGCCCAAGAATAGCAAACAGTGACAATAACCCACCAAATCTGACCCCAGAGCTTATCCTTTTTACTATTCTGCCACACCATCTTGAATCAGTGTGCTGTATCATGATAAAAGAAAGTGTTTGGAGGGAAAGAAAAGTACAACTTTGTGTCTTCTTGATGTTCCCATGTTATTTAATCCTTTGAGTTTTTTTCCCAAAGCTATCGTATCTAGTTTCATACATGCATAGCACCATACTACATACCTAATGCTACATATCTAATTGATCATTAACTTCTGTTTCACGCGGATGATAAATTAGAGCTTGGACACTTGCACGCGGATTATCCAGCTTTCAAATCACCTTCTTTTCAAATAGTATTTCCTCTGCTCATCTGACATTAGCAAGCATTTGGGGGTCAGGAGGTACACACTTGAGAATCTTTATAAATAACTGCATTAAGGGTGTATTAAAATCCAGACAGAGAAAATTTGGCTTCTAACCAATGGAAAATAATGGATGGCTATGAGCAAGAGACTGAAAAAGAATCAAATGTTCAAGCTGAGAAAGGCCTTTGAGACCATCCAAACCAGCACTGAAAAATACATGGCACAGATATCATTGCTGTTTCTTTTTACAAGCAAAGCAGACAGACCTTGCTTTTCCCCATAAGCTCACATGGACCCCAGAATCTCTACACCTCATGCTTAATTCTTGTCCCACAAGGTCATAGTGAGTAGACAGGAATACAAAGTTGACACTGAGTCAGGCAGCTCAGGGCCAGTCACACACCACACAATGATGTTACCATTGTGTATGCACTCCGGAGTGCATACACAATGGTGGTCCCATGAGAATAGTGGAGCTGAAAAACCCTATCACCTAGCAACACTGTAGTCATTGCAACATGGTAGTGCAACGCATTACTCATGTGTTAGTAAGGATGCTGCTGAAAACCAACCTACTGAGCTCCCAGCCATATAAAAGAATAGCACATAAACCATGCACAGTGGTGCCATGGTTCATGAACTTAATTCTTTCCACAATTCTGGTCACAAGCCAAATTCAATGATTACGTTCAAGGTAGACCTTATGGGAAAATTTGATTTGGTTCATGACCAATTTTGTTTGCAACGAGAATCATGGAAAGAATTAAGTTCGTGAACTAAGGTACTACTGTATTGTACATAACACTTGATAGTGATAATAAATGAATAGGTTACTCGTTTACGTATTTACTAAACTATACTTTTTAATCATTATTTTAGAGTGTACTACTACTATACTTATTTAAAAATCAGTTTATTGTAAAAATATGTAATGTTCCATACAGTGGTAGCAGTTTCATATATCTCGTGCTAGTGTTTTGAACCATCCAGAGCTAGGCATACTGGTACATGCCTGGAATCCCAAGTACTTAAGATATTGAGGAAGGAGGATCACAAGTTTGAAGACCACCTAGGCAACTCAGGAAGACACTGGCTGAAGATAAAAAATAAAAAAGGGCTGGGGATGTATCTTAGTGCAAATCCCTGGATACAATCCTTAGTACTACAGAAAAAAAGTGTTGGTGTCCAGTATCCTATATCATCCTATATCCTGTATATGATGTCCTATATCATCTAGGTTTGGAATGGGAAGATGTCCCCACATCTCATGTTTGCACAATGAAAAATTACCTAACAATTCATTTTTCAGAATGTGCACATATCACTGAGAAACACATGGCTATTTCAAAGCCCTGTATGATACCACTCTCCGAATCATTGAGGCAAGACAGGGACACTTAGATACCAGTAAATTGAGGGAACAAACTTGTTTCAACTGTATGTGTGGTTGTATTGTTTGTTTTGATGATTAGGTTGAAAAGAACCAAACTGTTTCCTCATCCACAAGGTCTAGGCTAAATATTTTAAATTAGAATTTCTCAGTTTGGAACAACAGTTTGTATGGACCTGAATATTACTTAAAATAAGAGGTTGAAAGTAAGTTCACAACATTTGGCAACATTACAAAAATTTACTACAATGATATTTGTAAGAGATACCATGAATAAAATAAATGGGATCAACAGTTTTGCAAATTACCTAGATCTCATACGAAGTAATAATTACCAAACACTTATATCCCTGTGGTCTGAGGTCAACTACCAAGATTGTAAAATGGTCTTGTGAAGTAGTCTGGATGGTAAGCAGTGTTTTCATAAAAGTTGTAGGCTAATGACATATATATATATGTGTGTGTGTGTATTATATATATACACACATATATATATTTCTGTATATGTATATATATATAGAGAGAGAGAGAGAGAGAAATGCTCTTGAGGAAAAAGTTGCAGTTTTACTTCTGTAATGATTGGAAGAAGTTTTTTCATCAGCTTTTTATACCTCAGTCTCTTTCCTAAGTGATCTTTTTCAAAAGTGGGTAAGTTAGAGGGCTGGAATTTAGCTCGGTGGCACCATGCCTGCCTTGCAAGCACAAGGTCCTGAGTTTGATCCCCAGTACCAAAAAAAAAAAAAAAAGTGGTCTGACATTTACCCTGCTTGCAAACCAACAAGTTAACCTGCCACACACACACACACACACACACACACACACACACGAGGGGTAATAAAAAATACAGTGAATGTTTACATTAAAAATTTTAGTACAGTAAAAAAAATTACCATTAACTCCCCTCAAAATACTTAAAAAGTCCCCCTCACTTCAAACATACTTATCCCATCTTTTTTAGTAATGTGCCTTCTACTGTAATTTTTAAAAATTTAAACATTCGCCATATTTTCACTCACTATATATATATATATATATATATATATATATAAAACCTTCATATTTAATGGAGTGAATCATAGAGAAGGAATCCTGAAATTGGGAAAATTGGATCAGATAGAGGACTGCCTCCTTTCTACAGATAGAGATGGCTCATTACCTTGGAATACAAGCAAATTGTGGGTGCGTGGAGGTCTTTATCTTTATCACCCTGGGTGTCTGTAGAGAGACGTCAGTAGGCTTTATTACCCTAGAGTGCCCCTTATGTGAACATTGGCTAGAAATGCCTGTGCTCAGCGGTCTGGAACTTGCAGGAACATGAGGAATCCATGAATAAATGTCTCCTGGCAGTCACCTGCTTGCTTAAACTCTTGACGGCTTCCCTCAGCAATTAAAACAGCATCCACCCCTGCCTTTTTAGGGCCCAGGAGGTCCTACTTGATCTGGCTCTCACCTGTCTTTCCAATCTCCCTTCATTCTTCTCCAGTACGCTCCGGCTGCTGCACTGGCCTTATCCTGTGCCTTGGACATACTCAAGTTTATCTTCACCTTAGAGCCCTTGAACTTGCTGCTCCTGCCCATGACCAGCTTCTCATTTTGGACACAGCTCCAGGGTCACCTCCTCAGAACGGCTTTTCCTCCCCAACTCCAGTTCTCTCTGTCACATCACCATTGAATTGCCCTTATGCTCCCTTTCATGACTTTCCGCTCACTTCTCAACCCCTGCCTGTCTTCCCTTGCAAGAAGGTAAGTACTTTGGGGGTGATGAACTTCCTTTGTGCTCAATTTTTAATCTAGAAGCTAGAATTCTGTCTGGGTTATTTCAGGAAATATTTGTTGAATAGATGTGAATGTAAAATAGAAATAATCATAGCTATTTTTATAGACTCCTAGATAATAAAATTAATGTGAATATGTTTTATAAACAGTAAAGTATAAAGGAAATGTACTAATAGAAATATTAAGCTGGGAGTGGTGGCACATGCCTGTAATCCTAGGGCTCAGGAGGCTGAGGCAGGAGGATCACTTTGAGTTCAAGACCAGCCTGGGCTACATAGTGAGTTCAAGCCCAACCTAAACTATACAGTGAGACTCTGTCTAAAAAAAATGAAAAAGAAAAGAAATATTAATATTGGGTCCAACCACGTAGAGATTGAGGTAAAGTCGGATATAAGGATTATCCCTATTGTGCTTGAACAGTCATCAATGTACTCCAGAACATAATGTTCTCTGCCAGAGGACATATACCAAAAACAAGTCTATTTTTAACTATGTTGGTTCTTGCTATTTCCATAGGCGTGTTACTTTCCATCCATTTATGAAAAACTATAGAATGCATAGATGAATTTCATAGTGCTTTCATTCCTTCAGAACTTAGTTAAATATGCGACTAGATATTCAGCAGTGGAATTAATTACAAATTAACTGAGTTGAGTTAATTGTGCAACATATGATTAAAACTACTATTTGAGTATAAAGATTAACACCTAATATTATTCTTTTATCCACTCAACAAATATTTATCGAGAAACTTCAGTCTTTAAGATGTCGTGCTAAGTTCTAGGGACCCTGGGGACTTATTAATGAAGATGAGTTTCTACCTTCAAGGAGTTCAGTTTACTACCAGATAGACAGATAGATGAATAAAATTGCAAAACATAAGGTAATACTAAGATCTTATACCATAGGTTGAAGGACAAAATTTGTATTCTTTTTCTGATTTGGGCTCACAACTTATCTTCTCAATGAGCCTGTTTCCTCATCTATGTGAATAGTCCCTGCATGTGTTACACGTGTGGAAGGTTGAGAATATATGGTTCACATGATTTTAATGTCCTCCTTCCAGATTTTCTTCCTTTAACAAGGATGGAAGGCTTTCTTCCTAGCTGTAAATAGCTTCTATTGGTGGGGAAATTGGGACCTGTCAAATCTCTCAGTGCTAAGATCAAGAGAGACTACATAGGCAAAACAAATTGTTTTGTAAACCAGTGTAAGTCAGTATTATCCACCAGATTCTCATCACCAATAGTAACTGAGTTCCTGCTATGCGTAGGACACTGAGACGGGTACTGCAGCTGGAGTAAGAATGTCTTTTAGGAAAGCAAGAAGAGACAAAGTTGGAAATTAGAATGGAGATCACATTGCAAAGTGCATTAAAGTCTGGACAAAGAAGTTCAGACTCGAGCCACAGAGAAATGAGTGAGATTTAAACGGGCACAGAAGGGCAACGGGGGCGATCACTATGGTGACTGTCTTACTTGGTAGTACTTTGTGGGGGTCACCACGCAGGTTGCACTGTCCCAGGGAATGTGATTAGAACACAAGCCAGGAAAATATCAAAGGGAAGGTTGGGGAAGGGAGATCGACAAGAGCATTATATTGTTTATATTGTGTCTTTGAGCAATTTGGCCATTCTGGGTTTAAATCGCCTCCTCTATAAAATGAGGATAATATTAACACCTACCTTATCAAGTTTAAATGTATACCAAGAACTTAGAACAGTTATCTAGAAACACATACACACCCCATAAAGATTAGCATTATTCCCATTAAAATCTTTGTGATGTGGCTCACAGAGTTCTTCTACACCAGACTCTTCTCATAAAGCCAGGAAAACTGAGTGTCCATTGTAGCTATAAGGCTTTTGGGTAGACACTCCCATACCTTTTCACTTTAATGACCTTGAACTTTGGTTGGGGCCCTTCATCTCTGCATTTATTTCGAGGACCCTATCTTGGATCTCATTATCACCCAGACCCATTTTACCTAAAAATCTTAAGCCACAATACTCTGCTTTCTCCATATTCTGGCTCTCACAAAAATTCATTTTTTGTCTTGAGAGAGGAGACACCCCTCCATATGGAATTGGGCAACTATGGGTTAACTAGGTAACTATGCTCTTTGTAGAATGTACCTGAGCAGCCATGACAACTTCTGTAATCTGTCATCAAAGGAGCGTAACGGACTCAGAAAGTCCTGCCAGAACTCTGCTTTCCCCTCTCCACTGCTCTGCTTTGTGTAAATCCTGCTTGCTGTATTCCCAGGGAAACTCCAATAGAATTATGCTTCATAGATGTAAAAAGAGGAATATAAGGAAACACAAACTTCTATTTGGGGCTCTGGAGACTGACAGGAGTCACTTGCGGAACTGCTGGGATCATTAAAAGCCACTTTTGCTCCTATCTTTGCGTTAAAGAGTTATCTGTGCCAGAGTCCTCACTGTTTCTTGCTTCAGTCACACCAGGTTTTCAACCTCAAAAAACTCATCTCTTTCACCCTCAATTTTCTCCCAATGAATGGGCTCCTTACTAGCCCCTCTTCTCTACTTCATCTGAACCCCTTTGTTGGTTATCTGAACTTCATCTCTATTCTCCCTTCAAACCACTATGGTATGAATTCTGTCTCTCCATCTTCTGCTCTAGCTGTACTCTCTCCAGTGAAGTTCTGAGATGCACGTATTTCCGGTGCCCTATGGGCTTCTCTATTGGATACCCTTGTTCCTGCTGTCTTTGAAACATTTTGCTCCTTTAGTATCCATGATAATGCCTTCTCCAGGGGTTTCTGTAACCCTCTGTCTATTGTTTTTGCTTCTTTATGGGCTTTGTTTTGTTTTAATCATCCCTTAGATGCTGCTGTCCCATTCTTAATTTATTACTTCTCTTATGCTGCACACTTTACCAGAGCAAACATGGGTGATTTCACTCTTTCTTACGGTTTTAACCACGACTTACATGTCAGTTATCCACAGATCTATACCAACACATCCCTCTCTTTAAGCTCCAGGTCTTCACATCCAGCTGCTCTTGACACCTGTGGAAACATAACCCACTGACATTTTAGATTCAATGTGCCTGAAATGCAGCTCAACATTTTTCTTCCTAAACTAGTTCATCTGACTGTTCTGTTTCATTTTTCAGTTGGCAGCACTCCTTTTATTCAATCACACAAACTAGAAAGCTAGCAGATATCTTAGATTTCTTCCCCTGCCTTCCCTACTCCCCATGTCCAAGCAATCATTTACACTAACTGAATTTACCTTCTAAATACTTCTGGGCTCCATTCCCTCCTCACCACCCTAAGATGGGTGCTCATTTTCTCTTGCTTTTCTTGGACCACTGTGAGTGTCTCTTAATTTCTATGCATTTAATCTTGGACCTTACATGTTGATTCTTTTTCTTCTCAGTTCACATCCATGCTGTGTCGTAGGACACTAAGGTTTCTCCACAATCTGGCACCTGGCAAATTCTCTACTGTCATCTTTTGCCATTCTCTGTCTCGCACTTTACACTCCAGAAAATTTCAACTGCTTTTGTTCCCTGACTTTGCTCTGCTCCTCCAGAGTTGCAGTTCTTGGTTTTTGCAATGTGTATTTCCTGGAAGGCCCTGAGCACCCGTCCCTCCTATACACACTCCCCTTACTGCTCAGGTTTAGTATCACTTCCTTTGTTAAAGGAAAGGAAGGAAGGAAGGAAGGGAGGGAGGGAGGGAGGGAGGGAGGGAGGGAGGGAGGCCAAGAAGAATCATTATGTCATGGGAAAATATAACTTTCAAATACAACAGTATGTTTAAATAAATTGATAAGAAAATAGAAATATAAACACTTTGATTATATCTTGGTTAAAATTAAAAGGAATTAGAGGTCAGAGTCAATCTGATATCTTAGGGACAAAATCCTGTTACATCAAGTATTAGTTATTAATAAAGAGGTGAGCTAGGAAGCATTTTCACTCCTATAAGCTTTGTAGTACAAAGAGCAAAGAATCATTCTGGGGAGAAAGGGGCCTTTATACTCTTTGAAATGTGCGGGCCATGTCCCTTGCTATGCTCTCTACAAAGAAGAAAGGAACCTCCTGAGATAGTCACAACCCTCATTGTGTGCTCTTATTTCAAGGATGATCCTAAAAGCTAAATAAAATTTCCTGGAATGTAAACTTTAACCTCAAAGCATGTAAAACAGTGCACTGTTTATTTAATCTATATTTGTTTTAGGGACTGGAATTTGCTCACTTTCATTGTAAATTAACTGTTAATCTTATTCATCATTACATAAATTGTAGAGAAGTATAGAAAATTATTCAGCCCCCTCAGTCTAGTTTCTTTTCATGCAGATATTGTGGTGCATAATAAAAATAAGAGCTTGCAGCTGACTCAAACCCAAAGATGGTAAGGAGTCTACCTTCTTTGAACACATATTATCCCACCTTTTTTAAAATTTTATTTTATTGGTACACTTTAGGTTTACAATATAATGACATTCATCATTGGAAATTTGCTCATTTACATAATCTCTCTTCGGTCTTATTTTTTCCCCATTCTCCTCCCCAACTTTCAACTCCTCCATCCTCCCCATTTACAAAGACTTTGTTTCCATTTTTCCATTTTCTCATATTAATCCCATTCCCTTCTGCCCTTTCCCCTACCCCTCCCACATCCCCTTTGCCCCTTTTCTTCCTATTTCACATTATCTATTATACCTTTTATTCCTTATTTACACTTTCAGTTTCTCACACTAGAGAAACTATTCTGTATTTACACGTGTGTCCTATTTATTTCATTTAAGAGTATCGCCTCAATGTGCATCCATTTAGCTACAAATGTCTCTAAATTTTCATTTTTTATGGCTGAGTAGTACTCCATTTTATTTAAAAAACCCACACTTTCTTTTTTTTCCCCCATTAAGTTTATTGGTACATTTTAGGTATAAAATACATTTACATACATCATTGGGATTTTGTACCATTACATGAGTATCTTGGTTCTTATTTTTTTCCCCTGACCCTGCCCTCCCTTCACCCCCTCCACCCTTCCCTATTTACAAAGATTTTATTTCCATTTTTTTCTTTTCTCATATTTTTCTTTTCTCTTCTTTCCTTTCCCCTACCCCTCCCACTTCCCCTGTTTCTTTACACCTTTACATCCTATTACAAAATATCAATTATACATTTTTAAAATTACAATATCAAGATCTAGGAGACATTACCACAGATTTTACAGAATTTAAAAGGATATAGAAAGCATATTTCAAAAATCTGTTTTGAAATAAATTTGACAACTTCTAAGAAGTACCTTGGAAGACAAATTAATGAAACTAACTCTGGAGGAAATATAAAATTTGAATAGCATCTATTAAAGAAAGTATAATCCTAGCTTGAAAACCTACCTATATGACAACAATAGGCTCATATACATTTTAACTGATAAATTATATCAAATATTTAAAGCAGAAAAAAAAAGGAACACTTCTCCCCTCACTTTAGGAAATCAACATTGTGCTAATCCTAAAACTGGATAAAGATAATAGAAGAAAAAAGTATGAACATAGATAGAAATTTGTTTAACAAAATAAACTACTAGAAGTCAGATCTGGCAGTATGTAGAAAGTGGTTTTATTGTAGGGATGTCAGTGTTGGTTCAGCCTTGGAAGATCCACCCCCAAAAGTCATCATTTTAACAGAGGAAAGGAAAAAGCCACATGATCCTGTCAGTAGTTGGAGAAAAAGTATTGGACTAAATTGTACAGCTGTTCATGGTAAAAGCTATCAGCAGACTAGAAGTAGAACAGAAACTTCTTAACAGATTAAAGACATGTACTTCATGCTTCCAGCGAGAATGCCTTATATGAATGGAGAAGGTACAATGCTTTCTCCTTAAGATGGGGAACAAGGGCAGATATGCGTACTCTTCATCTGTCCATTAAACTTTGAAGCATTGGCCCAAACCAAAATAGTCTGGCAATAAAATGACACAACTAGGATAGGCTTGGCACGGCAGAAGCAAAATCTTTATATGTAGAGGAAATGATCATCTACAGAGAAAATATTAAGAAATCTCTAGAGCCCCGAGGACTTGTATTTGAATTTAGCAGGATTAGAAAACGCAAGGTATATATAAAAATTCAGGTCTATGTATACTTGCTATAAATGAAGTATTGGATATTGAAATTTAAAAGTTATGTGAGAGTACAAAGGACCTAGAAAAGTTAAAAAAAAAACAGTGTTGGAAGATGTTTAGTACCTAATTTTAAGACTTCCTCTAAAGCTACAGTAATCAAGGCAGTGTTGGTGTAAGGAAAGACATATAGAGCATTGGAATAAAACAGAGAATCTGGAAATAGAACCGCACATATATAGTCCACTGAGTTTTGAAAGATTATTTAACATTAACATTTTATAGAATATAAACTCAGTTCAAGAGCAGAGGAAAAGATAGTGTTTTCAGCAAATGGCACTAGAACACCTGGTATCTGTATATAAAAAATTAACCTCAACCCTTTATTTCCATACATAGAAATAACTTGAAAGGATTTATGAACCTAAATATGAAAGCCTAAAAGTATAAAACTTTAAGAAGAAATTATAAGGGAAAATATTTATGAATTTAGGGTAGGCAAGAACTTCCTAGGATACAAAAAACATGATATATAAAAGAAAAAAATTGATAAATGAGATTCCATCAAAATTTAGAACTTTAAATGACATCTTTAAAATGAAAAGTAGTCCTTAAACAGATCATATTTACAATGCATATAACCTATGACCAGAATATATAAAGAAATCTTACAGCTCATTAATAGAAAAACCAATTAAAAAGTAGACACAAGATGATAAATAGCCAGCACAGCACAAGGAAAGGTGAGCAACACTAGAATCATAAAAATACTAATCATGAACAATAACAAGATTGAATTATATACTCATTAGGGAGATAAAGTTAAAAGTTTTAAAAGCCTTGTCATGACTTTTTCTTTTTGTTGGATTGTCGCCCTTTGCATTTAATTTGTCACTCCCAGAGGATTCATTCTGCATGGCTTCCTGGGGTTGTGATCCTCACTGTCTTTTCCTAGGATATTGTCTAAAATTTTTTGGAGTGCTGGTTTTGTTTGGCGCTCTTTGTCATGAAAGTATATTATTTCTCCATCAATTTTGAAAGATTATTTTGCAGCATATGTCAATCTGGGTTGGAGGGTGTTTTTATTTAGGGCTTGAAAGATGTCTCTCCAAGTTCTTCTTGCCTTGAGGGTTTGTGTTGAGAAGTCTGCTGTGATTCTGATGGGCTTTCCTTTGTATGTGATTTGGTTCTTTTCTCTAACTGCTTGTAGAATTTTGTTCTTCTATTGGGTTTCTAGAATCCTAACTATTATATGCCTATATGTAGAATTTTTTTGATCAAGGCTAGCTGGAGTCCTATATGCCTCACTTATCTCTATGTCAAGTTCTTTCCCCCTTCTTGGGAAGTTTTCTGCCATCACTTCTGTGAATAGTTTTTTTATGTCATCTGCACTCTCTCCTCTTTCTTCATTGACTCCAATCAGTCTTATGTTATTCTTCTTTGCCTCATCTAGCAGCTGCTGGATTGATTTTTCATGGTCCCTTACAATTTAAAAGCAATTTTTCTTTTCCTCCTCACTAATTCCAATCTTATCTTCTATATCTGAAATTCTGTCCTCGCATTGCTTCATTCTGCTGCATAGACTTTCAATGGAGTTTTTGATCTCCTGGAAATCTGTTTGTATCTGTTTTATGGATTCCATTCATTTGCTATGTTGGGATTCCATCATGTTCCTCAGCTCCTCTATTTTTTAATCTGTGTCCTCTCTAGATTTATTAATCATGTCTTGCACTATGGGCACAATCTCTGCTGTTATGTGAGAAATTATTTCTGATTTCGTTTTTTCCAGATCCTCTTTTGTTGCCAGTTCAGGGAGTCCAGGTGGTTGAGTGTCAGAGTGTTCCATCTCATTTCCCTGTGGGGTTGCTGAAGGTGATCTGGAAGTCTGTTTTTGAGGCTTATTTATGTGTCTTCTCATTTCCACGGGGGATGGGGGGCCAGTGCTTCTGGTCCCTGCACAGCTCACCTTCTCTGCCCTAGGAGCATGGAATGGCACCAGGGGAGCTACTTCCCGGTCACTGGGATTGGCTTGCCTTCTCTGCCCTTGGAGTGTGGAATGGCAGTGGGAGAGCCACTTCCTTGTCAATGGGATTGGCTTGCCTTCTGTGCCCTAGGAGTGTGGAATGGCGGTGGGGGAGCCTCTTCCTGGGCACTGAGATTGGCTTGCCTTCTCTGCCCTAGCAGTGTGGAATGAGGGTGGGGGAGCCTTTTCCCAGATGCTGGGATTGGCTCACCTTCTCTGCCCTAGAAGCGTGGAATGGAAGAAGGGGAGCCAAAACCTCATTTTCTTTATCCAGGCTCCAGTTGATAGCCAAATGGATTGCTTCCAAGTTTTAATTATTATAAACTGTGCTGCTTTGAGCATGGGTGCACATATATCACTGTGGAATGATTCTTTTAATTCCTTGGGGAAGATACCCAGCAGGGGAATAGCGGGGTCAAATGGGACTTCCGGTCCTACTTCTTTGAGGTATCTCCACATTGATTTCCACAGTGGTTGAACGAGTCTACACTCCCACCAGCAGTGGAGCAGTGTTCCTTTTTCACCACAGCCCTGCCAGCATATGTTATTGGTTGATTTCATGACAGCACCTTCTGAGGTGAGGTGGAATCTCAGCATTATTTTCATTTGCATCTCTTGAATGACAAGTGATGTTGGACATTTTTTCATATGTTTATTTGCTATTCCTATTTCTTTATTTGAGAAATGTCTGTTCATTTCAGATGCCCATTTTTAGATTGGGTCTTTAAATTGGGGAGATCTGACTTTTTTTAAGTTCTTTATAGTTTCTAGATAGTAGACCTTTGTCTGAGGAATAGCAGGTGAAAATTTTTTCCCACATCTTGGGTTGTCTCTTCACACTGATGGTGGTTTCTCTTGATGTACAGAAACATTTTAATAAGAAGAGATCCCACTTGTTGATTGTTTGTTAGCACATGGGCAACTGAGGTTTGTTCATAAAATCTTTTCCTACACCAATGTCTTCAACAGCTCTTCCTAAACTATCTTCCAGCTGGTTAAGCATTTCTGTTTTAATATTTAGATCTTTAATCCATTTCAATTTTAGTATAGTGCATGGTGAGAGATATAGGTATAGTTTTAATTGTTTGCAAGTTGAAACCCAATTTTTCCATCCTCATTTATTAAAGAGGCTATCTTCCCTCCAGTGAGGGTGTTTAGATCCTTTGTCAAAGATGAGGTAGCTGAGTGCATCTGGCATTGTTTCTGCATCTTCTAATTTGTTCCACTGGTCCTCAGGTCTGTTTCTTTGCCAGGACCATGCTGTCTTTATCACAGTAGCTTTGTAGTATAGTTTCAAGTTGAGGATTGTGATATCCCCAGCCATGTCTCTGCTACCTAGAATTGGTTTTGCTATTCTGGGTCTCTTCTTATTCCAAATGAATTTTTGGATTGTTTTCTCAAGGTGCATGAAGTATGCTACTGGGATTTCAATTGGGATTGCTTTGAATCTATATAGCAGTTTTGGAAATATGGCCATTTGCAGTATGTTGATCCTTCCTACCAAGGAGCAGGGGATGTCTTTCCACTTTCTGATATTGTCTTCAATCTCTCTTTTCAGAGTGCTATAGTTTTCAGAGAAGAGGACTTTGATTTATTTTGTGAGGTTGATTCCTAGGTATTTCAGTTTTTTGGATGCTATTGTGAAAGGAATAGTTTGCCCTACTTCTCTCTCAGTGAGTCTGTTGTTTGTGTAGAGGAAAGCTATTGATTTTTGTGTGTTGACCTTGTATCCAGCTACTTTACTGAATTTGGTTATTAAGTCTAAAAGACTTTTGGTGGAGTTCTTGGTGTCTTCTATATAGAGTATCATGTCATCTGCAAATAATGACAATTTGACTTCTTCATTTCCTATCTTTATTCCTTTTATATCTTTCTCTTGTCTAATTGCCATGGCTAATGATTCCAAGACTATATTGAACAAGAGTGGTGATAGTGGACATCCTTGTCTTGTTCCTGATTTTAGTGTGAAGGATTTCAGTTTTTGACCATTTAGTATGATATTGGCTGTTGGTTTTTCATAGATGGCTTTTATCAGATTGAGGTAGAGACAGTCTACTCCAATTTTTTGTAGGGTTTTTATCATAAATGCATGTTGGATTTTGTCAAATGCTTTTTCTGCATCTATTGAGATGATCATATGGGTTTTGTCCTTGGCTCTACTGATATAGTGTATTGCATGGATTGATTTGTGTATGTTGAAGCCTCCCTGCATCCCTGGGATGAATGCCACTTGGTCAGGGTGTATGACCTTCTTGATGATCTTCTGCATTCTATTTGCCAGTATCTTAGTAAGGATTTTTGCATCTATGTTCATTAGTGAGATTGGCCTATAGTTCTCTTTTTCAGTTGGGTTTTTCTCTGCTTTGGGGATCAAGTTGATGCTTGCTTCCAGGAATGAATTTGGGAGTATTGCTTCCCTTTCAATTTCACTAAAGAGTTTAAACAGTAGTGGCAGCAGTTCCTCTCTAAATGTCTTGTAGAATTCAGCAATGAAGCCATCAGAGCCCAGGCTTTTCTTAGTTGATAAGTTTTTAATTACATTTTCATTTTTATTGGTTGATATTGGGTTGTTCAGAATGTTTAGGTCTTCTTCGTTCAACTTTGGTAATTCATTTGTATCTAGGAATCTGTCCATTTCTTCTGTGTTTTCCATCTTATTGGAGTATAGGTTCTCAAAGCAGATATTGATGATGCTCTGGATTTCTGCTGGGTCTGTTGTAATGTCATCCTTTTCATTCCTAATTTCATGGATTTGGGCCTTTTCTTTCCTTTTTCTCATAAGGTTGGTAAGAGTGTGTCAATTTTGTTGATTCTTTCGAAGAAGCAACTCTTGGCTTCATTGATTTTTTGTATCCTTCTATTAGAGTCCGTTGCATTGATTTCTGCCCTGATATTTATAATTTCCTCCCTTGTATGAGCATTGGGGTTGTCCTGCTCTTCTTTTTCTAGAAGCTTGAGGTTCAGCACCAGGTTGTTTATTTGAGCTCACTCTGTTTTCCTAATATAAGTATTCATTGCTATGAATTTCCCTTGTAGGACTGCTTTCATTGTGTCCCATAGATTCCAACATGTTGTATTGGCATTGTCATTTAATTGAAGGAACTGTCTGGTTTATTTTTTAATTTCCTCTGTGACCCATTGGTTATTTGGAAGTATGTTGTTCACTTTCCATGTGTTTATGAAACTCTTGCCATTTCTTTTGCTATTGATCTCCAATTTCATCACACTATGGTCTAGTAATACGCAGGGGATAACTTCAATTCCTTTGCACTTACTTAAACATGTTCTATTTGTGAGTATGTGGTCTATTTTGGTGAATGACCCATGTGCAGCTGAAAAGAATGTGTATTCTGATTTTGTGTGGTGGAACACTCTGTAAACATCTGTTAAGTTCATTGTTCAAGACTTTGATCGAGTTCTAGTATTTTGTGGCTTGTTTTTGGTCTAGTTGACCTATTTATTTCTGACAGTGAGGTATTGCAGTCCCCCACTACTATTGTCTTAGTGTTTATTTGATTTTTCATGTCTGTTATTATTTGTTTTATATAGTTGGGTGCACTAGTGTTTGGTACATATATATTTATGATTGTCATGTCTTCCTGTTGGATTGTTCCCTTTACAAGGATGTAGTATTGGTCTTTGTCTCCCTTAATCAGTGTGGGTTTGAAATCCACTTAATCTGCATAGAGGATAGCTACTCCTGCTTTTTTGTGGGTTCCCATCACATGGAGTATTGTTTTCCACCCTTTAACTTTCAGTCTATGAGTTTCTTTTTGAATTAAGTGTGTTTCTTGTGTGCAGCATATTGTTGGATCTTGCTTCTTGACCCATTCTGCCAGTCTATTTCTTTTGATTCATGAATTGAGCCATTAACATTGATGGTTATAACCGATATGCATTGACTTATTATTGTCATGACTTTTTCTTTTTTCTGGGTCCCCCCCCCCTTTACATTTAAATTCTTATTGAGCTTGATGGATTCATTCTGCTGGGCTTCCTGGGGTTGTGATCCTCATTGCCTTTTCTCTGGATACTGTCTAAAATTTCTTGGAGTGCTGGTTTGGTATTCATGAAGTTCCTAAGGTGCTCTTTGTCATGAAAGTATCTTACTTCTCCATCAATTTTGAAAGATAATTTTGCAGGGTACATCAATCTGGGTTCAAGGCTGTTTTCCTTTAGGGATTGAAATACATCACTCCAAGCTCTTCTTGCCTTGAGGGTTTGCGTTGAGAAGTCTGCTTTGATTCTGATGGGCTTTCCTTTGTATATGATTTTTTTCTCTTCTCTGCTTGTAAAATTTTGTTCTTCTGTTGGGTTTCTGGAATCTTAACAATTATATGCCTATGTGTAGATTTTTTTTGATCAAGGCTAGTTGGAGTCCTATATGCCTCACTTATCTGTATGTCAAGTTCTTTTCCCCTGCTTGGGAAGTTTTCTGCCGTCACTTCTGTGAAGTTTTTTTTATGTCATCTGCACTGTTTCTTCATTGACTCTGATCAGTCTTATGTTATTCTTCTTTTCATCGTCTAGCCACTGCTGGATTGATTTCTCATGGTCCCTTACTATTTTATAGAAATTTTTCTTTTCTTGGTCACTAATTGCAATCCTATCTTCTATATCTGAAATTCTGTCCTCACCTTGGCTCATTCTGCTGGGTAAACTTTCAATGCAGTTTTTAATCTCCTGGAAATCTACTTGCATGTGTTTTATGGATTCCATTTGTTTCCTATGTTGGGATTTCATCATGTTCCTCAGATCCTCTATTTTTTTTATCTGTATCCTCTCTAGATTTATTAATCATGTCTTGCACTACGGGCACAATCTCTGCTGTTATGTGAGAAATTATTTCTGATTTCGTTTTTTCCAGATCCTCTTTTGGTTGCCAGTTTAGGGAGTCCATGTGGTTAAGTATCAGGGTGTTCCATCTCATTTCCCTTTGGGGTTTCTGTAAGTGATCTGGAAGTCTGGTTTTGAGGCTTGTTTACATGTCTTCTCATTTTGATAGTGGGGGGTTGCTGGTGGCACCTGGGCAGCTCACCTCCTCTGTGCTCAGCATGGTGGTATGTTGGCCCAGAAGACTCCTCCTCTGTGCTGGGAGTGGTGGCACCCATATTATTCATTTTTACAACTGCATGTGATTACTATGCACCCAAGGTTTCTAAGAAGCACTTCTCAAGATGCGGTCTCTATAGTCTCTGGATAGAAGTTTCTCTTAAAACCTTCAGAGTTCATTTATTTTTAACTTCTTAATGGAAAAAAAAATACAAAGGTCCTATACTTAACAATGACCTGAATTTCTCAAATGCCGGAAACAATTTGAAGCTGTTCCTCCATTCTATTTTCCACTTCAATAATATTTTATTTTTTATTTTAAGATATTAAGGTTATTTTCCATTTCACAACTTGGCTGCTAGTAACAAGACATTTAAGAACAGATAGCCTTTGTCTAGGTTACAGAGACTGATGGTAAGGAGAGATTCAGAGCAGGACTACTTTCATTTTCTAACTACTTCATCATGTATCCAAATAAAATCACTTCTCTCCAAGAAGCACGGTCAGGTGACAGCCCAATTGTCAGGGGAACAGTTAAAAAAGACCCCTAGCTATTGACCCTGGCAGCTTGTATGAAGTAGAACTTGATTCTGTGAAGGTGAGTACTATGGTCAGAATGTTTGTGTCTTCTCCAAGTTCATATGTAAAAACCTAACCCCCAGGTTTACTGTACTAGGAGGTGGAGTCTTTGCGGGGTGATTGGTTCATAAGGCTCCATCCTCATGAATGGAATTTGGGTCCTTATAAAAGAACCTAAAGGAAACTGTTTGTCTTCTCCATCTTCCTCACCATGAGGATACAGCAACAAGGCATTATCTATGAGGAATAGAACCTCACCAGACACCAATTCTACTGATACATTGACCTTGGTCTACCCTGCTCTCAGAACCCTGAGAAATAAATATCTGTCACACATAAATTACCCAGCCCATCGTATTTTGTTCTAGGAGCAGAAATGGACCAAGAAACTTTAGTAGTCATGTGGCACAGCTGATTTATGTCATAGTGAACACCTAGGCACTGGCAAGCTCCTAGCTTTGTGTTCATATCCATTATGTGAATGGTCACAGCTACACAAATGACTGGTCACTCAGTTGGAAATAGTCTTATGAGAAAAAAAATTCAGTTGCACTTCTGACATCTCTGCTGATTAATAGAAAGGAAGGACTTAGCTTCATCAGTCTTCCTGGATTAGTAGATTTTTAATGCATCTTTGATGTATGCCCTGATTTAAGAGTAAGAATAACGATACTAGTATATCTGCAATTTTGGGATTCTTACTATATGCTACACATGACATTTATTTTCTCAATTAACTTCTTCATAACCTAATGAGTGTTACTTGTTCTATTTACCCATGTAGGGTTCCATAGCTAACAAGTAGTAAACACAGGATATGAATCCCCAGTCTGATTCTGAAGCCTATAACTGGTGACACTTGCCAGTTCAGTCAACCAGAAGACAAACACATCTAAGGGCTCACTGGCCCAGCCTCAGAAATAAGCAGAGACACGAATACCAGAGCATGTGAAAGGTATCCCCAAAGGCCTGCCACGAGGCTTGCAGTTCTACTCTTTGGCACTAACTTATTGGATTTACGTAGTATTTGCTCTAGGACTGTGGTAGCAAACTTATGGCACATGTGTCACAACAGGCTGTTTGTGTCATTGAAAGCTCTAAAAGGTTCACCATCATTGCTCTAGGAAATCTCTTAAAAGCAGACGTCCATGAGAATGATGGCATCTTGTTCAGTCTTGGTCCTCTTATAAGCATATGGTCAGATAGAATTAGAATCACCAGAGACTTATTAAGGAAATGCTCTGTGAGAAATAGACTTCAGATTACAATGCAAGGATCCCACCTGTGAAAGGAGAGCAGGAAATAAGAAACAATTGAAAAGCATCTCAGACTACAGCACAATTCTAAAATCATTTCAGTGAAACCAATGGGGAGTCCCCCAAGTCAAAAGCACCTAGCAGTGAATACAGGAGATGCCCAATGGACTACTTAGGGTATATGTGGCTTCCTCTCTGTTCCATTGTGAAAGAGTGGCCCTCCCCTCCCCTGCTGACCAGGGGCATTTACACGTGCCCAGACAGTGACTCCTCTTTTGCCTCCAGACACAAGGGATCAATCTGGTATTTCCTGGAGTCAGCAGCAGCTTTCATTTTGTGAGGACTTTCCTGGGTCCTTTGGCAAGAGAGTTACCCTTTGAGGCCTGGGAATTTCCACCAAGTGCCAGGGTTGAGGAGGTGAGAAGCACAAAGACCACAGTGGATCACAAGAAGTGGTTGTTAAGTGCAGGCACTCCCTTTTACCTCTTGGTCCCTGTGACCTTTCTACAAGGGCCACAGTGGCCTAGAGTTGTCTGAGGGTCCCCCATCTTTTCAGAGAATTCCTTCTGAGCTGAATCCTTAGTTGTGTATCCAGTACACGGTTCTTGTACCCTATTAGGTTGTTGTTTATAGATGGCATATTTTGCAATATGACCAGAAGATTCCATGGGCATGGGCTCACTCCACAATTCTTGATTGGAAATGGACGTCCTAGTCAATGCTGTTTCATGGGGTATAGTGTGCCCTGAATGATTGTGCTGGCTGAGACCACAGGCAATCAGTGTGCAGTGCGATATTAGGATACATTCATTTGTTTAGCAACATTTTTAAATGAATATTTGATCTCATACTTTATTATACTAGGTTTGTAAATACAAAGGTAAACAACCAGCTGCAACTCTTCAAGATCTTCTGCCCAAAGTGGGTACCATAAGGGTAAACAAACAGCATAGGATATGGCAAGGGCTATGATTGGATCTCTGTGGTGGTAGCAGAGAGGGTATCATAGCAGTCTGGGGAGCCTGGAGATTTGCATATTTGAAAGAGGAGAAGTTAGCCAGAAAAAAAATAGTGGGAGAGGTATTTTCAATTTAATGCAGCCACTGTGGTTAAGTGCAGAATTGTGCACGGAATTCAGAGGAGCAGAGGCTTCTCAGAGTGGTGGGAAGGAACAGGTCATTAAAATCCTTTCTACTCTACTAGCAGGTAGGGCCTACATTAGTCAGCTTTATGTTACTATAACAGATACCTAAGATCATAAACTTAGAGAAAAGGTTTATTTTGGCTCACAGTTTTCAGCCTGTGATCAGTTGGCCCTACTAGGTTGAGTCTGTGGTGCCAAATCACAGTGGGAGTCTGTGGCAATGTAGAACTACTCATTTTTATGGCCAAGAAGCAAAAAAGAGAAGGGAAAGTGTTGGGGTCTCATATTCCCTTCCAAGGGTACATGCCCAATAACCTAAAGACCTCCCAGTAGGTCCCACCTCTTAAAGGTTCCACCACCTCCCAGTAACACCACAGGTTGAAGACCAAGCATTTAACAGATGGACTTTTGGGGGACACTTAAAACAATAGCAGGTTATTTCCTATGTCAAGGAGAAACCTCTGAAGTTATTTCCAATGATTTATATTTCAGAAGATCCCTCTGCATAATATGGAAGATGAACTGAAGGTGAACCATGATGGCAGCAGTAAAGAGGTGAGATCGTGATACTTGATGACAATGGGTGTGAGACAAATGTCAGAGCCAAGGATGGCTCCAAGGCTAGCTGTGTGGTGATACCAGTGACTGAAATAGGAACAGAGAAAGAGAAGACAATTTGTAATAATGAGTTCAGCTTCAGACATATTGGTTTTTCAATGCCTGTGGGACATCCAGCTGAGTAGAAAGATAAGTAAATGGAGCTAAATATTACTCAGACCCAAAAGTTTCCTCCCCCAATCCCAGTCCTCCTGAGGGAACCCTAATGAGTGCACTTGAAACTCTCTTAGGAAAAAGAAAGAAAAAGACAGTAGACACCTTGAAGTTCATGAGCTCCTGCTCTGTGATTAAGTGAGAGCAGAATGAGGAAGGGGCCTTAAAAAATGAAGCTTCAGGAAAACTATTGCCAGAGACAACAGGCAACCACAAGTTGTATCATCCTTATTTTCCTGATAAACAGGAGTTCTGAATGTTTGCAAGCCAATAAAACATTTTGAAACCTTTCAGATTAGTATGCTTTAAGGTTTTGGATGAATGCCATTCAGAAAGTGTTTCCTTTTTGAAAGTATCATTATAATAATTAATGTTTTGTATTTGGGGAAGTGTTGTAATATTTGGAATGTTCAGCCAGAGGGAAAAAGATTAGTAGCTAGTTCTAATGACTTCTGGAGAACATGAGAATTTTAATTTGAATTGTATTTTTTTTCCTTCATCCCAAAGTCAAAGCAAGGACAAAATAAGGAAAAATTGAAAACAAAAAAGTACTTTGACATACATTATCTGACTTGACTTAATTGACAAATAAACAACCTATAATGAAAGTAGGCTGGTCGTGATGGTCCTTATTTGAAGAAATGAGGACACCGGATGGTAACAACTTTGTCCTCCGCAGTGACATCCTGTGAGAGAATGTTCGAACCAGATCCTCTGCCGAGTATACAGTGACCTTTCCTCTCTGCTTCCCCCTTCTTTCTTTCTTTCCTTCCTTCCTTCAGAAAAGCATAAATTTAGTACTTTTCCATCTACTCTAAAGGCATTCAATCTAATAAGTATCTCATTACAACCTGTACTGTGAAGTCATTCCATTTTCAAGTAGACATTCTTCCTGGATGGCTGTGTAGGAAGATGAGAGACAGTCAACACAGTAGTTCTGGGCATGGGTGTCACATCCAGTTACAAGCTCCTTGATGTTGACCAGTTAATTAAACTTAACCTCAGGTTCCTCACTTACAAGGTAATCCTTCTCTCAGAGGGTTGTTAGGAGTATTAAGTGAGTTACTATTTGTAAAGCTCTTACCTGGGACTCAATACACATTGAACATGCATGTTTAATAAATAAATGAGAAGGCTCAGCTAAAGATTCCTCTGTAGAGACAGATTATCCTTTATTCCCATTGCTCAGCAACTTGTTCACACCATTATAATTAATCTACAAATGCATGGGAGTGAGTCACTTTATTGCTTCTCTTCTTTCCACCATCTAGAAGAAACTGTATAGATGAAAGGGTTTATAAGACTGAATACATATCACCAAACATCTCGTGTAAGGGCTGGAATCCAATGCCTACATAAGGAAGAAAAACCTGCCTTCTACTTAGGGAGTGCCCTCCTTCCAACCCAGGGGGCATTCCATGACAGAAACACTGAGCCCTGTGATTCCAGAGGCGACTTTTTGGGACTGAGCCTGATCCCATAGGCTGCTGCCATTGTGGGTGGCTGGCAAGATTTTACAGTCACTACCAGCTTTTTCCAACTGCAGGAGAAGAGGAATATTTGTTCATGGTTGCTTCTACTGAGGTCCTGAGGTCATAGAGTAATTTTTTTCTTTTGTCCTTACAAGGAAATTTTCAAAACTTTCCTCAGACAGGAAACCAAAAATAGTGACAAAGAGAAAGCACTGCCAAACTTGTGTCCTTTTGGCCCCCTTTTTTCATTTATAGCAAAATCTGAAATCTCTGAGAGCAGTTTTGCATGTTCCCCTCACTAGACACTGTTTATTTCACATAGTAATTCACACTGCATTTACCCCTGGAGCTCTGGAGGTATCTTGTTTAAATAGCTTCACTGAATACTACTCCATTCTGTGCATTTTCACTTACCAATAATTTTCTAGAAAGGTGTTCTCACCTCTTTCTGATTCTGCCAGGTTTCACTGGATTTTTATAGTCTCTGGGGAAGGCAGCCTGGGGAAAAGGCATAAGGTGCTCTGGGGAAAGAAGCCAGTGTTCAAGTTCTGCACCCACGGCTGGCTTTGAGCCTCATGCAAGTCATCTGCCCTATGTATGTCCTCACTTAGGGCACATAGGTGATGAGACTGACATCTGTCTCTCCCTCACACAGCTGCTGAGATCAACTTAAAAGATGTAGAAATACTTGAACACTCTATTGAAAAGTAAGAAACATTTATGCTTTATCCATTTTCCTGTATGTATATTATGGTTCATAATAAAAAGTTGAAATAATTAAATCTGAAAAATACAACTATAAGCAGGGCATGGTGGTGCACACCTGTAATCCTAGCACTTGGGAGGCTGAGGTGGGAGGATCACCTCGAGTTCCTGAACTACATAGTGAGACCCTTGTCCCTAACTTAAAAAATAAATGCAACTATATGACAACATAGTTGTCTGATTTGTAAAATAGGAGGTGCCTTATGCAAATATCAGCTGCTACCCTAACAATTTAAATAAAAATACATTTTATGTTTATTATATATGTGTGTGTGTGTATGTGTGTGTGTGTTTAGCTAGAGTACTAGACATATCAGTGCTCTAATAAAGCTATAAACTTCTGCTTTTTTAGTACATGTTTGCAGTACATAATGTTTACATTCCATGTGGGGAATTGGTCCATGTACCTAACATATTTCAGCTATTTTTTCTTCCTCTTTCCCTCCTCTCCCTCCCTTCTCCACCTATCTCTTGATTCCTCTCCCATTTGAGGAAGATCTAGATCCTTACTTCCTATTTTCCATCTTTTATTTTATTCTTTATTTATAATTTTGGTTTCCCATATAAGAGAAATCATGCAATATTTAAGCTGTATGTCTGATTTATTTCACTGAACATTATAGTCTTTTAAGGTACATCCATTTTCCTACAAATGACTCAAGTTTATCTTTCTTTATGGCACAGTAGTATGCCATTGTGTGTAAATACCACATTTTCTTTATCCATTCATCTGTTAATGGACAAATAGGCAGCTTCCAAGATTTATCTATTATGAATTGTGCTGCTATAAACCTGAGTGTGCATGTATCACTATGATATGATATCTTTAGATTTTGGGGGAAGATATCTCAAAGAGGAATAGCCAAGTCAAGTGGAATTTCTATTTTTAGTTTTTTTTAAGGCTCTCCATACTAATTTCCGTAGTGGTTGTAAGTACTTTACATTCCCACCAATGATGTAGAAGTGTTTCTTTTCCTCCAACGCCTCACCAGCATTTGTTATTATTTGACTTCTTGATGATGGTCATTTTTTCTGGGGTAAGATGGAATCTCAGTGTTGTTTTAAATTTTCATTACTCCAATGGCCAGCAATGTTGAGCATTTCTTTATGTATTTATTGACCATGTGTACTTCTTCTGTTAAGTGTCTACTCATTTCAATTGCCCATTTTTTTATTGGATTTTTTATTTCGGGGGAGGTCTGATATTTTTTTGAGTTCTTTGTATTTTGAATATTAGTCCTCTGTCAGGAATAGCTGGAAAATATTTTTTCCCATTCTGTCAGTTGGCTTTTCACTCTGTTGGTTGTTTCTTTTGCTGTGTAGAAGCTTTTTAATTTGGTATGATCCCATTTTTTTATTCTCAGCACTATTTCCTGTGCAATCAGGGTTCTGTTCAGAAAGTCCTTGCCTCCAGCATCTCTGAAATTTTTAGTCTAGGATTCAGAGAATAGTTTTCCCCCCAAGGATAACGTTTTTCTATCTTTCACTTGTATGTGAAATTGCTTTGCTTTCTGAAGTGAGTCAAAGATAATGATAGGTACAATCAAGTCTGTGGCAGAGATGAATGGTTTCTCAGGAAATACTCATCTTCTACTCTTTCAAATCTAGTTTTTAGATGAGCACACTGATACTCAAGGATGGCATTCCCTAATTTCTTGTCACCATTCAACTATGTTCTGGCCAATGAGATCCAACAAAGTGTTGTGTGGGATTTCTAGAAAAATCTATAAGAAGGAGAAGTTTCGGCAGTGAAGCTCAGCCAGTCCCAGCACCCGGAAGGAACCTCCTCACCTCCATCCCAGGCTCCTAGGGCAGTGCAGGTCAGCCGGTCCCAGCACCCAGAAGGAAGCTCCCTGCCTCCATCCCAGGCTCCTAGGGCAGTGAAGCTCAGCCAGTCCCAGCACCAAGAAGGAAGCTCCCCTGCTGCCATCCCAAGCTCCTAGGGCACAGAAGTTGAGCCGCATGGGTGCCAGAGGCACCACCCCCCCACACATGGAAATGAGAAGACACATAAACAAGCCTCAAAAACAGACTTCCAGATCACCTACAGCAACCCCAAAGGGAAATGAGATGGAACACTCTGATACTCAACCACCTGGACTCTCTGAACTGGCAACAAAAGAGGATCTGGGAAAAATGAAATCAGAAATAATTACTCAGATAACAGCAAAGATTTTGCTCATGGTACAAGACATGATTAATAAATCTAGGGAGGACACAGATAAAAAAATAGAGGATCTGAGGAATATGATGGAATCCCAACATAGGAAACAAATGGAATCCATAAAACAGATACAAATAGATTTCCAGGAGATTAAAAACTCCATCGAAAGTCTGTGCAGCAGAATGAACCAAGGTGAGGATAGAATTTCACATATAGAAGATAAGATTGCAATTAATGACCAGGAAAAGAAAAATTATTTCAAAATAATAAGCGAACACGAGAAATCAATCCAGCAGCTGCTAGATGATGCAAAGAAGAATAACATAAGACTGATTGGAGTCAATGAAGAAAGAGGAGAGAGTGCAGATGACATAAAAAAACTGTTCACAGAAGTGGTGGCAGAAAACTTCCCAAGAAGGGGAAAAGAACTTGACATACAGATAAGTGAGGCATATAGGACTTCAAATAGCCTTGATCAAAAAAAAATCTACATATAGGCATATAATAGTTAGGATTCCAGAAATCCAACAGAAGAATAAAATTCTACAAGCAGTGAGAGAAAAGAACCAAAGCACATACAAAGGAAAGCCCATCAGAATCACAGCAGACTTCTCAACGCAAACCCTCAAGGCAAGAAGAGCTTGGAGTGATGTATCTCAAGCCCTAAAGGAAAACAGCCTCCAACCCAGATTGATGTACCCTGCAAAACTATCTTTCAAAATTGATGGAGAAATAAGATACTTTCATGATAAAGAGCACCTCAGGAACTTCATGAATACCAAACTGGCACTCCAAAAAATTTTAGACAATACCCTAGAAAAAGACAATGAGGATCACAACCCGAGGAAACCCAGCAGAATGAATCCATTGGGGGTGACAAATTAAACGCAAAGGGGGAGAATCCAACAAAAAGAAAAAGTCATGACAAGGCTTTTAAAACTTTTGACTTTCCCTAATGAGTATATAATTCAATCTTATTATTGTACTGATTAGTATTTTTCTGATTCTAGAGTTGCACACCATTCCTTGTGCTATGCTGGCTATTTATCATCTTATGTCTACATTTTAATTGGGTTGTCTATTAATGAGCTCTAAGAATTCTTTATATATTCTGCTCATAGGTTATATGCATTGTAAATATGGTCTGTTTAAGGACTTTGAATTTTAATGATGTCATTTAAAGTTCTAAATTTATGGAATCTCATCAATTATTTTTCTTTTATACATCATGGTTTTTGTATCCTAGGTAGTTCTTGCCTACCCTGAATTCATAAATATTTTCCCTTATAATTTCTTCTTAAAGTTTTACACTTTTAGGCTTTCTTATTTAGGTTCATAGATCCCTTCAAGTTATTTTCATGTATGGAAAAAAAGGGTTGAGGTTAATTTTTTATATATGGGTTCCAGGTGTTCTAGTGCCATTTGCTGAAGACACTATCTCTTCCTCGGCTCTTGAATTGAGTTTATATTCTATAAAATGCTAACATTAAATAATCTTTCAAAACTCAGTGGACCATATATGTGTGGTTCTATTTCTAGATTCTCTGTTTTATTCAAATGATCTATATGTCTTTCCTTACACCAACACTGCCTTGATTACTGTAGCTTTAGAAGAAGTCTTAAAATTGGGTGCTAAACGTCTCCCAACACTGTTTTTGTTTTTGTTTTTGTTTTTGTCTTTGGCTTTTCTGGGTCCTTTGTACTCTTACATAACTTTAAAATTTCAATATCCAGTTCTTCATTTATAGCAAGTATACACAGACCTCAATTTTTATATATACCTTGTGTTTTCTAATCCTGCTAAATTCAAGTACAAGTTCTAGGGGGCCCTAGAGATTTCTTAATATTTTCTCTGTAGATGATCATTTCATCTACATATAAAGATTTTGCTTCTGCCGTGCCAATCCTATCCTAGTTGTGTCATTTTATTGCCAGACTATTTTGGTTTAGACCTATGTTTCAAAGTCTAATGGACAGATTGTAAGACCGAGGGCCTTACCAAACACTCTGAGGAGCTGACTACAATGAAGAACACCCGGGAGGGAACACACAAGACAAGTTGGAAAGTAAAACAGACCTTTATTAATCTGGCCAGACGGCACCCTCCAAGCAAACAAGCTTAGAGAGGCAACTGGCTCAGAGTCCGAGGCTCTTTTATAGGGGTTGCAAGGGGAAGTTAGCAAGCAGAGATGACAAAGGCGAGATGCTGATGGTTAGGGGATTTAGATAGCATGTTCCAGTACATTTAGATAGTAGATAGCATGTTCCAGTACATTTCCTGTTTATGGGGAGTTGGGTAATTTCAAAGAACACTGTGCATTCCGTAAACCTTTGTTTTTCTTCCCAGAAATGACATCACATGTTTTACTCAGAAGGGGAGGGGGAGTATTGAGTGAGGCAACATGGAGTAACCTTTGTTCAATCTCATATAGTCCCACAAGATGAAGAGTGGGCATATATGCCCTTGTTCCCCACTTTAGGGAGAGAACATTGTATCATCTCTATTCATAGAAGGAGTTTTTGTTGGAAGTATGGAGTACATGTCTTTGATCTGTTGAGAAGGTTCTGTTCTACTTCTAGTCTCCTGATAGCTTTTACTATGAACAGCTGTAGAATTTAGTCCAATACTCTTTCTCGAACTAGTGACAGGATCATATGGCTTTTTCCTTTCCTCTGTTAAAATGATGACTTTTGGGGGTGGATCTTCCAATGCTGAACCAACACTGCCATCCCTATAACAAAACCACTTTCTACATACTGCCAGATCTGACTTTTAAGAGTTTGTTTTGTTGAACAAATTTCTATGTTCATACTTTTTTCTTCTATTATCTTTATCCAGTTTTAGAATTAGCACAGTGTTGATTTCCTAAAATGAGGGGAGAAGTGTTCCTTCTTTTTTCTGCTTTAATTGTTTGATATAATTTATCAGTTAAAATATTTATGAGCCTACTGTTGTCATATAGGTAGGTTTTCAAGCTAGAAATATACTTTCTTTAGTAGGTGCTATTCAAATTTTATATTTCCTCCAGAGTTTCCTTAATTTGTCTTCTAAGTTACTTCTTAGAAGTTGTCAAATTTATTTCAAAACAGATTTTTGTAATATGCTTTCTATATCCTTTTAAATTCTGTAAAATCTGTGGTAACGTCCCTAGATCTTAATATTGTAATTTAAAAAATGTATAACTGATATTGTGCAACAGGAAGAAAAGGTCTAAAAGAGCAGGGGAATTGGGAGGGGTAGGGGAAGGGAATAAAGGGAAAGGAAAAAATATGAGAAGAGGAAAAAATGGAAACAAGGTCTTTGCAAATAGGGAAGGGTGGAGGGGGTGAAGGGGGGGCAAAGGAAGGGGAAAAAAATAAGAACCAAGAGACTCATGTAATGGTACAAGATCCCAATGATGAATGTAACTGTATTGTATACCTAAAATGTACCAATAAAGTTAATGGGGGGAAAAAAGGAAGGAGAAGTTTCACCCCTCCTCTTGTACCTCTTCTATCCTGCTGTTAGGAAAGTAGCCAAGGTAGTTAAAATGGTGGCAGCCATCTTGGACATGAAGAAGCAGGACTTGTCCTAGGGATGGTTGGGAATAGCACTAGAAGGTGTGTATCCCTGGGGACATCAGAGTCAACTTATGAACTTTGGACTATCTACCCTGGGATATATATATTTATATATATATATCAATGAATTAAGCTGTTGTCTTATTTACTTTTGTTTGGGAAAATGGAAGGAGGGATGCTATTATTCACAGCTGAAACTAATTTTGCCTGAAAAATGTCAATCTATGTATGACTCATCAATCTTAAAGACAAGTTTGAACTTCTTTCATAAGAAGAGACAAAATATATTGCCTGACGTGATTATTTGGAAATTTATTGATGATTTTGTGATAAATCCCTATCATTCCTGAATTTTGGTCTCTGGCAAACAATATGACTTTGATATAAAACAAAAGGCTGGGTCATTTCAGCCAGAACAGAGTAGCTTGGACTTTTGTGTCTCTTGCTCTTGGGAGCTGCTCTGCTAGAGTAGCCCAATCATTCATCACGGGTCCACTGAGAGTCCAGAGGCAGAGGAGCAGGTGAAGGCACATGGGGCTGTCATTTTATGTGCTGCACTGAGGAAATTTAGCTAAACAGCATTTGTACCTGTATTTGGAAACTGATGAGGTGAGTCAAAGTACTCCAGCCATGTTGATTGAACAGTGTGTTTTCATGTTAATGGAATAGACAGTTCCTCTGGGAAAGCACCACTCTACCATGTGGTTCTCAGAATAGATGAGGCAGCACTGTACTCTTCATCCACCCAATCAGCAAGCTTTTATGGAACCACTATTATATACATGATACACCTAAAGCCACTGGACCACCTTTGCTCATGAGATTCCACTGGTTAGGGTGACATCTTTAATTTTCTCCTCATTGAAGGTGAATGTTTCTCAAAGGCCTGGGTTAATACAAGAAGACTTCGCTGACCACAGTCCTTGGCAATGGCTCCCTGCACCAAGTTCTATAGCACTGTGCACTCATCTGACTAAGTGGGCATGTAGTGAATGCTGTATTAATTCTGCTTTGGTGGGAATGTCTCAAATTCAGAGACACACAGTTGGAGCTTAATAGATGCTGTGGATGGCACTGTATTCATTTAGCATGTCATTTCTTTTAGTCAACATTAATCAGGCATCTCCTGCGTGCTTTAGAGTGCATTAAGCACCAATGAGAAGAAAAGATGAGTAAGACTTGGACTCGTGGACCATCTGGACAAACTGATCATTGTTGTCCTGCATTACATGTGCTAGAAAACAGCTTGGAGAAAGTTCTAGAGAAAAGACTACTGATTAATTCTTGGAAAACTAAATCAGACTTTCCAAAAGCAATAGGGTCTCACTTCCTCTCAGAGAAGGAGAAAGGCCAGGGGGTTGGGGGGTCATTCACATACAGTCCATCAGCGGCCCTCCACACCTCTTGCAAAGTAGGCAGGGCAGTTACTATCTCTCCACTCTACAGATAAATAAACCAGGAACAAACAGGGCCTTTCCTTGCCATAAGGAGAAGGGAAATAGTTCTAGAACTCCACAATCTGGCTCTTAATCTGGTTCTCTTGTTACCATACCTCCCACCTCCCTTAATATCATTGATGACCACTGCTTTTTGCCTGGAGGAGATCAGGTGTTTCTTATTTTCTGTTAAAATGAGTCAAGCAGCACAATTTATTTAATTTATTACATTTCCCCTTCCATTTTTCATAATTTTCATTTATGAGTCCAACGTTCTCAGTAATTCCCCTTCCAGGAATCTTCCCTAAGGAAATAATCAAAGACAAACATAGATTTATGTACAAAAACTTTCATTGCAGAATTATGTATAGCAGAAAATAGGAAACAACCTAAATGTCCCACAAAAACAGACTAATGGGCAGACTCTAACATCTTTCCATACAATTTTAATGGCATTTTAAAAATGCTTACAATTAATCTTATTTTTTTAAAAAAGACAAAGTAAAAGCACATGATCCAAATTTTGTGGAGTCTGCCTGTCTGTGTATGTATAGAAAAAAAGGATACTCAGCAAAATATTTACAGTGCCAACTTTGCACCATTTGTTTGTATTTTCTACAATATGCATTTTATCATTAGAAAAGAACAATAAAATTGTTTAATAACATGTAAAAGTCCTAAGGAGAACAATATTAACAGAGACTGTATTCCTGTAATGGGGTTCTCCAGAGAAGCAAAATTTTTTATATATGAGTGTGTATGAGTGAGTGTGTGCGTGGGCACATGCATGCACATGTGTATGTACAAGTGCAGATACTTAACTTACGAGGAGCTTACATCCTGACAAACCTGAAAATATCATGACTTGGAAATGAATTTAATATGTACCCCTGACCCACAGAACATCACAGCTTACCCTAGGTGTGTTAAACACGTGCAAGACATTTCATTAGCCTCTAGTTGGGCAAAATCATCTAACACTGTACTGACAGTGAAGAACAGAATGACCTTATGCTTTCAGACCCTCATAAAGTCAAAAATTATATATATCTACAATATCTAAATATAATATATCCTCAATATTTTGGGGGATTGGTTCCAGGGCCCTCTGTGGATAGGAAAATCCACAGATGCTCAGGTTTCTTCTATAAACAGTGTAGTGTTTGTCTATAATCTGTGCACATCCTCTCACACACTTCATCTCTAGATTGCTGAGAATTATTTAGGCATTACATCTAATACTATGAAAATAGTTCTTATACTGTACTGTTTAGGGAATAATGACATTAAAATGATGTCCTTACATTTTTAATATAGATAGAATTTTTTCCTGAGTATTTTTGACTTGTGGTTGGGTGAGTCCATGGATGCAGAACCCACAGATATGGAGGGTTGGAAGGTCAGTGTTTTTCAGTGAAGCTCTTCAACTTATTGGATGAGGTTCACCCACATTATGGAGTGGAGTCTCGTTTTTCCTTTTCTCAGAGTCTACTGATTTAAATGCCAATCTCATCTTTTAAGATACCATCACAAAAACAGCTGCTTCTTTTATCCTGGCAGTTGTGGGGCAGCATGGAGGGAAGCAGATGAGCCCTGGATCATGACCCAGGAAACCCCAACCCTGCCAGACTCTTGGGCACAGGGTTCTTATCTCTAACTGAAAGACTTAGTCCCAGTGATCTATAAAACATTAATAAGTTGTGTTTCAGTGGTCTCTTTTTAAGGTCATGAGATGGGCCATCCTTCCTTTTGTAGCCATCATCCTTTCCCAAGGAGACTGATGGTTACTCTTTGAGCAGGAATGAGACACAGAGAGACTCAGGAGGAAGGTGAGCAGTTCTGAATTGCAGCTCAGAATGAAGGATGGAAAGGCAAAGGCTGCAGTGAATAGGAACCTTGGGCCCAGGGAGGTCCCTCCCAAATGCCCCTCACATCTCCATGCTCTTGACAGATGCAACCTGGATCTTGCCACAGGATCACCCCAGCTGGCACCAAAGGGCTAGAGTTGAGTGATGAGTAAGCTGTATCCCCCCATCTCTTCCTAGGTGGCCCCTCCAGGGTGCTATGCAGCAACACAAGCTGTGCAGGACTACAGCTCAGCCATGTGTTAAGGAGGCTCAGGGAGCATGGGGTGACCTACAAGATGTGGTGAGGAAGGTATTGGGCAGCATCTCTATGTTACCATGTCACACTGTGGAAACAGCAAGCAGAGGGGATGCTTAATACCACCATTAGAACTGCAACAACAATTGCATGGAGAGAGTATACTATCTTGCATGAGGATTTAAGATACCAAGAAACCACTTATCAAATTTAAATTAACCTAACAGATCTTTAAAAGTGACTTTTTCCAGGTGAACTAAAAATAATGAGTCTTGATCAATGCATACACTATGGAAATGGAAACTGTGGACCTCATATTCACCAGCCCCAGCCTAGCAATACTTGATATCATACTGCTGAAAAGGCTGAAGCACTAAGGCGACAGGTTTCTGTCCTCTACCAGTCTTGGAGCTCTCCTGGCTGCTTCCCTGCAAGCTTGTGAAGACAGCCACCCAGAATCATGGGCACAACACTCCACTGGAAGCCTGCCACTGGCCACTCTTCACCTTCAGCTGTGTCCCCTTCAAGGCTGAAGGTATTTTTGCTCCCTGGGAAAGCTGTGTTTATCTCCTAAGACATTCTGTGAAAGCCTACACCTGTACCCATGCCACCCCAACTGAGGAGACAATGAACATACTTGTGTCTGAGGCAAAGTCCAGTGACCACAAGACTCCATGGAGAAGGGGTCACCATTAGGAACCGTCCATGGTCCTTGAGTTCCTTGGAACCACCTCCTCTGATTATGCTGAGAGGGAAGAAATTCATGGAACATGCCTCCTGCATGTGTATTTTTATTGGAAACACATTCTTTCTTCTCCTATTGCAGCACTTCCAGGACCCAACACAAGCATGGACCCAACAGCACTTCCAGGACCCAGTGGCAGCATGGGTAGCATGATGCACCACAGAAGGCACTGAGCACATGGAGACACCTGTCTGCAGATTCAGGAAACAAAAACACAGCACCTGCAGGAGCAGCTTCATGGATCCAAGTGAACCAGCATGCCGTGTCAGGTGTCCTCAGAGGGACCTCATATAGTTGGAGCAAGTTGTGCAAATTTGTCACTGGTGTGTGCTTCTACAACATGGGCAAGAGCTGCTGGTCTCTCCCCAGAGGGCAACACAAGCATGCATGCAGCAGCAGACATGACAGCAAGTGTGTTACCGAAGCAGTGAATGGTTCCACAGCAGGACACCTTGTCCTAGAATGAAGGCCACATAAGTGAATAGGACATAGAAGTAAGAGACTCTCCCAACCTAAGGCAAGGGAGCGAGACAATGGAAAAGGACAGAACTCTCATAAGATAAGCAGGGAGGAAAAGACAACATTAAGATCATTCATCTTCTGGTCCTTAGCCATGGGACCACTTGGGGTAGGAAAAAAAGGAAAGAGTCAAGCAGCTCAGGGGAGCTCTGGGAGGACACAGCTCCTCCCCCTATAGGAACACCAGCCTCATCTTTGCTGCAAAGGCCTCAGATACCATGAGTTCAGAGTCTTCAAGCAGAAATGAAAGTGAACTTCAGAGCTCACTTTACTGCACAAGGTAGATAGATGGAATCATAGCCCAGGTGGTAGAGGACATCAGCAGGGAGGCCACCTCTCAGTTAGCAGAATGCAGCAGTGGCTGGGGATCACTGAGGCCATATCTGAGATAAAAGAGACAGTAACTCTGAAGCCCACCCAACAAGGAGTAAGAGAAAGGAGAATAAGATGCTTCCAGTTTAGCCAGCTCTAGGCTTACATTTTATTAAATAAATAAAAATGAAATAAAAGATTTTGTAAGAATGAAAAAATAAATAAAACTGTACAACACTAAAGAACGAAAGAAGGATGAAAAAACAAGGAGATTTATTTTAGGAAACTGGCCATCCATACACACAAGCACTTACAGTGTCTTTCAGGGCATGAAAAGAAAGACCCGAACACTGACGGCAAACGTGCCTTTGCCAAGGCCCCTGGAAGAGGCTCTTGACTTATGGATTTGAATTCATTTCTCAGTTCAGAGAAACTTGCTTTTCTTTTCTTCTCAGCGTATTTACAGAGGAGGACTCTAGGACTACTGTGGCCATTCAACAAACACAAAAATGACATGAGATTAAATGACTAACCCTTTAAAATCAATAAGAGCTTCCTGGGACCTAGCTCTGAGAAAGGTAAATATTAGCAGTCGATCCATTCTGTGCATTACAGGGCAATAAAATGGCAAAAAAAGAGAGCAAAAATAGATTCTGGGAGGCAGACAAGAATCCAGAAGCACTGAGAAAGTGGAGCTGGAGCCAAGAGGCCACATGTTGTTAGTGAAACCACCCCTCGTATCTCAGCGAGGGCACAGCTTGCTTCACTGTGATGCGCCACCCTGGCCTTTGGAAGTTGCTGATCCTTCCTGAGAAGGGTGGAGTTAATCCAGTGAGCCTCATTCTCTTTCCGGCTTTGCTAAGATCACTGAAACCAAGAGGGAATAAATATGGACACTGGCTTGGCAGCCAGTGAGGTGGGCAGAGTATTCTCCTTAGCTACTGGGTTTCTAACACTTTCTTAAGGTAGAATCCTCCAAAACTACATATCCCAGCTATTTTCTTTACACCTAAAGCATGGGGATGTAACCAGGGCCAGCCACACAATTTACAAGGCCCAGTAGTAACTGAAAATCTGGTGTTTCACCCAGGCCCAGAGACATATGCCTGTAGTCCCAACTATTCAGAAGGCTGACGCAAGAGAATAGTGAATTGGAGCCCATCCTAAGTAACAGAGCCAGACCTTGTCTCAAAAAAAAGGGCGGTCTCATTCATAAAGTAGAAGGGGACTCTGCTTGACTGAGGAGACGTGAAGGGGCCGGGTTTGACCCTTGTTGAACTTTCACCCGAGCACATGAGTTTCTTTTTCCGGGACAAGATGGCCCCGTCCACGCCGCCCTTGACAGTCCGAGGATCAGAAGGACTGTATATGGTGAATGGCCACCACACTTTACAGAAAGCACAGTACTTTCAAGCTTTCTCCACTGAAGAAACCTGGAAACAGTGACGACCCAGTAGCTGTGAATATGCCTGCATCACAAGTTGTGAGCTCTCAATACAATCCCATTCCTCAATAAAATGAACCTTATTTACCAGCGTTGGTGGTCCATGGAGTATTTTCTTGTTACTTTGAAAAAAGAATTCAAGTTAGTAAATGCAGAAGAGGAATAATGGTATTAGTTACCATTTTGTAATCTTAAAGAAATCATGACTTTGGGCCAGTGGTTCTCAAGGTTTAGTATGCATCAGAATAAGAGAAATACAAATTAAAACTATACTAAGGTACTATCTTGCCCCAGAAAGAATGGCTATCATCAAAAAACCTACTAATAACAAATGCTGATGGGGATGAGGGGGAAAGGAAACTTTTCTACATTGTTGGTGGTAATGTAAACTAGTGCAACCACTATGGAAATGTATGTGGAGAATGCTCAGAAAACTAAAACTAGAAATTCCATTTGACCCAGATATCGTTCCAGGTGTTTTCCAAAAGATATATTACAGGGATGTATGCATACCCATGCAGCACAATTTATAATAGCTGGATCTTGGAAATAGTAAATATGTCCATCAACAGATGAATGAATAAGGAAAATGTGGTATTTATACAAAATGGAGTACCACACTGCTGTGAAAGATAAACTTGAAGCATTTGTGAGTAAATGGATACAACTTGAAAACATAATGTTAAGGGCAGTAAGTCACACATAAGCACAAATATCGCGTGGTCTTTCTTATATGAGAAACACTGTATACACATACACATACAAATGAGCCAAATAGAAGAGAGATAAATAGGAAATAGGGAGAAGTTCAAATACTTCCCCAAATTACATATTTTGTTCTTTCAAAAAAATTAATACATACACTACTTTGTTTTATTTATACTATAAGTTTGTCTTAGTTTATTGAAAAGAAAGTTTTGTTATTAGTTTCTTTTTTGTAAGAATCTTTTTGGTTTATATCTTATATTCTAAGTGACTACTTTGAAGATAACAATACACAGAGTATTAACTATTGTTATGAAATTTTGAGGGGCAGGATATATTATGTACAGGTGCAAAGTCCGTATGATGAGTGTTAACCATTATGTATATCTAAAATGTACCAATAAATATTTTGCTTTAAAAAATAAATAAACAAAAAGTAGAAGGGAATGAATACTTAAAGACATGAAAAGATAATCCATTTTTATTTAGAAAATTTTATTACTCACAAAATGAACTATGAGGTAATAGTGATATAGTAACAACAGATTTATAAATTATAAAAAAGTGTCAATTTCAAATAGTATATAGAATAATATTGGTGTGATTGATTCATCATAATTTTTTTTCAAATTTGCTTTCATGTGAATTTATTTGCTAGGTTAAAATGTATGCTTTTAGAAACATCATTTTTTAATCAGTCTAATTGAAAGTGATGGTTGGCAAATGCAACATCCCAAATAATTTTTATAATTCTTAATTTTGAAAATGACTTTTTGTTGATGCTACTATTGCTGGATTTTTCATAAAAGTATTTTATAGCCTGACAACATTCAGATAAATTTCTAATAATTTTTAAAATATGAATTTTAGTGTATCTAGAGCTGATGATTCTTGCAGAATAAATTTTCATTTTTTAAAATTAATTTTAGTGGTACATTTTAGGTATACAATATAATGACATTCTTCATTGGAAATTTGCTCCTTTATATAATCTCTCTTGGTTCTTATTTTTTCCCCATCCCCATCCCCAACCTTTAACCCCTCCATCCCTCCCTATTTACAAAGACTGCTTCCATTTTTTCATTTTCGCATATTAATTCCATTCCCTTCTGTCCTTTCCCCTACCCCTCCCACTTCCCCTTTGCCCCTTTTCTTCCTATTTCACATTATCTATTATACCTTTTACACTTTATTTACACTTTCAGTTTCTCACACTAGAGAGACTATTTGATATTTACACATGAGTGTCTTATTTCACTTAAGAGTACTGCCTCAATGTGCATCGATTTAGCTGTACATGTCTCTAATTTCTCATTTTTTATGGCTGAGTAGTACCCTATTTTATGAAAAAACCACATTTTCTTTATCCAGTCTCCAGTTGATGGGCATTGGGCTGCTTCCAAGTTTTGGCTATTACAAATTGTGCTACTACGAACATGGATGCATATATATCACTGTGGTATGATTCTTTTAATTCTTTGGGGGAGATACCCAGCAGGGGAATAGCGGGGTCAAATGGGACCTCTAGTCCTAGTTCTTTGAGGTATCTCCATACTGATTTCCACAGTGGTTGCACCAGTCTACAGTCCCACCAGCAGTGGAGCAGGGTTCCTCTTTCCCCACAGCCCAGCCAGCATTTGTTATTGGTTGATTTCTTGATTGCAGCCATTCTTTCTGGGGTGAGGTGGAATCTCAGTGTTATTTTCATTTTCATCTCTTGAATGACCAGTGATGTTGAACATTTTTTCATATGTTTATTTGCTATTTCTACTTCTTTGTCTGAGAAATGTCTGTTCATTTCAGATGCTCATTTTTAGATTGGGTCTTTAAATTGGGGAGGTCTGATTTTTTTTGAGTTCTTTATAGATTCGAGATAGTAGACCTTTGTCTGAGGAATAGCAGGTGAAAATTTTTTCACACATTGTGGGTTGTCTCTTCACACTAATGGTGGTTTCTCTTGCTGAGCAGAAGCTTTTTAATAAGAAGAAATCCCACTCGTTGATTGTTTGTGCTAGTTCACAGGCAACTGAGATTTTGTTAGTAAAATCTTTTCCTACACCAATGTCTTCAAGAGTTCTACCTAACCTCTATTCCAGCCGATTAAGCATTTCTGTATTAATATTTAGATCTTTAATCCATTTCAATTTTAGTTTAGTGCATGGTGAGAGATAGAGGTATAGTTTTAATTGTTTGCAAGTTGAAACCCAATTTTTCCAGCCTCATTTATTAAAGAGGCTATCTTTCTTCCAGTGAGGGTGTTTGACTCCTTTGTCAAAGATGAGGTGGGTGAGTTTGTCTGGAGTTGTTTCTACATCTTCTAATCTGTTCCACTGGTCCTCCACTCTGTTTCTTTGCCAGAACCATGCTACTTTTAACACAGTACCTTTGTAGTATAGTTTCAAGTTGGGGGTTGTGATACCCCCTGCCATGTCTCTGTTACCTAGAATTGCTTTTGCTATTCTGGGTCTCTTCTTGTTCCAAATGAATTTTTGGCTTGTTTTCTCAAGGTCCATGAAGTATGCTGCTGGAATTTCAATTGGGATTGCACTGAATCCATGTAATAGTTTGGGAAGTATGGCCATTTCCAGTAGGTTGATCCTTCCTACCCAGGAGCAGGGGATGTCTGTCCATTTTCTGATATCATCTTCAGTCTCTCTTTTCAGAGTGCTATAGTTTTCAGAGAAGAGGACTTTGATTTATTTTGTGAGGTTGATTCCTAGGTATTTCAGTTTTTTGGACGCTACTATGAAAGGAATAGTTTGCCCCATTTCTCTCTCAGTGAGTCTGTCATTGGTGTAGAGGAAAGCTATTGATTTTTGTGTGTTGACCTTGTATCCAGCTACTTTACTGAATTTGGTTATTAAATCTAGAACCCTTTTGGTGGAGTTCTTGGGGTGTTCTATGTAGAGTATCATGTCATCTGCAGATAATGATAATTTGACTTCTTCATTTCCTAACTTTATGCCTTTTGTTTCTTTCTCGTGTCTGATTGCTGTGGCTAATGTTTCCAAAATTATATTTAACAGGATTGGTGATAGTGGACATCCTTGTCATGTACCTGATTTTGGTGTGAAGGATTTCAGTTTTTGACCATTTAGTATGATATTGGCTGTTGGTTTTTCATGGATGGCTTATATCAGATTGAGGTAAAGACTGTCTACTCCAATTTCTTGTAGGGTTTTTACCATAAATGCATGTTGGATTTTGTCAAATGCTTTTTCTGCATCTATTGAGATGATCATATGGTTTTTATCCTTGGCTCTATTGATATAGTGTATTACATTGATTGATTTGCATATGTTCAAGCATCCCTGCATCCCTGGGATGAATCCCACTTGGTCAGTGTGTATGATCTTCTTTTTTTTTTTTTTTTAACCACAACAAGGCTTTATTAAGGAGAAGAATCAATCTGCCAGGCTGCCTCTGAACAAAGGAGTGCAGGCTATATAATCTTCTTGATGATCTTCTGCATTCTATTTGCCAGTATCTTAGTAAGGATTTTTGCATCTCTGTTCGTTAGTGAGATTGGCCTATAGTTCTCTTTTTCAGTTGGATCTTTCTCTGCTTTGGGGATCAAGTTGATGCTTGCTTCCAAGAATGAATTCAGGAGTATTCCTCCCCTTTCAATTTCATTGAAGACTTTAAACAATAGTGGCAGTAGATCCTCTCTAAATGTCTTCTAGAATTCAGCAGTGAAGCCATCAAGGCCCGGGCTTTCCTTAGTTGGTAAGTTTTTAATTACGTTTTCATTTTGTTAATTGATATTGGGTTGTTTATAATGTTTAGGTCTTCTTCATTCAACTTTGGTAATTCATACGTGTCTAGAAATCTGTCCATTTCTTCTATATTTTCCATCTTATTGGAGTATAAGTTCTTAAAATAGGTATTGATGGGGCCAGGGATTTAGTTCAGTGGTTCTGCCACCTGCCTTGCAAGCAGAAGGACCCGAGTTTGATCCCTGGTACCAAAAAAAAAAAAAAAAATAGGTATTGATGATGCTCTGGATTTCTGCTGTGTCCATTGTAATTTCATTCTTTTCATTCCTGATTGCATGGATTTGGGCCTTTTCTTTCCTTTTTCTGATAAGGTTGGCTAAGGGTTTGTCAATTCTGTTTATTTTTTCAAAGAACCAATTCTTTCCTTCATTGATTTTTTTTTTGTATCATTCTCTTAGTCTCCATTGCATTGATTTCTGCTCTTATCGTTATAATTTTCTCCCTTGTATGAGCTTTGGGTTTGTCTTGCTCTTCTTTTTCTAGAAGCTTGAGGTTCAGCATCAGGTTGTTTATTTGAGCTCACTCTGTTTTCCTAACATGAGTTTTCACTGCTGTGAATTTCCCTCCTAAGACTGTTTTCATTGTGTCCCATAGATTCTAAAATGTTGTATTGGCATTGTCATTTAATTTTAGGAACTGTCTGATTTCTTCTTTAATTTCCTCTGTGACCCATTGGTTATTTGGAAGTATGTTGTTCACTTTCCATGTGTTTATGAAACTCTTGCCATGTCTTTTGCTATTGATCTCCAATTTCATTGCACTATGATCTGATAATATACAGGGGATAACTTCAATTCCTTTGCACTAAACATGTTCTATGAGTGAGTATGTGGTCTATTTTGGAGAATGACCCATGTGCAGCTGAAAAGAATGTGTATTCTGATTTTGTGTGGTGGAACACTCTGTAAACATCTGTTAAGTTCATTTGTTCCAGACTTTGATTGAGTTCTAGTATTTCGTTGCTTATTTTTTGTCTAGTTGATCTATCTATTTGGGACAGTGGGGTATTGAGGTCCCCCACTACTATTGTCTTAGTGCTTATTTTATTTTTCATGTCTGTTAGTATTTGTTTTATATAGTTGGGTGCACTAGTGTTTGGTGCATATATATTTATGATGGTCCTCTCTTCCTCTTGGATTGTTCCATTTACAAGAATGTCATGTCCTTCTTTGTCTCTCCTAATCAGTGTTGGTTTGAAATCCATTTGATCTATAAAGAGGATAGCTACTCCTGCTTTTTTTTCATTTCCTGTTACATGGAGTATTGTTTTCAACCCTTTAACTTTCAGTCTATGAGTTACTTTTTGAATTAAGTGTGTTTCTTGTATGCAGCATATTGTTAGACCTTGCTTCTTGACCCATTCTGCCAGTCTATTTCTTTTGACTGATGAATTGAGACCATTAACATTGATGGTTATAACTGATACTTATTGACATATCACTGTGATGACGTTTTCTTTTTGTTGGATTCTCCCCCTTTTTGTTTAATTTCTTGTCATACCTAATGGATTCACTCTGCTGGGCTTCCTGGGGTTGTGATCCTCTTTGTCTTTTTCCTGGATATTGTCTAAAATTTTTGGGAGTGCTGGTTTGGTATTCATGAAGTTCCTAAGGTGCTCTTTGTCGTGAAAGTATCTTATTTCTCTATTAATTTTGAAAGAGAGTTTTACAGGGTACATGAATCTGGGTTCGAGGCTGTTTTCCTTTTGGGCTTCGCATACATCACTCCAAGCTCTTCTTGCCTTGATGGTTTGTGTTGAGAAGTCTGCCGTGATTCTGATGGGCTTTCCTTTGTATGTGATTTGTTTCTTTTCTCTAACTGCTTATAGAATTTTATTCTTCTGTTGGGTTTCTGGAATCTTAACAATTATATGCCTAGGTGTATATGTTTTTTATCATGGCTAGTTGGAGTCCTATATACCTCACTTATCTGTATGTTAAGTTCTTATCCCCTGCTTGGGATGCTTTCTGTCATCACTTCTGTGAACAGTTTTTTTTTTAATGTCATCTGCACTCTCTCCTGTTTCTTCATTAACTCCAATCAGTCTTATGTTATTCTCTTTGCATTATCTAGCAGCCATGGATTGATTTCTCGTGGTCCCTTACTATTTTAGAGAAATTTTTCTTTTCTTGGTCACTAATTGCAATCTTATCTTCTATATCTGAAATTCTGTCCTCACTTTGGCTCATTCTGCTGGGTAAACTTTCAATGCAGTTTTTAATCTCCTGGAAATCTACTTGCATGTGCTTTATGGATTCCATTTGTTTCCTATATTGGGATTCCATCATGTTCCTCAGCTCCTCTATTTTTTTAATCTGTGTCCTCTCTAGATTTATTAATCATGTCTTGCACTATGAGCATAATCTCTGCTGTCATGTGAGAAATTATTTCTGATTACTTTTTTTCCATATCCTCTTTTGTTGCCAGTTCAGGGAGTCCAGGTGGTTGAGTATCAGATAGTTCCATCTCTTTCTCTTTGGGGTTGCTTTAGGTGATCTGGAAGTCTGGTTTTGAGACTTTTTTACATGTCTTCTCATTTCAGTGGGGGGATTGACCTGCTCGGCTCACCTCCTCAGCACAGGGGGTGGTGGTACAGCAGCCTGGAAGGCTCCTCCTCAGCACTGGGGGTGGCTCTGCTCCTCGGTGCTGGGGGCAGTGGTACAACAGTCTAGTAGGCTCACCTCCTCCTCAGTGCCAGAACAAATTTTCTAAAAACATTTAACTCCTCATACAAATAATTTTTGTGTTAGTCTGAATTTAATTTTGGAAAAAAACAATTTTTAGAAGAAAATTCATACAATAGATTGTTAATGTATCCTTTGGCATTTCCTGTGGCTAGATGAAATCATACAGGAAAATGAAAGTGGATTCATAATTTGTGTATAACTTAGAAAATTTATCTAGGCATTTTGTCACTATTATCTTTATACCAAGAAAAACTCATCATAAGATGAACTTCTTAGTATTTGGCTCATTCCAACCTTCAGAGAGAACTGAAGTTCTTTTCCATCATATGTAACCATCAAAATTTAATTTCTTTTTCTAACCCTGTGGATATTCATTGTACAATGTTGCAACAGTTTTCAAAATGAGAGATCCTAAACCAGTGATGGAAAACCTTTTAGAGCTTTCAGCCACAACAAATGGCTCACAGTGGCATGCATGCCATAGTTTCACCACCACAGTGACCTAAACTATTTGAAGAATTCTAATAATTCCCTGATGTGCTTTATTATTGCAATGTTTCTGTATATGCTTTTATTTTGTAATAATTATTTTATATAGGGCCTCACTATGTAGTATAGATCGGTCTTGAACTCACCATGAAGTTCAAGCTGACTCAAACTCACAGCCATCCTCCTGCCTTACTGTCCCAAGTGCTAGGATTACAGGTGTGCACCACCACACCCAGCTATAACAATTTTTAAAGTACCTTTAGTTCTCATCCCAGTTCTCAGACTAGAAAAATAATATCTGTGCAGGTGGAACCAGGATTCAAAGATAATCTGGCCATGGTCTTACCCTATCATATATGAAGTCCTTTCTCTCCCAGTGTCTTACCCCTCAATCCCAGAGTTGCTGCTGCTTTTCCTCCTCCTCCTCCTCCTCCCACCCTCCTCTTGCTGCTGCTGCTGCTATTGCTATCACCAACAGTAACATAGGCCAGGTCCCTCCCAGGCCACTGCCTGGGAACCTCAAGTGCCCTGGACTATCCCAGAAGAGGGTGCAACATTGGGCATCCAGGCCAACTGCTCAGAACACTCACCACCCTTACACCTGTGAGCCTGAGCTCATGTATGCACATGCCACCCCCAGGCATAGCTCCTCACACACACATGCTCCATCATCCCATCAAACTTCACATGTAAGCACAAGCACTAAGATAAAACTATTAACAATTTAAGATCACAGCGGCAGAGCATTGAACTCAGTGTGAGGAGAGGAGCTGTGCTGCATTGTGCAGGGGGCTTTCCATGAAGCCACCCCTGCATGCAAACACAGTTCCATTGACCAGGCAGACCCCTACAAGAGATGATTTGGAAGCAAGTTGTGCAGGAAAACAGATGTGGTAAGGGCATCTGTTTTGTCAGCATGATCACCAATGGAGTCAGTGTGCTCCTGGGATAGATGGTGACAGCAGCTTCCATACCCCTGGAGTTAGCTAGAATGGTAGAGTGGAGGCAGCAATGCCTTGATCAGGCCATTTGGGAATAGCTCTGAGATTTGTTCCCATAAACTTGGTCAGAGTCCATTTCTTTAGGCCCTCTGGGGTCCTAGGAGCCATCTGGTATCCTCTAATACACTAATAAATCTCTTTCTGAGAATGGCTGCTATCATGAAATCAACCAATAACAAATGCTGGTGGGGCTGTGGGGAAAGAGGAACCCTGCTCCACTGCTGGTGGGAGTGTAGACTGGTGCAACCACTGTGGAAATCAGTATGGAGATACCTCAAAGAACTAGGACTGGAAGTCCCATTTGACCCCGCTATTCCACTGCTGGGGATCTTCCCCAAAGAATTAAAAGAATCATACCACAGTGATATATGTTCGCCTATGTTCATAGCAGCACAGTTTGTAATAGCTAAAACTTGGAAACAGCCCAAATGCCCATCAACTGGAGACTGGATCAAGAAAATGTGGTTTTTTAATAAAATGGAGTACTACTCAGCCATAAAAAATGAGAAATTAGAGACATTTATAGCTAAGTGGATGCACATTGAGGGAATACTCTTAAGTGAAATAAATAGGACACACGTGTAAATACCGAATAGTTTCTCTGGTGTGAGAAACTGAAAGTGTAAATAAGGACTAAATGTATAATAGGTAATGTGAAATAGGAAGAAAAGGGGCAAAGGGGAAGGAAGTGGGAGGACTAGGGGAAAGGATAGAAGGGAATGGGATTAATATGAGAAAATGGAAAAATAGGAACAAACTCTTTGTAAATAGGGAGGGATGTAGGGGCTGAAGGGAGGGCTGGGCAAGGGTGAAAAATAAGAACCAAGAGAGACTATGTAAAGGTGCAAATTTCCAATGATAAATGTCATTATATTGTATACCTAAAATGTACCAATGATTAGAATGAATAATCGATAATGCAAAATAGGAAGAAAAGGTCCAAAGGGGTAGGGGTAGTGAGAGGGGCAGGGGAAAAGAAAGAAGGGAAAGGAAAAAATGATGAGAAATGGAAAAAATAAAAATAAAGTCTTTGTAAATAGGGAAGGGTGGAGGGGGTGAAGGGAGGGCTAGGAATGGAGAAAAAATAAGAACCAAGATGCATCATGTAAAGGTACAATTCCCAATGAGCAATGTAATTGTGTTGTATACCTACAATGTACCAATAAAAGAATTTAATACAAAAAAAATCTCTTTCTGTTTAGGCAGTTCAAGATAAAGTGAACTTTTGTTTGCAGCTAAGAATCCCTATAATATGATATGTAGCATCTTCACCATTTCATGAATGAAGAGACTCAAATTCATAGAGAACTTGCCCATGCCACAGAAAGAATGAATAGTAAAACAAAGATTTAGACCCAAAGCCTGGGCTCCTAAGCACTTTGATGCACTAATTCTTCTTAAACAACATCAGGGAACTCCCTAAATCATCCTCTGGACTGTATCATACCTGCACTAAATTGTTACTCATTTTGAATTTAATGAACATCTTTTCCCTGGGGTAAGGCAAGGTCATTCAGAATCCACTTTGGAGTACCAGTATGGGAAAGTGGGTCTCTCCTTCAGAGATTGTGACCATTAGGTAAGCTAGTGGAGAGGCACTATTTTCTATACAAATGGAAAATAAGAAGCCAGCCTAGAATAAAGCAGCACTGAGAATAGGCCTGATGATGTTATTTGAGCCCCTGGATCTAGCTGTTCCTGAATTGTAATAAGTAAGCCAATAAATTCATTTTTTCTACCTATGCTACTTTGAATTGTTTTTCTGTCTCTAAACATATTGCTTTAAAACTACAAAGATACTTCATGTAGCAGAAGTAACAGACTAGCTACCTGCCTCTGTAACTACTTGCAGAGATTTCTACTCTGCCTCAGATAATTTACCAGTAATCTCTCTCGCATTGCTTACTTTCCACTCCTATTCACAGTGGAGGCTACCCTGGGCAGGAATTACTGCTACAACTATATATATATATATATATATATATATATATATACACAGATTGCAGGTACATACAATGCACATAATGCAGGTAGATATCTTTCTTCATCTCTACCTTCTTTCTCCAGCCATGCCTGACTCTCAAATGAAAAGCATCATTGATCCTTGATAGACATAGGTAGGCAGAAAAGAGCTTCTAATTCTAAGCTCCATGCAATGGCTGGCAGCACCAGAAACAACATAAAATACTGTGGGTGATGTGATTTATCTTAGATAATGTGATTTGGTTAATATCAGTGTTTTGATTTTCTTCAGAAATATAAACTGAAATTACTAAATGGCACCAGGGAGATAATTTCTTTCAGTGTCAGCCATGTGTGAGTTGTCTCTCACTGGTACAAAGAAAAAGATTTCATAGGAACTTAACATGGCCTTAGATAGCACTGAGTCAGAAGTATGCCAGACTTTCCTGACTATTATCAGTACAAAACATCAGATGAGGAAAAATTTAGGATCAGTCTATAAGGCAACTAGCCCGTGTTCTTCAAAAATGTCAACATCATAAAAAACAAAGACTGAGGAAGTTTTCTGATTTAAAATGACTGAAGAGACAGGAACATTACATGCAAAACATGACTTTTACTGGTTCTTGTACCAAAAAAAAAATGCTGTAAATGACATTCTTGGGTCATTTTTAACAAAACTGAATAATAGAGTGCAGCTAGATGGAAGTAGCTCATCAATGTTAAAATTCCTGAATATGATCATTAGATCATGATTAAAAAAGAAGATATCCTCATTTTTGAAAAATACATACCAGATATTAAGGGCATGGTATATGCAGTCTATTCAATGGTTCTGAAAAAATTTGTTAGCATATAAGTATAAATACATAAAACAACAAAATGATAAAGCAAATATGGGCAGTGTCCAATATTGATAAATCCATTGGTGGGGATATAGATTAGCACAGCCACGATAGAAAACAGTATGGAGGTTCCTCAAAAAACCAGCACTAAAACTACTACCTAATCCAGCAATTCCACTCCTGGGTATACATCTAAAAGAAAGAAAATCAGAGCTATCCGTTCTCCCATGTTCATTGCAACACTATTCCTAATAGCCAAGAAATGGAATCAGTGTAAGTGTCCATCATCAGATGAATGGATACAGAAAATGTAGTACATATAAGATGGGATACTTTTCAATCTTAAAAAACATAGAAAGAAAACATAAAAAAGAAAACACATAGAAATCTTCTCATTTGGGACAACATAGATGAACATAGAGGACATTATGTTAAGTGAAAGAAGTCAGGCATAGAATGACAGTACTGCGTGATATCACCTGTGGGTTCTAAAAAGTTGAATTAAAAGATGTAGAGAGTGCAGTGGCTGGGCAGAGGAAGCTGGGGAGCTGCTGATCAAAGAATGATGAAATTTCATCTAGATGCAAGGAATAAATTCAAGAGATGTATTGTACAGCAGTGACTTTAGTTAGTGATAATATATTATATTTGGAATTGTTCAGAGTAGATTTCAAGTGTTCTCACTGGGAAAAAAATATGTGAAATAATTTCTATGTTAATTCAACTGATGTAGCCACTGTATAATATATACGTACTTTTAAACAGCACATACATGACAAAAAACAAAAAGTAACCCAATCTTTGATGACCAGGATTCTGAAAGATATCTGGAGTTTGTAAACCTACATGTATTTGTGGGTCCACCACTAGTTGGGGTGGACTGTGGGCCCAGTGGGCAAGCCTTCGGAGTCTGATTCCAGTGCCAGTACCCCTGGCTTAGTTAGCATCTCTAGCCATACATTCCTGGCTTTGTGGCTGTCTTCCCATCTCCATCTAGAAACTTGAGCCTAACTGCTTCAAAGATGGCTCATTTGGTTTGTTTGGGGATGGGGTGGGGCGGAAATCCTAGTAAACCCAGGTAAACGATCTACTGAACTTTTTTTTTTTTTTGTATTGGGGATCAAACTCAGGACCTTGCGCTTTCAAGGCAGGCGTGGTGATACTGAGCTAAATCCCTGACTACTGAACTTTTTTTGTGCTAGCTCTACAACTTTTCTGTAAGTTTGAAATCAACACACCAAAACATTTTGAAAAAAGCCAGCCAGTGTTTCAAGTTTCTTTCAACTCTCGTGGTTATGTCAAAGAGAAGAAGTATCAGTGTGGGACTGATACATCCTTAGCACTTCTAACACTGCTAATCTCCCTCTTTTAATAAGGAAAGCACAAGCCTGAGGCACAGGGTCTTTGGCAGGCAGCAGTTACTAGCTACAGTTTAATAGCATAGTTTTGTTTTCATTGCATTTACTTTTGTGTTTGCATTCTATTTATGGAAAGTGATGTAGCTTTTGTACAGTAAGAAATAAAATTACCTTTAAAAATTCATATAATTAAGAATGAGTTAATGTAAAGAAAAGTATTAATATCAAAGCTTAAGCAACATTTGGAGAGTAAAGATGAGATGTTTAATCACAGTTGCCTAACATTTAGGTGTATCCTACCAGCTTCATTTGATGAGTAGGTAATAACCAGAACTCTGAAAGTTAAGTGGTTTGCCTAAGACCACACTTTTCCCAGAGTGGAGGTGGGGCAAGTACAATCAACCCTTTGTATCCATGGTCTCACATCTGCAGATTCAACCAATCACAGAGAGAAAATACACAGAAAAGTGTTGTATCTGTACTGAATATTATAGACTTTTTCTTTTTCATTAGTCTCTAAAAAATGCAATATAACAACTATTTACATAGCATGTATACTGAATTAGGTATTATAAGTAATTTAGAGACGCTAAAGCATATACAGGATATGTGTAGATTATATGTAAGATTATATCATTTTAGAGTTGGGTGTAGTGATGTATATCTGTAAACCTAGCACTCAGGAGGCTGAGGCAGGAGAATTGCCATGAGTTTGGGGCCAACCTGGACTACACAGTGAGTTTAAGGTCTGCCTAAACTACATAGCAAAACCCTGTCACAAAAAAACAACCAAAAAACAAGTACATCATTTTATATAAAGAACTTTCGTAAACATGGGTTTGGTATCTTGGGAGGGAGGGGCAGGAACTAATTCTCTGTGGGTACCAGATACCGGGGGATGACTGTATACTAACCAAGGAGATCTCCTTTTCCTTCTACTGAAGCATACCGCCGAGTGATTATGACACAAGACCTTAAAAGCCAACCCTATGGTGAGAAGTATAGGCCAAAACATTATTGTCTATGACTTACATATGCAAGTAAACACACATGAAAACTAGTCATCCATTTTTGCTAATCAAGCAATTCAGCAAAATCAAACCTCGCTGTTGGCCAATACTTATTTCTTCTTTTGTCATTTCCAAAGCAGCCAATGAAACAGAGTGATTCATTCCTATATAGTTTATAGGCAAATTCAAAACATTCTCTTTTTCAAAGCACTAATATGGCCCTAGAATCCTGGAAGCTTGAAAGAGCAGCTAGCTTGATCTTGTAAGTAATTTTAGTGCTGGAAACATGTAACAATAAAAATTTTTAAAAGAAATGGTCAAGGGAAGCAAAGCTCCACATTTCTATGCACTGAGGGCCCAGCCCTATATTCCAACTCTCTTGCTTACAATGCCAGGGGCTGGTGGTTAAAATAGTTTCTTTTTTCTCTGACATTCTTACCCTCTGAATCCTGTTTTCTGTAACTCTGTGGGTAGATTTTATTTGACCTTCAGTGAAAAATTAGAACTTCCAGGATGGGTGCTAATGGTTATGTCTGATCTAGTCCCTTTACCACTGTCAGGGAATTCAACCTGTAATCTTCACTCACAAGAGACAATTCCCTGCTCACAAGGGTGCCAGGAAAGGGCATTTTTTAGCCTCATTCCAGGGTTTAGCTCCTCTGACTGGAGGGACAGTCTTCTTCTGAGTGAACCCACCTGACAAGTATGTGCTTGTCTTTCCTGTTAGCCTCCTCTCTGGAGAGCAAATGGCCTCCAGTCTTTGTAATCTCTGTGTGATTGAAGGTTTATCAATCTTCTCCTGGACTATCTCTGCCCAGAATAAACTCATCCTAGTTTTTCCATCTTCATGCAAATATAACATTTTCTCACCAATTCATTACCCTCACGGTTCACCTCTGAGTTTTCATATTGTTTTTTCTTATCTTTCCTAAATTGTTGAGTCCAGAATGGAACACCTTATTCTGAGGGAGTGTGTAGTCAGTTCAAAAATACCCAACATCCCTACTTCCTTGGAAAGCTCAAAGCTTCCAGAGAATGCTGTGACCCCTGGACTCTCCAGACCAGAGGAAATCTTTTCTGAGGTCCCTAGGGTCCTAAACAGGCCATCAGTAGGTTAAGCCCATGCACACAACACTTTAGGTTACAGGTAGTGGAAGCACCTTGGAGACATACTCTAATTTCCTAAGTGGAAGGTTCCACTTTAAAATTAGTTTCACTTGGTGATCTAGAAGACTAAGAGTTAACCAGGTCCAAAAGCCCCAGAGAGGAGCAAATTAACATAAGATATACCTATCATTCTGGGACTTGTCAAACTCCTACCAAAGTAATCCAATTACCTGAAGCTGATGTGGGAAACAATTTTAAAGACATGAAGAAATCACAGAGAGATGCCTCTCTCCCCAATACTGTGGAAGAAATTCCACACTGTGACTTCATATTTCACTTTCCTTTTGGGCTTCATTTAGCAATTCTCTATAAGAATCTTGCCTGTTCTCCTCACAGTAGGGAGAGAATGAGAAGACACAGGCTGGAACTCTTTTGAAATTGTCCAGGCCAGAGAACAGAAGGAAAAGCATCCTAACCACGTGCGTTTACACAGTTCTGCCTCTGAGGAAGTCTCAGAGCTGCCCCAGCCTCTGTCACCAAGGCCAGTGGCCAGTTCACACTGAAAGAACATCAGTCTTGGAGTCAACCCCAAATTTCCAGATTCCATTGGAACTGGGGAGAAAATGGCTACATATCAGACAATTTACTGAAATGCCCAAATAATAAGAAAATTTCCCTCTAAGCAGAGTTTTATGTTGATCATTGGAAGCCAATGAGTAGCTTTACACAAGAGAAAACTGAGGGACAGAGGTCCAAGATCAGACAACAAGAAATGGCAGAACCAGTACTCTGTCCTTGACAGTGGATCCTCCCCCTTTGAAAACACTAGAGCATCAAACCACTAACTAACATAGGAGAAATTCCACCACCGCTCTATCTGGACACTTGTGATAGATAGGGTCACGTCGGCTCCTGTTTTCTGGTTCAGCTCAGATGGTGGATGTAGGCTGGGTAAGTGGGAGGCAGAGTTGAACAGTGTGTGTGTGTACATTTCACTTCTTTCTTTGCATTTTGGTTACAGTTAACAATGTGTTACCTCTTCGCAGAGAAGTTTATATCATTTGCAGGATGCCAAGAATGACATCAACATCTATTAAAGCTAACGTTTCACGTTCTCCACTGTAAACATTAGCATTGCTTAGTTTCCAGATATAAACTCAAAGTCATTCTCAAGTTGGATGGTTTCTTTCCAAGAAAGTTGGTGTTACTGTAATGAAATTTACCTAATTAATCTCTTTAAGGAGAAAAGGAATCCAATGATGGCTGTTAATAAAGACCTCAATGTTCTTCTTGTAATCAGAGCAAATCACTCTGTGGATTCGTTTTGGGAAAGACCATAACTTTCCAAATAAATCTTGGTAAAGCTTTACAGCCAGGGCTCTTGAGCTGTTTCCCCACTTGGCTGGCTTTCAGCCTTATGGAGCCCTGTCCAAAGCCCTCCTGTAGACTGTGCCTGTCTTTTTATTTGTCTTTTTATTCCTATCTGAACTTGGACCCTGATATCCAGGGTCCCCATCCTTTTTTTTTTTTTTGTACTGGGGATCGAACTCGGGACCTTGCACTTGCAAGGCAGGTGGTGGAACCACTGAGCTAAATCCCTGGCCCTGAGGGTCCCCATTCTTGATGCTAAGAATGCTCACTGGCAGGGACCCACTCCTCCATCCCTTCATAACAAGTGAGTTCACCAAGCAGTGAGTTTGGAACATAGCAGCAGCCACCCTCTGCCAGAGGCTTCCCTGCCTCCCTGAATACCAATGGGGAATATATATATATATAATTTCTCCTTTCAAAGGAGCGCAGAGTATCACAGCAGGGTAGAGGAAATAAAGAGAACATTCTCTGTTTCCTGGTCCTGAGTTCAAGAGGGCTGGGAAGAACTGATACCCCAGGAAAAAGCCTTGTGAGAAACAACATTCTGTGAAAATGTGCGAGGAACATTGAAGTTTATTAGCCCTGGAATTGAAAGTCCAATATTTATAAAGGGAATCATGTGGTGGGGGGAGGTTGGGTCAGAGCAGCGCTTTGGGGAGGTTATAGAGAAAGCTTAAGCATCCAGTTCTCAAAACAGAGGCTCTGATCATGGAGAAATAAATTCTCAAGGTAACTTGATCCTCAGCCCCCAATATAGAACAAGATCTGTGTAAGTCCTTACCAATTCACAACATAACCAGACTGGGAAGTGGGGGTGAGGGAGCTAAGTTTGCAGGTGGCAAGTGAAATAAAAGATGTCAATCAGGTAATATACTAGGCCCGATATTATCTCAGCAAAGTAGGCCATAAAATCCTAGGCAGGCAGGGATCTGGATAGACTTCTCAAGGACAGAAGAGTCCTTCCACGACTTCCCACCTCATCCATGGAAGAATGCTGTTCAAGCCTTGATATGTAGCATTCTGGGGAACTTCATCCCTAAAGGTTCATGGCAGTTATTCCATGCTCTGCTGCCTCCAGACACTTGTAAGCAGTCTGAAATCTGAGACTAGGTTGAGCCTTCTTTGTAAAGGCTGGTTTGGTCATTTGTGTCCCACACTGGATTATAAGATCCATTAAGGCAGGAAATAGATCAATTTCCATAGATTACAACAGTGGCACTCAGTATTACTATGCTTGAGTGTTTTGTTTCCTCCTCCATAATATATTCTTGCCCCAGCGACTTTACGCTTGTTCATGTGACCTGTTGTGACCAATGGGATACAAGTGGGCATGACAGAGGCATGGCTGAGCAGCAGATTAAAGTGTGATTGCATGGCTTGGCTCAACCTGGCTTGCTTCTGCTCTCCCCACAGTCTGTGTGTTGCACACAGGGGTCACTCTGGCAGCCTGAGTTCTAGAACAGAAGGTACAAGAAGACAGGAGAAACGGATGAAGTCAGCCCACAGCCTGGAGCAGAACTATGACTTTTTGTAATATGATGGAGAAATTAAGGTTCGCTGTAAGCCAATGGGATTCCAGAGTTGTTTGTTGCCATGACAGAGCCCTAACATTGTAGGGGAAAAGGTATTTCTATCTAATCTCACTCATGCACTGCCACAGCTGCCTTTGATTCCTTCATTTTGCCAAAGCTGATAGCAGACAGTCATCTATCTACCTTGCTCCCCATACATCTAGAAAGCAGCCTTTCTGGTGTCCCCTCCCAAAGAACACCCAGAGAGCTTCCCTACCCCAAAGAAACCTCCTGAACTGTCAAGTCTCCTTAAAGTGAAAAGTGGCCTGACAGCAAGTTTACATATCATATTTTAAACATGTATGCAGTTTTAAAATAAATACAAGCCTAAGCAGGCTTCAGACCCCTCTGTTCCTTCAATGAAACATACTCTTTCCAGTTCTTCAAAATTCAGTGACTTGGTTTCTAGAGGTAGACTTGGCTCTAATCTGCCAGTGATCTGGTTGAAGTCTCAAGGCTTCTTCCTTCCACACCAGCCTTCCCGTTTATTTGGAGAAGACTTTGAATACAAAATGCACAGGCATTTGGGGCACAAGAACAAGCAGACCAGAAGAAATCCTGTGTCCCTTCCTCAGCTCTACTCTTTCTCATTGACACTATCTAAATTATGTTAAAACTTTTTATGAAAAGTGAAAAAATAGGGCCGGGGATTTAGCTCAGTGGTTCCGCCACCTGCTGCACAAGGACCCGAGTTCAATCCCTGGTACCAAAAAAAAAGTGAAAAAATAAGTCACCTATGAGATACTAAATAGCAAGATATTTGGAAATGATGGTTCATATTTTTGCCAGGGTCATTAATGACATTCACCCTCATAGTCTCAGCTTACAGCAATGTTCTGATGATTCCAAATTCTACACTTCCAACCTTAACTTTTTTCACAAGGTGAATATTCTTACAACCACTTGATTGTCTACAAAACTTCAACCTCAGTGTTGGAAATGAAACTTTGGGTGTCTTTCTGAGCATTAGATCCTTTCCCTTCATTTCCTGCATTAAGTAAGAATTCCCAAATCTCCTCAGCCATCCAAGCCAGATAGTGGGAATGTGGCTGGGTGCTTTCTTCTCTCTCTGCCCTTATATTCATTTGGTGATCAAATCTGGTGGTGCTATCCCAAATACTTTGTGGGACAGAGTTGGTTGGGAATAACTCATATATACATATATAAAGGTCCTATTTACAGTATTTCTAAAATTTCCCTAAAACTCCATCCGTCTGTCCCATGTGGTATCTCCCACCCTAATTGTCTTGGTTCATCTGGTCTATGCCACAAACTTTCTAAATGGACTTGGCATCCAGTCTAGCCACTGCCCATCCTTTAGACCAGAGTCATCTTCCTAAAAGCACAAATCTAATAGTATTATTCCCTGTTAGGAAAGCCCACTGTAGCTTTTCATTGACTACAGAAAAAAAAAAAAAGCAGAGATCTTTGTAAATGGTTTCCGCAAATTGCCAGGTTTATCATCTATAGTCTCTCAAACAAACCTAACAGCCATTCCAAACTCAACCATGTTGGACACACTATGTTCTTTTCCCCTGTGTTTACCTGGGCAACAGTCCAACGGCCTTGTCACCCATGAAGGCTTCCCTGCCCTCAGGAGTATTAGGCAGCTCCCTCCTCTGAGCTAAAACTTAGTTACGTTCCAACGGCACTGCTTTTAGTGGCGTTTGTGTGTTACCTCCTCTATCAAATTGTGAGTGATGCAAAGCCACCCAGTGTGCCTGCATTCTTTCTATCCTCAAGGCTAGGCACACTGCCCTCGTCTTGTAAACCTCACTGAGTAAATGAAAGAAGGAAGAGTGAATATCAAAGTAAGTTCTCTAGCCATAGCCTATGTATCCCTAAGTTACATTAGCACTTTTCCTATCTCTAAATGAAAATCAGAATGAGAATCAATAAAGCCAACTTTTAAAATATTCTTTGAAACAAAAGGAAATGAATTACACTACCCCAGCATTGTTTCTGTAGGGATGATGACATGCTCTTAGAACCAGAACATGAGAATTCTGACAACAATGACCAGGACCACTGACGTCCCAGTGTGGTGATATTAAAGGGTACATGGTGGGTGTAGGTGTTGGGATGCAGTGTCTGGAACCTAAGCTTTTTCCTTTGTGATGAGAAAGCATAATAACTTCTTTTGTACCCATCCCAAGCTTCCCACACTTCTGTTCTGCATTTAGCGTGGTCCTTTAGACTTCAGAGCCAAACTCTCCAGGTCTGAGCCTGAGCTTCAGCATTTAATTACTCTATGACTTCAAATAACCTCTATACCTCAATTTTCCTACCCAGAAAACTGGTGCTATTGGCTTTCCTTATCTGTGAGCTCTGCTTTTCCAGATTCAATCAATCTTGCATTAAAAAATATATTTTTTAGAAATGTGGTGTGTACTGAACATCTAAAGACTTTTTTTCTTGACATTAGTGCCCTAAAACAATACAGTATAACAACAATTTACATAGCATTTACCTTGTATTATGTATTAAAAGTAATCTAGAGATGATTTAAAGAACATAAGCGGATGTGCACAGGTTATGTGCAAACAGTATGCCATTTTACACGAGGTACTTGAGCGTTCATGGATTCTGGTATCGGTGGGGTTTTGCAAACAACCCCCGGATTCCAGGGAACAATTATATATTTATAGTACCTGCCTTATAGGTTATTAAAAGGGTTAAATGAGCTAATGCAGACACAACATAGGAAGACGGTGCCTGGTATAATATGAACGCTATTTAAGACATACGTTCTGCACTCAAATACTAGAATACATTTTCTAAGTATCAGAGATGGTTAGATCCACTTTAAATGGCATTTTCTTACCTAATTAATCAAGGGTTACTTTGTATTTCTATGACTCCTCATCATTAATTATTGTCCAGAGTTTTACAAAATCCATGTAACTTTTACAGTATCTATGTGGAGATTTAGAGAAACAGATCCCACCCAGACAGCTGCCATAAGCCTGCTTCCCCTGGGCTCCCCGGGGAAGATGGAGCCAGCACTGGGCTCTGCTGGAGCCCTAGAGACACACGTGTGCGTCTGTGTCGCTGCGCCATCTAGTGGACGCCAAGCTCAGCCGCAAGGGACGCCCTCACGGAAGAGCCGGGGCGGTTTGTAGCCTTAACTGTCCTCAAGCAACCAGCCAGCTCCTGGATGATCTCTTGACACCCTTGGCTTGATGTGGAGCCTCCGCACTAATTACCCGAGACGCCAGCAATCCCTCTTATACGCCGACAGCTCTGCTGGCGAATTCAGCGTGCCCGTGCCCCATCACAGCCGTCCTGGCCAACCAGGTGAAGAGAGAAATGAAAATGGACATGAGATATATGTAAATGAATTTAAAATAACAAATTGAGGCAAACAGTTAAATTTATTTTTTAGGTCAGCCAGTTAACTGTAAATATTTTAATGTTAGTTTGCTCATCTGTGATCTGAGATCATGCTGAGATGAGAAAAATGTCCACAAACTACAATTTAATGCATTGAGGAAAAAAAAAGTCTAAAAATAATAATTCCAGCTGCAGTCTTTAGATCACATTTGTAAAGTCTTATGGGTCCATTTTTCCTGGAATAGCTTAAACTGAAGCAGTTTCCCCTGTTTTGGAGATTTTGTAGTTAATTTTAATTTTGGCTATTGTTTGGAAAAGATGGGCTGTCTGTGTAGATATGTAGTATAGTTTTTCCATAAAACAGATGTTTATTTTGTATTAAAAATACCACTGTACTTGTTCTACACCATTTGTATACATGTGGTGATATTAATGCTGAAATGTAAAATTCAGGAATTAAAATGTGACCCTGTAATTACAAAAAAAAAGAAAGAAAGAAAATGGACATGAGAAGTCTGTATAAGACTGACAAAAAGCTAGCCAACATTTACCTATTTTAATAACAATATATCAAACCAGCCGGCCAGCAAGCTGAGCCAACTCTTAGTAACTTTTTGACCCCTGTTTCTGGCTTCAGTGCATCTTGGCACAAGGACGCCTGGGGCTGACAAGGGCCGAATCCCACTTTATTGAAGTGTTTTTAGAGGAGGGCAACTGTTCTTTGTAGGTGATTAAAAGCTTATCCCCAGAAGGTAAGTGATGGCTCCCCGACCAATAACTCAGCTCTGGCATGTGGGACAAGAAGTATTGAACACGAGTACAGTTAGCCACATAAAACCCAATCAAAGCCAAGGATTGCCTTTGAGGAGTGTGTGGAGGACAATAATTTGCCTTGTCTTGATTTTCTATTCAAAGTCCCTGACCACAGTGACCAAGCAAACCAATATTAAGCTTGAAACACAATGGACCTGGAATCAACAACTGAACTCACTTGCCTGGGTCCCAGTTTAACACATTCTGGCACCAGATATGTCAACCAATGGAATGGTTAGGGGGGTGTTCAGAATGTGAGTTCTTGTCCAGAATGTGAGTTTTCCACATAATCCATTGATCATACCATCTTCAGAAAGTTTCATATCACTACTGTTAGAAAAAGTAAAATCTCTGGGACATGATTTGTTTCAGATCATTTAATATTTTTGGAGTCTTATGTGGGGGCACATGTCCATGACCCCAGCACTTGGGAGGCTGAGGTAGGAGGATCATGTGAGTTAGAGGCCAGCTTGGATGACATAGTAAGTTGAAAGCCAGCCTGCACTGCATAGCGAGATCCTGTCTCAAAACACCAAATTAAAACTTTATTATGAAAATCAAATTCCAAATCAAGAAGAAGATTCAAATAAGAAAGATCTAAAGTCACTAAAAAAGAAAGAAAAAGAGTCCTGAGTGAGACTTCTAGAGCAGGTATAGCTATTATGTGAACAGACTCTTATTTCTTTGTCTTTTCACTACTCCCAACATCACAGAGTTTGAGCCTCATCCTCATTAAAACCCAAATGAAGACCACAGATCAAGTATTTTCCATCATTTTGAAAGGAGGAGCAGCTAGTGAACAGTCCTGTGTAAGCCGCAGATGCTCCCAGAGGAGGACAGTCTTGGCCCCTCTGTTTGGGAGCAGCTGAACTGGACAGAACAGTGCTGTCCCTTGATGGTGGCCTTCTGGGGGCCAATGAGTCTAGAGCCAAGAGAACAGGACTTCGGGCCATCCTTTCTCCCAATGATCTGTGCAGGAGCTAGGGGGTCACTCAGCTAGTGAGTAGTAGAGTCGGGATCCAACGTACTGAAGTTTATATTCTTAACTCCATTGCATTACTTCTGTAACAGGAACCCATTTCAGGGGAAATTCACTCACTCACTTAAAAAATTTTGAGCTCCAATAAAATGTGATGATACTATGGTGCACAGAATATGGCCCCAGTAAGTTTGCCATCCAATGGAGTAAATAAGTAAATAAGCAGTTACTGAACAGTGTGGTGAGTGCTTTGGATGGGTCCACATGTGGTGGGTACACGACAGAGACTTCTGAGTCAGCTCTGGAGGACAGGACGAGGCTTCTTTGACTGACCTCACACTGAGTCCAAAGGTAATTTGGAGGTAATCAGAAGAGGAAGGAAAAGTCTTCTCAAAAGGCCTCCAAGCATGGGAGAATATGATGAATGCAGCGGACATGGTTAGAGGATAGGGCAGCTAAGTACGCATTGTATCTGCATGTGTGTGCAGGTATGCAGCTGCATGCTGTGTTGGGGAGGGAGAAGTGTGGATATAAGAGAAAAACATAGAAATCACAGAGACGGGGAAAAGTCAGATCCTAAGAGTCTTGAATGCCAGGCTACAAAGTTTAGACTTTCACTCAATGGCCCATTCATTATACAAAGCAAGTGTGTTTCTGCTCTTTGCAACCAAAGAAGAGTAATGAACACAGGCTGCTGTCCAGAAAGCCAGGCCACAGTTGCAATGTGTGGATGCAAACTCCACCTTGCCAGTATTTCACAGTGTCTAATCTTCCACATGCAGTTTTCTAGTTCTGTCTTGTGGAAAAGTTACAGGGTCCATAAGTCCCCATCCCAGGGTGATGAGTCTATGAACATATCACAGAAGCACCCTGAGCAGGATCAAGAATACTTGAAGCCTAGGAGACAACTTAAAGGTGCAGCAATAGAGCAGGTTCCCACCCCAGTGACCCCAGCTGCTATGACGAGTCAAACACGTGGATGGAAACCTGTTTCAAGGCCACAGAGTCAGGCCCTTCGCCTCCTAGTTTCCCACATCACCATTTTCCAGCACACTTGCACAAGCCTCGCTGAGCATGTACAGGTGCCAAGCTGGTCTAGAGGACTGAGGAAGTGAGGGGACATTCTTGAGGAGCCTGAGGTCTTTGTGGGAAAGATGTAGACAGCAAACATTGCCAAAATATGAGGCACAAACATTTGTTTTTGTTGTGCATTTATTTTACACTTTTCCAGGTAATACTCCAGGCACTTTGGACACTGTCTCCAAAGCCCTACCAGGCTGATACTGTACCACATTACAGTCAAGTCTGAGATCCAGAGTTTATTTTTCTAGGACAGAAAAGCCATGGGGAGCCAGGGCAGTCTCTCAGGAAAAGAGTAATATAACAATGGTACTTTGGAAAGATTAATTGGGAGATGATATTCAGAATTGTCCTACAGTAGCATAAACTATGCACTGCATGTTAATCTAGGCAGAACATGGGGCAGGCTTGTTGCTTAACTGTTGCTGTGGGAATAAAAGAGCAAGCTTTGAAGAGAGAGACGTAAGCTCACCCCAGAGCCAGAGGAAAGACCCTGTAAGAGCTGAGCCAGCTGGAGAGAGAGAATGGTCACTAATGACAAGCTGCAGATGCATAGTCACACATACACACACCCTATTAAAGTCGCACATTTAATATCAGATTAGAAAATGAGAAGAAAAATGCAAAGTTAACAAAGTTCCTGAGTCTAAATTAAATTTATCATACTGGGGCGGCAACGCGGCTATGCAAGGCTGCTGTATCTGCCCCAGCCTGGCCCACATTTACCACAACCCTTGCCTTTGTTGAAGAGACAAGCTTGGGTGTCCACATTTGGACATGGTCCATCTTCAACACCTACCTATTGGCGAGGAGTAGATGTCAGGTTCACTGGCCAGGTGTTTGTCATCTTTCAAAACTCTGAAGTTCAGCATCAAGACTATAATCTGAAATATTTCCTAGCTATCCATGGCTCCTAGCTGTGGCCCTTGCCTATCCTATGCACTCTGTTTATGCTTTGGATCTGTGTTCAAGAAATTATCTGTTGCCATACACTTGTAATCCCAGAACATGGGAAGCTGAGGCAGGAAGATCACAAATTCGAGGCCAGCCTAGGCTATTTAGTGAGTTCAAGGTCAACCTGAACTACACAGTGAGACCCTGTCTCAAACCACACACACCCCCAAGAAAGAAATCACTTGTTTTAAGCTGGAAGGCTCACATCCAAAATGCTCCCCTGCCTTGCCAACAAGGCCAGGGGGTGCACTCCAGACCCGGAATAGCAAAATGATTGCCTGTAGGGTAGATACTGGATGTGTTTTCTCTGACCCACACAGCACTGCTGTTGTTTGAATTTCAACTTGGCTGCCTTTAGGCAGAACGTGTTCCCTTCAGCTTGTCTCAGCCCCACAACCGATCATATTTCTATAATCCCTCCTCCTCTTCATTCATTTGGCATTACCTGCTTCACCCTATAATTACTTGAGTTTGAAATCTTTGATCTATACCTGGTGTGTGTGTGTGTGTGTGTGTGTGTGTGTTAAACTGTATGTGTCAATGAGAGCACCAAACATTGTAGTGGTAAAATGGAAAGAATACTGGTTAGAAATAGAGATCCCTTTCATCTTGTTAGTTGTTCAAAAGCAAACATACTTTTGAAAGAAAAAACCTTTAGAAATAGAGAAAATACAGTGTGTAACCAAACAAAAAGTACAGCCAAGTGTACTTGACACTTTGCTTAGGGCCATTGCATAACTTGGTGAATGGGTACAGTGGTTGCATTGCTCAGGATGCTTTTGGTTGCAAGTGGCAGAAGCCCAACTCAAATTAGGTTAAAAAAAATAAAAGGTGGGAGGGAGCCAGTGCCTACCTCTGTATCAAAGGAGGGCTTCTGTAGAAACCAGCCTTCATGGGCTCTTTCTGCTTCTCATCCTTGTATGTGTCTCTCTCCCCCTCAATTCTTGGCTTTATTCTGCTGAAAGGTTTTCTCTGTCTCTCTGTCTCTCTCTCTCTCCCTCTCTCTTTTTTCTCTCCTCTTCCTCCCTCCTTCCCAGCATCTCCAAACTTTCATAACCCAAATCAGCAGCCCCCTGAAAAGAGGGACTCTGTCTCCCACCATCATGGAAACAGGACTGATTCCCACAGGAGAGTCTCATTAGCTTGACTTGGTCAAAGGCTCCAGGGAAATGGGGTTCTTTAATTTGCTGGCCATGTACCCATGGCTATTCAGATTCTGCTACCAAAAAGAGGGAGATGAGAAAATTGGTGAAAAGATTTTTAATTAAATCACTTTATTTAATGTTACTTTGCCCAAGAAAAGCAAGCATTTATACTCAAATGGTAGGTATTTTTAAGCTATTCCTGAGATCTCACTAAAGGCATTCCTGGATTTATCAATCAAAGTATTTTCATTTCTCTCTGCAAGGTTTCCAAAGTTTCTTAGTATTAACACACACACACACACACACACACACACACACACACTTTTTTCCTCCTCTTTCTCTATTAGTTATGCCACAAAACACAAACAAAAGGGAGTATTCATACCTGTACATGGGTTAATTAATCAGAAGACTCTTGGTAGAGGTGGGATGTTTGACATTGGATGGGAAGAAAAAGAAATGAGAGAAGATTTTGGAGTTTCTAGAGAAAGGAAGGGAAAGTCACATATAAGTGGACATGAGAATATGTCAAAGGGAAACACTACCTATTTTTAAATTCTCCTTGAAAAGAAAGCCAATGCTACTTCTCAAAGCCTCCCTGGGACTGTTCATCAGGACAAACTGTGCAGGGATCCGCTCACTGCATACAGAGCAGGCTCCAGGACAAACTGGCAGAGGTGCACTTGCAGGCTGGGGCCACCTCATTCACTTCAAAGATGCAGTGAAGGTGACTCCTGAAAGAAGAAATCAGACTGCCCTGCAAGAGCAGATGAGGAAGGAAAAACTCAAAATAGCCTTGGTCAGCCAGCACAGAAAGCTGAAAGAGAGGCCTAAAGAAGTGCTAAGAGGACTGGGGATTTAGCTCAGTGGTTCTGCCACCTGCTGTGGAAGTGCAAGATCCTGAGTTTGATCCCAGGTACCACAAAAAAAAAAAAAAAAAAAAAATGCTAAGAGACTATTAGGAATATCTCAGTGGAGCTGTTCACTCAAAGGGAAAATAGAACTTAAATTACATTGTAACTGAGTTTGAAGAAAGAATGTGACCACAGTGTAGGGGAGGAAAAATAATTTTCTACCCTTCTGAGTTCTTAGGTTAGATTCCTACAAGGAAAGACAGATTAACAAGAGAAAAATAAAAGTTTATTGAGATGTATACTTAGTTATGAAAAGAAAATAAATCAGAAATAAACTTGCTCAATGATTCCTAAAATAATACTCTGAATCTTTTTTACACTGAGAGCCTCTGATGTCTGTTTTACTTACACCATATTATCTTCAACAATGTTGGTAAGACAGTATTTCTTACAAAAGAAGAAAACAGATTGCATATTAAATAATAATAGGATATTAATATTAAATTTGAGGGTTTGATAATGGTACGTCCAGAAAAATGGTCCTGCTCTTTAAAAGATACATGCTAAAAGATGCATTCAAAATACAAGTGTTTAATAGTCAAGTGTCATGTTATTTGCACATCACTTTATATGATTCAGCAAACAAATAAAAACATCTCCCCAAAAAGCAGAAAGTGTGAGGCAAAGTCTCAAAATGATATCAACAGAAAAACGTAGGTGAAGAATACACAGATACCCATTAAGCTATCTTTTAACATTTCTGTAAGTTTAAAATTTTTCAAAATAAAATCTTACAGGGCAGAAAGGAGAGTGCTCCACTCAGAAATTCATTCTATTTCTGGGCATGGTGGTGCACACCTGTGATCCCAGCACTTGGGAGGCTGAGGCAGGAGGAGAGCTGTGAGTTCGAGGCCAGTCTGGGCCACACAGGGAGATCCTGTCTCAGTGTACCACATGCATCCCTTGCAATATGATGGTGACAAGAGAGGAGCGCTCTCATCCCATCTGGTTGGAGTATTAACTTATCTGCTGAGAGTAGTAATAATGAATGAAACGCCTCCTCCCATCTACAACAAATATTACACTGCTGCTACACCTCACAAAATTGTGGGGGAAAGTGAGAACCCTTAAAAATATGAAGTACTATTATTATAAAAACAAAGGTCTTTGAAAGGTCAGAGAGGAATAACGATTCCAAAACATAGCTGAAGACACTTTCTTCTTTAATGAAGTTGTTTACTTTCATTCCTTTGGTTCCTGAAGGACGGATAATCTCAGGAGCTTGTTTTCCTAGGCTTTCTTGTTATTTGTCCCTTTTGGCTATAAAAACCCTGTTCGGAATTACTCAAGTATGCCTAGGACTCGACAGCATGTGGACGATTATGACCTTTTACACATTTAATGTGGAAAACCTCACTAGCAAGAACGCAGGACGGCTCGGAGACAATGCGCTCCCTTCCTCGCGATCCGGGCTACGCGGGGTGGCCCTGGGTCCCCCACACCCCGCTCCTTCCGGGTCCTCAGAGGTGCTCGCCGGCCGCCCTGGCTGCCTGGCGGGCAGTTTTCCCACACTGGCAGAGCCGTCCCTGAGAGGCGAACGCGGGGCTGTTGACCTTTACTCAAGCAAGGGAGGAACTGCGAGTAAATCCAGGCAAACAGAAGTGAGTCGAGCCGCCCTGACTTGTGCTGACCGGGACCGCGTGGGGGTGCAGACCCAGACCCGCACGGCAGGCGCTGCTGCTCACCTCCTCTCCCGGCCTTGCGGAGAGGGCGCCCCGCCCCGGGGTGGCGCTGGACCCAGAGCCCCCGAGCAGCCGGTCGCTCAGGTGGACTCAGAGCTTGGGCGAGGGCTGCGCTGGGGGACAAGGGAACCCGCGAGGGCTGAGGCAGGCTTCCCGGGCTCCCCTGGGAGGGTTGAAGGATCGCCAGGCCGGCAGGGATATGAAGTAGCCCCGAACTCAGGGATAAGGGGCCCTGTGCGGTCCCGAGGTGAGGAGCGTGTTTGGCCCATGGGACCTTATCCAGGGAGCAGAGTGGGAAGGGGACTTTCGGTGAGCCCGTTCAAGGCCCTTCTGGCTTCAGATGTCAAAGCCGCAGTTAATATGGGATCTTAATTCTAGACCCTCACACACCCTTTGCCACGTCTCTTTCCTTTTCCTTTTCTGTGCTCAGGATATGCATTTCTCTTCCACTTCTTTCTGTATCCAATCCCCGTCTCATTCTTCATTGGGATTCCTAGCTACTTCTGTATAGGGCTGTTTGCTGCCTTACCAGCAAGCTTCTGAAGCCCTCGAGGCAGGGATGCTCTCTGGGGAAGCCAAGGAGGGGTGGACCCCAAAATAGGTGCCATGAGGGTGGAACTGTAAATCTGTGGCTGAGGGTGGTGCCTACTTGGGGCAACAGAACCCTCACTCTAATGTCGTATGGAGTCCCCTCAATCCAGAGCTGTGTGTAGCTTTACACAGCATTGTGGAGATCTTATAAAGACACAAAACCTTTTATTAGCATGCCCAGCTGCTTCTCTGTACTCAGCTCTCATATATTTTACTGCGCTTTGTTAATTACAACAAATTATACAGAAGCAGGTAACCAAAAATGCATACTGCAATATTAACGGTGGTGATTTTTACAGAGTTAAGTTTTAAGATTCTCCTCTCTTTTTCTCACGATTAGATTCAGAGAAACTGCAAAAATGGTACTGAGCCCTTCATCCACTTTCACAACAATAAGCCCCTCTGCTTTTTGCTTAGCTTTTTTCTCCCTCCCTCCCTCCTTTGTTCCTTTCCTGCTTCATAATCAATGTATTCTACTTTAATAAAAAGGAAAAGAAACAACAAAGAGCAGTTTTTAGGACACAGTTTACAACCATAGGCAGCATCCATCATCACTAACATCCATGGGGGGAGGAGGGGCCTGTGGTCCAGCTCGGCCCTTGCTGTCTTGCTCCATCCATGGGCTGGGGTGTCTGTGCTCATGTCAGGATAGCAGGGGCGGCATCTTCAGTTTTACCTACACTTATCAGAGTCTGTCAAGTGCTGAGTCTAATGCCATCTTGTCCTTCAGTGTGATTTGAAGCTCACTCCACTATGTAACGATGCCATGCTGACATTCCTATTGCCAAGCTGTACCACTGAGCAGAGAATCGGAATGTTGTGCCATGAGACATTCCAAGTCAGAGGCTTCTGTAGCCAAGAGCCGCCACCCTACCACTAGGGCCTCCCTCCTGAAAATTGACTTTGCACAAAGGAATTGAGAAAACAAGAGTTCAGAATTCTATTGTTAAATGAAATTAAATGACTATATATGTACAGTGACTATTTATGACTACATAAGTCGCCCCTTATCTGTGGTTTCACTTTCTATACTTTCAGTTACCTATAGTTAACCAAGATCTGAAAGTATTAAATGAAATATTCCAGAAATAAATAATTTATATGTTTTAAATTGCATGGACATCTCACTATCCTGCTTTGGAGGAGAATCATCCCTTTGCCTGGCCTCACTGTGGGTACTGCCCACCCATTGGTCACTTGGTAGCTGTGACAATTGTCAGTCCCACTACCATGGTATCCCAATACTTGTGTTCAAGGAGCCCTTATTCTACTTAATAACATCCTCACTGTGCAAAACTAATGATGTTGGCAATTGAGCTATGCCAAAGAGAAGCTATTAAAGTCCTTCCTTAAGTGAAGAGATGAAAGTTCTTGACTTCATAAAGAAAGGGGAAATTTGTATGCTGAAGTTGCTAAGATCTATAGTAAGAGTGAAATGGTGAAAGAGAAAAATAACTTTGTGCTAGTTTTGCTGTCACAGTTCAGACTTCAAAAGTTACAGCCGAGACAGGCAGGTCCGCGGATGCCGTAGCAACGTCGCAAGTCACACGGAACGCGCTGAATCAGCCCAAGCCCCTGCAGCAATCCACTGGACACCCCCACACACACACACCCACACCCCCGCTCCTCTGTACAGCCACCTGGTTCCACACTACAAAGACGCAGAGGACACCAGACCACCAGAGCACTTACTGGGTAAGTTGGAGTCATCTTCACCTCCCATGAGGACCGAGACTATCTTCAGGGGAAGGGCAGCTGGAACCTGCAGTACAACTCTGCAGAGTTCAACCCTACAGGAGGACAGGGAGCTCAGCTTGGGACTTGCAGACAGAAATCTGCCTGAATCTCATGGGTCTGCCACTAGCTTGCTGAGACTCATTGACTTATATCTGCACACTGCAACCCACGTTGTCTATTGTGACAGCAGAGACATACCCTGAAAGAGGCCCTTCATCTTCATGGTTATTTTTTATTCCCAAAATTAATTTTATTATTTTGGTTTTTTTCTCTTTTCTTTGTTTTGCTCCTCTTATCTTTAATTTTTTCCCTACTCTTTGCAAATATTTGTTTTCCTCTCTTTTTTTCTTTTCTTTTCTTCTTTCTTTTCTCTTTCCTTTCTCTCTCTCTTACACTCACTCTCTTGCTCTCCCACATTGTTCATCTTCCCTTTTTGTCCCTGTTTTGGTCCTCATTCAGAGTTCTTCTTTATTTTCCTATTATTCTCTTTTTCCTTCTCATTGGTGTCCTCTGACCACACTCCTAACCTTACTGTTTCCTTCTTCCCATCTATCCCTCCCTCCCCAACCCCTTCTAACTCCCCATCCCAAAGGGTAAAGTTGTTTTATTGAAGAGTTTATTCACTATATGTTGGGTTGGTCCTTGATCTTGATTTAATTCACACAGCTAAAGGTGATAGATTAACAACTACCACAAAATGTCATTTTTGAAGATGTACTTGATGCAATGGTGTTGCTGATTGTATCACTTGGGCTAAGGTGTGGGTATTGATCTAGTCAATGAACCTTCCTAGTACAAGGAAAATGAGATAGCCCTAGAGTCATTAGAGACTCAAAACTTAAAGACCAGCTATATCTGGAAGACACCTCTGAGAAGCAATCATTCCATAAGGGTTCTAATTACAAGCAACAAAGATGCCTACAATAAGCAATTTCAAACTATCAACCCCAGGAGTTAAACCAAGGACAGTACCAAAAACAAAAACGAGAAGACATTTTAGCAAGGCACAAACTCAGACTTCCACCCCATCAAGGGTCAATCCTGGGGGAAATGAGATGGAAAAGTCCCATAACCAACCACCTGGATACCCTGAACTGATAGCACAGGAAGTAACAAAACAGATGAATGAGGCTCTAGAAAAATTCAAAGCAGAAATAATCTCCCAGATATCTACAGAGATGGTGATCATAGTGAAAGACATGATTAGAGGATCTAGAACAGAAACAGATAAAAAAATAGATGAGCTCAGAAACATGCTGGAAGCCATGAATACCCAGCATAAGAAAGAAATGGAAACCATGATCGCCCAACATGAGAAAGAAATGGAATCCATGAAACAGATTCAAACAGATATTCAGGAGATCAAAAACTCCACTGAAAGTATCCACAGCAGATTAATGGAATCTGAAGATAGAATATCAGATATAGAAGACAGGATCGCAGTTAGAGACCATGAAAATAGAGATTTCTTGAAAATAGAGATTTCTTAAAAATAGTAAGGGACCATGAGAAATCAATCCAACAACTGCTAGATGATGCAAAGAAGATGAACATAAGACTGATAGGAGTCCATGAAAAAACAGGAGAAAGCACAATTGACATAAAAAAAACTGTTCACAGAAGTAATAGTGGAAAACTTCCCAGACAGAGGTAGAGAACTGGACATACAGATAAGTGAGGCATATAGAATTCCACCTAGCCATGATCAAAAAAAAAAAATCTACATCTAGACATATAATAGTCAAGATCCCAGAAACCCAACAGAAAAACAAAATCCTACAAGCAATTAGAGAAAAGAAACAAATTACCTACAAAGGAAAGCCCATCAGAATCACAGCAGATTTCTCAGCACAAACCCTCAAATCAAGGAGAGCCTGGAGTGAAGTATTTCAAGCCCTAAAAGAAAATAACTTCCAACCTAGACTGTTGTGTCCTGCAAAATTATCTTTCAAAATCAATGGGGAAATTAGATACTTCCACAACAAAGAACACCTTAGAAATTTCATGAACACCAAACCAGCACTACAAGCAATTCTAAAAAATATCCTAGAAAAAAGCAATGAAGGTCACGACTCCATGAGGCCCAACAGAGGGAAGCCACCAGGCAAGGTAAGACACAAAAGGGAAAGGGGGAAAAAATAAGAAATAAAAGAGCCAACAAAAGTAAAACATCATGACAAAGATAAATCAATATCTATCGATTATAACCATCAATGTTAATGGCCTCAATAAACCAATCAAAAGAAATAGACTGGAAGAATGGATTAAAAAGGAAAATGCAACAATATGCTGTATACAAGAAACACACCTAACTCAAAAAGAAACTCATAGACTGAAAGTAAAAGGATGGAAAACAGTTCTCCATGCCACAGGAACCCAGAAGAAAGCAGGGGTAGCAATCTTATTGGCAGACAAAGTAGATTTCAAACCAAAACTAATTAAGAGAGATAAAGATGGTCACTATATCCTTGTGAAGGGAACAATCCAAGAGGAGGAGATGACAATCCTAAATATATATGCACCAAATACAAATGCCCCCAACTATAAAAAACAAATATTAATAGACATGAAAAACCAAATAAACACTAACCCAATTATAGTGGGGGACCTCAATACCCCACTATCACAAATAGACAGATCATCTAGACAAAAAGTTAACAAGGAAATTCTAGAACTGAACCAAGCTATTGAACAAATGGACTTAATAGATGTTTACAGAGTGTTCCACCCCACAAAATTGGAATACACATTCTTTTTGGCTGCACATGGGTCATTCTCCAGAATAGACCACATGCTAGCTTATAGGACATGTTTAAGTAAATGTGAAAGAATTGAAGTTACCCCCCGTATATTATCAGACCATACTGCAATAAAATTGGAGATCAATAACATGAGAAACTGCAAAACCCCTAAAAACACATGGAAACTGAATAACACCCTCTTGAACAACTAATGGGTCACAGAAGTAATTAAAGAAGAAATTAAACAGTTTCTACAAGTAAATGAAAATGCCAGTACAACATACAGGAATCTATGGGACACAATGAAAGCAGTTCTACATGGGAAATTCATAGCAGTGAATGCCCATATTAGGAAAACAGAGAAAACTCAGATAAATAACCTAATGCAGAACCTCAAGCTCCTAGAAAAAGAAGAGCATAACAAATCCAAAGCTCATACAAGAGAGGACATTATAGACTAGGGCAGAAATCAATGCAATGGAGACTAAGAGAACAATACAAAAAAATCAATGAATCAAAGAGTTGGTTTTTTGAAAGAATAAATAAAATCAATAAACTTTTGGCCAACCTTATCAAAAAAAGGAAAGAAAAGGCACAAATACATGCAATTAAGAATGAAAAAGATGAAGTCACAACAGATCCAACAGAAATCCAGATGATCATCAATACCTACTTCGAGAACCTCTACTCCTATAAAATGGAAAACACAGAAGAAATGGGCAGATTCCTAGAAACATACAAATTGCCAAAGTTAAATGAAGAAGATATAGAAATTCTAAACACCTCAATTACAATGAGTGAAATTGAAAATGTAATAAAATATTTACCAACAAAGAAAAGCCCAGGTCTGGATGGCTTCACTGCTGAATTTTACAAGACATTTAAAGAAGAACTAATGCCATTACTCTTTAAACTCATCAAGAAAATTGAAAGGGAAGCAATACTTCCAAATTCATTCCTGGAAGCAAGTGTCACTTTGATTCCAAAACCAGGGAAAGACCCAATCCAAAAAGAGAACTTCAGGCCAATCTCCCTAATGAACATAGATGCAAAAATCCTCAACAAGATACTGGCAAACAGAATATAGAGGGTCATCGAGAAAATCATACACCCTGACCAAGCTGGATTTATCCCAGAGATGCAAGGATGGTTCAACATTCATAAATCAATAAATGTAATACACCATATTAACAGAGTCAAGGACAAAAACCATATGATCATCTCAATAGATGCAGAAAAAGCATTCGACAAAATCCAGCACCCATTCATGATAAAAACCCTACAGAAAATTGGAATAGAAGGTCTTTGTCTTAACCTGATTAAGGCTATCTACAAAAAACCAATAGCCAACATCATACTAAATGGTCAAAAACTAAAAACTTTCATGCTAAAATCAGGAACAAGACAAGGATACCCACTATCACCACTCCTGTTCAATATAGTTCTGGAAACATTAGCCACAGCAATTAGAAAAGAGAAAGAAATAAAGGAATAAAGATAGGAAAAGAAAAATTTAAACTGTCATTATTTGCTGATGATATGATACTTTACATAGAAGACCCAAAAAACTCCGCTAAAAGACTTCTAGACTTCATTGACAGATTCAGTAGAGTAGCTGGATACAAGGTCAACACTGAAAAAACAATAGCCTTCTTGTACACAAATAACAGACTCATTGAGAGAGAAATTAGGGAAACAATTCCTTTTATAACAGCATCCAAAAGAATGAAATATCTAGGAATCAATCTAACAAAGGAAGAAAAAGACCTCTACACTGAAAACCACAGCACTCTGAAAAAAGAGATCAAAGAGGATACAAGAAAATGGAAAGACATCCCTTGCTCCTGGGTAGGAAGAACCAATATAGTGAAAATGGCCATACTTCCAAAACTACTATATAGATTTAATGCAATGCCAATTGAAATTCCAACAATATACTTCACAGAACTAGAGAAAACAATCCAAAAATTCATTTGGAACCATAACAGACCTAGAATAGCTAAAGCAATTCTAACCAACAAAGACATGGCTGGGGGTATCACAATCCTCAACTTGAAACTATACTACAAAGCTACTGTGATAAAATCAGCATGTTACTGGCAAAGGAACAGACCTGAGGATCAGTGGAATAGATTAGAAGATGCAGAAACAACTCCAGACATGCTCAGCCACCTCATCTCAGACAAAGGAGCCAACCACCATCATTGGAGGAAAGATAGCCTATTTAATAAATGGTGTTGGAAAAACTGGATTTCAACCTGGCAAAGATTGAAACTAGACCCATACCTATCACCATGCACTAAACTAAGATCGAAATGGATTAAAGATACAAATATTAAGACAGAAACACTAAACTTGCTCGAAGATATGTTAGGTAGAACTCTTTTTTTTTTTTTTTTTTTTCGGTACCGGGGATTGAACTCGGGTCCTTGCGCTTGCGCAGCAGGCAGCCAAACCACTGAGCTAAATCCCTGGCCCCAGTTAGGTAGAACTCTTGAAGACATTGGCATAGGAAAAGACTTCATGAACAAAACCTCAGCAGCACAGGAACTGGCAGAAAGAATCAACAACTGGGATCTCATCTTATTAAAAAGCTTCTGCACTGCAAAAGAAACCACCAACAGAGCTAACAGACCACCTACAATATGGAAAAAATTTTTTAGCAGCTGTACCTCAGACAAAGGACTACTATCTAGAATATATAAAGAATTGAAAAAAATCAGACCCCCCAAATTCAAAGATCCAATTCAAAATGGGCATCTGAAATGAACAGACATTTCTCAGACAAGGAAGTAAAAGCAGCAAACAAATATATGAAAAAATGTTCAACATCACTGGTCTTTCGAGAGATGCAGATGGAAACAACACTGAGATTCCACCTCACTCCAGAAAGAATGGCTGCTATCAAGAAATCAACCAATAACAAATGCTGGCAGGGTTGTGGGAGAAAGCAACCCTTCTCCATTGCTGGTAGGAGTGCAGACTGGTGCAACCACTGTGGAAGTCAGTATGGAGATACCTCAAAGAACTAGAACTAGAGGGCCCATTTGACCCAGCTATTCCCTTGCTGGGTATCTTCCCAAAAGAATTAAAAGAATCATACCACAGTGATATATGTGCACCCATGTTCATAGCGGCACAGTTTGTAATAGCTAAAGCTTGGAAACACCCCAAGTGCCCATCAACTGGAAACTGGATAAAGAAAATGTGGTTTTTTAATAAAATGGAGTACAACTCAGCCATACGACTCAATGAAAAACTAGAGTCATTTATAGCTAAATGGATGCATATTGAGGCCATACTTTTAAGTGAAATAAATAGGACACACATGTGTAAATACTGAATAATTTCACTAGTGTGAGAAACTGATAGTGTAAACAAGAGTTAAAATGATTAAAATGAATAATTGATAATTCGAAATAGGAAAAAAAGGTCCAAAGATGAAGGAGTGAAGGGAGGGGAAGGGGAAAGGAAAAGAGGGAAAGGAAAAACTATGAGAAAAGAAAAAAAAATGGGAATGAAATCTATATAAATAGGAAAGGGTGGAGGGGGTGAAGGGCGCACAGGTAATGGGGAAAAAAATAAGAACCAAGATATATCATGTATAGGTACAAACACCCAATGATAAATGTAAATGAATTGTATGCCTAAAGTGTACCAATAAAATGTACCAATAAAATTAATTTAAAAAAAAGTTACAGCCACTGTAGGGCTGGGGATTTAGCTCAGTGGTGCCGCTGCCTGGCTCACAAGGGCAAGGTCCTGAGTTCAATCCCCGGCACCAAAAAAAAAGTTACAGCCACTGTGCATGACAAGTGTTCAGTTAAGAAGAAAAATACACTAAATGTATATATGTACACATAGGAAAAGAAAAACAGTATATGTAGTGATGATGAACCTATGGCATGTTTGAGCTGCAGCAGGCTGTTGGTCATCATTGAAAGCTCTAAAAGGTTTGCCATCACTGATAGGGGGTTTGCTACTATTCATGGTTTCAAGCATTCACTGGGGGTCTTGGAATATATCTCATGTGGATAAGCGGAGACTAATGCAATTGCTAAGAGTTTACAAAACTAATAAGTTTGCATCCAGCATTATCAGCACATGGTAAAAGACAGTCTGTCCCCTTGACTAAGAGTTGATAGTTTGGAGTCAGATACTCTTGGAAGCAAATCCCAGCTTCAAGATTAAATAGCTGTGTAACACTCTGAACAGTAGATTTTGGTTTGGGGTCTTGCTGGTGCTAGAGATCAAACCAAGGGCCTCAACCTGCTGGACAAGCATTCTACCATTGAACTACAGCCCCAGCACACTAGGAACCATAGTTAACCGACATTTCCTCATCTGTAAAATGAAGCTCGGAAGAGTCCCTAATAAGAGTGATCTGTAAAGTGAGCTTAATACTGAGCACTGGCACATAGTAGGCACTCAAAAAGACTGTTTTGTGAAAAACAAAATCATAAGAAAAAACCTCCTTTGCCATAAGTCAGCTTCTAAGTAGCTGCCATTTTTAGTCTGTCCAGGATTGCCAGAAGTGATGGTACTGACTGTGAATATAAGACAGAACTTCATCCTGAGCAGAAACCAAGGGCAATAGGCCCTTCTAGCCTTCTGGGCAGCACATGATGAACTCTTACTTGATAAAAGGCAAATTGTGTGCCTGCCTTTTCTTCTCAATGTGCTCCAGAGAAACTGCCAGGAAGTCAGACTCTACGTCCATCTTATTTTAATTTAAATACACAAAGAAAATTCCTTCTAGACCCTTTATAATTAGTCCTTCTTATAATTTTATTAAATGCAGCTAATTGTCAATCCTGTTTCTTAAAATAGGGTCCTGAAAGATTTTTGAATTGCCACCACATTGGCAACTTTTTTATTGATGAGAGTTTGTAGGGAACTTTGGCTCTGCTAGGTCTCCAGTTGGAAAGTCTTCAGACTTGAACTATACATTTTGGACTTGCTAGCTTCTATAGCCATTTAGTCCAGTAAATACTTAAAATAATTAAAATAATTATCTCTCTCCTTTCCTCTTCTCCCCCACCCCACACACATACCTATCCTATTACCATAGTTCTGTTTCTCTGGGGAACCTTGAATCCAGGATGTCAAATACTAAATGTAAGCTCTGCTGCTCTGAAGTTTATTTCTACTCCATTTTCTCAAACATGTTCAGTCTGTAAGACACTCACATCCCATGTCCTAGTGCTTGTATGTGTATTTGTGCATGTACATGTGCACACATGTGTGTCTGTGTATGAACCAAAGGAAGTGGCTAAATTCCATGTCTGAGTGTCACAGCCTAGAACAAAAAACAGCATTTGACAGATGGTAAAACAATTCACACCCTGGTCCAGTTCAGGAGAAGCAGACATGTGCAGCTAGATGCCACCATGAGAAAGAGGAGTTTGCACAGCTTTGAGACCAGCAATAATTGTTTTCTACAACATTCAGAACAAAATCAAGAAGCTCTGAAGAGATGGAGGGGCTGATACTTCTCACCTCTACTCCACTCCCCACCAAACTGAACATCCGAGTTCCATAAAATCCAAGGCATTTTTTTCTTTTGCGTTCAGCTAACACATATAGAAGCAGAGCCAGGTGATAACATTTTGCTAGAGATCACAGCTTACTTATTGTTATTCATACTTCTCTCTCAGATGAAAAAAAATTAGAAACTGAAAACAGAATTAAGAGAGAGAGAAGCGATTCAAAGATAATCAGTGGTGCCACTGGCAACCACACAACTGCAAAGATGGAGACTTCCTCCCAGTGTCATTCCCAGTGCTCCATGTCCAAGCCTTCACTGGGGCTGACCCATCAGTGGCTGCCCTACTGGGAAGGGATGGAAGGACAGAGAGAGGGGAAGAGCCTGGAATACTTCTGCTGCGGGGGCCCACCCACTACCAGGCTGTCAAGGTAGCCCAGTCCCTGGAGTTAGAGAGGCAGCCAAGATCCTTAAGATGGCACAAGATGACAGAAATGCCTAAACTAAGTAAAACTAATTATCTGAATCTAAGTGGTGTTCTTGGTGCCAAGGAGAGGATAAAGATCAAGATGGATTTCAAATGTATGTGTCTTAGGAGAGGAAAAAAGGATAATTTGGAAACTGAGCAGGGCTCTGTCGTGCAACAGAATTCATTTCTAAAGATTTTCTTGACAGATGCTTGGATCAGATGGCAGTGTGTTAGGTGTATGTTGAAACCAGTGGCCTTGAATATTTGCTAGGGAACAGAAGTAGAATTGATGTTATTTCTGCCCTAGTCAAAAATTTGCTCTGCCTCATACAGTTTGACTCATCTTTCAATCAGAATATAATATTTTCTTAACTGCCTGCAAAAATTCAAACACTACTTTTTTAAATTTCTAAACCCTCTTACAGAGTGTACATCTATGTGCAATTCAGAGGCCAAATGAAAGAAATTTGAGATTCATGATTTATTTTTAACACCAAAAACAACATATTTCCAGGCTTAAGTAGAAAGGTCGCAACCAATAAAAGCATCTAGCAGCCTCATTAGTATGTTTCTTCAGCCACATTTCTCTTAGTCAACAGAGCGAATCTCCTCTGAAAACCAGCTGATTTCACAATAACACATGCAAAGACCAAAGGAGGAATATGCAGTGCAGCAGCCGGTGCCCATCAGACCAGGGAACATTTGCCCCAGAGGAAGAAGGAATGACAAACAGAGAGGAACATCAAGCTTGTGACACATTTCCAGATCCATAAAGTATCATAGTTTCAGTAAAGCACTCCCCATTCCAACAAGACACCTTGTTATTGACCTGCAAATGAGGGCACGTTCTCATCTTTGGGATCTGGAGGAAAATTTCTTACAAGAACTCATTTAACTTTTATGAACAAGAGATATTCTTGCTGCAGTCCAGCAACAGCAGGTCTCTGCTTGGCATTGATGAAAGATCCCGGTCTAAAATACCAGACAAACCTGGAAGTCTTATTCATTTAATCAAAATAGTTAATAAAAACTGCAGGTGTATTTCAGAGGTAGAGTGTATGTCTAACATGCACAAGGCCCTGGGTTTGATCCCAACGAAAAAGAAAAGAAAAAAAAGAGTTAATAGGGCCGGGGATTTAGCTCAGTGGTTTCACCGCCTGCTGCGCAAGCGCAAGGACCCAAGTTAGATCCCCGGTATCAAAAAAACCCCAAAAAAACAGTTAATAGAGTTTTATTATCTCAAGTTTAATTTGAATGAAGTACAGCGTTTTGGGATTTATGAATTTCTAACAAATTTAGTTTTAAAATCATCTTCCAAGGGATCATTAAGCTCTTTCTTCAATGTCCCTGACCACTGTTTCTTGTCTCCTTTGTGATCCCTCATCCTCCTATCAAATGTGGGAATGTCCCAGGGCTCAGGCATGGGCAGCCTCTCCTATCAATATCTTTTCCCCAGGTAATCCCATTGATGCCAAGAGCTCCTCTGAGCTCTGGACTTGAGTTTCCAGCTGACTTGATAGCTTCGCCTATCTAGGACTCCACACACCCAACTATAAGTCTTTTTTTTTTAACTGGAAATTTGCACCTTTACATAATCTCTCTTGATTCTTATTTTTTCCCTCTTTCCCTGCCCTCCCTTCAACCCCTCCATTTCTCCCTATTTACAAAGACTTTGTTTCCATTTTTACATTTTCTCATATTGATTCCATTTCCTTCTTTCCTTTCCCCTACCCCTCCCACTTCCCCTTTCCCTTTGCCTCTTTTCTTCCTATTTCACATTAACTATTATAGCTTTGAGTCTTTATTTACACTTTTAGTTTCTCACACTAGAAAAACGATTCGGTATTTACACATGTGTATCCTATTTATTTCACTTAAGAGTATCGCCTCAATGTGCATCCATTTAGCTATATATGTCTCTAATTTCTAATTTTTTATGGCTGAGTAGTACTACATTTTATTTTTTAAAAAACACATTTTGGGGCATGGGGATTTAGCTCAGCGGTTTTGCCGCCTGCTGCGCAAGTGCAAGGACCCAAGTTTGATCTCCGGTATCAAAAAAAAAAATTTTCTTTATTGCATCTCCAGTTGATGGGCAATTGGGCTGCTTCCAAGTTTTAGCTATTACAAATTGTGCTACTATAAACATGGGTGCACATATATCATTCTGGTATGATTCTTTCAGTTCTTTGGGGAAGATATCTAGCAGAGGAATAGCTGGGTCAAATGGGATTCCCAGTCCTAGTTCTTTGAGGTATCTTCATACTGATTTCCACAGTGCTTGCACCAGTCTACATTCCCACCAGCAGTGGAGCAGTGTTCCTCTTTCCCCACAACCCCGCCAGCATTTATTATTGGTTGATTTCATGATAGAAGCCATTCTTTCTGAGGTGAGGTGAAATCTCAGTGCTGTTTTCATTTGCATCTATCTAATGACCAGTGATGTTGAACATTTTTCAAATGTTTATCTTCTATTTCTAATTCTTTGTCTGAGAAGTATCTGTTCATTTCAGATGCCCATTTTTGGATTGGCCCTTTAAATGTGGGAGGTCTGATTTTTTAAGTTCTTTATAGATTCTAGATAGTAGACCTTTGTCTGAGGAAGAGCAGGTGAAGATTTTTTCCCACATTGTGGGTTGTCTCTTCACCCTGTTGGTGGTTTCTCTTGATGTACAGAAGCTTTTTAGTGAGAAGGGATCCCACTTGTTGATTGCGCTAGTTCATGGGCAACTGAGGTTTTGTTCATAAAATCTTTTCCTACACCAATGTCTTCAAAAGTTCTACCTAACCTCTGTTCCAGCCGATTCAGCATTTCTATTTTAATATTTATATCCTTAATCCATTTCAATTTTAGTTTAGTGCATGGTGAGACATATAGGTCTAGTTTTAATTTTTGGCAAGTTGAAACCCAATTTTTCCAGCACCATTTATTAAAGAGGCTATCTTTCCTCCAGTGAGGGTTTTGGCTCCTTTGTCAAAGATGAGGTGGCTGAGTGCATCTGGAGTTGTCTCTGCATCTTCTAATCTCTTCCACTCGTCCTCAGGTCTGTTTCTTTGCCAGTACCATGCTGTTTTTATCATGGTAGCTTTGTAGTATAGTTTCAAATTTGGAGTTGTGATACCCCCTGCCATGTCTCTGCTTTTGCTATTCTAGGTCTCTTCTTGTTCCAAATGAATTTTTGAATTGTTTCCTCAAGGTCCATGAAGTATGCTGCTGGGATTTCACTTGGGATTGCACTGAATCTATAAAGCAGTTTTGGAAGTATGGCCATTTTCACTATGTTGATTCATCCTTCCCAGGAGCAAGGGATGTCTTTCCATTTTCTGATATCATCTTCAATCTCTCTTTTCAGAGTGCTATAATTTTCAGAGGAGAGGTCTTTGATTTCTTTTGTTGGGTTGATTCCTAGGTATTTCAGTTTCTTGGATGCTATTGTGAAAGGAATTGTTTGCCCTATTTCTCTCTCAGTGAGTCTGTTGTTCGTGTAGAGGAAAGCTATTGATTTTTGTGTGTTGACCCTGTATCCTGCTACTCTACTGAATTGGATTATTAAGTCTAGAAGACTTTTGGTGGAGTTCTTGGGGTCTTCTATATACAGTATCATGTCATCTGCAAATAATGACAACTTAACTTCCTCACTTCTCATCTTTATTCCTTTTATTTCTTTCTCTTGGCTAATTGGCATAGCTAATGTTTCCAAAACTGTATTTAACAGGAGTAGTGATAGTGGACATCCTTGTCTTGTTCCTGATTTTAGTGTGAAGGATTTCAGTTTTTGACCATTTAGTATGATATTGGCTGTTGGCTTTTCATAGATGGCTTTTATCAGATTGAGGTAAAGACCATCTATTCCAATTTTTATAGGGTTTTTATCATGAATTCATGTTGGATTTTGTCAAATGCTTTTTCTGAATCTATTGAGATGACCATATGTTTTTGTCCCTGGCTGTATTGATATAGTGTATTACATTGATTGATTTGCATACGTTGAAACATCCCTGCATCCCTGGGATGAATCCCACTTGGTCAGAGTGCATAATCTTTTGATGATCCTCTTCACTCTATTTGCCAATATCTTATTAAGGATTTCTGCATCTCTGTTCATTAGTAAGACTGGACTATAGTTCTCTTTTTTGGTTTGGTCTTTCTCTGCTTTGGGGATCAAGTTGATGCTTGCTTCCAGGAATGAATTCAGGAGTATTGCTTCCCTTTCAATTTCATTGAACAGTTTAAACAGTAATGGCAGTAGTTCCTCTCTAAATGTCTTGTATAATTCGGCAATAAAGCCATCTGGGCCCGAGCTTTTCTTAGTTGATAAGTTTTTAATTATGTTTTCAATTTCATTGATTGATATTGGGTTGTTTAGAATTTTTAAGTCTTCTTCGTTCAAATGTGGTAATTCATATGTATCTAGGAATCTGTCCATTTCTTCTGTGTTTTCCATCATATTGGCGTATAGGTTCTGGAAGTAGGTATTGATGATCCTCTGGATTTCTGCTTGGTCTGTTGTAATTTCACCCTTTACATTCCTAATTGCATGGATGTGGGCCTTTTCTTTTTCTGATAAGGTTGGCTAAGGGTTTGTCAATTTTGTTTATTCTTTCGAAGAACCAACTCTTGGCCTCATTGATTTTTTTGTATCATAATCTTTGTCTCCATTGCATTGATTTCTGCTCTGATCTTTATAATTTTCTTCCTTGTATGAGCTTTGGGTTTGCCCTGCTCTTCTTTTTCTAGAAGCTTGAGGTTCAGCATCAAGTTGTTTATTTGAGCTCACTCTGTTTTCTTAATATGAGTTTTCACTGCTATAAATTTCCCTTGTAACACTGCTTTCATTGTGTCCCATAGATTCCAATATGTTGTATTGGCACTGTCATCTAATTTTAGGAACTATCTGATTTCTTCTTCAATTTCCTCTGTGACCCATTGGTTATTCAGAAATGTGTTGTTCACTTTCCATGTGTTTATGAAATTCTTGTGGTTTCTTTTTCTATTGATCTCCAATTTCATTGCAGTATGGTCTGATAATATACAGGGGATAACTTCAATTCCTTTGCATTTACCTAAATATGTTCTATGAGCAAGTATGTGGTCTGTTTTGGAGAACAACCCGTGTACAGCTGAAAAGAATGTGTATTCTGATTTTGTGTGGTGGAACACTCCGTCAACATCTGATAAGTTCATTTGTTCAAGAGTTTGATTGAGTTCTAGTATTTCATTGCTTATTTTTTGTCTAGTTGATCTATCTATTTGGAACAGTGGGGTATTGAGGTCCCCCACTACTATTGTCTTAGTGCTTATTTTACTTTTCATGTCTGTTAGTATTTGTTTTATATAATTGGGTGGACTAGTGTTTGTTGCATTTATATTTATGGTTGTCATCTCTTCCTCTTGGATTGTTCCCTTTACAAGTATGTCGTGTCCTTCTTTGTGTCCCTTAATCAGTGTTGGTTTGAAATCCACTTGATCTGTAAAGAGGATAGCTACTCCTGCTTTTTTTCAATATCCTGTTACATGGAGTATTGTTTTCAACCCTTTAACTTTTAATCTATGAGTTTCTTTTTGAATTAAGTGTGTTTCTTGTATGCAGCATATTGTTGGATCTTGCTTGTTGACCCATTCTGTCAGTCTATTTCTTTTGATTGGTGAATTGAGACCATTAACATTGATGGTTATAGCTGATACTTATTGATGTATCATTGTGATGACTCTTTCTTTTTGTTGGATTCTCCCGCTTTTTGTTTAATTTCTTGTCATACCTGATGGATTCACTCTGTTGGGCTTCCTGGGGTTGTGATCCTCATTGTCATTTTTCTGGATATTGTCTAAAATTTTTGGGAGTGCTGGTTTGGTATTCATGAAGTTCCTAAGGTACTCTTTGTCATGAAAGTATCTTACATTTCCATCAATTTTGAAAGATAGTTTTTCAAGGTACATAATCTGGGTTGGAGGCTATTTTCCTTTACAGCTTGAAATATATCACTCCAAGCTCTTCTTGCCTTGAGGGTTTGCATTGAGAAGTCTGCTGTGATTCTGATGGGCTTTCCTTTGTATGTGATTTGTTTCTTTTCTCTAACTGCTTGTACAATTTTGTTCTTCTTTTGGGCTTCTGGAATCTTAACTATTATATGCCTATGTGTAGATTTTTTTTTTTAATCAAGGCTAGTTGGAGTCCTATATGCCTCACTTATCTGTATGTCAACTTCTTTTCCCTTGCTTGGAATGTTTCCTGCCATCACTTCTGTGAACAGTTTTTTTTCCTACCGGGGATCAAACTCAGGTCCTTTTGCTTGTGAGGCAAACAGCAGAACCACTGAACTAAATTCCCAGCCCCATGCGAACAGTTTTTTTTATATCATCTGCACTCTCTCCTGTTTCTTCATTGACTCCAATCAGTCTTATGTTATTCTTTTTTACATTATCTAGCAGCCATGGATTGATTTCTCATGGTCCCTTACTATTTTAAAGAAATTTTTCTTTTCCTGGTCACAATTGCAATCTTATCTTCTATATCTGAAATTCTATCCTCACCTTGGCTCATTCTGCTGCGTAGACTTTCAATGGAGTTTTTAATCTCTTGGAAATCTGTTTGCATGTGTTTTATGGATTCCATTTGTTTCCTATATTGGGATTCCATCATGTTCCTCAGCTCCTCTATTTTTTTTGTTGTTGTTGTTACTGGGGATTGAACCCAGGACCTTGTGCTTGTGAGGCAGGCAAGGCCACCACTGAGCTAAATCCCCAGCCTGTCCTCTATTTTTTTTTATCTGTGTCCTCTCTAGATTTATTAATCATGTCTTGCACTATGGGCACAATCTCTATTGTTATCTGAGAAATTATTTCTGATTTCATTTTTTTCTGGATCCTCTTTCGTTGCCAGTTGAAGGAGTCCAGGTTGTTGAGTATCAGATTTTTCCATCTCATTTCCCTTTCGGGTTGCCTTAGGTGATCTGGAAGTCTGGTTTTGAGACTTGTTTATGTGTCTTCTCATTTCAACAGATGCAGCCTGCTGTGCCTTTGTTGAGGCAACTTTTTGCTTACCCAGTGGTCTTTAATTCTCACAAGACACCGAGCAGCCTTTTCTCTGTTACTCACCACTGCACCAATTCCTGGGTTCAGAATGGTGGTCTTCTGGATCCCTGCATTGCCCTGTTGTCCAGGCAGGGTTGTGGCTGTGGCCTTTATACACTCAGGATTGTATCTTGGCATGCCTCTGTCTGGGGCCTACCCCCCTATGTAACTGTTGTCTGGGAGGGCCTTTGGCTGGGGGCTGTGCACCCCAGTTGCCAGTGTCTGAGCAGGCTTCTTGCTGGGGTCTGCACGCACTTACCAATGGTATCTGGGCAGGCCTCTGACTGTTGCTTGTACACCTGTGCCACTCTTTTCCAGGAGGTCTTTTGGCTTGGCCCTGCAGGTCCAAGCAATGGTATCAGGGTGGGCCTCTGACTGTTGCTTGTGTGCCTGTGCAGCTCTTTTCCAAGTGGGCCTTTGGCTGGGCCTGTGGGTCCAAGCTGCTAGAGTCTGGGGCTCTAGTTGGGACCTGCCCACAACCGTGCCCCTCTGGCCCACCTAGGCTTCTCTCTGGGATCTGAGCACACTTACCAATGGTATAAGGGCAGGCCTCTCCTAAATTTTCCCCTTTTATAAGGACATCAGTCATATTGGAGTTGGGACCCACCCTACTCCAATATGATCTCATCTTAACTAATAACAACTGCAGTGACTTTATTTCTAGATAAGATGACATTCTAAGGTACTACAACATATAAATTTAGAGGAGATATTATTCAACCCATAACATACAGCTACCAGGGAGCAAAATCAGGAGTTAAATGCAAGTCTGATTCACCAGGCTTGAATAAGGGGAATAGAATGGATTGTTGGAAGAGAACTTGGGACTTCAGGGCTCCAGCTTTGACTGCAAGGTGGCTCTGTGAACTGTATCCTATGTAATCTCTTAAATGATCTTACTTGTTGCAGATGCAAACAACTGAATGATCCAATGGTATTTTTATTTGTACTCTAATTTGAAAGGCAAAATGTAGAGAATTGGACTGAATTCCTAACATTTTTAAGTATAGGATAAATCCAAAGATTTAAGAACAGACTAAACTCAATTACAATTGTAGTTAAGATCTAACATCTGAGACCTCTTTAGAAAGAACTAACGTGTACATTTTAAAAAATAAATATGATATTATTTGCACTTCTGTTTTCAACATTAATTGCCAGCTTAATTAAATTGCCTTCTTCAAAAGTCTGATTAACAGCTGTAGTCAGTCAGTATTTCCACAACAAAAGCAAGCAGGGTCTAGAGTTCTATTTCACACAAGATCATTCCCTTAGCTAAATCAAAGTCTGATTCATGAATCTGCTAGCAAGTCCTTTCTGTAATAGAGATTTCCTTTTGTTTGGTCTTTAACCACAACTCTTCAATCATTTGAAAGTGCCTGTGAGGGCAGGACAAATGTTTGCTGAATGACTGCATGAAGGCCAGGTGCTGTGAAGCATGGAAATGGACAGTAAAAAGCCCATTCATGTAGATACATATAGGAGCCGTTTACCCTGTGATGAGCGCAGGACATGACAGTGGCTCAGAGGCCTGGCTTGAAATCAGGAGGATCTGAGTTTTAACCCTGGCTCTACGACTCATATGCTATGATCTGAGGCAGGCTATCCCACCTCTCTGAATCTCATCTGCAATCTGAGTATTGTATTTATTCTTACCTCACTGGACTGGTGAAAAATTAGATGAGATGATGAGAACAAAGCATTTAGCATCTCACTAAATGAAGAGCTCAGTAAATGATAGCTATTATTAAATACTTAATGAAAAGCATAAATTGTAGAATTTCATTATAGATATATTACTTTAATATACATGTAGCAACTAAAGTATACATGATTAATTATTATAATTGTCAACATAATTATCACCAGGTTTTTCTGAGAACCTATTTAGTTTAGAGCACTCAGTGCCCTAGACTGGAGAAAGGGAAAGATAATTATTTAGCTGAAGAAATAGGTCTTAACATAGCCTAGTAAAGGACTTGAAAGGATCTTCTTATATAATTAGGTAAAAGGGGCTGGGATTTAGCTCAGTGGTTCAGGCACCTGCCGTGCAAGGTCCCGAGTTCAATCCCCAGTACCAAAAAAAAGGAATATAAGTAGGTAAAAACAACTTGAATTAACATATCAGTTGTTTCAATGTCAACTGGAATTTATAAGCACTTGAAAAAAATATTTGGGGCCAGGGATTTAGCTCAGTGGGAAGGCATCTGCCTCACTAGCACAAGATCCTGAGTTCAATCCTTGGTACTGGAAAAAGAAAAAATATTTTCCTGAGTATATTATTTACTCATTTCTTTTACACTATAAAGGGTCTATGAAGGGCCAGGGATTTAGCTCAGTGGTGCCACTGCCTGCCTCGCAAGCACAAGGTCCTCAATTGGATCCCCGGTACCAAAAAAAAAAAGTCTATGAAGACACATTTTATTACAGAGAGTACAAAATTAAATTCTAACTGGCACCAATGCGAATGGCACAAAATTTAAAATTAGCAGAATCTGAATTAGTATGGTTTTCCTCCTTGTGTGCTTTTAACGCATGCAGCCTGACATTTTTATGTAGCTTACAGAAACAGAAACAGAGCATCATGGGAGATCTAAGCACCTTGGGGTCACTCAGTTGTTTTTAATCAAACTAATGTAAACTTAGCACAATGAAACCTCCTCCACCAGGTATAGGTGAGTGCTAAAGGCCACTTGGATTAGAAACCACATCTATCAGTTTTATAATTGGCAACTTCTAAATGCTCTGTTACTTCATGTTTTAGAAGTGTAGAACTATGTTTTTGTTCTCCTCCTAACAATCCTCAACCTGTCTTTGGCTAAGGGGCTTATTCTCACACAGTAGAATAAAATGTTAAATGTTAAATGGCTAAAATGTTTCTTACTGAGGGTTCAGGAAACAGATCTTTTTCAACATTCTGGGTTATCCTTGACTCTAGTGTCCTAAGAGGAAAGCCATGCTCCTCAGCACTATGCAGTCTGTCTGTGCCTTCCTTGGCGGTTCCCCTCCTTTGGATGGAGTCAGTCACAAGGAGCTCAAGCAGGAGTCCAAGGGTGCTCAGAAATTCCAGAATTCAGGCTCCAGGGGTGCTCAGGATGCCAGCGTGTTCTTGTGACTGACACACTTTGAGTGAACTTGGTGACTAACAGAGAACAGCCCTGACCTTTCAACCTGACAAATTCAAGTGAGATTTGTCATACAATGTCAAATAAATTTAGGCATGTGTAATCCTGCATGGTGGAGAGGCCTTGTCCCAGAAAAATGCATGAACATGAAAGAGGGGCATTGAAAAATAAGATCCACAAAATGGTGAGAACACTCATCCATATCTAATGAATTCCTAATACTGAACAGCCCTGTGATTCCTTGGGCCGGGTAGCCTCCATTCATATACACAGGGCTCAGTGTGGGGATTTGCTGCTACATTTTTCTCTTCTTGGAATTTGAAATACATTTTCATTAATCCTTTTATTGTTTACAGTTAAGCCTTCCAGTTATAGCTATTGTGTTCTGCTTCTCTGGGTGACCACTGAAGAAGAAAGGCTGAATTCCAACAGTCTTTCCCCAAGTTCCCAATCTTCTTTTTCTGGTGACCTTCCATGTGGATCAGGAAATGGGGCTGGACAGAATACACCCTCTGGGAGAGCTCAGAGAGGTAATCCTGAGATCACAGTGCCCACAGCTCTCAAAGTATCTGAGGAGATGTCGGCTGACTCCAGGAACTGTCTTTTTTCATCCAGATAGTTTTTGTGATTTCAAACAACATTCCCAAAGTAAATCTGCTTTCCCTCTTTGTTTCTAACTTGTGAAACAGCACCATTAACTGAGTAACTAATAAAAAGACTGGAATAAGGTGTGCCTATAGTCCCAGCTACTTGGGAGGCTGAGGCAGGAGGATCACAAGCTTGAGACAAGCATAGGCTTAGTTACCTTGTGACTTAGTTATTTTTCTTGTTGCTGAGACAAAATACCTGTCACCCAAAGATAAAGGAGGAAAGGTTTATTTAGCTTGCAGTTTGTAGAGGTTTCAGTTCACAGTTGGCTGGCCCCAAGGCAGAGTGGCATGGCAGAGGGGCATCATAGAGGAGAAAGTCCATGGCAAAGAAGGGCAGGCAGAAGGCAGCAAGCAACAAAGCTGCAAGTGACAAACAGGGATCTTCTTTCTTATCCTTTATATCGTATCCAGCCTATCCAACCTTAGTGTGGATAGCACTCACACCCAGGGTGGGGCACCCTTAATCCTACCCAGAACTATGCCAAACCCATCAGTGTAATCTAGTAATCATACACCCTTGATCCCAGCATCACACACTTAATCCCAGCATCGCACACTCTAGATCCAGTCCCTCTGAAAAGCCCCACCTATGACTGCATGAGGCTTTGGTGGGACATCTAGATACAAACTAACACTGTGTCTCAAAACAAAATCAAACAAACAAAAACACCAGAATGTGGTAGGCTGGAAGCCCTATGAACTATGCATTATTCTTTATTTGACATTTAAATGTTTCATTAATGTCTTTTTGAAAGTTTACAATTATGAAAGAGAACATTTCTGAAAATTGCTACAAATAATCTATGAGTGATTTCTTTTGCAGGAACACATATTTATTTATGGAAGTTTCCTGGATGATAAGAGTAACAAAACAAAGGCTTAGGGCTGGGGATGTAGCTCAGTGGTGCAGTGCCTGCCTCAAAAGCACAAGGTCCTAAATTCAATGCCCTGGTACCAAAGGGGGGGGTGCTTTATGAATTTGCCTTTTTTTCCTATTTTCTCTTGAAATTTTTTTTTATTTCTTATCCTGCATGATAAAGAAAATAGTCAAAGTTCTCACCCCAATTTTCCAGAGACATTGCTCAAACCACAATTATCACCAGTCTTGTCCTTTGTAATTGTAAAACCATCTTTACTTTCTAGAGTACTATTCTAATGAAGAACTCAGTGGCCAAAAATTGACCATGACCCAAAGAAATCATTATCCTCTAGAACACTAGGAAATATGAACCTATCTATAAAGAGAGAAGTCTTGAAAATTACACTGCAGTGCTTTCTTTCCTGCTTTTATTGTTTTGAGACTGGGTTTAAAATAGAAAGAAATCTGATGCTTATCTGACATAAACCATATCTGTCACCCTTATGCTCACACCTTCCTCAGCTCGCCATACATAGCTCTCGCCTCAGTCAGAAATTTCTCCCCATTCTCCCACAATGACATACATGTTTATACGTCCAAGCCAACCAAGGCACTGTGTTCTTGTGGAAATGACTGATTCTACACTTTTCTGTTTAGCAACGCTTCCTTCAAATGTTGAAAACCTTCTGTAACTCACAAGCAGAATTAGCCCCTCTAATGTCTGGGCTCACACAGAAGCATACATGTACTTCCACTTCTGCATGTGGACCTCAGCATTAGAACTAGTTGCTTATGTGTCTTGCCTTCAGTGAAAAGCCTAAGCATATCTCATCTCTGCATTTCTATTTTTTTATCACAGTACCTATCCTGTGTTAGTTCTATAACACAGCTAGTGATAAGTCAAGCTCTTGAGAGCAGTAAATCAGCAATAATTAGCAGAACCTGTCTTTGTGTCACACTGTGGGGCCCACAACTTTGCTACTCTTGGGGGAAACTGCACTCTTTACTCAATAAAAATGAGATTATATCTCCCAACATCTCATAAGCCAAAATAATTCCTTCCCTTCCAGCCCACCCCTCACCTGGAGGAACTGCACTTAGTATGTCATCTGTGCTTACAGAATCAAGAGTCAAGTCTCCATACAATCACCATTGGGCACAGGAAATCCAAACTGCACCTTGGGACATAATTTTACACAAAATCAGACCCTTCATATATTCTCTCTTGTTAACAAACTGTGAGGAAATTTAAAGTTCAGAGGCAAGACACTATTACATACATTTCAGTTCATTCTAGAGTATAAGCTGCTTGAGAAAAGAAAAAAAAAGCTTGTCTTTTCTATGACCCTGCAGAGGAGCCCACATTGTGGAGTGCTACAGAGTGCTGAAGAACATGGGCTTTGCCGTAAGACAGACACAATCCAAACCTCAGTTCTGCCTTAACTAGCCTTGAGATCTCAGGCATGTTATCTCCTCTGAACTTCATCAGAAAATGGGATTCATAATGATTACAGTTATATCTTACTTGTTGGGCTTATCATGAAGAAATAATGAAGTAATGTCTGTTAAATGCTTAGTACAGTAACTGATACAGATGGACAAGGGCCAAGTGTAGTTCCTAAGCCATGTGTCCTTTAAATATGACCTACTTTGGTCTTATCTTCCCTTCACAGGTCTCCACAGAAATATCACAATCCCTCTTAGCAATCTAACAACTCTTGGTTTACTGTTCTCAAACGCCTGGTACTACTTCCTCAACTTCTCAGGGGTCAGGGAGGAATAAGTAAAAGTTGCTCTTTTGAAGATGGAGGCAAAAATAAGTCACTGGCTGATTAACAATTTCAAGTGAATATATACTCATGGGTCTTTCCTGCATCAGTGCTAACCATTGGGCCATGAGACTATGAATAAAAAGAAAACCATTGTAGCCGAGAAGAATGCCATTATGGGCCTGGCAGAAGGCAGGAGGGCATGTGGGTATGAGGATGAGAGGGAGTCCTAGACTTTGTGCTCTGTTCTTGAACCAAAATAGCACATAAGTATAACCATTAGTGCCCTCTGCTTGGAAAGTGAAGGGGAAAGGAAGGGAGTGGTGTTAAAATTTATTTAAGAGAATATGTATACAAACATTTGAATTAAACTCCCATATAAGCATTTGCTTATTCTCTTTCAAAAACAGAACCAGGGATGCACTTATTTTTCCTGGATTCAAAACTGTAAACTATCAGCCAATTTAAGAAACCAGAGCTGGGGCCAGAGATTTAGCTCAATGGTTCTGCTGCCTGCCTCGAAAGCACAAGTCCCGAGTTTGATCCCCGGTACCAAAAAAACCTTACAACAGCAAAAAATCAGAACTGCCACCCTATGGGAAGAGAGCTCAGCAATGTTCATAGCAATCTTTCTAAAACACACTTGCACTGCTGCCCCCATTCTCACAGCAAGGGAGCACAGTTGTGCCCCTCATCCCACTCCCTCCTCCCCCCAGGGAATGTCTGGCTGGTGTGAGCCTGCATCCTCCCTTCACTGCAGATCCCCGAACCTGAGTTGCTTCAGATAGTCAGAGAAGACACAGACACGCAAGGGTGGCCTGTGATGATCTTTGCCATCAGGAGCCTGCAAGCCTCCTTTCATCTTATTAAAATTATACCCTTTCTGCTAAGAGTGAAAAGAAAACCAAGAATTGGTAATTGTATCCCACTCAACCCCATCTGAACCAAGGGAAAGTGGCCCATCAGCCCTTCTTGAGTTTCAGTACTATTCATGCCATTTTTCTGTTTCCCACGCTGCCCCTGACACTCCAAGATTTTGCTCAATTCCTTAGAGGAGGGGTGGGAACCATCCTGGTTATAATAACATAAACACCATGTGGCAGGCACTGTATGAAGAGCTTTACATATATTATTTAAGATGAGTCTCCCAACACCATGGAAAAGTAGGTGTTATTATTATTTGGGTTTTTTTTTAATAGCTCCATATTCTAGATGACATTAAGGAGACAAAGAAACCCAATCACAGTTACACAGCTAGCAACTTGCAGAGTTGGGATTTGATTCCAGGCAACCAGGCATCAGAGCCACCACATTAACCTGTCTTCTAATGTGAATTTCAAAACTCCATGCTGTTATACTATGGATTCAATGTTTGTGAGGCCCCAAAACTCCTTTGTTGAAGCCTTCTGTATTTGTCCATTTTCTGTTACTAAAACAAAATACTTGGAGTTCAGTAATTTGTAAGAATAGAAGTTTATTTGCCTCAAGATTCTAGAGTCTAGGAAATCCGAGAGCATGGATCCAGCATCTGCTGAACATCTGGCAAGGGCCTTGTTATTGCATCATAACATGACCAAGGGTAGCATATGGCCAGACAGAGTAAGTATGCTTGGGTCTCTCTTCTTCTTCTTATAAAGCCATTAGTGTTCTCGTAACCACCCTACACTCATGACCACGTTTAATTCTAACTTCTTCCCAAAGGCCTCATAGCCAAATGACATTAACATATGAATTTGGAAATTAAGTTTCTGACACATGAACTTTTGAGATATACATTCAAACCACACCACTTACTCTCCAGTGTAAAGGTATCAGGAGGTGGAGCCCTCACTAATGGGATTAATGCTCTTATAAAAAGAAGAGAAGATAAAGGGTTTTTCTCACCTTTGCTCCATCCCATGTAGAAATGTCATATTCTGTATCTTCCTGTGAGAAAGGTGGCCATTTGCAAATCAGGGAGCAGGCACTTACCAGATACCAGATCTGCTAGTGTGTTCATCTTGGACTTCTAGCCTCCAGAACTGTAAGAAGTAACTGCTGTTTAGGCATCCAGTCTATGGCTATTTTTTATAGCAGCCTGCCCTAAGATATGCTGGGTTAAGATGCTAGAAGGCCTGTAGTACTCCACCTTCCCAACTTCTTCTAAAAACAACAGATATGCCCCTCATCAACCATCTGAGGCTTCAGTCTGCCCTCAAAACCAACTCCCTGACCCCTTGAGACTGGATCTCAAAAAGACCAGAAATCACTTCAGGCTATAGCCACATCCTAGGGACCTGCCCAGGTCATGGACAAGCTGTGATGAGCATGTTCCAAGAAAAGAAACAGGATGGGGCAGAAGAATTCAGCCATGTAGTTGGTGGGCATCACCAGGCCATTCTGTCTTACAGAGGTCCCACCACGGAAGGATGGTGCTTGGTGGCAGCATGCCCAGACTCTTGGGGAATCATCTTCCTTCCCCTTTCCTTGCATTACCCTTCCCCCTGACCATTACCATTCTCACTTTCCTTGCCTTGTCTACCAAAACACTACAGGTCTGTGGCTGGCACTTTTCAATGACTTCATTGATTAGGATGCTGCAATGTCCAAGTGGTCCTGGAAATTGCACCCAAGAAAGAGACACAGAGACATAAGGAGCCCTGATGCCTCTGCTTCACTACATTGCCATGGCTCTCAGTTTTTCCTTTTTGTGTGTCAAACTTTCAAGGACAATGACTTCTTATTTTGCTTTGGATTTCCAGGGGCTTAGTGCCTAATACATGTGAGATCAATATATATTGAAATAAATTGGTTAATTATAAGTTTCCTAATAGATTTCCTTGTAATTGTAATTTATTTACTGACCTAATCTACTCTCAATACCAGAAACAAAGTCTGTATACATCAATTTTCTGTCACTGAGACAAAATACCTGAGAAAATCAACTTAAAGGAGGAAAGGTTTATTTTGGCTCACAGTTTCAATAGTTTCAGTCCATGGTCACTTGGCTTCATTTTATCTGGGTCTGTGGTGAAGCAGAACATCTTGAGGGAGGGGGCAATGTGGTGAGGAAATTTCTCACTTTGTAGTAGCCAGGAAGCACAGAGACAAAGGGTTGGGTTACCCATCTACTCTCTGAGAGCATGCCCCAATGACCCACTTCCTCCAACTAGCCCCTTCCTCATAAGGGTTCTATCACCTCTCAATAGCACCATCTACTGAAGAGCAACCCTTTAACACTTATACTTTTGGGGAACATTTAAGATCCAAACAATAGCAAAGTCTTAAAGAAAATCAGTCCTGTGCATTTTCACTAGTTTATATTATCTATGCCATCCCTTCCTGCAGATACCCATGCTTACCCATCCACACTAGCATATAAAATCTTTGATGGCAAGAGCCAAATCCTACTCACCTGCAGAGTCCACTGCAGAGCCTTCACACAATGGGCTCAATGGTCACTGAGTTGATTTGAATCATCTCTCTACAAACAGAAACTGAGCACTTAGACAGAAATATTCTCCCAAGGCCATCTACAACTTCCAGTACAGAATTCAGGAGTAGACTTCTCTTTAATCTTACCAAATTGTAAGAATGATTTCTGGAGCACTATGACTTTCACAGGGACTTATGTGTTCTAACAGCAGTGTGTGCCATTTCCTGCTCATTAACTTCCTCTGAGGCACAGAGTCTCTACATTACCTGTTAGCTTGCAACCTCCCTCTCTCTAAGACCATTTTCCATCAACATTGAACTTACAACTCAAGTGTTTCCCAAAACTGGGTTGAGATGGATGGATTCCTTACTCTAGCCACTTCTAGGCACTGACACAAGCATTTACCGGTTGCAAATATCTTGGGCCCTATTGCCAATTCTCAGACCACAGTCATGTGAGGACCCAAGCTCTGATTCCCAAGCACAGAGATCTTTCTCCTCTGTACCTATTCCATGCTTTTTTGGATGAGAGTCTACTAATGCAAAAGAGCTTATTCCTATCTTCCTCACTGGTAGAACCAGAGGGTACATCAGAGTTTGGCAATGGAAGAGTCTCAAGGCATAAAAAGATCTGTTTAGCTTCCATAAAGTTGAGGAAGGCATGACTGCATAGACATAAAAACCTTTCACTTTTTTTCTGAGAGGTTAATACCTTTGGTCCTCCCACAGTTGCCCAGCCCTCCAGCCCACAACAGCCTAGGAGAGGAAGCTGTCTTGCTACAGCAGCAGAAAGCACAGCCCAAGGCCTCAGCAGCTCACTCAACCCCTGAGGTTTTAATGAGATTCTGCCTCAGGACCTAGATGGACCATTCTTTTTTTTCCCCTTTTATACAAAACTTCAAAATGTTTTTACCTATGTGTTGGAATTGCAAGAATGAAGCCAAGAAGAAGAAAATAAGTAAACTAAGAGAGAAGGAAAGAAGTCAACCCTAAACAAAGCACCAAGAGAAGTCAAGATGGTAGATGTGGATGTATTTAACGTCATGGAGTTGTGCACTTGAAAATGGTTACAATGGTAAAGTTTATGTTTTATATTCTTTACCGCAATAATTTTTTAATATTATAGAAACTTTCCTCATCATTGAGACATAGTACCTGACACCCGCAATTTACAGGAGGAAAGATTTATTTGGCTCACATTTTCAGTCCGTGGATCGCTGCTCCAAAGCAGGAGGGGTGTGATGGAAAGGTCTGGCACAGAAAAGCTGCTCATGTTGTGGCAGCCAGGAAGCACGAGCCAAGGGCGGAGCCGGAGACAGGAATATGCCGCTCTGGGTCATGCCCCAAGTGACCCACCTCCAACAGCCCGCGCCTCCTAATAGCAAGTCAGCTATTGTGTTCCTCCCTCACATCTAATCACTGTCCAAAAACACCACCTCTGAACACAAGAGGCTTCTGGAGGACATTCTAGAGCTAAACCATAATGTATGATCTGTAGGTGTGGGGAGGGGATAGTTGTCAGAACAGTTTCAAGTGTATGCACCAAATCTTCTAATTAGTAAATCATATTTTAATATATTTGATGTGCTGAAATGTATTTATATATAAATATATATGTGTGTGTGCATATATATATATATATATATATATATATATATATATGGAGAGAGAGAGAGAAAACAAAATAGAAAATAGCAAAACAGAAGTATGGAAATCTTTTTCAAATGGAAGGGGGAAAAAATAGAGGGGGAAAAGGAGGGAAGGGGATGGAAAAAAAAAAGAATTGAAGGGGGGGATGATGAAAATAAGTTTTTGCAAATGGAAAGGGGACCAAGAGTTAAAAGGAACAGGATGGAGGGGAAGGCCAGGGGATGAAAAAAATTAAGATGTATTATGTATATGTACCAACTCCCCATGATAATTATAATCATTATGTACTGCAAACATGCACTAATAAAAAATTAAAAATGTATTTATGTTAAATGAAGTTAGCTTGCTATGAACCAAAGGGGACTTTTCTTTTATCTTCTTTATTGCTGTCATCAAAACAACACTCTGTAAGGCTAGACTTTAAATCCTCTCACTACACCAGAAGGAATCAGTTTTAGGATAAGGACACTCAGATATTATTTCACCAAGATCTAGTTATTGGAAGGTAGATTTTTTTTTGTCTCTTTTTATGCACACATTATCTCAGATTATATTCAGGTTTGTATAGTTTTAGGAAAATTAAAGACTAATGTCTCTTTAGTTTCGGATAAAAACACGGCACAAACCAAACACTCTCAATGAATCAAAAAGCATTCCTCTTTTCACATACCCACGTTTTGTAGGTATGCACTTGTATTCCAAGAACTGTAAATTGTGTCTATGACAGTGAACACATTCATTTTCTGTGTTTAACTTAATCCTCTGGTGGGATCACCAGGTACTGATGGCAGCTTCTAGACTTCTTTAAACAGAAGCATCAATCAGTACAGAGACTGTAAGCATTTTGAAAAAGGCCATACATTAAGAAGCAAGAACTGCTGAAGGAATCACAAATATTTATTCTAAAGCAGGTCTTAGCTCTGTCTTCTTCTGACTTGAGGCTGTTGCTGACATCAGTCATTGATCCAACAGCCCAAGCCCATTCAAAGAGCAGCCAGCTCTTCATAATTCCAGTGGCAGTCCCCTTCTTTGCAAATGCAGAAAAATTCAGATAGAAAAACCAGAGACGTGTTAGGCACTTGAGATTATATAGCTGGTTATAGGAGTCTACAACAAACACAAGGAAGTTTATAAAGGTTCACCATGACACTGTGCTGTGACATGCTTTCTCTCAGAAAATGTGACAATAAGGGATCCACTTAACTTAGGAACTGTCAAATCATTCCTATAAAATCATTCATGGTACATCCATGGATAACTATGTACAGCTTTCAAGGCTCAAATGAAATCTTGTGCATGCCATTTTTTGAATGTGTCCTCTCCAAAATCCAGGTGTTGCCAACGTGACAGTAGTCAGAGGTGATGAGGCCATGAGGGCGCCTCCCCTGCCAATGGTATTAGGTGCCCTTGAGAGAGCTTGTTCTTTCACCTTTCCACCACTCCCCCTGCAAGAATCCATGAGCCTCCCCTCTGGAATATGCAGTGTTTGGGCATTGTCTTGGAAGTGGAGACCAGGCCTTAACCAGATGCCAGACCTGCCAGTACTTTGATATTGGACTCCTTACCCTCCAGAATTGGAAGAAGTCAATTTCTACTGTTTATAAATTAACCATTACCAAGTATCTTACTGCAGCACCACCAAAAAAAAAAAAAAGCTAAAATGTGAGTGAAAGTGTTTTCAAATCCATAAACGCACAGTTGCTAGGTCCTAAAATTTTAAACTATTACTTAAGGGTTCACAATATTTCGTAAAAGCAAGACTCTCCCTCCCCGAAGCTTAAAGCACTCCGTAGGACACAGAAATCATGAAAATCAATTTTGTAATTACAGCCTTAATCTAGGGCTCAACACAAGTGGCCCATCAACTAAATGTCACAAAATGAGTGGATCTGAATAGGGCGAGCAGGAACCTGCCAAGAGCCAGGAACACAGAAGAGCACTTTCTGAACAACAAGAGCCCTCTTTTATCCAAACAGGACTGTACTGTGATCAGAGGCTTGCACCAGGGATTCCCACAGGTCGTTTCAAACCCTGGCTCTGCAACTTACTGGCTGTGGGAACTTGAGTAAGTTAATAAATTGCAAGTTCTTTGTCTGTAAGATGGGAAAATAATCCCTTCACTTTACCAATTGTAGTGTGGATTAGAAATAATGCGTGTAAAACATTAGTTTTAAATTCTAGAGCTGCCAAAGCAAACAAACACAAATTAGGTGGCTTAAAACAGCAGGGACTTTTGCTTCCTTTGTTAGATTGATTCCTAGATATTTCAATTTTTTGGATGCTATTATAAAAGGAATTGTTTCTCCAATTTCTCTTTCAGTGAGTCTGTTATCTGTGTACAAGAAGGCTATTGTATTTGAGTGTTGACCTTGTATCCAACTACTCTACTGAATCTGTCAATTAAGCCTAGAAGTTTCAGTAGCACGGGAACTAGCACAAAGAATCAACAACTGGGATCTCATCTTATTAAAAAGCTTCTGCACTGCAAGAGAAACCACCATCAGAGCTAAGAGACAGCCTACAATGTGGGAAAAAAATTTTAGCACCTGTACCTCAGACAAAGGACTAGCATCTAGAATATGTAAAGAACTGAAAAAAATCAGACCCTCCAAATTCAAAGACCCAGTTCAAAAATGGGCATCTGACATGAACAGACATTTCTCAGATAAAGAAGTAGGAATAGCAAATAAACATATGACAAAATGTTCAACATCACTGGTCATTTGAGAGACGCAGATGAAAACAACACTGAGATTCCACCTCGCCCCAGAAAGAATGGCTGCTATCAAGAAATCAACCAATAACAAATGCTGGCAGGGGAGTGGGGAGAAAGGAACCCTTCTCCATTGTTGGTGGGAATGCAGAGTGGTACATCCACTGTAGAAATCAGTATGGAGATCCCTCAAAGAACTAGGGCTAGAGGTTCCATTTGACCTGGCTATTCCCCTGCTGGGTATCTTCCCAAAAGAATTAAAAGAATCATACCACAGTGATATATGTGCACCCATGTTCATAGCAGCACAGTTTGTAATAGCTAAAGCTTGGAAACAACCCAAGTGCCCATCATCTGGAAACTGGATAAAGAAGATGTGGGGTTTTTTTTTATAAAATAGAGTACTACTCAGCCGTAAAGAATGAGAAACTAGAGACATTTATAGCTAAATTGATGCATATTGAGGACATGCTCTTAAGTGAAATAAATAGGACACACGTGTAAATACCAAATAGTTTCTCTAGTGTGAGAAACTGAAAGTGTAAATAAGGATTAAAATGATTAAATGAATAATTGATAATTTGAAATAGGAAGAAAAGTTCCAAACGGGTACAGGAAGAGGGAGGGGAAGGGGAAAGGTAAGAAGGGAAAGGAAAAATTATGAGAAAAGGAAAAAATTGAAACAAAGTCTGTGTAAATAGGGACAGGTGCGGGGGAAGGGTGCACAGGTAATGGGGAAAAATTAAGAACCAAGATACATCATGTACAGGTACAAGCACCCAATGATAAATGTAAACATATTGTATACTTAAAATGTACTAATAAAAGAATTTATGCAAAAAAATAAAAATAAAGTGTAGTTACTTGTCAGAGAAAGCAGGAAAAAAAAAAACCAGCAGGGACTTAACTCTAGAAGTTCCAGAGGCTAGCAGCTGAAATGCAGGCCCATACTCTCTCCACAGGCAATCAGGGAGTCACTCCTTGCCTCTCCCAGCTTCTGGTGGTTCCAGGTGATTGTCAGCTGTGCAAAGGCATAGCTTCAATCTCGGCTCCTGTGTTCACCTGGTCTCCTCTTTTTCTGTGTCCCTTTATCTTTTACAAAAACTTATTGCTGGATTTAGGGCCCACCTACATTATCCATGATGATCTCATCTCAGGATCCTAATTTAATGGCATCTGCAAAAACCCTTTTTCCAAATAAGGTCACATTCACAGGTCCTACGGATTAAGACACAAACATACCTCTTGAAAAAGCCACCTCAAACCATGACAGTATCTAATGTGTACCTGACATAAAGTAGCCACTCAATATAATCCACTACTTAATAGTTATTAAGTAATAATTATTACTATTTTTATCAAAAAAGTATAAGACTTTTCATCTCCCTCTTCTTCCTTCCTGGCATCATCCATGGTGGGCAGGGAGCTTCACTTGAATAACACATCAGAGCAACGCCATGGAAGTGACCACATTTACCAAGACCAAGTATGTTTGTCTTGCAGGTGCTCCACTATGAAAAATGCAAAAGAGCAAGCCTAAGGAGGAGGACTACTTGCCACTACCACTTTCTCATCTTTTGGGGAAAATAATCTCCAGAGCTTTGACTTCCAAGACAGATCCAAGACAAGGTTGGAGAGCAGAGAGTCTAGAGGAATAAAACAATTCAAAGGGTTGGAATTTATATCAAACAGCTTTCTATCACTGTGACAAAATACCAGAGAAAATCAATTTTAAAAGAGGAAGGATTTATTTTGGCTCACAGTTTTAAGTTTTAGTTCATGCTCACTTGGATGCATTGCTTCTGGGCCTGTGGTGAGGCTGAACATCATGGTGGAAAGCATGTGATAGAGCAAAGCAGCTCCTGTCATGGTGGGCAGGAAGAAGAGAGGGACAGACAGAGACAGAGAGACAGGCTGAACACAAGAAGTGGCTTTCCAGGTTACACCCCCAGTGACCTACTTCCTCCAACCAGGCCCTACCTCCTCATTTTCACCACCTCTCAATAGCACATTCAATCCTGAACCCATGAATGGATTAGCCCACTGATGAGATTACACCCTTCATGATACAATCACTTCCCCCAAGCCCACCCCTCAACATTGCTGCATTGGGGACCAAGCCCCCAACACATGAGCCTGTGAGAGATATTTCATATCCAAACCATAACAGCTACCACTTCCCACCAGTAACAGGGGTGTAGGTCAGTGGTAGAGTGCTTGCCTAGTGTGCACAAGACTCTGGGTTCAGCACCCAGAATCACAAAACAAAAGGAGGACACCTGGAAGAGAGGACTCTTGAATACCTAATTAAGGCTGACTGTATGGGAAAAATATGGGAGTCACCCATCATTTGAATTCCTTGGGTGTTGGTTATCAGACACTGTCATGGCTTTTTCTCATGATGTATTATGACGGCAGGCCCTCCATGCAGTAGTTTTCCCCATTCACTCCAACTCCTTCACTTTAAAGGTTTGCTTTTCTCCCCATTCCTTCTTTTTGCTTCTCACAGATTGCTCATGCTGTGAGCATATTCAATTTCATTTGTTCAAGGGCTGCAGGAAGGAAGATCTTCTGTCTTAGTCATTTTCCTCCTCACTGGAACAAAATACCTGCCACCTGCAACTTAAAGGAGGGGATATTTAGTTTAGCTCCTGGTTACAGTTCATGGTCAGCTGTCTCCAAGGTAGGAAACAGCATGGCAGAGGGGCATGGTGGAGAAAACGCTTCTCTTATTTTGGTAACCCAGAAGCAAAGAACAAGTTAGGAACTGTGAAGAAGGTACATCCCTCCAGGTCACTCCTTCAGGGATCCTCCTACTGGGACTAGACCCCACTTCCTAACAGCAAGTCAACTATAGCATCCCCATAATTCAGTCACTTTCCAAAAACCCCACCTATGAGTTCATGAGGCTCTTGGGGAACATATAGATATAAATCACGTCTTCCTTCCTATCTCTGTCAGCAGGAATCAAACAAAAACAGCAAACCTGCTGAGGATAGAGGCAAAGTCGAATGGCCTCTGAATTCTGCAAGGAGTTTGTTGATTTCTTGCTTGCTTGGGCTTTCTGCCCTCCTCTTCCATGCCTCCTTTCCCTGCAGTACCTCCAGTCTTCCCGCCGGGGGATATTTTCCCCAAGCTTCACCTCCAATTCTCACATCAGGGACCCAGCTCACAGTTCTATGCTAACTTTAGGTCAGCCTCAGTCTTGGTCAGTAGAAAAGCCTGAAGGTAGAGCAGAGAAGCATTTCATCCATGCCCCCAGCCCCACTCGCTTGGCCTTTGATTCTAATCCCTGGACTCTTCAACTTGTGGTCTTTGCCAATTATTCTCCAGCTTCTTGCCCCAGACCTGTTCTCTATTCATCCAGCTCTGTGCTCCCCGAAAGCTGCTTCCTCTGGAATTTATTACCTCGGCTTCATTATTAACTGGGTTTGGCTGGTAGGAGACACTAGCACGAGGTAGAAAGGGGGTTAGAAAGAGTCGAGGACTTATCTGCTCCCCTTGGTGCAGCCCTCTTGCATCCACCCCTAGCATCTCTCTGCAACACCCATTCCCATGGGGATTAGTTAACCCTAAAGATGGACCAAATATAGATTTATAATAAATTATTTATTGAATGTAAACCATATCCTCAGTTTCATATAAGTTTCTTTTTCTTTTATTGGATTAAAAATGAAGTAGGATAACCTAGAATCATGGCATTTTAGTAAATGTTTTTATCTCCATACACAGGGCAAAGAAAATTGTTCACCTGATGTTATTTATGAGTGATGAGATTTTAGGTGCTTTTTAAACCTTGTTTTTATACTTTTCCTACATTGCTAAAATTCTTAAAAAATACTTATTATTTTCCAAAAATACTACTTTTGTAATTAAGAACAGTTCTAGCTTGGGGATATAGCTTCATGGTATAGCATTTGCCTACCTTGGGTTCAATCTCCAGCACCAAAAGTAAAAAAACTTTCTATCGGGAGGCTGAGAACAGGAGGATCACCAGGAGTTGGAGGCCACATAGTGGGAACTATGTAGTGAGTTCAAAGCCAGCCTGAACTACATAGCAAAACCCTGTCTCAAAAACCAAATAAGTTCATAAAAAGATAGATAGATAGATATAGATAGGCAGACGGACAGACAGATTCAACCTCAAGGTTGAAAAGGCGATTATCTATTGTCAGTATATCTCATTTATTTTTAAAAATTCCATATAAACATTCCACTCCTTTCTCAAATTGGCTTGAGTTGAATTCTTTCTAGGGGAAATGAAGTGGGAGGCAGACATAATTATCCATGTAAACAAACCAGCTTTCCACTCCACTAGTATAAATGCTCCAATGTGTGTTAATGTCATAACTCCAAAACACAACTCAATATTGAGAGATATGTCTGAGGCAGTACTATCATGCCCTAAATGTATACCCTGGTTATATTTGTCAACTAAATTTAAGGTTTTTAAGACTATCATTGCAAGCCAGGCCTGGTGGCACATGCCTGTAATCCCAGCACTCAGGAGGCTGAGACAGGAAGATCGCTGTGGGTTTGAGGCCAGCCTGGGTGACATAGTGAGCTCAAGGCCCTGAACTACACAGCAAGACCCTGTCTCAAAAAAAAGACTCATTCCATGTGGTTTATGTATATGAACTTTGAATCCTAGTAGGTCAGAATCCTGGTTCTCCCTTTCTAGCTAGAGACCTAGTGTAAAATAAAGACCATCAGTTTACTTCATTTATAAAAGAGGAATAATATCATCCTACCTATTTTTTAGGATTTTCAGACAGTTAATAAATAATAGTAAATGTTTACAGTACACAGTAGGAATTTGACAAATGAAATCCACCTGATAATCAAGTGTTTAGAAATGTTCACCCAAAAGAGTTCACCAAATTTTTGCTTGAGAGTGACTTTTCTCTTGCATCTTATTTGTTAAATCATTGAATACATTTGGAGGAGTAATCAGAAGACAGAAAACGTAAATGCAATATCTAAGTCATTCTCAATCAAAATTCATATGTAGGAGCTGGGCGTGGTGGTGCACACCTGTAATCCCAGCACTCTTGAAGTTGAGGCAGGAGGATCACCTTGAGTTCGAGGCCAGCCTGGGCTAAATAGTGAGTTCAAGTCCAGGCTGAACCACATAGTGAGACCCTGTCTCAAAAAAAAAAGAAAAAAAAGAAAGAAATATTCATATGTAAGCACAAATATAACCATTTAAATTTATTTAGTTACCCCTTAGGAACTGCACGTATATTTGTGTAAATAAATACAAGGCATGGAAGGACCTAGAAAATACCCATTCTCTTTTATCTGTGATGGTTACTTTTTTCTTCTCCTGTTTTTGTCTTCTTCCTATTTCCTCCCATCCTATATGGATTTGGGCTCACTTCTCTCTCTAGTTTTTTATCAGGAGAACACTCTTTGCTATGCAAATGTTTCACAAGGTTCTAGCTTTAGTATCTTCTCAGAATTAAAGACCAACATTTCAAATACATGTTTGGGATCTCTATGAGGATGTCCTGATCACACCTTAAACTGGCTTTGCCCAAAGTTGCACTCCTCCCAAACCAGCACCTCTACCTCTGAGATTCTCATTGCTAAGATTGCAAATCTGAGTTACTTTTGATCCTTCCTTTCCTGACATCCTATATTTATGCAATTCATCTTTAGTCCTCTACGTTGATATCCTAATTATCCAGTCTTTCCTTACCATTCCTACTTCTACTCCCAACTCAAAGATTCTTGCCCTGATTTCCATGAAAACCTAAATGATTTCCCAACCTCCAGTCCCCTCCCATTACAGTCCAGCTTGCTTAATGTACCTAGGTGAATCTTCCTAAATCACAAAAGCAATAATTTACTTTCAGTCTCAAAATCTCCCATTGCAAAACAGATTGAATATAAACTCATGCTTGCCATCTGAGGCTCTCTACCATATAACATATCAAGTTATCATTTGAGCCAGGCTGGCCTCTCTATGCCCTTGTTTCCAGGGTTGTAAAGAATGGTTCCACAAAGCCAGATTTAGCTTGCACATATAATTTTATTTGATGTACACAGTGGCTTTATAAATTTTGAGTGAGTTGCTTATTTTAAATTAGTTGTTGGAAGGTTTCAAAAAATCAGATTCTCACTTTTTATGAAAAGTTGCACTATCTGGCAACATTAGACTCCATGGCACAAAAAGCTGAAGGTAGGCAGCCAGAGCTCTTTCAAATGGGATAACATGTCCCAGTTTGCCACAGACTTCATCTGATTAAAGTCACATAATCTGGTGCTGGCTTGGTCCCTATTGTAGTCAGGGTTTCCAAGGGAATAGATTTAATATAGAACACATAATTTACAGGGTTATTTTATAGTATTCACCCAAAAAGTCAAATGCAGAGGAATACAAGAGATCTCCCCACACTCTAGAGACCCAAAGAATTCAGCCAAGGGCCTGAATCACATGGCAATGTCCAGCACAAGTCCAGCTAAAGGCCTGGATCCTAAGGCAATGTATCATGCAACTCTATCAAGGACCTTCACCGGGAAGGCCCAAAGGCCAGTGGTGGAAGCTAGAAAGTCTATGCCAATGGGGTGAAGGATTTGTGCCACCAGGCTGAGAGATCTGTACTGGAGCTAGGAAGTGACGCTCGAGATGAAGACCTGAGCTCCTCTGACAATGTGAACAGCAGAGTTCATATGAAGAAAGCCAGCCACAGCAAGCTTCTTTAAGAAAATCAGCAGCATAAAATTTTCTCCACCAGTTCTCTTTTTATGCCATTGGCAACAATTCTCAGGTGGGTCTTCCATGCTCAGTACCACACTGACTCAGTTCAGCTAGGCGTTCCAAGTTGACAGTTAGATAATCCACCACAGTCCCTGCCAGCATGTGAATTTGTTGGAGTTCTTTTCATCAAATTGACTTTTTAATCTTTTTTTCTAAGTTTATATTCTAACTTCACCTACAGTAACAGCTCAGTAAACATAATTCATAGAAATAACAGCAAAGATTAATTCATTCCTTTTATAGATGAAGAAATGGGCATACAATCTGTCTGGATAATGATTAGCACCATCATTTAAAACGAGAAAATATTCTCCTTTTTTCCTTCTTTCTTGTCTTTCCCTTCATTGTCCCTCCATGGTCTTTCTTTTTTTTATTAATAAATTTTATTTTATCCCATTCCTCCCTCAAACCCCCTCCCCTCCCTATGTACAAAAGCTTTGTTTCCATTTTTTCTTCTAGTTTTACTTTTTTCTTGTCCCTTCTTCCTTTCTCCCTTCCTCCTCCCTTGTTCTCCTTCCCATTTGAACACTTTCTTCCCATTTCCCAACATCCATTATACATCTCAGTCCTATTTCCACATTTAGTTTCTCACACTAGAGAAACAATGCTGTATTTAAACATATGTGTCCAATTTATTTCACTTAAGAATATGGTCTCAAGGTCCATCCATTTAGCTATGAATGTCTGAAACTCATCCTTCTTTATGGCAGAGTAGTACTACTCCATTGTTTAAAAAAAAAAAAAACACCACACATCTTCTTTATCCACTCATCAGTTAAAGGGCATTTGGGCTGTTTCCAAGATTTAGCTATTACAAAATGTGATGCTATAAACACATTTTGTAATGTGTGCACATATATCGCTGTGATAGGAAGCTTTTAATTCTTTCGGGAAGATACCAAAAAGAGGTATAGCTGGCTCAAAAGGAATCTCAAGTTTTAGTTCCTTGAGAAACCTCCACACTGATTTCCACAGTGGTTGCACCAGTCAACACTTCCACCAATAGTGGAGAAGGGTTCCATTTTCCCCACAGCACCTCCAGCATTTGTTATTGGTTGATTTTTTTTTTTTATATACCGGGGATTGAACTTGGGACCTTGCACTTGTGAGGCAAGTGCCGGAACCACTGAGCTAAATCCCCAGTCCTTGGTTGATTTCTTGATAGCAGCCATTCTTTCTGGGGTGAGATGAAATCTCAGCATTGTTTTAATTCAGCATGTGAATTTGTGATGCCTGCTTTACCCTACCTACTGTGCATCCAAGTGCATAATTCCCAAATGCAAAGTACACCTTTGCTTATATTTTTCCACCTTTCTAGAAATACCCTGCCTTTCCATATTTCCTGTTTCTAATGACCATTTCAAACACCATGTTTTCCATAAAACCCTCCCAGACTGCCCCAGTAAACCTCTGTACCATGCTGTGATTCTCCACTCTATAGAATCAAGTCTCTGAAACCCTTGATTTCTCAGGGAGGTATAGAAACACAAACTTCTCTCCATTCCTCCAGCTTTCTTGAGCGGGGTTTTCCTTTATTCTTAGACCTTCCTCCTCCTCTCCATGAAGATGGTGGAAGTCTTTCCCCATCCTCCCTTGATCTCAAGGATCTGCCTGTCCACACAGTGGAGAGGCCCTGAGGTAGCAGGTGAGTCCAGGGTGGTCAGCACTCTCGGGTGTGATCATTTGCCAGATTCTGAAGTTCTATACTGAGAGGCCCATTGTTGCCACACATCTGAGGCAGGATCTCCCCTCTCGGTTTTATAAGCAAACCAAACCAACATTGTCATTTTCATATGGCTGAATATTTATCTCACAACTGGTTAAACTCAATCAGGAAAAAAGACCTTCTAACCCCAACAATAAAGAATTACTCTTCTCTGAACCTTTTGTAGCAACTAGCAAAGTTCATTGCACAGAAGACTAGAAGATACAAAAACAATAGGCAGTTAGGGCAAGGCCCTTGGTAAACTTAGACAAACCCTGAGAAGTTGGGGTACAGGGGAAGTCTGCACTCCTGATGTCAGGGGCCTACTGAAAAAGCCAACTGCATTGTTTCATTGTTTCATATTCACACCAAAGTCCACATATAAACTCCTGGACTTAGGCCCTTCACACCCTCCTCCCTTGGAGCCCCTCTCAGCTGGAGAGCACTTTTCTTTGTTCTCTCTAATAAACTACACTCAATGTGTCCCCCACTACTGTGTCTTTCAACTTCATTGTTTTTTTTTCAACTTCATTCTTCATCATCCCCGGGACAAAAGCCCAGAGGTAGAAGAAAATTAGTGACCCTCATCAAAAGAGCTCAGAAGTAGGAGAAGATTGGTAACACACAGAAAGGCACTCAAAAAAGTTTATCAAATTAAATAAAAAGACATAATCAAGCCAGAGATGATGATACACATCCATAATCCCAGCATTCTGGGATGCTGAAGAAAAATAGCAAGTTCAGGTCTAGCTTGGGCACCTTAGCAACTTAGCAAGATCCTGCCTCAAAATAAAAATAAATAAATAAAACGTCTGTGTATGCACCTAGTGCAAAGACCCTGGGTTCAGTCTCCAGAACTATAAAAATAATAAATAAATAGTACATAAAATTCATGGAATATAATTTCTCCTATGCTATGTTCCCGTAATTTAACTATATCTTTGTAATGTTAAAAAAATAAAAGTTATTCCATATGTAACATAAAATATTTATTTCCTATTTACATTTCCATTTTATGTAAATCACTGCACATCATATCACATAAAAAAAAAGAAAAGAAAAAAAGCAAATATGAACCTTAAGAGCAAATGAAGAAAGTGTTACACTGAATGACATTTATCAGCAGTCTCGGAGCTCTTGTTTCTTGCCTTTTTTTGATTTTGTGGTTGTTTCCTGACAAATGGTATCATACTCCAATATGGCCATTCTGGAAAGTCTCTGCAAGTACTCAGATGGTGCTCCAGTGAGAGGGTCACTGAAGCCAGAATCTAGAGGGAGAAAGTCAGCTACTAAAATTACATTAAGCACACAGGAATAATTCTATAAAACATAAACATAATGAGTGAAATATTTATTCAAGAAATGACTATATAACACTACTAGATCTTTGTATAATATCTATTTGAAAAAGAAGTATCAATGCTTACTTTCTAAAATGCCTACTGTGACTATGATAGCAAGTCACTTCAAAAGATATTTAATAGAGCTATGGTGCATGCCTGTATTTCCAGCACTTGGGAAGCTGAGGCAAGAGGATCACAAGTTCAAGGCCAGCCTGGGCAACTTAGCACCTTAGGGAGAATGCTGTCTCAGAAAAAAAAGAGGGGGATGGCTGGGAATGTAGCTTAGTGCAAAGGCCTTAGGTTCAATCCCCAGTACCACCACCATCACCACCAAAACAAACAAACAAACAAAAAATAATAATAGGATAACTTCAATCATTAAGGAAAACCATCTGACAAAATTAAACTCTCATTTGTGCAGAAAAAAATTAAAGGGAACTTTTTTTACTTACTAAAGGACAGCTACTCAAAGCCTACAGAAAGCATCATTTTCTTTATAAATTTTATTTTAATTTATCCCATTCCCCCCCTTAAGTCCCCTCCCCTCCCTATGTACAAAAACTTTGTTTCCATTTTTTTTCGTTCTATTTTCACTTTTTTTCTTGTCTCTTTCTGGCTTTCTCCCTCCTTCCTCCCTGTTATCCTTCCCATTTGAACACTTTCTTCCCATTTCCCAACATCCAGTATATATCTCAGCCCTATTTCCACATTGGGTTTCTCACACCAGAGAAAAACAATGCAGTATTTAAACATATGTATCCAATTTATTTCACTTAAAGTTATGGTCTCAAGGTCCATCCATTTAGCTATGAATGTCTGAAACTCATCCTTCTTTAAGGCAGAGTAATGCTCCATTTTATAAATAAACCCCACTTCTTTATCCACTCGTCAGTTGATGGGCATTTGGGCTATTTCCAATATTTAGCTATTACAAACTGTGATGCTATAAACATGGGTGCACATATATCACTGTGATAGGATGCTTTTAATTCTTTTGGGAAGATACCAAGAAGAGGTATAGCTGGGTCAAAAGGAATCTCTAGTTTTAGTTGTTTGAAAAATCTCCACACTGCTTTCCACAGTGGTTACACCAGGCTACACTCCCACCAACAATGGAGAAGGGTTCCATTTTCCCCACGGCCCCTCCAGCATTTGTTATTTTTTTCAGCATTTGTTACTGGTTTATTTCTTCATAGCAGCCATTCTTTCTGGAGTGAGATGGAATCTCAGCATTGTTTCAATTTGTATCTCTCAAATGACCTGTTACTGAGGAGATATTAAAGGCATTCCCTTTGAAAATCAGAAACAACCCAAACATGTCTATTACTCATTTCTATTTTAGATATTATTTGTGATTCTAGTCAGCTTGGAAAGAAAAGAAAACTACAACCCCAAACCTTTTCCCTCCTCTTAGAAAAGCACTAATCTTCTCATGAGAGCAAAGTCCTCATGTCAATCATTCCCTAAAGACCTCGAACTCTTAATGTTATTCCACTGGGTATTAGGTTCCAACATAAGAGTGTTGGAGGGGCACATATACTGAAACCATAGCAGTACCAATCCTGAAAAAGCCATAAAGTTGGATTTCTGGAAAATAGGCAGCCATGTTCATTTGGGTTAAGATGCAAAACAAATGCCTTTTGTTTTAATTAACATTTACATTTTTATTTTATACTGCTTGTTGATTACAGGAATTATATATGGTATTTGGAAATCCAGACAAAGGAAATATCCAAGGAAAAGTTCATGAACATTTAACTTTATGCACTCACATAGACTGAACTTGCAAATTTACTGTCAAGTCAGTTCTGACTGCTAAGATTAGAGGCTTTACTTAGTAATTTCAGTTTTTATTTGTTTGAAAGGATAAATGTGCTAAAAGAAGACAACTATAATTACAATAAAAATGAAAAACAAATGAGGCTTTAAAAGTCTTAAACGGGTAAGAAAATAATTGATACACATAAATAAAAGATGAATCATTTGATAGTCTGAAGGACACATATCAAATAACATAAAATGTTGCAGGTGTTATGCTTAGACCAGTGTTTCTCTGCTGTAGGTGACTGCTCCCCTATGAACTTCTGGCAATATCTGGAGACATTTTTTAATTTTCACAGATGAAGGATGCTAGTGGCATCTAATAGGTATATGCAATAGATGATTCATTTTGGTCTGGTCTGGTCTGGTCTGGTCTGGTCTGGTTTGATTTGGTTTGGTTTGAGACAGGGTCCTGCTATGTGGTTCAGCCTAGCCTTGAACTCACTATGCAGCCCAAGCTGGCTTTGAATTCACTGTGATTCACCTGCCTCAGCCTTTTAAGTGCTGGGGTTACAAGCATGCACCACCATGGCAAACTCGAATTCTAAACATCCTACAATACACAAGACAGACCCCACAACTAATAAACATCTGGTTCAAAATGTTAATACTATTACAGTTGGAAAACCCTGGCCTCAACAAATAATGAATAAAAGACAAGAAGACATAATTGACAAAATGGAAAACTTTAAAACATATAGCTCCAGAATCTTTACCATTAACTTTGGATAAAATTACTGGAGGAAACTATTAAGAGTTTATTGTAGAACATAAATGCTAAATATGTATTATGGCACATGTGTTATGTTCTCTTGTTATAATAGCTCCGTGAATCTGTAATACATGAAGGAGGGAATGAGACAGCAAGCGTAGAGACCAGAACCACTGGGAAGTTCTCTATGATCTTGTAGACATCATTAAAAGTTGTAATAACCCAATTCAACAGATTTTTCATGTGCACTTTTGAAAAACAAAATATTCCAGAAATGTAGAGGTGAAAATTCCTATTTTTAAAATTTCAAAGGACAGTCCCGCCATTCCACCTCTACTAGCCCAGAGGAAGGGGCTTCCGGGCCACCGTTCTGCCACTCTGAGCACAGAGGTAGGGGATTCTGGGATGCCATTCCACCACTTCGAGCCCAGAGGAAGGGGCTTCCAGGCCACTGTTAAACCACTCACACCTCAGAGGAGGTGAGCCATGCAGGGGCCAACAGCACCTCCCTGATTGAAATGAGAAGACACAAAAACAAGGCTCAAAACCAGACTTGCAGATCACGTACAGCAACCCCAAAGGGAAAGGAGATGAAACTATCTAATACTCAACCACCTGAACACCCTGAACTGGCAACAAAAGAGGATATGGAAAAAAAGAAATCAGAAATAATTTCTCACATGACAGCAGAGATTGCTTTGGAGCTGCCGTCCCACTGCTCCTGGTCGAGAGGAAGGGGCTTCCCGGTCAACATCCCTCCCGCTGGAAAAATTGGGCTTCAACTTGCCAAAGATTAAAACTAGACCTATATCTCTCACCATGCACTAAACTAAAATCAAAATGGATTAAAGATCTAAATACTAAAATAGAAACTCTGAACCAGTTGGAACAGAGGTTAGGTAGAACCCTTGAAGACATCGGTGTAGGAAATATTTTATGAACAAAACCTCAGTTGCCTGAGAACTAGCACAAACAATCAACAAGTGGGATCTCTTCTTATTGAAAGTTTTCTGCACAGCAAGAGAAACCACCAGCAGTGTGAAGAGACAACCCACAATGTGGGAAAAAGTCTTCACCTGCTCTTCCTCAGACAAAGGTCTACTATCTAGAATCTATAAAGAACTTAAAAAGATCAGACCTCCCAAATTTAAAGACCCAATCCAAAAATGGGCATCTGAAACAGACAGACATTTCTCAGACAAAGAAGTAGAAATAGCAAATAAATACATGAAAAAATGTTCAACATCACTGGTCATTTGAGAGATGCAAATGAAAACAATGCTGAGATTCCACCTCACTCCAGAAAGAATGGCTGCTATCGTGAAATCAACCAATAACAAATACTGGCGGGGCTGTGGGGAAAGAGGAACTCTGCTCCACTGCTGGTGGGAGTGTAGACTGGTGCAACCACTGTGAAAATCAGTATGGAGATACCTCAAAGAACTAGGACTGGAAGTCCCATTTGACCCCGCTATTCCCCTGCTGGGGATCTTCCCCAAAGAATTAAAAGAATCATACCGCAGTGATATATGTTCACCCATGTTCATAGCAGTGCAGTTTGTAATAGCCAAAACTTGGAAATAGCCCAAATGCCCATCAACTGGAGACTGGATCAAGAAAATGTGGCTTTATAAAATGGAGTACTACTTGGCCATCAAAAATGAGAAATTAGAGACATTTATAGCTAAGTGGATGCACATTGAGGCAATACTCTTAAGTGAAATAAATAGGACACACATGTGTAAATACCGAATAGTTTCTCTGGTGTAAGAAACTGAAAGTGTAAATAAGGACTAAATGTATAATAGGTAATGTGAAATAGGAAGAAAAGGGGCAAAGGGGAAGGAAGTGGGAGGGCTAGGGGAAAGGATAGAAGGTAATGGGATTAATATGAGAAAATGGAAAAATAGGAACAAAATCTTTGTAAATAGGGAGGAGTGGAGGGGTTGAAGGGAGGTCTGGGCAAGGGTGAAAAATAAGAACCAAGAGAGACTATGTAAAGGTGCAAATTTCCAATGATGAATGTCTTTATATTGTATACCTAAAATATACCAATGATTAGAATGAATAATCGATAATGCAAAACAGGAAGAAAAGGTCCTAAGGGGTAGGGGTAGTGGGAGGGGCAGGGGAAAGGATAGAAGGGAAAGGACAAATGATGAGAAATGGAAAAAATGGAAATAAAGTCTTTGTAAATAGGGAAGGATGGAGGGGGTGATGGAGGGGGTGAAGGGAGGGCTAGGAATGGGGAAAAAATAAGAACCAAGATGCATCATGTAAAGGTACAATTCCCAATGAGAAATGTAATTGTGTTGTATACCTACAATGTACCAATAAAAGAATTTAAGAAAAAAAGGGGGGGGTAGGAGTTCTGGGAAGGTAGCTCAGTACAAAAGATTTGAGCTCAATACCAAGTACCACAAAAACAAAACAAGGGATGAAATTGTGAAATAATTTGTATTTTGCTATTTTCAAGAATTTTATTTCCATAAAAACATGAAGGAGAATTCAAAATAAACAAAAAATACAATCACAACCTGAAAGTAAAGGGGGACACTGTCTTTATTAAGCAGTGGATATAAGATATACGATACACTATAGAATATAAGATACTCTCCAGATGACACACGCAAGGCACTGCTAAAGATCTGGGTGTCTTAAAATATAAAAATTAACCTGAGGTATGTAAAAAGGAAACAGTATTTATGAAAAGGAGGATAATCCAACAGACATAATATTGCATTGAATATTAAGAGACATCATTTTTCTGAGATGTTGGGGACAAACTCCAGAGACAAGTGCCCTACCACTGAGCTACCTACACCTTCAGCCCCAAGAAGTCATTTTGCAACATCTGTTTCTTTTATTCAAGGAATTTTATTCATTTTAATTTACTTCCATTTTTCTTTTCCAGAAACTTTATATATTATCCTGCCATAAATGTCATAGAAATGATGAAATGTGTCTTGACAACTTTAAAAAAACCATGTAAACTCAAAGCACTATTTCTATGTTATCTTTAAGGGAATAACAGTAAAAATTAAGTTACCTTTCCTTATTTTTTGTGTTTCTAAAACTGCTTTCCTCCAACTACTCTCAAAAAAAAAAACACCCTTCCAGGGAACTTCTGGTGACTCTAGAAGTCTCAATCTTCATTTCAGGAGATACCACTGGCATTTTTTTTTCTTCTTTCAACAGTGCTGATGAAAGCGAGATGCTATTTCAGATATAGGACACAAGACACAAAACAGAAAGCAAGGCATTGCTTGTAAATATTTTTCCTGTTTGCCTTTCATCATGCAGATTAAATGTTAACTTAGATTTACTTATAACATGTAAATACATATTCTTAGTATTTTAAAACAAGAGACTTTTAAGAATAAAGTAAAAATATGTAGTCAGAATTTTTAAACCCTAAATATTATAATATCTTAGTGAATTATTTCAAATTCCAAGTTACAGATATTTGGCAATATAAACAAATGTAAAGTCCAGCAAGACATTCTATTTTATTTACAAGAAAATAGAATGCTTAGAATTCTCTCAGAAATACTATTATAAAATGCATTTGTGACTTAACAAAGACAAATTCCATGCTCATGGAAAATGAATATGTCTCAACGTAGTCATTATTTTTATTCTAAATACAGACACAGAAGAATAATCAATCATGTACCCTACTTACTTAATACATTAAATATATTCAATTTGATCATATATTTTAAGTGTCTGTTATGTGCAAAGCATCGCTAAACCCCAAGGAGAACACAACCAGGAGTAAGAAGCAGCCCCTACTCTCAGGAGTTCAGCAGGAACAACAAAGAATGACAGTACTGCAGTCACAACTTATTAAACACCTGTAATTCCTTGCTGGCCATTTTCTATCCATTTTCTACAATCTTCACAACAAAGGAATCAAGGATGGCCAGATCCAGCTATGCTCATTCATTTGTACAAAATAAGTTATTTGCTGAGTGTTGATTCTATACCAAGAATTGCATGGGGCACTAGAGTAACATGCTGAACAAGCAGTCCCTGAGTCTAGTAAAGGAAACACAGATGAAGAAACAGATAATACAGTTTAGTAAGGCCTATGCTGGAACAAAAAAATGAAAACACAGTGCTAGGGAGCACGGAGGAGAGGACCCTAACCCATACTTGAGCATTAGAGACTTTCCAGAGAAGCTAACAAAACAAAGGCATGGAGGAGGTGATGGTTTCTAGCAGAGGAAAAGCCTGTAGAAAGACTCCACAGTGAGAGACAGCCCCTCAGAGTATCTTTTAATACTAGTGTGTATCATTCACGGCAGGGAAGGAAAGGGAGAGGGAGATACAAGGCAAGAACATGAGGGAGAAAGAGGCAGGTAAGGGCACAGGGATGAAGAGAAAAGAAGAAGCAGGGAAAGGGGAAGAACAAGGGGTGGAAGGGAAGAAGGGAGGGGAGAAGGGAAGGAAGCCTCAGAGATGGAGGAGTGGGGAGAGGTAAGCCATCTCCAAAGAGGGCTACATCTGAGGAGTCAACTGTGTCAGACTCTGGTGAAGTTACTTATCACTGGAGAAAAATGAACTCAAAATAAATGGGGAAACATCTTTGAATTTGGTGGCATGGTCTTGGGTTGACTTGCAATGCAGTGTTGGGAGCTAAAGGTGAGGGTGTAGAACAGACAGCCACAGGGTGGAGGGGAGTCCATTAGGTGACACAGTCAGGGACAGGCAGGGGAAGGGACAGGCCCAACTCCACATGGTGCCATGCATCCACTTGGGCTTCTCCAACCTGACCTGCCAGGTGCTCTGGCCCTGGCCCAGGCTTCCTTCCTTTAAAAAAAATTATTATTCCCTTTTTTATTAATACATATTTGCAGTACATAATGATTGCATTTATCATGGACAGTTAATACTTGTACACAACATATCTTAATTCTTTTTTTCATTCCCTAGCCCTCCTGTCCCTTACTGCTCCAACTCTTCCCATTTACAAAAGTTATATTTCCATTTTTTTCTTGGATTCTTTTTTCTGCCCTCTCTCTTCCCTCCCTCTCCCTCCATCACTTGTTCCCTTTCCCATTTGAGAAAGATCTTACTTTCTCTTATCTATCTTTTATTTTGCTCTTTATTTGTGTCTTGAGTTTCTCTTATAAAATAATCCATATGATATGTAAGCATTGTATGTGCACTTAACATTATGGTCTTGAGGTGCATCCATTTACCTACAAATGCCTCAAGTCTGTCTTTATTGCAGAGTAGTACTCCGTTGTGTATAAATATCTCATTTTCTTTTTGTGTGTGTCTGTGTGTCTATTTTTTTTCTTTTTTTGAAGCAAAACATTTATTGGTACATTTTAGATATATATAATAATAACATTCATCATAGGGAATTTGTACCTGTACATGATATATCTTCCTTCTTTTTTCAACATTCCCCCCTCCCTTTGACCCCTCTTCCCCTCCTTATTTACAAAAGCCTTGTTTCCATTTTTTACCTTTGATTTTCTCTTTTTTTCCTTGTCTCTTCTTTCCCCTCTCCCCTTGTTCCCTTTCCCCATTTGAACATTTTTTCCCAATTCTCAATGTCTATTGTACATTTTAGCCCTTATTTTCACTTTCAGTTTCTCACACCAGAGAAACAATGTGGTATTTAAACATGTGTGTCCAATTTATTTCACTTAAGAATATCGTCTCAAGGTCCATCCATTTAGCTATAAATGTCTCGAGCTCATCCTTCTTTATGGCAGAATAGTACTCTATTGTATAAGAAAAATACATCTTCTTTATCCATTCATCGGTTGAGGAGCATTTGTGCTGTTTCCAAGTTTTAGCTATTACAAACTGTGTCACTATAAACATGGGTGTGCATATATCGCTGTAATATGATGCTGTTCTTTCAGGAAGATACCAAGAAGGGGAATACCCTGCTCAAATGGAACTTCATTTTAGTTTTTTGAGGAATCTCCACACATTTCCACAGTGGTTACACCAATCTACACTCCTACCAACAGTGAAGAAGGGTTCCTTTTTCCCCACAGCCCCACCAGCATTTATTGGTTGATTTCTTGATAGCAGCCATTCTTTCTGGTGATGAAATCTCAGTATTACATAAATTTTCATCTTTCCAATGACCAGCGATGTGGAGCATTTTTTCATATATTTATTTGCTGCTTCTACTGCTTCATCTGAGAAGTGTCTATTCATTTCAGATGCCCATTTTTTGGATTGGGTCTTTAAATTTTTTGAGTTCTTTATATATTCTAGATAGTGGTCCTTTGTCTGATGAATAGCTGGCAAAAGTTTTTTCCCACACCATGTGTTGTCTCTTCACTCTGTTAGTGGTTTCTATCCCTGTGCAAAAGCTTCTTGATGAGGTCCCAGTTGTTGATTCATTGTGGTATATCCCATGTGGTCTGTGTTTTGTTCATGAAGTCTTTTCCTATTCCTATGTCCTCAAGTGTTCTACATAGTCTCCCTTCCAGCAGATTGTTTCTGTTTTAATATTTAGATCTTTGATCCATTTCAATTTTAGTTTAGTGCATGGTGAAAGATTTGGTCTAGTTTCAGTCTTTGGCATGTAGAAAGCCAGTTTTTCTAGCACCATTTATTAAAGAGGCTATCTTTCTTCCAGTGAAGGTGTTTGCCTCCTTTGTCAAAGATATGGTGGCTAAGTATGTCTGGAGTTGTTTCTGCATCTTCTAGTCTGTACCATTCATCCTCAGGTTTGTTTTTTCCCCCCAGTACCATGCTGTTTCTATCACAGTAGCTTTGTAGTATATTGTCAGGTCAGGGGTTGCCTTTGTTGCCCAGAATTGCCTTTGCTATTCTAGGTCTCTTCTGGTTCCAAATGAATTTTAGGATTGCTTTTCCCAATTCAGTGAGACATGCATTGGAATTTTGATTGGGATTGTATTAAATCTGTAAAGTAATTTTGGAATTATGGCCATTTTCACTAAACTGGTTCTTCCTACTCAAGAACAAGGGATATCTTTCCTTTTTCTAATATCCTCTTTGATCTTTTTTCAGAGTACTGTAGTTTTCAATGTAGAGGTCTTTTATTTCCTTTGTTAGACTGATCCCTAGGTATTTCATTCTTTTGGATGCTATTATGAAAGGTATAGTTTCCCTAATTTCTCTCTCAGTGATTTTGTGATTTGAGTACAGGAAGGCTATTGATTTCTCAGTGTTGACTATCCAGCTACTCTATTAAATTTTGTTATTAAACCTAGAAGTCTTTTGGTGGAGCTTTTGGGGTCTTCTGTGTAGAGTATCATGTCATCCACAAATAATGATAATTTAACTTCTTTCTTTCCTATCCTTATTCCTTTTATTTCTTTCTCTTGTCTAATTACTCTGGCTAATGTTTCCAAAACTATATTGAATAAAAGTGGTGACAGTGGACATCTTTGTCTTGTTCCTGATTTTATAGTGAAAGCTTTCAAGTTTTGTCCATTTAGTATGATGTGGGCTGTTGGTTTGTCATGGATGGCTTTTATCAGATTGAAATAAAGCCCATCTATACCAATTTTCCATAGAGTTTTTATCATGATAGGGTGTTGGACCTTGTCAAATGCTTTTTCTGCATCTACTGAGAAGATCGTATGTTTTTTTCCCTTTGGCTCTGTTAATATAGTGTATAACACTTATTGATTTGCATATGTTGAACCATCCCTGCTTACCTGTGATGAATCCTACTAGGTCATATATAACCTTCTGCAGTTTTTCTTTGGTACCAGGGATCAAACTCGGGACCTTGAACTTGCAAGGCAGGCAGCGGAACCACTGAGCTAAATCCCCAGCCCCATGTATAACTTTCTTGATGATTTATTGCATTCTGTTTTCCAGTATCTTATTATGGATTTTTGCAGCTATGTCCATTGGGGAGATTGGCCGGTAGTTCTCTTTTTGATTGGAACATTCTCTGGTTTTGGTATCAGGGTAATACTTGCTTGCAGGAATTAATTTGGGAGTGTTTCTTCGCTTTCAATTTCATTAAAGAGTTTGAGAAGTAACAGCCTTAGGTCTTCTCTAAATTTCTTACAGAATTCAGCGGTGAATCCACCAAGGCCTGGGCTTTTCTTTGTTGGCATGTTTTTAATTTTATCTTCAATTTCATTGGCTGATATTAGTTTATTTAGAATTTTTTTATCTTCTTGATTCAGCTTTGGTAATTCATATGTATCTAGGAATCTGTCCATTTCTTCTGTATTTTCCATTTTATTAGAGTACATGTTCTCAAAGTAGGTATTGATGATCTTCTGGATTTCTGCAGGGTGTGTTGTGATTTCACCCTTTTCATTCCTAATTGCATGAATTTGAGTCTTTTCTTTCCTTTTTATTACTAAGATTGGTGTTGTGGCTTGTCTCTAGATGTCCCCCCAAAGCTTCATGCAGTCTCTTTTGAAGGTAGCTAAATGTAGAATATGTGATGCTAGGATTAAGGTTGTGTGATTACTAAACCACTACATGTGGGAGATTGGTTTGGCACTCCTCTAATCCCTGGTAGTTTGAATAAAAGGAGCAGAAAAGGCTTGGGGATTTAGCTCAGTGGTTCCAGCGCCTGCCTTGCAAGTTCAAGGTCCCGAGTTTGATCCCTGGTACCCCCAAAAAAATAAATAAATAAAGGAGCAGAAAGACACTGTTAAATTCTTTGTTGCTTTTGCTACTGTGTGGGTGCCATGAACTGTTTCTCCTCTGCAATTCCCCTCTGCTGTAAGGTCCTTTCTTTTTGATGTCTTCCGCTGCCATTAACTATTGCCGCTCTGGCACTCTGTATTGGAGTCATCTGATTATGAACTAAAACCTCTACAAACTGTGAGCTGAATAAACCTTTTCCCTTTTAACTTTGGGTGTCAGGTATTTTGTCTCAGCAATGAGAGAAAAGTAACTAACATAGTTGACTAAGGGTTTGTCAATATTATTTAATCTTTCAATGAACCAACTCTTCATTTTATTATTTGTATTGTTTTTTCATCTCCATTGCATTAATTTCTTCTGTGATTTTTGTAATTTTCTTCCTCATATGAGCTTTGGGCTTGACTTGCTCTTCTTTTTCTAGAAGCTTGAGGTTCAACATTAGGTTGTTTACTTGAGCCCACTCTATTTTCCTGATATGGGTATTCAGTGCTCTATATTTCCCTTGTAGGACTGCTTTCATTACAACCCATAAGTTCCAGTATAATGTATTGGCATTATTGTTTAATTGTAGAAACTATTTTATTTCTTCTTTAATTTCATCTGTGATTTGTCAGTTGTTCAGGAGGGTGTTATTTAATTTCCATGTGTTTATGAAGTTCTTGTGGTTTCTTTTGTCATTGATTTCCAATTTCATTGCACTACAATCTGATAATATGCATGGGATAATTTCAATTCCTTTGCATTTATGTAAGCATGTTCTATGAGCTAGTATGTGGTCTATTTTGGAAAATGTCCCATGTGCAGCTGAGAAGAATGTGTATGCTGATGTTGTGGTGTGGAACACTGCAGATATCTATTAAGTCCATTTGTTGAAAAGTTTGGTTCAGCTCTAATATTTCATTGTTGATTTTTTGTCTAGTTGATCTATTTGTGACAGTGGGGTCCCCATTACAACTGTATTTGTGCTTATTTGATTTTTCATGTCTGTTAGTATTTGTTTTATATAGTTGGGTGCACTGCTATTTGGCTTATATATGTTTATGACTGTTATCTCTTCCTCTTGGATTCTTCCCTTTACAAGGATATAGTGACTTCCTTTGTCTCTCTTAATCAGTCTTGGCTTGAAATCTACTTTGTCTGCAAATAGAATAGCTATTTCTGCTTTTTTCTGGATTCCTGTCATATGGAATATTGTTTTCCATCCTTTGACTTTCAATCTATGAATTTCTTTTTTAATTAAATGCATGTCTTGTATGCAGCGTATTGTTGGATCTCACTTCTTCATCCATTCTTCCAGCCTGTTTCTTTTGATTGGTGAATTGAGACCATTAACATTAACAGTTATAACTGATATGCATTGACTTATCCCTGTTGTGTTATTTTCCTATTGTTGGCTCCCTTCTTTCCTCTTCTGTTTAATTTCTTGCCTTGGCTGGTGGACTCATTCTGTTGGGATTCATGGAGTTGTAATCCTTGTTATCTCTTTGTCAATATCCTTCAAACACTTTGTAGTGCTGGTTTGTTGGTCATGAATTTCTTCAGGTGTTCTTTGTCATGAAAGTATCTTATTTCTTGATATTGTGTAATAGGAAGGAAAGGTCTAAAGGAGCAGGGGAAGTGGGAGGGGTAGAGGAAAGGAAAAAAGAGAAAAGAAAAAATATGAGAAAAGGAAAAAAATGGAAACAAAGTCTTTGCAAATAGGGAAGGGTGGAGGGGGTGAAGGGAAGGCAGGGGAATGGGAAAAAATAAGAACCAAGAGACTCATGTAATGGTACAAGATCCCAATGATGAATGTAACTGTATTTTATACCTAAAATGTACCAATAAACTTAATGGGAAAAAAAAGAAAGTATCTTATTTCTACATTGATTTGGAAAGATAGTCTTTCAGGGTACATCAATCTGGGATGGAAGTTATTTTATTTTGGGGCTTGAAATTCTTCACTCCACACTCCTTATCTTAACGGTTTGTGTTGAGAGTCTGCTGTGATTCTGATGGGGTTTCCTTGGCAGGTGATTTGTTTCTTTTCTCTAACAGCTTTTAATATTCTGCTCTTGTCTTGAATTTCTGGAATCTTTACTATTATATGCCTTGGGGAAGTTGGGGTTTTTTTGAGGTTTTTTTGTTTTGTTTTGTTTTGTTTTGTTTTTGGCTAACTGGAGTTCTATATGCCTCACTTATATGTAGGTCAAATTCTTTTCTCCTGTTTGGGAAGTATTCTGTCATTCAATAAACAGGGGTTTTTTTTATGTCATTTGTGCTATCTCCTGCTTTTTCATTGACTCTGACCTGTCTTATGTTATTCTTTGCATCATCAACCAGCTGCTGGATTGATTTCTCATTGTCCCTTGCTATTTTTAACAAATCTTTCTTTTCATGATCACTAACCACAATCTTGTCTTCTATATCTGATATTCTGTTCTCACACTGGCTCATCCTGCTGCATATACTTTCAATGGACTTCTTAATCTCCTGGATATCTGAACCTGTTTCATGTATTCCATTTCTTTTCTATGCTGGGCATTCATGGTTTCCATCATTTTCCTGAGGTCATCTATTTTTTTTTAAATCTCTATCTGCTCTACAGTCACTAAGCATGTCTTTCATTCTGGTCACCATCCCTGCAGTTATCTGAGAAATTACTTCTACTTTTTTTCTAGAGCCTCATTCATCTGCTTTGTTACTTCCAATGTGACCATTTCAGAAAATCCAGGTGGGTGACTTTTGGATTGCTCCACCTCATTGCCCCCTGGGTTTGTCTTTGGTGAGCTGAAAGTCTGGGGGGAGAGGGGTCACATCTTGTTTAAATGTCATCTCATTTTCTATTTTTTTAAGTTTAATTCCTGGATTGATGCTTGTAAATTCCTTATGGTAAGTACCTTTGTTGCCAGTATTCAGAACCCTTAGAAAATGACTACTTCCCAGAGGTGTCTTCCAGGTGTAGCTGGCTTTTGGGTTTTGAGTCTGTTGCAAAATCCTACCTTTTCAGGCTGGGGATTTAGCTCAGTGGCACCAGACCTGCCTCACAAGCATAAGGTCCTGAGTTTGATCCCCAGTACCCACCCCCCAATCCTACCTCTTGTTTATTGGAGATGAGAAGTTGCTGCCTACTTGGCCCAGCTGCCAGTTCTTTGGCCTCAGCCTATAGTTTTGTTTGTTTTTAAAGACCTTTAGGTAATCTCAGCCTTAGTATACCAGGAAGAACACCTGATTAGCACAATTATGTCACCTTGGCTAACATAGTACAATCAGCAATAACAATAGCATCAGCATCCACTGCTCCTTTCCACCAGTGCATTTCTCCATGCAGGCCTCTGGGGTCACCAGTAGTCACTGTGCATCTGCAGGTTCGATCTGCCCTTCCCATGATGTGATTCAGGGCTCTAGGAGAAAGCACTACTTGCTATCTCCCTCCTCTTCATTAAAGTCTCTCTCTTCACTCTCCCTGTGGACTTCAATTCCCACTTCAGATCCTTCCTGGGACCTGGAAACCCACTTCCCTCCTTCTCACACCACTATAATCCAGTGTAAGGACACAAAATCTCAAAGAGGCTCTTTCTCTGCTGCTCACCACTCCACCATCTTCCCAAAGTACAAAATTAGCTTTTTTCAAGTGTTTCTTTTTTAATGTTTAGATCTTTGATCCATTTTGATTGTAGTTTAGTATGTGGTGAGATGTATGGCTCTGGACTCAGTCTTCTGCATGTGAATATCAAAATTTCTCACTGCTATTTATTAAAGAGGCTATCTTTCCTCCAGTGTATGTTTTTGCCCCCTTTGTCAAAGATCAAACAGCTGAATGTGTCTAAGGCTGCTTCTGCTTCCCCTATTCCCTTCCATTGATACATAGGTTTCTTTTTGTATCAGTACCATGCTGCTTTTATCACACTAGCTTTTTAATAGAATTTAAATCTGGGATTGTGATGCTTCCTGCTTTCCTTTTGTTACCTAGGATTGTTTTTGCTATTCTGAGGCTTTTCTGATTCCATATTAGTTTTAGGATCATTTTCTATAGATCTGTGCATGCTGTTGATATTCTGATTGGGATTGTATTAAATCTATACATCAGTTTTGGAAGAACAGTATAGCCATTTTGACTGTATAGATTCTGCCAGAATTCCCTCCTTGGGGCAAGTCTCAGAGGTTTATTCTCTAATGGTGCCACAACTCTCTCTATTTGTGGAGCTGATCCTCCTTCCAAGCAACAAAGAAAGAAGAGTAGCTCATGCTTTCCTTGATTTAATTTTGTTTTTGGTTTTTTTGAGACAGGGTCTGGTTATGCAGCCCAGGCTGGCCTCAAACTAGTGGTGATCCTCTTGCCTCAGCCTCCTCAGTGCTGGGATTCCAGGGATCCACCACCACACCCAGCTTTCCTTGATGTCCTTGAAGACAAGTTCTAAATTCTTTCAATTTCATAGGATTTGTTGTTAAAGACTTGAAAAAAACAAACAAGATGACCACAGGGAAACAAAAATCAGATAGCGACTTCCAAAACTATTACATAGGTTTAATGCAATCCCGACTGAAATTCCAACAATATATTTCACAGAACTAGAGAAAACAATCCAAAAATTCATTTGGAACAAGAAGAGACATAGAATAGCAAAAGGAATTTTAGGCAACAGAGATATGGCTGGGGGCATTACAATCCCCAACTGAAAACTATACTACAAAGCTACTGTGATAAAAACAGCATGATATTGGCAAAGAAACAGACCCAAAGATCAGCAGAATAGATTAGAAGATATGGAAATAACTACAGACATGCTCAGCCACCTCATATTTGACAAAGGAGCCAACCACCCTCATTGGAGGAAAGATAGCCTATTTAATAAATGGTGTTCAAAAAACTGGATTTCAACCTGCCAAAGATTAAACCTTGACCCATGCCTATCACCATGCACTAAATTAAGATGGAAGTGGATTAAAGATTTAAATATTAGGACAGAAACACTAAATATGCTGGAAGATAAGTTAGGTAGAACTCTTGAAAATATTGGAATAGGAAAAGACTTTATGAACAAAACCTCAGCAGCACGGGAACTTGCACAAAGAATCAACAACTGGGATCTCATCTTATTAAAAAGGTTCTGCACTGCAAGAGAAACCACAACAGAGCTAAGAGACAACAAACAATGCAAGAAAAAATTTTCAGCAACTGTACCGTAGACAAAGGACTACTATCTAGAATATAGAAAGAATTGAAAAAAATCAAACCCCCCAAATTCAAAGACCCAATTCAAAAATGGGCATCTGAAATGAATAGACACTTCACAGACAAAGAAGTAAAAGCAGAAAATAAATATATGAAAAAATGTTCAACATCACTGGTTACTCAAGAGATGCAGGTGGAAACAACACTGAGATTCCACCTCACTCCAGGAAGAATGGCTGCTACTAAGAAGTCATCTAATAACAAATGCTGGTGGGGGTTTGGGGAGAAAGGAACCCTTCTTCATTGTTGATGGGAGTGCAGACTGGTACAACCACTGAGGAAATCTGTATGGAGATACCTCAAAGAACGAGGCTTAGAGGTCCCATTCGACCTAGCTATCCTCCTGCTGGGTATCTTCACAAAAGAATTAAAAGAATCTTACCACAGCGATATATGTCCACTCATGTTTATAACTGCACAGTTCATAATAGTGAAAGTTTGGAAATAGCCCAAATGCCCATCAACTGTAAACTGGATAAAGAAGATGTGGTTGTTTTTTCTTTAATTCTTCTCTTGGTGCATTTTAGGTATACAACACAATTACATTTTTCATTGGGAACTTGTACCTTTACATGATGCATCTGGGTTCTTATTTTTTCCCCATTCCTAGCCCTCCCTTCACCCCCTCCACCTTTCCCTATTTACAAAGACTTTATTTCCATTTCTCAGCATTTTTCCTTTCCCTTCTATCCTTTCCCCTGCCCCTCCCATTACCCCTACCCCTTTGGACCTTTTATTCCTGTTTTGCATTATTGATTATTCATTCTAATCATTGGTACACTTTAGGTATACAATATAAAGACATTCATCATTGGAAATTTGCACCTTTACATAATCTCTCTTGGTTCTTATTTTTCACCCTTGCCCAGCCCTCCCTTCAACCCCTCCAATCCTCCCTATTTACAAAGATTTTGTTCTTATTTTTCCATTTTCTGGTATTAATTCCATCCCCTTCTTTCCTTTCCCCTGCCCCTCCCACTTCCTTCCCCTTTGCCCCTTTTCTTCCTATTTCACATTACCTATTATACATTTAGTCCTTATTTACACTTTCAGTTTCTTACACCAGAGAAACTATTTGGTATTTATACATGTGTGTCCTATTTATTTCACTTAAGAGTATCTCCTCAATGTGCATCCACTTAGCTATAAATGTCTCTAATTTTTCATTTTTTATGGCCGAGTAGTACTCCATTTTCTTTTAAAAAACAACATTTTCTTGATCCAGTCTCCAGTTGATGGGCATTTGGGCTGTTTCCAAGTCTGAGCTATCACAAACTGTGCTGCTATGAAAATGGGTGCACATATATCATTGTGGTATGATTCTTTTAATTCTTTGGGGAAGATCCCCAGCAGAGGAATAGCTGGGTCAAATGGGACTTCCAGTCCTACTTCTTTGAGGTATCTCCATACTGATTTCCACAGTGGTTCCACCAGTCTACAATCCCACCAGCAGTGGAGCAGGGTTCCTCTTTCCCCACAGCCCTGCCTGCATTTGTTATTGGTTGATTTCATGATAGCAGCCATTTTTTCTGGAGGTAGAATCTCAGCATTGTTTTCATTTGCATCTCTCCAATGACCAGTGATGTTGAACATTTCTTCATGTATTTATTTGCTACTTCTACTTCCTTGTCTGAGAAATGTCTGTTCATTTCAGATGCCCATTTTTGGATTGGGTCTCTAAATTTGGGAGGACAGATTTTTTTAAAGTTCTTTATAGATTTGAGATAGTAGAACTTTGTCTGAGGAAAAACAGGTGAAGATTTTTTCCCACATTGTGAGTTGTCTCTTCACACTGTTTGTGGTTTCTCTTCCTGTGCAGAAGCTTTTGAATAAGAAGAGATTGCACTTGTTGACTGTTTGTGCTAGTTCACGGGCAACTGAGGTGTTGTTCATAAAATCATTTCCTACACTGATGTCTTCAAGAGTTCTACCTAACCTCTGTTCCAACTGGTTCTGCATTTCTATTTTCATATTTAGATCTTTAATCCATTTTGATTTTAGTTTAGTGCCTGGGGAGAGATATAGGTCTAGTTTTAATCTTTGGCAAGTTGAAGCCCAATTTTTCCAGCACCATTTATTAAAGAGGCTATCTTTCCTCCAGTGAGGCTGTTTGGCTCCTTTATCGAAGATGAGATGGCTGAGTGTGTCTGGCGTTGTTTCTGCATCTTCTAATCTGTTCCACTGGTCCTCAGGTCTGTTTCTTTGCCAGTACCATGCTCTTTTTATCACAGTAGATTTGTAGTAGAGTTTCAGGTTGGGGATTGTGATACCCCCTGCCATGTCTCTGTTACCTAGAATTGTTTTTGCTATTCTGGGTCTCTTCTTGCTCCAAATGAATTTTTGGATTGTTTTCTCAAGGTCCGTGAAGTGTGCTGCTGGGATCTCAATTGGAATTGGATTGAATCCATATAGCAATTTTGGAAGCATGGCCATTTTCACCACATTAATCCTTCCTACCCAGGAGCAGGGGATGTCTGTCCATTTTCTTTTATTTCTTTCTCTTGTCTAATTGTCGTGGCTAATGTTTCCAAAACTATATTGAACAAGAGTGGTGATAGTGGACATCCTTGTCTTGTTCCTGATTTTAGGGTGAAAGATTTCAGTTTTTGACCATTTAGTATGATATTGGCTGTTGGTTTTTCATAGATGGCTTCTATCAGTTTGAGGTAGAGACCATCTATTCCAATTTTTTGTTGGGTTTTATCATAAATGCATGTTGGATTTTGTCAAATGCTTTTTCTGCATCTATGGAGATAATCATATGGTTTTTGTCCTTGGCTCTATTGATATAGTGTAGTACATTGATTGATTTGTGTATGTTGAACCATCCCTGCATCCCTGGGATGAATCCCACTTGATCAGGGTGTATGATCTTCTTGATGATCTTCTGCATTCTGTTTGCCATTATCTTATTAAGGATTTTTGCATCTATGTTCATTAGTGAGATTGGCCTATAGTTCTCCTTTTCGGTTGGGTCTTTCGCTGCTTTGGGGATCGAGGTGATGCTTGCTTCCAGGAATGAATTTGGGAGTATTGTTTCCCTTTCAAATTCATTGAAGCATCTAAACAGTAGTGGCAGCTATAGACAGGCAGGTCTGCGCATGCCCTACCAAGATCCTGAGTCAGGTGGAACATGCCAAATCAGCCCGCTGCAGACAGGCAGCCACCGGGTTCCACACTACAAAGACACAGAGGACACAAGACCACCAGACCATGGGCTGGAGATCAAACCTAGGACCTTGTGCATCCTAGGCAAGCACTCTACCACTGAGCTATAGCCCCATCTCCTAAAGAAATCATTTCAAGAGATACACCAATCAGATTCTGCAGGATGGGAATCTTCAAAAGACCCAAAAACTCATCTTAGACATTTAGAAGCAGAACTTTCATTTCTAAGCATGCTTACTGGCTTCAATATAACAGATTACTCCAAGAAGACAGAAGATCTAACAAGCATTGAGATGACAGAAGAAAAGTCTTGCTAAATTGCTGGTCTTGAACTTGCAGTCTCCTTGCCTCACCATTCTGCATAGTGGAGATCACAGACATGTGCGGTTTCTATGACTTTAGAGTATAAAGAAAGTTCTCCAGAGACACAGATTGTCAGGAAGTTGCCATGTAGTTACATTTCAACTTGAATTTCAGATTCTGGAAATATAGTTGACTACTGGATCCAGTCATAAGTCACTCTCGATCCCAGGCTTCTAGGGCCAAGAAGGTGAGCCAGTCCCAGCACCTGGAAGGAAGCGCCCCACCTCCATCTCAGGCTCCTAGGGCAGTGAAGCTGAGCCAGTCCAGAACCCAGAAGGAAGCTCCCCACCTCCATCCCCAGGCTCCTAGGGCAGAGAAGTTCAGGCAGTCCCAGCACCCAGAAGGAAGCTCCCCCACCGCCATCCCAAGCTCCTAGGACAGAGAAGCTGAGCTGGTCCCCAGCACCTGAAAGGAAGCTCCCCTGCTGCCATCCCAAGCTCCTAGGACAGAGAAGGTGAGCCACGTGGGTGCCAGAAGCACACCCCCCCCCATGGAAATGAGAAGACACATAAACAAGCCTCAAAAACAGACTTCCAGATCACCTACAGCAACCCCAAAGGGAAACAAGATGGAATAATCTGATACTCAACCACCTGGACTCTTTGAACTGGCAAAAAAAGAGGATCTGGGAAAAATGAAATCAGAAATAATTACTCAGATAACAGCAAAGATTTTGCTCATGGTGCAAGACATGATTAATAAATCTAGAGAGGAAACAGATAAAAAAAAAATAGAGGATCTGAGGAACATGATGGAATCCCAACATAGGAAACAAATGGAATCCATAAAAAAGATACAAACAGATTTCTAAGAGATTAAAAACTCCATCGAAAGTCTGTGCAGCATAATAAACCAATGTGAGGACAGAATTTCATATATAGAAGATAAGATTCCAATCAGTGAGGAGGAAAAGAAAAATTGCTTTAAAATTGTAATTGTAAATCACAGCAGACTTCTCAATGCAAACACTCAAGGCAAGAAGAGCTTGGAGTGATGTATTTCAAGCCCTAAAGGAAAACAGCCTCCAACCCAGATTGACGTACCCTGCAAAACTATCTCTCAAACTTGATGGAGAAATAAGATACTTTCATGATAAAGAGCACCTCAGGAACTTCATGAATACCAAACCAGCACTCCAAAAAATTTTAGACAATACCCAGGAAAAGACAATGAGGATCACAACCCCAGGAAACCCAGCAGAATGAATCCATTGGGCGTGACAAATTCAACGCAAAGGGGGAGAATCCAACAAAAAGTCATGACAAGGCTTTTAAAGCTTTTAACTTCATCTCCCTAATGAGGGTATAATTCAATCATTATTGTACTGATTAGTATTTTTCTGATTCTAGAATTGCACACCATCCCTTGTGCTATACTGGCTATTTATCATCTTTTTACGTCTACATTTTAATTGGGTTTTCTATTAATGAGCTCTAAGAATTCTTTATATATTCTGCTCACAGGTTATATGCATTGTAAATATGGTCTGTTTAAGGACTACTTTTCATTTTAATGATGTCATTTAAAGTTCTACATTTTGATGGAATTTCATTTATCAATTTTTTTCTTTTATAAATCATGTTTTTTGTATCCTAGGTAGTTCTTGCCTACCCTGAATTCATAAATATTTTCCCCTAGAATTTCTTCTTAAAGTTTTATACTTTTAGGCTTTCACATTTAGGTTCGTACATCCCTTCAAGTTATTTTCATGCATGGAAAGCAAGATTTGAGGTTAATTTTTTTATATACAGATACCCGGTGTTCTAGTGCCATTTGCTGAAGACACTATCTCTTCCTCTGCTCTTAAATCGAGTTTATATTCTATAAAATGCTAACATTAAATAATCTTTCAAAACTCAGTGGACCATATATGTGTGCTTCTATTTCTAGATTCTCTGTTTTATTCCAATGATCTATATGTCTTTCCTTACACCAACACTGCCTTCATTACTGTAGCTTTAGAAGAAGTCTTAAAGTTGGGGGATAAACGTCTTCCAACACTGTTTTTGATTTTGTTTTTGGCTTTTCTAGGTCCTTTGTACTCCTACATAACTTTTAAATTTCAATATCCAGTTCTTCATTTATCGCAAGTATACACAGACCTGAATTTTTATATATACCTTGTGTTTTCTAATCCTGCTAAATTCAAGTACAAGTTCTAGAGGCTCCTAGAGATTTCTTAGTATTTTCTCTGTAGATGATCATTTCATCTACATATAAAGATTTTGCTTCTGCCATGCCAATCCTATCCTAGTTGTGTCATTTTATTGCCAGACTATTTTGGTTTAGACCTATGTTTCAAAGTCTAATGGACAGATGAAGAGTAGGCATATAGGCCCTTGTTCCCCACTTTAGGGAGAAAGCATTGTATCATCTCCATTCATAGAAGGAGTTTTTGTTGGAAGTATGGAGTACATGTCTTTGATCTGTTGAGAAGGTTCTGTTCTACTTCTAGTCTCCTGATAGCTTTTACCATGAACAGCTGTAGAATTTAGTCCAATACTTTTTCTCCAACTACTGACAGGATCATATAGCTTTCTCCTTTCCTCTGTTAAAATGATGACTTTTGGGGGTGGATCTTCCAATGCTGAACCAACACTGCCATCCCTACAATAAAACCACTTTCCACATACTCCCAGATCTGACTTCTAATAGTTTGTTTTGTTAAACAAATTTCTATCTATGTTCATACTTTTTTCTTCTATTATCTTTATACAGTTTTAGAATTAGCACAATGTTGATTTCCTAAAATGAGGGGAGAAGTGTTCCTTCTTTTTCCTGCTTTAAATGTTTGATATAATTTATCAGTTAAAATGTTTATGAAAAAAAACATTAAAAAAATGTTTATGAGCCTGCTGTTGTCATATAGGTAGGTTTTCAAGCTAGGTATATACTTTCTTTAATAGGTGCTATTCATATTTTATATTTCCTCCAGAGTTAGTTTCATTAATTTGTCTTCCAAGTTACTTCTTAGAAGTTTTCAAATTTATTTCAAAAAAGACTTTTGTAATATGCTTTCTATATCCTTTTAAATTGTGTAAAATCTGTGGTAATGTCTCCTAGATCTTAATATTGTAATTTAAAAAATGTATAACTGATATTGTGTAACAGAAAGAAAAGGTCTAAAAGAGCAGGGAAATTGGGAGGGGTAGGGGAAGGGAAAAAAGGGAAAGGAAAAAATATGAGAAGACAAAAAATATGGAAACAAGGTCTTTGCAAATAGGGAAGGGTGGAGGGGGTGAAGTGAGGGCAAGGGAAGGGGAAAAAACATAAGAACCAAGATACTCATGTAATGGTACAAGATCCCAATGATGAATATAACTGTATTTTATACCTAAAATGTATCAATAAACTTAATGGGGAAAAAAAACAAAAACAAATACAAACTTAGGCTTAGGGTTAGGGTTAGGCCTCAGAATGCATCCATTTAGCTATACATCTCACTAGTTTCTCATTCTTTATGGCTGAGTAGTACTCCATTTTATTTTTTAAAAACCCACATCATCGTGCTGAAAACACTGAATCAGCCCGCTGCAGACAGGCAGGCCTGCGGACATGGTCCCAAGATCGTCAGTCACCGGGAAAACATTGAATCAGCCCACTGCAGACAGGCAGGCCTGTGGACATGGTCCCGAGGTCGCCAATTGCTTGGAAGTCATTGAATCAGCCCGCTGCAGACAGGCAGGTCTGCGGACGCAGTTCCTAGGTTGCCAGTCATGCTGAAAACACCAAATCAGCCTGCGCCCTGGCAGCAATCCACTAGACCTACCACTCCTTTGGCCTCTTCTCTGTACAGCCAGCTGGTTCCACAAAGACACAGAGGACACAGAACCACCAGATCACTGTACTGGAGCTAATCAAGTTCTCAACATTTAAAGAATTCCTGCCCAGAGGTAGGGGCTTCTGAGCTGCTGTCCCACTGCTCCTGGTCCAGAAGAAGGGGCTGCCAGGTCACCAATCCTCCTGCCACTCCCAGCCCAGAGGAAAGGGCTTTTGGGCTGCCGTCCTTCACACCACTCCTGGCCCAGAGGTAAGGGCTTCTGAGCCACCATCCCACTGCTCCTGGTCCAAAGGAAGAGGCTTCTGGGCACCAAATGTCCCACCGCTCCCAGCCCACAGGAAAGGGCTTTCAGGCCACCATCCCTACGGCCAAACCTGGCCCCTGGCCCACCTTTCCCAGCTAAGAGGAGGTGAGCCACGCAGATATCAACAGGACCCCCTCTGCTCCCCCAGTCGAAATGAGAAAGCATGTAAATAAGTCTCAAAACCAGACTTCCAGATCACCTACAGCAACCCCAAAGGGAAATGAGATGGAACACTCTGATACTCAACCACCTGGACACAATGAACTGGCAACAAAAGGGGATCTGGAAAAAATCAAATCAGAAATAATTTCTCAGATAACAGGAGAAATTGTGCTCTTAGTGCAAGATATGATTAATAAATCTAGAGAGGAGCTGAGGAACATGATGGAAACCCAACATAGGAAACAAATGGAATCCATAAAACAGATGCAAATAGATTCCCAGAATGTGAAAAAATCCACTGAAAGTCTACACAGCAGAATGAGCCAATGTGAGGACAGAATTTCAGATATAGAAGATAAGATTGCAATTAATGACCAGGAAAAGAAAAATTATTTCAAAATAATAAGCGAACACAAGAAATCAGTGCAACAGCTGCTAGACTACACAAAGAAGAATAACACAAGACTGATTGAAGTCAATGAAGAATCAGGAGAGAGTGCAGATGACATAAAAAAACTCTTCATAGAAATCATGGCAGAAAACTTCCCAAGCAGGGGAAAAGAATTTGACATACAGATAAGTGAGGCATATAGGACTCCAAAGAGGCTTGATCAAAAATAATCTACACGTAGGCATATAATTGTTAAGATTCCAGAAACTCAACAGAAGAACAAAGTTCTACAAGCAGTTAGAGAAAAGAACCAAATCACATACAAAGAAAAGCCTGTCAGAATCACAGCAGAATTCTCAACACAAACCATCAAGGCAAGAACAGCTTGGAGTGACATATTCCAAGCCCTAAAAGAAAACAGCCTCCAACACAGATTGATGTACCCTGCAAAACTATCTTTCAAAATGGATGGAGAAATAAGATACTTTCATGACAAAGAGCACCTTAGGAACTTTGTGAATACCAAACCAGCACTCCAAAGAATTTTACACAATATCCTAGGAACAGACATTGAGGATCACAACCCCAGGAGGCAAAGCAGAATGAACTCATCTGGCACAACAAGAAATTAAATGTAAAGGGGGAGAATCCAACAAAAAGAAAAAGTCATGGCAATGATAAGTCAATACATTTCAGTTATAACCATCAATGTTAATGGTCTCAATTCACCAATCAAAAGAAATAGACTGGCAGAATGGATCAAGAGACAAAATCCAACAATATGCTGCATACAAGAAACACACTTAATTCAAAAGGAAACACATAGACTGAAAGTTAAAGGGTGGAAAACAATACTCGATGTGACAGGAACCCCCCCAAAAAGCAGGAGTAGCTATCCAACTTGCAGATCAAGTAGATTTCAAACCAACACTGATTAAGAGAGACAAAGAAGGACACTACATTCTTGTAAAGGGAACAATCCAAGAGGAAGAGATGACAATCATAAATATCTATGCACTAAACACTAGTGTGCCCAACTATATAAAACAAGTAATAATGGACATGAAAAGTCATATATGCACTAATACAATTGTAGTGGGGGATGTCAACACTCCACTGTCACAAATAGATAGATCAACTAGACAAAAAATAAGTAATGAAATACTAGAACTCAATTAAACTCTTGAGCAAATGAACTTAACAGATGTTTACAGAGTCTTCCACCCCACAAAATCAGAATACACATTCTTCTCAGATGCACATAGGTCATTCTCAAAAATAGACCACATACTCACACATAGAACATGTTTAAGTAAGTGCAAAGGAATTGAAGTTATCCCCTGCATATTATCAGACCATAGTGCGATGAAATTGGAGATCCATAGCAAAAGAAACTCGAAAAATTTCATAAACATGAGGAAATTGAACAACACACTTCTGAATAACCAATGGGTCACAGAGAAAATTAAAGAAGAAATCAGACAGTTCCTTCAATTCTATGACAATGACAATACAACATATCAGAATCTATGGGACACGATGAAAGCAGTCTTATGAGGGAAATTCATAGCAGTGAATATGCATATTAGGAAAACAGAAGGAGCCCCATTAAACAACCTGATGCTGAACCTCAAGCTTCTAGAAAAAGAAGAGCAGGATAACCCCAAAGCTCATACAAGGGAGGAAATTATAAAGATCAGAGGAGAAATCAATGCAATGGAGACTAAGAGAATGATACAAAAAATCAATGAAGCCAAGAGTTGGTTCTTCGAAAGAATCAACAAAATTGACAAACCCTTACCCAACCTTGTCAGAAAAAGGAAAGAAAAGGCTCAAATCCATGCAATTAGGAATGAAAAGGGTGAAATGACAACAGACCCAGCAGAAATCCAGAGGATCATCAATACCTACTTCCAGAACCTATACGCCAATAAGATGGACAACACAGAAGAAATGGACATATTCCTAGATACATATGAATTACAAAGTTGAATGAAGAAGACCTAAAAGTTCTGAACAACCCAATATCAACCAATGAAATTGAAAATGTAATTAAAAACTTATCAACTAAGAAAAGCCCAGGCCCTGATGGCTTCACTGCTGAATTCTACAAGATATTTAGAGAGGAACTGCTGCCACTACTGTTTCAACTCTTCAATGAAATTGAAAGGGAAGCAATACTCCCAAATTCATTCCTGGAAGCAAGCATCACCTTGATCCCCAAAGCAGAGAAAGATCCAACTGAAAAAGAGAACTACAGGCCAATCTCACTAATGAACATGGATGCAAAAATCCTTAATAAGATACTGGCAAACAGAATGCAGAAGATCATCAAGAAGATCATACACCCTGATCAAGTGGGATTCATCCCAGGGATGCAGGGATGGTTCAACATACACAAATCAATCAATGTACTACACTATATCAATAGAGCCAAGGACAAAAACCATATGATTATCTCCATAGATGCAGAAAAAGCATTTGACAAAATCCAACATGAATTTATGATAAAAACCCTACAAAAAATTGGAATAGATGGTCTCTACCTCAAACTGATAGAAGCTATCTGTGAAAAACCAACAGCCAATATCATACAAAATGGTCAAAAACTGAAATCCTTCACACTAAAATCAGGAACAAGACAAGGATGTCCACTATCACCACTCTTGTTCAATATAGTTCTGGAAACATTAGCCACGACAATTAGACAAGAGAAAGAAATAAAAGGAATAAAGACAGGAAATGAAGTAGTCAAAGTGTCATTATTTGCAGATGACATGATACTCTCTATAGAAGACCCCAAGAACTCCACCAAAAGTCTTCTAGACTTAATAACCAAATTCAGTCAAGTAGCTGGTTACAAGGTCAACACACACAAATCAATAGCTTTCCTCTACACCAATGACAGACTCACTGAGAGAGAAAGAGGGCAAATAATTCCTTTCACAATAGCATCCAAAAAACTGAAATACCTAGGAATCAACCTAATGAAAGAAATCAAAGACCTCTTCTCTGAAAACTATATCACTCTGAAAAGAGAGATTGAAGATGATATCAGAAAATGGACAGACATCCCCTGCTCCTGGGTAGGAAGGATTAATATAGTGAAAATGGTCATATTTCCAAAACTGCTCTATAGATTTAATGCAATTCCAATTGAGATCCCAGCAGCATACTTCATGGACCTTGAGAAAACAATCCAAAAATTCATTTGGAACAAGAAAAGACCCAGAACAGCAAAAGCAATTCTAGGTAACAGAGACATGGCAGGGGGTATCACAATCCCCAACCTGAAACTCTACTACAAATCTACTGTGATAAAAACAGCATGGTACTGGCAAAGAAACAGACCTGAGGACCAGTGGAACAGATTAGAAGATGCAGAAACAACGCCAGACACACTCAGCCATCTCATCTTTGATAAAGGAGCCAAACAGCCTCACTGGAGGAAAGATAGCCTCTTTAATAAATGGTGCTGGAAAAATTGGGCTTCAACTTGCCAAAGATTAAAACTAGACCTATATCTCTCACCATGCACTAAACTAAAATCAAAATGGATTAACGATCTAAATATTAAAATAGAAACTCTAAACCAGTTGGAACAGAGGTTAGGTAGAACCCTTGAAGACATCGGTGTAGGAAATGATTTTATGAACAAAACCTCAGTTGCCCAGCAACTAGCACAAACAATCAACAAGTGGGATCTCTTCTTATTAAAAGGCTTCTGAATAGCAAGAGAAACCACCAGCAGTGTGAAGAGACAACCCACAATGTGGGAAAAAGTCTTCACCTGCTCTTCCTCAGACAAAGGTCTACTATCTCGAATCTATAAAGAACTTAAAAAGATCAGACCTCCCAAATTTAAAGACCCAATCCAAAAATGGGCATCTGAAATGAACAGACATTTTTCAGACAAAGAAGTAGAAAAAGCAAATAAATACATGAAAAAATGTTTAACATCACTGGTCATTCGAGAGATGCAAATGAAAACAATGCTGAGATTCCACTTCACTCCAGAAAGAATGGCTGCTATCATGAAATCAACCAATAACAAATGCTGGCGGGGCTGTGGGGAAAGAGGACCCCTGCTCCACTGCTGGTGGGAGTGTAGATTGGTGGATCCACTGTGGAAATCAGTATGGAGATACCTCAAAGAACTAGGACTGGAAGTCCCATTTGACCCAGCTATTCCACTGCTGGGGATCTTCCCCAAAGAATTAAAAGAATCATACCACAGTGATATATGTGCTCCCATGTTCATAGCAGCACACTTTGTAATAGCTAAAACTTGGAAACAGCCCAAATGCCCATCAACTGGAGACTGGATCAAGAAAACGTTGTTTTTTAAAAGAAAATGGAGTACTACTCAGCCATAAAAAGTGAGAAATTAGAGACATTTATAGCTAAGTGGATGCACATTGAGGAGATACTCTTAAGTGAAATAAACAGGACACACATGTATAAATACCGAATAGTTTCTCTGGTGTGAGAAACTGAAAGTGTAAATAAGGACTAAATGTATAATAGGTAATGTGAAATAGGAAGAAAAGGGGCAAAGGGGAAGGAAGTGGGAGGGCCAGGGGAAAGGAAAGAAGGGAATGGAATTAATATGAGAAAATGGAAAAATAGGACCAAAATCTTTGAAAATAGGGAGGAATGGAGGGTTGAAGGGAGGGCTGGGCAAGGGTGAAAAATAAGAACCAAGAGAGATTATGTAATGGTGCAAATTTCCAATGATAAATGTCATTATATTTTATACCTAAAATGTATCAATGATTAAAATGAATAATCGAAAATGCAAAATAAGAAGAAAAGGTCCAAAGGGTAGTGGTAGTGGGAGAGGCAGGGGAAAGGAAAGAAGGGAAAGGAAAAATGCTGAGAAATGGAAAAAATGGAAATAAAGTCTTTGTATATAGGGAAGGGTGGAGGGGGTGAAGGGAGGGCTGGGAATGGAGGGGAAAAAAAAGAACCCAGATGCATCATGTAAAGCTACAAGTTCCCAAAGAGAAATGTAAACATATTCTATACCTAAAATGTACCAATAAATGAATTTAAGAAAAAAAAATATCTACTTGGATGTCGTCCAAGAGACTAGTACCAGTTCTTTGGATCCCTGGGAGCAGTTTTGGTCCTGTCATAGGATTTATCTTTTAACAGGTCTGACATCTCCAAGATGCCTCTTCACATAGAGAAGCCACACAGGGGATATAAAAATATCTCTTTAGTAGCCTTTGCAATGCAGTCTTGCCTCCATGTGTTAACTCATTATATCGCTTTATCCAGTAATAAGATGAGGCTTCAGGAATAACTAGCCTCGCTTCTTGAAGTACCCAAATGTCTCCTTGTTTCTCTGTAAACTGTTCTTTAGCCCACATGTTTTCCTTGCCTGAATACTTTAAAGGAATCTGAGGCTTTTGAGCACTTTGTCATGAAGCTTGTGTCCTTGTTAGCACAGCCATTTGGAGTTCATGCCTGGCAGCCTTCTTGGCTCCCATGTCTGTTTATTGTTGCCTTGTGCAATGAAGTCTTTGTCTTTCTGATGTCCTGAACAATGTACTGTGACCTTCCTAGTTTTTCACACTGCCTCTAGCAGCTGTATAATTTCCTATTTTTGATTTGTTTCCCTTCTGCTATGAGAAGGCCTCATTCTTGATAAATCATGCCATGGATGTGCAATGTAGCAAATGCATAATGAGAGTCTGTGTATAGATTTACCTTCTTACACTTTGCCCCCCAGAGTGCCTGTTTGAGTGCTGAGAACTCAGCATGTTGTGCTGACCAGTCAATAGGAAGAGGCCTGGTAGGAGCACCTCATCCTTCATACTTACCACATATCCAGCATGACAAATCCCATTTTCCATGAAGCTGTTCCATCCATGAACAGAACGAGGTCAGCATGGGACAAGGGTGTCATTTGTAAGTCAGGGTGGCTGGAAAACACCTCATTTGAGATGCTTAAACAGTCATGATCAGGAGGGCCTGTCTCCATGGGCAAGAAGGTAGCAGGATTTAAAGCTTTTATAGGAATAAAAATTGAGTGGGGGTACTCACAGAGAAGGGCTTGGTACTGAGTAACCCAATTATTTGAGAGCCATTGATGCCCTCTTGTGTTCAGCAGTTCTAGAACCATGTCTGGAACCTGCACAATCAGTTCCTGACCTAGAGTTAGCTTGTCTGCTTCTTGGATTAATAAAACTGAGGCCACTAAGGCCCAAAGACAAGGAGGCCACACTTTTGCTACAGGATCTAAATTCTTAGACAGGTATGGCACTGGTTGGTTCCATGGGCTTACTTCTTGTGTCAGTACTCCAAGGGCCACATGGTTCTTCTCAGTTACATACAGAACAAAGGGCCACTTTACAACCAGTATGCCTAAAGCAGGGGCAGCTGCTAAAGTCAGTTTTAGTTTCTGAAAAGTTGGACTATGTTCCATAGTCCAAAGTAGATGATTTTTTTTCTTTTCCTTATAGGGCTTCATAAAGAGGTTTACTGATCTCTGCAAAATCAGGAATCCAAATTTTAGAGTCGTCTGCCACCCCAAGAAACTCCCTCAGTTGTTTCTTTGTTTGGGGTTCAGGAATGGCACTAATAACCTGGATTTTTTTTTCATTTCCTAGATAACGCATGCCTTGACTTATATGAAATTCTAAATATTTAACATGTTGTACACAAATCTGGGCATTCTTCCATGATACTTTATATCCAGTTTCCTGTAAGTGTAACAACAATCCTTTTGTGCCTTCCCAGCATTGTTTTTGGGTCAGGCTGCATAACAGTAAATCATCTACATATTGTAGTAAAACAGTTATATTGTTCTGCAGGGAAGACAAGCAAATCCTTGGCTAGAGCTTCCCCGAAAAGTGAGGGTGAATTTTTAAACCCTTGTGACAATCTGGTCCGTGTAAACTGAGTCTTTGTCCCATCATTTGGGTCCTCCCATTCAAATGCAAAGATTGGTTGACTAAAGGGAGTGATGTGAAGGCAGAAGGCATCTTTTAAGTCCAGACAAGTAAACCATGTTGCCTCAGGGGGTATTAGACCCAACAAAGTACAAGGGTTAGGGACTACCAGATGTAATGTTATTGTTCTGTCATTACAGTGCAAAGATCTTGTACTGGCCTATAGTCCCCATCAGGTTTTTCTGGCAGCAAGGGGATTTTCCAAGGTGATTTACATTCTCATATAAGTCCAAATTCCTTCAGCCTCATGATATGGGGTAAAATTCCAATTGAGGCTTGCCTGGACATTGGATATTGTTTTACAGCAATAGCGGCAAAATTGTCTTTTAATCCTATAATTATGAGTGGATGGTTCTTTGCCAGGCCCAGGGGAAAATCTTCTGCTCATACTTCAGGAAACATTCTTTTTAATTTTTTTTATTATGTGTATTCTTTTAAAAAAGTTTTATGTTTCTTTTTCTTTCCCCCATTAACTTTATTGGTACATTGTAGGTATAAAATACAGTTACATTTATCATTGGGTTCTTGTACCTTTACATGAGTCTCTTGGTTCTTATTTTTTCCCCTTCCCTTGCCCTCCCTTCACCCCCTCCACCCTTCCCTATTTGCAAAGACCTTGTTTCCATTTTTTTTCCTCTTCTCATATTTTTTCCTTTCCCTTTTTTCCCTTCCCCTACCCCTCACAATTCCCCTGCTCTTTTAGACCTTTTCTTCCTGTTACACAATATCAGTTATACATTTTTTAAATTACAATATGAAGATCTAGGAGACATGACCACAGATTTTACAGAATTGAAAAGGATACAGAAAGCACATTACAAAAATCTTTTTGAAATAAATGTGACACCTTCTAAGAAGTAACTTGGAAGACAAATTAATGAAACTAACTGTGGAGGAAATATAAAATATGAATAGCACCTATTAAAGAAAGTATATTCCTAGCTTGAAAACCTACCTATATGACAACAGCAGGCTCATAAACATTTTAACTGATAAATTGTATCAAACAATTAAAGCAGAAAACAGAAGGAACACTTCTCCCCTCATTTTAGGAACTCAACATTGTGCTAATCCTAAAACTGGATAAAGATAATAGAAGAAAAATGTATGAACATAGATAGAAATTTGTTTAACAAAATAAACTATTAGAAGTGAGATCTGGCAGGATGTAGAAAGTGGTTTTGTTATAGGGATGGCAGTGTTGGTTCAGCATTGGAAGATCTACCCCCAAAAGTCATCATTTTAACAGAGGAAAGGAAAAAGCCATGTGATCCTGTCACTAGTTGGAGAAAAAGTATTGGACTAAATTCTACAGCTGTTCATGGTAAAAGCTATCAGGAGACTAGAAGTAGAACAGAAACTTCTCAACAGATTAAAGACATGTACTCCATCCTTCCAGCAAGAACGCCTTATATAACTGGAGAAGATACAATGCTTTCTCCTTAAGGTGGGGAACAAGGGCAGATATGCTTACTCTTTATCTGTCCATTAAACTTTGAAACCTAGTCCCCACCAAAATAGTCTGGCAATAAAATGACACAACTAGGATGGGATTGGCACGGCAGAAGCAAACTCTTTATATGCAGATGAAATGATCATCTACAGAGAAAATACTAAGAAATCTCTAGGAGCCCCTAGAACTTGTACTTGAATTTAGCAGGATTAGAAAACACAAGGTGTATATAAAAATTCAGGTCTGTGTATACTTGCTATAAATGAAGAATTGGATGTTGAAATTTAAAAGTTATGTAGGAATACAAAGGACCTAGAAAAGTCAAAAATAAAAACAAAAACAAAAACAGTGTTGGAAGATGTTTAGTACCTATTTAGACTTCTTCTAAAGCTACAGTAATCAAGGCAGTGTTGGTGTAAGGAAAGACATATAGATCATTGGAATAAAACAGAGAATCTAGAAATAGAAGCACACATATATGGTCCACTGGGTTTTGAAAGATTATTTAACATTAGCATTTTATAGAATATAAACTCAATTCAAGAGCCGAGAAAGAGATAGTGTTTTCAGCAAATGGCACTAGAACACCTGGTATCCGTATATAAAAAATTAACCTCAACCCTTGTTTTCCATACATGAAAATAACTTGAAGGGATGTACGAACCTAAATGTGAAAGCCTAAAAGTATAAAACTTTAAGAAGAAATTCTAGGGGAAAATATTTATGAATTCAGGGTAGGCAAGAACTACCTAGGATACAAAAACCATGATGTATAAAAGAAAAATAATTGATAAATGAGGTTCCATCAAAATTTAGAACTTTAAATGACATCATTAAAATGAAAAGTAGTCCTTAAACAGACCATATTTACAATGCATATAACCTGAGCAGAATATATAAAGAATTCTTAGAGCTCATTAATAGACAACCCAATTAAAATGTAGACATAAGAAGATGATAAATAGCCAGTATAGCACAAGGAATGGTGTGCAACTCTAGAATCAGAAAACTACTAATCAGTACAATAATAAGATTGAATTATACCCTCATTAGGGAGATGAAGTTAAAAGTTTTAAAAGCCTTGTCACGACTTTTTCTTTTTGTTGGATTCTCCCCCTTTGCGTTGAATTTGTCACGCCCAATGGATTCATTCTGCTGGGTTTCCTGGGGTTGTGATCCTCATTGTCTTTTTCTAGGATATTGTCTAAAATTTTTTGGAGTGCCGGTTTGGTATTCATGAAGTTCCTGAGGTGCTCTTTATCATGAAAGTATCTTATTTCTCCATCAAGTTTGAAAGATAGTTTTTCAGGGTACATCAATCTGGGTTGGAGGCTGTTTTCCTTTAGGGCTTGAAATACATCACTCCAAGCTCTTCTTGCCTTGAGGGTTTGCATTGAGAAGTCGGCTGTGATTCTGATGGGCTTTCCTTTGTATGTGATTTGTTTCTTTTCTCTCACTGCTTGTAGAATTTTGTTCTTCTGTTGGATTTCTGGAATCCTAACTATTATATGCCTATGTGTAGATTATTTTTTTGATTAAGGCTAGCTGGAGTCCTATATGCCTCACTTATCTGTATGTCAAGTTCTTTTCCCCTCCTTGAGAAGTTTTCTGCCGTCACTTCAGTGAAGAGTTTTTTTATTTCATCTGCACTCTCTCTTCTTTCTTCATTGACTCCAATCAGTCTTCTGTTATTCTCCTTTGCATCATCTAGCAGCTGCTGGATTGATTTCTCGTGTTCCTTTACAATTTTAAAGCAATTTTTCTTTACCTGGTCATTAATTGCAATCTCATCTTCTATATGTGAAATTCTATCCTCACATTGGTTCAGACTTTCGATGGAGTTTTTAATCTCTTGGAAATCTGTTTGCATCTGTTTTATGGATTCCATTTGTTTCCTATGTTGGGATTCCATCAGTTCCTCAGATCCTCTATTTTTTATCTATGTCCTCTCTAGGTTTATTAATCATGTCTTGCACCATGAGCAAAATCTTTGCTGTTATCTGAGTAATTATTTCTGATTTCATTTTTCCCAGATCCACTTTTGTTGCCAGTTCAGAGAGTCCAGGTGGTTGAGTATCAGATTGTTCCATCTCGTTTCCCTTTGGGGTTGCTGTAGGTGATCTGGAAGTCTGTTTTTGAGGCTTGTTTATGTGTCTTCTCATTTCCACTGGGTGGGGGTGCTTCTGGTGCCCATGTGGCTCACCTTCTCTGCCCTAGGAGCTTGGCATGGAGGCAGGTAGCTTCCTTCTGGGTGCTGGGACAGGCTGAGCTTCTCTGCCCTAGGAGCCTGGGATGGAGGCAGGGAGCTTCCTTCCAGGTGCTGGGACTGGCTGAGCTTCTCTGCCCTCGGAGCCTGGGATGGAGTCAGGGACCTTCCTTCTGGGTATTGGGACTGGCTCACCTTCTCTGCCCTAGGAGCCTGTCATGGAGGTGGGGAGCTTCCTTCTGGGTGCTGGGACCAGCTCAGGTTCTCTGCCCTAGGAACCTGGGAAGGAGGCGGGGAGCTTCCTTCTAGGTGCTGGGACTGGCTCACCTTCTCTGCCCTAGGAGCCTGGCATGGAGGTGGGCAGATTCTTTCCAGATGCTGGGACCAGATGAGCTTCTCTGCCATAGGAGCAGTTTGTAGAGGTTTCAGTCCATCGTCAGCTCACATTCTCTTTAATTATTGTGGCGCCTGGTGGACATCATCCACATTGTAACATTGCCATTCATTTTCTCTTTTGGTAGTTACCATCATAATGAGATCCTTTCCTGGGTCTAAATGTAGAGATGTATTTCTCCATTGAGTGAAAGTTATTGTGGCTCCCAATTTAGATAACAAGTCTCTCCCTAATAACGGGATAGGGCACTCTGGCATATATAAAAATTCATGTTTTATTTTATGTTCTCCAATTTCACATGTCTTTTCATAACAAAATTGGTGCTTTTTTGAGATCCCAGTGACACCAATCATGTGGATGTACTTTTCACTCAAAGGGGCAACTGGAGTTGTCACTACTGAGTGCTCTGCTCCACTGTCTATCATAAAGGACATATTTTGGCCCCCAATCATTATATTGACCATGGGCTTGTAGGGGCCTAACTTCATGGAGGCTGGTCTGTGTCAGTCACTATCTTCCATCACAGGCAACAGTGCACCAATATCTTTTCTTTCCTTTAATTCCTGATTTTTCTTTTCTTTGAGCTTTGGGCACTTGTTCTTATACTGTCGTTTCTCTCTGCAATATCCATATTGGTCAAAATCTAAGTCCTCACATTTAAAACCTTTCTTTTGCTTTTCTTCTGATTTCATTCCCTCTCTTTTTCTTTTTTTACCTTGGCTCTCATAGCCACTGCTATGTGTTTGGCCCACCTCTTATCTCATTCATCTTCCCTTTTAACTCATTCCTTCTCTCACACTGACTCTCTGTTCACATACACTTTCCTGATAGGGAAAAAGTTTGAGACAGCTTAGTAGGTTGAATATTAATGTAGTTGTAGAAGCAAAATAGGCAGTGTATCCCTTTAAAAACTTGCCCTATCCCATTGCTTTTGTTGTGTAATGTGAAGGTTATATAGCTCCTTTGATCTATAGTTCTACTATAGATAACATCTTAACTATGAAGAACAAAGTTGCAATGCTTGGGCAAATGTGATATATGTGCCTTAACTGCCATATGTTTATGACTGTAATCAGTAACAGAAACCACCTGTGTCTAACCATTAAACAGGAACTGGAACTTTTTTTTACTTAACAAAGACCACTAGGGATGAGATAATGACTAACAAAGGTATAAAAGAGGAAGCAGAACAAAGCAGCACAGAGGACACTGACCAGACCAGTTTCTGGTGGTCCTGCCTGCTTGCAAGTAAACTTTTCTTATTTTATCCTAATTCTGTGTCTCTGTGTATTTTTTTTCCACAATTTCTAGAACATTTGGTTCCCTGACTGGGAATTGGGAATGAAATAGCCCTTTTGGGCATCAGCCCAAACTCCACTAGAGGGAGTGACTCAACGTCTCCTCAAGAGGAAATCTGCACGCCTGGGACTAATTTTCTAGGTTCCCCAACAGGACACAGAGACCCACCTGCCAGTTGTGAATCACTGAAACCCAAGAGAGAGGACAAAAGAAGGAGGGTTGCTGCTGTTGTTCCATCTATCTCTTTTCCTTTGCTCTTTCCCTGGTGAGAAACTCCCAGGAAACCCCAAGTCATCAACTTTGGTTTCACTTTGATTGTACTTTGTGATTTTGTAACTTTGGGCATGCACAGAGCAGGGGCCTGATCACACCTTGTGATTTGCCACTTGGGAAGGTAGCTCCTCCCATTTGTTTTGGACATGATTAGTGGGCCACTGGGAGGGAATGTTTAACCTCTGAATGACTGTACATGATTGTGTGATTGAATGTGAATGGACAGTGTAACAAATGGGCTGATCCATCTGTGTCTATGACTAAAGGGAGAGCACCTCTGTGCTTAAATATCCCTCTGAGGTTACAGATGTGAGTGGGCCTGATCTACGATTCTGTGGACATGTCTAATGAAGGGCTAAGTGGGTGCTCTCTCAATGAGATAAATACACCCTTATGCCTGGACCATCCTGAAAGTGCTGGTCCCGCAGCCAGACAAGTGCCTGTGTGGATCATCTCTGACAGTCACCCTCCTTTGTTTGTCTTGTGTCTCTGTACAAGGGTACTCATATACACACCAACACTCTGATCAGCTGATCATGGGGACAGAAATATCTCATCCTACTGTTTTGAAATGCATGCTTAAGAATTTTAAGAAAGGTTTTACTGGAAATTATGGTATTAAGATGAAACCCCAAAAACTTAGAGCCTTTTGAGAGTTAGAATGGCCCATGCTTTGCCCAGCTGGGCCAACTGAGAGATGCCTAGATGAGGGTCTCATTTGCTCCATCTGGCTAACAGTCACCGCCCCTGGATGGTAACATCCAGATCAATTTCCCTATATTGATTCATGGCTCAACTTGTGTCACAGAATGCCTCCTTGGCTTCATATGTGCACCCTGGAACCAAAAAATAATATCCTGGTCCTCCATAAGAAAAAGAACCATGCTGGAAAGAAACTGGTCCTTTCCAATCCAGATCAAGAGAATTTAGACTTTCCCCCTCCTTACCCAACTTCCCCAGCACTTTCCTGGGCCCCTATGACATCAGCATCAGCCCCTGCAGCCTTGGCCTTGGCCTTGCCTAATTCAACCCAGCCACTCCAAGACCCAGGTACCCCAAGATGAGGTAAATAAAAGCAATGGAACTTAGGGAGCATGTCAAAAATAACATCCAGACAGCTCAACAAAAATGTTATCTCCCTTGAGACTTTAACTGAGACCTTGACAGCTTAGAGCCTTACACACCAAGCCTGGGAGCCTCTCAAGTTTCTGCTCCACTGCAGTCAGTGGCTGGTGAGAACTGTTCAGTTTCCATTTTAAAACAGCTGCTTGCCAAATCTACTGTCTTTCACACCATAGACTCACCTCTCTCAAAAATGTGACATCGTTACAAGCAAATTACAGGGCTCCCCTCTGGAGAGGGTCAAGCTGCTTCCACCTCCTTTTGAGTTGCTACTTTCACAGGTGCGAAGTAGGTGGGGACAAAAGCATGGGAACTGCTTGGCTTTAGTGCACCAGAGGGTGCATGCTGTGGTCAGACTCAGAGAGGATCGAATAGGGCTTACTCTCAAATTGGAAAAAACTGAAAAGAGAAAATAAGTAATGGACTGAAAACAGCTAAGAAAGCTCTGAAGAGCATAAAACAAAGCCAGAGAAAGTAAGAAATTTTACAAGAGAAATCAAGTTACAAATTTTAGCTAATTGATAAATGTATCTGTGTTTCTGTTTCAGTTGATGTTTTATTGGTGTGCTTAAAATATTTCTTGTACATTGCAAATTCCTCAACTGTAATTATAGGGTTAACTTGCTCTTTTCTGTAATTTGTTGATAAAAACTCAAGGTTACTACCATTCTATTGGCAGTCAACCAAATTTAAAGTGTAACAATCTGAGGGAAAAAAGGTACACTTTAAAATTTTAACAGCTAAAGACAAGTTTGTGATAAAAGGCCTATAGTAAGTGAGATGAAAAAATATTAAAAAGCTATAAGTAAAAGATACAATTTTAATATAAAAAATATTTTTACATGTTTGTCTTGCTAGAAAGACAAAAAGAGATATACAAGACCAGAAGGATTAGGTATATCAAAAGATGTGCAAAAGTGATTTATCAAGAAAATATGTATGTTTCTTTGTTGGTTTCAAGTTTGTTATGAAAAGTTTAAATATGTTTACATTGGTTGTCATCAAAGAGTTAAATTCTAAGTATGTTACTATAATATGTAAACATTGGTCATCTTCAAAGAGTTTAAGAGCCAACAGGTTACAATATGACCTCCTCCCTTATAGTGAGTTAGAAAAAAAAAAAAAAGCTGGGAAAAGGCACAAATATGTCAGACCAAGGTATGATATCTGAGATTTGACTTTAAAAAAGGACAAAGGAGGCTAGGTCCAGAGAAAAAGAAAGTCATTTATTCTCTGCTGAAACCCCTCCAAAATGCTTCAATTATTTGATTCCATCTTTGCTACACATAGTCCTAATTGGGAGGAATGTAAAGAACTTTGTAGAACTTTCTTAACCTCTGAAGAAATGCAGAGAGTTTTAGGAGAGATTAAGATCAATGCTTTTATAATGCTGGCAGGCACACAAAATCCAGACACTTGGCATGAACAGCAATTTCCAGTGAATGAGAGGCCCAATTGGAACCCCAATACCCCAGGAGACCAGGGCAGCTTAAGCAATTATTGTACAGCCCTCCTGGCAGGGATATGGGCCACAGTAAAAGGCCGAAAAATATTATTAAAGTGCTAGAAACCCAGCAGGAGCCTGATGAGAGCCCTGAGAGATTTTATGAGTGGCTCTGCAAAGCTTACAGAATGTACACACCTTTTGATCCTGCTGTTCCTGATAACCATCAGTTAATCAATATGACTTCTGTGACCCAGTCAGCTCCAGATATTAGAAGGAAAATTCAAAAGCAAGAGACTTGGGAGGGTATGAATATAACACAATTGTTGCAATTGGCCAGGAAAGTGTATGTGAACAGAGAGTCAGTGCGAGAGGAGAGAGTTAAAAGGAAAGATGAATGGAATTAGAGGTGGGCCAAATACATAGCAGTGGCTATGGGAGCCAAGGTAGAGAAAGAAAAAGAAAGAGAGGGAATGAAATCAGAAGAAAAGCAAAAGAAAGGTTTTAAATGTGAAGACTTAGGTTGTGACCAGTGTGCATACTGCAGAGAGAAACGACAGTATAAGAACAAGTGCCCAAAGCTCAAAGAAAAGAAAAATCAGGAATTAAAGGAAAGAAAAGATATTGGTGCACTGTTGCCTGTGATGGAAGATAGAGACTGACACAGACCAGCCTCGATGCAGTTAGGCCCCTACAAGCCCATGGTCAATATAATGATTGGGGGCCAAAATATGTCCTTTATAGTAGACAGTGGAACACAACACTATGATTTACTGTTATGCAGCCCGACCCAAAAAGAATGCTGGGAAGGCACAGCAGGATTGTTATTACACTTGCAGGGAACTGGATAAAAAGGATCAGGGAAGAAAGCCCAGATTTGTCTACAGCATGTTATTTAGGATTTCAAACAATGCAAGGCATGTGTTATATATGAAATGAAAGAAAACAGGTTGTTAGTGTCATTCCTGAACCACAAACAAAGAGACAGCTGAGGGAGCTTCTTGGGGTTGCAGGCTTTTGTAGAATCTGGATTCCTGGTTTTGCAGAGATCTCTAAACCTCTTTATGAAGCCCTTAAGGGAAAAGACGAGAATCATCTACTTTGGACTATAAAACAGGAGGAAGATTTAAGAAACTACAACTGACTTTGGCAGCTGCCCTTGCCTTGGCCATACCAGATATGAAGAGGCCTTTTACTTTATATGTGACTGAGAAAAACGATGTGGCCTTTGGAATGTTAACCCAAGAAGTAGGCCCATGGAACCAACCAGTGGCATACCTGTCTAAGAATTTACATCTAGTAGCAAAAGGGTGGCCTCCTTGCCTTCAGCCTTGGCAGCCTCAGTTTTGTTAATTCAAGAAGCAGACAAGCTGACTTTGGGCCAGGAACTGACTATACAGGTTCCACATGTGGTCCTAGAACTGCTGAACACAAGAGGGCATCAATGGCTCTCAAATAATTGGGTTACTCAGTACCAAGCCCTTCTCTGTGAGAACACCCCACTTATGGTTTATTCCTTTTAAAGCTTTAAATCCAGCTACCTCCTTGCCCTCGTAATCATGACTGTTTAAGTGTCACGGATGAGCTCTTTTCCAGCCACTCTGACTTACAAATGACACCCTTGTCCAATGCTGACCTCATTCTGTTCATGGATGGGAGCAGCTTCGTGGAAGATGGGGTTCGTCATGCTGGATATGCAGTAACCATGAAGGATGAGGTGATCCTAGCTGCTCCCCTCCCTGTTGGCTGGTTGGCACAGCATGCTGAGCTCTGGGCACTCATACAGGCACTCTGATGGGCAAAAGGTAAAAAGGTAAATATATATACAGACTCCCACTATGCCTTTGCTACATTGCACCTCCATGGCATGATTTATCAAGAGCGAGGTCTTCTCCCAGCAGAAGGGAAGCAAATTAAAAATAAACAGGAAATTGTACAGTTGCTAGAGGCAGTGTGAGAACCTAGCAAACTCACAGTAATACATTGTTCAGGACATCAGAAAGGCAAAGAATTCATTGCACAAGGTAACAATAAAGCTGATGCTGAAGGCCAAGAAAGACAATGCACTCAAAGCCCTGCTCTCACCACTCCAGAGGCTGGTGAGTCAATGCACACCTGAAGAATGGGAGTTCCAAGAAAGACAGCATAGACTATTGTGCTATGCTAGATCACCACTGGTCTGGGTTCCTTTATTTTTGAACTGCGGGTGTTTAAGCCTAGTGATGAAAAGTTTGATGAAAAATATGTAACTTTTAACATGGTAAAATGGGAACCAGAGGGATATCCATTTACAATGCTCTTTGATGCCTGCCCTAAGGAACATTATGGGGGACCTGGGGTAGCTTCTGACTGTGCAGGCTATTCTAATGAGAAATTATATTGCAAAGAGAAAACACAAATTTGGATCAATGGCTCCCTTGTTGGACGAACCATTGGTAATTGTAACAATTGTAAACAAGGTCAATGTAATCCTATCTCTATGTATATGCCAACCCCATGGGATCCTGTTTGGCTAAAAGGAATAATGTATCAAATTTATATAGGAAGCTATGCATTCACTTCTGAAATACCCCTCCAGAGTTATTGGAAATGGTACACGTTTTCTTGGGGAACAAAGAAATAATGGGATAAATAATACTTGAACAAATCTAGTCTTGTTAAAGGAAGAAAACAATATATTTCATTAGAACAAGAAATTAGAAAAGATCTTGAGGAAATTTGAGACACAATTTTGGCTTTAGAAACCCAACTAGATTCACTGGCCAATGTTGTATTACAGAATAGCATGCTGTCAATTTGCTAACAGCCCAGAAAGGAGGGACTTGCTTATTTCTAGGTGAAGAGTGCTGTTATTCTGTTAATAAATCTGGTGTAATACAAGAATCACTAGACAAACTGAAAGATCTGATCAAAGCTCTTGATAATGAATTTGGTACAGGAGAGCTGTCCTATGGAATTGACTTTATTTTGACAGGATGGAAAACTTGGATAGAACCTCTTGTGAGTACCTCTTTTGTTATACTGTTAATATTAATGTTTGGTCCCTGTGTCATTCAATGGATTTCAAGATTTATATAGCAGCGAGCTCAACCAGTCCCAGAACCCGAAGGAAGCTCCCCACCTCCATCCCAGGCTCCTAGGGCAGAGAAGGTAAGCTGGTCCCAGAACCCAGAAGGAAGCTCAATTGATGCCATTCCAAGCTCCTAGGGCAGAGAAGCTGAGCTGGTCCCAGCGCCTGGAAGGAAGCTCCCCAGCTGCCATCCCAAGCTCCTAGGGCAGAGGAGGTGAGCCATTTGGGTGCCAGAAGCACCTCCCACTGTGAAAATGAGAAGACACGTAAACTAGCCTCAAAAACAGACTTCTGGATCACCTACAGCAACCCCAAAGGGAAACAAGATGGAACAATCTGATTCTCAACCACCTGGACTCTTTGAACTGGCAACAAAAGAGGATCTGGGAAAAATGAAATCAGAAATAATTACTCAGATAACAGCAAAGATTTTGCTCATGGTGCAAGACATGATTAATAAACCTAGAGAGGACACAGATTAAAAAGAAAAATAGAGGATCTGAGGAACATGATGGAATCCCAACATAGGAAACAAATGGAATCCATAAAACAGATGCAAACAGATTTCCAGGAGATTAAAAACTCCCTCGAAAGTCTGTGCAGCAGAATGAACCAATGTGAGGACAGAATTTCACATATAGAAGATAAGATGGCAATTAGTGACCAGGTAAAGAAAAATTGCTTTAAAATTGTAAAGGAACACGAGAAATCAATCCAGCAGCTGCTAGATGATGCAAAGAAGAATAACAGAAGACTGATTGGAGTCAATGAAGAAAGAGGAGAGAGTGCAGATGAAATAAAAAAACTCTTCACTGAAGTGACGGCAGAAAACTTCTCAAGGAGGGGAAAAGAACTTGACATACAGATAAGTGAGGCATATAGGACTCCAGCTAGCCTTAATCAAAAAAATAATCTACACATAGGCATATAATAGTTAGGATTCCAGAAATCCAACAGAAGAACAAAATTCTACAAGCAGTGAGAGAAAAGAAACAAATCACATACAAAGGAAAGCCCATCAGAATCACAGCCGACTTCTCAATGCAAACCCTCAAGGCAAGAAGAGCTTGGAGTGATGTATTTCAAGCCCTAAAGGAAAACAGCCTCCAACCCAGATTGATGTACCCTGAAAAACTATCTTTCAAACTTGATGGAGAAATAAGATACTTTCATGATAAAGAGCACCTCAGGAACTTCATGAATACCAAACCGGCACTCCAAAAAATTTTAGACAATACCCTAGAAAAAGACAATGAGGATCACAACCCCAGGAAACCCAGCAGAATGAATCCATTGGGCGTGACAAATTCAACGCAAAGGGGGAGAAACCAACAAAAAGAAAAAGTCGTGACAAGGCTTTTAAAACTTTTAACTTCATCTCCCTAATGAGGGTATAATTCAATCTTATTATTGTACTGATTAGTAGTTTTCTGATTCTAGAGTTGCACACCTTTCCTTGTGCTATACTGGCTATTTATCATCTTATGTCTACATTTTAATTGGGTTGTCTATTAATGAGCTCTAAGAATTCTTTATATATTCTGCTCAGGTTATATGCATTGTAAATATGGTCTGTTTAAGGACTACTTTTCATTTTAATGATGTCATTTAAAGTTCTAAATTTTGATGGAACCTCATTTATCAATTATTTTTCTTTTATACATCATGGTTTTTGTATCCTAGGTAGTTCTTGCCTACCCTGAATTCATAAATATTTTCCCCTAGAATTTCTTCTTAAAGTTTTATACTTTTAGGCTTTCACATTTAGGTTCGTACATCCCTTCAAGTTATTTTCATGTATGGAAAACAAGGGTTGAGGTTAATTTTTTATATACGGATACCAGGTGTTCTAGTGCCATTTGCTGAAAACACTATCTCTTTCTCAGCTCTTGAATTGAGTTTATATTCTATAAAATGCTAATGTTAAATAATCTTTCAAAACCCAGTGGACCATATATGTGTGCTTCTATTTCTAGATTCTCTGTTTTATTCCAATGATCTATATGTCTTTCCTTACACCAACACTGCCTTGATTACTGTAGCTTTAGAAAAAGTCTTAAAATAGGTACTAAACGTCTTCCAACACTGTTTTCTGTTTTTGTTTTTATTTTTGACTTTTCTAGGTCCTTTGTACTCCTACATAACTTTTAAATTTCAACATCCAATTCTTCATTTATAGCAAGTATACACAGACCTGAATTTTTATATACACCTTGTGTTTTCTAATCCTGCTAAATTCAAGTACAAGTTCTAGGGGCTCCTAGAGATTTCTTAGTATTTTCTCTGTAGATGATCATTTCATCTGCATATAAAGAGTTTGCTTCTGCCGTGCCAATCCCATCCTAGTTGTGTCATTTTATTGCCAGACTATTTTGGTGGGGACTAGGTTTCAAAGTTTAATGGACAGATAAAGAGTAAGCATATCTGCCCTTGTTCCCCACCTTAAGGAGAAAGCATCGTATCTTCTCCAGTTATATAAGGCGTTCTTGCTGGAAGGATGGAGTACATGTCTTTAATCTGTTGAGAAGGTTCTGTTCTACTTCTAGTCTCCTGATAGCTTTTACCATGAACAGCTGTAGAATTTAGTCCAATACTTTTTCTCCAACTAGTGACAGGATCACATGGCTTTTTCCTTTCCTCTGTTAAAATGATGACTTTTGAGGGTGGATCTTCCAAGGCTAAACCAACACTGCCATCCCTATAACAAAACCACTTTCTCCATCCTGCCAGATCTGACTTCCAATAGTTTGTTTTGTCAAACAAATTTCTATCTATGTTCATACTTTTTTCTTCTATTATCTTTATCCAGTTTTAGGATTAGCACAATGTTGAGTTCCTAAAATGAGGGGAGAAGTGTTCCTTCTGTTTTCTGCTTTAATTGTTTGATACAATTTATCAGTTAAAATGTTTATGAGCCTGCTGTTGTCATATAGGTAGGTTTTCAAGCTAGGAATATACTTTCTCTAATAGGTGCTTTCAAATTTTATATTTCCTCCAGAGTTAGTTTCATTAATTTGTCTTCCAAGTTACTTCTTAGAAGTTGTCTAATTTATTTCAAAAAAGATTTTTGTAATATGCTTTCTATATCCCTTTAAATTCTGTAAAATCTGTGGTCATGTCTCCTAGATCTTAATATTGTAATTTTAAAAATATATAACTGATATTGTGTAACAGGAAGAAAAGGTCTAAAAGAGCAGGGGAATCGGGAGGGGTAGGGGAAGGGAAAAAAGGGAAAGGAAAAAATATGAGAAGAGGAAAAAAAATGGAAACAAAGTCTTTGCAAATAGGGAAGGGTGGAGGGGGTGAAGGGAGGGCAAGGGAAGGGGGGAAAAAAATAAGAACCAAGAGACTCATGTAAAGGTACAAGATCCCAATGATGAATGTAACTGTATTTTATACCTAAAATGTACCAATAAACTTAATGGGAAAAAAAGAGAGAGAGATTAGCACTGTGTTCCTTGCCCTGAAACTAATTTCCTCATTCAAGAAAATTGCAAAGCAAGCCACACAGTGCAATTTCCAAGATAGATTATGAAAAAATGATATGACTTCCACCTAGCTCTCTCAGGATACTCATCTTTGAAACCCAGCCATCATTTTCTGTGGGAGACAGGTAACATGGAGAAGCTACATAAAAATGTTCCAGCTGACATCCATAGATAATATCTTAGGAAACAGCACCAACTATGAGATATGTTAGTAAATAAGCTTTCAGGTGATTCTGGCCCGAACGCTTTAAATCTTCCAGCTGAGGCCCAGACTTGATGAAACAAAGCCAAGTTGTCTCTGCCATACACTGTCTTAATTTCTGACCCATGGACTCTAAGAGCACAATAAATAACTGTTTTGCACCACTACATTTTGGAGAAATTTGTTATGCAGTCATGGTAACTGGAACAATAGTTCTTTGTGAATCTCATCTTTCAGCAGATGGCTCATTGGTGGCTCCTATGAGAACATGCCTTCATTTCAGGCACCTGAGGACTTCCTTCTCCTGGTTCCTAGCTTAGCTATGTATCCATAAGTTATCTTATATTTTACTTACTCAGCACTTGAAAAATACTGAAGTAAAATGAGGATATTCCATGTCAATCCATTCTGCCACATTGCTCAGATGTTCTCCAAAGAACTTTTTTTTTCTTTCTCTTTTTGAATTTTTACTTATTTATTTTTATTTTTTATTTTATTTTTGGCGGTACCAGGGATTGAACTCAGGACATTGTGCTTCCCAGCCAGATGCAGCATCACTGAGCTACATCCCCAGCCCCCCAAATAACTTTTCAAACAATGACATAACTGAAGAACTGAATTCCTTTAAATGTAAAGATTTGAAAACCACAAATAAAATAAATAAAAACAAAGATAATACTATAGAGTATACTTATTCAAGAACAACTAACATTCAAAAAAAAAACCAACAAAAAAGTAAATGGTCACAATCCTCTTGCCTCAGCCTTCTAGACTGCTGGGATTATAGGTGTGCACCACCACACCTAGTCTTTCCTGATATTTTGCCACAGATAGTTTTTTTTTTTAATCCATACCTATAATCCCAGAATTTGGGAGGCTGAGGCAAGAAGGGTACTGTGAGTTGAAGGCCAATCCAGGCTACATAGTGAGTTCAAAATCAGTCCAAATTACATAGCAAGACTTGACTCAAAAAAACAAAGGCCCAAAGTGAGCCCAAAGTGGCAGCACATGCCTGTGATTTTGTGATTCCAGCACTTCAGAGGCTGAAACAGGAGGTTCACAAGTTCAAGACCAACCTGGATACATAGCAAGTTTGAGGCCTGGGCACAGTACAACCTCCACACTGGAGTCTGATGGAAAGAGTGCAAACCTAAGTACCAAAGGCCCCTCTCCTCAATAAGCCAATTTGGCCAACATTCATTTCCTAACCACCTCTATGCATGACTCCAGGAGAGATTAAACAAAGGAAGCTGCATCTTTAGCCTCCAGCAACTCTTCTTCTAGATGAGAGTGAGTTAGAATAGAAGATTCATTGAGAAAACTATGTACGTATTTATTCACAATGCCAGGCAATGTGTTAGCTGAAATACAAAAATGATTAAGATACAAAAACATGCACTCTATTGGAGGAATAAACAATGACAGTTCATTATGATAAATATTAATGACAAAGCTAGCTTCAGATTTTGTAGTACAAGAGACCTTTTGCTGACCTAGGGGAAAGAGGAGGGACTTGTTTGTTTTATGGGCAAGTGATGATCAAACTAAGTCCCAGAGATTTTGATAAGTAGAAATTAACTGTGGCAGAGGTTAACTGTCCACTAAAATTCTTGCTCCTCTTTCCAAGAATAAGAGTTGTTGGCTGCCTCACCCATAAAACTTTCTACAAGCTTCTAAGAAGCAAATTTGATTTGTCCTTAGTTTCTCCTTCTACTTCTGCTGACTGGTTTCTTTTCTTTTCTTTTCTTTTTTCTTTGAGACAGACTCACTATGTAGTTCAGGCTGGCCTTGAGCTCATCATGTAGCCCAGGCTAACCTGGAACTGATAGTGATTCTCCTGCCTCAGCCTCTCAAGTGCTGGGATTATAGGCATGAGCCATTAGGCCTGGCTGGATTCTTTTCTTCTTTCAAAGATAAATTTTACTGTTTTTTTAAGGTGTCCAACACCTTATAAGATACATACGTGGTAAAAGAGCTACTATATACTGACTGGATTTTTTTCATTATACAGATAGTTTTATGGTGTACATATTAGGTACACAGTTTAATAACAAAAATCCTATTCTGAGAACATGAAAAGACAATAAATAAAACAAAGATACAAATGGAATGAACATAAAACTAAGTATGTGTTCTTTACATTCATATTTCACATATAATTATTAAATTGATCTTTTAGTATTTGCTTATTTGAAACTGTAATGTCGACAGAGAATGTATACCATTTAAAATATTAGTTCGAATCTTATAAAACAATTTTATTGATGGTATTTATGCATGGGGAGAAGAAAATTTTACTCTATGTAATAATCATGTCTCAGTAAACATGATTTAACAGGCTTGGGGTTTTTTTGTTTTGTTTTTTGTTTTTTGAGACAGGGTCTCACTAAGTAGTTCAGATTGGCCTTGAACTCACTATGTAGCCTAGGCTGGTTTTGAATTCGCAGTGATCCTTTTGCCTCAGCCTCCCAAGTGCTGGGTTCACAGGCGTGCACCATCATGCACGGCAACAGTGTTTATATTATGGAGAAGAAAGCAAGTGTAAATATTGGTTATTTTAGAAAGGCTACCTAAACTACAATGACATTATATATTTCCTTCCCAAACTCTAATATACCTTATAAACTATCAAATGAAGCTACAAAAGTTAAAATTTTAACGTTGTCAATCAAGCTGCAAAAAACAAAAAAAAACAGCTTGAAGTTTAGAATATACACTAAATTTGTCACCATTTTTTTTCTTACACTTCAAGAAGTACGTCAGTTAGACATAGGATATCCAGTTAACTATCCTTCTTTGCAAACTCAGTTATAATCAAGCAACAGAGGCAAAGACAGACGCCAGGGATTTAGCTCAGTGGTACTGCACCTGCCTGCCAAGCGCAAGGTCCCAAGTTGGATCCTCAGTACCACCACCACCAACAACAAAAACAGATCCTAGCTACCGAGGCAAAGACAACAGATATAGACTATCGTAGAGGAAAAGAGACAGAAGACCCACAGGCTGTTCAAGGGATGCAACACAGCACAACAGTCTGAATAACATGAGTTTGATGGAAAAGCAAGCTAAACCCTGTATGTCCTATTAAGAGAGTAGCTCTACACATTATAATTTTTTACTTTTTTTGATGCTAGGTATTGAACAGGGGACTTCAGGCATTCTAAGTATGTATTCTATTCTATCATTGAGCTTTATTCCCTGCCCCACTTTTTTGGCTTTTTTTTGTTTTGTTTTGGATACAGGATCTCACTATGTAGCTCAGGCTGGCCTTGAATTCACAATCTTCCTGCCACAGACTTCTGAGTGATAGAATTACATGTATGTTCCACCATGCCTAGCTCTCAGCCCTAAATTTCTGACTTTCACACTAATCAAATCAAGGCAAAAAGAATTGTCAGTATTTTGTTTAAAGTCAGGGAAGTGTAATTTTTGAAACATGCCCATGTTACAAATTTTACCTAGAACATCTCATTTTCTGATAATGCATCATTACTGTGCTTATATTTAGTAAAGATAACATTATAATAAACCTATTTATATTTAAAGATCATGGTAAACAAACTGATAAAATTTATTTATCTTAAAAAAAAAACTCTGTTGAGATTGTAGGATTAGCTTTCCACAAATAGAAACAACTCCTATAACATGAATGTCGACATTGGATCTTACTTCCATGAATATTTAGGTACTTGGCCAACTCCAGGTTCAAGGGAAATATGAAGCCATGCAAACAAATCACCCCAGGAATAGTAAAAACCATCAATCCCTTCTGGAACTTTATTTCTCCTCTAATGTAACAGTCTCAGAATACATAGGGCACAGTCTACATTAGGGTGGCATACAAAAGCATGTTTCATCTCCTAACTCTGATAACTGTTCCAGTGCAGACACACAAGGATAATGGGTTTTTTTTTTTTAACTTATCTGGCAATTTAGGTATGTTGAAGATGTCAAGAATGTCTCATTGGTGTTAGAAACTTTGGCTCTTTAAATGCATAATTTGTTTCATCAAGTTGCATTTTCTTTTTTATACTTTGCAAGTATGGCATAGTAGATATATTATATTTAATTAAGCAACTTGATCTGGTTTTGGGGGGAGGGTTAAAATTGTCAGCTGGATCTTTTTGATCATCTTGCTGTTTTTCACAATCTTAAAATACCACTTTTCCATTGTTTATTCTCAATTTCTGGTTTTCCTGGCTTAAGGTTAACACCTATATCCTCAATGTTGATTTCCTGGATTTGTTCCTTGGTTATTTAAGCATCTTCAGTATTTTCTCCACAATTACTTTTCTCTTGATTCTTGTCATCATATCTACAATTGTCTGTCGCATCTCTTCAATACACTGAGCTCCTGCCAGAACAGCCTTCAATAGGACTTGTGAATGATCCAATACATGTAAGACTTTTTAGCATCTAGAATATTTTTAATCAGATCATTGAGTGTGGTCATTATTTCTTTTTTTGTTTATTCCTTATTAAATAGGTTCAGGCATTCAGAAAATGTCTTGTTTACTTAGTCAGCAAATAATCTTTGTTCATCCTCTTCTGCCATGATAGTCCCAAAGGACCCAACTGGATTTTCATCTTGTCTGTCTCTCAAAATGAGTTAGAAGGCCTTTTCAGCACTCATCCTTTGCCAGCTTTTTACTCACTCAGACGAGCTAATTTTTGTTTTAAATTTCAGAAGTTTTCTCCCTTCTTGGACCTGGTCTTCAGATGTCATAATTCTATTACTGGAAATATGATTTTCCTGTTTGTATGTGAAAAATGATTTTTGTTTTAACAGATGTTCCTTGAATTTTTGTCTTCTTTGCTCTTTGAACAAAGACTGTGCTCTCTGACTCCGGGCAGGTGCAGATCCCAGGATCACAGCCGATTCTGACCGGGGATGCCTGGAGTAGCTCGGACTCCCTCAGGCCGCCAGGGCCACACCCACAGACTGGATTTTGACAAAAGTGAAAATGGCGGAGCCTGGATCTTTCTACTAAGTGAAAGAAAGCTGCCTACTGATCAAGTAAACCTGCTCAGAACTGTTACATGAACAAAATATAAATTTCTGTAAGTTGAATCACTAACATGTTGGGATCTATTTATTATTACAACTAGCAATATGCTAATACATGTGATTTTGTATTCCCAAGTAATTTATTGACTCACTCACATATATTCACTAAGTATGTTCTATGTACAAATTATTATGCCATGTGCATGAGAAATGCAAAAATAAATGAAAATAGATTCTGCCTTTATGCAGTTTCCAATCCAGAAGAAACAAACAGCAACCACTCACACAACTATAAGGCAGGGTGTGTGAAATTAAAGCCTTAGAAGATAAAGAAATTATTAGAGGACTTAAAAGGAGGGAGATAATACTTTCAGATGGAAATTCAAAAGATTCAGAAGATGGAAGAAAATGATATTTAAATAGGATTTAGGCCAACAGAAATGTGTGTAGAAGCATTCCAGTCAAAGACATAGAAGGAAAAGATGTCACAGAGAATGGAATGTAAGTATTCTAGTTTTCTTAGAAAGAGAGGTTCAAATAAGGGTATTGTGAGAGCTAAAGAAAGGTTGCAGTGAAATTACAGACAAATCCGAATGTTGGTCAAAAGTGGCTGATAGGCCACTGGAAACAGGGTGTGGCATACAGTTCCTGCTATGCTTCAGAAAGATTAATCTGGAAGCATGGAAACAAGAAGAAAAGTTAGGAGGCTATTAACCATACAGTAGTTCGGAGTAGTGGCAGTTAAGAATCAAGGACCAATAATAGACTGAATCCAGAAGGTTTGGCAAGAAAAAAGGAGTCAAACATGACTGAGGCTGGGAACTAAGGTGAGTAAGAAAATTATGAAACTATGAATTAAGGAATTAAGTTCAAAGAGAAGGTGCTAGTCTGGGGCTGGAAGGCAATAAGGTATCCAGTTTTGGATAAAAATGAGTACACGATATCTATGGGGGGAGGGCTGAGACAGAGTCTCACTATGTAGTCCAGGTTGGCCGTGAACTCACAGTGATCCTCCTACCTCAGCTTCCCAAGTGCTAGGATTATAGGTACGTACCACCACTGAGGATATCTAGTAAAGATGTTACTTGGATCAAACCAAAGGAATTGAGGGCTATTGCCTTGGTTTGGAGACAAAAATGTGAAGAATTACCTACTTACGGGTGAGAATTGAGGCCAGAAGCTGCATTAAAGTTGACGAAGGAGATTTGACAAAAGAAACCTGGATATTTTCTTAAAATATACAAGGCAAGAAGATATAGGAAAAGCAAAGGAATGACTTCAGAGACAGAAGATCTAGAGGAACCAGTATCATGGGAGACACTGGACCATGTCCAATTCTGTAAGTCAGTGAAGAAAGAAATTAACACCAAATACATGATCTCAGTCCTCAAACTACCCAATGAAATAGTTTCCAGCCAATGATCAGGCAGGCATTCAAACCCTACAAAGAGCAAAAGCATTGGAATATAACAAACCTAGATCCTAATCTTGACTCTGCCCTTCAATAGCTACATAATCAGAGCCATAGCTCTGACTCTCATAGTGTGTTAAGAGTAAATTTTAAAGCTCTTAGACAGCACATGTTGGTGCAGACCTGAAGTCCCAGCCCTTGGGAGGCTGAGGCAGGAGGATTGCTGCAAGTTCAAGGCCAGGCTGGGCCACATAGTGAGTTCAAGGCCATCCTGAACTACATAGCAAGACCCTGTCTAAAAAAAAAAAAACCTTTTACAGTGACTAATGTAATAAATGCTCAAGTAAAAGCTGTTGTTTAAATTTTTTTTAAATAATAAATATTTTTTACTTTACCACAGCCTGATGAAAGGGTAAGTCAATATATTTTTAAGGCAAGATTCCAGTAAAAACATTTTTTTTTGTTTGTTTGTTTGGTACCAGGGATCGAACTTGCACTCACCAGACAGGCAGTGTACCACTGAGCTACATCCCCACACCCCCCAGCAAAATTTTTTTTTTTTGGTACTGGGGACCAAACTCAGGACCTTGTGCTTGTGAGGCAGGCACCGGAACCACTGAGCTAAATCTCCACCACCACCACCACCACCACCACCCCCCTGCAAAATTTTTAATGTACATATATTTGACTCAGCAAATCTGCTTCAGGGAGAATTTTTGTTCTATAGAAAGGCTCCTATGTGTAAGAATGCTCATTGTTGCATTGTTTGTAATAAGGAAAAACTGGAATCAATCTCAAGGAGAAATGGTTATACAAACTGATACATCTATACTATGAGTACTCAGGCAAGCCTAAGTAAAAGTGGTAAGATGTTCTCCATATTTTAAGAAAAAAAGCAATTTCTCCAAAGAACCCACACGATTCCATTTATGACCAAAATACAAAGAAAAAAAAGGAAAGATGACCCTAATAGAGGTTAAAAAGTAGTAATAAAGATGGTATTCACCTGTAACTCTATAGACTTTAATGCTGTTTCAATGAAAAGTATCAATATATTATAAATAACTTTTAAAAAGGAAATGTCAAAATTATTTTTACAAAATACTATTGTAACATACATATAAATATATCTATATATCCAAATAATATATATATATATATACTAAAGTTTAAAGACTGAGATTCTTGTGCTTCAGGGAATACTCTAAAATTGCAAAATTGTTTCCATTTGTCTGGAAAAATGCTCTCCATTTTCCATACTGTCTATGGCCCCCAAAAGACTAGGAGTATGGACCAGTTCAATAGAATAGTCTATAGAATATTCTACCTGCATTTACTAGTAGTATATTTAAGCCCTAGCAAAAAAAAAAAAAAAATGTAATATACAAATTATAGGTGGGTAGATCAGAAAAGGTACAAAGCAAAATTGGCAATGAAACAGGGTTAAGGCAATCTAACAAGAGTCAGTCTCTAAATTTCTGGTATATCTTGCTAGTTGTCAAGTATGGAAGAGAGATATCTGGCAGTCAAAAAAGAAAACGAATACATTTCTCACCCCAACTCTCAGGTTTAAGCTCTGGGAGGGACAGTGGGGAAACCTGCAAAGGCACATCCAGTTCATGGGTCAATGTGTTTGCTCGTACCAGAACTTACGAATGTAGAAAAACTACACCGACCTAGACCTAGCAGGCAGGCCCCCTTCCCCATTTCACCCCACCTCCTGTCCCTGCCCCCACTGACTTGGTCAGTCAAGTTCTGCTCAGGGCTTTCTGCCAGCTCCCCTCCAAGTGTGTCAAGAAAATCCTTGAGTGATCTTCCTGCCTCTCTGCGCCTGTTTCCCTTGAGAGGGGGCCCATCTTCCCCCTTCATCCCCGACCCAGTAAGGTCTCCTGGCCCTTTCGGACTCACTCCCTTCTACCGCCAGCACTCACTGTTCAGGGGGCTCCGCGGATGGAAAGGGTTTCTTCCCGTGCCTGACCCGCGGCGGCACCAAGATTGGTGGTTGCTGCACTGAAGGCAGTGGGGGCAAGGTGCGGCGTGGGAGCCAGCGGCGGCCAGGCACCAATCCATGCCTCGGACCCTTCGGGGCCGCCGCATTGCGGGGCGGTGGGCGGTAGCTTGGCGGGGAGGCCAGCCACGAGCTCGCACTGACGCAGCTCTTTGAGTGAACATGCTCTGCAGTTGGCAGCCCGGCGACACTCCAGTGCACAGCGTGCCCACCACTCAGCCCCACTAGCCGCTTAACTGCAGCTGCCCCAAACAACGCAGACGCCACCGTTGCTAGGCGCCCGTGAGCGACTTCAGCTGGGCTTCGCTAGGGAGGCCAAGGGCCAGTCCCTCCAAGGGGTCCAGGTAGGACACCGGACACATGGTGTATGCCTGGGGCAGTAGGCCACAAGGTCTCTTTGCTAAGTCCTATAGAACGGTGCAGCCTTCAGGGTTACAGCTCTGGGGGTTGAAGTAGGGGAGCATGCTGAGCCCAGGCTGGGTGAACAGTGGACAGGCGCAACAGCTAAAGGTTCTGCCAAAGGTCGGGTGGGGAGGGGTTGCCCCACAGCTTTCCAGATTGTATTGTACATCAAAATCAAAGTAACTAGGCCCTCCCGAGTACTAATTAGTCCAGTAATTTCCATATAGGCAAGTGACAAGGTCAAGTTCCTCACCCAGCCCTCCCCAATTCCTTTGAGAAAGGTTTGGTGCATCTTCCTAGTGTGAAGCCTAGCACTGATTTGCACAGTAGATCTTGGTTAATATCAGCACTCCCGTCAAATTATGCTGCTGTCGGGGTTATTAACCCGGGACCACATACTTTCATTAGGGCTGCAAACTTACCACCAGTGACAGGGTTTCATAACCCCCAAAAACTCATGTGTAGTCTCAATATACTACTTGATAATAACCTTGAGTTAAAACCAACTCAAATCAGACCTGGAATGTAATACTGGTCCACCACTTGATTATATGTAGTGGGTAAGGGAAAGTTAAGCCCACATGTAGAAAAATGTCCTAACAGGACTAGGCCATACATTCATTACCCCATGTGGAGAATTTGAGGAAAAATGGCTAAGACCCATCCCCAAACCAATAATAAATTCAGCTCAGTGTCGCAAAATGGAAAAATACCTAGGCTGGACTGTTCGTTAAGCAAATATACTGTCCGGTAATGTGGTCAAGGGCTGCGGATACAGCTCACCGTGGGGCACTTGCCTAGCTTGTGTTGTATGCCCAACCCCTCACCCACCCTGGGAAAACAATCTTCAGGGCAAGTGCTATGGCACCTGCCTGTAACCCCAGCTACTTGGGAGGCTGAGGTGGAATGTCACAAGTTGGAGACCTCAGCAATTTGGTAATGACCGTCTCAAAAAAAAAAGCTCAGGACATAGGTTAGTACTCCCTAGGTTCTTTCCTCAGTACCCTAAAATAATTCCCTTGGCTATTACATCCCTGCTTGCTACTATGCCTTTTCTCAAAGGATCCCCAGGTATCTAAATTCTGCCTTTGTGAAATGTTCTAATCTACACAGCACAAATTGTAGTCCCTAATATGCTCTACTATATACCATTATCTCTATACAACCAAATGCAATCTTATGCATCTTCCAAAGTTATATAATTTCCATAAACCCAATTTCAGGTATGACACCTCCTTCTCACCATTCCCTCATCAATATCCAGTGACTTCAATGTAAGAGCAACTAGTGAACTGAAATTTTATTTTTTGAGAGAGGATCTTGCTATGTACAGTTCAGGCTGGCCTCAAACTAATGGCAATCTCCCTGTCTCAGCCTCCCAAGTGCTGGGCTTACAGGTGTGTGCCACCACCCCCGGTGAGAATTAAAATTTTAAATAGCTATTGCCCTGATGGGTCAGAGTTAATCAGAAGTAAAGTGCTTACAACGAAGCACTGCTCTAAGTGGCAGTAAGAATCAAGCCTTACATTGAGCGGCTAGGCAAAGCAACAGAAAAAGGTTGAGATTTTAAGAAATGTGCGGGGGGATATGGCTCAGTGGCACCGCACCTGCCTTGCAAGGTCCGGGGTTCGATCCTAGTACCAAAAAAAAAAAGCTATGAGAAAACAGGATCTTATGAAGCTTGTAAGGTTTGAGAAATAGCTGGGGAACCAGAAATCAAAGCTTAAAAATGGCCCCAAGATTTCCAAGCCCTAACTCCTGGAACCTGTGCACATATTAAATCTTATGTGGCAACAAAAAGGGATCTTGTGGATCTTAATGGAGACTACACTGGATTATTTTGATGGCCCAAGGTCACCATAAAGGTTCTTCTAAGAGGGAAGACGCAGGAAGATGAGTTTGCATTCTGAAGATGAAAGGGAACATTCTCTGCAGACCAGAAGAAACAGTCCTACCTCGATTAAAGCAATGAAATATTAAGACTATAAACTATTTTAGTTTAAGTTGTGGCAGTAACTTGTTACAATGGGAACCACACATCCATGTAACAGCACCTACTGTATGCCAGATACTGGGATTTAAAAAGGCCTGGCCTTAAAAACTTCACTACGTAAGGAAGGAATATCTATCTATCTATCTATCTATCTATCTATCTATCTATCTATCTATCTATCGATAGAACAATGTTTTGGCTGCCTTTGACAACCAAAACTGCCAAGAAAAACAGCAAAAAGAAAACTATCTTCCCAGTGAGAATAAGCCCCAGACATCCCAAGAGGCTCCATCCCATCCTGTATATGCCTGAGGGACTCACCACACATTTGTGCTGTCCTGCCCATCACAAGAGAAGACTATTTCCCATTCTAACCATTGTACACTCACAAATACCAAGTAGCATTTTTTATTACCTGAAACATTTAATCATTAAAATCCTAGATATAACTATTTCCATTTTTATTGGTCCAAATCAGTCACCTAGGCAGGCATGGTGCCACATGCCAGTAATACCGGCATTGAACGAGGCTGAGGCAGGATTGCCCCAAGTTTGAGGCCAGCCAGACCTACATAGCAAGACCATGTCTGAAAACAAAACAAAAAAATCAAACCAGTTGCCTAAATATGAACACCAACAGTCTGGTTCTAAAACCAGCACTCTTAACCCAGCTAACCACAAACCTTCTAAGAAAACACATCAACCAGTGTGTGCAAGACAACTATGTCAAAGACTAGAAGAGTTAGGATAAGACCTAGGAAAAAGCTAGAACTATGAAAGGATAGAAATCTATGTACCAAAACTTCATTTCCCCTTCCTCTGGTTCTGATTCTTAGAAAATGATTAATGGAAAAGGAAATAGTTGAAAATCCAGGACTGCAAGCAAAAATGTGATGACATAGGCTATGTATTCAATACACTGTCCTCTTCATCCCAGGCAGTTAACTCTATCCTACAGTATTCCTATCCCTATCCCTAACTCTAAAAAGCATTACTATTTTGTGTGATATATTTGTCAATGAAAGTTCATTGACTGTAACAGAATGTAGTGGCACTGACAGGGAGCTGATAACAGGGGAGGTTGTGTGGACATGAATGTGTGGTAAACGTACTTCTCAATTTTGGGGTTTATCAAACTGTCCTTAGAATTAGTTTTTAAAAAGTAGAAACAAAAAACCTTGTTAAGTACTACCCTGTATAGAGTAGCACTCCTGTTACTTCTATCCCAATGAGGACCTCTCACCCTTAATTCATTCACCATCCACACTAAGACAGAAACATGCCACCTGTAAACTGTTTTCCAAACTATCTTATTTTTGAGACAGGGTCTCAGAATGTAATGCAGGCTGGCCTCACGGCGATCCTGCTTTAGTCTCTCAAGCACAGAGATTACAGACATGCACTACTACGCCCAGCTTCCCCAACTATTTTTGATACTGATCCTGCCAAGGTGGCCCTTGTTCACCTAAAATCTGGAAGTTGACTAGGCTTTACCATCTTCAGATATGCCCGCCTTCCCTTTCAGAACACTGGATGCAAAGACTGAAGGCTGCACTCTGTATTTGCAATGGTGAAAAAATGGGAAGTTTCAAAACCTAAACTGTTAGGCTCCAACTAGAGATTAATGTACTATTTTTTAATGATTCAACAGTACACTAATTTCTGGAAAAAAATCACTCACAAGCATAACTTGATTTGTAATGTATCTTCTTGAATTCTCCCCCAGAATTCACTGACCTAAAGAAACTTACAGAAACAGCTTCCAAGATCTTGAATAGAGAATTCAAAGAAATTTTTTTTTTTTGGTATCAGGGATCAAACTCAGGATCTTGCGCTTGGCAAAGCAGGTGGCAGAACCACTGAGCTAAATCCCTGGCCCCTCAAAGAAATTCTTGATGTATTTGTATAAAAACTTTCAATTATTTTTAAAGCAATTCATGGTTTGGTGTAACAGTATCAATTTTTTATTTTGATTGTACTTCAGATTACACTCTATACTTAAAAATGCCAAAACTTCCAAGTTTTTGCTCTTACTTCACTATAAGAGCTTAAAATGCTCTGAAGTAATGGACCCATGAGCACAATTTCATTTCTTCCCATATAAGTAATATCCATGTGTCATGGAATAATTCATATAGATAAAATATACAAGAACACAAAAATGAAATACAAAGGAGTAAGATATTCACATAATAATTTACACAGAAGTCAAAGACTAATAAGACAGTGAATTTTAGCAACTGAATTTGTTTGGCAAACTTTCATAAGACAAAAAGTGGATCCCAATTTTGCATGTAATAGGCTCCTGAGCAGAATGAATTCCCTCATGTAACAATATTTACAACTATAGTGAAAGAAAGGTAAAGACAAACTAACAAAAAAAGTCACCAATACATTTCAAATTGGAAGCAGATACTTTTTATTAACTGACCAAATCATAAAAACATCATGGTAGATACCTGAAAGGGAAAAAATAAGCCTATTTAACAATCTAGCAGCCAAAAATTAACACAAATCTGTTATAAAGTTGTAATATTTCAGTTACGTTTTAAAGGACACCCAAATTTCTGCTTTTAAGTAGACATGACAAAGGGGTGGGGTGTTCCCTCTAGAAAGGTCCTCCAAAGAACTAAATGAACTAATCATAAGCTAGATCCCCTTCCCCACCAGAGTACCACGTTAAATTAAAATCATCAATACTTGCCGGAAAAAAAAAAATCATTTCTACTCTATTATTAAAGACAACTCCTTTCAGAATACAGTACCTCACCTTAGTTCATCCTTCTAATAAGCCTGTTGATCTGGTCTTCCCTATTTCCAGCATCTCCACCTTCCACAAAATGGGTGGTTTTTTTCTTCATTCCACCTCGTGGAGAAGATAATTTAAAGGGCCACAGGAAGTTATTTGCCTCTTTGAAGCGTTTTCCAACAGTATAGATCTCATGAATCAGATCTTCCATGCAAATGATGCCATATTTGCCTGAAAAATGTTAATATAAGGTTAAGCTTTAAAAGATTTTTTTTGTATTAAATTCTTTTATTGGTACATTGTAGGTATACAACACAATTACATTTCTCATTGGGAATTGTACCTTTATATAATGTATCTTGGTTCTTTTTTTCCCCATTCCTAGCCCTCCCTTCACACCCTCCACCCTTCCCTATTTACAAAGACTTTATTTCCATTTCTCAGCATTTAAAAGATTTTTTAATTAGAGGATTAAAATGAGCCAGGCAGGGTGACCCTCGCCTGTAATCCCAGAACTTGGGAGGCTGAGGCAGAAGCATCGCTGTCGCTGTGAGCTTGAGGCCAGCCTGAACTGCACAGAACTGTCTCAAAACAGGAGGAAGAGGAAGGGAGGGAAGGTTTATAATGGTTTGAGATAATAAGGCTGTAAGAGGCCAGAAAACATCACCTCGGGCTATTCAGAAGTTCTCTAAAGCAGAACCTACCAAGAGATCGAGCAATCAGTCCATTATCAGTCAAGGCAATTCGCTTCTTATTGATTTTGCCATAGCCACGCTTGTATATTAGTTCATTTACTGACTTCAGGTTTGGGTACCTAAAATATTAAAAACAGACATAATCAAATAAGGCTATTACTATAGATCTTGCTGTATAACCAATTCACCACACAAAGGAAAAAGCACCTACCCCCATGCAATATATGGTTCCACAATTCTCAGCATGTTAATTGAAGCCTTGTTAAGCTTAACAAAGGTACCATTGAAGATTTGGCGAAGGCGAAGAAGCTGCAACACCTTGCGGACCTTTGGGCTCACCCCATTGATCCTGCAGTGCAAAAGGACCAAAAAATTTATCTAGCTTTTACCAGAATTTCTATTAATGACGGACAAAAAACCCCCAACCAAGTCCCACCTAAATAGGTTAAGAATGACTTCATGTTACAAAGACTCAAGGTCACTGGTATTTAGCTTTCCTTTATCCTAGTTAGCTAAATTACCATTTCCACCAACTTGCCTCCTCTCCAAGATTCTCTTTACCGTCTCCTACTTTTCTATGTTTTTGTTAAAACAAGGACAGTACATTTTTACTTTAAAAATTTTAGGGACACTGAACCCTTCTTGTGTTTAATTAATAGAATGGATGGGAGCCCAGGGCTTGCACTAAACCCCAATGTCACTAAAACCCTTCCTAGTTAGAGAAAAACATAGTAATTCAAATGTTTTGAAATTAGTGCTCGAACATATTTCATTGAAATTTTCTAACAAACCGAGTTTCATTCTCAGTACTGAAAAAAAAAACAAAAACAGAACAGAATCCAGTAAGAATTAACTTACCCCCTGATCCGGATGACAAATGCCAATTTGGGTTCTGCAGGTACGTAAAAGTTGCCAGCTTTTCTTGCCATCCTTGCCATTCGAATCTCAGTTCTGTACATCTGTCTATACTCTTTATGATAGTGCCTAGCTTTTTCATAGATGAGCTTCCTCCTCGCCTTTCGAAGCTGAAAACCAATTACCAATTATACATAATGTTTCACTCCCAAACACAAATAGCAACCCCAAACTTTCCCTGAAATTTTGTCTTTGCCACAGCAAATAGTAACCTTCCAAAACAGTATATTCATTTGAAGTTACAACACTAAGATACTCTAAGCAGTTTGCTCAGTACAACACTGAGGTAGGTGTTGCTTTAAGAATACTGACTTCATTCTCACTCCCAACCACAAGTTCTCTTAGGTGCAGGTAACTCCAAAGTTTACTTACCATTTTCTGGACAAATTTCTTTTTCAGGCGCTTTACCTTCAGCTCTGCGAAACATCTTCGCTTTTTCTTAAGGGTTTCTGGCACAGCAGGAACCTTCTTTTTCTTCTCCCTATCATAAGAAATAGCAACGGCTCAAAATCTTCCAGCGCTGTATTACCACCTCTATACTGAACACTGTTTTAACAGAACCAGCTTCACTACGTCTAGCCACTAACAGGCTTGTTGCTTTAATATGCTCAGGTTTTAAGATGCAGGAAATCTTTGATTCTCTCCATGCCAGTAACCTTCACCTCCAACACACACCACTTTACTCAAATGGCAATTATAAATGTGACATTAACAACATCTACAGCAACCTAAGTCCCGGCAGCCAACGACTGAGAACCATCTACAGTGAGGCTGACAAAACGTGGCCTAAAAATAAAAAAAAAAAGTAAAACATATTGACTTTTAAGGGCCCTAAGATCCTTTTAAGATTAAAACCAAACCAACCACCACTCCAGTTCAGGTCTCAATCGCCACATATTGAAAAGCAACTGCTTCCCGGCAGAGACTTGGGCCAAATGCTAGTCAAAGCCGAACTTAATTCAGAGGTTCTGCGCCTCCCTGGGAAGACCTTCCATCGAGAACTGGACCCAGTTTCGCACACATTCCGATTCACGCTTCATTCCTACTATTGCCAGAACCGCCGCCCCAAGGCCGCCTGCATCTCATTATAGCCAGAGGTCCTCACTGATGTCAGAAAGCGTCACAAACACATGGAAAAGTCAGCAAAAGTACGTGATGGGAGAAGAAACAAGACGAATGGCCTTTACTATCGGGGATGGAGAGGGATTCTGGAGAGAACGAAGAGCAACTTACTTGACAGCCTCCATGGTTCCAGCCGGAAAAGAGGAAGTTGGCGCATGCGCACAGTCCACTTAAAGACGGCGTGTGAAGGCCCTCACAATTTATAGGTGTCCTAAGAAAAGCCAGAAAAGAACCTACAATTAAGAACTCGTCTCGTGGATGCAAAATTAAGAACTGCTTGACTTAGTCTCTTTCAGTGGACTTTTGAGTAAAATTTATATGGGAAAAATAAATGCATTGACTTTTAATCAATTCACGTACAGAGGGTACTGACCGCTGGACTCCTTGGGGTCCTAATCCCTAGGCTGCGTTAACGGGATAAAACTCCAGTTTCACGTAGCAATTTGTTCAAATGAGCGCCTCATGGGTGCGAACCACAAATCCCGACATGCATCACTCTATGGGCCATCCAGGGGGAGGGCTACACCTGACCCACACTATCCTCAACCACGGCGCTGGTGACTTCTGCCTGGAAAATGAGCCTTTGGGAACACATCCCAAGCGGCTAGCTGCGATCCGAACTCAAAAGTCCGTGTTGGCTTTCTCCTGGCTCTCAGCCACCAGTAGACACAGACGCCGCACCTCGTTTGCTGCGCGGCCGCGGTCCTTCTCGCCACTCCTCCAGCCTGCAGGGCTGTCTTCGGCAGCGCCTGATCGCAGGCGGGGCCGTCCCGTGTCGCCGGGCTAACCAAAGTGGCGAGACGGAAGCGTGAGGACAGGACGGCCTGAGGAGGACGGCCAGGGCTCCGCCGACCTCAGGGCCTCGCAGGCGGAGGCAGGGACAACTCATGGCAGAGAGCGTGAGCCGCGAAGAGAGGTGCGACGAGAGCTGGGGGCTGGGGCCACGGCCATGTGAGAGGGGCTGCCCCGCGCGGCTCAAGGGACTGCGGGCGGGGGGCGGGGGCCGGGGGGCTGGGCTGGGGGCGGGGTGCGCCCGGGGGCGGGGAGGGCCGAGCAGAGGGAGGGCCGCTGCCGATGCCGCCGTCGGCTCTTCCCGGTCGCGGGTTATATAGTGCGGAGCGTGGAGCCCGCTCTGAGCCGGCGGGGAGCGCTCCCACTGACGAGCGGCGCAGCGCTGCGGAGCCCGGTGACCGAGTGACAGCCGCGGAGAGTGCGGCGCAGGGGGATCCGAGCCCACAGGGCAGCTGCAAGCCGTTGGGCAGCGCTTGCTTGCGCCGAGCGAGTCACCCTTGCCCGGCTCTCCGCCGCCCCGCACCCTACTCGCCCACCCCGTCGCAACTTGGGTCAAGTTGACAACTCCTCGGGGCTGGCCGGCCGGTGCGGTCTCAGCCGCGGACCCCTGCCCCGGGGTGAGAGGGAGCCGCGGCGCAGGCTCCGCGGACGCTCGAGCAAAGGCAGCTTGGCCATGAGGGCAGCGCGCGGCGCCTAACTCGCGGCTGTCACCGCCGCTGCAGCGGGACCGGCCGGCCGGGCGGTCGCTCGGGACAGGAGGGCGGCGGGCTCGGCCCCGGGCCACCGCACGGAACCCGGGCAGGGTGGCCCTGCGTAGGCAGGGAGCGGCGTCGCGCACTCCGGCCCGGCGGGGACCTCGGGGGCGGGCGCGGGGCGCAGGCTTCTAGTCCCGGCCGCTGTGTCAATCGCCCCGGGGCTCGGACCTGGGCTGCCCGGCGTGGGGTGGGTGAGGACACGGGTGCTGGGCTCGCGCGGGGCCTCCGGCGTCGCGATGAACATCGTGGTGGAGTTCTTCGTGGTCGCTTTCAAAGTGCTCTGGGCGTTCGTGCTGGCCGCGGCGCGCTGGCTGGTGCGGCCCAAGGAGAAGAGCGTGGCCGGCCAGGTGTGCCTCATCACGGGCGCCGGCAGCGGCCTGGGCCGCCTCTTCGCGCTGGAGTTCGCCCGGCGCCGGGCGCTGCTGGTACTCTGGGACATCAACACGCAAAGCAACGAGGAGACGGCGGGCATGGTGCGCCACATCTACCGCGACCTGGAGGCGGCCGATGCCGCCGCGCTGCAAGGTAACTCCTACCGGCGCCCGAGCATTGTTGGGTCAACCCGCTCCCCAACCAGCATCCTCCCCCAGAGGGCCCCCCAAGCCCAAGTCATGGTCAGCCCCGCTCTCGAGGAAAAAAAATCCTATCGGCCTTCTGGCAGACAAGTGGAATTTGTCTGGTGATCATAGAGCTCGATCACGCCTGTGTTAGAAGGGGAAAAGTGCCAGACCTCGTCCTAGCAGAGAGCCTGTCTCTCTGGGCCGACTGTAGTGTTTCCTAAGCCCTCTGAGGAGAAAGAAGGCAGAGGGAACTTGTTACCACAGATTTGGATTGTGAAGAATTGTCTCTGACTTGCATGCGGCAGAAAGGGAAGCTAAAGTGTCTTTAGGAAGTTGTTCCGTGACTGGACTAAAGCGTGGATCTGTGTTATTGTGGTCGGGACCTCTTAGACTACCACAGTGTTGATGGTTTCTCTCTAACTGTAGCATGGAATGGAGGGATAATTACATTGTTTCACCAGTGATAAGTAAGTGCTTTAGTTCCAGACCCTGAGCTTGATTGAGAGATACCGGACCTCTAGACGAAGTGCTTGAAGAATCTCAGCCTCATTGTAAATTTCTTCCATGTTTTTGGTCACCTCAGTCTGCATTTTTGTATATTAACTAGCCTGAATCTGAGACATTTTTTTGAAAGCCTAAACAGATCATAACCAACCATTAAGTAAATACTGGCCCAGGAAATTTGATGATGGCTCTTGCTTTTTGGCAAAATTCTTCATTTCCAAGGAAAACATTGAACCATATGAAGATTGACTTAGGCACACTCCTCCCCTGTATTGCTTGTTACCAAATTTATTGGCACCTACCTTTTTTAATTGTTTGAAAATGTTAAATTTTCATTGTTTGGAGGAATAGCAAATACACATTTTTGTGTCCCTTCCAAAACCTAATGATAAGAATGCTGTTTTTCCAGGGGAGTGATTGGGTTTTTAAGCTTTTTGAGTTCTTAATGTGGTAAAATTGCATATTTACCTGTAAACTTGACTTGTAAGGATACTTTTTAGAGGAGTCAGCTACAAAACAAACTAGTAATCTCCACTGTTTCAGAGAAACTATTTCGTGGCTTTGAGTGAATTCACATTATTATTTAAGTTTTGAGTTGAGAGCCTTGATATGAATTTCTGTTTTGAAGATGCTCATGCTAAATATTAGAAGCTGTTTCTGGCCACTGCCCCCCCCCCACCACCAAAAAAAAGTATGTGTAATGTGTGTGTTATTCTCTGGGCTGAGATCAGTTCTTTGCAGGTGTCTTTAACTCCAGCAGGCTGATCCCATGTGGTCTACTTGTATTGGGCTTGTCACAATTAAATGACTTTCCCCTAAGCAAAGTTATCCAGTAAATTGCTGTAATTCCCAAAGACTTTGGAGGGTTGGGGGAAGGAAAGCAGCTGTAAGTTCTGTAATTGGCAAGCCTTACAGTGTTAGAAATTTGAAGCTCACTGTAGTATTTTTGTTTTGTGTGATCTTTGTCCGACTGTTTATCATGTGACTCACTTTCTGCACCCCCTTCTCTGTTCCATTTTTCTTATCTGGACTTCTGAGGACAGCTGGGAATGGCGAGGAAGAAATTCTGCCCAACTATAACTTGCAGGTTTTTACCTACACCTGTGATGTGGGGAAGAGAGAGAATGTCTACCTGACAGCTGAAAGGGTCCGCAAGGAAGTTGGCGAGGTCTCAGTCCTGGTCAATAATGCTGGCGTGGTCTCTGGACATCACCTTCTAGAATGTCCTGATGAGCTCATTGAGAGAACCATGATGGTCAATTGCCATGCACACTTCTGGGTAAATATAAACATCTTTATTTTTTATCCCTGGTCCCCCTCAATGAGAAGGTTAGGAAGGAGAGAAACCTCAGTACCAGCTTGAAAGTCACCTGCATTCTTTTACCACAGTCCCCTTCTGGTGAGTTATTCCCCATGGTGAATTACAATGTATACATGTTGGTAACTATTAAATCACTGATTTCTCCTCCCGCCCCCAATTCAGTATTTCTTGAGAGGGTAGAAGACTGAACATTGTGAACTAATTTGAAAGATTGCCATAAAAATAACAAGAGGGAGTATAAAACCCTGGGTTTGTTTATTTTACTTTCTTTGAGTTTATAAAACATTGGTTGTTCTTATGAATTCCTAAGGTCAGGGTTTAGGCTTCCAAATTTCTGCTCAGCCACATTTTAGAAAGTGCCAGAGATTCTGAGATCAGCATTTGTGGTCCATTGGGAGGGGTCAGGCCACCATGGCAGTCACTTAGCGTCCATTGACCATGCACAAGATCCATGCATTGTCCTGTCAGAGAACATCCCAGGACTTTCTCAGCTTAGAAGGTGCTTCTCAAGTGAGAACAGCAGTCACTTCACTAAGACCAGGTAGGGGGAGGGGGTTGGGAGACCTGGTGAACTGGGGATTTCAACACTGTCACCTTCTAGCCATCAGAGCTACTGCAACATCTAGGAATGGGGGAGGGGGGGCTGCTCCTTCCAGTGGAAAGAAACCCCAGCTTTTCAGCTGAATTATCGTCACTAAAGGTAGGTGTGAAGCTCTCCTATAACTATACACTGTTCATACTGGTGACTCACCTTTTTTCCCTCATAGTATTTTCCCTTTACTTTCATAGATAGATCCAATAAAGAAGGGGTAAAGAGGCCTGGGTGTGTGGTTTGATAGTAGCGCTTGTGCAGCAAGTGCAAAGTCCTGTGTTTGATGGCGGTGGATGTAAGGCGATAGAGTTTTATTTATTTATTTTTTCATCATCAGATTAGTCTTCTAATAGAACACCACAAAGAACTATTCCTCCTAAATGGGTCACATTAAACCTCATTAATTTTTTAGCAGTTGCTTAAAAACAGTCTGGCTTTGGAAGTACTTATTCAAATGTTGTTCATCCAGTATCAAGCCTCTTTTCTGATCCTGGAAGATGTTTTATTTTTAAATATGAGCTTTATTTAGTTCATTTCCAAACCTCTAAAAATGAACATATAAATAAACTGAGCTAAGTCATATCTATGTTTTACATGAGTAAGGAAATTGTTGTATATAGTTTGGGGATACGTAAGTATGCCTGTGGTGTGCATGCAAGTAGGTGTGGGTTGGTTGTGTGCAGTGGCTATGGGGACTGAATTAAAGTTTTTGCTGCTTCTAGGTCTACAAGAACAGGCAGCAAGTGTCAAAGGAGTGGTATAGATAAAGGCCAGTCCTGAATAAACTTGGCAGTACAGTTTATCAAGAAGAATCTTGTGGGTTTATAATTCTGAGTAAAGCAAACAATCACCATTTGAAATGAAAGGCAAACACAAACTGCAGGTGAAGTATAGTTTCCATATTTAAAGTATGGTAAGGAGGAAGTAACCATAGAAATGGCCAAGTGATTTTGGTCAACACTGTTAAACAGATACACAACCATTGGTAGGTTAATATAAACCCACAGGCACTGGGATTTTTTTTCCCCAATAACATTTGGCTGAGATGATGCAAGATTTCATAACTAAACTTTTACCTACACCAAGTACGCTGAAGTTTCACTACTTGACTACTTTCCCTGAATGATTATTTTGCTGACTTGTAAAATTTCAAATGTAACTAGATTTTTAAAGAAATCCCCAATCTTTTGTTAACAGGAAAGCAGCTTATCTTCCTTCCCTAGAAATCCTATAAAATGAGTGTTAATTTAAAGTGCGTTAAGGGCAGAAAATCCAGAGCCTTGGCTGTGAAAATGCACATAAATTAATAAATTGTACTTCTAACACTAGGCTCCTTTCTAACATAAGGAGAAAATTGAATCAAATCTCTAATAGAAAAAAATTATTCTGGAACTGAATACTAGGGAGGAACATACTACCTTCCTAGCATCGTTACTGAGCTTCAAGATGTTGCTTAACCGTACAATTTAGGGAGTTCTTGGAAGCCTTGACAGTAATGACGTCACTTCATATTAAAATATGGGAGGTTCCTGAATTCTCCAGCTGTTTTTCCCCTAAGCATCTAAACTTAAGAATTTATTTTCAATATTGAGTCAGAAAATTCATTTTAGATTTGGAATTTCTGACTTCTTGCCAAGAGTTACAAACCTTTTAAGAAGTTAAGATTTAGCAACTAAAATTTTTACAGTGATTGAGGTGGAAGATTTAAATAGTATTGTTGACAGCCACCTGAATTCAGCTTCCCTTATAGCAGTAATGTTAGGTGAAAATGTTAGTGATGATTTTTCATACATGTATTAGTCTTGGCCTGTGCTATTTTTTCATCCAGGAAAAATAATGAGTGTATCTTTTCCCTGTGTCTGGGTGCAGAAGAGAAATTGCCCCATACATTTTAAAATGTAGACCAGCTGAGCAAAGAGAGTGCATTCAATTATTTGAACAGATCATCTTGAGCCAGGTATTTAAATAGCAAGTAATGTCTGTTTTCATAGAGTAACAAATAGTATGCTAATTCTGACTGGGAGTTAAAATTATTTTTTGAAGCAAAACATTTACTGGTACATTTTAGATATACATGATGATAACATTCATCATAGGGAATTTATACCCATACATGATATATCTTGCTTCTTTTTTTTCCCATTCCCCTCCCTCAACCCCTCTTCCCCTCCTTATTTACAAAAGCTTTTTTTCCTTCTATTCTTTTTTTTTCTTGTCCCTTTTTCCCTTTACCCCTCCCCTTCCATTGTTCCCCTTTTAATTTGAACATTTGTTTCCCATTTCCCAGTATCTAGTATACATTTTAGTAATAATTTCCACTTTTGGTTTCTCACACCAGAGAAACAATACGGTATTTAAACATGTGTGTCTGATTTATTTTACTTAAGAGTATGGTCTCAAGGTCCATACATTTACCCAGACATGTCTCAAGCTTATCCTTCTTAATAGCAGAGTAATACTCCACTGTATTTCAGAACACCCACATCATCTTTATCCATTCATCGGTTGATGGGCATTTGGGCTGTTTCCAAGATTTAGCTATTACAAACTGTGCCACTGTAAATGTGGGTGTGCATATATCACTGTGGTATGATGTTTTTAATTCTTTGGGGAAGATACCCAGCAGCATTGGGTCAAATGGGACCTCTAGTCCTAGTTCTTTGAGGTATCTCCATACTGATTTCCACAGTGGTTGCCCCAGTCTGCACTCCCACCAACAATGGAGAAGAGTTCCTTTCTCCCCACACCCCTGCCAGCATTTGTTATTGGTTGATTTCTTGATAGTAGCCATTCTTTCTGGGGTGAGTGAGATGGAATCTCACCGTTGTTTTAATTTGCCTCTCTCAAATGACCAGTGATGTTGAACACTTTTCATATATTTATTTGCTATTTGTTCTCCATCTAAAAAGTGTCTATTCATTTCAGATGCCCATTTTTGGATTGGGTCTTTAAATTTGAAGGGGGTCTGAATTTTTTGAGTTCTTTATATATTCTAGATAGTGGTCCTTTGAGGAACAGCTAGCAAAACTTTTTCCCACACTGTGGGTTGTCTCAGAGTTAAAACTATGTACAGTGAAGTAGAATACCATGTGGACTTTATCTGAAAAATTGTGGGTGCCCCCATTTCCGGATCATTCCTCCTACTACTAGCCCACCTGCTTGGAACTCCCTCTCTTTATTCCATGTGCCTTTTATGGCTCAGTTAAAGTTTCTGATGCAACCTTCTCTTCCTGTTCCACCCTTCCAGACATTCTTAGGTATTAGAATTACAAGGATACTTAAAGACCATTTGATCCAAGCCCTTGTTTTCCAATTAAACTGCAGTTAAATGACTTATGGAAGTCTCAACTTTTTTCTTCCCATGAATTTTTTGCAGCAGTTGTCATTCCCATAGTTTGGTACATAGTGTGTGCTTTTTTATATAATTTGTCTACATTGTGGCCAGAGAAGATGGCATGCTGTCTGAAGGCAGTTGGCAATGTACAATACATTTGTTTGTTTTCTTCTGCCTAGAATAGAACTTGGTTCTTGTCACTCAATAAATATTTGATAATTTGATATTTAAGGTTCTGCTTAAATATTTAGAATATAACATTCACCTGGGTCTGTTTTGTAAACTTTCGAAGATAGGCATTATGTTGGACTAAATATAAAATTGATACTTCAAAATGGGGCTGCTCACATTCATTATTGTTTGCCTTTTTTTGTTTCCTCTACAAATTTTACATTCTTCTCCCATTTGTGTGTAGAGGGAGTTTTTTTTTTTTTTTGGTTTTTTGTGGTAGTACTAAGAAGTGAACCTAGAACTTTCACATTGGGCTATAATTCCTTTTTTTGAAAAATTCTTTGAGACAAAGTCTCACTAAGTTGCCCAGGCTGGGCTCAAACTTGCAACTCTCTCCCCACCTCAGCCTGCCAGAGTGTAAACCACCTGATCATAAGTGTAAACCACCACATCTGGTTTGTGTGCTCATTTTTACTATAGTGTATTAACTCTGCTTATTGATGTGAGGCTAGGGACTTTGGAGAAGGATGCTGTTGATACACCAATTTGAATTAAGTTTAAATTAAATGTATGGGCCAGGGATTTAGCTCAGTGGTTCCGGCACCTGCCTTGTAAGCACAAGGTCCCAAGTTCAATCCCTGGTACCAAAAAATAAATAAATTAAATGTATGGCAACTGTTCCCAGTGACGTTTCCCACTGACCACGCCTCAAGAAGAGGACTCATACAGCAATTCCTTCCTTACTTCTTATGGGCCATTTCTACACACTTTGAAAGCTTTTCAGTATCTGGCACAGCTTTCTAGTTTGCTATGACACTTAGCAGTCAGTGTTGGCCTTCTACCAGGTGATCCCAGGAATGTTCTCTTGGTCATAAGTCAAGAAGCGTTAGATTTGGGGTAGGTTTTAGCCAGCATATTCTGCTATGAAACACTCACAGCACAAAACTGGCAAATGAATGCAATAGCATGCCTTTTTAACACTAGTGTAGAAATCATTCACATAGGCTTTCTCCTCTCTGTATCTCAGTAAGATGAAAAAGTTGAAAATACCTGTCTCTTCCATTTTGAAGTTTAGGGCCAGAGATTTAGCTCAGTGGTTCCCGAGTTCAATCCCCGGTATCAAAAAAAAAAAAATCACCATTTTGAAGTTTAGATACTTGTCCTCCGTATAGAAACTGTAATCTCATGTTTCCCCAAAATATTAACATTGCTTCACTTGCTATTTTTTCAGAGAGGAAGTAGACTCTTTCTTTGCTTGCTATTTCTAAAAGCCAAAGTTTATCTATAAATCCTTTTTGACCAAAGAGTTGTATTTGGCCTTTATACTTGAGCAGCAAATTGATCCTTGATTAACCAAAAGGGGGAAACAAAAGCATTTAACTCTAGGCCTTTTATTTGTGAAAAATTTTTGCATGGTAAAGGACTAAATCTGTCAAATAGCTAGTTGGTAATTTACTTCTATTGATATGGTAGTCAGACAAGATAATTGGTAGTTAATTAATAGACCACTTAACTTAAAAGGTTTCGCAATTTTAAAATACTAATTACTGAATTAGGCATTTATCTATATCTAAATGTCTAAAGTCTATTTAGTTAAAATCCATCCAGGAAAACTAAAAGCCCACCAGTTAGATCTGAGTAATGTAGCACTTAAAGACATTAGTGCTATGGTTGTACGTAATATCTCATGAATGGTCCCTAATCATTAATGTTTAAGTTCTTGTGTGATTTACTGGTTTTTAATCTCACATACTGTATTCCTCTGTTATCTAGTTAACGAAACCTAGTTTTGTTTAGGCCCTCTTAGGTTTAGATTTTTTTAAAAAATCATTTCTATAGTGTTTCTATAAAACTATCCAGTACTTCCTCCTCCATACCATAATATTAAAAATTGTTTAATATTTTATAGACTATCACTTCCCTATTTTAAGATAGCTACCAAAAAACTTAGAATTTGTGTCCCGTCCTGTTTTTGAAGTCTGCACTAGAACTGGTTTCTGTTATTAAGTAAATGTCATGTGCACAAAAGTGTTTGAGCTTTAGAAAGAATTGAGTTGTAAATTGACCTGCTTTGTCTTATTCCTGTGATTATACAGGAAAACATCTCTTGATAGCACCTGCATGTGTACCTATTCATACAAAATAGGATCACATGCTCAGTGAACTTTGAGCTTCTGTACTTGATGTAGGCCCAAATCTATTGCTACTAGAAATCAAAATCTACAACATGAGAAAATGTCACTTTATATATGAGGAGGGAAACAGACACTACCTCATATAAGAAGCTTCCGAACATCTTTGCTATGTTTTAATCTATGTTTTATTATGCTGGTGGTTTAGAAAACATTTCCAAGTAGCCAGTGCAGTAATTTCTGGGTTATATAAACAAATAGTAGTGCTCCCTTATTGCCAAATCCAATGTGCACCTTGAGCTTCCCACAGAATGTAACCCACTTGACTACCTCCTAGAAACTCAGGTGCTTTCATTTCTATGAAAAGCTACTTTCATGTGCTTCTCCTTCTTCCTTCCCAATCTTCTCTTGCCCTCTCCACATTTGAAATTTGCTCTTTAGTTTTGTGTGCTCCAAGTGATTCTCACCATGTACCTCTCTAACTGGGTAATCTGTTTAATTTGTCACACTGTGACTTGGACAGTTCACACAGTTACCTTGTCTGTTCCACATATTCCCTAAAATCATCATGTCTCAATACTGAACTCTTCTTTATTCCATCTTGCATTCTATGGTTAGGTAGTAACCAGACTTGAAAACATCACCATTATCTTCAGTCCTTCATCCTGCACACATTCATGGGTTACCAGATCCCAGCTGTTCGCTTGCCGCCATGTGCTTTGACTAATCCCCTCCTTTCCATTCCCTCTTCCAATGTGTGCCTCCTTTACCTCACCTCGACTCAAAAGAGCTTCTGAACTTCTTTCTGTTTTTCCATTCTTGCTCTTCAACCTAGGGTTATCTAAGCAGAGTTGCATTTTTTATATGCTTGCTTAAAACCCTTGAATGACCATACTAGTCACAGTGGAAAGCATCTTGGGCCTCCCAAAGCTGATTTCATCTGCCTTCCCAGCTCAGCACCTACCTATTATATCCTTTAGCATAGTCTAAACTCCAGCCAGGCTAGACTCCTTACTGTTCCCTGGGGGAACCCTGGTTGCTCATGCTTCATGCAAGAGTCTCTGCCTGGCTAATCTGCCATTTGAGTCCTGTCTTTTGGGGAGACAACAAAAGTTGAATAGTCCAGAAAAAGTGTATTACTATTTTTGCAAAAGAAAAGCACAAATTCAAAATATTTTCATGTTGACCTAATAGTATCTTTACATATTGAGGTGGTCAGCCTTGTAGAATAGTAATCAAATTCTTGGCCCAAGGAATAGCCTCTTTTATTTGATCATAGAGTGATTCGTGCTATTTATCTTGATTCCTGGAATTAAAGTTGATATTTGTTCTTTTCTCTGTTATTTCTGTGTTCAGAACTTTATTCATTATCTCCCCAAGTACAGATTAATTTATAAGTCAAATCAGAGTGGAAGCATTCTTTCCATGCTAATGCTAACACTGATTGAGTAGCTTTTTCAAAAAAGACCGAGGGGAGAGTGCCTCCCAGGAGAGGCTTTGGCCATTTATTGCAGGCAGGATTGGGTCACTGGGGCCTGGAAAAGAGCTACAAACCCTATGGTTAAATATATAAGTGCTTAAATTCTCTTCATTTATTCTCTTCCCTTAAATTTGTTTTTATTCTAATCATTTTTCAGATTTTTAGGATCTAGCAAATTCCAGTGGATTGATTCAGTGGCTTTAGTGAATTGATGTAGTGTCAATCTGAAAAAATTACTTTCAAGCAATTTAATAACTTCACTTGAGAAATAGAAAAATTTTAAGTGGGAACCTCCTTTTTTTCTTGATGTTTTTCTTAAGGAATATTAATAGCAAATTCACCCAGAATTTTTTATTTTTCCTCCCTTTTTTTCCCCATCACCAAAAATTTCTGCTCCATTTCTTTCTAAAACTAGGCAAGCCTCTTTCAATCATAATATGTACCCAGCTTGCCTCTGTGTGATTTAGATATGAGCCTATATAGTTAAATGTACACTTGATATGCTGTGTTTGCTTCCTTGTTGTGTTCAATAAGTAGAAGGCACATGACTATGATACAGTCATAGCAAGTAGATTTGGGAAATCCCATTTAAGCTGATGTAAATCCTGAATACGAGTTGAGCCTCCCTAATCTGAAAAATCCGAAATCTGAAATGCTCTAAATTTGAAACTTTCTGAGCACCAACATGATTTCACAAGCGGAAAATTCCACACCTGAGCTCATGTGATGGGATTGCAATCAAAACCGGCACACTGAGAATACTGTATAAAAAAAAAAAATTTCCTTCAGGCTATGTGTACAAGGTATGTATGAAAGATAAGTGAATTTCATGCTTAGACTTGAGACCTATCCCCAAGATAGTTCATTATGTGTATGAAAATGTTACAAAACTCAAAACACTCTGGTCCCAAGCATTTTGGACAAGGGTATTTGCAACCTGTACCCAGTATGTTTTTGCCCCCCTCCAAGATGTACTATGCTGAAATTCCACTAGGGGGTGTACTGGAAGAGTTGATTTGTATTTTATTTCCTACAAATGCAGCCAGTATTTTCCTAGGAGAAAGGGCCCTTTGTAACTAATCTTTGGAGTATGACAAAACCTGATAGTCCTTAAAAAGGAAACTATTCCGTACCTCACTTGAATGATTTAAGCTCAGTGTTTTGAGCCTGTACCTCCAGGTATTAGATTTAAATGTGTTGATCTCCTTTGGTTAGTGATTTGTTATCTCAGAAGTTAGTATAAAAAGCTATTCAAAGAACTATCTCCTAATTTCGATCAAGTGACCTAGAAGCTCCTTTTAGGCTGAGACCCCATGTTAAGTATAGATGGAAAATAACTCAAAGGATGGATACTTTTGAGTGTTTGAAAATATAGAGTCAATAGATAGAACATACTGCTGGTCCCTGTACTGTGTCTTAACACTGTTAAGATACCACTGTTGAGAATAGAAGTTAGCAGAGCATGGCATCTGGATCTAATCATGTTTACCTTGACATACCTGGTTTACCAGTTTCAGTCACTTTCATGGGTTTATGAAGGCTTATGCATCTCCACTGTAGAGGGGCCAGCTTTTCATCTGCAGACTGACATCTTTTATTGATGAGCTTCTCCAACAAGACCCATTCTTGAATTCCTTTTTCTTTTTTACTTTATTTGTCAATTCTCTTAAAACTCAAGTTCACACCTGTCAAGGACCATTTTCCTAAATGCTCTGAAACTAAAATTAAGTGAACCACAGGGGGAAAAAAATGAATATCCTCTTATAAAGATCATAAAACTTTCAACACTGCAGCAAATGCTGTTAGAATATTTAACAAGTAAGGGCAATTACTGCAGAAACCTTGAGTGCTGTCAAATTAGCCCCTTACAATGACAAGCCACTTAAAATGAATTCACATTTGGAAACAAAACATTACTTGGTCTGTGAAACTTTAAAAGATCACACAAAGACGCGTGAAAGGTGACAGTCGTGTTAAACATTGTTTTTTGGTTTTGGAGAAATCAAGTGTTTCTCTTTCTGTTTGCATAAAATGTGAATTTCTTGTCGTTGCTTCAAATACCTTAGTACTGGAATTTTTGAATATTAACAAGGTTCAGCTTCTTAGTGTTATTCTAAGCAACGGGGTTCAAAATAACACTTTCCAAATCAATGTAGCTGAGAAAATATTTGTAGTATAACTTGGGTAAACACATGGGTATTTTGAGGACAAGTAAAACTTACAATTCAAAGTCTGAATTTTCCCACCTGAAAATTGTAATTAACATACTGCCCCCTACTGATTTCTCAAAGTTTTTTTAAAAACTGGATGATTCTACAATCTCTTGGGAAAAAAAACACGAAGAATAATCAATTACTTTAAAATAGTTCTATACTAAATGGTAGTGTTTTACATTTGCTGAACTCATCATTGGAATTTATAGTTAGAACAGTTTTTCTCTCAGTGAAAAAAAGGACTGAAGAAAAAGATTAGAAAATGAGGTATTCTTAGAAAGGGTTTTTGTTGTGTCCCAGCATCATCTGGAAGAAAGGGGCTGGGTGTCTGAAGCAACCAGTTAGAACATGTTCTTAAGGGTTCTTGTCATGGTCAAATACTGGGTTTCAACCAGAAGTCTGGTCTGGCACAGGGCAGAGAGAACTGGGAGCTATACATAGTAAGAGCCAAGAACTGGAGAAACAACCTAAACAAAAATAGATAGCACTTGTAACTAAAATAGCCTACAAATATATGCTTAATGAGTTTTGTCTACTTTCACTGTACTTTTTATATAGCACTTAAGTTTACCAAGACTTTCATAAACATTCTTATTTGAGTCTCACAGCAACTCTGAATTAAATTAACTCCATTTGTATGGATAAAGCAACAGTCTCAAGAGAGATCATGAGACTTCCCCAAGGTTACCATTAAGGAAAGAAGCTTGGACCAAAACCCTCAGCCTAGGGCTACAGCTTAGAGTGAGTACTACTTACCCCGCCTACATGTTCAAAACTCCTGGTACAGTAGATGTTCCTATGAGTCACTCGCAGTTCTTGGCCTATGGTATACTGTAAGAATTAATCTTCAAATGTTGATATTTTTATTAGCATGGTTAGTTTAGCAATAACCGATTAACCCTAGCTTAATATCCCCAGAAAGTCTGCTCTATAAATTAGACAAGCATGTAAAATTCTAGCCCGAAGAACCAAGGTCAAACTAGAATTTTATTACCAAAACCCAATTTAAGAGTTCTTCTGTGCCTTCTCTAATTTTTCATGGTCTGTATTTGTGGTGGCCCACATCCTTGAGAATAGTGTAATATGTTCTTGGTCACCCAGCTTGCTTCCCTCTTCCTGGTTTACATGCCAGTTTTGATGACCTGGACACAAAAAGGTAGTGAATGAGAAGGGCTCTTCTACAAGGAATGGTTGAGCAGAGTTCTGTAAGTACTTGGTACCAAAATTTTAGGAACAGTGGGATTTTACTTCAGTTTGTTTATCTCCTACAAAATGTGAAACCTTTATTCTGTTATGTAATAATAATCTTCCAGGATCAGATAGCTCTATAAGCTTTCCTTTTGATATGTTAATCATGGATTTTCAAAATTTGCAGTTTTAGCTGGGTGTAAAGCCTGTAATCCCAGCTACCCTGGAGGTAGAAGCAAGAAGATTACAAGTTCAAGGCTATCTCAATCAATTTAGTGAGATCCATCTCAAAAAAAAGAAAAAAATTTGCTAGCTGAGAATGTGTCCACGTATAGAACCCAGGAATCTGACTTATAAAGGGCTGATCTCCTAAGTGTGGCTTTCTCACAGGCTTACCAAAGCATGAAAGCTATGAGTCACTTGTCCAAGGAAAAGGTGGAAAGTGGGAGAGGGAAATGACTAGATGGGATCCACAGTATCTTGACCGCTTCAGAGCTTCTGTAGATGAGAAGGAAAGGATTTTGAAATCTCTTTTTGAGAGCTGGTACTAACAGTGAGGAGTAGTGCTAAAAATGGATCCAAAGCAAATATACATACAATCAGTGCATGGATTTCCATAGTCATCTATACAAAGTACTCGAGGCTCTTTATCTGATAAATACTGAGGGTAGGGGCAGTGAGAATGGAGTGGGGAAGAATCAGTCTACCTAGGAGAAATTCATCGGAAGCCGCTTGAGGCTTAGAGAGATATCCCAGGCTTATTCTAGAAGCTAGAGTAGCTGCATCAGCACACCTGGAAGCAAGTTAGAAAAGCAGGCTCTCACCCACTCCAGACCTCCTGAATCAGAATCTGCATTTTATTGCATCCCGGTGATTCCTGTCCATACCACTGTTTAAGAAGGTACAACTCTTCCATACTTATTTTCCTTCTGTTTTTTCATTTCCCCCTTCCCTTTATTTCTGAGCTATCCAACCAGCCCTTTCAGAATCTATTAGACTAGAAAATGTCAGATCATGTACTCTATCTAAATGAACCTAACCCTGATCTAGGCTTATTAAATTCACATTCGGGTCCAGTATCTAAAAGGAGCCGTCTGGGTGCTTTTTAACCTCACTTTTCCTCCAAGTTACTACGCCCCAGACATAAGGAGAACAACAGAAAGTTGTGCCGTGCAGTGAAAAGCTGTGTTCTTCTTGCCCAGGACCAAAATAACTTCTGGAATCAATTTGTGAGAGGACAGGGACCTTGCCTGTGTTGCTAGGTATCACTCACAGCCCAGTTCTTAGCACTTTGTGAACATCCAGTATTATTGGATGAGCAGAGGACAATCGAAAGGAAGTTTTCTTTTTTAGTTCTCACAAATTTAATAATAACACTTGGGGGTGGTTTAGCCAGAGTTCCAATTGATGTGATTAATGCTGTCTTCTTTTACTTTTTAAAAATGTTCTTCTCTGACTGGTAGACTCATCAGCACTTTAAAATATATTTATTTTGTTGTAAAGTAGTGGCTTAAAGCAACAGAAACTAAAGTGATGAGGGTTTAAATGCAAATATGTTGATTCTCCCCCCCGCCGCCCCCAGCCCAGAATATATTCTTGGAAAATTGTTTCCTACAAAAGTGTCATTACAATATGAAAATTAGAGCTTGGGAGAAAATCATTACTGGTATATATGGAACTTGGTCTGCTAATGCCTGTGTTCCATCTAGAGAGTGGTTCTCCTAGGGACAGTATTGCTCTCAGGGGACCTTGGCACCATGTGGAGACATTTTTCTTGTAATCCTGCTACTAACATTTGGTGGGAAGAGGAGAGGGATGCTTCTTAAACCTATTGCAATACCCAGGACAACCTCCCATGACATAAATTTATCCAGCAAGAAATGTAATGGTGTTGACAGAAATTCTAGTCTAGAACAATTGTTCTCAAACTTGGTTCTTACTGGAATCACCTAGAAAATATTGCCTCCTAAGACCTGATTCTCTCCCATGGAGATTCTGGTATAGTTGGTCTGCAATATGGCCTAGACACCAGGAGTAAGAATCCCCATTTGACTCTAATGTGTAGCAAAGTTTGAGAACCACTGATTTATAAAGAAGGTGGCTTTTATAATCTTTAAAGTTCTTTAAGAGACTCACAGAGTGGTTGTTTTTGTTTTTGTTGTTTTTTGTTGTTTTGTTTTGTTTTGCAGTACTGGGGATCAAACCCATGGCCTTCTCATTGAGCTATATCCACCGACACCATTTTTCTTACATGTATTTTGAGACAAGTTCTCACTGAATTGCCTAGACTAGGCTTGAGCTTGCAATCCTCCAGCCTCAGCTCCCAGAGTGCTGGGATTTTTTTTTTCTTTTAGCAATATCTAACTCAGTGTAGGTGCCATAAATCCTAGTACACATTGAAAGACTCCTAAGGTGTTACAGTGCATGTTTAAGAATCAGTAAGACTTATAGCCGGGCATGGTGGTGCATGCTTGTAATCCTAGCATTGTGGAAAGCTGAGGCAGGAGGATCCCAGGTTTGAGCCCAGCCTGGGCAGCTTAGCAATTTAGCAAAACCCTGTCTCAAAGTAAAAAAGGAAAAAATTCTGGGGATCTAGCTCAGGACAAAGGCTCTGGGTTCAATCCTTAGTAACACACAAAAAAGCAGTTTTCAGGAGTAACCTCTTGATTGTATCTATTCTGCATTTAAGTAAAGAAATTAATTTTTTTGAAGACTCCATAGAAAGCAAACTAGGAAGCATAGAAGAATTTGAACTATTTGCTCTTATGAATTATAAGGGCTGAAGATCAGGGCCGCTCAGTTGGCTATGCTATTGGAACAGAGGCAGAGGCATCCTGCCATTTCAGATGGCCTAAGCCCTGGCTAAACTGGCGTACATGTTTACGCCTCATGGAAGTGGTTATTGGTCATTAGAGTAGAACCAAAACCTTCTGCCCTTTGAAATATCAGTCTTCATTACAATTTCTGAGAAGCCATGTGAGTTCGGGGCAAAGCAAAGAGATTAATGACAACCCCTTGTTTGGCAAGTGATTTGGCTATAATTTTGTGGGTTAGTTTCATTATTCTATAAAGGGTTATTAAATAGGGGGAGGGACCTGAGCCTGAGGGAGATCATCGAATTTCCTTTGATCATCTAGGGGCCAGTCAGGGGAGAGAGAATCAGGGGAAAGAGCATTTTAAAAACAGTGTTCAGCATTCATCATTTTGTTTAACACATTGAGCTGCCAGCATCAAGTAAAACAGAAAAACAATGATTATTTTGCAAATAATTTATCATACTTTTAATAGATAAAAGATGTACATTCAAGTTATGTTAAAAGGCACAGCCATACACCATAAAAATGTTTAATGAGTAAATATTTTTTACTGATCACCAGATGCTGGCAACTGCACTAATGGAGTTGATACCTTACTCTGAGTCATTTACAAGAGTCTTAGGCAAGTAATACCTTAGTGCTACAACTTGTATTTTGAATGTAAGGTGGGAATTGAAGAAATAATTAATTGAATCTAACATTTTTTAGCTAAAAATCCTTGAAGATCTCTTTTTGTCTCACAAATGAGTTAAATCAAGATTCAGAGAGAACAGGTAAAAAAGGAAGGTTAAATAGTTGGCAGTAAGCACTTTCAAGACAGACTGAGCTTTAAGTCACCTCATTTTTGGTAGTTCTGCATAGCAAGCTCTAAAATATAAGGGAATGTTGTTGCCATCTGAGTTTCTGCCTTGGGGTAGATTCACTCCATCTTTAACAGTGGGAAGACAAATTAATGAAGCATTTATTTTTGCTGAATAACTAATGGTGTCATCATCTAGGTGTTCATTTGAAAAGCCTAGCTCTTTTATTAGCTTCTTGGTTGCAGGGCAACTGTAGGAGTATTCTTGTGCATGTGTGTTAAGTATTAACTGCTGATGCTGTTCAAATGTTAAGCTGGTCCCTGTAGCCTCACAATAATAATTTCTTTTTAAAAACTTTTAAAAATTTTTTATTAGCACATGTTTGCCAAACATAATGATCACATTCACCTTGGGGAATTTGTACCTGTACACAATATATCTTCATTTTTTTTCCCCCATTCCCCTCCCTTCCCCTCAAGGATGGTAAATGTAATATTGGTACAGACTTGACTCTTTTGACATATTCTGTAGTCTCTCTTTTATATCTAGAGAGAATGTTTTGTCTCAATCTGATAGAAATTAAGGTGAACATTTTGTTAACTCAGACAATAGTTCTAGGCTTCAGTGTCTTGGAGTTCTGTTGCATAATTGGCCAGGAGACCTTTCTGTCTTTGCAGGCATACCCAAATAGGAAATGAAAGAAAAGCTATCATGCAGCTGCATGAATGTCAGAATGACTCCTATCAAACTACAACTAAAATAATTAAAGTCAGTATACTGCTAGCAAATATTTAGACTTTATCTCCCAATTTAAGATAATTTTATAATGAAGATTGCTTTTTTCAAATAACACTGTTGATGATCAAAATAAAATTTCTAATCTTTGGTTATTATATTTGTTTTGTTTTGTTGAAACATGGTCTCGCTGTGTAGTTCAAGCTGGTCTTGAACTCACTATGTAGCCAGGATTGGCCTTGAACTCACAGTGATCCACCTACCCCAGCCTCCCGAGTGCTGAGATTATAAAAGTGCGTCACCATGCCCAGCAGTTATCGTATTTATTAAGACCATGCCTTTAAATCTGCAAAATTAAAAGTATTTAGCCATCTGTCCCTTGCTGTGGAACTGATGGTACATCACCATTTTTAATCCTTAAACACATTTGTGATTTATCCTGCTTACTATGTATTTCCCATACCTTCAAAAAAAAAAAAAAAAAACTGTTGAATCACAGTTTTGCATAGTGACTGAGTACTCAGAGAAGAGTACCACCAGATGTCATTTTAGCCTTGTAAATAAGTAGGAGAGTATTCTTTTGTGATTCTGATAAAGATAAGTTACTCTGCAGCAACACAGGCACAAGGACCAAAACACAGGGAAAAGTTGTTTGCAATGGAGGAGCACCGTAAGCATTTCTAGTTAGGTGTTCTTTATTCAATGGAATCTTGATTATACTTTTTTTTTCAAATGGCATATAATCATTTGGAGATCTGAAAACCCTTAAACCTACACCAGAAAACTTTACTCTCTATATGCTGGTGTTGCTAGTCCATTTCCCAGTGTAATATAATTTGTGGTTCTTTGTGGAAATGAATCTGGTATCTTGGACATTCAAAAAGCGATAAATACTTGGAAATAATTCTTGTAGAACCCATCTTTTCTTAAACTGATCATAGGACATTGTGCAAATGCACAGAAATACAAAATGGAGTCCTTTTCTAGTGTAAGTGATTAACTTTGCTTTTCCTTTTGTATCTTTGAACCTGGGATTGCTTACAAATATGGAAAACACATTCTGGATGTTTTACCTACACCTCAGATGTCATCTATCTCAAAATTTCAAAAGTCAGACTGCCAGATACCACATTTCTTCACTTCTCTGTTCAACTTTTGGCTAATTTGTCCTGACACTGCAGCTGCAGGCTCTGCACTGCACGGTCTGTCATTAGGAGCACCAAGAGTGATCTGGAGGGTGGAACTGTTAGAAGTTAATTTGGCGTGAACCTAACATTCAACGATTTCTTGAGCTATGACAGGCCATGTCTGTATGCAGTCATTTACACTCCTGTTTAAGAAGACCTTGCTTATACTGTAAATGTGACCTTTACAGTTATCTTTCAGGGTGCCTAGTGCTTTGAAGAGGAACCCTGAGGAGCTATGGAGATATTAGACTTGTGAAGCATGTCTCATAGGAATGTCAATGACCATTTGAAGTCTTTCTTTTTTCCTTACTAGTCACATAGCAACTCTGTCAGCTGGTACAAGATTATGGTATTGGAGCCTCATGGTACAAATAAGCACAACTAATCAAAGTTCTACCTTCATACTTTAAGTCGGAGTTCAGTAATTAAGAGGTTTTATTCCCCCTAAATAAGAAAAACTCTAGGACCTTCCACCTTCTCTGAACTTTCCTTATTCAAATATGGGTTACTGTCTAAATGAAGTAGGAGGCTGTCTAAATCAAGAGCCACTCAGATATTCCTGATGAAGGACTAGATTTCTTCCTCTGTTTCCTAGATATTTAAATAAGAGAACATAACATTGGGGTGCAATTCTCTGACTTCCATTTAGCATCTGGCAGACCTTGCCAGCCATCGTACACACCAACTAACTCTGGAGACTGATCAAGTGTACTGCCTGAAGAAATCCCATCACTAGTTGCTAACTCCTGATCTAGACAATACCTCCTTACAGTTGATCTAACACAGCAGTCCTGTTGATAGTGATCCTCTGAATTGTCCCTTTCAGATTCCTGGGGATAGCATAATGCAGGAATTTATACTTACGCCTTTTGGGTGTGTGTTTCAGACTTGCCCTTTATGTTCTTCTAATGACTCTGAGACAGAGTTAAAGATCATGAACCTTAGCTTGAACTGACTGGTGTCATGGCAACTAGTACTTCACCTTTTGCTGGTCCCCAACTCATACATGCTACAATATTTGTGCACATTAATAATTCATTGCAAAGTGCCTGATTTCTTTGTGCTGTCAAGCTGTGTCAAGGACAGAATATGCTGTGCTATCTCAGATGTCATCTACCAGACTGTTGAGGGCAAGAGTAATTAGAAAGGAAAACTAGTCAGGTTACTTGGAAAAATTCCTGAAAAATGTGATGCTTTCTAGTCACCCATTTATAGTACTTTTTTCTTACAAAGTAAAGACTAGAATTAGTGTTGATCAAAGTTGATTTAATGATGTGCCCCACACCTCAGATAGGAGTTTGCTTCTGGAAATAATGCATAAGCTGTAATTGCTCACATCCATTCAGGCAGCAAGAAAATAATTAACAGCCTAAGTATACAATCACATGTTCTATAGGCTCCAGCAGAATCCTGAACACAGGCTTAAAAGGGACCCAAGTAGTCCTAATGTGAATGTTCTTATCCAAGGCTTGCCTTTGCTCACTACAGACTAGGACCCAAGTAAGTGATGCAAGTTTTGGGAAACAAGGAGTCTGGGTTCCAGTGATGTTTATGTGGCCTGGGATAGCTTACTTTACTTACTGGCTTCCTTAATAGCTTATGTGTTGTTGCTATCATTACGAGTTGTAGCAATTGTAGTATTGGTAAGGATTGGTAAGCCTTTCTAAGTAAAGAATATAGACTTTTATCATGAAATGTACAATATGCAGATATATTTATATAGAAGGCCAAATTTGTCCCTGATGAGGCAAAGAAATCACATGCTTTAAATTGAACATTAACCCACTTCTACTTTAAAAATTAAAGAACAGCTCCTCAAAAGTAAGCTTCACATTAAGACTGACAGACCAACTTATGTCACACTTTACTTGCTAATTAAAGTTGAAACATATTTCCTTGAACAGTTACTTACTATGCACAATTAGAAAAAACCATGTAGCCATATTTGGATTCTTTTTTCATTTTCTTTTCTTTTTAGGGCCAGGGATTTAGCTCAGTGGTTCTGCCACCTGCCTCACAAGCGCAAGGTCCCAAGTTCAATCACCAGTACCAAAAAAAAAAAATTTCATTTTCGTTTCTTTTTTTCTTTAAATACAAAGCTACTAGCTTAACTCCCCTCTAGACAACTTGGGGTGCAGGTGTAACACAGGAGCAGAAGCAGACAAAAGTCACATTTTTAAGAATATGCAGCCATAACACCCTTCTTACATGAGAGATAAACTAGAACTGATTTACATTTGATACACTGATTTAATCCAGTTAAATGCCAGAAAGTATAAATTCAGTTTAGAGAAGGAATTGGGACCAGCTCCTATTTTTTTTACCCTTCACTGGCCAGATGATGACACAATACCTGCATATAATAGATATTTAAGAATTACTTGTTGAATGGATAAGTTAATAGTGCCAGACTCATTTGAAGGGAAGGGAGAGAACATTAGTCAATTTCTGAACCTTGCAACAGATTAAACTTAAAATACAGTTAGGAATGTGTTAATCTGTCACCTGCCTTTGTATAGTGCTGGGGATCTGGGTTAGTCATTTAACACCTGCAGGCAACACCATAATACCTGAATATGGTGAACTCATTAGAAATTGACCCACTTTGTGTTTTGAGTTCTTAGCCAGCTTCCAGCTGAAGTTAGAGTAAACACTGGCCACATAAGCAAGCAGGTCAGTGATTCAGATTTGTCTGGTAGGCAAGTAGCACATTCTTAATGATATTTAGATTGTGTATAATTTCTTAGGGTTTAATAATAAATCCTTACACTTAATCTACATTAAGAACTTAAAAATAGCTCTTCATATTAAATTTATCTCTGCTTTCCAACAATAGGCAAACTTGTAATATAGATGTCATCTCAACTTACAGTGGTTCAATTTAGGAGTTTTTGACTTTGTGATAGTTTGAAATTGATAATGCATTTGTTAGAAACTATGCTTTGAATTTTAATTTTGATCTTTTCCCAGGCTAGTGATATGTGCTATGATACTCTTGTTTTGTTTTGGTTTTTGGTACCAGGGATCAAATTTGGGACCTTGCGCTTTCGAGGCAGGTGGCGGCACCACTGAGCTAAATCCTTGGCCAGTATGATGCTCTTTGTTTGGGTGGCCGGGGTGGGGTGGGGGTGAGGGGTTGATATCGGGGATCGAGCTCCAGACCTTGCGCTTGCACGAGGCAGACAGTGGAACCACTGAGCTAAATCCTTGGCCTCACGGTATGATACTCTTAATGCTCAACTAATGCAAGTGTCCTGAGCATATTTAAGACAGGCCAGGCTATGCCATGGTATTTGATAGGTTTTATGTATTAAATGAACTTTTGACTTAATGATATTTTCAACTTCTGTTGGGCTTATCAGTATATAACTCCGTTATAAATTTTGATTTGTTTTTTTGTTGTTGGTGGTGGTGGTTGTTTGTTTGGTACCGGGGATCGAACTTGGGCTCTTGCACTTGCACAGCAGGCGGCGAAACCACTCAGCTAAATCCCCAGCCCTCCGTTATAAATTTTGGAGTATCTGTCTTTAGAAACGATCTCTGGTTTACATCAAGAATAATTTTATTTTTTAGCTAATATGAGAACAATTTACCTTAATCAGATATTTTTAAAAAGACTTGTAGGGATGGGGATTTAGCTCAGTGGTTTCGTCGCCTGCTGCGCAAGCGCAAGGACCCGAGTTCAATCCCCAGTACCAAAAAAAAAAGACTTGTAGACTTGGTTACTTAAGGATATGTTTTCTAGTTTGGAATATAAAGCTACTTGTGATGTTACTTAAATTCTGTGGTATAATGGTTATAAGTTATAGAGCCTAAAGTTAAAATTTATAATGACCTGAAGTACCAGTTCTTAGCTTTTTGGGTATCAGGTACACCAACCTAATAATTACTGTGATAATTGCCCTCTTACTGTTTAGTACTACAAAGAAACACAGGCTGAAATGTGTATCTCTTACATCAATAATGTAATGGTCACATGTAGTAGTGAAAGGTGTGCTCAGCCAGGTGTGTTACATGCCTGCCTGGCGAGAGGCTGGAGGATCACAAATTTGAGCATCCTGGACAGCTTAGCCACTTATTAAGACCCTGTCTCAAAATTTAAAAAAAAACTTTTTAGAAAGGCTCTGGGTTCAGTCCCCATTATCAAAACAAAAGAAAAAGAGAGAGAGAGAGAGAGAGAGGTGTTTACTTGCTATTCTGCAGCACCTGTCACTATGTGGTGATTCTTCCTTAATATTTGGATGCCTGATCTGTTGTATCCTCCAGGGACTGCTGGACAAATATGTACAAAGCAATCAAAAATCAAAGCACCATAAAATGCATGAATGGTACCAACTATACATCTTAAAGAAATACAAAGTTAAGCTGGTCTAGAATAGTATTAGGTAACACAGGTTAGAGACATGGCTCATTGGTAGAGTGCATGTTTAGCATGCATAAGGGCCTAGATTCAGTCCCCAGCACCAGTGATGATGATGATGGTAATGATAATGGCTTAATACTCTAAATACGTTTAATAAAGAATTATCAGGAAACTCTACTGATAAAATTGATCTGAAGCATTTGAAATGCATAAAAGACTATATATGTGATTGATAGCGTACTTGGCTTATATAGGAAGGGATTGTTGGTAGATTTCCATAGAAGAGTTCGTGGATAAAAACACATAGGTAAAGGCCGGGGATGTATCTCAATAGGCACCAAGCCTGCCTGGCAAGCACGTGGTACTGAGTTTGATCCCCGGTACCAGGAAAAAAAAAAATCACACAGGTAAGAAGCAGCATAGCATGGGTTTCTGTGAGGAGACTTGAACAAAAAGCATGTATGTTAGGGGATGGGGATGTTGCAGACAGACTCAGGAAGATCTTAGGACATTTACAAAGGTTTATCTGATAACTATTGCATGGATCAGAGAGTGGAAAAACTTCAAAATTAATGGAATCACTGTACTTTATCTTGTACATGCAAAAGTTATCATAACAAACTAAAAGTTCATGCAAAAATTCAATGATACCTTAGCCCAGAAATCCTCTGAAAAGGGAATGTAACTCCTCTTTAAGTCTGCTGTGTAGTGTTTTGCTTTTTAACTTCATAAATCATGGGAAGCTGAGTTGGCAGTAGACTATAACTCAACAGTAGACAGATTGCTCTTTGCTGCTTTCTTTTAAGAAGCAGGTTATAAAACTGTTGGAAGCCTGGTAGAATAGGTAATAGATCATTTTAAGTAATTTGAAGGATTTAAAAAAATACAGTCTTGTATCTAAAGAGAATAAAGGCAAAAGAGAATTTAGAGAATAAGAAATCAGTGCCAGCCATGTGTGGTGGCACATGCCTGTAATCCCAGCCCTCTAGGAGGCTGAGACAGAAGGATCATAAGTTCTAGCCCAGCTTGGGCAACTTAGCAAGACCCTATCTCAAAATTTTTAAAAAGGGCTGAGGGGGTAGCTTAGTTTGAAGGCCCCAGTACCCCCTACACACACACACACACACACACACACACACACACACACACGCACACACCACAAATCACTGTCACCTCTGATTTCCCTTCCTCAGTGGATCTGCCACATAGTCTGCCACCTTGATTGACCAGTCTCTTGCCTCTGTGGGAGAATTAAAGCAGGGACTCCCACAGTGGAGTATGGTACTTTAGAATTGTACAAGTGGAGTGTTAGAATTGTGATGCCTCTTTCATTAAAATAGTTCTATACATTGATTGATTGATTGATTGATACCGGGGATCAAACTCAGGACCTTGTGCTTGCCAGGCAAGCACAGTGCACTGAGCCCATACTTTTATTATTTTTTATATCATAAAATACCTCCTAGTATGTTCTGAGAATAAACCTTGGGATATGTGGGACACGATACTCTTCATTCATGTGCCTCTCACCGTTTAGACATAGCCATAAGGAAAACATTAATACAGTGGTACCTCAGTTCACAAACTTGATTCTTTCCATGATTCTGGTCACAAACTGAGTTGGACAAGAACCAAATCAAATTCGATGGTCAGGTTCAATGTTGACATTATGGGGAAACTTGATTCAGTTTTTGTCTAGTTCAATTTGTGACCAAAAGTATTGAGAGAATTGAGTTTGTGAACCAACGTACCACAGTACATGGCACCTGGTTTAGGTAGGCTGGAGCTTCCTCGCAGACCAGAAGATGGCTGCATTGCAATGTCGCAAGCATAAGAAGGTCTCTGACCTTAGAGTAGTTTAGGTTAGCACATTGCTATTACTTGAAAGACGATAAAGAGACTTCTGCTAACAGCTTTCTTTTTATCTTGGAACACTGTCCCCAAGAGGGCTTGTGTTACACTCTTTTGGGTCATGGCTTACAATAAGCCTACCATACCAGTGATATGTACTAAGTTAAGCAGGCAACTAAAAGATCTTTGGGATAAATGCAAAATATTTTTAAATGAATTGGGAAATGTAACATCCTGTGGGCCGAAGTGTGTCCTGTGATCTTGGATGGGTTTTAGAGGAAACTCATGATGTCAGTTCTAAAGCTTGAATCTTTTCTTTCAGACAACTAAGGCCTTTCTTCCTACAATGCTGGAGATTAATCATGGTCATATTGTGACAGTTGCGAGTTCCTTGGGATTGTTCAGTACTGCTGGAGTCGAGGTTTGTGAGATACAAAGCATTTTCTTCCTTCACTCAGTTTATCTTGTGATGAATACTCATACACCATGAGAGTACCGGCGCTTGAACATTCACCAGAGCACACTGCTGCCACTCTGTGTGTCAGGTTTCCCAGTACGCCAGGGCCAGCTGCGGAGATGGAATTCTGCCTCTTCTGCCATAACGTCACTTTTACTAGTTTGACAAAGTAGCACAAGAGACACAGATGGTCCAGTTCTCAATGTGCCCATATTATCAGTGACCTCTCTTGTTGATGGTGGGAGGCACAAGGTCAAAAATGAAACTGGAGGGCCATGGTAGTGCCGTGGGAACAGATAAATAAGGCCAAAGGTTCACATTCTGATTTGGTCTACTTGCTGAAAGTGAGCTACCTTGTAATAGCCCGTCAGTTGAGGTTCTTATGGCCAGTATCAGATGCTCCATGTTATAAGTTTGTAAAACAGACCTTCAGCAAACCCTGTTCTTCATCGTGCTCAAATTATAACGTACATGTGTATACATTGTTCTTTGCTGTTTGTTTGTGGGTGTATGTAAAATTGAAAACCACCAGGCATAGTAACACACACTTGTAATCCCAGCAATCAGGAGGCTGAGGCAGGAGGATTGCTGTTGAGTTTGAAGCCATCCCAAACTACAAAGTGAGATTCTGTCTCAAAAAGCCTTAAAAAACCATTCCATGGAAATATGCAAAGGGACACAAGATAGATAGCTTCTACATTGAAGGGATTTGTATTTCCATTCCTAAGTTTAAATTTGGGTCACAGGTAAGAACTTTCTGTCTATGTCATATGCCTTTACACTAAGTTCTAGTTCTAGTTCAAGTTTACAGGTATACTTGTCACTTTCATTTTAACTTCACCCTAAAGAGAAAGTCAGATCATAACAACTTATAACCTAAGTGAGACTTGCCTTTGTTCTTTTTGCATTAATTTAAACAGGTTTTTCAGCCTTCCTCACTGAACAAGAGACCATTTGTACATTTTCCAGACACTTCAAAGTGAACCTCTCTGCATTTTCACCTTCAGCCTGGTAGTGTTCATAATCCTTTGCAATAACTTCCTTAGTGTAATGTGATACTTAGTTGATGTGGCAAAAAGTGTTCGTCTGTTTCTGCTGTTGCTTTGGAAATATTATTTCTGCACTGAACCACATCAAATATCTTTTTTTTCTTTTTTCTGGTACCAGGGATCGAACTCAGGACCCTGTGCTTGCCAGGCAGGCACAGCACCACTGAGCTACATCCCCCACCCATCAAATATCTTTTAAAATGGTTTCTTTTTCTTTACTTGGTCACCTGTAACTTTTTCAGGCAAACATCTAATAAAGCAACAAGACCAGGGAAGCTTTAGGTTGGTTAGGGGTTTGTGCATATATTTAGCATTTTTATTCTCTCTCCCCTCTCACTCAGGATTACTGTGCCAGTAAATTTGGAGTTGTGGGTTTTCATGAGTCCCTGAGCCATGAGCTAAAGGCTGCTGAAAAGGATGGAATTAAAACAACTTTGGTTTGCCCTTACCTTGTAGACACTGGCATGTTCAGAGGCTGCCGAATCAGGTCAGTGGAAACCTACCCTGCTACTGATAAAAGGAGAATGTGGAATTGGATCTTCAGTCAGTCTTGCACTTTACCTGCCATTTGACAGTTAACCTGTAGTTTTCACTGGGTAAGGCTCAGAAGCTTTGTAAATTGGTATGTAAGATTGACAAGCAAGGCACTGGTGCCACACTGATACTAACTTGCAGAAATTAATTCAGAAGCACCAGATAGGAAACAACTTCTCTATACCTTCAAAGAGAATAAATACTCAGTTTGTAGAAGCTACCTCCTTAAGAGCTATTTTATTTCTCTAATATTATGTTGATAAATAAGTGCTCCAGAAGAAAAGTCCTTAATGTTTTGACTTCGGTTTGCGTATGAAACAATGTCACTATCACAAAGAAGCCACATATCTTTATTCTTGTAATATTATCCTCTAGATTTGGAAACTTCCTTTTTGCAGCAAATGTATATAGCTAGATTCATTCTGACAGAATGAGAAGAACCATTTAGATTTACTAAAAATGAAATAAAATACCTACACACTTGGGAGGAAAATGGAAATATAAATGTCAAGTTACATCTGACTTAAGCTCAGCGGACTAAACACAACCACAAATCATTAAGAGAGCACTTGTAGAGACTTGGTTACTTTGAGATCCTTACTTGGGTGCATTTGCTACGTAAAGGAAAATAACCCAACCAGTTCCTAGTTCCCTGTTGGTTAGGGAACATCTTAGCACATACTGAATAAGACAAGTAGTAGAGTAGGTGGAGGATGACTTGAGTCATTCAGATTTCAGGCTGACACCAAGTCTGTACTGAGAAATAAACTTTAGGGATGGGGGAGGGGGTGTGGTTCAGTATAGAGCATGTGCTTAGCATGTGCGAAGCCCTGGGATCAGTCCTCAGCAACAAAAAACAACTGAATTCTAGCTCTGCCTCTTGTCCTCTACATGTGTGTGCATTCAGGCCTGCGAGTATGTGTTTGGTTGATCTTTTCCTTGTATGTACATAGGAACCCATTGCTAATGGTTTTGAGAAGCCATTTCCTCTTTAACATAGTGGCCAGTGCAGCTATCTGAAGCTGTGGTGGGACAATGAAGAATAAATGCAGTAAATTGTATTATAGCATAATTTCAACGTGTACTTGAATGAATTAACCTGAAGGTAGCATGTCTGTGTGCCCTTTATTTCAGAGGCCCCTAGAGAAAATACTTTAGCTTTTCCTAGTCTGCATCCTGGAAAGTACAAAGCTGTTACTGCACTCAGAAGTTATGCCTATGTTTATACACCCTCATAATGCCTAACACTAAAAGGTTTGCCTCTTTCTGGATTTAATGTTTACTGTGCCAAACACCTTAGACCTTTTTTTTGATCGAAAGAAAAATATAGGAAAACAGTTTGAAATACATTTTATAACATCTTAAAAACAACAGTTTCTCATTTTACCGAAAGGCAGACCAGTGTTGCTTCTTTTTTTTCCCTAACTTGTTTTCCAGATTATGCAAATAAAATGTGTTCATAGTAGGGAAATTGGTGGGGAGCGGGGGGATGGTACAAAAGCACCATAAAGAAAACAATATACCCAAAGTCCTTTGGCTCCAGTAACATCACATTTAGTGTTTTGATATGTATTTTCAGTCTTCCCTATTGTATTAATTCTCAACTTCATTTTTGAACATATAAAACTTTCAGGAAAGAAATTGAGCCCTTTTTGCCCCCTCTGAAGCCCGATTACTGTGTGAAGCAGGCCATGAAGGCCATCCTCACAGACCAGCCCATGATCTGCACTCCCCGCCTCATGTACATCGTGACCTTCATGAAGAGGTAATGGGGTTCTCTCATTGATCAGGTCTTTCCTGCCTGCCTCAAGACCTTAATTAACTCAAGACTTTGAGTTTGCTAACTGTGGCTTTTCTTTTCAGCATCCTTCCTTTTGAAGCAGTTGTGTGCATGTATCGGTTCCTGGGAGCGGACAAGTGTATGTACCCCTTTATTGCTCAAAGAAAGCAAGCCACAAACAATAATGAAGCAAAAAATGGAATCTAAAGATTTTTTTGTATGGAATATCATTTCTATCAGAAGATAATCAAGATATTTCAGTGCAGTGCACATCAGCATTACTGACATTCTGGATTCTAACCCCATGTTGACTTTTTTAAAATCAACTTTTAAAAATAATAAAGTGTAAATTAACTGACTAGAATACTTGGGATATGTGATCAGTAAAAATGAGTGTAGGTTACTGCCAACAGGGTCCTTTTAGACAGGACCCTAAAACCAGTCCAATCTTTAGACAAGCACTGTATGACATCTTTGGGCTATCATTTTTTAATGAAGAGAAAGTCTAGAAATGATAACTACATGTGTTTCATGTGTATGATTTTTCTGAATTCCCATATTCATTCTTGTTATTAAACTCTAGCCAACTGACATCCTTGCAACTTCAAGGACTAATAGTGCTATATTTTCTCAAGTTTTCTAAGTTCCAGTTTTGCAAAGCCTACGTGGCTTTTTCATGGTGTTTGTATGTTCAGCTCTTTTAAAAAGGAATTTTGAAATCTCCATCAGTTTGAGGTAAATGATGTCTGAGCATCACAATAAAGGTGATGAGGTCTCTTTCTTAAACTTATGACTAAAGTATTAGCTGATTTTTAAACTTCTCTGAAAAACCATTGTCTGGAGACCTTGTCATCAAAAAAGATCATCCATTTTTCTACGTATGAATTTTGCTGCATATAGAAAGTGCCCTTTCCTTGGGGAGTTGCTGTGTTGCATGATTTTGGATGGACTCTTATCTAGAGTACACAGCAGCTCTGCAAAGAAGCAGTTTCTAACAATGGAATTTCTACACTAAAAAGTCCTCATTTTGTGCCGTGATTAGTGAGGGGAAAAAAATCTTCTTCTATGGAGTATGTATGGAAAGGTGTAAAAATTTCTTTGAAAGGTTTATTCACATTATAGAACAGCAAATGACATTTTTACAGTATTTTTTTGTAAAGCAAACTATTTGTGCCTTGAATTTGGAATATGTGTATTAGTGAAACATTGTAAAGTGAACTTCTACCTCTGTATCTAAATGTATACCATCTACTTGTAAATTACTATGAACTATTATGTGATTGCCTTTTTTTTTTTTTTTTTAGAATGTCTTGTTTAAATAGTGACCAATGTTAAAGGCTATTAAAATAAGCCAACTTTTACTAATTGGGAAGTTTTTATAAAGGACTGATTAAATTTAAAGAATTAACTTACTTGCCACTGACTGTGTGATTATTAGTTATCAGCAAGGTTGTAAGGAATACCATCATGTTCTTTATTTTCCCCACATGCCATGCTCTGCTTTAGTTAAAAAGAAATGTTTGAATAGGATAATATTTGGGAGCAGACATAACAATCTAGGATACCATGCACTCAAATTTCCAGCACTCCCATTATCTAGAGTAGAGACTTTATCAAGGGCTTGCTTATAATAAAAGTAGTGAAACAAAAAGGATACTATCACCTGTGTTACCTGTGTTAGTATGACTCCCCCGCAGATCACATCTGCTCTGTATCTACAAGCACATTCAAGGAAAGTCCTATCTCACTGCTAATGTTCCTAGCTCGGGTCATAAGGAAGAGCTTCCACATATGTTTGAATTTGCCTTTATAAATGATAAGCAGGCACTGGCTACCTCTTCATTTTCAATTATGGATTTAAATAAGTACTTTGAAGTGGTACCATAACAGTGTTGGGTAGGGACAACTATTTTCAGGTTATCCAAGCCTGTCTCCCTGCTAGCCTGGAGCACACACAAATTATGCCAGTAAAATCTGTTCTGATTTAAGGACCCATTTACCAACCTTAAAACTAAAGAAAGTCTTTATACTTCATTTTATTATTATCTGTTGGAGTCTCAAACTGATTTCTATTTTTGTTCATTATGCCTTTATAAGGTTGTCCATCTCCAAGTTTAGTAAAGCTAATTCATTTAACATTTTTATACAAGTCTTTTATTCCCATGTCCCAGCCCAGTTTACTTCTGGAGCTCTCCCTTGAATGCTATCCACATTTTTCCCATCTCTAGTTGTGGCATTTATTCATTCATTCATTCATTCATTCATTTATTTTTGGTCCCGGGGATCGAACTCTAGTCCTTGTGCTTGTGCAGCAGGCGGCAAAACTACTGAGCTAAATCCCCAGCCCTAGTTGTGGTGTTTAGAAAGGGATACAGTTCATGCAAGTTTGAAGCTGCAGGACTCCTACATGTTAGATTTCTTCTAGTTTATTTTCAGTATAACGCTACTTTGCTTATTAGTGTACATGGGTGCTGTTGTTTTTACTAAACATGAAATCAGTCTACCCCACTTACTTTGGTCACTTAAGTAATTACAAGGTTATTTCTCTGGCTGGTTGTTCATCTATACCCACCCCTTCACCCCCCTCCACACACACACACACACCCATACACCTTGACATTAATAAGACTTTGAATATGTTCTCTGACCTGTCATTTGATCCACTCATGTGAGTGTTCAGGGCCACTGGGCTCAAGGCTCACCCCCTAGGGAGCACCACTTCTGTCCTCAGCCAGGACTGGACCTGTCCTCTCTCTAACATTTCAACCAGTTTAATTATAATCATATTGAGTGGGACCCAGGAATCAAAAGTTTCTAAGCCAGCAAAGATAAATTCCAACTATTGTTTTCCCCCTTGATCTACCAAGTCTGCTGCTCTGTCACAAAAGATTAGATTAGCTTGACAGGATTGAACTACATAGAGCCAGGCTCTGTGTCTGTGTGTGTGTGTGTTTATGTCTGTGTGTGTGTTAAGTATCTTGTTTCCTTGAAAGGCTATAGCTTTCAAATTTTTCCCAAGTTAAAAGGGGGGGAGTGAATCAAGTTAAATCTCTTTTTCAAAGTTTTCTTTTCCAACTGGCAGAAATAATTCTAAATTGATGTTGACCTGAATCTTGGAAGTTTGCTTTTGCCTCCAACAAAGTATAAAATAGTAGGGGTTGGGGGAGGAGGCCATGCCACATTGATTGCCTGTGTCTGATTAAAAGGAGAAACAGGGAAAGCAAGGGTATTAAGGGCCAGAAGTAGCTGAGACTCAGCGCCAGGGAGCATAGGATCAGCATTCACCCACAGGCATTTGCTAGGCCAAAGGGCCTGTGCTCAGTAGCTTGAAGTTAATTCAGGTACAAATACATACACCTTTATGTATATATCCTACAAATGAAGGCTCAGTGTGTGGTAAGGTCTCAGCAAGATGAGGAGAGAAGTGGCAGTTGAGGTAAACCTGGAAGGCTGGGAATGGGCGATTGGGCATTCCAAGGAATGAATTCTCAGGAAAGGTCCACAGGCCCAAAATGAAGAATTATACTCATTGTGCCTAAAATACAGAATAAAGGAAGAGAATGGCATCTGTTCCATTCAGAGGTCTTATCTTGAGAACAACTTTCCTTCAAGGATGAGGAATGAGTCCTTTGGTATGGAAGAGAGGAACTGAAAAAATTTTAGCAAGAAAGGAACATGATCAGAGTTGTGAATTAATAGGACCCATTAAGCTACTGTGGAACTTTAAGACATGGGCTAAAAGGCTATGGCAGAAAGATGGCAAGTTCCAGGCTAGCCCAGCCTGATTAACTTAGTGAGGCCCTGTCTCAAAGACACATGTAGCAGGGAGACTGGTATTCAGGGCAGATCCTGGGCTCTGGGCTAGGCCAGCTGTTCAGTGAATAGAGTCTGCAAGAGAGGGTCCAGCAAGAATGGAGGGTTTTGATAACTCCGGCTGAACAGCTGACAGCAGAGATTTAACTTGGACCTAAGAGGACCCAAGTTTAGTGGAAAAGACAGAATCCACAGCCACAGTCTGATTTAGAAATGTTGCATTTGGGACACAGGATGTTAACTGTCAGCCTGGACATTTAACTATGGTCTTCGGGAAGGAGACTGTTGCCAGGATTCTGGAGTTACCTGCATAGGAGCTGTGAAGTAAACACTTAAAGGATGGGGAAAGCACAGACTTGAGAAAAGATCTAGGGACTCAACCTGGGGACTTAATAGGGAGCCTCAGCAGAAGTCATAAAAGCTGATGGGGTAAAGTTAAGAGGGGAACTTCCCCTGAGAACAAACTAGACAAGAAACAATGATCTCCACTGCCTGGACCTAATCCCCATGCTGAGTCACAAGTCGGAAACCTCTTTCTGGCCCAAGAAAAAGTCTGTGTAGCCAGCCCTGGGGCAGAGGCCCAAAAGGTGAAGGGCAGTGTTAACAGATAGCACATGGAGTTTTTAACATTGCACTGGGGTTTCTAGTAACTGAATCCATTGTTAAAGCCACCAAAGGAAAATTTCTTCTGAAGTGAAACCTGGAAACTGTTGTTCTTTGGCAATTTTGTTTGCTTGGCTTCAGAAGCATTCACTTAAATGCAAAGGCAACGTTTCATGAGAACCCTGGGGGAAAACAAAATACATTTCAACTATCACCAAATGGATACATGTTAGTTCAAATGAACTGTTTTCATGTGCCAAAGATGAGACGGGACTAGCTTCAATCAGTCTGCTCGAAGGGACAGGCTCCTATCTGGTCTCTGAAGCACCAAACTTTCTTGGCCAAGACAGTCAAAATGGACATGCCCTGCCCCCCAAGGGAAAACCACCGTAGAGCAGTGTGCCCTGTAGCTATTACTCATTCTGACTCACAGTCCCTACCTTACAATGGCTATCTTAAAGCACTAATACCTGTCAGGATTTACCTCTTTGAAAAAGTATTAAGGATTGACAGCCACATAGTCCAGAGAATTCTGCTCACTAAGTAATTACTTCTCATTTGCTTTGCTCTATTTCTGTAAAGAATTTACACAGTGTCTTCCAGGAGCTCCTAACAAGCTTTTTAGCTGTGACCGTTGAAACATTTCTCACCACTAGCCAAAAGCAAGACTTGATTAGCAAGAAAAACAAAGCATCTTCACCCCAGATTCCAAGTTTGAGGTTTTCCTGTCAAGGTGATTGAAACCATGCTGTAGGGAGAGATGTGTGCACATAGCGGTCATGAAAAATGTCCCCTTGCCTTGCCCACACATCCTGGGTGGTCCACCTGGACATCACCCAGCAGGCATCCCCTCCCCCTAGGGAGGAACCGAGCCTGGCTCCTCCATCCAGCCCTCTGCCTGCACATGCGCCGTCTCCCCGGCCAGCTCAGTTCATCCAGGCCCTGAGTGGTCCAGGTGGTTAATAGGCAAGTGGGGGTCCTGGCTCCAACATAGGCACACATACATACGGCAACAGCTCAGCATCCCACAGTTCCTGTTCAAGAGCTCAGTACCATGGACTGAATCATGGCCTTCCAAAAGATATGTTGAAGTCCAAACCTCCAAAGCCTATAAATGAGTCCTTATTTGGAAATAGGGTCTTTGCAGACATAATCCAGATAAGGCTATATTGGATTAGAGTGGGCTCTCGCATCACTGATGTCCTTATAGGAAGAGAGACAGAAACACAAGGAGAAATACCATTTCTCAACAGAGGCAGAGGTTGGGGTGACACAGCTACAAGCCAAGGAAACCAAGGAAGTGTAACAAGGATTGGAAGCTAGGAGACAGGTACAAAACAGATTCTCTCCCAGTCTCCAAAAGGGAACTCATCCTCCTGACACCTTGATTTCAGATGTCTGGTATCTAAAACTGTTCAATAGTTTGTTACTGCAGCTCTAGCAAACTAATGCACTCAGTGTCTGCTATCTGATGGTTTTAGTTCAGTACAGCTCTGTGGCTCACTGGCCATATATCCCAAGTATCCTGGGTCCTAGTTTTCCCGTGTGTAGACCAGGAATAATAGCAGTACCTACAGCAGCAGTACTGTGAAGAGTACGAGGGGCTACACATGAAGCACCCGTGCTGTGCCTACCACTCATTGTAATGTTCAATAAACTGCATTGGACTGAATTTTTTTATATTAAATTCTTTTATTGGTACATTGTAGGTATACAACACAATTACATTTCTCATTGGGAATTGTACCTTTACATAATGCATCTTGGTTCTTATTTTTTCCCCATTTCTAGCCCTCCCTTCACCCCCTCCACCCTTCCCTATTTACAAAGACTTTATTTCCATTTTTTCCATTTCTCATCATTTGTCCTTTCCCTTCTTTCCTTTCCTCTGCCCCTCCCACTACCCCTACCCCTTTGGACCTTTTCTTCCTATTTTGCATTATCGATTATTCATTCTAATCATTGGTACATTTTAGGTATACAATATAAAGACATTCACCATTGGAAATTTGCACCTTTACATAGTCTCTCTTGGTTCTTATTTATCACCCTTGCCCAATTCTCCCTTCAAACCCTCCAGTCCTCCCTATTTACAAAGATTTTGTTTTTATTTTTCCATTTTCTCATATTAATCCCATTCCCTTCTACCCTTTCCCCTAGCCCTCCTACTTCCTTCCCCTTTGCCCCTTTTCTTCCTATTTCACATTGCCTATTATACATTTAGTCCTTATTTACACTTTCAGTTTCTCACACCAGAGAAACTATTCAGTATTTATACATATGTGTCCTATTTATTTCACTTAAGAGTATCGCCTCAATGTACATCCACTTAGCTATAAATGTCTCTAATTTCTCATTTTTTATGGCTGAGTAGTACTCCATTTTATTAAAAAAACCCCACATTTTCTTGATCCAGTCTCCAGTTGATGGACATTTGGGCTGTTTCCAAGTTTTAGCTATCACAAACAGTGCTGCTATGAACATGGGCGCACATATATCACTGTGGTATGATTCTTTTAATTCTTTGGGGAAGATCCCCAGCAGTGGAATAGCTGAGTCAAATGGGACTTCCAGTCCTAGTTCTTTGAGGTATCTCCATACTGATTTGCACAGTGCTTGCACCAGTCTACACTCCCACCAGCAGTGGAGCAGGGTTCCTCTTTCCCCATAGCCCCACCGGCATTTGTTATTGGTTGATTTCATGATAGCAGCCATTCTTTCTGGAGTGAAGTGGAATCTCAGTGTTGTTTTCATTTGCATCTCTCCAATGACCAGTGATGTTGAACATTTTTTCATGTATTTATTTGCTATTTCTACTTGTTTGTCTGAGAAATGTCTGTTCATTTCAGATGCCCATTTCCGGATTGGATCTTTCAATTTGGGAGGTCTGATCTTTTTAAGTTCTTTATAGATTCGAGATAGTAGACCTTTGTCTGAGGAAGAGCAGGTGAAGATTTTTTCCCACATTGTGGGTTGTCTCTTCACACTGCTGGTGGTTTCTCTTGCTGTGTAGAAGCCCTTTAATAAGAAGAGATCCCACTTGTTGATTGTTCATGGGCAACTGAGGTTTTGTTCATAAAATCTTTTCCTACACCAATGTCTTCAAGGGTTCTACCTAACCTCTGTTCCAACTGGTTCAGAGTTTCTATTTTCATATTTAGATCTTTAATCCATTTCAATTTTAGTTTAGTGCCTGGGGAGAGATATAGGTCTAGTTTTAATCTTTGGCAAGTTGAAGCCCAATTTTCCCAGCACCATTTATTAAAGAGGCTATCTTTCCTCCAGTGAGGCTGTTTGGCTCCTTTATCGAAGATGAGATGGCTGAGTGTGTCTGGCATTGTTTCTGCATCTTCTAATCTGTTCCACTGGTCCTCAGGTCTGTTTCTTTGCCAGTACCATGCTGTTTTTATCACAGTAGCTTTGTAGTAGAGTTTCAGGTTGGTGATTGTGATACCCCCTGCCATGTCTCTGTTACCTAGAATTGCTTTTGCTATTCTGGGTCTCTTCTTGTTCCAAATGAATTTTTGGATTGTTTTCTCAAGGTCCATGAAGTATGCTGCTGGGATCTCAATTGGAATTGCATTAAATCTATATAGCAGTTTTGGAAATATGGCCATTTTCACTATATTAATCCTTCCTACCCAGGAGCAGGGGATGTCTGTCCATTTTCTGATATCATCTTCAATCTCTCTTTTCAGAGTGGCATAGTTTTCAGAGAAGAGGTCTTTGATTTCTTTCATTAGGTTGATTCCTAGGTATTTCAGTTTTTTGGATGCTATTGTGAAAGGAATTATTTGCCCTCTTTCTCTCTCAGTGAGTCTGTCATTTGTGTAGAGGAAAGCTATTGATTTGTGTGTGTTGACCTTGTAACCAGCTACTTGACTGAATTTGGTTATTAAGTCTAGAAGACTTTTGGTGGAGTTCTTGGGGTCTTCTATATAGAGTATCATGTCATCTGCAAATAATGACAATTTGACTTCTTCATTTCCTGTCTTTATTCCTTTTATTTCTTTCTCTTGTTTAATTGCTGTGGCTAATGTTTCCAGAACTATATTGAACAAGAGTGGTGATAGTGGACATCCTTGTCTTGTTCCTGATTTTAGTGTGAAGGATTTCAGTTTTTGACCATTTAGTATGATATTGGCTGTTCATTTTTCATAGATGGCTTCTATCAGTTTGAGGTAGAGCCCATCTAGTCCAATTTTTTGTAGGGTTTTTATCATAAATGCATGTTGGATTTTGTCAAATGCTTTTTCTGCATCTATGGAGATAATCATATGGTTTTTGTCCTTGGCTCTATTGATATAGTGTATTACATTGATTGATTTTCGTATATTGAACCATCCCTGCATCCCTGGGATGAATCCCACTTGATCAGGGTGTATGATCTTCTTGATGATCTTCTGCATTCTGTTTGCCATTATCTTATTAAGGATTTTTGCATCTATGTTCATTAGTGAGATTGGCCTATAGTTCTCCTTTTCGGTTGGGTCTTTCTCTGCTTTGGGGATCAAGGTGATGCTTGCTTCCAGGAATGAATTTGGGAGTGTTGCTTCTCTTTCAATTTCATTGAAGAGTTGAAACAGTAGTGGCAGCAGTTCCTCTCTAAATGTCTTGTAGAATTCAGCAGTGAAGCCATCAGGGCCTGGGCTTTTCTTAGTTGATAAGTTTTTAATTACATTTTCAATTTCATTGGTTGATATTGGGTTGTTCAGAATTTTTAGGTCTTCTTCGTTCAACTTTGTAATTCATATGTATCTAGGAATCTGTCCATTTCTTCTGTGTTGTCCATCTTATTGGCGTATAGATTCTGGAAGTAGGTATTGATGATCCTCTGGATTTCTGCTGGGTCTGTTGTAATTTCACCCTTTTCATTCTTAATTGCATGGATTTGGGCCTTTTCTTTCCTTTTTCTGACAAGGTTGGGTAAGGGTTTGTCAATTTTGTTGATTCTTTCGAAGAACCAACTCTTGGCTTCACTGATTTTTTGTATCATTCTCTTAGTCTCCATTGCATTGATTTCTCCTCTGATCTTTATAATTTCTTCCCTTGTATGAGCTTTGGGGTTATCCTGCTCTTCTTTTTCTAGAAGCTTGAGGTTCAGCATCAGGTTGTTTAATGGGGCTCCTTCTGTTTTCCTAATATGCATATTCACTGCTATGAATTTCCCTCATAAGACTGCTTTCATTGTGTCCCATAGATTCTGATATGTTGTGTTGTCATTGTCATAGAATTGAAGGAACTGTCTGATTTCTTCTTTAATTTTCTCTGTGACCCATTGGTTATTCAGAAGTGTGTTGTTCAATTTCCTCATGTTTATGAAATTTTTCCAGTTTCTTTTGCTATGGATCTCCAATTTCATCACACTATGGTCTAATAATATACAGGGGATAACTTCAGTTCCTTTGCACTTACTTAAACATGTTCTATGTGTGAGTATGTGGTCTATTTTTGAGAACGACCTATGTGCATCTGAGAAGAATGTGTATTCTGATTTTGTGGGGTGGAAGACTCTGTAAGCATCTGTTAAGTTCATTTGCTCAAGAGTTCAATTGAGTTCTAGCATTTCACTACTTATTTTTTGTCTAGTTGATCTATCCATTTGTGACAGTGGGGTGTTGAGGTCCCTCACTACAATTATATTAGTGCATATATGACTTTTCATGTCCATTAGTATTTGTTTTATATAGTTGGGTGCACTAGTGTTTGGTGCATAGATATTTATGATTGTCATCTCTTCCTCTTGGATTCTTCCCTTTACAAGGATGTAGTGTCCTTCTTTGTCTCTCTTAATCAGTGTTGGTTTGAAATCTACTTGATCTGCAAAGAGGATAGCTACTCCTGCTTTTTTTCAGGTTCCTGTCCCATGGAGTATTGTTTTCCACCCTTTAACTTTCAGTCTATGAGTTTCTTTTTGAATGAAGTGTGTTTCTTGTATGCAACATATTGTTGGATTTTGCTTCTTGACCCATTCTGCCAGTCTATTTCTTTTGATTGGTGAATTGAGACCATTAACCTTGATGGTTATAACTGAAACGTATTGACTTGTCATTGCCATGACTTTTTCTTTTTGTTGGGTTCTCCCCCTTTCCATTTAATTTCTTGTCATGCCAGATGGGTTCATTCTGCTTTGCTTCCTGGGGTTGTGATCCTCAATGTCTGTTCCTAGGATATTGTGTAAAATTCTTTGGAGTGCTGGTTTGGTATTCACAAAGTTCCTAAGGTGCTCTTTGCTATGAAAGTATCTTATTTCTCCATCCATTTTGAAAGATAGTTTTGCAGGGTACATCAATCTGGGTTAGAGGCTGTTTTCTTTTAGGGCTTGGAATATGTCACTCCATGCTCTTCTCACCTTGATGGTTTGTGTTGAGAAGTCTGCTGTGATTCTGATGGGCTTTCCTTTGTATGTGATTTGTTTCTTTTCTCTAACTGCTTGTAGAACTTTGTTCTTCTGTTGAGTTTCTGGAATCTTAACAATTATATGTCTATGTGTAGATTTTTTTGATCAAGGCTATTTGGAGTCCTATATGCCTCACTTATCTGTATGTCAAGTTCTTTTCTCCTGCTTGGGAAGTTTTCTGCCATTATTTCTCTGAAGAGATTTTTTATGTCATCTCCACTCTCTCCTGTTTCTTCATTGAGCCCAATCAGTCTTATGTTATTCTTCTTTGCATCGTCTAGCAGCTGCTGGATTGATTTCTCATGTTCCCTTATAATATTGAAGCAATTTTTCTTTTCCTGGTCACTAATTGCAATCTTATCTTCTATATCTGAAATTCTGTCCTCACATTGGCTCATTCTGCTGTGTAGACTTTGAATGGAGTTTTTCATGTCCTGGAAATCTATTTGCATCTGTTTTATGGATTCCATTTGTTTCCTATGTTGGGATTCCATCATGTTCCTAAGCTCCTCTCTAGATTTATTAATCATGTCTTGCACTAGGGGCACAATTTCTCCTGTTATCTGAGAAATTATTTCTGATTTGATTTTTTCCAGATCCCCTTTTGTTGCCAGTTCAGTGGGTCCAGGTGGTTGAGTATCAGAGTGTTCCATCTCATTTCCCTTTGGGGTTACCGTAGGTGATCTGAAAGTCTGGTTTTGAGACCTATTTATGTGTTTTCTCATTTCGACTAGGGGGGAGGGTGCTGTTGGTGCCTGCACGGATTACCTCCTCTGAGCTGGGAGAGGTGGGACAGGGGCCGGGAGCAGCGGTAGGGATGATGGCCCAAAAGCCCTTTCCTGTGGGCTGGAAGCAGCGGGAGGGATGGTGACTGGGAAGCCGCTTCCTCTGGACCAGGAGCAGTGGGACGGTAGTTCAGAAGCCCCTACCTCTGGGCCGGGAGCAGCGGGATTCAGTACCGTGGTCTGGTGGTCTGGTGTCCTCTGCATCTTTGTAGTGTGGAACCAGGTGGCTGTACAGAGGAGCAGGGGCGGGGGTCCAGTGGATTGTTGCCGGGGACACGGGCTGATTCAGCGTGTTCTGCGCGACTCGGGTCCTCGGTAGGGCTGCGCAGACCTGCCTGTCTGCAGCGGGCTGATTCGGCGTCTTCTGCCAGCACTCCTGGACTGAATCTTATGAAATTGCCATTACTTAACTTTTGAGCTGTAATAAAAGCAGCAGTTTCATATAAGGAGGGACAGTGACTGTACCCCTTATCAGAGTCACTGTCTATAATACTGTTTTAAGTTTCCAACAATTCTCAATTCTCTGGTGCCAACTAGGTGTCCTACAATTAATCCGTGTGTGTGTGTGTGTGTGTGTGTGTGTGTGTGTGCATGCGTGTGTGTGTTACTGGAGATGGAACCAGGACCTACACACTGAGCTACATGCCCATCCTACCCATTTCTTTTTCATTTCAAGACAGATTTCACTAAGTTGCTAAGTCACCAAGGCTGGGCTTGAAGCTTGTGATCTGCCTGCCTCAGCCTCCCAGAGTGCTGGGATTACAGGTGTTTGACACCACATTCAACTCAATCCAATTTGACGCTCCCCAGAATTACATAGTGCAGACTTACTGGGGTAAGGGACTCAATGCTACAAGACTGCCCTTATTTAAGATGCCAGCTGCGAATAGTCCCCAGACTATCTGCATATCGGCCTAACTGACTACAAATTTGGGGTTTCCCATAACCCCTAGTCAGCCTTGGTATTCACTAGAATGACCCACAACTCAGTAAAATACAGTAATACTTACAATTACAGTTAGATACAGATGAACTACCAGGTAGATACACAGAGCAAGGTGTGTGGGAAGGAATACTGATGTATTCGCCAATCCAACAACTCTCCATACCTTACTGTTCAAGAATTTTTATCCAAGTTTTTCTATGTGGACATGATTGATCGAATCATTAGTCACTGTGAATGAATTCTGTCTCTATCCCCCCTTCTCTTTCCAGAGGTAAGGGTGGGGGGTGTTGAAAATTCCAACACCCTCTGTGGGATGCCTTGAAACTCTCTAAGGGCCCACAATGTCACCTTATTAGCATGAATTCAGATATGATTGCAAGAGGTTATGAATAACAAAAGACATTCTTACCACTCTGGAAATTCCAAGGGTTTTAGGAGCTCTGTGCCAAGAAGTGAGGACAAACACCAAATATTACATGGCAAATACCTGCTGTGCTACATGCAATGAACAACTGAAGACAAGGGTCTTGTTTTATTTATCTGAGAGTGCTAATCCTGACATCTCACATAGAGCAAAGCATGCAGTAGATGCTCAATAAACTTTGACCTGTATGACCTTTGTGCTCTTCAAATCCCTGGTCATCATCTCATCCGTAAAACACGAATATGTTACCTTTTGCCTTACCCACATGAAGGACCTTCCCAAGTCTTCTGCCCACTAACATGTTCAATTATTTTTTCCTGCTCTGTTGCTTCTAGAAGAGCTCCGAAGACAAAGGAATTTACTATTTACATGCCCTTTGCTTTCATCTTCCTCACCTGTATGCAAAGATTAGGGAAGGCCAGAAAAGTTTGTGAGGCTGCTCCCCTGATGCTGCTCTGTCCCTAATAAGACAGGGAGAGTCCTCCCCTACCCTCAGAACATCTGGCCAGCCTTGGAGAGTTCAGAGAGTAAAACAGAGATCAGCCGTGTTTTGAAACAGAGAAGCACCGAGTCAGATGCAAAGAGAATTTCAGTCTGACCCTTTTAAATACCATTTTCTCCAGGATATAAGTGACAATGGAAAGTTTATCCTTTCAGGAAAAATAAAAACAAAGAAGAAGAAATAGAAGTCCATAATTGTCCAGAGGCTGCCCTCTATTTTCGGAACTTTGCCAATGCCTGGCATCGTTACTTTTGCTGAGATTTACTGCAGGATGCTAGAGGGTCTTTAAAATGCTCCTGGAAGGGGACCTGGGATGCTTTTCTCATGACAACTCCCAAGTCCAGTCCACTGAAGCACAGGCCCTGGAGGCCTGAGAGCTAGGAAGCTAAGAACCTGGCCAGGGAGTGAAGAAATGAATAGGCTGTCACAGAAGGAACTTGGTGGAGCAAAAGCTGCAGTCCTGGGGGAGATTCCCTAACCACAGTTCCTCCAGCTGCTCCGACTTCCTGCTCCTCCACCACCTGGAGTGTGTCCCCAAAGACCTTCTCACAGCCAGCTGACAGCCGAGGAACCATTCCTCCTTACCTGCTACAGACCAGCAGTAAACCCCAGTGCAGTCTAGAGAACAGGGACCTGCCAGATTTCCCTCTCCGGGACCCCGCTTTGGGGAACAAGGTTCATTCCAGCCTCTAGGCTTTAGCTTAGTGAGCCACAGGATAAGAAGTTTGTTCTATTTGGGCATTTCTGGTTTATTCTCCACAAGGAAATGTCAGTCTGATAAAATTAATCATAAAAGGAAAGAAGTATTTTAGGGGGAAAAATTAACTAACTTCAAAGATAAGTTAAATGTCAACTAAAAAGAAAAGAATGAGGTTCTTGTGGGCTAGAGAAAAATGCAGAAAATAGCAGGATTTGCTAGGCCAGTCTGTTACATCCTCTCTGGCAGTGGAGGCTTGGAGGTTAAAGTAGTCCCACAGTCAGCCTTCGAGTTTCTTGTATTTGTCATTGTATTGTCATGGATGGGGTCCAAGAAGTTCTCCCAAAATGGAGGTGGGAATCTCTGAGTTGACTCTCATCAAACAAAAGAATTACAGGGCATAGGCAGGAGATCAGGGCGTGGCCAACCAATTGGTGAAATGGGTGTGGGCCGTCAATCATAGAGATCCAGGACACAAGCTGCAAAGTCCTGCAGAAAGTGCTATCTTCAATTCCAGGTAGAACTCAAGCAGGTTTTTGATTTTTTGTGATCCCTTGCTATTTTTAAGAAGTCTTTCTTTTCTTGATTGTTAACCCCAATCCTGTCTTCTATATCTGATATCCTGTCCTCACATTGGCACATTCTGCTGCATAAACTTTCAGTGGAATTTTTAATCTCCTGGATATCTGTTTCATGGATTCCATTTCTTTCCTATGTTGGGCATTCATGGTTTCCATCATTTTCCTAGGCTCCTCTATTTTTTTTTAAATCTGTATGTGCTCTAGAGTCACTAAGCATGTCTTTCATTATGGTCACCATCTCTGCAGTTATCAGAAAAATTATTTATGATTTGATTATTTTCTAGAGCCTCATTCATCTGCTTTGTTACTTCTGGTGTTATCACTTTAGAGAGTCCAGGTGGGTGACTTGCTAATTGTCCCACTTCATTTCCCCCCGCGTTTGCATTTGGTGAGCTGAAAGTCTAGCTTACTTGCATCTTGGTTAAGTCTCCTCTCATTTTCTATTTTTTCAAAGTTTAATTCCTGGGTTGATGCTTGTAAATTGCTTATGGCAGGTAGCTTTACTGTTAATATTTAGAACCCTTAGGAAATGACTACTTCTCAGAGATGTCTTCCAGGTGTAGCTGGCTTTGGGTTTTTGAGTCTGTTGCAAGATCCTACCTCTTCAATTTATTGGGAATGAGAAGTTGCTGCCTATTTGGCCTAGCCCCTGGTTCTTTGGCATTGGACTATAGTATTGTTTATGACCTTTAGGCAAACTCAGTCTTGGCATACCAGGAAGAACAACTGATTAGAAGAATTATGTCACTTTGGCTAAAGTAGTACAATCAGCAATAACAACAGTATCAAACATAGCCTAGATAATGTCACACTGTAGAAGCTATTATTTGCTACCTTTAACTGTATGAACTATATTTGTGGTTATATAACAAAATCTAAAACAAACCAGAAAAATGTATACAGTAAACATGCCCTCAATATGGTGATTTTACCCACAGGGGAGAAAATTTTAAAAGGGATAAATAGGGAAATAGAAGAAGAGAAAGAGATTAGAAGCAAGGCTGGAGGACAAAGGAAGATTATATGAACTGTGGGAAACTGAAGAAAACAGGAGGGAAAGAGAGAAGGAAGAAATAAAAACAAGAACAGAACAATAACAACAAAAAAACTAGAAACAATGTTCACACTCATATAAAAACAAGAACAAGAAAAAAAGAAAGCAAAACAAATTAAAAAGAAACAAATGCCCACTTCAGGGTATGTCTCTTCTGTCATTGGTAGACAGAGTGGGCAGACAGAGCCCAGATCTGTGTTGATTAATCTCAGCAAGCCAGCAATAGATTTACAGTGGGGTAGTTGATAATCCCAGTAAGACTGCACCATTAGTTCCACTAAAGTTCAGGCTGGTTTCTGGCTATGAGGCTCCAGCCCAATTTGTTCAGCCTGCAACACTCTGTGTGCCTCCTGCCAGTTTGAACTTAGCTCCTTGACCTCCTGCAGATTTGAACTCAGTTCTGCCTCACCCTGACACTGAGAGCCACTAGATGGAGGCAGCCTGCAGCTGCTCTGATTCTGAGCTCAGTTGGCCACTCTCCAAGACAGCTACCAGCCAATCACCCTCTCCTGAGTGATGTCTGAACCCAAATATCTCACCAGCCACTGCAGTCTGCTGCATCCACTGCTCTGTTCCACTGGTGTGTTTCTCTGTGGAGGCTTCTGGGGTTGGCAGTAGTCGCCATGGGTCTACAGGGTCAAGCTGCCCCTCCCAAATAGTGGGAGGGCTCAGGGAGAAAGTGCCACTTGCTACCTTCTTCTTCTGCATTGAGGTCTCTTTTCACTCTCCCTATGGGGTTCAATTCTCACTTCAGATCCTTGGTGGGCCCTAGGGACCTACTTGCCTCTTTCCTCTCTTCCTCACGTTACTATATTCCAGTGTTAGGACACCAAATCTCAGAAAGGCTGTTTCTCTGCTGTTCACCACTCTGGCATCTTCGCAGAAGTCCTCTCAAGCAGGTTTTTTGATAGGATGGCCTAGACCTGACTGTAGTCTAAGGAATGGGAGATACAAAAGATGGCAGCCCGCTTGGCCCCGCCCCATGTGGCTGGGACAGTTGGAGGTTCAAAGTTTGAGGGTGCTCCGCTGTCGCTGCTGACTAGAATGGACCCTGCCAGCCATGATTACATCCCCCATGGGCAGTTGGGCCCTAGGTGGCAGGAAGGTAGCCCGGGCCACTCCCAACGCGTGGCTGACTGGCTTTCTCACTTGTCTCTGGAGGCGGAGACCAGGCAGAGGCTGCTTCGAAACATGAAGGAGGAGGTGCTCAGTTGTCCAAGGGCTATCAAAACTGATAACGAAACTACAGCATTCTGAAAAAAGAGATCAAAGAGGATATAAGAAAATGGAAAGACATCCCTTGCTCCTGGGTAGGAAGACCCAATATAGTGAAAATGGCCATACTTCCAAAGCTACTATATAGATTTAATGCAATGCCAATTGAAATTCCAACAATATACTTCACAGAACTAGAGAAAGCAATCCAAAAATTCATTTGGAATCAGAAGAGACCTAGAATAGCTAAAGCAATTCTAAGCAACAGAGACATGGCAGGGTGTATCACAATCCGCAACTTGAAACTGTACTACAAAGCTGCTGTGATAAAAAGAGCATGGTATTGGCAAAAAAAAAAAAAAACAGACCAGAGGCTCAGTGGAATAGATTAGAAGATGCAGAAACAACTCCAGACATGCTCAGCCACCTCATCTCAGACAAAGGAGCCAACCACCATCATTGGAGGAAAGATAGCCTCTTTAATAAATGGTGTTGGAAAAACTGCATTTCAACCTGCCAAAGATTAAAACTAGACCCACATCTATCACCACACACTAAACTAAGATCAAAGTGTATTAAATATCTAAATATTAAAACACAAACACTAAACTTGCTGGAAGATAAGTTAGGTAGAACTCTTGAAGACATTGGCATAGGAAAAGACTTTATGAACAAAACCTCAGTAGCATGGGAAGTAGCACAAAATCAACAACTCAGATCTCATCTTATTAAAAAGCTTCTGTACTGCAAGAGAAACCACCAACAGCGCTAAGAAACCTACAATGTATGAAAAAAAATTTTAGCAGCTATGCCTTAGAAAAAGGACTACTATGTAGAATGTATAAAGAACTGAAAAAAATCAGACCCCCAAATTCAAAGACCCAATTCAAAAATGGGCATCTAAAATGAACAGACATTTTTCAGACAAAGAAGTGAAAGCAGAAAATAAATATATGAAAAAATGTTCAACATTACTGGTCCTTTGAGAGATGCAGATGAAAACAACACTGAGATTCCACCTCACCCCACAAAGAATGGCTGCTATCAAGAAATCAACCAATAACAAATGCTGGTGGGGTTGTGAGGAGAAAGGAACCCTTCTCCATTGTTGGTGGGAGTGTAGACTGGTGCAACCACTGTGGAAATCAGTATGGAGATACCTCAAAGAACTAGGACTGGAGGTCCTATTTAACCCAGCTGTTCCCTTGCTGGGTATCTTCCCAAAAGAATTAAAAGAATCATACCACAGTGATATATGTGCACCCATGTTTATAGCAGCACAGTTTTTAATAGGTAAAGCTTGGAAACAGCCCAAGTGCCCATCAACTGGAAACTGGATAAAGAAAATTTTTTTTTTTTTATAAAATGGGGTACTACTCGGCGATAAAGAATGAAGAACTAGAGACATTTATAACTAAATGGATACATATTTAGGCCATTCTCTTAAGTGAAATAAATAGGACACTCATGTTTAAATACTGAATAGTTTCTCTAGTGTGAGAAACTGAAAGTGTAAATAAGGATTAAAATGATAAAAATAAATAATTGACAATTTGAAATAGGAAGAAAAGGCCCAAAGGGGTAGGGGTGGTGGGTGGGGAAGGGGAAAGGAAAAATTATGAGAAAAGAAAACAAATGGAAACAAAGTCCATGTAAAAAGGGAAAGGGGAGGGGGTGAAGGGTGCACAGGTAATGGGGAAAAAATAAGAACCAAGATACATCATGTACAGGTACAAGCACCCAATGATAAATGTAAATGTATTGTATACCTAAAATGTACCAATAAAAGAATTTAAGAAAAAAAGAAAGATGGCAGCTCTTGGGCACTGTATTCTTTCACAGTGATCTGCTCTCTCCCTGTAGAATATAATTCTTTTCCTACTTTTAATTGGCCCACATTTGCTCTGCATAGCACGTTTCTTTTCTTACCTTTAAAAAATGTAAAATCATGCTACCCTTTGTGCTTGTTTTGTCCAATTCTGTGTTTAGGACAAAAAGAATCTAGAAAGAATCTCTAGATGGAGTCCCAGCTCCCCCAGAATTTGGTAGCAGGTACATCAGTGAGAGATATAGAAAAGTTTCATTAGGCATAATTAAAGAACTACACACTCAAAGACAACAAAGTGTGGACCCTCAAGAGAAAGATCCATTATGTTCTGGAGCTGGGGGTCTTTATATGTTTGAGAGGTAGAACTCTGTGGAATCTGCAAATCTGTAGAAAGGAGGGGCTCAATATACAGGAGAAAAGAAAGGTAATAGTTCACTTAACAGGTAAAAGGCCCACTTTATAGATGAAAGGATAGCCTATTTTCAGGTGAAACACCCATTTTAACTGGAGGAAAGCACAGGGCCAATCTACTGTATTTTTTTTTTAACTTAAGAATTTAGGAGTGAATTTCCTGGAAGGGGAAAAGGGCAGTGTAAACTTGGGTAACTGTGTCCTGAAGGTGCAGTTTTTCTTTGGCTCCTTTTTTACTTGTCTTTATTTCTTCCATCCTACCTCACTATTAGGTCTCCAAAGTCAGATTTATTTGCAGATGGAACCAGTTACAAGACAAAAAACTGGGGAGTCAGAAATGAAAAAGAAGAAAAGAATCTATATTTTTTACTTCAAGTGAAACCTACTTAGGGGACATATGCCAGTCTTAGAAAATAGGTACAGAAAAGACTAGAATCCTTCTCCACTGTTGGTGGGAATGTACAGGGTGTGATAAAAATATATGGTGAATGTTTAATTTTTTAAAAATATTGATTACAGTAAAAGACAAATTGCCATCAAATTCCCTCAAAGTACCCCCTCCCCTCACTTCAAACACACTTATCCTGTCATTCTTGCCACTTTCTGAAGCTGTTTCTGGAACTCCTCTTTTGTCAGTGTCTTTAGTTGCACTGTCCACAGCCACCTTTACGTCCTGAAACAATTCAGAACTTTTACTTTTCACAGGCATTTTGACTGGGAAAGACCCAGAAGTTGCATTGTGCCAGATCCGGCAAATAAGGTTGAGGGTGCAATATAATATTTTTATTTGACAGAAATTTCTCTGGAAAACAGTTCCTTAAAAAATGAAAAACAGAATGCCATATGAACCAGCAATTCCATTTCCTCAAAAGAACTGAAAGTAGGGTCTCAAAGTGATCATTTTTACACCCATATTTGTAGTAGCATTATTCACAACAGCTAAAAGGCAGAAACAAAGCAAATATCCCATGGGTGAATGGCTAAATAAATTGTGGCATGTACATAAAATGGAATATTATTCAGCCTTACAAAGGAGAGAAAGAAACTAGGCACTGTAGTTACTGCCTATAGTCCCAGATACTACTTGGGAATATGAGGCAGGATAATTATTTAAGCCTAGGAGTTTGAGGTCAGCCTGGGCAACATAGTGAGATCTTGTCTCTAAAAACAAACAAATTAAAAACAAAAAAAGAAAATAAATGACATATACTCCAACATAGATTAACATTGAGTATCTTGTGCTGAGTAAAACAGTCACAAAAGGACAAATATTGTATGATTCCACTTCTATGATATACCTAGAATTTAAGACTGAAAGTAGAATTGTGGTGGCCAAAAACAGGTGGACATAAAAGGGAAATAAATTTATTTAATGGTTAAGATGTTTAAATCTTGCAGGAGGACAAATACCTGGAGACCAGTTGCACAATGATATGAATATACCTCACATGGAATTGTACATTTTTATATGCAAATTTTCTTATATGAATATTACCACAATTTTTTGGAGAGCTCCTGGGAACTGACCCAAAGGCCTCATGCATGCTAACCCACCCTCAACCACTGAGCCCCAATTAATACCAACAACTTTCTTTTTCTTTTCTTTCTTTTCTTTCTTTCTTTCTTTCTATATTTCTCTCTTTCTCTCTCTCTCTCTCTCTCTCTCTCTCTCTCTCAAGAAATGAAGTCTCACTGTGTTGCCCAGGCTAGTCCCAAACTGTTGGGCTCAAGGGATCCTCCTGCCTCAGCTTGGCCATCACAATTTTTAAAAGACCAGAAAGGCTTGTCTTTAGAGTCACATCTGAGAAGGTGGCTTTCCATCCACAAGTAGCCAGAGCAGGCGGTTTCCTAATCCAATATCATCCTTGACTGTGACAAGAATGGAAGAAGCTACAGGCCAAACACACAGCTTATAGGCTGATGCCACATGCTGAGTGCTGAGGAAATAAAGATGACCAAGACACACAGGTTCCCTGTCCTCAACGGACCAAAGGCCAAAATATTTGGTTGGAAAAATTTCTCTTCACATAGTATAAAGACTTTTGCCACCACAATCTTCAGAGTAACCTAAGAATCCCTGCCCTGGTTTACCATGGCCTCTCCAGCTCTTCTGACCCTCCCTCAGGCTGCACCTAGTCAGATGTAATGGCAAACATACGCGAGCGGCGATGGGCACCATTTTCCAACTGTGTCCCTTGTAACATTGGCCTCATGGAATGCTGCTGAAAAAGTGCTGTAGAATCAAAGACTGTTCCTAGCAGCACCACTAACACCCTTCTGTTCTGAAGGATCTGTTCTGAGCAAGCCTGGGAATGTGGCTGTTTTTTATGCTTCACAATGTATTTGATCCTGGCTGGACGAGGTGTCTGCCTGAGTCAAGGTTAAATCCCAGTTTTCTTTCTCTCCTATTGGGTTTGGCACCTACTCAGTACTCAAGGCTCATGAGCTGTTGTACTGCATGGTTTCCTGCCAAAGCCAAGGGAGGAGTTTACCCCATTGGGAACCAGCTCTCTGACTGGCCTGAGACAGAAAGTGATACAATTTTTGCCCCTCAGAAAGGCTCAGATCAGGGGCCAGAGATTTAGCTCAGTGGTTTCGCCACCTGCTGTGCAAGCGCAAGGATCCAAGTTCAATCCCCGGTACCAAAAAAAAAAAGAAAATCTCGGATCCTTCACCTCTGTGGTAGATGACCTGAAGTATGATAAGAAACCGTAAAGCTGAGGTACTGATGGGCAACTAACAGGTAACAAGCAGGCAGCAGAGCTAACTGGCTCTAGAGGAGCTGAGCAGAGGCACCAGGGGCAGTCCTAAACCCTGCAAAGCAGCCCAGAAGTTAACACAGAAGCCCCTTAGTAGGAAACAGGACACCACTGGGCTTCAAGGTGTTTTTGTGCCTTTTCTCTGCTGCACTCACAAACCTGAGCAATAGCAGCCAAAGGACAAATTGCCTCATCTCACTGTTGCTACATCTATGGAGCATTGTTTCTGGGCTGCTACAAGGTTCCAGACACTCAAAGTCATAAGGTGAAATTTCCCTTTCTTTTTAATTGTGTTGTATTTTTTCTTTTTAATTGTGTGGCTTTACCTTGTCCGTTTTTCATTGTAATCATCTCATTCATGATTTTCCTCTCACTTACATCCCCACCTTCATTCCCAGCATTCTGTATTTACTATCTCCCTGGGAATCCCTGGCATTTTTTACTGTAAAAATATTTTTAATGTAATGCAAATGTTTTACATTTTTAATATAATGTAAAAATGTTAAAAAAAAAATTACCATTTTCCCAACTCCAACAATGGTTCCCAACTTCACTCAGTCCCTGTTTCCCTGGGCCCAGGTCTTTCTCTATAAGGGTCTCACAATTGCAACACAATTTACCAGCCAAGATGCTACCTCCTCCTCTGCACCTCTGCACTGAATTCTCAGAGGTCAGGTCCCTTGCTAGAAGAATTCATTGTTCACAGCATAGCTGAAAGAATGGTAAGACAGTGATCTTACCTCTTGTATTTCTCCCCCCAAATGCTCATATATGTCACATAAGTTGTTTTTGGAAAATGTTAGTTGAAAGAATATAAGCAACTCAACAACAAAAAGTAGAACATACCAATTAAAATATAGGTAAAAGTCTGGACCATGGCACCAAAGTGCATTCCTGAGCACTAGTCCATGGGTGGAGTGCTGCCCACCACCTTCTGTGACATCTACTAGCTACAGCCGAAATAGGAGTAACCCTGGGAGACCCAGAAGCCAAGCAATGATTTATGTTCATTGATCATATTTCCTATACAATATCTTTATTGAGAGAAGCAGAGCTGCCCCCAGTGCAAAGGAGGTGAACTTCTGGGCCACAGCTGCTGTACCACCGTCCCCAGCACCAAGGAGGTGAACTGTGTGGGCACCAGGAGCACATATACCCCCGCCCCAATTGAAATAAGAAGACACATAAACAAGTCTCAAAACCAGACTTCCTGATCACCTAAAGCAATGCTAAAGGGAAACAAGATGGAATAATCTGATACTCAGCCACCTGGACTCCCTGAACTGGCAACAAAAGAGGATCTGGAAAAAATGAAATCAGAAATAATTTCTCATATGTTAGCTGAGATTGTGCCCATAGTGCAAGACATGATTAATAAATCTAGAGAGAACACAGATTTAAAAAAATAGAGGATCTGAGGAACATGATGGAATCCCAACATAGGAAACAAATGGAATCCATAAAACAGATGCAAACAGATTTCCAGGAGATTAAAAACTCCATTGAAAGTCTATGCAGCAGAATGAGCCAATGTGAGGACAGAATTTCAGATATAGAAGATAAGATTGCAATTAGTAACCAGGAAAAGAAAAATTGCTTTAAAATAGTAAGGGACCATGAGAAATCAATCCAGCAGTTGCTAGACAATGCAAAGAAGAATAACATAAAACTGATTGGAGTCAATGAAGAAACAGGAGAGAGTACAGACAACATAAAAAAACTGTTCACAGAAGTGATGGCAGAAAACTTCCCAGGCAGTGGAAAAGAACTTGACATACAGATAAGTGAGATATATAGGACTCCAACTAGCCTTGATCATAAAAAATCTATATGTAGGCATATAATTGTTAAGATTCCAGAAACCCAACAGAAGAACAAAATTCTACAGGCAGTTAGAGAAAAGAAACAAATCACATACAAAGGAAAGCCCATCAGAATCACAGCAGACTTTTCAACACAAAACCTCAAGGCAAAAAAAGCTTGGAGTGATGTATTTCAAGCCCTAAAGGAAAACAGCCTCCAACCCACATTGATGTACCCTGCAAAATTATCTTTCAAAATTGATGGAGAAATAAGATACTTTCATGACAAAGAGCATCTGAGGAACTTCATGAATACCAAACCAGCACTCCAAAAAATTTTTGACAATATCCTAGGAAAAGACAATGAGGATCACAACCCCAGGAAGCCCAGCAGAATGAATCCATCAAGCACAATAAGAAATTAAACTCAAAGGGGGAGAAACCAACAAAAAGAAAAAGTCATGACAATGATACATCAATATGTATCAGTTATAACCATCAATGTTAATGGTCTCAATTCACCAATCAAAAGAAATAGACTGGCAGAATGGGTCAAGAAACAAGATACAACAATATGCTGCATACAGAAAGCACACTTAATTCAAAAAGAAACTCATAGACTGAAAGTTAAAGGGTGGAAAACAATATTCCATTCAACAGGAATCTGAAAAAAAGCAGGAGTAGCTATCCTCTTTGCAGATCAAGTGAATTTCAAACCAACACTGACTAAGCAAGACAAAGGACACTACATCCTTGTAAAGGGAATAATCCAAGAGGAAGAGATAACAATCATAAACATATGCACGAAACACTAGTGCACCCAAGTATATATAAAACAAATACTGGGCTGGGCATTTAGCTAAGTGGTTCCACCACCCTGCTTCACAAGTGCAAGGTCCCGAGTTCGATCCCCAGTACCAAAAAAAAAATGCTAACAGACATGAAAAATCAAACAAGCACTAATACAATAGTAGGGGGGACATCAATACCCCACTGTAACAAATAGATAGATCAACTAGACAAAAAATAAGTAATGAAATACTAGAACTCAATCAAACTCTTGAACAAATGAACTCAACAGATATTGACAGCGTGTTCCACCCCACAAAATCAGAATACATATTCTTTTCAGCTGCACATGGGTCGTTCTCCAAAATAGACCACATACTTGCTGGTAGAACATGTTTAAGTAAGTGCAAAGGAATTGAAGTTATCCCCTGTATATTATCAAATGATAGTGTGATGAAATTGGCAATCAATAGCAAAAGAAACCGCAAGAATTTCATAAACACATGGAAAATGAACAATACACTTCTGAATAATCAGTGGATCACAGAGGAAATTAAAGAAGAAATCAGACAGTTCCTGCAATTAAATGACAATGACAATACAACATATCAGAATCTATGGGACACAATGAAAGCTGTCTTACAAGGGAAATTCTTAGCAGTGAATACTCATATTAAGAAAACAGAGTGAGCCCAATCAAACAACCTAATGCCGAACCTCAAGCTTCTAGAAAAAGAAGAGCAGGACAAACACAAACTCATACAAGGGAGAAATTATAAAGATTAGAGCAGAAATCAATTCAATGGAGACTAAAACAATGATGCCAAGAGTTGGTTCTCCAAAAGAATGAACAAAATTGACAAACCTTTAGCCAACCTTGTCAGAAAAAGGAAAGAAAAGGCCCAAATCCATGCAATTAATAATGACAAGGGTGAAATTACATCAGACCCAGCAGAAACCCAGAGCATCATTAATACCTGCTTTGAGAACCTATATGCCAATAAGATGGAAAACACAGAAGAAATGGACAGATTCCTAGATACACATGAATTTAAAAGTAGAATGAAGAAGACCTAAAATTTCTAAACAACCCAATATCAACCAATGAAATTGAAAACATAATTAAAAACTTACAAACCAAGAAAAGCCTGGGTCCTGATGGCTTCACCACTGAATTCTACAAGACATTTAGAGAGGAACTAATGCCACTCATGTTTAAACTCTTCAATGAAATTGAAAGGGAAGCAGTACTCCCAAATTCCTGGAAGCAAGCATCACCTTGATCCCCAAACAGAGAAAGACCCAACCGAAAAGGGAACTATAGGCCAATCTGACAAATGAATATAGATGCAAAAATCCTTAATAAGATACTGGCAAATAGAATGCAGAAGATAATCAAGAAGATCATACACCCTGATCAAGTGGGATTCATCCCAGGGATCCAGGGATGGTTTAACATATGCAAATCAATCAATGTAATACATTATATCAATAGAGCTAAGGACAAAAAACATATGATTATCTCCATAGATGCAGAAAAAGCATTTGACAAAATCCAACATGCATTTATGATAAAAACCTACAAAAAATTGGAATACATGGTCTCTACCTCAATCTGATAAAAGCCATCTATGAAAAACCAAGAGGCAATATCATACTAAATGGTCAAAAACTGTGCTCACTTTGGCAGCACACATACTAAATGGTCAAAAACTGAAATCCTTCATACTAAATCAGGAACAAGACAAGGATGTCCACTATCACCACTCCTGTTCAATATAGTTTTGGAAACATTAGCCATGGCAATTAGACAAGAGAAAGAAATAAAAGAAATAAAGATGAGAAGTGAAGAAGTCAAATTATCATTATTTGCAGATGACATGATACTCTATATAGAAGACCCCAAGAACGCCACCAAAAGTCTTCTAGACTTAATAACCAGATTCAGTAAAGTATCTGGATACAAGGTCGACACACAAAAATCAATAGCTTTCCTCTACACGAACAACAGACTCACTCAGAAAGAAATAGGGCAAACAATTCCTTTCACAATAGCATCCAAGAAACTGAAATACCTAGGAATCAACCTAACAAAAGAAATCCAAGACCTCCTCTCTGAAAATTGTAGCACTCTGAAAAGAGAGATTGAAGATGATATCAGAAAATGGGTAGGAAGGATCAACATAGTGAAAATGGCCATACTGCCAAAACTGCTATATGGATTCAGTGCAATCCCAATTGAAATTCCAGAAGCATACATCATGGGCCTTGGGAAAACAATCCAAAAATTCATTTGAAACAAGAAGAGACCCAGAATAGCAAAAGCAATTCTAGGTAACAGAGACATGGCAGGGGGTATCACAATCCCCAACCTGAAACTCTACTACAAAGCCACCATGATAAAAACAGCATGGTACTGGCAAAGAAACAGACCTGAGGACCAGTGGAACAGATTAGAAGATGCAAAAACATCTCCATACACACTCAGCCACCTCATCTTTGACAAAGGAACCAAATACCCTCACTGGAGGAAAGATAGCCTCTTTAATAAATGGTGCTGAAAAAATTGGGTTTCAACTTGCCAAAGATTAAAATTAGACCTGTATCTCCCACCATGCACTCAACTAAAATCAAAATAGATTAAAGATCTAAATATAAAAACAGAAACGCTGAACTGGCTGGAACAGAGGTTAGGTGGCACTCTTGAAGACATTGCTGCAGGAAAAGATTTTATGAACAAAACCTCAGTTGCCTGTGAACTAGCACAATCAACAAGTGGGATCTCTTCTTAAAAAGCTTCTGCACAGCAAGAGAAACCACCAGCAGTGTGAAGAGACAACCCACAATGTGGGAAAAAATCTTCACCTGCTCTTCCTCAGACAAAGGTCTACTATCTCGAATCTATAACGAACTTAAAAAGATCAGACCTCCCACATTTAAAGACCCAATCCTAAAATGGGCATCTGAAATGGACAGACATTTCTCAGACAAAGAAGTAGAAATAGCAATTAAACATATGAAAAAATGTTCAACATCACTGGTCATTCGAGAGATACAGATGAAAACAACACTGAGATTCCACCTCACTCCAGAAAGAACTGCTGCTATCAAGAAATCAACCAGTAGGGCCGGGGATTTAGCTCAGTGGTTCCGCTGCCTACCTTGCAAGCACAAGGACCCAAGTTCGATCCCTGGTACCAAAAAGAAAAAAAGAAAGAAAGAAATCAACCAGTAACAAATGCTGGTGGGGCTGTGGGGAAAGAGAAACCCTGCTCCACTGCTGGTGGGAGTGTCAACTGGTGCAATCACTGTGGAAATCAGTATGGAGATACCTCAAAGAACTAGGACTGGGAGTCCCATTTGACCCAGCTATTCCCCTGCTGGTTATCTTCCTCAAAGAATTAAAAGGATCATACCACAGTGATATATGTGCATCCATGATCATAGCAGCACAATTTGTAATAGCTGAAACTTGGAAGCAGCCCAATTACCCATCAACTAGAGACTGGATAAAGAAAATGTGGGGGGGGGGGGGGTTGGTGCCGGGGATTGAACTCAGATCCTTCCGCTTCCGCAGCAGGCGGTGAAACCACTGAGCCAAATCCCCGGCCCAATGTGGGGCTTTTTTAATAAAATGGAGTACTGCTCAGCCATAAAAAAAAAGAGAGAGAGAGAAATTAGAGACATTTATAGCGAAGTGGATGTACATTGAGGCGATACTCTTAAGTGAAATAAATAGGACACACATGTGTAAATACCGAATAGTTTCTCTGGTGTGAGAAACTGAAAGTGTAAATAAGGACTAAATGTATAATAGGTAATGTGAAATAGGAAGAAAAGGGGCAAAGGGGAAGGGGAAGTGGGAGGGGTAGCGGAAAGGAAAGAAGGGAATGGAATTAATATGAGAAAATGGAAAAATAGGAACAAAATCTTTGTAAATAGGGAGGAATGGAGGGGTTGAAGGGAGGGCAGGGGAATGGGGAACAAATAAGAACCAAGAGAGACTATGTAAAGGTGCAAATGTCCAATGATGAATGTCATTATATTGTATACCTAAAAGGTATCAATAAAATCAATTTTAAAAAAAATCTTTAAACAAATATGGGTAAAAGATTTGAATAGACATTTCTCCAATGGCCAGCAGGCACATGAAAGCTGTTCAACATTAGCTATCGAATGATACAAATCAAAACCACAATGCACCGCCTGCCTTGCAAGCTCAAGGTCCTGAGTTCTATCTCCAGTACAAGAAAAAAAAAAAACCCACAATGGAACTTCATTCTATATACTCCAGGGAGGCTACAATAACATTTTTTAAAAACATAAAATAAATGTTAGTGAAGATGTGGAGAAATTGGAACACTGTACATTGCTTTTGGGAACATGTAGTGGTGCAACTGTAATAGAAAACGGTTTTGAAATTCCCCCAAAACATTAAGCACAGTTTTATTGGAGTGCTGGGCTGCTGCGTTCTTTCCACGGGGCCTTTGCAGGCTCTTGGTGACCTGAAGAAAGAATTGGACAGGAAACAAAATACATTTGTTAAAGGAAAGGTATTAAAGTAGGAAAAGAACTGTAAAAGAAATACTCTCTGCAGAGTGAGTGCAGGCCAATGAAAGTAGGAAAAGAAGTAGAAAAGAAGTACACTCTGAAGAGTGCAGAGCAGGCCCATGAAAAGTCTCACAACAGGCATGAGTTTCAAGGCCGCCATCTTTTACAGCCCCCATTCTACCACCAGATCTAGGCTGTCTTATCAAAACCCGCTTGATCTTGTGCCAGAAGAATCGAAGACAGCATTCTCTGGTAACAGGTGCAGAGCTTGAAAACTGCTTTGCACCTTTGTCCTGGTTCTCCATGATTGACAGGTCACACCAACTTCCCCAGAAGCTTTGCCATGCCCTAGTCTCCTGCCTCAATAGAATTACCATATGAGCCAACAATTCCAATTTTGGGTAAATATACACTCAAAAGAGTTAAAATGGGTATTCAAATAGAAATGGACACACAAATGTTAATAACAGCACTATTCTCAATAGCTAAAAGGTGTAAACAACCCAATACCTATCAAAGGATGAATGGATAAAGGAAATGTGGTATAGCCATACAACAGAATACTATTTGACCATGAAAAGGAATGAAGTTCTGTACACACTACGATAAAAATAAACTTTGGAAATGGCCTGGTAAGTGAAAGAAGCCAATCTAAAAAGACCATGTATTATATGGTTCCATTTATATGAAATGTCCTGAAGAAGAAATTCCATAGAGTCAGAAATCACAGATCAGATCAAGAGTTGCTTAGGGCTGAGGGGTGGGCATGGTGATAGGAGTATGATAGCTAAAGTGTACAAGTTTCTTTTTGGAGGTGATTAAAAGGATCTAAAATTGGCTCTGGTAATGGTTGTACATATCTATGAATATACTAAAAATAATGAACTGTACACTTCAAATATGTAAGTTATATATCAATTATATTCCAATGGAGTTGTTTAAAAAAGGTTAACATATTTAATAAACATGTTACGATCTAAGTGTTAGCATTAAGGACTCAGAATATTTATGCAGTACCCCCAAAAATCTATTGCTTGGCAATATTTAAAGTTTGCTGAGGTCCAACAGGTGGACACACTCGTGTCCCTGGGCCAAGCGGGGAGAAGAGATGCCAGCCAGTGTCTTCACTCCCCGGGGATGAGGGCTCTTTATAAATGAAGATAAAAGAGAAGTGACAGAAATTCTGATTTTCTTTCTTTATGAAAAAAATAGAGGGAGGCATAAAGTCAATAAGTACAAAAAAGTGGTGCCGTTCCCTGGTTTAGAACACTGAGACAGTCTTTGCCTTTGTCTGGGAAACGTTGCATCTTGTGTATTTAGAATACAGCTTTTGTGGAGGGGAGGAAGTCATCATGTGTCAGAGACAGAACATCTAGATTGGCAGTGCTTATACCACGGAGACGGCTCCAGGGTAGTATTGGCACCAGAAAAAAAAACGTTCTGACAAGAGAGAGAGACCTTACCATATAGCTACCAGGGGTCTGGGGTCATGGAGAGCCCAGTCCTAGGCAAATGAACTTCACCTAAGAATTGGGAACGTGGCTGTGGAAGATTAGAGGAGGTAAGCTTGCTGGTGGGGCCAGTGTAGGGCTGATGGATCAAGATCTGACAGGAGAAGTAATAGGAGGGCCATGAGCAGTGGCTTCTCCTACAGCTCTAGGCAACCACTGTATATTTACGGACTGACAAACCAAGCATTCCAGAGGCTATGAGCATAGCTCAGTGGTAGAGCACTTGCCTAGTAAATACAAGACCCTGGGTTTGATTCCTAGAGCCTCAAAACAAACGAACAAAAACAATCTCTCTTTGCAAGTCTATTGAAACTACTAGTTTCTTCCTTCATCTGTGTTACCAGAACTGTCCCCTTTAAAACAACTGGGCTGTCCCTGCTTATGCCTGCAGGAGAGGAAGGCCACAGACTGGAAAAGGTTTCAGTAAAGGATCAATAAATAGGGCAGGGACTTCAGCTCAGTGGTGCCACACCTGCCTTGAGAGTGCAAGGCCCTGAGTTTGATCCCCAGTACCAAAAAAACAAAAAAGGGTTAATAAATAAATGTTCAGCCTTCCTGGTAATCAGAGAAATGCAATATTTTTTTTGTAGTAGTGGGGATTGAACCTAGGCCCTTTGCACTGAGCTATATCCACAGCCCTTTGTTTTTAAATGTTTCATTTTGAGTCAGGGTTTCACTAAGTTGCCCAGGCTGGCCTTGAATTTGCAACCATCCTGCCTCAGCCTCCCAGAGTATTGGGATTACAGGTGTGTGTCAACACACCCAGCTAGGAAATGCAATTTAAAACCACAAAGAGAGATATCATTTTGTGCTTATCAGAGAAATAACAGTGGAAAAAAAAATACTCTGACAATATGAATAGCTGTCCAGAGTGTGGAACAAGAGGAATTCTCACAATTGCCAGTAGGAGTATACAACCTCCCACATTTCGTGAAATTTAAGACATATATGCTGGATTTCTCAATAGCTTCACTCTTACAAAGAATGCCTAGGAAAATCCTCACTGGATCACATCAGAGGATGCAAACAGGACTGTCCCTCCAGGACATTCCTACAGTTAAACGGTGTGTTGGTTATTTCTCTCTCATTGCTGAGCACCCAAAGTTAGAGGGGAAGGGGTTTATTTGGCTTACAGTTCATAGAGGTTTCAGTCCAGAGTCAGCTGGCTCCAAGGCAGGAATGACAAATAGGTATCGAAGAAGAGAAACAACATGGTGCACACAAGGTAGCAAAGGCAACAGAGAGCTTAACAGCATCTTTCTGCCCTTTTTATCTTAATCAGACCACCACACTAGGACAGTGCCAAACCAATCACTCACATGTAGTGGTTTAGTAATCATATGCCCTTCACCCCAGCATCACACATTCCAGATTCAACTACCTCTGAAAAAGAAAGTCCCACCTCATCTGCATGAGGCTTTGGGGGAGGGACATCTAAACACAAGCCATACATAACAAACCAGAAGCAAATTTCCATCAGGAGAGTGGTTTCACTGTCATATGTTCATTCAAAGGACTATTAATTACAAAGTAGTAAAAAAAGGAATGAGTTATTGCTGTAAGTGCCAACACGGATAAATGTCAAAACATATTGCTGAATACAAAAAGCAAATGGCAAAGGATACATTATGTGGTGCCATGTTTTTACAATTTAAAAGATGCAAAACTCTTATGATTTATTATGGAGGCACATGTTAAATAAAAGCACACATGAAACACTAAGCACTAAATTCCAATAGTGCTTACCTCTGCAGAGGGACAACAAGATCTGACAAAAGGCCAAGCATGGTGGTGCATAATCTCAGTACTCAGGAGGCTGAGGCAGGAGGATCACCAAGAGTTCCAGACCAGCCTGAGTTATATAGTGAGTTCAGGCCAATCTGAACTACAAAGTGAGACCTTGTCTCAAAAAACCCCACAAAAACCCAAAAACAACAATCAAACAAAAGATGAGCATTCAAGGGCTTCAACTGTGTGATATAATATATCATATATGATATATAAAGGTCAAAGAAAGAAAGAAGGTGCCTGGTGTGGTGGCACACGCCTATAATCCCAGCCCTCAGGAGTCTGAGGCAGGAGGATCGCCAGTTTAGGGCCAGCCTGAACTACAATGTGAGACTCAGTTTCAAAAAAAACCCCAAAAAACAGAAGAAGAAAAAAAAGAAAAGAAAAGAAAGAGGAGAGAGACTGAAAAAGAAAAAGAACACAGAGAAGAGAGGAGAGGGGAGGAGAGGGGAAAGGAGGGGAAGTGGAAGGGAAGGGAGGGGAGGGGAGGGAGAAATTTGGAAATTTGTTCCTGTGTTTGCCTTCTTATACTCTTAAAAGCTTAAAACTCAGGAAAGGAGAAGCATAGACAACGTTTTTGGGCTCAGAGGGTACAAGAAAGTTGAAATGACCTCACTCACCCTCACACCTGGAAAATACTCCCGGGCTACAGACATGGATACGATGGAAGGGGGCAGTGAAAGCGAACATGGGCTGTGTGGCTCCTGGGTAAAGAGCCTCTGGCTTCCCTGGCCCTCCAGAGCACTGAGAAAGTGTCAACAGCCAAGATGGACTTTTGGATCTCCAGTGTAAGAGAGACCTATGCCCTGTCCCAGAGAAGCTGTCTCCACAGCGTGGCACTGAGGCAGCCCACAAGTTCTGGGCTCTAAGCCAGTCTTCAGCATGACTTTGTATTGAGTGTGGAGCTCAACAACAGACTGGAGGAACACAGAATCCAACTGGTCATTCAATAGCTAAGGCCATGGTCCCGCCAGAGGGAGAGAATATAGAAGTGGGGTGTGGGGGCCAGTTCTGAGAGGGACGGGACCAGGAATAAACACAGTGAAGCGATTTGGGAATAAAGGGGCAGAAACTCAGACCGTGGAGTCCAGTGGACATTCCCAGGCGGGAGTCTCGTCTTCATGGCTCCGCTTGTCTGCCAGTGTCAGGAGGAACCGATCTGGCGTCACAGCAAAATCTGCCACATTACCTTGGTCAGGGGGATGAAGACTGCAACTCGCTTAGCTCGACTTAATGGTTTCCTTCCTCTGTAAGTGTCTGTTGACCTTGGGACGGATTCCAATGAATACGAATACTTTTCTATTAGGTTTAGCAATAATCTGTATATATTGGGCATTTTAAGTGTTTGCAAAGTTTAAGAGGAGTCAGTATTAAAGAATCTAATATATTAGCCTCATGATTCCAATTAAAATTGTGTAACTGAGTAATTGTTTAGATTTGTGATTTTACGAGGTTTGTAAACAATATTGGAATGTTTATGGGAACTTGAGATGCACTATATTTTTAAGTGTAATTAATTATACTTATTAGAATAGTTTAAGTGTTTGAGAATGTTCTGATTGTTAGGCATTTGAAGTACTTATAAATAAACCCAAATATACCAAATTTATAAATCCAGTTTAAAATATATAAGGGGATTTAATTAAGTAAGATGTAAAAGCCCTTTTAAAAGTGATTGTTAAAATTTAGTGGATTTATAAATAACAGTTGTCAGTTGAAGGTAAAAGCTTAAAGAAAATATGAGGCGCTTTTTTCCAATGTATTAGTTAAATAAATTGAACGCAACTTTTAAAAACTAACACAAATAGTGTTTCTTCTTCTGCACACAAAACTCCTATCAAAGAACATTTTAAAAAGCAACTTACAGTGGCCACAGAACTTTTCGGATGTGGCAGAGGGGACACCCATGCCCCCCAAGGCTGAGTGGCAAGGACACCCTGGGACACCGAGACTGCTGAGGCCAAAGGGCAAGAGCCCCTCTCAGGCACTGCATGGGCACAGAAGCTCTGTGGAGGCTCCTTCCACCACCCTCCCCTCTCCCTTCCTCTTTTCCCTCTTCTTTCCTCCCTCCCTTCTTTCCTTCCTCCCTCCTTCCTCCCTCCTTCCTCCCTCCCTCCCTTCCTCCTTCCAGAGCTGAGTCTTGCTGTATTGCCCAAGCTGGTGTTGAACCTAAGCTCAAGTGATCCTCCCACCTCCTGACCACGCCTGCTGTCCATAACATTGTTTTCATCTTTTCATTATGAAAATTTTTTAACATGTAAAAAAATTGAAAACATGCAGTATGATAAACACCACCTATATTCAATAGTTGTCAACTTTTTGTTGTAGTGCCTTTATTTACCTCTAGCTAGATGGACAGATGCCTCTCTCTCTCTCTCTCTGTCTCTCTCTCTCTCTCTCTCTCTCAAGTAATCTGCACATGTCATGACACTTCATCTCAAAATGCTTCCACATTTACATTTCCTGAAAGTAAGGGCATTCTTTTATGAAATCACAGTACCATTCCACACCTGACAATATTAACAATTTTCTAATTCCGTCTAGATCTTAGTCTATATTCAAATGTACCTAAATGATGGTTTTCTTTTCTTCTTTGAGTTTGTTTTATTTAACTCATACTATATTTTTGAAATATATTTATGTTGTGTGATACAGTAGTACATTCTGTTTTGTTGCTGTAAAGTATTTCATTATATTATATACATGTTTATATGTCCATTTGACTGATTACACACATTATATGCTTTCTATTTTGCCTAGCCAAAAGATGTTTTTTTAAAAACTATATTCCAAGCAAGGATCATGTCTCACATTAGTTTATCTGGAACAGCCCTTTGTGTTTATAATAATTTATAATAATTTTCATGAAACAAATGTGCTTGCAGTGACTAGGCCACTGAATTTGTCTGTTTCGTCTTCCTTGTTACCTCATATCTGGGCCAAATGGTTTGTTTATGCTCAGGTTAAATATTTCTGGTAAGAACATTTTATAGGTGGTACTGGGTACTGAACACTGCCTCTCATCAGGAGTCAGGGGCTCAGAGTGTCCCACTGTTACTCGGTTAAGGTCACAAAGCCCTTTAAATGGCTGGAGCATGGCAAAATCAAAATAAATATTAGATGTTATTGTCCTCTTTCCACAGGTGAAAAAGCTGAGATTCCCACGCTTTCAGCTGCTTCAGGTGACCAGCTTTTGAGTGACATAGGCAGAACTCAAATCCAGACCCTCTGATTCCAGTCTTCTTTGCCTTCACCATCCAAAATCATCACTTCTTAGGTCAAAAAGGCAATTTTCAAGTCATTTGTTTATTAGTTCACTCAGCAAATATTCAGTGAAAGCTTGATATGAGATAGTCAGGCATTGTCCGGGGCCCTGTAGATACTGAATAACAAAGCAAATCCCCAGTATAGTGGAAGGAGATAGGCAGTAAATACAAGGAACTAACAAAACTGTAGATGTTTTATGCCTCAGAAGAAAATAAATCAGGATCACAAGGATAGGGTGAGTCTCACTTGAGAAGGTAATTTTTAATCAGAGACATATATATAGGAGGTGAGAGGGTGGACTGTGAAGAAATCTGAGGGGAGAATATTCTAAGCAAAGACAACAGCCAGTGCAAAGTCCCTGAGGCAGGAGTGTGGCATGCACATTTGAGAAACTTTGGGGAATACCCATTCAGCCCCCAACTCTGAGCCTATCCAACAGAGGTATCTAATCACAGCTGATCTATAGACAGACAGGTAGGTATATGGGCATATTTCCTTGCTTCTTTAAGAGTCTGTGTGTGGGTCCCCACTCAAATACCCATACGTGCATCTATGTACAGCCTGACCAAAGGGTCTTTCAAGGCCTAATCACAGAGGACAGAATTATCCCACACAATGTACCTCTAGAGTTAGCTTTTGGTGAAAGAAAAGAAAAAAGAAAACATCACGTTGCTGTAGGTGTGCACAGAAAGTTTCTGTGTCAGAGCTTTGGAGCCATTGGCATATATAGAAGCTGGGCAGCCGCCCCTCCTTTCCCCTCCCTGAGGCCTCATCCTTGATACACAGGTGTCAGTTTGTCCCAGATCAGCTTCCAGCCTCTTATTTGTGATTCTTAACAGCCAACACCAGGAGGAGGGGAGTGACTTGTAGGCCAAGTGATCCAATAGGCTTATTCAGTAGTAGTCAGCATGAAGGCCTACTGAGTTGAAGCTGCAGGAAACTTTTCTGTCGTTGCACACTCACACACGACTGGTAGGGAAGACTGAGCATCCCAGGAAGAAGCTCTGGAACTCCTCAGGGGAGAGGAGGTAGCCCGAGCATGTCCTGATCTCATCTTGAAATTGTGCAGGAATCTCCCTGCCTTGGCCTTGGGCTGTGCAGGCTGGATTTCCACTGGAATCTGTTGACTTGAGACTCGGGGCTGTGCTCTCTTGGGTCAGTCATTGGGAGGATCTGCTTAAAGACTCCAGGAAGCCAATCAGAGCTGATGTGGCACAATACTGATCACAGAATACACTCATTAATCCTCACTGTGCGAAGGAGAACCAACTGTAAGTATGACCCAGATGTGAACCAGAGCCCTTCCTCTGGCCACCTGCCTAGAGTTCCACAGGTAACTAGAAGGGACCCTGAGTGGTTAGAGTGTCTGCTCTCCATGGGCATGAGAAGCCCCCGCCCTCCTTTAGGCCAGAACCAGTGACATATATGTGGGCAGTAACCCTGTCCTCTTCACATTCCATCTGGTACCTGGTTTCTCCACTGCAAGAATACTTTCCACTGGGCTGGGTATAGCTTAGTGGCAGAGCTTGCCTAGCATGCAACCAGGCCCTGGTTCAATACCCAGCACTGAAAAAGAAGTGCTTTCCACCATCTAAAACAGTTTTGTTCATTGTAGCTAGGAAAAAGGCTTCAAAGGGGTAGTTCAAGTAGAAGCTCAAAGTGATTTTCTTCTCTTCCTCCAAATTAAGAGCTTTCCTGCCTGAGATTTTTAAGGCCAAAGGGAATCACAGATAGGGCAGCGGAAGCCATGCTTAGGAAAGCTTCAAGGTGGATTTCTTCAGGATTTTCTGGAGTGTTTAGATTAGGGTGTCCAGCTGCATGTCAAAGGAATCTGGGCAGGATTCAGTCAATGCAGGGAGGCCTGAGCCAGAAGAAGAAGAAGAAGAAGTTTTCCTCTCTACCCTGAAGTTCACAGGTGGCTGTGGTGTGGGGACTAATCTGGCCTTTAAATTCTACTTCTTCCCTTCTGTGTTCCTGGCTCCATGTCTGATGATCAGAAATGCACCATTCATAAAGAGTTTCATCAAAGCCTTGCTTGGACACGAGATGAGCTATTACATGAAGCCACACTCCTTTTGCTTTGAAGACTGGCACAGACAAATAACAGATAAGAGAGTCCTTATGTAGTTCAAATGGAAGAGGCAGCCCATAAAGAGCTCTGAGGAGGATGGTGAGCAGAGCCAAAGAACAAACACGAGCTTGATGGCCTGTGTCCCCCAGAAGGTAAAATACAAAATGTGGAGGATAAAATAGCTGCCCCTTACTGAGTGCTGGCTTTTTAGATATTAGCTCATCTACTCTTCACAACAACCTTTGAGGTAGTTACTATTGTTGAATTCAGAAACCAAGCCAAAGACCTTGACGCATGCAGCCCAATGTCAAAGAGTTATGTGAGATAGAGACAACCCTAACCTGTATTCGGAGGAACTCCTCGGCTCAGTTTCCCTCACTCTGAGCCAGGTACACTGTTTCTGATTGACAGAGAAGGGGGTATGATCTCCAATTCCTGTGTCACACATGGAGGTAACAGAGACCCCCCTTGCCCCCTGGCAATGAAGGGCAAGGCAAAGGGAAACAGTATTTTCTCTGAATACATTTTTGTGTGCAGCACAACCTCTGTCAGGGCCATCAAACCAAATCTGCCTCTAATTCAGCAATATCCAGTGTGTGAAAATGTGCTCAACATCATTCATCACTGGGAAATGCGAATTAAATCCCACAGTGGGATACCATGTTACACCCTCTAGATGGCTATAATTTAAAAAAGCAGAAAATAACAAGTGTTATCAGGACGTGGAGAAATTGAAATTCTCCTGCATTGCTGGTGGGAATGTAAAATGGTGCATCTACACGGGAAAGGCGGCACCTTGAAAAGTTAAATATAGAGTTACTGTATGATGCAATAATTCCACTCCTAGATATGCCCTAAAGAATGTCAAAACAGATATTAAAACAAAAACATGCATAACAATCCTCCCTCATCTTCCCTGTGATTTTCCATGGTTTCAGTTGCCTGAGATCAACCTCGTTCCAAAAATAGTAAATGAAAATTCCCAGAAGTAAACAATTGAGAAATTTCAAATTATACATGTAGAAGTTTTAAACTGTCATCTTGCTTCACCCTGCCCAGGACCTGAATCATCCTTTTCTAGCGTATCCATGCTTTATATGATACATATCCTTTAGTCATTTAGTCACCATCTCAGTTATCAAATCAACTGTCAAGGCATTGCAAGGCTTGTGTTCAAGTAACCCTTGAGAGATTCCCTTCCCCTTCAAATGGCCACTGTATATGTATGTAATGACCTTCTTCTCTTTCCCATAATGCCACAAGCTCCCCTTCTTCTTCCCACAATTCACTGCATTCCTGCCTAAAACCCAGCCCCAAGATGGCTTCCTTCCTGCCCAAACTGGTTTTCTTCTTCCCATGATGCAGTGTTTCCAACCTAAACCTAGCCCTCAAAATGGCTTCTTCCACCAAAAGACAACCTTCTTCTTCCCAACATGTCCCTCTTCCCGCCAAAAGAGTAACCTGATACTCGCTCCCTTCCTGGCAACTAGTGATGTCACAAGTTTCTCCAATCCCTTGGTGACTTGCCTTGTAAACCCTCCAATGCCACACCGTCATACCTCCCAATCCTCACCCAACCTCTATAAAGGTGCTTCAGCCCCTGCCACGTTCCTGCACTCTTTGTTCAGGAGGCAGCTGGGCAGATTGTCCCTTCTCCTTAATAAAGGCTTGTTGTGGTACTGGTCTGGTCTTGGTTTTCGGCTCTTTTACCTGACAACCCTCATATAGAAACCTAGCAGGTACTCATAGGGACCTCACCATTCACGGTGCATCATCTCATCCTGTAGGCATATATCATTGCATATCAGGAGAAGGGTGAGGAACATATAATAAGATCTTGGAGAGAGACAGATTATAGTCACATAATTTTTTATTGCAGTATATTGCTATAATTGTTCTATTTTATTATTAGTTATTATTAATTCCTTACTAGGACTGACTTATAAATTAAATTTCATCATAGGTATGTATAAAAAAAAATTTTTTTTTTTTGGTCCTGGGGATCGAGCTTGGGTCCTTGCACTTGCTCAGCAGGCGGCAAAACCACTGAGCTAAATCCCCGGCCCTATAAAAAAATTTTATATGGCAGGTTCAGTACTATTAGAGATCTTAGAACATATCCCCTATGGGTAAAGGGGCACTACTGTACACAAATGTTCACAGCAGCACTATTTGAGATAGTGCAAAGGTGGAAACAACCTAAATGTCCATCAATAAACAAATGTATTAACGATATGGGTTATGTACATACACACTGGAGTATTATTTAGCTATAAAAATGAATGAAGTACTGACACAATATAATGTGGATGGGCCCCAAGAAGATGCTGAGCGAAAGAAGTCACTGACAAATGGTCACAGTCCACGATTCCTTTTATGTGAAATATCCTGAGCAGGTAAATTCATAGAGACGGAAAATAGATTAGTGGTTTCCGATGGCTGAGGGAAGGGAGGCTAGATAGTTACTAAGAAATGGGTATAGAGTTTGCTTTGGGGGCGATGAAACACTTTGAAACTAAACAGAGGTGATTGCACAATACTGTGAATAGACTAAATGCCGCTGAACTATAAGCTTTTTTTTTTTTTTTGGTACCAGAGATTGAACTTGGGACCTTGCACTTGCGAAGCAGGTGCCAGAACCTCTGAGCTAAATCCCCAGCCCCAATAGGCTTTTAAATGCTTAATTTTATGATATCTACATTTTCCCTCAATTTGCTTTTTAAAAGGCAAAAACTAAAAAGAAATTGTATAAGAGGGGAGAAATGTTATTTTAACATCTGTGCTTCTAAAACCCTCAGTGTTTTGCTGGGTGTGATTCAGCATGAGCCACAGTTTCCATTATTCAATTTACTACGTTCTAAGAGACTTCCTCTGCCCAGGACTGCTGCATGGGCTTCACGAGAATCAGCCTATTTACTCCTCATCACACTGTGGAGCCTGGGCCAGAGACTGCACTCCCGACTGTACTGAAAGAAAAAGGCAGTGCTGTACTTCAGCCTGGGAAGGCACTACTCTAGAGTCCATGCTCCAACCTCGATAACTGTTTGCTGTAGGGATAGCGACCATGTTTAGCATCATAAGTAACTTTTAATGCATATTGACAGTATATCGGGTATTCCTTAAATATTAATTGAGTTCCTACTCTGTTCCCACTGCTCCTGTAAGCACTGGGTGATGTCAGTGAAGGAGACAGAACAGTGTCTGGCCTCATGATTCTTCCACTCCAGGAAGGAGAGGCAGCACAGCAGTGACTGTGGAGAAGCAGCAGAGTCCTAGGCAGCTGGGTTGGGAGATGAGGGGCAAGAAAGGCTACAAAAGGCCAGAGCTGGGAGGAGACCTCAAGGTACGTGGGGACCCACGGTTACTATGAGAAATCTGAGGTCACTGTGTCCAATGAAAAACCATGTGGCATCTCAACACACCTAACCCTGCAAGGCATCTACTATCATGCTGTTTTATTGTTCTGTGAGGCTCTGAATGGTTTGGTAACAATTTCAAGATTCTCCCGATAATCATTTTAATCCTTATTTACACTTTCAGTTTCTCACACTAGAGAAACTATTCGGTCTTTACATGTGTGTGTCCTATTTATTTCACTTAAGAGTATGGCCTCAATGTGCATCGATTTAGCTATAAATGTCTCTAGTTTTTCATTCTTTATGGCTGGGTAGTACTCCATTTTATGAAAAAAAAAAACAACACATCTTCTTTATCCAGTTTCCAGTTGATGGGCACTTGGGCTGTTTCCAAGCTTTAGCTATTATAAACTGTGCCGTTATAGACATAGGTGCACATATATCGCTGTGGTATGATTCTTTTAATTCTTTTGGGAAGATACCTACCCAGCAGGGGAATAGCTGGGTCAAATGGGACCTCTAGTCCTAGTTCTTTGAGGAATCTCCATACTGATTACCACAGTGGTTGCCCCAGTCTGCACCCCCACCAACAATGGAGAAGGGTTCCTTTCTCTCCACACCCCCACCAGCATTTGTTATTGGCTGATTTCTTGATAGCAGCCATTCTTTCTGGCGTGAGGTGCAATCTCAGTGTTGTTTTCATCTGCATCTCTCGAATGACCAGTGATGTTGAACATTTTTTCATATATTTATTTTCTACTTTTACTTCTTTGTTTGAGAAATGTCTGTTCATTTCAGATGCCCACTTTTGAACTGGGTCTTTGAATTTGAGGGGTCTGATTTTTTTCAGTTCTTTATATATTCTAGATAGTAGTCCTTTGTCTAAGGTACATCTGCTAAAATTTTTTCCCACATTGTAGGTTGTCTCTTAGCTCTGTTGGTGGTTTTTCTTGCAGTGCAGAAGCTTTTTAGTAAGATGAGATCCCAGTTGTTGATTCTTTGTGCAAGTTCCCATGCTACTGAGGTTTTGTTCATAAAGTCTTTTCCTATGCCAATGTCTTCAAGAGACAAGTAAATGTATTGTATACCTAAAATGCACCAATAAAAGTATTTAAGGAAAAAAAAAGATTCTCCAGATATTAAGCTGAGAGTTGAGACTTAACACAGGTTCTGTGACCTCAGAGCCCACGACTTTAAACAAACAACAAAACCCTACTTCGAATCAAATCTCTTACCAAAGCCAACTCAGCCTCAGTCTGGGCCAGACTGACCTCCCAGCAGGAGCCACCCATGCTGTTTACACCCTGTATTTTCTTTCTTTCGTTTTTTCTTCTTCAACTTTTAGAAAACTGATCCATTGTAATGATTTAAAAACAGTGCAACACATCAAATTTCCCTTACATCTGTAATTTAGTTAGGTCTCAACATTCTAAGACCAAATAGTCCTCTGCCCAGAAGCAAGGGATTACAATGAGATGCCAGAGACTCACAAAGGTGAATGCTGAAGATCAGAGTTGCAGAAGTAGTCACAAGTCTTCCATTCAAAAATACTCCAAACGCTTTCTTTTTAGCTTGTTAAAGTATTTTATAGGAAGTGTTTCAAAATAATTTCATCCCAGACACCAGGCTTCTTCAATGACACACAGCTCCATAAAAATTTGTTTCCACCTCATTGATAAAAATAAAAAGTATCTTTTACTTTTGTGTTTTATTTCATTTTTTCCTGCAGTCATTTTTTTTTTTCTGGTACTGGGGATTGAATCCAGGGTCTCATGCTAGGCACACACTGTACCTTCAAGCTACATCCCCAGTCCTCCTTTTATTTCCTTTTTGATAGTGTAAAGAAGTAAAACTATCAGATTCCCTTAGGAATACTTGAGGAAAAGGAGAGGAAAGAAAATATTTGGGTTGTGCTGGGTGTTGGTTTCTGCTTGTCTCTCTGAGGGTGTGATTTCACAAGAGTTAAATCAGACACCACTACAATGATTAGTACTGATGTTTTTTAAATGATAAGAAAGAAAATATCCGGTGGTCATAAAAAATGGTCAGAAGGTTTTGTACTACAGGTCAATTTTTGCCGTTCACCTCAAAAAGAATCAAAATGAACATATAATTGAGATAGTAACTCTGGTGGATATGCCGACTGACTCACCTGCTTGTCCCTCTACAGGTTTAAGGTAAAGAAACATTGGGGTTTCTTAGTAATCTTATGGAAGTGATCAGCTGTGTTCATGGCAACTTATTTGAGGTCCAGTGAACCTTTGAATACATGTAAGGAAGCATGGGTGTCATTTTCCAACTGCCCACATCTGAACACATTCAGATACCATGGAAACTACAAATGAAGGAAAATTTTATTTAATTCCAGTATTCATGTTCTGGGATTTTAAAGCACCTTTCCTTCCATAGAGCTCCAGAATGGTGAGAATGTGCTAGGGACTGCTGAGCTCCCATTCACTGAAGATCCTGGCAAGGATAGTGAATTGGTCCTGGAGCCCTCATGAAAGGAGGGGATGGTTCCATTGGATGGAACGTGTGTGGTCCAAAACCTGGGACCGGGGGCAGGCGATCCTTAGGGGTGGTAGCAAAGCAATGTTCACCACTGCTGGAGTACCACTTGAGGGCAGGTTGAGGTAGTTGGCAGAAGTTTCTTCTTTTACAACAGGCAGAAGATGAACAACTTTTGGCTGTCCAGGAACGGGCTTTAGCTTGTTCCCAGAATCTGTGGTCCCAACCTACTCTTTTTCTTTTCCCCTTAGCTTCCTGGGATCTTCTCCGTTTCACATTGAGTCTGCGGTCATTGACAGTCAACTTATTAAAGGACTTCTCAGCAGCCACTTCCACAGCCTGTCTTGTGGCAAAATGGATGAAAGCACACTGCTGCTTCTGAAAAACAGTGATTGTCCAGATCTCTCCAAACTGGTAGAAATGATTTCTGAGATCTGTCTTAGAAATGGTATCACCCAGACCACCAACATATTGTGTAGTGACAGTCTTATCCTCTGGCAGGTCTAGATGAGGTATCTAGACCTGGTAGTTGAAGCTTACTTTGGAGGTTTATTTGCTCCCAGGTCACTGATTCTGTAATACTAGTCTTTAATATTCTGATCAGCAAGGAAGTCATCTGGATCTGTAGGTTTCTCACACCTGTATAGACATTCCCCTCCTCTCTTACACCCTCCTTTCACCCAGAAGGAGCAAATGTGGCACTGATTTCTTTTGCAGTAGGGTGTAGTCTGGGCCAGCTTACACAGCATGTCATTGGTAGGCTTTCCCCAGCATGCCAACTGGCCATGTTCCATCAGAGTTAGAAATTTCTCTCCATATTCTGTGTGTAGTACTTTTTGTTGACATCTGATTTTGGCATGTCATTTTTAGAAGGCAGTCTTCCACCATAAACCTGGATGGGCAGGTCATACTCTAGGCCTAAGAGGCAGGTCTGACAGACATTCTTCAATTTTCTGCAGGACTGGCACACTTCAGTCTTCTTGAAGTGTGTGTAGACCCCAGGATACCAGCAAAACACTGTGAATGGTCTGGCACAGATTTTGCCATTCATTCCCATACTTCTCTTTGGTCATTTGGATATATGGATTTTCTTCAAGAAAAGTCTGGCATAGAATCTGGAAGTCCACATCCTCCCAGTTCTTCCTTTTGTAGGTGTTGGAACCCTTTGGTTTCCATTTGAGAATGTACAAGGGAAGCAGTAGCTTCCTAGTTGGGAGAGAGGATTGCTACAATCCCGTCCCTGGGGCAGGCCTTGCGAGTGCTGATATTGTTTACTTTTGGATCTTCTTCAGTTAATATTGGGATCCAGGCTTGCTACCCTTTGACATTTCCTTGGGGGTTGTGTCTAAGTTTGTAGAAGTTTCTATCCATGGTCAGCTGGCTCTAAAACAGGGCAGGCAGAAGGCAGCAAGCAGCAGCAGCAGCATTAGCAAGCCTACCCCTCCATTTTATCCCATCTGGCCTTTTCTATGCTGCCACCCACACCTAGAGTGGGGAACCCTTAATCCCAGTATCACACCTTCAATCCAATTCACCCACCCTAACCCAGCCATCATTGAATCTTTTCATCTATGACTACATGAGGTCTCAGGGAGACATAATTGCTGCCTGTGAAGTCAAGGGTAGAAAAGTGCTGTCTGTGCACTGGAGATCCAAAGGATCCAGTTAAAGGTCAAAGGCCTGGAACTCACTGCAGTACACTCTGCATTTTTAGCTGAGCCTCAGAAAAATGGGAGATGCTCAAAGAAGAGGAAGATAGTGGTGGCAGCCCTGGGCACCCCAGAACTCATCTTAACCATCCTAACAACCTGTGAGCTGGTACCATTGACAGTCCTGTCTACCAGTGAGGATAACAGAGGCACAGATAGCTCTTTAAGTGGCCAGGAGTCTTAAGGGAGTGTGACATTTGGACTCAGGCAAACACAAGCCAAAGCCAAGGTATTTATCCCCAGGACCACATTGCCTTTGTCACAAGTCTCTGGTCATCCAGCCACCCTGCTTCTCTTGATCCCATGTTTAACTAAATCCACAAAGCTTTTTCTCCACTGGCCCTCAACCCATTACCCGTGGCCAAACCCTGTCAGGCTGCCTGACACCTACTCATTCTCTCTTCTCCACACCCAGTGCCTCACCAATGGTTTCATTCTCTCACTCACAGACCTGGAATGCAAAGACAACCAGACAAGACCCCACCTTCATGGAACTTGCTGTCTCGTGGGCAAACACAAATGAGCAGACAATTGAGATGTGCTGAGTAAGTCCATGAGAAAGAAAGGCACCAGGTTACTTCTAGAAGTGGGATGGGAGTGGATGTCTGGATAACCTGAGGAAGTCAGGAAAGCTTTCCTGGAGAATCAAACAGGATAGAGTTTGGAGCAAATATCAAGAGGACAATCCCTAGAGATAGGTCCTGCTTTGTGTTATGTGTTGGATCTTAAATATACCTCAAAGGCTATGTATGGAAGACTAGGTCATCACTCTGTGGCATTACTAGAAGGTGATGGCACATTTAAGAAGTGGGGCCTACCCGAGTTCGATCCCCAGTACCAAAAAAAAAAAAAAAGAAGAAGAAGTGGGGCCTAGTAAGAGACAGGTCACTAGAGGTGTTCCCTTGAGAGGAATATTAGGACCCAAGCCCTTCTTTTTCATTGCTTCCTGGCTGCCATGAGGAGAAGAGACCTCTTTTCCCATGTGTTGTTGCCATGATGTTCTGTGTTGGCACAAAGGGACATAGCCAACTAACCACTGAACTGAAACTATGAGACAAAATAGACCTTTCCTCTCCTTGAGTTGATTATCTCAGATATTTTGCCTGGCTAACATATCCTCTGAATCCATCACAACTTTTTCTTCTATTATTCATTGACTCTTTCTGTTATTCATTGGCTTTTTCTTCTATTATGCTGTTGACTCTTTCACCTCAGTATTACTGTCTTTCCATGTATTTTCAGTCTTTTCATGTTTTATCTCCTTTATTAGACTGACCATGCCTTGATGGAATGGCCAGTTTCACTTGTTTCCTTGTACCCTTCCATCAGAAAGAACAGTGCTTTATAAAATAAAACAATTCCTAAAACACATAGTTGTTAAGGACCTATTATATGCCAGACACAGTTATGGGCACTGGAGAGTCTGTAGTGAACACAGTATACTGACCTCTTAACTCACTGAATATATATTCCAAAATCTAGAAGATGAACACCAGACACTATACAAATAAATAAAAGAGAATATGACACTAAATGCCCATTTGGTTTACATAATATGAACTATATTTGTTCAGCAAAGTAAGAGAAAAGTAACAATGTAAACAAAGCAATAAATTCCACCTTCTATTCTATTCAGTGAGCCCACATCCAGACCCAGAGACAGGAGAAGGGAATCTACTGTTCCTTTCTGAGCAACTCACCATGCTGAATGAAATTCTGATGCTAATATGTTTTCTCATAGAGCATCATCCCAATATAAGAGCCAAAGGAAACAGTGATATGTTCCAACTTGGAGGAAAAAAGGTTCTGTCAAATTTATTGAGTGGTGGTAAATGATTTTTCAATATGGCACCTCCCTGAGGAGGTTTCAAGGGTTATATTAATTGCATGTGATTTCCATGGCCCATGTGGATTTGATAAATACTTGGACTCCCTTGTGTGTTATGCTATTCACTAATTCAATCTATGACATTCACTAACTCAATATTGTTTGTTGTAAAGTCCCTACTATGTAACTATTCTATGCTCTAAAACTAGAGAGACAAATCTAAAGAAGTACTACTCTCAAAGAGTGAACAATATATGTATATGATGTTGCACATCTATATAGTATTTTGTAATGCTGATCAAATTTTATCTGTCTAGCATATCTCTAGTTTTTCTAGGATTGTATCCCACTTTAGCTTGGGCTGCTATAACAAAATGTCAGATTGGGTGGGTTAAGCAATAGTCATTTATTTCTCAGATCTCAATACTGAGAAGACCAAGATCAAGGTACTGGAAAATTTGGTCTTGGAGGACCCTGTTCCTGGAATCTAGACAACTTCTCATTGTGTCCTTTCCTTGGTGCATGTGAAGAAACCTCTGTTATCCTCAATTTACATGAGTACTAATCCCATCATGAGATCCCATCTTCATGATCTTATCTAAACCTAATTAGCACTCAAAAGCACAACCTCCAAATACCATCACCCTGGAGTTAGGGCTTAAACCTATGAATTAAGGAGCAGGGACAAAAACATTAAGCTCATAACAAACCCTTTGAACTCATACTCTTAGGAAATGCACTTTCTCCCACTATAACCCTGTGTTTTAAGTGGAAACTACCATCATTGCTTTAGCTGCTGCTTCCCTAGCTATATTTAATTGACTGAAGAGGAACAACCAGCCTCAATTTGAGTCACTTATGTTATATGCCCCTGTATTAATCACTTCCCTGCCACTGGGACAAAATACTTGACACTTGACACCCACAATTTAAAAGAGGAGAGCTTTAATTTGACTCCTGATTTTAGTAAATTTGGTCCATAGTTGGCTGCCTCCAAGGTAGAAAGAGCATGGTAGAAAGACGAGGTAGAGGAAAGCCTCCCATTCCATGACACTCAGGAAGTAGAGAGAGAAAGGATAAGCAAGCACAAGAATACACCCTTCCAGCTCATGCCCCCAGTGATCCACTTCCAACCAGGCCCCACCTCCTAATAGCACATTCAGCCATAAACTCATCAATGGATTAATCTACTGATGACTATATTACCCCCATGATCCAGTCTGCTTCCAAAAGCTCTACCTCTGAATACATGAGACTTTCGGGGAACATTTTAGATCTAAACAATAACACATATGACTATCCATATTGATTAGTTGATGAAAGAGTACTTGGCCCTAACCCCATCAATCAAAGTTCTCTCCAATGTGGGGAGCGGTGGTAGCTAAGGAGACTCCATTTTGAATCTTACCCTCCATTGTATGGAGACTATGTTATGAGGAACCCCGTCCTTACCTAAATTGGATGTTTACCTTCAGAGATTGCCATGGAATGTGATGAACGTTCTGTAGCCCCGAGAAACGGGAAGGCCCATGAGGGTGGGGAATTGCCAAGGGACTGGAAAGCAGGGAAGCAGGTGTCCCTGGATAAGTGTCATGATGTAATAACCAAACTCAGCTGTAACAACCAAATTCACCTGTAACAAACTCACGGGTTGTATAAAAGGGAAGAGAAAAATAAACTCGTAGCTCGGTCTTGGGAGCCCTGATGACTCTGTCTTTTTTCTTTTGAAGTGTGTTTTTTCTTTCATCCTCACCCCTCCTCTCAGGTACTGTTCGACTAGTGACGGCAGGCCCCGTCACTCCAAGATTTGTCAAACTGTGTATTAGTCTGTTTTCTGTTGCTATCATAAAATATCTGAGGCTGAGTATAAAAAGTGAAGAAGTTTATTTGACTGAGGATTCTGATAGGTGGAAGATCCAAAGAGGATGGCATAGGCATGCTGACTAGGGTCTCCTGACTGCCTCACAACATGGCAGAGAAACAGAAAGAGAGCTCGCCATATGCAAGAGAGTCCAAGTATATGGGGCAGTCTCACTTTATAACAACCCACTGTCATGAGAACTCAGTTCTGTGAGAACTACATCAATCCCTTTCAAGGATGGTGCCCTCGTGACCTAAGTCCCTTGCAGTAGACCCTATCTCTTAAAGTTCCCACCATCTCAGTGAAGTCACACTGAGGTCCAAGATTGCTATGGCTTAAATATCAAGTGTCCCCCAAAGAGGCATGTGACTTGGTGGATCCTCAGTGTTCAGAGGTAGAGCCAGGAGAAGTGGTTAGATCTCGAGGGTGCTCATGAGGGCAGTCAGAGCTGAATGAGCTGTTAGGAGGTGGAGCCTAATGGGAGGAAGTAGGTCCCGAAGGACATTCCTTTGAAAAGTCTATTTTTTTTTCTCAGCCTCTTCTCATGCTCTCTTCTTCCTCACTGCTAGGAGCTGAGCAGCTTTCCCCTGAAACACCTTACTGCCATGGTGTTTCTGACTTGGAGTCTGTCGACTATGGACAGAAACCTCTGAAACTGAGCCAAAATAAACCTTTTCCCATTCAAGGTTGGTGACACATGCCTATAATACCAGCATTCTGGTATCATAGTTCAAGTATAGCCTGGGTACCTTAGTGATTTTGTGAGACCCTATCTCAAAATATAAAGGGCTTTTGTTCAATCCTGAGTAGCAATAAATAAACAACCTTTTTCTCTTTTAAATTCTATATGTTATGCATTTTGTCTCAGCCATGGAAAGTGACTAATAGCTACAGCTCACAAAACTTTGGAGGGCACAACTTCGAACCATAGCTAAGTGAAACTGGAAGAAGAAACAGAATCTTGGGTGGTCTAGCTCTGAGATCTGAGGCCTGTGATCAGCAACTGACAGTGTTTCAGAAAAGCAAGGTGGCACCCATGCTCAGATGGGAACAAAGATGATGGAGAGGTCCAGCAGCAACTGTTCCTGGCATTCTGAAGACCACCAGGTCCCTGCCTTTTTCCCAGCAACATGACATTTCCATTAAATTCTTTTTTCCTAAGCCAGTTGAAGGTAGCTTTCTGTTGCTTGCAACCAAAGGGCCTAAGAAGCTCTCTGTTACACAATTTTTCATTTGTTCCTTGGATGGAAGAAGGAACTCAAAGAAGTTAACTGAGTTCTCCAATTATCCCACTCTACTGAAAGAGCAGCAAGAATTCAAACACTGGTTCAGATCTTAGTTCCCATCCTGGACCCTTCTGATTTGGTTCCTGGTCACATGTGTTTTCTGCACTATGAGCATGCCTTTTCCACAGCCTCAAGCTTCACATGTCATGTCCATGTTCCAATACTCTGGTGACTCACTGTCACATTAGAGTGCAAGTAGACACTCCTCTGCCGGTGCAAGGGCCCTTTGGGATCTGGCTGCGACCTACCTGGCCAAGCCCATAGCCTTCTTCCTCTGGCTCATGTGTGTCCCCATATAACTCCCAACATGAATCATGTGCTGCTCCCTTGGCTCAGAGTCCTTGCTCAACAATTCCTCCAGTTTCCAACCAACAGGAAGTCTCCTCTGCTACTTCCTACTCCAGGCAGAGCCAGAGTCCTGCCTCCCAATGTACCTTCCTCGGATGGACCTCCAACTTGGCACCTGCCTCATTGCTTTCTAAATCCCATCTTCTGCCTTCAAAGATGGAGGCTCATGAGGAGACAGGTTCAGTAACTTCATCTATCTCTAGATCCCACCCCCAACCTCTGCATAATGTCTGCCACATAGTAGGTCCTCAACATCCTGCTGAGAAGACAAGCAATCGCATCTGGAGTAGAAAGATCAAAGCAAGTAACCAGAATTCATATTTGTTTAATAACCAACATCAGCTTGGGAGTCAACTGATGTGATGTTTTGAAGCCAGTGATAGCTGAATGGGCAAATCTGAAATTCCTCTTCAGAGATTCATCTGCACTGCATGTGCCCAATTAATGTTAAGCCATTAGTCCTTTCTGAAGCTGCCAGGATCTATTAAGCTATTTAACTTATCCTCCTGCACTTCAGGATTGCTCCCAAGGGCATTTTTTTCAGGCCTGGGCAGTCAAAGCACAAATGACTTAAGTGGTGAGCTTTCTGTCACTTCCCCTGGGAGTCCATCCCATGGAAGCAGGGCTTTAATGGTTCTAAAGCACAATGAAGCAAGAAGTGCCTACAGCTCTGACTAGAATTGCTCTCAACCCTTAAAGAAATGCTAGTGTGGGGCCCTTCCTTGGTCTGACTTTCTTAGTAACTGGAACAGGAAAACACCCTTGTGGGGTGGTTAGGATGATCCCAGGAAAGTACCCAGACCTAAAGGGTGCCCCTCAGCAATGCACTACAGTGCTCCAAATCCCCCCATTAATCACTTAATAAATATTTATTGAGTATTTACTAAGTGTCAGGCACTTGAGAAATCTGACAGGAGTCATTACAGGTTTGTGATTTTGAGCAGCTCAGGCTTTCTGCTGAGCTCAAAAGCAAGTCTCCTTTGAAAGTAAGTCAGTAAGCATTATCAGTCATTAATTCTTCCCAAGGAGCTTAGTGAAGAAGAGGAAAGCAAATGGGTGGGGCCTTAAAACAGATAAGGATATAAATTGTATCCTTAGGGAAAAAGAAGAAGGAACCCTATAAGGCACAGGCTAACTGTGACCACTAGAAATCAGGTGTCCATTTCCACCCCACTCCTGCTGCCTATGAAGTTGGTAGACCAGAGAAACAAGCAGATGTCAAATACACCTTGCTTCTGCAGTTTGCATGGGATGGCTCAGTTCCACTCTCCATCCTGTAAAGAAATGCCCCGGATTTGCATGTGGGAGGTGGAAGCAGATCTAAGCTTTCAGTTTAGGCATGTAGTTTAGCTTCCAAGGAAAGCTCACTTAGCCAGGACTACCTCTACAATGCAACAGCAATAACACAACAGCTACAGCTGTCATTTATCAAGTCCCTAATAGCTATACCAGACACTCTCTGGGATCAGTTTTTCATGATAATGTCAAGGGTATGCCTTTTTAACAAAGCAAGGCTTAGGGATTTGTTCAAGGTCACACAATTGGCCAAAAGACGAGGTAAACGAAGTCCCTGCCTGTGCAACTCCTATGCAAACCATATGCTTCTCAAATCAAGAGCTGAGAAAAGTTCATTTTTAGTATCATCACTTGTCTGTATGCTGAAGAGTAGCATGAAGGCTCTCATCTGCTATGGTTTGAATATATGTGTCCCTTCCAAAATTCATGCTGAAATTTAATCCCCAATGACACAGGGCTGGAGCATGAAGCCTTCAAGACAGATGGGATTAGCGCTTTATAAAAGAAGCTTCAGCAGCTTTTGTCCCTTTTTGCTCTTCCTCTTTCCATCATAGGAGCAGAGAACAAGGTGCTATTTTTGGAAGCAGATAGCAGCCCTTACCAGACACAGAACCTAACAGCACCTTGATCTTGGACTTGCCAGCCTCCAGAACTGTGAGAATAAATTTTTATTGTCTATAAATTTTCCATTCTGTGGTGTTTTGTTATAGCAGCACAAATGAAATAAGATAATATCAGAGCTTGGCAAATGAGAAAATAGGTTTGCCCTCTGAGAGTTGATTTCTAAAATAGAATAAAAAGAAGAGTTATTCTGAAGACATGGGGTGGCTCAACAGTAACCTGATTACAGGTATGGAGAGAGAAAGAAGGTTAGGTGGTCAGTTAGGATTCCTACAAGAGGTAAAATCAGGAACACATTTGTCTTTGCTGTTGGCCTCGTCCTTTTGCTACCAAAAAGAAAGCCATGTGCAGTCAATAGAGCAGTTTACTCACTGGCAGAGACAGATGTATTGGGAATTTTCATAGCCTGATGATTTCAGCTACTGCTAACTTCTAGATTCTTCTCTTCTCTTCCTTCTGGGTGTTCATTCTCCACAATGCGGTGCTCCGTGGCTATGGATATCTGATCCATTGTCAGCAAACAAGCTGAAATTATTAGTGTTCAGCCCCTTGTGAACCTGGGGCCTCATTGCTTCCAGATATACCACTTCCAGTCCAGACCCTGGGCCACAGTGCCCACCTGTGCCACCTGCTGGGCACTGAGCTGCCCTGCCCAGACTCCCCCTAGTGCTCCTCTCAGGCCTTCTTTAGAAGACCACCGGCCCTACCAACACTGCTTCCTCCTTAGGAATCTAGGGCCTCTGAGCTGGACCCTGGTCAGCCTGTGTTCCTCGTGGAAACACAGATACCACCTATGGCCACATGGTTGGAGTCCAGAATGAGTCCTTTCTGGCTTCTTCCCATTTTCCTTGGATTTTGACTTCTAAGGTTTCATATACCTTGACTTGACTAACCAATTGTGTGTTACATTTCCCAGGAACTGAAAACAAAAATAGCAGATCTGGGGGTGTAGCTCAGGGGTAGAATCCAGTCTTACCATGTGTGGGGCCCTGGATTCCACCCAGCACCAAAAAGAACAAACAAAAACCATTTTAGAGGCACCAAAATTCACTATAATTTATTATTATGTAAAATACACTTAAATAAATAACATATCATATGTAACATGTATTAGTTGAATTTAATATTTTATATTAATTAAACTTAAGCAATATATTTTATTAGTTAAATATCATACCATGCATTTATATTAATTAAATTCTCCAACTTTTCAACATGTGAAAAATAGAAGAATATAATGAACCTCCATAGACTTATCACCAAATTTTACCAATAATTCACATTTTATCAGTCTAGTTTCATCTATCTACCATGTGTGCTTACTCCAAGCATTTTAAAGCAAATCTCAGAGGCTATAGGATTTCACTCACAAATACTCAGTTATATGGTCCCTAACAGGTAAGCACATTATAAAAAACTTAACAATAACACCATCATTACCGCTAACAAAATAAGCAATAAACCCTTAATATGATCTAATACCCAGTCCCAATGTTCAGGTTTGCCAGATTGTCTCAAAAGCCTCTTTTTATTTGTTATTTGGGAAACAAGATTCATATAGTGCACCTGATTGTTACATCTATTTTAATCTTAAGCCACTCCTTTTCCCTATTTGTTCTAAACCCATTAATTTGTTGTAGGAAGCAAGATATTTGTTGGGTAGGATTCCCCCACATTCTGGACTTGTCTCCTTTCAGCATTTTTTTTTTTAATGTGTTCTGCTACAAACAGAATTTCCTGCAGACTTGAAGTTAGGGATAGGACAGTGCTATCCAGTGGGAAGAGAATTCTAGCCATGTATTTCATTCTAAACACTCCAGAAGCCACATTTAAAACTCAAAATAAGTAGGTGAAATTATTTTAATACTATATTTTCTCCAATGTAAAACACCTTAGATGCTATCATTTCAAAATGTGATTAATACAAATATATTTTTTATATTCTTCAAAATCAGGTAACAGCATATTCAGAACATTCACATTTCAAGTGTTCATGGGGCCACATGTGGCAACCATAGTGGATAGAGCAAAACTACAGCTTAATTTAGAGTCTGTCTGGTCTGATATTTTTATAGTGCTGAGGACTGAACAGACGTGATCCTCATGCATGACATGCGAGTGCTTACCTGAGCTACACCTACAGTCCTGTTCTAAGTTTTTTATATACAAAGAAAACTTCATACAGTTTGCTGTTGAGGATTTTGATTTTGGTTTTTTTTTTTTCCTTTTTTAAAAGGTAGTGGTCTCAATATGTTGCCCAGACTGGCCCTGAGCTCCTGGGTTCAAATCATTCTCCTGCCTCAGCCTCCCGAGTGGCTGGGGGTACAGGCACATCTAAGTGCATCAGGCCAAGGCTGCTGTATTTTTCCTGTGTTAAAAGTTCTCTGTCCAGCCTAGTGCACTAGTGCACATTTTTAATACCAGCATTCTGGGAAGCTGAGGTAGGAGGATCACAAGTTTGACCCCAGCCTGGGTAACTTAGCAAGAACCTGCCTCAAAAGAAAAAATAAAAACAACTCAGAGCAAAGGCCCTTTGTTCAGCTCTCAGTAACAGCCCCCCACAAAGTTCTCTGTCAACATTTCAACAGTTTTAGCATCTATTGATGATCATGTCCAAATCCATTATTTCATCCAGGGTTGTAAAATCTTCAGTTTCTAATTTTACTCTTTACTGGGTATTCTTACCTAAAGAGGAACTCAGTCTTAACACACTTTGGTTACTCTGCAATGCAGTTCACACAGGAATGGTGGGATGTATTCTTATTCTTCCTTCTATTAATTTTCAGAGATAGTAGTACCCAAGCAACCTCTAAGTGCAACCAATTAGGGGTTCTTTTCTTATCAGTGCAAACTCACAGATTTCCATATTGCCACCTTTCCGTACATGGAAGTTAGTATTCTTTTTTGTTGTTAAAATTTCTCCATCTTTGAGCACTTGGGAAGCTGAGAGAAGCCTGGGCTATGCAGTGAGACAGTGTCTCAAAAAAAAAAAAACTCCTTCTTTGGTCAATAGGACTCTGCTGGCTCTGTGGCCAGTTTTAGACACTTTCTTGCTTTCCGGCACAATCACAAGTCTCAAGCTCATCTTGGACATTCCCAGTTCTGATCAGGAACCAGGTATTTCTCCAGAGGAGCAAGGAATAAGAGTTTCTTTTAATGTTCTAGGCCTCAAAATGACCCCATAACAGGAATTAGAATTACCAACATGAATCCATGAGGACAAAGATTTCTCCTTTTGGAGAAGGGTAGAGTGAGAGGAGAAAGGAAGATTTCAGAGGTTCTCACAGGGCCCTAAGTGCCCTGCTCATGACCCTTTCTCTCAATCTTTGCTCTCCTTACCCTCGGTCTTAGGACCAAAACTTCTATTGCCATTGAGGGCAGGTGAAAGTTCAGCCAACTCCAAGCCCCACCTTACCTCCCTTTGTGAAGAGCCCTGAGCCTTTGTCCAAAGCTACATCACTTCCCACCCAGCCCTTCCTGAGCCAACTCCCTGATGTCTCCGGGAGAACACAGTCGGCATGATCCCAATGACATCAGGGAAACTCTTATTCCAGCAGTTTCTCCTTCAGCTGCAAAAATGTGCAGCAGTAGACCGGGTGTGGGCTTTTGAAGTCTCTGCAGGAAGCAAGTTGTTTTCTCAGCACCACATCTGAGTGCATCTTCTAAGGGGGGCCGACTTAGTAGGAGCTACAGAGACTCAGCTGGTGTGAGCCTTCTTATCCCTCACCCTGTCCTTCACCACCATGCTGGATCTGTGGGCTGGGAAGGGATGACCCCCCACCATGTGGAGTCTAAGGAAGAGGGGACCTAGCACAGAGGCAGGTGAGGGGTGTGCCTGATGAGTTTTCCTGTGTGTTCTTTGTTTCTCTATCCCCTGCTCAAATGGAAAATAAGGCTCACTGCACTTAAACTTAGATCAGCTTAAGCGAACCCTCAACTACCTGCCATACCCCACCATGTGAGCGTGAGTCTAGGATGGTCATTCCATGTACTGCTATGGGCCTCTGGTGCTGCCAGTCTGAATGCTGCTTATTGTCCCAATTCTCTCTCAGTGCCTCCTAGTCCCATGAAACAAGGAGAGAAGAAACTCAGTTTATTAGAGCTCAGATGCCCACTCACCTGTGGCACACAGCTCAATGTACAGCCACATCAGTTGTGGGTGATGCCCGGGTGCATGCTGTTTGCATCTTGTTTGATGCTTTCAAAAGTTCTGCGGATAGGCACTGCTGTCCCCATTGTACAGCTGAAGATGTTGAGAATCCCAAGGTTAAGCCATTGGCCCAGGACCACACGGCTGATAAGGACCAGAACCAAGACCAAAGCTTAGGTCAGGTATAAATGTCTCCAAGGCCATGGTTCATCCCTCCACCCCCAGAGACTGCCCCCAGCAGACACCCCTGATCCAATGAACCTCTTGCTTGGGACTAATATGTCTGTAATATAGAATTTCCTTTTCCTCTGGGGGACAAGAAATTGGATGATTATCATTGCCATTAGAGTGGTAAAACTGCAACAACACAGCTTCTATTTCACACCTAGAGAAACAGACATTAGCTCTGTTCTATGGCTAATATAAACCAGAAAAAGTGGACTAAGTCAGATGACATCCCTCATCTGCTTGGAGAACTTCAAACGTCGCCTCATCTCTAGGTACCAGCTAAGGTGTTAAAGTTCCTTTCCAAGCCCTGAAATGTCCCTTTCCGGTCTCATGGGCCTGACCCAGCTTCCACTAGATCTGTGGAACGCCTTTCCTATGATGGACTTTATGAGTGCCACCTCCTGGGATGCTGCCCCTTCTCCCTCTCCCAGCTGAGACCGAAGCAGCTGTGCCACCCTCCTCACTGTCCTTTGACGCCTCAGTCACACTCCCATTCCTGGGCCTTTGCATTTTCTGTTTTAGTGCCAGTGCACAGTGCAAGCAAGAGTCAAGCCCAGGAGCCAGGTTTAGGGGCCACACCCTTCACCAGGTCACTATGTTGTCTTTCCCTGTTCTAAAGAGGCTTCACACTGAGCCTCGCCTTTTCCTTTTTTCAGGAGATGCTCAGTACTTCATCTTATTTTTTTTTACCCCTAAATTATTCATTGGATGAGGTATAGGAACCCTGGATATATCAGAGAAAGCCCATCCATGGCTTCTCCAATAACCAAAGGCAGCTCCCTCCCAATATGCTCCTAGTGCATTCATAATTGTGCTCCGTTTCCTTATCTTAAGCTTTAGGGAGCTTGACCCTCCTGTCACTGGGAACCTTTAATGTGTAGAAGAGCTACAGGAACAGGTGGGTCCACCCTGCCATCAGTCAGGGTCTCATGCACTAGCATGATCATGACATCTATACAAGCATTGAAGGCCTTGATGGCTGCTATGCAGGTACTTTGTATCTATTACCTCATTTAATCTTTGCTCCACATTAAAAAAATGGCTTTTAATGTGCCCCCTTTACAAATTAGGAATCTTGTCTAATGTCACTAAAATGTGCATGTAGGCCTAATTCCAAAGCCAATGCATTTTGCATTAAGCTGCTCTGTCACAAAACAGGTAAGTTCTCTACTCCTCTCACCCCAAATTTCTGGATCTATTACATGCTTTGAAATGCAAAGGTAAACGGTAGTATCTCCTTGTCTGAATAGTAAGCAAGTCTATGTTAGCCTCAGACAACTCTCCCAGAAAAGCCTTCAGTCTGAGGTCCAGTATGGTTCAGGGTTTATCAGGGTAAGCTACTGTTCTGGACTCCAGAGAACTTTAAATTTTAATGTGCCTTAAAGATACAACTAGTACACCAAACCCATGATATAACATATTAATTAGTATGAAGCTACATCAACAAAAAGTCATTAAAATGATAAGGAACTATTTGTATAAGAGGTTCACAAATTATTTGGCAAAAATCAAGACTGTCAATGACAAGTATGAGAAATTTGTGTACTCCAGTGTGTGATGAGCAGTGCTCATGTCTTTCTCATATTCCAGTCAGTGTGATGACATTCAAGAGAGAGAAAGAGAATGGCTTGGGTTCCCTAGCTGAAACTGTCCATTTTTTTTTTTATCACGAACTAAAAATAGAACTACAGTTTCCTTTTCTCCGGCACCTTAAACATCAAGAATGTAAAATAGAAAACATCTTTTCCCCTTCATGTGGACACCTAATATGATTTACCAAAAACCTACCTTACCGATGCAAGAGCTTATGGGAAACAATGACCCGCCCCAAGAGTAAACAGTAAACGGATGATGATATTCTAGGAAGTACTGTGTCTGGCTGCAGCAGCGATGAGCTCACAGAAGTTTTTTGGCACCCAGGGAGGCCATTGAGAGTTGCGAACTGTGATGATGAAGAAAGCACTCATCTGGTTATCTCTGTGGGAGTGGCTTTGGGGAGGCACCAGGGAGCCTGCCTTCTCCGGGGATTTCCTCTGGCATTACAGAAAATGATGCACAGAAGCTTCTGTTCCCTGGAACGGGAGGCCTGAGGCCACCTGGGTGGTGACTGTGGGCTCAGGATTCTCACTTGTGGTCATTCTAGGAGATGCCAGCTGGGAACCTGGGTGGGGGGATGGTTCACTGGATGCCTGGGCACTGGCCAGAGGGTGGCTTGGAGCTACTGTCTAAAACTGAGTCCAGGAGACATTCACTCCCATTCTCTCCCTTCCTAAGACAAAACTATGGAAAGAAAGCACAGTGATCCATGGAATCTCTAAGAAACAAAGTTGCTCCATGGACATAAACTACACACAAATGCTACTGATAGCGATATTCATAACAGGGAAAAACTGGAAACAACTACCTTGTTCACGAGGGAGAGACTGGCGTAAAGGCAGGTTGTATGTCTGGTATGTACTGTGATGAAATACCATGCAACTATTTTCAAAAGATTGCAGCTCATCTATGTGAGTTGACATTGAGATGCCCAACACATTTCAATGGAAAAGATGAGCCACAGAACGATCTGCAGAGTGTGATCCCATTTTTGTGTATGACACATATGTTGTACAACAAGGCACAGCGAAAGGTCTGGGAAAACACCAGCCCACAGAGGGAACAGGCCTGCTTTAGGAACTTGGGTGGGGTTGGCTGAGACATGGGGCTTCCTTTCCTTCCTCCATTTACTGTTCTGAAGAGGAAGGCAGACATCCACCTGGTAGGAGAGGCTGAATGGGTAACGAGGGCATATGCCCAGGACCCTCATGGGCAAACCTGTGTTTATTGCTTTTTTCTCAGGCCTAGGGAGAATACAGGATTGGTACTATCAGTGGGCCTCACCCAGGGACTGTGGAGGAGGTCAAGCTCACTCTGCCCCAAAGGCCAGGCAAAGGGTAGGACTTATCCTATCCCTGCCCCTCCATGGGACCAAGACTGCCCCCCTCTTCCTCAGCTCTGGTTCGGGGTCCTGTCCTGAACTTGAATTCCCCAGGGCCCACTGTTCTCTCAGGCTGCCCCTCCCCGTATCCTTTCTTATCCCTCCCAACTTTGTTCTCTGGGAGAGAACCCCTAAACAAATTCCAGGCCTCTCTGCTAGGCAATGCATTTGCATTTTCAGCGGGATTTTCTGAGGGAAACTTACAGGGAACAAATCCATCCATTCTGTCAATGTGTAATCTGTGAGCACCTCTTCCAGGTTGGGGGCTGGGAATAAACATCCAGGTCAGGGAGGCACTTCCTTGGCATTTGAGGGAAGGTGTGCTCCTGGAACCAAAAAGGGCTACTGGAGGAAGCGGACTTGGGAACAGAAGAGCTGGACTCAAACCACATCTCCTCTACTTACCTACAGGGTGATCTTCAGCAAATTGAGTCATCAAATCCTCAATTTCTTCATCAGTAAAACAAGATAAAAACAATGCCATCATCCCAATCTATGGGATTCTTATCATTTTGAATGTGGTGTGATTTACTTTCCACGTTCACACTTCCCAGGACTGTTGTTAAGATGTCTACCATTTCTTTCTGAAGACAGCAGTGTAGCCTTGTGGTTGGTGTCCCTCCTGCATAAAGAATCAATACCTTGACACGGCAGGTTTGCACTATGGTCCAGTGCACAGGCTGTAAGCCAGGCAGCCAGGGTTCAACTCCAGATCTCAGGCAGGTTACTTAATATCTCAGGGCACAGTTTTCTTGTTCTAAAATTGAGACAATAATAGAACTCTCTATATAAGCCTTTGGGAGGATTCTATACTTGCCAAAGCAGGTGGACAGCACCCAACTTGAGTTGGCCTCGTGTAAGCTCCTGGCAGGGGCTGCTGTGAAGGAGTGACGGAGCCCTTCTCTATCACTGCGTCATGCCCTTGAAGATAACCACAGCTGGCCGGGGTTGGGGGTGCACTCCCTACCTGGCTTGCTAGAGAGTCATTTCCGAGGGTGGGAGCCGTGTAGGAGCAATGCTTGCCTGGTAGTTCCCATCACACTGATTCTCTGATTAGAGTATGAGTCACAGATAAAAATGATCAGATACTCGATATGATGCTTTGCACTTCTTTTTTCTTGGAACAATAATGGGATTGAAATAATCAAAATCCCAGTAAGTAATTTTACAGAAGCAAACTAGGAACTTCTACAGCCATTTTTTTAGGATAAACAAAAATCAGTGGAAAACAGTTATTCTCAAATGAATTCAACACATGCAGCTACCGAATTCTGTGAAAATGAGTATTTTCCTGCTGATTTGGGGCCAGGGATAGGGGATTTCCAGGAACACCAGGGGCTTCCAGTATCCTTCAAATGGCATTGGCATCACATAGAGTCATCCTGGTCCTAGATACAGGTACAGAAGCAAGAAATTGGCATCCTCTATCTTCTAGCATCAGCAATGGGGTGTGTGCCAAGTGCTAATGAGGGGTACAGCAATTAGGCCTTTGGGATTTCAGAGTAAAGCATGAGTTGTGAGGCCTGGGTGTATAGGGAAGGACTTAAGGAAGGGACAAGCTCCAAGTCAGACAGAATGGTGAGAAAAGAATCTTCCTCCCAGGGAATATCTTTGGTACCAAAAATCAATCCACTTCAAGACTCTTTAAATTTGGTATGAGATAGAATGGAAAGGAAAGAAAGAGGAGAATTTTAACTTAGAAAAGGATTCATACAGCAGAGAATTAGTGGTCAAGGGTCTTTTGGTCAGCATGGAACCACAGTCTATCCATTAGTATCCTCTTCCTTTCAAGCTGGAGACCTCAGGCCTCAGACCACCATCCCATAGTGAAGGGCACAAAGTGAGACAAAAGCTTGCAAGTTTAAATGAATGTTCTGGATTGGAACTTGGTTTTTGTTCCAAAAATAATTGGTCAGACGTTCCAACCCCATCATATGTCTTATACATTTCGGGACAGTTCAAAGCATTCAACAAAACTCCTTCATGGGACATTTTTGTGATCAACAGGAGACTATTATATATAGACTTGTGACACAGCCTCATGGTGTTTGAGCCTTACTGTTTTTCTTTCTTTCTTTTTTGTATTCAGTAACTAAGTATGGATGTGCATTTTTAGCCCCCAAAGAGAACTCTATGCAATAGCAAAATGTAGGGACATTTGCAGTTCAATTGTGGTTGTGACTCTGGGAGGTGCAACGCAGCTACGACATAGCCACTAATGGCTTCCTGATCAGAACAGAGTAAAAGTTTAATCAATGGGTGACACTTCTGCTCAGTGTCATTGAGGAGCTCAGAGCACCCACTAGGAAAACATTGCTCCTACTCACTCACCATGAAGCTCAGGGTTTAATGGTCCCACTCAAAACCTGTGAACATGTCTTTCTTGGAAAAGGGGTGTTTGCAGTTGTAATTAAATTAAGCATCTAGTGATGAGATTATCCTAATTAAGGTGGTCCCTAAATCCAATGGCAAATGTCCTTTCAAGAGAGGAGAAGATGATTTGAAGAAAGAGGTAAGAATTAGCATGATGCAACTCTAAGCTAAGGAATACCAAGAATTGCCATGAGCCATAAGAATCTGGGAAAGTCGAGGAGCCTTCAGAGGGAGTAAGGCCCATTTCCTATCTGGCCTCCAGAACTATGAGTACAATCAGGTGCTGTATAATGATGTTTCAATAAATTATAGATTATATAGATAGCGGCAGTTCCACAAGATTATATCACCTAGTGACATAATAGATATCTTAGTTTGTGCGAGTACACTCTATAATGTTCACACAATGGTGAAATTGTCTAATGAAGCATTTCTCTGGATGTATTCCCAACTGACACATGACTGTAAATTTGTTTTTAAACCACTCAGTTTGTGACAATTTACTACTAGTAGATTTGATTTCTCTTTTTAGGGCATCCAACAGAAGACACTGATTCGAAAGAAGTTCTTTTGTTTTTAAAGGAAGCCCCCCTCCCCACCATTTAAATTTGCCAGCTACCAGCCTGTCAGGCAGAGAGTGCTGGGCTAAGGAGAGGCCTGAAAGAGATATTTCTGGAGAGATGTTTCTGGAGTTACATGTTCTGAGCTGCGTTCCTGAAGGAATCACTTCAGTTCTCACCCAGGTGAATGAGGAGCAGATGAGCCAACTTATGGGAATGCATCTTGCCAACACACAGAATTGGCTGAGCTCCATTATCCCTCTGAACCTTCAGTGAGCCCTGCTAGGAAGAGCCCTTTGTTAAAGATAAACTTGAGCCATTTATAGGAAAGTGGATGCACCTTGTGACCATAATGTTAAATGAAATAAATCAGACACACAAGCTTAAATATTACATGTTTCTCTGATATGTGAAAACCAAAATATAAATAAAGAGTAAAACAAAAGATGGACAACAAGAAGTAGGGAGACAGACCTTTCTCAAATGGGAAGGGGATCAAAAAATGGAAGGAAAGAGGAAGGAGAGAAGGGAGAGGGGATGAAAGAGAGAACTGGGATGTGTCATGTATCAACTCCATGCAAGTTGTGTGAACATTGTGCACTGCAAACATGTACTAATAAAATTTATAAAAGAAGAGCCCCTTTGTTTCAGTAGGAGATCCAATGATTGCTCACCTTTGGAGGCAGCATGAACACTGTAATCGCCCTACCTAGGCTGTCCTTTAGTTTTGTGACCATAGGTAAGTTTCTTTTAATGACCCTCACTCTTTATTCACATAATAGTAATAAGAATAATATGTAAAAAGTATTACTGATCACTGGTTGGTTTTTATCAAAATACCTTAACACATAGAAGGCAATGAAGTTAGGATAATGCTTAATAAGTCTTGGCCCTAGAAAACTCTCAAGTTTCCTGTCTTCCTTAGCATCATGATTGGCTATGACAACGATGCTCCTTGCAGGAGGCCCCAGTGCTATGAAGCCATAGCCCCAACCTCTGTCTTCCTTGGCTGAGTGCTCCAACTTCACCATTATTCATCACAGCATTTCATCTCTATAGCTAACGCTGAAAAATTTCATCAACAAATCAAGGAGTTGAACATCTGCATTGTTTCCCTAATGAAAAAGAATTTTTTTCCAGAGGCAACACTTTTGTTGTGAGGAATCACCTAAAACTCCACAATATTTTCATTTTTCCTTCTGTTACCTGAAAAATTAAACTGCCTTATCAAAACACTCAAGTCTTAACATTAAAAGCTTACATTTTGAGTATTTCATTTTGTGAAGTTTATCTAATTAAGCACCCCCCCCATGGTTCTATAAGTCTATAGGCAGAGAAAGATATCAGGGATAGTATTCACCAAGTCAACAATAGTGTATTATGATGTTTCTATGCTCCATAAGCATGTATAAAATGCATGCATTATTTTCACAAAAACAATGAAGCTATTTTAAAAATGTTATCTGTTCATACCTAGAATAGGTAAATTCATAGACAGAAAGCAGAATAGGGGTTACCAGGGAATGGAGAAAGGATAAATGTATAATTGTTATTTAATGGACAGAGAGTTTTTGTTTGGGAAATGAAAATATTCTGAAAATGAATAGTAGCAATGGCTGCAAACACAATGAATATACTTAATGGCACTGAATTTTACAATTTAAATGGTTAAATGGTAAGTTTTATCTTATGTGTATTTTACCACAATAATAATCAAACAAAAATGTGTGTTTGCTGCTTCCATCCCTGGGGCACTATGACAGCAGATGACTAGGAAGCTAATATGGTGGATGAGCCTGGCAAAGACTGGCTTCTTCGGCCCAGTAGATGTGTAAATGGAGCCTTAATAACTTGACCCTAAGAATTAGTCAATGTGGGGATTTCAGGATCTTGGGCAGGGCTCCAGGAAGACAAACCCACTAAATAATTGTGAATGGAGGAGTGAGGAACAATTGGAGAGAATCTTTCCTTTAACTTTGAAAGTCCAACAGGTAGGTGAGAGCTTTCTTTTCCTCTTCTTTTGTAAAACTGGCCAAGAAATTCTGAACCATGTAGGAATTCTTGGATCCCCTTTGCCCTGTAAGCTCCCATTCAGTTGACTGCCCCATTTTTGGCCCAGTGATATAATAACCAATTCCAAGTCTTCCTCTGTTTGTCTGGCCTGGAGCGCATTGACTTCCAAGGAGGTACACTCCATTCTTTCTCTCAGGAAGACAAATGGATCAGCAAATTGTAGGCTGGAGGCAGGAATGCAGGCCCCACTTCTGGCCTGTCATTTCCAAACCCCTCAGAATCTTTGTTGTACATTGCCACCATGGAGATGGCTGAGGACAATACCTGACCAAGTGGGAGCCTGCCAAAGCCCACTGTAGCAACAGCAAGGGATGAAGAGGGTATTTTCGGGATAATCAGCAAGCAATTAAGACACTGGGGGCCAGATAGGAACTAACCAGACAGAACAGTCTGGAAGTATTTGACCTAGAATTTAAACCACAGAGGCTGAAAATAAAATTGTTTTAAAAATCAATATAATTGCTTTATAAGTGCTAAGTGCTGAAAGACTTTTCATAAGTTACTTTCTGATTCTTTATGCTGGGCCACAATGACCAATAAGAACATTGGCCTCTATTCCTGCCCCTCGATGGATTTATAATCTCAGCAGGTCCATAGAGAGCTCCCAAACACTTTAGCCTAGCCAGGCAGAGACCAGCTGTTTGCACACAGACTTCGAAAACAGCAAACCCTGCAGACAGTAAAACATGTTCTCATATTAGTGTCTTTCTCAAGAGCACCACCCCTATTCTGTTAACACAGTCTGAGGAGTCAAAGTTGCTTCCCTGTGTATTCCTCTTCTTCACTCCCCCTTAAAAATGGAGTTTTAAATTTCACATTCTGTGATCTAACTTCCCATTTCCCACTCACAAACAAATGACATCTGGTCACTCTCAACAATAAACTTGGAAAGATGAGACATTTCCTGTTAGTTCCCTATGTAACCCCTGCTTAAACTTTCAAATTCCTGAAAGAATTCCCTGAAAAATAAATGGATCATTAAAAAGTGAGGAAAAGGAGGGAGAAGTGGTCTAAGGAACCTGCCACAAGACCCCTGTGACAGTTAACGCTGTTTTTACCAGTAATCCACCATTTTCTGACAATCATGTTGTAGCACTGAAAGATCAAAACAAGTTTGTTATTCTGCACAAACACTTTGTGAAGCTCTCAATTAGAAAAATCTTCAACTAGGCTACTGGATCCAACATTGAAGTTAATTGCCCAATTCCTTTAAGTAGTTGTAGAAAACATTAAAGTTCCCATCTAGCACCCTGCTTATCTAGCCACTTAATTCCCAAGAAATTGCATATGGCCTCACAATCTCAACAGCTACACAACATTATTATCTTTCAAATCTACTTTTCCAATTCTGAATTTTCTTCCTCATCGTCAGCTGCCAACTGGATATTCCTTCTTGGAGGTTCTCCCATTCAGCATGACTAGAGCTGGTTACTCCTCACCAGCCTCTCAAAGCCAGCTCTTTTCTTCATACTTCTTTCTGTCAAGGGCACCAGTATCCTCCAAGATCCAGGCTCAGGTTGTGGCATTATGATGGAGGATGTGGACTGTTCCCCCTGTCAGCCCACAGAGAATGATCCAATCTATCACACCACTCATGTGCCTGCTTCCTATTCCTACAACCACTAGGCTTTTGACCACAAGCTTGAAAAGTTCAATGATTTCCTGATACGTGTCTGCTACCACCTATCCCCAGAAAGGCAACTGACAACTGATCCATTTAATGCATTCTTTTCTCTTTTTTTTGGTACCAGGGATTGGATTCAGGACCTTGTGCTTGCAAGGCAGGCGGCAGAACCATAATGCATTCTTGACACTTACACACAAAGTAAGCTTCATGGATGCTGTAGTTTGGATCTTGAACATCCTCCAAAGGCCCATGCATTGAAAGCTTGGTCATCAGCCTGTGACACTACTGTGAGGGGATGGAACTTTTAGGAAGTGAGGCCTGGTGGAAGGAGGTTAGGTTATTGGGGATGTACTCCTGAAGAGGATTTGGGGACCTAGGCCTCTTCTTGTCTCTTTTTCTGCTTCTCAGCCACCATGAGGTAAGTGGCCTCCACTGCCATTTATTCCTGCCTTGATATACTGTGTCACCATAGGCCCAAAGCTAAGCAATCATGGACTGAAATTGCTGAACTGATGAGTCAAAATAAACCTTTCTTCCTTATAAGTTGTTTATCACAAGTATTTTATCACATTGATGGAAGGCTAACGTGATTGGTGTATGACATAGGGAATCACTCAGAATTCCCTTGAGCTCTTAGGGACCGGTACTGTTTTGAACCTCTTCATTTTTTTTTTTTTTTTGGTACTGGGGATCGAACTCAGGACCCTGAGCTTGTGAAGCCGTCACTGTGCCACTAAGCTAAATCCCCAGCCCTGAACCTCTTAATTTTTGAATAAGGAGCCTTGCATTCTCATTTTGCATTGAGACCTGCCAGTTAAGTAACCAGTTCCACTTACATGCTAAGTGCAGACTCCTTTTGTCATTAAGCACTGTTGCAAATAACTTGTCCTTCTCTCTAGTCTAATATATCTTGACATCAACTCTCCACCTCTTCTCATTCATATGGATTGGGTTGTGACTGGAATGTGCTATATTCTCTCTCTCTCTCTCTCTCTCTCTCTCTCTCTCTCTCTAATTCCCCAATTTTAACGCCTACTTATATTTCATTATCTTTACCCACCATAATCTCTCTCTCCACATTATTCCTCTGGCAATAATGGTCAGCTTCATGTGGCTTTTATATTTATGTTTCTATTAAACCTTTTACTGACTGAGTCTTATCCTTCCAATCAGTAAATATATGGGTTTGGTAAATACTGAGGAGTAGCTCCATTCCCACAGTGTCGTGCAGGGTACAAGGTTGATAATCAATTGATCAGCTGTTTCTCCTTTATCTTTAGTAAGGGTGTTAAGATGTTTTTGCTTTATAGATGAGTAACAGATACATGTGAGTTAAAATGCATTCAGGCAACTATAAAACAAGAAATAGCATCTTTCTATACTGATTCATAAATATTTATTGGATGCCAGGTGCCGTTCCACTTTAAGCAATAGAGAGGCAACTGGTAGAGTGGTTACTATCAATGGATCTGCTACCATATTGCCTGGATTCACAATTCCAGCTCCCCCCTCAACAGCAGTGTGATCTTATACAAGCTACTTAACTTCTCTCTGCCATAATTTTTCCATCTGAAAAATAGGAATAATGACACCAAACTCCAGGAAACAAAAGAAAAATTGATAATTTTACTTCAACTTTAAAAACATTTGTGTATCAAAGGACACTATTGACAGAGTGAAAATAAAACTCACAGAATGGGAGAAAATATTTGCAAGTCATATATCTGATAAAAGATTAATATCCAGAATATATAACCAACTCCTGTAACTCAACAACAAAACAACAAACAACTCTATTAAAAAATAGGCAAAGGGGCCAGGGATTTAGTTCAGTGGTTCTGGCGCCTGCCTCGAAAGCTCAAAGTCCCAAGTTTGATCTCCGGTACCAAAAAAAAAAAAAAAAATGGCAAAAGGGTTAAGAGTGTATCTCAGTGGTAGAATGCTTGCCTCAAATGCACAAGATCCTGAGTTCAATTCTCAAGATGACAAAAAGAGAAACCAGACAAACAAACAAAACAACCTCAGCAAATACTTCAGTGGACATTTCTCCAAGACTCCAAGAAAGGCACAAAAATAGCCAATAAGCACATGAAAAGATGCTCAATATCACTACTCATTAGGGAAATGAAAAATAAAATCACAATGAAATACTATTTCACACCCATTAAGATGGCTATTAGTTTTTTAAAAAGTAGAAAATAACAAATATTGGTGAGGATGTGGAGAAAGTAGAACCCTTATGTTTTGTTGGTGGGAATGTAAAATGGCTTCACCATTATGACAAACAATGGCATTTCCTCAAAAAGTTAAACAGAATCATTACATGATCTGGTAATCCTTCTTCTAAATATGTACTCCAAAGGACTAGAACCAGGAGCTCAAGATATTTGACTAGCCACATACGTAGCAATATTAATTCACAACAGCCAAAATGTGGAACCAATCTAAATGTCCATGAATGGATAAATGGATAAACAAAACCTAGCATGTATGTAAGATGGAATACTACTCAGCTGTAAAAATGAATTAAATTCTGATACATGCTACAATACAGATAAACCTTCATGCTAAGTAAATTAAGTCAGTCATGAAAACACAAATATATGACTCCCCTTATAGGATATAGGATATAGAATAGGCAAATTCATAGAGACAGAAAGTAGAATAGTAGTTTCCAGGGGCTAGAGCAGGTGGAAAGAATAGAAATTAATGTTTAATGGATACAATTTCTGTTTGGAAAGATCAAAAAGGTCTAGAAATGAATGGTGGCAATAGTTTTATAACAATCTGAGTGTACTGTATGGCACACATCTCTCTACCCTCACAGTGCTGGACAGGGTTGGGGCCATAGTTACCTATAACTGAACAAGCATCCTACAGTAGATCCTCTTAATTCAGTTCCACATTTGTGTTTTATCAGAATAAGTTGAAAAGGGATAAAGCAAACAACAACAATGGCATATAGTTGTTCCACGGCTCATTTAGTCATTCATTTGCAGTGATTCTTTTTCCATACATTCTGTTATTGAAGAAAATAAATTCACTTTCCTACAGTTGATCTAAATTTTTATTCCAAGCCTCCATCTTCCTGGACAGAAGAAATTTATTTGTAGTTGGGGTTTCCCCTCTGTATTAGTCAGCTTTCTGGTGTTATGGCAAAATACTCAAGTTAAACAACTTAAAAAGAAGAAAGATTCATTTCATTTTGGATCACAGTTTCAGAGGATTTAGTTCATGGTCATTTGGCCTTGTTGTTTGGGGCTTCAGGTGAAAAATAGCTTCATAACAGAGAGTGCAAATCTGATCACCTCAAGGCAGCTGGGAAGCAGAGAGAGAGAAAGAGACAGAGAGACAGAGACAGAAAGACAGAGACTGAGAGATAGAGACAGAAAGACAGAGACTGAGAGATAGAGGCAGAGATAGAAACAGTGAGACAACAGAGAAAGCAACCTAGAGGAAAGAGCCAAGGACAAATATAGCTCCTGAGACACGCTCCCAAGGACATTGTCCCTCCAACTAGACCCTACCTCCTAAGTCTCTACCTCCCAATAGCCCATTAAATTATGAATCCATCAATCCATTGATGGATGAAGTCAGAACCCTCATGATCCAATCACCCTCCAAGGGCCCCCCATCTGAACATTGCTGTCTTGGGGATCAAGCAATTTACACATGAGCTTTTGGGCGACATTTCAGATTCAAAACCACAACAACTTCATTTCCCCAAATTTGATCTGAAGTTGGAGTGGCTTCCATAGCACTAAGACTAGGGAGAATAGTTGGGACCTGGTCCTAGGTGTCATCAAACCTCCATGAAGAACCCTGATGAAACACTGGGTGTCTGTGGCTGTTGGTTCATTTGGGTCACAGCTACATCCACCAACTTTCCCAAATTTAAGGCCTCTTTGTGTCTGTGGCTCTTTGTGCTACAGTCTGAGAACACCCGGCCTCTGTGGGCCCAGATGTGGAGATGTTCTGTGCACCCACAGAAGCAGGTTGTCCACCATGGGGTGCTGCCCTCAGGCTCATGGGGAGGTCATCACAGTCAGGTCTACTCTGGAGTCTTGGAACCCATCATTTCCCAAGCTCAACCAGAGACCCAGGCTCAGGTTTCCTTTCTTTTTGCTTCCTCAAACATGCCTGGGTTTCTGCTCCATCTCTACCTTGGATGTGGTGTATAAGAAGGATGGGTGAGAGCGCCAGGTGACTGATGCATAATTTCCTCATTCTCTACTTTTTCTCCGTTAACTCTGGATATCTTAATTCATCAGATACTTGTTAAACTCAGTGATTTCTGTCCTGAGTTCCCTCACGAGCCTCTTCTTCTTTCTAGCCATTCTTTCTGAAAGTCAGTGAATTCTTCTCTGTGGCTGTCTGTCTGGAATAGAGCAAATTTTTTGAGGTAGAAGAAAATGAAGAAAGGAAGCCAAGTTCTGAGTGCCCAGAATTCAGCCTGTGGGTGTCAGGCTTTGGGGTGTCAGGAAGGATGGTGCTGAGGAAAGCACTGCCCAGAAAAATCCCCACAGGGAGACACAAGGCACACCAATGCAGGAGGCCAGCTACATTCTGAGAAGAGCGGAAAAGAGAATTGTGAAACTCCCTAAGGAACCCGTGTAGAAAAGAGGGATTTGCTTCCCCAATGCCATAGAATCATATCCAGAAAATACTAATTGTTTTATTTGGGATATTTATGATTGCACAGGAGAAAGGCATGTTCATTTCTGGTTTTCTGGTTAAGTGCTGTGCTTTTGATGATGAATTCTTTTAAAAGTCAATATATTACTTATTAAGCAACTCATAGGGAAATATTTTTCTAATGTTTATTCAAAAAAGTCTGTTCTCTTCTTAAGAAGTTCTTACAGCTCAAATCAGAATCAAGCCACAGAACAAGACAATGATGCTCTTATATCCAACAGTGTTTGCTGAACACCCACATGGTCCTGAACATCATAGGTACTGAAGATAAAGGTGTGTCATGCAGAGCCTGGGTCCCCAAGGAGCATACGGACCACCCAGAAAGGAAGATTAGTACTCAGTGAGGAGAAAAAGAAAGAAGTGTCAGAAAGAAGGGAGAGAGGATTGCGTTCTTGGAATAGATTGCCTACTTCACCCTGCTCAAACTCACTGAAGCTCCCATCTTGCTCTGAGGAAAGGCCAGTCCTTCTGATGTAGGAGATAGGGTATGGCAAAGCTGGCTGGGAAAATAAGCAGGATCTGTCAGTTACAAGATCTCAGGACAGTGCCAAATAATTCCCAGGATCCCATATGTAGAACTTCTTGCAGTCTCCCAAGAGATGTGGACTGCATAAAAGAGATGAGACATTGCCACCAGGAGCCTGCTATCGTGACTCCTCACTGCAGCCCACTCTGCATCTCCTGGACACAGAGTGGTTCACTTTCATTTTTGCTTTTATCCTTTCCTCTCTTTCTTTGGCCCAAATTCACTCTACAGAGCTAGTTTTTCCTTTACTCCTTCACCATGCAGTTTTCAAATAAACTTTTGGCACCATTTTGGCTCGTCTCATCCAATTTTTTGTTCAAGGCAAGAAGGACGTGGAATACTTTTAATTGGTGAGCCATTTCTAAAGGAACTACTTGATAACACTCCCACAGTCTCTAAGACCCTGCTCCATCTGCCTGGCTCCCTCCCTCTCCAGCCTCATTTCCTCTTCATCTTTCCTGGTCTCTCCCTCTCCTATGCTATTCAGCCATCTTGGCCTCTGTCAGGCACCCCAGCCTCAGGGGCTTTGGACTTACTTGCTTTTCCTGACTGTCTCTCCTGGAGTCACACTCAAATCACTTCCTGGCCTCCTTCAGGCCTTTCCTCAGCCACCACCTTGTCTGTGAGGCTCTCCTCCCCTCATCTTCCCCGCACTTCCCACCACCCCGATACATTCCATTATTCTTTCATGCATCAAAAATCCTCCAAAAATAATGTGGGCACCCCTCAGAGGCCATGGAAGGCTTTGAGAATCACTGCACTAGAATTTTCTGGGAGCTTCACTAAAATTCAACTCCTCAGCCTGCCCCAAGTGATTCTATTTTAACGGCTCTGGCAATTCTAATAAGATCTAAGTCTCCCATTTGTGAAAATAATGGGAAGTCACTAAAGGTTTTAAATAAAAAGTGACAAAATTAGGGGCTGGAGGTGTAGATTAGTGGTAGAGTGCCTGGCTAGCACATGCAAGGCCCTGGGTTCCACCCCCAGCACTGCAGAAAAGGAATGTGAAGCTGGAATTGGTGGCATATGCCTATAATCTTAGCACTCTGGGAGGCTGAGGCAGGAAGATTGTGAATTCAAGCCCAGCCTGGGCAATTTAGTGAAAAGCTGTCTTAAATTTAAACATTTTTTTAAAGGGCTGAGGATCAGCTTAGGCCTGGGTTCAATTCCAGACACACACACACACACACACACACACACACACACACACACACGATTTTCAGGGACATTAAACTACCAGGTGCATAGAAGTCTCTAGTCATTCCCCTAAGACTAATTACCTTGGATTGACTACAGCAGTCTCCACAGAACTGAGATGTCCCAAGCAGGTTATCTCAGGGACACTGAATTAAGTGATAAGGACTTCTCAGAAGCCACCTTGCAAAACCAAAACTGAGATAATGATCAACCATGTAAGGTAAAAGAGCCGAAAACCAAGACCAGACCAGAACCACAATAAGCCTTTACTGTAGGGACAATCTGCCAGGCTGTCTCCAAACAAAGGAGAGAGAGCAATATGGCCAGGACAGGGAGTGCTTCTTATAGGAGTTGGGGTGGGGCTTGTAGGAGCTGTGGTGGGGTTGAGTGATGTAGTGGCTAGGGATCTGAGGAGCCTGTGATATCACTAGTTGCTAGGAGGTAGCAAGTATCAGGTTATTCTTTTGGCGGGAAGAGGGGCATGTTGAGAAGAAGAAGGTTGTCTTTTGGCGGCTGAAGCCATATTTTTAAGTGGGAAGCAGGGTATTATGGGAAGGAGAAGGCTGCCATTTTATGGAGCAGCCATCTTAATGTGAGGGAATTCTAACAAACCAGACCTAGCCCACCCCCAACAAATCCTCAAAAGCTGGTCTCTTTCTTTTGTTGTTTTTTTGTTTTTTGTTTTTCTTTTCAGTACCGGGGATCAAACTCAGGACCTTGCACTAGCAAGGCAGGTGCCAGAACCACTGAGCTAAATCCCCGGCCCACTTTCTCTTGTTAATAGGCCACCTTGAGCCTCTTATTCAGAGCTGTGAGTCCTTCAGCTCCTCAAGATGAAGTCCTCTCCCTATTTTCTCTTACTTTCTAACTCTGCCTAATAAATCAGCCTATGCCTTTCACCAATGCATCCTGCAATAATGTCAACAACCTGCCCAGGCTGTTAAGTTCCCCATCTCCTCTTTAGGGGGACCTCTTTGGACCCTATCTGATGACATAACAACTCTTCACATAGTGTTTACCTTGAATTGAGCATTACTAGTAATCCTGAAGTGATTTAAAACATTCAGGAGGATGTACATAGGTTATATGGAAATACCATTTTATACACAGGACTTGAGCATTCAGACTCTGGTATCTAAATGGGGTCCAGGAACCAATCTTTCTCCCCATACCAAGGAATGACTATTATTGTGGCAGTGATTGTATGGACAACAAAACAAAAAATATTTACTGTGTGACACTTTTCAGAAAAAAAATTTGCTTGCTGCAGATATTAACCAAGGGCTCAATGGAGGCAGAAAAAAGTGATAAATGTTTAGAGAGAATTTAAAGAATGAGAAGTGGGGTGAGGTGGGTATGGGGAAGGGAAGCTGAGCCCCTGAGGATGGGTCCTGGCTCTCAAAGCTCAGACCACGTGTGGAGACACCAGCAGAAGAGACGCATGCTGGATGAAGCCCAGAGCTGGTAGCCAAGTAAGGATGGTCACTATGTCTGAGGACACACTTCCCGTATGTCCTCCGGGCTTAGCATCCAGTGCTGCTGAGGCTTTCTGTAGTTTATTCCCATCTGTTTGGGATTTCATTTCAGAAATAAGATTAGCAGCTGTGGCAGAACCATCCCAGGGATGAAGCTATAAGCCATTATCTCATTTATTCTCATGGCCTAGTGAGAAGATGCAATGATTTCCATTTTACAGATCAGAAAAGTAAGGTTCAATAAGTCACCCAAGAAGGGATCTGTAGAGTTCTTAATGCTGCCTTTTGCAAACTTGAAGAGTTACTACATATTTGTTATGGTTTACAAAAGGGTTTTTTTTTTCCCATTAAGTTTATTAGTACATTTTAGGTATAAAATGCAGTTACATTCATCATTGGGATCTTGTACCATTACATGAGTATCTTGGTTCTTATTCTTTTCCCCTTCCCCTGCCCTCCCTTCACCCTCTCCACCCTTCCCTATTTGCAAAGACTTTATTTCCATTTTTTTCTTTTCTCATATTTTTTCTTTTCCCTTCTTTCCTCCCCCCTCCACTTCCCCTGCTCCTTTAGATCTTTACTTCCTATCACACAATATCAATTATACATTTTTTAAATTACAATATCAAGATCTAGGAGACATTACCACAGATTTTACAGAATTTTAAAAGGTGTAGAAAGCATATTACAAATATCTTTTTTGAAATAAATTTGACAACTTCTAAGAAGTACCTTGGAAGACAAATTAATGAAACTAACGCTGGAGGAAATATAAAATTTGTATAGCACCTATTAAAGAAAGTATATTCCTAGTTTAAAAACCTACCTATATGACAACAACAGGGTCATATACGTTTTAACTGATAAATTATATCAAACATTTAAAGCAGAAAAAAAAAGGAACACTTCTCCCCCCATTTTAGGAAATCAACATTGTGCTAATCCTAAAACTGGATAAAGATAATAGAAGAAAAAAGTATGAACATAGATAGAAATTTGTTTAACAAAACAATTAGAAGTCAGATCTGGCAATATGTAGAAAGTGGTTTTATTATAGGGATGGCAGTGTTGGTTCAGCATTGGAAGATCCATTCCCAAAAGCCGTCATTTTAACAGAGGAAAGGAAAAAGCCATATGATCCTGTCACTAGTTGGAGAAAAAGTATTGGACTAAATTCTACAGCTGTTCATGGTAAAAGCTATCAGGAGACTAGAAGTAGAACAGAACCTTCTCAACAGATCAAAGACATGTACTCCATACTTCCAGCAAGAATGCCTTACATGAATGGAGAAGATACAATAAGGTGGGGAACAAGGGCAGATATGCCTACTCTTCATCTGTCCATTAAACTTTGAAACCTAGTCCCCACCAAAATAGTCTGGGAATAAAATGACACAATTAGGATAGGATTAGCAAGGTAGAAGTAAAATCTTTATATGTAGATGAAATGATCATCTACAGAGAAAATACTAAGAAATCTCTAGGAGCCCCTGGAACTTGTATTTGAATTTAGCAGGATTAGAAAACACAAGGTAAATATGAAAATTCAGGTCTGTGTATACTTACTATAAATGAAGAATTGGATATTGAAATTTAAAAGTTATGTAGGAGTACAAAGGACCTAGAAAAGTTTTTTAAAAAGCAGTGTTGGAAGACATTTAGTACCTAATTTTAAGACTTCCTCGAAAGCTACAGTAATCAAGGCAGTGTTGGTGTAAGGAAAGACATATAGATCATTGGAATAAAACAATCTAGAAATAGAAGCACACATATATGGTCCACTGAGTTTTGAAACATTGTTTAACATTAACATTTTATAGGACATAAACTCAATTCAAGAGCACAAGAAAAGATAGTGTTTTCAGCAAATGGCACTAGAACACCTGGTATCCTTATAAAAAAAATTAACCTCAACCCTTTATTTCCATACATAAAAATAACGTGAAAGGATCTGTGAACCTAAATATCAAAGACTTAAGCTATAAACTTTAAGAGGAAATTATAAGGGAAAATGTTTATGAATTTAGGGTAAGCAAGAATTTCCTAGGATATAAAAAACATGATGTATAAATGAAAAAAAATGATAAATGAGATTCCATCAAACTTTAGCACTTTAAATGGCATCATTAAGAAAATGAAAAGTAGTCCTTAAATAGACCATATTTATAATGCATATAACCTATGACCAGAATATATAAAGAACTCTTACTGCACATTAATAAACAACCCAATTAAAAAGTAGACACAAGAAGATGATAAATAGCCAGTACAGTACAAGGAAAAGTGTGCAACACTAGAATCAGAAAAGATCTGCAAAGAGGATAGCTAGTCCTGCTTTTTTTTTCGGGTTCCTGTCACATGGAGTATTATTTTCCACCCTTTAACTTTCAGACTATGAGTTTCTTTTTGAATTAAATGTGTTTCTTGTATGCAACATATTGTTGAATCTTGCTTCTTGACCCATCCTGCCAGTCTATTTCTTTTGATTGGTGAATTGAAACCATTAACATTGAAGGTTATAACTCATACATATTGACTTATCATTGTCATGACTTTTTCTATTTGTTGGATTCTCCCCCTTTGCATTTAATTTCTTGTCATGCCCAATGGATTCATTCTGCTGGGCTTCCTGGGATTGTGATCCTCAATGTCATTTCCTAGGATGTTGTCGAAAATTCTTTGGAGTGCTGGTTTGGTATTCATGAAGTTCCTAAGGTGCTCTTTGTCACGAAAATATCTTACTTCTCCATCAATTTTGAAAGATAGTTTTGCAGGGTACATCAGTCTTCTTGGAGGCTGTTTTCTTTTAGGGCTTGAAATACATCACTCCAAACTCTTCTTGCTTTGAGGGTTTGCATTGAGAAGTCTGCTGTGATTCTGATGGGCTTTTCTTTGTATGTGTTTTGTTTCTTTTCTCTAACTGCTTATAGAACTTTGTTCTTCTGTTGGGTTTCTGGAATCTTAACAATTAAATGCCTAGCTGTAGTTTTTTTTTTGATCAAGGCTAGTTGGAGTCCTATATGCTTCACTTATCTGTATGTTAAGTTCTTTTCCCCTGCTTGGGAAGTTTTCTGCCATCACCTCTGTGAACAGGTTTTTTTTATGTCATCTGCACTCTCTCTTATTTCTTCATTGACTCCAATCAGTCTTATGTTATTCTTCTTTGCATCATCTAGCAGCTGCTGGATTGATTTCTCATCGTACCTTACAATGTTAAAGCAATTTTTCTTTTCCTGGTCATTAATTGCAATCTTATCTTCTACATCTGAAATTCTGTCCTCACAATTGGCTCCTTCTGCTGCATAAACTTTCAGTGGAGTTTTTCATGTCCTGGAAATCTATTTGCATCTGTTTTATGGATTCCATTTGTTTCCTATGTTGGGATTCCATCATGTTCCTGAGCTCCTCTCTAGATTTATTAATTATGTCTTGCACTAGGAGCACAATCTCTGCTGTTATCTGAGAAATTATTTCTGATTTCATTTTTTCCAGATCCTCTTTTGTTGCCAGTTCAGGGAGTCCAGATGGTTGAGTATCAGAGTGTTCCATCTTGTTTCCCTTTGAGGTTGCTGTAGGTGATCTGGAAGTCTGGTTTTGAGACTTGTTTACGTGTCTTCTCATTTCAAGGTGGGGGTAGGGGTGGGGGTGGGGGCGGTGCTGCTGGCACCCATGGGGCTCACCTCCTGTGTGCTGGCATGGGTGGTACGGTGGCCCAGAAGCCTCCTCTTGTGCGCTGGGAGGGGGTTACCTCCTATGTGCTCTACATAAGTGGTTTTTAAAACACCACCCCCAGGTAAAGGAGGACTCAGCACTTTCTATTCAGAGTTTCTCTTTTACCTTGTGCTTCTGAAGTCAGTTCCAGAGCTACAAGGAAATGTTACACTTAATCCCATCTATGATGTCTTAATAGTTTTTGTTATCAATTGTAGTAGAGCCTGACCAAGGCTTTTGATAAGCTAAAATGAGATAAACTGCATCTGTTGGTAATTTGTTCATTCTCACTGACACATTCAGAGCTGAACAGGTGAGGTGGAGCAATCTAAGTTTCTCCAACCAGGGCCCAGTCTGTAGTGCCTCCCTTAAGAGCCCAAGGGCAAACACTTTAAAGAGGAGACTAAATGCTCTTCAAGCTGATAATGATCCCTCTGAGCTTTAACAGAAACTGTCATCACATTAAGGGCTGAGTTTATTCACGGCCAAAAGGAAAGAAAAAGAATCTTTTTTTAATCTTATGTATCTTTTTTAATTAATTATATTGGTACATTTAAGGTATACAGTATAATGACATTCATCACTGGAAATTTGCACCTTTACATAATCCTCTTGGTTCTTATTCCCCCCCTTCCCCTGCCCTCCCTTCAACCCCTCTACCTCTCTCTATCTACAAAGACTTTCTTTCCATTTTTTCTTTAAGAAAAAGAATTTTTACGTAGACACTATTTCTCCCCCAACTCAGCAAAACTGCATTGAAAAGCTGCACCCATACAGTGAAAAGTGAAGAGAACTGGTTTTTGTTTCCTTTTGTTTTGAACTCATTTATTGCAAGAAAAGCAATACAATAGTTTCTTGCTAATCTGGAATTACTTTTCTACAAAGATGGAAATTTAAAAGGAAGAAGAGAAACAGTAAAATAACTTTTTAAATGCATAGTAAATGATAGTTTTAAAAGACATCCACTTCCCAATTTGTTGCTGTTGAGAATCTGCTCTACTTCCAAGCTCTTCTCTTATTTCCTCCATTCCTGGATTTTTATTGGAAGTAAAATAAACTCTGAACTCCAAACTATGGTGGATGATCCCCTTGATGGTCTCTACTCTGGCTTCTAGGGGATCCTGGGAGCACATACTGTTGGCCTCAAACCTTTGGCCCTTATACCTCTGTCTGGAACACTATTGCCTACTATTCATCCTCCAGGTCCTGGCTCCAGTTTGATTCCTAAAGACACTGTCCAGGAATGCCCTATCTCTCCCTCAATGTCCTCAGCTTTCTTCCTCTCCAGCATTTATGATGATTAGCAATACAGTTGGCCCTCTTTATCTGCAGGTTTCTTAACTACAAATTCAACCAATCACAGATCAAAAACATTTGGAAAAAAATTGCACCGGTATTGAATATGTATAGACTTTTTGGGGTCATTATTCCCTTAAAATATATTTAATAATTATTTACATTATAATAGATATTATAAATATTAGCATTTTCATTATATTAGATACTATAAATAATCCTGAGGTGATTTAACATATATGGGAGGATGTACATATACAAATACATTATTTCATATAAAGGGATTTGAGTATCTTTGGATTTTGGTATCCACAGAGGGCCCAGAACCAGTCCCACATAGACACCAAGAGATGACTGTACTCTCATTTATGTATTTGTTTAATTCTCTCTCTCTCTCTTTGTTTGCCCTACTAGAATGCAAATTCCATAAAGCTAGATGCTGTATTTGCTTTTTCACTGATAAGTTCTAGAAGCTTAGAATAACTCTGGGCACAGAGTAAGTACTCAAACATTATTAGTTGAATGAATGACAGGGTTATTTTTTATTTACCCATTTCAGTCTTTTTTTTTTTTTCATGTTGTGAAGTCTCTGCCTTGCAAGGCTTGGAATCAGCCTTCTCTAACTTCACATTTTATATCTTTGCATTTACCTTTTAGCGTGTCTCATTTTAATCTCTGAAAATGACTATGTGAGGTTCCACAGACTAACCTGTGACTTTAATTGTAATCAAAATCCCAACATGATTTTTCTTAGCATTTGACAAACTTATTGTAAAATTCACATAGAAGAGTAAATGTTCAAGAATAACCAGGGCCAGGGATTTAGCTCAGTGGTACCACCATCTACCTTGTAAGCACAAAGTCCTGGGTTTTATCCCTGGTACCAAAAAAAAAAAAAAAAAAGAAAGAAAGAAAGAAAAGAAAAGAAAGAAAGAAAACCAAAGAGATGGAATAGGAAAGACTTGCTTCATGAGAGAGCAAGACATACTACAAAGCTAAAGCAATTAAAACCATATGGTATTGACAGGTACAAATAATAAAAAGATAGATCAAGATATGAACGTAGGATTTCAGGGCACAACTCAATGGGGGAAAGCCAGGCAGCAACCTAACTGTATCTGTTATACTTCTAGGGTTCCTAACTATGACCCAGCCTTGATACTTCTCCACATCTTCTCTCAAGAAACCTGAGCACATGTAGGCCCATGCAAGACTGTCAAGGCAGCATTGCTTATAAGTGTGAAAATTATAAATGTATACCAGAAGGGGAAATGCCTACATAAACAATACACAGTACATTAAGAGAAGTTAATCAGATATGCAGGTTGATGTAGGTAACCCCCCAAACACACTGCTGGGTGATAAAATTAATATTCAAATTACTTGTACAGTGTAGTGATCCTCGGTACAGAAAAACACCCATATGAAACAATACTATGTAATTTTCAGGGGGTGCATATAAATGTGTGTAAAGTGGTAAATCACAGTCTGGCTGTTTACCCACCAGTTTCTAACCACATTTATCTTCTGGAGAGAGGTGGAAAGTGATAAGATTGTGGCAAAGTGGTAGAAGGAGTGATTAGGTAACTGTAGTGTCTGTATTTTATGTATTCACCTATTTTATGTATTCTTGTGTAATTAAAATCATTTTAAAATTTTTCATTTAAGAAAATAAACTTGTCCTCAACAAGTTAGGGACAGAAACTGGGAGGAAGCCACTGGAAAATTTTATAGCAATTTGACTTTCCCCCAATATCCAAGCTCATGATCAGTAGGCTCACCCCAATAAAGAGTGTGTAGGCCAGTTGTTCATTTCAGCAAGAGTTTTCCCCACTAGGAGCAGAAGAGGAAGGCAGGAGATTCCAAGTAAGAGAAAAATTTAACACATGCTAGATGTGAAGACAGGCCCATGTGAGAAGGACTGTGAATAGCTCTAGAAGCTGAGAGAGGGTCCCGGCTGACAGCTGGCAAGAAAACAGGAACTTCAGTCCTACAACCACAAGGAGCTGAATTCTGCCAACACCCTGATTGCACCTGGAAACAATTCTTTCCCTGAGCCTCAAAATAAGCCCAGCAATGTCCTGATTTCAGCCTTCTGACTCCCAGAGCTGTATGCTGATAAATGGATGTTGTGTAAAAAACAAACCCAAACATCTCTGATAAAATCAGGGTCAAAGCTATGTTTTCCTGGGTCTTCTATCCATATATTAGAGAAACAGTATCCACATCTTCATTCCTGCTCTGGTTGTTTTCTTTTTATTTAAGGTTATGGTTCTTTACTAGTGGGTGGTGTGGTGGCTCCAAGATGGGGATGCTACCTTCCTAGCACCTTCCCACTTTAATGTTTGTAGGAAAACCAAATATCTGTAGCCATTTGTCACAATGTTTGGGGGACTTTCCTGCCATTCACCATGAGCATTAAAGATGCCAAACCTAAACATCTTACAATGTAGGGAACATGCTGCTTCATGAACTGTCCCACCAGTTGAGAAATGTTGGCCTTACGAAGACCAAACTGCATCTCACTCATGTGAAAAGATCTAGGATTTAGTTTTTAAATGTACAAATTTGACAATGGTTGGTAGGAGATTACGTACCTTCCCCTGGTGGCTTCCCTTCTGTGTAGTAGAAGGTCTCATCACCATCCAGTAGACTCAGTAATGGCGGAGCCAAGCTCACACATGACTCCAAGTCATATGGAGAAGGAAGGGTAAGCACCATTGGTGGTCTAGAGCACACCTGGATTACAGCCCTTCTGACTTTCAAGTTGGTGTAAATTTATGAGGAAGACAACAAACAGGGTACAAAACAATAAGCTGTTGCTGGTGGGTAATAGATTTGCTGCTGGACATTGGTTATTAGGAATGGAAACAAGAGCCTTGGAGAAGGTACCACGATATCCTGGGGTGCAGGGCAGTGTGTGTTGGCAGCTGAATCTTGCCCCCACAATAACTCAGCCCTCACAGGCAGTGGGGCCAGGGAGATTTATGGACCCCAAGGAACGTGTGCAACCACGGCTGCTCAAAGGAGGCAATACATTTTGCACCACTGACTGTCAGACAGCATGTTGGGGTTTCTTCAGTGGTCCCAAGACCAAGCGATTACATCTCTAACACATCAATAACTTAGCCTCTGGTTAGCATGGTTCACTGGGGCATGACTAATCAGCCGATGAAAGTGTCTTTGTGGGGATTAACTTTAATGAAAAGAAAAGGGATAGTTATTTGGGGAGTTTGAAATCTCCCATAAATCAAAGAGAACACTGACAAAGCAGGTTCATAAGGTAAGAATGAAGCCATTGTGGGGAAAATTAAGAATCAGCTACTTTTTATATAAATCACAGGTCAGGGCTACATTGGTTGTAGATTCCATGGGAACCAGACCATTTAATTTGTTCAGGTGTAAAGGAATGATTTTGGGGGAAGCTCAGCTATCCTTAAGGAAAACCAGATGGCCTGTGTCCTTATTAACTCCTTTCCACTGACCTCTGGAGTATCTGGCATCTGGCTTACTGAATCTTTGAAACAGTGATCTCTACCCCAAATCAGCTTGGAGAGTACATTCTCAGTCGACACTTACCAAGAGCCTTGTGATTCAAAGTATTCAGGAAACCATGGGAATGAGTCCATGTAGCCCACAGATTACATAAAAAAGATGATTCTCTGTCCTTCTGAGAACTTTTTTTTGTACAGGAGATCGAATTCAGGATCTTGTGCTTGTGAGACAGTCGCAGTGTCACTGAGCTAAATCCCTGGCCTTATCCTTTCACATTAGACTCATAAGAATGAGCTAGAAATTAGCTCCACTTAATAAGTGAAGTGATAAAGCATACGCCACCAATAATGACTGCCATCACACCCTCCCAATGTGATGCTCTGAGAAGGACAAATCGCCAATCATGCTCCTGTCCAAACTGTTTCAGCTTAATCTAACCATGAGCAAACTACCAGATGAACTCCAATGATGATAAATTCTAATAAATAGGTCAGTTCTCATAAAAGACAAAATCTGAAGAATTATTTTGTATTAAAGGTGGGTAAAAAGATAAGACAATTGAATGCACTGTGTCAACCTGGATTAGATTCTTGTCGACACAAACATATTACTAAAAAGAAAAAAAATGAACCAGATATATTTTTAAGAACAGTTAATGCAAGAGAAAATTGCACATAGTCTTTATAACAGAAAAAGTTCTATGTGACTTTTAGTGATTGTAGTGATCACTATCTACCAGAGAAAGTTATGTAACATGAAAAGACAGTTTAAAGAGTATCCATTAGGGATGCTTTTCCTTCAAGTTTCACACAACCCAATTCATACAAAGATGAGTCTGCCTTTCTCACACTAATCATTCTGGAGCTAGTGAAGAAGCTTCTAAGCTCCTATGTTTTCACTCTATCATTTTTAGTAGATCAGCTTCTTTTGCCTCATACATGTAAGATGACTACAGCACTCCCAGGCATTTTGACTCCTTTCCAGGAGGGGAAAATGATGAAAGAAAGAAGGAGTTACACCTACTTCAAAAAGCAAAAGCTATCCCAGAAATTAACAGAGTTCCAGGTAAATACACTCAAAACATGTCTATTCTCCAATTACCTCTTCCCATGACCATAAAATTATGGATGGTCAAGTATCAGAGAAAGAGTGATAACTAGGATCCTGGGACCTAGGATCAGTCCTGATTGTTTTTCATTCTGCCTTTCTGGGCCAATGTAGTAGTTAATCTTGATTGTCAACTTGAGTGGTCTAGAAGATTAGTAATGTACTGGGTGGGTCATGAGGGTGTGACTTTGGAAACTGTATTTGGTTGCTGAGCCCTTCTTTTGGGGCTCTCTGAATCCTCCCTGTTCCCTGGCAGCTGTGAGTTTTCCTCCGCCATGCCCTTCTGCCATGTTGTTTCTGCTTAAAGCCAGCCAACCACAGAATGAAATCTCTGAAACCATGAGCCAAAATAAACTTCTCCTCTTTCAAGTTGCAGGTGTCAGGTATTTTGTCCCAGCAATGGAAAAGTGACTAATACAGCCAGGCTCCAATTTCCTCATTGTAAAATGAGAACTTTGAAATGAATTTTGCCAAATGCCCTTCCAGCAACAACAATCTGTGATTATATAATCTTTTCTAGTGTTTAAGGATGTGCTCATCTGAAGTGCACTCAACACTGATTTAAACAATTAAGAAATTTATTTATTTCTTAACAGAGGAAGGCAGGGCAGTCTTGGATTTAGGGTGTTTGATATAACTGCCCAATGGTATCAAACCTTTGTGAGGGGAGTTCTTTCTCTTTCTACCACCATCTGCTAAGCTGGTTCATCTTCGAGCAGTGGCCACAACTTTCCCAGGTGGAACAGCCAGATAAGGCAATGTGGACAGGAGAAGAAACATTATCTTGTCTTACAGTTCTCTTAGAAGAGAGGGATAACTTCCCTCTGGAGCTTCCTAGCAGCCTTCTTGCATCTCATTAGACAGTGTGTATGGATCCTGAACCATTCTTGGCAAGGACGATGGAATAACCTATTTGGCTTAGACTAAGCAATTAAAGCTAATCATCTGCGGTCAAAGTGATTTTGGGTAGTCAACTATAATGTATCCCTTGCTTATAATGGGGAACCTACTCTGGAAAATAACTTTTCTTCCAGATACCACAGATAGGTTCACAAATATCAAAGACTTACATATATTTTCCTCATGTCCCTAAAGCAACACTGACTATTTCTACCTTAACCAAGGAAATATCTTCTCATTGACTGCTCTAAGAAGTAGCTCAAAAGAAAATGCCCTCACAGACCTAATGGGCTGTGGGTGTCTCTAGAGTTTAAATATTCATTCATTCATATGTATATATTAATTTAACAAATATTTATTGAACACTTACAATATTCTAAGCATTGATGAAAAGCTGTGGTTTCTGCTCTTAAAGAATGCACACTCTGGTGGTGAAACAGATACATTAATAATTATAGTAGATGTCATTAGTGGTGAGAGTCAGGAGGAAGGAATATATAAATGTGGGTGACATCACAAAGCAAAATTGCAACTGACTCGGTACTTAGAATTCTCATTATATTAATCATGGTATAAAATATGGGGAAGATGGTGTGTGTTGGGGTATCTTTTTATCTCTCTTTATTAAGATTCTTTAAAAACAAAATTCCTGTATGCATTTATTTGCATTTAACAGACTATTCTCTTTAAATAAAAAATTAAATGTTGGTTTCAGCTCTCACACTTTCTTCTCTAAGAATATTGCAACTCACAAATTATTTGCTGCCAAAGACCTCTACACTGAAAACTACAGCACTCTGAAAAAGGAGATCAAGGAGGATATAAGAAAATGGAAAGACATCCCTTGTTCCTGGGTAGGAAGAACCAATATAGTGAAAATGGCCATACTTCCAAAACTACTATATAGATTTAATGCAATGCTGACTGAAATTTCAACAATATGCTTCACAGAACTAGAGAAAACAATACAAAAACTCGTTTGGAACCAGAAGAGACCTAGAATAGCTAAAGAAATTCTAGGCAACAGAGACATGGCTGGGGGTATCACAATCCCCAACTTGAAACTATATTACAAAGCTACTGTGATAAAAACAGTATGGTACTGGCAAAGAAACAGACCTGAGGATCAGTGGAATAGATTAGAAGATGCAGAAACAGCTCCAGGCATACTCAGTCACCTCATCTTTGACAAAGGAGCCAACCACCCTCACTGTAGGAAAGATAGCCTATTTAATAAATGGTGTTGGAAAAACTGGATTTCATCCTGCCAAAGATTAAAACTAGACCCATACCTATCACCATGCACTAAACTAAGATCAAAGTGGATTAAAGATCTAAATATTAAGACAGAAACACTAAATTTGCTGGAAGATAAGTTAGGTAGAACTCTTAAAGACATTGGCATAGGAAAAGACTTTATGAACAAAACCTCAGTAGCATGGGAACTAGCACAAAGAATCAACAACTGGGATCTCATCTTATTAAAAAGCTTCTGTACTGCAAGAGAAACCACCAACAAAGCTAAGAGACAACCTACAATGTGGGGAAAAAAATTTACCAGCTGTACCTTAGACAAAGGACTGCTGTCTAGAATGTATAAAGAACAGAAAAAAAATCAGACCCCTCAAATTCAAAGACCCAGTTCAAAAGTGGGCATCTGAAATGAACAGACATTTCTCAGACAAAGAAGTAAAAGCAGAAAATAAATATATAAAAAATCTTCAACATCGCTGGGCATTGGAGAGATGCAGATGAAAACAACACTGAGATTCCACCTCACCCCACAAAGAATGGCTGCTATCAAGAAATCAGCCAATAACAAATGCTGGCAGGGGTGTCGGGAGAAAGGAACCTTTGCCATTGTTGGTGGGAGTGCAGAGTGATGCAACCACTGTAGAAATCAGTATGCAGATACCTCAAAGAACTAGGGCTAGAGGTCCCATTTGACCCAGCTAGTCCCCTACTGGGTATCTTCCCAAAAGAATTAAAAGAATCATACCACAGTGATATATGTGCACCCATGTTTATAGCGGCACAGTTTATAATAGGTAAAGCTTGGAAACAACCCATGTGCCCATCAACTGGAAACTGGATAAAGAAGATGTGGTGTTTTTTTTTTTATAAAACGAAGTACTACTTAGCCATAAAGAACAAGAAACTAGAGACATTTATAGCTAAATGGATGCATATTGAGGCCATACTCTTAAGTGAAATAAATAGGTCACACATGTGTAAATACTGAATAGTTTCTCTAGTGTGAGAAACTGAAAGTGTAACTAAGAATTAAATGGATTAAAACAAATAATTGATAATTTGAAATAGCAAGAAAAGGTCCAAAGTGGTAGGGGTGGTGGGAGGGGAAGGGGAAAGGAAAAATAATGAGAAAAGAAAAAAATGGAAATGAAGTCTATGTAAATAGGGAAGGGTGGAGGGGGTGAAGGGTGCACAGGTAATGGGGAAAAAATAAGAACCAAGATACATCATGTACAGGTACAAGCACCCAATGATAAATGTAAATGTATTGTATACTTAAAATGTACCAATAAAAGAATTTAAGAAATTTTTAAAAAAAGAAATTATTTGCTGCCCTGTAGATTTTTCTATCCAATTCCACCTGCCAGTATTCCTAGTTAAAACAAAGATTCTGCCTTCAGTTATGAACAAATTAACACATAAGACTATGAACCTGACATTAAATGCTTTACCTCTATCATCCATTCTTTCTTGCAGCAAGACTTTGATACAAAGTGGAGAAAGTAGTGAACAAAGCACTAAGTAACTTATTCAAGGCAATACAGCCAACAAGTGATTCAGATGGGATTTTTAAAAGTCTTTGGCTGGGTGTATGGCTAAGTGACAGAGTATTTGTCTAGCACATTCAAGGCCCTGGGTTCAATTTTCAGCGTAAATAAATAAATGCTGCATAGTTTCTGAGTCTATGTTTGTAGCCCTAGGCTGAACTGTCTCTCACTGTGACCCATAGCAATAGAAACTTGACCTCAAGACAGAGCAGGTTTTCCTCTCATATTCTTGTTACTCAATTCATTTTTAAAACATCTTGCGTCAAGCAGCTTCAAAGGCAAAAATCCAGGTTATTTATAAAACATAACTTTCCTTGAAATCTGTAATAAAATACCAAATAATTATACCAGGAAACATAATCAATTTAATGTATATAAGACTGTGTGAGCTTGATCATCACCAATTCCAGGTCAAATTTCCATGAATTTACTATGAGCAAGAAAAACATCTGACATCATAGCTCCTCCTCAAGGTTCCCAACATTTTTTTGTCCATTTCATATAGCTTCTGCTCATTTCTAGTTTTTGTTAGATGAACAAATTAAAATAAAATTAAAAGGCTAAAAAAAAAAAAGGCTGGAGCAATAGCTCACCCATGGTTTGCAAAACGATCTATTGGGAAGTAAATGAAGGAATATGTTTTCTGGGCCTTGCCAGTCAGCAACAAATGTTGAAAGTGTCCACACAGCTTTCCCCAAGAGCTTCACAGGACCAGGTTAGGGTCGCTGGAATTAGATCTCTGTTTCTATCATTCTCTGTTCCTTCTGGAATAACACATGCAAAAAACTCAGTCATCCATGCTGAAGAAAAGCAACTTACAAAAGAGAGAGGAGCCTAGCCACACCCATCTCAGTGAACCCCCGATTTTGCAGCAACTACTGCAATGAGAAGTCATCACTTACCTCCAAGACTTGAAATATGCTAGAGTCTGAGTGTTGTGGCACTTACCTTAATCCACATGTGCTGCTATAACAAAATACTCAAGCCTAGGTCATTCATTCATTCATTCATCCATTTAGTGTTTGTAGTGCTGGGAATTGATGGGATCAAAACCAAGGCCTCACACATGCTAAGTGTGTACTTTACTACTGAGCTATACCCTTGGTCCAAAATTGTCTAATTTATAAACGTAGAAAAATTTTTTCACAGTTCTGGAGGCCACAAAGTACCAGATCAAGGTGCTGACAGGTCCAGTGTCTGCTGAAAGCCAGCTTTCTCATAGATGGAGCCATCTAAGTGTCCTCACATGCAGAAAGACAGAAAGGCAAAAGGGGAAGAATGCTGTGTCCTCACAATCTAATCTTTAGGGTTAAGATTTCAACATATGAATTTGGGGAGTTGCTCTGGTCTGATGTGGCCTCAAAAATGCATATGTTGAAACTTAATGGGCAATGTGATAATACGAAGTGGGATCTTTAGGAGGCAGTTAGGATCATAGGGGCAAAACCCTTATGAACAAGATTACTGTCCTTCTAAAAGAGACCTCAAACAGATCCCTTGCCCCTTCCAGTCCATGAAGACACAATACAGAAGTCAGCACCCTGCAACTCAGAGGAGGACCCTCACCAGAGTTTGACCATCCTGGTGCTTTCCTCGTGGACTTCCAACCCCCACACTGTAAGAAATTTCTGCTGCTTATAAGTCCCCTAGTCTTGGGTATTTTGTTACAACAGTCCAATAGACTAAGATAGATATATATATATATATATATATAGCCACTGGGTAATTACATTTGTTTTAATCTTTAAAAATACAATCTGATTATTGTTTAATCTTTAAAAATATTACTGTATTCCTCCTGAAAACCTATAATGAAGGCTACAAGTTTGTCCTTGAAAATTAATGTTGAATCCTTCAGATTGCCCATCTCTAAGAATCTCCCTCTTAAAACAATAGATTTTCTTACTCTCACACTGTCTGCCCACACTAAGAAATAAGTGTATTCTTTGAGGATGGACAAGAATTTTCCTTATAGCCTAATCAGCATCCTCCTTCCACTTGAATCTGATACTCTGTTAATATCAACACATAATTTTGGGTAAGCTTCAGTTTTCAGTTTTGTTAAATGGAGTTCAAAATGTGAGCTTTATAGACTTGTATTAAATTTGATGATGTTTGTGACAGGACTTTGTAAACTCTGAAATTATATATTTATATTATTTATTACTGAAGAAGGTTACATTGTCAATTGAAATGGTAGAAACCTGAGGAAAGGCGTAACCTTGCAAAGTATAAAGTCTAGCTGAGCATAATGGCTCATGCCTGTAATCCTAGTACTTGAGAGGCTGAGGCAGGAAGGATTGACTTAAGTTTGAGGCTAGCCTGGGCTACATAGTGACAAAATGAGTTCGAGGCTGACCTGAACTATGTAGTGAGACTCTGTCTCAAAAGAAGAAAGAAAGAAAGAAAGAAAGAAAGAAAGAAAGAAAGAAAGAAAGAAAGAAAGAAAGAAAAAAAAAGAAAGAAAGAAAGAAAGAAGGAAAGGGAGGCGTAAAGTCTAATGGACAAAGGAAGTAGGTACTTCTTATACGGATTTATATCTTAAGGATGGGGAAATCCATTAGATAAAGAAATATTGAGGTCTTACATGTTATCATTCACTTACATAAAAGACTTTAGTTTAAGTCCTTGGTTACTTCTTTATATGCAAAACTCAGTTTCAGGTATTTTTAGACCATAGTTTTTAGACACATGTGTGGAGCATTTGGAATGAGATGTGAACATGAGGGTCTGACACACTTGAAAGGTGAAAGAGAGGTCTCAAGAACCTTGGGTGTGTGGGTGGCTTCATGAAGAGAAAGATCACAGGATGAGGAGGTTGAGGGAGCAGAAACATTGCTGGCATCATAATTTTGACCTACATTGGGTCTGGTATTAGCACTACCAGTAAACCTGGGTTTCCAGAGCCCACGGACTATCCCAGCTCTGTAGCTAAACTGGCTACCAAGTAAGGCTCATATTTTGTTACTTTCCTCAAGTAAGATCTTAATATGTGCCTTCATTTTATGATTTTATGGATATCTAGAGGTTCTTTTGGACCCTGGTAGGGCAACCATATTCTACATAAGGCATACTTTTTGGAACCCAAACAGTTAGCAGATGGTTAGGATAGATTGTCTTGACTGTAGGTACAACTATCCTGTTAGATTACTGAGTTTAAAACATGAAGATAGGTGAGGAATCTGGACTGTGGATTGGTGCTGAGCAGACACGCTTTTCAGGGGCCTGACATCTGGTTGAAGCAGGGCTAGAACCTGGGCACTGGGAACTCAGGCTCTGTGGGTGGTGCGAATTTAAATCCAAATTATGATGCCAGCACTGTTTGGTTCTCTCAACTTTCCCATTCCATAACCTTCATCTTCTTAAAGAAAAATCTCTTGAAGAAATATTACTCAGTTTAGGCCAGCAGCATTACCAAAGAATAAGATCAATCAATGAACTCATAATTAAACCTCAACAAGCACATAAGAAGGTAAACCATTATGAGTGAGACTAAATAAAAACAAAAATAACAGGTTTTGGACCCCAGAGACTAAAAATATTGGAATATAAAATATTTTTTAAAATAATGAATGTAGTCCCAAAAATGAATGGATAATAATAATCAGGAGCAAACAAATTTATAAAACATGAGACTTCTAGCAGCTAAAAATGGTAAATACTTGTTAGATTTACTTGGTATCATAACAGCAAAAACCTTAAGCACATAAAGAAAAACATAAAAAGGGGAAGAAAAGGGAAATATATAAAATTTGAAAAATAAAAGTTAATGGGGTGTCAGATTAGATACAGCAGCTGAAAAGAGAACTTGTTAAATGGAAGATTATGAGAACAAATTACTCACCATGCAAGGCAAAGGAAGATTGTCATTTTAGATTTAAAATGCAAGATCAAACTCTGTGATGTCTGTAAAAAACATTTCAGATTCAAAGATTTAAAGAAATTGAAAATAAAGAGAAGGAAAACACATATAACCATGCAAAGAGTAACTATAAAAGACTTGTAGTGGTGATATGAATGACACACAGTATAATTCAAGACAGCAAATATTACTAAAGATGAAAAGGAACCCTGCTGACAAAGTGGAAGTGGGAAGTGCAGCAGGAAGAAACAACTATAAGTAATACATAACCAAACATAAATTCCCAATACACACTGGCAAAATCTCTCGAAACAGAAAAGAAAAATACTAGTTTAACAATTAGCGACTTTAATTACCACCTTTTTTGTAATTGATAGAACAACCAGGCAGAAAATCAATAAGGATACAGAAGACTTGGATAACACTCACAATCAACTTGACTAACTGAACACACCAAACAGCAGCAGAAGAATGTACCTTATTTTCATATGATCTGAAGACAAACCAGCATATACCTTATTTTCAAATGTATATACATGATTTTCAAATATATATATAGACGTTCTCTGCAAGCCACATAATAGGTCATAAGATGTTTCGATAAATTTAAACATTTTTGAATCATACAAGTATGTTAGGCAAAACAAAATTAAATTAGATGTCAACAACACAAACTAATTTGAGATATCTCTCTAATATTTAAAAAGTAAACAGTATACTTCCAATATCTACGGATAAAAGAAGCAAGCACAAGGGAAATTAGAAAATACATTGGGCTGAAACAAATTGGCAACATATTGTATCAAAAGTTTCATTGCTGCTAAAATTTGCAGAGAGAGTATTTTTTAGCTTTGAATGCTTACACTGAAAAGGAAGAAAATCTAAAATCAATAATATAATTTTCCACCTTAAAAACCTAGGGCAAAATGGACCAATTCAAACACAAAATAAAGACAAGTTAGGCAATAATAAAATAATAAACACATAGTATCAGCCTTATACAATAATAAAGAAAAGAAAAATAATAAGAAATGGGACCCGAGTTCGATCCCCAGCACCAAAAATTAAAAAAAGAAAAGAAAAGAAAAGAAATGAAATAGTACAATTTTACACAAAATCTGAAAATGTAGGAGGAGAAAACAGTTTCCAACTAAAACATTGAGGGCAATATTAACCCAACAGTAAAGTCAGGAAAAGATATCATAATGATAAACAAAGAAGAGCTATATACCAATATACCTTATGAATATAGATGTAAAAATACTTAACAAAATATTAGCAAACTGAATCCGGGAACACATATGAGGATTATGTAGCATGACAAAGTGGGATTTTAGCCTAAGAGTACAGATTGGCTTAATATCCTAAAAGTAAATCATTATTTGATTAATGTAATACATTATATAAGTAGAAAATAGGTCAAAAACCACACCAGCATCCTAGGTACAGAAAGAGCAATTGACAAAATCCAATGTCTGTTCATGATGAAAACTTTTAACAAACTGTGTATGGAGAAGAATTTCCTTAACCTGATAAAGGGCACCACCATCAACAAAAAATAACAACTAACATTATATATAGTGGTAAAAAGTAGAGTGCTTTCCATCTAAGATTGAGAAATATGTAAGAATGTCTGCTCTCACCCCTTTTAATCAACTGGAATGTCAACCCAGTGCAATAAGACAAGGCAAATAAAGAAATACAGACTGAAAAGAAAGAGGCAAAAACGTCTTCCATGCTAGATTCATATGGAAATCCAAAGGTCTGAAAGTAGCCAAAGTAAATTTTAAAGTTTCAGAATTTACTATATAAAGTTTAACTTCACAACTTACAGTGATCAAGAATATTTAAAGATGGTAAAAAATGAGCATATAAATGTGATAAACATATTTCTGCTCAAGTTATTTTCAATAGGTGTCAAAGCAATAAAAAAGAAAGAATAGTCTTTTCAAGAGTTGGTGCTGGGACAATTGGATATTTACATGCAAGAAGGCCTTTACTTCACACCATATTTTAAAATTTCATGAAAACGAATCAAAGACACAAATGTAAGAGCTACATCCATAAAACTTCCAGAAGAAAATATAGAAAATCTCTTTAACCCTGGGTTTGGCAAAGATTTCTTAAATATCACACCAAAACTTTATCCAGCTATTATATAAGCAATTAAGTAAAATGAGTCATATAAGAAAAATATTGGTCACTGGCATGGTAGTGCATGTCTGCAATTCCAGCTACTCAGGAGGCAGAGGCAAGAGGATCACAAATTTGAGATCAGCCTGGGCAACTTAGCAAGAACTTGTCTCAAAGTTTAAAATTTAAAACCAGGGCTGAGGATATAGTGCAGTGGTAGAGTGCTTGACTAGCATGCACAAAGCCCTGAGTTCAATCCCCAGTACAGCATTTAAAAAATGGTAAACTGTGCTACATTCACAATATGTGAAAGACTCTTAAAACTCAACAAGAGGCAACCCAAGTGTCCACCGATGGGGCGAATACATAAACAAAATTTGGCAAATGCATATAGTAGAATATTATTCAGCTTCAAAAACCATGGAAATTCTGACACATACTACAGTGTGGATGTTCCTTAAAGACATTATGTAAGTGAAACAAGCCAGTTGCAAAGGGACACATATTGTGTGATTCCACTTATGTGAGATTTCTAGAGCAGTCAAATTCATTAAGGTAGAAAGCAGAATGGTGGTTACCGGGGGCTGGGTGAGGGGAGAATGGGAAATTACTGTTTAATGAGTACAGAGATTCAGTTGGGGATGATGAAAAATTCTGGAGATGGATGGTGGTGATGCATGTACCAGTCAGAAAAACTAGAGATCAAATTGGATTAAAATAACCCAGCTGTATATCGTTTACAAGAAACACATCTAAATCAAAAGAACATGAAAATTTTTAGAGTAAAAGGAAGGAAAAAGATAGTATTAGGTAAAATGCTAACCAAAAACTCTGGTATAGCCATATTAATGTCCCCTCAAAAAACAGTCTCCAAACAAAAACCATTTAAAAACATATATGACCCACTTCATCAAGATGTAGCAGTTCTATCCCTGTGTAAACTACTCTTAAAATACATAAAGTTAAAATTGATAAAAAATTATAGATTCACCAAAAAAGTGGCAGATTTCAATATTTTTTCTTAATGGTGTCTCTCCTACTCCCTTCCCTCCCCCTCCCTCTGGTTTTTTTAAGACAAGATCTCACTATGTAGGCCAAGCTGGCCTTGAACTTGCTACATAGCCCAGACTGGCTTCTATCTTGCAATCCTCCTGCCTCAGTCTCCAGAATACATGTGCTACCACATGTGGCTTCTTTCTTAATTCTTGTTAGATGAAGAGGACAAAATATTAGTATATATGTAAAAGATGAAAACAACTCAAATAACAATGCTCTGATGAACATATGAAAAACACAATGCCAAATAAATTGGAGAATACAGATTCTCTCAACAGGAAACATTCACACAAATTGATCACTCACTAGTTCGTAACACAAGTCTCAAAAAATGTCAAAAATTTGGGTTTTTTCTCATTGAAATTAAGTATCAATAACAAGATCACAAAGAAAGATGAAAAATATTTAGAATCCGAGCAAATTAATTAATAACAATAGTCCATGTCAGATCTTGTAGGATGCAACAAAAACCTTATTTAGAGGGACATTTATGCCTTAAATATTTATGTTAAGAAAGCAAAACAACCCTGAAAATCAGTGTCTAACTTAAAAAGTGAGAAAAAGAGCAAAATAAACTCAAGTAAAATAGGGGAATGGTAAAGACAAAAATAAAATAAAAAGCAAAGTCACCATAAAGATAATCAAGAAAGCCAAAGTGACTTCTCCACATTCCAAATTCCTATGTTGAAATCCAAACCCTCAAACTGATGTGCCAGGAGGAGGTCTTGGCTCAGGACAAGATCATGAGGACCACACCTTCAGGGGTGGGGTCAGTGGTTTGCAGATGTCACACCAGGGAGAGGGATCCTAAGAAGTCACAGCCCCAGTATAGAAGAAGGCCCTCACCAGAATCCAACCATGCTGGTGACCTGATCTCAGAACTGAGAGAGATGATTTCTGCTATGCATAAAACTCTCAGCTTATGGTATTTTGTTACAGCAACCTGAATGGATTAAGACAGTAACAAACTTCTTGTCACTTGTCAAGAGGTATCAGGTGTCAAGACCTGGCAAGAAGAAAAGGATGCCAGAAGAGACAAAAGGAATGAAAAGGAGGGCATAGCAACAGATGGAGTAAAAATTAAAACATTTTTAGAAAAGACTATGAATAGCTTTATTTCTAGAAATTAACAGGAAATAAAAAATAATGACAAGAGAAAAATTAGAGAATATAGAGTCCTAAAACTAACATAGGAATTAAATAGTTAAATCCTTCCCCATATTTGTTCTCTTCAACAAATGAATTACAAATTTCAAGGTGGAGGGGAAGAAGGAAGAGAGAGAGAGAGACAGAGAGATTTAAAGTATAGATTTGACTCTCTCTCTCTCTCTCCAATACTAAGGATTGAACCCACGACTCTTGCACTGAGCTACTTCCCTAGCCTTTTTTACTTTTATTTTTAAATTTTGAGACAAGGTCTTGTTAAGTTGTTAAGTGGCCCAGGCTGGCCTAGAACTCACAATCCTCCTGCTCAACCTCCTGAGTGCTGGGGTTACAAGGATACTCTGCCAAGCCTGGCTAGCATTCTTAAAAGCTACTTGGAATTTTTCAAGTATCTGTATATTTACAAGTCTTACTTACCAGTAATTCTACTCTTCGCACATATATACGTTATCCAAAGAACGGGTAGATAACTTGCAGCATACTCGTGCAATGGAGTATTTTATAGGAGTGAACACTAATGACTACAGTTACATCCAACATAAATGAATCTTAAAAATATTGAATGAAAAGAAGTCAGAACCAGAAGACTGTATAAAATAATGAGAGGCTTTGTTTGTTTTTGTTGTTGTTGGGTTTGTTTATTTGTTTGTTTGGGAGTTTTGTTCTGTTTTATTTTGTTACTAGGGATCAAACCTATGGGCATTCTAACATTAAGTTACATCTCCAGCCCTTCTTTTCTTTGTTTCTTTCTTTTCTTCCTTCATTTATTTATTTCTTTTCTTTTTTCTTGCTCTCCTCTCTCTCTCTCTTTCTCTCTCTCTCTCTCTCTCTCTCTCTCTTTCTTTCCTAGGATCTTTAATTGCTCAAGCTATGCTTAAACTTGTGATCCTCCTGCCTCAACCTTCCCAGTGCTGAGATTACAGATGTGTACCACCACACCAGACCATGATAATATTTTTATAAAACTCAAAAAAAGTAAAAATAAAGAATATACTATATCGGTTTACATAGACATATATTCATAAAATTATATATATGCACAAAGTAGTGATAAACCCCCAAATTCAGGTTATGATTACTTCTGTGGAGGAGAACTGAAACCACTGGGTGGGGAAAGAACATTAGGTATATGCATTATTGGCAATGCTTTAGTTCTTTGGATGATGGACCACAGGTTTTCATCCTATTTTAAGCTTTATAATGTAAATACATGTGACAAATTTTTTAAAATAAAAATTCTAAATGTTATGGTTTATCACTCCTTGTGGGATTGCCCTCCCTCCCTATTGAGTTATGTTTCATTTTGTAGCAATCATAGAGTTAAACATGACAGGATTTTGACTCTTGCAACTGTCCTGTGGGTTTGAAACCCAGCATGTTTGGCCAGGCCGAGAGCCACCCTCTGGCACCTCTGATGGGTCTCTGTCACTACTCATCTCACTCAGTTATTATTTTTTCCTTTCTGTATTCACTGGCTTTATAATGTTCTAAAATTTTCCATGAAGGTAATTTCCAGGAGAATGAGCCACTGAGTTTGGATGCCAAGTCATCATCACTTCCTCTAGCTGGGTCTTAATCCTCACTGCTGCCTATCCTTGGGCAATGTGTTTGTCAGCTTTCCATTGCTGTAACAAAATACCTGAGAAAACCAACTTACAGGAAGAAAGATGTATTTTGGCTAAGAGGTTTCAGTTCCTGGTTGCTTGGCCCTGTTGCTTTTGGTCCCATAGTGAAGCAGCACGTGCTGGCCAAAGGGTGGCAGAAACCTGCTCACCTAGGGATAGCAAGGAAGCAAAAGAAGAGGAGGCAACTGGGACCCCAAGGCCCTTTCAAGGGCAAACCGCCAGTGACCTACTTTCTTCCACCAGGACCCACTTCCTAAAGGATCCACCAACTCACAATACCCCTGCAAGTTGGTGACCAAGTCTTTAGATATAGGTCTTTGGGGGACATTTCAGATCTAAACCCTAATAGATAAACCACACAGTAGGGCCTCTGGGCTGCCCACACTGTGGCTGTGGGGTGAGGAGGTGGTATTTACTGGAGTCCTCACCCAGAGCAGGGCCCAAGTCCCATACCTAGACATGGCTCTTCACCTACTTTTATAAATAAAGTTTTGTTGGAACTCAGCCACCCTCATTCACTCATGTATTGCCATGGCTACATTTATGCTGCAGGGGCACAAGCCAATTATTAACCTGCTCTTTACAAATCCTGTTTGCTAACCGTCTGCGCCATAGGTGTCCAAACTTTTGGCTTGCCTGAGCCTCATGAGTGAAGAGGAATTGTATTGGATCACATATAAAATATATCATAGTTAATGTATATTCATAACAAAACTCTTATGTTTTTATTATTTCATAAAACAAGATAACACAATAAACCCAAGTTTAATAATTAAATTTAAAACTTACATGTCTGCTTAATAATAAATGCCTGTCTTCACAGGCGCACATATGCACAGGCATAGGTGGGTTGAAGTTCTGTTACTGGTAATCACTGTATTCTACCCACTAAGTTGCACAAGCACATGTGGTACCTGATACATCAGGTTTTGATTTGACCGACACAGTGGGCAAAGGAGGTAGAGGTAGCCTCGCACTGTGCCTTCCCTCCACAGTCTTCCATTACCTCCACAGTCCATACTTGAGCACTGTCCCATCAAGACATGAAAAATGTCATTTAAAATCACATAATAATACTAAAAGTTTATGGTCTTCTGGGGACACTGTTACTAACTGTCCAGAGCCACATGCATCCCACAGGCTACAGGTTGGGGGTGAAAATCAAATTTCTTACAACTTTCCAGGTTGTATGTGGGCTGCTAGTCTGGCTACACACTTTGAGAATCCTACTCTAGGCAATGGTTCTCTACTGTGGTTGCATATTAGAGTTACTAGAGAGCTTTAAAAGTCCAGACACCTACGTCGCAGCTCAGACCAATTAAATCAGAACCCCTGGCCGGGGGTGAGTGTGTGCTAGGCATCTGCATCTGCTGAAGCTTCCAGGGTGATTCTGGGGTGCAGAGGAGGTTGAGCCCATGGCAGAGAGAATTAGACACTGGGAAGATCTTCTGGGTCTTTTTCTTGTTTGTATATTGATACTATATCATTTACAAATTTTAAAAATTAGATCAAGTACAGGCACATTATTGAACAGAAAGCAAAATCTATATGAACATTCAGTCATTTTCTGTTTGAAATGAAGGGCTTTAGGTTATATCCTGCAGCCAAAGGAAGTTATCACTTATGGGGAAGCACCTTGCATTTTGTCAGAAGCTGATCTCGAGCTCCATTATCATCAAACTCTATCCTGGGCAATCTCTGTCTAACTTCCCATGCAAATTTGAACCCAGTAGAGCCATTGATGGGATTTTCAGTGCTGCCTTCTCTTGCATCCAGCTATGAATTTACTTCTTCCAAATGTAGTTGCATCTATTTCTCTCCTCTTCCATTGAAAAACCACCATCCTCTGCTACCTGCATCCTGTGATAGCCTCCTAATGAGACTTTTGGTTACAATCCTTTATATCTCCTACCAATAATAAGCGTGATTTTATAGCATGTAGAGCTGATCTCGTGTCTCCTTTGTGCTAAGCCATCTTCCCACCGCACCTGAATAAAATCTAAACAATTTACCTGACCTACAAGTCCTGCCCTCTGTGCACCTCTCCACCTGTTTCTTACCCCCACTATCACTGAAATGCCCTTGAAAAGGGCCTTCTCATAGCTCCTCTTGAAGCCCAAGCACTTCCTTATCCTAAGCCTCAGCACACTCCCCCAAGTCTCCTCAGTCTTTCTGGACTTGGCCCAAAAATATGCCACCACCAGTAAGTAGGCCTCCTCAGCACCTTATCTAAATCAAGCATTTTCCATCCCAAAGTACACTCTATCTCATCTCTTTTTTTGTTTCTTCATAATTATCACAGTGTGTAATGATTTTATTTTTCTTTTCCTTCCTTTCCTTCTCTGCTTCTTCCTCTCTCTCTCTCTCTCTCTCTCTCTCTCTCTCTCTCTCTCTCTCTCCTTCTCTCTCACTCTTTTTCCCCTTCCAGAATTTAAATTCCTTTAGGAAAAAAAGCTGAATCATTTTGTTCCATTACATCTCTAGACCCAAACACTGAGCTTAGTCAATATTTATTGCATTCTGGTTAGTTTGGCATTACTATGAGCCAACCTTGACTTCGCCTTCTTGTCACATAAGTGACATGGCATGCAAGGTGGAATGTCCACACCCATAGGGCAAGCTAGGGGACACAACAAGTGAGGGTCAGTTTCTGAGAGGGTGGCTGCTGCACCTTCCTGCCAGCTATCATCATGAAGGTCCATGGTTGCTGGATCTTCCAACATTTTAAGAGATGCAGACAATCCAGATTTTATGTGATTTAAAAGTCTTCGCAAGTAAACTAAACTTTAAAAAAAACCCCTTTGAGCGGCCAAACAAAACACATAACACATCTGTGTGCTGGATCCAGCCTGAGGCTGCCAGTTTGCAACCTCTGCTGAAATCCAGATGGACCAAATCTAAGGCTCTCCTCTGATCTACCAGCCCAGTTACCCTATCAAAGGAAGAATGAGGTTAGATGTGGTTTGGATTATCAATGTTTCCTAAGATAGTCCTTTGAACCATGAATTTGATGATGGACTTCAAGGGCTGTGGGCCCAGGGATGGAGCGAGCTCAGTCAGCTTGCCATTCAGTAAACATTCCTTCCTACCTGGTTCATGCCAAGAATGGGCAGCCCTTCGGGCAGTGGCTGGAGATCAAAGCCTTAAGCCATGCTGCCCCCAGTCAATCCCCCACCTGGCCCCTGCCTCTCTCTGGTCCTCTCTACCCACTCCCCTCAGAGCTCCCATTTCATTCCTGACCCAATTCTTCCCACCAGCAGCAAAGCTCACTGCTCTCACCTGGCCATTCCCCTCCTGGCTCCCTGGGAACCTGCTGATCCCCAAGGCCACCACTTCCTCTCCTACAGCCTTGTCAGAAGAGCCATTCATCACTCCAGCACCTCTTTACCAGGGTGGCAGCCCTGAAGAGGAGCACAGTAGCTTGGTCAACCCTAGATGCTTTACTTTTGCTTTGTTTTACAGTACTATTATTCTTCATCATTTATCAATCTGTTCATCTTTGATTTTTTTTCTTAGCGTTTCAAAGAAAATGCAAAAATCAGTAGTCTTCAACATGCACATTATTAATGTTCAATATTTGTGAATGTTTTTTTCCTTTTTAGATAAAACTTGCCTTCAATGAAATGCACAAATCTCGAGTGGGTAGTTGGTGAGCTTTGGTGAAAGCAGATCCTAGGTAACATAATCCTTGTCAGATGCAAAATACTGCTCTCATCTCAGGGAGCGCACATGAGCCCTTTTCCAGTCATTCACCCATCTCACCCCAAAGAGTCAACTCAGGTCTGAAATTTTTTTCACCGTCAGTGAGTTTTGCCTGTTCCAAAACTTTGTATGAAGAAATCATGCAGCATTATCCCATTTTGTGCAAGGCGTCATGTAGTATAATACATTTGAGATTCATCCATGATATTGCATTTATTGATAGGTTTTTCCTGTTTATTACTGAATAGTATTCCATTGCATATAGATCTATTTTCCTATTTATGGGCATGTGGGTCCATTCCAGTTTGAGGCTATTGTGAACAAAGCTGAGCATTGTTTGCAGGCATTTTGTATTCTTTTCTCTTGGGTGAATACTTAGATATGGAATTTCTGGTTCACAGAGTAAGTAGATGCCTATGTCCCCCAGCTTTGATAAGGGTTTATGAGTTAAGAGATATTAGTAATCATAACTGAGTTTTTCTGTTGGTCCAACCTAGTTGGACAGACCCATAAAATGAAAGGGTTTATTGAATCAGGTGATATTAGTAATCACAATTGAAATTTTCTGTTGGCCCAACCTGGTTGGATAGACCCATAAAATGAAAGACAGAAATTGTCCTCCATGTGCCTGCCGTCAACTGAGGAGGATGGAGGAGCACACACCTGGAGCCTGGGACTCTCCATATGATAGGGAGAGAATGAATGGGACCTGCTGTGTTCCAAGCCACGAGTGATCCAGGAGTCCAGGAGGGCTTCTTGCTGGAAGTGAGACCTCAACTGCATCCAAAAAGGGGAATAGGTAGGACCTGGGCAGATAGCAGGAAGCTGTGGTGAGCAGAAGGAAGTGAGGAGACATGCTGGCTGGCCAAGTATGTCCAGAACCCTAAATACAGAAAACCTGCCTGGCCTAGAAGGGGTGGGAATGGAGAAGAATAAAAGCAGGCTGCTGGATGTTTAGGGCTCAGATCTTTGAATAATAGACTAAGAGTTTCAAGTTGTGACAGATTCTCCTCCTCCAAGGACAGATTGTCAGTAATTTTAGCCCCAAAACAGAATTCCAAAAAATCCAGACACACTCACAGACTTGAAATTTCCTTAGAATTTCCAGTTTCAGAAACTTGGCATTCCAACATTGCTGTGGTGACATTGCAGTTTTATTGTTCTCAGTTGCATGGTCAGAAGTCTTAGGGCCGAGGGCTGTCTACTCCTCCTACTTAGACTCCCCCAGTGTGTGACTTCATGCTCTATTTTTTCCCCGTGCTCCCTACAGATCTGAAGGATGGAAAAGCTGGATTTTGGCCAAGATGATTAAATTAGAACATCTTCAATGCTCATGTTCCATTCTCAGTGACTCAGTGACCTGGTCCACAAAACAATGTGCTTCAAGTGGGCTGGCATCATCTGGGGGCTTCCACATCTCAAGAACAAGACTGATCTTCATGTTATTTTGCATTTTTTTCTAGGTAGGTCAAATCACCTCTTGGGAAAACCAAATGTCTCCACTCCTTCTAATCTGAATATCTTTCCCAGACTTAGCAAAGTGACTACCTTTGATTAAGCCTAGGTCTCTGACTCAGAGTGCTATGAAGATTCACAAATGGCCTCGGGAGAAAATCTGTTGATCAGCTCTCAGCTCTCCCAGATCTTACAACACATTTGGGTTGCCAAGGCTCCAAACTGGCCTTTTAATGTGATTTGCCAGGTCGTATAAGGCAGGTCACCCTTGGAGAAGGGAACGCCTAGGGAGAGAGGGTGTGAAGAACTCAGGATCTTGTGAGTCTTTGCACATGATTGATTGTTATTTTGTGTTAGAAGACATGGTTTGCTGAAAGGTTTCCATGGTCTAGATCTCAGAATTAATCATGTTGCATAGAGGATAGAATAATTGCCTACACTTCCCAGAGTGGCTAATCAGCCCCCAGCTAGAGGGCAACTTGTATGGAGCTCTACGGAATTTAGCAATTTCCTCTGTTCCTATAGTGCAAACTCAGTTTGCTTGGAGTTTCCAGTTTCACTACTAGAAGTCTTTGTTCTAGGAAATCTCTCAGTCTTGATCAAACTGGGATGATTGGTCACTCTGTAAGTAGTAGTAGAGCATTTTTCTCTATAAAAATAAGTTTGGTTTTCTAAAGGGGTTAAAAGTAGATTTTTTGTTTGTTTTTGTTTTGTTTTATGGCACTGGAGATTGAAACCAGGGTCTTGTGCATGCCTCGCAAGGGTCCTACCACCGAGCTACAACCCAAGCCTACAAAAAGGGTTTTAGAGGTATGTGCTGACAGCCAATAAACCAAAATTCAGAGCCACCTTACCACCCAGCAAGAGTGGCCAACTGGAGCACTGCAACTGACCCTCTTACAGCTGGTCTTTCGTGGCATGGAGCCTGTAGGTCCTGGCAGATATGGCTGGTAGTCATTGAGGAAGAGTCAAAGCCAGTGGTTTTAGCAGCAAACAAGTTTTCTGGATCAGTTTCCGTGGTCTTTCATGAGGCACTAGATGTTACATGGCTGTTTTCTTTTCAGATTTCAGAGGGAGAAAGAGATGTACACCCAACAAGCCTTGTAGACATTGACCTAGGGGTTGGAGGTCCTGGAGGACTTGGCTCCATGCTAAGTAGGAGAATTTGACCACTCTTATACCTGGATGAAAGAGGATACAGCTTTGGAGAACAATTTATTGTACCTTGCAGGGTTAAAAAGAGACTCCAGCTATGCAGCTTTTATTTCTAGAAGGTTATTCTCTTGTAGGCCTATTCCTATCCACTAGATTTAAAGGATCTGAGATTCTGTCCCCAAAAGAAGCCATTTTTGTCCTCCAAACATGTGAATCCTTCTCCTCAGGAAGAGACCTCAGAAGCCATTGCTGGTGGGACTCTGTCATCCATCTCTTGGGCCAATGTCTTTCAAGTTTGAGAAATCCTATTGTTCTATGGGTATTGGGCCCCAGAGTCTGAAACAGAACTCATAGTCTAAATAGACTTATGTCAGATACAGGGTTCTAGGGCCTCCTTCCCATCTCTGTCTCCCCTGCACTTGATATTGCGACAGTACACTGAACAAGGTCCCCAATTGTACCTGGGGGATATGTGGCTGAGCTCAGTGCCCACAGTTCCCAGATACCTGTGGGTAGCTGTCTTCTACTGTCCATGCCAGCCAAGACACACAAGATGTTCTTAATTACACACTTGACAGGGGGTCTGAATTACAAGGAAATAATTCAATCTACCAGGCTAGGGTGAAATTGTCAACCCAAAGAACAATTTATGAGATCATCCAAACCTGGATGTGAAATTAATTCCATAACACGATAACTCACCACAGACTACCTTGTTTAGTTTTATTTTTTCCTAGTAACAGAGTCTTCCTGCTATCTTTTATGTTCTAGACAATATAAAAATGCAAGGATTATGATAGAAATTCCTTTAAGTCGGAAATGCAGAGTTATAAAATGGTGTGAGCTTTAAGCAAATTTTATGTTATAAATGAATTCACTTGATTTGAAGACTTTATGTATATTTATTAATTCTCAGATTATCTACCGAGCAAGAAAAATGAAATTTTGGTCAAGGTAGTTGAACCAGAACTTTCCAAGCATTCTTGTTTTTAGCTCAAATTGTGGTCCTAGGGCCACACTCTCCTTAGTAACCTGGCATTTCTCTCAGCTCCCACATCCCTGAAACAAAAAGAAAGATGTTTCAGGCCTTTTTCATCCTTTCCTGACCTGCTAAGCAAGGTCCAAGATTCCAAACAAGTGCTGGCCCTTCCCTGGAGGGGCATAAGACTGAGATTTTGAGAGTTTAGAACAGGCTACAAGGCTGAGCAGTGCTCACAGTGTCTGGGAAACTTGAAGTGGTCATGCTGCATAAGGTCACAACTTCATAGTTACTGTGATGAAGTGTCATAGCATATCATTACAATTGGTCCTCAATGCACAAAAGAGCAGGAATTTAGCCATCTGGGCCCACCTAGACACAGCATCTGACTCTCTCCTTTGGAGAATGACTGAAAATGAAACAAAACAAAAAACCTACTATGTTCCCTCTGTGTATAAAAATGGTCCCAGCCCCAGGTGATTCTGATAACTCATTTGGAGAAGACCTTCTCTTCAGGGGGATTTTCCTAGTCCCTCTCTGCCTCTACTTCACACCTGAGACATTCACCCCACTGTATGCACCTATAAGGAGACAGAGAGGCAAAAGGAATTCCAACCCTCTGTGCTAATTAAAAGGAATCATGGGACGGATTCTGTGCAGCTGAGATAGATGTAATGGGTAATTTATGGTTTTCATGTATCAATTACTCAAGCAATTAGGTTGTATGGGAAGTATCTGGTTATCTACTGTTATATAATAAACCATCCCAAATGTGTTGTAACCGAAACAGCAACTGTTTTATTACTTCTCACAAGTCTGTGGGTTCACTGAGCTTAGCTGTGTGGTATTTCTGCTTCTTGTGATGCTGGCAGGGGCTGAAGTCATCTGAGGTTCACCGGGCTGAGACATCCAAGGTGGCATCTCACATGCTTGGTGAGGTTGTGGTTGGCTTGCTGGCTGTGGTTTGGAGCACAGCTGAGGCTGCTGAACCAAGCGCCTGCATGTGGCTTCTTTGTGTGGCTTGGGTTTCTTACAGCATGGTGGTGAGTTCTACGAGTAAGAGTCAGAGGAGTTGTGGCCCCAAAGGGAGCAAGACGGAGGCTGGACATAGAAGACCAGTCCGGAAACTGGCACAGGGTCACTTTCACCAGAGTCTATTGATTTAGTAATCACGTAGCTGACCAGATAAATTCCACTTCTTAAAGGGAAAATTGAACTGTGCATTGAGAGAGAGAGAGAGAGAGAGAGAGAGAGAGAGAGAGAGAGAGAGAGACAGAAGAAAGCAGGAAAGAAAACAGAAAGAAGAAAGGTCATTTACAACCATCTTTACTCTATTAATCTACCAGAATTACTTAATTATGGCTTTTCCATACTAGACCACATATCCTAATCTGTGTCCGCCCAAGGGCCATCCTCGTAACCCACACAACCATTGCCTCAAAAGGAAAGCCAGCTTCCCTTCCTCACATTCTCCTTCTCTGCTGCCTACCTGAACAGGACTGTGAAAGGTCATCCATGACGTCCTGATGCCAGCACTGAAGGGCTCTCATCCTACCTTCTCATCATTCATTTCCTTCCTGTGGTGATCGACACTCCTCACTTCCTTGTCCTCCCCTGGCCATCCTTTTCCTACTACACCTGCTCCTTCTCAGATTCTTTCATAAGCTCCCTTCTTCAGCCACCCCTTAAATATTGGTGCTTTCCAAAGCTTTGTCCTTGATCTTTTGGTCTCCTCGGATTCTTCAGGATCCATCTGGGGAATGTGAATGACTCACATGATTACCACCCAGGAGCTTACTGCTCACAAAAACCTTCTTTTCAACTTTGCTGTCTCTCCCAATGTTTAATACTCTATTCTTGTTACTACCTGAAGGTCTTTCTTTGTACGTCCTACCCACATTTCAAACTCAACAAGCCCAGAACCGAACTCAATACCAAGTTGCTCTTCCCCTGTCCTGTCTGAGTGGACAGGGGATGGATCTTGCCCAGCTCCCCAAGCCAGGACACTAGAATCAGCCCCTACCACCTCCCACCTGCCCCTGCACACACTTGGTGCTCGGGCCTGTTGAGTCTGCCTTCTTTATCCATCCACCTTTGCCTGTTCTCCCTCTCAACTTCTATTGCCCTCATCGAGACCCTGACCCCTCAACCCCATTACAGGTCATTTTATTACCCATTCTGAGGGATTCCCTATGTCTCTCTTCTTGATCAGGGTGGTATACTGAGAAACAATGTAAAATAACTGTTACAGTAGTGAATAATTTTAACCAGATAGAGTAGGAGGGATAAATTTGCTGTCTTTTCCATACTGACTAGGAGGGCCTGGGGTATTTACAGTCCACCCCCCCAACCCCTCCAACCTGTACTGACAAAGGCCGAGCCCAGCTTGGGCCTGATATTTCAGAGGCACCTCACCAACTTTGGTTTTCCTGACTTCTGGGACTATGTGTGCCCTCTTAGGTCACTGTTAGCTTCTTTTACCATCTTCCCTTGGCTCCCCGAGGACTCAGATAAGGAGGCACAGAAGGACATGTGTGGGACCATGGGACCCCTTGGTGAAAAATATTCTCCTCTCACCCTTGAGCCATTCTCACCATGCCGGGATGGAGAGCCACTGGGAGTCACAGATACTTAGCTTTGTGGAAAAGGCATCTCAAAAGTGATTCCAAGGTCTGAGGCCCAATGGAACTGTCTGCAGATGTTCCGTGCCCTGAGTCTCTGAGAACTTTTGGTTTGGGATAATATTTATTTGTGTGCATATTTTATAGTTATCTTTATGAGACCAAAATTTTATGATGCATTACTCATCTCTGCCCTTTTCTCAGCACTTGGTTATGGTTTCTGGCACATAGTAGTTGATCAATACAAATTATTAGTTCATTGATCTCTTTTGGTCAATCATAACTTATATTTATGGGTGCTTACCCTGTGCCACGTACAGTTAAAACATTTTAGATGTATTGACTCGTGGAATTTATTTAATCCACATAACCACACTGCCGTCCTCACTTCATGGCTGAGGAGAGTGAGGCATGGCAAAGTTAAGATCACTTCCCTAAACTTATAGGGAGTTAGTGGGAAAGCCAAGAGTTGAAGCTGAGCAGTCTGACTTGGAATCCCAGCTCATAACCACGCCTAACACTTGCTTTCAGGTGGAGGAGTATTAGTAGTTGGGAAGGTTATTGGTGGCAAAGGTGGTGGTTGTGGAGGGCCTGTCAGCTCCTAAAGCTTCAGTTAGCACAGGAATTTATCCCAGAAAAAAGAAACATGCAAATTGGATTCATACAATGTCTTGGTTATAGTTCGTCAACCTATGTCACTAGATTAGAAATCCAGGGTAGCTCTTTCTTTTCAATATTAAAACCTGGGGAACTGGCCCATATTCCCTTATGATGCTTCCTGCGAGCATGTGGGAACAGAAGCAGCTGAAATCAATACTACTGAAATATATCTATTTGTCTCCCTGCAATTTCTCCCAATATCTTGTTTCTATTTCATCTTCCCAAATGGACTGGGAGTTTTGGAGAGTACAGCTTTTACTTTAGGCTTTATTTGGTTTTTCATGGTGACTAACTTAAGGACAGAGACTATCCATATTTGTTAACAGATTGATAGGCTAGAATTTGGCCAAGGTCAGAAATTAGAGGGCAAGATTTGTTTAGCCAGATATTTTCAGGCTTGTGGACTCTTCTCTTCCCAAGACAGAGGCAGATGCTGCAGTAAAGCTGGATGTATGAACAGGTGGTGTGTGTCAGGTTGGGATGACTGTGGAAGCAACTCTGGTTCCTGCCCACCCCCAAAATAGTTCTGAACTTCCCTGGTATCAGAGATTCAGGGATAATCTACTGGCTGGATTCTCCTTGGGGTTCACATCCAGGCCTTGTCTTTCACAAAGCTGGGAGCTTATTAATCATCTTGAGTTGGTGAAGAGAGATCTTGTTTCTTCTTCTGAACTTATCAAATGAGGAAAAACCAGTGGTCAAACACCATTCTGAAAAATATGACTATTCATGTAAAAGATCTGGGGAAGCTCACAAGGAAATGGAAGGTGTTGGCTGCTCATTCCTGAAGAATTACTCCAGGAAACACCTACTCTGTTCCCATCAAAGCCTTCTCTAGAATTTCCCATCCGCCCATTCTTCTCTAAAGCAGTTTGGCTTCCTCAGCCTCATTAGTTTTCAAACCAAATTTCTGATTTTATTTTCTGCCTCCTATGCATTCAAAACAAAACAAAACAATCAACAAGAAGTTCTCTGCCTTCTTTGGACCTTCCTGATAATTACGAGTGAAGTTTGAAAGAAAATGAGATCAAAATTGACTCTGTCTCTCCCAGCCTCAGCTGCAAGACTGAAATTCCTTCTTTTTTTTTTTTTGGTACCAGGGATCGAACTCAGGACCTTGTGCTTCCCAGGCAGGCAGGGTAACACTGAGCTAAATCCCCGGGCTGAAATTCCTTCTGATTAATATCTTTCAGGATAACAAAAGCAGAGAAGTAGTTTTTGATTTTTTGGTCTGTAGAAATCAGAAGATCTTTAACCACTCTACTGCACTAAAAAAAAAAAAAAAAATTTTTTTTTTTTTTTATTGTTTGTGTGTGCTGAAAGGAAGGAGACTAATACATTCATTTGGAATCACTGGAAAGTTTTTATTTTTTCTCTAGGTAGTTTATGACTCATTCAGCATAATTATGTGGTTCAGCAGACCCTTGAAACTAAAGACTGGAAGGATTAAACAAAACTAAACAAAATGCTACAGCATTCACAAACTTGAGCGCAATCTCTGACACTTGGGAGAACATTATTCAGTTAGGTTTCACTATTTATTATGTTGAAAGTAAGAATTAGCACATGATTATAAGGAGCTTTGCCCCTGTAAAAATGTAGGAAGTAATTGAGGTAGATATCTATTGGGTTGTCTCCCTAAACAGTAATTCTGTCATCTCCCATGACTACTCCACACTGCTCCCTTGGGGTAGATTTAAACCAGCCATATTTGCACAACATGGGCCAAGGGCTGAACGACTAGTACAAGCTAGGCCAATCAGGGGTCACTTCCTAAAACTTTGGGAATGAAATCAAAAGAGAAAGGTAGTGTTTCTTCAGGTATTTGCAGTCTTGAGTTCTTTTGTTAGCCATGTTCTCCAATGTGTGTGCTTGACAAGCAGGAACTTGTTTGGGAGAGAGAAAAAAGAGAAAGAATGGGGAATTGAAAGAGAAAGAGAATTTCCTAGTTTCCCCAGAGCCTTCTACTCCCTGGCTCTGTGTTTCTGTATTTTTGCAAAACACTTCTCTGGCTGTATGGGAAATATCCCATCGCTGGTTTGAATTGATTTTCATAACTTGCAACTAAAAGGTCCCTAATTGATACAGGAGTGGTATTTTCCCTCCAGGTGTTTCACAAAAACTTCATATCTCTTACAGACAACATTTGAATAAAAGTATACCACTAGTAATAAAGGTACTATGAGAAATGTAGAGCTACCTTGCTCTTGGGGGCTGTCATGTTATGCATGTGAAAGATGAAACCAGGAAGACTATATTCCTTGCCAAAGTCACATCTTTATCCAACTAATATGACATTTAGGGAACAGTACTAAGTTTCACTGTTTACTATGTTGAAAGAATTAGCATATGATTACAAGAAGCCTTGCCCACTTAAAAATGTGGAAAGTAGTTGAGGCTATCTGAACCCCAGACTAGACCTCTAGACCATTGCTCTTTCCTAATACCCACTAATGGACTGAAATATTGTATTTACTTCCATGGTGTGTAAACATTCAAAAATAGTCCATATACTCCTGCATGTTCTTTTCCCTGAGTTCTGGGTGAAAAGCTGAAACTTGAAGATGTTGAATAACTTCAACAAGGCTATATGCTAACTGAACTAGAGCTAGAAGTTTATTCTTCAGCAGGAGGCTTCTTCCAATAGGTCAGACTTCTCTTGTCCAGGTCACCATTGGTATAATTAGACAAGGAAAAATTATCATGGCAGAGTTTTTCCATGTTGCTCATCTAATCAACAAACATTTATTGAGTATTTACTGTATTAAGATGAGTATGCTCCAGATCAGAACATACAAAGAGGAAAAAAAAAAATGGGTTGATTGGATTGGCTTCCTGAGTGTTGGTGAGCTTAAAGAGATTTCACTTTAGTATGTGTACATGGGAGGGGGCAATTGATGTTTGGAATGTGGTAGGAGTGAGACATGCTACTAAAGGTAAAAGATCCTTGAAAGCAGACATGGCTTCTTTGACAATGTCACCCGAATGTATAGCATAGTTCCCAAGGCTCAGGAGGATAAAGGAGGGAGAGAACAGTCAATGATTTAAGGAGAAGAGCAGGTGAACTACTAGCTGAAACACTTCTGAGTGCAGCACGTTCAATTCTTCAGGCTCATCTTCTTGTTGCTCTTTTCTAATAGCTAGAATGAGAACTCTTGAAAATGAAGTTGTTTTATTATTTTCTGAATTCCTAGCACACACTAGAATGTGCTGGAGATAAAGTCAAGGAACTCTTGTGGTAAGAGGCTAGAACCTAAAAGGAAAGGTTCCCCATTGAGATAACTTTTAAACAAGCCTTGCAAGGTGAGATGGAACTTGGGTGCATCTGCCAGAAATAGACAGCTGAGTTCGACGAGGTCTATGGAAGTCTTTGCTTTGAACCAGATATTACAAAGTCTTTCCTCATGAAGTTATGCACACGCGATTGAAAATACAGGAATTTATCTCAGGGTGGGGATTGGCATTAATTCTGTTAGCCTAGGGAAAAAAAATATAAATGAAAAATGAGAAGATGGGAGAAGGAGGTCCCATGGATCCAAAGTCTTCTGAAGTAAGTGAAAGATTTTTGCCTAGTTCCCTGGGGTTGAGTGTGTAATATCATATCAACAGTAACACCATGTGTTATTATAAGTATCCATCTCCACGTGTGAGATTTAAAATTTATTTCTCCAAGAAGTGTCAGATGATAGATCATTCATTTCTCCACTTCTTCAATGTATCACTTATACATTTACCAGGTGCTTATATCATGGTGAGTTAGGCTATAAGAGTCAAAGGCGATTTCACACCTGATTTTGTCATAATGACTTATCAGCTCTGTGTGCAAAACTGTTAGGCTCTCTGTCATTCTTGGCCATAGTAGTAACAAAAGGCCTTTGGAAATGAAAAGGTACAAAACAAACTCTGGGCAGTTAGAGTGCTAAAGCGTGTGCAGGAGGATTTAAACCCTAGTCAGTAGGTCTGGACCACATTTCCAGTCACTAGGTATTCTCATTCATCTATTTTTACTTTATGGTGTACAAAATTGATTGAAATTATTTTTTAAAATCACCATTGTGAATGTTTGCTGGGGAGAAGAATGTGGGGACATCTTCTCTGAGGGGGGTCACCCCGGGAAAGGCAAGGAATGTCTGCCATGGCCTGATAGGTGGTGTCTTGCCATTGATCTTTGGCAAGTTGTACTGGAAGGGATGGTCAGAGTTCTAAAGTACAATATTATATTTCCAATTAAAATGTAAAAACAACCCTTTTTCACAAAACACATTGGCCTCAGCACTGGGAAATGACTACAAAAGCCCTGTGCTGATTGAGAAAAGCTGAAAGCAGACACTGTAATTGATAAAGGAGATAAGTCAATCTGTGTCCTTTAAAGAATAATGAGTTCCATTTTTCATCAAAAAGATCTCCTTGTGCTGAAGAAACATTCTTTCAATAAATCTACTTAATGGTTTCCCCTCAATGATATATAACATTGCGCTTTGGAACTGAATGTGCAGCAGGTCCCTGCCAGGGACTGCAGGCCACCCATCATTTGCATTGGTAATTTTTTAAAAGGCCCAGGAAGTGCTGCTGTTCCGGGGAAGATAGCTGAAGGCCTTCCTGTGGCTCTTCCAGCAGGCAGAGGGCATGGGATTGTGGATAAATTATCTAGCATGACACTTGAGATCCTGTGCAAATTTCTATTCCCCCGCCACCATGCTGCCCACTCTGTGGGCTCAGTGATGTATCAGCTCTGAGGACAGCTCCTGTTAGATGCTTCAGATATTTGGGTCCTGGGAACTGATTGGCTTTGTTTATTCCCTGCACTCATCACCCTCCCACAGACCTGGTGGCCTGGGTGTCACTGCAGAAGGCTTCAGTTGTGAAGAGCCACTTTCATGACCCTGCCTGAAATAAGCCCCCACCTCATCTGAGGGCAGAAGCCTCAGGTGGTCATGTCCTAGCTGAGGAAAGGGCTTGTCTACTTCTAAGGGAATGATTTAGGACCCCTGAGCCCTTGAGTTAGGCAACAGGGCTATGATTCAAACAGTTTACCTTTGTGAACCTCAACTTCACAAATATGCTGTTCTCACAGGAACCCAGCTTTATGTAACAAAACCTATTTCCTCCAAGGGCACCCAGCCCTCCCAATACGGACGGACTTCCCCACATGGGAATCATTAACAACAACCCCGGAGTTATTTCCTTATGGTGCTGTTTGTTTATTCTCCAGTCGCGTGTGAGTCAGCCAGATCATGATTTGTGGTGGTTTTGCTTGTGAAATCTTACATAATTATTCCTATTTTCAGGTTGGGTCGCGCAGTTAGACCATATAGTGTTTTCTCATTACACAACGTGTGCAATCAATAAGGAGAAAGCCTGAACAATGAGATGACGTTGGCCAGGCAGGAAGCCTGCCCGAGTCACCCAGGAGGCAGCTCGGCAGTTTCGCAGATACAGCCACTAATTCCTCTGCTGAGCAGGATGACTCTGCCGGGTGGCAGCCTTCGGATGGGTTTCACTGAGGTGATATTTAAAAGATGAGAGTGAGAGAATGAAGGAACAACAATAACAACACTTCACACAGAAACTGACCACATTTTTACTGCATTGGCCACTACACTGGATTCCAACATGCTGGTCCAGATCGTGGCTGGCTGGAAGCTTCTCCAACAGGCTTTCCCTTCCCGCCATGTACATTATTTATTTTGATCCCACTCATTGTCCCAAGTCCAGAGGAAGTTAATAAAGACACTCTTGATGCAAAAAACAGCAAGTGGCTACAACACACGGGTAGGGGTGGGCACAATTTCCACAAGAGAGAGTGGAATCCAGGAAAGGGATGTGCAGAGGCAAGACGCCCCCTTGGTTGCTAATGGCATCATGGAGCTCAAAACCCACAACAACTTGGTTTTGTTTTGTTCTTTAAATTCCTGGCATACATGGAAACTACTTGTTCCTAGCATTATTTCATATTTTTAATCAAATATCGGACCTGATTTAAAACATATTAGTTTGCATACATCTTTGTGTAGTGCAACTTAAAGTTATTCATATCGATACAGGATGAAGATTACAAATATCTGCAGAAAAAGAGAAACTGTGTGACTCTATATGAAGACAACAACCATCACATTCCACAGTACATCATTGGTTAATTTTTGAATTGTCAAGCATTATTTCAAACAGGAGAGAATGTAACTGAACACAAGCACCACGACAAAACAATCATAACAACAGAACCAAACCAATCATTTTAAAACTTTAGCTCTGTTTCTAACACTTTTCATTAATTGTTATTTTAAGCTCCAGTAGCAGGATCAGATTTCTACTGCCTCTGGGCAAATGAGTTATGATCTAATCTCAAGTTCCAAGGGAAATGCTCAGTTTTATTTTCCCCCAGTTGAATAAACAGTACCATGTATATTATCTCTTGTGTTAGAATAGTGTTGTCTTCACATAAGACTCAAATCATGGTATTAGTCATTCATTTCCTTGAACACAGACACCCTCATGTGTGCTGACAGGTTTATAAGGATGCGGTGGCGGCCGTGGGTTCTGAGAGCTGCTAGATGGCCGACTTTGATTTCTTGCAGTCCTGAGCAATGGAGCCCGGGTTCGCCTGGTTATTGTCCGCTTTCTCTCTCAGATGCTTGGCTTGTCTGAAAGATTAATACAGCAACAAGAGCTGAGGTCCAGGGTTGCACATCTTCAGACATGTTTATTAGCAGATGGCACATAGGATTCAAAGGTCACCACGAAAGTGACATTTTAAAGTGAAACAACAATATTTATGTTCAGATAGTCTGCTGATGAGATCATGTGGAAATGGTTTTGATTAAATTAGCTTATAAATGGTTGCCAGTCTATAGACAGCTTAAAATGCCATGTCTGTTTACCAAATGTTTTCTTCTCACGCTCTTACCTTTTAAATATTGATGACTAAATTCGGTTGTTTTTGTTATTACTGTTGTTTTCTGGGTTTTTTGGGGGGGGTAATGCTCATTTAACTATATGATCAGTATATCTGGTTTTTACTTCCTGGGTTATCTATTTTTATTTTAATTCTAAAAATGTTATCTCTGGTGTGTGTTCAGGGATCTCATCAGCTGTCATTATTACTTTGAAAGGCTTCAGATTGTACTATGTGAATATAATTGCTTTCCATTTTTTTAGTATAAACTGGGTCCTTGGAAAGACCCCCAAATCAGTCCCTTAGATAGAAGCTTATGTTCAAACCTCATAAAGAGCTATTAGCTACATTTCAAAAATAGTTATTATAGCTGCATTTTTGCCTTTGCAGTCCTAGGGAGCCCACTTCTGTGACAATGTGCAAAGCCAAATGTAGCCAAGGAGAAGGACACCTCTCCATCTTTTTTTTTTTTCTTTTTTCTATTAGTTTTGTCCACAACTTAGCAGGATTGTGAGAGGTTTTTGTTGCTGTTGTTCTGTTTTGGTTTTTTTCTGCAGAAAAGAGGTTGGCCAGAGAATGCCTAGCAGTATGAAGTAAAAAACAATCTTTTGTAAGTTTTGCAGTTTTACAGTCAAAAAGACTCATAAATATTTCTAGTTAGAATGCAGAAGTAATGATCAGTTCATAGGCTAAAAGTTTCACAGACAATTTATAGGAGATGAATATGGCCATAAATAGTATACTGTTTTCATTTATCTACATTTAAAGCTGGGTATGGTGGCACATACTTCCGATCCCAGCACTATGCGAGCCTAAGACAGGAATACGCCAAGTTCAAACCCAGCCTGGGAAACCTGGTGACTTAGGGAGACCCTGTCTCAAAATAAAAAATAAAAAAGGACTGGAGAGGTGGCTCCATGAGACAATCCCTACATACATTCTTCAGTACCACATACAAAAATCTACATTTTAATTTTCTATTATGAGTAATTTTGTAAAATTTAGATAACATTGTCTGAATTTTTAAAAACCTTAAAATTATCTGTGTCTCATCTTTTGTACTGTTTCAAAATTACAAATATAAAAATACTGATGGAAGTTTTACTCACTTTTCAAGAGAACGTTTTTCAGTAGTCATTGTCCCACCAATTGGATCCAGTCCTTGTTCAGAAAATTGTTTCAAGGCACTTAAAGCCGCCTAAAAATGAAAACAAAGAGATCCATTCACTGACTCTAATGTAATAAACAGGTAATTGTAAAAGAAAGACAATCATTTCATTGCTTGAAAAAATGTTTTTTGCATCCTTTATCAAGGTTACATTTGAAAGTCTGCATTATCATGAATCAATGTCCACACATTTTATATATAAATTTATACACTATGTAACTATATATTTACATATGTATTTCTAGACTCTGGGGGCTTCATTTTTAGGAGGTTTGAAGAAAAGAATCTCAATGGAGGGTTATGCCTTCTCCCATATTCATCATTTTTCAAAATGATGTTTCATCTGCAAATGTAGGAACACCACATACAAGCTTTAAATACTTCAGTGCTCACTTGGGCAGCACATATACTAAAACTGGAATGATACAAGCTTTAAATACTTCAACACCTGCATAATTTCTCTCCATAGGACTGAAAGTATATATTCTCTTCCTTCAGATGTGAAGACATTAGATTTTTCCACCTTGTGTACTCTTTGCAAAGTTATCGTTAAGATTTGTTCCATTTTATTGACATTGAGCCCCAACCAAGCCACCGAGTCTTAGCAGGGGAAGGGACACCAGGTACTCAGGCCTACCCGGGTGGAAGATGTGATGGTATCCTGAGAGGAGAGGGAGAGACGATCGGGTCCCTGGCTTCCAGGGCTCTGGGGAGGCAGGCCTGGCAGGGACAGGGCCTCCCAAGGTGTTGATGGGCCCCAGAGACGCAGGACGCCGCTGGTGTTGACAGGCTGGTGGAGCCTGGCTGGATTGCTGGGAGGCATCAAAAATGTGATGCTGATAAGATCTACATAACTTGTTGACACTCTTGTGCACGTTCCAAACTGTTATTTCTTTGAATAAGACTTTGGTTCCCCTCCTCCTCCCCTCCCCCTTCCTTCTGAGTGCCATTAGAAAGGCTTTGTTGAGTCTGAGATAGGTGTCAGCGGTCAGGAGTGTTTGAATCTCTGAGAGCCCCGCTGGTTCACACTTTGGTCATCGTGTGTCTTTTCGGCTGCCTTTGAAAAAGAGCTAACTTTTGCAGTTTCCCCAACTTTTATCTGCCAAAGGCCCCCTTTGGGTAGCTAGCTAAATGCATGATTTCTTTTACATTTCTTTATGCAGAATATATTTTGGGAGGTTGATTTTAAGTTAATAGACTTGACTTTTTTTAGCACAGTTTTGGGTATATAGAAAAGCTGGCCAGTAGTATACATATACTCTGCTTCCCTCCCTGTCCTAAATTGCCTTATTACTAACGTCTCACTTTGATGTGGTACATTTGCTATGACTGATTAGCAAATATTGGTGTGTTAACCTAAGTTGCCAGTTTCCATTAGGATTCACTCTGTGTCTTGCAGTCTGTGGGTTTTGGTAAATGCATTCATCAGTACAATAGCACATAGAGTCATTTCACTATCCTGAAAATCCCAAGCTCTGCCTATTCACCTCCACACCCTCTCCCTTCCCCCAGCCCAGCCAGTCCCTGGCAACCACTTGTCTTTTTGCTGCCTCTATAGTTTTACCTTTTCCAGAATGTCATAGAGCTGGGATCATACACTATGCAGCCTTTTCAGACTGGTTTCTTTCACTTAGCAGTGTGCATTTAAGGTTTCCCTGTCTTTTCATGGCTCATTTCTTTTTATTGCTGAATAATACTCTGTTGTGTGGATGTACTGCAGTTAGCTTACTCTTTCACTTATTGAGGGGCATCTTGATTATTTCTAGTTTTAGGTGATTATAAATAAAATTACTATAAATATCCACGTGCAGGTCTTCTTATAATACTTACAACACCTCTTCTCCCTTTTGGCCTTTCTAGCTTTTTTGTTTTGTTTTGTATAGTCATACCTTGGTACTTTCCATTAATTCATTCCATAACTCATGTTGAATGCTGAGACTGATGGGTACCAAACGAATTTTTCCCATAGGAAATAGTGTCATTAGAAATCATTCATGAAATTCCCCAGGACTTTTGCACCATACTGGGCTAATATAAGCCTCTTAGGCTTAGTGGTATCAGTCTTAACCTTTTTTTCAAACCATGATTAGCACTTAAAATGCACAAGACAGTCATGATGAATACCTGGGGATTCTGCCCTGTTCTGAGCTACCATGAGACCGGGAAGCACACAATGCTAAGACATTTTCTCTCATCAAAATGTGACCAGAACCAGGTCTGATGAGTATCGATGACTATAAGTCACATCTCTTATATGCAACCAAAAGTAACAATGTGTCATTTTCCTTTTCATTAGGTTATTCCTTCTTTTTAGATCTTTAAAGTGTGCCCCTAGATCAGATGTGCTCTTCTGAATGTTCATCCCTGGTTGTAGCCCTGGCCAGGGCACCTGGGGTAGGAGGAGGCTGTGCTATGGGGTTGTTTTCCACCTTTATCTTTGAACCCGCAGTCCTGCAAGGAATAGGTCAGTGTCTCCATCCACTACTCCTGATATTGGCCACCTTCATGCTGTGCAGCAGGTGGCAGCTTAGTATTGACCTTGTGGGCAGAAGCATGTTGCTATCTGCCTAGGCTACTGCTGTGGGTTTAACTGTGTCCCCCTCAAAGTCATACACTTAAGCCGTAATCAGCAATATCCTGGAATGTGATCTTCTCTGGAAACAGGGTCATTGCAGTTGTAGTTAAGATGAAGTCATAGTGGAGTAGGGTGAGCCCCCAATCCAGTCTAACTGTTGTCCTTATGAAAAGCAGAAATCTGGGCACACACACTCAGAGAGAACACCGTGTGACAATGAAGGCAGAGACTCAAGTGATGCAGCAGAAGCCCCGGACACCAGCAAAGCACCAGCTGCAGAGAGAAGCACAGGACAGAGCCTGCACAGCATGTGGGAGGAACAAAGTCTGTCCCGCCTGATCTCAGCCTCCCAGCCTCCAGCCTAGGAAATAAGGTTTCTGTTAAGATACCTTATTTGTGCTATTTTGTCACAGCTTCCCTTGTGCACTAGTACAGGTACATCATAGCTCCTTTCTGAGCATACAGAATCAGTCTCTTTTTAAAATGTTTCCCTTTATTACCTTTTTATTATAAAAATTATTGTTACAGAAAAATTAGAATATATAGACACACATAAAGAATAGAAAATATCCACAATCCTTCCCTCCTTTCCAAATCCTTTACTATTCTTTCCTCATATCTACATACTTTCCCCGGGATCTGATCTTAACACTGTTTTGTAATTTGCTCTTTTCACTTAACATGAGCAGTTTTTCATACCAACAGAAACATTTCGGGTTCATCTTTTTTTGTTTGTTTGTTTTTGGGTTTTTTTGAGACAGGGTCTCGCTATGCGGTTCGGGCTGGCCTTGAACTCACTATATAGTCCAGGCTGGCATTGAATTCAAGGCGATCCTCCTGCCTCAGCCTCCCAAATGCTGCGATTACTGGCATGTGCCACCTCACCCGGCTAGGAGTATCACTTCTATGGCTCACAATGTCCTACTGATTTCATAAGTCCTCTTGTATTTAGTCAATCCAGCAGTAGAAATGACTGGATGCTTAGGCTAGTTCCAATTTCAAGATGTTTCTATTACTGAAACAAACTTACTCAGGGAATCACTGCGAATCATCTCAATACTTTCTTTATAATAAATCCTTAGGAACTTAAGTTTTGGCCCAAGGCAATACCTATTTTTTTAAAAGATTTTGGTCTGTGCTCTCCATCTGCCCTCTTAGATATTGTACTCAGGAATAGGAGGAAGGAAGGTATTTCTTTCACTGCTTCTGGAATAACCCCTCAGAACCATAACGTGGGTCAGCTGAGCAAACCAGTTTTGTCATCTTATGACCCCACCTTATTTTTAATTTGCTCATCCTGATCATTTTCCTCATTCACTAGGCTTGACTATAGTGAAGACTGGCTGCTTTCTACAATTAAATTCACTCTTCAAAGACCCAGATTTGGGGAGCTCTCCCTGCAGGCCTCCAAAAAAAATTTTTTTAAAGGAATTTGCCAAGGATTTGACAGTTGTTTAGACTTGCCTACTTGCTCAGGACAGTGTTGAGGACAGGCCTGCGGGTTTGTACATTTTCTGGTCACCCTACTTTCTATACATGCATCGAGGTCCTGAGAGCCAGGCCCACTCATTTCTAGGATCCAAAAACCAATCTGTGCCTGACTTTCTTTTCAAATATCCTCAACTTCAAGGGTGGGCTAACAAATTTAGAGTTTTTTGTAGATTCAACAATTTTGAACAAATGATCAACTATTTAGTTCTGATCCTTAATATGGTAGGAATGTTAGTTTTTTTATCAACTTCTCAAATGGACTATCAACAATCATTGAGTGCCAGGAAATTTAAATTTGCATTGTGGTATGACTGAATGAGGCTCCTGAGAGCTCCAGACTTCTTGGTCCTGTTTTATTACCAACAAGGACCAAATTTTTACTTATTTTTTTTCTTTTTTTTGCAGTACTAGGGATAGAACTTAGGGTCTCATTCATGCTAAGCAAATGAGCTACCACTGAGCTCATCTCCAGCCCCCAAACTTTTAACAAAACTTTTTAAATCATTTACAGGCTAATCATAGACTATTTTCATTAGTTGCCTTGGGGACACTTGGTTTCCAGCATTGTCTGAAGACCAAATGGCCTGTTTTATGACATCCAGGCCCCTCAGTGATTGTTCTCTTCCATCCGAAGAGATGCATATAGGAAATGAAGGCCAGGTCTCAGGGAGCAGGTTCAGGGTTTCAGCTCTTACAAAACCTCCCGGGTGATTTTATCATCATGTCATTCAGGTCCCCTGCGCACTGTCAAAATGATTGTCACCACTCAAAGAATGTGCTACAGGCTGGAATGGCGGTATACTCTTTCACTCAATGCCATGAACGGATATTCAAAATTCTTGTGTGACTGCTGGCCTTCAAAGGTATGCTTAAAGGCATCCAAATAACATGCTCTTATCTATCTGATGAGATCATTCAACCCACATCCTACTGACAACTCTGAATACAATAGCTTATAAGTATGAAAGGACTTCTTTTTAATTTATAAAAGGCAGAGAGGACAGTTTATCTTAACCTCTGTAAACAGTAACAGAGCATTTGATGAGCATTTTTCTGTCAAGTCATGGGACCAGCCTTCTTTACCTGCATGGCCTTCAGTATTGTCACACCCTCAAAGGCAGGTCCTACCCATAAGGACCCAGAGTCCCAGAGAAGTCAGTGTTGCACCTGAGGTCACCAGCTGGTGAATGGCGAAGCAGAGGTTTGAACCCAAACTACACTCTTGGTCACATCATTTTATTTCCTCCAAACGTGCAACTGCTTGCATTCAGCCTGTCGAATTTCAGGTTGGCTATTTTCAATTAAGAGTCATTATTTCAAAATCCCTCTTAGTATATCTGCCATGCTCATTCTGCTTGTTTGGCACAATAATTACTTGAAGCTCTGAAAGTTACCTCCATTTTCTAGAAAAGGAATTTACTGTCTTGTGAGGGTCCCACATCCCTCTTTGTACCCCCTAGGTTGACTTCTGAGATTCTACTGGGTATTTCTATAACACTTGCAATTTTGACTAATAGGAAGTGACTCCAGAAATTATTTTGTCACTTAGAATTATCCAATGACCACAAACAAGATGGCACACATTTCTTAACATCCTGAGGGTAACAAGTTTTATTCCCTTTACTTGCTTCCTTTCTCTGTTTGTCAGAAGAGGTTTTTTCGTTTTTGTTTTGCTGTTGTTGTTGTTGTTTCATTTTACCTTCCTGGATTTGCTGGCAGGAGAGAGAAAGGGACTTCAGGACTCTGTGGACTCTATGGGATTCAGGCAACAGCAGTGAGAAGGGGTGGTGGGGTTGCAAAGATGAAGCAACTGAGGAGTAGATGGTGTAACTGTACTGGATAGAGAACCTTGAGCTCCATCTGCTTAGGGAAGCAGAGGAGGGTGGCGCAGCTGGCCCACTGGGTGCCTCCCCTTGCAGGTACAGGACTGTGAGAACTCTCTCAGAGCTACTTCCTCCTCCACTTGACACGAGTCCAACCACAGAAACGGGGGCTCTCCTTCTACCTCCACCCATAATTTATCACGCACTGTTTTTTGAGAAAAGACATTTACAGATTAAAGGATTCATTGGACGGAGTTGAGCTGGCTTCTCTGTGTACAGAAAATGCCCACAACAACAGGACTATGCACAGTGGCTGAAAAAGCCACATTACGTTTAGCAAGACAAAAATTTTCATGGAGGTCATCAAGCAAAATAAGCCTTTGCTATCAGATCAATTATTTTGGAGGCAATGGATAATGCAGTGGCTTTACATATACACACCAAAATTTAACAATTCACAAAAATGTTTTACTTCACTCCTCCTAATTTGCCCTGAAGATGGTAAAATCAACAAAATCTTAAGCTTAAACTATTCCAACTGAATAAATTAATTAATTTGGTTTAAGAGTTTAAAAGCAAGAGGTTAGAAACTTAAAAAAATTCCAAGTGTGTTAGAAATATGCTACCCAATATTAAAGAACACTTTGGAATGAGGGAAAAATCAAATGACCCTCATTTGGGTAGACATACTTGAAACTTCACTAAGAAGCAAGTTCTAAATGGACTCCCACTGTCTGCTGTTCAGCCTTTCAGCATGGACAATTTGCTGGATGATAAATGTAAATGAATCTTGGGAAGTCCTGGAAAGGAAGCAGATCTGGGGTCCTTAATGAGGAACATCCTGAATGATGCTAAACCCAAGTTGTATAACTTCCCACTCACTGTGGATTTGAGAATTTCAAAGATACACTAACATAAGTACCCAGAATCACCATAAGTCTTTGGCCATAAACAAATAGACAACTCAATGATTTCATTTCTAAGGTCAGAAAATGTTTTCCTAGCAAATCAAAACAAACACACTCGGCATCCATTTGTATGTTACCGCAGCCTACCAACCGCAATGTTAAACTGTAGCTTTATGACAACTAACATATTCTATGGTTTAAAAAAGAAAAGACACATATACCCAAGGTGATAAATGTAGCTTCATTTGAAAGGAGAAAAGTTAAAGGGGTATTTTAAAGAAGTGGATGGCATTGCTTGTTTTTATTACTGTCTTTCAGCTGTATATTCGTATCCATTTGTGCCTCTCTGTTTCCCTTGGAGGGAAGCATCTGCATAGAGACACAGAAATATTTTTGATCCCAAAAGATTTTACAACTGCTTTGTGAGTAAAGCTCCACAGGTTCTAGAACAGATGTCGCTACCATTTCATGTATCACTTGTTTAGTGCGTAGTTATAGCAATGCTGGAAACATGATGCCAATAAGATATTTTCCGTGCCTATTTGTCAGTCACGGTTCATGTGTGTGTTTTCGTGTGTGTGTGTGTGTGTGTGTGTGTGTGTCCACAGACTGGAGGTCTTTTCTATTCTTTCTGTAATTTCTAACTCTCCCCTTGTCAATTAGCAATTAGCAAATAGTGTTGAAATCAGTGCCTGTTCTTCCTGCTTCCTTCCTCAGGGATTAGTTTGTAATGACAATGTAGCAGCATTAGGTCATTCTCAGAGAGACAACAATGGTCTTCATTAGCAAAATGTGAATTTTAAGTCATCCCTTTATGACAGGCATTTCTCTGTTAAGTCACTGAACATGCTGCCCAGTGAGTTGTCTTATCTCCTTTTCTTTCACATCACGATTTTCCCACCAACTTACCCTGATTCCCAGAAACAGGCTGTTCCTATTAAAGTTGATGGTAACTATACATGACTGAATGTGGCCTTCATTTTTTAAGTAAATGTTCAAGGTTTGTTTTCTTTTTCTTTTTCTCCCTAAAATGTGCACTCATGTTGACTCTTCCTGGGAGTGGATCTAACTACTGGGGTTAGCTCAGAATGCCCATGGTGGTCATGTATGCATTGAATTAAACCAGTCTCTTGTCACAAGGAAATGATAGGTTTGAAATGCAAACAACTTTATTTATCGTGGAGGATTCTCCTAGCCTTTCATCCAGCAATCTCTAGGACTGACTATATTAAGTCACTTAAATGATTGAAAAACCAGGTTTTCAAGGTAAGCCTGAAAGTTTATTGTCCAGAGAATCTGAATTTTAGTGTTTCTGAGGGTTTGGCTTTTTTTTTTTTTTTTTCTTTTTTTTGCTTTGAAGGTCTATAATTAAATGCTATATCTCTCTTTACACAAAACAAGAGAAACAAAAATGAGACTTGTACTTCTAAACTTTATCACATTACAGTCAGCTCTTCAGTCTATTCCACTGCAAATAAATCAATGATGTGACTTTTTTTAAATGAAAAAGGACTACACTGAGCTTCAAGTAACCGGCTTGCTGCTCTGCTTTCTAACTTTCATTATAGCCTGCCCTTTTCATTCATTCTTCCACAATCCAAGCAGCTCAGGTAATTTCCATAAAATTAGTACTTTATACAATGGCTTGCCCTTAGAACAAAGGACTGTCTGCCTGCTAAGGTGATGGTTACTTATTGTGAAGAAAAAAAAAGGAAGGTAGGTGGTCAGAGAGATATGCAGTTTTTTTACAGTCTCCTAAAGCAGGTGTTTTGAAAAATTAATTTAAAAATTGAGCATGTAAACTATAGACTTAGCCACTACTTTGTTTCTGTGGTCAGGCCCTCCAAGTGGGTCATCCATGTATCTGCCAGCCTTGACAACAATACAAAGCTGAAGTAAGAGCAGGATTCACTATGCTAAAGAATGTTTTTAGTGTGCAGAAGGAACTTGAGCAGCAGCACCCACATTGCCATGTCCTCCTCTAACCAGGCTTTCTCGGCTTTCCCAACATTATTCCTGTTTTGCCCTTTATCTAATTATTTTCAATTCAACATGAAGTCCCCTTTGTAATGGAGCTCACCACAAGCATTTGGACAGGTCAGTGAGCTGGCAAGGCAAGTATCCAGAATGGCAGCATCACTCTGTGGTAGGCAGCAAGGTGCCCCTTCACAAACTGTCTGTGTCCTCACATGCAAAGGGAATTCTGCAGATGGGATGAAGGTATGAATGTCAAGATGGGCCACTTAGGTTGGATTGTCCAGATGTGTCCATACTAATCACACAATTCTTAAAATCAGAGACCCTTCCCTGGTGTTGGCCAGAGAGAAAGATGTGACCAGGGAAAACTGGTCAAAGAGATACAGCTTGCTAGTTGTGAAGATGAAGGAAGGGGGCCCTATTCAAAGGAAAGGATTTATTCCTGGAACCTCCGAAAAAGAAATTCTGAGGCCTTGATTTTAGCCCTATACATTTCTGGCCTACAGAATTCTAAGACAATATATCTGTGTTGTTTCAACATATATCTGTGGTAATTTGTTAAAGCACCAAGTGAAAACTAATACTCTCTCCCTGTCATCTGGTCAAAGAAGAGAAAGGGGGTTGGTGTTTGGAGTTCATGACAGTTTGGATCTTGAATGTCCCCCAAAGGCCCACGTGTTAAAGGCTTGTCCTCAGGGTAGTGTTATCAGGAGATGATGGAAACTTTATGATATGGGGCATGTGGGAGGTCCTTAGGTCATTGAGGGGTGCCCCCAAAGGAGACTGTGGGAACCCAGCCCTTTCCTTTTTCTCTCTTTTGCTTCCTACTCATGAAGTAGGCAGTATTCCTTTGCCATAGGCTTCTGCCATGATGTCCTGTCTCACAACAGGCCCAAAACAACAAGGCTAATAAATCAATCATAAACTAAAACCTCCCAAACTATCAGGCAAAATAAACCTTTTCTCTTTAAAAGTTGTTTATCTCGGGAATCTTGTTATAATAATAGAAAGCTAACACAGAAAATTTGTATTGTGTAGTGGAGTTGTTGCTTTAACTATACCTGACAATATGGAAAAACCTTTGGAAGGAATTTGGAGAAGTTTGGAGGAACAAGCTAAAGAAAGCCTAGAATGCTCTAAGCAAAAGACAATGTGCAATGCTAGGAAGGCTTCAGGAGACCACAATGCTGACAGAAATGTAGACAGAAAAGGTGATGCTGATGAGGTTTGAGATAGAAATGAGGGTTCTATGGTGAACTGAATTAGAGGCTATCCTTTTTACACTATAGCAAAGAATTTGAATGCATTTTATCCATCTCCTGGGACTGTGGGAAACTGTTTATGGGTGCTGGACTAGTTTATCTGGTGAAGGAAATTTCAAGGGGGCAAAACACTCAGGCTATGGCCTATGGGTATTACTTTAGCCAAATTTACAATGAGAACCAAGAGCAAAGAAGAGCAGAGTGGAAAGATTTGAAAAATTTGCATTTCCTAGAAAAGAGGAAAGTATAAAAGTACAGCCAAGGAGTATGAGGACACAAGCACTGGTAAAAACAAGCCAGGCATGTTGCAATGGGGAGATAGGAAAGATGTCTTGAGGGCATTTCAGAAATCTGCAAGCCACCCCACCCATCACAGACTCAAAGGTGTAGAAATACAAATTTATTTCAAAGCCTTTGGGAAAAAAAAAAAGCTCCAGGTGCCCTGCCTTCCCAAGATCATCTAGGGCAGTGGTAGCAAACCTATGGCATGAGTGACACAGTGAGCATGCAGAGCCTTCTCTGTTGGCACGTGAGCCAATCTGCCACAGTATCGCCCCAGCAGCCATCAGATAATAGTACACATAGGGGTACATGCATGCTTGTAAAGGAGTAGAGGCACCAGGCAATGTTATCATGAGCAGTTTGGGTACTTGTTCTCTAAAAGGCTCGCCATCACTAACCTAGGGACTCATTCCTCCAGGATTTATTTTCCCATATTAAGCCATCAGGGCACTGGGGTGAAGGTTGGAGCCTATACCCATGATTTAAGCAGGCCCTGATTCAGTTTGCGGTAGCAACAGTCTTTGACATGATTCTCATGATGCTAGTTTTACAGGCATGCAGAATGCAAGAGCTATGGGATCACAGAGGCTTCCATTAAGATTTCAAAGGAAAGCCTGAGATGCCAGCCAGTGTGTTTCATAGAGTCCTCGTAAGCAGTCTCTGACAAGGTGATGCATGGAGCTGTAGTAATGAACCCTAAACTGCAATGGAGATTCCAGCAAAGAGATGCCAGCAATGTGCAGTGCCTGCTGAGGGAAGCTGCAGCCAGCTAGCAAAGCCAGCCTGAAAACGTGGCCATGTGGAGTGAAATTAGCAAGTCCTTGGGAGCCTCTCTCTCAGCATAGTGTGCCCTGAATGCTAGACCTGAGCTTTAGGATTTAATGTTTTTCCTGCTGGATTTCAGTCTTGCTTTGGGCTAATTCTTCCTTTCTATTCCCTTATTCTTCTCTTTTAGAATAGGAATATTTACCCTGTGTTTGTCCTACCTATTCTTTTTACTTTTACAGGGCCTTGCAGCTAAGTAGTCTGCCTTGGAGAAGACTTTGGACTTGAACTTTTGCCTAGTGCTGGAACTATTAAGACTGGGACTCTTAGAGATCAACCAAATGCATTTTGCCATGTGAGACTGACATACTCCTCTGGGGGCTAAGGGAAAAATGCTATACTTGGGATCTTGAATGGCCTCCAAAAGCCCTGTGTGAAAGGCTTAGTCCCCATGGTGGCACTACTGGGAGGTGGTAGAACCTTTAAGAGATAGGATCTAGTGGGAAGTCCTTAGATCATTGGAGCCATGCCATGTAACAAGATTGTGGGATCTCCAACTCCTTCCTCTTCTTTTTAGCTTTCCGGCCATGAGGTGACCAGTTTTCTGTCATGTATTCCTGCCATGATTGCTGCCTTGCCACAGGCCCAAAACAACAGGGTCAATTAATCATGGACTGAAACCACCCCCCACAACACCCACTTTTCTCCTTTCTGCTCTCTCATGAATCTAGTATCCACTAATAAAATCTTACACTGCTTTTCTCTCTCCATGTTCCTGTAAGTCTAGTTTCCTTTATATTTCTCCTAATTTTTCCAACCCATTGCTCTCTGTGATGGATTAACTAACTAATGGTCAACTTGGAACACTCAGCTGAATGGAATCAATGTGGTCTGGGTATGGAAGACCCACCTGAGGACTGTTGTCAATGGCATAAAAAAAGAACTGGAGGGGAAGATTGGATGCTGTTGATTTTCTTGGAGAAGCTTGTTGAAGCTGGTTTTCTGGATGCAAACTCTGCTGTTCTCATTGGAGGAGCTCAGGGTCTTGCTGTCTAGGAATGGCTGCTGTTCTCCACAGGGGAGCCCTGATCTTTGCCTTGAGTGCTGATTAATGGCTCCAGTGTAGATCCCTCAGCCTGGTGGCACAAATTCTTCACCCTGACAGCACAGGATTTCTAGCTTCCACCTTTGGGTCTTCCTGGTGCAGATCCTCGATGTGGACTTGCATGAGGCACTGCAGTGGGCTTTAGGCCTCTGGCTGGACTCATGGAAGAGATTGCATTGGACTTTGGGCCTTCAGCTGGATCCATTAGGGACATTGCTGTGGGATCCAGCCCCTCAGCTGGATCCTTTGGGTCTCTGATGTGTGGATAGATCTCTTGCACTTCTCTGCATTTGACTTTTTGGGTGACTATTATAAAATAATCCTATAAATTATGTGTTCTGTATTAAGTCTATTCCCTTGCAGACCCTGACTACAACACTCTCTCACTGTTCTGTCTAGGGAAACCCTGTCATTAAACTGTCTTCTTAATCAAAAACCATTAAAAACTCTCAGGCCTAGAATAAAATTCAGTATATTCACAACTACCATATTAACAATAAATCTTTTATATCATCTAAATATTCAGTTTAAAATTTCCTTAGTAGTTTCAAAGAAATTCAAAGTTGGTATATTTTCATCTATATCCCAGAAATTCACACATTGTATTTTGACTGATTGATCTCTTAAGACTTAAGAATTCTGTGGTGGGTAAAGCAATGGATAAATACTCCAAGCAATAGCCTCCAGTGGGGTCCATGGTACTCATAAATTACTTTGGCAAAAAGGTCTTTGTAGAGGAGATTAAGTTGAAGACTTTCAGAGAAGTCCCTCAACTTGGCTATACATGTGGGCCCAATTCAATCACAGAAGTGCTTTGAATTAGAGAACATTTCCCAGCTGTGGTAAGAAATGGAGTATGGATGACCATGGAAGAAAAGGGTCAGAGGGCCATGTCATCATCAACTCTAAATATGGAGATAAGAGCCATGAACCAAGGAACTTGGGAGCTTCTAGAAATAAGAAACAACAAGAACATGAATTTTTCCCTAGGGCCTCTAGAAAGGAGCACAGCCCTGGCACAGACACCATGTAGGATTTCTGATTTACAAAACTGCAAAATAATAACATTTGTGTTGTTGTGGACCACCATACCTATGGCAATGTGTTATAGCAGCCATAGAAATCAGATACAAATACTTTCAAGGGTACTAAAAGTTATAATGAAGAAGTTAATTAAGTATAAATCTGAGCCCTTTATCTCATGAAATTGAAGGATGAAAATCACATTAATTTTGTATAAATCTGAACTTTTAATCTCACAAAGTTGAAGAATGAAAATCACAGACAAAATGAGGAAGTTAAGAGAGTGTTTATTAGAAAGAATAATAAGAAAAATAAGCTCTTGGTGGATACTCACCAAAAGGGGATTCTGTTTTTTCATTTGTTTGTTTTTTGTTTTTGGACCCAGGGATCAAACTCAGGACTTTGAGCTTTCAAGGCAGGAGCCGGAACCACTGAGCTAAATCCCTGGCCAAAAGGGGATTCTGAATGGAAGTCCAAATTGCATTCTTTAACCGGCTTTTATATGAATAAGCAGAGGATAGAGCGAAAAGCTCAGTTTCACAGAAGATGAGTTCAGAGAAAACTGGTTATTTTGCATTTCTAATGTTTCTAGAAGTCCAGTCTGGAGGTACAGAGAAACTGTTAACTAACTGCATAAGGATCTTTCTGGGAGGAAAGGTCCTTATCTCTCCATTCATATCCTAACCTTTTATCTTTTTTCCCTATGTTTTCCTTTCATTTCTAAGTTTAACTGCTTTTAACTCAATGTGTGCTGTTTTCTTTTATCCAACTCTATATTAGGTTGCCTTGACTGCCTACTTAAAAAGCTAAATAAACTATTACAACAACAAGGGGTCAATCAGATTCTCTCCTGAGACTAGTTTGGTGCTGGGCCTGACTGAGCTGTAGTGGGTCCTTCAGGTCTAGCTCTATGTTCCCCAAGTGCCAGGGTAAGTAGGAAGAGGAGCACTCCTGACCTCCTGAAGCAGTCATTGCAATATCAAGTCACTGACCACCTAAATCCTTTAGTGGTTTCCTCTACCTTTAGAAGGAAATCTACTCTCTTCCAACTCTCCTGTTTTCATTATGTCTGTGTTGGGCTCCTTTCCTCTCTCTACTGGGACAAGCGCCTTCCTACTCCAAGTCTCTCTGTCCATCCCCTCCCCTGGATGTTTGTCAACCTTTAGGTTTTATCTTCAGGGAGGCCTCTCCTAGCCTACCCTCACCACATAATCTTGTTTATTTCCTTCAAAGCACTTGTCATAGTCTGTTATTATTTTATTGAGGGAGAGGCTTGATCTGTTTGACTCACCACTAGGTACAGTTCATTCATTCATTCATTCATTCAACAAATATCTATTGAGAACCAGGTACTGTGCTAGGCACTAGGAAAACTAACACCAATACTCAAACCTTCTCAAGGTGTGTCTTCCAGTAGGGAGGAAGGTGTGCAAACAATGGCTCCATAACCAAACAAACCTGGTTTTGACCATGGCTCCATCTCTTACTACCCCTCTGACCTTGGGCAAGGGGAATCCCAAGTATGAAGCACTCACTGTGTGCTAAGGACTTTCCACTTCCTAACTCTTGTAACCTGCACAGTCACCATGACAACTTGAGTGCATCACAGTTAAGGATGGGGCTCCAGAGACACAGGGGAAAAAATGTGTACAAGGCCATATAGTTTATTCCCAAAGTTCTGGATCTAAACAGTCAATTCATGAGTTCACGGATTCACTGAACCACCTCTCAAGCTAGTGAGAGGCTGAATCATGTGTGCTCATGACAGAGCATGAGCCAGACCAAGTCATGGAGCCTTGCGAGAGCCAAGGTCTGGGTCCGGAATGTAAGGCCATGAGGCATGGTCTTTTTTTCTCCTGGCAGTACTGAGAACTGAACCCAGGGCCAAGGCACTAAGATTCATCTTCAGCCCTTTTTTATTTTTTAATTTTAAAACAGGGTCTCATGAAGTTGTTAAATTGCCCAGGCTGGATTTGAACTTGCAATCTTCCTGTCTCATTCTTCAAGAGAGATGGAATTACAGACTTGTGCTATCAGCCCTCATTGATCCACTCCCTTTCTGCACTTCTGCTTCTTCTGAGCTGTAGTCTTCCAGGACGTGAGGGGTGGTGGGAGTGTCACTTAAGAAGGTGTAGAGCTGACAGCAAGGCCGCTGGACTTGTCTGGATGGGAGGATCAGTGCAACCCAGGCTGGACTGAGCGCAGGTAGGATTGACCTTTGACGTGGGGCCAAGAATTGGAGTCAGCCTATTTGGAGACACTGTCAAGACTGGAACCCAAACAGCTTGGGGCCAGATACTCAGTGCACCAACCAGAGAGTATAAATTAATCTATGTTGATTTGCAATTTCAGATTACTTCCTGATGTTAAAATGCTACATGTTGCTTGGCTCCTGGGGCCTCCTGCTCACTTGCTTTTCCTTCTACTTTGCCTGTTTTCATTCTCCTGTGCTGCTGGCTTTTCTTTCTGAATTTTAAAGTTCATCCTTGGACATCTTATCTTCTTCATCAATATTCTCTCTCTAAATGATTTCACTGAGGCCAGTGGCTTAAATCTTTTATAAATTCTGATGGCCCAAAGTTCCATCTTTAGCCTAGACTTCTCCCCTAGAGTTCACCTGTCTGACTGTTGCCTGGTGGCTTTCTCCACTTAGATGTCTAACATACATTTCAATGCTGTCTCAAACTGAACTTTTGAGTACCACCCCCAAACCACCATGTTGGTGTCCCCCATCCAACCAGTTACTGAGGCAAATCCCTAGGAATCAGCCTTACTTGCTCCCTTTCTCACTTCCTACATCTGACCCATAAGCAAGTTCTGTTGGTTCTATTTAAAATGCATCCAGAATTTACTTCTCACCACCTACTCTGCTACTGTCCTAGCCCAAAGCACCTGTCACTCAGGGAGACTCACGCCATAGCTTCCTAACTCACCTCCCTGGATCCATCTCTTCCCTACCAAAGGCTGGCCTTTGCATATATCCTTCTCAAATATAAACAACAGCAGGTCACTACCCTTTTCAAAACCCTCCGGGGCCTTCTAGAAAATCTGTCTTAGAACAAACTCCAATTCTTTACTTTGGGCCCATGGCCCTACGTGAGCCTGCCCGCCTACAGCTCTGGTCTCCTCGCCAGCCAGCTCCCCCGAGCCCCTGGAGTTCCAGTTCAGCAGCCTCACAGCTCTTAGAGCTCCAGGACTTTCACATGTGTCCCTCAGACCTGGATGCTCTTCTCCAGGCCTTCACATAGCTCACTCCTTCACTTCATCCGTTCTCTGCTCAAGTGTCCCCTCCTCAGGAGGTCTAAAGGAGCCATATCATTCCACTTCCATCTGATATCCTCACATCTCCTCCAACTGCCTAATTTTTAATAATGTTTTATTGTCTCCTATATTTTTATTATACTTATTTAACCATTTAATTTATGTCTTTATTATCTGTGTCTCCCTTTGGAACCTAAGTTCCATGAGGACAGAAATCTGTCTGTTATACTCACGGCTACATACTGAGCACCTGGAACGGTAGACCCTCAACAAATATTTACTGGTTGAATTACTAAATGAATGAATGGCCCATTTAAAAAAGAGCCCATGTTCAAAAATGTCTAGTCACCTTAAAGCCATCTCTTATATATAGTTTTATTAATTCTTAGAAGCTCTCCATTGAAATTAGGAAGGAGATTATTTCTCCCATTTTCTGAAACCTAAATGTAACAGTTCATTTGATGTTTAAAGACCAGTTATTTCACCAGAGTGAGCAGTGGTTAAATATTGGCCTTTTTTTCAGGGAGGTGGATGGAGTTATTGGGGACCAAGCCCAGGGCTTCCCACATGCTAGGCAAACATTCTACATCTGAGTTACACTCCCACCTTTTTAAAATTTTGAGACAGGGTCTCACTAATTTGCCCAAGCTGGCCTTGAAATTGTAATCCTCCTGCCTCAGTCTCTGGAGTAGCTGGGATCACAGATGTGCATCACCACACTTAGCTTTAAGTGTCTTCCAAGTAAACTATGTTAAAGATCATGATAGGTCTGGGTGTGCTTATGTTTTGTAAACCTATTTTACACCAATTATATTATTGCAACTTTGGAATAAACTTTATTGGAATTATTTTTAATATTTTTCTAGAAGGTCATTTTTAAAAATCAACACAAATGCAAAGTGACTATAAACTTCAAGAAGTAAACTATATATTTTTTTAAGTTACAAGTGGGAAAAATATCACTAAAGAGACCACATTTGGTCTGGTAATTTTTAGAGCCTCCACTAAAAGTAATTATTAAAGTTTATAATTATATAACAATTTCAAAGGACAAGTTACCACCTTGATTCCTCAAAACATCTTCATTAAGACAATATAATCAAAGAGACTTACTTTGTGTTATAATAATATGGTCACAAGTGGTCCCCCTCACCTACCTGCATTCTGCAAAATTCAGAATGCTTTGGAGGATATAAGTTGGGTCTGGGAAATACTTATATCAAAAATTCTAAGTTGTTTCTAGAAACTGCTAGTACTCTAAGAGGGTTGAAACATTCTAATATATCCAAATACTTAAATACTAATTGCTTGGCTGTAAATGAAGATGTAAGGTTACAAGTGTAAGAATTTATGTGATGATCAGTGATGGAATCCTAATCCATCTTAAGTTATATGCCTGACAACTGGCAGGTATTGAGAGATAGATTTTTTTTTTTTTTTTTTTTTTTTTTGCCCAAGGGCACATTCCCTTTCAAAAGCTGAGTATTTTTGCTTTTGCTTTCTAAAGACACCAAGCTGAAATCCATTCCTAATGGTTAAACTTTTAATGATGCACAATAGATAGAAGAGGATAGAATTAGAATTTTGGGGCAAAATGTAACACAAGACACTCCAATGTGCAATTTAAAATCAAAACCTTAACTTGAGCAAGAGACATTGTATCAACCAGCAGCATTCTTTAGACAGGCCTCACATTCAATTGGATAGAACTGTATATTGAAATAGATTGTAGGCATATTGCAAATGTGTTTCCTCTAGCATCTGGTAATATCAAAGCCCAAGAGGAAAATAGGGTGACCATGCCAGAATTAAAGAGCTTCCTTGTTGGATAAATATGTGGAAAGGATATGAATTAAGTTATCAAAAGGCTAGAAGAATTTACTCAAGGGGGTTGGTTTCTAAAAGCAATGAGCTATTTGGAATTTGACAGCATGCAACTTTAGTGCTTTGAATAGCTAGTATTATTAGCCAAACAAGGGTAAAATATCTCAACAGAGGAAAATTAGTGAATGAGTACAAACATCAAAGGCAACATGGCAATACCCTGATTTATAAAAGTAGTACTTATAGTGTTGGAGCAGCAACATGGCATATGCCCAAAGAAATCAGGCACTGTCTCTATGAAGTCTTTCTATATTGGAATGGAGCACTGGCTTGTGACTCCCATACTCTGTGTACTCATCAAGATAAGCTAACTGCTAAATAAACACCCAGGACCCTACCAAGGTCCCCAGTCCCACGGAACACACGCCGAATCAGCCCACTGCAGACAGGCAGGTCTGCCCATGCCCTATCGAGGTCCTGAGTCACACAGAACATGCCGAATCAGCCCGCTGCAGACAGGCAGCCACCTGATTCCACACTACAAAGGCGCAGAGGACAGCAGACCACCAGACCAAGGTACTGAGTCCCACTGTTCCCGGCCCAGAGGTAGGGGCTTCTGAGCCGTCGTCCCACTGCTCCTGGTCCAGAGGAAGGGGCTTCCCGGTCACAATCCCTCCCACTGCTCCCAGCCCAGAGGAAAGGGCTTTTGGGCCACCTTCTGTCCCGCTGCTCCTGGCCCAGAGGAAGGGGCTTCCGGGCCACCATCCCTTCCACCGCTCCCGGCCCAGAGGGAGGGGCTTCTGAACCACCATCCCACTGCTCCTGGTCCACAGGAAGGGGTTGCCCGGCCACCATCCCTCTGGCTGCTCCCAGTCCACAGGAAAGGGCTTTTGGGTCACCATCCCTACCGCTGCTCCCGGCCCCTGTCCCACCTCACCCAGGTCAGAGGAGGTAATCCGTGCAGGCACTAACAGCCCCCCCCCCAGTCGAAATGAGAAAACACGTAAATAAGTCTCAAAACCAGACTTCCAGATCACCTACAGCAACCCCAAAGGGAAATGAGATGGAACACTCTGATACTCAACCACCTGGACCCACTGAACTGGCAACAAAAGGGGATCTGGAAAAAATGAAATCAGAAATAATTTCTCAGATAACAGGAGAGATTGTGCTCCTAGTGCAAGACATGATCACTAAATCTAGAGAGGAGCTCAGGAACATGATGGAATCCCAACATAAGAAACAAATGGAATCCATAAAACAGATCCAACTAGATTTCCAGGACATGAAAAACTCCATTGAAAGTCTACACAGCAGAATGAGCCAATGTGAGGACAGAATTTCAGATATAGAAGATAAGATTGCAATTAGTGACCAGGAAAAGAAAAATTGCTTCAAAATTATAAGGGAACATGAGAAATCAATCCAGCAGCTGCTAGATGATGCAAAAAAGAATAACATAAGACTGATTGGGCTCAATGAAGAAACAGGAGAGAGTGCAGATGACATAAAAAAATCTCTTCACAGAAATAATGGCAGAAAACTTCCCAAGCAAGGGAAAAGAGCTTGACATACAGATAAGTGAGGCATATAGGACTCCAAATAGCCTTGATAAAAAAAAATCTACACATAGGCATATAATTGTTAAGATTCCAGAAACACAACAGAAGAACAAAGTTCTCCAAGCAGTCAGAGAAAAGAAACAAATCACATACAAAGGAAAGCCCATCAGAATCACAGCAGACTTCTCAACACAAACCATCAAGGCAAGAAGAGCTTGGAGTGACATATTCCAAGCCCTAAAAGAAAACAGCCTCCAACCCAGATTGATGTACCCTGCAAAACTATCTTTCAAAATGGATGGAGAAATAAGATACTTTCATGACAAAGAGCACCTTAGGAACTTCGTGAATACCAAACCAGCACTCCAAAGAATTTTACACAATATCCTAGGAACAGACATTGAGGATCACAACACCAGGAAGCAAAGCAGAATGAACCCATCTGGCAGGACAAGAAATTAAATGGAAAGGGGGAGAACCCAACAAAAAGAAAAAGTCATGGCAATGACAAGTCAATACGTTTCAGTTATAACCATCAATGTTAATGGTCTCAATTCACCAATCAAAAGAAATAGACTGGCAGAATGGGTCAAGAAGCAAAATCCAACAATATGCTGCATACAAGAAACACATTGAATTCAAAAGGAAACTCATAGACTGAAAGTTAAAGGGTGGAAAACAATACTCCATGGGACAGGAACCTGAAAAAAAGCAGGAGTAGCTATCCTCTTGGCAGACCAAGTAGATTTCAAACCAACACTGATTAAGAGAGATGAAGAAGGACACTACATCCTTGTAAAGGGAACAATCCAAGAGGAAGAGATGACAATCATAAATATCTATGCACCAAACACTAGTGCACCCAACTATATAAAACAAATACTAACGGACATGAAAAGTCATATATGCACTAATACAATTGTACTGGGGGACCTCAACACCCCACTGTCACAAATACATAGATCAACTAGACTAAAAATGAGTAATGAAATACTAGAACTCAATCGAACTCTTGAACAAATGAACTTAAAAGGTGTTTACAGAGTCTTCCACCCCACAAAATCAGAATACACATTCTTCTCAGGTGCACATGGGTCATTCTCCAAAATAGACCACATACTCACACATAGAACATGTTTAAGTAAGTGCAAAGGAACTGAAGTTATCCCTTGTATATTATCATACCATAGTGCGATGAAATTGGAGATCCATAGCAAAAGAAATTGGAAAAATTTCATAAACACGTGGAAATTGAACAACACACTTCTGAATAACCAATGGGTCACTGAGGAAATTAAAGAAGAAATCAGACATTTCTTTCAATAAAATGACAATGACAATAATCGGAATCTATGGGACACAATGAAAGCAGTCTTATGAAGGAGATTCATAGCAGTGAATACGCATATTAGGAAAACAGAACAAGCCCAATTAAACAACCTGTTGCTGAACCTCAAGCTTCTAGAAAAAAAAGAGCAGGACAACCCCAAAGCTCATACAAGGGAGGAAATTATAAAGATCAGAGGAGAAATCAATGCAATGGAGACTAAGAGAACGATACAAAAAAAATCAATGAAGCCAAGGGTTGGTTCTTTGAAAGAATCAACAAAATTGACAAACCTTTAGCCAACCTTGTCAGAAAAAGGAAAGAAAAGGCCCAAATCCATGCAATGGGAATGAAAAGGGTGAAATTACAACAGACCCAGCAGAAATCCAGAGGATCATCAATACCTACTTCCAGAACCTATACGCCAATAAGATGGACAACACAGAAGAAATGGACAAATTCCTAGATACATATGAATTACCAAAGTTGAACAAAGAAGACCGAAAAATTCTGAACAACCTAATATCAACCAATGAAATTGAAAATGTAATTAAAACCTTATCAACTAAGAAAACCCCGGGCCCTGATGGCTTCACTGCTGAATTCTACAAGACATTTAGAGAGGAACTGCTGCCACTACTGTTTAAACTCTTCAATGAAATTGAAAAGGAAGCAGTACTCCCAAATTCATTCCTGGAAGCACGCATCACCTTGATCCCCAAAGCAGAGAAAGACCCAACTGAAAAAGAGAACTATAGGCCAATCTCACTAATGAACATAGATGCAAAAATCCTTAATAAGATACTGGCAAACAGAATGCAGAAGATCATCAAGAAGATCATACACCCTGATCAAGTGGGATTCATCCCAGGGATGCAGGGATGGTTCAATATACAAAAATCAATTAATGTAATACACTGTATCAATAGAGCTAAGAACAAAAACCATATGATTATCTCCATAGATGCAGAAAAAGCATTTGACAAAATCCAACATGCATTTATGATAAAAACCCTACAAAAAATTGGAATACATGGTCTCTACCTCAAACTGATAGAAGCCATCTATGAAAAACCAACAGCCAATATCATACTAAATGGTCAAAAACTGAAATCCTTCACACTAAAATCAGGAACAAGACAAGGATGTCCACTATCACCACTCTTGTTCAATATATTTCTGGAAACATTAGCCACGGCAATTAGACAAGAGAAAGAAATAAAAGGAATAAAGATAGGTAATGAAGAAGTCAAATTGCCATTATTTGCATATGACATGATACTCTCTATAGAAGACCCCAAGAACTCCACCAAAAGTCTTCTAGACTTAATAACCAAATTCAGTCAAGTAGCTGGTTACAAGGTCAGCACACAAAAATCAATAGCTTTCCTCTACACAAATGACAGACTCACTGAGAGAGAAAGAGGGCAAATAATTCCTTTCACAATAGCATCCAAAAAACTGAAATACCTAGGAATCATCCTAACAAAAGAAATCAAAGACCTCTTCTCTGAAAACTATGCCACTCTGAAAAGAGAGATTGAAGATGATATCAGAAAATGGACAGACATCCCCTGCTCCTGGGTAGGAAGGATTAATATAGTGAAAATGGCCATACTTCCAAAACTGCTATATAGATTTAATGCAATTCCAATTGAGATCCCAGCAGCATACTTCATAGACCTTGAGAAAACAATCCAAAAATTCATTTGGAGCAAGAAGAGACCCAGAATAGCAAAAGCAATTCTAGGTAACAGAGACATGGCAGGGGGTATCACAATCCCCAACCTGAAACTCTACTACAAAGCTACTGTGATAAAAACAGCATGGTACTGGCAAAGAAACAGACTTGAGGACCAGTGGAACAGATTAGAAGATGCAGAAACAACGCCAGACATACTCAGCCATCTCATCTTCGAGAAAGGAGCCAAACACCCTCACTGGAGGAAAGATAGCCTCTTTAATAAATAGTGCTGGAAAAATTGGGCTTGAACTTGCCAAAGATTAAAACTAGACCTGTATCTCTCACCATGCACTAAACTAAAATCAAAATGGATTAAAGATCTAAATATTAAAATAGAAACTCTGAACCAGTTGGAACAGAGGTTAGGTAGAACCCTTGAAGACATCGGTGTAGGAAAAGATTTTATGAACAAAACCTCAGTTGCCCGTGAACTAGCCCAAACAATCAACAAGTGGGATCTCTTCTTATTCAAAAGCTTCTGCACAGCAAGAGAAACCACCAGCAGTGTGAAGAGACAACCTACAATGTCGGAAAAAATCTTCACCTGCTCTTCCTCAAACAAAGGTCTACTATCTCGAATCTATAAAGAAGTTAAAAAGATCAGACCTCCCAAATTGAAAGATCCAATCCAAAAATGGGCATCTGAAATGAACAGACATTTCTCACACAAAGAAGTAGAAATAGCAAATAAATACATGAAAAAATGTTCAACATCACTGGTCATTCGAGAGATGCCAATGAAAACAACACTGAGATTCCACTTCACTCCAGAAAGAATGGCTGCTATCATGAAATCAACCAATAACAAATGCTGGTGGGGCTGTGGGGAAAGAGGAACCCTGCTCCACTGCTGGTGGAAGTGTAGACTGGTGCAAGCACTGTGGAAATCAGTCTGGAGATACCTCAAAGAACTAGGACTGGAAGTCCCATTTAACCCCACTATTCCACTGCTGGGGATCTTCCCCAAAGAATTAAAAGAATCATACCACAGTGATATATGTGCGCCCCTGTTCATAGCAGCACACTTTGTAATAGCTAAAACTTGGAAACAGCCCAAATGCCCATCAACTGGAGACTGGGTAAAGAAAATGTGGTTTTTTTATAAAATGGAGTACTACTCAGCCATAAAAAATGAGAAATTAGAGACATTTATCGTTAAGTGGATGCACATTGAGGTGATACTCTTAAGTGAAATAAATAGGACACACATGTGTAAATACCAAATAGTTTCTCTGGTGTGAGAAACTGAAAGTGTAAATAAGGACTAAATGTATAATAGGCAATGTGAAATAGGAAGAAAAGGGGCAAAGGGGAAGGAAGTGGGAGGGCTAGGGGAAAGGATAGAAGGGAATGGGATTATGGGAGAAAATGGAAAAATAAGAACAAAATCTTTATAAATAGGGAGGACTGGAGGGGTTGAAGGGAGGGCTGGGCAAGGGTGAAAAATAAGAACCAAGAGAGACTATGTAACGGTGCAAATTTCCAATGATGAATGTCATTATATTGTATACCTAAAATGTACCAATGATTAGAATGAATAATCAATAATGTAAAACAGGAAGAAAAGGTCCAAAGGGGTAGGGGTAGTGGGAGGGGCAGGGGAAAGGAAAGAAGGGAAAGGAAAAAATGATGAGAAATGGAAAAAATGGAAATAAAGTCTTTGTAAATAGGGAAGGGTGGAGGGCGTGAAGGGAGGGCTAAGAATGGGGAAAAAATAAGAACCAAGATGCATTATGTAAAGGTACAATTCCCAATGAGAAATGTAATTGTGTTGTATACCTACAATGTACCAATAAAAGAATTTAATACAAAAAATAAATAAATAAATAAACACCCAGGATCTCAATGTTCATGGAAAGTGAAATAGGGTAATCCTGGACAGTGGACCCAGGTCAAAGAGGGCCCCAGCCTTTTCAATCTTGTGACTGTGCCTTTTTCTTGGCTAGCTTTATGTCTTCTCCATTCACCAATGGGAAAGAAAATAACATGGAAGATGGTGCAGAGGGAAACACTGTGCATGAGGACTGGAAGCCCTCATGTTCCACTGGCCAGAAACAGTGACACGGCCACAATTAACTCCAAGAAAGGTTGGGTGTTATCATTTAGCTGTGAGCTGAGGAGAATTCCAATAAAGGAGGTATGAAGAACCCATCTCTACTATGTTGTACAGTAGCATTATCCTCACTTGTGAGCAATTGGCATGACTATCTCCCTATGTTCAATATTAAGGCCCCAGAACAGGGCAGAATTGGGCCTTACTTGTCTTGCTGTCTGAGTCACTAACTCACATAGAGTTGATGCTGCACTCTTCATCAATGGATGTGGCTGCCTGGCTCACAAAGTCCATCAGGAGAAGTTAAGACCAGTGTCCTGCACTCTAATATTTCCAAGAAATACTCAGATTTTTCCTTTCTTCCTCAGAATGATTACTGTATGAAAATATCTCTAGAGGACACAGAGACCACAAGCCAACAGTGGACAAAGTCCTCATACCCTTTGTCTTAGGAGAAGCTCCCATGGGAAAGGAAAGTGGGGATCCTAGAAGATAAAGAATGGGTGGGGAGTTTCTAGTGAACCCTTATCTCAAGAATAAAAAGGAAACCAAAATCGAGCCTGACTTTCTTATTAATTGGGAAAGAAGCCAAGCTATACTGAGTGAGCAGGACATAGAACGGCATGAGAATCCAGAGCCTTATTCTGTCTCCATTTGGTTTCACTTAAACCAAGAACAGTCGATGTGTCAATATTCAGGAACAATTAAAATAGATGTCTCTGCAGGGCCGTTTGGGGGTAAGATGAATACTAATGAAGCAGGGAGCAACTTTATTTTCTAAAAACAAAAGAAAAACTGAAATACTGAACCTCATCAAAATTATCATCTTTTGCTAGGTTAGAGACCTTGGAGGAGGAAAAGACAACCTGCAAATAGATAAAACTGTTTGCAGACCACACAAGTGACAGAGAACTAGTATCTAGAACACATAAAGAACACTCAAAACTCAACAGCAAAAAAACTAATGACCAATTACCAAATGACCAAAGAACATAAAGAGACGTTTTCCCAGTGAGGATTTACAGGTTACAAATCAACACATGAAAAGATGTTCAACATCACTCACTGACATTGAGGCCACATCACTACCACACATTTATAAGGACAGCTGAGATCAGATGCTGCCAAAGACTCAGAGAAAGTGGATCTCTCATACATTTCTGATGAAAATGTAAAACAGTTCGGCCACCTTGGAAAATAGTTTTCCATAAAAAACTAAGAGAAAATGTCACACTCCTGGGCTTTTATTCCAAACAAATGAAAATTTATATTCACACACGTGTGGAAGGTATAGTCCAAGCTTTATCTGAAATAGTAACAAACTAGAAACAACCAAAACATCCCACAGTAGGTGAATTGTTAAACTAAAAGGTGCATTCATACCAATGATTACTCAACAACCAAAGAAATGAATTATAGCTATGCGTGCAATTTAAAGAGACCTCAAAGGCACTAGGTTGAGAGAAAAAAGCCAGTCTGGAAAGGTCACTTACAACATGATTCCATTCCTATACCAATCTGGGGATGACAGAAGCACAGAGAAAGAGAACAGACGAGTGGGTGCGGAGGGCTGGGGGACGAAGGGCAGCAGGGTGAGGGTGTGCCCGTCACAGGTAGCAGGAGGGAGACACACGCAGTGATGAGGGAGGGAGTTCTGCATCTCGACAACGGGTGGTTACACGAATCTGCACGTGTGATAAAATGGAAGAGAACTACAACACATGCCCTACCAGTGTGGACTTCCTGCTCTGGACACTCAGGTATATAAAATGTAACCGCTGGGGGACACTAGGCGCAAGTACAGGGGACATCTCTGTACTATTTGTGCAGCTTTCTGTAAATCTATAATTACTTCAAAAGAAAAACTGCAAACAAAAATAAAATTAAAGCAGTGTTTTTCTGAAAAATAGTATTTTTGATCATAAATGAAAAATTCTCATTGTAAAACTTTAAAAAATATTGAAATGTTAAAAAATTGTCTCCCATATTGTCTTCATCAATTCTAACCCCACACAGAAGTAAATACTATTAACACTTTGGTATGCACTTTTCCAGACATTCTATTTGTTATACATATACACATGGACTTTTTGTTTTATCTGCAAAAGAAATCACTGAGGGGCCGGGGATTTAGCTCAGTGGTTCCACTGCCTGCCTCGCAAGCACAAAGACCTGAGTTCCATCCCCGGTACAAAAAAAAAAAAAAGAAATCACTGTGTTTATTTTTCTGTAGCTAGCTTTTGTTTTTTCATGTAATAATGCACCTTGGATATCTTTTCTTGATGTCATGAATAGCGCTATCTCATTATGTTTAATGGTCACATAGTATATCATCATATTTAACCAGTTTCCTATTAACAGACTTTCAAATTGTGTCTAGCTTATTAAAACAATTGCTAGATCTTTTAATCAATGTTTTTAAGAAATATATTTATTACTATAACACAAATTTAAAAAATTTTTGGTAATTGCTTTCCGATAGAATTTTATGAAATCTTATGTATTTTTTAAGTATTCTGTGAAGAGGTGAGTAGGTTTCACCAGATTAGCAAAGGAATCCATTGGCTCAAAAAAGGTTAAGCACCTCCATTTAACCAAACCTTTGCATGCGATGAGGTGGACCCCAAGCCAGAAAACAAAATACTACCTTTACCATCTACTAATAATCTGCTGGGGGTGTGGAGGTTAGGCCACTCTGGAGCAACTCGAAAGTTCTGGGCTTCAAAGTATAATACAGATAAAGAAGGATACCAGTACTCTTTTGATGACAACTGCTCTTTGATTTTCCAATCCTTTTGGACACCAGCCACAAGTGGAGAAACTGCATACGGCTCATCAACTCAAGGACCCTCTGCCTTCTATCTTGCATATGTTTATTTAAAACTTCACAGTGTCTGCTAAACCACGAGAAGGCCAGGGGATGAGGGAGTTTGCTAACACACAAATCTGTTCTGTCTTGGCTCCAAGCTGACCGGATGCTTCTATGGCTATGTATCAAGATACCACAGGGTGTGGTGGCCCTAAAGGGGACACTGAGACAAGAAGGTGACGGCATTTGTGTTACCGACCACACTCCTGCTCCTTTAAAATGTTTGTGTATACACACCCAAGTGCCAGAGTACAAGGATGTAAAGACCAGGCACAGAAAGAAACCGTCCAAACCAACAGCAAGGATCTACTTATCCACTTGTGGATCTCACATGTTGCCAGACAAAGCCTGCCCTTGGCAGGCGCCTCTCTCCATTTCTCTCCCACAGCAACGGAATAAATGTGATCTGTGAACAGAGCCTTCTCGTTTCCTGCAGCTCTTTCATAATCTTGTGCTTTCCACTTTTTGAGACTTTGTCCTGGTTTATCCCACTTGAACCTACGGCCGTCAGCTCCTTTAATAAGGGTGTCTATAAAGAACTGCCCTAAAATATGCTTTTCCAGTGCACTTAATGTCTTTCCAATTAGATCCAGATGTGAGAAGCTGAAGGAACAGTTCTCAGGACTGGACAAGATGACATAAATCTTGCAGCTGACAGAGATCCCACTGAGCTCAGTTGGGGAAACTCATAGAGAACTTGTTTGGGGCCAGAAAAGCGGCTGGGTATAAAGACAGATGTGTACAGTCTAATTCAAAAAAACATGTTAGGAGAGAGAGAAGGCTCAGTGAACATAGTGCCTAAAAACTGGGCTGCAGGCACAAGGCAGGTTGGGTGAGCTTCCCTCCCCGAGCTCACAGCTAGATCAAAGGGAGGGACTGAAAAGGCTGCTAGAAAACAGACAGACCCAGTGATGCTTCCTGGTCTCCTTAATTGCTCTTCTCAGGGAGAGGAAGGTGGGCACTCCTGACAGACCTTTGGTGCAAGAGAACAAGGGCTGTTTGTGCAGCTGAGGGCTTGGCTTTTATTTTTTTAATTATCAGGTCTTGTACACTTTCCAGAAAGTTCCTTTTAAAAATAGTATATTCTTCCTCCTCTTCTCCAGATGCTAGGAAGTGCAGGTTCAACCCAAACCGTGTCTATTTCAAAGGAACACAGAAACCCAGGGCTTGAGTTGAAGGAGTTTGGTGGCATGCCGCCCAAGGACTGAAGGCTTTGGTTTTCTTTTACACTCCCAGTAAATTTGTTTTTAGAGCTTGGAAAACAAATTCCACTGAGGGATCAACTTCTGCAGGATGCAGCATGGGGAAAGGCAGAGAGGGCAGTGAGAGCAAGGAGCTGGGTGATGAGGCCTGGACAAGAGCAGACACGGTCACTCTCACCAACAGGTGCCACAGGGGACAAACAGCTCTCTGTGCATCCAGAAGGCTCGCTCTCTAGAAATTAGGGTTTGCAGGGGAGCAGCTGTCTGTTCTTTCCCACAGTTTCAGAACCTCCTCCAGTGATCCACTGCCTCATCTCTAACCCCTTCCCCCCATCACAACAGCCAGCTCTGTGACAGAGGACAGGGGCTAAACACTTGTTCTGAGGAGCCCCACGAGGGCCACTGCAGCACCTGCTCTGGGTCACTTCTGCAAGCTTCCTGTGAGCCTGACCAAAGCAGGATCCGGAGGATCCCCTGTCCCCTCTCCACTGAAACCTTTTGCTTTTTCCTGCCGTGCATCCCACAGCAAGCTGATGACAGTACATTTTGCTGACAGTTCTATGACCCTGATCATTTCTCCCTTAACTTCCTTGTCCTCAGGTGGGTGCAAGCAGGACTCTGTTCTCTTCCTGCTGCTGAAATATCTGTGCCCAAAGCAACAGGACTAAAGTAGCAGAAAGTGAGTTCTGGATCATAGAATTACACACATAATTTGACCACTTTTGTTTTCCACCTCAAGATAAAAGCCAAAGCATGCTTTTAAAATTTATGTCTTAGATTCTTTGGTTGGGCATAACTTTTCTGAGAAAACTCTAAGTACTATAAAGATGTCTTCTCAGAGAGACAATTTCAACTCTAAAGAAATTAATGCAAATTACATTTAGTTCAGTGACATGCTAATTTATAGCTCCTTAGTAAGGATACAGTTCAAGGCTGGAAGGAAGCAAAGGAAGTCAGTGGATTGATGGTTTTTAGTAAGAAAGGTTTAGAAACAATAAAATGTAACCAAGATTTTAGTTTGGAAATGAACTAAGGGGTTCATTTGTTCCACATTACTGAATTTTTAATTGAGATCTGCTGTTAAAACTTGATTCACTTTGGATTTGTGGTCAGTAAATGACTCTAACTCAGTGTCTTTAAAGGAAAATCGCAAAAGAACAGGAATAATTCTCATAGGTAAGATTCACAGCTGCTGGTTTCTTAACTAAAAATGCAATCTCTGTATCTTAAAGTATGATTACAAAGCAGTACAGTAAAGGAGAGAAAGATACCTATGATTTTTTTTTTAGAGGTTGGCAATTATTATAAGAGGAGAAACACATTTTCTTGGAGTCAAAATTCACCTGTAATACCATATAAAATAGTGTGTATTCACGCACTACTGCTAGTAATTATTAATCCTCAACATTCAACCTCTGAGTCAGAATGTATAAGCTATTATTTGATGTTTTCCTGTGACTATGGAGGCTTGCATTCCCATTTATTTGATCACAATCCTGTCATTTACACTCAACAAGTACACCTAATGTGCAAATATATTCACAAAACACACTCTAGATTCTGAAGGCTGTCTGGGAAAAATTAAGAAGCACTTTGCTACCCAAACCAAACTGGTAAAAATTGGCAAGGTGCTTGAGTGCTTAGAGGCCTGAGTAGCTAAACCAGTTTGAAAAGGGATAGCTCTTTTTAGAAATCAGGAGAAACTTTTTTAAAGACCCAAGTAATTCTTAGTGTAGGTAGACTTACCCCCATTTTTTATATCCACAAAAAATACAAATTTTGATTTGGTAACACGAATGATATCTTTTTCTAAAAGAACTGACTAGGTATGCGTTGCTGTGTGAAGGCAAAGGTCCTAGGCATGGATTTTGGAACCAATTCCTTCCCACAGGGCTGAGTTTTGTGCCTTTGCTGGGAAACAGTGTGCACAGCCAGGAAACAAATGGACACTTGAGAAATGCTGTCTTCCTTTTAAGATCACCTAATTCTAAATACATTTTTTTTGGGAAAAAATATCCAGAATACTAGACTGTTTAGAAATTAGTTATCCTAAATGAATTACCTATGAAATAAGGTTATTAAAATTGCTTCTTGACAGAGCAAGCTCTAAAATAGGGATTCTCTTCACTAGTCTAAGTTAGTAGCTACAACTTCAGCACTTATTCAGGCTGTCAATTTTTAAACACCACATATTCATAAAGTTGCATTTTACTACATTTGCCAAAATCTTAAGAAGTAACTGTGATAGAACACCCACTGGACAAACATAAAAACTGTGGAAACTTGAAGGATGAAAAATATTTCTTCATGAATTATAGGGTCACCTATTTATTTCAGATATGAATATGACCAAAATATAAGGTAAACGTTTAAATTTTTAAAAATTTATTACATTAAAAGACACATTGCTATTAATTCCCCTCAAAATACTTCTCCTTGCCTTGAATATACTTACCCCATCGTTCTCGCCACTTTCCAAAGCAGTTCTGGATGCCCTTTTTCACATCTTCAGATGGTGTGCTTAAAAATGCAATGAATGCTACTGCTGAGTGCTATCCAATGGAAAGGCAGGCTCGAAATAACAGTGGGTCCTCATTGACCTTATTCGTCACCATGTGATGTCACTTGGTCCCAAATGGCTCTTCCCAAAGTCAAAATGACCATGAGAGGTAACATTTGAATTGACATGGAGGCAGCCACAACAACACATTTAAAGATACCCATGAAAGAAGACTTCCAGAACTGCTTCAGAAAGTGTCAAAAATGATGGGATAAGTGTGTCTGAAGTGAGGGGTGAGTATTTTGAGAGGGATTAGTGACAATGTGTCATTTACTGTAACATTTAAAAAATGCAAACATTCCACCATATTTTTCAGTCATACCTCTTGTAACCTAATTCAGTGGGTCTACCTTCAAATCACATACTTACTTTTGTTTCTTGACAAAACATGGATACAATGAATTAAATTTTAAATGATTTCTTTTTGTTATTTGTGTTTGTACTGTTTTGAAGCATATTTTCTCAAACCCTGAATCCGTGGTGGCAACAGAGAAGGGCAGTGAAGATTAGGACCCATCACAAAAAGGGTCCTGGGTCACTCTGCCATAAAACTACATGATGGCTTACCCATTCACCTTCTCAACATAACAATAGCACAAACCATGATGAGGTCTTGTATTTGAAAGGCATTTAACGTTTTTTTGTTTTAAAACGAAAAGAGTAAGTGCAGTAGGGAAGAAAAAGGTTAACAAGGACATTCTTTCAAAGGAGATTCAGTATTATCTTAGTTTACTGAGCTGTGGAGGTTGTATGTACAGGCCAGTAGATGTGTAATATCATGTACACATCATTGCTTAAATGACCTTATAGTAAAGTCAGCAGTGGGACTGTGGTACTCAGGGGACAATGACACCATGAAAGCTGCTGACTACACAGGTCTGTGATTGTTAGCACTGGGAGGTGGGTGGCTGTGCAGCATACACAGTCGTCCCCTGAGGTTGGAAGAGGGGTGGTTTTGGCAGGAAGTCCAGGCCAGCTCAATCTTAGAGATAGGACTCGATCTCAACTGGAGATGGAAATATTTAGCCAGTTCGTCCCACTCAGTGTTTGTAGTGTGACCCTACGGAATTCCACCTCATGCAAACCCACCAAACGTATGCCTTTCTGCAGGCAGAAGGGCCATCTGGATCCCATCTCCTGCTGGGAAAGTGCAGGTCATGAAGTCTATAGCCTGTTCTGCTGGGGCCAGCTCTGAGACTCACTGCCATCTCATGATGAGAGGCTAACTCTTGTAAAGCTTCAGGAAGACGAGGCAATGCTACCAGTTTAAGCAACTCTGCTCTCAGGTCAAACTACAATTCTCTCCCATGTGGCTAGGGTGGAGGAGGGTTCAGAGCCAGGGGCAGGTCAGCAGTCAAAGGCAAACTTGCCCAAGTGGCTCGGTCCAGGTGTAGTAGGTACTGACTTACCAGACTTCCCTGGCCTGGAGAGAGAATGGGAAATGTCTCTGGGATAGCCCCAGTTTATGGCAGAACAAAACAGGACAAACCAGGAACGTGAGATATCTTTACAGTCTCACAGACAGCCCCATGGGCCCTCTGTGGCTTTGCTTAGTCTATTCCTTCTGCCTATAAGTCCCTTCCCTCCAGCATTAAAGATTCAGCTAAGTTGTCATTTTTCCCCTTAAATGCTCCTCAAACTCTCTGAGTTGCACTGTCCTTTGTACTTTCAGAATACTTTGCCCGTGTAGCTCTTTTTATTGCACTGATTTGTGATACTACTATGTGTCTGTGTAGTCATGAGCTACTCACGGTCAAGGGGTATTACCTCTAGCCCCAACAGAGAACCCAAAACATCGTGGATGTTCGATAAATATTGGTGGATAGATGGATAGATGGATGAGAGGCTTAGAGCTAGTGTCTGAATGTGTCCACCAAATCAAAGTTCACTGGGCTTTTTTTTTTTATATATACTGAGCATTGAACTTGGGACCTCGAATATGCTAGGCAGACCCTTTGCCACTGAGCTACAACCCAAGCCCTTTTAAAATTTTATTTTGAGACAGTCTAAGTTAGTCGTGAACTTATAATCCTCTTGCCTCTGGAGTAGCTGGGAGTATAGACATGCACCAGTGTGCCTAGCTTCATTGGCTATTTTTATGGACCTGAAAAGATAGGTTCAATGTCTAGGTCAGAAAGGGATCCATGTATTGGCACAAATGAATCTGGTGGGCAGACTCTAACACAGCAGTAAGACTCACAAATCTGTGAACAGCATATGTATTTTAGCCTGTTGCCATGGAGCATTGTTGAATTAAAACCCTGAAGTGAAATGGAGCATAAATAAATGTGCCACGTGAGATTAGGCACAAAGAGAAGTCTAAAGTGTTCAGTGTAGTCTATTTAAAATAGGTCCCAGTTGGTGATATAGAGGACTTTGAATAGGACCTATTTAAAACAGGTGAGCCTAAATTAACCCAGGGTAAGAAATGGAACCTCTCATCTTGCATTACACAGAGAAAGAATAACTGAAATCTGCCCAGAGTTATCAATCATTCATTCAGTCAGGGATCTTTTGAATACCTCACAAGTGAACAATATAATCCCTGCTTCAAGAAGGATGTTAGAAATGGGAAATGAGTGCACAAAGAGGGAGGATCTGCAGGTGGGAGAAAGAAAGAGGTGCTCATCAAGGCAGAAAGGGAAGGGACCAGCACCACCCTAGGTGCAGAGGTAGGCATGAGCATGAGACTCACCTCCGAGGGTCCTGAGGGTTCCCATTCCATCCCTTCTTACCAGATAATTATTATTTTCCTACCATTCCTATGTGGGACACCTGGGCTGATAATATTCTATATTTCTGGAGTCACTGACTTTTCTCTATAACATTTATATTTTTTAAGTATGGAAAAATTACACACAGACACATTTCAGCATCTTTTTTTTAAGGTATTAGGGATTGAACCCAGGGCCTGTGCACTGAGCTTCATGCCCAGCCACTTTTAAATTTTAAGATAAGTTTCTCAGACTGAGCTCAAATTCAAGATACTCCTGCTCCCCTTCCCAGAGTGCTGGGATTATGGGTATGTGCCACCCCACTCAGTTTGGCCATCATTTTTTTTTTCTTGAGACAAGGTCAGGCTGGCCCTAAACTCACTACATAGCCGAGGCAGGCCTTGAACTCTCAGTAATTCTCCTGCCTCAGCCTCCTGAGTGCTGGGTTTATAGGCATGCACCACTATGCCTGGCTTAGCCATCTATTCTTTCATGGAAATAGTACAGAAGTTGCTGAATTTAAATTCAAGGAGTTATACAAAAATTTTTATTTAGTAGTGAACCCCTCAGCATACTACATAACACTTGCCAAATGAAACCAAGGTCCTTAACCCACCCAAATATTTGACTCTCAGATTTAGCAAGTGTATTGCTACCAAGACTTAGCCGTAATGTTTTAACTCTGACATCTTTCTTTAATTTGCATTGCAAACTCACTGAAGAGCTATGATTTTTCCTCAGGGTACATCATATCCATGAATTAAGATTTCCTCACAATTCCCTCTGGTTCTTTCTTGTTCATTAAGGGGACTAAAAGTTATACAAATGATAGATGTCTGCTTTCTAAGGAGAGAGGCAAGAATATTAAGAGATCTAATCTCTAATACACAGAAAGAAATCTCAACAATCAAAAGCATATTTGCTGCAGATATCACCATCTAAATATCAGTGGCACAACAGGGTGCACATTGTGTCCAAGAGCATCAAGTGCAAGCCTGCTCCAGGAAGCCCCTCAGCCAAAGGTCTTAAGTGCACAGCAGCATCTTCATCTCAAATGAAGCATTCACACTTGGGCAACCTCTCAGATTTACACTTGCAATGTTGTCATAAAGGAATTTCATTTTATACTTTCCAGACAAAGTGATTTGGTACAAAAAAGATACGTGGCCAAAGTAAGAGGACGGGGGAGAAAAATAACTCCTGCAGACTTTGGTGAATCAGCAAAGTAACAGGCTGAGAAAAACTATGCAGAGGCTTTTAATCTTCTCCTGTGCGCCTGTAACTCTGGGGCTTTGCTTACAGTTTGCTCAAGCTGGCTTTTAAATCGCACTCTTAATTTACCCCTGGGTACCACATTTGTGTGACTCGCCTCTCTGTTGAGGTAGCCTCATTTTCACTTTTTATTTATATCATTTCCATTAGGATGAGTGTGACAGCCAAAGTACTTAACAATAAGTAGGGCATGGGCACCAGCCAAGTAGAGTTAACTGCCACTCTGGGCTGGGAAGGGTCTCAGACAACCCCAGTGGGCTGGGTGTTACCACATTAGTAGCTGTAGTTTAGGCTGGCAGGCTGGCCACAGGTTGGCAGAGGACCCCAAGAACTGGAGGCCCCAGCTATTTACCAGTGGTATGGAAGTATTCAAATATTCTAACACCTAGGATGAGTGTTCTAGGGTAACACTGACCTGCTGAGTATCATCACCCCCCATTAAGATCTATCCTTAAATTGCATTCCTAAATTTGGCTTATAAATTATTTTCCCAGGAACCTCACAAGAGGAAGTATTTATTTAATTAAAATTAACCCCAGAAAAATAAAGTAAAATAAAATTAACCCCAGGATTGACTTGGAATTTTTATTTTTTACAGTTATGATTTTTCTCATAAAACAATTAAGCTACATGATATTGTGCTTGAATCTCATGGTTTCTACTTTGACTCAGGTTCAATATTGTCATGAGATACTCATGAATTGTACTTTTATTCCTTTCTTATTGTACAAATACCTTTTTACTTTATTAGTTCTTTGGACTTAATCCTGTCCAGTAACTTTATAGAAACAAGAAAGAGAAAAGATCCTGCTGTTTCATTAATAGTTGCCAGGCATTTTCTCCCAATATCTGACAAGCCAGGAGAATAAAACACTGAAAACAACAAAACCAAAAATATCTCCTAATAAGTAGCTATAAGAATGCTCCTTTCAAAAAAAAATACTAAAAAAAAAATAAACAACAGCTTTACTAACTTGATTATTATCTCCAACTGTCAAAATGCTGGCTCATTTTGAACTTAAGTGAACAAAGATATGAGAAAGTTTCTCCTTTTCACACAAACCTGATTCTTGTCATGTGCATTCTCAAAAGGGGAAAGCAGAATTTCAAAATTTTATCCAGATATATTCGGAACGAAAGTGGTGTAAACCAAGCTCTGAATGCAGAAAGAACAGGAAGAAGGCAATGCTGGTCAGTGGGTGGATGGCACTGGAGAAGGGCAATAACACTTGACATTAATTATACATCATCCCACCCGATCCTAGGGCAGGGTATTTGCCAAGAAGTTCTTACATTCCTGTGGCCAGGGAACAGGGCCACACTAGAGTTTCATGGAAAACAACAGTGCATTATAAAACACTTTAATCACTCCATCTCCCTGTGATAACTAAATAATTTAACAAAATTATCTCGTTAAATAAAAGCCTACTTTTGTGAAAGTAATCAAAATTTGACTTTAAAGTTTTTTAAAAAATAAATTTCCTAAATTCATTTTTCTCTAATGATTAACATCTGCTGATTCAATGTTAACCTGGCAAGGTTTTAACGTTACTAAGGTAGATGCAGAGATATAAGAAAAGAGTAACAACATATAAAGGATGATTTTAAGGATGGTGGATGTAGCTCAGTGGTAGAGCACTTGCTTAGCAGACACAGGAACCTGGGTTCCATCCTCAGCAACCCCCAGCAAAAGATGCTTTTTCTTTGGGAATGTATATTCATAGAAGAGAAGCCAAACTCCTTATCTGATATGAAAAAGTTAACTCCAAATGAGTGCAGAGAATATGAACTATTTCTGATAGAATTTATGATGATCGTAGTACAAAAAAGAATGCATTTTCCACATAGAAATCAGAAACCCCTAATCCATTCTGAAAGCCATCTTCAATGTCCAAGCTTTTTAAAGGGGGCAACTTTAAACAGCCAAGAAAGATTCCCGTTTCTGTAGTGGCAATTTTACCCTTCTGCCTGTCAGGAAGCAGGGCCTCCCACATGAGGTTGGCTCCCATTAAGATGATCCCCTCTGCAAGGACCTCAAACAGCGGCCTACCATGTGCAGAGCTCCCATTGCAATAAAAACTGAACCTCAGACTCCTGCTGCTCTACCCCCACACACTGTCACATCCCACACATGCTGCTGTCATCACACCCACACTGTTGTTACAACACCCGATGGGCTGTTACTAAGGGCCTTGGTATGCTGTCGAATATATGCATTCAACAGGAATTTCCAAAACATGTTTCAGGAATACTCGCCCTTGGCTCCCCATCTTGGCTGCTCAATGTGGCTCAATGCGGCACTGTCTCTGGAAGGAGCGGCTCCCTTCGGGTGTAGCTGTCTTTGACTCCCAGGCCCAGCAGTGAATACACAATGGAGGGCAGGAATGCTGCAGGAGGAATCTGGGGCAGTGCTTAATTGGATCATTCTCCTTCTATTAGACCATTCATACCAGTCACACATCTCACTTCACCTGCATCCCCGACTTGGCAGTGGTTGCTGGCCCGAACTGACTCAGTCCAAGTCTGTATCCTTATCGTCTTCAGATTTTCAGTGTCTTAGCCAGAGGTACCTGATGAGTTATGTGTCTGGCAAATATTCCCTGCATCTCTTTGATACTACAGAGTAGCTGTTCTTTATACTGAACCAAACAAGAACTAGAAGAAAAAGCAGGGGCGGGGGGTGTTGTTGTTCTTTTGATTAAGATGGCTTCAAGAAGGTCATCTGTTCCACAGTAGAAGAGTGACATGATCTGACAGACAGCCCAGATTACTAAATCAATATTTGGGGCTCTTAATTCTTGTTAAACATGCATGCTAAATTACTACAGGGGATCAGAGAAGTTCTGAATAGGTTTAAAAACATTTAATGACACCTAGCTTAAGAACTCCTTTTCACCTGTTTTGGAGATTGAAATGAGTAAACCATCATAGTTAAGGACGGCTGAATAACAATAACAAAAGGCTTTTGAGGATAATGCTGAAGGGAGGGGGTGACTTCTGTCCCCTGCTAAGGCTTTGAGTGCCCTTCCACCCATGGTCTTCTGGACTCAGGCGCCTTGTGGATTCCCTAGTTCCTCTCAAGATCTCCGCTTGGGTGACAACAGAAGCATCAGTTGCTTGCAGGATGAGAGCCACGATTATTCAGTGCCAGATTCTGTGTACAGCTTTATTTTTATATTCCTCAAACTGAAGTCATAAGAAGGGCTAAGACTGTCCTAACATTATTCCAGGATATGTGGGTCACATTCCACTTCCAACATGCTTCTATGCTTCTGGGAACGCATTCCAAACAATTTAGCCATTGATGCCAGAACCAGCCGAGCTTTGGGAGACTGAAATGTAGCTCTGAACTTCATTTTTTAGGGTGTACCTGCTGCCCTCCCTCCCCACCAATTCCTTCCCTTCTTTCAGTTGAGTTGAATAAGCATTTATAGAGTAAATGTGCTCCAGGTTCCTTGGTATGATTGCATAATGAGTGATTGGATGGACTATGGAGTCAGACTCAACTGGCCTGGAATCTGGCTGGAAAACTGAGGTAGCTGTTTTGCCTCTGCGTCTCCATTTCTTGAGTCAGTCGCCTCAAATGAGACAATGCACACCAAGTGCTTACCACAGTGCCTAGCACATGGGAATGGCTCTCACCAGTGCATGAGGCATACGACAGTGCATAAACAGCTCTTGTGCAAGGGGGACGGGAAACAGCCCACAGCCCACTTCATTATTTCCTGGCAAGTGCTAATTTTAAGGAGTAATACTTATACCAGCCTTGTTTTAGTAAGTAGGTGGATAGAAGGTAAGCCTCACAGGAGGAATTCGGAAATTGACTACTGATGATATCTTCTTGGGCCAATTGCAGAAGATATGCTGTCTCTGGTTTGGAAGCCAACTACAAAGCTTATAGAGTTATAACTAATATGGCAAATGTGGGGAGACTTTAGAGACCACACAACATTTCTTCTAAGCACCCATATGCTAATGAGAGGGTACTATACACACTATGTCATGCTGGTGGCAACCAAAGAGGTCAATGCATGGCACTGGCCTAAGCCTGGAGTCAAGTGGGAGGAGGCCAGAAGCTGTGAGTGATGAGAATGTGGTGGGGGAAAGCAGAGATGGGCAGGGATGCAGCTGCAGGCTTTCACCCATCTGTGGAATGCAGGGGAACTCAAACTCAGAGCCTGCAGGGATGGAACTGGACAGGTGCCCCAGACTTTGTGCCTGGGACACCAGCCAGCTGAGGGGCCACGCCCAAGTCCTGCTCTATTGCTGCAGCACCTCTGTGCAGCCCTCCCACTTCTCAGCCCAGACTCCGGGATGCTTTGTTGACACCAACGCCCTCAGTCTTTTCTCTTACTACTCCCGCACCCGCTCCTTTTGGTACTGGGCATTAAACCCAGAGAGTCACACTGAGCTACATTCCAAGCCCCTCCAAACTTTTAATTTGAGGGAAGGTCTCAGTAAGTTGCAAAGTTGCCTGGGCTAGGCCTTAACTTGCGATTTTTTTCTGCGCCAGTCTCCTAAAAGCCTGGGATTATAGGCATGCACCACTAGGCCCAGCTACTATTGCCCCATTTATAATGACTTTTTGCCCACATCTACCAGTAGGTAACAAAACATTTTAGGTCCCCAAAATATGTAAAATATTTTCCTTATTCCTGCTATATTTATGAACTTCAAGCCTCACCTACAGGGTGATATGCCAAAAACCTAAGCATTTTTAGTGTAAGACAAGATTTGTTTTGAAACTTTATGGTATTAGTATGTTTTTTAAAAGACAACTTATTTGAATATTTTGGAAGTACATACAATTGATCAGGTCATAAAGACTATCGACTCCAGAGTGTGTAGCCAATGATGGTGGAGGAACCATATCTAAAATTTTTGGCACAATAGGTGATTAACTTGAAGACAGTCATACTAGGAGGCAATGGGAAGTTCTTTTCTCTTCCGTCCAGTTGCCTGTCTACTTGCCTTCCTACCTACCTACTCAACAACATTTGCTGAGGCCAAATGAAGTCTGGTAGGCCTGAGTTTGACTTCTGGCTGTGTGATCATGGACAAGTTATTTAGTCACATGATATTTACTACAGAGCAACAGAATATTATCTAGTTTTATCTTACTTTGTGGCTTATCAAAGCCAATATGCTGGTCTTTGAAAATAAAAATGGCCACAAACCTTTATGAATAGCAATATGCATGTGCTGAACTTTTCAATGGTCCATTTTTACTCTCTCCTGACCTGCCTTGAACTGGTGAAATACAAACTAAAAATGGTTTTTATAACAATGTTGCTCAGAAAATTGGATTCCTCATGTTTATTTCATGTGTGCCAGTTCTGAAGAGTAAATATGCTTTATATATGAATTTTTGAGTACTTGATCATAAAGGATATTGCTTCATAAGAAAGACTAAAAAAAAAAAAAACCGTAATTATTATGTAAGCTGATGACACAAAACAAATGTTCACATTTCAGATTTCTAAGTCTCTCTAAGTAGTCAAAGCCTTCGTCTGATACTCTTCCCACAACCCTGCTAAACGTTTATTTATTGATGTGCAATCCAAGATTTGGAACCTTAGTTTTATGGGAAGCATGCTCAGGAAAAGGAGTCAAGGTATCTAGTCCATTTGTGAAAGAAACTTTCAGAAGGTAATTTCCTTTAGTCCTGATTTATCCCATATCTGGGGTGAATAAAAGTTAAGACTTCTGCAGAATGATTTCTGCTCAGTGAGCAGCTGCAAGGAACATTCCTAGGATGTAGGATGAGATAAGGAAAGTACCTTAAGTCTCATGGGGTTGACTCTGGGTGTTTTTCATTGTAATCTTCCATGCAGGTTCACTAACTTTGCATGTGTGCGGAAGAGGACGTGGGGGCTGGTGGCTGTGAAACCACAACTTCAAAGTGCAGCATCATGATTCTTCTGCTTGAAGGCCAGATTTATTAAGAAACATCTTTAGACTACCTATTTTTTTCCTTTTGATAAAGAGTTGGGATCTTTGAGACCACACTAAACAGTTTTCTGAAAATCTGTAATGATTTCCAGCTTTTGAATGAAACTTTTCCAGTATATTTGCCTAAAGCAGAAGGCTCTGTTTTGTGTGTTTTGTTTTGTTTTGTTTTGTTTTGTTTTGTTGTACCCAAGCTCATAAGAAAAAGGCTGGCAGGCAGATTAAGCAGAACCCTATTTTGAGAGGCTACTCAGTCTTCTAAGCTCACATGAAGCTATAAAGTTGTTTCTCAGAAGTCTCCATTTTCTCCTGGAATCCTCTCTGAATGAAGGGCCTTGCGGCTGCTTACTTTCTTTTAGAGGGTGACACCTATTCTCTACTCTCCTTCACTTTGCATATCATTTTTCAAGCTTTCTGGGAAGCGCAGTTACACTTCTATGAAGAGACTCCAACTGCCAATCTCAAAATATTCTTTGAAAGCAGTAACACCAGGTGCTCTGTTCAAGAAGCAAAAGAGGCAGCTCCATAGAATATACAATGCGACATTTGTTCACAGCAACATTGGGTATACACACACACACACACACACACACACAAAAACTCCTGTCTAAATAGCTTAATGTTTCTCTTCAAACACTCTAAGGGGTTCAGGAAATGCAAGGAAACTTTCAAAAAAAAAAAAAAAGAAATAGAAGAATCAGGAAAACATTTAAAGAGGAATCCAAGTTGAACATGGCTTGTAATAACATACTTAACAGAATGGAAACTGGAAAGTTGGATGAAATTATATCATCAACCTGTAGATAAGAATGATTTCTTTCAAAATGATAAAAGAGCTACTCTTTGTAAGCAATTTTAGAGATGCAGATTTGTTTTTGTGGTATCATGTAAGAGGATACAGCTAAAGGGCCGGGGATTTAGCTCAGTGGTTTTGTCGCCTGCTGCGCAAGCGCAAGAACCCAAGTTTGATCATCGGTACCAAAAAAAAAAAAAAAGATACAGCTGCAATGAAGTTATTGCCCATTGGAGGATGCTACTATTTTCTCAGCATAATTTATGAATAAAACCAAAAGAAATATAATAATAAATACCAACATGATGCTCTCTACTCTTGCTGAGAAAATATTTTTTTTCCTTTTGAATTTTATACAGCCTTATTCATTAAAGAGCTGAGACCTGTAAAGGAAAGAAGTCAAGTGGGAGAGAGATGACCCCACCCTGGTTCACACTTCAGACAGCTCAGTGTGCCCCTACCTTTCCAGACCCCTGAGGCAGTGGCCAAGCAGTACTGCAGTATTTAATGTTTAATAGTTTTAAAAAGATTTTTTTTGTGTGATCTGAGGGATCAAATATGGGGCTTCATAATCTACCACTGAGCTTCACAATCTATCACAATATTTCCAGCCCAATGTTTCACAGTTTAAACATATGATAAACATTTCAGTTTCTTTTTGGTTCTATGATAATGTATTGTTATTTCATGGCATTTTAAAAACCACTGTTCCTCTATGATAGTCCAGAATATAGCTCATTGTTCTCCTTATCTAATTTCTACATTTAGCAGGAATATTTTTTACTAGAAAATAGGTTAGGCCCATCTTCTTTGTTAATAGAGGCAATACAATGCCTTGCTTAGTATTTTATTTCTTTTTTTTTTGGTACCAGGGATCGAACTCAGGACCTTGAGCTTTCATGGCAGTCGCTGGAACCACTGAGCTAAATGCCCGGCCCAATATTTTATTTCTTTAATTATCTCTTTAAACTAAGTTTGGGTTACTGGAGATAATTTTGAGTGACTGAACTTCCATTTTGGCTTTTACAGGACATTTCAAACCTTTCTTCTAACCTTCCAAGGTGTGGCCGACATTACAATTTGTTGTGACCAACATCGAACACCAGCCATTCTGTTTCCATCATAGCCTTACTTAGTTGTGACCCTTGTCACATGTGCATGCATATATGAGGGTGTGAGTGTGTGTGTGTATTGCTGAAGAGGCCCTTTCCTCTGTTGCCTTTCCCTATATTGCTGCCTGGTCTTCATGCCGGCATTTGTGAAAGCTATTGTAGGGTTATACCTGAAGGTTCTCTTCTTAACCTCCTGACCAATCAGGGTGTGTTCTTGCATCTTAGAATAGCAGGCTTCTGGACTTCACGAACCTGACTGGTGATCCTGGAGTTCTGGGTCTTTAAAAAAATAATTTTGCCAGCTGTTATATCCCTGGTCTTTGTAATAAAATTCCTCTACAAGAGACGTGCAAGGGCTCGAGCAACAGCTCTCTCTCCTCTGGCTTGTTAGAGAAAAGGAAGGTTGCTAGACAGGACGAAAGAAATAATCCAGGAAGGAAGCCAGGAAGAAAAGGGGGTGGAGGGAAACTTAAGCCAGTGTCAGAGGTTGGTGAATGGAAGAATGTGACACAGAAGAGACGAAAAGAGAAGCCACTTCGGTAAATCTCACCATTCTTCCTTGAAGGCTCTTTCAAAGGCTTTTCCACGGAAGCATTCCTAGTCTTTCCCGCCCTCTCACCCTCCCACCCTCTCCTTACCTCTAGGTTCCTGTGTGTCTCACTCACAGCCCTCCCTGAGCTCCACTTTGTGTGACAGGTGTTTGTGTGGCCTCCAGTGGTCCTGCCATCCAGTCCCTGCAGTGGGCACCTCCCTGGAAGCCAGGCATGTTGCTGGACACCGGGGACACAGAGGAGACTGGCACGACTTGCCCTTGCCCCCACCCACAGCACCACCCCTATCCTGTTAGGCCCCTGTCTTCTTTTTGTACCCCAGCTCTGTCAGCGCACTGTCCCTGCCTAACATGTTCTTCCTCTCCTTCTCCCTTGTCTGTCTTTCAAGGATCAGGCATGAACTCTTCAGGAAGCTTTTTGTAAACTGCCAACTGGAGCTCCTATGAGGTAGGCACACTGGTCTTCTAGCACTTTCCATACACTGGAACTTTCTGTTTCTAAATCTGTCTTTGCCAGTGGACTCAGGGCAGAAACTTCCCTTTGAATCTTTGTTTCTTTAAGCTTCAGGCTTGCCAGTTCCATGGCATATGCCTACTAAGAGTTGGTTGAATTAAAAATTGATTTGTTTCCTCATAATGTCCCTATTTAGTAGGGTGAGAAAGGTATAATTTATTCCCTCTTACAGATAGGAAAACAAAAGGACAGAGGATAAATGACCTGCCCTCAAATTTAAATAATAGCAGGGTGGGGCAGACATCTGCTGTCTCCTGAATATGAAACAGATTTTCAATGAGAAAAAGGTGTGCCCACTTCCTCTGTGTCCTCTTAGGAAGAGTGTTTGGAGAGACAGAGAAGGACTGGAAGGTGAGAAGATGGGAGCAGACTTGGAAGGAGCCCTATTTGGCAGAGTGGGGAAATGACTGAAACAGCCACATGCTGTAGTGGAAGGCCAGAGTAGTGCTACTGAATGTGTCCTATCCATAGTCAGTCTAAGGAAGGGAAAGAATGTGAGGTAAAAAGTAGATTAGCAAGTGACCGCCACTACTGGGCAAGAACTCACATGAAAAATCATAGACTTCTGGAAAGAATCAGATTAAAGCTGGAACTAAAGCAAGGCTGTTTGGCAAATAAAACCACAACTCAAGAAAAATGGGAAATAGCAGGACAGGTTTGAGTGGATTTCTAATTGATGTGACTTCTAAATGTGCAGGTATAGTTTTCATAAAAGGTTGACTCAATAGCATACCAAAGCAATGGGGGGAGCCTGACTGCCTCACTTGATGTCAGAAGCCCTGCTTTTAGGTCTCTCAAAATGGTTGGGCTCTGTGACTTTGGGCAAATTACCTGGCATCTCTGGGCCTTAGTTTCTCCTTAAATTGTGGGTATAAAGTTTTGTATTTACATGGTCATTGTGAGGATCAACTCCCTTTTCATTAATACATTGGGATTTGTTTTTCAGATCACCACATACAGGGATAGTTTAGGTTGTTAGCCAGTAGATAACCCTTTGTATCTCTTTGGCAGGCTATGACTGAAGTCCCAGGGTGCTATCTCTGGCTGCAACAGAGTCTGGGGAAATGGCTACTGCTTTTGCTTTGGTTTTGGTTTGTCCTCTATAAAAGGAAGAATTTAAGGCAGAAGGGAGTCAGCTAAGCATTAGAGTTAGTCAACATATGCTAAGTACCTCATAGTCAGTAGTTAGCAGCAGAAACACAACTAGATGGAAGAAAGACGTCATGAGACTAACAAGCCAAGCCACAGGTGTGGGATGGTGAACCTAATTAAATTATAAATTAAAGGTAATAGAGATAGTGGTAGGAACAGCTCCCTAAGAAAAAACTGCTGAAGTAGCACCCCTCCCCTAGTTTCTGGGAATAATAATACATAGGTGGCTTTCCAGCAAAACTGAGCTGGAAATTGTTACTTTTTAAAAAAAAGTCTCCTCTTTTTTTTTTCATTACCTGACATCACCATTTGTTTTTTATTTCTCTCCACCTTCCACCTCCACTCCTTAATACTATTTTAGGATGAGGCTCATTTCCAGGATTGTCTTTCTTTTTTTCCCAATAACTCAACTATCTTGTGTTTAATTTTCTCTGATTCCAATTCTTGATTATTGCTTCTATGATTAAAGGAGGTCAAGGAAGAGGAGGAGGAAGGAAATTCAAGCTAAGAAATAGGTAAAGTGCGCTCTTATACTATGTACATTCTAATAGCAGCTATCAGGCCAGAATGCAAAGTACTACAACAGGTTTTGTGGGTATGTTTTAGGCAATGTAGGTCAGGACCAGTTGAAGAGAGCTTTCAGATTAGGGGACTTGGCTTGGAATGTGTCAGATATTCCATACCTACACTGTGTCAGCTAAAGACTGCCCTCTTAACCAGATCTGGGAGTGGAGGGGTAGCAAGGGAACACAGAATGGATTGCCTTTAATCAGTGTGTGGAACGACAGGACGGGGCAGTACTGTACTAGAATTGGGTGGGGAAGGAGAAAGCTGTCAAAATACGAGAAGAGAAACTGATGTGGTACAAAGAGACGACACTGGGTTTCAAATAAAGCTTAGTAACAGCCTATACGGTTGGGTAACACCCACTCAAAACAGTGCACTAATGGACTAATTATTAGCAAGAAGATGTAACTATGAATTACACAGGATAACAGGGAGGAGGAGTGGATACTGGGAGAAAAGGACTGGCAGGGTCTACTAATGGTAAATGAAAAGTTAGCCTCACATCAAAGCATAAACCAGGGCAAATTTTTTTTTAAAAAATGCATTTGGGCCGGGGATTTAGCTCAGTGGTTCCACCACCTGCCTCGCAAGTGCAACATTCCAAGTTCGATTCCCAATACCAAAAAACAAAAAAACAAAAAATGTCTTTGCTTCTTTATTCTTCAGTTCTGCATGGTTAGGTATGAATATGTACTATAAGAAAACCATCAAAGAAAGCACATATATACATAAATTAGTAAAAAATACAATATAAAATAAGTACTGGCTTTACAAAGATAATTTTCCTTAAGGTTCAGCATAAAAAAAATCAAGAAACACACTGCTAACAGACAAAGGAGACAGAAAAAATAGAGCCCACCTTCAGCTGTAATTCAGGGTCATTTTATATGCTGGGCCAGCAAGCTCCTGTTTTACCAAGAATTCATTAAGTAGAAAGTAAGTCAATAAAAATGAGCTTTATTAAAAAGAACTAGGGTAATTAAAGGTATTGGTGAAAACTAGCCCAGGTATGAAGGGAAAATGACTCAGCAGAGAGTTTAAGAAATGAAACCATATACTATGCCATCTTCTGTCAATTTTAACTTATTTTGGAAAAAAATATGGTATGCCATATGATTTCTAATAGACAAGGTGAATGCCAGCATGATGGAGAAAGAAGTAAAAATATAAAACTGACATTCTTCCAATAATAGTGAGTTATGGTGTTGACAGTGCTGCAGCCCAGGAATCAGCCAGTGAATATAGCAAGAAAGCCTACGGCCCTGGCTGATGTGGCTGCAGATGGGTAGAGGTGATTTTCATTAAAACTCTTCTCTAGTTTAAATGAGACTCCTTCATCTCTGTAATACTTACAGCTGCATACTGGGGAATAATATATATAAGGCCCTCTGAGAATCCCAGATCAAATGATACTTCTGTAGAAAAGAAATGTGTAGGCTGGTCACAGGGCACAAGACAGAACCTCCACAGATCAAAGGGTAGCAGAGTGGCTGTGCAATATGGCTTTTTAAAGAATCATCCTATCCAAGTTCATGTGGTCTAAGTCACCTGATTTGAACATGGGGCAAAAATCCACATGCCTCAAGACCAAGGGACAGACATGCTTGGTGTTTTCGCAGAACTCAGATAGATGGGCTTGAAGAGAGCCATAGGAACCCCATGGGCAGCCAGCACCTCTCCCCAAAGGGAGCCCTCTGCTCAGTGTGGCCTTGGAGTCTGAACCATCACCTGGAAGAGAAAGAGATGGCCTGAGGTACCAGTGAGGCCATATGATAGCCACTGCCTGGCCTAACACTTTCTAATATAACACCCTCAAAAGTATTAAGTGCTTACTCCCTAAAAGATAAAATGAAAAAGTGGATGTGAAGGTGTTCCAAGCATGAGAAAGCTTCATGTAGTTTTCTCCTGGCTGCCTCACCCTAGCACCAAGGACATGGAGAAAAAAGAGGGGGACAATGAAGGGGTGCATGGTGAGAGGAAGATGGAAGAAGTCTGGAAATTTCCAGTCACCCAAATAATAAATAACTCACCAAAAGATCTGTTACAATCGATGGCACTCTACAAATTGGAACATAATGTTTTTAAACAGTCTGCGAATCGCACAACCTTCCTTGCCCACCTCAGACACTTGCTAAGATAAGCAAATGAAATACTGTCTGCAAAAGTGATTTATGAACTATAAATCCTTCAATAATTTATTGAGGTATGTGGTATAACTGGTTAAAAAAAACTTGGGAAGCTTGAGGAGGAGGGAGTATCTGAAAAAGGAGAGGTCTTTATCCAGTTCCTGGAGTCTGTAGGCATTTTCCTCTTGAAATGTCTGCCCACGCACATCAGAACTACATATGTGGGGGCAGAATAGATGATACTTTATCTTATAAAAAGTAAATAAAAGTAAGGTAACCTAGTTTGGGAGATGGGTTATTTCACGATCTAATCCTATCGATTTACTGTAATACTTCAGTTTAAGAGTGCCAGGAAAGATCTTGGTGAATCTGAAACTTTATTTTACCTAAAGAATGGAAAGACCTTCATCACTTTCTACTCACAGCCTGCTGCTCTATTAACACGCAAAAGCACAACAAAACCACCACTTTCCATGTGTAAGAATGGTTCAGGATCAGTGTTTCACAAATGTTCTGTTGTTCCTCACAACAGAGGTGTGCTATGTGCTCTTAATGGATGTGTTTGTTAAGAGAGAAGAGAAAAAGTAGGCTGGTTTAAACGTAAGTTAATCCACACTTTTGATATTTATAAAGCTAATTTCCATTCAATCTTCCAACAGATGAGTAACCTACATACCAAAGTAGTAGGAAAGGCTACATGAACAAATATTTCCCCATCAGAAATGGATACTTACATTCACCAACAGATATACAGTGGTACCTTGGTTCATGAATGGTTTTGTCTGCAAACAATTTGATTTGCAAAGAGAAATGTTTGGCAAAATTTTGTTTCTTTTTGTGAAGTCTGCATTGGGTATACAAACATGACCATGGCCATCCTTTCGGCATGAACATGAACATGGCCATCTTTTCTAGACTTGTAGAATGAATTAAGTTTGTGAACCAAGGTACCACTGTATATATGAATGTACACAACAGGTCTACATGAATGTACACATTATTCATACCAGCCAAAAAGTAGAAAAGACAAATTCTGGGATGATCACATAATGGCATATTATACAGCCACAAGAAGAATAACCTGTTTGTACACTCAACACTTTGTACAAATGTAATATTAAGTGAAAAAAGAACAGATACAAAATAGTACATAATTATATAAAGATCCTACTTACATGAAGCATAAAATCAAATACAACTAAATTATGATGTTAGAAGACAAAACAATAATGACCCTTGGATAAAGAGCACAGTGGAGTGGAGGGCTTCTAGGATGTTAGTATGTCCCTTAAAATACTGATTACACAGATGTGTTCAGTTTATGAAACTCTATCAAATACACACTTATGTACACTTTCCTGCATTACATCGTAGTTTAGCAAGAAGTTTTTTGTTGTTGTTGTTGATGTTTTGGACCAGTTTTCTTTTTAATGGATCAGCCTCTAAGTTGACAGGATTCAATTTTATTTGCTTTGGTTCTCCTCTGATATTACCTGTTCTCAAACTTCCTAGTTTTCTCAGTTCAGGATGCAATGGATGAGTAGAAACTCAATTTGCTTCCGAGGTTTAGTAGCTTACACAGAGAACATACTCTTACTATAAATCATAGATTTAGTAAATGCATGTGTAAATTCAGCAGATCCACAGAGCCACAGATACTGCTAATTCAAAGGATGATATTAGTGTTTGGAGTTTATTCCACTTTTGAGCTCTCTTAAAAATCTTGGAGATTTTTCATCTTCTATATGAAAGAAATCTAGAAAAATGAATCAAAACCATCTACTAAATTTATTTAAATTAACAAAGGATTTTCTCACTGAATTGACAATCATAGATGATCTCTTTGAAAGCACAATATTATGATTTTAATTCCTTGTCACCTGATAACCAAAGACGGTAAATAATAAGCCTATGGCCACACAGATATTCAGAAGCAGAACACAGATCAGAATTCAGCTTCCCTAACTACTAAACCAATTTACTTTTCATTCTAGATTTTATTTTACTGTTCATTCACAGAATTATGAACCAAAAAGAGATTGTATTTAATTAAGTTACAATGTGACAACACAAACTTGTATTTGAGAGACTCAAATATTCTAAAGACCATGCAGAAACAACTCCAGACATGCTCAGCCACCTCATCCGTGACAAAGGAGCCAATCGCCCTCATTGGAGAAAAGATAGCCTGTTCAATACATGGTGTTGGAAAAACTGGATTTCAACCTGCCAAAGATTAAAACTAGACCCATACCTATCACCATGCACTAAACTAAGATCGAAGTGGATTAAAGATCTAAATATTAAGACAGAAACACTAAATTTGCTGGAAGATAAGTTAGGTAGAACTCTTAAAGACATTGGCATAGGAAAAGACTTTGTGAACAAAACTTCAGTAGCACAGGAGCTAACACAAAGAATCAACAACTGGGATCTCATCTTACTAAAAAGCTTCTGCACTGCAAGAGAAACCACCAACAGAGCTAAGAGACAGCCTACAATGTGGGAAGAAATTTTTAGCAGCTGTACCTCAGACAAAGGTCTACTATCTAGAATATATAAAGAATTGAAAAAAATCAGACCCCCCCAAATTCAAAGACCCAATTCAAAAATGGGCATCTAAAATGAACAGACATTTCTCAGACAAAGAAGTAAAAGCAGGAAATAAATACATGTAAAAATGTTCAACATCACTGGTCATTAGAGAGATGCAGATGAAAACAACACTGAGATTCCACCTCACCCCACAATGAATGGTTGCTATTAAGAAATCAACCAATAACAAATGCTGGTGGGGGTGTGGAGAGAAAGGAACCCTTCTCCATTGTTGGTGGGAGTGCAGACTGGTGCAGCCACTGTGGAAATCCATATGGAGATACCTCAAAGAACTAGGACTAGAGGTCCCATTTGGCCTAGCTATTCCTCTACTGGGTATCTTCCCAAAAGAATTAAAGGAACCATACCACAGCGATATATGTGCACCTATGTTTATAGCGGCACAGTTTGTAATAGCTAAGGTTTGGAAACAGCCTAAGTGCTCATCAACTGGAAACTGGATAAGGAAGATGTGTTTTTTTTATAAAATGGAGTACTCTTCAGCCATAAAGAACGAGAAACTAGAGTCATTTATAGCTAAATGGATGCATATTGAGGCCATACTCTTCAGTGAAATAAATAGGACACACGTGTAAATACCAGATAGTATCTCTAGTGTGAGAAACTGAAAGTGTAAATAAGGATGAAAATGATTAAAATGAATAATTGATAATTTGAAATAAGAAAAGGTCCAAAGGTGGAGGAGTGGTGGGAGGGGAAGGGGAAAGGGAAGAAAGGAAAGGAAAAAGTATGAGAAAGAAAAAAAAATGGAAACAAAGTCTATGTAAATAGGGAAGGGTGGTAGGGGTGACGGGCACATAGGTAATGGGGAAAAAAATAAGAACTAAGATACATCATGTTCAGGTACAAACACCCAATGATAAATGTAAATGTACTGTATACCTAAAATGTACCAATATATAAATTTAAATAAATAAATAAGTAAAACATTGTGATACATTCTTTATCACTAAAAAAAAAAGAAACTGGCTAATATCAGTTTAGGAACTCGCATGTTTACAGTACCATTTAAAAATATACTAAATTGGAAATTATATTCATTGTTGTTTATTGTCACCAATAAGAACTGAGTGGGCTATTTTATTTTCTAAGGACCCACATTATCAGAAGAACAATGAGTGACCTCAGAGCAGCCAAAGTAGGATTTAACAGACCCTCCTAAATGTCTAAGAACATATATCTGAGATCGATGTGGTGTTACTATAGAACAACTCACCTGGAGAACATTTGAACAGTATTTTTACCTTACAATGCCCTTCCAATGACTATTTACCTGCTGTGGGTCATTTCTATTTGTAAATAAAAATAACCACCTGAAATTAAAACTATATTTACCCATGTCCACTCTGTTGCCTAGGAATCATAAAACTCTAGCTCACTTGTTATAGAACAAAACAGATTCATTAGTTTGCAACCAATTTACTTTCTGCCTTTCTACTTTGATTAATGTCCTGTGGCTTGATACTGTGACTGTTACTCAAATTAAAAATACAAGTTTCCTTTATCAAGGCTGCATAACCTTTATGATTTAATTCAGTACACTTCTAACAATAGGAAATGAGGAATTATACTAAGCCTTGAAAACAGCCATCAGTGAAAATGAACTAACAATAGAAAATACTGAGGCAGATGGTAGTATGTCACTGAACTCTCATCTTAAAGCTCTCGCCTGATATATATACACACTGTTACTTTCCTCGTAATTCTGAAGAAACGGTACTTGTGGATGACCTCCTGGTCAAAGGCTCAGTGAACAGATGAAGACAAATGCTTGTTATTGCAGCCAACCTCAGAGGTGGCTTATAAGTACTGTAGAAATTTGAGCAGAGAGAGAATATTAAATGTATGCCATTCCAGCCCTAAACAACAAATGCATGGACATGAGGTAAAGTGAGTCCATTCGGAGCACCTATTCTGGCAACTGGAGCTTAAATAAGATAACTCAACAGGAGGGTTAAGTACAGTGAATGATATTTGACAAACATTTTATATAAATATCAGTGTGATACTTCCTGAGGATGTACAGAAGGACTGGAATTAACCAGGTAGATGGGGATGGAGAGGGGTGAAGCAAAGGAGCATAGCATCACTCTGGGACACTAAGAGGTTCGGGAGAGTTGGGCCATCAAATGACAGGGACTAGGAACAATCAGGTGGCAGAGTATGAAGAGCTCATCATTCTCTCTGAGAACTGTTTCCCTTGCTGGACCATAAGAATCCTATGAAGTTATGCTTTTCCCATTGTAGGATGTCATCTATTAGCTCTGAAATCACTTTCATGGGTTTCATTCAGTCAGCACTGATTTTCAACAGAGATCAAAATATAATAGGATAAAACAGCATAGAAAAACATAAAGCTTGTTTGTATTTGTGTATTGGGCCATGATATTGAATTTATTTCTTATTGTGAGTCACAGTCCAAGAAGCTTGTAGGCCACTTCATTGAAAGCATTTTTAAGTAGTGAATGACACAAATGGAGTTGGAGGACAGACCTGGGTACAGAAGGAACAGCTTTGACAGGTTGAAGATGACAGAGTTTCCTGAGGGCAGGGTCATAAAGATGGAAGGAAGCTCTGCTAAAGGGTGTCAGAGTGCTGGGATGACAAGCTGAAGGAAGGGAGTATTTAACAGAAAAATGAAAACTGCAATGCAGCAGAGCAATGGATTAAACAAGCACTTAAGAAAAACTCATCTTAAGAACGACCACACTTGTAATTAATGACAATGACAAAAGTGTTGAGCAGGATGTCTTCCAATAAGGATATACTTAAATATCGCATGTGCGTGAACCTCAAAGGAACACTTTACAGGGAATATCTGAAATAAAATGATACACTCCAGAGAAAAATGATATACTCCAGAAAGTCTTACATCCATTACATCCCTCTCAAAACATCTTCAGGAACACAGATTTTAAAATGAAGTCTACAGAGAAACAAGGATCTTTCACAGTCGCCATGGCCTTGCTCCTGTTTCAGTCAGTTTTCCCTGTCTGCCATCTCTCCCACTTTCATTTCATTTAACAAAGAGACTCAGAGAGTGAGTTTTCTAAACATAGATGTCACATCTCACACAAAATTCACTATTCCCCATGCTACAAAAATGGTTCAAAGGTTTAAAGGTGGTGGTTGAGGTTAATCCATCCCCATCCAACTTTTCTGTTCTTGTGCCCACTGCTCCTCCCTTCCCTCTGTCCCCAGTGCTAGCTATGCTGGAGTAGCTCCATACTCTTCCCCCTACCTGTAATTTTTACTTTTCCAATATACAGTTGTGAGCTTGCAATGAAGAGATAAAGAAATAAGGCATGATCTTTGATCTCAGGGATCTCAAAACCTAATGGTAGATACAAATAAGTAAATTTCAACAGAGGTCTGATGGTATAGGCATATTTATATCTACTTGGTTTGGCGAAGACTCACACAGAAGGATTCTGTTACGGATTTGAGAACTTTCATCAGCATTTGAAACTACAACAAGCACAAAATGTGTGGAGAAACAAGACTCAAATCTATGATTTAAAAACTCCAAAATTAAACATAGAAAAGTAATATAGAGCCATGGTATGCCTATATCTACGAGATGACTTTGAAAGCATTTGCAGTTTATTACAAGTAATGCCCAAAGAGATTATAATCACAAACTCAAATATAACTGGCTTACTTTAAGAAATCTTTCTTACCAAATAAACACAAAATCTGTGGGAAACAAACTGGAAATATTGCCTAGCAAAGGCAGGCTGAGCAATCTACATGAAGAGAATTATTTCCAGTGAAGTATAAAGCATACCAACATACACAGAGAAGGAAGTTCAATGTGATACTGAAAAGTCAAGTTGTCATATAGTATGCCATACTTGATGCTGCATTCATTCTAATGTCATTTAAATAGTGAAAGCACTTTAATATTCTTGTTCTAAAAAGTATAATGCATTCTAACAAATGGGTATGTACAGTTTAATGTAAAACACACACAAACTCACAGAGCAAATATCCATGTCCTCACCACTACCTGCCAGATTATGAAAGTGAACATGACTAGTACTCTTGAAGTTCTTAGAATTACCTTCCCCAAATACCTTCCACTCCCTTCTTGTGAGTGGTAACCACTACCTTGATTTTCTTTGATTTTCAGTATAATTTTACACTACGCATTTTATCATCCAAAAACATTTGGTTTTAGCTTTAGAAATTTGCATTGCAAGCATGAACTAGCAGTCTAAGGAAAGACTGAAGGCCAGAAGAGACAACAGGGCCTCGTCTGGCTCAGGTTCTCAGGATTTACTAGACCCTTGACTGGAGAAGTTGGAGGCAGCTGAGCAACACAGGCCTTGCAGTGGCTGGGTGGTGGTGCAAAGCAGGACCCTACATTCTACAGCCCTGTGGGCTACTCGGTACCTTGTTTTAATACTTACTGTGGTAAAATATCCTAACATAAAATTCGCTATTTTAATCACTTTTAAGTGTACAGCTCAGTGGCATTATGAGCATTCACACCACTGTATGGTCATCACCCCCATGTATCTCCAGAACTTTTTTTATCTCCCAAAACTGATGCTCTGTGTCCACAGAGCATGAACTCCTGAGCATCCCTCCCTCCCCAGAGACCCGGAAATCACTGCTTTACTTTCTGTCTTTATGTGCTTGATTCTCCTAGAAACCTCACAAAAGTAGAATCATATAGTATTTGTCTTTTTTGTGACCAGCTTATTTCACTCAGCAAAACACTCTCAAGGTTCATCCATGTTGTACAGTGTGGCAGACATTCCTTCCTTTTAAAGGTTGAATAATATTTTATTGTGTATAGAATATATTTTGTTTATTCATCCATTGATGTAGCTTGGATATAAACCAATGGATGAATATACTTCCACCTTTCGCCTATTGTGAACAATGCTTCCGTGAACATGACTGTACAGATACCTGATGAAGTCCTTACTTTTAGTTCTTTTGGGCATATAATATATGCACAAATGAAATTGTTGGCTCATAATTTCATTTTTAATTTTTTGAGGAACCACCTACTTTTTATTGATTTTAATTTAATCTCAGTGTAGCAGAGAACATACTTTGTATGACTTGGATCTCCAAATTTTTTGAGGCTGTGTGATGGTGAAGAATATGGTCTGTAGAGATAAATCTTCCATGTATCCTTGAAAACAATGTGTATAATGGTGGAGTGTTCTATAAATATTGAGCCAGGTTGATTGATGGTGTTGTTCGAGTCTTCTATACCTTTACTAATTTTCTGCCTACATGTTCTCTCCATTAATAAGGGGTAGTGGTGGTGGTGGGGATGAAATCTCTAGCTATAATACTAACTTTGTCCATTTCTTTTTGCTGTTCTATCAATTTTTGCTTCCTATATTTTGAAGCTTTGTTACTAGGTGCATAAACATTTAGGGCCTGGTCCCTTTATTATTATGAAATGATTTTCTTTATCACTTGTAATATTCTTTGCTCTGAAATCTACTGTATCTCACATTAATATAGCCAGTTCTGCTTCTATTTTCCTTGAATATCCTCGAGTGCAAATAATAGACAGCCATGCATACGGAACAGATAATAATCTCCATGAAAATAATCTGACAAAAATCATAACAGAGATGCACTAAAAGGTTTGGAGTGATAGAAAAGATAACTTCTTGAGCAGCAGTCCCAGCATCAAGTGAAGAATTTGTTAGAAACACAAATTCTCAAGATCTACCTCAGATCTACTGAATCCCAGCAATCTGTCTACCTGACAGGTACACATGACAATTTTGTGGCATTATCAAGTTTGAGAGTCACTGCCTAGCATCCTTTCTACTTGCTGATTTTAGAATAAGTATTTGGTTAAACTAATCCAAAGCAATACTACTTTGGAGGATAAACCAAACCAATGCTTTCTCTAGTTAAAAGGCATTTCTGCAAACCTACTTTTATATAATGTTGTCCCAACCAAAGGACAATTTTTGTGTATGTTGGTTATATAGTAATACTCCAGCTTAAAATATAGTAACAGATTAAATAACGATACAAATAACTCAAATTTGTTTTAAGTAGAGCCATGTTTCAGGAATATGGGAAAACATTTAATGCTCTGAATTTTCAGCTGTGATTTTTAAAGGTACGACATACTGCTTGTGGAAATGTTATAATGAATATTCACTGAATGTGACTATTGAGTCTTGAGGATGAATCAGAGTTGGGTCTGACTCAAAAATTCTCTCCTCTTAAAAAAACTCTATAGGGCCGGGGATTTACCTCAGTAGTTCTGATGCCTGCCTCACAAGCGCAAGGTCCCAAGTTGGATCCCCGGTACCAAAAACAAAAAACAAAAAAAACCCCAAAACCTCTATAGGGCGGAACTTTTGTTTTTCTTTAGGTCTAGTGCAGTAGGTGGGCCACGTTCTGAGTAAAGTTTCCCTACTGTGCAGTCAGCCTGAGTACCTATAGTCTTTGAGTGCTATCCCAGGTGGGATACTTTTCCTTTCATTTAACTTCACTTTTATACCTGGAAAGCTGCTTGCAGCTGCTGGCATCTATCATGTTTTAAGCTCCTCTCACTTCATCTCATCTAATCCCCACTCCTCTGGCCAGGCAGGAATTACACACTTCATTACAGACAGGTAAGCAACCAGCCGGTGCTCACACTGCAAAGAAATCGGGCTGAGCTGGCCGATCAATTCTCTGACTCCGAGTCCTGGAGAATTCCCCCTGGGGCCTCCCTTGCTACTAGTTATAACTTCAAAAAATAATAAAGAAAAAAAAAGGACTCAGGATGCAAAAAAAAACACCACCTTTTTTTTACTTAAAAATTTAATAGACATCTAACAGAAAACAATTTAGCTTATTTTAGCACTCATGACATATTTCTAGATATGTAAGAAACCCCAGGGAAGAAAGCCTTTGCCTTTTGTGGACTATTGCACACAGGTCACAACACACACTGTGCCACAGACTCCCCTGCCAAGGACACCCCTTCCATCTAGAGTCACCAAAGTCACTTCAGTATGCACCTCTCATTTAATATGGACAACTGCGGATAAAATGTACATTTTGAACATTTCAAATTGTTTCATTTTAATTTGCATTATTGGGGATTGAACCTAGGGCCTCATGCATGCTAGGCAACTATTCTACAACTGAGCCACACATCCAGTCCTTTAAGGTTTATTTTTAATAGGAGTTTTTAAAAATTTGAGTCACAAGCTACATATACTATTAAAATTATCACAGAAAAATCAAGAATTACTAATTGTACCATAGAAATTTTATTATGGTGAAATAACTGTGGATTGCAATATTTCATTTGTACTTTATTAACTGATTAAAACCACTCAAAAGTCAAACCTAACACCTTCATTTGTAGGAACACACTAAGAAATTAGGATCAACGACTGTATTCTTTTTTTTGGTACCTGGGATCGAACTCAGGACCTTGTGCTTGAGCGGCTGGTGGTGGAACCACTGAGCTAAATCCCCACCCCAACTACTATATTCTTAAACTAAGGTTCAGTGTAAAGTATTGGTACTATTTAGACAACTGAGGTGACTTTCTCTACAAAGAAAGGTAAACAGAGCTCCTACCTCTTATAATTTCCTTGTATCAGAACCAAAAATAATATTTAATATTTGTTTTATACCATACACAAGATTTTTTTTTTCAAAGCCCCATACACATAGCAATCAGTGGTTATCAAAAGAATGTGAAAGCCTAAAACAAGAGACATTTTGGAGGACAAACACTTTTTTTTTTGGTCTCATTTTCTAGTACCATACAAATGGAATAACAAAACATGTTTTCACATTCTGATAACAGACTGAAAAGAATCACTTGGCTGGAAAGAATTTTAACAACATAACATTAAGGAAAGAAGAGGCTATAAAATAAAACCAAAAAGCATCTCTATAAGAACTTGAAAAAATCATGGGAAAAGAAAACCCTCACAAATTGTGTAGACAATTATGAGCCATCATTGACTTGGTTTGTTATAATTTCAAATTGACATCTCTTAAATGTGTGATTTATATGCTACAGCTCTTATCTATGATTTCAAAGGTGATCAGTTCAAAGCTTAATGAATCTTTTTGATAATGAATTTTTAAACTTTTGAAATCTTGTATTTCAGTCATGTACTATTAACAACATTGAAGCAAAGCTGCTTGATTAAGAGAAAATTCCATTTCTCTTGATGATTAAATTTCAGTAATTGAACATAAAAACATTTGAAACAAGAAGGGCCATATAAACGAACTGTCAGCATATATTATGACGTTACAGTGTTGCTTAGGTAAGAAAATGCTCCTTAAAGAAGCCGGCACAATGAGGAGCCAATTGGAAAAACAGAGGAAGTAAGCCATCATTGAAGTAATGAGGAATTCATTAAGGCTCCAGGCCAGGTATGCGAAGGAGGTGTGACTGATAAGCAGGACTTGGAGATTAACTGAGTGGGACAAGCTGAGGCCTTGCCCACATGCATCTACCATCTATCTACCCCTGCTATATTTGGTATCGGTTTGACTGAAATACTGTTTAGAGTCCTTGCTCTTGCTAGCTCTTTCCCTTTCAAAAAGCTAAGGATTTTGTTTCATCCAGTGTTAGCAAAGGAGCACATTCATGAGGAGAAGAAAAATACAGTCATGTGCAGAGTTAGTCTCACATTAAGATGCAGTTAGTGTTAACTTTTAGTGTCAACAACAATTTTAGAAAGCTACATTTTAGCGCTGCCCAGGATTTAGCTCAGTGGTTCCAGCACCTGCCTTGCAAGCACAGATCCTGAGTTTGATCCCTGGTACCAAAAAGAAAAAGCTACATTCCAAACAAGAACAAGGATGACAATGACTATGAGGTCATGAAGTCCCTGTGCACCTATCAGAAGATACCTTTGGACACTGCCAAAAAGCAGTAAGATTTTGAAAGCCAACATAATGACATGATATAAAAATAATTTTAAAAGTTTGACATTTATGAGTAAAGGAGTATTGAAGAAGACATTGTTCTGAAGCTGCTTCTAGAATTGCTAGAGGACTGGAATCTAGTTCAAGTTAATGTAATATCCTTGAAATGTTAAAAGACAAGTATTGGTTCTGCGTATATATTTCTATTGCAGGCAAGAATAGTCAGCTGGATGGAGTGGTAGTCTCAGTCTTTAAGACTTTCTTTCCAAGACAGAAATAAAATCCTGGAAATTTTGCAGAGTAGAACCTGGTTAGTAAATGGATTTTTGTTACATGAATTCCTATACATGGAGGGTTAAATATTCTACCAAATTTACCTATTACTTACAATAAAAGTATGTAGAGTATTTTAGTTTTAAGGTAGATTATTAGTCTCACTTATCAACAACCAAGTTATATAAAAAAGGGCCCATTTTCATATTTGGCTCCCGCTATATGTTAAGAAACAGCCAGTCTGTGATTCCTTATTTTGTTTCCAACTCACTACAGAACTCGAATAACTCACTCATTTCTGGATGACAATCAGAAACTCAAACTCTAGGCACAGTGGAAGTTAGTATAAATTTCCTACAGCATTTTCTTTTTGAAAATAATAGGGCTGACAACTAACCATGAGAGACATAAGAGAAACTATCTTAAACTATTTATTTTTCCATATTTTACTAATTAGTTGGTAATTTTACATCTTAATTACACTTCCTCCTTCTTCCAAGAGAAAATTCAAATACACATATTCTAGTCTCATAGGCTAAAAAGGAAAAGGAAAAAAAATACAAAACATAGCACAGAAGCTAGCACTGCCGGAATAGCCCATGATGTGAATTCCATGATGTGTTCCCCAGCCCCAGCAACTACAATTACATGTAATTTTTTAAAATGTTATTTTGTTGATTTTATGGTGTTCAAGAACTACATCTTTTAAAGTGAATCATTTGTGCTAAATTATTTAATTTAATCTCACACACAAGCATTGGATCTGTTTTAAGGCACTCTGTCCTGAGGAGTTTACAATCCAGTTATCAAGTGGCATCATGAGACAAGTACAAAGTGCATGTTGTGTGGAGGGTCAGTAAAGGGAAAGATCTGAACCAGCTAGAGAGCTGAAAAAAAAAAATCCTGGATAAATGCGACTTCTGTAATGAGGTTTCATGAATGAATATAACTGATAGGCAAAGATAGGAAGAAGGGGGTCCAAAACAAGGGGAACAAAAATCAAGAACAAAATAAACAGTCAGAAAAGGCAAAAGAAAATTAGGTGGTTTGGTCAAAGCCAAAGACTGTGGGGGTGGGGGAGAGTGAAGAAGAAGCTGACGGGAACCCTAGGGTATACCATTTACCATCTTGGCTTCTTCCCTTAAGGAGTCTAGACAGAAGGGGGAAAAATGAGGCTGCTCTCCACAAGTAACTAAACAGAAACTGTGCCAACTAAGTACATAATACAATATCTCTCCTCTTATAGAGTGTATGAACTCAGTGAACACTAGAATCATGTTCTCTCACTACACCTATCCCCAAGGCTTACCACAGCAACATTTTTTGTTAAATAAGTCAATAAAATAGTTAAACTGAGTCATTAAAAGTAAACATGAAAATTTTAATTTTGCTATTAGTATACCTCTCAGTGAAATAAGTTCCTATGTGATTTGCTTAAAATGAATGAACATTTGAATAATACAGTGTTTTCTTTACATTACTTTCTTCCTAGGCTACTCAAAATATCATGTAAGTAGAAGAAATATTAATAAATTTTACCTGCCAGGAGATGTCATAAACTTGTACATTACTGGAGACTGGTTTTACATATTATCAACTAGCTATTTGTATTTAAAAAGACAGCTATTTTATCAAACATGGCATCTAATTTTAGAAAATCCTTTTTTCTATCAGTTTTCCTCCTCCTCAAATCTATTATTTATATCTGCTTAGAAAAACATTGTTTGAGGCTTGGGGTATAGCTCAGTGGTAAGTGTGCATAGCATGTATAAAGCCCTGGGTTCAATTCTCAGCACTGCCAAAGAACAAAATAAAAGCATTGTTTTAAGCTGAAAATACAAGAAAGCCTTTTATAATAGCCAGAATGAACTATAATATTTCAAAATTTCCCTTTTGTATTGGCCTTTGAACTCTTGGGGGAGGTAAAAGCAATAAGCTCTTGGCCTCCTACCTGCTGCATCACTGAAGAATTTTAATGGAGCCATGGACTAAGGTCCCTCTTGTCCATCAGGTTGCCAGGGCTATCTGTAGGTCAGTTAGGGAAATAATGTAAAGAGCTTCCTCTGGAAACAATTCTCCAGAAAGTACATGTTGAAAGGACCTTGGGACTCAATGCCTCTAATTAACTCTGGTGTGTGGCTAGAGTGCAGGCGAGTCAATGAGTTCAGACTGCTATGGAAGAGGGGACCTGGTTATTCCTCCAACCCTGAGAACTTCTAAGTCATTGGAAATGCCTAGAAGGTGAAGGCATGTCTTGTGAATTTTCTGTAGTCCAGAAAAGACTCCTGAACATAGCAGTGATTATGGGCAAAGAATTTATTTCTTTCTCCTTTTTAATATAAACACACAGAAGTGTCCTTCTATTTAATAAAGAAAGTGAGAAGAGTTTCTTTTTTTTTTTTTGGTACCGGAGATCGAACTCAGGTCCTTGCACTTGCTCAGCAGGTGGCAAACCCAATGAGTTAAATCCCTGGCCCTTTGAGAAGAGTTTCTGATTTGTTTGCTTAATGTCCAATTCTTGCCTCATCTTACTGAACTTAAAAATTTGAAAAAGAACATTTTTTGGGGTAAATTACTCACATAAAATATTTTAACCCAGATAAGAGCTTTACACATATCTATACAAACCAATATTGTAGTATTATTATTATCATCAATAATGAACAATGGTTCAAATAATCCCACAACAAATTAGCTCGATACAGAATAACATCTGATGCTATAAAAGAAAACCAAAACTTGAAAAAAATTGTGGAGGTTAAACTTAATTTACAAAGCAGAATATAAATTTCCATTAGATCAACCTATAACAAAATCAATTAGTATTTTGTAATAAATCATAGCCTACATTAACTAATTATGATAAAATATTTGAGAAAATCTATAATTCAGAAACATAAATATTCTTACATAGCTCGGGAAAAATGAGTTTACTATAAACAAAATATATTTTGTGAGGCTCATATATTTAATCCAGGTCAGTTTCAGTTTTTGTGGCATATAGTTGGTACTCAATAAAAGAACGTTATGTGTGAATGAATGAAAAATTTATCATAACCATTTTTTTGTTTCTTGAAAGCATTACAGGGTACTGTAAGTGTACTCTTAATTCTATAAACTTTTAAATTACCTTAATTTGTAAACATCATTTCAAATTCCAAATAAAAAAGTGACACATTTTTTCCTGAAATTTTATAGTGCTTTTGACATTATGTTTTTATCTAATTGTGAATGTCCAGAATAAAAAATGGATTCAAATCTATTTAGAAAACTAAATTCATCATAAAATACATTTTGATCACACAGATTCCAGCATTTATGTCTCTGCTTTAAGGAAATAAAGCTGCAGTAGAGCTATAATAAATTGCTCCAAGGGGCCGGGGATTTAGCTCAGTGGTTCCGCCGCCTGCCTTGCAAGGGGAAGGATCCAAGTTCGATCCCCGATACCAATAAATAAATAAATAAATAAATAAATAAATAAATAAATAAATTGCTCCAAAGCAAAGGTAAAATGACCATCCAATTAAGCCATAACTTTAAAAATCACCTTGAGGTTAAATTGGGAAGAAATAAATATGAGGAAAAGGGCAATTAAATCTCAGTCTTTTAAATCTGAGGTCTTCTCAGTGACAAAGAAAGATTCAGTGAGTTAAACTCTTTTTCATTATTTCATTTATGAGCTGCTTTTAAGAATATTTCATCCCTCAACAGAGGAAAGAAGGAATCCTTTAAAAGACACAAAAGCTATTCTAGGCTATCAAAATCTTTGCTAAGAAAAATAAACTAATCAAGATTGATCTTCTGGGTCTCTCAGAAGTTCACCAATTCCAAATGTTCACAGAAGTTTCAAAAGGGAAGGAAAAAACAAAGTTTTTGTATAACACAATGCTTAATAACTCACTGTAGGAGACACAAAGGTCACTAACAGTGGCGTTTTGTAAAATATATTTAACTATAATTAAAATAACTACTCATTTATTTCTTGTCCAAAAGTATCTAAGTTTCTTTTCCTATATGCTAAAAAGTATGGGTCACTTTTGTCTATCAAGTCTTAAGGGATCTTCTAGAGCACTTTTTAAGCAAAGAATGAATGTATTACTCTTAGGAAAACTTCTGGTGACAGGGGTTTTTTACTCAAATTTATTATTTAAAAAAATTATAAAATGAAATAAGTATGTTCACAGGCAAACAAAAGTGAAAACCTCCTTTACATTTAAGTACATTGACCAGTTTTTTCTTTTTTTAAGAGGTATCCAGTACAGTATTAATTACAAATACAAATGTTGAAAAAACTGATCACATTGCTGAAGAGCCTATGTCCCCTCGTTTTAAAATTCTTGTCCTGCTTTTAAATTCTACCAAGAAATATACTTCGCTATAAATGCCACACAATAAGGATGGATAAATAGTTAAGTACAACCAAAGGAGGACTTAATCTAGTGTCAGCTAATCTCTCCTGGTTTAACAATCTGAGTTTAACTACTTCATGATGAATGAGACAGGGTGCAAATGACCTCAGTATTTCAGCCCATAAAACAGGCTTAGGGAAATAAAACCTGTAAATTTGATCACCAGCCTTAGATTGGCCATCATGGGGAATGTGGTCAGGGTTTTAAAGGAATTGTCTCAGTGTAATATTAAGTAATGAATTTCCAATAATTTACATTTAAAGTACCATTTGCCCTCAAGTAGCCTACTATATATGCAAGATTTGCCGTACACAACTAAAATTCAGATAGCTCTCAACTGAAAGGTGGTGAGCTAATTGTCAGAGGGCCTACTGAGCTGGAGAGTTTTATAGACTGAGAAAAAACTTTTTTACAGAAAGTTTTTTTGGGAGCATTAGCATGTACTCACATTAAGCAAGAAAGACTCCAGTTGTGAACAGCAGTAGGTCTATTGTTCAAGAAAAAATATATTTTATGAGATCCATTATGAAAGAGAGGGGGAAAATCCTTTTTGGCATTCTGCACATAAAAATCTTCTCCAAAAGACATCTGCAGTTTAAAAAAATTCCATCTACTTTTACTACTACAACCTTTGTTAATTTTCTACAGTTCTCTGCCCCAGTAACTTAAAAGTTATTTCCTTAAGAAAACAGATGACAGACAACTTGAGTGACTGATTATATTGTGCCATCACTTTGTTTTTCTCAGAGGCCTGGGTTTAAGAGGATGGATGTTAGTGTAAATGACAGCAAAGGGAGCTTCGCATAAGATTTCACTTCTGTTCAAAGACAATCTAATGTAACCTCACTGCGGTGCCATCAACTTGACAAATGGACACCATGCAACCCTCTGCCTCCCACTGAAACCCAAGAGCTTGATTTACACAATATTCTCCCTGTAGATGGAAAAAGACTTCATGCTGCTAAGCTGTGTAATGGGTTGATTTGATATTTTTTTGCATGTAATGAAATTTGATAATATAGAGGTGAAATGCATCTCAAAGAATGGAGCAAGCTAATGAACTTATAAAACTATACTTAAGTCTTTTAAAACCTGAATAAAAAGAGAAGGGGTCAGCTCAATCCATGTTGAGAAGGCATAGCAGTTCTCATGTTAACTCTGCAAAGATATATGGATTTTACTTACAATGAATAAAAGATCTAGCTCTAAGAGGTAAACCTCTGTTCAAACAAGTCAATGTAATCTGGAGAACTTGGTGTGCCTTATCTTTACCATCAGTTTGCTGGTCCTCAGTTCTTTACCTCAAGAATTTTACATTACTTTATCTTGTTAAATTATTTGCTTGGACCCTCAATATGAAACCTTTTAAAGTGGGAAGTTCGAAAAGTTTATACTACCAGGCAAAATTCACGATCTCATCGAGAGAATTAAACATGTCCTTTATAAACCATCTATGATACAAAAATCATAAAAATAGAACTTCATAAGAAATATAAAAACTGCTTTAAAGTGATCATGTAAGTTTTTACTCAAAGTATGAATCATTTTAAAAAGAAATTCAAGGTATACTATATTGTGCAGGCAAGGTTGATTTCCAATCCTCAGTAGTAAAACTGTCTATTAGAATTAATCCTTGCAAATAAGCACTGGGAATGTATGTACATTACCATCAGAAGTAGTTTTAGCACATGTAAATGTTGAATGAGGTAGAATTTTAGTCTTATATTTACTTTGCTGTTGTTACAAATAAAAAAAGCACTTATGAAAACATTTCATGCTGAAGTGAATGGATTTCAACAGCTGCTGATTTGGTGACATGGAGAACCCCAGAGGAGACATCCTGCTGAATTAACATTTTGGAAACGTTAAAAAGAAACTTCAAACAGAACCTGTTTAGCAGGCGGTCAAAGATTTTGCTCGGTAGGGATCATGTGAAGGCTAGCAGAGCAGTCACTCAGCCATGAATCAGACTTGTCAATAGTTGCCTATTTTCTCAACAGGTAACTCAAACAGGCACACAGTCTATTTCCCTTAACACTTCTGTGTGAGGCTTCCGCTCTGGCATTATGTAGGAAGGTACACATTCAGGGTTGGGAAATAGTTGTTCATGGGGTTGAATTACATTTAAAATTTTGTATTTTTCTAACCAAATACTTTAGATATATTTAAAAGTTACTGATTTTCAAACAAAATTTCATCCTAAATTAGAAATCTGGAATAGAGTTAATCAAAGAACTGGAAAACAGAAAGGAGCCTTGGAGAAAGCCGACATCGAACCTTTCCCTTTACAGATGAAGAAACTGAAGCCTACAGTGATTTGAGTGATTTACAAAAGGTCACATATTTCATGATGTCTTTAAGATTAGAACATCCATTTTCTCACTCCTTTGTTCAATATTAGTTGTTTTTAAGAAACAAACAAGAACTAGGTTTCTTTTAGCAATGTAAAAATACTCAAGGAAAGAAAACTGTTAAACTGAGCAAAATCTGATGGTTCAATGTTTTGAATTTTGGCGTGTTTTGAATTTTTTTCCTTTAGACTGGCCACAGAGAGGTACAGTTAATGGAAAATTCCTTCCACACACCACCAAGAAGTTGGGATGGGTGGGGGGAAGTTTTGTTTTTAACTTTCAACATTTAAGAGTTTAGTACAAATATAGAGTAAAAAAATAATAAAGCATTTCATTGTTACTGATTCATATTGGAATTGTAAACTACTCCATACAAGCTACTATTATGTCAGAAAATTACCAGGTATCCATTAAATGAGCCTAGACTGTTTTCTATTGTTCAAGGACTTTTGACTGGTTTTGGAAAGCCTAAGTACAGCGTTCTCGGTGAGAGATCACTGCAGCCCTCATTACCTTGTGAGCCTCAGCCCTCTTCTATCAGTGCAGGGTCATTACCAGCCCATCCGAAGACAAGACGGAATGGGAGGCTCAGGAAATCACCTCTTACTGGCAAGACGCTTCTAGATGAGTATTCTGTTGAAAACATTTTCTACATGATTCTACATGATTAGAGATAAAAATTAGAAAGACAAGTAAATACAAATTCCAGAAACACACATATACACACAAACATACACAAACCTCTCAGAGCCCAAGTTCACAAATTGTTTATTTAAATTAACTTTTTTGTAGTTTAACTTCTTCATACGAAATGAGGAAACAGGTATTCTAATGAAAGACTAATGGGAATGTGTAAGACAGATTAGATTTATATATCAAAATGAAAAAAGCACTCATCCTTTGACCTAGCATTCCTACAGACAGGAATTAACCCTGAGGAGAAAATTTAACAAGTGGGAAAAGGTATACATGGCAAAGATTTTAACGGCATGTTAGTTATGGTAGTACAAAGTTGGAGATTTAATTAGTCAGAAGATAAAGGTATACACATATATTGGCACACGTGGAACTGTTAAAATCACTTCTCACCTGCTCCAAGGCTTAAGTAAATATTAGTGTAAGGATCAAAAAATATATCAACAGGACAGAATAGAGAACCTAGACACAGACCCATATTTACCTGACCACTTAATTTCTAACAAAATGCCAAGGAAATCCAACTGTGTTTGCATAACTGAATATCCATATAGGAGAAAAAAATAATCTCAATCTCTTCCTCATACCACATTAAAAAATTAACTTGAGGTCTACCTTTGACCTAAATGTAAAAACTAAACTCTGATGGATTAAGGCAAGGGAGAAAAATCTTTACAAACTGGGGAGAGGAAAGGTTTCTTAAAACAGAGATAAATCATTATAAAATTAAAAAACTGACAAATCAGATTGCATCAAAATTTAAAACTTCTGTTTATGAAAATACATTCACAATAAAATGAATAAGGAGGTCACAAACTATATTTGCCACATGTAAAACACATATGACAAAGGGTTGGTATTCAGGGTACATAAAGAACTCCTATAAAGTAGGCATTCTGGGAGGCTGAGGCAGGAAAATCACCAGTCTGAGCCCACCCTGGACAGCTTCACAACTTAGTGAGATGCTGTCAAAAATAAAGAATAAAAAAGTGTGAAAGCCCTGGATTCAATCCCTAGTAGTGCAAAAAAAAAGAAAATCATTTCAACATTTAATTATTAATGAGATTATTTGCATTCTTTTTATTTTGGGTCTGGTGTTTAAATCTAGTGTGTATTTCATACCTACGCATACATCCCAATTTGTGCTAGCTACATTTGGGGGGCTAATGTTCAATAAATTATGTACCACAGACCTGGATAGTTGCTAACAGTCCTTTCAGTTTAAAAAAAAAATTACAGTATTATCAAAATTAATATAATTATAAAATGTGTCACAAACATGAAAACCATTGATCAGATATGTCCATGGACTATTTATTTTTATCAGGAAAGGTTCATTATTTATTTGGCATTTTAAATTTGGATGATTTTATTTTCTAACATTGAACAATCATTAAGAAGTAAAGAACTGGTGATAGGGCTGGGGATTTAGCTCAGTGGTTTCGCTGCCTGCTGTGTAAGCACAAGGACCCAAGTTCAATCCCCAATACTAAAAAAAAAAAAAAAAAAAAAAAAAAAACTGGCGATAATCTTTGGAACTCAACCCCACAGAGAAGTACTTTATCTACTAAGCTGGTTTAAGTCCAATAAACAATTGCCAAGTCCCCATTTCAAAGTACAGGATGCAGGTTTTTCTTTAATTTGAATGCATCGATCCTTATAAGAATCATTAAGACTGGTTTTCCAATGAATAAACATCCAGAATTACTCCAATGGAAATTAGTACAAAAATAAATTATTGCTAAAATATAAAACTTATTTAGTATCTGCTGTGTTTCACTTCATCTAAATTACTTAAGACTATTAAAAGGCTTTATATTAGTGAATCACAGTAAAAGCAAATCAATATTCAATAATAGATATCACTATCAATTCCTGGCAGCTTATTAGAAAATGTCATGTTCTAAAAGCTGGGTGTGATGGCACACACCTGCCATCCCAGCACTCGGGAAGCTGAGGCAGGTGAATCACTAAGAATTCCAGGCCAGCTACACAGTGAGTTCAAGGGCTAGTCTGGATTACACAGTGAGACACTGTCTCAAAAAACAAAAAACAGACAACAACAAAAAAGAAAATGCTATGTTCATTAAAACAAGTGATATAAAGATAACAGGGTCTAATTGAGGAACAGCCCTTAAGACCTGAAAGACTGGAATAGAACCTACTTGCCTCACATGACAGATTTCAAGTATTGATTTTACTTCTAAGTGACCCCCTGCAAGTTAGTTATCTCTAAGTACAACTATACACTGTCTCAATCAGCTTATAAGAGACCGGGGATTTAGCTCAGTGGCCTTGCCTCACAAATGCAAGGTTCTGAGTTCAAGCCCCAGTATCGGAAAAAAAATTAGCTTGTAAGTTTGTTACATCAAACATTGCAGAAATTACATAAAATTTCTCCTTGATATTATATAATCTTTTAAAGCTTCTCAGCTAGCACACCTGAGTACTTTTCTACCATTTTATATATACTGAAAATTAATGATGCCAATACATATATAGATAGCAATAGAATTTATTTACCCCTTAAGAACTAGGAGAAGGCATACTGTACTTGTAAATTTGCCAGTAAAATCATGTTATTCTATTTAAGAAGCATTTTTGCAAAGCCAGCCTGCCACATACTACCTCATACTTGGAGGAAAAAGGGTAAATTCTATGATGCTGTAGTCACCTTTGTTCCTGCAGGGAATTATCTATTACATTTCAGAGACCAACAAAGAGAGAAAGGAAGGCAAAGTCTGTAAAACTCTTGATGTTGTGAGGCTCATGCCTATTGGCATTTAGAAGATGTTCAATGTTTACTGAATAAACAGACCTACATATGTATCTCATACAGTATGTGATTATACACTGTGGACTGCAGTCATTCCATAAATAGGTAGATTCTGTAAATAAATACATTATACACACACACACAATTTTTTGTTAGAGAAATTACTAAGAACTTTACATCTGATTCTGAAGTCTGAATTTTAGTTCCCCATTCAATTAAAATAACAAAACATGAGTCTTTTTCCTGCTTTCATTCATTAAGTACTTCATGCATTTAACAAGTATTTGCTTTAAGACACTCTGATAGCCATGGAGATCATACTGACATATTTATACTTATTTTGTAAATAAGCAAATTGATATTTGGGGAGACTAGGAAACCTACCTAAGGTGATCCAGCTCATAAGTATAAGAACCAAATGTCAAATCCTAATGTATATGTTTTCCAATTATCTCCTGAAACATAAGCCTGGAGCTGGTAAGTATGATAATTTTATGTGTCAACTTAGGCTGTGGTGACACGTTGATCAAACAAATAGATGTTCCTGGGAAGGCATTTTTGTAGATGTGATTAACACTGACAATCAGTTGACTAAGTAAATCAGTGGGCTTCATCCAATCAGTCAAAGGCCTTAAGAGCAGAAATTAAGGATTCTTGGAGAAGACATTCTGCTTCAAGACTATAACATAGAAATTGTTCCTGAGTTTCCATCCTGCTGGCCCGCCCTATATTCTTCAGATCCAAGAATACAACATCACCTCTCTGTGTTTCCAGCAGTAACCTGCACTATAGATTTTGTACTTGTCAGTTCCCAGAAATTAATTTCACTTCTCCCCACTTTCAAAACATATATATCCATTGGTACAAACACATATAACACATTTTGAAGTTGAGAAGGCATCAAAATGAGGGCAATAGTGTAATTCATGAAAAACACGTAACAGGACAGAAGACAAAGAGCCAAAAACGAAGAGGTAAGTTCATCAGGCAAAAGGTTTCAGGAAGGAGGGAAGCAATCTTGCCCACAGATCTAATAGTATGAGGCTGAGCATGAGCCCTTGTATTTGACAATTTAAATGGTGACTTAGCCAGAGCAGTTACAATAGTGGTTGGGATGGAAATCACACTTTATTCAGTTTTATCTAAACACAGTAAATGAACAAGAGGAGAGAAAGTAGAAAAACTTTGGCAGTTGAGGAAAGGAAGAAAATTACAAAATAGCTCAAAAAAGAAGGTATAGTGTCTAAGTTATGAGAGAGACATTTGTAAGTTCAGAGAAAGGAGCCACTGGAGAAGATAAAGTATAAGTAAATGCTGGGAAACCAAGTCCTAGAAGTAGAATGTCCCAGAATATGTCTAGTGCATAAGGACAGGGAATAATTTGAGTTAGATGTGACATAGCTCTCTATAGGACCAGCAGTGTATATAGTCAAGAGATTGGTGTTCTCATGGATTGTTCTGAAGCTTGGGCTCAATGCTTTTATTTTAGTTATCTTTTATTTTCTCAAGGAATTCAGAGGTGAGGTCATCATTGAGAGTCCTCACTAAATTATATGTATCTGGTACAATATAGGATTTTAAAATGCAATATTCTTTTTCTTTTCTTTTTGGTACTGGGGATCGAACTCGGGTCCTTGCACTTGCGAAGCAGGCGCTGGAACCACTGAGCTAAATCCCCGGCCCGCAATATTCTTTTTCTATACAGGTAATAAGGTTTAGTATGTACTTAGTTGCTAAATACAAAGTTTTAAAACATTCTTATAGTTAAATTATCCCTAATATTGTATATTATATAGTTAAAATAGTCCTAATATAATAATGTTGTGGGAAACCTTCAGTAAAATATGCTCATTTTGCCAGCACTAGTAAAAAAAATGTTGTTGATCATCTATTTTTTATCACTTATATAACTCTTTTAATAGAAGCTAAAAATGAGATTTCCAATATTCAGGTTATATTTTCAATTATAAAAATAACTATATAATCTTAGTGGCAACAGAAGAGACCAAAAAGTAAAATGCATGACCATAATAAAATAGCACAGTATATTTTAATCTTTAATCAAATGCTTAGAAAACTAAGCTTGAGTGATGTGTAGTAGGTTTTCTATTATTTTGTTACTTATGAATATTAAAGTAATGACATGAATTAATGTGCAATAATTTTTTCTTAAGCTATAAAGTCATTTATACAATTTTCTCAAATTCTCCTAAAGAAGGAGATGAGTGGTTAGGGGCTAAAATCTTTAAATTCTCCAATGGTGCATTAACTAAGCCAAAAAGACAACTTTACTCATTTCATAATGTTTTATTGTAACAGCAATCTTTGGAGTAAAATACAAAAGATTCTACTATGCATAGATTTTAAAACATAAATAACCAATTTAATGCATCACTAATGATGTTGAATAGATGTCTTCTGTAGTACCAATTCAAATATGAGACTGATGTAATCTGACATATACTTCAAAGTAACTAATTTGGCAGTAAGAAAGCACTTCTTTTGGACAAACTTTCCTACTAAAAAAACCCTGCAGAAATCCTCCCAGTTGGTATTTGCTAAGTAAAGTATTGAATCCTCATTAAAATGTTATTAACAAGACATACATAACTCAATACTTTCAGGCCTTCAAAATTTATCTTACACAACATTAGGCTTTTAAATGGAAATAAATTTCTATACAAAGAAAATAGATGTTCAGGGCAAAGTATTATCTATTTTAGAATTGTGTATTTATATTCAATGTCTTAAAAATTTAAATATCTACTAATTTATCGCTCTCATGTCATTCACCCCATACACTCACACTCCAGATGCCTTATCTATGAAAGTACACATATTAGTACATTGCACTTCACGAATCTTCTCCAGTATCTGTAAGTAAACCATTTCTTACTCTAAAGTAAAAGGTTAAGTCAGAGTTTCTTAAGCACATTCTATTATGATCATTTCTTTGCCTTTGTTCTCCCTTACCAATCATGGAATTTACAATTTTGGCCCTTGGGGGCAGGGTGTATGAAATTCAACAAGTATTTCCAAAAGCTTGTTTAATAAGATTATTGTTCTTTGACCAAGACCATTTGTTAATTTGCCTTTTGGCCATAAATGTCAACCAAAATATAAATGCAGATTAAGACATTTTCAATTATTTATTATTTCTTCTCCAGGAGAAGCTAGTCCTGGGAAAATACCTTTTATTCCACAAAGGAAGAATGAGTTCTTATTTCTATCGGCCATGGGGGAGGGGTGTGGGTCCAGAAGTAGGATATAGGAGATGCTTTTTAAAAAGGCTCCTTCCTATGGTATTCAAAAGACCCAGAATTTAAATTACCTAATTTGTAAAACATATTTTCTTAAAATTGGAAATTTTTTTTTTGGTACTGGGGATCGAACTCAGGTCCTTGAGCTTACAAGGCAGGTGGCGGAACCACTGAGCTAAATCCCCAGCCCTAAAATTGGAATTTTTTAATGGCTAGTAATTGATCATAAAGCTACTGTAGGATTTTCCTTTATTGAATATTTTAAGATATATGTTTCCAATTAAAGAAAAAATTACAGTAAATGACTTGAGCCATTTGATAGTAAATATTACCAAAACGGAATATGATATTTATTCCACAGAACTGTAGAAAAATTACATTTCTTAAATTAACTTTTAAATTATTTCTTGATTAATAAAACTTAGCTGTTTTTCATATACTCTATACCAGTATATCAGCCAGAATTGCCTCACATGTTTGCAAATTTCCATAGCTCCTCTTGACCCACTAGATGAAATTTGTCCTGATGTCAAAGACACTTTATAGTCTGAACTTCTACCTTGAGTTCTAATCCTTGTTTCCACTAATAGCAAAGACCAGTGCTATGTTTCAGTGAAGGGCTCTGCCCAATTAATGAGCCTTGCTCTTCCCCTCTGCCTGGCTAACTCTATTACAACAAATGCCCTTTACTGTTGCCTACAGGGAGCCCTAGATCATCCTACAAAAGCGACCCTTGTCAAAATCGTTACTGCCCCATTCCTAAAATTCCCTAAACATTTTGATTGCATTTTTTAAAAGGCCAGTTATCATTCACTTTTATTATAGATTTTCTTCTAATCATGATAATTCTTAGAAACAGCATCCATTTCTTAGTCACACCTTTAAATCCATAAGCTTACATACTTTCACACTATCTTATATACAGCAGACATTCAATAAAGGTTTACTGAATGAATTCTTTTGTTCTCCATCTTTTATTCTGAATTATTCTTATTTGAGTAGTCACTGCAGAAACCCATAGAAACACCATTACTATCTATAATCTTTCAACACCAAACAATAGAAATGATTAATCTTTCAATTATAAATTCTATTAGAGGTGAGACTAGAGATCAGCCTCATTCATAAAACAGGCAGTAGAAGCCCATAACAATACTGCCATTAGGGACTAAGAAATAGGCCTGAATGATAAGTTTCCTTGTAACTGAGAAAAGACACACTGCACAGCAAAGGGTACATGGGAGAGGTCACCTGGCATAAAATATAAATGAATATACGGCACACCAAAGTGCTTTATAATGAAGTTTTGCTGAATATATTCTTACTACTCTATCAAAGTGGTCAAATTTTAAAAGCTCCAAATCAATGAGGCTTTAAGGAATAACAGGGCTCATTTTCTGGCATGACATATGATTCTCTGTTTGGAGTTCTGACATCTACAGAAATTGAGAAGTGTGTGACGGAAGAATTGCTAAAACAGGGTTTCATTTCATGGAATTGACCTAAACAATGAATCACAATTTGAAAATTGTTCATCAAAAATGGTAACGAAACACCCAAACACCTTGCCTCTTGCCTCCTATTTAAAAAGCAACAAGTACCTCCACCCTGCACACAGATACAGAATACATATTTTTTGAATGGACCAATAAGTGACTAGCTACTTTTCATTTATTTGGGCAGCTCTGGAGATCAAACCCTGGTCTATACATGAGCTAGGCAAGCACTCTACCACTGAGCTACACCCCCAGCCCTTTTTTTTTTTCCTTTTTACTCATTCCACCACCGCCACCCCACACCGTACTGGGTATTGAACTCAGGATCTTGCCCTTGCAAGGCAGGCACAGCACCACTGAGCTAAATCCCTGGTCCAACTCATTGCTTTTTAAATTAGGATATTTTTCAATATTTTATAAAACCACTTTGACAAGAGATGTAACGTTAATATCGGAGTATGTACTTCAGGAAAAGAAACTGAAAATGTGTCTGTTGGCTGAGACTTGAGAAATACTCCTCAAATTTTTATATTGGTGCTGGAATACACCTTCACTGGAAACTCCATTACTCTCTGCAGTCCTGGCCTCAGCTTACAAACCTTAGTGAGGGAGTCAGTTCCTATTAGAATTAAAGCAATAGTGTGCTGTCCTATAAATATATCTGGAGACAAAGGACAAAGCAAATCAAAACAAAACAAAAACAAAAAACAAAACCAAAGGGGGGTAGGAGAAAAAGTGTTATTAACATTAATATTAAAATATAAGCAAACCATTACTGAGTGACTAATAAAGAAAACTTTTGAATAACACATTTTGAAAGTGCTAGTTTTTCTCAGGCTATTTTTTAAGTATAGCCCAGTTCTCATATAATTAAAATTTCCAGACACTTTGTATTCACAAAAACCCAGATACAAAAGCAACCCACAATGATAGATACCAGTTTTAAAAATGACTTCTGTCACTCCCTTCCAACTAAGAAGTAGCTTTAAAATGGAGTTCATAATTTAGCTCAGGGTTCTTCAGTAACATTTCCCAAGGACTTTGGAAACAAAATTGCCAAGGACTGCAATGAGCTACTCTTTAGTATTTTTTGTAAAAGAAATACAAGTGCCATGTTGTTACCAAAAATCAACATAAGGTGTCTCTTTATTCTTTGTTTTACATATTTTAGGAATTACACTGACTACTTATTTCAAATGTATAGTGTGAATTTTTCAGAACGACCATTGTAAAAACACACCACTTAGGCAGAAGAGACGCTGCAGTCTGAGCACGGGCTGCTGTCTCTCTGGCAGCTTACTTTTGCCACCTAGTGGGGGAGGCAGTTTCACAGTCAGGCTTTGTATTTGTGTAAGATTGCCTTCTTATAAGAAAATGATCAAATATATTTTTAAAACCTTAAGTAATTTCTCCAAATTGGTCTGGTTTATGCCTACTGACTTTTTAAAAAGTAGCTAGTTTTCACAAAAATGATTATCCCAGTGAATTAAAATAATACCTTCTTGTAGACATTTATGGGGGGGGGGACTTTTCCTCATTTCTAATCATTCTCTACCCCCTTACCTTGTAGTATCTTAGGTGGGGACCAAATCTACATCTTTTTCCTTAATTTCAGATTATGGCTGTATTCCCAAATCTTCAAGTTATCTACTGAATAATGGAACTGACATTTAATACTGCAAAAAATTAAAGTCACCATCTTCCAAAAGAAACAAAGAATAGGCTTTCTTTTTGAGCAAATGGCACAAGCTTAATCAGAGATGGAGTATAGCCCAGGGCTAAAAATGGCAGAGGAGATTTTAAGTGTGCAAAAATTAATGAAACAAGCAAAAGGAATAATCAGAAGTCAGGATCAGGTTACTGGGTTGGGCAGGAGGAAACATGATGACCCACAGTTAGGTGGAGCAGTAACAACAGGAACTGAGGTCCAGATCATGAGAAATTTGAAATAGGTCACAAAGCTAAAGCTAAGAAAACTGGAAGTAAGTTGTAAGAGAAGTGGAGAGTATCATAATTCATCCTTAGGCTTGAGGTACATGCAGGAGTCAAGAGGGTTGTGGATCCTGAGACATCCAGAAGTCTTGGGCCTGGAAATTTATTGTTTATCAAAATTTCCATTATCATGAATCTTTTACAGTGGAAGTTTATAAAAATATAGCTTTATTGGGGGTATAATTTTTATTTTTGTACCGGGATCAAACTCGGGACCTTGCACTTGCAAGGCAGGTGGTGGAACCACTGAGCTAAATCCCCAGGCCTATTGGGGTATAATTTATATACCCTAAAGTTCATCCATTGTGTGTGGCTTTCATAAATTTAGAAAGTTATGTGAATGTTACTAAACTCTAGTTTTAGGACACTTCCATTAACACAAAAAGTTCCCCTGTTCCCATTCCCAGCTCAAGGCATCCACTGATGTGCTTTGTGTTTGTTGATAATTTATCTGTTCTGGAGATTTCATATAAGTGCAATCATACAATATGTGGCCCCTTGTGCCTGGTGTCTTTCATATAAGAATGTTTTCGAGGCCCATATATACATGTTATAGTAAGGATGTCATTCATAGTTCAGTATTTTGCTCCTTTTCATTGCTGAATAGTATTTTTTCTATGGATATGCCACATTTTGTTTATCCATTCATCACCAGTTGTTGGGCTTTTGGATTGTTTTCGGTTTTTAGCTACTATGAATAATGTTATTAATATTCACATACAAGTCTCTGTCCAAACATGTTAATTTTTCTTCAGTAGATATCTAGGAGTGGAATTGCTGCATCAAATGGTATACTTATGTTTAACTTTTTAAGAAATGGCCAACCTGTTTTCCAGAGTGGTTGTACATTTCTTCCACTAACAATCCATGAATGTACCAGTTTCTCTATAGCCTCACTAACATTTGCTGTTATCTGCTTTTTTTGAATACAGCCATGTCAGTGGACAAGAAATTATATCCTAGTGTGGTTGTATTTTGCATTTCCCTGATAGCTAGTGGAGTTGAGCATCTTCTTAGGCACTCACTAGCTGACTGTGTATTTTCTTTCTTGAACTGTCTATTCATATCCTTTATCCATTTTCATTAGCTACCTTCATATTACTGAGTTATAGGAGCCTTTCATATGACCCAGACACAATTCATATATCAAATATATAATGTGCACATACATATATTTAATCAGTGGTCTGTTTTTTCACTTTCTTAAGTGTTTTTTTAAGTAAAAAAGTTTTAAATTTTGATAAGAAGTCAAATTTACCACTTTCTTCCTTCATGGACATTTTTGATGTTGTATCTAAGAACTCTCTGCCTAAAGTAATGAAAAGTTCTACATTTCTTTCAAAAGTTTTAGAGCTTTACATTTTACATTTAAGTCTATTATCTATTTTGAGTTAATTTTTGCATATGCTATGAAGCAAGAGTCTAATTTCATTTTTGTCTTCTGGATATTTAATTTTCCCAATGCTATTTATTGAAAAAACTATAATTCCCCCCACTGAATTTCCTTGGCACTTTTGTTGAAAACTGATTGATCATAAAAGTAAGATGTTCATTTCCAGGCTCTCAATTCTGTTCTACTTATCTACATGTCTATCCCTATGCCACTATCTAGAATAGTATAGCTTTATAGTAAAATCTGAAATTGAGTAGTACGTCTTCCAATTTTGTTCTTCCTTTTCAAAATTTTAGCTGTTCTGAGCTCTTCATATATCCATATAAATTTTAGGATCAGCTTGTCAATTTCTACCCCAAAAAGATTGCTTAAGTTTTTTAAGGATTTGTATTGAATCTGCATATTAATTTGGGGGAAATTGCCAAGTGAACAATAATGAATCATCTAATCCATGAACACTCGATGTTTGCCATATATTTAGATCTCTAATTTCTCTCAGCAGTGCTTTACAGTTTCCCTTGCACAAATCATACACTTGTTTAAATCAGTTCTTAAGTGTTTTATTCTTTTTTTATTTTGATGTTATAAACAAAATAGTCTTAATTTCAATTTTGGGTCATTTCTTTCTAGCATACAGAAATATAACTGATTTTTGCATATTGATCTGTAGATTGTCTCCTGTCTGTAACTTTACTCAATTTGTTTATTAGATTTAATAGATGAGTGTATGTGTTTTGAGTGTATTAGGGTTTTCTATATACAGGATGATCATGCCATCTGGAAATAATGCAGTCTTCTTCCTTTCCATACTACATATTTTTGTTGCTTTTCCTTTTTCTTTTTTCCTTTCTCTGTCTAATCACAAAGGCAACAAGTTCTAGTACAGTGTTGAGTAGTAGTGAGAGTAGCCATTCTCACTTTGTTCCCATTGTTAGGAGAAATAATTCAATCGTTCACTATTTAGAAAATACTGTAGAGATACTGTTTAGAAAATAGCTGTAGGGTTTTTTTGTACTGTTTTGCATTTGTAGATGTTCTTCAACAAGTTAAGGAAGTTCCTCTTTATCCCTAGATTTTTCAGTTTGTTAAGATTTTTGTCAATGATTTTACTATGTCTACGGATATTATCATGGGGGATTGTCTCCTTTACAATATAATATATTCAGTAACTGACTTTCAGATATTAAGCTGATCTTGGCAATGGTGTTTAATCATTTGTGCATGTTGCTTGCTGTTTTCCTATGGTTTCTGGGGCTGTTTTGCTTTTTTTGTTTTTTTTCTGTTATTCCAACTGCATCATTTCTTTTTATCTATTTTGATGTCCATAGGTTTTCGTCTGCAATCTTGAACGTGTTATTGAGCCCCCTGTGAATTTTTTGTTATAATTTTCAACTTGATTTCCATTTGATCTGTTTAATAACTATGCATTAAAATCAGGGCCTCATGACTGCTAAGGAGGTGCTCAGATACTGAACTGTATCTCCAGCCATTTTCTTTTCTTTTTTTTTTTTTTGGAGACAGAGTCTCACTAAGTCACCAGGCTGGCCTTGAATTTGGGATTCTTCTGCCTAAGCCTCCCAAGTAACTGGGATTACAGGCATGCAGTACTGTATCTGGCACTCTTCATTTATATATTTTATATTTTTTTTACTGAAAATTGGAATTTTAGATACACTATTATAGTAACTCAGAATTTTAATGTTCTCCCCTAATAGTGGTTGTTCTATGTTTTTTGTTTTTGGTACCCGGGATCAAACTCAGGTCCTTGCGCTTGCACAGAGTCACTGAGCTAAATCCCTGGCCCTTGTTCTATGTACTTTTAAAAATTAATTTCCCTTGACTAAATCTGTCAATCCATCTTCCCCCTAGTGCATGCACTGACCTGCTAGTGTATGTCTACTTTTATAAAAATAAAAATTTTTTTTTCAAACATTAATGTTTAAGCCTGCCTTCCCACAGCTCACTTCTGCATCTGCATAGCTTAGTGGTCAGCCAGTAACTGGCTGTGAATTTTTCATTTCACTCATAATTTTCAACTCCAGTTTAAACTCCCTAAACCAGTAAAGCTTCTATCCTCTGCCAATGGATCTATGTTTGGGTCGGTAGCCACTTAAAAGTTCTGGTAGTTTTCAGACTTCTCTGGCATTTACCTTATGCCAAGCCCTCTTGCACCACCTCTGCATATGGGCAGGATTTCACAGTTAACGTATGTATAGCTAGAGCTCTCTGATCTCTCCTTTATGTGCATGAAGACTTTTTATCAGCTAGGAACATATGGTGAGTTTATCAAGGACCCTGTCACTCTGTCATTTCCCAAATTTTCCTGATAAATTTCTGGCTAGTGTGCTGGGCCACTGTTGGTTCTAACCAAGACTGTAATCTGTGGCTCACTGAGTTTCTAGCTGTCCTTTGTTTGTTTTCCACTGAGATGTCCACTGTTACAATGCTCGTGGGCATAGACCTTTTCACACTCCACATTATATCAAGGAAGGCCAGTGCTTTAGTGAAACTGCTGGTTTTCTTGGCTTTCCTTCATGTGTGGAAATACTGAGCTGAATCTGGAAATGGGGGATGAGTATCCCCAGTCAAGGACACAACAGAATCCTACTTTTCTTACCTAAAGTTCAATAATTTTTTCTACAAATAAATGTTTTCAGTCTGTTGAATGCCTTATATCAATTTCCAGAGGTGTAAATTTAATGATTTTGGCATTTTTGTCTAGTTTTACTGTTGCTTTTTGGAAAGAGGATTTGTTCAGCTGTCCCTCTCTACTGGTAGTTTGCCTCTTGAACTATTTTTAATTGCTCTTTTTCATTCTTTCATATTCAATAAGTCATCAAAGCCTGCTGACTTTTTCTGCAGTGTCTCTCTAGAAAAGTCACTGTTTTCATTGCCATTTTCAGACTCATGCCCATCAAGGTAATCAGCACCCAAATTACTAGGCTAAAAATCTTCCTGCCCATAAAGAGTCAGTCCTCCATCTGACATCATCATAATCATATCCCTTGCTCCTGACTTATGAATGACTCTTTGCTGCAAAGATCATAAATGTCATATTTCAACCTAGTTCTTAAGAATCCATTCAATTACCTTGATCTCATGCAACATTTTTTTATTCCAGGAGTGCCCAACATGCTGGGTTTTTCTTTTCACAAATATTCTTTGCCAACTTCCATGTTTCTATCTTTTTTCATGTTGTTCTATGTGGAATTTTGATTTTTTATCCATCAGCTCCTAAAAGAAGCTTAATTAGGTAAATTCTTCTGTTTTTGATCACTCCCATATTTCACAGCCTTTCAGTACTTATACATTTATATATTTAAATCATTTATGACACAAAATTATATTGGTTTACAACGATCTTCAGCTATTTTCTGTATTTTGTTGTTTCAACTGTTTTTTCATTTTAAGACTTTATTTTTTAGAGCAATTTCAGGTTCACAATAAAAGCGAGCAGGAGTTACACAGAGTTCCCATATATTTCATGTCCAATTTTAAATCACATTCTATTTGAGAAGTTTCCATATTTACAAAAGAGGAACCACTTCTTAGTGTCTAGTGCAGTGGACATAGAGCTGATGTTTAGTAGAGGACTGGTAAGTAAATAAACCTAAATGCTTACTGATTTTCCAATCGAAATTTTCAAAAATCTTTAAAAATGATCACTTGATTTTTTTTTCTCCAAGAACTTAAATCTTACATACATCTCTAAAAGCAGAGATGATCTTAATTTGTGTGGCACAGAAAGCAACCAATCCAACTGGGCAACAAGAGTCCAGAAAAGTGCTGGGGAAGCAATAACTCAACAGTTCCTAGACCATGGCAAGGTCCCAGAAGTCCAGGTCAGAAAGCTACAATGGAAGGGGGTGAAAAATGAGGCTATCTGACAAGTGGCATGAAAGTACATACTTAAACATTTTAAGAATTGGTACAACAGCAATCAGGGAACAGACAGAGTATCAATTTTACCAGCATCAGATTGATAATAAGCATAAAAGGAAATTCTGTTAATCCTGGGAAGTTCTGGATTTGAGAATATGAGAATTGGTCTTTGAAATGCAGACAAGAACAGAAAATAGGCAGAAGCCAGTGTCAAATGTCAGGTAAGCAATACAAGATCAGAGAGTATAAGTCCCTGTAGGCCAAGAAAGACAAGCCAACAGGACAGACCCTAGTAAGTAACTAGGAGTCAGAGTGGAAGGTAAGTAGATAGGATCACCCAAATGAATAATAAGGAAATTGTAGGCAAGAGTCCCAGCAAACAGTTATCTAGGAAGAGAACAAGGAGACTCTGACTGCCAGGAAACCTTCTCCCCAAGGTGAGAAATTTCTTATATGCTTCCTTTAAGAAATTACCTTCACATAGTTACCTTACATGGCGGGAACCTATGTGAAAGCATGACCTCTCTGCCAGTGAGGTAAGAGAACCAGAGAAAAAACCAATGAGCACATCAGTCTTTCAAGTGTGAGTCTTTTTGTTTTTGTGCCAGAGACAGAACCCAGAGGCTACTACATGCTAAGCATACTCTCTGTCACTGAGCTACATCCCTATTCTCAAAAGTGTGAATCTTGACAGAGTGGTAAGACTTCTTACCAAACACTAGTGACGCCACCTAGGATTGCCAGTACTGTATTAATGTACCATCTATGAAGAGTAACAGAGAACATTTTAAAATCACTACTTTGTCCTTGTAATTTAATTTTGAATGTTAGCTATTTTGAGGTTTAAAAATACCTTCAAATTCTTTCCATTAGAGGATGCAAAAAGAATAGCTAATTAACTAAAGGGTATCTTTAAAATCTGTGCTCTAAAAAGACAGTAACTGCCAATGCAGAAACAAAGAGAGCAAGCCAAATAACTATCGGCAATGAAAGAATACTAAAACATTTGAAGTATAACCAGCAACTGGTTTGTCTAAGAAGGAATTTTGGACATGGGGAGAGGCATGACTTAACTGAAGGTATATAGCCAAGGGAGAGAAGGTTACTGTTTTTCAGTTTTAAATAGTGTAATAAATCATGTGCAACACCATAATTTGAATTTACAAGGAAGGTAATACTCTTTAAGTTGTAAAAGTGACCTCCAGTGGATAATAATGCTCTCAAATCTGTGGCCCAGGGAACTATATTCCATTGATTGTCATTTAAAAAAAGTCTATATAGGCAACAGTTTTCCACTATAACTTTCACATCCATTTAGCCAATTATATACATATGGTATTTATTGGCTTAATAATGTATCTGGTTATGATTCATTAGTGTGAACCATTAACAGAAAAGTTTTGAGAGTATTTACCCAGTAATTGTCAAGCCAACATTGAACGGAGTGACATACAGAATAGTAAGAATACTAAATTCCTATGTCAATTTTTTTAAATTTAAGAAGGACATGAATTAGAACACTGAAATAAAAATTAAGGGATGGCTGACATGGAGCATGTATGCAGGTCCAAGCTGACAAAATTTATCAAAAAATCTTAGAAATTTTTAGATTGTATTTTATATGAAATCATAAACATGAAATCATCTTGAAAGTGATACACTGTAATAAAACAGAGCTCCAAGTACACTGAGGAACAGATTTCATAACCATACTAAAAGTACTTTTTACTATAGTTGGAAAAAGTCAAGTTTTTTATATTTAAAATTTCATACTTTTTGCTGATTAAAATAGATGTTATTCAACATTCTAGAAAAAAGTGAGAGAAGAAGGCAATGAGTAAGTTTGTGGGTTTTGAGTACAGTCCAAAATTATTTTATAGCTTACATTAATAAGTCACTTGTGTGTACAATATCCTTGAAAATACTCAACCTCTTAGAAAAGTGGTCATGCTGTACTAAGCATAAATGAAATTATGAGTTGATTACAAAATACATAATATTCAATCTTCTTACTACCTTCCCTTATAACTCACTGTTGGTTCTGGAAACTGCTTATCCAAATGAAATAAAAGAAATGAAAGATCACTATAGAAACAATCGAATGTATTCTTTATTACTTAAGAAAAAAGCTCTAGCTATGAAGCTTTTCTAAGTGAAATTTCAGCAATGAGAAAAAAATAACCTTTGCTACAGGCAAACTGTTTCAATGCTGTGATGAATACTGATGAAGACAGATTTATTATTTTCTTAGAGAATAAAACTGGTTTCCACTATAAATAAATCCAAAATGCAGACAAGTCTTATTTTCTATAGTAGGGGCAATATTTCCTGGAAACTGGCTCCTTTCTGTAAGAGAATGAACAGTGAAAGACCATGTTTAATATAGCATTTGATACAAAATGCAAAAGACAAATGCTTAATGCTTCTTCCTGCTATTCCCAGGATTGAACTGGCAAATTTCTTCTATAAAGAGACAAACAGTAAATATTTTAGACTTTGCAGGCAAGATGGTATCTGTTATAAATACTTATCTCTGCCACTGGAATGTGCAAGTGGCCACAGGTAATACCTACATTAATGGTTGTAGCTATGTCACAATAAATACATTATGATAATTAAAGCTTAAATTCCACTGAGCTAAATCTCCAGCCCCAATTCCATATAATTTTAATGTCATGAAGTCTTATTCTTCTTTTTACTTCTTTTCAATGATTTTGAAATGTAATGACCATTCTTAGTTCAGGTACTAGGCTGAATTTGGCCTTTGGGCCAGGTATGCTGACTTGTATTCTAGCCCATCAATAAGTAATCTATCCAGTGGTGAGGAGTTACTGGTGACATGTCCTGTTGCAATAGCTTTTGCAAGACATTCAGTTTCTTTACGTTAAAATATATTTGTGTATAATGAAAATTTTATATGATAAAGAGTCAAGAATTTTTAAATTTTTATAATAAAAGGGTAAATTTCAGATAGAAAAAACATTTGAAATACAAAAATAAAAATGAAGAGGCCGGGGATTTAGCTCAGTGGATCCGCCGCCTGCCTCGCAGGTGCAAGGACCCAAATTTGATCTCCGGTACCAAAAAAACAAACAAACAAACAAACAAAATAAATAAAAATGAAAATTCTTTCCCCAACTAAACACTAAAGTTCATTTGCCTTTTTAATAGATCTCTTTTCACACCCTAATTCATAAAATGTAAGCAAAATTCAAGTTATATTTTGAGTTATGGTAGTCCCAGGACCTCCAATAAGCTACCAATGGCAATGATCAGTAATCATACCCAATCTCTTATACCCCATATTCTCTGGCACAGTGGGTGAATATGTGGGCCTGGCAAAACAATTTAGTTTCAAAATCTACACAGCATCTGTGTAATACAAAGAACACCAAAACCCAGTGCAGCTACCTCTAAAGTGATAACATGGGGTCTGTTATGAAGCAATGTTACTTAGGTATATTTTATATTAATAAAAAGCAATTATTTATCTTGGGTAATTGTTGCTGGAACCTATGATGTCCATGCCTCTCTTGATTCTAAGGAAATCAGTCATGAACACTATGCAGTGAATACTGACTTGGCTACTATGCACCAGACGACAGAATTAGTACTGGTAATGGTATTTGAAGTAATTCAGGATAGCAAGAAGGACATACTCATATATATGATAGGTTAGAAAAATTAAAGGTTATAATTAAGTGGGTAAAATAATTAATGGAGAGAGATGATGAATTCCTAAGGACACTTACATGTATTTGGAGTATGTGAATATTTTGAAGGCAACAACTGGAAGTACTGGGATCTTTTCACACAAAAAATGTCCTTATGGGACCACCATCAGAGAAAGCTTACTGGACTAAACATTCTATTTCCCTTGCTAATTTTACCTAATAAATTCTACCAAACTCAAGTCATTCTAATTTTCATACACTTTAATTCCATTATAACACAAACTAAGTGCCACAGCATAGACACTGAGAGCATAGGACCCTGCCCCAGGCCTCAGGGAGGTTGCTGCTCAGTGGGGTAGACCACCATAAAAAGAGATAATGGGAAACAGCCTGATGAGTGCAACTATAGGACGTAAAAAACACAGCAGAGCACAGGGGAAGGAGAGAATCAACTCTCTCTCTGTGGGTCTGGAAAGGCCTACTGAGGGGAGTGCTGTCTTGGTTGGATATGATACAACAAAATTACCAGCAGAAAAAAAAAATTACAATAAAGTTAAAAACTGATGTTCTCTTTCAAGCAAGGAGAGGATGGGCCAGGCAGAGGGGACAGCACAAGCAAATTCATGGATGCAAGAGAACGCGAGATGTGACAATTGAGTGCTGGTAGAGTATACAGTGTCGGCCTGAGTTATGCACAAAGTAAATGGTGAAAGGTGAGAGGGGAGATACAGGAAGGGCCCAGTCATAATGTTCTTGGACTTTACCCTATTGTGCCATCTGATACACATGTGATGACTGAGCCCTTGAAATGTGACAGTCTAAAATGAGGTAGAAGTGGAAAATACACACCAGGGTTCAACTATGAAAGAAGGTAAGATGGGCCAGGTATTTAGCTCAGTGGTTCCGCCACCTGCCTTGCAAGCGTAAGGTCCTGAGTTCAATCCCCGGTACCAAAAAAAGAAGGTAAGATATTCTCAATAATCTTCAAAAGATGATTATGTGTTAAAATGGTATTTCCATATGTTGGGTTAAAATCAATCATCAACACAATTAACTACTTTTTAAAAACAAGTATAGCTACTAGAAAATTTTATTTTTATTTTTAGGTACTGGGGATCAAACTCAGGGCCTTGCGCTTGCAAGGCAGGCGCCAGAACCACTGAGCTAAATCCTCAGCCCTAGAAAATTTTAAATTACATACCTGACATTTGATCCTTTGTGTAATATTACTCAACTCAAGCACTTAAACCAGCATCTCACCCCAACCACTTAAACCAGTAGTGGTGTCATTTCCTCTGCCAGTAACTGGTTTAAAGATGGTGCAGGTCTGGCCCAACCCAGGCCTTTAGCTATGAAGGAAACACAGCTGGAGAATTCCTGATACAGATGTGTTTGTCTAAAACAGAACATCGGATCTCTCCTTTTGAATGTAGGTAAACCACATGTAACAGACAGAACTACTCTGGCTATCTTTCTGAGCCAGAGGATGAAATGGAGGAAGGCAGAGGTAAGAAATGGGAGTAACTTGAGACCTTGCTGACACCGTTGAGCTGCTTCATCAGCCAACCCTGCCTCTCACTCTTCCTCTGAACTTCTTGTTAGTGGACAGAGTGAGGTTCCTAAGCATCCTACCTGAAACACTCCATTGGAATATAATGACCTCAACATCACGGGAGTATAGGTATTACCATTTAAGACAGCTAGTAGCACAAAAGTTCTGTAAGAGAGCAATTAAAGTATTGTGATATGAGAAGGCCTTTTCTCTTTTAGTTTTAAAATACCCTCTTATAAGACTTAAGTCAGTATGTTTGCAGTACAAAATGATTACATTCATCGCCACAGTTGGTACATCTACATAACACATCTTCATTCTTCTCTCCCTTTCTCTCTCCCTTCCATCTTTATTGCACAATTAACTCAAAGAGAAAATAACCTGTGAGTAGAACTAAATCAAAACTAAAAGCAAATACCCATCAGATTTGCTAATCGTTAAACTTAATGGTTGTCCTTTCCTTGAGAGGCCTGACTTAAATCCTAGTCAAAGCATACACACTAGGAACCACTTAGCCTGGCTTCACTAATCTGGGCATAAACTAAAGATGCTATAGTAAATGAAGCAAATGTACAACTTCTAGTATATATCTCATTAAAGTAATTGCAAGGATTACACAAAACAATGTATGGTAAGACTAGCAAGTATCTAGCACATGGTAAACACACAATATAAAAACTTAGTTCTTGTTTATTTTTCCTTATAGAATTATTGGGTTTTTATTGCAAGTAATGTGTTAAATATGTACTTTCATTTATTCAATATGATAATCTTGCTTTTGTTGATTACAGTAAATACTAATATATACTACTAATAATCTCACACACATACACACAAAACATTTCATTAGCTAAGTGGTTATGTGGTTGATTTACTAATTCATTCTTTTATTTATATGAAGCAAGAAAGTACTAGCTAACCTGAACACAGCAGTGAAACTATTAACTTGGAATTAAACTACAGTATTTTTTCTAAACTACATCTACTGACCCAATCTTTGTGAATGATTAATAATGCACTCTGAATGAAAGTGAATAAAAAAGAAAACATAATGACAGGGAAGAAAGTTCTGACTTTAGGACTGTAACCACAAGGTGACTGATGGAATTAGACAGAAAAAGATACTCAGTAATATCTAACAGTAATGAGGAAATGTGCAGAAAGAGTACTGGCCAAAGATTTTGTTCCTATTTTTCCATTTTCTCATATTAATCCCATTCCCTTCTATCCTTTCCCCTAGCCCTCCCACTTTCTTCCCCTTTGCCCCTTTTCTTCCTATTTCACATTACCTATTATACATTTAGTCCTTATTTACACTTTCAGTTTCTCACACCAGAGAAACTATTCAGGTTGAAGGGAGGGCTGGGCAAGGGTGAAAAATAAGAACCAAGAGAGACTATGTAAAGGTGCAAATTTCTAATGATGAATGTCATTATATTGTATACCTAAAATGTACCAATGATTAGAATGAATAATCAATAATGTAAAATAGGAAGAAAAGGTCCAAAGGGGTAGGGGTAGTGGGAGGGGCAGGGGAAAGGAAAGAATGGAAAGGAAAAATCATGAGAAGTGGAAAAAATGGAAATAAAGTCTTTGTAAATAGGGAAGGGTGGAGGGCATGAAGGGAGGGCTAAGCATGGGGAAAAAATAAGAACCAAGATGCATTATGTAAAGGTACAATTCCCAATGAGAAATGTAATTGTGTTGTATACCTACAATGTACCAAAAAAAGAATTTAATACAAAAAAATAAAAAAATTAAAAAAAAGAGTACTGGCCAAAAGGAGAGAGTAAAGAATACTTAGGTGCAAGATTCAAAAATCCTTCTGCACTATTACTAAGAATTTTGTAAAAACATACACTAACCAATATAACTTTAACTTCCAAATAGGATATGCTGAAAAAAAATTGAGCAGATCTTCACTAGGTCATCTAAATGTGTTCTTAACTTATAAATAAAGATGATCTATAATTTTTCATTTCACACGTGAGTGCAAGTTGGGTAGGGGAATGTGGAAAATTAAAAGCTTCACAAATCTGGACATTTCCAAATAGATGGTATGGAGTTTCTCCCCTTAACACTTTGTGCACCTGCATTGAACTTCTGTAGAGAAATTTTACTTAGTAGTCCCTGCCATGTTATTCTTTGATAGAATGAGTGAAAGCAATGAATAATATATTCAGTCTCCACTTCACTGAGTTCCCAGAGTTAAACTTAGAAAAACAAGAAGATAAACAATGAAGACTCAAGACTACAGAGCTCTTCCATTTTTTTATCTTCATACTCTAAATAGATAAGAACAATTTGAGTTTCATAAGAACAACCTAAAACTTTTACCTTTTTTTCCTTAAAATACTAATTCTGTTTAACACTTTCCTGATGCCTTAAACCACCAGTGGTACATGCATGACTGACTGTTCCATCCGACAGCTTGTACCATTGGTGGTACAAATGGATCTAATCACTTTTATCAGTCCTTTTATTAATAAAGTTAATAAAAAGCCACCTGATGAGACAATCATGCCTATACCACTGGTAACTCAAGTGGCCTGGCAATGGAACATACAAATTATGGCTCCATCGTGAACATGTTGATTGTATTGGCTCAAATGCATTAAGAATAGAAATATTGTTAAAAATTATAACTTTTCTTGCTTTTAACATGATTTTTTGTTTACTACTATTTACAAATTAATGGTTGAAAAAAAGCATTTGGTGGTCCATCTTTTCACCTTACGAGGTCAGGTTTGTTGTTGGTTTGATGATGGAGTGTCCTGTGATCAAGCAGAGCTTCAGGATGGGGAGCAGGTCACAGCCACACAGTGTAGAAAAGACAGCAGATGTGGAGTAGAGGTTTACTGTGTTTCATTTTTCTTGGAGAACCCAATTATCCACATACAAGGGAGAAGATCACACCAATACCCCTCATTATACTTCTGAAGTCACCCAAGAAATGCTTTATGCATAGGACAATCATTTCTATTATGGATCAAGTCATGTAGTCATTCATCGATTTGACCATTATCAACACATCTGCTGAAAGTTTCAGGTTTTTTTAATCTTGAAATTTCATGCAAATTTGTTATCTATAAAACAGTTATACTTGTTTTAACATAAAATATCTTTATTTACTTGTCATTGACATTATGCCACATGACATTCCATATACAGGTAATATAAGACAGTATATACAGTTGTATAGTTTGTGCACTGCATGCCTCAAGGAAATACCACTCACGCCACAGCGAATTTGCCTGTTACAAAAATTTTCCATTATATGGCAATAAAATGCCCTGAGGAAGAGGCACTTTTTTCCTAAGCCATATGGGCTCAGAGTAGCCTTGGACTTTGAGTCCGTTGGTATATGGTTTTGGTACAAGTCTGAACCAGTTTCATCATCTTACACATTAAAGAAATCAAGATGTAAAGAGGTGAAGAGACAGTGTCTCACAGGTAGCTCATGGTAAAGCTAAGTTTGATCTTACTCTCCAACCTAGTCTAGTGTTCTATTACAGCAATATGCTATGTCTGATAACAATGAGTTGCTCTTATCAGACATGTGGGTTATGGATGCACTCTTCTAATTTTTTACTTTGCTCTGAAAGAGATCTTTGCAGGATGGATATTCCATGCCATTTGTTCCTGTCATGAGTGGAGATTCACAGAGGTAGCTGGACTTGCTAAACAGTCAAAGGGGTGATTTTGCTAGATTGTTAGCTCCATGTGAATGGAAATGTCTTACTGCCTCACCACATATTCCCCAGCATATAGCTGACAGGCAAACTAGCTTTATACTGGGAAAGGTATTCTCTTCTGTAAGCTGTTTAGGCCATGCCTCTCAGATATCTACTGTACTATCTTCTGCACCAGGGTATCCATCAGTGTAAAAAGAGCCTAAGAAGCACTGGAGTATTTTCTAGCTGTTTTCTAGATCAACATGCTATACCTATTTACTTTTGACTTGGCACATTCAACCAGGAGTAGTGAGGTCATAAAATGGCAGCACTGGAATATATCTTGTAAATCAAGTCCCTCATTTAACATTTCAAGAAAGTGAATCACAAGGATAGATAAAATCTACCCAAGTAACTGGAGTTAATTTATGCCATGATTAGTTCCTAAAACTGAGAATTTTCTGGCCACCAATTAGTTGATTTTTCCTGAATACCACAGTATCGTCCCACCAATCAACAAATGATGCCTGGAAAAGCATAAGGTCAGAGACATTGTGGACAGGAGTGTCCTTACAAATGCCTTTCTAGCTCTTGAGTTGGACAACTATAAATCATGAGTTTGAGAAGATGCATTATTATGGTCTTTTATTCTTTTCATTCAAAAGGAACTACTCAGACAGAAGGAAAAAAAGACTAGTCAGGAAACTATTTGAAGTCTTAACATTTATTGAAAAATGGGTATGAATGTAGGTTGAGACTGTTCTGTACATGGTTAATTTAGAAAGTGTAGCTGGTCAGTTATTCTGTAAACTGCTTCAAGTTATAAATTCTATAACCTAATTAGTTTAGTCTAATATGATTATTTTAATTGCAAATATGTATTATTTTGTAAACAAGATATATTCTCAAGTGGGTAACTAAACAAAGGGATTTATTAGAAACAATATACTTAAACATTTTTCAGCTTTGTTTCATAAATAAAACTTTAAAATAAAAACAACAACACTGGAACTTTGTTATTGTAATACCCCAAATTATGGGACTAAACTGAAGGTTCTGAAAGTTCAGTTATTTTGTTTATATTTTATAAATCAAAACTCTTCAATGGAAGTAAATGAGTGTATCATAGTGAGATTCCAGTGTCAGCGACACTCTTTTGTTGATCATGTCTCTCATACGCAATTATTCAAAATATTTGCATGTAGGGCAATTACTTCTCCCTTATGAGAAAATTCTATATTTAAATTAATAATGAATTGCAAATGAAAAGTCCAAAATAATTTAAATCTCCTGAGATACATGATTCCCAACACGAGTTTAATTTTTCAAAAGTCTAGCAAATGCTGCTAATACAGCAAAGCTGTGTGTGTGTGTGCATAAACTTCCATCTTGATAGCCTCCCCTTTTTCAGTTGGGCCATAATGCAGCAAAATGGCATTGCTATATTCTACCTCGTCATGGCTGGCTTCAGACTTCCAATAGCAAGAAAAGTCCTCTGCACAGGGGCTAAAGTCAGACAGGTCACATATTCTTTGCCACTTGTCTATCACAGCAGTGTATCTATAATAGAACACACGCAATCTGCTGAACACTATTTTTAAGAAGAAGCCAGTCAAAACAGGTCCCTTTTCAAAGTGTCTAGATTTCAAAACAAATTCAAATAACTTATGCAGAATACACCAAATATTTGAAGTCTTAATGGAATTCTCCAGTATCTAGGGAAAATCATTAACTCCATTTTAAATCTCTGAAGAGGTTTTAAGGGAGTTTAGGAAATGTTATACAAAATTACTTTATTATGGCTAGTAGAAAAATTCACAACTAAAAGCTACACCTATCTTTTAAGGCCCAGGTTTCCACAATGTATAATGTATAAAAGACTTGAACATAAGCAAAGTCAAAGTTCTTTTCATTCTAATGGAACTTTGCCAACCTGAGTTTTCTCTCATCCTTGATTCTATGGGTATGTGACTACCACTTAATTGGTAATGACATCTTTTTATTTCTACATAATAGTTCTTATAAAATCACTGTTTATATATACATATTATACACATATGTGTGTGTCTCTGTCATAGTTTGACATATTCAAATTGAATTAAATTGAAATAGTTTGCAAAATGCAGACCAAAATGAAGTTAACAGAATATTATTTTTCTCTTAGTTAAATACAGCTAACCATTATTAAAATCACATGTAAAACACTCTGTATTAGAGGTAAGGCATATTTAAATGAGGGAGAGTATGAGTCCATCTTCTCATTAGGAAAATTTCCACCCTTCCACTTATCTACGTTAAAAAAAAATTTTGTCAGTGTTTTTCAAAACTGTAAGCAAACAAAATAGTAATACTGCTTTTGTGATAAATTAATAAAAATATACCTACTATAGAATAAAATGAGATTGCTAATTAGAGAAAAATTAATTTTATTAACTATACATTGCTTAATGTTTTAAGTGTGCATAGATTTACAGTAAAGGGTTAGGTGACAATTTTGAATTTGTGAGGAAAGGTAAAAGTCATATTAGTTTCTTGACTGAGATTTTATTCTAATTGCTGCATAATGCCCATATTCTTTTATTACAGAATGTGGCCCACACTAATTTTATCATATATAATATGGATCCGACTGAAAATTTTAATAACATGAATCTAGTCTAATGGCTTAATAATTCAACTTTTTTTTTTAAACCTGTAGGGCTGTTAAGAATGGGCATCATTTTCCCTGGAGGTAGGGAAAGTTCCTCCTGGGAATCTATAAGTAGTTTAGAGCTTGAATTAAGTTAATATAAAAACCTTGTGTCCAAAGTACTGTAAAGATTTTGTTACAAAAATATTTGACAAGTTTTAATTCACTGTACTATACCTCCTGAGAATTAAAAGTTTAGTTTATGTATGTAAGTTCAAGAATGTGGAAGTGTTGTTTACTGTATATCATCTAAGTATGAGGGGGAAAAAAATGAAACATCACAAAACAAGTTTATGCAAAAGCCAGTAAATGGTGACACTATAATAGCTACAGTGCACAGCCATTTATGGTACCATTAAATATTATGTTTGATATAGTGCTATTATAAAATATGCTTTTCAAATTTAATAAAATATAATCACACATTCAGCACCAAATGAAAGTCTGTATGGAAGATAACACACTCCTAAATATACAAAGTGTCAGTAAACAAACATATGTTAGCTGGCTTACTATAGGTCTATTCTTTCTCTTAGAGAAATGAAAATTTTAGAAGACAAAAACAAGACAATTCTAGTTTTAAAAAATAAGCTTCAAATTCTGCTTCAATAAGTGGCCCAGATATCACTGTGGAAAGATTTAACTCTTCTCCTGACTATATACAATTCACTGTATGCCTGAGGGTACTTAATACTATATAATCTGTGGACATTCCACATTAATTTAGATATATATAAATTAATGCATAAAGATAAATGTAAGGGTGCACACTGTCATAATGATGTCACTGCTAATTGTCCTCCAATGTTCTTCCACAGTAAGCTGGATACTTTGATGCTAAGAATAAAGACTTTAGTTCCCAAACTCCCTTGTCATTATGACTAGCCATATGACCAAATAGAATGTATATGAAAGAATTCTGTGGCAGCTTTCCAGAAATTTTAAAAAGAGATTTCAGGTAAGTGCCTTTCACTGTTCTTCTTTACTCATTTGCCAATCTGATGCTCAAAGGACAGATATTACCACCTTTGACCATGAGGAAACCTAGATATGATAGAGTGGTGGGTGAGATGGAGGGAGTTAGGGTCCTTGAAGGGTTCTCAGAACAGAAATGCATTACCAGTCCTAGACTACAAACTTATCCACTTCTACCTGAGCAAAAACTAATCCTTATTCTGTTTATTTCACTGGACTTTTATCACTCAAGAAGGAACCTAATGTTTCTTGTTGCTCCAGAATTGGCACCACAGTCAGTCACAGAAGGAGCTCCAGAGAGGTACCAACACTCAGGGCAAGGCCCGGTCCTGTTCTCCAACCCCTTCATAAGTCAGCACAACTGGTTCAATTACTAAGAATACATGGAGGGACAAGGAAAGGGAAGTGAATGTGAAGGAACTGTCCAGACTGTCAGCCTTTTGAGGAGAACATTATTTCCAGTGAGTAGAGAAGCTCTAAGAGAACAGCTCACAGACAGTGGGAATACCTACACAAAGGGAACATTTTCTGGTAGGAGGTTTGCTAAGAACTGAATCTGTAGCACCCTCTTCCAGGTTTTCTGGCAGTTCTGAAGACTGTGAGAAGAGCTTGCTGAAAGAGTCTCAGGAATGTAGCATACTCAAAAAACCAAAAAAGACAGAGGAAGAAATGTTCACTCCATATCTCCATGGCCCTTGTAAGGAATGAAAGAAAATCTCAGCAGAAACCAAGGAGCTAACCAGGCAAACAAGTAACACCTGGTACCAGAGGGGACCAGGGGTATGAGCCACTGAGAAAGCCCAAAAGAAATATTGCTGCTCCTCAAAGACAGAGGGAGCTGGGAGAAGCTGACTACTACCTCAAGAAAACCATGGACATCATCTACAAGAAACCAGAGTAGATGAGACCAGGCTAACAGTGCCATTTTCCCCTGCTTTAGTCCTCCTCCAATCCTCCCAAGACCAGAGGAATAAGGCCAGGAAAGAGGTAAAATGTGGAGTAAAGTGTCTCAGAACTAGATCAAGCCCCCACCTCAACAATCAAATACTTAAGAGATGCTGGAGTGAGAGGAAGAGATGAAGAGATCCATATACATCTGCCTCCTCTAAGACTCTTGACCCAAAATGAATGGCTTGTAATGGAGGTATATGAACTTGTAGTTTTACACTGAACTGGACTAGATGTTTTTTTTATTATTGACTGGCTGATGCTAGGATTTGAATGTAGGGTACTACATATGATAGGCAAACTCTATACCACTGCACTACACTCCAGCCTTAGAACTAGACTTTTATAAACTAAAAGTAACTAGCAAACTATGGGATTTGCCAAACAGAGCACAAATGAACACGAGTGGGAGATCTGAAAAAGTATAGAGTAAACCAGTGACTGGAGAAATATCATTTTATATGTTTCCCTACTACACTAGAAATAAAGAAATGTTATTTCCTATTTTACCCTGTTGGGACTGCCCAATCAGCCAGATAAAAGTATGAAACTATATCTTGAAGACTCAATTTCAAATTAAACAAAATTATGCTGATAAAAGGCCTTAAGAGAGTAACACTTTACATACCTAACCAATGACTCATAAAAACAAGTTTGATACAGCTCTCTTCAGGTATATATTTTCTTCTTTGAAATAAAAACATAAGTGTTCATAAAACTGAATTTTAAAAAACTGAGTGACACTTTGAAGTTCACCCTTCTAAATCTAAAAATGTTTCCTATGAGCCAAAGCATTAGCAGAAACCCAGAATCTTAGAACACTGCTGAATAACTAGGGCAACAAAATTCTATTATGTTCTATAATGCACAAATCTTCAGAACTGACTGGGCAAAGTCATTCTGCTAGGTCAAATAAGTGTAGTATTTCTATAATTGTGGCCCAAAAATTTCCAGTGTAGAATGTAATAGGTCTTTGATTTTCATGAAAGAAAAATGAATAAGGTCAGTTTTAGATTATAAAAGTCATCTGTATCTTTAAAATTTATTCTTTATAAATCACCTAATTTTGCTCCTTTTGATACTCTAAAGCAGTGATGGTGAACCTTTTAGAGCTTTCAATGATACAAACACCCTGCTGTAGCACACATGCCATAAGTTTGCCACCACTGCTCTAAAGTATAAACAACTGATGTAACACTTGTTCTGGATTTATAACACCATCAATGAATTGACATTTTGTTTTTCTCATGAATTCATAAAAATTATTCCATTAAGAGCTGAATCAAAAATTTGTGTCAAGTAATATGGATTCATTTGAAACTTGCAAACCTACAGTAATTTTTATTTTAAAATAAATTTCCTAGTTTGATTTGCAACTCAATAAACCCACACGACAGATTATACTTGTTTATTATGACATTTATCTTGCCAGTCTAAAGATTTCCTTTTCCTAAAGAGAGGTACAAATCATTTCAACTATACATATAATTTAAGAAATTAAATACTATAAATCTTAGGATAATTTACATAAGAAACTAGGTATGTGATTTTTTCATGCCCATTTGAAAATATGTGGGGTCATCCAAATGAACATTACTCTCCAAAAAACAGTTGAATCAAACTGTCTCTTTTAGAGCTGAAGTTCCTTGATGTTGAGGGACTACTAAATATTTCACTAATCTCAGCAGGGAACTGGTTAACTGCCAGTCTGTCAGATGTGTTTAATGGGCATCTCCTGGGAGGACAAAAATAAGCAGGGTGTGAAAAAGACCTGGGTTTAAAAGTTGTTCATTAGATCATTAGGAATGATAAAGGCCTGCACTTTCTTATGTGATACATAATAGAAATCAGAGTGTTAAGAAAACACAGATTTGATCAGTACAGGTCAGGTGTGCTAACTATGAGGCTACTTCACACAGTATGCAGCTATGCCACTGTAGTTACAGCATAGAAGTCTTACCCAGAAGAGTAAGAGAGCAAGGAGCTCAAGAGTCACAGCTTAGCAATAAATTTTAATCAAAACATGCTTGATTCTTGCACAGCCTGCACACCAGCTGTACAAAAGAACCTAAATCTTTATTAACATAAAATAGCATGTTCTTAGCAAGGCATGCAGATTTACTAAGTAAAGAAGTTGGCCTTAAACACTTATTAGATAACCTGAGGAGGTAAATTATCTTGTGTTTTTTGGGTCAAGTACAATCAACAGTGCAAATCTACATTATGTTAGTTCTATGTAAAAGTAATTATAACAAATTATTTTATTCATGGGAAGCATGCAGAGCTGTGGCTGGCTCATGGTTAATGTTTAATTAAAATAAATATAAGATATTCTTATTATTATTATAACATATCTCATTACTATAATGTAAGATAAAAGTATGACATATATATATATATTTATATCCTATTTGGATAATGTTTCTAATTTCCTCTAAGTTTTTCTGCAATTTCTTTCATGACTAACAATCTAATACTATATCTACTCCTTTGTGACAAAAACGTAGACATATTTAACATATTCAGTTACATACCAGTATTTTACCTGATGAGTAATTGTTTTCACTATGTGAGCAATAAACTTACCACAATAATGCCTCTAAAGAAATAGGGATAAATGAGTGAATGAGATCACATTATGCATACTGAGACTCAACTTGTAATTATCTTTTAGAAATTCTATATTTTAGATAAGCTTCAAAATTTACATATTTATAATTGTTCAAAATTTGGCAGTGTTATATTAAGGTTTATTTCTAATAAAAGCCATGGATAAAATGAACAAAGGGAAAAAAAAGATGTGTTTTTAGCACTGATTTTTTTTTTTTTTTTTTGTGGTCCTGGAGATTAAACCCAGAGCCTCATACATGGAAGACAAGTGCTGTACTATTGAGCTACATACCCAACTTGTCTCATTAAATTGCTTAGGCTAGCCTGGAATGTATGATCCTCCTTCCTTATCCTCCACAGCAGCTGGGATAACAGGCATATGTTATTATGCCTGGCAACACTAAATGATTTTTAACAGATAATTTTACATCTACTAGAAAAGGAGCTTCCCTCTTTTTTAGTGGGTATTCATGTTTTAATATAGCCACATACATTCATTTACACATGCTAAAACAAGCCATATTCAGAGGGCTTCGTAAAGAAACAACTTTTTAATAAATTTCAAATCAAAGGAAAAGCACAGTTATACAAAGGCAGTCCACCAATAAAGTTAAGCTAATGTGAACTCTTAGTAGGGCTAATCTACTTTTCAGGTATTAGAATTCTATTGCATTGAATATCACTTCAAAAAAATGGGTACAAAAGACAAGACTTTACAAATCTTTTCATTATTTACTGGCTTAATATAATTTCCTTTTTTTATAAAAATATAAAAATATGGTGCTTTCTAGACTAGGAATCATACATTTTAGAAATATACAATATACAGCTGTATTTAAAATATATGTAATTACAGCTGAAGCTGCAGGGGGAAAAGGATCCCTTCTACATTGTTGGTGGGAATGTAAACTAGTAAACCACTATAGAAATCAGTATGGAAATTCCTCAAAAAACTAAAAACGGAAATTCCATTTGACCCAGCTATTCCCCTTCTAGGTATCCTCACAAAAAAGTTAAAGACATATCACAGTGATATATGCACACACATGTTTATAGCAGCACAATTCATAATAGCTGTCCTGGAAGCATCTGATATATCTACCAATAGATGGATGGATAAAGAAAATATAGTATTTACACACCATGAAGTACTATTCTGCCATAAAGATAAACTTGAGTCATTTGTAGGAAAATGGATGCATCCTGAGACCATAATGTTAGGTGAAATAAATCAGACAAACAAGCGTAAATATTGCATGGTTTCTCTCATATGAGAAACCCAAATTACTGTATAAATAAAGAGCAAAATAAAAGATAATAGAAAGTAGGGAGATAGCACTTTCTTAAATGGAAAGAGGATCAAGAGATGAAGGCAGGGGAGATAGGGGGAGGAAAGTGGATGAAAAAAGAAATTAAGATATACTATATACATGTACCAACTCCTCACAAGGAATGCAAATATTATATACTGAAAACATGTATAAGAATAAATAAAACGTGGAAGAAAAATATAATTACATTCATGATTTAAAAACAAAGACCATTTATGATTTCTGCTGACAGACAAGATGGAACAGATTTACTTTTCCTTATTCTTCCTACTAAATACAAGTTACAGCCCTAAATACTAGTAACATTATACATAAAACAAACATAAGAGGACTCAGAAAGGTGGAGAAAAGGAGGAAGACCAATCAGGGATTTCAGGAATCAAGAAATAGTACAGTGGCAAATTCCTGCATTTTCTTTTTGCCATATATCCTGGACTGGATGCCAGAGAATACAGCAATCTAGAAATGATGATGTGTACAGGAAAAATCAAAACAAATCAAACAAAAAAGGAAGGCTTACTCTCTCCAACTGAAGGACCAGAAAAGGAAAAAGCGAGCAAGACAGAAAACTTTTAGACAGTAACTTCCCACTTCAAGCAATCACCATGGGAAGAAAAAATGGCAAAACCAGTACAACCCCTAAAGGCCAAGAAAGGCCAGTGGGGAACTCACACTTTCACCCTGAGCAGTCTGTAATATGGAGACTCAACTCCCTGCTAGTGCGAGGAAGGAAAAGGCCAAATGGAGAGTTAAGACTTTCATCCCTATTGGATCCACAGACTTTCAGCTCTATCTGGAGATAATTTGCTTCCTAACTCTCCTTGTCTCGGTGGTGTCAGGAGAGGCACAGTGAAAGGTTAGGACTTTCACCACCACTCAGCTCCAACAAGTTCTCCTCTTCCCAACAGGTGTCAGCTGAAGACTAATCAGAAAACATCACTTCCAGTAAAAAGGTGGTAACCTATGCCCCAGCTGGTGCAGTATCAGACAAGGCTTACTAAAACAGGAATTTTAGGAACACAGTATATAAATGTCCAGAATTCAACACAATATCATTCCTATACCAAGAACTAGTGTAATCTCAAATTGCAAGAGAAAAAGACAATCACCAGATGCTGACAAAGATGTTAGACTTATCTGACAAGTATTTTAAACTAGCCATCATAAAAATGTTCTGGAAATTAACTGGACACACTCAAATGGGGAAAGAAAAGTCCCATCAAAGAAGACTCAATAGATGGGCTTAGCAGCAAAATGGAGAGGACACAAAAATGAATCAGTGAACTTACAGATACAAAAATACAAATTCCCCAATCTGAAAAACAGAAAACAGACTAAGAAAAAACAAACAGCCTCACAAATCTGTGGGATCATAACAAGTAATATAAGAATATTTATGTCAGCAGATTTCCAAAAGGAAAAGAGACAATGGGTGAGTTTTAAAAAGAATTCAAGGAAATGATGCCTAAAATCTTAACAAATTTCACTAAGATATAAACCTACTCCTTCAAGAAGGTGGGCCAGCCTCAAGACAATAAACGTACAGAAATCCACTCCAAGGCACATAATAAACTTCTGAAAATTAAAGAAAAATCTTTGAAGCAGTGAGAAAGGAACAACTCCTGATCTAGAGGTAAACCAATTACTCTGCTGGCAGCTCTTTAAAAAAAAAAAGAGGAAATTAGTGTATTTTCAAGTTTTAAAAGAACTGCCAATCCAGAATTTTATAGTCAGCAAAACTATCTTTAAGGAAAAACCAAAATATTCTCAAATGAAAGGAAACTTGAGAGTTTGCTGCCATATACATAGTCTAAAACAATAGGTAAAAGTAAGTTGTTGAAAGAAAAAAGAAATGAAAGCAAGAGAGTTTTGGAACTCCAGCAGGAAGGAAAAACAAACACAAAAAAGAGTTAAAATATTGGTAAATACAAGAAACTTTCTTCTTTATTTTCTAAATTGTGTTTGACATTTGAAACAAAAATTATTAAGATGATCTGATGTTGTTCTCAAGGTGTGGAGATGAAGTACTTGAGGCAATTATCTTATAAACCAAGGCATACAAACAGCATTGACAAGAGCACATCATTTCTGTAATCTTCTTACCAAAAATGAACCTTAATCTATTATCATGAAAAAAAAATCAAAAAAACTCAAATTCAAGAACATTCTACAAAATAAGTGATCAATATTCTTCAAAAGTATGAAGATTATGAAAGACTGAACTGTTGGTTAGAAAAGACTTAGTATATATAATAATTAAATGCAAAGTAGGATTCTAGCTTGATTCCAAGGAAAAGGGCATTAGTAGGAAAACTGATAATGGATCTGCAGATCTTACTCATATTTTAACTCTATCATAATGCTGTTAATTTCCTGGTATATACCAATAATTAAATTATGGTTATATAACAGTGAAGATTAAATTCATTTTTTTCTACTTTTTCCCATGAAAGTCCAAAATTCTTTTTTAGAAGTCACTTATAATAGGAAATAAAACCTTGAGTGAAGAATTCAAGAGACATGAAAGAAGTCAAGAGACTATTAGAGGAGGTAATAGATAATTTTAGGTTTTTCTATGCATATCAGAATTTTTTATTAAGAGAATCTTTCTAAATAATTGAAGAATCAATGGAGACTAAATTTTTTCTGTTACAGTTTGGATCTTAAATGTGCCCCCAAAGGTGCATCTATTGAAGGCTTGGTCTCCAGTCAGTGTGTTATTGGATGATGGAATCTTTAGAAGGCAGAGGATACTGGAGAGATGTTAGATCCCGGGAGATTACTTTTGAAGTGGATATAAGAAACTGGCTCCTTCCTCTTCCTCTCTCTTTTTCTTTCTATGGCATGGAGGTGAACAGACCTTCTCCACCATATGCTCCTGCCATGCTGTACTGTGCTGGCAGAGGCCCAAAGCAACAGGGCCAAGATTATGGAGTGAAACTTCTCAAACCACAAGCTAAAGAAATCTTTCCTCCTTACAAATGGATTATATCAGGTATCCAGTCACAGTGACAGAAAGCTAACATGTTTTCTTAATTAGAAAAATATAAGTCACTGTAGCAATGTGGTACCTTCTACCTCTGATATGGAAAAACAAAGGATGCAGAAAAAAATCATTTCTGGCCTAAAAGCCAGGAATCCTACAATAACCAAAGAATCATGAAAAAGTTTACTACTTAAGTCAGAGTTTTTGAGAAAAATATTTAAATATAGACCCATGCTGGCTCCTAGGACAGAGAAGGTGAGCCGGTCCAGGCACCTGGAAGGAAGTTCCCCTACCGCCATTCCACGCTCCTAGGGCAGAGAAGGGCAGAGAAGCTGAGCCAGTCCAGGCACCTGGAAGGACGCTCCCCCGCTGCCATTCCACGCTCGTAGGGCAGAAAAGGTGAGCTGCGTGGGCGCCAGAAGCACCCCCCTACCCCTCCATGGAAATGAGAAGACACGTAAATAAGCCTCAAAAACAGACTTCCAGATCACCTACAGCAACCCCAAAGGGAAATGAGATGAAACAATCTGATACTCAACCACCTGGACTCTCTGAACTCGCAACAAAAGAGGATCTGGGAAAAATGAAATCAGAAATACTTTCTCAGATAACAGCAAAGATTGTGCTCATGGTGCAAGAAGTGATTAATAAATCTAGAGAGGACACAGATTAAAAAAATAGAGGATCTGAGGAACATGATGGAATCCCAACATAGGAAACAAAGGGAATCCATAAAACAGATGCAAATAGATTTCCAGGAGATTAAAAACTCCATCGAAAGTCTGCACACCAGAATGAACCAATGTGAGGATAGAATTTCAGATATAGAAGATAAGATTGCAATTAGTAACCAGGAAAAGAAAAATTGCTTTAAAATTGTAAGGGAATACGAGAAATCAATCCAGCAGCTGCTACACGATGCAAAGAAGAATAACATAAGACTGATTGGAGTCAATGAAGAAACAGTGCAGATGACATAAAAAAAACTTCACAGAAGTGATGGCAGAAAACTTCCCAAGGAGGGGAAAAGAACTTGACATACAGTTAAGTGAGGCATATAGGACTCCAGCTAGCCTTGATCATAAAAAATCTACACATAGGCATACAATAGTTAGGATTCCAGAAATCCAACGGAAGAACAAAATTTTACAAGCAGTGAGAGAAAAGAAACAAATCACGTACAAAGGATAGCCCAGAATCACAGCAGACTTCTCAATGCAAACCCTCAAGGCAAGAAGAGCTTGGAGTGATGTATTTCAAGCTCTAAAGGAAAACAGCCTCCAACCCAGATTGATGTACCCTGCAAAACTATCTTTCAAAATTGATGGAGAAATAAGATATTTTCATGATAAAGAGCACCTCGGGAACTTCATGAATACCAAACTAGCACTCCAAAACATTTTAGACAACATCCTAGGAAAAGACAATGAGGATCACAACCTCAGGAAGCCCAGCAGAATGAATCCATTGGGCGTGACAAATTAAACGCAAAGGGGGAGAATCCAACAAAAAGAAAAAGTCATGACAAGGCTTTTAAAACTTTTAACTTCATCTCCCTAATGAGTGTACAATTCAGTCTTATTATTGTACTGATTAGTATTTTTCTGATTCTAGAGTTGCACACCTTTCCTTGTGCTATACTGGCTATTTATCATCTTATGTCTACTTTTTAATTGGGTTGTCTATTAAGGAGCTGTAAGAGTTCTTTATATATTCTGGTCATAGGTTATATCCATTGTAAATATGGTCTGTTTAAGAACTACTTTTCATTTTAATGATGTCATTTAAAGTTCTAAGTTTTGATGGAATCTCATTTATCAACTTTTTTCTTTTATACATCATGTTTTTTGGTATCCTAGGAAGTTCTTGCCTAACCTGAATTCATAAACATTTTCCTTTATAATTTCTTAAAGTTTTATACTTTTAGGCTTTCATATTTAGGTTCAGAGATCCCTTCAAGTTATTTTTATGTATGGAAATAAAGGGTTGAGGTTAATTTTTTACATACGAATACCAGGTTTTCTAGTGCCGTTTGCTGAAAACACTATCTCTTCCTCGGCTCTTGAATTGAGTTTGTATCCTATAAAATGCTAATGTTAAATAATCTTTCAAAACTCAGTGGACCATATATGTGTGGTTCTATTTCTAGATTCTGTTTTAGTCAAATGATCTACATGTCTTTCCTTACACCAATACTGCCTTCATTACTGTAGCTTTAGAAGAAGTCTTAAAATTAGGTACTAAACGTCTTCCAACACTGTTTTTGTTTTTGTTTTTAACTTTTCTAGGTCCTTTGTACTCCTTCATAACTTTTAAATTTCAATATCATTCTTCATTTATAGCAAGTATACACAGACCTGAATTTTTATATATACCTTGTGTTTTCTAATCCTGCTAAATTCAAATACAAGTTCTAGGGGCTCCTAGAGATTTCTTAGTATTTTCTCTGTAGATGATCATTTCATCTACATATAAAGATTTTGCTCCCACCTTGCCAATCCTATCCTAGTTGTGTCATTTTATTGCCAGACTATTTTGGTGGGGCCTAGGTTTCAAAGTTTAATGGACAGATAAAGAGTAAGCATATCTGCCCTTGTTCCCCACCTTAAGGACAAAGCATTGTATCTTCTCCATTCATATAAGGCATTCTCACTGGAAGTATGGAGTACATGTCTTTAACCTGTTGAGAAGGTTCTGTTCTAGTTCTAGTCTCCTGATAGCTTTTACCATGAACAGCTGTAGAATTTAGTCCAATACTTTTTCTCCAACTACTGACAGGATCATATGGCTTTTTCCTTTCCTCTGTTAAAATGATGACTTTTGGGGGTGGATCTTCCAATGCTGAACCAACACTGCCATCCCTATAACAAAACCACTTTCTACATCCTGCCAGATTTGACTTCCAATAGTTTGTTTTGTTAAACAAATTTCTATCTATGTTCATACTTTTTTCTTCTATTATCTTTATCCAGTTTTAGGATTAGCACAATGTTGAGTTCCTAAAATGAGGGGAGAAGTGGTCCTTCTTTTTTCTGCTTTAATTGTTTGATATAATTTATCAGTTAAAATGTTTATGAGCCTGCTGTTGTCATATAGGTAGGTTTTCAAGCTAGGAATATACTTTCTTTAATAGGTGTTATTCAAATTTTATATTTCCTCCAGAGTTAGTTTCATTAATTTGTCTTCCAAGGTACTTCTTAGAAGTTGTCAAATTTATTTCAGAACAGATTTTTGAAATATGCTTTCTATATCCTTTTAAATTCTGTAAAATCTGTGGCAATGTCTCCTAGGTCTTGATATTTTAATTTTAAAAATGTATAATTGATATTGTGTAATAGGAAATAAAGGTCTAAAGGAGCAGGGGAAGTGGGAGAGGTAGGGGAAAGGAAATAAGGGGAAAAATATGAGAAAAGGAAAAAAATGAAAACAAAATCTTTGGAAATGGGGAAGGGTGGTGGGGGTGGAGGGAGGGCAGGGGAAGAGGAAAAAAAAAATAAAACCAAGATACTCATGTAATGGTACAAGATCCCAATGATATATGTAAATGTATTTTAAACCTAAAATGTACCAATAAACTTAATGGGGAAAGGAAGAAAGGAAGAAAAGAAAAGAAAAGAAAAGAAAAGAAAAGAAAAGAAAAGAAAAAGAAAAAGAAAAAGACACATGCTCAAGAAGCAAGATAACGAGGACCAAAAACTTGAACCAAGAAAAATTAATATATTCTAATGAAATTATAAAAGCTCAGAAGAAATACATTTGCTGCTTAAGTTGCAAGCTCAAATTGGTAGCAAACACCACCACTGACATTACTTTTTAGATATTTCTATTTTTAATCTAAGGAGGTATTACTCATATTTTAACTTTCTCCTCTATCATTTTCCCTCCCCTCCCCTTCCTTCCTTCCTTATTTTTAGAAAGAGTCTCACTACAAAGTTTGGGCTGTCCATGAACTCACTATGTATCCTTGGCTGGCCTTGAACTCAGCCTCCCAAATGCTGGAATTACGGGAGTGTGCCACCACACCTGGCTCCCTATCATTTATTACAAAGAGTTTCCACTGAAGCTACTCTAAAATGAAGCAGTAACCATCCAAATGCTACCTCTATTAGATTCTTTTTTGCAGCATTTGACATAGCAGTTGATAACGAAACCAAGAGAGATTACTAACCCAGAAGCCTAGAGAAGAGCAAGTTTAAGAGAAACACAAAGTTTAGGGTTTGAGTACAGACAGGGTAGATACCACAGAAAATAAAACTCAAAAGTATTCTTTTTTTTTTCTTAAGTTCTTTTATTGGTACATTTTAGGTATACAGTTTGTTTACATTTATCAATGGGTGTTTGTACCTGTACATGATGTATCTTGGTTCTTATTTTTTCCCCATTACCTGTGCACCCTTCACTCCCTCCACCCTTCCCTATTTACATAGACATCATTTCCATTTTTTTTTCTTTTCTCAGTTTTCTCTTCCCCTGCTTTCCTTTCCCCTTCCCCTCCCTTCAACCCCTTCATCTTTGGACCTTTTTTCCTACTTCAAATTATCAATTATTCATTTTAATCATTTTAACCCTTGTTTACATTATCAGTTCTCAAAAGTATTCTTAATATCAGAACCCAGAGTCTTTATAATGTACCACTCACAAGAGCTACAGTATAATCTGAAATTACATGACTTAGAATAAATAGGAAAAAAGGGATCATATTCAAGAGAAAAGGCAAACAAGAGACCCAAACCCAATATACTCAGATGCTAAAGTTAGCAGATAAGGTGTTTACTGCACCTAGACTAACTATATAGAGGGAAAGTAAAGGAAAATATGTCTGCAATGAATGAAGAGATAGGAAATCCTATAAGAGAAATAGAAACTACTAAAAAGAACCATATGCCAACTAGACAAATAGAGAATACACCATACAGTTTTTTTAAAAATGTAATCGATCAGAGATACAGGAAAGTCAGAGAACTTTCTGGTCACTAAAAATGATCCAATCTGAAGTTCAGAGGAAAAAAAATGAATAGTCTCAGTAATCAGGAATTAATATTAAAGATGCATATAAATAAAGTCTCAGAAGAAGTGAGAAAAAGGGAATGGAAAACTTATGGAGATTGGAAAGATGACACTACAAGCCAAGGAAAAATAACTGTTGACAATCATAAAAAGTTAGAAAAGAGGCATTGAATGGAATTTTCCTCACAACATCTAGAAAGAACCCACCCTGCTGACACTGACTTTAGACTTCTGGCCTTTAAAATTGAGGGAATAAATTTCTTCTAGGCACTGTCTTCTTATAATAATCACCCATGCAATGGATATCTTTACAGATTTTTCCATATTTTGAATTATTTCCTTGGGATGCTAAGATGACAAATTAGAATGGGTCAGTTTGATGGCTATTTAAAAAAATCAGTAGAATATAGACTCTACCCAAATCCTGGCTGACTGCTAAACTTCACATACACAGAGGGAGATCTTAAAAGGTCTAATGTGGAAGTAGGCAGAAACCAGTGAGAACTGGTTGAGATATGAAAGTCTGTTACTTTGTGTATTGAGTGCAGTCCCCAATCTGGACATAGCTCAAATGACAGAAAGTTAAATAAAGTTTGACTACCTTGAAGTAACAGTGGGCACGAGGCTAATAGATTAGCTAGAAATTTTGAAGGAAAATGCTGGAAGCTAGTACACACAAACAGAGTGAGTCCCCAAACATGAGCATAAATCAGCTCATATTATTGTTTTGCAGCTGTATTATGCAAGCACAGAGGAGATCACAAAAGAAAAAGTTACAGTTGAAGGATGAAAGAATTGAGTGGAAATATCAGCCAAGGGACAGCACCAGGGGAATTTTGTAGTTTTAGTCTAAGCAACTTGATCACTGGACCAAAACAAAAGACAATCTGCACAAGAAAAGATAATCCACAGTTGCTATAACATATTATCCACAATGTCTATTTTCAAACAAAAGTTAAAGACAAAGCAAAAAAAAATTTTTTTTAAAGCACGAACTACACAATTAAGGCAGTCAACAGAAACTGACTCCCTACAGGGCCCATATGTTTGATTTAGTTGACAAAAATTTCACAGTACCTATTACGAAGATGCTCAAAAAATTAAAGGAAAAATAAGATCTCAATAACCATACAGATAGGAAATCTCAATAGAAATGAACTATTTTAAAATCCAAATGTAAATGTTAGATATGAAAAATACTAACTGAAACTAAAATTATATGGAGTCCAAAAAATTTGGAGACTATAAGGGAAGAATCAGTACTTCAAAACAGATCAACAGAAATTACATGTTCCTAAAGATTAAAGAAAAAATAAACAGAGATCTCTGGGACAGTATCAAACAGGCTCAACATATGGCTGGCTGGAATTCTATAAGGGGAGGAAAGCAAAAATATATAAAAAGAATTTGGAAGAAAAAAGTAGCCAAAATATTTCCAAAACTGGGTAAAACTAACTTAAAATTTTATGAAGCTAAATGAGTCCCACGCTTGATTAAAAATACTCCTAGACATAGCACAGTCAAACTGGTAAAAACCATAGATACATAGGCCATCTTGATAGCAGCTAGAGAAAAATACAACACACTACATTTATGGTACTAAAAACACTAGCTATAGCTATCCTATAAGTAAAATTGGCGCTTGCTTCAGGAGTACATGCATTAAAATAGGAAAAATGAGCTTCAACTCTTATACCATACACAAAAATTAACTTTAAAGATTAAATATATGTTAGCACTAACCATTAAAGTTAACAATATAAAATGTCTATAAGAAAATATAAAAAATCTTTGAGATCTAGAGGTAGTCAAAGATCTCTTAGATAAGAGCAAAATGGAATAAACCTCAGGGAAAAAAGTGGAAAACTTTTACTTCATCAAAACTGCTTTTCAAAAGACCACATTAAAATAAAAAGACAAGTCATGGGCAGGGAGGTATTTGTAATACAAATAACTTCTATTCAGGATACAAAGAATTCTTATGAAATCAGGAATAAAGAAAAACCCCAGTTAGAAGCTGGGTAAAAGATCTGGACACTTTACAAAGATATAAAAATCACCAATAATAAGCACATGAAAAGCTCACATGATTCATCACCAATGAAACACAGACTAAAATTATCAATGATATACCACTACAACCTCAACAGAATGACGACAGTAATGTATGGAACCCTCATACAATGGTGGTAGGGATATAATGATATGATACACTTAAAAAAAAATCTCGTATTTTTGCCAGGGATTTAGCTCAGTGGTTCTGCCGCCTGTTTTGTAGGCACAAGGTCTCGAGTTTGATCCCCAGTACCAAAAAAAAAAAAAGAATCTCATTTTTTAAAAATATAAAATTGTCAGCTGGGGATTTAGCTCAGTGGTTCCACCCCCTGCCTCTCAAGCGCAAGGTCCCAAGTTTGATCCCCAGTACCCCACCCCCCAAAAATTGTATGTAGACTTACCATTATGACCCAGCAATTCCACTCCAATGTGTTTTTCCAAGAAAACTGGAAACCTATGTCTGTATAAAATTGTGCATATGAATGTTTGTAAATAGCTTGATATGTAATAGTCCCAAACTGAAAGGGACCCAAATGCCCATTAACAGGTAAACAGATAAACTGTGGTATACATGCATACAACACATTAGTAGTTAGCAATAAAAAGGAATAAAATATTGATTCACAAAAAATGTAAATGAATCTGGAAAATATACTATAAAAGGAGTCAGACACCAAACTGTACATACTGTAAGATTCCATTTATATGAAATTCATGAAAAGGTATTAATGCCAGAAAGAATATTATTGTTGTTTGGAGCCAGGGAAGGGGAGGAAAACCAGTTGGAAAGAGGCACAAAGATATTTTTTACAGCAGCGGAAACAGTCCCATCTTGATTACAGTAGTAACATGGTTGTACACATTTTTAAAAAAGCATTAAATTGTACAACTAAAATCGTTGTTTTATTGTATGTAAATTATACTTCAAAGTTAATTAAAAGATTTTAAAAGCATAGTTATCTTTGACATAATTAGAGACATTAAGTCATACTTCTCATAATTATTTCCAAGTAATTGTTACCTTAGAAGTTTAATACCATTTGAAGCTTAACCAGATGTGACTTCCTGCCTTTCCACCTGCCAGTCTCCACCCTATTACCATTCTAATGTTAGTTCATAAAGGTAGGAACCTTGATTGCCCTCATGCAATATTCTCGGTGCCATTCAATACAGATTGGTTGAAATCATGAATGAGTGAGTTGCTTACATGTTACTATTCATTGTGAAACTCTACTAGACTTTTTCCACTCTCTCTGGCCAACCCTATTTACTTCTATGGCTCCAATTGTGTCTATATAATGATGACTTAGATCTGTGTCTAGTCCTCCCCGCTGATCACCAGACTCTTTTCAATTGTTTTTTGAACGAATCCACTTGAATGTCCTTCAGGAAACAATAATTCCACAAGTTTAAAATGGAACTCATAAACTTCCTGTAAGCTAATTCATCTAGATGATCTACAGTAAAAGTAAAAATATGTCTAAAATATCTCACGTTCATACTACCCTATTTACTTCTCAAAATGATCTCTAGACTTCAGCTTATGTAAATCTTGTCTGCATCCTGACCAAGCTTGTGAAAGCATCCTCTCAGGAGTACAAGAGATCATTTAATTTCCTTAATTGTACCTTAGGCAACTGTACCCTATCCCTACTCCTCTATGCGCACTAGCTCTGTCTTAATTCAATTTTTGTTATTTCTTTTCTGGATTCCTATAAAACCATTCTAAGAAGTCTTTCTTCCACTGGTCTCTTCTTGTCTACCTGATCTCTTCTCCTTACTCACCTTCAATTTCTATGTACTCTTGAGAACTTAACAGAAATCTCCCCTTTGGTATGAATTTTTCCTTAATTCCTTCAGTTAGCTGTTCACTCCCATTGACAATACTTGATATCACTAACCACATCTCAAGTTGACACCAGGCTACACTTACTATGACTTATTATGAGGGGCATTACATATATTATTTCACAGCATAATACAAATCTTAAATTGTTTTCATGAAATTGTTCTGCAATGTTTGAACACTGATTCCTACCTAGAGATAGGGCTAATTTGTGGCAATGATTCATCTTCTTCCATATTGATTTATATACCTGCCACTCCCTACCTTGACCATAACTCCTTCCATACCCAGTACTTAACATGTTACTTAACAAGTATTTTAAAAAACAACAACAAACAAACAAAACAAGTATTTTCCCAGAGTAAATAACAAATGTTTATTTCCTGGTCTTCGATTGAGTCAATTCCAGTGTTCAATGGGATTAAATTCTACAGACAAATTAACTTCATATCCATCTAATTCTTCACATATGTGCTGAAATTACTGAAAACTGTTCATAATATATTATCTATCTTCCCCTCAATAAGAGTTGTCAAACTATGAACATTGTATAATTTTCCAGAAATGTTTCTTGAAATGTTCCAATCCATGGATATGATTCTAGACTTTTCTTATATTTAAAAAGCAAACAAAAAGATACAGATTTTAAAAAATGTCTAGCTTTTCAAGTTTCCATTTTCTCTAAAATCTTTTTGATGTTACCATGTTAACATGGCAGAATTTTCTAGAATCTAAAATATGTCAGGGCTTAAAGTTAACTAATAACCCCAAACAGGAAAGTAAGTTTTATATTACTGATACGATGTTTTACTTTTGTAGACTTAAATGTGTATTTACATGTAAAATTTTACGTTACACTAAAATCCCAAGTCCCTTCCGGCTCAAGAGAATCAAAATTCTTGTATGACTCAGACTAAGTTGTGTATGGAGTCAAGGGTAGAAATAAACTTATTAATGAAATCTATGATTAAAACAAACCATTATCAAGAAGACCATGGACCACCACCATACAACAATCCTATCACAGGGATCAGCCTTCAAACATTTTTCAATGCAACAGTTTAAAATGAAGTAGATTTGTAAGCAAAACTGCACCAGGCACTTCTAAAATTACAAATGTAATATCTACTTCACTATCTGATATATTATACTAAATCAGTTAGTACATGTCAGTTTCCTTCTCTCCTTTATCCATTTATCCCCTAAATGAAGCATGTCCCATATGTGAGAGAAGGTATTTGTTTTTGGTTTGAGCATGCAGAATTCTTTCATATGCAGTATTCCACACACTCTTCTCTTTCTTAAGCATTGTCTTGGGTAAAAAGAACAGTACATAAGAAATTTTAGCCACTGTCATTTGTTTTAAAAAAATCTCCTTAGATACAGCTGAATGCTGGAGGGAAAGCAATGCTAGAATCATGTCAACATGATTAGCAATGAGCTTAGGTATACAGCTGTCAGCCATCTAATGGGTACTACAATTAATCTTATGTCATTAAATAAAGACCATATTGCCAACCTTTTCTAGCAAAAGGAAATATAATTTAACTTTAGATTTAAAAATATTTTTCTTCCAAGATTTGATTTTCAAATAATCCCAAACAGAATTTTCATGTTGAACTGAAATCTCTTCTGATACAAACAGAAAAAGCCATAGATAGTTCTACCTGGGAAGGACACATACTAACAGCCTTTTTTTTTTTTCTGCACCATGGAGTTCATTTCAGATCTACGTTAAAGTTCTGGTGGTAAAAAATGGCTCTTACTGTGTTTATCTATTACATTTTCTTTTAAATATCTTATATGTCTTATTATGTATGCATTGGTACATCAAGGTTTAAGATGAGTGTCTGTCCTTTTCAGTTTCATAGTTATATATGCCAATAATTTAGGGTGAGGTTAGTCCCAGACAGTTAATGCAGTAATAGTGAATGGTTTTACTCTAGTTCTTACCTGTATTACCATTACTCATTTAATATGCATCAGGATTTCTTTCTTCAAACATAGTATATTTTTTCTACAGAGTTTAAAATTTCAACAAAATAAGTTCATCTGTAATTCCACTGGTTTTTATGGAAAAACAGTTACGTGAAATGCAGTCTGCATCTGCCTAAGGGTATGGCCAGCATCTAAGGTCTAAAGATAACTGATGTAATGCATCAATTTGCATGAATTTGGGCTGCCCTTACAAAGAACACAACTGGGGAGCTCACACACACATCTAGTTTTTCCAGGGTCTTTGAAAATAGTGGAGGCCAACTCAAGAGGTATTTTCACGGAAATTACAGAGGCATCTGCTGACCCCAGGCCAAACCCACAAAGTGTTTTTTGCTCTTTGGAGTCTAAGTAATTTGTAATCATTTTCTACTACCATTTGTATAATAGCCTAGATCAGTGATGGCAAACCTTTGAGAGTTTTCAGTGATACAAACAGCCCACTGCAGCACATGTGTCATAGATTCACCACCACTGGTCTAGATGAAAACCAGGGCTCTGATATGACACAGTTAAGTTTTGTTTCAAGGAAAATTAAAAATGGAAAAATATATTTCTATGTGGGAGCATACACATATATAAATGATTTCTCCATATTCCCCTACTGGCAAACTATAAAACTGTACATATATATATATTTTTTTTTAAATGGATACTCTATTGTTTAAAAAAAGTTGCAGTCTCTTTGATGATAAATGTACGGATTATAAAACATTAATTACATGGAAGAGAAGAGAAGAGAAAGGAGATGGTTGACCGTCAGATTTTCAGGGAGCCCAGTCATATATAACTCCCACCCCGAACCCCTACCTCAATATAATCTACATTGAGGTCATGCTGTTAAGAATGAATATGTAAAAGAAGTCTGTAACTACAAAACAAGCTTGCTGTAATCATATTAAACTTCACAAAAGGAGAGCTATCAGGTGAACTGTACAAAGTGTGAATTATATTTGAAAACAGTTTTTAATTTAAGTAGACATTCTCATCTTGCTGCAAATGGCACCCCTATGTAGAACAATAATGAACTTGGAAGGCTGAAGCAGTAGGACTACTGTGAGTTCAAGGCTAGCCTGTGCTATATAGTGAGTTCAAAGCCAGCCAGAACTATACAGCAAGACCTTGTCTCAAAAAACCAAAAAAAAGGGCCAGGAATTTAGCTCAGTGGTTTCGTTGCCTGCTGCGCAAGCGCAAGGACCTGAGTTCAATCCCTGGTACCAAAAAAAAAAAAAGCCCTTCTATAAAACTTTTTTATTTTGGAAAATTAATATAGTTTAACTAAAACACCAACTAAGTGTTTCTTTACATTATTTAGTGAAAAAAATCCTAGTTTGTTATATTTTACATTGAATGTTTCACAAATGACCCCAGTGGGTGAGGATCAGAAGGAAGATACAGAATAGCAAAGTACAATTAAATACATCTAGAAAACATAGTTCACTTTCATTTCCAATTTAAAAATTTTTCTACTGCTGCCTGCTTTGCAAGTGCAAGGACCCAAGTTCGATCCCTGGTACCCCCCCAACAAAAAAATTTCTAATGACTCCATTTAAACAAAGGAACTACTTATACTTCTATGATTTCTAGTATGATTGGTATGGCAAAGCATAAAAGATATAAAAACTTAGAATAACATAAACTACAACATAAAACAATCTACTTCAGCTCAAATGCACAGCATTTCAAGAATATCTTCATTGTAATTTTCTTTAAAAAAAGCTGAAAGACAACACCTTGGCATTATAACTAAAGAGCATCAAAGTACAAAACATAGAACTTTGAAGCACTATGGTATGCCTGTAATTTTGAATGAGTGTTTGAAATGTGTAGTGTTACAGAAGCAGGCTGACTGTTAGGCAATATCTGAGGTTGACAGAACTAATGACATACAACTAAAAATAATAAATCATTAAGGACAGCCAGGTTTTATGAAAATATAATTAAAATATATTCAATAAAAACTTCAAAGGAACAAGTATGACAAGAGATTCAAACGACTTGCTTCCAAAATGATAAAAATCTTTAGGTGAGTCCAAGCAAGGGTAAAAATATGAGAATGTGCAAGTGTTCAGTCACTTTCTGTTCTGTGAAATCAATTTTCCTAATATAACTTTGCATAATACTTTTACTGTTTTACTTAAACAAAAGGATGTGAAGTTAAAGCCTATATTCTCTTGTGCAAATTAGCCTTCTATAATTTAAAATCTTCAATTAAAGACTGTAATAAAATATTAAAAGTTAAAACAACTTTGTTTTCCATATACTCACATATTTTTCATTTGTTAATACAATACAGCTGTCATATAAAATAGTTTGGTTAGGCTTAAATTAAATGGTAATGCGTGAAGGAAGGCCAAAGAAGGGTTTATACAATATTCAATAAGCAATAATATCTGTTCAGTATGCAATAAAATAAAAAGGTGCTAATCTAAAAACAAAAAAAAGAATTTATTGTTTTTACAGAAATAAAAGTAACAGAATAGCATATAGTCTTTAACAAGCTGATCCTATAATTTCTAAACTACAGTCCAATTAAGGTATTTAAGAAATAGAAACAATCTACATGTCTTTCTGCCAGGTACATATACCTGAAAAAGTCACCTAGAAAGAAACACGCTTGAAAACTCTTAACCACAAACAACCTTCTATTATGACATTATGAAGATGAGTTGTGCGTGTGATAGATGCTAAGCCACTTCCCACAGAGCGTTTTTGCACTTCCTAGCTGTGGGTTGTGATCCGTCAGCAACACAGTATTTTACATCAATGCCAGCTCTTTCAACCAAAGAAGCACTGTGATGTTTTAAAACCGTATGATTATATTCATCAGTATGTGAAAATCACGGTATACAGATCTGGAAATGTTTAACTTGTCCATAAATAAGAGTGTCTTATCTCAGCATATGCTTCTTCTTTTTTTTTTTTTTTGCAGTACCGGGGATCAAACTCAGGACCTTGTGCTTGCAAGGCAGGTGAGGAGCCACTAAGCTAAATCCCGGGCCCGTCAGCATATGCTTTTTAAAGAAGTCTAGGTGATCAGCCCAATAATGGGGGAAGCAGACTACCTTTTGGTTAAAGTGAAGATATATTTAAATTATATTTGTTGTCATTCATTGCCAAGAACTAACAAACAAAAATGAATTTAAAAAATTAAGTTTTTTTCTGGCAGCAAAATTACATCTATTGTAATATATCCAAGCAAAAATCAATTCAGACGTTGAATGTGATTTGTGCTTTGTTTCTAAGAAATGTGGTATTACTCTGATATTTCTAAACAATTAGATTTGCAAAAAAGTAAGGATTTTTTTCATCAGAGTTTATTTCTAATTCATCCTATGCAGATTACAGGTAGAACTAAATATTACTTAGTTTATTTCAACTATAAGTCAACATCTTTGTTAAAACAGTGATTTATTGTGATTCTTAAGGTAAACAACAAAAACAAATTCTAAAATTATACCTTAAAGTTAAGCATTTAAAATTTCAGTTGACAGCCAATAATTGGTAACAGCTTCTTTCATATTAATAGTCCAATTAAAAGCACTAATAACTACTTGGCAATAGATCTGAAAGAATCAGAAAGGTTCAGTGAAAGAAAAAAACAAAATCAAACATGCAAAATACCCCCAAAACACATGATCTTTCTCATTTTAGAATCTAAACTTGTAAAATGTTTATAAATACATGATCATTCTACACAATACAGGTCTTCTAGAGCACTGCTAAAGGAAATTACAGTTTTTGGTCTTAAGGGATGAGACTAAGATGGAAAGGAAGCTGAGAACAGTGAGGTCTGGCAGCATTGTCTTTCTACACACAAATAAGCTCAGTTTGTTCAGTCAGGTTGGTGATTACAGTTCAGTACATGATTTTCAAGGCAACTAAAAAATCAGGTCACACGTATTTCCCTTTCCTAGACTTAACAATTCTTTTAAAAGCTCTGAAATACCTACAAAGGAGTGTTGGTTTGTGTTTTTTTTCCCAAAAGGGAACAAAGAATAAATGAAGGGGGTTTCTATCCCCAAATTCACTTGCACAAGTTAAACTGTAAGATGGTTATAGACTACCTCATGAAATAGAGTTGGTACCATGGAAGGTAGGTGGTACTCCACCTAGATGGTTCACAAAAGGATCCAATAAAACAAATACTTATTATTGTGCCTCAAATAACTAGAAAGCATTTCATTATTGTTCAAATATGTTCAATTAACTTATGCTGCACCTTAATGGTGTACCTGAATCATTACTAGCAAAAGAACACCAAATTCAAAACTGCTATAAAAGTAAAATCATTAGAAAAACTCAACTTTAATGTAAAAAGTGGGAGAAATGAGTGTGAAGTACTAATACCGAATGTGTGGAGGCAGAATCTTTATTTGCGGAAGACAGAGTGAGGAAACAGATGCACCCAACCAAGATCAACTGGAAGACAGAAGAAAGTGGCAGGGGGCGGGGGAGGACAAAGAGGGGAGAGAAAGAGACAGACAGAGGGGAAGAGAGACTGGGGGGGGGGGGAGAGCACATGGAGAAAAAGAAAATGAATGAATGAATATGAATGAATGGAGAGCCAGGCAGCAAAAGAATTACTAGATGGAAAAACGAAGCATGTGTGTATGGCTCTCTTTTTTTTTGTCCTCTGTGTTCCTAAGTAACTTACAATGTAAGTGGCATACAAGCCATACTAACAGGCAAGGATGAGCTTTCTGATGGATAGATGAAGGATTTGGGGCTAATGCTTTTTGTTTTTGCTTTTAATTCATACCTGAAAGCCTTGAATCCTTGCTAAATATTCCAGTTGTTTTGAAGGTTGTACTGGAGAACAAGGGGGAGTAGGAGAACTTCCTTTTAAACCTATGGCTTCAGCTGTAGGAGATGTTCCATTCATAAGGAGTTCCCTGGCAATTGTGGCTGAACTATTCGATGTGGGAGATATACTGAAGAAAGAGCTTGAAGGTTGGTTCATATCTTTAGGTGACAAATAGCCTAGAGTAGTGCCAGAGATTACTTTGTGGCGGCTGGCTTCCATCTCTTGATAAACATCAGGAGACAGATGAAGAATTCCTTTTGGAGCTATAAATAAAATGAAGGAACACTGTTAATATACTTTAAATAACTGAAACAGAAGCATATTGCAGTATTATTAACTCAATGGCTTCCCTTAGTATGGTAACTGAGAAACTTGCCAATCAAGTATTGTCTTCTTATCTGTAGAGGCAACTGCAGCTTCCATTTAGAAGTGAATAACATATGTTTCAATATTTCTAAAATCAGAAGTTCTAAAAATTCACAAAAGTGGTTTCAATGAAGCTTGTATGTGGTGGAGATGCTATGGAGGGATGAGAGAAATGGGTGTGTGAACATACAATGAGGAATAAGACTGGGCATATGCAGTACCTTCATCTTGCAGTTCAGTATTTTATATCTCATAAAAGAGAGAGGAAATATGACCCAGAGTATGTAGTAACTGAGGTACAGAGGGTAAAACAAAGGCAGCATCATGTTCAGACACACAAACATACATATCCAATGGCCTATGGATCCTCTTCTCTCCAAATAGATATCCCACAGGCAACTCTACTTCAAAAACATGCAGAAATGATCAGGACATCGTTTCCCCCAAATTAATACTGTCCAAATCTTGCTGAGCTCATTATGACACCACCATCTACATGTTTATTAACCAAACTATACTCCTGGCAACCATTTCTGATTCACCCATAAATAAGTAGTTTTCATGTCCAATCATACACCCTATAATTTGCCCTTCGTTGTCTTCAGCATTTATTCAAGCCAGTCGACAGTCCTCAAAGGAGAGAGGGTTGTGGCTTTGTCATAAGTTGATGGAGTTTTAAACAGATTAGAGAAGCACTTTCCTTGGATTATCACTTGTTTCAGAGAAGTTTCCAACCACATTTCACACTGCTTATTCTAATATCTTTAGATCAGATAATAAGTCTCAAATCAAACTATCTTTTAAAATTATTGATAAGTCATCCCTTGTGGAGAATGTGTTGAGACACACAACTTAATTCCCTTGTTCTTTTTTTGTTCTTAATTGATCTGACTCCAGCACCCCATGTTCTGCACCAGTGGCTGCTACAATAGTCAATAAAAGGTTTCACTGCTACTACTCTCCCTAGGGTCCATTCTGTGACATGTGTTCTATACCACAGTCCCCAAGTTAATGGGTTCTACGATAAACAGATTCAGAACATAACGTAAACTCTCTCTCTCTCTCTCTCTCTCACTCACACACACACACACACACACACACACACACACACACAAAACCTTTGAGGGGATTGGTTTAACCAGAATTTCCTCTTTATTTTATGTCCAACATTTCTCAAAACGTTTATTAGCACCTAACCCATTCTCTGCCTAATTTCCAATGGCCTTTCATTTGCTTAATCTTGTATGCTGTTGCATTTTTCTAACAAGTTTTTCAGTTCAATTATTGTACTCTTCATCTCCATGATTTCCACTTGGATTTTTTTTTTGGTACCGGAGATCGAACGCGGGTCCTATGTGCTTGCACAGCAGGAGGCAAAACTACTGAGCTAAATCCCCGGCCCTTTGTTTGGTATTTTAAAAAAAGGTTTGAAATTCTTTTTGTTGGTATTCCCACTTGATTCGTGAATTATTCTTCTGACTCCAGTGACTATATTCAAGAGGGTTATTTTGAATTCTCTGTTAGTTAAAAATCATATATCTGCGGATCAGGGGTTTAGCTCAGTGGCACCATGCGTGCCTCACAAGTGCAGTTCAATCCCCGCCCCCATCATGTATCTCCACTTCGTTAGGGTCAGTTTCTGGAGATTTATCTCATTTCTTTGTATGGAAAATATTTGTTTCTTCATTTTCCTTGATTCTCTGTGTTGGTGTCTGTACATTAGACAAAACAGCCATTCTCTTCCAGTCTTCTCAGACTGGCCTCACACTAGAAAATACTCTCACCAATGTGCCTGGCCATGAATTCCTAGTATCTCTCAAACTTTTGTTTTAGTCTAATTTGTTTTCTTTGTTTTTGGTCCCCAGATGTCCACAGTATAACAGTTACATCAAGATTCTGAGACAAGCAGGACTGAAGCCAATTCCTCAGGTGTCCTCCAGATAAATGGAGTCACTGGACTCACACTGCACTCTTTGTCTCCCCAGGATGAAGCTGGGTGCTGAAGTTTTCAACTGTTAACTCTATACTGGAAGGGGAGTAGCCATGGTGACCAAAAGTCATCTCCTTTCTCTGTGGTCTCAGATGGCAAGAATATGTTATTCCCCACCTAAACTCTAAGACAGGCTAAAAAGAAACCAATCCTCTGGGTAGCCTTCTGAAAAGAGAGGTTATTGGATGCTGATACACCTCTTTCCCTTCTCATGGAAAAGCATGGAGCTTGGGTGGGGCTGTTTTTACTGTATGGTACTGTGCCAAGAGGCTGGGATCATGGCATAAAAATATATCAAATTTCTCTACCAGTTTTGATATGGCTGGTTTCATGTTCACCTGGGGTGTAGGGCCTCTTTAGTTTCTGGATTTTTAACAAAGGGAACATGCTTATGAAACATCAAATTGATGTGTTCCTGGGGGTAAAGAGGAATCAGAGATTTGTATTCCACCATCTTGCCAAGGCTGAACTATGCTCTAACTTAAGTCTTTCACTGGTTCCCCATCACTGACACCTCAGAATCTAAACTCCTTAAGATGATAAGGAAGCCCTTAATAATCTACCTCCTATTTAACTTTCCATCCTCGTCTACTAAATTCCTCATGATAATCCCATCTCATACAGTATCCAGTCATACAGATATATTCACATTTTTTTCATACTCTACACTGACCCCAACATACCATATTTCTATTGCTCAATCTCTCTCTCTCTCTCTCTCTCTCTCTCTCTCTCTCTCTCTCTCTCTCATCCCTGCCCCTTTCTCTGTCATTCTTATAGTTCAGATCTCACTGCTGTCTTCTAGACTCTGTGTCAATCAACACTGTCCTCTCTTCAAGTCATGGTGACCCTACTGGGATGGGAAAATGAAGAGATAAAACAGTGTAGTAGATGCCTCACTAGAAATAGGTCTGGTGAGCAGTGAGAATGAACAGAAGAAATGCTACTAGGCAGGAGTTCAGGAAAGTCTTGCTGGAGATGACAATGACAGGAAATTTCAAGGTGGTGAAGGAGGAAGAGAACTGTAGGCAGATGGGCAGCATGAGTAAGGAAGGGTGGAGAAGAATCCGTGTTTCAAGAAACTTCAAGCAGTTCCTTATCACTAGAGGCTGAAGAGGGAGTGGGAACTGCAAAAGGCGAAAGTGGAGGTAGCAGGGGCCAAGTCCCAGGGGACTTTATCCTGATGGTACTGAAATATTAAAAAGCTTTATGTTTTTAAAAAGTTTAATTGAACAGTTTAAAGTAGTATATCATTCCTACTTTACAGATTCTTTTTATACCTCTGTATTAGTTTTCAAGAGGCAAGTAGCACTTACAGTAGCCAAGTGTTAGTTTTGTATAATCAGAAAGAAATTTCAATAAAAATTTAAAAGAAACATATGAACTGGAAAAAATGCAGATAAATCTCACAAACCAGAGGAAATTATGTTTAATTTTTTGCTTTAAATATGATTTTAGTCCATTTTATTTATGTACTTTCTAATTGTGAATTGAAAACAACTTACATCTATGATCTTCTTGTACACAAATATATTTTGCTACCAATTTTAATAACACAATACTTCATTATATGTACTGTTTCTTTTAGCAATTTCAGAGAGCTGGAGGTGTAGCTGGACTTGTTTGCCTAGAAATGTGTGAGGTCTTGGGCTCCATCCACGAGGTGGGGTGGGGGGGAAGAAAGGTGAGGGAAGGAAGTGAGGGAAAGACAGAGGGAGAGGGAAAGGGAGGGAGGGACAAATGCCTTCAAATAAGTTGCATCAACTTCATACTCCCAGAAATATATGAAAGTGCCCTGTTAACTATTTTAGTATTGGAGATTATAATTTACACTTGATCTTAGCCAAAAAGCCGAGAAGCGATGGAGATTATAATTTAAAACATCTTTCTACTTAATAACAGTGACAGAAAACAGGTATGTGACTGCCTGGGAATGGGACTGGCAGGAGCAATAGATTGCAAAAGGGCATGAAGCATTGCATCATAGTATAAGAACCACAGAGAATTCAGCTTCCCATATTATACAGCAATGCCTGAGTCAACTTTTCTTCATGAATAAAGAAGATTCCTTTTACAGAGCTTAACAGAATAGTAACAGAAACTGCACAGATGCATGGACTTATGGGGTCTGTACTCAACTTCTGCAAGATTTTCAATCAGTAACAGCGTACAGATCAGTCATGATTCATCTTGGATTTTTCTGCTGTAAATTTAAATTGCTTTTCAATAGTGTTAGGACCTAAAAGTAGAATCAAAGAGTAATTTAGGGTGAGAATATTTAAGGATTTTTAACTTATTTTGCCATTTAGTCTCCCAAAAAACTATAACAATTTATATTTCTGTTAGGAGGGTGTGACTATACTGGTTTATCCACCTCTGTCAAGAGGTTTCAGTTATTCTAAATAGTCACTGCCACTCTACAATAATTCACTGGTAATTTACTTTTTATTTGATCACTGTTTGGGATAAGCTTTTTCCTGTGCAACCACCTTAGGTCTCCACCTTCTATGACCTCAGTTTTCCTCATGGACTGTAACTAAATATTGCATTTTCCTGCAGCAGCTTGTCACATCCATTATATTTACACTTTATCTGAAGAGGTCCTAATCATTGTCCCACCATCCACCTCTTGTTCCAGATTTCGCCTTTGATACTCCCTCCCTGGAACCATCAGATGGTAAGCACTGTACACAGCTATACTGTAGATTCAACACCAGCACTGTTCTAGCACCTTACTTACATTCTTTCATTTAATTCCCACAACCACCTTATGAAATGGGCATTGTTATTATTAGAGAGAAAAAAAACCTGAAGCACAGAGACTAGGCGACTCATCCAAGATCATATGAATAAGTAGCAATGCTAGAAGTTTAGGCAGTCTGTCTCTAGAACCTGGATACTTAACCATTACATTAAATGGCCTTCTAAAAGAACAAAGAACTAAATGTAATGTTCAGCCAGCTCCAAACACCTAAGGTTTAAAAGTTTGCCCAGATTCCCCAGGCTCTGGCTACTTGACTTTTTAGCTTCCTGAGAACAAGGGACTTTCTGCTGGCACTGTGGACCTCATGGCAGGGACCCTGTTCTTTGTCAGAAAAGCTGGAGGCCCAGTATTAGGTGACCTAAGAAGCAACCCAGTGAGCCACCATGCCCATGCTGCTAGAGGTCAGAAACAGAACCCGTCTTGGGCGTGGTCTTCAGCTGCTAGGCTGATGTGAGCTACAGAACTCTCTCTTTCTTGCTGTTCTTGTTGTCAGGATCGAATGGAACAGGTGATATTTGATGTGACCACCTACTTCTTTTCTACATAGCTCACCGCCAAACTAGACTTCTAGATGATGCCCCTGGATCCCTAGTTCTAATTTTTAAGCCAAATACACACTCTTCATGGAGTAAAACAATGAATAATGCAAAATACGAGGAAAACTCTCGTGAAAATTAAACTTAAAAATAAACACTAGCTAAGAGCAATACAATGAAAAACATCAAACAGGAACTGATTTTTTCGAAAGTTTCTTCTTAATGTCAGTTTCAGAATCACCTTAGAAGGTAAAGATAAAAAGAAACACCGATATTAAACAAGGAGTCATTACTGAACAAATGAATAAAGTAATATATTTTAATGTGTTCAGAAAGCATTACACATTAGTAGTTTGTTTTTGTTTTCTTTTTGTTTTTGGTACCAGGATTGAACTTGGGACCTTGTGCTTGTGAGGCAGGCGGTGGAACCACTGAGCTAAATCCCTGGCCCTACACATTAGTGTCACGAAAATTAACCTTGTTCTTCCCCTTAGAGTTGAATGAAAGCACAAATTTTGTTAATGTACATATTTTATTGGTCCTGTTTTTCTATGTTTAATATGACATATGTGAAATTACTAATTTGGTGGATGCTGATGAATAAAATCTTTCGGAAGCACTAAGAGGGAGAAGCGTTTAGTGCAGTCCTGCCCTCCGAAAGGCAGAACCTTGGGTAGAGATTTGGTGGAATGCCATGATAGCGTACCCAGCACACCTCAGAGACACAATCCATGTGCAACATGGGCGTGTACAATGTTTGAAAAAGATAAACAATACATTTTCCCTTAAAAACTAAAATCAACAATAACAGCAATAAAAGTGTTTTTGAAAAAATGTTAAAGATTAATTTGCAATGCACTGGGAAATACTGTTGGAAAGTTTGTTCTACTACACAAGTGTACACAAGTTTAGCCAGAGAAAGGGAGATTTCAAACCAGGGCTAAAATATAATTTCTCCTTCAAAAGATAAAAATGACAAAGGATAAGAATCTAGAATGGTAAACAAATTCACCTTTAATCTTTATCTGGACCTTATATTAGTGCAGTAATTTATAGTTTTGCCAGAAAATTTCCTTAAAAAAATTATGAAGCACAGTATAAATGATGTGAATTAAAGAAAAGGTCTGGCACATGGGTTTTGCACAGAGAGGCCTCTGGAGGTCTCTGAAGGAGACTTTTGGTGATACATACTGATGTGTTTCTGGGTAGACAATCTAAAGCTTACGTCAGAAATATAAAGAGGCTGACAACTACCACCACTCAAAACACACTTAAGATATGCTCAGCATATTTCTATGATTAAAAGCAGCTTTCAAATAGAAGACATAATTATAGGTTAAAGAAGAGGAAAAATTTGTCTGAAATAGTTTGACTTTTTTTTTTTAGTTTGACTTTATAACAAGGGAGTACATCTTGTATATGACTCAGACTAAATCAAATGCAGGTAGTTAGGGAGTTAAGACATTTCTAAGAAGTGTAACTTTTTCTAAACTTAACATGTTTCAATGAAAGACAGAACTATGATTATTTTTACCAAGACATAACTATTGCAGTGAAAATTAAGTTAGAGAGCAGTTTGAGAGAATAACAAACCATCTTCAATTATGAGTTTATTTAAATGAGATAAGAATGTGGCTTGAAACAAAGATCGCTCTCATTGCTCATTTTTCTTTACAGAAAAACTCCATTAGTAACTGCTTCCTTAGTACAGTGGTGTCCAAAGACCGAAAAATGGATTATATAAGCAGGAAAAACACATACTAGATTATCACCCTAAACAGTGCACCACAGCATTCCTCTGCTGGGGTTCTGAGCATTTCTTCCTAGTCAGTGCTTTTAAGGAGCTCACAAAACAGTAACAACAGCAATATTATAGCTAAAACTCATATATTACTTACTAGATCTCTGGCTTGTTCAAATGATTTGCATATATTTCTTAGTAAATGTCAAAATGATCCTATGAAACAGGGGTTACAATCATCCCCATCTTACAGCTGAGGGCAGACAGGTTGTGTGACTTGTTGATGAGGTCACAGCCAGCAAGAGGTAACTGTTGGGATTAACACACAGGCCCCTGGCTATAGGGTGAACACATTCAATTACCTTGTAATCAGTAATAACAAAAACAAGAACTTTTGTTCTTTACATCTATACACTCAAGTTTTATAAGTCTGTTTACTTGAAATAGTCTAATACCAATGTAAACAAAAAATTGTTCAAACACTTAACTTAAAATGAGGTATTTCCTATCTCTTCACTTCAGATCTATTTTATAGGCTCAACGAACCAGTCTTCCTTATACACAATATAAGCACTACCAGAAAAGCTGGAGATAAAAACCAGGGGAAAGTTACTTTTCAAGAAAAAAACTTCTCACTGTGAAGTGACCTCTTGGAAGAGATGTTATAATAATGGGCTTGGTCATTTTCAAAGTTTTATTTGTGGTGAGGAAGTAGCATCAAGTATTAGGTTAGCATAACAACAATTTAAGCACAGATTTAGAATAAAAGAACCTAACCCACTTAACACTTTTTTTCATTTCCTTTTATATGACCCAATTCTAACAATTTATTACAAATTAATCTATCTATTACTCAGAAACCCATGAAATAATTCACAATACTGTGAATACAAAGAACTAAATAGAAACATATAAATATTAAGTACCTATCTAGTTTTAAAAACTGTCTTATAAAAATAACAAATTCAGTTTTTAGGAACAGAAAGGGGGAGGCTAGCAAGACAGACAACTTAGAGCAAAACTCACTTGAGTCCAGCCAAACATACAGAAAAAACTGCTGTTGCACACTTATTCATGTCATCAGAACCAGAGTGGGAACTTCCACCCTCAGAAAGCTGAGGGTACTGAGGCCCCAACTTCCCTGACATGAGAGTGTCAGATAAAGCTGCACAAGGAGCTAGTATTTTCACCCCATCCCATAATGTCAAGAGAAGACCACACAGGGAGCCTGGGTTTCTACCTACACCTGGTAGTAACCAGTCACCCCTGCCCTCTCTCCCAGAGTAGAGTCAGGACTAGTAGGAACAAGGTCATCCCACTGTGATGTCAGCACAGATCATGTGGGTGGGGGTCAGAATCTCCACTCCACCTAGCAGTAATAAGGAGTCCCCTACCTTGGGTGTCAATGGAAGCAGAGTGGAACCTGGACTTATACCGCCAAACAGCAATAACAGATAGCATCCCTCATTTCATCTGCTAGAATGTTCATTTTCTCTCTCCCCCTCTTCCCTCCCTCCCTTCCTCTCTCACCTACACACACACACACACACACACACACACACACACACACACAGTAAAAACACAAGGTTTAAATATGATGAGGTCTCATAATATAACTAGGTTTCAAATCAGTAGTCATACCAACAATCATGAAGATCTCAACTTGAATGAAAAAACAAAAGATTCCAAAAGCAAGACGGCACAGATATAATAATCTAACAAAATTCTTTTAAAACAGCCATCTTAGTTACTTTTCTTGTTGCTGAGACAAAATACTCAAGAGCAAAAGTTAAAGGAAGAAAGGTTTATTTAGCTCACAGTTTGTAGAAATTTCAGTTCATAGTTGGGTGGCTCCAAGACAAAGCTGGCATGGCAGAGGGGCATCACAGAGGAGAAACAAGTCAATGGCGGGCAGAAGACACCAAGCTACAAGTGACAATAGCAGCTCCTTTCTGCCCTTTTTATATTTTATCTAGGCTACTTGGCTTAGGGCAGGTGCCAAACCAATCAGTGGACTAATTTAGTAATCACACACCCACCCTTAATCCCAGCATCACAGATTCTAGATCCAGTCACCTCTGAAAAAGTCCCACTTTTGAGTACATGAGGCTTTGGGGAGACATCTAGACACAAGCCAAAATGATAGCCATGATAAAAATGTTTTAGTGAGCAACTATGAACAAGCTGAAAACATTGAAATACAGAAAGTACTAGTAAATAGAAGGTTTGACAAAAAGAAAAAAAAAGAAGATAAAAAGAACCAAATGAAAATTTTAGAACTGAAATACGCAACCAATATAAAGAATGCAATGGATGGGTCCAGTAGCACAGAGAAGGAAAGAATCCATGAACTATAAGTTTGAATGACAGAAGTTACTCAATTAGAATGACAGAGAAAAATATCTGGGAAAAAAGTAACTAGAGCCTCAAGCACCAGTTAGGATTATAACAAAAGATCTAACATCCATGCTACAGGAAAGAAGAAGTTGGGGATGAAAAAGTACTCAAAGAAATCATGGCCGAAAATTCCCCAAACTCACAAGAGATATAAACCTCCAGAGGCAAGATGCTGAGTTCATCCCACTCAAAGATCCTCCCTCTGTCCAGCACATCCATACCATACATGTTACCCACCTAGTCACTAAGTAGTCATTTGGTAATTAGATAGTATCACTTGTGTTCAAATAACCACTATTTTACCTAACAATGGCCCCAAAGTGCAACAGTAGTGATACAAAGGAAGCACCAAGGAATAAGACATAGAAGAATTGATTAATTCTAGTATTCTGGGGCAGTTGCAGGACATACAGGAAAAAAATTTTATACACACACACACACACACACACACACAAACTTTCCACTGTTTTCCTTGGAATGTACCTCCTGAAGATAAGGAGAAACTATTATATAATACATTACCTAAAGCAACCACTCAAAAGGCTTTATAAGAAGACACATTCAAAAACATTCTAGATCATCTAAATGAAATTTTAAATAGTGGTCACATAACCCATGGGAAGACAGGAAAAAGAAAATAAACAGAACAAATATAAAAAATATAAAATGGCATACTTAAGCCCTATCAATAATTACATTAAATGTAAGTGATCTAAATATACCAATTAAAAGGAGACTGGGCAGTGTGGATTTAAACTGACCCAACTATATGCTTTCTATAAAAAATTCACATGAAATATAATGACCTAGGCAAGCTGAAAATGAAAGGATGGGGAAAATATCATGCAAACATTAATGAAAAGAAAGCAGAAAGTTATACTTCCAAAAGATACGATCCAAGGACCTTGTCCCCAACAACCGTAACTGGCAAAAACTAAAATTTTAGAGTATCTGGAAATTTTACGAAGGTAATTCAGCAAATGAGAAAACACCTCCCTATGTAATAAAGAATTTGGTTGGCCTTTGCCCCCAATTCCTGGGAGATAGCTTCTAAATCCTTGGCATTTCCTAAGTGACAAGAGTATCTTTGTTATTCCTAGTGGGGTCACATGGACCATACAAGAGTTTATGCTCATCAGTTGAGTTACAGTGAGCCCCTAGATAATATATATTAGTGAGATTACTTAGTATGAGGACTTTCCATGTCAGAAAAAACAAGCATAAATGAGAGAGTTTGGGGCTTTGATTTACATGTCAGCCCAATCTTCAAGGACTTGAGATTGACATCAATTTTGTGTCCAATAATTCAATCATGTCAACATAATGAAATTCAAATAAAAACTGGAAAATTCCAGAAGCTCAAGTAAGTTTCCCTGGTTGGCATTAATGATTCCTGGGGGTACACAACCAAGAAGTTGGAAGACCCTTCCTCCTTGCAGCTATCATGCCATTCATAGTGAAGGCTATGCGTAGGTGCAACAGGCTGAGAATATCTGAGAACAGATATCCCTCTCCTAGCTTCTTCATAGGTATGAGGTCCCAAGTTAGAAAAGAAAAGCCAAGAATATCAGGGACTACTCTTCCTCTACCCAGCACCCTGATCTCAAAGCAGGGATTCACCCCAAGAGAAGAGGGCATAAGTTTTGATTTCTTAATCTGTGTCTCCGAAATTTTGCCCATGGACAGAGGCAGTTCCTAAGAACAAAAAGCTCCAAATTTGCTTGAAATAAGCTCCTGATTTGATATGGAATGTGGGAAAGGTCAAGAATAGTACTGTTGAAAACAATGGAGAGTTTGGTAGTAAACAATTCATATGCATAAGGTAGTTTCATGAAAGTTACAAGCTATAATATAAAGCAGCTAGTCAGAATGAACCAGAGAGAACTACGAAAAATGCTTTTGGTGTCAGAACAAACTCAAAAACTATCCTGCAAAGCGGCCCAAATTTAGACAGAGAACAATTTAGATCTCACAAAAACAACAGAACAATCAGTCAGCAATTAGTGGAGTTTAACAGCTACACATGATACTAACAGAAACACAAGACATAACAACAGAAAGCGATAGCAGCAGATCCCTAGCAACAGATCCACTGTCATCTCAGGCAACCACCTACATCTCAGGAATATGTCCTCCGCAGAGCAACATTACAACACTGCCCAAACTGAAAACCACTTGATATCCTTCAATGGGTGAATGATTAGACTATCCTATATTAAAGAATACTTCTTACATATAAGAAACTTCTCCTTTGGGTAAAGACTTGTGGGGTGTGCATGCAATGTTCTGGACTTCCAGAGGGCTGCCCTCGGGACTAGCTTTTGTCTCACTTCACTTGGAGTGCTGACAGTACCAGCATAATCTGAATACCTGTAGGCTGCTGACAAAGACAAAGAATAGGGGCCAATTTGCTGTGGCTGGCATAGCTCAGCATGATCAAAAAAAAGGCACACAACTTGAGGCTTCGCCTTCAGGAGGAAGGGAAAGGAATGAAATATGCACTGAGCATTCCAGCTCTCTCAAGGAGACTAGCATCTATCTTGAGTCAGACTGCTGATGCGGAGTGAGCATACTTTGGATATCTGGTTGGCTAATGGAGATGGAGGAGTGTAGAGCAGTTTGCTGTTGTAATACCAGAAAACCTACAATGCCACAGATATTAAGAGAGTAAGAGATTACAAACCTTTAAAAAAGAAACTGTCAAATCTCTCTAAGAAACTGCACACAGGGGGCTGTGGATGTAGCTCAGTGGCACCTTGCCTGCCTGGCAAGTGCAAGGTCCTGAATTCGATCCCTGGTACCAAAAAGAAAAAAAAAAGGAGAAAAGAAAAGAAAAAAGAAATTGCACACAGGCCCAGAAAAATCACAATCTCCTAAAAGATGTTTCACAGACCCCTAGAATCTTATCCAGGATGATTGCTGATTGTTTTTCCCATATGAGTTACTCTATAAAGAGTGGAGGACGTGGTGACTTTTTAAAATACAGCCTCCCAGCTCAAAATTAAGAAACACATAAAGAATTGGGGAACATGACTTAAAGAAATGAAAGTATATAGTCTTTGACATGGGTGCCAAGACTACAAAAGAGGGAAAGGATAGTTTCTCAAAATCTGGCTCAGAGAAAACACATCTATATGCAAAAGAATGAAACTGGACCCTTAGCTTACACCATACTCAGAAGTTAACTTAAATGTATTAAAAAGCAAACATAAGGCCCAAAACTATATTTCTAGAAGAAACATAGGAGAAAGGCTTTATGACACCAGCCTTTGCAATTATTTCTTGGGTGTGATGCTAAAAGCACAAGTAGCAAGAACAAAATAGACTAGTGGAATTCCATTAAAACTAAAAAGGTTCTGAATGGCAAAGGAAACAAAAGAATGAATATGCAACTTCTAGAATGAGAAGAAATATTTGCATTCCAAATATTTGATAAGGGGTTAATCTCCAAAATATATAAGGAATTCTTATAAATCAGTATGACAAGACCCAAATAACCCAATCTAAAACCAGGCAAAAGATGTGAGCACATTTCTACAGAAGAAGATATACAAATGGCCAACAGGTATGTGGGAAGGTGCTCATCATCACCAGTTATCAGGGAACTACAAATCAAAACCACAGTGTGTTTTAATAGCTAATGCTACTTTCCTGTCGCTGGGACATAGTACCCAACACCAACAACCTAAAGAAGGTTTATTCTGGCTCATGGTTTCAGTCCATGGCCAGCTGGCTCCAAGGCAAAAACCAAAATGCAGAGGGGCATGGCAGAGGAAAAGATGTTCAACCCATTGCAGCCAGGGAGCAGAGGGTGAAATGAAGAGCTGGGAGCAAGAACACACCTTTCCAGGTCATGCCCGGAGTAACCCAGGTCCCACCTCCTAACCACAAATTCAGCTGTTGAATCCACTGATAAGTACAGCAGCCCATGATCCAAACACATCAGACTTTGGGGGACATTTTAGATCTAAACTTACACAATGTGGAATCACCACACACCTATTGAGATGGCTGTTATTAACACAAACCAGAAAATAACAAATGTGGGCAAGGATATGAAGTAATTTTAACAATAATGCAAAATGGTACAGTAGCTATGGAAAACAGTATGGAGGTTCCTCAAAAAGTTAAAAATACAACTATAACCACACTTTTAAATATTTCCCCAAAGGAATTAACTGAAAATAAGATCTAGAAGAGGTATTTGTACTCCTATGTTCACTGTATCATTATTTTCAATAGTCAAGAGGTAGAAACAACTTAAATGCCCATCAATGGATAAAAGGAAAAGAGAATACATCAACATAGAGTACTATTCAACCATAACAGAAACAATGGATGAAAGGAAAAGAGTTTATCAACACAGAGTACTATTCAGCTATAACAAAAACAATGGATGAAAGGAAAAGAAAGAGTATGTCAACGTTGAATACTATTCAGCCATAAAAAAGGAAATCCTGTTACTATGGCTGACCCTCAAAGACATTATTTTAACTAAAATAGCCACAGAAGGACAAACACTGCATGATTCCACTTACAGCAGGGGGCTGAATTAGACAAATTCATAGAAACAGAAAACAGAACAGTGCTTGTCAGGAGCTGGGAGGAGGACAAAATGGAAAATTGCTAAATGGATACAGAGTTTCAGTCATACAGATAAAAAGTTGTAGAGCTCTGCTATATATACCACATTGTGTTTATGGTTAATAATACTGCATTTATTAAGAGGTTAGACCCCATGTTTTTCTACAATCAAAATATACATAATTAAATTTTTAAATGATCTTAAAAGGCCTGACATTCAATACTGGCACAAAATATAACAAAAAGTAATGACAACAAGAACAGAGGAGTAACTGCACTAGACTAAGGCTCAGCTGTCTATCTGGGTTTGAGTTGAGGGCAACAGAAAGCCTCTTTAGCCTAGCTTTCTCCATCTGTAAAATGAATTAGAATAGAGGAACTACAGAATTTCTGTGCTCTATTAGTCTATGAATTATCTTAATATAAACCAGAAAGCTTGGAATGAAGGAATACACTTCAGTAACATCACCCAAAAAAGCCTGTTGGATGTTTTTTAAAATGGGCTATTACTAAAGAAAAAAATCAAGTAATGCAGATATCTGTTCCATTGATGTAATAACAGTTAAAACAAACATTTCACATAGTTTCTCAGCCATTTAGTGTTTTTATACGACCCACCCAGATATCAATGTGGTATCTGAAATAATAGTTTGGACATTTTCCATGTTATAAAACACCCTAAGTGGTTTGAGAGGGAGAGAGAAACAGAGGGGAGAGAGGAGAGATGAGAGAGGAGAAAGGGGGGAGACACAGAGACACAGAGACAGAGAGACAGTGAGGAGATGAATGATTCTGATATGTGATAATATAAAATTGTTTCAAAACACGCATACTCAATTTTAGTGGAATTTCTTAAAAACATTTTGTACCTTGACTACCAGTAAGTAGTATACCCACTAGAAAAAACTGTTGTCTTGTGGCAAATGCACAGACTCTGGAACCAGTAGACATGATTTCAAGTCTACTAACTTCTAACAAGTGTCTTCAGATAAATTACAAAATCACCCAAGCCTCAATTTTCCTGTTTGTAAAATGAGAACCCAGACATTCTCCAACCTTTTCTCAGGGACTCTGCATGTTGTTTTTCTTCTATCCATACCATGTTTCAAGGATCTTTCAATCAGACTGCATTTATTAAGTAATAATAAATCATCTTTCAAAGACTACCAACCTAAGATTCAGAGCATCTTGAGATACGAATTCAGATACAATTCTAACCCATAGAGACAAGGTGAGCCAGTCCCGGCACCCAGAAGGAAGCTCCCCGCCTCCATCCTGGGCTCCTAGGGCAGAGAAGGTGAGCCAGTTCCAGCACCCGGAAGGAAGCTTCCTGCCTCCATCCCAGGCTCCTAAGGCAGAGAAGGTGAGCCAGTCCCAGCACCTGGAAGGAAGCTCCCCGCCTCCATCCCAGGCTCCTAGGGCAGAGAAGATGAGCCAGTCCCAGCACCCGGAAGGAAGCTCCCCACCTCCATCCCAGGCTCCTAGGGCAGAGAAACTCAGCCGGTCCCAGCACCGGGAAGGAAACTCCCCTGCTGCCATCCCAGGCTCCCAGGGCAGAGAAGCTGAGCCAGTCCCAGAACACGGAAGGAAGCTCCCCTGCTGCCAGCTCCTAGGGCTCAGAAGGTGAGCCGCGTGGGCGCCAGAAACACTGCCCACCCAGTGGAAACAAGTCACAAAAACAGACTTCTGGATCTCCTACAGCAACCCCAAAGGGAAATGAGATGGAACAATCTGATACTCAACCACCTAGACTCTCTGAACGGGCAACAAAAGAGGATCTGGGAAAAATGAAATCAGAAATAATTACTCAGATAACAGCAAAGATTTTGCTCATGGTGCAAGACATGATTAATAAATCTAGAGAGGACACAGATAAAAAAATAGAGGATCTGAGGAACATGATGGAATCTCAACATAGGAAACAAATGGAATCCATAAAACAGATACAAACAGATTTCCAAGAGATTAAAAACTCCATCAAAAGTCTGCGCAGCAGAATGAACCAATGTGAGGATAGAATTTCACATATAGAAGGTAAGATTGCAATTAGTGACCAGGTAAAGAAAAATTGCTTTAAAATTATAAGGGAACAGGAGAAATCAATCCAGCAGCAGCTATACGATACAAAGAAGAATAACATAAGACTGACTGGAGTCAATGAAGAAAGAGGAGAGAGTACAGATGACATAAAAAAACTCTTCACAGAAGTGATGGCAGAAAACTTCCCAAGGAGGGGAAAAGAACTTGACATACAGATAAGTGAGGCATATAGGACTCCAGTTAGCCTTAATAAAAAAAAAAACTACACATAGGCATATAATAGTTAGGATTCCAGAAATCCAACAGAAGAACAAAATTCTACAAGCAGTGAGAGAAAAGAAACAAATCACATACAAAGGAAAGCCCATTCGAATCACAGCAGACTTCTCAATGCAAACCCTCAAGGCAAGAAGAGCTTGGAGTGATGTATTTCAAGCCCTAAAGGAAAACAGCCTCCAACCCCGACTGATGTACCCTGCAAAACTATCTTTCAAAATTGATGGAGAAATAAGATACTCTCATGATAAAGAGCACCTCAGGAACTTCATGAATACCAAACCGGCACTCCAAAAAATTTTAGACAATACCCTAGAAAAAGACAATGAGGATCACAACCCCAGGAAACCCAGCAGAATGAATCCATTGGGCGTGACAAATTCAACACAAAGGGGGAGAATCCAACAAAAAGAAAAAGTCACAACAAGGCTTTTAAAACTTTTAACTTCATCTCCCTAATGAGTGTATAATTCAATCTTATTATTGTACTGATTAGTAGTTTTCTGATTCTAGAGTTGCACACCATTCCTTGTGCTATACTGGCTATTTATCATCTTCTTATGTCTACATTTTAATTGGGTTGTCTATTAATGAGCTCTAAGAATTCTTTATATATTCTGCTCATAGGTTATATGCATTGTAAATATGATCTGTTTAAGAACTACTTTTCATTTTAATGATGTCATTTAAAGTTCTAAATTTTGATGGAATCTCATTTATCAATATTTTTCTTTTATACATCATGGTTTTTGTATCCTAGGTAGTTCTTGCCTACCCTGAATTCATAAATATTTTCCCTTATAATTTCTTCTTAAAGTTTTATACTTCTGGCTTTCTTATTTAGGTTCATAGATCCCTTCAAGTTATTTTCATGTATGGAAAAAAAGGGTTGAGGTTAATTTTTTATATACAGATACCAGGTGTTCTAGTGCCATTTGCTGAAAACACTATCTCTTCCTCAGCTCTTGAATTGAGTTTATATTCTATAAAATGCTAATGTTAAATAATCTTTCAAAACTCAGTGGACCATATATGTGTGGTTCTATTCCTAGATTCTCTGTTTTATTCCAATGATCTATATGTCTTTCCTTACACCAACACTGCCTTCATTACTGTAGCTTTAGAAGAAGTCTTAAAATTAGGTACTAAACGTCTTCCAACACTGTTTTTGTTTTTGTTTTTAACTTTTCTAGGTCCTTTGTACTCCTTCATAACTTTTAAATTTCAATATCCAATTCTTCATTTATAGCAAGTAAACACAGACCTGAATTTTTATATATACCTTGTGTTTTCTAATCCTGCTAAATTCAAGTACAAGTTCTAGGGGCTCCTAGAGATTTCTTAGTATTTTCTCTGTAGATGATCATTTCATCTACATATAAAGATTTTGCTCCCACCTTGCCAATCCTATCCTAGTTGTGTCATTTTATTGCCAGACTATTTTGGTGGGGCCTAGGTTTCAAAGTTTAATGGACAGATAAAGAGTAAGCATATCTGCCCTTGTTCCCCACCTTAAGGAGAAAGCATCGTATCTTCTCCATTCATACAAGGCATTCTCGCTGGAAGTATGGAGTACATGTCTTTGATCTGTTAAGAAGGTTCTGTTCTACTTCTAGTCTCCTGATAGCTTTTACCATGAACAGCTGTAGAATTTAGTCCAATACTTTTTCTCCAACTACTGACAGGATCATATGGCTTTTTCCTTTCCTCTGTTAAAATGATGACTTTTAGGGGTGGATCTTCCAATGCTGAACCAACACTGCCATCCCTATAACAAAACCACTTTCTACATCCTGCCAGATTTGACTTCCAATAGTTTGTTTTGTTAAACAAATTTCTATCTATGTTCATACTTTTTTCTTCTATTATCTTTATCCAGTTTTAGGATTAGCACAATGTTGAGTTCCTAAAATGAGGGGAGAAGTGGTCCTTCTTTTTTCTGCTTTAATTGTTTGATATAATTTATCAGTTAAAATGTTTATGAGCCTGCTGTTGTCATATAGGTAGGTTTTCAAGCTAGGAATATACTTTCTTTAATAGGTGCTATTCAAATTTTATATTTCCTCCAGAGTTAGTTTCATTAATTTGTCTTCCAAGTTACTTCTTACAAGTTGTCAAATTTATTTCAAAAAAATTTTTGTAATATGCTTTCTATATCCTTTTAAATTCTGTAAAATCTGTGGTAATGTCTCCTAGATCTTAATATTGTAATTTAAAAAATGTATAACTGATATTGTGTAACAGGAAGAAAAGGTCTAAAAGAGCAGAGGAATTGAGAGGGGTAGGGGAAGGGAAAAAAGGGAAAGGAAAAAATATGAAAAGAGTGGAAAAAAATGGAAACAAGGTCTTTGCAAATAGGGAAGGGTGGAGGGGGTGAAGGGAGGGCAAGGGAAGAGGAAAAAAAATAAGAACCAAGAGACTCATGTAATGGTACGAGATCCCAATGATGAATGTAACTGTATTGTATACCTAAAATGTACCAATAAAGTTAATGGGGGAAAAAAAATTAAAAAAACAAAGATACAATGAAAACTCAAGGGCAAAATCTGATGCATGAATAAACAGTCAGATGAACAAGAAGAATAAAAAGTTCAAAATAAAGTCAAATTTATATAGGATCTTAGTACATAATAACAGTGAAGTGTCAAAGTAGTAGGAAATAAAATTGGATCCATGCCTTTAGTATAAATCCTGAACAGATCAGATATAGAGATTTAAAAAATGAAACTACTATAAATGTTCCAGAATTTAAAAAGAATTTTTATAATATCATATTAGGGGAGGCATTATTAATTATGCCAAGATTATAAATGTTATAAAACAAAAGTCTTTAAAAAGATTAGTAAAAAATTAAACACATTCAAATATACTTGAAAAACCAAACTTTAAAAGGAAATTCTACCATAAGCAAAGAAAATAGGAAAAATATTTGTGAGTCATATTACAAAGGCATACAGACACAAACAATCCTACCAACTCAAAAAATAAAAAAGACCAGTGATCTAATTTTGTTTTGTTTTGTTTGCAGTGCCGGGAATTGAACTCAGGAACTTGTGCTTGCCCAGCAGGCGTGGCGCCACTGAGCTTCATCGGTCTAATTTTAAAATGGGCAGTGGAGATGCCCATATCATTAACAGAAAAAGTACACAGATGGCTCATAAATGTACAAAAAATATTTTCAGTCTCATTCTTAATAGGAGACATGGAAAATAAAACTACAATATACTGAATACCCTATTTCAGCTATCAGATTGGCAAAAATCCCGAAGCTTGACAGCATGCTGAGGCTGTAGCAAAATAGGAATCTGATACATACATTGTTGGTAGATATTTAAATTGTTAAAGTGTCTATTCAGGGTAATTTGGCAACTTCTACCAAAATCAAAAAAGTACAGTATATTCTTTTTAACAATCTTATTTGTATTTTTAACTGACATATAGTAATTGCATATAGTTATATGTGATATTTTAATACCTGTATACAGCACGTAATGATCAGATCAGGGTTAACTGGTATATCACATATCCATCACCTGCGACTATCATTTCTTTGTTTTGGAAACATTCAAAATCCTCTTTATTGCTAGCTATTTTGAAACAGTCAATTATTATTGTCAACCACAATTATCTTATTGTGTTATAGAACATTAGGAATTCTTCCTCCTATTCAACTATAGCACCATACCTGTCACCACCTTCTCTTCATCTCTCCGTTTCCTATACCTTTCCTTGGCTCTGGTAACTACTATTGCATTCCCATTTCTTTACAATCAACTTTTTTAAAAAACCTGCTTTCTTGATTTTATTCTGTAAGAACACAAGTTCATAAAACTAGAGCAAGTTAACAAAAAAAAAACTTGTTCTTAAAAGTTTCAAACTCTGTACCATTGGATTTATAAGCCAGCATTTTTAATGCAAAATATGAAACTGACATTATCAATTCCCTACTTTGCACATGTGAAGTATTAAATATTTTTCTCAGTGCTGCAAGTATATTTATCACTAAGTTCAGAGACAAAAGTAAAGTGAATTAGTGAAATGTGGTTTTCTCAACACTGAAGTTTATCTTTTTTACCTTACACATATAAGTGAGAATATTTGTATATGTCTTTCTGTGCCTCATTTCTATCACTCAATATAATGCCCTACAGTTAAATCCATGTTGCTACAAATGACAAAATTTCATTTTTATGGCAGAATAATATCTCAGGGTGTATATATGTACAACATTTATTCATTCATCTGTCAATGAATATCCAGGTTGATTCCATATCCCTGGGGATTTTTTTTCAGCTGTTTAATACATATTATTTATGTTCAAACCTAGTTTGTGCATTTCAGGCCAAACTTTGTATCTGTGAGTCCCTTAAATATACTTGACTTTTTCTGCTTATAAAATGTGTAATTTTATTTAATGAAAAATATTCTATTTTTCTTTATCTTTTAGTTATGCTTTAGAAAGAAATGGACCTAAGCTTTATATACTTAGGCTAACTTCCCTCAGAAAGGCAAGACTAATTCACCATTCTATCAGCAGCATGTGAGGATCCATTTTTCCAACAGGTAAAATTACTATTTTTAAATCCATTATATGATTAGAAGTTGCATAACATTTATTTTTACTCTGCACTTTCTTTGTTGCTGAGCAATTTTTCATTATTTATTGTCTGTACTTTTTCAGTGTTTCCTTAAGAACCTTGATCATTTTTCTATGAAAGTGTTTGTCTTTTTTTTTTAACTAACCTGTTTGTGTCCTTTGTATATATCTAAATTAATGCTGCTATGTATGTTGTGACCTATGCTTTCTACTTGGCATTTGTCTTTTTCTTTTCTTAATTTTGAGGAAGGGTCTCCCTTAGTTGCTAAGTCACTCAGGCTGGGTTCGAACTTCCTGTCTCAGTCTCTCAGTGCGGAGACTCCTGGTGTAAGCTGCCATGCTCACTTCTCTTTTCATTTTCTTATGCTGTTCTCTGAAGCCAACTTTAGTTTTACTTAGTTAACTCCCTCTTTTTCCTTTATGATTTCATCCTTTGCACTTATCCTTAAAAACACTTTCATAATACAATAAATAAATGTGTCCTTAAATTGCTCATACATTTTCCTTTTTAAAAAAACACTAATTTGATATCTTTTTGTGTATATAAAAATATGAGTGAAGTAAGTTTTAAAAATCATGAAAATTTATATTCACTAAATTTTTTCTGAGAATATTTCAGGAAAAATATTTTCTGTGTTAATATAATTAAAGACTATTTTCAAAATCTTCCTTTAAATGAATCAGCCTTTAAAGACAGACTCAACTGTTCACAAGCCTAACATTACATCTACCTTGTTAGACTCAGCAAGAAAAGAGAATCCTTGGGCCGGGGATTTAGCTCAGTGGTTTCGCCGCCTGCTGCGCAAGCGCAAGGACCAGAGTTCGATCCCTGGTACCAAAAAAAGAAAAAGAAAAGAGAATCCTTGCTAAAGTGACTTTAAAAAAAAATGGCTACAGCTTCTCATTCTTAGGTAGGTCCAACATTACCACCAAATTAAAAGAAGAGTACCTTCCTAGAATATCTGGATATTTCTTCTTTTACTTATGGCAGGAAGAGCACTTCTATCACCTGTCTCAGAGACAGTACTGGGCTCCCCGACAAAACCCCCCAATCTTTCTAAATAAGATCACTTACAGATCAGCTACACTCTTTTCGCATAGTATTTATGTCTAAATAAATAGATAAGTTAAATTACTCAGCTTTATATTTAAATCTAAATGGCTCTAAGTATTTTAACTGTCACATTAAAAAATGGTTTCTGCTATGGGAGCCCCAAAAGAAATTCATTCAGGGAAGTCTCCTGTTATGGCTGTGTCTAGATGTCCCCCCAAAGCCTCATGCAATCATAGGTGAGGCTTTTTCTGAAGTGGCTGGATCTAGAGTGTATGACGCTAGGACTGATTCATGGTGCAATGCTAGGACCAAGGGCACTAGGATTAAAGGTGTCAGTGCTACCCGCCCTAAGTAACCTGGATAAGATATAAGGGGTAGAAACAGCTGTGGTTGCCCCTTGTTGCTTTTGCTACCTTCTGCCTTTCATGAACTGCTTCTCCCCTCCAATGCCCCTCTGCCATGTGCCACCCTGCCTGGGAGCCAGTCAACATACTGTACCCTCTATGAACTGTAAGCCAATTAGAGATGATCCAAAGACAAAACTTTTGGGGACAGGTTAGAGTTCTTATTGATCTTTCAGGATCTTAGTGGACTTACCAAAATTTTTATCACATTTCTACTACATTAAGCACTGTACATTCAGTGCCTGGTTTCAACTCTAATGAACCTAGAAGAGCCAGCATATTTCACAGGGACTAAATAAAACTTTTTAAAAGGTTAATACAAAAATATTTATGTGAAAAAAAGCCTCCAAATAATCTTTCAGTGGGTAGATTCAGCACATGCCAGGGAATACTTTTGAATTTAGTTCAATTTTGAATTAAGGTAGAGTCCACCTCTAAGAAACAATAAACCTGCTTTTAAGTAAAACCCTGTATTAATAAGAAACATGGAATGTGAATACAAAAGATATCAATTGAACTATATCTAAATATTTTACAAAGTTTTCCATGAGCCATCAGTCGATCTTTAAAATGCATGATCTTTTAAAAAACTTGTAGCCAGTCTTCTATAAAAAGCCAGCTTTTCATGTCTGTGCCAAGCATAAAATTGCCCTATGCTAAATTAACACAAACTTCACATTACAGAACGTATTTTTGTACTTCAACATAATTATGACAATAACTCGAAGGATAAAAACACACATAGAATAGTCTACCTTCTGATGCATTTAAGTGTAATGAAGAAAGCCTGAAAAGCATACGAAAATTAGGTCCATATTTTTAAAGCTGCAGGCAATAAAGCCAAAAAAATAAATTGAGGAACCAGTCTGTGTAATCACAATGACTTGCAAAACCATTTAAGCTACTTTTTAGTTATAACTGTTAGCATTTATTACTGTAATCTTAAAAAAAAAATCTTCCACTTCAAAAATTAAATGCACATATACATAAACATTTTTTGTCTACATATAGCTGGGTGCTAGCTATTCTAGATTAAAATGCCCTTATTTAGCCAAGCATGGTGGCGCATGCCTATAATTCCAGCACTTGGGAGGCTGAGGCAGGAGGATTGCTGATAGTTTGAAGCCAGCCTGGGCTACATAGTTCAAGGCCAGCCAGGGCTACATAGTGAAATCCTGTCTCAAAAAACCAAAATAAAATAAAATAAAATGCCCTTCTTCACCCTTTCCAATTCTACATTTCCTTCTTTTAGTTTTTCTACATTATGCTTTCAAATTAATTTTGTATTATTTACCTAAATAATCACTGGTTAGAAATTTGATCCTCAAGATTACAATTTTAAACTACAAGGACCAAAAAAAAAAAAATGAAGAGTCACTTTATGATGATACAAAGTAACATGTTACCTTTTCTAATGTTATTCAACCATGCAGTAGTTGCATTATTAAAGAGTCTCAACATTATAAATTGGTATGCATAACAGAGCACATTGAATAAAAAGATGTAAAATAACTGGTTAAAGGTCAGACAATATGCCAGTGAGGCAGCTAGCACTGGCAACTTCAAATTCTTGTCTTCTCTGACAGGTGGCATTCTAGAGATCCCTGCTCTAACCTCTGCCTGCAAAATGCTAACATAGGTATTCTTCACAGGGCAGAAACAGCAGAATTTCAAATTTAAGAGACTAAGAAAGTACAAAAGAACTTGTCTAAATGTTACCATAATACATGAATTTAAATTAATTGTTAGATTTTTTTTTTTTTTTTTTTTTGGTACCAGAGATCAAACTCGGGTCCTTGTGCTTGCGAGGCAGGCAGCAGAACCACTGAGCTAAATCCCAGTTCTATTTTTAGATAATTGATTTATCACCTCAGTTGTCAATTCCTAACAGAAACCAACTTTTTCCTAATCCATTTAATCAGCTCTGAGCTGGCTGCAGGAGGATCTGGGGCTTCACTGGTGAGAACCAGCCCTTGGGTAATGAAACTGTCACTACTCTTTGAGAGTTGGGCTGCCTTCATCCTCTATGTATCCTGAGGCAGGACCACCAATGGTTCCTCTGAAGAGCCTTCATGTCAGCTTTCTCACTCCTCACAGTTGGGAACGAGCGAGGGAACCCCTTCTTTCAAATTCTCAATTTGTACCATCATACACCGAGGAATTCACAAGCCTTCACAGTTTAAGTTTTAAACTGGCTTCAAATAGCTTTATCACTTTTAACTTTATGTTTACAACAAATGTTTATGCATTCTCATATTTTTGGTCACTTAAACTCACTGGTATCTTTGTGATATCCCTTCCCATACGTGGAAAGCAATTCCAATCACCCTTAGCAAGTTAAAAAAAAAATCAACCACATAATGCTGAAGGCCAAAATTTAATATATACAGCTTTCAAGTTGTCTACAATGTGAGTTAATGTTAAAATTGTCAAATTAATTACTATATCACCTCTATATTCAAATATGTAATGTTCATATTCTTCAAAATAATGATTGGTATCAAAGTGTAACTAAGAATAAATTAAATATTCTTTGGTCACAATGTGCACGCAAAAAAGTACACATAAGAAGTATGAGAACGAAATTTCTGGCAAATGTATATGAAATTTTATCATTTTTATCAAAGAAGGGGAAAGGAGACATAGAAAGAAACATTCATTACAAGTTTACTAAGAACAAGCACTGTGCTAAGTACTTTACATAAAACTGCCATCAATTTAATGTTTAATTTGCTTACCAAGTGATTATAAACCAATATATTCAAACATCAAAGGAATTAAATACAAACTCTGAAGAATGCTGAAATGACTCCATTTTTCCTTGGGCTCTGTGCTAAATGAACCCACCACATTATCACTCTTACACATACAGTCCACGGCTTTACAGGCATGTTAAATTACTCCAGAAAGGGCCCAAGAATCAATTACCTCACTGAAATATTCTTCTCAAGAGGTTAGTTTTGATTACCCAAGAACTCAACTCTTATCAGCATGCTCTGATAAGAACTGTTACTAATTTCATTATAAATACCTCAAGAAAACAACTGCCAATTTGCAGATTTAAGCCTTTTTCAGCATCAGAGATGATAAGAAAGAGAAAGAAGGTTAGAAGTTATAAAGATTGAGTATTTTAACTGACCAAATGCTTTGACTGATTAAGAGTAAAATGGTCACTTCAGTGAAAATGGATGCTTTATGCTCGGGGAGTTGTTAAAGAAAAACATCCATCTGACTAATGCAAAAGGTTAATCACATACATTTGAAAAAAGGGAATAACTTGGCATTGATTTTTAAGCGTCTGATAATACTGTAAGTAGAGCAAGAGTGTGAAGTAATTTTATATTTACATTTTTCATATTTATTTAGTGACTTCAATAAAATACAATTTTTATGACCCTACAAAACGTGAAAAATACTTATGACAATGTTAGGTGAAAATAACATAATATTTATCAATATTACAATTATATAAAAATTTGTGCCCGGCATGGTAGTGCATACCTATAATCCCAGCACTCTGGGAGGCTGAGACAAGAAAGTAAGTTTGAGCCTAATCTCAGCAACTCAGAGACTTAGCAAAATATGTCTCCAAATAAATAAATAAATAAATATTTTTAAAGTGTTTGGGATATACTCAATGAAAGCCATAGGTTCAATCCCAGTACCACATACACACATGCATGCATGCATACTTGTGTGTACACTGAAAAAAATCAAAGCTGAAAACAGTTGATTTGATTGCTAATTATTTGTAGATAATTACTTCTTTTTTAATTTTAAAGAATATTTTAATAAAAAAGAGAAAATGTCATAACTATATATGTATTAAATGGTATTCAGTATGTAATAGCTTACCCATTTTAAGGATACAAATATATATGTAACACAGCAATCTCAATCAGTACCAGTGATGAATACCAACTGCAGGTAACACAAAATGAGAACTTACTGTTATTGGTTGGTTCAGGAAACCCAGTCTTTGGACTACTCCATCCTTTGTTTTCTCCTGTCTAAAAAGAGTAAATCAATTGTTTAAATCCAGGGAAACAGACTTATAAAAAATAAAGTTTTCTGATCAGTTAAGCAAGGCAATGATCTCTCCTATGGCTGTTCTTTGTATTCTCTCCAACTCCCACGTGGAAGTGAGTGATAGCTGTAAGAGTCACTAATGTAAACAATATCACCTATCCCTTTACTACATTTCTATTTCTCCTACTTTTATCTGCTCATTTAAATTTACTATAATTTAAAGCATGAAGACAGGCTCATATTTAGAATATTATATATAAAATGGGTTCTACCTAGAATTTAAAAAATATTTTTTATTCTAACAGTAAAGAATAAAAAAAAATCACAAATACTAAAGTGACTAAAAGACCTTTATCAATCCAAACATGAGACTGATTATAAAATGTTACCATGTCCATTCTGGAAAAGTCCTATGATAAATAGCAACAAAAGACACAATTCTAGTAAATAGTTTCCCAATGTTCTTTTTTCAAATTTTTTTTATTTGTCTCTCTTCTTTATCATACATCTTAAGGTTATCCAGGAAAGATATGGTGGCAGAATAGAAGCAAAAAAGAAAATAAAGAATCCTGAAAAATAAGCTGATAGTATGTTAGAAATAACCAGCAGCTTCATATGAACCAAGGAGCATCTTTTTCCTTTAACTTTTTTATCTACTTAAAATAATTCCTATCAACCTCCACACTTACCACCTGAGAGGTCACCGGTGTAACATTTGTCTAAAAACTGCCGACACTGGAATCCTTCACAGGACAGATAAACTGGCAAGAATAGTAAAAGTACCAGACTTAAAGTATGGCTGGTAGTGGCCTAAGTCTTTTACTTGGGTAGAATCTTTTTTCAGCCTCACAAAATCTAGTAAAACAAGTGATATTAACATTCAACTTTACAGAAAAGCAAATCAAAATGAGAGGATCAGTAATTAGACTGAGGTCACACGGCTAAGATGCAGAAGTGATGCAATGCCAATCTGCATCTTTTTAACTGAAGAGTGAGTAAGCACAGTGATATCTTTTTATTCAGAAAGAAAGAAGCTGAAGAACAATATGAGTAGAAAAAGTATAAATTAAGTATGAACTGCATCTAAGGCAAGCATGGTGGCTCAGGCTTGCAATCCCAGCAAATGGGAGGCTAAGGCAAGAGGATTACCATGAGTTTGAGGCCAGCCTGGGCTACATAATGAGTTCAGGGCTAGCCTGAAGTACAAAGTGAGACCCTGACTCAGAAAACAAACAAACTGCATCTAATAAAGAAAAGAAAAACACTGTAACACAGTTTGGACATAAGAAAAATGCTCCCATCCCGCCACTCCTGGCCCAGAGGAAGGGGCTTCCAGGCCTCCACTCTGGCCCAAAGGAGTGGCCTTCTGGGCCCCCATCTGTCCTGCCACTCCCAGCCCAGAGGCAGGGGCTTCCAGAGGGCTTCGTCCTGTCCTTCCTGCTGTTCCCGGCCCAGAGGGAGGGGCTTCTGAGCCTCCATCCCACCACTCCCAGGTTAGAGGAGGTGAGCCACAAGGGTACCAAGAGCACCCCACCCAGTCAAAATGAGAAGACATGTAAACAAGTCTCAAAACCAGACTTCTAGATCACCCACAGCAACCCCAAAGGGAAACGAGATGGAACAATCTGATACTCAACCACCTGGACTCCCGGAACTGGCAACAAAAGAGGATCTGGAAAAAATGAAATCAGAAATAATTTCTCAGATAACACCAGAGTGTGCTCATAGTGCAAGACATGAGTAATAAATCTAGAGAGCAACTCAGGAACATGATGGAATCCCAACATAGGAAATGAATGGAATCCATAAAACAGATGCAAACAGACTTCCAGGAGATCAAAACCTCCACTGAAAGTCTACACAGCAGAATGAGCCAATGTGAGGACAGAATTTCAGATATAGAAGATAAGATTGCAATTAGTGACCAGGAAAAGAAAAATTGCTTTAAAATAGTAAGGGACCATGAGAAATCAATCCAGCAGTTGCTAGATGATGCAAAGAAGAATAACATAAGACTGACTGGAGTCAATGAAGAAACAGGAGAGAGTGCAGATGACATAAAAAAACAGTTCACAGAAGTGATGGCAGAAAACTTCCCAAGCAGGGGGAAAGAACTTGACATATGGATAACTGAGGCATATAGGACTCCAACTAGCCTTGATTGTAAAAAATCTACACATAGGCATATAATTGTCAAGATTCTAGAAACTCAACAGAAGAACAAAGTTCTACAAGCAGTGAGAGAAAAGAAACAAATCATATACAAAGGAAAGCCCAACGGAATCACAGCAGACTTCTCAACGCAAACCCTTGAGGCAAGAAGAGCTTGGAGTAACGTATTCCAAGCCCTAAAGGAACACAGCCTCCAACCCAGACTGATGTACCCTGCAAAACTATCTTTCAAAATTGATAGAGAAATAAGATACTTTCATGACAAAGAGCACCTTAGGAACTTCGTGAATACCAAACCAGCACTCCAAAAAATTTTAGAGAATATCCTAGGAAAAGACAATGAGGATCACAACCCCAGGAAGCAAAGCAGAATGAACCCATAGGGAACAACAAAAAATTAAATGTACAGGGGGAGAATCCAACAAAAAGAAAAAGTCATGACAATGACAACTCAATACGTATCAGTTATAACCATCAATGTTAATGGTCTCAATTCATCAATCAAAAGAAATAGACTGGCAGAATGGGTCAAGAAGCAAAATCCAACAATATGCTGCATACAAGAAACACAATTAATTCAAAAGGAAACTCATAGACTGAAACTTAAAGGGTGGAAAACAATACTGCATGCGACAGGAACCTGAAAAAAAGCAGGAGTAGCTATCCCCTTTGCAGATCAAGTAGATTTCAAACCAACACTGATTAAGAGAGATGAAGAAGGACACTACATTCTTGTAAAGGGAACAATACAAGAGGAAGAGATGACAATCATAAATATCTATGCACCAAACACTAGTGCACCCAACTATATAAAACAAATACTAACGGACATGAAAAGTCATATATGCACTAATACAATTGTAGTGGGAGACCTCAACACCCCACAATCACAAATAGATAGATCAACTAGACAAAAAATAAGTAATGAAATACTGGCACTCAATCAAACTCTTGAACAAATGAACTTAACAGATGTTTACAGAGTCTTCCACCCCACAAAATCAGAATACACATTCTTCTCAGCTGCACACAGGTCATTGTCCAAAACAGACCACAGACTCACTCATAGAACATGTTTAAGTAAGTGCAAAGGAATTGAAGTTATCCCCTGTATATTATCAGACCATAGTGCAATGAAATTGGAGATCCATAGCAAAAGAAACAGCAAAAACTTCATAGACACATGGAAATTGAACAATACACTTCTGAATAACCAAGGGGTCACAGAGGAAATTAAAGAAGAAATCAGACAGTTCCTTCAATTAAATGACAATGACAATACAACATATCAGAATGTATGGGACACAATGAAAGCAGTCTTACAAGGGAAATTCATAGCAGTGAATACACATATTAGGAAAGCAGAGCAAGCCCAATTTAACAACCTGATGCTGAACCTCAAGCTTCTAGAAAAAGAAGAGCAGGGGGCTGGAGATTTAGCTCAGTGGTTCTGGCGCCTGCCTCGAAAGTGCAAGGTCCAAATCGATAATGCAAAATAGGAAGAAAAGGTCCAAAGGGGTAGGGGTAGTGGGAGGGGCAGGGGAAAGGAAAGAAGGGAAAGGAAAAATGATGAGAAATGGAAATAAAGTCTTTGTAAATGGGGAAGGGTGGAGGGGATGGAGGGAGGGCTAGGAATGGGGAAAAAATAAGAACCAAGATGCATTATGTAAAGGTACAATTCCCAATGAGAAATGTAATTGTGTTGTATACCTAAAATGTACCAATAAAAGAATTTAACAAAAAAAAACCAAATAAAATAAAATTTTTAGAAAGTGTAAGGTCCCAAGTTTGAGCTCCAGTACCAAAAAGAAAAGAAAAAGAAGAGCAGGACAAACTCAAAGCTCACACAAGGGATGAAATTATAAAGATGAGAACAAAAATCAATTCAATGGAGACTAAGAGAATGACACAAAAAAATCAATGAAGCCAAGAGTTGGTTCTTCGAAAGAATAAACAAAATTAACAAACTCTTAGCCAACCTTATCAGAAAAAAGAAAGAAAAGGCCCAAATCCATGCAATTAGGAATGAAAAGGGTGAAACTACAACAGACCCAGCAGAAATACAGAGGATCATCAATACCTACTTCCAGAACCTATACGCCAGTAAGATGGAAAACACAGAAGAAATGGACAGATTCCTAGATACATATAAATTACCACAGTTGAACGAAGAAGACCTAAAAATTCTAAACAGCCCAATATCAACCAATGAAATTGAAAACATAATTAAAAACTTACCAACCAAGAAAACCCAGGTCCTGATGGCTTCACTGCTGAATTCTACAAGACATTTAGAGAGGAACTGCTGCCACTACTGTTTAAACTCTTCAATGAAATTGAAAGGGAAGCAATACTCCATCCAAAATTCATTCCTGGAAGCAAGCATCACTTTGATCCCCAAAGCAGAGAAAGACCCAACCAAAAAAGAGAACTATAGGCCAATCTCACTAATGAACATAGATGCAAAAACCCTTAATAAGATAATGGCAAACAGAATGCAGAAGATCATCAAGAAGATCATACACCCTGATCAGGTGGGATTCATCCCAGGGATGCAGGGATGGTTCAACATATGCAAAACAATCAATGTAATACATTATATCAACAGAGCTAAGGACAAAAACCATATGATTATCTCCACAAATGCAGAAAAAGCATTTGACAAAATCCAACATGCATTTATGACAAAAACCCTCCAAAAAATTGGAATAGATGCTCTCTACCTCAATCTATAAATGCCATCTATGAAAAACCAACAGCCAATATCATACTAAATGGTCAAAAACTGAAATCCTTCACACTAAAATCAGGAACAAGACAAGGATGTCCACTATCACCACTCTTGTTCAATATAGTTTTGGAAACATTAGCCATGGGAATTAAGAGAAAGAAAAAGAATAAAGATAGGAAATGAAGAAGTCAAATTGTTATTATTTGCAGATGACATGATACTCTATATAGAAGACTCCAAGAACACCACCAAAAGTCTTCTAGACTTAATAACCGAATTCAGTAGAGTAGCTGGATACAAGGTCAACACACAAAAATCAATAGCTTTCCTCTACACGAACAACAGACTCACTGAGACAGAAATAGGGCAAACAATTTCTTTCACATAAGCATCCAAAAACTGAAATACCTAGGAATCATCCTAACGAAAGAAATCAAAGACTTCTTCTCTGAAAACTATAGCACTCTGAAAAGAGAGATTGAAGATGGTATCAGAAAATGGAAAGACATCCTTTGTTCCTGAGTGGGAAAGATCAACATAGTGAAAATGGCCATACTTCCAAAACTGCTATAAAGATTTAATGCAATTCCAATTGAGATCCCAGCAGCACACTTCATGGACCTTGAGAAAACAATCCAAAAATTCATTTGGAACAAGAAGAGACCCAGAATAGCAGAAGCAATTTTAAGTAATAGTGACATGGCAGGGGTTATCACAATCCCCAACTTGAAACTATACTATAAAGCTATTGTGATAAAAACAGCATGGTACTGGCAAAGAAACAGACCTGAGGACCAGTGGAATAGATCAGAAGATGTCGAAACAATGCCAGACACACTCAGCCACCTCATCTTCAATAAAGGAGCCAAACACCCTCACTAGAGGAAAGATAGCCTCTTTAATAAATGGTGCTGGAAAAATTGGGTTTCAACTTGTCAAAGATTAAAACTAGACCTATATCTCTCATCATGCACTAAACTAAAATCAAAATGGATTAAAGATCTAAATATTAAAATAGAAACGCTGAATCGGCTGGAACAGAGGTTAGGTAGAACTCTTGAAGACATCGGTGTAGGAAAAGATTTTATGAACAAAACCTCAGTTGCCCGTGAACTAGCATAAACAATCAACAAATGGGATCTCTTCTTATTAAAAAGCTTCTGCACAGCAAGAGAAACCACAAGCAGTGTGAAGAGACAACCCACAATGTGGGAAAAAATCTTCACCTGCTGTTCCTCAGACAAAGGTCTACTATCTCAAATCTATAAAGAACTTAAAAAGATAAGACCTCCCAAATTTAAAGACCCAATCTGAAAATGGGCATCTGAAACGAACAGACATTTCTCACACAAAGAAGTAGAAATAGCAAATAAATACATGAAAAAATGTTCAACATCACTGGTCATTCGAGAGATGCAAATAAAAACAATGCTGAGATTCCACTTCACTCCAGACAGAATGGTTGCTATCATGAAATCAACCAATAACAAATGATGGCAGGGCTGTGGGGAAAGAGGAACCCTGCTCCACTGCTGGTGGGAGTGTAGACTGGTGCAACTGCTATGGAAATCAGTATGGAGATACCTCAAAGAACTAGGACTGGAAGTCCCATTTGACCCCGCTATTCCACTGCTGGGGATCTTCCCAAAAGAATTGAAAGAATCATACCACAGTGATATACGTGCACCCGTGTTCATAGCAGCACAATTTGTAATAGCTAAAACTTGGAAACAGCCCAAATGCCCATCAACTGGAGACTGGATCAAGAAAATGTGTTTCTTTATAAAGTAGAGTACTATTCAGCCATCAAAAATGAGAAATTAGAGACATTTATAGTTAAATGGATGCACAGTGAGGCGATAAATCTTAAGTGAAATAAATAGGACACCCATGTGTAAATACCAAATAGTTTCTCTAGTGTGAGAAACTGAAAGTGTAAATAAGGACTAAAAGGTATAATAAATAATGTGAAATAGGAAGAAAAGGGGCAAAGGGGATGGGGAAGTAGGGGTATGGGAGAGGAAAGAAGGGAATGGAATTACTATGAGAAAATGAATAAATGGAAACAAAGTCTTTGTAAATAGGCAGGAATGGAGGGGTTAAAAGGAGGGCAGGGGATTGGGGAAAAATAACCAAGAGAGATTATGTAAAGGTGTAAATTTCCAGTGATGAATGCCATTATATTGTACACCTAAAATGTACCAATGAATAAAATGAACAATTGATAATATTTCTTCCAAAATAGGAAGAAAAGATCCAAAGGGGTAGGGGAAGTGGGAGGGGTAGGGGAAAGGAAAGAAGGGAAAGGAAAAATTATGAGAAATGGAAAAAAAGAAAAACAAAGTCTTTATAAATAGGAAAGGGAGGAGGGGATGAAGCAAAGGCAGGGAATGAGGAAAAAATAAGAACCAAGATACTTCATGTAAAGGTACAAGTTCCCAATGATAAATGTAAATGTATTGTATACCTAAAATGTACCAATAAAAGAATTTAAGGAAAAAAAGAACAATGCTCAAAGCAGCCATGATGGAAAGGACTACTGCAAAGAATAAATGAAAGAAACAAAACGTGACAGAGAAAGGTATTTCAAGAGATTTTTTAAAGCAGCTAAAATAGTTACTGATGTGAAAATCAGAAAGAGCAGAAAGAAAACATATTCAATTTTTTTCATTACTTCCTTACCTTAATTTTATTCATGCTTCCAAAACAGTTTGTGCCTATCAAACTGCTAACAACCAGTAAGTTCTTTGAAAGGTGTTTATGCTTCAAAAATCTCAGAGAAGTTCCACAATTAGCCACAGATTCTAACCTTTCTAACCTAGGGGATTTTCTTTTTTAAGGAGTGAATCAAAGTCTGATTTATTCAATGATACTAATTTCTTCTTTCACTTTGCATTTTAAAAAAAACTTAAGTAACTACGAATTTTAACCAGCAGATAACATGATTTTCTTCAGACAGCTATACCTAAAGCCAAAACTTCTCACCCCTTCAGAGAGCATTATTAGGACAATATGGGGAAAGGCACAAGGTCAAAGTAATTACTAACAACAATACATGTCCTGAAAAGGCGAAACTCAGCAGACACAGAGTACAGATCATCTCCTAGATCTTACTTTCTGTATTTCTTCTATTTTACAACTGAACCACTTTATTTCTGTAAATACTTTTTCTAATTGAATTTCACTAAGTCATCCAAAGCCTTTGCTTTTTCTCAGTCTATCATACTACTTAAAGCTTTCCTCCATATCTGCTTTATTTGACTCATGTATCAAACATTTTCTTCCAGTTCTCAACTATTTATCCCTTTGTCCTTCTCTAGACCCATCCTGCCAATCTCAAATTTAAATGTCTTGTTTGCTTCTGCATCCAAAATTCCCAGGGCAGTATAAACTTACAAATTGATATAATTTAAAATTTGTAGCTTCTAACCCAAAAATGATATAGTCCTCTCTAATGTGTTCCTCACAGTGACTAGCCACTCCAGAGTTCTCTTTTTTTTTGGCACTGGAGATCGAACTCGGGTCCTTCTGCTTGCGAGGCAGGTGGTGGCACCACTGAGCTAAATCCCTGGCCCTAGCCACTCCTGATATATACAAATGGACTGGACTTAAGTAGGATGAAGACAGCTCCCCCATCATAAAAGGATGCAAGAAGAACAAATGTTTATAAATGCAAATACGCTGAGGAGTGGCCTAGGGAGGCTCTCCTTTTTATGTCCTCTCAAGTACAATACAAGATCACAGAATGAGAGGAAAGCTGAAGTCTGTCCATTTGAGGCAAGTATTGATATGGAGGAACAAATCATTTTAGGGAGGGGAAGAGCAAGCTGATCAGAAAAATCCTTTCAGGCCCTCACTTCTCAGGGCTCCATTCACGTTGGTAATAATAAATTTACCATTTCATTCCTCCTTTATTAATTCCTCTCCTATTGATAACTAAATAAAAGTATTAGTTATATTCTCTGTACTAATTTTTCACCTTCAACTGAATCTCAAGGGTACTGCTATATAATTTCTATACCTAAACTTTAATGAAATTGCTTTTATTGGGTTTCAGTTTAAACATGTCAAACTGATCACAAAAGTAGTCTCTTCTCTTTCCCAAAATATCTATAAGTTGATAATGCAAGAATCTATAAATACATAATCACATACACACAGAATATGAAAAGAGCAGAAGAGATACATCAATCAAAGTCTAGAACCTGGACAGGAAATGAACATGCAGGTGTGAGTGGCTGAAACTCAATCTGCAGAGACAGCAAAGAGCTTACAAAGAGTAAAGTGGTTTGTGACCCTGGACTAAATATCCTAATTCTTTATAAATAATGCTGTATAGATTAGAAAGGAAGAAACAAAGCTTTATTTACAGAGGACATGATCACAGGAATAGAAAATTCCAAATTTTTTAAAAAATAAGCTACTCTGGTAAGCTAGTTTACAAAGGTTACAAGACACAATATCAATATATAAAATCAAGTGTTTCTATTTAGCAGCAATAAAAAATTAAACACTGGAATTAAAAACCAATTGCATTAACAACAGCATTAAAACCCAAATATTTAATGATAAACATAAAAATATATAAGCTATTTCTCTGAAAAATATTTAGAATGAGGGAGAGATCTCTAAAAATCGAAATAAATGGAGAAATAAGACTTTTTAGATAAGAAAACTCAATATCCTTAAGAGATCAATTCACACAATATTGATCTATATAGGTGGGATCAACATGATCCCAATAAAAATTCCAACCAACTTTCTTCTTTCTTCTGGTAGAAAACTATTCTAAAATATTTGTGGAAACACAGTCTCTGGAGTATCCAAAACACTTCAAAAAGCAGAACAAAGACGGAGTTTTCATTTTACCTATTTTCAAACCTTAATAAAAAAAAAAAGCTATAACCAGTATAGTTATAACAGTTTAAGAGAAGAAATACAGATTACTAGAAGAAAATTTAAAAATCCAAAATATGTAGTCAATTGATTTTTCAACGTAAGTACTACAGAAATTCAATGTAGAAAGCAGTAATCTTTCAAATGGTCCTAGAACAGCTGAACAGCCAAATGTTTTTAAAAAAAAAAAAAAGAAAGAAAGGAAAGGGATGAAAAAAAGCAGGTAGAGAAGCAGCTTCAATCTTAATCCAGCACCTCTGTTCAAAAATTACATAAAACATGGGCTAGGAGTATAGCTCCAGGGTACAGCACATGTCTAACATGTGCAAGGCCCTGAGTCCAATCCACATCATAGAGAGACAGTTAAGACAGAAAGAAAGACAAATGGATGGATGGATAGAAGGATATCACAGGCCTAAATGTAAAACCTAAAACTAAAAACTTCTGGAAACAAGCAGAGAAGAAAATTATTGCCACCTTAGAGTAGACAAAGTTCCTTTAGATATGATCCAAACAGTACAAATCATGAAAAAAAATTCTGATAAAGCAGATGCTATCAGAATTAAACATTTTTAGGAAGCAGGGTGTGGGTAGGTGCTGGAGTACTTGCTCAGTGAGTACAAGGCCCTGAGTTCAATCTCCAGCACCACAAAAAATAAATACTTTTGTTCTTCAAACAACATTATAAAATAAAAAGAGAAGTCACACAAGGGGAGAACATATTGTAAAATATATATCTGAAAAAAAGACTTGTATCCAAAGTACATAAAAACTCTTTAACGACCTGAAAAGTAAGTAAACCATCCACTTTTATAAAAGGCAAAAGTCCTAAGAAGAAATAAACTTCAAGGAAGAAATAAACATATGATAAGATACTCAACATTAATTATCAGAGAAATGCATATTAAAAATACAAAGAGACAACATGACCAAAGCAATCAAAACTGACAGCACCAAAACCTAGAAGTAGAACTATCTAAAACTACTGGTAGGAATTCACAATGGTACAGACTCTCTGGAAAACACCTTCATGATTTCTTATGTGTTTATTAAAAATGCACTTATTATATGAATACATACATACAGGATACAACAGAATATATACAAATAAAGACCTCTACATGAAAGTTTGTAACCACTTTTATTCATAATAGCTTCAAAATGTGAATAAAACGCAAGCTAATGAAAAATGCAACAAAGTGAATGACTCTCAAAAGCATTATAGCAAGCAATAAGAAGTCAGACACCTCCCACACACCACACACATCTATATAATGTATAATTTAATTTGTATGACATTCTCAAAAAGACAAAAAGGAACAGAATACAGATCAATGCTTACCAGGAGATTTAGGCAAGGGGCCATATTAAATTTACAAAGGACCATTAGAGAACTTTTATGGATAACAAAAATGCTATAAATCTTAATTATGGTAGTGATTAATCAGTAAGCATATACAGTATATTTGTCAAAATTTGTTGAAATGCCAAGTGTGGTAGCGCATGCCTGTAATCCCAGCACTGGGGAGGCTGAAGCAGTGGGACTGCCACAAGTTCAAGGCCAGCCTGGACTACACAGTGAGTTTAAGATCAGCCTGGACTACATAGTGAGATTCAGTGTCAAAAAAAACTTCAAAAACAAAAGTTCACTGAACTGCATATCAATAAATGTGAATTTTTTTTTAAGTGGGAGAACACTAGTATAAAAGCATAGACTAGCCTTGAAAGGATGTTTATTTTATTTTCACTTATCAAACCCTTATAAAATATTCATTGTCTTTCAAACATTATTCACAATGCTGTACAGATATTAACTCATTATGAAAGATGCCCTTCGGATTATGAGAAAGTAAAGTCAAAATTTTTTCCCACTGTTTATACTCTGAATTCTTTCAACTATATATATGTCTTGACTATTACTTTAAAACTTTAAAAACTGCTTTTGCACATTTTAAAAATTGCTGTTGCCACACATACCAAAGATCTTCTTATAAACAAATCAATGTATTAAATTCCTACTTTTATTGGATCTCTCTGAGCACAAAACTACCACCTAGTCATTCTCCATTCCTCTACTATGCAGGTATTCTTTGCGCTTTCTTCCTCCTGTATCCACCCATGTATGAGGTGTGAGTGAAATATATGGTGAATGTTTTACTTTTTAAAATTATTACAGTAAAAGACGCACTGCCTCTAAGCCTCCTCGAAATATTCCCTTACGTCAACACACTTATCCCATCATTGCCACTTTCTGAAGCAGTTCTGGAAGTCTGCTTTTGTGAGTGTCTTTACAAGGTGTGATAAAAATACAATGAATGCTGTGCCGAGTTCTGTCTTATTCACTGGATCTGGCACCATGGGACTTCTGGCTCTTCCTCAAAGTCAAAATGACCAAGGTAAAAGTTTTGAATTGATTCAGGACATCGAGGCAGCCATAACAGCACAACTAAAGAAATTAAAGATTCCCAAAACAGTTTCAGAAGTGGCCAGAATGATGGGATAATTGTGTTTGAAGCAAGGGGGAATGGGTTTTTTTCGGGGGGGGGGGTACTGGCAGTGTATCTTTTAATGTAATAAAATCTTTTAATTTAAACATTCACCATAGTTTCTGATGACACTGCATGTATTGTCTCTACTGACACCTGCCAAGTACATTTCTGGTTATCTCTGCAGTCTTCACCCTCACTTCGCCTCCCTTTTCTACCATGGTCTAAGTTCAAATGTTCTGTATCTCTTAGCTGAACAACTCTAGTTGACTGCTGTCTCCTCTCTACCTTCAGTCTCACTCTGCTCAAATCCATTCTCCACATTACTTAGAGAATTACCTTCTGAAGAACTTTCATGTTCAAGTCTTAAATGATTCCCCAAGCTCTTTACTTTACATAAAAACAGATTTTTCTGATCTTCCAGATTCACCCCATGTTCCCTCAGTTCCAGGATACCATAATTTTTGTTACATGATCAAAATCCCTCACTCTCAACAGTTCAATGGTTGAGTTCCTTGAATGTAAAAACCAAGTTTCAGTCACTTTATCTTCAGTTATAGCTGCCTGGAAGTTAGAGGGTGTGACAGTTAATTTTATGTGTCAACTTATCTGGACCACGGTGCCCAGATACTTCATCACACATTATTCTGGATGGTTCTGTGGGAGAGCTTTTGGGTGAGGTTTACATTTAAATTGGTAAACCTTAAGTAAAGTAGAATGCTGTTCACAATACGAGTGGGGCTGATCTAAAAGATCAAACTCCTTGATCAAGAGGAAATTCTCCAGCAGAGTGTCTTTTTTTAAGCAGCAGACTGTCTTTGGAACAAAACTGTAATTCTTTCTTTCCTGAGTCTCCAGCCAGCCTGCCAGCCTTCTCCACTAGACTATGGACTAGCCAAGCCTCCTTACTCTTTAAAATAAATGTCTCTGTGTGTTTGTGTGTATGTGGAGATGTTGTTTCTGTTTCTCTGGAGAACCCTGACTAATACAGCGGGTATGCAAAAAATGTTTTTCAAATAAATGAAATTAGTGCTATTTTATTGTTTTCTTTTATTTAACTTATAAATAAGTATCTGTGAAGAGATTTATTTTGACACAGTTTTATAAAGCACTCACTAGTTTTAAGTCAATATAAAAGTGTTAAGTTAAAGCAGCATATACACAATTTAAGATCTACAGAAACTTGAACATGTGTTAGGTTTCATATTATAAATACTTTTAAAAGAACAAAATGCATTGACTAGGCAGGTTATAAAAACAAGTGAAATCTCTAGCAATGCTACACAGACAAGTGATTTTTTTATCATTCAAGAGAATCATAGCTGCCTCAAATAGTATAGCTAATTCTTTTAACCAGAAGACTGTTTCTTACTCTAAACTTCAGAAATGAGTTCTAACAAAAAATACAGCTCTGAAACAATCTTTATATGAGAAAGGCCTGATCCAAAGTATATTACTTTTGATAAAAGTAATTATTAAGCTTGTTTTATTATGAATTTTCATACAAATAAAATATTTCATAGAAATAATGTCTACATATACATAGATATCAAAATGATAATGTAATACAAAATAAAATGAAGCCAATTCTTGCCAAGTTATCTATCATGTCCTGAATTCTGGGTTCTCTGCTCTTGCAAGACCTAGGTGTAAATGATGTCATTAACTGCTGCAGAAGAAATAGGGGGTCATGAACACAAGCCTTGGCAAAAACAAATACCCTCTGAGTTTACCTTTAAATTTAAAGTAAATAAAAAATTAATTTACAGAGTGTCTAATATAGTTCCTCCCCTAATGGAATAAGTCAAAATTTTTATTTCCAATGTTCAGCTACATTCCAGAAATAAATCTAACGGGGCCGGGGATTTAGCTCAGTGGTTCCGCCGTCTGCTCTGCAAGCACAAGGACCACAGTTCAGTCCATGGTACCAAAAATAAAACAAAACAAAACAAAACAAAAAACCCAGAAATAAACCTAACAATCTCTGTTCTTAGAAGACACAAATTAAGACTATGTGTATAGACAAAATGACTAGCAAAAACAACCAATTAATAAATTTTAAAGTATTAAATTGGTATTATATAGAATATGTACAACCACATAACAAATTTTCAGTATCTTTTAATTTTAAGATTACCTTTATTCGCTAATATCTTATCTCACCCCTTAAGTCGATGTTATTTTGTACTTGGAACAGCTATCTTATATATAGTACTGCCTCAGAAATAAATGTTAAAAGTGACATATACTATAATGCCATTTAAGATCAGAATTTGTTAATCACTTTAATTGATAGAAAGCATGCATACATGTAAAGCTTAGTTCTCACCTTATCGAGTTGATCTTGAAGACTAGTAGATGCTTTATAGCCCAGTTGTAACAGCATTGCTTCTGCAGCATTTTTTTTGGCTATCTTTTTATTGGGTCCTGTTCCAGTAGCAACTTCATTGCCTACTTTGACCTGTTAAGATTAAAGAAAGAAATTAATGATAGTTACTTTCATAACTAGAATTCCTTACATTATAAAGCAATGTATTCCATTCTCCAGCATTCAAAAATATAAAATTCAAGGGCCGTGGATTTAGCTCAGTGGCAATGCACCTGCCTCACAAGTGCAAGGTCCTGAGTTCGATCTCCAGTACCAAAAAAAAAATAAAGAAATAAAATAAAATTCAGTTCAAAGTAAAATAGCAAGTTAAAATACCACTTAGATGATGTTACATACACAAGTGAAAGTATATGTAGAGAAAAACATAGAGAAATGATGCTCAAAATGTCAATGGTGGGTTATCTCAGCATGGCAGACTCTTAGAGGACTTTTTACTTCCTTATACATTTATTATTTGATTTTTTAAAAAAATCATTAAGCCTCTATTACTTGTATAAGAAGAAAAATGTATATTTTAACAGTTCGTGTTCTTTATGACTACATTTAGCTTCTTTATTTCAATTAATAAACTGAAAAGGCTGAAATTCACATTAGTGCAATTTACATTAATCTTCATATTGTATCCCAGGTTTATGAAGATTTATATTACACAGTTCTTGAAGGGAATTAATATACGAGGGTCATGATAATACTGTGTTAAGAATAAAGGTTTCCAAATTAGATTGGGACATGAAACTCAACTCTACTTCCTAGCTAACTATTTAACACCTCTAAGCCTCAGGTTCTTCATCAATAAAGCAAGGGTAACACCAACTACTTATTGCTAATCTATGTAAATCAGTCCTCAATCAATCATAATTACTCAGTAAACAGTGAACTATATCATGGTTATCTTTGGTGAGCAATTTAAACATACATGTGTGATAATATATCTACACATATATTTAAATTTACAATAGCCATCTTATATTCACATGTATATTTTCTTTTTTTTTAGAACACACTTGCAGTAAGTACATAATGATTACATTCATTGTCGGGAGTTGGTCCACATGTACATTTTCTGAGTTTAGTAATTCTGTTTTAGAGATGCATATGCTTATGGTAAGAGATACTACAGATATAAAAATAAAATTAGAAAACTGAAAATCAGAATTACAATAGAAATTCACAAAGAGACAGAGAAAATGCACAACTACTCTATGATTTGTTTTTATACAGTAGTCTCTGTAAATGAAGGGAGAAATAAAGAGTAAAGCACAACTTTGGAAATTAAACAACATAACCCAAATAATCCATGGCTAAAAGAAGATATTCTAATAGAAATTTTAAAAATTTTTAAATAATTATAAAAATATATCAAAACTTGAAGAACACAGCAAAAGGAGAATCTAGAAGAAAATGTATAACCTCAACAGTTTCTAGAAAGGCAAAAAATGATTTACTATCCATCTCAAGAAGTTATAAATTCAGCAGTAAAATAGACCTAGAGAAAATAGAATAAAGACAAGAATAAAAAATTAAGAAAATGGAAAATGAAGTTGTCTTAGTTAACATTTCCTGGCACGGAGACACAATACCTAACACTCAAAACTTTAGGAATTTATTTTGGCTCACGTTTCAGTCCACAGTCAGCTGGCTCCATGGCAGAATGCATGGTAGAGAGGCATGGCAGAGGAATAGCTGCTCCCCTCATTGCATCCTGGAAGCAGAGAGCAGTCGAGGGAGGAGCCAGGAAGAGAGAGATACCCTTCCAGCCACACCCAAAGTGACCAGCCTCTTCCGATGAGAACCTGTCTCCCAACAACAAATCAGCGAAAATAATTCCCTCATAATCCAATTACCTTCCAAACACATGAGGCTTTGTGTGCCATTTAGCTCTAAACCATAACAAAATACAATAGAGAAGTTTAAAAGTCAGAAGTTGGTTCCCTGAAATGAGTAATAAACTAAAGACAGATCAAGGAAAAAAAAAAAAAAAAAAAAGGAACAAGACTGAAAAAGGTAGACTACTACAGCTTTTGCAGCATTAAGAAATAAGAAATTTTATGTTAAATTTTTAAAATATTTAGACAAAACAGAAAAATTTCAAAACAATACAAATTATCCAAATCATCACAGAATGAGCCTAAAAAGGACTCTAACTACTAAAGACATTAAAACCATAATTTTTAAAAAGAACTTTTCCATAAAGAAAACTCCTGAAATTTTCTCCAGAAAATTCTACCCAATACTTGAAGAATTTGCTAATCTTACACAAGCTCATCCAAAATTAGAAAAGAGGAATCAGTTCACCATTATTTTATGAGGCATTACTTTGATTCCAAAACCCAACAAAAACAGTATAAGAAAGGAAATTCCCTGAAGAGTTTCACTCATGAATATAAATGCTAAAGTTTTAAACACTGTAATAAAGCAGTAAGAAGAATCATGACAAAGTTGGTTCTATTCTAAAACACAATGTTAGTTTAACATTTGAAAGGCAAACAAAATCAATCAATAGACTCTACAATATTAATAGGTAGGGGAGAGAAAACCATATGGTCATCTTAAGAAATAGAGCAAAAGCACTTGAGAAAACAACATTTGTTCATAATGAAAATATCAGTAAACTAGGAAAAGGAAACTTTTAATATGATAAAGAGCATTTTATAAAAAAATCTACAGCAAAGTTTAGTAAACAGTATAACTAGTGTTGAAATCCTGATATCAGAAAGAAGACAAGAATGCTCTTTATTATTTCACTAACAAATCCTCGATAGAGTAATAAAAAGAAGTATAAAAATCAAATGGGAAAATTGCCATTATATACAGACATGAATTTATAGATAGGAAATCCAAGAATATTTATAGATATAAGAATTATTGAGAATGTAACAAGCTCTTTGTATAAGAAGGCCAACACACAAAAGCCAACTGCATTTCTATACTCCACTGACATACAGCAGAAAATAAAAAATTTAAAGATACCACTTATAGTAAATGAAAAACCAAATATCAGTAAGTATAAGGCCTCTATAGAGAAAAACAATAAGCAGCAATGAGAAAAATTAAGAAAATCCAAATAAACATGATATGCCATGTATATGAACTGAAGATAAGAATGTAATGTAGCATTTCTCTTCAAACTGACCTATAAATTCAATGAATTTTAATCAAAACTCTACACATATTTTTATAATAATTGAAAGCTGTTTTCAAAATTTACACAATAATGTGAAGTGCTAAGGAATAGCCAATATCCTATGCAGGAACAGCAAGGTGGGTGTACTTATTTGTCTGGATGTCTAGACTTATTATAAATATAACAGAAAGGAAAAGACATAAATTTGACTGCATTAAAATTACTTTGTTCCTAGCCAGGCACAGTAGTGTGGGCCTGTAATCCCACACTCTGGGAGGTGGAGGCAAGCGCAGAAGGATCACAACTTTGAACTCAGCTCAGGCAACTTAGTGACTTTGCAAGACCCTGGCTCAAAATAAAAAATTTAAAAAGAGTTGAGGATATAGCTCACCAAAGGCCCTGGGTTCAATCCCTAGCACCAGTAGACACATACACACATACATACCCACGGGCACATGCATGCATGCACGCGCGCGCACACACACACACACACACTTTTCTGTTTCTAAAACAAAATCACTATTAAAACAGGAAAAAGGGAAGGAAAGTCACAACTTAAGGGACAGTATTTGAAATGCAAAAAGATCACATCCAGAACATACAGTGGATTCCTAGAAATTCATTTTTTAAAAATCCATTAGGAAACCAAGCAAGAGAGCTGAACAGGCAATCCATATTTTAAGTTAGATTATGTTACTAGATGTCATTTAAAAAGAAAAAAAACTAGAAAGCCTCAAAAGCTTCATTCACTTTAACAAAATTTCACAATGACAATACAGTGGATGTTAACAATGAATGCACAGATCATGCAGTCAATCCAGTTTTCAGGTACATACCATGATACTCCTAATCACACTTTTCTTTTTGAGCTTGTGCAAAATCATAACATTGGTTGTTTCACTTGCCCCAAACACAGATTTCCATTTTATATCCATACTTTACTGTTGGTTATTTATTCTTATACTACTATTTTATTTGTGTAACTATTTCCTCCATCACTACCTTTAAGTTTTAGTGAACCAAAAGAATCAGGGATTTGCAACATAACGGCAGCAAAATATCATCTTAAACATAAACATGCAAATGATAGGACAAACGTATTCTTTTAAATGACAGTTCTTGCAACATACAAAACATTGAAAAGGTATTCATTACAGAGTTTAACAACTATTATAAATCCTACAGTTGAAATCTGTGAAATGTTTTTAAAACACGTCATTGCCAGAAAATGTCACATTATTACAAATCAGAAGTTGTCTATAGACCTTGATGTGAGAAGCACTGATACACAGCACGGTTTGCCTGAATCTGATCTCAAAAAACAGGCTATATGGATAACATGCTCCAATCCCTGGCTACAGTCACCTCCACTACCTGTTATATTTTCCAGGGCTTGGTTCATTCCACAGCTTTACCAGCCCTCATAATTTGCTGGAGTGTTTATTAGAGAAAAGATTAGATCAGCTGTGTCAGAAGCTTCCTCTACTGCTCTGAGGGTCAAAAGCCTTGCCAAACTAAACAGAAGGAAAAAATCACTGAGCAGTAAATAACTACAAAAATTTTAATTTGTTTTTACATGCTATCCATACCACACTGAATCTCATTCAACTTTTCTGCTGCTTTATCCCTAAAGCTCATTTATCTACTCAGGTCTTTGTCTCCAGACTCCTGTTCTTGGACTTGTCAGCTGCAATGTGGTTCCCACCCTACAATGACCATGTGCCTGAGCTGCCAGATTGCCCTATGACCAATTCTAATACTTTCGAGACTTACCTCCTACAGAACAGGTGTTTCCCCAGAATCATTTTCCCACTTATCCCTTGCCTCATACAAGTTTCTCTAACTGCATAATTCAGTAGGTTGTGGGTAGTTATTTGGGAGTAACCTGTTAGTACTGAAAAGACCACACTGCTGAAGGACTTTCATTCTCTGCTAACAAAAACAGTGGTCACTCAAAATATCACTTTATTATAAAAGTCCAGTAAGGGTATATGCAAATTTCATAGTAATCTTCCTAGAAAATTTGAAAAAAAAATTTTTTTTGGTATCGGGGATCGAACTTAGGACCTTGTGCTTCCAAGGCAGGGGGTGGCACCACTGAGCTAAATCCCCGGCCCTGAACATTTTTTTAAGTGTTGTAGATAAGATTTTTACATTAAAATGTTGACTTCTATCAGTGAAAAAGCTCCATTACTGTAGTAAACTTAGACAAATTTTGGTCTTTAATCAAATCATTTAGGAGTTAGGTCCTCCAAAAACTTAGAAACAAAAACAAATTTTAAAATAGCAATTGCTAAAAACTTAATTCATTATCTTTCACTGAATAAAAGTGATGATATTTGGTTCATATAATTTTTAACAACTGAGATTTTAATCACAGGTAGAAATGTTAATAGTGTATGATACATAATATTATAGTGTACTGATAGGCAATTTAGTTATTATTATTCTCTGTTTGAAAAGTTCAAACTATTCCTCCCCTAAAAAAGAAAAGAAAAAGCTTTAAGAAATTTTCTTTGGAACTACCTAAATAATGTCATCAGAGATTTTATTTTGTTTATCTACTAATCAACACACATAACTCCATTCCTTTTATAATATACAAACTAGCCTTCTCTTTTTTTGGTGATAGATAAAAATATGCAAATTATCTACAGATAGTTCCATCTACCTTAATTATAACATGTGATAACAATGTTAAAGGAATTTATACAAAAGCTTTTACTTTGATAAAGTTGCTGCAATATTATAATGAATCTACTGGGGCTTCCAAAAGGGGAAAAAACAATATGAATTCAGTGTGGAAACATTTAAAAGCACAGCCAAATGTCCCCATTTGACCAAAATGTTTATGAATACCCATAAAATGAAATATGGCCTCAGATACTCTAAATTCCTCTTTAAAAGAGGCATTCAATACATTCCATAAAAATGAATTGTTTAATAAAGTCAAAACCAGGTTATATTTCTAATACAGGTCTAAAATTTAGGTAATTTTTTCAACTTTTGAAATTCAAAGAATATATCCTTCTATTCTATTCATTTATTAGCAGAACTGGGATTCAAACCCAGGGGTACTCTACTACTGAGCTATATCGTCAGCCGATTTTTAACTTTTATTTTGAGAAAGGGCCTTGCTAAATTGCCCAAATGGTACTCAAATTTATCATCCTCTTGCCTCAGCCTCCCTCAGTTCGGGGATTACAATTATGCACCACTACACCTAATACATTCTAGTATTCTTAAAAGCAAAGAATGTTAGAGAAAAAATGATTAATATATTCGACCAAGTGAAAATACTACAACAACACTCTTCTGAATCCTAATGACAGCTAGACAATAACACATTCGCTAACCATGGGAGAATTCCCTCTTTGGACATCTGGGTTCCTAGCAGTGGTTCATCTGTGACTATATCATATGTTTGTATTTCTACTAAAAGCTTACTCAAGTAGGCAGCCAACAAATGTACAGCAAATGGTTATTAAGGTCCTACTATTTACAAACCACTGTACTGAGTACTATGAAATAAGGAAATATGGAGATTAAAAAATAAAAAGAGAAGGCAAAACTTAGCTCATGAAAATTTAATCAATATGAGAAACTGTATTTGAATGTCAGAATGTCTGCAACATATATCTGCTGATTTTATTTGGATTATATGAAAGATAACATCCTTGGATTTGAATACAAAAAGTTTCTTTGACAAATGAATTATTTTTAAAATTAGGAACAAAAGTTTATATAAACTGGGTCTTATACGATTCTAATAAATTTTATTTTTTTAGACCTATAACTAAGCATCTAAGGCTGAAATGACACATGGTTAGAAATCAGCTTCAAAATATTTCAAAGAAGGAAGAGGGGGAAGGAAGAAAGGGAGGAAGAAAAAACTAACCCCTGAATCTAGGGTGGCAAAAATCTTAATTCTTGTGTTTGGGAAATGGGCAAATTGGGGTCCATTACACTATGCCCTCTCCATCTATAGATTTGATTGAAATTTTCATAGTAACAAATTAAAACCAAGATTTCATCAATGTTGTAGCGTGAATTGAAAAATGAAGCTGAATAGGTATGATTTTAAAACAAGGAAAACCTTTAGGTATTCTTCCTCATTCCTAGCTCCCACCTGCCTGCCAATATATTAGTAGGCATCCTTCAATTTTCCCAGCTATACAATTCAGCAATTAGATTTCTCAGCAGTTCTGAGTCCCTCCTTCCCCACTATGGTTAGCTAGCCAGCAAATTCATGCTCTTGGCTTTTTCCCATACATTCATCCTTCTAAATTGTTTCTAATTCCATTTTCCTCCAATGCTCAGTAGTTAATGGACTCTGGTTGCAAAATGTAACATGCATAGTTAAAAGATAGGCATTAAATGATAAACTGTGGTAAATAAACTGTGTGAACTCACAAGCCCTTCCAAAACTTATGTTGTCTAGTTTAACATGTCCATGACACTTGTACGTTTCCACCAAGTTGATAGGTGAAGCCTGGCAGGAATGAAATGTAAACATAGTTTCACTTTCTGCTGCTAAATTCTAATTTGTCTTTTCCCTCACATCTCTGTTCCAACCTGGCACTTGTAAAAGTTTTCAGTAGTTTTGGAAACTTCTAATATAGATGTTATAAATACCTGCATCACAAATTCTCGACGTCGAGGCATTCCTCTTTCTGAAAGTAAAACATAATCTGGCTCCTTTTCCTTTTTCGCCTGTTGAATTTGAGCCAGGCGGCTAATGGGGTTCATTCCTTGACCATATTCTGGTCCAGCCTAAAAAACAATTTAAGAAAATGTTTCAAAATACGTTTGTAAAGCTTATTACGGGATCCTTAAAGAAACAGCAGTTCTCCCCTCCACACTCACACAACCCAAAACTGTGACTAGAGAAGATAAATAAGAGTAAATTATGAAGATTTATAATTAAAAATCATAAAGTAAATGAAATATAAAAATTAAATTATAAGGGGTATGACAAAGGGGTTTGGGGAAAAGACTAATACAGGCACAACTGATAAGTCTAAGAATGAGAGTCCAATGAAAAGGTAAAGAGGACTTTGAGTATGGGACTAGAAGTATGCCTAGTGTATGAAGATGTTCAAATAAATAAATATGTAGTGGAATGTTGTTTTTATTCCTTTTTTTTAATGAATTTGTGACATTTTCTTTTTAAAATTTTTATCTTATTAGTACATGCTTGCAATTCACACTTTTTATAATCATCTTGGGGAGTGGTTACATGTATCTATCATATCTTGGTTTTGGTTTTTTTTAAAACTTGACTCTCATAAGAATGTCTTTAAATGCCAAAGAAATTATCATTGATAAAGATTTCAATGACAAAGAACCAGATATATAAATCAAATTTATGTAAGGATGAAATTCTGAGAGCACTAAGAATGCCTTGGTTTCTTTCTTTGACTAAAATTAACTATGAACACATGACAATTAAGTTATTCCTTGGATATGAAGTCTTACATTAGTAAGGACTGCCATAATTATAAAAGCTGTGTCTGGAAAATTTTATCTCCAACACTGGAAAGCCTTCTCTGAAGTTTCATCTTATAGAAAAGAATTATATTAAAGGACAGAATAAAACATAAAGACATTGCCAGGGAAATTTCACATGTTAACAGCATAACTCTACAGAATAAACTTAAAATCTAAAAGAAGTTCAGTTAACTAGTTTCAAATGGGCACTGCAGTCAAACACGGCTGGATCTGAAATCCGACTCTGCAATGAGATCTCAGTTAAGTTTCTGAAACACAATGCCCTATCTATAAAATGGGGATAGTAGCTCATACATCACAGAATGACAGGGGGATCATGAAACAATGTGATAGTTTTAATATTTTAAATAAAATCATGACAACTCATCACCAATGTTTCCTTCCTTCCTTCCTTCCTTTTTAAAATTTTGAAACAGTCTCCCTAAATTGCACAGGTTGACCTTCAATCTACGATCCTTCCCCCTCATTCTTCTGAGCTGGCCTCCAACCCACCATTCCCCTGCTTCATCCTTCTGAGTAACTGGGATTAGGAGTATGTGGCATTGTAACCAGCACAAATATTTTCTCTACTTCTACTGAACATAAAAAATTGTAGACCCTGGAAGTATCAGCCATACAAAGAAGAAAAATCAAGATACTATTCTAAATGGATCCATAAATTGGCACATTACAAGGTAAGATTATACTTAAATTTATAGATTCCAATGCATTATACACATGTTGCTTTCTCAAAATAACCTTAAATTTCACAGGATACCTATAGACTTTATTTTACATAAGACATATGCAAGTAATTCCAAGTGTGGTCCATATAAGGGTTTCAGACAAGGCTGCCCTGAAGAAGTCAAGTTTTAGGTAAGATCTGAATAATGGATAGTTTCAGAATAATATGCTTATATATTGGAAGCAGTGGCAAACTTTTTTTTTTCAGGGATCGAACTCAGGACCTTATGCTTACAAGGAAGGCATGGCACCACTGAGCTAAATCCCCAGCCCAGTAGCAAATCATTTTAATAATTCCTAACTGGGCAGGGTGGCACATGCCTGCAATACCAGTACTTGGAAGGCTGAGGCAGGAGGCTCACCATGAGTTTGAGACCAGCCTAGACTTCATAGTAAGTTCAAGGCCAGCCTGAACTACATAAAGAGACCCTGCCTCAAAAAACAAAGAACAAACAAAAGAATTCCTGATTCTTACCTCTACATTATATTAACAAAGATAAGAGTTAGAATTATATCCTACTATAGTACTATATATATAGATCATCTAGTTTAACTGCTTAGTATTCTTAATTTATTAAAATTAGATTTCATTTAATAAATTAAATGGAAATTACTGTGTCTAGTTTATACTGCCATTCTGATATAAAGCACTGTACTTCCATCATAGAAAAGCTATAGATTTTATATATTAACAAATTTAAGGAAATACATCATGGGTATATTCACGTACATACAAAGTACAAACACACAGTATTAGACACAAAATATCAAGTTACTATGCATTAATTATTACTTACATTATTTGTTCTGGTTTAGACTTAAAATGTCCCCCAAAAGTCTCATGTATTCAGAGGAAGGCCTTTCGGAAGGTGATGGATCATGGGGGTGCTATATTCATCAGAGGATCCATCCACTGATGAGTTCAGAGCTGAGTGTGCTACTAGGAGGTGGGGCTCGGTTGGAGGTGCATCCCTCACTGGTAGCGTGACTTGAAAGGGTGATTTCTTGTCCCTGGCTCCTCCCTTCTCTCCCTGCTTCCTGGCTGCTATGGGTTGAGCACCTTTTCCTCTGCCATGCCCCTCTGCAATCCTATTTCTGCCTTGGAGCCAGGCGACTGTGGACTGAAACCACGAGTTACAATAAACCTCTTCCTCCTTTAAGCTGCAGATGTTGGGTATTTTGTCTTGGCAACAGGAAAGTGACTAAGACATTAATAGTAATAATAAATAATAATAACTAAAGCATTTTGTGTGTTCAGTTAAGACAAAAATATCAGGAAGCAAGTACAGTTTATATTCCCACTTTATAAATGAAATGTACAATTAGCAAATTGTACAGTAATTTGCTCAGGTCATAGGGATTCACATTCAAAATTGACTCTGAAAGTCATGCTCTTCATAGCTATGTCCTATTCCCTGACTGCATGGCTAGAATACATACGAATGAATATCAGTCCTCTTTGGGACCACCAATGACCCATGACGAGTGGATCTACCTAGAATTTTTTTTTGTCTAACTTACATATAATATACCCTACTATTTCAAAAAATACAAAACCTGTTTGTTCTAAGTGAAGTAATGCCAGTATTCAAATATTTAATTATATACATATATATTTTTAAATAAAGCAAAGGTACAAAACCTATAAAAACATCTAAGTAATGCAATTGCACAATCTAAACAAAAGAAGTTTGTCAAGGATTAAATATAACTATTTGTAATTCTTGATTTGTAGCCCCCTAATCATAAGTCTGCTAAACAAGTGAGGCTGAGCTGCTAATGGAAAAGCTAACAATTTAAACCTTTCTATAGAAACAGAGGATGATAACTCCATTCATGTCATCCATACTAAGCACTCACGGCCACTGTTTTGTACTAAATATTAACTCATTCATGCCTTTGACTTTTGTCCTTTTTTCTCTCCTTTTTTTGTTTATGTTTTTTTGTTTTTTTCTTTTTTGGTACTGGGGATGGAACTCGGGACTTTGAGCTTGTGAGGCAGGTGACAGAACCACTGAGCTAAATCCCTGGTCCTTTTCTCTCCTTTTTAATGTAAATAAAATGTGATCCAATAGTCACATCACCTTGAAAAGTCACAAAATCTTCAAAAGCTGTGTGTTCTATATTCTTTGGCAAAGTATACATGCCTGAATGAATAGAAACAATACCATGGACCTCACAGGGCTGCTATGAGGAGTAAATGTGGTAAAGGACACAAAGTACTGGGACAAAGTCCAGCACATAGAGTGCCTTATAATTTCTACCTGCTGCTGCTGTCCCTGTTGTATTATTCATGATTATTACTCTGTATCCTGTTACCAATTCATGATATCCTAAGAAGTTACTATGCAGCAGTGTTGCAGCCCAAGGAACACTGGATTAGAGATCAGAGCAATTCAGGCTATTCGACACCATAGCCGAATATAAGTGAGTGAATTCTTTGAACATGTTTTGTAAAATCTTATTTGTAAAAAAAGGAATATTATCTATCTTACACAATCATATAGAGGATTTTACTGAAAGACATGAATAGGAAAATACATTTTTAACCACAGAAAACTATACATATCTAAGGTATTATTGTTATATGGACAAATGTAGATACATGGGTGTTTAAACAGCAAAAAATAAATGTCATTAATTTAGACTCCTGTGTCCTACCCTGATTCATGGTCTGGGTATAATATACAGGTTCAAGAGCTATCCTTAAGGAAATCTTTTATGTGTAGCAACTCACAGTAAAACTGGCTGTTCACAGTATATACTGACCTTTACTATTGTTTTAGGACGTTTTTTAAAAAATAGTTTTGGCTTTTCCACCACAGGAAGAGGTGGAAGTTTTTTAAGCTCTTGTAAAACAATGGTTGCAGCACGCTTCTTGGAGAGCTTTTTGCTATTTCCCTCTCCTTCTGCAGAGAACTCTCCCACTGACACCCGAGTGACAAAGCTCTTCATGTGTGGTGGTCCACTCTCTTTGATAACCTGTTAAATACAAGTAAAATATTAAGAAACATGCAGACACCCAAGACATGTTCATATAGCATCAATCTTTCTTACTATTCTTATCATCAAAATTGATACTGAGAATTATGCAAAGATAGTAGCATTTCTATAAGAAAGCTATAAAAGTATATAAGAAGTTCATAAAATCTTTTGCTACACCGATGTCTTCAAGAGTTCTACCTAACCTCTGTTCCAACTGGTTCAGAGTTTCTATTTTAATATTTAGATCTTTAATCCACTTCGATTTTAGTTTAGTGCATGGTGAGAGATACAGGTCTAGTTTTAATCTTTGGCAAGTTCAAGCCCAATTTTTCCAGCACCATTTATTAAAGAGGCTATCTTTCCTCCAGTGAGGGTGTTTGGCTCCTTTATCGAAGATGAGATGGCTGAGTGTGTCTGGCCTTGCTTCTACATCTTCTGATCTGTTCCACTGGTCCTCAGGTCTGTTTCTTTGACAGTACCATGCTGTTTTTATCACAGTAGCTTTGGAGTATAGCTGCAGGTTGAGGATTGTGATACTCCCTGCCATGTTTCTGTTACCTAGTATTGCTTTTGCTATTCTGGGTCTCTTCTTGTTCCAAATGAATTTTTGGATTGTTTTCTCAAGGTCCATGAAGTATGCTGCTGGGATCTCAATTGGAATTGCATTAAATCTATACAGCAGTTTTGGAAGTATGGCTATTTTCACTATATTAATCCTTCCTACCCAGGAGCAGGGGATGTTGCCCATGAACTAACACAAACAATCAACAAATGGGATCTCTTCTTATTAAAAAGCTTCTGCACAGCAAGAGAAGCCACCAGCAGTGTGAAGAGACAATCCACAATGTGGGAAAAAATCTTCAACTGCTTTTCCTCAGACAAAGGTCTACTATCTCGAATCTATAAAGAACTTAAAAAGATAAGACCTCCCAAATTTAAAGACCCAATCTGAAAATGGGCATCTGAAATGAACAGACATTTCTCACACAAAGAAGTAGAAATAGCAAATAAATACATGAAAAAATGTTCAACATCACTGGTCATTTGAGAGATGCAAATGAAAACAACGCTGAGATTCCACTTCACTCCAGAAAGAATGGCTGCTATCATGAAATCAACCAATAACAAATGCTGGCAGGGCTGTGGGGAAAGAGGAACCCTGCTCCACTGCTGGTGGGAGTGTAGACTGGTGCAACCACTGTGGAAATCAGTATGGAGATACCTCAAAGAACTAGGACTGGAAATCCCATTTGACCCTGCTATTCCACTGCTGGAGATCTTCCCCAAAGAATTAAAAGAATCATACCACAGTGATATATGTGCACCCATGTTCATAGCAGCACAGTTTGTGATAGCTAAAACTTGGAAACAGCCCAAATGCCCATCAACTGGTGGAGACTGGACAAAGAAAATGTGGGTTTTTTATAAAATGGAGTACTATTCAGCCATAAAAAATGAGAAATTAGAGACATTTATAGCTAAGTGGATACACATTGAGGTGATACTCTTAAGTGAAAGAAATAGGAAACACATGTATAAATGCTGAATAGTTTCTCTGGTGTGAGAAACTGAAAGTGTAAATAAGGACTAAAATGTATAATAGGTCATGTGAAATAGGAAGAAAAGGGGCAAAGGGGAAGGAAGTGGGAGGGCTAGAGGAAAGGATAGAAGGGAATGGGATTAATATGAGAAAATGGAAAAATAGGAACAAAATCTTTGTCAATAGGGAGGACTGCAGGGGTTGAAGGGAGGGCTGGGCAAGGGTGAAAAAATAAGAACCAAGAGAGAATATGTAAAGGTGCAAATTTCCAATGATGAATGTCATTATATTGTATACCTAAAATGTACCAATGATTAGAATGAATAATCGATAATGTAAAATAGGAAGAAAAGGTCCAAAGGGGTAGGGACAGTGCGAGGGGCAGGGGAAAGAAGAGAAGGGAAAGGAAAAATGATGAGAAATGGAAAAAATGGAAATAAAGTCTTTGTAAATTGGGAAGGGTGGAAGGCATGAAGGGAGGGCTAGGAATGGGGAAAAAATAAGAACCAAGATGCATTATGTAAAGGTACAACTCCCAATGAGAAATGTAATTGTGTTGTATACCTACAATGTACCAATAAAAGAATTTAACAAAAAAAAAAGAAAGGAAATACATTTGCCAATAAAATGAATAAACTGAAAAAAAAAAGTATATAAGAAATATTCATTTAGGATACTTCTAATCAACTCAAGTTGAAAGAAATCTGGACAAACGCATTCAATTCATAATCAAAATTGTTTTTATTACTTTAAAACAGAGAATTCTAATTATGGTTTCCCCCATGTCTTTCAAAACACAAAACTAAAAATATAAAACACACCCTATTAGATTTTTAGAAATTAGTACGTTTGAATTATATAATGATTACATTTATCATGGGAAGTTAGTACATACACATAACACAACTTAATTCTTTTTTTCATTCCCTACTGCTCCCAGCCCACCCTGTTCCTTCCATCTCTTGGTCCCCTTCCCATTTCCAAAAGCTCTATTTCCATATTTTTCTTTCAGTTCTTTTTCTTTCCTCCCTTTTCTTTCCCCTCCTTCCATGTCTTGTTCCCTTCCCATTTGAAAAACATCTCCCTACTTCCTATTATCTTTTATTCTGCTCTTTATTTATATTTTGGGCTTCTTATATAAGAGAAACCATGTGACATTTAAGCTTGTGTGTCTGATTTATTTCACTTAATACTGTGATCTGATTTATTTTGCTTAATAATATGGTCTCACTTTATTTATGAATGCCTCAAGTTTAACTTTCTTTATGGCAGAGTAGTACTCCATTGTGTATAGACACATTTTCCTTATCTATTCATCTGTTGATGGGCATATGGGCCATTTCTAAAACTTACTTCTTATGAATTGTGCTATAAATATATGTATGCATGTATCACTGTAACACAATGATTTTTAACTCTTTGGGGAAGATACCTCAAATGGGAACAGCTGGATCAAATTGATTTTCTAGTTTCAGTTTTCTGAAGAATCTCCATACTGATTTCCACAGTGGTTGAACTATACTAGTTATATCCCAACCAACAATGTAAAAGGGTTCCTTTTCCCCACAGTCTCTCCCCTATTTGTTATTATTTGATTTCTTGATGATAGCCATTCTTTCCAGAGTAAGCTGAAAATCTCAGTGTTGTTTTAATTTGCATTTCTTGAATGGCCAGCGATGTTGATCATTTTTTCATGTATTTATTGGCCATTTGTACTTATTTCTGGGAAGTATGTATTCATTTCAGCTGCCCATTTTTTTTTTTTACTGGGTTTTTTATTTTGAGGGGCACAGCCAATTATATTCTTAAAAAGCCATCTAGAGTTACAATTTCCAAGGTAAGGAGGGTGTCTTATTGTATTTTACAACCTGTGAAGGAAGGATTCTGCCTGCGGAAGCCTCTCAAAAACAGTCAAATAGGTGAAAATTAATTGCATGTTGACAGAGATCACACAAAGGTTGTTTTAAAGAAACATATTTACTCTCACAATCTTAAGAAGGTATGTTGATATGCAATAAAAATGTCTAGCTTTCTAGAATAACAAATTATTAACCTATCAGCTAAGAACATTCCTAAGCCTTCTTTAATCTCTTTCTTACTTTTCTACCATGCCAGCTTTTGGAGAAAAGGTGCCTTCCAAAATCTGAATACTCAAAACTTTAGTTTCCTTCAAAATTCTGACTTACAGAGGATATTCTATTTGGGTTTCTATTTAACATTATATTGAAATTTTTTTAATATTGGATAACAATTAGGAAAGGGAATAAAAACAACAGTATCTCAACACTCAATCATCACTGAGGATAAGCAATTTATCATAAGACACTTTCCAAGTAATTTAAGTTTATTGAATTAAACACCATTTAACCACTTTGAGTGACATCCTTCTCAAACAAAAGTGTAAGTTTTACTGACTTACCAGCAAATACTAAACATTTAACTGCTATTGTTCACATTTGATTATCATTAGTATACATTATTCCCTATTATAATACACTGACGTACCCAAGGACTTCTAAAACTTACAAAACTGTTGGTATTTGCAGTGGTCTTTAAAAGAGCTAATAATTTTTAGTATATGGTCATTACTTTTTACAGGTTTTCCACAATTTTCCTGTCATTTCTTGCTGGGACCAATACGCTGTTTTTTTGGTTTTGGTACTGGGGATTGAACTCAGGACCTTGCACTTGTCAGGCAGGCGCTGTGCCACTGAGCTAAATCCCCGGCTCACCAATAGGCTCTTGTGTACAAGGTATGATTGAACTATATGGTGAATGTTTAACTTTTTTACTACAGTAAAAGACACACTGCCATTAATCCCCCTCAAAATATTTCCTCTTAATCTCAACACACTTGTCGCATCACTCTTCCCACTTTCTGAAGCAGGTCTGCAAGTCCTCTTTTGTGAGTATCCTTTCAATATGCTCAGAAAGCATAGTGAATGCTGCTATTGAGTTCTACCTTATTCACTGGATCTGGTACTGTGTGGCTTTTAGCTCATCCCCAAAATCAAATTCACCATGAAAGGTAAATGTTTTAAATAGATTCTGTACATCGAGATAGTCATAACAGTGCAACTAAAGACACTGATGAAAAAGAACTTCCAGAACTGCTTCAGAAAGTGTCCAGAATGATAGGATAAGTATGTTTAATCACCCTGTGTCATTCTCTCACTGTCTCCTACTTTTTGTTGCTTTTAATCTACTACAGACAAAAAAACCAGAGAGCCCAAGTTTTAGAATTGTGTCCAAAAAGAAAGCAGTTTCTCAGTCCAGGTCAGATGAACTGGTTACAAGTACACTATGGGAGCTATCTAGTAGAGGAATGTTGTACAATTTGAAGGAGAATTCTCTACAACTATTTCAGCTTATTTCTTGGTTCTTGCCCACATTCCAGATATGACTTCCAAAATTACTGACCATTTAATTTCGAGATATAATAATTATAGTTTTTTTCTTTTAGGTTTTATATAACTTAAATGTATTTGTGATCTATCTATCTAGTTGGAGAGAGCTGCTTCATTACTTCTTGGTGATTTGTTAGCTAAAGTGAAACATATTTGAGGGGTTGAGAGCGTCAGCTCAGTGGTAGAGTACAGGTATAGCATGCATGAGACCCCTGGGTTCAATCCCCAGCACCTCCCCCCACCAAAAAGTTAAATATATTTTGCCCTCCATACAATGAAAAAAATTGGACATTAACATAAATGTGTCAGTATTAACTTTGATATTAAATTCAATAGAATCACAATGTTAATTAGTATTTTGTCTCATTTAAAATATCAAATCCTATACAGTATTACAAATTATCTTACACCTAGAAAATAAATTTTATGATTAAAACTAAAATACTGTATCATGTATATAAATGGCTTAACACAGAAGAAAGAAAGATCTGTAGGAATCCAAAATATTGACATCATTTTTATTTTCATGATAGTAAATTTGAACATAAGGAAGTATATTAACTCTTGCAGGTTTCTAGTACACCAGTTAGTTTTATTTCTTTGCTAAAATAACCAAAGAGAAAAAAAATTACAAGATCTCCAAACAGCACATACCTCAAAACTGACAGGCATATTTCTCTTCAGAGCAATTTCAAATACTAAGCTGATCTCAGATTTATTTGCATCTTTGTCATCATCCATTTCTTTTCCTGATTCACCATTCTAAATCACAAAAATGGACACTATTGAATCTTAACTCTGTAACAAACTTTACATATATTCTACAATCAAGAGGACTCAGCTAAAATAAAATAGGAAAAGGCAAATAGACTATAAGCAAATGATTTTTTTTTTTAACCACAGTAGCCAAAGGCTTTTATTGCCAGACTTTCTGTTCCTTGGTTTTCAGTTTTTCTACTTGAAATAGAAGCATTTGACACTGAATTTGGAAATTTTGCTCCCACACAATTCTCCACTAGTTTTCTAATATGATCTACAAAGGGGGAGTCATATAAAGAGTACAGGATGAAAACCAAGATATTGGAGCTCTGTCTCTGGCATTCGCACAATTCACTTATTTAACAGATACTTCTGGGAAACATCATAATGATACAGTGTATTAGAAATAGTATTCCTACCATGAAGAAGCTTGTGATCTAATTGGAAAACATAAACAGGTAAGAGTTACAACAAAAGGGTACAAGCAGAAAAAACACCTAAGTCTCTCATTAAAATAAATTTCAAAGAAGGTTTGGGAAAGGGTAATTGTAGAGGTTGAACTTTAGGATTTGAAATAACTAAGTGGTGAAATCTAATAAGTTGACAATGCCATAAGACATTCCTGAGATGCTAGAGATACTGTTTAAAGGTGGATGGACACAGTACCTGATACCACAAGAATGAGCTACTCAAGAATAACTTCAACAGCCTCATTCGTAAAATAAACTGGAATTCAAAAATCCATAAAGATCTTTGCACTTTAAATTCCTTGACTCTAGGTTAACACAATGTAATTTATCCCCAATTAATATAACATTAAATGCAAAGCAAATGAATGTCATCTCTGATCTTTATACACACATCCGAAAATCCTGAGTTGGCTGTAAAGTGAACTCTAGAGGTGAACCACAGTTCTGAAAGGTTAGGTCATCCTGGCAGGAACAAATGAGTCTAGCATAGCAGACAAGTAGTCTGAGAACCAAGGCTTAGCATATTATCACTCTAGTACTGTCCCTTAGCAGAACAGATTATTTCTTTTTTTTAAGGATATATTTATTTTCTGGTCAATAATCTCTCTGGGGAAGTCTAAGAAAGACTGTTACATGCAGCACTACCACACCTGAGCTGATTTCTCTGGAATAGGTTCGTTCTGCAGTGCTTGAAGGGCCTTCATTGCAGCATTGTGTCTTGCAGCTTGTCGAGTCTTCCCTTCACCAAAAAATTCATTATTTCCTACAGTCAGCTGAACATAAAAGATCTTAGGCACTGGGCAATGATACCTAAAATAAGAAAACAAAAACACTAATGTTAGTACAATAAAACCACTCTATAATCATTAATAATGTGTTTCATTTAGAGTGCTACCAACTATATAATATACCCCTACTAACCCTAATAAAATTCTAACCTCATGAATGTACTTATAAGAGATAAAATGTTGAGTCATACAGATAATTGAATACTGATCTCTACAATGAGTACAACATTAAACATAAATACAGTATAAATTATTTAGCAATATTACAGAAGACTTCCTAGTCAGCTGTCAGATTTTAACACATGTGAGTTGAAGGGTTTGGCACTAACAATACGGGAGCTACTACAGAAGCTGGAGAAGGTAAACTCATTTAGATGTCAACATGCAGATTATTGTGATTTTAGTAGAAAATAGTTCTAATCAGAAATATGAGGGCAGAGAGATGGACTTAGTACAATGCAAAGCACTAAGAAGAATATCATTTTTTAAATATATTTTTATTTTTAATTGACACATAGCAACTGTATTTACAGGGTTGAGTGTGACATTTCTATACATGTATGCATTGTGTACATGATCAGATTAGGGTAACTGGCATACCCATCACCCGAGACATATATCAATTTTTTGTGTGCTGCAAACATTCAAAATTCTATTTTGAAATACTCAATTCTTGTCAACAATAGTTATCTTAAGGTACTATACAGAACATCAGAAATTATTTCTCCTATTCTACATAACCTCTCTTAACCATCTTCTCTCTATCCCTCTCTCCCCAACACTCTTTCCAGGCTTCAGTATCTACTATTCTATTCTCTACATTTCTTTGATACCACATTTTTAGTTTCCACAAATAAGTAAGAACATATAGTATTTTTCTTTCTGTGCCCAATTTATTTCACTAACATAATTTTCATCTGTTCTATCCATGTCGCTGCATATGACAGAATTTCATTCATAATTGAACAATATTCCACTGCGTACATATACCATATTTTCTTTATCCATTCCAATATTAATAGACACCTAAAAGGACCTCAAATTTTGGCTACGTGAAGTGTCACAAAAAATATGAGAGTGCTGATGTCTCTTCAACATACTGATTTCAATTTCTTTGGATAAAAATCCAGTAGTGAGCTTTTTAGATATGAAATGTTTTTCTAGTTTTCTGAAGAACTTCCATACTGTTTTCCATAAAGACTGTACTAATTTACATTCCTACTAAGCATATGAGAGTTCCTCTTTCTCTATATCCTTGTCAGCATTCATTATTGTCTTTTGGGTAATAGTCATATTAACTGAGGTAAGAAGGTATCTACTTGTGATTTTGATTTGTATTTCTCTCATGGTTATTGATGTTGAGCAAGAGATTATGCCAATTCTTAAGCAGGAAGTATAATGAAATGTATTTAAGGTGAAAAATCTTAGCAGGTTTATGTTTAATGAGACTAAGGTAACAAAATGTGACTAGAAAACTGCAGATGAGGGGATGAGACTGAAAGAAGAACAAATCTAGAAGAAACTAGGAAGAAAAATCTAGGAAGATACACAATAAGATCCATTATTCAATTAATTGTGGAATGCCTTCTATATGACAGAGGGCTATGAAAATAAACAAAAGTATACATCATAGTGGGGAAGACAATAAACAAGATAAATATGTAGAATATCTAGTATGTTAGAAATACATACAAGAAAAAGAAGGTAGTGTTCAGAAGCAAAGAGATAAATTTTAGATAGGATGACCCACACTGGGAAATGCCAACTGTGTAAAGATTTGAAATAAGTGAGAAGCAAACCATGCAAGTATCTGGGACAGTGCATGAGAGGCAGAAAAAATGCAGGTACAAAGGCCTTGAAGAAGTATGTCATACACATTCAAGTAACTCAGAGGAAGATCATCTAGCTAGAGTTGAGGGAGGAACCTAGAAAATGAGAAGAGGTGAGAAGATTCCATTAGGCCTTCCCTAGAGAACCTGGAAGAGACTGAGTTTTACCCAGAGTGTAATGGCCAGCCATTCTGAGCAGGAAAAAAATGACATAATATGATTTGCATTTTGCAAGAATCACCTACTATGTTGAGGACAAACTATAGGACAATAATGGTAGAAGCAGGCATATCTAACGGTAGGCCACTGAGATAATCCACAGAAAGGTAACAGTGGCTTGAACTAGGATATAGCAGAAGTGAGAAGTCATTCTGGATGAATTTTTAAAGTAGAAATGAGTTTACCTAAGGACTGGCTATGGAATATGAGAAAGTAGTTAAGGATGACTCCAGGTTTTTGGAACTAAGTAATTGGAACTTACAATATCCATTGTTGAGACAATGAAGATTCCAAAAGGAATGGATTTGCTGAGGTTAGGTATCAGCAGCTCTGTTTCAGAGATGTTTTAGAGCTGTTAAGACGACCAAGCAGAGATGTCAAGTAGACAGATTTATGAGGCTGACTCTAGGAAAGAGGTCTGAGACAGTTAAAATTTGGGAAACATCAATATACAGATGGTATCTAAAGCCATAAAACAATGAGAACTCTGTGGGAGACACTAATAAGAGGAAGATCAGGCATGCGTGGTGTCCTTCCCAAAAGCCAAATAGAAAGAAAACAGTACTGTATATCAAGGGAGACGGAAGGATTGATTGTATAACTGCTACTCATAGGTCAACTAAAATGATTGTTGAGATATGATTATTAAATTAGGCAATTTAGCAAAACAAATAGGATAAATTTTGATGGGATGGTGGATTTACAACTGTAATGCATAAAAATTAAGCTAAAAATCACTCCAGTGCTGGAAAATGTTTTGTTTCCAAGCAAAAAACAGTCCCATTGAGGTCCTGTTATGATCTCTTTGTGTGGTTTTTGAGGCTTTGAGAATTGAACCTAGGACCTAGGACCTTGTGAATGCTAGGCAAGTGCTCAACTATCAAGCTACATCCTCATCCTGAGGTCCTACTATGTTTTAAATGACTATTAGAAATCCAAGTAGTGCTATTTTGTAGTTGATCTGAGATAAACTGGAGAGAGCCCACAGAGTAAGAATTCACTGGACAGATGGGACTAATCAATAAAGGTTTATTGAAAGTGAAGGACTACGGATGTAGATTGGTACTGAAGACGCAGATTAGTGAGGCAATAATTGAAACCATGCATGTGGATAAACACCTGGAAAGAGTAAGTGTAAAGGAACCAAAAAGAGCCTGAGGCTAGGATCTGATTGATGCCTATGATCAAAGTGCAGGGGAAACAATAGAATGCAGTGAAGGAAATGAAAGAGGGTCAGAGTCAGAAAAGAAATTACAACATAATGTCAGGGAAAGGAATAATCAACAGTGTCAAATGGAGTGGAGAAATTCAGAATATGAAAAAAGAAAAAGCTGTTGTTATAAACTTTTAAGTCAATTTTCTTGGCCTACAGTTTTTACTGATTCATTTTAAGATAGTGTTTTAAATGTTTTTATTGTATAAGTCATATGTTCTCATTTTTTAATTAGCAAATATAAAAAGCTAAGGAAAAAATATCAAAGTTAAAAACTATTTTTAGTGTTAAAGACTAAAAAGCATTAAAACTCATAGATTTTTTTGTCTTTGATTACAATAACTAAATGAGGTACCAAAGTGCACAATTTTGTTACTTTTCTTAGATTCCTTCAGTGCAGAAATTTCAGCTAACATGAATAATGCAAATTATCTTCACTTTGTATTCCACAAATTCAGTTTCCCTGCCTCCACAGAACTTTATGCATATTTTAACTGGTTCTGTAAAACTTTAAAACAGACAACTTAAAACGAGAAATTTCTCCTGAACTGATCTTACGTGGTAAGCTTTCACCAATAGAGCAAATGTTTACAATTAATTATAAACTTCTGAAAATAGAGGTCCATAAATGGAATGCTAACAGTCCTTTAACTACAGTAGAGGGAGTGGGCGCCACTATAATCACTAAGGCCTGCTGACAATTACAAAACTCATTTCAGTTTGCCACAGAGACAAACAGAATTTCTGTTCATTTTAACTTTACTGGAATATGATGTCATAACATACAACCATACTGAAACAATCTGCTGATTTTCCTGACCAAAGTATTAATTACATACTAAGGAGCCCCTGGGACTTCTTTTTGGTTATCAAACATGGCTCTATGGTATGTGTCTGAGCATGCATGTTAATATATGTAAATATAAATTACAGGAATATCAGATGGAAAATTAATTATGTTGTATTTCTGACATGAAAAGTTAAATTTTCCAGTTCAAACAACAGGAAACACTGACTGGACACCTGAGCTGTGTCATTTCAATTTCACTTCATCTGCTTACTTAACAATGATTATTAGTAATATACCCCACATGGTCTAAATACCTCAGGGTCGGGACTGGTTAGTACTTGGACAGGAGAATACATCACATCTCCTCACAGCAGCAAGACAATTAAGATTAGTCAGAGTACTCTGATTAATAGCATCCATATTGAATTATAAAAGAGTGGATGCAGAATGCTTCATCACACAGAATACTGTGGGTTAGGCCCTTGTCTCTTTGGTTAAGACAGCCAGTTTATTAACTTTAAAGGTCAGTAACGTCTATTCAATGGGTTTTCTTCTAGTTTTATTTATTTCAAACATGAAGCTCACTTTTGGTAAGGTACTTACAACAAGTGATATATCTATTTTTACAAATTATTATTAATCAGACATATCTACTCTTAAATATTTTTTCCAAGTAGAATTTTGTGGTCAGTGCTTAGAACTCCATAGTGATCCTCTTTCATCAGAATCACCTTCAGTACTAGTTAAAAATGCAGATTCCTGTGTTCCTATCCTGATCTGCTGAATCACTCTCTGAGGAAGAAGTGATTAGATCAGCCTTCTGACTCTTTGTATACTAATGATCTGAGAGCTTCATCACTCAGAGCACCCAAAGTCATACTCTAAGTGATAAGGACTGAAAAATCAGAATGATGGGCATTTTGTGCCACACTCTTATTTAACAATCTAAATTTTACAACAGTTGCTTGCGCCGTCTTTTTTTCACCCCATACTTCCTTGCTCTTTATATCCTTAGTCTTGCAAAAACTAAAAATAATTCCAAATAAAGTAAAAGCTTCTTTTTCTTTAGATCTACAAAAGCCCTTAGATTTGACCTGTCTTCAAAATGCATAAGACAATATAACAATAAAAGATGTCTGCTTGGCAGTTTCCTATATAGTTTTTTAAGGGAAGATTTTATATTCACTTACATTATTAATCATAACAATGTTCTACACCATATATCCCTGCCATCCTCCCTAAAGTTACTGCACTTAATGCCTTTTTTCTAAACAACTAAAATCCATGTGTCCTCCCTATCATTCTGTGACTGCTCTACTCTCCAAAAATTCCACGTTCCTAAGTATCACTTTTACAAGGTGAGAAAGACATTCCAAATAACATTAGAGCTTTTAAAAATTGAAAAATAATTACCTCATTTTATTTGATAGCATTACTCATAAATCTCAATACAGCTTAAACATTCATATCTACTCTACAGGTTTATATCCTAACATACGTGAAAATGTTATCTCCTGATCTAATAGGGGGAGGCTTTGGAATCTGATTATTTCTAACACTGGCTGAAAACAGAAATGTTATTTAATCTTTCTATCCTCGTTTACTTCTCCGTAAAATATGTGCAGAATCTATGGTTAAGGAATCCTAAAGGCCAACGCTTAGAATTCAAATGACATGTCGATTATTTTGACTGAGTACTTTTTGGCACTGTTAAGCTAAATTCCTTCTCTAACTACAGAAAAATAATGAGTTTTATCATAAAGCTGTAAAATAGTCCTTGGCACATATTCAAACTTATATATATACGAAATGTCTAGATAGACGGTTCTTTGTCTCTTTACAACTATAAAATTAAAAAATATATTTTTACAGGATCTGAGTGTTAATTCTAGAGGCATTTCAAATATTTGAAATGATTAAAAAAGATTCACATGTTAGTTGAAAACAAGTTTTAAAAGAAGTATAAAGATATTCTGTTCTAGAATAGAAGATGCAGAAACAACTCCAAGCACACTCACCTACCTTATCTTTGACAAAAGGGCCAATTATCTTTGCTACAAAAAAGCCTCTTTAATAAGTGGTACTGGGAAAACTGGCTTTTCACATGCCAAAGATTGAACCTAGACCCATAACTCTCACCACACACTAAACTTAAATTCAAGTCAATCAAAGATCTAAATACAAAAACAAACATTTAATCTGCTGGAAGATAGAATAGGTAAAACTCTTGAAGGTAAGGGTGCCTAAGCAAAGACTTTATGAACAAAATCCCAATTCACAGGAAATATTATGAAGAATCAACAAATGGGAGCACATCAAATTAAAAACCTTTTGCACAGAAAAAGAAACTACCAGCAGAGAAAGGAGACAACCCACAGAATGGGAAAAAATTTTTACCAGCTACTCCTCAGGCAAAGGACTAATAATCTAAAATCTAAAAGAACTCAAAAATATCAGACCCACCCAAATTTAAAGACCCAAAACAAAAATAAGCATCTGAAATGAACAGATACTTCTCTGATGAAGTACAAAAAGCAAATAAATATATGAAAAAATGTTCAATACCACTGGTCATTTGACAAATGCATATTAAGATAACACTGAGATTTCATCTCACTCCAGAAAGAACAGCTATTATCAAGAAATCAACCCACAACAAATGCTGGTGAGATTGTGAGGGAAAAAGGAATCTTTCTCCATTGCTGGTAGAAGTGTAAACTGGTACAACCACTATGGAAATCAGTATGGAGATTCCTCAACAATCTGAAACTAGAGGTTCCATTTGATCCAGCTATTCCCCTTCTAGGTGTTATCTTCCTGACAGTTAAAACATCATACCTCAGTGATATATGCATACCCATGTTTTATAGCAGTACAATTCATAATAGCTAAATCTTAGAAACAGGCCATATGTTTATTAGATGAATGGATAAAGAAAATGTGGTATTTATATACAGTGAAGTACTACTCTTTCATAAAGAAGGATAAACTTGAGTCATTTGTAGGTAAATGGATGTACCTCAACAACATAATTTTAAGTGAAATCAGTAAGACACACAAGTTTAAATATCACATTGTTTCTCTTGTGTGAGAAACCCTACGGGTAAAGAAGGAGCAAAATGGAGGTTAGATACTGGGAAGCAGGAAGAACATGTTCAAATGCAAAGGGGAACAAGGGGCGGGGGGGGGGGGGAGGAAGGGAAAAAGGATTAAAAAAACAAAGAATGGAAGGAAAAAATGGAAACAAAGCTGTAAATGGGAAAGGAAAGAAAGGCTAAAGGGAGGGGGATGGGGAAAAAAAGAAAAATTAAGATATATTTTGTACAAGTACAAATTCCCTATGATGAATGTGAGCACTATGTACGGCAAATACATACTAATAAAGAAAAAATTTTTAAGATATTGTTCTATTTGTTGAATTATAATTATGTTTTAAATCCCTAGAATCCCTAGAAAATTGAGATATGGTGTTTTGAAGAGATAGGTTATATATGACCTTTTTTCATAATTTTAAGTTCTTTGGAAATAATTGATTGCACTGAGGTAAAAACAGGGGAAAATATTTAACTAAAGTGGTCCAGTCTCCATCCAAAGGGAAATCTGGGTTCATAATTAAGTCTCAATAAATTAGTGAAAAGACTTACGGAATTTAGAATACGAGCCAAAAGAATGAAGCACTTGTACTATGTCATTGACCTTACTACCACAATTGGGACCATGAAAAGCAGAGCACGTTATCAAAGATCCTCAATATTGTAAACAAAATAATCACCCTCAGAACCAGTCAGAACCCAAATTAACCTATTCTTGTCCCTTCCCTAAATGGGTTATCTAGACAAAACGTCATCACCATCACCATTGTAATATGTCAGAAACATATACTTAACTATGTGCCAGACACTGTGCTAAGCAATTAGATACTAATCTCAATCTCCACACAACTCCAACTTCATTTTACAGATGAGGAAGTAAGGAACAGAGACATTAGATAACTTTTCCAAGGCTACCCAACTGGAGCCAGTGTTTCATGCACTTAACCTTTATATGGTGCTACCTCTGAATTCACTGAATAAAAGAGCACTAAAAACGGCAGGAGTATTAACTCTAAATTTTGGAGAAATCAATCATGCTGAACATGGGAAAATTAACTCTAACTAGACAAGACATATCACAGATTCTGGAGATCTACGTAGGATATGTCACATGCAAAACACAGGTTACCAAAGAGAATGCTGCAGACAAGGCCCAGGAGACTGAGTGGACTGCAAAGTCCCATTACATCTCTGCTCATTCTTTGTCTCCCGTTTTAACCTACTTTTCTAGAGCCTGGTCTTAAAAATTATATTTTTTCCTGTTTCTTTCCACAATTTAGTTTACCTAATTGTGTTGGTCTATACCTCCAAAGGAATAGTAAATAGCAGTTAATAAAGGATGCTCATTTTCTTACGTAAATTAAATAGGAACACAGTTAGTGTATCCCCATTAAGAATAATGCTAGCTATTGAAGCAGGAGCAAGGAAAGGAGGGATGGACAAATAGGCATCTACAGAGCACACATTTTACATTTTACAATGTTAAGGAAGTATTTAATTATAATGTTTTCGATGTTAAGATTTTGTGGGGTTTTTTGGTACAGGGGATCAAACTCAGGTCCTTGTGCTTGCAAGGCAGGCAGTGGAACCACTGAGCTATATCCCCGGCCCAAGAATGGATTTTTAAAAATGCTTTTTCAGCATCTGTATAGACAGTGATGATTTTTACCTCTCAACTAATAAGGTGAACTTTATAAACCTATTTTCTTTTTTTTTTGTATATCCTTTTATTGGTACATTTGAGGTATACAATATAATGACATTCATCATTGGAGATATGCACCTTTACATACTCTCTTGGTTCTTATTTTTTTCCCCCTTCCCCTGCCCTCCCTTCAACCCCTCCATCCTAGTTTCTTTTTTTTTTTTTTGGTACCAGGGATCAAACTCAGGATCATCCTATTTTCTAATAGTGAAACAACTTTACTTTCCTGGTTTATAGTCATTCATAGTTGGTTTATGATTATTCTTCTTTCATGTATGCCAAAATCTGTTTGCTAGTATTTTAATTAGGATTTCCCATTGATTTTCTAAAAATAATACTGACCTGAAGTTCTATCTTTTTTATTTTTGAAGCTGGAACTGAAGAATGAAATATAAGGTATCCTCAGTGGCCCAAAACAATTTGTTTCCTGTTTTTCAAAGGTTTAGTTCAATTGCTCTGTGAAACCAGTAGAGTTAGTCACTTTTCTTCAGGGTGGGGGTAAAGCAGAGATGATTAGCTGTTTGACTCCTTAATCTGTTACTTCAAAGGCAATCACATCTTTTTTTCTTCTTCTGGGGTCAATTTGGCAATTTATATTTCCCTTAAAAAATCACCTACTGTATTCAGATTCTAAACTGGTTTAATCACAAGTGGAACAATGGAGTCTTTTATGAGAATTTTTACTTCCTATGTCTCTGTAGTGTCCCCTATTAGTTCATATTTTGCATATTATGCTTAAAATCCATATTTATTATATATTTGCATATTCTACTAGTTCTTCTGAAGAACAAATTATAAGATTTCAAATATTTGTTCTAGCATCCTTCATTTTCCTTCAGATGTGTTATTTTTTCTAATTTTTTGTGCTAAATACTTAATTTATTTTCATATCATTATTAATACAGATATGTAAATAAATTTGTTTTTAAAATAGACTTTTTGTCTGTACTATAATATTTTCAAGAGTAATATACTATACAGTATTTCCTAAATATGTTTAGCAATGGGAACCTCTTTTTAGTAAACCATTATATGCATCTATGAAGTCTACCTCAGGATATACACTGCTGTAGGTATTTTACCTTCAATAAGAGTCTATAATCTCTAGGTTACTTGTCTAATCTTCTGAAAGCTTTTATCTTGAATGTAATAAAAAAATCACTTCACATTTTAAGGAAGACAACTGAAAAATATTTATCAAATACTTTTTTATAAGCAGAGTAAATACTGATGAAGAAACATCTTTAGATTTGGAGTAAGATCAGTTAGATTTAATTTCCTCAGTTAGATTTAAAAGTTCCAACTACTAGATCGGCAACTTTGGGCAAGAGACCTTATGTTCTCTAGAATCATGAGTAGTATGAATGATTTTGTATCAACTTTCTCAAACTTATTTAAGTGGTAAATCAAGTAGAAACTACTACATTCATGAAATAGCATGGCCGTGTGTTTACTTAGGGACAATTTTTAAATAAATATATATGTGTTGTACATACACTCTATACTTCAAAATCTTTTGTAAAATGTTTCACAGAACCAAAATTTTAAGTTTTTAATGTGTATTTACTAAATACTGCATGCTTAAAATCTAATAAAAGCTTCTTTTGTTGAGTAAATTATGGAAACTATGGCTTATTTTTTCTTTGAATCATAAGAATACTCTCATAATTCAATTCCATCGTTGGTTTGGGTTCTCTGAAAAAGTTCTTTGAAAAGCACTACAATAGAAAATCTCTCAAGTCCTTTCCAATAACAAAATGATTTGTGAAACTGGTTCTAGAAAATACTTGAAATTCTTTGGTTTTCTCATTATTTTAAGCCCATAAGTACATGCTTTTGAGAAGTTTTTTTTAAGAGCATAAAACGTTAAAGTATCAAAACTACAAGCACACTATTTTTAAAAGGTGTTTTACATCTTTTCTTGGATAAGTTACTTTTGTAGTGTCTAGAATAAGATTCAAAAGGGTACTTATGTTTGCCTTAGAATCTTCCAAGAACTCCAAAAATTGTTTGCTTTGTTACAATGTCCAACTCAGACATCTTCTCCAGTGCTTTTGTTGATCAGAATTAACTATCAACTTTGGATGCTTGCCCACTGCAAATACTCCCAAAAGTAACACAAAGACATTACATCAGCAGTATTACAGAAAGATTAATGTGCTTTGTTTGCAGATATAAACAATAATTACACTTACTGCATATTTGTAGAATTTTGTCTCTTTCACCCAAATCTAACTGAATCTGGTTGTACATCTGCATATAGTTTAATGATAACAATAATGTGTAAGTTAATAGATATTCATTGGAATATAAAAATTTACTTGGCAAGTTCCCAGCTAATTGTTTTTACAGCTTGACTTCACTTTACGCATTAGCTGCATTCATAAAAAGGTTTACATAAGGCAAATATTTTCATACTAAATCCCATTTTCCCACTGTTGCCCAATATTAAATCTTGAGTTATATTTCTATAGGAAAAATGTTGGCTCCATCACATCATAAAAATTATAATTAAAAATTTAAGCATCTATGCCAAAGAATAGTTGCATATACTCAATTATTTTATAAAACACATTTTATCCTCTTACTTGCAATAAAAATTAGTCTAAGGTGTAATATTTTTTCACATCTTCACAATCATTAGAAGGAAATGTATGTTTAAAATAACAACTGCAGGGCTTTAAAAAATGATTTCATAGAAACTAAAAGAAGAAATATAATTTATAAGCTGGAGGTGCCACATAGAGATAACGCTGTCAGATTTCAGACAATGCAAATAGTCTCAGATTATTGAGAATAATTACTCCAGGACCTTAGAAATTTCTTTTGCTATTGGTAATACATTTTTCGGGTTTTGTTGCAATCCATACTGAATTATTGGAATTATAAAGTTCTTCTCAAGCACTACCATCTGTCTACTCAGACTATTTGTCCTTCTGTTGCTTGTCTACCTTCCTTCTTCCCTTCCTTCCTTCCTTCCTTTTTCTTCTTTTGTGATATGAGGGATTGACCCCATCTTTGGACTGAGCCACCTCAGCAACCATTTTCTTTTATTTATTTTTTTTTTTAATGTTGAGAGAGAGTCATAGTGTCTCACTAAATTGCCAAGGCTATCCTTAACCTTGGCAATTCTCCTGCCTCAGCCTCCTAAATTTCCAGGATTACAGGTATCCATTACTACATCAACCCCAAGACTACTTTTCAAAGAAATAGTTCAACTGGATCCTTTCATATGTCAAATAAATGTAAAAAGCAACTTTTACTCTAACCTTTAGAAAATTCCCAGCCTGGCATGGTGATGCACATGTACAATCCGTACTCCAGGAGGCTGAGGCAGGAGGCTCACAGGTTAGAGCACAGCCTGGGCAATTTAAAAGACTTGGTAAGACCCTGTCTCAAAATTTTAAAAGGGCTGGGGATAGAGCTCAGTGCAAAGGCTCTAGGTTCAACACCTTGTATTGCAGGAAAAAGAAAAGAAAAGAAAACGCCTAATTTTAACTAAAAGCACTTTGAATTAATGTTGGATAATTTATAATTTTCAATCACTTAAAATTAATTTTAAAAATTATTCTACACAAATCCTCTAGGGAATATTATATGGATAGCAATTACCTATGCTTTATTTTTCTTGTATTGCTGAAGATAACCAAGGTATATAGTATTTTTAAAATCAGTAAGTCAGGGGCTGGGGTTTAGCTCAGCGGTGCCATGCCTGCCGGGCAAGTGCAAGGTCCTGAATTCAATTCCTAGTACTGGCGGTGGGGGGTGGGGGAGGAATCGGTAAGTCAGTAGGAATTGTCTCTTATACAACGATGCACACTAAGATGAGAATCACCAAATCTTCTTCAATTCTACCATGTACCCTGAAGCAAAAACATGGTAATACATGGATAATATTGGCAGATATGATACTGATATTCAGCCTAACTACCATGTACAGGAAAAGGTAAAGTAATACTTAGAGCTTTGAAAAGCTAATGGCTCCAGCCTCTTGATTCTGATGGTTTAGTCCCACTCAGAACAAGAATTTTTTGTCACACTGCTAATTTGTTTCTTGGCAGGCCAGGGATTTAGCTCAGTGGTTCCACTGCCTGCCTTGCAAGTACAAGGTCTGGAGTTCGATCCCTGGTACCAAAAAAAAAAAAAAGGAAAAAGAAAGGGTATGGGCTAATTTGTTTCTGTGCTCAAAACAGTTTCTGAGTATTTCCTGAAATAAATCTGCCATGAGATCTTAAAATTTCCAAAGAGCAAATGTCAAAGTAAGTTAGGACAGTGTAGCAGAAAAAGCATGAGCTGGTTTAGAAGGCCAGTGCAGCCCCTGACTAGCTGTGTAATACTGGGCAACTTACACACTGTGCCAGAACACAGAAGGTTCAGGAAATTGGTTGTTTGCTCTCCTTCCTTTTTGACAACAAACCCATTAACCTTCTCACACAAGTCTTTTATAATGCCTCTATGATTCTTGGCAATTCGTGTTTTTGTTATTCCCTGTAAAGAATAACCTTAGCCACCAACTCCTCAGGGAATTCTGAAACGTTGCTCTTAGCGCCACATTGTGAGGTCTACTTGGGAGGGGTCCAGAAAAGTGCTGCAGACATAAGTACAGAGCTCTAGCCTTTCATTTCACATGCTCAGCGGCAGCCCCTTAGAAATTTCATACCATAGCAGGGAAAAAATAGTTTCCCATCTCCCCAAGCAACCTGACACTTGGATCACTGGTCATTTAAGAATGCCAGCATATTTTAACATACCAGGATATGGACATAAGATTCACTGTAGAAACCAACTAAATACATCTCCAAAAGTATTTAAAGTAAAATAATAAACTATTACAATTTTTTTGGTACCGAGGATTGAACTAGGGACCTTGCGCTTGCGAGGCAGGCGGTAGAACCACTGAGGTAAATCCCTGGCCCTAAAACTCTTTGTCTTATGTCTTCCCCCCAATCTCGGTGCCAGGGATCAAACTCAGGACCTTGCACTTGTGAGGCAGGCGCAGTGCCACTGAGCTAAATTCCCGGCCCGTTGGTCTTCTTGTCTTAAAGGACATTTATTTATATATGTGGGGTTATGTTCTATATAGACTGTTCTGAGTCCTGTTGGTCAATCACAGTGTAGGAGTCCAGTCACTCATTTATCTTTGAAGAAGTACATCTTCACCAGAGAAGATGAGAATGTCAACAAATCATAAGGAAATAAAGAAAATGGGTGTGTCAAGGTCCTAGTAACTGAAGCCAAAAAAAAAAAAAAAAGCCTGGGAAATTGATGACTATTAAACTCCCAAGAAACCCAAATTGAGAAAAGCAGTAAGCCGTGATAAGAATAACACCCAGATGACTAAATATATAGTCCAAACATAATTGCCTAAGAACCTAAATCTTACCCAGAAGTAAAAGAGACCAATAGCTGAAGCTGCTTATATTCATCTCAAAGAGAGATGGAAGAATAAGGGAGAAAGACAAAAAGCATGCAGAAGAACAAGGCCAAAAAAAAAAAAGACCAAACTGATGACAGTAGATATCCTGTTAAGATTATTACATAAGAAATACTGACTACTAAAAGCCATCATAAAATACTGATTCAGATTTAGCAAAATATTTTTGTTTTAGATTTAAAATGGAGTATGGAGACAACTAATATGTTCAATGCAATAAAAATGTCTTGCTGACTTTATTGATTTAGAGAATGTCTTCAATGTGTTCTTAAAAAGCTGAGATGTCAAGCAAAACCAATGAGTCATTCAAACCCAGTATGTATAAGGTTCCTTAAGTACTTCAGGAAGCAGCATGGAGAATTCTGAAAATCTTAGATCCATATGGGAGTAAAGGAAAAATGCATTTAAGCAAATTCTACTTATTATTCTATTATTTTCCTGGGGGAAAAAATCAAGCAAGAGAAGAAAAGAAACATGTGGAAATAAGACCATTCGATCTTATCTGCAGAAGACAATAATTCTTGTGAGACTTGGAGAGAAACCCATAACGTGATCTGAGATTTTAAACTCTGAGCGCTCTAAAGCAAGAGAGTGATCAGGACTGACAAGAGCATGACCATGGTGATTTCTCAGGAAGCTAAATCACCCCAGTTATCCATAAGAAATTCCAGCCAAGAAACTGAACACTGCAGAGCTAAACTCAGGATGAAATCGAGTAGATGAAGAGCTAAACTTATAATTTTATTTGTCACTTGACTCTTGTTTTATCAAAATCCAATTCTAATAAAGTAAAAATAAACATATTCCTTTACTTCTCAAATTAAGCAGGTCAGGACTCCCCTGCAGATGGCTGAGAACCCAACAAGAAACCACAGACTTCTTCAACAAAGGGAAAGTTGGGAGTAGATGATTCCCATGCTACTCCAGAGGTGGTGGTCTAGGAAGGCTACAAAAGAGACTGATTTCTGCACAAAAACAGGAAAAGGGAAACTTTCATTCATTGCAATCCCATGTCTGGTTATGCAGTATGATGTCTATCACTTAAAAAGAATCCAATTAACATATGTGAAATGAGGGAGAATCATAGCACTTACTAAGAAGTTTATTAGATCCCAGCACTGTGCATTCAGCAACTCATCAAATCTTCACAATAGCCCTCCAAGGAAAATACAATTAGTATTTCCATCTTACAATTGAGCAAAATGAAGAACAGAGAAATTAGTTAACTTAGCCTAGGCAGAGCCAGTTTCAAACAATGGTAGACTGGTTCCACAGTCCACTTAACCATAACACTATACAACTATCCAGTCTCAAGAAAAGAGTGAACAATTATGAGGGAGAAAATTGGCCTAGCAAGAGCCAGGCTCTGTCACGTATGTGGGAGTAAAACAAATCAGGGCTCTCAGAAGGGTAAGTTCAAAGTGGACGAAGCATGTGGGATCAGGCTGGGGAGGTGAGCATGGGGTGAGGGATTCACTTAGTTGTGACGGTTCTTCTAAACACTGGGCATAAACTGACCTTGAGGCAGCTGCTTTCATCCTTGCTTATACAATGGAGGCACATGAGGGGTTTTTTAAAATACTGACTGTAAACCAGTAAGAAAATGTTATTAAATCAACAAAAAATTGAGCAAAGATTGTAAACTTACAGTTCACAGAAAAAGAAATATAAATTACCTTACATGTATGATAAAATCCTCAATTGCATTCACAACCAAATTTTTTTTAAATGCCAAAGAGGTATCATTTTTCACCTAGCTATACTGTCAAAAGAATCTCCCAAACATTCAAAACAGTCTCATGTATAGATAGGCTGGAATATTTCAATAATGTCTAACTGTTCTGTTAGTTTCCAAAGTGGTCCTTTCAAAATTTAAGTCAGGGGCCAGGGATTTAGCTCAGTGGTTCCGCTGCCTTCTTTGCAAGTGCAAGGACCCAAGTTCGATCCCCGGTACCAAAAAAAAAATCAAAATTTAAGTCAGATCGTGTCACTGTTTTGCTCCAAGCCCACAATGGTTCTGCACTGCACTCAGAAGAAAAGCTGGAATCTTCACAATGGCCCACAAGGCTTCACCTAAATCTGGCTCCCATCACATCTCTGTCTTACAGCACTCATCACCTCACTTACTCCACTCCACCCACGCGGCACACTTCCCACTCCTCAAACAACCAGACATGTTTCCTCCAGGGCCTTGGCAAAGACTGATACCTTCAGCATCCTCAAGGCTCACTCTCTCTACTCCTTAACAGCGTGTGTCCAAATCTCACCCTGTGAATAACATGTTCCTATTTAAAACTGCAATCATCATTCCTTTAAACTGCTCTACTTTATCATTTGTCTATGGTGCTTTTTATTTTCCAATGTACTAAAAAAACTTATTATATTTATTTTTTACTGTTTGACTAGAACATATGCTTCATGAAGGCAGAAATGTCTGTTTCATTTACTGATGTACCCCAACTACCTAAAAGAATGTTTCACACATGGCTAAAATGAACGTACAATGTTATATACTGAAAAATTGTTATAGCAAAAGATTTGAAACAAATAATTTTCATCAATACAGGCTTGATTAAATGTATTATGGACCAATCACATAATGGGACACTTAGTTCTTAAATAAATTAGGCTGAAATGCTATTTCTAGTGTGGCCAAGTAAACTGTGATCAGACCAAATATAAAAAAACAATACTCTGAAGGCAATAAAGAGTGAACCAAACAGGCAAATACTACAGGCGAGTTGATATCTGGAAAAAGCCAACAACATAAAATGAGATTCTCTTCTTGACTTTGAAATCAGGCCCCTGTCTACTCTGTGTGAGGCAGCTACAATGCCATTAGAAAATACAAAGTCCTACTGATTTGAAGACCCAGGCATAAGAGCTAACAACAATAATAAACACTGGAATATGAAGGGGAAATCCTAGAAATAAGAGATCTAGAGAGGGGGAGCCCCAAATTCTCCATATAAAACCATGCCCAAATCTCTATGTGACTCCTGAACCACACATGCATGGGATGAACTCAGAGCAACTCAGCTAAGATACTGAAATGTGAGCTGCTGCCTAATGCAGAAAAATAGTTTGGATGGTAGACTACAGCCAAATTAACTCTCTGCTTACCAAAAAAAAAAAAAATTACACCTCAAAGGGACATAACAGAATCAAGCTGCTACAACATATAATTACTTAACATAGGAAGAAGTAAGAAAAATGATCCATTCTCAAGAGTAAAGGCAATCAAGAGAAAATGATACCGAAGTGACTTGGATATTAGAAGTAGCAGGCAAGGGCCGGGGATTTAGCTCAGTGGTTTTGCCGCCTGCTGCGCAAGTGCAAGGACCCGAGTTCGATCCCCGGTATCACACACACACACACAAAAAAAACTAGCAGGCAAGTTTATACTATGCTCAAACAGATGAAAGAAAGTACACTTTTAATGAATAAATATATGAAAAATCTTGAATGAAAACAGTAACTGTTAGAAAATAGCCAAATGAAAATTATAGAATATCATATTAAAATTTTACAAGTTACTAAGTAGGCAAAATAACAAAAGGGATGACAGAGTAGTCAAAATTAATTAACAAATTATACAAACAGAATAGAATAGATTGAAAAAATTTAACTGTGCCTTAGAGACTTATGAGGCAATATTTAAAGGTCTGATAGAAGGAAAGTAGTAGGGGAGGGTGTTGGGGAGTATTAGAATACATATGAGCCCAAAATATCTTTTGGTAAAAAATATGTTGACATATTCAGGAGGCTCAGTTTAATAGATTAAAGAAAACAACACAAAATACATTATAGTTGAATTGCTAAAATCTAAATTAACATAGTGTGTATAGAGAACAAGAAAACTTTAAAGTGCTGAAAGTAAAAAAGCTGTCAAATCAGCATTCTAAATTCAAGAAAAATATCCTTCAAAAATGAAAATGAATCACTGGGTATGGTGGCACACACCTGTAATCCCAGCACTTGGGAGGCTAAGCCAGGAGGATCACCATGAGTTTTAAATCCAGCCTGGACCAACAGTGAGACCCTATTTAAAAAAACCAAAACCAAAACCAAAACTAAACAAACCAAAAAAAATAAAAATGAAATAAAGACATTTTGGTCAATAGAAATTAAGAAAATTCACTGCCAACAGAGTTGGACTAAAAGAAATGTTCACAAAAGTTCAGGTTGATGGGAAGTGAAGCCAGGTGGAAACCTAAATATTTCAAAAGAAATGAATGGTAAATTTTCCCAATGAAAAATGGTAACTATGTGGATAAAGACATTTTTCTCTTGATTTCTTGAAGATGCACAGACTATATAAAGCAAAACCTGTATACTGGGAAGTGTGTAATGTAGATAGATATCACACAAATGTCAATTACAATAGAAAGGATGAGCTGGGTGACTACCCAGACCTATACGGTTGCAAAGTTTCTAAAATTTTCATAATACAGTTAAAATAACATTTAAATAATAAAATATACAAAAACATTACAAAGAAAAAGCTCTGGGAAATTCTACAATAAAAAAGTATTCCTTCCTTGACTATTTTTCAAACCTGTTTGACTAGAGTGCCAAGGTACTCAAAATGCTTTGGAATTCAGAGTTTTTCAGATTTCAGACTTTTAGGGAAGCTCAACTTGTAACATATTTCTATCTCGTGAGTGAACAGTATATTGCTTGGAATACATCAAGAAACACAGATTTTTTAAAATTTCATTTTCTGATTAATTGGCCCAACTAGATCCAGTAAGAATATTATTTCAGTCATTCGAGACACTCTCTTAAAAAGGCAGATTTTTTAGTCTAGTAACTTCAATTTCACTGGCAGTTTAAACAAAATTGTGCACTAAAATCCTAGACCTAATATTTTCTAATATTCTTACATTTAGCCAACATTTCATGGCTTATTTTTTAAAAACTTGTTATAAAATATTTCTGATATTCCGTCCAAACTGAATGAAATCAACTATTTCTGAAAACACAACAAAAAATGTTTGTTGTACAAATGGTTCCATAAGAGAAGACTATAATATATTTTAATCGCAGAAGATTATTATGAACTATGGCCATGATTTTGGTACAAAAAAGAAAAAACTATAAATTCTTCTTAGTTAAAGTTCAACCAATACTGAAATGAAGATAAAATGTATCCATTTTGGTGTAACAGTTTAACAGTAAATGTTTTTCTGTATGATAATATACTAATTTAATCAGTTCCTGCAGGTTGTTGGGTTCTTTTTGGTACCGGGGATCAAACTCGGGACCTTGTGCTTTCGAGGCAGGCAGGAGAACCACTGAGCTAAATCCCCAGCCCTCCTGTAGGTTTTATAGCCCACTTGCCAATCTTCTTTAATAGTACTCAATTTATCTTTGTATTTAATTAACAAAGGAATAAGGCTATCATTTGAGAACACCTAGAAATCCTTTAATCATGAAGACTGTATATAACATTTTATGCTCTGAAGAAAGTTTCATTTGTGCTAGTAATAATCTATTGCTAAAAGCTAGGCATGGTGGTACACACCTGTAATCACAGCACTTGGGAGGCTAAGGCTGGGGGATTGCTGCAAATTTGAGGCCAGCCTGGGCTACAGAGAGAAACTAGTCTGAGGAAAAAAATCTATTGCTAAAAGATCTGGAAGAGAAGGATAAGATTAAAAATAAAAGACATGGAAGCCTATGAGCATTCAGCTAAGTTTTCTTCATAAGAAAATAGTACTAATAATGAGGAGTTAATGACACAATTAATGGGCATCTGTCTTCTTTCTCTTCAATCCATTCAAATCACTCAGGATAGAAATAAATTTATGTATTACTAGGGAAAGTAAAAACTGCATTTCAAAAGACATGTTTATCCAGGGGCAGTGGCACAGCCTATAATCCCAGCACTCAAAAGGCTGAGGCAGGAAGATTGCCATGAGTTTGAGGCCAGCCTGAACTACACACTGAAACCCTGTTTCAAAAAAACAAAACCCAAAAGGAGACATGTTTAGCACCTTAGATGTACTTACATAGTTAAAAGTACCTCTAAAACTGCATGTTTAATGCTAACAAGACAGCAGTAACTCCATTATCCTTCCCTGGTTAGACAATATTTTTACCTCTCCCAAACCACAAAATTTACAGACAGAAATCAATTCATCTTCAAAACTGTTTAAGAGGTGGAAACAAAAAATTTAACCAATTCTCTTAAAACCCAACAAGACAGCTACCAAGAATATATAAATAGGTACTTAAAATTGTATCAAATGAAACTGTTAGTAACCTTCAAATTAAAGAGATGGAGTAATCTAAGAATGTTCCAGCTGTGTTATGAAAAAATAAATTCATTGAGCCAACTAAATCCAATAAGAATATTATTCTGGTGAGAGTACAAAAATTTACAGTAATTATTTTTTAAAAGACAGTCTATCAAAGTCAATTTCAAATGTAGTAGAGTTTTCCTCATAAATTGAGCAAATGGGAAAATACAAAACTATTCAGAATTGGTTTACTTGGCAAAGAAAGACTTCTCAAATCCAAGTGCTTCCTATCATAATACATAACATCATATGCTATTTATTGATAAATAGGTAAAAATAAGAAAATAAAGTTAAAATAAATACATATCATCTACCAGAAAGTAGAGAATAGAGCCATCAGGGACAAATAACACATTATTATTAGATGATACTGATTTGGATAATTGGTTAAGCATAAAACATAACTCCTTGAATTTCATAAACTTATCAAATAACTCCATAAATTCTATCAGTCACTAATATAAACCAGGAGTCTGCAAACTTTTTGAAAAGAGCCAGACAGTAAATATTTTAAGCTTTGCAGGCCAAATACTTTCTGGCGTACCTCTTCAACATTGCTGCTGTAGTGTGAACACAGTCATAGACAATACATAAACAAATGAGTGTGGTTATGCACCAATAAAACTTTATTACTATATACTGTAATCTGAATTTCATTCAATCTTTACACATCACAAAATATTTTTTAATTTTTTAAATGTTTTTTAAATGTCTAACCTTAAATTATAAGAGCTGTACAAAACCAGGCAGCCCTGGTTTGGGCCTGTGAGCTATGGTTTGCCAACCCCTAATCTAGAAATACATGAAAAGTAGTTAACTTAAAATATTTTTGAAACACCACATTTAATAACAGAATATAAATAATGTTGCATTTTTACTATGCCATTATTTTTCTCATATATGAATTTCTAAAACACCATTACCAGCCAAAATAATGACTGAACCAAAGCCAAGAAAGCTAAAATAAAATATTCTTAATATTTCAAAGACACAATAAAAAGACAGAAAAGTGCTATTTCATTACACATTCCTAGGTGATAAATTTCGCACAGAATTAAACTCTACTCTATATAATATTTGCCCACTGAGCTAGCTATATGAAGTTATTAGTTACATTTCTGCCAAATTTAGAATTTCATTAATTACAAATATAATATACTATTAAAATATAGCCACAAGGATCTCAGCATTTTCATAGTTAATGTTGTTATGGTAATACTGAAATAACACTACTGAAACATCTTGGAAAAATTAAAGGACAGACTCATGAAAATTGTTCTTGTAGTAGCTTACTTTGAATTAGCCTTTTTAAGATCCTGAGCAAATCCTGTAATCCAGAATTTCCTAAAGTTTGCTCTGTGTCTAAAGATGATTCAATAATAGGATCCAAGCCTACTAAGTCTGGGTAATGCTATCTATTTTATTCATACTTATACATCTATACACATATATATCTTCTAGATTTATAATGTACATTAGCACATCACAAATTCTGAGAAGTTCTGTGGTGAAGAAATCCATTTGTTTAACCTAATACTATCCAAACCTACTTAACTACTTTCTTTGGAATTGTACTTATTAACATCCCCCCAAAACTAAAATTCTTTGAAATACACTTTGAAAACTTTTTCTAATCTTTGAGGTTAAACATCCTTTTGCTTGTTAATCTTTAAATACTGTGAGACTCTTAGGTATTAACTTTGTAAAAGCTGTTCAAATATTAACTTCGGATTTGCAAACTTGAACCTTCTGAACTAAATGTTCCCACAATACTGTGACTTTTCTCTTTCAGAGCAATTATCTTTCATTTGAAATCATCTTTGAGACTCCCTCCTTAAGTGGGAGAGAGAATTGTGCCTCACTGTTCCCAGTTGGTTCAATGACTGCCAAAGTACCTAGATTGTCAAATGTTTTGTTTTTATTTATAGCCTATCACAAAAAATCCTACTTAATCTACCCATAACCATTTGCTGTTCTCCTATGGTTCTTTATCCAATGTGGTCAGTATTGCTCCTACTCAGAAACATTTATTCCTTACTGCTCTGAAGATGAAGAACAAATTTTGTAGGATAGTCCAAGAGGATCTAATTTCTGCCTTCTCTCTCCATCTTCACTCCTATCACTGCTTCTCTTTGCTTTATGTGTTTACCCATACATGGAAATCATTTGCATCTGATTTCCACGAAGGAATTAACATTCTTGCAAGAGGCATGGTCTAGGTGAAGCAAAACAATGAATGTGAGTGTCCTCTGAAAGTTTTAAAACTTCTTCAGGCTTGTTATTTGTCCTACTGTGTTACTTCATGGTTAAGAGCAACAAACTCAACAATAAAAATAACAATAAATTATGGCATAATACTAGAATGAGATATTGTGCAAATTAAATAGATGTATATTTATTTACATGGAAATTCTTATAATACATTTTGAAGTGACAGGGGAATATATGGTTTGCATATATCAATATGCTCATATAAAATGTTACTAGCAGAACCTGTAAGAGGTGAGCGTATATTTAGATTATACAGTGTAAAGAATTCTTTAAGTCAAATTTTACATGGCTTATCTTAACAGACAGACACTAGGAAGGTAAAATGAAAATCAGATGTGAATTTTGAAATGTATGTTTTATTGAACTTAATAAATTCAAAAGAAGTGAAACCAGGCTGGAGATTTAGCTCAGTGGTGCCCACTGCCTACCTCAAAAGTGCAAGGTCTTAGTTCAATCCCCAGTACCAAAAAAAAAAAAATTAGTCTAAAAAGAAGTGAAACCATACAGAATGTATCTCTGGCCACAATGGAATCTGAGTAAACATCAATAAGAAAAACAAGAGGAAAAAAATCCCACAAACACTTGCAAATTACACAAAACATTTCTAAAACAATCTGGGTCAAGGACAACATATCAAGGGAAATTTTTTTAAATATAATAAACTAAATGAAAATGAAATACAACATATCAAAATTTGGGAGATAAAGGTAAAGCAGTACAAAAAGAGAAATTTACAGAACTAAACGCATACATAAGTAGAAGTCTTAAATCAATCATGTAAGTTCCACCTCAAGAACAAAGAAGAGGACAGAAATAAATTTCAAACAAATAGAAGGTAAATCCAAGAGCAGAAATCAATAAAACTGGGAACAGAAAAACTATAGAAAAAAGCAATGAAACAAAATCCTGGTTCCATGAAACAATAAAACTGAGAAGTCTCTAGCAAGACTGCCAAAAGAAAGACACAAATTATCAGAAAAGAAAGAAGACCAAGTCTGTAGACTATGCAGACATAAAAAGGACAATAAAGAAATACTAATAACAAGTTTATACACAAGAATGTGACAACCTGACAAAATGAATCAAATCCTCAGAAAGCACAATTTATCACAACTTAACCCAACAAGAAGCAGGTGACTTGGATAACTCAGTAAGTATTCAAGAAACTGAACTGACAAATTCAGAATTCTTGGGAAAAATAATCTCCAGGCCCAGATACTTTCAAAGAATTCTATCAAACTTTAAAGAATTAACATCAACTCTACACAATCCTCCAGAAAATAGAACGCCTCCTAATTCTTTAAGTCTAGTACTACCCTAATAAGAAAATCAGAAGGTATATCCAAAAATAAATAAAAGGAAGTGAGAGATAAATATTGTGACTACAAGTAAAAATCATTAAAAGGAAATTAGTAAGTAGAATTCAGCAATATACATAGTCTTAGACCATAATCAAGTAGTGCTTATTGAAGGCATGAAAGGCTTATTCAAAAATCAATCTATCATATGAACAGATGAAAAAAATCAAAAGATCAGACCACTTGATGCAGCAAAAGCATTATCAAAATTCAACACCATTCATAATAAAAACCCTCAAATAACCAGGAATAAGAGGACTATTCTCAGTTTGATTTAAAAATTTTTTTAAAAAACTACACCTAAAATCAGGTTTAATGGTGACAGACTGAATCTTTGCTCCCCAAAATGAGCAATAGGGGCAAGGATGTTCACTCCCGTCACTCTTACTCAACCATGCAGTAAAAGATTTAGCCCATGTTAGAAGGTAAGAAAGGAAATAAAAGACATGATCAGACAAAAATAAAACTGTCCCTATTTGAAGATGGCATGACTGCCTACTTAGAAAACACTAAGAGGGCCGGGGATTTAGCTCAGTGATGATGTGCCTGCCTTGCAAGTGCAAGGTCCTAAGTTCGATCCCGGGGGGCGGGGGGCGCGACACACCCAGAAACACATTTAAATCATCTAGGACTAATCAGTGAGTTCAGCAAGGTCACAGGGTACAAGATCAAAACACAAAAATCATTTGTATTTCTATGTATTAGCAATGAACACATGAAATTTATACATTCTAAAATTTATATGGAAAGGCAAAGGAAACACTACTGTAAGCAATTCTAAAAAAGAACAAAGTGTAAAGAACTACTCTACATTATTTTAATGCTTATTATATAATTTCAGTAGTCAAGATGGCATGGTAGTGGCAAAAGACAGATGAAGAGAATATACTTGAGAATTCAGAAATAAACTCACACTAGTATGACAAACTAATTTTTTTTTACACAAGTGCAAAAGTAATTGAATGGAGAATTTATCCAATAACTCCAGCTGGGGCTGGAACAACTGGATATCCACAGGAAATCAAAAAGAAATTGACCTCAACACAACATCTAATAAAAAGAAATTAACCGTAAATGTGGAATTAAATGAAAATCATTCAACCCACCTTTGGAGACCAAAGGCTTGGTGAAGAAGTTTAGACATAACATCAAAAGCACACAAAAGAAAAAATAAGTGAACTAGGCTTCAACAGAATTAAAAACTTGCTCTGTGAAAGAGTATGCTGAGAGGCTGAAGGCTGGGGATGTAGCTCAGTGGCAAGGCACTTGCCTAGTGTGTGCAGGTCCCTGGGTTCCATCCACAGTACCACCACCAGCACAGTAAAAAAGGATGAAAATAATAAACTACAAACAAGGAGAAAGGTCTGCAAACCACACTGCTAATAAAGGACTAATAACTACAATATTTGAGAAACTCTCAAAGCCTCATAGTAAAAAGAAATAGAAAATCTGCAAATGACACACAGACATTTCACAAAATAGGACAGAGAGGGCCAGGGATTTAGCTCAGTGGTTCTGCTGCTTGCCTCGCAAGCTCAAGGATCCAAGTTCAATCCCTGGTACCAAAAAAAAAAAAAAAACAACAACACAAAGAAGTAAGACAGAGAGATGGAAAAAAAACCGCTATTTGACATCCCTTGGCATTAGGCAAATGTAAATTAAAATCATGCTGATATATCACCAAATATCTCTCAAAATGACTAAAATAAAAAATAGTCATGACACTAAATGCTGGTGAGAATGAAGAGAGACTTGATCTCACCTATATTATTGTGACAAAAATAAAATGTTCAGCCTCTGTAGAAAACAGCATGTCAACTTCCTAGAAAAGTAAACATATGCTTACCATATAACCTATCTATTGCACTTCTAGGCATTTATCCCAGAGAAATGAACACATGTGTCTTTAAAAAAAAAAAAAAAAGCCCAAACACAAATGCTTATCACAGCTTTACTAAAAAAAAAATTCAACACTGGAAACCAAACTACCCTTCAATAGATGAAAACTTGGCCAGGGGAAGGGGGAAAAAATAAGAACCAAGAGAGTATGTAAAGGTGCAAATCTCCAGTGATGAATGTCATTATATTGTACACCTAAAATGTACCAATAAAAGGATAAAAAATAATAATTAAAAAAATAGATAAAAACTTACACTGACTGTGGTATATATACAACATGCCACAGAACACTACCCAAAAAGTCACATACTGCATGATTTTATTTATATAACATGCTCATGATGACAGAAGCACAGAGACAGGGAACAGATGAGTGGGTGCCAAGGGCTGGGGCCGGGGGCAGCAGAGTAAAGGTGTGACTATCAGGGGCAGCAGGAGGAAGACAAGTGCTGACAGAGGAGCTCTGTTTCTCAGAGGAAGCAGTTACATGGATCTGCATGTATCACGAAATGGAACAGAAGTACAATACACATCCCACCAGTGTGGATTTCCTCAGGAATGTACCACAAGTGCATAAGAGCATAAAACGTAACCACTGGATGCAGGGCACATAGGATCTCTCCTAGTTTTGTAACTCCCTTGGAATGTCTATTTCCAACTAAAGTTGTTGGTTTTTTTAAGGAAACAGGTAAAAGAGTAAGAAAATTCATCAACAGGAACTAGCAGTATCTACATTCTAAAGTTACATGTATCTTTAAAAATTATATGTACTACCAGGCATGGTGGTGCATGCCTGTAATTGCAGCACTTGGGAGGCTGAGGTAGGAGGATTGCCTTGCGTTTAAGGCCAGCCTGGGTTACACAGTGAGTTCAAAGTCAGCCTGAATTACAAAGTGAAACTGTCTCAAAAAAACCAAAAAAGTACTGTTATTTCTCATATTCATTTTTTGAATTATTTTATTTCATGGTGATTTTTATTCTAGGAAAAAACCCACACTTTAAAATAAGACTTTACGGGCCAGGGATTTAGCTCAGTGGTTCCGCCACCTGCCTCGCAAGTGCAAGGTCCTGAGTTCGATCCCTGGTACCAAAAAAATTTTAAAAAATTAAGACTTTATTTTACCTCACAGTATCCAAAGTACTAAATAACAAAATTATTTTATGACATTTTTATGGAATAGGTTTTAGAGTCAGACAGAGTAGATTTAAGTCCAAGTTCTATAACTTACTACATATATGACAGATATATGTGGTTCAATGGTGTAATAGTTTAGAAAACAACAAAATTCTTAATTATTCTCTTATTTCTAACTCTGTTAAAATCATTTTTAACAGCCAATGAGTGGTATTTTCCAATGTCTCATCACTTCATGCAAATTATTCTTCTTGCTTCATTTTTTTTTTTTTGGTACCAGAGATTGAACTCGAGACCTTGCATTTGCGAGGCAGGCGGCAGAACCGCTGAGCTAAATCCCCGGCCCTTTGCTTTACATTTTCAGGTACTTTTTTTTAGATTGGCTAACACTGCTCCCCACAACTCCTCCCACACAGAGCTCTGCCGATACTAATCTTCTGCAATTTTCTAGAGATTATTTCTATACTCACTTATCCCTCCTTGTATTTTATTTTCCCATCATAATAAAAATTGTAAAAAAAAAAAGATAGTATTAGCTCACCTCTATGCCATAATTTAGAATCTTCTTTAAAATTTATTAAACTAATTATTTTCTTCTAAACTCCTAGAAACTGTCAAGCAACTATCAAATAGGATTAACTCAACTTTAATACTGCTTACTAAGTCTCTATCTTCTACTCATAAAAGTCATATAAAAAATTTTGAGGACAGTGAACTTTTTAATGTATTATCATTGATATATCATTATAAAATTTCCAAACAATATAAAACTCTAAGGTGTGAGGGTATCATTTTTTTCACTATTTCTAATGTCCTTTTTAAAACATAATTCATAGTAGTTACACAGAACAAGTTTCATTCATATTATGGTAACTCCCAACCCAGTGGTCCCCCTTTCTCTTCTCTTTCCCGTTCCTCTTATTCTCTTCTTCTTTCTTCTCTAATAGTCTCCCTTCTACTTTTTTTTTGGTTCCGGGGATTGAACTCAGGCCCTTGCGCTTGCGAGGCAGGCAGCAGCACCACTCAGCTAAATCCCCAGCCCCTCCCTTCTACTTTAATGTCATCTCTTTCTTCCTTTTTTCAAGATTCCACATATTAAAAAAGGGGTATCAGTTCTGACAGCACATTACTTAAAAAAAAATGTTCTTGTATACATTTTAGATTTTGGAATAAAAATATTATACACAGATATATAAATATATATGGTGCTAAGATAGTACACAGTGCTCTTACATCTTTCATCTAGTTTTCCCTGATGTTAGTAAATTATATAACCACAGTACCTTGGTCAAAATTAAAAACTGGACATCCGTACAACGGTATAAACTGGGCCGGGGATTTAGCTCAGTGGCGCTGCACCTGATCACAACCGCAAGGACCTGAGTTCGATCCCCAGTACCACAAAAAAAAAAAAACAGTATAAACTAAACCACAGATTTTATTCATAGATTCTATACTTTTTCTTTTCTCTACCTTTCGGGTAACTGATGACATTGGACATTCAACTGTCTTGGGGATAAGGAGACATCCAAATGTATTAGGGAAATTCCTATTATCATTCTTAATTTAATTTGGTTTCCACCTATTCTATGATGAGCTTTGATTTTCTACACAATTATAGATTCATAGTAACATAGAATTTAGTGTTGGAAGAAACCTTACCAGTTATCTAAATTAATATTTTTCAAACTATAAATTATGATACATTACCAGGCATGTTAATAAATCACTATCATTTTCAATAGAACAAAACAAAATATTGACTATAATATAGAGTATTACTGCTTCATAAATCTTTAGTTATATTTGTATAAATGAATATGTACAGATACTGAGTTATACTATTAAAATATATTCCCTACCACACAAGCCAGATTCAAGAATGTTTTAGAAGTTATTCATCTACACTAAACCAAAGAAAGAAACCTTTCTATAACACCTCTGACAGTGCTAGAGATGTAACTCAGTGATAGGCTGCAGGTCTAGCACTTGAGAGACCCTGACTTTGATCCACAGCACTGTAAAAACAAAGCCCTGACAGACAATTCCATCTCTACTTAGACATTATTAAAGACAGGACATTTACTACTTATACACCAGGCAGTAAGATTAGGAATTTTTCATGTGGAGCCAGCATTTACCTCTTGATTTTTAATTCACAACTCACCAAAAAAAAAGTATTTTTTTCTTCTACAGAAAAATGTTCTGCGGTCCTATTTCCTTGCTTTTTATTCCTTTTTTTAAAATCAGTAAACACCTAGAAATCAAAAAGTTACAAAATAAAGTTTCTGTTTTAGTTCCCAAGTGGAAACTCTTGAGGCAAGGGCAATAATAGAAGACAAAGATGTATAAAAGGACTCTAAATTGAAGAAGAGAAGCAATGCCAAGTAAAAAGATCAAGTCAATACAGAAACATCTTCACAGAGATGATGTAAATAAAATTATCAAACTTGGGCAGACAAAGTCATAAAAGTGTGCATTTCTTATTAGCAAGTATTCTCATTTTGGAAATTAAGTTTCACTTTTTAGGTTTTTTTTTTATATACAAATAAAGAGGGGGAAAAACCAGTCCCCACAGTCAAAAGAAAAAGAAAAAAGATAACCAAGGGAATTCTGTCTCCTTTGATATACAAGAAAGTGAGTGTATATGAAATTTATTAAAGCAGCTATCATTTCTGCTTAATCCCAACCAAGGTAGTAGTTCATTTTATTTTACACACACACACACACACACTATGCTCCATATATATTCTGGCAGCTTCATTTTGCTGAAAATGAAGATTTTTAGCCAAAACATATAAAGAGGAAAAAAAAATTCTCAGGTAAAAAAAATCTCCAAATTACTGCTTACATATTCTATATTTATAGGAACACCTCAGAGACTACTCAAAGTTTTTTACTCTACTTTTTACTCTCTAATTCTAACTACAATATAAGTTTTCAAAACAACAGCAATGCTAAACCATTATACTAAAGAGAGGCAAATACTGCTATGCAAAGATACACTGGTATGAACATGCACTAAGATGACAATCTACCTGCCAAGGACGACTTAGAAAGTAACAAAAGGCAGGCTTGGGTACCCAGAAACAGATGTCTAGAAGAATCTGGCCTAAGAACAAACCATTTATGTACCTCACGAGCTTTATAATAATTCTTAGTGTTTATAAGGCTGCCACAGAAACAATATGAAGGATTCTGTCATCCTTCATGTAATGTAATTAGCATAAAGAATGTAATTCTTGTAATTCATGTAATTATGGCACTTTCTGTTAAAGAACATGAAGAATATATGCCATAATTTTAGGAAAAAGACTATCCAAAATTATCTAAATAAGCAAAGTTTTAGTTTCCAAAATGGGTGTGAACCGTCAGCAATTTGGGAAACCTGGCTGGCCCAGAAAAATTGATTTCCTGAGAACTGTGATTAACTGTAATTTTCACCTTCAACTTCACCTCTTTCAAAAGCTATAACTACTTAAATCAACATCTCATAAACCTTAATGTTAATAGTGAATGATGTGCTGACCCTGGTGGCACACGCCTATAAATCCCAGCACTGGGGAGGCTGGGGCAGGACTGCCACAAGTTCGAAGCCAGCCCAGGCTACACAGTGAGTTCAAGACAAGGCTGAACTACATAGCAAGACTGTCTCAAAAAAAAAAGAGTGATGCATGCTTGGGTTGGGGGAGCAGTATTTCAATAACTTGACAACAGAATCACCCAGAGAACTGTTTTTTAGTAGTACCTGGGGCTGAACCAGAGTACACTGAGATATATCCCCATCCCACCTTCCTTTTTAAGAGACAAACTCATTAAGTTGTTAGTTCCCAAGTAGAGACTCTTGAGGCAAGGGCAGTAATAGAAGGCAAAGATGTATATAAGGACTCTAAATTGAAGAAGAAAAGCAATGTCAAGTAAAAAGATCAAGTTAATACAGAAACATCTTCACAGAGGTGATGTAAATAAAATTATCAAACTTGGGTAGACAAAGTCATAAAAGTGTGCTGGGCTCAAATTTGAGATAATCCTGACAGCCTCCTGGAGCCAGAGAATTTTTAAAACACTGGTGTTCAAGACCTCAACAAGAAATTCTGAATTAATTAGTCTAGATAGAGCCTGGGCATTAGAATTTTTAAAGCTTCAAAGGAAAGCCTAATAATATTCAGCCAGAGCTGGGAACCACCTAAGACTTTTCTTCATGACAACTTTAAGAATCTTTGAAAATTTTTATTTAGTCATTTATTTATTTATATTTGTTTAGGTTTTTATGAGACAGGGTCTCCCTATGTAGTTCAGGATAGCCTTGAATTCATTATGTAGCCCAAGCTGGCCTCAAACTCAAGGTGACCCTCCTGTCTCAACCTCCCGAGTCCTGGGACTACAAGCATGTGCCACCATGCCTGGCATAATCTTTGAAAAATTTTAAGAGTATGTTATGCAACACTTCCCAAATTTGTCTTTAAATTCTTTCTTCCATGGAGCAACCTGACTTAGATAATTCTTTATCTGTAAATCAAGGTAAATATTAAGTTCTGAATTAAATTGTAGAACTTACAAACTTTACAAAAACTTTGACATTTTTGGGACAAGGGAAATAAAAGAAGAAAACAAAAAAGGATTTATTTTTTACTGTCATAATTTTATTATAGTAAATAGTATGTCCTGCAAATATGCCCCCAAATAAGGAAGAGAATCACAGATGGGTGAGAGGGTGAAAGAAAGGAATTAAGATGCACTACGATGTGCATATACTGACTCCTCACTAGGAATGTACACATTATGTACTACAAACATGTACTCAAAAATTTTAATAATTTCAAATGAAAGTTTGACTCTAACTAAAAACTTTCACTTTAAAGATGCATATATTAAGTTTGTAACTAAAAAATACTCACTGTGAAAGCGAGCTCTAAAAACAAATTTATGCTGCCCTCTAATGGTTCAAGATTGTTTTACTTGGACTACACCTAAAGGGTAATGATAATTTTATTATTTTATAAAAGGAAGAATTACACTAAATACCAGAGAACAGTAAGATTTCAATTTTCAGCATAACTGAGCTCAAAAGATTAACTATCTGAATTCATATTCAAGACTCTTTATCAAGCTATTTTCAAACTACTATATTTGCCTATAATGTATAAATTAAGACAAAAATCCACTCCTGTGCATTCTCCAACAGCCTTCTCAATTTAGCTTCTTTTCATGTTGTCACTAGTATTCAAATTAAATGTTCATATCCCATTAAAAAATTTGAAAATTACATATAGTCTTACATTTAATTTTATCTAAAATATTACTTAGGGCTGGGAATTTAGCTCAGTGGTTCCAGCACCTGCGTCGCAAGCACAAGGTCCTGAGTTCTATCCCCAGTACAAAAAAAAAATATTACTTAGCAGCTAGAATTTTTCATTAGAAATTTAAATACTTGCTGCAATAAATACAAAGGATGAATTTCTGGCTTATTATAAATATTGACATTTTAAAACTGCATATCACTCTTAATATTTACCCCAATCTACTTTAAAAAATACAAAAACCCTGTATACATACATCAAGCCTTCAATATCACTTTTTTATCTTCTTGAACTTGCAATTTATTCTGTCTATACAGAATTTTAACTTGTGATATTTTATGTCTAAAAGCCATTTTTATTGCTAGTTCCATCACAATTCTATGCATCAGAAATGTACATATTGATTAAAATTGATAGACATTTGTTGGAGATTTCTGTGGTTCTGGAGACTGAACTCAGGGTCTCATGTAAGGTAGTTAAGTGCTCCACCAATGTGTCACATCCTCGGCTATATAGAAGTTCACAAATATGAAAGCTAAAATAAAATTGTACAGTGATCTACTACTGCAATTATTATCAGCTGATGAAACATAAATATTATAAAGTCTGATGCATAATTCTAAACAAAACACGAAATCTTATGAATATGAAACTCAGTGAGATGAATGGGCCTTCCTTTTAAAAAATTTATACTGCTATATCTAAGAAAGAATATTTTTTACTGTTAAAATGATATTTTTTATCCTTAAGTTTTTGAAGGTATAATTAGCAAAAAGCATTATTCACATTAAGAAGTAAATCACTCCTGAATTTTGTTACAGCAAGGTCACCCAATTTCTTCTATGCCAAAACTTACACTGTGACCTACCATAAGAAATTATTTTTAATGATGTGGCAGTTGATGACATGTAGGTCTTCTTTCAATCTGTTGAAAGCAATGAACTAGAAACTACCTGATGTGTAATAGAATGTGTTACACATTTACTACAATTACTCAGTTTCTCAATTTCTGGAAAACATTTAACACAGCACTACTAAGACTTATCAAATAACTACTGATTATATCTGGTACTTTTTCACTTACAAATTTATTTTATATACTCAGAAAGGGTAGAAAAAAACCACTGTTACTTTCAATACCCTTTAATTAGACAATATTTGTTTTATAAAATGCTTTTTTATCTTACCATGCACTCTAATTATATTTTTACAACTTTAGAGCTATACTCTTGGATCATTTAATTTATATAAAATACTCACTGTTAAACACTTGCCAAATCAAGTTATCAAAAAAAAAGCCTATCTTTGTTCTGAAGTCAAATATTGAGGGCTTAAAAGAAAAAGGTTTCTAATTTGTCTCATGAAGCCAGACCCAAGTACAAGCTATGTAACAAAACACATACCAAAACCAGAAAGGCTAAAACTAAAAGAAACAAAGGTATACTGGGCAGATGGAAACAAAAAGCAGTAACTGATATGCTGATATCAGAAAAAATAGAATTCAAGACAAAAGGTATTAATGACGGGCCATTTTTAATGCTACCATCTACAGTTCTCAACATAGAGCATATATATATATATATATATATATATATATATATATATATCTCAAATAATACAACAACCACTTTTATTATGAAACAAAACTACTCTTACAGTATCTTAACACACTTTCACCCTTTTCACTTCAGGAAACTCTGCATGGCTTTTTTTGTTATATTCAAATTGTCGGTACCACTCCTGTACTTCAGAGCCATTATTAAGTAACATAAGGGTTACTTGAAAACAAGCACTGTAATACTTCAAGAGTTCATCTGATAACCAAGATGGCTACTAACTGACTCACAGGGATAGTATATAAAGAACAGATACACAGGACAAAGGGATGACTTGCATCCTGGGCTAGAGAGTTCATCATGCTACTTAAAACAGCACACAGTGTAAAACATATGACTTGTTTATCTCTGGAATTTTCCATTTTGTATCATTGGACTACAGCTGACTGCCAGTAAGAAAATGTTCAAAGTAAAACCACATATAAGTGGGGATTACTGTATCCTATAAATTTATCTCTCTTCTAACTGTACCAGCTAATGTTTCTAGATCAATGATGAGTACTTTTGAAAATATTGTGCCTTATTCTTGATCTTGGTCTTAAATGGATTAAATACCCCTACCTAAGCACTTCCAAGGCATCTGTGGTAACTGCATCATGCCATTCATTACTGACTCATGATCATTTCTGCTCCCATGCTAGGCTATGAACTCAAGAGCAAAGGCATTATCTTATTCATCATTGTGTTTACCAGCATCTCACTTCTCAAGAACTGTTGACTGGTCCAGGGATTTAATTCAGTGGTGCCATGCCTGCCTCGCAAGCATAAGGTCCTGAGTTTGATCCCCGGTACCACAAAAACAAACAAACAAACAAGAACTGTTGACTAATGTGACATTTGCACACTAAATGAATCAATCTATGAATACTCCTATTGTCAAAGATTCAGAATAAGGAAAAATGTGACCCCAGACAAGAATCTAGAACTAAGAGGCAGTGTTACAATTAGTGAGACAACTACATACCCATCAGGATAACTGAAATCAAAAACAAAACAAAAAACAAGTGTTAGCAGGGACAGGAGAAACTGGATCCCCTGTATATTCCCAAATTTGGAGGATCTGGATTTCATATACTGAGCAGAAATTTTCCTAAAAGATGTAGTAATTGGGGCCGGGGATTTGGCTCAGTGGTTCTAGCACCTGCCTCCCAAGTGCAAGGTCCCGAGTTCGATCCCCAATACCAAAAAAAAAAAAAAGATGTAGTAATTGTTTCATCATAGCATTCCTTTAAAACTTAGGGTTACCCTACACATCAAATTCTGTACTCTTGCTATTGGCCTGTCTTACCCTTAGTGCCCTGGACTAAGTCATTGCCTTTCTACTTCTGTATTCAGCTGTCTCCCTTCTACATCTACATATGGATATTTAGTGCATTCCTATCTCTAAGCCTTCTAAAACATATTCAACACTTAAGGCACCCAGCTTCCTTTGGCTGCTTAACCTTACTTCTAATAAACAATCTGAAACTAAAGTTGCAGAGAAGGGGTACTGTCTCTCTCCAGTATCCCTGATATGTCTGGAACCTTTGCAACCTTCTCTACTCTTAATGCTGGAGCTGCAGATGTGTATCTGGTGGCATTGAAGGAAAAACGTGTTTTGAAAGCCAGTTAGAACTCTTTACAAGGTACATTATTCACCATCAGTAAAATGGGATTTTATGGGCTATCTTGGGAATGCTGCCACCATTTATCATAGCATTTCTATGAGAAAATACACTCTTAAGTTTCCAGTAACCAACATAAAAACAAAATTTGAAAACTACCTATTTTGATGATCATCCAAAATCTTACCTAGAACTTGAGACACAATATTACATTTTCAAGAAATATTACAGAAACTTCTATAAACGTGTAACATAAATACATTATTAATAGTCATAGCACTTATTTTATTTTTTTTTTTTGGTGCCGGGGATCAAACTCGGGTCTTTGCGCTGCACAGCAGGTGGCAAAACCACTGAGCTAAATCCCTGGCCCAATAGTACTTACTTTAAAAACCATACTTAAATTTGTTTCTAAATCCAAATGACATTTTAAAACTTCACAAAACCACTAAAAATCAACAGCTGTAGAAAATGCATAGAAAGTGATTGAGCATAAGGAGGAACACTTGTTGGAGAACATGTTTTTTGATTCAGACAGGAACTCTCCAAATTAGAGGGAAAAATTTCAAAATTTTTCAAATTTTTCAGAGCTAAGATGAGCAACCCATATTATTTTTTTTCAGAATTCTGAAAACTTAAAGCTCACTCGGATACACATCACATGACTCATTAAAAAGAGCTTCATAAATGAAACTGACATTTTGTACCTTTATTTTATGTTTTTAGTACTGGGGATTGAATCCAGGGCCTTTACAAGGAGCTACAACCCCATTCCATTTTTTTTTTTGAGACAGGGTCTCACTAAGTTGCTAAGTTGCCCAGGTTGGGCTCAAATTTGTGATCCTCCTGCCTTAGCCTTCCAGAGTGCTGAGGTTATAGGCCTGTACCTTCGGGGCAGCTTTGTGCAGAAAAGGAAAGGAAGAGAGAGAAAGAAAAAAGAAAGAAATTGCTAAGGCAAGATTTTGCTCAACTGAACAAAAATAAATAGAGAATGAGAGGGGGGGAGAGGGAGAGAGGGAGGGGGAGGGAGAGGGTGACATCAGGGTGACAGTACTGCTTCAAACACAAAGTGAGTCAGGTATTATGTTTTGTTTTTCAGATCCTGAACAACAGATTTATAGAATTAGCCTCTAATAAAGAAAAGAGAATGCTATTTATTTCCCCTGATCTGGATAAAAACTGTTGAAAACTTTATGACTAGAAAGGTATAAATTTAAATCATGGCTAGATTTCCCTAGATAAAGAATTAAGCTTTTTTAACCCAACTTAAGAAACACAGTAATAATGTATTTGTTGCTACATTCCTTACATTTGCCTTTGTAGAGAATTAACACTTAAACTGTTAAAGAACCCAAAAAAGATCTCAATAGCATTTTTTTAAAGTAGCTAAAAAAAATTAGACTGTCAACCTACAATTATAAAATAAAGACTTTTTAAATTTAAGAACTGGCTTTGTTTACTTCCGCTTTTGTTTTTAAGGAGGGTATCACAAATGTTAAATTTGTGGGATATAAAGTTTATTTTATTTAATCAATACAGATATTTTAGTCCAATCCAAAATTAAGTGGTGAAGAATTAAAAGAATCATACCACAGTGATATATGTGCACCTGTGTTCATAGCAGCACAATTTGTAATAGCTAAAACTTGGAAACAGCCCAAATGCCCATCAACTGGAGATTGGATAAAGAAAATGTGTTTTTTTTATAAAATGGAGTACTACTCAGCCATAAAAAATGAGAAATTAGAGACATTTATAGCTAAATGGATGCACATTGAGGCAATACTCTTAAGTGAAATAAATAGGACATGTGTGTAAATCCCGAATGGTTTCTCTGGTGTGAGAAACTGAAAGTGTAAATAAGGACTAAAAGGTATAATAGATAATGTGAAATAGGAAGAAAAGGGGCAAAGGGGAAGGGAAAGGAAAGAAGGGAATGGAATTAATATGAGAAAATGGAAAAATGCAAACAAAATCTTTGTAAATAGGGAGGAATGGAGGGGTTGAAGGGAGGGCTGGGCAAGGTTGAAAAATAAGAACTAAGAGAGATTATGTAAAGGTGCAAATTTCCGATGATGAATGTCATTATATTGTATACCTAAAATGTACCAATGATTGGAATGAATAATCGATAATGCAAAATAGGAAGAAAAGGTCCAAAGAGGTAGGGGTAGTGGGAGGGGCAGGGGAAAGGAAAGAATGGAAAGGAAAAAATGATGAGAAATGGAAAAAATGGAAATAAAGTCTTTGTAAATAGGGAAGGGTGGGCTAGGAATGGGGAAAAAATAAGAACCAAGATGCATCATGTAAAGGTACAAGTTCCCAATGAGAAATGTAAATGTGTTGTATACCTAAAATGTGCCAATCAAAGAATTAAAGTAGTAAAAAAAAAAAAAAAATTAAGTGGTGAATTTTTGGCCTCCTGTTTCTTAGAGCAGAAGAAAGGAATGTGAGTCCTAAATTTCTATCACAGGAAATTTATTTCCAAGTGATTAGTACCGGAATATGGCAAGACCAAAGATAAAAAACAAACAGCTATGAAGCTAAGACAAGGCAGAAAAGTTATGTATATAAAAAAAGAGCATACACTTAGGGCCAGGGATTTAGCTCAGTGGTGCCGCTGCCTGCCTCAGAAGCACAAGGTCCTGAGTTCGAATCCCCTGACCAAAAAAAAAAATACAGCATACATTTACATAAAGGCCACAGATTTAAACCCAAGTGAATAACTCCTGATATGCAGTTTTCCAAAAGAAAAACAATTATTTGGGCCACAATAGTATTATTCCAGGTTCAACTAAATTCCAACAAAAACCCAAAATCCCCATATTTGCAATACAGAATCAAATTAATTCCCAGAATAATACTAGAATCATAGCCTGATTTTTTATTGGGTAGAAGTAAATTGTTTAAAATCTCTTAAAATGCCAATGCCCAATGCAAATACAGTGGTATTTAGATTCTTTTAGGGAGTTAAAAAGACTGATAAAGTAACGTAATGGTCCATGTATGGTTTGTGATTTACTTTATTAAATTTGAAAAACAGCACTGCAAAGAAACACTATTCTCAATTTTTGGATGGCTTAACTAAGAATCAGAAAGTTGAGTAACCTGCTGAAATCTACATAGCTATGATTCCAACTCCAGAGTCTGTTCTTATAACTAGACTCTATCATCTACAATATAAAAGTGGCTAACAGTTATTGTACAAAGGCAAAAGATAAACAACCTACAAGAAAACCATTTGGTCCTCAAATACCCTATGTGATAAATACTAGTTTAGCCCCCAAAAGACATTCACAATGTTTTTGGCTAAATGCTTAAATAGCAAAGATACTTACTACTTTAGCTTCAAATAAAATGGAATATTACAAAATACATTTTAAACCCATTTTGAGGCAAACTGTATATTCAATGAAATGTGCCTATTTTAAGGTCATAATTTATGAATTCTAACATGTACCATATAACAAACACCAAAATCAAGAAAGAGAACATTTTACCACCCCAAAAGTTTTCCTTGTATAGGAAATCAATAATGCCCAAAACTAGGGAACCAATGAATTTTCTGTCACTATGAAATAAGTTTGTTTATTCTAGAATTCCATAAAAAATAGACACTTAGAGTATGTTCACTATGTATCTGGCTTTTTTGCTCAGTCTGATTTTAAGATTCATGCATATCATTGCATAGATCAAGAGTTTTACTACTGTGAAATAGTATTCTGAGGCACAGTTATATTACAGTCTGCTTTGAGGGGGGTTGGTTTTTTTTTGTTTGTGACACGGGGTCTGGCTATATAGTTCATCCTGGCCTTAAACTCACTATGCATCCCAGGTTGGCCTCACACTCACAACAATCCTTCTGCCTCAGCCTCCTGAATGCTGGGATTACAGGCATGTGCCACCACACCCAGCTATCTTACAATCTGTTTAACCATTTGCTGGGTAGTACACACCTAGGTTGTTCCAAATTTAACATGATTATAAAGATGCTACATTCATGTACAAATCTTTTCTTCCAGAAAATGTGATTTATGTTCTTGTGCTCCAAAAAACTTTTGGCTATCTCCAAATAGCAAAGTATTGGCTCCTGGAAACTCTTCAATTTTAACTTTTAACATTTAGATATAATTCATTTCTAATTAAATTTTTTCCCTATGGTGTGAGTAAAGGTTGAGGTTCTTGTCTGTTTCTGTCTGAATATCCAAACTTTCCAACTAATTGTTGAAAAGAGTATCCTTTCCCCATAGAATCTGTTTAAATCAATTTTGAAAGAATTAAACTGACACATGGATGGATCTATTTCTTGCCTCCATATTCTAATGGTGTTTTGTTTTGTTTTGTTTCTGGTACTGGGGATCAAACTTGAATGGTGCCACTGAGCTAAATCCCCCGGGGGCCCCAAATAAGATACTGTTGTGAGTTCCTCACTGCCTGCGACCAGCAGGAACATACTTTTTTTTTTGGTACCAAGGGTGAACTCAGGACTTTGTGCTCACAATGCAGGTGTGGCACCACTGAGCTAAATTCCTGGCCCTTACCTCCATATTCTAAAGATCAGCAAACTTCTGTAAAGGGTCAGATATAGTAAATATTTTGGACTTTGCAGGGCATGCAATCTGTCACATCTACTCACTCTGCTAGGGCAGCACAGTAATATGCAAAGAAGTGACTGTGTTCCAACAAAATTTCAATTTCATCTAAATTGCATGTGTTATAAAATATCATTCTTCTTTTTATATTTTTCCAGCCATTCAAAAACGTAGAAATTATTCCTAACTTGCAGGCTGGGTGACACAAAAACAGGCAAAGATTAGGCCCAAAGGCTGTAGTATGCCAACTTCTATTCTATTCCACTCATCTATATATCCATCCCTTTGCCAATATTTCATTTTCTTGATTAATACACCTTTTTTCAAATGTTGAAGTTAGGTAGTATGAGCATTCCAACTTTGTTCTTTCTTTCCAAAACTATTTGGGCTAATGCATGTCGTTTGCATCTCTACACAAATGCAAATGTTACCTTATTACTTTTACAAAATAAACAACTAGGATTTTGATTGAGATTTTACTGCATGTTCATATTAACTTTGAAAGGACTGGCCGGGGATTTAGCTCAGTGGTTCCGCTGCCTGCCTCAAAAGCACAAGGTCTTGAGTTCGATCCCCAGTACCAAAAAAAAAAAAAAAAAAAAAAAAGACAGCATCTTGATTTTGAGCTTTCTTTAATGTGAGCAATTATTTTATTGCTTCCAGCATACAGGCCATGCATACATTTTGTTAAACTTATCCTGAAATATGACATGTTTTTATACTCTAATTCTCTAACTGTTCATTACCACTAATAGAAATATCACTAATTTTTTCTATATACTGACTTGGTATCCTATGACCTTACTAAACTAACTTATTCTAGTAGTTTTTCAGTCATGGTGTCTTAGAATTTTCCAGATGTATGATCCCAGAGTGTATGCAGAAAGCTTTACTTCTTTTCCAATATCCTCCCCATTTATTTCTTCTTAATGTACATGATAGAACTCAATGTACATGATACCACTAAATAGAAGTCGGAACGGTATATATGAATGCCTTGTTCCTGATCTTATAAGGAAAGCATTCAGTCTTTCACCATAAAGCATAATTTCATCTAGAAGTTGTTTAGAGAAGCCCTTTTCCTTGCTAAGGAAGTTCTTATGCATTCCCTGTTTGCTGAATCTTTATCATGAATAAGGGTTAACTTTTCTCAAATCCTTTTTCTCCATCTAATGAAATGCTCATATGGTTTTTCTTCTTCATTCTGATTGTTCTATATTAAATCAATCTTCCTTTCCTAGAATAAACCCCACTTAATTCTGACATGTAATGCCATTTAAATTCTTGCTAAATTAATATGCTTATATTTTGTTAAGGATTTTTATATCTGTGATCATGAGGGACACTCATTTTATGTTCAGTCTTCCTCATGTGGGTTTTGGTAATCTGTTCAAATTCTCTTGCCTGGCTTATGACTATTTTTATAAAGTCAAAGTATTTTAATGTGTCTTTGTTCTGAAAGATACTCCTAATTTAACAATGTATTCCTATGTAAAAATATTTTAAAACTTTAAAATTCTGTCTTGTAGCCTATCTTTCCATTTTATATTCTATAAAGTGATATCCTCATGAAGTCATTTTTATAAGTTCAACATGATTTCCATGTGTAAAGCATGATAAAAAAGAAAAAAATAGATTTCTCAATCCAAGAGATACAGTATATAAAAGACAGTTACTTATAACTATTAGAACAAATTCCTGCTTTTTACCACTTAATGCTTATTTCATTTACTCAAGAGATTTTAAAGTTGTATATTTCACTGACTTCTTTTCTACTAGGTTAAATCATACCACATAATACAAGTCAAAGATAGAGCAAATATTGGTAATTTCGTAAGTTTTCCAGTCTGCCTTGGTACACAGGCACCATCTAGTGGTAGAAACCAAAACCACAGGTTTATACCTGTTTGCATCACTGCTGCTACAAAGTTTCTGAAGTGTTCTACTTTCTAACATGCTTTTTTAAAAGGTATTACAAACAGCGAAGAATCCTTACACGGACAGTTTGAACAATCTCAAACAGCACATCACCTTCACAAACTATAAAACATGAACTTTAAAAAAGCATCCCTAATCCAAAAACCCAAAATCTGAAAAGCTCCAAAGTCTGAAACATTTTGAGCCCTGAAATATTGCCACATGCCTGAGATCAATGTATACAAATTTTGTTTCATATACAAAATTACTTAAATTATTATATAAAACCACCTTCAGGTTGTGTATAGGGTACATACAAAACAAATTTTTATTTAGACATAGGTCTTATCTCCAAAATACCTCATTATGTATATGCAAATATAACCAAACCCAGAAAAAGCCAAAATCTGAAACATTTCTAGTCCCAAGCATTCAGAAAACAAGTACAGTGCTTAACCTGTACAATATACAGGCTATTTTCATAAACCAGAATTGTGGCTAATTTCTAATTTTACTTGTAATTAACATAATGAAATAGTTTGGATCCTTCAAAAACTTTCGCTCTTTTCCATTGGTAGCCATAGCTATCTGTAAAATTCTTTACAAATCTCACAGATCTCCCCTATGGTTATAGGGGAAATTTAAGTAGGTGCTTAGCTCTGCCTACAGGAACAAGTAGGAACTTTTAGGCAAAAGAGTCCGAACTTGACACACATTACATAAAAGTAACTTTACCATGCTAGCTGCAGGTGATTATGCTTCAATTTGATGCATTAGGCAAAGGCAACCAAGGATCTTCTTGACACAAAACATACCAACCACATCTGATGGGGTACTGCTTGGCATTGATGTATACCATAAAATTGCTCCAAACTGAGCAATGACAAACAGATACAAGTAAATCCTTCTGGAAAGAGAGTGTGAAATCCTAGATGAACAAAAACCAGGTAAATCACTCAAACTTAGGATGAATCCTAAATAATGCAATTTTCTGAAGATAATCACATCCTGTTCTGAAAACTCTAGACCTTTAGTACACTTCTTCCCATATGTCCTTCTAAAAAACTCTCAAAGTCAAAGATAACTCCACTTTTGCTGAAGCTTTAAAGGCTGATAAATGCTCCTAAATATTCCGTTGGCAATTTAAACTCAACATAGTCAAGATTAAATTCCTTATCTTTCCAAAACTATGATGAAAATATTTTCCCTCAGAATTTTTGCCTCAGGGAATCATTCTCTTGTGCTCCCCAGGCCTGGTGGCACATACCTGCAATCCCAGCACTCTGAGAGACTGGGGCAGGAGGACTGCAAGATTAATTCCAGTCAGGGCTGGGGATTTGGCTCAGTGGCACCACACCTGCCTTGCAAGCCCAAGGTCCTGAATTCAATCACCAGTATAGCAATAAATAAATAAATAAATAAATAAATAAATAAATAAATAAAAGATTAAGCCCATCCTGGGCAACTTAGCAATTTAGGGAGACCCTGCCTCAAAGTAAAAATAAATAAAATAAACAAAATAAAAGACAGAGTATGTAGCTCAGTGTGAAGGCCCTGGATTCAACTCCAAATTAAGGGGGGTGGGTGTTGCACAACAGTTTGGGTGGAGCTAATACCCATTTTTCTGCAGACTGGGAGTATAGCCCAAGCTTAAACTATGCTCTCACCACACTCATTTTGAAAAATAAATTCTTGGCTGGGCAATATTCTAAGAATTATCAAAACCAAACAACTTGCCTATTTTCTAGTACTAACTGTAAATCTAGTCTACAGACTATGTAACATAAAAGGTACAACAAATAGGATTTAAACTTCTTTGAAAAATAAAATCAAGCACAGGAAAAATGAGACAAGAGCTAAAGAGAAAGAAATGAAAAAGAACTATATTAAAGCTCTATATCCAACCATGTCTCCCTAAGATACTTACCAGTTATATGGACCCAAAATTTCCATTTTCACATAATCTAGTTTTGAGCTGTGGCCCTTTGAAAATCTGTATCAGCAGATCAAGGTGCCAGAAATGGCCATTTGCAAGCAATAATACTTTCTTCATCTGTGAATATAAAAAACTGATAAACTATCTATAGAGGCCTGATTCCAGCCTTTCTATAAATTTATATAATTTTGCAAGAAAGACAGAACAAAAGCATTGCTACAGTTTGGATAAGTATCCAACAAAGGCTCATGTGTTACCAGTTTAGTCCCTGGCTCATGGTGCTCCTGGGTGATAATGGTGCCTTCAGGAGGTGGGGTTGAGTGGGAATCTTTTCATCATATGGGGGCATACTCCCTTTAGGACTCTGGCCCTTTCTCTTTCCCTTTTTTGCTCCTGGACACCATGAGTTGCACATCTTCCTCCACCACATGCTCCCACCAATCTATGATATTTCGCCTCACCATAGGCACAAAAGCAACAGGACCAACCATGTACTGAAACCTCCAAAACTATGAACCAAAATAAAATTTTCCTCTTCTCAAACTGACCGTCTCAAGTATATATTATAACAGTAAGGGAAATCTAACACAAGAATAAAATGGTTAATCTTTACCTTGTGGTTGTCATATGAATTTTTAAATGTTTTCTACTTTATAGGTTGCTGAACAGTACCTCAAATGAGAAAAAAGAGATGTAATTGGATACAGTTGCTGTCAAATATCTTGGGTGTAACAAAAGGAGACAGGTATTTGAGAATCCAGGTCATAGCCTCCTCAGTTTGCCCATGGATAAATCTTTTTTGTTCTCAACCATAAGACAGCAAAAAAAAAAAAAAAAAAATCAGTTCTCTAAGGTCTCTGAATGAGTAGAGAAAACTTTAAGTAGAGAAAACTCATCAGCCAAGAACAAAGAAAAAACAGCATTGGTAAGCTCTAACTATATTTAATAAGTAGAAACTGAAAGTACCTTTCAAAATAATCTTAAATAATATGTTTCTTATCTTTCATTCCTCTGCCTCAAGAAGCTACTGATTAATCTAGAGTCTGAAAAGTCTCCTCTGATCTTTGGCTCTAAGTGCCCTGTTATACATTCAGATGTTGTCCTCGGCAAATTAAGGTCATGTGTGAAATCATGATTTTAACAGCTGAGTAATGGTTAGGTCTGCCCTCTGTGTGAGCAGGGAAGACTTTTAAGTTAAAACATACTTGGGCTGGGGATTTAGCTCAGTGGCACCATGCCTGCCTTGCAAGCACAAGGTCCTAGAGTTTGATCCCTGGTACCAAAAATAAAAATCCATACTTGGTAACTTACTAGTACTCCCCATTTTTCTTTTACCTTTTTTGTAATCTGCAAAATATCACAAAGAATCCAAAAAGTTTGAAGGGAAAAATTCCTTCTGTCCATTAATGAGAATGGCCCACCCACCCTATATTTATGACTTTGGAGAAGCGTTGCTGTTTTTTGCATCTGAATATCCACCTCCCTCATCTTCCCACCATTCACACTCCTTTAGAGGTCTTTGTCCAATGCCCCCATCACCTCTTACTGACTAGACTGCCTCCCCTACTAGAAAATGAGTGCCAGGCAGGACTGGGATTACTGTCTGATTTCTCATTGCTTTAGCACCAGATTTCTTTCACATAAAAATAATAAATTCACTGCAAAATTTCAATAAAGAACCACAGATATCAAAATACAACAAGTGTTAAAACATAATATAATACTCTCATGAATCTATTCATTATAGTGCATTAAAAATATCATGCAAGTACTGTAAAAAATACACTAACTGTTCCTTACTCAGGAACACTAAACATATCTATTATGCTAAAGTGGACAACTAGCTTTATTTACACTAGGTAACCTTAGACTAAAGGAAAAATATACAAAAACAATGAGAGAGAGAGAGAGAGAGAGAGAACTATTGTAAAAAAAAATATAATCATGCCTGTAATCCCATCCCAGTACTTGGGAGACTGAGGGAGAATGACCATGAGTTCAAGGCCAGCCTGGCAACTTAGTGAGACCTTATCTCAAAAAAAAGAACAAAAAAAGAAAAACGTTAATTCCCCCATCCCTCCTATATGATATGCACACCACTCTAAGTTAGGATGCTCCATAGTTAGAAGGTGATACGCTACTAAAGAGGAGGGGAATAGAAAGTCGCATACCAGAAAGGGCCAAAAAGCGAAAGGTTTAGGCCAAATTAGCAAGGGGAAGATAGCAGATACTACTTCAAGCATCACCTGGGGGAGAGAGAGATGAAGTATAAGTCACTAAGTGCAAGTTTCAGCCAGCACTCCATGGAAAGGGGACATTACCACAAAGGACAGAAGCACTAAAGGACAATACAGGACACTCACAGTGTGGGGGTCAGGGGAGCAGCACATAATTCCCCCAGGTACACTGGTGGGGGAGAGAGGAAAAGTCTAAGGAATTATCCAATTTTTCTTAGAAACCCTGAGCAATAACACTTAAAGGAACTATTTATAATCTGAATAGGACTATGCTTTAAATGGATATGATTAAAGGTAATTAAAAGTATTAAATTATATATAGACAAAATATTTACCATGGACAAAATATTATCTGCACAACAGCTGCACTGTCAGTAAATAATACAAAACCATAACAAAAGTTTCACCAAATATCTGATCACAGTGGAAAAGAATTTCTTGGACAAAAGCAATGAAGAGGCTTTAAAAAAAAAATCGAAAGATTTGGGTGCAGAATATAGTTCAATAGTACAGGGGTTGGCTAGCACAAGGCCCCGGGTTTGATCCCTAACAAGGAGAGGTGAGGGGGGGAAGGGGAGGATATAAATAAATATATAATTATAAAATATACCTTAACCACATGAAGCATTTTGGAGCTATCAAAAACACTACTCAAGGATTAAAGACACAGAAAATGCACATTATATTAGGTGATATTAGGTGAAAAGAGGACATCATATTGCATACACAGGATCAACAAATTAAGATATAGTATATACATACAAAAGGGACAAAACCCAGATATGCAACATAAATGAATAACAAAAGAAACAACAAACAAAACAAGAACATCATTATACAAGGTGAAAAAGACACATAGTAAATACTCTGTGAGTCTATTTGTTCAAAGTTCAGGCAAAACTAATCAGTGGTTACTTCTGGGGGAGGACGTGTCACAGGCAAGGAGGTCTGAGAAAACCCTCAGGCAAGGGGAATTTTACACACAGCAGGATACATATGTGTAAAAAGTCATCAAATAAGGTATAAATACACAAAGAGATAAATAAGTCATCAAGAAGTAGTACACTGAAGGTTTGTGTGTTTCACTGTATGCATATTATAACTTAAATGATTATGGAAACTGCACATAAAGCACTTCAATTTGGTCAAGTACATTTGTATGCAAAGGAAAATAGAATGTAAAGTACTTTAAAATATTAAAGGTAGGTAGTTCTGGGATTATAAATTATTCATGTTTCTTTACCTTTTGTATTTTCCATATTCTTTATTCTTTTGTTTTGTTTCGGTTTTGTTTTGTTTTTTGAGACAGAGTCTCACTATGTAGTTCACACTGGCCTATGTCATCCAAGCTAGCCTTGAATGTGCTGATACTCCTGCCTCAGCCTCCCCAGTGCTGGGATTACAGGCATGTGCCACCACGCCCAGCTATTTTTCATATTCTTAACAATGAGTTTTATATGATTTATGGTGTGGGGCGGGGGGGCACTGTTACTTTGAAATTCTCACTACACTTCTAAAATTCTGTAACACCTGCACTATCATAAAGTCAGCCAATGCGCAAAGAGACCTAGTAAATTCTTCTTCCAGTAAATTTCCTTAAACTACAAACACTCAAGTTCATTAATGTATTTAGACAAAAAAATTTTTAAAGAAAAACAAAAAAACCACTGAGCTGTGCTGGCTGAAGGAATGAGAAAGTCAACTGGGAAATCGGTACTATAAACTTTGGGTTGACTTTAAAATTTGGTCCTGCCTACAACAAAAACAGGCCTCTCATGACAATAAAAACTAGTTCCTGAAAACTATTACTTCAAATTCCCCTTGCAAGCCTGATTTGTCTAAATTCCATGCAAAATGCCCAAATTAATGGAATTTATATTGAAAATACTCTGAAGTTTAGAAATTTTTTCAATATGTATCAAATAATGAATAAAAACAAACCAAAGAAGACATACAAACCTCTGATTGTACATGCCCCGAAAGTTGTAATTAGCTCTATAATTTGGGAATGGCTTTGGATCTAATGGCCTGTAGATGGCAGGCTCTCCCCTTTTCATAGCAAGCCCATTCAGTTCCACAGTTGGAGTTATACTGCCTGTTTAAAAAAAATATTAAAGGCACACAAGTGAAATATTTACACAATAAATCACACAAGCTATACTTCTATTATATTTAATTACCATGGAAGAAGATGAGAGTGGCTGGCCCATCTGTATGATTTGCTAATGAAGTATAAGCAAAGCAAAAACAAATAGCATCTAATTAAATTTCTTTGGGTATTTTTGCAACATTTTCTGTATATTAATGACCAAACATTCAACCTTGTAATCATATTATTTAAAACAAAGTAAACACAAATTATTAGACTGCTGTGTTTGAGTATGAATTTTAAAGCACTGAAGTTCAACATTACTTATGGCCAAAAGCTTACATATATTTAATTATTATAAATATCACCAATGAGTATTTTTATTTCATAATCAAGCAACTAAATATTAACAGTTACTACAGGGATATCAAGGATCTTTAGACTTTTCTGATAGTTTATTTTTTGAGCTTTTTCTGCAATAAACAAGATACAATAAATATGTGATACTCTCTATGGATATTGCCTGAAACTAAAATGTCTCTTTATTCCTAGGAAACACAAAATGACATGTACAAGCAGCACTACCAATTAAAGCAAAAAACAATAAAAAACCATAAATATGGTATCAGTTCTATATCAGTTCTATCCATAGCATAAAATCCTAAAAAAAACTATTTTTTAAAAAGAACAATACAAACCTGGTTTTTGCTTTTATATTTTTAGTTTTTTTATTTGACAATATACCTTGGAGGTTACAGGACAAGCAATAGTATTAAAAATGAACAAGGTACCAAATAGTGTGTACTCTATTATCTTCATTTAAAAAAATGAAAATACAAATATGGTACATATTTGTTTACTTTTTTAAAGGATAAAACTAAAGAAAAACTAGGTACTAAAGAGAAAAGACACAAACAGGAGGGGAAGAGTAGAAACTGTTTTTCTTTGAATGTATATTATTTTATAGATTTTATTTTGGATAACTGAAAAATTTTCAGTTACTTTTTAAATTCCATCAAAAATAAGGAGAAAGCAATCCTTAAAATTAAAGGAAAAAATGAAATTGGATCTAAGTGAATTGAATTGATTACTTAACTGGAGTTATTTTTCAAATTACATACTGTAAAATCCTCCTAAGATACATCCTCTAAAAAAAAAGAAAACAAAACAATGAAATCTTAAACTATTTTCAGTAATCATATTACCAGTAACATGATTTTTTGCTAGTATTATGCTTTTGTTTAATTCAAACACAATTAAATCAAAATGAGATCAAAAATCTGTAAAAAACAAAACAATGTAATTAAACTAGTAGTAAATCAAATTGGTGGCCTTACAAAAAAAGTAATTATTTCAAATAACTTTTAAAAATAGTAAAACACGGGCCAGGGATTTAGCTCAGTGGGGCCATTCCTGCCTCACAAATGCAAGGTCCTGAGTCCAATCCTCAGTACCAATTAAAAAAAAAAAAAAAACCACTCATATGGCCCAAAGAAAAAGACACCTGCAAAAAATCATAAGCTATTTTCAGTAATCAAGCTATTAATACTGGTTCTGGTAATATGAAATTATTATATATCTGTAAATAGATATTAAACAGATTAAAGAATAAGGGTAATTATGTTTATGTTAGAAACCAATATTTTTAACATAAGAAATTGAAATATAAAATATGTTAAATAAAACCCTATAGTTTTAAATTTTTAATTGCAAACATCATTATGACTTCATGTGTTTTCTCTTTAAAACAAAAAACAAAACAAAAGCATAAGGTATTTCCTAGTTCTGTCCACTTAAGTGGCCTAGAAACAATCCATAAGCAATGACAACAGCCAGCATCCAGAGTTTCATTTATAACTATCAATTTCCACTAAGAAAAAATAATATTCTTAGGCTGAGTCCAGACACATACATTACAGTGATAAAAGGGAAAGAACCAAGCACTTATCTTACAGCTCTTAAATAAACTATACTCAAAATATGCAGCTAATGAGGGAAATTAATTCACTGATTAGCTAGAATTCTACCTTATTAATCCAGAAAGAATAACCCCAAAACATCACCATTTTGCAATTCCTGATAAAATAATAGATCTTTTAGGCAATGAGCAGTCTGCTCTCACCATTAGGCCAACTGTTGGTGGGGAACTTGATAATGGATGATCCAGGTTAACAATAACAGAATCTTAAAATCACATAATAAGAGACCAAGAAAGCAAGTGTTTTCTAATGCAGTGCAATAGGAAATAGACAAAACTATCTATAAAGCAGTCTTGTCAAAGAATTCAAAGCTGAATCTATACAAATTTATCTCCAAATTAATCTATAGTGTTAAACAGGGTTTGACAAAGAGGCTGTACAGCACCAAAAGGATGCAAAACCATGAAAGTGGAAAATTCCATGGATAGCCAGTTTTCTTCAACAAATAATCTGATATAAAAATAAAGATGTAAAGATGTGAAAGGACTCAATATCTTAAAAGGGACTAAAGAGACATTACAAACCAAATGCAATAAATAAGCCTCATTTTGATCTTGACTGAAATCAACCAACTACAAAAAAAATGAGATAATAAGGCAAACTTGAACTCTGAACGTTTTTTAATGTTAAGGAATTACTGTTTTATCTGCTTGATAAGATGCTATGGTTAGTTTTTAAAGAGTCCTTATCTTTAAAAATATTTAGGGTAAAGTAATACCTCTTACAACTGAGATCAGCTTCAAAATACTCCAGAGAAAAAGAGAGATGAGAAACAATGAGCTGCCATGAGTGGGTAACTGTGGAAGCTAGGGACAGGTACAGGTGGAATTTGTTATCTTATTCTATTTTTGTTAAAATTTTTAAATTCCATAATTAATGTAAACAGGGAATTTTAAGAATCAAAATAGGTTATTTAGTAAAATGTGTAAATATGTTCTAACAAATCAAAAAATTTGAATGTAAAACTTTGATATTAAGTAAAATTGAATTTAAATTCTGTATTATTTCATTTGAATTATGCTTTTCAGACAATACATTTAAGACTGCATTCATTACATTACAAAACAGGTCTACTTATTGCAGCAAAGAAATTAGGGCTGGCATAAAAGACTAGCAATGAAATGATAGAACCTTAAATGCACAATTGGCATTTAGGTTATATGCAACCTGTCAAGATTCAGACTGTCTGACTGCTTGTCTCATTTCTAAAGAATTAATGTCAAACCACTACAGAATGTAAAAACGGGAATTAAATCAAGAAGAGAAAAAGAAGCAGACTGTGGTGGCACAGGCCTAATCTAGCACTGGGGGAGGCTGAGGCAAGAGGATAGTGCCCATCCAGGGCACTGCAGCAACTTAGCAAGACCCTGTCTGAAAATTCTTTTAAAAATAACAAAAACAACTGGGGATGTATCTCAGACCCTGGATTTGATCTCTAGTACTGCAAAGGGAAGGGGAAGAAAGGGGAGGAGGAGGAAGAAAAAGAAATCAAGGAAAAGGAAGAGGAAGAATGGGGCGGGGAGTAATGTGTTGAATAGTAAATCCATTTAGTCCTAGTCCCTCATTTACTACATACATTTATGGCAAAGAAAAAGAATGTCAGCATAAAGGGATTCTCTTTTGCCTGGCTCTCTACCTCTCCCTCCCTCCCTCCTTTCTTATTTAGAATATTTTATTAAGTGACAAGTAAAATATATGAACCTTAAGCATTTAGCTGAGTGAATTTACAATACATGGGCAGTCAAATGACCAACATTCAGATCAAGGTAACATTTCCCTCACCCAGAAAGTTCCTTCAGTTTCATAAAGTCAATATCCACCTCCCAAGGGACTCATTCCAATCTCTGTCATCCCTGATTTATTAAGTTGTTATTTATAACTGAATATTTACTGTTTTCTTTCTTCCTTTTTTAAATTAATAATTCTATTTGCATATATTAGTATTTCAAACATTTTTTATCAATGAATACTATACCACTGAGTGAAAAATACCATAATTTGTTTATTCTCCTATTAATGGAACATTTGAATTGTTTCCAGTTTGGGGAGATTACAAAGTCACTATGACCACTCTTTTAGTAGCTACATACTCAGTTCTCTTGGCAATGACTTAGCATGTAATTGCTGGGTCACAGAATACGTTTATGTTTAACTTTATCAGAAACTGCCTAACAGTTTTCCAACTACTTTAACTCAAAACAATACTCTAAACCTTTAAAGCTTTATGTTTTAATTTCAAAAAGATTTCAGTTTAATAATTAACATGTTAAACAAAATCCAAGACTTATGATATTCTGAATTCTATTTTGCAATTATCATTTAGTCACAATTAGCATAAAATTCAAATGGAAAGTCCTAACTCTGGTAGTGAGCAATAAATAAGAATCTAATGTGTTTGGAAATCACTACTAGGAGCAAAAAAAGGAAAAAACTCACAGTAAGGTGATGTGAATGCACTGGTGGCACACACTTATATTTGTTACCCAGATAACGTGCTGGATTTCAAAAGAGGTAAAGTACTATATTCATACAACTTAACTAAATAATCTCATTTGAAAGTAAAACTACTGTAAATTTTCTTCATTGGAATGTTAGAAAGTAGTCTTTGTGACAGAAAGTAGTAGAGAAGCAGAAAGCACAAACTATGCTAAAAAGGCCTGACCTCGCAGAGTAAAGTCTCTTTCTCACAGAAGTGCACTGGCCATGGTGCACACCTTACCTATTCCCACAGGAACACTGCCACAGAAAGCTGCTTTTTAAATTTTTTAATCCTGGAGATTTAACACAGGACCTTCCACTAAGCTATATCCCCAGCCCCAACCTCCTTTTTTGAGACAAGGTCTCGTTAAATTGCCAGAGCTGGGATCCAACTTTTGATACTCCTCAGCCTCCCAAAATGCTGGGATTGTAGGTATGCCCCACTATAGCCAGCTCACAGGAAGCATTTACAGAACCACTTCAAAGTACGAGATGTCTCCATGGAATGCTAGGCATTCTTGTTTTCAGTCTATGAGAGGTGGACCCAGTTGTATAAAAATAATCATCACATAGGACTCCTCATACATAATAGGCTACAAAGTCAAAACTGTAAACACATTATCAGTTTTTAAAAAGGGTTCTTGGATTTTTTAAAATTTCTGTAAGTTACATTAAGACCTGGACACACAAGGTATCATGTGATGTTCTGATATGGTTCTACAATTATCAATGCTAAATGAAAAGGCTAATTAGGAACACAATTACGGATTTATATATGTAACAAGTATAAGAAAAATGTCACTAGTCTTCAAAGAGCAGCATACCACTAACACTTAAAACACCTTTGTAGGAAGTTAGCAATGTCCTAGAATGTAGCAGCAGTTCCTCAGTAAATACTTGTTGGAGAATGAACTAATTAACTGATCAACCAGCTCTTCATGGAGAAATGGCTAGTTACACAGCAGGAACTAGGAAAACACAAGATGACCTTAGGAACACTTTACTACGCCTTAAAATAAGAAGTACATGGGCCAGGGATTTAGCTCAGTGGTTCTACCGCCTGCCTCAAAAGCACAAGGTCCTGAGTTCAATCCCGTTACCAAAAATAATAAGAAGTACGATACCTAAAACAATGACAGGGAAATATCAGGACACAGGAGTCAACTCGGAGAGATTATGCCACTGGTGAAACAGGATAATTTGAGCATCAAAATAAATAATGATAGTAACATAAATCTGCAAGTAGAATAGTAATCCAGGAATCTACAGTGATATAAACAACAACAACAGCAAAAGACAGAAAAGGGAAGAGAAGCTTCTTCTTTTGAGTACAATGCCAGCTAATATATATATATAGAGAAAGAATATCGGCATTTTAAAAAATCATCCTTTGGCAACCTTCAAGTTATAACTGGTTGAGGCAAGAATTATCAGTAGATGGTAAATCTGGTAAGCAAAATACAGTTTAATGAACAGAACTATATCTATATCTATCTATCTATCTATATGTATATGTATAATCTGAAAATATATTCCTCTAAAAGTACTTTTTTTTTTTTTTCCGGTACTGGGGATTGAACTCAGGACCTTGCACTTGCCAGGCGGGCACAGCACCACTGAGCTACTTCCCTGCCCCCTTACTTACTACAAATTAACAAAACATACTCATCAATTAACTTTACTGTAGAGAGTGTGGCACACATATTCTTCACCACATGACAAAAATCACTAACTAGAAGAATCAATAGCGTCTCCTGATAAGAAGCGCTAAGTCCAGGTCACTTATGCAGTGTTCATGCTAAAAATGAAGAAATCACGAGGAAACACCAAGCAAACTCAAGGACAATTCTATAAACTTTGTGGTTCCTGCCCACAAATGTCAAAGTCATAAAAGATAAGACAGAGGAACTATTCCAAATTGAAGAGAAATGAAGAAAAATGATAGGTACATTTACCATATGATCTTGATTAGGTATGTCTAAAGGATATCACTGGAACAATCAGTAAAATATGAATGGAGTCTACAGCCTAAATGGTAATTCCAATCAAGTAACTTCCTTTGATTTCTTAGCCCAAATACTATGAAGTAATGAGACATCCATGCTATAACTTATTCTCAGATGGCTCAGAAATGCTAACACTGGGGAATCTGGGCAAACAGTGGTACTATTTCTACATATTTTATATAAATCCAAAATTGGTCCAAAGTTAACAAAAAAAAGGAATTAGAAGGCAAAACAATTTAAGATATATTTCTAATTAGTTGCCAAATCAACCACCCTGTGAATGAGTTTAACTCTTCTCTGGGCTACACTATTATTTAAGACCCATCTACACACTGAGGAGTCATCACTGCATCTCTTCTGCTCTACAAATTCTTTATTTTATTTTATTTTTGGTACTGGAGATCAAACTCAGGACATTGCGCTTGTGAGGTAGGCGGCAGAACCACTGAGCTAAATCCCCGGCCCCTGCTCTACAGATTCTAGGCCTGAATAATGAGTTACAGTCACCTGGATTATAACAAAGAAGCCTCTGCAGTGAAGAAGGGAATGGACCTGCTTTTTCAATAAATAAGTGCTATGTTAACTGAATGTCCCTATTCTGAAAAGAAAACATTTCAAACTCTACCTAATATCATACATAAAACTTGATTTTTGACAGACTGTGGACCTAAAATAGTCTCTAAAAATGTGAGGTTACCTTCATACCCTTGCAGGAGACAAGATGTCTTAAACAATATACAAAAAAAAGCACTAACCATAAAAGAAAAATCTTCATTAAAATAAAAAACTTCTGGGCTGGGGATTTGGCTCAGTGGTTCCACTGCCTGCCTCGCAAGCACAAGGACCCGAGTTCGATCCCCGGTACCAAATAAATAAATAAATACAATGAGGAACTTTTAAAAAAAAAAATTTCTATTCATGAAAATGCACCAGTAAGAATAAAAAATAAGTCTGTAACACACATATCCTTCAAAGAGTAAGAATCCAGAATATATATGAACCCCATGTCAATAAAAAAATTTTTAAACAAATTAAAAACAGATGATGCAGATTTTTAAATGAGAAAAACATCCCAACTAGCACTTTACGACAGAGGCTATCCTAATGCCAACAAGCATATAACACCATCAACTGGCACCTGGTACTTAAAACAAGCACCTTTATTAGTTATTAGGGAAATGTAAATTAAAACCACAATGAATTACTATTAAACCCCTCAACATAACAGCTAAAATTCTGAAAGTTGACAATATAAGTATTAAGAATGTAGAAAGATTTCCTATACTGATGATAGGAAGTAAGTAGGTTTGACTTTATGTATTAATGCTGAGTGCATGCATAGCCTATGACCCAAAAGCTCTAATCCCAGGTATATTCCCAAAAGAAATATACACAAGAATGTTTATAGTAGTAGCATTTCTAATAGCCCAAAACTGGAAACAATCCAAATATCTATCAAAAGCATTATGAAAAAGTGCACTGGAGGTGTAACTCAAATGATAAGAGTACTGGCCTGGCATGTGCCTGATTCTGAGTTCCATCCCCAGCAACACCCACACAAATACACACATGTGCATGCACGTGCGTGCACATGCGCACACACACACACACACACACACACACACACACAGTATAATGAATAAATAAACTATGTTATATCCATGCAATAGAATACTACATAGCAATTAAAATAATTTAAATACAATACACACGAATCTCACAAATATAACATTGCAACAAGCTCTCCCAAGAGTCTAGTGTATGATTCCAATAAGCACAGGCAACTAATAATCTGACAGAAATCAAAATGGTGGTTTCCTCAAGAGTGGATTAACCAACTGAAGGAGGCATGGAGGAGGCTTCTCAGGCAATGGTAAAGACTGAGGTAGTGTTCACAGTATAAAACTTAAAACACTACAGCTTTAATCTGTGCACTTGATTATGTGTAATAAGTTTACCCAAACTAATCTATCCTTTTTTTTAGCTTACTGCAGCAGTCAACAGTAGAAACATCTCCCCTGGTCCTTCAGACTCTCCTGTGTTTCCATGCTCTGACTCTTGCCCATAGTACTCTGGCATTGATTTTCTAAGTGATTGCTTCTTTTACTATCTTCCACCTTCCAGTCATATGTTAAGTTGAACATCCTAAGATGTTTTGTAGGGTTTATTTTGGTTTTTGGTGCTGGCAATTGAACCCAGGGGCACATGCTAAGCATCCACTCTAAAAGGTTCTTTTAAACCTATCATTTGCTTGTTCATAAATATTAATTCCCCCAAACTACAGAAAAATTCAATCCTGTAAACCTGGCATTTGAGTCCATCATAGTCCAATCCTTATCTACAGCTACAGCCTCATTACTTGCTTACTGTAATTAAAAACTATCTACCAAAAATTTTTTTAATTAAACCCATTGTCTAGGATCCTGCTCCAATGTCTTTGTCATAGCACAATAGTCTCTCAGTCTAGAATGTTGTCCCCACTCCTCTGCCTGGGGCTATTCTTCACTGAAGGCTCATATCTTACTTCAGCAATGTTTATCATTTCCTACAACATTTTACTATTTATTATTCACTTGGCACATATCTTTACGTGTTTATGTAAAAGACTACAAGATGCTCACAGAAAAGGACTTCATAGATATGTACTTTTACTTTACACATATGTAAAAGTAAGTGCTTAATAACTAGTAGTGGTGGTGGTGTGACAGTAATAATCAACCAGTAATCTGAAGAAGTTCTTCAAAATTAAAGAAGTAAACAATCTCTCATCAACTTCCAAACTGAACAGAATAAGCTTCTTTATTGTAATAATATTTCTGCTTATTTAACTTAATGAATACTGCAATTGGCTGAACAGAAGCAAAGGGTCTCCTACTAGGAAAGTTATCACACTCTGTAAAGAGTAGTGCTTGAAAGGGAAGACTATATTACCTAGCACAGGCCACATAAAAAATATGTGTCTATGTGATTTTATATGAGTATAAGCTCTGGAACTAAAATTAATAAATTCTGGAGTCTCTGTTGGCAGGTACAATGTCTTTTTTTTAACTCTATCACAAAAATGTCTAAGGTAATATTAATGCTGATCAGAATATAAAGACTTGCATTAATAAGTTAATGAATGAGTAAATGGATATATGGCTAGTACCAACCTTACAGGAACTTTATGAACTTAGTATTATGAACTAATACACTATGCCCAATACAGATTTGGCTCGTCCCAAAAAATAAGTGGACATATTTGAACGTATAAAAGCTGTTGGTATTGTATGCAGTAAAAACAAAACAAAACAAAACAGGGCCAGGGATTTAGCTCAGTGGTTTTGCTGCCTGCTGCACAAGCACAAGGACCCAAGTTTGATCCCCAGTACCAAAAAAAAAACAAAAAAAAAGCAACACTTTTAAAAATTATTCTAAGAACTTCAAATTAGAGCAGTAATTTACTTAGCATTTTGCACATAGGTGGTTTTGTAATAAACTTCATAAAAATGTTCTAAATTGACTATCCATTTCTAAAATGTTACACCAACAAAATATTTAATAAGATACCTAGGGCTGCTTTTATAATTTTGTAAACTAGATAATAACTTATATTAATTAATAAAACTGCATATTATATATTTGAAAAGATAAATGGATCATTTCTATTTTTATTTTTTGAAAAAACACTCAAATTTGCTTTGTATTCATTCACTTTTACCAACATTTAAAAAGTAAATAATATACCTTTATATTATCCACTGAGCAAAAACTTAAAAATACATAACTGTAATTATCTTCTTCATTCTCTCACCTAAACTGTTACTCAGTCATGCACGTGCGTGTGCACAAGCTCACATACACTATTAACATGTGTGACTGTGCTTCTGGCCGGCTATTTAAATAATACACAGAGAACAGTGCATTCAGCACCCAACATAACAGAAGCAAACAAGTCATTTCCATACCTGGGTTATTGTTAACATTACTTTTGGGTGGTTTCTGAACTGGTTTGGGAAGCGTAGATTCAGTCAAAGCTTTATTAGCAACAGCTTGTTGGGCCTTCTTTATACTGCTTCCTTCCGATTCCCATGACTGCTCGCCAAGACTCAGCTGCACTGAGAACATCTTAGAAAAACATAAAAAAAAATTTAAAAATTTCAGGAAATAAAATGGGCTGAGAAAAATACACCACAGAATCAGAATTTTTAATGGTCAAAGTGAGCTTGGAGATCATTCACAGCAAAAATTTTATTCTACCTAGTAAAACAATTTTAAGAGATTGTACCAAATTATTCTATCCTATTCAAAGGCATAAGGGAAGCTCTGAGAGCACATTTTGAGTAGAATAAATCAAGAAATTCTCCCATAAACAGAATCCCATTGTTAATGTCATTCAAATGGTCCTCAAAAAAGTAGTAAGTACAAAGAATAAGACAAACTGTAATAGAAGCCAAAAGGCCCTGTCATTCAAATGCTTTTATAAAATCTAATGCCTTAAATGTTATACTTCAAATAATTTAGTCAGTGAGTCAGGAAATCCTACTAAATACTGTATAACCAAGAGACTCAATCTCCATAATGATCAGCAAGTGAGCAAATTCTGTCCATTTTAACCTCACAAATATTTCTCAAATCTTCTTCCTCTTTCAGGGAATCCAGCTTAGATGGAATAACCTCCCAAATGATTGTTGTGTAAACTATATTTTTAAATTTCAAGCCCAAATCCATTACCCTAATCAGCACCTGGTTAAAACCTTCAACTGTTACTATTTCAGCAGGACACCAAAGTTCTATCTGTCCATACTCATTTTGCAAACACCCTTTCCCTTGTGCATCCTATACTCCATTCATACCTTACATCTATATGAGCCTGAAAACCTACTAGTTCAACTTTAAAACTTAGGATCAAGTTATAGAAAATCCACACAATAGTTTTTACTCCACAGACTGCTTACTACTTTGGAGTATTTACACAAAAGTGTTTATTAAAATGGCAAAAGTGTATCTTTGCAGAAAGAAGATCAGCAGAAATTATCTTCACCCATGATTAAAGTTAGTGTCATCAGTAATTCAACAAATTGACATCACATGCCTTCCGCTATGATTTAACTAGAAGTACACATCAGCATCTATATCCTATTCTTGGCCAATGATGTTTAACCTGAATCTAATCATGGAGAAAGAATTCAATCTAGATTACGAGCTATTCAATAAGACAACCGGCCTAGACTCCAAAAATGTCAATTCCATGGAAGGAAAAAAGCAAATCAAAGAATGCAGGGGTCTGTTACAGATTAAAGGAGGCATGAAAAAAACATGATAAAATACATGATTCTTAACTCACCTTGCAATGAGAATTTAAAAAGAAAAGGTAAAAGACAACTGAAGAAATTTGACTATGGATTATGCTATAGTTTCAATATGTTCCCCAAAATTTGTATGATGGAAATTTAATCCCTGATGCAATAGTGATGAGAGGTTGGACCTTTAAGAGAAGATTAGGTCCTGAGAGGTCTGCCCTCATAAAAAGATTACTGACATTAACTCAAAAATGGATTCTTAGAAAAAAAAAGAGTGGATTTTAAAAAGCAAGTTCAGGCCCCTCTTATGCTCTTGTACTCTTGCTCTTCTGTCTTCCACTATGGGATGCTGAAACAAGGACCAACAAGTAGAGACCTCCCAGCATCCAGAACCATTAGCCAAATAAATTTCTTTTCTTTATAAAATACTTAGTTTCTGGCTTTGTTATAGCAGCAGCAAACAGCTAAGCAGACTACATCTTAAGTAATATGTCTGGTGAAGGTTAGTTCTTGAGTGTTAAAAGTATTATGGTTACACAGAAAAATGACTTTAGTCTTAAAAATGTTTAAGTGTTTAAGTGCTTAAGGGTGAAGTGTCATGACAGCTGAAATTTACTTTCAAACTGTATAAGGATAAAGCACAGCTTTATATAAGAGAACAAGAAATTAATGTGGAAAATACATTAATTAGTAAATCTTAAAAATACATGAATGCTACTGTACTGCTCTTTCAGTTTTTCTGAAAGTTTTCAAAATTTTTCAAAATATAGCTGAGAAACACCATCATTTGAATATGTGTTAAACATGATTAATTTTACTTATTCTGATTCAGTTTAAAATTTATATCTAAAACATCATAATATAATTCCATGATTTTTCAATGACTAGCTTTTTCCCTAAATTTTGGTGTTTAATAAAGAACTTTGCTGCAAAAATGAAAATGTTTGAAGTTTTTATATTATACACATATAAACTCCTAGTTTAAAAATATAAATACCCAAGTAACATTAGACCTTTAGATTCCTGATGGCACATATTTACATTTAATCTGTATGTCTCCAAACCTGACCTCTCCTAAACGTCAATCATAAATCTAATTGTTCATGGGGTATTTCCACAAACTAAAGAGGAATAAATATAAAAATCACTTCTCTAATCCATACCACTTCCCCAGATCAGTTCATATTCCAGAATATTCCATCCATTATTCTCCCAATATTTCCAGTTCAAAATTAATAGCTTATTTATCTTTTCCTATTGGATATAGCTAATCAAGAAATTTTGTCAAGCCATTGGTTATCCATGGCAATAACAGAATGGTGGCTTCAACAGCCACAACCAAGAATGTAGTCTATTATGCACTTAATGTGTCCCCAAAAAATTCATGTTGAAGCCCTAACAATCAATGTGATGGTATTAGTGGTAAAAACCTTTGACAAGTAATTAGGGTTAGATAAGTTCATGAAAGTAAAATTTGTATGACAGGTTTAGTTTCAGAAGAGAAAGAGATCCAGATTTCTCTTTCTCCACTATGTGTGAACATAGAAGATGACACCATCCACAAGCCAGGAAGAGGGCCCTGACCGAGAAGTGAACTAAAACCCAAATTGCAGCACTTCCCAGTCTCCAGAACTGTGAGAAATAGATTTCTGTTGTTTAAACCACCTAGACTGTGGTATTTTGTTACAGCAACCTGAGCTAAGAAACAGTCCTTACAAAAATAGTTTCAAAAACTCACTAAACAAGATCAGCAATTCTTGGAGTAGAGAAAGAATCTGATTTCCAGAGCTACCACAAAAATTACAAGGCATACAAAGAAACAGGAAAAGTATGGCCCATTCATAGGACAAAAAATTAAGAGAAAACATACAAGACAAAGATTTTAACAGTCTTACATATGCTCAAAAAGTGAAGAAAACTATGGCCGAAAACTATGGCCAAAAACTAAGGGAAAACAAATGAAAATGTAAGGAATACAAATAAAAAGACAGAAATTATTAAAAGGAACCAAACAGAAATTCTGAAACTGAAAAGTACAATAACTGAAATGAAAAATTCACCAAAGGAGTTCAACAGTAGATTTAAAAGGCAGAGAAAAAAATAAATGAACTTGAAGAAGGGGCAACTGGAATTACCTAGTCTGAGTAACAGAAAGAAGCAAGAATGAAGAAAAATGAGGGCCAGGGATTTAGCTCAGTCGCACCATGCCTGCCTTGCAAGCACAAGGTCTTGAGTTTGATCCCTGGTACCAAAACAAAACAAAACAAAAAAAAGAACAGAAAGTAAAGAACCTATCGGACACCATAGAGGTACCAACAAACAAACACATTGTGGAAGTTTATTGAGAAAAATAGAGAAAAGGGGGCAAAAATATTTGAACAAATAATGACTAAAAATTTTCCAAATTTGATCAAAGAACTGAAGCTATATATACAAGAATTCCAACAAACTCCAAGTAGAATAAACTCAGATCCACAGGAAGATACACTAGAACCAAACTAGTAAAAGACAAAAATCTTGACAGCAGCAAGAGAGAAACAACTCATCAGATACAAGAGATCCTCAATAAGACTGACAGCAGATTTCTCTTCAGAAACCATAAAGGTCAGAAAGCAAGGGGGTGATATATTTTTAAAAGCCAAAAGAAAACACTACCAATCAAGAATTTTTTATCCAAAAAAAAATATGTTTTTTTTATAAAATGGAGTACTACTCAGCCATAAAGAACAAGAAACTAGAGACATTTATAGCTAAATGGATGCATATTGAGGCCATACTCTTAAGTGAAATAAATAGGACACACATGTGTAAATGCCAAATAGTTTCTCTAGTGTGAGAAACTAAAAGTGTAATTAAGGATTAAAATGATTAAAATGAATAAGTGATACTCTGAAATAGGAAGAAAAGGTCCAAAGGGGTAGGGTTGGCGGGAGGGGAAGGGGAAAGGGAAGAAGGGAAAGGAGAAAGTATGAGAAAAGAAAAAAAATGGAAACAAAGTCTATGTAAATAGGGAAGGGTGGAGGGGGTGAAGGGCGCACAGGTAATGGGGAAAAAATACGAACCAAGATACATCATGTACAGGTATAAGCACCCAATGATAAATGTAAACATACTGTAAACTTAAAACGTACCAATAAAAGAATTTAAGGGAAAAAATAAGAATTCTTTATCCAGCCAGACATGGTGGCACACACCTATAATCCCAGCACTCTAGAAAGTGGACACAGCAAAAGAAAAAAAAAAAAAAGGAAAGAAAGTGGACATAGCAAGATCACAAATTAAAGCCCAGCCTGGGCAACTTAATGACTTTGGGAGACCCTGTCTCAAAATAAGAAACAAAAAGAGTTGAGTATGCCTCTCAATATGAAGACCCTGGGTTCAATCCTCAATATCACAAAAAAGAAAAAGAAAAAGAAAAAGAATGCTATATCCAGCAAAAGCATCCTTCAAAAATGGAGGAGATGACAGGCATGGTTATACACATCTGTAACCCCAGCTAATTGGGAGGCTGAGGCAGGAGGATCAGAAATGGAGGTCAGCCTGAGCAATTCAGTGAGACTGTCTCAATTTTTGTTTTCTTTTCTTTTCTTTTTTTTTTTTGGTACCAGGGATGGAACTCAGGTCCTTGTGCTTTTGAGGCAGGTGGCATAACCACTGAGCTAAAACCCCGGCCCCTCTGTCTCAAATTTAAAAAAAAAAAAAAAATTGTAAAGGTGAAGAAATAGCCTAGTGCAAGGCCCTGAGTTCAGACCCCAATTCAATCACCATGTGAAGAAAGTTAAAAGGGAGAATTATTTTGAACTACAAAAAAATTGCAACTGTCAAAATAGCAATCCTACTGGGGATTTAGTTCAGTGGTGCTGCCTCCTGCCTCACAAGCACAAGGTGCTGAGTTTGATTCTCGGTGCCAAAAAAAAAAAATAGCAATCCTAAAATAATTCTTTAATAACGATGATGACGATCTGATACATTCCAAAGTAAAACATTATTAAAGTAGGGTTCTCAAATAAAATGAGTAATATACATATATTATTAGATGCACACTTCTGATAAAAGGAAAAGAACAATAAAATTATCAACTCTTTTGTCTTAAATCCATCTAACATTAATAGACTCAGAACAATGGACAAAATTTAGAACAGTAAGCTTGCTTCCAATAAAAATTAAATAAAAATTTTCCTTGTTCATTATTTTTAATGTCTCTTTAGAGAATAAATTTGTTTTTCTAGGGGTACTATTTTATATTTATCCACTTCTTTCACAATTACTCCAAAGAAGAACCTTCAGCCCTTTTTCTGTCTTTCAGAGAAGCTTCACTCGCTGTTATCTATACATATTTTTCATTCATTCATTCAACAAATATTTATTGAGTACCTAGTATGTTCACCACTTGAGGCACTGGGAATACATCAGTAAACAAACAAAATTAAAAACCTGTCCTTAGAGAGTTTACATTAAAATTGGGGGAGATAAAACAATAAAATATTTGAAGGTGTAACCAAGAAAAGCAAAGAGAAGGTGTATGACAGAGATCAGAATTCAGTTTTAGATGATCTCAGATTGAGAAATCTATTAGATCCTCTATAGAGATCATTAATAGGCAATTAGATACATGATTGTAGAATATAGGAAAGGGCTCTGAGCTGCAGACATAAATTTGAACATTGTCAGCATGTAGATGTTATCTAAAGCTAAAAGACTGTGTGAGATAACTCAGGAACAAAAGTCAAAAGAGTGAGAAACCCAAGGTCTGAACACTGGGGCCCTACTAATTAACAGGTCTTGGAAACTGTGGAGAAAGAAAACTTTTAAAATGTGACTAGTGCACAGAGGAATGTCCTAGAAGTTAAATGAATTTTTGTCTTTACTTTTTCAGAAAATAAAAAATTATTTATACTTTTGAGTTTCTCTTAGAAGAGAAACTATGTGATAAAAAAGCCAAATAAAGAAAGTATTACAACAAGAAGTTGAATACTTTGCTTTACTCAAAAATTTTTTAAAATAAAATTTTTAAAAAGTTGCACTGTATCAAATATAGCCAAGAGGTCAAACATAAGATTGACAATTACTTATAATATTTAACAAATTGTTGGTGACCTTCATTAGACCAACTTTAAATGGTGGGAGTAATGGGAATGAATTCCTGGCTAGAGGGAAAATATAAGAACTGGAAACAAGGGCTGGGGATTTAGCTCAGTGGTGCCACCCCATGCCTCGCAAGCTCAAGGTCCTGAGTTCGATCCCCAGTACCAAAAAAAAAAAAAGAACTGGAAACACCTAGTATAGACAACTCTAAAGGAGTTTTTCTGTAAAGGAGAGGAGAGATGAGATTCTAACTGGAGGAAGAAGTGGAATCAGAAGATTTTTTTTAAGAGGAGAAAACTTAACAGCACATCTGAATCCTGATGGGAATCATCCACTGGAAGGGAGAAACTGATGACACAGAAGAAAGGAAGAGGAGGGAAGAAAAGGTGAGGGGAAGTGAAGCTGGAGGAATGGTTAAAGAGGCTGTGATCTAGTACACAAATTAAGTACTTGTAAGCAAGAGAGGCAAGAGAGCTGAAGATATATACATACAAATCATAAAGTTTAAGCTGAACAAGGAGCCAAGGACTAAGTAAAGTGGTAGTATCAATGGATTTGTGACATGCAAAGACCATCAAAATCTATTTACTCAAGGGAATGATCTAGAAGTTACAAGGTAAGTGTCAGAGAGAGATAAGTGCTTCAAATTAAAATTATGAAATGTTTTGCAGTTACTGGTAATGATGAAATTAAGAATGCAGTTACAGGTATGATTGTCTGAAGGAAAATAGAAGACAAGATGATTGGAGAAGTTCAAGGAACTGAAAGGTCAACATGTTGGAACAATCATCTATTTAAATACTAAAATCCTTAAAAATAAAATAGGAGGAATCTGAAGAAATGAAAGTGAGCCATGAGAAATGTGATGCAATTACTCAAAGGTCAATAGATGGCTATCATGAGGGATATGAGGAGTTAAGTCTGATCACATGAAAGTCAAAGCTAGGGGACTATCTCAAGGAAGAACATCTGACATTGGGAACTAGGAGCAGAGAAGGTCATATACCAGAGACACCAGGAATAGCAGTAGAGTAAAAACCATGCCCCAAAATAAGCTCAGTAAACACAAAAGTAATATCCAACATCTATCATTTAACTACAACACAGTAACACCTACAACTGAGAACTCCAGGTCCTACTGGAGGGCCAGTAGAGAGATCATAGGTTTCACAGAGTTTAGGAAGATATGATGCAGATGTTATGTGTTCAAAATGAATAATGGCCAAAGACACTCAAGGCAGAAGACACTATAAGTTAGGGAAAGGCAGAACATAAAATACTTTGAGAAATACAAATAGTTGAACATGATTAAGGGCAGAATGAGCGTAAGAGTCAGGATATACAGTTAAACAGGTACAATAAGAGCACTACCCTCTCTGCTAATGTAAAAATGAGAAAAAAGTATGAAAAAATTAAACAACTGTCCAAAACTCCTTCATAAAAGCCTCTCATGGGGAACAAAATTGATAGGTTTTAGTTTCAGCTGATTTTCTTTAGTTTAAAGAAGATGATAGAAAATTACTCAATAGTAGCTTTATGAAGATTAACATTTATAGAATCAACTGCTTCTACACTGTGTAGAAAAGTTTATGATTACTGATTACTGTCATAATATCCAATATTTAATATGTGTCAAGGAAAATTATGTACTACTAAGATTTTTTAAACAAATGAAGAGCTCAAACATAAATGTGCTAGTTGTAGCTTTCCTTTTAACATATATATGTAAATATGTGTACGTACCTATATATAATACAAATTGTTTTATCATTCAAAATATATTATATGGAAAAGCATTCATACTGCTATAACCAACTTTCATAAATGATAAATCATAGAATTAAACTTCACATTGGAAAAGATGTATCAATAGCTAACCAATGCAACATTTGCTCTGTTTCCATTTTACTTTAGCTGCTGTAATTTAATGGAAAGAGCACTGTACTTGAGAGTCAAAGAACACATATTCAAGTGCTGGCATTGCCACTTGTGAACTATTTAGTCACTTAGCTTTTCTGTCCCTGAGTGTCTTAATTTACAAAATGGAAATCTGAAAATGTTCTGTGGTTTTCTTAAGATTTTTATGAGGTACTGAACCTGAAAGAGCTTTATAAACCGCAATAAGCTAAAAAATTGTTTACAGACTTCGAAACATTATTGATATAGAACAAAAAGCCTTCAGGCCATCCACCAGCCCCCACTTCAAATCATAAAATACAATTAACCTGTGATGGGATGATCAATCTGATAGTTTGATAAGCATGTCTCATCACCTCTCTTCATAACCTTACCTTTGAATGAGCAGGCCCGCTTTCATTCAGAAGTTTATACTGGGGTTGGATGCTATTGAAACGGGCCAACTCATTTACCAGACACATTGGAGTTTTCTCTTTGGGTTTTGCCATTTTATCGTGGAGAGAAGCTGTAAATAAAAAGGCTGTAAAGTTTTTGTCAAGAATGACTTCACAAAATGGAAGAAACACTAATTTTGACTTTTTAAGACTGCAATCAGATTGTACATTTAATTATTTTCATAAACTTTGTATTTAGAAAAATGAAATCATCTAATGTTTTCCATTGCATGCAACAGGAGTATGTATCACACTGTAAACAATAAATCAACGTACCTCTTTTAAGAAACTAAGTTTCTCTCTGCACATATAAAAACAGCATACTTAAAGATTAAAATAAATTACAACTCTTAATTTATCTTATAAATTTTCCTTCCCTCCCCCCAAAATGTATCATAAACACATAAACCTCTTGATTCATAGTACTATAAAACAACTTCATCTACTCTTTTTTAGTCTTCTTTCTCAATTTATTTTTTCTTCTCATTTTGAGGCATCACAGTAGTAGAAAAAGTTCTAGACTTGGAAATAAAAGCCTAAGCTCTTTCAACTATTTTGATAACCCTAAAAAAATCAAACTTTCTTTTCTTTTGCTATTTTAAAGACAACTCTAAAAGAAATAGAAAAATAATTTAATAAACACCCATCTACCTAACACTCACAACTGAAATTGTTAACATTTTCCAAATTCACTTGAATCTTAATTATTTTAAATATCATAGGTATCAATCTTTTAACTTAAAAAAATTACTTTTCAGTTAAATTCCTTTTATCTTTTCCAGAGTCTATACTATTGTATATGAATTTAGAATATACTCTTCTAGGATATTTCAAATACATTTACAGGCATATTTGTATATTCGTGAGAAAATACATAGTCTTGATAATCAATATTTGGCTTTGTAGTCACATAAACAGTACTATAGCAAACTTAAAATTTTCACAATTAATTTTTTATTAGCTTTTTTCTCCCCTTTCTGACTCTGGGGATCAAACTCAAGGCCTCGTCATGCTGAGCAAGTACTCTACCACTGAACAATAATCCCAGCCCACAATTTACTTTCTTTTACTCTTCACTATGTTTTTAAGATACTAAGTTTCATAAATCTAGTGCATTACCTTTAACTGCTTTTCAATTTCCTTGAAATTATTCTATTAAGTTTTTTTTTATCCACTCCTCTACTGAGAGACATTTAGCTTGTTTCCAATTCTTCACTCTTACAAGAACACGCTGCCAAATGAACCTCAGCGTAAATGAATCATACAACTTTCCCCTGTCAGCATGAGAATTATTATTTTTCCTCAAGCTTGAAAACATGGAGTATGGTCATTTTTTAAATATAATTTGATGTTTGACAAATGGTCTCCCGCTAATCTTTTGGGGTATTTTCCCAGCTTTTTTTTTTTTTTTTTTTTTTGGTACTAGGGATCAAACTCGGGACCTTGCGCTTGTGAGGCAGGCGGCAGAACCACTGAGCTAAATCCCCGGCCCATTTCCCAACTATTATTTTACTTTGCATTCCCAGATTACTTGTAAGGTTAAACATCGTACATATTGGGTCATTTGCTTTTCCTCTTCTGTGAGTTGCTTCTGTCCTTTTTAAATTTTGATTACTTTATATATTATAGTTATTAATCTTTCTTATGGTTTATACTTTTTATGGCTTAAGAAATCCTTCCCTAAGGTGACCCTGGTAGTGTACCCGCATAATTCCAGCACTTAAGAGGCTAAGGCAGAAGGATCACCATGAGTTCAAGGTTAGCCTGAGCTACAAGGTGAGTTGAAGGTCAGCCTGTACTATACAACAAGACCTCTCCAAAATCCAAAAGAAAAAGAGAACAAGAAGGAGAAAGTCTTTCCTTCTATTCTTTCTTACAGTGAGGGTTAGAGGGGCTTGGGATATAGTTCAGAGGTAGAATCCTTGCCTAAGTTTTATTCTTACACCAACAGAGAGAGAGTGCAAGCAAGGAAGGGGTAGAACCAGGGAAAGGGGGAGATCTACCTAATTCACAAGGCTACTGTAAGATTAAAATTTTGAACTGTATATTTTTCTAAAGTACACTGCAAATGTAAGGTATTTACACAGCTTCAGAATATTCTAACACTATATTATTTTATTCTCTATTTCCTTCATCTTAGAGACATATTTAACTGCTTTTTATAGTTTTTCTTTCTTCTTCCTTTAATCAATGCCAAAAATAATTTTAAATCTAAGCATAAAATATGTAAGTGGATTGCTTCCTGCACAGTTAAACTACAGTTACAATTGTTGGAGAATACTTAAAATGAATGAAAATCCCTGATTTTAGGAACTTCATCTACAAACTTTCTTTGGAAAGATTTAATATGGAAAATAGGATTTTTTAAACTTTAATTCTCTTAATAGAATAATCTGTTACAACAACTTGCTCATGAACATTATGGTTAAGAAACTATAAAACCTGGGTGTGGTGGCACACACCTATAATCCTAGAAGGCAGAGGCAGGAGGATCCCTGGAGTTCAAGGCCAGCCTGAACTACATAGTGAGAACCTGTCTGAAGAAACCAAAAAGAGAGAGAGAGAGAGAAAAAAGAAACTATCTTAATGAAAAACCACATAAATACCGGTAAAATATGGGTAAAAAGAAAAAAACTAACCAATTAATTGTAGGACTAATACAACTGACAGCTATTCTACAATTAAACCAAACTATCTTGCAAACTTTTGGAACCGTATAAAAAGGTAAAACTCAAAAGAGGTTTGAGAGAACCTGCATTTTACTTAATCCACTGTGTACCATTATCACATAAATAAGCATTTTATATAATGTGCAGTTCAATTCAGAAAGTCATACAGGGCCAGGGGTGCAGCTCAGTGGTGCTGAGCCTGCCTGACAAGTGCAAGGTCCTGAGTTCAATTCCCAGTACCAGGGAGGGAAAAAAAAAAAGGAAGTTAGAAATTTTGTGATCTGAGGATTTAGTAGTCAATTTTGGCTCCTGCTTAGCATAATATGAAATATTCAAAGGCAACTGTGAAAAAACAAATGACTATCAAAAAGCAAGTAACTGTCAAAAATGAGAAAATATCAACTCTGATTTAAAAACCAGCCAATTCTGCATAATATTGAAACAGCATTTATACTTCTAATGTGCAATTTTCTTTTTTCTTTTTTTTGCAGTACCAGTGGGGATCGAACTCAGGATCTTGTGCTTGTGAGGCAGGCGTGGTGCCACTGAGCTAAATCCCCGGCCCTTAATGTAAAATTTTCATAATTCACTAATGCTGCATGTTCATGTATTATGATGCAAAAACTTATTAGGAACCCAGCCAGCATAACATGAAATTTTTATGGTGTGAGAGATTTTAGCAGTGTAAGTTTTAAACAAATGAGAATGTAATTGAAATAGTACATTTATAGTTATATAAATCTGGTTTGGTAAGAAAACCTGATCTAAACCCTTTTAAGGAAAGTACTAATAAAATATATTTCATCAATTTTAACTTTCTGCTTCATAAAATTAACATGAATCAAATAAAACATTTTAATGTGTAACTGAAGTGCTGGTGTAAGAAATGAGCAAGATCCAACTTTGATAAAGCTTTATAATTAAAATTGAAACATTTAAAGTTGATAGATTAGAAAATAATTATAACGTAATGTTTTCCTTCACAAAATAAGTAAAACTATTTTAAGTAGCAGTTTCTCTATTTGATCAGAAATCTAATTAATATTAACTACTTGACAGAACTCAGTGATGGAGTAAGAATTTTTAAATTATGCCAAAATTAGATAACATATCTACAAAATTATAGAACAAATTCTAAAATACTGAAATATATAGACTTTATATATAATTAGAAAAGTTAGCTGTGTAAAGTAAGAAACACATAAAATGTTGAATAGGTAGACATTTTCAAGAAATCTAATATTGTTATCACTGAGAATATACTGAAATAGACTTTAAGTCAATTTGATAGCTGGAATAGCAGAAGCCAAGTTAGTTAATAAAATTAATACTAATGGATTTTAGCTATTTGGAGAGGGTGCCATATGATTTTTCAGGGCCTGTTTTGAATGTAACTTATTGCTATCTATGTGACCTTGAGAAAATACTTAATGTGATATGATTCAAACATACAGTGAATGCTTAAATTTTTTTAAAAATTACAGTAAAAAGACACATTACCAGTAATTCACCTCCAAATTATTTCAAACACACTTATTTCATAGTTCTTGCCACTTTCTGAACAGCAATTCTAGATAGACCTTCTTTGTGAAATGTCTTTAGTTGCACTGTGGTGGTTTCTCTATCGTCCTGAACTGATTCAAAACATTTACCTTTCAGTCATTTGATTTTGGGTAAGAGCCAGAAGTCAAATAAAGCTAGATCCAGTGAATTCAGTGGATAAGGGCACACTGTAATTTTTTTTTACAAGACTGCCTTTCTGTTGGATGGCACCTGGCAGTAGCATTCACCATATTTTTGATCACACCTCATAAAGACACTCATGAAAGGGGACCTCCAGAACTGCTTCAAAAAGTGACAAGAGTGATGGGGCAAGTGTGCTTGAAGCAGAGATATTTTCGGAAGATTAATGGAAATGTGTCTTTTACTGTAATAAATTATATTTTAAAATTCACCATATATTTTGATCACACCTCATAAATCTCATTTTCTATACAGTAAAATAGGAATAATAATTGTTTTTTATCTCACTTAACAGTTGTATGAATTGAATGAGACAAGATAAGGTATAGTTAACAATGATTAAGAATCCAATTATTCTGATTATGAATAATTATTTCTTAAAACACATTATCATCAAATAAATCTACTGATATCATTTTATAAATTTCTTTCATGGTTTTCTAAGTGCCCATATTCTGAATTAAAATATTCTGTTGGGAGAGGTTGGTTTTACTCATATAAATGTACTTCTTAGTATTCTATGGAAAGCATGTTAGTTATTATTTTTCCCATTGACTTACAAATCCATAAATTTGTTTCCACTGAAAAATTCTTCAGTGTGATATAAATTACACTTTAAGATTTCTCATAAGTGTGTAAGGATATTCTATTTTATTTACATGTAACTCACCAAACCTTGATAAGAAACATTAGTAAAATAATAACAATAGGTATCAGCATGTCCAACAAAAATATAGACAAATTTTATATTTTTAGATAAACTCTATTTTTTATATCTTTACAAAATGCCCTGGGCTTTCTAGGACTTGAATCTTCAAACTATTCTAAAATAATGTAGCTCACAATTTTCAACAAACCACCAAAAATCTCTCTCCCCGAAGGAGCTCACAGTGTGAGAAAAGAAACAGACACATAAAAACAGAAACACCAGAATAAACTATCCACACAAACCCCTGCATAGGCAAAGGGGTGTGGAAAGATAGGTTTTAAGAGGTAGTAAGGAAGAGAGTTAGGTAAGGAAAGCAGGAATTCACTGAGGTAAGAAGATCAGAGAGAAAAAGACTAGGCTTCTCAAAAATGAAAAAGAAAGTGCATAAAACATCACATTCTGGCAAATACAAGTAGACCATTAGCAAAATACAGAATAAATGGAAGGAAACAGCAGGACAAAAATGTAACTAGAATTCAACAGAATATCAAAAGTTTCCTAAACTGGAATTTAGAGTAGCAAACATTAAAAAGGCAGTTGTCAGCCAGACTTGTTGCTAATAAAAATCAACCCAAGCAAATCTCTCCACAGAAGACCATTTCTCTACTGGTTCCAGAAATGCACTGGATCCAGTTTTACATCTCTTTTCCAGCTCCCCTTTTCTTATTCTCTGCTACTGAAGGAACTCACCTAATTCTCAAGTAAATTTTTTTTAAAAAACAGAAACAAATATCAGAAGAGCAAAGGAATTTATGCTGTTGCCTTCTACAAGAAATGTGACTGTCTACAGCTATAATTCAAACTGACCTGGTAACTTCAAATTAAACCTTACATAAGGCTATCCAAGCAGAATCACTAATGAGCTACTCAGACAAACTGCTGTATTATAACTGTCTACCCATCATGAAAAAGTTCCTCTCTCACATAAAAAGTTAAATTGAGAAGTATTAAAATACTTCTATATAAATATAAAAATACCACAAAAGCACAAGAAAATTTAAATATTTGTCATAACATTATACCATAGAAGATCCTTCTAGATAAGGCAAGAAACCTAGAAGCCCTTCTAGGAAAAACTGACAACAACATAAAAATGGAATATTTCAGAGAAGTAAAACACACTATAAATGACACTTTAGAACCCATCTATAAGTTGGGCATGGTGGCACATACTTGTAATTCCAGAACTCTGGAGGCTTGGGCAGGAGAATCACAAAAGTTCAAGCCCAGCCTGGGCAACTTAAGACCCTGTCTCCAAATGAAAAATTAAAAACAAAGCTGGGGAAGTAGCTCAGTATTGCAAGAACAAACAGATCACACAAACAAAAAATCTATAAACCAGTGGATAAATACTTGCAACATATGAAGACAAACTGTTAATATCTGTAAAATATGAAAATAATATAGATCAATTTTTAAAGCCAATAGAAATAAGGCAATTAATTTTCATAATTTATTGAGTAAAGATGTTTCAAAATTAAATAACTCAAACTGCTGTGAGATAATTTTTCCTATTAGACTAATAAAGACTTCTGGTTTTGATTTATTTAACTGATACATAAAAACTGTAGTTACAATAGGGTAACATGTTTCAATACAGGTATACACTTTGTAATGTTCAAACCAAGTTAAGCATATCTATCTCCTAAAATGTTTATCTCTTCCTCATTTTGGTCTTTTGAGACAGGGTCTCATTATGTAGTCCAGGCTGGCTTCAAACTCGCTATCCTGCCTCAGCCTCCTAAGTGCTGGGATTACAGAGGTGTACCACCATATGCAACTCATTTATATTTCTTTATGATAAAAACTTTCAAATTCCTTTCTTCTAGCATTTTTAAGAGTACAGTAGGTCATTTATATTTTTAATGCTCATGTAAGTACTGGCAAGCATATCGGAAAACAGGTGCAAACTCTTACTGGTGCAAATATAAATTAGCCCTTTGTTCTACAATGTTGTTATGGTTTAAATCTAAAATGTTTCCCAAAAGTCTCATGTATTCAGAGGTGGGGGGTTCTGAAAAATGATCACATCATGGGGGTGGCTGTACTTATCAGTGGATTAATTCATTGATGAGTTCACAGCTAAACATGCTATTAAAAGGTGGAGCCTGATCAGAAGAGGTGGGTCAGTGATGATGTGACCTGGAAGGGTGTGTTCTTGTGCCCACCTTCACCTTTCTCTCTGCTTCCTGGCTGACACAGGTTGAACACCTTTCCCCCACCATGCCTTTCCACGATGTCTTTTCTGCATTGAAGCCAGCTGATATGGACTGAACCCTCTGAAACCATGAGCCAAAATAAACCTCTCCTCCTTTAAGCTGTGGGTATTGGGTATTTTATCCCAGCAATGAAAAACTGACTAATACAGAAAACTGGTACCAGATGTGGTGTCATTTCTGTGACTGATTATACTTAATCATATGGTTTAGAAGCCTTTGGAACTGTTTTGTGAGAAAAGTTTGGAGAATTGAGATGGAAAAAATACAGGTTATAAGCAGAACTTGATAGGCAATTCTGGTCAGAGCTCGTAAGACCAGAATGCAGACAGCAGAAAGAAAAGGTGAGGCTTCTGAAGTTTCAGCTGGAAACAACCGTTTTGCGAGTTAGACTAGGGGTCATGCATGTTATACCCTGGCAAAATAACTGTCTACATCTTGCCCATGTCCCAAGGCTTTGCAGAAGGCCAAGTTTAAGAGCTATGGACTAATTAATCTGATGATGATATTTCAAGGCAACTCAGTATTTCGGTATTGTCATGGGTACTGCTGGCTGCTTTCAGATTATTTCCTTCTGCTTCCTTTGGGATTTGCTCTTTTTTAGTTTCTTAAGGTGGAAGCTGAAATTGTTCATTTTGGATCTTTCTCCTTTTCTGATATAGACATTTAGTAGTATAAGTACTAAGTACTATTTAGTGGTATAAGTATGAAGTACAATTCCCTCAGGTACCATTTTAGTGTTTCATCTTCTATGTCACTCTTAGTATGTCATAATGTCATTATTGTTCAGTTTAAAATACTTTTTAATTTCTATTCTTTGTTTTTTTTTTAAGACAAGGTCTTGCTGAAGTTGCCCATTGGGCTCGAACTTCTTAGTCATAGATTGCCTGTACGTTATTCAATTTCCAAATATTTAAGGCTTTTCAAAAGCTCTTTCTACTAATGACTTCTGATTGGACTCTAATCAGAGAACATTCTTTTTATGATTTGGACCCTTTTGAATTTATTGAGAATTATTTTATGGCCTAGAAACTATTTCATATTGTTACCAATATTGTGAAAAAAAATGTGTTTTCTGATCTTCTTAGATGACGTGTGCAATAAATAATTCAGGCCAAGTTAGTTAATTTGTTATTCAAGTCTACATACTTTTGGTGATTTCCTATTTGTTACATCAATTATTGAGAGTGGTTACTAAAAATCTCTGATTATGACTGTCATTTTCCGAATTTCTTGAATTTCTATTAGTTTAGGTACATAATCATTCAAGTTCTCTTAATTGATCCCTTTATCTTTACAAATGAAATTACTACCTTCCTGGTAGTAGTCTTGCTCTAAAATCCACTTTGCCTGGTATTAAATCAATCCAAGATTCTTTTCCGGTTACCATGTTGTATCAGCTTCCAGTCCTTCTTTGGGGGGTACTGGGGATTGAACGCGGGACCTTGCGCTTTAGAGGCAGGCGCCAGAACCACTGAGCTAAATCCCCAGGCCCTCAGCTTCCAGTCTTTCACTTTTATTCTACTTGTTTATTTCTGGTGAGGAAGCATATAGATGGATCTCCCGGTTTTACACAATCTGACAATATCAGCCTTATATTGGGATGTTAAGACTACTTATCTTTCATGTGATTATTCATATGGCTATGTTTGAGTCTTTCATCTTGCTATTTATTTTATATATATATTGTCCCATTTGATCTTTGTTCCCTTTTTCATCTTTATTTGGCTTCTATTCGATTTTGTTGATTCCATTTTATCTCCTTTTTCTGCTTATTAATTATAACTCTTTGTTTTGCTATTTTAAAGGCTGCTTTAGGGGATATAATATACATCTTTATACATTTTTCATATTAAACTATCTCATGAGCCAAACACTGCAGCATAGGCCAGTAATCTCAGCCAGTAATCTGGGAGGCTGAGCAGGAGGATCACACATTCAAGAACAGTCTGGACAATTTAGTGTCTTAGTGAGACCCTGTCTCAGAAAACTTGAAAAGAGCTGGGGAAGTAGCTCAGTGTTCACTGTGAAGAAGACCCTGGGTTCCATCTTCAGTACTGAAAGGAAAAACAACAACAACAAAAGCCTCACATAAACTACACAAACTATCTCATAACATGCTTCCGTTTCTCCCCTCCTGTCAATAAGCTATTAGCAATCATTTTACTTTTATGTACTGTATCTCATAAATCCCACAGAAGCTTGTTAATATTTTTACTCTAAACAGTGAACTACCTTTTCAGGACATTTAAAATGGAAAAAAAACTTTTATGTATTTGTCATTTCTGGCACACTTCTTTTATGTAAATCTATTTGCAACTAGTATCATTTTCCTGCTATCTCCAGGGCTTAATTTTCTTCCAGACAGGAAACATAAGTGATGCATTCATTTGTATACTGTCTTTGTTTCTGATTTTGAAACATATCTTTGCCATATAGAATTCTAGCTGATACTTTTCATCTTTCAGTACTTTGTAGATGTTTCTCCACAGCTTACTTGCTTTGTTTCTGGTAAGAATACTATCATCTTTATCTATCATCCTCTGCATATAACATGACTGTGTCTTTTTTCTCTGATTGACTTTAAAATATTCTATTTAACATTTGAATTCAGCAATTTATAATGTACCTTGCAGTATTTTGCTTCATGTTCTTTATACTTGATTCATTTAATTTCTCTGATCCATAAGTTTCTGGTTTGTTACAGTTTATATCTAGATGTCCCCCCAAAACCTCATGCACTCAAAGGTGGAGTGTTTGAAAGGTGATTGGATTATTGGGGCTTTCAGCTAGCTGACTTGGTATTACGAGGTGCAGCCTTTTTATTTTTTGAGATAGTTATTAAGTCATTACGATGCCTATGCTCAGCTCAAATACTTGATTCACCTGCCTCAGCCTCCCAGCGTTCTAAGATTACAGGTGAGCACCACCATGCCAAGCTCAGTTACAGCATATTGATAGCAACTCTTTACTTATATCTTTGTCTACCAAATCAATCATTTATCTCTTTCTAATCAGTGGTTTTACCTTAGCTATGAATCATATTTACACTCTTCCTTGCAAACAATTTTTTATTGAAGTGAAATAATATAACATCAAATTAATCCACTTGAACAGTGGTACCATTTAGTATTCACAATACTGTCTGATCACCACCTATGTATCTAGCTCCAAAACATTTTTATCATTCCAAAAGGAAACCCCAAGGGCCAGGGATTTAGCTCAGTGGCACCACGCCTGCCTTGCAAGCACAAGGTCCTAAGTTTGATCCCCAGTACCGCAAAAACAAACAAACAAGCAAACAAAAGAAGTGAAACTGGCCACAAGGAGACCCCAAGCTCATTAGGTAGCTGCTCCCTGTTCCTCCCTACTCCTAGGCCCTGGCAATCACCAATCTGAATTCTCTCTATGGATTATATATTCTGGATATTTCATATAAATGAAACCATCCAATATGTTTACATTTTGTGTCTGATTTCTCTCACTTAACATCTTTAAGATACATCTACATTGCCCCATGTGTCAGTACTTCTCTTTATGGCTAAATATTTATGAAATGTAGATAATATAATTTGTTTACCCATTCATCCACTGATGGATATTTGGGTTGTTTCCATCATTTGTCTGTTGAAAATAGCGCCACTACTATGAACACCACATACATGTATTTGTTTCAGTATCTGTTTTCAGTTCTTTCAAGTATATATGTACCTAGAAGAGGAACTGCTGGGTCACATGAAAATTTTATGCTTTAATCAGATGAACAAATTCATTTTCACAGTGGCTGAATTCTCTAACATTCCCACCAGCAACATGAGAGTTACTCCATATTCTCACAAATACTTGTTATTGCTGATCTTTTGATTTCAGTATCTATTTGCAATTTTCATTTGCATTTCTCTGATCAGGAAAGGTGTTGAAAATTTTTTTCATGTGCATTTTGGCTACTTGTACACTGTCTGGAGAACTGCCTATTCAAGTATTTTGCTCGTTTTTAGTTGGGTTGTGTTTTTATTGCTGAATTCTTAGTTTTATTTCTTATATTTAGGGAACTTTCCTTTTTAATGCAGTATGTCATAGTGATCCAAATTCACTGTTTTACATATGTATCTTTAGTTGTTCCAGAACAATTTGTTAAATTATTTTTTACTTCTTGAGTCAATCTGGCTATTTTGTATTTCTAGGAATTTCTCTGTTTCACATAGGTTATTCAATTTGTTCGCTTATAATTGCTCATTTTATTTTCTTTAATCCTTTTTATTTCTTTAAGGTCAACAGTACTGGCTCCACATTCAAATCTGATTTGGGAGCAGGGTACTGGGTAATGAACCCAGGACCTTCTCACTGAGCTACATCCTTGCCCATTTCTATTTTTGAGTAAGGGTCCCACTGAGTTGCAAAGTGGCCCAGGCTGGAATGGAACTTGCAATCTTCCTGCCTAAGCCTCCCTGAGTGCTGAGATTATAGGCACATGCCACAATACCCAGCTGCATTCTGATTTGTGGTTATATGCACCTTTGCTGTTTTTCTGTTAGTCCAGCTAAAGGTGTGATAATTTTGTTGATCTTTTGAAAGAACCAACTTTTGTTTCACTGTTTATATTGTTTTCCTAATCTCTATTTCCACTCTGATCTTTATTTTCTTTTTTTCTGCTAACTTTGAGTCTAATTTGCTCCTCTTTTTCTAGGTTCCTTAAGGTATAAAGTTAATCTTTCTTTTTAATGTAGATATTTACTGTTACTCTTCTCCTATGAGCACTGCTTTCACTGCAACAAATAAGTTGTGCACATTGTTTTCATTTTCATTCATCTCTAAGCATTTTCTAATTTCTCCTGTGATTTTTTTCTCTGACTTTTTAAGAATATGTATAATTTCCACATATAGTCATCCCTTAGTATCTGTAGGACACTAATTCCCAGATCCTACCCCAGCCCCAATGATATCAAAATCTGAGGATGCTCAATTCCCTTATACAAAGTGACATAGTATTTATATAACCTATACATATCCTCCTGTATTCCTTAAATAACCTAATTACTTATATAATAAAATGTAAATGGCATGTAAATAGTTGTTATACTATATTAAAGAATAACAAGAAAAAAATTCGTACATGTTCAGCACAGGTGCCAGTTTTTCTAAACATATTCAATCTGGGATTGGTTGAATCCACAGATATGGAACCCACAAATATGCAGAACTGAATATATCTGTAAATTTTCTAGTACTGTGAAATTTCTAACTTCATTCCTTTTGGTTGGAAAAAATAATTTGTGTGATTTCCACTTTTTTAATTCATTGAAAATTGTTTTGGGTCTCATGTATTACAGAGAATGCTTTATGTTCACTTGAATGTGTATTTGGCTGTTGCTGGGTATTCTGCGTTATGTCTATTAGGTCTAGTTGGTTTACATTACTGGTCAAGTCTTCAATTTCTTTTTTGATCTTCTGCTTGAAAGTTCTATCCATTATTGCAAGTGAGGCAAACTTTGGCGGGTGGGGGGGTACTATAAACAGCTAAGTTAGGAATATTATAGGTAGTCAGACAGTGCTAGACCCTCAAAGAAGTCAGTGCAGAACATAAAAATACATTACAATTGTGGCTGGAGGTGCACTGGTTGAAGGCCAGGCCTCAAGATAAAGATGAAATGACTACACCTGCATACTTCCCCAAGGGAAGAACAATGATTGATACTCTAAATAGGAATTAATCTCCTTAGGTGAGAGACCAAGACCTCCTGACCCATCCCTCCAAAGAAAGGTCCTCTTTCTTTACATGTATACTTGCTACATGACTTGCTTCCCCACTGGATCAATATTAGCTAAGCAATTGAATTTGTAATCTTACTGGTTGATCTTAGTTTTGTGCCACCTTGTACCTGTCTTGTGATTTCATATCCATCCCGTGATGATTTTGCTCTATAAAGCCTTCCCCGTAAGTGGAGTCCAAGGCAACCCACTTTCTAGTCCCGTCCTGTTCGTTTCAGGCAGGAGCTGTCCTTCAGTAAGTATTTCCTACTCTTGCAAAACTTCATGAACAAAACCCAGACCACATGCGAAATACTACAAATAATCAACAATTGGTACCTCATCTTATTAAAAAGTTTTGCACAGAGCAGGGGATTTAGCTCAGTGGTTCTGCCACCTGCCTCGCAAGCGCAAGGACTCAAGTTCGATCCCCAGTACCAAAAAAAAAAAAAAAAAGTTTTGCACAGCAAGAGAAACCACCAACAAAGTGAAGTGACAAGACACCGCGTGGAAAACACACAGCAATTCAGATAAAGGACTATTATCTAGTGTATATAAAGACCTCAAAAAAATCAGAGCCCCCAAATTTAAAGAACCAATCCAAAAATGGGCATCTGAAATGAACAGACATTTCTCAGATGAAGAATTAGAAATAGCAAATAAATATATGAAAAAATGTTCAACATCACTGATCATTCGAGAAATGCAAATTAAAACAACACTGAGATTCCCCCTCACTCCAGAAAGAATGATTCGTTATCAAGAAATCAAACAGAGGCCGGGGATTTAGCTCAGTGGTTCTGCCGCCTGCCTCGCAAGCGCAAGGACCCAAGTTCGATCCCCAGTACCCAAAAAAAGAAATCAACCAGCAACAAATGCTGGTGGGGCTGTGGAGAAAAGGGAACCCTTCTCTACTGTTGGTGAGAGTGTAGATTAGTGCAATCAGCAGGATTTCTCAAAAAACTAAAACTAGAGGTTCCATTTGATCCAGCTATACCTCTTCTTGGTATCTTCTGGAAAAAATTAAAAGCATCATACCACAGCAATATATGCATGTCCATGTTTATAGCAGTACAGTTTGTAATAAATAAATCTTGGAAACAGCCCAAATGCCCATCAACTGACAAGTGGATAAAGAAGATGTGGGGTTTTTTATACAATGGAGTACTACTAGGCCATAAAAATGATGAGCTTCAGACATTTACATTTATAGCTAAATGGATGGACCGTGAGACCATACTCCTAAGTGAAATAAATCGGACATACATGTTTAAATACTGCATTGTTTCTCTGGTGTGAGAAACTGAAAACGAAAATAAGGACTGAAATGTATAATAGATGTTGGGAAATGGGAAGAAAGTATTCAAATGGGAAGGGAAACAAGGGAGGAGGAAGGAAGAAAGGAAGGGATAAGAAAAAGAGTGAAAATGAAAGGAAAAAAATGAAAACAAAGCTTTTATACATAGGGAGGGGAGAGGGCTTGAGGGGGAAAATGGGATAAAATAAAATAAAATTGATTAAAAAATAAAAATAAGTGCTACTTGATCCTTTAAAGAAAATGTTTCCTACTCTTAACCTCCACTGTTCCTAGAATTCATTCTTCCATTTTAGAGAACACAAACTTGGCATAACAGGCAAACATCTATTTCTCCTATACCATCCCTAGATCAGGGGTGCTGGGGATTGAACCCAGGAACACCCTACCACTGTGCTACATCCATAACCCTTATTTTTTGAAACAGGATCTCACTAAGTCTCCCAGACTGGCCTTGAATCATCCTCTTGTCTCAACCCCCTTGAACAGCTGGGATTACATGCATGCAGTGGTGCACTCAGCCCAATTTTTTCCTAGATGACAATAACTAAATTCTACATTGTTAGGTTCTGATTGTGTTGGATTCCTCCACTATCCACTATCTAGTATTTTGCTGCACTGTTAACTTACTTAGAATCCCTGGGAGCTCTCTCCTGACTTTTTTGTTTTGTTTTTTGAGACAAAGTCTCACCATGTAGCCCAGGCTGGCCTAGAATTCATAGAAATTCTCCTGCCTCAGCCTCCCAAGTGCTGTGATTATAGGTGCGCACCACCACCCCCAGCCCTCTGGTGATTTTTTCCAAAACCCCATGTTTTTACAATGTCTTTTTTTTTTCCTTAAATTCTTTTATTGGCACATTTTAGGTATACATTTACATTTATCGTTGGGAACTTGTACATTTACATAACGTATCTTGGTTTTATTTTTTCCCCATTCCCCTGCTCTCCCTTCAATTCCTCTACCCCTCCCTATTTACAAAGACTTTGTCTCCATTTTTTTCCTTTTCTCACATTTTCTCCTTTCCCTTCTTTCCTTTCCCCTACCCCTCCCACTTCCCCTTCTCCTCTGGACCTTCCTATTTCATATTATCAACTACTATCAATTATTCATTTTAATCCTTATTTACACTTTCAGTTTCTCACACCAGAGAAATTATTCGGTATTTACAAATGTGTGTCCTATTTATTTCACTTAAAAGTATGGCCTTGGGGCCGGGAATTTAGCTCAGTGGCACTGTGCCTGCCTTGCAAGCGCAAGGTCCTGAGTTTGATCCCTGGTACCGAAAAAAGAAAAAAAAAAAAAAAAAGAGTATGGCCTCAAGGTGCATCCATTTAGCTATAAATGTCTCCAGTCTCTCATGCTTTATGGCTGAGTAGTACTCCAGCTTTTAAAAAACACATCTTCTTTATCCAGTCTCCAGTTGATGGGGAATTGGGCTGTTTCCAAGCTTTAGCTATTACAAACTGTGCCACTATAAACATGGGTGTACATATATCGCTGTGGTATGATTCTTTTTTTTTTTGGTACCAGGGATTGAACTCAGGTCCTTGCGCTTACGAGGCAGGCAACAGAATCACTGAGCTAAATCCCCAGCCTGGTATGATTCTTTTAATTCTTTCGGGAAGACATCCAGCAGAGGAATAGCTGGGTCAAATTGGACCTCTAATGCTAGTTTTTTGAGGTATCTCCATATTGATTTCCGCAGTGGTTGCACCAGTCTGCACTCCCATCAACAATGGAGAAGGGTTCCTTTCTCTCCCCAGCCCCACCAGCATTTGTTATTGGTTGATTTCTTGATTGCAGCCATAATTCTTTCTGGGGTGAGGTGGAATCTCAGTGTTGTTTTCATCTGTATCTCTCCAATGACCAGCGATGTTGAACATTTTTTTTATGTTTATTTGCTGCTTTTACTTCTTTGTCTGAGAAATGTCTGTTCATTTCAGATGCCCATTTTTGAACTGGGTCTTTAAATTTGAGGGTTGATTTTTTTAAGTTCTTTATATATTCTAGATAATAGATCTTTGTCTGCAGTAGAGCTACTAAAACTTTTTTCCCACACTGTAGGTTGTCTCTTAGCTCTATTGGTGGTTTCTCTTGCAGTGCAAAAGCTTTTTAATGAGATGAGATCCCAGCTGTTGATTCTTTGTGCTAGCTCCCATGCTACTGAGGTTTTGTTCATAAAGTCTTTTCCTATGCCAATGTCTTCAAGAGTTCTACCTATCTTCCACCAAGTTTAGTGTTTCTGTTTTAATATTTAGATCTTTAATCCACTTCGATTTTAGTTTAGTGCATGGTGATAGATATGGGTCTAGTTTTAATCTTTGGCAGGATGAAATCCAGTTTTTCCAACACCATTTATTAAAGAGGCTATCTTTCCTCCAGTGAAGATGGTTGGCTTCTTTGTCAAAGATGAGGTGGCTGAGTATGTCTCCAGTTGTTTCTGCATCTTCTAATCTATTCCACTGATCCTTGGGTCTGTTTCTTTGCCAGTACCATGCTGTGTTTATCACAGTGGCTTTGTAGTATAGTTTCAAGTTGGGGATTGTGATACCCCCGTCATGTCCCTATTGCCTAGAATTGCTTTTGCTATTCTATGCCTCTTCTGGTTCCAAATGAATTTTTGGATTGTTTTCTCTAGTTCTGTGAAATATACTGTTAGGATTTCAATTGGGATTGCATTAAATCTATATAGCAGTCTTGGAAGCATGGCCACTTTCACTATATTGGTTCTTCCGACCCAGAAACAAGGGATGTCTTTTCATTTTCTTATATCCTCTTCAATCTCTTTTTTCAGAGTGCTGTAGTTTTCAACATAGAGGTCTTTTGCTTCCTTCATTAGATTGATTCCTAGATACTTCATTTTTTTTGATGCTATTGTGAAAGGAATTGTTTCCCTAATTTCTCTCTCAGTGAGTCTCTTATTTGTATACAAGAAGGCTACTGATTTTTGAGTGCTGACCTTGTATCTGTCTACTCTACTGAATCTGTCCATTAAGTCTAGAAGTCTTTTGGCTGAGCTTTTTGGGTCTTCTATGTAGAGTATCATATTGTCAGCAAATAATGTCTTTTACTAGGGGCTTCCAAAAGGTTCTGTGAAGCTCTACAAATTGGAACTCAAAGACTCAAGGAGAACCCTCTGCAGAAATCCAGGAAGCAAAGACACCTGAGTACATGCTCTTGCTTTTTTAGAATGTGCTACCCCACCCAGGGTCACACCCTGCAGCTCTTCTGCACTGGTAATATGTGGTGCTAATCTCGACATGGCCTTCCCAAATTCTTTTTTTTTGGTACTGGGATCGACTCAGGACCTTGTGCTTGCTTGCGAGACAGGCAGTAGATCCCTGGTGGCCTTCCCAAATTCTCATCTTTGTCTCTGTCTCAACAAGACTGCTGGGCTGTTTTGGTTCCTTCTCCTTATACTGAAGCTAAGAAACTGCCCTTAGGTCACTGATGGTGAATCTTCTAGCGAGTTCAATGACAACAAACATTCTGCTGTAGCACTTTTCCATAGGTTCACCTGAAGTGCTGTACCTCCTTAGTTTCCATTCCCCATGAATCGAGGTTGCCTGTCATCTAAAAACCACTGTTCACATATTTTATATGTTCTGACCTTGCTTAAGGAGTAAGGGTAAATTCTTACTGCATAACAAATTACCCCTAACTTAGTTGATTTTAAAACCAAGGTTTTTTTCTCAGTTTATGAGGGTCAGCAATTAGGGAGCAGCTAAAGCTCCTTGTTCTGGCTCAGAATCTCTCATGAGGGTGTGCCAAGAAAATCAGTGGGGCAGTAGCTCAGGCCTGGAAGCTTGACTAGGTTGGGAACCTGTGCTCCCCTAAGAAGATTCACGCACATGGTATCATCTAACTCTCACAATCATCGAGAGAAAGAGAGAGAGAGAGAGAGAGAGAGAGAGAGAGAGAGAGAGAGAGAGAGAGAGAGAGAATGCCACAATGTATTTTATGAATAACCTGTCCTCAAAAATGATCCGCCCCTTGCGCCTTGTTCTCTCGATCACAGACCAACTCCAGAATAATGTGCATGTAAACAAGTAAAAGTACTTTTTACACATTTTAACCTCTACAGGTTTACTACTTTTCTTATCCACCAACCATAGACCTTATCCTCTGGCTAAAAGAGAAAAGGGGCAGATTCTACTTCACAGCCAAGACTGAGAAGAAAATAAATTAAGAAAAAAGTTTCTATTGCCTATGCCAAAAAAAAGGAGGGCACTTGAAGCCAAATGGCTCATTTCTCTAGATGTTCAATGAAGTACCTTCTGGCTTCCTTTCTCCCCATCTCCAGAGCCAGGCAGAAAGAGAAAAACAAGGGGGGGGCTGGGGATTTAGCTGAGTGGTGCTGCCACCTGCCTTGCAAGTGTAAGGTCCCCAGTTCCATGCCTGGTACCAAAAAAAAAAAGAAAGAGAAAAACAAGATTAATGATAACATTAACCAGGTAATATCAGGACCAGTGCTAAATATTTTGCCTTCCCTAATTCAATTATTCCTCACAACAAACCTGTCAGGCACATCATTATTCCTTAAATTCTAAGTCTTTTCTTTCTTAATAATTGTATCTTGGCTTTACACTATTGTCTTAGTCACTTTCCTCATACATAGGACACAATATCCAACACCCACAACTTAAAGGAGAAGAGGTTTATTTTGGGTCACATTTTCAGACCATGGTTGGTCAGCTGTAAGGAAGAATCAGCATAGCAGAAGCACCTGGGCAGAGGAACGCTGTTCACATCATGGTGGCCAGGAAGCAGAGAGAAGGGAGAATCTGGGGAGAGATCCATACCCTTCCAGGTCAGGCCTCCAGTGACCCTCCTCTAACCAGGCCCCCTCCTGATAGCAAGTCAGATGCAGTGCCCTGTGTATGATCCAATCACATTCCCAAAGTCCCATGCATGAGCTCATGAGAGTTTTGGGGGTCATTCTTCATCTTAAACATAACACTACACAGTACAATAACAACTGCAGTCATTCAGAGTCTTGGACCTCTAATGCCAGGCTCTCCCAATGTTACAATTGTCTAATGTAGACTTCTCTAACTCCTCAGGACACAATGACCTGTCAAGTCAGCCTCACTAGCCAATCCCAAAACACTGGCCCTATTTCAGCCACTGTCTTTAAATATTATTTTACAGCACAGGTATCTTAATTTATATTTGTTGCAATATTAAGTTAAAATGAGTTTCCTTTTGCTAGGGGCTTACAATGAATTAACAGAATAAAAGTCCCAAAATATACCAAACCCCTACCTATTACGGTACCCTGGAGACCAGTAGATTCCCATTCGTAATTTGCTGAATAATGAATTTAAAAAGTAATGCTTATAAATACTAATTCAGAAAATTTTCAAAGAATGTATATTCCATTATCTGGATTGCCACAGTTTGTGTTCATTCACTTCCTGAAGAATATCTTAAGCTGAAAGTCTGTATTCATGAAACAATGACTTCCTTTTTCTCCCCTCCTCTAAGCCCCTGATAACTTCTAGTTTGCTGTCTCTATGAATTTGCCTATTTTAGGTACTTCACATAAGCAAAATTATATACAGTAGTGTCTGTCTTTTATGTCTGGCATATTTCACTCAACAAAATGTCTTCAAGCTCATCCATACTGCAGTATGTATCAGAATTTCACTGCTTTTTAAGGCTGAATAATACTCCACACACCATTATCTGTTCATATGTTGATGGAATTTGGGTTGTTTCTGCTTTTTGGCTATTCCAAGTAATGGTGCTATGAACACTGTTGCACAAGTATCCATTTGAATCTCTGCTTTCAGTTCTTTTGGGTATATTCTGAGAACTGAATTGCTGGATCACATAGTAACTTTATGTTTAATTTTTTAAGGAATGCCAATGAACTGTTTTCCACAGTGGCTGTACCATATTGGATTCCCACCAGCAATACACAAGTTTTAATTTCTCCACATCTACCAAAGCTTATTTTCCTGTTTTAATAATATCTATTCTAATTGGTGTGAGTAGAACACTTTTGATCAAATCTTTCAATCTTACTTAGGCACTGAATCGTATTTTTATCCATACACAGAAATAGTTTCAGCTTGCTTGATTAAAAAATAAAAGAATGTATATATAATCCAAATAATGTCATTTTCAAATAAAAGGAAAAAATAACCTTGGACACATACAAGAAATTCACAAACGGGAAAACACACAAATATAGCAAAGCATAAGAATACAATCTAAAACACCACTTTTTGTCAAACAAATTGGCAAAGGTAGAAAATTTGTAAGAGAAGTAAGGAAGGCCAGGGGATGTAGCTCAGTGGCACTGCACCTGCCTCGAAAGCGCAAGGTCCTCAATTCAATCCCTGGTACCCCCCCCAAAAAAAGAGAGAGAGAGACAAGTAAGGAAATAAGCATCCCCACATACTACTAACATATATAACTTCATATTTTTGGTATTTATGCATCAAGTATCTTCAACTCCATGTACCCCCTTTGACAAGTATTTCATATATAGAGATTAGTTTAATAACCAGAAAAACTGACATATATTAAAAATTGTGGCACTGTGGCACTAACTACAATACAATAATCTGTCCAAACATAAAGGCTTGATTAAATAAATTTCACTATTCCAAAACAAAACATTATTAGCAGTGATTATCTCTGTCAAAGAATAGTGGAACTTTTAGTCACTTTTTTCTTTTTGCTTATCTAGACCTCCCAATTTCTCTACCGTAAGCATGAGATGTAATAGATAATAACACAAATTCTTTAAAAGAACGAAAGTAAAAATGAGGACCACAATTTAAAGTAATAAAGTGCCTTTATCATAACAAAACATAAAACACTTCCATATCCCACATAAAAATGTCAGGCAAAGTTAATATCAAGTAAAATATCAAATAAGTTAGTATAGTCCAATATCAATACCTTGAAATGGCCTACTTTTTAATTAGTTTTTAGGAATACATAAGAATCTGCTAGGACAAGACAAGAATGTAGTTATTTAGACATTATAAGAAAATAAGACCTCCCAAATAAAACTTTAGAACTAATCCTAGAGACAGTGTTGAAAATTACACAGCAAAAATCTCAACTGTTTCAAGTTGAAGATCAGTTTAAATTCTCTTTCATCCCTTTTCACTATTATCTGTCAATCTTCATTCTCATGAGAAAGCAGACACCATGAAAGTAATGAGATGAAAATCACTAATAAGTTTAAGAATTCAAATTTAGGTTTGGCTAAAGAGAAAGTCTTTATAACAGCTTCTATATAACCAATTATGTTACCTTTCCCCCTAAGACTTCAACATTTGAGGGATAAAACTTAGTTGACAAGAAGAAAGGGCCCTTAAATGATTCTAGGAGCATATATCTTTTAAAAGTCAAGTACGTACATCACCAGACATTCTGTATAACTTCTAGACAAAGCCCTAGAAATTGCTTGTGACCCTGAAGAATGTTGCCTAGGAATTGTGAGCAATACCTGATTCAATAGGACCTATAATGTAGCAACCTTATCCTCATTAGTACTGATCTGTACCCTAAAATTTTCAATGAACTTGGCTATCATAAAATGATCATTTTCATCAGTATATATAAGAATATAAAACAGGACAGGGATTTAGCTCAGTGGTTCCGCCTCCTGCCTCGCAAGCGCAAGATTCCAAGTTCGATCCCCAGTACCAAAAAAAAAAAAAAAAAGAATATAAAACAAATTATTCTAATGGTACCCATATAATAGCAGGATCCATAAAAAACTATGTAGGAGCACCTCACATCTACAACAGTTTGCAAGACAAGACAAGTTTCATAAAGTGCCACTGATGCTTCCAATGGGATTTGACAACGGTAAGAGTACTGGAAGTCCAGAGTGCGATCCCCGGTACCAAAAAAAAAAAAAAAAAAAGAGTACTGGAAGCACTTAGAATAGTACATGCTAAGATTCCTTTAGGCCTCTATTAGAAACAAATGTGTTTGATGAAAATAATTTTGCTGCACAGAAAAATTTTCTAGTAAAAAAAAATTTTTTTCTAGTATAGGAAAAAAAACAAAGAAACTTGCATAAGGGAGATTTATGTTAATGACATCTGTATAACACAAGCATCATAAAGTACCACAACTGGGCCGGGGATTTAGCTTAGTGGTTTGGCCGCCTGCTGTGCAACCGCAAGGACCCGAGTTCAATCCCCAGTACCAAAAAAAAAAAAAAAAGTACCACAACTGACAACACTATTATGTGGTTACTGTTGAAAAAATGGGAAACCTCTTTGCTTTACTGATAACCCTAGCACCATTCATCTATTCATCCAGCAAATATATAAAAATTACAGTGATACCTTGGTTCACGAATGCTTTTGTTTGCAAACAATTTAGTTCACAAACAGAAGCATTTGGCAATATTTTGTTTTTGTTTGCAAACTCTGCTTTCAGTGACAAACATGACCACGGCCATCTTTCTCACACAAACACAAATGTGGCCATCTTTTCCAAAGTCATAAAACAAATTAAGTTTGTGAACTGTGATGCCACTGTACTTACATTATTCTAGGACCTAAGTCTGTAAGAGACAGCAAAGTTATTGTCTTCATGAAACATACTCTCTAGAAAGGGAAAGAGACATTAAATACAGTCATCCCTTCATATCAATGGGGGGTTGGTTCCAAGATGTTCCTCAGATACCAAAAATCTATGGATGCTCAAGATTATATGAAGTGTCATAGTATTTACAATAATCTATGTAATCCTCCTATATACTTTCATTTCTATATGACTTATAATACCTAACACAACATAAATGCCATGTATTGTAAATGCTATGTCCTTACACTGTATTATGTGGGAAATAATGACAAGAAAAAAAAATATGGCCAGACACGGTAATGCACACCTGTAATCCTGCTACTCAGGATGCTGAGGCAAAAGGATCACAAAATTCAAGCCTACCCTGGGTAAAACAAAACCCCATCTCAAAAAAATTTTTTTCTCACAAGCACAAGGTCCCAAGTTCAATCCACCCTACCAAAAAAAAAAATTGTTTGTTTTTTTCTTGACAGGATCTCATTTGCAGTGCATGCTGGCCTTGAACTCACTATGTAGCCCAGATTGGGCTCAAACCTGCAGTGCTCCTCCTGCCTCAGCCTATTGAGTGCTAGAATTACAGGCATTTGCCATGCCCAGCCCATCTGAAAATTATTTTTAAAAATTTTAAAAGGTTGGGGCAGGGATTTAGCTCAGTGGTTTCACCACCCGCTGCGCAAGCGCAAGGACCCAAGTTTGATCCCCAGTACCCAAAAAAAAAAAAAAGAACTTTAAAAGGTTGGAGATACAGCACCCCTGGGTTCAATCCTAGGACCACACACATACATATACATATATTTATATTTTATATATATATATATATGTATGTTTCATTATATATGTTTTTATATATATAATAGTATAACTGTAAATGTTATCATGCCACTAAATAACAGGGCAGGGTGCTAGGAGAGTTTATATTAGGCCTAGAGTCAAGTAACCTTGTTTGGAGACTCCAGACAGAGGTGGTCTGTGCAAAGTCCCTGAAGCCAGCATGATCTTATCCAATCTAGGAACTGAAAGAGACCAGTATAACTGAAGCATTTAGGTTATTTCTGAGACACACATCAAATCGGAGATGTGTAGACACCCAAGTTAAGAGATCAAGTTGACAGTTGGACTAATAGTCTGGAGCTCAGGGCTGGGGATTTAGCTCAGTGGTTTCTCCGCCTGCTGCGCAAGCACAAGGACCCAAGTTCGATCCCCAGTACCAAAAAAAAAAAAACAAGAGTCTGGAGCTCAGTGCTCACTTCAGCAGCACATATACTAAAATTGGAAGAGTATGGAGCTCAGAAAAGAAGCCTTGCTCCAGGGATTTAACTCAGTGGTTCCACTGCCTGCCTCACAAGTGCAAGGTCCCGAGTTCGATCCCTGATACCAAAAAAAAAAGAAAAGAGGCCTAGACCAGGTATAAATTTAAAAGTCTTTGGCTTAGAGATGGTTATTCAATATACAGGAACCAAAGACTTCTTATGCAAGATGACTGAGATTATATGGGTAGAAAAGAATCCAGAATACTTTCTCAAGCCACAGAAAAATTTAATTACACCCCTTCCCTCTCCTTGCAAACAAAAGAAATAAAGTATTATGTAATGTTATACTTACAACACAATGTTCTACTTGTTCAGAAGATATAAAATGTATAATGTTCTTGAAGAAATGCCAAGACCTAAGAAAAATACTTCTCCCAGTGAGTCTAAGGTATTATACACTATATAGTAGTTTACTAGCAGAGCATTTCCTTCTAGCCTTTTCAGAAAAAAGAATCTTATTTTAACACATGGATACAACTATGTACTTCACGAGATAGAAATGCTTTGAGTCTGCAGAACTGCCTGCTACAGAAACTACTTCATGATAAGCATTCTGAACACACCAAGTCTTGGACGGATGTGACATCAAGAAGAGCAGAAAGATCTTTTGCTCTGTATACTCAGAAATTATCAACTTTCAGGACTACAACTATTTCCTTAAACAACTTGCCCTGCACAGTCTCCAACAAAGATTACAAAGTATGTAATCAGTCTACTAAGCAGTGACCACATTACAGGTATAGAAGAGCTGAGTTACAATGTTCCACAATTTCTTTAAGTAGGACATGCCTTAATCCATACTCACCTGATTTATTTGAAGCATGTTAAGACAATATTGATCAAACTTCTGTATCCCTCACGGCTCCAAAAACTGGAAAATGAAAATGAAGAAATAAAATTCAATTTAGGTGGTAACCTCAATGACTAGCATTTTAATACATGCCCTTGATCAAAGTCAAATGTACAATGGAGTTGATCCAGATAAGTCATACAACTTTGTATGATGATGAAAATGTTCTATACATATGCTGTCTAAACAAGCAGACACTAGCTACATGTGACTGCTAAGCATGTGAAATGCAATCAAGAAAAATGTTTCATTTTCTTGAATGCTGATTTAAATTTAAATAAATACATGTGGCTACTGGACAGTGTAGCTTTAGATTGTCAAACAAAGTCCCTTCCAGTTCTAGAGTTCTAAAAAAATCCCAGAAAAAGGGAGGCTCTTAACAAATCTAAAAGTCTCAGAATAAAATTTAATGTATTTACCCTTCGCCCCAGCCAGTTTTTAAATTGTTCTGTTCCCATCAATTTATGATAAACTAAATCTAAAGAAGATGGAATACACGGTATTCTGGAAAAGCATAAATAGTCTGATTACCTTGTTAGATACATTCTTTTTCTATTGTTTTTGTTTGTTTGTTCCTATTATCAGTATAAAAATACTATACGGGGCCGGGGATTTAGCTCAGTAGTTCTGCTGTCTGCCTCCCAAGCGTAAGGTCCCAAGTTTGATTCCCACTACCAAAAAAAAAAAACAAATACTATGCATGTTAAAATTTCACATAAAATTTTCTTTAAAAAAGAATATAGTCACTGTCATGATACAATCCAATTGCTATATCTGGCTTTTCTTCCTTCTAGGCCTGAAATCCTCCCTTTGGTTACATTTCTTTTCATGTGGTAACTTTCTTCTATACTTAATGAAGTAAAGAAAATGGATGCCAAAGCAGAGAAGTAAACCCCAAATTCATATACAAACAAATCATAAGCTCTTAAAATGGGAGAGTTTTACATAAAATATAAATTATGTAGAAGAACCTCCCCCTTAAAAATTACCGACCAACCGGGCCGGGGATTTAGCGCAGTGTTTCGCCGCCTGCTACGTAAGCACAAGGACCTGCTTTCGATCCCCTGTACCAAAAAAAAAAAAAAATTATCTACCAACCAACAGCACAGCAAAAGGGCTAAATCCAACCACCTGGGTAGAAATTTTGATGCTACAAAATCTTAATACTGAACTTTCCCTCAGAAGCAAAGGTTCTATAGATGTACACACAGTGACACATATGTATTTGGGCTACCATTTTCTCATGATGACAGTCAATTCAGAAAGATTTTGAAAACTTTCAATACTTCTCACACTAGCGTCCTCAGCACCTGTATTAATTTTTATTGCTTTTCTAAAGCAACAGATGCTGTAGAAAGAGCACAAGACCTGGGTACTGGTAAATTTGAGTTTAGTCTAAATTCTTCAGGAAACTACCTTTTAACCCTTGGTCAAATCAATTTGTGTTAACTTTGCTTTCTTTTTTTTCTGTTTTTCAATCCAGATGCACTGACATATGCCTGTAATCGCAGCATTCTAGGAGGCTGAGGGAGGAGGATCACCAAGTTTGAGCCCAGCCTGGGCAACTCAGCAACTCAGTGAGACTGCACCAAAATAAACAAACAATAAGTTAAACTACTTGTAGTACACAGCCTCTAACTAACAGAATACAGAACAAATAATGAGATAATACTTCCAAGATTAGGCTATGAAAAGTCTTAGATTTCACCTTCTTTCAACCTCATGTTTGCTCTAAAAGAAGATAGATGCCATATTTTGATCTGCCTTTTTAGAAAAGTCCACATATGCAAAGAACTGAGAGAAGCCTCTGGCCAAGAGCCAGCAAAAAGTGAAGTCTCCTGTCCAAGAGCCCCAAGGAACTGAATCCTGCCAAGAGCCACAAGAATGAATTTGGAAGTAAGTCTTCCACCAGTCAAGCTTTTGGATGCAACTGCGGCCCCAACCAGTTTCATTGCAGTCTAAGTAACCCCAAGCCACAGACAGCTAAGTGCACCCTGATTTCTAACCCACAGAAACTATAAGATAATGTTTGTTGTTATAAGCTCTTAAATTCTGAGGCCATCTGTTATGAAATAAGATAATCCAATTCAACTCTAAAATTCAATACTCTCATGGTACTTTAAGTATTAATTAACCTGCAATAAATTCCCTGTTCAACATGAGCAAACAAGTTAGAAACTGAATGTGGTAAATTATAAAACTTACATTTACATTTTTCATTCGAAAGTAGAGGTCATTAAAAAGTGTACATTCATTAACTGGTGCTAAAATATGCTATAACTAAAAACACCAACTAAATCAATTTTCTCTTTCTTTAATTGAAAATAATTCATTTGGAAGGTAAGTTGTACATAAGCTACTAAAAACATCTTAGTAATTTAGTGTCCTTTATTTTTCTAAATTTAGCATTATTTATTAAGCATACACCAACTCTGAGAAACTCATTATGCTTTTTTTTTAGTATAAACCTCTAAACCTCAAATATGTATATATTTCTTCAGTATTACAGTTTGGTAATATAGGTTAATGACTCCAAGAACTAAGCACAGTAAAATATTGAGGGACATTTTTTCAAGTTCTAATCTTCTAATATACAAAAGGTATTTTATGAAATAAGAAAAATAAAAATACCTATTTGCTTAAAATTGACAATTGTAGCCAGGAATGTTGGTGCACGCCTGTAATCCTAGCACTCTTAGAGGCTGAAAGAAGATGATCATAAGTTCAAGCCAAGCCTATACAACTTAGTGAGACTGTCTTTAAAAAATAAAAGAACTAGGGATGTAGCTCCATGCAAAGGCCCTGGATTCAATTCCCAGTACTGGAAAAAACAAAAAACAAAACAAAAAAACTATAATTATAAGCTTTTCCTTCACAATTATGAGGTTACATAAATAAGCCAAAACATATGAAACTAGTCTGTGTACAGTAGCACAGTAAAGGTAAGCAGATAATATTCTAAAGTTATTCTTTTTCATCAAAGACGTTATTACATCAACATAAAACTGTAATTCATAAAAAAATGTAATTCATATCTATACCATGGACTATTCAATATGCCTACTACAATGCCACATGTCTTTAAGACTTCATTTCTTCTTTAAAAATATACCCACAAAAAAATAAATAAATAAATAAATAAATAAATAAATAATAAAAACATACCCAGTTCAAAGCCAAGGATTTAGCTCAGTGGTTCCACCGCCTGCCTCACAAGCGCAAGGACCGAAGTTTGATCCCCAGTACCAAAAAAAACCCCAAAAAAAGACAACAACAACAACAACAAAAATATATATATATACCCAGTTCATTGTCCCACACATATATATATGTGTGTATATATTTTTTGTTTGTTTGTTTGTTTTTGGTACCAGGAATCAAACTTAGGACCTTGCTCTTGCTAGGTAGGCACAGTGCCAAATTGTCCTATATTTTAAACAACTTGATAAAATATCAAGACACATCAAGAAGATGCAGAGCAGTTTTATACTATCTGTTGTTTTATAATATCCACCTCCCCCTCTCTGTCAAAAAGTTTCCAGAGTCAGGCGTTGTGACACACACCTGTAATACCAGCTGAGCCAGGAGGATCACTGCAAGTTTTGAGGCCAGTCTATACTACACAGTGAGTTCAAGGCCAGCCTGAACTACATAGCAAGACCCTGTCTCAAAAATAAAAATAAAAAAAAAATTCCAGCTACAATTTAATCCAATTACAACTAAGCACTTTTGGAGAAACCTACTCACATGCTTCAAAAATGTCCTACAGTGATATCCAATCAGGCACTTTAGAACATGCAGTTCCAGACTCCAAGCTACCAAACAAACAAACAAACAAACAGAAAAAAAACAGGTGGGTCAGTGGATGCGAGAGCATTACAAACTGGGGAACTTACTATCTATGAAGAATTAAAGATTCAACCTCTATTTGCTGATACAACACACTCCTTTAAACGAATTGCATTGTGCCCATCTGATAAATTAAAAGCTATACAAAATTAAATCTGTATAACCCTCAATAAAAACTGCTTTATAGAATGACACTATAATTTTTAAAAATCTATAAACTTTTTATATAAGCACATATTTGACAATATGAAAAATGAAAGCATTTACTAACTATTCTCATTCTTAGACTACAAACTATCACCAAACTAAATACCAGCTCAAAGTACCATACCCTAAAAAATCCATAAGGTTATTAAAAAGGTTTTTCATTTTAACTTTTAAAATTGGTATCCAAAAAAAATGCATTAAAATAAGGAAAATAAAATTATAAACTTCAGTATCATCTAAGAGCCTATGACAGATTCTAAATACTGTACATATAAGTGTTACTCTACAAGCTACTCCACTGAAAAACTCCACACACCACCAGCCAAGACAAAAGGAAATAGATTTTTCAGACACCAATTTTATATGCCTAGTGACATTTTGACATATTCACGTGAACTCATTTAATCCTCAATCTTTTAGGAGGTAAATCTTATCCTCATTTTCCTACAGGTTGGGCTATTTGCCCATAGTCACATTGCTAGGATTAAACACAGTTCAGACAGTTTCAAAGTCTTCTCACCACGTGCCTTCTTAAAATTTCTCCTGTACTAAAATCAAAGGTTCAACCTCTAGGACAACGTGATGACAAGGCAGCTATATAGAATTGTGGGGACTTAATAAAAAAATCAAACAATGATACATACATAAATGTGCTGCAATTATTATGAATACTAAATATTCATCCAGTATTTTCTTGAGTACCTCAGAGAGCACAAATGTATCTATATGCAATTAATCATACGTGCACACTACATACTGATCTCTATGCAGTCTAGCATAAACAGACAATTCAACTTTGCCATACCTAGATTTTCTCCTCTCTATAATCAACACCCAGCGCTCAAAAAGAGTACAAAAGGAAAGGAAATAATAACAGAAGTTAAGAGGTTGGATACACAGAAAACAAACATTTTGACCAACTACATATTCTAGAACCTAAGCAAGAATACATCTCAGCCTCACTTTCTATGTTTAAAGCTTGATTACTACCTTAGATATGTTTCTATTCTTTATTGAAAAGATGATGAAGCCACTATTTGTAGAATTTCATTCTGGACAAGACAAGTATGACAAAATGTAAAATTGTTAAGGTTTTCTGTTAAGGTTTAAGTATTTAGGAGTAAAGGACCATAACATATTTACATTACCCTTAAAGGGTCTGGGTAACAAACATTTTCTGTGTGACTGAAATAAATTGTAAATGGGAAAAAGAAAATAATAAATGGGTAAATTGATGTTACAAGGATGTTCTTGGCATTGTTCTTATTCTTGCAATTTTTTTGTATAGTTAAATTATTCCCAAAAAAATTAAAATTTTAAAATTACAGCTGGACACTGTGACCCATGGCTGCACTCCCAGCACACTGGGAGCCTAAGGCACTAAGATCATAAGTTTGATTCCAACCTGGGCAACTATAGAGACTCTGTCTCCAATTTTAAAAAGGGCATCTCAGTGCAAAGGACCTGGGTTCAATCTCCAATACTGAAAACAAAAAATTTAAATTACAAGGCATGTTATTTGAAATGAACATTACATACTTGGATAATGCGGCAACATTTCTGAAATTACAAAACACTGATTTATATAAAAAAAATGGAATGACTTGTGAAGAAGTATGCACCATATCCTACCAACTAATCATCACTTAGAAGTAGATTTCATATTACACTGCCATTTAATGAAATGTGGCAGTGGTAACTAGAGTTGAAATCATAGCAGGGGGAAAGAAAGCACACACCCTCCCCCCACTGCCAGGATGGCATCACTGCTTCACAAATTTTATACAGGCCTACTGCAAAATGAAGTTAATCTACAATTCAAGTGACACTTGATATCTCTGGTTTGCAATAAAATATAGACAAAGTGAGTCAGACAAGGTGTCCTATGCCTGTAATCCCACCACTCCAGGCTGAGGCAGGAAGATTACAAATTCCAGCTCAGCCTGGGCAATTTAGCAACTTGCCAGATCTGTTCTCAAAATTCAAAAATAAAAAAAGAATAAAGAAAAAGAAAGAATGTTTTAAAGAGCTGGGGTTGTCATTCAGGGAAGGTTTTGGGTTCAACAACAAGTACAAAATAGCCAAACTGAACAATGAAAAACTTGCCATATTACAAAACAAATGAGAAGCAGAGTAAACCTGGGTTTTCACAACAGTGTATGTGAATCGTTTTAAGAAAGCAAGAATGGGAAAGAAATATCCTGCTGAACAAATGTTGCAATCTTTTCTCCTACAATGTTACTATTATTCTGCTTGCTCATCACAATTTTGATTTCAAGGGTACACCACACTTTTCTAAAACATAAGGATACATCAGAAGCCAAGTGATGCTCAACAAAAGTTCACCAAAATTACGAACTCGAGCATTAAATAATAAAGGTTTTTAGTTAACAGTGATAGTTAACAGTGAAATACATTTAAAGGATCATCTTTATCCTTTCTGCAAGATTCACCCACTTTTGAACTCAAAATTCCCGGGTCTACAAAAAAAAAAAAAAATTCCCGGGTCTACCCTACTTGGATGGCCCCTGTGAACCTTGGGGGAGATAACATCACAACAAATATGGACCACTTTCAAAGAAGATTCTCAATGCAAAATTCTTCATAATTTCATGTAATTCCAGAGCCCATGGCCATTATCCCCGCCCCCTCCTTGTGAAGCCCAGCTTTACGTTCGCCTCAACAGCCTCTGCAGAACACCCTCTACCATCACCGTCCCTGCACCCCAGGAGAGACTGGAGTGCCTCCCTCACACTGTGGCTTCTGTAACTAAGCTTTGTCTGTCGCTCAATTCCCTTCGCCCGAGCAAGGTCACGACTGCTGACTATCCCTTTAAGCCGAGCCATCACCGTAGTAGTTCCTAAGAGCCATGGCAGAACTTGCCTGTCAGAGGATGTATTTTGTCCTCTCGGCCCCACCTACCATCCCCATTTCGGCGAGTTACGTCTTCGCCACTTGCCCATTATACAGAGAGCCACCACCGCCACCCTGGCGCGCCCCGGTCCAGTCTCCGCAGAGCCCCCTCCCCTCCGCGCCCGGGCCTCCCCATCCTCTCTCCGCTGCCGCCTCGCACCCGCTGCCCCGCACCGCCGCCGGGTCCCCCACCTCGACAACCCCGCCCGGGCGGCCTCCTCGCCTTCCTCCCGACTCCTCCCCCCCGGGACACCTGTGTCGTCCCACCCCCTCCACACACGTCCCCCCCCATTCATTCGCCTCCGCACCGGCGGCCCAGCCCCCACGGCCTCCCCTCCCCCGGCCCCAGGAGGGCAGGATGGCGCGGGGGAGGGGAGGCCGCGAAGGAGGCCACTCCGCGCAGGGTTCGCGGGCCGCGGACCCGCAGGGATCCCAACGCCCTCCGCCTCCTCCGCCAGCGGGGCGGAAGTCGGGGCCTCCCGGGCGCCCGCAACGAGGATATTTACCTTCTCGCCGGGGACACTTTGCAGACCGCTCCAACATTAGCAAACACTACAGAAAACTGACCCCGCTCGGCCGCCGCCGCCGCCGCCGCCGCCGCCGGCTTCCACCCCTAGAGCTCCCCTCCGCCCGCCTCCGCCCGCCTCCCTGAGCTCCCGCCGCGCCCTCCCGGGCTCGCGCCGCGCGCCCCCGCCCGCGCAGCCGCGCCCGCGCCCCGGCGAGCCAGGCTTGCGCGCGCCCGCGCCCGCCCACGCGCTGCCTCCGCTCCGCCTCGCGCCTGTCAGCCGCCCAGCGCTGCCATTGTTCGCGGCGCAGCTCCCGCCCCCTGGCGGCCGCCGCGCCGCCGCAGCAGTCGGGCTGCGGTACTAGCCGGCGGGCTGGGCCTCAGGGCGAGCGCCGTCCCGAGGCCTCGGGAACCGAGGCGAGCGAGTGCGCGGGCGGCGCGCCTGATCTGCAGTCTCCGCAGCGCGGCGCGACTCCCCGCCCCCTCGGCCGCGCACGGGCCCGGGCAGCCCCTTCCACACCAGCACTCGCAACTTACTCCCCCACCGCCTGACCCTGGGCTCTTTCTAGAGGCAGTCCTCGCCCCGATTCCCTGCTCATACCTTTCCAGGGCTCTGCGGCTACCCCTCTGTGCCGCGATGGGGACGCGCGACCATACCCTTCTGCTCTGGCCGCCGCTGTGCGACGCACGGCTTAGCGGATCCAGAACCTTTCCAGACTGGGGGAGGGAGGCGGGGAAGGAGGAGAGTTCACTGTCTCGCCCGGGAAACACTAGTGATCCCTGATCACCTGTTCGCCCACGTCGGTGTAGTGACCAAGCTTCCCCCTCGACCAACGCAGAAGCTTACATGAACCAAAAATGAGGCCCATTTTAAAACAGTGCCCTAGATCCTGGACTTTTGGGGAAAAGGGTGTCAGAAAACTCGAATTACTTCTTGATTCGTCCGGGTTTTGATGCGGGTTTCTTATGGCCAAATAACTTCCACCCAGTTAAGCCCAATGAAACACTTTAATAAATGGCACAAAAAATTAATCTAAAAATAAGTATAAAAATAAAACTTTTATCGTGTTCTTCACAGACTTACCATTTGCATTGTTCCGGGAGTTCCTTCCTACTACTGCTTACCTGCTTGAGAAATGTCTACTAGATCTGTTATTTCAGTCATCTAAAACCCGTAGTTCTGTCTACAAATGGGACAGTAGCATGGCCATGTTATCCGTGCATCTGTTTATTCTTTTTAATAAAAAACTAATAGGTAAATGTGATAATAAGTATAAAGACCTCTAGGTAGACCCTGGCAAATGATTGGTCTCGTGTAGCGCAACACTATGTTTCCTCCCAGAAATGTTTCCTATCTTCCTTTCCCCTTTCACCTCCACCAGCTCCCTTGAATTTAATTTTTTGGGATCCCCTAAGTCACCGCCACTCCTTGATTAATGACCTCTAGCTTCTCTGTCAACGTTTGAATGTTGATTTGGCGTGCCCTTCACACCGGCCACACCAGGGCACAAGCTCCCCACCTCTGTGCCTTCCTGTAGGCTGCTCTTTCTCCCTGCAACCTTGTCCTCCCCATTCAATGAACAAATCATCCTTGGAGGCATTCAAAAATCACCTCCCTAAGGGAAATTCTTTAAATCTCTCCATGCCCACTTCTCTGATGTGGTAGGGATGTTAGAATACTGTAGTTTGTTTTCTAGCCGGTCTTCACCTGCCAACCGTTGCATTGAAGGGCAGGCTGTCTCATTCGTTTTTGTAGTTTCAGCATGCAACAGTAAGTGGGTGGACAGTAAACACCTTTGGAATAAACTGATGAGTTTATGCTTTGTAAATAATGCTTAAGTCTTCAGAAATTCCATTCCCTTTGATTAAAATTATTTATGATAATAAAACCACAGCTATCTTAAGGCCTGAATCACCTTTACTTAATTTGAATAAACCAAGGGTGTATGCACCTCCATTCCCAGCTCTCTAATTTGCTTGGAACTGCACTGAGGAGTATGCCCCTGATCTTCCTAAGAGCCATGCTGCAGAATCACCACTGGTTTTACCATGCCTTTCTGAGAACTTGTAGGAAGTATACTTTTGAATGCTCACAACTCTGTAAGCACAAGTTTTACTGCCAGAGAAAAAAGGAATGATCAAAAGACATGGGTCTCTCTCCCACCTCACATGGCCTGCTGTGGTTTGAAAGTATGCATCTTTCCAAAAGTCATTGTGTTGGAAGCTAATGCCCAATGTGACAGTATTTAGAAGTGGGGCCTTTAGGGGAGGGATCAGGTCATGAGGACCCTACCTTCTGGAAGGGATTAATGCCCATAAATCCCTTCAGGCCAGAAGTGGTGGCACTTGGGAGGCTGAGGCAAAAGGACCACAAGTTGGAGGCTAGCATGAGCTACATACTGAAACCCTGTCTTTAAAAAAAACCTTCCCAGAGCTTCCACTCCCTTTTGCCAGTCCACTCTTCTGCCATGTGAGGGTGCAGCAAGAAAACCCTTCCCGACTCTAAATCTGTTGTTGCCTTGACCTTGAACTTCCCAGCTTCCAAAGAGAAATAAATTTGTTCTTTATAAATTACTCATTTAAGATATGTAGGTACTGCAGTACAAAATGGTTAATATAGCAAGGCATGGTGGCTGTAATCCCAGTACTCAATAGGCTGAGGCAGGATTGCTGAGAGAGGCCAGCCTGGACTACATAGTTCAAGGCCAAGCTAAGCCACAAAGTAAGACCCTGTCTCAAAAAATAAAATAAAATAAATAGACAGAGACAGACATGAATACAGCCTCTTAACATGGAGCTTTTGTGAAAAGACAGCCCAAAACAGTGAGCACAGTCAGTTAGGTGCTAGGCTCACTGAATTTTCTTAAGCCATTTAGGTCTTATCTAATATCCCTAGCTCAGGAATGGTCTAGCCCTTCCTGTTTCACTCCCAGGTTAGTGTCAATTTTCCATTTCTTTCCAGTGTCTGATAGAACTCAATATAGGAATTAGCCTAGCACGGTGGTCCATGCCTATAATCCCAAGGCTGAGACACGAGAATCAAAAGTTCGTGCTAGCTTGGGTAACTCAATTAATTAGCAAATCCTTGTCTCAAAATTAAAAAAAAAAAAAATTAAAAGGGGGTGGGATGGTAGGTCAGTGTGAAGGCTCTGGGTTCAATTCCCAGGACTGCACTGAAAAAAATAAATAAATAAATAAAAAGGCATAGGGCCAGGGATTTAACTCAGGAGCACCACACCTACCTTGCAAGCATAAGGTCCTGAGTTCAATCCCTGGAACCAAAAAAAAAAAAAAAAAAAAAAAGCAGGTTCAATGAAACTGTCAGATTATCCTTGGACCCTCTAAAGACAGAATACAAAGTCAAAAACCAGTCTAAAAGATAGGATTAGCTATACAGTGTTAGGCATGGAAATTTGGGGACATATAAATTCCAGTTAGAGGTCATAAACAGCCCTGATCCAGAACACCATGTACTGTATCACAACTCCCTGGAATTATTACACTGGACATAAATAGATGCTATTTTGGTAGAAGATCCTTTGATTAAACATATTTTAAAAGCTGTGAGTTGAAGCTTTTCTGCAGAACTTCTCAGTCTTCTGCTAGCGTAGATGGGAGTCTCCAAGAAAGGGATAGGATGTGCTATTTCCCAAATACAGGTGACCATAGAAACTCTGTGGCTGGGAGCTCAGTCATGGAACACATTTCGGGACACACTAAGGCACGTTTCAAGGTCAAGCGGAAGACCTTGCCTGTAGGTAGAGCAGGAGGCAACTGAAATTTGTTTCAATTGAAAATTGTTTCGGGTAGGAATTTCAAAATTTCTGGTAAAACAAGATTGTTACATTGCTAATTTCTCCATCTATTGTTAATCATCAACTAATCATAATTTATAGGTCTTCAACTCCATTCTCTATTAGTTCCCATTTCCTTATTTCTCAAATCCAGAATATTATCTTGAAAGAACAATTTATGATCCATTAAAGCAGCACCAAAAGCAATCTTGGAGGAATGAAACTTTTCATTAGAAATTAGTCAAGAAAAATAGAAAATATGACATTGTTTAAAAAAATAAAGTTCTTTTTTGTTTTGTTTTGTCTTTTGGGCTTTTGTTGTTTTAGTGAGACAGTCCTGCTAAAACTGCTAAATTGTCCAGGCTGGGCTCCAACTTGCAATCCTCCTGCCTCATCCTCCCAAGTGCTGGGATTATAACATGTGCCACTGCGCCCAGCTGAGTCAATGCTTTAAAGCACAGGATAACAAGGGGTAGGGGAAAGGAAAGAAGGAGGGAAAAAAATATGAGAAAAGGAAAAAATGGAAACAAAGTCATTGTAAATAGGGAAGAGTGAAGGGGGTGAAGGGAGGACAAGGGAATGGGGAAAAAATAAGAATCAAGATACATCATGTAAAGGTACAAGATCCTAATGTTGAATGTAACTATATTGTATACTTAAAATGTACCAATAAATTTAATTAAAAAAAAAAAAAGCACAGGATAACAAACTACGGCCTGTGGTTCACAGGTGTCCTACAGCCTGTTCTGTAAATAAAATTATTGAAAATATAGTCACATTTTTTCATTTTCATATTACTTAATGGCTGTGCTTATGTGTCTGCAGTTGAGTATTTGCAGTAAAGACTGTTCAAATTATCCAAAACAACTGAAATGAAAAATTTGCAAACCTCCCTACTGAAAAAATAAAATAAAAGGTGGTACTGCTCAACATTTAATGTATCTTTTTCAAAGTCATTTTTCAATTAGTTTCCAAACTTAAGCTTAAAATAATGCATTAACTATATTGCGCCCATGACCTTCTCCACATAATTATAAGTTTTCCTTTTCTCTTCCATATATGAATCTCTATCCTAAATGTGAAAGACACATGGAAACCATTTCTTCAGATTGGTACTTCCAGTTTAAAATAGCAAACTGAACACATTCGTTTATCTCACATCCCTCCAAAATTCTAGCAGCGAGAAGCCTACAAATTTAAAAGGCATAATCCCACAAAGACAAGTACAAGAAAGGTTTAGCTTCATGCACTAAGGAAGATGAAGCCTAACTAACCAATGAAAAACAAGCTGATATTACAAAAATAGTCCTGGCAAAGTTCAGGAACAGAGGCACCAGATAGCACTTGTACCAGGTAAAGTAGCAGACTTTCCACATAATTGACTGAAAACTCTAAGAAGTCATTAAATTCATTTCTACCCCCATAGCATACAGCTCAGCCACTACTGCTCAGTTCCCATAAGAGATGGGTTTATCCTCAGGAAACTGTTCCAGAAAGGACCAGGGTCTCAGGAACACCAGGTATATTATAGGCAGAGTGCACTGACAACAGGGAATTTGGTGAAAATGAACTGTGCCGGATGCATGAACCAAACTGTTCTCTCACTCTGGCCAGCTGCTTATTGCCCTGCAAAATTTATTCTTCCTCCATAACTGACTTATTGCAGGGCAAGTGAGATGTCAGGCAAGGAGCACATTTCCATGCCTATCCCAGCTAGTGTGACCATCTGACTAAGCTCTCACCAGAAGAATAAATGCAAACATATTCCTGCATCTTTTCCCTTTTCCTCAAGCTGGAACATGAGCTGGCCTGAGAGGCTGTTTTACCAATTGGAAAAGGACAATGCCCTAAAGCCATGGTTCTTAACCCTAAACAGGGATCAAAATCACTCAGAAGGCTTGTGAAAGTGCTAAGCACCATCCCTAAAGGTTCTGATTTGGTAAATCTGAGATAGCCAGAAAATCTGCATTTCTAACAACATTTTAGGTGATACTGATGGTGCTGGTCAAAGACAGAAGGAAAACAAACCCCTGAATGAATAGGTTGAGATAATTTATCCACCTTGACAGTTATGCAAAAGAGAACTACCTTGTTCTTCAAGCCACTGCACTTTTAGATCTCTTCAGCAGCATAGCTTTATATCCTAATTAAAAGTCTTACTCAGCTCCTAGAAGTGTGGCAGGCAAACTGACAATCAGGCAAGAGACCAAAGGTATCTCTGGAGAACCTGGCTGACTTTGGAGGAAACAATTTATAGATACATAACTGATTTGGGGAGCTATACAGCAACAACAATCAGGCCTATTGTCTCTCCTGCTACAGTAAATCTTTAACTATTGTCAATAAGCAGTGCCCATTCACAGAGGCATTCTAGTCAGCTTTAGTGTCTCCCATGCATTAGGAAAAAGGAACTAACATAAAGACTGAGTCTAAAAATGAAGTTAAAAAGAAAAGGACTGTCTTTGTCCATTTGGACTGCTATATCAAAAATATAAACTAGATGATTTATAAAGAACAGGCTGGCTGGGGATTTAGTTCAGTGGTTTTGCCGCCTGCTGCACATGCACAAGGACCTGAGTTCGATCCCTGGTACCAAAAAAAAGAACAGGCTTACAGTTTGCTTACAGTAAGCTGGGAAGTCCACGATCAACACACTAGCACAGTGGTGCCACATGTGTTATTTTTCTTTTAAGACAAAGATGGTAATGTGTGAGTTGTTTTTTCTAAACTAAAATCTCAGTATTCAGGTTTAAAGGCAGTGTTGGCACTTTGTGAGAAATAAGTGGGCTTTGGGCTGCAGTTTGGGCAGTCATCTTAAAAGGTTCACCATCATTGCACTAGCGTACTCAGTGTCTAGTGAGGGCTTGCTCTTCCCTTCATAGCTGGCACCTTTCAGTTGTGTCTTCACATGACAGAAGGCATGAACAAGCTCCCTTGGGCCTCTTTTCAAGGAAACTAATCCCCTTGGTAAGGGCAGAGCCATCACATCCTAACCACCTCCTAAATCCCCAATCTTAATACTATTTATTGCTTTGAGGATAAGTTTTCAACATATGAATCTTGGGGTGACATAAACATTCAGACCATAACAAAGGCTAAGATTAAAGAAAAACAATGGAAGTAACAGCAGCTTGCTTAAAAAAAAAAAAAATCATTATTCAGAGTTTAAATACATTGTGGGCCAGGGATTTACCTCAGTGGTTTCGCTGCCTGTTGTGCAAGTGCAAGGACCCAAGTTCCATCCCTGGTACCAAAAAAAAAAAAAAAAACATTGTAACAGGCCAGGGATTTAGCTCAGTGGTGCCCCGCCCCCACCCCCGACCCCCGGCTGCCTTGCAAGCAAGGTTCTGAGTTGGATCCTCTGGTACCAAAAAAAAAAATTGTATGAAAAAAAAAGAGAATACATTGTATCCCTGAAAAAATAGAATTGGATGCTATAAAAAAGTTACCACTTAAGAAAACAAGTTCTTAGAAAAATAAGTAAATTAAATATTAAAATAGAAGACTTAATCAAAGAGAAGTTTATCAGACACAGCTAAAAGAGGTGCAAATGGAAGCTTCTGGAAAGCTAAAATGGCACATAGGAAAAGACTGGGCACCTGAGTATTGCTTTTTCTTATGTCTTTCAGTATTTTTGACATTTTAAGTTAAATGAATACATTGCTTTGGTAAAAATAACTCTTACCTTTAAAATTTACTGTGACTAAAGTCTATCCAAGCCTTGAGAGTCCAGAACTGGAATTAAAAGTGTTAGTAAATCTGCAACTCCTTTAAAAAAAACAACTGACTTTTCAGGGCTAGGGTATTCCTCAGTGATAGAATGTGTGCTTAGCATGCCAAGGTCCTAGCTAGGTTCAGTTCACAGCCAAACACACACACACACACACACACACACACACACACACACACTGTTAAAAAATAAATGGGCCAGGAATTTAGCTCAGTAGTTCCAGCACCTCCCTCGAAAGCACAAGGTCCTGAGTTCAATCCCCAGTACCAAAAAATAAAATAAAAATAACTGACTTTTAAACTTTTGGATAAGCAAAAAATCTATTTTCTTTCCTACATTGTGTATTGGGAAGAGGAAGTACAGAAATAGATGTGGCACTGGTTAAATTGAGGCCAATGAAAATCTAAAATCAAGGGGAAATTTACGTGAGCCAAGAACTTTCTTCTTATAAAACTGGTTTAAATACTTAACTTGAAAATGAAGTTGAGAAAAGGAAGCTATTAAATTACGAGTCTTGCTTCCCAAATGAAGACAGAAATATTCTGCCTGAATATGCAATCAGAAATAAGTGAAGTACTTACCAAGCACTTGAGGACACTGGGTCTCAAACTGTGCTCCAGAACATTTTTTTCCAATCATCAACTGATAACTTATATTAAATACAATAAAAATGAATTACCAAAAAAATTAAATTAAAAACAAATACAGCTTACAAGGCATGTTTTCTTTATTAGGTTAAACTAGGAGAGTAGAGCCCATGGCCTAAGGGCCAAATGCAATCCTGGACAGGTAGTAATGCAACCTACAAGATTGGAAACTTTTTTTTATTTTTGGTTTTTTGAGGCAGGGTCTCCCCTTGTAGTTCAGGCTGGCCCTGAACTCACTATGTAGCCCAGGCTGGCCTAACTCATGGCAATCTTCCTGCCTCAGCCTCCAGAGTAGTGCTGGGATTACAGGCATGCACCACCATGCCTGGAATAAACTCTTAACATTATGTGATTTTTTAATTGTTTATTTGTTTTGAGATAAGGTCTCACTATGTAGTACAGGGTGGCCTCAAACTCACACCAATCCTCCTGCCTCAGCCACCTGAGTGCTGGGTTTACATGTGTGTACCACCACACCTGGCTTATAATGTCATTTTTATTGATAAGTTTCCTGATTGGGTTGTGCAGTGCTCAGGCTCAAATTGCTTACACGACAGTGGCAGGCTGTGTGGGGAGGGCACGGTGTAGTACTACTCTGGTGCCTGCCACACACAGTCCAATCAAAACCCATGCAAGGACTGGGGATTTGCTCAGTGGCACAGCACCTGCCTCACAACCAAAAGGTCGAGAGTTCCATCCCCAGTACAAAAAAAAAAAAATCCATGCAATAAAAGAAGTTACATGTACTTGTGCAACTTGGTGAGAAAAGCTGAGCAGTTACCAGTGATAATATTCTAAACTATCTACCTTATGTATGTATACTTGTGCAGAGAGCTGTTCACTGATACTAAGCAAACATGTAAGTTTTCTTTTCTTAATCATTAAATTTAGGCTATTTCTGTTCTTTCATAAAATAATTTAATAAATTAAACTATAAAACATGGAAAGAGCCAGGCATGGTGGTGCATGCATGTAATTCCATCTACTCAGGAGGGTGATGCAGAAGGATCACAAGTTCAAGGCCAATCTGTGCAATTTAGTAGGATCCTGTTCTCAAATTTTAAAATAACATGGCCTCTGGATGTAGCTCAGTGTTAGAAAATCCCTAGGTTTTATTCCCAGAACTGAAGAAAGGTTTTGTTACTTCTAAACATACATAAAGTATATTTTATACATACATTTTTTGTTTTGGTTTGGTTTTTTGAGACATGGTCTTGCCATGTAATCCAGGCTGGCCTTGAACTCACTACGTAGCCCAGGCCAACCTCAAATGCACAGCAATCCTCCTGCCTCAGCTTCCCTAGTGCTGAAATTCCAGGCATGGATCAGCATGCTTAGCATCTTTTCATAGATTGCTTAAAAAGTTCCCATGCTAGCACAGAGGCATAGACCAACTTTGAGAAGCACAGCTCTAGAAATTATGTAGAACCTGATCTTTGAAAGTGTTTGTTAAATATTCAACATTATCAGAAGCAAAAAGCTATTAAAAACTGAAATGTCAAAATAGCAATCATCCCAAGGAAATGAGATTGTCTGGTAGTCTTAGAGCATTGAATAAACACCATTTGTTTATAGAAAGGGCTAAAATTATTTTACAATAATGAAAAACCAGCAGCACACTAAATGGACATGTGTAGAGATGGTTAAAAATCATTTCAGCACTCGGAACACTGAGGAGAACTGCAAGCTCTGGTCCAGCCAGGGCAAACTTAATGAGACCCTCTCTCAAATAAAAAGTAAAAAAGGGGGCTGGGTATGTAGCTTGGTGTGAAGTCTCTGAATTCAATTTCCAGTTCCAAAAGAAAAAAAAAATCATACTTTCTTCATAATTTGAAATGTAATACAGCTGTTTAAAAGAAAGTGCTATATTTTTATGTATTGGCATGGAAAGATGTCCATGTTACATTTGAATTACACACACACACACACACACAGCAAAAGCATAAGTTCTGCAAGACTATGGTCTCATACACAAGAGCATGGGCCCAGGGTGTATGTATTTATTTACAGAGTAAAAGTGTAGCCAAATATCTGAAAATATATGCACCAGACTTGTTACCTTCATTACCTTTAGCGGCTGGTAAAGAGGGACAGAAAGGGAAAACCTTTCACTTTAGTTCATTCATTCATTTGTTGCACAAGCATGTATTGAGTACCAACTATTCTAGGTGGCACAAAACAAGGAAGACACACAATAACCAAGTAAACAAAAAACTTCAAAAGGAAGGAAGAGAGGAAAGAGAAGAGAAGATAGCACAAGGGAGAGGAAGTAAAGCAGTTCCAGTGGACAGTATTTTGCCCTGTATAGTAGAAGGTACATATTCACATGGAGGGGGAGTACATTTCACATGGCTAGAATGAAAAGAATAAGTTGGAATGTGACAGGAAACAGCGGCGCCAGTTCAGACATCATCACTGCAATGATACTGCAGCTAATTAAACAATGAGAAAAGACATACTAAGGGCCTCAAAAAGTTTTTGTGTACCAAAGTATATACGTACATCTATTGAGATTTTTCAACAACCTCATACTATTAAATTTTTTTTTTAAATAGGTGGCTGTGGTGCCACATGCCTGTAATCCCAGCACTTGGGAGGCTGAGGCAGGAGGATCACTGTGAGTTCGAGGACAGCCTGTGCTACATAGTGAGTTCAAGGCCACCCTGAGCTATATCACAAGACCCTGTCTCCAAAATATTAAATAAATAACAATAAAACATTTTTTAAAACTAAAGAAACTAGTGTGGTTGCATACTACTAGTACATGCCTATAATCCCAGAACTCTCGGAGACTGAGGCAGGAGGACTGTAAATTCAAGCCTAGCCTTGGCAATTTCATGCCTTACTTAAGATCCTGTCTCAAAATTTAAAAAAAAAAAAAATTTAATGGGCTTAGTCAATGTGAAGGCCCTAGGTTCTTACCCAGTAGGGCAAGAAGAAGAAGAAGAAAGAAGAGGAAGAGAGGAGAAAAAATAGAAGGAGGAAAAAGAGAAAGAGCAAGAAGAAAAAGAGGAAGAAAATAATAAGAAATCAGTGAGACTCCCATCTCAAAAAAAAAAAAGTACATACTTATGGGGCATTAAAAACATTCAAAATCTTCTAGCTTTTTGAAATATACAGTATATCATCATCTGTGGTGTTCACTCTTGGTGTTATAGCCTATATATCCTATGGGTTCAAGCAAATATACAATGTCAAGTAGCCATCATTATACAAAGTAGTTCCACTGCCCTAAAAATCCTCTGTGCTCGTGATTCATCCCTCCCTTCCAACTCCTGCTAACTAATTATCTTTTCATCTCTATATCTCTGCCTTTTCCAGAATGCCATGTGGTTGGAATTATATAATATATATATATTTTTAATATATATATACATATAGTCTTTTCAGGTTGGTGTCTTTAACTCAGCCATATACATTAAATTTCTTTTTGGTTTCTTTTTTTAAATTTTGGTTTGTTCTTTTGTGTTTTTGAGATAGGATCTTGCTATGTAGTTCAGACTGGCCTTGAACTCACTGTGTAGCCCAAGCTGGCCTCGAATTCACAGCAACCCTACTGCCTCAGCCTCCCAAGTGCTGGGATTATAGGCGTGAGCCCCCATGCCCAGCCTTCATTAAGTTTTTTCCATGTCTTTTTATAGCTTGTTAGCTCCCCCTCCATGTCCTTCTATGGCTTCTTTTTAATGCAAAATACTCCATTATATTAATATACCACAATTTATCCATTTATCTACTAAAAGACATCTTAGTTTCTTCCGAATTTTAGCAATTAAGAATAAAGCTGCTATAAAAACATTTGGGTGCAGGTTGCTGCAAGGACATGAAGTTTTCAACTCATTTGGAGAAATACCAGGTAATGAAATTACTGAATCATATAGCAAGAGCACGCTTTGTTTTGTAAGCAACTGTCAAACTCTGTTCTAAAGTGGCTCCAACATTCTGCATTCCCACAAGCACTGAATGAGAGTTCCTGTTGCTCCACATCTTCACTAATCAGGTACTGTCCCTGCTCCAGATTTCAGCTAATCCTAATAAATGTGTAGTGATAACTCATAGTTGCTTTCCTTATGCTTGATTTCAATTCAGTAATAAATTTATGTGTATAATAAAAAAAATGTGTATCTAAGCCAGGCATTATTGCACATGCCTGTTATCCCAGCACTCAGCAGGCTGAAGCAGGATGATTACCACTTCAAGGCCAGCCTGGTCTACATAGGAAGATCCTGTCCACTCCACCAAAAAGTCAATTAAGCTTAGAAGGTTATGTCTGAGAAGAATTATGGATAGCTTTTATTGTTTTGAAACTTATCTGCATTTGATTGTACATGTAGCATTTTACTAGTTTTGTTAAGATTATCAGAAGAAAGTCATTTTTTAAACTTCTGACACATACTCTCAAGTGAAATAAATCAGACACACGTTTAATTACCACACTGTTTCTCTAGTGTAATAAACCAAAAATAGAAATAAGGACTAAAATGTATAATAGATATTAGGAAATGGGTTCAAATGGGAAGGGGAACAAAGGAGGAGGGAGGGAGAAAGGAAAGAACGGACAAGAAAAAAACTGAAAATAGAAGGAAAGAATGGAAACAAAGCTTTTGTACACAGAGGGGAGGGGGCTTGAAGGGAGGGGAAAAGGGGAAAAAAGAGGCAGGAGGTATCATGTACAGGTGCAAATTCCCTATGATGGGTGTTATCATTATGTATGGCTAAAATGTACCAATAAATGTTTTGCTATTTAAAAAAAAAAAAAAAGAGGCTTCTCAGCTGGGCAAAACTGCTTGAAACACAATAAAAATAGCATTCTAAACATTTCTTAAAAGAAAATTTCTGATTTATGATTTTTCTATACCAGGTAACTGGTTATTTTTTTACTTTTGTAAAATTAAATAAATATATATTTTTTTCTTTTTCTTTTTTTGGTACCAGGGATGGAACTCAGGTCCTTGCACTTGCGCATCAGGTGGCGAAACCACTGAGCTAAATCCCTGGCCCTGTAAAATTAATATTAATTTAATTGATATGCTAAATCACTTTTATGCTTTTAATTAATTGTACCCTATTTAAGAAAAAAATTTAAATAATGATGCCAAGGAAAAAAATCTCCAAATCAAATGTTTGGCCAGGGATGTAGCTCAGTGATAGAGTGCTTACCTAGCAAGTACTTAAAAAAAAAATCAGGGCTGGGGATTTAGCTCAGTGGTTCTGCCACCTGCCTTGCAAGCACAAGGTCCTGAGTTTGATTCTCGGTACGAAAAATAAATTAAATGTTTAGGAGTGTCTTCTGATCATCACCAGGAATTCACTTCAGTAAGGTGACATTCCTAACATGTACAGAAACACTTTAACAGTTTAAACAAAACATGCTAAGCAAAGTAATGATGCATAGTTTAAATTTCAATTAACATATGAAGTACTTTGAATGTTCTAGCTTATTGATTTTAGCAGTGTCATTTACTCAACTGTTTATAAAACATAGGTTAACATACAAAATAAAAAAATCATGTAATGTCTATTCTACTATGTTCACCATTACAACTTATATACATTCCAGTATTCAGCATATATTTAATAATTTACAAGATTCAACTAACATCCTATGTTTAATGTATCTTATCCAAGATTTATCACAGAAAAGGTAACTTTAAAATGTGTTTAAGGAGCTTTCAGTAGCTTCTCTGTAGGTTTTATTGCAGTGTTGAATTATCACTTCACCTCCAGTCTTTTGTCTTTGAATTGTTAGGACCTGGAAATTAATCCAGTATAACTGACATGTCATTCTTATCCTAATTGTTATAAGCTCATAATTAGTTTTATATTTTAACATATTGAAGGAACTTTATATTTCATATTATTTTTAACTTTTAATCACTGCTTGAATTAAACAAACCACTACACAGTTTAACTGCTGTCCCTAGCTGCATTCCCGCCATAGCCCTCCAATTCCCCAGAGATTTTACATTCACACACAACCTCATGGGTTGGACTAGGTTAGATTACAAGTTTATATACATATACAAGTTCAGATCTGTCATCTGACATTGGGCCAATTCAAATAGTTCAATAGTGAAGGCAGATGTTCTCTGCCCCTTAAAGTTCCCCAACCCCATGGTCATGTGTATTGAGAAACTCCTCCTCCCCTTACCACGCAGTCCTGATGGAGCCGTCAACCTCAGTCACAAAGACCCAGTCCTGACCAAAGACTCCACCTCCACAGCTTCAGTGATGGTTGAGGAGTAGTACAAACCTAAGACCCCAAAAAGACCAACCAGAGCCTCCTCTAAGTGAATATCCAAACACTAAGAAAAAGACCTTTGTTTTCTTGGAGTTGCTAAATTGGGAAAATAGAGCTGTCAAGGATACTGTGGCCCACCATTTGGGGAGAGTCTACCTGTAGAATAAAGCTAATCAGGGTTGGGTGTTGGAGACAGAGCCTCTTAAGAGTCCTTGCCTCCAGCTATTTTGAAGTTGGACCACTCCTAGGTTATTTTCATAAACCAACAAATAAATCCCTTTTACCTCTACTTTTATTTGCAATAAAAAATAGATTTACTAGAAGGTCTAGGTCTGGCTTGAAATGTGCAGAAATACAAGGATGTTTAGGAACATTAAAAATAATCTGGAAAAGCCGGGGATTTAGCTCAGTGGTTCCGGTGCCTGCCTCGAAAGCACAAGGTCCCGAGTTGATCCCCAGTACCGGAAAAAAAAAAAAATCTGGAATGGGCTGTAGCTCAATAGCAGAGTGCTTGGCTCTGAGCTGGAAATCATGGCTAACATGCAGGGGGCCCTGGGTTTCTTCCCCATTACCACAAAGTTAAAAACAAAAAACTAATCTGAGTTTTCTTTTGACTAGTGAGATTTGTTACTGATCTCAAAACAGTTCTGTCAACTAAAATCCTATATTTATTCTAAGTAGGATTTCTTCTAAATTTTTAGTTGTTTAAACTGTTTTTACTCTTTCTATAAAAGAATAAAACTTTGTGTATTTTGCGATTGTTTCCTTGCTGTACTCTTATCCACAACCATTTATACTCCTGAGTTGTAGCTGAAAATTACTTTGTCTTCCACTCTTCTGAAAGACAGCATTTCTTGTTCACCTGAGAAACTTGAAAATGAATTAACAGTCATCCTCAAAAGCAGCTCTCCATCAGAACCAGATTGTAAAGTTTTATTTCCCCAAAGTATATTTTCTGGCCTCATTCTAGTTCTTACTGGAAAAAAATTGAGCCAAATTGGTCAAACATTCAGCAACATTCTATTGAGCAAAGTCATAATTTTTTTCCTAAGGAGGCAGAGACATAAAAAAGTCTTTTCACCTTCTGTCTCTGGGAGGCATATATAAGCTCATGAAATTCTCTTTTCAGCATTGTGAATATAGAAAACATTTCAGCCATGTAAAAATTCAAACTACATTAATTCCAAATTACCAAAATGAGCCTAAGTGAGAAATTCAATGCTTGAATATAAAGGCTAGAACTTTTCTTGGTTTAATCATTATTTTAATAAATACTGAATTCTTGATTCACAGCACCAATATGCAAGCAACTAGGGATAAAAAAAACAAAAAGACTACTTACTTCAAGCTGAAAGTAAATCGCCATAACTTAAGTTGTATTTCCAGAGGTATTTATATTTTTGTTCTTGTTCAGTTTTATGTATTCACATTCAGTTCTTCTTACATCCAAGAAGGCACTATTCTTTAAAACTTCCTTTGATAAACTACATTTATAATTAGAAATTATCACTGAAGAACTTTACTGTTACACCTTGAGAAAAAATATGTTCAAGTAAAATTAGTGTATTTTTCTAGTCTAAGCCCGTAAGAGACTGACTTGAGTGGCCTGGATTCTTCAGCTAGAAATCATGGTCAATTATCCTTCCCAAGATGGGTTTTTTTTTTTTATCAGCTTGTCCTTGGATATATGAAATACAAAATGCAATGACAGTAGTTCAATGGGATTCTTGCTGTATCACATTGGATTGGGGGCCACTGTTCCAGGACCTATGGATTCTTCCTATTAGAGACAATGCCCCCAAATAGAGGTCTCCAACTCAAGTGCGTGCACAACATTCTGGTCAATGGCACCCATCTTCAGAGTACGGGCTCAAGTTTTAGGAAGCCTCTCTCAGCACCAGTCGTGGCTGCAGAGGGCAGCCACTGCTGAACCTAATGATTTTAGTGCCCATTTCAGGAACATCTTAATGATGGCTTTGGTGATCAGCTATCCTCTGTTTCTTCTGGAACAAAATCCTCTGGGGAGTCTTCTGACCTCATATAATGCTCACTTTAGCATACCTACTTTTTTGAGCCTTTTATTCCTTTTCTACCATCTGCTACAGCAATTTGGGCATTCAATTTAGCTTAGGGTGGACAGTTTTCCTCCTGATGTCTACAATCCTCCTTAGTAAGGAGTTCCCTAGGGTACTTTGCTGGGGTGTTAAAAGTCCATAGGCCAAGAGAATGTCCCAAAGGCAATAAATTTTCCCTTATCATGCTGCAGCCTCCTTGTTCAAGCATCTACAAACTGTCCCAGGGCCTGGGTCCTGCAGGGAACTGCTGAGTAATCACTGCAGGCACTTAGGGAGTATAGTACTGTATAGCAGTGTACCATATAGGTGGGTTATGCTGTGACTTAAACCTAAGTATAGACCTGACAACTAGGAGAGGTGGGGGCAGATGGCTGTTCTCATAAGGAGGGGATTCTAAAACCCTTAGTAGAGGAGTGAGAAACCTTTACAAGCTCTAAGATTTCAGAGTCAAGGGAGCCAAAAGCTTTACTCAACCATCCCAATGACTCCATCTCATATAACAGGGTCTCAAGTTTTTCCAATCTTGACCCTGACCTTGACCTGATGGACCTGCCTCAGCTGGGCATTCAAACATCTTTGAAGTCTTCTTAAACCTAATTTTGGACCTAGGTGTGGTAGTGCAAGCCTGTAATCCCAACTACTCGGGAGGCTGAGGTACTGCAGTAGGATCCTCAATTGGAGACTAGCCTGGGTAATATAGTGAGACCCTATCTCAAAAGAAGAAAAAAAATAATAAAACAAAAATTGAGTGTCATGCCATCCTAGACTACAGAAAAAGATAGTATTTCAAAAATAAATCCTATAGTTTGATCATTAGCTTTTGCTGGTCTCTCACTGCAGAAGATAAGACTGTCTTTGGCAGCTACCTAAGAGGCAGACTGATACTCAGTTTTCAAGTTAACTGCTCTCAACTTTTCATTATCCTTCTATAGGGGTTGCCATGCATGTATTGTGTCCCCCACAAATTCATATTGAAGCCCAACCCCCAATGTGATGCTCCTGTCTCTCCTGCTCCTCCTCAGCAACCAATGAGGTCATGTGAGCACACAGCAATATGGTGGCTAGCTACAAGCCACAAGAGGCGGCCTCAGAATGAAATCTACCTTGCAAGTGCCTTCATCTTGGACTTCCAGCTTCCAGAGCTGATAGAAATGTTTCTATTGTTTAAACCACCCAGTCTGTAGCATTTTGTTGTTGCAAAACTGCAAACTGAGGCAGGTATCAATAGAATTAATGAAAAAGTCAATTCCACTACGTTTGTATTTATTTTTTCCCGGTATTTTTCAAAGGCTTGACACATTATATTGTTCAAGGTAGTTACCTCTGGTGGAGGCTTCTTCCAAATCCCTGTTGGGAAAAGTTTTAACTCAGCCACTTACACCGGGGGCAGGGACTACCCTCATACCTGACATGCTACCTGGGATGGAGTCCTCATTGTCACAAAGACAGTGAGTGACTGAGTTTCAATGCCTACCTTACTGGCTTGTTGCACCACAACCAGTGCCAACTGTGTTCATTTGGGCCCTCCAAGAACCTGGAGTTAGGAGTGTAAGAGGACAGTAAGCAGAGTATTTTTTGAGAGGACTGTGCTGGGAAAAATCAAACCGTGTTGCAGATTTGAAACCTGTACAAGGAAAAGGTTCTGGAACAGGGGAGCAGGATTTGGGCAGAGAGAGTTGGGGGATTCTTGGGGAAAAGTGTGGACTTGGCTATAAAACTGAGGCACATCCTAAAGAGCTGCAGTTGGAGGCTACAGTGTACTGCATGCTACCTGTATCTCCACAGGTGCCAAACTCACCATTTTTTCCATGGCCTGGAATGTGTAGATTTCAACAGATTAAAAAAATGCATAGCCAATATGTGGAATTCAAACAGAAACCAAAGGAATGACCATTTGAGACCTGCAAAGCAGGTACACCTGAACTATCAACATTTCCTTTCCTAGGTCACATTATATACAAAGATGGCCCGAGTTTGATTTTTTGGTTATTACTTTGATAGTATTTACAATGTTTAAATAACATGCTGAGCTGTAGATACTAATTATATGCTATAGGATTATGTTCCCAAAAAGATGTAACATGATACTGTATTAGGAGGGAGAGCTATATGTTGCATGATGGCATGACAAAACAATGCTTAATAGATTGGCAGGCCAAACGGGATGAAATTCTATAAATGGGATGAAATTTTATAGGACATAAAATCCTATTTTAAAAGATGAAATTCTATAAAAAATAATATACTTTACTTGGGAACAAAATAAATACAAAACCAACTACACAAATACAAACTAAAAGGTAGCTTCACCAATCAAAAGCCTGTGAGATATGGCTCTCAAAACAAGTGGATTTAATCTTAGATGTTATATTTTTTCAAGCTCGTTTAAAACAGTAAACTCTATCTCCTGATGTAAATTCATACAGAATATTACTATGAAATATAGTCAAATGTCCCCAAGGTACCTGCAAGGAACTCCTGGAGCTCTGGAAAACAGCCTGAAAATCTCTGAACTAAACCAGAAGGCAGGCTCCATTCTCTTCCACATAGTAGATTTGAAGCAGAAAGATCAAAATGGCTTGCCACACTTCAAAACATCTTTGAAAATCTTGAGCCTATAAAATGACGAAGGTATCTGAAAATGTATTGTGTGAAAACTAGTGAGGGATCCCAGCTCCTTGGGAGGGTGAAGTGGAAGATAATTTGAGCCCAGGAGTTCAAAACTAGCCTGGGTAAAGTATCAAGACACCAGTCTCAAAAACAAAACAGCAAAACAGCAGCTGGGCATGGGGGCATACCTGTAATCCCAGCACTCTGGCAGGTAAGGCACAAGGATTGAAAATTCAAGTCCAGCCTGGGGAATTTAGTGAGATCCTGTCTGAAAACAAAAAACAGGTGGGGATGTAGCTCAGTGCAAAACCCCTGGGTGCAAAGGGTTCAATTCCTAGTACTGCAAAACAAAACATTTGGAAATATCTGGAAAGGGGGCTAGGACTTACTTGCATATCCTGAAGGCAAAAATAGAAAAAAGACAGCAAAGTATGGTAGCACCTACCCAGTAATCCCAGCACTAGGGAGGCTGAGGCGGGAAGACTGCTGTGAGTTCAAGGCCAGCCTTAACTACATAGGGAGACCGTTTCAAAAACAAACAAAAACAAACAAAAAAAATCCACAAAAGAAAACAAAAAATAAGAGATGGATAGTATAAGGGGTTTTGTTTTTTGTTTTGTACTTGGAATTGAACCCAGGGCCTTCACACAGAATTACATTTCTGGATATCTCACCCCAACTCCAAACATTTTTAAATTTTTGAGACAGGGTCTCACAAAGCCACTAAATGGCCCTGTGCTTATCTTCACCTAGTCCTGTCCTGGGATTTTGTACTAATGACCTTTGTTCTTGCCTAGAACTTACCTACGAAGTTTACATTTTCAAGGTATGCTAGTCCTCCTTCGCAAACTCATTTCTGTGTCAATCAGAAACTACCATTTGGAGCCAGACAAGGTGGCACAAACCTCTGATCCCACCACTCAGGAGGCTGAGGCAGGAAGATTCCCTTGAGATTCAGGCCAGCCTGGGCTAAACAATGAGTTCAAGGCCAGCCTGAACTACAGTGAGACCCTATCTCAAAAAAAAAAAAAAGAAACTGCCATTGAACTGCACTTCATGAGTTACCAAATTTTATACTATAAACTTTTCTACATATTTATTACATAGACCTTTTGAAGAGCTATGCCTTGCCTTTACCTACTAACCTTCCAGGCATAGGGGAAGTATTCAACTGATTTCTTTAATCTCAGTTTTTCACCTTTTTGAGTGGCAGGTTTACCTTTATGATCTCACTGCTCCTCAGATGTATTCAGTTTAAAACATTTTATTGATTTTGCACCACACTTTAAAAATTATTATTTTATTTAGTGATATTGGGGATTAAACCCAGGGCCTTTGAATTGAGTCATACCCCCAATCCTTTTTATTCAATTTTTGAGACAAAGTTTCTCTCATTTGCCCAGTTATCACTTGTGAACTCCTGTCAAAGCTTCTCAGAGTGCTGGAATTACAGGCATGAATCACCACCACACATGGAACAAAACATGTGTGAATATATTCAAAACAAGGTAAGGATATAAGAAACACATATAAGAAAAGCAAAAATCAATGACTAATGACTAATGATTTTTGAAAAACATTTTTTCTTGAGGTGGAGGCAGGAGGATCTCAAGTTTGAGCACAGCTTGGGCAACTCAGTAACTTAGTGAGACCTTTATCTCAAAAACGAGGTGGGGGGATATAGCTCAGTGTGAAGGCCCCAGGTTCAATCCCCAGTTCCACATACACACAGAACCTAAATACTAGATACAGTGTGCTATGTGTTAGCAACAGGAACACAACTGCAATGCTATCCCTGCTATCAAAGGCCAACTAGGAGGTGAGAAGGAAGGACACAGATGGCCTTTCAATCACATCTGAACCTTTGAATGACATGTGAAAGAACTTTCAGGCAGAAAAGCAGATGATAAACATTCTAGTAATGTTACCAAAGTCCAATGTAAGCCTGCATACTACCATAAGGAAAAAAGCCTGTGAGTATCTGAAGAGTAACCTGGGAACCCTAGGACCAGGTGGTGAAAAGCCATGATGGATACTGGAGAGGAGGGAGAAACTTCAGAGATAGTTTAAAAATAGACTAAATATTGACCCAAAAAATGTGAGAGAGGATTAAAGTTTCAGTCTTTTGATAACTAGGTTGGATAGGAATGCCATAAAACTATGATAGGAAAAATAGATGAGAAATATGCTTTTACTGGGATCAAATAAAGATAAATTTTTTCATGTTAAGTGAAAAGTATGGAGGATATAGAGAATCATATTAGGTTCATGCCTGATGGTAGTCACACACATTAAGCTTGAAGGTGAGGTACAGGCATAAGAAGGTATTTTCTTGTTTCTCAGTTTATTTCAACTTTCCTTAGATTACTTCCATAACCCAATGAATTGTAAAGGGCACAAAGGATTCTCCACTTATATACTTTGCATTAATCAGGCAAACATTTTAAGTCAGATATTCAATTTTTCAAACTATTTAAGAGATTGGGGACATAGCTCAGTCAAAGAGCACTTGCATAACATGTGCAAGGTCCTAAGTTACGTACTTGAAGAAGACAGTAACAGAGAGGGAAGGAAAGAAACAAACTCCCGTGACTTTGGGGCCTTATTATTCTTACCTATTAAAATACATAAAACGCTTTGCATTTGTCATTTGACCCCTCAATTCAGCTCATGTTTAATTTTGTTACGCATTACCTTGCTGTGAAAAATAATAAGGAATAGGTAGTGGACTGTAACAGAATCACTTATCCACAGCAGCTTCAAATAATGAAGAAGTCATACTTGCTACAGAAGGTAGAAATAATTGTAAGGATTACAATAAAGGGTAACAATGTCATCAATGTACAAAGGAATCTCTTGCAGTACTTATCTAGCCATCTACTAATCTAGTTGTTTTTTGGGGGTTTTTGTGGGGTTTTTTGGTACCGGAGATCGAACTCGGGACCTTGAGCTTGCGAGGCAGGCAGCTGAACCACTGAGCTAAATCCCCGGCCAAAATCTAGTTGTTTAGAGCTGAAGAAACAGCTTGTTGAAATAAGATAGCTTTTATGACAGTACAGCTGCCCAAAAGTGGACTAAGGCACTGGGGTAACCAGATACCCTGCAGAAAAAAAAATTTAAGAATATCAGTGGAATATATTTAATTTCTTCCTCCCAGGAATAACATGCAGGAGTATCCCTTTCTGCTTATGTCCTACTCTCTTTCTATGGGTCCAAGAGTCACTCATTTCAGTAAATTAATTCATCTTTTGCATAAAAATGCATACAAAAGTACTTTACGGTATGTCCTCATTAATCATACAACTTTAAATTCAGCGGCATCAGACTCACGGTCACTCTAAGCAAGTACCTGTGTCTCAATTTCAATCTTGTCTGAAACCACTCAGTCTATAATCAGGACTTAATTAAAGCATAAAGGACCAGCAAACTACCTATACTATTTAAGTAAAGATGACTTGTTAAAATAACAACTTTAGTGACCATTACATTCTGTTACACTTATTTTGAAAATGGACATGCTTGTTTCCATAATCCTTGAAAGATCATAATCTTTTGTAAAGAGGAACCACTATACAAACACAGTTTTATATTATTATAAATTATAAAGAAGTCTAGTCTCTAATTTAGTATTCAAGTATACAGAAAAACATCAAATGACAACTGCTTTATTATTAAAAATTAACTGGATTCCATAAAGCACACAAAGTAACCTATATTCAGCTAACAAAAGTTTTATACATGTATTGAAAAATATATAACATAGATTTGTCTAACATTTATATTCTATTTAAAAAGTACTTTACATATTTTTGCAATTTGAATTTATAAAATACACTTCCTATTCAAATCCTCAAGCATGAGTTCCATTCATATTAATAAAATGCACAATCTGTATTTATGAATATTGAAAGAAAATTGGTACCAACTAAAATGTACAAATTCATTTTGACCTGAACATGCACTTAATTCTTGGCTTCTAGATAATTAACCCAATAACCCATTCAAATAATTATTTTACCTGGAACCTGGCAATCAAATTTGTGTTTATATAAACAGTCTATGGTTAACTATAAAGAGACTTGCATTTTCATAGTATTTGACAAAAATCTATAAAATTCTTTAAATATTCTGTTTCAGGCTTTAAAAGACAGGCAAAATTATCCAATCTTTCCACATACCAGGAAATCTGACAAGTTTTTTAATTATGCTTTTGCCATTAAAAAAAAAAACAGCTTTAAAATTAACTTTTCCTCAAAACCCAGATACTATATATGCCAAGAAATGGAAGTGGGTCTCCTTTTCCGTCAACTCTTCATTCAACATGTACAATTGGAGTTCTCGAGGTATGTTTAGAGCACCTTCTTACTCAGTCATTCCTTCCACATATTCAAGAGTCTCAGATATTATTTTATCAACAAAAAGTTCTTCCTTAAAAAAGAAAATCATGTAATCAAATCCTTCTAGAGACTCATCACCAAATACAAGTCTTAACACTAAATTTGAGAATTAAAGTTACTATTAATACCTCACTTACCAGGATATTTAGAACCATTAACTTCAACTTTCAGGACAGAGCACTAAGTTTGAAGTACATGTTTATATTTCATGTCTCTTAAGATAATAATCCTGTTTTTATAGTAATGAATAATTTATGTTGAGAAATAAATGTCTTCCACAAATTATTATTGTTTTTTTTTTTTTGGTACTGCGGATCGAACTCGGGTCCTTGCGCTTGTGCAGCAGGCGGCGAAACCACTGAGCTAAATCCCCAGCCCTTCCACAAATTATTTTAGGAAAATAATTCCACATCTCAAAATGGCTTAGAAATCTAAATGGGAAAAACAGCAAGTTGAGCAATAAGTAGGTTTTGAAAGAGTCCCCACCAAAAAAAAGTAAACAAATAAAATTCCCTCAGTTATTTGTACTGAACAATAAATTATGGCTAATAGCTTATTTAAATTACTCAATAAATTAGGCAACCACTAATGAAATAGAATTAGATAACAAAAAACCACATATATTTTATTTGTATGGAGTTTTTTTTAGGTTTTAAAAAAATCTGGGGAAAAAAAGAAGAGGCAGGATATATCACGTACAGGTGCAAATTTCCTATGATAGTGTTGTCATTATGTATATCTAAAATGTACCAATAAATGTTTTGCTTAAAAAAAATCTGGTAATTTTACTAATTTTGCAACACTAGATTCTTGAATCATAAAAAACTGCTAGACTGATACACTGAACATGTGTGTAAGAAAGAAAGAAAAAAGGGGATTAAAAATTAATTAGCTGGGTGCAGTAGCACGTATCTGTAATCTCATCTGCAGGAGGCTAAGGCAGGAAGATCACGAATTAGAGGCCAGCCTGGGCAACCTAGACCCCCATCTTAAAAAAACAAAAGTTGGGCAGGGGATTTAGCTCAGTGGTTCTGCCGCCTGCCTCGCAAGTACGAAGTCCCGAGTTCGATCCCCAGTACCAAAAAAAAAAAAAAAGTTAAAAAAAATTTTAAAGTACTCCAAAGCAGGCATGGTTGGCCATACCTGTAATCCCAGCACTCTGGGGAAGTAGAGGCAGGAGGATCAAAAGTTTGAGCCCAGTCTAGGCAATATACTGACTTAGTGAGACCCTGACTCAAAATAAAAAGTAAAAAGGGCTAGGGATGTAGCTCAGTGCAAAGGCCAGGTTCAGTCCCCAGTTGGGAGTAAGGGGGCTGTTGGTGTGCAGATTAAAAGACACTTTCTTCACAGATCTCAATCTGCAAAGGCATTAAAAGCATTGGTGTAACAAACAATAGTAGTAAAGCTGATTTTGATAATGAATGGTCAGCAAAGTAAAATATAGCTAAGCCTCACTTTTTTTTTTGGTACCAGGGATCGAACTCAAATCCTTGTGCTTGCACAGCAGGCAGTGAAACCACTGAACTAAACCCCCCGGCCTCGTTTTTTTGAAAACCAATTTACATAACCACAAATTTTAAGCATTCAGCTAAGATATGTACAAAATATTTTAATAAAAATGAGATCAAGAAATATGAGCAGCAGCAACCATAAAGGCTTAGAACTAGTGACACTGAATTTTTTATTTAAAAATTTTTTTGAATACACAGTACCACCTCTTCTATTTTTAGGAAGAAGTATTAAAAAGTTTCAAATATCTCAATTCTCAAAAACAGTATGTTTTTAAAAATAAGACTTGATTACCAGAAACAATATCAAGTTACATACCTTACATACCGGTTTCATATCATTACTAATTTCCATTGTTTGTCAATTTATCTTTGATGCAATCAGGGAACAATTAAGCTTAGTCACTATATACCTATTTTAGAATCTGAAGAAATTATCCATCACAGGTATCTAGTGATATATATAGATATATATATAGATAGATAGATATATATTCATGTATATTTAAAAATTCAGAAGGGAAAAAGTAGTAAACTACTCTAGTTATTTATGACAAATATTTACCTAATCAAAACAATAAGAATTAAGACTTTTCCAGTTGAACTACTAACTATATGAAAGCTATTTGCAACACTTTCTTCTGTAGACTAAAAATGGTTTATTTCCCTGCTTGCTAAAAGGAGGAATTACACATTGGAAATTCTTTAGAAGTGAGTAATTCCATAAGAGAACAGCCACAAAACTTATTTTTTAAAATTTGCCATTAAAAACTCAATCTTTCTCTTCAAAATTTATAGCATTAATCCATACTTGACCAAAAAAAAATTTTTTTTGAGACAGGGTCTCACTACATAGTTCAAACTGGCCCTGAACTCACTATGTAGCCTCGGCTGGCTTGCAGCAACCCTCCTGCCTCAGCCTCCCAAATGATGGAATTACAAGCATGTGCTGCCATGCCCAGCAGCAAAAAATTTTGAAAGGGCACCAAGTTCATGATCTAGACGTGCGTAAATAAAGACTTGAATGTATCACTGACCTAACAGAATTTGGCAAACCAGAAGAATGGCCTAAAATAAATAAATAAATAAGAAAGAAAATACATATCTTCTATGTTTGAAAACATAATTCTATAGGCCTAGTTCCCTATAAAGGGAATGCAAGGAAGAAGGAAGTAGCATATTCATATGTACATTTCTTGGTATTCTGGTTGTCTTTCAACAACTCATTACAGAGAAATATTTTTTATTATGAAGCTATAACTTGCCCTCTGCAGAGCAATGAAATGTCTTATGATTTCTAATAATGTACTTTACATATAAATAATTAAGTTTAAGTGCAAAAGAGTTTTCAGTGACTCCTAAATTTAAGGGCATAATGTTAATCTGATTATGAATTTTGAATGGTTGGTGCTTTTCTCTTTCAACCGTAAAATGATTTTCTTCTCTTTAAACCATAAAATGTACCAAAATTATTTGGTTTTTTCCTCTATACTCCTACACTTTTATTTTATGATATCTGTATCTAGAGAGGTATGTTAAAAAATACTATTATAAAAAAACACAACTGAGGCTTTATATGATCTATTAATCCATAGTATAGCAATGTTGATCTTTGACCCAGTATATCAATCAATTCCTTTGGTGAATAAATGTCACAGGTCATTTCTTTATAAGAGAATTTAGTAAGAGGACCAGCAATATAGAGAGAGATTTCCTCCTACCCCCATCCCAGAAAAAGATCAAGTTAATCAGTAGTTTTGAGCAGTTATGTAAAATATGAAAATACATATAATTTACAGCTGCAATATTCATATTAAAGGCAGTTAAAAACTAAAAATATTTCAAAGATTTTCTATCAAGGTTAAACAGGGTAACTAACAAAACCGACAGAAAATTGCAAAAACATGTATATCTAGTTAACATAGAACAAAAATGTTTATAATTTTTAAAATGCATTAGTTGCTAATTAGCAGTATGCAGAGTGTCCACAATTTGGTGGCTGGCCATCATTTTAATTTTTTTCTTCAAGTTATTTCTATAGCAGACATATTTTTGAAGTCTACCCACCCCTGAGTTCAGCAATTATACTTTGAGTGTAAAATTGTATGCCCTTAATTGATAACATGTAAAAAGCTACAAAATGCCATCTACACAGAGATTAAAAACAATTTTAAAATATTCTTTACCAATTATTGATTGGATGGTTTTACTGGGTTACATATTTCAGACCTTTCAGCTAACTGGCTTTTATTTTAAGCCCAAATCGATTAATATATTCACCACCAGATATTTCAAAAAAGAGTGCAACAGTAAGGCATTAGTAAAAATAACATTAGTAGAAACAGATTTTGCATATGTGAAAAGGTAATTTATAAAATACATTAAATCGCTTTTTAAAAAGAGAACCTAGTTGTAGTATCACTAACTTACATGGTACTGAGAATGGTATCTTTGAACATTTTTTTAATAGAAAAATTTTATCTAGATGTAAGCAAAGTCTTTTTAACAACAACAAGAAAACAAAAATAAAACAAATCCCTTAGGAAAAACTGTATGGCTGTGTGAGACAAATAAGCAAACATACCATTTTATAGTGTATTTTGCCTAAATTTTAAAATAAAAATGTCCACACTCTTTTGTTAAAACATTAAGCCTCTGTCAAAAATGTATTTCTTATTTTAGGATACAGGATTGAAGGACAAGATGATACTTACAAGTAAAGAAAATTTACAAGAAAACTTGACAAAAGTTTTTCAATTAAAGTACTGTAACATTCAAACTTGACTTAAAACATAACAAAAGAAACAAGATTGCAAACAAAAATATTTATGGATTTTTCAAACATAAATAAATGAAATAGTGTTTAGGCAGTAGGGCTCATGCTGATGGCTAGCAGAAAGTAACAGGGTGTAATCTACTTGGAAAAAATCTTTAATGTTCAAATAACAAGCCCAAATGATGGACTACAGCAACTTAATCATCACTGCCATTTTTCTTACTTCCAAAGTAAAGCCTTGATTAAACCATTCATACCCTATATTACTCATACCTTTACTTCAGAGATTGAGGAACTATATACAACAAATGAATTTATTTTCACCATAGGGATACCATACTGTACCTCTTTGCCAATGTCACTTGAAAACCTTCTATTGTCAAAACAATTTGACAGCAGATATAAACAAATAAATACGCAACGATCTTCCATTACAGTCCTTTAAAGATGCATGTTAATTCATGCTGTTAACCTTAGGATCACAGTGCATAGAATCCAAGTGTAAGCAACTGGGGTGACTTTCAAAGTAATGCTGGATCCCTCATTTTAATTATAATCCCACTATAACCAGTAAATTCATCTCATAGGCCCTATCATGCATTAATCATTGAGTGGCAGGAGTTAATGAAAACTTTTCCTGTTACAACGCCCATTGCCAGCAATGGACGAACCAAAACCACCAAGGAAATCATTGTTATTGCACAATACATGAGGACCTGGAACTCTTCCAAAAGCTTAAAAAAAATTAAAAAATGGAATTATATTTGACATTTCCTGACATCTGCATTAATACTGTATGACTAATAAAAGCATGTCAGTTGCATGGACTGAACCAGCGATCAACATGCGCCCAGAATGCACACGAGTAAAAATGCAGTAAAAGGAAGTAGTCTTCATTGCCTATAGGTCACTTCCAGTCAAAGGTTAAAGTTCAAAGACTGAATGATCAAAGTGCTCATTTTCTCAGTAGGACTATCTTCTGCTAGGAGGATGATAACAGTGGCATCAACAAGTATCATCTTTAAGAAAAGGAGAAAAAAGATAATTAAAAAGTCAAGCATGCATAAGTAAAATCTACAAGTTAGTCTAATGTAGAAATAATTTCAAGTATCAAGAAGAACTTGTCTGACTTGCCTCCCCCAATCCTTGCATATAAAAAGTCCAATCTGTGTTCAATTATATAGTCAAAAGCATCAAGTTTTATTCTTTCAAGGAAATAGTGGTTCACACAAACCTTAAATAATATATTATTAGTACATTAGTTCTATTTAAAATAATAAATAGGTATGATATGTTAGCATACACTCAAGATGCATGAATTCTAAGAGAATTCTTTTATGGGCAACAACTTAAAATTGTAATGAGACAAAAAGTAAACTCCTGACCTACATTTCCATGCTATTCATGACAAAATCACCAAATCAATCAATATAGTTATTAATATTTCTTTAGAAAGTTTTCATCTAGTTTAGATATATATGCAGAGGTCATTTAAAAACTCAAAAAATTATTTCATAATACTGTCTGGTAGCCTTGGCACATTGTATTTACATGGCACAATTTTTTGGGTTTGTGACCTACATTATAAAATTTATATTACAAAATGTATCTGAAGGATTTATTTTGAGGACTAGTTATTTTTCAGAAAGAAGCTTCAGTAAGTTCTGAGACTAATGGCAATTATCCAAGATTATAAGAACTCTCAAGAAAAAAATTCAGAAAATATTGGCCAAAATATTTTATTTCAATCCTGGATATTGAACCCATGGCCTATGCACTGAGCTACATCCCTTGCCCTTTTTGTTTTTGTCTAAGTGACTAAGTTGCCTATGCTAGGGCTGCACTTGCAATTCTCCTGCCTCAGCATCCCAGAGTACCGGGATTACACGCATAAACTACCAGGCCTGCCTTGGCCAAAATACGCTACAAGCTACTCCATGTAGGAATTGACATACTGCTAATAAAATTCTCACTCATAATGACTAAATAAAACCAAAAACTTAGTAAAGTCTTAGTGCTATGTTAAGGAAACTCAGAGTTCACTCCATGATCCTATAATTAAAGGGTAATGTAAAGGGTCCAACAGATTACATTTTGAAATTAAATCAAGAACTAGGGGTATAGGTCAGTGGTAGAACATTGCCTACCATGTGCAAGGTCCTAGGTTCACCCCTAGAACCTCAAGGAAAAAAGTCATCTCTCATGCTGAGGGTCTGGCTCAATGGTGGATTGTATGCTTAGCATACATGAGGGCTGGGTTCAACTTCCAGCATCAAAATTAAAAAGAAAAATCTAATTCATTAGAATCCTTTACATAAATAAAAAAGGATATGCTTAAGAAGAAAACAAATGAATAGTTATATCTTCTAAATTTCGTATGAAAGTATGTTTCTTAAATTACTGTGGCATCTAGAATAAAGAAGATCTATTTGAGCTGGGGGAGGTGGAGCATGCCTATAATCCCAGCTACATGAGAGGTTGAGGCAGGAGGATCTCAAGTTTGAGGCCAGCCTGGGCAAGGAAGGAAGGAAGAAGGGAGGAAGGGAGTAACAAGGAAGGAAAGAGGAAGGGAGGGATATAAGGATGGATAAAGAACAAATTTAAGAATGTGAATTTCTTAAAACATCAACTCTGCAATAGAATACTAAGGTGTCTGAATCCAATACTACAACTAATCACACATAAATCTTTAATCTAAAAAGATGGCACTGAATTATAATGTCAACCTGTTGACAAAAAACTCTATAGAGTCTTATATAGGAAGAAAAGTGACAAAATTCACTGTGAACATAATGTTATCTAAGTAACCATGAATAATCGTGTATCCACAAAGACATACTATATTTGGTAGGTCGTACCATAAATGTGCATTTATTAAGACTGTTCATTTGGAAAGTTTTCAGGAGTGCAGGCTTCTGCAGAATGTGCTATCAAAATAACTGGGAAATCTCCATGGAACTATTCTTCATAACCCAATCTCCATCTTGGGTCAAATGCAAAAAGAGAGTTAGGACTGGGCCCGGGGATTTAGCCTCCAAAGTCCAAGGTCCTGAGTTTGATCCCCAGTAAAAAAAAAAAAAAAAAGAAAGAAAGAGTTAGGACTGATGTGAAGACCCTGTATGAATTTAGGACTGCTTTGAATGCTGCAGTTTGGGGGAAACAAACTTATTAAATAAATTCTATAGATGGTGTTCAGTGATCTCTGATACCCAGGCTCATGAGGACTTCTCATTACAAATCCATGGTGGCTAAAATGTAATCAACAGTCTACAAAAAAACTCCATATTTAGGTATAGGGATAACATAAGTCAAAGCCATGGCCACTGTTATGGCTGTGTCTAGATGTCCCCCCAAAGCTTCATGCAGTCATAGGTGGAGCTTTTCGGAGGTGGCTGGATCTAGAGTGTGTAATGCTGGGATTAAGGATGTGATGCTAGGATAGATTCACTGGTGAGATGCTAGGATTAAGGGTGCCCCACCTTTAAGGGCAGGTAGCCTGGATAGAATGTAAGGGACAGAAAGAGGGCTGCTGCCATTGCTTGTTGCTTGCTGCTGCTGCTGCTGTCTTCTGCCTGCTCTGCCTTGGAGCCAGCTACAAACCGTGAGCTACAATAAACGTTTCCTCCTTTAACTCTGAGTGCCAGGTATTATGTCTCAGCAACAAGAAAAGTAACCAAGACAGAATTTGGTACCAAAAGTGACACTGTTTTTGTGACTACCTGACCATATGGTTCAGGAGCCGTTGCAACTAGCTTGTTGGAAGAGTCTGAGTAGGTTTGAAGATGCTGGCTGAAGAAGGGGCCCTCAAATGCCTTAAGCTGTACTTGGGAGATTCTGGTTAGAGCTTAGAAGACCAGAACGTTGACAGAAATGCTGCCAGTAAAGATTGGGTTCAGGAGGTTTCTGCTGGGAAGGACTGCATTGGCTGGTGGACTCCAAAAAATGTGTGTTATGGCTTGGCAGAAAGTTTGTCTGCATTTTGCTCATGTCCAGAGACTTTGCCTGAGACTGAGATTAAGGGTGGTGAACTAGTTAACCTTGCAGAAGAAATTTCAAGGCAGTCTAATGTTGAGGCTGTGGGATAGATACTATTGGGGGCTTTTAGGCAGATCTATGTTGAGAATCAAGAGCAAAGAGCTCAGAATGATTTAAAACATTGTGAGTTTGGCCAGAAAGGAAGCTCTAGTAAAGCTATGGACTGCAAAGACAGAGCACATTCATTTTTTGAAGTGAGCCAAAAACTTTTTTTTTGTACCAGGGATCGAACTCAGGACCTTGCACTTTCGAGGCAGGTGGCAGAACCACTGAGCTAAATCCCTGGCCCTGAGCTAAAATTTTTATTCATTCATTTCTTGCATTTGAAGTATTCTTTGATTGTTGCTAAAAAGGAACAGGACAATGGAAAAGATGGCTTGAGAACATCACAAGAACCAGCAGGACCCAAGCCTTTGCAGCCTCAAGGTTGCAAAGGTGAAAGAATCTGCTTTGAGAAGAGAGCCTCAGAGTACCATGTTCCAGAATGGTGGCAGCTTAGAGAATCTGGTTTTTGGGATTGAATTCAGAGTGATCATTGATCCAGGCACTCAACCCCTACAACCAAGAGAGAAAGAAGCCTAGCTACTGCCCCAGCTGGTGGCAGACCCCGGTGTCATCTGTGTGGTGCTGGTATTAGGGGTATGTAGAATGCAAGAGTTGTGGGGTCAGGAAGGCTTCCACTCAGATTCCAGAAGAAGACCTGGGAGGCCAGGAAGTGTGCCACTGAGAAGAATGTGTGAAGCTGTTGAATGTTCTTCAATTCTTTTATTTGGTACCAGGGATCAAACTTGGGTCCTTGTGCTTGTGAGGCAGGGGGCAGAACCACTGAGCCAAATCCCTGACCCAAGCTGTTGAATGTTAAGCTGAAGGTGCAGTGGAGACCCCAGAAGGTTAGAGAAGCCAGGAACTTGGATTGTCTGAGGAAAGCTGTAGGAGTGAGCAAAGCTGGCCCAAGAGAGAAGCCATAAGAGCTACAATTATCAGCAGTGCCATAGGGGCAAAGCCACCAAAGCCCTTTGGAGTTCACATCTTGCCACGGATTGCCTCAGATGCTGGACATGAAACTACAGGACTTAATGTCTGCCCCGCTAGATTTTGGTCCCATTACTTTCTATCCCTCTATTTGGAATGGGAATATTTATCTTGTGCCATTTATGTTGAAAGTGTTTAACTTTCTTTTCATTTGTACAGGGGCTCACAGCTCAGAGTGTGCCTTTCATTTGTACAGGGGCTCACAGCTCAGAGTGTGCCTTAAATATCAAAGGAGAATTTGGATCTGGACTTTTCAGCAAGTTGAAACTGTTAGGACTTTTAGCATCTCTGAGAGATGGACTAAATGCTTTTTGCATAAAGGGATATGCATGAGTCTTTAGGGGACCAAGAGTGGAATGTTATGGCTTGTGTCTAGATGCCTCCCCTCCCTAAAGCCTCATGTCGTCACTGGTGGAACTTTTTAGAGGTGGCTAGATTTACAGTGTGCAATGCCAGGATTAAGGATGTGATGCTGGGATTAATTCCAGGTGTGATGCTACAATTAAGGGCGCTCACACCCTGCCCCAAGGGTGAATAGACTATAGGGGACAGAAAGAGGACTGCTACCATCACTTGTCACTTGCTGCTGCTACTTGTCTTCTGCTGTCTCTTGTCTGCTCTGTGATGCCCCTCTGCCAAGCTACCCTGCCTTGGAGCCTGCCAATTATACAAACTGTGAGCTTCAGTAAACTTTTCCTCCTTTAATTTTGGGTGTTGGGTATTTTGTCTGAGCAAGAAGAAAAGTAACCAAGACAGCCATCCTTTTCTAAATGAAAAGGCTGTAACTAAGAGGCAAAAATTCATCATGCATGGAAAGAATATAGTTTGCTAGCTAGATGAAAAAATTATTCGATATCAGAATTGACACAAATAAACTGGAGTAAGCCTATTTTGGGTCAAAATAACAGATTATAAAACACCATACTATACTTAATTTCTTGGCTAAAATACTTGTGGCAAGATAATAGCTTGAAAAAGAAAACACTCACATTAACCATTTCAATCTTCTCTAGAAGCGAAGAGGCCCCTATTAAAATTACACCCTAAAATATACAAATTACTAATTCCAAAATCATGACATCTACTGTGACTCCCTTGATTGGCTTCTGAGAAATGTAAGAGAACTGTATAAGAGGAAGATCATTTATGTTTTCCTCAGATTACAAAAATCATCATATATTGGGAACACATCTCCTGGATATTCCTAGGGACACTAACTAAAAGAAAACATAATAACATTGGTCTCAGTAGATATGAAATGGGATGCTGCTACCAAGAAAGAGTAAATATTTACAGGTCTGTTTTTGTCTCTCAAGAGTTTAGGGAATTAAAGTTTTCCCTTGATGAACTGATTCAAGACAGATTTCAGGGAGATAACATGGGCAGGAAGGAGCAGGTACAAACTTAATGGAATAAAATTTTGATTCAGGAATTTAGTAAGTAGTGTTATAACCCTAAAAGACACAATAAATAAAAAGGCAACAACTAACATAGATAAATCTACAGACAGAAGCTGTAAAGCAGGAAGAAAAAGGTTGATACTATTTATCTGAAACAATTTTATGTTCCTCTCCTATAGTCTTTAAAATTCTGTAAAAATTCTCCAGCTAGACAGAAATGGAATACAGTTGATGATTTTTTTGTTTGTTTTTGTTTTGAGACAGGATCTCTCAACATAGCCCAAACTGGCCTCAATGTGCAATCCTACCTCAACAGCCCAAGTGCTGGAATTACAAGTGCACATCACCACACCTGGCTCCAATTCATTTTGTAAAAGGTATTATTCTACTCCTTCCCAAATAATAGATTCAGTTTGCTAAATAATCTAAAGATTATACCAATTTATTTCCTATAACCCTAGGTTTCTGAGCCCAATACTCAATAGCAGTCTTAGCTAGAGTTTATAACTGACCACTGTTTATTTTCTATTACTTTAAGGAGAGTGCTTCAAGAATCACAGATCAAACTCCCCTCTGTGGAAAGCAATCACTTATTAAACTAAATTGACCATTCTTTTTTTTTTTTGGTACCGGGGATCGAACTCGGGTCCTTGCGCTTGCGCAGCAGGCAGCAAAACCACTGAGCTAAATCCCCAGCCCTAAATTGACCATTGACCATTCTTACTACTGACCCCAGGAAAAAAAATGGGTCATATTATTAATAGATTCTAAATCTATTCTAAATCTAAATCACTATTTTTATGGCCTAAAAAAAGATACTGTGCCTTTATCAGGAATAATTATTTTATGCTTGGTGTGGTAGTACATGCCTGTAAATCCCAGTTCTTAGGAGGCAGAGGCAAGAGGATCGAAGCAAGTTCAAAGCTAGCCTGAGTTCAAGGCCAGTATGAACTACATAGCAAGACCCTGTCTCAAAAAACAAACAAATAAAAATATAAAAATTAAAACAAAACAAAAAAGCATATTTATTGTGTATGTGTAATAATATATAATGTTGGAGCAGGGTGCGGTGGCACACACCTATAATCCCAACACTCTTGAGAGGCCGAGGCAAGAGTATCACAAGTTTCAATGCAGCTTGGGCAATTTATCGAGATCCTATGTTAAAAAATAAAAAAAGGCTGTACATGTACCTCAGTGTGAAGGCCCTTCCCCAATCCCCAAAAAAAGAAGACGAAAAAGAATTCTGGGACTTCAATTAATTCGTTTATTTGTGCATTTAACCAGATGCAGATCTATTTCTTAAAGAGAATCCTAGGTCTGAATCACTGAATCAGAGTAAATTTCTTAGCCCACCTGTATGCTGAACTGAGTTGTCTATTTCACACACCTATTTGTGCTCCTTTATTTAGGCTCCTTTATTTTTTTAACCTCATTTTAGCTACTCAATTGATTTTTCAAAGCACATAGATTCCACCCTTAGCTGGTAACATGGAATATTTGCATTCCAAGGCAGATATGACCTTAATTCTTCAGTGTACAGAAACTGAGTTCTAGAAAAACACACTGACAGTCAACCTAAGTAATAAGATATGAATATTCACATTCCAGTACAACTTCTAAAAAAACTTTTATTATCTAAATACCAGTATGGTTATTTTTTATATTTTAATGATTACTGTATGCAAAAGAATCTCAAAAGAATTAATATAATAAATTATGATGAATATCACTGGGCATGGTGGTACAAACCTATAATCCCAGCACTCAGGAGACTGAGGCAGGAGGATAGCTGCAAGTTCAAGGCCAGCCTGGGCTTCATAGTTGAGTTCAAGGCCAGCCTGAACTACATAGTGAGATCCTGTCTCCAAAAAAACCAGCATCAAATAAGGTGTAATATATATAAAGATAATAACAATAAAGTAGTAGTGATGGGCCTAATTCCCGAGGGATATTAAATAACAAAGAGGAAGATCACAAATTTAAGCTAAGAGACTTTTCCCCCCAAGAACCCAACCCTGTATCTGGCAGCTCAACTTTGATGTATCAGCTGAGTCCTCCTCTTATAGAACCAGACGAAATAAACTTCAGATTTTTCCCCCCACAAACAGCTTCTCCATGCTGCATCCAGGAACCCCTTTCGGAGCATATATGTTAGCCTTATATAAACCAAAACCCTCTTTCTTCTCTGCTTACATCTGACAAATACTCTAACCCACCATGGCCCAAGTATGTTGGTTAGCACCACACCTGATGACTGTGAGCTGGATTCCTGAGACATACAATTCCACTCAATCTCCAAAAACTGAAATGCCAAGTGTTCCGGTAAGTTTATCTAATTCTAAGTAAGTGTTTTTAAATCTCTGATTCCTCCTTTCTTGGAGTGGGGAGGATGCTAAGCCTCATTCATGCTAAGCACATGCTCCTACCACTATGCTACACTACATCCCCAGCTCTGAATCTCTGACGTTTTTGGTTAGTTTGCAGGTCACATATGGAAGTTGGTCCCTCCCTATAATTCTTTGAGAATTAGATAATGCTAAGAAATCTCAAGAGTATATATTTCTTGGTAACTAGATGCTAAAAGGAGAACATGGGGGCCGGAGATATAGCTCAGTGGTTTCGCCACCTGCTGTGCAAGGACCCAAGTTCAATCCCAGTACCAAAAAAAACAAAACAAACAAACAACAACAAAAAAAACAGTAGGTGCTAAAAGGAGAACATGATCAATAAGGATTATCTGGAACTAAAACAGGTAGGTAGGAAAAAGATACACTGATATCTGAAAAATTGTAACAAAGCTGACAGGTTACGCTTTCCAAGAGTGAATGCCATTACCTTTTCAATAAGATTATCCAAATTCACCTACAGTGCCAAGATGTGCTATTATGTACAGTGCTTAACTGATATTCTTTAATGTTAAAGGAGAAGAAAATATGTATTAACAGAAGTCAAAATGCTTTTAATTCAAAGGTGATTCTCTACAGCCACCTTAGTTGGATGATGTAACAGGTACTCCACCATCTCAATGAATAATATATACTACCCTTCCTTGATTGCAACAAATGTGTCCCTTTAAAAAGAGAGGGTTGGGGTCGGGGATTTAACTCAGTGGTTCAGGCATCTGCCTCACAAGCACAAAGTCCCGAGTTCCATCCCCGTTACCAAAAATAAATAAGTAAATAAATACATAAATACATAAATAAATAAATAAAGTAAAAATAAAAGAGGGGGTTGGTGGCAGAAGGGAATCACTCAGGCATTCAGGGTTCAAGCAGGCCCAGAAAACATATTGAGATGTAGGTGGCTTCTTGGTCCAGGGGTATGATTCTCTCTTCAGGTGTGAGAAATGTGAATGGTCACAGCAAGTTAGTGAGCCAAAGATATAAACAGAATTACCCATAAATGGAAAAACTTTATATGTATCTGGAATTGGAAACTGGACTATGATCGACATGATTCAGGTGAATTAAAATTTAGTGGCTTTTTAAAATGGCTAAATTATACTGAGGGGAAAAGGAGTAATTTTTAAATCTGTTTATTGGGGAAACGAATTCCTGTATGTATTGTAAGAGGTTTGTTCAGTCTGAAAAGCTTCATTTTTTTCTTTTGGGAACTTGGCTAACCTGGAGATTACGTGTCTCTGAACTATTAAGAGAAAAAAAAAGAAAAACCTTCCTATGTTAATGGGAAAGCCTTAGTACTAGATAAAATTTATAACACTATCAAAAACAATTTCTAGTATAAATTATTATTTTAAGGAATTACACTGGACTCAACTTACAAACTCAATTCATTCCACAGTCCTGGTTGTAACTCAAATTGTCAATTGAAGCTCAGGCTCCTCTACACAGCCTTCAAAGTCTCTCTCCTGTACACAGACAGACCTCAGTGTCCTTAGAGAGATGCTGGCCCAAGATCTCTCAATGAAGCCCATACAGGAAACAATGCTGTAAGGTTCCTTCCAGAATTCTTTGAGGGTTAAATCTGTATCTGAGACCATCTGGAAGCACAAGTGGCTGGCATTCTGGTCATAACTCAAGACTTTGGTTATAAATTAAAACTAAAATTCCGGTCATAATCCAAGTCGTTTGTATGTCAGGCTGGTCATAACTCACTGTAATTCCTATATTGTCATATTCCATGATGCTTTCCCCATTTCTTATTCAAAAGCAAGTAAATTTTGAAAGTGTTCTTAGATAAAGGACTTCTCATAAATATTTTCAACTATATAAATCAGCATTAGAGGGTGCTGAAGTTTGTCAATAGCTAGTTCTCTGTTGAGCTACAGACTACTAAGGACTTCCTTTGTGTAATAAAATGGTAGTGTTAGATGTTAATGTAGTTACTGTAATTGCAGGGAGGGAATGGGTACTGGGGATTGAACCCAAAGCCACAGAGCCCTTTTTTTTAGTTTTTGTTTTTGAGATAGTCTTGCTAAGTCACTAACTTGCCCAGGTTGGACTCAAGCTTTTGATCCTCCTTCCTCAACCTCCCAGACAGCCAGGGTCACATGCACCATCACATCTCTGACCGGAATGCCATAATGGCTATAATTTCATCTGCTCCACTAAAAATCTAGTCTAATTTATCCATAAACTATCTTGCAGCACTTTAAAGAATATACTCCATATTACAAAAATATGTCATCAAATATCCTCTCTTTGTTTTCCTAAGTCTTAGCAAACAGATACATGATCTTTCAAACCAAAATACTATAAAGTTAATCCAATTTAAAACTGCTTACCATGATACCACCATTTTGTTTTCTTTGGATTCTTGTTACATGTTCGCACATAGAAAGAATTATCTGGTGGTCGTCTCTGAAACCGAAAGAAAACAACAACAACAGAATAGTTTAAATAAGAATAAGGGTCTAAAATAGAATAACTAAGGGAGATCGTTTTAAGCAAAATCACTACAGAATTAAACATATTCAACCCCAGCAGCAATGCTGAAAAATAAGAACCATTAACATATTCTGGGAAATCCAAACTTTTAACACTTAAAGTGTTTTTTTGTTTTTTGTTTTTAGGGTGGGGGTGTAGGGAGATATGTGTGTGCTCTGGATTGGGTTCTAAGAGAACATGGAGAATAATCATCAACCAAATGGGAGAAAACAAGATAGATGAAGCCAAAATTCTTTACAGCCTATCTCCCTTCAAGTAATTTAATAATTACTTTTGTGAACTAATTAAAACAAAAAAGTAGACCTAACTAAAGCTTGTCTGAAGAACCAGAATAGTTTACAAACCTTTACAAGGCCTAGGAGTGTAGTTTAGTGGTACAAAGCTTGTCTAGTATGCACCAAGGCCCTTACTTCTATCCCCAGCACATTGTCAGAAAAAAAAACAAAAGAAGAGCCTCCTGGTGGCACATGCCATAATCCTAGGGCTCTGGGAAGTAAGGATTGCAAATTCAATCCCAACCTAGGCAAGTTGCAGCATTAGTGAGAGCCTGTCTTCAAAAGAAGGGGCTGGGGCTACATGTGGGGACGTAGCTCAGTGCAAACACCCTGGGTTCAATTCCTAGTCCTGCAAAAAAGAAAAAAGAAACACATACACACTTTTAATACATCATTTAAAAACAGATCAAAAGATTCAGGGGCCGGGGATTTAGCTCAGTGGTTCTGCCGTCTGCCTTGAAAGCTCAAAGTCCCAAGTTCAATCCCCGGTACAAAAAAAAAAAAAAAAAAAAGATTCAGGTACACACACACACTGGGGATTAGACTGAGGGTCTTTGCAGTGAGGTCCAACGGCCTCTTTTTTTTTTTTGGAAACAGGGTCTTGCTAAATGGCTAATTTGCCTAGTCTGGGCTTGAACTTCTGATCCTCCTGCCTTAGTTTGCCAGAGTGCTGGTATTAAGGTGTGTGCCACCACCCTCAGTTTCAGTTTCTAAACTATGTACAAAGATACATATTAGCACTTCTACCATACCTTGGCCTGTCTGTTATTTATATGCCCTGATGAACACAATATGAGAAACACTGGGCAGTTCTGTAGGGGAAGGAGACCAGGAATACTGATGTCAACAACACTAAAGGCAGATGATAGAAGAGGCTTTTCCTAACCAGAAATATGTGACTTCCTACAAGGATGTGGTAACAAGTCAAATTTATAATAAAGCCACAAAAGGAAGACTGGTAGACCATATGACAGACAATCTCATCTGTTTCCTTTCTGTCTACTTTCAGAATTATTCTAACAACTTGATTTTTTTCCCACTCTTAAATATTTTCGTAATATTGAGCTTAAATTAACTGTTGAGTAAACAAATGAAGATGAAAGGTTTACAAAATCCTTTCCTCAATGAGACTCATGAGAACTAATTTAAATAAGGCCCAACAAGAAAGCAAGGGTGAGTAGGACTTCCTAGATAGCAGGAAGGAGAGCACTCTATCCACTTGGTACTTCTAAAACTTAAACACATAATTAACATCTTGACTGAGCCTCGTAATGGCCTTATAAGTTCATAGTTATTTCATTTTTTAAAAAAGAACATTAGAGCACAAGGTGTTAAACAACTACAGTATATAAAGATTAATCTATAAATACAATTTGAGAAAATTCCTGAAAAATATGAAATTATATGTATAATTACTTTTATTTCCTCTTCATTTGTGTAATCTAGCACTCAGCAGAGTAAAAACAGCAAGTACCTAATATACTTTTTCTTGAAATTTATCATATTTCACAGAGATTCTGACTTCCAGATTATCATCACCTTAAACATATTATACTAATTATTCTATTACAAATACAGTTTACCAAAAATGTAAATGGAATGATTTTAGTGTTGTACCAAATATATAAGAAACACTAGAAGACAACTAGAATGTGAGGAAAATGGAATAGTCAGGGTCACAAAGGATACAAGAGGTACAGAGAACACAGTCATGCTCTGGTTTGTGATACGAAATCACTATATTTAAATGAAAATATGAAGTAATAAATAAGACTTACTTCCAAAACCTTAAGAGACAATAAAAACTCAAAGCCAGGGCTGGGAATTTAGCTCAGTGCCGCCACACCTGTCTCCCAAACGCAAGGTCCTGAGTTCGATCCCCGGTACCAAAAAAAAAAAAGGAGAAAAACTCAAAGCCTTAAAATGCAGCTTTAAAAAACCCTCAGAAAAGAGGAAACTGAAGTTAAAAAGTGGTATTAATATTAGATGTATGGGGCCAGGGATCTAGCTCAGTGGTTTCACCGCCTGCCTCGCAAGCAGAAGAACCCGAGTTCAATCCCCAGTACCAAAACAAAAAAGAAAGTAAGTAAAAAATATTAGAAGTATGTATCTCTTTTTCATCTAAAATGTATTGGTTTCTGCACATTTTAATATTCCTGAATAGGGACATGTGCCTTTAAATTAATTGTGTCATGGTTTAGTTGCTAATTTTTTCTTTCATGTATAAAATTTGCATATTAGGGCCAGGAATTTAGCTCAGTGGTTCCGCTGCCTGCCTCAAAAGTGCAAGGTCCTGAGTTCGATCCCTGGTACCAAAAAGAAAAAAAAATTTGCATATTAAGGGCTCATAACCCTACAATTAAAAAAATACAATTTACTCACTTATTTCCTATTTGAACAAAGAACTCTTTTGATTTTTATACTGAACACCAAGAAACCTCTTACGTCTTATGGACCAGACATGCCAAGAAATTCAGTGAAATAGTGGCTTAATGTGTTTCAGATTCCAAATAACATATCATTTAAAATATGAACTATTATCATAAAGGTTCTCTAAATACTAATTTAATAAATACAGCAGACTGCTCAGCACTTTGGGAGGCTAAAATAGGAGCTCAAGTCCTGCCCGGGAAAATTAGCAACTTAGTGAAATCCTGTCTCCAAAAATAGGAGAGGCCATGGATGCAGCACAGTAGTAGAGTGCCCATGGGTTCAACTCCCAGCACCACAAGTATAAATAAATAAATAGAAGTCAGTTTGAGTTGGAGCATATAGGAAAAAAACTGCTAAATACACATGCACACATACAGCTCTCTAAAGCAAATTTGTTTCTCCTGTGAATAATACAAAAGAAAGCCTCAGGAAAAAGGGAGGCTTTAAAATGTAGAAATAATCAATATTGTACCACACTAGTCCTCAAACAGGAACAAAAGACCAGAAAGATGGAGAATTCATGTATCTTTAAAAGGTATCCTAAATTTAACTCATGCAATTTTTCATTCTGGTCTTCTTTTTTTCCCACCTTCATCAGACATAGTATCTGTGGATTTAAAAAAGTAGAACAGGAGGAAAAGCCCTGAAACTTCTACTGGTAAGTGGTTTTCCTCCTTCCACATAATCATTCAGTTAAGAAAATTCTTGTTTCTGGGGCATCCTCTAAAAAGCTGATAGGATGGGAGCTGTCAAAGAAAGGAAAGAGAGGAGCTACATTGCCTGTTTCTAGGCCTCCAACTGCAAAGTCTAGAAAAAAGGAATTTTTAAAAATTAAATTATATTGGTATATTTTAGGTATATAATATAATGACATTCATCATTGGAAATGTGCACCTTTACATAATCTATCTTGGTCTCATTTTTTTCCCCACTCCCCTGCCCTCCCTTCAACCCCTCCACCCCTCCCTATCTACAAAGACTTTGTTTCCATTTTTTTTCTCCTATTAATTCCATTCCCTTCTTTCCTGTCCCCTACCCCTCCCACTTCCCTTTCCCCTTTGCACTTCCTATTTCACATTATCTTTTATTTCCATTTTTTCCATTTCTCAGCATTTTTCCTTTCCCTTCTTTCCTTTCCCCTGCCCCTCCCACTACCCCTACCCCTTTGGACCTTTTCTTCCGATTTTGCATTATCGATTATTCATTCTAATCATTGGTACATTTTAGTATACAATATAATGACATTCATCATTGGAAATTTGCACTTTACATAGTCTCTCTTGTTCTTATTTTTCACCCTTGCCCAATTCTCCCTTCATCTGTTCCTCCCTATTGACAAAGATTTTGTTTCTATTTTTCCATCTCATATTAATCATTCTTCTATCCTTTTACACTTCCTTTTTGTCCCTTTTCTTCCTATTTCACATTACCTATTATACCTTTAGTCCATATTTACACTTTCAGTTTCTCACACCAGAGAAACTATTCAGAATTTATACATGTGTGTCCTATTTCTTTCACTTAAGAGTATCGCCTCAATGTGCATCCACTTAGCTATAAATGTCTCTAATTTCTCATTTTTGATGGCTGAGTATACTCCATTTTATAAAAAACCCCACATTTTCTTGATCCAGTCTCCAGTTGATGGGCATTTGGGCTGTTTCCAAGTTTTAGCTATCACAATTGTGCTGCTATGAACATGGGTGCACATATATCACTGCTTTCTTTGGGGAAGATCCAACAGGGGAATAGCGGGGTCAAATGGGACTTCCAGTCCTAGTTCTTTGAGGTATCTCCATACTGATTTCCACAGTGGTTGCACCAGTCTGCACTCCCACCAGCAGTGGAGTAGGGTTCCTGTTTCCCCACAGCCCCACCAGCATTTGTTATTGGTTGATTTCATGATGGCAGCCATTCTTTCTGGAGTGAGGTGGAATCACAGTGTTGTTTTCATTTGCATCTCTGGAATGACAAGTGATGCTGAACATTTTTTCATATGTTTATTTGCTATTTCCACTTGTCTGAGAAATGTCTGTTCATTTCAGAAAGGAATTTTTTATAAACCTTTGCCCTGTGCATACTGATGGAAATAAAATTCAGATTATTTATGAATTTAAAAACAATAAGTCTGACTTTATAGTATGTCATTTAAAATTTCTATTTGGAATGAAGGATAAAAATAATGTTGCAATTTATTTTTTATTAGTATATGTTTGCATACATAACAACTGCATTTGTTTGGGGGACCTGGTATATATACATATCACATCTTGATTGTTTTTATTCCCCTTTCCCCCTCCCCTTCTGCCCCCTTCCCATCTCCAAAAAGTCCACTTCCATTTCCTACCATCTCCCCTTTATTTTGCTCTCTATTTACATTTTGGGTTCCTCATGTAAGAGAAAACATGCAATATTTAACTGTGTCTGATTTATTACACTTAGCATTCCAATTTATTCTTTTTTTGCGTGTGTTCTTTTTTTTTTTCTTAAATTCTTTTATTGGTACATTTTAGGTATACAATAAATTTTCCAATTTATTCTTAATTGTGACATTCCCTACACTTTTAAAATGCAAAACACAAATTCTTTCTTCAAATAAAAATATGTACATATTAAAATTATTAATCTATCTAAACTGAAAGAAGAGATATTATCTGGAATAATTCTGAAAATTCCTACCTTTTCTTTGCAGCTGGAAAGCATGCTAATAATGCTAAGACAAACTGACTGGACTGAGAGCGCTGGGGACCAGTCTTCTGTTAGAATGGATAAACAGATATGACCATTGCTATAAACATGAGGATGAACGGGAATATTTTCACCAGTAAACATGACCTAAGAAAGAATAAAATTCCATTAACACTCAAATATTCTCAACTACCAAAAACTAAGTATTTTCCACATATAACAAATATTGATTAAATAAATAAAAACCAACCAAAATTAATGCCAGGAACAGATAAACAACTGCTTATTTTTTTCTTTTCATTAACTCAATAAGTACCAGTTTCACTGTATAAATAATCCATGTAGTAAAGGGAAAAAAATCTAGATTATTTTATATTTTATTTTTCATAAATTCCCTTTAAAATTTCTAAATTGCTATGTAATTTTTTGCTAGTGAAATACAGGCTACATTTATATGAATGGTTTTTCAAATTCTACCCATGACTCTCTGCAAATAAGAGTCAACTAACAACAGTATTCCATTTTGAGACAATATGAAAAAGATGGTAAGAATACCCCATTACCTCCAACAGCACCTAAGGTAGTATGCAAAAGAAAATGAATATTATATATTCCATCTCCCCTAAATTTTCATTATGATGGGCACAAATTACAAACTAATAATTAGCAAATAACTCTGTCTAGATGGCTGGGGGAGGGCAAAGGTTGACTGAGTCTTCAAATTACTTTTCTGTTTTTCTCTTTCCTTTTACTCAATTTTTCTAATACTTTTTCCTTTTTCCATCTTGTCTTAGCACTGCTTTGAATGGTAATATATCTTTTGTTTCCTTTCTTTGACCTAATAATTCAATAAATAGACTAACAGTTGTGTTTCTTGAAGAGGCTGCTAAGGAAAAGGAAATTGATACTGTTGATAATCCTGTCCTCAGACACCCACTTGTCTCTCAGGGGCATATGTGTCTCTCCCACCTGTTTCCACCAGAGGTTAGTGCCCCAGAGAGATCCAGTGTTTACAAAAGATCCTGGTAGATTTGCAGATAGGCCCTCAGACTCCTATGACCCAATTGCTGCACACGGCTTTTTCTGTGTTCAACAACTGGGATCTAGATGAAGATAAAAGGAGAAGGGCTGAGAGACAAATCAAAACTATGGCTGTTGTAACTGGCAATGCTATAAACACACCCAAGCAGGCCAAGGGAAAACTCAGGCCTAATCAAAACCTGCAGGAAGACTGGACACTGGCTATGTGAGTGTGTCAAGCCCTGGCCCTGGCCTTGCTCCGTGTGTTAGGTGGCCAATGTGCCTGATTCATGGCACTGGAGAATTGACTTCCCCTGCTCCTAGAGAGGGGGTAGGCCAGTCAATCCCTCACTTCCCATTTTGATTGAAGACTAAATAAAGGGGCCTGGGACAATCTGCAATGATTCAGTCCACATACATTTCCATCTCCTATGAAAAACCACAGGTGACCCTGCACATCATAGGTAAGCAAATTCAATTATTCTGTTTTAACTTCCTTCTCTGGAAAACCCTCAGCTAGATCTATAGCCACAGTTGGGGTTGAGGGGGAGCCCTAGTGGGAATTTCTTTATACCTTCTTTGACATATCAATTCAAAGGTCAATTGTTTAACTATGAGTTTTTAATTGTCCCATGGTGTTCCACTCCCTTACTAGGAAGAGATTGATGAGTAAAGTTAGAGGGAGTCAGTCTTCCCAGGCTCATTGCCGTCATTCATTGTAACAGACACCAAAGAGACATGTCTAAAGTCTCTTTGGGAAATCAAAGGGCTGATAGGCAAGAAGGACAGCCTTACAACCCCTCAAGACTCTAGCCTTACTTCCTGTTTCTGAAGAACCACAGAAACTGGTCCTTCTTCCAGGGATGCAGTGAAAAGCTGTAAAATCTTACATTGGAAATGGTCACTCAAATTTTCACACGACTAGGACTAGAGGTGACTACCCAAAAGGTCTACAAAGCTTGTCCACTAATTCTGCCAACCTCAGACTAGATCTTTTTTTAGAATCTGTGCAGAGGAGAGGGCCATACCTTGGGGAGGACTGGCAATTATAAAGCCAGCTCCAGCTCAGTTGTCTGATTAAAAAACCACCAAAAGAAGAAAGCCACTCCTATGAACCCCTGGAAGACCTCAGGTGCCTCTTCAAAAAGCAAGACTCCGGTACTATTCTGAGTGCACATAGAGTTACTAATGACCCCTAATTCACCACAGTTTAAATGGGCACTTTTACTGAGACTCCATTTTTAATTAGATCTATAATGTGGATAATCTTGTTAAGATTATGGCTCTCAGGCTCTTAGTAATTTATCTAATATTGCTCTTTGCTAAGCTTTGTCCACCACAGTAAACATGGAAATCTGACCTGCTCCTTCTAATAGTAAAGTTATTGTTCTGACAAATTCACCAAGCTTTCTCCCATCAAACAGGCAGCTGAACAACACTAACTTTCTTAACTGCCTTCTGACGGGTTTTCAACCCAACCCAGCCAGTGAGCCACAAACATCCAAGGTAGTTGGAGAGCACATAATCCCTAGTAGGTAAGGCCTATAAGCCCTTTCACAGGAAGTAGCCATATGAAGATGGAATCCACCACACCCTCAGCACCCCATATTTACGTCTCTCAGGGGGAAATGAGGTAGAGGATTAGGGCATGACCAACCAGCTGGGCAAGTGGGTGTAACCTGTTAAATCAGGAAAATCCAGGCCACATGTGCAAAAGTCCTGCACCTGGAATCAATCAGAAAGTACTATCTTCAATTCCTTGCTCAAGAACTCAAGCAGGTTTTTGACAGACTGGCCTAGGTCTATCATCACCCTGAGGAGTAAGAAATACCAAAGATGGCCACCATTAAGCTCTGCGTCACTGTACTCTGCTCAAGTGGTCTGGTTTCACACTGTTAGAGTGAACTTCTTTTCCTACTTTTAATTGGCCCACATTCACTCTGCAGAGAATGTTTCTTTTCCTACCTTTAATAAATAAAACCCACTACTTTAAAAAAATAAAGACTAAATCAGTTTACTATGTATAACAGTCTACAATAAATGGTAAATATTTGATAAAAATAACTAGGGATTGAAATTTTAGCACACTTTTCAATGCAGTTTCCCCTTTTTAGTTCTCCAACATGCATCAATAGTTTTCCCTGATTCTCCACAATTACCATTACCATGCAGCTTTCCATATATTGCAGAGACCAAATTCTTGGGCACAATGAAACTAAACTTGGATTCCCCTGGATGGTAACCATTCTTTCCTATACTTGTTATTTTAGCTTTCCTTCATCTTCTCCGCTCCCTGCTTCATCCAGAAAGCTTCAATGGAATACTGTTCACTATTCACTTTCTCCTCATCAGGTATCTTAGATGCTGGACAATCTTAGGCAATAAAAATTATTATTCAAGAAAACCCAACCACTTGAGAAGCTTGACCACCATTACATGAAGGAGCAAGAAGAGAAATAACAAATCAGGAAGACACCATAAAAACAGATTCTGGATCTCTGCAATGAAGAAATTTAAGAGGAAAAAATGGTACATGTTAAGGGTCTATATATGAGAGGAAGAAATGAGGATGAAGGAAAAAATAATTAAACTTTTGTCCCAGTACTTCTAAATGGCTTTTATAATCAAGGAAAACATACTTTCAGTTTTGATCTTAGCATCAATATGGCTTCAGGATCAAACACAATATTTCCTTCCCTCTAAAATAAATATTCCACATTTTCCCAACAAAAATTATATTTGAAAAGTTTAATAACAAGTACACTGAGGTATTTACAAAATAATATGGGTGCATTTCATATATGTTTCTTTCAAATAGATTGTTTTCACAGAAGAAGTAGGTTTAAATAGTGGATTTTTTTTTTAAATAATGGATATTTGAAGGAAAGAAAGAACTAATATCAAGGAGGAGGCAGAGATGAAAAGACGCAAAAGTTAAGATACTAAGCCTGAGGACTTTACATTTTCTATGGACACTGGCCATGCTTCCCAATGCCTGAGATAAATATCCAATTTATTCATATTGCAAGACCCTCCTTGATTAGCCCCAAAATATCCTTCCACTTGTATCAACAGCCTTCCATGTGTCTATATATAAAACTACAAAAGCAATTGCTCACTAATGTCACAAGAGACCACATCCTTTCAGGCCCAGCCCTATACTTTTCACATAAATGCTTCATGTCTTTCAAAGTCCAGTTCAACCAAGTTGTCTTAGTTACTTTTCTCTCATGGCTGAGATAAAATACTCAACACCCAAAGTTAAAGGGAAAAATGTTTATTTAGCACACAGTTCATAGCGGTTTCAGTCCACAGCTGGCTCCAAGGCAGAGTGGCACATGACAGAGGGGCACTGCAGAGGAGAAAAACAGTTCACAGCACCCACAAGATAGCAAAAGCAACAAGGGAAGTCCAGGGATTTAGCTCAGTGGTTCCGCCGCCTGCCTCGCAAGAGCAAGGTCCCGAGTTCGATCTCTGGTACCAAAAATAAATAATAAAATAAAAAATAAAGTGGGTTAAAAAAAAAAGCAACAAGGGAACCTTAACAGCTTCTTTCTGCCCCTTTTATACTCTAGGCTATTGGGATTAGGGCTTCACTAAACCAATCATCAGACTGATTTAGTAATCACATGCCCTTAATCCCAGCATCACACACTCTAGATTAAGCCATCTCCGAAGAAAAAAAAGTCCTACACCTCATTCACAGGAGGTTTTGGGGGGGACATCTAGACACAAAACAATATTCTCCCCCTGGCCCCCAAAGACTCATGTATATTCCTTTACGCAAAAGGCATTTAGTCCATCTCTAAGAGTGACCCAAGTCCTAACAGTTTCAGCATCGCTGAAAAGTCCAAGTCCAAAGTCTCCTCTGAGATTTAAGGCAAACTCAGCGGTCAGCCCCTATACAAATGAAAAGAAAGTTAAACACTTTCAACATACAATGACACAAGATAAACGGTACCATTTCACAAGGTACAAAAAGGGGGAGCTACAAAGGAATAGGACCAAAGCAAGACCAAAATCCAGTAGGGCAAACATTAAATCCCGGTTTCACTTCCAGCATCCCTGGCAATCTGTGGCAAGTTGTGAACTCCAAAGGGCCTGGGGCTCCACCCCTAAGGCACTTCTGGTGGTTGTAGCTCCCACAGCTTCTCTCTTGGGCCGGTTCTGCTCCCTCCTTGCAGCTTTCCTCAGACAATCCATGCTCCTGGCTTTGCCAAACTTCTAGGGTCTCCATTGCACCTTGAGCTTCACACTCAAAGCTTCACACACTGTCCTCTCCAGGGCACACTGCCTGGCCTCACAGGCCTTCTTCTGAAATCTGGGTCTTCCTAACCCCACAACTCTAGCATTCTGCAAGCACCTAAAACCAGCACCAAGGTCTGCTGGCAGCTAGAGCAGTAGCTAGTCTTCCCTGTCTCTTGGCTGCAGGGGTCAAGTCCCTATGAACCAAATTCCAAGTAACTTTCCTAGGACACTGACATTCTGGAATATGGTGCTCTGGGGATCTGTTCACAAAGCAGAGTCTTTCATTTTTGCAATTCTGAGGCTGCAAAGGGCAGGGTCCTGCAGCTTCTTATGATGCCCTCAGGCCATCTTTTCTAGTGTCCTTTTCCAAAGTAATTGGCTTTTTAATGTTAACCGTTTCAGCAACCAAATCCTCTGTTCTATCTTTGCAGGCCATGACTTTACTGGAGCTTCCTTTTCTTTTTTCTCATTTTTTGTTTTGTTTTGTTTGTTTTGATACAGGGTCTCACTTTGTAATTCAGCTGGCCTTGAATTCACTGTGTAATCAAGGCTGGCCTGGAACTTGAACTTGCTGTGATCCTCCTGCCTCAGCCTCCCAAGTACTGGGATTATAAGCATACACTACTACACTACTACATACACTACTACACCCAGCTTGCAGCTTCCTTTCTAACCAAACTCAAAATATTTTAAATCATTCTGCTGGGCTCTGTGCTCTTGATTCTCAACATAAATCTAGCTAAGTGCCCCCAATAGTAGTTATGCCACCACCTCAATATTAGTCTGCCTTGAAATTTCTTCTGCCAGATTAATTAGTCCATTACCCTTAATCTCAGTCTCAGGCAAAGTCTCTGGACATGAGCAAAACAAAGGCAAACTTTCCGCCAAGCCATAACACACACTGTCTGGAGTCCAACACCCAGTGCAGTCCCTTTTCCCAGCAGAAACCTCCTGAGCCTGGTCTTTACTAGCTTTCTGGTCTTCTGAGCCTTGACCAGAATATAGTACAGCCTAAGGTGACCCAGCTCTTTATTTTCAGCCACTGGAAAGCTCCAAATCTTTCCAAACTTTTCCCCATCCCACAAGCCAGTTCCAAAGGCTCTTGAGCCACGTGGCTGGGTAATGTCACCCCAATGACCCCACAGTTCAAACAGGCTTTTCTTAGTCCACTCTAAATCAGTCACTGCTTTCTCTTTTGCTCTAAAGCATTCAAATTATTGTCCCTCATGGGATTTTTCTGGACTCCTCTCCTTTATTCATACTCCATATCAGTCTACAGTTTCAACATTTTAAAAGGTCCAAATTAGGACCTTTCGTAACTTTTGCTGCTAAACTTCTAAAGAAAGTCACCATCATCTCTCAACTGGATTACTACAACAGCCTATCCAGCCTCCCTGTACCCTTGTGTCTTCAAGTTGATTTGCCAACACCCAGATTCCTTCTTTTAAATTTAAATAGGATCATGTTGTTCCTCTATTCAACACCTTGCAAAGCCTCCCTCATTTTACTCAGAGTAAAGGTCTAAATTCTCACACTGAGCTATAAATGTCATACCACAATCTGCAAGGACCCTTTAGACCAAATTATTTCTCTGACCACTTCCCCTCTTGCTTATACACCACTCCTGTGAACAACTCTCTGTGCTCCAGATTCAGGACATTGTATTTTGTCTTCTACTGTTCCTTCTCTCAACTCTTTCACAAGACTGGCCCCTTTCTGATCCTCCTCCAATGTTACCTTGTCAGCAAAACCTTTCCCAATTAATCTATCCCATATTTGAACACCCTATCACACTCCTATACTTTTTTTTCACTATTTTACTTGTTTATTATCTGTCTCTCCCCACAATAATACAAACTTCACATACAACAAAAATTGTTTGTTGCTGCTGTCATTTCTGTTTTAAGGGGCTTGCTCTGTTGCCTAGGTTTGTATAGAACTCCTGCACTAAAGTAATCCTCCCACTTCAACCTCAGCTTTCCAAGAGAGGGATTATACACACATCCCACTGCACTTGGCTACTGTTGCAGTTTAGGTCACCACAGAATCAACAGTACCTAGAAAAATGTGTCACATGATGTGTACTCAGTACATACAGAATGAATGACTAAATGTTTACCTATTCAAATACTAAATAGATATAAGATACTTAAAGGCAGGCCCAATCCCTTTTCCATTTCTATATTCTCTTCCACCTCTCAAGTTCAGAGAATAATATTTGAAACACAATGTATGCTTAATACATGTTGAGTTAACCAAAACTTTATCAGTATCCTGTCATAGGAAAACAGAATACATATACAGAAAGATATTTTCTACATGGCTGATAAATGCACATTAGTGACAAAAAACAATAAAGGGATGCCTCATCTCTGTTCCCATATTAACTGAAAAACATTTGGTGATGTTATTTCTCTTAAAGCAAATGACCAAGGCAAACAGTAAGATGAGACACAAGGGATGATCAAAAAATAAACAGTGAATGTTTAAATTTTTAAAAATTTTTAGAGGATTAAAAATGGCCGAGTAATGACTGGCAGCAAAATACACCCTTCTCCAATCAAGATACCTGGAAGATAACAACTTGGATCAAGAAAAAAGTAGATCTCTGGGAATTGAGAGGAAGCGGACAGGAAAGCTACAAACTACAGAGAATCTGGTAAAACACAGTACAATGCAGAGACAAGAATATGACTGACTAAAAAGTTAAACTGGGCTGGGTGTGGTGACATAGGCCTATAACCTCAGCACTCAGGAGGCTAAGGCAGGAGGACCACTGAAGTCCGAGGCCAGCCTGGGCTACACAGTGAGTTCAAAGCCAGCATGAACTACACAGCAAGACCCTGTCTTAAAAAAAAAAAAAATCAAAAATAAATAAATAAATAGTTGACCCAGGCTCCTTGGGAGAGGGACCTCTCTCTGCTAACACAAATAAGCCCAGAGAGAGTTGGGACCTCCAGGGATAAATGGACCAAGCAGGCAGAACTAGGCCCAAGAAAAGCCCAGTTACTGGCAACTGCAAAAATAGCATGGGGATTTACCCAGAAAGTGACTGCGTCCACATGTCAGGCTAGAGTTGAAGAAGAAATCTAGTGCAGCGTCTGCCATATTTGAGAAGGTATAGTCAGGAGCCATTTTGAAAAGGAGTTAATTGTTTAAGACTGAGCAACAAAACAACTACACTTCAGACCCTACCCCCTACCACAGTGACTAGGTGAGAGATGGCCACAAGAGACAGTCATATAGAGGGCACAGGCTAGCCAGAGATCCCCTGAGAAGTTTAAACTCAGGCTGGGACGCACATGGGGGTCCTGCTTCCTACACTGAGAACCCAGGCCATTAGTGAGTGGCTTTCAGAGGGGCTGGCTCTGAAAGTGATGGTATTAAGTCCAGTGGACTGCTTCATGCCCTAACATACTGCCTACATCCAACACAGAGCTCTGTGGTCTGTTTGCCCTCCCCATCTGCCAAGAGATACACCTCAGCTTAGATGGTTGCCATAGCCTGGGATGTATGAACATGGGAGGGGGGTGGTCACAAACTTGCAGATCATAAAGCTTGGCAGAGAAAGCTATGACTTGGGCCAGAGAGATAGAAACTGGGAGCAGGTAGAGCAAATAGAGCCTCAGGGTGGATACCACTGACCAAGCACACCCAGAAGAAGAAGCAGGGCAAGATTCAGCATTCATACACAAAAACATGAGTGAGGAAACAAAATAGATTTTAGTAGTGACTCACTTTCACATCCTCATATCTGGTAAATTCCAATGCAGCACAGCCTGGAAAGAAACTAGTTATTCAAAACCATGGAGATATTTTGTTTGGATTCATTTCTCTTTTTCCTCATTGATGTGTTGGGATTTGGGGTGGGGTTTTTTTCCTTTTTTCTTTACTTTGCTACGCTTTTTTTCTTTTTTCTTCTTTGTTCTTTTCCGTTACTTTTTATCTATTTATTTTCTTTTACTCTTTAATAAGATCACTTATTTCACTTTTCTCTCCCTCCTCATTTTCCTTTTACTCTTCAAATTTTACTTCACTTTCCCCTTCCCCACTCTATGTTTACTAGTATTCCTATTAAGCTTTATTAATCTCTAGATATTTAGTGGACTCCAATGTTGAATTATTTTATCTTGGTAATGGTGATATCATTAATAGATATTTACTATATGTCAGTATTTATTTTGTTTTTGTCTATATTATATATAGCTACAAATCTCTTTTCCATGACGGCGAGTACAGTGGTAACTTTTACTGGTTCTTATAATATGTCAATATTCAGTTTGTCTTTGACTCTTTATTGTTACTGATTTTGTTGCTATTGCCAGAGTGGCACAGCTGTTGTTATTAATCGGTATTTACTATATGCCAATATCTAGTTTGTCTTTGTGTCATCAATAATCATACAGTTCATATTTCCAGAGAACTGGGTACTGGGCAAATTACACTCCATCCTCCCTTCCTCAAAATAACAGAAGTGGCTGGATCTTGGAACAGAGGCAAAGGCCTACAGTTAGCCACGTCCAGAGCACATCACTGGAAAGCAGACGTTAACGAGATCGCCATACTAGCAACAAAGTCTTTCCACTATAATTGATCTTTAACACACAGTGTGCACATGTGCACACATGCACACACACGCACACAAAATAATAGAAATGTGAAAAAGCAAGGCAACAAAATGCCTCCAAAAACTTCCAACCTGCCCAAAGCTAACCCTTCAGGCATCAATGGTGGAGGAAATCAAAAGCCAAATAGCAAAAAAAAAGCCAAACAGCTGAATTATACAAAATGATTTTTTTAAAAAGACAAAAATACAGACCAATAAGGTGCTTAGTAAGCTCAAAGATGATGTAACTAAACAGATAATGAGCTTAATAAAATAATCAGTGAGTTTACAGAGGACACTAATAGAGGGCTAGCTGAGCTAAACAAAACAATATAAAACATGAATGACCAATTTAGCAAAGAATTAAGAATTCATGAAAAAATACCAAGCAGAAATCCTGGAGACAAAAAAGAAAAAATTCTATTGAAAGTATAGGCAGCAGAAGTGACCAATATGAGGACAGAATACCCGAACTAGAAAAGTCTGATGCAGGTGATCATACACTCAAATTCCTTGAAAACAGCAAGTGAACATGGAAAATGGATCCAGCACCTGTTAGCTAATGCAAGGTCTAATCCCCCCCGCCCCCGCCGCAGCCGCCCCCCCCCCCCGTACCGGGGATTAAACTCAGCACTTTATACTTGCTGGGCAGGCACGGTGCCACTGAGCTATATCCCCAGCCCTGCAAAAACTAATCTGAGATTATTTGGAATTATGCAAACACATGGAGATTAAATAATACACTCTTAAATAATCAACAGGTCACAGAAGAGGTCAAGGATGAAATTAGACACTTCCTAGAATCAAACAATAGTGTCAGTACAACATACCAAAACCTATGTGACACAATGGAAGAAGTTCTAAGAGGGTAGGTGATAGCTGTGAATGCCCACATCAGAAAAACAGACTGAGCCCAAATAAATAACCTAATGATGCACCTCAAGGTCCTAGGAAAGTAAGAACAATCCAAATCCAAAGCTAGCACAAGGAAGGAGATTATAAAGATCAGAGCAGAAACTAATGAAAATGAAAATAAAAATAACAATTCCAAAAGTCAATGAATCCAAGAGCTGGCTCTTTGCAAGAATTAATAAGATAGTCAAACCTTAGCCAATCTTAGCAAAAAAGGGGGAAAAAGGCCCATTTCAATGCAATTAGAAATGAAAAAGGCAAAATGACAGGGGCAATTGCTGAAATCCAGAGTATTGTAAGTACTTTGAAAATCTGTACTCCAATAAATTGGGAGACTCCAGGGGAAATGGATAAATTCCTAGATACAAATGAATTACAAAACTGAATCAAGAAGATACAAAAACCCTGACTAACATAATCACAAGCAGTTAAATTGAAGTAGTAATTTTTTTTTAATTTACCAAATAAAAACCTAGGACTCAATGGATTCACCACTGAATTCTACAAGAACTTTAGGGAAAACCTAACACCAGTACTCCTCAAACACCTTAATGAAACTGAAAGAGGAGTACTGCCTAACATTCCTGGAAACTACCATTACCTTGATTCTAAAACTACATAGGAACACAACTAAAAAAGAAAACTACAAGACAAGCACTTTAATATACATAGATGCAAAAATTCTCAACAAGTTACTGGCAAATGGAATTCAACAAATCATCAAAAACATCACACATACATCATGACAAGTAGGCTTCATCCCAGGGATGCAAGGATAGTTCAACATATGCAAATTAATAAATGTAATATAGCACATAAATAGAAGCAAAGACAAAAATCACAAGATCATCTCAATAGACACAGAAAAGGCCTTTGACAAACTCCAACATCTATTCATGATTTTAAAAAAAACCTGAAGAAAATAGGTACAGAAGGACCTTATCTCAATCTAACAAAAGCCATTTATGACAAACCAGTATCATACCAAATGGAGAAAAACTGAAAGGTTTCCCTCTAAAATTAGGAACCAAATAAGCATGTTCACTATCACCACTCCTATTCATTTCAGTTCTTGAAACAAGCTAGAGCAGTCAGGCAAGAGAAAGAGAAAAGGGATACAAGTAGTAAAGTAAAAAGTCAAATTATCATTATTTGCAGATGACATGATTCTTTATACGGAAGACCCAAAAAAATTCCACTGAAAGAATCCCATAATTAATAACCAAATTCAGCAAAGTAGCAGGATAAAAAATCAATACACAAAAACCAACAGCATTCCTAGGGCAATGTGGCTATCTCCATTATGGGCCGGCTGCCTTCAGGCCCTCCAGCCAAGAGTTTCGCAGTCTGGTGAAAGGGACCTGCTGTTCCTTCACAACACCCCCTCCCCAAGGGGGAGGCACTTCCGGCTGGGACTCCGGAGAGCTGGAAGCTGTGAGGGACAGAGATCTGCCCCTCTCCCTCCCAGAGCGCTGGGTCCTAACAGCTACTTCCAGTGTGGAGCTTCTCCTTCAGCGAAGGGATATTCAGCTGTCCAAGACAACTTCACATCTTTATAATGTAACAGAAAAGTCCTGAAACCGTTAAACAGAAGTGTGGAGCCTATTAAATAAGAACATCTCTGGAAGTGGTTGTCCAAGCCCTATGCTACAGATATAGCTAATGACCTAAAGGAACTCTGGACAAAACTGAAAGAGTATCATGATAAAGAAGTCCGTGTTTGGGGCCAGGGATTTAGCTCAGTGGTTTTGCCGCCTGCTGCGCAAGCGCAAAGACCCGAGTTCGATCCCTGGTACCAAAAAAAAAAAAGAGAGAACTCAAGAAGTACATGTTTACAAATAAAAGTAACCAAACTGAAAAAGGAGCAAATTTTACATGCACAAAGACTGGAAGTACTCTTCAAGCAAAAATCAACAGCTGAGAGAGCAACAGAAGGTCCCTTGTGAAACCATTAGTTTTAGAAGATCGGTTACAACCATTATGGATTATGTGACTGCTGTGTAGTAACTAAAGAACACATGTGGAAAAAGCAGCAAGAGTTTGAAAATATCTGACAGCAGAATCTTAAACTTATTATAGAACTTACGAATAAAAACAATATTCTTCAGGAAGAAAACAGAAAGGTTTCTGAACAACTTTAGCAGAAACTTAAGAATGATCAACAGCATCAAGCAACTGAGCTTGAATGTGAGGAAAATATTATTTCAGATTCACCTATAACAGCCCTTTCATTTTCTGGCATTAACCGGCTACAAAGAAAGGAGCACCTCCATGTCTGATACACAGAAAAAACAAACACTAAATTGGAGCATTCTGTGTGTATAAATAATTAAGAAAAGTTTCTAAGGTTTCAATTCATTCACAATATATCCCCAATAAAAAGCAAACTCTAGTAGCTGACACCTATGATCAAAGTGAAGCTCCTGTGGCTAAAACACATGAAACAAGCAATTATCTCACTGATAAGTCATCTTTTAATTCAGGTACAGTTGTTGCCAAAACTCTTGGACTTGGCATTCAAGAAGAATGGGAATCTCACAGTGCCACGAACAACCCTCTTGGTGATGAACTCTACCACAGTCTGGAAGGAGGTCACATAAAGCCTTTAGAAGAATCCATAAGGAATACCGAAGACAGGGCCAGGGATTTAGCTCAGTGGTTCCGGCACCTGCCTCGCAAGCGCAAGGTCCTGAGTTCAATCCCTGGTACCAAAAAAAAAAAAAAAAACCTGGGCCAGGGATTTAGCTCAGTGGTTTCACTGCCTCCTGCGCAAGCTCAAAGACCGGAGTTCAACCCCCGGTACCAAAAAAAAAAAAAAAAAAAAAAATCTGAAATTTATTATGCAGGTATGTCAGCTAAATAAAGAGAAAAGAAGGTGGCTTCCTGCTCAAGACACGGATTTCTCTACATTCCACCCAACACACCAGAGAAGTTCTGGCAAGTTGATTTTCCTTCCACTCAGACTTACATGGAAAGAGTTACATTAAGGAAGATCTTATTCCTTGCCCGCATGAAAAAAGACTGCAGCCTTACGATACAATGTTTTCTTAAAAAGACAAGATACAGAAGACACAGAGACTGAAGCAAAAACAGAACGGTAGAGGGTATTTTTTCCCCTTTTAGTTTCTTACAGTTAAAGTTAGTATTAAACATTGATTTTTTATAACGTATAAACTGACATAAATCAGCTTATTTTTTGTTTTGTTTTTGAGTCAGGTTCTCACTATGTAGTTCAGGCTGAGCTCAAAGTAAAGTGCTATGGGCTTGTGTTTAGGTGTTCCCCCAAAGCCTCATGGCTTTTTCAGAGAACTAGAAAAACAATTCTAAAATTTATATGGCAACACAAGAGACCCAGGATAGCCAAAGCAAGAACAAAGCAGGAGGCAGCATAATTCTAGATTTCAAGTTTATTACAAAGCTATAGTGATAAAAAACAGCATGCTGTTGGCACAAAAACAGACTTACAGATCAATGAAACAGAATAGAGGATGCAGAAACAACCCCAGGCACGTTCAGCCATCTGATCTTTGACAAAAGGGGTCAAAAACATGCTATAGGAAAGACAGCCTCTTTAACAAATGACTATCTATAGGCAGATTGACTCTAGACCTGTGTCTCTCACCATGTAGTAAACTAAAATCAAAATGGATCAAAGATCTAAATATTAAAACAATCTGCTATAAAATAAGTAAAATTCTTGAAGGCAAATGTAGTAGGCAAGGATTTTCTGAACAGAATCCCAACTGCACAAGAAATAACATCAAGAATCTACAAATAGACCGGGGATTTAGCTCAGTGGTTCCGCCGCCTGCCTTGCAAGCGGAAGGATCCGAGTTTGATCCCCGGTACACCAAAAAAAAAAAAAAAAAAAAAAAAAAAAGAATCTACAAATAGGATTGTATCAAATTAAAACACTTCTGCAGAGCAAAGGAAACAACCAACACAGTGAAGAGACAACCTATAAAATGTAAGACAATTTTTGCCAGCTACTTGTCACAGAGTGCTAATATCTAGAGTATACAACAAACTAAAAAAAAAATTAGATTTCCAAAAATAAATGGCCCAATCAAAAAAAGGCAATTTAAATGAATAGATATTTCTCAGAAAAAGTATAAATGACAAATAAATGAAAAACTATTCACTAGCACTGGCCATTAGAGAAAAGCAAATTAAAACAACACTGAGGGGGCCGGGGATTTAGCTCAGTGGTGCCACTGCCTGCCTCTCAAGGACAAGGTCCTAAGTTTGATCCCTGGTACTAAAAAAAAAGAAATTAAATAACAAATGCTGACACGGCTGCAAGGAGGAAAAAAAATCCTTCTACATTGTTGGTGGGAATGTAAACTAGTATAACTCTGAAAATCAGTATGGAGATTCCTCAAAAAAAATAAAAACAGAAATTCCATTCAACCCAGCTATTCCCCTTCTAGATATCTTCCTGAAAGAGTTAAGATACATTTTATTACAATGACACATGCATACCCATGTACACAACTCATAACAGGTAAATCTTGGAAGCAGCCTATATGTCCATCAATGAGTAAAGAATTAATGAATAAAGGAAATGAATGAATGAATGAATGAATGAATAAATGTGGTATTTATTCACAATGGAGTACTACTCCATTGTACTACTACTACTACTATACACAATGGAGTACTACTCTGCCATAAAGAAGGATAAACTTGAGAGTCATTTATAGGAAAATGGATTACCTTGAGGCCATAATGCTAAGTGAAACATCAGGCACACAATCTTAAAGATCACATTGTTTATCTCATATGAGAAATCAAAAGTATAAATCAATAACAAAAGATATATACAGCACTGGGAAACAAGGAGATAGATCTTTTTCAAATGCGAAGGGGACCAAGAGATGGAGGGGGAAGGGAAGAGCAAGGACGGGAAGGAGACAAAAAAGGAACTAGGATGTGCTATGTACATGTACCAACTCTCCACAGTGAATGTAATCATTATGCACTACAAACATGTACTAATTAAAAATGGAAAAAATTAATATAGTAAAAGACATATTGTCATTAATCTTCCTCAATATACTTCTCATACTGAACACATTTCTCCCATTGTTCTTTTCACTTTCTGAAGCAGCTCTGGAAGTTCTTTCTTTTTCTTAACAGGTGTGATTAAAAAATATGGTGAATGCTGCTGCCAAGTACCATCTAACAGAAAGGTAGGCTCATAAAAAATTATGCTGTGTCCTCATCCACCCTATTCACCAGATCTGGCACCATCCAACTTCTGGGTCTTCCCCAAATTCAAAACAGCCATAAAAGGTAAAGATTTTTAATCAATTCAGTACATCCTACCAGCCACAACAACGTAACTAGACACACTTATAAAAGAGGACTTCCAGAACTGCTTCTGAAAATGACAAGAATGATAGGATATTTGAAGCTAGGAGTATTTTGAGGAGGATTAATGGTAATCTATCTTTTCCTGTTTAATAAATTTTAAAATTTAAACACCATATTTTCTATCACATCTCTTTTTTAAATCACATCTCTTATTACATAAGAAATTAATCATAACAGAGGGGAGAAAGACAGTAACTATAGAGACCTTACAGATCTCATTTGCAGATATAAAAATAGTAATTTACAATAAGTGTGGTATATTCCAGGGATTTTCCCAACCCTTCCCCCAGAATTCTTTATTTTGCAATGCTGGAGATTGAACCTACTGTATTTCCCCCTAAATAAGGCACAGCATGATTTTTCAGGGTGTTTGTAATAAAAACCCCACCAGAAATATAAGCCCCAGTTAAGATGATCAGCTAGCTGGATGCACTAAATCCCAACACATGATAGACATAATGAATTATACAATAATATTAATATATAATTGAATATAAATAATATTAATACTTAAAATTAATTATAGTATAAATTATAATTAAGTATTTGTAAATACCCAAGTGGATGCCTTTGAACAAGAAGTAAATGTTTATGTAAACAGATGAACTCAAGATTTTTACCAAAAGACCAACTGGAGTAGACATAATACATGAATAATGTGTGCACCTGCTAACAAATGAACATGGTTATGTCTCGTATGAATCGATAATTCAATATGCCATGTGTTATAACAGATGTACTTCATGCACTCGTGTGAAATAAAGAAACGTTTTTTTGAATTTTGGTGCCTGAAATTTTTCATTGCTTTTATGTGGACCATCATCATTCTGTTTTGTTTTTGTTTTTTTTTGTTTTTTGGGGGGGTTTTTTGGTTTTTTGAGACAGAGTCTTGCTGTGTACTTCAGGCTGACCTTGAACTTACTATGTAGCCCAGGTTGGCCTCAGACTCACAGTGATCCTCCTGCCTCAGCCTTCTGAATGCTGGGATTACAGGCATGCACCACCATGCCCGACAGACGGTCATTCTTAACTGTCATCATTTTTGTTGCTACTCCTATCTCATAAGTCTTCAATTAACACTCAATTTAATGGAAACTAGACGTCATGACTTGGGTGAAGAATTCACGGGATAAAATCACTGCCAACTCTATTGCCAATGCACTACAAGTGGGCTACATGGACAGGAAGTGCTCATTTAAAAAGAGCTCTGTGGCTGGACCTGAGACTGGGATCAATGCTTCTATACAAAATGGAGTTGCAAGAAATTCAGGCCAGAATTCGGGTTCTGTAGAGTTATAACAATGTTCAAGAAGAAGATGACATGACTGTATTTAAATAAATGTAGATTGTTATATATGAATAAACATACAATTCTATACATGAAAGAATAAGACATCCCCTGAAAATCAGTCCTATTGTGTCTTTTCAAGCAAAAATTAATATAAGGCCCGGTCTTATTTTTGGGGAAATACGGTAGGGCCTTGCATTCTAGGCAAGTGCTACTGCTATCAGTGAGCTCGTTTCCAGCCCTCAAAGTCTACTCTTGTAAGTAGTATTATTTATTCTGCAGGAGGAATAAAGAATAACTGATCTAACAAGTACCAATGGTTCAGAGTTTTACTGAAATCTTTAGTGAATAGGGAATTTTACTGCCCTAAAAGAATGGCTTCAACCATTTCCCAGGAGCAATGGAACTCTACAAAGTTTCATTTACGGGAAAAATCTTGTAATCTATATGCAATTCAAGCACCCATTATACTTATTTTTAAACCACACTTATACTTATTTTTAAACCATATGGGTGTGATTAACAACATTTATTAAATAATTTTAAAAGATTAATGGTCTTGACCAGGGATTTAGCTCAGTGGTGCCACCACCTGCCTCGCAAGCACAAGGTCCCAAGTTTGATCCCCGGTACTCAAAAAAAAAAAAAAAATTAATGGTCTCAAAGTAGTTCTGTCATTTTCTCAATCAATACATATTAGAATATACAACTTCAATAACATGAAAGGGACTACAAAAAAAATCGTCTAAAAACTAAATCTTATTGGAAAAAAAAAATCCAAAAAACTATGAATTGTTACTCAAACTAAGAGAAAAAACAAAAAACAAAAAAATTAGTACAAAAAAGTAATCCTTTTGTTCCAAAAAAATGGGAACAACTGTTCTAGAGCTTTGTACATTTCACATACAATAGTCCATATATGATCTTTCACTTTGTAAGAAAAAATTACTGTTCTTTGTGAATTAAATAGGCACTTTTCTCATGCTGCTACTTACGTAAGGGAGAGAAAAGACTTAGGTCTGACTTGACTGTTGTATAACTAACTATTGAACCATAAACAAAATATGTGACTTTTATGAGCTTTGATTTCTTCACTTAAAAAAAACAAAGCTAAATCTTCTTCCCCTAATTACTTCCTACCCACTACATTAAGAACTGTTAGGGGCCAGGGATTTAGCTCAGTGGTTTCGGCCCCTGCTGTGCAAGCGCAAGGACCCAAGTTCGATCCCCAGTACCAAAAAAAAAAACTGTTAGAAGATAAAAGCAGAATGAATGTTAAATTATGCAGTATGATATAACTATTACTATATAGCAGAATCCACGAGGTAATGTGTGCAGAAATTTCTAACATAAAGGAACTCAAATGCCAAGCTACAGACTTGATTACACAGGAAATAACTATTAAATCCAGGTGTCGTGACACATGTCTGTAATCCCAGCACTAGAGGAGGGAGAGGCAGAAGGATCCCAAATTCAAGCCCAGCCTTGGCAACTTGGGGACTCACTGAGATCTCATCTCTAAAAAAATACATACATACACAGAACTTTCAAAAGGGCTGGGGAGGTAGAACAGTGCAAAGGCCCTGGGTGCAATCTTCAGTACCAAAAAAAAAAAAAAGAGAGAGAGAGATTTTATTAGCAAAGTGTGGTAGTATGTGCCTGTAGTTCCAGCAATCTGGGAGGCTGAGGCAGGAGGTTTGCAATTCAAGCCCAAACTAGACAAGTAGTAATTTAGCAAGATCCTGTCTCAAAACAAAAAACTGAAAAAAAGTCCGGGGATATAGCTCAGTACAAAGGCCCTGAGTTCAATCCTAGTACTGGGTCGGGGGAGATATTGTGGGGGATGAGAAAAAGGAATAGAGCGGGGGGGTGTAGGGTTTTGGCAGGGGTGGTGTGTGTGTGTGTACGCATATATGAACATAAACAAGATAATTATGTGAAAGTACATACAACAGAAACAACCAGAGGCTCAATAATAGTCCACCTGAAAGACAAAAACTTGGGCTATGACAACACCGACAGTAAAAGAATGGGCTGGCTTATGCACTGCAGAAGGATTCAAAAAATTACATGTAACAGTGAGGGGGAAAAAAGTGCCTGAGTTGGTGTGTTACACTCTTGTTGAAATAAGGTAAAAAGGTGGAGGGTAACAATGGAATAGATATCAGAAGACAACAAGAGAAAGCAATTTTTTACAGAGAAGAAAGACATTTACTTTGCCTCTGATTAGCCTAGAGATGCTTATACAGATGTACAGAGGTAGGTCATATAACCCTTCACTTTCAATTTTTGTAAAACTGAGCACAAAAATTTTGTGCTCACATGAAAACTTTAGAACTCAAGGAGTCCATAACATTTAATCTTATGCCTTAAAACTATTGTCTTTATTGTACAATATAGTAACTGACTTCCATCACATTCACTTACGAGGCCAAGAAAAGATCAAGCTGTGTTTAGTATATTCTGTTTAAATTGGCAAAGAAATATGACTTTTCTCAAAATTGCATACTTTAGCACCTAACAAGTTGAATTTCAGGTGTCTGGGAACTATTTCAAGTATTTGGTTCATTTTCCAGAATACCTCAGTGATTAGCATATTAGAGCAGGCATTAAGTCTTATCATTTTACCCAAAAGACCCTACAAACCCCAAATTTTAAAAATGAAGTACTTTCTGGGCCGGCGATTTAGCTCAGTGGTTCTGCCACTTGCCTCACAAGCACAAGGACCCAAGTTCAATCCCCGGTACTAAAAAAAAAGAAGTACTTTATTGTAATAATTCACTAAAGAATAAAGTAATTCTAGTAACTCATTTATCCATCTTACCAAGCCAGGAACCTGGAAGTTACCCCAGAGTCTCCCTTTTTCTAGCATATTAATCATTTACCACAGTTAAAAAGCTCTGAAAAACTGTTCCTCTACCACAATTATGCTTTGTCTATGTATTAAGCCATTAACTAAATTGGCTGTGTCTCCAATTACAATGATCAGATTTCAGCTGATGTCTAGGATCCAACACCTGGTTATGTACTCTGACCTCACAGTATATCATAAGGCTACAAAGACAGTAGGTTGATCAAAAGTAGAACTCACACTCCTTCCAACATAGCTCTAGGCTCTTTACCATGTAATTCAATCACTTGATCTAGAAAAAAATGTGCCGACAGTTATTCAAAAACACTAACTTCTCCCACAATTCAAAAGGTCTGGTTAGATTTCTATACCTTTCTCTGCTAAAAATCTATGTGTAAGAAATAATTAAGTTCTTGGAAGCAAAGAAAGCAAACCCCCTAGTCCCAGTAAAGTAAAATGTTTATATGCTCTTGACTATATTACAAATAAGACAATTTTTAAAAACCCATCCACATATTTACAATGAACTTTTAATGTTTTTATTTAGTTAAAAAAAAATCACTAACTTGGCATTTTGCTCTAGTCTAAAAATACAACAAAAATTTTAAAACCAAAATAATTACCTGAGGAGAGTCAAAAGGATATCGACTACTAAATTTAAATAGAAGTTGAAATTTTTCTCCTTCATATAAGGTACCTGGTGCACCTTCCATGTCTACAATCCACCTAGAGAAGAAAAAACAAATTTAAAACTTAATATAAAACTGAGTAGGGTAAGAAGAAAAAATGGAATCACTGAGATACCAGACTCCAGGACTAGAGTCATATATGTGTAACAGTACATTTCATCCTCCCAACAACTCTCAGAGTAGGTTTTTAATTCCCCCTGCTCTATCCCCATCTCTCATTCAGGGGCTAAAATAACTAGACCAAGGCCAGAGATCTACCAAAAGACAGAGCAAACTTTTAACCTAGGTCTGAAAAGACAAACCGACAAAATAAAACAAACCAACAAAATAAAAACCCAAACTCAGATGTGTTGACAAAGTATATGCTGCATCCTTTGTACCACATTTATGCTCTCTTGACTTTTTTTTCAAAAGGCTTTCTACAAGTGTCTAAAAAACTTTATGGATAATATCAAGTTAATCAACCATCATTCTGATGTCAGTGTTAGAAGCAATGAAGAGGTATCAAGAAAGACTACAAAGAATTATGCCTGTTGGATCTGTTTTCTCATGGGTACTATATTTTTAAAAAGATTAAACAGGAAAGGAAGCTAAGTTGCCCTACTTAGTCCATTTCCTCTGATGGCTAAAAGCAAGGTTCTACACTGCCTTTCTTTTAACTCTTACTGTTCCAACTGTTTAACACATTCACAGGTCCTTGAACCACCAATGGTACATGCATGACTGCCCCATTGGGTGGCATGGGACAGTCCTATCAAATGGCATGAGCTGCCCGATGGGACAGTCATATGTGTACAGCCTCATCATGAACATGTTAATAAAGCCCAAAACAGACTTCTATGGCATCTATGCAAGCTTATGTTTTCATTTATAACCATCACAAATATAAATATACTTTTACTCATATTCCATACACTACCCCTTGTTTTTTTCCTTAAAAGAAGGCGAAGATGATATAGGGCTGCATTTAGAAGAAAAAGTAAACTGAGGGCCAGGGATTCAGCTCAGTGGTTCCTCCGCCTGCCTCACAAGTGCAAGGTCCGGAGTTCAATCCTCAGTACCAAAAAAAAAAGTAAACTGAAATCATTAAGTAAGGTTAGGTAAAATACACCCAGATCATAACTGTATAATGAAAATATTTATTTTTGCATTATGGATGCCAGATGTATGTCAGGGGAATACAGGAAGCAATCTTTGTTCACCAACTTGGTTGACAAATGGCAAGGTGTATGTACATGTATCAAATTCTAAATGGGTAAGTTTTACCCACTTTATGCTCTGTTACATTTTTGTGCATTTATAATTTTTTAATTAAATTCTTTGTTTTGATTTTTCTTGTAGAATTAGCCAAATTCAGTACAATGTCACATGAAAAACTGCTTTTACAACTTTGAGAGGAGATTGATAGTGATTCATCAGGTGATTCAGCTACCAATAATGACTTGGATCATAAAAGCCAAATAAGTCGGCTAAATAACTATAAATTTAATACTTTATTTTATTGATTTTTTTCTGTTAAGGAAATATTTTACAACAAAACTCATATAATTAAATAAATAATAGAAATATTCCTATAAATAAATATGGGTTTTAGACACCCACCTCCTGCTCCCTGTCATAAAATTTAGCCTAACACCACGTAAGAATGAGTTCCTAATTATAGGTCTTTCATGTGTAATTTATTGAAGTTAGCCAATTTTTTTAATTTTATACTTTTCAAGTATAAACCTTTCTTATTTCAAATATAGGAAAACAAAATAGAACATAGTATTAGAATTCTAGTCATCATAGTGTAGATATATGAATGTATAAAATAATGTGGGTCAGGGGAATGTAGCTCAGTGGTAGAGCCTTAGATTATAAGGTCCTTGGTTTAAACTCCAGTACTGCAATAAATAATAAGTGCCTATTCCAAGAAATCAGCTAAAGCACACAGATCCTTAAGAGCATGGCTATTCATTTCCAAAACGCATGTTGAATACCTTAGTTTTAAAACAGATACTTACCTCAGCGTTGTTGGAAAGACAACACTATCTGTGCAAAAAACTTAGTACATTGCTAGAATCAGAGCCAGTATACAATAAATCAAATACAACCAAACACTGTGTACAAAACAAAAAACTTACTACAAGTATAGGTAAGTGGTAGAATGTTTGTGTGAGGTCCTGAGTACTATTTCCAGCATGGTAAAAAATATAATCTCTATTCTCTTTACAAAATAGAACCTTTTAAGTCACCAAAATTCTCTTCATCTCACCCCCTACATATCCATCTGCCCACATTCACTAAGCAGAGTTATAGTCTAGTCAGAGGACTCTCTGGTGCTCTCTCAATTCTGTTATATAGCAATTTCTAAGACACGTGACATACTATAAATTTACTTGCAATCTATACAAGCAAAACTTTTAAATAATAGCAAAGTAAATACATCATTTATCATGTAAAATCTGCATACAGTGGTTCAAGCCATAATTTTAAAACATTTTACTAATTTTAAAATGACATGTTCACTGTAAAAACAACTAGAAAAATTAAAAACCACAGAAAGATAACCACTGTTAAAAAGGTTTTCAGGATAAATTCCATTCTAATCATCTGCAGTTTCTTACACCATTAATGCCTAAAGTAGAAATCCAGTAGTTTTATTATGTGTACACTTAAATTATATACATATCCAAACAGGAGACATGAACATGCTACCTTCGCAATCAGTCTCAGTTTTTAAATTCCTGTTGAGTACCTATTACTCTGTAATTCTAATGTTTAAAATTAGAATTTGGTATTTTTTCGTATATCCTGCCTCCTAATCAAAGATAGCTATCTATTCTGCTTGAGAGGAAAAACTGACCTGAGCAGATTAAGAAAGGATACATACCAACATGGCCCTTCTAAGAGATTTTCAAAGGTTATTACACACAATTTTTGCCTTACATGCTGACTATAGATTATAGCTCACATGATGCCATTTCACTGTACTACCCTGATAAACTCTATTACTAACATTTATACAGCTTGCAAATTATCCCCAGAATTAGTAGCACTGAAATGAGTATAGTTGTAAGTCAATTTTTTTTCTGTATCTCTGTTCCTTTTTCAGAAGGGCAAAGGGGTGGTGTATTTACTAGGTCAAGTGATACAGGATTCATATTTTTCAGAAGATTTTTTTAGTTTTTTATTTTGTTTTGTGGTGCTGTGGATTGAATCCAAGTCCTCAAAAATCCCGAGCACATGCCAAACAAAAAAAAATTTAATGCTGTCCTCCTAATGAGAAACATTTAAAACAGCTTACTAACACTCACAGAGCTTGCCTAACATGTGCCAGGCCCTAGACTCAATCCCCAAAATCTCAAATGAAAAAACAGAAGTTTTACAAATTATGGAACAATGCATATGACATAATTAAGTAAAACAGAGTTGATATGTACTGTACGTAAGTACATAGAATTAGATCTGTTTGCTTTAACAACTTATTGGTTAAAAGAACAGAACAAAATATAAAAATTCAGTATTTGTAAAAATGAATATATATATATATATTATGTCAGCAATAAAGAAGTACTTTAAAAATTAAATACTTACTGTGTGATTGAATTTTGAACACTCTTTTCATTTAAAGTCATCCCAGGAGGCGGGTCATTCTGCAAAGCCAACAGTTCTTTCTGAAGTCGTTTCTAGAAAAGGTCATCAGTAATTAATTTGCATTTTTTATTTTTTAACAACATATCTTTCCAGTTATATAGTCTTAAATTACTGATGAAATTTCCTCCAAATATTTTTTACTTTACAAGCCCCCTGTATCATATATTTCTAATTCTCAAAATTTAAAGTCTATCCTACAATTCATAATCTGTCAGACTGTTTCAACACTGATGCTGTAAAGTAGGTATGAAAACTAGCCAGTTACCTACAAAACATCGGCTCCTTTAAGACTTTATAGCTACCTTGTATGTCATAAAGTACGAAGAGTCCAGATTAAATGTGACTAAGTTTTACCAGTGCTTCACTTGTTGTTTTCCAATTATAAAAACCATAGTTCTCCATAATCCTGAAAGAATGTCACTTCAGACACAGAAGCTTTCCAGAGAACCTATAAGAAGTAAATCTTCATGCTAAAATCTTTCTGAAGTTTTAAAAAATAATTTTAATTTACATTCTAAGAGCCATACTTATTTTCTTAACTAGAATCATTTGTGCATAATTTAATCTTTAAAGGATTCTGTTACAATTTATTTATTGTAAAACATCAGAATATCACAGTGGTGGTAAACCTATGCCATGCACGCCAGAATTCAAGAGTCCTCTTCTTAAAAACTGGCTTCTGGGCAGAGAAGCTCAGCCGGTCCCAGCACCCGCAAGAAAGCTCCCCCGCCGCCATCAGAGGCTCCTAGGGCAAAGAAGGTGAGCCGGTCCCAGAGCCCAGAAGGAAGCTCCCCACCTCCATCCCAGGCTCCTAGGGCAGAGAATCTCAGCCGGTCTCAGCACCCGGAAGGAAATTCCCCGGCTGCCATCCCCGGCTCCTAGGGCAGAGAAGGTGAGCTGGTCCCAGCACACAGAAGGAAGCTCCCCCATCGCCATCCCAACCTCCTAGGGCAGAGAAGGTGAGCCCCATGGGCGCCAGAAGCACCCCCCCCACCGCCGTGGAAATGAGAAAACACATAAACAAGCCTCAAAAACAGAGTTCCAGATCACTTACAGCAACCACAAAGGGAAATGAGATGGAACACTCTGATACTCAACCACCTGGACTCCCTGAACTGGCAACAAAAGAGGATCTGGGAAAAATGAAATCAGAAATAATTACTCAGATAACAGCAAAGATTTTGCTCATGGTGCAAGACATGATTAATAAATCTAGAGAGGACACAGATTAAAAAAAGAGAGGCTCTGAGGAACATGATGGAATCCCAACATAGAAAACAAATGGAATCCATAAAACAGATACAAACAGATTTCCAAGAGATTAAAAACTCCATCAAAAGTCTGTGCAGCAGAATGAACCAATGTGAGGACAGAATTTCACATACAGAAGATAAGATTTCAATTAGTGAGGAGGAAAAGAAAAATTGCTTTAAAATTGTAAAGGAGCACGAGAAATCAATCCAGCAGCTGCTAGACAATGCAAAGAAGACTAATATAAGACTGATTTGAGTCAATGAAGAAAGAGGAGAGAGTCCAGATGACATAAAAAAAACTGTTCACAAAAGTGATGGCAGAAAACTTCCTAAGGAGGGGGAAAGAACTTGACATACTGATAAGTGAGGCATACAGGACTCCAGCTAGCCTTAATCAAGAAAAATCTACACATAGGCATAAAATAGTTAGCATTCCAGAAATCCAACAGAATAAAATTCTACAAGCAGTGAGAGAAAAGAAACAAATCACATACAAAGGAAAGCCCATCAGAATCACAGCAGACTTCTCAATGCAAACCCTCAAGGCAAGAAGAGCTTCGAGTGACATATTCCAACCCAGATTGATGTACCCTGCAAAACTATCTTTCAAAATCGATGGAGAAATAAGATACTTTCATGACAAAGAGCACCTCAGGAACTTCCTGAATATCAAACTGGCACTCCAAAAAAGTTTAGACGATACCCTAGGAAAAGACAATGAGGATCACAACCCCAGGAAACCCAGAAGAATGAATCCATTGGGTGTGACAAATTAAATGCAAAGGGCGAGAATCCAACAAAAAGAAAAAGTCATGACAAGGCTTTTAAAACTTTTGACTTCATCTCCCTAATGAGTGTATAATTCAATCTTATTATTGTACTGATTAGTATTTTTCTGATTCTAGAGTTGCATACCATTCCTTGTGCTATACTGGCTATTTATCATCTTCTTATGTCTACATTTTAATTGGGTTGTCTATTGATGAGCTCTAAGAATTCTTTATATATTCTGCTCATAGGTTATATGCATTGTAAATATGGTCTGTTTAAGAACTACTTTTCATTTTAATGATGTCATTTAAAGTTCTAAATTTTGATGGAATCTCATTTATTAATTTTTTCTTTTATACATCATGTTTTTTGTAGCCTAGGTAGTTCTTGCCTACCCTGAATTCATAAATATTTTCCCTTATAATTTCTTCTTAAAGTTTTATACTTTTAGGCTTTCTTATTTAGGTTCATAGATCCTTTCAAGTTATTTTCATGTATGGAAAAAAAGGGTTGAGGCTAATTTTTTATATACGGATACCAGGTGTTCTAGTGCCGTTTGCTGGAAACACTGTCTTTTCCTCTGCTCTTGAATTGAGTTTGTATTCTATAAAATGTTAATGTTAAATAATCTTTCAAAATTCAATGGACCATATATGTGTGGTTCTATTTCTAGATTCTCTATTTTATTCCAATGATCTATATGTCTTTCCTTACACCAACACTGCCTTCATTACTGTAGCTTTAGAAGAAGTCTTAAAATTGGGTACTAAATGTCTTCCAACACAGTTTTTGTTTTTGTTTTTAACTTTTCTAGGTCCTTTGTACTCCTACATAACTTTTAAATTTCAACATCCAATTCTTCATTTATAGCAAGTATACACAGACCTTAATTTTTATATATACCTTCTGTTTTCTAATCCTGCTAAATTCAAGTACAAGTTCTAGGGGCTCCTAGAGATTTCTTAGTATTTTCTCTGTAGATGATCATTTCATCTGCATATAAAGAGTTTGCTTCTGCCATGCCAATCCTATCCTAGTTGTGTCATTTCATTGCCAGACTATTTTGGTGGGGAATAGGTTTCAAAGTTTAATGGACAGATAAAGAGTAAGCATATCTGCCCTTGTTCCCCACCTTAAGGAGAAAGCATCGTATCTTCTCCATTCATACAAGGTGTTCTCGCTGGAAGTATGGAGTACATGTCTTTAATCTGTTGAGAAGTTTCTGTTCTACTTCTAGGCTCCTGATAGCTTTTACCATGAACAGCTGTAGAATTTAGTCCAATACTTTTTCTCCAACTAGTGACAGGATCATATGGCTTTTTCCTTTCCTCTGTTTGAATGATGACTTTTGGGGGTGGATCTTCCAATGCTGAACCAACACTGCCATCCCTATAACAAAACCACTTTCTACATCCTGCCAGATCTGACTTCTAATAGTTTGTTTTGTTAAACAAATTTCTATCTATGTTCATACTTTTTTCTTCTATTATCTTTATCCAGTTTTACGATTAACACAATGTTGAGTTCCTAAAATGAGGGGAGAAGTGGTCCTTCTTTTTTCTGCTTTAATGGTCTGATATAATTTATCCGTTAAAATATTTATGAGCCTGCTGTTGTCATATAGGTAGGTTTTCAAGCTAGGAATATACTTTCTTTAATAGGTGTTATTCAAATTTTGTATTTCCTCCAGAGTTAGTTTCATTAATTTGTCTTCCAAGGTACTTCTTAAAAGTTGTCAAGTTTATTTCAAAACAGATTTTTGAAATATGCTTTCTATATCCTTTTAAATTCTGTAAAATCTGTGGTAATATCTCCTAGATCTTAATATTGTAATTTAAAAAATGTATAACTGATATTGTGTAACAGGAAGAAAAGGTCTAAAAGAGCAGAGGAATTGTGAGGGGTAGGGGAAGGGAAAAAAGGGAAAGGAAAAAATATGAAAAGAGGGGAAAAAAATGGAAACAAGGTCTTTGCAAATAGGGAATGGTGGAGGGGGTGAAGGGAGGGCAAGGGAAGGGGAAAAAAAATAAGAACCAAGATACTCATGTAATGGTACAAGATCCCAATGATGAATGTAACTGTATTTTATACCGAAAATGTACCAATAAACTTAATGGGGAAAAAAAATAAAGAAAGAAATAAAGAAATAAAATCCAAAAAAAAAAAAAAAATCTGGCTTCTGCTTTTTTTGGACAGTGAAATATAATGGCAATGTTTCTAGGTATTTTTAATTCATGGAATCTTTGAATAAGCTTATAGCTATTCCAATATCACCAACTGTTTAGGTTAAAGAAGACTGTTATCAAACAGCACCCCACATACAGATACACACATACACACATATACACATACACACACACACACTGCTATATCCATCAAGATGAATTAATCTTAAAATGTTATTAAACAGGGCCGGAGATTTAGCTCAGTGGTTCCGCCACCTGCCTCACAAGCACAAGGACCGGACTTCGTCCCCCAGTACAAAAAAAAAAAAAAAACGTTTTTAAACAAAACAAGCAAATCAAGAATACTAGTATGATTTATTTGATGTTCAAAATCAAACACAACAATGCATCATTCAAAGTAAATCTATAAAGAAAAATACAGGTTAACAAATATAAAGAGCAGCAATTTACTGTGGGAAAAAAGGAGTGAGGAACAATCAGAAACACATGCCCAAGTCTTCAAGGCTAATGGCAACTTTCATTCCTTAAGCAAGTAAATATTTTCCTTAGGCTACTTTCTTTGTTTCATTTTGAAACAGGGTTTCCCTATCCAGTTCAGGCTGGCCTTTTACTGACTCACTCTGTAGACCAGGCTGGCCTCAAATTCATAGTGATCCTCCTGCCTCTGCCTCCAGAGTGCTGCAGTTACAGGGGTGCACCGCCACTTCCGGCTCTTTAAGTCACTCTTAAATTTGGTTGAGAAAGGAGAGAGAGTAGTAGGGAGTCGTGTGCAGAAGTGTGGTAGAGAAGGCATCTGTTAGGGAGAGACTTGCCAGGCACAGTGGCCACCCCCTATAATCCCAGACATTGGGAAGACTGAGGCAAGAAGGTGACAAATTCAGTCTCAGCCTGTACAATTTAGTGATTTAGTGAGCTTTGTTTCAAAATAAAATAATAAAAAAGGCTGGGGATGCAGCAAAGGGTCCCTGGGTTCAATTCCCAGAACTATACCCCCGCAAAAAGGAAACGTAAGCATATGTAAATACTGATGGAGAAGGATCAAGGAGAGAGGAAGATGAGAAATGACTTCTAAAATACCAAGAGATCAACCAGATCCAGAATATAAGATTACTCACTTTACAAGGGACTGTGTTTTCAATGGTAAATACTATATCTAAATAGGGAGGAAAAAACACAAGCCAAAATTATTTTAAAATGAAAATCACCCCTTCATTTCACTATACAGTTATCTCAGGGTAGTGATTTTTCTTTTTACTAATCTGTGTTTTCTAATATTTTCTAATATTTCAAAGGAAACATTTGTTTTTTTCTTCCAAAAAAGAAAAATATCTGAGAACAGTGCAGTAGATGTACTGGAAAAGTTTAGGCCTGAAACAAAGACCAGAAAGCCAGCCTAAAAACTACTAACGAAAGAGTTGAGACATGACTAATGAACAACTGGAGGGATCAAAGGATTTAAGAAAGATATCCAATAAACTGGATTTGGGGATAATTGGATGTGGGAAGTAAAAGAAAAGATGAGTGGTATTAATCGTGAAAGAAACATAGGAAGAGGAACAGGTAGGTAAGTGCTCTCTGTTTATGTGTAATTGGAGGTAGATGAGATTTTTTTGGACCTGTCAAGTTCAGGTTTCTTATGGGACATTCAGATTTACATATAAAAACTGAACTAGGGCCAGGGATTTAGCTCAGTGGTTTCGCTGCCTGCTGCGCAAGTGCAAGGACCTGAGTTAGATCCCCAGTACCAAAAAATAAAAAAATAAAAATTGAACTAATCAGAGCTGAAGAATGACTCCCTTTTAAATGAAGCTGCCCTCTTTCAGCTGGGAAGGCACACTACTATGAACCCAATATATTCAATATATACTTTAAACCTGCTTGGCTCTAAGAGTTTGCAATCCCAGTATCAAACCTTAATTTCTCAAGCTACCCTGAAAAGTATGTCTGATGTTCTGGCAATTAACACTCCAAATAAAATATTCAAGTTACCCAGAAACTTCTATTCAATGAAATAACATACAGTTCTGTGTCTATTTCTACCCTTTATTCTGACATTTTTACCTCAGGTGAAAAGCAGTAATCAGTACTAAGCCTGACAGATGATGTTTAACTTAAACTAATCATTTTTTGACTGTAGAAGGATACATTTTTTTTCTTGGAAAGAGTCAAAATTTCTTACCTTTCATATTTGGCTAGGCTATCTAGAGATTTTGATAAGTAAATTACTCAGGCAAATAAAATGTCAAAAAGCATGAAATATGCCATGTAGTGTAGATTACAGCCACAGCATGATACACAGCTACTCTTAAATATGATGAATAAAAATGACTGATAACATTGCCCTCAAAAAGTAGAAAGTTTGGTTTGAGCTACAAATTGAATTTCAAATCTATCACAAAAGAATTAGGATAAGCTTGAAACACTTCTAGCTAAATGGACGCACCTTAAGACCATACTCTTAAGTGAAAAAAATTGGATACACATGTTTATATACTGCATTGTTTCTCTGGTGTGAGAAATTGAAAGTGTAAATAAGGATCAAAATGTATAGTAGATATAGTGGACCCTCGAGTCATGACCAGCCTGACATTCGAACAACTTGGGTTATGACCAGAATTTTAGTTTTAACTTACAGTGGACCCTTGACTTACGAGCTCAATTCATTCCACAGGGCTGGTTGTACCTCAAATTGGTCAACTGAAGGCTCAGGCTCCTTTTCACAGCCTTCTAAGTTTCTTTCCTGTATACAGCAGATCTCAGTGTCCTTAGAGAGACATTGGCCCAGGATTTCTCAATTAACCCTACACAGGAAAGGATGGTGTAACGTTCCTTCCAGAAACTTCAAGGGTTAAATCTGTATCTAAGACCATCTGGAAGCACAAGCGCCCAGCGTTCAGGTCATAACTCAAGACTCTGGCAGTACAGTAATGGGAAGAAAATGTTCAAATGAGAAGGGGAACAAGGGAGGAAGGAAAGAAGGGACAAGAAAAAAAGAGAAGGAAAAAATGGAAACAAAGCTTGTGTAAATAAGGAGGGGAAGATGGGTTGAGGGTGGGGAGGGAAATGGGAAAAAAAGAAGCACCAAGATGTATCAAGGGCTGGGGATTTAGCTCAGTGGTTCCACCGCCTGCCTCACAAGCGCAATGTCCTGAGTTTGATACCTGGTACCCCCGCCTCAAAAAAAAAAGAAAAAAAGAAAATATACAAGATGTATCATGTACAGGTAGAAATTCCAATCTATGTTATCATTATGTATGTCTAGGATATACCAATAAAAAAAGAATTAGGCATTAGTATATCAGAGCATTTCACTCAGTTGTTCAAAATGTAAGCAAAATACAAACCTTAAGAGTATCCACAAGGACCCAAGTTCAATCCCCAGTACCAAAAAAGAAAAGAAAAGAGTATCAATTACCTGAGCATGGTGGTGCATGCCTGTAATACCTCCACTCTGGGAGGCTAATGAAGGACAGCAAATTCAAGCCCAACCAGGGCAATTCAGCAACCTAATAAGATCTTATCTCAGAACAATAAAAGGGCTGGGGATACAGCTTGGTGAGAAGCCCCTAGGTTCAATCCCAATAACACACACACACACACACACACACACACACACAAACTAAATTATGTGTGCTGAAAGGAATATGCTATGAGCTGAATGTGTCCATCCAAAATCTTTATGTTGACATCTCCAATATGTTGATATTGAAATGGAGCCTTTGGGAAGTGACTAGGGTCACAAAGGCACAATCCACATAAATAGTAAGTGCCCTCAGAAGAGAGGCCTGGGGAAGTTTGTTATGTTCCTTCTCCCACAAGATGACACCTCTAGAAGGTGCCATAATGAAGAAGCCCTTTCCAGCCACCAAATCTGCCAGTGCCTTGATCTTGGAATCCCAAGCCTCCAGAAGTGAGGCAATAAATTTCTGTCATTTATAAATCATCCTGTCTAAGGTATTCTGTTAGAGCAGACCAACAGGATATAATTAACTGGAAAACAATCCCTGATTTCTAGGAGTATGTATAAAACTTTAAATAATAACCTGTGTCTTTGTATCTTCATAATTAAACATCTACCCCAGACTGTTATTGAAGGATAAAACAACACTAGATAGCAGAGTTAACAATAATTTGAATGGATTTTTGTGTGTGGTGCTGGCAACTGAACCCACAGCCTCACGCCCACCAGAGAATCATTCTACCACTTAGGATATCCCCAGCCTAAGAATTTGAAAAGTCTGAAGTTCTAAATAAGGCTAGGGGTGTTAACAGTAGAGCACCAGCCTAGCAAGTGCAAAGTCCTGAGTTTGGATCACCAGCACTGGGGAAAAAAAAATCTAAATGAACACAGTAAGGCGGTATTAAAATTCACAAATAAAAGCAAAAATGGAAAAGAAAAAGAAAAAAAGATGACTATGTTGGGGGGGGGGGCGGTACCAAGGATCAAACTCGGGACCTTGAGCTTGTGAGGCAGGTGGCAGAACCACTGAGCTAAATCCCTGGCCCCTAGAGGAATATTTTTAAATAACAAACTTTTGATATTTTACAAACTTTATTAATGAAAACTCCCCAAGACAGGAATGGTACCTCTCATGCCTGTAATCCTAGCAATTAGGAGGCTGAAGCAAGAGGATCATGAGTTCAAAGCCAGAGTGGGCCACAGAAAGCTCAAGGCTAGCCTAGAGTACATAGTAAGACCCTGTCTCAAAACTCTCAAACAATAAAACAGACACACACATTAAGAAAAAACATACATATTTCAAGCAAAAATTCTAAATATGCCAAAAATGCAAACTGCAAACTTGTTTCCCCATTTTTCAGCCAATATCTCAAAACAGACAAACTGAAAAAACACACACACTGTTGCAATGGACAATCCCTGGTTCTTAAGGCCCAAAGGATACTCTCTCATTCTTAAAATCCTCCCGTCTTTCTGTTCTGGAACTCGTATCTTATCAACTCATCCGGGATCATGTTCTTATAATAATCAACTGGTTTCTAACAACCTCAACTTCACTCTTCCAGTCCATAACCCCAGCCCCCTGTGCGTCAGCTAGGTCTCTCCAAGCTTTAAAACAAAATTATTTGCATGCTCTCTCTCTCTGCCTTCCTCTTCATGGTTCAACTCTTTGAACTTAGTCAATATCCATCACCTCCACCTCCTGACACAATCACTTAAGTTCTATCTACCCCTACAAGCTTCTCAAGGTGCACTGAAGCAGCATGTTTACCAAATCTACAGGTCTTACTGAACTGACTTATCACTTACAATCTTTCACAAAATGGCTTTTTCCCTTTGATTCTGTTATACCAAATAGTTTCCTATTTTCCTAATTCCTGTTTCTTCTGTACTTGTTCCTATTTCTTCTATACTTGTTTTACTTACTGGTTCCTCTTCTTTGTAGGTACTCCTAGTGCAATGCACATTTCTACCATTTTTTCAGTGAGTTCCTTCTCCATGACTTTAAAATTCTCTACCACCATGTAGTTTAACAATTAGAAAAATATGGATCATATGACTTAGTGACACCATTCTGGAAAGTTTATCCTAAATAATAATATAATATTGGGCCGGGGATTTAGCTCAGTGGTTCCGCTGCCTGCCCCAAAGGCGCAAGGACCAGAGTTCGATCCCCCATACAAAAAAAAAGAATAATATAATATTGGGGAAATCATTACACATGTAGGTTATGATAGTAAGTAACTGGAAACAGCTGAGCATGGTGGTGAATGCCTGTAATCCCAGCTACTGTACTTGGGAGCCTGAGGCAGGAAGATCCCAAGTTGGAGGTCAGCTGCAGGAACTTAGCAAAACCTTGTCTCAAAATAAAAATAAAAAAGGGACAGCGATGTAGCCCAGTGTTACAGTGTGTGGCTCCATCCCCAGCACCACCAAAAAAAGGAATATAGCTTACTAAATCATGGCATACAGTTAAAACACTGAAGCTCAGTTCTCCTTATACTAAAAGGCAGTTTCCAGGGCTTTTAATCTTTTAAATTCTTTGGCTTAAAAGGAAATGTGCAGTAATTTTTTTTTTTTTTTTTTGAGACAGGGTCTTGCTCTGTAATTCAGGCTGGCCTTGAACTCACTATGTGGCCCAGGGTGACCATGAACTTGTGGCAATCCTCCTGTCTCAGTCTCATGAGTACCTGGGATTGCAGGTATGCACCACCACGCCCAGTTTACAAGAGACCTTTTGTTCTTTTAGATTTAGTCTCAAAGTAACATCAATCTAATGATTTGTAACTAAGTGAATATTACTGTTAGAACATTATTCTAACATTTTTATTAAATGCACTATATTCAAACCATAAAAATCCCAACCAAACAAAAAATAAATGTACTAAATTCATATTGTCATTTTTATTGTCCTGAGGTCAATTTTTTCCAGTGAACACAAAATCTATTTCAGATACGCAAAACTGCCAGGCATGGTGGTGCATGCCTATAATCTCAGCACTCTGGAGGCTGAAGCAGGAGGATCGAGTTGAAGACCATCCTAGTGCATACAGCAAGTTCCAGGAAGTCTGGACTTCACAGTGAGAACCTGTCAAACAAAACTGATACTATAATTTCTTTAAGAACATTTCTATACTGTCAAGTAGAGCAGTATGAATTAGAAATACTTAAGAGTCAAATTACTAGAGTATTCTGTGAATTGTAAGTATATCCTAAGTATCATAAATCTAGAAAAGTCAAAATGCTGGGCCCATCCTTTTCATTAAAAGAAAAAACAGGGCCAGGGATTTAGCTCAGTGGTTTCGCCACCTGCTGCGCAAGCGCAAGGACCTGAGTTCAATCCCCGGTACAAAAAAAAAAAAAAAAGATCTCTAGATGAAATGATCTCTAAATATTCTTTTAGTTTAAAAGCTCCAGAATCCATGTTATTCTATTTTTTTCACAAATTAAAACTAATGAGTGTTCTTCCATAAACTGTTCTAATTCAATTACATACACCTACCATTACTTTCCTGTAGTTTTACAAGTGATATACATACAAACACATACATCTCCTCAGTTTTAGCACCTTTCCTTATTATCTTAAGGATCCTATACAGCATGATTTAAAGTGAATATTAATTTCTATATATCCATATCCCTTTGGAATTATAATGGTTTTGGAATTATAACGGTTTAAAAAATGTTTTAATGATTTAAAGTGTTCTAAAAACACAAATATAAAACTTTGGCTTTTGTACAAACCCAAACTCTGTTGGCCAACTGAACAAATCCACTACTGTGAAACCACATAGATTCACAACCCATGATAACATATCTTATACCCTATCTAAAGTAAATTACCATTTTTAATTTAAAAATGCTGGAGGAGGCCGAGGATTTAGCTCAGTGGTTTCGCCACCTGCTGCGCAAGCGCAAGGACCTGAGTTGGATCCCCAGTACCAAAAAAATAAAAAAATAAAAATGCTGGAGAAGGGACCGGGGATTTAGCTCAGTGGTTCCAGCACCTGCCTCGCAAGCACAAGGTCCCAAGTTCGATCCCCAGTACCAAAATATAATAATAATAACGCTGGAGGAAAAGCCACTCAGTATAAACAATCCCCCTCCTTGCTACCTTTTATCTACTTACACATACACAAAATGTTATACAACCTTGTGCATTTCTAAATACTATTTACATCTAAATTTTTCCATCAGCAGCAATAAAACTTTAAAATGAACTACCAAACCTTATGATTCCAGATTACTTTAATAAACCCAAATACCTGCTTAATGCAAAGACAGTCTGGGTAATTACACTCAAGGAATATAGTGATTAGCCTTCTTCCTTAGTAAGCTCAATTATATTATCCTGGGATTTTAGGGATTCATCAATACTTTTGTCTAACAATAGTAGATGGAAACTTCATTTGCAGTTAAAGTCATCAACTAAGCAAGAAAGAAAAAAAAAAAGATCACATTTAATGATCATAGAAGTTGTTTTGTTTTGAGTGCCAGAGATTGAACCCAAGGCCTCAGCATGCTAAACACTAAACCACTGAGCTTTTCCTCTAGCTCAAATTTTTTTTTGAGACAGTCTCGCTATGTAGAAAAGACTGGCCTGAATGCATGGATAATTTCCTGCCTCAGCCTCCAGAATACCGGGACTACAGCTATCACTACTGGCTTCAAAGATCTTTTTTTTAACCTAAAATAAATATTTAAGGCCCAGCACTTATTGCAACAGAACTGAGGGTGTATTCATTGGCAGAACACTTGCCTAGAAATACAAGGCCCACGATTCAACCCTTAGCACCTTTCTCACACACAAAAAAGACTGCATATGAAGACCAATATTTTCATAAAGATCAGATGCAAACTTCTAAGTCTTCTTAAAAACAATGTTTGCTTTCACAAGGCTGCCACCATACTCCTATCCACCACCAAAGGACAGGGAAAAGTCATGGCCAGAAGAGATCCAAGGTTAAGATGTAAGACAGCTTGAGAGTCAATCAGATTCCAGGAGCCTACATGGGGAGAAGGATCCCAATTAAAGGAGCTGGAGACCAAAAATCCCCAAGTGTTTCACTTTCTAGTATTCCCTACTCCTCCAGAGTAGTTGTCTGCCATCTCTCTTTCTCTCTTTTCCCTTTCCCCACCTTCAAATAAATCATCTTCTTTAAAAAAAACAATGTTTGCTTACAAACTGGGGCCTCAGTTGCCAAAAATAGCCCTAGTATGATCCTAAGGTCCTCAGAATAATTTTAGCAGCTGGGCATGGTGGCACATGCCTGAAATCCCAGCATTCCAGAAGCTGAGACAGGAGGATCACTTGAGTTTAGGCCAGCCTGGACTACAAAAAAAAAAAGAGAGAGTAACTGTAGCATTTTTTTTCCCACTCCATGCAAACTCAGAAGTCAACTTTTTTTTTCTTTTTTTTTTGGTGAGATAGGGTGTTCCTGTGTAGTTCAGACTGGCCTTGAACTCACTATGTAGCCCAGACTGGCCTCAAACTCACAGCAATCCTCCTGCCTCAGCCTCCTGAGTACTGGGACTACAGGCATGAACCACCATGCCTGGTAACAAATTCTTTAACATGTCAAGTGTCAGGAAATACAGGGTTAATAAGACAAAGCAATACCCAAGAAAAGTAACAAAACTTAGTCTATTAAAATAAAAATATAAAAGGTATTTGTACCAAGTTTGATTCTAACAGGAAGAACTATGAGCAATACAAAATGGCATAATTTTTGCATATAACCTATGGATATCCTCCTGTATATCTTCTATCATCTCTAAATTCATTTTAACACCTAACACAAAGAAAATGCTATATAAATAGTTGTTACATTGTTTATGGAATAACAGCAAGGGAAAAAAGTCTGCACACGTTTACTATCAACCCAATTTTTTTTAAAGTATGTTCAATCTACATTTGGTTGAAATCTCAGATGGGGATATGACAAATATGAAGAGCTAACTGTATTTGGGTTCAGGGAGAAAGCAACCACATAATCTTGGTGTCAGTCACTCAATACTATGGGCTATCATAAAGTGAAAGAATTACAGTAAGTGAGAGAACTACCAATCAAATATTAAATCTAGTTGAAAGAGATGCATATGATTAACAGAACTACATAATTTTAAAATAAACTGCCCCATTATATCCAATTGTTTAGTTTCTCTAACTGGGCCAGGGCAGAAGCAAAAGACAGTCGTGAATGCAATCACAGATAGGGTAAAAGGTAGTAATACACTCAAATATTTTCACATCACTATTGACCTACTCTGCAAAGAGTATTCACTTGAGTTTCTGATCTATTTTACTCAGAAAATAAGTTGTCGGGGATTTAGCTCAGTGGTTCCGCCACCTGCCTCGAAAGCGCAAGGTCCCGATTTCGATCCCTGGTACCAAAAAAAAAGAAAAAGAAAATGAGTGCTTACTATCAGTAAGTAGAGCAATATCTTCCTGGAATTAAAAATCTAATAAAGACCAAGCATCTTTATAGTAACTACAAAGCAAAAATGTAAAACTCTCTAAGAGGGGTAAATGTACTGTTAGGGTTCACAAGGTAAGAAAATGGATTCTAGCTCTGAGGAGTGAGGATGTTATGCAAATTCATGATGTCAAGTATGAAGCTGTAAAGAGCTAAAATGGATCTTGAGTAAAATTTGAATTCAGGAAGAAAGGACAAAAGGTAACCAAATAACCTGCCATCTTTTTTATTTTTTCCTGTTTTTCTGAGCTAAAGTTTCATTATGCTGAATAGGTCATCCTTGAATTTGCTGTGTAGCCCTGGCTAGCCTCAAACTCACCATCCGTGGCCTCTTAAGTGTTGAAATAACCTACTACTTAGAAAAAAAAACACCTAGGAACAATAAAAAAACTTCCCAAAATTGATCCCCGACATCAAAAAATAAAAACCTTCCCAGAATTAAAACTGTAAGTTCAATATAAAAAGTGACTAAAAAGAGTTGCTAAATAGTCCTAGCAAATAAAGGTCACCAACAGAATCTATACATTTGCAGTGATGGCCGCTCTAAACTAAGGACAGAAGAAATAAAAGGCCCAGGGCTCTGAATCTGAAACAATCTGCCAGGGATTTTAGTGAACCAAAAGAAAAACTTTCAGCACAGATTTCAGAATGGAAAATAGAAGAACTAGCAACAAGAATAGCCCTAATGAAGGAGCAAATGACTAAAACAAAAAACAAAAAAACCCTAACATTCCAAGTACCCAGAAAGGGCAACTCATTTTTTTGTTTTGTTTTTTGGTACAAGGGATCAAACTCAGGACCTTGCACTTGCGAGGCAGGTGTGGTGCCACTGAACTAAATCCCTGGCCCAGGGCAACTTATTTTTTAACACAGAGCTCACAAAATTATTTTTTACTAGAATTTTATTTCTGTTCAACTCCAAAGATTCATGATATAAAATAATTGATGTGTACCTAGGTACAGAAGAATCAACAGCCCATGAGAGCACCCAATAGCCACATCTTAATGCACTAATCCTCCTCCATAGAGAACCCTGCTGGCGTGGTTTGTATAAAACATCCACCAAACAAATTTCAGTAAAGCTGATGAGCAGTCAACATGTGCTTTAATATGTACAAGAAACAGATAGTCTTTAACAGGTCTTTAAGTATGTAGAAAGCAAGATATAGATACAGATATGTAGTTTTTTCCTATGTCCTTAAATTTGATTCTTAGAGATGCTCTAGAGAATTACACTGAATGACTCAGATCTCCTGAACTCTAAATCAGACCCAAGGAGGTATACTACAATTTACTCAATTTACATTATTTGGAGACCTGAATTCCTACATTGCAATAATGAAGATATGTCCTCAACTTACGCTGTACATTAGAATTACCTGTTACTAAGGAGCTAAGAAAAAATTCCAATATTCAGGATGTATGGCAGAGCAATTATAATCTGCGAATAGTATTTTTTTTTTAAGTTTCCAAGCAATTTCAATATGATGCCAAACTTGAAAACCACTGCTTTGAATTGTGTGGGCAAAATTGAAAAAAAAAAAAAAAAAAAAAATTGGACCAGGTATTGATGTATAATAAAGAAAAAAAAAAAGTCACACATGGAGCCTGAATATAGTAATATTAACTTTTACCAGTTTTAATCTGGCTTCAACATGGTCAGAACAATGACAGACTAAAACTTAAAATTCAGTTAATCCGCAGGGCATGGTGGTGCACATCTGTAATCCCAGTGCTCAGGAGGTGAGGTAGGAGGATGGATGGGAGTTCAAAGCCACTTTGGGTTATATGGTGAGTTCAAGACCAGTCTGAGCTACATGAGACCTTGTCCCAAAAAAAAAAAAAAAATAGTCAGGCCCGGGATTTAGCTCAGTGGTTCCTCCTCCTGCCTCGCAAGCACAAGGTCCTGAGTTCGATCCCTGGTACCAAAAATAAAAATAAAAATACAGTCAATTCTCATTATTCTTCTGGAGTCTTGGCTAACAATGAATCAACAAATGCTGAACTCACTTTTCCTAGATGAATACAAGGTTAGGTTCCTACTAGCCTTTAGTCACAAAATTTTCATTAGTCAATCAATCTTGCACATGCCCGTGTGTGTGTGTTACTGTCATTAAACCCACGGCCAACAATACTATACTCACGCTTGAATGAAGTTTATCTAACACATATATTTTCTTCATAAGGCAGATGACAGCCTTCATTCACTTAGGAATACTACATGGTAAATATGGTAAATAAGTATTATACTTGGGAACCATTGTAAAAAGTGAAGTCAGCAACAAAAAGCACAAAAATGCAAAAAACATGACAGAAAACAGACCTCAAAAGACATTTCCTTGCAGTGAGGGCAACATGTTAACTTTCATAAAGGAATATATGCACTGTACAATTCAAATACTTCACTGCTCTGCAAGCATGTAAATGGTTGAAAAAGCTTCTCCGGTACTGATTTTGGAGTCACAACTTTTACCACACAGGTGAACTCACAAGAACAGAACATAGGAGTAATGAGGTTGGACAGAAATATTAAAAAAAAAAAAAAAAAAAAAAAAAGGCAATCAGCTGGGGATATAGATCAGTGGTACAGCACTTACTTAGCATGTGCTCTCCATCCTCCTGCCCCACCCTCCTAAACACCACCGTGCCCAGATGCTAACTGTGTTAATATATCTGCCTTTCATATAGTATAAAGTAAACAACTTTTAAATTTCATTTTTATAATTTTTTTTAAAATGTACTTTATGGACTACCTTTGATCATAAAATGCGGCAATGGTTTTTTAAAAAAGTAAAAAAGCAAGACATGGTGCAAATGACATAAAAAACCTGTTCACAGAAGTAACTGCAGAAAACTTCACAAACAGGGAAAAAGAATTTGACATACAGATAAGTAAGGCAAATAAAACTCCAATTAGTCACGATAAAAAAAAAAATCCTCCCCAAGGCACATAATAGTCAAGATTCCAGAAATTCAACACAAGAACAGAATATTAAAAGCTATTAGAGAAAAGAAACAAATCACCTATAAAGGAAACCCCATCAGAATCACAGCAGACTTCTCAACACAAACCCTCAAGTCAAGAAGAGCTTGGAGTGAAGTATTTCAAAGCCCTAAAGGAAAACAACCTTCAGCCCAGACTGATGTATCCTACAAAACTACCATTCAAAATTGATGGGGAAATAAGATACTTTCATGACAAATAACACCCAAAGAAATTCATGACCACCAAACCGGCATTCCAAAGTGTTCTGAATGATATTCTAGAAAGAGATAACAAGGATTACAACTCCATGAACCCCAACAGAATGAATCCACCAGGCAAGGCAAGAAATTAAACAGAAGAGGAAAGAAGGGAGCCAACAACAGGAAAATAACATGACAGGGATAAGTCAATACATATCAGTTATAACCACTAGTGTTGATGGTCTCAATTCATCAATCAAGAGAAACAGATTGGCAGAATGGGTCAAGAAGCAATACCCAACAACATGCTGCATACAAGAAACACATTTAACTCAAAAAGAAATTTATAGACTTAAAGTCAGAGGACGGAAAACAATACTCCATGCAAAAGGAACACAGAACAAAGCAAGGGTAGCTATTCTATTTGCAGACAAAGTGGATATCAAGCCAAGACAGATTAGGAGAGACAAAGGTTACTACATCCTTGTAAAGGTTAACAATCCAAGAAGAGATAACAATCACAAATATATATGCACCAAATAGCAGTGCATCCAACCTCATAAAACAAGTATTAACAGACATGAAAAATCAAGTAAGTACTAAATAAAGTTGTAATGGGGGACTTCAATACCCCACTGTCACAAATAGATCAACTAGGCAAAAAAAAAAAAACAACAATGAAATACTTGAACAGAATGAAACTTCTGAACAAATAACTTAGTAGATGTCTCCACAGTGTTCCACCCCGCAACATCAGAACACACATTCTTCTCAGCTGCACATGGGACATTCTCCAGAAAAGACCACATACTAGCTCACAGAACATCCTCAAGTAAATACAAAGGAACTGAAATTATCCCATGCATATTATCAGACCAGAGGACAATGAAATTGGGAATCAATGGCAAAAGAAACCACAAGAACTTCATAAATACATGGAAATTAAATAACACCCTTCTGAACAACCAATGGGTCAGTCACAGGTGAAATTAAAGAAGAAATCAGACAGTTTCTACAAATAAATGGCAATGCCAATACAACATACCAGAACTTAGGAGACACAATGAAAGCAGTCCTATGAGGGAAATTTACAGCAGTGAATACCCATATCAGGAAAACTGAGAGGGCTCAAATAAACAACCTAATGTTGAACCTCAAGCGTCTAGAAAAAGAAGAGCAAGTCAAGCCCAAAGTTCATTCAAGGGAAGAGATTATAAAAATCAAAACAGAAATTAATGCAATGGGGACTAGGAAAACAATACAAAGAATCAATGAATCGAAGAGTTGGTTCTCTGAAAGATTAAATTGACAAACCCTTAGTCAAGCTTTTCAAAAAAAGGAAAGAAAGAGGGCTGGGGATTTAGCTCAGTAGTCCCACCACCTGCCTCGCAAGTGCAAGGTCCCAAGTACAAAAAAAAAAGGAAAGAAAAGACTCAAATCCATGCAATTAGGAATGAAAAGGGTGAAATCACAACAGATCCTGCAGAAATCCAGAAGATCATCAATACCTACCTTGAGAACCTGTATTCTAGTAAGATGGAAAGCACAGAAGAAATGGACAGATTCCAACATACATATGAATTACCAAAGCTGAATCAAGAAGATATAAAAATTCTAAAGAAACCAATATCAATGAAATTGAACATGTAATTAAAAACCTACCAACAAAGAAAAGCCTAGGTCCTGACAGATTCCCTGCTGAATTCCACAATAAATTTAGAGAAGACCTAATGCCACTACTTCTCAAAGTCTTTAATGAAACTGAAAGGGAAGCAATACTCCCAAATTCATTTCTAGAAGCAAGCATTACCCTGATAACAAAACCAGAGAAAGATTCAACCAAAAAAGGGAACTATAGGCCAATCTCCCTAATGAACATAGATGCAAAAATATTCAATTTAAGATACTAGCAAACAGAATGCAGCAAATCATCAAGATTATACCCCATAACCAAGTAGGATTCATCCTAGGGATGCAGGGATGATTTACATATGCAAATCGATAAATGTAATACACTATATTAACAGAGCCAATGACAAAAACCATATGATCCTCTCAATAGATGCAGAAAAAGCACTTCACAAGATTAAACACTCATTCACGATAAAAACCCTACAAAAAATTGGTACAGCTAGTCTTTATCTCAATCTGATAAAAGCTATCTACAACAAACCAACAGCCAACATCATACTAAATGGACAAAGACTAAAAACTTTCACTTTTAATCAGGAACAAGAAAAGGATGTCTGTCCACTGTCACCACTCTTATTCAATATAGTTCTGGAAACATTAGCCAGAGCAATTAAACAAGAGAAAGAAATAAAACGAATAAGGATAGGAAAGAAAGAAGTTAAATTATCATTATTTGTGGATGGCATGAAAACCCCAAAAGCTCCAACAAAAGACTTCTAGATTTAATAACCAAATTCAGTAGTGTAGCTGGATACAAAGTCAACACTCAAAAATCAATAACCTTCCTGTCACGAACAATAAACTCACTGAGAGAGAAATTAGGGGAACAACACCTTTCATAACAGCATCCAAAAAAATGAAATACCCAGGAATCAATCTAACAAAGTAAAAGACCTCTACACTGAAAACTACAGTACTCTCAAAAGAGAGATTGAAGGGGATATCAGAAAATGGGAAGATATCCCTTGTTCTTGGGTAGGAAGAACCAATAGAGTGAAAATGGCCATACTTCCAAAACTGTTATACAGCTTTAATACAATTCCGATCAAAATTCCAACAGCATATCTCCCAGAATTAGAAAAAGCAATCCTAAAATTCATTTGGATCCAGAAGAGACCTAGAATAGCAAAGGTAATCCTGGGCAGCAAAGGCAAGGCAGGGTGCATCACAATCCCTGACTTGAAATTATATCTCAAAGTTACTATGATAAAAACAGCATGGTACGGGCAAAACACAAAAATAAAAACAAAAAAAACCCCAAAGCAGACCTGAGGATAAGTGGAACAGATAGAAGATGCAGAAAAAACTCCAGACATACTCGGCCACCTTATCTTTGACAAAAGAGCCAAACACCTTTACTGGAAGATAGTCCCTTTAATAAACGGTGCTGGAAAACTGGCTTTCCATATGCCAAAAATTGAAACTAGACCCGTATCTTTCACCATGCACTAAACTCAAATTGAAATAGATCAAAGGTATAAATATTAAAACAGAAATACTAAATTTGCTAGAAGATAGAATAGGTAGGATTCTCGAAGACACTGGTGTAGACAAAGACTTTATGAACAAAACCTCGACTGCATAGGAAATATCACAAAAAATCAAGAACTGGATCTCATCTTATTAAAAAGCTTTGCACAGCAAGAGTAACCACCAACAGAGTGAAGAAACAACCCACAGAATAGGAAAACAATTTTACCACTATTCATCAAAGGACTATCTAGAATATATAAAGAACACAAAAAAGACCCCCCACCCAAATTTAAAGATCCAATCCAAAAATAGGCATCTGAAATGAACAGAAGCTTCTCAGATGAAGTGCAAACAGCAAATAAACATATGAAAAATGTTCAATATCACTGGTCATTCAAGAAATGCAAATTAAAACAACTCTGAGATTCCATCTCACCCCAAGTGAATGGCTGCTAATCAAGAAATCAACCAATGGGCCGGGGATTTAGCTCAGTGGTTCCGGTGCCTGCCTCGCAAGCACAAGGTCCTGAGTTAAATCCCAGGTACCAAAAAAAAAAAAAAAAAAAACAAGAAATCAACCAATAACAAATGCTGGACGAACTGTGGGGAGAAAGGAACTCTTCTCAACTGTTGGTGGTGCAACCACTGTGGAAATCAGTGTGGAGATTTGAGGTTCCATTTGACCCAGCTTTTCTTCTTCTTGGTATATGTTCGAAAGAATGAAAAGCATCGTACCACAGTGACACATGCACACCGATGTTTATAGTGGCACAGTTCGTAATAGCTAAATGTTGGAAACAGCTCAAATGCCCATTATCAACGAATGGATAAAGATATGTGTTTTCTTATACAGTGGAGTACTACTCATCCATAAAGAAGGATGAGTTTCAGACATTTATAGCTAAATGGACAGACCATGAGACCATACTCTTAAGTGAAATAAATTGGACACACATGTTTAAACACTGCACTGTTTCTCTGGTGTGAGAAACCAAAAGTGGAAATAAGGACTAAAATGTACAACAGATATTGAGAAATGGGAAGAAAATGTTCAAATGGGAAGGAGAATGAGGGAAGGAGGAGGAAAGGAAAAAGAAAAAAAAAAGAAAGAAGGAAAAAATGGAAAAGAAGCTTTTGTACATAGGGAGGGGAGAGGGCTTGAGGAGAGGGAGGAATAGGGAAAAAAGAGGTGGGATATATCATGTACAGGTGCAAATTCCCCATGATGAGTTTTATTATGTATGCCTCAAATGTACCAATAAATGTTTTGTTATTAAAAAGAAAGTGAGATGCAGCAGTGGTTTATTACTGCTGTACTGCTGGGGACTGAACTTAGGCCCTTCAACAACCTATGTTCTACCACTGAGCTACGTTTCCAGCCTTACCATGATTTTAAAAATAGGTATATTTAGGGTAGATGACTTACTTCTAGGACACCCCATAGCCCATAGGTTTTTCTAAGTCTAAAATATTTAAAACTCTTTTAATTGCAATAAAGGCTAATACAGGAATACTAAATAGTCTCAGAAATAGTTTATCAGCATTAAAATCACATTTTTTTAGTAGTAGGGCTGCACCATAAATTCGCATCTGAAAAACAGCTCTCCAGGGTTAGAGAATGCTTACCTTGCACAGGCAAGGCACTGCAATCTGCACCAGTGAGGAGGTGAGGGCTGTGCTCTCCACTCACCAAGAAACAACTTGAATCCACCTTGACACCATTAAACCTGATGGGGCTCTCAGCTTGGACATAGACAACTCAAAAGGAAAAATATGCTGCCATATAAATATTATAAAGCTGAATATGCCTTTATACTACATACCAATATTAAAATAAGAGACTTAAATATAAGAGCTAAAACTACCGTACACAGAAAACAGATGTAAATCTTCATGAACTTGCAGCAGTCAATGATTTCTTAGATATGATACCAAAAGCACAAAGGAAAAAAGTAAATAAATTGGACTTCATCAAAATTAACAATTTTTGTGCTACAAATGACACCATCAAGGAAGCAAAACCATAGCCCACAGGAGAAAATACTTGCAGATTACAGGTTTAATAAGAGGTAAGTATTCTGGATATATAAAGAACTCTTACAACTCAACAATAAAAAAAAAGACAACTAAACTTCTTAAATGAATAATGGATTTGAACAGACATTTCTCCAAATAAATACAAATGGTTAATAAGTACAGAAACATGCTCAACACCATTAGTCCGTAGAGAAATGCAAATCAAAACTACAATGAGTCGAGCTATCTCATCTTTGTATAGCACTACTGTTCCTTTGTGTTAATTTGGTTTTTATGTTTCTTTTACTTCCCCTTGTAGTAACAGTCTGTTACTGATTCCTAAGAGATGGATAATTCAGTGTGTAAAGATTTTTATCATGCACTGCCATTGTGAAATACTTTGTGTTTCCTATTTACTTTGTTGTTTTATTTTTTGGTTATGTTTTCAAATACAGTCATGTTCTGTTTAAAAAAAAACAACTACAATGAGTCGGGTGAGGTGGTGCTTGCCTGTAATTCCAGTCCTAAGGAGGCTGAGGCAGGAGGACTGTCATGAGTTCAAAGCCAGCCTAGACTACATAGTGAGTTCGAGGCTAGCCTGAGTTACATAACAAGACCCTGTCTCAAAAACATACAGACAAAAAAAAAAACCCACAAAAACAAACAAAAATAAAATTGTAAAACTACAATGAGATAACAAGGCACAGTAGGTTCCCCTCCTGCACAATCCTCTCCCCCTAGTATAGCACAAATACTGGCCCAAAAGTATAGAACAGAAAAACTTGCACACTGTTGGTAGGAATGTAAAATGGTACAATTGCCACGGAAAGGTCTGGCAGTTCCTTAGCATGGTATTGTGATTTATAACTATATAGTAGGTCTTCAGTATCCAAAGGTTCCACACCAGAAGGTTCCACATCTATGGGTTCAACCAACCTTAAATCCAAAACTCCATGTGTACCAAACATGTACAGACTGTTTTCCTGTCATTAGCCTCTAAACAATGTTATATAACAACTACTCACATGCTATTAGGTATTATAAGTAATCCACAGATGACAAAGTATACAGAAAGATATCCATGTTATATGCAAATACTACACCATTTTACATAAAGAACTTTAGCATCCATGGCTTTTGGTATCCTGGCAGGTAGGCACACTGAAACCAATCGCTCCCAATGCTGCCACTATATCAAGATACAGTTGAATTAGGTCTCCTTTCAATTTCCTGACACATAGCTCTGAAAACTCTTGTAATCTTTGAAGAATTTTTCTGTATGTTAACGCTATGACTGGTAGTTGGGGATCCTGGATAGTCTCAGAACAGGTCTGTTTGCCAAATGCACTAATAGTGTGATTAGATGGTTGAAACTTTCAACCAGATCTCCCAAACCTCAGGTGAGTAGCTAATGACCAAGCTGAACATCTACAGCCAATGATTCAAGCAATGGTGTAAGGTAATAAAGCCTCAAAAATCCAAAAGAATGGGTTTCTGAGAACTTCTGGATTGAACAAAAACACATTCACATACAGAAACAGAAGTGCACATCCCAACTGCATGAGGACAGACGCTCACATGCTCAAGACACTAAGGAATCTTGTTCCATGCAGAGCTTCATGATAGCTCATTTGTACTCCTTGAAATATCCTTTGTAACACATCAACACCACAGAGTACACTGGCTTCTGGGGTTCTGTGAGCTCACGTAGGAAATTATTAAACCCAAAAGGCAGGGTTGAGAACCTCCAATTTCAGCCAAATCAGAAGTTGTTGGTAACCTGGAACTTTCTATTTATAATTGGTGTCTAAAGCAGGGGTCAGTCTTCCAAGACTAAATCCTTAACCCGTGGGGGTTACAGTACTTTGGTTAGCGTCTGCATTAGACTGAATTGTAGGACACTCACTTGGAGTCAGAAAACTGCTTAATGTGGGGAGAAAAAATCAAATACTGGGTGTCAGAAATGAAGTATTAAATGTTGTGAGTATAGGAAAAAACAGTTGTTTTCTTCTCTATACCCTTAGAAAGTTAAAAGTTACCACATGACCTAGTAACTCCACTCTAGGTATACTGTCTGTAGATATCTAGGAAAGGAGGTGCACACCTGTAATCCCAGCTACTAAGGCAGGAACTGCACTGCTAAGCTACATCTCTGGCTGTATCCCAGCTCCTCAGGAGGCTGAGGTAGCAGGATCCCAAATTCAAAGTCAGCATGGGCAACGCAGCAAGATTATGTCTTTAAAAAAATGTTTAAGGGCCAGGGATTTACCTCAGTGGTTCCGCCACCTGCCTCACAAGTGCAAGGACCGAGTTCGACCCCCGGTACCAAAAAAAAAATGTTTACGCAAAAATGTACGCACTAAAGTTTATAGTAGCAATGTTCATCAAAAGGTAGAAACAATTCAAACTGTTCATGAATTGATGAATGAAAACAGGACACAATCCAAATTATCAATTAACAAATAGATAAAGGGAGGGGTAGGGGAAAGGAAAGAAGGGAAAAAAATATGAGAAAAGGAGAAAATGGAAACAAAGTCTTTGTAAATAGGGAGGGGTGGGGAGTTGAAGGGAGGACAGGGGTAATGGGAAAAAAATAAGAACCAAGATGTATCAAGTAAAGGTACAAACTCCCACTGATGAAAGCCATCATACTGTATACCTACAATGTACCAATAAACTTAATTAAAAAAAATAGGGCTGGGGATTTAGCTCAGTGGTTTCGCCACCTGCTGCACAAGCACAAGGACCCAAGTTCGATCCCCGGGACCAAAAAAATAAATAAAATAAAATAAAGACTGCAGAACAACTATAAAATAGCCCCAAAAGGAAAGTATTAAGAATTACTACTCAGATGAACCTCAAAAACGTTATGCTGACAGCCCAGTCACACATTGCATGGTTCCACTTCTATGAAATGCCCAGAGCAAATAAATTCATAGAGAAAAAATACATTCAAGGTTTCCAGAAGTTGGGAGACAGGGAAAAGTGGGAGTGACAACTTACAGATAAGGGATTTCTTTTTGGAACAATGCAAATGTTCTGGAAACCGTGCTGATGGTAGTCACTCTATCAGAAGCCACCGAATTATATATATTAAAAGGGTTAGTTTTATAATATGTAAAATGTATTTCAACTAGAAGAAAAAACTGTGCCTTTTACAACTAAGATAGAAGGCAGGCTCACAATTTTAAGGGTTTTTTGTTTTTTTGAGATAGCATCTCACTATGTAGTCCAGGCTGGCCTCAAATTCACAGCAATCTTCCTGCGTCAGCCTAAGTGCTGCAATTACAGGTGTGCACCACCACGCCTAGCTAAGACTCACAATTTTACTTGACTAATTTTGAAATATTTGAACAGGATTGTTGAAGAATATACACTAACTAGAAACCACACTTCCATTCTCCTTCCTGTGATGTGGAAATACAGGCCACATACGACACATAATCATAAAAGATCTTTGGTTTTTTTCCATTGACAGCCAACACAGAAACCAAGAATCAAAAAAACACTTAAATTACCTGGTAGAGGAGTTCAAAATAAGAAGCCTATTGCATTATAACTCACAATTCCAAAGATCCATAAAATGAAATAAACTGGGATTTTACCATACATGACTGTTTTATCAATCTCTATTTTGAGGGGGAGAAAAAATGGTTTCATAGCTATTAAGAGACAAAAGTAGAATTAAACTCATTTATCTGATTCCCAAGACTGTGTTCATTCATTTATTCAACATTTACTGAGAGCCTCAGATGCGAGGTACTCAGTTACATCCAGTGGAAATAGTAAACTAATCAATTAATTAGTAATAAATCAAAGGTATGAAGAATTTAGCACTGTGAGGGTAATTACCAGTGCTGGGAAGCCTTCACTAAAAAAATCATTTGAACAAAGATCTTTATAAAGACAGAAAGTAATCCCCCACCCTACCGCCCCTCAAAAAACACAAGGGCTACCAAAGGAGGAAAATTTTTAAATACCTGATAACATGAATATTTTCCAGATAAAATAATGAGGCAAACAGAAGTAATATAATATGCAATAAAACTCCTCTAACACTGGGCTGGGGATTTAGCTCAGTGGTTTCGCCGCCTGCTGCGCAAGTGCAAGGACCTGAGTTCGATCCCCGGTACCAAAAAAAAAAAATCCTCTAACAAATACTAATGTATTTACTTAGGTAAATACTAAGAAGTTTATTTCAGAAAGAAGCCAGTCATCCCACTTTTAAAGCTCTTCCAGCCAGGCATGGTGGTGCAAGACTATAATCCCAGGGAGACTGAGGCAGGAGGATCACTGTGAGTTCTAGGCCAGCCTGGGCTAAACAGTGACTTCAAGGCCAGCCTGAACTACATAGTCAAACCATGCCTAAAAATACTCTCTTTGCTGGGGATTTAGCTCAGTGGTTCCACCACCTGCTTCACAAGCACAAGGTCCCAAGTTCTATCCTCGGTACAAAAAAAAAAAAAAAAAAAAAAAAACCCTCTCTTTGATAATGAAGATTATTTTTAAACTGTAAACATTTACCATTATAATTTTATTCACTACTCTAGTTCATACATAAAGAATGCCTTCTTCAAATTTGATCCACGGGGCTGAAAGTATAACTTATTGGTAGAACACTTGCCCTGCTAATGAGTAAGACCCAAGGTTCCATCCCTAGCACTGCAAAAAATACAAATAGCAAAGATAAATAATCCATAAGGAAATTTTATATTAGCAGAGTGTGTAGGGGCATGCTATAATACCAGTACTCTGGGAGGGTGAGGCAGCAGGGTCACAAATTTCAGCCCAGTAGGGGCAACTCAGTGAGATTGTTTCAAAATAAAAGACAAAGGGGGGAGTGGGGGCGAGGGAAAGGGGGGCAGGGAGGAGGGAGGAGGGGGGAGGGGGAAGAGGGAGGGAGAGACTTTTTATTATGAGCTCTAAGGAATATTCTCTCTTATTTTCTGGTTATAGAAGCTAAAAACCAGTACTGTAATAACTGCTTCTTGACTGAAAAGTTAAATAATTATCCCACTGAATTGTTTACAATGCCAAACTTGTTAAAATGTTTATCACCTACAATTTCATAGCATTAGTAGACTTCAGAGCTTGGTTTCTAACTCAGCTTCACTGCTCAGTTACTGTGTAATTTTTACTAAGTCACTTATCCAACTAAGTCATTACCAAAAATCACTCTCTGTCTTTATTAGAATGAAACAAAGTTATCTGACTTTCCCTTTTACAAAGCTGCAACAAGAATGCAGAGAAAAAATATTAAAATATCTTTAAAATACTAAAGTTTGGCAAACAAAAATGTTTTGGAATATATAAAAATGAATTTTAAGTTATTCCCTTTTAGGTATTCAATCTTACTATTTTATAGAACTGCCTAAAAAATTTCTCTGAAACAAAATTAAATGCAGAATTTGCTACTTAGGAATGTGTCTTGAAGTGTCCAGAGATGGACAAATGCTTACTGTATTCAATATGCGCACATGTAAGAGACAAGAGGAAAAGAATCTTTTGTGTTTTCATGAAGTCTATGGCCAAAGGAGGAGACTTGAAAGTTAAATAAAAACCCAAACACTTTTAAGACAAATATAAAAGGGATCTCATAAGGCAATAATTGACTAAAAGCAAAAAGAAAAGTAAGACTCTTTTCCTAGTGAGATGATTACCACAGCTTTACTCTTCCATTCACATGTGATCTACTATCTACTTACATTTACCATTCACACAAAACACACTCAATTCTATTCTATATTCCCTTTTTCCTCTGGCCCCTGATCCCAAAGCTCTCCGACTGTCCTATCACTAAGGAATCCAACATGCCTCAGATAGACTTCAAGTTCCCAGCACACAATGAGCATTCAAGATGAGTCAATTTTCTAAATTTTGCAATACAACCCTTAAAAATGACACTAACAAATAGGCATGTGGTACCTAACTGTCAAGGCAACACGACTACTGTAATAGCATTATAAGAGCCTCTCTCAATCATTACATCCAGTTACCTGAGTAAAGAGATATGGAGAGCTGTGAATAATCCAAAATAATTGACTGTTTCTAAGCCATGTGAAAATAAGCCCATACTCATACTCTATCTCCTGCTACTAAATCTCAATGTCCTTCCAGCTAGCCAAATCAACAATCAATAGTCTAAGACCCAGCTAGGTAAGAGAGGACGAAAATCCAGAAAATTCACAAAGAATTACCAAAATGATCATTTCTCTCAATTATATCACTGCTTTTCGAGTTGACAAATATCAATTATTATGCATTTTCAGGGCTTGTAAGATATAAGGTAAGGATAGTTTATCTAAAAGGAAAAATAAATTGCATACCAAGTATTTTACTTAAAACTTCCAACTTAGAAGTCTGGATGAAACTGCTAAATTCTAAAACTGGAAAACATATAAAGGAAGCCAAAGTGGTTAAGTACTCCAAACATGAAATGAGCCGTGGGAAGGGGGGAACAAACTACAAAATGAAAAAAGAAACAACACAAAAATTTTAGGGTTTAACTGAAAACAACAGCCCAATATTGCTACTCTTTTCAAAAATGTTTAGAATCATTTGGAGATGGAAACTTTGTATCAAATAATCAAGAGTCCCTAAAGTGCAAAACTAAAATGTGTAAATGTGTTACAAAGAACTTTCCATTTAATATTTTAATATTTCTAGAATGACCAAAATTAAATATAGATTTAATTCTTGCCAATTTTTTTTGGGGGGGGGGTACTAGGGATTGAACTCAGGACCCTGGGCTTGGGAGGTAGGGGGCGGAACCACTGAGCTAAACCCCCGGCCCTATTCTTGCCAATTTTAACTATCATCATGAGCATACTATTCTCTTAAAAACAGTTTCTTAAAATATAACCTAACTATAATTTTACTTGGTGATTCGTGACTGTGTTCTAGGAAGAAACAGTAGGAAGAAAAAAGAAAAACAGGAAAGACTGCCTCAAAGGGCTCACATGAATGTGAAAATCACCACCTTGAACTGTATAGGGAGAATTCCAGCAATATTGTACATAGAATTTCCCCAGCATCATAGGTGTGCCAGAATATCAAGCCTCCCCTCCTTAATATTTCACAAAAAGCTACCTGGTCAGGTGCTTCGAGTTCCAACAACCTCATCCACCTTGGTGTGCTACGCAAAAATTATTTTTTAAATCAGGCATGTTGGCACATGCCTGTAATTCCAGCACTGGGGGTGGCTGAGGCAAGAGGATCGCTTTAAGTTTGGGGCCAGCCTGGGCTACGTAGTTCAACACTAGCACCCCACCCCCATTTATTTTTTGTGTGGCGTGACCTTCAAAGAAAAGACTGAACATATTAGATCAGTTTCAACCTCAACTTTAATGCATATATTCTTTTTTTTTTTTGGTACCTGGGATCAAAGTCAGGACCTTGTGCTTGCAAGGCAGGCGGCGGAACCAATGAGGAGCTAAATTCCCGGCCCTTAAAGCATATATTCTTATGTAGGAATTTCAGACTACTCAATTTCACTGCATCAATCTTTAAAGACTAACTTATTTCTTTTACTAATCAAATCCCATATTACATTTGTATAATCCAGCATATTTCTGAAATACAGTTCCTTCTAAAAGAGCTTAAATAACCTCTTCAGCAACAATAATATCCTGGTGTAGGAAAGATAAACAAATCTAATAAAAGCTTTTTAGACAAGGACATGGTCAGATTAGCACTCTGTATCATGGCATACTTTTTCCTAACTGAAATCCCCAAAATACTGATATCCTAACTTCCTTCCATGCTGTTTCTCCACAGCACTATCACTATCACCTGCTAATATAATACACAACTTAAATATTTTGTTCATGTCTCCCTCAACTAGATGATTAAATCTACAAAAGCAGACATATTATTTTTGTTCACTGCTGTCTCCAACACCTATCTAGGTGCTTGATATATAATTGGCTCCCCCAAAATACGTGCTGAGTGAGTAACACAATCATTTGGTTGTAGTTTTATGTATCATTTAGTTATTTTGAATCGTTAACCTCTATTACTAAGATGACCAGGAAATAAATTTTATACAACAAAGATATAGAATAAACACACAGAAAGCAGTATGGTGTTTCAAAAAGTCTGATTTTTCTATGTTAAAATATTTTAAAGATATTTTCAGAAAACCTCATCAAGTTGATGTACTAATTAAAATAGAAAACATCAGTTTTCCATTTCTCTAATTAGAAGACAAAGGAAGAAAGAACAGTGATAAGACTACCAGAGGTAGTACTAAAAGCACATTTAAAACACACTATTGTACCAACAAATATTTTATTCTATCACTTAAATTACTATGCAAAATTCAAGATTATCAACATCTCTCTTAAAAAGAAATCTGCCTTTTCCAAATACTTTAAGTCTAAATCCAACACTACCCTCTTGTCAAATACAACCACAAGTGCTGTGGATTTTAATCCTAATTTTTAGTTTTAAATAATGTTTATATCTTAATTCAGATAACAATCTTAAACTGGTTATAACAAGTAATGTTTTAATCTTAATATAGATAAAAATCTTCAAGCAGTCATATACCTCATCTACTATTCAACTAGTATTCCACACTTCCTTTTTTGGCCTCAAATGACGAAACTTCTCTAACATCTCTGGGGAAACTAGTATAAAGTATAATGTTTCCTGAAATTGTTCTTGTTTTTCCCTGCACCATTTTGCAACATCTCTTCACTTAGAAATGTTTCGTGCAATTTTATTGTTCTGAAGGAAAAGCAAGAGGGAGAAGCAAAGGTGAAAGGAATACTGTAAGGAAAACAATTCGAAAGGGAGTAACTAACATAAACCACAGAAGTACGTATGAGGCAAAGAAAAAAAACCTGCACAAAAGGGGAAGATACAGAAAAGAGAAGAAAAACACTTCTAGTACAGAAAAAGAAAAACCGGAGAGGATAAAGACTTGTTTATTCTAGAAACAAATTCTAAGAAAAACGTGATTTCTTAAGTGCCATTAAAACTCCAGAAGGCAATTTAGTTGACACTCCTAATGAGAGTGCTACCTTTTCTTTTAACATGTTTTGATAAGGCTAGTCTTATCTGTGAATTAAGCACAAGCTGTAGATAATGCAATCTCTTAAAAACTACAGTAGTAGTTGTCATCTTCGCCGGAATAAAACAAACTTCCTGGAGGCGAGGGGGCAGTAAATTAAGTCGGAAAGCCAGAAAACCACGCCTTGACAAATCTGGTAGATAAAACACTGGTTAACAAACACCTCTTACCAAACTAAGGCTCCACTAAAGGTCTGGGAAAGAAAGGCAAAGAACTATAGCCTTAGCGCGGCCGCAAGGGTGGAGCATGGTAGGAAAAAATAAGAGGGCGAGTTATCCCGAGAGGTTTGTTTAAGAGAGCTGAGTGACTAGGATTTGGAGTTTGCACACCAGGCGGCAAATGAGGCTGGTGTACTAAGGGCAATTTGGGGGGAGTGAGAAAGTGGGCTCCTGGAGAATGTTGGTGGGTGCCCAAGCTGACTGATGTACCTACGGGGCAAAGAATTGAGAGTCGAAGGGAAGAGAGCGAAGCGGACCAAGCGAAGTGTGGAAGCCGGGCATGGGAGGCCTGGGCAGAGGCCGCCGAGCGCCGACTGCAGCCAGCCGCCTTCTCCGGGAACGCCTTTCCAGCTCCCCCACACTCAGCCCCTCTCGGGGCCGCCCCTGCCCCGGTGACAACGGCTGGCGCAGCTGTTTCCGCAGGGCCGGGCACCGCGGAGGAAAAGACATCCCTAGGGCGGACAGGGAGGCCGGCATGCCAGCCGTCTATGAGTGCGGGAGGCGATTCCGAGACCACCACTGAAGAGCCAACGCCAAACTTCGCTCTTTCTTCCCTTAAACCCTCTTTATCCCCCAACTTCCCGGCCGACTGGTGCTCGCTTAGACCAAGCGAGACGCCCCCCCCCCGCCCTTCCTTTCGCAGCCTCTCACCCCTCCCTGACGCCCTGAGCCTAGGAGACGACCGACACCAGCCACTGAGACCACCTCGGAGTCCGCCCGGATGGCCAGGAGTCCCGGACACCGTCCCCACCCAAACACTAGCAGCCTCTCGGCGGCTCCCGCGCCCGCCCAGATGCAGCAAACTCCTCTCACCTGCATTGACGCCATGATGGAACCATCCCCCCAAGGCCAGCGAGGCCAGAGACGCAGGGGGCGGAGCTGCCGTGCTCGCGTCACACCGCGGGGGCCCAACCTCCCGGGCGCGGGGGCGGGGCGCCCGATGGGAAGGGGATGGCCCGAGCGGATTGGCTGGCGCGCCGGGACCCGCGGGGGGGCGGGGCCGTGGTAACTGGCTCCGCGGGTAACCTGGAGCCCAGCGGGCGTCTGCCTCCGGTACCCGAGGCAGAGCAATCGCTGCTGCAGTTTTGACTCAACCTCTGTTACTGATTTTTGACACTCTTCTGTTTTCTGAGATCCTGATGATGTCTAGATCCGTGCGATTGTTTTTTCTGTTTCGTTTTCTGTTTCCAACTACAGATGTACGGTTGACAGATTTTTCCTTTCGGGTGTCTTTTCCACACCAAGCCCACTTTCACAGCCTTGGGGGCCAGGTTAAAGTTCGCCCACGACTACTTTCTGGTCTATACGGATCTGAAAAACTCGCATGACTAATTTGAGGAAGACAGACACAGTTTTCCTGTGCAAAGGGATGAGAACTGAGCAGAACAACACTCGTATACTTGAAATACAAGGGCATTTAGATTTGTAGAACTGAAACTTGTCTGAAAGGAGAGGAGAAAGAATTTTGAAGTTTTTCTTTTGTTTATACGCAATTTTTCTCTCCCTAACTCCAGCCTCCTCAATCTTAGATTTCACGACTATGTTATTAATAGCTATGGTTATTACGGCAGTCAAAATTTGCTTAGAGATTTAACCCTAGGCATGAATTTACTTTAATATTCCAACGTCACACTGTGATATACGCTTAGACCTTCCATCATGTCCATAGGCTGTTCTTTTCAGCCTATTTCATGGTGAACAGTTTTTTGGTTGGCAGTTGGGTGGTCATCGGACCTACGGATATGTTTGGGTAAGAAAAGCTGAGCACAGAAAATTTATTCTAGGAATGCACCAGTTCTGCCAACATTTATCAGAATCCACATTTTTGAAGGCTCCTCCGGAACTGAAGATGTCATCGGTTTATAAGGGGAAATAGAAGCCAAAAGCTTGCACTTCGTGTTCCATCTCAAAAAATAAAGTAGCTGACACATTGAATAAAAGGTTTTTACTTTACCAGAATGAAAGCTCAAAATCTGTCATTTTATTGATTTGGTTTTTTTTAAGACATTTCTCTAAGATGTAAATATAACCAATGTAGGACATCATTCTTCACACTCTGTAAAGATAGATTGTTCTCTGGGAACATCCATAATGTGACGTGTTCAAAATGGAAAGAGATCTTTAAAATATGGCGTTTTCTATGATATAATACTAAGCACACTAGCTCCTCACTAACGAAGAAGTTATATTGATATATTCCCTCATACTTCCACTCTATTGCCAGAAATGGGCTGCTTTTCTTTTTTTGTGTATAAAATGACTTTGTCTTTGAGGAAATATGAATGCTGTTGGAAATCAGGAATGAACCAGAAGCATATCAGGTGTTAATCCAGTTCTACTGTGAACATTACAACAGTGAGTGAAACCACATATTTTAATGAAAGATGAAAGCTTATAGAAAATGTTTCCAGATATATTTTCTCCTAGAGATTTCTTCTCCTATGATCTCAGGAAATTGCTCCAGAAGAACAGGTTTTACCATGTAAGTTTCACCTTGCCTAAAAGTTGACTCTTCCTAAAGGTCTAAGTGACATTGGGTGACCCCACAAACAAAGCTTTATGGCTTCATCAGAGCAACAGCCTGCCAAGACAAATACTAACAAGGAAGAAGAGTGATTACAGGAATTCTGACTTTGCTTACAGAACTAATATATGGTCCCTGGGGTTTTATATGTGCTAAGGGGATCTTCACAGGAGGGAAAAGTCAATACCAAGTCATATATTTCCAAGGACATACTAAATTGAGCTCCATTAAGTATCTTCTTCATTCTTTCATTAGTATGATAGAAGTGTTAAAGTTTGTAGCTTGGTGGTAAAGTTTATGCCTAGCATGCATGATGCCCTGGGTTTAACCCTCAGCACCAAAACAAAACAAAAAAATATATGAGATGCTGACATTCAGAAGCTGAAACAATGACTTTCAGAGGGTATAGGAGAGTATATAATTATCTCTGATGACCATAAAATGTTCATATCTAAAACACTTGATTATATAATATTTGAAGACTAGGCTCACATCTCATTTCTTTACAGAGTGAGGCTTACTATCATATAGCCAGGTGCTAAAATGTCTAACGATACCGTAAGTGTAAGAGGAAGTGGATCCCTCATAAACTCTATAGGAGTGAAAGCGAGACAATCACTTTACACTTGATCTTAGCCAAAAGGCTGAGAAGCGATTGAGACAATCACTTTAGAAAAAAGTTCAGCAATAATAAAGTTAAAGCTTCCCATATCCTTACAGAATCTTTTTGATAGCATCATTTGTAGTAAGGATATTTAAAACACATGTTAAATGCATTATATCCATCTCATTTGGGTCCTGATTTAAGCAAACTAAGATATTTTTGAGACAAGTGGGGAAAATTAAACATAGACTGGATATTAAATGATATTGAAGAATGATTATTTTTGTTAGATTTGATAATGGAATTTTTTTTTTTTGGTACTGGGGATCGAACTCCTGACCTCGCACTAGCAAGGCAGGTGGCAGAACCACTGAGCTAAATCCCCAGCCTGATAATGGCACTTTTTAAAAAATTTCCACAGCATTTGGAAATGACTGTCAGGTTACAAGGAGAGGCAATTCTCCCTTGACTACATCGAAGGGCCTACAAAAGGATCATTGAGCTGCAACATTGATAATCTAGTCTGATTTATGGATGCTTTTGTTCTATTGATTAGACTGGAAAGTCAAAAGCAGTCCTATGAAGATCTGCTGGTTGGAGCATGAAAAGGCAGAGTAGTTGAAGCAGAAATCCTTGCTTGTGTCTATGTCTCCACAGAGTAGTTTGTTGTTAGTGGCTGATCTTAACAGAGAAATTAAGGTGATTCAACAGTCAACAACTTGCTTATTGCATGTTAGAAAAGGCACTAAAAAAGGGCCGAAGATTTAGCTCAGTGGTTCCACTGTTTGCCACGCAAACACAAGGTCCCGAGTTCAATCCCTGGTACCAAAAAAAAAAGAAAAGAAAAGGGATTAAATAAAGAACTCAAAGTTTGCATTCTTTCCCTAGTTCTATCATTAGCAAGCTTGATCAAGGCTCCCCTCGCCTTACTAAGGATTGACCCAAGGTCTTTAAGCAACATCCTTGCTACCCCTTTTTTTGAGACAAGGTCTCACTAATTCACCCAGCCTGGGCCTAAATCTGTGATCCTCCTGCCCCAGCCTCCCAGAATGCTGGGGTTGTAGGCATGTGACACCATGCCTTGTTTGGGTTTGATTCGTAGTAAAAGTTTGCAAGTCAGGCCACATAATCTTTACAGTTTCATCCGAATTTCAAATTCCATGCATTCAGTAAAGAAAACAAATTTTCTTTTCTTTTCTTTTGCTTTATTTTGAGACAGAGTAACCCCCCCATAGTACAGGCTGGCCTTGAGCTTGTGATCTTCTTGCCTGAGCCTCCCAAGTGCTAGGACTATAGTCATATGCCACTGCTCCCATCTAGAACTTCAGAATTTTAAATGATTTGATTAAAATACCATGTTAAAGGACTGGGATTGTAGCTTCATGATAGGGTGCTTGCCTGGTACATATGGGACCTTGGGTTCAATCTCCAGCGCAAGAGAAAAAAGGGTGTATGTGTGTGTCTAAAATAATGAGATGGGGCTGGGGATGTAGCTCAGCAGCATGGCACCTACCTGGCAAGCGTGAGGTCCTAAGTTCGATCCCTCGTATTAAAAAAAAGGGGGGGGGCTGGGGATTTAGCTCAGGGGTGCCACCGCCTGCCCCACAAGTGCAAGGTCCTGAGTTTGATCCCCAGTACCAAAAAAAAAAAAAAAAAGATAATAGGATGGGAAAATTGTACCGTTTTAAGTTTTAAAGTCACTTTTGTAAATATAGTAAGGAATGAACTTGGCTTCGTTGTATTTATATAGAAATACTTTGAGGCTTTAGTTAACAATTTTTAAATGCTGACTAGTTCTAGTGGGATTTCATTTCATGAAGTAGTAAAAACTCCATATTTTCCATATTCACAATTTAGAGTAATACTTTAAGAAAAGCATGTCTATAAAGCAAAAATTATTATTTTTAAAAATTTGAACCCAACTCAGTAATTTCATGTAAATCTAATAAAGGACAAAGAAAATTAATAATATAACTAATATATCAATGGTTTGTATGTTAGGCTTATTCTGTGTGCCTTATTCTACACGTCAAAATAGTTGATTCTTATTTGCAAACAAAATTGTGAACCAGGAAAAAATTTACATATGCTCCAAATAAACCCAACATAAATTGAAAATATCACAAGTTGAAAATGCAGCTTGGTGTGGCATGACGGCATATGACTGTAATCCCAGCTGCTCCAGATGCTGAGTTAGGAGGATCACAAGTTTAGCCAGGACAACCTGGTGAGACCTGTCTCAGAAAAAAAAAAAAAGATAAAGGGCGGGAAATACAGCTCAGTGTAGAGTGGTCCTGAATTCCACCCCAGTATCTCAAATAAACAAAAATGTATCAATATACCTAAGCTGCTAAGCATCCCAAGTTAACCTGGCCTACCTTAATCTTGCTCAGAACACTTACATTAGCCTAAAGTTGAGAAAATCATCTAATACAAAGCCTCTTCTATAATGAAGTGATGAATAGCTCATATATTTTATTTTGAACTGTATACTGAAGATGAAAAATAGAATGGTTGTATGGGTACAGAAGACATGGATGGGCATTTTGTAGATATGATGGATCCAAAAATGCAAGATACAACATCCAAAGAATATTATCTACACAGCCTACGGTAGCGTATGGTTTGCTTCCCCTGGGATGAAGGGGCTGATGGGAAGCTGAAGCTCACTGTTACTGCCCAGCCTCTCCAGAGACTACTGTACCATGTCTCACCAGCTCAAGAAAAGATCAAAATCCAAAATTTGAAGTGTAAGTTCTATTACATGTGTATCACTTTTATACCACCATAAAGTAAAAAAGTCATGTTGAAACATTACAAATCAAGGATTCTCTGTACTTTATTCTTTTCCCTGAGGCTATCTAGCAAAAGTTCTTTTACCCAGGTCTGTAGCCCTTTCTTATTTCTTCCCAAAGGCCTCTTGACAAGCATGTTCTTTACAAGTTACTACTTGAAAAGGCTGTAGTTCCTTTTGACCCATGGACGCTTTTAAAATTTGATGGTATGCCAAATCCCAGCACTCTGGAAGGTTGAGGCAGAAGGATCACAAGTTCAAGCCCATCCTGGGAAACTTAGTGAAGTAGTGTGTGTGTTTGTCACACACACACACACACACACACACCCAAAAAAAAGGTGAAGGGAGGGGATGTAACTCAGAGCTCAGTGAAAAGGGGATGTAGCTCAGTGGGAAGGCTCTGGGCTCAATGCCCAGAAACACACACACACACACACACACACACACACACACACACACACACAGACCACAAAAATCAAATAAAAGCCATGGACCTGCCATAGGAAAAAATTCACATAGTCATGAACTTTTGTATTACAGGAAGTTACCTGGTGCTTATAAATTCATCCATTAATGGAGATTCATAAACCTCAGTATGAGAGCATCTGTACCAGAGTGAGGATGGCTCCTACCTCAGTCTCTTGCCCTTCCAAAATCTGTCTTGTCTTTTATATGGACAACTTCAAACAGTATATTTTCTTTTTGTTTACTCATTTGTTTTCTGGTTGTCTGTGTTATTGTGATAAAATACCGAAGGTAACTTAAAAGGAGGAAGAGTTCATTCTGGCTTGTGGTTTCAGAGGTTTCAGTCTGGTGGCTTGGGCCTCTGGTTTTGGGCCTGTGGGAGCAGAATACATCATGGCAGGAGCACATGGCAGAGAAGGCCTGTTCGCCTCATGGCAGCCAACTAGCCGAGAAGAAAGAGGGTGAGGCTTGGTCCCCAATGTCCTCTTCAATAGCCCGCCTCGGGGACTTAGCACCCTCCATCTAGTCCCCAGTTCCCAAAGGTTCCATCACTTCTCAGGAGCTCCTGCGTACCACTGAGCAACGGCTGAGGACAAGCCTTCCACACACAAGCCTTTGGCAGACATTCAAGAGCCAAACTGTAGAACTGGTCTTCCTGAAAGGCAAGGTGTGGTGTGAGACTGGATTGGAAACCAGAAGAGCTGAGTACTTGCCTTGATCCTTCCCAAGAACAACACCCAAGATATTTAACTACATGTGTGGCCTAGGTAACAGTCACGCAGGACAGAGGCTGCTCACTGCTGGGGTAGAGACCTGGAGACTCTGTTGGGCGGGCCAGGAATCTTTCGTTAGATCATAGGGAGTTCAGGATTGTTCAGAAGCCTGGGAAGGCAGGTTCTTTGGGGGGTTGATGGCAATAGATATTTACCAACTGCTATGGAGATATTTTAATGTTTTCTTTATTTGAGGTGATGGAAATCTTCTAAAACTAGAATGTATTGATGGTTACTGAATTGCATAACCTTATGAAAAGTATTGAGGAGGCTGAGGCAGGAGAATCACTCCAAGTCAGGAATTCAAGGCTAACCTAGGCAACATAGATAGATCTTGATTCAAAAATTCCTCAAAATGAAAAGTACTGGATTATACACTTAAAATGGGTGAAGATTATGGTGTGTAAATTATATACCAACAAAGCTGTTTAAGAAAAGAGGCTAGTCAGGCATGGTGGGATGTACCTATGTAGTCCCAGCTAATTGGGAAGCTGAGGTAGGAAGATAGCTTGAATACAGGAGTTTGAGGAAAGCCTCGAAAGCATAGTGAGAGCATATCTCTTAAAAAATTAGAAAAAAGAAAGAGGTATTTCAATATCTCAACTCAGCATCCTAATGAGTGCTGGCTGGCCTTTGGTCTGCCTTCGCTATTAGTGTCAATAGGACCAGAAGGCTGGTCAGCCATCTCCCTGGCTTTTGTTTTCTTCATAAAATGGAGGGTTGGTGATTTCTTCTAAGTTTTCCAGATGGATTCATGTCCTTGTCAAAAAAACTGCATAATGGTGTCATCATAATTCATATTGCTCCTTTTCACCTGCTTATGAGGCTCATAAGTCACCTTCCTCAGTGCTTCAGAAGTAACACCAGCCCTGCCACACAGTTTTGTCTCATGACTTTACCTCCTGCCAGCTCTGCCATCCCTTTGCTGTGCCTCCCTTTTTGCTGAACCTTCTGCTTCCCATGCATCAGAAAAGGCACTAGGCTTAGAATCAAAAGACAGGTTTAAATCCAAGCATAGTTTCCTGTTAGCTCTGTGATCTAGAGTTGGTCATTTAAAGTTCATTAAACCTTAGCTTCCTTATTTGTAAAATCAGAAAAGAAATTCCCAACATATGATTTGTGATGGGAACTGAATGACACTGTAAATATAAGATGAGAGGAGTCTTATAGCTTTTCTTCCTTATTACTCAACTATCTCTGATCAGTTAGAAGATGAGATGTTGACTAGAGATAAGGGCTATATCTCAGTGACAGAGAAATGCCTGGCTAAGATCTGCAGATTTCATACCACTCATGAACACAGAAGGGTCTAGGCAGACCCTCTGTGCTATGGTCTGAATGTTCACCTCTTCCCAACTCATTTGTTGAAAGCTTACCCCTCGAGGTCATGGTATTAGGAGATGAGTTCTTTGGGAGATGATTAGTTCATAAATGTAGAGCCCTCAGAAATGAGCTTAGTACCTTTATAAAAGAGACCAAAAAGACTCTTGGTCCCACCATGTGAAGGCACAAGAAAAGATGCTGCCTGGGAACCAGTGAGTGGGCCCTTGCCAGACACTAAATCCTCTGGTGCCCTTATCTTGGAATTCCCAGCCTAAAGAACTATAAGAAATAAATTACTATTATTTATAAGCCATACAGCTTATGGCTTTTTGTTACCATAGCCAGAATGGACTAAGACACTTTATTCCCTTCTTATTGTTCTTTATTTTGTTTTTTGAGACACTATGTAGTACAGACTGGCCTTGAGCTTATAGGGATCCTCCTGCCTCAGCCTCATGAGTGCTGGAGTTGCAAGCCTGCACCAACACATTTGGCTAGATGCAAGCCTTGATCTTATACAAATATAAGATCAAGAGTAGGGGGAAGCAGGGGCACAGTGGCACGCACCTGCAATCCCAGTTACTTGGGAGACTGAGGTAGAAGGATAGAGAGTTAGAGGCCAACCTAAGCAATTTATTGAGACCCTGTTTTTAAAAAAGAGAGTAGAGGGATGTTTTGCTTTTTTGTTTCAGAAAGAGATGTGAGCATTTTCATTGACTAAAAGGAGTCAAAGACCACAGATCAAAGATAGATTAAAGACTACAGGGGAGGAAGAGGTATCTGAGAATGCTGGGAATTTGAACAGCAAACTGCAAAGACTTTGTGGGGGATGTATTTGAGTTTATTTTTTAGTACACGTTTTCAGTACAAAATGTTTACAAGGGCCAGTGATTTAGCTCAGTAGTTCCAGCACCTGCCTTGCAAGCGCAAGGTCCCGAGTTCAATCCCTGGTACCAAAAAAAAATGTTTACGTTTCTTGTGTGGAGTTGGTACATGTGTATAACACAGCTTCATTCCTTTTTTTTAATCCCCTTTCCCTTCCCTTCTTCTCTCACCTCTTGATCCCCTTCCCATTTGAGAAGGATCTTCTCTCTACTTCCTGTTATCTTTTATTTCGCTCCTTATTTATAATTTGAGTTTCTCATATAAGAGAAACCTTGTGATATTTAAGCTTGTGTGTCTGATTTGTTTCACTTAACAATATGGTCTCAAGATGCATCCATTGTCCTACAAATGACTCGTTTATCTTTCATTATGGCAGAGTAGTACTTCATTGTGTGCAAATACCACGTTTCTTTTATTCATCCATCTGTTGATGGATATACATGCTGCTGCCAAAATTTCAAAAAGTGAGATCATATCAAATTAAAAAGCTTGGAATGAAAAAAAATGGAATGGAATGGAAAAAAAAATTTGCCAGCTATTCCTTGGACAGAAGACTAATACCTAGAATATATAAAGAACTCAAAAAATTTAACCCCCAAATAAAAGACCCAATCAAAAGTGAACAAATGAAATGAACAGACGTTTCTCAGAAGAAGTACAAACAGGCAATAAATGTACGAAAAAATTTTCAACATCTCTGGCCATTAGACAAATACAAATTAGAACACTGAGATTCTGTCTTATGCCAGAAAGAAATCAAGAAATCAGATAACAACAAATGCTGGCAAGGCTGCAGAGGGAAAAAGGAATCCTCTGTGTTGTTGATGGGTATGTAAACTATTACAACCACTATGGAAATCAGGATGGATATTCCTCAAAAAACTAAAACAAGAAATTCCACTTGACCCAGCTATTCCCCTTTTAGATATTTTTCTGAAAGAATTGAAGACATTATATTACAATGTATATTTGCTTTTGGTGTGGAGAAAAGCTCCCAGTAGTTTTTTGCATCATAAAACCATAAGGCTGGGTGACTCATACACCGAGGATATGGCATACTACAGTACAATCATGGTTAGGTTCCATGTTGACCTCATGGGGAAATTTGACTCAGTTCTCGTCCAATTCAGTTTTCAACCAGAATCATGGAAAGAATTAAGTCCATGAACTAAGGTATCACTGTATTTGTAAAACTATAAGCCAGGCATGATATATCTTTATAGAATAAGAATCTTACTATTTGGTAGTTATTTTTTTTTCTATTACTACATGCTTGTAGTATAGACTGATTACATTCATTGTGGGGAATTGGGACATGTATATAACAGTTCTCAATTCTTTTTCCTCCTCCCCCTTAGTGCTTATTTAAAGCAAAATGTTCTTCAGACTTTTTTTTCTTTTTTTTTTTTTGGTACCGGGGATTGAACTTGGGACCTTTGCACTTTCGAGGCAGGCATCGGAAACACTGAGCTAAATCCCCGGCCCTTCTTCAGACTTCTTAATCCCAGGTCAGGATGTTAGGTTAGGTTAGAGCTAGGTTAGAGCTAGGCTAGGATAGTACACTTAGGATTACTTCAGGGAAACTGAAAATCACTGACAGAGACTTTAAATTTTATCCTGTTTTTGCCTCCTTTTGCTTAATTGGATGTATCAAATAAAATGAAAAAGAATAAAGAGTTTAAAAAGATTAGGAAAGCTAAATTGGAAATGGTAGCACAAACCTGTAATCCTTGCACTCTGGAGGCTGAAGCAGGAGGATTGCTATGAGTTCTAGGTCACCTTGCGGTATATGGCATGTGAAAGGCCAGACTGGGCTACGTAGTAAGATCATGTCTCAAACAAAGAAACAAAAATAAATAAATTCTAAAAATGTTTTAAGAAGGAAAAGAAAAAAGAAAAAAAAGGGCAGAGAAGCTAAAAACTACAGCTAAAATTCTGGAATAGACTTTTGCTGGCAGAAGATAAGACTGACCAACAGAACAACTAAGCACTGCAATAAAATGAAACACACAGCCATATACCTAAAAATATAATGTACCTGCATACATGGATTGCAGGTGGAAGCTATGAAAGAATTAGAGAATAACTTTGTGTACACTAGTGAAATAATGGGCTGTGACATCAATCACCAATTGGTATTACAACAATTAGAAGGAAAGCTGATGAGGAGCCTGACATGGTCTGTCCTCCTTATTCACAGGCCCTGCATGCATGAACTCAAGTATGGATAAAACACATTTGGAAAAAAATTCTAGAAAGTTCCAAAAAGCAAAACATGAATTTCTCAGTGCCAAACCTATACTGAATCCACACCAATGAAGTGATATGTGGGCACATGCTGATGTGGTGCTGCTGTCCACAGATCCTCAGTCTCTCTGGGACTTGAGCATAGTTCACCTCACCTCATTCCCTTGCTATGTCATGAGGCCTATGAAGACTGTGTCTGCACTGAACATGTACAGATGTGTTTTGGTCATTGTTTCCTAAACTGTGTACACTATAGTTACAGCAGTATAACAGCATTTATACTGAACTAGGTATGATAAATAAGCAAGAGATAGCTGGGTGTGCTGGCACAAGTCTGTCATCCCAGTACTTGGGAGGCTGAGGCAGGAGGATTGCAAGTATGAGGCGAGTCTGGGCTACACAGCCTGACCCTGCTTCATAAAAAAATTAAGCAAGAAGTGAATTTAAATGTATGAAATGATGTGCATTAGGTTATATGCAAATATGACATTGTTTTGTATAAAGGATTTGCCCATCCATAAATCTGGATCTGCAGAAGAGTCTTGGGGCCAATCTCCTGCAGATACAGAGGAGCGACCTCAGTGAGCAAATCATGCTGACACAAAGGAGCCCTTCCCCTTTGTGGGAGCAGTGCTCAGGAATGTTGCCTGGCTGAGCTGGAATGTGTGCTTCTCCTGCCTCAGCCTTCTAGAGTGCTGGAGTCACAGGCATGGGCCACCATGCTGGCTAACAAATGAACCTATGGATCATATTATGAGTAAAAGCAAGACAGCCAGATACTAAGTGCCTCCTGAAGATAGCACAATAGGGAGTAACAGAGAAAGGACTCTTGTCAAAAGACTCTAATCAGGATTGTATATCTCATGATCACTGCATGGGAAATACAGGCCCAGAGATGCACAATATACAGGAACTTATTAAACCACATCACGAGACACAAACAGCCAAAGTCAGATCATAGGAAATTTATGAAGACAAATGACCCAGTTTGTTCTGTAAATGTCATAAAAGAGGGGAGGAGAGGTAAACTGTCAAAGATTAAAAGATACTTAAGCGCTATATTAAACAAACTCAGTGAGTGTGTCAACCAAACAAACCAACTGTAAAAAGGCAATAGGAGAAATTTCAAGCATCTAGATATAGTTTTTAAAAACAGATTAAAAGAACATTAGAGAGGAAATGATGGATAGGGAGTTCATAAGTGTCTCATTAAATATACAGGTATAGTTGATGGTTTTTGAAGAAAAACAGTGAATGCAACAAAAATAGTAAAAATATATGTGGGGAGCAATGAAAAATACAGATGCTTCTTGACTTATGATGGGCTTGCATCCCAAAAACTCCATTGTGAGTTAAATATACCATAAATCAAAAATGGATTTAATACACTTCATCTACCAATGGAACAGCTTAATGTCTTAGTGCACTGGGGTTATATGACTTGTTTCTGATTGAGAGTGACAGCCCATTATTACAAAACAGTACTGTACTGCATATCTCTAACCCTAGATGAACAGATAAAAAGTCAAAATTTGAATTACAGTTTCTATTGAATCTGGACCATGTTTGGACTATTGTAAAGTTAAAATTTTGTAAATCAAATCATCACAATTCAGAGAACATAACTATATATATTTGGTCTTTGTCTTTGGCTCCCGACAAACTCTTATACTTTACTGAGATATAGGAGTATCTTTTGTTCTAATAATGTGACTCTTGGCGGGTAGATAACCAGATACTCTAGAAAGCTTCAGGATGAGAGTTGGTCACTCAAAAGACAGCATCTTGAGTTGAATCCTGGCACTTTGTCCCCTATCCCAACCTCTGAGGAAAGGGGAGAAGCTGAAGATTAAGTTAATAATTGATTGTGGTAATGCATGCCAGTAATCCCAGCACTTGGGAGGCAGAGGCAGGAGGACTGCCAAGAGTTTGAGGCCAGCCTGGACTACAAAGTGAGACTCTGTCTCAAAATAAATAAATAAATAAATAAACAAGTGAAAAAATATACTTCAATGGGATCACCTGGGTTCAATTCCCAGTTCCACAAACAAGGCAAAGCAAACAGGTAAGTTACTAACTGATCATGCCAGTGTGATATCCCCCAAAGCCTAAATGGTAGGGGTTGGAGAGTTTCTGGGTTAGTGAATGTATTCACATACTGGGAGGGTAGTGCACCCCAACTTCTTAGGCTTCCAGACTTTGCCCTTTGTACCCATTTATTTTATCCTTTAAAATAAACCAGTAAACATAAGTAAAGCATGTTCTGGGCTCTATGAGTAATTCTACTAAACTACCAAACCTGAAGAGGGGAGGTCATGGGAATTCCTGGTTTATAGTAAATTGGCCATATGGGGGACAAAAGAGAACAGAAGGCGGGCATGGTGGCACACACCTATAATCCCAGCACTCTGGGAGGCTGAGGCAGGAGGATTGTAAATTTGAGCCCAGCCTGGACAACTTAACACGTTTCCACTGGCTTGAACCTCCAGTGGTACCTGCGTGACTGTCTCATCGGGAGCTTGTGCCACTGGTAATACAAAGAAATCTAATCACCTTATGGGCTGGGGATTTAACTCAGTGGTGCTGTCACCTGCCTCACAAGCCAAGGTCCCGAGTCAATCTCCAGTACTGAAAAAAAGATAGCTAGAGATCTAATCAATTTTATTGGTCTTTTTTACTAATAAAAATAACAAAAAGGTCTATAATTGGACTGGATCTAGTTAGCTGTCTCAATTTGAGTAATTACTGGCCAAATATAAATATTAATACTATTCATACCCATTTAAAAATTATTACAATAATCAACACATTTATTTCACTAAATTATAAGAAATACATTTATATTCGTGAAGTTTATCAATGCAGTAAGTCCTGGATTTATGAATGAGTTCCATTCCTGGAGAATGTTCGTAAGTTGGATTCATTTGTAAGTATGACAAAGTGAGTCTTATATACCTTTGACACAAATATATAAGATAAAACATAAAATGCTGAACACACACATGAAAACACTGTAAATAAACTATTTTTACTTTTACAGTTACCTTAAAATTGTGGTACAGTACAGTACAACAACTGGCATATGGGGACTGCATGGAGTGAACTGACAAGAAGAGAGTTACTAACTAGAGGAGGAGGCAGTGTGGAAGACAGTGGAGCTGAAGGATCATCAGCAATAGGAGATGGAGGGCGAGATGGGATTTTGGTCCCACTTGATGTTGGTGACACAGGTTTTTTGATGGATTCAATTCTGTCTACCCTCTTGAAAAAACGATCCAGTGATGTCTGAGTAGCAGGGTTTTTTTTTAATCATAGATGACTCAGTAGCACTGGATACCATTCTGAAGGGCTGCTGAAACCTTTGTGTATCACTCTACATTGGGGTCCTGTGCCTCAAAAGCTAACAGCGCCTCAAGCAAGGAAAATCTCCTTGTCATTTCTTGTGCTGTGAATCTCTTTGGTTCTTTAGTTACACCTGCCTCTTGGCTCTCTTCATTTTTTTGCTGGTCCTCTAATTCCATCAGGTCCTCACTAGTGAGCTCCTCGTACTGCACAGCAAGGAGTTCAGTGAAGTTGTCCTCTTGCAGATCTAGCTCCAGCTTCTTGCTGAGGGTCACTAAGTTGTTGAAGACCTCTTTAGACTCCTTACCCATCTTCTCAAGTCCATGAACTCAATGGACAAAAGGCAGGCAAAGATTCTTCCAAACCCCATCCATGGTGATAGCAGAAACCTCATGCCAAGCAAAGTTGATGTTTTTTATGGCCTTGAAGATGTTATAGTCCTTCCAAAATTGTTGCAAGGTTGTTCCTGTTTCATCAGTTGCCTTCACTGCCTGACAAAAAGTGTGATGTAAATAATATTTCTTGAAAGTTGCAGCAACTCCTAGGTTGGATGAGCTCTGTAGTATTAGGTTACAGATGCACCACTTTGACATTGGAATGAAAGGCATCCATCAATCGGGAGTGACTTGGTGCATTGTCAAGCAGCAAAAGAATGCTGAATGGGATATCTTTCTCCAAACAGCATTCTTTATCTCTGGGATAAAGTGGTGGAAATTCCAGTCCTGGAAAATGGCCTGTGTAACCCAGGCTTTGAAGTTACTCTTCCACACAACCAGTAGAGAGCCCTTGGCTATATTTTTGAGGCTTTTGGGTTCTCTGAATAGTAAACTAAGGGAGGTTTTAGTTTCATATCACCAGAAGCATTGCCACCAAACAGAGTGTGTCCTTTGTTACTTTTAATCCTGGCATCAACTTTTCCTCTTTCCTGATGTAACTTTGTTCTGGCACCCTCTTTCAGTAAAGTCCTGTCTCATCAACATTAAAAACCTGTTGGGGTAAATAAGCACCTTCATCAATAATTTCTCTAAGTGTTGCTGCAAATTCTTAGGTAGCTATGGTCTCTGGGCTCGAAGCCTCAGCACCTACTTTTACACTGTGATGGTTGGCTCTACCTTTGAATCTATTAAACCATCCATGACTGGCAGTAAAAGATGCTCCCTATTTACCCTATTTTTTCTTCAAATCTTCTAACAGGCTCTTGGCTTTTTCTTTTTTATTTCATTTTTTAAAAACTTTTTCTTGAACAAACATTAAGCTGAGTGGGACTCAACACTGATTCTGATCTTGCATCCACAAACTGAGTAGTTTTCCCACCTTCTCTATCACTTCACCATGCATTTTGCATACTATTGTTGACTTCGTTGGCACAGCAGACTTCACATGTTCCATGATCTTGTCCTTGTTCTTTAGAATTGTGCTGATGGTTGAAAAATTCATGTTATAAGAATGAGTGACATCTACCATCTTTTTGCCTCGGTCCAATCTATCAGTTATTTTCACTTTTGTTTCCATGGTTATTGCTTTGTGCTTCCTAGCAGTCCCCTCCACATCACCACTGCTTTTCCCCTTGCTTCCAGACATCCTGGGCTCTGACTGAGCACTGTGCAGTAAGCACACAGCAGCACAACTGTGACAATGTGCAGCAGGCACATGAGCTACTTCTGAGATTTGTTCACGTCTATGAATGTCCATAATGCAAGGTCCATTCATAACTGTGAAAGTCCACTACTCAAATGTTTGTTAATCAAGGACTTACTATAATTAATTCTCTAAATTTTAACATGGAAATCTGACAACTACTCCATTGCTGGAATATATATAATATACACTTACAACTGCTATACCACAAATTAGCTGTATTATAATTTTTATACCATTTTAATATTTTTCTCAAGGAGCCGTAATATGATGACATCTGGTCTGTTAAGTCAATGCCTTTCTTTGCATTATTGTAATCAAAGACCTCCTGAGAAGTGGTACAAACTGCCCAGTGGTACAATTATGCATGTACCACTGGCAGTTCAAGCTGGCAAGAACAATCGAATTCAAATCAGAGCCACATGGTGGAGAGACATGAATTATGGCCCCATAATGAATGTGTTAAATGAGACCCTGTCTCAAAATAAATGAAAAAGGGTGGGGTTGTGTCTCAGTGCAAGGGGCCTGGTTTCAATTCACAGTACTGCCAAAAAAAAAAAAAAAAAAAAAAAAAAGAGGAAAGGAGAGGCCAAGGACATGTGACTGGCATTTGAAGTGGGAAGTCTTGTGGGACTGAGACTTTAACCTGTGGGGTCTGCACTAACTCAGTAGTGACTGTTAGTCCTGAATTGTTGAACCCTTGAGTGGTGTCCAGAGAATAAGAGTGATCACAGGTGTCAGAAAATGCCCCAAAGATGGCATATATATCCCGGTCATACAACCAGAACCTGTGAATGGGGAAAGATAACAGGAGTCCCACTAAGATGAGAAAAGGTAAAAGGTCCCCCTACTTCCATTACTATTTAAGGTTGTATTTGAATAAACAATTCTAATTGTCTTAATTTTGCATAATCAATTGTGTACAAAAATCTAAATCTATTTGTAGCTCATTTATGATATTGTTCCTGATAACCCAACATAACTCAATAATGAAGCAGAATAAAATTATTTGGCAAAGTAGAAGGACAGAAAATCAACATATAGTCATCAAAACCTTTATTTATTTTTTGAGGGTACCGGGAATTGAACTCAAGACCTTGCGCTTGCCAAGCAGGTGCTTCCAGCACCACTGAGCTATACTCCCGGCCCTCAACACCTTCATATGTTCAAAACTTTGCTAAACTGTGGAAAACAGTATGGTGGTTTGATAGTAGGTTATAAATAGAATTACCATAAAATATGGTATACCCAATTCCACTTTTGAGTGTGCAGCTGACTTTTCATATCTGTAGGTTTTGTGTGTACAGATCCAACCAGTAGTGGATAAAAAATGTTAGGAAAAGGAGTGGGAAGAGAGGGGAGGGAAAGGAGATGAAGACAAAGGAATAAGGTGTGTTATGTACAGGTACCACCTTCTTGTGATTAATGCAATCATTATGTATTGCCGACATGTATGAAAAAAATGTTTAAATGTTAGGACAAGTAGTACTGGAAAACAGGCATGTGGATCAATGGAACAGAACAAGGAAACAAAAACAGCAGCAGACACAGTTAGCTGTTTGATCTTTGACAAAAAGGCCAAAAACATACCCTGGAGAAAAGACCCCCTTTTTAATAAGGGTGCTGGAAAAACTGGCTATCCTCATGCAGAAGATTGGGTCTAGACCCACCCTCACATCTCACCATGTACTAAATTAAAATCAAAGCAGATTACAGATTTCAATGTTAAAACAGAAACCTTAATCTACTGGAAGATAAATAGTTAAATCTCTTGAAGACATAGACATAGGCAAGAACTTTCTGAACAGAACCCCAATGGAACAAGAAGTAATAATGAGAATCAACAAATGGGATCATATCAAATTGAAAAGCTCCTTCACAGCAAAGGTAACAACAAAGAGAATAAAGAGAGAACATACAGAATGAGGAAAAAAATTCTCAAGTCATCCTTCAGATCGACTATTAATATTTAGAATATATTAAGAACTAAAAAAATTAGACTTCCCAAAATGAAAGATCCACTCAAAAAATGGGCAGCTGAAATGAACAAATACTTCTCAGAAGAAGAAGTACAAATAGCCAATAAATACATGAAAAAATGTTCAACATCACTAGTCATTAGAGAAATGTAATTTAAAACAACATTGAGATTTCACGTTACTCTAGAAAGAATGGCTATCATCAAGAAATCAAATAACAACAAATGCTGCTGAGGCTGCAGGGGAAACCCTTCTACATTGTTGATGGAAATGTAAACTGGTACAACCATTATGGAAATCAGTATGGAGATTCCTCAAAATACTAAAACTGGAGCAGGGATTTAGCTCAGCGGTTCCACCTCACAAGCGCAAGGTCCCCAGTTTGATCCCTGGTACCAAAAAAAAAAACCCAAAAACCCAAAAAACCTAAAACTAGAAATACCATTTGACCCAGGTGTTCCCCTTCTTGGTATATTCTCTGAAGAATTAAAGACATCATATTACATACCCATGCATACCCATATGTTTATAACAGCATAACTCATAATAGCTCAATCTTGAGAGCAGCCTATATGGCCATCAACAGTTGAATGGATAAAAAAGATGTATTTATATACAGTGGAGTACCACTCTGCCATAAAGAAAGATAAACTTGCTGGGGATGTAGCTCAGCAGCACAGCACCTGCCTGGCAAACGTGAGGTCCTGAGTTTGATCCCAGTACAAAACAAAACAAAAAACCAACAATGACAAAGAAGGATAAACTTGAATCATTTGTAGGAAAATGGATGTACTTTGAGACTATAATGTTAAGGGGAATAAATCAGACACACAGGTTTAAATATTGTGTGGTTTCTTTTACATGAGAAAGCCAAAATATAAATAAAAGCAAAATAAAAGATAGATAATAGGAAGCAGGGCGATAGATCTTTTGCAAATGGGCAGAGGCCCATGCAATGGAGGCAGGGGGAGGAAGGGGAGTAGGGGATAAAAAAGGATTGAGACGTATTATGTACATGTACCAACTCCCCATGTGGAATGTGATCATTATGTACTACAAACATGTACTAATAAAGAAATAAAAACTGAAAAAAAAGTTCTAGCCCAGCCTGTGCAATTTAGTGATTTAGCAAGACCCTGTTCAAAAATAAAAAATAAATTAAAGGAAGAACTGAGACTGTGGCTCAGGGCAAAGTCCCTGGTTCTATACCCAGCATCATTTTATAGTGGGTTGGTTTTTTGTTGTTGTTGTTGTTGTTTGTTTGTTTGATTGTTTTGGTACCGGGGATTGAACTTGGGACCTTGCGCTTGTGAGGCAGGTGGTGGCACCACTGAGCTAAATCCCCAGTCCCCGCAGTATCATTTTTTTTAAAAAAAGATTCAAACATGAAATAGACAAGAGTCCTCTCGTACCAACAGTCACATGATGGAAGAATACCCCAAACCAGGAAGAACATTCAGCTGCTTGAAACCAATGAGTATCCACCTAATATTAAGTACAGTTAGGGTTAGGATTAGGGTTAGTACAATTCACCCCTTATAGATTTATACTTCAAGAAAAATGATTACTGCCTAATATAATGCAATGATTCTTGTTGTTAAAAAAAAAAAGGCACTACACCTTCCCCAAAGAGGAACAATTCAGTGTCTTCTCAACTGCTGAATCATACAATTACTTTGCAATCTCTACACAATGTCTACTTCTGTAGTTTGTTTGTGCTCCTCTCAAGGACTAACACAAGTTAAATCTCCAAAAGGCCTAAATAAAACATCAGGGAAAAAGGGGATGGTAAGCAAGAGGTGAGTAATCAACACAGTAAATATACATAGGACATTGCAGGGGCAGATATAGGAGAGGCTATAATTATAATTTGTACAACAGGCTATAGAGCTGAAGCAGGATTTTATGATTTCTCTTGCTCCAGTAAGTCTCCTGGCTGGAGTTTTTTACCCAGAGAGGTACCTGAAACTTTCGTTCCTGATGGATTTGATTTCCTAGTGATCCTGGCTTCATGGGGTTGCAGTGAACCTCCATCAGTGTGACCATTTATCTTGACATGTCAACTTCACTGGATGAAGAAATGCTTAGCAGATTAATAAGCACACTTTTAGGTGTGGCTGGGTGGATCACAGAGAAGTGGCCTTGAGTACTCTCTACAGTCCTAGTCAGTTCTGCTCTAGTACTGTTCTCCTGCTCTGCTTCCCAGCTACTATGAACTGAGCATTTACTCTACCACGCCATTCCACCATGATGTTCCTGCCTTGGAGTCAGCCAGACATGAACTGAATTCCTTGAAACTGTGAGCCAAATTAAACCTCTCCTCCATTAAGTGTGTCTGGTGTTTTGTCCCAGGAACCAGAAAGTTAATACAAATAGCTTTGATACTAGATCCACGGAATCGCCTGGTGTCATTTCCATTTCTGGTCTGAAGCACTGGCAGGAGAAAGTAAGAATTGGCTCTTAGTTACCAGGGTAACTCCAGATAAGGCAATTCCTCCTGCTTCTTCACCTCAAGAAGATGAGACCAGATTTCACTATGGAGTATACTCATCAGGGGTTGGGAAAATGATTCCTGTTTAATTTGTAAAATTCCTAAATTTCACATGGTAAGCATTGTCAATGAACATAATTCAGCAATTTATCGGATCAAATTTCAAGTTTGGTTTTACTGGAATATTCTGTATGCCTGAAGAAGAGAGTACTTGAAATTTCCTAGGACAATTCTGATCATGCTTGCAACGAGATTCATAGATTTGAGGTTGTCCTTTCTTTATCTAATACCCTTGAAAGCAATCATCTTATTTCTCAAGCTACAAACTCACAGTTAATTCTTCCCATCCTTCACCCTGTTTCTAGATAGGTGCATTGCAAGCATCCAAAGATTTTCCCTCAGTGAGTACTCCAAGATGTAACTTGAGGGGTGGGGGATTTAGCTCAGTGGTTTCGACTCCGGCTGTGCAAGCACAAGAACCCGAGTTCGATCCCTGGTACCAAAAAAAAGATGTAACTTGAATAATCAACCATCCTGAACTCCTGGATTTCAAACTTCCATTTATAAAATACTACTATTCAGACCAAGCTGGACATAGTAATCAAAATAAGATCCCCCTCTGCCTTTTTCTTTTAGGCCGGGCCTCACTATGTAGTTCAGGCTGGTCTTGAGCTATGTAGCACAGGCTGATCTCAAACTCACAGCAATACTCCTGCCTCAGCCTCTCCAGTGCTGAGATAACAGGTGTGCGCCACCACACCTGGCCAGATACACTCTTTCCATGAGAATTTGTTTCATGCAATCTACCCTAATAATTTCTCTAAGAGTCATGGTTCTCAATTGAAAACAACTGAAATCAACTGGCATTGTCTAGGTAGAAAGGAAAAGAATTAGTGGAAGGCCACAGAGGGCTTTCTTGTCATGTTCCTGTGGCCCAGGTGGTCAGGAAACAGGAAAGAAGTTTCTTTCTGGACTTTCGGAGTAGGGTCTTAGGATAGGTTAATGGGGTATTTTCCAAAGCCAGGATGGGGATTTCTATTCTGGGAAGTACACACAAAAACACTCCATAGATGTCTACATTTTTCTTCTACATTTCAGATTATTTTCAGTTTATATCTTTGGAATTTTTGTGAGCAACACACATTGCCTGAAGATTATTTTGTCTGTTCCCTACTAATAATTATACCTAATTTAAGATATTACAACATTGAAATTTCTAAGAAATGCCAAATTGACTGTAAGTACTTTTATGTTGGTTCTCTCTCTCTCTTTTCTTTTTTTTGGTACCGGGGATCGAACTTGGGACCTTGCTCTTGGGAGGCAGGCGGCGGAACCACTGAGCTAAATTCCCAGCCCTCTTGGTTCTCATTTTATTTTATTTTGTTTTTTTGGTACCGGGGATCAAACTCGGGTCCCTGTGCTTGCACAGCAGGCAGCGAAACCACTGAGCTAAATCCCCGGCCCTTGGTTCTCATTTTTAATGAGAATACATATGACAATTTTTTATAAAGTATAAATTAACTATTGGCTTGAGCTTGTTTTAAAATCGAGTACTTTCAGGGCTGGGGATTTAGCTCAGTGGTGTTGTTGACTGCCTTGCAAGTGCAAGATCCTGAGTTCAATCCCCAGTACCAAAAAAAAAAAAAAAATCAAGTACTTTTGTACTTTTCTATTCCTAGTATACTACATTAAAATAAAGAGTGAAGATTGTATTTTAGCAAATGTATTTTAGACATCTATGGAGATAATCCAATTTTTTTCTATGGGGAAAATTCAATAGATTTTTGTAAACCTTTGTTGCTTTCTCATTTTTTTGGTACCAGGGATGGAACTCAGGACCTTGTGCTTGCAAGGCAGGTGCTGGAACCACTGAGCTAAATCCCAGGGCCTTTTTTTTTTTTTTTGGTACCAGGGATTGAACTCAGGACCTTGTGCTTGTGAGGCAGGTGGGCAGAACCACCGAGCTAAATCCTCGGCCCTGTTGCTTTCTTAAAATAAACAGCAACTATGGTGTGATATTCCTTGATTAGTCTAGACTTGATTTGCTAAGATTTTAGTCAAGATTTTTGCTTCTATATGCCTGAAAAGTAAGCCTACAGGATTTTTTTTCCTATGGGATCTTTTTAGGTGATGGTGTTCTCTCAGTTTGATACTAGGATTATACTAGCTATGTAACATTAACTTGGAAATCTGCAATCTTTTATCATATGTTACAACAGTTCAATGTGGGAATCACGTTCCCTCGAAGATTTTTAAAACCGCTCACACTAGGCATGGTGGCACACATCTGTAATCCCAGCATTTGGGAGGATGGGGGAGGAGGATTGCCATGAGTTCGAGGTTGGTCTGGGATACATAGTGAGTTCAAGGCCAGCTTGAATTACAAAGCAGGACCTTGTCTCAAAACAAAACTATAACACTCAATTATAAAATAATCCAGCCTTGTGTCTCTTCGGAAAGAATCTCTTGGCAACTACTTTGGTCTACAGTTAAATCGGCTTTTCCAATTAGTATTTTTCCAGGAAATCATCTATTTTATCACGATTTTAAAATTTTGGGTATGGTATAAAAATCTATAAAGGAGCAGGGGATTTAGCTCAGTGGTTCCGCTGCCTCCCTCTCGAGTGCAAGGTCCCAAGTTCAATCCCTGGTACCAAAAATAAGAAAAAAATCTATAAAGATCTTTATTTTGGGGTACAACTTTTGTCACAAGTGCTGGGCATTTTTTGGGTAACTAATGCAGTTTTGCTTTCTCATTTTTTTTTTTGATTTGTTCCACAAATTCATCTGTTGTTTGGAATCAATTCTTTGAAATGTTCTAATTTACTAATTTGTATTGTATAGTTGTTTATTTTTGAGGCACTAAGGATTGAACCCAGGACCTCAACCTCACCTGAACTATATCCCCAATCACATTCTACCCTGACCCTGTTTTTTTTTTTGAGACAGGATCTCACTGAGTCACTAAGCTGCCCAGGCAGGGCTTGAATTTGATTCTCTTGCCTTACCTCAGCTTCCCAGAATGCTGGTATTATAGGCATGTGCCACAATATCCAGCTTTTGTAAATTTTTTAATGTCACTTTTTTGGGGCATTTTTCTCAAACTTTTGTTTCAGGGCTGCAAATGGACTCAGATCCTCACACTGAGTGATATCCCAGATCTTAAAACATTTTTTTTTTCTTTTTAAATTTTGAGACAGAGACTTGCTAAATTGCCCAGGCTGTCCTCAAATTTACAATCCTCTGCCTCAGCCTCCCAAGTACCTAGGAATACAGATGTGCCATCACATCTAGCCTTCTTCAAATTTTTTTTTCAATTAAAAAAAGTTTAATCACAACTTTGTTTTTGACTAGTGACTAGTTATTTTGATGTTTAAAAACAATAGGAACTTTTGGGGTTATAACTAGAAATAGAATTGCTGGACCACATGGAATTCTATTTTTTCTTTGCAGAGCTGGGGACTGAAATGTGAAACTTTTTCCACCGAGCTGTACTATTTCACATTCCCACCAGCAATATAGGAAGGTTCCAATTTGTAAAGACTCTGAATGTTTGTTATTGAAACTAGCCTAGTGGTAACTTCATTGTAGCTTTTATTAGCATTTCCCTGATGACTAAGTACTTAAGCATGTTTTCATTTATTGTTTGGGTCATGTGTGTATCTTCTCTGAAGAAATGTCTCTTCAGAGGCTATTACCATTTTTCATGGAAGAACACTTTAAAACCTAGACTGGCAACCAACAGTGCAGGGCACAGCCTTCCTGCCTCCCAACTTAGTATTCTTTCCTGCAAGAGGGGGGCTGGATGATGAGCAGACATCCCCAGGTGAGCTACCAAGACTCATCTTTTATTTCAGCTTTTATACATATAGTTAAGATGTAAAACCTATGGACCCAGCAGAATATAATTAAGACATCTTTACACCAATGAGTTTGATTTAGTTTAATAAACATTTATTGAGTGTGTTTAACGCTGTGCTAGACACTAGGGGAGATAACTACCACCTCAAAAACCCCAAACACCCCCTCCCCATTCCGTCTGTCTTACAGATTAGTCTTTAGAAGGTATGCACCGGACAAAAACTGCCACCAGGAAATTGATGCAAAGTTTCATTTAAAAACAAGTCAGATAATTTTGAATTGTTTCATAACTTTTGGCTTCTTACTCTAGTATAGCCATTCCAACACATTAGACCCTGTAACTTCATGGACTGACCTTGAACTCACGGCACTCCTGCCTCAGTCTCCAGAGTGCTGGGATTACAGGTGTGCACCACCACACCTATTTTGTGTGTTGGTGCACACATGCACCGTCCTGGTGACTGACCTCATGCTAGCAAAGCATTCTACCACTGAGCTACACTTCTGTTCTTTAAAAAATTTTTTAGAGACAAAGTAAGTTGGCTGGGCTGGACTCAAATTTGCCATCCTACTGCCTCAACCTCTCAAGTAGCCCAGAACAGGAATACTGCTTAAATCCATGTACTTTGAGCAAAGCAACAGATCTTGTTTTCTGTTATAAAACAGCAGTTTTATAAAATTCATTTGAATTTCAACTTTAATTTTTCTTTTTGTTCAGTACTGGAGATTGAATCCAAGACCTTACACCTGCTAAGCAAGCATTCCACTACTTAACTACAACCCTAGCCTTTAAAATTTTTTATTTTGTGGTACTGGGGATTGAACCTAGGGGCCACTGCAGTACCCCTCCTACACTTAGACAGGGTCTTGCTAAGTGGCCCACGTTGGCCTTAAACTTGTGAGTCTACTGCCTCAGTTTCCAGAGTTGTTGGGATTACACACATGCACCATTCCTGGCTTGATGCAGCTATCCTTTAACAAAGCTAATGCTTGGTGACCACTTTAACAAAGAAAACTGAGTAGGGTTTTCACAGATATACCAGAAAGGAATATTTTTGTTAAAATATTTGTTTAAAAAACAATTTAACTACTATACTTTTATTTCCAAGGCTAATCTTGCAGTTTTAAATTTGGTTCTGTGACATGACATGCTATGCAAGCTTGGGTACTGGCTGCATTATAAAGCTGCTCTAATTCCTTTAGTTCTGTCCCTTCTTCCTGCCTCAGCCTGGCCACTCACCTGTATTCTGTAGGGTTAGATAAAAAACATTCATTAATTATTGTAAAATACTTAAAAGAAAAGCATTTCCCACTAGTCAGGCTGTTCAGAAGAACAGCCATGGCTGGGCCCCACCTCCAGTGATAACCTCTAAAGGGCAGTTCTAGAAACATTTTGAGCAACAAACAGCCCTACTAAGTAAAGGGTGATGTTTGTATAAGAAGAAAAAAATTTTTTTAAAGGTATGTAGGTTACAAGCACATATTAACTCCCTACCTACATCTCACCATTTTAATATTTTATATATTATTTCAATATTTTAACAAAGATGACTGTTTTCTGTATAATCTAAGCATCTTATTTTTTGTTGTTGTTTTGTACTGGTGATCAAACTCACAACCTTGTGCTTTTTGAGGCAGGCACAGTGCCACTGAGGTAAATCCCTGGCCTTATTTTTGTTTTGAGATAGGATCTATGTAGTTCAGACTGGCCTTGAACTCACTATGTAGCCCAGGCTGGCCTCCAATACATAGTGACCCTCCTGCTTCAGCATCTTGAGTGCTGGGATTACAGGCATACATCATACCTGGCTCATTTTTGTTTTAATAAATCAGAACTCAAGTCTAGATCTAGTATCTCACTGCAGATTATTTTGTGACCTTGGACTATTGGAAGAGAAAGTCACCTATTTTGAATTTTTCTTATCCTGTCATTTTAAACATGCTTTTCTAAATAATAAAGCAATATAGTCTCTCATAAAAATTTTCACACGTAAAATATATCTAGGTCAAATAGAGCAAAATGTTTTTGTATTAAAAACTGAGCCAGGCACGAAAGCATGTACCTGTAATTCCAGCTACTGGAAAGGCTGAGGCAGGAGTATCATGATTTGAGCCTAGTCTGGGCAACACAGCAAGAACCTGTCACAAAAATTAACAAAAGCAAAAGGAAGTAGTTATATCATAAAGCGGGGGGCCCTCAATTCTAATGTGCCTATGTCCTTCATGAGAACAACACATAAAAACACAAAATGTGGACTTGGTTATGTGAAGCAAGAGTAAAGCACCTGCTTAGCATGGACGACTCCTGGGTTCAGTCTCTAGAACTGTAAAGATTTAATGTTCTCAGCTAAACACATGAAGTAAGTATAGGATCATAAATAGATCTAGTTCAGGATGAACTAGTGTATGAATGAAAAATGAGTTTTAGGTTGACTTGGCATTAAATATACTGGTGTGGAACCACAGCACAAAAATTTCCTTTTATATTAGAACATTACTGACAAGCAGGGCTAAAAACTAGATTTTTAAAATATATACCAGGTAGTAAAAAGTAACCTCAAACATCTTAATTTTTTTTAGTGGTTGTAGGGATCAAACCCAGAGCCTCACACATACTAGGCAGGCAAGTGCCTTACCCTAATCATGGTTCTGGGTTTTTTTGTGTGGTTTTTTTTTTTGTACCAGAGATTGAAATTGGGTCCTTGCACTTGTGGGGCAGGTGGTAGAACTACTGAGCTAAATTCCTGGTCCCAATCATGGTTCTGATGTGTAACAATGCCTAATGTAGAAGCAGCAAAAACCCCACTACTTTCTGGTTCTTAATTCTGATTATGTTGTAATTTTGGGGTTAAGCAATAGTCACAGCTTTGTTCATTACAAAAGGGGGCAAAACATTACCCTATAAATGTGTAACCTCCTACTTCTATAGATGTGAAACAGAGGCCCACAGACTTTTCAAGTGACTAGTTAGCACAAGATCTAGAATTTAATTTTCAGGTCCGTGCTCCGATACAGCAACATAGTTCTAGGCTAATAAATACTTCCTTAAACCAACAAACCATGAAGTATAATCTTTAAGAGGTTACCCTACAAGGGATTCAAAATATCAGCACAAATATGACCAGCTTATTAAACCAGATTTATATATTGCAAAAATACTATACAAAATCAATGGCATCTTTTGAGTACTAGACTTTAAATGATTTTTTACTTTTTTTTGCAATACTGAGAATGGAACCCAAAGCCTTGCGCATGCTAAGGAAGCATTCTGCTAAGCTATATCCCCAACCTCAACCCCCTTATGTATTTTATCAAACTTGGATAGTTAACCAGAGCTCATCTTAGCATTGCTAAATCTGGATACATTCAAGCTTTGCTAATGTGTATGAAATTTCCTCTATTTAGATAGTGATTACTTGGGTTTGCATACTTCAATATTTAACAGTAATTTTGTATTATTTCTCAGAATATTTGTATTCTTTGCAAAGAATCAACAAACAGCAAAATGATTTGCACTGAGATGATAGATTCATGCATAACATGATGCATAAGATGTCTAAATGTATTTCAGAATGAGCTGAATTTACTGAAACATAAATGCTATCTTTGATGTTAACAAGTATCATCAAAAGTAAGGTGACTTAATTACTGCATAAGATAATTTAAAAAGCATAACCTAGACAATGCAGTAATAAAATATTAATTGAATAATGATTTTGTAATACTTTTTGTACAGAAAAAATTGGGGGAAGATTTACACATAATTTAAAAAATAAGTTAATTACTATGAGTCTAAAAATGGGTAAGGTTTCACTGCTATATAAATTACGTTAAATTTGACTAAATAGTAATTCCCGTATCATATGGCAAGATATTCTGAAGCAAAAGGTTGCATGAATTTTTCTTGAAAAAAGACAAGGCTAAAAAGTTCAAACACCAAGTGTTTGTCGTATCTTTCCATCAATATAGACTTTATTAACTAACATGCCATTTGCTGCAAAGCAGATAGGTCTGCCTAGTCTTTTCAGTTTTAATATCCTATAAAGTTACTTCTGGATCCAACACATAAATTATCTACAAAAATTAGTCAAAGTTAAAACTTTATTTCTAGCTATCCCCCTTTGAAATCATTTAGGTTTATAACTGATATTTTTGCTACCAAGTAGCAAGCTATTTTTTGTGTGCCTACCACAGAATTAACATCCCCAGCCCCATAATATATTATACTTGATAATCTTTTATACTGAAGTACATATCAGTATGTCTTAAAAACTTACTAAAAATACACAACTTATACTTAACTGCTTTCAATTAGCTGGAAAGTACTGGATTTTCTAAGAGGAAATTACTACTTTTGTGTTTTTTTTTTTTTTTTAATTTCCAGAAAAAGCTGGTCTATATTAAGCTAGTTTATGTTGTAGTTTTGAGTTTTTTGGTGGTACTGGGGATAGAACCTAGGAGTGTCCTACTATAGAGCTTCATTCCAAGTCTTTTTTTTTTTTGTATTTTCTGTTTTGAGAATCTTAAAAAGCTGCCCAGACTGGCTGCAACCTTATGATCCTCCCAAATAGCTGAGGTTATGGGTGTGTGTGCTATCCTGGCCAGCTTAGGCTTGTCTTAATAAGAAATAAACTGAAGATTTAAATTTACAAATGTTATAATGACAGCTTTGTTGTAAGGCAGAGACAACTCTAAATTCAATTCCAGTGCAACTTATCCCATGTCTAAATAAAGATGCTTTTAGTTTTCCAATTTTTTTTTGTCTAATATAAAAGCTGAATGACTTTCTTATATGAGTTTTATTTTAGAAACTGATTATGGTACTATATATATTGGAACTTATTTTATTAGAAGATAATTTGTGTACTATATCTAAGTATATTATAAAATTTTCATTGCATCTCTCCATGTTTTTATTTGGTAACATTTCAGTTGGGTGGAGGAAGATTAGAACTGCCTGGTTTTAAGATTTAGATAAAGCTCCTAGTCAGTGTTTTAATACACATTTAAACAAGTAGAAATATACTCAAAAAGGACTATGAGGGAAGAATGAAAATTATAAAGGGAGCTTTATAGTAAAATGAAAATACAGCATTTTGGATTGCCCAAAACGCACAATACACAGAACTCTTAAGTCATGTAGTTTACTTGCTGACCATCTGGCTACAATTCAAACAGTTACGGTCCCAAAAGTTATACCTAGTAACATTCCAAAATTGCTTTTAAATTAAGTTCTTAAATTGTAGCAATAAACAAAACACAATACACTTAAACAATACTGCAGTTTATAAAATACACATTTAAGAAAAACTCTTATTCTTTTAGTTATAAAAAATGTTTTGACTAAGTTATAAACATGTTTATCATGTAATTATTTGCATAACTCTAGAAATACTATCAGCAGCTATGATGAGAACTTTAAAGAAAAACACTAAAAACATTAAAATATTTAGCCCCATTATTTACTTGTAGAACATGTTCATTTATGCCTACAATCAGCATTTGCTATATCATCATCATTCTAATTTAAAAGTTACATCCAAAAGATAAGGCAAAACCACCTACGAATTGGCATATCTGTTTATTTTTGTTTGTGAAAATGTCCTTAATTTGCTGATGTGGTAAACAAATTTCAACGGATTGCTATGCAAAAAAACAAGATAATCTGCTTTGCAATTAACTTTACAGTTCAATTGCATACAGGCAACATGCTATATATGAAAAAATTACTAACTGAACTACAAGTATTAAATACTGAAAAATTAACAGTTTATTATAATTTATTTTATTTAACAATCTAGGAAGTTCGCAGCCATCAGCAGTTCCAGTGCTATTTCAGGTGCGATGGGAAATTCGGGAATCTCGGTGGAGCTGTTAGTGTAGCGAACCTTGTAGGTAAAATACATGCAGACTTTTGAAAGCACATGTGAAGGGATCTCTCTAAAATTGACCTCATTGGTTTCGTTTTCAGCAAACTGACCTGTAAAACAAAAGGATTGTTGTATGTTATGGGCTGAACAGTGCCCCCACCCCAATTCCTATGATGGAGGCACCTCGTACCTCAAAATGTGACTTTATTTAAAGATTTCATTAAGTTGAAGTGAAGTCTCTGGGTAGCAGTCTGATATGACTGATCTCACAAGAACAAATTAGGACACAGACAGGTACAGGGGAAGACTGTGTGAAGACACAGGGAGAGGACTATATACATCAGCAAGGAGAGGAGCCTCAGAAGAAATCAACCTGTCAACACTTTCAACCTCAATCTTATACTCCAGAACTGTGAGAAGACAGTCTTGTTGTTTAAGCCATTCAGTCCATGGTCTTTTGCTATGGCAGTCCTAGCAAACAACTCCACATGGCAACTCACAAATTACCTGATTTCTGAGTATAAACAACACAAAAAACTTCATTAAGACAGAATTTGAGATTCATCAAGACTGAATTTTAAAATTCTAATTCTACCCCCATAGGCGAAAAACTTAAACAGCTTGTCCTAAGAATGTTGGTGGTCTGATTACTGAGAGGTGAGAAGGATGGAAAAAAAGCTAAATCATTCTTTTAGAAGATTCAGTTCAGGGAATCGAGTCTTCACAAACTACCAGGAGTCCTATGTTGTACTGAATTACTACATAAAAATAATGTCACAGAAAATAACAGATTTTCTGGCTTGGCTTTCTGGCAGTGAGTGAATATATAAAGTATTAAATAATGAGAAATACTTTCTTGGCACTGGGGCCTGAAACCAGGACCTTGTGCATGCTAAATGCATGCTCTACCACTGAGCCCAAGAAATACTATTAATAAAAAAATCGCTCTGGCAAGGAAATCCACTATTTTCTCCTTTAGTTTTACGAAATATGCTTATGGGCTGGGGATTCCGCTCAGTGGTGTCTCTGCCTGCCTCCCAAGCGCAAGGTCCCGAGTTTGATCCCCAATACCAAAAAAATAAAAAAATAAAAAAATCCGCTTATGAGCAGGGCCAGCCTGGGCAACTTAGTGAGAACCTAACTAAAAATAAAAATAAAAAGGGCTGAGGGTGTGGTTCAGTGGTAGAGTGACTCTATACTTTTTTTTCTCCTACCGGGGACTGAACTTCGGACTTCGCACTTGCAAGGCAGGCAGTGGGACTACTGAGCTAAATCCCCAGTGGTAGAGTGACTCTAGATTCAACATTGCCAAAGAATAAAAAAGCTCATGTTAATAGTATATCCTCATGAGGATCTTCTCTTTGCTTAATAGCACCTCATAGTTTTCAGACATCCATCAAATTATTTTTAGCCACATATGTAACATTGTTTAGCCTTTACTCACAGGGCCAAAATGTTTAGCATTCTAGTAGTGGCACCGTGTAATGAATACAAAAAGCATTTCATATCTAAAAATACATTTTCTGAGAATGTGGTATTAAGTTCTATACCTTCTTTTATGTGGGCGAGGGTATGAAAGGAAGAGGTCAGCACCCAGCAAACAATTCACAATGAAGTAAATTCTGGTTTGCCTGTAACTAAAACTCCCCTTTCTTAAATATACATATGAAATATTACCAACAGGTACTTATTAGCCTCTAATACTAGATAGTTTTTCTTTGTTAAGGCAAAGTTCATAAAACATAATCAACCATTTTAAAAGTATAGAACTCTGTGGCATTTAGTGTTGTACAACCATAGCATCCACCGAGCTCCAAAACTACTTTTCTTTTTTTGCAGGATTAGGGATTGAATCCCAGGGCACTCGACCACTGAGCTACTTCTCTAGTACTTGTTATTTATTTATTTTTGAAACTGGGTCTCACTAAGTTGCCCAGGCTGGGCTTGAGCTTGCAATCCTCTTGCCTCAGGTCCAAAATATTCTCATTAAGCCAAAATACAACCATAAACCATGAAGCAGTTATTCCCATTTTCTCCAGGCTTTGCCAAACACCAATCTGCTTTCTATCCATACGGATTTACCTATTCTGGATATTTCATGCAAATGAAATCATATTAAGTGTCAGCTTTCTTTCAGTGTGCATGTTTTGGAAATGCATTCATATTGTAGCATGCCATACTTCCCCACAAGCCCCCATTTTTGCAATACTAGGGACTGAAATCAGGCTATTGTTCATGCTAGGCAAGTGCTCTACTACTGAGCTGTACCCCTGGTCCTATTTCATTCTGTTTTATGCAAACAATCTTTTTGGACTTAATGGTTTCCTGTTCCTTCCCAGATAAAACTTGTTTTTAAAATAAAGGAAATTCCTTTAATTTTAATTTAAAATTTTGTTGGCAATTGTGATTTTTTCCCCCCTAAAGGAATTCTTAGCATTGTCCAGCATGAAAGCCTAAAATCAGCAGGATGAACTGGTACCCAGGAGGCTGAGCTAGGAAGATCTCAAACTTGAGGCTGGGCAATTTAAATTTAGCGAGATCTTGTGTCAAAGGGAATGGGGGGTGGGGAGAGAGTGTAGCTTAGTAGTAGAGCACTTTCCTTGCATGTGTCAGGCCCTGTGTTCAACTCCTCGCACTAAATAAATAAGTACCCAGAGCAGTGCATCCCCCTAGCACTCAGGACTCTGAAAAAACACCTGCTTTAAGGATTGAGGAATACTGTACAGGAAAAACCTATGAAATCTTATTACAGAAAGTAGTACAGCTATCCAAGACTAGTGATACCACGTCAAAAGGATGTAAGAACCAAACCGATATGGCTCTTTCTGGCATAAAAAGTGAACAATTTCAGCATCAGTAAGAATGACTGCACCAAGTAGAGTGGAATGCAACTGTATTCCCAGATCCTGGGGAGGCTGAGGTAGGAGGTTTTCTTGAGCCTAGGAGTTCATGGCCAGCCTGGGCAGACATCATAGTGAACCCCCAAGAATGACGGCAATGGATTGAAAAAACATTAAATATTAAAGTTATGAGTTCATAATACCAAAACTCAAAAACTAAAACATCTCCACTAACCTAGGCATGGTGGCACAGGCCTATAATGCTAGCACTCTGGGAGGCTAAAGCAAAAGGATTCCAAGTTCTAGTCCAGCCTGGACAACTTAGCAAGATCCCACTTCAAAATAAAAATTTTAAAAAGGGCTGGGTTGTAGCTCACTATGAAAGCCCTGGTTTCAAACCCCAGTACCAAGAAAAAAATAAAACAAAATAAAAACAAAATGAAGGAAGAAGAGGAAGAGGAGGAAGAGAAAGGAAGAAGAGGCAGAGAGGAAGAGAAAGAAAAGGAGGAGGAGGAAGCAGCAGCAAACATTTATTTTATCTTTAAACTGTGTCTTTATATAGATAGACTGTACTTCAAAGTAATCAAAATAGTTAAAGAGTTTTTTTGGTGGTACTGGGGATTGAACCCAAAATCTTCACACTGAGCTACATCCTCAGCCCTTTTTTATTTTTCATGCCGAATCAGGATCTTGCTAAATGACTCATTTGCCCAGACTAGGCTTAAAATTGCAACCCTCCTGCCTCAGTCTCCCAGAGTGCTGGGGATTATAGGCAATCGCTACTTTGCCTGGGATAGTCAAATATTTCTTTATAGGATGATTCTAGCCAATAAAGGCAGAAGCAATTACAGGATTACCTGAAATCATCATTTTATAATCACAAATGAAGTGAATCACAATAGTCACAGTAAATGCCAAAATCATTATATGAAAGTCAGAGTAGGGAGTTTCATGGGTGAATCAGTCTGACAATACTGGAGCCTACTTACCAATCTGGACATTGCTAAAAGATGTGATATAACAGGAATACAGTTAGTGCACAAGGTGCTGAGCCCCATTTCCCAAACTACAAAACAGAACAAAAAAAAAAGGCAAAAAACTAAAAAATTAAAAGCCTCCACAGGTTAAGGGATTACAAAAGTAGCACTTATAGCTGGGGATGATGGCACAGGCCTATAATCCCAGCACTCCGGAGGCTGAGGCAGGAGAAATTCAAGTTTGAGGCCAGCCTGAACTAAGAGCGAGACCCTGTCTCAAAAAACTAAAAAAAAAAAAAGGTAGCACTTATAAAGTATCTTTGACTAGAAATAAGAAGCAGAATCTAATCAAATTTCTACTATTTTTTTTTTGTACTGGGAATTGAACTCAGGGCCTTGTGCTTGCCAGGCAGATGCTTTACTGCTGAACTACATCCCTGGCCAAATCTCTACAATTCTGAGTGTACAGAAGGAAATATTAAATCTATTTAAAATGTGGACCTTATATAAATGACCTTGTTTCTCTGAAAACCTGATAGTCTATATAAAAAAGGTACATGAGAACTATGACGAAGCCAGAGATGACTGAAATACTAAAAAAGAGGGGAGAGGTACGGACAGTAGGTGAAGTGAGATATGATGGACAAAATATTAATAACTATTAAAGTTTTTGGTTTTTATTTTCTTTTTTTTTTGCGGTACTAGGGCTCGAACTCAGGACCTTGTGGTTGCAAGGCAGGCATGTACAAAGATACAGTAATCAGAACAGTGTGGTACCAGTAAAAGAATAAACATATAGATCAATAGAATCAAGAGCTGAGAAATAAACCCACACACATCTATGGTCAACTGATTTTAAACAAGGGTGCCAAGACCATTCAAAAGGGAAAAAATTGTCTCTTCAACAAACGGTAGTGGATATTCATATGCAAAAGAATAGAGCTGAACAATTATCCCACATCATACACAAAAATTAAAGAGCTAACCCCATAAAATTAGAAGAAAATTTAGGGGCATCTAGCTTCATGAAATTCTGATGATATATACTGGATTTGGAAGTATAAAGAAAAATAAAATAGAAAAATAAATAAATCATACTTCATCAAAATTTAAAAATTTAATTGTTTACTGCTCCAGATGACACCATCAGCAAAACGACAGTCAGGGATGGGGTACAGCTCAGTGGTAGAATGCTTCTGGGCAAAAGGCTTGAGCATTCCTCAAAGATACACAGATAGCCGGAAGGCACACAAAGACATTCAACATTGTAAGTTATTATGCAAAAACAAATCAGACCACAATGACATATCAGTTTATATCCATTGGCAAAACTAAAATGAAAAAGGGCTGTGACCTTATCTTTGACAAAGAAGCCAAACACCTTCACTGGAAGACGCCTCTTTAATAAATGGTGCTGGAAACTGGTTTTCCACATGCCAAGGACTGAAACTAGACCTATATCTTTCACCACGCACTAATCTAAAATCAAAATGGTTCAAAGATCTAAATATTAAAACAGAAGCACTAAATCTCCTAGAAGATAGAATAGGTAGAACTCTTGGAGACATTGGTGTAGGCAAAGACTTTATGAACAAAACATCACACAGGAACTAGCACAAAGAATCAACAACTGGGATCTTATTAAAAAGCTTTTGCAGGGCCAGGGATTTAGCTCAGTGGTTCTGGCACCTGCCTTGCAAGTTCAAGGGCCCGAGCTCGATCCTTGGTACCAAAAAAAAAAAAAAAAAAAAAAAAAAGATTCTGCACAGCAAAAGAAACCACCAACAGTGAAGAGACAACCCATGGTATGGGAAAATATTTTTGCCAGCTGTTCCTCAGACAAAGGACTAATATCCAGAATACATAAAGAACTAAAAAAAAAAATCAGGAGCCCCCCCCCCCAAATTTAAAGAACAAATCCAAAAATGAGCATTTGAAATGAAGAGACACCTCTCAGACAAAGAAATAGAAACAGCAAATAAATACGTTAAAAAATGTTCAGGCCGGGGATTTAGCTCAGTGGTTCTGCCGCCTGCCTTGCAAGTGCAAGGTCCCAAATTCAATCCCTGGTACCAAAAGAAAAAAAAAAATGTAATTAATACATTAATTTTTAAAAAAATGTTCAACATCACTGGTCATTCAAGAGATACAAATTAAAATAATGCTAAGATTCCACTTCCCCCAGAAAGAATGGCTGCTATCATGAAATCAACCAATAACAAATGCTGGTGGGGCTGTAGGGAAAATGGAACCACTGTTAGTGGGAGTGTAGGTGGGTGCAACCACTGTGGAAATCAGGGTGGAGATTCCTCAAAAAATTAAAACTTGAGGTTCTATTTGACCCAGCTATTCCCCTTCATGGTATCTTCCCAAAAGAATTAAAAGCATCATACCACAGTGACATATGCAGACCCATGTTTATAGCCAGCATAGTTTGTAATAGCTAAATCTTGGAAACAGCCCAAACACCAATCGAGTGACAAACTGATAGATGTGGGTTTTTTTATACGAGTACTACTCAGCTATAAAGGATAAGCTTGAGACACTTCTATCTAAATGAATGCACCTTGAGACCATACTCTTATGTGACATAAATGGGATACATATGTTTAAATACCACATTGTTTCCCTGGTGTGAGAAACCCTAAGTGGAAATAAGGATTAAAATGTATAGATATTGGGAAATGGGAAGAAAATGTTCAAATGAGAAAGAACAAGAGAAGGGATAAGGGGGAAGAAAGGACAAGGGAAAAAAGGGAATAGAAGGAAAAAATGGAAACAAAGCTTTTGTAAATAAGAAGGGGAAGAGAGGTCAAAGAGGGGGATAGGAAAAAAAGAAGCAAGATATATCATGTACAGGTACAAATTCCTCATGATGAATGTCATCATTATGTATATCTAAAATGTACCAATAAAGGTTTTGCTTTTAAAAAGGGGGGGGTGGGGCTGGGGATGTACCACAGTGATACTGCAAGATCCTAGGTTCAATCCCCAGTACTGGAAAAAGGAAAAAAAAGGAAAAAAAAAAACCCCAAAAGCAAAAGAGACAATAACAAATATTGGCCAAGACATATAAAAACCCTATTATGCTATCTATTGGTAAGAGCAGAAAATGATTCATCTGCTGTGGAAATAATTTGGTGGTTCCTCTAGAAGGTAAATGTATGAATGATTAAGCAATTCCACTACAAGGAATATATGCCAAAGAAATGAAAACAAATAACCTATACATAAATGTTCAGACCAGCACTATTCAACATAGTCTAAAGGTGGAAACAACCCAAAAATTCATCAACTAATGAACAGATAAAGAACATGTGGCATAGTCACCCAATATACTATTACTTAGCCATAAAAAGGACTGCAGTACTACTATACATGCTACCACTACATGGGTGAACCCTAAAAACAATGCCAAGTGAAAAAAAGCCAGACACATATATTTTATGATTTCATTTGTGTGAAATATCCAGAACAGGGAAATTAAAAAAGCAGACTGATAGTTACTGAATATTGGTAGGGACAGAAGAGATAATGATAGCTTAATGAGCACGGAGTTTCCTTCCAGAGTGATGAAACTGTCTTGGAATTAGAAGTGATGGTTGCACAACACTGAATGCAGTATATGCCACTGAATTGTTAACTTTAAAACTTAATTTTATGTGAATTTTTAAGGTTACAAAATTTTATTTCAAGAAAAAAAAGGTTAAAAATACAGATTGGGAGGTGATGACTTCTATAAACTTTATATATAACTAGAACAAAAATCATGACTCAGAAAATGGCAGAAGCCAGTTTTTTTCCCAATCAATATAATCATGCAATAATATTAGAAGAGAAACTCTCATTTTAAACCCTAAGAGTCATTTGATTCAACTTAAAAAAACACCTTCAACAAACAAAAGATGCATAACGGAAAACAAGGAACTGTACCTACCTGGGCCACTCAACATGGCTTTTATTGTTCCTGATGTTAGTGCATGTTCTCTTTTTACAATAAATTCATGACCATCAGAAGATATCAATTTGACATACATAGCATCAGGGCCTTCACAGCCACCATAGGTTTTCTCCTCACCATCTAAAGGAAAGTAAGTAGTGAAATGAGTTTTGCATGACATATGTATTAAAAACAAATAGTGCCTGGAGTGATGGCCCATGCCTATAATCCCAGCTATGTGGGAGGGTCTGAGGCAGAAGGATCACATATTTGAGACCAAGCTGGAAAAATTAGCAAAGCCAGGTCGAAATAAAAAATAAGTACTAAGGATGCACCTCAAAGGTAGAATGCCCATGGGTTCGATGCCAGGGCAGAAGGGAGGGAATGAAGAAAGGAAGGAAGGATAGATAGATGGATGAATTAGGTTTACCAAGGTTAACATCTGAGGAATTCATGACCAAAAACATTTCTGTAAGGTAACATTACCACAGTTTAAAAGTTTCTAACATCCTATTTTACTACTCTCTAAATATCTTCCACTAGGGCTGGGGATTTAGCTCAGTGGTTACGCTGCCTGTCTTGCAAGCGCAAGGACCCGAGTTCGATCCCTGGTACAAAAAAAAAAAATCTTCCACTACCATATAAACTCTGTATCAAAGGACACAACACTAGATGAAAAATCTACCAGAAATTTTCAAGGAAGCATTTTTTTGTAACTAAAACAGGACATTCAAATGTGTAGCCTAATATAAAAATATTTAAATAGTATGACTTTTATTATATCATGTGAAATGCTTTTTAAGAAATAAAATGCAGGGCCGGGATTTAGTTCAGTGGTTCCGCGCCTGCCTGGCAAGCGCAAAGTCCTGAGTTTGCTTCCTGGTACCAAGAAAAAAAAACAAAGAAATAAGATGCATAGTTTATGATTGAATGTTTATATGTCATATGAGATAAACTTCCTTTGGCAAGCCCCAAGTCTATAAGTTAAAACTTCTTTTACTCAGCATTACATTTCTAAAAGCAGTCTTAAAACTATTTATTGTTAATTTAAATTACTGGATGACTGAAGTAATACACACAAAATATCAGTCTTTAAAAATTCAAAGTAGAGGGACTAGGTGATGTAGCTCAGTGGTAGAATGGTTGCCTACCATGTACAAGGCCCTAGGTTCAATCCCTTGCACTACCACCACAATAAAAAAAATAAAAAGAGGTAAGAAGAGAGTGCATCTGTTACCAGATATTTGTACTGCTACAGTGCTGGCTTTAGCCACAGTACTCTGCTTGACATAACTTTTTGTCACCAAAGAACTTTCTTCATCCTCTCCCAAGTGGGAAACATTTAAAGGACACTAAGGAGGCTGTGCATGGTGGCTCATGCCTGTAGTTCCAGCACTCTGGCTGAGGTAGAAGAATCACAAGTTTGAAGCCAGCCTGGGCTGTGTAGTGTGTTCTAGGCTACCCTGGACTATATGGTGAGACTCTGTCTCAAAAACGAACGAAACAAAACAAGGAAACTAAAAAAACAAGTTAATATAAAAAGTGACCCTTTATTGGGTCCTAAATGAATAAAACAAAAACAACAACAACAAACTAAAAAACCTGCTGTGAAGAACACTATTGAAACAATTGAGAAATTCTGACATGGGAGAAATTAGAAGACACATGTGGAAGTATTTAGGTGCGATGTGTTGTATGGACATTAAACAGTAGAGAAATAGTGCACAACATGCAGACAAAGCAAATATGGCAAAATATTAACCATCCAGTGAAAGCTATGACAGTGTATTATTCTTTTTTTTTTTTTTTTTTTTTTGGTACAGAGGATCAAACTCAGAACCTTGCACTTGAGAGGCAGGCAGCAGCACCACTGAGCTAAATCCCGGGCCCCAGTGCCCCAATAGTGTATTATTCTTGCAATTTTTCATAAAAAAAAAAAAAATCCAGGGGACTTAGATGTAACTAACTATAAAATTAAGTATTCAAGCATATAGATTTTTTTAGCAATTTTTTGCTAATATCTAAAACTTTAAAATATCAATTATTTCAATTTAAAATTGTTTCTAATATATTTTGCAAGATAAACCATTTTATGCTTGTTAGGAAAGTTACAAATTTCTGAAGGTACAGTTACTCACTAGATATTATCAACTAGATCTGGCACAATACTGTTACTGATCTGCCTTTAAGGAATATACAGTAAACAACTAATTTCAATTTAGCTATTTTCTTACTTGCAATAATGACTCAGAAGGCTTAGCTTTCTTTAATGAATTAAATAAAAAAACTAACTTCTTCTAACTGAAACAGGAAAACTGCCTTTATATAACTTACCCATTATGTTCTTATATAATTCTGCTTTGGTTCCACAGGAACTTTAGTAGTTTCCTGAAAATATAAAAACACAATATAAGATTAATGTTGTAACAGGCATGTTTTCTCATTCATTATTATTTACTATGTCCTCAATTGTGATTCCAACAGAGATTTCTATCAATCAACTGAAAAGTACCAAAATGTTTTGTGAGATTGATGAGTTGAGGCTTCAAAATTGCAGGAAGGGTATTTAAAATAGAAAAATAACAAATAACCACTATAAATTGACTGGGGGTGGTGGCAATGAGGGAAAGGTTGTGAAGCATCTGCCATGTTAAGAATAAACAAAAGCTAGGTGTGGTGCTGCACACCTGTAATCCCAGCACTCAGGAGGCAGAGGGAGGAGGTTTGCCATGAGTTCGAAGCCGGCCTGAACTACATAGAGAGACCCTGTCTCAGAAAAAAAAAGAGTGAACAGAAAAAAAAGTGAACAGAGATGGTGGTTCACACGTGTACCTCCAATACTATGGTAGGGTGGAGCAGGAGAATTGAAAGTTTGTGCCAAGCCTGGGCAATTTGATAAGAATCCCGTCTCAAAATTAAAAATAACTGTGCCTGCCTTGCAAGCTCAAGGTCCTGAGTTCAATCCCCAGTACCTAAATAAATAAATAAATACAAATAAATAAAGAAAGGGCTGGGGATATAATTCAGTGCAAAGGTTCTCAGTTCAATCTCTAGAACAACAACAAACAGAAAGATGCAGAAAGAAATACAGTACACTTGTATCTTATATACTGTTGATGAGAAGGATGTAAATTAGAAATCAGTAGGCATGTCTCAAAAAGCTAAAAAGAGAACTATTATTTGATCCAGCTATACCACTCTTTGGCATACACCTGGAAGAATTAAAGTCAGTATATTGTAGAGATACCCGCATACCCATGATTTATTTAAACAAAATGTGGGGCCGGGGATTTAGCTCAGTGGTTCTGCGGCCTGCCTCAAAAGCTCAAGGTCCCAAGTTCAATCCCCGGTACCAAAACCAAAAAAACAAAAAAACAAAAATGTGTAACATATGGAATAGCCTATGTGCTCATTAATGGATGAATGGGTAAAGAAATATATACAATGGGCCAGGGATTTAGCTCAGTGGTTCCATCGCCTGCCTCACAAGCACAAGGACCGGACTTTGATCACCAGTACCAAAATTTTTTTTTTTAAAAAAAATCCTAAGGAGCCGGACATGGTGGCATTCACCTGTAATCCCAGCACTCAGGAGGATGAGGCAGGAGGATTGCTGTGAGTTTGAGGTCAGCCTGGACTACATAGTGAGTTCAAGGCCAACCTGAACTACATAGCAAGACCCTGTCTCAAAAAACAAAACAAAACAAAACAACCCTAGTGATCAATCTAAGGTAAAAAAAACCTCTACAATGCAATTTTTTGGCCTGTATCATCCAATTCTTTGTCTGAGTTAAGAAGGACCTGAATACTTTCGATTGGTGAGCCATTCATTTCTAAAGGAACTACTGGATAACACTCCCAGGTTTATGGAACTGCCAAATTGTTAAAATGGTCACATTACCAAAAGCAATGTGCAGATTCAATGCAAATCCCATTGAATTTCAATGACATTCTTCATGGATCCAGAAAAGACATCCTAAAATTCATATGGAAACACAGAAGACCCAGAATAACCAAAGCAATCCTAAGCAAAAAGAGCAAAGCTGGAGCAATACCCAACTTCAAATTACCACATAGCCACAGTAACAAAAACAGCATGGTACTGGCATGAAGACAGATATACAGACCAATGAAATAAAATAAAATAGAGGACACAGAAACAAACCTACACAGCTACAGCCATCTGATTCTTGAGAATGGAACCAAAAATATACGTTGGAGAAAAGACAGCCTCTTTAGCAAATGGTGCTGGGAGGAAAATGAATACCCATATATAGAAGACTACAACTAGATCCAATCTCTCATTCTGCACAAAAAGCAATTCAAAACAGATGAAAGACCTGAAATGTTGAAACTGCCACAAGAAAACACAGGGGAAACACTTAAAGCCATAGACACAGGCAAAAGCTTCTTGAATTGGTCTCTAGTAGCACAAGAAATAATAGCAAGAATCAACAAATGAGACATTAATTAAAGTTTCTACACAACAAACAACTAAGAGAGAAAAGACAGAATAGGAGAAACTCTGCTGGCTATTCTTCCAACAATGGATTAATTATCTAGAATACATAAAACATTCAAAAAACTCAAAAAAATACCCCAAATAGCTCAATTAAACAGACAAATGAATTGAACATTAAAAAAAATATAAAAACAAATGGCCAATAAGTACATAAAAAAATATTCATCATCTTTAGCCATTAAGAAAATGCAAATCAGGGCCAGGGATTTAGCTCAGTGGTTTCGCCGCCTGCTGTGCAAACGCAAGGAGCCGAGTTTGATCCCTGGTATCAAAAAAAAAAAAAAAAGAAAAGAAAATGCAAATCAAAACACCGAGACCTCATCTCACACCAGTCACAATGGCAATCATGAAGAATACTAAACAAACAAATGCTGGCAAGAATAGGGGAAAAAAGGAGTATTTCTGCACTACTGGTGGAAATGTAAATTAATATGGCCAATATGGAACTAAATATGGAGGTTCCTCAAAATATTAAAAATAATGCCAACCAGCTGTGGTAGCACATGCCCATAATGGCGGCACTTGGGAGGCTGAGGCAGGAGGATCACCTTGAGTTCAACTGAGGCCAGTCTGGGCTACATAGTGAGTTCAAGGCCACCCTGAACTACATAGCAAGTCCCCGTTTTAAAAAAAACAAAACCCTTAGGGCCGGGGATTTAGCTCAGTGGTTCCACCGCCTGCCTTGCAAGCACAAGGTTCCAAGTTCGATCCCCGGTACAAAAAACAAAGCAAAAAAAACAAAACAAAACCCTAAAAATCGAACTTCCATATGATCCAGCTATATACCACTTTCTGGTATATACCTGAAGGAATCAAAGTCATCATACTATAGAGATATCCACATACCCAGGTTTATTGCAGCACAATTCACAATAGCTAAGACACTAAACCACCTTAGGTGTCCATCAACAGATGAAGATGGCTAGAAAATGTGGTATATACAGGCAATGGAGTATTGTTCAGCCATAAAGAACTAATTTGTCATTTTCAGAAAAATGAACAGAATTGGGAGACCAACATGTTAAGTGAAAAAAGCCAGACTTGGAAGTCATCACATTTTCCCTAATATATGGAATCTGAAAAATAGGGTGATACAACAGAAGGGAGAGCATTAGAAAAAGGAAGGAAATAAGGGGCACAGATTGGAAGAGTATAAGGGAAGGTCATGGGAGGATGGATACAATCAAATTACATTGTACACATGTATGAATATACTACATTGAAATTCAATATTTTGCAAAATTAATAGGCAGTAACAAAGTATATATGAAAAAGAAAAACGTAAAGAGGAAGACTATTAGAAGTGGATCAGGAAGAGAGGGTGTAAGGGAGAGTAAGGGGGAATGAGTATGATCAAATTATGCTAAATGTATATATAAAAAAGCTATAATGAAATATAGTATTTTGTAAAATTAATATGAACAAAAATTAAGTATTGGGAAAAAAGTTAACAGATGTAAAAAAAAAGTATAGCCCATTAAATGCAAACACATATCATAATGATCAAGAAAAATAAACTGCCATACTGAGATGTTCTAAGGCAGTAATAATCTTTTATTCTTTTTCTGCGTAAAGAGCTCTGTCAAGAATCTGAAGTTGGGTCCTGTTGTAGAATAAAAGCTTGTCCCTGGTTTCCAGAATAAATCTTTGTCCTTGGTTTCTGGGAGGTGACCTCTAAATCCATGGAATTTCCCTACTGGTAAGAATGTCTCCATTACTCATGCTGGACCCTGATAGTTTAGGTTAACCAGTTGACAGGTGGGCCTCCAGACAGATTAAGCTAACTAGAGGACCCAGGATGGAGGGCACCAAGGGCCTTGATAAACAGCACAACCTTCACTGGAAGGGGGGTGAAGACTGACTTCAATCTTGTTTATGCTTTATCAGCAAAGCCTACATAAACTCAGGTGAGATTTTAAGGTTAACAATATTCAGTGTGCTTTGCTAAATGTCAATGTGCTGGGAGGGCCATTCCTATTGACTCAACAGGTTGAGGACATAGGAAGCTCTGTATGCTGTATTTTCTAGACAGTGGTAGACACTAAGCAAATATTTGCCTGAAAGAATGACAACATGATATAGTAAAGGACATTAAGTAGTTTGTAGTATATCTCAAATTTTGCTCTTCCATTTGGTAGCATACAGGCTACGAAAGTTCTAAAATTTAATAATGAAATGGCAAAAAACAAATGGTAAATTTTTTTGGTAATTTTTGAATAGTCTTAATTTTACAAAATAAGATGACTCCTAAAACAAGTTTTTTTCCAGTAATTTGTGTTTTAATAACATACAATAGCATCTTACATGGATCTTACTGTACCAATACTCTTCTTCATGTCACTAACAGAAAATAGCATATCTTATCTATCACGTTCTCTAAGAAATTCTTGACCAATATTTTAATGCAGGCCTTATAGGAAAGGTGAGGAAAATGAAACCTTTAAAGCGGGAAAGGAACTTAGGAGACAACCTCTTTAATCCTGCAGTTTATAGAGAGGCCATTTGTTCCAAGTAGCAACCAAGTAGCAGAAATCAAATCTAGCTACTTGGGAAGCTGAGAAAGAGGCTGGGTTAAACTGGGTGTGATGATGCACACCTATAATCCCAGCACTGGGGAATCTGAGGTAAGAGGATCCCTGCACATCTGAGACCAGCCTAAACTACATAGTGAGATCCTGGCTAAAAAAGAAGGCGGAGGAGGAAGAGGAAAAAGAGGAGGAGCTGGGCTTCCTGAGCCCATAGATTTGAGGTCAGTCTGGATAACACTACAAAATTCCAGTTAAAAAATAAATAAATAAAATCAATCTTGGTCTACAACACCTAATGTGAGATAAAGCAGAGAAAAATGGCAACATCGGTGATGAAATATTATACTTAACAATTTGTGGGCCTAGTAAGTGGTAAATGTTGCCCTAAATGCCTTAGATAGTATTTTATTTAAAACCACCTCTTCCATGAGATTACTCATTTTTTAAATATTAGTGAACATTGAAAAAGACTGTTACTTGCTTAAAACTTTCACAATTTAAAGAGAGTGTTAAGAAATAAACCTAGGTAGGTATAATTCACAGCCCATGTTCTATTTCTTTCATTATTCCCTGGTTAACATATTATGGCTCCAGCTAAAATTCATCAAAGCCATTTTTAATACTGCTTATAGTAATTTAAAAATGCAAGAAAGGCTTGAAGTGCAAGAATTTCAATTGCCAATTTTTCTATGTTGACAATCTCAGGAGTAAAATATGTGCAATGTTTTTAATTAGCAGTAGCTAAGCAATCATGCAAAGTTACATATCAGAAGCCCTTTGCGTAGAGACACTTTCTTTATAGACTTAATATAATCAATCAACTCTACATTTATACAAAAGAGGTTAAAGGACACAGAAAGAAAAGCATCAGTAATGAGTTAAAATTTTCTAAATCTTAGGTAGAAGTTAAAATATTTGAAATATGATTAAGTTTGTAACTCATAAATTACCTGTAGAAACCTAAGTTTAAGGAAAACTTTGAATTTCTATTATATGACTGAGTTGAACTCTGCAATGAATTGAAGAGATGGTTCTTTGAAAGAATAAAGAAATCAGGGGCCAGGGATTTAGCTCAGTGGTTCCGGCGCCTGCCTCACAAGCGCAAGGTCCCAAGTTCGATCTCTGGTACCAAAAAAAAAAAATCAGATAAACCTAATCTTACCAAAAAAAGGAAAGATCCAAATCAATGCAAATAGAATGAAAAAGGTGAAATACACTGCTGACAAAGAAGATTATTAGATTATTAGCAACTACTTCACAATAAATTGGAGAATGCAGAAAATGGATAATTCCTAAATATATATGAATTACCAAAACTGAAACAAGATTTTAAAACTCCAAATAATCCAGTAACATGCAACAAAATTGAAGCAGTAATATACAACCTACCAACTAAAAAAGCCCAGGTCCTGATGGATTCAACTTTAGGCAAGATCTAATGCCAATAATTTTTCATTTCTTTAATGAAATCGAAAGGGAAGGATTACTCCCCAAAGTCATTCTTGGCAGATAGCATTACCCTGATTCCAAAATCAGCAAGGATCCAACCAAAATAGATGAAAAATTCCTCAACAAGATACCGGCAAACAGAACACTACAAATCACAAAAAGATCATATACATCATGACCAAGTAAGACTTTATCCCAGGAATGCAGGGATGTTCAACATATGCACGTCAATAAATGTTAATTCATCACACAAACAGAAGGACAAAAAAAATGATCATCTCAATAGATGTAGAAAAAGCCTTTGACAAAATTCGATATCTATTCATGATAAAAAAAACCCCCTGCAGCAACAGCTATAAAAGGACCTTAACACAATCTGATAAAAGCCATTTATGACAACCAACTGCCAGTACCTCATTAAATGGGGATATGCTGAAAGTTTTCTCTCTAAAATTAGGAAGATAAGAGTATCTGTTCATTATCACCACCCCTGTTCAAGATAGTCCTTAAAACATTAGCCCGAGCAATCAGGCAAGAGAAAGAAAAGGGATACACAAAGTAAAGTAAAAAGTGAAATTTCATTATTTGCAGATGACATAATCCTCCACATAGAAGACCCAAAAAATTCCACCCAAAGATTCCTAGAATTAAGCACCAAATTCAGTAATATAGCAGGACATAAAATCAACAGCATTCCTGTACACTAACAAACTCACCGAGGAAGAAATGAGGAAAACAATACCATTCACAATAGCATCAGGAAAAACTGAATAATCAGAAATTAAACAAGGGGGCCAGGGATTTAGCTCAGTGGTGCCGACTCCTACCTTGCAAGCCCAAGGTCCCGAGTTAGATCCCCGGTACGAAAAAAAAAAAAAAAAAAAGGAGAGCAAAGAGGAAATCAGAAAATGGAAAGATATCCCTTGTTCTTGCATAAGCAGAACCAATATAGTCAAAATGGTTATACTTCCAAAATTGATACATAGATTTAATGTAATCCTAATCAAAATACTAACAGCATTCCTTGAAGATCTAGAGAAAACAATCCTACAATTCATATAGAACTAGAAGGGACCCAGAATAGCAAAAGTAATCACGGGTAACAAATGCAAAGCAGGAGGCATCACAATCCCAGATTTGAAGTTGCAAAGCTACAGTGATAAGAACAGCATGGTACTGGCACAAAAACTGGCACAATAGAACAGAACAGAGGAAGCTGAAACAACCCCAGGCACATTCAGCTATCTGATTTTAAACAAAGGGGCAAAAACCATGCTAGGGTAAAGACGGCTATCCACATGCAGAAGACTATCTCATATCTCTCACTATGTATTAAACTAAAATCAAAATGGATCAAAGACCTAAATGTTAAAACAGGAACAATCTGCTGGAAGATAAAATAGGTAAAATTCCTGAAGATACAGGTGTCTTCAAGACAAGGACTTTATGAACAGAACCCCAACTGCACAAGAAATAGTACCAAGAATCAAATGGGATCATATCAAATTAAAAAGCTGCTGCACACACTGCCTGCCTTGCAAGCACAAGGTCCTGAGTTCAATCCCCTGTACCAAAAAAAAAAAAAAAAAAAAGAAAGAACCAAGAGTGAAGAGACAACCTACAGAATGGGAAAACATTTTTGCCAGCTATCCCTTTGACAGAACACTAACATCTAGAATACATAAAGAACTTAAAAACAATTAGACTCCCCAAAATAAAACACCCAGTCAAAAAATGGGCAACTGAAATGAATAGATACTTCTTAGAAGTATGAATGGTCAACACATGAAAAAAATGTTCAATATCAGTGCTATTAGAGAAACAAAAGTTATAATAACCAATAGCAAATGCTGGTGGGGCTGTGGGGAAAAAGGAACACTTGTCCATTGTTGGTGGGAGCATAGACTGGTGCAATCACTGTGGAAATCAGTGCGGAGATTCCTCAAAAAACTAAAACAAGAGGTTCCATTTGACCAAGCTATTCCCCTTCTTGGTATCTTCTCAAAAGAATTAAAAGCATCATACCACAGTGATATATGCACATTCATGTTTACAGTGGTATAGTTTGTAATAATACTTAAATCTTGAAAACAGCCCAAGTGCCCATCAACCGACATATGGATAAAGATGATATGGGTTTTTTAATGCAATGGAGTACTACTCAGGCATAAAGAAGGATAAACTTAAGACATTTCTAGCTAAATGGATGCACCCAGAGACCATACCTTTAAGTGAAATAAATTGGACACACGTGTGATTATTGCATTGTTTCTCTACTGTGAGAAACCAAAAGTGGAAATAAGGATCAAAATGTATAATAGATACTGTGAAATAGGAAGAAGATGTTCAAATGGGAAGGAGAATTAGGGAAGGAGGAGGAGGAAAGGAAAAAGAAAAAAAAACAAGAAGGAAACAATGGAAAAGAAGCTTTTATAAATGAGGAAGGGAAGAGGGGTTGTAGAGAGGGTAGAAGAATGAGGAGAAAAGAAACAAGATATATCATGTACAGGTACAAGTCCCCTGTGATGAATGTGATCATTATGTACATCTAAAATGTACCAATAAACAATTAAAAAACCCCTGAGATTCCATCTTACTCCAGAAAGAATGTATATCATCAAGAAATCAGATAACAAATTCTGGTGGAGGGGGCTTCTACATTGTTGGTGGGAATGTCAACTAGCACAACCATTATGGAAATCAGTATGGAGATTCCTCAACTAAAAATAGAAATTCTACCTGAGCCAGCTATTTCCTTTCTAGGTATCTTCCTGAGTTAAAGTCATATTACAGTGACACATGCATACCCATGTTTATAACAGCACAATTCATATAATATCTAAATCTTGGAAGCAGCCTATATGCTCATCAACAGATGAATGGATTAAGAAAATGTGGTATATACAATGGAACATTACTCCACCACGAAGGATAAACTTGGATCATTTGTAAGTAAATAAATGCATCTTGAGAACACAAGATTAAGTGAAATAAATCAGACACACAAGCTTAAATATCGTATGGTTTCTCTTATATGAGAAAACCAAAATAAAAATAAAGAGCAAAATAAAAGAAAGATAGTAAGAAGTAGGGTGATCTTTTTCAAACAGGAAAGGAACCAAGAGATGAAGAGAAGGATGAAGGAGGGGAAGAAAGGGGGATGAAAAACACAGGGAAAAAAAAGACAGAGCTTTTGAAAGTGGGAAGGGGAACAAGAGATGGAAGGAGCAGAGAGGGAATGGAAGGGTAGGGGATGAAAAAAATAATTCAGATATGTTATGCACATGTACCACTCCCCACAAAAAATGTAATCATTTTGTACTCCAGACGTGTTAATAAAAAAAAATTGGATGCATACTATTAATTAAAAAAAAGTTGGGCAAAAGAAACCAAGAGAGCCAGGTGCCGTGCGTGGTGCATGACTATAATCCCAGCACTTGGGAGGCTAAGGCAGGAGGACTGCTGTGAGTTTGAGGCCAGCCTAGGCTACACAGGGGGTTCAAGTCCAGTCTGGAATACCTAGTAAGATCCTGTGTTTTAAGAAAAGGAGAACCCAACATATATTTAACACTAAAAAGTGCTCAAGTGGGGTTGTAGGTTAATGATAGAACACTTTCATGACATATACAAGGCCTTGAATTCAATCCTCAGCACTGAAAAAAAAATTCAAAGGTGCTCAAAATCATATTTTCAGCAATCAAGTAAATGTAGACAGTTGGTTAAGCAGGAGAGAATAAGCAGGATAGTGTAGCAAAGAAAGACTATGTGCCTTCCCCAAGTCTGTGTCCCTTATTAATCATTTGTCTATTTGATAAGGCACAGCTTCCTTCTCATACTATGTCAATGAGAATGAAAAATGGAAAACTGGCAGTTCCCTCTAACCCCATCTTTTGTTTCTTTCCTTTCTTTGGGGTGGGGGAGGGGTTAAGACAGGGTCTTGTTAAGCTGTCCAGGCTGGGCTTGAATTTGCAATCCTTCTCCTCAGCCTACCAAGTACTGGGATTCCAGCATGGCCGGCTGGCAGTTTCTTTAAAACATTAAACATGTCTCTACCTTATGTTCTATCAACCCCATTTCCAAATATATGTCAAAAAAAACTGTGAAAGTTTACCCACAAAAACTCTTGTATGAAAATGCTCAAAGCAGCTTTATTCATAAATAAGAAACTACCTTAATGTCCATCACAACAGAAGAATGGATAAATAAGCTCTGACTTACTTATAAGATGTATATTCATATACAGGAATATTATTCAAAATAAAAAGGGATGACCTACTGATACAAAACATGGAAGATCGCCAAAATATTACAAGTGGAAAAAGCCAAACAAAAAAGCATATTCTGTAGCTAAGTATGGTGGCATATGCCTGTAACATCAGGCCCTTGGGAGGCTGAGGCAGGAGGAGTCCAAAGTTTGAGGCCAGCCTGGGTAACTTATCAAGACCTGCCTCAAAATAAAAAGATAAAAGGGGCTGGGGATATAGCTCAGGAGTGGAGTGCTTATAAAGCGTGGGTAAGACCCTGGTTTCTATCCCTAGTACTATAAAAATAAAAGTATATACTGTACAATTTCACTTACATGAAATTATAAAATAGACAAAATGAAACTATGGTGATGAATCAGTGGTTATTTTTGAAGGTGGGGTGATTAGGAAAGAGAACTAGGTTTTCTGGAGTGATAAAAAAATATTCAGTATTATTATGTATTTGTCACAATAAATGCATACACTGTACAGTATGTATTTTTTATACCTCAATTAAAGAAAATAAGGCTAAAGAGTTAAAAAATGTATTGATGGGTTTTCTGAAGTCTAGATAACTTAATTCTAAAGATGTCATCAATCCGGGAAGATTTTTTTTGCCTGATTAACTTTTCAAAAGATACAATGATAATAAAGTTAGTCCATATTTTCTCCAAACAGTTTCTAAAAGAGGAGTAGGATGTTGATTGTTTCAAAGTAGGTAAATCCCTAACAGAAAATCTATTAAGTGAAAAATTATCAAATAAAAGAGAGCAGGCATGGTGACACGTGCCTGTAATCCCAGCACTTTAGAGGCTGAAGCAGTAGGATCATAAGTTTGAGGCCAGCCTAGGCTATAAAGCAAAACTGTATCAAAAACAAAACCAAAAAAGCAAACAGCTTTTAATCTGGGTCTCCATGGATAGATGTTATTATAACTCATACATGAAGATGTCCCCCCCAACACCTCATGCACTCACAGGTATAGCTTTTGGCAGGTGGTTGGATTATAGGATTATAGGTATGTGGATTAGTAAACTGATTTGGTTTAGTGTGGCTCAGGGTGTGGATAATGCAAAGACCCACGCTGAGTGTGGGTGTCAGCAATGAATAGTCCTGCAGCCTGAATTGAAAACAGGAAAGGATCGCTGTTAGCTGCATCCTGGTGCCTTGCCATTGACTGTTTCTTCCCTCCCATGCTGCCCTGCCTTGGAACCATCTTTCAGTCCACAGACTGAAACTTCTACAAACTGTGAGCTAAAAGAGACTTTCCTCCTTTAACATGTGAGTGTTGGTATTTTGTTCCAGCAACAAGAAAGTTAATTAAGACAGATATTTTTACCAGGCCAAATTGGAAGGAGAGGGTGATCCAGGCTAAGGAACAGTATAAAACAAGTCAAACAGCTTAGGGATACAGAATAACTCAGTGTTGTTGGAAACTAGTTTACAAATTCATTCATTCAATAAATATTTACTGAAGGTTAGTATTCTAAGTGCTGTCCTAGACACAGGACACCATGAGGAACACAACAAAGATTCTAACTTAAAAAAAAAAAATTCTAACTTTATGGGAAGAACAGTGAAGATAGAAAACCAAAGCAAAATAATGTGTGAAATGAAAGAAGTGCTATGGGGAAAAATAAAGCCAGGTTAAGTATGTAGGGAATGGGAACAGGGAAGGAGAAGAGGTTGTTTTTTCATTCAGTGTGATGAAAAAAGGCCTGACACTTGACAGAGACCTGAAGAAAAAATGAGGAAGTGAGTCATGGTTATCTAGAAGAGTCCTGAAAGGAGGGAGAACAAGGAGACCAGTTTGGCCAGAGGAGTGAGTTAAGGAGAGTGTAGGAAAAGAGGTCAGAGAGACCGGAGCTGTGCCTTATCAGGTTAGATCTGGTGCATTCAGGGTGGTACGGCCATAGACATCTGTGCCTTATCAAATAGCAGTTATTGGAAACATGGGTCCTGAATGCTTAATATAATTCTGGGCAAGCAGTCTTTCTTTGCCACACTGTTTCCTCCTACATAACCATTCTTTTGCTGTTGCCTATCACTCCAAAAGACTTCAGTTTAGCTCTCCACATAATATATTATAGACAGCCTTTGGCAATTCCCAGCTATATTACCTTGAGGGAAATTACATGACTTTTCTGTGCCTAGTTTCCCGAACTGTAAAATGGGGGTAATATAGCATGTACCTCACAGGGTTATTGTAAGTAAATAAAATTATATTAAAGCACTTAGAACAGTAATCAGTATATGAAAACATTAAAATACTAACTTCTATTATTCTACTTCTAAATCAAAGGTTGATATAATATATATATTTATATATTTATTTATTTTAAAGGCCTACCATGTGCCAGGCATTGTTCTAGCTCACCGGTGGTGAACCTATGGCATGTGTGCCACAGTTTCTATCACTGAAAGCTCTATACACAATCACTGTTCTAGATGCTTGGGAAAAATCTGTGAGCAAAATAAATACCCCATCCCCCAGTGGAACTTACTTTTTTTGGTACCGGGGATCGAACTCAGGTCCTTGCGCTTGTGCAGCAGGTGGCGAAAGCACTGAGCTAAATCCCTGGCCCTGGAACTTACATTTTAATGAGTGTGTTAGGGGGAGGCAGCACAACCAGATAATAAATATTTTATGCTTAGCAGGTCATACGGTCTATGTCACAAGTACTCCAACTCTGCAACTGGAGCGCAAAAGCAGCCTCAGATAAAATGTAAATAAAGGAGTGTGGCTGTGTTCTTACCAAACCTTATTCATTATGGGCACAGAAATTTAAATTTTACATGTTAGAAAATGTATTCTTTCTCTGAATTGTTTAGCCACTGAAAAAGATAAAAACTTTGTAGATTCTTATTATGGATAAGAAGCAGCAGAATATAAACCCCTGAATCAATTTGTGAATTTCTGGGTTTATCTGTAGTTCCAGGTAAGAGAAAGAAGGTACAAAGATTTTTATCAGATTTTTGAGGGGTCTCTAACCAAAAAGAAATTAAGAACTAGTCCTATCAAATGAATCTCAATGAATACATACTTTACATGGACCCAAAACTTTCCATATCTGAATTTATGCTCTATAATAGACATTTCTATACGGACCTAGACAGAAACTAAGAGACAGGACTTCTGATTCTTCATCTCGCAAACAAGGGAACAGGACTAACTTGTGCCTAAAATCCTTTTTAGCGCTATCATTTTATAATTGAATCCATCTGAAATTCATCTTCCCCATCCAACCAACTACAACTCAACTTCCCATTTTTATTAAGCAGGCTTGCCCACAAAACACAGAATTTAAGGGCTCCAGAGCATTGCATGTTCCCACTGAATGTCTGCATCACCCCTGTAAACTATTTAGTCTCTCTCTTAGATTCAGTAGTACCTACAAATTCCTTTGTTTCAGAGTATAAACAGCCAGGCATGGTGGCACAAACCTGTAATCCCAGCAATCAAGAGGCTGAAGGATTGCCTCGAGTTCGAGGCCAACCTGGACTACATAGTGAGACCTTGTATCAAAAAAACAAAAAAACACCTCCTCCAAAACAAAAACAACAAAAAAAGTATGAGCAGATATACTCATTATATCTAATCACAAATCCTATGTATTACAGAAGAATTAAAAAGAACCTTTAGAATGATGAACTAAAAATAAACTGAAACAAATCATTTCAATTGCCTGTCTTTCTACCTTCAGACTGTCTACATCTATAAACCATATATTCTGTCCATTTTTTTTTTATCTCAAAAGTTGATTAAACTGATCCTCTCTCACCCTAAGGACTTACTTCTGTAGTTATTTCCATCCTCCCCACTTCCAACTATCATCCACCTCCTTTCCTCTGGTTCTGGGAACTGAAGCCAGGGCCTCAGGTATGCACTCTACTAATCAACTACACCTCCCAGCTATCATTTGCTTCTCAATCCAATCCAATACACTCAAGATGCTCTTACTAAATTTCAACTACTTCCCTTGGTCACATGGTTAATTTTTTATCCTTACTTTGCTCATAGCAGTGTTTTACAGTGATTACAACCCTCCTAGAGATATTTTTTTCCTTAATACCCCAGATGCTACACTCTCAGCTTTTCTACCACTGTTCTCTTCTAAACGTTGTACTCCCAGTCCGCTGCCTTGTTCTCCATTAACATTCTCTACTGGATGTCTTCTAGTTCATAGGCCTGAACAGCATCTGTAAGATATATTCCCAGATTGTCTCCCTATTCTGACTTTTCCCTGAATGCCAGGGTTCGACATTCAAGTTGCTTTCTATACATTTTCTCAGCTATCATTAGTTATCAAACTCAGTAAGTCCCATACAGAACTCTTGATATCTCTCTCAGAGATCAATGTTTCCTCCCTAGTCTTCCCTGTTTCAGTAAATAGCAAGATTGTTGACAAGATGCTCAGGCCAAACAGTTGATCACTCAAATTTTCTTCTGTCCCAGGGATGAAAGCAAGACCCATTTGGCTCCAGCTTCAAATTATATTCCAGTTCACACCATTTCTGACTAACTTCCAACTCCAGTCAAGCTACCACATCTCAAGTGGACTACTACAAATAGTCTAGTGGACTACTACAAATGCCTGGTTAAGAGTTGGTTTCCCTACTTTCCTACCTGTCTGTCCTCTCTCCACCAATCTATGATGATAGATGAATCAGATATCACTTCCAAGTACAAAGCGCTTTAATGGCTTCCCATTACAGATAGAGAACTCGTTAACCACCCTGACCTCATCTCTTGCCACTCTTCTTTTACTATGTTCCAAATGTACTTCGAATTTCTTGAATAAGTCAAATGCACCTCAAGATCTTTACATTTATAGTTATTATGAAAAGCTCTTACTATATATATATAACTTTCATATATGACTTTCCTTAAGTTTCAAGAGGGTAGGCTGAGGAAAGTACCTGACAGAATAGATGCTTAATAAATATTTCCTGAACACTATCATTTTCTTAAATTACTGAGGCTTAAAATTTCGGGCATCATGGCCTAGGGCTGTAGCTCAGTAGCAGAGTACCACGTGCCTAGTATACTCAAAATCCTGGGTTTGGAAAGAAGGAAGGAAGGAAGGAAGGAAAAGAAAGAGAAAGAGAGAAAGAAAGAAAGGAAGAAAGAAAATAAATTTCAGGCATCATTTGATTGACTCCGTCTGATCTTAATGTAACAAAATCATTTAGGACAGTAGGTTAAAAAGCATTTACACATAGTAGCATAAATTTAAAATCTTTCCTGATTATTTTCCAACAATGAAAAAATGGACCCCAAAGCATTAAAATATTACTTTAGAAATTAATATACAGGGCTTGACTATAACTTCTGGGAATATATCATCTTATTACAGAATTACTATCTAGTAATTGAACTAAGTTCAATGGTTCTCTCCATTTGAAATATACTTTTTTTTTTTTTGGTACCGGGGATCGAACTCAGGACCTTGTGCTTGCAAGGCAGGCGGCAGAATCACTGAGCTAAATCCCCGGCCTTTGAAATATATATTTTAAAAAATGATGGTCAAGTAAATCTCACATTTAGAAACAAGGGTCATTTAAAATTTAACAGGGAACTGGAGATGCAGCTAAGTGGTTGAGCACTTGGCCTAGCATGTTTGGGACTGTGTTAGATCCCCAACACAGCAAGAAAAAAAACCAATCAGAATCCCAAATAATCACTGGCAACAAATAAATAACCATGAAAATGATTACAGTCATCTTCTTGTTATTGTATCAGAAAAGGAATTAAATATTGAGAATCAAAAAGCAAATCTTGGCCAGGTGCGTTAGTGCAAGCGTGGAATCCCAACACTGTGGAAGCTGAAGTAGGAGGGTAAAGGTAAGAGTTCCTATCCAGTCAGGTGTGGTAATCTCAGCACTAGGGAGGCTGGGGTAGGAGGATCTCTACAAGTAGAGACCCTGTCTCAAAAAAAACCAATAAAGTTCCTATCCACCCTGGGCTACAAAGTGAGTTTGAAGCTAGCCTGAAATATAGCAAAAAAAATAAAAGTAAAACACAACTTTGGCAGTTTGAAAATGAGATTTTTAAGACTATAAAGATTTCGTTGTTTTCTATGCTGAAAGAGTTGGACAGTAGAAATATCCACATGGAATGACAAACTTCAGTTATATATACGTTGCTAAAGAGATTTCAGTTCCCTAAGAGAAACTCAGTAGACACTGTACTTGATAGCACAAAGCTCCTCTCAGACAAGACTGGGAGGCGGATAACCAAAGCCCCGAGCACGAAAGTCAGGCAGAGATCGCCCAATAAACTGGTCAGAAGATAAACTTTAAGGGGTCCCATAGATGGAAGGGGCGAAGGACCTCTCTTGAGACTAGGCATTTACTTCAAGAAAGTAATGAATCTGAATGCACAGAAAAAAAGCAAAAACGAAAAGCGACAGGGCTGCCATGCTCCTAACTCCACCCTCCTCATGTTCAGCCCAGAAACAGCGTTCTCGCCCGCAGCCTCCCCTCCTTCCACTGCCTTCCAAGCCCATCGAGGGGCGCCCGTAGAGGTCCCGCCGCCCTCCCCTCCCCCAAACCAGGACCTGAGGAGGCCCGGGGAGGTTAAGAGCTTCCGTTCCCTCCCCACCCAGATGGGAAGGTATGAGAAGAGAGACTGCAAACTCCTGCAGATCCAGTCTCCCTCGTCCTCGACGCGTACCCCGAGCTCAGTCCCCGCCCCGGTCCCAGACTCACTAATCCGGTACCACACAGCCACCACAGCCAAGTCTCTTCTACCGCCACAGCCCCTACTCCAGGGCCGCCCCCCTACCCCCAGCTGCCTGCCCCTGTGGGTTCCGGGGCAGTCCAAGGAATTACTTCCGCCGGGTCATAGCCGCTTTCCGCGAAGCGCGGGAGATCAGTACCTGGTGAGGCGGGGACTCACGGAGTCTACCACTAACTTCCGCCTGGAGGAAGTGCGTAGCGCCCCCTGCTCTCCCTTTTAGGAACACTGGCTCTCCTAAGAGAAGTCCTTGGCACTTTTCAACTAATCAGATTCTACGTCTTCTGGATTCCCAGCATGCAGCACTGACCTCATCGGGTTTCGGCAGAGAAGTGCTCAGGGTCCGAGGCAGCACTCCATCCTGGACTTTGTAGTTTTTCTGGCGGGTCCTGTTGGTGTTTGGCCTGAGACAGCGCTGAACGCTGGGACTTGTAGTGCGTGTTAAGATTTTGGTGGTTTTAGAAGTTTTTCCGTGCCTCTCATTTGGGGGGTTGCCTGGAGGTGGGAGACTGCAAAGGAAAGGTTGAGACTTGGTAGTGCTAACAGGGTCGTGCGCTTAACGAAGCATCTTTTGCCCTTCTTGAAAGGTTGAGCACCTCAACGGCTCCTGCAGTCAGCTAGCCTCATTTCCTCTTTTCCCGGCATCCGTCAATGTTTACTGAAAACTAGCCACGCCCCCACTCCCACCCTGAGGTTCCCTTCCCAGGTCCCCAGAGTTTGCCAGGCTCTGGTTTATAATGCATTTACAGAAAGTCTGGTCTCCTGGACTCAATTCTGGGACCATCTTTCTCACTCCACGCTCCGCTTCGCCCACTCCATTTCCGCACCCCTCCTCCCTTTTTACTTGCTTTTTGTGGCTACCCAGGCACCTTTCCAGGAAGGCTGAAACAGCTAAATTAAGTTCACCCTCTACTGTCTTGGTAGTGTGGCATGAAGAGAATATTAGGGCTGAGGCACTGTTGCAGGTTACTCAACCAGGCACTGTTGTGTAACAATGTCCACATAAAGAAAATGGAATTTGTTGAACTAGTGGTTTTTGCCTGAAAGGTTTTTAGTAGTTTTGGCAGATTTTAAAAAGTTGCTTTTATACACACACACACATATATATATATATATATATATATATATATATATATATACATATTATATATATATACATATTATATATATACATATTAATATGTGTATATATATACATACATACCGGGGATCGAACTTGGATCCTTGTGCTTTCGAGGCAGATGGCGGAACCTCTGAGCTAAATCCCCGGCCCAAAAGGTTGTTTTTTTAGAATTACAAGAATGGAACATGCTGCCATGGGTCAACTTTGCAGAATTAGTAAAGCGTTTTTTTTTTAACTGCCTCAGTAGCTCAAAATAAAGAATCTGATGGGAGGAGAGGCATTTGGAGTGCAGAAGACAAAACGGGAAATTCTAGACAAACCCCTTAACTTTGCTTGCTGTTATCACCAATTTTATAGGTCAAGTAGCTAGGCAGAATACACCTATTTGCTTTGCTGTAGTTAACACCTCTGACATAGTGGTCATGATGGTTACCTAAATTGACTTCCAGAAATATGGAGCCCCCTTTTGTCTGCCTCAAACTGGTCGAAACCACTGATCACTTGTGCAGGTGTTCAGTAGGTGACCTTTTTTTTTCGAATTTTTTTTTTTTTTTTGGTACCAGGGCTTGAACTTGGGACCTTGTGCTTGTGAGGCAGGTGCCAGAACCACTGAGCTAAATCCCTGGCCCGACCTTTTTTTTTTTTTTTTTGGTACCGGGGATTGAACTTGGAACCTTGCACTTTCGAAGCAGGCACTGGAACCACTAAGCTAAATCCCCGGCCCAGTAGGTGACCTTTTAACATCAGACTATCAGAACCCCAGAGTCTGCTACTGCTACTATTTTCTGAACATGGATCCTATGAAAAGTCAAGATGGCCGATTCCACACGGGTAATTCACTTTTCCCTGCCTCTACTTTTTCCCTATCAGGCTACTCTGTTTCTTTATCCTATAAACACCTCTAAACCACCCATATCCAACCTTTTGGATTGCCTTGGCTGCATTGAGGGAAGAGAAATTGTCTTGGGCTGCATATAAAATACATAATATAAGTAGCAAAATACATAACTAACAACACTTCCTTTTAAAAATAATAATTATGCCAGGCATGGTGGTACACATCTGTAATCCCAGCACTTGGGAGGCTGAGGCAGGAGGCCAGCCTGGGCTACATAGTGAGTTCAAGGCCAGCCTAAACTAGAGTGAGACTCTGTCTCAAAAAATAAATAAAATAATTATTATAACATTTTGAAGAAAAGAGGATAAGTAGTCCACAGCCCACAGTTTGGACACATCTGCATTTAGACCCTATCCTCAGGGGAGTGTATTTGAGTATTACTCTTGACTTTATGTGATTGTCCCCTTGTGAGTAGACCCTTTTGTAAAATTCACTGTTAGCTGCTACACAGGCAGGAACTTTTAGGGACAAGCACCTGGATTTGCAGGGGAAGAAACTGCTGCCCTTCTAAATGACTAACAGTCCTTCAAGTTGCTTTTTATTTTGTTTGTTTGTTTCTGATAAGGCCTTTCAGAGAAACCAGACAAACCACAAGGAAAAAGCTTAAATCAGGCAAAATTGCTGAGTTATTCTTTTTGGTGACCTAAAATAAATTTTGCTCATTGTAATCTCATTATGTTATCAGGTAGCTTGCTTCTAAAAGATGGTTCACCAACTAAACGTTGCTGGGTTGGAGTTGCTTGCCTTGCCTTCTGGAGTTGAATTCTAGGTTCTTCCCTTCTTGAACAAAGAATTGAATGAAATGGGCAAAAAGCAGTGGCAAAGTTTATTCGAGAAAGCAAAAGTGAAGAATGGGAGAAAAACTGGCTCTTCAGAGTGAGCTTCAGCCAAGTAAAGAGAAAAAGAGGGTAAAAGCAAAGTAAAAGTACACATTGTGTCTAGGAAACACAGCATGGACTATCATGGAACATTACCATAGCACCACTCCTCATGGCTCCCTCCCCTTGCCCCCAGCCAGGGATCAAACCCAGGACCCTGCACTTGCCAGGCAGGTGCGGCGAGCTGAGCTACATCCCTGGCCCAAGCTGTCTTTCTTTTATGCTGTCCAAATCTAGACGAAATCCTAGAGAACTTCTACGTAAGGATCTTGAGAGGTGGTGCTAAGATCCCACACTGAGGTGTGGGGTTAGATCTAGGCCATGCTGTTGAAAACCTACAGGACTTTGGGAACTGTTCAGTGTGTGTGTCCAGGATCTTGTAGTTAACAAGTCACGCCTAGTTCTCCAGTCAGCTTTTGCCATGCACTAATCCATGTAAATATAATGCTAAATTCTCCATCCTGAGGGTTTTCATATCTGCTGTTTTTTGAACATGCACTTGTAAGAAGCATGGCCTTTAACTGAGCAATGCTTGGAAATGTGCCTATCTACTTGTGGTGACAAGTCTTTACAGTATGAATATATATGAGTCTTCTCAAATTTTCCTTGACTCCTGTGTTTGGGAAAGCACTCCTTTGGGAAATACCCCTACTAATCTGTGTACGTCCTGCAAGTAATAAACCTTTCTTCAGCCTTTTATTTCTTGGTTGTGCTTATTGGCTTTCCATCCATTGTGTTCAATTATAATTTCAGTGATTGGTATATTCCCCAGCAGGCAAAACAGGCTTGATTAGCTAACAAAAGGGAGTCTATGGGTCCATTTTCAATCAATCTCTCCCTTTAATTCTGAGGAAACAAGCAAACAACACCCTCCCCACATTAAATACAAAGTGATACTAAAAATAATAACCAGTTACAATTTTTCTCAGCTTCCATCTTTAAGTAGAAACTCATGTGATATGAATGAGCAATCAAGGGTTATTTTCTTCTTAAACAACCTTAGAATTATTCTAAGATCTCATTCAAGTTTACACTCAACACATCTAAATTATTAGAATTGAAAAACTCCACTTAATCATAAATTATTATATGTAATTCTATGGCACAGTTATCAGAATACGATCTTAGTATAGTTAGGAACAAAGCCCTTCCCTTCATCAATTGTAAACGCCACACCACCCTAATGATTATCCATGCTTCCATAATCCTAAAAAGTGGTAGTAAGAAACAGGGTAAGTGTGTGAGCCACTCCTTTCAACCATAAACACCCCACCACCCCACTGATTATCCAGGCTTAAATTTAGGAGCTCGCCTAAGCAGCAGATTACTGACATCAGTGAGAGACAGTAGGAGGTGCCATGGATCTGAGGTGTCTGACCCTATAAATACTGGAAGCCTGAGTTAATGAGTCCCCCACCCTTTGCCCTTCTGCCTGTTCCTGCTGCTCCTATCCCGCAATCTTCAATAAATGTAGCTACTTACTACATACTTCATGGTGTACGCTCGGCAGTACTTTCCTTGTCGTACACAAGAACCTGGACTGTTTTTGGCCCACTCACTTGTAACAATCTCATTTTAGCTATTTAAAAACTGAGTAGACAAAACTTGTTGGTTTTTTCCCAAAAATGTTTTTTATTTGCTTACAATATCTGTAAGAAGCAGCTAATCTTTATAGAAGATAAAAAAATTTAAGTCTCCTCGATACAATAAAAACATGGTTTATATGAAAAGAAAAACTTACACATCAGTAAGATAATGGATTTTTTTGTAGTATGAATATCACTAAACTGAATTTTAAAAATATAAGTAGATGGGCTGGGGGTATAAATCAGCAGTGGGGTATAGCATGTGCAAGGTCCTGAGTTCCATTCCCAACACCACACACACAAAAAGTAGAAAACTATAGGAAAACAAAGTTACTCATTAAGAAGTAATATCATTTTATCCTTCTAGAGATCCTCTTTGCCTCCTCTCCCTTCATAAAAGGAGTTTTTGGAGTTGCCTAGTAATCATGTTATTTTAGACTATGAATTTGTTCCTCTCCTATGCAAAATGTGACAGAACAAAAATAGTCATAGTTTTGAAATAGTGGTAGACAAATATCTCTACCCAGTAAGAGTCTCATTCTTCAGGACTCAGGTGAACGTGAAGTTGATTTGAAGACATTCTGAGGCCAAATTCATGATGCTTTTATGTGGGCATCTGTAGCATTTTGTATACCATTATATTGCAATTATATTACAACATGATATTCTTAACTTATTTTTAGGTATTTCTTCCACTGTTAGCACTATGAATTACCAATTTCATCCAGTATCTTTGTTCCTAAGTCCTGACAATAGGTGTTCAATAAACCTCTTTTGCTCTTGCATTGCTAGGCAAGCACACCCCCCACCCCCGCCCAGCTACATCACCAGCCCCACCCAATACCTTTTGAATAGGTAATAAACAAATGTGAACATGTATTAAATGAACAAAATCCATTTCTCTATTACCCCAGTGGTTGAACTATCATTCATTTTTGTTCAAATCGTATACACTATTGCATTTCTTTTGTGCCGATAGCCTACAATGATTTCCTCAAAGCAACCAACTTTTGGTCTACAAAATGATGTCCACACGAAGATTTAGCCCGGGCTTCTAGGCGCTGTCCTCTCAGGGCTCTCCCTTGGATCCTACCACACTGTCATAGAGGGCCAAACCCAGCAGAGTGTGGTGACTGAACCCGGTTACTCTTAAGACTGAAGCAAGAGGACCGCACGTTCTACGCCAGCGCGGACAACTTAGCGAGACAGTCTCAAAAAGAAAAAAATATAAAAGGGTCGGGTTATCGTTTAGTGGTAGAGGACTTGCCTAGCCTAGGCAAGGCCCTGGGTTTCATCCCCAGCAAGAGAGGAGTAGAGAGAGAAAAGCTAAATCCTAAAAAGGGGGGCTGGACACAGGCTGGGCACTTGCGGGCTCTCATACCCAGGGACTGTGTGGCAGGCTCACAGCTCCTTTGGCAGGGAACCCGCGTGGTGGGAAAGGTTGCAAGCCGGCCGCCAATTTTGAGCACGCAGAGGCGCCAATCTTTCCGCACAGCGAGACTCCAGGGGGCGGGGCGTGTGCCGCGCGGCAGGGTCCTCCGGACCAGAGCTGCCGAGTCTCTGCGCCCTTGGTGTTGCCGCAGAGCGCTCCGCCGCCTCTTCTCAGCCGCGGGATGCTGTTCCTGGCGTTGGGCGGGCCGTGGGCAGCCGGACTACGGCCCGGCGGGAAGAGGGCGGCCTCGTGGGCGGCCGTCGCGCTCCGAGGCCCCCGGGTGGTCGCCGCGCGGGTAGTCTCTTGCAACTGGCCCTCAGGGCCGGCGGGCGCCGGGAGCGTGGGGATGCGGGGAGCTACGCTCCTCCTCCAGCGGCCCAGGAGTGCGCAGGTCGGCGGCCCGAGGGTCGGGCTGGGGCGCGGGGAGCGGGCGTGGCGCCGGGCCTGGGCGCTTTCGGAACTTCCCTGCCCAGCTTGTGGCTGGCTCGAGGGAAGAAGCGGTCCCGGTGCGGGGCTCGCGGAAGTAGCAAGCTAGGAGCTCCGTAGGAAAAAGGAAAGAGCTTTTCTGGACGCTTCCAGGTCCCGCGGGTTTGTCTGGACAACTCGGTTTTGTTCCTTTTCCACCCCTGAGCAGAAGCTCAGAAGGGTTAATTTACAGTGAAATTGGCTGCAGCACTTGGAGATAGAACCGAGAGAACCCTGATAACCTAAGGTTTTGTGTTTTTGTTTTGCATGTTTTAGTGACTCCATTTTAAGGAATTCTTTTGGTCCTCGGTGAGATGTGGACGTTTCATTTTAATTTGAATAGATTGTCTCTTAATTCTACACTATATGTCAAAATTCTCCAGCCTGATTAAAACGTAGAAGTGCCTAAAATGGAAATTGGAATCTAATTAAATTTCAACATAAATTAGGCATGCCTTTTAAAATTTGAAATGTGGGTTTGTGAAATTCATTTTCAGATGTTTGTGAAACTCTTGTTTCCCTGAAATAGTATAGGATTTTATGTAAATTCCTTGATAAAAGTGGGACAAAATATTTACAAAACCTTTAGGAAAAGACTTGTTTTCTTAAATACTAGTTATAAGTAAATCTTGGACTTTAATCGGGATTTGCAGTGTTTTACCTAGATTATTATATTAAAATAAATTTTATTTTTTTGCAAAGCTAATGCATTTTAAATCGAAGAATGATCTCATTAAGAAATTATTCCACTAAACGTTTTTACTTGGTCATCGTCGCACTAGATCTAAAAACTCGAGAACCGGGATGCAAACCTACTAAATTCCAACTAAGCGCACTTCTTATTTTTATTATTTATTTAAATTTGAGTCAGAGTTTCACCAAGTTGCTGAGTTGCCCAGGCTGGGCTTGTGATCTTTCTCAGCCTCCCACCATCTGTCATAAATCAAGTGCAGTGGCTTCTGGTGCAACACGTTGCCAACAGGAGCGTTTCCTGTGCAGGCTTCCACCCACAAATTTAATGCCCCCTTATTAGGGGTTGGGAGGACACTGGGGGGTCCAACTCTGGGTCTCACGCATGCTAGGCCAACGCTGTCTATCACTGGGTTGTAACCCCAGACATCTCTGCTTATGACTGGAACTAATTTAACAAAGCCATTCTGTTAGCCAGTTTGATTTCTTTAGCTCTGTAGATTATTTGGGAGAATTCTTTACGTCACCTCGTGTGACAACTTCTCTTTTACTCTTCATTAGATTTTTAAAATAACCTTTAAAAATGCAAAAATATTTTAAAATGCAATTTACTGTGCATTCATTATGGTCTCTGGTTTTGATATAGATACCTGCTTGCTGGGAAGGATGTGTTCGATGTTCATATACACAACTTGGCAAATCAGAAGATGGAAAGCTGATTTATACTGGGAATTTGGCCCGTGCAGTATTTGGTGGGTAATCTGAAGTGGGGATTTTTTTTTAATTGTAAAAACTACATTAGTATATATTGCCTATTGCTTAGCATCTCTACAATTACAAGACAAAATTAGATTATACATTTTTTCAAAATTTTGCAATTAAAAATATATAAATTATACTTTTGCTCATTTTATTTTGGTCATTTTATTTATGTATTTACTTTTTTTGTGTGTGAGTGTGTTTTTTTGAGATGGGGTCTCGCTATGTAGTTCAGGCTGCCCTTGAACTCACTATATATCCCAGGCTGACCTCAAACTCCTGGAGATCCTCCTACCTCAGCCTCCCCCTTGCTAGTATTACAGGAGTGCCATCACTCCTGGATTTGTTTGGATCATTTTAGAATTTGCAATCGACACATTTATTTAGTGACTTTTCCAGGTAGTAGAGTTATGGAAGAGGAGAAAAAGGCAGTGTACTGAATGGTGACAAGTTTAAAGTACTTTTCTTAGATTATAATGTAGTATTCAGTAGAGAAGGTCAAGAAAACAGTGCAGTTGTGTGATTTGTTCAAGTTCCCAGAGGTTGTATTTCATTTCAGTAACTTAAAAAGTATAACCAGACTTTGGTTAGGATTGCTTTATAACCAAGTATGGCTATAAGATTTTAGTACCCACACTTATGCTTGATCATGATTATGTAAAATTATTAACTAAAATTCACTCTGTAAATTCTCAAGTATATGATATTGTATGTTGAAAATAGAAGTTTAGCTATTTGTAATCACCAGTGAGTGCAGTTCTGAAGTCAGTGCAGTCATTTCAGGGTTGGTTAGAAATTTCTTCTGAAGTCCATGCATGAATAGGCCATTGAGTCGGTGTCCTGTCTCAGGCCTGGATATTTGGACCGTCATTGAGATGTATTTAACAGTGACCCCAATGGTCTCTTTGTCTCAGCACTGACACCATTTCTCAAATACAGGAAGGTTTATTGATTTGTCTTATTCCCACTTGACTCCTTTCTGGACAAGAGAAAATAGGAGTTAATTTTGATAATGGTGGGATGTAATATTTGTAGAAGAGCATAACTATCCATGGTATTCAAAGTCCTGGAATTGTAATTTTTAGAGGGATTTCATATTTTAGTTCTTTTAATATGCTTAATAGAAAGTCACTCTGAGGTTAATTTTTTTGGGGGGGGGGTGTGCTTGGTACCAGGGACTGAACTCAGGTCCTTGCACTTTTCGAGGCAGGCAGCAGAACCACTGAGCTAAATCCCTGGCCCCAGTTTTTTTTTTTAATGTAGAAATTGAAGGAGAGACATAAAGATAGTGTCTTGGATTCTCTAAACTACCAACTTGGCAGACACTTGAAGGGCCTTTTAGATTCTTAGTTATTGTTAACTTAGCAACAAATAATTACTGATGTAACAGTATTTGCTATGCATTGTTTTAGGGGTTTTGTGTTATAGATGTTACTAAAAAATAATGCAGAATCTTAGACTCTGGTAGGAAAGAATAGATGAACAGGAGAACAGATTAGAGTTTAGAAGGTAGATAATCTTATTTTCACGTGAGGGAGAGAAGGAGACAGGACCTCATCAAGATGGCATTACAAGACACGCATGGTGGCCCATGTCTGTAATCCCAGCACTTGGGAGGCAGAAGCAGAAGGATCATATGAGTTCAAGGCCAGCCTGCACTACGTAGTGAGACCTTGTCTCAAAAAAAAAAGAGCATTACAGCTGAGTCTTTTAAAGAGTACAATTTGGATATGAATAGATGTGAAAGAAGAGCGTTTGAGGCTCAAAAGTAGTATGAGCAAATGCAAGAAAGTAGGAATATGTTTGCAAATGGCACATCACCCCAGGCAAAATAAAATAATATGTATATTAGTTTCCTTGGGCTTCTTAATAACCATAAACTTGGTTACTTAAAACAATAGAAATTTATTCTTTACAGTTCTGGAAGTAAGAAGTATAAAATCAAGGTGTTGGGGGCTGGGGATTTAGCTCAGTGGTTCCACTGCCTGCCTTGAAAGCAGAAGGACCTGAGTTTGATCGCCAGTACCAAAAAAAAAAAATCAAGGTGTTGGTACGGTCATGCTTGCTTTTTTTTTTTTTTTTTTTTTTGGTGTTTTGAGATAGTCTCATTCTAGTTCAGGCTGGCCTTGAACTCACTGTGTAACCCAGCCTGGCCTGGAACTCAAAGCCTTCACACTGAGCTACATACCCAGCCCATTTAATATTTTTGATTATTGATATTGTTAATATTATTACCATTATTTTGAGGTGGGGTCTTGTTGAGTTACTGAGTTGCCCAGGCTGGGCTAGAACTTGCCATCTCCCTGCCCCAGCCTCCCAGAGTACAGGGATCACTGGCACAACCATGCCAGCTGTGGGAGTTGGGGGGAGCCTCTTAAACATGGAATTTGGATCCCATCACTGCCCCATTTATTTGGAACACTTCTCTTGTCCTATAGAGTGTTGTAGGTTCTGGCTTGTTTGCTTGGGGTTTTTTTTTTGGTACCAGGGATCAAACTCAGGACCTTGTACTTTTGAGGCAGGCGGTGGAACCACTGAGCTAAATCCCCGGCCCAGGTCTTGGCTTGTTTATCCACTGACCTCTGTTTCCTGTGCCCCAGGGTTCTGGGTTTTACAGCTCCCTCTCCCCAGTTGATTCCAAGGTCTCTGTCTCTGGTCCTCAAGAATGAACAAGACTGGGACAGGGCACAAATACAGCCAGTCAAAGCAGGCATCATGCCCTTGATGGAAGGGGGGTTGAGGGAGGCAGGGGCGGGGCAGTGGCACAGGAGCCACTTAGGAGGCGATGCCATGGGGGGATGCCTGCCTGCTATATGCCCCTGTGCCAGCATGAGTTGGGTCATGCTTTCTTAAAAGCTCTAGGGAAGAATTCTAACCTTCCAGCTTCTGGTGGCTTCTTTAAATACTTAGCATTCCTCAGCTTACAGCTGCTAACTCACGTCTCTGCCTTGATCCTACATGGCCACCTCTATGGCCCTTGATTATATTTTTCTGTCCTTATAGATACTTTCATAAGATCTAGGACCCATCCTAATCCAGCATGATCTTATCTCAGTCTTTAAAATTGCAAAGATCTGATTTTTTGTTTTGAGACAGGGTCTCATTATGTAGTTCAGGGTTTCCTTGAACTCACTGTAACTCAGGCTGGCCTTAAACTCTTGGCCATACTCCCAAACTGCCTCATCTTTTTTTTTTTTTTCAAACTGCCTCATCTTTGAGTGCAGGGATTACAGGCATATGCCGCTGCCTTGCATGGCTGATTTTCAGGTAAGATCACATTCTGAAGTTTCAGGTGGATACAAACTTTGGGGACACTACTTAATCCACTACAGTGTGAAGAAGATAATAGGGATAAAAGGTATTTTGGAAGGGCCAAGGAGACTTTTATAGGCCATGTGTATTGATGTCAGAGCAACTAATTACTAATTTTATTGATTAGTTAATAATTTGTGATACCGGCGATTAATCTAGAATAGCAATGGCACACCTTTTAGAGCTTTCAGTGACACAAACAGCCTGCTGTGGCACACATGCCATAGGCTGACCACCATTGATCTAGGGTGTCAAGCATGGTAGGCAAGTATTTAACCATTGAGATACATCCGCATCCCTATTCTTTCTGGTTTTTTTTTGACACAGAGCTCAGGCTGGTCTAGAACTCAAGATTCCCCTACTCCAGCATCCTGAATGCTGAGATTGTAGGCATGCACTAGCACACCAAATTCTTGTTTTCCATGTTTTTAAATTGTATGAGATAATAGCTACACATCTTTTCATAAGGATTTTCTATAGATTTCATGAATAAAATATGTGACGTGCTTAAGAGAGTCTGATATGTGATTTATGTTTTGATGATGATATAGGAGTAGAAATGTAGAATTAGTGGGATAGATTGATTCTTTTATAAAATTTAATTATTAACCTTCTTCCATTTTTTTTCCCATTTAGGTGTGAAATGTTTCTCTTATTCTACAAGTGTGATCAGCCTTGCATGTCTACCATACATTTTTTCACAAAGTAATATATTTGGAAGTCTGCCTTTGCAAATCCTGTTTTACAGTGTTATTGGAAGCTTTATGGTGATCACCCCAGCACTGCTTCATTTTCTTACAAAAGGGTATGTCATTCGGTTGTACCATGAGGCCACAACAGACACTTATAAAGCCATTACTTACAATATTGTGCTTTCAGAAACAAGCACAGTGTTTCACCGGAATGATGTGAAGATTCCAAACAGCACACATCTGTTTACCACATTTTATGCTAAAACAAAATCACTGTTGGTTAATCCAGTGCTCTTTCCAAACCGTGAAGACTATAACCATCTAATGGGTTATGACAAACCATTTACTTTTGATATAGAAGAAGATAGTGAAAAGAAACAGCTTAGGGATGAGAAATGAGCCTGTTGTTTAAATGTAATTTATGCTTGCAGGTGTAAGATTGCCTTTAATTTTGTATAGTTTTTGTTAAAAATAATTTGAAACTATCAGAGCTTCTATTAATTTTCAGAGAATGATCCTTTATTATAGAATAAGCTATGTTTGAAAAATAAAAAAGGTCTCCTGTTTTTTTTTTTTTTTGGTACCAGGGATCGAACTCGGATCCTTGCACTTGCAAGGCAGGCGCCAGAACCACTGAGCTAAATCCCTGGCCCATCCTGTTTGTTTTAAAAAGTGCAAAAACCCGTACATGCTGTTATATGTATGGATGATGTAATTGTGATTTCCCCTACACTAGGGGTCAAATGTCAGAAGCAAATATGAGTGTTGTGTTTTTCCTTATGTTTGGATATTTCTAGGTGTATGACTATTCTTTTCCCACATAAAAACCTTTTGAGTCACTGTTGCCCATAATAACGCCCATGTATAGTTTGTGGTCTGCTATAAGAGAAAGGAAGGAGCAGGAGATACTAATATACTTTCTGGGTCACACTCCTAGTGACCTGCCTCTTTAATCAGGCCCCGCTTCCTAACAGCACGTTCAGCAGTGGACTCATCAATGGATTAATCCACTTGTGACTATAGCACCCCCATTTCTGAACACATAGGGACATTTTAGGTATAAACCAAATCACATGTACGAGGGAGGTTGATGGGAGGAAAAACAGGACTATTCCTAATTCATAAGGAAAAGTCATTCAGGTCCAAGGCGGACCTGAAGCTTATTCCTAGAGGATAGCTTGGGTCAGAAAAGCCATTTTCCTGGGACCTAGAACCTGTCTTGATAGGATCAGGTTCATCAGACTCAGAATTGCCACCTGTATTCCTGCTTGCCACCTTATCCTCAGATTGGGCCTCTACCTGCTTGTTCTGTCTTTTGTTGCCCACACGGATGCCTGTTGTTATCCTAGCAATAAATAAGATAACTTTCTAGAAAAAGTTACTTCATGATGACCTGTTAATTAGAACATATTAGAAAGTCATTCTTAGTTTCACTTAGGAAAAATAACTGGTTAACATTTTGAAGTTTTCTCAAGATTCTCCCTCTTAATAACTTGTTTTGTGTATGTCTCGTAAAGCCTCTTTTTTTTTTTTGGTACCGGGGAATGAACTTGAGACCTTGTGCTTGCCAGGGAGGCAGCGGGATCATTGAGCTAAATCCCTGGCCCTCTTAAAGCCTTTACTGTAATTAAATATATTTATAATTTACACAAATGCTTAATCTTCAAGAAACAAATTCACAAGATGCAAAACCAGGAAACAAGTTTATTAGATACTGCTGCTCTTCAAAGCACAGATGGTGAGGTGAACTGCAAGGAACAGAAAGGTAGTCTCATTTGGACAAGGCATATGTAGCTCTTTAAATATCAGATCCATGTGATCATTTTTTTCACCTGTGGAAAATTTTTATTTTTATAAAAAGATTCAAAAGACTAGGAGGGAAAGAGCACTAAATGGGAAAGGTGATTTCTGAAGGAGGTGGCTTGGAGTGAGACTAGGACATAGGAAGGATTAGCAAATATTTCTATGAAGCTTCATCAAAATAAACAACTCAGGCCACAAGGAGGATAAATATATGTACCTCCTCCATGCCACTGTGCTGCCCTCACCTCAGAGTTACCTTGAAAAGCAGGGAGGGAGGGATGGGGATTTAGCTCAGTGGTTTTGCCGCTTGCTGCGCAAGCACAAGGACCTGAGTTCAATCCCCAGTACCAAAGAACAACAACAATAAAAGCCAGGGAGGGTAATGAGTCTCCCATTGTTTAGGAGGAGGGGTGGTCAATCTGTTATTTGACTCTCAAAAGTCAAGGTTGTGATTGGTAATTGATATGTCTACTTAAGTGAGAAACACCTAGCAGATTGTATGCCACAAACTGAGCAGGGACGATCCACCTCTAATGTGGGTGGCACCAACCAATAGGCTTGTAGCCTGGACAAAATAAAAAGGGAAAGAAGAGAAAGTCTTCCCTTTTCTTTGGAGGAGTTCTGGTCTTTACCATTGCCTTTGGATGTTGGTCTCCAGTTCTTGCAGGTGTCCAGTACAGACTCTTCAGCTTTCCAACACAGATACTTTGGCTTTCCAACAGACTTGCACTGGACTCTGCAGTGAGCTCCAGGCCTTACATCCTCTACTGGATCCTCTGGCTCTCCAGCAGGCAGACAGCCATTTTGCATTCTTCCACTGCTGATTTTGCTGGAGTCATTGTAAACCTTCCTTATAAATCCTTTATATAATCTATATCTATATCTATATATATCATTTAATATAATATAATATATATTATATTAAATGTTCCACTAGTGAATCTAGCTGATACAAGGGTGGTTCCTTTACATCTAAGATATAATAAACGCAATCACAACAAAGTACATCATTATGATCCTTTTCCTTAATGTATATTTCATTGTACTGAAAGGCCTCACTTTTTGGAAGCAAAAGTAAATATCCATTTGATAGGAATGAGAGCATTAGCTTGGTTTTATTTGTTAAAATTGTATTCAGGGGCTGGGGATTTAGCTCAGTGGTTCTGCTGCCTGCCCTGCAAGCGCAAGGACCGGAGTTTGATCCCCAGTACTGAAAAAAAAAATTGTAAGATCGTTCAGTGATCCAGATTCAACAGTGACCAATTTGTAATCAGTATTGTTTCATCAACCCTGACCACTTGCCTTCTAATTTTTTGGAAGCAAATCTCTTTCTTGAATCTACATGATAAGGATTTCTTTTAAAAACAACCACAATAGCATTACCATATCTACAAAACAAAACCCTAATGTTATCAAATATTTAATCTTTAAATTTTAATTGTTTTATAATTTTTCCCTACATTTTATTTGGATTGAGATTCAAAGCATGTTCATACCATCTAAATACCAAATGTTGGAATGTCTTTTAAGACTTCTGTGTGTGTGTCCCTTGATTTCTTTCACTTTTTTTTCCCCCTTGCAAATGATCTGTTGAAATGGAATTGTTTGTCCTTTAGATATTCTTAGGGTCTAGATTTTTTTATTGTATTCCTGAAGTGCATCTTAGCATTATTTTCTCTTTTCTGGGTTTCTTATAAATTGGTAGTTGGATCTTGAAGCTTCATGAGAGTAAGGTTGGATTAGTTTGGACAACTTCATAGGTGACTATAGGAGTCATGAATTTTTGCATAACAAACTGCCCCTGTGTCTGTGTCTGGAATTGGGGAGTGGCTTAGCTGAGTGGTTCTAGCTCAGGTTCCCTCATGAAGTTGCAATCAGCTAATTAGTTGGTGCTGCTGTCATCTGAAGGCTGGACTGGAGCAAGAAGAACTGCTTTCAAAATGGCTCACTCACATGTCTGGCAGTTTGGTGTTAGACTTTTGGCAGGAGACTTTAGTTTCTCCCCAGGTGGGTTTCTTTTTAGAGCTCCTTCCTCTGGAGCAAGCAAACCAAGAGAGCAAGGTGGAAATTACAATGTCTTGTATGCCCTATATACAATTGTACACTGTCATTGTGCAGTACTTTACTGGTTCCAGACTATTGTATGAATGAAATGACATATGTAAAAGAAAAATATGTTATTGGTTACACAGTCAGCCTTATTCAGTATTGGAGATGATTCACAGGGACATACACACCAGAAAGTAAGGCTCTTTGAGAGCCATTTTGGAGGCTGGCTTCTTCAGTGTTTTTCTTTAAAGATTATCTACATAATGTCTTTCTCTCATTTTTTATCAGTACATATTTGTGATGTATAATGAATACATTCATTGTGGGGAGGTAGTACAAATACATATCCTTTTTATTTCCCATTTCCCTCCATCTCTCTCTCTCTCCAGCCCTAGATTCCCTTCCCATCTGCAAAAGGGCTACCTCCCTATTTCCTATCATCTGTCTTTTATTTTCTCTTTAAATTATTTATATTTTGGATTTCTCATATAAGAGAAACCATGCAATATTTAACCTTCTTTGTCTGATTTATTCATTTTAGTATTATGGTCTCAAGGTGCATTCATTTTCCTACTAAAGACTCAAATTTATCCCCCTTTATGGCTGAGTAGTCCTCCATTGTGTATGTACTACATTTTGTTTATCCATTCATCTATTGATGGGCATATAGGCTGCTTCCAAGATTTTTTTCTCTCGTGATATTAGCGACCATTGATTCTCAATGCCTAAATCCACTAATTCATTAGATGTTGTGAAATGATTATATTTTATTTGTCTATTTTTCATTTATTGATGGAAATACTCCTAAAGTAGAGATAAGTGTACAGAAGGCAAGAAAAACTTGCCCCTCTCTATTTTGTAACTCAGGAGCTCTGTTTGTACAGAAAAGTTGAAATAACCCAGGCAAGGTGGTGCACCCCTGTGTTCCCAACATTTGGGAGGCTGAAGCAGGAGGATCACTGAGAGTTTGAGGCCCCATAGTGAGTTCATAGTGGGCTATGAACTGGGCTACATAGTGAGTTCAAGGCCAGCCTGAACTACATAGCGAGACCTTGTCTCAAAAAAACCAAAACACAACCAACCAACCAAACAAAAAAAGTTGAAATAAATGCTTCTTTCTCTTTACTTACTCGTTTTAAAAATAGAATTGAGCTGGGTGTAATGAAACACATCTGTAATCCCAGCACTCTGAGAGACTGAGGCAGAGGATGTCAAGTTCAAGGCTAGCCTCAGCAATTTAGAAAATTAGTGAGAACTTGTCTCAAAATAAAAAAAATTTAAAAGTACAGAGAGAGAGAGAAAGAGATTGAGATTCTTAGTATATTATCTGATAAGTAGATTTTAAAATAAGCTATTAGTTTGTGGACTTAAATATTTAATGTATTTCAATTTATTGCAGACACTATTGATTTTTATATAGACATATAGGTAGACTAAATAATGGCACTTTAAGATGTTCATGGTCAGAAACTGAATGTTATATGGCAAAAGGAATTTTACAGATGTAATAAGATTGAGAATTTTGAGTTGTGTCATCCTGAGTTATCCAGCTGGGCCCATTTTGATCACAGGAGTCCTTGTAAGAGGCAGGCACAGAATCAGAGAAGGTGGTGGGATGATGAAAGCAGAGATTTAAGCAGTGTACTTTGAAGATGGAGAAAGCTGAAAAAGCAAAGAAAAGGCTTCTCTCCCTGAGTCTTCAAAAGGAACCAGCTCTGCTGACACTGAAACATTTCCCCACTCCAAAAGCTGCTCAAGCTACTTTTCATGATGCAAGCACAGAATCCTAGGACCCAAACTAAAATGATCTTTCCCTGGGGAAACCAAAGGTCTCCAATGAGTAGAAACTGAAGAAGGAGACCAGCACCACTTGGACCTTGACTAGAAGTCAGGGCTATTGTCAACAAATACAGGACAGAAATAATGGAGAGATAGGACAGAAACTACTCATTACAAAGTGTCTGCAATTTCATCTGGACCATGTGTGCAGGATGGAGATCAGGGAGAGTATTCCACCAGGACTTCTGGATACAACCAGTCAGTCCACTACTTCCTTGTCACCCCACCTCTTAAATTCCTTCCATAGGAGCCTAGTAAGCAAGGTGGATATGAGCATGACTCCTTTCTCCTCATGGGACCTACCATAAAGCCTTTTCTTTGCAAAAACTGGTGGCATAGTATTGTCTTCTGTGTGTAGCAAGCAGTGAGTTCTTGCTTAATATAAATGTTCTGACTTTGGCCTGGAGAAACTAATTTTGGACTTCTGACCTCTAGAACTGTAGAATACATTTATAACTTTTAGTCCCTTAAATTTGTGGTAATTCATTACAGCTGCAATAGGAAACTAGTAACATTCATCTTTGGTGAATGGAATCCTCTTTAATTTGGTTATCTAATATCATAAGGTGTTTCTGGCTAATCTTGTACGTTTTCTGCCCCAAACCTGGAATCAATCAATCCTTAATCCATGGAATTCTGGTTTCTTTTGTAGGAAATGGTTATTTTTGAGATCTTTATGAGGTATTCATGGGTTTTTACTTCCCTCCTCCTCCTTTATGGGATATTGAGATAAGGTCTTCCTATGTAGTCTAGGCTGACCTTGAACTTGCAATTGTCCTGCCTTAGCCTCCTAGGGTACTGGGGTTACAGTTCTACAGCATGCCAGGTTGCCTTTTTAAAACTTTATTTTAAAAGTGTGGTAAAAGCATAATAAAATATACCATCTTAACTAATTTTAAACATACAGTTCACCAGGGGTAATAATATTTATATTACTGTGAAACAGATCTCTAGAACTTTTTCATCTCACAAGGCTGAAATTATATTCCTTGAATAACTTCCCATCTCCCCCTCTTCCCATAGATGTTTGCCTATTTAAAAATGGAAAAGTAGCACAGTTCTACAGTAAATCCTTTTACCAACATATCATTATTTTCCTTTTATGTGTGCAGATTTTTAACCCACAACTCTGTGTCATTTGTGGCTAACCACATCCTACAAAGGATTTCAAATAGCACAGTATCTAAAGGAATAGCTGTTTCTCTAACAGTGACAATTTTGAAATGAAATAAATGCCACATTGAAATAATGATATTTTGATACTGGGACTCAAAGTATTCCCTCCAGGACTAGAAGTAGAGCTCAGCAGTAGAACACTTCCTAGGATGCACAAGGATCTGGGTTGAATCTCAAGCATCAAACAAAACTAAGAAACCCAGAAGTAATAGTGCATTTTTAGCACTAGTGAGGCCCTGCCCAGAACACAGTACTATAGGCTGGTGTCCCTGTGGTAGCCTGTCAACTTGCTCATTCTGTCATGAGGCTGAACCTGCTGCTGAGCTGAAATAGTTTGCATCACTCTGTTCAGTTCAAATCTGTGGGTCCAGTACTTTGGGCCCTGAGAAATTGTATGAAGAGCTTGCAGGAGAGAATAGCAGTGCAGATGGAAAAGAGTGCATCTGTTGAGACTTTACTATGACAGCAGATGTCCATTATCATCACTCCTGTTTAACAGAGTCCTCAAAACATTAGCTAGAGCAATAAAGCAAGAGAAAGAAAAGGGTTATGTATAGAAAATGACAAAGTCAAAATAGCATTATTTGCAGATAATATGATCCTTTACTTACAAGACCCAAAAAACTCCACCAAAAGACTTCTAGAATTGATCACCAAATTCAGCAGTGTAACAGGATATGAAGTAAACACACAAAAATCAATAGCAAGTTCCACCAATCCCAGCACAGAGGAACAGGCTTCCAGGCTGCCATTCCACTGCTCCCAGCACAGAGGAAGGGGCTTCTGGGCTACCATTCCACCGCTCTGAGCGCAGAGGAAGGGGCTTCCGGGCCGCCATTCCACTGCTCCCAGCACAGAGGAAGGGGCTTCTCGACTGCCATTCCCCGTTCCCAGCACAGAGGAAGGGGGTTCTGGGCCACCAGTCCACCACTCCCAGCACAGAAGAAGGGGCTTCCAGGCCACTATACCACCACTCCCAGTGCAGAGGTACGGCCTTCTGGGCCGCCATTCCACCACTCCCATCACAGAGGAAGGGGCTTCCAGGCCACTGTACCACCACTCACAGTGCAGATGTAGGGGCTTCTGGGATGCCCTTCTACCACTCCCAGCACAGAGGAGGTGAGCCGGGTGGGTGCCAACAGCAACCCCCCCCGCCCCAAAATGAGAAGACACATAAACAAGTCTCAAAACCAGACTTCCAGATCACCTACAGCAATCCCAAAGGGAAATGAGATGGAATGCTGATACTCAACCACCTGGAATCCCTGAACTGGCAACAAAAGAGGATCTGGAAAAAATGAAATCAAATAATTTCTCAGATAACAGCAGAGATTGTGCTAGTAGTGCAAGACATGATTAATAAATCTAGAGAGGAGCTGAGGAACATGATGGAATCCCAACATAGGAAACAAATTGAATCCATAAAACAGATACAAACAGATTTCCAGGAGATTAAAAACTCAATTGAAAGTCTACACAGCAGAATGAGCCAATGTGAGGACAGAATTTCAGATATAGAAGATAAGATTGCAATTAGTGACCAGGAAAAGAAAAATTGTTTCAAAATTGTAAGGGACCATGAGAAATCAATCCAGCAGCTGCTAGACGATGCAAAGAATAACATAAGACTGATTGGAGTCAACAAAGAAACGAGAGTGCAGATGACATAAAAAAAACTGTTCACAGAAGTGATGGCAGAAAACTTCCCAAGCAGGGGAAAAGAACTTGACATACAGATAAGTGAGGCATATGGGACTCCAACTAGCCTTGATTAAAAAAAAAATCTATACATAGGCATATAATAGTTAAGATTCCAGAAACCCAACAGAAGAACAAAGTTCTACAAGCAGTTAGAGAAAAGAAACAAATCACATACAAAGGAAAGCCAATCACAATCACAGCAGAATTCTCAATGCAAACCCTCAAGGCAAGAAGAGCTTGGAGTGACATATTACAGGCCGTAAAGGAAAACAGCCACCAGCCCAGACTGATGTACCCTGCAAAATTATTTTTCAAAATTGATGGAGAAATAAGATACTTTCGTGACAAAGAGCACCTTAGGAACTTCATGAATATCAACTCAGCACTCCAAAAATTTGTAGACAATATCCTAGGAAAAGACAATGAATATCACAACCCCAGGAAGCCCAGCAGAATGAATCCATTGGGCATGACAAGAAATTAAATGTAAAGGGGGAGAATGCAACAAAAAGAAAAAGTCATGAAAATGATAAGTTGATATATATCAGTTATAACCATCAATGTTGATGGTCTCAATTCACCAATCAAAAGAAACAGACTGGTAGAATGGGTCAAGAAGCAAAATCCAACAATATACTCCATACAAGAAACACACTTAATTCAAAAGGAAACTCATAGACTGAAAGTTAAAGGGTGGAAAACGATACTCAATGCAACAGGAACCCCCCCAAAAAGTAGGAGAAGCTACCCTCTTTGCAGATCAAGTGGATTTCAAACTAACATTGATTAAGAGAGACAAAGAAGGACAGACACTGCATCCTTGTAAAGGGAACAATCCAACAGGAAGAGATGACAATCATAAATATATATGCATCAAACAGTAGTGCACCCAGCTATATAAAACAAATACTAACAGTCATGAAAAATCAAATAAGCACTAATACAATTGTAGTGGGGGACCTCAACACCCCACTGTCACAGATAGATCAACTAGACTAAAAATAAGTAATGAAATACTAGAACTCAATCGAACTCTTGAACAAATGAACTTAACAGATGTTTACAGAGTCTTCCACCCCACAAAATCAGAATACACATTCTTCTCAGCTGCACATGGGTCATTCTCAAAAATAGACCACCTACTCACAAATAGAACATGTTTAAGTAAGTGCAAAGGAATTGAAGTTATCCCCTGTATATTATCAGACCATAGTGTGATGAAATTGGAGATCCATAGCAAAAGAAACTCAAAAAATTTCATAAACACATGGAAATTGAACAACACACTTCTGAATAACCAATGGGTCACAGAGGAAATTAAAGAAGAAATCAGACAGTTCCTTCAGTTAAATGACACTGATAATACAACATATTGGAATCTATGGGACACAATGAAAGCAGTCTTACAAGGGAAATTCATAGCAGTGAATACTCATATTAGGAAAACAGAGCAAGTCCAATTAAACAACTTCATGCTGAACTTCAAGATTCTAGAAAAAGAAGAGCAGGGTAAACCCAAAGCTCACACAAGGGAGGAAATTATAAAGATCAGAGCAGAAATCAATTCAATGGAGACTAAGAGAATGATACAAAAAAATCAACGAACCCAAGAGTTGGTTCTTCGAAAGAATCAACAAAATTGACAAACCCTTAGCCAACCTTATTAGAAAAAGGAAAGAAAAGGCCCAAATCCATGCAATTAGGAATGAAAAGGGTGAAATTACAACAGACCCAGCAGAAATCCAGAGGATCATCAGTACCTACTTCCAGAACCTGTACCCCAATAAGATGGACAACACAGAAGAAATGGACAGATTCCTAGACACATGTGAATTACCAAAGTTGAACGAAGAAGACCTAAAAATTCTAAACAGCCCAATATCAATCAATGAAATTGAAAATGTAATTAGAAACTTACCAACTAGAAAAGCCAAGGTCCTGATGGCTTCACTGCTGAATTCTACAAGACATTTAGAGAGGAACTACTGCCACTACTGTTTAAACCCTTCAGTGAAATTGAAAGGAAGCAATACTCCTGAATTCATTCCTGGAAGCAAGCATCACCATGATCCCCAAAGCAGAGAAAGACCCAACCAAAAAAGAGAACTATAGGCCAATCTCACTAACAAACATAGATGCAAAAACCCTTAATAAGATACTGGTAAATAGGATGTAGAAGATCATCAAGAAGATCATATGCCCTGAACAAGTGGGATTCATCCCAGGGATGCAGGGATGGTTCAACATATACAAATCAATCAATATAATACACTATATCAATAGAGTCAAGGACAAAAACTGTATGATTATCTCCATAGATGCAGAAAAAGCATTTGACAAAATCCAACACACATTTATGATAAAAATCCTACAAAAATTTGGAATACATGGTCTCTACCTCAATCTGATAAAAGCCATGTGTGAAAAACCAACAACCAATATCATACTAAATGGTCAAAAACTGAAATCCTTCACACTAAAATCAGGAACAAGACAAGAGTCCACTATCACCACTCTTGTTCAATATAGTTTTGGAAACATTAGCCATGGGAATTAGACAAGAGAAAGAAGTAAAAGGAATAAAGATAGGGAATGAAGAAGTCAAATTGTCATTTTTTGCAGATGACATGATACTCTATACAGAAGACCCCAAGAACTCCACCAAAAGTCTTCTAGACTTAATAACCAAATTCAGTAGTATAGCTGGATATAAGGTCAACATACAAAAATCAATAGCTTTCCTCTACACGAACAACAGACTCATGGAGACAGAAATAGGGCAAACAATTCTGTTCACATAAGCATCCAAAAAATTGAAATACCTAGGAATCAGCCTAATGAAAGAAATCAAGGACTTTTTCTCTGAAAACTATAGCACTCTGAAAAGAGTTGAAGATGATATCAGAAAATGGAAAGACATCCCTTGCTCCTGGGTAGGAAGGATCAATATAGTGAAAATAGCCATACTTCCACAACTGCTATATAAATCCAGTGCAATCCCAGTTGAAATCCTAGCAGGATACTTCATGGACCTTGAGAAAAACAATCCAAAAATTCATGTGGAACAAGAAGAGACCCAGAATAGCAAAAGCAATTCTAGGTAACAGACATGGCAGGGGGTATCACAATCCCCAACTTGAACCTATACTACAAAGCTACTGTGATAAAAACAGCATGGTACTGGCAATGAAAGAGACCTGAGCACCAGTGGAACAGATTAGAAGATGCAGGAACAACGTCAGACACACTCAGCCATCTCATCTTTGATAAAGGAGCCAAACACTCTCACTGGAGGAAAGATAACCTCTTTAATAAACGGTGCTGGAAAAATCGGGTTTCAACTTGCCAAAGATTAAAACTAGACCTATATCTCTCGCCATGCACGTAACTAAAATTGAAATGGATTAAAGATGTAAATATTAAAATAGAAACTCTGAAGCAGTCTGAACAGAGGTTAGGTAGAACCCTTGAAGACATCGGGGTAGGGAAATATTTTATGAACAAAACCTCAGTTGCCCGTGAACTAGCACAAACAATCAACAAGTGGGATCTCTTCTTATTAAAAGGCTTCTGCACAGCAAGAGAAACCACCAGCAGTGTGAAGCGACAACCCACAACGTGGGAAAAAATCTTCACCTGCTTTTCCTCAGACAAATCTTTTCCTCTCGAATCTATAAAGAAATTTAAAAAATCAGATCTCCCAAATTTAAAGACGCAATCCAAAAATGGGCATCTGAAATGAACCAACATTTCTCAGGCAAAGAAATAGAAATAGCAGGCGCGGACGCTGGGGCAGCCATTTTAGATGGCCGGAGTTGGAGCGCAGCTCACGTGAGGCGGGAAGGCTTCCCTACCGCTTTCCCCAGGTGCCCAGAGGGCCAGCTCTCCAGGGCTTGGGGCGCGTGCCTTGAGGCGCGCAGCACGAGGGCGATGATGCGGGACCCTCCCGGGGTCCGGGGACGCGCCGCCTGTGACCGCCTCCCGCTCCCTCGGCGCTGGGGGAGCAGTGAGCACTACGCCGCCGCCGCCGCCGCCACTGGGACCGGACGGCCTGGCCCTCACAGGTTTCATTACTACTTAAGCTGCATCCATGGAGCACATACAGGGTGCTTGGAAGACAATCAGCAACGGTTTTGGACGCAAGGACGCTCTTATTGACGGCTCCAGCTGCATCTCCCTGACGATCATGCAGCTGTTTGGCTGTCAGTGCCGGGCCTCAGACGATGGCAAACTCACAGACTCCTCGAAGACAAGCAGCACCATCCGAGTCTTCTTGCCGAACAAGCAGAGAACGGTGGTTGTTTCCAAATTCCACTATTGGTGACAGTGGGGTCCCAGTAATACCATCTTTGACAGTGTGTCGGATGCGAGAGTCTGTTTCCCGGATGCCTGTTAGTTCCCAGCACAGATACTCCACACCCAACGCTTTCACTTTCAACTCCTCCAGCCCTTCCTCCGAAGGCTCCCTCTCCCAGAGGCAGAGGTCCATGTCCACACCCAATGTCCACATGGTCAGTTCGACGCTGCCTGTGCTCAGCAGGATGATTGAGGATGCAATTCGAAGTCACAGCGAATCAGCCCTGTGCAGCAGCCCCAATAACCTAAGCCCGACAGGTTGGTCGCAGCCCAAAACCCCTGTGCCGGCACAGAGAGAGGGTGCTCCAGGACCTGGCACACAGGAGAAGAACAAAATTAGGCCTCGAGGACAGAGAGATTCGAGTTACTACTGGGAAATAGAAGCCAGTGAAGTGATGCTCTCCACCCGGATTGGGTCAGGCTCCTTTGGAACTGTCTATAAGGGCAAGTGGCATGCAGATGTGGCGGTAAAGATCCTGAAGGTGATAGACCTAACCCCAGAGCAGTTCCAGGCCTGCAGGAACGAGGTGGCGGTGCTTCGCAAAATGAGGCATGTGAACATTCTGCTCTTCATGGGGTACATGACAAGGACAACTTGGCTATTGTGACGCAATGGTGTGAGGGCAGCAGCCTCTATAAACACCTGCATGTCCAGGAGACCAAGTTCCAGATGTTCCAGCTGATTGACATGGCCCGGCCAACCGCTCAGGGCATGGACTACTTACATACGAAGAACATCATCCACCGAGACATTAAATCCAACAATGTATTTCTCCATGAAGGCCTAACAGTGAAAATTGGCGATTTTGTTTTGGCAACAGCGAAGTCCCGCTGGAGTGGCTCTCAGCAGGTGGAGCAGCCCACTGGCTCTGTCCTGTGGATGGCCCCAGAGGTGATTCGAATGCAGGACAACAACCCATTCAGCTTTCAGTCTGACATTTACTCCTACAGCATCGAGCTGTATGAGCTGATGATGGGGGAGTTCCCCTACTCCCACATCAACAACCGTGACCAGATCATCTTCATGGTGGGCTGAGGCTATGCCTCGCCAGACTTCAGCAAGCTGTACAAGAACTGCCCCAAGGCCATGAAGTGGCTGGTGGCAGACTGTGTGAAGAAGGTGAAGGAAGAGTGGCTGCTCTTCCCCCAGATCCTATCTTCCATTGAACTGCTCCAGCACTCTCTGCCCAAGATCAACCAGAGCGCATCTGAGCCGTCTCTGCACCGGGCAGTGCACACGGAAGACATCAATGCATGCAAGCTGACCACATCCCCGTGGCTGCCTGTCTTCTAGCTGGCTTTGTACCCGGGGAGGGAGGGAGTCAGAAGCTGCTAAGGACCTTCTAGACCATACACAGAGCCTTACTTCACTTTGCCTTCTTCTCTACCCACATAGCCCCGGGAGAAAGCCAGTCACTACCCTGATGCCTCGTCCCTGTGGGCCCAGCCTTCTCCAGGTGCACACAGATCTCATGCAATACCATGCTGGGCCCTGGCTGGCAGCAAGAGGCAGGAGTGTTTTGGGGGAGAGAAAGGTGGTGGACAGCCTGGCCCTGGTGCAGGGATACATGGTGTTTTGGAAATCAGCTTTTTCACCTCTCGGACAGTGGTGCAGCACCAGTTTTGCACATAATGCACCAAACAGCCAGGACTGCTGGGATCCCGGATGTGGAGAGTCTGCTTTGGTACTATGGAACTTGACTGTGGGGATGTGTCCCCATGTCCCATCTGCCCTCCATGGGAGCAGCCCCCTCATGCCGAATCTGTCTTCCAGGAGCTGCCCCAGGGTGAGTGCTGGCCAGCCCTGTCCCTAGTCAGCCTCAGCGTCATGTATGCAAGGAAGCCAGGACCCAGGTTTTCTTGATGATTTGGGTTTTAATTTTGTTTTTATTGCACCTGAAAAGATACAAGTTATCTGATTGTTCCTCAATTATGTTATTTTAATAAAATAAATCTAAAAAAAGAATAGAAATAGCAAATAAATATATGAAAAAATGTTCAACATCAATGATCATTTGAGAGATGCAAATGAAAAGAACGATGAGATTCCACCTCACTCCAGAAAGAATGGCTGCTATCATGAAATTAACCAATAACAAACGCTGGTGGGGCTGTGGGGAAAGAGGAACCCTGCTCCACTGCTGGTGGGAGTGTAGACTGGTGCAAGCACTGTGGAAATCAGTATGGAGATACCTCAAAGAACTAGGACTGGAAGTTCCATTTGACCCCGCTATTCCCCTGCTAGCTATCTTCCCCAAAGAATAAAAAGAGTTATACCATGGTGATATATGTACACCCAGGTTCATAGCAGCACACTTTGTAATAACTAAAATTTGGAAGCAGCCCAATGCCCATCAATTGGAGACTGGATAAAGAAAATGTGGGTTTTTTTATAAAATGGAGTACTACTCAGCCATAAAAAATAAGAAATTAGAGACATTTATAGCTAAATAGATGCACATTGAGGCGATACTCTTATGTGAAATAAACAGGACACACGTGTAAATACCAAATAGTTTCTCTAGTGTGAGAAACTGAAAGTGTAAATAAGGACTAAAATGTATAATAGGTAATGTGAAATAGGAAGAAAAGGGGCAAAGGGGAAGGGGAAGTGGGAGGGGTAGGGGAAAGGAAAGAAGGGAATGGAATTAATATGAGAAAATGGAAAAATGGAAACAAAGTCTTTGTAAATAGAGAGGGATGGAGGGGTTGAAGGGAGGGCAGGGTAAGGGGGAAAAATAAGGACCAAGAAAGATTATGTAAAGGTGCAAATTTCCAATGATGAATGTCATTATACTGTATACCTAAAATGTACCAGTAAAATAAAATTTAAAAAAAACCCAATAGCATTCCTATACAGTAGTAATGAACTCACTGAATAAACCAATTAGGAAAATAATACTAGTCACAATAGCATCAAAAATGTTAAATACTTGGGGAACCTAAGGAAGTGAAAGAACTCTAGGATGAAAATTACATCAGACTGAAAAAGGAAATTGATGGGAACATGAAAAAATGGAAAGGTATCCCCTGTTCCTGGTTAGGCAGAACCAACAAAATCAAAATGGCTATACTTCCAAAACTGATACACAGATTTAACATAATCCCAATGTCGTTTCTCACGGAGCTAGTGAAAATACTCCCAAATTTTATATGGAATCAGAAGAGACTCAGAATAGCAAAAGTAATCCCAGGTGACAAAAAAGAAAGCAGGTAGCATCACAATCCCAGATTTGAATTTATATTATAAAGCTACAGTGATTAAAATAGCATGATACTGGCACAAAAACAGGCGGATGGATGAATGGAACAGAATAGAAGAAGCAGAAACAACTCAGGAACATACCCTTATTTGATCTTTGACAAAGGAGCTGAAAATATGCACCAGAGAACAGATAGCTCCTTAATAAATGGTGCTGGGAAAATTGGATATCCACATGCAGAAAATTGAGTCTAGATCCATATACCATGTCTCATGTACTAAACTGAAATCAAAATGGATCAAAGATCTAAATGGTAAAGCAGAAACACTTAATCTACTGTAAAAGAAAATAGGTATAACTCTTGAAGACATAGGTGTAGGCAAGGACTTTCTGAACAGAACCCCAATGGCACAAGAAACAAAAACAAGAATCAACAAGTAGGATCATATCAAATTAAAAAGCTTTGCACAGCAAATGAAACAAAACAGAGTGAAGAGACAATCTACAGAATGGGAAAAATTTTTTTGCCAGCTATTCCTGGCAGAGGACTAACATTAAGAATATATAAAGGACTAAAAAATATCAGACCTCTAAAACAACCCAAATGCTCATCAACCAATGAATAAAGAAGATCTCGGTTTTTTCTATACAATGGAGTACTACTCTGCCATAAAGCAGTATGAGTTTGAGAATTTCTAGCTAAATAGATGCACCTTGAGACCATCCTCTTAATTTCTTTTCTTTCTTTCTTTCTTTTGGTACCAGGGATAGAATTTGGGACCTTGCGTTTGCAAGGCAGGAGGGCGGAACCACTGAGCTAAATCCTCAGCCCCTAAAACCATACTCTTAAGTGAAATCAATCAGACCCACATGTTTAAATACCACATTGTTTCTCTGGTGTGAGAAACCGTAAGTGGAAATAAGGGCTAAAATGTATAATAGATATAAGTAAATGATTAGAAGATGTTCAAAGGGAAGGGGGACAAGGGGAGGGGAGGAGGAAAAAGAGCACAAAGAAAAGTGAAAATAGAAGAAAAGAATGGAAACAAAGGTCTTGTATATAGGGAGGTGCGAAGAGGTCGAGGGGAGGGGAAGGGGCAGGATATGTCACGTACAGGTGCAAATTCCCTATGATGGACGCTATCATCATGTATATCTAAAATGTAGCCATAAATGTTTTGCTTCAAAAAAAATGAAACCTCCAAAATAAGACTCAATCAAAAAATGGGCAACTGAAATGAATAGACACTTCCCAGAAGAGAGACAAATGGCCAATAAATAAATGAAAAAAATGCTCATCACTGGCCATCAGAGAAATGCAGATTAAAACTACACCAAGATACCATCTGATTCCAGAAAAATGGTCATCATCAAAAACTCTCATACCAGTAATAACAAATGGTAGTGAGAATGTGGGGAAAAAAGAACTCTATTACATTGTTAGTGGGAATGGAAACTAGTATGGAAGTCACTGTGAAGATTCTTCAAAAAACTAAAAATAGAAATTCCATTTGACCCAGCTCTGGCTCTTCTAGGTATCTTCCCAAGAGTTAAAATCTTCATATTACGGGTATACATGCACACCCTTGTGTATAGCAGCACAATTTATAATGGATAAATTTTGGAGATAGCATATATGTCCATGAGCAGATGAATGGATAAGGAAAATGTGGTATTTATATACAATAGAGTACTATGCTGCTATAAAGACAGTCTTGTGCAACTTGAGAACATAATGTTAAGTGAAATAAGTCTGACACACAAGCTTAAATCTTGCAGAGTTTCTCTTATATGAGAAATGCAAAGAACAAAATGGAAGAGAGATAAATAGGGAAAAGAGAGAAGTTCAAATACTTCCCCAAATTACAAATTCCAGGGTTTTAAAAATATTTCAATATATATGCTAATTGGTTTCATTTATACTACTAGTTTATCTTAGTTTGTTGAAAAGAAAGATTTGTGTTATTATCTGTTTCTTTTTTGTAAGGATCTTTTTGGTTTATGTTTTATACTCTGAGTGATTACTTTGAAGATAATGATACACAATGTAATAACTTGTTATTCTCTTATTATTTGATCATGAAGTTTTGTTTTATTTTTTCATAAAAAAACAGGAGTGAAGTGGATTTCTTTTTTCTATTAACTGGAAAGTATCTTGTTTTGCTTTTAAATCTCTGGTCACTTTCACTTTCACTTTTCAGTGTTCAAAAAGACTTCATTCTAAATCATTTCTCTGTCCTTCCAGGAAGAACTCACGGACAGAATACACCAAGTCACACACATGAAAAGAGGAAACCACTGGATAGGCACTCAGAAATCATGTGACCAATGACTAAGTTAAATCTTTCCTACTTATTGAAAGGGAAGTGTCTGATGATTGTTTACTTATCCTCTTTACATTTTTAAATTTTTGAAACACTGAATCATGCTACCATTTATGCTCTTTTCTACCCTGTTTTCTCCCATATTTACTGAGCCTGAAGAGCCTCTCTGGATCTGCAGCTCCTCTGACGCAAATATTTCGTACACTTACTGTGGTAAGTAAAACAGCAACAACAAATAATTGTAGCATCAACTATTTTAAAGGTAAGTTTTCACAAAAATCTTACGCTGCTGTCCAGACCAGGAAATGCCTGCATGTGTTTCAGCTGCTACGGCTGCTGCTGTTGCCAGCCAGAAAAGAAACAGTCACTTCCCGGTGTGGATTTTAACACTTCACAGAGCTCACAAACCTCTAATCTGTGTTGTACCTGACTTCCAAGTGCTTTTTCTGTTCTCTGTGGTCCACTGTCTCTACCTGGAGCCTGGTTTCATCTTCTTCCCAGTTCCAGAAGAACTGTCTGCCTCTGCCTTGGCCCAGAGACTAACTGGTTCTCCTTCCTGAGAGGGTAGAACAGTTCTAGCTGTTTCCTGAAGGTGATTTTTTTGCTCCAGGCTGTGAATTTACTTCAAATCATGTCCCTAGTTGACCTGTCAGTTATTAGGTGTTTGATCTTGAGCAAAAGACCTCTCCATGCTTCAGCTCCAGTAGCTGCAAAATGAAAGTGATTTTAGAGCAAAATGAAAGCGATTTTTTAATGCAAGGATTGCTGTGTGGTAAAGTTTTTAACACAGGGTCACACAGAAATAATAAGATTATTTTTTTTAAAAACCAGCTATCCCCTAATGCTAATTGTATAGCGTAGCTCTACCTAATTGGTTTTATCACCCCCCCCCCCCCATACGTCTTCTCATTAGCAAACCTCTGGGGTCTGAAGGCCCAGCTGTTCTTTAACTTTGGTACTTTCCACTATGTTGCTCACGATGGTGGCTGCCATTTTCGACTCACTACCCAGGTCAAGATGGTAGTGGTGCTTTCCACAATCCAGTCCTTTGAGATACTTTTGGGAAAAAAAGACTCATGGCCTAATCATCTGGGGGAGGTTTACAAATGTACTTTGAGAATTTCAAACTGCATTGAAAAAGTCTGTTTAGCCACAAAATTTTCAATTTTATTTATTTATTTTTCTCCAATTGTGTGTTGACTATTTTGAGAAACCCTGGCAAATGATAATACATAGTTACTTCTGGGGGAATAAGGATGATTGCCAGGTGTGAGAATGACACTTAAGTATGTGAACAATACCCACTGGCATCCTTTCTTCAGTTATGGATTATTCTGAATTCCTTTTCAATTTATTTCAGAATCTCTCCCTGCTATAGCCACCCCACCCCACCCCACCTCACCTCCAACCCCCATTTCCTTCTCCTCCTTTGGTCTTTTTTATTTTTTGGTACCGGGGATCGAACTCAGGACCCTGCGTTTGCAAGGCAGGCGGCAGAACCACTGAGCCAAACCCCCAGCCCTCCTCCTTTGGCCCTTTTGTATCACATGGTGTTTACACCACTCTTCACATAGTCTTTAGTAATAGAACATTTCATATTGTTACTTGGCTTTTAATCTTTTAGTAACAATACTTTGTTTTGCCTTTTGATGTGATTGTCCAAGGGAGGACCTTACTCTGCTTACTAGTGCTGAGAAATCCTTTAGTTCTTTCCAATCGGCCCTCACCAAAGTCCTGTAGGGAATAGTGGGTTACACTGGCTGCCATCCCCTTTGCTACATCATCCTTTCTCTTCCTAAGAGGATCCGTGGAGCCAGAAATACATCTGCTGAGGGAAGCACTGATTCCCCTGGATAGTGTGATGTGAATGTTGGTGACAGTCCTCTTCCCCATTCAATCTCGACTGTAAGGATAATTTCTATGCAAAAGAAGAGGCCAATTACCAGTTGGGCAAATTCCTGGGTATATACAGTGTCTTAGCTCTGGCTGCTATAACAAAATGCCATCAACTGTGTGGCTTAAAAAAATTTATTTTCTCTCAGATCTGGAAGCTGTAAGTCTAAGATTTAAGTATTGGCATAGGCAGTTTCTCTTGAGGCATCTCTCCTTGGCTTGCTCATGTTGAAATTTAATTACCACTGTAAGAGTATTAAGAAATAGGCAACAAGAGCATCCTCTCTCACATTCTCTTGTCCTCCCATGAGATGATGTGGCAAGAAGGCCCTTACCACATGCTGGCTCTTTGATCTTTGACTCCTTAGCTCCAGAGCTGTGAGAAATCAATTTTCCATTCCCAATGCTCAATGCATTATAGCAGGACAAAACAGGCACTTGCAGATGGCCACTTTCACTGTGTGTCCTCATGTAACCTTTCTTCTGTGTTTGGAGACCCTTGGTGTCTCTTTTAGTCAAATTTCCTCTTCTAAAGATACCAGTCAGCCAGCCTTGGTGCCACATGCTTGTAATCCCAGCTACTCTGGAGGATGAGGCAGGAGGATCATATGTTCAAAGATATCTTGGACAACTTACTGAGACTCTGTTTTTTAAAAAAAAAAAGAAAGAAAGAAAAGGGGGAGAGAGAGATAGAGAAGGAGGAGGAGGAGGGGGAGGAGGAGATAGGACTCAGACTGGATTAGGGCCCACCGTATGTCCTCATTTTGACTCAGTCATCTCTCTCAAGAGTCTATCTCAAAGTGCAGTCACATTCTGAAGCGGTGGAGGATAGAATTTTAACATATGAATGGGGTGGGGTTGGGTGTTTCAACATATAATCTTACTTGCTAAGTGTGTATGTGTCTTGGCATCTGGTGTATCCTCCCACCTCATGTATGTCAGCCTTCCGATTGTGTGTCTGCTTTTTTATTTTCTATGCTTTGATTCCTTTTCCTTTTGTGTAATTTTCAGGGTTTTTTTTGGTACGGGAGATCGAACTCAGGACCTTGCACCTGCAAATCAGGCTGTGGCACCACTGAGCTAAATCCCCGGCCCAATTTCCAGTTTTTTTTAGTTACCTTATGATATGTATTTTATAGTTTTGAAAGTCTGTTTTAAGTTGACAGCATCTTAAGTTTAATCATATACAAAAACTGTACACTTTAAGTATGTATGTACCTGCATACATACTTTATGTTATTGTTGTCATAATTTATCTGTTCATACTGTGCATCTTTCAACATATTTTTATTTATAGTATTTTAATACTTTTGTATATTAGCTTTTGTTTTTTGTGGTACTGGTGGTTGAACCCAGAGCCCCATGCATGCTAGGCAAGTAAGTGCTTTAACATTGAGCTATATCCCCAGCCTTTAAAAATTTTTAAAAAGAGGCATAAAGAGATTTATTAGGCAGAAGTTTAAAAGTACACGCTCAAAGAAAGAGAGTGTGGCCCTTCAAGAGAGAGAAGTGCGTCATCTCCTCAAACTGAGATTTATGTTTCTCTTGCAGTGGAATTTGTGAGCCTATAGGAAGTTCCATCTTGGGTAATGGTTTATAGGAAAAGGATGGCTCACCCACAGAAAGATTATGGCCCACTTTACAAGTTTAATTTGGGTCTAATGTTCACAAATGAAATTTGCCTGTGAATGGTTGGGTTTATAGGGGTAAATCTAGAACCTCCTACTCCACCATGTTACTGATACTATTCTCTGGGAAGATATTTGGGACCACTCTCAGTTGTTCTCATCATATAATTTTAATGCAAAAGCAATCTTTTAGGGTCTGATGTTCAGAACACTATACTTATTAGTGATTTATAACAATTTATTGATGTCTTTATTTCTTTTAGATAACAAGAAATTCCCTATTTCAATTAATATTATACCCTGTTTAACATTGAAGGGATCATCTGGGAGTCTGCATATTTTCTTCATACCAAGTAAGTACAGTTCTTGTTTTTGAAGATCAACTAAAGGGTTCAAGAAATATAAAAAAATAAATAATTGTATTCTAAATGTAATTTTTCTCTATTGGTATGCACCAAATTATGACAATATTAGTGGTTTAACTCAATACACACCTATTGCCTCATAATCTTTGTGGGTCAGTAGTCTGGGCATGGTTTACCAGTGCCAGCTTCAGGGCTTCCAATAGAGCTACAATCAAGGTGTTGAGCAGGACTAAACTCTCTGAAGGATAGAGAAGAATCTATTTCTTTCTTGTATGGTTTTCGGCAGTATTCAGTTCCTGGGTACTGGCTGTTGGCCATCCCTCAGTTCTTGCCGCATGGGCCTTTTCAACATAGCTTCATCAAAGCCAGGATGCAGGACAGTCAGGTAACAAAATGGAAGTAGCCTAATTGTGGAAGTGACACCCTATCACCTTTGCTGTAGTCTGTTGGTTAGAAGGAAGTCACTAGGTCTATTCATACACTTGGGAGGATTATACAAGGACATATGAGTAGAATTGGAAATCACATGAAACTTCTAACAACCTCACATGTACATCCTTTGTCAACCATTCAGCTGGTTAATAATATTTGGTTTCCACTAGTCAAAGATCTGTGTTTGAGCAAGCCAGAACCCTTTTTTCTCTTAAAGATTGCTGGTTTAGAGAAAAATATGGTGATGAGGGTTTTTTAAAAGGCAAGGTGGAATGTGCCTGCCTGGCAAGTGCAAGGTTCTGATGTTGATCACCTGGTATAAAAGAAGACGAAGACAAAGATGAAGAGGAAGAGGAAGAGGAAGAGGAAGAGGAAGAGGAAGAAAGGTGTTGTTCTGTGTTGTATCTTGTTTTTCTTCTGTATCGTTCATTATTTGTTGTCAGCATAGTAAAAACTAATGGACATAGTGGTAATTTTAGTGCATGTAAAAATATCAAACATTCATCCTCTCCTACGTGTCAGCCTTCGTTGCTTATTTCTTGTAAGTCCTGGTATCTCAGGAAACTAATTATAATCCTTGCCACCACCACCATCACCGCCACTATTATCATCATCATCTACATCTTAGCTTAGATTTGGAGCTTGTTTTATACTTTACAAAGTACTTTTATGTAAATGAGTTTAAAGAAACATTTGCCCCTTCATTCCTGATTTTACTTCTCCAGCTTATAAGAAGAAAAAGTAGCTGAGAACTCTGGGATAATAAACAATAAACTTGGGTTTTAATTTTTCTGAGTCTAATTGTTTAACTTGTATTTTGATACTTTATGTTGATTTATTCATTAAAAAAATACTTGGGGCTGTTGGTGTAGCTTGGTGTTAAGGTGCTTGCCTGACATGCTGGAAGCTCTGGGTTTAATGCCTAGCACTGAAAAAAAGTAGTCAAGTCTTAGTATATTTAAAGTATTGCGCTAGGCCCTGTCATTGCTAAGACATTCTCTTGATCTTTAAGAATCTATCAGTGCCATAGGAGAGATGGATCTGTAGATAACATAAATAAAATGATAGCAGTCAGGCAGAATGGTATTTCAGAACAAAGAATGATTAACTCTGTTTGCTTCACCTTCACCAAAAGTAAAAGAAACAGCCCAAATTTTTGTCAAGCTAAGGCCCTATAATTTCACCCTTTTCCCCAGGATTTGTTTTCTGAACTATTTGTTTAGATGCTTGTCATAAGTGATGATTTATATAATGAATACCAAATCTCGTACTTTCAGATGACTCCCTCACCCCCATAGGACGCAGGTTGTATTCTTCCAGGCCCAAACAATCAAACAATATGGCATTACTTAGGTTTCTCTGGGAGGCAGATACTAAGAAGGGATTAGATATGGTAGATTTTTATTGGGGGAAATGATTGTGAGAAATGAAGGAAAGAGGAAGCTGGAGGAGGCATAGAGATTGGATTGCAGTTCTGATACCTTTGAAAAGTGAAAGGGGGCAGGTGCAGTGGCACCTGCTTGTACTGTCAGCTATTCAGGAGGCTGAGGCAAGAGACCTGCTTGAGCTCAGGAGTTTGAGATCAGTCTGGGCGACATAGCAAGACCCCATCTCCAAAAATTCCTGGCCAGCCAGACATGGTGGCACATGCCCATAATCCCAGTCTCTGGAAGGCTGAATAAGGATTACAAATTTAAGTTCAGCCAGGGTAACTTGGCAACTTATGACCGCACTTCAAAATAAAAAATAAAGAAAGGACTGGGAACATAGCTCAGTCTGAAGGCCTTGAGTTCAATCCCTAATACCACAAAAACAAAACAAAATAAAATGAAACAAAACCCAACAAACAACAAGAAAGAAGAAAGAAAGATGGCTAGAAAGCAAGAAGGAAAGAAAAGTGAAAGGGGAAAAAAGGAGAATTAGGTATGATAATCATTAGACCAAGATGCAGTGTTCTCAGCCAGTTTGGTGGTGAGCCCCAGAGCAAAGACTGCTTCACAGGAGCATCCTGGAGAATCCTATAGAAGTGTGGCCTGTGGGTGAGGGCTGGCTGGATCTCAACCTCAACGTCTGCCAACTACCCTCCTCACAACAATTTCTTTCTTTTTTTTTTTTTTTTTTTGATACCAGGGATCGAACTCAGGACCTGAGCTAAAGCCCCAGCCCATGACAATTTCTTTTGAAGAGAAGTTTGAGTGGCACACCTCCATAGCTACCACCAAATACTTTAATCATTTACTAAATATGACATATAACAAATGACCATTAATTCACTAACGAAGTAGTCTTTTTTTTTTTTTTGTACCGGGGATTGAACTCGCTTGCAGAGCAGGCGGTGGCACCACTGAGCTAAATCTCCAGCCCTCATGAAGTAGTCATTTTAAAAGTAATGCTTTGCAGTTGAGACCTGAGTTTCCCTAGAATTTACTATAATGTCAGTATAAAGTGTGGGCCCATCTTCATAGAAATAAACCTTAGTTTTATGACCTCACTTCTATTTAAATTCTTTTTTTGGTTACATATCTACATTTATCTTTCTAAAAATAATGCCAATCATATTTAATAACAACTAACAAACATTTCCACAGCTCTTATTTCATCATCTCATTGTCATTTTTTTCCCATTAAGATTATTGATACATTTTAGATATAAAATACAGTTACATTCATCATTGAGATCTTGTGACTTTACATGATATATCTTGGTTCTTATTTTTTTTCCCCTTCCCCTTGCCCTCCCTTCACCACTTCCACCCTTCTCTATTTGCAAAGAATTTGTTTCAATTTTTTCCTTTTCTCATATTTTTTCTTTTCCCTTCTTTCTTTTCCTCTACCCCTCCCACTTCCCCTACTCCTTTAGACCTTTTCTTTCTGTTAAATAATATCAATTATACATTTTTAAGATTACAATATCAAAATTTATTTATTTAAAAAATTCTTTTATTGATACATTTTAGGTATACAATACATTTACATTTCTCAATGGGAACTTGTACCTTTACATGATGTATCTTGGTTTTTCTTTTTTCCCCATTCCCTGCCCTCCCTTCACCCCCTCCACCATTCCCTATTTGCAAAGACTTTGTTTCAATATTTTTCCTTTTCTCATATTTTTTCTTTTCCCTTCTTTTCTTTCCCCTACCCCTCCCACTTCTCCTACTCCTTTATACCTTTTCTTTCTGTTACACAATATCAATTATACATTTTTTTAAATTACAATATCAAAATTTAGAGGACATTACCACAGATTTTACAGAATTTAAAAGGATATAGAAAGCATATTACAAAAATCCTTTTTGAAATAAATTTGACAACTTCTAAGAAGTATCTTGGAAGACAAATTAATGAAACTAACTCTGGAGGAAATGTAAAATTTGAATAGCACCTATTAAAGAAAGTATTTTCTTGGCTTGAAAACCTACCCATATGGCAACAACAGGCAGATATACATTTTAACTGATGAATTATATCAAACATTTAAAGCAGAAGAAAGAAGGAACACTTCTCCCCTCATTTTAGGAAATCAACATTGTGCTAACACTAAAACTGGATAAAGATAGTAGAAGAAAAAGTATGAACATAGATAAAAATTTGTTTAACAAAACAAACTATTAGAAGTCACATCTGGCAGTGTGTAGAAAATGGTTTTATTATAGGGATGGAAATTTTGGTTCAACATTGGAAGATCCATCCCCATAAGTCATCATTTTAACAGAGGAAAGGAAAAAGGCATATGATCCTGTCAGTAGTTGGAGAAAAAGTATTGGACTAAATTCTACAGCTGTTCATGGTAAAAGCTATCAGGAGACTAGAAGTAGAACAGAACCTTCTCAATGGATAAGACGTGTACTCCATACTTCAGCAAAAATATCTTATATGAATGGAAAAGATACAATGCTTTCTCCCTAAGGTGGGGAACAAGGGCAGACATGCATACTCTTCATCTGTCCATTATACTTTGAAACATAGGCCCAAACTAAAGTAGTCTGACAATAAAGAGAAACAATTAGCATAGGATTGGCAAGGTATAAGTAAAATCTTTTTTTTTTTTTTTGGTACCGGGGATTGAACTCGGGTCCTTGTGTTTGCGCAGCAGGTGGCGAAACCACTGAACTAAATCCCTGGCCCATAAAATCTTTATATGTAGATGAAATGATCATCTACAGAGAAAATACTAAGAAACCTCTAGGAGCCCCTGGAACTTGTATTTGAATTTAGCAGGATTAGAAAACACAAGGTATATATAAAAATTCAGGTCTGTGTATACTTGCTATAAATGAAGAATTGGATATTGAAATTTAAAAGTTATGTAGGAGTACAAAGGACTTAGAAAAGAAAAAGAAAAAAAGTGTTGGAGGACATTTATTACCTACTTTTTATTTTTGGTACCAGAGATTGAACTCAGGACCTTGCACTTGCGAGACAGGCGGCAGAACCACTGGGCTAAATCCCTGGCCCTTATTACCTAATTTTAAGTCTTCCTTTAAAGCTACTGTAATCAAGGCAGTGTTGGCGTAAAGAAAGACATACAGGTAATTGGAATAAAATAGAAAATCTGGAAATAGAACCACACATATATGGTCCACTGAATTTTAAAAGATTATTTAACATTAACATTTTATAGAACATAAACTCAGTTCACAAGCAGAGGAAAATCTAGTGTTTTCAGCAAATGGTGCTAGACAACCTGTTATCTGTATGTAAAAAATTAACCTCAACTCTTTACTTCCATACATAAAAATAACTTGAAAGGATCTATGAACCTAAACATGAAAGATTAAAACTATAAAACTTTAAGAAGAATTATAAGGGAAAATGTTTATGAATTTAGGGTAAGCAAGAACATCCTAGGATACAAAAAACATGATGTATAAAAGAAAAAAATTGATAAATGAGATTCCATCAAAATTTAGAACTTTAAATGACATCATTAAGAAAATGAAAAGTAGTCCCTAAACAGACCATATTTATAATACATATCACCTATGACCAGAATATATAAGGAACTCTTACAGCTCATTAATAGACAACCCAATTAAAAAGTAGACACAAGAAGATGATAAATAGCCAGTACAGCACAAGGAAAGGTGTACAACACTAGAATCAGAAAAATACTTATCAGTACAATAACAAGATTGAATTATACACTCATTAGGGAGATGAAGTTAAAAGTTTTAAAGGAACAGATGTCAGTTTAGGTGTGAACCAGTTAGAACTTTTGAATGCTGCTACTGTGAATGCGAAATTATAAAGCCATTTTGGAAAACAATATAGAAATTACTTGTATTACTGTTAAGAACCAACAGTTCTATTCTTCAGTTTTTACTTAAGATGAATGAAAACACAAGTTCACAATAGAGTTGTGTATACAAGTAGACTATCCCTTATCTGAAATTCTTGGGACCAGAAGTGCTTCAGATTTTGGTTTGAAATCCACTTGATCTGCAAAGAGGATAGCTACTCCTGCTTTTTTTCAGGTTCCTGTCACATGGAGTATTGTTTTCCACTCTTTAACTTTTAGTCTATGAGTTTCCTTTTGAATTAAGTGTTTCTTGTATGCAGCATATTGTTGGATCTTGCTTCTTGACCCATTCTGCAAGTCTATTTCTTTTGAATGGTGAATTGAGACCATTAACATTGATGGTTATAACTGATATATATCAACTTATCATTTTCATGACTTTTTCTTTTTGTTGGATTCTTCCCCTTTGCATTTAATTTCTTGTCATGCCCAATGGATTCATTCTGCTGGCCTTCTTGAGGTTGTGATCCTCATTGTCTGTTCCTAGGATATTGTCTAAAATTTTTTGGAGTGCTGGTTTGGTATTCATCAAGTTCCTAAGGTGGTCTTTGTCATGAAAGTATCTTATTTCTCCATCAATTTTGAAAGATAGTTTTGCAGGGTATATCAATCTGGGTTGGAGGCTATTTTCCGTTAGGGCTTGAAATACATCACTCCAAGCTCTTCTTGCCTTGAGGGTTTGCACTGAGAAGTCTTCTGTGATTCTGATGGACTTTCCTTTGTATGTGATTTGTTTCTTTTCTCTAACTGCTTGTAGAACTTTGTTCTTCTGTTGGGTTTCTGGAACCCTAACTATTATATGCCTATGTGTAGATTTTTTTTTTATCAAGGCTAGTTGGAGTCCTACATGCCTCACTTATCTGTATGTCAAGTTCTTTTCCCCTGCTTGGGAAGTTTTCTGTCATCACTTCTGTGAATAGTTTTTTAATGTCATCTGTACTCTCTCCTGTTTCTTTATTGACTCTGATTAGTCTTATGGTATTCTTCTTTGCATCGTCTAGCAGCTGCTGGATTGATTTCTCATGGTCCCTTACAATTTTGAAACAATTTTTCTTTTCCTGGTCACTAATTGCAATCTTATCTTCTTTATCTGAAATTCTGTCATTACACTGCCTCATTCTGCTGCAAAAGCTTTCAGTGGAGTTTTTCATCTTCTGGAAATCTGTTTGCATCTGTTTTATGGATTCCATTTGTTTCCTGTGTTGGGATTCCATCATGTTCCTCAGCTCCTCTATTTTTTTATCTGTGTCCTCTCTAGATTTATTAATCATATCTTTCACAATGGGCACAATCTCTGCTGTTACGTGAGAAATTATTTCTCATTTCACTTTTCCAGATCCTCTTTTGTTGCCAGTTCAGGGAGTCCAGGTGGTTGAGTAACAGATTGTTCCATCTTGTTTTCCTTTGGGGTTGCTGTAGGTAATCTGGAAGTCTGGTTTTGAGGCTTGTTTAAGTGTCTTCTCATTTTGACGGGGGTGGGGTGCTGCTGGAGTCTGCGCAGCTCACGCTCCTGCTGGGAGCGGTGGAATGGTGGCCTGGGAGCCTCCTGGGTGCTGGGATTGGCTCATCTCCTCTGTGCTGGGAGTGGTGGAATGGCTGCCTGGGAGCCTCCTCTCTATTTAAACTCTTAAGAGCTGTAAGTAAAACTTTGAACCAAAAATAGGTTGGGAAGAGAAATTATGTATTTTGAGACTTCAAAGACTTGCTAATAAATCTTTGTAAACTATTAACTAATTGATAAATAAATAAAGCTGTATCATAAGCCTCCTTCAAAGTTGTTTCTGGTAGTTCTTAGAGTTGTCTTAGGTAAGCTCAAAAATATTCTTTGTGTTAGTACATGATGACCACCATATTTCTTGTCTCTCCAAGAGACAAGCCACAAAACTTGCTAAGTTTTGTGCTAAGCCACAAAACTGTTACCTCACTATTGCTAATTTTCATGTGCCTAACATGACCACAGTGATGCCCAAGGCCAAAGAGCTTCTCAAGATAAAAACCACTGAGATATCAAAGCAGGATTTGATTTCTTTTTTTTTCTAAGTTCTTTTATCTTTATATTTTAGGTATACAATTCATTTACATTTATCATTGGGTGTTTGTACCTGTACATGATGTATCTTGGTTCTTATTTTTTCCCACTTACCTGTGCACCCTTCTCCCCCTCCACCCTTCCCTATTTACACAGACATCATTTCCATGATTTTTTTCTTTTCTCATAGTTTTTCCTTTCCCTCCTTTCCTCAAAGGAGTAGGAAAGAGCTGGAAATTCTGTGAAGCATAGCTCAGTTCAAGTTGTCTTTTGACTTTGGCTACAATTATTCATGGTGATCTTATTAGGAAAACATTCTCAATGAGATAGTGGTTACAATAATTGTCTTCATTATAAAAAAACTTTATTATTTTTTTCCATTTGGGCCAATTGAATAACTTGGAAGAATTCAGAAAATTATACTGGAATTTTCCATGGTATCTAATAATATGGAGATCATGAAGAAATTTAAAACACCTATATATTTAATTGGTAATCAAAAAATTCAATCTTCAAATAGTTTATCAAAATTCTGAAAAAGTTGGCATGAGTTGATTATCCTCATTTCCTTTTTCTCCTTTGGATTATCTAGCAGAACTAACACTGAAAATTTTGTTTTTGTTTGATAGCTTTCTCCATAGAGTTATGAAATTTTCTCTATTTTTAGGCATAGCACATGCTTCTTCCTGTAGAACATTCTATTTGACTACAAAGATGCCCACTTTGAACTTTAGCTTTCTCATCTGTAGAACAAGAATAATAATATCCACCTCATGGAGAGTTGTGATGACTGAAATGAAAATATAGGACAAGCACAGGCTACATATTAAGTGTACAACAAATATTATTCTTCATAGGAGAATCTCTTAGTTGAGGGGCTAATGGAGTGTTTTCTTTTTAAGGGAGGGACTTAAAAAAATTATACTTCAATCTCCACATATCTTTCCACTCCATGAAACTGCCAATGCGCAAAGAAGTTATTTGCAGAGGATATGATGATGAGTATTCTTTCTGCAGAGCTCTGAAAGGAGGTAAGCATTTGGTACATATTACCCACAGAAGGGAAAGTAAGTTTTATGAGAATGCTGTAAAAATTAAATACATTAAAACTATAAAGCTCCTTTTTTATCATAATTCTTTCTTTCCACCCTATGTCTTACTTTTAGCAGCTTAAACATTTCACAACTATATTCATTTTTTTGTTGTTTTTTTGAGATATAGTTTCACTATGTAGTTCAGGCTGGTGTTGAATTGGTGGTGATCTTCCTGCTTCAGCCTCCCCAGTGATGGGATTACAGGTGTGTACCACCACACCCAGATACACTTATGTTCCTCAATTGTGATTACAGTGACAATGTATATGAGTGTGTTTGAAGGGATATTGAAATTTTTTTTGCTTTATTCAGATGAATGTTTTATATTTACTCTTAATCATTATTTTCCACAGGAACTCACTTGATTTTTCTGCACAGCCACATTGGTTTCTTTAATATCCTCTTCTTTATTTCTACCTTGACATTATTCAGAGAATCATAGAATTCACAGTTTAGAACCTTAAAGGTCATTTAATGCAAACTCCTAAGTTTGCTCTTAATAATTCTTTTTTTTTTTTTTTTTGGTATTGGGGATCGAACTCGGGTCCTTCTGCTTGTGCAGCAGGCAGTGAAACTACTGAGCTAAATCCCCGGCCAACTAATTTTTAGCTCTTAATTATTCTTAATAATTTAAAAACTAATATTGATGTAGATTAAAAGGTTATACATAAATATTACATTATTACATGTCTAAAAATTGAAAATATAGTCAATAAAAAGACATAGAATCATACTTATAAAACATTTTGGAGTATTTCCTTCTTGTGTTTTTTAAATGTTAGTTTTATTTATTTATTTAAATGTTAGTTTTAAGTGTAAGTATATTTAGCTATAAATACTGTGTATTTTCTTCTTAAAAATTATTTATTTGACTCTTTAAATAGCTATTCCATGTGGTTCAAAAATCAAGGTATGGGCCTTATACAGTGAAATGTCTCCCTTAGGAAGTATGCACTCTTGTGTTTAGCCTTTCTAACATACAGTTAGTTTCCTTCTGCTGTTTTTATTGTTGTACTAGTATAATAAATATATTTCTATATGTAGTTGGTCTTATATCTTAGGTTTGAATATTTTCATACTTGGGAGAAAAAATTATGGATAACTCCCAAGGAGATTTGAATATATTTGTGATTTTCTTTACATAATGCCAAATTGCTTTTCTATAGGATTGTACCTATGTATATATTGTACAACAAGCAATGTATGTGTATGACAGTTTAATTTCTCTCTTGTTAGCATTTAGCATTATAAATTTATAAAAATAAACTTAAAGAAAACCTTTATTTAAAAAATCCTTACATATAAGGATTAATAATGTACCTCTGTGGTAGAGCACTTGCCTAGCATGTGAGAGGCCCTGAGTTCAACGCATGCTACTGCGAAACAAAAGAAAAGCTTTCACTTAATTGTTTTATTAACTTTTAAAATTCATTGGTGCTCCCTTCAATAGCTCAGCTGGTGTAATGGAGGAATGTAAAAATCATTGGGCTGGGAATGTAGCTCAGTAGTAGGGTACTTGCCTAGCATGCAAGAAGCCTGTTGTTTGATCCCCAGCACTACAAAACTAAATAAATAAAATAAAACAAAAATTACTATTCCAGTTTGTTTTCTCATATAATTAATCACTATTAACCTGTGCTCTATCTTATTTAAAATAGGATGTCGGGTAGTTTATATGCATACATTTAATTAGTGATATAATAAAATTATAGATGGGGAAAAAATGGGAAATGAAACCTGGTGTGGTGGTGTATGCCTATAATTCCAGTACTTAGGGATACTGAAGCAAGCAGATTACAAGTTTGAGTCCCACCTGGGCAACTCAGTGAGACGCTGTCTCAAAAAAAAAACAACCCATATTAACCAGGGATGTAGCTCAGTGGTGCAATGCCTGCCTGGCAAGCACAAGGCCCTGAGGTCGATTCCCGATGCAAAAAAACCCCCCATGAATGATATGGGCTGCGGATATAGCTCAGTAGTGGAAGATTCCTGGGTTTGATCTTTAGAACTGGGATTGGGAGGCAGGGGAAGGAAAATAAGGGTAGAAAATTAATGGAAGGAGAGAAATAACAAAAATTCATAACAGAAAGGCCTATACTTTTCTCTGAGTAGACAAATCAAGCTTCCAGATGCATCTCCTGCCAGTCTTCTTTCCACATTTCTAACCTGAGTGGTACCCATGAGGACAACTGTAAATTAGGCAGCAGACACTGTGTATGTGTCTGGGCTCAGTTGTTCAAAGGCGTAAGTTTGTGTCTCAGTTTTCCCCTTGTCAGGAATATGACCTTGGGAGTGTTATTTAACCTCTCTCAGCCTAATTTTTCTCCTCTAAAATGAGGGCAATGAGATTCATCTTACATAGTTTTAAAGGTTAAATTAGAATCTATGTAAACAAAAACCGTGGTACAGTGCTCAGAGTAAGAATTCTTTTGTTTCTGAATTTCTAATCCTGTCATTTTCTTTTATTAAATTCTTTTATTGGTACATTGTAGATATACAACACAATTACATTTCTCATTGGGAATTGTACCTTTACATAATGGATCTTGGTTCTTATTTTTTCCCCATTCCTAGCCCTCCCTTCACCCTCTCCATCCTTCCCTATTTACAAAGACTTTATTTCCATTTTTTCCACTTCTCAGCATTTTTCCTTTCCCTTCTTTCCTTTCCCCTGCCCCTCCCACTACCCCTACCCCTTTGGACCTTTTCTTCCGATTTTGCATTATCGATTATTCATTCTAATCATTGGTACATTTTAGGTATACAATATAATGACATTCATCATTGGAAATTTGCAACTTTACATAGTCTCTCTTGGTTCTTATTTTTCACCCTTGCCCAATTCTCCCTTCAACCCCTCTGTTCCTCCCTATTGACAAAGATTTTGTTTCTATTTTTCCATTTTCTCATATTAATCCCATTCCCTTCTATCCTTTCCCCTACCCCTCCCACTTCCTTCCCCTTTGTCCCTTTTCTTCCTATTTCACATTACCTATTATACCTTTAGTCCATATTTACACTTTCAGTTTCTCACACCAGAGAAACTATTCAGAATTTATACATGTGTGTCCTATTTCTTTCACTTAAGAGTATCGCCTCAATGTGCATCCACTTAGCTATAAATGTCTCTAATTTCTCATTTTTGATGGCTGAGTATACTCCATTTTATAAAAAACCCCACATTTTCTTGATCCAGTCTCCAGTTGATGGGCATTTGGGCTGTTTCCAAGTTTTAGCTATTACAAACTGTGCTGCTATGAACATGGGTGCACATATATCACTGTGGTATGATTCTTTTAATTCTTTGGGGAAGATCCCCAGCAGTGGAATAGCGGGGTCAAATGGGACTTCCAGTCCTAGTTCTTTGAGGTATCTCCATACTGATTTCCACAGTGGTTGCACCAGTCTACACTCCCACCAGCAGTGGAGCAGGATTCCTCTTTCTCCACAGCCCCGCCAGCATTGGTTATTGGTTGATTTCATTATAGCAGCCGTTCTTTCTGGAGTGAGGTGGAATCTCAGTGTTGTTTTCATTTGCATCTCTCGAATGACCAGTGATGTTGAACCTTTTTTCATGTATTTATTTGCCATTTCTACTTCTTTGTGTGAGAAATGTCTGTTCATTTCAGATGCCCATTTTTGGATTGGGTCTTTAAATTTGGGAGGTCTGATCTTTTTAAGTTCTTTATAGATTTGAGATAGTAGACCTTTGTCTGAGGAAGAGCAGGTGAAGATTTTTTCCCACATTGTGGGTTGTCTCTTCACACTGCTGGTGGTTTCTCTTGCTGTGCTGAAGCCTTTTAATAAGAAGAGATCCCACTTGTTGATTGTTTGTGCTAGTTCACGAGCAACTGAGGTTTTGTTCATGAAATCTTTCCCTACACCGATGTCTTCAAGGGTTCTACCTAACCTCTGTTCCAACTGGTTCAGAGTTTCTATTTTAATATTTAGATCTTTAATCCATTTTGATTTTAGTTCAGTGCATGATGAGAGATATAGGTCTAGTTTTAATCTTTGGCAAGTTGAAGCCCAATTTTTCCAGCACCATTTATTAAAGAGGCCATCTTTCCTCCAGTGTGGGTGTTTGGCTCCTTTATCGAAGATGAGATGGCTGAGTGTGTCTGGCATTGTTTCTGCATCTTCTAATCTGTTCCACTGGTCCTCAGGTCTGTTTCTTTGCCAGTACCATGCTGTTTTTATCACAGTAGGTTTGTAGTAGAGTTGCAGGTTGGGGATTGTGATACCCCCTGCCATGTCTCTGTTACCTTGAATTGCTTTTGCTATTCTGGGTCTCTTCTTGTTCCAAATGAATTTTTGGACTGTTCTCTCAAGGTCCATGAAGTATGCTGCTGGGATCTCAATTGGAATTGCATTAAATCTATATAGCAGTTTTGGAAGTATGGCCATTTTCACTATATTAATCCTTCCTACCCAGGAGCAGGGGATGTCTGTCTATTTTCTGATATCATCTTCAATCTCTCTTTTCAGAGTGGCATAGTTTTCAGAGAAGAGGTCTTTGATTTCTTTCATTAGGTTGATTCCTAGGTATTTCAGTTTTTTGGATGCTATTGTGAAAGGAATTATTTGCCCTATTTCTCTCTCAGTGAGTCTGTCATTGGTGTAGAGGAAAGCTATTGATTTTTGTGTGTTGACCTTGTAACCAGCTACTTGACTGAATTTGGTTATTAAGTCTAGAAGACTTTTGGTGGAGTTCTTGGGGTCTTCTATAGAGAGTATCATGTCATCTGCAAATAATGACAATTTGACTTCTTCATTTCCTGTCTTTATTCCTTTTATTTCTTTCTCTTGTCTAATTGCCGTGGCTAATATTGCCAGAACTATATTGAACAAGAGTGGTGATAGTGGGCATCCTTGTCTTGTTCCTGATTTTAGTGTGGAGGATTTCAGTTTTTGACCATTTAGTATGATATTGGCTGTTGATTTTTCATAGATGGCTTCTATCAGTTTGAGGTAGAGCCCATCTATTCCAATTTTTTGAAGGGTTTTTATCATAAATGCATGTTGGATTTTGTCAAATGCTTTTTCTGCATCTATGGAGATAATCATATGGTTTTTGTCCTTGGCTCTATTGATATAGTGTATTACATTGATTGATTTGCGTATATTGAACCATCCCTGCATCCCTGGGATGAATCCCACTTGATCAGGGTGTATGATCTTCTTGATGATCTGCATTCTGTTTGCCAGTATCTTATTAAGGAATTTTGCATCTATGTTCATTAGCGAGATTGGAGTATAGTTCTCCTTTTCGGTTGGGTCTTTCTCTGCTTTGGGGATCAAGGTGATGCTTGCTTCCAGGAATGAATTTGGGAGTATTGCTTCCCTTTCAATTTCATTGAAGAGTTTAAACAGTAGTGGCAGCAGTTCCTCTCTAAATGTCTTGTAGAATTCAGCAGTGAAGCCATCAGGATCTGGGCTTTTCTTAGTTGATAAAGTTTTAATTACATTTTCAATTTCATTGGTTGATATTGGGTTGTTCAGAATTTTTAGGTCTTCTTCATTCAACTTTGGTAATTCATATGTATCTAGGAATCTGTCCATTTCTTCTGTGTTGTCCATCTTATTGGTGTATAGGTTCTGGAAGTAGGTATTGATGATCCTCTGGATTTCTGCTGGGTCTGTTGTAATTTCACCCTTTTCATTCCTAATTGCATGGATTTGGGCCTTTTCTTTCCTTTTTCTGACAAGGTTGGCTAAGGGTTTGTCAATTTTGTCGATTCTTTCGAAAAACCAACTCTTGGCTTCATTGATTTTTTTGTATCGTTCTCTTAGTCTCCATTGCATTGATTTCTCCTCTGATCTTTATAATTTCCTCCCTTGTATGAGCTCTGGGGTTGTCCTGCTCTTCTTTTTCTAGAAGCTTGAGGTTCAGCATCAGGTTAATTGGGCTCCTTCTGTTTTCCTAATACGTGTATTCACTGCTATGATTTTCAGTCATAAGACTGCTTTCATTGTGTCCCATAGATTCCAATATGTTGTATTATCAGTGTCATTTAATTGAAGGAACTGTCTGATTTCTTCTTTAATTTCCTCTGTGACCCATTGGTTATTCAGAAGTGTGTTGTTCAATTTCCATGTGTTTATGAAATTTTTTGAGTTTCTTTTGCTATGGATCTCCAATTTTATCACACTATGGTCTGATAATATACAGGGGATAACTTCAATTCCTTTGCACTTACTTAAACATGTTCTATTTGTGAGTAGGTGGTCTATTTTTGAGAATGACCCATGTGCAGCTGAGAAGAATGTGTATTCTGATTTTGTGGGGTGGAAGACTCTGTAAACATCTGTTAAGTTCATTTGTTCAAGAGTTCGATTGAGTTCTAGTATTTCATTACTTATTTTTAGTCTAGTTGATCTATCTATTTGTGACAGTGGGGTGTTGAGGTCCCCCACTACAATTGTATTAGTGCATATATGACTTTTCATGTCCGTTAGAATTTATTTTATATAGTTGGGCACACTAGTGTTTGGTGCATAGATATTTATGATTGTCATCTTTTCTTCTTGGATTGTTCCCTTTACAAGGATGTAGTGTCCTTCTTCATCTCTCTTAATCAGTGTTGGTTTGAAATCTATTTGATCTGCAAGAGGATAGCTACTCCTGCTTTTTTTCGGGTTCCTGTCGCATGCAGTATTGTTTTCCACCCTTTAAGTTTCAGTCTATGAGTTTCCTTTTGAATTAAGTGTGTTTCTTGTATGCAGCATATTGTTGGATTTTGCTTCTTGACCCATTCTGCCAGTCTATTTCTTTTTAATGGTTAATTGAGACCATTAACATTGATGGTTATAATTGAAACGTATTGACTTGTCATTGCCATGACTTTTTCTTTTTGTTGGGTTCTCCCCCTTTCCATTTAATTTCTTGTCATGCCAGATGGGTTCATTTTGCTTTGCTTCCTGGGGTTGTGATCCTCAATGTCTGTTCCTAGGATATTGTGTAAAATTCTTTGGAGTGCTGGTTTGGTATTCATGAAGTCCCTAAGGTGCTCTTTGTCATGAAAGTATCTTATTTCTCCATCCATTTTGAAAGATAGTTTTGCAGGGTACATCAATCTGGGTTGGAGGCTGTTTTCTTTTAGGGCTTGGAATATGTCACTCCAAGTTCTTCTTGCCTTGATGGTTTGTGTTGAGAAGTCTGCTGTGATTCTGATCGGCTTTCCTTTCATGTGATTTGTTTCTTTTCTCTAACTGCTTGGAGAACTTTGTTCTTCTGTTGTGTTTCTGGAATCTTAATTATATGCCTATGTGTAGATTTTTTTTGATCAAGGCTATTTGGAGTCCTATATGCCTCACTTATCTGTATGTTAAGCTCTTTTCCCCTGCTTCGGGAGTTTTCTGCCATTATTTCTGTGGAGTTTTTTTATGTCATCTGCACTCTCTCCTGTTTCTTCATTGACTCCAATCAGTCTTATGTTATTCTTTTTTGCATCGTCTAGCAGCTGCTGGATTGATTTCTCATGTCCCCTTATAATTTTGAAGCAATTTTTCTTTTCCTGGTCACTAATTGCAATCTTATCTTCTATATCTGAAATTCTGTCCTCACATTGGCTCATTCTGCTGTGTAGACTTTCAATGGAGTTTTTCATATCCTGGAAATCTATTTGCATCTGTTTTATGGATTCCATTTGTTTCCTATGTTGGGATTCCATCATGTTCCTCATCTCCTCTCTAGATTTATTAATCATGTCTTGTATGAGACACACAATTTCTCCTGTTATCTGAGAAATTATTTCTGATTTCATTTTTTCCAGATCCCCTTTTATTGCCAGTTCAGTGGGTCCAGGTGGTTGAGTATCAGAGTGTTCCGTCTCATTTCCCTTTGGAGTTGCTGTAGGTGATCTGAAAGTCTGGTTTTGAGTCTTATTTACGTGTTTTCTCATTTTGGGTGGGGTGGTGCTGTTGGCACCTGCATGGATTACCTCCTCTGAGGTGGGAGAGGTCGGACAGGGGCTGAGAGCAGCGGGACAAAAGGTGGCCCAAAAGCACTTTCCTCTGGGCTGGGAGCAGCGGGAGGTATGGTGGCCGGGAAGCCCCTTCCTCTGGACCAGGAGCAGTGGGTTGGCGGCTCAGAAGCCCCTACCTCTGGGCCAGGAGCAGCGGGGCACAGTATTGTGGTCTGGTGGTCTGGTGTCCTCTGCGTCTTTGTAGTGTGGAACCAGGTGGCTGTACAGAGGAGGGCGTGGGGGTCCAGTGGATTTTTGCTGGGATGTGGGCTGATTCGGCGTGTTCCACATGACTCGGGACCTTGGTAGGGCGTGCGCAGATCTGCCTGTCTGCAGTGGGCTGATTTGGCATCTTCCGTGCGACTGGGGACCTCCAATCCTGTCATTTTTACAGTTGAGGAAACTGATACAATTGAGGAAACTAATGACTCAGTCAGTCAGTAATGTGTCCAGGGTCTTTTAGAAAACTAGTAACATCCTAGCCCCCTGATTCACCATACATGGGTCTTCCACTGTGCCATGCTGCCTATTCAGAAAACAAAATCTCTTGGCAGTGATTGTTTTTTAAAAATATTGTTCATTTGTTTTGCATAATTGTTTTTCAAAATCTCTGTGGGACTATGTCGACATTTTATATGAATTTTCAAAGTTTGACTTCCTTCAAGATCTAAGATGCATCACAGTTAACCCTAGCCTGCCTGGTTCTTCTCTCTACCCTTTCTTCTGCAAATATTTGCTGAATGTAACTTGGGCAAGTCATGGTTTAGGTTTTGTCCTTTTAGCTGGCTCTGCCTGATTTCCCTCTTGGCTTCTTCAGTGTGAGCAGAGGATTTAGGCTAACTCCCCATCTAAAGTTGAATGGTAGGGTCTTCTTCCTCAGGAAGTCACTCTGTTCCAGGAAAGATAACCATGGAAACAAAATTTACAATGGAATGTCATAAATAGCAATGAAATTTTAAGTTTTTAGTTTTTTTTTTTTTTTTTTTTGAACCAGGGTCTGCTATATAGTCCAGGCTGGCCTTGAGCCTGAGATCCTCCTGCCTCATCCTCCCAAATACTGACATTACAGGCATGTGCTGCCATGCCTGGCAGTTGTTAGTTTTAATTATATGATTATTCACTATGACAGGACAACTCAGATAAGTCTTTGTGGAATATTTTATTAGAGCTTGAATCTGTGAACATCAGAGTGAGGGAGAGGAACATTCCCTGGAGAGGAAACAGCATATACAAACACATCTAGCCATGAAAGAGTGTGGTTTATTTGGAGAATTTTTTTTAAACTGGAGCAGAATGTGCTTTTGGGAATTGTTGGAGATGAGCCTAGAAAAGAGGATGGGGTGAGCATATAAGTCATGCACAAAATATTGGCCTGTATCTTGTAGCAAGTGGGCAGAGATAGCCCACTGATATTTCCATTTTTTACAGATAACTAGTGTCCATATGGAAGCCGGTGGGGGTTGGCTGGGGCAGGAAACTTGGGTGGAAGGAGGAACAACCAGGAGGCTGTATGAGAGACCATGAGGGCTGAACAAAGATGGCATCCCTAGGAGCAGAGGGGAGGAGATGAAAGAGCATACTGGAAGTCAGAATAGGCAGGAAATACTGACTGATTTGATGTGTCAAAGATTAAGTATAATCAAAAACCACTTAAGGGCTGGGGGCTGGACATCTGGAAGTACCATTATTTGAAATGATGTGTCACTACATGTTTGCAGTAGGTAAAGATTACATTCATCAGGAGTTGGTACATGTACATAACATATCTTAATTCTTTTTTCATCCCCTACCCTCCCATTTCTCCCTTCTCCCTGCAACTCTTGGTCCCCAAAAGGGGCAGATTTTTAAAGAGAATGATAACCAGTTCTGGTCTGAGCATGTTGAGCTCAAGGTAATTTTGGAACATTCAAATAAACATGTCCATCTGGCAGCTGAGTATGTGGGCCCAGAGCTTAGGACATTCTGATTTAAGAAGCATTGACGTATTAAGAGACCCTTGAAGTCTGAGAGTCAAATTTGCAAATATCATACATATCTATTTTAAAATAACTTTCCTTTTTCTTGTTACAGAAGTCACACATCTTTAGAATATGATATTTAGAAAATATGGCCAAGCAAAAATAAAATAAAAATTACCCATAATCTTACCACTTTTTTTATCATTAACTAAGTTTATTGGTACAATTTAGATATACATAATGATCATATTCATCATATGGAACTTATACCTGTACATGACATATCTTTATGATGTTTCTTCCTATTCCCCTACCCTCTCTTCTACCTTTCCTCCTTTTCTTATTTATAAGAGCTTTGTTTCCATTTTTTCTTCCTTTTCTCATTTTTTCTCTTCCCCTCCTTTCCCTCTCCCCCCTCCCTTGTGCCCCTTCCCATTTGAACACTTTCTTCCTACTTTACAATATCTATTATACATTTTGGTCCTGTTATGTGCACACCTATAGCAGCACAGTTTGTAATAGCTAAATCTTGGAGACAACCCAAATACCCATCAGTCAATAAGAACTGATAAAGAAGATGTGGTTTTTTTCATTGAGTTTATTGGTACTTTTAAGGTATACAATACAATGACATTCATCATTGGGAATTTGTCCCTTTACATGATATATCTTGGTTCTTATTTTTTCCCCATTCCTCTGCCATCTTTGAACCCCTCCACCCCTCTCTATTTACAAAGACTTTGTTTTCATTTTTTCCTTTTCTCATATTTTTTCTTTTCCCTTCTTTGCTTCCTGCTATCCCTCCCATTTCCCCTTCCCCTTTAGACCTTTTCTTCCTATTTCACATTATTGATTATACATTTTGATCCTTATTTACACTTTCACTTTCTCACATCAGAGAAACTATTCAGTATTTACACATATGTGTCCTGTTTATTTCACTTAAGAGTATCACCTCAATGTGCATCCATTTAGTTATAAATGTCGCTAGTTTCTCATTCTTTATGGCTGAGTAGTACTTCATTAAAAAAAAAAAACGTATCTTCTTTATCCAGTCTCCAGTTGATCGGCAATTGGGCTATTTCCAAGTTTTAGCTATTACAAACTGTGCTGCTATGAACATGAGTGCACATATATCACTATGATATGATTCTTTTAATTCTTTTGGGAAGATAACCAGTAGGGGAATAGCTGGGTCAAATGGGACCTCTAATCCTAGTTATTTGAGGTATCTCCATATTGATTTCCACAGTGGTTGCCCCAGTCTGCATTCCTATCAACAATGGAGAAGGGTTCCTTTCTCCCCACAACCCTGCCAGCATCTGTTGTTGGTTGATTTCTTGATAGCAGCCATTCTTTCTGGGGTGAGGTGGAATCTCAGCATTGTTTTCATTTGCATCTCTCAAATGACCAATGATGTTGAACATTTTTTCATATCTTTACTTGCTGTTTTTATTTCTTTGTGTGAGAAATGTCTGTTCATTTCAGATGCCCATTTTTGGATTGGGTCTTTAAATTTGGGAGGTCTGATTTTTTAATATATTTTAGATAGTAGTCCTTTGTCTGAGGAACAGCTGGTAAAATTTTTTTCCCACATTGTAGGTTGTCTCTTAGCTCTCTTGGTGGTTTCTCTTGCAGTGCAAAAGTTTTTTAATAAGATGAGATCCCAGTTGTTGATTCTCTGTGCTAGTTCCTGTGCTACTGAGTTTTGTTCATAAAGTCTTTTCCTATTCCAATGTCTTCAAGAGTTCTACCCAACCTATCTTGTAGTAAGTTTGGTGTTTCTGTTTATATATTTAGATCTTTGATCCACTTCGATTTCACCATGGCAGCATGGTGAAAGATATGGGTCTAGTTTTAATCTTTGGCAAGTTGAAATCCAGTTTTTCCAGCACCGTTTATTAAAGAGGCTATCTTTCTCCCAGTGAGGATAGTCTGCTCCTTTGTCAAAGATGAAGTGGCTGAGTATGTCTGAAGTTGTTTCTGCATCTTCTAATCTATTCCACTGATCCTTGGGTCCATTTCTTTGCCAGTACCATGCTGTATTTATCACAGTGGCTTTGTAGTATAGTTTCAAGTTGAGGATTGTGATACCCCCTGTCATGTCTTTGTTGCCTAGAATTGCTTTTGCTATTCTAGGTCTAGAAGATGTGTTTTTTTTTCCTGCTTTTTTTGGGGGTGTACCAGGGATCGAACTCAGGTCCTTGGGCTTGCTTAGCAAGTGGCGAAACCACTGAGCTAAATCCCTGGTCCCTGTTTTTTTTTTTTTTTTTTTACAGAATGGAGTACCACTCTGCCATGAAGAAGGATAAACTTATGACATTTATAGCTAAATAGATGCACCTAGAGATGATACTCTTAAGTGAAATAAGTTGGGCACATATGTGTAAATCTTACCACTTTTTGTACACATACTCCTGTTACACCTTTCAAAAGCACATTATGATTGTAGTCTTAATATTCTTTTTTTTTTTTTTTGGTACTGAGGTTCAAACTCAGGACCTTGTGCTTTTGAGGCAGATGTGGCACTACTGAGCTAAATTCCTGCCCCCCTTGGTCTTGATATTCTTAATTCTTAATAATTTTTTTGAGTGTATGTCTATAAGTGAAGTCTGATGAGGCAATGGGTATGTACTCATCTTTCCTACTTGATGGGTTCTTTGTTCCCTGCTGCCCACACTGGGTCCTTCCTGTCACCACCCTCCCCATTCCCATCCATTGACACCTGCCACCCCCTGCCCTTGGTAGAGTCTTGGGTTCAGGGAGGGTCAGGATCAGGTGTAGATGCCCTGCAGTGTCAGGGGTGGCGCATAATGTTGGCGACCTGACCTGTGCTGACAGCTATTCAGTGGGTAACTAGGTAGGGATGTTCCTTTCCTCCCCCAATAGATGGCGCATGGAGGTTGCACAGAAGTTGCAGTACCTTAGCAGGTTACCCATGGGACAAATGGGAGGGGGGAAAGATGCCTGATTTGCCTTTTCTTCCCTTACTGGGGCAGGGAGGCTCTGGCATCTTGTGGGAGAGAGACCCTCTCAGGTGAGTGTTCCTTCAGACTATTCTGTGCCTGAGGGACCTTCTCTTCCTCCTACCCAGCTTCTTGAATCTGGCTTGTGGTAGTTTCTTCTGGTCAGCTCAAGACACTCCCTAGGGTTGAGCCATGAAATACAAATTGTGTAATCTCAGTGATTCTGCCTCAGAGTGAAATGATTTTCTCTTTGTGTTTCTTTGTGATTTTCTTTCCCCCCCCAGTACCAGGGTCAAACTCAGGACCTTGCACTTGCCAGGTAGGCATGCTGTTTATGTTTAAAAGTGGCAGTGTAGAAGAAAAAGATGGTAATGAAGTAATGGAACAAAATATACCAAAAGATGGATGAATTGGCATTAAGTTACATAAATTATAAAATTAATGTAATATCAATAACATAATAGGATATTATTATTATGGACAAGATACCAAGGGAGGGAAGTCTAGAAAGAGAAAGAATATCACTAAACAAAACAATGTTTAGTAGTTGGGTCAACGGGAGAGCACATGCTTAGTATGTGCATGGTTAGCATGTGGAAGACCCTAGGTTCAATACTCAGCTCCAAAAACAAACACACCTAAATAAGCCTCTCAAAACCCCAAGGATTTAATAACTTTAATGCTGAGGCCCAGGCATCTCCCTGAGCATTTAACATGTACTAACTTCCACAGCCCTTATAATAATACCAAGAGGTAAGTGTTATTACCTCTTACCTTTTTACTGAGGCAAAGAGAAGTTAAGTGACTTGGCCCAGGTCACATACCAAGTTAGTAGAGGAGATAAAATTCAAACCCAGGACCATCACTCTTTCTGTATTATCTTTGGTGTAGAATGCTATACCATCTTTGTCCTTATTACATCTTTTCCATTGCATATTGTATTTGGACTAGTTTATTCCCATGTCTATATCACCAGTTGACTTTAGCTCTTTGAAGGAAGGTACAGTGTTGTACTAACCATTGTCTCTCTAGTCTCTGGCACATAGTAGGCATTAGACAAATATTTGCTGAACTGTTAAATTTTTAAATTGGATTGGCCTTGAATGAAAGAGCTGAGATTATGAAGACATGATTACTTTACTAAGCTTAGAAAGCATCTCACTATATTAACACCCTTAATAAAGATACTGTAAGAATTAAAGAAATATTTATGAGAATTGGAAGAAAACCAAATCACATTGAATGGTTATGTCCGTGTTGACCTTATGGGAAAATTTGATTTGATTCTCATCCAATTCGGTTTGCGACCAGAATCGTGGAAAGAATTAAGTTCGTGAACTGAGGTACCACTCTATATGCAGGCATAATATATTCACTTGCTATTAAGGATTGTCTTTAGCCAGTTCTAAGAACAATAACCATTACAGTTTTACATTTGACTATATTATTTTAAAAATATTTTTGGTTACTATTTTTTTCTTTTACATTAAAAATATTTCTATCTTTCCAACCTTATCATACTCTACCCTCCACCTCAAGTTTACTATTTTGTTGTGCCTGATTAGAAGAGTAGTCTTATTTTTCCTGCATGTCTGATTGTTCTGTATGGCTTGTAGGACCAGGCTCATGTCTGTGCATTTACACACAGACTAATTTCTTAGGCTTCTCAATGGTGTGACTGGAGGGAGCTTCAGTGTTCTGACTGCCTTTGAAATATTTCTGACAGCTGCTATTAAATATGTACATATACAGCCTGGGATGGCATGTATTTTCATTCATTCATTATTGGGACCAGTGGGTTGTAAGAGTCTGTAATCCCTTAGGGATGAGGTATAGGCTGATAGAAAGGGTCCAGGAGACAGAGGAACCCACAGGAGAAGGGCAGCCAGAGTATAGGGTTCATTGTTTCTTTACACTTCTATCTGGGACAACCTCTGCCAGTAGTAAGTGTAGTCCGTAAAGACACTCCATACTACCAGAAAATAAAACAACACCTAATGATGATCAGTAATGTTTTGCATTTTGCATCTTGTTTGCAGAGTCTGTGAATGCAACAATCGCATTCTCCTTCAAAGGAATACGATTTGCTAAGGTATTGTTCAAGATTTATTCTGTACTTTCTTAGTGTTTTACAGTAACAGATGTGTTAAGAATTTGAAGCAAGCAATTCATGACTTCTAAAAATAGTGATTCAAGATTAAGATGTTCAACAATTTTGTTTTAGGCCTTTTTTCCTTCTATAGAATGGAAAAATTGCATATAAAGGAGTTTTTTTAGGGGGGGCTGCAGATGTAGCTCACTGGTAGAGTGCTTGCCTAGCATGCTTAAAGCTCTGGGTTTGATCCTCAGCACTAAACAAAAAAGCTCTTTTTCACTTCATTTTCTCTTTCCAATGTACATGGGTAAAAATAAGGAGAACATTTACTGCTACTCTGTTGGTCTTCATATGAAAACACTGGGCCACTGTCTTAGTTACTTCTCTTGGTGCTGAGACAAAATACCCAACACCTAAAGTTAAAGGAGGAAAGGTTTATTTAGCTCACAGTCTGTAGAGGTTTCAGCTCATAGTTGCTTGGCTCCAAGGCAGGGTGGCATGGCAGAGGGGCATCGCAGAGGAGAAACAGTCTACAACAATCAGGCAGGCAAGAGCAAGCAAGGGGCCTTAGTGGCTTTTTTTCTGCCCCTTTTTATATGCTATCTAGGCTATGGGGATTGGGGTAGTGCCAAACCAATCAGTGAACTGATTTAGTAATCACACATCCTTAATCCCAGCATTGTACCATGAATCAATCATGCACTCTAGCTCCAGCTGCAAAAGTCCCACTTAAAACCACATGAGGCTTTGGGGAGGACATCTAAATACAAACCATAACAGCAACAATTGTGTATAAGTCAGTAACTCTATAACTATTCATGTAATATATTAAATATGTTATAAAAATTGGGAAAATAAAAATCACATAAATTATAGTCTTACTTTTGTGTAATTTTTTTTGGGAACTTAGCTTGGATGTTCAAGCCTCTGTAAAAATAACTACTTCTTCAGTGAATACCATTGTAATTTGGATATTTGCGTTCACACACATAGCAATGAAATTTACACATTTCACTTTTGGTGACTATTTTAAAAGAAACTTTAGTAATGCATACTCTTATTTGTTACAAATGACATATAATATTTGAAAACCTTGTAGGCTATTTAAAAAATTATAAATATCACTCATCTTATAACTGGGAAATAAATAGACTGTAGGCTCACTGAATTCGAAGGCATGCAAAATTGCTTCTCATTGGAAAACTAAGAAAACAATAACCTAGCTGGAAGTTTTAGCTCAGTGGTAGAACATTTATTTGCTTAGCATACACCAGGCCCTGATTTGATCCCCACCACCATAAGAAAATGATGACCAGTTCTATTTGAATGGAATTCTACTGGTAAGACAAAGTTCTTATAAAGCCTTTAAAATAGTAGCAGGTAACATTTTTTGGATTGTTAGATCTAACATTGTTGTGTTTTTTATTCCTCATTTTAGGGCCGATACAATTGTGTTGCAGAAGCCATCACTGGAGATATTGAAGAAAGGCTTTTTTGTTTGAATTTTACCATTGAGCACCTCCCTCATTTAAATTAGAATAAATTAAGACTATTTTTTATTTTTCAAAAATGTTCTTATTTAATGTAATAGAGGGTACCTGAAATCTATTTTAATTGGGTATGGGAAGATACAGGGCACAGGAATGACTGTTTTGAAGGAAAATGTATTTTTTTTTTTTGGTACTAGGGATTGAACTCGGGTCCTTGCTCTTTCGAGGCAGGTGCTGGAACCACTGAGCTAAATCCCTGGCCTGGAAAATGTATTTTTGTTGTTGTTTATTCAAGACAGGATCTCGTTATGTAGCCAAGGCTGGCTTTAAACTTGTGATCCTCCTGTCCCAGCCTCCTAGGTGCTAAAATCACAGGTGCGTACCATCACAGCTGGCTAAGGAAGACATTTATACTTTATAGGTGCCTAAAAGCAGGTGCCATGGTGTATCACCTAGAGCCATACAGTGGAGCACCAGGGTCAGTCTGGAGGTGGAAAGAGTGGAAAAAAAAATGGGGATAAGAGCTTTTGTTTCTCACAAAAAGGACTGTGTAAGGCAGGGTCAGCAGGTTTAAGCTGGTGATTTCAAATAATTTCAGCAGTGTCTGGGCCATCCCTCAATTTCCGGTGCCTGGCCCTGGGGTTATTAGGGTGGGTGGATAGTGGTACTGAATGTGAGCTCCCCCTAGAGGAGGTGGGTGGAGTGAGGGCTCTGGATTGACTGGTTGCAAAGAAAAGGTGTCATCACTGCATTTAAGGATTAGCTGTCTCTGGGAGGAGAGGTCCCTCAGAGTCGGGAAGCCTCTGATGTAAAAGGGTCAGAAATACAGAAAGTACGGATGCCTGGTTAATACAATTCTTTACATATTTTTTTTCCAAGGGTGCAAAACCTTTTGAATCCATTGCCTTCTTCCAATTTGTCTGCTATTACCCTGAGGCAGGTCCCCAGCACTGCTCCTGTAGACTGCTCTGCAGTCTCCTGGCTGACCTTGCATATGCTCATGTACCTCTTCAAGTTTTTCTCCACAAGGGCAGTATTAGCAATATTTTCAAAATATAACTCTGGTCATGTCTCTGCAATGCAAATGCAGCAAAATAAAACAAAGCAAAGCAAAAACAAAGCAATCCTTGTGGCTTCCTGTTTTTTGGGAATAAAGCTAGAATCTGTTGGGAGCTTGCCAGGCTCACCCACATCCCTTCTGGCCCCTTCTCCTACTACTTTCTCTTTGCTCTCTGTTATAAAGTGTGCTGATCTCCCCTTCTCTCTGGACCTTTGCTTACATAGTTCCCTCTGCTCAACACTACTCCTCTACTTCCTCACCCTTACTCTCTGTAATAAGTGTTGATTTTTCTCAGCTCAGGTGGTACTTTTTTGAAGTTATCAGCAGGTAAGGTAGAGTATGCTTCTTGTACTTTTGTTACCGGGCTGAGGCAATCTCAAGTGAAATCTTAGAAAATCACTTGATGTGAAGCCTGGGTACCATTCTGTGGCCTTCTTGACCCTCTAGGTCGTTTCTGTGGTGGTTAGAGTGGAGTGACCACTTGATCGGCTTTGGGATCTGCCCAACAATGAGTGGAGCACACTTCTGGGTGGGTCATGGAGGTGTGGCCTTGAGGTCTATGTCTGGTCCCTTGCCCTTTCCTATCTGGCACTGTTCCCCTGCTCTGCTTCCTGGCCACCATGAGCTAAGCAGCTTTGCTTCACCACACCTTTCCACCATGATTTTTTTGCCATGGAGCTAGATTGGACTGAATCCCCTGAAACCATGAGCCAAATTAAACCTCTTCTCCTTTAGATTGTGGGTGTTGAGTATTGTGTCTCAGCAACAGGAAAGCTGACACATACACTTTCTCTCCACTGCCCTCTATCTCACCCAGAGGGGACCAGTGTTCTTTTTGATATGCTTTTGTATACCTATATCCCTTCCTTCCACCATCCAAACAATGATTTTGCCATTCTGATCATTAATCCCTAGACTTAGCTTCATGTGCTCCTGTGGGGTGGCCAGCTCAGATTTGCTTTGCATGCTTGTCTAGCCCTGAGCATAGTATGCTGTGAATCCATATTTGTGGAATGAATAAATGAATGTTTTCTTTTCATAAAAGATTCATGTAATGTATAACCATTCAGAACAACAAGGCATGCCATCATTTGACTAATATTTATTATTTATCTACTGTATCAGGCCCTGTTCTAGGTATTGGAGTTACAGCATTTAACAATCTAGACCATCAAAACAAAACAAACCCCCCAAAACATTAACCCCCCCCCCAGCAAACAAATAAAAAATCCTTATCTTCATAGGGTCTGTATTTTTGTGGAGAAAGAATAATAAGATGAATAAGTAAATGATAAAATACTTTAAGGATTGGGCATGTAGCTTAGTGGCCCTGTGCCTGCCTGACAAGTGCAAGGTCCTGAGTTCAATCCCTAGTACCAAAAAACCCCACAAACTTTAGAAGCAAACATACTCTTTAAGTGCTATATACCTACACAGAAGGGAGAAATGGGCAGAAGTGGAGGTTGTGATGTTTGAGGTTTTAAACAGGATTATCAGGAAAGGCCACACTGAGAATGTGGATTTTGTGAGGCTTGAATGAGCAAGCGATGTTCAAGGAACTGTTCAAGTGAAGGATATGAAGCAAAAAGAGGTCATGGGTGAATGAGTGGGTGGCCATGTGCTAGAGTTTGATAGGCCATTGTTAGGACTAAAGCTATTTCTCTGAATGAGATGGAAAACCCCTGGAGGGTCTTGTATAGGAGAGAGTCATAAGTGTCACTTTAAAGAGATATATTCTGGCAGCCATCTGGAAGAAGCTGGGTGACTTTTGGTGACAATCTATGTAGGGAAGGAATGACAAAGTTGGGAGGTTGAGGGGATCCAGACAGAAGATGGAGGAAGTGATAAGAAGTGACCTGTGCTGAAGACAGAAACTGCAAAAATACTTTTGCTGATGGGTTAGATATAGGGTGGGAAAAGAGAGAAGTTGAGGGTGATTCTAGCTTTTTTCTTTTTGCAGATGGAAGGGTGCCATTACTTGAGGCAGAGAAGTTAGGGAGCAGCAGGTTTTAGGGGGGAAAAATCAGGAACTTGTTTTTGACACTTTGAAATACTATTAGATACTCCAGTGGAGACTTTCAAAAGTCAATGGATAAATGAATCAAAAGTTCAGGAGAGTGGTCTGAGCTGGAGACAAACATTTGGAAGCTTTTAGCATACAGAGGGAATGAATATAGATAGAGAAAATGAAGTCCAAGGACTGGGTCCTGGAGTACTCTTATCCTGGGGTTGGCAGTTTGGAAGGGACTGGCAGGACACTGAGACTGAGTGGATGGAGGTAGGAGGACATCATTCTGTTGGAAGCCAGGGGAAGGAAGTGTTTATTAAAAATTTTTTTTATTGACAGGCAACAATGTAATTTATTTATTTATTTTTTCCTTAAATTCTTTTATTGGTACATTTTAGGTATACAATACATTTACGTTTCTCATTGGGAACTTGTACCTTTACATAATGCATCTTGGTTCTCATTTTTTCCCCATTCCCAGCCCTCCCTTCACTCCCTCCACCCTTCCCTATTTACAAAGACTTTGTTTCCATTTTTTCCATTTCTCATAATTTTTCCTTTCCCCTACCCCTCCCACTTCCCCTACCCCTTTGCTCCTTTTCCTCCTATTTCACATTATCTATTATAACTTTAAGTCCTTATTTACACTTTCAGTTTCTTACACTAGAGAAACTATTTGGTATTTACACATGTGTGTCCTATTTATTTCACTTAAGAGTATGGCTTCAATATGCATCCATTTAGCTATAAATCTCTAATTTCTCATTTTTTATGGCTGAGTAGTACTCCATTTTATAAAAAAACCACATTTTCTTTATGCAGTCTCCAGTTGATGGGCATTTGGGCTGCTTCCATGTTTTAGCTATTATAAATTGTGCTGCTATGAAACTAGGTGGACATATATCACTGTGGTATGATGCTTTTAATTATTTGGGAAAGATAGCCAGCATGGGAATAGCTGGGTCATATGGGACTTCCATTCCTAGTTCTTTGAGGTATCTCCATACTGATTTCCACAGTGCTTGCACCAGTCTACACTCCCACCAGCAGTGGAGCAGGGTTCCTCTTTCCCCACAGCCCCACCAGCATTTGTTGTTGGTTGATTCATGATAGCAGCCATTGTTTCTGGAGTGAGGTGGAATCTCAGCGTTGTTTTCATTTGCATCTCTCGAATGACCAGTGATGTTGAACCTTTTTTCATGTATTTATTTGCCATTTCTACTTCTTTGTGTGAGAAATGTCTGTTCATTTCAGATGCCCATTTTTGGATTGGGTCTTTAAATTTGGGAGGTCTGATCTTTTTAAGTTCTTTATAGATTTGAGATAGTAGACCTTTGTCTGAGGAAGAGCAGGTGAAGATTTTTTCCCACATCGTGGGTTGTCTCTTCACACTGCTGGTGGTTTCTCTTGCTGTGCTGAAGCTTTTTAATAAGAAGAGATCCCACTTGTTGATTGTTTGTGCTAGTTCACGGGCAACTGAGGTTTTGTTCATAAAATCTTTTCCTACACCAATGTCTTCAAGAGTTCTACCCAACTTCTGTTCTAGCTGGTTCAGCATTTTGATTATAATATTTAGACCTTTAATCCATTTTGATTTTAGTTTAGTGCATGGTGAGAGATATAGGTCTAGTTTTTTTTTTTTTTTTTTTGTATATCCTTTTATTGGTACATTTTAGGTGTACGACATAATGACATTCATCATTGGAGATATGCACCTTTACATACTCTCTTGGTTCTTATTTTTTCCCCTTCCCCTACCCTCCCTTCAACCCCTCCATCCCTCCCTATTTACAAAGACTTTGTTTCCATTTTCTCATTTTCTCATATTAATTCCATTCCTCTCTTTCCTTTCCCCTACCCCTCCCACTTCCCCCTCCCCTTTGCCCCTTTTCTTCCTATTTCATATTATCTATTATACCTTGTGGTCCTTATTTACACTTTCAGTTTCTCACACTAGAGAAACTATTCGGTATTTACACATGTGTGTCCTATTTATTTCACTTAAGAGTATCGTCTCAATATGCATCCATTTAGCAATAAATGTCTCTAATTTCTCATTTTTGATGGCTGAGTAGTATTCCATTTTATGAAAAACCCACATTTTCTTTATCCAGTCTCCAGTTGATGGGCACTTGGGCTGTTTCCAAGTTTTAGCTATTACAAACTGTGCTGCTATGAACATGGGTGCACATATATTCTTTTTTTCCCATTAATTTTATTGGTCCATTTTAGGTATAAAATACAGTTACATTAATCATTGGGATCTTGTACCATTACATAAGTATATTGGTTCTTATTTTTTCTCCCTTTCCTTGCTCACCCTTCCCTATTTGTGAAGACTTTGTTTCCATTTTTTTTCTCTTCTCATATTTTTTCTTTTCCCTTTTTTCCTTTTCCCTACCCCTCCCACTTCCCCTGCTCCTTTAGACCTTTTCTTCCTATTACACAATATCAGTTATACATTTTATAAATTACAATATCAAGATCTAGGAGACCACTGTGGTATGATTCTTTTAATTCTTTTGGGAAGATACCCAGCAGAGGAATAGCGGGGTCAAATGGGACTTCCAGTCCTACTTCTTTGAGGTGTCTCCATACTGATTTCCACAGTGGTTGCACCAGTCTACACTCCCACCAGCAGTGGAGCAGGGTTCCTCTTTCCCCACAGCCCTGCCAGCATTTGTTGTTGGTTGATTTCATGATAGCATTGTTTCTGGAGTGAGGTGGAATCTCAGCGTTGTTTTCATTTGCATCTCTTGAATGACCAATGATATTGAACATTTTTTCATATGTTTATTTGTCATGTCTACTTCTTTGTGTGAGAAATGTCTGTTCATTTCAGATGCCCATTTTTGGATTGGGTCTTTAAATTTGGGAGGTCTGGTTTTTTAAAGTTCTTTATGGATTTGAGATAGTAGACCTTTGTCTGAGGGACTGGTGGTGAAAATTTTTTCCCACATTGTGGGTTGTCTCTTCACACTGCTGGTGGTTTCTCTTGCGGGGCAGAAGCTTTTTAGTAAAAAGTGATCCCACTTGTTGATTGTGCTAGTTCACGGGCAACTGAGGTTTTGTTCACAAAGTCTTTTCCTACCCCAATGTCTTGAAGAGTTCTACCTAACCTCTGTTCCAGCTGGTTCAGTGTTTCTGTTTTTATATTTAGATCTTTAATCCATTTCAATTTTAGATTAGTGCACAGTGAAAGATACAGGTCTTTGGCAAGTTGAAACCCAGTTTCTCCAGCACCATTTATTAAAGAGACTATCTTTCCTCCAGCAAGGGTGTTTGGCTCCTTTGTGTAAGATGAGGTGGCTGAGTGTGTCTGGAGTTGCTTCTGCATCTTCTAATCTGTTCCACTGGTCCTCAGGTCTGTTTCTTTGCCAGTACCATGCTGTTTTTATCACAGTAGCTTTGTAGTATAGTTTCAAGTTGGGGGTTGTAATAGCCCCTGCCTTGTCTCTGTTACCTAGAATTGCTTTTGCTATTCTGGGTCTCTTCTTGTTCCAAATGAATTTTTGGATTGTTTTCTCAAGGTCCATGAAGTATGCTGCTGGGATTTCAATTGGGATTGCATTGAATCTATATAGCAGTTTTGGAAGTATGGCTATTTTCACTATATTGATCCTTCCTACCCAGGAGCAGGGGATGTTTTTCCATTTTCTGATATCATCTTCAATCTCTCTTTTCAGAGTGCTATAGTTTTCAGAGAAAAAGTCCTTGATTTCTTTCGTTATGTTGATTCCTAGGTATTTCAGTTTTTTGGATGCTTATGTGAACTGAATTGTTTGCCCTATTTCTGTCTCAGTGAGTCTGTTGTTCATGTAAAGGAAAGCTATTGATTTTTTTTGTGTTGACCTTGTATCCAGCTACTCTACTAAATTTTTTTTTGCTTAAATTCTTTTATTGGTACATTTAAGGTATACAATATATTTACATTTATCATTTGGTGCTTGTACCTGTACATGATGTATCCTGGTTCTTATTTTTTCCCCATACCTGTGTGCCCTTCACCCCTCCACCCTTCCCTATTTACATACTTTGTTTCCATTTTTTTTTCTTTTCTCATAATTTTTCCTTTCATTCTTCCCTTTCCCCATCTCCTCCCATCACCCCTACCCCTTTGGACCTTTTCCTATTTTAAAGTATCAATTATTAGTTATTAATCCTTTTAATCCTTATTTACACTCTCAGTTTCTCACACTAGAGATACTACTTGGTATTTAGACGTGTGTCCTATTTATTTCACTTAAGAGTATGGCCTTAGTATGCATCCATTTAGCTATAAATGACTCTAGTTTCTTGTACGTTACGGCTGAGTAGTACTCCATTTTGTAAAAAACCCACATCTTCTTTATCCAGTTTCCTTTGGTTATTAAGTCTAGAAGAGTTTTGGTGGAGGTCTTGGGGTCTTCTATATAGAGTATCATGTCATCTGCAAATAATGACAATTTGACTTCTTCATTCCCTATCTTTATTCCTTTTATTTCTTTCTCTTGTCTAATTGCTGGGGCTAATGTTTCCAAAACTATATTGAACAAGAGTGGTGATAGTGGACATCCTTGTCTTGTTCCTGATTTTAGTATGAAGGATTTCACTTTTTGACCATTTAGTATGATACTGGCTGTTGGTTTTTCATAAATGGCTTTTATCAGATTGAAGTAGAGACAATCTATTCCAAATTTTTGAAGGGTTTTTATCATAAATGCATGTTGGATTTTGTCAAATGCTTTTTCTGTGTCTATGCAGATAATCATATGGTTTTTGTCCTTGGCTCTATGATATAGTGTATTACATCGATCGATTTGTGTATATTGAACCATCCCTGCATCCCTGGGATGAATCCTACTTGGTCATGGTGTATGATCTAATTGATGATCTTCATTCTATTTGCCAGTATCTTATTAATGATTTTTGCATCTATGTTCATGAGTGAGGTTGGTGTATAGTTCTCGTTTTCATTTGGGTCTTTCTCTGCTTTGGGGATCAAGGTGATGCTTGCTTCCAGGAATGAATTTGGGAGTATTGCTTCCCTTTCAATTTCATTGAAGAGTTTAAACAGTAGTGGTAGCAGTTCCTCTCTAAATGTCTTGTAGAATTCAGTAGTGAAGCCATCAGTACCTGGGCTTTTCTAGTTGGTAAGTTTTAATTAAATTTTCAATTTCATTGGTTGATATTGGGCTGTTTAGAATTTTTAGATCTTCTTCATTCAACTTTGCTAATTCATATGTATCTAAGAATCTGTCTACTTCTTCTGTGTTTTCCATCTTTTTGGCGTACAGGTTCTTGCAGTAGGTATTGATGATCCTCTGGCTTTCTGCTGGGTCTGTTGTAATATCACCCTTTTCCTTCCTAACTGCATGGATTTGGGCCTTTTCTTTCCTTTTTCTGATAAGGATGGCTAAGGGTTTGTCAATTTTGTTGATTCTTTCAAAGAACCAACTCTTGGGTTCATTTTTTTTTTGTATCATTCTTAGTCTCCATTGAATTGATTTCTGCACTGATCTTTATAATTTCCTCCCTTGTATGAGCTTTGGGATTGTCCTACTCTTCTTTTTCTAGAAGCTTGAGGTTCAGCATCAGGTTGTTTAATTGGACTCGCTCTGTTTTCCTAATATCAGTATTCACTGCTATGAATTTCCCTTGTAAGACTGCTTTCATTGTGTCCCATAGATTCCAATATGTTGTATTGTCATTGTCATTTAATTGAAGGAAGTATCTGATTTCTTCTTTAAATTCCTTTGTGACCTATTGGTTATTCAGAAGTGTGTTGTTTAATTTCCATGTGTTTATGAAATTTTTTTTTGAGTTTCTTTTGCTATGGATCTCCAATTTCATCATACTATGGTCAGATAATATACAACTTCAATTCCTTTGCACTTACTTAAACATGTTCTATGTGTGAGTATGTGGTCTATTTTGGAGAATGACCCATGTGCAGCTGAAAAGAATGTGTATTCTGATTTTGTGGGGTGGAAGACTCTGTAAACATCTGTCAAGTTCATTTGTTCAAGAGTTCGATTAAGTTCCACTATTTCGTTGTTTATTTTTTGTCTAGTTGATCTATCTATTTGTGACAGTAAGGTATTGATGTCCCCCACTACTATTGTAGTAGTGCTTATTTGATTTTTCATGTCTGTTAGTATTTGTTTTATATAGTTGGGCTCACTAGTGTTTGGTGCAGATATATTTATGATTGTCATCTCTTCCTCTTGTATTTTTTCCTTTACAAGGATGTAGTGTCCTTCTTTGTCTCTCTTAATCAGTGTTGGTTTGAAATCCACTTGATCTGCAAGGAGGATAGCTACTCCTGCTTTTTTTCAGGTTCCTGTCCCATGGAGTTTTGTTTTCCATTCTTTAACTTTCAGTCTGTGAGTTTCTTTTTGAATTAATTGTGTTTCTTGTATGCAGCATATTGTTGTATTTTGCTTCTTGACCCATTTTGTCTATTTCTTTAGATTGGTGAATTGAGACCATTAACATTGATGGTTATGACTGGTATGTATTGACTTATCATTGTCATGACTTTTCTTTTTGTTGCTTTCTCCCCCTTCGCATTTACTTTCTTGTTGTGCCCAATGGATTCATTCTGCTGGGCTTCGTGGGTTGTGATCCTCATTGTCTTTTCCTAGGATATTGTCTAACATTTTTTGGAGTGCTGGTTTGGTATTCACGAAGTTCTGAAGGTGCTCTTTGTCATGAAAGTATCTTATTTCTCCATCCATTTTGAAAGATAGTTTTGCAGGGTACATCAATCTGGGTTGGAGGATGTTTTCCTTTAGGGGTTGAAATATGTCACTCGAAGCTCTTCTTGCCTTGAGGGTTTGCATTGAGAAGTCTGCTGTGATTCTGATGGGCTTTCCTTTGTATGTGAGTTGTTTCTTGTCTCTAACTGCTTGTAGAATTTTGTTCTTCTGTTGGATTTCTGGAATCTTAACTATTGTATACCTAGGTGTAGATTTATTTTTGATACAGGCTGGTTGAAGCCCTATATGCCTCCCTTTTCTGTCAAGTTCTTTTCCCCTGTTTGGGAAGTTTTCTGCCATTATTTCTGTGAACAGTTTTTTTTTATGTCATTTGTACTCTCTACTGTTTCTTTATTGACTCTGATTAGTCTTATTCTTCTTTGCATCATCTAACAGCTGATTGATTGATTTCTCAAGGTCCCTTAATATTTTAGAGAAATTTTTCTTTTCCTGATCAGTAATTGGAATCCTGTCTTCTATATCTGAAATTCTGTCCTCACAGTGGCTCATTCTGCTGGGTAAACTAACAGTAGAGCTTTTAATCTCCTGGAAATCTGTTTGAATCTGTTTTATGGATTCCATTTGTTTCCTTCACTGGGATTCCATCATGTGCCTCAGCTCCTCTATTTTGTTTTTATCTGTGTCTGCTCTAGAGTTTTCAATCATGACTTGCACTATGGACACAATCTTTGTTGTTATCTTAGAAATTATTTCTAATTTCATTTTTTCCAGATCATCTTTCATTGCCAATTGAGGGTGTCCAGGTTGTTAAATACCAGATTGTTCCATCTCCTTGCCCTTTGGGCTTGCTTTAGGTGATCTTGAGGTCTGGTTTTGAGACTTGCTTACGTGTCTTCTCATTTCAACAGATGCAGCCTGCTGTGCCTTTATTGAGGTGACTTTTTGCTCACCCAGTGGTCTTCAAATCTCAGCAAGTCACTGAGAATCCTTTTCTCTGCTGCTCACCACTGTGTCAATTCCAGTGTTCAGAATGGTGGCCTTATGGATCTCTACTCTGCCCTGTTTTCTGGGCTGGGTTCTGCCTGGAGCCTTGCACATTTGGGATGGTATCTGCCCTTCCTTAGCTGGGACCAACCCCCTGCATAGCTGTTGTGTGGGAGGGCCTTTGGCTGGGGGCCATGCACCCAAGTTGCTCATGTCTGAACGGGTTTCTGGCAGGGCTTTTGCACTTACTAATAGTATCTGGGCGAGCCTCTGGCTGTTGCTTACCCACTAGCAGAGCTTTTTTCCAGGCAGGCCTTTGGCTGGGGCCTGTGGGTCCAAGCTGCCATTGTCTGGGTGGGGCCCTGACTGGGATCTTCACACCCCTGCACAGCTCTGGTTCAGGTGGGTTTCTTGCTGGGATCTGTGGGCACTTACCCTACTTTGGTGCTTCTTTTGCTGTACAGAAATTTTTTATTTGATGTAATCTCAGATGCTAGTTTTTGCTTTTGTTTTCTGTGCTTTTGGGGGGTTCCAGCCAGAGAATCATTGCTTGTAATAATGTCTTGTAATGTTTTCCTCATGCTTTCTTCTAGTAGTTTTAGGTCTTACAGTTAGGTCTTAAATCCATTTTGTGTTGATTTTTTTTTTTGTACCAGGAATTGAACATAGGACTTTGCACTTGCAAGGCAGGTGGCAGCACCACTGAGCTAAATCCCCAGCCCTGAGTTGATTTTTTTTATACAAGGTCAGAGGGATCATGTTTTTGTCTTCTGCATATAGATAGCCAGTTTTCCCAGCACCATTTGTTGAAGAGGTTGCCCTTCCTACAGTGTAAATTTTTTGCACCTTTGTTAAAAAGTTGACTGTAGGAGTGTGGGTTTATTTTTCGGATCTCTATTCTATTTCATTGTTCTTTTTATCTGCTTTTCTGCCAGTACCATGCTGTTTTGGTTACTATGGCTCTGTATTATGTTGTGAAATCATGTATCGTGATGCCTTCAGCTTTGTTCGTTTTGCACAAGATTGCTTTGGCTATTGGGGTCTTTTGTATTTCCACATGAATTTTAGGATTGTTTTTTATACTTCTGTGAAGAAAGACACTGGTATTTTGATGAAGATTGCATTGAATCCATAGATTGTTTTGGTAATCTAGCCACTTTAATACAAAGGGTGATCAAAATATGTGGTGAATATTTAAATCAAAACAATTATTACAGCTGGGCATGGTGGTACATGCCTGTAATCCCAACATGTGAGACACTGAGGCAGAAGGATCATTGTGAGTTCAAGGCTAGCTTGAACTACATAATGAAAGCCTGTCTCACCTCCCCAAATTATTACAGTAAAAGACACATTGCCATTAATCTTCCTCAAAATACCTCCCTTCACTTTGAATACACTTATTCTTCAAAAATTTTTTTATTCATATATGTTTATAGTACACAATGATTACATTCATTGTGGGGAGTTGGTACATGTACATAACACATCTTAATTCTTTTTCATCCCCTCTCTCCCCTCATCTCTTGGTCTTCTTCTTGCCACTTTCTGAAAGAGCTCTGGAAGCTCTCTTTTGTATCTTTATGAGGTGATAAAGAATATGGTGAATGCTGCTGCCAAGTGCCATCAGCGCAAAGGCAGTCTTGTAAAAATGTTACGATGTGTCCTGATCTACCTTATTCACCAGATCTGGCACACTTCTAGCTTTTTCCCAAAGTTAAAATGACCATGAAAGGTAAATGTTTTGAATGAATTTAGGACATTGAGGGAGCCAAAGGAGTGCAGCTGCATAATTGAAAGAGAATTTTCAGACCTGTTTCAAAAAGTGGCAAGAAAGATGGGATAAGTGTGTTTGAAGCATTGGGGAGCATTTTCAGGGGGATTAATGCAAATGTGTCTTTTAGTGTAGTAAACTTTAAAACACTGTACACATTGACCATATGTTTCAACCCTATCTTGTAATGTTAATTCTCTTCTACCCATAAATATGGGACGTTTCCCCATTTTTGTGTGTGCTTTTGTGTGTGTGTTGTGTGTGTGTCTTCTTCATCAATGTTTTAAAATTTTCATTGTAGGGGTGTTCTACTTCTTTGGTTAAGTTTTTTCCTAGGTATTTTATTTTGACATTTTATTATTTTGGAACTATCATGAATGGGATTGTTTTAATGATTTCTTTCCCATCAAATTCATTATTGGTGTATAGAAAAGCTACTGATTTTTGTATGTTGACTTTGTATCCTGCTACTATACTGAATTTGGTTATCAGTTGTAATAGTCTTGATGGAATCTTGTGGATTTTCTTTTCTTTTTTTTTTTTTTTGGTACCAGGGATTGAACTTGGTACCTTGTGCTTGTGAGGCAGGCACTGGAACCACTGAGCTAAATCCCCAGCTCTCTTCTGGATTTTCTATGAATAGAATCATAATCTGCAAACAGGAATAATTTGACTTCTTCCCTTCCTATTTGTATATCTTTGCTTTTTTTCTCTTGCCTAATTGCTCTGGCTGAGACTTTTAGTACTATGCTGAATAAGACCCTTGAGAGCAGACACCCTATGGTCCTGATCTTACAGGAAATGCTTTCAACTTCCTTGGGTTTTGTATCCTGCTAGGTAGTTTGTTTTTTTTTGCTACAGGGCAATTTCAATAGTTTTGTTTTGGTTTAACATTTTCCTGGACTGTCTTTAGCCAGTCTATATAGGCTATCAATCACTATTAGTTATTAACAATAATGATAGTGGCAACAGTAATAACAATTTCATGTCCATGACTCATGGAACCCTTGTTATCAATGAGTTGTATGCAGGAAGCAAGACCTTATGGAAAATTATGAAGCTTTAAACTGAAATCTTTCATGCTAAAATCAGGAACAAGACAAGGATGCCCACTATCACCACTCCTGTTCAATATTGTTCTGGAAACATTAGCCACAGCAATTAGAAAAGAGAAAGAAATAAAAGGAATAAAGATAGGAAAGGAAGAAGTTAAACTGTCATTATTTGCTGATGATATGATACTTTACATAGAAGACCCAAAATACTCAGCCAAAAGACTTCTAGACTTAATTGACAGATTCAGTAGAGTAGCTGGATACAAGGTCAACACTGAAAAAACAATAGCCTTCTTGTACACAAATAACAGACTCACTGAGAGAGAAATTAGGGAAACAATTCCTTTTATAATAGCATCCAAAAAAATGAAATATCTAGGAATCAATCTAACAAAGGAAGCAAAAGACCTCTACACTGACAACTACAGCACCCTGAAAAAAGAGATCGAAGAAGATACAAGAAAATGGAAAGACATCCCTTGCTCCTGGGTAGGAAGAACCAATATAGTGAAAATGGCCATACTTCCAAAACTACTATATAGATTCAATGCAATGCCAATTTAAATTCCAATATACTTCACAGAACTAGAGAAAACAATCCAAAAATTCATTTGGAACCATAAGAGACCTAGAGTAGCTAAAGCAATTCTAAGCAACAGAGACATGATTGGGGGTATTACAATCCCCAACTTGAAACTATATTACAAAGCTACTGTGATAAAATCAGCATGGTACTGACAAAGAAACAGACCTGAGGATCAGTGGAATAGATTAGAAGATGCAGAAACAACTCCAGACATACTCAGCCACCTCATCTTTGACAAAGGAGCCACCACCATCATTGGAGGAAAGATAGCTTATTTAATAAATTGTGTTGGAAAAACTGGATTTCAACCTGCCAAAGATTGAAACTAGACCCATACCTATCACCATGCACTAAACTAAGATTGAAGTGGATTAAAGATGTAAATATTAAGACAGAAACACTAAACTTACTGGAAGATAAAAATTCCGGTTTTATTTTTTAATCATTATTTTATTATTTTTTAAAAGCTCAAAACCTCTGCAAGGGAGGAAAGATTTCTCTTGCTCATCTGTCTTAGCTAGGTTCATAGCTGAGAAATATTAACATGAGAAAAGCATGCAAAGCCTGAGCTATGCCACTAGTCCCCTATTTAATGTTTAATGTGACCTGGGAATCTTCATAATGAAATGAAGAACCAAAGAGACAGGTAAACTTGTATATTTTTATGCTTAGCTTTCATGAAAGGTGGAAATATGATTGAGCAAAGGGGTATGATCTGATGCCAATAAAGGGGGAAGTTAGCAAGGCCTGTTTGTTCAGGTCCTATGTCTATGTCCTTGTGTCTTCAAAGAATTTTTCTTTCCTGTGTGTATAGAAGTCTCCTTTCCAATGAGTACCTTATGACTTGCTCTGCGGGAGAAGAGTAAGGAGAGTTACTTTCTTGCTTCTGCTCTTTTCTCAAATGCCAAGGGTCATATTTTGAGGTAGCATGTCCTGAACTTCACTCCTCACTGTATTAATTTGAAGCAAGTCCTAGATATTAGTTATATTTTAATTACATATTTAAATATACATTTGTAAATATAGACATATGTAATATATAAATATTTTAATATGTATTTCTAAAAGATATGGTCTCTTTTTTTGTTTCTTTTGAGGAAGGTCTTGCTGTTTAGTTCAGGCTGGCCTTGAATTCACTAGGTAGTCCAAGATGGACTTGAACTTGAGACAATCCTCCTGCCTCAACCATCTGAGTGGTAGGATCACAGCATGCACCACCATGCCTGGCAAGATATGGTGTCTTTAAAAAGTAACTATAATGCTATTACCACACCCTCAAATTTAGTAGCAATTTCTTAATATTATTGAATATTCACTGGTTTTATTATAATCTTTTACTTTTATGGTTGGTTTGCCTGAATCAAGAATTTTTGATAAGTCTATATATTACTATTGGTTGGGGTATCTCTTAAATCTTTTGTAATGTACAGGGTTTCCATATACTTTTTTTTTTTGGTACTGGGGATCGAACTCAGGTCCTTGTGCTTGCACAGTAGGCAGCATCCACATGCTTTTTATTTTGCTTTGTAATTTATTTGTTGAAGAAATGAGGTGATTTCTCCAGCAATTTCCCACTGTCTGGACTTTGCTGATGTTTAACATGGACTATGATTTTTAACATGTTCCTTTGTTCTTTGTATTTCCATGAAGCAGATGGTTAAAGATTTAAGCTTGGGTTTAGGGTAAAAATAGCTCATAACTGGTGTATACACTATCACACATGAAAAGCTCAGTTCTCTCTGTTTTTGTGGTGTGAATAGCACTTGATGATTATTACCTGAGTGTGTTAATTCATTAGAGGTTGCAAATAATAATACTGTACTCTAGTTCTGTCATTGCTTTGATGGCTTAGCCAGAGTCCCCTGGAAGACAAACTACTCTTATCAACATTTAGTTACCCAGAACTGCAGTTTGTATAGGAAAGGCAGGATAAATGCTGGAATGCTGGGTTCTTTCCTTTATTAATAGTTTTTAAAAAATTTCTACACTGAAGATTTCAGAGGCTGTAGTCCTTCTTCTGCATCCATTTTTTTCTCTTTACTTTCTTCTCTTCTCTTCCCTGCCCTGCCCTGCCCTGCCCTGCCCTGCCCTGCCCTGTGCTCCCCTCCCCCCATCGAAATTCATGGGGCTTTGGAGGAAGAATTGCAGAGTCATTCACAGTAAATAACAAATGACTGGTAATATTTTATGGTATGATTACTTCAGAGATATTTTCTGTTTAACAGCAGTGTCTTAAATCAGACAAATGAAGATTCTTGGATAAGAAAAGCATTTACATGCATTTACTATTATATGCCAGCTGCCGTAGTAAATGATTTCTATTTTTCTCACATAATATCCGCAACAACTCAATGAATAAGGAGTCCTATGTTATTCCCATTTTACAGATGTGGAAAATAAGTCTCAAATTGTTTCAGTAACTTGCCAACTAAAATATAACAAAGCTGAAACTAAAACCTGAGGCTGTCTGGCTTCAAAGTTAGATATCCTGTTCTGGAAGCACATCCTATTGCATCTGGTTCACATACTTTCAAGAATCTTGCACACAGAGAAAAGAGTTTAAGAGCTTCCCAACCTTGAAATCATCTAGTAGGGACCTAATTGTATATCAGTCTGCAAGCTGTCCTGCCTCACCCTCTCAGTGTGCTAGGGTTACAATGCCCTTCCATGCCCGGCTATTGTTTATTTATTTAATGATGCTGGGGATTGAATTTAGGATTCCCACATGTGAGGTAGCACTCCACCACTGAGCCACATCCCCTTCCCGGGCTTCAGTTTAATTCTAGAATTTGGCAACATTTTACTCCATAAAGTGAAATAACTGTTCTGATAGGCTGAGTAGAAGAGGTTGGTTTTATAGACAGAGAAGGCTGAGGAAAGCAGAAACAAAAAAAAGCAGATTCTTCATTTCAAAACTACTTCTTTGTAAGTCAGGAACAGGGAGACAGAATAATAGGTAAATAACTGATTAATATAAGGTTATTTTGAGTAACTTCTTTTATGTAAGGTTAAAGCAGAAAAAATTTCATTATCGCCCAGTCGCGCAGAACACATGCCGAATCAGCCCGCTGCAGACAGGCAGGTCTGTGCACGCCCTCCCGAGGTCCTGAGTCACGCGGAAGACACCAAATCAGCCCGCTGCAGACAGGCAGGTCTGTGCACGCCCTACCGAGGTCCTGAGTCACGCGGAGGACACCGAATCACCCCACTGCAGACAAGCAGTCACCTGATTCTACATTACTAAGGCGCAGAGGACACCAGACCACCAGACCAAGGTACTGAGTCCCACTGTTCCCGGCCCAGAGGTAGGGGCTTCTGAGCCGTCGTCCCACTGCTCCTGGACCAGAGGAAGGGTCTTCCCAGTCACCATCCCTCCCGCTGCTCCCAGCCCAGAGGAAAGGGCTTTTGGGCCACCTTCTGTCCCGCTGCTCCTGGCACAGAGGAAGGGCCTTCTGGGCCACCATCCCTCCCACTGCTCCCGGCCCAGAGGGAGGGGCTTCTGAAACACCATCCCACTGCTCCTGGTCCAGAGGAAGGGGTTTCCTGGCCACCATCCCTCTGGCTGCTCCCAGCCCACAGGAAAGGGCTTTTGGGTCACCATACCTACTGCTGCTCCTGGTCCCTGTCCCACCTCACCCAGCTCAGAGGAGGTAATCCATGCAGATGCTAACAGACCCCCGCCCCAGTCGAAATGAGAAAACACATAAATAAGTCTCAAAACCAGACTTTCAGATCACCTACAGCAACCCCAAAGGGAAATGAGATGGAACACTCTGATACTCAACCACCTGGACCCACTGAACTGGCAACAAAAGGGGATTTGGAAAAAATGAAATCAGAAATAATTTCTCAGATAACAGGAGAAATTGTGCCCTTAGTGCAAGATATGATTAATAAATCTAGAGAGGAGCTCAGGAACATGATGGAATCCCAACATAAGGAAAAAATGGAATCCATAAAACAGATGCAAAGAGATTTCCAGGACATGAAAAACTCCACTGAAAGTCTGCACAGCAGAATAAGCCAGTGTGAGGACAGAATTTCAGATATAGAAGATAAGATTGCAATTAGTGACCAGGAAAAGAAAAATTGCTTCAAAATTATAAGGGAACATGAGAAATCAATCCAGCAGCTGCTAGATGATGCAAAGAAGAATAACATAAGACTGATTGGGCTCAATGAAGAAACAGGAGAGAGTGGAGATGACATAAAAAATCTCTTCACAGAAATAATGACAGAAAACTTCCCAAGCAGGGGAAAAGAGCTTGACATACAGATAAGTGAGGCATATAGGACTCCAAATAGCCTTGATCAAAAAAATCTACACATAGGCATATAATTGTTAAGATTCCAGAAACACAACAGAAGAACAAAGTTCTCCAAGCAGTCAGAGAAAAGAAACAAAACACATACAAAGGAAAGCCAATCAGAATCACAGCAGACTTCTCAGCACAAACCATCAAGGCAAGAAGAGCTTGGAGTGACATATTCCAAGCCCTAAAAGAAAACAGCCTCCAACCCAGATTGATGTACCCTGCAAAACTATCTTTCAAAATGAATGGAGAAATAAGATACTTTCATGACAAAGAGCACCTTAGGGACTTCATGAATACCAAGCCAGCACTCCAAAGAATTTTACACAATATCCTAGGAACAGACATTGAGGATCACAACCCCAGGAAGCAAAGCAGAATGAACCCATCTGGCATGACAAGAAATTAAATGGAAAGGGGGAGAACCCAACAAAAAGAAAAAGTCATGGCAATGACAAGTCAATACGTTTCAGTTATAACCATCAATGTTAATGGTCTCAATTCACCAATAAAAAGAAATAGACTGGCAGAATGGATCAAGAAGCAAAATCCAACAATATGCTGCATACAAGAAACACACTTCATTCAAAAGGAAACTCATAGACTGAAAGTTAAAGGGTGGAAAACAATACTGCATGTATTGTTTTCCTGAAAAAAAGCAGGAGTAGCTGTCCTCTTTGCAGATCAAATAGATTTCAAACCAACACTAATTAAGAGAGATGAAGAAGGACACTACATCCTTGTAAAGGGAAGAATCCAAGAGGAAGAGATGACAATCATAAATATCTATGCACCAAACACTAGTGCACCCAACTATATAAAACAAATACTAACGGACATGAAAAGTCATATATCCACTAATACAATTGTAGTGGGGGACCTCAACACCCCACTGTCATAAATAGATAGATCAACTAGACTAAAAATAAGTAATGAAATACTAGAACTCAATCGAACTCTTGAACAAATGAACTTAACAGATGTTTACAGAGTCTTCCACCCCACAAAATCAGAATACACATTCTTCTCAGCTGCACATGGGTCATTCTCCAAAATAGACCACCTACTCACACATAGAACATGTTTAAGTAAGTGCAAAGGAATTGAAGTTATCCCCTGTATATTATCAGACCATAGTGCGATGAAATTGGAGATCCATAGCAAAAGAAACTCAAAAAATTTCATAAACACATGGAAATTGAAGAACACACTTCTGAATAACCAATGGGTCACAGAGGAAATTAAAGAAGAAATCAGACAATTCCTTCAATTAAATGACAATGACAATACAACATATTGGAATCTATGGGACACAATGAAAGCAGTCTTAGGAGGGAAATTCATAGCAGTGAATACACATATTAGGAAAACAGAATGAGCCCAATTAAACAACCTGATGCTGAACCTCAAGCTTCTAGAAAAAGAAGAGCAGGACAACTCCAGAGCTCGTACAAGGGAGGAAATTATAAAGATCAGAGGAGAAATCAATGCAATGGGGACTAAGAGAACGATACAAAAAATCAATGAAGCCAAGAGCTGGTTCTTTGAAAGAATCAACAAAATTGATAAACCTTTAGTCAAGCTTGTCAGAAAAAGGAAAGAAAAGGCCCAAATCCATGCAATTAGGAATGAAAAGGGTGAAACTACAACAGACCCAGCAGAAATCCAGAGGATCATCAATACCTACTGCAAGAACCTATACGCCAATAAGATGGACAACACAGAAGAAATGGACAGATTCCTAGATACATATGAATTACCAAAGTTGAATGAAGAAGACCTAAAAATTCTGAACAACCCAATATCAACCAATGAAATTGAAAATTTAATTAAAAACTTACCACCTAAGAAAAGCCCGGGCCCTGATGGCTTCACTGCTGAATTCTACAAGGCATTTAGAGAGGAACTGCTGCCACTGCTGTTTAAACTCTTCAGTGAAATTGAAAGGGAAGCAATACTCCCAAATTCATTCCTGGAAGCAAGCATCACCTTGATCCCCAAAGCAGAGAAAGAACCAACTGAAAAAGAGAACTATAGGCCAATCTCACTAATGAACATAGATGCAAAAATCCTTAATAAGATACTGGCAAATGGAATGCAGAAGATCATCAAGAAGATCATACACCCTGATCAAGTGGGATTCATCCCAGGGAAGCAGGGATGGTTCAATATACACAAATCAATCAATGTAATACACTATATCAATAGAGCCAAGGACAAAAACCATATGATTATCTCCATAGACACAGAAACAGTATTTGACAAAATCCAACATGCATTTATGATAAAAACCCTCCAAAAAATTGGAATAGATGGGCTCTACCTCAAACTGATAGAAGCCATCTATGAAAAACCAACAGCCAATATCATACTAAATGGTCAAAAACTGAAATCCTTCACACTAAAATCAGGAACAAGACAAGGATGTCCACTATCACCACTCTTGTTCAATATAGTTCTGGAAACATTAGCCATGGCAATTAGACAAGAGAAAGAAATAAAAGGAATAAAGATAGGTAATGAAGAAGTCAAATTGTCATTATTTGCAGATGACATGATACTCTCTATAGAAGACCCCAAGAACTCCACCAAAAGTCTTCTAGACTTAATAGCCAAATTCAGTTACGTAGGTGGTTACAAGGTCAACACACAAAAATCAATAGCTTTCCTCTACACCAATGACAGACTCACTGAGAGAGAAATAGGGCACATAATTCCTTTCACAATAGCATCCAAAAAACAGAAATACCTAGGAATCATCCTAACGAAAGAAATCAAAGACTTCTTCTCTGAAAATTATGGCACTCTGAAAAGAGAGATTGAAGATGATATCAGAAAATGGACAGACATCCCCTGCTCCTGGGTAGGAAGGATTAATATAGTGAAAATGGCCATCCTTCCAAAACTGCTATATAGATTTAATGCAATTCCAATTGAGATCCCAGCAGCATACTTCATAGACCTCAAGAAAAAAACCCAAAAATTCATTTGGAGCAAGAAGAGACCCAGAATAGCAAAAGCAATTCTAGGTAACAGAGACATGGCAGGGGGTATCACAATCCCCAACCTGCAACTCTACTACAAAGCTACTGTGATAAAAACAGCATGGTACTGGCAAAGAAACAGACCTGAGGGACAATGGAACAGATTAGAAGATGCAGAAACAATGCCAGACACACTCAGCCATCTCATCTTCGACAAAGGAGCCAAATACCCTCACTGGAGGAAAGATAGCCTCTTTAATAAATGGTGCTGGAAAAATTGGGCTTCAACTTGCCAAAGATTAAAACTAGACCTGTATCTCTCACCATGCACTAAAGTAAAATCAAAATGGATTAAAGATCTAAATAGTAAAATAGAAACTCTGAACCAGTTGGAACAGAGGTTAGGTAGAACCCTTGAAGATATCGGTGTAAGAAAAGATTTTATGAACAAAGCCTCACTTGCCCATGAACTAGCACAAATAATCAACAAGTGGGATCTCTTCTTATTAAAAGGCTTCAGCACAGCAAGAGAAACCACCAGCAGTGTGAAGAGACAACCCACAATGTGGGAAAAAATCTTCACCTGCTCTTCCTCGGACAAAGGTCTACTATCTCAAATCTATAAAGAACTTAAAAAGATCAGACCTCCCAAATTTAAAGACCCAATCCAAAAATGGGCATCTGAAATGAACAGACATTTCTCAGACAAAGAAGTAGAAATAGCAAATAAATACATGAAAAAATGTTCAACGTCACCGGTCATTGGAGAGATGCAAATGAAAACAATGCTGAGATTCCATCTCACTCCAGAAACAATGGCTGCTATAATGAAATCAACCAATAACAAATGCTAGCGGGGCTGTGGGGAAAGAGAAACCCTGCTCCACTGCTGGTGGGAGTGTAGACTGGTGCAACCACTGTGGAAATCAGTATGGAGATACCTCAAAGAACCAGGACTGGAAATCCCATATGACCCCGCTATTCCACCGCTGGGGATCTTCCCCAAAGAATTAAAAGAATCATACCACAGTGATATGTGTGCACCCATGTTCATAGCAGCACAGTTTGTAATAGCTAAAACTTGGAAACAGCCCAAATGCCCATCAACTGGAGACTGGATCAAGAAAATGTGGTTTTCTAAATAAAATGGATTACTACTCAGCCATCAAAAATGAGAAATTAGAGACATTTATAGCTAAGTGGATGCACATTGAGGCAATACTCTTAAGTGAAATAAATAGGACACAGATGTGTAAATACTGAATAGTTTCTCTGGTGTGAGAAACTGAAAGTGTAAATGAGGACTAAATGTATAATAGGTCATGTGAAATAGGAAGAAAAGGGGCAAAGGGGAAGGAAGTGGGAGGGCTAAGGGAAAGAATAGAAGGGAATGGGATTAATATGAGAAAATGGAAAAAGAGGAACAAAATTTTTGTAAATAGGGAGGACTGGAGTGGTTGAAGGGAGGGCTGGGCAAGGGTGAAAAACAAGAACCACGAGAGACTATGTAAAGGTGCAAATTTCCAATGATGAATATCTTTATATTGTATACCTAAAATGTACCAATGATTAGAATGAATAATCAATAATGTAAAATAGGAATAAAAGGTCCAAAGGGGTAGTGGTAGTGGGAGGTACAGGGAAAAGGAAAGAAGGGAAAGGAAAAAATGCTGAGAAATGGAAAAAGTGGAAATAAAGTCTTTGTAAATAGGGAAGGGTGGACGGAGTGAAGGGAGGGCTAGGAATGGGGAAAAAATAAGAACCAAGATGCATTATATAAAGGTACAATTCCCAATGAAAAAAAAAATTCATTATCATGCCAAACAAAATTGGCCTGCTTGGAAAATTTGGTCATTGTCACCTAAGCCTTATTTCTCTGCAGGTCAGATCAACAGTGTAGTTTCAGGTTGGTGATGTGGGACTGCCACATTAGTGACTCTTTTTTTTTTTAAATGGTGAAAAGATGTATATTTGGAATTAGCCAGCTGAACTCAGTTTAGATAACCCCAATTTTGTTGACAACACCCAAAGCATCATATTCAGGAGCTAATTGAACATATGCCTTCCTCATTCCCTCAGGCCTGGCCAGGGTATTGACCTTGGTGACATCCGTGTCATAGAGCTATTTCACAGCCTGTTGGATCTGGCGCTTGTCAGTCTTGATGTCCACAGTGAACACAAGAGTGTTGTCTTCTGTCTTCCTCACGGCGGATTCAGTCGTCAGGAGAACTTGACATAGCGGTTAAACTTCTTTCTCCTGAGGGTTCTCTTCTAATAGTATTTGAGCTGCCTGGAGAGCAACAGGGTGATTTTGGGGTCACCAGAAGGTGGGTGACCTGTGAACCTCCTCTTCCTTCCTTCCTTCCTTCCTTCCTTCCTTCCTTCCTTCCTTCCTTCCTTCCTCTTTCTTTCTTTCTTCTCTCCTTCTTTCTCTCCTTTCTCTCTCTCTCTCTGTCTCTGTCTCTCTCTCTCTGTCTCCCTTCCTCCCTCCCTCCCTCCCTTTCTTCCTTCTTTCCTTTCTTTTCGTGGCCATGGATGCCTTTCAGCTTTGTCTTCTTGGCCTCTAAGGCCTTTTTTACTTTGGCTTTGGGAGGGGCAGGAACTTCTTTCCTCGTTTTCTATGGTATCTTGGTTAAAAAAAATCTCTATTTTTATTCTTAGCCTGGTTTGTTGAGGCCTATGGTAGAAGCAGTGGCATCCTGCAACTTTTACCCTTGATTTATTTTTCTTTTAAAATTTTTTCAGCTTTATTGAGGTATAACTGACAAAATTTTATATGTTTAAGATATAAAATATAGTGATTGATATATGTTTATATTGTGAAAATATTACTATAATCAAGTTAGTTAACATATCTACTCCCTCATAGTTACCTTCTTTCTGTTTTTGTTTTGTTTTGTTTTTGTTCTTTGCAGTTAAGAACATTTAGAATCTACTCTCCTGGAACATTTTGAGTATACAATACAGTATTGTGAACCAGTTACCATGGTGCCCATTAGGTCTCTGGAACTTACTCATTTTAGAAATGAAAGTTTATGTGCTTTGACTAGCATGGCCATCATTTCTCTCACCCCCCTCACCTGGCAACTACTATTCTACTCTCCATTTCTATGAGTCTGTCTTATTTACTTTCTAACTCATGATTCTCATGCCTTAGTCTCCTGAGTGCTGGTATTACAGGCATATGCCAACATGCCCAGTAAATTGACTTTTTTAGATGTCACATGCAGGTGAGATTTCCCTCAGATCCTTACCTGCCTGACTCCTTCTTGATATTCAGTTCTTAAATTGAATGTCACCTCTCAGAGACTCTCTCCAAACATCATGTCTAAAATACCCACTTCCTACCTCCCAATCACTCTTTCCAAATTCTGTTTTTGTAAAGCTCTTATTACCACTTGAAAATATCTTCTCTCTTCCACTACTCCAATAAATGGAGGAAAGTCATGGAATTTTCCACTGTTAAGATTCTGGGGTCTGGCACGGTGTAGGTACTCTTGTCGCCTCTGTGGAATGAATGAATCAGTTCAGGAAGAGTTGGCTCATTTCAGCCTCCAGAAAGGCCTGTCTCACTACCTGAATCCATCACTACTGACTCTAGTGAGGCATGGGAGCTTCCATTGGTCATTACGAACTGAGCTTCCATCTATTAGGGGTTCTTATCTTTTACATTTGTAAACCAAAGCTTGACAGAAATGGTTACATTTAGTTAAATATTAGGCTGAGGGTCAAGGTGATTTATGTTCTAACTAAAATGCAATTGCTTGAGCTTGGTCTGAATATTTATGTCCCCCTCCACCTCAAAATCCCTATATTTGCAACCTGATCTCCCAATGTTGTCACTGGGAGATGATGAGGTTGTAAAGGCACAGCTCCCTGCATGGGATTAGTGGCCAAAAAAGAGGCCTCTGAGCCTCAGGGTGTAGCTCAGAGGTGGACTGAGTGAGAATGCAAGATTCAATCTCAAGTACAGTGAAATTAGTGGTCTTATAAGAGACCCCAGAGGGCTGCCCCTCCCTTCTACTGTGTCAGTAAGAAGGGCCATCTATCAACCAGGAAGTAGAACCCTCACCATCACCCAACCCACTGAAACTTTCATCTTGAACTTCCCAGCCTCCTGAACTGTGAGCAGTAGATTTCTGTTGTTACTTTTTTTTTTGGTAACAGGGATCGAACTTGGGACCTTGCACTTTTGAGGCAGGTGACAGAACCACTGAGCTAAATCCCCAGCCCTGATTTCTGTTGTTTATAAGCCACTCAATTTGTGCTATTTTGTTACAGCAATCTGAAGAGACAGAGGCAGGGCATCCTTCAAATTTTCCTTGGTGTGAATTTTTTATGCCTCTGGGTGAGAAAGAATCATAGCATGGTCAAGTAGCTGAGCCTTTTGGGGCCCTGCACCACCGCCCACCGTGCAGAGGAACAGAGATCCCCCCCCACCCCCCGCCCAGCGCCAAGGAGGTGAGCTGCGCAGGTGCCAGCAAGAACCGCCCCACCCCACCCCCACTGAAATGAGTACACACTTAAGAAGTTCTCAAAACCAGACTTGCAGATCACCTAAAGAAACCCCAGAGAGAAATAAGATGGAACAATCTGACACTCAACCACCTGGACTCCCTGAACTGGCAACAAAAGAGGATCTGGTAAAAATGAAATCAGAAATAATTTCTCACATAACAGCAGAGATTGTGTCCATAGTGCAAGACACTATTAATAAATCTAGAGAGGACACAGATAAAAAAATAGAGGAGCAAGGAACATGATGGAATTCCAACATAGGAAACAAATGGAATCCATAAAACAGATGCAAACAGATTTCCAGGATATTAAAAACTCCACTGAAAGTTTACACAACAGAATGAGCCAATGTAAGAACAGAATTTCAGATATAGAAGACAGGATTGCAAATAGTGACCTCTTTAAAATAGTAAGGGACCACAAAAAATCAATTCAGCAGCTGCTAGATGATGCAAAGGAGAATAAAATAAGACTGATCAGAGTCAATGAAGAAACAGGAGAGAGTGCAGATGATATAAAAACCCTGTTCACAGAACTGACGGCAGAAAACTTCCCAAAGAGGAAAAGAACTTGACATACAGATAAGTGAGGCATATAGGACTCCAAATAGCCTTGATCAAAAAAAACTACACATAGGCATATAATAGTTAAGATTCCAGAAATCCAACAGAAGAACAAAATTCTACAAGCAGTTAGAGACAAGAAACAACTCACATACAAAGGAAAGCCCATCAGAATCACAGCAGACTTCTCAATGCAAACCCTCAAGGCAAGAAGAGCTTCAAGTGACATATTTCAATCCCTAAAGGAAAACATCCTCCAACCCAGATTGGTGTACCCTGCAAAACTATCTTTCAAAATTGATGGAGAAATAAGATACTTTCATGACAAAGAGCACCTCAGGAACTTCATGAATACCAAACCAGCACTCCAAAAAATGTTAGACAATATCCTAGGAAAAGACAATGAGGATCACAACCCAGGAAGCCCAGCAGAATGAATCCATTGGGCACAACAAGAAAGTAAATGCAAAGGGGGAGAAAGCAACAAAAAGAAAAAGTCATGACAATGATAAGTCAATATATACCAGTTATAACCATCAATGTTAATGGTCTCAATTCACCAATCTAAAGAAACAGACTGGCAGAATGGGTCAAGAAACAAGATACAACGATATGCTGCATACAAGAAACACAATTAATTCAAAAAGAAACTCATAGACTGAAAGTTAAAGAATGGAAAACAAAACTCCATGGGACAGGAACCTGAAAAAAAGCAGGAGTAGCTATCCTATTTGTAGATCAAGTGGAATTCATACCAACACTGATTAAGAGAGACAAAGAAGGACACTGCATCTTTGTAAAGGGAACAATCCAAGAGGAAGAGATGACAATCATAAATATATCTGCACCAAACACTAGTGAGCCCAACTATATAAAACAAATACTAACAGACATGAAAAATCAAATAAGCACTACTACAATAGTAGTGGGGGACATCAATACCTTACTGTCACAAATAGATAGATCAACTAGACAAAAAATAAACAACGAAATAGTGGAACTCAATCGAACTCTTGAACAAATGAACTTGACAGATGTTTACAGAGTGTTCCACCCCACAAATCAGAATACACATTCTTTTCAGCTGCACATGGGTCATTCTCCAAAATAGACCACATACTAGCTTATAGAATATGTTTAAGTGAGTGCAAAGGAATTGAAGTTATCCCCTGTAAATTATCAGACCATAGTGTGATGAAATGGAGATCAATAGCAATAGAAACTGCAAGAATTTCATAAACATATGGAAATTGAACAACACACTTCTGAATAACCAATGGGTCACAGAGGAAATTAAGGAAGAAATCAGACAGTTTCTACAACTAAATGACAATGCCAGTACAACATATAGGACTCTATGGGACACAATGAAAGCAGTCTTACAAGGGAAATTTATAACAGTGAATACTCATATCAGGAAAACAAAGCAAGCTCAAATAAACAACCTGATGCTGAACCTCAAATAGAAAGAAGTTAGAAACCTAGAAAAAGAAGTTCAGGACAAAGCCAAAGGTCATACAAGGGAGGAAATTATAAAGATCTGAATGAAATCAATGCAATGGAGACTAAGGGAATGGTACAAAAAAATCAATGAAGCAAAGAGTTGGTTCCTTGAAAGAATAAACAAAATTGACAAACCCTTAGTCAATCTTATCGAAAAAAGGAAATAACTGCCTTGCAAACACAAAGTCCCAAGTTTGATCCCTGGTACCAAAAAAAAAAAAAAAAAAAAAAAAAAAAGAGAGAGAGAGAAAAGAAAAGACCAGAATCCATGCAATTAGGAATGAAAAGGGTGAAATTATTCCAGACCCAGCAGAAATCCAGAGGATCATTAATACCTACTTGGTGAACCTATACTCCAATAAAATGATAAACACAGAAGAAGTGGACCTATTCCTAGATACATATGAATTTAAAAAATTGCACGAAGAAGACCTAAAAATTCTAAACAACCCAAAATCAATCAATGAAATTGAAAACATAATTAAAAACTTACCTACTAAGAAAAGCCCAGGTTCTGATGGCTTCACTGCTGAATTCTACAAGTCATTTAGAGAAGAACTACTGCCACTACTGTTTAAACTCTTCAATGAAATTGAAAGGGAAGCAATACTCCCAAATTCATTCCTGGAAGCAAGCATCACCTTGATCCCAAAAGTAGAGAAAGACCCCGCCAAAAAAGAGAACTGTAGGCCAGTCTCACTAATGAACATAGATGCCAAAATCCTTAATAATATACTGGCAAATGGAATGCAGAAGATCATTAAGATCATAAACCCTAACTAAGTGGGATTCATCCTAGGGATGCAGGGATGGTTGAACATATGCAAATCAATAAATGTAACACACTATATTAATAGAGCCAAGGACAAAAACCATATGACCATCTCAATAGGTGCAGAAAAAGCATTTGACAAAATCCAGCACTCATTTATGGTAAAACCCTATAAAAATTGGAATAGATGGTGTCTACCTTAATCTGATATAAGCCATCTATGAAAAACCAACAGCCAGTATCATACTAAATGGTCAAAAACTGAAATTCTTCACACTAAAATCAGGAGCAAAACAAGGATGTCCACTATCACTGCCCCTGTTCAATATGCTTTTGGAAACTTAGCCACAGCAATTAGACAAGAGAAACAAATAAAATGAATAAAGATAGGAAATGAAGAAGCCAAATTGTCATTATTTGCAGACAACATGATACTCTATATAGAAGACCCCAAGAACTCCACCAGAAGTCTTCTAGACTTAACTAAATTCAGTAGAATAGGTGGATACAAGGTCAACACACAAAAATCAATAGCTTTCCTCTACACCAATGACAGACTCACTGAGAGAGAAATAGGGCAACTAATTTCTTTCACAATAACATCCAAAAACTGAAATACCTAGGAATCAACCTAACAAAAGAAATCAAAGACCTCTGTTCTGAAAACTAGCACTCTGAAAGGAGAGATTGAAGATGATATCAGAAAATGGAAGGACATCCTTTGCTCCTGGGTAGGAAGGATCAACATAGTGAAAATGGCCATCCTTCCAAAATTGCTATATAGATTCAATGCAATCCCAATTGAAATCCCAGCAGCATACTTCACGGATCTTGAGAAAACAATCCAAAAATTCATTTGGAACAAGAAGAGAATTAGAATAGCAAAAGCAATTCTAGGCAACAGAGACATGGCAGGGTGTATCACAATCCCCAACTTGAAACTATACTACAAAGCTACTGTGTTAAAACAGCATGGTACTGGCAAAGAAACATACCTGAGGACCAGTGGAACAGATTAGAAGATGCAGAAACAACTCCAGACACACTCAACTACTTTATCTTTGTCAAAGGAGCCAAACAGCCTCACTGAAGGAAAGATAGCCTCTTTAATAAGTGGTTCTGGAAAAATTGGGTTTCAACTTGCCAAAGATTAAAACTAGACCTATATCTCTCACCATGCACTAAACTAAAGTTGAAAAGGATTAAAGATCTAAATATTAAAACAGAAATGCTGAATCGGCTGGAACAGAGGTCAGGTGGAACTCTTGAAGACATTGGTGTAGGAAAAGATATTATGAACAAATCCTCAGTTGCCCATGAACTAGCACAAACAATCAAAAAGTGGGATCTCTTCTTATTAAAAAGCTTCTGCACAGCAAGAGAAACCACCAACAGTATGAAGAGAAAACCCACAATGTAGGAAAAATTTTCACTTCCTGTTCCTCAGGCAAAGATCTAATATCTAGAATATATAACAGATGTAAAAAAAATCAGAACTCCCAAATTTAAAGACCCAATCCAAAAATGGGCAACTGAAATGAGCAGACATTTCTCAGACAAAGAAGTAAAAGCAGCAAATAAACATATGAAAAAATGTTCAACATCACTGGTCATCCAAGAGATGCAAATGAAAACAATGTTGAGATTCCACCTCAACCCAGAAAGAATGGCTGTTATCAAGAAATCAACCAATAACAAATGCTGGCAGGGCTGTGGGGAAAGAGGAACACTGCTCCACTGCTTGTGGGAGTGTAGACTGGTGCAACCACTGTGGAAATCAGTATGGAAATACCTCGAAGAACTAGGACTGGAAGTCCCATTTGACTCAGCTATTCCCCTGCTGGGTATCTTCCCCAGAGAATTAAAAGAATCATACCACAGTGATATATGTGCACCTATGTTCATAGCAGCACAATCTGTAATAGTGAAAACTTGGAAGCAGCCCAATTGCCCATCAACTGGAGACTGGATAGAGAAAATGGGTTTCTTTATAAAGTGGAGTACTACTCAGCCATAAAAAATGAGAAATGAGAGACATTTATAGCTAAATGGGTGCACGTTGAAGCAATACTCTTAAGTGAAATAAATAGGACATACGTGTAAATACCAAATAGTTTTGCTCGTGTGAGAAACTGAAAGTGTAAATAAGGACTAAAAGGTATAATAGATAATGTGAAATAGGAAGAAAAGGGGTAATGGGGAAGGGGAAGTGGGAGGGGTAGGGGAAGGGGAAGTGGGAGGGTTAGGGGAAAGGAAAGAAGGGAATGGAATCAATATGAGAAAATTAAAAAATGGAAACAAAGTCTTTGTAAATAGGGAAGGATGGAGGGGTTGAAGGGAGGGCAGGGGAGTGAGGAAAAAATAAGAACCAAGATATATCATGTAAAGGTGCAAATTTCCAATGATGAATGTAACTGTATTGTATATCTAAAATGTACCAATAAAATTAATTTAAAAAAAGGGACCATGGCAGGACTGAAAGCCTTATGGACATTCTCCTAAAGTTGGACGGCAAATGCTCCTGAAGGCCTAGAAAACTCGATCTGCCATGTAGAGGTTGAAATTAGAGTTAGCCAATGGCTTGGGAGACAGATTAAAGAGCAGTAAAACTTATTGCCCTAAAATCACCTACATCAGAATCCCCTGGGATAGGGTTGGGAGTTCTTAGAAATACAGATTAAAACCACAGACTTCAGCTGGGTGCAGTGGCCCATTCCTATAATTGCAGAAGTTGGGAGGCTGAGGCAGGAAGACCATGAGTTCAAGCCTAGCTTGAGCAACTTAGTGACTTAGGGCTACCATGTCTCAAAAATAAAAAAAAAAGAGATGGAGATGTAACTCCATGCAAAGACCCTGGGTTCCACTCCCCAGTACCACAAAACAGACAAAACACCCAGACCTACTGCATCAACATCATGTTAGGAAAGCTCTCATCCTCAGCACAGATGTCATGGGTCTTCGTGTGGTCTGGATATGGGGAGCTGAATAAACTCAGGGGTGGCCAAGGTTGCCTTATGGGGACTCTATAACATCATCACTTCTCTTGGGGAATTTTTTACATCTGTTCTGTGTATTTTGTTTCACAGGGGTGTGGAAAATGAGACTTCCTGACTCACACGTCTAATTCCAGACTCCTTATGTGCCTCCCTGTCTCAAGAAATTCCTTTGCTCTTTAGATGTTGCCTTTATTTTCTGCCTGACGAAAAGCATCATTTGTCCTCACCTGGATATAGACTTTTTTTTTTGGTATCGGAGACTGAACTCGGGACCTTGTGCTTGCAAGGAAGGCACTGGAACCACTGAGCTAACCCACTCCCCCCCCCCCCGCCCCCGGATATAGACTTTTAATATTCAAGGTATTAGTTTAGCTCAGATTTCTCTCTCTGTTCTTGTCTTTGTGTTTTTTTGGTCTGGAAACTTTTTCTTCCACCTCTAATCTCCTCCCATCCCTATCTGAATCCTTCCTGTCCTTCAAGAACAAACTCAAGTCTGTCTTCATCTGGTAAACTCTCATCTACCTCAGGCTTTTCCTTCCTCTGGATTCTCAAAGCAGCTATACCATACTGTTTAGTACTTCATTGTTTTAAAAGAAACTACGTAAAAATCTTGCTTGTCCACATCTTAAACCCCTGCCCCCCCCAACCCCCCAACCCGTGTCTTTCACGCTGGAAAAAGCCCCATGTTCACAGAGCAGTCCCTCCAGGATCCAGCAGAGGGCAGTGCCCATGGTGCTCGCTCTACTGCAGTAACTCTCCTCCATGACCAGGAAAGCCGAAGTCTGCATTTGTTGGGTTCTGAGCTTCGGAAATGTGTTATAACCTTTCCTCACCTTTCTGTTCTGCTTCCTGCTTTGCACACTACCCTTGAGCATCCCCTCTTTCCTGGGCCCAGTCCCCTCTCTTCCCTCCCAGCAGTGTCTGATCCAAAACCGCAGATCATTTCCTTTCCCATTGGAATGAAACTCTCCTGTCTATTTTAAATTCGAGCTAGCCTAGAGTTGTCAGTTTCGCAGTTTCATCCATGTGTGCTGCTGCTTCTCTCTTGGCATGCGTGGACATTGACACTGGTGGTGTGGAATTCCAGCCTGTGGCCTGATGAGAAGGGAGAACTTCCCGTAAGGATTCCATGACTCACTGAAGGGATAGTGAGCCTGAAGACTTCCTAGTCTGAAGAGAGCAAAACTCCCACAGGCTCGCTTCCTGAAATTATCAGTGACCTAATAGCTGGTAGCTATGAATTGCAAAAATGGTCATGCTTTCCTCATACATCTCTTACCTCAAATCCTCAAAACAGGGCTCTACAAAATTTGTGCGGTTCACAGCAAGATGAAAATGGAGGTTCCTTTATTTAAAAATTACTAAGAATTTAAAATTGGCAAAGAAGACTATTAGATCAAGTCTGTGGGCACTGTGAGCACAGAGCACACTCATGAGCTGTCCTTGCTCCAAGACATCATAGGACAAGCCCTTCTTTGTCCTAGATCAGAGTTGGTGCAAAGGCTTCTCATTATCTGTTTTCTTCCCTGTCCTCAGAAACCAGGGTCTGGAGAGTGAGAGAGATACACAGGAAATGAATGGATTTTATTCAAATCACTGATGAGTGACCCACAGTTTAGGTGCTGGAGATTCCAAAGTAAACAAATCAAAGTCCCTTCCCTCATGAGCTTGTGCTCTAGTTGGGCAAGACATTAATGAGAAAACAGGCAAATACCCACATACAGTATGACAGTGATAAGTACTTTGGAGGAAAGGAGAACAGGGTAGGCAGGATAGGGTCACGACATGGGCTGGTTGGGCCTTGTGATTTCATGAGAAGTAGTTAGAAAAGGCCTCACTGGTAAAGTGTTGTTTGAGCAAAGGCCCTGAGAGAGTCATGCTTGTATATGAGGGAAGAGTGTCCAGGTAGGGGAATAGCAAACACAAAGGCTCTAAAGTGTCTCAAGTGGAGGAAGCTGAAGGAGGCTGGTATGGTTGGTATGGTGATGAGGGGCTGAGGGATTGTTTGGGGTGCAGAGGGGAGGCCTGATCTTAAACAGTAAGGACTTTACTCTGGATGAAGGTTTAGAGCAGGGAGATTCATGACCTGACTTAAGCTTTAAAGTATTCCCTCTATGCTGTGTTGAGGAGAGTTTGTGGAGGGTCATGAGTGAAAGCAGGTGACCAGTGAAGAGACTCTTGCATAAATAATCCACCCATGGTGGAAAGGAGAAGTGGCTAGATTCTTGAAAAGTTGTAAGCTTCAAGAGGGCCAGGGGCTAGGCTGGTCTTGTGTACCAGATGCATGTTGTGGGATATGCAGGTGCTCAGCAATATGCATTTAATGGATCAGTGAATAAATACGAAGAGATAACAATAAGCTTTCTTGTAATAGAGCTGTAAGATATAACGTTAAAAGAATGGATGCAGGATATCTTACCAGTGTTGTATAGTATTCACTGTCACTTTGATTCTATTAAATTTGTTAAAATGTTAAAGATCAGTTCCTAGGACATAAACTATGCATCTGAATGATACCTGAGCCTGAATATGCTGAGAGTGGACCATCAGGCTGTATTTTAGTGTGTGGTCAACAGGTGGCGCTGTATCTTGTCAGGGCTTTGTCCCGGTGGGGTAGGTGATGTGTCAGGATGCTAATGTAGATCAAGTGTTAAACGCAGTTTTAACTGGAGTACATAGTTGGTCTGCTGAAAATTAGATCAGTTTCTCCAGTGATTTGGTAGAACTCTCTTCAAATTATATGTATGAAACTAACATTTGAAAATGTCATTCTTCCTTAAGTGGAACACTTAGACATTAGGTGATAGAAAATACATCTCAGTATTGAAACAGAGCAGGGCCCACATGTGGCAGAGGCCCTCAGTGCTTGAGGACGGCTTTATTTCTTTCTCCATGTGATTCTGGTATATGCATGTATTTTCAGTATATACATTTTGGCTGCTATTTGCATAAAAGGCCACAGAAGCTATCATGATTTATTTCCTTTATTGAATTTGTGTATGAAGGTGGAAGTACTGGCCGGAGCTATTTAGGGAGAGAGGTGTGTGTGGAGGAAATAAGCAGGAAAATTCAGGAGGCTGAGAGGTTTTGTGGAGAATTCTATGAACACTTGTTAGATGGGAAGTTTCTTCCAGCCCTGGGCCTTTTCTGGCTGCAGGCCATCTTTTTCTAGAAAGCTCCCTGAAACAATACTGTACCATCTTGTGCAAAGATGCATCTCCTGGAATCCTGCACTGGCTGATTTTTTCTTGTTCAGTGTCCAGCCTCTGCCTTGCATTAGTTCTTACAGATTGAATTCAGCCATAGGCAGGCCTGAAGAAGCAGAAGATCCAAGCTTGTGTGGTGGAGCCATGATTTTCTTCCCAGTAAGGCCAAGTAAGTATTGCCTTATAAGATGCCTTGTATCCTCCAAGGGCTCCTGGGTGGGATTTGAAGCTGTGGGCCTTTGAGGATGACACAGTATTAATGTATACATGGACCTATAAAAGGACATGGCTGATATATTGGCTTCAATTTGTTTTCTCTCCAAGTAGCATTTCTGCCTTTCATCCTCTGGGACCTGGGCCCATAACTGCAGAGTTACTGTCAGCCTGCCTTTCCTTCCACCCTGTCAGCCTGCACTGCTTCCTACCTCACTGTCACCAGAGACCTCTGTCACAGGCCAACCTGCTCTAACTGGCCAGCCCAGCTGTCCTCACCCAGTTCAGTTCTGTGGGCCTTTCAACAAACCCTTCCACTGTGACATCTACTCAGTATTTGCCAATTGAGCAGTGTATGGCATGTGTCTGTGACATACCAGGTGCTGTGTTGGTGCTGGGGAAATAGCAGGGCACAGTCTCTATCCTCAACCTTTTCTTGGAATAAATGCCTTTCTCTGGATTTCCTGGGAGCCTAATTTTCCTGCAGTGCCACTGCTATTCTTTGTACCTTACTTAAAAGCCCCCCTATGCCTAGGGGTGGAAAGTGGAGCTCTCTATCTTCATACCATGTATAGGCTTTTTGTCACTTTGTGGGTGACAGCTTGGCTCAAAGAACTTTTAGGGATCATTTCTCATTCAAAGAAGATAAGAGGAGGATACACCAGCGGTGTCTGTCCCTTTTCTCAGAGAAGTAAGAGTTTTCCCACAGGGTCTCAGCTGAGTGCTCATATCCCCAGCTAAAGGCAGCTCTGGCAAAAAGAGTATCCAGATGCTCTGGAGTTAGCTATCCAAAGCCGTCGGCCCTGTGGTACATTCTGTGCAGTTGGGTTATGCTCTTTCATACACGTTGCCATAACACATCGTCATCCAGGTCACTTGTCACATCTGTTGACTCCCAGGACCACTGTTTCTCTCCCAACTGTCTCCTGTTCTGTAGCTGCCTTTGGCTTCAGCACTAAAGAGTCTTGGCCGTGACCTCCAGCACCCTACTCTTCCACTCTCCCAAGCAACCTACTCAGTAGCGAATGCTGAACTTGTTTCCTTGCTCAAACTTGCCTCTCCTCCTGCATTCCCATTACTGGATCATGAAAGTCCATCTCACTTTTCATTGTAATAGCGATCATTGGATTCATTCTGTGCCCCTTCTTTTTCTTGATCATGGTATCTCCTCTGCCAGGTAAATATTCCTTCTTTTTCTTCACCTACGCAATCCAAAAGTGCCCAAGTCCTGCTCATCTCATCTCTAGACTAGACCTTATCTCCCCTCTCTGTGTGCCCAAAACTCCCTTTCAAGTCCCAACTTTCTCAGCCTTGTCAACTTTCCTCCAAACTCTGCCACAATGCTATAATTATATAATTCAATTTGATTGCTCTTATTTGGTTAAAAATCATTCTGGTTTCTCACTGCTTTTGTATCAAATAAAAGCATGACATTCAAAATCCTTCCTGCCCAACCTGTCATTCAGCCTGAGCATATCTGGGCTCTTTCCCTTGTCATTCCAGTTTCCCAGATAGGTCTCAGGGCTTTGGCATGTCTGCAACACTCTTTCTGAGTGTTGTCCTCCCTCACTGAGCCCAGGTGCAGATGCTGGCTCTTCATTGTGGCTTTCCTCAGTCTCCCAGGCAGAGCGAGCACGCTGCCTTCTTTTCTCCCATTGCACTGTTCGTGTTGTATTTGTGACACTGTTTTTTACATACATGTTGATCTCCTTTAAGAGAGGACTGTAGGGTGGGAGTATGGCTCAATAGTATATGCGCAGGGCTCAGGGTTCAATCTTTAGCACAAAAATCAACAAATGAGAGCAATCGAGAGAGAGCCCAGTCTCCATTTTGGCTTTACATCTCTGATAACCTGCCATAGTGCCTGGGCACATAACAGGTGCTCAATAGAAGTTTGCTGAACAAATATTTTTGAACTATTGTGGATAGTAGTGGAGGAAATTTTCTGAATGTTGTGCATGTGGTACATTCTTAGCTTGTGGTAAATATGAATCCTAAAACTTTAGTAAAGAAAACTTCAGAGAACAAATGTTTACCACAGTGTAGAGTTCTTCAGTTTCCAGGATCGGAGGTGGTGTGTGTGTGTGTGTGTGTTGGGGGGGGTTAGATGTTTTTAGAACAAGGCAATGGCTCAGCCCCATGGGAGCAGATTGCATGAGACAAGCACCCAGAATGGGGGGGATGATGCCAGCCAATCTGTCAGATTTCATCATCTGCTGGTCCTGGGCTGTTAAGATTCTTAATATATGTCTCTCATGCTTATATCTTGAGAGAAGCTGCCTTCAAATTTCATCTGCAGGTTGCTTATACAACCTAATATATAAAAATAATATTTTAAGAAAGCATATGATTTATTTAAAGTTTTGTAAATGAATATTTTTTTAAAGCACAGATTCTGATCATTTCTGCTCTATGATGAAATCTACAGGCTTGGGGAGAGGGAAATCTCTTTTATATATTACTTAGTCAAGCAGGAAATATTATTTCTTTTAATTTTATACTGCTAAAATTATAATTATACAGTTATGAAAATGCAGTTTGGGGAGTATTCCATTTATGACTCAAAGATAGATTTGTTATTGTGGACCAGAAGAAAGGGAAAAACTACTTGCTGGTGGAGTGTAGGTGTTGGCAAATAAAATGTGTAGGTTGGTAAGTAGTTTATTTACTTGTGTGACTGTAGGTAAGGGTGTATGAATGGGTCTGCAGTTACAACAAAACCTCATTAGCTTAGAAAGCCAATGGGAATGACTAGCAAACTTACGAAGAGCTATCCATCATGCTTAATTAAACCTGTGTCTTCCCTTTCTGTGCAAATAGAATTGTAGACAGCTCTCCTTTAACAAATAGATGATACTAGAAACAAATATCTTCCCTGAACATTGTTATTAATTTTCTTTGCAATGCTCCATTGTCAAACATGCTACAAAGGTAATCTCAATTGAAAGTTGAATTATTTTTATTTTTCAAGCAGTTGCACCTAAAATGATGAGGCTTTACTGAGATTTTCCTATTTTCTAGCCATAGGAATTAATGGTAGTTCTTTTCAGTAAGTTGAAACACAGCAGATCAGCCATGTAAATATAATGTCTTTGATACATCCCTAGACATATATCTTATCTTCTAAAACTAAGATATCTTAGTTATGGCTTAACTAAGTTATTGGCAAATGCTAATGAGTTAGAAGGCACTGTTCAGGAATTTTCAAGGCAGATCTTCCATTTTTGAGATGAAATAGTTCTGATGGGTTTAAGTACATCCTCTCCTCTGCATTCACATATGGCTTTGTGTGAAAAAGAGACAGTTCTAAATGGGAAACTTGGCACAAATGCTAGCGAAAGGAGATGATTTTTACTGGAGACAGTGGAGTGTGTGATGACAGAAAGAGCAAGCTTGCCCTCGACGGTGAATGTCTGGCCTCCTTGGGCTGAACACTGAGAAAGGGCAGTGTGCATGCCCCAGTATTGTTCTTCCAAAGGTGTGGCAACAAAATCAAAACCAAAAATCTATTGTTGGGGCATTGAATCTCAAATCAAAGAAGAATGTGGCAAGCATCCCTTTCATGTGATGAACTGAGTTCGGGTTCATATGAATGATGGCTTAATTGCTGGCAGGTGACCTTTTCTTTATTTTTTTCTTCCACTTAAAAGATTAAGGTTGATTCAGAGAAGAGTTGAAGAGAGAACAAAGACTCAGTAAGTTAGCTGAATAATCTGTTGAGTCATGAAAAATAAAGGCATATGAACACACAGAAGCATCTCAGCTGCATGTAGACAGGTCTGCCTTAAAAGCCAGAGGCAATGTGGCTTCTTCCTCCTTCTCTCTCCAAAGGCTTGATATCAGACACTGTCCCCCTTTTCTCTTTTTATTGTTGAGATTTTCCTATCCTTCTTGTAGGTTAAAAAAGACGCCCCAAAGGTCACCTATGGTCTCCATCTTGCTAAATCCAAAGCTCAGTTCTCAGCTTCTTCTTTCTGATCTTTCAGCAGTTGTTGACTCTGTGCTCACTCGGTTCTCTAAAAAACCCTCCCTCCCTCCCCTGCCTTCCTTCTTTCTTTTCTTTTTTTGAGACAGGGTCTAGCTATGTAGCTCAGGCTGGCCTTGAACTCACTAAGTAGCCGAGGCTGGCCTCGAACTCACAGCGATCCTCCTGCTTCAGCCTCCTGAGTTCTGGAATTGCAGGTGTGCACCACCATGCCCAGCTCCTCTTCCCTTATTTAGAAGACCACATGCTTTCCTGGATTCTCTCTTGCCTTACTGACCATATCTTCCCAGGAGCTTGCTGGGATCTCTTTCCATCTGCATATCCAGGCCTTAGCCGGAGAGCTCTGCTGCTTTTCTCTTACCCATTCCTTTGGAAATCTTATCTGGCCCTGTGGCTGAGTGTGCTGATGACTCCTACATGTCCCTGTTCAGCCCACACCTGTCCCTGAATTCCAGACTCATAGAGCCAACCATTGATTCTGTCTCTAACATTTCCTCCTTCACATGTCCAAAGCTGGACTCAGGATCTTTTCTCCCAGAGGGCTTTCCTTACATTCTTTTGTATCTTGGGCAAGGAGAATTTCATTTTTCTAAGTGGTCAGGCCAAACTCTACGGAAACATCCCTGACTTCTCTCTCTCTCTTTTTTTTTTTTTTTTAAACCTAGGCTTGAACTCAGACCTTGCACTTGCCAGGCAGGTGTGGTGCCACTGAGCTAAATCCCCAGCCCCTGACTTCTCTCTTTTACTTACCTTCTACACCTTCAAGAAATCTTGCTAGGCATGGTGGCACACGCCTGTGATCCCAGCAGTTGGGAGGCTGAGGCAGGAAAATTGCGGCAAGTTTGAGACCAGCTTGGACTACTTAGTGAGACCCTATCTCAAAAAAAAAAAAAAAAAAAAAAAAAGAGAAAGAAGAAAGAAAGAAATCCTGACATCTGAGATCTTAGTACAACTTTTCACTGTCTCCATTGCCACTACTTTAGTCTGATTCACCAACATCCCAACACTAATTATTACAACTGCTGCTAGCTGGTCTCCAGGTTTCTGTCTTTGTTCTCCAGTGGCTCAGCTACACTAGGTCATTTCTCTGCTCCAGACTTTCCCTGTTTCCCTCAGAGTAAAGGTCAAAGTACATATTTTTTTTTTTTTGGTCAAAGTACATATTAAGGCCAAAAAGATGACATGACTGTCCGTTCCCCCTACTTTGTACCTCCTGACTTTCCCACCATACTTCTCCTGGGCATCCATCCCCTCCAGATCCAGGGGCCGTTTTGCTGTTCCTTAAGCATTTTAGATTTTTTTCCATTTTATGGCCTTAGTATTGGGTGTTCCCTCTGCCTACAGTGCCTTCCCTAGGCAGATATGTGATTAGTTCCTTCCAAGTCGTTTCTCCAATGTCACTTTCTTGTGAGGCAACTCTGATGCCTTTAATTAACATTGCAATCCCTTTCTCTCAGCTCTCCCAACCTCTGCTTTGTTCAATTATTTTTCAGTAACACATATCATCTAGCAAGGCGCTATGTAATACACATATTTTTATGTTCTTTAACAAATTGTTAGCCTTTCCCCACTAGAATGTAATCTTTATGGGTGCAGGGGCTTCTGTCTGTTTTGTACTCCAGCAGCTAGTATGGTATGTGTCACATAGTGTTTGTCAAATGAATGAAAGGTGTGGATGCAATAGTAGGTGGCTATTCTGGGGTGGGGAGACAGACAGACAGGCAGGCAGGCAGAGAGGAGAAAGAAACAGGCAAATGATTCCTGCTCCTGCAGAGATGAGTTGGATGTTTGCATCAACAATACCCACAGGTCTGTTAGAAATTTCCAGTTTCCGGCCGGTCCCCAAACTTACTGAATCAGAAGCTGCATTTTGGGAAGATTTCTAGATACTTCCTATACACATTAATGTCTGAGAAACTGATATGAAACAGCTCTGGAGGCATATCAAATGTTGTATCGTGCTGGTTAAATTTCAGAGTAGTTCTGGATTTTCACCACTCAGCCTTCTGAAACTTATTTATTGTTTTGTCAGGTGAGCTTTCCCAATAAGTAGCTGTGGGGTCTCAGGTCAATCATTACATACCCTTGGGCTTCAGTTTCCCATCTGTGATGCAAAAGAGTTGGAAGTGAATAATTTCAGAAGTACGCTGCCAGTTCTGGCTCTTTGCGACTTAATGCTGTTTATCAATTCACATTTGCTTTTTTGAGTAGGGAGTTAAAAAACACTAGAACTTCCTTTGGAAGTTGGATGAAAGTAAGTACTTGGAAAAATGTCTACAAATATCCCTTATGATACAAGACAGCATGCTAGAATTGTAAGACTATTTATTTATTCCTCTCAGGTACATCTGATTCTGTCTTAAGGTCCCTCTGATGACCCTGTTTTAGAGCTAGTAGGATCCTAAGGCTCTTGATGGAAGCTGCTATATTTAATTATTAAGCTTTTTAGAATAAAAAAACCCTGACTCTTATGAATTATCTATGTTTTGGTGACATAATTGCTTCATAGGCTATATATCAGACAGTATAAGGATTTATGAGAATAATCTAAAATGTAACCTGTAATCACAGTCTATTAGTCTAAAAGGACTCCCAGAAAATAGCCCTTGTCTTGTAGACAAGGAGAATAGAAAAGGTAGTGCTTCCCTTGAAAACATTTTCTATGACCACAGTCAAGATCTGCAACATCTTCCCACCATTAACAGGACAAACGTCCAACTCCTTGGCCTCATTGTTTTTTAAAATTTATTTTCTTTTTAAATATTCATTTTTTATTAATACATGTTTGCAGTACATAATGATCTCATTCATCATGGGGCATTGGTACATGGACCTCCCTTCCCCTCCATCTCCACAGGTCATCTGCTAGGGACTGAATTGTCATCTCTTTCACAAATACATCAGTTGAAGTTGTAACCCATCGATGTGACATATTTGGAGAGAAGGTATGTAGGTGATAATTAAAGGGAAATGAAGTTATTAGAGTCAGACCTTAGTGTGATAGATCTGGTGTCCTTATAATGAGATGAAGGAACCCAGAGTGCTCGCTCTGTCCCCGTGCATGCTGAAAAGAGGGCACAGGAGGACACTGGGCAGGTGCCATGTACAGGCTAGGAAGTCAGACTTCTTCAGAAACCACTCTAATGGCACTTTGATCTTGGACTCCAGCCTCCAGAACTGTAAAAAATAAATGTCTGTTGCTTAAGCCACCCAGTGTGTGATATTTTGTTATAGGAGCCCAAGCAGATGATAAATATATCATCTTTCTAAACTTACTTTCTGTCTACAGCCATATCACCCTGAATGTGCCTGATCTTGTCTAAACTTATTTTCTTACTGCTCCCCACACTTCTCTCCTCTTCCTGAAGTTGGCTGTTTCTGTATTTTTGCTCCGAAGTCCTCTTAGAATAGCTTTTCTCTCTTGCTGATGTCAGAATCTTAGGGTTTTTCCCACGGCTCTGTTCAAATGACATCTCTTCCAGGGAGCAGTGTTGGTTAATTTTGGGTGTCACTCGAGTGGTCTGAGGGACACCTAGAGAACTGGTAAAGCATGCTTCTGTGCATGTCTGTGAGGGTTTCTGCAGGGAAGATTGGCTCATGAATCAGGAACTGAGTGGAGAAGGCCCTCTCTGAACATGGGCAGCACCGTCCAATAGGCTGGTAGACCAGAGAGTGAAAAAGCCAATAAAAAAAAAGGAAGAAACTTATACTTGGGTTCTTTCTTTCCAAGCAGGTATGATTTTGTCTTGCTATCATGTCTGGATACCACATTCCAGGTTCTCCAGTCTTTGAATACCAATGAACTTGTACCTCTGGGGAGCTTTTGGGCCTTTGGCTATGGACTGGGGCTGCTTATTGGTTTGTCTCGTGTTCTGAGGCTTCCAGCTTCTTAGATTGAGCAGCAACCTTCCTGCCTCTCCATCCTGCAGACAGCCATTGTAGAACTTTTCAGCCTCTGTGGTCATCTAAACCAATTCCCTTGTGTGTGCATGTGTGTATGTCTACCTACATATTCTACTGGTTCTGCCTCCCTGGAGAACCCTATCTGTGATAGGCTGAAAAGTGTCCTACCCAAAATTCATGGTTACTGGAACCTCAGACTATAACCTTATTTAGCAGTAGAATCTAAGGATCAGTGACTAGTATCCTTGTGAGAAGAGGAGCTAGAACATGAGACCAGGGCCTAGTGCATGCTAGGCAAGCGCTCAACCACTGAGCTACACCCTGGCCCCCATAGCCAGGATGTGAAAAGAAAAGAGGAAGGGAAAAGAGGCTGGGTCTCATTGTTCCCTTGAAGGGCACTCCCAGTGACTGAAAGATCTCCCACTAAATATTTCCACCACCTCCCAACAGCAGCAAGTTTGGGACTGTTTAACTCATGGGCCTTTATGGGACATTCTTAATCTAAATATAGCAAAGTCATAGGATTTAGACTCAGAGGGGAGTTTGGGATCATGTAGTAAGCGCCCTAATTTCACATGAAAAAGTGAGACCAAAAAAATTGTAATTTACCCATTGTTAGGGCTTATATCTAGACCACCCCCCGTTACAAGGCCTCATGAGCTCACAGGTGGAACTTTTGGGAGGTGATTGGGTCATGGGTCCGTGACACTCATCAGTGCATTAGTCCTGATGAGTTTATCCCTAAATGTCTTTTGGGAGGTGAAACCTGGTCAGAATAGATGGGTCACTGGGTTGTAGCATCTAAGGGTGTACTCTTTCCCTCTCTCTTGATGGCTTTCTGCAACCTGAGTGCCATGGCATGTGCTGTTTCTCCTTTGTCATGCCTGTCTGTCATGCCACCTGCCAAGGAGCCAGCTGACTATAGGCTGAAAGCTCCACAAGCTGTGAGCCAAAATGAACCTTTCCTTCTTTAAGTTGTGGGTGTAAGGTTTTGTGTCTCAGCAATGAGGAAGTAAGACAACTGTCTAGTTTGAATCAAGTAGACCCACATTGAGAGCTATGTCCTCCTTCACTGAGCTGAGATACCTTACGTCAGTGGTGGAAAACCTACGGCATGCATGCCACAGCAAACTCTTTGTTCACTGAAAGCTCTAAAAGGTTTACCATCACTGACTTACATAGAAATCAGGAAACCAGCAAAGCTTCTGCCTTTATGGAAAGTAGCAAAACTGAATTTACCCGAGAGAATAGTATTCTCTTGAGAGAACAAGAACAAGACAAGTCCCAGAAACACAAAAAGAATGTTATTTTTTTCTAATTTTATTATTATTAGGACATGTTTGTAGTAAATTATTATATTCATTGTGGGCAGTTGGTACATGCACCAACGTTTTTCATTCCTTTCCCCTCTCTCCCTTCCCTGCCCTCCATTTCTCAGTCCTCTTCCCATTGGTAAAAGATCTGCCTCCCTGATTCCTATTATCTGTCTTTTATTTTGTTCTTTAATTCACTTATACTTTGGGTTTCTCACATAAGAGAAATTATGTGATATTTAAGCTTGTGTGTCTGGTTTATTTCACTTAACACTATGGTCTCAAGATGCAGTAGTACTCCACTGTGTACAAATACCACATTTTCTTTATTTATTCATCAGTTGATGGACATATAGGCCACTTCCAAGATTTGGCCATTGTGAGTTGTACTACGATAAACATGGGTACACATGCTTCACTGTACTATCATGACTTTACACTTTCAGGAGGACACCTAGAAGGGGAACAGTTGGGTCAAATGAAATTTCTATTTTTAGTTATTTGAGGGCTCTCCATACTGATCTCCACCGTGGTTGTACTAGTTTACATACCTATCAACAACGTAGAAGGGTTCCTTTTTCCCTGCAGCCATGCCAGTATTTGTTGTCATTTGATTTCTTGATGACAGCCATTCTTTCTGGAGTAAGATGGAATCTCAGTGTTATTTTAATTTGTATTTCTGTAGTGGCCAGAGATATTGAACATTTTTTCATGTATTTATTGGTTACTTGTACTTCTCAGAAGAATGTTACAAATTGCAAGGATCCAAAAAAGATTCTTTGGAGTTCATGTTAAAGAATGTAATAAAAATTGAGCACAGGGCCGGGGATTTAGTTCAGTGGTGCTATGCCTGCCTCGCAAGCACAAGGTCCTGAGTTCGATCCCTGGTACCAAAAAAAAATTGAGCACAGTCTGGGATGCTATTTATTTATTTAGGGCATGGGTTGGAGGGTAATATTATGCCCTAAATTATTTGACAGCAGGGATATAGAGTTTTCTTTTTTTTGTGGTATCAGGGATCAAACTCAGGACCTTGCGCTTGCAAGGCAGGCAGCAGCACCACTGAGCTAAATCCCCAGCCCAGGGATATAGATTTTTAAGGCAAGTGGGTTAGGTGGAGATACCCAGGAGAGATACTGGCAAATTAGCAGCTCTCAGTTGTGTCTATGATGTGATGTAGAGATTGATCCCTCGCTCTTGGACCTGAAACAATTATGATGCTGATCTTGTTGATCTTAGTTGCTTGTTAGACAAACTTACAGTAAGGCACTGTAACTGTCAATACAGGAGACCAGTTAGCTTTAAAATATCCTTTACCATCAGCAAGATCACATGGTTGCTTGAAGGATAAAAGTGCTTTATTTGTAAAGGAAATAAATAGGAACAAGAAAGCTGAGGACATTTTTCAGGTAGGACCTTATTTATTTTCTAGTAAAGAATGTTTTGTAAAAAAGGTCTGTGATTGTGACAAGGAGTATGTTCTCAAAGCAAGATTATGCGTTGCTAGATAAATGAAGAGCTGCATCTTTAAATGACTTAACGGGACATTTTCAAGTAACTCAGCACTTGGCAGATTTCATTTTGACGAGCAGGAGCAGGTGGGTGTCTCAGGCTTCCCAACCTTGAAGAGATGACCCTAAATGACTTTGTGTTTTCCTAATTGCAGCAAGATAAAGTAAGGGTTAATTAAAGAACTTGAAAAAGGTACATACATTGTTCAGGTGAAGGAGAGAAGGTTGACAGAGAAATAGACAAAGCCAGGTGTCATGAAAACACAAAATGACGTCAAATGCTGGGAAGAACACAGGTGAAGAGTGCCTGGTGTTTGGTGGCACCTCAAGAGAGGAGAGTTTTCTGTTTAATACAAAGGAATTACACCCAATGGTCAGAGGCACACACACACAAGCATGTATCATTTTGTAACTCCTAAGTGAGAGATCTGCTTTCTGTTTTCTGGGTGAGAGCCACTATGCTGAGAAAGTATACTTTCATGAAAGCTTACACCTTGTCTGAAATTTGATATTCTTTTGGTACTTTGGAAAATATGCAACCTTCTGAGATTGTTTCAAATTGTAACTATTTGAACACCATCTTTCGCTTGTTCTACCAACCCTATTTTCTTCAATAATGCCCCTCCCTGTTCTGCTTCCTCTAAACTCTGTCCCTGCCAGTGTGGATAAAGTTTCTGGCACCTGACTTGTTTGCCAGGAAAAAGACAACTGCTGGGAAGAAGAAGCCCTTTCCTGCTTGCTTCAGGACCCTACCAACCCTCAGAGGTTGCCTGGCCTGCCCAACGGTTCCCCTGTTCTTGGAAAGGGGGACGCCCACCTCTTGGCCATCTTTTTAGAATATGGCAAGTTGGTCTCTTGTCTGCCTACCTTTCTAAATACTTCTTTCATAGACTAATCATTTACATTTTGCATGAGGGAGAACAGAAAGATGGGGATAGAGCATGCTCAGCTGTGTGGCTTCATAGGGGGAAGACTGTCGGGAGAATCTATAGTGTGTTGAAATAGGAGTAGAGAGAGCTAGTTGGATTTTTTTTTTATTATAGAAAATTTTATCAGATTCTTTTATGTTCAAATATCTCACTGGATTCATAAAATTTTGCAAACAGATAAAGATATGCACACTAATATATGTCTACACTCATATTTGTTTTTAAAAACCATGACTTTTATTCAACTTGTGCTGTTCTCTTTCTTTTCCCACAATGTCACCTTCCATTGTTACTATTTTCTTAGATATTTCCATGAAATTAAAATTAGCAATACAATAGTTTCCCCTTATCCATGATACATTCTAAGATCTTCAGTATATACAGGAGCCCTTCCAAACCCCTATATAACTTGTGGTTCCTCCTATACATACATACCTGTGATAAACCTTTACTTAAAGGAAGCGCTGTGTGGCTTTCCTCAGGCATTTTTAAATTGCTGGCATCACTTTTCTTGGCTTTTGGGGCCATTATTAAACAAAATAAGGGTTACTTGAACCTAAGCACTGCAATACTGCAATGGTAGTCTATCTGACAGCCAAGATAGCTACTAAAAGACTAAGAGGTGGGTCTTTTATATAGTGTGGATGTGCTGGGCAAAGGGAGAATTCACATCCCAGGTGAGATGGAGCAGAGTGGCGTGAGATTTCATCATGCCACTCAGAATGGCATGCAATTTAAAACTTATGAATTGATTATTCCTGGAGTTTTTCCACTTTGTATTTTTGGACCATTATTGGCTGTGGGTACCTGAAACTGCAGAAAGCAAAACTAAAGATAAGGGGAGACTTGTGCATTATTTATATAACATGAATCCTCAAAAGACCTACACCTATCATAATTGGATGATTTAAAACTTGCTGCATCAGATCTTTCAAACTTTAATTCAATTTTTTTATTTTGCTTCTCTGTTTCTAAATATATGCATATATATGGACTTTGAGAGCTTGTTTGGAGGTTCTAGCAGGGGAGGGCAGCTATTGTATACCCTTGACTGAGGAAATGGTTCTCTTCTATCGGGGGTGGTCATCTTCTTCGATGGAGTGATGGAGTGACAGAGAGTGCAGCTTCGGGAGGGATGAAGGATGCACATGGAGCAGTGAGGGAGGAAGGGGCCTCCCACCTAGCCAGCCAGATCAGCTGACTCCACCCTGGTGGTCAATATGGTGACAGATGGCGCAGCCAGATCGCCCTCACATCCACATGCATATATATGTAAATATTTCATAATGTTTTTCTAAATCTTGTTTTTTTTTTGGTACCAGCGATCAAACTTGGGACCTTGAGCTTGCGAGGCAGGTGGTGGAACCATTGAGCTAAATCCCTGGTCCTGTTTTTCTAAATCTTGAGCATTCAAAAGGTGTTTGCCAGACTTCACCATAAAGCTAGTATTTTTTTTTCTGTAATTAGTAAATAATTTGTAAGGGCATGCTTTATGATCATGTAAATATCTTGCTTGTCATCAAATTTGCACACACTTGTTAGCATCCACTGATAATTTTCTAACTGCATCATCTCAAGTAATAAATGTAAAAAGAATTAGAAAACCAAAGTTATTTTTATAAAGAATAATCTTTAATACCCCCTTTACTGTTGTGGAATGGATTTTATATGTATGATATAGCCTATCTGCACATAAACTTCAACTGTAATCTAAGGAGAAATGAAAGGCAGAAATTTATGGTAAAAGTCATGCATATTTCAGTATGGTAATGCCCTGGTACTTCTACACAAGAGCACACTTTGAGAGTCAGCTATGTGCATGTAAAAATCATGGTGTTGGGGTAGCTGTTGTGGAGGCTCAGAACACAAAACCCCAGAGACAGAGCTTTGACCTGTGGAGAGGCCTTAGAACTACCTTAGAGTCCAGGTCTTTCTGACCCTCCCTGGTTTTTCTCTCTCATAGAGCAGGGAGAGACTTTCTACAAAGTTCTCTTACCTGTCCAACTGGATCTGCCGAAAGAGGAACACAATGAAATTCCATTAACCAGAGAAGGCTAAACTCTTATTGCAGAAAGACTGACTTCTGTTTATACACCTGGAGACACACTTGGGCAGAGCTTTGTCCCATGCCACTATTCCATTTAGCATTCCAATGTGAATCATTTACAAACTGCTGGCTGTTCTGAAGGCTAACCAGTGTCTGTCCCAGGCTTTGTTTTCTGTTCTCAAAGTCCAATAAATTCTCCAGAAAGTCATTTACTATCCCTTAATAATGGGCTGCACCTTCACTTCCTCTTCCTGAATGAAGAGGGTATTTAAGCTCAACGATCTGATCCTTTTTTTGAGTCTCACACTTTGTGTGACTCCTGTGTTGTGGTTTTTCCTGGCATGACAATAAGTTTCTGTCTTTTTCCAATGTACTCTGTCTATGACTTTATCCCAGTGAAAGCTTCCCTTTATCCCTCTACTGCACAAACAGAAATGAGCTACTGATGGCCGAGTCATGCAGTGGCCTGATGTTGGAAATGTGATTTTTGAAACCAGTGAACAACTCTTGGTAAAGTTTGGAACAAAGTAGTACAAAGCTTTTCCTCAATTTTCCCCACCTTTTGTGCTACAGATTGAACTCAAGGCCTAGGCAAGTACTCTACCACTGGGCCATACCCTCAGCCCAGTGTTCCCTCAGTTTGCCTCATGTTCCATGCCTGAAAAATTTGGTATACATTAAAATCATACAAAAATTATTTGAGCTGAAATTTTTCGCTGATACTTAAATTTAGATAACTATAAACAGGATTTTAATGTTCATAGATGTTGGACAGGACATTTGACAAACTACAAAATGGAGATAATTCTTTGCTGTATGGCACCAGCCTGCTCATTTCAGAACATCCGATGTCTGTCCCACTGCGTGCACTTAGCCATCTTCCAATCACCCATAGAATGAAACAACCCCTACACATGTCTTAAAAGTACTCTGGAAGTGGCAACATTGGTTGAGAAACACTATTCCAAGTGTTAGCATAAGCACAGATTCCTGTACACTTGCTGCCACCTCCTACAAGGAGAAGGAAGGAGAAAGCAAAGATGAAGATATATTGTTTTTTTCTTGCTGTTCCTAAATCCTTTTTCCAATCTCTCTTGTCTGCTTTAAACTTCTCTATTGCATCTTACAGGTCTTGGGCACACAAGGCTTTTATATTTCTACAGATGCATATTGTATTGATTTGGAGGTTTAGAAGTATGTGTGAGTAAAATATCCCATCCTAGATATATTTCTTTGGCATATTTCACATTAACTATTCAGAGAAATTGTAGACCTCTATAGACACATGAATGGCTCTGAAAGTCTGCTCTTTTGTAAAAGAAAATTGCATCTATGAAGGACATTTACGTTAGTGAAATAAACAGCTAGCAGGTTTAAATAGCCTCTTCTATTTGACATCCCTTTTTCTGCTTAGAGAAGATTCTTTCCATGGCAAGAAGAGATGGAGATATAGAACCCAGACAAAGAGGACAGGGGGCTGTTAGCTGGAGACCTCATCTGCATAACTAGACAAACTTCCGTTGTCTGCCACCCCCTCATTTGTCTCAGAAGTCCAAGCCATGTCTTTGTGTAGCTCTAAGTAAGCTTCAATTGTCCAGGCCTCCTTCAAGTCTCCTTTTTGTATATGGATCCTGTGTTTCTGTACTTTAATAAATTTGATATTATACTTTTCCTGTTCATTTATCTGTTGTCACTTTATTTTTTGATCTTTTCAAGTTCTTTATAGATTTGAGATAGTAGACCTTTGTCTGAGGAAGAGCAGGTGAAGATTTTTTCCCACATTGTGGGTTGTCTCTTCACACTGCTGGTGGTTTCTCTTGCTGTGCAGAAGCCTTTTAATAAGAAGCGATCCCACTTGTTGATTATTTGTGCTAGTTCACGGGCAAGTGAGGCTTTGTTCATAAAATCTTTTCTTACACCGATATCTTCAAGAGTTCTACCTAACCTCTGTTCCAACTGGTTCAGAGTTTCTATTTTAATATTTAGATCTTTAATCCATTTTGATTTTACTTTAGTGCATGGTGAGAGATACAGGTCTAGTTTTAATCTTTGGCAAGTTCAAGCCCAATTTTTCCAGCACCATTTATTAAAGAGTCTGTCTTTCCTCCAGTGAGGGTATTTGGCTCCTTTATCGAAGATGAGGTGGCTGAGTGTGTCTGGTGTTGTTTCTGCATCTTCTAATCTGTTCCACTGGTCCTCAAGTCTGTTTCTTTGCCAGTACCATGCTGTTTTTATCACAGTAGCTTTGTAGTAGAGTTGCAGGTTGGGGATTGTGATACCCCCTGCCATGTCTCTGTTACCTAGAATTGCTTTTGCCATTCTGGGTCTCTTCTTCTTCCAAATGAATTTTTGGATTGTTTTCTCAAGGTCTATGAAGTATGCTGCTGGGATCTCAATTGGAATTGCATTAAATCTATATAGCAGTTTTGGAAGTATGGCCATTTTCACTATATTAATCCTTCCTACCCAGGAGCAGGGGATGTCTGTCCATTTTCTGATATCATCTGCAATCTCTCTTTTCAGAGTGCCATAATTTTCAGAGAAGAAGTCTTTGATTTCTTTCGTTAGGATGATTCCTAGGTATTTCTGTTTTTTGGATGCTATTGTGAAAGGAATTATTTGCCCTATTTCTCTCTCAGTGAGTCTGTCATTGGTGTAGAGGAAAGCTATTGATTTTTGTGTGTTGATCTTGTAACCAGCTACTTGACTGAATTTGGTTATTAAGTCTAGAAGACTTTTGGTGGAGTTCTTGGGGTCTTCTATAGAGAGTATCATGTCATCTGCAAATAATGACAATTTGACTTCTTCATTACCTATCTTTATTCCTTTTATTTCTTTCTCTTGTCTAATTGCTGGGTCTAATGTTTCCAAAACTATATTGGACAAGAGTGGTGATAGTGGACATCCTTGTCTTGTTCCTGATTTTAGTGTGATGGATTTCAGTTTTTGACCATTTAGTATGATACTGGCTGTTGGTTTTTCATAGATGGCTTCTATCAGTTTGAGGTAGAGACCATCTATTCCAATTTTTTGTAGGGTCTTTATGATAAATGCATGTTGGATTTTGGCAAATGCTTTTTCTGCATCTATGGAGATAATCATATGGTTTTTGTCCTTGGCTCTATTGATATAGTGTATTACATTGATTGATTTGCATATGTTGAGCCATCCCTGCATCCCTGGGATGAATCCCACTTGATCAGGGTGTATGATCTTCTTGATGATCTTCTGCATTCCATTTGCCAGTATCTTATTAAGGATTTTTGCATCTATGTTCATTAGTGAGATTGGCCTATAGTTCTCTTTTTCAGTTGGGTCTTTCTCTGCTTTGGGGATCAAGGTGATGCTTGCTTCCAGGAATGAATTTGGGAGTACTGCTTCCTTTTCAATTTCACTGAAGAGTTTAAACAGCAGTGGCAGCAGTTCCTCTCTAAATGTCTTGTAGAATTCAGCAGTGAAGCCATCCGGGCCTGGGCTTTTCTTAGTTGATAAGGTTTTAATTAAATTTTCAATTTCATTGGTTGATATTGGGCTGTTCAGACATTTTAGGTTTTCTTCGTTCAACTTTGGTAATTCATATGTATCTAGGAATCTGTCCATTTCTTCTGTGTTGTCCGTCTTATTGGCGTATAGGTTCTGGAAGTAGGTATTGATGATCCTCTGGATTTCTGCTGGGTCTGTTGTAATTTCACCCTTTTCATTCCTAATTGCATGGATTTGGGCCTTTTCTTTCCTTTTTCTGACAAGGTTGGCTAAGGATTTGTCAATTTTGTTGATTCTTTCGAAGAACCAACTCTTGGCTTCATTGATTTTTTTGTATCATTCTCTTAGTCTCCATTGCATTGATTTCTCCTCTGATCTTTATAATTTCCTCCCTTGTATGAGCTTTGGGGTTATCCTGCTCTTCTTTTTCTAGAAGCTTGAGGTTCAGCATCAGGTTGTTTAATTGGGCTCATTCTGTTTTCCTAATATGTGTATTCACTGCTATGAATTTCCCTCCTAAGACTGCTTTCATTGTGTCCCATAGATTCCGATATGTTGTATTGTCATTGTCATTTAATTGAAGGAACTGTCTGATTTCTTCTTTAATTTTCTCTGTGACCCATTGGTTATTCAGAAGTGTGTTCTTCAATTTCCATGTGTTTATGAAATTTTTTGAGTTTCTTTTGCTATGGATCTCCAATTTCATCACACTATGGTCTGATAATATACAAGGGATAACTTCAATTCCTTTGCATTTACTTAAACATGTTCTATGTGTGAGTATGTGGTCTATTTTGGAGAATGACTTGTGTGCAGCTGAGAAGAATGTGTATTCTGATTTTGTGGGGTGGAAGACTCTGTAAACATCTGTTAAGTTCATTTGTTCAAGAGTTTGATTGAGTTCTAGTATTTCATTACTTATTTTTAGTCTAGTTGATCTATCTATTTGTGACAGTGGGGTGTTGAGGTCCCCCACTACAATTGTATTAGTGCATATATGACTTTTCATGTCCATTAGTATTTGTTTTATATAGTTGGGTGCACTAGTGTTTGGTGCATAGATATTTATGATTGTCATCTCTTCCTCTTGGATTCTTCCCTTTACAAGGATGTAGGGTCCTTCTTCATCTCTCTTAATCAGAGTTGGTTTGAAATCTACTTGATCTGCAAAAAGGATAGCTACTCCTGCTTTTTTTCGGGTTCCTGTCGCATGCAGTATTGTTTTCCACCCTTTAAGTTTCAGTCTATGAGTTTCCTTTTGAATGAAGTGTGTCTCTTGTATGCAGCATATTGTTGGATTTTGCTTCTTGACCCATTCTGCCAGTCTATTTCTTTTGTTCGGTGAATTGAGACCATTAACACTGATGGTTATAACTGAAACGTATTGACTTGTCATTGCCATGACTTTTTCTTTTTGTTGGGTTCTCCCCCTTTCCATTTAATTTCTTGTCCTGCCAGATGGGTTCATTCTGCTTTGCTTCCTGGGGTTGTGGTCCTCAATGTCTGTTCCTAGGATATTGTGTAAAATTCTTTGGAGTGCTGGTTTGGTATTCACGAAGTTTCTAAGGTGCTCTTTGTCATGAAAGTATCTTATTTCTCCATCCATTTTGAAAGATAGTTTTGCAGGGTACATCAATCTGGGTTGGAGGCTGTTTTCTTTTAGGGCTTGGAATATGTCACTCCAAGCTCTTCTTGCCTTGATGGTTTGTGTTGAGAAGTCTGCTGTGATTCTGATTGGCTTTCCTTTGTATGTGATTTGTTTCTTTTCTCTGACTGCTTGGAGAACTTTGTTCTTCTGTTGTGTTTCTGGAATCTTAACAATTATATGCCTATGTGTAGTTTTTTTTTGATCAAGGCTATTTGGAGTCCTATATGCCTCACTTATCTGTATGTCAAGCTCTTTTCCCCTGCTTGGGAAGTTTTCTGTCATTATTCCTGTGAAGAGATTTTTTATGTCATCTGCACTCTCTCCTGTTTCTTCATTGACTCCAATCAGTCTTATGTTATTCTTCTTTGCATCATCTAGCAGCTGCTGGATTGATTTCTCATGTTCCCTTATAATTTTGAAGCAATTTTTCTTTTCCTGGTCACTAATTGCAATCTTATCTTCTATATCTGAAATTCTGTCCTCACATTGGCTCATTCTGCTGTGTAGACTTTCAGTGGAGTTTTTCATGTCCTGGAAATCTATTTGCATCTGTTTTATGGATTCCATTTGTTTCTTATGTTGGGATTCCATCATGTTCCTGAGCTCCTCTCTAGATTTATTAATCATGTCTTGCACTAGGGGCACAATTTCTGCTGTTATCTGAGAAATTATTTCTGATTTCATTTTTTCCAGATCCCCTTTTGTTGCCAGTTCAGTGGGTCCAGGTGGTTGAGTATCAGAGTGTTCCATCTCATTTCCCTTTGGAGTTGCTGTAGGTGATCTGGAAGTCTGGTTTTGAGACTTATTTACTTGTTTTCTCATTTCGACTGGGGCAGGGGTCTGTTAGCGCCTGCATGGATTACCTCCTCTGAGCTGGGAGAGGTGGGACAGGGGCCGGGAGCAGCGGTAGGGATGGTGACCCCAAAGCCCTTTCCTGTGGGCTGGGAGCAGCAGGAGGGATGGTGGCCGGGAGGCCCCTTCCTTTGGACCAGGAGCAGTGGGATGGCGACTCAGAAGCCCCTACCCCTGGGCCGGGAGCAGCAGGACTCAGTACCTTGCTGTGGTGGTCTGGTGTCTGTGTCTTTGTAGTGTGGAACCAGGTGGCTGCCTGTCTTCAGTGGGGTGATTCGGCGTCTTCCACGTGACTCGGGGCCTCGGTAGGGCGTGCACGGACCTGCCTGTCTGCAGCGGGCTGATTCGGTGTGTTCTGTGGGACTGGGGACCTCGGTAGGGCGTGGGCAGACCTGCCTGTCTGGCGCAGGGTGATTCGGCATTTTCTGCGTTACTTGGGACCTCGGTAGGGCCTCCCATTGTCGCTTCAACCTGAAAATGTCAACATTGAACGCACCGTGTCTTGACCTTGGCTTTAGACTGCCACTTGCCCTTCGTGGCCCACGGTAGCCCTAATGCCCCAGCCATTTGACGTTAGCAGCATGGAGGGCAGCCCTGTCCTCCCACAGTGTGGGGCTCGGGGGCACTGCCAGGGTCAGGCACCAAATCAGAGGGGAGAAGGCTCTTGTTTGTTATGATTCTCCCTGTTATATGTTCATCATTCTACCTATGAAGTCGGCCAGGAATGGAGACTTATTTAACACTTAAATAATTTGGAGTATTGCTGAACAAAATTCGATTGCAAATGATAAAATTAGAAGAAAAATAGAACTGCATTTGGGATTAGATGATCCCGTTACTAGTTTGGCCTCTTTACTTACCTTTTGTGAGGCTTTGGAAAAATGACCCCATCTGTTTGTACCTCAGTTTCCTAATCTGAAAAAGGGGCTGATAATAACTGCCACAGCAAGATGTGGTCATGTATACCTGTAATCTCAGCAGAAGGATTACAAGTTCGAGCCCAGTGTGGGAAACTAATGACTTGGTGAGACTCTGTCTCACAATTTAAAAAAAGAAAAAGGGTTAGGGATGTAGCTCAATGTGAAAGCCCTGGATTTAAGCCTCAGAACTGCAAACAAAACAAAACAACAGCCTGCCCCAATCATGAGAGACAGCAGAAGGATGTGTTTAGTGTATCATGAGCTGGGGTGTTCCTTATGGTACCATGGGTTTTAATTTTTTTAATTATTTTTTTTTTCTGGTAGCAGGAATTGAACTCAGGACCTTGTCCTTGCCAGGTAGGCATGGTGCCACTGAGCTAAATCCTTTGTCCAGGCTTGGGGTTTTAAAATTTTTTAATTTAATTTTATTTTTTTTTGATACTGGGGATTGAACTCGGGATCTTGAGCTTGCAAGGCAGGTGGCAGAACCACTGAGCTAAATACCTGGCCCTTTTTTTTTGGTTTTTCAGACAGGGTCTTGCTATATAGTTTAGGCTGGACTTAATCTCACTATGTAGCCTGGGCTGACCTCGAACTCAATCCTCCTGCCTCTGACTCCCAAGTGCTGGGATTACAGGCGTGTGCCACCATGCCTGGTTCAGGCTTGGGCTTTTAAAAAGGCAGTTGGAAGGAAACTAAAATTTATTGAGCATTTATTATGAACTTGATTCCATAGTGTGTGTATATATATATAAAAGCATATTTAATCTTCTAGCATCATTCTTCGAGGTGAGTATTATTATCCTCAGATGGGTTAAGTAACTTGCCCAAATGACACACTGCCAGGTGGACTTGTGGAATTTAATCAGGTTAGACTGACTCCCAACCTCTTGTTCTCCTTATGACACCTGCTGTCTCAGTAGTAGTAGAACAAATAAATATTTTGGTTCTACCTAGTGCGTTTGTAATTTCTCTGCTTGGATATACAGAGATAAAACACAGAAGCAAACAAAAAATCTTATCTTTACATCTTTTGAGAAAGGAAATGCTAGACTAACTATACATATCAGAAAGATTCAAAGCTGAGTGTTCTTCAGACACCACACCTAAGTGGGTGTCTAATCCTGGAGTATTAGGAAAAGAATGTCAATTGACAGGAGAGCCGTGAGATTCCATAGGGACAGTAAATACCCACCCCGATAGCCGGCAGCCAAAGTGCATGCCATTGGCAGGCAGGCAGGCGGCTGAACCCACAAATCCAGCTGCATCTGGCTGTAGGGAAGCATTTCATGTCTTCCTAGCTGGCCAGAGCCAAGACTGTAGATTTAAATGAAAACTATTAACAGGAAATGCAGAGAACTCAGAAAGGAATGTGTTAAGTGGAAATCCAAATGCAAACCTCTAAGTGTTTTGTTTCTAGGGATCTGTGAGAAGGCTTAAAAATCTAGGTACTTCTGATCTCTTACTGACATGGACAATTTGTGGCCGTATGTTTGGAGTCACATTGTAAAAACTAGCCCCTGGATTGCAGAAAGATAGAAAAACAATATAGCCATTTGGTATGACTTGTTATAAAACTTAGCTAGTGCTTTTTAAAAATAGTTCCAAACCAAATTAGCTCTGGGCACCTGCTGGAGCTTAGTATGTTTTGAGATAGACTTGTTTGCTGTCAGAAAAAAAAAAAAAGCTGTCCAATCCGAAAAAACCTTCCACCCACATGGTTTGTTATAAAACCTGACACTCCTAATACTTTTCCAAGCAGTTCTCTTGGATCAAATCATTCAAATAAGGAAAAATTATATTTGGCATCTTGAAATCACAGAGCAAATTTTTGGTGTTAGTATACTCTCAGAACGACTTACAGGAATAAGGGAAGTAGATGTTAGATAATGTGATGTATTAATTACTTTGTGAAAGTTTTTCTAATTTTTCATATGTGAATTTGTTCCAACACTAATTATAATACTGTTGGAATTTGAGGATTTACGGTTTTATTAGATAGGCTCCTTAAGCCCTGTCTGATATCATATTTTTTTTTTGTTTGGTTCTGGGGATGGAACTCGGGCCCTTTTGCTTGCGAGGCAGGCGCTGGCACCACTGAGCTAAATCCCCAGCCCTGATATCATATTCTTTATACAAGATGTGAATGAATAACTGTCTCAAGTGGTCTGGCCATTTTGTTCATTTATGTGGTAGAAGAAATATTGATGGTATTTAAATGAGCAATGGTAATAATAGCAACACAAATGGCAAAAGTCACTTTATAAAGTATGTTAGCTTTTTGTCATTGTCACAAAATATCTGAGAAAATCATCTGAAAGGAGGAAAGATTTATTTTTGACTCATGATTTCAGAAGTTTCAGTCCATGGTCAGCTGGTTCCAGTGCTATGCACCTGAGGTAAAGCAGAACATCATGGTGCGGAGGGCATGGTGGGGCAAAACTGCTTGCTTCATGGCAGGCAGGAAGCAAAGAATGAGAGAGCTAGAGAGGAAGGGGCCAGGTCTTGTCCCTGTGATCCAGTTCCTTCCACTAGGCCCCACCTCCTGTTTTTATCACTCTCAGTAATGCCATCAAATTATGATGCCATCAATGGACTAAACCACTGATGAAGTTAGAACTCTCACGATCCAATTACTTCAGATCCCATCAGCTGGCAACCAAGGCTTCAACACAATGACCCTTTTGGGAAACATTTTACATAACAATATAACATGGAGAAGTTTTTTTTTTGTGCTATATTGAAAGTCTTTAACTGTTTATAGAGGATGATAAGACCTGGATCAGCCCTGGGAAATGAAAAACTCATTTCTACTAGTAATCCCAGCTACTTGGGAGGCTAAGTCAGGAGGAACACAAGTTTGAGTCCAGTCTGGTTAACTGAGACCCTGTGTCAAAATAAAAGATGAAAATGTAGCTCAGTTGTAGAATACTTATCTAGAATGTGCAAGGCTTTAGGTTCAATCCCCAGTGCCACAAAAACAATGACAACAAAAAACTCATTTCTTCAGTACTCTTGCTGGTGACTTGGGTTTCATGGACCTCCCCTAAATTCTGACCTGCATTGGTTCTTGACTTCAACTGGAAAAGAATCCCGTCTGCTTAGTTATACATAGGTTTTATATAGTAAAATGGGTTAAGTCTATCTTACCATCACTAGTGTACACATCACTGAATAAGATACAACTGACTCACCAGTGATTCACTCTGACTTCCTGAATAGTTTTGAATAATTTAACTTTCCAACTATTTCAAGTTCTTGAAATCAAATTGGTATCTTAGAAGTCTTGATGGGTGTAACTGTAAAATAACAAGGATAATGATGACCACTGTTGCTATCACTTATTAAATGCCTGGTACTGAAATAGATACTTTATATACAGTTGTGATATACCTGATAATAATCTTGTAAAATAGTTATTATTAGTCCAATTTTAAAATGGGAAGCAGGTCTATTCAGGTTTAAAGAAAAAGGGATATTTGAATTTGAATCCAAGTCAACCTCACTCAAAGCAGTGTTCTTTTCATTATATAAGGGGAATAATAAAGGTTGATTACCCAAGAGAAGGTCAAAGGAGACATTGTCTCCAGGAAGTGACCCATAAAATGGGAAACATTTACTGGTTTTCTTCAGAGGGCTCTGAAACCTGATGCATATATATGATATAGAAAGACTCTTGTTAACTCTAAATGAAGAGATGAAGGCCACAACTTGCAGAAATTCTCCAGACACCCTTTTAAACAGGTGTGGTTAAAATTAACCCAGTGTAGGCAGAGTACCAAAAGCTGCCTTGTTTGTCGAAAGGAGTGGTCAGATAAAATCATTTTTAGTGTGTGAGTTCTCTATTGAGTAATTCACTTTTGCTGTGAAAATCTTAAAATAAACTCTATGAATGTGAAGGCTCATTAATTCTCCTTTCACCTCCAAACCCTATAATTTTTACAAATACCTGAGAATCTCACAAATGCTGCTATCACAGCATTTTAGACTGCCACACAGAATTTATTTTAATTATTATAAAAAATAGGATTTAGGTCAGAAATGGAGAAACATTTGTAATCCCAGCATTGTGGGAGGCTGAAGCATGGGAATCACAAGTTACTGGGGAACTTAGTAAGATGGCAAGAACCTGTCTCAAAACAAAAAAACAAAACAAACACAAAAAAATGGCTGGGAAATTAGCTCCGTGCAAAGGTCCTGGCTTCAATTCCCAGTATCAGGAAAAAAATGGATTCAGCATTTCCTATAAGAAACAAAATTAGATTTACCAAATAAAGTAAACCATTTTAGTGTAGTTAATCCTCTATGTCTTTTTGTCAACAATTTTTAGTTCAGTTGTGTATTATTTATCTACCAGGATTGAATCTGATAAGTAATATCCAAATATAATTTTGGTTATAAAACAGGATTGAAACATAGGATTGTTATTTATGTATTTAAATATCTCATAGAATGGGCATGTTTGTTACTTTATGATGAAAATATTTGGAGAAATGCATTTTAAGTGATCTTTTCATTATATGATCATCATAGAGATTACTTACACAAAATAAGACAGCTCCAACATTACAAGGTGATATAATCTTATGGGGCTACCCTTATATTTTTGGTCTGGTCATTGCCTGAAATGTCTTTATGCAGTGCATTACCATATTTAAATTTGATTTTACAACATAAAATACATTTACTAGGACTTTTTTCTTTTTCTTTTCATTCAAGCTTTATGCCAGTCTTTGTCTGTACACTTGTGGCCAAACCAGAGAATCTAAAAAATTTGGCCAGCTTCATCTGCCACCTTTTCTTTATACACTTGAGTCATGTGTTAAGTATTTGGGAGGGATCTCCTACTACTGCTTGTGTCGACTAAGTCAGCCCTCAACTAAATGGCCCAAGGTTGAAATAAATCCTATTGTGATTTGTCTGCCATTATGTCAGCTTGGCTATAAATACCCTGTCTCATCCTTATAGTACATTAAAAAATTATAAAGATGATATGAATAATAATTGAATAGCAATACATTTATTATTTTTTTTTGCATAAATAACTTTTAAGCAATTTGTACAAAAATAGTTCTGCATAATGTAAGGTGTAACAAAACCAAATAAAATGTGTTACGATGGCAGCAGATGTGGTGTGTGGTCCACATTATATTGACACCAAAATTCTTGACCTTTCAAGGAACTGGGTGTCCAAACAAAAACACCACCAAAGCAACCCCCAACCCCACGCCCACGTGATCCCTCCTCTTCTGACCTGAGCGTCTCCTCCCAAGGCTGCCTGAGAAGTGGTCCAGAGAGCGCGGTCTCCAGGCCGAGCAAAGCAGGCCCCCCTCACTCGCCGGCGAGGGTGAGCCGCCTCTCCCTGGGCGAGACCCTCACACGGAATCGGAATAGCCATACATTTAATCTCATGATAGATGTCATCATGAGATATTTTTCTAGCTAAAGCCTTTCTTTCCTGTCTAAAAGCTGATAAAATATATTCTCTTTTAGATTTTCCTACCCAAAGTAGTTAAGTCATATCTTTTTCTAATGCAAGACTATTTGTGAAAACATACTATTGTTCTGTGCATATAACAAAAAGGTACCCCGCTGATTGGACAAGTTAGAAAAAATATCCTTTGCTCTGGGGCTGGGCTAAGGCGCCTATGTGCAGATCGGTTCTCAGCCCACTGGGCTTTCTTTGTTGTGTGTGGTGGCCTTTTCTTATGCTATGTATAGTCTGTCTTGTATTACAGATATTTATATTCATTCATTCACTAACTCATCCATTCATTGAACAAATGTTTAATGGACACCCATTAAATCCAGGCATCCATTAAGCTCTAGGAAATGAAACAAGCATGGTGCAGACCCTGGCCTCAGGGGACTCGTGTTTTAGTGGAGGAGAAAAATGCATGTATCTCTTGGTGTCCCAGCAGCAAACAGATGGCACGGCTACAGGATAAACACAAAAGGATGTCATTATGGAACTATTCACAGGGTAGGGTATAGGGAACTTATGAGGGAGAATGCAGGATCTGGGAGCTAGTAAAGCTAGACTTTTGAAGGGTGGACAGGAGGAAGAAGTTTCTGAAGCTTATAGTGAGGGGGCTGGATTGAGCAGGTCGCTGGTCAGAGCTCAAATCTTAGGTGGAGGGACACAGTGAGAGAGATGGATGGAGGGTCTGAGCAGCTCATCCTTGTTCTGCTATCTTCTACCCACCTCCTGTTCAGAGATGTTCTTCATTGGCTGTACCCAACCAGAGGGCAGGAGATAAGCAAGCTCACTGAGAATCTTTGGAAATCAGCCCTTGGGAGCACAGAAGAAGAGTGGAGGAGGAGAGTGTAAATCTGAGGGGCAAACAAGATATTCAGCAGATACATTCTTCCTTCCTTTTATTCACCCTCATCCTTCACTCAGCTAAGTTTATGTCCTGACACAGGGACACACCAAGTCCCATCAGTTACCCTATTGTCTTTTTTTTTTTTTTTTTTACCGGGGATCGAACTTGGGACCTTGTGTTTGTGAGGCAGGTGGTGGAACCACTGAGCTAAATGCCCGGCCCACCCTATTGTCAATATTAATGCTGATATCATATTCTCAGCTGAAAACTAAAATATTAGTACTCATCAGTGTCTTGGATAAAGTAAGGAACAAATAAGGGAGGAATGGGAAATAGACAATTTATTAATATAAAATGTACCTGCTACACTTTCTACTTTTATAGCTCTTCATAAGACTTAAGATATAAACATATTTGCCTTTATTCAACAGTCATTTTTCTCATCCTCTGCTATCATCTCACCTGGTGATACGGATTGAATTTATATGTGGAAATCCTACATCCCATATGATGGTATTAGGAGGTGAGGCCTCTGGGAAGTAATTAGGATTGGATGAGGTCATACTTGCAGAGTCTCATGAATGGGGCTAGTGCTATTCCAAGGTGACGAAAATGCTTACTTCAGCTATGACTATGAGTTGGCAGGTGGCCTGGATTGTCTTACGTTGCACCTTACTATTGCCTGGTTGGGCATTCAGCATCTGTGCAGCTTGGTAAGCTTTGATGGGAATCATGCATAGCCTTCATCTTTGCTGCTATGGCCACTTTTCACCTGGGCCAAGTGAGTAAATTCTGAGGAGATGAAAGGAAGAAGGAAGCCTCCTCCACAGTGATTCTTTTGGTGAATATCTTCATACTTTATGTCCATTCTAGGAGTTCACATACTTATCTCTCTCCCATTTGTCCTTGTCACCAAGTTTCCAATTTTCTTCTTGTCAAGTCCCCGACCAGCCAGCTAACACCAGATCATGAAATCAGTGTAAATGTAGATCTCAAACATTTTTTCTTTCTTGTCAAGTGGAGATCCTGATCCACCTCCCAAAGTTCTGCCCATGAGGAAGATTTACATTAACTACCATCTTTTGGGATGGCTTGAGAGATATAGGGCAGACCTGTCCGTTACCGGGCCTAGGGATTTTCCTCTTGTCTTGCAAGGACTCCCTGGGACACATAGATGAATTGAGAGAGATAGCAAAACACTGGTGCAGGGACTGGGAATTTGGGCTTTCTTTTTTTTGGTGCCTTCCAAATATGATTGGCTCCTCAGCATTATACCATTTCTAACTTACAGTGCATAGTCAATTTTACAATTTGGTGGATCAGGTAAAACCTTAAATTTCGAATATATCGTAGTGTACCTTGTAAGGTAGTACCTTTTCATACTTATATTTACATATTCATGAAAATATCAATGTAATGACCACTTTTTAATGTGTAAAACATAGTTCATGATAGGCTGCTCAGGTGGTTGTCACTTGATGCTCCATGTCTGGCTTTAAGTCTCTTCCAGGACTTGGTAAGAAGCCAGGAGCTGCATTTCAGCTGGACGGCAGAAGAGGATGTGACTTGCTGAAGGCTCATTTGCAGCACCAACTGGAACATGACACTTATAAATTCTCAGACAGAGAAGAGAACTGATGTAGGACTTTACTGTTTTTTTCTTAATGGTGCTGGGCATTGAACTCAGGGGTTCACACATATTCTAGGGAATAAAAAATATGGTGAATGTTTAAATTTTAACAAATTTATTACACTAAAAGCACACTTCCATTAATACTCCTCAAAACACTCCCCCTTGCTTTGTATACATTTATCCCATCGTTCTTGCCACTTTCTGAAGCAGTTCTGGAAATCCTTTTCCAGGAGTGTCTTTAGTTGCACTGTTGTGTCTACCTCCATGTCTTGAATTAATTAAAAAAGTTTACTTTTCATGGTCATTTTGACTTTGGGGAAGAGCCAGAATTTGTATGATGCCAGATCTGTTGAATAAGGTGGATAAAAACTCTGTAATCTTTTAATAATACTGTCTTTCCGTTGGATGGCACTTGGCAGCAACATTCCCTTTGTATTTTGGTCACACTTCATAAAGACACAAAAGAGGACTTCCAGAACTGCTTCAGAAAGTGGCAAGAATGATAGGATAAGTGCATTTGAAGCAAGGGGGAATACTGTATTTTGAGGAGTATTAATGACAATATGTCTTTTACACTATGACAAATTTGTTTTACTTAAAAATTCACCATATTTGTCAATCAGTCACCCTTTGTACATCCTCAGCTCTTAAAAAAAAATTTTATTTTTTGAGACAGGGTCTCACTAAGTTGCCCAGGCTGGCATTGAACTTGCCATTCTCCTGCTTCAACCTCTTTAAATAGCTGGGATTACCATGCCCTGCCTGAAACAAGATTTGAGGATAAGTATTACACAGCTGGGAGTACAAGTTATGGAACAACATGTGCAAAGATACAAAAACTGAAACAACATACTAAGTAGCTTGGTATTGCCGGATTATAGGGTGTAAGGAGATGCACTTGGGAGACTGATAATAGGGTCCCCTGAATCCTGTAGAGGAAGTTTCTGAATTCTTTTCTCTTTAAGGAAATGAACTTATCTTTGCATCTTGTATTAATTACAGTCCCTTACAATAGGAGATCTTTTTTTCGGTTTTGAATTTTAATTAGAAGTATAATTTGTTATATATTCATCTATTATTTCAGTTAGTTCACAGCTTTTTTCTATAACTCTAAATTACTACCCTCAAACTAAAATATTTTCTTAGACCAGACATTTTACTCAATAAATTTACATTTTTCTCCTTTTGTTTCTGTCTGTGTTTCAGGATAGATTCATGTAAAGGAGACTTCTCAGGGGCACTTAAATGAGAATTAGCTTCTATTGTGCTATTTGATTTTCAAGATTCAAATTTCTAACTTATTTGGGTTCTTTGTCAAGTAACTTCCTTAGAGAAATTCTTTTACTTCCCTACTTCTGTGAGTGAGATAATAATGCAAACATATCCCAATATGTTAACCTTTTTGTGTTCCCTTAGTACATATAAAAGTATCTTGCACAAGGCACATGAAATATTCTGTTGTGTTTTTGTGAGTGCATGGTGTCTTTAAAACATGAGTGGACCAATTGCTAAAATATTTATAGTTTAATCAACATACAAAAATTTGAAGAATGACCAGAGTTGTGGTAACATATCCAAATCTGAAGTATCTTGAGACTACCTTGTATAATGAATTACCATCAGTTCTGAATCATTTGCTTCCATGTTTAGAAATTAAAACTTTTGTTGTTCTTTGACAGGAGCAGGGCACACCACCAACGAAAAGTGCCATCTGGGCCAGGATTGCAGGGGAGAAGGGAAGAGAGAACAAATGGCAAATCAAAGGTTTGGATCAGATGGGTATTTAGAGTAGGTGTGTGCATGGTGTGCCTTTGATTTCAGACTGCTTTGTGCCTGGATAACTTCTGGAATGTGAAAGTAACTGACCCTAGGGATGCCCAGAGGAACACTGGGTTACCAGAGGAGAAGGCAAAGATGTTTAAATTTGCAAAGAAAGCATGAAGCAAACAGTGGCCAGTGTGCTAGAACTTCCTTTCAGCAAGAATTCTGAGAAAATGCAGATGATATTCAACTAAGGAGCAGTGCGCGAAGTGTTTGGGATTGGAGCTAAGTCCCTTGAAAGTTGGGCATTTGTTACATTGTCTGTTAATAAAAAAAGAGAAGCGAAGATTAAATTATTTTTCTATTCAATCCTATTTTCCCTTTTCACTCTGAAGAGTTGTATTGCTGTAAAATTTAAATGTGTTTGGCCCCAGTGAAGTTGTCCAAACTTTAGCATTATTCCTGACAATATCAATGTAAATGATATCCTTCTATGTCAAAGACAAGATACTAGCTTAAAAGTTAAAAAAAAATCCACCAAGAAAATAAAATTAAAATTTTTGTTTTTAAAACTAAATAGGCTAGTGGTCAAACATGCATCCTTTTCTTCAGGCATCATCTCAAAACACTAAGTAAACTTAAAGTTACAGCCTTAATAGAAGCCTTATAAATGGCCAGGCAAAGCATCCAGAGTCAGCCCATTTCTTCAAGTATCTTATGAAACCACCAGCCCAAGTGGGCCATGGTAGCACATGCCTGTAACCCCAGTTAATGGAGAGGCTGAGGCAAGAACATCACAAATTCGAGGCCAGCCTGGAAACTTAGTATGACTCTGTCTCAAAACGAACAAAATAGACAAACAAACAAATAAACAAACCACCAGTCTTGCTATGAATAGTTAGTTATAAGAGAGACAGGGGAAAAAAAAGAATATTCTATCCCATTATGCTTGTTAAGGGAAATTGTGAGGCCTTTAGGCAAGAATGAGTAAAAAGAATCTTGCTTTATAGCTTTATAGCTTTATAGCTTCCGGATACTAAAAATAATTAAACTTTTCTAGGTGTTTTAAAAATACTTCTTGGAAAACTACAGGTATCTTTAATGGCTTTTAGAATAAGCAGTTAGAATGTTGGAAGCAAAATTTGAAAGACTGCCTTGTCCTGCTTCTGTCCAATAACAACAATGTATCACCACTGAGTGTTGGAACCCAAGTGCAGAGGAAAGGAAACCTTATTTTGTTACCCGAGTCAAAGGAAATGTTTTGCAGTCTATTCTAGTTTTCTCACAATATAGACACTAAATATTTAATACTTGAGCCAGTGGTTAATTAAGAAACCAAAAGTATGTCTCTGAAATTTTATGATTGATTTTTCACAGGTAAAGAATAACAACATTTAATCTTCGAATCAAATTCAAAGGAAGTCCCTAGATCTTACAAATACTTAAAATTGTATTTTTAGATAATAAGAAAACTTATTTTGATCATTTGTCTCCTGGAATTTATGGAATAATGCCTATGTCCCTAAACTGGAAAAATATCCAGGCCCATGAGTATAAAAGGTGACTCTGGATGTGCATTGCTTGGCAGGTGCTGATGCTGGTGAAATTTTTTCTGTTCCTTCAGTCCTATTTTTTATAGAAATAAATACAATTCTAAAGAGTTTATAGTGGAATGCTTTTGTGCAAGTTGATAGTAGACAACTGCTAGTTATTTATTATTGGGCATCATAAAAGACTTGAAAAAGTAAAAAGTGTATAACAATTCAAAACCTTTATTAGACTTTACTTTTATGTTTACATTGATCGTGTACATGTGGGTTTGGCTCATGTTTCTCATGTTCTCTGAATTTACATCAAACAAAATACTGCAGTTATTATTTGTATCTGCTTTCTTTTAAAAAATTCAGATATGCACTTAACTGACTACTTTTTTCTTTTTTGGTACCAGGAATGGAACTTGGGGCCTTGCACTTGCTAGGTAGGCGCTGCACTGCTGAGTTACATCCTTGGCCTAAGTGACTACTACTTTTTCAGAGAATTGTCCTTGGCTCTTTTATCAAATAAGTCACCCAGTCCTTTGTTTCCCTGTCATCCTCTTTCAATCTTTGCAAAGTAATTAATACTCTTTGAAATTTTTCCTGTTAATTGATCAATCATTCTAAGTGTATTTATTGTCAGCAGTGTTGCCTTCCACCTGGCTGGGAGGGGCCCTTTGCTTAAGGATTCCACTCTTACCCTCCTATGGTCTTGCCCATCCTATGCATTAAGGATCCATGAGGCAAAAGATTGTGTCCCTTTCCCTGGAGTCCACACTGCCCTTTTCCCAGCATAGACTATACTAAGAGCAACTGATGATCAAGCATTCCCTGTACAAATTGCACTGAGCTGCTTCTACGACCTGCATGAACCTCATTTCTAGGTATATCCTTGCAAGAGGAAACAGAACTGTCTATGGTGACATCCCAAGGCCCAAGGATGGACAGCCAGAGTAGTTTGCAGTACTTGTGGACAGGACCTGGACACATAATCTAGGAATCCACATGTGTGCTCAGGGCCACTTGTGGTGTGCAGAGTTGTGGGTGAAATTAAAAAGGGATGTGAGTAAAGGGGTGGATTCCTACAATTAGAGGAATCCCAGAATTCTGAATTTGAATCTAGATTTCTAGGTTCTTGTAAAGGAATATTTGTCAAGGTAGGAGGAGAATTCTTTTCTTTTTGGTGGTGCTAGAGATTGAAACTAGGGCCTAGTACATGCTAAGCATGCACTCTACCCCTGAGCTAAATCTCTAGCCTGAGGAAATATTTTAACTAATAATTTGTCAATTGTTTGTATTATGACTTAATTGTTTAGATATACAGTAGTTAGGCTTGCATTTGTACATTTGCCAAGGCCTCCAAATATAAGTGATAGAACTGCTTGTCTGTATCCCACAAGATTCCACAGGGGCTGGGTCTTGTCTGTCTTGCCTCCTCATCACCCAAATCTGGCAAAGTGCCGATTATAATGGGGGCACAACACCTATTTGTGGAATGAAAAAGAAAATCCTCCTTTGCGTGCTGTGCCTTTTCTCTTGAAAAGAATTTCATGTCTTGAATTTTCTTTAGCTGGAGACTGCTATTGCTACCCCATGGTTTATTTTTAACATTTTCCTAGTACATTTGTTTTATGCCTTTCAGTCTCAAGATGTGTTATTTTAGGTCCCTTTCTTATAAACAGTATTTGGCTAGATTAAAAGAAAGTAATGAGTCTCTGTCTTTTAACAGACTACAGTACTTAATTCTTTCACATTTATTGTGATTATGTGTTGAATTTATTATTGTATTCTTTCTATTTCTCTTTCCCCCCTCTCTCCTGAACACTATTTTGAACCCCATTCCTGACTTTTGGGTGAAGATTGAGTTTTTCTAGGTTTCATTGCCTTACTTTATTTGTTTAGAAATAAATTACTTCTGTTTTGTAGTGATTAAACTTTTGGTACAACAAAACAAAATAAAACCTGAAAACACCGCTTCCATGTATTTTTGTGTCTGTAATTGCCCATGAGAAAACTAATGACAACTTGATTTTTATTTCTTTATGGGTAAAAGAAAGCCATGGAACTTCATCTTTATCTAGCTAGGCATATGTCTTTCATTTCTCCTACTGGTTAGTTTTTGAACTCATTGACTATATTTTTAATCTTTTCTGGATGTTTTTCCTATTATCTTAATGAATACTTCTTATTCTCTCTTTTTGTAATTCTTACTAGATAAGTGTTGGAACATTTAAGTTTCCATTTATATTTGCAATTTATTTTTCTTTTTCAGCTGTGTTCTACAATTCCTCAGTTGTACCATTCAACTAAGTATTTTTCAGTTATGTATTTTCTGTTATCCAACACACTTATTGAAGTTGTTCTAAAATTTTAATGATCAAGGTCTTTCTTTTCAAGAACGCTAGTTCTTATTTGTAACACTTATGTTAATTAAAAGGAGCCATTATTTTTTCTTACTCTTCAAAGGATGTTAACTGTATGTGCCATACTTCTGTGTGTGTGTGTGTATGTGTGTGTGTGTGTGCGTTGCTTTGGATTGAATCCAGAGCCTTCTCAGTCAGCTACATCCGCAGCCTTTTATAATTTTTAATTTTGACATGGGGTCTTGTTAAGTTGCTAAGTTTGGCTTAGGGTGGGCTTGTGATCCTCCTGCTTCAACCTTGTAGAGTGCTGGGATTACAGACATGTGCCACCACACCTGGCTTGCACCATACTTCTAAAGTCTCATTTTGTTTGGTCCTTCACCTTTGGTTCTTTGAATGCTGGCTGATCCATATTATGAGTATGGTGCCTTCATTCAGTGCCTTTCTTTTCCTTACTTATTTGCTGGCTTTGGATGCATTCTTACCTGGAATCCAAGCTTCGAAATTGCCTGTTTCTGCTATGTCTGATTTCCTGGCCTGTGCCCAGGGTTCCTGGCAGGGCTGTGACCTGTGGTTTCCTGGGTGGCAGTGGGTACTGTCCCAGGTTCCAAGTAGTAGGATATGTTCCTAATGTTCCTAATGTTCCTGGATATGCACTACTTCTATCTTGGGGCAGAAGCCTCCACTAAACTTGTGTGGTACCAGAAGGAGAAGGATAAAGTGTCCACAGTCTCTGGCTGCTGCTACCTCCATCCATCACCTTTGAGCTGACCTGAGTCCTCTCTTACTCTTTTCCTTTTTGTCTTTAGCTTGGAGCCAGAGACAATTTGGCCCTCTTCATCATCCCTCTCTTATGTCTGTTATTTCTTCCTTAAGTACAAACTCATGTGCCTTGAATTTTTCCACAAATTCCTATAGGATTTGGCTTATTGAGGGCACCAAGTCTTATTTTTCAGTGCTGTTTCTAATTAAATATGTTTTTCTTGTCTCTTACGGGGATTTGAGATAGGGGAGAAAGTTTTATCACGTTCTTAGTTTGCAATCTTGATCTCATCTTCTCATGGTCTGTTATAAAACATATTAGTCCAACTAAAAGGAAACTGGTCAGTTCATATTGAGGAAATTAACACTTATTTTATTGCCATTGCTTAACACTTTTAGTTTGGCTCTTCCAAAGTCCTCAGACATATGAGTTCTCAAATGGAAAATGGAGGCTTGGAGAGGTAAAATAATTTACCCAAATGTTTCTAACAGATAGCAAGAGATAGAGCCAGGATTCATACCTGTGTTTTGTTATGACAACAGCTGCCTTCTGTGAAAAGACATAAGATAACAATAATGAACAATGTCTTCACTTTTGGGATATCACAAAATACATTTAGTACTCACTAGAAATCATGAAATCAGTAATTACTGATTATGGTGGATAATTTGGCAACAAATCATTGATCTGACTGCATTATTCAATTCCATTTTGTTGCCTTGTCAGTAAGATTTATTCTTGGAACAATTTGTGAACTGTTGGTGTTTTTTCAGTGGGCAGTACATATAAATGGCATGTACATATTGGTAAACATCATGCAGTGTTGGCAAGTTGGAGGTTCTATTTTGAATTGATTTTTCTCATAGCTTTCAGCTGAGGTTTATTTTCATATAAGCAGTAATTACAGAAAACGAGTGCCTCTAAGGGTAAATGTTGCTAAGCTGGTTAAAAAAGCTTTAGATGTATTATGTGGCATGCTATAATTATTTGTTTGAGTTAGTTCACAGAAATCTTTCTCAGCAATTGTTATGCATGGGATTCAAGGTCAATAAAGGCAGAGTGTAGATGATTTAAGCTTTTGTAAAATCTATATTGTTTTATACAAGAAGCATTTTTGGAAAATGTGCCATAATTAACAGTTGTGAAATTTCAAGAAGGATGCAGAAATAAAAATATTTTGAATTTTATTGAGAAGTTTTAAGGACACAGTGCCAGAGGACTTCAAAATAGAAATGTTGTCAGAACACAATGGGATCTTTTAGAGGAGGTGGGTAGCATGGAATTGTACCTGCAGCTGTGGTGTTGAATCCTGGTAGAGATGCTTGACTTCTGTTGGCGTTATATCCCAATAAACCCACAATAAGTTGAAGAAATCAGAAGTAAAAAAAAATGTGTTCAGTATACCTAACCTACCAAACATCATAGCTTAGTCTCGCCTACCTTAAACATGCTTTGAACACTTACATTAGACTATGGTTGGGGAAAATTATTTAACACAAAGCCTACTTTATAATAAACTGTTAATTTCTCGTGTTATTTATTACTGTACTGAAAGTGAAAAATAGAATGCAATCCTTACTTTCAACCAAGCCATTGTCAAGTACAAAACAAAAGAAATGGCAGCTTACACTAGCATAAAGTCAAAAAGTCTTTAGTGGAACCATGGCAAATTGGAAACCATCTCTGCTGTCCTTCACAGCCTGAACAGATTTCACTTACCTTGATGTAAAGTGAAGGAAACTATTGTCTACCTCATAAGGTTGTAAGGTGTATGGGTACAAATCTCTCAGCATTTCATTTCTACTAGTCATTATTTGAAGCAGGCTTCTTGCATCAAACCCAGATTGCTTTCTAACATTCCTGTCTAGTTTCCTCTCCATCCACCTAAGGTCAGCCTAGGTGGCCAATGCCAGGGAGTGGACCTGAAGAGAACAGCCTGAAGAACCAGCTCAGAAGGACCTGGAATCCACTGTTGCCTAATTTGGGGACTGTGGTCCAGATAATATGGGAATCATTCATGTAGATGACTTCATGTTAAAATTTCAAGCTCCAAGGCAGTGGACATTTGTCGTGTTCATGACTATTCATCATCTTTTGGGTGGTCCTTGAATATTTAGGGAACCCTTTCCTATGATTAATTTTTCCTCAATGTAGAAGTAGGTTCAAATTCTAAATCCTTGTGCAGCAAGGTCATAGACTCTACCAATGAGATGCACCCAAATGAGCCAGCATTTCAACAAGGAAGAACATGTGAAAACATGCTAGGAATGGAGATTTCCTTTTTGATAGCTCTGTTGGCCATGACAGCATTTTCTTCCATATGTGGTAGGATGGGAATTTCCTCACCTGATGTTTGAAATTGGGCTTTCTTTTCTTTTTTTTTCTTTTTTTTGGTACCGGGGATCAAACTCGGGTCCTTGTGCTTGTGCAGCAGGTGGCGAAGCTACTGAGCTAAATCCCCGGCCCAGGGCTTTATTTTCTTAATGTAAGCCTTGTACCTGATTTTTCAGCCCTCCCAGAAATTTATGTGCTACTCAATATCTTTTTTTTTTTGGTACCAGGGATCGAACTCGGGTCCTTGCGCTTGCGCCGCAGGCGATGAAACCACTGAGCTAAATCCCCGGCCCCTCAATATCTTTTTAATAAAATAATTTTCTAATTAATCAGCCAGCAGTAGCTTCTGTTACTTGCAACTAAGATGACCCACCTCCACTTTGTTTCATTTTGTTTTGATGCTGAAAGTTAAACGTATGGCCCACTCTTCCACTGAGATACACCCTCAGCCTACATTCTTGATAGATAATCTGTAAATTTGGTGTGGTGTGTCTTTAAAGAATGCCCCCTGTTTTCTCATATAAATTAAAGGAGACTTTCAGGTTGAATTCATTTACCTATTCAGACATCATCAGGTGATTTCCCTATGTAAGATGCAGTCTTAGGTACAGAAGGTTCAGTGAAAAAAATATCCCTGGTCTCCAGCGACTTGAAATCTTGTAAATGAACATAAGTATATGAACCAAATATGCTATGATGGGACTGAGCCAGATTTGACCTCTGAATGTGACTATAATTGATAAAATGCTGGGAGTCCCTCCTAGCCACTTGGCAGAACTTGAAGATGAAACAGCGAGGGATAATTTATATTGGAATGACCCATGAAAAAAAGAAATTTCTTTTTAAAGTAGATAGGCAAATATGGAAAGATGAAATCCACTGACTGCCTTGCTTCCTCTTCTCTTTCTTGTTCAGCAATTGGTATGAACACTTATGTGAATTTTATTTCAAGCTTAGAAATTTGAGACTGGGGAGCTGGTGGAATTGGAGAGCAATGACACTTAATATTCTTTTTTATAATATATATATTTATTGGTACATTTTAGGTATAAAATACATTTACACTTATCATTGGGTGTTTATACCAGAACATGATGTATCTTAGTTTTTATTTTTTCTCCCATTGCCTGTGCACCCTTCACCCCCTCCACCCTTCTCTATTTAAACAGAGTTTGATTCCATTTTTTTTCTCATAATTTTTTCTTTCCCTTCTTCCCTTTCCCCTTTCCCTTCCACCGTCCCCAAACCCTTGGACCTTTTCTTATTTCAAATTATCAATTATTCATTTTAATCATTTTCATCCTTATTTACACTTTCAATTTCTCACACTAGAGAAACTATTCGGTACTTACATGTGTGTCCTATTTATTTCACTTAAGTGTATGGCCTCAATATGCATCCATTTAGCTATAAATATCTCTAGTTTCTCAATCTTTATGGCTGAGTAGTACTCCATTTTATAAAAAAATCACATCTTCTTTATCCAGTTTCCAGTTGATGGGCATTTGGGCTGCTTCCAAACTTTAGCTATTACAAACTGTGCCACTATAAACATAGGTGCACATATATGGCTGTGGTATGATTCTTTTAATTCTTTGGGGAAGATTCCCAGCAGTAGAATAGCAGGGTCAAATGGGACTTCCAGTCCTAGTTCTTTGAGGTATCTCCATACTGTTTTCCACAGTGGTTGCACCAATCTACACTCCCACCAACAATGGAGAAGGGTTCCTTTCTCTCTGCACCCCTGCCAGCATTTGTTATTTGTTGATTTCTTGATAGCAACCACTCTTTCTGGGGCAAGGTGGAATCTCAGTGTTGTTTTCGTCTGCATCTCTTGAATGACCAGTGATGTTGAACATTTTTTCATATATTTATTTGCTGTTTTTACTTCTTTGTCTGAGAAATGTCTGTTCATTTCAGATGCCCATTTTTGAATTGGGTCTTTGAATTTGGAAGGTCTGATTTTTTTCAGTTCTTTATATATTCTTGATAGTAGACCTTTGTCTGAGAAATATTTCTTCCCACATTGTAGGTTGTCTCTTAGCTCTGTTGGTAGTTTCTCTTGCAGTACAGAAGCTTTTTAATATGATGAGAGGCCAGTTGTTGATTCTTTGTGCTAGCTCCTATGCTACTGAAGATTTGTTCATAAAGTGTTTTCCTATGCCAATGTCTTCAAGAGTTCTACCTAACTTATCTTCCAGCAAGTTTAGTGTTTCTGACTTAATATTTAGATCTTTAATCCACTTCAATCTTAGTTTAGTGCATGGTGATAGGTATGGGTCTAGTTTTAATCTCTGACAGGTTGAAATCCAATTTTTCCAACACTATTTATTAAATAGGCTATCTTTCCTTCAATGATGGTGGTTGGCTCCTTTGTCTAAGATGAGGTGGCTGAGCATGTCTGGAGTTGTTTCTGCATCTTCTAAACTATTCCACTGATCTTCAGGTCTGTTTCTTTGCCAGTACCATGCTGTTTTTATCACAGTAGCTTTGTAGTATAGTTTCAAGTTGGGGATTGTGATGCCCCCAGCGATGTCTCTGTTGCCTAGAACTGCTTTTGCTATTCTAGGTTTCTTCTGTTTCCAAATGAATTTTTGGATTGTTTTCTCTAGTCCTGTGAAGTATATTGTTGGGATTTCAATTGGCATTGCATTGAATCTATATAGTAGTTTTGGAAGTATGGCCAGTTTCACTATATTGGTTCTTCCTACCCATGAGCAAGGGATATCTTTCCATTTTCTTATATCCTCTTCAATCTCCTTCTTCAGAGTGCTGTAGTTTTCAGTGTAGAGGTCTTTTGCTTCCTTTGTTAGGTTGATTCCTAGATATTTCATTTCTTTAGATGCTATTGTAAAAGGAATTATTTCCAGAATTTCTCTCTCAATGGGTCTGCTTTTTGCGTATAAGAAGGCTATTGTTTTTTGAGTGTTGACCTTGTATCCAGCTACTCTACTGAATCTGTCAATTAGGTCTAGAAGACTTTTGACTGAGTTTTTTGGGTCTTCTATGTAAAGTATCATATCATCAGCAAATAATGACAGTTTAACTTCTTCCTTTCCTATCTTTATTCCTTTTATTTCTTTCTTTTGTTTAATTGCTATGGCTAATGTTTCCAGAACAATATTGAACAGGAGTGGTGTTAGTGGGCATCTTTGTCTTGTTCCTGATTTTAGCGTGAAAGTTTTCAGTTTTTGACCATTTAATATGACGTTGGCTGTTGGTTTTTCATAGATAGCCTTAATCAGATTGAGATAAAGACCTCCTATTCTGATTTTCTGTAGCGTTTTTATCATGAATGGGTGTTGGATTTTGTCAAATGCTTTTCTGCATCTATTGAGATGATCCTATGGTTTTTGTCCTTGACTCTGTGAATATAGTGTATTACATTTATTGATTTATGGATGTTGAACCATTCTTGCATCCCTGGGATAAATCTGACTTGGTCTGGGTATATGATCTTCTTGATGACCCTCTGTATTCTGTTTGCCAGTATCTTGTTGAGGATTTTTGCATCTATGTTCATTAGGGAGATTGGTCTGTAGTTCTCTTTTCGGGTTGGATCTTTCCATGGTTTTGGAATCAAAGTAACACTTGCTTCCAGGAATGAATTTGGAAGCCTTGCTTCCCTTTCAATTTCCTTGATCAATTTAAAGAGTAATGGCAATGGTTCTTCTTTAAATGTCTTGTAGAATTCAGCAGTGAACCCATCAGGACCCGGGCTTTTCTTTGTTGGTAAGTTTTTTATTACATTTTCAATTTCACTCATTGTTATTGGGGTGTTTAGAATTTCTATATCTTATTCATTTAACTTTGGCAATTCATATGTATCTAGGAATCTGTCCATTTCTTCTGTGTTTTCCATTTTATTAGAGTACAGCTTCTCAAAGTAGGTATTGATGATTCTCTGGATTTCTGCTGGATTTGTTGTAGCTTCACCTTTTTCATTCTTAATTGCATGGATTTGAGCCATTTCTTTCCTTTTTTTGATAAGGTTGGCTAAAGGTTTATCCATTTTATTTATTCTGTCAAAAAACCAACTCTTTGATTCATTGATTTTTTTGTATTGTTCTCTTAGTCTCCATTGCATTGATTTCTGCTTGGATCTTTATAACTTCCTTTCTTGTACGAGCTTTGGGTTTGTTATGCTCTTCTTTTTCTAGGAGCTTGAGGTTCTGCATTAAGTTATTTAACTGAGTTCTCTCTGTTGTCCTAATATGGGCATTCACTGCTATGAATTTCCCACATAGAACTGCTTTCATTGTGTCCCACAGATTCATGTATGTTGAACTGGCATTATCATTTACTTGTAGAAACTGTCTAATTTCTTCTTTAATTTCTTCTGTCACCCATTGGTTGTTCAGGAGGGTGTTGTTCAGTTTCCATGTGTTTCTGGGTGTTTTGTGGTTTCTTATGTTATTGATCTCTAATTTTATTGCACTGTGGTCTGATAATATACAGGGGATAACTTTGATTCTTTTACATTTACTTAGATATGTCCTATGAGCTAGCATGTGATCTATTTTGGAGAATGACCCATGTGCAACTGAGAAGAATGGGTATTCTGATTTTGTGGGGTGGAACACTCTCTAAACATCTATTAAGTCCATTTGTTCAATAGCTTCGTTTAGTTCTAGAATTTCATTGTTAATTTTTTTTCTAGTTGATCTGTCTATTTGTGATAGAGGGGTGTTGAGGTCTCCCACTACAATTGCATTAGTGCTTATTTGGTTTTTCATGTCCATTAATATTTGTTTTGTATAGTTGGGGGCATTTGTATTTGGTGCATATATATTTAGGATTGTCATCTCTTCCTCTTGGATTGTTCCCTTCACAAGGATATAGTGACCATCTTTGTCTCTCTTAATTAGTTTTGGTTTGAAATCTACATTGTCTGCAAATAAGATTGCTACCCCTGCTTTTTTCTGGGATCCTGTCACTTGGAGAACTGTTTTCCATCCTTTTACTTTCAGTCCATGAATTTCCTTTTGAGTTAGGTGTGTTTCTTGTATACAGCATATTGCTGGGTTTTGCTTCTTAATCCATTCTGTCAGTCTGTTTCTTTTGATTGGTGAATTGAGGCCATTAACATTGATAGTTATAATTGAGAGATATTGACTCATTCTTGCCATGATGTTTTATTGTTGCTGGCTCTTTTCTTATTTTTCCCCTTTTCCCTTTAGTGCCTTACCTTGTGTGGTGTCTTCTCTCTGTTGTCCCTCATGGAGTTGTGACCTTCATTGTCTTTTTCTAGGATATTGCATAAAATTGTTTGGAGTGCTGGTTTGGTGTCCACAAAATTTCTCAGGTATTCTTTGTTGTGAAAGTGTCTAATTTCCCCATTGATTTTGAATGATAATTTTTCTGGATACAACAGTCTAGGTTGGAAGTTATTTCCTCTTAGGTATTGAAATACTTTGCTCCAGACTCTCCTTGATTTGAGGATTTGTGTTGAGAAATCTGCCATGATTCTGATGGGCTTTCCTTTGTAGGTGATTTGTTTCTTTTCTCTAACTACTTGTAGAATTTTCTTTTTCTGTTGGGTTTCTGGGATCTTGACTATTATATGTCTATGTGTAGATTTTTTTGGTCATGGCTGGATGGAGTTCTATATGCCTCACTTATCTGTATGTCCAATTCTCTACCTCTGTCTGGGAAGTTATCTACTGTTACTTCTGTGAACAGTTTTTTTTATGTCTGTTGTACTTTCTTCTGTTTTTTTCATGAACTCCTATGTGTCTTATGTTATTCTTCTTTGCATCATCTAGCAGCTGTTGGATTGATTTCTCATGGTCCCTTACTATCTTTAAGAAATCTCTGTTTTCATGGCCCTTAACCACAATTTTGTCTTCTATATCTGATATTCTGTCTTCAGATTCTCTTAGTCTGCTCTGCATGCTTTCAATGGAGTTTTTAATCTCCTGAATATCTGTTTGAATCTGTTTTATGGATTCCATTTTTTTCCTATGTTGGGATTCCATCATGTTCCTCAGATCCTCTATTTTATCTGTGTCCTCTCTAGATTTATTAATCATGTCTTACACTATGGGCACAATTTCTGCTGATATCTGAAAAATTATTTCTGATTTCATTTTTTCAAGATCCTCTTTTGTTGCCAGTTCAGGCATTCCAGGTGGTTGAATATCAGAGTGTTCCATCTCGTTTCCCTTTGGGGTTTTTTTAGGTGATCTGGAAGTCTGGTTTTGAGACTTGTTTCCATGTCTTCTCATTTCAGTGTGTGAGTGTGTGTGTGTGTGTGTGTGTGTGTGTGCTACTGGTGCCCGCACAGCTCACCTCTTTAGTGCTGGGGGCAGTAGTACTGTGGCCTGGAATGCTCACCTCCTCGACACTGGGGGCAGCTCTGCTCCTCAGTGCTGGGGGAGGCGGTAAGGTGGCCTGGAGTGCTCCTCCTCAGTGCTGGGGGTGGCTCTGCTCCTTGGCACTAGGGGTGGTGGTACAGCAGCCAGGAAGGCTCCTCCTCATCACTGGGGGTCACTCTCAAGAACATGCAATCTTAACAAAATGAAAAACACAGAAGAAATGGACAGATTCCTAAATACAAATGAATTACCAAAGCTGAACCAAGAAGATATAAAAATTCTAAATAAACCAATATTAGTCAATGAAATTGAAAATGTAATTAAAAACTTACCAACAAAGAAAAACCCAGGTCCTGATGGTTTCACTGCTGAATTCTACAAGAAATTTAGAGAAGTTCTAATCCCACTACTCTTCAAACACTTTAATGAAATCGAAAGGGAAGCAATATTCCAAAAATCATTCCTGGAAGCAAGTATTACCCTGATTCCAAAACCAGAGAAGGACCCAGGCAAAAAAGAATTACTGGCCAATCTCCTTAATGAACATAGGTGCAAAAATCCTCAATAAGATACTGGTAAACAGAGTATAGAAAATCATGAGGAAGATTATACACCCTGACCAAGTAGAATTCATCACAGGGATGCAGAGATTTTTCAACATATACAAATCAATAAATGTAATACGCTATATCAACAGAGCCAGAGACAAAAATCACATGATCAAATCAGTAGACACAGAAAAAGCATTTGACAAAATCCAGCACCCATTCATGATAAAAAACTCTACAGAAAATTGGAATAGATGTTCATTATCTCAACCTGATAAAAGGCAGCTATGACCAACCAATAGCCAATGTCATACTAAATAGTCAAAAACTGAAAATTTTCACTCTAAAATTAGGAACAAGACAAGTATGTCCACTGTCATCACTCCTATTTAATATAGTTCTAGAAATATTAGCCAGAGGAATTAGACAAGGGAAAGAAATAAAAGGAATAAAGACAGGAAAGGAACAATTTAAATTAACATTATTTGCAGATGACATGATACTCTACACAGAAGACCCCCAAAACTCCACCAAAACACTTCTAGATTTAATAACCAAATTTATTCACTGACATTAGGGTAACAACACCTTCCACAATAGCATCCCCCCAAAATGAAAGACTTAGGAATCAATCTAACAAAGGAAGTAAAAGATTTTTACATTGAAAATTACAGTACTCTGCAAAAGGAGATTTAAGAGGATATCAGAAAATGGAAAAATATCCCTTGTTCTTGGGTAAGAAGAACCAACATAGGGAAAATGGCCATACTCCCAAAATTGTTATACAGATTTAATGCAGTCCCAATCAAAATACCTTTAGCATACCTCAGAGAACTAGAGAAAATACGCCTAAAATTCAGTTGGAACCAAAAGAGACCTAGAATAGCAAAAACAAGTCTGGGCTACAAAGGCAAGGCAGGGGGCATCACATTCCTTGACTTGAAATTATACTACAGAGCTACTCTGATAAAAACAATATGGTACTGGCAAAACAAAACAAAAACCAAAACCCCCTAAAAAACCACCACAACAAAAATATCAGAAATGAGGATCAATAGCATAGATTAAAGGATACAGATACAACTCCAAACGCACTCAGCCACCTTTCTTTGACAAAGGGGCCAAACACATTCACTGGAAGAAAAATATCCTCTTTAATAAGTGGTGCTGGAAAAATTGGTTTTTCACTTGCGGAAGATTAAAACTAGACCCATATCTTTCACCATGCACTAAACTAAAATAAAAATGGATCAAAGATCTAAATACTAAAACAGAGCTAAGTCGCACAGAACATACCAAATCAGCCCGCTGCAGACAGGCAGGTCTGTGCATGCCCTACCAAGGTCCTGAGTCATGCGGAAGATGCTGAATCAGTTCCCTGCAGACAGACAGGTCTGCCCATGCCCTACCGAGGTCCCCAGTCACACGGAACACACCAAATCAGCCTGCTGCAGACAGGCAGCCACCTGGTTCTACACTACAAAGATGCAGAGGACACCAGACCACCAGACCAAGGTACTGAGTCCTGCTGCTCCCAGCCCAGAGGTAGGGGCTTCTGAGCCACCATCCCACTGCTCCTGGTCCAGAGGAAGGGGCTTCCTGGTCACCATCCCTCCCGCTGCTCCCAGCCCACAGGAAAGGGCTTTTGGGTCACCATCCCTACTGCTGCTCCCGGCCCCTGTCCCACCTGTCCCAGCTCAGAGGAGGTAATCCGTGCAGGCACTAACAGCCCCCCCCCACCCAGGTTGAAATGAGAAAACACATAAATAAGTCTCAAAACCAGACTTTCAGATCACCTACAGCAACTCCAAAGGGAAATGAGATGGAACACTCTGATACTCAACCACCTGGACCCACTGAACTGGCAACAAAAGGGGATCTGGAAAAAATGAAATCAGAAATAATTTCCCAGATAACAGGAGAAATTGTGCCCCTAGTGCAATACATGATTAATAAATCTAGAGAAGAGCTCAGGAAAATGATGGAATCCCAACATAAGAAACAAATGGAATCCATAAAACAGATGCAAATAGGTTTGCAGAACATGAAAAACTCCACTGAAAGTCTACACAGCAGAATGAGCCAGTGTGAGGACAGAATTTCAGATATAGAAGATAAGATTGCAATTAGTGACCAGGAAAAGAAAAATTGCTTCAAAATTATAAGGGAACATGAGAAATCAATCCAGTAGCTGCTAGATGATGCAAAGAAGAATAACATAAGACTGATTGGAGTCAATGAAGAAACAGGAGAGAGTGGAGATGACATAAAAAATTTCTTCACAGAAATAATGACAGAAAACTTCCCAAGCAGGGGAAAAGAGCTTGACATGCAGATAAGTGAGGCATATAGGACTCCAAATAGCCTTGATCAAAAAAAAATCTACACATAGGCATATAATTGTTAAGATTCCAGAAACACAACAGAAGAACAAAGTTCTCCAAGCAGTCAGAGAAAAGAAACAAATCACATACAAAGGAAAGCCCATCAGAATCACAGCAGACTTCTCAACACAAACCATCAAGGCAAGAAGAGCTTGGAGTGACATATTCCAAGCCCTAAAGGAAAACAGCCTTCAACCCAGATTGATGTACCCTGCAAAACTATCTTTCAAAATGGATGGAGAAATAAGATACTTTCATGACAAAGAGCACCTTAGAAACTTCGTGAATACCAAACCAGCACTCCAAAGAATTTTACACAATATCCTAGGAACAGACATTGAGGACCACAACCCCAGGAAGCAAAGCAGAATGAACCCATCTGGCATGACAAGAAATTAAATGGAAAGGGGGAGAACCCAACAAAAAGAAAAAGTCATGGCAATGACAAGTCAATACGTTTCAGTTATAACCATCAGCGTTAATGGTCTCAATTCACCGAACAAAAGAAATAGACTGGCAGAATGGGTCAAGAAGCAAAATCCAACAATATGCTGCATACAAGAAACACACTTCATTCAAAAGGAAACTCATAGACTGAAACTTAAAGGGTGGAAAACAATACTGCATGTGACAGGAACCTGAAAAAAAGCAGGAGTAGCTATCCTCTGCAGATCAAGTAGATTTCAAACCAACACTGATTAAGAGAGATGAAGAAGGACACTACATCCTTGTAAAGGGAAGAATCCAAGAGGAAGAGATGACAATCATAAATATCTATGCACCAAACACTAGTGCACCCAACTATATAAAACAAATACTAACAGACATGAAAAGTCATATATGCACTAATACAATTGTAGTGGGGACCTCAACACCCCACTGTCACAAATAGATAGATCAACTAGACTAAAAATAAGTAATGAAATACTAGAACTCAATCGAACTCTTGAACAAATGAACTTAACAGATGTTTACAGAGTCTTCCACCCATAAAATCAGAATACACATTCCTCTCAGCTACAAATGGGTCATTCTCCAAAATAGACCACCTACTCACACATAGAACATGTTTAAGTAAGTGCAAAGGAATTGAAGTTATCCCCTGTATATTATCAGTTCATAGTGTGATGAAATTGGAGATCCATAGCAAAAGAAACTCAAAAAATTTCATAAACATGTGGAAATTGAACAACACACTTCTGAATAACCAATGGGTCACAGAGGAAATTAAAGAAGAAATCAGACAGTTCCTTCAATTAAATGACAATGACAATACAACATATCGGAATCTATGGGACACAATGAAAGCAGTCTTAGGAGGGAAATTCATAGCAGTGAATACACATATTAGGAAAACAGAATGAGCCCAATTAAACAACCTGATGCTGAACCTCAAGCTTCTAGAAAAAGAAGAGCAGGATAACCCCAAAGCTCATACAAGGGAGGAAATTATAAAGATCAGAGGAGAAATCAATGCAATGGAGACTAAGAGAATGATACAAAAAATCAATGAAGCCAAGAGTTGGTTCTTCGAAAGAATCAACAAAATTGACAAATCCTTAGCCAACCTTGTCAGAAAAAGGAAAGAAAAGGCCCAAATCCATGCAATTAGGAATGAAAAGGGTGAAATTACAACAGACCCAGCAGAAATCCAGAGGATCATCAATACCTACTTCCAGAACCTATACACCAATAAGATAGACAACACAGAAGAAATGGACAGATTCCTAGATACATATGAATTACCAAAGTTGAACGAAGACCTAAAAATTCTGAATAACCCCATATCAACCAATGAAATTGAAAACATAATTGAAAACTTATCACCTAAGAAAAGCCCGGATCCTGATGGCTTCACTGCTGAATTCTACAAGACATTCAGAGAGGAACTGCTGCCACTACTGTTTAAACTCTTCAGTGAAATTGAAAGGGAAGCAATACTCCCAAATTCATTCCTGGAAGCAAGCATCACCTTGATCCCCAAAGCAGAGAAAGACCCAACCGAAAAGGAGATCTATAGGCCAATCTCACTAATGAACATAGATGCAAAAATCCTTAATAAGATACTGGCAAACAGAATGCAGAAGATCATCAAGAAGATCATACACCCTGATCAAGTGGGATTCATCCCAGGGATGCAGGGATGGTTCAATATATGAAAATCAATCAATGTAATACACTATATCAATAGAGCCAAGGACAAAAACCATATGATTGTCTCCATAGACACAGAAAAAGCATTTGACAAAATCCAACATGCATTTATGATAAAAACCCTTCAAAAAATTGGAATAGATGGTCTCTACCTCAAACTGATAGAAGCCATCTATGAAAAACCAACAGCCAATATCATACTAAATGGTCAAAAACTGAAATCCTTCACACTAAAATAAAAAACAAGACAAGGATGTCCACTATCACCACTCTTGTTCAATATAGTTCTGGAAACATTAGCCACAACAATTAGACAAGAGAAAGAAATAAAAGGAATAAAGATAGGTAATGAAGAAGTCAAATTGTCATTATTTGCAGATGACAAGATACTCTCTATAGAAGACCCCAAGAACTCCACCAAAAGTCTTCTAGACTTAATAACCAAATTCAGTCAAGTAGCTGGTTACAAGGTCAACACACAAAAATCAGTAGCTTTCCTCTACACCAATGACAGATTCACTGAGAGAGAAATAGGGCAAATAATTCCTTTCACAATAGCACCCAAAAAGCTGAAATACCTAGGAATCATCCTAATGAAAGAAATCAAAGACCTCTTCTCTGAAAACTATGGCACTCTGAAAAGAGAGATTGAAGATGATATCAGAAAATGGACAGACATCCCCTGCTCCTGGGTAGGAAGGATTAATATAGTGAAAATGGCCATACTTCCAAAACTGCTATATATATTTAATGCAATTCCAATTGAGATCCCAGCAGCATACTTCATAGACCTTGAGAAAACAATCCAAAAATTCATTTGGAACAAGAAGAGACCCAGAATAGCAAAAGCAATTCAAGGTAACAGAGACATGGCAGGGGTATCACAATCCCCAACCTGCAACTCTACTACAAAGCTACTGTGATAAAAACCGCATGGTACCAGTAAAGAAACAGACCTGAGGACCGGTGGAACAGATTAGAAGATCCAGAAACAACGCCAGACACACTCAGCCATCTCATCTTCGACAAAGGAGCCAAACACCCTCACTGGAGGAAAGATAGCCTCTTCAATAAACGGTGCTGGAAAAATTGGGCTTCAGCTTGCCAAAGATTAAGACTAGACCTATATCTCTCACCATGCACTAAATTAAAATCAAAATGGATTAAAGATCTAAATAGTAAAATAGAAACTCTGAACCCGTTGGAACAGAAGTTAGGTAGAACCCTTGAAGACATCGGTGTAGGAAAAGACTTTATCAACAAAACCTCAGTTGCCCGTGAACTAGCACAAACAATCAACAGATGGTATCTCTTCTTATTGAAAGTTTTCTGCACAGCAAGAGAAACCACCAACAGTGTGAAGAGACAACCCACAATGTGGGAAAAAATCTTCACCTGCTCTTCCTCAGACAAAGGTCTACTATCTTGAATCTATAAAGAACTTAAAAAGATCAGACCTCCCAAATTTAAAGACCCAATCCAAAAATGCGCATCTGAAATGAACAGATATTTCTCACACAAAGAAGTAGAAATAGCAAATAAATACATGAAAAGATGTTCAACATCACTGGTCATTCGAGAGATGCAAATGAAAACAAGGCTGAGATTCCACCTCACTTCAGAAAGAATGGCTGCTATCATGAAATCAACCAATAACAAATGCTGGTGGGGCTGTGGGGAAAGAGGAACCCTGCTCCACTGCTGGTGGGAGTGTAGACTGGTGCAACCACTGTGGAAATCAGTATGGAGATACCTCAAAGAACTAGGACTGGAAGTCCCATTTGACCCAGCTATTCCACTGCTGGGGATCTTCCCCAAAGATTTAAAAGAATCATACCACAGTTATATATGTGCACCCATGTTCATAGCAGCACAGTTTGTAATAGCTAAAACTTGGAAACAGCCCAAATGCCCATCAACTGGAGACTGGATCAAGAAAATGTGGCTATTTTATAAAATGGAGTATTACTCAGCCATCAAAAACGAGAAATTAGAGACATTTATAGCTAAGTGGATGCACATTGAGGCAATACTCTTAAGTGAAATAAATAGGACACACATGTGTAAATACCGAATAGTTTCTCTGGTGTGAGAAACTGAAAGTGTAAATAAGGACTAAATGTATAATAGGTAATGTGAAATAGGAAGAAAAGGGGCAAAGGGGAAGGAAGTGGGAGGGCTAAGGGAAAGGATAGAAGGGAATGGGATTAATATGAGAAAATGGAAAAACAGGAACAAAATCTTTGTAAATAGGGAGGACTGGAGGGGTTGAAGGGAGGGCTGGGCAAGGGTGAAAAATAAGAACCAAGAGAGACTATGGAAAGGTGCAAATTACCAGTGATGAATGTCATTATATTGTATACCTAAAATGTACCAATGATTAGAATGAATAATTGATAATGTAAAATAGGAAGAAAAGGTCCAAAGGCGTAGGGGTAATGGGAGGGGCAGGGGAAAGGAAAGAAGGGAAAGGAAAAAATGATGAGAAATGGAAAAAAATGGAAATAAAGTCTTTGTAAATAGGGAAGGGTGGAGGGGGTGAAGGGAGGGCTAGGAATGGGGAAAAAATAAGAACCAAGATGCATTATGTAAAGGTGCAGTTCCCAATGAGAAATGTAATTGTGTTGTATACCTACAATGTACCAATAAAAGAATTTAATAAAAATAAAAAATAAAAAAATAAAAAATAAATACTAAAACAGAAACACTAAATCTGCTAGAAGAGAGAATAGGCAAAACTCTTGAAGACACAGGTGTAGGCAAAGACTTCATGAACAAAACCTGGATTGCACGAGAAATATCAGAAAGAACGAACAACTGGGATCTCATCTTATTAAAAATCTTTTGCACAGCAGACGATATCACCAGCAGAGTGAACAGACAACATCCTGAGTGGGGAAAAATTTAAGCCAGTTGCTCCTCAGACAAAGGACTAATATCTAGCACATATAAAGAATTGAAAAAAAATCAGACCACCCCAAATTTAAAGACCCAATCCAAAATTCGGCATCTGAGATAAATAGACACTTCTAAAATGAAGAAGTAGAAACAGCAAATAAATATATGAAAAAATGTTCAACATCACTTGTCATTTGAGAGATGCAAATTAAAATAACACTGAGATTCCATCTCATTGGAGAAAGAATGCCTGCTATCATGAAATCAACCAACAACAAATGCTGGTGGGGTTGTGAGGAAAAAGGCATCCTTCTTTACTGTTGGTGGGAGTGTAGACCGGTTCAACCACTGTAGAAATCAGTGTGGAATTCCTAAGAAACTAGGATTAGAGGTCCCATTTGATCTAGCCATTCCCCTTCTTGGTATCTTCCTGAAAGAATTAAAAGCATCATACCTGGGCTGGGCATTTAACTCAGTGGTGCCACCACCTGGCTCACAAGCACGTCTTGAGTTTGATCCCTGGTACCAAAAAAACCAAAACCATCATACCATAGCAATATACATACCACACCCATGTTTATAGCAGCACAGTTTATAATAGCTAAATCTTAGAAATAATGCAAATGCTCATCAACAGAGGAATGAATAAAAATTTTTTTTAATATAATGAAATACTACTCAGCCATAAAGAAGGATAAATTTGAGACATTCCTATGTAAATGGATGGACCTTGAGACCATACTCCTAAATGAAGTAAATTGAACACATATGTGTAAATATTACATTGTCTTTTTGATGTGAGAAACTGAAAATGTAAATAAGGACCAAAATGTTTAATAGATATTGTGAAATAGGGAGAAATCGTTCAACATGGCATCAAATGTCAGATACCTTGTTAATAATTAAAATGCTTTATGCATAAAAGAGTGGGTTCCCACACTACCTCCATACTCATCATCAGCTGCACCAGTGGCCCACTTCTTAGTCTCTCTATGTACCTCAAGACCTATGTTACAGCATCCGACTTATAATATCTCCCACCTCAGCGACATAGTTCACCAAGGCCCAGTGGGTATAAATCCCTGGGTCTTACCTTCCCCAGCCATTCATCAGACTCAGTACAAACCAGTCTTTCCCCCACATTCTTATATTGCAGCATCACCAGCATATACTGGATTCCCATTGAGTCCAACAAAACTCAGCCAGTATCCGTATATGTAAAAATTCTAAAACAGTATATTGAGGAATCTCAATGATGTAAACATTTGATTAAAAATAAAAACATAGTATTTAATAAATATTTTTAAAGACTGGGTTATCCAAAGGAATAAGATGGTTCAATATTGGAACCTTATTGTGGATTATCTATTAATATATTTTAAACTCCACACTTTGGATGGAGGTAGAATGTAAACATGTTCTGGACCTTTTTTTTTCTTTTTTGAGACAGTCTCTCACCAAGTAGTTCAGACCAGTCTTGAACTCAGTATGTAGCCCAATCTGGCCTTGAACTTGTGGCAATCATCCTGCCTCAGCTTCCCAAGTGCTGGGATTACAGACATGTGCCACCACTCCTGGGTGTAAACATGTGAAGAGTAAAAATGAAAGGCAAACTCAGGGAAAGGTTTCCAGGAAAACTCTAAGTGGGGAGTTCTATTTTCTTGTGATGTAACATCCAAGAGTGTAATGTCATCTAACAGATTGATTCATCTACCGAAAAACTGAGCAGTCACTGTGAACGCAAGCACAGTACAGCCTCACTGTCCTGGTGTTATCATGAGTTCCTCAAAGGGCATGCTTCTCTATGACTCAATCTTTACCCTTTAAACCCCAAAGCTTTTATATGGGGTTGGGTGTCAATTTTGAGAGTAGAAAATACTCAATTTATCTTACAGGTTCAGCTATCAATTGCTCTTCTATTTTGTAGTGCAGTGACTTTTGGGAATAGGACTAAGCTCATTCCTTCTTTAAATTTTTCACATGGTGTCAGCAAGAACTAATGAAATTCTACTTGCTCATAAGCTGCCAAGCTGTTCTAGTCTTTTCTTCATTCTCTCTCTTGTCCACTGTTTAGTCTTGGTGTTGGTGACTTCTGTGGTCTTTGCAGCTTTTAATCGTTAATACGGTGTCTTCATCTGCTGCCTCTGCAGCTTGTCATAATTTTTCTTCTGTGTTCCATTTTTATTTTAAATTTGTGATCTCTCTTTCTTTTCCCTGATTCTTTTAACAATGGAGCTTAACCTTTTCAGCTATTTCCAGCCAAGTATAGCCTTCTTTCCTTGTTTTTATTTGTTCTAAATGCCCAGTTTCTCCTCCTCCTATGTCCTCTCCTCCTCTGCTTCCCCCTTCTCCTTCTTCTTTGTCTTTTTCTCCTGTTCTTCCTTCCCATCCTCCTTCTTCTCTCCTCTTCCTCTTCTTCCTCTTCTTTCCCCTCCATCCCTGCCTCCCCCTTCCTTCCCTCCCTCCTTTCCTCCCTCCCTCCTTCCTTCCTTCTTGCGGTACTAGGTAATGAACCCAGGCCCTTCATAGTGAGCTTTCTCCCCAGCTCCCCCTTTTTATTTTGAAACAGGGTCTCACTAAATTGCTAAGTTGCCCATAGTGGGTTCAAAGTTGTGATCCTCTTGTCTCAGCTTCCACAACACTGGGGTTACAGGCATGTGCCACCATGCCCTGCCAGTTGCTTCTTAACTAGAAAAAGCACTATTACCATGGTTTCTAATGTCTGTAGATCTGTTATATGGAGCAGTGGGGCACTAACATATAAAGGATGAGTGTCTTCACTCACCAGACAAAATGTTTGGATATTCTTTCATTCTTTTAGAAATAGATCTGTGTTCTATAGTGTAATGGTCAGCATTCTGGATCTGAAATAGAGCCATTTTTCTTAAAGGAAAATTACTTTATTTGTGGTCTAATAAGAGAGACAAAAAGCTTTTAAATGCAAATTTACCTGTCTTTTATACTAGGGTATAAACTCCTTGAAGGTGAGAACCATGCTCCACCCTCCCCAACAGGGATATAACTCAGGACCTTGTGCTTGTGAGGCAGGCATGGCACCACTGAACTAAATCCCCAGTCATACCATATTAATACTACTGTCATTTTATATATACATTATATATAAAATATATACACATTACATATATGCATAACATTATATAGCACTTGGAGCTTATTATAAGGGTTTAAAACATGCTTCTTGAATGAATGAAAGAATGACTGAATAAGATGTATGGCAAAGAAATACAGAACTACCTATGGTTCATTTAATCATATGGATGACTGGTCTCCAAATCAGGCCAACTACCATCAGCTGATTCAAAGAAGCAATTTTTCTTCATATTTTTTAACATCTCTGAAACCAACACTTCTTATATATGCTTCTTATAATCAATGTACTAAGGAAGCCATTGTGTCATAATTTAATTGAAAACATTTTGCTTCTTAGTTATACATAAAATGTACTTCAGATATCTGATGATGTCTTAGATTTGATGAGAGATGGTAAATTGGAATTTCTAGAGGGGACAGAACTGCAAGAGTAGTGCTTAAAGCATCCCAAGTGAGCCTGATGTGCATACTAATAGTTTGGAAAGTCTGTATTAGGGGTCTTTGATGAGGGCGAAATTAATGAGACAACTTCAACTTTGATTCCTGGGTTGATGCTTGTAAATTGCTTATGGTAAGTAGCTTTATTGCCAGTATTCAGAACCCTGAGACTACTTCTCAGAAGTGTCTTCCAGGTGTAGCTAGCTTTTGGGTTTTGAGCCTGTTGCAGGATCTTACCTCTTCAATTTACTGGGAATGAGAAGTTGCTGCCTGCTTGGCCCAGCTGCCAGTACTTTGGCACTGGCCTATAGGGTTTTTTTGTTTTGTTTTGTTTTTAAGACCCCTAGGCAATCTCAGTCTTGGTATACCAGGAGGAACAACTGATTAGCACAATTATGTCACCTTGGCTAAAGTACTACAATCACCAATAACAACAGCATCAAATACAGCTTAAAAATGACAAATTGTAGTTCTTAATGTGGCATTTTTGTCCTTAGGGGAGAAGATTTAAGAAGGGTTGGGGATAAGAAACAGAAACAGAAGAAGAGGAAGAGATCAGAAGCTTGTGGGAAAGAGAAAAGGAAAAAATAAAAACAAGAACAGAACAGAGCAACAAAAATGACAAAAAACTAGAAACCATGTTCAAACAATCAAGAAAAAAACAAAAACCAAGAATTAGAAAGGAGGAAAAAAAGAAAGAAAAAAGAAAAGGAAAAGAAAAGAGAACAAACCCCAAAAATGTCCAATTCAGGTTGTGTCTCTGGTCACTGTTAGGCAGTATGGGCAAACAGAGTCCAGAGTCAAACTGATTAATCCCAGGAAGCTAGATGCAGCTTCATGGTGGGGTTGTAGATAATTCCATCCATCCTGCCCCTTTAGTTCCTCCAAAGTTCAGGCTGGTTTCTGGTTATGAGGCTGGAACCAGATTCCTTGAGCCTACAACAGTCTATGCGTCTCCTGTCAGCTTGAACTCCGCTCCCTGACCTCCTGCTGACTTGAACTCAGCATCCACGCTGAGGCACTGCAAACCACTGGATGGAGTCTTCCTGCAGCTGTTCTGAGTTCTGAGCTCAGTTGGCCCCTCTCTAAGATGGCTACCAGCCAATCACCCTCTCATGGGTGAGGTCTGAACCTGGATAACTCACCAGCTGCTGCAGTCCAGCGCATCCACTGCTCTGTTCCACTGATGCATTTCTCCATGGAGGCCTATGTGATTGCCAGCAGTCACCATGTAGCTGCAGGTTTGGCTCATTGTTCCCTTGCTGAGAGTCTGGTAGAGAGCATTGCTTGGTACTCTGTCCTCTTCATTAAAGTCTATTTTTTCACTCTCCATGTAGACTTTAATTCTCACCTCAGATCCTTCCTGGGTCCTGGGGACCCACTGCCCTCCTTCTCCTCCTCCTCATGCTGCTACATTCCAGTGTCAGGACACACCAAATCTCCAAGAGGCTCTTTCTCTGCTGCTCACCACTCCACTATCTTCCAGGAAGTCAACAAGAGACAATTTTACATCTACCCTTGAATCTTCAGCATAGTGCCTGGTCCAGGATAGATTCCAATCCTCGTCTGCTGAACCAAATGGAATTACTAAGAGCCTTGGAGAAGTGGTCAAAATTGAGATTATCTAGTAATTCTCCAAGTAGGAATTTTCTAGATAGAAAAGAAGAGCCTCAGAGAATGCCATGTACAAAGACAGGGAAATACGAAACCCCAAACTATAAGAGCAAGTATTGGCTCTGCTGGGGTTGGGGTGAGGTTAGGCAGGGGAGAGGGGCAAAGGAGTCTTGGAAAGTGATCACACTACTCTTTAACCCAGTCCTTGTTGGTATTGACTTGAGAGGAGACCAATGGGGAGTTAGGAATTCAGATCCAATTTAATTGTTGACCTCTGGTCAAAATTCTGAGTAGCCCCCGAATTTCTTCCACCACCTCCCACCTTTGGTTTTGTTGGGGTTATGTTTTTGTATGAGGTGCTTATAGCCTTCATGCTATTGCTTGCTGGCCCAGAAGTCACAGTCTTTCTTTTCTATTTTTGACTCACTCTCATCCACAATATCACTAATGCTTCATTGATCTATCACTTTACATGTACTTCAGAGTTGCACACCCCCAGGGGGCATCACCCACATTGTAGTGTCTGTGAATGGTGCCAATCCTAGGTATCCTAGGTAGCTCAGCAGCCCGGGGGCCACTGGGAGTGGTGTTGGTCAGGGAATGGGCTTTGGAGCAGAGCTGTAACCTTTTTTTTTTTTTTGGTGGTACTAGGGATCCACCTTAGGACCTTGCCCTTGCAAGGAAGGTGCGGGGCCACTGAACTAAATCCCCGGCCCCAAAGCTGTAACTTTGAATAATGACTGTGCTACTTATGAGCTGTGTTAACAGGGACAAATGTCCTGCTGCTTGTGCCTGTTTTCTCCTCTGCAAAATAGAAATGATAATGTAATCTTTCTCATTGCATTGCTATGAGGATAAATGGTTTAATGTAGGAAACTTCGGAAATAATTTGGGAAAGTGTCCCTGAAAGCCCTATGTGTTAAAAGAATTGGTCCCCAGCCCTTGGCACGATGGGGAGATGTGGAAGCTTTAAGAAATGGAGCATATTTACATAAGTGTGTTTGATTTATTTCACGTACGAGTGTAGTCTCAGGTGTATCCATTTAGCTATAAATGTCTCAAGTTTATTTTCTTCATGACTGAGTAGTACTCCATTATATAAAAAACCCCCACATGTTTTTTATCTATTCCTCAGTTGACAGGCATTTGAGTTGTTTTCAGGATTTAGCTATTACAAACTGTGTCACTATCACCTTTATTGCTTTTGCTACCAGGTGGAGACCCTGAACTGTTTCTCCTTTGTGATGCCCCTCTGCCATGTGCTATTCTGCCTTGGAGCCAGCTGATTACAGGTTGAAATCTCCACAAACTGAGCTAAATAAACCTTTCCCCCTTAAAAAAAATAGAATAAACTGTGTTGCTATAACATGAGTGTACATATATTGCTGTGGTATGATGCTTTTAATCCTTTCTGGAAGATACCCAGAAGAGGAATAGCTGAGTCAAATGGGACCTCTAATCCTAGTTTTTTTTTTGGTACCGGGGATCGAACTTGGGATCTGGCGTTTGCACTTGCAAAGCAGGCAGTGGAACCACTGAGCTAAATCCCCGGCCTAATCCTAGTTTTTTGAGGAATCTCAACACTGATTTCCACAGTGGTTGCACCAGTCTGCACTACCACCAGTAGCTCTGCTTGAGAAACTAAGGACCAAAATGTATAACAAATAATGTAAATAGGAAGAGACTGTTCAAAAGGAAAGGGGAACTAAGAAGGAGGGAGGGGGGAAAGAAGGAAGGGAAAAGAAAAAAATTAGAAAAGAAGGAAAAAAGGTAAACAAAGCTTTTGTAAATAAGGAGGGGAGGGGTTGAAGGGAGGGGGGGGATTGGGAGAGAAAGAGGATCAAGAGATGGAGCATAGTGGGCAGGCTTCTGGTTCCTGCAGGGTGCCCTTGAAGGGAACATTGGAACTCCGCCCTTTCCTGCTTTTCTCTGCTTCCCAGCCACCATGAGGAGAGCAGCTTGTTCCACCACACACGCCCTGTGTATATCCCATGATATACACTCATGTCAACCCACCTGAAGCACACTCAGGGAGCTCTCCCCAGACCATGTTTTATTAGCAGCATGCTGTAAAGACGGCTGGGTCAGATTTTTAAGTTAATGTTAATTACAGAGTGATGTCAGAGGGAGCACATTGAATGTCTTTAACCCATTTTTAAAAAGCAGGTCAAATTGAGTATGTGGAGGATAACTTGTAATTTCTTGAAAGTAATTGAACAAGTTTGACATGAAATGTGATAAAGGGGTCAGAGCCACTGTAAGTTAAAATTTCTGAGATAAATTCATGTAGCCCAAGGCTCTTGTCAGTGGTCTATTATCACCAAGTCCAAAAGGGTAACTGGGCTTTTGCTTTTTCCAGAGTTTCCATTTGTTTTGTTAAAAGAAGGTTGCTCTGCATTATTCTTAGTATTTCTTTAGGAAGATACAAAAAAACCAGTTGTTTCTCTACCATAACAAGTGTGGTTTGGTGAATTATGGTAGAGGGAATGTAGAATATAGGAGTTTGAGCTCACCACCTTGAGGAAGAGTGACTTACATAGCATTCCCCAGAAGTTGACTTGGAGAGAAGAGTCCCATGTAAGTAACATATTCAAGACAGTAGCCAATGAAGGAGTGGGGCAAGCAGCACATGGAAGAAATGCCCAGGGGTGGTGTCCTCCTGACCTGCAGGGAGCTCTGGAGTATGGGTTATGGCCCAGAGTTGTCCCAACCTCAAGGAAGGGAGAGGAAGCTTTTTTGCTCTAACCCAATTAGCCACTGGTTAAGGATCATGGACAAAGGGGCCTGACTTTGGGGATATAAATTTCCAGACTCTGACTTTTTAGATTTGCAGGTAATCCAGACTCTGGTAGCGCAACTTAAAAGATCCTCAGGTGTTGACTGTTGATAATGAAACCCTATAGAAGCTGGGGGCCCACTAAATGGTGAAAAAGGGCCTCAGGAGACCTTGGAAGAGCACAGAAGTTGTTCATCACAGAGAAGAGCTAGGTGGTGAGCAGAAAGGCAGGGCCAAGGATCCTTTGTTTTCTCTCTGCTTGCCCACCTCTTGGGCCAAGATTGGACGATATGGGGCTCTAGTAATATCTGGACATGAGGAAAACACACAGTCCTGCACAGATAAGAGTAGGGACAGGGTCATTTGATGGATATGGGCCTGCAGTTCATATCTGATCTCCATGGTATTCCACGCAGAAGGAAAGATGTGCAGATATTTCCCCAAACAGGTGGATTGCCCTTGTCCAGGGCCAATTGGGAATCAGGAGGCCCTAGAAGCACATTCTTGTCCCAATGAAAACCAAGATAAAAAATCCAAGCCAGTCAGCCAGGGAAGGATGTAAGATCATAAAGGTCAGGGGCATGGAGACATAGGTGAACAGAGTCTTTGGTGGAAGATGCTAACAGACTATCAAAAAACCAAGCTTGAGGCTATAATTTGGATCTGAAATGTCCCCCAAAGTTCTATATGTTGTAGGGTTGTTTGCCAGCCTCTGGTACTATTGGCAGGTGGTGGGAGCTTTAATAGGTGGGGCCTACTGGAAGGAAGATAGGACTCTGGAAATGTGCCTTTGAAGGGGGATATTGGAATGCTGGGCTCTTCCTCTCTCTCTTTGCTTCTCTGCTGCCATTAGGTGAATGAACTTCCCCTGTCATGTGGTCCCACCATGTTGTATTGTGCTGCCACAGGGCCAGAATCAATGGGGCCAACTGACCATGGATGGAAACCTCAAAAACTGTGAGCCAAAGTAAACCTTCCCTCTTTAAAATTGATTTATCTCAGGTATTTGTTACAATGATAGAAAGCTGACTAACATCCTGGATGGATTGGCCTATTTTCTTCCTTGTGCTCTTGCCCTCTTTTGGGGTTTCTATTTGGAAAGCTCTATAAAAATGAAAATTACTTAGACCAATTAAATTTATTAGAGTTTATTTGAGCTAAGAAAAACAAAAACATGATTTGTGAATTGGGCAGCTCCCAGAACCAGAGCAGGGTCTGAGAATTCCAGTCAAAAACATGAAAGTATGTTTTGCTTGGCAAGCACAGTATTTCAAAATTAAATAAAATTTGAACAGCTTTGGCTATAGCCTCCACTACACACCTGAGGTCACTACTTTTCCCAGGATGCCATGCTGTCTTATGTCACCTACATACCACAGGGCACTTGGATAGACTGTCTAGCTTCCCATTCTTGGAACCACTTGCCCCTAGCAGCTGTCAGTTCCTTCATGGTTTATCCCAGATGCAGAGAGCTGCCTTTCCCAAGGTGACACCCCTTTGGGGCAGACCATATCCATGGAACTACAGGAAAGGTAAAAGGGTGATAAAGGCCAGGCCATCTAGGTCTGACACAGGACAATACTGGGCCTTGGGGCAGGTAGTAGAGGCCATCAGGTATGTACTGCAACTCAACTTCTCCTTCTGCCCAGTCTTGCTTTCCTCTCCTCCCCTCCAGGGGAGTACTTCCCAATAAACATTCTGCTCACTAAACTCCACCATAGAGCCTCCTTCCTGGAAAACCTACCCTGTGATACATCACCTGCCTATTACTTGAACACACTAAATTTTGACACATACAAAAGTTTAGAGCATTGTTTAGAGCACTTGTGCTGCAGTGGGCTGTTTATTATCATTGAAAGCTCTAAAAGGTTTGCCATCACTGCTGTAGAGTTTCCAAATCTTTAAGATTTGAAGAACCTTAATATGGGAACAAAAGAAGCTCAGTGATCCTTAGCTACTAGTGAATTGCTGGTTCGGATTCCTGTCCAGGCAGCACAACCCACTGGGAACCCCACCAAACATGGCTACCCCTTGCTTTTCCTGTTTTTATTTTTTAATGACTACTGTCAGAGACTCCAAGCCTAAACCCTAGCCTGTCAGATATAATTTATCAGTTAAAATGTATATGAGCCTGTTGTTGTCATATAGGTAGGTTTTCAAGCTAGGAATATACTTTCTCTAATAGGTGTTATTCAAATTTTATATTTCTTCCAGAGTCAGTTTCATTAATTTGTCTTCTAAGGTACTTCTTAGAAGTTGTCAAATTTATTTCAAAAAAGATTTTCATAATATGCTTTCTATATCCTTTTAAATTCTGTAAAATCTGTGGTAATGGGCTCCTAGGGCAGAGAAGCTGAGCCAGTCCCAGCACCCAGAAGGAAGCTCCCTCGCCACCATCCCATGCTCCTAGGGCAGAGAAGGTGAGCCGGTCCCAGCACCTGGAAGGAAGCTCCCCCGCTGCCATCCCAAGCTCCTAGGGCAGAGAAGGTGAGCTGCGTGGGCACCAGAAGCACCCCCCCGCCCCGTGGAAATGAGAAGACACATAAACAAGCCTCGAAATCTGTGGTAATATCCTCTAAATTTTGATATTGTAATTAAAGCAATGTATAATTGATATTGTGTAATAGGAAGAAAAGGTCTAAAAGAGTAGGGGAAGTGGGAGGGGTAGGGGAAAGGAAAGAAGGGGAAAGAAAAAATACGAGAAAAGGAAAAAAAATGGAAACAAAGTCTTTGCAAATAGGGAAGGGTGGAGGGGGTGAAGGGAGGGCAGGAGAAGGGGAAAAAAGTAAGAACCAAGATACTCATGTAATGGTACAAGATCCCAATGATGAATGTAACTGTATTTTATACCTAAAATGTACCAATAAACTTAATGAAAAAAAAGAACTTTGAAAGGACAAAGAGTTCTGTAAAAAGATGACATTTACATTAAAAATTATCCTGGGCTGGGAAAATATACTAGACATGCAGTTTATTTAAGGAAAGAACATACCTCTCTCCCAGATACAGTACCTGCTGCTTTTTGAACATAGCTAGGCTTTCTTTGTGAACAGATGATAAATTCACGTTCTATTTGTAGTAGTGTAATCAGAACTGAGTCTCTGTCTGTTCTAGCTGAAAATGAATAATTTCATTGTATGGTGACCTGGTCATCTTTTTCATAGACCTTGATCACTTCTGACCAATTCACTTCAGACCAAAAATCTATTATATTTCTCTCTGAGTTTAAAACTTTCCCTGTTTGGGAACAGTAAAAGCTATATTAAATTTTTGTGAATTAAAATAACTGAAAAATAATATTTTCATTTCATTTCTTCATTTTATTCAAGGGGAGGGAAATAAAAATATATTTATTACATTACCATTTATGATACAGAATCAAAAGGCATATGCCTTATATTTTTGTTTTATATACACTTTTGAGTGATAATACAGGAATATAACATGAATACATAAGATGAAATTATAGACAGTGAAAATCACCCATCTTTCCACATATATCTGGAATTATCTCTTCATCATCAATTTGTCATCCCCAAATCCTTCCAAAATTATCCCCAAAAGGGAACTTTGTTGGGGGAAGTTCTGCCCTTATTTCACAGGAGATTGGACTAGGCAAGGCCAACAGGTGGCTCAGCCTCCTCCCTAATGGGTTCATGGGTCCAAACATGGAGACTAAAGCCCCCCTGCTGCCCCATGGTTTCTTTTGTGGTTTTTTGTATTAAATTCTTCTATTGGTGCATTGTAGGTATACAACACAATTACATTTCTCACTGGGAATTGTACCTTTATATAATGCATCTTGGTTCTTACTTTTTTCCCCATTCCTAGCCCTCCCTTCACGCCCTCCACACTTCCCTATTTACAAAGACTTTATTTCCATTTTTTCCATTTCTCCTTTCCCTTCTTTCCTTTCCCCTGCCCCTCCCACTACCCCTATCCCTTTGCACCTTTTCTTCCTATTTTGCACTATTGATTATTCATTCTACTCATTGGTACATTTTAGGTATACAATATAATGACATTCATCATTGGAAATTTGCAACTTTACATAGTCTCTCTTGGTTCTTATTTTTCACTCTTGCCCAGCCCTCCATTCAACCCCTCCAGTCCTCCCTATTGACAAAAATTTTGTTCCTATTTTTCCATTTTCTCATATTAATCCCATTCCCTTCTATCCTTTCCCCTAGCCCTCCCACTTCCTTCCCCTTTGCCCCTTTTCTTCCTATTTCACATTACCTATTATACATTTAGTCCTTATTTACACTTTCAGTTTCTCACACCAGAGAAACTATTCGGTATTTACACATGTGTGTCCTATTTATTTCACTTAAGAGTATTGCCTCAATGTGCATCCACTTAGCTATAAATGTCTCTAATTTCTCATTTTTGATGGCTGAGTAGTACTCCATTTTATGAAAAACCCACATTTTCTTTATCCAGTCTCCAGTTGATGGGCATTTGGGCTGTTTCCAAGTTTTAGCTATTACAAACTTCATATGTATCTAGGAATCTGTCCATTTCTTCTGTGTTGTCCATCATGTTGGCATATAGGTTCTGGAAGTAGGTATGGATGATCCTCTGGATTTCTGCTGGGTCTGTTGTAATTTCACCCTTTTCATTCCTAATTGCATGGATTTGGGCCTTTTCTTTCCTTTTTCTGACAAGGTTGGCTAAGGATTTGTCAATTTTGTTGATTCTTTCGAAGAACCAACTCTTGGCTTCATTGATTTTTTTGTATCATTCTCTTAGTCTCCATTGCATTGATTTCTCCTCTGATCTTTATAATTTCCTGCCTTGTATGAGCTCTGGGGTTGTCCTGCTCTTCTTTTTCTAGAAGCTTGAGGTTCAGCATCAGGTTGTTTAATTGGGCTCATTCTGTTTTCCTAATATGTGTATTCACTGCTATGAATTTCCCTCCTAAGACTGCTTTCATTGTGTCCCATAGATTCCGATATGTTGTATTGTCATTGTCATTTAATTGAAGGAACTGTCTGATTTCTTCTTTAATTTCCTCTGTGACCCATTGGTTATTCAGAAGTGTGTTGTTCAATTTCCACGTGTTTATGAAATTTTTTGAGTTTCTTTTGCTATGGATCTCCAATTTCATCACACTATGAACTGATAATATACAGGGGATAACTTCAATTCCTTTGCACTTACTTAAACATGTTCTATGTGTGAGTAGGTGGTCTATTTTGGAGAATGACCCATGTGTAGCTGAGAGGAATGTGTATTCTGATTTTATGGGTGGAAGACTCTGTAAACATCTGTTAAGTTCATTTGTTCAAGAGTTCGATTGAGTTCTAGTATTTCATTACTTATTTTTAGTCTAGTTGATCTATCTATTTGTGACAGTGGGGTGTTGAGGTCCCCCACTACAATTGTATTAGTGCATATATGACTTTTCATGTCTGTTAGTATTTGTTTTATATAGTTGGGTGCACTAGTGTTTGGTGCATAGATATTTATGATTGTCATCTCTTCCTCTTGGATTCTTCCCTTTACAAGGATGTAGTGTCCTTCTTCATCTCTCTTAATCAGTGTTGGTTTGAAATCTACTTGATCTGCAGAGGATAGCTACTCCTGATTTTTTTCAGGTTCCTGTCACATGCAGTATTGTTTTCCACCCTTTAAGTTTCAGTCTATGAGTTTCCTTTTGAATGAAGTGTGTTTCTTGTATGCAGCATATTGTTGGATTTTGCTTCTTGACCCATTCTGCCAGTCTATTTCTTTTGTTCGGTGAATTGAGACCATTAACATTGATTGTTATAACTGAAACGTATTGACTTGTCATTGTCATGACTTTTTCTTTTTGTTGGGTTCTCCCCCTTTCCATTTAATTTCTTGTCATGCCAGATGGGTTCATTCTGCTTTGCTTCCTGGGGTTGTGATCCTCAATGTCTGTTCCTAGGATATTGTGTAAAATTCTTTGGAGTGCTGGTTTGGTATTCACGAAGTTCCTAAGGTGCTCTTTGTCATGAAAGTATCTTATTTCTCCATCCATTTTGAAAGATAGTTTTGCAGGGTACATCAATCTGGGTTGGAGGCTGTTTTCTTTTAGGGTTTGGAATATGTCACTCCAAGCTCTTCTTGCCTTGATGGTTTGTGTTGAGCAGTCTGCTGTGATTCTGATGGGCTTTCCTTTGTATGTGATTTGTTTCTTTTCTCTGACTGCTTGGAGAACTTTGTTCTTCTGTTGTGTTTCTGGAATCTTAACAATTGTATGCCTATGTGTAGATTTTTTTTGATCAAGGCTATTTGGAGTCCTATATGCCTCACTTATCTGTATGTCAAGCTCTTTTCCCCTGCTTGGGAAGTTTTCTGCCATTATTTCTGTGAAGAGATTTTTTATGTCATCTGCACTCTCTCCTGTTTCTTCATTGACTCCAATCAGTCTTATGTTATTCTTTTTTGCATCATCTAGCAGCTGCTGGATTGATTTCTCATGTTCCCTTATAATTTTGAAGCAATTTTTCTTTTCCTGGTCACTAATTGCAATCTTATCTTCTATATCTGAAATTCTGTCCTCACACTGGCTCATTCTGCTGTGTAGACTTTCAATGGAGTTTTTCATGTCCTGGAAATCTATTTGCATCTGTTTTATGGATTCCATTTGTTTCTTATGTTGGGATTCCATCATGTTCCTGAGCTCCTCTCTAGATTTATTAACCATGTCTTGCACTAGGAGCACAATTTCTCCTGTTATCTGAGAAATTATTTCTGATTTGATTTTTTCCAGATCCCCTTTTGTTGCCAGTTCAGTGGGTCCAGGTGGTTGAGTATCAGAGTGTTCCATCTCATTTCCCTTTGGAGTTGCTGTAGGTGATCTGGAAGTCTGGTTTTGAGACTTATTTACGTGTTTTCTCATTTCAACTGGGGCAGGGGGCTCTTAGTGCCTGCATGGATTACCTCCTCTGAGCTGGGACAGGTGGGACAGGGGCTGGGAGCAGCGGTAGGGATGGTGGCCCCAAAGCTCTTTCCTGTGGGCTGGGAGCAGTGGCAGGGATGGTGGCCAGGAAACCCCTTCCTCTGGACCAGGAGCAGTGGGATGGTGGCTCAGAAGCCCCTACCTCTGGGCCGGGAGTGGTGGGAGGGATGGTGGCCCGGAAGCCCCTTCCTCTGGGCCAGGAGCAGCGGGACAGAAGGTGGCCCAAGAGCCCTTTCCTCTGGGCTGGGAGCAGCGGGAGGGATGGTAACCGGCAAGCCCCGTTCTCTGGACCAGGAGCAGTGGGACAGCGGCTCAGAAGGCCCTACCTCTGGGCCAGGAGCAGCGGGACTCAGTACCTTGGTCTGGTGGTCTGGTGTCCTCTGCGTCTTTGTAGTGTGGAACCAGGTGGCTGCCTGTCTGCAGTGGGGTGATTCAGCATGTTCCCTGGGACTCAGGACCTCGGTAGGGTGTGCACAGACCTGCCTGTCTGCAGTGGCCTGATTCAGTGTGTTCCGCGCAACCTGGAACCTCAGTAGGGCCACCCACATGTTCTTTATCCAGTCTCCAGTTGCTGGGCATTTGGTCTGCTTCCAGGTTTTAGCTATTATAAATTGTGCTGCTATGAACATGTGTGCATAAATATCACTGTGGCATGATTCTTTTAATTCTTTGGGGAAGATCCCCAGCAGGGGAATAGCGGGGTCAAATGGGGCTTCTAGTCCTAGTTCTTTGAGGTTTCTCCATACTGATTTCCACAATGTTTGCACCAGTCTACACTCCCACCAGCAGTGGAGCAGGGTTCCTCTTTCCTCTCAGCCCTGGCAGCACTTGTTATTGGTTGATTTCTTGGTAACAGCCATTCTTTCTCTGGTGAGGTGGAATCTCAGCATTGTTTTCATTTGCATCTCTCAAATGACCAGTGATGTTGAACATTTTTTCATATGTTTATTTGCTATTTCTACTTCTTTGTGTGAGAAATGTCTGTTTATTTCAAATGCTCATTTTTGGATTGGGTCTTTAAATTTGGGAGGTCTGATTTTTTTTTAAGTTCTTTATAGATTTGAGAAAGTAGACCTTTGTCTGAGGGACAGCTGGTGAAAATTTTTTCGCACATTGTGGGTTGTCTCTTCACACTGCTGGTGGTTTCTCTTGCTGTGCAGAAGCTTTTTAGTAAGAAAAGATCCCACTTGTTGATTGTTTGTGCTAGTTCACAGGCAACTGAGGTTTTGTTCATAAAATCTTTTCCTACACCAATGTCTTCAAGAGTTCTTCCTAAACTCTCTTCCAGGTGGTTTAATGTTTCTGTTTTAATATTTAGATCATACATCCATTTAGATTTTAGTTTAGTGCATGGTGAGAGATATAGGTCTAATTTTAGTCTTTCACAAGTTGAAACCCTATTTTTCCAGAGCCATTTATTAAAGAGGCTATCTTTTCTCCAGTGAGAGTGTTTGGCTCCTTTGTCAAAGATGAGGTGGCTGAGTGTGTCTGGAGTTGTTTCTGCATCTTCTAATCTGTTCCACTGGCACTCAGGTCTGTTTGCCAGTACCATGCTGTTTTCATCACATGCAGTATAGTTTCAAGTTGGGGGTTGTAATACCCCCTGCCATGTCTCTGCTACCTAGAATTGCTCTTGCTATTCTGGGTCTCTTCTTGTTCCAAATGAATTTTTGGATTGTTTTCTCAAAGTCCATGAAGTATGCTGCTGGGATTTTAATTGGGATTGCATTAAATCTATATAGCAGTTTTGGAAGTATGGCCATTTTCACTATATTAATCCTTCCTACCCAAGAGCAAGGGATGTCTTTCTGTTTTCTGATATCGTCTTCAATCTCTCTTTTCAGAGGAGAGGTCTTTGATTTGTTTTGTTAGGTAGATTCCTAGGTATTTCTGTTTCTTTTTTTGTATTAAATTCTTTTATTGGTACATTGTAGGTATACAACACAATTACATTTCTCATTGGGAATTGTACCTTTACATAATGCATCTTGGTTCTTATTTTTTCCCCATTCCTAGCCCTCCTTTCATGCCTTCCACCCTTCCCTATTTACAAAGACTTTATTTCCATTTTTTCCATTTCTCAGCATTTTTCCTTTCCCTTCTTTCCTTTCCCCTGCCCCTCCCACTACCCCTACCCCTTTGGACCTTTTCTTCCTATTTTACATTATCGATTATTCATTCTAATCATTGGTACATTTTAGGTATACAATATAATGACATTCATCATTGGAAATTTGAACCTTTACAAATTCTCTCTTGGTTCTTATTTTTTCACCCTTGCCCAGCCCTCCCTTCAACCACTCCAGTCCTCCCTATTGACAAAGATTTTGTTCCTATTTTTCTATTTTCTCCTATTAATCCCATTCCCTTCTATCCTTTCCCCTAGCCCTCCCACTTCCTTCCCCTTTGCCCCTTTTCTTCCTATTTCACATTACCTATTATACATTTAGTCCTTATTTACACTTTCAGTTTCTCACACCAGAGAAACTATTCGGTATTTACACATGTGTGTCCTATTTATTTCACTTAAGAGTATTGCCTCAATGTGCATCCACTTAGCTATAAATGTCTCTAATTTCTCATTTTTGATGGCTGAGTAGTACTCCATTTTATGAAAAACCCACATTTTCTTTATCCAGTCTCCAGTTGATGGGCATTTGGGCTGTTTCCAAGTTTTAGCTATTACAAACTTCATATGTATCTAGGAATCTGTCCATTTCTTCTGTGTTGTCCATCATGTTGGCATATAGGTTCTGGAAGTAGGTATGGATGATCCTCTGGATTTCTGCTGGGTCTGTTGTAATTTCACCCTTTTCATTCCTAATTGCATGGATTTGGGCCTTTTCTTTCCTTTTTCTGACAAGGTTGGCTAAGGATTTGTCAATTTTGTTGATTCTTTCGAAGAACCAACTCTTGGCTTCATTGATTTTTTTGTATCATTCTCTTAGTCTCCATTGCATTGATTTCTCCTCTGATCTTTATAATTTCCTGCCTTGTATGAGCTCTGGGGTTGTCCTGCTCTTCTTTTTCTAGAAGCTTGAGGTTCAGCATCAGGTTGTTTAATTGGGCTCATTCTGTTTTCCTAATATGTGTATTCACTGCTATGAATTTCCCTCCTAAGACTGCTTTCATTGTGTCCCATAGATTCCGATATGTTGTATTGTCATTGTCATTTAATTGAAGGAACTGTCTGATTTCTTCTTTAATTTCCTCTGTGACCCATTGGTTATTCAGAAGTGTGTTGTTCAATTTCCACGTGTTTATGAAATTTTTTGAGTTTCTTTTGCTATGGATCTCCAATTTCATCACACTATGAACTGATAATATACAGGGGATAACTTCAATTCCTTTGCACTTACTTAAACATGTTCTATGTGTGAGTAGGTGGTCTATTTTGGAGAATGACCCATGTGTAGCTGAGAGGAATGTGTATTCTGATTTTATGGGTGGAAGACTCTGTAAACATCTGTTAAGTTCATTTGTTCAAGAGTTCGATTGAGTTCTAGTATTTCATTACTTATTTTTAGTCTAGTTGATCTATCTATTTGTGACAGTGGGGTGTTGAGGTCCCCCACTACAATTGTATTAGTGCATATATGACTTTTCATGTCTGTTAGTATTTGTTTTATATAGTTGGGTGCACTAGTGTTTGGTGCATAGATATTTATGATTGTCATCTCTTCCTCTTGGATTCTTCCCTTTACAAGGATGTAGTGTCCTTCTTCATCTCTCTTAATCAGTGTTGGTTTGAAATCTACTTGATCTGCAGAGGATAGCTACTCCTGATTTTTTTCAGGTTCCTGTCACATGCAGTATTGTTTTCCACCCTTTAAGTTTCAGTCTATGAGTTTCCTTTTGAATGAAGTGTGTTTCTTGTATGCAGCATATTGTTGGATTTTGCTTCTTGACCCATTCTGCCAGTCTATTTCTTTTGTTCGGTGAATTGAGACCATTAACATTGATTGTTATAACTGAAACGTATTGACTTGTCATTGTCATGACTTTTTCTTTTTGTTGGGTTCTCCCCTTTCCATTTAATTTCTTGTCATGCCAGATGGGTTCATTCTGCTTTGCTTCCTGGGGTTGTGATCCTCAATGTCTGTTCCTAGGATATTGTGTAAAATTCTTTGGAGTGCTGGTTTGGTATTCACGAAGTTCCTAAGGTGCTCTTTGTCATGAAAGTATCTTATTTCTCCATCCATTTTGAAAGATAGTTTTGCAGGGTACATCAATCTGGGTTGGAGGCTGTTTTCTTTTAGGGTTTGGAATATGTCACTCCAAGCTCTTCTTGCCTTGATGGTTTGTGTTGAGCAGTCTGCTGTGATTCTGATGGGCTTTCCTTTGTATGTGATTTGTTTCTTTTCTCTGACTGCTTGGAGAACTTTGTTCTTCTGTTGTGTTTCTGGAATCTTAACAATTGTATGCCTATGTGTAGATTTTTTTTGATCAAGGCTATTTGGAGTCCTATATGCCTCACTTATCTGTATGTCAAGCTCTTTTCCCCTGCTTGGGAAGTTTTCTGCCATTATTTCTGTGAAGAGATTTTTTATGTCATCTGCACTCTCTCCTGTTTCTTCATTGACTCCAATCAGTCTTATGTTATTCTTTTTTGCATCATCTAGCAGCTGCTGGATTGATTTCTCATGTTCCCTTATAATTTTGAAGCAATTTTTCTTTTCCTGGTCACTAATTGCAATCTTATCTTCTATATCTGAAATTCTGTCCTCACACTGGCTCATTCTGCTGTGTAGACTTTCAATGGAGTTTTTCATGTCCTGGAAATCTATTTGCATCTGTTTTATGGATTCCATTTGTTTCTTATGTTGGGATTCCATCATGTTCCTGAGCTCCTCTCTAGATTTATTAACCATGTCTTGCACTAGGAGCACAATTTCTCCTGTTATCTGAGAAATTATTTCTGATTTGATTTTTTCCAGATCCCCTTTTGTTGCCAGTTCAGTGGGTCCAGGTGGTTGAGTATCAGAGTGTTCCATCTCATTTCCCTTTGGAGTTGCTGTAGGTGATCTGGAAGTCTGGTTTTGAGACTTATTTACGTGTTTTCTCATTTCAACTGGGGCAGGGGGCTCTTAGTGCCTGCATGGATTACCTCCTCTGAGCTGGGACAGGTGGGACAGGGGCTGGGAGCAGCGGTAGGGATGGTGGCCCCAAAGCTCTTTCCTGTGGGCTGGGAGCAGTGGCAGGGATGGTGGCCAGGAAACCCCTTCCTCTGGACCAGGAGCAGTGGGATGGTGGCTCAGAAGCCCCTACCTCTGGGCCGGGAGTGGTGGGAGGGATGGTGGCCCGGAAGCCCCTTCCTCTGGGCCAGGAGCAGCGGGACAGAAGGTGGCCCAAGAGCCCTTTCCTCTGGGCTGGGAGCAGCGGGAGGGATGGTAACCGGCAAGCCCCGTTCTCTGGACCAGGAGCAGTGGGACAGCGGCTCAGAAGGCCCTACCTCTGGGCCAGGAGCAGCGGGACTCAGTACCTTGGTCTGGTGGTCTGGTGTCCTCTGCGTCTTTGTAGTGTGGAACCAGGTGGCTGCCTGTCTGCAGTGGGGTGATTCAGCATGTTCCCTGGGACTCAGGACCTCGGTAGGGTGTGCACAGACCTGCCTGTCTGCAGTGGCCTGATTCAGTGTGTTCCGCGCAACCTGGAACCTCAGTAGGGCCACCCACATGTTCTTTATCCAGTCTCCAGTTGCTGGGCATTTGGTCTGCTTCCAGGTTTTAGCTATTATAAATTGTGCTGCTATGAACATGTGTGCATAAATATCACTGTGGCATGATTCTTTTAATTCTTTGGGGAAGATCCCCAGCAGGGGAATAGCGGGGTCAAATGGGGCTTCTAGTCCTAGTTCTTTGAGGTTTCTCCATACTGATTTCCACAATGTTTGCACCAGTCTACACTCCCACCAGCAGTGGAGCAGGGTTCCTCTTTCCTCTCAGCCCTGGCAGCACTTGTTATTGGTTGATTTCTTGGTAACAGCCATTCTTTCTCTGGTGAGGTGGAATCTCAGCATTGTTTTCATTTGCATCTCTCAAATGACCAGTGATGTTGAACATTTTTTCATATGTTTATTTGCTATTTCTACTTCTTTGTGTGAGAAATGTCTGTTTATTTCAAATGCTCATTTTTGGATTGGGTCTTTAAATTTGGGAGGTCTGATTTTTTTTTAAGTTCTTTATAGATTTGAGAAAGTAGACCTTTGTCTGAGGGACAGCTGGTGAAAATTTTTTCGCACATTGTGGGTTGTCTCTTCACACTGCTGGTGGTTTCTCTTGCTGTGCAGAAGCTTTTTAGTAAGAAAAGATCCCACTTGTTGATTGTTTGTGCTAGTTCACAGGCAACTGAGGTTTTGTTCATAAAATCTTTTCCTACACCAATGTCTTCAAGAGTTCTTCCTAAACTCTCTTCCAGGTGGTTTAATGTTTCTGTTTTAATATTTAGATCATACATCCATTTAGATTTTAGTTTAGTGCATGGTGAGAGATATAGGTCTAATTTTAGTCTTTCACAAGTTGAAACCCTATTTTTCCAGAGCCATTTATTAAAGAGGCTATCTTTTCTCCAGTGAGAGTGTTTGGCTCCTTTGTCAAAGATGAGGTGGCTGAGTGTGTCTGGAGTTGTTTCTGCATCTTCTAATCTGTTCCACTGGCACTCAGGTCTGTTTGCCAGTACCATGCTGTTTTCATCACATGCAGTATAGTTTCAAGTTGGGGGTTGTAATACCCCCTGCCATGTCTCTGCTACCTAGAATTGCTCTTGCTATTCTGGGTCTCTTCTTGTTCCAAATGAATTTTTGGATTGTTTTCTCAAAGTCCATGAAGTATGCTGCTGGGATTTTAATTGGGATTGCATTAAATCTATATAGCAGTTTTGGAAGTATGGCCATTTTCACTATATTAATCCTTCCTACCCAAGAGCAAGGGATGTCTTTCTGTTTTCTGATATCGTCTTCAATCTCTCTTTTCAGAGGAGAGGTCTTTGATTTGTTTTGTTAGGTAGATTCCTAGGTATTTCTGTTTCTTTTTTTGTATTAAATTCTTTTATTGGTACATTGTAGGTATACAACACAATTACATTTCTCATTGGGAATTGTACCTTTACATAATGCATCTTGGTTCTTATTTTTTCCCCATTCCTAGCCCTCCTTTCATGCCTTCCACCCTTCCCTATTTACAAAGACTTTATTTCCATTTTTTCCATTTCTCAGCATTTTTCCTTTCCCTTCTTTCCTTTCCCCTGCCCCTCCCACTACCCCTACCCCTTTGGACCTTTTCTTCCTATTTTACATTATCGATTATTCATTCTAATCATTGGTACATTTTAGGTATACAATATAATGACATTCATCATTGGAAATTTGAACCTTTACAAATTCTCTCTTGGTTCTTATTTTTTCACCCTTGCCCAGCCCTCCCTTCAACCACTCCAGTCCTCCCTATTGACAAAGATTTTGTTCCTATTTTTCTATTTTCTCCTATTAATCCCATTCCCTTCTATCCTTTCCCCTAGCCCTCCTACTTCCTTCCCCTTTGCCCCTTTTCTTCCTATTTCACATTACCTATTATACATTTTAGTCCTTATTTACACTTTCAGCTTCTCACACCAGAGAAACTATTCGGTATTTACACATGTGTGTCCTATTTATTTCACTTAAGAGTGTTGCCTCAATGTGCATCCAGTTAGCTATAAATGTCTCTAATTTCTCATTTTTGATGGCCAAGTAGTACTCCATTTTATAAAAAAAGCCACATTTTCTTTATCCAGTCTCCAGTTGATGGGCATTTGGGCTGTTTCCAAGTTTTAGCTATCACAAACTGCGCTGCCATGAACATGGGTGCACATATATCACTGTGGTATGATTCTTTTAAATCTTTGGGGAAGATCCCCAGCAGTGGAATAGTGGGGTCAAATGGAACTTCCAGTCCTAGTTCTCTGAGGTATCTCCATACTAATTTCCATAGTGCTTGCACCAGTCTACACTCCCACCAGCAGTGGAGCAGGGTTCCTCTTTCCCCACAGCCCCACCAGCATTTGTTATTGGTGGATTTCATGATAGCAGCCATTCTTTCTGGAGTGAGGTGGAATCTCAGCATTGTTTTCATTTGCATCTCTCGAATGACCAGTGATGTTGAACATTTTTTCATGTATTTATTTGCTATTTCTACTTCTTTGTGTGAGAAATGTCTGTTCATTTCAGATGCCCATTTTTGGATTGGGTCTTTAAATTTGGGAGGTCTGATCTTTTTAAGTTCTTTATAGGTTCGAGATAGTAGACCTTTGTCTGAGGAAGAGCAGGTGAAGATTTTTTCCCACATTGTGGGTTGTGTCTTCACACTGCTGGTGGTTTCTCTTGCTGTGCAGAAGCCTTTTAATAAGAAGAGATCCCATTTGTTGATTGTGCTAGTTCATGGGCAACTGAGGTTTTGTTCATAAAATCTTTTCCTACACCGATGTCTTCAAGGGTTCTACCTAACTTCTGTTCCAACTGGTTCAGAGTTTCTATTTTAATATTTAGATCTTTAACCCATTTTGATTTTAGTTTAGTGCATGGTGAGAGATATAGGTCTAGTTTTAATCTTTGGAAAGTTGAAGACCAATTTTTCCAGCACCGTTTATTGAAGAGGCTATCTTTCCTCCAGTGAGGGTGTTTGGCTCCTTTTTCAAAGATGAGATGGCTGAGAGTGTCTGGCGCTGTTTCTGCATCTTCTAATCTGTTCCACTGGTCCTCAGGTCTGTTTCTTTGCTGGTACCATGCTGTTTTTATCACAGTAGCTTTGTAGTAGAGTTGCAGGTTGGGGATTGTGATACCCCTGCCATGTCTCTGTTACCTAGAATTGCTTTTGCTATTCTAGGTCTCTTCTTGTTCCAAATGAATTTTTGGATTGTTTTCTTGAGGTCTATGCAGTATGCTGCTGGGATCTCAATTGGAATTGCATTAAATCTATATAGCAGTTTTGGAAGTATGGCCATTTTCACTATATTAATCCTTCCTACCCAGGAGCAGGGGATGTCTGTCCCTTTTCTGATATCATCTCCAATCTCTCTTTTCAGGATGCCATAGTTTTCAGAGAAGAGGTCTTTGATTTCTTTCATTAGGATGATTCCTAGGTATTTCAGATTTTTGGATGCTATTGTGAAAGGAATTATTTGCCCTATTTCTCTCTCAGTGAGTCCATCATTGGTGTAGAGGAAAGCTAATGAATTTTGTGTGTTAAGCTTGTAACCAGCTACTTGACTGAATTTGGTTATTAAGTCTAGAAGACTATTTCTGTTTTTTGGATGCTATTGTGAAAGGAATTATTTGCCCTATTTCTCTCTCAGTGAATCTGTTGTTCATGTAGAGGGAAACTATTGATTTCTTTGTGTTGACCTTGTATCCAGCTACTCTACTAAATTTGGTTATTAAGTCTAGAAGACTTTTGGTGGAGTTCTTGGGGTCTTCTATATAGAGTATCATGTCATCTGCAAATAATGACAATTTAACTTCTTCATTTCCTATTTTTATTCCTTTTATTTCTTTCTCTTGTCTAATTGCTGTGGCTAATGTTTCCCAAACTATATTGAACAATAGTAGTGATAGTGGACATCCTTGCCTTGTTCCTGATTTTAGTATGAAGGATTTCAGTTTTTGACCATTTAGTATGATATTGGCTGTTCGTTTTTCATAGATGGCTTTTACCAGATTGAGGTAGAGACCATCTATTCCAATTTTTTGAAGGGTTTTTATCATAAATTCATGTTGGATTTTGTGAAATGTTTTTTCTGCATCTATTGAGATGGTCATATGGTTTTTTTTCCTTAGCTCTATTGATATAGTGTATTACATTGATTGATTAGCACATGTTAAACTATCCCTGCATCCCTGGGATGAATCCCACTTGGTAAGGTGTTTGATCTTCTTTATGATCTTCTGCATTCTATTTGCTAGTATCTTATTAAGTATTTTTGCATCTTTGTTCATTAGTGAGATTGGCCTATAATTCTCTTTTTCGGTTGGGTCTTTCTCTGCTTTGAGGGTCAAGGTGATGCTTGCTTCCAGAAATGAATTTTGGAGTATTGCTTCCCTTTCAATTTCATTGAAGAGTTTAAACAGTAGTGGTAGTAGTTCCTCTCTAAATGTCCTGTAGAATTCAGCAATGAAGCCATCAGGACCTGGGCTTTTCTTACTTGGTAAGTTTTTAATTACATTTTCAATTTCTTTGACTGGTATTGGGTTATTTAGAATTTTTAGGTCTTCTTTGTTCAACTTTATAATTCATATGTATCTAGGAATCTGTCCATTTCTTCTGTGTTTTCCATCTAATTGGCATATAGGTTCTTGAAGGAGGTATTGATGATCCTTTGGATTTCTGCTGGGGCTATTATAATATCATCATTTTCATTTCTAATTGCATGTATTTGGGCTATTTCTCTTCTTTTTCTGATAAGCTTGCCTAGAGATTTGTCAATTTTGTTTATTCTTTTGAAGAACCAACTCTTGGCTTCGTTGATTTTTTTGTATCTTTCCTTTAGTCTCCATTGCATTGATTTCTGCTCTGATCTTTATAATTTCCTCCCTTGTATGAGGTTTGGGTTTGTCATGCTCTTCTTTTTCTAAGAGCTTGAGGTTCAGCATCTGGTTGTTTAATTGGGCGTGCTCTGTTTTCCTAATATGAGTATTCACTGGTATGAATTTTCCTTGTAAGACTGCTTTCATTGTGTCCCATAGATTCTGGTATATTGTATTGTCATTGTCATTTAATTGAAAGAACTGTCTGATTTCTTCCTTTATTTCCCCTGTGACCCATTGGTTACTCAGAAGTGTCTTGTTCACTTTCCATGTGTTTATGAAATTTTTTCAGCATCTTTCACTCTTGATATCCAATTTCATCACACTATGGTCTGGTAATATACAGGAGTAACTTCAATTCCTTTGCAGTTACCTAAATATGTTCTGTGAGTGGGTATGTGGTCTGTTTTGGAGAATGACTTGTGTGCAGCTGAAAAGAATGTGTATTCTGATTTTATGGGGTGGAACACTCTGTAAACATCTGCTAAGTTCATTTGTTCAAGATTTTGATTGAGTTCTAGTATTTCATTGTTTATTATTTTGTCTAGTTGCTCTATCTATTTGTGACAGTGGGGTATTAAGGTCCTCCACTACTATTATATTAGTGCTTATTTGATTTTTCATCTCTGTTAGTCTTTGTTTTATACAGTTGGGCACACCAGTGTTGGATGTATAGACATTTATGATTGTCATCTCTTCCTGTTGGATTGTTTCCTTTACAAGGACTTAGTGTCCTTCTTTGTCTCTCTTAATGAGTATTGGTTTGAAATCCACTTGATCTGCAAAGAGGATAGCTGCTCCTGCTTTTTTTCGGGTTCCCATCACATGGAGTATTGATTTCCACCCTTTAACTTTCAGTCTGTGGGTTTCTTTTTGAATTAAGTGTGTTTCTTGTATGCAGCATGTTGTTGTATCTTGCTTCTTGAGCCATTCTGCCAGTCTGTTTCTTTTGATTGGTGAGTTCAGACCCTTAACATTGATGGTTATAACTGATACATATTGCCTCATCATTGTCATGACTTTTTCTTTTTATTGGATTCTCCCCCTTTGCTATTAATGTCTTGTTGTTCCTGGTAGATTCATTCTGCTGGGCTTCCTGGGATTGTGATCCTCATTGTCTTTTCCTAGGATATTGTCTAAAATTTTTTGGAGTGCTGGTTTGGTATTCATGAAGTTTCTAAGGTGCTCTTTGTCATGACAGTATCTTATTTCACCATCAATTTTGAAAGATAGTTTTGCAGGGTACATCAATCTGAGTTGGAAGCTGTTTTCCTTTAGGGCTTGGAATAGGTCACTGTGAGCTCTTCTTTCCTTGAGGGTTTGCACTGAGAAGTCTGCTGTGATTCTGATGAGCTTTCCTTTGCATGTGATTTGTTCCTTTTCTCTCACGGCTTGTAGAATTTTGTTCTTCTGTTGGATTTCTGGAATCCTAACTTTTATATGCCTATGTGTAGATTTTTTTTGATCAAGGCTAACTGGAGTCCTATATGCCTCACTTATCTGTATGTCAAGTTCTTTTCCCTTCCTTGGGAAGTTTTCTGCCATCACTTCTGTGAACAGTTTTTTTTTTTTTTATGTCATCTCCACTCTCTCCTGTTTCTTCATTGAATCCAATCAGTCTTGTGTCATTCTTCTTTGCATTGTCTAGCAATAGCTTGATTGATTTCTTGTGGTCCCTTACAATTTTAAAGCAATTTTTCTTTTCCTGGTCACTAATTGCAATGTTATCTTCTATATCTGAGATTCTGTCCTCACATTGGCTCATTCTGCTGCATAGACTTTCAGTGGAGTTTTTAATCTGGAAATCTGTTTGTATCTGTGTTATGGATTCCATTTCTTTCCTATGTTGGGATTCCATCATGTTCCTCAGCTCTTCTATTTTTTTTATCTGTGTCCTTTCTAGATTTATTAATCATGTCTTGCACTATGGGCACAATCTCTGCTGTTATGTGAGAAATTATTTCTGATTTCATTTTTTCAGATCCTCTTTATTTGGTTGTTCAGGGAGTCTGGGTGGTTGAGTATCAGAGTGTTCCATCTTGTTTCCCTTTGGGGTTTCTTTAGGTGGTCTGGGAGTCTGGTTCTGAACATTCTTTATGTGTCTTCTCATTTTGACGGGGGGGGGTAGGGTAGGGTGTGCCTCACCTCCTCTGTGTTGGGAGTGGTGGTAGGTTGGCCAGGAAGCCTCCCACTCTGAGCTGGGAGCTATAGCACCTCGACCCAGAAGCTCTATGCTGGGAGCATTGGCAGGTTGGCCTAGAAGCCTCCCACCCTGCACTTGGAGCTGTGGCATGTCAACCCAGAATCCTCCCCCTCTGTGCTGGGAGCTGTAGCATGTTTACCCGGAAGCCTCCTCTGTGCTGGGCAACAGTGGTTATTAATGGACTATAGAATTTTTAGTCTGTATTAATGGCCAAAGAAACCCTAAGGGAAGTAAATGACATACTCAGATCAGACAACTATCTACTCAGGACACAGTGTAAATATGAAAGTGTCTTTATAGCAGGCCTAGAGGCCCTTATTTCCTTAAGCAGGAAGGCAGACTAGGCTAAAAGTAAGGACAAGGTTTGGTTATAGGTGTGATAGTTACAAAGGGGGTTGAATGCCCTGGTAGGGAAAAGGTAGGATCATGAACTCTTGGACGAGAGATCCCTTAACTGGTAGATACTGATGGTGTATTGGGTTTGCCAGACCTACTGGAACATATTACTACCAACTGTGTGGATTAAAAAAAAATGTGTTCTGTCACAGTTCTGGAGGCAGAAGTCTGAAATTCAGGTGTCAGCAGAGTTGTTTCTTTCCTGGGGGCTCTGAGGGAGAATCTGTTCCATGTCTCTGTCTCCAGGCCTCAGGTATTCCTCAGTCTGAAGTGTATCACTAATCTGTGCTTCTGTTGTCATATGGCATTTTCCCCTCTGTGTCCATGTGTCTTCTTTTCTTATAAGAACACCAGAATCATCTAGCTTCTCTTGATTATGTCTGCAAAGAGGCTGATTCCAAATAAGGTCACATTCACAGATATTGGTAGTTAGGGTTTCAAAATACTTTTCCTTTTCTTTTAAAATTAATTGTTACTAGTTTAACTGTACATATTTATGAGGTACAGTGTGATAATTCGATACATGTGTATAACGTGATGATCAAATCAGGATAGGTAGCATTTACATTTAAAAATTTTTTATTACTGTGTCATTATTGTACATATTTACAGGGCACAATGTGATATCTCAATAAATGTGTACAATGTGTACTGATAAAATGAGGGTAATTAACATTTCCATCTTACTACTTTGAGTTTAGAGTCTTTGAACTCCTCTCTCATAGTTATTCATAAAATATAGGTTACTGTGAACTACAGCCACCTCACTGTGATATAGAACAGTAGAATTTATTCCTTTTATCCAACTGTGTTTGGTATCAACATATATTTTAGGGGACACAGTTCAACCTGTGATACTTGGAGAACATGTACATGAATGTTCCACAGTATTATACTTATCCTTTTCAAGATCTGCCTCCCTTTATTGCTTCTAGACCAATAACAGATTGATTCAACATGGCCAAAACAGAGACCAACTTTCTCTGATATGAAATAAAAGGAGTAAAAGAGAAAAATATGAGTGAGCAGACTAAATCTGTGGATTAATCTTGAGATTTTGGACCAGGGAGGGCAGAAGATAAGGCTGATATAAGAGAATGTGTGATATGGGTCAGAATTGAACATTTTGGCAAGGGCAGTTACAGCCAGGCCTCATATTCTGATGAGATAGCCCCTTGAAGCTTGGAAACAACACATACATCTAGCACATGAGATGGATGTGCTAGACTCACCTCAGTAGGTATTAAAGAAAGGGGTCAGAGGTTTAGAAAGCCAGTCTGGTTTAAATAGGACTATGATGTGGATAAAAAGGACAAGCCAACAGAATTGGTCAGAGACATTTCTCTGCATTTCATTAATTTTTTTCCTTGATTTATTATTGTGAAAAGTTAGAATCAATATCTAAAACAAGTTGTAATGTAACTGCATAGTACTTAAAGGTGTGATTGTCCTGGAAGGAAGCTCCCCTGCTGCCATCCCAAGCTCCTAGGGCAGAGAAGCTGAGTTGCACAGGTGCCAGAAGCACTCCCCCCCCCCCCCCGCCCCCTGTGGAAATGAGAAGACACATAAACAAGCCTCAAAAACAGACTTCTGGATCACCTACAGCAACCCCAAAGGGAAATGAGATGGAACAATCTGATACTCAACCACCTGGACTCCCTGAACTGGCAACAAAAGAGGATCTGGGAAAAATGAAATCAGAAATAATTACTCATATAACAGCAAAGATTGTGCTCATGGTGCAAGACATGATTAATAAATCTAGAGAGGACACAGATAAAAAAATAGAGGATCTGAGGAACATGATGGAATCCCAACATAGGAAACAAATGGAATCCATAAAACAGATGCAAATAGATTTCCAGGAGATTAAAAACTCCATTGAAAAAAAAAAAAAACTCCATTCTGTGCAACAGAATGAACCAATGTGAGGATAGAATTTTAGATATAGAAGAAAAGATTATAATTAGTGACCAGGAAAATAAAAATTGCTTTAAAATTGTAAAGGAACATGAGAAATCAATCCAGCAGCTGCTCCACGATGCAAAGAAGAATAACATAAGACTGATTGGAGTCAATGAAGAAACAGGAGAGAGTGCAGATGACATAAAAAAAACTGTTCACAGAAGTGATGGCAGAAAACTTCCCAAGGAGGGGAAAGAACTTAACATATAGATAAGTGAGGCATATAGGACTCCAGCTAGCCTTAATCAAAAAAAATCTACACATAGGCATATAATAGTTAGGATTCCAGAAATCCAACAGAAGAACAAAATTCTACAAGCCGTGAGAGAAAAGAAACAAATCACATGCAAAGGAAAGCCCATCAGAATCACAGCAGACTTCTCAATGCAAACCCTCAAGGCAAGAAGAGCTGGGAGTGACATATTTCAAGCCCTAAAGGAAAACAGTCTCCAACCCAGATTGATGTACCCTGCAAAACTATCTTTCAAAATTGATGGTGAAATAAGATACTTTCATGACAAAGAGCACCTCAGGAACTTCCTGAATACCAAACCAGCACTCCAAAAAATTTTAGACAATATCCTAGGAAAAGACAATGAGGATCACAACCCCAGGAAGCCCAGCAGAATGAATCCATTGGGCGTGACAAATTAAACGCAAAGGGGGAGAATCCAGTAAAAAGAAAAAGTCATGACAAGGCTTTTATTTATTTATTTATTTTGGTACCGGGGATTGAACTCGGGACCTTGGTGCTTGCAGAGCAGGCGGTGGAACCACTGAACTAAATCCCCAGCCCCATGACAAGGCTTTTAAAACTTTTAACTTCATCTCCCTCATGAGTGTATAATTCAGTCTTGTTATTGTACTGATTAGTATTTTTCTGATTCTAGAGTTGCACACCTTTCCTTGTGCTGTACTGGCTATTTATCATCTTCTTTATGTCTACTTTTTAATTAGGTTGTCTATTGATGAGCTCTAAGAATTCTTTATATATTCTGGTCATAGGTTATATGCATTGTAAATATGGTCTGTTTAAGGGCTACTTGTCATTTTAATGATGTCATTTAAAGTTCTACATTTTGATGGAATCTCATTTATCAACTTTTTTCTTTTATACATCATGTTTTTTGTATCCTAGGTAGTTCTTGTCTAACCTGAATTCATAAACATTTTCCCTTATAATTTCTTCTTAAAGTTTTATACTTTTAGGATTTGATATTTAGGTTCATAGATCCCTTCAAGTTATTTTCATGTATGGAAATAAAGGGTTGAGGTTAATTTTTTATATATGGATACCAGGTGTTCTCGTGCCATTTGCTGAAAACACTATCTCTTCCTCGGCTCTTGAATTGAGTTTATAGTCTATAAAATGCTAATGTTAAATAATCTTTCAAAACTCAGTGGACCATATATGTGTGGTTCTATTTCTAGATTCTCTGTTTTATTCAAATGATCTGTATGTCTTTCCTTACACCAACACTGCCTTGATTACTGTAGCTTTAGAAGAAGTCTTAAAATTAGGTACTAAACGTCTTCCAACACTGTTTTGTTTTTTTTAACTTTTCTAGTTCCTTTTTACTCCTACATAATAATTTTTTTTTTTTTTTTGGTACCAGGGATTGAACTCAGGTCCTTGCGCTTGTGCAGCAGGCGGCGAAACCACTAAGCTAAATCCCCGGCCCCCTACATAATAACTTTTAAATTTCAATATCCAATTCTTCATTTATAGCAAGTATACACAGACCTGAATTTTTATATATACCTTGTGTTTTCTAATCCTGCTAAATTCAAATACAAGTTCTAGGGGCTCCTAGAGATTTCTTAGTATTTTCTCTGTAGATGATCATTTCATCTGCATATAAAGATTTTGCTTCTACCTTGCCAATCCTATCCTAATTGTGTCATTTTATTGCCAGATTATGTTGGTGGGGCCTAGGTTTTGAAGTTTAATGGACAGATAAAGAGTAAGCATATCTGCCCTTGTTCCTCACCTTAAGGACAAAGCATTCTCCATTCATATAAGGCATTCTCGCTGAAAGTACGGATTACATGTCTTTAATTTATTGAGAAGTTTCTGTTCTACTTCTAGTCTCCTGATAGCTTTTACCATGAACAGCTGTAGAATTTAGTCCAATACTTTTTCTCCAACTACTGACAGGATCATATGGCTTTTTCCTTTCCTCTGTTAAAATGATGACTTTTGGGGGTGGATCTTCCAGTGCTGAACCAACACTACCATCCCTATAACAAAACCGCTTTCTCCATCCTGCCAGATCTGACTTCTAATAGTTTGTTTTGTTAAACAAATTTCTATCTATGTTCATACTTTTTTCTTCTATTATCTTTATCCAGTTTTAGGATTAGCACAATGTTGAGTTCCTAAAATTAGGGAAAAAGTGTTCATTTATTTTTTTTTCTGATTTAAATGTTTGGTATAATTTATCAGTTAAAATGTATATGAGCCTGCTGCTGTCATATAGGTAGGTTTTCAAGCTAGAAATATACTTTCTTTAATAGGTGCTATTCAAATTTTATATTTCCTCCAGAGTTAGTTTCATTAATTTGTCTTCCAAGGTACTTCTTAGAAGTTGTCAAATTTATTTCAAAAAAGATTTTTGTAATATGCTTTCTATGTCCTTTTAAATTCTGTAAAATCTGTGGTAATGTCTCCTAGATCTTGATATTGTAATTTAAAAAATGTATAATTGATATTGTGTAACAGCAAGAAAAGGTCTAAAGGTGCAGGGGAAGTGGGAGGGGTAGGGGAAAGGAAAAAAGGGAAAAGAAAATATATGAGAAAAGGAATAAAATGGAAACAAAGTCTTTGCAAATAGGGAAGGGTGGAGGGGGTGAAGGGAGGGCAAGGGAAGGGGAAAAAAATAAGAACCAAGATACTCATGTAAAGGTACAAGATCCCAATGATGAATGTGACTGTATTTTATACCGAAAATGTAGCAATAAACTTAATGGCGGGGGGAGCTGTGATTGTAGAAACTGGAACACTGTATCTGTTCCATGTGCCCTTACTGTGGTGGGACAGTTGTCTATGCCATGGAACTGAGATCTTCCAACGTTTTAGAAATTTCAGAGTCAGACAAGGATTTTGGGCGAGTTCTTTAGTTGCCTTATTACCTGCAGTGTGAGGTATCCTCTCTTATCTACCGCCTTGGGATCAGCAGAGACATATCCGTGTATGTGCCATGAATGCCCCGTGGAGCTGCTTGTCAGAAGCTGCCCTGGTGAATCAAACACGCAGTTCTATAGGCACAGCATCCACTTTCACACACACATCTCCTAGCATTTTCAAATGCCTTTCAGCTTCCTCCCAAATCTTCACTTGAAAGCAGCTCCTTAGCTTTTGCCACATAAGCAGATACATTTATTAAAAACTTAATTATATTCTGATCTCTATTAAGTGCTGGATTTATAATTCATTGCAGAGAATCTTGTTCTGCAGGAGCAAATGAAGTAGAAATCATCTGTCTTTTCTTTCACCTGTTATATGGAATTTTCAGATGTGAGGAAGTTGTTGTGGAAGGAAAAAAAGCCCCTATTGGGAGAGCAAGAAGGGTGCTGCCCGTTACATAGCTGAGCCACTGGCCTGGAAACCAGAGTGACAACTTAATTGAATAATTGATTCAGCAACTGGTGGAGTTTTACATTTTCTTACCAAGACCATCAATTACCATAAAAACAGAACATACCATGTTTCATGCATTTGTAGCAATACATAGCAATTAGGGGTTGGGATCTATTGTGTATGGAGCTCCAAGAACAGATGAAACACTGAAGCAAATCCGACTGACTTTGTGTAAATTCAGTTAATTTTCTTGCAGAGATCTTTCTTGTTGAGATTAAGCACTGCTCACCTTATTGCTTTTAGCCCTGGTAGCTTCTTGGCCAGTTCTCCTTGTTCTACTTTCCACACCTATTTTTGGCTACCCTTGGGTGTATTGCATGTAGAGGTTGCTAACCAAAGCTACAGGTGAGATGTTGCCTGCAGAGCTGACATGAGGTAGAGGTGGATGAACAGATTACGCAGCAGGCAGTGTGCCAAGAAATCCCAGCATCTGAATTCCCAAGGGTTTTCAGTCAACTAGGAGAATCAGTATGTCATGCCACTGGCTGGCAGCTCAATTAGCAGCTAGCAAGTAATTCACCAATCAACTAAAATTCATGTTAAATGTACATAAATATTTATTTTTAAAAATTAATATTATTGGTACATTTAAAAACTATATAGTGATCACATTCATCATAGAGAATTTGTACCTGTACACAATATGTCTTGATTCTCCTTTTATGCCCAACCCCCTCCCCTGTCTTCAACCCCTCTTTCCCTCCGATTTACAAAAGCTTTGTTTCCATTTTTTCCTTTCTATTCTCGTTTCCCTTCTATTCACTTTTCCCTTCCCTTTTCTTTCTCCTCCCCCTCCCTTGTTCCCCTTCTCATTTGAACATTTTCTTCCTATTTCCCAGTATGTATTATACATTTTGGTTCTTATTTATGCTTTCAGTTTCTCATTCCAGAGAAACAGTGCAATAATTAAACTTGTGTGTTTCACTTATTTCACTTAAGAATATGATCTCAGGGTACGTCCATTTACCTAGAAATGTCTCAGGCTTATCCCTCTTTATACTTGAGTAGTACTCCATTGTATTAAAAAAACAACCCTGACATTTTTATCCATTCATCTGCTGATGAGCATTTGGCTGTGTCCAAGATTAAGCTCTTACAAATTGTGCTGCTAAAACATGGGTGTGGTATGTATATCGCTGTGGTATGATGCTTTTAATTCTTTCAGGAAAATACCAAGAAGGGGAAAAGCTGGGTCAAACGGAACCTCTAGTTTTAGTTTTTGGGGGAATCTGCACCCTGATTTCCACAGTGGTTGCACAGTGGAGAAAGGTCCCTTTTTTTTTTTTTGCCACAGCTCCACCAGCGTTTGTTACTGGTGGGTTTCATGATAGCAGCCATTCTTTCTGGAGTGAGATGGAATCTCAGTGTTTTAATTTGCATCTCTTGAATGACCAGTGATGTTGAACATTTTTTTCATATATTTATTTGCCATTTGTTAGATGCACATAATTATTTAGATTAAGAGGAAACGGTGAACACAGAACTAACCTCAAAAAAGGGCTCTGTTGAACTCATGAACACAACAGCCACATTAGGCTGTGGTGAGAAACAAAATGTTATGCTCCTTGTAGCCATCACTGATGACAAAACAGAATCTTACCTGCTGCTTATGTTTGTGTGTACCATCACATCCAAACATAAGTAATAACAGTCAACACTGACCCTATGTTTATTACACACCTGGTATTATCTAATGTTTTACAAATATCAATTTATACACTCACGAATTGCTTAATGATGGGAATATGTTCTGAGAAATATGTTATTGGCCATTTCATCATTGCTTGAAGATTATAGAGTATACAAATACATGTCCTAAAATGGTTCCATTACTAGGTAACATAATTTTAGGGATCTACCATTACATATGTGGTCTGTCATTAACAGAAATGTTGTTATATGGCAAATGACTGTATTCTACACCAAATCACAAATGGGAAACTGAGACAGACTAGTATAATTATATGCCTGAAGCCAACCAATCAGTGAGTAGCAAGCTGAGATTTGAAGTCAAGTAACCATCTCTGGAGCTCATTTTCTCCATTATCGCTACCCTCTAGCTAATGGCAAATCCTTTTGCTCACTGTTTTGTTTGAGAAGATTTGTTCAGAACTGACTGCAGGACACCAGGTTTGTGGGAACATCCCCCTGGGTGCTATGTAATTCTCACCACAGCTTAGGTTGCAATACTGAGCTTAGATATCTACTTAGGCCTAGCCTACATGAGAGGGTGGTGTGGTTTGGTACACTCCTTTCTCTACTACTGGACAAACAACTCAAATTGTGTGCTGTGTGTCAGTGGGGTCACTGTTCTGTTTGTATGGACTTACTAATTTCCAAATTGAACAGTCAAATGAGAACCTTCAGCTCACTTTCTTCTACTTAATAGGAAGAGTCAGAAATCATAAAGGGTACAGTGTGAGATAAGGCAGCCATGTGACTGAATTATAACTTCTGGTTTAGAGAAGGTCTACCCCTGTTGGCTCAACGGAGAAAATAGCCCCACTGGGTCAGGAGGATAGTAAAATGCTTGGTATTAGAGTTTTCAGGGATTATAATTTAGTATCCTTTTGTCTTTTCCTTGTTCAAGTTTAAAACTAAGTGAAGGATGGAAGCAGAGAAAGACAGATGCTGAGAGCCATGCTTACTTGGACAGGTGTGCTTACCATTTGCTGGAACAGCAGGTTGGAAGCTGGCTGCCTCTGCACGGACAGGGCCCTGGCCATGCTCCTGGGACAGACTTGTGAAGAAACCCTCTGCAGCCATGCTGGCTCTGAAGAAGTACCAGAGGGGCTGAGTGGAGCATGTCAAGGTCATTTTTCTGAATTCAAAAGTCAGAGAATTCACTTCTCCAGGGTCTGGGGAGGGAGCGAATAGCAGGGCAAGTGGCCAGCAGAGTTAGTCTAATTGGTGTTCTTCTCTGTGGAAGCAAGGAGGTAAGGAATGGGAGCCAGTGGGGATCTTCACTACTCCAGACCAAAGTTTGGTATGTCTGGTAACATACACAACCAAATAGTGAGGATGTGACTGCAGGTATATGACTACAACACAGAAATACACAGGAGAGAGACGTGATAGGGCTGACATGGTAGAGAGGCCTTTTGATGTCCTATATTGGGCTGGTTAAGTGGAGGAGTAGAAAAACAAAGGAGATCCAGCAATGACTTCAAGTTTCACATAAAAATTATGGAAATAAATAAGAAAGTTCAGTAGTCTAAAACTTAGGGGATGATGGTCCCATCCTATTATATCATCCAGTAACATTGTAGCCAACTGAATTTGTGTAAGTACATTCTATGTGTCTATATGACAGTGAAAGTCACCTAATTATGAATTTCTCAGAATGTGCCCCTATCCTTAAGTGACACAGGACTGTATATATTGGCACTGTCCATGGTTTCAGGTATATACTGGTGTCTTGTAACATATCTCCTTTGGAGAAAGGGGAACAACTATATGGGATTTTTTTCTTCTTTCTAGTTGTTGAGAACTCTGGAGATACAAGTAGATTTTTAAAAAAGATAGTGAACCAAATGAATGGTGGAAGACAAATTATTTTAAAAAAATGATGTTTCTGTGGATCCTAGGTGGACTGGAGTCAATGGTCCCACTCAGGTCCTGAAAAAGATACCAAAGGCTTGGTCGTCAGCCTGTGGAGCTATTGGAAGGCAGTGGACCCTTTAGGAGGTAGGGTCTAGTGGCAGAATATTAGGTTATTGGGGGTAGTATGCCCTTAAAGGGGACATTGGACCCCAGGAGGTAGACAGGCCTCCTGTGCTACAACTCCTGCCATAATATACTGTGCTTCTACAGGCCCAAAGAAACAGGGCCAAATGACTATGGATTGAAATCTCTGAAACTGTGAACCAAAGTAAACCTTCCCTCCTTTTTAAGTTTATTTATCTCAAGTACTTGTTATATCAGTGGGTTGGTAAACAGGGAAATTTAGAATTTCCTGTGATGATACTGACTTTATTTTTTTAGTTGTTATGTCTAAACAATTATTATGTTTATTTCCCATACACTCTGTGGCAAGCTGTCTGTGGATATGTTAGTTATTCCTAGGGATGTTACAGAAGAACCGGTGGTGAGAATTGACATCAGTTATTTGGAGAATGCAGGTTAACAGAAATTGACAGTTTTTTAACAAAATTGAGCAGATCCACATGCTATTTTGGTTGATTACATGGAGAAGACTTGGAACTCCAACAATGAGCACTGTTGTGATGAGAGAGCCCTGATATAGCTATAGCTTTTCTGGGCTTTGGGTTCCTGTCAAGCAAAATAAGTGCTATTAGTATTATTTTTTCAACAAGAGAGAAAAGTAAGTCTCCACAAGTGTCCACTGTTGCTCAGAAGAAGGAAAATAACATGAGGCTTCCATAAGGTAATGTGTGAAAAAACTCTGTAAACCCTAAACATTAGTTTAAAAGCATTTGGCTTCACACATTTCTTGGGCGAGACTTTCTTTTTGAGTCCCATAGCTTGGTTATTACTGAATATAAAACTTCTTACGTAGGCCCTCCTTTTAGGCCTCATGTAGACACTAAAAATTCTTCTCTTCCTCCATTTCTTTCTCTTGGGTAATGTCCTGACTCTTTAAACACATATGAGGTGTAACTGAAAAATATGAATATTTAACTCTGAAAAATTTCTTATGATCAAAAACAGTGCTATCAGTCCCCCTCAAAGTACTCCCCCTCACTTTGAACACACTTAGGCCATCATTCTTGCCACTTTCTAAGGCAGTTCATGGGAGTCTTTAAATGTGCTGGCATGGATGCCTCAATGTCCTGAATCAATTTAAAATGTTTATTTTTCATGTCATTTTGACTTTGGGGAAGAACCAAAAGTTCATGTTGCTAGATATGGTGAAGATGGTGGATGAGAACACAACATAATGATTTTTACAAGGCTGCCTTTCCTTTAGGTGACACTCAGCAGCACTCACTCTGTTTTAAATCACACTTTGTAAAAACACCCACAAAAGAGGACTTCCAGAACTGCTTCAGAAAGTGGCAGGAATGATGGATTAAGTGTGTTTGAAGGGAAGGGGATTAAAAGCAATGTCTCTTTTACAATATTACATTTTAAAAAGTTAAACATTCATTGAATATTTTGATCATACCTTGTATATTACAAAGTGTGGTTAGCAAATCCAGGGAGCTACACGGATCCCATTCTAGCCCTATACCTTTATACGATCAAAGGCGTTTCTTGGAGGGAATTATCTATAATTTCATCTATTTATACCTGTTTGGATTTATGGGCACCAACCTTCCCTTCTCACCATTTCAGGCGAGTCAGCAGAATATCCTATACTGCAAGAACAGACCTCCCTTTCATGTTCATCTCCTTTCTCAGCAACCACACAGAAGTTACCAGAACGGGATATGGAGTAGAGAGAGAGAGCAGTGAGGCAAGTGTGGCTCAGGGCATGTGAGGAGGCCACCACAGCCTCCAGCCTGGTCCCAAGACTGGTACACGGAGCTTTCCAGCCAGGAGCTTGGGCATTTTCATTACATTTATCCTTAGGTTTATGTGAATGATATCTTCTCAGCCTCATTTAGATCAATAATAACATTAATAATTGTTGCTTTTATAAAACATTTTTTCTTATTTTATTGGATTCCTAGGATATATTTATCTTTTTTTTTTTACTGGATGTGAAAGAGAATTGAAGTTCAAACGAAATTAATTCAAAGCCATGTAAACCAGTGGTGGGGTTGGGGGAATTCAGGTTTTCTAGCTCCAAATTCTGGCGTGTGTGTGTGTGTGTTTGTGTGTGTAAATCACCTTTTCCCTTACCGCAATGATTTTAGGTAAACTGAAATTTTAGGATATGTTCTCCTGAGAATAGACAACAATCATTTTTTGAACACATACTGGGGGCCAGCCATCATCCTTTGTGATTTTCCTGCTTTGTATGATTGCTTCCTCATCCAAACTCTATGAATGATGCATGTTAACCCCATTTAACAGATGAAGTAAATAACTTGATCAAACTCACATGGCTGGAAAATGGAGAGCTGGGATTTGGACCTCAGTCTTGGATTCTGAAACCCAACTCTTAAGGATGGCATTATGTTGCCTTCCTAAAATCTGGCTTAATTATGCCAACATGGAGAGTTGCCTTTGAAGCGAGTAAGTGAGAAATTGGAGGAAGAGGTCCCATAGGTGCCTGGAAAACACAGTAAGGGATCCTTAAAGAACTTGTGCAGGCAGGACTCTTGAGAACACATAACCTGATCTGCTGATGCAGGAAAGTTTGTGTTGCGCTGTGCTGGGGTGAAGCCCAGGGGCTTAGAAAGACTTCTAGCTTTCACTGAAGTACCTTTTAAAGGAAATTAGAAGACAGAAAGGCTGCTTAGGAAACTATAAGCTCATGAGCTGATTTCATCAAGGACAGGCTTCCATGTTGGCATGTAACTCAGCACCTTTGATTGGCTTGTTTTTCACATAGTGGTTGTGCTAAGGGAACATGGCATTTAATTTTTTTTTTTTTAAGGATTTAAAAATGTAAGATACTGTTTTGGATTATGCCTTGAGTATGTGAGATTTTAGAAAAGTGAAGTTGTTTCCATTGCCCTCAATATAGTCTCATTATGACAGTAATAAAGAACTTTAGTAGTGAGATATTTTCTTGCTGTCTCTGAGCCATGACACCTGCAGTGAGAAAATTTCTAGGGGTCCTCACTTGCAGTGTACCTATGAAAAATACGATTTACAGATTTGTTCACCAACTTGAAAATGTTGAAAAAGTGCAAATTCTACATGAATTGACTCAATCTGGCCTTTGCCTTTTGGATTTCTGACATTAGTATGTTGTGGTGAACCCGTTTGATCAAAATTGGTGCTGCAGTTATATTTTAGAAGATAAAAGAAGGTATGAGAAACATTTTGTTTTAGAAAATTATGGATGCAAATTCCTTTAGAGAGAGTGGCTATGTGATTATTGTGCAAGCTGAACTGCTTTTCAGAGTAAAAATGGGCATGGTGCTTCATTATACCAGGACAATGGTCTAGATTACATCTCTTCCAGGGATATGGGACATACGGCCACCCTGCTTTCCTGAATCATACTTAGTAGAAAGAGATTTCTAAAAACCAAATGTAAGTGTTGTCAATTTATCTCCCCTCCTCTTGCTTTGTTCAAAATGAGCCATACAGTGATCTAGGGATTATCCAGATAGAAATACCATTCACTGTTTTACTCTGACATCCTCCCCAGGCTGTCCTGGCCAGGGCAGTTAACTTCCTGGATCCATAATACAGAGAAATACCAATCACCCTGCCTGTGCTAACAATGAGACCCAGCTGGCTCTGCTCAATTACAGATCACAGGCTCAACCCTTGGTCTTGTTCCCTTCCTCTTTCGTTCCAACTTAAGAGAATCTACTTTTCTCCCTTGAATCTCCATTCTGTGCCACGGAAACAATGATAATCCCTATTCAATCTATGCTGTGAGTTCATTGTGAGGATCCATGAGTGGAAGTACCTGATAAACAGTTCAGCACTATACAAATACTGGGTGTTAAGTATTGCTTTTATTATTACAGCCTAGTGGGGGACACTGGATACTCTCTAAGCATTGCCTTTCCTTATCCATAGAAAGAAAATTGTATAGGCTCTATTGAAGGCTTGATTAAATAGAGAGAGTGTCTAGTCCAAACAAATATGAATCAGTTCTCTTTAAGTTGGGCTGCTCCTGGAACTTTGCAAGGGCTTGTGGTGGATTGGTTTTTCTCCTCACACTTGTCAGGAGGGTGAACCCCGCTGTCTTACACGTCCCCACTTTGTACAGCAGAACCTGGGTGAGCTCTGTGGGCCACCTGAGTGGCTCTGAGGAAGGAGTGAGGATGCTGACTGGTGCAGAAACTGGAGGATTCCAGGGACAGACTCAGGAGTGACAGACTGTGAGCTTGCCAAGAAGCAGCACGGGGAGCTCCTTCCCTCACACTGCTAAAAATACTGCAGGGAAAGTAATTTATCTGGTCCTATTTTAGAAATAAGAGACAGATCTACCATATTCATGTTTGGATCCTGGTCAGCCTTCTGGTTTGAGTTTTAAATTTCAAGAGATTTTTTTTTTTTGGATGGGGGGCAATTAAAATACTCTGTAGAATTTGAAAATAAAAATTTTAAAATACTGTTAAAAAAGATGTGTTGGGCACTATTTAGGTAATTACTAACAATTTTTTAAAAGGTTATGTTAGAGATAAGATGTCATAATGACAAGATCTGTCATTTATTTGCTCACGAATATGTCTGTGTATCTATACTTCTAAAACTATGTATTTAAATGGATATATTTCTCTATAGAATATATTTTATCTAAAGTGCAGTCTGGAAAGATATTTTCCTCTTTCTCTCCTTTTGTTCTTAATTTCCTCTTTCTTCTTCTCCTTCTTTCTCTTCTGAAATCTTCCTTCTCTCCCTCTCCTTTCCTCTCTCCTACCCTCCTGTTGCAGTATCTGCTTCACACTGAGACAGAGATCCTGTCTGTCTTCAGACATCTTATTTCTCCGAGGGACTTTGTCTTTGCTTTACCCTTTCACTGTGTACTTTTCCAAACATTTACTAAGTAGTGATTCCTACAGAACATTGCATTCAGCCCTGGAAGAGCTTGGGGGGAAACACAAAGACGAATAGCACAACCATTCACATTCTCAAGGGATCCTATGGTGTAATGAGAGAGACAAAAGTTCGAAACTGAAACAAGGAAATGCCCAGGGCTGGCAGAGACTTGTGTGTGGAAACAGGCCAGTTAACCAAAATCAACTTGCCAAAAGCATTTCACCAAATGACCAATATGCCGAAGGGCTGATTCACCCAAAATCAATTTGCCCCTAGCCCAGGACTGCTGAGTGTGGCTATGGAAATAATTTGCCTGAAGGTTCTATAGGGACAACCTCAGTATTAGAGAGGGGGCACTTTTAAGTTCCAGTTCAGGAATATATTTATGATTGAGAGGCCTCTTGAATCTGGCTATAGGAGAGCATTTTGTCTACAAAATTGCAGTAACCAAAAGTGTGGTTTGCTTAAATAACACAGACTACTTAAAAAAAAAAATCAATGTATCAGTCATGGTTCCAGCAGGAAGCAGATGGCACCTGAAAACTGGAAATGTGAAGATCATCTACTAAAGGAGCCTTTTCCAGGTGTGGGCAGGATTAGGGAAGCCAAGATGGGACAGTGAGCACCCTGCGGGTAGCAAAGGCAGGGAGCTACGGGGGAGGGGCAAGTGGAGGAGGGGTCTGTGCTTGTCATCTCTTACATGTGCCTCTCCTTGGCCATAACCATCTGTAAACTGAGGAAAAAGAATTCCCAGGCAAGGAAGGGGGACAGTGGGTCTACAGGGCATCTGTCATCTCAGATTAGGACTCAGTACATGGTACCAATTTCATGTTTTGTTCAATCAAGGAAGAATATGGTTGTCATTTCAGATTTAAAGCTCAGTATTGTGCCAAAAGTTCCTCCATTCTACCAAATTTATCAATTTAGAGTTTAATTGTATGACAGGGTGCCCCATAAAATTCTTTTTAGCAAGAGGAATTCTGACTAATTAACTGTGTAGGTGGATGAGCATATAATTTTGGAATAGATCTTTGTTCAGAAAAGTCATTTGAGCTAAACTCTCTAGTGTGCTTACTTCGGGTCTTTTCAGAGGGCATAACAGAATCTTTTGTGTTGGAGCACGGTGGATCCATTTGCATAGGTGTGCTAGACTCACAACAAAGCCAAAAGGGTTTTAGAAGGGCAATGGGATGCAACATGTGACTGAGACTGTAAGTCTACTAGCTTGATTCTGCTCTGGAGAACTGTGCTGCAGCAGGTTGGCATGAACAGAGAGAGCTGGCCCCTAAGATTATAGGGGCCATCGTCATCACAAGACCGTGCAGTATTGGTGTTCAACACTGACATCACGTGGTGGCTGAAGCATGGTACTAGTGGCAGCAACTGCATTTCTTACTTTCCATCTGACCTCTCTTCCTTTGGGTTCAGTCATCTCTGTGGTTCTTGGGTACTCAGAGAAGAGGGTGTCCACAAGAGTGAGATCTCAGAGTTCCTCCTAATAAAGACAGGTGAGGCTTTGAGGGATTAATCTGAGTAATAAATAAGATGTTATTTGATGTGTACCTCACATCAATAAACAGATCATACTTGCTACAAGAGAATGCTTTAGTGAATAAAGGTCTTTTCACTGTATACTGTCTTTTTATGTTTGTTTGTATGTTTATTTTTGTTTTTTTTTTCTTTCAGTACCAGGGATCCAACCCAGGGCTTTCACACTGAGCTATATCTGCAGCCCTTTAAAAAAAATTTTTTTTAAAAGTTTTGAGATAGGGTCTCCCTAAGTCTACAAGTTGTGCAGGCTGGACTCAAACTTGCAACCTTCATGCTTCAGTCTTCCAGAGTGCTGAGATTATAGGCATGTGCCACTGCCTCCGGCTCTAAGTGTCTTTAAAGTGGAAACTTGCAAGGGGAGGAAGAGGAAGCAAGAATAATTTCCCGACATTTCCCCAGCTTCAACTTGGAGATGTGGAGAGGAGATGAGAGCAAAGGCAAAATAGTATCCTGGTGTAATCTGGAGCTGTAAAACTTAATGATCAATTTGGAACTTATAAAGAAAAAAGGAAATGGAATTTCATGAAATTGTATTTCTTTCTAATCTCTGTCTTATATATCAACTTTACACTATGGGAAGGAGATTTTAAAACCTAAATCTTTTAAATTCCTCTTATGAATCTTATACCTTGGAGTTGAGTGGGGGAGTCACTGATCCAGGACCTCTCCTTCTCCTTTGCTCTTCTAGGCTCTAGAGACCCTCATAAGTTGGGGAACCAGAACAAGTGACGGTGGAATTTGCCTTCCAGCAGCAGAAGCCTCTTTGAGGAGGGAGGCGGTCCTGCTATGTTCTGGTGCAGTCAGCGTCCATGCTCTGCTGTGGCTGCATACTTAGAATGGTGCTATCAAGTTCAGCTTCATCCCAGCCCTCTCCAACAGTGAGAACCCCGCTGTGCTCTTTGGTCCTCAACATTGGCTGCGTATCTTTCCAAGCATCTTTCTGGATGGGTCATCCCTTCATCCCTGTCCTGCTGGGCATATCTTTGGCCTGTGCTCTATCCTTCAGCAGTACTGTGGGAACTTCTGATCTTCTCTTCCACACCTTTAAAAGCTACATGGCTCTGGAATGGGCTTGAGGGCTCCCCTATATTCTTTCTGGCTCATTCTGCCCCACCTGATTTTGCAGGTAACTCCTCCAAACCCTTCATCTTCGGGAAGCTCCTGATGAGAAGCAGACACTGTGCTCTATGCCTGGATGTGCTTCCAAACACTAAGGGCCTCTTGTGGGAAGCCTCTCCCCAAAGGTATCATGCTGTTTTGCTTCCATGGAAGCATTAGGTTGTTTTGCTGACTTTTGTTTCAGCTGATGCCCACCTGGAGAATGAAAAAACACTTTTCCTTTTCAGCAGACATCACATGTTTACAGGTAATTTCCCTGGCTCTCCTTCCCTTGCCTTGGGATGCAGAGGGTTGAGAGGCAGGGAAGAGGAACTTTACTCAGGATTGAGAAAGGTCTGCAGGGCAAATCTGATACATCTGTTGACTGAGGAACTAAAGGACCTCAAGGGAGATATATTGCCTAAGGGAGGAGAGATGTAAGTGCTATAGGTCCCAAGTTGCTGGGACTGTCCCAGGCACTGAAGGGCAAGGGCAGGGAGATTTGGAGCAGAGCAGTGTTTCTGCCGCTGGGTGTCCCCTCACCTAAACAACTATGTCTCAGTCTTGGTGGGTGGTGAGAGCTCTTTCAATAAAAAGGTGCTGTTTATACACAGAGTCTCAGGTTGAAACCTTAGGAGCACAAGGCAGCATTGTTTTGAGGGCTATGCCACAGAATGGCACAAAAGTGACAGAGAACCTTCCACCCCTGGGCACAGGTGTGGAGTGACCTGAGTGTGGGGCTTTGGCACTGTGATGGCTCCTGTACAATAGTGGTGTCTTCAGCTCTGGTGCTGACTGCCAGCACAGTAATTTCTTCTATTGTGCAACAGAAGGGAGGCAGGGCACACCAGGGAAGAGGGAGAGGAAAGGAGAGCTTTGGAAGCAATGGGGAAAGGCATCTTTGGCCTGGATGCCAACACCTTTCCCCTGGGGGTGAGAAGAAGCAATGTCCACGTTAGATCCTTTCCCCCAACACAGGCTTAGGTATAGTCCAGTGGGACTAGTGCCAGGCCAGCGGGTACCCACAGGGGCCTTCTCCTGGCCAAATGGCAGCTCACATCCACACCTCAAAGGCAGATGGCACAGGGCCACCTAAGCACAGTGGTGGGGATGTGGCTGTGAGTTGTTCTTGAGAACTCTAAGTTCCAGGAATAATTGGGGAGAGGAGGAACCACAGGAAATCCAAACTCTATAGGTTTGAGAGGTCATATTTCCAGGTACAAATGATTGACAGCGGTGTTTCCCTTAGCTCGCGAAGAGGATGAGTTTTTATGAATGCATCTGTATGACTTTGCTTATAGTTAATCAAAAGAAGAGGAGAGAGAATGAGATAGACAAAAAGACTTTCTGAAAGGAGAAATCCTCAAGGTTTAACATATAGAAAAAGCCCAATAAGCAATGGAGTAGTGGAGTGACAGATCTTGATAGAAATTCGACACTGAAAACATTTTCTATGCTCATGTCAGGTACTCCCAGACGCAAACATTGGCAGCTTTTCCTTAAAATATATTTTCATAAGGCAGAATTTAGCAAATAACCCTTTCTTCACCTGGTTTCACATTTGACTTGGTAAGCTTTAACAACTAAAACAAAGCAACCAAACAGAATTCATAACTTTGTAATCATGTCCTCTTAATTACTATATGATACCTGTTTCTAGGAATAAATGAAATTGTAACGAACTTCAAATGACCAAAATTGTGGGTCCCTGGAGATATTCTAAATGGTTTTATTTGGGTGAATGTTTAAAATATGGATAATATTTTAGTGTCAGAGGAACAGAAACCCATTCCCCCAGGTTACAAATGAAACCTAAAGCATTTACTTGCTCCTGGCCAGAAATGAACATTATTAGATTTCTGAATGAATATTAAACGTACCAAGAGATAGTACCTCCCTGGCAAGAATATCCAAGGCACCCAGTCAATCACTGAAATTAGAAAAGTTCTTTGAATTTAAAATGACTAGTACTTATGATGGACTCATAAAATCTTTTCTAAAATAGCAATCAGTCAGTAATCTAATAAAAAAACCAAAAAGTCACATCAGCAGCCTGAGGGCTGAACTTGGAGCTCCAAGGATTTGCAGAGTGACTCTGATAGGAAACCATCTCGGGATCCCATCACTGGCTCTGGAATAATTATGGTGATAACATCTACTGCACAGGAGCATGGAGAGCTGAGAGGAGATGGGGCAAAGGAGCAGTTCTACTTCTGACATATCTGAAAGCCACCCTAAATGTTTAGCTTCAGGAAGGGAATTTGCAGATGTCTCTTTCATCACTGAGAATCTCAGCTGTGGATTGCCTAGCCCAACAGTCTCTCTGCTCTGTAGATTTGGCATGTTGCTCTCAGTCTTGACTTCAAGACTCAGACTTCAAGATCCTCTAAGTCTCAGACTTGGAACATGACCTTCACTGAGGGCCTGTGGCTTTCTCCTAAAGAAGACCAGCCTGGGGCCTGTGCCTCCAGCTCACCTCCACCACCCCCATCCCCCAGCACACGCATCCTGAGTTCATTTTCTTGCTTCCCTCCCTTTTGCTTCTTCCTCTCCCTGCCCCCAGGTGAGAAAAAAGGAGCCCCCACTTTCTTGCCCTGGGCCTCTCCAAAACTTCCTGAGCTCTTTATCTGCCCCAGCTCTGCCAGCTCTTCCTGGGATCTGCTGAGCAACTTAGCTTTGCCTTTTCCCTTGCATAGCTTCTCCTTCATAGCTCCATGAGTCTGGATTCCTTTTGGTAAAGTTGAAAAACGAAGTATTTCAGAGGACATTTTAATTAAAAAGTAGAGGATAACTTTTTAACATCACTTTTATTAGTGTGTCTTGGCTATTCAGATTAATGGCTTTCATTGGCTGGATATGTATGTGTACATAAACACATTTTGATCATTTTTACCTTCAAAACACCTCCCTTGACCTGTCCTCCCTCTAATTTCACATGTGTTTGGAGCAGAGTCAATATGTATCATATATTTTGGTCATATCTATTTTTCCTTACCCTCCCTTACATCTCTCTCCCTCCCCCTTCCCCTTGTCTAATAATAGTTTCCCTTCTACTTTCATGTTTTCTTTTTTAGATTCTCTATATTAGACAGAACACGCAATATTTATCTTTCTGAGTCTGGCTTATTTTGCTCAACATGATGATCTCCAGATCCATCCATATTTGTGCAAATGACAAAATTTCATGGCTGAATAATTCTCCATTATTTATATATACTACAATTTTTATCCATTCATCTGTTTATGGGCACCTACACTGGTTCCATATCTTGTGCCACAATAAATATGGGTATACAGGTGTACCTATAATATGTTGACTTTCATTCCTCTGGATATATACCAAGAAATGGTATAGCTGGACCAAAAGTGTGGGTCCATTTTTAAGTTTTTGAGAAACCTCAAAATTGATTTCTGTAGTGGCTGATATAACTTACATTCCCATGGCAGTATAGAAGGGGTCCCTTCCTTCTGGTTACCATTTATTATTTTTTGTATTCTTAAAGATAGCTATTCTAACTGGGGTGAGATGCAATCTCAGTGTAGTTTTAATTTGCATTTCTCCAATGACTAAAGATGTTGACTTTTTTTTTTGTATACTTATTAGCCATTTGTACTTTTTTTTTTTTTTTTTTTGTACTGGGGATAAAACTCAGGACCTTGTGTGGCCATTTGTACTTCTTTGAATGAATTGCAGTGTCTGTTCAACTTATTTGGCCATTTATAGATTTAGCTATTTGGTGTTAAATTTTTAAGGTCTTTATATATTCTGGATATTAGTCCTCTGTCAGAAGAGTAGCTGGCAAAGATTTTCACCCATTCTGTAAGCTGTCTCTTCATGCTATTAGTTGTTTCCCTTGCTGTGCAGAAGCCTTTAATTTTTTTTTTTTTTTTTGGTACCGGGGATCAAACTCAGAACCTTGCATTTGCGAGGCAGGCATGGTGCCACTGAGCTAAATCCCTGGCCCAAGAAGCCTTTAATTCTTATACCCAGGTCTTTGATCTGTTTTTAATTGATTTTTGTACAGAGGGAGAGACAGACATCTATTTTCCATCTTGTACAAGTGGATATCCAATTTTCCCAACACTATTTGTTAAAGAGGCTATATATTCTTCAGCATATATTTTTGGCTCCTTTGTCCAGAATCAGATGGTTGTAGTTCTGTGGAATTGTTTCTGTGTCCTTTATTGGTCTATGTATCTATGTGTTTGTTTTTGTGCCAGTGTCACGCCATGTTTGTTAGTATGGCTTTGTAGTATAATTTGTTTTTACTTTTTGTTTTGGTACTGTGGATCAAACTCAGGACCTTGCACTTGTGGGGTAGGTGCAGTGCCACTGAGCTAAATCCCCAGCTCTCTGAAGTATAATTTGAAATGGTGTGTTATGCTTTCTGCCTGCTCGTTTTGCTTATGACTGCTTTGGTTATTCTGAGTCTTTTGTGTTCCATATGAATTTTAGGATTGTTTTTGCTAGGTCTGTGGAGAAGGTCATTGGAATGTTGATTAAAATTGCATTGACTCTGCAGATCATTTTCAATAATATGTCCATTTTAGCAATATTAATTCTGCCAATCCACAAACATGGGAGGTCTTTCTTCAAGTATCTTCTTCAATTTCCTTCCTCAGTCTTCTGAAATTTTCATCGTAGTGGTCTTTCATCTCCTTGGTTAGATAGATCCCTAGGTATTTTATTTTTTGAAGCTATTATGAATGAAATTATTTCTCTGATTGCTTAGTCTGTTATTGATGTATAAAAAACTATTGATTATTTAATGTTGATTTTTATATCTTGCTACTTTGCTGAATTTGTCTATAAGTTCTAAAATTTTTTTGATAGCTTCTGTAGGGTTTCCTAAGTATAGGATCATTTCATCTGGAAATAATTTCCCATCTTTTGTAAGATGTTGGTTGTGGGTTTGTTTTATATAGCCTTTGATATATTTTAAAACTTTATTTATTTATTTTATTAGTACATGTTTGCTGTACATGGTGTTTACATTTAAGGAGTAAGTACATGTACTTAACATCTTTTTTTTTCCCCATTAAGTTTATTGGTACATTTTTGGTATAAAATAGTTACATTCATCATTGGGATCTTGTACCATTACATGAGTATCTTGGTTCTTATTTTTTTCCCTTCTTCTGCCCTCCCTTCACCCCCACCACCCTTCCCTATTTGCAAAGACTTTGTTTCCATTTTTTTCCTTTTCTCATATATTTTCTTTTCCCTTTTTTCCGTTCTTCTACCCCTCCCACTTCCCCTGCTCCTTTAGACCTTTACTTTCTATTACACAATGTCAATTACACATTTTAAAAATTACAATATCAAGATCCAGGAGACATTACCACAGATTTTACAGAATTTAAAAGGATATAGAAAGCATATTACAAAAATCTGTTTTGAAATAAATTTGACAACTTCTAAGAAGTACCTTGGAAGACAAATTAATGAAACTAACTCTGGAGGAAATATAAAATTTGAATAGCACCTATTAAAGAAAGTATATTCCTAGCTTGAAAACCTACCTATACTACAACAGCAGGCTCATATACATTTTAACTGATAAATTATATCTAACATTTAAAGCAGAAAAAAGAAGGAACACTTCTCCCCTAATTTTAGGAACTCAACATTGTGCTAATCCTAAAACTGGATAAAGATAATAGAAGAAAAAAGTATGAACATAGATAGAAATTTGTTTAACAAAACAAACTATTAGAAGTCAGATCTGGCAGTATGTAGAAAGTGGTTTTGTTATAGGGATGGCAGTGATGGTTCAGCGTTGGAAGATCCACCCCCAAAAGTCATCATTTTAACAGAGGAAAGGAAAAAGCCATATGATCCTGTCAGTAGTTGGAGAAAAAGTATTGGACTAAATTCTACAGCTGTTCATGGTAAAAGCTATCAGGAGACTAGAAGTAGAACAGAAACTTCTCAATAGATTAAAGACATGTAATCCATACTTTCAGCGAGAATGCCTTATATGAATGGAGAAGATACAATGCTTTGTCCTTAAGGTGGGGAACAAGGGCAGATATGCTTACTCTTTATCTGTCCATTAAACTTCAAAACCTAGGCCCCACCAACATAATCTGGCAATAAAATGACACAATTAGGATAGGATTGGCAAGGTAGAAGGAAAATATTTATATGTAGATGAAATGATCATTTACAGAAAAAATACTAAGAAATCTCTAGGAGCCCCTAGAATTTGTATTTGAATTTAGCAGGATTAGAAAACACAAGGTATATATAAAAATTCAGGTCTGTGTATACTTGCTATAAGTGAAGAATTGGATACTGAAATTTAAAAGTTATGTAGGAGTACAAAGGAACTAGAAAAGTAAAAAGCAAAAAAAGCAAAAAAACCAAAAACCCCCCCCCAGTGTTGGAAGACGTTTAGTACCTAATTTTAAGACTTCTTCTAAAGCTACAGTAATCAAGGCAGTGTTGGTGTAAGGAAAGACATACAGATCATTTGAATAAAACAGAGAATCTAGAAATAGAACCACACATATATGGTCCACTGAGTTTTGAAAGATTATTTAACATTAGCATTTTATAGACTATAAACTCAATTCAAGAGCCGAGGAAGAGATAGTGTTTTCAGCAAATGGCACTAGAACACCTGGTATCCGTATATAAAAAATTAACCTCAACCCTTTATTTCCATACATGAAAATAACTTGAAGGGATCTATGAACCTAAATATCAAATCCTAAAAGTATAAAACTTTAAGAAGAAACTATAAGGGAATATGTTTATGAATTCAAGTTAGGCAAGAACTACCTAGTATACAAAAAACACGATGTATAAAAGAAAAAAATTGATAAATGAGATTCTATCAAAATTTAGAACTTTAAATGACATTGTTAAAATGAAAAGTAGTCCTTGAACAGACCATATTTACAATGCATATAACCTATGAGCAGAATATATAAAGAACTCTTACAGTTCATTAATAGACAACCCAATTAAAAAGTAGACATAAAGAAGATGATAAATAGCCAGTACAGCACAAGGAAAGGTGTGCAACTCTAGAATCAGAAAAATACTAATCAGTACAATAACAAGATTGAATTATACACTCATGAGGGAGATGAAGTTAAAAGTTTTAAAAGCCTTGTCATGACTTTTTCTTTTTGTTGGATTCTCCCCCTTTGCATTTAATTTGTCACACCCAATGGATTCATTCAGCTGAGTTTCCTGGGGTTGTGATCCTCATTGTCTTTTCCTAGGATATTGTCTAAAATTTTTTGGAGTGCTAGTTTGATTTTCATAAAGTTCCTGAGGTGCTCTTTATCATGAAAGTATCTTATTTCTCCATCAATTTTGAAAGATAGTTTTTCAGGGTACATCAATCTGGGTTGGAGGCTGTTTTCCTTTAGGGCTTGAAAGATATCACTCCAAGCTCTTCTTGCCTTGAGGGTTTGCATTGAGAAGTCTGTTGTGATTCTGATGGGCTTTCCTTTGTATGTGATTTGTTTCTTTTCTCTCACTGCTTGTAGAATTTTGTTCTTTTTTTTTTTTGTATTAAATTCTTTTATTGGTACATTGTAGGTATACAACACAATTACATTTCTCATTGGGAACTGCACCTTTACATAATGCATCTTGGTTCTTATTTTTTCCCCATTCCTAGCCCTCCCTTCACCCCCTCCACCCTTCCCTATTTACAAAGACTTTATTTCCATTTTTTTCCATTTCTCATCATTTTTTCCTTTCCCTTCTTTCCTTTCCCCTGCCCCTCCCATTACCCCTACAGCTTTGGACCTTTTCTTCCTATTTTACATTATCAATTATTCATTCTAATCATTGGTACATTTTAGGTATACAATATAATGACATTCATCATTGGAAATTTGCACCTTTACATAGTCTCTCTTGGTTCTTATTTTTCACCCTTGCCCAGCCCTCCCTTCAACCCCTCCAGTCCTCCCTATTTACAAAGATTTTGTTCCTGTTTTTCCATTTTCTCATATTAATCCCATTCCCTTCTATCCTTTCCCTTAGCCCTCCTACTTCCTTCCCCTTTGCCCCTTTTCTTCCTATTTCACATTACCTATTATACATTTAGTCCTTATTTACACTTTCAGTTTCTCACACCAGAGAAACTATTCGGTATTTACACATGTGTGTCCTATTTATTTCACTTAAGAGTATTGCCTCAATGTGCATCCACTTAGCTATAAATGTCTCTAATTTCTCGTTTTTGATGGCTGAGTAATACTCCATTTTATAAAATAGCCACATTTTCTTTATCCAGTCTCCAGTTGATGGGCATTTGGGCTGTTTCCAAGTTTTAGCTATTACAAACTGTGCTGCTATGAACATGGGTGCACATATATAACTGTGGTATGATTCTTTTAAATCTTTGGGGAAGATCCCCAGCAGTGGAATAGCTGGGTCAAATGGGACTTCCAGTCCTAGTTCTTTGAGGTATCTCCATACTGATTTCCACAGTGGTTGCACCAGTCTACACTCCCACCAGCAGTGGAGCAGGGTTCCTCTTTCCCCACAGCCCCACCAGCATTTGTTATTGGTTGATTTCATGATAGCAGCCATTCTTTCTGAAGTGAGGTGGAATCTCAGCCTTGTTTTCATTTGCATCTCTCAAATGCCAAGGGATGTTGAACATCTTTTCATGTATTTATTTGCTATTTCTACTTCTTTGTGTGAGAAATGTCTGTTCATTTCAGATGCCCATTTTTGGATTAGGTCTTTAAATTTGGGAGGTCTGATCTTTTTAAGTTCTTTATAGATTCAAGATAGTAGACCTTTGTCTGAGGAAGAGCAGCTGAAGATTTTTTTTCCCACATTGTGGGTTGTCTCTTCACACTGTTGGTGGTTTCTCTTGCTGTGCAGAAAACTTTCAATAAGAAGAGATACCATCTGTTGATTGTTTGTGCTAGTTCACGGGCAACTGAGGTTTTGTTGATAAAGTCTTTTCCTACACCGATGTCTTCAAGGGTTCTACCTAACTTCTGTTCCAACGGGTTCAGAGTTTCTATTTTAATATTTAGATCTTTAATCCATTTTGATTTTAGTTTAGTGCATGGTGAGAGATATAGGTCTAGTCTTAATCTTTGGCAAGCTGAAGCCCAATTTTTCCAGCACCGTTTATTGAAGAGGCTATCTTTCCTCCAGTGAGGGTGTTTGGCTCCTTTGTCGAAGATGAGATGGCTGAGTGTGTCTGGCGTTGTTTCTGCATCTTCCAATCTGTTCCACTGGTCCTAAAGTCTGTTTCTTTGCCAGTACCATGCTGTTTTTCTCACAGTAGCTTTGTGGTATAGTTGCAGGTTGGGGATTGTGATACCCCCTGCCATGTCTCTGTTACCTAGAATTGCTTTTGCTATTCTGGGTCTCTTCTTGTTCCAAATGAATTTCTGGATTGTTTTCTTGAGGTCTATGAAGTATGCTGCTGGGGTCTCAATTGGAATTGCATTAAATCTATATAGCAGTTTTGGAAGTATGGCCATTTTCACTATATTAATCCTTCCTACCCAGGAGCAGGGGGTGTCTGTCCATTTTCTGATATCATCTGCAATCTCTCTTTTCAGAGTGCCATAGTTTTCAGAGAAGAGGTCTTTGATTTCTTTTGTTAGGTTGATTCCTAGGTATTTCAGTTTTCTGGATGCTATTGTGAAAGGAATTATTTGCCCTCTTTCTCTCTCAGTGAGTCTGTCATTGGTGTAGAGGAAAGCTATTGATTTTTGTGTGTTGATCTTGTAACCAGCTACTTGACTGAATTTGGTTATTAAGTCTAGAAGACTTTTGGTGGAGTTCTTGGGGTCTTCTATAGAGAGTATCATGTCATCTGCAAATAATGGCAATTTGACTTCTTCATTACCTATCTTTATTCCTTTTATTTCTTTCTCTTGTCTAATTGTTGTGGCTAATGTTTCCAGAACTATATTGAACAAGAGTGGTGATAGTGGACATCCTTGTCTTGTTCCTGATTTTAGTGTGAAGGATTTCAGTTTTTGACCATTTACTATGATATTGGCTGTTGGGTTTTCATAGATGGCTTCTATCAGTTTGAGGTAGAGACCATGTATTCCAAATTTTGTAGGGTTTTTATCATAAATGCATGTTGGATTTTGTCAAATGCTTTTTGTGCGTCTATGGAGATAATCATATGGTTTTTGTCCTTGGCTCTATTGATATAGTGTATTACATTAATTGATTTTCATATATTGAACCATCCCTGCATCCCTGGGATGAATCCCACTTGATCAGGGTGTATGATCTTCTTGATGATCTTCTGCATTCTGTTTGTCATTATCTTATTAAGGATTTTTGCATCTATGTTCATTAGTGAGATTGGCCTATAGTTCTCTTTTTCAGTTGGGTCTTTCTCTGCTTTGGGGATCAAGGTGATGCTTGCTTCCAGGAATGAATTTGGGAGTATTGCTTCCCTTTCAATTTCACTGAAGAGTTTAAACAGTAGTGGCAGCAGTTCCTCTCTGAATGTCTTGTAGAATTCAGCAGTGAAGCCATCAGGGCCCGGGCTTTTCTTAGGTGGTAAGTTTTTAATTAAATTTTCAATTTCATTGGTTGATATTGGGTTGTTCAGAATTTTTAGGTCTTCTTCATTCAACTTTGGTAATTCATATGTATCTAGGAATCTGTCCATTTCTTCTGTGTTGTCCATCTTATTGGCGTATAGGTTCTGGAAGTAGGTATTGATGATCCTCTGGATTTCTGCTGGGTCTGTTGTAATTTCACCCTTTTCATTCCTAATTGCATGGATTTGGGCCTTTTCTTTCCTTTTTCTGACAAGGTTGACGAAAGGTTTGTCAATTCTGTTGATTCTTTTGAAGAACCAACTCTTGGCTTCATTGATTTTTTGTATCGTTCTCTTAGTCTCCATTGCATTGATTTCTCCTCTGATCTTTATAATTTCCTCCCTTATATGAGCTTTGGGGTTGTCCTGCTCTTCTTTTTCTAGAAGCTTGAGGTTCAGCATCAGGTTGTTTAATTGGGCTCATTCTGTTTTCCTAATATGTGTATTCACTGCTATGAATTTCCCTCCTAAGACTACTTTCATTGTGTCCCATAGATTCCCATATGTTGTATTGTCATTGTCATTTAATTGAAGGAACAGTCTGATTTCTTCTTTAATTTCCTCTGTGACCCATTGATTATCCAGAAGTGTGTTGTTCAATTTTCATGTGTTTATGAAATTTTTTGAGTTTCTTTTGCTATGGATCTCCAATTTCATCACACTATGGTCTGATAATATACAAGGGATAACTTCAATTCCTTTGCATTTACTTAAACATGTTCTATGTGTGAGTATGTGGTCTATTTTGGAGAATGACCCATGTGCAGCTGAGAAGAATGTGTTTTCTGATTTTGTGGGGTGGAAGACTCTGTAAACATCTGTTAAGTTCATTAGTTTAAGAGTTCGATTGAGTTCTAGTATTTCATTACTTCTTTTTAGTCTAGTTGATCTATTTGTGACAGTGGGGTGTTGAGGTCCCCCACTACAATTGTATTAGTGCACATATGACTTTTCATGTCCGTTAGTATTTGTTTTATATAGTTGGGCGCACTAGTGTTTGGTGCATAGATATTTATGATTGTCATCTCTTCCCCTTGGATTCTTTCCTTTACAAGGATGTAGTGTCCTTCTTCATCTCTCTTAATCAGTGTTGGTTTGAAATCTACTTGATCTGCAAAGAGGATAGCTACTCTTGCTTTTTTTCGGGTTCCTGTCGCATGGAGTATTGTTTTCCACCCTTTAACTTTCAGTCTATGAGTTTTCTTTTGAATGAAGTGTGTTTCTTGTATATAGCATATTGTTGGATTTTGCTTCTTGACCCATTCTGCCAGTCTATTTCTTTTGATTGGTGAATTGAGACCATTAACATTGATGGTTATAACTGAAACGTATTGACTTGTCATTGCCATGACTTTTTCTTTTTGTTGGGTTCTCCCCCTTTCCATTTAATTTCTTGTCACGCCAGATGGGTCCATTCTGCTTTGCTTCCTGGGGTTGTGATCCTCAATATCTGTTCCTAGGATATTGTGTAAAATTCTTTGGAGTGCTGGTTTGGTATTCACGAAGTTCCTAAGGTGCTCTTTGTCATGAAAGTATCTTATTTCTCCATCCATTTTGAAAGATAGTTTTGCAGGGTACATCAATCTGGGTTGGAGGCTGTTTTCTTTTAGGGCTTGGAATATGTCACTCCAAGCTCTTCTTGCCTTGATGGTTTGTGTTGAGAAGTCTGCTGTGATTCTGATGGGCTTTCCTTTGTATGTGATTTGTTTCTTTTCTCTGACTGCTTGGAGAACTTTGTTCTTCTGTTGTGTTTCTGGAATCTTAACAATTATATGCCTATGTGTAGATTTTTTTTGATCAAGGCTATTTGGAGTCCTATATGCCTCACTTATCTGCATGTCAAGCTCTTTTTCCCTGCTTGGGAAATTTTCTGTCATTATTTCTGTGAAGAGATTTTTTATGCCATCTGCACTCTCTCCTGTTTCTTCATTGAGCCCAATCAGTCTTATGTTATTCTTCTTTGCATCATCTAGCAGCTGCTGGATTGATTTCTCATGTCCCCTTATAATTTTGAAACAATTTTTCTTTTCCTGGTCACTAATTGCAATCTTATCTTCTATATCTGAAATTCTGTCCTCACATTGGCTCATTCTGCTGTGTAGACTTTCAATGGAGTTTTTCATGTTCTGGAAATCTATTTGCATCTGTTTTATGGATTCTATTTTTTTCTTATGTTGGGATTCCATCATGTTCCTCAGCTCCTCTCTAGATTTATTAATCATGTCTTGCACTAGCGGCACAATTTCTCCTGTTATCTGAGAAATTATTTCTGATTTGATTTTTTTCCAGCTCCCCTGTTGTTGTCAGTTCAGTGGGTCCAGGTGGTTGAGTATCAGAGTGTTCCATCTCATTTCCCTTTGTGGTTGCTGTAGGTGATCTGGAAGTCTGGTTTTGAGACTTATTTACGTGTTTTCTCATTCGGACTGAGGCGGGGGGCTGTTAGCGCCTGCATGGATTACCTCCTCTGAGCTGGGTGAGGTAGGACAGGGGCTGGGAGCAGCGGTAGGGATGGTGACCCAGAAGCCCTTTCCTGTGGGCTGGGAGCAGCAGAAGGGATGGTGGCCAGGAAACCCCTTCCTCTGGACCAGGAGCTGTGGGATGATGCCTCAGAAGCCCCTCCCTCTGGGCTGGGAGCGGTGAGAGGGATGGTGTTCCAGAAGCCCCTTCCTCTGGGCCAGGAGCAGCGGGACAGAAGGTTGCCCAAAAGCCCTTTCCTCTAGGCTGGGAGCAGCGGGATTCATGGTGACCGGGAAGCCCCTTCCTCTGGACCAAGAGCAGTGTGACGGCGGCTCAGAAGCCCCTACCTCTGGGCCGGGAACAGTGGGACTCAGTACCTTGGTCTGGTGGTCTGGTGTCCTCTGTGTCTTTGTAGCGTGGAATCAGGTGGCTGCCTGTCTGCCGCGGGGTGATTCGGTGTCTTCCACAGGACTCAGGACCTTGGTAGGGCGTGCACAGACCTGCCTGTCTGCAGGGGGCTGATTCGGCCTGTGTTCCAAGTGACTGGGGACCTTGGTAGGGTGTGGGCAGACCTGCCTGTCTGCAGCGGGGTGGTTCGGTGTCTTCCATGTGACTCAGGACCTCGGTAGTGCATGGGCAGACCTGCCTGTCTGCAGCGGGGTGATTCCTGTCCTTATACTTTAGATGGTTTTAGGAGTTTGGATAAGGAAACTCTGTGTTGTCCCACATAATTTTATATCAGATCCTCACATCCTTAAAGAATTGTGCATTTAGTGACAACTTTCTTCAAAATGCCATATCAGGGTGACTAGTAAAAAACAATAATATGGTGTATTTCAAAATAACTAGAAGAGAGGATTTAGAATGTTCTTACCATATATGATAAATATTTAAGGTGATAGATATGCTGATTACTCAAATTGGATCATTGCACATTATATACGTACATTAAAACATCATACTATAGCCCATAAGTATGTATAATTTTTATGTATTATTTAAAAAAATCCTGGGCTGGGCATTTAGCTCAGTGGTTTTGCCACCTGCTGAGCAAACGCAAGGACCCGAGTTCAATCCCCGGTACCAAAAAAAAAAAAAAAAAAATTCCTGCACATCAGGTGAGAAAAGAATAAAGCTCAGGGCACAAAAGGAAACAATGAGAAAGAATGGAAAAGAAAAAATAGAGAAAAGAAAAAAATGGAAACAAAGTCTGTAAATAGGGAAGAGTGGAGGGGGTGAAGGGAGAGCAGGGGAATTAGGGAAAAATAAGAACCAAGATGCATCATGTAAAGGTACAAGATCCCAATGATGAATGTATCTGTACTGTGTACCTAAAATGTACTAATAAACTTAATGGAAAAAAAAGGGAGGAAACAATGAGATGGAAAAAATTTCATAAGCCCACCGAGTTGGGTCAAGCATCAACCAAGGATTCAATTTAAGGCTTAAGAGGGACAATGTACAGAAATTGAAAGGATAATCAGCATTTTTAGGGCTCACTCATGTATAACCAAAGAGTCAGCTGCCTTTCCAAGATGTAAGAAGGACCCAGAGAGTCTCACAATTTCCCACCACAGGAGCTGCACATTCTAATGAAATCCCTTTTTGTGTGATGACCCCATGCCTGTGTGTGACAGTATACTCTTCAATCATTTGGTCATTGATTCAACATCTCTGATGACCTGTGGTTCGGGCTATAAATATGAAGATGATATAAAAATGTAAAAAGTTATATTCCCTATCTCAAGTAATTTATTGTCTAATAGAGAAGAAAGAAGAGAATGAGGACATTTGGTGTGAGAAGTGCTTTGATGGAGGTGAGTACATGGAAGGGTGGTGCTGTCAGTTATGCGGACCCCACAGGCAGGAGTATGGCTGGAGTATATTCAGGTAATCTTTGTGGAGGGATGGGGGTAAGGCGAAGGTAAGGATGAGAAGAGAGAACAAAGTTCAGAATGTTGATCCCTGGCTTTACACAAATGGGGAGAAGGGGTCGTTCTACCTGTCCCCTAAGTTCCAGGAAAGGAGACTCTACCTAACTTTCCACTGTTGAATCTACTGAAGACAGAGTATTTTTACACAGCACACGATGCATCTAACTAATATGTAACGATTCATGTCACAAGTATTTGCAGAGCACCTACCCTATGCTGGGACTGGACCTGGTCCTAGACATAGGCGAATGGATGACACACACACAGATTTCAGTTCTCATGGAGCTGACACTCTTGTTTAAAGAATGAAGGGGAATGAACATATAGAGTGTTTTGCTTTCTTTTTGACAGTTCTGGATTTCAACCTGGGGCCTCACCCATGCTAGGCACACAGTCTACTACTAAGCTACATTTCCAGCCTTTTTAATTTTATTTTGAGACAGGGTCTTGCTAAGTTTCCCAGATTGGTCTCCAGCTTGTAGTTCTCCTGCCTCAGCCTTCCATGTAGCTAGGATTATAGTCATGAGCCACTGCTATCTGATTTCCTTTAAAGCTCCCTTAGTAAAATCTCATATCAAATAGGAATTGGACAGTATTAAAATATAATCATGGTTACCTTTTGAAACCTGAGAACTTTTGTGTTTTAATTATCAATTTTTGTGTGTTAAATTTTGTACATATTGTTACTTTTGCAATTATAAAAACAAAGAGGCAAAAAGAAAAAAAGTGAGTATATATGTGTTAGTTTAATCATACCCTGCAGATTTTTGTAAAGATATCATAGAAAGTATTGTCTTTGTTTTCTGGGTAATTGTGAGTTTTTCATATGCTCTGACTTTTCTTATGTTTGATCAGAATCCATTCCCCCCATAGCTTTAAGGATTTTTGTTCCTTTAACATCTTTTTAAAATGGCTGGCAGACACAAATGGTAAGCTAACTATATCCTCCTTTAAATTTTCTCCCACCAAATACAAGATCTTTCCAGTCCTTCAGAGTATGAGCAAAACCACGTTTGCTATCATGGTACCGTCCATGTGAAGTGTCCATTTGTCCATCCACTCATTCATTCATATTGTGTCCTTTGTGGTGTCCAAACAATTTAATAAGTAACAAGTAATCAGGCCAGTGTAAGTGAAGGTCATAAGTGCTGTGCTAGACAAATAAAGGGTGCCATGGGAGCATACTATACAAGCCACTTGGCTACAGTGGAATTAATTTGAAGCTACCAGAAAGAATGAAATGAAATTTAAAAACATTTACCATACACAATAGTTAAAATTTTAAATTTCTATTTACAATAAAATTATTTGAAGGCTTTTAATAGGACAAGAAAGCTGACTGCCCAGATTAAGAAACAGCCCTGCTACAGATAGTGTCACAAATATGGACCTGTGATTTGAGGGAATTCTCCAGAATCTCACACTAGATAAGACAAAAGTAGTACTCATGGTGGGATTAAACTTGACAAAGAAACAAAATCTCTGAAATAGTTCCTTCTGACTTGATTGAAGCCCTTGGCATTGGGAGAAAAAAATCAGATGCTCAATTCAAGACATAATTAAGGAGGGAAAGAGGTACAATATATGATGATGCCTGCTAATTATAGGGTCATACCAGTTATTAGAGGAAGGGCCTTCACCATCCCTGGTGCTGGTAGGTTCTCAGTGTATACACAGTCCTTTGCTATATGCTACTTATTATGAAAATCCCCTCGAGGAAAAAGTTTCCTGTTCAATTGTGCCTCTTAATTGCTAGACATACAGAAGGGAGGTTACATCCACTATTAATGACCTCAAGTGATATTCCCATCAAGGATGACAGCAAAATCCTGATAAATGCTCCTATGTGGGAATATTGGTTCCCAAACTTCTTCCTAGAGCTGAGGCTACCTCCTCAGCCTGTTGTTTTCTTTACATGGAATCTTCCTGGGATGTGGAGGAAGCTGAATGTGGTCAGCTGCAGAGCCTGGGCGCAGATGCTCTTTGGAATCCCTGTACTGTGGAGTCCATGGCTATAATTAACTCCCTGCATTAGGAGCACATGGGGCTGTGCATGACTCGTACTCACACACCCAGTAAACCTTTGTCTCTGATCAGAGGATTTTCCTTTGATCTCTGTAGCCACACTGGGATATAGCATATCTCTGAGGCTGTTCAAAATTCTGGCTTTGGAAGAGTTTCTTTCTTTTTTTGGTTATTATTTAATATTATTTAAATACATCTGTTGCTGTTCCCTCTGTCTTGTGATGAGGGTGAGCAGAAATTCAGAATTCTGGTAGGAATACTCAGGGTTATTCTGCACATGGTGGTTATAATGAATGCCACACCCTACCAACACCTTCTATGTAGCTAGGAGATGAGCAGCTTTGCTCCACCATGCACTCCCCATCATGATGTTCTGTTTTGCCACAGGCCCCAAACAACAGGGCCAAGGGACCATGGACTGAATATTCTAAAACCACAAACTAAAATAAAGCTTTTTTCCTTATAAATTAATTTCCTCAGGTGTTTTGGTCACAGCAATTGAAAGCTGGCTAACATGCTGGCTTTGTTTTTTTTTCTTAGAGCTTACCATCAGTTGACTTATGTTATGTATTAAATGTGTCCCTATATCAGCACCTTGAGATCAGTGATGTGGTATTCCCAGTGCCCAAGCAGTACATAGCACCATAGGTATGGTAAAAAGTATTTTGAAATGTTTCTTGAGTAAAAAGGGGTGATTTTCTTTAAAAATTACTCTTTCATTGCCTCTGTTTGTTCATTTTCTATTCATTTGGTAATTCATAGCAATGACGTTTCACCACTGACTGGACCATGACTTCTTACATTCATTTAGGTCTTTTCAATTCCTATTTGACTTGACTTTTCTGAAACAATTTATGCTATGAAGAGTGTTATGGGCTTTGAAGTCATCAAGATCCTGTGTGGAATCTCATCCCAATTAGTAGCTACGTGAACCTGGGCAACTTATTTCACTTTTTGGAACCACAATTTCCATATTAGTTAAACCAGAATACTAATGCCTTACCCATGGGATTTCCCCAGGAGCATTAAGTGAGAGGATATATGTAAAACTCCTGGTATGGCTGCATATCTAATTATAGCTCAATGAATGTTGGCTCTGTTGGTTTCTTTTCTTCTCCTGTATGCTCTTCTCATTAGTGTACTCTCTCTTCTAAATAATCTTCTAGAGTGAACTTAAATTATTCATTGTTATGTGTCATCTTCAAGATCAAGTTTAAACTTTCTAGCATGACAGACATGACTTTTTATGACTTGGTCCCGTTCCCAGTTTCTATTGCAGTTCCTTCAGTGTGCTGTGCAATTATCAGCCCCCTTCCTTTCCCAAGATTTTCTCATTGCCTGGATCACCCTTTTCCTCCCCTCGTCCATTTGGCAATCTGCCTAATCCTTGTAGTACTCAGTTTCAATAACATCTTCTCTCTGAACCTTTGTTGACCTTTTCAAGTTGGGGCAACTCCCATCTCTAGAGTTCCTGACCTCACACACACAAATATTCCTATTATAAGACTTATCACATCCCCCTGTAACCCAATGATTTCCCTGATTCTTGTGCAGCACAGGCTGGAATGTCATGCGGGCATCCACTTTTGATTCCCTATCATTTGGCACAGAATTTTGACCTCAGGGGCTAATGGTTGGCTGAATTAGTGGCAGGATTTGTGCTTGTTCTAGTAGAGGAAACTGACAATGGCTTAGCTCATCTTTTAGGGCAGGGAAGCTGTTGAAAAATTCAACTTTGCCTCACTCCCCCATTGTTGCCCTGTTATAGTTTGCATGTAAAGTGGTTTGAGGCTTGCTTCAGGCTTCATCCTTTTTTTTTTTTTTTTTAGAACTATCTCAATTATTTTCCTCAATCAAATTTGAACCAGCTCTGCCACTGAGCAAAGCTGTGGCTCCTTGCGAATGCCACTCAGCTTCCTTGAGTCTCAATGTTCTCTTCCGTAAAATGGAAGGAACATTCTTGCAAATATCTGTGGGGATTAACTTGAAGTTCATGAAAGCATCAAGTAGAACACACTATCTTTAGGGTATTACACCCATATTTCTATATTTTATTCCATCTTGAAATAGAGGGATGTCTAATCATGCTATTTTGAATTACATTCAGGAAACTATATCAACAATTATTAGTGAAGCTGTGAGGAAGTGTTGAAGACTCTTTAAATAACCTGGGGGATTTAGAACATACCATAAGACTCAGAGAAGTGATCTAAGTGCCTCTCTTACGAAAACTGGACAAGCTGAAATCGAGTTCTGTGGGGTAGAGCTTTGTTGCAGGCGTTACCTTGCTGGATCTATCTGAACTCTGTGCTGGATGAGTTCAGAGTGTTGCCCTGAACATTGTGGAGATCCTCTTCTGAGACCACTGACAACCACAGATAAAGATGTCACAGCTATGATTTAGAAATCCAAGAAGCCCCTGAAGAATGTTCCAATATAAGATCTACCTTAGACACTTTCTTGCTATCCCTGGGACATAATCCCTGACATGTACAACTTAAAGGTGGAGAGGTTTATTGTGGCTCATGGTTTTAGAGGGTTCAGTCCATGGTTGGTGGGCTCCAAGGCAGAAACAACATGGTAGAAGGGCTGCTGCAGAGGAAAGGTGCTCATCCCATGGCAGTCAGGAAGCAGAGAGAGAAGATAGGAGCAGAGGACAAGAATTCACCCTTCCAAATCATACCCTCAGTGACCTGCCTCTTCTGACCAGGCCCCACCTTCAAACACATTGGACTTTTAGGAGGACGATTTAGATCTAAACCATAACAGGGCCCCAGAAGCTGTCTGGCTTAATGGCCACGGGAAAGAATTGGTTAGGAGTCCAGAGGCAGGAATGTAGACAGACTTGTCATTTGATAATACTTACAGCACAACATGTTAGGTCTACTATCAAATTCTGGAACACAGAGATGAAAAAGAAATGGGTTGTGCCTGTAATAGAGTAACTTGGAAAAGGGCTTTGGTATTACCAGGGTCTGTGGGAGAGGCTTACAACACAGACATGTGGCCCTTCCCTCAAAGACAGCACCACAGAGAACAAGAATGGGTAAGGGTGTCAGTACTGGTCTCCACTCTGTGCAGCTCCCTCCCAATTATTGCATACGATTGCATGTGTGACAGGAAACCTGTTCTCCTGTCTCTACGCCATATTGGCCTAGGGGCCACCCAGCAGTTCAGAGGCAGAATCACTGATGTGGTTTGGACTATGAGTGGCCCAAGAGAGTTATGTACAATGGAGTGCTATTCATACATAAAGGAGGATAAATTTGAGTCAGTTGTAGGAAAATGGATGCAGTTTGAGTCCATAGTACTAAGTGAATTAAATCAGCTACAGAAGGTTAAGCATCACATGGATTCTGTTATATGAGAAACTCAAAGTGTAAATTATTTAAAAGAGCAAAATGAAAGATGATAGGAAAAAGAGAAGTAGACTTTGTGGAGATGGGAAGGAGACTTAGAAATGGGAGGAGATGGAAGGGAGGGGAATGGAAGGGAAATAAGAGGGATCAAGAAGTGATAAGTAAGGTATCAATACTCTATGATAAATATATTTATTGTGAATCACAAACATATAGTAAAAACATTTAATGAAAATAGTTATGATTCACACATGTGGTTGTATTTGGTAGGCTCCAAAGGCCTCCTACTTAGAATGAACATTTTGGAGGTCAGTATGCCTACCTGACCTTTCACTATGATGGGTTCCTTTCTTCAAACTATCAGTGAATGGTCATTTGAAATATGAGTAATTCTGCAAATACTGATAATACTTCGTACTTTTCATACTTATCTCTCTATGAGAGATTCTAATTTAAGTGTTTTACAACTAAGTTGCTTAATTCTTACAACAAACTAGCAAGGTAGGCATTATCATTATTTCCATTTTACATAGGAGGAAATAGAAATGTGGAGCCATTAAGAAACTTGTTCTGACACACTAGACAGTGGTTAGAGGCAAGATTTGAATCTAGGCAGACTGTTTTCAAATTCATGCTACTAATTACTATGCTATTCTAGACAGAGCAGCATTGAGTCTTACTAGTAACTGATAACTTAACTTCAATGACAGTAACTAATATTTAATGAGTGTGTGTAGGGCCCACACCAAGTAATTTTTATTTAGTATTTCATTTATTGTTAACAAGACCCAATAGAATAGGTAGTTACCATTTCAAAGATGAAGGAAATAAAACTTAGAGAAGAGAAAGAATTAATTTGAGCTCACATAAACAGGAAATACAGAGCCAGTATTTGAAATCAGGCATTTTAACACCAAAACCCATGCATTCAATGGTTGGGTAAGACCAGACATCTATGAGCTGTAAGGCCCTAGGCACTCAGCAGAGAGCAAGCATCATGGAGAAGGTTAGTTCAAGGGCACCAGGGTGTCCTGGGGAAAAGGGGACAAGATGCAGCATGGAAACAACCATTTCAGTTTCACCTGGGATCGACTGTTTAGACATGAACTTTAAAATCGGAGGCTTATGGTTCTTCTGCCATATGTAAATTTCTCCACTATCTCTCTCCTTTTATTCTCACTCATAGGAATTTAACTGAGTTAGCGCTCACTATTATGGCCAGATTATTGAGCTGAAATATCTCCCTACAACTTCTACCCTCTGGACATAGGCAAATTGGATCTGTGTTTCTGAGCTCATCTAGTCATCACATATCATACCAGCTCTTTGAGGGTTCATGACACACTAACTTTCAGGCAGTCAGAGGCAAAAGATCCAAACAACCATGTGCCCTGCAACCACAGGACCTTTGCTCATGTTATTTCATCTGCCTGGAATCCTATCTCCTTCTCTTCTAACCCATTTCATGAATTTTTAAAAAACTCAATCATCTCCTTGGGGAAGCCTTCCATTTTTTTCCCTGTCTTGGTCAAGTCTTCCAGTTATGTACTTTTAAGAATACCATTATTTTGGGTTACATTCTCTACAAGTAGAGCCTGACCTGGGGTGTATGTACTCATGATGTACTGAGGGTGTTCCCTCAGGAATATGGAAAGGGAATGAAGGAACCAAAATAGGAAGGAGAAAAATCTACACAAGAATATGGCTTCAGCTTGATGTGGAGGAGAAACCTGCAAGTTAGCTAAGTTGCAGAGTTTGCCTCGAGACAAGTGTTGACAGTCTTACACTCCCACCCCCATCAGGGACTATCTATGGGTACTGGGATAGGTTGACTCCCAAGCACTTCCTACAGAGACGTGGGTGCAGTCCTCTGGAAAGGTTGTGGGAGACCTGATTCATCAGGTGAAGACATCCCAGAAGTCTGGGTGGTCCCAGCACCCCAGCAGTGTGTGCTCGAACCCCAGCCTCATGACACACCAACTTTCTTTCTGGCCACCGAAAATGGAACTTGTCTGAGTGAACCTTTCTGTTGACATGTGTGGTTATCTGATTGACATCTCTCTCTTCCACTGGAGCATAATCTCCTTATTTGCTTCTGGGGTTTCCATAGTGTGAAGCACAGAGCTTGTAGCTAGTTGCTGTTCCGTAAGAACCAGTGTGATGAACAAATGGATCAAAACAATGAGTGAAGCCTAATTCTTGTTTTAGAAGATTCATCTCTTTTACTTCCATATCACTTTCTGGCTTTTCAGCTTTGGGACACTTTCAGTTTTTCTTCTGTCTTACAGAATCTTTTCCTTTCTAGCTTTGTTGAATTACATTTCCCTCTTGTCTAGGGTTGTTAATAAGCCAGGGTGTCTGAGGAGGTTCCTGAGTGCTTATTGTCAACAGTGGAATAGGCATGCCTCCATATCAACTCCTGTCTTTTGGGAGCTTGGAGGAAGAAGACACGTGGCAGGTGTTCCTTAGCTCGGTGTTCTTCATGTTCCTCAATGTGCCTTTCTGGGTATCAGTGGAAACAGTGGTGATTGCAGCTGGATTTATTCTCCTGGAAATTTCCGTGGCTAATTTCTTACCTACCTTTTGCTATATTCCACTTCCTTGCCTTACACTATTAAGACTGCTCAGGTTTCTTTATTAATTCTTACTAATCTGTTGATTATGGTAATTAGCCAAATCCCACCTATTGTCATATAGATTGTGAAGGATCAGTTTCCAGAATTCATGAGATGGGAGACCACTAAGTTTGATGGTAGAGAAACTAGAGCCTAAAAGATTTTAAAATGTTGATGGTACTGGTTACTGGGCAAAAAGAAAATTCTAACAGACAGAAGGTTCCGAATCACAACTAGTGTAACTTAAATCCTAGTACTGGTTCTGTTTACTGGATTATGCAGTCATGTTCTAATCCAGGCTCTGCTTTGAGAAGTGAGGGTGTGTGTGCATGTGCATGTAAGTTCAGGGATATATCCAACCTTGAGATTTGCAGCTGTCGAAATCTGCCCTTGAATTATGCATATTCACCTGGATTTCTATAGCTTCTCCTTCCACACATCAGAAAAGTGTGGCATATAAAGCAGAACTAGACCAGAGGCTCCAGTTGTTGGCTCTCCTCAGCTCAACTGGGCCATCTTGGGAACCATACCTCTTTGAGCCCTAGTTTCACCATTTATAAAACAAAAGGATTGGAATAAATGTTCTTACTTATAGAATTCTATGAGCACATTTGTCGTGGGTCTACTGTATGCTGAGTACCTCTGCAGTATCTTATTACATATCATTTTCTCTCTGAATTCTCTCTCTAGGTGTTGTCATCCCTGATTAATAGACAAGGAAACTGAGACCAGATAAATTGAGTTATTTTCCCATGGCCACTTAGCAAATTAGGATCAGAGCCATTTGACAAGACTCCAAATTCAGTGCTATCTGCTCCATTATTCTAGCTACACCTCATTTTGTTTCAATGCTTGCCACTGTCAGCCCAGCAAGGTGGCTCTGGTGGGGAGTCAGAAGAAAAATAAAAGAAAATACCATCTGGACTGCCTACTGCCATCTTGCTTTAAATTCCTACCTCTACCCTATTCCATGCTGGAGCAGTGATAATCAGCATCAGGTGGGAAGGAGGGCTGTAGGTAAGGATGCTGAGTGCACAGGCACAAGACTTGGTGTGGCAAGGTACTCTCATATATGTTCAATGATGGGCACAATATTATGCTATATAATAAATAGAATAAATAGTAAATAGTTTACTTAAGTATGATTACTATTAGATTTTAAAAGTTAAGCTAAGTGCTGTATTATAGTTGTATCTAGATGTCTCCCAAGCCTCATGTGTTCATAGGTGGGGCTTTTTTGGAAGTGGCTGGATTTCGAGTGATACTCAATTATGGGTGTGATAACTGGATTAGTCCACTGATTGGACTGGCATAGTTCTGGGTTTGTCTAAATAGGTTTACTGAAGATGGAGGCCCCACCCTGTGGGTGGCACCAACCAGTGGGTCTGTATCCTGGGTGGAATATAAAGGGAGAGAGGAAATACAGGCTTACTTCTTGCTGTTTCCTGCCTGGCATGCCATGGACTGTTTATCCTCTGCCATACTCCTTTGCCGTGCCACCATGCCTTGGAGACAGCTGCCTATGGACTGAAAACTCTACAAACTGTGAGCCAAAATAAACCTTTCTTCCTTTAACAATAGGTGTTGGGTGTTTTGTTCCAGCAGTAAGAAAAGTAAGACATGCTGTTAGTTTCACAAGGAAAGGAGTCACCACAATAGAAGATTCTTCATATTCCACTTTCTTTGAATGAGCTGAGTCCCAGCTCTGGCCTTTCCTGTTGTGTATTCTTGGACAGTGGTTCTCTCAGCGCACTACCTATAGTTTCATCATCTTTATAAAATTGTAACAGCAATGGTAACTATTTCCTGGAGTTTTGGTAGATTAGATAATGCCTATGGAAACACATTATACACTGGAAAGTGTTTAAACACATGCTCTTTTTAATTTAGTGCTGGGTATTTGGCTAGCCTAGTTGCTGGGATAAAAAAGCCAGGACACAGTCCTGACTGATAAATGCTGTATCCTTTATGCCCTGGTGGCCAGGGTTAGATTCTAGTTGCTGCAGGCCACCTAGTTTCTTAATTCTCTCATTTCTCATGATTAATATCACATAATGAGCAAACTGAGTTGATGCAGGGAAACACTTCCTTTCCTCTTATGCACAGTGTCAGTCTCCTGCTGTAGAGTATTTATCAGATTGCTTCCCTAACACCAGCATCCATTTGTCAGCCACTAATGGCACAGTGTAGAAGCATGATGCAGAGTGTATTTCTGGTGTGGAGTGAGGAGAAGCCAGCCAGAGTGTCCTGGCCCACCGGAGATTAGGAGCCAAAAGTCTTGACTTTGTCCAGATGTAAAGGGTGAGTTTAATAGAGACTAAACTTTGTCCATTCATAATCAGAGAGCCTCCAGTTTTTGCTGGACAAATGATTGCCAAGCTCTATTATACATACATGTGGTTGTGAGACTCAGTTCTGTGATGTAAACAAAAGTGATATGCACACCTTCTGAGTTGTGCCCTTAGGAGATGGGGTTTTACTCAATTGTCTTATGCTCTTTCTGTAGGCTAGAATGTTGGCATGATGACAGGAGCTATAGCAGCCATATTAGTGTATAAAACAGAAGCTGCATGTTTAGAATAGCAGAACAAAATCAAAAGAGGCTGTGTTTCCTACACCATAGAGATGTTGTCATAGGAGGAGGAATAACATCTACTACTCTATAGCATAGTCGAATAACTATGGTTGACACCAATTAATTGATTTTTAACATTTCTAATACAAAGAAATGGTAAGTGTTTGAAGTAATGCATATGCCAGTTATCTTGATCTGATCATTATATTGAATACACGTTTGAAATGGTGCACTGTATCCCATACATATGTATAATTATGTGTCAGTTAAAATTTTTTAAAAAGTTAAAAATAGGCTACTCATTGACTATAAGAGAGAAATATATTCTATTTTGTGTAAGCCTCTATTGTTTTGGCATGTTCTGATATTATAGTTTAGGTCTACAATGTGCCCCCAAAGTCTCATGTATTCAGGTGTTGCCCTTTTGGAAGGTGATTTCGTCATGGTGATGCTATATTCATCAGTGGATTAATCCACTGATGAGTTCATAGCTGAATGTACTGTTAAGAAGTGGGGCTGGGTCAGAGAAGGTGGATTGCTTGGGGTATGATCTGGAAGGGTGTATTTTTTGTTCCTGGTTTCTCCCTTCCCTCACAGCTTCCTGGTTACTATGGGTTGAGCAGCTTTTCTCCACTATGTCCTTCTACCATGCTGTTTCTTTCTTGGAGCCTTGGACTAAACCATGAACCTAAACCTCTGAAACTGTGAGCCAAAGTAAACCTTGTCTTCTTTAAGTTACAGGTGTCAGATATTTTTCCTAGCAATGAGAAAGTGACCAAAGTTATTAACCTCTCTGCAATTCAATTCTTTCACTTATAAAATAATAATAATAACATAGAATGATACAAGACTGTAACATTTTAGGGACATATAGCTTGTATGAGTGCACATGTTCAGACTAAGTAAAATAAGAGGTTCCTAGGTAAATGTAACACAAATGCAAATTATTACTAAACTTTATTGCATATATGTGACTATTATTATTTGATTCTCCACACTAATATTTTGTTTACTCAAATATTTTTAGGCATGATCATTCCTGAGATTTAGCATCCACAGTCCTCAAAAAATCAGGTCCAAAATTTAGCACATAATAGATTTTTTTTTTTTTTTAATACTGGGATCAAACTCAGGACCTTGCAATTGCGAGGCAGGTGTGGTGCCACTGAGCTAAATCCCCGGCTGCATAATAGATAATTAATGACTACATGTTGAAGGCATAGCTTATTTTTAAGTAGATGCCTGTTCACAGAATATTTTAATCTTGATTTAAAGTTTTGAAAATAAGTAGGGTTATCTTTATTTCAGTGCACAAACACATTAGTTTGATCTTAGAGATTGGTTAGGTGAATTGCAGATATTTACAAGAGAAAACCCAAACCACCATGGATTTCTTTTAAGACATCTATTATGTGTGTATTCATTTTATATATTCATTAAAAATATAATTGTTTTGTGTGGAAACTCCACAGTCTACTTGAGAATGGTGGAAAAAGCCAAATAATATCTTGGTGTCATTATGACAAATTTTTATTTTTATGTTCCCTCTGAAAGGGCACTTGGTTTATGTGACTATTTAAGGTGTAAATCTGGGATGACACAAGAATCTGCATTTCTAACCAATTCTGAGACAATTCCAGAGTCTATGATACTGGAATAGCAGGCTTCTCTGTTTAACTGATCATTTTAAAAGGAGAGACAAATGTGCCCAAATATGTGCCAAAGATTTTCAAACCCTATGTTAAAAATCACTTGACCAATTGCCCATGCTAATTAAAGGACCCCAAATTGAGTATTAAGTTAATGACCAAAAGTTGAATATGGCTCCTTTTCTCTCCAGAATAAATACACACACAAGATTAGATACCCAAATAAAAGGTATTTTAAGTCATGAGTGAATGTAAAATGAAGTAGAGATGAGTGCTAGCCTTCCTTTTTTTTTTTTTTTTTTAAGAAAAGCCAAAACATTTTAATTGTGTTATATACATAACATGAAATTCACTGCTTTAGGGCCAGGGATTTAGCTTAGTGGTGCCGCTGCCTGCCTCGCAAGTGCAAGGTCCTGAGTTTGATCCCTGGTACCACACACACACACACACACACACACACACACACAAACACACACACACACAAAATCACTGTTTTAACCATTTCAAGCACACAATTCAGTGGCATGAAGTATATTCACATGGTTGTGCAATCATCAGTACTGTCCACTTCCAGAATTTATTCATCATCCCAAACAGAAACTCCATACCCATCAAACATTCCCCATTCCTTTGTCTGCCAGCCTGTGGTAAACTCTATTCTACTTTTTGCCTCTATGAATTTTCCTCCTCTCGGTAATACTTGTACTTCCGTGTTTGGCTTCTTTCATTTAGTATAATGTTTTCAAGTTTCACTCATGCAATAGAACATGTTAGAATTTTATTCTATTTTAAAGTTAAATAATATTTTATGTGAATAGCACATTTGTTTTATTCATCCACTGATGGACAGTTGGGTTGTTTTCACCTTGTGGCTACTTTGAATAATAATGTTTCTATGAACATGGGTGTACATGTACACATTCTTAACATGTTGTCAAAGGAGCAGTTTTGACCTCCTGTCTGGGAAGGGCACCTGCGTTACTCTGGGGTGAAGCAGAACATGGGGACTGGCCTGCAGTGTTTCTGTTGGAGCTATGCTCGGAATTTTGGATGCTACACTGGTGCCTAGATACAACAACTGGTCCCTGGCACAGCTGTGAGAATGTTCACAGTGTACTGCCACCTCCTCACTTTGCAAAGGACCTTAAGGGACAGAGTGATCATGAGGGGGATGACATTGGTGTGTATGGTTATAGCAAGAGTTTGTACAAATGAATTTCTGTCAGTTCATGGATATAACATACCAGATGTATGGAAGTGTGGCTCGATTTGTTGGAGACTCACAAGTTGGTCTCTTGGAGCTGTAGGTCGTGACATTCCATGCCCCGGCGTTGTAAGTGCTATGTATATGTTTGACTCATAATTCTTTCTCTCAGTGTTGGCTCCCTGTAGTAGGTGCAGAAGCTGATGACTTTGAAGCTCTGTTACAGCAAAGGAATGCTTGAAGAGTGGCCATTGCTCCAGTTTCTGAGAAATGCAATCATGAGGTTTCCCACTTAGGTCACTAACCTCCAAAAATACAGCTCCCAAGGCCTGCAGTTTTTACACTGGCTGACAATGAATCTTAGAATCAGTGTCAACACAGAAAACCACTGCATGGCCTTGGAGTCTCTTGCATTGATCCTGCAGTCTGAGAGATCAAATTCCAGGATGATGGGACTTTAACTGTCTCTAAATTTCAGACAAGGTCAGATGAGGACAGCATAGGCAGGTGTTCTCCTGTGTCCTTGGTTTGGGGTTCTGTCCCTTTGAGTTTCAATTATTGAGTAAAAATTCAGATCCTTTTATGTGTAGTGATTTTTAAACTTTGTTTTTATTGCCTTCTAGACTTACAAAAGGCCTCAATACACTAAGAAAAAAAGATGTTGGGTTGTGTTAAGAGAAAGAAAGGTCTTACATTTAAGGTTTTAGTTAGCTGCAGAAACAAAAGTTTATAGACTAGAATATTTCAATGGGTTTCTGAAAAATTAACTGTTCTTTTTTTAATTGGAAAAACACTATAAGCCCATTGCCTTTGTCTAGGAAATAGCCCAGAGAAAAGCTTAAGTGGCGCAGCTCAAGTGGCAGATACAGTGCCAACACAGCCAGGGCGAAGGAAAAAGGTGCTGTGGTGAGGAATGGAGTGGGACTGGACAGAGACGTGTGAGCTGGCTGCTGCTTCATGAATGGAGCGTGCCCATTTCCCAGCCCATGGTATGGCTCTAGATAAGGCACACAGAAACACTGCACCCGGCCACCATCCATCAGAGGCATACGTGAAGAAGGAAGTCATTTGTTGGCGCTTTCCTATCTTGTATCCTCTCATAGCTAAAGTTGCCCCCCATGGAGTGTTACTGCCCCCACCACCGGGTCATGGCACCAGACTCCTTAGCAGCTGCTGGGGAAATCAGACCCCACCGAATGGTACCTCATATGCAATGGCAGGAGGAGCTAGAGACCCTGGGCCTCACCTGATGGGACTAGTTTGACACAATGGCAGCAGGTGGGAAAAGCAAGCAGCAGAGGTCTGGAAGACAGCTAAATGGTAGAGAAACTGGGTTTGAAATGGACATGGTAGGCTGGAGATTTAGCTCACTGGTTCTGCTGCCTGCCTCTCAAGCGCAAGGTCCTGAGTTTGATCCCCGGTACAAAAAAAAAGAAATGGACATGGTAAAAACTCAATTTTACAAAAGAGAATACAATAAGTACATTTCCTTTCTGGTTGTTTTAAAAATTGTATTCATAGAGTTATCAATCATCTCTATCATATAATTTTAGAATATTTTAATAATCCCCCAAAGGAGTCCTATATTCATTAACAGTGACTCCCTACTCCATTCTCATCCTTGTGGATCCAGAAACTACTAATACATTTTCTCTTTGTTTCTGTGGATTTGCCTTTTTGTCTGTTCTGGACATTTCATATAAATGGTATCATTGTAATAAGTGGCCTTTCGTTTTTAGCTTCTTTCATTTAACATAGTTATCATAAATTTTCAAGATTCATATATGTTATGGTATATACCAGGACATCATTTCTTTTTTTATTTGTGTGAGGGTGTGTGTGTGTGTTGCTGAGGATGAAGCCCAGGGCCTCATGTAGCTAAGCATGTGAGCTACCCATGGAGCTATATATCCAGCCTCTTTACTTCATTTTTATTATGGTAAAATATACATAACGTGGTATTTATCATTTTAACTATTTGTAAGTGTAGAGTTCAGAGTCATGAAATAGATTCAGTGTTGTGTAACCATCATAACCATTCCTTTCCAGAACTCTTTTATCTTCCCAAGCTCAAACTTTGCATTCATTAAACATTAACTTTCCCTCTTCACTTCTCCCGGTTCCCTGTGACCATCATTCTACTTTCTGTCTCTATGAATTTGACTACTTTGGAATCTCATATAAATGGAATTAAACAATATTTGTCCTTCTTTGTCTGGCTTATTCCACTTAGAATAATGATTTTGAGATCCACCGATGTGATATATATCAGTATTTTATTCCGTTTTATGTTTCAGTAGTATTCCATTGTATGTATAAACTGTATTTTGTTTATCAATCTGTTGGTGGCCATTTGGGTGATTTCCACTTTCTGGCTATTGGGAATCACATTCCTATGAACATTGGTACAGAGCTATCTGTATGAATCCCTGCTTTCATTTCTTTTAGATTGATAAGTAGGAGAGGAATTAAGTCATGTGGTAATACTATATGACTTTGGTAGTGACATATGACAATTTAGGAACCCCTATGCTGTCTCCCACAGTGGCTGAACCACTTTACATTCCACCAGCAATTCACCGGGGTTCCAACATTTTTTATTTTCTGGTATTTTTGTAGCAGCTATCCTAATGGATGTTATGCAGTATCTAATTCGGTTTTGAATTGCATTTCCCTAATGACTAGTGATGTTCAACATCTTTTCCTGTGCTTATTGACTTTTGGTATATGTTTGGGTTTTTTTTTTTTTTGAGAATTGTCTAAGTCTTCTGTCCACTTTGTAATTGAATTGATTGCTTGGTCCGCTGTTGAGTTAAAACACGTTACTTTAAAAGTCTGTATTCCTAACATAGTTGAGTATCTCCTGGCTGTTTACCTTATTTGTTAATTTCCCATTTCCTTCTGTTATCCCTTTGTGTTTTAGTTTGTTAAGCTGCTATAACAAAATACATAGATTGGGTAACTTATAAGTAAAAGAAGTTTATTTCTTAGGGTTCCAGAGGCTGGGAATTCCAAGATGAAGGCACCAGCAGGTTCAGTGTCTGGTGAAGCCTTGGTTTCTGTTTTAAAATGACACCTCACCTGGCAGAAAGGAGAAGACCCCCATTGCACCTTTTTTACAAAGCCATTAATCCCAGTTAGGTGAGCTCTGTGCTGATGAGTTAATCACCTCCTCAAGACTCCATCTTTTAATACTATCACACTGGTAGTTAATTTTTATCATATGAATTTTAGGGGAACACATTTGGACTGTGGCACAGTCAGAACTTTAATTGATGGTCTACTACTACCCATCTCTGTTCTTTACGGAACATTCCTTGATTAGAGTCAAATATAGCTCTCTACTGCCTTATTTTCCTTCTCCATTCCCTAATTCCAGGTCACTCTTCTAATTCAATTTTTTAAACGTTTTTAACATCAGGGCTTATTTTTATGTAAAACAATTCTGAATCAGTATAAGCCTTTGTTGTTAAATTTATAGTCAACCTGATGCATCTAGGATTTACTTACATGGTCCTGTTTTTTCATTTTCTTGTCTTTTTCTCCTTTGTGTGTTGGCTAAAGGGAGATAGAATCCAAATGAATGACCATTGGAAAAATTATTAGCATTTAAAAATTATATTATCCTATAGATGTGAAGTAGTATCTCAGTATAGTTTCGATTTGCATTTCTCTAGTAACTGATGATGTCAAACATCTTTTCATGTGCTTATTTGTATCTTTTGGGAAAAGTGTCCTTTCAAATGTTGCCCATTTAAAAAATTGGAATATTTGTCTTTTTATTATTTATCTGTAAGTGTTCTTTATATATTCTGAATATAACTCCCTTATAACGTATATGACTTGGAGAATTTTCTTCTATTCTATGAGTTGTCTTTTCATTTTCCTAATGGTGTCCTCTGAAACACAACAGGTTTTTAATTTTGATGAAGTCCAAGTTATTTTGTTTTGTTGCCCGTGTGTTTGGAATCTGAGAAACCACTGCCTAATCTGCCTAATTGAGATCATAAAAATGTATTTCTATGTTTTCTTCTAACAATTTTACATTCCTATCTCTTAAATTTAGCTGTATGATTCATTTTGAGTTAATTTTAATATATAGTATGATGTTGAATGGAATTTTTAAAAACAATTTTTATAAACAAGAACTTTAAGAAGTTATATCTGTATAGAATACTTCCTCCCTTAGTTTTAACTCATTTTCCTCCAACAGAGATTTGTCCGTTTGTCCGTTTGTTCATTCACGCAGAGTGTTAGCTGAGCAAGTGCATTGTGCCCAGCTCCAGCATAGAATGCAAAGGCGGTTTTTATTTCCAATAAGCTGGCAGTGGAGCAGAAAGAAGACAAAAAGAAAACCAATAATTACTGTGCGCTACAGCAATAGGAGGGTTGCTTAATTCAGCTTGAGGACACCAAGAGAATGTTTCTCTGGGAAAATAATGATTAACTCAAGCATTGAAGTGGGAGGTATAGTTTGTCCGGTGGACAAATGTGGTGGGGAAAGGGTGGCATTACAGGTGGGTGCAAGGCCATGTAAAAAGAAAGTCACGGAGCCCACGGGGAAGCCTGATAGATTGGTATTCCTCAATGTGCAGTTGCTGTCCTGAGAAGCACCATGCTGGGGAATTGTAATTCAATTCTGGTAGTGAAAAGCCAAAGTGGCAGACCTTGTCACAAAGGCTTCCGCTATAGCACAGATGAGAAGTTATGGCAGGCTCAACTCCATCTGAGGCCATGGAAATGAGTCAGAGAATATTGTGGACCTTAGGTCCTGGAGTTGATCCCCATTATTGAAAAAAAAAGGAATATTTGGGAAAATGGAATCAATAGGAGTTGGTGGCTGATTAGATTTAAGCAACAACAACAACAACAACAACAACAAAAAGATGCCTACAACAACAGCTTAGGGAAACTGGGGTTATTAGGAGTGTGGTTCACAAAGACAGTGAATTCATTAGGGACTTAAATATAGTTTGTAAGCATCTATCACAATTTAAGTCACCTAGGATCAAGTTCAAAGCTTTCAAAAGGTTTTAAATAGGGTTAAATATTCTTTCCCCCGAGTCCAATTCAATTCCATTTGAATTGTTAAATAAGAGAGTTTTCTTTATTATAACTAAAATATTAGTGAATCAAACTGCATTTTTCCCCTCTCCACTTCATCACTCCTGGCCCACCACCCCATATTCTTTTGTACGTTTGTGTTGAACTTGTCCATTGCTGCTGGGGAGGAACCTAGGAGTCCTGATTCCCAACACTGCTTTTTCCACTGACTATGTATGGAGGTTCCTCTTGACATTGAGGAATTGCCAGATCCTGTGAGTGCAAAAGAATTTGCTTTCGTATTGGTTCCCTTAGTAAGAATGTTGCATGGAACCAGCAGATGCCTTGCAAGGAGAAAATACTGCTTGTTAGAATAGGAAATACAGATAATTGGCCTGCTTCCTTTCATCTGCCAGTGAGGGCCTGAAAACAAGTCACCATTGAGTGCAGCTTTTCCTTAGTGCAGCTGTGGCTCCTAGCAGCAAGAGTCTGTCCTTTGGAAATCAGGAATACACTGATATGAGCTGTAAAAGCTGGTGGCTGAAGACAGGGCAATTGCATATGTCATCCAAGAGGCTCTAATGCGCTGTTTGGCCAGAGGGTTTGTCAGGGTGGTGAGCCAGCCAGCTTTTTGCTGTTGCTTTTCCTTTGCTGTTTTACCTAGCATCTCAACAGGAAGATAATGGACAGAGGTACCTTATCTTCACACAAGTCCAGGAAACCAAGGGGAGCCAGAGATTTAATGAGTGGCTGGGGTTTGTTTGTTTGTTTGTTTTCCGCTAGAGTGCAAGTTGTTTGAGGTCAGGCAGTCAAATTTATTTCGTGTTTCCTAGCACTTAGCATAGTGTTTTTCTAGGAAAAAAGTAAATTCAAATTGTTTCACCTAACTTACCTTCTTCGGAGGAAGCTGCAGTTTGGCCCCATCCCTGACTCTTTCTGAGCTCATTCTCAGCTGAGCTAGTGGGGCTTTGAGGGTGCATTAGGCCATGACTTCCTAGGATTTCTAGGAGGAACAAGCATAGGCTCTTCTCTGTGGCATCTGGGGAAGGAGAAGAATCCAGCTGAAAAGGAGACAGCCTGCCTCTCCTTGAGGCCTGGGGCAGACACTAACCTTTCCACCTCCTCCTTGGAGGAGGAGCTGAGGCTGAAGAGCTATTGGCTAGATTACTTTCACCTGGTGACCTTAGAGGGCAGGCTCCCTCCCAAGCCTCTGTCAAGTGGTACTGATTTGCTGGTTGCTTTATTGGCTCTGCTTGCTTACAAGGGTTCATCTTCAAGCCATCTGCTCAGGTGCCAGAACCTCCAACAGCTTGAACTGTCCACTCACCACACTGGGGTGGGCATAAATCAACAACAGGCAAAGAACCATAGTTATTGGATATGAAAACCAAGCAGGACATCTGGCCCAGGTGACTCTCCACAAATTAATCATGAGAATTCTTAAGGAAATGGAATTAGAGCTTTAAAAAGGCTTTCTTTTTTGGGGAGTGGGGGTGGGGGGTCTAAATATCAAAGTTTATTGAAATAAAATATAATCTATAATAAAAAATACTATGGGTGTTATTCACTGGTTACAGTTTTAAGTATATTAACAAAAGCATGAAACATCTGAATCCAACAATGATACCATACTTGTGGTACAGTAACAAATTTGAAATTCAATGTTGAATAATACTGAATAACTATGTCCAAAATACTTTATACTTTCCTACCCATATTCAAAATGCCTTTTTAGGAGTATCTTCCAAAAGTGAAACTTCTGAAACTTCAGACACAGTTTTTAGAGTTAAGTAGTTGAGCATCCTTAGCATTTAAAACAATAAATTTATTTTCTAGAAATCAGTCTAACCTTAAACTGGGTAGATGCGATTAGGCATTTTTGTTCAGTGTGTTTCAGTGCTCTTTCATGCTAGTCTCTAGGGTTGCTACTCTTTTTTTTTTTTGTACCGGGGATCAAACTTGGTACCTTGTGCTTGAGAGGCAGGTGGCAGCACCACTGAGCTAAATTCCCAGCCCTGCTACTATTCTTTAATTGGAATTAAAGCTGGCCATAAAGAAGAACACATTAATTATTTCAGAAGTAAAAAGGGTAAAAAGGCTTTCTGAAACCTAAGAACTATGGTTTGTGAAGAAATTCAACAGATGCATTTTGAGTACTTATTACTATTTTAAAAAAAACTCTTACACTGGGTGCTATGAAGACAATGATAACCTTTTTTTAAAGGAGTATGCAGTTTATTAAAAAGGAGAGGTATGGATAAGTAGACATGGTACAAAGGATAACAAAAGGGCTTATGTGAAGTAGGAAGAAAGTGTCATTGCACATAGGAGGATATCTTAGCTAATTTTCTCTCATTGCTGAGACAAAATACCTGACACCCGAAGTTAAAGGGGAAAAGGTTAATTTAGCTTACTGTTTATAGAGGTTTCAATCCATAATTGGATGGCTCTAAGGCAAGGTGGCATGGCAGACAGGGATTGCAGAGGAGAAACGGTTCATGGTGGGTCAAAGGTAGCAAAGCAAGCAAATGAAGGACAAGACAAGCCTCTTTCTGTTCCTTATATCCAGGCTACTGGGATTAGAGTGGTGCCAAACCAACCAGCGGACTGGTTTAGTAATCACCCACCCTTAATCCTAGCATTGTACCATGAATCAATCACACCAAATTCAACCACCTCTGAAAAAGCCCCATCTGTGATTGCATGAGGCTTTGGGGTACATCTAGCCACAAACCGTAACAGAGGGGCCAGCTAGCCACCTCCAGGACAGACCTACTATAGAGAAAGCAGAAGGCCTACCTGCTGCAGAGGTGCCCCACTGCCCCCCACCCCAAGAGTGACAGGCCTGGGCCTGGGCTCGTCTCTCCCCTTGAGCTGACACTGAAGGCTCTCTGGGTGCTCAAGCTCCCTTGGGTCAGCCTCTCCCACTCCCACATCCAACCCCCCCCCCTCTTGGGGCTTCCTTAGCACACTTCCTTATGGGTGTCTGATGTCAGTCTGTCTCAGTACCCTTCCAAGAGCCCAACTGTCGCCATCCAGATAATACCCTGCAGCTTGGCCAGAGGGCTGTGATCAAGGAGTCCCTGAACTTGCCTTCAACTCTCTTAACGTCTAGGTGTGCCACAGCTGAGTGTGTGTGTGTGGTGGAGGTAAGCTGTCTTTGAAGCTGCCCCATTGAGGGGAGGTCAAGGGTAGGCTGGCTAGGACTAGGCTTAGGGTTAGGCAGGAAGGAGATTCCAAGTCAGAGAAGGACACTTCAGTAGTTTCAGTCTTTATAAAACCTGTTCCCACTTTCGAGGGATATAAAAATATTGTGCTTAGTTATAAATATGAGAATGTTTCAGTGAAGTGATTTTTTTCTCCTAAGGTATGCTTCTTAAAAATAAATCTCATAAAGTATATGATGTGATGATATGAAATTCATTTAATATAGTAAAATGGTTACAATGGTGAAACCAATGCACATATCCTTCAGACTTAAACAAATAGGCCATTATAAGGAAAAAAGTATGTCTGAGAGGATTGTGGATGTGCACAGTGGAGACCCCAACTTCTGTCAATCCCCACAGGACAGTTGAGTCCACTGGGATTTACTTTCTCTAGTTTGGATTATGTAAGAAACCAGTTACTCTGGCTAAGAAGAACAGGCTTGCCTGATAATTGTTCTGTAGTCTAGTGAGAGATTTTTTTTTTTTCCTTTGGTACCAGGGATCGAACTCGGGACTTTGCACTTGCAAGGCAGGCACCAGAACCACTGAACTAAATCCCCGGCCCCAAACAATTTTTTTTTTGGTACCAGGGATCGAACTCTGGTCCTTGCGCTTGCACAGCAGGCAGCAAAACCACTGAGCTAAATCCCTGGCCCTTGGGAGACTTTTAAGTTCCTGAGATTTTGGCATCTTACAGAATTTTGGTAGATTTATCATTTAGCTGCTGTAGATCAATGAACACCTTCATGGATGAGTAGGTAGGTAGTCACTCTGTTTCCTGGGAGATAAGAGAACTGAAAGGCTATTTGAGAAGGGATGGTTTTACCTTTTGGTTTCCCATGGCCTACAGAAACTTAAATTCCTTTTCTTTTTGTCCCCCCACCACAGTAAATAAGTAGATCTCTCCAATTGGATAATAACTACAAATATTGGTAGACTTCAAGATTGAACTTTGTTGTTGTTTAAATCTGCCTCTGAGTTTGATAGAAGGTTTGGTTGCATAGGAAGCTGTGGCTACAGGCAGCAGGCAAAGAAGCCTGCTGCACCTGGCTGGTGCAGGAAAGGGCTGGGCAGGAGTGATTAGCAACAGCCCCTCTGTTCCCACAGGCCTGATGGCACACAAGGGTCTAGCTCCTTCTTTCCATGAAAAACTTTCTTGACCCTCATGATTTGGTGGCAGGTAACAAATATTCACAGATAGTCACATAGCTCAAGTATCAATTTCTTGATATAAAGTGAGTTAGAAAAATTAGAATATGTAATGTTCACTGACTTCAGAGTTAGTAATGAAACAGATTATAAATACCTCTGAATAACACAAAAGGGCCTGAATTAGTGCAGTTAACCACACATAGTTATTTTTTTGAAGAGAAGCATTCAAAAAATGTCAAAAATCTGAAAATGGATGGTGGTGATCGTTGCACAATAGCATGAAAGTACTTAATGACACTGAACTATAAAAATGGTTAAGATGGTAAATTTTGTGCTATGTCTATTTTGCCACAATAAAAACTCTGAACATAGCCTTGGTGTGGTACCTGTTTAAATGACATAATAATTTGTAAAGAGAAGATCAAATAATAGCATATGAGTGGGTGTTTTCATGATACACTCCGTATACATCCTGATCCCAGAGTGTTCTCCTGAGTGGTGGATCTGTGTATCCAATGGTGTTTCATCTCCTTGGCACATTTCACAAACTCTCAGATCCACCATGTCTGGAGCTGAACTCAATGTCTTCAGTTCATTTGTGGACTCTTGCTTCTCCCGCTACCTTCCACATTTTAGTTCAGTGTACCAGCTGGAAACCTGGATGTCATTGTTGAGCCCTTCTTTTCTCTTGCTCTACATCACATTAGTGATCCCTCTGGCTTCTTTCTCCTCAGTGTTGCTTTATTTTGTCCATTTCTCTTCACTTACCATTTACTACTCTGAGTTAAACAAGAATTATGTTCTCAAACATCTGAAATAAACCTATAGCATCCATTCTGCCATCCGCCAATCTTAAATATGGCCAGTCTTATCAAGGTACAAAGAAATCATTAGCAAAGGTCAATGATCTGGCCTCTTGGATATATGATCAAGTTGCTTGGCAAACCAATATCACAAAGCTCTAAGCCATAAGTTTTGAAAAATAGAAATGAGTAGTATCTCAACAGTGTTCCTGCATATGTTAAAAATGTCTTGCTCTTTCACAAAATAGTCAACATTCTCCCCATGTAGCATTGTGGCATTGAGAATCAAAGACAAATGAATTGGGGGATTACGTCCTCAGGATTTTGTGGGAAATGGGAATCTTACATTAGGATGAGATGTCCAAGGGCAAGATTGTCTTATTAATATAGTCTTCAGCTAATTAACATTGATTTACAACCTTATGTGGGATACTTTTAGGCGTAGGGAGGGTTTACATCTCAGTTTGCAAGGATCCCACAGTCTTTGGGTGGAAACAGGACTAAAAGATGATTGCATTACAGGTCAGCATGTTAAGAACAGGGCAAGATGGTCAAGAGTCGCTGAGCAGGAGCTTTACTTAGCCTGGACTGATCATGGAAACTTTCCCAGAGCTGGAAAGTAAAGCTCTGAATTTTAGCTAGGAGTGTAATCAATGTGGAAAGCACTGTAGATTTCAATAATCTCACTTTAATTTTAATTTGCATTTCCCTGGCTACCAGACAGGCTGAGCTCTTTTTGTGTTCACTGACCCTGTGCATTTTCTCTTCACATCATCTATTTGTGGAAAATCTCAGCATTGAGAGTCATCTCTTTGAGGTAGACAGAGAACTTGCCATTGCTCTTAGATGACTGATTTCCTAAATGCTACACACATCTGTAGACAAGAAATAAGAATCAGGATGTTTTCCTAAAGGCTTCCTTGCTTCCTGCCAATCACTGCCTTCTCTCTGATAATGTGGCTTCTTCCTCTACCCTGGTGGTCACCAAGGGAGATCAACAGGATGTGATGGAGTCTGTATGTGCACTGTCGTTAACTTTTTTTTTTTTCAAAAATAAGGCAAAAAGGCTACACAGATGGACAGAGGGCGTTATGTGTGGGCTTGCAGATGTGAGAACTGTGTGATACAAGTAAAATATTTGAGTGTGCATATTTTAAAGAATGAGGTCCAATATCATACCTAGTTTGAGAGAAACTATAAACTACTCTGTTGATTTGAGAATGACTCTCATTCATGAAATAGAAAATGCAGAGCATTCAATCTCAGATATCAATGTGTTGTTCTAAGCAACACTGAAGACCCCACTTTCCTGCTAGCTGACCTCATGGCAGTCAGGATTCTGACTGGGCCTTGTGTTTTAACCACTTGTGTAAGAGGACCGATGAAGCAGCCTGAGATGTAAGGGGAAGGACAACCAGGACTTGAAACCAGAAGTATGGGGCTAGGAACTTTCTCATATGCCAAACTGGGAAAATATTTCCTACCTCATAGTTATTACAAACATTAAATAGGTGCTATGTAGATTTCAGGCACGCATTTTAAATTTTTTCCTTTTTAGCATTCATTTTAAATTTTGTCCTTTTTACTACGCCTCACACACACCTAAGCAAAGGGCCTTGAATGCAGCTGGTGATTAATATTTATTCATGTTTGATTAAATAGAGCAGTGCTTCCTTGGAGAACCACTGTAAGGACCACTTTAATTCTTGACCATGGGTGTCACCTGAGAGCAGGTTAGGATCTAAGTCCCAGACCTACCCAATCAGCAACTCCTGATAGGGGCTCAGCAAGCTGTTTTCACATCCAGGTGACTCTAATGCTTATTAAATTTTGAGAACCACCAAAGCCGTTTTCTTTGCATTGTAATCAATATAGAATGAGATTTGGTGAAAAGAGTGTATTTTAGTGATATAAAAGCTATTCAGGGTCTCAGGAGGTGATTGTCATCTGTTAGGTTTTCCTTAAAATAATGAAGGAAACATGTTTCAAGCTGTATTGTATCATATTACTTATGGAAGAAGGGCATAAGAGGTTAGTTTAACTTAAACAGGATTTGAGATAAGCTGTCTGAATGTCTACACTGAACTGGAAGGAGATAAGGTTTATCCTCTTTTCTGTTCTGTACGAATCTGAATCATATAACTTAAAACTTATGGTTCTTTTGCTGACTACTCAGCCTTGGAAGATCTAGCAATATGATATTTTGCCAAGTTATTATTTCTGATTAAATGCATTTTTATTTAAAGCCAGAGCCGTTTGTCTGTATTCATGACCACAGTAATTAAATGTAATAGCTAGATCCATTAACACATTTCTTTGTATCAGTGACAATACTGAGGCCCTTACATCAGGTAGTTTATTCCTACAAGCAAGAGTATAATAATTATGGTAATCCCTTGCCAAGTTTGTTTCTCATATACCTTAATTGTATCTTTTCATGATGTGGTCTTGTAATAGACATTAATGAATAGCTGTACTTAGCGAATATGATGAGTGTTCTATTATTATTGAATATTCCTAAACTTCTTATGGGATGCATCAATAATTGCCAGTGTCTCTTTTAGTGACTATTAGGAGCTTCAAATTTTAATTGTCTGCCATTAGTTTTTAAGAAGAAACCCATTTACTTGAATAAACTACAAATTATTCTATATGCAGAGTACATTCTTTAAGGCAAGACCTGCTGCTTAATAACCATGCTTGTAGAGTTGCATTTTCATGAATTCAAAGAAGCATCAATTAAATATGTAATAAATGTTTGATGACAGAATAAGTAACAACTGTTAAAGAAGGTAACACTTTTCATTGTCATATGTTGAGTCATATGTCAGTTTACTATAGTTATTGGTTTTGATTTTTATAAAAGCACTATGAGACAGATTATTATTATTCCCACTTTAGACATCAAAATAATCCTTAGTGTTCCAAAATGGACACAGATGGCTGGTGCTGGACAACCCAATGAAAATAGGGTGAGACTTGAAGTGCATGGCTGGTTTTATAAAAAATGGTATCTGAGAAAGTGAATAGTGGTATGTCTGAATCAAGGATTTTTTCTACTTCATTCAAACGAATATTGTCAATCTGACCTGTTTACCAAACTACACCAGTAAATTGCATGTGGAAGCATATTACAGGTCTGGGGAGACAGATAAGGGAACTGTGGGTTAGGTGTAATGCAGAGCCAGTTTTGCAGGGGACTAAGGCATGAAGTGGTGTACTGAGGACAAAGGCAGTGTTAACATCCCTCAATGTTTGGGCAGGATAGCCAAAAGGTTCGGAGTGCTTCCTTTATAACCTAGATACTTCTTAGAATGTCAGAACAAAAATAGGTGAATTGTTAATAGTTTGAATGAACTAATGTAAACCCCCAAAATATAGTCTGGTAAGATTTTAAAAAGATTAATAATACATCTTGTGAAGAAAAAATTAGACATGATTATTAGAAAACATGGAAAGATATTTCTCTGCACAGAAATTCTAATGGAAGAAAACCAAACCATAAAGTAAGGAAATAGTAGGGAATAGCCAAGTTGACACTGAGAAATGAAAAATTACACTGAATCCTTCACATTATAGCTTCCAAATTGTATATGGATAACAAGTCTCATTTTGAGCATATTCATTGTTTAGGGCTTTCTTGTGTGAGATTACTTTGCAAATTCTTGCCTAGTTTCAGTGAAGAGCAATACACGTGATATTTGTTTATCCTTTTGAATAATGTATGAATTTGAATCTTCCTAACTTCTTTTTACTTTATTTGGTCCAGTGATCTGCTGTAAAGTCATCTCCAGTTCTTAGGTTATAGATGCCACCACTTATTAGCTCTACAACAATGGTAGATAGGTCTGAGCCTTTATCAACTTTACAAATAGCTACGTGACGTTTAGATGCTTGTTCTGGTTGAATGCTGTTGTCAAATGTGCCCAGCATATGAGAAAATCAGATGGCCTTTGGGTTCTTTGGCTTCTGCTTTTACTGCACAGGGTGGTGATGCTTATCTATCAGATTCTTTTCTTCTTAATCTGTGCCATAAATGACAAGGATGTGACATATGCGGTTCTGAAGCAGACGACCCCCATTGCTTTCCCTTGAGCAAATGGCATCATGAATTCCACTGAATGTTCAATATGTTGACATCATTTTCCTGGGGTGAGGAAGGGAGCAAGGAAAGATCTGTATATCTGCACTGTAATCTTTTCTCACCAAATTCATCTCACCATCCAATCTTTTAAAGGACTGATACACTCTTTACTTAGTGAACATCTTTATCAATCATCAACTGAACAGATCTCAGGCTTTCACTTTGTTAACTCTACTAACAGTTTATCTATATCACACTTGTGATCCAAAAGAAAGCCCAGAAAGTTATATGGAATATTGAGATACAGTACCAGAAGAACACCACAGAATCAATCTAAATATTTAGGCACTAATGTGCAATTTCTTTCCTCTCCCTCCCCTTTCTTTCATGATGCTGTGGATTGTACTCAGGGCTCACTAGGCGAGCACTCTACTACTGAGCTATATCCTCAGACCCTCTAACGTACAATTTCTGTGTTAATTCTGAGATCAAGTTCACACATACCAAGTTGACTGATACTGTTTCTTGCTCCAGAACACCAAGATACCATCTAAATGACACACTTTGAGTGAAATAAAACAAGATTGTAAATACAAAGTATGCAGGACTTTATTAGACTCTGCTATGGTTGTATCAACTCAGCATTGCAGAGCTTCAAAATAGAGTTATGGAAATAGCTTCATTAGACCCACACCACAATCTTTGGATTTCAGGATGTTTATCACATTTTTGTAGCCAGTGGGTGACAAAGGAGAATAATGGTAGCTGTTATAGGAAGTGAAAAGGCACAGGATTTACTCACATCTGAGACTACAATACAGATTTTTTCAACTTTTTGGCTATGTGATCTTGGGCAAATCATTTAACTAAGAAACTTGTACCAGGATGTTCTAAGAATCCAATGAGGCACTGATGTAAAAGATCTTTGTAAAGCAAATGATTACTATATGGAATTGAATGTTAGTTTTAGAAAAGGAGCCCCAGAAACGCGCCGAATCAGCCCGCTGCAGACAGGCAGGTCTGTGGACGCTGTAGCAACATCGAGAGTCGCGTGGAATGTGCTGAATCAGCCCGGGCCCCAGCAGCGATCCACTGGACACGCCCCCGCCCCGCTCCTCTGTACAGCCACCTGGTTGCACACTACAAAAACTCAGAGGACACCGGACCACCAGACCACTTACTGGGTAAGTTGGAGTCATCTTCACCTCCCATGAGGACCGGGACTATCTTCAGGGGAAGGGCAGCTGGAACCTGCAATACAACTCTGCAGAGTTCAACCCTACAGGAGGACAGGGAGCTCAACTTGGGACTTGCAGACAGAAATCTGCCTGAATCTCATGGGTCTGCCGCTAGCTTACTGAGACTCATTGACTTATATCTGCACACTGCAACCCACGTTGTCTATTGTGACAGCAGAGACATACCCTGAAAGAGGCCCTTCATCTTCATGGTTATTTTTTATTCCCCAAATTAGTTTTTTTTCTCTTTTCTTTTCTTTTGCTCCTCTTATCTTTAATTTTTTTCCCCTACTCTTTGCAAATATTTGTTTTTCTGCTTTTTATCTTTTCTTCTTTTCTCTTTCCTTTCTCTCTCTTACACTCACTCTCTTGCTCTCCCACATTGTTCATCTTCCCTTTTTGTCCCTGTTTTGGTCCTCATTCAGAGTTCTTCTTTATTTTACTATTATTCTCTTTTTCCTTCTCACCTGTGTCCTCTGGCCACACTGCTAACCTTCCCTATCCTTCTTCCCACATAACCCTCCCTCCCCAACCCCTTTTAACTCCCCATCCCAAAGGGTAAAGTTGTTATATTGAAGAGTGTATTCACTGTATGTTGGGTTGGTCCTCGATCTTGATTTAATTCACACAGCTAAATGACACAAAATGTCATTTTCAAAGATGTACTTGATGTAATGGTGTTGCTGATTGTATCACTTGGGCTAGGGTGTTGGAATTGATCTAGCCAATGAACCTTCCTAGTATAAAGAAAATTAGATAGCCTTAGAGTCATTAGAGACTCAAAATTTAAAGACCAGCTATATCTGGAAGACACCTCTGAGAAGCAATCATTCCATAAGGGTTCTAACTACAAGCAACAAAGATGCCTACAATAAGCAATTTCAAACTATCAACCCAGGAGTTAAACCAAGGACAGCACCAAAAACAAAAATGAAAAGACATTTAAGCAAGGCACAGACTCAGACTTCCACCCCACCAAGGGTAAATCCTGGGGAAATGAGATGGAAAAGTCCCATAACCAACTACCTGGATACCCTGAACTGATAGCACAGGAAGTAACAAAACAGATGAATGAGGCTCTAGAAAAATTCAAAGCAGAAATAATCTCTCAGATATCCACAGAGATGGTGAGCAGAGTGAAAGACATGATTAGAGGATCTAGAACAGAAACAGACAAAAAAATAGATGAGCTCAGAAACATGCTGGAAGCCATGAAAACCCAGCATAAGAAAGAAATGGAAACCATGATCGCCCAACATAAGAAAGAAATGGAATCCATGAAACAGTCACGTGGAAGACACCGAATCACCCCGCTGGAGACAGGCAGCGACCTGGTTCCACACTACAAAGACGCAGAGGACACCAGACCACCAGACCAAGGTACTGAGTCCCGCTGTTCCTGGCCCAGAGGTAGGGGCTTCTGAGCCGTCGTCCCACTGCTCCTGGTCCAGAGCACGGGGCTTCCCAGTCACCATCCCAACCGCTGCCCCCAGCCCAGAGGAAAGGGCTTTTGGGCCACCTTCTGTCCCGCTGCTCCTGGCCCAGAGGAAGGGGCTTCCAGGCCACCATCCCTCCCACTGCTCTCAGCCCACAGGAAAGGGCTTTTGGGTCACCATCCCTACTGCTGCTCCCGGCCCCTGGCCCACCTCACCCAGCTCAGAGGAGGTAATCCGTGCAGGTGCTAACAGCCCCCTGGCCAAGTCGAAATGAGAAAACATGTAAATAAGTCTCAAAACCAGACTTTCAGATCACCTACAGCAACCCCAAAGGGAAATGAGATGGAACACTCTGATACTCAACCACCTGGACACACTGAACTGGCAACAAAAGGGGATCTGGAAAAAATGAAATCAGAAATAATTTCTCAGATAACAGGAGAAATCTTGCCCCTAGTGCAAGACATGATTAAAAAATCTAGAGAGGAGCTGAGGAACATGATGGAATCCCAACATAAGAAAAAAATGGAATCCATAAAACAGATGCAAATAGGTTTGCAGGACATGAAAAACTCCACTGAAAGTCTACACAGCAGAATGAGCCAATGTGAGGACAGAATTTCAGGTATAGAAGATAAGATTGCAATTAGTGACCAGGAAAAGAAAAATTGCTTCAAAATTATAAGGGAACATGAGAAATCAATCCAGCAGCTGCTAGATGATGCAAAGAAGAATAACATAAGACTGATTGGGCTCAATGAAGAAACAGGAGAGAGTGGAGATGGCATAAAAAATCTCTTCACAGAAAAAATGGCAGAAAACTTCCCAAGCAGGGGAAAAGAACTTGACATACAGATAAGTGAGGCATATAGGACTCCAAATAGCCTTGATCAAAAAAAATCTACACATAGGCATATAATTGTTAAGATTCCAGAAACACAACAGAAGAACAAAGTTCTCCAAGCAGTCAGAGAAAAGAAACAAATCACATATGAAGGAAAGCCCATCAGAATCACAGCAGACTTCTCAACACAAACCATCAAGGCAAGAAGAGCTTGGAGTGACATATTCCAAGCCCTAAAAGAAAACAGCCTCCAACCCAGATTGATGTACCCTGCAAAACTATCTTTCAAAATGGATGGAGAAATAAGATACTTTCATGACAAAGACCACCTTAGAAACTTCGTGAATACCAAACCAGCACTCCAAAGAATTTTATACAATATCCTAGGAACAGACATTGAGGATCACAACACCAGGAAGCAAAGCAGAATGAACTCATCTGGCATGACAAGAAATTAAATGGAAAGGGGGAGAACCCAACAAAAAGAAAAACTCATGGCAATGACAAGTCAATACGTTTCAGTTATAACCATCAGTGTTAATGGTCTCAATTCACCGAACAAAAGAAATAGACTGGCAGAATGGGTCAAGAAGCAAAATCCAACAATATGCTGCATACAAGAAACACACTTCATTCAAAAGGAAACTCATAGACTGAAACTTAAAGGGTGGAAAGCAATACTCCATGTGACAGGAACCTGAAAAAAAGCAGTAGTAGCTATCCTCTTGGCAGATCAAGTAGATTTCAAACCAACACTGATTAAGAGAGATGAAGAAGGACACTACATCCTTGTAAAGGGAAGAATCCAAGAGGAAGAGATGACAATCATAAATATCTATGCACCAAACACTAGTGCACCCAACTAGATAAAACAAATACTAACAGACATGAAAAGTCATATATGCACTAATACAGTTGTAGTGGGGGACCTCAACGCACCACTGTCACAAATAGATAGATCAACTAGACTAAAAATAAATAATGAAACACAAGAACTCAATCGAACTCTTGAACAAATGAACTTAACAGATGTTTATAGAGTCTTCCACCCCACAAAATCAGAATACACATTCTTCTCAGCTGCACATGGGTCATTCTCCAAAATAGACCACATACTCACAAACAGAACATGTTTAAGTAAGTGCAAAGGAATTGAAGTTATCTCCTGTACATTATCAGGCCACAGTGTGATGAAATTGGAGATTCATAGCAAAAGAAACTCAAAAAATTTCATAAACATGTGGAAATTGAACAACACACTTCTGGATAATCAATGGGTCACAGAGGAAATTAAAGAAGAAATCAGACAGTTCCTTCAATTAAATGACAATGACAATACAACATATCGGAATCTATGGGACACAATGAAAGCAGTCTTAGGAGGGAAATTCATAGCAGTGAATATGCATATTAGGAAAACAGAGTGAGCCCAATTAAACAACCTGATGCTGAACCTCAAGCTTCTAGAAAAAGAAGAGCAGGACAACCCCAAAGCTCATACAAGGGAGGAAATTATAAAGATCAGAGGAGAAATCACTGCAATGGAGACTAAGAGAATGATACAAAAAAATCAATGAAGCCAAGAGTTGTTTCTTTGAAAGAATCAACAAAATTGATAAACCTTTAGCCAACCTTGTCAGAAAAAGGAAAGAAAAGGCCCAAATCCATGCAATTAGGAATGAAAAGGGTGAAATTACAACAGACCCAGCAGAAATCCAGAGGATCATCAATAGATACTTCCAGAACCTATACACCAATAAGATGGACAACACAGAAGAAATGGACAGATTCCTAGATACATATGAATTACCAAAGTTGAACGAAGAAGACCTAAAAGTTCTGAACAACCCAATATCAACCAATGAAATTGAAAATGTAATTAAAAACTTATCAACTAAGAAAAGCCCAGAACCTGATGGCTTCATGGCTGAATTCTACAAGACATTCAGAGAGGAACTGCTGCCACTACTGTTTAAACTCTTCAATGAAATTGAAAGGGAAGCAATACTCCCAAATTCATTCCTGGAAGCAAGCATCACCTTGATCCCCAAAGCAGAGAAAGAATCAACTGAAAAAGAGAACTATAGGCCAATCTCACTAATAAACATAGATGCAAAAATCCTTAATAAGATAATGGCAAACAGAATGCAGAAGATCATCAAGAAGATCATACACCCTGATCAAGTGGGATTCATCCCATGGATGCAGGGATGGTTCAATATACGCAAATCAATCAATGTAATACACTATATCAATAGAACCAAGGACAAAAACCATATGATTATCTCCATAGATGCAGAAAAAGCATTTGACAAAATCCAACATGCATTTATGATAAAAACCCTACAAAAAAATTAGAATAGATGGTCTCTACCTCAAACTGATAGAAGCCATCTATGAAAAACCAACAGCCAATATCATACTAAATGGTCAAAAACTGAAATCCTTCACACTAAAATCAGGAACAAGACAAGGATGTCCACTATCACCACTCTTGTTCAATATAGTTCTCGAAACATTAGCCATGGCAATTAGACAAGAGAAAGAAATAAAAGGAATAAAGATAGGTAATGAAGAAGTCAACTGTCATTATTTGCAGATGACATGATACTCTATATAGAAGACCCCAAGAACTCCACCAAAAGTCTTCTAGACTTAATAACCAAATTCAGTCAAGTAGCTGGTTACAAGCTTAACACACAAAAATCAATAGCATTCCTCTACACGAATGACAGACTCACTGAGAGAGAAATAGGGCAAATAATTCCTTTCACAACAGCATTCAAAAAACTGAAATACCTAGGAATCATCCTAACAAAAGAAATCAAAGACCTCTTCTCTGAAAACTATCACACTCTGAAAAGAGAGATTGCAGATGATATCAGAAAAGGGACAGACATCCCCTGCTCCTGGGTAGGAAGGATTAATATAGTGAAAATGGCCATACTTCCAAAACTGCTATATAGATTTAATGCCATTCCAATTGAGATCCCAGCAGCATACTTCATAGACCTTGAGAAAACAATCCAGAAATTCATTTGGAACAAGAAGAGACCCAGAATAGCAAAAGCAATTCTAGGTAACACAGACATGGCAGGGGGTATCACAATCCCCAACCTGCAACTCTACTACAAAGCTACTGTGATAAAAACAGCATGGTACTGGCAAAGAAACAGACCTGAGGACCAGTGGAACATGCAGAAGATGCAGAAACAATGCCAGATACACTCAGCCATCTTGTCTTTCATAAAGGAGCCAAACATCCTCACTGGAGGAAAGATAGCCTCTTTAATAAATGGTGCTGGAAAAATTGGTCTTCAACTTGCCAAAGATTAAAACTAGACCTGTATCTCTCACCATGCACTAAACTAAAATCAAAATGGATTAAAGATCTAAATATTAAAATAGAAACTCTGAACTAGTTGGAACAGAGACTAGGTAGGACCCTTGAAGACATCGGTGTAGGAAAAGATTTTATGAACAAAACCTCAGTTGCCTGTGAACTAGCATAAAAAAATCAACAAGTGGGATCTCTTCTTATTAAAAGGCTTCTGCACAGCAAGAGAAACCACCAGCAGTGTGAAGAGACAACCCACAATGTGGGAAAAAAAATCTTCAGCTGCTCTTCCTCAGACAAAGGTCTACTATCTTGAATCTATAAAGAACTTAAAAAGATCAGACCTCCCAAATTTAAAGACCCAACCCAAAAATGGGCATCTGAAATGAACAGACATTTCTCAGACAAAGAAGTAGAAATAGCAAATAAATACATGAAAAAATGTTCAACATCACTGGTCATTCGAGAGATGCAAATGAAAACAATGCTGAGATTCCACTTCACTCCAGAAAGAATGGCTGCTATCATGAAATCAACCAATAACAAATGCTGGCGGGGCTGTGGGGAAAGAGGAACCCTGCTCCACTGCTGGTGGGAGTGTAGACTGGTGCAACCACTGTGGAAATCAGTATGGAGATACCTCAAAGAACTAGGACTGGAAGTCCCATTTGACCCTGCTATTCCACTGCTGGGGATCTTCCCCAAAGAATTAAAAGAATCATACCACAGTGATATATGTGCACCCATGTTCATAGCAGCACAGTTTGTAATAGCTAAAACTTGGAAACAGCCCAAATGCCCATCAACTGGAGACTGGATTAAAAAAATGTGGTTTTTTAATAAAATGGAGTACGACTCAGCCATCAAAAATGAGAAATTAGAGACATTTATAGCTAAGTGGATGCACATTGAGGTAATACTCTTAAGTGAAATAAATAGGACACACATGTGTAAATACCAAATAGTTTCTCTGGTGTGAGAAACTGAAAGTGTAAATAAGGACTAAATGTATAATAGGTAATGTGAAATAGGAAGAAAAGGGGCAAAGGGGAAGGAAGTGGGAGGGCTAGGGGAAAGGATAGAAGGGAATGGGATTAATATGAGAAATGGAAAAATAGGAACAAAATCTTTGTAAATAGGGAGGACTGGAGGTGTTGAAGGGAGGGCTGGGCAAGTGTGAAAAATAAGAACCAAGAGAGACTATGTAAAGGTGCAAATTTCCAGTGATGAATGTCATTATATTGTATACCTAAAATGTACCAATGATTAGAATGAATAATCGATAATGCAAAATCGGAAGAAAAGGTCCAAAGAGTAGGGGTAGTGGGAGGGGCAGGGGAAAGGAAAGAAGGGAAAGGAAAAATGCTGAGAAATGGAAAAAATGGAAATAAAGTCTTTGTAAACAGGGAAGGGTGGAGGGGGTGAAGGGAGGGCTAGGAATGGGGAAAAAATAAGAACCAAGATGGATTATGTAAAGGTACAATTCCCAATGAGAAATGTAATTGTGTTGTATACCTACAATGTACCAGTAAAAGAATTTAATAAAAAAAAAATAGTAAGGGACCATGAGAAATCAATCCAACAACAACTGCTAGATGATGCAAAGAAGAATAATAGACTGATAGGAGTCCATGAAAAAACAGGAGAAAACACAATTGACATAAAAAAAGTGTTCACAGATGTAATAGTGGAAAACTTCCGAGACAGAGGTAGAGAACTGGACATACAGATAAGTGAGACATATAGAACTCCTACTAGCCATGATCAAAAAATACTACATCTAGACATATAATATTCAAGATCTCAGAAACCCAACAGAAAAACAAAATCCTACAGGCAGTTAGACAAAAGAAACAAATCACCTACAAAGGAAAGCCCATCAGAATCACAGCAGAATTCTCAACACAAACCCTCAAATCAAGGAGAACCTGGAGTGAAGTATTTCAAGCCCTAAAAGAAAATAACTTCCAACTTAGACTGTTGTATCCTGCCAAATTATCTTTCAAAATCGATGGGGAAATTAGATACTTCCACGACAAAGAACACCTGAGAAATTTCATGAACACCAAACCAGCACTACAAGCAATTCTAAAAAATATCCTAGAAAAAAGAAATGAAGGTCACAACTCCATGAGGCCCAACAGAGGGAAGCCACCAGGCAAGGTAAGACACTAAAGGGAAAGGGGGAAAAAAATAAGAAATAAAAGAGCCAACAAATTAAAACATCACGACAAGGATAAATCAATATCTATCAATTATAACCATCAATATTAATGGCCTCAATTCAGCAATCAAAAGAAATAGAGTGGCAGAATGGATTAAAAAGGAAAATGCAACAATATGCTGTATACAAGAAACACACCTAACTCAAAAAGAAACTCATAGACTGAAAGTAAAAGGATGGAAAACAGTTCCCCATGCCACAGGAACCCTGAAGAAAGCAGGGGTAGCAATCTTATTGGCAGACAAAGTAGATTTCAAACCAAAACTAATTAAGAGAGACAAAGATGGTCACTACATCCTTGTGAAGGGAACAATCCATGAGGAAGAGATGACAATCCTAAATATATATGCACCAAATACAAATGCCCCCAACTATACAAAACAAATATTAATAGACATGAAAAAACAAATAAACACTAACACAATTGCAGTGGGGGACCTCAATACCCCACTATCACACATAGACAGATCATCTAGACAAAAAGTTAACAAGAAAATTCTACAACTGAACCAAGCTATTGCACAAATGGACTTAATAGATGTTTACAGAGTGTTCCACCCCACAAAATCGGAATATACATTTTTTTCAGCTGCACATGTGTCATTCTCCAGGATAGACCACATGCTAGCTCATAGGACATATCTAAGTAAATGTAAAAGAAGTGAAGTTAACCCCTGTATATTATCAGACCATAGTGCAATAAAATTGGAGATCAATAACATAAGAAACTGCAAAACCCCAACAAACACATGGAAACTGAATAACACCCTCTTGAACAACCAATGGGTCACAGAAGTAATTAAAGAAGAAATTGAACAGATTCTACAAGAAAATGAAAATGCCAGTACAACATACAGGAATCTATGGGACACAATGAAAGCAGTTCTACATGGGAAATTCATAGCAGTGAATGCCCATATTAGGAAAACAGAAAACTCAGATAAATAACCTAATGCAGAACCTCAAGCTCCTAGAAAAAGAAGAGCATAACGAATCCAAAGCTTGTACAAGAGAGGAAATTATAAAGATTAGGGCAGAAATCAATGCAATGGAGACTAAGAGAATGATACAAAAAATCAATGAATCAAAGAGTTGGTTTTTTGAAAGAATAAATAAAATCAATAAAGCTTTGGCCAACCTTATCAAAAAAAGGAAAGAAAAGGCACAAATACATGCAATTAAGAATGAAAAAGGTGAAGTCATAACAGATCCAACAGAAGTCCATAGGATCATCAATACCTACTTTGAGAACCTCTACTCCAATAAAATGGAAAACACAGAAGAAATGGGCAGATTCCTAAATACATACGAATTGCCAAAGTTAAATGAAGAAGATATAGAAATTCTAAACACCCCAATTACAATGAGTGAAATTGAAAATGTAATAAAATATTTACCAACAAGAAAAGCCCAGGTCCGGATGGCTTCACTGCTGAATTTTACCAGACATTTAAAGAAGAACTAACACCATTACTCTTTAAACTCATCAAGGAAATTGAAAGGGAAGCAATACTTTCAAATTCATTCCTGGAAGCAAGTGTTATTTTAATTCCAAAACCAGAGAAAGACCCAACCCAAAAAGAGAACTACAGGCCAATCTCCCTAATGAACATAGATGCAAAAATCCTTAACAAGGTACTGGCAAACAGAATACAGAGGGTCATCAAGAAGATCATACACCCTGACCAAGTTGGATTTATCCCAGGAATGCAAGGATGGTTCAACATTCGTAAATCAATAAATGTAATACACCATATTAACAGAGTCAAGGACAAAAACCATATGCTCATCTCAATAGATGCAGAAAAAGCATTTGACAAAATCCAGCACCCATTTATGATAAAAACCCTACAGATAATTGGAATAGAAGGTCTTTATCTTAACCTGATTAAGGCTATCTATGAAAAACCAATAGCCAACATCGTACTAAATGGTCAAAAACTGAAAACTTTCACGCTAAAATCAAGAACAAGAAAAGGATGCCCACTATCACCACTCCTGTTCAACATAGTTCTGGAAACATTAGCCACAGCAATTAGAAAAGAGAAAGAAACAAAAGGAATAAAGATAGGAAAGGAAGAAGTGAAACTGTCATTATTTGCTGATGATATGGTACTTTACATAGAAGGCCCAAAAAACTCCACCAAAAGACTTCTAGACTTAATTGACAGATTCAGTAGAGTAGCTGGATACAAGGTCAACACTGAAAAAATAATAGCCTTCTTGTACACAAATAACAGACACTGAGATATTAGGGAAACAATTCCTTTTACAATAGCATCCAAAAACATGAAATATCTAGGAATCAATCTAACAAAGGAAGCAAAAGACCTCTACAGTGAAAACTGCAGCACTCTGAAAAAAGAGATCGAAGAGGATACAAGAAAATGGAAAGACATCCCTTGCTCCTGGGTAGGAAGAACCAATATAGTGAAAATGGCCATACTTCCAAAACTACTACATAGATTCAATGCAATGCTAATTGAAATTCCAATATACTTCACAGAACTAGAGAAAATAATCCAAAAATTCATTTGGAACCATAACAGACCTAGAATAGCTAAAGCAATTCTGGGCAACAGAGACATGGCTGGGGGTATCACAATCCCCAACTTGAAACTATACTACAAAGCTACTATGATAAAAACAGCATGGTACTGACAAAGGAACAGACCTGAGGATCAGTGGAATAGATTAGAAGATGCAGAAACAACTCCAGACATGCTCAGCCACCTCATCTTTGACAAAGGAGCCAACTACCATCATTGGAGGAAAGATAGCCTATTTAATAAATGGTGTTGGAAAAACTGGATTTCAACCTGCCAAAGATTGAAACTAGACCCATACCTATCATCATGCACTAAACTAAGATCGAAGTGGATTAAAGAGCTAAATATCAAGACAGAAACAGTAAACTTGCTGGAAGATAAGTTAGGTAGAACTCTCAATGACATTAGCATAGGAAAAGACTTTATGAACAAAACTTCAGTAGCACGGGAGCTAACACAAAGAATCAACAACTCGGATCTCATCTTATTAAAAAGCTTCTCCACTGCAAAAGAAACCAACAGAGCTAACAAACAACCTACAATATGGGAAAAAAATTTTAGCAGCTGTACCTCAGACAAAGGTCTACTATCTAGAATATATAAAGAATTGAAAAAAATCAGATCCCCCAAATTCAAAGACCCAATTCAAAAATGGGCAACTGAAATGAACACACATTTCTCAGACAAGGAAGAAAAAGCAGCAAATATATGAAAAAATGTTCAACATCACTGGTCATTTGAGAGATGCAGATGAAAACAACAGTGAGATTCCACCTCACCCCAGAAAGAATGGCTGCTATCAAGACATCAACAGGGGTGGGGATTTAGCTGGGCTGGGGATTTAGCTCAGTGGTTCCGGCACCTGCCTCGAAAGTGCAAGGTCCCAAGTTCGATCCCCGGTGCCAAAAAAAAAAAAAAGAAATCAACAAATAACAAATGCTGTGGGGTTGTGGGGAGAAAGGAACCCTTCTCCATTGTTGGTGGGAGTGCAGACTGGTTCAACCACTGTGGAAGTCAGTATGGAGATACCTGAAAGAACTAGGACTAGAGGTCCCATTTGACCCAGCTATTCCCCTGCTGGGTATCTTCCCAAAAGAATTAATAGAATCATACCACAGTGATATATGCGCACCCATGTTCATAGCGGCACAGTTTGTAATAGCTAAAGCTTGGAAGCAGCCCAAGTGCCCATCAACTGGAAACTGGATAAAGAAAATGTGGTTTTTTAATAAAATGGGGTATTACTCAGCCATAAAGATCAAAAAACTAGAGTCATTTATAGCTAAATGGATGCATATCGAGGCCATACTCTTGAGTGAAATAAATAGGACACACGTGTAAATACCAAATAGTTTCACTAGTGTGAGAAACTGATAGTGTAAACAAGGGTTAAAATGATTAAAATGAGTAACTGATAATTTGAAATAGAAAAAAGGTCCAAAGACAAAGGAGTGAAGGGAGGGGAATGGGAAAGGAAAAGAGGGAAAGGAAAAACTATGAGAAAAGAAAAAAAATGGAAATGAAATTTATGTAAATATGGAAGGGCGGAGGGGGTGAAGGGTGCACAGGTAATGGGGGAAAATAAATAAAAACCAAGATATATCACGTACAGGTACAAACACCCAATGATAAATGTAAACGAATTGTATACCTAAAATGTACCAATAAAAGAACTAAAAAAAAAAAAAAAAAGAGGAGCCCCAGGTGTGGCCTTTGATATTTCACAGTGAGAAAGATGTACAAGGAAATCAATGAAGAAAAAACATCATACCCAATGGCACAATTAACTGTTGCAGAGGTGCCTTTAAATTGGGCTCTTGCTCCATTTTTCAATGTGTTTGAGAAACTAAAAGGAATGTTATCTTTTCCTGTTTAAAACTTGTAAAAAGTAGTTACTATGTGCCAGGCATTGTACTGAATACTTAAAACAAATAAGGTCATTTCACTTTTATAGTCACCCTGGGAGGTTAGTGCTATAGCTACATCCATTTTATAGATGAGGAAACCAGGGGCACAAATTAGAGAAAGACCCACAATCAGTCCTGCCCACAGCCAGAATTTCACCCATATTTACTGTGATCAGTATTCACTGTGTTCTCTGTTTGCTTTTTTCTCATATAATCAGGCTATTTGAGAATACTAAATTACTTTTCAGTACTTTTGGCTGGAGGGAAATGTAAGATATGGGTAATTCTCAAACCTGGAACAATCAAACACAGACTGAGGAACCATTACACTTACCGGAAGAATAAGCCACATCTACACCACCTATTAAATTAGAAAGATGAAGCTATCCAACTTTCCAAAGCATGGGGGAGAGCTGCAAATGGCCCTGTGTGTCTAGCTAAGGAGCCTACTTGCCACAACTCTTGAGAAATAGTTATTGCATTAAAAGGGCAGGTAAAATACTTTACAGATTTCCCAACCACACGGATTTTATCCTAGCTTTGGCTGCAACCCTTACAATATGTGGTTTGGACATGAATCTGGAATCAATAATCTTTCTAGTGCCCTGTGCTTTCCCCACTTGCTTCAAAAATCTCTTCTGTGCTGAGACTGTTTACACTGATAAATCTGGTAACACCTAGAGGTGGTAACTTCGTGCATAAATATTTATATGAGGGTCTCCAGTATCTTAGCCTTATATGAGAGTGATGAACTTGGGAATGTGAAAGGCATGGCTGTTTTGGTGAAGATTCTTATATTATTACCACACAGGCAACTTGCCTACATATTAAGCCAGCCTAAGTGGGCACCCAAATGGCTTCAAAAGGAGCAGCATGGCTAGAAGGGCTGGTGGCAGTGAGGGTGATTTAACTTCCTGTTGTGTCTGACCTTTTGGGAGTGTGCTGAAGTAGTAGGGACCATAGCAACATGTTAAATTATCTGGGGCACAATGGTGAAAACTTTAACTGAAAAGTACCCATGCGGGAAGGAGTTTTTCTTAAAAATAGGAGTAATATTAAAACTCTGTATAAATGCCTTAATCCAATTAATGAAAGCATTAAGCAGAGTAATGAATGTTATTTTGCAAAATTATTTGCAAGGCCCATGATAAAAGAAATGCAGAAAGAAATAAAGAAACACTAAATCTACCTTCTGCCATGTGGCTTATTTGGGGACACCCCCTCCATTTCTATTGTTAGTTTTTCAGCAGATCTTTCTTGTAACACTATCATTGCCAAAAATTTCCACATAACTCAAGACAGTAATTTACTCACAAAGGAAACACACTTCCAACTTTATTAATAACCAACATTTTTATTAGAGCAGATACAGTTGTGAAAACTGTACATTATACATTTTGGTTTCAAGGATTATAAATAAAGGAACTCACAGGTAGGGAGTTCTTTTTCACAGCAAGAAACTTTAAATAAACAAAGTCATATTTTATTAAGTACATTGGCAGACTTCATGTGCTGTCCAAAATGTAGAGTACAGTATAACAACTCATTAGAAAGAGCCTCATGTAAAATACAGCTGTGCACATTTTAGAAAAATACCAACAATTTGAGCTTTGTTTTAAAAAAGCTTATAAATCATACATATATTTATAAATGGAACCAACATGCTCACTTTATAAACATATCCTTTAATTATCTGTTACCCATTATTTCCAAAACATTACACATTTTAAATAAACAATAAGACTAAATATTTTATTTTCTTAAAAAATCAGCTTTCCATAATTAAGGAGCTACAGGGTTAGGAAGGAGCAGTGAGAGTTCTGAGACTTTCACAGGAACTTAAATGTTTATTCTTGGGTAAAAATGTACTTCCTAAATTTAAAAGTCAAAGCAAAATGTAAAAAATTAAATATACAGGTTATAATTTTTCATTTGCTCTCTTTCTGCCTTCTTCTTTATTCCACATTGGTCACACCTAGAATTCTCAACATATTGTGCTTCTGCAAGACACCACTGGGTTACTACCCTGCAGGTGATAAAGCATGCGGTCCATACCTGTACTAATGTTGGAATTATGAGAACTGTCCCCTTCTGGATTGAAAAGATAGCTAATAAGGTAAAAAAGAATCTGATTAAACCCATGCAAATCATGAAATCATGAAAATATTTAGGAAGAGCTCCTCTTCCACAGGTAGTGTTTTAAAGAGATTTAGCACATACCTTTCCTCCCTTGATTTCTTTTTAAATAATTACTTTTATAAAGACCATATAGTTTTTCTAAGCATGCTTCTGAGTAATAAAGGATAAATTATAAAACAGCAAAAAATCAGAAAATGTCAGAATGACAAAGGACAAATATTTAAAATAAAAAGACAAATATTTAAAATAAAAAATTTTTAAGCCTTTAAAATTTGAAATGAAATTACAAAAGGACTCTGAAAAACATAAAAGGCAGAAAATTGAGAGGCAGTGATTTAGCAAAGCGTTATGCTCTACCTGAATGTATTCAACAAAAATTTAACTTGGGAAAAAAAGAGAAGAGCAGTTATTAATAGCATCTTGCTTAACTTTCATGGGAATTAACATAGCCACTGACAAGATTTTATTTGGTTGTAAAGTACGTCAGCAATGAAACTGAATCCTTTAAACACTGATTACCACAATCCATGCAACATTTTGACTATACTTCTTAGTATTCTGTTGTCTTTCAGTTTTTAAAATTTAGCACCTCTTAAAAGTGCATAAATAATTCATCTCAGTAATGTTAAAATATTTAAAATAAATTATTTCTTAGGAAGGCATAATGCCTTTAGACTGCTAAAATTTAAAGATAAATAGCCTTTTCTCGGGTTAGGAAGAATAAATGACATGAAAAATGATGTATTGCTATCAAAATAAACACATCTTCACTAGCATTTTGTTGTTTCCTTTCCTTGAGATACAACATGTATGTTTTGTCCAGCCAAGATTGCACGTGGTAGATGACTATACATCATATTTAAATAAAGAGCAAAAATTAGCAGAGTCGTGCACAAGCAAATGAAACATTCTCTCCCAGAACATTCCAGGAGATGTTAAAGCAGCAGGTCATGGCGTAAGACTGGTGAGTGATGCTGCTACCTATTTCTTCTAATAAGATAGGAGTGAATGTTGGAACCACGTCCACAGCAACACAATCCTCCGACTGCATTCCTTGGGCAGTCGTTTCCCCGGCTCCCTACTAAAAACGTCAGATGGTAAAATAGTAAGACAGCTGTTGACTTCCATCAAGAAAAAAAAAATGCAGCTCCATACATTTCCAGTTTAGTCACACTCTGCTAGGACAGATGGAGTAGCCAATGCCAAGAACTTCGCCGGATAGGGCTGCTTCAGCAGATTTTAAAAAAGAATTGTTATTAAGTTTTGCTCTCCAACATGGCTGCGTGCTTCAGCTCCCAGAGAACCCCAAAGCCACAAGCATTCCCCAGGGATCTGAACGGGTCCTCAGGCTGAATTTTCCAAGTTTCATCTCTCTCGCGATCCCATCCTAATTCCAAGCCTCCTTGCCTGTGTCTGAGTCTGACTGGGGTGTGCCATTTAAAGGGCTGACGACAGCACAGCAGAGAACTGTGGGCTAACACCACTAGTTGTCATTGACTTCACTGAAGGGTCAAAACAGTTATAGCATTAGGTAACTGGTTGAATCACATTCAGGCACAGCCAAAATTAAAGTGAAGGACAATATGTCATTGTTCAAAAAAATTACAAATTTGATTATGAGAACAGAATGTTTTTAATTGTAATTTTGTATAGAAATTAAGGCTCTTCTTACCTTTCCTAATTCCAATCAAGTTAGGAAGTGGACAAAAAGAATGGCCAACCCGATATTCAACAACATGACAAGGACAATCATGACTGAATTGGGGCCCTGGAAGTGAAACAGAAAAAAAACCAACAAGCATGATGTTTCCATGTTGACATTACTGCATCACCAAAATGTATCTCCAGAAACAATTATCAAAAATATAACAAACATGGCTGCAGTGCCTAAGGCATGAACAGCAGTTCCAAAAGGTATAAACTAAAAGTAGCAACATTATGTTTAGATGGGGGATTGCTGAATTTTACTTCAAAAATGAATCCAGTCTTGAATTCTGTTAAAAATGCTTTTACTAAGAACCTACTCTGTTCACTCTGCATAATGGACAACAGTATGGGTTGAGACAGAGTTCCCGTAAGAGGGCTGGGAACTACTGGGAATCTCACCACTGTCTGTCATTGGGACTCAATTCAGACAAGAGTGGGCTCCTTGTCAAAGCAGTTAGCAAATGAGAGTAAAATCTGGGACAAAGAAGCTTCCAAGGAAAACTTCAGGAAAAACTCAAAACAAGGTTCTCTAACTTGCTTTTTCCTAGTCCTTTTTGGCTTTGACCCTCTCCTTTAAATAAAAATTGCAAGGGGGAAGGTGAAGACTTTCAGAAGTTACTCTTAGGGTTCTAACTTTTTGCTTCTCAAATCATAGCCACACCCTTTCAGAAATCAAGTTACTTTTAACAAACTTCAGGATTCTATTTCGATAAATATCACTATAACAAATACCAAAAAGCCCAAGGTCCCTGAACTTTACTTGTTTAAATAAACCTTGTATGACCCATGTGTTCAGATCTGGCCCATGGAGCATTCTCCTTTATTAGAAAGACATGATCTTGGCATTTACTATTCAAATAGTGTCTAATTCATAAATAGTATTAGAAGTATTCTAAATTGGCCTCATGAGGTAGGCAGGATAAGTAATTCTGTTGTTCCTATTTTATAGCTGAGGAATCAGTTGTATTGTAGTTGGATATCAAATGCGACTATGCTGAGACAATGCTATAGAGATCTTAACTGCACTTTCTTTGGTGGCTGGGATGAGTAATAAGGAAGACTGGAACTGCCATTTATCAAGTGGTCATCTCCCTGGAGCTAGGGCTGGGGTCACATTTGTCACTTACTGAAGGAGATCTCTTCCTGGCATCTCCTTGGTAGAGGTCAGGGTGACCTGTTCTTTCTCTGTCATATTACTTTTCACATTTTAGTGTTATCTATTGTTGAAGTGTCACTTTTCCACGTGGACTCTGATCTCCACAGTGAGAGACAAGGGCCTTGTCTTGTCCACCGCTATCACTATGCACTCAGTGCCTGACCTATGGGGGTGCCTGATTCATTCTGGCAACCAATATATAGGGAGAATCTACCACCTTCCAAATCTTTCCTAGGTGCTATAGGTGTTTTTGAACAAAGCAGATTAGTTACTGAACGAATGAGTGATTAATAAAATAGAGGGTAGGGGAGAGCCCTTGAGAGAAGCACTACGAGGAAGAACAAACTCTCCAGTTCTCAATCCTTTTTTACTGGTTTGAACTACAGTGGTACCTGCATGACTGTCCCATTGGGTGGCCCATGCCACTGGTGGTACAAATAGGTCTAATCACTTTTAGTGGTCCTTTTACTAACAAAATTTAAAAAAGCTGCTCGATGGGCAGTCATGTATGTACCAATGGTGGTTCAAGCTGCTTGGCAGAGAGATATATAATTTAGGGCCCCGTTATAAACATGTTAAACCCTGAGTAAATGGGAAAAAACCAGGTTTTTATAATGCCAGAAAGGGAGCTAAGTGTTTCTAATTAGATTATTTTTTGTTTATTTTTCACATGCAATAAATAGTTCCATTTTCCAGAACTTCAAGAAAGTTAGTGTCTTACCCAAGATTCCTTAGCCTGATCGGACAAATTAAGATCTAGAATTAAACCTCAGTCTGTCCACTTGAGAGCTCCAGGCCCTTCACATCCCTATTAAAGCCCCAAACCTTATTTTATCTTGTATTTTATTGCTACCCAGACTAGCCTCAAATTCTTGGCAATCCTCCTGCCTCAGCTTCCCAAGTACTGGGATTACAGGCATGCACCAATGGACCTTACTTCAGGTCTTAATTTAAAAACAATTTCCCATTAAGTTCTTTAGGATTGGTTTCATCTATTTAATTTCCCTAATATTAGGGAAATATCAAATCTTGATAATGACTAACTCCTCTTTCAGAAGACTTGTGTTCGAAATTAGTAGGAAAAGAGTACTAACCTATGCAATTCTTTAATTAGGGCTTAGAGGACAGAAATAATGTAGAAAACTTTAACTGAATATAATGGAAATGATTTTTCAACATCAAACTCAGCACAGCTCTTTTAAGAAAATGCTATACTACTCTATTTTTGACCAGATTTGTTCATGAATGTTAAGACTTTGGGATTATCTCAACTCTTTTGGGCCAGTGGATTTAATTTGAAAGATAAACGAAGGTATACTCTGTAAGAACAATATGAAATGCACAATTCAGTGTCACATAGTTGACTCAGGAAAAGTACAATCACAGAGAAAGCACCTTTGGTGAGGCCAACCCTAAAAGCTTGGGGTGGAGGCTGGGGATGTAGCTTTGTGGTAGAACAACTGCCTAGCACGTACAAGGCCCTGGGTTTGATCCCTAGTACCAGGAAAAAGAGAGCTTAAAGCATGCCTGAATCTTTGATTCCCATGTCATAAAACCTTATAAATTATTTAGTATTTTGGGTTTGTATATTGTCTTGGGTTAAATTTGGCTTACTATCTTTCTTCTATTTTGGCTCACATCTCGTTGTACCGATAATCTGGATTCAATGAATAATGCATGGGAGGTTTATCCAGAATAAAAAATACATACATATGTATTTTTCCTACTGAACACACACATATGTATTTATCCTGTATATCCCCCCCGACACACACATTTATCCTACTAGCATAGCTCCATTTATAAAGCTATTTTTAAAGATGACTCAGTAAGAACAAGAGTAAGCCTGCATAAGAGGTTCAAACAGCAACCAGGTAAGAAATAAGAATCTGGGATGTTATGTTTAAAGGGCAGATATGAAGCTGTGACCTCTGTGTTCTTCAGATACTGAGACAAGATACCGGGTGAAAAGCTTTAAGGTGAAATCCCATAAATATGACTGTGGTGGCCAGTTGTAGCTTAAAATAGCAAAATGAAAAAAACAAAACCAAACCAAACAAAACAACAACTCAGTCTTGCTTTTCCAGACTGACTGGGACAGGTGTAATGGAAGGAGACGCAGCAGGGCAAAGTTTAAGTCCAGACAGATGAAACTTTCAGGCAGTTAGGGGAATAAAATAGAGGAGGCCAAAATGTGGAAAGAGATTGTAGCTCAAGAAATGAATCCTCTTCTTCAAGAGATGATCATTCATATTTAAAACGGAGAGGAATTTCCTGCTCGGTTATTAGGATTATTGTTTATGTCTAACCTAACACTTTTCTAACTAAAAGTGTAGGTAAAGAGCAAGTTTAATTTAATATTAATAGCAAAGTTTGATATGTGTTTTTCCTTTTTTCTTTTTTGGTGAGGTTCAAACTTGATTCAACAGGGACACTGTAAATTTTATACAGATTCAAAAGAAAGATCAGGTATGTCTCAAAATAAACTTGGAAGCTGATCAGAGTAAGGCTGAAAAAAACGTTTAGCTAATCTTCAGAACGGGTGAAATTCCTAATTGGAGGAATAATTTGTAGCCTCAGTAATAAGGCTCTAAGGATGGTTGTGTGGCTTTTACCAGAGTTGCCATGTTGCAAAACCCTACAAAAATTTCAGTACAATGTATGTCCCTGGGACATGAGTCCATAGGCAAGCACTGCCTGCAGGGCCCATACATTTCTTAGAGAAACCTGTGAAGTAACCTTCACAGTGGCCTTCTCCCACTTCTCATGCTCAAGCAAGTAATTCGCTTAAAGTATTAGTTTGTGTCCCAGAAGATTTTCCATATTTTTAAGAGCTCAATGTCCAGGCTAATCTCGAAGGGGTAACAAATCTATCAGAATATTTATGAACTACGTACGCTTTAACTCGCACAGTGCTGAAACAAAAAACAGGCAGTGTTTTGGGGCACTTACTCTGTGCTCAGCACTGTGCAATGCACTTTATAAGCATTAACTCATTTAATCTTAACAATAATCTTAACAATTCCATGTCCTTCAGATAGGGACAGACAAGGAACCCAAGGCACAGAGCAGTTAGGAAACTTGTCCAGAGCCACACAGCTAGAAAGCAACAGAGCTGTGATTTGAATCCAGGAGGCCTGGTGCCAGAATCCAGGCTCTTAGGCAATATCCAGGACTGCCTGAGTCACATGAGCTGATTGACTATAAATCAATAATCCAGATTCCAGTTGGTTCCACACCCTACAAACAGAGATTCTGCCTCAAACTCAGTCTCTCAGCAGCCCACTAGGAAAGAGCACTGATTCATCTTGGGTTTTCCTCACACATTTGCTTTAGTGTGAATGTTTCTATGCATTTTAAATTGTTATTTATAAACTTCTAATTTACAAGGTCCATTTATCTCACAATCTTGCCAGTGCGTCATCATTTTAAAGGTCATTCACTGACCACCCATATGTAATGGTGCCACTTCCTACCATCCCTCAGGAATGTGAAAGGTGTAATCTGTTACCACCAGGAAGATACACTGTCACGTGAAGATGCCAGTTCCTCTTACCCATACAGGCAGCCCGAAGCTCAGGGAGGCTGCAGAGCTGCTGGGCCCCTGTTACCCTTGGCGTGGGAAGAGGAACCCTGGGACTGACCTCCCTAGATGGAGGATGCTTGGCTAATTCCAAAAATCAGTAGATTCTTTACCTAAGTAAAACGGATCTTCTCTTTCTTTCTTTCTCTCTCCCTTTCCTCCCTTCCTTCCTTCCCCTTTTCTTTTCTTTCCTTCTTTTTCTTTCTCTTTCCTTCTTTTTCTTTCTTTCTTTCTCTCTCTCTCCTTCCTTCCTTTTCTTTCTTTTTCTCTTTCTCTTCTTTCTTTCTTTCTCTCTTCTTTCTTTTCTCTCTCTCTCTCTCTCTCTCTCTCTCTCTCTCTCTCTCTCTTTTTGGGGCTGGGGATTGAACTCAGAACTTTGTGCTTGCTCAGGGCACTGAGCTAAATCCCTGGCCCAAAATGTGTCTCTAAACTATGGCTTCTTCTGAGTTACACTTAATATTCAACCCCAAAGGCATGTGAGCAGGTCAACAGGTCAGTTAGTCAATTTTTTAAAAATCAGTAATTAGTTTTAGGTTATATAAATTTTAAAGAATCTGATGAAATGTTAATGCCACACATTATTCAACAAATAAATCTCATGTGAATGAGCATTTAGACATTTATCATTAACGCTGAGCTTTCTGCCCAAGTCAATATCTTACATACTCAAGTCTCATTGGTAATAACTAGTACCTAGGAAACTGAACACGCGAGAACATTTACAGTCTGAGATGTTAGAAGATCAAAATAATTCTCTTAAATTGCTACAGATTTTCCCACTGGGGGAGAAAAATGGTCTTGCTTCAAAGCCTGGCTAATCAAGTAAAAGCTAAGCTAAATAGCTGAAAAGAATTCACAACAGCTAGAAGAGATAGTCTTTGTGGGTTGTGGAGCTGAAAGAGGGCTCAGAACTCCTTGCTGGCGCTGGGAGAGGTCTGGGCATGATAGCAGCCATGTTTCCCTTCCAGCAGTCAGACAGCAAGCTGCCATGAAGCTCACCAAAAAACTCTGACAAAGGCTTGCTGAAACTGAGGCTGTCCTAGGCGGCTCAGGTCTTACCTACTTAGATTATGTCAAAGGTGAGTGGCTAAGTGGACTCAAGAACTCTTGCCTGGAGAGCTCTGTGTTGTCTCAAGCTACAAACATGTTATCCTCTACTCTAAACAACTTGTGCTCCTAGGACCTTTGTTAGCTTGGCTGGTGTTGAGATGTTGTCATCCCATGCTGCCCCCTGAAAGAACCAAAAAGAAAAAGGGAAGAGAAAACATTTTTTGTAAGACTTACTGAATTGGCTTCTTTTTCTGAAGAAGGGCACGAATCGTTGCTTGCTGGATTCTTTGGTATAGCAAGTTCAGACTTCTTAGCTTTTGGCTCAGCTTTGCTTTCTTTGGCAACTGGTTTTGTCACAGATTTAGGGGAACTCCACTTGTTAGGCGATGGCTTGTGCACCAGTGCTGAGGAAGCCTGGCTTGATCCATCATTGTCCTCTGCGTCTTCCGGAGGATGCTGGGGGGCGTTCAGTTTCACATAGTAGCCGTGATACTGAGAATGTAGCTCCCCATTACTGGGACTGGGGACATGGTGGCGGCCAGAGTACTTGGACTGGGGTACTGTTTCCTTTGAGGGGGCCTTCGACATCAAGGGCTTATTGACAACAGCTGTGACTTGCTCTTCGGGCACACTCCTTCTGTCTTGATTGAGTCTTGCCCCCGAGCTGGGGTTTTGCTTCCTCAGGGGCTTTGGAGAGGAAGGCTTGGGAGAGTGGCTCTGTTTGGGACTCGCCTCAGGAGACGCAGGGGGGGTTGTGCCTTTTCGATAAAAATGAGGAGATTCCTTTGGTGTAGGTAGCTTTTCCTGTACCTTTTCTTCTGGATTTTCTTTAGCATCTACACCTTCTTGAAATCTCTGTTTGATGTAATCAGGGCCTGAAAAAAAAAGACAAAAGGAAAGAAGGTGATAAAAATAGGTATAAAGTCTTATACATTAGGATAATACTTTTTTTGCTAAATGGCATTAATGTTTTCTTTTAAATATATTTACAATGTGTTGATTAAGTACAAGCACATTCATTCTCCAAGGAAGAGATTATTTATTACTAAAAAGGTACTTTAAAGATAATATCATTATTTATATTATTTTGATGGTGATAATTCTGACATTCCTAATAATTGTAACATTCCTTTGCACTTGCAGACCACATATTGGTACAGAAACATAATCTGTTTATCCAAATTATGTGATATAATTAAAACACAGAAGGTACACATTTGTATAAAGAAATGAAAGACTCCTGTCTGAAAACTTATGAAAATATCTGTACTAAGAGTAAGAAGCCCTGCAGACAACAAATTTGTATGGATCAGTAAAACTTTCCAGTTAGGAACAATTTTCATAGTTTAGGTTGTACTATACAAAGCCCTTTGAAGTTGGGTGTGGTGGTGCACACCTGGAATCCCAGCACTCTGGGAGCTTGAAGCAGAAGGATCTCAAATTCATGCCTGGCCTGGGCAACTCAGTGACTTAGCAAGATCCTGTCTCCAAATAAAAAATTAAGAAAAGAGGGAGGCGGGGATTTAGCTCAGTGGTTCTGCCACCTGGCTCGCAAGCGCAAGGTCCCGAGTTTGATCCCCGGTACCAAAAGAAAAAAAAAATTAAGAAAAGGGCTGAGCATGTAGTTCAGTGGGAAGGCCCTGCATTCAACCCCTAGTTACCCCCTCATCATTTTGATGTAGTGAGTGTTATCTCTCAAATGTACAAGGGGGAAAACCATCCCACCAACTGGCTCAGAGTTGATCAGCTCTTGTCAACTCTACAGCACTCTATCTCAGTTATTTTCTTTCCTGCTTCTAACCCCATATCCCATCCCAAATTAGCAAAAGACATACAGAAGAAATGAAGAACAATTATCCTTATTTCTCAAAAATACACTTTTAATTGCATCCCTGAGTAATAAGCTACTGTAATGAAATGGTTACTTCAGGTATTTTATGAAATTTAAAGCTTCATCGAAATCTTAGGAAGTAGATATTATCCCCATTTTTTATTAAGTTTATTGGTACATTTTAGGTATATATAATGATCACATTCACCATAAAGAATTTGTACCTGTACATGATATATCTTGATTCTACCCCATTTTTTGGGGGGGGGTACCAGGGATCGAACTCGGGTCCTTGCGCTTGCGCAGCAGGTGGCAAAACCACTGAGCTAAATCCCTGGCCCTCTACCCCATTTTTTGATATGGAAGCAGCTACAGTAGCTGAAAAACCAAAAGTCACATACCTCCTATGTCTCCTTTAAGAAAAAGCATACTGCAACATATAACATTTTACAGTCAGAAATAAGACTTCCTGAGAGCACACTGCTGCAGGTTGTACTCAGGGCTGCAAACACAACAGGATTATAACCATTTCCATCTTCCAGAAGATAAACCTACGCCTTGGGATTCAAACTTCCCAAATCTGTCAAGATCACTTGTCAGCAACTGAGATTTCCTTTCTGAATACGGTAAGCATCTCTTTTTAACAATTGGCAATTTTCTTTTAACTGTCAGAAATGGCAGCATGAATTCCTGGCCCAGTGTGATGCAATTCACTCAATGAAGAAAAGGGGTGACTGCACTTGTGCTAAAGGTGGCATCTTTGTTTCTGAACTCTTTCTTGTGCTGTTTGGACACAGCCCTGAGGGACTGAGGAAGCACCATGGACATCAGAATTGTGTTTCTCATTAGCAGACTTGCTCCTACTTTTCACATTTATTTTTGGTGCTTGGGGGGTGGCGGTGGGGTCTCAAATCACACCCTCAGTGCTTGACCCAACTTTAAAAAAGTCCCTAAGGTTATTCATACTGGAGAAGCCCCTGGTGATTCTACTGGAGATTTATTTTTACAAACCCCTTCCACCTCTCCTGTGATGAAGTATATTCTGAGATAGCCTGATGTATTGTGTTGCTTACATACTTTTCCTTTATCCCTCCATCCAAAATGTCATCCAAGTTGTTTTTATTTGTGCCTGTTATTCATTTTTATAGCATTACTGAATATACCCGCCTAGGTATGGTAGTGAATGTACTGTGCAAAGATAATTAAAATAGTCAAGACTCTTGGAGCCAATGGAGTATTAATTCAAGGCACATAACACTGAAACAATTAAATGACTAAGGATTTATAAAGTCTTCAGTATAACTGATAAGCACAAGTTGTTTTTGCAAAAAACTGCCAAAATCTTTCTATTTTAAAATTGAGGCACATTAAAAGCTAATGCTTAAGTACACATACAGAAAGAGTAAAAAATAATAGATGCTGGCAAACTTTATTAGTTATATATTCTTAAAGTTGCAAGGAAAAGGTAAAGAGCTGCTGAATTGTGAGAAATACAGCCGTCAGAAAGCCCATGTGCCTCACCCTAAAGATGTGAGACAGAGATAGTGCAGCTTACAAATTTAGGATTTAACCCAGAGACCTGCAGCCCCACCTGGATTTACTACAAAAAGCAGATTACAAGCAGAAATAGGAGCTGCTTTGATAGACAAAAGTGACAGTTGCCAGCAGAGGATGAGACTGTTGAAACATGAGAAAGTAGAAGAGGCTTTGGCGATTCAGTAATACTAGTTCAAGAAAAGTTAAGTTTTAGACTATGCTTCAAGGGATATGTTTTAGTTATCTCAAACAAGAAAACTTATCATATTTGAATGTAATAAGTTTTTAAATGCTTTTCATAAACACTAAAAGAACTGTCTCTACCTCTTCACTTATACTCTACCCTTATTAGTAGGCCAACTTAAGAATGATCTGGCCATTAGAGGAATTTGTATTAATGGATTTATGAAGCTAAATCTTGGGACTCTACCGAATGTATTTCTTTTTTTTTTGTATTAAATTCTTTTATTGGTACATTGTAGGTATACAACACAATTACATTTCTCATTGGGAATTGTACCTTTACATAATGCATCTTGGTTCTTATGTTTTCCCCATTCCTAGCCCTCCCTTCACCCCCTCCACCCTTCCCTATTTACAAAGACTTTATTTCCATTTTTTCCATTTCTCATCATTTTTTCCTTTCCCTTCTTTCCTTTCCCCTGCCCCTCCCACTACCCCTACCCCTTTGGACCTTTTCTTCCTATTTTACATTATCGATTATTCATTCTAATCATTGGTACATTTTAGGTATACAATATAATGACATTCATCATTGGAAATTTGCACCTTTACATAGTCTCTCTTGGTTCTTATTTTTCACCCTTGCCCAGCCCTCCCTTCAACCCCTCCAGTCCTCCCTATTTACAAAGATTTCGTTCCTATTTTTCCATTTTCTCATATTAATCCCATTCCCTTCTATCCTTTCCCCTAGCCCTCCCACTTCCTTCCCCTTTGCCCCTTTTCTTCCTATTTCACATGACCTATTATACATTTAGTCCTTATTTACACTTTCAGTTTCTCACACCAGAGAAACTATTTGGTGTTTACACATGTGTGTCCTATTTATTTCACTTAAGAGTATCGCCTCAATGTGCATCCACTTAGCTATATATGTCTCTAATTTCTCATTTTTTATGGCTGAGTAGTACTCCATTTTATTTTAAAAAACAACATTTTCTTTATCCAGTCTCCAGTTGATGGGCATTTGGGCTGTTTCCAAGTTTTAGCTATTACAAACTGTGCTGCTATGAACATGGGTGCACATATATCACTGTGGTATGATGCTTTTAATTCTTTGGGGAAGATCCCCAGCAGGGGAATAGTGGGGTCAAATGGGACTTCCAGTCCTAGTTCTTTGAGGTATCTCCATACTGATTTCCACAGTGGTTGCACCAGTCTACACTCCCACCAGCAGTGGAGCAGGGTTCCTCTTTCCCCACAGCCCCACCAGCATTTCTTATTGGTTGATTTTATGATAGCAGCCATTCTTTCTGGAGTGAAGTAGAATCTCAGCGTTGTTTTCATTTGCATCTTTCAAATGACCAGTGATGTTGAACATTTTTTCATGTATTTATTTGCTATTTCTACTTCTTTGTGTGAGAAATGTCTGTTCATTTCAGATGCGCATTTTTGGATTGGGTCTTTAAATTTGGGAGGTCTGATCTTTTTAAGTTCTTTATAGATTCGAGATGGTAGACCTTTGTCTGAGGAAGAGCAGGTGAAGATTTTTTCCCCCATTGTGGGTTGTCTCTTCACACTGCTGGTGGTTTCTCTTGCTGTGCAGAAGCTTTTTAATAAGAAGAGATCCCATTTGTTGATTTCTTAATATGCTTATTAACTTTCAAACACTAGCTTAATCACTTCTGTAACCTTTAGAAATCTTACATATTGCCTCTGAATAGTTTTCTTGTCCTAGATATATTAGGAAAGGCATGTCTTTTGTGACTACTTATTCCCACTCTTCTGACTTTTTTCATTCCATCCACAGGCCTAAAGATAACTCAAAATCTATTGAGTTCAAATAATTTACTAGAGTGGTGGAAATATCTTTTAGATCAACTTCTAGATTTTGAAAAAAATCCTAGCTTTGTGATGCATTTAAAAACTGGCTAAGGAATTTTAATGCACTCCCAAGTGGGGGCTCCTATACTTGTTGCCTATTAGAAGCGCCTGGGGGGCTGTGACTAGAAATTTTGAGTAAATAAGTACAAATCAAAGTCTAGAAATCTTTAATGTTTACCAAATGCTTTGGGTGATTCTAACACATCCATTTACAAATGTTTGAAAGCAGCATGCAGAAAGCACATATGTTGACTAGACACGGTCCTAACTCCAGCCAGCTGGAAATGGTTGCTGCATGGTACAGTCATGTGACAATGGCCAAATAAGGTGGCTATACAGCTAGAGTTTTCCAGAGTGCATTTTAAATAAGACATTTAATGTAATGCAGAGGACAGAGGTTTTTCTGGAACTGTTTTCTCTTGGAAGGCACATGCTGTGCCTGCTACTTGTTCTGTGTAGTAATGTGTGTTAGCAATACAGCGCCAGTGACATAAAGCTGATGAGGTGCAGCAATTCATTAAAAGGACTGGCTAGAATACTGTCAGGGAGGGAAATTATGACAAGTGTTGATAGCTATTGCAGTCAGCATTTTCATAGACAGCCCTACAGCCATATCTTTATAGACAGCCTCTATAAATCCTAAGGGCTGTATCCCCACCCCATTCATATGGGAAGAGGTTAGATCCAAGTCACCTGCTCAGTGACATGCCACAAATATGAAACAATGGTCAGCATGCATGCTGTCCAATGACACTGAAAGGTAAGCTGTCACAGTTGGCACAAAGGCTCTGAACAGCAGATGGTGCAGCAAGGAATGCAGTTTGAACTTCAGAGGTGAACCTCCATGGGCTATGGGCAGAAGAAGCACCATGAAGATTTCCCAGCACAAATGTTGACAAGGGCAGTGACCATATCAAATGCCTTGTAGCAACAGCAGGAGTCATTAAATAGAAATTAGACATTTTCTCTAGAGACTGCCAGTCAGCGAAAGCAGAGCAGATTGTTAAGACTCTGAAAGGATGACACAATGAGCAGCAGAACCATTGTTTTGTTCCATAGGGAAAGAATGCTACTTTTCTATAGGATCTGACAGTTCCATCTGTAAAAACCCCACTGCCTCCATGACCACAGCCACAGTGCCTGTCTTCGAGCTATGGGACAACCACTCCAGCATCCTGCGCTCAGCTGCCACTCGGTACATGTTTGTGAATTAGAGTACACAGGAATGAGGAAGGGATAAGAACAACAAAAACTCATGAATCACTAATTTCATGTCTACTACTGGATAACTCAGTTTCCCGTCTTGATGAATTTCAGGTTTGGAAGGTGTGCTTCGAAATCTTCTATTCCTGGTTGCTTCCCTTTTCTTAACCAAAAATAGTATGTATTAATGACAGGCATAGACAATTATTTAATGAAGATAATACTCTGATTTTCAAAGACTTTTAATTCATTAACAGAAAGCTTAGTTAACACTAATCCATAATAACATGTACTAGTGAGTCCACTTTCCCCTTAAATGATCAACTTTCTGTGTGTGTGAGGACATCCATGCTTAAACACAGACAAAGCTTGCTGATGTTGCCTAGGAAGCTGGCTATCAACCAAGAGGGCTCAAAGTAATATATTCACCACATTCCAGGGCAGTATATAAATTTCCTTAACGCATGCTTAGTTCTACTAATAAATATTAAAAAATTATACCTCAATATCACTTGAAATTAACAAAATAAGAATCTTTTTTTTTTTGGTCCTGGCGATTGAACTCGGGTCCCTGCACTTGCACAGCAGGCGGCCAAACCACTGAGCTAAATCCCCGGCCCACAAAATAAGAATCTTGATAGAAAAGCCACGGAGCCCAGAGTGGTGGTATACACCTGTAATCCCAGCACTTGGGAGGCTGACGCTGAGGTCTGAGGCCAGCCTGGGCTACACAGTGAGATGCAGTCTCAACCGAAAAATAAAAAGAAAGGCAACCAAGACAGTGAGACAAAGAGCCATACATATAGTTTCTAAGCGTCCTCTCCTCATTCTTCAATCCCTTCTACTTTTTGGTGGTCATCCTTCAAAGCTTTATCTCCACTTTTCCGGTTTAGAAACTTGACCTTATAAGCAGTTTGAAGTAGAGCCATCACTTGGGGCAGACTGCTATTGCCAAAGCTTGCAAGATTGATGCATATTACTGGAAGGCCAATTCATTAGTTTATAGTGAGCAGTGTAAATGTGCCATGAGCCACAGGACTCATGCTGATACTACACTACCAGTATGTGCTTTCCTTATTGACAGGCCTCCATGAAAAGCTGGACCAAAATTAATTAGTAGTGAACATGGAGTTAGAACAAAGAGCCCAAGATCAATCACCTACCTAATGGCTGAGCTAGTCCGATGTGTACACTTCCTTAGTGAGGATGACCTTGCCAAGAGAGACACATGGCGCTGGCAGCAGTTCCCAGCATCCTGCCCCATAATAGAAAAGTCCTTGCCAATGCGACTGCAATACTCCAAGGTTTTGGCTTAGGCTGTGCCTCCTTTGGACAGGGTTTGAATGGACACTGCCAATTTTTGCTTCTGTGACTCACTTTTCTATACACTCATGGATGACCAACTCTTCCTTTAGATGTTTTCCTACACCCAGCCATGTTACAAGGAACTCTTGCAGTTTTTAAAGCCGTACTATCAGGATCATTTGATCTAACTTTGTTTGGTATCGTGGCCCCATTTTCAAGTTTAACTCTAGAGAGCAAAGTTCCTTCTGAATTCCTAGGGAGTGACTCACTGTGTCACTCACTGATGGTGACTTAGGTTTTTATATGTGTGTGGAATTATCTACACACACATACACATACATCCACTGGCATGCATTTTATTATTAGAACTTAACCTTCTGAGAACATCCTACATGGCTATGTTTATTCTTACATGTTAAAATATATTTTTGAAATAAACACATAAGACTTAACTAAGATAGTAAATATCTGAAAATAAGGCTCCTGAAAATAGGGAACTTAGCATAAAAGTGTTCAAAATGTAAGCGATGACAGGCATTCTTTTTCCCATGGTTAATGACTGCTAGGAATGGTGCATGCATTCCAAACAATGGGAACCTTTATATCTGAGGTATGTAAGTTAAATGAGCAGCCCAACTCACAGAGTGCCTGAAAGCCCTTTTAGCAAATGCCTATCCGAGTTGATCACCCTATAAATGCAGAGTGGAAAGCATGAGTTGTGGTCCCTCGAGAAGACCCCTAATAGGACGAGAAAAGGTCTTCTACACCGCTGCTGAAGGAAGTGGTGGCTGTGGGTCAAAGGGGACTGCAGCTTTCCCCTGAGGCCTGCTCTCCAACAGACCCACTGTCATCTCCTGCTACTGGGCTGTATTCATTACTGATGGACAGCTCACTGATATAAAGCTGTTTGAGCTAAGAAAGGGTGGAATTCGATTTTCCTACAATATTTTTTTCCTCTCAAATGCTTTTACACCCTAAAAGGCTTTAAAAACCATTCAGTCTGGAAACTAAGATGACCTTCCATATCATTTACCTCTTGGTAACACCTAATAGAAGTCTAGAGGGACCCCATTCCCCAAGAGAATTAAGAGAACCAAGAATTAGCATTTGCAGGCAACAATCGAAACTTTGTCTGCTTTTGAAGCAGCTCAAGCTCAGTGTCTCCTGACTGTCCAGCTTCTCCCAGGGGCAGCACCACTGGTAAGCACAGGACAACTCCCCTGGGCTTGCTGAACCTTGCAATGGCTAATTTACCATGTTACTTAGCCACCAGGGAAGTGTGACTTCATTTCGTAACAAAAAAAAAGTTTATTGTATCAGAGGTCACTGTGGGAAATGCAGAGGATCCATTTCCTAACAAAATATACATATGTTTAAATGGTATCGGTCCCACCCAAAGGTTTAAAACAGATGCACATGAAAGAAAACACCCACTCTATCTCTGGTTGTTTCCCTTGGCCTTGAACTCCTGGAGCTCACTCTCTGACAACAGTGCCTGTCTCAGTACCTGTCTCACTGTGTGCCCCACTGCAGCCTTTTTTACGTAAAAATAGTCTTCTTAACCTAGTCTTTTACTATGTTTTTCTTTGTAGGAAACAGTTAAAAAAAAACCCCACCCTGACCCCCAAAACATGCAGGTCATACTTTTGCATTTCTCCAGCCAAGTTTCTATATTCTTCTATGGTTCTTGGCTTCTGTTCACTTTGACTCACCTTGTACATTAGGATTCAGAGAGGCTCTATGGTTCCAATATTGTATCACCTCAGTGGAACCAAACACATATGTTGCTGAGGGTGCTGGGTAGGCACAGGGTGCTAATTATACAGCTTGGTTGAATTAATAAAAATCAACACGAGAAAATTCTTTACCAAGAATATAAATTTAAATAGAAATTTGGAACAATCATCTTGGTTTCTTCTTCTAGAAATCCCTGGAAGCAATCACTATAAAGATGTTTATAAAACCATGGAGAAGCATATATAAAAAGATGAGTACAACTGTTTCAAAATTTCAAAAAAACCAGTTTATTATAGAAAGACATAGAAACAGTCTACTAGGACACTACTAGAAAGTGAGTTAAATGTTTAAAATTATGATAAATAGTTGCTGATTATAACATTTGAGAAGCAGATGATCAACACGGATTTTTTGGGAAGTTGTCATTTTCATTGCTTCCATCATGACACTTATTTTCCTCCTGTGCAGATGAATTTGGCTTTAAATCGGTACCTCCTAATCACACTCCTTTCAACTTTAGGCACACCAACAAAACAAAACAAAACAAATCTAGCTGGGCAGGGTGGTACCCGCCTGTAATCCCATCTAGTGGGTAGGGTGAGGCAGGAAGATTGGAACTTCTAGGTCGGCCTGGGGAATTTAGCAATACCCTGTCTCAAAATTTTAAAAAGTAAAAATGGATGGAGATGTAGCTTAGTGCTCCCTGGGTTCAATCCCTAGTACAAGAAAGAAAGAAGGAAAGAAAGGAAAGGAAGGAAGGAGCAAGCTCATAGTACTTAATGGTTCTTCTCTTACTCCTAAGTGCTTTATATAAGTGCCTCTGAATTTGGGGATATTTGTCTCAGAATCTGCAATCATCACTCATATAACTTTTCAGAATCAGGCACTTCTTTTATATTTCTGTTTTGTTTAAGCTCTTGGCTCAAAGTTTGCTGGTCACATGTGGCCAGAGGTGAGGGGGAGGGAGGGAGACACCCTGGCATAACTCAAATCTCCAGTGCTGACCCTCAGTCTTCAGGTGCTATTTGTTACTATTTGTGCCCACTTATTTTGTAGAATTGCTGAGAGTCATGATATACAGACCTGTAAGTGGAAAAGGAAATACAGTGAAAACCAGTGCTCCACCGTCTCCTATCAAAGGAGAACTGTCTTACCTGGCTGGTAGAAATCGGGTGACAGCTCCCTAGCTACAGCCCTCGCAATGTCGCACTCCTGGCGGGCAGCCAAAGCAGCCTGGTCAGCAGCGTCAGCCTTCGCTCTTGCATGTGCAGTCCTATGCAGGGCACAAAAGGGCCAGTCAGCATCTTACTAATTACACTCGGACAAACAAATCTCCATCCAGGAAATGTTAACTGTGATCATGGCCTGACACCTCCTGCAAAAGCAAGTTTTAGTGTTACACTGTTGTGAGATTTCAGTGACAGTAACTGAGGTGAAACTATTCCTGGAAATCATTTCAGTTCTCCTTTCAGCGGAAATAAAAAATACGAGCAAAACCTGTGTGGCCTGATGCTTATTTGGTTCGTAAAACTTACCGGATCAGATCTCCTGTTGACTTTGGTTGGCATTGTCCCTCAGAAGTATGAAGAGTAAAATGTGAGCATATGAATGTATAAAAGTGTCTATGGATTTAATTCCCACAGAAGAATTCATGTTAGAATTTGATTAAGGAAAATCTGCCCAGTGGTATGCTAGTAGAGTGGCTCTTCAGGAGGAAATATAAGCACAGTTGTTAGTGGTAGTATTTACTGATTTCCATAGTGTATTTACGACCACCATGGCCAATTTTAGGCTCCCAGAATGCTGCAACTAGGTTTGCAGCTGGGAGGAGATGTTCACTGTTGCTTCACACCTGACTGCTCAGGAGGGTGACTGAGCTTTCCATATAGTTGGTTTTTAAGTACTTTTCTTGTGTGAAACACTGAGTCAGTGAGGCAGAGTTGGGGAAAGCAGAATGGGTCTTTTGGTCTTCAATCTAATCCCTGGCCCATCCTGACTCAGGATAAAGCTCTCATCTTTCCAAGGGGCTTAGGGAGAGGGAGAAGACAGAGGGCAAAAGTGGGCTTCTAATAACAAGATGGGAATGGGTGCTCACCAGCCAGAGAGGATCTGGAAGTCAGAGAGATAACTGTCGGGCATCCACTTCCAAAGCTGGGAGACCTTGTCCAGTTAGTGGTTAAATGGTGATCACAGGCACCTGTTTCTTATAACTTTGTAAACTTTCTACCATATATTCTCAGCACCAGGCAGGGCTATAGATAACTGGTAGTAAAATATTAATGAAAGAAGTCTTCTTCTTTCCAGCTGGTCCTGGGGAAGAGGCCAGCAGATCCACCTCTGGGAGGCTAGACTGCAGGAAAGAAAAACAGGAAGAAGGGTCTGATGGAAGACCATGGGGCCAGCTGGTAGGAGTCCCTACTGTCAGCTTACTTCCTCCAACTACCTGCTCTCATGCTGGGGAATCACAAGGCCCATCTCACTCCTACTTAGGACCTAGCTGAGCCTGGAGGCTTGAGGTACTAGAACATAAGCCTTACGAAGACTGGAGTTTTTGGTTTTGGTCCTTGGCTATAAATCTCAATGCACAGAACACTCTTTGGCACAGAGTATTTACTGAGGACCCACTTTATGAATTTAAAAAGTGATGCTTCCTTAGGAACAGCTGGGCAGTTAAGAATAAACGGAATGACAAAACTATAGAGCAGTAACAAGAACAGAAGCTGCTAAGAATTCGGAGTGCAAATGAGGTAGGGAAAAGTGGAGCAGAGGGAGTAAAACAACTCTGTGACACTGTATTGGAGGATACGTGACATTATGCGTTTGTCAAAACCCAGACTGTCCAACACAGAGAGGTGGACTTTAATACTATCAATATCAGTTCATCAGCTGTACCAAATGCACCCAGTAACACTAGACAGGAAGCTGTGTGTGGGGCCAGAGTGGGGAAAAGAGATACATGGGAACCTCTGTACTTTGTGATCCATTTTTCTGGTTAACTTAAAACTACTCTACACATATAGTCTACTAATTAAAAGTGATTGGATCAACTTCTAAGCATTGAAATAGTTATTTCTGAATCTTGGATATTTTCCAATTATTTCTGTCTACAGGGTATCTATCACAAACTATGAAACAGAAACGAAATCAAGAGGCCGAGAGAACAAATTCTGAAGCAGCCAGGTGTAGTGACTGTTTACGTGGTATCACCCCTGGTGCTGGGCGAGATGCTCTATTTCCCTGTGTTGTGTTTGAGAATTAGTGGATGCCCTTTGTAAATGTTCTTTTAGTTTTACTTTCCTCTGAATCTCAACTTTTTTTTCCCCAGAATGATTTTCCATTTTGGCTGCTATTCTTAGCTAGAGCCTAATTATGTCTCGGTATCATAACTAATGAAGCCATCAGAGTATGCTATTCTGCCTTGTAATCTGCTAGCCCTTCAATGAAAAATCTACAAAACTCAAGTATAATAATTTATTCTGGTACAATAATGATATACCACCCTATAGTCAAATAAAATGGTGGTATTTTCTCCACCACTTTTTAAAACAATGTGCTACTCTGGAGAACAGACAAATACAGCTTATCCTTCCCACAAATGTATTTTGGAAGCACAGCATCAGGGAAACCTCATGTCCCACTTTTGCACTTAACTCTTTACTTTTTTACTTGCTCTTTCCTGTAAAACCAATGTATATAGAGGGCCTTACCCTCCATGTGTCAGTGCTGCTGCACAGCTGGCCTGATGAGTCAAACCGTATCGAAAACTGAATCCAGAGGTCTGCTCAAGAGCTTCTGGGGGACTTGATCATGAGAAGTGTGAGAGAACAGAGAGCCACTCTGACTGTCCTGTTTCCACTGGTCTCATGTGGCCAAGGCCACTGGCATGTCTAGATCTTGCCCAGGAAAAATCTGGGGTCACCTCTGCTTGTGTTTGTGAATCCGTGTGCTTAAATCCCAGGCTCAGTTCTAGAGCTACTGACAGCTCCTTGATGCAGCCAGCTGGTAAGAAATGCCATTGTTCCTGAGGTCAGGCATTTGAACTCATCAGTCTGGGGAGACCAGCTGAAACCATCTGCAGCTGCTCACATGGAAAATGTACATGCACCAAAGGAGCATTTCATTTATTTAAAGGACCCCTGACATTTACAAGTCTTTGGCCCTCAATCATATACGATTACCACATACACTTTCCTCACTGAGTGTAGGAAAGAGTAACTGAGCAGCACCTCCTTTCAGTGAGGCATCATTGCGACCTTTTAGGGCTCTGTTTTTAACAAGCCAAAGTTTTACCTCATGGAGAGTTACGACATAGGGGTGAAGACAGGTTGATGATGCAGGGATGTGGAGACTCATGGAGCTGCTGGGTTCACTGATCAGTGCCGTGGCCCCACCTGGACACAGCCCCGCAAAGGTCAGTGGTGCACAGCTGCACCAGCACTGGGTCTCCTGAACGTTAGGCATTGCTTACAGTTGAGACCTCTATTACAAATTATTTTTCTAATTAGTAACTTGAGTGTCTAAGCTTCTTTTTTCTTTTTTAAGAACTTAAATAGTGGTTTGTGAGCTCTCAAACCACTCTCAGGTCCACCCCAGCTTCTAGCTGTCACGTATCTATAGACTGACACAGTTGATGAGATCTTCATTTAGACTGCACCATGATTCTGGTAAAGGTGAAACTGCATTTGATATTTACAAAGTTTGCTATTTCAACGTTTTATACATTCCTCTTCCTAGCAGTAAGCTGTTTTAAAAGGACACTGATTTTTTTTTAAACGTGTTACACATTAAGTCAACTTCATTTACTGATCCAACTCTTAAAAAGTTGATGGCAGAAGCTATCATCTAATTGGTTCAGTTATCTGTCCTTGTGATATTCTTTGATTGTTCAAGCATTTAAAGAAAACTCTTATTAAGAAAACTGAATAATAACAGCCATTGGCCCATGATAACTCAAATCTCAGTGGACAGCAATAAGAATCTTCCAGGCACTCAAGCCAAACCCCTCTGAGCCATCCCTGACACCCCCTTTCTCTCAAATGCCCCATCCACTGTCTGCGAATCCACTTGGCCTGCACCCTACATACCCAGCCCTCTCTCTCCTCGCTGCTCCAGCCCTGGTGATGTCATCTCCATCTCACTGCAATTGGTGCTGTGGCAGAGCAGGCCTCCCTGCTTCCACCCTCTGCACAGCCTTCTACTTCCCTTCTGGTTCTCTTGGACATGCCTGACAATAACCAGAAATTCTTGCCTGGGTTATGGCATCATGGGGAATAAAATGCAAAAAATATGTGTTAGCCTTTCTTCTGGACTGCGACATTATTCATTTATGTGAGACCTAGATTTGAGAAAACCAATTATCTCATGCAGACATAGAGAGCTGCAGCCCTTTTTAGAAGATATTAGTCTGTTGGGCAAGGAATACTCCTGACAGAACCAGGAAGTGACTGGCCTCACAAACCTCAGTTAAAGGAATGCTGGGCATGCTGGCATACACCTATAATCCTAGCATTCTAAGAAGCTGAGGCAGGAGGATGACAAGTTTAGGCCCACCCTGGGAAATTTAGGAATTTAGGAAAACCTATCTCAAAATAAAAAATTAAAAAAGAACTGGGGATATAGCTCAGTGCAAAGGCCCTGGGTTCAATCCCAAGTATCATAAAAAGCAAACAAATTAAAAACAAAAAGCCCAGAGGCATGATTTCTCAATCACCAGTACCTGGGAGAAAACTGGTCTTTCATTTTGATTTGATTCTCTGCTAAGACCAGCCTGGCAAAGCTCAAAATGTGTTCCTCCTGCTAAGGATAATGCAGGGACCATAGATGTCCTCCCAACCAATGACTTGCACTCGTTTATACATTTATCACTGACAGACAATGAAGATTTTAAAAGTAGAATGAACAGTGATCTGCTACACCTTTCTCCCTTGGTAGATTTGGGTTTTCTTGAATGATAATTTTCTCTATAAATTTCCTTTTTTTTTGGTTTGTTTTTAAAGACGTGAACTGGAATAGTAACTTCAAGACTGAATTCTTAGGATTTAGTTTAAAACAAGTTACAGCACCAGTGAACAGTTAATCCTATTTGCCAATGCAGAAGTTCATGTTGTTCTTTCCTCTAAAAGCAACAGTAGGTTATTTACTAGATATAAAATGTACACTAAGAGGCCTAATATTGCTTTTGAAGTTTGGTATTTGATACTTCAAGGGCCTGAACTTTTGCACATGTATTAGAAAACAGGCTTTGAAAGCCAGGGATTAGTCCAAAGTCCATCTGAGTCACAAAGAAAGCTAAACCGTATTACTTTATTACAGAAATGCCTTCATAGAACAGTAATAAGTATCATATCCTTGGCTTTTTATCAAGGGGAGCAAGGAAGAGCCAAGACTCATATGAAGAATGTTTGCATGCCTTTTATAAAATCCTGTCCATTATGTGCATCATTGTATGTTTATAAAGATTCAGGTGATATGATCCTCTAAGTGTTTAATGTCAGGAAAAGTCTGGTCTCTGATGATAAACTGGTTTGCTTTCTTGTATTATACATGTGAACTACATAATCTATTGTTTCTCTCTTTTTTTAAGGATACTAGGAAACACAGAATAAAATTATCCTTATTGTATGTACGTAGTTATTTTAAAGTTTTAATTTATTAGTATATTTGTAATACATAATGTTTACATCCCTTGTGTGGAGTTGGTGCCTGTACATAACACATCTTCATTCTTTTTTTCATCCTCTCCTCACCCTCCCCCTTCCCTATGAGAAAGATTTTATCTCCCTACTTCCTGTTATCTGTTTTCTATTTTGCTCTTTATCTATGATACTTAAACTTGTGTGTCTGATGTATTTCACTTAACATTATGATCTCAAGGTGCATCCATTTTCCTACAAATGACTCAAGTTTATCTTTCAGGCTCTAACTCTACATTCCCAATGTCAGGAATGCTATCATGTATGGGACTCATCACGGAACCCTGCAATATTTTCTGGAAACCTGCAGGATATGTGAACAAAACAAAAAGCCAATTCCTGGATTAATAACCTCTTGTTATACTAAGTTTGCTGAACACTAGACCCTCTCAGTGTGTTAATACTTCAGGGACACATGTAATGATCTGGTAATATCAGAGACTACTATTCAATCTCCTTTTATAAGATTTTTCTCTTCTATATTTCTATACCACAATATTTTAAAACTTTGAAAATAAGTTCTCATTCTTAAGTACTTTATAGACTTTACTCCTTAATATTTGATCAAAACCTTAAACTAACAGGCTATATTCTCTTGATAGCCAGGTCAAAGGCACATTTCTAATCCTTTATTGAAATGTCCAATAATTGATTATTTTACTTTAATTTTGGGGGGAGGGTGCTCTGGATTAAACTTAGAATGTCATGTAAGGTAAACAAGCACTCTACCACTGAGCTACTCTTTTAGCCCCTAAATTTAATTTTACAAAATTTATCTAAGATTTACTTTCCCATGTTGTTTATGCATTGACAAAAATCTCATAAAAATGTTAAGGCACATTTTATTTTTAAAATAAATTTTAGAGAAAAGTCCTTTTAATTAGGGTCATTTTAAGGTTCTACGTTACTATTAAATAAGATTAAAGCATCTCTTTAAAACATAACCACCTGTAACCCACTGAATTGGGTAAAACACTTGCAAATCATATATCTGATAAAAAATTAGCAACCAAAATATATAAGGCACTCCTACCATTTATCACCATCAACAAAAAAACCTTATTTAAAAATAGGCAACAAGCTTGCATATAAATTTTTTCAAAAGACATACAAGTGGCCAATGAGAGGTAGTAGGGTGGTGCAGCAAGTTTGAGCATAAACTCAGCAACTTAGCAAGACCCTGTCTCATAAAATAAAAAAGGGGGCTGAGGATTTAGCTCAGTGGTTCTGCCGCCTGGTTTGCAAGAGCAAGGTCTCAAGTTTGATCCTCAGTACCAAAAATAAATAAATAAATAAATAAATAAATAAATAAATAAATAAAATAAAATAAAATAAAAAGGGCTGGGGATGTAGCTTAGTGTAAAAGCCCTAAGTTCCAATTCTCAGGGCCATAAACAAAAACAACAAAATCACCAGAACAAGAGCCCACATAATACCCAGTAAGATGACTGACAACATTCAAATAAACCGGAAAATAACAAATATTGGAGAGGATGTGGAGAAATTAGAAGTCTTGTACACAGCTACTGGGAATGTAAAATGGTACAACTATGTTGGAAACCAGTATGATGGTTACTAAAAAAAAAAAAAAAAGTAGAATTATATGATCTACCAATTTTACTTTTGGGTATATGCCAAAAACCAAAACCAAAAACCAAAACAAAACTGAAAGCAGGGTTTCAAAGAAATATTTGTACACCTATGTTCAAAGCAGAAGAGCCAAAAGGTAGAAGCAACACAAATATCAATAGATAAATGAACAAAAAATGGTACAATATATAAATACTATTCAGCCTTAAAAAAGAGATTCTAATACATACGACAATATGGATATAAGAATAAGCCAGTTTCAAAGAGACATATACTGAATGAGATACTTGGAGTAATCAAATTCATAAAGACAAAAAGAAGAATGGGGGTTGCCAGGGACTAGAGAGAGGGAGAATGGGGAAGCATTTGGTCTTGCAAGATGAAAAATTTCTAAAGACCAGCTACATGACAGTATGACTGTATTATTACTGAACTGTACCTTTAATAATGAGTAAGCTGGTAAATTTTATGTACATTTTATAATAAGAAAGTCGCTTGGCGGACAGGTATTTATAGAGCATCTGATGTGTCCAGAGGAAAGTAGGTAAAAAAACCCCAAAGACTGGGCTCTCAGTTGAGAAGTTGCTGTGGTAATCCCAGTCAGGTATGCTAAGAGTCTAATGAGGGAAACAGCTATAAAAGGATAACTGTTGGACATTTTAGCAAAGAATGTCAGAACTCTGCAACAGGGCAGGCTTTGTGTCTGTTTTTGCTAGGTGTTAACATAAAACCTAGCAGAGAGTGGTCTTCAAAAATATTAGTGGAGGCCAGGGATGTAGCTCAGTGGTGCTGGGCTTGCCTGGCAAGTGCAAGGTCCTGAGTTTGATCCCCGGTACTGACAAAAAAAAATTAGTGGAATGGATAATGGGTAAGGAGGACAGAAACACCAGAGGTAACCCCAAGATTTCCAACGTGGCATCCAGATGCATGGCCTAACTACAGATAGAAGTTGTGTAGGCCCACCAACAATTTGAAGATGATGACAAGTTCAAGTTTAGATAAGGAGGATTTTACATAAGATAGGCATTATTTATTGTTGGAAATACAGGGCTATGTTAAAATTTAAAGATCTAGATTATAGCTGTGTAGGCATCATGGTAAGTTTAAGAAAATGCGGATAAACCCATCAAAAAAGTGAGTAAAAAAAAAAACCCAAAGAACTGAGGATCAGGACCAAAGTATCCCAGGGGCCTGAAAAGAAATAGCAATGTAACCTGAGAGCTGTAAACACACTTAGCTGGTGAACTTCCACTAGAACCCCTCAGAATCTTGGATAAGTCCTGTGCTCTTCTCAGGAGTTAAAGGGGTCAGATCTGAAACTGTCTTTTCTTCAAGGAAGCTAAGTGTCTGACTTATGTGCAGTTGCTGGAACAAATGCAGTGACAAATTGAGGGAGGAATGGTTTATCAAGCCTGCCATGTACTGGGCAAAGTGAGGGTTGACGAAAGGGTGAAGCCAAGGAGACCTGTATGAGAGGCCCTGTGAATAAGGAAGCCACTGCTGAAGCCAGAGGGAAGCGAGTCTGTGAGGAACAGGCAGAGGAAGTAGAGGAAGCAGGTGTGGGCCACATGCTGGAGACTTCTGACCCAGAAAGGAAGGAGGAAAGTTGGGCAGAAACCAGAAGAATTAGCTGGGTCAAGGGAAAAGTTGTTTTACTTGTATTTTAAGCAAATGAGAGCTGATCCTGGAAGATGGGAAGAAATATGCTCAGAGAACAGGAGGAAATGAAGTTTTGAGAAGATGGCAACTGTTGGAGTCACATCCTGGATGAAAGGAAGAACACAGGAAACAAAATAAAAACAGTGATAAATTGGTTCAGTGTTTTAAGGTTATCTGAAGGACCCTAAGCTTGAAAGAGACCCAGAGTGTCTTGGACTTTGGAACTCATTTTGGGCTCTCACCCAGGTTTATCACATTAGCTGTACTTCAATTCCTTACCTGTAACATGGAGACAATGCAACCTTGTAGAGTTGGTCTGGAATCAGGAAAAACTTATATGAAGTACTTAGTATTATCAGGGTATTTAGTAGGTAAGTGCCCATTACTGGTCTTCTGCACAAATCAGGAGTTAGTAGGGGAGAATCCGGGGATTTAAAGGAAAGAAGTGAAGATCTGAAATCATCTGTACAAAAATTCTAAGGAATGGAAGACAGGAATATCAAAGTTGTTGAACAGGACCAGAAGAACCTGACTTAAAGTCATTGTGACTCTGTCGTTCTCTAGTAGGGCTTTATTTGCTGGGAGAAGCTGAGAAGGTAAAAAGTGGTCTTGATACAAAACCAAAGACTCGGAGCAAGGAAGATGGGCAGCATCATATAATTCACCCCAAGTCCTGTAGAGAGGAAGTGTACACTGGCAGCCATGGCCTTTGGATCAGATGAAAGAGATGGCCAAGTCAAGGTAGACTGAAAAATGGAAAGGCAATGAACGTAAAGTCATAAATATGTAGACTTTTATGGGTTTGGGTGCTTTTTTTGATTGATTAAAAGAAGGTCTCTGTATTTCCTGTGGCAAATTCTGTAGGAGCTGTCTTATTTTGACTAAATTTTGTTTTCTGCTCTAAAAAACGTATCTTTTCTTCAAATTATTGGCTAGAAGCCATTTTGTAACAAAAGGGGGACCTAATTATTTTTAAATGGATGCATATTCTGTAAGACCCAACTAGATGTAATCCTGACTGTATTTTTTCTTTGGCACTGTCACAGAAACACCTGGATGTGCGGGATACGAATTCTGCAACCTTCATAGCCTGAGAAGGCCTGGGTAATGATGAAAATTAAAATGTCAATGCTGTGTTTATTTTCACATCAGTGTTACATTTCTTGTCCTTTGCTGAGAGTCCATTATGGGTACAAATTAAAGCGAGGCTAGAATTAAGGTAATTTAAGACTATTGGTCAGAACACACAATGGCAGTTAGAGGTATTCAGCTGAATGATAAACTGACCAAGTGACAATGGGATCATTACTGGCCATTTCTCACTTAGCGCTAGAAATGCCCCTTAAATGCATACTCTGGTGCTCGAACAATTCCATTTAATAAACACTTACACATTAAAAAATTATACAAGCACCATTCATGTCTTAAAAATGACATAAACCCTCTAGAATGTCCTCTTGAACTCATCCATGACAGACATGATAGACCCTTAGGTAATTAGACATCCATTTTCTATCCTATACTGCTGAAATGGTTGTTTAAAAATCCCAAAGCTGCCACTTTACTTTGTTGTGTCTAGATGTGCCTAATCAGTGAACAATGAAGAGGGCTATTACTCTATTAGGTTTTTTAATGCTAACCAATATGAACATGAACTTGCTTGGGGTTATGCAAAACTGTTCTGGATCTTAAACACTTAACATTTTCAAGGGACACATTTTGAAGTTGTAGAGTTTATGAAAGGACTTTTTGTGAGGAGTGGTAAAACAGTAAGGGTGTGGTTATTTTCTTAGCAAACTAGTTTTATTCACTTCAATTTCCTGGTAGGAATGGGGTTCTGTTTCACACTTGGGTCTGAAACAAGGAATCACTAAATAATTCAATCAAGAAGTCCTTGACTATTTTTACTTTAAATGTCCTACCTTTTGCTGCAAGAGATATTATGGAAAATAATATAACAAGCACAAAGGCATTGCTTTGAGAGATGTTAATCCTCCAGTTTTGCAGAAGTGACTCTTGAAGCTTCTGCTTTATAAGACAGAGAATCCTGTGTTCCCTCTTCTGTAGCCAGGAAATTATTATTCTATAGAGATCTGAGACTCAGAGAAACTACAAAACATACTCAAAGTTACACAGCTATCCAGTGAAAAGAATGGGTAGAATCCAGATCCCTTAATGTTCAGGACAACAAAGGGAGAGCTGGTTGTGAAAACAGATTTGTTTTACTTTGGCAAACACTGTTAATTATTTTATCTTCCAGGTTTACTTTTCTCTTTCTATTGTAAAATTCACGCATTTCCATAATTTATATTCATGCTTTCTCTTAGTGTCAGTTACTGCTCTTTATTTCTCTAATCAATCTTTATTTTTAATAGATTTATGGCTCCTATTGAAAAATGCAAATTTTGAGTTCTCTTTTCCTACACATTTTCTTAACCAGTTTTGGCTGACTTTCAAATGAAATAGCACAGCTCAGAAAACATTTTACTAAAGACTACAGGACAGATTTGGTTTTCATCAAGGTTATTCTTTAGCAGGAACATTTTTAGGTGGTGTTAAAAATACTACAAATTCATCCAACTCAGAGTTGCCTTCCTAAACCACCAAATTAGTAATTAACGCCTCCAAGTTTAAAAGGATATATCAGATCATCCAGTCCCTCTTGAATACTTAAAAAGTTTTTCTTTCTCCTCATGAAAATCTCAAAAATTTTCTGTTGTGTTTACCTGTTTTCAGCATTTGCTATGTTAAACTGAGAAGAGAAAGTTTACATCCTGATATTCAATAGATAAATAGCTTACCCAAGGACAGTGAGAAAAACAGAGGGAGAAACAAATATATAAACCAGGGCTAATGGATTCCTGTTTGGTATCTTTAAATTAGAAAGTGATATTTGGTATAATCTGGGGACAAAGGCAGGCTTGAAAATCAATGTATGAGCTAAAATGTTTGAGCTAAAAATGTACACTATTTCTCAGAGATATGGTAAGAATGCAAAGCAGGATTCAAATCAAGTAAGCAAAAGAATGTTGTTAACTCCAGCTCAAATAACAGGTATCTTTTCCTTGTGTTCCCAATAGATTGTTAGTGAACTTCTTCAATTTTTACATCCTTGCATTGCTTGTAACACTTAGAATATTCTTGACCAGGAGGTTTGTGTCTACCTGGGCATCAACTCTAAATACCTTCTGATGAATCTTTAATCTTTATTTAGCTTCATAGTGAGATTGATTCTGAGGCCTGTCAGAGGGCTGGATGAACCTCTGCTGCCTGCCTTCCTGGACTCCACACCTTACTGAAGAAATGTGAACATGAAAGAAACTACTCTTCACCAATCTGAGAATCGGTTTGAGTCCAATGAAGCCCAAGAACAAAGCCAGGCACAAGGGGGACATTATACATCCCAAGAACAGGGGGAAACTGAGGATGTCATTTCCACTGAGGTAAGGATTTACTGTCAGGTCCAAGAAGTCATGATACCATGTCATTGTAGGACACCAGAATGAACTGAAAAAGCAGGAGCTACCTCTAAATTGCAAAGCCTGCTCGGCCCCCACGCCCATGAGAGGTGCCCCCGTTAGTATTAGTCCATCTGCTTCCTGGCTGGTATCTGACAGCTCTCATAAAGGGTTCTCCAGACAGCCCCAGGGCATTCAGCTACACTTTCAAGTTAGAATTATTCAATGTTAAATTTTAGCCAGCAATGTATACTGAAAATAGTTGTCTTGCTTTTTCACCATTTACTGCAGGGTCTAGGCTCTTGGTGGGCACTCACTGCCCTTTCCAGTATGCCGTTTCCTGTCTTTCTATTGACCTGTCTAGGGATTCTGATCATGTTTCCATTTGTGTTCCTAGAATAATCGACCCTGGCCTGTCTCTTCTTTACTGTCCAAATCTTCATTTCACAATCAACTACTATTTTTTTGCTTGATACAAAACCTATACTGAATGATCTACCAATGATTAGAAATGCTTACATTATTTGCTCTGGCACATAGGTACTTCTCCTAATTCTAAATCCATGCTCATTTCCCTTTCCCTACTCACTATACATACAACAGTTCTTCTGTGAGAATATATCAGGGGATGCCTGACTGTGTATGCTGTTTTTACCTCTATGAACATACTTATGGGGAAGTTAAAAATGAGGAACTGTAACAGATTACTAACAACAGCTAGTATTAAACACAACAATTACAACAATATCTTATAATCAAATTTAGGATTATTGACTTCTGAGATTTTCCAGTTAATATTTTCAGACTAAAGGTGACTGCGGGTGACTGGACCTCCAGAGAGTGAAACCATGGACAAGGGCGGTGAAGGTATTGCCATGTGTCATCATCCTGCTCCACCCCCTCTGCTATTCAAGGAGTGAAAGGAAGCTTTTCCCTGAACCTCCTCTCTGGCAGATGACCTCTGCTGGCAACAGTTGCAGGAAGTTAACAGCAGCTCAAGGAGGGATCCTGTATGGCACAATGAAAGAAACAAGGTTCTGATTCTGGTCTGAGAGGGATGCTGCTGTCATGGAGCTCAGACACTACAAGTGACATATTTTAATATGATACACAGTCTCTTGTCGTTACTTGTTCCAGTACCATATCTAGGGTGCTGGCCTAACTCTAGAAAACAGTGTGTCTACTTGCTTTTAGTCCAAAATTAACTTTTTGGAAAGTAAACAAAAAAAGAAAAAAGAAAAGAAAGAAACCAAAAGAAAACCTTTTCCACTGTAAACATAACAGAAAGACCTAAGTTTACTATTTTTTAAATCTGTTTTGTAATCCTCTCAATTTAAATACATCAATGGTAACCATCAATTTCAATGTTATAAGATGATGAATCCATGGTATCATGAAAAATCTCTAAAGAAGTACCAAGTGTTTGCTTGATGGATTTACTCTGACAGCGAATTCTGAGAGAAGAATACATAAATATATGTAAATATATATAATATACTCATTTTAAATATTTATAGAAGGAAAGTTCATGAATTTAATCATGGAATTACGTTATTGCTACAAAAAAGCAAAAGTGGCTGAAAAAACATTTTTGTGTATAAGAATAAAACTCAGGAATGTAAGCTAGGAATACAGGTTTTCAATCATTAACATTTAGTTGTTTTTGAAATGTCCAGAGTGGATAAAACTATGAAGGGAGAACATATGATACTTTTGTATTGTTTGGTTCATGAATCTTTTAAAGAATCTGGTGAAAAGAATAATTTTTAATATTTACATTTGATTGAAATATATATATATCTGTACCAATAAATATTAACCACTGTTTATGAGTATTTTAAGGTTTTTGTTTTCATTTGGGGCTCTACTTACTGTCCTGTAGTAAAATTTTTTTTGGTTTTATTGACTCCTAGGGAATATGACAGCATTGGAATGAAGAAATATTAAAAAGTTACAAACCAGGGCTGGGGATTTAGCTCAGTGGTGCCGCCGCCTGCCTCGCAAGTGTAAGGTCCCGAGTTTGATCACCAGTACCATAAAAAAAAAAAAAAAAGTTGCAAGCCAGCTGGGTGTGGTGATACATGCCTGTAATTCTAGCACAATGAGAAGCTGAGACAGGAAGACTGCAAGTATGAACCCAGGCTGGGCAATTTAATGACTTAGCAAGACCCTGTTACAAAATTAAAAATAAAAAGAAAGGGCTGGGGTTTTAGCTTAATGTAAGGGCCCTGAGTTCAATCCCTAGAATCATCACCAGTAAAAAATAAACTCCAAACAACCAAACACTAGCTAGAACTCTTACACTGACTACTAGCACTGTCTTGGCAACTAGTTAAGTCAGGGCTGCTCATATTTTTAAATTATAATTTCATTATGTACAATACCAGGCTTTATTACAGGGGCCATTATGTAACTCAATTCATAGGTTTTCCAGGCAGAGGAGACATTTTTAACCCAATTGCAATGGCACTGTCCTTGACTCCTGATGAGAAATCATTAACGAAAATTCAGTCACCAGATCTTATTTTTAAAATGAGAAAGCTCATTTTAAACAGTTTTGAAAATAACATCCTAAGAGCCTGAACATCTGAACTGTCTGCTTTTTCATGCTTGGGGAACCCATGCTGGCTTAAAATGGAAGCCATGCCACAGGGTCACAGGGCATCTATCTTCTGTGGTTAATCCAGCCCTATAATCTAGCTCAAAAGCCCATTTTCCCCTCCCCTAGCCATCTCCTGGCAAAGGGCCCTACTCCCTGCCATTTGCCACTTGTTCTGAGCTATTTTGATTCTGGACAAGTTGTGGTAGTAGCTATATTTAAATTGGCCTGCACTGTGAAGAAACACAGTGAATGCACGTGGCACCTTTTCCCATTTTGACAGAACCCAATTGTGCCTTGGCTCTGAATCAAGCTGTGTGCAGTCCTGCGTCATGCACATTACCACACACATGGACCGAATCCCACTCCCCAGGAGTTTACCACCTAATGGAGTGCAGAGCGGGGTCTTTTGGGAAGGAAGAGGCAGGAGAGGGCCTCATGGGACAGTCACTGAAACTGTCAAGTAAATTACCAAATGAGGGGAATAAGGAAAGGAGAAGCAAAAATGCCACTGACTCCAGGCTGAATACTACTGGGATATTTGTAGAATAATTTTCCAGTGACCAATTTCCAGATAGAAATTTTATAAAACAAAATTTATCTATTGAAGAGAGCCTTAAAGGAAGTCACATGTACCCCAAAAGCTAGCTTCATGGAGTTCCTAAGCTTTAGAAGGGCACGTGCTAAGAGATGCTTGATTCTACTCCTCCCTTCCCGACCTGTCTCTTCTATGCCACGAGCTTACGCATTTCTGTGCTAGTCAAGGTGTGAGTTAATAAAAGAAAATCAGGTTGGAAATGCCCTCAAATCATTAAAAGTTAAAGAAAATGTAAAAAATACCTTTCTACAGAACAGGTGTTGAGGTCCTATAAACATCCATAGTTCAAAGCTAGCCTAAAGCCAGACTTAGCTTATCACTGTGTCATAGGTAAGAGGAGAGTTAATGTTTCAGGAAATATTTCACAAGTCTAGGATTTTTGTCTAAGGATTTAATGTATGTGACATTGATATTTATGTGCCTATTGTGCTGGCAGCAGAGTGAAAATCCAACCTACTAATATGATTTATTCCTCTAGTAGATCCAGAGGATTTTAAGTATAGAAACCCACATTTCTTCCCCTTTACTGTGGAGATATTTACTTGGATGGCTTGGGGGTATGAGAATTTTGTTGCTGTTAGCCAAATTATTGTTTTATTTTTCTAGTGAATAAACTTTACTATTTAAGCAGGTAATAAATAAAAGACCCAACTTTTGTTTTCTAGAATAAGCAGGAAAACCATCTCAGAAATGTTATGTTAAAATAGAATTCACCCACATAGACTAGTCAATTAACACAAAACCACTTTTAAACGTCCCTAACAAAAGAGGAGCCATTAGCAGACTATTTGGTTACATGTAGTCAGGGATAGACTTTCAAACTTATCTACATAGTGGCAAAACAGAGATGGAGAAAATGGATCGAAACAGAGGTGTCTGTTTTTACTGGAAGGCACACAAATGGCACCGAATATAATTATGCTTTGAATATCATCAAAGCACAATTCCAAATAAAACCCATACTCCCCTTAGTACTCTGAGGTTTCAGACAGCTAATTCCAAATTTTAATAAGATGCCATTTCAGGCTCCCTGATAAGTCTTTTTTTTTTGGTACCGGGGATCGAACTTGGATCCTTCCGCTTGCAAGGCAGGCGGCGGAACCACTGAGCTAAATCCCCGGCCCCCTGATATTCTTTAAAGTAAGAAAATTACCTAAATCTTTCTAATTTTTGTTTCCTTTTTCTAAAATACTGTCCAGGATCATTCTTTCTCTTTCTCTTTTTTTTTTTTTTGGTACCAGGGATCAAACTCCGGTCCTTGCGCTTGCAAGGCAGGCGGCGGAACCACTGAGCTAAATCCCCGGCCAGGCCCCATATCCCCATTCTTTCTTTTTTCTCTCCAGTGCCGAAGATTGAATCCAGGGCCTTGTGCCTAACAAGGCTACATTCCCAGCCCCAGGCTTGTTCTTAAAGGCGTAATGAAAAATGTGAGACTCTTCCACGTAACTATGCGCAGCAGTAAGTCATGGGGTTATCACCTGTATTAAGAACGTGCCATTGGAGATGCTTTCCGCTGGAGAATAATGATGGCCACATCTCCACCGACGGTGGGAGCATCATATTCCCAGTCACTTCCAATCCTTTAATGTAACTGCTCTCACTAACATCAGGCTTTCCTCAAAAAGCAAGGGCTCTTTCCCATCCCATTTCGAGGAAAGAAAGATCACTGTGAGTTTTCTTTCTTATGACAGAACCAAGGCAGGAAACCGGCCAATTCTGGTCAAAGCCAAACCAACCCAAACCACCAAAAAATCCTACCAAAACCGGAACAATTAGAAATTCTAAAGATATAGCCCTAATAACTTCTAATTATTCAACTTTTACTATCTTATGTGATTCCCTGTAATATCAACTAACACACATATACAGATTACACATATGCAAAGGTTTTATGGGTTATTATTTGTAGGAATGACAGGCTAAAGGAGAAATTATACCACATTTCTTTTTTTAAATTTTCATGTATTTATTTATGTTACTGAGGCTCAAGCCCTGGACCCTGTGCTTGCGAGGCAGGTGCTGGAACCACTGAGTTATATCCCTGGCCCTTTACCGCATTTCTTGAGGTGGCCAGGAAAGGAACTACCATTAAACAGACAAAGCTGCAAATGGTAAGAGGAAAACAGGAGGCCAGGCCAAATTTTTGCATTTTTAGGGAAAAGAATGGTGAATGAATGAGACAGGTTCCCCGTGTCTAAACTAGCTATGGGACCTTGCTGCATACTCCCTAAATTAACAGGCCAATCCACAGCTGCAAGGGCAGGGAGAGGGCCTGGGAACTCTGCCCTCTGACAAGGACATCAGAACCTGCCGCTGGTCATGACTAGGCAGTAATGGGAGAGACTCTTCTTGGTCAATGACTTGGACTCTATGCAGTGTCACCACTGGAAAGATATAAACACATGGTATTACGGTTGCACTAAGTGAAGCAACTAAGTAGGTACCAATGATGATAATTATGCTTAATATTCACTGAGTGATTATTTCATGCCAGATTTAACTTGCATTTTCTAAAAATCTATGTGTACTATCTCCTGCCATCCACCTTGGATTTCCAGCTAGTGGGTATGGGAGCTGGTTTCAGCTGAAGACAGGAAACATCCCCCAACAGCCCCATTTGCACTACCCTAGTCAAGCTGTGGGTTTCTCTTAGGGTGGTCTTTCTTTCACCCATCAGTACTGAACTTGGTTTCCTCATCATCTGAATTACAACAAGATGAACATTCTGTTCTGGGTATAATTTTTAAAATTTTTCTTAAATTCACATATCCCTTTCTCTTTACTGTATGAACTAACCTTTCAGAGATAAAACAATTTATAGTCTGCATAAAAGTATAATAGGCTATATCAAACCAGTGATGTTAGTTGCACTTAACTCTTCAAATGATTTTACCCCAGGATAAGAAATTTACTAAGCTGTAACATCTCCTTTTAACCCTGTCAGATGCTGAAGTGCTACATGTGGATCTCTCCCTGACATTCAGCAGGTGACACCTGTCAAGCCCTCTACAGGGCGCATTTCACGCCCTTGGGGTGACATATGAAGCCTTCTGCCTGCCAGGCTACCCCGAGGCCACACTTGCATCCCATCCTGGTCCCTGCTGTGCTCCTGCCATCTGGAGGCTCTGACTGTCCCCTCCCCACCTCCTGCCCTGGGCATGTCCTCAGGCATCTTTGCATTTGAAATATGTGGCACTGAGAACCAGGCTATACCTCAGTTTACAGCATATTGTTACAGTCAAAACATAAATGTAATCCTTGGATCAGCTGAGCATAATGGAAATCTCAAAGTCTCCCTAGATTTGCTCTACAGACATAAACATATTATTTAGGTTTCACAGCCTTCAAAGGTGGCAAACTAAAAATACCTCTTGCATCCTATTGGAACATACTCAAAGTCGAGTTTCTTGCTGTTTGTCTAATCCATTACTACAGGGGTTAAGAGCAGGAGTTCTCGAATCATTCTGCCTAGATGTGAGTTCTCACCACTCACAGCCCTGTAACACAGGATCATCCATCCAGCATCACTATGCCTCAGTCTCCATCTGGCAATGTGCACAGGTGAACCCAACTTTCAGTGTTCGAGGCTCATAGATGGCTAATATGTAAACCCTAGCACAGATCCTGCACACAGCTGGGTACAGAATCCAGCACTCAAAGGCATATACTGAATGTTTAAGTAACTAAACAACTTAAAAGTAAAGTAAGTTTCTAGGTAAGTAATGCATTCACATGCTTCAAGAATATATTAAAAAATAAGGGATGATGCCAGGCAAGGTGGCACACGCCTGTAACTCCAGCACTATGAGAGGTGGAAGCAGGAGGAGGGCAAATTTGAGCCCAGCCTAGATGAATTAGTGTGATCTTGCCTCAAAATAAAAAATAAGTGTGTGTGCGTGTGTCTGAGCTGAGGAGTACACCACCTCAGTGCAAAGACCCTAGGTTCAATCCCCTGTACTGCAAAAAAGAGGGAGATGAGTCTGCCGTTCACCCTGATACTAAGCCAGCCACAGCTAACCAGTGCTGCAGTTTCTTAAAAATGGATTTTCCCAGAGTTTGAATGTACACAAGAAGATACGAATATAAGATTCTACCCCACCTCACTTTTTTGGGGTGGTACTTGGGATTGAAACCAAGGCTACCGTCCCAGCCGTTTTTATCCTTTATTTTGAGACATTTTGGTCTCACTAAATTGCCAGGAGTCATTTTAAACTTGTGATTCTCCAGCCTCAACTTACCAAGTAGCTTGAATTTCAGGTGTGGTACTATGTCCAGCTTGATTCTACCTTTTCTCAATAAAAGAAAGCAATACATACAGCACTTGTGTATCTTTCTAAAATTTAACCAGTAAATAGTGACTAAGCAAAGTGTAAGGCAATACAACACGCCACACTAATCTATCCATTTCCCTCTGTGAGGGAGAACAGTGAATGTAACTACCTGGGTCAAGCAGGGCAATAGAGAGGTGACGGGGTGCTGGATAGCAAATCTGGATTTGGGTCCTGTCCTACCTTTTGCAAGCTGTGTGACAGAGGGTGGATTACTCAAGTCCTGGAGGTGAGGAATTGCTATTGTTAACATGTTTGCTGTGGGGTATAATGAAGTGCTGTGTGTTGAAGAATTTTGCAAATTGTGAAGCAAGATACACAGATGCACATATGCACACATACACATGCACACACACCCCTACCCTGCAATATTACTAGTCTGAAGTTGCTACCACCTGCAAAACAACTCTTCCCACACTGAAAACTCTAGCTGATTTAGAGAACACACAGTCCCTTTTCTGATTCAGGAACTGGCCAGTCAGAGGACACTCCTTGCCTAGGGTCACAGGCTTTATTTTTCTTTAAGCAACAAAGACCTGGTACAAGGTGTGTTATTTGGCTTAGGTTGACTCCATTCAATGTTTTAATGTAGATTTAGTTTCTTTGTTGTGTACAAAAATTGTGTCAATAATTTTTACCTGATATTAGGTGTAAGGCTTGAAAATAAGCTAGAGATAAACTAGAAGGAGAGCAAAAAGTTGTAGCAAAGGCTTTCATTCCCTCAGAAGCAACCAAATGAGTCCAGTTGTGTGGCTACATGGCTGGCAGGCTCCCCTCCAGGTGCTGGATGCTGGCTTGGCTGAGAGCTTTGTTAGAAGACTGGAACCCATCAAGGGGAAGTTCTGCCCGGTGCTCAAGAGATTTAGATTTGGGTTCTTTCTATTGCTCAGGGTGTCCTACTTGTGACCAGAGACCTCTTATCTACCTGTAATGTATTAGTTTTTTCATACAAATAGTTAAACTGTTAGAAATTTTCAAAATTTGAATTGTTTTCTTCTAAGAACTTTCATACATTCTCTCCTCCCCAACAAAAAGCAGATTAAAGTTGTATGTTGTAGCTTACAGGTACCTCTACCTTCTCAACTTTCCTGTCTGCTATCGACAGTCTTTTAATAACCTGAGAACTCCAAGAACACTTTGAAAACTATTAGAAAACTAAAGAGCTCTAAAATTCTTTTCAACTTGAACATTCAAGAGGCTACACTTTGATTTCTAGGAAAATGTATTATATATAAATAAAAACTAGACCTCTTTTTTAAAAGAAAACAAATGACAGTCGTCCTTTTAAATCAGATGAATTATTTTGCTTTCATAAACAAAGTTATAGGTATTAGATTTAGCCAGGGAGAGGCAAATATATCTTCTGACAAAAACTTTCTATTATGTGAATGATAAAGAATACTAAATAATGGGTCTGTACACAACAATCAAATAACAGTAAGTAAAAAATAAAGTTATATGTATTTTAAACTATAGATCAAAAAGTCCAGCAATCAATGATTATTTACATATATGAACATAATACTTGAAGATTCATAGCTGTTTATTTTTGTAAGTGAATATCTGATGGAGGCCAAAGTCTTTATCTTGTAACCTAATTCAACCCCAAATTATTAACCATTACATAAATGTATTTACAAAGTCTGGAAACCGAGAAAAGTCCTCAGAGATGCTTTAGTTTCAATTCACTTATGCAGACCAGGAAGCTGAGGTTTAGAATACTTAAGGCTAACAGGTCCCCCTCTACACTCCCATGCGCAAGTGTTCACAAGTGTTTGCAAGGCACACAGACTGCTTAGTTCTAGACTCCACAGTGACAGCAGGCTAGGAGGCATCATAACACAGTCACCCAGGATGCAAAATACAAAGACTGCTAATGGGCTAGGCAAAAGGGATCACCTCCTCACTAACAGTGGTGAAAACCTGGGAGAACTCGCCATCTCCCTGGATGGTGAGCTCTTATATAGGGATGTCACTGTAAATCTCAGAAATAGGCTATTCTTCAGCAAAGCAGATAGGTGTTCCTCAAATATCTATATTTTTAATTATACGGATACTTTTCTTATTAGTGATGAAATGTATGGAGATAAGAGGGAGGAAAAGAAGGAAAGATCAGCTTAGGAGAAGGTTGATGACAGGGAAATCCAGGAGAGAACAACACTGTCTCCTGGGGGCTCAACATGGCCAAGGGTACTTAACCAGTAAGCATTCTAGAATTAAATATAACACTGAAAAATTACCAGACCCAGAGAGAAATGTAAAAATTAAGAATTTAATATTTATATAATACAACATGCATATAAACACATCTTCTCTAATAATTATAAAATATAATGCTGCCCCACAATCACTGAGCCTTTGTAATTCCAAATCTTGGCTAAACACTTTATGAACAAAATTATTGTGTTGGATACAATAACCCTGCAAAGTTATCATCCTATTTCATACAGAAGGAAACATGTTCTAGTAAGTAGTAATATATGTAAACTACACATCAGGATACAGCAGAACCAGGACTGAGCTCAGGCACGTTTAATGATACAGCCTGGGCTCTTTCTTCTCCATTATTTTGCCTATCAGCCAGGAAGAATTAAAATGTAATGGAAGAAATCTGCCAACTGGGGATACTCATTTGTTATTGCACTGGTTTTGGTATTTAAGTCTTAAACATCCTAAAGTTGCATATTTAATCCTTATAAATGGAGTTTCATAGGTTGATCATTCAGACAAAAATGATTTGTATCAATTCTGCAAGCTACAGATAAAATTAATCACCAGCCGGAAATTAACTAGCATTACTAAACCAACTCTGCCTACCACGATCATCCCTGGATCAGAATGTCACTAGTGGTCACTTGGGCATGTAAAACTTGCCTTAATATAGTAGGAACAAGAATCCTACTGATCCCTCAGTGCGCCAGTTTGGTTAAGAGAGCTGAAAATACTAAGTGGGCTGATGCGTTTACCCAATTATTTCAGTCAAACAGACCCAGCCTTAGTATCCAACACACTAAAATAACCCATACTTCTTTAGAAGCAAGTGTCTATGGACAATGTTCTGAAGTATGATAAGAACACCCTGTTTTTGAGAGTCTGTAAAAATGCTGAAAGTTCTGACTGCTGGGAATCCAGATACCAAGCCCTGGGATCACAGCAATATGTTCAGATTCATTCTCTTTGGCACTGTGGTTAGTGGGAGGTACTCCAACCCTGACCCAACTCATTCCACGCTCACCCCCTCACAACTGTGCTTGTATGATCTTAGGTCATGGGCTAAATCTTCCTGGATTTCCCCCTCCTACATCCTGTCCTTTTCTTATAACCATTGGTACCACCCACTGCCAGCCTCCTCCTTCCCAGGAGAGCTGAAGAGCAGCTACCTTTGACATTTAACAAATGGGAGGACAGAGAGATGCTACATGGAGTGACCAAGCTGGCTCTGTGAAACATACTTGTGAGGCTGTCTAATCCAACCTGAGGTTAGGAGGCTTTCCTGATGTTCCACAGTTACCTGTTACTGAAGATGCATTGCCTATCAGGCATTACACAAGATCTACCTCATCCAAAACCTCAATCTTGATTTCCCTCTGAGGAGGACTCTGCCAGTATCCTGATGTTATTGATGAAGACACCAAGGGTCTTGAAAAGTAACTCACCTAAGGTGGAGTCAAGACTATGCCTGACTTCAAAGGACGTGTTCTGCCCACATTCCATTACCTTAAATCCTCAGGGTGTAAATCAAATCAGTCCCCCTTGCAGGTCTACTAGCCTAGAAGCTTCCACCATGTTTTCTGGGTCAAAGAACCAAATTATTATGAGGAAAGACATGTGAATATTTTATTCTAAAACAGAACACCCAGGAGTGATCTGCCTAACCACAGAATGCATTCCATATTCTACCAGAAAGTTTAAATCTTCAGTGCTATTAGGACAGAGATGTTAAGAATATGCATGCTATGGCAGGTACTAACAGTGTACTATAGGGATATATTTTAAATTAAGAACTTTAGAAAGTATGTATTTGAATTTAAACAGGTACCACAGTATTTTAGTAGAGGCATTTAAGGAACAGCATCTTGGTTTTTAAAAGATAGTCAAATGAACTGATTATTATAGTACTACTTGTGATAGCGGGTGTTAGGGGCAACCTTAGTGTCCATGACAAGGGGAGGGGTAAGCAAAATGTGCATCCAGATGTTAGAATAATACTACGTGATAGGCTGGATCAATGAATCAGATGTACACACGGCATATGGGTAAATCTTAAAACACATGGTAGAAAAAATATACATGATATATATTAAATTAGAAAATATAAAATGTTATTAAAATATTTAAGACATATAGATAAAAGCAAATGAGGTGTGTAGCATGGTACCATTTATGCAAATTGAAAATACAGAGAACATCACTACATTTTTTTCAATGTATATATCATCAGTGACATATAACGAACATTAATTACTGATTGCTTACAGAGAGGAAGGGAATGGGCCCGGGAAGAAGAGAAAACAAGGGAAGTTTTACATTTGGTGGTTGTATACAAAAGGCCAGGAAATGAGGGTTGTGACTACTTTAACCTATATTGAAGGGTTAAGAAAAAGGAGAGGAAGGGGCAAGGGAGGAGAGGGAGGAAAGATGAATAGATAAGCAGATCAACAAAGGATGAAGGCAAGTTAGGAATCCAGCTTAGAGCTTTGACTCCACACATTCATTTTTATCTTAGTTCTATTTTTACTTCATAGAGGCATCATATAATCACCAGTTTCAGAAACTTCTTTAACAGTGTGCCTTGATTAGAAGCCCAGGTTGTATTCTGAAAACATGCACTGAAAATAGTGCTTGTTGGCAGTAGAACTGAAGCCTTGAATTTAGTCCTATCAAAAATACTCCATTTTCTTTTCACAAATATATAGACCGGCAAAATATAAACAATGCAGAAATGAAGGAAATGAAAAGAAGAGTGTAGAGCTAGTAGCGGGAAGGCATTTATAATGTGACTCTTCCTCTCCCCCTCTCTGCCCTCCCACCCACTGAATTCAAGGGTTGGGAATTATTGCAAACTTCCTTCCTTTAGAACCCACCTCAAGAATTCTCCTGTCCCTTAACCTCAGTCAGACCAGTTAGGGAGGCACTGTGGTGGTTGGGGAAAAAGCCTTCAGGAGCCAGGGCTGGTGAATGAACTCCTAAACAAACTCTCCACTGACACATCACTAAAAATAAGTATGCTTACATGCATAACACATTTTTGGAACAGTAAACCGAACTCTCTCCTTTATCCTCTCTAGAGACTTATGTGTCATTTCTTACTCAACTTTATATAAAATAAAACACAGGTGCAACAACTCTGAGCCCTGCTGGTAGTAACTTTTGATGTGATAAATGCACATCTGCCAAGAAGTAAAGGAACTGCAGAGCGAGTGGACAGGCACTGTATATCAGCTGCAAGCCCAGATTCCGGTTAAACGCTGATAAGGCTCACTTGGGCATTGCCTTATTTAGTCAGGCTTCTCTGCCCTAGCACCGGTGAATGGTGACAACTGCGCATGCTATTACAAGTCTTTCTCCTTTCAGTCATCTGCTGACACACCAATTAAAAAAATTGTCTCCACTATTGAAACAACCAGTTGCCCTTCCTACTAGCAATTTTCTTATAAATAATGCTATTTCAAATCAAACACAAGGTTTCCTTGGCAAAGGAATTCTCATAAGGAATAACAAATTAAGTTCTAGTTCTTAAGAACCAATACTGAACAAATTATAATAATAAATTATTATTACCCTATTGGCTCAGGTAAAATGCACATTTTCTCCACTGACTACTATGATGACTATTTGTAACTGTATTTTTAAAATATATCTTAGAAACTAGTGACTTGATTTAGATCTGATTATACTATTAACACCACTAATACATGACTTTCTCACAAACACACTCACAGGTAGAGATATATAAACCCCATTGTACTTAACTTACTCTCTAAAAGTCCAGCGTGTGAGCCAGTATTAATTGCTTATAGAATGCAGACATTATGTACCAATAGGAATTAACTTCTAATATACATTCTTAATAACAACAAAAAAAAAGGGATGTAGGAAGTATGTATTCCAAGTTACAATCCTTTATCTGTGATTGCAAGATCTGAACAGCTTTTTAAAAACCAAAATTTCCTTTTTATAAATTTAATGGTAAATCTTGATAGTAACACCTGAATGCAACTGAAATGGGGCTATTTATAGTTTTAAAAAATCCCACTCAGTATAAATATTCAGTTTCCCTGGAGAATTAATGTGTTTGATTACTTGGTGCTGCTCAGACCCCCTGGAGATGTTATGTAATTTATACTATGTGTACCATATCGTTTTCCTAAGATTCACTTTTTTTTTCTAGTACTGGAGCTCTAACTCAGGACCTTGTGCTTGCAAGGCAGGCGCAGCGCCACTGAGCTACATCCCCGGCTTAGTAAGTTCTGAATTTTAAAACATAACTGGACCCAAAGATTTTGGCTAGTGATTGTGGACTTGTGGAATTTGACCACCTACATCAAAGAGGATAAAATGTGTAGCTGTGTGCATACATATATGAAAATACTAATAACATTTGCTATCTTCAAGGAGGGCAGCTGGTAAGCTCGAATGTGAGGGAGATGTATGCTCAGCCTACACCATCTTGTAACCATCAGATTTTGAACCATGAACATGAATCATCTTAAACAAAATCTAAACATTTTAAAAAATCACCACTTGTAAACATGTGGCAAGAGCATGATCTATTTAAAATACATCCATTTAACCATTTTCAGTAAGAAATGTACTCTAACAAGTCAGTGGATACCTTTGACCAGTCCTTCCTAGTCACCATAAATCCATTTCTTTCCACTCTCATTTTAAGCATACTCAAGTTTTTTCAAGGCAGCCCTCCCTTCCCTTAAAATACTCTATACAGTCCATTTCTTAAAAGAAAGGCTTTCTTCTCCCTAACCTTACCTACTGTTAGGTCAGCTACTTCTATAACTCTATAAAACACACATAATTCACTGCCAGATACTTGTGTAATGTTCTTGTCCTATCTTCATTACACTAGAAATTCATGGAAGGATAAAATGATCTGCCTTTAAAATTTTTACTTGGCACAGTTTTTCTTACATTGATGGCCAATTATAACGTGTGTGTATTTGGTCTTCTTAATGAGCCTTCCAGGGCCTGGCCAAATAGTAAGTGATATTTGCTAAACTGAATTAAGCTTATAAAATATAATCATTTCCTACAAAGGCTTTATAATAAAAAAAATCAAGCCAGGCTTCTGAAGACTCAAATATCACCTGTACTGACAGGTGGGTATGTACAAAAGAAAGCCCTGAGCTGACAGGAAGCTGCTTTCAATTTACAATTCCCAAGCACTCCTATGTGTATTTATGGTGAAGAAAACCCAGTTAGATTCTGGAGCTCTTGCATGAATATAAAATAGCCCAAGAAGAGTTACTCTGAGTTAAAAACTGTGTTTGTTTCCTGTAATGTTAACAAAAATATTATCTATTAATTGTTCAGAAGTCCTAATGAACATAAACTGAGTCAAAAATCTTTAAAAATTATGGGCTTCTAAATTTAGAAGTAACACAAATCCTTATCTTAAAATCTCTGAAATCACTTCAAAATGATTTTTAAATAGGTGATTAAATTCTATTAGTATCCATATGCAATTTAGCGATTAGTTAATTTAACTGGATTGGTATGCATAAGCAACTTAACAATCAGTTACTAATTTTTGCATTAGTGAACATATACAATAACAAATTTTTCAGTCTTTTTGTGAGGTAGTGAAAATTAAAAGGGGGGGTAGCTACTGAGCTACACCCCCAGTACTTTCCTTCCATTTCTTATTTATTTTGGAACAGGATCTTGCTAAATTGCCTAGGCTGGGCTTAAACCCATGATCTTCTGAGCAACCACCTTTGTATTTAAAATCATCGCAATCTTAACAAAAACAAAGTACATTTTCTCTTGGAAATTAACCTTACGAAAGACGTACACTTTTAAATGATGCCTATATTTACACAAACTAAAGACAAACATCTGCATAGTTTTCAATATAGATATGTTCTTATTGTTGCTGATAATCATATAGATTATTTTTTAAACCAGTAAAACGTTGGCAAAAATTTTAAATTGCTGTTCTCACTTCTCAGATGAGCAAACTAAGAACAGGAAAGTCACAGTTTATTGTATGTGTTCTTTCGGTGAGGTGAACAATTATTAAAAATAACTGGATGAACTTATAAAACAAAGCAGTATCACCTAATAAGTACCCAAGCCAAGGTCTGTGCCAAAGTCTAGAGAAGAGGGGGATGGGGGTAGGTGGAGGAGGCAGCCCCAGGAGGAGCTCGGCAGGGTCAGGTTTCATCCCCCCTCCCCCTCCGTGGGTCGTTAAGCCTCTAGCTGCCCTCTCCAGCAGAATTTCAGCTGTACAAGTACTTACGCCCTGCAGTTGGCTGTTTACATATAAATGCCTCACTCAAGGGCTGACTTAAAAAACCCGTTTCTTGAACACACACATGGAGGCTCTCAACATCCATTATATGAGCCCAGTCAATAAATGACTTTAAGGTAAAAATGGTCACTGTAGAGTGGGACAACCACATGGCGAAGGATAGAGATGGGTGGTCTGGAAGGGGAGGAAGTGAGAAAGCTACGAAAAGGCAGCTAAGAGAGGGAGGCAAATGGGTGTAGAGGCCAAGAAAAAGCAAGAAGACAGGCACAGAGGAACTAACAGCTAAGAAAATGCTTTATTTACAAGGTGAAACAAAAACCAAGTTAAGCCCTTGGACAATCTCTGCAGAACATGTGCATCCTCCTTAGTAAATACTAAAGAGAGGGCATGAAGCCAGACTTTCACAATTTTAATGATAAGCCTAATGATTTTAATCACTAAAATCCTAATTTTAGTGATAATGACATGAATATCTTTGTTTAGCCATCTTAGCTAATACATATTTTAATGTGTAGAGCTGACATGGTATAAAAGTAACTCTCAAACCGTGTACTTCTTTTGTGGATGGAAACAAGATTTTACTGAAGTTTACTGCTGGGCAAGCATGGACGCACTCACCTATGATGTGAAGGGACTGGATGAGCGGCAGCACAGGCGTGGGTGAGGTGAGGGACCTGCTGTATCAACTCTGGGCAATGTCAGCTGACTAGTCCAAAGAGAGACAGCCACACTAAGACCTCAGGGCTCACACAAGCAATTCAACGTCTCTTGGGTCAGGGAAAGAATGTCTGAGCAAATGGAGCGACTATTCAGTGAAGCCCTATTTTAATTTCTGCACAGGATTAAAAGGAATCAACTATGGTGGCTCAACCTGTCTGCAGTCACAGCAATGACTGTATCCATCACAGACACACCACTGGCTGCAATCCGGTCCTCTTCAGAGGGAAGTGATAATGCAAAGCTGCCTAGCAAGAATGGCAGGATAGTCTAACAGATTAGTAATAGTAATTAAAACTATAATTTAAAAAAGGAGATGACACCAAAGATATTTATTTTAAAAATGCATAATAACCACAAACCTTCTCTGGTACACCAGGGTATATTCCAAGACAGTTCCAAGTCCCTCAATGTGCTGCTATTTCCTCATACTCTCTGCTTTGCTTAGAATAAGCTGTCCTCCATTTCTGCCTGCCCAAATCCTTCTCATGAGTCTAATCCTCTTCCCAGATGAAGCCTTTTCTGATGCTCCCACATGGATAAATCCCTTTCCCATTTTAAACTTTATCCAGTACTTACTTTGAGATTTTTTTTTAGTACCGGGGATGGAACTAGGGTCCTTGCACTTGCTAGGCAGGTGCAGGAACCACTGAGCTAAATCCCCGGGCCTTCCAGTGCTTAAAAGATCCTGAAAAACACAATGGATTCTATCCTGTCACTTACTCCTCACCTTGTTTCACAGTCATGGTAATTTCCCAGCTGGGAGTATCTTTTGCTCATTTGGGAACCCTCTGACCACCCAGGAGTGTTTACTCTCAGAAGCTTTCAGTGTGCATTAATAAAGGGAAATGGCCTTGGTCTCCCATGACTTGCCATACTACCCAGAAGGGGGCTGTGCCTATTAACATCCAGGTCCTCATTTTTAAATTAATTCTTCTGGTGTCATTGTGCAGATTACAAATTTACCCAACTGCACAGGGAGGAAGAATCTGGTTCAGTCATTACCCTGAGGCATAAATGGACACACTTAAGAAAGGATAAAACTAAAGATGTTTTAATAATCCTAAGGCAGACATTTCACTGTTTGCTTTTTAAAGCTCAAATAGAGAAAAAGTATAAGAAAATTTCCTCATACTTTAAAATCTGGCTATTTCTTCTGAACAGGTTGATTGCAACAATACAGGAAGAAATGCAGATGTGTAAGTAGGCAACCATGTGGAGAAGGGAAGTCCAATCAAATCCTGTTGAGGAAGGCAAACCGAAGGCAAAGGCACTGGTGCACAGCTCAAAGCTGTTTAAACATCCATAGCAGATGGCATGCAGAGGTGAACCAGACTGGCCTGAGTTTTAAAAAGGAAACCTCCATTATAAAAATCTATATAGCCATAGTCTGCACACACCCTGGAGCAGCCTTCAGAAACTTCAAATAGAGGTGTGGTCACATAAATTGCAGGCTGGGATTGTTTTAAAAATTTATATGCAGGGCCGGGGATTTAGCTCAGTGGTTCTGCAGTTTGCCTTGCAAGCGCAAGGACCCGAGTTCGATCCCCGGTACCAAAAAAAAAAAAAATAATAAATTTTTTTGTATGCAATGTATTAGGAGAAAATCACACTGTATCACAATTTGGCTGGGAATCTCTACTTCTGAGAACGTATGTGTGCCAGCCTAGTTTCATAGCTCCCTACCTGGACACACATACTAGCTGAAACACACAAGCCTTTGATAATGCCTCAGAGGCATCTTCCTGTCCTTATATGTACCTAGTGCAGCAACACAACAACTTCACCACAAATCTCTTAATGTGCCCCATAACAGGAACAGGAGCTCCTAAGTGTCCAGCACCGGTCCAAACACATAAGACACATCAATACATCCAGCAAACTTTCTAACCTCGTGAGGGTCTATCACCTGCATTGTACATTTTTAACACACCCTGAGGAAGCTAAGACTTTGAGAGGTAAAGTCAATTGCTTGAAGCCACTCAGCTAAAAAGTGACAAAGGCACAATTTGAAGCTGCTCTGGCTCTCAAGTCTGTGCACTTCACCACCAGCCCATATGGCAGAAAGATTTCAAAATAATTTCCTAAATCTTTCTGGGCAAAAATCTGGCTGTTATGTTAAAAATGAATGGCTTCTCCTTTCTTCCTTCTGAATTTCTTGGTGATATAGCTCGCTTTCATTCTTCCCTAATTTTGGCAACCACAATTGAATTACAGTTGGCTCTTCATCTCTCCTCCCAGGACCAGACTGACCATAAGACAGGGCACTGTATCAGAGGTGAGACTATGGAACAGTGCCAGGCAAGTGCCACCACCTGTGAGATATTTCTGCTAGATATAATTGTCTGGAACCCATCATTAGAAAATTCTGGGGACACCCACCTTTCTCTCACTGGAAGCAGCCCCTGGAGAAGTGGGGACACCCTTGTGACACACATACCAGGGCACCCCTCCATCTCAGGGAACTCACACCTGGCTACCAAAACATAGCACAAGGCTCACTCTGGTCTGTCCTGGGGATTGCGGGGGGGCGACAACCCTGAAAAACTGAAGGAGTACATTTGAAGGTAGGCGTTGATGCAGCCTCTGGAACCCACAGCAACTACACAGAAGCAGCACAAGTGGCTGGAAGGGGAATCCTGTGAGTGAGCTCCCAAGCTCAGGGCCTGGGGACGTCTCTGTAACCTGACTTCTCCCCAGTGAAGATAAAGCTCCCCAGCTCCTGCTCCCTCTGTACCTCTTGGGCTGCTGAATGATTAAACAGATCACACAAACCTACCTTAGCCACCCCTCCAGCCTCAGTTCTAATAGGAGGAGGTATCCGAACCCTGTCCAGGTGGACGGGAGAGGAGCCAAGGCAAAGTCGGCCACAGCAAATGGAACAGGGCCAAAACGGTGAGCCTGGATGCACCTGCCCTGATTCACACTCCAGGAAGCCAAAGTGAGCACTGGACAAAAGCTCTACACCCAACTTTCTTCCCCCAGGAACTTCCTAAATAAATCTGTTTCATGTGTTGCCTGACTTCCATGTAGTTCTTAACCTTAAGCAGCATTCCTACTTGTTTCCATATTCATCTCTATCACTTGGTCACACATTTACTGGAGGATAGGGGCTGTATCTTTCTCATTTTGGTTTCTCCTAGGGCAGCTATTGAGCTTGACTTACATGGAGCAGGCATTTGGGAAATGCCGGTTGAAATGGTTACAAAATTTAACACTTATTTCTACTTCATTTTTACTAACTTTTTTTGACCCTCACAGTGGTCTGCTGAGAAGCTATCTCAGTCCTTGCCCTGTTTCGCAGATGGAGTATGACAAATGCAAAGGTCAAGCCATGTGGCAGTTGTGCTGACTATCTGGCTATGTGGCGTATGTGCTTCACCAGCAACTGGACACACTGCTTCTCTACGCCCTGACACTACATGAGGAGGAATGGGGACAGCATCTCCATTTTTACAGGGAAGACATGAATCTCTTAATTCTCTACATTTTCACCATATGGGTCCCTCTAACTGGAAATTCTCTCTACTTCTGGAAACTCCTTGTCCCCTCCAGGCTCTGCTTCACGTGTTCTCCTGAAAGTGTCTCTTAGTTCCTCCAGGTGGTTAAGGAGCCTCTTTTGGGCTCCTGTATACTGTATGGAGCCTTCGGCTGTATCACACCTCTTTCCATGTATTACCTGCTGGTTTCGTCCTCAATCTCTTGCTCCAGAATACGAGTCCCTAAGGGCAAGAGCTGTTTCTTCTCTTCACAGTATGCGGTGTGGAAGTATTTAACCATTGTTGGTAATAACAGTTTATTACGCCTTTATTAAGTGCTCCTATTGTGTTAGGGGTATGTACATGAACTTGATTTTAATTCTCCCAATCTCCTACAAGATAGGTGCCAACCGCCTTATTTTTTGGATGAGAAATGAAGTCTTAGAAGGTCTCAGACTACATGTGAATACAATTTCTTGCCTCAGCTCAGTCTAGTAAAGATCCCAGTCTTTCTAGCATCCCTGTTCCCAAACACAGGGCAGGTCCAATGACCTGGGCCCGAGTAGGATATGGACTCTCCTGCGGTTTGCCCTTGGTGGGTCTCTGGGGTTCTTCTTGATCTGGGCCCAGCCTGAGACCTGTGAAGGGAGTAGGTACAGTTTTAGGTCACGGGACAGCAGGTCAACTAAAAGTGCCCTCTCTCATCTTCTCATCTCACCCCACTCAGGCGCCACAGGAACTTGAGGTGGCCCAAGGAAATCAGTACTGCTCACCGTAAAGGACTTTCAGTAATGAACAATCACACCAAACAGAGTTATTTTTAAGGAAATTAAAACATATATATATATATATATACACGTAGCACTGAATTGATGAACTGTCAAGAACCTGATTAAATCTTAGTCTTACACTGCATATTCTAAATCTCTAAGGAAGAACACTAGCTCAAAGAAGCTAAATCAGTCAAAGCCAGGTATTTACAAACGGCCTACAAGGTCTTGACTTCTGTGCAAGATTCCATGCAAAGTATAAAACACTGATCTTTTTTATTAGCTACATAGTATGCATTAATAAGCATAAAGTAGGCCACTGGAAGTCTAAAAATGATCTATTCATGATAATCACTTTCCTACTATTGTAGAAGTAAACATTTTATTCTGGGTGGAATCCTCAGAGTTAGTTCTTTTTTTTTTTGTACCGGGGATCAAACTAGGGTCTTTGCACTTTCATAGCAGGTGGCGAAACCACTGAGCTAAATCCCTGGCCGTCAAGAGTAAGTTCTTTCAAAAAATGACTCTAACTTGCTTTAGATTTGTGCTTAATTTTTTTTTGGTACCTGGGATCAAACTTGGGTCCTTGCGCTTGTGCAGCAGGCAGCAAAACCACTGAGCTAAATCCCTGGCTCCTGTGCTTAATTTTTAAAAAAATCTTTTAGTAACTACTTTATAGCTCATTACTTTAGTATTCAGAAAATTATTTAGAATTTAAGTGAGCAGAATTTCATAATGGACGGGGTAAAGGAAAAAGTCTTGAAAATGTCATGAGATGATTTAGGAAAACAAAGCTTGTTTTAAGTTTCTAAAGTTCTTTATTATCTGTCTGGTGCATGGCCTAAAAGTATAACAACTTGCCTAAAAATTTCATTTTTCCTACCAAGAATTGCCTTTTCTTCCCCACCTTTACCAGCTTATTAAAGAATAATGAGCAAATAAAAGCTATATATACTTATGGTGTACAATGTGTTTTCATGTATGTATAACTTGTGGAATGATTAAATCAAGCTAATGAATGTAGCCAAGAAATCCCTTAACTAACTTCCATAGATTGAAAACAAACTTTTTATCTCTAGCTAATTGAAAGTCCTCATATAGTTCAAAAGTATAAAGTATGACTCAATGTAATCCATAATTTTTCAAGAGCAACTCATATCTGAACAGGCTACTGGTATGATATAAACAATTATAATTTCAATCCTTTTTTCATGATTTAGTGAAAAATATCTGTTCTTCTTTTCTTAGATAGCTGTTTTAGGAGTCTTAAGTAGCATGGTTGGTGAACCTGAGCATAATATGACACAACTAGTATCTTCTCAATTGAAAAATTAGTCTGCACAACAGAAACCCCTGCACCTCAGCAAGCACCCACATCGACCTGTTTCCTAACAGAGGGGTGGGTGGCTGATCAGATCTGGAAAGTCTGGAGTCCCCTCAAGCAGGGACCTGGAACCAACAAGGAGCTGCAGGAAGGCTAACAGCGCTCCAGGACAGCTCTGGGTGGCTACTTGAATTCTCTATTACAAGCCACAGAAGGTCAAACAGAGCAAACCCATTAGGAAATCCTAGGGACCAGGGGAAGAAAAGGTGTAGATGGCGCTGCAGAACATAAACACAATGAGATCCTCAGCTCCCCTTAGTTTTATTGCTAAACTAAAGTGCTTTTGGCAGAACTCCTCACTCACTCACTGTTCATCCTACCAGTGTCATGTAGCTAAAATACCCTCACGCACAGCCCTGAAAGTGTTTGGCATCTGAATTAGTGACTGCAAAGTTTTCACTCTTGAACTGGCAAGATGAGTGTCTTCATGTAGGCCATGTGCTCACTGTTTTGTTCCACTTTGCAAAGGAAGAATAAAAAATGAAAAAATGCTCTTTGCAAGGCAAAGTCACACGTGTTTCTTTTTTTTATATACTTAAGTCAAAGAGAACAGGCAGCATGAAGAGTTAATTAAAACTGACTGCTATAGAGCAGACTGGATAGTGACGGCTATTCTATTCACTACACCTTAAATAAAACAGATTTGCTAATTTGATTAACTTTAGGTGGAATTATTAACTGAATTACACTTAAACCACAATCAAACCTTTTCGGGCATCTCATTTTCGTATAAAATAATTTCCTGCTTCATTATCTTTGCTTCTTCCTTAGTGATTCCTCTTCCCCGCCCCTCTACTCACTTTCCTCATAACTGTTTATTATAAATGTCAATGTGAATCTGATTTTTTTTTATTTCCTTAGGAAGCTCTTAAATGCTCAAGGCTTCACAGCTCCATTATTATAGGAATCTCATGTTATCTGTCTTGTTCCACCTTAAACGTCCAAGCATTTCAAGATTCATTATTTTCCTCCCCAAAAGGTCCCATCATTATTCACAATACCACAGGTACTCTTGGCTAACCGTATATCTATCCTTAGAGCTTCAACTCTTTTGCATACAACCAGGTGTATAAGATGAGGTTTTCCTTTATAAATTTCAAGGGTATAAGTCTCTGCCTGCATTGATTTATTCCTATCCTTGATGCCCTCTTCCTGTTCCCAGGTTCTGCTGCTTGCAATCCACCTTGCACATGGAAGATAAAACCATTCTCCTCCTATGTTGTTTTGCCCATGTTACTAACTTCCCCGGAACTCTGAAATGGTTTCCACTTGTGTGTTGTATTAACACCTGATTAGTGCTTTTAAGAGATCCTTTAGTAGCTAGGCACCTTGTATCTGTCCTCTTTTCTTGCCATGTCTCAGCTGTGCTCTCCACCATGACAAAGCAAAACACTGAGAGTCTTGGATCATACACACTGGCAGGGTAGCACATGAAATCCAGAAGGGTTGTGAGTACATTTTTACACACATATTTGACTGAGGCTTTTCAAACGAAGATGAAGCTCCAGAGTCTAAATCTGACAATAAGGCTGTATCTAATGTCTTTAGCCTCCCACTTCCTTTGCAATTTTTTTTTTTTTGCTACACACCACAGCATTAATTTTTAGATATTTTGGGAATAATACCACTACTGCTCTCTATGCATTTATAAACCTTCTGGATCATGTTTTTGCTGGTGGTAGGAAGAAAGCAAGAGGGAGATGTTTGCATGGGAGAGATTCATGTTTTCTGGTTCTAATGGCCACAAGAGTCATTCAGGACATCAAGAGATTAATCTGACTATGAGGCTCAAGCAGATCACGGGACAGTATCACCCACAGACACGGAGCAGGGGGGGGATCTTCACTGCCTTTCTGTATATTTCCCTCTCTTCAGGCTGTGAGTTATCAGATATGCTGTTCCTCCCCCACCTGGCAACACCTCTACCCCCCTCTCTGGCAAATCATCCCTCAGCTTCCCTTCAAAATGTGGCTCACTGATCAAATTCCTTATGAAGTCATTCCAGACCAACTACACCTGGCAAAGATGCACCAGCTACACCAGGGCCCCTGTGTTTATGTCATTTCTCTAATTTTCCTTTTTGCCATTACTCATCATTTCTTAAGGGCCAATACACACACACACACAACACATACTTACTCACTCTTACACAGACACTGTTCTGGGGGAGGAGGATGATTGTTGTACTTCCTTGGTTGGCTTTTGCCTTCTTTTTCCCTTGAAATCTCCTTAAGATCTTATTATTGGATGCAGTGCAGGCTCTGTAACTCTGACAAATATAGCAACTGCACTTTAAAGAAAACTTTTGAAGAATAAAGTTTAATAACTGTACTTTAACTACAAAATTAATGTATTACTGATGATTTTGAAGCAGAAAGGAGAAAAACCTTAAACATGCTTTTCTTACCCTTGATTCTTTTTTCCCGTTTCCCTCCGCTCCCTTCAACCTTTCTTTCCTTCCTTATTTATATAAGCTTTGTTTCCATTTTTTTCCTTTTCCCTTCCTTCCCTCCCTTGTCTTATCCTTGTTTTCATTTGTGGAATTAAACATTAGCGATTGCTTAGTCTACAATCAGATTTCAGTAATTCCAACAATGGGCTGGGAAGTTATTCTGATCTACTGAAGGATAAGAAGAGTAACTTTTAAAAATGTTTTTACTGTCAACTTCACACTGTACTTTGAAAAGCCAAAAAATATTGCTAGGATGTGTGACCAACTAAATAGGAGTTGTTGGAGCTGCTTTATGAACAAGCCTATCGATTCATTTTTAATTCCTATAAGACCAGCCATTTGATATTACATAAATTGTCTTGAAACATTATGGAATAAGGCAGGCACCAGGCTGGCTGAACTGCTTTGCCCTATTATTTTTTTAACCTCTTTCTTATTTGTATGCGCCATCTCCACCACTCTAAGCTTCCCTTACTCCTTCAGGTCTTGGGCAGTTCGAAGTATGTTAAGTCTTTAATAGTACTTCTGAGGTGAGCAAGAATGATCAATATTCAAGTCATGCTCCTTGGTACTTCAAAACCGTTTTTAATTTTCATGTCCCTAACTATAATCTTGCTCCTAACAATACACAGTAGGGCTTTTTCCTTTTCAATCTACCACCTTCTGACTGCACACAAATCTTAAACTGGAAAAGTACATCTCATTTACTAAATGATTGTTACTGTTGGTAACAATCTGATAAGTTTCTTACTTCTTACCCCCATCACTTGTTTCATTGTGTCTGAAATAAATCACCCATATTCTAGGAATGAATTAACCTTTTTGCTACCCTAATAGGGCTATCAGAATGTTGGACACACAACATCTTAGACTCGCTTCTGTTCCTCATCCACATCCAGTCCACCAAGTCCTTCTAATTTTATCCCATGCCTCTACCACCACTGCCCTTGACTAGAGTCTTTCAAAATCTCCTCTACAGACCAATCTTGGCCCCACTTGAATCCCTCCTCCACTAAGTGGTCAGACTATTCACCTCAAAGGCAGACGGTTCCCTGTTCAAATCTTTTGAAGACTTCCCAAAGCCAATAATAGAAAATGCAACTTCCAAACCTTCTAGAGCTTGTTTCCTGTCATACACCAACCTCTGATTACCAAACTTTAGTGTGCCTAAGATAACTTGGGAAGCTTGTAAAGTCCAAGTTTCTGGGCTTCATTCAAAGAAACGTTAATTCAGTACTGGGTAGAACAGCATGTATTTGTGAGCAGGCCTTGTGATTTATGTGGGAGCACTCTGTTCTAGTACTTAACTGCTTGCAGGATCCTAGGCCGTAGCAAGTTCCACTTTATCTTTGCTTGGGATCTTCCTTCCATTTGGCTGCAACATCCTTGCCACCACTGGTTTACTGCCCAGTCTTCCCTCATTCTTGAAAGCTCAGGCTCAGCCCCATTCCCTTAGGGCCCACGTGCCCTCAGTGCCCCTTCCTCTTTTGCATGTTCAGGGTTTTTTTTTTTAAAAGAATGAATCAGATTATACTGACAGTATCTGTTTATGTTTAGTTTGTTAGATTTGTGGTTGTTGAAATAATGTTTGTTCTGTGCTACAACAAAGTCTACGACAAAACGATATTGCTAAAGACAAGTTGACTCTTATGAACCTAAAAATGGTACATGGGTTCAAGAAAAAAATTCCTACCCCAATTCTTAAAACCCAGAATAGGTAAAGAGTTTGGGTTCTGATGTTATTCTGCCTGGGACCCAGCCTAGATCTGTCACATAGTCACTTGGTGATTTTTCTATGCCTCTATTTCCTACCAACTCACAAGGTTATCATGTGGCCAAAAGGTATCACCCAAGTTACTACCTTTTCCCTATCAGGGGAAAGGCATTTGAACTGGTGTAAAATGCAAATGCACTTGAGGGAAATGTTTAGCACTGTTTACACTGCTTCTTTATCTGGAAACACTGCCAAAAAATTAAGTTACTGCAAAATAGCTAACTTTGTTGTTTGAACAGTACCCAAATACTGTTCAAAAGATCCCGTTACCATCTAATATTGTATCTTATGGATTCTATCTAGAAATAATTTAATTCCCTAAACTCTTATAGAAACCTTTAGTCATTTTCCCTTTTGCATTATACAATTCTTACACATTTTATGTAGTTTTGTTGAAAGCATTCCTATTATCAGGGATAAGATACTTAGAGCTGTATTTTTGTTAAGTCTCTACATTTAGCATTTTGTGGACCATCACAAACAACTAAGAGAGGTTAGGCAAAGAAAGATGATTTGAAAGAATCATACCACAGTGATATATGTGCACCCATGTTCATAGTAGCACAATCTGTAATAGCTAAAACTTAGAAGCAGCCCAATTGCCCATCAACTGGAGACTGGATAAGGAAAATGTGGGGGTTTTTTGGGGTTTTTTTGTTTTTTTTTTATAAAGTAGAGTACTACTCAGACATATAAAATGAGAAATTAGAGACATTTATAGCTAAAAGGATGCACATTGAGGCCATACTTTTAAGTGAAATAAATAGCACACACGTGTAAATACCGAAGTTTCTGTAGTGTGAGAAACTGAAAGTGTAAATAAGGACGAACAGGTATAATAGATAATGTGAAATAGGAAGAAAAGGGACAAAGGGGAAGGGGAAGTGGGGGGGGTAGGGGAAAGGAAAGAAGGGAATGTAATTAATACGAGAAAATGAAAAAATGGAAACAAAGTCTTTGTAAACAGGGAGGAATGGAGGGATTGATGGGAGGGCAGGGGAAGGGGTAAAAATAAGAACCAAGAGAGATTATGTAAAGGTGCAAATTCCCAATGATGAACGTCATGATAATGTATACCTAAAATGTACCAATAAAATTAATTTAAAAAACCCAAAACATCTTATTGTTATAACAGGCTATTCTAGGGTGACATCTTAAAGTTGTATGTATAAAATAACAGTAAAATTTTTACTCTAACCTGTATGTGTTCAGTGTCACAATTTAATCTTTGCATACCCTTAAAAATGGCATCTATTATTTTAATTCTTATGTCTATAAACTTTCTTACTAAAGATAGAAGTGATTTAAACGCCACCATTTCAGTATTTGAATATTCTGAATTAGACTGTGGACATACTTATACTAGTGAGTTTTATACTTTATGTGCTACTAATTAGCATCCTTTTCTTTCAGCTTGAAGAACTTCCTCTAGCGTTTCTTGTAAGACAGGTCTGGTGGCAATAAATACTGCAGTTTGTTTTTCAAAAAAAAAAAAAAAAAGAGGATTTGGAGCGAGGGCTTGGCAGACAGAGAGCTGGTTGGGCAAGGAGCCCCGGGAAAACTGCCGCTCAGGGGTGGGGTCCCATCATCCTATAGGCCTATAGTACCTGCCAGCTACACTAGAGTGCTGGGTACTGGGCTAAGTATTTGCTTTTAACAACAGGTTTTGTTTCTCATTCGTTTCTGTATTCCCAGGGCCTAGTGCCATGTTTGGACAGAGCTGGCACTAAATAAATGTTTGCTGAATGACGTTTCTTTAGCATAATTTGTGAGAGTGATATTTTGTTCCAGGATGTTGCCGAAAAAATAAATAGTCCAACAGATCTTTGTGCACTGACTAGGGAACATGAGCACAAATCTTAGAAAGCATATTTTCACAAATTCAAGAATAGAAATTCTGATATCTGAATTGCATTGTCATAGGCAACAGATGCCCAGTCATTTAACATGAGAATTGCTTGACTCTGTGTCTTTAGAAGAGCTATGTCTAGTATCACACGCACAGGATTCCATTTTCTCTGCATGCCCTATAAATGTCTTTGTTCCTTTGGTTTGGGATCTAAGCTTTCTAAGTACAGTGCAAATTTCTCTGAATTCAAAGCCCATCTTCCTCATTATCTTTGGGGCCAACATCCTGAAATTCAAGAAGTTGAAATTCCAAATTCACCTTCCTCCCTACACGAAAGGTGCCCCGGCTAAAGCGCGTCACCATCCATCAAGCTGGCCAAGCTAGGAACTTGAGTCACTGACTCTTCCTACACCTGTTTAACCATGGGTAAGCCTCAGTGGGTCTGCATGAGGCCTTCTCACCCATACATTTGCTTCTTTCCATCCACGTTGCTCTACTTAGCTCAACCCATGGGCCCTTACCTAGGTTACAAGCTCGCAGATGACAATCTGTCTCCAGTTTTATTGCTCTTTACTTTCCACAATTCCTATACCACCTGCAGCCAGAGGTGTGTTTCTAAATATGAATTCTTCTGCCAAACGCCCATCAAAGTTCTCTCTCATGCTTGGGATATGTCACTTCTCATTTCTCAACACCTCCCACATAGAAATCTCTTTTCCAGCCACATTCAACATTATGTTAACCTTCACATACACACGGGCCATTGCCCTTTGGATCCTCTGCTATCTTCTGAAAATATCTACCCATCCTGTGGTTCTTGGGCTGGATGCACTTGCAGAATGTTGCCTTTAGCTGCACACTATGATTAAGGCCTTCCTGTGTGCCACCTAAGCTCACAATAACGTGCTGACAATATGATAGGTGACTGCTATTTTTCATAGGCCCAACCACATATGGAAAGGAAAGGACTGGGTCTTATATTGGATAATAATTGACTAATATAACAAAGTGATTAAAATGATTACTTCACTAAGAATCAAACCTTAGAAAATGGGTTACCTACCATGGATCTTTTCTGTGAATCCATGCCAAAGTGTTAACAAATGTACTGACGCCAGACAAGAAAAGTATCAATCTTTGGGGACATTTGTGTCTTTACAAGGTCATCTATGCATTGCAACTGATTTTCACATCACTGGCCGAGAAAGGCTAGAGTAGGGAGCAAGTGATCAGGTTGATGTGTCTTCATTTCTACCCTTAAGCCCTAAACTGCTGGCTTCTATGGTTACCTCCTCACAATGTTTCTAACTAGCAAGCTCCCCACATATCTCTTAAATTCTCCCCCTATTGCCAGAAGAAAATGTATGAAATTTTGAAATTCAAAATCAAACTCAAAAATATCAAGCTAAAAAAAACAAAAACAATAAAACCTTGGACAGGGAGAACTCTAGGCCAAGCAACGGAGATCAAAATGTGGTTGACTTGATGTAGTAAAATTTGCCGAAGTTTTTACTTTATTTAAAAGATTAAAAAATTAGCAAAAATGAAACAAAAATTGTTACTCTTTAGCATGATCTATGGTTTTAAAAGTGCTTGAAAGTGAATAAATATATTTTAGTTGGCTTAAATAAGTTTCTTTGGCTCACACAGAAATCCTAAGAAGATTGACTTCAAAGTGTTACACTATTTTGAAGGCAATCTTGAGTCCTTAAATATTAATTAAATTTTTGACAAAGAAGCTTATTTTGAACTTAGCATATTAAACAAATAAATGTGAAACAACTGAAACAGAAAGGCAAAATTACGAAAAGCTGATTTGACTTTATTCTCAAGAGACTGTTGTACTAAAGCTGAATGACTTACATAAATACCGTTGGCATGTGTTGGATCCTGTTCCTAAACACAATGTTCATATTTCATCTATAATAAGAAAAGCATCTCAAAGATTTGCAAGGCACTAGTCTTGCAAGCGTCCAGCTTGGTGTCTTGAGTAAAGTGAGACTGGCAGAGTCAGCTTAATCCATAATGGAAAGTTGTGATTGGGCTGCTTTGGCTACCTGGCAGCTGCTGCTAGGGGGAGTCTACTGGCTAAGCAAGCTTGTACACGGGACGCTGCTTTCCCCCAGAACCGTTCCCCCCAGATCAATGCTGACATTCACACAGAGCATAGGGCATAGAATATAAACACAATCACACTTTGGGGGGATTTCCAGGAAACATGATAATATGGTGGTTTTCATTACAAGTGAAGCTATACTAAAAAGAAACTGCTGCTTTAATTCTTCATATTTATACTTTTGGGAAAGTGTTACATGTCAGAGCTAAAGGGAATAGAATCTGTTGAAGTTTGTACTATCTAAGCAAACTCCAACTTTTACAGTTAATGCTTATCATTCTGGGTTTTCTGACTTACTTTCTCCAGCCTTCAGAGCCAGTTTTAACTAAGTAGATCTCTGCCGCTTTAAGTATTGTTTCCTATCCCATTCTTGTAGCACAGAGAATCTTCTTGCCCTCCTTGTTTAATCAAAGTGGTCAGCCATACCTGTGTGACTCAAATTTTAAAAAGTATGCTTTTTACAGATTAAAAGTCTGGGTAACTGTGTGGCCCTCTCATTCATTATGGCTTAAGACTAATTTGCATTAAGTTTTTATTTGCTTGAACCTATTTGTTAGTCATCAAAACACATGCCCACTTTAAAGCCTCAAGAGTTTCTGGATGGGCCTGGACTTGGGAGGACTAGGGGAAAAAGTTTGGAACGAAAGCTCTTTAGAAATTAGATATCCTAAGAAGGTTTTACAAGGTTCTTAATTAACACTACATATTCCCATGCTGTGTGTAATAACCTGTTATAGGAGGAGTGATGTAACATCAGAGCTGAAGGACAAGAGGTGCCTGCCGTCAGAGTTTCTCTGTTTCCCAGTCACACCTCCTAGTAACCCTTCCCCTGCGGGTAAGACGGAGCTGCCCCTTGGGAGGTCATCTTTCTGGTGCCAGCTGCTCCCTTTGAATACCCACATAGAATCCTCAGGAACTGTTCTGGGGGTTCTGGACATGCAGAAGCATGTCTTTCTGTAAACATCCCAGAAACAAATACAAGGAAGTCCAAGTGCCTTAATTTTTTCCATGGGAAAAAGGCACTCTTTGGTCTTGAGGAAAAAAAAATGTATTTAAAATTTTTATGTGCAATAAAAAATGACAGGAGGCATAAGAGATGGTATTCTACACTAAGGTACCTAAACAATATGAAGGTAAAACTTTTATCATCCTATATTTTCTTCAGAATATTCCAGCATAGTTTGATACAAATACATATCCAATTTCTCTACTCATTTTCTTTTTAATCTTAAAAATATAATTGCCAGTTGATAGTACATCGGCTTCACACAGCTCTGAGGCTGGAAATGGGGTGACTCTTGATACAAATGTCTGGGCACAGGTGGCCCAGGTTGGTGGATCTCACTCTCTTCTTTCGCTTATCCCTATTTTTGATTCTCAAACCTTCCCTCTCTTCCCTTCTCCTTCATTCCATCTTTACCTCCATTTTGGTCTGGCTTCTTGGTCTTCTATCAACTTTCACTTAGGAAATGGTACTATCCACTGTGCCATGAAGGCTGAGGCGAATGTTAGCCTCTGTTCTCAGTAACTTTCCTGAGCCTCAGACTCAGTGTTTCAGCCATGCCTCTGGAATGTATTCAGTCAGGCTGGTTAAAACATGTGGGAAGAAGGACCAACAGCCAAGGGACAGGCATGAAGAACAGAGATGGCATAACTATAGAAAACAATTAATGATCTTCATAGCTGTAAATTCTCCCCTCTTTGCCTATGTAACAGCTTTCTCATTAAATTAACCTACCAAGCATTAGAAGAAATTTATTTTCCTGCAAAAATCATTGAGCTAGTAATTGAAAATGAACCAGCCCCAGTCGAATAAAAAAATCATAGAAAAGGCAACCTATACATGTTTATTAAAAAGATTGATCACTAACATTATAGAAAAGAGATATACTATATAAACTATTAAGTTTGATTTGCAAAAGAGAAAGGTACCCTTTTATGTAACATAATTTAAGAATTTCAAAATCTTGACTTTTTGGAAAACTTGGCAGAGAATAAGTTTTTTTTCCTAAAATCAGGAATAGTGAGTTTACTTTGGATCCATAATGTGCACAGGCTCATGATTAACTTTGTAATTACTAACAAGTGAAGTGTGAATCAAGACAAGCAATCTTGGAAAGGTCTGTCCTCTCTCTCTCAGGCAACTTTATGTGTTAAACTGAATCACATTTGAGCTTAAGAAAAATGATCTCCGAAAAGTGGCAGGACAAAAAAACCTTTCAAAAGGAAATAAAGATACCTAAATATTCAGCAAACTAATTTTTTTCTTTTTAGAAAACAGTAAGGTGTTATGTTGATTTGTTATAAACTTTGGTGATGTCAAGTGTTTAGGATGAGCCAATATTATCATAGAATAGTTGACTTTCAGGAGTGGCCTTAGGTGCAAGGGAATCACTCACATGTTTATCACTGGACCAGCTCCATACCTAGGAAAAACAGAGGTAACAGTTTGACTTAACTTGGAGCTCTACTGCCTAGCCATACCTTGTCATAATGTCAACTTAATGAAGGAGAAGACTACCTGTTACATGTGCTTGTGCATTTTCTGCACTTCCTTGACTATTATCAGACTGAAGTACGCTTAATTATGACAACTAAATTTCTTTCCTTCAAACTGTAGTTTATAAATGCCCAGCAAAACCAAATTAGAAGCTCTGGAGGAGTTCTTACCCTCAGTGGTGAGAATGTAATTCAGCATTCATCAAATATTTACTAGAGGCCTTACCAATGTCCCCTGATCTAAGATGCTGGGGACATAAAAAGGAACAAAGTCTTCAGGGCTGGCCTGTCTTTCCCTATTCAGCCACAGTGAGATATATTCAACAAAATACACTGACACAGGATGGCAATTTGGATTAATGGAGGGACTCAGTCTAGACTGAGGAGGATGAAGTGAGGTGGGAGGAAGCAGGACCAGGGAAAATGTCCACGAAGAGACCTTATACCTAAACCTGCGTCAAGACTGAAGAACTGGCCAGGGGGAGCCAAGGAAGACTGGCAGGTAGAGGGAAAGGCTGTGGGTAGCCACTGAAAGAAAGCTGGCTCTGCTGAGTCATTCTGAGGAGAGTGGTATGAAATATACGGTTTCTAAAGAAAAGTATGAGCAGTTTTTCAGAGTCCTGTAGGAAAAGTCTGCACCATTTTTATACTCACGTCTAAAGTTGGTAAATGTGGAATCTGACTTCTAGTTAGAGAGAGAGATGCAGTAAGCACACCTGTGCCCACTGGAGCACTCTTCTACACTCTGGCTGTGATAAATAGTCTAAAGCTGGTGCTGGGGATAGACAGGGGCAGAAGAGGGCTCCCTCCTGACTCTACCTGTCTTGGTGCTGCTGTTGTCACCACGAGTGGCACTGACGGTCAGTCGGGGGAGGCTACTGGCAGCAGCACAGCCCCATGGGACTGGCTGGCCTGTCTGGTCAGTGGCACCTCAGGGTAGTTCTAAGAAGAAGCTGGGTCAGCCCCACATCAGTGAGCTTCACTAGTGAGGCTGGCAGAACCAGGCAAGGTATGCACAACAGAAAAGTGATGACTACCTCTCCCACTTTCTAGTCTGTCTTCTCACAGGTCTGACAGGATGACATGAGTCTAGTAAACACTTGTGGTCCTCAGTTGCTTTAGGCCAGTCTCACTGCTCTCACCACAGGTGCCATCCTCTAACGCGATAACTATTTCCTCTAAAGATCAGCTCTAAAGAACTCTGGTTTAAGTGTTTTGTTTGTTTTTTTAAAGTTAGGGAGAAGAAAGCCCAGGCCTTTGCACATGCAAGTACCCTACCACTGAGGTACATTCACAGGCCTTTTTATCACACTAAACTGCCAGGCTGGACTTGAACTTGCAATCCTCCTGCCTCAGCTTCCTGAGAAGCTGTATTGAACCAACCTGGCACACTGTTCTGCATTTGACTCCACCCCTTCCTGAATTATCTACTCATTTCCACATAAGTGTGATTCCCTGAAGGTCTCTTCTCATTTGCTCTCTCAACTAAATGCCTCCCTTTAAGATTTTTCCTTACAGTATCATTCTCAGGAAGCAGTAACTTTTTCGAACATCTCACTTAAAGAATCCCTAGAGATAAGAGTTGATAGAATCAACAGTGAGCAAATGAGAAACAGAATTGAAGCCACAGGGATGACTGAAGGAATCACAGGGGGGAAGAGCCTGAGGACCTGAGAAGGAAGGGAAAACCACAGGGATAGTGGGGTGACCTTGGCCCTCTGAATGTGAGGTGCTCAGCCCACACAAAACTCCACAGTCCCTCAAGATCTGAGAGTGGAGGCCTTCATTATTCTCTACCAAAATAGACGCTGCCTGTTGTATCTTTCTAGAAAGTAAGTTTAGCATATTTGGGACCCATTTTTTAGTTGTAATGCTTTAAACAGCATTCTGTGACCCAAAAGAACCTGACTGGCTAGGTTATACCAAAAGGTAATGTGGATGAATGAAAGGCTGACTAAAGGGCCTGGCCTTGGGAGCTGGCTTATTTCTCTGAAGTCCCCAAAGTCCCCCAGGGCTGCTGGAATCACAGAAGAAGTGTCCATATTTCAGCTGCTGGCTAGGGCGGCCTCAGTAATGACCTGGCATGCTTATTTCTTAAAATATTTAGAGCTGCTCTACCTCTTGAACATTTATTAAAAAACAAGGTTAGACACTTTCTCAGTTACAGGTGATGATCCTTACCCTCAACCAAGATAAGAGGGTGAAGTTTTGTTAAATCTTATTGTACTTTGCAGATCAGAGTAGAAACCCAAAGTAAAATTCTAGGAGTTACCAAATTATTAGCGTCTTCTATAGTTTTGACTCTTCAAGTGCTAACCTGATAGTAAACTATATACATATTCTACTTCTACCATGTAGTGTCTACTATCTATCCATACTCCGTGACCTGTAAGAATTAAGCAGGGGTGCATCATAAGCCTGCAGAAACAAGCCTCTCATATAGTGACTGTGGAAACACACCTCTTACTCTCTTTTCAAAGAGGCACAGCAAAGGTCTACAAATCCATCATGTTTTCTTGAATCTTTGCACCAAACTTGGCTAGTTCTGTGTCTCCTGATTTCCCTGAGGAGACATTTTTGATGGATACAATTATTATCCTCCAGAGTCAACTTGAGCCTTTAAGACAAAATAGGGCGAAGGTACACCCATTTGGGCCTAGGTACAAGGGCAGACTCATTTCTCTGGAATGTAAGAAACAAGTCTCTGAAGCACAAGACAGTAGTGTAGTGATTAATACTTTCTGGGTGGATAAACTGAATGGTGATAACTATTAACTGATCATCTCCCTTTACTGTTGATGAACTACTGATTTCCATAGCAGCAAGTACCAGGAGCCTCAGTCTCTAGATCTCACTCTGCCATTATTGGGCCAGGCTGGGGATTTGAGGGAGTAGCACTTTATGATCTTAATTTTTCATTATACTGTATTTAAAATAAAAAATATTGGTCTAGGGGTGTAGCTCAGTGTAGAACTCTTGCCTAGGATGCACAAGGTCCAAGGTTCTACTCCTAACATTGCAAAAATACTGTAAAAACAGCAGCAACTGTAGAGGGGTCCAGAAAGACTGTGTAAATGCTCTAGCATTATAAAGAGCCATGGTTTATTACAGCAACATAGCTAGAAGTCATTCTTCCCAGGCAGCGATCTTTAAAACCTTAGAAGAATTTATTTAAAAATTTTTTTTTGAAAGACTGTGGAAATCTAAACTTACAGCTATTATACAGGAGATATCAGTACTCTAGCTACGTTCTCCACAAACAATTGCAAAATTATACCTATGGTATGCTAATGGCAAGGAAAAGGGAAAGAGGACTAAAAAGATGAAAATTAGTAAAATATAAACGTTTGATCAAATGTTTTTATTTTTAATCTTTTTGTCTATTATTGTCTGAATAGTTTTTTATTTTGGTAAGAACATTTAATGTGACCTGTCCTCTTAACAAAATTTTAAATGCACAATCCGATGTTATTAACCACATGCATGGTGCTGTACAGAAGATCTCTAGAACTTACTCATCTTATGTAACTGTAACTTTACACCCCTTGACATCAACTCCCTATTCCCTGACCCTTCAGCTCTTAACTACCATTTTACTCTGTATGAGTTTGACCATTTTTGATATTTCATGTAAATGGGATCATGCAGTATTTGTCCTTCTATGACTGGTTTATTGTATTGAGCATAGTAAATTGTTTGTTAAATAGCAAAGTGAAATCTTTATGAAGCAGTTAGCTGGCTGACAGTACAGATCTTAGGCTAAAGATTTCCTGATTACAACTATACAACACAGTACTCCCCAACCACATGACATTACCCCTAAAAGTCCTTCAACAGAGAGAATGTGGCTAAGAATTTTATGATACTAGTATAATCGGGATCATCTTTTCATCACAAGCAGTCTCCTCTTGTTATCTAGTTTCTTTCAACTAAAACTAGTCATGAAAGTCAGTAATTAAAATAAGTCATTGCTAGAGAGTCCTTCACAGATTTATTTTCCATCTGCTAAACTTTCAAGATTGAACTTGCCTCTAATATATCACTGAGTTGTAAGGTGAAAATAAAATGGAAGAATCCAGGAATGCATTTAAAATAGAGGCTAGAGACTAGCAAAAGGTCGAGTGTTAGCTCTCTAAGTTTGCTAAGGGCTAGGGAAACCAGCAAGATTAGATAGGCCAAGTGGCCTACATAATAAGCAAACCGAAAAGCAAATAGATCAAATGCTTAGTGAACACAGAAACCTATGATCTCAAATAAAAGATGCACAGCAGAGAAGACAGGAGAAATTCTTCATGAAATTTATACTGATTACTAAGAAACTTTCATTTTAAAATAGGATTCGTTTGGGATGAAGAAGAAAAGCTGAGGACTTTTAACATAATATCTAAAAATAATGTAAACTATGGCCTTTTCTACTTTAAAATCAGTGTTGGAGACACTCAGAAGTAAATACAGTAGTAGCTCTAAAATAGGAGCACTGAAAAAAACAAAGGAACTCCAGAAGTCTGCAAGCGTTAAGCTGAACTACATAAAACTGCCATTTATCGGTATGTCAGAAAGTTCAAATAGCAGAGATTTCATATGGTTCAACCAAAAAAGGAGCTGCTTGTTCATTCAATGCTAAGAATAAAAATCTCAAGACATTTTAATATTTTACGGTTTCAAAGAGAGGCCAATATGTCAGAAGAGCATTACCGAAGCAGGAAAAAGGCTTTTAATAGTCTATGCCGAACTTGGGCCTCAAGTCACACAAAACTACAGTCAGTATCCACTTAAATAAGCCTAAAATTAAAATTTCCACGTATAACTATTCATTTTCTTTTTTGTCTAACACAGGACATAATCCCTGATAAAATTCTATTCCCAACAGATTTTACCATCTCTTTTGCTGGGTCCCTGAACCCCGCTATTAGAGGTAAAACTTCAAGCACAAAGTCCTTCCATGCCGACGTGCACCCCCTTGTCATTCTAATATTCATAGTCCTCTCTATTGCTCTACTTTCTTCCAGTCTTGGCACGGTGAGAGTTTCATCTGTCCATGTCAGGTTCCCCCAACCCCTTTCCTTTTAATACTCCAGTGATCTAATCTTTCCTAAGCAGAATGCAGCTACTTTTACGAGCCTTAGCCTCTGCTTTCCCAGTGAGAGCGGCTCTGTTGTATTAAACAATACATGATACATTTTGTAACATAACTTTCTACTCTTGCCACAGCCAGATCTTGGTGGCTTTCTCAAAACCACTTTCACCTGTGAGGCTTCAATAAACAGATGCCGAATTTTATAAATGGGGATTATTTTATGGGAAGAGTTCTACATATGCCCAACTCTACAAATAAAAATACATATCAATACTAGATATATTTCTGTGTGGAGGGATATTTTCTTTTTGCCACCCAAAACACAGAGTTTTCTGTGATAGTATTTCAAAGGTCTTTCTTTGAAAAACTTAACTTTCTAGACTCAGAAAGCCGGGCCATAGGGTCTGAATGACGTCCGTCACATTGTTAAATATTAGTAAAGTCATTTAGAATAATAAGGGGGGTTCATCGCACCTTCAATATTTTTTGTCAAGAAAATTTCAGAACAATGCAGGCACACTTCTGACTTTCTGCTGGGATCGCTCATTTTCCACCTTTGATTTTTTTTGGGGGGGGTTGGGGGGGCAAATGTAAAAATCTACTTGGTGATGTCACCAGAACAACAGACATAGCATTCCAATCTTTTGTAGGACCCGACCTGGCAAAACCACCCACCCTGCATTTACATACCTTGAGTTGGCTATTTCCACTTTGGTTCTCGCCATGGCGGCTGCCCTTTGCGCGCCTTCAATTGCTCTGTCCACCTTCTCCCTAGTTTTTGTATTTCTTATTGGTATAAGCTGCTTCCTTATTCCACGGACCAGAACATTATTTTTGTATTTTCCTTCTTCTTTGGAGCCATCAGGAAACACAGTGCAGCCATATCCGTGCCTCTTGTTATTTGCCCACTCGCCTTCGTACTTCATGCCGTTGGAGCGCTCGCTGATGCCGAAACCATTGCGTTTGTCGTTCTTCCACTCGCCCATGTAGGTCTCCGTGGTGGTGGCGTCCACGTGGTCTTCCACGGGGCAAAAATCACAGTCGACGTCGCCGAAGCTGATGGTGGAGTTGGCATCGCTGGAGCTAATTCTACTCATGGCCGCGTCGCTGCGGACCGAGCTGCGCTTGCTGGAGATGGAAGACTTGGATTCGGACTTGCGGAGTTTCATGCTTCCCAGGAGGGAGCCCCTGCGGAAGAGGCCGCCCTTCTTCTTGCCCGAGAGCTCGGCGTCTGCGTGGAAATTGAGCACGAAGCCTCCGCGGGTGCCGGCCGGGCTGTCGGCGGCGGCCGCGGCGTCGTGCAGGACGCTGCCGTTGCTCTGCTCACTGCGCAGCGAAGCCAGGGAAGTGCGCAGGGGCGAGCGGATCACGGTGGCCATGCCGTAGGGCACGCTCTGGCGCACGCCGTAGCCGTGCCGCATGCCTCCGGCCCACTGGCCCTGGTAGGTACCTTCGGGAGACCACGAGAAAGCACAGCGTGAGCGGAGGCGCGAGAGACACAGAGGCCTGCAACCTGGGTGCGCTGGGAAGGCGCAGGCCCACTTCCACATCATCCGCAAGGCTTACTTTTTACCCACTTGTGAATCCCCATCTGGTGATTATGGCCTTGTGGCTATACTGTAATTATGTAGGATTTCCCAGTAGTCTAATTTTTGCTTTTCATTTAAAACTTCATGCATATTTTCGGATGGCAATCACACATTCCCAATACAAAAGGAGTCATCATTAGGAAACAGCTTTCCCCCTGAAATGAGCCCATCGAAATTGCTTCTAAAGAAGGCAGTGCAAAAAAGATGAAATGAATTCTATTTCATTCTAATTTTATTAATTTAGCTTTTTTAAAAACCTGTAAAAATGTCTTTTAGGGGGCCACGTCAGTATAACATTCCAACAAGCACAAAGGCTTAAAAATATTGACAGATCTGAATAGTTCACTATGTGCTTTTTAGGGTAGGAAAAAACATTTAAAGGATTAACATTTGGATTTGAATGATAAGAGTGACCTGATAAATACAATATCTATCCTGACTCTAGTAAACCATAATGGAAAAAAAAAAGGGCAATTTAACATTGCTGTGCTTCCAAAGGAAAAGGTCAAGTTTTATATATTACTTGCTAAGTTTCTTTCTCCGGGCCACTCTCTTTATGGAATTACTCAGCATCTACTACTGCATTAAGAATCATATTACTGACTGGAAGCACCCTGAAGGCAGGAATTACTTTATTTTATTATTATTATTATTTTTTGGTACCGGGAATCAAACTCAGGACGTTGCCCTTTCCAGGAAGGTGGTGGAACCACTGAGCTAAATCCCAGGCCTGGAATTACTTTATAAACAAACACAAAATTCTCAAGCTCTCAGCCTTGAAAAAACAGAGCCAGAGGAAATCTTTCCTGTTTCTATATGGACTTTAGGTCTGAGCAAAGAGGTATTTGACAGTTTCAGGAATAGGGTATCTTTGATTTTATTTTTATTTTCAGTAAGTTCTACTAAATAAGCAACCAAAGATGTTTCAAAAATAACGTGGTACAGATTTTTAAATAATCTTCAGAAGAAATGAAGGTTAAATAGGGATTTTAGAATTTTCAAAGTTGAGGCCATTTTTTTAACTAAAGGCAAATTTTACATTGTAGTATTCCCCAAAAGCAACTATCTAGAAACTTTAAAATGTAATAATTTGGGTGTTATTCATAACTCAACAATGTCATTGAAAATAAATTATGATTATGATCTTTTTTTGATTATGGTCTATCTTAACCTTGTTCCTTTCTGATTATCTAGGTTTACTTTGCACTTTCCATTTTATATGACCACAAGCACATCTCCAATGCATGGAATGCATTACATTCAATACATTGTGCAATTATACACAGATTTCCAGGGCACAGAATATATCATTTTAAATATACTGAATAGTGCTAGTTTATGGCATTGTGTAAACAAAGGCTGATTTATTTCACCTGCACTTAAAGATAAAATTTAATGGCTCTCAAATCATGTTTTGAGAAATTCGAAGACAACTCTTTCTGTTCATTCTGAAATATTTATGCCATTATAAACAGCCAAAACTAGAGTGACAGTGAATGAAATTGTCACAATCTGGGTCTGGTACTATGAATGTCATACTGAGTAGATGTGAAGTCTTAACTTGATGTCTATGAACTTCTGAAGGGTTAGGTGAGCCACAGCTTTCTCAAGAGGATAAAACTAAAAGGCTAAGATAGTTATATAAAACATTTCAGGGTAAGAAGCTGTCTACTGAATATTAGCTATCTCTAAACACTGTCACCTCAACAGGAAAGGAAGGTGAATTATTAGGAAATTTCAACTGTGAAATTTCTTTTGCCTATATAAAATCTAAATGCTAGAGTAAAAGATATACAGCCCAACTTACACATAGTAAAACAACCTTATTTTTAATACTTTGCTTAGTTTAAAAGTGCTATAATCATCCTTAAAACTTTTCTACGTAACAAGTTTATTTTGTTAGAACAATTTGTAAAGATGCTGCTAGATAAAAGTATTTACGCTTTTTAAACATGATCATACCATCTTCCTTATAAGTGTTTATCACTGATGGAAAATTCATAGCTAGTTTCCTTAAACTGCTATCTCCAGAAGTAAGGGCAGTATTTAGAATTTTCAAAGTACTGTTTGAAAATCCAGGCTGTTTAAAGTAACAGCAATAATTAGAAAGTTGAAGTCTCTGCTTAACTTTCAGATAGGGAGGCGGATGGAGAGCAGCAACACTGGCGACATTCTCTTCCTATTTTGTTAAATTATAGTGGATAAAATAATTCTTTTATGATATTTCTAGAAATTAATTTATAGTCAAATTGTAAGTAGTTCATCTGAAATTTAAAATAGGTTTCATTCAGTCAATGAACATAAGGAAAAAAGTTGTATTTCTTTATGAAGCAGGTGGGTTCCAACTTCTTTCTGCTGCTCAGATAAAGTTGTAATTAGTTCTTCTTGATTCCTAAAATAGAGATCCATATTTCACAGGTGTAAAAATTATTTTTGGAGGTTTTGTTTTAAATTGTGTTCATCTGGAAGCTTATTTTTTATATCTAGCCCTCTTAACTGCACAATCCTGTGGTGGAAGGGATCCAATTTAGAAGGAGTTTCAAATTTGGGACTACTCTGTGTCAAATTTAAATTTATATGCTATAAATCTGCTATGTGCAAATATAAGGTTAACAAAACAGTAGGTCTATTTCAATCGTTTTATGACAACTGAAAAAACAAAGTGCAGCAGATCAGAGTTTGCACCAAAATTTTGGGCACCTACGCTTGTATTTCATGAGCATAGTACTAATTTATTCTTAATATTCAGGGGGGTTCTATTTCAGCAACACTTCACTCACAAACCACTAATAAAATGAACTGTGATACTTTTCCTTCCTCTTCCTTTAGCCTGTCACCACAAAAGACATGGAATGAGACTGTCCCTAAATCTGATTGTACAGGAATGGACATGTAGTGGTGTGGAAAATGCAAGCAAAAACAAGCTCGCTCTTTAGTAAGAATAGGGCCAAAAATCTTGTTATGAAATAAGTCATAGCAATGTACTTCCATTTAATGAGTAAGGAGATTCTAATGAAGTGACATGAGAAAAAAAAAGTTGACTAGCAGAGAGTGGACATTCAAAAGTGATTTTAAATTTTTCTTCCTCATTATAGCACACTAGTAGGGGTTTTTTTGGGTAGAAAAAGAAAACCACAGTACCATGGCATTGCCAAATTTAAGATTTTTAAGAAAAACTTGAAAACAGAAGACAGATTATTCATAAAGTCATTCTGAGGATTTACTTGTACACATAGCCAGCTTTTACTATGCTATATATATTTGGATTACCAGGTATAATGAGTACTCTGAACCAAGAGATTTTATTTAATGAGTAATAACTTTTAAAAAGTTACTTTTAACTTTACTTTTAAAAGAGTACTTTTAACCTTCCAAAACTGAACTATCCATGTTCTTAAAATATTGTAAAATGCCTGCATTAAAAAAATTTTTTGCATTCCTCTCTTGAGCATGGAATTTTTTAGAAGCTGAGGCTCCCAATAAAATCACAAACAAACATTTATAGTGCTGTCAATGAAAGCACTTTAGGCCCATTCAGAACATTTAAGGGCCCTGTCTAACTAATATTGAACTCAGGACTCAAAACAGCCTATAGAAAAGTATTAAAGTTTTTTTCTTTTTAATCCACGAGAACCATATCCTTTATTTATATTGTAGGATGAAAAGTCCTTTTTAGAAAATCCTACCATTCTGCTGTTTTGCATTTGAAACACAGCTCAAGTGTTCTAAGTGAAGTGTACAAATTGTATAAGCTTTTCTATAAGCAATAGAATAACTGAGGTTGCAGTGGGCTGGAGAAACTCTTAATTGGATCCCTTTAATACCCTCCAACTCTGAACAGCTTAATTCCAAAAGGTGACATCGCCTCCTACAATCATTTTCAATTAAATATGATGATCAGAAAATGTAACTTGCCAAAGCATAAGCCTTTCATTTCTCAGCTTTGTATACAACAAAAATTCATCAAGTTTTGACACCTGTTTCAATAATGTATATTTTCCTAACTAGAAAAAGGAACTATTATAAACACAATTTCTTTTTACAAATTTTGTTAACTATTAAAATAAGGCGATTTTTGTTCATAGCCAGGCTTACTGTTTGGGACATACACCTCAATGCAAATCAGTGATTTAGTACTACTATTCTCAGCAGCAAAGTACTGAAGCTGCTAACTTAGCAGCTACAGAAACAACATACTTTTCAACTGTATTTTTAAAAATAGTTGCCCATTTCTAAAATGTTTTCCCAGTAATTTGTCCAAAGATTCCAGATCAGTTAAGACTGCTGTTCTTTTAATCGAAAACCAGTACTTTAAGGAACCGGTTGCAAACTGGGAAGTAAAAGCCAATTCCCTGAATTCCACCTGCATCAGGTGGTCCCTCCGTGCCCAAAACTAACTAGGATGTTTCCAAATGCACACTAAATAAGGTTCAGTTCCCCAACATCCTAGTTATGGGGTTCTTGCTTCTATCTTTAGGCTACTAGAGGACCAGAAGCGAAATCCGAGACTCCACGTGAAACTAACCCGGGGAACGGTCAGCACAGACCCGCAGCCTCACAAGCCCAGATCGCTCGCTCTAACTCCACAGGAGTGGCGATTTCAAACCCGGCCGGGAGAGGGAGGGATCAGGAACGTAATGTGACGGGCTCAAGTGACAGCGTCCTCTCTCTAGCCCAACCCTCCCTGGCGGTGCTCCCTCCGGGTGGCAGCGCAGCGCTGGCCAGGTGTATTCATGCCTCGCTCCCCCTCCCCGGGCGTGGACACTGCCCGCTCCGAGAGCCGGGTCAGAGCAAACCCTTGCGCACCAGTCTCGTCCCACAGCCCCCTCCGCTGGCGGGAGGGCGCGGGAGGCCCCCAGGTGTTTTGGCGGGTTTCCGGACACGTGCGCCTCGCGTCCTCCCGCTTCCCCGCAGCCCCGGCAGAGCCCAGGGCACCGCTGGCGGAGCCGCCCGCGACGCCGCTCACCTCCGTCCCCGTAGGTCTCCACGCCGTACCCGTCCTGCAGCCCGTTACTCCAGGTACCCTCGTAGCGGGCGGGGGTGCACAGGCTCTGCCGGACCCCGTAGCGCCCCTTAAAACCATGGGACCACTCCCCCCGGTACATCCACTTGCCCTTCGTCTCCACCCCCAGCCCGTGCCTCTTGCCCTGCGCCCAGTAGCCCTGGTAGGTGTTGCCGCTGGGCCAGGTGTAGCCTCCGACCACCTCGAAGCCGTGCGACCAGGAGCCAGAGTACTCGCCCTGGCCCTTGGGCCCCGTGCAGATGCCATGCCCGTGCGCCTTGCCCTCCTCCCAGCCGCCGCAGTAGGTGCCGCCATCGTCGAAGTCGAACCTTCCGCCCGTCATTCGGGGGGCAGCCCCGGCGCGCTCCCCGCGGGGGCACGGACGCGGGCAGAGCTGGGCACGGCAGGGTGTAGCTCGGGGGTCGGGGTCCGGCGGGCGAGCTCACGACTGCGCCTCGGGCAGCTCGCGCCGCCGCTCGGCTCCAGTCCGACGCCGCCCCCGTCCTCCCCTCCTCTTTCGCCGCCGCCACCGCCGCCTTTCTCCTCCTCCTTCGCCGCCGCCGCCCCGGCCAGCGCCGCGCGCGAGAGGACAGCCCGGGCTCCCGAGCGGACCTTCAGCTGCTCTGGTCCGCCCACGTGAGCCGGGCGCCGCCCCGCGCCCGCCCCTAGTCCCCTCGTCCCCTCCCCGGGCGGCGCTCCCAGCCCGCCGGCCCTGCCCCCAGCCCCGGGCGCCGCTGCGTCCCCGGAGGGCGCGCGTGTGTTCGCGCAGCAGGGTGCGGGTGGGAGAGCGAGTGTACCCGGGGACGCGCGACCGGCACGCCTGTAGATGAAGGCGCGGCTCCTGTGTGCGGGGGCAGCTTGCGGGCGCCGGAGCCTCCTGTGTTTGGGGTTTTTCAGTTGTGGTTAAGCTCCTGTAAGTGCGGCCACGTGTGTGATGAGGGAAAACTCGTTGTATGTGTTTGCATGGGGTTTGTAGTTGCATCCCCCCACCCCTCCGCCCCGCGTTTCCAACTTGTGTCCTGTTGCATTTGTCATGCTCAGCTGTCACCATAATGTCCTCCAAATATATGTATGCGTGTGATATAAATCTGTGGCAGCCTAGATATAATTGTGCAGAATGTTCTTTTACACCTACCCATCTCAAAGCACATGTGTTTGCGTTTCTTTAAAGATACTGAGGGAGAGCAGTGCAGTTTGGAAAAGCTCAGGATAAATTGGCTAGTGTTTTATTTGTGATATGGAAGAGGTGTTAAGTCTGTCTTTGGAGGGATAGAATATTTCATTAGAGCTTGCTCCCCCTAATGCTTCATTTGTTGTCTTCACAACCTTAGAAATTCTCCAGCCTGACGCTGTGTACCCAACAGGCTCAGCCTGTGTATGTCGTAGAAGTGCCTGGAATGTACACCTGGTGCTTCTTCACTGGTATCCATGGTATAAGGAAGTAAATAGAACTTTTCAAAGGGGAATATGGTAAATAAAACATGGCGCTAAACTTACAAAGAGGCTGTGACCTATAAAACCACGGACAGGTGTCAGCTGATCCACTTTCCAGAGACAGCACGGCTTTGTTGAATTCACTTTAAACACATCGTCTAAACTTTTTTCCTCCCCTGATCCCTGAGCTGGGGATTGAACAGGGCCTAATATGTATGAGATGCTTGCCACTCTTCTAGTGAGAGATCCCTTTAGCCCCTAAAATTTTAAACTTTGATTTCACCATTTTTGGATGGAAATAACTAGCTTTGCCTTTCCCTTTGTTTGTTAAGTAATAACTGGGGATGTTATGAGTGCAGTGCTCAGCCAACAGATAGAGACTTGGTAATAGACAAGTTGAATCACTCAGTTTTGCCTCTCTGGAGAGGAAGATTTGGTCCCAGCCACACCCTCAAAATACCCATGAACCTTCTCCCAGGTTCATAGCCACTGAAGGAAACTGCCTTGCAGGGCAGTACTGTTATTTCTTAGACTGAGAGGCCTTGATTGACTGGGTGAACATCAGAGACAGCCAAAAATGTCTCACTAGGTATTTAATAAGCAGATAAAAATGTAAGGACAGGTGTCAGAAAGGCAGCAGAGGAAAAATGGATTTTACTGTACAGAAAAGGAACTGAAATTAACCTCGATTGTGTCTCTCTCAGGACTGGAGCTTGTCTTTCCTACTTATCTGTCTGAAAGACTGAAAGAAAAATCTCAGTTTACACTGAGCCAAATCACCAAAGAGAATTAGAAACCCTCATCCATGGCACTGCCCGCAGAGTTGCCAGGAATAGTGCTTACCCTAGTGGCCTGAAATAATTAGGCATCTCAGCATCTTGTCCTGGGCTGGGGATTGATTTAGGCCACTGGGAAAAGCAGAGCCTAGGGCTTTGCAGCTGAGCCATAATGCCTTTTCTCTTTTATGGGATACATCAGAATCAGGAGCTGTGCAGATAGTTACCTTCCCTCTATTCTGAGGTTCTGTGTAATAGGAGAAACAGTGTAGTTGCTCAAACTAACATTTCTTTTTCCCCTCTTTTAAAAATGGCTTTTGTCACAGAGTAGTGTTTATCTCTTTGTTTTCTTGGTTTTGGGCCCATCCAAAACATAGGACTCATATGGGACCGAGTTTCTGTGAGAACTAAGGTCTTGAAGAATCTATTTATTTTTCCTAATTAATTTTCATGCAAATGAGGGTTTTTCTGGTGCAGCACTGAGCATGTTTCTGGCTTTGGTGTTGGGTGTCTAGTCCATTTGTGGTGGAAAGGTGAAGAGTAGTATTGCACACGCATTTGGTAGAGTGTGGAGAGTTGGGTGGGATAACAGACATGGCCATTTATTTCCTAATCTTTTCCTCTGGCTAGCCCTAATAGATTTCTTCTTTAGAAAGAACCATAATTAAAAGGGAGAACCTTCAATCAGGTATGTGCTCTAAATTTTAACAAAATTTAATCCGAACCTGACTCTGCTATTGACTTTTCATGGGAGAAAGTACTGAAGTTTTGGTGTCTTACTGAGAAATTTTTGTCTAAGTAACCATACAAGCCATGCTTCCTTTTACCAGCTGCCATCTTGATGGAGTGTTCCCCTGTCACATAGCTGTATTCCTTAATATATGTGTTCAGTTGCAGTGGCCATGGCCGGACCAGGGAGGAGAACTAGGATGAGGTAGAGGTGTTGACAATGATGGCATAGCAGTTAGTAGGCAGTGGAATAATGTTGCAGTTTAATAGTCAGGGTTAGTAATGTCCTTATTTTCCCTCTTACTCTGAACCTTTGGCCTGGATAAGGGGGAGTTGAATTTAGCTTTAAGAAGAGATTAGTAAGAAGAGAATGTGAATGTTGGTTTGACAGGTGGAATGGGGGAGGTAAGAGGAGCCCAGGGGCCGGCACCACTCTAGCAGTTTGTTTTCTTCCATGCTCAAAACCAGTTATTATATGTTTCCATTCTGAAGCAAACAGTAAGCCACTTTCAATGTAAAGTCATTAACAATGTGTTTATAAGAATGTTTTACTTAGACTTAATGATACTATATTTTCTAAATTAAGGTGCATTTAAAAACTTATTGGTGACTTCATTTTATTTATGTATTAGAATTAATTGTTGAGAATTTATAGTGAAAAACTTACAAATGACCAAAATGCTAATTATGTGTTTATTATTTGAATTTAAAGACACATATAATTAAAGCCACTTGTTTATAATTCAAAATGATTACTACTTGGCTTATAAAATCAAATGATCAAAATAATTTGAGTATTTGTAATAATTCAGGCATTTATAAAAATTTAAGAAATTTGCCCATAAAAATACAGAAACTAAGAAATGTGATTTTATGCTTCACCACATGAAATCAGAAGGAAGTTCTAGAATTAATGTTCTTTCTATCTTTCAAGGCAACTACAGGGTGCTAAATTCTTTGTATGTGTTCATATAAATTTCATAAGAACTATCTGTGATTAGTACTAGCATTATAACCATTAAAGAAGAAGAAAATAAGGATCAGGATGTATTTGTGCCCAGGATCACTCAAAGTAGAAATGGTTGAACCCATTCAAACCCATGTTTGCATGACCCTAATTACTGTTCTTTTTTGAATTGAGGATGAGAGCATCTTGAGCACTTGCAAACAGGAGTAAAAAGCAGTCCAGGAGAGGGCAATAAGAGGTGGTAAAGATGATTTTGTTTCTTATGCTTTTAGAATAGCTGCCTTGGTGAATAGTAATGCTACTGCCTACAATTTTAAAAACAAAATGAGGGGAAGAAGAGTAAATTACAGGGTTGGGGAAGATATATTCAATTAGAAGAGGATGATCCTGAAATGTATACCAGGGCTGGGATGTTGCTAGGCATTTGCCTAGCACGTGTGAGGCCCTTGGTTCAGTCCCCAGTACCACATAACAAAAGCAACAACATAAACATAAACCCCAGAAATAGCCAGAAGCAGAGACAATCAGTAGGCAGTTAGGTAATAGAAGCAAAAAATGAAACATAAGTAAGCCAATAAGAAAATAACTCATTTTTCTCTTCTTAATAATGACTCTTGGAGACCTGAACTCCTCAATTGTGCCATTGGTGGCCTGCTTTCATTGGCATCTTCTCTAGGTCCCTATTCCACCTTGTTCCCAGACTGGTGGCTCATCTACTCCTTTGTACAGTGTCCCCTGCACATTGTCCTAGAAAGCTTCATCTTGCCTTTCCCTACTTCATGATCTTAAAATTCACTTCCTCAAACACAGTCTGGAGCTTGCTTTGAACCAGGTGTAGGTAACTTCTGAAAACTGGAACTTTACAATTCCACACATCAACAGCATTTTCTCATCTTTCCTATTATCCCTGAACAAACCATGTACTCTTATCAAAGTCAGCACTCTTTTGTTGCCGTCTCTATTCTTTTGGCTCTTTCCTACCCTGTTTGGAGGCCTTTGTGAGTCATTTCCATTACACTGTCTGTGGTACTCAATCTCCTTTTCATAGTGGCCTGATGGTGCATCTGTCTGCCAGTCTCTAATCCTAAACCATCACTTCTCATTCTTGGCCCTATGAACTCCTTTTTGGAGACATTCACATTATTTACCAGTTGCTACTGCAGAGTACCTTGACTTCTCCCTCACAGAGGAAAGAAGCAACATATGGGAACACCTTCTTTTTATTCTTAAAAACTTAGTTTTGTGTCAGCTTTCTGTCATTGTGTAACAAATGGCTGAGAAAATCAACTTATAAGGAGAAAAGATTTATTTTGCCTTTTGGTTTCAGAAATTTCAGTCCATGGTTATTTGTCCCTGTTGCTCTTGGGCCTGCAGAACATCATGGTGAGGAGTGTGTGGTGGAAAAATTACTTGCCTTCGGGTGGACTGGTGTAAAGAGAGAGAAATGGGCAAGGGTTCCATTATTCTCATCAACCTAACTTCCTTTCTGTAGGCCCAATCTACTGAAGGTTCCATCATCTCCTAAAAGTGCCATAGGCAGGGAACCAAGTTTAGCATATGGGCCATTGGGGGACATTTAAGATCCAAACCATAACAACATTGTTCTTGTTGTCTTATTCTATTCCTTATTCTCCTCACAACCCCGCCCCCCCCCCCCCCAGGAAAAAATAGTCTTTTTCTTCTCCAAAGTCGGGTTTGATTTTTTTTTCTCTTTTAAATCTGCTTAAATTTTTTTCCTTCTAGGTGACATATATGCCCTGGTGTCCTCCATATTAAAACAGGCCTAATGTCTAGGTCCTTGTCTTAGTTATTTTCTCATTGCTTGGACAAAAAAATACCTGACACCTACAAGTTAAGGGAGGAAAGGTTATTTTGGCTCACATTTTGTAGAGGTTTCAGTCCATATTTGGCTGGCTCTAAGGCAGGCAGGCATTTCAGAGGGGAATGGCAGAGAAGAAAGAGCTCATGGCTTGGTAGGCAGGAAGCAGCAAGGGATCAAGGAGGGAGGAGGGATATATACCATTCCAGGCCATGCCCACAGTGACCCACTTCTTCCTTAGAAGCTTCACTTCCCAACATCACACCCTGCAGTAAACCCATCAGTGGACTAAACCAGTGATGAGTATCACATAGCTGTGATATAGTTACTTCCTCAAAGCCCCACCTTTGAGCACACGAGGCTTTGGGGGGACATCTAGATATAAACCATAACAGTCCTCCTTTCTCAAGTCCTTGATGTGTGTTCTTAAAGCTGCGGACTTTTTTTAACAGAACCTATTATAGTTCAGTCTTTAGCCACATCTGATTCTCATACCATTTGATTTGGATTTGGTTCTCACTAGTCTAGTGAAGCTCCCCTGACCACTGGAGACTTCCTATTTGACAGATGGAATGGCTTCTCTTCAGTTCCCATCCTGCTAGTGGCAGCTGCAAATTTGATACATATGAGCACCCCTCTTTTGTGCATCTGTGGAACCTATATCTTTTGCTTCTCCTTTCCATCTTTCTCACCCACCACTTCAGCATTTTCATCCTCTTATTTCCTTAGTTTTAGGGTAGCTATTGTGTTACAACCATTAGCTTCAAGATACCAGAATTTTGTATAACTGCTAGGTACTTGTTGGCTGGACAATTAGGCGAACCTGCCCCAGAGGCTAAGAATCTAATTCAGAAATGGACTAATTCCTATATAAAAACACCAGCTGAGCCTTATTTAAATCTCAAGGGCAATACTTTGGTTTATGTCATGACTTGTCATTTTTCAGGTCTCTTCCTGGTTTTCCTACTGGGGAAAGCTCCACATAGATCTAGACAAAGTGTTTAGAGGGTTTCAGTAAAGTTCTAACAGTGAAAAAGGTAATGACAGATTAGAGGGAGATTTGATAAAAGAGTAGTAAATCTGAAGATGCAGAGTGATTTGTAGGTCCATATTGAAGTACTTGAGTCAAAACATAAAATGTTTATGTAAGTATGTGTACATGCATAAATATATGTATATATAACTGTCAGGTTTTGAGACAAGACTCAGACCTTGCTTTTAGGGTCTCTAAAATAACTCTAGAGACTTGAGATGAAAAAGAAAAATGATAGAAATACAAAGAAAACAACTACAAGTAGCCAATAACAGCCAAAGTTCCTAAGAGTTCAGAGGATAGAGTGATTTTATAGACTTCTGTGGTTGAAAATCTTCTTGGGAATCATAGGCATCTTGTTTAGCTGTTGGATATAGTGACCTTCCAGGCATGATGGAATACTTTTGAGCTGAGATACTCTATAGGGAGAAGGAACAAGGGGAATCCATGTCTGATTGTGAGAACAGAAGAGACCTGCTAGAAGAGGAGAACCTGAATATGAGGAGATGAGACAAGGGATTCATCTCTGTATAGCTGCATTTAAAATTGCAATGCTTTGTTCTGAAGATATAACTGAAAGACAACTCGGTATTTGAAATAGCTCAAATAGGGGCATGCCAAGGGAATAGAAAAGAATATTTGATAGTGTCAATATTCAGATATTAAAAGTTGTGAACACCGAGTGATAACCTTTTCATAAAGTGTTTGAATAAAAAAAAAGGAGGCACTCAATATTGTTGAAAGCACAACTAAGGCGTAAGTCAGCTAACTGACTCATAGCTGAAGGAAAGAAAAAAATCAATTATTAGGCAGTAAAAGAAATGTAAATTATAATTGAGGAATGACTGGTTCCAAGAGCTTGGAAATGGGATTTGAAACAATAGCGACTAAAAGCGCAGGCTTTCTTTTAACTGAATGACAAGGGGATGTTTTATTTTTGCCAAGTGTTGCAACCCCCTCCCCCTATCTGCATATTGCCTCAGCACGCACTCTTCAAAGCCCTTATAGGATTCTTCAGATACTGGTTGCATTCCAAAGCCTGAAGCCCTCTTGTTTCTTTTATCATGCTCTAGCATTTTTGTCATCTCATGCATTTCACTTATTACTTTCACATGACAAGCACTTTTTTGAAGCTTACTGAGACATACAACTCTGTGGGGTGGCCATGGAGATTCTCAGATCTCCTTCCAAGAGTACTTGCAGCAAGGAGGGCACCAGCTTCCAGCTTCCAGCTACCGTGATTTCAAATCTGCTGTAGTGTTCACATCAACACCAGGCTCTGCCCAGGATGCATCCTCCAAAGTAAAAGGCAGATTATTGTATCTTGTGTCCCTTAATGCAAAAAAGGAATCAGAGCACATAGTAAACCTCTTGGGTTCTGAAAGCAACACATACTACACTTAGAAACCTCTCTAGCCTTTATGCTGGGAAATGTGGAAGGAAGGCTGCCAGCTTTGAGAGGGCTGAGGGCAGGACAGGGTTTTTGCCAGAGGTGCAAGCTGTAATGCAAGCAGCCCTGAGTGTGATCAGGCAGATCCTATGGTATTGGAAGCGTCAGTGGTAAGAAAAGATATGTGAAGATTGTGGCAATCAAGAGTGGAAGAACCATAATGTCAGTCTATGGGGATTTTAAGCAAGGCCCTATCATCTGCAACAGAAAATTATGAATCTTTTGAGAAACAATTCTTTGTAAGTTACTTTACCTTTGCTGAGAAGGAACATTTGACCATGGGACCAAGTGTCATTCATCCTGAATTTCCCAGTATGAGCTGGGTTCACTTGAATCAACCGCGACAAATCAGGTAGACATGCAGCAGCCTATTATAAGTTGGACATGGTATATCCAGGTCCAAGCTGAATAGGACAAAAGGGCACATGAATCTGAAAGAACATGTTGTCTGATCTCTCCTGTCCCCCACCAGGGTTGCACTAATATCCCTTCCCAAGTTGTCACCTGTGGGCAGATTGGGGCTCTATACAACCAGCTGAGAAAGGAAGGAAGAAAGACTGCATTTGGTTTATGGATAGACCTGCTTGGAAGATGGAAAATGAATGGAGGCTGCATTACCGCCACACTCAGAATTACCCTTGAAAATTTGTAGACAGAATATCTTTCCAGTGGGCAGAGGTGCAGAGCATGTGTGTGGCACAGTGGTTAAGAACTTGGACTCTGTAGCCAGTAGGCAGAGCTATAAACAGTGAATGGGTCATTTATTTTATGTGAAAAGAAAAATGTCCTAACATCTGAATGTATGTATATTTCCGAACAGTGGTCAACAGCCTGGCCATCTGGTCAAGGGCCTAGAAGGAAAAGAATTGGAGGCTGGAAACATGGAATTCTAGGGAGGAGACATGTGGATGAATGTATGGGAGTGGGCACAGTGTGAAGAGTTTTATGCTATATGCTAATGCCCTCCATGGAAGAGGCATTGGAAACCCAAGTAAACTGGGCCAGTTGATGTTAGCCTTATCAGCCATTGCAGTTCTGAATGTGTGCACAAGAATTCAGCAGCCTCAGTGGAAGAAATGGAGGTTATCATGGGCCCAGTAGCAAAGACTTCCACCTATCAAGGCCTGTTTGTTTAGCCACTCCTGCCTCTGACTGTCCAATCTGTCAGCAACAGATTATTTTTAAGAATACCAATCACCTTCTTTGTGGCAAGTTGATTGTGTCAGGCTCCTTATAGACCAGAAGAGCCAGTGGTTCATTTCTGATAGGTAATATTTTCTGTGCTGCTTTTGACTGGGCTGAAACATCCTCAGGGCTGTTTTTCCTTCTCTCTTTCCTTTGATCAGTTTCAACCAGCATCAAAATCCAAAGACTTTGCCCAACATACTCCTGCTTCCTGTAGCCTTTATCCTTCACATGTGTTCCCTCTGTTAAATCTCTGGTATGTCTACTTCTGTCCTAGCTTCTGCTTCCTGGAAGCCTGAACCAATACACGCAGTGATCTTGTGAACTTTAAAACACACACACACACAGATGGGTCTTGATCAAAGAGAGATGGAAAGTCAAATCTAGAGCTTCCTAAGACTGAATTGAAATTCAGATTTCACATATTACATTGCTACACACCTGTATTATCTATGAGGAGCTGACTTCATGGAATGATGGAATGATCTCCCGAAGGCACAGATAAAGTTCAGTTGCTGATGCCAATCTGCAAAAATGGAGTGTTGTCTTTTGGGATGCAGTACATACACTAAAGCAGACTGCTCTATAGCAGTATCCCTAACAGGAGAAGAAGAATGAGGAAGCTTTCTAAATACCGATGGGGAAAAATTCCCAAGATCTAGTGGGTGGAAAAACAAGTTATACAGCAATGTATGTAAAAACATGAAGATACAAAGAAAAAGAGTGGGAGAGGAAAGCTCCACTGAAGAGCAAATGGATTTGTTCTTATTTTGAATCTTGAAATTATACTGTTTATTGCTCATTATATTGAAATGGTCTTTAGTATCTTAGCATTTTTATTATTTTTGTTATTTAAAAATCAATGCTGTATGTGTAATTGAATAGAACTGTCAGTTGGCAGATGATGCAGTAACATGTGTAAAGCAATGTGTGGACCCAGTGAATTTTAGGACCCTCTAAAACTTACTGTCCCAGATGGAAAAAGACTGCCTGGATAATCCAGATGGTATGAATGATTTCTGACTCAGCCGATTAAATAATTCATAGTGTGGTTGCCTGACTGTGACAGAAATGGACATTTAGAAACTTCCAGCTGTATGCTGGTGTTCACAGTCAGCTGTATTTGCTGGTCCAAAAGTTCTCTTTCTAGAAGAGAGTGTTCACTACCATTCCCACTCATGTAACAGCTTACAGTAAATTATACCTGATTTTCACACCTCATACCTATATTGAATATTCATTCCTTCAGGACTGATAACTTCATCAAGGCAAAGGTAAGAATCTCTTGGTGAGCATTTTAAAAAGATGGTTGTGTAGCACTCCCCCAGCAAAATCTCTGAGTATAGTCCCATCGCACATACAGTATTCTGAGAACTTCCTCTAGGGAAGTATGGTTGGAAAACACAGTCAGTGTAGCTGCCGAGTGCCATCCATCCAAAAGGCAGGGATCTTCAATATGAGAGAAGTGGCACATTGAACCTTAGTAACAATGTGTGACAAGTTTCAACTTGTTTGGTGTAGTTAGTTGATTGTGAGCTACCGCTGAGAGAAGGTGTGTTTTAAAATGGGCCATAAATCATGGATTACAAACAACACATTTCATTTGAGTTCTGTGGCTGCAGTGCTTCAGATTCTAGCTTTTTAAAGAAATGCCATCATGGGTGATAAAACTTGGGTCTATGGTTATGATACTGAGGCCAAGGTTCAGAGTTCTCAATGGAAATCACCCATTTCCCATAGGGAAAAAACTATTAATCAAAATTCAACACCAAGTGGTTCAGGCATCTGCCTTGCAAAGCACAAGGTCCTAAGTTTGATCCCCGGTACTAAAAAAAAAAAAAAATTCAACACCAAGGTGATGTTGTGTTTTTTGAACTTGATGGAAATGTATGAGCTGAGTTTGTACCCAGGAACACTGTGGTAAACTCTGAATATTATAAGGGCTTTTTACAGTGTTTAAGAAAAGACATGTGTAGAAAATGGCCTGAGATACGGGCAGTTTTGTCCTCATCATGACAATGCTCTGTGTCACACACTGCTTCCATTGTGGCAATTTCCTGTCAAAAACATTATGCTCTGCCCTCATCTACCTTATTTACTGGATCTACCATCCTGCAATTTGTGGCTCTTCCTGATAGTTAAAATGACCGTGAAAGGTAAAGGTTTTAAATAAGTTTAAGACATTAAGGCAGCCCTAGTAGATTAACTAACTCACAAAGGAAGACTTCTAGAACTGCTGCAGAAAGTGGCAAGAATGATGGCATAAATGTGTTTGAAGTGAGGGGGAATTATTTTAAGGAGGAGTAATGGCAATGCGTCTTACTGTAATAAATTTAAAAAGCTTTTTTGGGCGCCGGGGATTTAGCTCAGTGGTTCTGCCGCCTGCCCTGCAAGCGCAAGGACCCGAGTTCAATCCCTGGTACCAAAAAAAAAAAAAAAAGTTTTTTGCCATTCACCGTATTTTTTTTAAATCATACCTAACATTTCTCTGATGAAGTCATTCCTAAAGAACAACTTCTAAAACTCCCTTGGTGACAATCACCAGTGGGGATTTGATGAATTCTGATTCCCTGGTTTGGATTGGAGCTCAGAATCTGTTTTTAATACATACTGAGCCCCACTTTTCAGGGAACCATTACCTAGTGTGAACTACCATAGATTCTATAAACTGACCATATACATTCAAAGTTGCTTGGTACTAGTGATCCTAATATGACTTCATCTATTTAGCATGAGTTTACTCTCAAAGAGTTTTGTGAATTATAAACAGTATCTTCCTCGTCATTTTAAAACAAAATTAAAAGGGCTGGGACCCATGACCTGGGCTAAGCCTGGAGGAGATCTGCCCTTGAGCTAACACACAACAAAGTGTCCCTCACCCAGCTCTTGTGGTTTTCCAGCCACTTTACAATTGTAGCTTTGATCTGACTGGCAAGTTTCACATGGCCCTGCTCTGGCTGGGCATTGTGTTGCTGAGCACATTGACCTGCCGTTGCTCCTGTGTGTCAGCTTCTGGAGGAGCTGGTTTTCTTTCATCACTTCCTGGAAGTTTAGAGCACTGTTGAGACAGGAAAAGTTGAAGGCTGAACACATGGGAAGAGAATGTGTCCAAATGACCTTGGGACCATCTCTTCTAGATTTTTATCAAGGTGCTTTCTAAAATTAAAGGAAAAAAATCTTTTCCACCATTATCATGTGTATCTGAAGACCTAATCTGACCAAGAAGTAGCTGAATTTTGATAAACCTATAGTCTTTGAAGTTGTTTTCATACTGGTTATAGTGGATATTTTGTCAATGATTAGTGTCTAAGGAGGCTGTCTACGAGTGATGTTTTGGTTTGTGATTTACTTTTATCTCAAAGACCATATTACTTTTTCAAGAAACTCATCCTTTTAGATTGTTCCATATTAATGTAATCCATTAATTAAAAGATTCTAACATGTTAGAAGTCTTTCCCCTTCTTTGCAGTTATTTCAGTGATATGATATAAAATCCTCAGATTTTCCTTTGTTCAGACACTGTATGTACATAGCAACTGACTTCTACGTGGAATGCCCTATAGCAGGTATAATGTCATTAACTCCCTGCCCTCCTGAAACTTATAGTCCAGTTAAAGGATGAACACTAAATCAATATTATTGTAAATTGGTGTATTACAGAAGGAAAATAGTGCTATAAAAAAGAATAGCAAAAGATTTTTTAATTGAAATTGCAAAGGCAGGGAAATCCCTCCCTCCCTCTCTCTCTCCCTCCCTTTCTTTCTATAGATATTGCTCAGATACTTCTCCAGGGAAATGTATTTAAGCTAAGCTCTGAAGGATGAGTAGGAGTAGGTAGTAAACTAAGTAGAACAGCTGGAGGAGAGGAAACAACTCTGATGTAAAAAAGAGCTTGACAAGGCTGGGGATTTAGCTCAGTGGTTTCGCCGCTTGCTGCGCAAGCTCAAGGACTTGAGTTCGATCCCCGTACCACAAACAAACAAATAAAAACAAAAACCAAAAGAGCTTGACACCTTGGAGGGAATAAGAAAAGGACCCTTGTTACAACTTACTGAGGAAGGGAGAGAGTCTTGGTGAGACATGTTGTGGAGGAAGGCAAGGAAGGACCAAGGTTTGTTTGTGATCTTGTTCTAAGATCTCAGCAATAAACAAGATTGCTTATTCACCTCCCCCATAGCTGGAGCAGAGAAAACAAAAGAGGAAGAAGAAGTAATATTAGAAAGATAATATGCTGGCGGGGCTGTGGGGAAAGACGAACCCTGCTCCACTGCTGGTGGGAGTGTAGACTGGTGCAAGCACTGTGGAAATCAGTATGGAGATACCTCAAAGAACTAGGACTGGAAATCCCATTTGATCCCGCTATTCCACTGCTGGGGATCTTCCCCAAATAATTAAAAGAATCATACCACAGTGATATATGTGCACCCATGTTCGTAACAGTGCAGTTTGTAATAGCTAAAAGTTGGAAACAGCCCAAATGCCCATCAACTGGGGACTGGATAAAGAAAATGTGATTTTTTAATAAAATGGAGTACTACTCAGCCATAAAAAATGAGAAATTAGAGACATTTATAGCTAAGTGGATGCATATTGAGGCCATACTCTTAAGTGAAATAAATAGGACACACATGTGTAAATACCGAATAGTTTCTGTGGTGTGAGAAACTGAAAGTGTAAATAAGGACTAAATGTATAATAGGTCATGTGAAATAGGAAGAAAAGGGGCAAAGGGGAAGGAAGTGGGAGGGCTAGGGGAAAGGATAGAAGGGAATGGGATTAATATGAGAAAATGGAAAAATAGGAACGAAATCTTTGTAAATAGGGAGGACTGGAGGGGTTGAAGGGAGGGCTGGGCAAGGGTGAAAAATAAGAACCAAGAGAGACTATGTAAAGGTGCAAATTTCCAATGATGAATGTCATTATATTGTATACCTAAAATGTACCAATGATTAGAATGAATAATCGATAATGTAAAATAGGAATAAAAAGGGGTAGGGGTAGTGGGAGGGGCAGGGGAAAGGAAAGAAGGGAAAGGAAAAATGATGAGAAATGGAAATAATGGAAATAAAGTCTTTGTAAATAGGGAAGGGTGGAGGGCGTGAAGGGAGGGCTAGGAATGGGGAAAAAATAAGAACCAAGATGCATTATGTAAAGGTACAATTCCCAATGAGAAATGTAATTGTGTTGTATACCTACAATGTACCAATAAAAGAATTTAATACAAAAAAAAAAAAGAAAGATAATATGAAAACAGTGTTAAATGTCAGCCTCTCCCTATTGATTCTAATGCATACCCTGAAGCAAGGTATGGTCCGCCTCTTCTATGGACTTTCAAACTTAAGAAATCCACAAATAGCTTTGAAAGGAAAATAAAAATATATCTAGACCTATCGTCCATGATGGCTTAAATAATTTTCTTATTTTTATTTAAATTTGCCATTATATATACTTCAATATATAAAAAGATATACTTTTATATGCTTATTTACAACATAAAGCCAACTTAAATTGAAACAATAACATTGAAATTAACAGACTGATTTTAACACGACAGATGATGTTTTGCATTTTAAAATGTTAGGGTGCTGCCCACAGAGGCACAGCTTCTGAATTGGGCATATGCATCCTGACTGATGCCGTGGAGGACTCTGTATTAGAAGGTCTTTGTACAGTGTGGTGGCACTCCTTTTTGCTATTTCTTGGTGGAGATGCACATGTTAGTCCTGCTTCTGTTCTCATTACTTAGAAACAGTTGAAGTGGGAGAACTCAGTGCTAAAGTCAACCTAAACTTAAACACAAAACCAAGTATAATAGTCAATCAGAGATGAAAAAATCCAGGGAGATTTACCAGACCCTTTAGAATACATGGGTCAACTCCATTGGATTTGTGGACTTATGTTTGGAAAACAATCCTACATAGTAGATTATTTTCAAAGACTTTTAGAGGTAAAAAGAAAAACGATTTCACATAGAGCCATGGAGACAGGATACATTTTTCCTTCTAATGTTCTAAAAAGGGATCATTAGAACTCAATTTGTTAGGATCAAGAGGGATCCTTAAGATCTGAGCGTGAGGAGAGATCAATTTGAATGAGGTCACAAGTTCCTGTGGTTCCTTGTTATGATATCCAGGAAAGATAAGATTAGAAAGAAGTGACTAAGTAATCTTTGTCTCCCTGGCCAGGTACACGAAGGCAGGTACACAAACCCATTCCTTGGCCAGTGGAAAGAAAGTATTAAGAGCCCTTGGAAACTAGAGCTCTGTCTTCAGACACATAAAGAGCCGCTCTCATAGAGGTAAAACAGAGCTCTCAAGAGTATGTCTAATTTATGGCATAGGAAAAGACTTTATGAACAAAACTTCAGTAGCACAGGAACTAACACAAAGAATCAACAACTGAGATCTCATCTTATTATTAAAAAGCTCCTGCACTGCAAGAGAAACCACCAACAGAGCTAAGAGACAACCTAAAATGTGGGAAAAAATTTTTAGAGGCTGCACCTCAGACAAAGGACTAGTATCTAGAATATATGAAGAACTTTAAAAAATCAGACCACCCAAAATTTAAAGACCCAACACAAAAACGGGCATCTGAAATGAACAGACATTTCTCAGACAAAGAAGTAAAAGCAGCAAATAAACATGAAAAAACGTTCAACATCACTGGTCATTTGAGAGACGCAGATGAAAACAATACTGAGATTCCCCCTCACCCCAGAAAGAATGGCTGCTATCAAGAAATCAACCAATAACGAATGCTGGTGGGGTTGTGGGGAGAAAGGAACCCTTCTCCATTGTTGGTGGGGGTGCAAACTGGTGCAACCACTGTGGAAATGAGTATGGAGATACCTCGAAAAAACTAGGATTAGAAGTCCAATATGACCCAGCTATTCCTCTGCTGGGTATCTTCCCAAAAGAATTAAAAGAGTCATACCACAGCAATATATATGCACACCCATGTTTATAGTGGCACAGTTTGTAATAGCTAAAACTTGGAAAGAGCCCAGCTGCCCTTCAACTGGAGACTGGATAAAGAAGATGTAGTTTTTTTTTACATAATGGAGTACTACTCAGCCATAAAGAACGAGAAACTGGAGACATTTATAGCTAAATGGATGCATATTGAGGCCATACTCTTAAGTGAAATAAATAGGACACACGTGTAAATATGGAATAGTTTCTCTGGTGTGAGAAACTGAAAGTGTAAATAAGGACTAAAATGAATAATTAATAATGTGAAATAGGAAGCAAAGGTCCAAAGGGGTAGGGGAAGTGGAAGGGGCAGGGGAAAGGAAAGAAGGGAAAGGAAAAAATATGAGAAAAGGAAAAAATGGAAACAAAGTCTTTGTAAGTAGGGAAGGGTGGAGGGGTGAGGGGAGGGCAGGGGAATGGGGAAAAAAATAACCAAGATACATCATGTAAAGCTACAAGTTCCCAGTGATAAATATAAATTATACCTAAAATGTACCAATAAAAGAATTTAAGAAAAAAAGTATGCCTAATTTATCAGATGCAAAGAGCAGCTGATAAAAGAAATGTTAACTTTGTGACAAGGCTAAAAATGATATAGTCTACATTTGTGAAATGATCAGGTTAATATATTTGAAGTGTCAACTAAATCTGATTTTCAGTGTTCCAGATTACCAGAAGTCTTTCTGTCCACCAACAGTGCTCATTTCTTCAGGGAGAGAGATGGGCAATGTACAAAATGAGTAAATTTGAAACTTCCAACTTAAAAACATTTTAACTTGAGAGGAAATGATATGCAAGAGATGGAGGAGGCTAATATTGGTAAGATTGACAATTTACTGAGGAAAAAACTGGTAGAATTCCTAAAGGTCATCTATTGAACTGTTGCACGCAGGCTTTTTACTGTGAAACATATGTTATCAGAGCAGTTTGGAGAGGTTTGGGACAGGTTGAAGGGGGATGGAAATTTCCAGATATATTTCCAAATATATTTTGGATCTTAGGGCTGAAGTGCCTTGGACAACACTTCCCTCCTGGACATTTGGTGAGGGGTGGCTGCAACCTCATTAAGTAAACAGCACCAGCCTAGGACAGACACCTCAAGAGAGAGGGGCTGGCGTGGGGGCATTGGCAGACAGCCTGAGGCGGCGCTGTAGTGGACCTTGAAGTGCTGTCCAGAGCCCCTTCTGGATCCAGCACTGGTGTCCACAGGTGCAGTGAGTGCTGGCAGCCAGTGCCTGAGCTTGGTAGGGGCAGCCCACATGCAATGATGGGGTGATTGCAGGGCACAAGAGTCTGGCTCCCTGCTGCAATTGGAACAACTCACCAAGGCTGACCTAGCTCTGGAGTTGACTTTACAGTCAGCTTCTTGCATCTGTTCCCAGGCCTACCTTTTCTGTCTGTGCAGCCCACCTTCCCTTGCTTCCTTATGGGTGTCCTGGGGAACACTTGTCAATAAAACTTTCATGAGCAAATCTCAAAATCTGTTTCCTGGGGAGCATTAACTACACCTCCTAGGCCCCTTGGGGTCTGGGGCTGAAGTGTGCAGGAGATTGGAGCTTAGTTCTCCTGATTTAATGTGGGTAAGAATTATTGGCTGGTAGGCAGCCAGTGGACAGTGATGCTGGGAGTAACAACTGTAGGTGAACAGTACAAAGGCAAAGACTGGATGGAAGATGTGGTTGTATTTCAGAGGATCAGTTAGAGCCAAGATTGAGTCAGCTTTGATAGGGAGAGGTGGATGGCCACATGCTGACCGTGCCTGACTGTGTTGAGAGGACTGACCATGGGTGACCTTACATATGAATCATTCAGCAGCTGCAGCAAGGCCAGAGGTCAAGTCCCAAAGATCTAGCTGGACAAGGCAGTTTAAGGGAGGCTGGAGAGGACCAGAGGATGGTTCTCAAGCCAGGTGCCTCCCCTTGAAGCTAGGAGAATACTAAAATTACTAAATACTAAAAGACCACCAGAAAATTAACCCCTAGCCCCATACCAGAGTGTGGCATTCAAGTGTGAGTGAATATTTACCAGAAGAGATTTGTACTATACTAGGGGTGATTGAGTTACCCAGAAAGGGATAGAGTTGAATTTTTCTACCATTGGTGGAAATGGTTCTCTAGAGCTATTAGTTTTGGTCCTAGACACATAAAACATTCCAATTTTACACATATGAGGTATGATTATGCAGAAATATGCAACTGAAAAGAGGACAGAAAGACATCAGGGCAAGTAAGCTATATTTATGATATATATGTCACTTTCCTGCTAAGGACAAACCCTGTTCTAAGTACTTTTGAATATATAGTATATGGACTTTTCAGATAAAACTTAGTCAAGCTGCCAGCTGATAGCACACTTTATATAATAGCCTGGATATTGAAAAGGTATTTCCTTAGTAGGCAGCCAGAAACATTGAATCTGGGGTACAAGTGTGTACTATTTGTTTTAAGAGTGAACAGACAGCGGAGGCTGTGCTACAAGTGACCCAAAGGAAACTTGCTGGAGTGAAACCTTTCTGCTGAAAAGGGAAAACAAGCTTCCTGTCTCTTAATTTCTTTAATTGCTTTCACACAAATTTTTCTCATTTAATTCTCCTGATAAGTCCGTCAGATAGTTATTATCACTGTACTTTTACAGAAGAAAAGCTCCATGTGGTTCCACAGCTGGACTGTGGTAGAACCGGGCTCAAGTCCAACCTGTGCATGTCATCTCTGCAACTCTTTTACTATTTTTGTTTCCATATACATTTCAGATCAGATCTGTGGATGGGCACAAGAAATCTGAAGGGGCAGTTTGAGCTTTGCTGTGATGATCATCCACTTGAGTACCAACATGGAGGGATAAGAGCTATGTTAGCAGATTTTTCCTGCTGGTAATGAAGAGGGGTTAGTGGTTAAGTCAGAATCACCCTCATTCAGTGCATAGTGCGATACATGTTATAATTAGTTCTTTCTGTGTCCATGTTCTTCATTTAGAAAACCTGTATATAGTTACTTCCCAGGAGTCATCACCTGTGCCCTGTACGAGTGTATCCTTAATTGGAGTGTCTGTGGCTTGACATTTATTCCCTTTCACGTTACAAAAGAGGACTGTCTTGGTAAGAAAGAGTGGAGGGACTGAGGTTGCGTGCAAGCAAGTGGAAAATCTTCAAGGGTTCTGGTAACATTTGGATACTCCCAACCCTCAGCAACAAAGAGTCAACATTTGCCAAATTACTAAGCCGTGTTTATCTGTCAGGTTGCTCCCCCCATTCATTTCCATTCCTTAGCAAACTTACCTACAGCTGTCTATGAGAATAGAGGAATGTTAACAGTACATGTTTAAAATACAGGATGCAGAATTTAAAGCTTTTGGTGACATGTCATAGATCGATTTGGAAATGCCTAAGAACTTCTCATTTTAACTTTCCTCCTGATGGAATCTATTTGTATCACTGGTTTTAGCCTTGTAGACTTGGAGGGAGTGGTGAAAGATGAACGGGCAGTGCTCAGCCACAAGGGGAGAACAACGTCATTAAGGCCCTAGAATAGCAACAGCAATAAATATGGTCATGTCGCTCTTCTGCTGAGGATGAAACGACAGATAGGATCACATTAAAGCACCCAACAGGTCCACTGGCTACAGGGGGTGGTCAGGGGTTCGGAGGAATTATGCACGTAAGTTGAAGCTGACTTGAAAGGCTTGACTCCAGAGCTGTGACTTAACACAGAGAGAGGGTACAGGGCACAGAGCAAACTTCAGAGCTAGAGGGGGTTCAGCACCCTTCTGGCCCCAGGGGAGGGCATTCTAAATCAGCTTTCAGGACAGCTGGCTCAGGGCTCTTAAGAGCTGAGCCTAGACCTTCCCTGTGTGTATGCCTGAGAAATTGCTGTTCTCTGCAGCTGCCCTGGCCATCAAGGCACATGAGTAATGAGGAAGGTAAAAAAGAAGGCTCTTGTTGGTCATCAGTTATTTAAAGAGGGCCCCTCAGATTTCACCCACTTCATTGCACAGAATCAGCACCTTTGCTCTGGGAGATCTAAGAGGAAGGGGCATTTTCCCTTCAAAACTCCTCATGCCTTTCTTTCCAGACAAAGCCCCTGGGTTCTAGCCACTTCTCCAGGCCCTTCACTTCGTCTGTCATTTTCACACACATTTTAGGTTCATACACTGTAGGGCTACATCTCTAGGTAGTTGCAATTTTACCATCTTTACATTCTTTTGCCATTGGAATTGCCAGGACCAATCTTTTAGGTTTTCATAACCTACACACAGCAGGAATGTCTCAGACTGCATAGTTTTTAAGCTAACCTATGTCTCTGATTCTTTCCGGGGGCTTTGGAAACCAAAAAAAGCATTACTTGCATCTGACCTTTTTTCCTTTCTGTTAAATGTTTGCTCTGAAATAATAGCTTCTTATAAAGCCAAGCTCCTTGTCTCTGTGATCTTTGTGGTTCATTTGTGTCTCCAACCTGTTGCCACTGGGAATCACTGGAAGCAAGTCCATTTTTGCCACATGCCACCCATTTCTCTCAGGTGGCTTTAATAGGTACAGTCTGAACTCCATGCTTTCATTTGTCTCAGTTGCATGCTGAGGAATTAAACTCATCTTACCCTTATGGATCGCATTATTGCATTTATTTGAAAAAGTAGCATAGTTTTCAAAAAGTAAAGCCATTGTGCTTTAGAAGTAGACTCAACATAAAATTCAGCACTGTAGTCAATTGTCACTGTTATCTTAGTTTCTTTAGGGTCTTATTAGGACCAACAAGATTAGTGAAGTAGGTTTTTATAGCACTAGCTCTTGTGTTTGTTCCCTCAACAGTCCTGGTGACGTTTGGTAGTTAAGAAAAAAATCATGCTGATGTGTTGAAGTTGGTGCCAGAGGAACATAGATGGTTTTTTGGTGCCCAGAATCTGTTACTGCCCAGAATCTTATCTTGTCCTATTTTTACATTCACAAAGCAAAATCTTACTTAGAGCAATCCTTGTAACATTACCAGTTTCTTTCTTTAAAGCTTGTGTCTGAGTTTTGGGGCCATTTTTCTCGTGTGTCCAGAGACAATACAGATATAAATTAACTTCTCCACTTATTACTTACTAAGTGAACACAAAAGCAAGGACATTTGAAAAACAAATTCCAATATATTATTAAATATTCTAATTTTAATTGTAAAAATATACATCAAAGGATCTTAAGTCCCTGGAAAGGTTCCTTTAATCATAAGGAAAAGAATAATAAGTGTCCTGGAAGACTCCTTGAATCATTTATTGAAATAGTAAGAAATAGGCACCCTCCTCAGGGAGGAAGATATGCTGCAATTATGATAAAAGGACAGTAAGAGTGGACAAAGCACATTTTAAGAAATCACTTAACTGTAGAAATACAATTAATTAAAACTAGTTTCACAGCTCAAGTGCCCATCAACTGAAAACTGGATAAAGAAGTGTTTTTTTTTATAAAATGGAGTACTACTCAGCCATAAAGAATGAGAAACTAGAGACATTTATAGCTAAATGGATACACATTAAGGCCATACTCTTAAGTGAAATAAATAGGACACGTGTAAATACCGAATAGTTTCTGTAGTGTGAGAAACTGAAAGTGTAAATAAGGATTAAAGTGAGTAATTCATAATTTGAAATAGGAAAAGGTCCAAAGGTGTAGAGGTGGTGGGAGGGGAAGGGGAAAGGGAAGAAGGGAAAGGAAAAATTATGAGAAAAGGAAAAAAAATGAAATGAAATTTATATAAACAGGGAAGAGTAGAGGGGGTGAAGGGAGGACAGAAAATGGGTAAAAAAATAAGAACTAAGATACACCATGTACAGGTACAAGCACCCAATGATAAATGTAAATGAATTGTATACCTAAAATGTACCAATAAAAGAATTAAAAAACAAAACAAAACTGTAGTTTCAAACCTAAACATCAGATATTTTCTGTGACATGCTTTTTTCCAAGATGTGTATAACATATTTCCAAGAGACTTTTCATAGTTGTAAGCATTTATAAATATACTTCTTTAGTCTTAAAATTAGGTACTAAATGTCTTCCAACACTGTTTTTGTTTTTGTTTTTAACTTTTCTAGGTCCTTTGTACTCCTACATAACTTTTAAATTTCAATATCCAATTCTTCATTTATAGCAAGTATACACAGACATGAATTTTTATATATACTTTGTGTTTTTTAATCCTGCTAAATTCAAGTACAAGTTCTAAGGGCTCCTAGAGATTTCTTAGTATTTTCTCTGTAGATGATCATTTCATCTACATATAAAGATTTTGCTTCTGCCATGCCAATCCTATCCTAGTTGTGTCATTTCATTGCCAGACTATTTTGGTGGGGCCTAGGTTTCAAAGTTTAATGGACAAATAAAGAGTAAGCATATCTGCACTTGTTCCCCATCTTAAGGAGAAAGCATTGTATCTTCTCCATTTATATAAGGCATTCTCACTGGAAGTATGGAGTACATGTCTTTAATCTGTTGAGAAGTTTCTGTTCTACTTCTAGTCTCCTGATAGCGTTTAGCATGAACAGCTGTAGAATTTACTGCAATACTTTTTCTCCAACTAGTGACAGGATCATATGGCTTTTTCCTTTCCTCTGTTAAAATGATGACTTTTGGGGGTGGATCTTCCAATGCTGAACCAACACTGCCATCCCTATAACAAAAACACTTTCTACATCCTGCCAGATCTGACTTCCAATAGTTTGTTTTGTCAAGCAAATTTCTATCTATGTTCATACTTTTTTCTTCTATTATCTTTATCCAATTTTACAATTAGCACAAGGTTGAGTTCCTAAAATGACGGGAGAAGTGTTCCTTCTTTTTTCTGCTTTAATCGTTTGATATAATTTATCAGTTAAAATGTTTATGAGCCTGCTGTTGTCATATAGGTAGGTTTTCAAGCTAGGAATATACTTTCTTTAATAGGTGCTATTCAAATTTTATATTTCCTCCAGAGTTAGTTTCATTAATTTGTCTTCCAAGGTACTTCTTAGAAGTTGTCAAATTTATTTCAAAACAGATTTTTGTAATATGCTTTGTATATCCTTTTAAATTTTGTAAAATCTGTGGTAATGTCTCCTAGATCTTAATATTATAATTAAAAAAATGTATAACTGATATTGTGTAACAGGAAGAAAAGGTCTAAAGGAGTAGGGGAATTGTGAGGGGTAGGGAAGGGAAAAAAGGGAAAGGAAAAAATATGAGAAGAGGAAAAAAAATGGAAACAAGGTCTTTGCAAATAGGGAAGGGTGGAGGGGGTGAAGGGAGGGCAAGGGAAGGGGAAAAAAATAAGAACCAAGATACTCATGTAAAGGTACAAGATCCCGATGATGGATGTAACTGTATTTTATACCTAAAATGTACCAATAAACTTAATGGGAAAAAAATATACTTCTTTACTGTTGTTGCACTAATGAAGGAAATGTTAGTGATATTATAAGGTTTATTCTAATAACAAAATATAGTGTGAAGTGACTTCATTTTTTAACCCTACATTTCTCTTATCTTCATGTTATAAGTGATATTTGCAGAATATTAACATCAGTGGATTCTTTTAATGATTTACTTCACAGGCACAGAATGTAAAGAAATAAAATAAAGAAAAAAATTGTGTGGAACTATGGTTTTTAATGATTTTATCATTTGTTGTTTATTTATTCAGTTACTGGGGATTAAATTGAGGATTGAATTCAGGGCCTTTACACAAAGTTACATCCCCAGCCTTACCTTTTTTAAATTTTATTTTGAGACACAATCTTGCTAAATCACTAAGTTGTCTAGGCGGAGCTCAAACTTGTGATCTTTCTGCTTCAGCTTCCTGGGGCCGGATTACAGGTATGCATTAACATACTAAGCTTGTTAGCATGACCTTCCTGCTAACAGCCCCGGCAGAGAGAAATGGCCTGGAAGCTGTGGGGCTCAATATGAGATAATGTAGTAGCCAAGGTCAGAGTAACTCACACCCAAATTCCATTCCCAGGACTAAAACCTTCTTAACTAAAAGGACAAGGTTCTAATTACAAACCTATATTTGTCTGTTCTGTTCCTAATTTGAGAATGCTTTGTCCTTTCCTTTACAAGCTTTACCTGCATGAGTTAAAGATATCAACTGCACAACTGCATGTCCTCACACATTCCCTTTTACCCTGATATGATTACCAATAAAAATCAGTGGCTTGGACTGGTTGCTCAGCATTGGCCATCCTGGTTCCCCACTTTTTTCTTTAATTCTGTTGTTCAGTTTTTCTTCAACCCTGCATTGTACACTGGGCAGGAAACTGGAACCTACTGCAGAGGTCTCTGGTAAGTATCATTGTAATTACCTGGACTATAGATAAGGAAGCTACACCCATGACCACATAGCTGGTGAGTGGTGAAGTGAGGATTTTAATCCAGTTCTAACTGGAGTTGGAGCTCTTCTACTCTGTGTTCTGGCATGGAGAGTAATGCTAAGTTGAAATGGAGAAGTTACATAGTGAAATATACCCTTGGCCATTGCACTCATACAATGGGAAGACCCTATGGCACCCCATCAACATGTCTAAATTCATTGTGAAAACAAGAGACTGGACTGAGGTCAGAATGTGATGCCAATATATAAATAAAGAAAGGGCTGTAGAGTTGGCTGTAGTTAGGCTGAGGCAAGTGGTGGGCAACCTATAAATTTGTAGTGTGTGTTGTTTTATGAGTAGGAGTGTATTCTCTCCTCAGTTTTTATTTTCTGTGTATACTAAATAATCTTGAACAAGGAATTCCTAAAGTAAAGCAATTAATGACTTAAGAAGTAATAGGTAATATCTATGAGACCAGGAAAATCACAGCTGATGACTATAGTTGTGATCATATAGTAAGGCCAGATCTTGTAGTGGCAAGAATATAATCTCTAGACCAGACTTATGAGTTTAAACTTGTTTTAACATTTACTAATTGTATCAGTTTGAGGAATTTACTTGACTTCTCTTTTTCTGTATCTTAATCTATAAAGCGAAGATGATAACTTCCCACCTTAAGGGATTTTTCAAGTATTAAATACAGTGTACATTCATTATACAGAAAAGCCCTCAAAACAGTTCCTTATTCATAGTAAACACTCCAAAAAATTAGCGACCAAATAGTGCAAATGCACCTTTGTTTGAATTGCATATGACCCATGTTCATGTATTTATTCTGACAGTGTAGGTAATAAAGACTATATAGATGGATGAAAGAAGCTAGGTAGATTTGTCAAATCTTTTCTACCAGAAATGTGACTCAAAAGAAATTGTCTACTAAACAGTAAAGAATTAATAGTCATGTTTTGGAAACTAGGAAGTTAAATTACTATAAATTATTGTAACCACAGCTATAGCTTCTTGAATTAATAAGTTGTACTTGATATTACATATAATAATTTGCCCTGGGATGCAAGATAGAACAGAGGAAACAATTTAGAGTCTCAAAATCAAGCATGGGCTATTCGTGGGACACTTTGGCTTTTGTTCAAAAGCTAAGAGGGGAGTGATCTACACTTTTGAGAATAAAGTGGAATCTTAGCACCTTGAGCCTGGGAATTCTAGCTCATGGCTTGGCACTGTGGGGATTTTACTCTCTGTTTTGTAGAGATTGTTCCAGATTGTTTAACTTCTAAGCACTATTAAGTCAGGCTTGTGACTTTCACATACTGTTGTGTTGTATAAATGCTACGGGAGAAACAAGAAGCTAAGAACTGTTAATCAGTTAGACACTAAGTTGGTGGGTCTCAACTTTATGTGCATCAGAGACACCTGGCGGACTTGTTAAAACAGATTGCATAATAATTCAGTAGAATATGCATGTCTAATATGTTCTTAGCGGATGATGATCTGCTTAGTAGGGGATCACACTTTGAGAACCACTGTGATAAATCAAATATGGAAGTCATATAGTCAAAACCAACACAGTTCTTTTACCAAATCAATGTACTCAATTAAAAAAATTAATTTAATTTTGCAATATTGGGGGTTCAACCCAGGACCTTCACACTGAACTATAACCCCCAGCCTTTAATTTTTTTTTAATTTTGAGATAAGGTCTTGTAAGTCCCTAAAGCTACTCGGGCTGGGCTTGAACCTGTCATCCTCCTGCCTGCCAGTGTGCTGGGGTTATCATATGTGCCACCATCTCTGGTCAGTGAACCATCTTTTTTCTCATTTAATTAGATCATACTTAAGAATTTTGAAGGATGCCTGAGAATATCAGTTAATAGGAATTATGTTCACATCTAAGATAACAATTTTAAAGAATAATTTACAAAGAAGGAACTCCCTTTTCTCTGGGGAGGGGTCAGCGCTCTTTGGTCCCCATGATTTGGTCTCACACATTGGCTACAGAGTTCCTGGCACACAGTATAGCTTTGTCATGACACTAAGCCGTGGTCACTGAGGACCTTGTCCACAGCATACTCTTGGTTATGGTACGTCTTTGTGACAGTGTGCTTGCTTCCTCAGGCCTCTGTCTGTATGGGTGAATGCTCCCCGCTTTTTTCTAGTGTATATCTTACTTATAAACCCTATATAATTCATTAGATTACCAGCATGAGTCAAGGGAGAGTAAACTAGTTGTTGGGTGCTTAGTTGTTATTAATGTTGGTTCCGTCAAGAGAAAGTGGAGACAATTCTATTTTACTACATGTATAAAAGTTTTTTTTTTAAATTTTGGAAAATCTGCATTTGAACTTTCTTAATTAAATATGTTCTCAAGAGAATATCGCCAGTTTTGATTTCTGCTTTTTCGAGAAGGAAAAAAAATAGCTGGAGACAGGTTTTTCTTAATAAATAGAGACCTCTTGTGGTCATTCATAATAGTGCTTTAAAAAATGTTATCTAATTTGTCCGGTTTCAAGATCTCTGGCTTAGTTGACATTCATTTAAAAAATACAAGAATTACCTAATACCTGCCAAAATATATAATATCAGTAGTAGGACTTTACATAATGGTAAGGTATACATCAGGAAAAGAAAAACATAAATATTTTAATACTGAATTTATTGAGACATCATGAGATTAGTACAAATTACCTTTGGCGTCTACAGTTACAAGAGGTGCTCAAAGTAGTGGTCATTACCTTCAGACATTTATTAGTATGGTGCACTACTGAAATGTCTATACATTTTTTTGGTGGACCTTGCATATATATAATTCAACTATAACAATATTATATGATACATTAAAACTTTATTGAAGCATAGAGTTTAGAGGGGAAGTGCACAAATCATGACTGTCTAGCACAAGGAACTTTCCCAAACTGAGTATATGTGTGACTAGAATATCTGATAGTTTTTTTGAGACAGTGTTGTGCTATGAAGCTGTCAAACTCATGATCCAGCCAAGTGCTAAGAGGTGTATGGCGGAGGTCTGCCCACGCCCTACCGAGGTCCCCAGTAGCGCAGAACATGCCGAATCAGCCCGCTGCAGACAGGCAGGTCTGTGCACGCCCTACCGAGGTCCTGAGTCAGGCGGAACACGCCGAATCACCCCACTGCAGACAGGCAGCCACTTGGTTCCACACTACAAAGACGCAGAGAACACCAGACCAAGGTACTGAGTCCTGCTGCTCCCAGCCCAGAGGTAGGGGCTTCTGAGCTGCCATCCCACTGCTCCTGGTCCAGAGGAAGGGGCTTCCCGGCCACCATCCCTCCTGCTGCTCACAGCCCACAGGAAAGGGCTTTTGGGTCACCATCCCTACCGCTGCTCCCGGCCCGTCCCACCTCTCCCAGCTCAGAGGAGGTAATCCGTGCAGGTGCTAACAGACCCCCGCCCCAGTCGAAATGAGAAAACACATAAATAAGTCTCAAAACCAGACTTCCAGATCACCTACAGCAACCCCAAAGGGAAATGAGATGGAACACTCTGATACTCAACCACCTGGACCCACTGAACTAGCAACAAAAGGGGATTTGGAAAAAATGAAATTAGAAATAATATCTCAGATAACAGCAGAAATTGTGCCCCTAGTGCAAGACATGATTAATAAATCTAGAGAGGAGCTGAGGAACATGATGGAATCCCAACGTAAGAAACAAATGGAATCCATAAAACAGATGCAAATAGATTTCCAGGACATGAAAAACTCCATTGAAAGTCTACACAGCAGAATGAGCCAATGTGAGGACAGAATTTCAGATATAGAAGATAAGATTGCAATTAGTGACCAAGAAAAGAAAAATTGCTTCAGAATTCTAAAGGAACATGAGAAATCAATCCAGCAGCTGCTAGGTGATGCAAAGAAGAATAACATAAGACTGATTGGGCTCAATGAGGAAACAGGAGAGAGTGCAGATGACATAAAAAATCTCTTCACAGAAATAATGGCAGAAAACTTCCCAAGCAGGGGAAAAGAGCTTGACATACAGATAAGTGAGGAATATAGGACTGCAAATAGCCTTGATCAAAAGAAATCTACACATAGGCATATAATTGTTAAGATTCCAGAAACACAACAGAAGAACAAAGTTCTCCAAGCAGTCAGAGAAAAGAAACAAATCACATACAAAGGAAAGCCCATCAGAATCACAGCAGACTTCTCAACACAAACCATCAAGGCAAGAAGAGCTTGGAGTGACATATTCCAAACCCTAAAAGAAAACAGCCTCCAACCCAGATTGATGTACCCTGCAAAACTATCTTTCAAAATGGATGGAGAAATAAGATACTTTCATGACAAAGAGCACCTTAGGGACTTTGTGAATACCAAACCAGCACTCCAAAGAATTTTACACAATATCCGAGGAACAGACATTGAGGATCACAACCCCAGGAAGCAAAGCAGAATGAACCCATCTGGCATGACAAGAAATTAAATGGAAAGGGGGAGAACCCAACAAAAAGAAAAAGTCATGGCAATGACAAGTCAATACGTTTCAGTTATAACCATCAATGTTAATGGTTTCAATTCACCAATCAAAAGAAATAGACTGGCAGAATGGGTCAAGAAGCAAAATCCAACAATATGTTGCATACAAGAAATACACTTAACTCAAAAGGAAACTCACAGACTGAAACTTAAGGGGTGGGAAACAATACTGCATGCGACAGGAACCCGAAAAAAAGCAGGAGTAGCTATCCTCTTGGAAGAGCAAGTAGATTTCAAACCAACACTGATTAAGAGAGATGAAAAAGGACACTACATCCTTGTAAAGGGAAGGATACAAGAGGAAGAGATGACAATCATGCATATCTATGCACCAAACACTAGTGCACCCAACTATATAAAACAAATACTAATGGACATGAAAAGTCATATATGCACTAATACAGTAGTAGTGGGGGACCTCAACACCCCACTGTCACAAATAGATAGATCAACTAGACAAAAAATAAGTAATGAAATACTGGAACTCAATCAAACTCTTGAACAAATGAACTTAACAGATATTTACAGAGTCTTCCACCCCACAAAATCAGAATACACATTCTTCTCAGCTGCACATGGGTCATTCTCCAAAATAGACCACATACTCACACATAGAACATGTTTAAGTAAGTGCAAAGGAACTGAAGTTATCCCCTGTATATTATCAGACCATAGTGCGATGAAATTGGAGATCCATAGCAAAAGAAACTCAAAAAATTTCATAAACATGTGGAAATTGAACAACACACTTCTGAAAAACCAATGGGTCACAGAGGAAATTAAAGAAGAAATCAGACTGTTCCTTCAATTAAATGACAATGACAATACAACATATCGGAATCTATGGGACACAATGAAAGCAGTCTTAGGAGGGAAATTCATAGCAGTGAATACGCATATTAGGAAAACAGAGTGAGCCCAATTAAACAACCTGATGCTGAACCTCAAGCTTCTAGAAAAAGAAGAGCAGGACAACCCCAAAGCTCATACAAGGGAGGAAATTATAAAGATCAGAGGAGAAATCAATGCAATGGAGACTAAGAGAACGATACAAAAAAATCAATGAAGCCAAGAGTTGGTTCCTCGAAAGAATCAACAAAATTGACAAACCTTTAGCCAACCTTGTCAGAAAAAGGAAGGAAAAGGGTGAAATTCCAACAGATCCAGCCGAAACCCAGAGGATCATCAATACCTACTTCCAGAACCTATACACCAATAAAATGGACAACACAGAAGAAATGGACAGATTCCTAGATACATATGAATTACCAAAGTTGAACGAAAAAGACCTAAAAGTTCTGAACAACCCAGTATCAGCCAATGAAATTGAAAATGTAATTAAAATCTTATCAACTAAGAAAAGAAATAAAACGAATAAGGATAGGAAATGAAGAAGTCAAATTGTCATTATTTGCATATGACATGATACTCTCTATAGAAGACCCCAAGAATTCCACCAAAAGTCTTCTAGACTTAATAACCAAATTCAGTCAAGTAGCTGGTTACAAGGTCAACACACAAAAGTCAATAGCTTTCCTCTACACCAATGACAGACTCACTGAGAGAGAAATAGGGCAAATAATTCCATTCACAATAGCATCCAAAAAACTGAAATACCTAGGAATCATCCTAACAAAAGAAATCAAAGACCTCTTCTCTGAAAACTATGGCACTCTGAAAAGAGAGATTGCAGATGATATCAGAAAATGGACAGACATCCCCTGCTCCTGGGTAGGAAGGATTAATATAGTGAAAATGGCCATACTTCCAAAACTGCTATATAGATTTAATGCAATTCCAATTGAGATCCCAGCAGCATACTTCATGGACCTTGAGAAAACAATCCAAAAATTCATTTGGAACAAGAAGAGACCCAGAATAGCAAAAGCAATTGCTTTGCTAGGTAACAGAGACATGGCAGGGGGTATCACAATCCCCAACCTGCAACTCTACTACAAACCTACTGTGATTAAAACAGCATGGTACTGGCAAGGAAACAGACTTGAGGACCAATGGAACAGATGAGAAAATGCAGAAACAACACCAGACACACTCAGCCATCTCATCTTCGATAAAGGAGGCAAACATCCTCACTGGAGGAAAGATAGCCTCTTTAATAAATGGTGCTGGAAAAATTGGTCTTCAACTTGCCAAAGATTAAAACTAGACCTATATCTCTCACCATGCACTAAACTGAAATCAAAATGGATTAAAGATCTAAATATTAAAATAGAAACTCTGAACCAGTTGGAACAGAGGTTAGGTAGAACCCTTGAAGACATCGGTGTAGGAAAAGATTTTATGAACAAAACCTCAGTTGCCCATGAACTAGCACAAACAATCAACAAGTGGGATCTCTTCCTATTAAAAGGCTTCTGCACAGCAAGAGAAACCACCAGCAGTGTGAAGAGACAACCCACAATGTGGGAAAAAATCTTCACCTGCTCTTCCTCAGACAAAGGTCTACTATCTCAAATCTATAAAGAAGTTAAAAAGATCAGACCTCCCAAATTTAAAGACCCAATGCAAAAATGGGCATCTGAAATGAACAGACATTTCTCAGACAAAGAAGTAGAAATAGCAAATAAATACATGAAAAAATGTTCAACATCACTGGTCATTCGAGAGATGCAAATGAAAACAATACTGAGATTCCACTTCACTCCAGAAAGAATGGCTGCTATCATAAAATCAACCAATAAGAAATGCTGGTGGGGCTGTGGGGAAAGAGGAACCCTGCTCCACTGCTGGTGGGAGTGTAGACTGGTGCAAGCACTGTGGAAATCAGTATGGAGATACCTCAAAGAACTAGGACTGGAAGTCCCATTTGACCCTGCTATTCCACTGCTGGGGATCTTCCCCAAAGAATTAAAAGAATCATACCACAGTGATATATGTGCACCCATGTTCATAGCAGCATAGTTTGTAATAGCTAAAACTTGGAAACAGCCCAAATGCCCATCAACTGGAGACTGGATCAAGAAAATGTGGTTTTTTAAATAAAATGGAGTACTACTCAGCCATCAAAAATGAGAAATTAGAGACATTTATAGCTAAGTGGATGCACATTGAGGCGATACTCTTAAGTGAAATAAATAGGACACACATGAATAAATACTGAATAGTTTCTCTGGTGTGAGAAACTGAAAGTGTAAATAAGGACTAAATGTATAATAGGTAATGTGAAATAGGAAGAAAAGGGGCAAAGGGGAAGGAAGTGGGAGGGCTAGGGGAAAAGATAGAAGGGAATGGGATTAATATGAGAAAATGGAAAAGTAGGAACAAAATGTTTGTAAATAGGGAGGACTGGAGAGGTTGAAGGGAGGGCTGGGCAAGGGTGAAAAATAAGAACCCAGACAGAGTATGTAAAGGTGCAAATTTCCAATGATGAATGTCATTATATTGTGTACCTAAAATGTACCATTGATTAGAATGAATAATCGATAATGCCAAATTGGAAGAAAAGGTCCAAAGTGGTAGGGGTAGTGGGAGGGGCAGGGGAAAGGAAAGAAGGGAAAGGAAAAATGCTGAGAAATGGAAAAAATGGAAATAAAGTCTTTGTAAATAGGGAAGGGTGGAGGGGGTGAAGGGAGGGCTAGGAATGGGGAAAAAATAAGAACGAAGATGCATTATGTAAAGGTACAATTCCCAGTGAGAAATGTATTTGTGTTGTATACCTACAATGTACCAATAAAAGAAATTAAAAAAAAAGAGGTGTATGGCGCATGCCGGTAATCCTGGCACTTGGGAGGCTGAGGCAGGAGGATCACTGTGAGTTTGAGCCCAGCCTGGGCTATATAGTGAGTTCAAGGCTAGCATCATAGTATTGTAAGTGAGGTGACTCAGGCTCAGAGAAGTTATATGATTTGTTGTTTTATAACAATGAAATCCCTTTGGACATTTTTCTCCGCTAAAATATTTTAATGACAAGGAACTACAATAACTGTTAACATAATGGACCATCAATTTACAGAGACATGAGTTACAATCCAGATTTGTAAATATCAAATTTCATTAAATTAAATTAGCTTTAATCATAGAATTTCTGGAGACTAACAGACTACAATTTATTATTGTTTGTTGTTGGTGGTTATCTTCTCTTTTTCTCCACCAATTAATAAGCAATTCAGTTATACTATTCTGGGTTCCTGGGGATGCTAAAATGAATATTTGGTCCTTGCCCTTAAGAGGCTTAGTATAATGTGTATGGAAGATATATATACAGTTGTTTTATGTTGTAGTTTGACAAGAGTTCAAATAGATGGGCTGGGGATTTAGCTCAGTGGTTCTGGTACCTGCCTTACAAGCACAAGGTCCCAAGTTTGATCCTCAGTAACAAACAAACAAACAAAAAAAAGTTCAAATAGAAATTTATGTACCTATCTGGACTAATTCTAAGGATGTGGCTATGTTTTCCTTAAAGTCCACTCTGGGTTGTCTATAGCTTGAAAACTCACAGCTTTCTGTCCTTGGTTTAGAGCTAGAATAATGTAGTAGAAAATAATACTTGACTAGTAGTCAGAACACTCATATTTAAATTATTGCTCTATCACCAGCTCTAGGATTTTGGACTAGTTTCTCAATTACTAAACCTCATTTTCTCAACTAGCAATTGGGGATGATAGCTATCTCACAGGCTGTCATGAAAACCAAAGGAGACTGTAAGGATGTGATTTGTTACCTTCCGATGCAAATATTCTAGCTTATACATTAATATTAAACACAAGTGCAGTGATGTAGCACATGCAGTTTACTAGCTCATGATTTTCCCACTGGAAAGATGTGCTAGTGAAAGTGCTAAGTGTTTGATAGTGGACAGAGAGATGTGTGTACACCCATTTTCTTTCTAAACACAGTAAAGAAGTGGAAGGCACTAAAGGTATTAGGTGTTTGAGAAATGGAGAAAGAAGTAGAATGAAAGCTTGTTGGGACAGAAACAGGTATTAAAAGCAGATTTATATGCACATTTACTCATAATTACCATATTACCTATATTTCTCCTGATTATTATCATCATCAAAACAATTGTTTAAATACTAAGATCAATACATTCAGAGATATGCTGATAAATGCTTAACAACCAAATCTCTAGAAAAAACAAACATATTATAATTTACTGATACTATTTACTGATTTGGTAAAAATACTATGACCATTCAAACTAACAACATACTGAACAGGAGTTAGGAAGAGGTACACAAAAGCACACCCTTATACTATTTCCATTAGATGGGTATAATAGACACACTCCAAAGAGTATAGATAGTAATACACAAAATAATTACAAAGCGATGAGCTCTGAGTACTTTTAGCTTCATTTTAAAACTAGTTAAAGGGAATTTGATTTGATTTAATTTTTAATAATGGCTGGACTGAATATGCAGCTTGCAAAATTCCTGAAAATTTAAGTATCATGTGCCAGTGACAGCACAATACTGGGTATATTGGTAATTGCATTAGTATGGAAGATTTATGATAAAGATTATCACCTCTTCTGGGAAGCATATCTATGTTAGGAACCTTTATTTATATTCCTATCACATTCTTCTAGATATCAGAACAATTACCACAGTGTGCTGAAATTTCATTTCTCTCCCTCTACACTTGAGTTCCCTAGGGTCAGTGACTATAACTTGTAACTCCATGTCTTCTGCATCTACTCAGTGCCTAGAAGTACAGGCACAATAAATGTATATTGAAAACATTAATTACCAATGTGATGATGTACAAAGACACATAGGCACCAAATACACAGACGATTTTATGGACATTCTGAATAAACATGTGAGTTAATAATTATGGGAGACCAGATGGAAAGAATGAGGCCCAATTCACCTCCTCAGTGAGCACTGAGAAGAAAGAGAGCATGCAAGCATGCTAACATGCTGCAGGGAAAGGAAAAACACCAGAGGTTTAATTGTTTACCTGGAGAAGTACCATGGAGGGTGGTGAATCCTGTGTAACTCTAATCGTTAGTGCCCGTGTCTGATGAAAGCCAAGTGTACCAGTCATTTGGGGCTCTATGTTGAAGGGAGACATGAGCCCTCTGGCTCCTCAGATTTTAACCTGTTTCTTTGTCTCTTTATTTTTCATCCTTGTCACCCCTTGGTCAGGTTTGAGCTCATAGGCTAGTTCCTACAAGTAATAAGATCTTTTTTTTTTTTTTTTGCTTAAATTCTTTTATTGGTTCATTTTAGGTATACAGTACGTTTACATTTATCATTGGGTGCTTGTACCTGTACATGATGTATCCTGGTTCTTATTTTTTCCCTATTACCTGTGCGCCCTTCACCCCTCCATAAGATCTTTTTAATTACTCACAGAGGGCTTTTACCAGGATGGAAAATAAAAGGGATTATAGATCATTGAGAGTGGATACAGCAGTTCCTTATCTAATCTATTTAGTGATATTCTTTTAATGTTTATGTCTTTAAGAGGCAGATGCAACATGTATACACTATAGAAAAAATCAGGGTTTACAGAAGCATAAAGACATAAAAGCCACCTCTGTTTAAGAAAGCTGACATATTAGGATAGGATAGTAGCATCTGCAAAGCACAAAATAACACTGCCTTATACAAAATGCCTTATTTCTTTTTTAAGTAAAAGTGTGAATGTTTGCAGATTGAGGATGGTACAGTAGTTCTGCTCTCCACCATCTTTAGAGGCCCAAATCCTCGCCCAGCTCATGACTCAGCCATCTCTAGAATGTGGACCCCACTTCCTCATCTTCCAACTCACCATCTGCTTTTCTGGGAGCAGGATAGAGGATGGGATGAAGTGGTACAGGATTGTCTCTGTGAGGAAAATTCTCAGAACTTGCTCCATTGTACATCCATGACACTCCATATGTTAGAATATACCTGCAATGGAGTCTGGGAAATGTAGTCTTTATTCTCAGCATCCTAGTGCTCAGCTAAGATTTCTGTTAACCACAGAAGAAGGGGAAAATAGATTTTTAGGATCCAAGTGTCAAAGTTTGATACGGTTACTTCCTTAGTTAAACAGAAATTTCTAGGTTAGAAAGCATCCTTTTTTTGGTACCGGGGATTGAACTTGCACTTGCGAGGCAGATGCGGTGCCACTGCGCTAAATCCTCGGCCTTAAAAGCCCATTTTAAAGGGTTTTTTTGATGCATATTGATATTACCCTTTAGACACTCTGTACATGTTTACATTGGCAATGGCATGTATGAATAGTATGTATTACTACTTACATAGTAATCTATCAGTTCACTCCACATTCACTGTCTGGTTTTGCTGGTGAGAATATGTGATGGAGAAAGTTCTGAGTGATGGACCAGAGCTTTATTGTCAGGCTTTCAGCTGCAAGATAGCCTAAAAAGAGTGCTGAGCTTTTTCAAATATTTAGTGAATTAAGGAAAAAGGAACTATATAGCATTTGTTGGAATCCAGAGTTGGATAATTAAAAACATAGTTCTTCTGAAGAGGAATGGGAGAGGAGGATTATTGAGGTACAGTTACTTTTTAGTCACTGGCCACAATGCCTGACATCCACAATTTAAAGGAGGAGAAGTTAAACTAGGTCTGTGGTTTCAGGGCATTCAGACCATGGTAGGCCAGCTCCAAGGCAGAAACAACATGGCAGAAGGGCATAGAGGAACAAAGCTTCTTAGTTCGTGGTGACCAGGAAGCAGAGCAGGGGAACAGTGCCAGAGAGGAAGGAGAGAGGGACCATATATAGTGCTCAAGCCTCCGTGAGCCACCTAGACATAGCAGGAGTGTGCTTTACTACTCCAGGAATTTCTTAATGCAGTGAATTTGGCATATCAGGATTAATTGTCATAGTACTATAGTTGTACACATTTTGAGGCATAAAGAGAAAAGATTAAGTGTCATATGATGTCCTCTACTCAGAGGACTTCAGTGGAATGGCTTTTACACACATATGTTCATTATCTATGATTTTCTGCGATGTCCGAGGTGCTTTATACACTTTCTCTCATTAAATTCCCACAGCAGTCTGGGTGAGCATATATTTTTTGCAGATTCATATTTTACAAAAGATGAAGTAAAGGCTGAAGTGAGGTCAAGCTAGGGGTGGAGGTAGAATTGAAGCCCACTCTGTTGGATTTAAAAGTGTTGCTCTTTCCTCTTCTACTTTTAAGAGCAAACTGACGGGGCTGGGGGCATAGCACAGTAGTAGAGCTCTTGCTTGGCCTGGTTCAGAAGTGGTATTCAGTCCCCATTTTATATTATTATTATTATTATTATTATTTTGGTACCGGGGATTGAACTTGGGTCCTTGCGCTTGCGCAGCAGGCGGCGAAACCACTGAGCTAAATCCCCGGACCTTCAGTCTCCATTTTAAAAAATGAGCTGATAACAAATTTGGCAAGGAGATCACTTTTGTTGTAGCATTTACATTAACCCAAGGCTATAAGAAGACATTATAAAATACTTAAACATTATAAATATTTATACAGAACACCAACAAAAAAGAAGTACTGTAAAGGGGAGGAAGAACCTTAGAGATTTTTGTCTTTTCAAGGAGCTTCCTGCATGGGCTGGCTGTCATCCCTTTGTCTTTCACAGTATTTGCCCTAAGTATATTATTTTTCATGTGTTTACCATAAGACAGTTCTTATTTTATTGTGGCTGTCTATTTACTATTTAATGTCTGCCACCAGACATATCTTTGGTGGTAGGTGTCAGATCTTGCACACCTTTCTAAATTCCACGATCTAGAAAAATGCCTGGAACATAGTAAGTGCTCAAATATTTTTTGCTGGATGAATTACGCAGTCACTTATTTCATGGTCAAATTTTTTTTGCTGCATGAATTATGCAGACACTTATTTCATGGTCATATTTATATGTAATTGATGAAAGAGGAGTTATATCAACTTATTATGATGCAAATTTTAAGAAGTACAAAATAAGAATACACTGGTATGACATTATGGTTGACCATGGTTATAAAGAGAATGTTTATAAGGTAGCTGAACTCGTGAATAATATTGTTTGCCTACAACATGCCAGGATGTTTTTAGTGTTTAATATTTTATTTACTTATTCAATTCTCATTAAAACTTTGTTAGGCAAATAAAATGATCTCTACTTCGAAAATGGAGAAAATGGAAAAGCTGAGAGATAACCAGAAGCCATTCTGCTCTGAAATTTCTGTTTACAACCGGGCTATTTTATACTGTCATTGTTTATGAGGTTTTTTTTTTCTTTCATGACTCCATAGTAGTATCGTCTAATGAAAACTAATTGGTCCCTAACCTATTGCTTTGTCTGCCCACCGGAACTTCTTTTCCACTAAAGGAAGAGGCATAAGTATCTTGGGAAATTGCGGCCTTTATACTCAGTCTCCAAAGCAGATGAGTTATTTGCTGTCACCATTTCTAACTGTCTCACCCAAATAACCAGGAATTCATATTTTAGAAATTTTTTCCCCTAAAAAGAAAATATCCAGTAGCATTTTCCAATTGACTCCTGCGCCCGGGCATTTCCAGGGCGCAGACTCTTCCTCCCCGCGCAGCTTTCTCACCAGTGAAACTACACTTCCCAGAGGCCTCTTCGTCCTCATCGCTGCCGTAAGAGGCGTCGGGGAAAACCCGAAGACGCTCTGCGGAGCTGCGCGGGTGGGTGCCAAAAGCGCAGGGCAGACTGGCAAAATCTCTCGGCCCAAATTCGTCCCAAATGGCTCGGAGGCAGGAAGAGCCGCGAGCGGGCGCGCCCTTGAGGGCGGAAGGCAAGGCCGACGCGGAGGTTAAGCTCATTCTGTATCACTGGACGCATTCCTTCAGTTCTCAAAAGGTAAAGCCCTCGGTTGCCGAGGGCAGCGAGCAGCGAGTTTCAGCACCCGGACAGCTCCCGCGGGACGAGACCCAGGATGCCAACGTGGCGGGCGGGCGGGCGGGCGAGCGCCCCTTCCAAGACAGAGATTACTTCTAGCTGGGGAGCGGGGAGAATCCGTCTCAGCTGGAAAGGATTTGGCCCAGGCACTGCCACTCATGTAATGCGACAAAAAAACATCACTTTCAGTATTTGGCCTCCTTCCTGGCTCACTGGGCCCTGCAAAGTCAGGCCGTGCAACCGCTTAACCTACGTTCCTTCTTTTATTTACCCTTTCTTGTTCGTGTTCACTCTCCTGAGCAAGGTCTAACATTCTTATCTGGGAAAGACGCGGAGTTAGGTTTAGGACCCAAAGAAAGTGGTGGTAGCGGGAGGGTGATGTGTAATGAATATAGCTAGAATCATCTTCATTACCTATTTTTTTTTTCTAATTTTTTTTTTTTTGTACCGGGAATCGAACTCGGGTCCTTGAGCTTGCGCAGCAGGCGGCCCACTGAGCTAAATCCCTGGCCCTGTTTTTTTTTCTAATTTTAAGAAAAAGACTAGACTATATTTCACTTGTTCATTCTAGGAACATAAATCCTTAAAAAGAATGTTAAAAATGTTAATCCAGGGAAGTCATTGAACTGAAAACTTACTGGAGCTATAGTAACTTGTGTGAACTTTTCCAGGTGCGCTTGGTAATTGCTGAAAAGGCACTGAAGTGCGAGGAACATGATGTAAGTCTGCCCCTGAGTGAGCACAATGAGCCTTGGTTTATGCGTTTGAACTCAACTGGAGAAGTGCCTGTCCTTATCCACGGGGAAAACATAATTTGTGAGGCCACTCAGATCATTGATTATCTTGAACAGACTTTCCTGGATGGTAATGTTAAGGCTATTTGTGATTTCTTAGATTTACTCTCAACACAAATGTCTTCTCTCTTTTCCTTTCTGTCTCTCTTGTTCTCTGTCTTGCCCACTTTCTCTGATTTCATGATGTGGTTTGGTGATAAAAACGTTTTCCATTTCCATAAGCACATAAATACAGGTTAATAACATAAGTTTCACACAAGCCAGTGTAACTACATTTAAAAAAATTTCATTAATGTACAAACATTAATGTTGAAACTTTTAAAATTCACTTGCAAAAACAAAACAAAACAAAACCCTGCAGGTGTGTTATTTGTAGTAGTAATTTATTAGCCTTAAAGTCAAATTCATAGTATTGATTCTAAATGTACACTGAGAATGAGTTTCTTCTATGGTTTTATATTAGAAACAAGAAAAGAGAAGAGGGAAAAGGAGAATAAATCTTAGACAAGGGAAAATAGAATGTTATTATACTTTGGGTTCTTTGCCTTAGTTCCTTCTGTGTAGTTTGCATTTAAAAAAACTTTTCTACAGAATTTTAGGGTTTAAATTTGTATAGTGTTTTTAAGTAGTAATCATTTATTGATAGCCTATGTCAGGCATTTTACAATTTTTATTTTAGTCTGTTGTCAAAAGAACACATCTGAGACAGGTATGGCACACTATTCCCATTTTGTACATGAGGAAAGATAAACAGAGTTGCCCAAGATAATATAGCCATTTAGTGGCATGGTCTTTTGTGTCCACTCCCTTCATAGTACACCAGTTGTTTCTGTTATCTTTGCCACTCACACATTGCTTCATTTGTCCCTGATGACCACCCATTCAGCTGAACTGTAGCTTCAGTTATTTGTCCAAGCTTACACAGTGCTCACTGGCAGAGCTGAGAACAGACCACCCAGCCCTGTCTTTCAGCTGATTCTCTTCTAAAAAAAAGAAGCCACATGAATCCTGTTACTTTTCATCTCTCACCAGTTAAACTGATGTTAATTGGGCAGTATGAAAACAGTGTGTAACCCATAGTAGAGGAAGCTGAAGAAATTACCAGCTAAAAACATATCTGAGGTATCTAGAAGAAAAATGAGTATGAGACCTAAGTGGGAGGGGAATAGGGAAGCCCAGGGAATTAGATTATTAGATTAGGAACTTCTATTCCCCCCCACCCCACCCCGGGAATGGGAAAGATACCAGTATTCTTGATCTGTCAGCTCCCTAGGATTCTAGATTCTGACTGGAGGTTTTAATTAAAAGTGGCCTTGGCCTAATCGAATGATTTAATGAACTACTTTTCACCATTACTTGCTATCCTTTACATGCTTATATGCTGAGGACTGTACTGAAAATGGTGACTAATTGATTTAGGACAATTTTTCTCAACTTTGAGCTTTTTGGAAATGGATAAGACTGTTAATAGTTTGTATTTCTTGGGAGGAGTCATTATAATACCACGAATAAGACAAAATAATTGTGTAAGAATTCTATTTTAAATGATCAAAAACTTAAAAAAAAGTCATATTTCAATCTTTGAGTAGCATTGTTTGAACTACGTCTATCATCATTCCACCTCTCCTCTCCCATCACCACCTCCTCCTCTTCTTTCATTGAAATTCAGCAATATAAAATGAGCCTTTACAACATAATAATATTACTCGTTATTAGGTTTTATTACAAGTTTTTCTTGTTTTTGCTTTTAGTATTAGTAATAACAAAATTGAAATATATTCTGAGTCTGCTAACATGTATTTTAATAACTAAGGGAAATACTAAAGTTTTTTTTTTTGATGATTGTTTATTTTTTTCTTTTTTGGTATTGGGAATTGAACTCAGAGCCTCAAGCTTGCCAGGCAGGTGCTGAGCCGCTGAGCTACATCCCGGCCTGATTGTTTATTGAAGTAGAGGAAAAGGCACAGTGGACTAAATGATATCAAGGAAATAGGAAACTACAGATTTCAATTCTGCTTTGAGCTATTATAATAAGAAAGCAACCAGGAGTCCTAGCTTTTAGTCTGATGCTGCTGCTAACTTGTTGAATATCTTTGGTGATTTAATTTTTCTGTTTGCTTTTGGACTAGGTGATGCACTTTTATCGGTCACAGAGATAAAACAAGCCCAACCAACTTTTAGTTCACTTCTTTCCCTAGAGAGTAGTTATCCAATTGGAAAGGATTAAAAAAGATTAAGACTAAGGGCCGTGTAATTTATGGTAGCCATGAAGACAGCAAGAGAACAATAGTTATATAAGTCGAGGCTAGTCCTGTTTACAGGTCAAGATGAAGTTCACTTCAGAGTATTGAAATTTAAAAAATTGTAAGTGTTATCACAATTGTAATTAAGATACTCATTTTTTAACTTTAACAACTCGTGAGAAATGGAAAAAGAGCCAGCCAAGAGATAGGCAGATGTTATCCCAATTATCGAAGTAAAGGAAAGATGAATTCTACCAATCCTTACTATTTAAAGTGTGTTACATCCAACAAGAACATGGACATCACCTAAGGGTTTGTTAGAAATGCAGAATTTTAGATCTCACAGCAGATCTACTGAATTAGAATCTTTGTTTTAACAAGAACTCTGGATGATTTGTGTGTACATTAAAGTTTGAGAATAATGCTGTAAATTACTGTGTTTACTTTTTAAGCACTGCTATAAATCACTGTCTTTAAATCTGGCAGAACTCTAGAATAGATTACCAAATGATTTAAAAAAAATATTTTCCAATTGGGTAACTATTCTGGGAAAGAGAAAAGAGTGAAATAAGTTGACTGGATTGTTTTATCTCTGCAATTGATAAAACTGCTGAAGCTTAAAAATATGTATTTTAAAATTTTGAGTCTCTTAGAAAAAATTGGCTTAAATTTTACTTTGCTGGAGAATGTCACAAACACTCTTTAAAAATGGGTCTATTATCTGCCAGCCATGGTTCTAGATATGGTGTATCTTGATTAAGGAAAGCATTTGAGGTTACTTTACATGATGTCCTTGTGGAATAAAGGAGAAAATATTGCCAGATGATAAATAAATTACTACATTGAAGAATATTCATTTGTATGTTTCTCATACCAGGTTGTCCTTCCAGCTATAGACTCTCATTTTACTTATAATTTTTATCATACTTTATTTTGAATATTTTAATTATTTGTAGAGCTCTGTAAGCACCATGAGGTTAGAGACAAGATCTATTAACAACATCCCCAGTGCCTTTAAAAGTGCATTTAAGGCCTGGGGATTTAACTTAGCGGCACCTCGCCTGCCTTGCAAAAGCAAGGCCCTGAGTTCAATCCCTGGTACCAAAAAAAAAAAAAAGTAACTTAGAGAAGTGTATAAAACTGCCTCCTAAAAGTGATTTTAAAGTAGATGCTCTTTAATAGATGTTAATAAATATTTTTTAATGCTTAAGATGAACAAATTATTGAAATGGATGTCAGCCTGTGTGGGAATCCCAGTGGTATTCTTATTTTTTATTTTTATTTTATCCTGGGGATGGAGCCCAGGGCCTTTTGCATGCTATGCTCTATACCCCAGCTCTCTAGGGGTCATCTTATAGGGTTCTGTTCCCTGAGTTAGCCTAATAATTACATAAATGGCTTGAAAGAAGATATAGAAGTGATGTTATTGCATTTGCAAATGACAGAAAAACTAGGATGGTTAAAATGTTGAATATCTTATAAAATATTTCTGGGATTAATGATAAAATAGGAAAAACACTAAGATAAAGTTTAACAAAGCTAATAATGTAATATGTGAATTTTGTTTAGAAAAATTGGCTGCATTAAGGAATAAGAGAGAGATGATTGTAGTTGCTAATAATAAAACAAAAAGCTAGTGAGATCTTAAATTGTTTTATAAGTATCATTTCTATCTAGACTGGACAAATTGTAACCCTCTGGATTCTGTAACCCTCAGAACATTTGGCATTTTATCTAGTTACAGATGGAATTTTGAGGAATGTTGACATGTTAAAATGATAATAAGTAAATGGGTTTCATGACTTCTAATATTGGCCATGGTTATTAGAAGAAACTTTAATGAAGTATAGTCATTCATCTAAAGAACAGAATGTAGCAATCTGGTATCTCTCTTATCATGTGCTATCCCTTGTTAGTGCATCTGCTGAGAATTTTAGATTAACACCAAGTATGGAGAAAATATGGTATATGGTAAGGAAAAGAAAATGAGTCTTTAATAATTATGTCAATAGAAGTTCCTTTGAAAAGTAACTTTTAAAAAATTCTGTGATTTGTCCGTTTTAGTAAAAAGCTGGGAATATTAAAATGCAGAAGCTGTAGGTGTATATTACGTATATCTAACAATTACAACAAGTGGTCTAATAAAGAAAATTTTGCCCATCATTCAAATATTTCTGGAAAAATTCTTAAATATAATACCAATTGAAAGTAGTTAAACATTTACTATGTAATGCATAAAATCTATTGAAAAAATAACACTACAAATTTGTCTCGGTCTCAGAAAAACCTGGAGGCATGAAATGAACTTACATGATTTGAAACCATTCATTTTATTTGTGTTTAGATCTTTTTAGCAGCAAAGCTGTGACTGCCTTGAATTGTAGTCAGTTTGTGACCACATCTTTTGCTTCAGGTCATAACTTACTTGCTTACCATTGTTATAGTTTTTAATATCCTGATATTGACTAGTTGAAGGGAACAACATTGTTCAGTTACATTATGAATGTTATCTTATGTACTGATGCCCCCACTATGTGAAGAAAGTTATTCATGGGGGAAGGTGTCTTTCTTGGAAGCCAGGCATAATAATGCCTCATTTTTATACTAAGTATTGTAAGAAACTAGAGCAGTGAGTTTAGTGAAATAATGGAAGCTTATGCCCTTAAACCCCTAATTCTTTTTTTTCTGCTTTTCTGGAAACCTAATTTAAGTTTTTAAAAAATGGCTCAAAGCCATTGCTATTCTACATCAGTGATACAGGGACCTGAGAATTTACAGGGCCATTTGTCCACACTAAATGGCTGCAGAATGCTTTGTACTATTTCTGATTTTTTTGTTACTTCTTTTGGTTTCTCCTCTTATTATCACATCTTTCTGCTTTCTGTCTGGCTCTTTCTTATTTGCTGCCCAAATTTATATGCAATACTGTACAAGATCTGCCTTGTCACTTACTAAGTCCTTCTAGGAAATCAGGTCTTGTGCCAATTTATTTATTCTTTTTTTGTTGTTACTGTTTTTGGTACTGAATATTAAACATGGGGTCTTGTGCGTGCTAAGCACACACCCTACCACTGACCTCCAGTTCCCATTTCCTATTTATTCTTTCAGTCACCAGCCTGGCTTTCACTGTTGCAACCTTACTCCCCAGTGTTGTCAACTCTTCTGACTGCCTGATTCTTAAAACTCCACTTATTCCTTGTTCTACCCCTATATGCCTTATATTGCTTTCCTATTACTAAGATAGAATACCAAGAAAAGATTCTTTTTTCTCAGTATTATAGCAAAGATACTATATAGAAGGATTGGAAAGTAACAGAATGGGATTGAGAGTAAAGATTTTCTGTATAATTCAAAGGAAATTCCCAGTTGTCTTTTGAAAAATATGTTTCTAGAGGCTGCGGGCATTGTTGGATTATGGTGTGAGGAAGAGGCTCCTGTGTGCTGGTGGACCGGGCATCTTTAAATCATGCAGGGAGAGAAAGTGAGATGGGAAGTGAGGGTGGATGCACTTGGCATCTCATGCTGTGTCTGATGAAGTGTTTCAGAAGATAGTAGAAAGATAGTGAGTAGAAGAAAATTATTTTCATGGATTTAAACATTTGTTCTTCTTTGAAGAATTCAGGCTTGGCCAGATGGAGTAACCCAGAAAGCAGTTCATCGTTTTTCCTTCTCTTGTTCACTTTCATGGGAAGGAAGTGGTACACTCTTCAGAGAAACCTCCACAGCCTGGCACCAGAAGGCAGTCAGAGCCAGGAGTCATAATGTGACATTTGGGAAGTGTTTGAAAGTGTACCACTTATGGTTATTAACTTGAGGTTCTTGTACCCTTAACATAATAGTTCTTAAGTTTTTTTCTGCTTTAGTTTCAGGATCCTGTTGTCCTAAGATTATTGAGGACGCCTGAGAGTTTTTGTTTATGTGGGTCATATGTGTCAATTTTTACTATTTAGAAATTCAAACTAAGAAAAGTTAAAATGCTAGCACACTGATGGAGCCATCATGTTTCCCATGGCCTCTGGAAAACTCTGCTGTAACTTAAGAGTGAAAAAGAGTGAAAAAGCAGTGGATATCTTAGTATTGTTGTAAAAATATCTTTGACCATGTGGATCGCCTCAAAGTGTTTTGGAGAAGCTCAGAGATTTGTGATCTATGAATTGAGAATTTTGCTCTTAAGGATGGATCTAGATGAGTAGAATTCAGGAGATTTGAAATCTTGAATGGGAACTTTTTTTGTCTTTATTTTCACTTATTTATAACAGGAATTCATCAGGTTTTTTTCCATTGCCAGTGCAGGCATAATCATAGCAATATCAGGAGTGTCTGTGACAAAAAGAAATCACAGGTTCAGAACATATTATGTAGTTGTAGATATCTTGCTATTTTAAAATTAGGGTACTTATTAGACCTCTTGGTAGATCATGTTAATATGTTAAAGAGGCATGCATATTAGTATTTTATAATTTAAATTATTTTGTTACATATATATGTTTGCAATCCTATGTCTTGTATTTTCTGTATTTGTGAACATTTTTATTTTAGAAGAGATCAGTGGCACATGCAAAGTTAAGAATGCCTTAAATTTCGAGGCCTCTTGTGTTTTGTCTTCATGGCAATAATTACCACGCTTCGGTTAGGGTCCCAGTGGTAATACTGAGGTCTTGAAAAGTCTGGTTTTAGATCAGTTGTGTTGAGAGGCTGGCTGTGGCAGAGGTGACTTACTTGCCTTCTTTCCACACGGGGTCAGCTATGAAGTGTGCTGTGGCTCGGTAAGTTCTCTGTGGAGGAGCAGTGTGTAGCTGATGCTTCATTCTTGGTTATTCTAATACAGGTTCTTCACTGGGCTCTAGCAGGAAATGAGACATTTGCTGACTGGTTTAAAGTGTAATCCATCTTCATTTTTTCTTAGAGAGTCAGAAATAGCCTGCTGGCTTAAAAACCTTGTTCTACTTGGTCTGGCATTAGAAGACCTTGCCTGAAATGCTCTGTTGAAGGCAACCTTCTCTGAATTGTCAGTATTTATGAATGAGTGTGGGATGGATGCACAAAAGTACTCTAAATTAAATAAATAACTCAAATAAAGGAATAAGTGAATAAATAATGCCAAGGCTGTTCTTTTCACTAGTTGGAATCAGTCAGTTGGCATTTTTCAGGGATGGTTTAAGAGACAGAATGGAAAATGATTCTCAGAGGACATAGCCCTCACATTTGGGTCAGATCCTTCACTTTTTTTTTTTTTTTTTAAGTTTTTACAGTTTATTAATCCTTTTGTGAAAAACCCGCAGTCATTGCAGACAGGCACTGCAAAATCTTTACTCCTTTGGCTTTTTGCCAGCACCAACATTGGCCTTTGCGGTGCCCCTGACTTTCTTCATTCTGCTCTTGCATTCCTTCCACTACTTTCTTGATGTCTTTTTCTTCTCATACAGGCCATGTCCTGCAAGTCTATGTTTGGGTTCATTTTTCTTTGCATAATCCAAAGAACCATAAATCATGCCGAAGCCACTTGTCTTGCCACCCCCGAAATGGTTTCTGAATCCAAATACAAAAATGACATCCGGTGTAGTCTTGTACATTTTGGCGAGTTTTTCCCGAATTTCTGTCTTGGGTACTGTTGCTTTCCCGGGATGAAGGACATCAATGACCATTTGTTTCCTTTGAAGTAGTCGGTTGGTCATGAACTTCCAGGTCCGGATAGTTACCCTGTCATTCATGATGGCAACAGATCCTCAGGCAGCCAGGGAGGAAAAGAGAAATGCTCTCCTCCAGCCAATCATAACAATGTGCACGCTTTTTTTTTTTTAAGAGTAGGAAAAATTTATTGAGAGAAAGAAAGCTTCTGCCTAAGAGAGACAGAAGGGGGACTGGAAAGTGGGTTGCCCACCCACCTCATATTTCAAAGATGTTTTATACAGCAAAGCCATGTGGTGAGGTGGGTACAAAGTGGGACAAAACTATAGGACCCAATGGAAATTTACAAGGTGGGCATGAGGTGGGACAAAACCATGACCAATCAATAAGATTACAAGTACAGTCACCCAGGTAATATTGATTAAATGGGAGTCAAATTTTCAGTAAGAGTGGGGGTCAGGGATATTTCCTGGAGAGGCTGGTTAAGACCTTGACCCCCCACCCAGGTGATTGATACCTATTTAGAACATCAATCACTGCTATTTATCCCCAGGGGAAGCACAGGGGTGTGTAGTTTCTCTCCATGTACAATTCTGGCCTTCAGTGAATGTGTCTTGATTGTCCTGCACGTTGGCTCCTCCTGGGCTGTCCCTGTCTAACTGCCTACAAGATATCTAATTAAGTTACCTATTTGCAATATTAGGAAGAAAATGAATTAGTGGTAAAGAAACAGAGGATAATGTCTGATCTGTGGAAAACCACTCAGAGAAGGAGTCATGCAGAAAGAAGAATGAAGTAACAAGTCATGCAGAAATGTGAATGAAGGTTCAGGAATAGTGGAGGAAAAGGAGATGCAAAGACAAAAGTGTTGAGGTGGGAAGAGCTTGGTGTGTCTGAAGAGCAGGAGAAAGGGCAGTATGGTTAGAGCAGAGAGGAGACTGAGAGGCAGCAGACTGGTGGGGTCTTGTGGATATAGCGAGAAAACTGCATTTTACTCTTGAGAGTGATGGGAATACATTGGAAAGTCTGAGAAGTCTGGTATGATGTAATTTTATGTTTTGATGCCATCACTCTGGTTGATGCTAGAAAGTCAGCTGTAGGAAGTAGGGTGGTAAAATAGAAAACTGTAAAAGTCTTGGCAAGAAATAGCTCAGCTTTGAACTGGTAAGATGGTGGAGATTGGGAAAGGTGGTTACTTCAGGATATGTTTTTAAATTAGTGAATATTTATTATACAGAATCTGGGTTTCATTTTGGCGTATCCGTACCTGCGTGTAACATGCCTTGGTCATATCTGCACCCCATGGCCCTCCATTGCCCTCCTTGCCCCTCCTCTGGAACCCACCTCTTCTCTATCTCCCTTCTGCTTTCATATCACCCCATCTCATTTCACAAGTGAGAGAAAACCTGTGCTGGATAAAGGCTCTCTTTTTCCTGCTTTGCTTCTTGCTACATTACTTTCATATGGGATCCATTTGATTTTTTATTTTTTTTTGGTACTGGGGATTGAACTTGGGACCTTGCGCTTGTGAGGCAGGTGGCAGAACCACTGAGCTAAATCCCTCTCCCCTTTTCTTTTAAGCGTAGGAAAAATTTACTTTGAGAAAGAAAGCTTCTGCCTAAGAGAGACAGAATGGGGACTGGAAAGTGGGTTGCCCCACATCCTTCACTTGTAATCTTTGGGGATAGTTTCTGAAATGTAAACTCCTTGAAGATGTGATGATGGCATAATAAAATAAAGCATTACATGAGGTCTTTGTTCTGCCTGTAATTAGCTGTGGGATCTTGGGGGAACTTCTTTTCTTCCTTATTTGTATCCATTAACTACCGTAGAGCTTCTCCAGCTCAATTAACCAATAATAATTAGAAATTTGGGGATATATTCACAAATTATAATTTATTGAGCACATAGTATGTGTCAAACGTTGTCTTAAGTACTAGAACTTTAAGAGAACAATATGTATTCCCTGTTCCCAAGGACTCTGTAGTCTAGAATTTAACCAGCAAGTGAGTATTTAGGTCAAATCCACTTTTTGTAAGTTACTAGAAATTCCTAGGGAAAGTATAGCTGTGATATGTGAATAGAAACCTTGCCCATTCAATGCAGATTGTCATTTGATAGCCACTTAGTATCAGTAGAATCATGCTTGGTGTTGATTGATGCATAGAAATTAGTGGGCTCTGATTATCTTCCTATAATGAATATTCACCTAATTTTTATTTTGGGTCTAAAAATGTGTAATTTAGATCATAACTAGTTCCTTGTCTTGAGGATGTTCATGAGCCAAAAAATACAACTATCTACAGAGTGGTAAGTGCTATAATGAGTAGATATGCTGTGTTATGAATTTAGAGAGGAAGGCACACCCACATCAGTTGGGTGTTAGCACTTGTAGGCAGTTCCAGCATGCTTTGTGGAGGAAGACCTGTAAATAACTGGACTTCAAGGGTTGAGCAGCAATTTGCAGTGTAAAAAAGTGATAGAATTTAGAGGAGTCATTCAGCCTTCATCTGGTTGGATAATTGGGCTGCAGTATTTCAAACTGTTAATGTGTGGGCCAGGGCAACATCATCTTTTAAATATACTTATATTACATTGAAATATTAATGATGAGTGGTTAGCATTTTTTGTTTGTTTGTTTTTGGATGGAACAGTTCATTTGTAAGTTTTTCTTTAATATTGTGTTTATGTTTGTGTGTGTATTTCAGAAAGAACACCCAGGTTAATGCCGGATAAGGAAAGCATGTATTACCCACGGGTGCAGCATTACCGAGAGCTTCTTGACTCCTTGCCAATGGACGCCTATACACATGGCTGCATTTTACATCCTGAGCTAACTGTGGACTCCATGATCCCAGCTTATGCAACCACAAGGATTCGCAGTATGAAAAAAATTTAAAGACCTGGAATTTTCCTGAAGTTTCTTTTAATTCAATTTTTTTTTTTTTTTTTTTGTACTGGGGCTTGAACTTGGGTCCTTGCGCTTGCAAGGCAGATGGGGGTACCACTGAGCTAAATCCTCAGCCCTTTAATTCACTTTTGAGACCTAGCATGTCTCATAGTCACTGAGAGAAGATTGGGAATAGGGTGTTGAGTTTTCATGGATGTGATGTGCATATTATGGACTGATCCAAGAGCCAGTCAGATTAATATGCACTTCAGATATCAGATGGACATTTATTGCCTGTAGGACCTGATTTGTTGGCTCTTGGCTTTGAAGGTCAAACTTGGGTAATATTTAGAAGAGTGGCTATGGAAAAATAGAGAAAATAACATGTTTTCATGAACAGATGGACTGGGAGCCAGAAAAACGATAATCTGCCTGGGATGATGGACGACTAAGTTCACATTTCTGATCCTTAATTCTTTCATTATGTGAGGGGGCTGATTAGAGCTGATGGTTACCTCTGCCTTCAGTGATCAGATTTATTAGATTGAGTTGTGCCACTCAGCTTTCTCCCCTGTTCTTATTATGAAGATAGAGTCAGGAGAGGGCGTGAGAGGAGGAGCAGAAGGAAGTATGCTCTGTGTGCAGGTGACTGAAGTTGGGATGGCCACAGGTGGTGACAGTAGTCAGATTCTGGAATGTTTGACTGGAAATGCTCAGTCTCAGGTCTTCAGATCCAGCAATCATGTTTTTCTATTACATTTTACATCACCATTCTCTTGTGTTATTTTTCTTTCCTTTTGAGACCTTTTTTCTCCCTCTGTCCTCTTCTTACCTTCCTCCTCTTCCATCCCCTTTCTCCTTTTTCCTCTCTTTCTCCTCTTTCCTCTCTTTCTCCTCCCCTTCATGTTCCTCCTCTTCTTCGTAAATACTCATTATGATGTGAAACATGTATTCTAGCCACAGTTCTATTACCTACATTATTTTAAAAATAAGGGTTTTCCCTTCCCTTCATATAGCTGTTTATTATAGAGAAACTGAGAAGCAGGGAAAGGGGAGACAACTTACCTTCATGGGGGCATGGCAATGCTCTGGGCCTTGCTGTCAGTCCCTCCCAAGAGCTTCTCAGTTGGGCCTCAGCCTGTGTGGCAGGTGATCTTTAGCTTCATTTAAAAAGTGACGGGACTAGGGCACAGACTGGGTATGTTTGAAGCAGTAGCTGGGCATCAGCCCCAAAGCTCATGTTCCTGCCATCGAGTTTCCCCACTTCTCCTTGTGACTGATACAAAAGAGAGATAATATTTTTCCATTAAGAAATGTTTTTATTATCAGGCCAAATTGGTAACACAGAGTCAGAACTGAAGAAACTTGCCGAGGAAAACCCTGATTTACAAGAGGCATATATTGCCAAACAGAAGCGGCTTAAAGTAAGTGACCAGGCTGTCCTCAAATGACACCTACTGTTTGTATTCAATTTTGTTTAAATCAACGAATAACACTACTTCTAGAACATCTGTTAAACATTGTGATCCACCAGTGCACATGTTATCTTTGGCTTATGCATGCTTTTAGAATTTTCTTTACTATATTTGACGGTTAAACTTCATGACAGTTGCTTCAGAAGCAGACATTGAGCTTGTTGGTTGCCATGGAAAGTTACAAAATGCAAAGCCAGGTTAATAAAAATATTTTAGCAGTCTGTCATTTCAGGGTTTCCATCACATTAAGGCCTAGCTAGACCTGTGTCCCTGTGCATGTTACACTGACTTGCTTTGTCCCTGATAAGGAGCATCAGTTATAGTCAGCCTTTTTCATTCTGTTGATTCTTTTCCCCATGGCAGACATGGAAGCTTTTCTCATATTGCAGATCTAGCAGATAGCAGCCCTCCCAACCCTCCCTTGACTTCTCATCTTCATTTATCCTCTGAGTTAAATGAGCCCTCAGAAGAAATGCCTGCACACACAATCACTTTCTGGACCTCTCACTGCAGTCAGACTTCTCTTAAGCCTGCTTGAGTTGCCTTCTTGAGTGGGGCAGGAGAGGAGCCTCCATGTCTCTCGCATTCCTCCCTGGTCATGTGGCCTCTCAGGACTTACCCGTGAGCACTGGGCTTGCTCCTGGGATATTTTCACAGTGGGAATATTTTCTCTCAATTTTGATCAAGTTTTATTTAACAAAGTTATTCTATTTCTAGCCATTGTCTAAAACAGGCTCTATAAATGTTAATATCTACTTTGCACTAAATATATATTTTTATGGGCACAAATAACTGTTTAATTTTTCTTTTTGGTTTTAGTCAAAGCTGCTTGATCATGACAATGTGAAATATTTGAAGAAAATTCTTGATGAGTTGGAGAAGGTCTTGGATCAGGTTGAAACTGAGTTGCAAAGAAGAAACGAAGAAACCCCAGGTAGGTTCTCATTTGTACTCTTTTTGTTTGTTTGATCAGCAGTATTTATGGGAACATTCTTAGATCTCACCAGACACATTCTTTAATCCATTTTTATTGTTGTTATTCACGGGTAGTTTTAATTATGATAGCAGCAATGCTATTAAAATTTAGGTGTCTAATTGTAACTTGGTGTGTATCTACCTGAAGTGTGACTTATGAAGGATTTTCCCGCACCACTTAAATTATGGTTGGGAGATTACTACCTAATCTGTTTCACAAATCTGTAATTTTAATGGTTTGGTGAAGTAACCTAATTTCTTGAAGTTCCTCTAGTTCTTTCCTTAGGCAGGGAGACAACTTCTAAAGTATAAAGTGAGGGTCAGTATGTGTGTACTTGTAGGCTGACTTGTGAGTGTCCACGTTTTGGACCTGTGAATGTTTTAATGTTTTAAGCCAGTGTCTAGGTGTACACTCATAGACCTTTTGTGCTACTGATGTTAACTGATAATCATGTTATCTGAAACTTGTTTCACAATAGGAAAACTCTTTTGCGTTAAGTATAGTCATCCATCTGTATCCAGGAAGGACTGGTTCCAGGGCCCTGTAAGGACACTAAAATCTATGAATAATGAAGTCCCTTATATAACATGGTGTAGTATTTGCATATAGCCTATACTCATCCTCTTGTATACCTAAAATTATCTCTAGATTACTTCAAATACCTACTATATTGTGAATTCTATACGAATAGTTGTTATACTGTATTATTTAAGGAATAATAACAAGAACAAGTTTATGCATGTTCAGTGCAATTTTGTTTTTCAAATATTTTTGATCTGTGAATGCAGAGCCTATGAATACAGAGGGATTACTGTAACTAAGAGAAGTAGTCACTGAGTAATGTTTCAGGTATAACTTTATGAATTTTCCTAAGGCACACCTATTTTTTCCTAAACCTGAAGGAAGTATCTGCTAATCTGTTAACTCCTCTGCCTCTATAAGCTCTCAACTTCTGAGTCCTTTATGAAATAGTAGAAAGTCTTTGAGTTTAAGTGGTTCCAGTTTTGCCTGGGGACTTAGGTAGCTGACAATTGGCAGACAAGTCGTCTTTAGCTTGGGATACATTTGAGTGAACTTTTTTTAAAGCGTAAAATTGTGCACTAAATGATTGTCAAGAAAATGTACCATGGTTTTCGTCTTTTGCTCCACTCACAGGTGCCCTGAAGACAGTGACCACAGGCAGAATTTTCTAGAGTTTCTTTGTACAGTACTTGCCCTAATACTCTGTGTCCTTTTCTCTGATTAGAAGAGGGCCGCCAGCCTTGGCTCTGTGGAGAATCCTTCACCCTGGCAGATGTCTCACTTGCTGTCACATTGCATCGACTGAAGTTCCTAGGGTTTGCAAGGAGAAATTGGGGAAATGGAAAGCGACCAAACTTGGAAACCTATTACGAGCGTGTCTTGAAGCGAAAAACATTTAACAAGGTTTTAGGACATGTCAACAATATATTAATCTCTGCGGTGCTACCAACAGCATTCCGGGTGGCCAAGAAAAGAGCCCCAAAAGTTCTTGGCACCACCCTTGTAGTTGGTTTGCTTGCAGGAATGGGCTATTTTGCTTTTATGCTTTTTAGAAAGAGACTTGGCAGCGTGATACTAGCGCTTAGACCCAGACCAAATTATTTCTAGGCTTGTTGGGATCTGGTAGGGGCAACTCACCCAGCCATTCAGCTAGACCCTTGTCCACGCTCCTGGACCTAGTGAAGAATTATCCTGGGCAACTAGTAAAAGACATAATTCACTTTACTCTTTGAATAGTTTGTATGGGGAGAGGTAGTTATGAAAATGTTTTTATAGGCTGATAAGTGAGATGACTGTAAACTTGAACTAATGTATTCTTAAAACATGTGCAAGGTCCAGATATGTAAATACTGACAGAGACTAGACCTTTAACCCAATATTGCCAGTTCAAAGTCTAAATTACTTTCTGGGAGAAGGTTATAATTATGAGCAGACAGTAGTGATAATTGTGACTGCCTATAGCTGTCCCTTTGAGAATTATCTGGATATATTGATTAAATACAGTATCTTTCCCTAGAACTCAGAACTCAGACAGCATCAGGACCTCACACTGCTTTATCCTACCATTACTAGCTTCAGACAGAAATACGGGAGGCAAAGGGAAAAGGAGGAGGGAAGAATAGGAGAATGAGGCCTATATAGAGTAGAGCAGTAGATGTAACCTTTAGTTTTCTCCAGTGTCACTCATGGTTGCCCGCCTCCTTGGTAAACATAATGTTTAAGTCCTCATGGCCACAGCGCCCACACACACATTCTTGTAATTGAGAACTCTTGGGAAGAGAGGGCTGGGAAGCTACTGAGGAGTAGTGAGCTGGAGAGAACCCCAGGCTTTACATACATTGCACCTCACTTGACCTTGAATACTTATGAACCATACTTATTGATTTAATAAAATTAAGTGACTACTTGAGCATGAGATGTCCATTGGAACATGTCTGCCTAGCATTTACGTGAATGTCAAGTGATATGAAGACGGTTCCTCCTGGTCCCTAATTCAACGGGACCATGGGAGATCTTATTCCTGTCTACCACTATGTCCAGTCATGTGAGGGGCTTGGCCTCTACATCCCTCTTTGTACACACAAGTGGCATGTAGATAAATGTCCCACATCATAGCATAGCATTTGTCTGGGTAGTGGTTATTTTGAGGAGTATCAAGTACCCTCATTCTTCATTTTGGGTGGCTTATATATACACAAGCTGTTGTCCAGGCCTTGCATTTATGTATGTATGATCGTCAACAAAGTCTTAAATTGAGAAAGAGAAATGTCTAGTCTTTGCCTTTGGCAATTAATTTAGAGGAGATGAAATAGATAGGTAAGAAGTCCACCTGTATCATCCATATATGTCTAGGCATTTTGGGGATACCTCAGTCCATCTGGAAGACACAGTCCCAGTTGTTCAGTGAACAACCACAGCACTGTAACATGATGTGTGCTCAAGAAAAGTCTTCCATAGTGACAGGAAGGCAGTTTCTCCTGAGCTGGCCATCAAGGCTTTGAGAGCAATTCAAAGTGGGTAGATTGTTCAGAGAAGATGAGCTCAGGTTCTAGAGGGTAGTAAAAACTTACCTGGACTGTCTCAGATGGGCTGCGAAAATAGTCAAAGAATGTACTGATGTTTTCATTAGTAGAGAGCAGTGAAACTAGGAAACATGAGTTTTTCTTTTTTTTTTCTTTTTTGGTACCAGGGATCGAACTCAGGACCTTGTGCTTGCGAGGCAGGCAGCGGAACCACTGAGCTAAATCCCTGGTCCAGGAAACATGACTTTTTGATGGTAAAGTGATTCTGTAATTCTGTTTTGATTCTATATTCCATTTCATGATCTAGTTATATTTTAAATCTTGATAAACTGAATATTCCCTGTTTATGAAAAACGAATAACACCTCCAGATTGAACTCAGTCCAACAATAATGACTATAGATTCAGCTTTTCTAATGTCTTAATTTTGCAAATCAGCGTGTCATCTTACGGTGTGCCTGAATCTGTTTGTTTCTGGGTCATTCCAATCCACATATTCATGAAAGAGCTATAAAATTGATTATTGATTATTATCTAGTTCATAGCATTTCAGAATCATTTATGTCACTCTATTAAGAATAAGAACTGAGATATGAAGAAATAAATTTGGCTTCTTACGAAAATCTACAAAGGATATTTACCTGTGAAAGTGTTGTTGATGAAGAATAAAGATTGGAAGCTTATTATTAGTTTTTCTTTCAATTATTACTGAATCAGAGGACATCGAAGAAGTATTTATAACTTTCTTATGAAATTTTTTTGGAGATATACTTTTGTCAATATTAAAGATGAAACTTCCTAGCAATTTCACTTGTTTCATGGATATTCCTAACAGGCTTTAAAAACATTTGTCTGGTGATGTAATGACCACTAGATGCCGCTGTTCATCCAGTGGTCTAACGGAGTGTTAGGTCCAGCCTGTCTCCTGAGATGTTTCAAGGGAAGATAAACGTGAATGACCTTAGCTCTGAATGGGACATCTTCATCAGATGATTCACCTGTAAGAAAGCTGGAGACAAATGTAACATTGATTTTTAATGCTTTGTAAAGTGATAACAGCACTATGCCATGCCAAGCTAAAGAGTTGAACACGCACTGTTAGCTAAATAGGCACTTCTACATATCTTCTTTTTCATGATCATTGATGATTGGCCAGTGTGCACCTTATTTTCTAAAATTTGTATAAGTATCACAAGTAGAAAATGCCTGAGGTACTAAAACTATATTGGCTATTATGTCTTAATACTCATACATGCTCTTTTATTGTTATTGTGATTATATGCCTTCTAAATCTCAAATACTTGAAAATTGCTTGCTCAATTTTTAGTAATTATTGCTATTGACATCAGAGTTGTAGATTTTTGTTGGTATTGAATGTTATAGAAAGATAAGATACTATTCTTCCTATAAGATCAATAAACATAATTGGCAAATAAATATGGACCCAAAGACACGGTTTCATTTGTAATCTTTGTGGGAAAAGGATGTATTTTTTTCATTTAAAATCAAAGCATTGCGTGGTAGAGTAACATAAGCAGAAATTAGATATTCAAGATATTTAGCTATAGAATGTCATTCTTACAACAAAAAACTTATTCAATTCACTTAAATATGCACAGTTTTATGGTTAAAAATGAATTGCAATTTAAAGAATAACATTGATCTTGGTTATTAAATACTCGGGATATTTTATGTTTGACACGGCTAGTTTTTTTATTAAGTTTGAATTATGAATAGCCAAATTACTATCAACATTTCTAGCCTTGGAAAGCTTAGTCATTGTTCTGATCATCAAATAGAAATTGAGTACTTTTTTAATTTTACACTAAACTAAGCAAGTTAAGTGGAAGTCTAATTGATGTTGTCTTCCCTGAGTTTACAAACAAAAACAAATGGCAAGGATACTTGAATCACATGGAAAATTAATTGAATATGTAACTCTAGTCTTCTGGGAAAAGAAAAAATCATCATGGTAATGACATAAAAAAGTCAAATTAGTGCAATAAATCAGTATTTAGTCATAACTGTCATAATTTATGTCATATATTGGCCCATTTATTTTGTTTATCTCTACTTATCCCAGAATGTTTTGTTTTTCTAATACTCCAGAACAGTTGTGTTTTACTAGGTAAGGTTAAAGGTTATAAATTAAGTGAGAAAGTCTTATTTCTAAGTGTAAGGATAATAGTTTTATTTTAATTGTGTATTTGTTATATTTTGAAAATAAAGAGGGAGAAAACTTATGGGTTAGAAAGGCAGTGCATTGACAAAAACAATATCCTTTATCATTTGTATTTGAGTTGAGGGGTGGATTTTTGTCATAGAAGGAGAAAAGTTTGACAGATGGGCGAGAAGGCAGTGAGGTAGTGAGGTTCTGAGGTAGAAGGCAACAAAGCCACATCCAGCTTGAGACGAAACATGCCTATAATGTGCTTTGATACATTCCTTGATTCAAGTAGGGTGTTGCATCTCATCAAGATTACCTTGTCATAATACTCTTGGAAAGGTTATGTTTTCACTTTACATCACCTACATATTGGGTCCTTAATTACAATGCACTGTCACTAAACTCTCTTTGTACAAGTATCCAGTTGTATGGATAAAAAAACAAAGATGTTAGAGAAATATGCAAAGGGTTAAATTTCCACGCCAAGAGCAACGTTCATATCATGTGTAAATTTAATTCCTAAAGTAATTGTCGGACATATGGCTAGCATACATAAGTACTATAGCTTTTTCAATTATATTGAATTATTTTAAATTTAAGAATCATTTAATAAAGTTATCTATAAAATCATTAAATACCAAAAATGTTTTCAGAGATTCCACATTAAGTTTAGTGCACAAAAAAGTTGGCATTAAGAAAATGATATGAATTAGAAACTATTAGCCCTAAAAGCAGTTGTTACATTGTAAAAATGGCCACAAATTCTTCTCATTACTTATTCCCTTGCAATGTGATGTTTCAAACCCTCCCGTCAAGAAATAACATCTGTATAGCAAGAGTGCATAAGGCTTACCAGAGAGCAACTTACTAGTGATACTCGATACCAAGCTGTATTGACATTGGAGGTCCATTCCAGAGAGGGTGGAAGGCCTCAACAACACCATTAATACCCTAGGAAGAAGTAAAGACTATGCCTTAAGGTGTACGAGGGTTTGAATCTTAGCACTATTGATATTGTAGGCCAAATAATTCCTTGTGTGGAGCTGTCCTGTGTATTGTAGAATGTTTACCAGCATTCCTGGCCTCTACTCATTAAATATCAGCAGTGTCTTCCACCCTCACTGTGACAACTCAAAATGTCTTCATACGTTGCCACATGTCACTGGGGGAGAAATCATCTCTTGCTGAAGACCACTGCTTAACACTCACTGTAACAAAGCCTAAAAACCGAGCCTTGACAAGATCTTCCAGGGAAATATATTTTGGAAGTTGATTCTTGCCAAGTTAGAGGTACTTGGGAAACAACTTGGGGTTCTACATATCCTGTATAACAAAATAAAGAGCCAAACATACCTGATTTAAAGATGGTTAATCAGCAGCCCAACTGTCTAGTAGAAGAGAATACTCTTCAGAAGGAAGATAACAGAATACAGTCTGTATGTCATTAACAATGTCCAGTAGACAGTGAAAAATTACTAGATAAGCAAAGATACAGGATAGTCAATGAAAAGTAACAGTAAGTAGAAACAGAATGAGACTTCAGAGCAGCTAACTAATATATGCTTATATAACTAAAAGAAATTTTAATCTGATTGGGTCAACACATAGGAAATCTTATCAGAGGAATAAAAAATGTTAGAGAAAAACAAATAGAAATTCTAGAATAGAAAACTGTATATGAAGTGAAAAATGCACTTGACAGATTCCATAGTTACTAGATTTGTGAAGTGTAATATGAAGAGTGAGGAAGGATGGGAATGGGAAGTGGGAGAAAGGAAGTGGTTAAGTTTCACATGTGAAGTAATACAATTTTGTAAATGGACTAGATCAGTTTAGAGTACATTGTTACCCATAGGGAAAAACTAAAAATTAATTTAAAAAATAACAACAACAACAAACCCAATAGAAGGAATAGAATGGGAGAGGCAGCAGAACTGAGAAACATAAGGGACAAATGGAAAACAAAATAACAAGGCTGTAGACTTAAAAACATCATATTAATAAATTGTGTAAATGTTATTAGTTATAAAATGATCCAATTGTTGGAGTTCATCAAAGTACAGTAGATTAGAAGATATGTACAAGTATATTGTGTAAGAGATGGATTATAAAGTTATATGTAAATTGAATATGAGAGTATGGAAAATGATACGCTAGGCAAATAACCCAAGAAAGCTTATGTGGCTACATTAACTTCAGAAAAAGTAATTTTAAGATTTAAAGATAAAGAGGGATATTTATAGCAAAAGGAATGATTCATTAAGAAAACATAATAATCATAAATGTACATTCATCTAATAATAAAACTTCATAATTTACGTAGCCCAGACTTATAACTGAGGGAAATATAGTTGGAGATTTTTATAACCATTCCTTCACCGTAAATTTATCTATGAATTGGTAATTAATAGAACAAGTAGACAAAAATTCAGTTTGGATATAAAATATTGAAACACACTGTCAACAAACTAGAATTAATTGACATTTTTAAAACATTGTACCCAGCATCTGTGAAATAAACATTCTTTTCAAGAAGATATGGAAGGTCCATCAATGTAAACATATGCTAGACAATGAAATCTTAACAAATTTCCAAAGATTTTCCTTATTACAGAATATATTGTATAGCCATGGAGGAGTTAAATTAAAAATCAATAAATAAAATATTTAAAAAATTTCCAAATATTTGGAAATTAAGTAACACATGTATAAATCATGGCTGAAAGAAAAAATCATAAGGGGATAAGAAAATATTTTGATATGGATGACAAAAAAATGCAACATTTCAAAATTTATGGGATGCAATTTAAGACAGCGCTGAGAAGGAAATCTGTAAGTTTAAATGTCTATATTAGAAGAGAAGAAAGGTTAAATATTTTAAAATTGGAATAATTATATTTATCATTAGGTACAATATGATAATTTGATGTATGTATACAATATGTAGTGATTTTTTTATGTAAATTACCACTTTAAGAGCTAGAGAAGAGTGTGTTAAACCTAAAACAAACAGAAGAACAAAACAGTGCAGAAATTCATGATGTAGAAACAGAAAAATTAGCAAAGCTCAAAATTCATTCTTTGAAAAATAAATGAAATTAATAAATCTTAACAGGAAAAATTAAGAAATATGTAGAGAAAAAATATTAATATCACAAATAACAGAAGGAATGTTATTTTGTAACCTAAAGATTTTAATAAAAAATTTAAAAGTGATAGGTAATAAATTTAGCATGAAATTATGCCAATAAATCTGGATAAAATAGACAAATTTTTTAAAACAAATTCTGAAAAGACATAAGAAAAAGTGGGAACTGAGTGTAATGGCATAGATCTATAATACTATCATTTTGGGAGGCTGAGGCAGGAGGATCACTAAGACCAGTTTGGGCAAATTAACAAGACCCTATCTCAAAAAATAAAAAAGGTCTGTGGATGTAGTTCTGTGCAAAAGCTCTAGGTTCAGTCCCCAGTACCAGATCACACACACACACACACACACACACACACACACACACACACACACAGAAATTGGAATAGCTGTATGTTTATTGAAAGGAATTTGTAATACTTTTTTTTGAACAAAGAAAACACCAGGCCCAGATGCTTTCACTGGTAATTTTTATCATACATGAAGTAAGAAATAATACCAATTATACACACATTTTTTTCCAGAGAAGAGATAAGGGAGTGCTTCTAAAATTATTTTATGAGAGTAGTGTAACACTGATGTCAAAATCTAACAAATATTTATGAGAAAAAATCAGACTGAATATCCTTTATGAATATATAATCAAAACTTGTTAGACAAATATTGGCAAATTAAATCCATATATATGTAAAATAATACATATCTGTGTGTGTGTGTGTGAAAGTATACATCGTATATAGTATTATGGCCAAGTAGAGTTTATGTAGGGAATAGAATCTTGTTTTAATGTTTGAAAATCACATGATGTAATTTGCCACATTAGCTGAATACAGATAAAAGCCCTTAGGCCATCTCAGTGCTGAAAAAGATTGTAATAAAATTCCACACATTTTCTAAATAAAAACATTCAATATAAGAATAGAAGTAACCTCTTTTAGTCTGGTAAATGAATACAGAAAAAGAACCAAAGATAATATATACTTAGTGGGGAAGTACTGAGATTTTCACCTTATAGATGAGGCATAAGGCAAAGATATATACTGTTATCACTTCTATTTGTTATTATACTAGAATAAAAACCAGTGTAATAAAGCACCCAAGAGAAACAAAAGGCTTAACATTGAAAAGAAAGAATAGAATCTTTGTATTTGTAATGGACATGAGTGTTTATATATAAAACCCTAGACTTCTAAAAATGCCTAGAAATACCAAGTGAAGATAGCAAGGTCACAGAATGCAAGATCAATATTAAAAACACAATAGTATTTATAGGGACTAGCACCACACAATTAAGAAGTCAAATTAAAAATACCATTTACAGTACATAAAAAAGTAAAATACTTAGAAGTTAACAGATGGAAAAGCAGCTACACTGAAAATTTAAAATAACTGAGCTCTTAAGGAAGACAGAGATAAAATTTTCATGGATTGGAAGACACAATAGTTAAGAAGTCCATCTTCCTATTTATGTCTGTAGATGCAGTGAAGGGCCACTAACACTCTAGCAGGCATCTTATCTTTTAAAAAGGAATCAACAACTTTATTATAGTGCTCATATGAAATAGTGAATCTGCTGGAAGGTAAAATAGGTAAAAACTCTTGAAGCCATAGGCATAGTCAAGGTCTTCCTAAAGGAACAGCAATGGCACAATAAATTACACCAAAAATCAATAAACAAGGCTATATCAAACTAAGAAGCATTTGCCTATCAAAGGAAAAACCAACAGAGTGAAGAGATAACCTATTTTGCCAGCTACTCTTCTGATAGAGGACTAAAACCTCATCTATCAAAGAACTAAAAAAATTAACCTTCCCCCCAAAAGTACCCATTCAAAAATGGGCAGTTAAAATGAATAGAGAGTTCTCAAAAGAAGATGTACAAATGGCCAATAGGTACATGAAAAAATGTTCAACATCTTTGGCCATTAAGGAAATGCAACTCAAAAGAACACTGAAATTCCATTTTTTTCCAGTAAGAATAGCTATCATCAAGGACTCAAAAAACAGCAAATGTTGATGAGGATGTGGGGAAAAAGGAGCCCTTCTACATTGTTGATGGGAATGTAAACTATTATAACCACTGTGGAAAGCAGTATGGAGATTCCTCAAAAAATTAAAAATAGAAATTCCATTTGATTCATCTATATCTTTCCTATCTTCTTGAATGAGTTAAAGACATCATATTACACTGACACATGCATATGCATGTTTATATGTAGCATCCCTCAACACATCCTGGATGTGACCTATACACCCATTAACAGATGAATGCATAAAGAAAATGTGGTATATGTACATCATGGAGTACTATTCAGCCATAAAGAAGGATAAATTTAAGTCATTTGTAGGAAAACGAATGCACCTCCAGACCATAATGCTAAGTGAAGTAAATCAGAAACAGAAACTTAAATAAATCAGAAACAGAAAGTTAAATATGAAAAACTCAAAATATAAATGATTTAAAGAGCAAAATAAGATATGACAGGAAACAGGGAGGTAGACTTTGTGGAGAAGGGAAAGGGAAGCAATAATGATTAAGATGTGATATGTGTATATACTAGTTCCCTAAGATGAATGTAGCTACTATGCATTGCAAACATATAAACATATACTAATAAAAAGGAAACAGGAATAAACTGTCTTTTCTTGTTAGAAAATTTTTATCTAATTTAAATTTTTTTTTTTTTTTTGGTACCAGGGATCGAACTCGGGTCCTTGCGCTTGTGCAGCAGGCAGTGAAACCACTGAGCTAAATCCCTGGCCCAAATTAAAATTTTTTTAATGTAGGCTTCCAGTTTTTATCATGTAGATTGTCAGGATAATTTCTTATATATCTACTTTCTGTAGTTGTTTCCTCTTTTTATTTCTCTTTTTAAAAAACCTTTTATTAGTATAAGTTTACAATATAGTATGAATATGTTCACTGTAGGGAGTTGGTACATGTACATAACACATTTCAATTCTTTTATTTAAACATTACTGCTTTCTGCTCTTGATTACATTTTCTGGGAAGTTGGGGAAGAAAATTCAAAGGACAAAGAATAGCTGGAACAATTCTAAAATAGAATAAAGTTGAAAGAGTTACGTTATTTTATTTCAAGACTTACAAGAAACCTATAGCTTTCAACTTAGTATAGTATTGGCATAAAGGTAGATATATAGATCAGTGACACAGTATAGAGAATCCTTAATAGACTTTCTGCATATCCTCAACTTCTTTTCCTTTTTAAGCATAGGAGCCAATTCATTTTATTGGAGAAATAGCGTCTCTTCAAAAAATGATACTGGAATAGCTAGCAATTAGAATGAGTGTTTCCTGAGACTCAGGCAGTTAAGAGTATTGCATTGAGATGACTTAGTGAATAGTATTTCATTTAGTATTCTTATTTTACAGATGGGTAAGCTAAGACAGTAGGAAAAGTAACTGGGTTCCAGACGCAGTTTTCTTAGTTGATGGAAGAAATGACTCTAGAACGGAGGCCCACTGAATCCTTGATAACACTTCAGCAAGCTTCACCTGAAATGATTTTAAGTTCTACAAATCCACACATTTGAAGATGCTACTCACCCCACAGTCTTATTTTTTTTATGAAAGGGGCATCCTCAGTGTATCATTCACTTTAGAAACTCTGTATATACACAAAATCATTTTTTATTTAGAAATTGACATAAAAGCACTTCCAAGAATTTATTTATTTAGAATTCTTTCTGAAACAAAATAATTTTATAAGATTAAGACAAAATAGAGATATTTCAGCTTATTTATTTTGGTAGTCCAAGCATGTAAATCTGAAGCCATTGTTAAATTGTTTAAAGATAAAATAAAGGGCCGGGAATTTAGGTCAGTGGTTCTGCCGCCTGTCTCCCAAGCGCAAGGTCCCGAGTTCAATCCCCGGTACCAAAAAAAAAAAAAAAAAGATAGAATAAAAGTGAGTTTTCTTTAAGTATGTATAGTTAAATGTACGTATCTGGGATTGGAAATAGTATTGCAGTTAGAATAATCCCAGAGGTATAATTTAATTTACTAAAGGTAAAATACACACCACACATTTTCTATTTTAAGCATTGTAATTGCTTCCTGAAATTTAATGTCTTTTTCTTATTTAATGTTTTCCTTTAATAGGTATATATTAGTTACATTTGATATGATTATTTTCAATAATTTCCAATTAGCAGCCCCATATTTTCCAATATTTTCCTTAAGCAACTGGACTTTGAAAATACAACACTTAACATTTCCTCATTAACTCACAAATGTGGACAACTGATTTTTGACAAAGATACAAAGATAATTCAGTGGCAAAATATGCCTTTCAACAATTGATGCTAAAAGTAATTGGTTATCCATGGATGAGAAGAAAAAAAAAAGAAATCAAATCAAGCCATGGCATACACCTTTAATTCCTACATTCTGGGAAGCTGGGAGCAGGAGGATCACAAGTTTGAGTCCTGCCTCGGCGATTTAGCCGCTTAGTGAAACCCTTTCTTAAAATAAAAGATAAAAAAGGGCTGAGGACCTTGGCTTCAATCCCCAGTAAAGAAAAAAAAAAAAACCAAACCCCTCAAAATAGATCATAGACCTAAGTGTAAAAGCTGCAACTGAAAAATATCTAGAATAAAAAGCAGGAGAAACATTGGATTTGGGAAAACTTTCTTAGTTACAAAGAGCACAATCCATAAAAGAAAAAATATTAGTAATATTGGTAAACTGGAATTGATCAAATTAAGAACTGCTTTTTAAAAAAGATATTATTAAAATAGAAAAGTGAGCCACACATAATTGCAATCCTCATATTTGATAAACAAGAAAGCTTAACAACAAAAATAAGAAAAGATTTAAACTGACATTTTAGCAGAGAAAATATATGAATGAAAAATAAGCACATGAAAAAATATTCAACATCATGATTTTATTTATGGTTATATATATATATATATATATATATATTTTAGAAAATTCAAAATAATTTAGTGACCAAGAAGGCGTACTGTTCTACTTTGGCTAAATTTACAATCATTAGTTTTAGAAAGTGCAAATCAAATGCACAATGAGATGCTACTGCATACCTAATAGAATATTTAAAATTAAAAAGACAGATCATACTAAGCAATGCTAAGTTTGTGGAATAACTGGAAATTTCATATACTACTGGTGGGAATGTAAAGTTAGAAATAGTTTTGCAGTTTTTCTTAAAACATATGGTATGTGTCTATATCTAATATAATAATTTATAAACATTTTATATATATATTATATAAAGTTTTTTCATATGACCTACCATGTGACTCCCAGGTATTTAACTAGGAGAAATGAAAGCATATTCCATGCAAAGACTTAAACATGAATACTCATCATAGCTTTATTTGTAATAGCTAGGTAGATGATAGACAAATTTTGTGTGTGAATACAATCAATACTATTTAGTAATAAAGAGGATTGAAGTATTGATACATGAAACAAGAATATAAAAATATTTATGCTGAGTTAAAGGAGCAAGATTATATTTATTTTATCATCTACACTAGAGAAACTATTCAATATTTACACATGTGTGTCCTACTTATTTCACTTAAGAGTATGGCCTCAATATGCATCCATTTAGCTATAAATGTCTCTAGTTTCTCATTCTTTATGGCTGAGTAGTACTCCATTTTATAAAAAAACCCCACATCTTCTTTATCCAATTTCCAGTTGATGGGAACTTGGGCTGTTTCCAATCCTTAGCTATTACAAATTGTGCTGCTATAAACATAGGTGCACATATATCGCTGTGGTATGATTCTTTTAATTCTTTGGGGAAGATACCCAGTAGGGGAATAGCTGGGTCAAATGGGACCTCTAGTCCTAGTTCTTTGAGATATCTCCATACAGATTTCCACAGTGGTTGCACCAGTCTGCACTCCCACCAACAATGGAGAAGGGTTCCTTTCTCTCCACACCCCCACCAGCATTTGTTATTGGTTGATTTCTTGATAGCAGCCATTCTTTCTGGGGTGAGGTGGAATCTCAGTGTTGTTTTCATCTGCATCTCTTGAATGACCAGTGATGTTGAACATTTTTTCATATATTTATTTGCTGTTTTTACTTCTTTGTCTGAGAAATGTCTGTTCATTTCAGATGCCCATTTTTGAATTGGGTCTTTGAATTTGGGAGGTCTGATTTTTTTCAATTCTTTATATATTCTCGATAGTAGACCTTTGTCTGAGGTACAGCTGCTAAAAATTTCTTCCCATTTTGTAGGTTGTCTCTTAGCTCTGTTGGTAGTTTCTCTTGCAGTGCAGAAGCTTTTTAATAAGATGAGATCCCAGTCATTGATTCTTTGTGCTAGTTCCCGTGCTACTGAAGTTTTGTTCATAAAGTCTTTTCCTATGCCAATGTCATTGAGAGTTCTACCTAACTTATCTTCCAGCAAGTTTACTGTTTCTGTCTTAATAATTAGCTCTTTAATCCACTTCAATCTTAGTTTAGTGCATGGTGATAGGTATGGGTCTAGTTGTAATCTTTGGCAGGTTGAAATCCAGTTTTTCCAACACCATTTATTGAACAGGCTATCTTTTCTCTAATGAGGGCAATTGGCTCCTTTGTCAAAGATGAGGTGGCTGAGCATATCTGGAGTTGTTTCTGCATCATCTAATCTATTCCACTGATCCTCAGGTCTGTTTCTTTGCCAGTACCATGCTGTTTTTTTATCACAGTAGCTTTGTAGTATAATTTCAAGTTGGGGATTGTGATACCCCCAGCCATGTCTCTGTTACCTAGAATTGCTTTTGCTATTCTAGTTTCTTCTGCTTCCAAATGAATTTTTGGATTATTTTCTCTAGTTCTGTGAAATAAATTGTTGGAATTTCAATTGGTATTGCATTAAATCTATATAGTAGCTTTGGAAGTATGGCCATTTTCACTATATTGATTCTTCCTACCCAGGAACAAGGGATATCTTTCCATTTTCTTATATCCTCTTTGATCTCCTTCTTCAGAGTGCTGTAGTTTTCAGTGTAGAGGTCTTTTGCTTCCTTTGTTAGGTTGATTCCTAGATATTTCATTTTTTTAGATGCTATTGTATAAGGAATTATTTCCTGAATTTCTCTCTCAATGGGTCTGCTATTTGCATATAAGAAGGCTATTGTTTTTTGAGTGTTGACCTTGTATCCAGCTACTCTCCTGAATCTGTCAATTAGGTCTAGATGGCTTTTGACTGAGTTTTTTGGGTCTTCTATGTAAAGTATCATATCATCAGCAAATAATGACAGTTTAACTTCTTCATTTCCTATATTATTCCTTTTATTTCTTTTTCTTGTCTAATTGCTATGGCTAACGTTTCCAGAACAATATTGAACAGGAGTGGTGATAGTGGGCATCCTTGTCCTGTTCTTGATTTTAGCATGAAAGTTTTCAGTTTTTGACCATTTAGTATGATGTTGGCTATTGGTTTTTCATAGATAGCCTTAATCAGGTTGAGATAAAGACTTCCTATTCTGATTTTCTGTAGTGTTTTTATCATGAATGGGTCCTGGATTTTGTCAAATACCTTTTCTGCATCTATAGAGATGATCATATGGTTTTTGTGCTAGACTCTGTTAATATAGTGTATTACATCTATTGATTTATGAATGTTGAACCATCCTTGCATCCCTGGGATAAATCCAACTTGGTCAGGGTGTATGATCTTCTTGATGACCCTCTGTATTCTGTTTGCCAGTATCTTGTTGAGGATTTTTGCATCTATGTTCATTAGGGAGATTGGTCTGTAGTTCTCTTTTTGGGTTGGTCTTTCCCTGGTTTTGGAATCAAAGTAACACTTGCTTCCAGGAATGAATTTGGAAGCCTTGCTTCCTTTTCAATTTCCTTGATGAGTTTCAAGAGTAATGGCGATAGTTCTTTAAACATCTTGTAGAATTCAGCAGTGAACCCATCAGGACCTGGGCTTTTCTTTGTTGGTAAATATTTTATTACATTTTCAATTTCACTCATTGTTATTGGGGTGTTTAGAATTTCTATATCTTCTTCATTTAACTTTGGCAATTTGTATGTATCTAGGAATCTGTCCATTTCTTCTGTGTTTTCCATTTTATTAGAGTACAGGTTCTCAAAGTAGGTATTGATGATCCTCTGAATTTCTGCCAGATCTGTTGTGGCTTCACCTTCTTCAGTCTGAATTGCATGGATTTGAGCCTTTTCTTTCCTTTTTTTGATAAGGTTGGCTAAAGGTTTATCGATTTTATTCATTCTTTCAAAAAACCAGCTCTGCGATTCATTGATTTTTTGTCTCGTTCTCTTAGTCTCTATTGCATTGATTTCTGCTCAGATTTTTATAATTTCCTTTCTTGTACGAGCTTTGGGTTTGTTATGCTCTTCTTTTTCTAGGAGCTTGAGGTTCTGCATTAAGTTATTTAACTGAGTTCTCTCTGTTGTCCTAATATCAGCATTCAGTGCTATGAATTTACTGCATAGAACTGCTTTCATTGTGTCCCACAGATTCATGTATGTTGAACTGGCATTATCATTTACTTGTAGAAACTCTAATTTCTTCTTTAATTTCCTCTGTCACCCATTGGTTGCTCAGGAGAGTGTTATTCAATTTCCATGTGTTTGTGGGTGTTTTGCGGTTTCTTATGTTATTGATCTCCAATTTTATTGCACTATGGTCTGATAATATACAAGGGATAACTTGAATTCTTTTACATTTACTTAGATTTACCCTATCAGCTAGCATGTGATCTATTTTGCAGAATGACCCGTGTGCAGCTGAAAAGAATGTGTATTCTGATTTTGTGGGATGGAACACTCTCTAAACATTTCCTAAGTCCATTTGTTCAATAGCTTGGTTCAGTTTTAGAATTTCATTGTTAATTTTTTTCCTAGATGATCTGTCTATTTGTGATAGAGGGGTGTTGAGCTCCCCCACTACAATTGTATTAGTGCTTATTTGGTTTTTCATGTCCATTAATATTTGTTTTGTATAGTTGGGGGCGTTCATATTTGGTGCATGTATATTTAGGATTGTCATCTCTTTCTTTTTGGATTGTTCCCTTCACAAGGATATAGTGACCATCTTTGTCTCTCTTAATTAGTTTTGGTTTGAAATCTACTTTGTCTGCAAATAAGTTTGCTACCCCTGCTTTTTTCTGGGATCCTGTCATGTGGAAAACTGTTTTCCATCCTTTTACTTTCAGTCCATGAATTTCCTTTTGAGTTAGGTGTGTTTCTTGTATACAGGATATTGCTGGGTTTTGCTTCTTAATCCATTCTGTCAATTTCTTTTGATTGATGAATTGAGGCCATTAACATTGATAGTTATAATTGAGAGATATTGACTCATTCTTACCATGATGTTTTATTGTTGTTGGCTCTTTTCTTATTTTCTCCCTTTCCCTTTAGTACCTTACCTTGTGTGGTGTCTTCTCTCTGTTGGCCCTCATGGAGTTTTGACCTTTATTTTCTTTTTCTAGGATACTGCATAAAATTGTTTGGAGTGCTGGTTTGGTGTTCATGAAATTTCTCAGGTGTTCTTTGTTGTGAAAGTATCTAATTTCCCCATTGATTTTGAAAGATAATTTTGCTGGATACAACAGTGTAAGTTGGAAGTTATTTTCCTTTAGGGCTTGAAATACTTCACTTCAGGCTCTCCTTGATTTGAGGGTTTGTGTTGAGAAATCTGCCGTGATTCTGATGGGCTTTCCTTTGTAGGTGATTTGTTTCTTTTCTCTAACTGCCTGTAGCATTTTGTCCTTCTGTTGGGTTTCTGAGATTTTAACTATTGTATGCCTATGTGTAGATTTTTTTTTGATTGTGGCTGGGTGGAGTTCTATATGCCTCACTTATCTGTGTGTCCAGTTCTCCACCTCTGTCTGGGAAGTTATCTACTATTACTTCTGTGAACAGTTTTTTTATGTCTATTGTACTTTCTCCTGTTTTTTCGTGGACTCCTATCAGTCTTATGTTATTCTTCTTTGCATCATCTAGCAGCTGTTAGATTGATTTCTCATGGTCCCTTACTATCTTTAAGAAATCTCTGTTTTCATGGTCCTTAACTGCAATCCTCTCTTCTATATCTGATATTCTGTCTTCAGATTCTCTTAGTCTGCTCTGCATGCTTTCAATGGAGTTTTTAATCTCCTGAATATCTGTTTGAATCTTTTTCATGGATTCCATTTCTTTGTTATGTTGGGCGATCATGGTTTCCATTTCTTTCTTATGCTGGGCATTCATGGCTTCCAGCATGTTTCTGATCTCATCTATTTTCTTGTCTGTTTCTGCTCTAGAGCCTCTAATCATGTCTTTCACTCTACTCACCGTCTCTGTATTTATCTGGGAGATTATTTCTGCTTTGAATTTTTCTAGAGCCTCATGGATCTGCTTTGTTACTTCCTGTGCTCTCAGTTCAGGGTGTCCAGGTGGTTGATTATCTGACTTTTCTACCTCATTTCCCCCAGAATTTCCTTTTTTGTGGCATGGAAGCCTGCGTTTCTGCCTTGCTTAAATGTCTTCTCATTTTTTTTTTTTTTTTTGGTACTGTCCTTGGTTTAATTCCTGGGTTGATATTTCAAAATTGCTTAATGCAGTTATCTTTGTTGCTTGTGTTTAAAACCCTTGTGGAATGATTGCTTTTCAGAGGTGTCTTCCAGATATGGCTTGTGTTTAGGTTTTGAGGCTGTAATGACTCTGAGGCTATTTTATTTTCCTTGTACCAGGAAGGAAAACTGATTAGATCAATCACAACATAGTAGGCCAAATGTTACAATCAGCAATACCATAGCATCGAGCACAGCTTAGAAAAAGACAATTTGTGGTAGTTATTAATCTATCACATATAACTATGTGAAGTATAATCCCCTATGACTCTGTAGTGAGGGACCAGGTAGCAGAAGAGCCGTAAGGCGGGGGTGGGGGGTGGGGGTGGGGGAGGAGATGGAACTGGGCCTTGCAGGCTCCCGCGCGGCTAAGTGGAGCACCGGATGAGGGCGGGGCTCCAAGCCGCTCCCAGACCTCACCATGCTGTGGACTGGAACCGGACCACAGCCGAGGAGCCTCAGGCTGCTTGGCAGACCCACGGAGAGAAGCTCCGGATGAAGGCGGGGGTCCAAGCTGCTCCCGGGACCTGTTCATTTATTTTAAAAAATTGTACCTTAGTATTTATCTCTTGACCCACCAGTTGGATTTTAAAGCATTTTATTAAAATATTACATATATAGGAAATATACAAATAAAGATATGTATGGTGTAAATTTGTAACAAAAATTCTGTCAACAATTCTGGCAACAATCTTATTAGGAAGAGAATTATTAAAACAAATTATGGTATATCCATAATACACAGCCATTTGAAGAATAAGTGGAAAGATCATCAAATGCAAACTGAAGATTCATCTGTATACATTTTATTGCATATATTCATTTATATAGAGAAATAGGTAAGAATTTAGAAAAAATTAACACTAAACTCTTTTTTTATTCATTAAGTTTATTGGTACATTTTAGGTATACAGTATGATGACGGTCATCCTTGGGAATTTGCACCTTTACATGATATATCTTGGTTCTTATTTTTTTTCCTATTCCCCTGCCCTCCCTTCATCCCCTCCACTCCTTCCTATTTACAAAGACTTTGTTTCCATTTTTTCCTTTTCTCATATTTAGTCCTTTACCTTCTTTTCTTTCCCCTACCCCTCCTACTTCCCCTTCCTCTTTCGACCTTTTCTTCCTATTTCACATTATCAATTATACATTTTGATCCTTATTTATACTTTCAGTTTCTCACACCAGAGAAACTATTCGGTATTTACACCTGTGTCCTATTTATTTCACTTAAAGAGTATTGCCTCAATAGTGGGTGAGTTTAGAGCAGTGATTGGAATTGTGCAGATTGGAGTTGATATAGGAGAAATAGAACTCTCAACCTGTTAGATGTCAAATGTGTCAAGTTTTGTGGTCCCACAACATTGAGGAATGAAGTTAGGAAGGTCTTATTGGAAATAAGGGGAAGATGAATAACTCCTGGATTTCCAGTAGGGGTCCTGAATGGAGTGGCTACAGAGGCCCTTTGTCAGGGGTAATTTATACACCAAAATTACAACACCTTTACAAGTATAGCTGCTTAGCTAATTTGATCCAATCGGGCAATGAGTCAGGTAGCAAGGGTACATGAAAAGCGCAAAAGCATTTTTGGAAGGATGGGGAGCTTGGGTCCAGATGTTCTGGTCACACATTTCTGCACCAGATGCCCATCTGAGCCTACTGGACCAGGTGGTGCTAATTACAGTATAATTTCAAACTGCTACTTATCTTTAGGAAGGCTCACAGGCCTGGTCACTGTGTCTCCATCTTGTACTTCTAACCACAGTCTTGATGTCCTTTATATTTGTGCTGACTTCCTTGAGGGCCCAGTCCCTCTGTGACTATGTATTAATTTCTATCTAACTTAGAATGAAGGAGAGGATTTGAAATTTTGAATACTTTGCTTTATATCTGTAGTTTGCTTATCTTTGAGACTTGAAGCCTGTTTTTTTCCCTTCATTTCCTCTAAAAGTGGATGCTGTGCTGGAGTATTTCACAGTTACAAGTTGGGCCCTTTTCTATTATTTTCTAATTTTCAAATACTATATTAGTTCCCTAGTATCCTCCAAGATGGCCAATGAAGTAGTTTTTTTTTTTGGAGGGGAGATTATGAACTCAGATTTAACATATTTCATGGGTTTCAATCTATTGTCTTTATTATTTTATTGATGCTCAAATTGTATTATCTTTGGCTACTGTACACCTGTTCAAGTTGACTCCTGAGTTCTTTTCTTATGCTTCTAATATAACAGTCTCCTTGATTTCTGCTATGTAAGGTACTTGAAGTTCTTGTTTTACATTTTCTTCTCCAGACTTGAAATCAGCTAATTTCCCAAAGAGGCCTGGGTCCTGTTAGTGGGAAATTGGTGTGAAGGTTGCTCATTGCTACTGAGTGATTTTTTTCTAGATCTTTTTTAGTGGACAGAGCTTGGAATATTAAATGTTTATAAGCATGAACTCATCATAGAATTTCTTCTCTAGCTAATACATGGCTGAATACCTTAGGTATAAAAAGAGATATAAAAAATACCATCACTGGCCATTAGTAAACTTAGTTTTATTGGAGTTTACTGCTTTTAGTCTAAGAACATACAAAATATTAACATGTCTTTAATTAATTCTTGAGTCAATCATCTTTTTGTCCATTGGAAAATACTATCATACTTCTCAATTTTTTAAAATCAGAGCTGGGTTCATATGATCATATGAAGTAAATTATTAAGGACCTTAAAATAATCTGTTTAGAAAAACAGTGAGAAACAAACGGAAGGCTGGAACTTTTATTGTCCTCTAAAATCTTGAAAACATTGCTATAAATTTCCTCCTTTTAGGAATTTACTTCCCCCCTCACCCCAAGTTGATATCTGCTTGGAAATTTGAATTATTCAGGTGGAGAATTTTTGGATATTTTGTTTACCTTTTATTTCTATTCTTCTTCTTTTGGAATTTCTTCAAGAGTTCTATATTTTTTCATCCCTATTTGTTGAATTAAAATTCATGAAGTCTGAATGACATTTAAGCTAAAAACAAAACTAAACAAACTTTTTCCTCAATTTGCTTGTGAATCAATCAGCTTACAAAATATTTATAAAAGTGTCCAATCCTTTTTAGAGATCTGGGTGAAGTCTGGATTTTCTCGTAGCATTTAAGTTAACCAAAGTTCTACAAAACATGACATTTTGTTTCCCTGGGTGTTTACATACAAATTTATTTATACAAATCCAAATTGAGAACAACTTTTTAGTACCTTCAAGTTGGTCCCTCCAAAACCTTAAAAATCAATTCAAATTGGCTTGCTTTGCTAAATTTCACCTGTTTGCAGGTTTCTTATGGCTTTCATCCCAACTTTTAACTCAGTCCAGGTTTATTTGAAAACCAGACTACATTGGCTTTGGAGTTGACCTGGGCTTGTTCCAAATGCATCCCACTGAACTGCAGCCTTTGTGATTCCAAAGCTCATCTTGAGAAATTTCATTTTTTTCCCTCTTGTGAAAGAATCTGGCTGTATTTGAAGTAGTAGAACTGATTTCAAGAGTTTTAGATTTAATATTCTGTTTTTGAACTTCTACAAATATTTCCATTCTTAATTTAAAAATGTTTTTCTAGCGAAAAAGACAATCCAGTACTATATATAAGCCATGACAAAAATCTTCTCATTCCCAAATGTTTTTCTTCATCTACCCCTGGCCTGGGACTTAATCACTCCTTTACACTCTGAAATGTTCATGATCTATACCTCTTTTCTGTACTCTCTCCCTCTAATTGGAAGAAGCTATTTTCTCTCTTAATTTGCCAGTTAATGAGTATAATTTTTAGCTGCACTTCTTGCAGATTTACTTCTCCCATGAAATCTTCCAATCAAAATTTATGGAATGCCAAAAAGTAAAATAAAACATAACCTCACAGATATCGCAGTCAGATTTATTTCAGCTTTGTGAATCAGCCCATACCTTGGTTGTTGGGGTCTGAGCATTAAGGCTCTAAGACTTTCATTGTCACATAGCACACATGAATTCAGCCTTTAACACCAAGTTGCAGATTTCCTGCTTCTGAAATGATGAGAACAGTGATTTCACGATTTACCTCACAGGAACTTCTTATTTGGAATACAGTCAGCTGAATTCAGACAATGCACTGATAACCAACTGTTTGCTTTTAAAAGCATTCTATTATTTATTTTAAAAACAATTTGTTGAATTTAGTCCATTACCATACGACTGAAGTTATTATTTTTTCCATTAGAAGATTGTGTGTTCCCATACCTCTTCTGTCCTCTGGGAATTCAGTAGGGAGAATAACACCTGGCAGTAATATACTGCATTACACAATTTCTTTAAATTTCTCTTCGCAGCCTCTTTTCAAACATGGAGCTTCTGTTCCAGAGTCCAAGCATGAGCAATTTTTGTATTTTTCCAAAGTAAAAGTTATTTTCTTCAGATCTTTTCTTTCCACTAGGAAGACATGTTTTCCTTGCACATGTAACTTAAACCTCAATTGTTCAATTCTAAATTCAAAACCCACAGAATCTGGTCTAAAGTAAACAAAACACATTTATTCTCTTGTTCCTAATTGCTGAAATTCTATCCAGGTTTTTGAAAAGTTGACTGAATCCTACCAACATTTTCTGTGAACCACACATGGATTTGGAGTTTATAGAGAAACCTCAAACCTCCAGAAATAAACCCCACATCAAGAAAGTTTCATTTGGTTTCAGGTTTCATTACAAAAATGCAATATAACTCTATTAAAAAGCACTAAGAAGCCCTGGAAGAAGACTGCTCTCTGTCACCAATGAAATGCAACGCACGTCTCACTGCACAGTTGTGCTAATTTGCATCTTTAAGCTTTGAATGAAGTCCACTCTGTTTTGCAGTGTAGGATTACATGCATTTTATGCATAAAGTTCCAACATGGTGCTGACTTTATGTGTTGAAATCACAAATGAATGAAGATTTAAGTGATTGCCAAAGCACATTTTTGATGTCAGTAATTTCAAAAAACCAAATTCAAGGAAATGGAAAAGAAAATGAAATTTAAATTGACATTTTCTGAAATCCATATAAACATATAGCAGTGGTGAAGGTAAATTTGGATCTCAGTGGAAAATGTTTTCTAGCTTCTTGGTGTTGCATGTTTTTATCCTTGGTATAAGATCAGTTAACAATGTAATTTGTAGTATTTGTTTCCACAACTTAGACCGTAGCAGCAAAAACTAGTAATCCTTAACATTCATGTTCCCCTTTGACAAGATAGAGCTGTCTTTAAAAGTGCATGTAGAGTCAGGAATTAAAGTTCCCAGGCTTCTTTGTAACTAGGTATGGTTTTATGCTCTTGGCAACAAAATGACAGAGGAAAGATTTACGCCATTCAGAGATGGGGCCAATTCAAATCTTCTCTACTCTTTCCCTGCACTTTTTCTTTCTGATGGGTTTATACTGATATCAAGGCTTAGGGAGCGGCACAGTCAAAAGACAGAAAGAGCCAAAGCAGAGATAAAACTTGCTACTGATCAGGAGCACTGTTGTGGTTTAGGTCTAGGATGACGCCCACTCTCTAGCATTCTCATGTGTTCAGAGGTGGGGCTTGTAGAAAGTGATTGGATCACAGGGGCACTGTACTCATCAGTGAGTTAATACATGAGTTTCCAGTTAAATGTGTTGTTAGCAAGTGGGCCCTGGTTGGGGTGGGTCGGTTGGGCCATGATCTATGTGGAAGGCTATGTTTCCCTCCCTAGCTCCGCCCTTTTCTCTCTGCTTTCTGGTTGCCATGCCACCAGCAGGTTTAGTCCATCATGCCCCTTTGCCATGCCTTTTCTGCTTTGGAGCTGGCTCACTATGGACCGAAACTTCTAAAAACTGTGAGTCAGAATAAACCTCTCCTCCTTTGAATTGTGGCGGTTGGGTATTGTCCCAGTGAGAAGGAAAGTGACTAAGACAAGCACCAATATTGCACTTACTTTAGCAAGAAGCATCAATAAAGGTAAGACAAGGACATTTGGAAAGTTTGTTACAGAAGATAACATTATCCTTACTAATACAGAAGGTATTTTATATTCATTTTGTGTGTGCAATATCAGAAACATTTAGGTATTAAAAGAACTTTAAGTATATAAGGAACACGTTTAATATATTTAGGATTGTCTTGGATTGCATCATATGGGATAATATTTTTAATAACAATGAGAATTTATTATAGCACATAAGCCACCTTTTGATTTCCTGGTCAAGGCTAACTTATTTATTTTTGTCTTTATATAAATTATTATGTTTCTTAGTATATATTAATTATACAGAGTATTGAGCTGCATTGTGACATTGTCATTCTGGCATATAACGTACTTTGATCGTATTCATTCCTCCAACGTCCTTTCCCCACCCTCTACTCCTCCCACCCCCAATCTCCTTCTCTTGTCTACTCTCCCTCTACTTTCATGTCATATTCTATCTTATCCCACATTCAACAGAAGATAGAAAACATGATATTTGGCTTTATGAGTCTGGCTTATTTGGTTTAACATCATGATCTCCAGTTCTTTCCATTTTCCTGAAAATGACACGATTTCATACTTCTTTGTGATTGAATAATACTCCATTGTGTATATTATTTATCTATCCACTATTGATGAATTCCTAGGTCCACTCCATAATTTGGCTATTGTGAATTTTTCCATGACACACACGAGAATGCAAGTATTTGTATAGTATGCTGTCAATTTTTCAGGTGTATAACAAGGAGTAGTATACCTGAATCATATGCTAGTTCTGTTTTTAGTTTTTTGAGGAGTATTCATGATTTTTGTAGTGGCTGCACTAATTTATACTCCCACCAACTATTTTTAGGAGTTCACTTTTCCCCTGTATTCCCACCAGCATTTATTGTTTTTTCTATTCTTGATAATAGCCATTCCAACTGGGATGAAGTGGAATCTCAATGAAGTTTTGATTTGCATTTGCCTGATGGCTAAGGAGGCCATTTTTTTATACACTTATTGGCTATCTGTACTTCTTTTACATATCTGTTTAGCTCATTTGCCCATTTATTGATTGTATTACCTATTCTTTTGGTTCTTTTTTTTGAGTTTTTTTTTTTTTTAGAGTAGAAAAGATTTATTAAGAGAAAGTTCCTGAGAGTCAGAAGGGGTCACAAAGGGGTTGTCACAGAAGCTATTTCTCTTAGAATGTTTTATAGAACAAAGTCACAGGTGTGGGTCAAACTACATTCAACCAATAGTATTACAAGGATAGTCACTTAGCTAATATTTTTATTGTGAAAGGACAATGTGGATTTACCTTCATCTATCTTACTATCCATTTTTGGCCTATCTAATTCACAATCCAGTTACCTTCAATTCTGGAAAATTGTTTTGAATTACTTTGTTATTTGTTATGGTTTGTTTTTCTGAACTTATTCAGATATTGGGCTTCATGGAATGATCTTATAAGTACTTTACTTTTTCTTTCTAAATTTTTATGTTTAAGGGCCAGGAATGTAGCTCAGTGGTGCAGTGTCTGCCTGGCAAGCCCTAGTCCCTACATTCAATTCCTGGTACCAAAACAAAACAAAACAAACAACAACAACAAAAATAAAAAAATAGAAATTTTTATCTATAATTTTTTGTCTTACTTTCTAATAGATTTCTTTTCCATTGCTGTCTAACCCACCTATATCAATGACATATATTAGAAAGGAGAAAGAATAAAAATCAATTTCAAGAGGTAAAAATAACTGAAGTCAAAAAAGCAAAAGAAAAAAAAGTAGAGATTGAAGTAGAAAATAACTACTTACAGGAAAGATCAAGTCAAAATTTTTTCTAAACCTGGGGTGAAATTTTAAAATTTGATAAACTACTTGGAATACTTGACATGAGTGTAATTCTACACATTCACAGAATAGGAGAGAAAAATCACATACAGCCCAGGAGGTAGAATGAAATTAAGCAAATATGGCAAAGGGCCTGGATATCTAACTTGAGTAAACTGAAGATTAGGGCTTAATAAGTGAGTGAGCCTGAATAGCTAACATGAGTAAACTAGAAGGAGCTTTGGAGGATTGGTATGTGAATGAGGCAGTCCCTTTCCAGACACTAAAGGCCTGTCAACAACAGGCAGCATCTGTGCCTTCTGTCACGTACACCTGTACTGAAGACTGTACGAAAGCTCCTGGACTTAAACATCTATGGTTTTACTGCCTTTCAGACACCCCCCTGCCCCCCTGCCGCCACAACACAGAGCAGGGTCTTGTCTTTTTATTCTTTCTAATAAAACATGCCCCCGATTATTCTTCACCACTTGCTGTTTTGTAACTTCAATCTTTGTCACCTCAGAACCAGGATCCAGAGTGGGAAGGAGCTGGCTACATCATTATCTCAATATATGGTTAGCTGCTTTTGTTAATATCATTTATTCATAATAAAATATGATTAAGAAGGCTTTCTTAAGATAAAAAGTGTCTATAAGAATCTTATAACAACTTAATGGTAAGATCAGAAATGAGATGAGAATGCCCATTAGTTACCATTTCACTAGAGGGCTTAGCCAGAGAAAGAAACAAAAGACAGGAAGTTTGTCAGGTGTGGTGGTGCATGTCTGTAATCTTAGCTTCAGTTCTTTATATATTCTGGATACTAGTCCTCTCAAAAGAGTAGCTGGTAAAGATTTTCTTCTATTGTGTAGTCTCTCTTCACTCAGTTGATTGTTTCCTTTTTATTGTGCAAAGTTTTTTAATTTGATGTAGTACCATTTATTGATTCTTGCTAGTATTTCCTGGGCTATTGGAATCTTATCCTAGAAGTCTTTGATTGTGTCCATAACTTCAAAGATTTCCTCTATATTTTCTTTTATCAGTTTTAAAATTTCAGATCATTATATTTAGGTCCTTGATTCATTATGAGTTGAATTTTGGGTAGGGACATGTAGGGATCCAATTTTAGTCTTCAACATATGGATGTCCAGTTTTCTCAGCATTTGTTAAAGAGGCTATCTTTCAGTACTTGTCTCAAGAATCAGATGGATAAAGGTTTTTTTCCTTCACATCAGTCTATGTGTCTGATTTTATGTCAGTACCATGCTATTTTTGATACTATGGCTCTGTAGTATATTTTGAAATTATGTATCATAATACTTCCAAACTTGCCTTTTAGCTTGGAATTGCTGTAGCTAGTTGGGATTTCTTGTGTTTCCATATAAATTTTAGATTTTTTTCTGGTTTGTGAAGAATGTTGTTGGCATTTTGATAGGGATTGCATTGACTCTGTAGGACACTTTCAGTAGTGTGGCCATTTTAATAATATTGACTCTGCCTATCTATGAATAATGGGATGTCTTTTCATCTTCCAGTGTATTCTTTTTTCACTTTTATTAATTGGCATGTGTTTGCCATACAAAAAATTACATTCAAGGCCAGTGTGTGGTGCACACCTGTAATCCCAGCACTCAGGAACCTGAGGCAGGAGGATCACCATGAGTTTGAGGCCAGCCTGGGGTACACAGTGAGTTCAAGGTCAGCTTGAATTATGCAGCCAGACCCTGTCTCAAGAAACTAACAAATACTGAGCTGAGGATGTAGCTCAGTGGTGCCACCCCTGCCTGGCAAGTGCAAGGTCCTGAGTTTGATTCCCAGTACTGAAAAAAACAGACCCCCCCAACAAAACAAAAATTACATTCATTTTGAGGAACTGGTACATATGGTACATGCATCAGGTAATGAGATATATATATATATATATATATATATATATATATATATCATATAATGATAGTTTTTGATACCTTTCCTCTCCTCATTATCCCCCTCTGTCTTCTTCCCATGATACCTTTCTCCATTTTCAAAAAGTCTGCCTCCTGTTTCTACCATCTCTATTTTATTCTTTAATTATTTATAGTTGGGGTTTCTTATGTAAGAGAAGCCATGCAACATTTAACTTTCTGGATCTGCCTTATTTCCCTTAATATTATGGTCTTAATAACCATCCATTTTCCTGCAAATGACTTGAATTCATTCTTCTTTTTGGCTGAATAAAATTCTATTATGTAAATACACCATATTTTATTTATCCATTTGACTATTGATAGGCACCTAGGTTGTTTCCAGAGCTTAGCTATTGTGAATTGTGCTATAAAAATGGGTTTGCATGTATCAGTGAGGTTTGTGACTTTCACACTTTCAGGAATGCACCCAGGAGAGGTTTGGCTGGTTCAAATGGAATTTCTATTTTTAGTTTCATGAGGACAGTCCATACTGATTTCCACAGTGGCTGTACTAGTATACATTCCCATCAACAATACAGAAGGTTCCATTCCCCCATATCCTTACCAGAATTTGTTGTTTCTTTGTATTCTTAATAATAGCCATTCTTACTAGAGTAAGATGGACTCTCAGAGGTTTTTTTTTGGTACCGGCGATCAAACTCAGGTCCTTGCGCTTGCACAGCAGGAGGCAAAACCTCTGAGCTAAATCCCTGGCCCCCTCAGAGTTGTTTTGATTTGCATTTCCCTAATAACTAAAGATCTAAATATTTTTTCATCTACTTATAGGCCATTTGGACTTTTGGGAATTGTCTGTTCATTTCATTTGCCCATATATATTTTTTAAGTTCTTTTATTGGTACATTTTAGGTATACAATCCATTTACATTTATCATTGGGTGTTTGTACCTGTACATGATGTATCTTGGTCCTTATTTTTTCCCCATTATTTGTGCAGCCTTTACCCCCTCCACCCTTCCCTATTTACATAGACATCATTTCCATTTTCTTCTTTTCTCATAGTTTTTCCTTTCCCTCCTTTCCTTTCCCCTTCCCCTCCCTTCACCCCTTTCTTTTTGGACCATTTTTCCTATTTCAGATTATCAATTATTCATTTTAATAATTTTAACCCTTGTTTACCCTATCAGTTTCTCACACTAGAGAAACTATTTGGTATTTACACGTGTGTCCTATTTATTTCACTTAAGAGTATGGCCTTGAAATGCATCCATTTAGCCATAAATGACTCTAGTTTTTCATGCTTCATGGCTGAGTAGTACTCCATTTATAAAAAATCCCACATCTTCTTCATCCAGTTTCCAGTTGATGGGCACTTGGGCTGCTTCCAAGCTTTAGCTATTACAAACTGTGCTGCTATGAACATGGGTGCACATATATCACTGCGGTATGATTCTTTTAATTCTTTTGGGAAGATACCCAGCAGGGGAATAGCTGGGTCAAATGGGACCTCTAGTCCTAGTTCTTTGAGGTATCTCCATACGGATTTCCACAGTGGTCACACCAGAATACACTCCCACCAGCAATGGAGAAGGATTCCTTTCTCCCCACAACCCTGCCAGCATTTGTTGTTGATTTCTTGATAGCAGCCATTCTTTGTGGGCTGAGGTGGAATCTCACTGTTGTTTTCATCTGCATCTCTTGAATGACCAGTGATGTTGAACATTTTTTCATATATTTGTTTGCTGCTATTACTTCTTTGTCTGAAAAATGTCTGTTCATGTCAGATGCCCATTTTTGAATTGGGTCTTTGAATTTGGGGGGGTCTTATTTTTTTCAATTCTTTATATATTCTAGATAGTAGTCCTTTGTCTGAGGTACAGCTGCTAAAAGTTTTTTCCCCATATTGTAGGTTGTCTGTTAGCTCTGTTGGTGGTTTCTTTTGCAGTGCAGAAGCTTTTTAATAAGATGAGATCCCAGTTGTTGATTCTTTCTGCTAGTTCCCGTGCTACTGAGGTTTTGTTCATGAAGTGTTTTTCTATGCCAGTGTCTTCAGGAGTTCTACCTAACTTATCTTCCAGTGAGTTTAGTGTTTCTGTCTTAATATTTAGATCTTTAACCCACTTTGATCTTAGTTTAGTGCATGGTGATAAGTATGGGTTTAGTTTCAATCTTTGGCAGGTTGAAATCCAGTTTTTCCAACACAATTTATTAAATAAGCTATCTTTCCTCCAATGATGGTGGTTGGCTCCTTTGTCAAAGATGAGGTGGCTGAGTATGTCTGGAGTTGTTTCTGCATCTTCTAATCTATTCCACTGATCCTCAGGTCTGTTCTTTTGCCAGTACCATGCTGATTTTATCACAGTAGCTTTGTACTATAGTTTCTAGTTGGGGATTGTGTTACCCCCAGCCATGTCTCTGTTGCTTAGAATTGCTTTTGTTATTCTAGGTCTGTTATGGCTGCAAATGAATTTTTGAATTGTTTTCTCTAGTTCTGTGAAGTATATTGTTGGAATTTCAATTGGCATTGCATTGAATCTATATAGTAGTTTTGGAAGTATGGCCATTTTCACTATATTGGTTCTTCCTACCCAGGAGCAAGGGATGTCTTTCCATTTTCTTGTATCTTCTTCGATCTCTTTTTTCAGAGTGCTGTAGTTGTCAGTGTAGAGGTCTTTTGCTTCCTTTGTTAGATTGATTCCTAGATATTTCATGTTTTTGGATGCTATTGTATAAGGAATTGTTTCCCTGATTTCTCTCTATTTGCCCATATTTTGATTGGGTCATTTGTTCTTTGGGGTTTAGATTTTTTTTGAGTTATTTATCTATTGTAAATATTAGTACTCTATCGGAAGAGTACCTGGAAATTTTTTTTTACATTCTCTACTTTGTCTCTTCACTCTGTTGATTGTTCCTTTCACTGTGCTTCTAGTACATTCTTCAATTTCTTTCTTCAATGCTAAATAAATATTATTGTAAAGGTCATTCACCTCCTTGATTAGGTTTACTCCTAGGCATTTTATTATTTTTTGAAATGATTGTGAATATAATTGTTTTTCTAATTTATTTCTCAGCAGGATCATTGAAAGTGACTTGATGTTTTTCTCTTGCAACTTTCAATATTCTCTTCTTGTTCTGTACTCATTTTAGGTGTAATATGATATAGAGAGGTTCTTTTCTACTCATGCTTCTTTGGCATTTAAATGCTTGGAGTACGTGGATGCCCATACCTTTCCTAATATTTGGGAAATTTTCTGTTATTATTTCACTAAAAACATTTTCCTTGCCTTTGTTTTTTACCTTGGCACCATATTCTATAGCAAAAATTTGTAAGATTTGTCCCAGAAGTCTTGCATTTTTAAAAAACCACTTCTTACTTTTAGTGTTTTTCACTGTCTGAATGTGATAAGTCATTAATATTGTCTTCAAGTGCTGAGATTCTATTTTCTTTTTGACTTAGTCTTCTGTTGAGGTTTTCTACAGTTTTTGATTTGACTTACTGAGTTTTTAATTTCCATGATTTATATTTGGTTCTTTTTCAGAACCTCTGTATCTTGATTGAATTATTCTTTCATATCCTGCATTGTCTTCCTTATTTCATTAGGCTGTTTATTTGTATCCTTGATCATATAAAAAATCAGTCTTTTCAGTTCTTTATCTGACGTTTCATCCATTTTAATATCTTTGGATTCAGTTACTGATGAGTTCTGAAGATTTTCTTTTTGGAGACATAGTCTTGCTATGTAGTTCAGGCTGGCCTTGTACTCATGGCAGTCCTCTTGCCTCAGCCTCCAAGTGGTAGGATTACAGGCATGCACCACCATATCTAGTTGAAGCTTTGCTGTTTTGGGTCATATTTCTTGTATTTCTATGTTGAGATTTGTATTTCTGATGGCAAGGATTGTCTCTTCCACTTTTATGTGAGAGTCTTATTAGTGAGCTGCCTTCTTAGGAGTACTATTCAAAGAGGCAAAAACAAACCACAACAACAATGATCACACAAAGACAAATCAAATATTGAAATATAGTAAAAACCAATTAAAACCAACATCTCTATCACCAATAACAATAGCAAAGATAGGGGAAAATAATATAAAATAAAAGGCTAAATATTATTAGGGTAAAAGTAATAAGCTAACAATAAAATATGGAAAGAGTAGGGAAAGGGAAAAATGGAAAAAGCAAAATTTTAGCAAGAGAAGGGAAAGAAGAGAGAAAAGAATGAAAGAACCCAAATTATTAAAAAGTGAACAATATTAGATTAAAACAAGAGAACCCCCCCGCCCCAACAACAAACCAAACAAACGAAATGGAACACAAAGAAAAATGAGTCAAGTTTTCCTCCATGCTGAAGTATTGGATTGGAAAAATTTCTTTCCAGGACCTGTAATAATGGAATCCAACAGGTATGGAAGTGGGAGGACAGTGAGTTGTACCTGATGCCTGTTGGATTTCCTCTCTATTCCTCCCTCCCAGGCTGCTGCTTTCCAAATGCTGAGCCCTGCCCCACCCTTCCAGACAGGAGAGGCATTCAGTGGGGCGGTTGTCTGTCTCAGGGCTTTATTCACTCCAGTAGCTTTAGTTTCTGTTTCCTTCTGGGCACGGGGGACCACTGGTGGCCTAAACTAGATTCAAGATATGTGAGAAAGGTAGGTGTCCTTCTTGCCCCCTTGCTCCAGAGTCCCCCACCCCCTACTCCAGTCTTTGTACCCTGGGATATGGCAAACATCCAAGAAGAGGCCTAACTAAAATAAAGCAGAAAGTCGGTAAGTAAACAAACCACTTAGTTCTGTGCTGGTGGAGGGGGCAGCTTTAGGAATTGAGCAATGCACTGGCTTGATCCAGGTGCTTTCAGGCCCAGCTCCCTCAGAACACACATGGAGTGTGAGGAGTCTTGCTCCTCACTACAGACAGAGGCATTATTGACCACCGTGCCTCCACAGCCTGAGCTTTGGATTTAAACTGCTTAAACTTCTCAGCATGTCTGCTCTGCAACAAACCCTACCTCTCTATTGCTGTCTTTCTTCATTGACTCTCACCCAGTCACCATGGCAGGTCATCCTTGCAGATCATGAAGTGTGGTTTTTTGTGACTTCTGACTTCTACTGTAGCTCAGTCCCAAATAATAAGCCTTCTCTCAACATGTCACTTAGTGACAGCTCTCTAAGATATGGCTACTGGTCAGTGGATTTCTTCTCCAGAGCTACCCTGCCATACAGGAAGAGTTACTTTCAGGCTAAGTCCCCACCCTGGGTTTATAGCTTGCAATAACTGTGGGTTTCCCCTCTGGCTCATGTAGACTGCCAGTACTTTCCAGGCTTACCTAGTGCTTGCAGATTTGGGTTCCCCCCTCTCCTCGGGGAGTTGGATTTGGCACTGCAGACTGCTTCATACTTTTCTCTGAGTTGTTTTTCTGTTTCTCTGTGATTTTCCTGTCACCTCTTTCTTGATTCCTGGTGCTCTTCCTCTCTTTTTCTCCTCAAAATATAGTTTCTCCTTTCTAACTGTAACTCATCTCACTACAGAGCCACACAAAGGCTATTTCTTTTCTGCCATCTTACTCAGAATTCCTCAGGAAATTTAGGATGGAAAAACCTGGCCCCAATAATGTGCGTGACCTGTATAAGGCAGCCTAGATCAAAATATTCTGAATAGCCTAGAAAGATAATTACTATTTTGAGTCTTTTTATTGTCATCAACAAAGAAAAGAAATAAGAGGCATAATTAATGAGAAATATCTATAGGCTTTGACTATCCAAATGTCTTGCATTGATCCAGGAGAAAAACAAAATATATAGTATGTTAAGGAAACTAAGCTTCTAAGTACAAAAATACAGGTCCTTGAATGTTATGATAAATAATAGTTTAAAAGCTATCATAAATCTCTTAGTGAATACTCATGAGATTAAATGAGTGCCAATGTCTTTCAGCAACACACTCATATCTGTGGATACTTTTTAGTGCTAAGTATTTCATTAGTTTATGAGAGATATACTTGAGGAAAATAGAACTGTCAAGGTAGCCACACTGGCTATTTTATGGAACTTTTATTTTTCTATTCCTTTTACATTTCCTTTTTCATTCCTACATTACTGTTTTTTCCATAGCAAAGTTCAGTACAATCTTTAAAAAAAATTTTTTATTCATTAAGTTTATTGGTACATTTTAGGTATACAATATGATGACATTCATCATTGGGAACTTGTACCTTTACATGATGTATCTTAGTTCTCATTTTTTCCCCATTCCCCTGCCCTCCCTCCAACCCCTCCACCTCTCCCTATTTACAAAGACTTTGTTTCTGTTTCTTCCTTTTCTCATATTTTTTCCTTTCCCCAACTCCTCCCACTTCCCCTTTCCCTTTGGAACTTTTAGTGTAATTGAGGATCAAAATGTGTAATAGATAATGTGAAATAGGGAAAAAAAGACCAGTACAATCTTTAGGCTAATGTTTGTGTTGTGATTGACCACTTTGGGCGAGACCTAGTATCAGTGCTTCTAGTCTGTTCTTGGCGGAGGCACACGTTTACATCCGCTTCTGGACGTGCTGTTCTCTCTTAGGATGCCACCCTTTTCTCTCTAGCACTCGCTAACCTCTCTGGGCAGAGGTAGCCATTCCCGCCTGTGTTTCTAAAGCTTGTTTCTGCTCACCCACTCATTATATATACTGGTACTGACCTGAGGATTGCATACAAACACGTGATGAAGCCATGACTCAGAGGACACTGAGAGGTAGATAGAATTAAGTTGAACTTGGGGATAAAAAATGATACTGCTGGTTAGTGTAACACTGAGGAGCCAAGACATAGGGTTCTGAAAATGGGAAGCCAAAGAGAGCACAAACTGGGAGAGAGTTATCATGGTAACAGGGTCAGGTGTTTTACCTCAAATTAAAGTAACTGAAGTTGCATAAATTGCAAATAAAATGCATGCCTGAGGTCCAGATATTGCTGCTATAACTAGTCTTTTCACTTGTTTCATTTCTGTGGAATGACCTTTGATCACACTTGTTTTCTATGGGTAGCTTCTATGTTTTATTTCTCTGAATTTCCCATTGCTTAGTTCAGTTTCTGGTGCCCAAACAGTGAGTGTTAAATGAAAGAACAAGTTATTCACCTTATTTTATATACGATAATTCTGGGGGTTGATCAACACTGGGGGTTGGTAATGAGTATGGATACATCTTCAATAATACTTTAGTTAAAATGTGGTGCAGGTTAGTGTCTACCAGTCTTACAATCACCTGGTTGTGTCCATTAAGTATATACGGCATCTGATTTATATGTAAAGGGTCCAGTGTGTATCAGAGGTGGATTAAACACACAGAAAACACATAGCTTGATTTCATATCCTCTCTCTTTTTGAAGAAAACGAATAAAGTTGACAAAGAGAAAGAACTAATTCCTATTGTATGCCAGATGATTTCACTGTAGAGCAGTCTCTAAGATTGTGTTGCAAAGAGTATGGAAGGACTACTTTGAGGTTAGGTTTAGGGTCATACAATTCTCCTTTTTCACGAATGATACTAGCACAGTATCTGATGCTTTACTGAAAGCAGACATGCCTGCAGGGCTGCTAACTCTTAGAACACTGGAGTGTGTTTAATTGCATCTCCACTGAAAACTAAACACAGAAAAATTTTAACACACCTGTACATCTGTTTCTAGTCATTTACTTTTAGGCTTCATTCTTAGAATCATTCTTCTATATATTTAATATCTAATACATTATTTAAGACTTTATGGTAGGATGGAAAAACAAGTTAAAAGAACTGAAAGACACAGTCAAAGTATAAGGCAGCATTTTTAAACAGTGCCAACAACGCATTACTGAATGGAGAAGTTAAAAAAGAAAAGAAAAAAATTCAGAATAGAACAGAAATATCAGAGTGCCTCATGTACTGAGGCATTGTTGTCTGGGTAATTTTTCCTATATGTATGCATGTGTATATTGGGGCTTGGTATAAAAAATATTTTTTTCTGTGTATCATAATCATAAGAGTTTGAGAAACACTGCCTCAAGGAATTCTACTATAGAAACTCTGGAATTTCCATAATTATATTGTAAAATTAGAAATTCTCTTCGTATAAACTCTTCAGTTTGAAACTTTTAAGAAAGGAGCTGAAATACTGGGAAAAAACTCACATGCAATTATTGGTTTTTATAATTTCAATGTGATATTCTTTCATAAAATAAAAAACAATTTTTTTGCACTAAAAGCAAAAAATTACTTCTTTTGAATATAAACAGATGACTTTTTACATGTATAAAGTTTTGAAACTATCTGTAAAACTTCCAATTTAATAGAAGTTAATTAATCTATAAAATTAGCTATTAGTGTCAGGGATTAAGCTCAGTGGTTCTGCTGCCTGTCTCGCATGTGCAAGGTCCTGAGTTCGATTCCCAGTACCAAAAAGAAAAAGCTATCAAAATATATCCACACAGATATACCACTAATTCTTCTCACTCACTGTTGTTGTTGACCTTGGTCTAAATAAGACAGTTTTCATTTCAATGTATTGAAAAGTGAAAAAGCACAAAGGTTAATAGATATGTATAAACTTATATGAATAGAAATACTTCTATAACATAGCAAGGATCATTTTTATGACACATACATGACAATAATGACCAAAGAATCTAATGTTAAAGTATAAGCTAATTTTATATCTTGACTTGATGAAAGAATCATTCATTGTGTATATTTGATTTACTAAAAACATTTGAATATTTCAAATTTCTTCGCATTCAATTTTTAAATGATGTAGATGCTTTAGCTTAATTATTTAACATTTATTAGTATTGAATTCCCCATCCTGCCAATTTCATTGTAGTATTGACTGAATTATATTGTTTCAGAAGAGGGGACCCAAATGAATTTAGAAGTCTGATTCTTTTCTTTTCTTTTTGGTACTGGGAATTGAACTCTGGACCTTGTGCTTGGGAGGCAGGCGGCGGAACCACTGAGCTAAATCCCCAGTCCCTAGAAGTCTGAGCCTTAATTTTTTTCATCCAGTCAGAGAAGGGCACAGGACATATTTTGATGTTTTATTTGGGTGTCTATCTTAGCCTACTCATTCTACAAGGGGGATAACTAGAATGGCAAATGAACCCAGATGGTGGAATTTTCCTTTCTGAACAAGCAGGCCAAGTATTTCTAAGTTTTATATGCTTACACTTCAAATTTTGCTGATGAAACATATCTACTGGATTTCACTAGAAGTTCCAGTAAAAGTAGGGTCGGCAGCATTTGGGCAGATTTTTCAAGTTTCACTGTGTCCCTGCTGTACACTTCAGTAACTGTAACAGACCATTTGATAGAACAGCAAAGGTGCACTGTAATCATCTTAAAGGTACAGCCTATGTTTAAACCTGAAACTTGATGGAGCTGCTTTTATATTTAGACCAAACTGAAGCTTTAAAATTCAATCCTCTGACTACATTTGGTGCTATGTGTAAAATTCCTATAGAATCTGGAAAATTTTGTTTTTTATTCTTTGTATACAACAAAATTTATGATGGCCAATGTTTATGAATATTTAAAAAAGAAAGATAATAGAATAATTTTTATTCAGTATAAGTAAAATGGAATGTTAAAAATCTATGATAAAAAGATGATCAGATTTATTAGTTTGTGATTAATAAAAATTATAATGAAAATGGCTATTTTTTGAGCACCTACAATGTACCAGGAAATATATTAAGTGATACACATTCATTTATTTAGTGAAAATTATTTACTTTGTGTATTAACTAAAATAAAATTTTATCTTCGGTTTTTTTGATAGCATCATTCTAATAATAGTAATAGCTAACATTTTCTAGATGATTACTATGTGCCAAGCAGTTTGTATGAATTGATATATTTAATCATGACAAAAATGTCCAAATATATTTAAATATACATTTAGTACACAAGATTAAAGTACTGTATTCTCATTTTAAAATATGGGCACTTATAAAAGGTAAGCCACTCACCTAAGGTTGCTGCTACTAAGTATGGAGGGAAGACTCCTTCAGGACTTCTGCCTGATTTCAGAGTTTCCATACTTAACCACTACACTACAGTGACTCTCAAAGTTCATTATTCCTTTGAAGTCCATGCTTGTTGATATTGTCAGCTGATCTCTATTGCTCTTTCTTCAATGTCTTGTGCACCTGTATCAGAGTGACCTCTCCTCATCCTCTTCCCTCACCCATTGAGAATTTTCTTGGAATATGGTGGATACACAGTATTTGTTGAACTGAATCAAAGAAAGTTTAGCATTCCCCATGCTGTGCAAGGGAGCCTCCTATATACCTTGCTGTTATCCTCTTATGTCTTTATTATTGCACTTACTGAGAGTTTGCTGTTATGCTATGTGAACTTAATTTTTTCTTGGATTTATAAATAATATTCATTTTAAGTAAATAGTCATATTATTTTCAAAATTGCTAAACCAGTCTTGCAATGGCAGAGTTGAAGCATTATAGTAGGTTTTGACATTGAGCAATGTAGAGAGATTGAGAGACTAACACATGGTGAATATCTTGAGGGCAAAATCTGTCCAAACCAGTAGAATTTCAATATTTCCGTGCTGGAGGCTAGTCATTAATATGACATTGGGAACATCAAGGGAAGTTGTTGGGGTACAAAATGGTGTATTCTGGTAAAGAATTGATGTCTGAGGAGACACTCCAAATTGTGAAAGTTTCCACATGAGACATTTTCCAAAGAACCAAAAATATATTGGAGTCTATAAAAGTTAGTAGCTTGCCTAGACTTTTAGACTCTTTTACTGTAAGAATACAAAGATCTTGGCGTAAACAAAGCTAACCACTCAGCCATATCCACATGCCTTAAATCATCCAAGACACTCACCTGACTTGTCTTAGTTTAAATCCTGCTTTTAATCACTGCTGAGTTGTAGTTCTTAGATGCCGAAAAGCTGATGAGACAAAAATGTGTGGTGCACACATCTTTTCAGCAACATGGAAATATATTGATTATACTTGTGGCTCAAATTAAAGTTTAAGACAGTCAGTACCATTTAATGAATTCTAGGTTAGCAATGATAAATAAACAGTGACTCAGAACACTGTTTATTTTCTGTGCTTGAGACTTTACTTTGGAGTTGGCCCTATAAACACACATGCACTGCTCACAGGACTGACAACATAATACTCTGTGATACCAAGAAAATCTGGTCTGAAATGTGGGATCTGCCTGAATGAACAGCTCCCTTCACTTATTACAAGAAACCACGGAAATCTGTATTTACAGCAGCAGACTTACATTTAAAAAGCTTTTGTCCTGGCTCTAATTTTAAGGTCACTTAATATGAAATTCTTCATTTATTAGTGCTTAATTTGAGAGGAAAGGATGAGGGATGTTGTATTGTCTCCCTCCTGTGTCTTTACCTGATGATATTTATGAACGGTGAAAAAGTTTGCATAATTCAACACCACTTCAATTTTTTACTTCTATTATGGATTTCCATAGTGACAAATAATTGTTAAGTTAATACTAGAAAGGCAAATTCACCATTAGATAATTTATCATCCAAATCTAGAATGGAGTTTCCATTGGCTACCTGTTGGCAGCTGTATGCAATTAACTCACAAGGATGTTTACTTAGAATAATGGCTGTTAATCAGGCTTACTAGGAATATTTTAGCTACATGTTCTTAGAATCACCATAACATTTGTCTGCTGACATAATGCTTTATTGAAGTTGGTGTACTTAAAAAAATATTCCATACAATTACTTTTGTGTTGTGACATTTTTAGGCTTTTATTAACAAAAAGAACTATAGAAATGTATGTATATTCCATTAATCAGAGAGAAATCATGGCTCTTAGAGAGAAGTATCAGTTCCTAGAACAACTCCTATGGCAACATCTTTACAATTCCAGGTCTGATTTCTGGGCAGGACTTCTTTTCTTACTTGCTACTTCTTTTTTTTTCTGACAAACTGGCTTAGACAACTAGAAGAGTACACAGGTATTTACCACTTTTCTTAAAGTTAGACCTGAATGCAAGCCTAAAATGTTCTGTTTCTCTTCTGGACTTGAAATGTATCCCTTTCTCAACTATTCATAATCAAATGGACATACTCAAACTGAAATATTCAAATCTCCCTAATTACACTTCCATTCAGACATGCACCGATTCTTTAGATGTTAAAATCCTTTCCCATTTCTGAGCAAATAAAATCTCTCAGGCTAAATCTTAAATTTGTATCGTTTCAAGATGAAGATATGCTTATATTGTTCTCCTGGCTTCTCAGCAATATAACTTTTGCAGTTCTATGGTGGGTTGTAATATATTCTTCACTGGAAAAGGTTGAATTCTCCCAGGGTGTCTTCCAGCAGAAGTGGGTTGCTATGGTGTGAATACTGATGTACTCGCAACATTCACAGTGTGAAACCCTATCCCAAGATCATAGTATTAGGAGGTATGTCCTTTGGGAGGTGATTATGTCCCAAGAATGGAGCTCTCACGAATGGGATAGTGACCTTAAAAAAGGGACCCCAAAGAGCTGCCTTGCCCTATTGACCATGTGAGGAAGACACAGTGAGGAGACATGGTCTGTGAACCAGGAAATGAGCAATTCTTAGACACTAGATCTGTTGACATATCAACCTTAGACTTCTTAGTCTTTAGAACTATAAGAAAAAAATTCATTGCTTATAAGTCACAGAGTTTATGGCAGTCTTTTAGCAGCCAATGTTAGTCAACTTTCATCACTTTAACAAACTACTAGATATAATCAATTTAAAAAGAAAAAAGGTTTATGGTGGCTCACAGTTTTGGAGGTTTCTATGGTTGATTGGTCCTGTTGCTTTTGGGCCTGTGGTAAGGAAGCACATCATGGTGGAAGTATGTGGTGGAGGAAGCTGCTCATCTCATGGCTGGGAGGCAAAGAAAGCCAGGAAGGGGTCAGAGTCCAAGTATCATTTTCAAGGGCATGCCCTCAAAGACCTAACTTCTTCCCATTAGGCCCCATCTCTTTGAGGTTCCCCACCTCCCAACAGAACCCTGGGGTGGGACCAAGCCTTCAACACACTAGGTATTTCAGACCCAAACCCTGGGATAAGCCTAACAGACTAAGACATGGATAACATGGCAGAATTTGGCATCATTCCCTCCATCATTGGCCTGAGCCCCTGTATTGTTTTCTAGAGTTACTTGTTAATGGTACATCTAAGATGAAAATAAGCATGAACTCCCAAATTTTTCAATCTTTTAAGTTGGAAATAGGTATTCCTTTTAGAATCCCAAGGAATATATAGCACAGGCTCTGAACAAATATGTCTTTTATTAGAGACTAGAAATTTGGTCACCATTCTCTTTCTAACTCCCTTTCCAGGTGTATTGAGGGGGAGCCTTGTAGAGCTTGAAGGGGAGTGTTTCTTGAAATATATAATCCCATCCACCTGCGTCAGAGTACTTTGTGGTACTTATAAAAATGAAGATTTCTGGCCTTCATTCTAAGCCCATTTAATCTCCAGGGCTGCTCCTTCAAAAGTACAAGTTTACAAAATGTTCCACAGGTGAATCTGATGTTCAATTAGAAAGTTGAAACTTGTATAGGAGCCAAAATTAGAAGCAAATATGATTGGATGATTTTAAAAAATATTCTCTCTTCTGCTGGCCTTATGCTTTTGGTCTTCTAGGATTAAGTGTACTTATTAAATTGGCAGTATCCCCAGCTCTGTATAAGTGCATCTACATCATTGCAAAGAAGAATATGAACAGAGACATGAGAAAAATTTGTCATAAGAAAATATGACACCTGATATAAGATTTGCCTACTCTTCAATCAATTGTATGAAGTCCATGGGACAGGCTAATGACAATTCTGATGCTAACTCATCTACCAGGACCTGAAATGTGCTGAAAATTAGAGCATTCACAGGAAAGAGGAGCAAGAGGAAATCTTGAACTGAGTTTATCCACATTTCCAACCAGAAATGACTTGGAATTGGCAGTTTCCTTTTTTTTTCTTGCCACACACAGAAATATTGGGTTGGGTCCTAAACTAGTAACAGAGAAAACTCAGAGTCAATGATCATGAAACATTGGACTAGATATAATTAAAATAAAATAGGTATTTATAGTTTGGTATTAATGTATTCATGTGGAAATTTCTTCTTGGAATTTCTTGGGGTATTTAAATTTTTGTTTTTAAAAAACTACTGATAAAACTCAATAGATAAATGGGAAAATTCTTTATAAGAATTAAAACTTAACGATCAATATGGCAATGTTACTGCTTCAAAGGATTCCACTGAAGTCAAGTCAAAAACAATAGCAGGAGACACGACATATATTAAGGTGGAAAAGTCTGGGAACCTAGACAGAAGCAAGAGAGAGCCTGATCAGGGTCAGAACTCAATGAGGGAGTCTTGCTTATAGCTTTTGTCATGTTGTAAATGTTTGTGCTTGTGGACATATATTGGTAATGATGATTTATTTTAGCAAGTAAATATTAATATATTTTTACACATAGTATACTTTAACTCCTATGAGTTGTGTTCTAAGAAATAAGAAGTTTTGGAAGCAAAAACATCCTCAAATTGTCAATTTTGACTCATGATTCTGTGCAGTGCTGTTAACTTTACTAGATCATCCAGATGTGATAAGAATTTAGCCAATAATGTTTGCTGGGGTTTTCCAGTATTTAAATGTTTGTTTAGTCTTTAGCAGTGATTGTGAACCTTCTAGACACTGAGTGCCCAAAGTGCAACCCAAAATCCGCTTATTTATTGCAAAGTGCCAACACTGCAATTAAATCTGAATATTGAGGTTTTAGTTTAGAAAAAACAACTGCTATCAGATACTCAGCTGCTTGGGGCAACTTGGCTCACTTGCCTACAGAAACGGTTCTTCGTGCCCACTCCTGCAAGTGTGCCACAGATTAGCCAACACGGGTCTATGGTTATTGTATTTGTAAATGATAGTGAATTTTTTTTACTATTTATTAAACAATTACATGTATGTGTGCAATAATAAATGGGCATAGAAGAATGTTGAAAATATTTTAAGAATAATTTATAATTTTAAGAATCTTGAGGATTCCTGGGAATTCTAATTTCTTATCCCTGCATCCCAAACATAAATAAATTTCTACCAACAATTTGGAAACATTAAGGGATAATTTATAAAAACTGAGATGAAATTTGACATGTTTCCTTAATCATATCTTTCTTCATATATTTATTCCTATAGATAAATCCACATAGAGCATGAATTGCAATACCAATTACACAATAAAACAATCAACTATGTGTGAGATTCAAACTCATTGGATGGGTTAAAAAGCAGACCATAATTAACCAAAGGGAAATGATTCATAGAGAATATATTTGAAGAATTTTGCAAAAGTAATAGAAGATGCAGAGAGATGAGTAGTATTACAGAGACATGAAAGATGGAAAAAGAAGTCCCACATAGTCAACACAAACTGGAGTTCTAGAAAGAGCACAAATCTGGGGGACAAACTACTCATGAAAAGATACTGCATTGGGATCTCCAGAAATGCCTAAAGACAACAAGTCTCAACCAAAAGGAGACTAATAGAATTAAAAGTAAAACGTGAGAAAGCACTTATTGTAAGGGAGTCATACTAGTCCCCCTTTCTCCTCAGGGGTTGTGTTCCAAGACCCCAGAGATGCCTGAAACTGCTGATCGTATTGAATATTGTATGTATCAGGTTTTTTCCCATTCAAACATATCTATGAGAATGTTTATCAATTAGGTATAGTAAGAAACTAGCAATGATACCTAATGATAAAATAGAACAATTATAATAATATATTGTAATACAATTATGTAGATATGGTCTTCCTCCCTCACTCTCAAATTATCCTATTATACTGTACTCACTCTTCTTGTAATGATGTGAGATGATACAGTACCCGGTGAGGAGATGAGTTGATGTGAATGAAGTTGGTGTTGTGAGGAGTTTAGGCTTGCTACATAAGGGTTGCCTGAACACAAACACTGCGGTGCTGCAACAGCCATTAGTAACCAAGAAGGCTACTTAGTGGCTAGTTGGTAGGTAACATACACAGCATGGATACGCTGAACAAAGGGATAATGAATGTTTTTGGTAAAGCAAGATGACCTAAGATTGTCACACTGTTTAGAATAGCATACCAGTTAGAATTTGTGATTTGTTTATTTCTGGAATTTCCCATTTAATACTTTTGGATTGAATACATAGAAACTAAAACTGCAGAAAGTAAAGCAAGTCGTGGATACATGGGGTAGACTGTATTGTGGACGTAAATGTACTTCTCTCCTCTTGGGAGAAACAACTCCAATTAATCTTTTGGGGATAACAACATTGTGCCTAAGCTTTTGATGTGTCCTAATGTCTGTACACAGGAAAGACTGCAATAACTGGCTGTGGCTTAGCATGTAGTTTTATTTCCCAGGTTGTTTGATGACTTAAGGTTTCAGATTATTCAGCAGTTGATATAATTAAATTTTTCCTCTTTTAAATTCATTTTTCCTTATGAAATTTACTGAACTATTTTTCTGAACTGAAATTAAGCAAACTGGAGGGGAACTAAAAAAGGAAGCAGTCAGAGCACTTAGTATTGGCTCCCATGCAAACATTTGGGACAAAGAATGAATTCTTGTTACTATTGTCATGAATATCAAAAAAGTCATATTTTCTTTTATTTATAAAAAGCCTACAACCTGAAGAGCTAAGGTTCCACCCTGAGAATGAGCAGGTGAAAATGATGATAACCACACAGAACACACCTCAAGTACAGCCAGCTGCATAGCCTAACCCCAGCCACCAGGGGCTCAATTTGTAAGAGGTCACTGTGCTAGATCCCGTCCCTGATGGGATCCCTCAAGGAGAAATGACATTGTCTCTTAGTTCTCTGTTTGGACACTGTGGCAGGGCACCTGGTTCTCCTCTTGCCTGTGAGTCCAGTTGTGAGATATGACAACTGAAATGCTGTTTGGCAACTAGCTGGTGAAAGCTGTTTGCTTTTTTACCAACCCAGGCACTATAATTATAATTTCATTAAATGTGGCTCTGTGGATGCTGTATGACTAATGTGATATTTGACTTCAGAATTTCTTGTTTTTATTATTCACAGTTTGCTTTTAAATTTATATTGTTAAGCCTAGTCTTTTTAAAAAATAATGTTTATTTCTAATATAGTGTTTTATGACACATTTTGATTGAATAAAACTGTAAAATACATAAAAGTAGAACCCCCCTGTAATATTTCTATGAATACAAATGCTTCTATTTGCTCTCATAGTGTGTATATTTAATAACTTCCTAAGGTATTGAGATTATTATTCTATTTGCATTTATATTGCCAGTATTATAGTCATTCATATTTGTGGAGGATGGAGAACAGGACTCCTGTGGATACCAAGATTTGCAGATTCTCCAGTCCCTTATGTAAAATGGTGTAGTATTTGCATGAACTACGCAATTCTCCTGGATAGTTTAAGCCATCTCCAGTTTTTGTGATACTCAATACAATATACAAGCTATGTCAGTAAATGGTTTTTAAAAAATTCATTAATTTTATTGGTACATTTTAGGTATACAAAATGATGACATTCATCTTTGGGAATTTGTACCTTTACATGTCATATCTTGGTTCTTATTTTTTTCCCCATTTCCTTGACCTCCCTTCAACCCCTCCACCCCTCCCTATTTACAAAGACTTTGTTTCTATTTTTTCCTTTTCTCATATTTATTTCTTTCCCTTCCCCTATCCTTCACTTCCCCTTCTCCTTTGGACCTTGTCTTCCTATTTCACATTATCTATTATATATTTTGATCCTTATTTACAATTTCAGTTTCTCACACCAGAGAAACTATTTTGTATTTACACATATGTGTCCTATTTATTTCACTTAAGAGTATGGCCTCAGTGTGCATCCATTTAGCTATAATAGTCTCCAGTTTCTCATTCTTTATGGCTGAGTAGTACTTCATTTTATAAAAAATCCCACATCTTCTTTATCCAGTCTCCATTTGATGGGCAATTGGGCTGTTTCCAAATTCTAGCTATTACAAACTGTGCACATATATCACTGTGGTACGATTCTTTTAATTCTTTTGGGAAAATACCCAGCAGGGGAATAGCTGAGTCAAAGGGGACCTCTAATCCTAGTTCTTTGAGGTATCTCCATACTGATTTCCACAGGGGTTGCACCAGTCTACACTCATACCATCAAGTGGAGAAGGGTTCTTTTCCCCCATAACCACGCCAGCGTTTGTTATTGGTTGATTTCTTAATAGCAGCCATTCTTTCTGGAGTGAAGTGGAATCTCAGTATTGTTTTCATCTGCATTTCTTGAATAACCAGTGATGTTGAACATTTTTTCATATATTTATTTGCTGCTTTTACTTCTTTGTTTGAGAAATATCTGTTCATTTCAGATGCCCATTTTTGGATTGGATCTTTCGATTTGGGAGGTCTGATTTTTTAAAAGTTTCTTGTATATTCTAGATAGTAGACCTTTGTCTGAGGAACAGCTGGTAAAATTTTTATCCCAAATTGTGGATTGTCTCTTCATGCTGTTGGTGGTTTCTCTTGCTGTGCAGAAGGTTTTTAATAAGAAGAGATCCCATTTCTTGACTCTTTGTGCTAGCTTGTGTGTGACTGAGGTTTTGTTCATGAAATCTTTTCCTATGCCAATGTCTTCAAGAGTTATACCTAACCTCTCTTCCAGCCAGTTTAGTGTTTCTGTATTAATATTTAGATCTTTAATCCATTTTGATTTTAGTTTAGTGCATGGTGAGAGATATAGGTCTAGTTTTAATCTTTGGCAAGTTGAAATCCAATTTTTCCATCACTATTATTAAAGAGTCTATCTTTCTTCCAGCAAGGGTGTTTGGCTCCTTTGTCAAAGATGAGGTGGCTGAGTATGTCTGGTGTTGTTTCTGCATCTTCTACTCTGTTCCACTGATCTTTGGGTCTACTTTTTCCCCAAGTACCATGCTATTTTTATCACAGTAGCTTTGTAATATAGTTTCAAGTTGGGAATTGTGATACCCCCTACCTTATCTTTTTTTTTTTTTTTTTGCCTAGAATCGCTTTTGGTGTTCTAGGTCTCTTCTTGTTCCAAATGAATTTTTGGATTGTTTTCTCAAGGTCTGTGAAGTATGCTGCTGGAATTTCAATTGGGATTGCATTAAATCTATATAGCAGTTTTGGAAGTATGGCCATTTTCACTATATTGGTTCTTCCTACCCAGGAGCAAGAGATGTCTTTCTTTTTCTTATATCCTCTTCAATCTCCTTTTTCATAGTGCTATAGTTTTCAGAGTAGAGGTCTTTTATTTCTTTGGTTACATTGATTCCTAGGTATTTCATTTTTTTTTTTGGTGTTATTGTCAAAGGAGCTCTTTTTCCAGTTCCTCTCTCACTGAGTCTGTTGTTCGTGCAGAGGAAAGCTATTGATTTTTTTATGTTGATCTTGTATCCAGCTACTCTACTGAATTTGGTCTAGAATTAAGTCTAGAAGACTTTTGTTGGAGTTTTTGGGGTCTTCTATATAAAGTATCATGTCATGTCAATAATTGTTGTACAATTTAGGGAAAAATGACAAGAAAAAAATAACTTTATATGTTTAATACAGATGCATTTTTTATGAAAATTCATTCCGAAGTTGATTGAATCCATGAATGCAAAACCCATCGATAAGGAGGACTGTCTGTCTTATTTATTACTATTTAGATTATTGCTTTATTAATCAAACTCTATGTATTTTTTGTGAAAGTCCTGACAGATGTATAATACAAGCTCCCTATAGACCTATATCACTGACAAGCTGAAGGCTAAATCCTCAAGTACTGAAAGCAATGAGTATAGTATGAGAATCAGACCAAACCTCAGGAAACTTACTTTACTCAGAACCTCCTAACAGCCATGGCAAAAATTAAAAAAAAGGAAAGCCCTGGGGTCATGGAACTCCTGAACTTTAGAAGAGGAAGTGAGTCCAATTGTCAGAATGCACAAGCTTTCCTAGTTCTGACCCCTGAGATGCTGAGTCGTGGGTACTTTGTATAAAGGTATTGTGCAAGTGGCAGTTTCATTGGCAGATGCAGGACCTGCCTGGGTTTCTGTGTAGTTGAATATAGTTTTCTGTGTACATCCATCTAGTTTATATAGATATGAATTTTCATACACGTGTATGAGCACACACATTTATTGAGTACATTTAATGTTTTAAAACTTTCAAAACTTTGAAATAATATTAGCTTCATAGAGTAATGCAAAGATGGCACAGAGCCATACACGTTTCACTTTTATTAACTTGTTAATATCTTACATAACCATGGCATACTTATGAAAATGATTAATATTTTTATAATGCTAGTAACTAAACTACTGACTATATCTGACTTTTACTAATTTTCCCACTGATCAGACAAAAAAGTTGAGCATTTTATATTCTTGCTTAATTAAACATATTCATTTGGGCCTTTTAAGTGAAGAGTTTCAGTTTTAGGATCCAGTTCAGTGTACTACCTCACATTTAGACTACATTTTAAATGTTCTTGCTAGCAATATTTGCAATTCTGTACATCATAGTCATACCTGCAGATGTAGCACTCTTGTATAACTTGAATAACTGTTCTATTTTACTCTTCTTGAATGTTTTGCTGGGAGAGGTTTTAGATTAAGGGGTGGGAGTGCAGTTGTAAAATGATTCAGTGCTGGATGGAGGAACCTTTTCTAACACTTAGGTACCTTCTTTCTAGTACTTCTCTGATTTTTTTTTTTTGTCATTTTGAACAGATATCTCCCCTTGATTGCTTACCAAAAATATTATCTTGTTCTCAGGGCTTTATTTTATTATTTTATTAAAAAAATTTTCATGTACATTACATGGGCAATAAATAGGAAATATCTGCCTCAGTATTTTAAGACATTTTTGTTACTCTTACTTACTCCCACACAAAATTACTGGCTCTATTGTGATGGAACTTTACTTCCTCTGAACTTAGTACCACCTCTGTGGTAGTTACAGGCTTTCCACAAATCACTTCTCTGTGTCCAACTCTGGACTTGGCCTTGTGATGTGATTTGGCCAATGTAACTCAGCAAAGATAATGCACACAGATCTTAGAAAATGCTTGTGTGAAATGCCTTTTCCTTGTAGAATGCTGGTGCTTTGTGAAGAAGCTTATGTGATCCCTCTGACAGCCAGGCAAGTTAACTAAGCCATAAACTACGGAAGCTGCATGAATAAAATGATCATAGGAAATGCTCAGCTCAGCCCATTCCAGCACAGCTCAGGCCAGCTTGGGCTGACCTGAAGAATTGTGATAAATTCATTGATTTTTAAAATTTTTATATTTATTGGTACATTTTAGGTATACATTTACATTTATCATTGGGTGTTTGTACCTGAACATGATGTATCTTAGTTCTTATTTTTTCTTCCATTACCTGTGCACCCTTCACCCCCTTCCCCTTCCCTATTTACACAGACTTTGATTCCATTTTTTCTTTCTCATAATTTTTCCTTTCCCTTATTCCCTTTCCCCTTCCCCCCTTTCCCCTTCCCCTCCTGCCACCCCCAAACCCTTGGACCTTTTCCTATTTCAAATTATCAATTATTAATTTTAATCATTTTCATCCTTATTTACACTTTCAGTTTCTCACACTAGAGAAACTATTCGGTATTTACATGTGTGTCCTATTTATTTCACTTAAGAGTATGGCCTCAATATGCATCCATTTAGCTATAAATGTCTCTAGTTTCTCATTCTTTATGGCTGAGTAGTACTCCATTTTATAAAAAAAAACACATCTTCTTTATCCAGTTTCCAGTAGATGGACACTTGGGCTGTTTCCAAGCTTTAGTTATTACAAACAGTGTCTCCATAAACATAGGTGCACATATATGGCTGTGGTATGATTCTTTTAATTCTTTGGGGAAGATTCCCAGTAGGGGAATAGCTGGGTCAAATGGAACCTCTAGTCCTAGTTCTTTGAGGTATCTCCACACTGATTTCCACAGTGGTTGCACGAGTTTACATTCCCACCAACAATGGAGAAGGGTTCCTTTCTCTCCACACCCCCGCCAGCATTTGTTATTGGTTGATTTCTTGATAGCAGCCATTCTTTCTGGGGTGAGGTGGAATCTCAGTGTTGTTTTCACCTGCATCTCTTGAATGACCAGTGATGTTGAATATTTTTTCATATATTTATTTGCTGTTTTTACTTCTTTGTCTGAGAAATGTCTGTTCATTTCAGATGCCCATTTTTGAATTGGGTCTTTGAATTTGGGAGGTCTGATTTTTTTTCAGTTCTTTATATATTCTCGATAGTAGACCTTTGTCTGAGGTACAGCTGCTAAAAATTTCTTCCCACACTGGAGGTTGTCTCTTAGCTCTGTTGATAGTTTCTCTTGCAGTGCAGAAGCTTTTTAATATGATGAGATCCCAGTTGTTGATTCTTTGTGCTAGCTCCCGTGGTACTGAAGATTTGTTCATAAAGTCTTTTCCTATGCCAATGTCATTGAGAGTTCTACCTAACTTGTCTTCCAACAAGTTTAGTGAATTCATTGATTTTTTAAAGGTGCAAAGGCTTGGAATGGTTTGTTTCACAGCAATTGTTAAGTGATAAAATTTATATGGCTCAAAAGCAGATACACCTGTCTCAGAAGCATTCATTTGCCTTGGACAGTCATTCCTTGTATAGTATACCTTATATAAAATACTTTATTCATTCCAGTCCTATAGTAATGCAGATAATCTTTTGATTCCTTTCTAAGTCCATTTGTCAATAGTTTAATGTTTTTATCCTAGGGAATTACTAAGAAGACAATAAAGAAACACATTCACTAAGAAGCTATTGTTCTAGGCAGTCTATACCTAACTTTTCCTTTCAGTGCTTATTAAGAAGAAAATAGTTGGAAATTGGGTTGGACCATTGGTATTTACTTTTCTCTACATAATCCTTTTGTAATGTAATCTTTGAGTTTTGTGCTGCGTGTACATATTACCATTTACATTGTTTTAAGAAATTAGTTCACATTAAAAATGTTTTAAAAATCTATCCTTGATAATAGTACTTTCAAGAATATTTTTAAGAAATCTTCTAGTTACCTTCTAAATCTCCAGAGGCAAGAGTACCTGAAGATCATCACTGCTTTAGTTGCATGGTTTTTCCATTTTTTTCTAAAAAATGCTCACTTAGGAAAAAAATTGAAAAAAATTATCATCATCTTTGAAGAGAAGTTGTCTCCAAATGACAAACACAACAAATACAGAGGAGGTTTTCCTGATCATCACAGGGAAATCAGAGTGACTCCTAACATGTATATGAAAGGGGCTTAATGTGAAATGTGATCTTAGAAGCTTGTTTAGTTAAGACAGTCACAAACAGGTAAAGGTCTAAGAGATAACATGCTAATTACAGTGACTTATTCTTATAGAAACAAGAAGGAAAAATCCAGCATTCAAAAGTGCATGTGGTATGTCATTCTGCTAAGGCTGACGTGAAAAACTGACTGTGATGCTGAAACAGCAGACACAGTATTTGTTGCCTCCCAGTTCTGAGGCTGGCAGTCTAAGATCGAGGTGTTGGTAGGGTTGGTTTCTTCTGGAACTTGTCTTTCAGGCTCTCCATATGGTCTTCCCTCTGCACGTGTCTGTGTCTTAATTTTGTTTGATGAGCTCAGCAGCCATGCTTGGTTAGGGTCCACATGCATATCTCATTTTCTTTAATTACCTCTTTAAGGGCTCTGCCTCCTCACATAGTCATACTCTGAGGCACTGGACATTAGGACATTAACATACGAGGTTTTTCACGGGAGCACAATTCTAGTACCACAATGTGATACTAGAGAATGTATGTATCCTTAATAAAGGAAAGAGTAAAATATTTCTGGTAGTGTTTAGAAAGCATATATCTTTTCATGACAAAGAAGATGAGAAAGAAAGCAAAAATAAAACAAAACAAAAACAGAACAAAAAGCCAAAAAACAAAAACAAATGACACACTAGGAAAATATTTCCATTTTGCATTATAGACCTGGGGTCCCCTTAACATACAGTTTCTCAAAAGGAAGATGACTTATAATCACAGAGAAGGTTGTATTAGAAAAATGAACTTATTTCAGAAAAAAAGACAGACATATAGATTATGACTGCATAAAAAGATGCACATCTTCATTGGCTACAAAACAAATCTAAATTAAGAGTACAATGAATATTATTTTTCTATGTTAGATGGGTAATAATGCAAAATATGACCACATGACAATATATTTAGTTGGAGAAACTATAGGGTGCTTTTATACATTTCCGGTATGACTGAAAAGTCATTTTAAAAAATGAGCTAAGCATTTACCTTTTGACCAAGCCATTCTAGTTCTAGAAATTTATCATGCTGGCTAAAATACAAAAAGATGCATGGACGAGGCTTTTACTAAAGGACTATTACACTAGCATAAGGCTAGAAACAATGCAAAAGGATCTAGCTGAACAAATTATGGTACAGCTGTACTATGTAGTTCTATGCATATGTTAAAAAGGAAAGAGGGATATCTTTAGGATACCTTAAATGGAAGAAAGTAATGTGGAGAAAAATGTATACAGTATTTTATCACTTATCAGAGAAAAGTTGCATACCCATATACACATTTTTGAATATGCTTTATAAACTTGGCTTTTGACTTGTTTAAATCTTTTACATAACTATAAAACAAAGCAAAATAAAGAAACAATTCCTAAAAGTCCCATTGGAGACATAAGCTCACAGAGAGGAACACTTCCAAGTAATTTTAAGATACAGCAATTTGACTGTCCATTCCTTTTTTTTCCCTTAAGTTCTTTTATTGGTACATTTTAGGTATACAATACACTTAGATTTCTCACTGGGTGCTTGTACCTGTACATGATGTAGCTTTGTTCTTATTTTTTCCCCTTTCCCTGTCCTCCCTTCGTCCCCTCCACCCCTATCCATTCCTCTTGCACACAAAAGAATTTCAAACCATTTTCTCTATTCAGCGTCCAAAAAAGGGCCACACATGGGTTGTGCATACCTTTTTAGTCTCTAATAATTCATATTTTCCTCATTGTTTTTCTTTTAATTTTTCAAGCTTTTGTTGTTGAAAATGGGTTATTTAATAGTCTCCCTCCCCCCAGGCTAGATTTTGTTGTTGCATACTCATAATGTAGAAATAAAAATGATTTATTATACTTATAAGTCAATTGGAAATATGAAGACAGACTGGTTATTTGCTAATGTTCAAAAATTATTTCTTATTTTTTTAGGGTGACAGTGTACTGTGGTTTTGTTACAAAAGACATACTGAAGTATTTATGGATCAAATGTAATTATACTATGTCTAAGATATGGTTTAAAATAACATAGAAGGGGATTAGTCTGTGCACTGGCATAAGTGAAGGTCAGTGATGAGTATACGGGCATTCATTAGACTATTTCACTACTTTGAATATGTTCAAAATTCTTTATAATAACAAAGTTAAAGTAAGAGTGCTGGCTCTAAAGTCTATACACTTGGGTTTGAATTCTGGTTCTATGACTTAGCAAATAAATGATTGTGGGCAAGATTTTGATTTTTCAGTTTCAAAATCTAAACAGTGAGGTTGATAGCATTACCTCATATTAAATATGATGCATCTGAAGTGTTTGGAGCACAATCTGGAGCATGGAAAGCTTGAAATAAATTTTATTAATCATCATATCTATTATTGTTTTTCTTAAGCTTTACTCTATCAGCACTGGAAGATGAGGATCTCTGTTTTTCTCTGAGAGCATAAACTAAGAGAACAACATAAACCTAAAATTATTGGTGGCCTTTTTTCCATTAGAGGGAGATGCCATTCACAGGAAATTAGGGGCACTGTGTGGGCAGCTCCATCTCTTGAGCTCTTAGAGTCATTCTACCATTCATTGAAGGTAGTATTACCACTGGCTTTTTTTCCACAACTGGGTCAATAATTTGTATGTTTATTTGAATTCAATTTCCAGCGCACTAGCAAATAAAACTATTCTGGAAACTCTCCCAGTTTTAACACAAGTTCAATAATATTATCACCCTCTACCTAAAACACATCTCTGCTTACAATATTGCCACTTAAAATTGAATGCATTTTTCCAGTTTTTTAATAAATAAAAGCCAAATCCTTCAGCCTGGTATCTAACATCTTTTTTGGACTGAGTCTAAGCCTACTTCTCAAGCTTTCCGTTCCACTCTGCCTGTATCCCTATATTCCACCTTCTTGGTGGGATAGTTGGCTTGTTTCTTGACCAGGTTCTTGACTATGCTGCTTCTGTTCCTCTCATCCAGAATGCAGTTCCAGCAGCACCTTGCCTGCCCATTCAGTAAACAGACTTGCCATTTTTCAAGGTCTTGTGCAAATGCCACTCCTGAAAATTTGTTCCACTGGAACTGAAAGGCGCTGTTCTATCTCTTAAAGCCTTTTGTTGAACTCCTTCTATAGCATGCATCACTGATATTTTGGTATCAAATACTATCATTGATATTTTGATAGCATAAGAATTATGTTATTAAAAATTATATGATGTCATTGATGCTCTTGAACTTGGAATAAAATTCTATTAGTTTGATCATCAAGCCTCACATGATCTGGCTCCTTCCAGCTTCTCTAACATCGTATCATTGTTCTATATGCTGCAGTTATAGAAGCCTTCATATTCTTCAGAGACCCAGATTTTTCTGCCATTAATTAGCTGTCCTTGCTTGTCTGTAGGGCTCTGCTTGTAGTCCCTTCCATGGCTGGTGCCTAGTCATTATTTATGTTTTAGTCCTTTTTCAAAAGGCCCTTCCTGACTATCCGAAGTTAGCCCTTTCCCTCCACCTGAAATCTCTATCACATTATCCTATATTATTTTCTTTATTGACCTTACAAATGTCATAAATTGCCATATTTGCTTCCTTGAATGTCTATTTCTGTCCCCTTTCTTCCCCAATTTCACCACATTAACAGTCATGGGAACACAGATTTTTTTTTTATCTTGTTAAATACCATATTTCCACTATATGGAGCAGGGGCTAATACACAGTCAGTGTTTTGAGGGTAGCTTTTGAATGAACATTTCCTAACTGCTTTGCTAGATTATCTGTATTGCAGTTCAGACTGTTTTACTTCAGTTATTCTTATCAAATATCATACTTTTTGAATAGTGTGTGCATAGTAGATATTTTCTGAGTGAACTATTTTCTTCCTATTGTATTTTGCCACATGAAATTGTTACTTTTGAATATAAAAATGGTTAAATATTGACATTTTTCCATGGTTCAACATAATATTTCAAATTGTTGCTCCAATGAATTAAACTTGCATAGAAAGAGTTCTGGCCTTTGCTTATGGTTACTGGGAGGTTCTCTCTAGGCTTCTGGAATGTTTTGCCTGGTAGGAGGGTCTCTGATTGCTTGGCAGCTTTGGGAAATGCTACATCAGGTTTGAACCTTAGAGGAATTGGAGAGTAAAGATATTATCCAAAACCTCTAGGAAGAGCTGATAAAAGTAGTGATATAGAGAGGATATGTGGAGCTCTGGATACCAAAGGCTTGGTGAGCTCCTGGGTTGGCAGTACTCTAAAGGAGTTGTCAGTCTTCAGTACTGAGAAAATAATGCACCCATGACTCCACAGGGAGAGGACAACAGAAGCTCCACTTTGGGAAACTACCCAGCTGCTTTCCTATGCACTTCTTCTTTAGGCTAGTTGTAATCTGTTCCTTTGCTTACATTAAATGTGACAATGAGAATAATAGCTTTCAGTGAGTCATTGTAGCAAATTATCAAACTTGAGAATGGTTGTCAGAAACCCTAACTTTGTAGCCATTGGTTTGAAATGATGGTGGCCCTAGGAGCTCTTGAACTTGTAGCTGGTATCTAAAGTGAGGGCACTCTTGTGGGGCCTTTTCCCTCAGACTGTGCACACTGCCTAGGGCTTTGTTCATATGAATCCTTATTTATTTTAGAATAAAGGCTGTGCTCATTTTTATCATTCCCTAGGGTCTATCAACTCATTATGCTGGAGGCTTTCTTCCTGACTTCTTCTGGATTGTAATAAACCACTGAATTGCTCTCATGAAATAATTAGATCCTCTCAGTGTATTACATTTAAAAATGAAGTACTAAATCGAATGTCACTAAATGCTAAAATCAGTTGCACTGAAAATTCCGTGCTAGGGCCTGTTTTTAGAAAGTGAGATAAATAGCAAAGAAGATGAAAATTGGAGCAGGTCCAGGTTCTGTCAAAGTATGGAATGAATTTTCATTCAACTTGGTCTTTATCTGACATAGATAAAATGCCTCAATGTTTTGAGTCATCTGTGCTCAGGATGGAATCAAATTTCACACCATACCCTCAGCTCAACCTTTCCAAAGACAAACATAATTTTACAAATACTTTTGTTATCCCTAGTTTTAAAGGGATTACCACCAAGTGGTTCTTCAGGCAGTAGTTGAGTTAGCAAATGATGGTTGGGTGACTTCACTCAGAAGTTTAAGATGAATTCACCCTAAACTTTGCTGATGTTCCAACAGAATTGAAAATAAACACAGATATTCCAAGTTCTTATCTTTCCTATAATAGATCTAATTTTCCATTCTGTTCTTCCTCTATTTTTATATTTTAGTTCAACCACTTGATAACATCTAAAATCATATGGTTTTAAAATATGAAATTGTGGTCAAAATTTTTTTTTGCCCAATACCATTCTTGGTCTACTAACATGAAAGCATCAAGTCAGTATTTTTTTTTCATTAAGTTTATTGGTACATTTTAGGTATACAATACAGTTACATTCATCATTGGGAACTTGTACCTTTGCATGATGTTTCTTATTTCTTATTTTTTCCCCATTCCCCTGCCCTCCCTATTTACAGAGACTTTGTTTCCATTTTTTCCTTTTCTCGTATTTTTTCCTTTCTCTTCTTTCCTTTCCCCTACCCCTCCTACTTCCCCTACCCCTTTAGATCTTTTCTTCCTATTTCATATTATTTCTTGTAAATAAAATAAATGTGAAAATCATTTATTGTGGATTATTGCTTAGAAATCTCTTTTGAAAGTTTTATTATATAACAGAATCTCAGATACAGAGTGATATTAGGTAATAAAATGATAGTATGTAATCCTATCATACTTTGAAGCATGAGACTGGATATAAAATATTATGAATGTGAACCCTGGTGCAGGTAGATGGAACCCAAGAGCCAACTCTTCTATTTTCAAAGTGCCCTAGAGAAACAGCCCACTGGAAAACACAGGTGTATATATTAGGTAGCAATTCAGAGTCAATAAGGAGTGATGAAACAATTGAAATCATTTCTATAAGAGTTTGTCCTTGTCTTTGCTTCTTACTGCATCCAATTCAAATGAGAACCTTGAATCATAAAGTGGATAATTTTCATGGTTGTAAAAATTCCTGGAACATATCTGCATTTTAAATCATACAACTAAAGTTGGTTATATGGCTATGTGGACAGAGTAATGGCTTACAAAGTCATTCTGGGTCTATAAAAATCAGCACATTCATTAACTTTCAAATCTGAGTAAGAACCTTCAATGGCATATAAACAATGAATTTGGTTGTCATGGTTTTCATGTTGAGTTCTAAAAAGAGACGTTTAGAAATAGTTCTACTTTGCATTCCCCGATATCATAAATCAGCTCTTTGATTTCTCTGTACTTTTTCTTCAATTTGTTAGGTTAGAATATTAAAAAGTTTATTGTGATATTTAAAAGTAGATTGAAACAAATGTTTCTAGACCTTAAATGTTTCCAGTGAGTTACGAGACCAATGGGGAAAAATACTCCAATTTGTGGCTCAGTGTTAACACATAAATATTAATGAGTTCAAATCATCCCCAGGATGTCAAGAATAAGAGGCATATTTGGACATCTTTTCAAACTGCATCCTATTGTGCTTATTCCACTGTGAAACTCTTTAAACTGTAAATGAAAAGCAGGCAAACACACTCTCCTCATCTGACCCATGTCTCGGCATAGATTGCCTGTAGAAAACTACTTTTGGATTTGCCTTTTTTTCCTCCCAATTATTGCTTTCTGAAAATTGAACATAGGACTCAGAGACAGACCTTGAATTTGTCTGTTACATAGGGTTTTGGCCATATGGACAGTTGAACTAAAAGTAGATATTTGACCCAGGCTGGACCAAAACTGTATGATGAAAAAAATCCTTGAAGTCTTCCCTTTCTCCTTTCTCTCTAGCTTCCAGGAGATAACTAGAATCTTCCTCATAATTTTCTTTCTGCTGACCCCTACCCACCATGAGTCAGACAGTATCAGCTTTTTAAAAATTTTTGCATGGAAAGAAACTAAAAGTTAAACAGTGATTACATTAGGACTCAAGAATTTTATGGAAAGTAAGAGATTATCCAAACACCTTTGCCATATAGCAAAAGATGGGGCTGCCCAGGCTGAGAATAGTTGCTGCTGAGCAGATGAAGAGGTGATTTTCTGTTGCTAACCAGGTCAGCACACAAGGTGGATATGGCTGGAAAGGAGTGATTGGACTCTTCACACATTGTCAGCATAGAGGTAAACAATTGAACATTACCAGTCACAGAATAACATTCATGGAAAAGTTCGTGTTCCAAGTTTCAAATTGTATTTTAAAATTCAAATTATATGCTTTTGTTGCTACAGATCATGAAAAATGCTTTAAGTTGAATTTTATAGCTACAAGGGAACTTGGAGAATATCTAGTTCAAATCTCTCATTATACAGATGAGACAAATAAGGTCCAAGGAATTTAAATGATGCTTATTAAAGAACTTCAGCTATCAATCATAGAAACACTGAATCCAGTATTTAATTACTTGTGAATTATGTTTTTCACATTGCCTAATTTGATTAGTGTTAGTGTTCACATTATTTGTTTTAAATTTCTATTAATTTTTCACTTATTTTATACTTTTAGAAAATATAAAGAGAAATAAATTATTACAGGTACACTTGAGATCCCTGTATGATTCTTCCTAAGTTTATTTCCATCTCTTCTTTCCATGCCAATAGAATACATTATCATTTTACATATTTAAAAATATAAAGAAACAATATTATAATTCCACATTATAGAGATTTAGCCATGATACACATAACTGTTATTCATTCATTTTTATTGTATTAATGTACTCCTCCCTTGTTGATAGAACATTTAGGTCATCTCCAGGGTTTCACTATTGACACAGTGCAGCAATAGACATTATCTCTCTTTCCCATGTGTCCACATATATCATCATTTCTTTATGGTGTGTGTGAATGAAAGGATTGAATAATGAATAAAAGTATTTTCGTCCTAAATAGTTGTAGCAAATCATGCTCCCTCCAGTTATGTATGAGAATTTGCCTTGTTCACCTTAGACCTGTTAGTTTTTAAGACATTTGACAATTTAATCTAATGTGTGTGAAATGACAGTTCATTGTGGTTTTATTTCATGTTTCTCTGAATACAAAAGAGATTGAGCATCTTCTCTTATGTATTTTGAGCATGAGGCTTTTATGATATGTATTTCTTTTTGCTTAAATTCTTTTATTGGTACATTTTAGGTATACAATACGTTCACATTTATCATTGGGTGTTTGTACCTGATGTATCTTGGTTCTCATTTTTTCCCCATTACCTGTGCGCTCTTCACCCCTCCACCCTTCCCTATGTGATATGTATGTTTAAAAAGTTCTAGCATGCTGTTGTGGAGTTTTTATGTTTTCAATACATCTTTTATGTAACATTATTTTTAATATATTTATTTTAAAATATGCAACAGTTCTAGCATTTGGTATTACTGGAGAGTCTAATATTGTTATTTCTTATACATTATTCTTCATTTTTGATATTTTCCTTCATGTATTTAAAAATTTTTTTTAAAAAATTCTTTTATTGGTACATTTTAAGCATACAACACATTTACATTTCTCATTGGGAAATTGAGAAATCACCTTTACATAATGCATCTTGGTTCTTATTTTTTCCTGATTCCTAGCCCTCCCTTCACCCCCTCCACCCTTCCCTATTTACAAAGACTTTATTTCCATTTTTTCCATTTCTCTTCATTTTTCCTTTCCCTTCTTTCCTTTCCCCTGCCCCTCCCACTACCTCTACCCCTTTGGACCTTTTCTTCCTATTTTGCATTATCAATTATTCATTCTAATCATTGGTACATTTTGGGTATACAATATAATGACATTCATCATTGGAAATTTGCACCTTTACATAGTCTCTCTTGGTTCTTATTTTTCACCCTTCCCCTGCCCTCCCTTCAACCCCTCCATCCCTCTCTATTTACAAAGACTTTGTTTCCATTTAAAAATCTTGATAGTAAGCCCTTTTCAGTGAACTTTCCTATGGCAATTCTTCAGAGGCTGGACTGAGGACATTTTGCACTAGAGATGTACGTTTGCTTCTTTCAGAAATTTTTGGGTTGGGAGGGGTTTGGAGCCATTTCTACATTAGAGACTAAGGCCTGAGGATTCCTAAGCCACACATGAGAAATGTAAATTTAAACCTCAGACCACAGTGGGACATGTCTGGGGTTATATATTTTAACAGGAGTCCCTTTCACTCCCTTCCTAAACCTACACTAAGGCAGACAAGTCATTCTGCTGTATCCTTATGCTGGTATATGTTTTTTTCTCTTATTCACATTTTCTCTGAAGGTATATCTTTTCCAGTCAGTTCCTGATTTACGTTCTAATTCTTCATTTTCTGAGTTCTTATTTCTTGTCCTTGTATAATAAATAAAACTTGAGTCTTTTATATTATTGAGTCAGTATACACTGAGAATTATCTTAGAAAGTTCACATAGTTCCTGTTTCTGCTACATTATTATTCCTTTGGGGTTGCTTCCCTCTCCCTGTTTTTTGCTAATGATTTGGGGTTTGCATGTCAAATTATGTTTGCTGTGTTTCCAGATATTTTGTAGTAGGGGCTAATTATGTTTGCCACATTCCTGAAACAAAAGTCAATATTAAACTTTGTCATATGAATTGGAGTTAGCAAAAAAAATAACCCAGAAGAGCATTCTTGTCTATAGGAAATTATTTCCTAGGCTATTTAAAGTGCCATTGAGACTTCATTTTTGTCAAACAGCACAGAACTTAGCTCTATTTACAAATACATTGGAAATTCATATCAATAACACTTGTTGGTGGGTTAAATCACTTAAAAGCAGGAACATTTCCTTCTAATAAAGTATTAGATTTTAATATGCTTTTTAGGAAAATGCATCAAAGTACCTGGAAACTTGTGTTGCTAAAATTGCCTTTTTAGAAAAGTTATGATCAGCCAGATTTTCAAATGAATCAGTAATCTTTAAGTATCTTGATAGGACACTCTATCTTAAAATTCACATTGTATTGAGTTTCAAGTCAAATTTTCTGAAATGTCTAGGATTTTAGCTCAGTGGGCAGGGTTCTTGATGCGAGGAGCTCTTAGATTTAAAGTGAATCTAATTATATTTGTAATACGTCTAAATTATTGTAATAATGAAATAAATACTGACCACTTGCCTTCAGGATATTGTGCCTTTTGCTTACTGCTATTTGACTCTTCAAATGGCAGTTTTATGAACATTCAGCTTTCTGGCTCCAAGGCCCATATGAGTTTCATTTAGTAAGGGTGTATTCTTGAAAGAATCTGATGATGAAGAGATGGGGATTTAGCACTTTATAAACAAGTTGACTCAGTTTTGGTTTCCTTTTATCTTAATCTTTGAAATGCTGGAGCATAAAATAAAAAGATTAAGTGAAGAGAGCTATTTGAATTTTTATGACCATGTGTCCATGTGTTAAAGTAGTTTGAGAGGATTAATGAGATTGGGTCTTATTATGTAAAACAAAATTGGCATAAACTTTGTTAGACCTTACTCTGAGTGTCTCCCATTAGAGCAGTAGAATTATCACAAATCTCGCATCTTGTTATTCTCACTCTAAGCTGGAATGATCTTTAACATCACAGTTCAGTTTTTACAGGTTAAAATTTAATATGTGAATTAGAGTTAAAGTTATAAACTGAAATAGTATAGTGGTACCTAAGTTCATGAATGCTTTTGTTTACAAACAATTTGGTTCACAAACAGAAGCTTTTGGAAAAATTTTGTTTTTATTTGTAAGCTCTGCATCTGGTGACAAACACAACAGCAGCCATCTTTCCCACACAAGCACAAACATGGCTACTTTTCCAAAATCACTGAACAAATTAAATTCATGAACCGAGGTACTATTACATTTCCACTGGCAAGAAATTCTTTCTAAAGTATTTAAGACAAATGATGAGAATTTTACTCATTACAAGAGAATGTACTGTCGTTCTATTCAACAGTCTTTTACTTGTGCTACCTCAGTTCATAGCCTAAAGTGAACCTTTTAGAGATGCGTACCCAAACTGAAACCCAAAATCCAGTTATTTATCGCAAAGTGTCAACACTGCAATTAAACCTGAATACAGAGGTTTTAGTGTAGAAAAAAAACCTCATACATTAACATATTTTATCTTAAAAGAAAAATAAATAACAGATGTGCCATAGGTTTGCCACCACTGGCCTAAATTGTGATTTAGACACAACCTTTCCCCCATATCTTGATTTATCAGATCAAAATATGAAGTGGTGAAAGAATACTTCCCTATTTAAAATGTCTCAGGCTATTATTTCTGTTCAGTTTTCTTCATGCTCATGTCCAGGGCTTTCCTGATATCTTTGAAACTTGTCCCTTATTTTTCAAACTGCGTCTAAATGAGCATTTTCATACTAATGTGTTATGTGACTAGAAGAGTCGAATTTCAAGAGAAGACCTGATTGTGAATAGGTTATTTGAGACCCACTGGCAGCTGAGTGGGGAGATAGTTGGGCTTTTCAAGGTCTTAGTTTCTCTGTTTAATTCTAGGCTTCCCTGAGAGTCCTACATCAAGTTACCTCTGCTTCATTTTATAGTCACTCTGTGAAAGTGTTCATTCACGTGCAGAGCTTTATGTTTAGATTTTTCTCTCACATCTTCAACTCCAATGGAGGAATGATTTGAACTTTGCCATAACTGCTCCGTTTGTTTGATGTTTCGATTGCCACTCCTTTCCTGAGACCGTGATTTGGTTAAGGTCCAAAACCTTTTATTAGGTGATTTCTAAATTAAACATAATTTGATGTATAGGCCTCTAATATATCTTATTCAATTTATTTATTTATTTATTTATTTATTTATTTATTTAGGTACCGGGGATTGAACTCAGGACCTTGCATTTGCGAGGCAGGTGGCGGAACCACTGAGCTAAATCCCCAGCCCTATCTTATTCAATTTAAAATATGTGGAAATCCAAATTTAAAAGCCCCAACAACCTTAGGGTTGAATATTTATTTAGAGAAAAAAATTGAAAAAGACTTCTTTGAAATGGTGAGTTCTCTAGTGATTATAAATGAAATCTTTAAGGTTGGGAAAAGAGCAGCTGTCAGCAAAGGAGAGGAAAGGTAAAGATTAAATATACAAAGAAAGGGTTGGAAGAGTTGCAAAGGCAGGTTTATGTAAACACCTAGATTCCCCCTTCTTGAATGAGTGAATTTCTGAACATTCAAGGAAAAATGTACAAGTGTTACAGACAGTTCCAAGTAGTAGGAAGTCATCAAACTTCCAAGATTTCATTCATTCATCACTCCAGTCTTTGTCCATTCATTTATTGAAACAAACTGAACAGCATCTTTGAGCTGGACACTACTAGACATAGATACTAAAGTGATGGCAACACTTGTTCCATTACCCATCCCAACATTGCCTTTGCCTCCTACTATTTAATCACAGTCACCAGTGTTATCATAGACCATTGTCTGCTCTTATCTCAACTCTGGGATTATTTACAATAGTTGGCTGTTTGAATTGCCTTTACTCCTTGACTTCTGTGATGCTACATTACACTGATGTTTCTCTTGACTCCCTGCCATTTTTTTACTGGTTTCTAAATACATGAGGACTAATCATACACATTGCTGTGCTTATCTTTCTTGCTTTCATATAGTACGTCCTTCCTAATCAGATGCCTTTTAAAAAATTCAGTTGAGATGAACCCATAGGCATCATACTAAATGAAATAAGCCAGATATAGAAAAACAAACACTGCACAATCTCACTTATTTATAGAATCCAAAACAGTCAAACTCACAGAAATAGAGTAGAAGAGAGGTTACTGGCGGCTGGAGGGTAGAAGAAGCAGGGAGATGTTGGGCAAAGAACACGAACTTTCAGGTAATAAATCTACTGTACAACATGGTCACTGTACTTAATTATAATGCATTATATACTTGAAATTTGCTAGGAGAGCAAATTTTACATGTTCTCATCACACACAATAAAAGGTCACTATGTGAGGTGATGGATATGCTAATTAGCTTGACTGTAGTCATTTCACAATATAGATGTACGTGAGAACATATTTTGTACCTTTCATATACACAAGTTTTAGTGGACAATCATATTTCAATAAAGCTAGAAAAATTCTGTTCAGTCTAACTAAATGAAATAATAGATTTATCTTCCTTTTTCCTTTTGAATAAGTCTTTACATTTAGAATCTGTATTGTATCCAAGGTGAGAAACTCTAAATTTCTTTTTTTTAAATTTAAAATGTATTTTATTCATTAAGTTTATTGGTACATTTTAGGTATACAATATGAAGACATTCATCATTGGGGATTTTTATCTTTAGATGATATACCTAGGTTCTTATTTTTTTCCCCATTCCCCTGCCCTCCCTTCAACCCCTCCACCCCTCCCTATTTATAAAGACTTTGTTTCCATTTTTTTCTTTTTTCTTATTTCCCCTACCCCTTAAAGAAGGTTAAAAATGAATTGACTTTAGATGTTCTGTATCTTTACATACTCACAGTGGCCATGTCCACTGGTAGTACCGTATTCTTAGTGCCAGAGAGTGGTTGTGGTGACATCTGTTATAGTAATAGAAGACCTGACCTAGAAGACCCCTTTATTAGTGAGTCAGTCTTCTCATAAATCAAATGAAGAGACTAAAATAAAAATAATTTAGCAGTGCAGTGCAGTATTGGATTTTGAATTGATCAAAATTAAATTTCCTCTACATGGGGAAAGGGACCTTAAAATAGAAATACAGTTAATTGCAGAAAAATAAAGAGGAAATTTATGCTTCTTACATTCTTGACTTTGTATCCAGATACACACACAGCACACACACACTCTCTTCTTTCTGCTGTTGACATGTGACTATTTTTATCCAACTGAAGATACCTTAAACATATCAAGACCATGTGACATTCAGCACAGTGCAATATTTGTGTAAGTTGCCAGAAAATTTCTTGAGATTAAGGATAAAGTGTACAAGAAAACTCTGGGTTGTCAGTATTCATGGAACTCCTCCCTTGACTTTTAGGATATTACAAATTCAGAAGGAGTTATTCGTAAGCCAATACCAACAGTTGTGGCCAGTTGATGGGGGTAAGAATTAAACAGAAGAATTAGAAAATCATGATTATACAACTAAATAACTTCAGGCTTAAATGTTGGTCACATTTATTTCAATTAAAGTTCTTCAAATTTTCCAATTCTACATAACATAAGAAAAAGCTAAAATTGACAGGGAAAAAGAATGTGAAGCAATACATATGTTGGCTTGTGACTTTGCACCAGAGATTTTGAAATTAAAAGTACTAACCAGTCTATTTTAAATGAATTTGATTTCCTCTACCCAAGGGAGAAAAATTATTTAAATGACACTACAAATTGGATTAGTACTAAGGATTGAATGTCTTTGAGAACATCCTTTGAGGATACATGTATATATTTCATTGCCTCTGTTTTCTCTCTCTCTCTCTCTTTTTTTTTTTTTTTGGTACTGGGGATCGAACTTGGGTCCTTGCGCTTGCAGGGCAGGCAGTGGCAGAACCACTGAGCTAAATCCCTGGCCCACCTCTGTTTTTTAAAGGTTTCTGTTGTTCACATTTAGCAGAAAGCAAAATTTTTATTTCTAGTCAGGGACAAATAAACTTATTAGTTTCATTCTGGTAATCCAGGATTTTCTAGAGAACTAGACACTTTGGCAAATTTCTCTTTAGTGTCATAAGAAATTTTTCTTTGTGTATTTTGAGGATGTCAAGTACAATATCTTTGTCAACAAACAAATCTTTTGGGACTCCATACTAAGCAACAATGAACCATGGGATCATAGAGTTGGAGGAACACCCAAAAGCAATCTAATTCTACCTTCTGCTTCCAGGCAAAGCTATCAGAATCATCCTTCATCCTATTTCTAAAATCTGGAAGAAGGAAATAGGGCACTTTAGAATATAGGAACTAAATACTTATAAGGTTAACTGTTGAAATTATTGTATCTCTTGTAAATGTCTTTATTGGACTAAGATCTATAAGAAAATTTAGGTAAGGTTTATTTTGCTTCTTTTGCAGATAGTATTTTTCTCCTGAATCAAGATCTATCAGTAAAATAGGTGAAATTGTTTTGCTTCTTTTGCAAATTATATAATTTTATTGAATATAATTCTATATTTTAGCAATTACTTCCACAGTGACCTAGTGCTATGATAGCCAAAGGGAGTACTAGCAACTGAAATAAATAAATACCTTATCACTGATATGGTTGAATAGTCTACATTCTTATGTATGTGTAACCAGATTTTCTTTAGATGTGTCTTCACTTTTTTTCAGTTACGCATGTGCTAATTGGTATTCCACTTAAAAAAAGTCTAATAAATCTAACACAATTTTCTTGATAATTTTATTGATAGTTTGAGTTTTCTTTTTTTGGTTTACTTTTTATTTTCACTTTTTTCTAAATCAATTGAAAAAATGGTCCTAGGACATTTGATATAGTGTCTAGAAACGTATTGTAAAAATGGACTAAAATACTTCGTAGTCACAGCAGATTATAGTTTGTGAAGACATCAAACCAGACACAATTGTGAATCAAAGATGGTCTAGGAATATTAGGTTCTTCTTAAAGTGGCATTTCAATATTTAACACAGAGGAGTGAGTCAAGCAGAGATAGTAGGAAAGGTTTTTGAGCGGGTTCTCAGGCAATTGTCAACCAGTTATTTCAAGCAGTTATTCTTGAAAATCTTTATGTTCAAGAAAACTTCACATTTAAGATGACTTTGACAAAATGGCAAATACTGTCTTGACTCAGCTGATTGGAATAAAATCTTCTTGTCTTTTTCCACTCTGGAGAGCTCACTCATTATCACAACACTGTGATCCAAGTTGTGGACTAAGAGAGACGATTGCATCATCAATATCCTGGAGTCTTTTACGAAAGTAATTTCTTTTTCCTTAGTACTTTAACATGTAAATAGCATGGCAAAAACCTCATCAGAGAGTAACATGACCAGCAGAGAATAATAAATCAGTGGAAAACAATAATTTTCTTTTTCTATTGTGATACCCTTTTTAGCTGCAGAGATTTGGAATTTGTCACAGAAATGCTGAGCTATCTGTGAGGGATTTTGGAGACAGGGCCAGAGAACATGAAGTATCTATTTGCTCAGACCACAAAACATCCCTTGAAAGAAATTATTAAGGGGAATCTTCTTTTGGAAACAGTTTTCCTTGTACTACAAAATCTCCTGATATCAGCATTATAGTACTTGTCTTATGGATTAAAGTGTAATTTCTCATTTTCAAGTTTTAGTTTTGGAAAAGCTTTAAAAAAATCACTTTGAGCTACAAAATAAGATGAAAGTTTTATTCAGTAATTACTATGTGTCAGGTTCATATAAATAAAAGGTGGTATATCCATTCAATGAAATGTTATTTAGTCATGACAAGGAATATAGTTCTGATACACGTTTCCGCATGGATGAAACTTGAAATAGTTGGGCTAAGTGAAGGGGGTCAGACACCCAGGACCAGATATTGCACAATGCCATTTATATGAAATTTTTAGTGTAGCCACGTCCACAGAAACAGAGTAGTGAGTGAAAGGTGCTGTGGGAGCTGACTACTCATGATCATTGTTTTGTGGGGGAGAAAACTGATAGAAATGTACTAGAATTTGTGGTTGTGTTAGCTTTCTGCCACTGCATTGTGTGCTGTTGCTGATTCATTTTTATCCCCTTCTCGTTAACTGCTCACCCTACCTGAGGTATTCATTCCACTAGACTTTGGCATCATTGCCTTCATTTTGAAATTATTTATTTTTATTTTATTAGTACATATTTATAGTACATAATGATTACGCTCATCATGGGCAGCTGGTGCATGTTCATAACACATCTTAATTATTTTCTTCATCCCCTTCCTCTTCCCTCTCTCCATCTCTCAGTCCCCTTCCCTTTTATAAAAAATCTATCTTCCTGTTTCCTATTATCTATCTTTTAGTTTGCTCTTTAGTTTGCTTATATTTAAGGTTTCTCAAATAAGGGAAATCATGCAATATTTAAAATTATGTGTCTGATATATTTCACTTAACATTATTATAGTCTGAAGGGGCACCGTTTTTCTACAAATGACTCAAGTTTATCCTTCCTTTTGGCAGAGTAGTATTCTATCAAATATAAATACCACATTTTCTTTCTCCATTAATCTGTTGATGGACATGTGGTTTAGCTATTATGAGTTGTGCTGCTATAAATATGGGTATGTTTGTATCGTTGAGAATTTTTTAGAGTGCTGGTTTGATGGTCATGAATTTCTTGAGGTACTCTTTATAATTCAAAGAAAGACCTTACTTCACCATCAATTTTGAAAGATGGTTTTGCAGGATATATTAATCTGGGTTGGAAGTTATTTTTTGGGGGGAGGAGGATTGAAAGGCTTCACTCAAAACTCTCCTGGCCTTTAATGTTTGTGTTGAGAAATCTGCTGTTATTCTGATAGGCTTACCTTTATAAATTAATTGCACAGAGGTTCTTTTCTGGTCCTGTCTATTTGGGATCCTTAATGTCTCTGGTTATTAATTTCAATTTCTAGATTTGGAAAATTTTCTGCAATGATTTTGGTGAATAAATTATTTATACCTTTAGTATCCTTCTCGAGCTCTTCCTTGACTCCTATAATATTTAGGTTCATTTTTTTTTAGAAGTATCTAGGAGCTCTTGAATGAACATTTCATGATTCTTATTTTTTTTACATTATCATGGAGTAAGTGATCTACTACATTATTCTTATCCTATGGTCTTGAAATTCTCTCTTCTGATTGGTTATGTCTACTGGCATGACTTTCAATCATGTTTTTCATTTTCAAGATTTCTGCTTGATTTCTTTTAATGGAAGTTCTTGTTCTTTTTTTTTTTTTTTGATACCAGGGATCGAACTTGGGACCTGGCTGTTGCAAGGCAGGCAACAGAACCACTGAGCTAAATCCCTGGCCCATCTTGTTCTTCACTAAAGTGACCACTTATATCTTCCACCGTCTTCTTTAATTCAATCAGCTGTTTGTGTCTTTTTTAAGCACAATGAACACCTTATTAATTAAATCCCTTATTTGCTTATTTACATCTTCTGTGAACTTATCAAACATCTATGTTTGCTTATGTGTTTATTCTTTGATCTCTTCAAACATTTTAACCATTTGGTGTTTGAATTTTTTGCCTGAAACTTCCTCCATTTCTGTACCCCTGTGATCATCTTTTGAGAAGTTATGAATTTTTTGAGGCATCTTATTGCCTTGTTTGTGAATGATTCTTGTGTTCCTGTGTTGAATACTATAGATCAGTTGGGCTAGGTAGCTCTGCCACTTTGGTAGATTGCCCTAGCACTGAATTGAAAAAAGAGAACTACTGGGGCTGGGCGAGGGGCACGCACCTGTAATTGAAGCACTCAGGAGGCTGAGGCAGGAAGACTGCTGAGAGTTTGAGGCCAGCCCGGGCTACATAATGAGCTCAAGGTCAGCCTGAACTACATAGCAAGACCCTGTCTCAAAAGCAACAACAACAACAACAACAAAAACAACAAAGAGAGAACTATTGGTAATATTGACATCCAAAGGAAACAATCGTGTATCAATATATAATTTAGAGCTTGTTTAGCAAGTTTTTATTTCCCATTAAGTTTATTGGTACATTTTTGGTATAAAATACAGTTACATTCATCATTGGAATCTTGTACAATTACATGAGTATCTTGATTCTTATTTTTTTCCCTTTCCCCTGCCCTCCCTTCATCCCCTCCACCCTTCCCTATTTGCAAAGACTTTGTTTCCAGTTTTTTCCTTTTCTCATATTTTTTCTTTTCCCTTCTTTCCTTTCCCCTACCCCTCCCACTTCCCCTACTCCTTTAGACCTTTTCTTCCTATTAAACAATATCAGTTATACATTTTTAATTACAATATTAAGATCTAGGAGACATTACCACAGATTTTACAGAATTTAAAAGGACATAGAAAGCATATTTCAAAAATCTGTTTTGAAATAAATTTGACAACTCCTAAGAAGTACCTTGGAAGACAAATTAATGAAACTAACTCTGGAGGAAATCTAAAATTTGAATAGCACCTATTAAAGAAAGTATATTCCTAGCTTGAAAAACTACCTACATGACAACAGCAGGCTCATATACATTTTAACTGATGTTGTATCAAACAATTAAAGCAGAAAAAAGAAGGAACACTTCTCCCTTCATTTTAGGAACTCAACATTGTGCTAATCTTAAAATTGAGAAAGATAATAGAAGAAAAAAGTATGAACATAGATAGAAATTTCTTTAACAAAACAAACTATTAGAAGTCAGATCTGGCAGTATGTAGAAAAGTGGTTTTTTTTATAGGGATGGCAGTGTTGGTTCAGCATTGGAAGATCCACCCCCAAAAGTCATCATTTTAACAGAGGAAAGGAAAAAGCCATATGATCCTGTCACTAGTTGGAGAAAAAGTATTGCAGTAAATTCTACAGCTGTTCATGGTAAAAGCTATCAGGAGACTAGAAGTAGAACAGAACCTTCTCAACAGATTAAAGACAGGTACTCCATACTTCCAGTGAGAACACCTTATATGAATGGAGAAGATACTATGCTTTCTCCTTAAAGTGGGGAACAAGGGCAGATATACTTACTCGTTATTTGTCCATTAAACTTTGAAACCTAGGCCCCACCAAAATAGTCTGGCAATAAAATGACACAATTAGGATACAATTGATCATCTACAGAGAAAATACTAGAAATCTCTAGGAGCCCCTAAAACTTGTACTTGAATTTAGCAGGATTAGAAAACACAAGGTATATATAAAAATTCAGGTCTGTGTATACTTGCTATAAATGAAGAATTGGATATTGAAATTTAAAAGTTATGTAGGAGTACAAAGGACCTAGAAAAGTTAAAAAACAAAAACAAAAACAGTGTTGGAAGACGTTTAGTACCTAATTTTAAGACTTCTTCTAAAGCTACAGTAATCAAGGCAGTGTTGGTATAAGGAAAGACATATAGATCATTGGAATAAAACAGAGAATCTAGAAATAGAACCACACATATATGGTCCACTGAGTTTTGAAAGATTATTTAACATTAGCATTTTATAGAATATAAACTCAATTCAAGAGCCAAGGAAGAGATAGTGTTTTCAGCAAATGGCTCTAGAACACCTGGTATCCATATATAAAAAATTAACCTCAACCCTTTATTTCCATAGATGAAAATAACTCGAAGGGATCTATGAACCTAAATATGAAAGCCTAAAAGTATAAAACTTTAAGAAGAAATTATAAGGGAAAATGTTTATGAATTCAGGGTAGGCAAGAACTACCTAGGATACAAAAGACATGATGTATAAAAGAAAAAAATTGATAAATGAGATTCCATCAAAATTTAGAACTTTAAATGACATCATTAAAATGAAAAGTAGTCCTTAAAAAGACCATACTTACAATGCATATAACCTATGACCAGAATATATAAAGAATTCTTAGAGCTCATTAGTAGACAAACCAATTAAAAAGTAGACAGAAGAAGATGATAAATAGCCAGTATAGCACAAAGAAAGGTGTGCAACTCTAGAATCAGAAAAATTCTAATCAGTACAATAACAAGATTGAATTATACACTCATTAGGGAGACGAAGTTAAAAGTTTTAAAAGCCTTGTCATGACTTTTTCTTTTTGTTGGATTCTCCCCCTTTGCATTTAATTTGTCACACCCAATGGATTTATTTTGCTGGGTTTCCTGGGGTTGTGATCCTCATTGTCTTTTCCTAGGGTATTGTCTAAAATTTTTTGGAGTTTCAGTTTGATATTCATGAAGTTCCTGAGGTGCTCTTTATCATGAAAGTATCTTATTTCTCCATCAATTTTGAAAGATAGTTTTACAGGGTACATCAATCTGGGTTGGAGGCTGTTTTCCTTTAGGGCTTGAAATACATCACTCCAAGCTCTTCTTGCCTTGAGGGTTTGCACTGAGAAGTCTGCTGTGATTCTGATGGGCTTTCCTTTGTATGTGATTTGTTTCTTTTCTCTCACTGCTTGTAGAATTTTGTTCTTCTGTTGGATTTCTGGAATCCTAACTATTATATGCCTATGTGTAGATTTTTTTTGATCAAGGCTAACTGGAGTCCTATATGCCTCACTTATCTGTATGTCAAGTTCTTTTCCCCTCCTTGGGAAGTTTTCTGCCATCACTTCTGTGAAGAGTTTTTTTATGTCATCTCCACTCTCTCCTGTTTCTTCATTGACTCCAATCAGTCTTATGTTATTCTTCTTTGCATCGTCTAGCAGCTGCTGGATTGATTTCTCGTGTTCCTTTACAATTTTAAAGCAATTTTTCTTTTCCTGGTCACTAATTGCAATCTTATCTTCTATATCTGAAATTCTGTCCTCACATTGGTTCATTCTGCTGCGCAGACTTTCGATGGAGTTTTTAATCTCCTGGATATCTGTTTGCATCTGTTTCCATTTGTTTCCTATGTTGGGACTCCATCATGTTCCTCAGATCCTCTGGTTTTTTACCTGTGTCTTCTCTAGATATATTAATCATGTCTTGCACCATGAGCACAATCTTTGCTGTTATCTGAGTAATTATTTCTGATTTCATTTTTCCCAGATCCTCTTTTGTTGCCAGTTCAGAGAGTCCAGGTGGTTGAGTATCAGATTGTTCTATCTCGTTTCCCTTTGGGGTTGCTGTAGTTGATCCAGAAGTTTGTTTTTGAGGCTTGTTTATGTGTCTTCTCATTTCCACAGGGTGGGGTGCTTCTGGTGCCCAGGCGGCTCACCTTCTCTGCCCTAGGAGCTTGGGATGGCAGTGGGGAACTTCCTTCTGGGTTCTGGGACTGGCTCACCTTCTCTGCCCTAGGAGCTTGGGATGGGGGTGGGGGAGCTTCCTTCTGGGTGCTGGGACCAGCTCAGCTTCTCTGCCCTAGGAGCCTGGGATGGCCATTAGGGAGCTTCCTTCCAGGTGCTGGGACTGGCTCAGCTTCTCTGCCCTAGGAGCTTGGGATGGCAGCAGGAGAGCTTCCTTCTGGGTGCTGGGACCGGCTCAGCTTCTCTGCCCTAGGAGCTTGGGATGGCAGCAGGGCTGTTTAGCAAGTTTTTTCCTCTTTGAATAGCTCAGGAATATCAAAGATTAGTAATGGTAGAGAAAGGTCTGGAAGATAAGATGAAAGAAAAAAGGATTTAAAGCAATGAATGGAAGAGAAATTGAGAAAAACAGGAGACTAATAAAAAAAATCAGGCATAAAAAGTTTTTGACGATATTTTTATACCTATAAATGGGGGGGAGATTTGAGAAGATTTGTGTGGTAGTGGAAGGAAAGGATTAGAAGGAGTGGTTTCTAACTATGAAGTAGGACAGTATTTCTGTAGATTGTGTCTAATTTATAAACCAGCAATAACCATATGTTAAAAGACCTAGAGGGGGAATCTAGCAGGTCAATGTAAGACACTGTGGAAACAGGAATAATAATTATCATATATACACACTTGTTCATAAACATATGCCCCTCCCCAACACTCTAAATAGAAAAAAAGGAAAAAGTAAGTTTTTATAACAGTTTTATATAATTTTATAATAGTTTTATAATTTTTTTATGATTATACAAAATTAAGCTTTTACAATTATTTTTATACAAGAAAAGAAGGGAGAGATTTGGGACACTTGTGAAGGTGTGAGAGGGGAAGTGAGGGAAAAGAATGTGGGAAGGACTTCAAGAGGATACAGGGAGACTGAGCCAATTAATGTCTGACAGAAACATGAATTTTAGAAATACTATGAAACAACTGTTGATGGGGGGATCTAAGTGAAATGTTAAGATACTTTAGTATTACATTAAATCTAGTTTATATATCAAAGAGAGAAATAGATAGAAAGTGGAAAAGGATAAAAAAAATCCCAAATAAGAAAATATAAGGGGGAGGATTTGTAAGATAGGAGAAGGTTTTTGGAAGAAAGTAACAAAGGTAAGGAAAGAATGAGATTGCAGATGGGATGTGAGAGGAGAGAGAGGGAGAGCATATCCAGGTGTTGAACTCATGGTCAACCAAGGTTAGGTAACACCCAGAAGAAAACTTTTTATAAGCAATAGTAGAAAATTTATACACACAGCTATAGCCATATACACATACATACAAAGGCCTGCCACCCAAAAAATCAAACCAGAAAAAGAAAAAGAACATGCACTAAAAAGAAAAAGAAAACACAAAACAAAAAGATATACAAAGGGTGCTGTGCTGGGAGCCTCTGGTGTTCTCAGAATGTTGGGGATCACTGATCTTCTTCCACTGATAGGTAACAATCTCCCCACTGACACTGGCTCTGTTCTTTGTTCCACTCAGTTCACCTCTCCTACCTTTCTGCACTCTGTGTTTGCAGTTACATCCCACTGCTTTTTAAAAAAATGAGTATATCTGAGCTGAGCCGGTCCAAGCACCCAGAAGGAAGCTCCCCCACCCCCATCCCAAGCTCCTAGGGCAGAGAAGCTGAGCCGGTCCCAGCACCCAAAAGGAAGCTCCACCGCTGCCATCCCAAGCCACACGGGTGCCAGAAGCACCCACCCCACCCCCCTGTAAAAATGAGAAGACACATAAGCAAGCGTCAAAAACAGACTTCTGGTCACCTACAGTAACCCCAAAGGAAAACGAGATAGAACAATCTGATACTCAACCACCTGGACTCTCTGAACTGGCAACAAAAGAGGATCTGGGAAAAATGAAATCAGAAATAATTACTCAGATAACAGCAAAGATTGTGCTCATGGTGCAAGACATGATTAATATATCTAGAGAAGACACAGGTAAAAAACCAGAGGATCTGAGGAACATGATGGAGTCCCAACATAGGAAACAAATGGAAACAGATGCAAACAGATATCCAGGAGATTAAAAACTCCATCGAAAGTCTGCGCAGCAGAATGAACCAATGTGAGGACAGAATTTCAGATATAGAAGATAAGATTGCAATTAGTGACCAGGAAAAGAAAAATTGCTTTAAAATTGTAAAGGAACACGAGAAATCAATCCAGCAGCTGCTAGACGATGCAAAGAAGAATAACATAAGACTGATTGGAGTCAATGAAGAAACAGGAGAGAGTGGAGATGACATAAAAAAACTCTTCACAGAAGTGATGGCAGAAAACTTCCCAAGGAGGGGAAAAGAACTTGACATACAGATAAGTGAGGCATATAGGACTCCAGTTAGCCTTGATCAAAAAAAATCTACACATAGGCATATAATAGTTAGGATTCCAGAAATCCAACAGAAGAACAAAATTCTACAAGCAGTGAGAGAAAAGAAACAAATCACATACAAAGGAAAGCCCATCAGAATCACAGCAGACTTCTCAGTGCAAACCCTCAAGGCAAGAAGAGCTTGGAGTGATGTATTTCAAGCCCTAAAGGAAAACAGCCTCCAACCCAGATTGATGTACCCTGTAAAACTATCTTTCAAAATTGATGGAGAAATAAGATACTTTCATGATAAAGAGCACCTCAGGAACTTCATGAATATCAAACTGAAACTCCAAAAAATTTTAGACAATACCCTAGGAAAAGACAATGAGGATCACAACCCCAGGAAACCCAGCAGAATAAATCCATTGGGTGTGACAAATTAAATGCAAAGGGGGAGAATCCAACAAAAAGAAAAAGTCATGACAAGGCTTTTAAAACTTTTAACTTCGTCTCCCTAATGAGTGTATAATTCAATCTTGTTATTGTACTGATTAGAATTTTTCTGATTCTAGAGTTGCACACCTTTCTTTGTGCTATACTGGCTATTTATCATCTTCTTCTGTCTACTTTTTAATTGGTTTGTCTACTAATGAGCTCTAAGAATTCTTTATATATTCTGGTCATAGGTTATATGCATTGTAAATATGGTCTTTTTAAGGACTACTTTTCATTTTAATGATGTCATTTAAAGTTCTAAATTTTGATGGAATCTCATTTATCAATTTTTTTCTTTTATACATCATGTCTTTTGTATCCTAGGTAGTTCTTGCCTACCCTGAATTCATAAACATTTTCCCTTATAATTTCTTCTTAAAGTTTTATACTTTTAGGCTTTCATATTTAGGTTCATAGATCCCTTCGAGTTATTTTCATCTATGGAAATAAAGGGTTGAGGTTAATTTTTTATATATGGATACCAGGTGTTCTAGAGCCATTTGCTGAAAACACTATCTCTTCCTTGGCTCTTGAATTGAGTTTATATTCTATAAAATGCTAATGTTAAATAATCTTTCAAAACTCAGTGGACCATATATGTGTGGTTCTATTTCTAGATTCTCTGTTTTATTCCAATGATCTATATGTCTTTCCTTATACCAACACTGCCTTGATTACTGTAGCTTTAGAAGAAGTCTTAAAATTAGGTACTAAACATCTTCCAACACTGTTTTTGTTTTTGTTTTTTAACTTTTCTAGGTCCTTTGTACTCCTACATAACTTTTAAATTTCAATATCCAATTCTTCATTTATAGCAAGTATACACAGACCTGAATTTTTATATATACCTTGTGTTTTCTAATCCTGCTAAATTCAAGTACAAGTTTTAGGGGCTCCTAGAGATTTCTAGTATTTTCTCTGTAGATGATCAATTGTATCCTAATTGTGTCATTTTATTGCCAGACTATTTTGGTGGGGCCTAGGTTTCAAAGTTTAATGGACAAATAACGAGTAAGTATATCTGCCCTTGTTCCCCACTTTAAGGAGAAAGCATAGTATCTTCTCCATTCATATAAGGTGTTCTCACTGGAAGTATGGAGTACCTGTCTTTAATCTGTTGAGAAGGTTCTGTTCTACTTCTAGTCTCCTGATAGCTTTTACCATGAACAGCTGTAGAATTTACTGCAATACTTTTTCTCCAACTAGTGACAGGATCATATGGCTTTTTCCTTTCCTCTGTTAAAATGATGACTTTTGGGGGTGGATCTTCCAATGCTGAACCAACACTGCCATTCCTATAAAAAAAACCACTTTTCTACATACTGCCAGATCTGACTTCTAATAGTTTGTTTTGTTAAAGAAATTTCTATCTATGTTCATACTTTTTTCTTCTATTATCTTTCTCAATTTTAAGATTAGCACAATGTTGAGTTCCTAAAATGAAGGGAGAAGTGTTCCTTCTTTTTTCTGCTTTAATTGTTTGATACAACATCAGTTAAAATGTATATGAGCCTGCTGTTGTCATGTAGGTAGTTTTTCAAGCTAGGAATATACTTTCTTTAATAGGTGCTATTCAAATTTTAGATTTCCTCCAGAGTTAGTTTCATTAATTTGTCTTCCAAGGTACTTCTTAGGAGTTGTCAAATTTATTTCAAAACAGATTTTTGAAATATGCTTTGTATATCCTTTTAAATTCTGTAAAATCTGTGGTAATGTCTCCTAGATCTTAATATTGTAATTAAAAAATGTATAACTGATATTGTTTAACAGGAAGAAAAGGTCTAAAGGAGTAGGGGAAGTGGGAGGGGTAGGGGAAAGGAAAGAAGGGAAAAGAAAAAATATGAGAAAAGGAAAAAACTGGAAACAAAGTCTTTGCAAATAGGGAAGGGTGGAGGGGATGAAGGGAGGGCAGGGGAATGGGGAAAAAAATAAGGGCCAAGATACTCATGTAATTGTACAAGATTCCAATGATGAATGTAACTGCATTTTACTAAAACGTACCAATAAACTTATTGGTAAAAAAATTAGTACATCTTTGCAGTACACAATGTTTACATTCATCTTGTAGAGTAAGTACATGTAGTTAACATATCTTGATTCTTTTTATTCTCCTTTCCCTTCCCATTCTCCTCCCTCTATCTCTAGATCTCCTCCACACATTTTCTTTCTTTTTTGTTCATGTTTGCAACACATAGTGATTATATTTATGTAAGTAGTTGGAACATGTATGTGACACTTATTAAATCTTTTTACATCCCCTTCTTTTCTCCCTTTCACCCCTCCAGTTTCTTGGTTCCCTTCTTAATTGCAAAAAATATATCTTGTTTCTTTTTATCAACCTTTTATTTTGCTCTTTATTTGTACTTTGGGTTTCTCACATGAGAGAAACTGTATAGTATTTAAGCTTGTCTGTCTAATTTATTTTACTTAACATGATGTTTTCAAGATGCATCCATTTTCCTGCAAAAGTCTCGAATTTATCCTTCTTTGTAGCTGACTAGTATTTGATTATGTATAGATACTACATTCTCTCTATCTATTTGAGTTCTGTCTAGCCTTTTTCTGGCTGGCAACTTCCATGGTCCCTGTGGCCAGGCAAGTGGCAGTAACCCTGCTCCTGTGCACTGTTCTGATGGCTTTTATCTGCCCCTTTTGATCCTGGGTCAAAGAATTTTCATGCTTGCCAGGTTTCAGCTTGACCTAGGTATTTTAGTGGTTTTTTGGGGGTGGGGTGGTGGTGGGGCGCAAGAAATAGACTCCATTCCAGTTGGTCAGTTTCACAGAGGGTCTCTTTTCAGCCCACAAACTCAGTGGCATTAGGGCTCAGCAAAACAGATCTTCCACATGGAATTCAGTAGTGTTTGAAGAGCAGCAAACACCCCAGCGTTCAGCAGTTCTCCGGAGGCATCGGAAGAATGCCTAGTCTGGTACTGCGCCAGTCTTTTCTCCACCCTCCACTGCCACTGGTCGCAGCCACTGCATCCCCTGTGATTTTCATTGTTTCATAGATCTCTCAATTCCTGGTTCTGGATCCCAAACCACCGCCATACTCTCTGTTCCTCTCTGTGCTAGGGCTTGCTAGTCCCTCTGAATGGTTCTCTGACTTATGATTTCCTTACTACTGTGAACTGAGGCAGCGCTTTCTTGTGAATCCCTCCCTTGCTAGGTTCCATCTCCCAGTGGGAGGAGAATTAGAACAGATGGGTCAGGCTGCTTAGCTGGCTGCTTATCTGCCTATCTGCAGCTCAGCAGCCACTGCTGAACTTGGCTTTTTCTTTCCTGCAAGAGGATTCTTACTTTCCCAAGATAGCATGTTTGCTGAACTGGAACTGTAAGCAGCGCCAGAATCAAGGAGTGGTTCTGTGTCTTGTTCCAAACACTTCTAGTTCTTCATTTGATGAGCTTCTCCTTCATGTTGCCTTCCTGTGGTTTGGATTTTGTTCACCACTCCCCACTACCCAAGTACCTGTGGACCACGGAGAATGTTTTGCTAGTGTCTCATGAGTGCTGCTGCCTACCCTGTTGTGATGGTCAGTTCAACTTTGTTCTTTGACATAATTTTTTACAAATATTCCAGATATTCTCTGTTTATATATTATTCCAAATGTCAATTTATGTGTTAAAAACATATCTGTATTTTGATAGAATTCACACTGACTCTATAGATCAATTTGGGAAAAACTACCTAATCATATTGACTCTTTAAATTTATGAAGATGATATATGTCATTATTTGCATTTTTAATGTACAATACCATGTCATCTGTAAAGAAGGTTTATTTTTTGTCTGTTCCAATTTATATATTCTTTTTTCCCCCCTTTCCTTATTGTTCTTGTTAAAATGTCAAGTATGATGTTGAATAGAAGTGGTAAGAGTGTCAATCTTGGGTCAAAATCATTCAATATCTCACTTTTTTTTGGTACTGGGGATTGAACTTGGGTCCTTCTGCTTGTGGGGCAGGTGGCAGAACCACTGCGCTAAATCCCTGGCCCTCAATATCTCACTTTTAACTATGATGCTATCTATCTATCTATCTATCTATCTATCTATCTATCTATCTATATTTTGTACTGGGGATCAAGCTCAGGTCCTTCCACTTGCAGGGCATGCAGCGGAACCACTGAGCTAAATCCCTGGCCCCTGTATCTTTTTTGAGATATCTTAGATTGGTAAGGTCTCTTAGATTTTTACTTTGATGGGGATTTATTTTTTATCTTAAATTAAAGATACTAAATGCTTTTGTCTACTTCTATTAAGAAAATCAAATGGTTTTTATCTTATTCTCTCAATACAATATATTAAAATAATTTTAGAACTTTCAAATTTTCAACTATAGATCTAAAAATGTATACACTACTTTTTAAATACTATTTCAGTTGGATCAAAAAATAGATATGGTATGGTTTATCATTATTCAGTTTGAAATGTTTCCTTTAATTTTTCTTTGCCTTATGGGTTATTTACATGTGTATTGTTCCATTTACAAGTATTTGTTTTAAAATATATTTTATAGTTATTTATTTCTAATTTAATTCTGACATTGTTAGAGAATGTATTCTGTAAAATGTCAGTCTTTTGACATTTATTAAGACTTTTCATGATCTCAGGTATAATCTTTGTGAACATAGGATAGGTACTCAAAAAGTATGTGTATATTTTTTCAGGCATAATTTTACTGTTCTATAAATGTTAGGGACCAGAGATTTAGCTCAGGAGTGCCGTGCCTGCCTGGGAAGCATGAAGTCCTGAATTTGATCCCCAATATCAGGGGGAAAAATGTTAGGTCAGTGTCATTTATAGTATTGTTCAAATATAGTAAAACCTTAGATTGCAAGTAAGTTGCTCTGTGAGTGTTTTACAAGATGAGCAAACCTTTCTATTAATTTTTAACTTGATAAATGAGCAATGTCTTGCAATATGAGTCATACATGAAGAATGTCACATGATCACTACTGAGCCAATGATTCTTCTTCCCCCACCTTGCTGTGTAACTGTGGGTGATTGTCTCCCAACAGCAAGAAGTTATGAAGGAGATCTCCTTTGCTGAGGAGGAGGAGAAAAAGGCCAAAGAATTCTTCATTTTGAATGAGATTAGGGACATATGCAAAATGTGGGAGACAGTGCAAAATTTTGTACAAATGCACCACCCAAATAACACTGTAGCAGTGCTAGTGATACATCTGTTTAACAGCAATGCAATGTCACATTTCTGCAAAATCCTCAAAATGAAACAAAAGCAAGTGTCATTGGATAGGTTCTTTGCTAAAGTTGCATGAAGAGAAAAAGATTCCATTGAGCCAGGAGATAACACTGATTCCATTAGTGATAGTGAAAGTCCTCCTACACAATAACCCTCCTTTCTCTTGTCTCTCACACACAGCCAAGAAGATCTTAAAGGAAAGTGCAGGTTAATTTATTTTTCTTTATATTTTTTATTTTATTTACTATTTTTTGTGATAGTACAATATTGTAATCATTTTTATATGAATACTTTTGGGCTGTGGAATGAATCATTGGTGTTACCATTATTTCTTATGAAAAAATTAGCTTTGAGATACAAGTGCTTTAGATTACAAGCATGTTTCTGGAACAAATTATGCTCACCAATCAAGGTTTTACTGTATTTTATACTTATATATGTTAATATTTTATACTCAGTTTTTGAATACTTTAGTTATTTCCTCAAGCCTTGTTTTCTGTCCAGTTTTCTCTCTTTTCAATGCACTCCTCCAGTTATGCATACATTGGACCAGCTGATACTTTTCCACAGATTACTGAAGTTCTACTTATTATATTTTATTCTCTTTATTATTTGCTTCTCAGATTGAAAAATTCCTATTGATTGCATTCAAGTTCACTGATCTAATGTAATTCCATCATCAACCTTCTATTAAACTATGTAATGATGTTTTTCTCAGATTTATATTTTTCAGTTCTAGAATTTTAATTTGGATCTTCATTGTGGTTTCTTTTTTGTTTCACATTTTTTATTAGTGCATGTTGGTTGCACAGATTATATTTTGACAGATTTGTACACTAACATACCATATTTTTATCATTTTCACTCCTATCAAACTCCTTGACCCACTGTCTGTAGTTACACACTTTTGGGGAGTTTTTCAATATTATAATATATTTTGATCATATCTATCCCCCCATTACTAACTCTTACTACTCCCTTCTCTTCCCCTTTATTCCCTTCCTATTGTCTAATAATAGTCTCCTATCCACTTGTCATCTTTTTAAGATTCCACATATTTGGTAGAACATGCATTATTTGTCTTTCTAGCTTATTTTTCTCAACATCATGATTTCCAGATCCATCTATTTTCTGCAAATGACAAAATTTGTTCTGTTGTGCATGAATGCCACATTTTCTTTATTCACTCATCTGTTGATGTGCACCTACGGTGGTTCTGAATCTTGGCTATTGTGAATTGTGCTGCAATAAACATAGGTATGGAAGTATCTCTATAGAATGCTGACTTTAATTCCTTCAGGTATATACTAAAGAGTGGTATATCTGGATCAAATAGAATCTGTATTTTAGTTTTATGAGGACTCTACATACTGATTTCCATTGAGGATGGACTAATTTACATTCCTATCAGCAATGTAGAAAAATGAAGTAAAATTGAAACAGAATGACTCAGAAATGGAAGTATATTTTGCAGAGCAGGAATATGTATAATATATATTTGGCTACAATTGAAATTTTTTGTGAGAGAGGGTCTAGGCTAAGAGGAAAGAGCCAAAGTATGAGGATTTAAAGCAGAAGTAAGCTAATTTTAGATTATAGACTTTGGAGATGGAAAAGATCCACTAGATTATTCCTCTAGCAGTTCAGGACACATTTGAATAAAGGCAAGGTCAGATATGAAACTGACTTCAACCAAAGGTTGGGTGGCTGAAGGCCAGGGGGCAGGCTGCTATCTACTGTTAAATACGCTCATGATGGGTGTTCTTCCTGACTAGACTAAAGGGCAACAAGGAGATATGGTTAGAGATCATAAATAGGAAAGGTGAGTATGAGTTTCTACTCATCTATTGGTCTGGGTCCTAAAATATTGATGTGAATAAAAATTATTTCAAGTGGATTCTATGTAGATAAAATAAAATGCTTCTGTCTAAAAATTTGAGATTAAGAGAAGATATTCTGGAAATATCTTCACACTCTTTAGATAGTATAATTGCCATGTTTTTTCCTTATCTTGCTTGCCTACAGGTTTGTGGTCAGGAATGAATGTTGAGTGTTTGAGTCACAATATCCCAGCAGAGTGATTCCATAATGCCACCTATAATTTGACTAAATGAAGGAAAAACAAAGCAATATGAGTTTCCTATAGAATTAGTTTCATTTAAAAAGATTGAACTTATTTCTGAGATATTGTTTTTGCTTTTAGGATATCCTTGATTTTAAGGAAAAGATAATATTGGTAAATGTATTTTTAACCATCTTTCATGACAAAACAATAGTTTATAATTAAATCCAGTCATATAAATTCATCATATATGAATCCATCCATGAAAAAAATGGGTTTATGGCATTCAAATTCTGACATAACCTTTTTATAGAAAAGTCTGAGGGCCTTTTAAGCACACAAAAAAATGTACATCCAAGCTAAGGCTCTATATTGAGACAATTGATTATTTTAGGTGCAAGTAAGAAAGAAAGCTCTAATTATCCATATCATCAACAGGAAGATTCATCATGATGTCAGAATTATTAATTTGTGAAAAGATGGGCCCTTAAGAATCTAAGAAATGTAGTATGTGATTCACATAGAGAATATTCATTCATATATCAGATAATTGACAGTTATAAGTATTCTTGCTATTTATTTATTGACACATTATGTATGATTTCAGGCCTTGAAGAGTTTCTGAGTATACATAAATCATGTTCTCTATTCTTCATTCTTTTCACAGTGCAACATTTCCCAAATTTTTGAAGTTTTCCAAATTATCGTTTTTAGACATTTCTCACTTGATAACTAAATGTTTAGCTGTGGCAAATGCTACAGTTATGCAGACCATTCTAGAGCATTTAACATTCATAGCTCAGTGAATACACAGGTGAATAACCATCACAATATATAGAATATGTTTGTTTAAGGAGCATGCATGTGTGTGCGTGTGCGTGTGTGTTTTGCTGTGTGCTTCCAGACACATTCACAAGGCTGGTGCTTCTCCTGATAAGATAAAGAGCAGCAGGGGGATATATTTAGGGAAAAAAATCAGGAAAAATGAGTTTGTTTCTGCTCCCTGTAAACTAAACATCTCCCCAGGTCTTTTTCAAAGAGAATTGCTGAAATTACTCTATCATATTGTTTAGAAAACAATGCAATCTCTTTCTAAAGACCAATTTTTTTTGTATTAAATTCTTTTATTGGTACATTGTAGGTATACAACACAATTACATTTCTCATTGGGAATTGTACCTTTACATGATGCATCTTGGTTCTTATTTTTTTCCCATTCCTAGCCCTCCTTCACCCCCTCCACCCTTCCCTATTTACAAAGACTTTATTTCCATTTTTTTCCATTTCTCATCATTTTTTCCTTTCCCTGCTTTCCTTTCCCCTGTCCCTCCCACTACCCCTACCCCTTTGGACCTTTTCTTCCTATTTTGCATTATCGATTATTCATTCTAATCATTGGTACATTTTGGGTATACAATATAATGACATTCATCATTGGAAATTTGCACCTTTACATAGTCTCTCTTGGTTCTTATTTTTCACCTTTGCCCAGCCCTCCCTTCAAACCCTCCATTCCTCCCTATTTACAAAGAGTTTGTTCCTATTTTTCCATTTTCTCATATTAATCCCATTCTCTTCTATCCTTTCCCCTAGCCCTCCCACTTCCTTCCCCTTTGCCCCTTTTCTTCCTATTTCACATTACCTATTATACATTTAGTCCTTATTTACACTTTCAGTTTCTCACACCAGAGAAACTATTCAGTATTTACACATGTGTGTCCTATTTATTTCACTTAAGAGTATTGCCTCAATGTGCATCCACTTAGCTATAAATGTCTCTAATTTCTCATTTTTGATGGCTGAGTAGTACTCCATTTTATAAAAAACCCACATTTTCTTTATCCAGTCTCCAGTTGATGGGCATTTGGGCTGTTTCCAAGTTTTAGCTATTACAAACTGTGCTGCTATGAACATGGGTGCACATATATCACTGTAGTATGATTCTTTTAATTCTTTGGGGAAGATGCCCAGCAGTGGAATAGTGGGGTCAAATGGGACTTCCAGTCTTAGTTCTTTGAGGTATCTCCATACTGATTTCCACAGTGCTTGCACCAGTCTACATTCCCACCAGCAGTGGAGCAGGGTTCCTCTTTCCCCACAGCCCTGCCAGCATTTGTTATTGGTTGATTTCATGATAGCAGCCATTCTTTCTGGAGTGAAGTGGAATCTCAGTGTTGTTTTCATTTGCCTCTCTCGAATGACCAGTGATGTTGAACATTTTTTCATGTATTTATTTGCTATTTCTACTTCTTTGTCTGAGAAATGTCTGTTCATTTCAGATGCCCATTTTTGGATTGGGTCTGTCTAAAGACCAATTCTTTGACATCTCCCATGGGAATTTCTTGGTATCCCAGTGAAAGACATTTTATAGATCTTCTATTGATGCTCAAATTCCCCAGTAAGTACAACTGCAATATTTTACATTGCAAAAATACAAAGAAACTAACTTGCTGGGCTTCATAATTCTTCCATTGTGTGAGAGGGTACCTGGGCTGATCTATGAAGAAGCAATGTTGGAATTCTAGTCTAGTAATTCTGTTATAAAAAGGTTTCATTAAATTAGGATTATTTTCCAGAAAAAGAATAATTTTTGAATCAAATTTTTGATTTCCCCACTGCTTAGTATCCATGGTACATGTAAAGAGAAGCAGTAAACTTCAGGGTAAATGAAAGGAAGATCTGGATGGAGAAAATTGGGTCATGAGCCCTTACTAGAAAAATTCCTTTTGGTCCCTTCACTTTTATTTATTTTTATATATATATTTATTTATTTTTTGGTACCAGGGATTGAACTCTGGTCCTTGCACTTGGGCAGCAGGTGGAGAAACCACTGAGCTAAATCCCCAGCCCTCCCTTCACTTTTAAATGTTTTCTTTTGATAATCCTGACATGTAGACACACCAGTGATGCTCTTTGGAGACATTAATAAACATAAAGAGAAGCCTTAGCTGTTTTTGGAGAACAGTTAAAATGGTAGTATTGTGCTCTCAGTTGTGCCTGTTGAAAAACAACTGATAGGAAAGCCATGGGGCAATCATAAAATAATCATAATACTGAAATAGCAGTCTTGTTGGTGCCACAGGTTCAGGGGTAGGAAAGAATTTTAATATGCTTAAGATGGGGGTTTGATCTAACATTCTGATGTGTGATGAAGTTGAAAATATGTAACTTGGGATAAGAAAATGATCTGGAAAGAGAGGGAAAGGAAATTTGTGACTTTTTTCCATTTGAAAATAATTATCGTTTCCTTTAGCCAACTCTAGGAGATTTAATAACTTTTTGTATTGGAGAAGTGTAGCCTATGCCATATGGCTACCCCCTGCTTCTGTGTTCAAACTACAAATTGCACAATTTGGAAGCCTAGAACAGTTTGTTCATTGTAAAATTCATGCTGTAATTCTTCTTTATGTCTTACAGTTACATTCAAGACCTGTTTCTGGCTACTCAGCTGTCTTTTAGAAAACCAACTGGCAAATGTCTGAGGGAATTGAGGGAATTATTTCTAAGTGAGTGACAGGATTCAGTGTCCCTTTCACAGACCATTTTAAAATAACCTTTGATGAGTCCATAATCCATTTTAATTACCTATATAAATATTCCATTTCTAATCTATGAGCAGTGAACAATCTTGTAATTCTATGTAATTGCTTGTAATGTTGCTGCTTAGATATCAAATGCTTTATGAGGGACACCAATTCAACCACAGAAATAAGAGCCAGAATATTTTGAATTTTGAACTAACATCAGCCATACAACCTTGATAATTCCAGTTTTCCTTTTAAATTCTTTCTCCCTGTTTATATAGAGAGAAGGAAAAATGATTTCAGAATGTTATTAGATTGTTTCAAGCAATTTATCACGTTAAACAATTTGTTCGGGCAAGATAAACATTGATTTCAAAAGACGTAATAATCAGGGAAGTAGTTATAATATTTTGCTTGTTTAACTTGTTAAACATCTTTTTTTTCTTACAAAGAACGTTTGACACATTTTATAGAGATTTTTATTTTGTTCCCTTTCCAAAATAGACTCTGGTAAAATTTATGGCTGCTTGACAATTGACAAAAATGCTTAAAGAATGACCACAATCACCTAGAGTCGCTTTGATTCTGAGTAGTGTTTTAGCTGCAAGGTACTATGACTCAGGAATTGGAAGCAAATTTATTAAATTTATTAAGCTGTTATTCTCTTAGTATTTATTTTTTTTAATATGTAATTATGATTACTACCAGATTATCTTTAAAATCCTCCATATTCCTTGGAAGCAGTATGCTACTTATTTAAAGTATGGTAATTCCTTCTTCATATGATAACATCCATTGGTATTTAAAAAAAATAACTGCTCTGCTGTTCCTAAGTAATTTGCCATCATTACCACTGAAACATGGAACTGAAGATATCCCTAGAGTTGTAGGAGTATATAATAAACACAATACTAACATGCTGAGCTCCTGTTCGTAAGTGATTCTATTAACTCATTGCAAACTGATTCCTGAGAGGGTAACTTCAAATGAATACCAATACTTTAACAGTTTAATCCACAGGGCAGATTAAATTATTTTGTAATATTGATATTAGCTTTCTTTAAACTAAGATTAAATGACTACAACCAAATAATTTCAAGACCACTCAATGTAATGTGAGGCCATTATACATAAGTGTTGTATGAGGCCAGTGTTTACAATGGTTTGCCCCATGGCACAGTTACATGGAAAACTTCATCAGTGGGGTAGAATGAGTATTCTAGTTTGATTGGATCAGATAGATCTGGAAAAACTAGGATCCAAGTGAGGAAGATGTTCAAGGTCCATGTGTGATTCAAGGATAGTTTTTTAGGGTAAATGGAAAAAGCAATATACTTTGATGAATGTAGTTTGGTACCTTGCATGCTATGCCAGCATTTAGGAGGTGGAAGTCCAAAACAGAGTAAGAGAAAAAGAGCAAAAAGGTAATAGAAATAGTGCAAGCAAGCTCCTGTTCAAGAAAAAAAAGAATTTTAATAATTTCAAATGTAGTGGAAATAAAGAAGATAAGAATTAGAGAAATGGGAAAGGCAAGATGTGGATTATTAGACAATTTCAAGAAAATGTTTCTAAAAGAGCAGGATCTCTGAATCTGAGTGTACACAAGAATCACACACAGATTTTATTAAAAAATGCAGGTCCCAGAGCTGCATTGGTGGGGTTTGACGAAGTAGTTCTAGGAGTGGGTCTGGAAACCTGCATTTTGACAAGTGCATCAAGGTGATTCATAGGTGGAAACTTATTAGATTTCAATCTGTGAAACACTGCTGTAAGAATGAGGTCAGAGTGAATCCATGATTTGTGGAACATGAAACGGAGCTGATATTGTTTGTGGGATTTTCTCAAAGAAAAAGAATACAAGATTAAGAATATATTGAATATTTGTGGTGAAAAAAGAAATAGCAACAAATCATAAATTTAAAATATTGTCATCTCAAATTTAGAATACAGTTTAAAGCTCCTACTGTTCTCTTTCTTTCAGTTTACATATTTGGCTTCCACTTGGATGCTTCTTTGTAATATATTTAATTTATAAAATCAATAATTCTGAAAAATGTACAAAATTAATTTGAAATTAAAGTAAGCTCAAGAGCTACTCAAACCCATTAAAACTAAAATTACATTATATCAGCTACATAACTGTGAGTAAATTACTCTTATGTTACCATTGGATGACCTCCTAAGAACCTGTATAGAAATTTTGTCACTGATATACTAATTTCTTCAGGCAATTTCTCCATGTTGGTGGAAATGTTGGGAAAAGCTTTGAGTTGAACATCTGGCCTTTTATAAGAAGGAAAGCAGCATCAGATATGCTAAGATACCATTTAGCTATTTGGGATGCATAAAATGTGTTAATTTAAACTCAGACATATTCGTATTTGTAGTACTACTATGAATGTGCGTCCTTCGAAGGGGAACTCTGATTTATTTCATTTATTATTACGTCCATTAAAGGGAGAATATATAGTGCATTTTAAATTATATGTGTCTTTTTGTTCGAGTACTTTTTGAAAAGAGAAAATACTCATTTTGGCAAAGCATCAATGAGAATGCAACTTTCCACAAGATAGCTTCTGACGGTATACATTGTAAGTCTTGCTTCTCGTCAGTATCAGCCTATTTCTGGTGTTAGGTGCTATACTGTGATACAACATCTGGCCCTGAAACTTCATATCATGATGCAGACTTCACCAAAGCTCATGTCTATGTGAACAGGGCCACTCCCGGGCCCATGGAGAGTGGGTGCTTTTAGGGCTTTATGGGAGATCTAACACTCAAGGACAGGAGTAGAAATTTGCCCATAGATGCAGGGAAGGCATGGGTAAAGGATGGGTAGAGGAGTTCCTAGAGGGGCCTGAGGAATTTTGAGGAGTTTAGCCAGGAAGAAAGGAGAGCTGTAGTGTTGGCTAGAGAGAGTGATTGGGTCATAGGAGAGGATTCTGTTTTGTAGAGCTTTTTTATTCTTTAACATTTGAGGACATAAATACACAGAGGAAAAAGAGAAAGAAGAGGAAGCAAAAGGAGGAGGAAGAGAAGAAAATGAGAGGGGGAGAGGAAGCAGAGAAGAGATCAAGGAAAGGAACTATGATAACAAACTTGAAGTTTCCTATCACAAACCCTAGGTTCCTGAATTCTCTCTTTGCCTTTCTTTGGAGTAGGTCTAAACTCTCAATGGCTCTCTATATTGTCTTTGTATTAGGCAAGGGTATCCTCTGTCCTCCAGGTTTTCTGTAAAGAGCATCTCCTGCCCGCACTTGGATGTCAGGCTTTGTGTCTGTATCCAAGGATGCTGCCAAAGCTTCCTCCTGTTTTGGCTTTTGGTCACTGGACCTTGATCTCCTTTGTTTTTCCTCTCCCTGCCAAAAAATATTTTTCAGTCCCACACCCCTCCTGGAAAAAGCTCAACTGCTGAATTAAAAATGGGGTGTATACCCCAGAAAGAGTGGCTGCTATCAAGAAAACAACCAATAACAAATGCTGGCAGGGGTGTGGGGAGAAAGGAGCCCTTCTCCATTGTTGGTGGGAGTGCAGACTGGTGTAACCACTGTGGAAATCAGTATGGAGATACCTCAGAGAACTAGGACTAGAGGTCCCATTTGACCCAGCTATCCCTCTGCTGGGTATCTTCCCCAAAGAATTAAAAGAATCACACCACAGAGATATATGCACACCCATGTTTATAGCAGCACATTTTGTAATAGCTAAAGTTTGGAAACAGCCCAAGTGCCCATCAGCTGGAAACTGGATAAAGAAGATGTTGTTTTGTTTTTTTATAAAATGGAGTACTACTCAGCCATAAAGAACGAAAAACTAGAGTCATTTATAGCTAAATGGATGCATATTGAGGCCATACTCTTAAGTGAAATAAATAGGACACACATGTGTAAATACTGAATAGTTTCTCTAGTGTGAGAAAATGAAAGTGTAAATAAGGATTAAAAGAATTAATAATGAATAATTAATACTTTGAAATAGGAAAAGGTCCACAGAGGTAGGGGTGGTGGGAGGGGATGGGGAAAGGAAAGATGGGAAAGGAAAAATTATGAGAAAAGAAAAAAAAATGGAAATGAAGTCTATGTAAATAGGGAAGGGTGGAGGGGGTGAGGGGCACACAAGTAATGGGAGAAAAAAATGAGAACCAAGGTACATCATGTACAGGTACAAGCAGCCAATGATAAATGTAAATGTATTGTACATTGTAAAATGTACCAGTAAAGGAATTTAAGGAAAAAAGTGGGGTGTATAGAAAGCTTAAGACAGATTATCTCAATGTAGATATTTTCCTAGGAAAGCAAACCTTATGCTCTGCTTTCTGAAACATTTTAAAGTAAACATTTCATATTCATTTATATATAAACATTTATATTCTTTGGTTATCCTAATTTTTACCATTATACATGTTCAATATAAATTCCATATCAAAATAAATTACAAAGATTACAAGCTAGGTATTCTTTAGATATTGAAGCTTAAGGTCTTTTAAGAGACTTTGTAACCTGCTGTCTAAAAGTAATATAACACAATCAGAAGTGCCCACATTTGACAGTTCATATGCTGCCAAAAAAATTAAGAAAAAAAGTGAAAAATTCACTCATTCATTTGGATGTTTCCAAGTCTCCAGATGTCTGGCATCATGTGGACTAAATGTTAGGTGACTAATTGATTGGGATGTTCTTATTTTACGTGTTTGGCATTGTAGATAGATTCTGATTATGCTTTCAGATAGGCAAGTACAATGTGTTTTATGTGCTCACTGGGGATACAAAGCTAATGTTGTCAAATCATCATGGTGTCCATCTGACCTCCATGGATACAGTTCAGTTTTACTCCTGATTTCCACTCTCACAAAAATGCAGGTGCAGATACTTTATTGCATTTAAATCTCACAAAGCCCTAAAATATTCGAATGAGAAAAATAATTCTGTTCCAGCAGAAAGTGTTTCATCCCAAGGAATAAAATTTTCCTCTCTTTATTCCAGAAAATAGGCAATAAAAATATATTAAATCATAGTATTACCGTGTCTGAGAATAAACATCAAAAGATGACTGTTTTCTTTTAGGCCAGGACTAAGAGATGAGATTTCAGAAAGAGGACTTTTCAGCTAGCTGGTATCTAAATGCACATTCTTACTTTAACATGTCAAGATATGGAAGAATTAGAAGTATGGCCAGATAAATTTACTTACTTATAGTGGCTCTTCTTAAATTCTCTTTGGTGAGAGTTAATTATTTTATCAGATATTTCCCAGGTGGGCTGGACTATTCATTTTAAATTGATTATATATTCTATGTGCAGCTATAAAAAGCTCAGGAAACAGATAAATTTAGGGACCAGAGAGCTATCACAAAGGAGATTTATTAATTTAAGAACCTCAGGCCTGTGAGTATTTCCTACAATATGTTTACTGACTTAATTCAATAAATATTGGCTGAGTTGCTTTTGTTTGGAGAACACTTACCTTAGTGTCTTGGGACATATAGTGTTGAGTAGGGTAAAAATCACTCATTCCTGTTGATTTTGTTAAAGAATATTGGACAGAAGAAGGTGATTTTATAAAAATACAGTCAGGAAGAATTGGTAGCTAGTGCAAAGAAATAAATGATCAATTATCAATATTGTGAGGCATTGAGACCTAAAGGAATTACTAATTTATTCTTTAGAAAAGGAATAGAAATTAGAAGTCATTTAAAGTAACTTAATCCTTCTTGCTTCTGCATGACATAGAATGCATTAAGCAGAAAAGAGCAAAACAAAAGTAGAGAATGAAGATTACATGGTTTATTTTATACTTGAGTGATTTTAAAGTATATGATGATATTAAAACAAGCCATCAAGAATTCTAATAAATTAGTAAGCATTTAAGTAATAAAGTGACAATAGTATGACAAATGGTATTCAATGGAAATGACAGAACTTGGTAGATTGATTCACTCAAAAATATCAAATTATTAGAAGATAAAATGCAGAGGAAAAGATCCATAAAAATTGATGTAGGGCCATACAACAACAGGTGAAAGCCGAGCTTTATGGTGGGTAACTCATTATTCCAAAAGATATGTACTGTAATTAAGAAATAAACTGTAACAAATGAGTAACATTTCTAATATCGAGTCTCAATTATGGGTTAAAATATTTTAATGCAATACAGTAAGCACATTCAAGAGTATTTTAGAAGAAAATTGCTGTATGAGGTACACATGACAAATCAAAATATCTATTGCAAGAAAGTACATTCTACTCTGCAGTCTTAATAAAACAATGGAAGTTCTGCACTCTTAAGCCATCCAATTTAATAGAAATGAGCATAAGAAATATGTACCTGTTGTGGAGAGATTAAACCACAGCAGAAATAGGAGCAGCAACATTAAAACGGTTATTATCACAATTGTAAGAAACCAGTTCAGCAATTGTCATAGTAATCAAAATTTTTCTGTATTTATTCCATTTATAAGGGCAGAGTCAGATATGTATGTGTATAAATCAATAAAAATGATCAAATGTAGACTTTTTAGAGTAAGGAAAGGTACTAGAGGGACTGCTGGTCATACAGTAGGTTCCTGAAATTGAGATAATGGTGAGATTTGATAACTGAAAATGACAAGGAAGAGGCATTCATGGAGTGAATGGGTGAGGCAAGTATTAAAGTATTTGGAGGAGGAGAGGTCAGGAAATTGTAAAATGAAGGTATTGGAACAATCACTAAATTAAGCAGTATTTACTTTTTTAATCTCCATTTTTTGAATCTTCTTATGACTTTTGTACTCCAATGTTATAATAATGATATACATCAACAGGGCTTTTTCTTCCATTATATATTTTAATTGTCTGACTTTTGTACATTTGAAAATGCCTGATGCTAATATAATATATTTTTTATACTCTGGTAGTTTACTCAGTTCTAGTATTGTTTGTAATAGTTCTCTAGTCAACTCTCTTGCCTTTCAAGGTAAACAATCATATCGTCTGCAAAAAGTAAATTTTTACCACCTTTTTCCAAAATTTTGTACCTCCGAATTTCATTCTTATAGTCAATTGCACTGGTTGTTAACTCCAGTACAATGTTAAATAATATTAGAGATACTGATCATTTTTCCTTTGCTGTTGTCTTCAGTGGGAATTCTTCAGTTATGCATAATGCTGGGTTGAGACAAAAAATATTTCCTCACTTATACTTATGTTACTTGAAAAAATCAAGAAAAAATTGAATTTTGTACTTTAAGCATCAAAGGAATGACTATATTTTTTCTCCTCAAGGATATTAATATGATGAACTATATTATTAGGTGAGTTGTACTGAACAAATTCCCTGATTCTGAACTATATTTGTATTATCAGAAGAAACCCCACTTGTTCTTGGTAAATCATTCTTTTAATGTAGTACTTATACAAAACATAGGTATTTTATTATATACACAAATAAAATGAGTCTGTAGTTTCCTCCCCTTCCCCTCCTTTCCCCTCCCCTCCCCTCCCCTCCCCCCCCTCCCCCTCCCCCTCCCCCTCCCCCCTCCCCCTCCCCCTCCCCCTCCCTCCCCCCCCCTCCCCCTCCCCTCTCCCTTCCCCCTCCTCCTCCTCCCACCTTCCCTCTCCTCTCCCCACCCCTTGTCTTTTTTTTTTTTTTTTTGGTACCAGGGATTGAACTTCGGACCTTGCGCTTAGGCAAGTGGCAGAACCACTGAGCTAAATCCCTGGCCTCTCTATCTTTTTTAATTGGCAGTACCAGAAATGGAACCCAGGGCCTCATGCATTTTAGGCAAGAGCTATATCACTAGCCCAGGTTTCTTTTTTGTTGTTTTTGTTTCCATCTTTGGTATAGATGCTATATTCACTTCGTAAAAAATAGGACATTTTTTTTTAATCACTCGAACATTTTATATGCAATTAGAATTAGAATTATTCTCTTTCAAGAATTGTTGTAATTGGGCCAGGAGTTTAGCTCAGTGGTTCTGGCTCCTGCCTCGCAAGCGCAAGGTCCCGAGTTCAATCTCCGGTCCCCCCCCCCCCCCAAATGGGGGCCAGGGATTCAGCTCAGTGGTTCCACCGCCTGCCTTGCAAGCGGAAGGATCCAAGTTCGATCCTCGGTACCAAAAAAAAAAAAAAAAAAAGGAATTGTAATTACTTTGGGAAGTTATCTGAGCTTGCAGCTTTATTTGAGGGGCGGAGGATTTGCTCTTACCTTGATTTTTTCTACGGATATTACTTTGCTTACATTTTTTACTTCAGTTTTGGCACACTATGTTTTCTTAGAAAATTATTCTTTCCACCCAGGCTTTCAAATTTTTTTTTTTGGTGTTGAACAAATTTCTTATGATTCTTTTAATTTCCTCTGCTTTTATGGGCATTTACTTTATCATTTTATATTTTCAGCTTCATCTATTTTTTCCTGATTAGTTTTGCTAGTGGCGTGTTTTTAGTGATTTAAAAGATTATTAATTTTTTACTATTTTTATGTTTTTTAAGTCTGAGGAAATTCTACTTTTATCAATTCCTGGCTCTTACTTTTCAGTGATTTATCTTGATATTCTTTTAAAAAATCTTTTAGTCAGATTTTAAATTTATTTTGATTATTTGCATTAGTATACATTTTTTTGTTTTTGTTTTTTTTTGGTACGGGGGATCGAACTCGGGTCCTTGTGCTTGCGCAGCAGGTGGCAAAATCACTGAGCTAAATCCCCGGCCCTTAGTATACATTTTTAATGCCAGAATTTCTTCTAAACAACATTTTAGCTGAAGTTAGACACTGATGTATATATGTAGTCTTTTGTTATTATTGATTTCTAGAAATTTTGCTTATGAGTTTTAAAATTTCCAGCTTCTGTTCTTTTATTTTGTATTGATTCTACTTTTATTCCATTTTAAAAGGGTATTTATTTTTAAAATGATGGGTTAATATTAATCAAGTCTATCATATTATTTTTATATCTTATATCCTTTTTTTCCATCTTAGATGTCTTGAACTTAGAAGTGAAATTAAAATCTTCTGTTTTTTATTTGTCATTATATCTCCTACATTGTACTTTTTGCTTTATGAATGTTGCTTTGATGTTAATTGATATTCTTACCTGCAAATTTTAAAGGATAAAATGGAGTCCTTATCTGTCCTATTTTGCTGCATGACATACTACCTCAAAAATTAGTGACTTGCACAATCACTGTTTACTTTCCCCTCTATTTTGTGGCTCAGGTGGCAAAGTCATCTTGCATGGACTAGCTTCATTGATCCTGCTTGGTTCTCTCAAGTCTACAGCCAGCTGTTAGGTTGAGTTGGCAGCTGAGGTGTCTAGGATGATTGGCTCCCAGTGAGGGCAGCAGGACAATTGGATCATTCATCCTTCATTTTGAAACAGTATAGTCTGTGTTCTTCACATAGAGGGGTCTGAATTCCAAGAGCAATGAGAACAGAGGCTGCAGGGTTTGTTGATGTCTAGGCTTGAAATTTACATAATGTTACTTCTGGTGCTCTATTTTGGCCAGAATGATTCAATAGAATATTTGAGATCCATACAGAGATCCGCATGGAGAAATAGGCTCTGTCTCAAACAGATGAAGCTACAAAGTACAGTGGTTCTTTTTGCAAGCAGACACATTAACATGCTGTCATGATAGAGAATGGATTGGGGAGTAAAGAGATTGTTTCTTGGAAGACTAGTTCAAAGTTTAGGAGATGGATTATAAAGACCTGTAGTAGAATAGAATCACAGGCAGAGAAATATTATCAGTTGCATGTGGAAAGTGAGAAAGAGTAAGGAAGATTCCTTGATCTGTGGCTTCTTCCTTGAAGATATGTGCATGGTAATACAACTGTAGGTCATAAATAGGAGTATATTGCTCTATAGACGCTCCTACCTCCCCCACTCTCTTCTGTCTCTGTGGAGTAGAGCATATCTATGATTGGCTAGATTTGAAAACACTTATTAAGTCAATTTCTAGTGGCTGACCCCTAATAGGAAGCATAACAATAATCCTATCAAAGGTGGTTACACCATGTATTTTGAGTTGTCCTTGTTTTTTGCTGATACCTGTGGAATAGGACATTATGGCGTTGGGGTAGAAGTTGGCAGAACAGACCTTTTGTCCTGTGTTCATCTTGGATCCAGTATAACTCCCTGAGAACTAAGATTGAGTACCCTGATTACAATAAAGCATTGCTTTGTCTTTCTTTGTTCTGGGAAGAGTACAGCAGTTGATATTTGGCAAGCACTTGTGGTGTATCTGGCACCATTATCAGTGCATTATATATTTTAAATAGTTATTTTAATAATCAATTTCAGGTATTAACATTATTATTTTTATGTAACAAGAAACTGAGACTGAGAAGTTACTAAGCTAGCAAGCATGGGAATCAGAATGCCTGGTTTTGAATTTTAACTCTACCACTGACCAGCTGCCTTTCTTTTGGAATGTCCAGTGCCTTGGAACTTGAGTGAAAATAAGCAAAACTAGGGGATCCTGTCACAGCTTGGGTGGAGCTAAGTCAAGTGAGGTTTGCTTACCTTTTAGGGTGGTACCTGAAACAAACTGCAGTTTTGACATTTGTAAAATTTTATTACTGTTATATTAATGATGTAACATTTTTGATATTCTAGTCCTAAAAATCTTCTTGGCTCTGCCATCCTTATTGGGTGAAGTCCATGCCTCGTTATAGATAATTTTCTTCTTTTAATTAAGAATAAGATTAGGATTATTCATCTGCATCAGTTTAATAATATCCTCTCCCCTCCCTCTCTGTCTCTAGCTCTCTGTCTCTGTCTCTCTCTCTCTCTCTCTGTCTCTCTCTGTCTCACTCTCTCTCTCATTGTTGTTCTCCAAACAAACATTCATTCTGGACAATAACACCTCCATTTCTAGTAAAATTGTTCACCTCCATAGCTTTGTTTTGGTTCGGTTGGATTTAAGCCGTGGTTTAGATTTGCTCATTACTCTTGGGGCTAAAACTAAGAATTGGCTCTTCAGTGTGCTATTAAATAAAATAAGCTTTTCTCCTTTTGAATACTTTTCCTGTCAAAAATACAAAACATCAGTGCATAATACCATAAGGAGAAGGGGGGTGGGAATCTGGAAAACCACTAGGAAAATGCCCAATCTTTTGTTTGTTATGGTTGGTGATGGAAACTAATTACATAAGTTACTATTATTAGTTTCAAACAGAATAGAAAAAACAATAAAAAATGAAAACTTAGACACAGGAAGCTTGTTTTCACCTTGGAAGTCTACAACAGGAGTTTGGTGTCATGGAGGGTGTACTTTGTATAGTATGAGGTGGGGTGGGAATAAGGAAGCAAATCAAGGATGAATGAAGGTGGGAGAATTTTTCTAATGAACACTTCCAAGTGTTTCTTAAACCAAGCTGAGGCTTATTGGAGTTGATCTTTCTTCTGGGGTCAAGTAAATTAATATTGACACTTTTTGTCTTATTTATATTTTTATGTAGCAGCATCAAACCTTTAAAGCTCAAGATTCCTCTAGGCAAAGGTGGTAGGTCTCACATGATGAAAATAGTTCCTTGGTCTTTGGGCTCCACGAATGTGTTATTAAACACATGATCTATCAGCAGTGATATAATAAGGGTTTTAAAAGGCATTTTCCTCTTTTGATCCTGAAGAGATGCTAGGGATTTATTTCATTTACTTGATTTCCACATTGTTTTCCAGCTTCTGTGTCTGCAAATGGGCAGGACAGAAACCACTTGTATGAGAAAATGTTATATAGTGTAGTTAAAAATGAAGAAAAAGAATCCATCATGCAGAAGATTGTGTATTCCTTTAATATAACATATCCCAAAATAGTATCTGGACTGTTTTTTTCCTTTCTTTTGGAAGCTTCTCTTTTCTGCACCCTCTGTGACTGTAAGTATCCAATGGTCATGTGATTTGCTTCAGGTTTACTGCATAGGAAACTAAGTGTGGTTGTTACAAACATGGGCCCTGGAGCCACATTGCCTGGACTTGAATTCTGGTTTTGGCATTCTCTTTTTTTTCCATTAAGTTTACTGGTACATTTTAGGTGTACAATACAGTTACATTCATCATTGGGATCTTGTACCTGTACATGATGTATCTTGGTTCTTATTTTTTTCCCCATCCCCCCCCCTCCCTTCACCCCCTCCAACCTTCCCTGTTTATAAAGACTTTATTACCATGTTTTTCCTTTCCTCATATTTTTTCTTTTCCCTTCTTTCCTTTCCCCTACCCCTCCACTTCCCCTACTTCTTTAGACGTTTTCTTCCTATTTCACAATATCAATTTTACATGCTGATCCTTATTTACACTTTTAGTTTTTCACACCTGAGAAACTATTCAGTATTTACACATGTGTATCCTACTTATTTCATTTAAAAGTATGGCCTCAATATGCATCCACTTAGCTGTAAATATCTCTAGTTTCTCATTCTTTATGGCTGAGTAATACTCCATTTTATAAAAAAACCCCCACATCTTCTTTATCCAGTCTCCAGTTGATGGGGAGTTGGGCTGTTTCCAAGTTTTAGCTATTACAAACTGTCCTGCTATAAACATGGGTGCACATATATCTCTGTGGTATGATTCTTTTAATTCTTTTGGGAAGATACCCAGCAGAGGAATAGCTGGGTCAAATGGGACTTCTAATCCTAGTTGTTTGAGGTATCTCCATATTGATTTCCACAGTGGTTGCACCAGTCTGCACTCCCACCTACCACGGAGAAGGGTTCCTTTCTCCCCACACCCCCACCAGCATTTGTTATTGGTTGTTTTCTTGATAGCAGCCATTCTTTCTGAGGTGAGGTGGAATCTCAGCATTGTTTTCATTTGCGTCTCTTGAATGACCAGTGATGTTGAACATTTTTTCATATGTTTATTTGATGCTTTTACTCCTTTGACTGAGAAATGTCTGTTCATTTTAGATGCCCGTGTTTGAATTGGATCTTTATATTTGAGAGGTCTTATTTTTTAAAGTTCTTTATATATTCTAGATAGTAGACCTTTGTCTGAAGAACAGATGGTAAAATTTTTTTTCCCACATTGTAGGCTGTCTCTTAGCTCTGCCAGTGGTTTCACTTGCAGTGGGAAGCTTTTTAATAAGATGAGATCCCAGTTGTTGATTCTTTGTGCTAGTTCCCATAGTACTGAGGAATTGTTCATAAAGTCTTTTCCTATGCTAATGTCTTTGAGAGTTCTACCTAACTTATCTTCCAGCAAGTTTAGTGTTTCTGTTTTAATATTTAGATTTTTAATCCATTTTGATTTTAGTTTAGTGCATGGTGAAAGATGGGGGTCTAGTTTTAATCTTTGGCAAGTTGAAATTGAGTTTTTCCAACACCATTTATTAAATAGGCTATCTTTCCTTCAGTGAGGATAATTGGCTCCTTTATCAAAGATGAGGTGGCTGAGTATGTCTGGAGTCATTTCTGCATCTTCTAATCTGTTCTACTGATCCTCAGGTCTGTTTCTTGGCCTGTACCATGCTGTTTTTATCACAGTGACTTTGTAGTATAGTTTCAAGTTGGGAACTGTGATACCCCCAGCCATGTCTCTGTTGCCTAGAATTGCTTTTGCTATTCTGGGTCTCTTCTGGTTCCAAATGAATTTTTGGATTTTTTTCTCTAGTTCTGTGAAATATATTGTTGGAATTTCAATTGGGATTGCATTGAATCTATATAGCAGTTTTGGAAGTATGGCCATTTTCACTATATTGGTTCTTCCTACCCAGGAACAAGGGATGTCTTTCCAATTTCTTTCTTTTTTTTTTTGAAAACAATATAGAAATTACTTGTAGTACTGGTAAGAACCAACAGTTCTGTTCTTAAGTTTTTACTTAAGAGGAATGAAAACACATGTTCACAATAGATTTGTACATACAAGTGGACTAACCTGCATCTGAAATTCCTGGGACCAGAAGTGTTTCAGAGTTTGGTTTGAAATCCACTCAGTCTGCAAAGAGGATAGCTATTCTTGCTTTTTTCGGGTTCCTGTCACTTGGAGTATTGTTTTCCACCCTTTAACTTTCAGTCTCTGAGGTTTTTTTTGAATTAATTGTGTTTCTTGTATGCAGCATATTGTTGGATCTTGCTTCTTGACCCATTCTGCCAGTCTGTTTCTTTTGAATGGTGAATTGAGACCATTATCATTGATGGCTATAACTGATACATATTGACTTATCATTGTCATGACTTTTTCTTTTTGTTGGATTCTCCCCCTTTGCATTTAATTTATTGTCATGCACAATGGATTCATTCTGCTGGGCTTCCTGGGGTTGTGATCCTCAATGTCTGTTCCTAGGATATTTTCTAAAATTTTTGGAGAGCTGGTTTGGTATTCATGAAGTTCTGAAGGTGCTCTTTGTCATGAAAATATCTTATTTCTCCATCCATTTTGAAAGATAGTTTTGCAGGGTACATCAATCTGGGTTGGAGGCTGTTTTCCTTTAGGGCTTGGAATACATCACTCCAAGCTCTTCTTGCATTGAGGGTTTGCATTGAGAAGTCTGCTGTGATTCTGATGGGCTTTCCTTTGTGTGTGATTTGTTTCTTTTCTCTAACTGCTTGTAGAACTTTGTTCTTCTGTTGAGTTTCTGTAATCTTAACAATTATATGCCTATGTGTAGATTTTTTTTTGATCAAGGCTATTTGGAGTCCTATATGCCTCACTTATCTGCATGTCAAGCTCTTTTCCCCTGCTTGGGAGGTTTTCTGCCATTAGTTCTGTGAACATTTTCTTTTTTATGTCATCTACACTCTCTCCTGTTTCTTCATTGACTTCAATCAGTCTTATGTTATTCTTCTTTGCATTGTCTAGCAGCTGCTGGATTGATTTCTCTTTATTATAAAATAATCCTGTAAATTATGTGTCCTGTATTAAATCTGTTCCCTTGCAAATCCTGACTACAACAACATGGTAGAATCTGAATGCTGGAAAGAAAGAGGGAATTCCAAGTAAGGGAGAAGCAGAAAGAACCTTAGGGGTGGGAATGTGCATGGAAAATGTGTGCCCCACTGTGGAATCCAACTTGCAAGGAGTGGGGAAATGGTTGGTTGGATGAAGTGTGGCTGTCTGATGGAGAGGGATGGGCTTTGACTAGACCTTAGGACCTGTTATGGTGTCCAGCACATAAGAATGAGAAAACATGGCAGATCATTTTGGAAAACTGTCCTAAGAATGATGTGTGAGAAATGGTCACGTATCCTCTGTGGGAAGGAAAAGTGGAGGCACTAAGAGGCAGCAATTCTTTCATGATGTAGCCTCCACTGAAGTAGAAATGCCTGTTAGCAAGACTCTGATTGGATTCTGTGATTCCATGGGACTCAGCAGCATGGTACAGACAGATTGGACTGTAGTCACAGGGCCAGTTAGAGAAGAAATTATTACCTGAGGAATAGTGTTTAGCACAAGATGATATATAATTTTTTAGTTGAAGAAGCCTATTGAGTTATTTAAAAAATTTTTAAATTAATTTTATTGGTACATTTTAGGTATACAATATAATGACTTTCACCATTGGAAATTTGCACCTTTACATAATCTCTCTTGGTTCTTATTTTTTCCCCATTCCTCTGCCCTCCCTATTTACAAAGACTTTGTTTCCATTTTTTCATTTTCTCATATTAAATCCATTCCCTTCTTTCCTTTCCCCTACCCCTCCCACTTCCCCTTCCCCTTTGCCCCTTTTCTTCCTATTTCACATTATATCTATTATACCTTTTAGTCCTTATTTACACTTTCAGTTTCTCATACCAGAGAAACTATTCAGTATTTACCCATCTGTCCCATTCATTTCACTTAAGAGTATCACCTCAATATGCATCCATTTAGCTATAAATATCTCTAATTTCTCATTCTTTATGGCTGAATAGTGCTCCATTTTAGGAAAAAAAATTTCTTTATCCAGTTTCCAGTTGATGGGCAATTGGGCTGCTTTTTGGAGTTTCTTTTGCTATTGATCTCCAATTTCATCACATTATGGCCTGATAATGTACAGGGGATAACTTCAATTCCTTTGCACTTACTTAAACATGTTCTATGAGCAAGTATGTGGTCTGTTTTGGAGAATGTGTGCAGCTGAAAAGAATGTGTATTCTGATTTTGTGGGGTGGAACACCCTGTATGCATCTGTTAAGTCCATTTGTTCAAGAGTTAGATTGAGTTCTAGTATTTCGTTGCTTAGTATTTGATTGAGTTCTAGTATTCCTTTGCTTATTTTTCATCTAGTTAATCTATCTATTTGTGACAGGGGGTATTGAGGTCCCTCACTACTATTGTATTAGTGCTTAATTGATTTTTCATGTCCATTAGTTTTTGTTTTATATAGTTGGGTGCACTAATATTTGTTGCATCTATATTTATGATTGTCATCTCTTCCTTTTGGATTTTTCTCTTTATAAGGATGTAGTGTCCTTCTTTGTCTCTCTTAATTAGTGTTGGTTTGAAATCCATTTGATCTGCAAAGAGGATAGCTATTCCTGTTTTTTTTTGGTGTTCCTGTCTCATGGAGTATTGTTTTCCACCCTCTAACTCTCAGTGTATGAGTTTCTTTTTGAATTAAGTGTGTTGTTGTATGCATCATATTATTGAATCTTCCTTCTTGACCCATTCTACCAATCTATTTCTTTCTTTCTTTCTTTCTTTTTTTTTTTTGGTACAGAGAATCGAAGTTGGGACTTTGTGCTTCAAACTTTGGTGAATTGAGACCATTAACATTGATGGTTATAATTGATACATATTGACATCCTTTTCATGAGTTTTTCTTTTCATTGGATTCTCCCCCTTTGCATTTAATTTCTTGTCATGCCTGATGGATTCATTCTGCTGTGCTTCCTGGGGTTGTGATTCTCATTGTCTTTTCATAGGATATTGTTTAAAATTTTTTGGAGTGTTGGTTTGGTATTCATGAAGTTCCTCAGGTGCTCTTTGTCATGAAAGTATCTTATTTCTCCATCAATTTTGAAAGATAGTTTTGCAGGGTACATGAATCTGTGTTGGACATTATTTTCCTTTAGCATTTGAAATACTTCACTCCAGGTTTTCCTTCACTTGAGGGTTTGTGTTGAGAAGTCTTCTGTGATACTGATGGGCTTTCCTTCGTATGTGATTTGTTTCTTTTTTTAGAAATATAGAATAACAGAATTTTGTTCTGTTGGGTTTCTGAAATCTTAACTATTATATGCCTAGGTGTAGATTTTTTTTTAATCATGGGTAGTTGGAGTCCTATATGCCTCAGTTATCTGTATGTCAAGTTCTTTTGCTCTGCCTGGTGAGTTTTTTGCCATTATTTTTGTTAACAGTTTTTTATGTCATTTGCATTGTCTCCTGTTTCTGCATTGACTCTGATCAGTCTTATGTTATTCTTCTTTGCATCATCTAGCACCTTCTGGATTGATTTCTAATTGTCCCTTACTATTTTTAAGAAATTTTTCTTTTCCTGGTCAGTAATTGCAATCCAGTCTTCTATATCTGATATCCTGTCCTCACATTGGCTCATTCTGCTGGGTAAACTTTCAGTGGAGTTTTTCTTTTTTTGATTGAGTTTATTGGTACATTTTAGGTACACAACACAGCCACATTCATCGTTGGGATCCTGCACTCCCACATGATATATCTTGGTTCCCATTCTCTCCCCATTCCCCTTCCCTCCCTTCACCCCCTCCACCCTTCCTTATTTACAAAGACTCTGCTTCTATTTTTTCCTTTTCTCATTTTTTTCTTTTCCCTTTCCCCTACCCCTCCCACTTCCCCTACTCCTTTAGATTCTTTATTCCTATTTCAATGATCAATTACGCATTTTGATCCTTATTTACACTTTTAGTTTTTCACACCAGAGAAACTATTCAGTATTTACACTTTTGCCCTATTGAGTATGGGCTCAATGCGCATCCATTTAGCTATAAATATCTAGTTTTTTTTCTCTATGGCTGAGTCATCAGAGTTTTTAATCTTCTGAATATCTGTTTGCATTTGTTTTATGGATTCCATTTGTTCCCTGTGCTGGGATTCCATTATGTTTCTCAGCTCCTCTATTTTTTTTTTTTATCTGTGTCTGCTCTAGAGTGATTAATCATGACTTGCACTATAGACACAACCTGTTGTTATCTGAGAAATTATTTCTGATTTCATTTTTTCCAGTTCCTTTTTCGTTGCCAGTTCAGGGAGTCCAGGTGGTTGATTATCAGATTGTTCCATCTCTTTGCCCTTTAGTGTTGCCTTAGGTGATCTGGAAATCTGTTTTTTAGACTTGTTTATGTGTTTTCTCATTTCAACAGATGAAGCCTGCTGTGCCTTTTTGTTTACCCAGTGGTCTTCAATTCTCAGCAAGGCAGTGAGAAGCCTTCTCTCTGCTGCTTACCACGGCGCCCATCACTGGGTTCAGAATAGTGGCTTTCTGGATCCCTGCAGTGCCCTGTTGTCTGGGAAGGGCTCTGGAGGGGGCCTGTGCACACTTGGGATGATATCTGAGTATGCCTCTGGCTGGGGCTTGCCCCCCTGCATAGCTATTGTCTGGGAGGACCTTTGGCTGGGGGCTGTGCACCCCAGTCACTGGTGTCTGAACAGGCTTCTGGCTGGGGTCTGTATGAACTTACCAAGATATCTGGGCAGGCCTCTGCCTATTGCTTGTGCACCTGTGCAGCTCTTTTCCAGGTAGGTCTTTACTTGGGGCCTGTGGGCAGGGTCTGGGCAGGGCCCTGACTGGGACCTGCATGCACCTATGCAGCTCTGGTCCACACTGGCTTCTCCTTTTAAAACTTTTTAAATGAGAAGAATAGTAATAAAGGCAATGATCTTACAAGTGGAAGTGTTCCCTTTTTGGATATTAATATATTTTAGTCTTTCTGTGTCTGGCAGTTTCTAATGTTACCCAAATCAGTAATTGATAAATAGTGAAGTTTAGATATAAAATGTATTCCTTATTTGTAGCCCCTTAATACTTTTCATTGTTAATTGTAGTGGTAAGGCCATAAATATTTAACTTGAATGGACTTTGAGATCAGATAGACCTGGTTTAAATTATTCTATCTCACTAACAAGCTTTGTGACCATTCACAAGTTGTATATCCTTTTCAAGCCTCTATTTCTGTCTGCAAAATGAAGATAATAAGGCAACATACTGTATAGTCATTGTGATTATTAAATAAGATATGCATTTAAAAGAACATTATACAATACCTGGCACATAGTAAGCCCTCAATTAACATTAGCTATTGTTAATATTTTGTATGAAAACAGGCTATTGACAGAAAAGAAAATATTTGTCAGTGACCTAGAAGTAGAAATTTTGATATGAGGCAATGGACATGAAAGAAATCGCTTAAAGAAAACACACCTTAGGAAAGTTGAGTACAATTTCAAAAGTGGAGGAGACAGGAAAACTAAGATTAATTATTATTTTCCTAAAACATTTATTCAGTCCTTCTATCCTTTCATTCTGATTTTCAGCATTCTATGGAGCCAGGATACTGTGCCTCTTTAAAAGGAATTAGGACTTCTTTGTCTAGGCCGGCAAATACTGATGAGTCTTTTTTATCTGATGATGATTAGATTTATGTAGACAGCTGCTGGCTTAATATAAATGAGAAAAGGGGGGAATCTGAATATTCAATATTAACTGAAAATGATAGTGTTGGCAGAGGTCAACCTGAATGGCTGAAGCTAAATGCAAAGTCTATGTTCTATTGGTCCTTCTGGCTATTCTGGCAGGGCCAGGAAAGTAATATAAATGTGAACAATTTTCTAGGGAATTCATATGGTAAGTGGTACAGTTGGTTATTTAGGTCAAAAGATCTATTTTAGGTTTGCTGCTTCAACTTCATTTTAGGGTCCAAGAATTAGCTCTGGATTGAGCTTTGTGGTGCATAAGGGGAAACGCATCCATCCTGCCTTCAACTGAAGGATGAAGGCCATAAATTGTGAGGACTTGATGAAAGTCATTCTTGCCCAGGATGTTTCTGAGAAGGTATATCTTGATCCAAGCATTGAGGTCTTGGACAAGAATGGAAATCTGTGTGCCAGATACCACATCTAAATTCAATAAACTTGTAAATAGGTCATGCCACATATACACCATTCTTTTGTCAACATTGCTACAGAGAAAATGCTTCTCCATAATGTACTGCTTTTGCTTCATTTCTTGTACATTATAGTGATTTTTATTGCTAAAATATTAGAATAACAAACATTACATCCAATTGTAAAATTTAAAGTTACTAAATTAACACTTTTTTCATTTATTCCTTCACTTTTATTTTTATCCACAATTTTTTTTAAACAGTACTGGAGATTGAACCCATAGGGTGCTGAGCTATATCCTTAGCCCTTTTTAATTTTAAGACAAGATCTTACAAAGTTGTCCAGGCTGTCCACAAACTTGCAATTCTCCTGCCTCAGGTTCCAGAGCAATTGGGACTATGCCCCTCCTCCACAAATATTTCAAATAGTTAATATTTGGAAGATATTTTACCTTTATCTAAAGACATTATTAGTAAGGAATACATGCTCTTAAATCTTAAGTCATCTATAAAATATACATATATGTCAATTGCTGTTGAATTTTGTCAAGCTCTTTAGGAATAAAATTCCTATGAGTCTCTGTCTTCTGCCTGAACCCCACCCCAACCTGAAATTTGGGAAATGTTTTATGCTCATTAATTTTTAGTGTAACTTTCTAATCCTACTTAGACATAAAATGGCATTTCCTAGACTTTAAAGAAATGACTATAGTTGTGGTTTCCAATGGTAGTTGTTATGGATAGAGTTAGCTTCCACTGACCCAAGTATTCTTGTTACATATGCATTGGATGTACCTTGGTTAATGTGTTCTTACAAGCTAATTAAATGTTTGAAAACCAAGATTTATTTTGTTGCAATTACCCAATTGATTTATTTACCTTCTATTCCTAGCTTCTTCATGCAGCATACTAATGTAAAAACACCTCACTTGATGCCAGAGATAATAGAGGACTCAGACGAGCTGGTGTATAGCAATTGCAGAGTTGAGCTGGCAGCTGGCAGTGGGGAATACTTCAGCAAACCCATTATTAAAATTGTATTAGCCAATGATGAATATATAGGTTTGGAGCTTTCCTCTCCCCCTTACCATCTTATTTTATATAATCAGCTCTGTGCAGAAAAATTTTCCTGTCTTTCTGGTCCCACATTAGTGTTTTCACAGTAAAGCAATCAATAAATCTTCAGAATGGACTCAAACTGTACTGGGATTACAAGCCAAATGTTGGGGATTATGGATGAGTTTAAAAAATTTGAGTAGGAAGCCAACAAACTCAAGCATAAAAATCTTGGTTCTTAGGATGGACTTAATGTATGATGAATTCAAACTGAAGTAACAGTTGTAGAGAAATGTGGCATAGGTATTAACTCAAAGGTTGTTAACCTGCTGGATGGCTTTAGAATGGAAACATTCATGTACTTAATGACATGGTGTTGTGAAACAGATAAGCAGTCAAGTATCCACAGACAGTTGTAAGGTCTTTATAAGGCTGTGCCTTGTCAGGCATCTTATTTGATAAGACAGTGATGTCTCATGTTGACACAGAGTTAGAACTCACAGATCTTGTTTATATTAAAAGGCAGCCCAAGCCCAGCACACATTTACTTATTGTGTAAAACCAACAGGAAAGAAATATCTCTTCCCACATAAGGGGCATTTCAGATGTCAATATTCTACTAAGTTCATTTTGAGACAAGGTCTTGCTAAGTTGCCCAGGCTCTCTTCAAACTCAGAAGGCATGGTGATTGTAGTAAGGCCTGATGATTAGATATTAGGACACAGGATGTTACAGTGGTGAGAGACCACTATTGCTGAATCTAATTTTGTTTATGAAAATGGTTGAATTTCGGGAGGGATAGGATTGATATAAGTATGCTATAAAGAGGCATATTGTATTCCAGATCTTCCTACATTCTCTGATAACAACTATATTAGGACACAAAGCAAAAGGTCTTTGTATTGATAAATTTCTCTGTGGGACATATGTTAATAACCATTATTTGTACCACATTTGTACCTTTTATCTAATTTGATTTTTGTGGTTATCCAGTATTATTAGTACCCATTAATCTGATGTGTTATTAGACTCATTTTTAGAATGGAAAAAGGCTTAGGAAAGTTCAAATTACTTGTGCAAGGTTACCCAGCGAGTTCTATGTGATGGTGCTGGAATTCAAACTGAGGTGGTGTACTTTTTTCACTCCAGAGTTGCATCTCTTATTGTAATCACTATTGTTGGATAACTCCATGAAAAGTTGTGAAAAAGTCTATCACTGTTAAAAAAATAGGCACTTGTTCCAAATAAGTCAGGCAATTTCATTTTCACAAGTAGAAACTTCATAACCATTTAGAACTTCTCACTGATGTCCTAGTATATCAAACAGTTCTAGGGAGAGAATATAGCTCTTTGTCTATGTCTGTCTGTTATTATTGCAATCATCATGCCTTTTGAATTCATGAGATCATTTTCCAACATTTTTAAGCACAACTCAAAGTATTTTTCTTTTACCATAATACTCCAAAAATAGCAGTTTGGATAAATGACCAGGATATTTGTTCATTTGATCAGCTCTGAAGAGTTCTCTAAAATCCTTTCTACCAGTCTACCATGAACTTTTTCATCAGCTCAAGAAACATATCTATTTTTCTTCATTTATTTAAGAGGCGTTCTCTGAGGAAAAGTGAATATTTCCCTGCAAGAGAATCTTCCACTATCTATTTACTAATTCAGAAAGCCATACATAACTTAAGTGGAAAGAACATTCATATTTTATCAAACCCATTTTCTCCATGAACCTCTGCATTAAATAAAAAGACACATCTTATACTTTATTTACTTTTTCTTTCCTCCTTTTCCTCTACATACTCATTTGCTTATATGTGCAATCTCTCTCTCTCTCTCTGTTTGAGAAGAGGATTTATAATGGCTTAAAATGGTACACAAAATACTGCAAAGTAACACCCTTAGAAATAGATGAGGAACAAAAGGGTTTTGATAATAGAAAAAAGAAAAACATGAATTAAACACTTCAGAGAAGACAGCTAGCATCAAGTGACTTGCTTGATAAGCAGTAAACAGTTAAACCAGCTGTGATTTCATCATGATTCTTTTAAAGAAAGTACAAAATATTGATGCTGAAAAGATCTCAGTTAAGTTTAAATTCCAAATGTTTATACGCATGTATCATTATACACACAGTGTTGTGAATATTTCCTAACTTCTCATTAAAAACTGTATGTGATGGTAGAGTAGGGATTGGATTTACAGTACTTAGGAGGGGAGCAGAGGGTGTTGGTGCTCCATTTGTATCTCAGGAGACACACTGCTCAGGGCTCACTGACCTCCAATTCTTTGCCCGAGAACATTCTTTAAGCTGAGGAAAGCCACTTCGTTCATGCAGGGAAGTGAAAACCACTCTATATCCCCTAGAACTACTTAACCAAGGGGAATAATCATTGGTATAGAAATACTTCAGTCCCCTTACTCCTCAGCCAGTATAACTGTACATTGTACATTTTCCAGAGGCTCCCAGTGGGACTAAGTCCCCACCATAGTACTGTACTTGCCTTGCTTTAATTGCCTGCCTTCTTCCCACTCTTCAACCAACTAAATTACTCAAACATGAACCCATACTTTCAAGTCTGCTTTGGGGGAATCCACATTAACACAATCATATATGATATATGCATATATATGTAATTTTTGAGTTATGAAATCATATATATTGCTTTCCCCTAAAAAGATTGATAAATGCAGAAGATTAGGTCATTGAATTATTAAGTGCTATTTTAAACTTTTACTTCTCAGGGTTTGGGGGGAAGAGGGCCAAGGCAGCAGTCACTCTGTGGGCTTTAGTGTTGAGGTAGCCACACTTCTGCCTCTGAAGTAGAAAGCATGGCATGTCACCCCACTTGTTGGCTTTGTGAACGAGATAGGCAAGAAGGCTTTGCATCAGAGAGCTTGTCTGCATTATAAAATTCAGGAGAGAAGAATAAAAATAATTATCCCAATAGTTTGGGTTCTTCTTTAGTGTTCTTATTACCTTGTTTTTTTTGAATAATCATACATAATATCAGATACTTTTTTTAATGGTGCCAAAATGTTTATTTGAAATGTGTGCGGTAAATGGGTAAGGGAGACAGAGCAAACTTGGGCCAAACAACAAGAAAAAGAAGGTAAAAGCAAAAACTAAAGTACACAACCATCTGGAAATGCTGCACAGGCTACTGTGCAAACTCCCACACGATAGCAGTACGAGTTACTTCTGTTTCATACTGTGCAATTCTTTTTGCAGTACTGAAGATTGAACCCAGATCTTTGCAATAAGCTACGTCCCAGTCCTTTCATTTAAATTTAAAAATCTGAGACAGGGTCTCACTAAGTCTCTAAATTGCCCAGGCTGGGCTTGAACTTTCAATTCTTCTGCTTCACCTCTCAGAGTGCTGGGATTACAGGCTTGCTCCAGCACATCTGGCCACACTCTGCAGCTCTACTCAGGGTTTTGCCTCTTCTTCCTCTAGAGAGCTGCAGCAAAAGCCAACGTATCATGGAAAACTCATTTTCTATCATCTCATCATACATCTAAAGCTTAAAGCAAATCCTCAGCAACCAACAGCTGACTTCCTCACTCTGGCTGTTTCAGGCTCTCAATGCTTCATCTAAACTACAGATTTCTAACTTCTACTGAAAATAATTGAAAGATTTAGTAACTTTGATCCTACAACCTTCTGTGGCAATAGTTGGCTGCAATTGCATAACTAGTGTCCTGTTTAGATTGAGGTGTTACTCTCCAGTTTCCAAACCAGCCTACCACTCTCATTTATATCATTTAATTGTTATTTGGATTTGAGATCCTTGATGGCTCCTTAAAGCTTTCTTTCTCTGTGTGCCTTTTGTGCTGGAGGAAACTGGCAGCCTCTGCCTACTGCTTTCTTTCTCTCTAATGAAGATCACTCTCCATGATTAGACATTGTCTAGACTTACAAAGACCCATGCTAAGGCTTAGAAGGAGTCTCTTTGTGAAAAGGTAAAGACTGGGGGAGTGAGCTAGAGGGTAGACTGGGTGACAAAGATATGAGACATTTGAAAAACAGGACACACTCTTTTAATTATAGCACAACATCCCAGTTTGAAAACCACCCCCACTCCTGCCTCTGTGGAACACAAAGTACTCTTTCAGCACTGACAAGCTCTCTGATCTCTACCTTGCTTTATAAACACTCCAAAGCCAGGACAGTTATATATTTTCACTGAAGGAAAAGCCTACTGTCTCCAAGTTCCTTCAGAGCATGGGTTTTTTTGTTGTTGTTGCTGTTATTGTCAAACCATGGTCCATTGAACTTTGAGCTGCTTCCTAAAAACCTCATCCTCTCTTTGTTGTATTTTAATGAAGAAAATTATCATCTATATTATAGTTTTTTTGTTTTTTTTTGGTACCGGGATGGAACTCGGGTCCTTCCACTTGCGAGGCAGGTGGGGGAACCACTGAGCTAAATCCCTGGCCCCTATATTATAGTTTTAATATACTCTTAAATCTTACTTTAGCCCACTCTGAAGAATTTTGCCTTTCATAGAAACCTATGTTTTCACCAATGGTACCAGTCAACTGGATCAGGAAGTGCAGTTATCCAAAGTAGTAAGATTTTGCAAGATTGGCAACATTTCTCAATACCTCTTTGGGGACAAAGTGGAAAAACAAGATGGAAAAGCCAAAAAACAACAACTGGATGATGGGGAAGTGAGGCATATTATTATCTATTGAGTAGTTGCTCTGAAAAAGTGCTGATAGATTTATGTTAACTATGGGGAAGTTTTTAATAGACATTTCTTCACTGTAATACTGATTATACTTTTAACTACATTATTGTGGTCTATTTTACATGTCATATCTATTACTTGTATAGTACAATAATGATCTTTTACAAAGTTCTCAGGTGACAAGAAGTTGGGAATATACACAAACAATACCAGAACCAGGATCCTAACAGATATTGAGGGGATGGAATGGCGGAAACTATGAAGATTACACTTAGGTAAATTTACACTCTTCTGTACTCTGCAAAAGGAAAAACACATATGCCCAAGGATCACCATTGCACAAGTCTAGCTGGAGAACATGTGGGTTCCTAGTGACACATGTGAAAATGTTTATAGTCAGCTGAAAACAAGTCAACAATATGATGTGACTTCCCTAGAAATGATGCAGTCTTAAAAAAATTAATAACAAGATTTTTTGTCCAGAAAATGCAAATGATAACCCCACTTTAATAAGTATAGTTAAGCCCACATCTGGAATCTGGTGTCAAGTTAAGAGGAATATTGACAGGCTGGAATGTATTTAGAAGACAAGGAATAGATAAGGGAGACTGAAAAAAGTATGACTGACTTGTAGGTGGAAAAATTAAAGGCAGGCATAATATTTTTGAATGTTTCAGGGGCTCCACGTGGCAGGCAGAGCAGATGTATCTGGCACTGCACTTAGAGGGTTGAAGTTGACCAATAAGAAGACATTAGAAGGGGAAACTGATAATTATTTTTATCTGAAGATATATTTTATATTTAGACTAACTGACATAGATATATAATTGTATAAAAATATAGTACTTTCTATTTATGCAGGCTAACACAGATATTTATTTTTATATCCTAAAAATGTGACTGTGATCATCGTACTCATTTCATTTTGAAGATATTCATCTACTATAAATATTTTACTGGTTGCTTTACCTTTTATATAATTTATGGTTTTATATAACTTAATCATTCTTACAAGTTATAGTTTATAGTTATAGTTTATAGTTTATAGTTATTTTGCTATTACTATTTTTTTGTAATAGTCCCTAGCCACAAAAATGTATTACTAGCTCAAAACTTGTTCATTAAGGTATAAACGTAATGATAAAAATAATGAACTGAATGGTGTGATTAACTTTTAAACATAAATAGTAAATGGATTTTGATACAAATTTTGCTTATAAATATTTATGGTTTGGAGCAAGTAAATCTGCAAGTATTATTGTTTTGCACAAGAAGAAAATGAGATACATAATAAATATCTAAAAACAGATATTGCATCAGAATTTTATTTGTTCTTCATTCCCCTAGTGATGTAAATTTTGTGAGAGAAATAAAGCTTTGGAATTTTTGCATAATTATAAACCAAGATAAAATGAATTTTCTAGTCTACAGCAAATACAAGTCCATGACTTATAGTAGGAAAAGTATAACTTTTGTTGGGGAAGATAGTGAGGAGCTCCAAACTTTCAGGTAGCTACATTTGCATTTATCCTAACCAAATCAGATATAAAAGAAATCTTTTTTGAAAACAAATTTAAAACTTGGCGTGCCTCATCACACCCAGCCCAGAAATTTTCAAGAATAGAGTACATTATTATTAACTATAGTCATTATATGGTACAATAGAGCTCTTGAAGTTATTCTTATCTAACTGAAATTTTGTATTCTCTGACCAACTTCTCCCTCATCCATCTCCTAGTCCCTGGTAAGCACCATTCTACTCTCTCCTTTTTGAGTTTGACATTTAAAGGTTCCTCATATAGGTGAAGTCATATGTTATTTTTCTTGTGTGCCTAGTTTATTTCACTTACCACAACGTCCTCTAATTCTATCCATGTTATTGGAAAACACAAGATTTCCTTCCTTTGCTGAATAGTATTCGATTTTATATATATATATATGTGTGTGTGTGTGTGTGTGTGTGTGTGTGTGTGTGTATGTATAACTGCATTAGAAAATAAGGTTTTTAAAGGTCAGATTATATTTCCAGAGATGTTGTGTTAGAAACAGCTAGTTAAGTGCTCCAGTCCAAAAAGTTAACTTATTCAATCTGTATGGTAAAACATCTATGGTATTTATCCCTTGCAGCTGTTTCAAATCTCTAAAATTTAACCTCTGACTCTTGTCTCTATTTATCTTACTCTTAGTTTCTCCTTCTTTTTCTTTTCCTCCTGCTTCTTTTCCCCCTCTTCCTATTTGTTATGTTTTGTATCTAGGTTCCTCCCCCCCAACCCCCGCCAACCTCATGCACTCATAGGTGGAGCTTTTCAGAGGTGGCTGGATCTAAGGTGTGTGAATATGAATTAAGTCCACTGATTATTTAGCATAGTTCTGAGTGTGGATAATAGGAAGGCCCACCATAGGTATGGGTGACAACATCCATAGGCTTGTAGCCTGGATGGGATAAAAGTCCAGAAGGCTGATTGCTGTTGTTTGCTGCTTGCTGCCTTTTGCCTGCTATGCCATGGACTGTTTCTCCTCTGTGATGTCCCTCTGAAGTGCCACCTCACCTTGGAACCAGCTTACAATGGACTGAAACCTCTACAAACTTCCTTCTTTAACTTTGAGTGTTGAGTATTTTGTCCTAGCAATGAGTAAAGCAACTAAGACACTCTTGTACTTCTTTTTCTTCTTTTTTTTTCTTTTGGTACTGTGGATCAAACTCAGGACCTTGTGCTTGCCAGGCAGGTGCAGCACCACTGAGCTACATTCCCAGCCCCATACGTCTTATCTTTCTCTTAGATTAAGATCATCTGATGTGAGAACTTCCTTTTTTCATCTCAAGTCCAACTCCACCCTCTCCACAAAGTGTCCCTTTTGCACCTTTATTTTTTCATTTTTGCTTAAAGTCATTTTGATCCTTCTTCTTGCAGTCTTGCAATTGCTTCCTTCAAAAAAAATTATCACTACCATCCTATTTTATGGCTTGTTTCTATAACTCCCAATAGATGTAGGCTCATAATATGACTTTTAGAGTCCTGAAGGGCTGGAAAAGATTAGATGCTCTCTCCCAGATGTATTCCAGAGTAAAAACACAGTGAGGCCATAAAGTAGGTGCAAGATGTGCAGTGTGATGACAACTTTAGATCTCTTTTAATACCAGATCATCCTTGAGAAGATTTGTGAGTAATGTCTGTACTATTTTCAAGTTGATTCTGAGTTCTGTCCTGAGGGGGAAATAGAGGAGAAAATGCAGACGTGATTATTTGGGTGTGCCACATAGTTACCTCAACTCATGGAACATGACAGACTTTTGCTTTTTATTACGAGTTTTTAATATTTTCTGTTTTTAACCATACATTCTACATATAACATTCTAAGCATAGTTTATAAACACACACACACGTGCTTCAAATTTCTGACCCTGACTTACATTTTCTTTCTCTACATCATACAGTTTTCTCATTATTAATTTTAATGAAAACAATAAACATTATGTAGTATAGGCAAGCTTTTAAAAATAACTTCCTGCCCCTTCCCTATCTTTTTCCTGTCCTACTTCTCTTACCTGTTTGTTTTGAGGTTTTCTGAAAAATATGCATGCTATATATACATATTCACTCTAGACATCATTCATTTTCAACAATGATATAAGGAAATTTATATCTCTAATGCCATCACCAGTTTTCATACTCTTGCTTTTTGCCTCTGCACTGTTCCTTTTTTTCTTATAAAACATCCTAAAACTTATTTTGCAGAAATTTAGATATGCTATTTCCAGACTCAAGAATGGTGTTGTTTTCCTAATTCTATCTCTTAGTGGCTCATTTGCCCTTATGGTTTGATTTTTGCTTTCACTGTAAACTGAAAATGTGTGGGATTTTTTTTTTTCTGTGACTCTTTTGTGTCCTGGGCTATGGATGAATCTTTACAGAGTGATTTTGCATTTGCATGGGTTCTTAACCAGTACTGGACCAATATTCTTAAAAATTCAAATCTAGTGGTTCTAGCTTTGTCTGCTTAGTGTAAAATTGGATCCATTAGTCAAGCATGGCATCATCTTGAGTTTCTAGCTTCTCACCAGGGAGTCTTTCCATCAAGAGCACTGGAAGATGAGAAGCTCTTGTATTACTTCCTGCTTAGGAAGGCAGAATTTGGAGTACACAGTATTTCCATTTCTGCTTCATGATAGGATACCTCTTTGAGACTCCCAGCTTAGCCAAAGCGCTTTTCCCAAAATATGCAACCTTAGGCTTTACCTCTTATGCCCAGAGGGCCATTAAACTCCCATCAACCAACACCTAGTATTTATGCCCAGATCCTATGTTTTAGATCCAGTTATTATAAGCTTGTTTTTTCACTACACTGACAGTGAGATATATCTTCATTTTGGATGCCGTAGATTTCTCTTTCTCTATATATTTTGGGTTTTCGAGAATTGCTTTGATTTTCCAAAGATGTAACTCCCTACCCAGCCATTGTACATCATTGGAGTAAAAAAGGTATTTTTGCTCATTAATTATACTTTGTAAAATATTGATTCAAAGTTCTAATGGGATATTTTCTTAATTATTGTTTTTACTGTCATTTTTTACTGATGTTATACACATTCATAGTTAAACTATAAAGTAATGGACAAGACTAATGATAAATTACAGGGGCTAGATAATAGAATCCTGGACAAAATCCACTGGGTTTGTGATCCCCCCTCCTGCCCAGTTTCCAAATGTATAATTGAGTTTGGCATGCTTGGTGAGGAGCACAACCCTTATGTTGGATCTTGTTCTGAGAGTAAGATCTATCATAGTAGGGAAGGCAAAGAGGAAGTCTCTGAAACTATTCTCTACAACAGCTGAGGTAGTAAATCAATAATTAAATCTCATTTCAGGGTGGGAGATTGGCAAAGATTTGTGTCACCTTAAGGATCTGAAGCAGGACTTGGAAAACTACAGAACACAGACAAAATATGGTGCATAGCCAGTTTTTGTACAGTCTGTAAGCTAAGAATGGTTTTACACTTTTTTTTGGTTTTGATTTTGGTATCAGGGATTGAACTCGGGTCTTTGTGCCTGCATAGCGGGCAGCGAAACCACTGAGCTAAATCCCCAGCCCCAGTTTTACACTTTTAAGAGATAGTTAAACATTAAAAATCTGTCTCAGAGACTATTTCTGGTCTTCAAAGCCTAAATATTTACCATCTGGCTCTTTACAGAAAATGTTTGCTAGCCCTTTATTTAAAGGATGCAGGAGGGGTTGTCTTATTACATCTGGCCCTAGAAGAAACTGATTGGATCCCACAGGTTGATTGAAGAGTACAACAGCCTCAACTAATTATAGTCCCAGTGACAGCCATTATGGAATATATGTATGGGATTGTCCTTAAAGTGAATTAATGTGACCTCAGGTACAGGTAGGTATATAGGCACTGATTTGGCTGTAACCGCTGATATATAGTCACTGTATGTTATTTAATATTTAAAGTAACAGTCAGAAAATAGTTTTCATTTAGATGGAAAGGATGTTATTCATTTATACATTTGCCTTAAATCTATCTTCCACCCTCTTTTGTAATATAGCCCAAAACATGTGGAGGATCTTGGCATCCTGCAGATCATCATATCCATTAATTATATCAATAGGATTATTATTGATTAGTGAGATGAGCAAGAAGTAGACACACTAGCGAGCATATTGAAACATGTGAGTTCCAGAAAGAGAGATAAGCACTGCAAAGATCCAGGGACCCTCCATATCTGCAAAGCCTTTAGAGATTTATGGTGAGGGGATGTGCCGGGGTATCACCTCCAAAATAAAAGACAAATTAGTGCATCCTGCTCTTCTTTATTTTAAGAGGAAAGAGGTAGGCAATAGTTTGGATCTTGAATTTCCTTGCAAAGGCCCATATACTGAAGGTTTGGTCCCCAGGGTGGTGCTACTGAGAGGCGGTAGAACCTTCAAGAGGTGGGTCCTAATGGGAAGTGTTAAGGTTATTGGGGGTTTTGAAGGAGATCATGAGACCCTGGTTCCTTCTTCCTTCTTTCCTTTAACTCTTGGGCGTTAGGGGAGTGGTTTTACTCCATCATGTATTCCTGCCATAATGAGCTGCAATGCAATGCAATGGGGCCAACTTATCATGGACTGGAACCTCCTAAACTATGAAAAAAACTTACTGTTTTCTCTTCATAAGTTTATTCTCTATTATTTTGTTATAGTGATGGAAAGCTGACATAAGACACAAATTCTGTTGAGCTAGAGGACATAAGTAAATTTCATGAGTAGGCAGCTCAGATGTCACCCAACATGGATATATCATTGCCCCTTCTTCAGGCTGTACATGTCTGGGTGGGGAGTCTTATATGGCCAGCTAAAGCAGAAGTAAAAAGCTTGAGCTTAATTTTCAAATATCCTGCCTTGTTAGTGGGTCCGAGCTGAAGATGGATGGCAACTACACTAAAGCTTCAAACAGGGGTGGTCTTAAAGACAGTGTAAAACAAAATCCTCCTACTGGGTGGAATAGCTAGAAGACCACTTTATGGAGAAAAAGAAGTCGCTGGGATTAAAATATATACAGACCTTTGGGTAGGGATCTGGAAGGAAAAAGGAAGAGGATTAGGGCCAGGGAAGTCTGGGGTAATAATGAATGAACATATACGGGAGTGAGGACTAAGTGTGGTGTTCTTTGAATGTGTTGCACCCATTAAAGAACATCCTTCTTGGAAGTCAAAATCAAGTGGACAAAATCACCAGGCCAACTGATGTTTTCCAGCTTCTGTCATTTGCCACCCTAGCACTGGCATGACAGATGCAGGAAGTGACTGAGATGGCTGAGATGGAATCTATGCTCAACTGCCTGGACACACTGTTACCATGGCTGATGTAGCTGATACCACTGTCAAGTGTCTGACTTCACCAGTTCCCCATATGGCAGCATCTCTTGAGAATATCTGCCTCCCACTGTTGAGGAGTTCATTATTCAATAGCTGGAGTTTTTCTTTCTTCAAGAGTTATTGGTTTGCCTTCTCAGGAATGGGTACACATTCAGGTGTAGAGTTAACTTTCCTGCCTACAGAGCCTCAGCTAGCATCCTTAACTAGAGACTTACAGAGAGCTTGATTTACCAGCATAAGACATTGGATTGGACCCACTTTACAGAGGGCTTGCTTTAGGGAAAAGCAGGTGCTGGAATAGACTCTTGACTCTGACATTTAGTGTTCGCATGGCCAATAGCACCCAGAGGTTTCCAGCATTATAGAGGTTTGGAATGGCTTGCTGAAAGTGCAGCCAGAAGAAGAGCTTGGAGGCATATCATTAGAAGATGGGGCAACATCCTACAGAACACAGGATATACATTTGTATGTGTATAATAATCAAGAAAAGATCCTCATTTGAATGCATGACTCTAGTCATGTATGATACTAATCTAGCCAGTATTCATTTCCTTTTCTTGGTTTGTGGTAAGGTTAGAGATTAAATTAATAATATACCTTATAGGAAAGCACAGAGTGTGGCCAGAAATAGCTACGAGTGGAACAGTTGCAGTCTATAAATCAGTCCATTCATTGGAATCCATCTTCTACTTTGATTTGTTTTATAAAAAGAAAAGTTGGACAACTACCCAGCCTTGCACAGTATAGCTGTGGACAGCACAATTATTTTATCAACCCATTGATGTTGCTGACTTAGTAGTACCTCCCTGTGCACTTGGAATGCTGTCTACGGATTCCTGGCTTCCTGAAGGCCTCTTTGCTTCCCAAGTCTTTGGATGGCTTCCAGATGATGTATTCTTAACCCATAGTAATGGCCTAAATCTGTCTGTGCAATTTACTAGCTGGATCAAAAACAATAAAGGTGCTTTGTGTTAAAAATTTAAAAATTTTGTTTGGAAATAATACATCAGCTTTTCTTATTACTGTTAAGGCTGAGTTGAAAATAAATTCATTAGCCAAATTCCCCCTAAATGAAGGTAAGCTCTTCATTTACTAATTTTTATTACATTTGATTGAGCTCAAATTTCTGTCAGAAATTTCCTCCTTGTAAAAATGTTTTTTGTTATCCACCTTCCACGTTATGAAAATAATTTTCTCCATATAACTCCTTTTCAAAATGCTTCTTTGTAATTTCAAGTGGGAAAGAAATTTGCTTTCCAAAACTTTCCTCACCCAATAAAACTATACACTCTATACATTTTTGTGATACATATGTACAAACTATCCCCATGTATTGGCTGGTGTTAGTGTGTAGTATGATTAAATAACAAATTAGTGCAATTATCCAGAACATTTACATTAAATACTGGGATAAAAGCATTTTGGCCTGAATAGCTGTAATGATTGCCTAGAATGACCAAATCAAATTTTGCTCAGTTTTCCTCTACCATTAGCCAAGATGTTAAAAGACAATCATCAGTGAGGTTTTGCTTGGTTAAATGCTAGGATGGACCAGGACTAAGAAGCCCTCGTTAGAGCCTGCACAAGTCCTAATGACTTCTTGACTTGCTTTCTGCAAGGTCAGAGATGAATCACCCTGCTTTCTCTGATCTAGTTTCTGGAATTCTTGACCATGTTGCAGTGTTGATGTGGAAATTAAATGAGATGGTCTGCGTAGCAGCTTTACTGGGTATGTAGTAAGCAGTTCTCTGAAAGTTTTCCCACTCATTTTCTTTCTATATACAATTTGAAATATGCAGAATTACTTTAAAATTAACAATGCAATTTTATGCTGGTATGATAATTGATGGTTAACAAAATATTTTCATGTATCACATATTTGCTTCTGCCACATTACTTAGAGTTAGGTAAGATTACTTATTTTTCCTACTTTCAGATAAGGCTCAGGGAGACAAAAAGAAGTGTCTAGATTCATGATGCCTTTAACAACATAGAAGAAATGAGAAACAGGTAGTGACCCCTTATTTCCTAGATTGTGGTGTTTAGTAGCAACACCTTCTACTTGAGTTGTGATACTTGAAACTCAGAGGTAAATCCTGGAAATGTCTCCAAATATTGGTAGATCAAAGCCAGGGAAAACACTCAGAAACCAGATTACTATTCTAAATGGCTGGGCACACAAAAACTAGATTCAAGAACTGTAGCCTGGAAAAACTTTCCCCAAAGAGCCTTTCACGTAAACATATGGTGTGCATTTAGAAATGAATTGTGTTGAATGGAAAGGACTATCAGAATATTTCTAGAGGATTAACTTATTTTGTCAAATTAGCCAAAGTTGGTTGTATATGTAGACATTGCCTACATCTATGTTTTTTGCTGATTAACATAAAAATCCAATGAAAAGAAACTAACAATGAATTTGTGTACAGAGAAACAGTACTGGGCTTTTATGAATGAAATACTGATACATGTATAAGATTATTTTATTTTCTGTCACTTATTTAAAGATTCTTTCTTTTGTATTTGCAATGTGCCAAAGTTCTGCTTGGGAGACTATGCCAGCAAAACTTGTCATGGGGCTTACAACATGGAAGTGATGTTTATATGAAACTCAGTAATAGAAAAAACTATATATAAAACTCAAAAAAATTTGAAGAACTAAAACGAACAAATATTAGTAGAAACTGAATATAATTGGTTTCATCATAGTTTCCTTACATCTAAAGTCATCAAATTGGTAGTATCTACATTATTAATTGGATTAATTTAGTGTATTAATTTATTTTTCTAATTTTTTTTCTTTCAGAGTAGGAAAAATTTATTGAGAGAAAGATAGCTTCTGTCTAAGAGAGACAGAAGGGGAACTGGAAAATTGGTTGCCCCTCTTTTTCTAAAATTTAGTAGGTAGAAACTTGCATTTTATTTCTTTATTTGAGACAGGGTCTCACTATATAGTTCAGGCTGGCCTTGAACTCACTATGGAGCCCAACCTAGCCTCAAACTCACCAGAATCCTCCCACCTCTGCCTCCTGAGTGCTAGGATTACAGGCATGTATCACCACATTCATTTTATTTGTGATAGTTGCATTTGTTTAAGTGTATATATATATATTTTTGTCAAGTGTAGATATATGTTTTCATGTCTTAAGTACATATCACTTCTTCTCCATTAATTTTAGCTGGCCTATAATGCTGACAGTACATGCTACTCTACTAATATTTCAATACATTAATTTCTATTATGTAAACAAATTTTGTTGTGTACTACAAAGGGTTTTTTCTTTAACTTTACTGAAGTTATGTGTAAAACTTTCTTAATTTTAAGATTTTAAAAATAATGGTATGAGGTAAGAAATATTTTATTATCAATTTACTGCAAAAAAAATTAGAGAAGTAACTGCTGGATCAAAGCACCACAACTAAAAACTGGTGGAATCAATCTCAAACCCAGTTCTTTCTGATTCCAAAGTATACATTCTTTTAAATAACATATGATTTTGCTTCATTTGCAATAATTATCTAAGTACAATTTGCAAATTCTATTATTTTTTGTCTACTTCAATAAAATAGTTCTACTCTACCAGGTTGTAGTATAACTGCTGCAATCATACCATTTGCTCTGGATTTGTAATTTTAATTTATTACTAAAGACTTCTACATGATTTCAGGCAGATTCACTCATTTAATCAATCATTCACTGAAATATGGTAAGGATCTATAATGTGTTACTGATTTAATTTAAAGGCCTATATGTTCTGATTTATATTCTGAAAATGTGAGAAGTAAAATATAAAACTACTTGACTTGTAATATCTCCATCATAAATTACTTTGGTCAAAACCACCTGTCCAATAGAATCTCATATGTAATTGCTACATTTTTTATATTTTATTAAATCAAACTAGCTGGAAATGAAAAAATTTAAACCATGACGAAGAAATGTAGGATTATCCATTAAAAAGAAAAATAAGCATTCTAAGTAACAAATAATCAAGTAATTTCATATAAAAGACCATTTTAAGCAACAGATAAGCCAGATGTGGTGGCATATGTCTGGAATCCCAGAACTCTAGGAGGCTGAGGCAGAGGGATCACAAGTTTGAGCCCAGGCTGGGGAACTTAGTGACTTAGTGAAACATTTTTTTAAAAAAATTAAAAATGGCTGGAGATGTAACTCACTGAGAAGGCCTGAGTTCAGTCCCCAGTACTGGAAAAAATCCCACTAAAAACAAACAATCTCTTCCAAAACAAAAACAACAACAGCAACAGCAACAACTACAACAACAAAAACCCTGAAACAAAACAACAAAAAAGATAAAATTTTTAATTACTAACATTCCATTTGTGATTAAATTAATGCTAGAATATTTGAGGTTTATTTTCTTAATTAAATTAAACATTTTCTTTGCCATTTTGTTTGACCATATTAATATTCTTAGCCTTTTCTTTAATAGGAAGTAGACTCCAATTGGCTTCAAGTGAAACTTGTAAAACAATCTGAATTAGATGACACTACATCTGTTTACATCTATCCCTGTGTAGGAAGTGAACTTTAAATTACATTTTCTATGTTTAAGAGTCGATACATTGGTGTTCATTTCACTTTTCCTGGGGTAAATGTGTGGGAGATTTAATCTAAGTGTTTTATAGCCGATAATTTTCTCTGCCTTTGTTCCATTCCAAATAAACTTGGTTGAATGGGGTCAGAACAGAAGACATTAACATTCTAGGATGCATGCTTCATTATCATAATGTTTGAGCAAAATAGAGGTTTTTATATTGGATGAGCACATTTCTTAAGATTGACATTGAGAGGAAGATGTTTCAGAATTTTAGGAGCATGGTGTTATGCAGAGCCAGGTGTAATTAGATTTAGACTTGGTGAGAGTATTTAAAGAGGAGTGAGAATATGTAGTTTGGGTTTATTTTCTAGACTCTAAGAATTTTAGAGTCAGGAGTGGCTTGAGGGAGTGTAGTCTGTCTCTCTAGATAGGAAAAGATAGGAATCCAGAGAGGCATCATGACTTGTTCAAAGTCCCACTGTTGACTGCGAGTGGAGACAGGAGCAAAGTCCAGATCCCTTGATGCTGCCTTGTACTCAGTTTCCATCACTGGGTTTCCTTGGAGGGTAAGTCAAACCATCAAAGAGCTGCAAATACCTGGCTTTATTTTCCTTTGAAAGCTTAAAGTTTTCTGAAAGTTTAAACCAAAAGATAAACTGTTTTGGATGAGTAATATACAGTATTAGATTGTCTTTTCTTTCAACCCTTCAAAACATAAACTAGGACCTAAAGGGAAATAAAACTAATTCTGAGCATCTTAAATATTTACCATAAAACCCAAGAATGGAAGTCATGCACTTCTTTTTCCCCATAAGGGGACCATTAATTCCCATTCATGCTATCTACTTTTCTTTTTGGAATGTAATTCTTGACAAGCCAGTTAGTGACAGGCATGTGGAAAAAACAGAAGTAGAAGGAAAAATAACAGTAAAATGTCATAGTAGGTGAGTAGCAAAGAAGATTAAATAATATTGTGCATAAACACGTATGAACTATGTGATTTATACTACTCAGATTCTTCCTAAAGAAAAGAGAGTATTATCAGTAATCCTGTTCAATAAGTTGGGAAAATTATAATGTATTTTTGATGGTACTTTCAAAAAATAAATATCCTTTAATGTTATTATCTAAGTTTTTGAAGAATACATTTATATTGAATAGTTAAATCATCAGGAATGCTGGATAATTTTATTATTTAGATTGTTAATAAGTATCACTATACATCTTTGAAAAATAGCCAATTACTGTAACTCTGTATGTAATAAATGGTTCAATTACAAATATGAAGCTTTTTTGTAAAGTGAGTGAGGTATTGGTGAGATATTGTCAATATGGATGAAATGGCCATGAGTGCCATTGTGTGATGTATGTCCAATCTTTGTTTCATAAAATATGCTTTGTAAAAACATCTGCACTTCAATTTTATTCAGTTACATATCCCTTTACCTGGAAAAGGGATGGAAAACTTTTCAGTCTTCTGTGTCATCTCCAAATGATTGGCTATAAGCTTGCTTCATTGATGAGGATTTTGAGGCTATGTCTGGATTTTGTAGAGAAAAAAAAAGCATTGTGAATAACTCTTGGTGTTTACAATAAGCAGGAAAAAGAGAGAATGAGAGAATGGTGGCCCTTGTGCCATGTACTTGCAGTCTGCGACTTAGAGCAATCATGGGCTACTTCCTTTCACTAACACTTCAGTTTTATGTTACTGTAATCACTCTGTGTTCTGTGTGCCTGAAATCTAATGAACTGCATTATTCATTCCATGCTGTCATGTGAAGAGCATGTAAATTGGATTTGAAGCTCAGCTTCCCTAAGGACTAGCATCAACTTGCCCAATTTCCACAAGTCTCAGTTTAATCACTTATAAAAATAGGCAAAACAAAAACTCATCTTCTAAGATTTTGAGAGGACTAAATAGAAAATGGTAAGTAAGAACCTACCATTATATCTGAAGTTATTTAGGTATCTTCCTCCCCAGCTAGTTCTAGTATATGCTTGGAAGAATATAATGACATTTTGATACTAGTTTTCAGTAGAATTTTATTGGAAAAATAAATGTTACACAGTACTTACATTCTAGGGTATGATATTCATGAAATTTAAATACTGGCCTTACTCTTCACTTGCATTAATATAAACAACTGACGAATGTCTATTTCTTCTGTGTGCAACACTTCTGTGACTTGATATATTGATGTACAAAGATAATTTACATAATTATTCATACATTTAAAAACATCCTAAGAAATAAAAACAGTCTAAACAAGTTAAAGATTAAACATAATCATATATTCTATGAACATATTACATATTTATTTCAGTAATTCCATTTATGATGAGTTTTAGACAAGGCCTGTACATCAAATCTTTGTCCCAAATATACCTAGTTTTCTCTTTTGCTGGTCATACAAATGAATTTTATTTTCAGAACTGCAGACTGTCCAAGCACACCCTCTACTGGTTTATGTCTTTGGTGCACCAACTTTCGGGTCCTAGGAGGAAACATCTCAAAGGTCACACTCACAGATAAGAGTAAAAGCTGGCGTACAAACACACACATGTAGATTGTATTTCAGATATCTGACTTCTAGTCCCTTATTTGAGAGAGAAGAATTAGTTCTGTGAGTTTATTGTTCTGATAGTCTGTGCCATTTCCTAGGCTTGTAGCTAGAATATCCTCATTTCATTCACATGCTTAACACACACAAGCACAGAGTTCGAAACATGTTTAGTCACAGTTGAGAAAAGGAAGAAAAACAGAAAATCTTTGCCCCTTTGCTTGGGAACCCAAACAATAAAGAAGTGAGTACAATTTCAGATACAGGCTAGCATTCTTCAGAAGAAGATGCTGTCGTGGGGCAGCACCTCTGTGGGTGGTGAGAGTCAGTATGATAGGATGGTCAGGAGGACCTTTCCCGAGAGATGATATTAGATCCGAGGCTAGAGTGATGAGGAGCAGTCAGACAAGCTGAAATCCAGGCACATGGGGCAACAAAAAGAGCATCCTTGAAACATGGAGCTTGGAGTGGTTAATGAGCATGGAGGATGCAAGAGAAGAGCCTGAAATTAAGAGGAAGTAGGCAGGAGCCAGATCCTTGCGGACCCGGAGATCACTGTAAAGCCTTGTCCCAGGCGTACTGGGAAGTGACTTGAGAATTTAAGCTAGGGAGTTATGCCGTTCTATCTACATTTTAAGAATGCGACTCTGCCTAATCTGTGCAAAATGGATTTTAGGGGAGCAAGAGTGGAAGCACAGGGCCCACGCAATACAGCCTGGGCAGGATAATGTGTCATTCTAGGCTGGCAGTTGTGGAGATGGGAAGAAAGGTAATTCAAGATAATTTTTTTCACCCTTGGCAGTCTGGTGAAGCTTTAAAAACTTTGTCGGGGTTTATACTAAAATAAATCTATCAAAATATTAAAAGACAACTAAATGTGAAACATTAACATATGTTCTGTTTTTGTCACATATAGAATTACAAGAATTAATGGATCTGATAACTACTATAATTTCAAAGCAATGATAAATGTGATTGGTGAAATAAGAGCAACATGATATGAAAAAATCAGTGATTTCTTTTTAAAATTAATTTTATCGGTACATGTTAGGTATACTGTACAGTTACATTCATCATTGGAAACTTGCTCCTTTACATAATCTCTCTTGGTTCTTATTTTTAACCCCTTCCCCTGCCCTCCCTTCCACCCCTCCCTATTTACAAAGACTTTGTTTCCATTTTTTAAATTTTCTCATATTGATTCTATTCCCTTCTTTCATTTCCCCCACCCCTCCCACTTCCCCTGCCCCTTTGCCCCTTTTCTTCCTATTTCACATTATTTATTATCCCTTTTAGTACCTATTTACACCTTCAATTTCTTACACTAGAGAAAGTATTGGGCATTTACACGTGTGTCCTATTTATTTCACTTAAGAGTATTGCCTCAATGTGCATACATTTAGCTATAAATGTCTCTAGTTTCTCATTTTTTATGGCTGAGTAGTACTTCATTGTATAAAAAAAACCCCCACATTTTCTTTATCCAGTCTCCAGTTGATGGGAAATTGGGCTGCTTCCAAGATTTACCTATTACAAACTGTGCTGCTATGAACATGGGCCCACATATATCCCTGTGGTATGATTCTTTTAATTCTTTTGGGAAAATACCCAGCAGGGGAATAGCTGGGTCAAATGGGACTTCCACTCCTAGTTCTTTGAGGAATCTCCATACTGATTTCCACAGTGGTTGCACCAGTCTACACTCCCACCAGCAGTGGAGCAGGGTTCCTCTTTCCCTACAGCCCTGCCATCATTTGTTATTGGTTGATTTCATGATAGCAGCCATTCTTTCTGGAGTGAGGTGAAATCTCAGCATTGTTTTCATTTGCATCTCTCGATTGACCAGTGATGTTGAACATTTTTTCATGTTTATTTGCTATTTCTACTTCTTTGTCTAAGAAATTTCTGTTCATTTCAGATGCCCATTTTTGCATTGGGTCTTTCAGTTTGAGAGATCAGATTTTTTAAAAGTTCTTTGTAGATTCTAGATAGTAGACTTTTGTCTGAGGAACAGCAGGTGAAAATTTTTTCCCACATTGTAGGTTGTCTCTTCACTCTGCTGGTGGTTTCTCTTGCTGTGCAGAAGCATTTAGTAAAAAGAGATCCCACTTGTTGATTGTTTGGGCTAGTTCGTGGGCAACTAAGGTTTTGTTCATAAAATCTTTTCCTACACCGATGTCTTCAAGAGTTCTACCTAATCTCTGTTCCAGGTGATTCAGCGTTTCTGTTTTAATATTTAGATCTTTAATCCATTTTGATTTTAGTTTAGTGCATGGTGAGAGATATAGGTCTAGTTTTAATCTTTGGCAAGTTGAAACCCAATTTTTCCAGCACCATTTATTAAAGAGGCTATCTTTCCTCCAGTGAGGGTGTTTGGCTCCTTTGTCAAAGATGAGGTGGCTGAGTGTGTCGGGAGTTGTTTCTTCATCTTCTAATCTGTTCCACTGGTCCTCAGGTCTGTTTCTTTGCCAGTACCATGCTGTTGTTTTCACATTAGCTTTGTAGTATAATGCAAGTTGGGGATTGTGATACCCTCTGCCATGTCTCTGTTACCTAGAATTGCTTTTGTTATTCTAGGTCTCTTCTTGTTCCAAATGAATATTTGGATTGTTTTCTCAAGGTCTGTGAAGTATGCTGCTGGAATTTCAATTGGGACTGCACCGAATCTATGTAGCAGTTTTGGAAGTACGGCCATTTTCACTATGTTGATTCTTCCTACCCAGGAGCAAGGGATGTCTTTCCATTTTATGATATCATCTTCAATCTCTCTTTTCAGAGAGCTATAACTTTTAGAAAAGAGGTCTTTGATTTCTTTTGTTAGGTTGATTCGTAGGTATTTCAGTTTTTTGGATGCTATTGTGAAAGGAATTATTTGCCCTATTTCTCTCTCAGTGATTCTGTTGTTCGTGTAGAGGAAAGCTATTGATTTTTGTGTGTTGACCTTATATCCAGCTACTTTACTGAATTTGGTTATTAAGTCTAGAAGACTTTTGGCGGAGTTCTTGGGGTCTTCTATGTAGGGTATCATATCATCAGCAAATAGTGACAGTTTAACTTCTTCCTTTCCTATATTTATTCCTTTTATATTTTTCTCTTGTCTAATTGGCATGGTTAATGTTTCCAGAGCTATATTGAACAGGAGTGGTGATAGTGGAAATTCTTATCTTGTTCCTGATTTTAGTGTGAAGGATTTCAGTTTGTGATCATTTAATATGATATTTGCTCTCGGTTTTTCAGAGATGGCTTTTATCAGATTGAGATATAGAGTCTGTCTATTCTAGTTTTCTGTAGGGTTTTTATCATGAATGCATGTTAGATTTTGAGGAATGTTTTTTCTGGATCTATTGAGATGATCATATGATTTTTGTCCTTGGCTCTATTATTATAGTGTATTACTTTTATTGATTTGTGTGTTTTGAACCATCCCTGCATTCCTGGGATGAATCCCATTTGGTCAGGGTGTATGATATTCTTGATGATCTTCTGCATTCTGTTTGCCAGTATCTCATTGAGGATTTTTGCATCCATGTTCATTAGTATGATTGGCCTATTTTTCCCTTTTTTGGTTCGGTCTTTCTCTGCTTTGGGAATTAAGGTGATGTTCACTTCCAGGAATGAATTTGGGAGTTTTTGCTTCCCTTTGAATTTCACTGAAGAGTTTAAACAGTAGTGGCAGTAGTTCCTCTCTAAATGTCTTGTAGAATTTGACAGTGAAGCCATGAGGACCTGGCCTTTTCTTAGTTGGTAAGTTTTTAATTATGTTTTCAATTTCATTGATTGATATTGGGTCGTTTAGAATTTTTAGGTCTTCTTCATTCATGAGTATCTAGAAATCTGTCCATTTCTTCTGTGTTTTCCATCTTATTGGCGCATAGGTTCTCAAAGTAGGTATTGATGATATTCTGGATTTCTGCTGGGTCTGCTGTAATTTCACCCTTTTCATTCCTAATTGCATGGATTTGGGCCTTTTCTTTCCTTTTTCTGATAAGTTTGGCTAAGGGTTTGTCAATTTTGTTTATTCTTTTGAAGAACCAACTCTTGGCTTCATTGATTTTTTGGTATCATTTTCTTAATCTTCACTGCACTGATTTCTGCTCCGATCTTTATAATTTCCTCCCTTGTATGAGCTTTGGGTTTGTCCTGGTCTTCTTTTTCAAGAAGCTTGAGGTTCAGCATCAGGTTGTTTATTTGAGCTCACTCTGTTTTCCTCATGTGAGTATTCACTGCTATGAATTTCCCTCAGAAGACTGCTTTAATTATATTCCATAGATTCCAATATGTTATATTGGCATTGTCATTTAATTGTAGCAACTGTCTGATTTATTCTTTAATTTGCTCTGTGACCCAGTGGCTATTCAGAAGTGTGTTGTTCAGTTTACATGTTTTTATGAAATTCTTGTGGTTTCTTTTGCTATTGATTTCCAATTTCATCGAACTGTCTGATAATATACAGGGGATAACTTCAATTCCTTTGCACTTACTTAAACATGTTATATGAGTAAGTATGTGATCTGTTTTGGGGAACACCCTGTGTGTAGCTGAAAAGAATGTTTATTCTGATTTTGTGGGGTGGAACACTCTGTAAACATTTGTTAAGTTCATTTGTTCAAGAGTTTGATTGGGTTCTAGTATTTAGTTGCTTATTTTTTGTCTAGTTGATCCATCTATTTGTGACAGTGGGGTATTGAGGTCCCACACTACTATTGTATTAGTGCTCATTTGATTTTTCATTTCCATTAGTATTTGCTTTATATAGCTGGGCGCACTAGTGTTTGGTGCATATATATTTATGATTGTCCTCTCTTCCTTTTGGATTTTTCCCTTTACAAGGATGTAGTGTCCTTCTTTGTCTCTCCTAATCAGTGTTGGTTTGAAATTCACTTGATCTCCAAAGAAGATAGCTACTCCTGCTTTTTTTTGAGGGGTTCCTGTCCCATGGAGTATTGTTTTACACACTTTAACTTTCAGTCTATGAGTTTCCTTTTGAATTAATTGTGTTTCTTGTATGCAGCATATTGTTGGATTTTGCTTCTTGACCCATTCTGCCAGTCTATTTCTTTTGACTGGGGAATTGAGACCATTAACATTGATGGTTATAACTGATACATATTGACTTATCATTGTCATTACTTTCTTTTTGTTGGATTCTCCCCCTTTGCATTTAGTTTCTTTTCATGCCAGATGAACTCATTCATTCTGCTGGGCTTCCTGGGGTTGTGGATTCTCATTGTCTTTTCCAAGGATTTTGTCTACAATTTTTTGAAGTGCTGGTTTGGTATTCATGAAGTTCCTATGGTGCTCTTTGTCATGAAAGTATCTTATTTCTCCATCAATTTTGAATGACAGTTTTGGAGGGTACATCAGTCTGGGTTGGGGGCCATTTTCCTTTATGTCTTGAAATATGTCACTTCAAGCTCTTCTTGCTTTGAGGGTTTGCATTGAGAAGTCTGCTATGATTCTGATGGATTTTCCTTTGTATGTGTTTTGTTTCTTTTCTCCAACTGCTTGTAGAATTTTTTTCTTCTGTTGGGTTTCTGGAATCTTAACTATTATAAGCCTATGTGTAGATTTTTTTTGATCAATGCTAGCTGGAGTCTTATATGCCTCAGTTATCCATATGTCAAGTTCTTTTCCCCTTCTTGGGAAGATTTCTGCCATCACTTCTGTGAAAATTTTTTTATGTCATCTGCAGTCTCTCATTTCTTCATTGATTCTGACCAGTTTTTTTTGTATATCCTTTTATTGGTACATTTTAGGTGTACAATATAATGGTATTCTTCATTGGAGATATGCACCTTTACATACTCTCTTGGTTCTTATTTTTTCCCCCTTCCCCTGCCCTCCCTTCAACCCTCCATCCCTCCCTATTTTCAAAGACTTTGTTTCCATTTTTTCATTTTCTCATATTAATTCCATTCCCTTCTTTCCTTTCCCCTACCCCTTCTACTTCCCCCTCCCCTCTGCCCCTTTTCTTCCTATATCACATTATCTATTACACCTTTTAGTCCTTATTTACACTTTCAGTTTCTAGGACTAGAGAAACTATTTGATATTTACACATGTGTGTCCTGTTTATTTCACTTAAGAGTATCGCCTCAATGTGCATCCATTTAGCAATAAATGTCTCTAATTTCTCTTTTTTGATGGCTGAGTAGTACTCCATTTTATAAAAAAACCTCATTTTCTTTATTCAGTCTCCAGTTGATGGGTATTTGGTCTGTTTCCAAGTTTTGGTTATTACAAATTGTGCTGCTATGAACATGGGTGCACATATATCATTGTGGTATGATTCTTTCAATTCTTTGGAGAAGATACCCAGCAGGGGAATAGCTGGGTCAAATGAGACTTCCACTCCTAGTTCTTTGAGGTATTTCCATACTGATTTCCACAATGGTTGCACCAGTCTACATTCCCACTAGCACGGAGCAGGGTTCCTCTTTCCCCACAGCCCCACCAGCATTTGTTGTTGGTTCATTTCATGATAGCAGCCATTCTTTCTGGAGTGAGGTGAAATCTCAGCATTGTTTTCATTTGCATCTCTCGAATGACCAGTGATGTTGAACATTTTTTCATGTATTTATTTGCTATTTCTACTTCTTTGTCTGAGAAATATCTGTTCATTTCAGATGCACATCTTTGGATTGGGCCTTCAAATTTGGGAGGTCTGATTTTTTAAAATTCATTATAGATTCGAGGTAGTAGACCTTTGTCTGAGGGACTGCTGGTGAAAATTTTTTCCCACATTGTGGGTTGTCTCTTCACACTGCTGGTGGTTTCTCTTTCTGTGCAGAAGCTTTTTAATAAGAAGCAATCCCACTTGTTGACTGTTTGTGCTAGTTCATGGGCAACTGAGGTTCGTTCATAAAGTCTTTTCCTACCCCAATGTCTTCAAGAGTTCTACCTAACCTCTGTTCCAGGTGATTCAGCGTTTCTATTTTTATATTTAGATCTTTAATCCATTTCAATTTTAGTTTAATGCAAGGTGAGCATATAGGTCTAATTTTAGTCTTTGTCAAATTGAAACCCAATTTTTCCAGCACCATTTATTAAAGAGACTATCTTTCCTCCATGGAGGGTGTTTGGCTCCTTTGTCAAAGATGAGGTGGCTGAGTGTTTCTGAGTTTCTGGAGTTGTTTCTGCATCTTCTAATATGTTCCACTGGTCCTCAGGTCTGTTTCTTTGCCAGTACCATGCTGTTTTTAACACAGTAGCTTTGTAATATGGTTTCAAGTTGTGGGTTGTAATACTCCCTGCCATGTCTCTGTTACCTAGAATTGTTTTTGCTTTTCTGGGTCTCTTCTTGTTCCAAATGAATTTTTGGATTGTTTTCTCAAGGTCCATGAAGTATGCTGCTGGGATTTCAATTGGGGTTGCATTGAATCTATGTAGCAGTTTTGGAAGTATAGCCATTTTCACTATGTTGATCCTTCCTACCCAGGAGCAAGGGATGTCTTTCCATTTTCTGATATTCTCTTCAATATCTTTTTTCAAAGTGCTACAGTTTTCAGATGAGAGGTCTTTGATTTCTTTCATTAGGTTGATTCCTAGGTAATTCAGTTTTTTGGATACTGTTGTGAAAGGAATTGTTTGCCATAGTTCTCTCTCAGTGAGTCTGTTGTTCATGTAGGGGAAAGCTATTGATTTTTGTGTGTTGACCTTATATCCAGCTACTTTACTGAATTTGATTATTAAGTCTAGAAGACTTTTGGTGGAGTTCTTGGGGTCTTCTATGTAGAGTATCATGTCATCTGCAAATAATGACAATTTGACTCATTCATTTCCTATCTTTATTCCTTTTATTTCTTTCTCTTGTCTAATTGCTGTGGCTAATGTTTCCAAAAGTATATTGAACAGTAGTGGTGATAGTGGACATTCTTATCTTGTTCCTGATTTTAGTTTGAAGGATTTCAGTTTTTGACCATTTAGTATGATATTGGCTGTTGGCTTTTCATAGATTGCTTTTATCAGATTGAAGTAGAGACTGTCTATTCTGATTTTTTGTAGGTTTTTTTTCATCATAAATGCATGTTGGATTTAGTCCAATGCTTTTTCTGCATCTATTGAGATGATTACATGGTTTTTGTCCCTGGCTCTATTGTATAATGTATTACATTGATTGATTTGCCTATGTTGAACCATCCCTGCATCCCTGGGATGAATCCCACTTGGTCAGGGTGTATGATGTTCTTGATGATGTTCTGCACTCTGTTTGCCAGTATCTTATGAAGGATTTTTGCATCCATGCTCATTAGTGAGATTGGCCTCTCTTTTTTGGTTGGGTCTTTTTCTGCTTTATGGATCAAGGTGATGCTTGATTCCAAGGAATGATTTTGGGAGTATTGCTTCCCATTCAATTTCGTTGAAGAGTTTAAACAGTAGTGGCAGTAGTTCCTCTCTAAATGTCTTGTAGAATTCAGCAGTGAAGCCATCAGAACCCAGGCTTTTCTTGGTTGGTATGTTGAGCATCAAGTTCATGTCTGGCTGAGCCAGGTGTGCCGCACCCACCTCTCATGAGCAAACTCCGAGAGCTGAGAACAGGGGCTACCCACCCTCTGGTGTGTTGAGACCTGACTTTAGACAGACAGGCTGCTTCTCTCAAAGACCTCCAAGGTCCTGACTCCATTCGCCTCAGCCCCCAAATTTACAGTTTCCCGGTAACCAATAATAGTGTGCCAAACCTCCCAGTCCTGTCCTGGTCTTGCCCCCACTTTACCCTATCCAATAATGATGTGCCAAATATCTCGACATCACCCTGGCTCCACCCCCGCCTTACCCTATATAAGCCTGTACATTTTCTCAATAAAGTGGAAGCGTTCCAGAAACCTCCCCAGAGTCTGCTTGGTGATTCCGTGCCTTGCCCTCCCAGTCCGGGTTCCTGAACCTTGTTCTGCGAGTGGGCTCGTGGACGACAACAGTATGTTTTAAATTATATTTTCAATTTCATTGGTTGATATTGGGTTGTTCAGAATTTTTAGGTCTTCTTTGTTCAACTTTGGTAATTCATGTGTATCTAGGAATCTGTCCATTTCTTCTGTGCTGTCCATCTTATTGGTGTATAGGTTCTGGAAGTAGGTATTGATGATCCTCTGGATTTCTGCTGGGTCTGTTGGAATTTCACACTTTTCATTCCTAATTGCATGGATTTGGGCCTTTTCTTTCCTTTTTCTGACAAGGTTGGCTAAGGGTTTGTCAATTTTGTTGATTGTTTTGAAGAACCAACTCTTGGCTTCATTGATTTTTTTGTATCGTCCTCTTAGTCTCCATTGCACTGATTTCTGCCCTGACCTTTATAATTTCCTCCCTTGTATGAGCTTTGGGTTTGTCCTGCTCTTCTCTTTCTATAAGTTTGAGGTTCAGCATCAGGTTGTTTAATTGGGCACACTCTGTTTTCCTAACATGAGTATTCACTACTATGAAATTCCCTTGTAAGACTGCTTTCATTGTGTCCCATAGATTCCAATATGTTATATTGTCATTGGCATTTATTTTTAGAAACTGTCTGATTTCTTCTTTAATTTCCTCTGTGACCCACTGGTTATTAAGAAGTGTGTTGTTCAATTTCCATGTGTTTATGAAATTTTTGCAGTTTCTTCTGCTGTTGATCTCCAATTTCATCACACTATGGTCTGTTAATATACAGAGGATAACTTTAATTCCTTTGCACTTATCTAAATATGTTCTATGAGCTAGTATGTGGTCTATTTTGGAGAATGACCTGTGTGCAGCTGAAAAGAATGTGTATTCTGATCTTGTGGGGTGAAGCACTCTGTAAACATCTGTTAAGTCCATTTGTTCAAGAGTTTGATTGAGTTCTAGTATTTCATTGGTTGTTTTTTGTCTAGTTGATCTATCTATTTGTGACAGTGGGGTATTGAGGTCCCCCACTACTGTTGTATTAGTGCCTGTATGGTTTTTCATGTCCATTAGTATTTGTTTTATATAGTTGGGTGCACTAGTGTTTGGTGCATAGATATTTATGATTACCATCTCTTCCTCTTGGATTGTTCCCTTTACAAGGATATAGTGTCCTTCTTTGTCTCTCTTAATCAGTGTGGGTTTGAAATCCACTTGGTCTTCAAAGAGCATAGCTGCTCCTGCTTTTTTTTGGGTTCCCATTGCATGGAGTATTGTTTTACACCCTTTAACTTTCAGTCTATGAGTTGCTTTTTGAATTAAATGTGTTTCTTGTATGCAACATATTGTTGGATCTTGCTTCTTGACCCATTCTGCCAGTCTATTTCTTTTAAGTGGTGAGGTGAGACCATTAACATTAATGATTACAACTGATACGTATTGAGTTATCATTGTCATGACTTTTTCTTTTTGTTTAATCTTCCCCCTCTGCTTTTAATTTCTTCTTGTGCCCAGTTTATTCATTCTGCTGGGCTTTCTGGGGTTGTGATCCTTGTTGTCTTTTCCTAGGATTTTGTCTAAAGTTTTTGGTGTGCTGGTTTGGTATTCATGAAGTTCCTAAGGTGCTCTTTGTCATGAAAATATCTTATTTCTCCATCAATTTTGAAAGATAGTTTTGAAGGGTACATCAATCTGGGTTGGAGGTTGTTTTCCTTTAGGGCTTGAATCACATCACTCCAAGCTCTTATTGCCTTGAGGGTTTGCACTGAGAAGTCTGCTGTAATTCTGATGAGCTTTCCTTTGTATATGATTTGTTTGTTTTCTCTAACTACTTATAGAATTTTGTTCTTCTGTTGGGTTTCTAGAATCTTAACTATTATATGCCTATGTATAGATTTTTTTTTGATCTAGGCTAGTTGGAGTCCTATATGCCTCACTTATCTGTAGGTCAAATTCTTTTCCACTTCTTGGAAAGTTTTCTGCCATCACTTTTGTGAACATTTTTTTTTTGTATATCATCTGCCCTCTCTCCTGTTTCTGCATTGAGTCCAATCTGTTGTATGTTATTTTTCTTTTTGTTATCTAGCAGCTGCTGGATTGATTTCTCGTGGTCCCTTAAAATTTTAAAGAATTTTTTTCTTTTCCTGGTCACTAATTGCAATCTTATCTTCTATATCTGAAGTTCTGTCTTCACATTGGCTCATTCTGCTGCATAGACTTTTAATGGAGTTTTTAATCTCCTGGAAATCTGTTTGCATCTGTTTTTGGATTCAATTTATTTCCTATGTTGGCATTCCATCATGTTCCTCAGTTCCTCTATTTTTTTTTTATCTGTATCCTCTCTAGATTTCTTAATCATGTCTTGTACTATGGGCGAAATCTTTGCTGTTATGTGAGAAATTATTTCTTATTTCATTTTTTCCAGATCCTCTTTTGTTGCTAGTTCAGGGAGTCCAGGTGGTTGAGTATCAGATTGTTCCATCTCATTTCCCTTTGGCGTTGCTGTAGGCAATCTGGAAGTCTGGTTCTGAGGCTTGTTTACCTGTCTTCTCATTTTGACAGGGGGCCAGGTGTGTTCCTGTCACCCGGGCGGCTCACCTCCTCTTTGCTGGGAGCTGAAGCACACCTACCCGGAAGCCTCCTCTATGCTGGGAGCCACTGCATGCCTACCCAGAATCCTCCTCCTGGCTAGGAGCCATGGAGTGCTAACCTGGAAGTCTCCTCTGGGATGGGAGCCATGGCATGCTAATGTGGAAGTGTCTTCTGGGTTGTTAGCTGTAGCATGCCAACCTGGAGGCCTCCTCTGTGCTGGGAGCCACAGCATACCCATCTGGAAGTCTCTTCCATGCTGGGAGCCATAGCATGTCGACCTGGAGGCTTCCTGTATGCTGGGAGCCATGGCACACCTACCTGGAATCCTCCTCCTGGCTGGGATCCATGGCGCACCAACCTGGAAGTCTCCTCTGGGCTGGGAGCTTTGGCATGCTGACCCAGAAGTGCTCTCTGGGCTGGTAGCTGTAGCACACTGACCTGGAGGCCTCCTTTCGGCTGGGAGCTGTGGCACACTGACCCAGAGGCCTCCTCTACGCTGGGAGCCATGGCATGGCTACCTAGAATCCTCCTCCTGGCTGGGAGCTGTTGCACACTGACCTGGAGGTCTCCTCTGGGCTTGACTCTGATCAGTCTTATGTTCTTCTTCTTTGTATCATCTAGCAGCTGCTGGGTTGATTTTTTATGGTCCCTTACTATTTTAAAGCAATTTTTCTTTTCCTGGTCACTAATTGCAATCTTATCTTCTATATCTGAAATTCTGTCCTCACATTGGCTCATTCTGCTGTGTAAACTTTCAAGAGAGTTTTTAATCTCCTGGAAATCTGTTTGCATCTGTTTTATGGATTCCATTTTTTTTCTATTTTGCGATTCCATTACGTTCCTCAGCTTCTCTCTCTCTTTTTTAATCTGTGTCCTCTCTAGATTTATTAGTAATGTCTTGCACTATGGGCACAATCTCTGCTATTATCTGAGAAATTATTTCTGATTTTACTTTTTTCCAGATTCTCTTTTGTTGCCAGTTCAGGGAGTCCAGGTGGTTGAGTATCAGATTGTTCCATCTCGTTTCCCTTTGGTGTTGCTTTAGGTGATCTAGAAGTCTGATTTTGATACTTGTTTACATGTCTTCTCATTTTAACTGGGGGGGGGTGTTAATGGTGCCCAGGTGGCTCACCTCCTCAGTGCTGGGGTTGGTGGCAAATAGCCTGGAAGGCTCAGCTACTTGGCCATGGGGACTTCTGCTCTTCTGCTCCAAACTTCTTGAACAAAAATATATCTGTGATTTCTATTAATGATGAAGTCAGAATTGCTGCTACTATGTTACCTATTCTGAAGGGAAATTTAAATTTTAGCTAAAGGCTACTGACCATCAAGATGCAAAGTTTTGCTCCTTCAGAATGACTGACCCCTGCTTTAGTAATAAAAGCAAGTAGGAAGACTACTTTACAATGCAAACTGTCAAAATCAAAGACAGAGGATCCTGAAAGCAGCATGAGCAAATAAACAAATTACATATAAATGATTTTCAATAACAACAGAAAACTTACAGGCCAGGAGAGAGTAGAATGATATATTTAAAGTGTTGAAGGAAAAATCCTGCTAAGAATATTATACTTGGCAAAGTTGTTGGTGAGAAATGAAGAGATAAAGACTTCCCCAGAAACAGCTGAAGGAGTTTATCACCACCAAATTTGTTTTACAAGAAATGCTAAGGAGAGTTCTTAAGCTGAAAAAAAAAGGTATTTGTAACACAAAAACATTTGAAAGTCTAAAACTTGCCTATAAAAGTAAATACAAAGTGAAATTCAGAATATTGTAATAACGTAATACTTGTGCATAAAGTAACAAAAGTTTAGGGGGTTAAATACAAAGTCATTAATAGCCACTAAAACAATTTGTTAAGAAATATATACCCTTAACTTAGCAATCTTGATCTTTCCCAAGGGCTGGTTGGAACTAAGTCAATACAGCTGAAATCTGGATGTTTACCTGGGTACACACTGTAGATAACGAGAGGAGATGGATCATCCATTAACCTAATTAACCCAAGTTGTTTGTATGTCAGGCTGGTCATAACTTGAGGGTCCACTGTACAACATAAAAAGTTGCAAATTGTGACATCAAAGACATAATAACATAGAGGGAGATGAAATAAAAATGTAGAATTTTTTTGTACAAAGTCAAATTCTTATCAGCTTGTAATAGCCTGTTGAGATGCTTTATGTAAGCCTCATTATAATTACAAAGCAAAAACTTATAGTAGACATAAAAAAGATAAAAAATAAGGAATATTAGCATACTATTAGAGGTAATTATCTAATCACAATGAAAGGCAATAAGAGAAAAAGAAAGGAACAAAGTGTTAAAAAACAGACAACTATCAACAAAACAATAATACTAAGTTTTATACCTCTCAATAAGTACCTTGAATATGAATGGTTATGAAAGATCTGTTTAGTTAAAAACTATAAAATATTGATGAAAGAAACTGAGAAAGATACAAATATATTGAAAGATATCCCATGTTTATGGATTGGAAGACTTAATGTTATCAAAATGTCCATAATAGCCAAATCAGTCTGTAGATTCAATGGAATTCTTATCAAAATTCAAATGACTATTTTCACAGAAATAAAATAATCCTAAAATTAATTATGGAACCACAAGAGATCTTAAATAGCCAAAGTAATCTTGAGCAAACAGAGCAAAGGCAGCAACTTTACAACAGTTTGAAGTAAAATTTACTTCAAAGCTACAGTAATCAAAGGAACACTTCTACATTATTGGTGGGAATATAAAGTAGTGTTACCGCTGTGAAAATCAGTATGGAGATTCCTTAAAAATCTGACACTAGAAATTCCATTTGACCCAGCTATTCTCCTTCTAGGTGCCTTCCCAAAAAGAGTTATTCCCCAAAAGAGTTATTACAATGATAATGCTTACCCTTGTTTATAGCAGCACAATTCATAATAGCTAAATCCTAGAAGCAGCCTATATGTACATCAACAGATAAATGGATAAAGAAAATGTGGTATTTACACACAATGGAGTACTACTCTACTGTAAAGAAAGATAAACTTGAGTCATTTGTAGGAAAATGGATGTACCTTGAGACCAAAATGTAAAGTAAAATAAAACCAGACAAATAAGCTTAAATATTGCATAGTTTTCTCTTATATGAGAAAGCCAAGTTATAAATAAAGAGCAAAATAAAAGATAATAGGAAGAAGGGAGATTGGTCTTTTTCAAATGGGAAGGGGATCAAAGATAAAGGGTTACATACAACTGTCAACTCCACACAAGTACATGTTTGCAGTAAATATTATGTACTGAAAACATGTACTAATAAAAAAGAAGGAAAAAAAATAAATTTTTGCTGTTTATAAAAGAAAAAAGCATGGTGTTGACATAAAAACAGACACATGGATGACTGAAACAGAATAGAGCCCAGAAATAAATTCACACATTTAAGGTCAACTGATTTTTGACAAGCCTGCTAAAAACACACAATGAAGAAAGGGTAGTTTTTTTCAATAAATAGTGCTGGGAAAACTGGAGAGTCACATGCAGAAGAATGAAATTAGATCTGTACCCCTTACTATTTACAACAATCAACTGAAAATGGATAAAAGATTTATATATAAAACCTGAAAGTGTAAAACTAGAAAACAAAAGAAATGCTCATGATGTTGTCCTGGGAAAAGATTTTTCTTATGACCCCAAAATCACAGCAACAAAAACAAAAATAATAGATTCTATCAAACTTAAAATTTTTTTTGCATAGTAAAGGAAATAATTAACAAAGAAAATATAATCCACGTAATGGAAAATATAGTTGAAAAGCTATTCTATAGGGAGTTAATATCCAAAATACATATGGAACTCAAATAACAAATAGCCAGTGAAAAACTGAGCAGAAATCCTGGATAGACTTTTTTCAAGACAATACATACAAATGACCACATATATGAAAAATGTACTGAACACCACTATCCATTATGGTTATGTGAAATAAAATTACAGTGAGATATCAGATCTGTTAGAATGGCTATTACCAAAAAGAAGAAAAATAAATGTTGGGAAGGGTGTGGAGAAAAAGTAACTCTTGTACACTGTGGAATGTAAATTGGTACAGGCATTATGGAAAATGATATGAAGCCTCCTTAAAAATTAAAAATAGAATTGTCACATGACCCTGCAATCCCATTACTGGGTACGTATAGAAAGGGTATGAAACCTATATGTCAAAGAGATATCTGCACCCCCATGCTCATTGCAATTTTGGGGTCCATTAAAAGATGATTGAATAAAGAAAAGTTGCTAATCTATAATGAAGTATAATTCACCTTGAAAAAAAAAAAAGGAAATATTGTCATTTGTGGCAATGTAGGTGAACTTGGAAGACATTATTTTAGGTGAAATAAACCAGGCACAGAAAGACAAGTACAGCATGATCTCACTGATATGGTAAATCTAAAGAAGTAAAAATGATAGAAACAAGAAGTAGAGTGGTGGTTGCCATTAGTTAGGTAGGAGAAATAAATTAAAAAGTTGTATTATAAAAAAAAAGTTGTATTGTACACCATGGTAACTGCAGTTAATAACAATATACTGTACACTTAGAAATGACTAGGAGAGATTTGAAGTGTTCTTACTACATATGGGCAAGTAGATGAGGTAATGGATATAGGGTTTGATTTAGTCATTTCACAACATAGTCATATATCAAAACATTATGTTGCATATCATAGACATAACTTTTACCTCTCATTTAAAAATTTTTAAAAGTAAAAAAAAAAAGTCATCCCAAATGCCAAAAGACAAAAACCATAAAAGTCTACCCTAACCCAAATTATTTCTCTCATTTCTTTTTTTTTGTACTGGGGATAGAACTCAGGCCCTTGTGCTTGCAAGGCAGGCGGTGGAACCACTGAGCTAAATCCCCAGCCTCTCTCATTTCTTAAAGAAAATAAAAGTACAACTGGAAAGAAAGACAAACCTGGTTGAACATGATTAGAAGGGTTAAATATTAAAATACTAAAGAGCAGAGTGACTTTTTTTTTTTTTAAAGGAGCTACTGTTTCCATAATAGTGGAGATTTTTCTTACTTTTGGAGAGTGTGCTTGCAAGGTTAATGATGCTAGAAAAATATTTTAAGCTGAATCTTTGATTTATAAAATAACTGTGAATTGGAATTTCATATAGATGGAAGGTTCCTGGGTTACTGTAAGTAGAAGATAAAATTAATACTTGACATGAAAAGTATTCTTTGTAGTCATCATTTACTCATACTGCCTTTGTGATCTTTTGTAGATGAAAATGTATTGCAGCAGGAATTATATAGGCTGAGCCAAGAGCAATATATCTTACTGTTTTCAGAGCCCAGTGAGCTCAAAACATATTAAGTTGGGACTATAATGAAATCTCTGTATGGTAAGCAGTTTCTAGAAGTAAGGCTAACTTAAATTTTTTGATCCACAGTTCGAATTTTTACTTTGCAATCTAGACATTGGATTTTATCTACAGAGATATTGTAGAACAATAAAATACTATTAAAAGAACAGGAACATTCATTTTCTGTCTTTTTAGCCAAAGATGAAGGTGTTCCCTTCTCCGTAGAACATTTTATACTCTAGACAATATTTAATACCTAATATTACATGTTCACTGTGGTTTTTAGGACAGAGAACTTTATAAAATTTTTTTATTTGATGAACTGTATTATTTTAATAAAACTTTTTTCTTCTTCCATTAAAAAAGTATGTTGGCTGCAAATGTATTTAAAATAAAAAAGAAAAAGGCCAAGATGCCAAACTATGTTCTTACAATGATGGACACTAAAAATGATGATCTAGGGATGTGAGGCTTCGCAAACAAAGAAGAGGTCAAGAACAAAGTGAGGGCATGATGTAAACGTTAACAATGAAGCAATGAAGGTTGTATACAGGAAAATACGTGGAAAAGAACTGAGAACAGCTGGCTTACTTTGAGAAAGTATTTCTGTATAGGCCCAGGGAAGAAACTGTGCTTCATTCAGAAATTGAAAAGCTACTTAAGATGGCTTAGCTAAAAGATTTCAGGGCTCTAATGGAGTCAAGTAGTACACTGGCAAATTTTAGGTGTGAAGGCAAATGTAAGAATTTGAGGAACTAGTTCCAAATCTTTTGTTATTGTATAGAATGCTTGGAAAGTAGAGGCAAATATGTGGCTTTTGTGAATGAAAAGGCATTATTTATTTATTTAACCAGTACTTATTAAGTGTCTTGAATTTCCTATGATGACTCTAGAGAACATATAACGAGATATGCATGTATAGAATTTAAATATATCAGGAAATTTTGTAACAGAGGGAACATTCATTCTAATTGCCCAGATTTAGAACTAGAGAGGTAAGAGAGAAGGTTCAGGAAGAAGAAATATCAAAATAATTTCTGGTTCTTCACACAAACCCTTCAAAAGGAAGTTTGCTGAGTGGCTATATGTAAATAGTAAAAAGACTCATCACATTAGTGAAGGATGAAAATGAATTTGAAAGGGTGACTATGAAACAAAGAAGAGATAATATAAAATCATCTCAAAATGGTAGTAGGGAAAATAGAGTTTGAGCAAGAAGAGAAAATGCACATAAGAACAAATCAGGCTGACCCTGTACTCTGTCAAAGGGCTGGTCAAGGGCTCCAGGTGAGCTCTGGCTGGTCCTGGCTGTCTGCGTAAAAGGAAAAAAATCCAGAGAAGTGGCTAATTTCACTGTCCCTTCACAATGAGAACTGTGTGTGTGAAAGGCTCAGTAGAATGTGAAATTCTGAACTCGGAAAACTCAATCTTTGCTCTAAGGAATTTCAGATGTAGAACAAAATGAGAAGAAAACAAGTTAGAGGAAATTTGGTGAAAAAGATTAAAGTAAAAGAAAACAAATGTGCCAGAGTGGAATTACTTTACAAGGAACTTTGCAATTCATTGTGTATAGGTATGCCATTATTATTGACCATGATATTCTGCGATGGTCCCTATTTAGATATACTCTTTACTCCAGGGATTTTCAAAAAGTAATGATAAATTGTTTAAAAAGGAAAGGCAAGTAACTGTAGGAAGTAAGATTATGTTCTATGAAGCAGATTTGTGTGCAAAGGGATTAGACTGGAGAACTTCCTCTTTTTCTCTATTGAAAGGTTCCCGATATACATTTTCTCTATTTTTCAGATAATATAAGTTAATGAGATTTCTAAAGTTTGTAATAGTTCTCTTATGAGAAAGATCATTAAAGATAATTAAAAATTCTTATCCAAAAGTGAAAATGGAATAATGTAATCTTCATACTATCTAGATCTTTTTTGGTTTGTTCTAATGTTGGTACTATTCAGGGCATAGCTATTTATTTGTATCAGTTGGAAAAGATAATGGGATAAAGTCTAAAATACAAGATGACAAATAATTAGAAAGCACATTTAAGTTGGTAGATAATAATGCTAATGTTATGACCATTTCGACAAAGAATCACTTGTGAAGCATTCTTTTTCCAGTATGGTTAATGAGTAGGTAATCAGAAAGGACATGTAAAGCAGATGAGTTCTGTTTACCAAGATAGGGCTTTGCAGACCGATCAGATGGAGCAGGTACTCTAATCAGGTATGCTTCCAAATAGGAGTGATTAAGCCCTTCTAATGGGAACTAACTGCTTACAAATAAAATTCTAACCTACACTAGCTTAAACGTAATTCATCTAGCTTCAGACACAGCTAGATCTAGGAGTTGAAATAATCACACAGTACTATGAAGTGACAAGATACAATTCAAAATCAAGAAAAATAATTCCTAATTTAAAGAACCTCATGAAACAAATGGATAAAGGTTAATAGACTTGTACTTTAAGATAATTGTTAAGTATATTCAAATAAATAAAAACAAAATTAGGAATTTTAGCAAAAGATTGAAAAGTATAAAATAGCAAAGAAAAATTTCAAAATGAAAAATAGTAAAAAACTGAAATCAGGACTTCATGGAATGAGGATAGCAGGACACATTATTAAAGTGATAAAGATGGACTATTAGAAGATGGAGCATGAGAAGAGAGGCCAGAAGAAAATAGGCCTAAATAGAGATAGGAAAAATCATGGAAGAATACATAAAGTAGCATTACAAATAAAAATGATGTTGAAAAAAATTTGTATATACATGAAATGGCAGTTACAGAAGCTCAAGTGAGAAAAAATGAAACATGCCATGTTTGAAGAGGTGAGCAAGTGACAATTTTCTAAAATGAATAAAAAACACTATACACGTTTAAGAAGAGTTAGAAAACCATATTAGGACAGTTAAACTATACATAGCATAGCATACTAGAATGTCTAAAAATATAAAATCAAGAAAACCTTAAAAGTATCCACAAGGTAAGACAAATTACCTTCAAAGGAGTAACAATAAGACTTCGAGGTGACTTCACCAGAGAATAATGGAAGGCCAGAGGACAGTAATTGTCAAATTTGAATTCTCTACCCAGTAAAAATATCCTTTAACTAGATGAAATAAAGGGATTTTCAAAAAAGCTATGAAACTTTTAAAAACAATGTACACACACTAAAGGAAGTACTTGAGTGTATTATTTGGAAAGAAACGAATTAGTTTAAGATGAATCTTAGACATACTGAAAAAAATGAAAAAGGTGAATAAGTGGATAAATATGAATGGTAATTGTATAAAACTATAACACTGTGGGGCTTAAATTTATATTGAACTAACATAAACAATAATAACAGCAAGTAATTTAGAAAGGGTATAAATGGAATAATATACCAAAAAAACTACTAGTTTATCTTTGGTAAGAATGGCTGTTGTAATCTCAGCAATGCTAGGTCTTTCATGATGAAAATAGTCTATACATATTGAACATTTGAAATGTAACTAGTGCAACTAAATTTTAAATTAAAAAATTTTTATTATTTACATAATGATACATGGTTAGTGGCTCTTATATTTGACCAAATAGCTCTAGAGTAAGCACACACACTCACACACACACACACACACACACACATAAATGAAGTAATAACTAGGCTAAAAGAAAATATACTACAATGATAAACAATGTAATAAAGTATTACAAGAATAACAAAATATAAGGCAAGAGACAAAAGCATCTAGAAAAGGAAGGACAAATACAAACATATAGTTGGATGGTGCACATAAAATACAATACCAATAATTATGTAAAAGAACAAATTAAAGATAAAGATTTTTTCAGCCTGGACCTAAATACAATATTTTGCTTATAAGAGGCGTATCATTAAACAGAAGAACATTCAAAGGTTACAAATACAATAGGATAGAGAAAACACTGACCATGCAAAAACTAAGTAAAACAAAGCTGGTAGAGCTAAACCAGAAAAATAGACTTGAAGCCAAAATATTACTAGAGAAAACAAAACCATTTCAAAATGATAAAATATTTACTCCACTAGAAAAATAGAACAGTTTATTTGTGTGGCCCTAGTATCTTTACAATAGACGTAGTAAAAGACAATAAAACTGAAAAAGAGAAATAGACCAGTCACAGCAGCTGACTCCATACTTGTTTTTTTATTAACTGACAGAACAGACTGATAAGAAACAAAACCTTGAAATTTAAACAACAAAAACAGACCATTTAATCTGTGATGAGACCAATTTAGAAACCTTCCTTATCTTCGATATCTACACATGGTAATTTGCATGGAGTGTTTATTATTTGTAAAAGTGAACAATACCAGCAAATAATATAGAAAGGGAATAAGTGGAATAATATATAAGTGGCTGTTAGGTTGTGCATATTAGTTCTGAGTGCTAAGGATGATGAGCTAATAATGATGAGAGCTAATGATGGTGTTGTAACTGAATTTTTTTTTTTTTTTGGTACTGGGGCTTGAACTCAGGACTTTGTGCTTGCTAGGCAGGCACGGCACCACTGAGATAAATCCCCAGCCCTTGTAACTGAATTTTTTATGATCTTTTGAGGTTTTTAAAAAATTACTTTTCACAAAATTCTGATATCCGTGATGATTATCTTCCCTTCATATACAAGGAATGTAAGCTTAGCTAAATTACTATCAGTTTCTCAAATAATAAGTTTATGTGGCAATGCTATTAAGTCTTTTGATTCCAAATATTCTTTGTACTAAGATATTATATAACAAATGGCTTGTTAAGACATTTAGTTAGATACCTTCTGCACTCAGTAGGTATCTGCTCTTCTTCTTCTATGCACCTGCTACATAGCTTCTTCAGGAGGACTTCTGGGTAGTGGAATAAAATGAACCTAAGTCTGAAGACCAGGGTCTGAGCACACCTTGGCTGGTATTGTTTAAGACACATAAGTCTCTTTGATTCTGTTTTCTCATCATTAAAGCAGGAGTAGTATTGCCCACTTGATACAGTGTTATTAAGAGTCACAGGAGATGAAATATATATTTCCCAGGTTATAGAAGGGGATGGTAAGCATGTCACACTTCAAGAGCTTTCTAGCTCCCTTTTATTTGCTCTGTAAGAATCTTAGAGCTTTCAGTCCTAGATGCTATCAGTATTGTCTCAGACTCTGTCATTTAGTCCTTTTGAAAAATAGTAGGAAGAACTAGAAAGGAAGAAATCAATCCATGTGTAGGAATATAGAATAAAATAAACACATAAAAGAAAAATTTGATCTTTAATCCACTTCAATCTTAGTTTAGTGCATGGTGATAGGTATGGGTCTAGTTTTAATCTTTGGAAGGTTGAAATTCAGTTTTTCCAACACCATTTATTAAATAGCCTATCTTAATGGGGAAAAAATAAGAACTAAGATACATCATGTACAGGTAAAAGCACCCAATGATAAATGTAAATGTATTGTATACCTAAAATGTACCAATAAAAGAATTTAAGGAAAAAAATTGAAAACATATCATGTAGGAAAATGATTTGTGAATTCTAAAGCTATGAGCAATGTACCAAGAAAAAGTATTGAGTTCCTCTTTAGTGTCTAGCTGTTAGAAGGACATAGAGATAAATAGTACCTGTGCTGTGCCTGTAGGAATCTTATTATAATAGTGCTCTATTTTTCTGAGGCTCTAGGGATGATACTAAGCTGAAACAAATTTTTGAGGCAATAATATCTGAAGGGGTAATAATCTATAATTTAATGTGTGAATTGATCTTAGGTTCATACTTCACATAGACAATCAAGGCTCCTAAACATGAAAGTGTATGGAAATCATCTGGGAACCTTGTGAAGATGCAAATTCTGATTCAGTGGGTCTGGGAGGGGCATGAGCATCTGCATTTCTAACCAGCTCCCATGTGACACCAATGTTGTTGCTAATTCAAGAAGCACAGTCCAAATGGTAAGATTCTATATACTTTCTAAAGAAAATTATTTATTGTATTAAGGTTTTTATTTATTCTGGGTAGGATGTTGTATTACAAACAATGCCAACTTAACTCTGGAAATGTTAATCAGAGGAGAAGTAAGTAAAAAAATTTCAGGTAGCTCACAGCACTGATGGAGCTGCTGGGGAACATTGTTCAGAAAAGTGGGTAGGATAAAGAGAGGTAAGGGATCACTGTGATCATCTCAGAAAGGGTCTGTGCAGGGCCGAACTACTCACCAGCTCTGTTAGATCCTCCCACAGCAATGCTAGGCCCTTGGCTGCCTTAGAGGTGGGAAATAATGCCTTATTGGTCTTAATCTTTTCTTGTTTTTTGGTACCGGGGATCGAACTCGGGACCTTGTGCTTGCGAGGCGGGCAATGGAACCACTCAGCTAAATCCCCAGCCCCTGGTCTTAATATTGTACATTACTCTGTAAAGAGGTTCAAAGTCTCAGGACTGAGACCCGGATTCATTATGGTAAAATCACAATCATCTCCCCAAATGCTAGAACTTCCTTCAAAGTACATATGGTCTCGCTTCCTGCCCATCTGGGCATTCTCCACACATTGGAATGGCATTTGTATGTTGGAATTGAACATCTTGAAATGGCAAATGTCACTATACCCTTAAACTTTAGAGAAGTAATAGCAATGACACACATGTAGCCTAAGCATCCTTTTAGAGTTCCCAGAGATGGCATGTTTTCATACAGAGTTAATGGGGAGAGAGAAAATTAGAATATTCAAAAATTTCCAAATCTCATCCCACCCGTTTACAGAATTTCTTGGGGACTTTTTCTTTGTCAAGTTAATTTATCCTTTTATAGATGTCTAACACAAAAGATTAGCAGATGGTAGGCTTCAAGAGCCAGTGCCATTTCTACGTCTATGTTGTAGACACTGATGGATAAACAGAGCTAATGTTACAAAGATATATGAGCTATGACAATACAATAATGAAACTGAATTTATTCAAGACAAAAATTAGCAATCTTTTATAAATCATTAAGAATATGGAAAAGAAAAAATGGGTAAAGAGAAAAAGCTTTCTGTTACATGGAAGAAATAAAAGTGTTTTAAATGAATTCATCTTTAATAGGCTATAGATAAAATTTTGAGTTAAAAATTTAAAACAAAAATGCAGAGGCAAAATATTTTACATGGTCTCTTTAAGAATTATCAAATGGATTTTTTAAAAAAGATACATAAACATGCACTCACTCACAACTATTTCCTTCATGGCCGAGCCTTCGAGATTCCAAGTTATTTTTGGTGCCAGATTTTAACCCAGAGGAAGTTTTATGGCTGAGTTACTCCCCCACCCCCAAAGCAAAGGTTACAATGGAAATGCTGACACAGTCCGTGCCACAGCAACATTGGTGAGTCTTGTTTTATTAAAACAATAAACAAGTTTTGTTCAAGTGCAAGTGATGTTAAAAAACAAAAAAAAGGGCCCCTTTCTGTGTCTAATGTCTAATCTCTCTCTCTGTTATTTCCTTGCCCTGGCTCTGATCCTGAGCTTGCCGAGAGTCTCACATGTAGTTGTTGGTTTGAAACCAACCACCAGCTCCACATGAAAAGGACAACAGAACACCAGGAGAGGGAGCTCGAATCTGCACTGGCTGAAGTGAATATGGTGAGTATATGCATCCAGGGCATTGAGTATATTCATAACTGGCGATAGAATCTGTGTTTTCAAATTCCCAGTTGACTTTGTAAGTATTATTGTGCCAGATAATTATCTCATAAACTATATATGTTTTCTCCTTTATTGCCAAGTAATGCATCAGGGTCTAAATAATACCTCATGTGTACACACTATGTACATTCCAGGGAGACCAGAAGCTCACCTCTGTGCACAGTATAGTCAGCAGACCAGGTAGAGCTGGCTAATGCTTTTCGCATTTGGTGTCTATGGAGGGAGTCTTAGGAACACTACAGAATGTGAGGTCAGAGGGAAAACAAGACTACAATACTGTGCTCTTTTCACCAAAAGTGATATTATGCCAGCATTTGCAAATGATGTGTCTGTAGCAGAACAATAAAAACCCCTTAAGAAATAGCTTTTCAAAGAATAAACATAAGAAATAAATATCAATGAAGCCAAACTAAAATATGAGGGAAACCAGAGCAAACATTAAAAAAAACTTTTCATTTACAGAAATGTACTGAAAGTACCAAATGGGAAAGAGATATTTGGGAGGTAACATTGGGCTGGAGGCAAAAGTGCAGTGAATTGGTGAGAAATTTTCCACTGCCCAGAGAAGGGCCTGAACTCACCAGAACAAATGACCCCAAATTTCCTCTGCTAATTAAATTATACAGGGAGGCTTTGTGCTTACAACTTCCAGCTACCAAGTTTTATCAGTTTTAAGCAGACATTTTTAAACTGAGCTGGAGATTAGAATCACTTGTGGGCCCAGGAAGTACACTCTAAACAATTCACAGAAGTTCTTGAGGGCCTGAGGGTAAGATGCATGTCAATATTTTTAAAGCTCTCAGGTGATTCCAGGGTGCAGCTGAGGCTGTAAACTACTGAGTTAGAGGGACCCAGCAACCCCAGAAATATTGACCTTTCAGCTAGAAAAACTAAAGATGTTTGTGGCAGGACATTTCCTTGGGGCAATTTATTGGGCCCTTTTGACTGTTAGCATCATTTAAAATTTAGTTCTGTGAATCACAGCCCATTTGGTAGAATGTCTATAGCAGATGTTTGAATGATATTAACAAGTGGAAAGCTCCAAACCATTCCTTATTTAACAAGTAACAGCAGGGCCTTGTTTAAATAATGCTCAGTACTGATTAACTTTAATCTCCCTAAAATTGCTGTTTCTTTTTCTCTTCTATAAGTGAACTGACCTTTGGATGCACAAAGCCACATTGTAGACAGCAGCAAATTGGCATTGAAACTAATTGTGCAGTGCATCAGACTGCTGCAGGCTCCATCTCATGTACTTAGCACGGCTGAAATTACGGATGGGTGCTTGGTTATTTTAGCTATCTGAAGGATTGTTTTGAATTCATTCAGTTCCTTCTTCATCAGCTGTTTTCAGGGTCAAAATGCTGGAGAGAGCAGATAACACTTGGGATACGGAAAGGCCAAAGTCAAGAGCAGCAAAGACTCAATGATAGCCTGTAGAAATGGTCCTTTTAACGTGCCTTATGGTTTCATGCTTTAGAAACATTTTCAGGATAATAAACTATTACTGTAGGCAAAGAGTTGTATCCAAGTAGTCGATGAATTTCATATATAGATGCATAAATATACATACCTACATATATATATGTATGTATATATGGATGCCAGTTTTCTGGATCATTTATAGGAAACATCTTTTCACCCTTCTGCCTCTTACCACTTCCACTGCTCCTTATTAATTCACATGTGCGAGAAGCATGTGCTGTGGCTGTCCTAATCCAGCCCTGGTCATAACCTCAAGCAGATGGTGCTTTTTGGGATGCTTTGGTACTTCTTGAAAGAACCAGAAGCTGAACCACAGACTTTTGTAGGGTGTCAGGCACTGTCCCCCTCAACTGGGGCAAAATACCCTGATCATCAAATGCTTACATTTGTCAAAGAGACTACCCCTTTTCCATATTCCAAAAGGGACAATGAATCAGAATGCTCAAAACTTTTAGTTTTCATTTTGCATAAGACATCTCATAAAACTGAATACACAGCCCCCAGCCTCAGCCCTCTGGAAGCCATTCTTTAAGCAATAAAAAGTTCTTTGGGTACAGAAATGAACAAAAGAAAAACTGGCTTGAATTATCTGTGCAGAATAATTTAAGCAAGGCAATAGGTGTGAAATATCTATGTTTATCATGATTTATTGTTCACAAAGAGCTTTTGCATAGGTAAAAATCTCATTGATTTCTCAAAACTTTCTTATGAAAGAATCAGAACTCACTATTTCTAGTCAAAGAAACCCAGTCAAAGTGTGACCTCATGATATTTGAGTTCTTTATTAGGTCATCTTTGATGTTGAATTGAGACTTCCTGTTCAAAAGCTTGATTGAAGCTCTTTGGGTATGGCCCGTGAAGCTGTGTTCTGGTATTCCCTTGTCTGAGGTCAGACTCCATTTCCAAAGGATTTTCAGTTTTAGGCCTCTTGCTTCTTACAGGGGCCCTAAGTGGTTTCTTGCTTCAGCAAAGGGAAGGTCAAAATGGCCACTAGCTGGGAAGTGTTAGGACGACCTGTGAGCTGGTAGTGACAATGACTGGTGGTTTTCCACAAAGGCAGGAGGTTAAGCAGATCAGGGTGCAAGAAGCAAGGAAGTGGTGCTAACACTGATGCAGAGGAGTCAGGGACAGACTCTAAAAGGCTTTCCTTGATTTTGCCATGCGCTCCAGATTTTCTGGTAGGAGAGCTTATTCAGGGACAAAGTATGCACTGAGTTTTAGGAGGAAGAAAGTGGGCTGCAAAGGAATTCTAGAACAAAGTGGGGCCAGGTATCATTTAGAAAGAATGGAAGGAAGTGGGTATCTCGAAGGCAGGGATGACATTTTGAGAGTCTACTTTTACTTATCTACCTTAAAATCTTAAAATCTTATTTATTTTAAAACATTCCAGACTTTCAGAAATGGAGCACTATTTGCACATTATCTGAAAAATTGTATATATTGCTGGAGGTGATGACAAGGATCTCTAAATATACTATTTTAATAAAGACAATTATTATTTTTAAATTATGATAATAGAGAATGATGAAAATTCTTTATGTGAGATAATTTTTTGGTATCATCTTCATGGTAGTTTTTTGTCACTTTCAGCATTCCTTTATCTTTTATTTATTATTTCATTGATTATATTTTACAAGGTAATTTAAAAATGCAAACGATTTGATTTTTATAAAGTCTCTATGAAATAGAGGACATAGATCTGACTCAAAATCCCATATACTTTTCCAAACCCCATGCTTTCTCACTAGGTAGAAACTATTGTTTGGTAAATTTATCATAATGTGATACTTTAAAAATGTATTAAAGATCTGGGTCCTGTTACTCTCTGTCCTTCCAGAGGACTGTGGAGTTTACTCAGTAGAGAGAGTCAAGTTGTTATTAGATTCATGGGACTTATCTCTTTTTCTGTGTAGTTTTCTGCTTTAATAAAAAGTTTGGTGGCCTCTGTTACATGCTTCCTTATCAAAAATACTTACCCTAAATTCCATAATCCTAAAGATCTTCAGATAACAAGCTATACATTAGTTTTGGGAAAAATTTATTACAACCAAATGCTTGAATAACAATAGAATTTGGACAGTTCCTTTGAGCCTACAGTAATCAAGTTTCAAGCAACTCCAACAAATATTTGAGTACTCTTTATGACTAAGGTAGACTTTGTGTTTATAAACATAAGACACATTCCCATCTTTCAGAAATAGCAATTTCATGGAAGAGATTGCAATTAAATGTGCAATATGATACATGCTAAAAACTAATATAACAATAGCAATAAGTAAAAAGGATTATTTTTCTTTGTCATATCAAAAGTTTTTACAGGTAACATGTAATCTAGGTTTTAAAAGATGAAGTGGGTTCTGTTAGGCTTTGGTATGAGCAAAGTTACAACGGCATAACAATGTAAGGCTTTTGAAGAAAATCATATTTAGATGTTTGTGAGGAAATGTCAGGAAATGAACATGTGAAGACATATTGGACTTGTGTTTTGAGTTCTTGAACGTCAGATACTATTTGTTTTTATGGTTCTTTTAGGTGGGAAATCTGGTAGGCTGATGCAGAAGATAGGAATTAATCACCTCACACAAACCAAGGTCCCAGGATTGTAGGCCAACTGTGATTAAAATGCACTCATGACAGTTGATAATGATCTGAGGCAAAAACTCATGTATGACATAAGAATCATATGGACTTTTAAGAAGTCATACTATAGTAGACATTATAAAACAAATGAGCCAGGCATCCCAGAGTTTCTTAACTTGCATCTTCATGGAAATCACCCATGGAGCTTGGGCAATGCAGATTCTGATTCAGCAAGTCTGGACTAGGGCTTGTGAATCAGAATTTCTAAAAAGTTTTCAGGTCAAACTAGAGGTCCATGGACTGCCATTTGAATAGCAAATTTCTGCACTGAGCAAAGCCCAGACTTTTGGAGTCTGTGTTCTAGTCCTAGTGGACTTTTGGATTTGCATGATACAGGGCAAATTATTTAACCTTGCTGGATCTTAGCTATGATGCAATTGCCATTTTAAGAAGGTTTATTTTAATATAAAGAACTTGCTTAACCTGATATAATTATGGACATTAACTCTACCAAAATCTTCTAACAAGTGATCACAAAGCAGTAGAATTAATGTAAGACAAGTAAAATCCTTTAAAATAAGATTTTTCCCTGGAAGTTAAATGTTAGGCACTGAAACAATGAATGAACTTTATTTTTAAGCTTTGTCTTATGTAGACCTAGGGCTACAGCTCATAAAAGTAATAAAATGGACAATTATAGTCGAAAAGACTTAGGTTTTGCCTGGGAAACTGGTATTAATTTTATAATGGCTTTAGATTGTGTCATTATTGGAAAAAGGTGTGGAACGTCCTAATCTGATCACATCACTTCAGTCTCTATAAACACCTCAGATTCTCTGGTATCACCAGCCAACTGTTGTTCTCATATTTCCTGGACATCTCCAACTTATGTTCCCTAAATTAGTTGCAGGACATTGACTGGCTTTTCTTATCCACACCACCATTCTACTTTGCTCTTCCACTAGTTGCTCTTAAAAGGGATACACAAATATTTCACTGTGGTTTGAATTACTCAGAGAGATTGGGATTTTTTGAAATTTAAAAACAAGTTGGAGTTTTATATTTGAAAAATATTTCTGGAAAAAAGTCTCTGTATTGAATCTCAACAATAACAAGATAATTTTAGTTTTTAAAAAATTTCTTGCCACAGGATATCTGCTGGAGAAGATATTTCACTTTTGATTTTAATCAGTGAACTAAGAATTTAAAACCAGGCCATTTTATTGTTGTATTGATGAAAGTAATGTGTACTTGCTTACCTTCTTCCTACTAATGAGTAACCTAAAATAACAGAAAGAAAGCAAACCATAAACTAACAAAAAAAAAATCACTAAAAGAAAAATGTGAAACAGAACAAAAAAGTCTCCCAAGTCATTGAGAACTGGGTCCTGAAAGGAATTTCAGAAAATGAATGACAGATCATTTGCTTCAAAGATAAATTCCTGCCTAAGAGTGTGTGCATGTGCGGGTGTGTATGCATAGGTGCATGCAGGCATGCCTGCTTGCATGTGTGTGTTTTGTATGTCACAGGGACAAAGACACAATTTGGATTTTAAGATTGCAAATATGGAATTATTTGGGGGGGCCAGGTAATCATACAGACGAGTTTAGAGCTTGGTTTTACCTTTCCTCAAAATAAAGAAAATACATGTTTCCATATTTTAAATAAGATAATCATCCTATGTATACCAGGCACTTTATTATGAGTAAGGATTAGTCAGGAAATGAAATAATTCCAAGGTTTTCCTGCAATAAAAACTGTAGAAATAAATCGTCTGTAATCATAGAATAAATTCCCAATTCAAGCATCTTGATAGATGTTAGCAGATTTCATAAGAGGTTCTAAGACATTTTAAGATGTCATTAAATATTAGTTGCTTAGGATAGGAGCCCCAAACATACATTAAAGTTTCTTGAGGAAAAAAGTATATGATTAAGTAAGGACTGGATGAGAAGTCAAAAAATTAAGACTGGAATACAAGTATGTTACTAGCTGAATTACTGATGACCTGTATTTACTTCTTTGCATAAATAAGTAGCTATGGGTAAATTACTTTTCAGTGAGTTTTAAGGCCTCCTTTAATGTAAGAATGATGCTACTTGATGTACTTTTTTTCCAGGCATATTTTAGAGACTATAATAAAATAGGCATGTGAAAATGCTTTGTGAGTGTTGAATGCTACATAAAAATAAGGGAAGACACAGTGCTTGTGTTAACACTGAGAAGTCTAGGAAATACAGTTTTTACTTATAAAATTTAATGTATTTATCTTGAAAGTTACTGGAGGCTGGATCCAAGAGAAGCAGATTCTGAGATAGAGATTAGCATATGTGAAGTTTATTTAGGGATGGTTTTGGGCTCAACAAGTGTGAAAAGGAAGGAGGATTGGGTTGAAGGAGGGGTCAAGTCAGGATGCAGTTTCAATGGAGGTCTCAGCTAACATGTTGGGGAGCTCTGAAGCTGGGGTGAACCTTCAGAGATATTCCAGGTGGGGAGAGGGGAATTTGTGTCAGTCACTGGATGTGTGTTTCTCTGGGACAGGAGTATGATTTGCAACAAGGTGGCTGTCTTTGTCTTCAGCCACATACTCCCTAAAGTGAATTGATTGTTGAAAGCCCTGTGCCAGTAGCATTCCCAGTGAGGATGTAGGCTTGTTACTCTCAAAGGAGGTTCTTGGTATAAAATACCTTTTAATTAAGGTACAACAATAGTCAAATGCTTTTTTAAATTTAGGCTGCATCACATTAGTGTCCCATGTGGTTTTCTTCAGAAATAGAAAAAGTCATATTTAATTACTTATTTATTTTTTAAAATTTTATTTTATTGGTATATTTTCGGTATACAATATAATGACATTCATCATTGGAAATTTGCACCTTTACATAGTCTCTCTTGGTTTTTATTTTCCCCCCTTCCCCTGCCCTCCCTTCAACCCCTCCAACCCTCCTTATTTACAAAGACTTTGTTTCCATTTTTTCTTTTTCTCATATTAATTCCATTCCCTTCTTTCCTTTCCCCTGCCCCTCCCACTTCCCCTTCCCCTTTGCCCCTTTTCTTCCTATTTCACGTTATTATACATTTTAGTCCTTATTTACACTTTCAGTTTCTCACACTAGAGAAACTACTTGGTATTTACACATGTGTGTCCTATTTATTTCACTTAAGAGTATCACCTCAATGTGCATCCATTTAGCTATAAATGTCTCTAATTTTTCATTTTTTATGGTTGAGTAGTACTCCATTTTCTTTATCCAGTCTCCAGTTGATGGGCATTTGGGCTGTTTCCAAGTTCTAGCTATTACAAACTGTGCTGCTATGAACATGGGTGCACATATATCACTGTGGTATGATTCTTTTAATTATTTGGGGAAGATATTTAAAAAATTTTCCTTGCAAATACTATTAGAATAGTATTTCCTGAGATTGACGTTCATACTTCCACCAAACTATTCTTTTTGGTTCTAAGTGTCATGATAAAAATGTTTGCTAAAGGAATGTTTTAAATTTCTAGACTTACACTAACAGTTAAATTGATGATTTAAAAAATGTGTAGGAACCCATTACTACAGTAATATATCTACATGTCATGACAATGTTGTCACCATCCATCCATACATAGCTTCTCACTTGACATTCAGGATAATATGTGAAGTACTCACAGCTCTATTGCTTTTATTGATCAATAATGCTTAAGGTGTAAGTGATTTGCACAAGGTCACAAAATGGGCATAAAATGGCAAAAATTTAAAAATCCATTTTTTTTTACTTGAAATGGAATGACATAATACACCTTATTGTCACATATTCTGTCAGAGTAGAAGATTGGTTCTGTATATAAGGACATCACACATATGTTATGAACATTGCTAGTACTTAGAATCAGAAGTAGTGGTGGCAGGGATTTAGCTCAGTGGTTCTGCCTCCTGCCTCACAAGCACAAGGTCCCGAGTTCGATCCCTGGTACCAAAAAAAAAGAAGTAGTGGACTATTTTATTTCCCTTCCCCCAATCTATCTGCTGAAATTGAAGTGCAGTAATATTATCTATTTATTCACTGTGTTTTTTGAGTATTCATTAGATGATAAGTGTGTTAATCGTATTTATGTGATTTAAACAAAGTACCTGAGAGAATCAATTTAAAGAAAGGTAGGTTTATTTTGGCTTGTGATTTCTGAGGTTTCAGTCCATTGTCATTCGGCCCTGTTGCTTTAGGCCTGTGGCAGGATAGTATATCCTGGCAGGAGCACATGGCACAAGTGGTCTTTTCACTTCATATTGGCAGAGAAGCAAGGAGAGGTGGGAAGGGACTAGAGTCCAATATCCCTTTCAAGGGCTTGGCCCCACTGACCTAACTTCCTTTTACCAGATCCTACATCTGAATACATTCATCACCACCAGCAGCAGCACAAACTCTTAACTAATCCTGCAACATGGCCTTTGGGGGACGCTCCAAATCTAGACTACAGCAACAGGAATTTCACTAAACTCTGGGGTATAAACTAACACAAGACTCAGCTCCGGATTTTGAGAAGGTTAGCATGTACCAATTCCTGCTTAATGTCTGTTTAGAGCATATCTACGGTGCAGAGTGGATATTCTCCATGAGGTAGGAAAAAGGGGTTCTATTACACATGATTTTGAATTGAAATCTCAGATACACTTTCATTTAAGAATTGTGGTGATTGATAGGATACAAATTGTTAAAGATCTATAGTTCATTTTTCCCTTGGTGCACATAATTATAGAAGTCCATCTTGCTTGGCTCTCACATTTATAAGGAGTAGAGATGGAAGACAGGAGAGAATGAAGATTTTGAGAATATTCTAATGCCTTCCTGAAAATGAAATGGCTCATTGTATAACTATAATTCAAAGGAGGGAATTTCCACCGCATTATTATCTTGAGAAAATTTCTGCTCTTCAGTTTCAATTTATGACTTGGTAACTTTCTCAGTGTTAGTACCTGAATCATGACAGAGAATGAGTTTGTTTCACAGACCACATAAGCAACATACAGGAACACTCTGGGGATTGCTAAGAGATCAATTTAAATATTATATTTGAGTACTTTAAGAGTTGCAATGTTTGTATCTTCTGGAATTGTATTTTGAAATTACCAAAAAAAAAAAAAAAGTGCCAGTTAGGGCTGTCTGTGCCAACTCTCACAGGTAGAGCTGGAAAAGGCCATTGACTTGGAATAATGTCACAATTTGCAAGGGGGCCAGAACCTTTTGAAACCAATTGAAATTTTATTAGTTTCTGTCTTAGTTATATTCTTGTGGCTGGGATAAAACACCCAACATCCACAAGTTAAAGGAGGAAGGGTTGATTTCAGCTCATATTTTATAGAGGTTTCAGTCCATAGTTGGCTGGCTTCAAGGAGGAGTGGCATGGTAGAGGTGTATGGGAAAGGAGAAAGTCCATGGCAAAGCAGGCAGGAACCAGCTAGCAGTGAAGTGAAGCAGCAACAAGCCTTCCTTTCCCTTTTATTTTATCCTGGCTACAAGTCTTTTGTGTGGTGCTGCTCACACCCAGGGTGGGAGTTCCCATTATTCACATCCAGAACTATGGTAAACCAATGAGTAGACTAATTTAGTAATCTCAGATCCTTAATCCAAGTTCACACACCCTAGATACAGCCACATCTGAAAAGCCCCACCTATGAGGATGTGAAGCTTTGGGGGGACATCTAGATACAGGTTATAACATCTTCATAGCACAAGAGCCCAGGTACTGAAACATACTAATTTTCCTTTTTGATGCTGGTTTGCATGTCAGTAATCAGGAGTCGACCCCTCTACTCAAGGGCTGTTAAAATGGCTTTACATGAACTAGGCTTTCTAAATGGACCTTTTCAGTTCAGATGATTTTGTATCTTGCAGAACTGGCTTTGGACTGGTAGCAAAATGCTCACATATGTGTTGGTTGGTGTTTCTTTTTGGATTTAATATTTTATCCATTACTAAGAAGTGGAAGTGTAAACAATGTATTTCTTTACTTCTCTACTTTTCATTTAAATAGAAAATATGGTTCATTTCCAGAAGTCTAAATGTTTGACGTAAATAGTAAAAGTATATTGAAGATGATATAAATATTTCCCAGATAAAATATTTTATCAGTATAAACTTGTATGCTTATGAGAATAAACTTTTATGGAGCAGGTAAATTCTATAATTGCATATTCTAAAGATAAACATGATAGTCTTATGAATAGTATCATGACTTTTTATTTCAGAAATAATTAGTAGATCTTAAGTTATGTAAACTAGTAAACAATTTTTTAGTCAAATGTTTGAAAGCAGAGATTGAGCCATGGTTTATCACTCATGTTACAATTTCTTTTATGGGGATAATTGTTTTATTTGGAGTAATATTTATTTGAATTATTTTTGGCCTGGGTAACCGAGCTCTTGGATTAATAAATTACATTAATGTGATTATTTTAGTATTTTACTACACAAATGTGTGGTATTGGTGAAGGAAAGAATATTAGGTGCATCTATGAAAAAGTATCTTTTATTTAAAACTCTTTTCCAGTACCTGATATTAGTTTTTAGCTTATAGACATATTCCATATTTACTTTAAGACAGTTTAGCTTTTAAATATTCAGAAAAATAATACAAGTAAGAATATGAAAAGAGAGCTTCTTTTTTTACTTACAGCAAATCCTTTGGAAGATATTACTACTAGACTTTCTTATGGATGAACTATGTCATTCTTGGCCCATTTAGATATATTAACAGAATAACCTGTTCTAGTTTCTTCCAAGGGTCTAGATCTTTCTGAAGACTCCACATATTGTAATAATAAAGTGTAATAATCCATTTTATTAAAAAACCACATCTTCTTTATCCACTTTCCAGTTGATGGGCACTTGGGCTGTTTCCAAACCTTAGCTAGTACAAACTGTGCTGCTATAAACATAGGTGCACATAAATCACTGAGGTATGATTCTTTTAATTCTTTGGGGAAGATACCCAGTAGGGGAATAGCTGGGTGAAATGGGACCTCTAGTCCTAGTTCTTTGAGGTATCTCCATACAGATTTCCACAGTGGTTGCACCAATCTGCACTCCCACCAACAATGGAGAAGGGTTCCTTTCTCTCCACACCCCCACCAGCATTTGTTATTGGTTGATTTCTTGATAGCAGCCATTCTTTGTGGGGTGAGGTGGAATCTCAGTGTTGTTTTCATCTGCATCTCTCAAATGACCAGTGATGTTGAACATTTTTTCATATATTTATTTGCTGTTTTTACTTCTTTGTCTGGAGTACTACTCAGCCATAAAGAACGAGAAGCTAGAGTCATTTATAGCTAAATGGATGCATATTGAGGCCATACTCTTAAGTGAAATAAATAGGACACACGTGTAAATACCGAATAGTATCTCTAGTGTGAGAAACTGAAAGTGTAAATAAGGATGAAAATGATTAAAATTAATAATTGATAATTTGAAATAGGAAAAGGTCCAAAGGTGGAGGGGTGGTGGGAGGGGAAGGGGAAAGGGAAGAAAGGAAAGGAAAAATTATGAGAAAGAAAAAAAATGGAAACAAAGTCTATGTAAATAGGGAAGGGTGGTGAGGGTGAAGGGTGCACAGGTAATGGGGAAAGAAAATAAGAACTAAGATACATCATGTTCAGGTACAAACACCCAATGATAAATGTAAATGTATTGTATACCTAAAATGTACCAATTAATATATAAATTTAAAAAAGTGTAATTCTATTTGCAACATAGATAAATATACAGATGCAGTTTTAGATATACCAAAATCTTTGATAATGCTGTTTAATCACTAACTTTAAGAGATTTTTTTTTTGGTACTGGGGATTGAACTGGGGACCTTGTGCTTGTAAGGCAGGAGGCATAACCACTGAGCTTAATCCCCAGCCCTAAAAGATGTTTTATATGTTTTAGAATACTTTTTGAACACTGTGATTTTCCTCATTAAAAATATCAAATATTGCTCAATAGTTTTAAAAATGAACTCATTATTTGATTAATAACAGACAATAAACATGAACACATTTTTAGAGACAAGGAATACTTAAGTAACTAGGTTAAATAAACATCTCTATTTCCTCTGGAATACCAGCTCCACATCTCTGATAAGCATTCTGTATTTAACAGAATGAGATAATTGTTGATACTGGGAAAGGTTAAGAGGTAGTCTGATTGATCTGTTTATCTACTAATGCACAAGTATAGATTGGACAGAAGAATGAAGTCAGGTGTGTCTAGACCACTGGTTATAGTTTCTTTTAGTATGTCCTAGCCTCTTCCTTCTGGGCTAAAATAGCAGGCAAAAAAAAAAACCCTCACCAAAAATATATAGGAGAATTTAAGTGAAATATTAATTGATTTTGTGAGCAAAATGCTTGTATAATAGTCTAGAGCTGTGTATGTTAGGATTGAATGGGACAGCAGTATGCAAACTTATTACCACCGAATGAAGAATAGCATAGGGATATATTTTTTGATGGTAACTGGAACTATTACAGCGTACACTCCATGAAGTGGATTCCATACAAAGAGTACTTAAAAAAAAAAAAACTAACTCATCACTTAATATAACATAGGAATTCTAGGGACTTAATAAATAGTTGTTGGAATGTAAAAGGAAAAGCAAGGAGGAAATTAGAAAGCAAGGGAGAGAAGTATACAAACAAATTTATACAGTATTCTGCTGAGGCTGCAACCTTATCCTTCAAGTCTTTGCTCTGCTTCATCTAGGTTTCTTAATTTCTTTGAACCTCAGATTCCTCAATATTAAGTAGGGATATGATAATCTACTTCATAGGACAGTTGTCTGGTTTGAGATAATAGAAAAGTACTTTGTAAAACAAAGAGCAATTCAGGCATAAAAAGTAATTGGTGTTATAAAATTAATGGCAAATGGGAAAATCTTTTTTTAAATTTTTTTTGTATAACTTTTTTATCATTCACTAAACACACATATATACAAAAATTAAAATTATTCAAAGAAAAGCAATGCAAGGGAAAAAACTATAATAATATTAAAATAGAACTCAACCAAAGCAAAACTGAAAAGTACTTAAACATTTTTCTATGTATTTAAAAAAAACATCTCAAGCATTAACAAGACATCAAAGGATGTGATTTGTTTTAGAAAGATTTTCAAAACTAATATTGACTAACAAATAGTGATCTGGAAAAAAATTCTAATTAGCTAGTAGACTCCACATAGGCCAAGTATTTTAAATTTAAATTTCAATACAGTCATGTGACACGCGATGGAAATATAATCTGACAAATATGTTATTAGGCAGTTTCATCCGTGTGTATTGTAAAGTACCACACAGAGTGCCAACTTCTAAGTGCGAACTGAGAAGGTATATGTCAATCATCTGCGATGGCCCCTTGATATCCAAATACTCAGTTAAGCACAAGACACGAGGCTACCATTGGCATAGCAGCACACTGTTTTACAGTAAACTCATATAAGTAGGATTATGCACTAAAGGATGAAAAGCACAGCATGTTATATAACATAACATAACAAACGGGAAAATCTTGACAATAATTTCTTTTCTAATGTGCGTGAAAAAGCTGTTTTGGAGCATTATTTTAAAAAGTACTATTTAATGTGTTACATCATACCATATCAATAATGAATCTGGTTGTTTTAGGAACAGATATACTTTGTATATTATCTCATCCATTTACACAAAACAAGTTAGACAAACAAATTTCTGTTGTGTATTGGAACCAATTTTTTTGGTTTGATTCCTATAGTTTAAATTCACTATGTTTAGATTCATTTTGGTTTATGCCGACCACAGAAAAATTCTATTCTTTTTCTACTCTCATATCTAGCTTTTCAGATAATAGGTTAATTTGAGATAACTATGTACATTTGTATCTTCAGCAAGGTATCACAAAATCCCAAAGAGAGCAAAACCATAGACCAATGATGGCAAACCTTTTAGAGCTTTCAATGATAATAAACAGCTGGCTATGGCATGCATGCCATAGGTGCCATAGGTTTACCACCACTGCCATAGGCAATTTGAGCTGATGGAGAATTTGTAAGTAATCTAACATCTTACAGTGAGCTATACTGTACACATGAGATAAGTAGCTGCAGAGAGGTCAAGGTATATACACAAGTTCACACAGTTACTTGGTAGACCTTGGAAGAAAATCCAGGTTTACAGACTCTAATTCACCTTCTCATCCAATCAAATAAATTTCTCAAAGTATAAAAATCTTCAAGTCTCACACTTGAAAATTTATATAATTACTAGATACAGTAATACCTTGAGTCACCAATGGGTTTTTTTTTTTAAAATTTGGTTCACAAACAAAAGCATTCAGCAAAATTTTGCTTCTGTTTGCAAACTCCCCATCAGTTGACAAACTCAACCATGGCCATGTTCCCCACACAAACACAAATGCAACCATCCCCAAAATCTTAAAACAAATTAAGTTCATAAACCCAGATACTACTGTATATGTAATAATATAATAGTATCACATTTATCCTTTTCTTATTCCAAGATGAATGATGAAGCTGCAGAATAAAAAGACCGGTTAACTATGCTTCCCTGTAAAGAGTATTATGTACTAATACCTTGATTTTAATTTGTATTAGGAACACGATTTTACTCCTGCTATTTCCAGTTTTTGCGTTAAGTCCAAACATGAAGATTAAGCCCTCTCAAGTAGTGAGAGTAAGTACTTCTATAATTGGGTATTTGGTTTATACTAACACATAATATTCTCTCAGACTGCATTTTAGTCTGTACCTGTCAACTAGAAGAATAGGTGTTTGTTCAAGTTGGGGGGTTGAAGTTATCCTTTGACTCAAATATTAAAATGTAGGGATATTTCCAAATCACAGATAAAGCAGACAGCAGTCTATTAGACATCATTGGCAAGCAGGTTGGACCCTGGAAACAGATAAAAAGAATTGGAATTAGCTGGAGAAAGTATATATAAAGATGTTGTATCTCAGCCCTGGCACCCGCTGCTGGCACACCAGCCCATTTTAATGTGGGTTCTGTAGGAGTAAACTAGTCTCAGAGCTCACTCTCCTTTACCTGAAAAGCTACACTTGTCTGGAATACATTATAAAAGCAAAATAGTCTTGTGGAAAAAAGGGAAAACCAGAATAATTTGAAGTCAGCCATGTATAAAGACCTGATCTTTATAAGCCCATTATATAACATTGTAGCTAAAACTGAATAAATGAAAAAATGTGGTATTTATTGGTTATAGAAAATAAATTCTATGATAAAATCCTTCACATGTACATAATAATTTTCAAGCATAATTTCTTTTTTCTGCAGCAATTGGTAAGTTACAGCAAAACAAAAGATTTTTAGCAGGAAGCAAAATTAAGAAATAGATCCGGAATTACTCACCAGGAAAAAGAATAATTTACATATGGTTTTAAGTAATGATTGAGATCATGTTCCCTAATGTTTTAAGGTGCTTGGTCTGTACTAAACAGAGTAAACCAAATTTTTCTTGGAATATAAGTTTAACAAGGACAAAGCAGTTTCAATTTCCTGATTAGGAGATTTAGGACACATTTTTTGTAGTTATTTAATAAAAACCAAACCAAACCAAACCATTAACCATTTAGTTACTTATATACATATTTTGGATATTGGCCCCTTTTCAGATGCATAGTTTGCAAATATCTTCTCCCATTCTGTAGGTTGTCTCTTCACCCTTGATTGTTTCTTTGGCTGGACAAAAGACTTTTAGCTTGATGCAATCCTATTTGTCTATTTTTGTTTTTGTGTCTACGCATTTGAAATCTTATCCAAAAAATCAGTGACCAGTCTCATGTCAGGAACCATTTGCCTTATGTTTTCTCGTATTAATGTTAGGTCATGCATGTAAGTCTTTGATCCTTTTTGAGTTAATTTTTGTATATGATGCGAAATAGGGGTCTAGTTTTCCCAGTATCATTTATTAAAGAAACTGTTCTTTCTCTAATGTGTTTTCCTGGAGTCTCTGTTGATTATCAGTTAGTTGTAAATGCATGCATTTACTTCTGGGTTCCATATTTATTCTGTTGATCTGTGTGTCTACTTTAATGCCAGTACCATGCTGTTTGATTACTATAGCTTAATAATATACTATGAAGTCGGGTAAGTGATAGTATTTGCTCAAGATTGCTTTTGGTATTTGTGGTCTTTTATGGCTCCAAAGAGACATTTATTATTATTATTATTATTATTATTATTATTATTATTATTCTATTTTTGTTAAGAATGTCATTGGCAGTTTGGTAGAGATTATGTTGAATTTGTAAGCATCTTTGAGTAGTATAGTCATTTAATATTAATTTTCCAACTCATGAACATGATATATTTTTTCATTTATTTGTGTTTTTTTCCATTTCTTTCATTAATGCTTTATAGTTTTCATTGTAGAGATCTTTCACCTCTTCATTTTTTGGGTAGCTATTGTAAATGGAATTGCTTTCTTGATTTCTTTTCCAGATAGTTCACTACTGGTATATAGAAACACTACTTATTTGTATGAGTTGATTTTGTAATTTTGAACCTTCACTTAATTTATTACTAGTTCTCACAGTTTTTTTGTGGAATCTTTAGGGTTTTCTATATCCATAATCATGTCATCTCCAAACAGGGACAGTTTGACTTCTTTCTTTGCAATTTGGATGCCATTTATTTCTTTGTGTTGCCTAGTTGCTCTGGCTAGGACTCCAGCAGTATATTGAATAAAAGAGAAGAAAGTGGGCATCTGCGTCTTATTCTTGATCTTGGAGGAAAAGCTTTCAACTTTTCCCTTTTCTGTATGATATTAGCTGTGTTCCCATTTTCAAATGTCTCAGGAATTGTTCACTTTTCTTTCAAATTTCTTCACTGACTTATTTATTGTTATTTATTATTTATTGACCACCCATTTCTATAGTTTCTAAAGTTCTCTTTGTCTTAGATTTCTAATTTTACCTTTCGGTCAGAAAAAATAATTGATGTAATTTTGATTTTTAAAATTTATAAAGTTTTGTGACCTAAGATAAACTTAATCTTGCAGAATGTTTCTTGTGAGATTGAGAAAAATTAATACTTTTGCTCCTGTTAGATAGGATATTCTATTAAACCCATTTAATTCAGAATGCCATTGAATTCCAATGTTTGTTCATCTTCAGTCTATCGCCAAAAGTGGGATGTTAATGTCTCTTACTATTATTGGATTGCAGTCAATCTCTTTAGGTCTATTAACATTAGCATTACTCTGGTATTGGGTGTATGTATATTTATAATTATTATATCTTCTTACTATACTGACCTTATCAACATACAATGGCCCTTTTGGTCCCTTTTCAAATCATTTTTTGACTTAAAGTTCACTTTATCTGATATAAATATAGTAACTCAATAGTAAAAAAAAACTGAGTGAAAATGGACAGAAGACCTAATAGGCATCTCTCAAAAAGTTAAATAAATGGCCAGCAGGTATATGAGAAAAGGCTAGGTATTCTTAATCACTAGGGAAATATAATCAAAATCACCATGAGCTATTATACCTCATCTCATTTAGAATGAACCTTATCAGAAAAGGTAAATAATAAATGTTGAGGATGTAGAGAAAGGAGAATTCTTACACAGTGTTGGTGGGGATGTAAATTAGTACAGCCATTATGGAAAATAGTATGGAGAGTCCTCAAAAAATTAAAAATAGAACTAACATATGATCTAGCAATCTCATGACTGTGGGATTCCTTTATATACAAAGGAAATAAAATCTGTATGTCAAAAATGTCTATACTTCTATGTTTATTGTAGCACTATTAATAATAACTGAGAGATGGAAATGAACCCATATATCTATCAACAGATGAATAAAGAAAATGTGATACATATACAAAGTGGAATACTATTTGGGTATAAAAATGAACTCCTTTCATTTGCAGCAGCATGAACGAACCTGGAGAATGTTATGTTAGGTGAAAAGCTAGGCACAGAAAGACATACTGCATAATCTCACTCGAATGGAGAAATGCGGATCTCATAGAAGTACAGAGTATTTTCCTTCTACAATAGCAACAAATTTTTAAAATTTCAGTTAAGTGGAGTTTAGTTGTTTGAATGATAGCAAACTCTACTAAATGGCTGTGCTTTTTAGGATGCTCTTAAACAAGAAATACTCATCTAATGTCTACCAACTTTTTCTAGTTATTTTCTCTGGTCCAATCTGGGTGAGGGTTATTCTTCCACAATACACTCTTTTAAATAATTTAAGGCAATATTATACCCCTTTCTTGTTTGACTCTTTCTGGGCTACATCTTCTCTGTTCTCCGACTCCTTTTTAAAAATGTAATATAATTTGTCACAGCCTTCATATTGCTTGCTATTCTTCTTATATTGCTCAAATTTATGAGTTTCCCTGTAAAAACTAATAGGTAAAATTCAGAAAACTACTCAGATGGTGTCCTGATCAGTAAGGAATATGATGAATTCGTCCCCTGAAATTTAATTTTTATTAAGGTGGCCCACTTTGGTTTTTTGGGATTCAATAAAGACTTCAGATTGATTTTTCATATGAGATATTACCAAACCAAGTTTTCAGACATTCATCTCTTGCCCTTCTACTTTAGGTGCTTAAGGTAATCCAGCCCTACCCCATCTTGCCAAACTAAAGAATGGCTCCATATTTGAAGTCATCTTCAGTGCCATTATCCTAGGCATTGATAACAAAGCTAAATGGGGGCATTACAAAGTTGTGGCCTCTGTCACTGTAGGATGATTGAAGAATCAAGCAATACTGAGCTCTTCTTCATTCTCAGTAACTTTGTTCTTTAGATTTCCTAAAGGAGATAACCAAGAATGGTGGAAATCACTTAATGCTCATTCTTCTCAGTTTTTATTGCCTTTAACAATTTTCTTAAACACCCACTGAAGCATCAAACATGTTTATGGTATCAAGCTATGGCCAAAAAGACTGTAACCCTCTCTGAGCACACGGATAAGGTCCAGAGCCTATACAAAGTCCAGAATATGGGTGAAAAGTTGGAAAAATTTTCACTGAAAAAAACCTAATGGAAATATTTCACATGGAGGAAATAGGAAATGTCTTCCCTATGAAGTTGGTTAAAATAGTCCATTTTCCTTGTAAAGAACAATGACATCGAAGGCAGAAATGATATTCCTTGAAGACCCATTTAATCATATAAATGTAGTCTGCCTCTTACTTCAGGGTCACTGCTATCTTGCCACTTGCCCACCTTCACTCTTGAAGGTGTATTCTTTCTATGTATCTATGGCTCTTAAAATCTATCACTTTGCAAAACATTCTAGTGATACTCTGTGCAGCTGCCTACATGTCTTGAATTCTTTTGCCAAAGACACGAGAACCTAGGAACATTACCAGTTCCTTACAGGGTTAAGATTTGGCTTCTCAGTGATACAGGGACAAAAAGACACATAGCGTTTTTCTGGCACTGATATCCAATGGATACCCTACACAAAGAAAGTAGGACTTATGAAGAAGATCACATGGGGTTTGAAGTATTTAGAATTTATCTTAAAGAAACCAATGACAAGAGATGAGGATGGTGGCTTGTGACAGAGTAGGGAGAGTGAGAACCGAAGAGGATGAGGATGCAATGGTGGAGGCAGAATTTATGTTAGAACTCAGGAAAAATATTAGAGCTTTCATAGACATACCTGGAAATACTGATCAAAATACTGATCTAATATAGCTGCTTCCTGATTGTTTATAGGTACTTAGGTGGATTCATATATGGCCTAAGTGTAACTAGTCAAAACGAACTGGAAGCTTTAAACATTGTTGCATCGATGTATTAGGTTGGTTCAGTTCAGGACTGAGCAGAACTTTTATTGCAACTAGGTCATTATTGGTAATTATGTGAGCCACTGAGTATGGAAATGAGAAATGGTGGCATATTAAAACACAGAGGTATATCAACTAATAATGAACCAGGCTGGCAAAAAATTGTCCTGGTAGACTTGCTTTAATCAGAACATTTAGAATTAGTGCACTGTAAGGAACTGGTTTTCTTACACTGTCCCTTTGTTCTAGTTAACAATCCTTTAACAAAGCTGTTAACATTCTTTAATTTAATTTGCATAAATAATCCAGTCTCTCCTCTCCCTTTTCCACCACCCCACAAATAACAGAATAAAGTTGTAGCCCTTATGTACCCAGCTTGCGTTGGAATTACTTAGAGTGATGGATGATATTGTAAAACAATTATTTCTTTTAGTTTGTTTTGCTCACTATGAGCTCTATTGAAGGTGACTGATATTTTCTGGTTTTAATTTTGAACAATGCTCTTAGAGGAAAATAGTGGCAGACTGCCTCGCCCTTAGGGAAGAAGATGACGAATTATGCTTAAAATGATATTGTGAAATTCTTAGCCTAGACAATGAAGGACAGTTTAGTGGCAATAGCATGTCTTTGAGTAGATGAAGAAATGGATTAACTTTGTATGCCATAGGGATAGGACTAGTAAAATTTATGGGAGTGCAAGAGGAAAACAGTGGTTTTATTGAATACACACATTGCAGTCAAAAAAGGATGTAACTTATGAGTTTCTTTTTATGGTGATTATTTAAACATTAAATTATGCAACTTCTCTGGTCATTGGTTTTTTTTTTTTTTGGTACCGAAGATCAAACTTGGATCCTTGCGCTTGCGCAGCAGGCAGGGAACCACTGAGCTAAATGCCTGGCCCTGGTCATTGTATATTTGATTATGTATTTTGTATTCTTTACAACGGTGCTTGACCAATGCAGGTTATTTCACTGGTCAAGCCAGGTAACCTGGCTGACATTCAGGACTGACAGCCACTTTTCTAGGTCCTGATGATATGTCAGTGAACCAAGGAGTCAGAAGTCCTCACTATAGGGTAGAAAGAGGAAAACAAGCACACAAAGTAATCATAGAGTACCCTAGGAGGAAAACTATGATAGAATAAAATAAAGGTTGGGAAGTTGCAATGTTAAATAGTGTACTAAGGGTTGACCTTCTTGAGAAAGTTAATTTTTTTTTTTATCAGAAATTGAAGGTGGCACATGAATGGATGCCTAGCTCACTCAGAGAATGTGGCACAGGCAAAGAAATTAGGTACTGCAGTCTCCATGGCAGGAGAGAGTCTAGGATGTCCACAACAAAAAACATAAAAGTCAGGGGTGATGATAATTTTGAGCACACAGATGAGGGGCCTTAGGATCTCACCATATGGTTTCAAATCCTTGGTGCAGCTGTTGCTAACTGTGAGTTTTATTTATTGAAGTTACTTCACTTCTTTACCTGTCAGAACAATTAAGAATAAGGGATATTTTGAAGAAGTGGGCATGGCAACTGTAGATTCTTTTTTTTTTTTTTTTTTTTTTTTTTGCTTAAATTCTTTTATTGGTACATTTTAGGTGTAAAATACAGTTACATTCATAATTGGGATCTTGTACCTTTACATGATGCATCTTGATTCTTATTTTTTCCCCTTTCCCCTGCTCTCCCTTCACCCCCTCCACCCTTCCCTATTTACATAGACTTTGTTTTCATTTTTTTATTTTCTCATAATTTTTCCTTTCCCTTCTTTCCTTTCCCCTTCCCCTTCCACTTCCCCTACCCCTTTGGACCTTTTCTTCCTATTTCAAGTTATCAATTATTCATTTTCATCCTTATTTACACTTTCAGTACTCATACTAGAGAAACTATTTGATATTTACACGTGTGTCCTATTTATTTCACTTAAGAGTGTGGCCTCAATATGCATCCATTTAGCTATAAATGTCTCTAGTTTCTCATTCTTTATGGCTGAGTAAGTGCTCCATTTTATAAAAAAAACACATCTTTATTCACTTTCCAGTTGATGGGCACTTGGGCTGTTTCCAAGCTTTACCTATTACAAACTGTGCTGCTATGAACATGGGTGCACATATATCGCTGTGGTATGATTCTTTTAATCCTTTGGGGAAGATACCCAGCAGGGGAATAGCTGGATCAAATGAGAACTCTAGCCCTAGTTCTTTGAGGTATCTCCATAATTATTTCCAAAGTGGTTGCACCAGTCTGCACTCCTGCCAACAATGGAGAAGGGTTTCTTTCTCCCCACAAACCCACCAGCATTTGTTATTGGTTGATTTCATGATAGCAGCCATTCTTTCTGGAGTGAGGTGAAATCTCATCGTTGTTTTCATCTGCATCTCTCGAATGACCAGTGATGTTGAACATTTTTTCATGTATTTATTTGCTATTTCTACTTCTTTGTCTGAGAAATGTCTGTTCATTTCAGATGCCCATTTTCTGATTGGGTCTTTAAATTTGGGAGGTCTGATCTTCTTAAGTTCTTTATAGATTTGAGATAGTAGACCTTTGTCTGAGGAAAAGCAGGTGAAGATTTTTTCCCACATTGTGGGTTGTCTCTTCACACTGCTGGTGGTTTCTCTTGTTGTGCAGAAGCTTTTTAAGAAGAAGAGGTCCTATTTGTTGATTGTTTGTGATAGTTCATGGGCAACTGAGGTTTTGTTCATAAAATCTTTTCCTATACCGATGTCTTCAAGAGTTCTTCCTAACCTCTGTTCTAACTGGTTCAGGATTTCTATTTTAATATTTAGATCTTTAATCCATTTTGATTTTAGTTTAGTGCATGGTGAGAGATATAGGTCTAGTTTTAATCTTTGTCAAGTTGAAACCCAATTTTTCCAGCACCATTTATTAAAGAGGCTATCTTTCCTCCAGTGAGGGTGTTTGGCTCCTTTATCGAAGATGAGATGGCTGAGTGTGTCTGGCATTGTTTCTTCATCTTCTAATCTGTCCTCTGGTCCTCAGGTCTGTTTCTTTGCCAGTACCATGCTGTTTTTATCACAGTAGCTTTGTAGTAGAGTTGCAGGTTGGGGATTGTGATACCCCCTGCCATGTCTCTGTTGCCTAGAATTGCTTTTGCTATTCTGGGTCTCTTCTTGTTCCAAATGAATTTTTGGATTGTTTTCTCAAGGCCCATGAAGTATGCTGCTGGGATCTCAATTGGAATTGCATTGAATCTATATAGCAGTTTTGAAATTATGGCCATTTTCACTATATTAATCCTTCCTACCCAGGAACAGGGGATGTCTGTCTATTTTCTGATATTATCTTCAATCTCTCTTTTCAGAGTGCTATAGTTTTCAGAGACGAGGTCTTTGATTTCTTTCATTAGGTTGATTCCTAGGTATTTCATTTTTTTGGATTCTATTTTGAAAGGAATTATTTGCCCTATTTCTCTCTCAGTGAGTCTGTCATTGGTGTAGAGGAAAGCTATTGATTTTTGTGTGTTGATCTTGTAACCAGCTACTTGACTGAATTTGGGTTATTAAGTCTAGAAGACTTTTAGTGGAGTTCTTGTGGTCTTCTTTGTACAGTATCATGTCATCTGCAAATTATGACAATTTGACTTCTTCATTTCCTATCTTTATTCCTTTTATTTCTTTCTCTTGTCTAATTGTCGTGGCTAATGTTTCCAGAACTATATTGAACAAGACTGGTGATTGTGGAATCCTTGTCTTGTTCCTGATTTTAGTGTGAAGGATTTCAGTTTTTGACCATTTAGTATGATATTGGCTGTTGGGTTTTCATAGATGGCTTTTATCAGTTTGAGGTAGAGACCATCTATTCCAATTTTTTGTAGAGATTTTTTAATCATAAATGCATGTTGGATTTTGTCAAATGCTTTTTCTGCATCTATGGAGATAATCATATGGTTTTTGTGCTTGCCTCTATTGATATAGTGTATTACATTGATTGATTTGCTTATGTTGAACCTTCCCTGCATCACTGGGATGAATCCCACTTGATCAGGGTGTATGATCTTCTTGATGATCTTCTGCATTCTGTTTGCCAGGATCTTATTAAGGATTTTTGCATCTATGTTCATTAGTGAGATTGGCCTATAGTTCTCCTTATTGGTTGGGTCTTTCTCTGCTTTCGGGATCAAGGTGATGCTTGCTTCCAGGAATGAATTTGGGAGTATTGCTTCCCTTTCAATTTCATGGAAGAGTTTAAACAGTAGTGGCAGTAGTTCCTCTCTAAATGTCTTGTAGAATTCAGCAGTGAAGCCATCAGGGCCTGGGCTTTTCTTAGTTGATAAGTTTTAAATTACGCTTTCAATTTCAGTGGTTCATATTGGGTTGTTTAGAATTTTTAGGTCTTCTTCATTCAACTTTGGTAATTCATATGTATCTAGGAATCTGTCCATTTCTTCTGTGTTTTCCACCTTATTGGCATATAGATTCTGGAAGTATCTATTGATGATCCTCTGGATTTCTGCTGGGTCTGTTGTAATTTCACCCTTTTCATTCCTAATTGCATGGATTTGGGCCTTTTCTTTCCTTTTTCTGATAAGGTTGGGTAAGGGTTTGTCAATTTTGTTGATTCTTTTGAAGAACCAAATCTTGGCTTCATTGATTTTTTGTATCATTCTCTTAGTCTCCATTGCATTGCTTTCTGCTCTGATCTTTATAGTTTCCTCCCTTGTATGAGCTTTGGGGTTGTCCTGCTCTTCTTTTTCTAGAAGCTTGAGGTTCAGCATCAGGTTGTTTAATTGGGCTCATCTGTTTTCCTAATATGTGCATTCAGTGCTATGATTTTCCCTCCTAAGACTGCTTTCATTGTGTCCCATAAATTCCAATATGTTGTATTGTCATTGTCATTTAATTGAAGGAACTGTCTGATTTTTCTTTAATTTCCTCTGTGACCTACTTGGTTATTCAGAGGTGTGTTGTTCAATTTCCACGTGTTTATGAAATTTTTCAAGTTTCTTTTGCTATGGACCTCCAATTTCATCGCACTATGGTCTGATAATATACAGGGGATAACTTCAATTCCTTTGCACTTACTTAAACATGTTCTATGTGTGAGTATGTGGTCTATTTTGGAGAATGACCCATGTGTAGCTGAGAAGAATGTGTATTCTGATGTTGTGGGGTGGAAGACTCTGTAAACATCTGTTAAGTTCATTGTTCAAGAGTTTGAGTTCTAGCATTTCATTACTTATTTTTTGTCTAGTTGATCTATCTATTTGTGACAGTGGGGTGTTGAGGTCCCCCACTACAATTGTATTAGTGTATATATGACTTTTCATGTCCATTAGTATTTGTTTTATATAGTTGGGTGCACTAGTGTTTGGTGCATAGATATTTATGATTGTCATCTCTTCCTCTTGGATTGTTCCCTTTACAAGGATGTAGTGTCCTTCTTCATCTCTCTTAATCAGTGTTGGTTTGAAATCTACTTGATCTGCAAAGAGGATAGCTACTCCTGTTTTTTTTCAACTTCCCGTCACATGGAGTATTGTTTTCCACCCTTTAACTTTCAGTCTATGAGTTTCTTTTTGAATTAAGTGTGTTTCTTGTATGCAGTATATTGTTGGATTTTGCTTCTTGATCCATTCTGCCAATCTATTTCTTTTGATTGATGAATTGAGACCATTAACATTGATGGCTATAACTGAAATGTATTGACTTGTCATTGCCATGACTTTTTCTTTTTGTTTGGTTCTCCCCCTCTACATTTAATTTCTTGTCATGCCAGATGGGTTCATTTTGTTTTGCTTCCTGGGGTTGTGATCCTCAATGTCTGTTCCTAAGATATTGTGTAAAATTCTTTGGAGTGCTGGCTTGGTATTCACGAAGTTCCTAAGGTGCTCTTTGTCATGAAAGTGTCTTATTTCTCCAACAATTTTGAAAGATAGTTTTGCAGGGTACATCAATCTGGGTTGGAGGCTGTTTTCTTTTAGGGCTTGGAATATGTCACTCCAAGCTCTTCTTGCCTTGATGGTTTGTGTTGAGAAGTCTGCTGTGATTCTGATGGGCTTTCCTTTCTATGTGATTTGTTTCTTTTCTCTGACTGCTTGGAGAACTTTGTTGTTCTGTTGAGTTTCTGGAATCTTAATATTTATCTGCCTATGTATAGATTTTTTTTGATCAAGGCTAGTTGGATTCCTATTTGCCTCACTTATCTGTATGTCAAGATTTTTGCCTTGCTTGGGAAATTTTCTGCCATTACTCCTTTGAAGAGTTTTTTTATGTCATCTCCACTCTCTCCTGTTTTTTCATTGTCTCCGATCAGTCTTATGTTATTCTTCTTTGCATCGTCTAGCAGCTGGTGGATTGATTTCTCATGTTCCCTTTTAATTTTGAAGCAATTTTTCTTTTCCTGGTCACTAATTGCAATCTTATCTTCTATATCTGAATTTCTGTCCTCACATTGGCTCATTCTGCTGTGTAGACTTTCAGTGGAGTTTTTCATCTCCTGGAAATCTATTTGCATCTGTTTTATGGATTCCATTTGTTTCCTATGTTGGGATTACATCATGTTCCTGAGCTCCTCTCTAGATTTATTGATCATGTCTTGCACTAGGAGCACAATTTCTCCTGTTGTCTGAGGAATTATTTCTGATTTCATTTCTTCCAGATCCCCTTTTGTTGCCAGTTCAGTGTGTCCAGGTGGTTGAGTATCAGAGTGTTCCATCTCATTTCCCTTTGGGGTTGCTGTAGGTGATCTCGAAGTCTCGTTTTGAGACTTATTTACATGTTTTCTCATTTTGACTTGGGTCCAGGGGGTGCTGTTGGTGCCCGCCTCAATCACCTCCTCTGAGCTGGGAGAGGTGGGACAGGGGCTGGGAGTGGTGGTATGGATGGTGGCCCAGAAGCCCCTTCCTCTGGGCCGGGAGCTGTGGGAGGGATGGTGGCTGGGAAGCCCCTTCCTCTGGACCACAAACAGTCTCCCTTTGTTAGATTGATTCCTAGATATTTCATTTTTTGGATGCTATTGTAAAAGGAATTGTTTCCCTAATTTCTCTCTCAGTGAGTCTGTTATTTGTGTATAAGAAGGCCATTGTTTTTTTAATTTTGTTTTGGTACCCGGGATCAAACTCAGGAACTTGTGCTTGCAAGGCAGGTGCTGGAACCACTGAGCTAAATCCCCAGCTCCCTATTGTTTTTTGATTTGACCTTGTATCCAGCTACTCTACTGAATCTGTCAATTAAGTCTAGAAGTCTTTTGGCAGATTTTTTTGGGTCTTCTTTGTAAAGTAACATATCGTCAGCAAATAATGATAGTTTAAATTCTTCCTCTCCTATCTTTATTCCTTTTATTTCTTTCTCTTGTCTAATTGCTGTGGCTAATGTTTCCAGAACTATATTGAACAGGAGTGGTGATAGTGGGCATCCTTGTCTTGTTCCTGATTTTAGCTTGATAGTTTTCATGTTTTGACTATTTAGTATGATGTTGGATGTTGGTTTTCCATAGATAGCCTTAATTAGATTGAGATATAGACCTTCTATTCTGATTTTCTGTATGGTTTTTATTATGGATGGGTATTGGATTTTGTTCAATGCAGAGCGATGAATATAAACTTCCCATGACATTTCTGTAAGTAGATCTAGGCTTTCCTTGTGCTGATGAGCCAGAAGATCACTCTGTATTTCTTCTTTCTACTTGTTTTAAGTTCATTTAAAGGGAAAGAATTTAAAACAAAAACTTCTACTCATGGCCTTCATGACAGAAGACCTAAAATTTCTGAGATGCTTTTTCCTCACTGCATGTACCTTCAACAAGAATGCTCTGGATGATGCCATAGAGACCTTAATATACAGATTAGTCGGAGTAAGCAAGACACATTTTTGATTCAACAATCAACAGTAGAACTACTTGCTTGCTCTTCTCTGGCCATTTTTTTACCTGATGGTGAGTTTCAAGGGAATTCTTTCCAGGTTCTTGGTGTCACAATGAATTGGACAAAACAAACAGAAAAGGTAGTGAGGATATAGATTTATTGAAGGTGGAATCTACAGGGCAAAAGTGGGCTGAATCAGACTCAACAGCAGCTCTGGGGATAAAGGAAAAAGGCTTTATATTTAAAATTCCTGGAATGGCTTCTGTCTCATGCCTATCAGAAACTCACTTGGCCTGGATCCAGATTTAAACTTCTCTTTTAATAAAGACTCACTTGACTTCCCACCAGAAGTAAATGAATAATTGAAAATCATGCTTCTCTGACTGAATCTGTGTACAGTGCTTGGGAGCTGCAGAGTCATTCTGTATCTTATGTTCTGGACCACATGTTCCTTGGGTCTCCATGACTTTGACCCATTTTGCCTGGTTGTTTGACCAGTTTTCCCTAGATCTAACCCCTGGGGGCCTTGTCTAGAGGTATATATGAGATAGATATGCAGAGATAAGGGACCTTTTGGAGCCATAAGCTCAAAACCTCTTGGAATGCAGCATAAAAGTTAATAGCCTACAGGGCCACATGTCCAAGCAGGATCAAAACATGTTGCCTTAAGGACTGTAGGCTCTAGCCTTTGTCCTCCCCATACCCTAATTAATTACTTAGATTAGCCCTAAGTCAGTCATGTAACAGACCACCCTAACCTTATCTTGTCCTTTCCCTGCCCTTCCCCTGTGCTCTCTATAAATTCCTGCACAGATGTCTGTCTTTTGTTCTTTACCTTTGCTTCCTGGTTCTATCAATAAAAAGCCATGGAAGCTTCAGTTTGGGGCTGTTTTTTCCTGAGAGTCTTTCATGCTAAGGGGCCTTGGTTAAGGCAGCCTTTCTAGGCTTGCTTGGAATTTAAACTGGTCATTGAATCTCTCATCCTTTGCATCATGCCATGGGTTGTGAGCTCTGATACTAAACTCCTATCTCAATTTGATGTATCATTCTTCTTAATTGATGTCTAGATGCAGGAATTACTAGACTATGTGATGAGAAGCAAATCATGAGAGTCAAGTAACTTTTCAGATATTAAAATATGTATTCAACAAAGTAGGTTCATTTGAGCAGTAAAAAAGAAATGCTTTGGGGTTAAACAGAGTGACTGATAAAAGAAATTTAAAGATAAATGTCACTGTTATTACATGGCATCTTCTCCTGCATACTCACCATTCCTTTGTTTAGTTTTCTTTTAAAAATGAAATTGGATACCTTCTGACTGTAATTCTTTGTTTCAGAGGATTTCAGGGTAGGTAAAGCAGAAGCAGCCTAGTTGAAACATTTTTTGCCAGTATTTGAAAATAATTGTAGTTATTTTTTTTCAAATTTTATATTGATCTTTTTGGAAGTTTTGTTCATTAATTCACTGCTAGTCAATGAATATGTGCTTACTGGTCTGCTCAGGTTATAACTGAGAGTTTAAGTTGGATCTTTAAAAATTAAGATGTTTTAAAAAGCTGATTCTCCAGGTTTCTCATGCCAAGAGTGTAAATTGACAGCCCCCATGAGGATTGAACACTTCCAGCCCTGTGAGCCACAGTTTGACTAAATCTAGACATGTACATTTGGATATTTTGTCTTTTGTTCTATCCTGTCTATAAATTGGAATACTTCTGTGTGTCCTGGATGGGTAGATTAGCTCACAGTCTGGCCAAATTGTGAATAAATTCAGTTTTCCATTTTTATGGGCAGATGGGCTAATGAACCCAGTTAGCTGTGCCCCAGATTCAGGCCTGACTAAGCTTCACTCACAGAATTGTGACCACAAAGAGATTAGTGCCCCTGATAGGAACACTGGGATACGATGACCCTAGGAGCTATTTGGTCCCCAAGTCAGCTTTGACTACCCTTTGTTGTTTTTAGAAAAATGGAAAAATGAATATTTATATATCTATGTGTGCAAGTTTTGGAAATGTGCTACATTTTCACTGGTAGTACATGTTAGGCCTCAATCTTGCTTTTTCATGTCTTTGGGGATTCTTGTAAACCACTTTGGGGCTTTTGAACAGATCTGGGGTGCTTCACAAGCTGACACTGCTTGATTTATTCTGAACTGGTTTTATATTGGATTTTCTGTCATTGTTTCAAAATATATTTTAGCAACACGAATGCTATAGCAAAATACCATAAAGTAAGTGTTTCAGCAATAAAAATTTATTTAATTCTCATAGTTCTGGAGACTGGGAAATCCAAGACCAAGGTGCTGGCCCATTCAGGTATTGGAAGGGATTTCTTGGCTTGTAGGTGGCTGCCTTCTTGCTATGTTCTCATATGGAGGAGTGGTGAAGAAGGTAGGGAAAGAGAAGCAGAGGAAGAGAAAAGACAATGCCAATATGTTTATTGAGCACTTGCTAGAGGTTGAATATTGTGCTAGTTCTGAATGCCCTGTGACGAACAGTTTCCTATTTAAGAACTTAGTATATAGGAAACAGTAAAGGTGTAGGATAGGTGAAGTGCAGCGGGTTATGAAGATATGATGAATGGGTAGTACCTCATCTACTTCATGAGGTGTCTGTTATTTCAATCCCATGTTAGTTGCCAAAACCGAATAATGGTAATTGCTAAATATTTTCTTTCATTTATATTCTTTGGTCTTTTAATCTCTTGATCCCATCAGAGCAAGTGACTTTCTACATAGTGTTACATTAGATCTACAGTTTGTACCATGAATTTTCTTGAACTTGGGTTTAAGATTCCCAAGCCATAGATATAATAACATTGTTCCTGTGGAAAAATGTGACGTGACATTTCCCTAATCAACATTTTATTAAAATTGCATTTTATTTCAGAGTTTCCAAGAATGTTTGGACTATAATATGATAACACTTTTTCTAAGTCTGTGCTAGGATTTCATATAGGATTCCATTTTTACTACTAGCTCCACCTGCCTGTCACAAAATCCTGACTGATCTCACAAAGAAAATGAGAGTGGATACTGCTTGGGGTCTCCTTCATCCACCATGTCTGGGTGACATCCTTTTGTTTATGAAAGGCGAAGCCAAAAGGGATAGGCCATGAGGGAAAGCCAAATCCCCTGGTTCTTTGGGGAGGTTCCTGAGATATGATCCTGCCCAACATTGATCCTGCCATCATGTGCAAGGAACATGTACAATGCCTCCCTGCCTCAAAACTGGTAATTTTTCTTCTGATTAGTAAACCCGAAATACTTTGAACCTGGATTGCAAACATTCAGTTGAAAGGTTATACTGTTTAGGTATTGTTGGAGTAAAGTGAGAGAGGTTATATGTGCTTGTTACATTAAGAAACAAGCCTTTGTGAAGGGATGCTGTGATAAATACTGACAGACTTGCAAAATTTTCCTAAAAATAAAACCATAGCTATTGGTTTATCCTCTCCATTTCAGGATTCACTCATTGGTTGGACTCTGGATGCAATCTGGATTCTCCCTTATTATATCTGTTTCTGAATATAGTAGGTTATCTTTGTCCTAGTGGGAAAAACCCTATCCATCTGGTGTCCTAACTATTAATTAATTAATTATAAATTCTATTAATAAATAGAATAATGTAAAAATTGAAGTAATGAAAAAAGTTGTAGATTGATGATATGGGCTGGGTCTGGATATAGCCTGCCTGTAATTCAAATCCCAGTTCCTCATTTGCTAGGTATGTGACTTGGCCTCTTACCTAGCCCTTTGATGTTTCAGTTTGCTCATCCTTAAAATGGATCAATGCTAGTACTAACCCACTGGAACTGTTGGCCTGTTTTAAGAGGTTTATGTGAGGATTAAGGAAAGAAATACCTACAAAGCATGTAGAATAGTGTTTAGCATGTGATAAGCATTCAATAAACATTAGTTATTATGAAAAGGAATTCTAAAGCCTTTACAAACATTTACCAGGGAGTTTAGGTTAGTCTAGGAGTTAGGTTATTTAGGAGCTTTTTATCATTTTCTTTATTAATTGGAAAACATTATGAGGTTTCTTATATTACATTAATTTATAATATTTCTAGAATTCTATCTTCATAAACTGTCCTAAACTAGTATATTAAGGAGGGGATATTTTCAGAACTTCTTTAAACTACTTTCTAAAAAAAGTCTCTGATCATACAGGAACATGTGCACAACATTTAATCTGTGTGAAGATTGTGGACTGTCACTTTGGAGGTATATAAGTTTCTAAGGTATGTGCTTTGTGTTTAACCATCTCAGTTATCCTACTACTTCCAATAATTATCTATGAATTTTATTTTTGCTTATAGGTGGCTACCTTCTTGCTGCTAGGTCAGATCAAGGTGAATCTAGAGAATCAGATTCACTTAAAGCAAGAGAGATATCAGCAACACTAATGAACCTCAGGCTGGGTAGTGAGGAAGGAAAGAAGAAAAAGTTATGAGAAGAGATAGTATTGTTTTACATAAGAAGATACAATATTAGTCACAACAAAAGATATTTTTTATGTCATTAAAACAGAAGAGTTTACCTCCCTGAGGACAAGGCCTTTGAATTTTTAGGCATTTGCCATCACTCAAAGCTCTAGGGGGAGGGGTGCCTTCGGTGTCGTCTGCTTTTCCCAGAATTATCAGCACAGAGTATATAGTGGTGAGTGACATAGTGTCTTACAGCTGAGGCCAAACTCCTGCATGTTCTCGGGACAGTAATTGTGAAAAACAAGCTAGAAGAAAGAACTAGTCTAGCTCTCTGGGGTCTTTCCTCAAAGCCTACTGATGAGGCAAGTTTACAGGATCCACTGTACCTGAGCCAGCATTTGACACCAACACCTCTGGCAGTGGCAAGTATGACTGTAACTTACAAGTGCGGGCCAAAAGGGCAAGTCGGGAAGGCTTGATGTGGTTTATCTCATAAGGGAAACAGAAGAGAATGAATGACCTCACCCGTAGCTTGGAGGCTTTACAGTGCCTTGGCAGATAGACACTGGCTTTGGGGTTTATCTTGCAGAAAGCTAACACCAACAGAGGGAAACACTATGACCACCTGTGTACTTTGGCTATAACGATGTGTACACAAGTGCACATGGAGGCCTGGAAAAAGCACAGGGAAGCAGATGTTGGAGTAGGTGTGGCAGATTAGGGTAGATCTTCTCATGGTACCCAAGAGCGTCATTTAGTAATGCAGCCCACATGGCTTGGCCTGTGTGCTCAGGTTTACTCTGAAGTCTGTTGTGAACCTTGAAGTACTGCAGCTGCTAATGACCACATATTATGGAGGAATCCTGTATGGGCTGTCTAAAATAACATCTCAAGAAAATTAATGATAGGTTCCCAGGAAGGTTGAAGTCAAATCATAGGCGAAGGTGTAAATGGAAGATGAGTACTGATCTTGGACTCTGCAAGTTCCCAGAGGGCTGATGGTTTCAGATGGATGCTATGAGTGTAGGAGTGTTTCTGACTCTAGTCCCTTCTAATGTTGGGATGTTTGTGTGGCAAAGGTGGGTAGAGGACAGGAATAGAAGCTTAAAGACATCATGCAAGCAATGTTAACTGATAAACCAAAATTTCCTACCTGCCACACTCACAACTATTACTATAACCATTTAGGCAGCAATTTAAAAAATATTGCACAGACTAGAAACACAGTTCTTGCATTACCATTCACTCTGGATATACTCTGGAGAAGTGGAAAGCATACCTTTTGCATTACTGTAAAAAAGTGTACAGCCACCACCACTTCAGTCTTGTCACATTCTTGGTTTTGTAGCACTTGTCTTTCGACAGGTACACAGGGGACATTACCTCTGGATAAACCTATAGTAATTATGCCATTTAATGTAGAGTGCTTTACAGAGAATAAATTGTACTTACTTTCATGACTGAAGTTTCCCTGAATAAATCTGTAATCTATTATTGTCACTTTAGCTTAATAGATGGAGCTTATTTTATACATGGGGTCATAGGACTAAAAAATAATAGATCCAGGACTAATCTCTATTACTTCATTTCTATTATAACAAGGAAAATACACTGTTTCTGAATTTTAGGTTAAAATAATCTCCATTACTGTATTTCAGATTGTTTTACTTGTAGTTGTCTCTTTTCCTCCCCATTTAAATAAAATGTGTATGCCAGTTTATGGAAAAACACAAATGTTATAACTTTATACTGAGGTCAGATTATCAAAACTCTCCCGCTGCAGTAACTGAAGCCTGTTTCCTCTGGAACTGGAATCTTCTCAGCGTCAAGGGATCATTTAGAGTCCATTATGTTTGAAAGAATAAAAATCATATTTAGTTCACTGCGAAAGTATGGTAATATACTGAGTGGTTTACCTGAGGCTTTGGAAGAATACTCACACTGGTTTGCTTGCATTGTTTGCTGACTTGGGTTCCTGTGTCTTGAATGTTATTTTCACCAATAATGTTTTCACTTGAATATGTTTCTTCAGCACAACACTCACCTAAAGTGTTTAGCCAGCCTGAGGGCCCTGATCCATCTATGGGGCCCTGGTCTTAGGCAGGATTTGTTTTCTGTCTTCTTGGCAACACAGTATAAGTGAGCATGGGGGGAGGGGCCTTCCACTGGTTGAAGGCCAGAAGAAAAGGCACTTAACTCACTGTACTTATCCCAGTGGCACATCTGAGTGTTGAGAAAAGAACTTGAACCACATCTCTAGGAAGATAATTTCACTTTTCAAAATTATATATATACTTTTAGGCTTGATGCCAGAGAAAAAAAGGCAGAAATGTTCCTGGAATTATAAGTGGAAAAAGTTACTTCAAGCTTTTATTATCCAGTGGCAATAGAGATGTGCATTGGATTAACTGTGTACTGATCAATTCAGGGTAATTAATGTTTCTATCTCCTTATCATTGCTTTGTGTTTGGAGCTTTTGAGCTCCTATTTTCTAGTTATTTAGAAAAGGTGTCAGAGGTTATTATAAACTATAATCGCTCTATTGTGCTGTAAAACACCAGAATTTACTACTTCATGTCAATGTGTTTGGGCACCTATTATCCAAACTCCATCTGCGTCCCCTCCTCCCCATCCTTCCCAGCTCCAGTTATCACTATTCTACATTTAGGTCAATTTTTAAGCCCCTACATATAAAAGAGAACATGTGTCTTCCTGTGAGAACATTTGTCTTTTTGTGTCAGGTTTAATCTCATGGGATAGTTTCAGTTTCCAAAGAGATGTTTATCTCCAAGAACTTTTCCTTTTGGTCCTCTCACTTGTGTGCCAGCACAATCACTAAAGGGAAGGAGAATTACCTCTACTCACTTCGGGTCTCTGATTGAGCCAGAGAATTGAATTAACTTGATACAGATTAACAGGAGAAAAGCATACAGTTTTATCTTTCATTGGAGCCCCATTAGGGGAATGAAGACCCAAAGAAGCAGTGTCAAATACTTACACTATACATAATTTGTACACTGAGTAGTAAACTGTGAAAATGTGGAGAGGCAAAGGGCTTGGGCTGGGGTGGGTGATCATAGAGAAGCAACTAGAGAGGTATGAGTCAGTTGAGCAAGGGTGGTTTGTACAGATTTCCTTGGTCTCAACTTCCTATCCTTGGTGACAGGAATGAGAAGGGCATGTTTCACATGAGAATGTTGCCTACTGACTTCTAGAAGAAAAAGGAAGGTCAGAGTGCTCTTATTAAGCATCTACTGTTTTTCAGATGCCTTTTACTCAATATAGTCAATATATCAGAGGGGCTTATTTGAGGTCAATGTGTTCCTAACTCCCTTAGTCTCACAGACACAAGTTTGTATGACTGGAACCCTGGGTTATTTCTATTTTTATGACAAAATGACTATCTTTTTTGGGAGTAGCAGTTAAGACAAGGTCTTTGGTGAAAGTTGAAGCTCTGAGTCAGGAACCTGAACCCCTGTGTTGGTTTGTGGTGTGTCTGTCAGTAGACTTGACTCTTATATCTTGGGATCACCTTCAGCTTCCATGGTATATGGAATCCTGCTTAGAGTAGAAACAAAGAAGCATTAATCAATCTGTTGAAAATTCTAAACAATCCAAAAGTCAAAACAAACTAGCTGGGTACACATCCATCACATGTGTGAAGTAAGGTACTGTGCCATGTTGATGTTAATTCAGATTTGTGCAACTGTTTGGATCTGGCAAAGCTTACTTACTTTAAATGTGGCATTGAAAGATAAATTTCCAGATCCAAATACAGTACATGTAGCAGATAATACATAGCTAGTTGTGCCAAAATCATTTGTAGATTTGTTTTAAAAATACAATTTCAAAAATGTATTTAGCCCTGCAATGAGAGGTGGTTTAGATCAAGGAGAAGCCCTTTGTTGCAAAATCTGCTTCATGTTAGTTCTGGGATCTTGGGCAGGAGACACTTTGTGGAGTGTTATTTCTTTGTCAACAGGACAAATGATGTCTTCCCTAGGTACCCCTGATGTAGAAAGTTAAGAATGTGATAAAATGTTTGATAAACTATGAAACTTTATATACTCATTTATCCTTTCACATTTACAAAGCACCGACTAGACATTTTACTAGGATTAATAGGCTTAGTAAAAACAAAGATAAATAGTATGTTATCTGCCCTGTAATGATTTATGATCTGAGAGTATATGGTTAGTGTGGGGGAGATAGACATGTGAATAAGCACAACTCATTGGAAAAGTGTGTAAATAGGACACAGTAAAGGCTTTAAATGGTCAGTTCAGTTGACAGAGTTAGGAAAGGGTTTCTACAGAAGTTGATCTGAGTAGATATTTCTAGGCAGAGGGAAATGAAGGTGGGTTGGGTAACAGAGGCCTTTAATAGTTAAGGTGTATACACATGAAATAGGATGGCTTACTAAAACCATGAAAATACTCTTGCAGTTTTTTTGTTCTTGAATAATTTGTTTGAGATGCATTAATAGATGTAGGGATGAAATTAAGTCAAACCAATAAAACTAAATGATAATGAATTCTTTCCTTTTTTTTTCTTTCAATACCAGGGATGGAACTCAGCACCTTGCATTTGGCAGGCAGGTGTGGTACCACTGAACTACATCCCCGGCAATAATAAATTCTTTGCGATAGTACAGAGAATATATTTTGCTTTATAGTTTTCTCTATGCATTCTAAGTGGCATCAATGAGTGCGAAAAGTGAGATGTCAGTTGGATTTTGTGGTGTGTTATGAACTAATGGGCTTGGGGATTGCTATAGTGCTTAAAATACATCATTTGTTATTTGTTATTTTTATTTTTTGGTACCAGGATCGAACTCGGGACCTTGCACTTGCAAGGCAGGTGGCAGCATTATGTTTTTATGGTGAATATATGTTTATAAAGGATTTAAAGTGATTTGGGGAGCCATTAATTTGCTACTGGTATAAATGTCAGAAAAAAGCAAGAATTTTGGATTTTTTATTAAAAATACTCAAGTCACCAAAAATAAATTTAAACAACTGTGATGATTTTTTTCCCCTTGAACAGCTAGCTGCTTATGGTGAATCTCATGAGACAGTCAAAATAGAATGGCTTTATTTTGTCTGTGAAGAAATGGCTTGGGAAAGCTTGATCAATTGCATCACATATCTAACAGGTGGCAGGCATTTTTACTTAAGTCTTTTCCTGTGTTGACTATTACATTTTCTATCCCAATATTTTTTTCCCAAGTTGCAGGGGATTCTATTAAACCAGAGTCCATTTCTCAAAGAAGTAAGACCACACTGTCTACCATCTGTGTTTCTGATCTTTTCCAGAAGCAATGTTCATTTTAATTTGCCCTTTGAGTTTTCAAATTTTTCCGAAAACTCTGCATCCTCTCTTTATGACTGCATATCCACCTACTTATTCTTCTAATCTGTTATTGCTCATCCTCTTCTTTCATTCTCTCTATTTTTCCCCATGACTTTTTACTTGTTTGGGTCACTTTCCTATGTGCCCAGTTTTTATCTAACTTGGAACTTGGTCAGTTATGCTAAGTCACTGAGTTACTTCTTTTCCTTAAATATACTGAAAAGAACCATAACTTGAAAGATTAATAGAAAGAAATGTGTTATTTACTCAACTGGTAAGGTCAAGCTCTCTCTTAGGATTTGAAGCTGTTTAGAGTCTATTTTCTTCTTCTTTTAACCTTTTGAGGATAAAGATAGGGAGAAGTATAACTTCAAAATAAAGGATTTTATTAAATGATAATTATAGTTCCCCTAAATAGTGGCAGAATTGAAAATAGGCTGGGAACATTGTATCACATATGAGGTGAAACAAATTTAAACATTTATAAGGACACATTCCCAAAGCGTTAGTAGTTGGCTGAAAACACAAATCATTTTAGTTTAATGAAGCAGGGTTCATTTTTAATTTTGTAATTAATTTTATTGGTACACCATATATATATATAATGATCACATTCATCATAGGAAATTTGTATCTGTATGTAGCATATCTTGATTCTTCTTTTATTCCCCATTCCCCTCCCCTCAAACCCTCTTCCTCCTCTTATTTACAAAAGCTTTGCATCTATCTTTTCCTTCTATTCTTTTTTTTCTTCCTGACTTCCTAACTCCCTCCGACTTCCCTTGGTCCCCTTCTCATTTGAACATTTTCTTCCTATTTCACAATATCTATTACAAATTTTTGTCCTTACTGTTATTTTCTCACAACAGAGAAACAATGCAATATTTTAAAAAATGTGTGTCTGATTTATTTCACTCAAGTATGGTCTCAAAGTGCATCCATTTACCTAGAAATGTCTCAAGTTTTTCGTTCTTTATGACAGAGTAATACTCTGTTGTATAAAAAAAGTCACAACTTATTTATCTATTCATCCATGGATGGGTATTTGGGCTGTTTCCAAGATTTAACTATTACAAACTGTGCCGCTATAAACATAGGTGTGCATATATCACTGTGGTATGATGCTTTTAATTTTTTTCAGAAACATACCAAGAAGGGGAATAGGTAGGTCAAATTGAACTTGCAGTTTTAGTTTTTTGAGAAATCTCCATACTGATTTCCACAGTAGTTGCACCAGTCTACACTTCCACCAACAGTGGAGAAAGGATTCTTTTCTCCCATATCCCCACCAGCATTTGTTATTAGTTGATTTCCTGAAAATAGCTATTCTTTCTGGGGTTAGATGGAATCTCAATGTTGTTTTCATTTGCATCTCGTGAATGACCAGTGATGTTGAATATTTTTTTCATATATTTATTTCCCATTTCTACTTCTTCATTTGAGGAGTGTCTATTCATTTTAGATGCCCATTTTTGGATTGGGTCTTTAAATTTGGAGAGGGGATCTGATTTTTTGTGTTCTTTGTATATCCTACAGGAACAGCTGGCAAATGTTTTTGAGTGGGTTTTCTCTTAATTCTGTTGATGGTTTCTTTGGCTGTGCAAAAGCTTTTTAATAAGATGAGATCTCAATTGTTGATTCTTTTTGATATTTCCTATTGACTATTTTTTTCATAAAGTCTTCACCTACATCTATGTCTTTAAGAATTCTACTTATTCTATCTTCCAGCAGATTTAGGATTTATATTTCTGTTTAATATTTAGATCTTTGATCCATTTAGTGCATGGTGAATGATAGGGGTCTAGTTTTAATCTTTGGCATGTGGAAAGCCAGTTTTTCCAGCACCATTTACTAAAGACGCTATCTTTCTTTCAGTGAGGGTGTTTGGCCCTTCTATCAAAGATAAGGTGGCTGAGTGTGTTTGGTGTGCTTTCTGCATCTTCTAATCTGTTCCATCCTTGCTTCTGTTGTTTTGCCAATACTGTGCTGTTTCTATCATAGTAGCTTTGTAATATAATTTCAAGTCAGGGATCATGATGGCCCCTACCTTGCTTTTGTTGCCCAGAATTGCACTTGCTAGTCTAGGTATCTTCTGGTTCAAAATGAATTTTAGGATTGTTTTCTCTAATTCTGTGAGGTATGCTACCAGTATTTTGATCAAGATTGCATTAAATCTATATAACAATTTTGAAAGTATGGCTATTTTCACTATATTGGTTCTTCCTACTGAAGAACAAGGGATATTTTTCCATTTTCTGATTTCCTCTTCCTTCTCCTTTTTCAGAGCACTGTAGTTTTCAATGTAAAGATCTTTTACTTCCTTCATTAGATTGATTTCTAAATATTTTATATTTTGATACTATTTTTAAAGATGTGGTATTCCAATTTCTCTCTTTAACCAAATTCAGTAGAGTAGCTGGACAGAAGGTCAACACTCAAAAATCAATAACCTTCCTGTACATGAATAACAGACTCAGTGAGATAGAAATTGGGGAAACAACACCTTTCATAATAGCATACAAAAAAAATGAAATACCTAGGAATCAATCTAATGAAGGATGTAAAAGACCTCTACTCTGAGAACTACATCACTCTGACAAAAGAGATGGAAGAGGATATCAGCAAATGGAAACACACCCCTTGTTCCTGGGTAGGAAGAACTGATATAGTGAAAATGGCCATACTCCCAAAACTGCTATATAGATTTAATGCAATATTAATCAAAATTCTAACAGCATATCTTACAGAATTAGAGAACACAATTCTAAAATTCATTTGGAACCAGAAGAGACTTAGAATAGCACAGGCAATTCTGGGCAACAAAGGCAAAACAGGGGGTATCAGAATCCCTGACCTGAAATTATACTACAAAGCTATTGTGATAAAAACAGCCATGGTACTGGCAAAAGAACAGACCTGAGGATCAACAGAGGAGATTAGAAGGTGCAGAAACCACACTAGACATACTCAACCACCTCACCTTTGACAAAGGAGCCAAATACCCTCACAGGAGGAAAGATAGACTCTTTAATAAATTGTGAGGGAAAAACTGGGTATTAGGGCTTGGGGTTTAGCTAGTGGCACTGTGCCTGCCTAGCAAGTGCAAGGTCCTGACTTTGATCCCTGGTACAAGCAAACAAACAAATGAACAAACAAAACTGTGTATCAACTTGCCAGAGATTAAAACTAGACCTATCTCTCTCACCATGGACTAAACTAAAACTGAAATGGATGAAAGATCTAAATATAAAAACAGAAACACTGTGGGCTGGGGATTTAGCTCAGTTTCTACATCTAAGGCATAACTTTGCAACCTTGAGTCAAAATATTTAGGCCTTATTGTATCTAAGGGAACCCAAAAACTGGGGAAGAAAGAATTAAACCAATTCTTTCCTTCCTACAGCACAAGACTCTAAAACAGCTAAGGAGATTCCTGGAAATTACAGGCTTTTGTGGCCTTCAGATATCAGGATATAATGAGATTGTGTGACCTCTCTATTAGCTTATAGAAAAACCCAAGAGACAGACACCTGGGGACCTCATTCCCAGACTGCACTCTAGAAGCTCAAACAAGCACTTCTAAGTGCCTGCCACAGGACACCGTTTCAGTTTGTATGTTAATAAATGGTGAGACATGGCTTTGGGATTGTTTCTAAAGACCAGGGAGCTGCTCAACAGCCTGTAGGGTATTTCAATCATAAATTAGATATTATAGATTCAGAGTAATTCATTAAAAGGGTAAGTACTAAACAATATAGTTAGAACACTTTCATTCTCTTTCAAGAGGCAAAAAGCAGCCATTTGGGTTCTTTGATTATTGGTTTGATTTCTGCTTGGCAATTCAGTTGGAGTCAGACATGCTTTTGCCTCTGAAGAAATGTTTTGCTAAGGATTACAGATCCACTCTGGAAAAGCTCCTGATCTTAATTGTCCTTCTACACCTGAGGTGGTTAAGATTTAGTTCTTGTGCCATACTCAAAGGCACTCTTCTGTCCCTTCTCCAATGCCCTGACTCTGAGAAATAATGCAGTTTGATTCAAGGTACTTCCCTCTTCTGTGGCTGGTGGATTTCAAGACAAAGCTTTTTTCACAGGTATAGAAAATTTTTATTCCCTTTGATTCTTATTGCAAGAGATCTCTGTTAATTGATCTACAAAGTTCTGACTAGTCTTTTTTATAATTATAAACCTAAAAATTATAAGGTATTTTAATTCAACTTGGCCAAATACCTCTGAGTGTACTCTGGTTTATAAAAAAGTCATCTTATATGTGTGTCTGTCTGTCTGTTCAATTTATTACAACAAGTACACCTGTTATGTTTGAGCTTTTTTCTTTTGGCATTTTGGATTTTTTAAGATGTTTGTCTGTAACTCAAGTTGGCTTATAGATAAATATAATTAAAGACATGCTTCCCCCAGGTTGCCAGATTGTCCAAATAATTTCCACTGGTTTTACAAATACAGTACATATTGTTGTCTATATGTAATATCTTGGGAATCTTTCATTGGTCAAAATGAATAATATGTTAATTGTTATGATCTGGCTCTCATAGGTCATCTAAAGATTTGTTAAGAAAATTAAATAAAGACTCATGGGCTTAGGAAAACTACTGGACAGGACTCCCCTTGGTAAATAAAGGAGTGGCTGCCTGGAAAAAATTTATTCCAACCTTTGTTCACAAAGGGGACCCCAGTAATTTCCATAGTCTTGTGGGAAATACATTGCTAAACATATCATTGTGACATGTATACATTGGTCATGGTCTAAGTTTTCTGTGGGAAAAAAAAGTTTTGTTTAAAATGTTCTTGGTATAAAACAAAATTAAGGGGGGCTGGGGATTTAGCTCAGTGGTTCCGGCAGCTGCCTTGAAAGTGCAAGGTCCTGAGTTCAATCCCCGGTACCAAAACCAAACAAACAAACAACAACAACAACAAAAACAAAGTTAAGGAACAAAGGGTTTCATGTAACTGATACTCATTGTTATTTCATGGTGTATACATTCATGACTTCTGAGTGTACAAGTCTCCTAGGATGTTGTTTATGGTAATGATCTTTTTTGACTCAGGTATCTGCCTTTCTCTTGCACTCCAGCTACTTGTGATAAGAGGTACATGTCAAACCAGCATGAGATAACCAGTCAAATAGTAATTTTCTTAAAAACTTATGTGATGTTTGTTATATGTGTCACCACACTTAGGGATGTTCAGCCTCCAAACAGTTGAAACAATGCCACACACTAAAATTAGAGGCTAAACATTATGAACTCCTAAGGTACATTTATAGGCCAATATGTATGTCCTCTTTAGATGAGATCCTACTAAAGGATAACAAATAAGAATTTTCTTTATGTCATTTAATGTCTTGTGATCAGATAGAGGTGTTTGACTGAAAGACTATTCCATACTAAGATGGACATGTAAGTGTTACAAAGACAATGCCATCCATCATGATTGTCACACTGAAATACTATGTGTAGCTCTTGATCTTAAGCTTTTCTATATAATGTATAACTGTTGTCTGTTAACATTCTGCAGGGATTCAACTACTAAAATGACCATGGTTGATAAAATATATTTCAAAAGTGCTTAATGTCAAGATGAAATTATAATAGTTAAGGTCACTGCTCCTACTGAAATACTTGTCACTGATCTCCTCTTCTGCATGTTCAACAACTAAAGTTTGGAGACCAAAACTAGAAAGGTAACTAGGCTATGGGGACAGCCAATATTTTGGCCCTTACCTCTCAAGGTCAACAAAGATCCAGGACACAAAGGAACCTTTCCTACAGAATCCTACATCTTTGGTAAGTCACTCAACCTCCTGAGCAGGGAGATTTCTGGGCACCAGAGGACAAATTTTTCATGTGCCAAAGGAGAGTCACAAAGAGGGAAAAGCCTCCCATGATTTCATTAAAAGCAACATGGTCAAGCAAGGCCATGACCCATCCTGATGGCTGACACTGACAGAGGAGCTGAAAGGCTCTATACATGGTTCTAAAATAATGCCTGAGGAGACTTAACTGACCTTGATAGATAGCAAGAGGTTCATATTGATTGACACAGGTCTTATAACTTGGTCTTAAACACCCAGCAGAAAAGAATAATCAAAAGATGTATAAAAGAATGCCATAGTAATAAAGCTAGATATAAAAAGGGGCTCCAATTGCTGGCCCCTTCTGGCAGTTTATAGCTACACCACTAGGTGACCACAGTTATGGATCTTTAGGAAACAACTATGGTAGAATCTATAAGAGCCACCAGGTTACAATCACTATTTCAATTTCTAAGTGTGACTTTCTTCCCAACCTGCCCTTCCATTCTAGTTCACTCATGCTTAGATTATACATGCTCTAATTTCTTAAAAACTTTGTTTATTCTTGTCTAGAGGCTGCCAAATTCTAAACAGTCATACAAATGGAACCAATGACAAATATGCTAGACTTCTTTAACCGGGATCCACCAGATCAACCTTGTAAACAGGTTATAACTGCTAAACTATACAATATGACTTCTATGTTTGAATTCTGAAGTCCCCTGGACCTTCTCCTTATCTCATTGTGGGAGGCTATTACTAGTTCCTCCCAGTGGAAACCCTTGTTGGCTATATTCATAGCAATCCTGCTGACCTTATAATTTGGTCCATGCATTAACTGTTTCTTTGGCTTTGTCTCCTCCAGACTCAAAGCTATATTGCTACCAAGATGACAATGCCTGGCACCTATCAAGGGCCTTAAGATAGGCTCTATAGAGTAACTCTAACTGCTGCTCACAACTACGACCGTCTTCAGCTGGAAGTTGCCAGAATGGTCTTCGCCCTTTTCCCCCTCACAGAAGTTAGTGATACTTCTTCAGAGGGGGGAATATTGCAGATAGGTAACTTAATTAGATATCTTGTAGGCAGTTAGACAGGGCTAGCCCACAAGAAGCCAACATGGAGGGCATTCAAGGAGCCAACCTGGAGGACAGTGAAAACACATTCACTGAAGGCCAAAATTGTAAAAGAAGAGAAGCTACTACACCCATGTAGGATGAATAGCAGTAATTGATATTATAAATAGGTATCAATCACCTGGGTTGGGGGGCTAGGTCTTAACCCAGCCTTTCCATGAACTATCCCTGACCCCCACACTTACTGAAAATCCTTGTATGCTTGCTACATGACTTGCTCCCCCATTTGAGCCCCATTTAATCAATATTACCTGAGTGACTGTACTTGTAATTTTACTGGTTGGTCATGGTTTTGTTCCACCTCATGCCCACCTTGTAAATTTCCATGGTTCTTATAGTTTTGTCCCACTTTGTACTCACCTTACCACATGGTTTTGCTATATAAAACAAAGTGGGGTGAGTGGGTAAGCCACTTTCCAGTCCCCCTTCTGTCCCTCTTAGAAGCATTCTTTCTCTCAATAAATTTTTCCTATTCTTTTTTTTTTTTTTGGTACCAAGGATTGAACTTGGGTCCTCGTGCTTGGGCAGCAGGCGGCTAAATCACTGAGCTAAATCCCTAGCCCCAGTTTTTCCTATTCTTAAAAAAAAAAGTTCAAAAAGTTTTCATCATTGGCCAAATCAATGGCCCTTCTAGATGGAAATTTTTGATTCTTTGTAATTTTTTTGTTGTTTTCCATTGTCAACAAACTATGAGTGGTTGTTGTAACAGAAAGTTATTTTTTATCTTAGCTAGTGCAATCAGTCTAATCTCCTGTTATTAGGAAATACCAAAACAAAAAAGCAAAATTAATCTGTTAGTGCTTCAACTCTAACCTTAGCAAAACATACTATGAAAAAATAAATTGATCAAAGTTAGGAAAGAAAAAACAAAAATAGCAGAAGCAAAGAAAATAGGTTAACTTTTGTACTAATAAGCTATTCCTAAAATTACAAGTGTTGTAAAATTCAGCTGAATTTCATTTGAAATTTCTGGTAAATTACACTTTCTATCAAATACATTGTTAAAGCAGAAAATTTCAGGATATATATGATTTATACAGATATTCTTATACCATTTATTTATAATATTTTTTATATTAACAGAAAATTGGAAAGACCTGGTCTTGGGAGTATATTTATTTTATTTTGTGTGTGTTGACTATGTTACTATTTGGTATTTGTTGGGATTTCTATTTTTACATTAATAATGTCTTTTATTTCAAAGTTTTGTGTTTGTGAAGTTATTTGAGTAAGTTCAGGGTTTTTCTAGTTAGACAGTTAACAACACAATTTTATCAATTATGAAAATACCCGTTATACTATTCAGAATACATTTAGCTTAAATTACATTTGTATTAATTTATCCCTTATAATCACTTTCAAACTTTTCACTTGTATTTGAAGTTTAAAATTAACATCACTATATATTTTATGTATAAAACAGCCAAATTATCTAGCAGCCAAATTTTTACATACTTAATGTTTAATGAAGAACTGTCTGGACCACATACTCACTCATAGAATATGTTTAATTAAGTGCAAAGGAATTGAAGTTATTCCCTTTTTATTATCAGACCACAGTGAAATGAAATTAGAGATCAATAGCAAAAGAAACCACAAGAATTTCATAAACACATGGAAATTCAACAACACATTCTGAATAACCAATAGGTCACAGAGGAAATTAAAAAAGAAATCAGACAGTTTCTATAATTAAATGACAATGCCAATACAATATATCAGAATCTATGGGACACAATGAAAGCAGTCTTATAAGGCAGATTCATAGCAATGAATACTTATATTAGGAAAACAGAGTGAGCGTAAATAAACAACCTAATGCTGAACCTCAAGCTTTTAGAAAAAGAAGAGCAGGATAAACCCAAAGCTCATATGAGGGAGGAAATTATAAAGATGAAAGCAGAAATCAATGCAATGGAGACTAAGAGAATGATACAAAAAATCAATGAAGCAAAGGGTTGGTTCACTGAAAGAATAAACAAAATACACGAACTCTTATTCAACCTTGTCAAAAAAAGGAAAGAAAAGACCCAAATTCATGCAATTAGGAATGAAAAGGGTGAAATTCAATTGATCCAGCAGAAATCCAGAGGATCATCAATATCTACTTTGAGAACCTATATACCAATAAGATGGAAAAACACAGAAGAAATGGACAGATTTCTAGATACATATGAATTATCAAAGTTGAATGAAGAAGACTTAAAAATTCTAAATAACCAAATATCAATCAGCAAAATTGAAAACATAATTAAAAACTTACCAATCAAAAAAAGCCTGGGTCCTGATGGCTTCCTGCTGAATTCTACAAGACATTTAGAGAACTACTGCCGCTACTGTTTAAACACTTCAATGAAATTGAAAGGGAAGCAACACTACCAAATTCATTCCTGGAAGAGAGCATCACCTTGATCCCCAAAGCAGAAAAAGATTCAACAAAAAAAGAGAACTCTCAGTAATGAACAATGATCTCACTAATCTGACCAATCTCACTAATGAACATAGATGCAAAAATCCTCAATAAGATACTGCGAAACAGAATGCAGAAGATCAACAAGAAGATCATACACCCTGACCTAGTAGGATTCATCCCAGGGATGCAGGGATGGTTCAACATATGCAAATCAATAAACGTAATACACTATGTTAATAGATCCAAGGCCAAAAACCATATGATCATCTCAATAGATGCAAAAAAAGCATTCGACAAAATTCAACACCCATTCATGATAAAAAGCCCTACAGAAAATTGGAATAGACAGTCTCTATCTCAACCTGATAAAAGCCATCTATGAAAAACCAATAGCCAATATCATACTAAACGGTCAAAACTTGAAATGCTTTTCACTAAAATCAAGAACAGAAAAGGATGTCCACTATCATCACTCCCATTCAATATAATTTTGGAAACATTAGCCACAGCAATTAGACAAGAGAAAGAAATAAAAGGAATAAACATAGGAAATGGAGAAGTTAAATTGTCATTATTTGCATATGACTTCATACTCTATATGGAAGACCCCAAGAAATCCACCAAAAGTCTTCTACACTTAATAACCAAATTCAGTAGAGCAACTATATACAAAGTCAACATACATAAATCAATAACTTTTCTGTACACAACAGACTCATTGAAAGAGGAACTGGAGAAACAACTCCCTTCACAATAGCAACCAAAAAACTGAAATACCTAGGAATCAATCTAACTAAAGAAAGCTGAGACCTCTACTCTGAAAACTATAGCACTCTGAAAAAAGAGATCAAAGAGGATGTCAGAAAATGGAAAGACATCCTTTGCTCCTGCATAGGAAGAACCAATATAGTGAAAATGGACATACATTCCAAACTGTTATATACATTCCATGCAATCTCAATTGAAATTCCAGCAGCATACTTCACAGACCTTGAGAAAACAATCCAAAAATTCATCTGGAACAAGAAGAGATGTAGAATAGCAAAAGCAATTCTAGGCAACAAAGACAAGTTAGAGGGTATCACAATCCCAAATTTGAAAGTATACTAGAAAGCTATTGTAATAAAAACAGCATGGTACTGGCAAAGAAACAGACCTGAAGACCAGTGGAACAGATTAGAAGATACAGAAACAATTCCAGACACACTCAGCCACCTCATCTTTGACAAAGGTGCTAAACACCCTCACTGGAGGAAAGAGAGCTTCTTTAATAAATAGTGCTGGAAACACTGGGTTTCAACTTGCCATAAATTAAAACTAGACCTATATCTTTCACCATGCATAAACTAAAATAGAAATGGATTAAAGATGTAAATATTAAAACAAACACTAAACTGGCTGGAACAGAGGTTAGGTAGAACTCTTGAAGACATTGGTGTAGGAAAAGATTTCATGAATAAAACCTCAGTTGCACCTGAACTGGCACAAAGAATCATCAACTGGGATCTCATCTTATTAAAAATCTTCTGCACAGCAAGAGAAACAATCAACAGTGTGAAGAGACAACCCACAGTGTGGGAAAAAATTTTACCAGCTGTTCCTCAAACAAAGGTCTACTATCTAGAATCAATAAAGAACTTAAAAAAATCAGATCTCTCAAGTTGAAAGACCCAATCCAAAAATGGACATCTGAAATGAGCAGACATTTCTTAGATGAAGAAGTAGAAATAGCAAATAAACATGAAAAATTGTTCAACATCACTGGTCATTCAAGAGATGAAAATGAAAACAATGCTGAGATTCCACCTCACCCCAGAAAAAATGGAAGCTATCAAAAATCAACCAGTAACAAATGCTGGCGGGTTGTGGGGCAAAAGGAACACTTCTCCACTGTTGGTGTGAACATAGACTGGTGCAACCACTGTGTAAATCAGTATGGAAATACCTCAAAAAGCTAGGATTAGAGGTCCACTTGTCCCAACTATTCACTTGCTTGGTATTTTCCCAGAAGAATTAAAAGAATCATACCACAGCAATATATGTGAACCCACCTTCATAGCTGCACAGTTTTTAATAGCTAAAACTTGGAAACAGCCCAACTGCCCATCAACTGCAGACTGGAGAAAGAAAATGTGTGTTTTTTTTTATAAAGTGGAGTGCTTCTAAGCCATAAAGAAGGAGAAATTAGAGACATTTATAGCTAAATGGATGCACATTGAGGCGATACTCTTAAGTGAAATAAATAGGACAGATGGGTAAATACTGTATAGTTTCTCTGGAATTTGAAAAGACAAGAGAATCTGAAAGTGTAAATAAGGGTCAAAATGTACAATAGATAATGTTAAATAGGAAGAAAAGGTCCAAGGGGAAGGGGAAGTAGGAGGAGTAGGGGAAAAAAAAGAAGGGAATGGAATAAATAGGAGAAAATGAAAAAACGGAAACAAATTCTTTGTAAATAGGGTAGGGTGGAAGGGTTGAAGGGAGGGCAGGGGACTGGGGAAAATAAAAACTGAGATATATTATGTAAAGGTACAAATTCCCAATAATGAATGTCAGCGTAATGTATACCTAAAATTAATGAACAAAAAGAGAACTGTCTGCATTACATGTATTATGAATGAGGCATTTTGTAAGTATTTCATGACCTATAAAGTTGAATTAGATACAGATCTTGCTCTCAAAGTGTATATAATATTTTATGGAACATAAGGCCTTCATAAATAAATTAACAGAGTGAATACTAAAGTGTGGTATAAATATGTTAGGAGAGATCAGAGCAGAAAGGATGTGGTTGCACAAAAAGTGCTCATGGAAGTTATCCTTTATAAGTTCACCCTTAAAGAGTATATAGGATTATGATTTGTGGTGATGAGACATGAATTTTTCATGTGATTAAGTGCAATGAGGAAATGAATAAATAGTTCTTTAAGCACAAAATATATAAAGGACAACATGGAAAGATAACGTGGGAAGTTTGATTAGACAAAATGCAACAAATGCAAAGTTGGCTTGTTTTGTCTAGTGAGAGCTAATTGTTGCATTTTCGGGATTTTTGTTAGACAGTTGACATAATTTTAGTCGTTTGACAGTAAAGATGGTGATGAGAATGTTTACACCGTGGAAATTGGTAAATAATATTTTCCAGGGCTTTTTTTGGGGAGAAAAGTTCACTGTTAAACATTTACCAGTGGATCAATATATCTGTCTGATGGAAAGCCTTACATATTGGTTCCTAATTAATTAAATTCATAATATTTAGTTTTGATAGATGGTTTATATTGCTGATGGTTAGTTGCAGGACAGATGGAGTGAGCTATTATTAGTTATTTATTCCTTATAATGACAGGTAGCTGTCTGTCTATTGTTTTTTCTTCTCTGCCTACTGTTCTTAAACTCTCTGACTGGAGAAGGGGTGGAGGGCACATTTCTGTACTATGAGAATCTTTCTCCTCACTGCTCAGTGCTCCATGACAGCAGAGCTCAGGTCACATAGCACAGGGTGAAAAATCCTTAGAAGCGAAGTACTGCATTCCATAGCTCATTTCCTGTTCATTCCATCTGACAAGAAGGCATGCTATGTTACTTGCTTTCATCTTGTTTACCAGAAAGAGAGAGAGGTATTCTAAGAATAGTTCAGTTTGAATGACATTCCAATAACCATAAAATAAGCATAAAAAATTCCCTTAAGTCTTAACACATAGCTTCAGGCTTTCAGACCTTTAGGAATCACTATGAACAAGATAAGAATTGCTGTGCCCTCTTTTGAGTCCAAGGTGGCGATGCTTGATCTGCATCAGAGTTGAGCTTCAAGGTATGTGGGGACCCCACAGGAATAACAAAGGCTGGGGTGTCCACATGTGTTGTGTGCACTCATGTCTTTTTCCTAAGAGATGATCTGAAGGTTGTGTTAGATTCTGAATGGGGTCTCTGCCAAGCCTCCTGGGTGCCCAATGTGTCAATTTCCCTGCCACCAGCCCTACTTGAATGTTTTCATAAAATAGGAGGAAGATTCATGTTCCTGTAACAGAAAGAGTATTGTTGTTTTCTGGGAATTTATTTTAAATAACTAGATATGAGAAAGTCTATTAAATGTTTTGAGGCATATATATTTTTTCATAATTCTCTATTTTGATATTTACAGCTATCAATTATGTATAATAATTTCTATTATCCTGAACTGAAATCTAGGGAAACACTAGGGCACAGTGGTTCTCATTCCTGAGCTGTGGTTCTTACAACCTTGAATATTTGAAAATGTCACAGGTAGGCCTCATTTATTCAAAATTTTGGTTCAACTGGTCTGAAGCAGAGCCTGATTATCAACATGTTATAAAAAATTCTTGAGATAATTCTAATATACAGCCCACCTTAGAAACTGCTAAGGGTCAATTACTCACACTATTTTTGACAGGTCTAGAATTTGAACCAGGCACAAGAAAGACCCATTTTATTGTGTTACACAACCAAGTAATGACAAGTTGCCTTATGAGGTTAGTAAAATAGACAGTGTTACAGCCAGAAATAGTTTCTTAAAATCTTCATTCAATTTGAGAAGTAATGGGTATTTCATTAGAATAAAGATTTAGTAAAACTGTTTCTGCTCATAACACTGCCTGTGTTCTAAGTTTCTTTATTCCTTTTAACAAGTCAGTTTGTCATTTTATGTATCCATTTTATATATATCCATTTTATATATCCATTATGTAGTATGCATACATACATACATACTAAGATCTTAACTATAGCCAGTGCAATAAAGTAATAGATATTCAAATCACAGAAAAGTTGTGTATTGAAAAAGATTGTAATAAAGTTGCTTTCTTTGACAGTAACGTTCATATAGAATTTTATTTCATATTTACCTTCTTTCAAATATTTTCCCCCAAAGTCTTAACTTTTTCTGGTATAATGACAGTTGTTATTTAGTAATTCTTATCCCTCCTTTTCTTTATAAGATAATTCATTGCTTTAATACTTTTGCCAAAAATTCTTTTGTTTTAGGGTGGAGTTGAGCTACTTGAAAACAATTTGCTACTTTTAGGTTTGAATTTACAATTTATTAGCAAGGTCCAGAGAAGCATTTAGACTCGGACTAATTGTTCTCCACTGTGGAGGCAAGAATCTTCTGAGTATGTTAGTCAATGTCTCATAAATTATGATGAGTTTTTTTCTTGGATGAAATGGTGTTTCTATCCTTGTGTCAGTATGGTTACAGTTCTCTCTAACATTTTTGAATGTTTCGCTGTGGCCTTGTACATCTCCTGTACGTATACATACTATCCAGTAGTCTGCTAAATACTCATGTCAAACTGTCATATCAGCACTGTTTTCTTTCTGTGCAACTCTCTCCTCTATAGTAATTAGTCCTGTGAATTCTAGCCAAATTTATCACCCTACAGTCTTAGCTATTTCTCCTAAACTCAGGGAGTCTGTTGACTTAGCTTTCCCCATACTGTGTCTTAGCCTAGAAACTTCCTCATGGTAGTAAGCTAGGGCAATCATAGTCCCTCAGATATCACTGTTCTTCATTATCAAATAAAAATTGACATTGTAAAATAAAAGTAATTAACCAACATGTATTTAATCCCTTAAATTATAACATCTTTATTTATGATGTACTGAAAGGATATAAGAAAGAATGAAAGATTAACAGAAAAATATTAGATGGAGATTAGAACTATGTGATAAATTCTTCATATATATTGTTTAATACTTGTAATTCTATGAAGTATAAATGTATGGTAGAGTAAAATCTGGGACATAGGCCTGGTTGGCTCTACACTGGTATTCTTTCCACAATATTCTCTGTTGCTCTTTAAAATTCAGAATGGTATTTAGAAATCAGTTTTTAAATATTTGTCATTTGATTATTGAACAGGATTTATAGGACTAAGGAGATTCATAAACTTGAAAACTTTAATGCAATAAGATTGGCAAAGAACTTAGTTTGTTTACTTTTTTCAATTAATTCCTAATTATTCATAATTATACAGTCTTCTTTACTATAGAGGCAAAACATCTTAATTTTAAATTTGCAGTCCACTACCATTTGACTGCAGTCAATCATTTAAGTTTTATTAACTTTATTATATCTCAGAGCAGCCCACTCAAGTCAGATTTCCATTTCTGGAATCTGCTTCTCTTGTTCTCATGTTGGTGTCTTTGTTCTTGCTATTCTGTGTAACAGTGTGCCCACATACAATAGTTCTTTAGCAGGTCAGATATGTTTATCTGTATTGTTCAGCTTTTTGTTGCTGGGCCCAAATATCCGAAATATACAACATAAACGAAGAAGTATTTCTTTTGCCTAGAATTTCAGAAGATTCAGTCTGTGCTTGGCTGGCTCCAAGGTAGGCAAAGTGGTGTGGAGGAGCAAAGCTGCTTATTTCATGGTAGCTGGGAAGCAGAATAGAGGAACAGTGCCAGAGAGAAAAGGGGTAGGAACCATATATAGACCCCAAGGTCTGCCCTCATAACCTACCTGGACACACCCAGAATTATGCCTTACTAATCTGCTGGATATCTCCTAATCCAGTCAAGTTGATAATCATGTCCTTTATGCCACTGAGAGTGTTCTACTACCTCATCAGTACATTATGTGTTGAAATCACTCTACACTGCAACATCCAGTTCTTTAGGAGGTTTTTCACAGTGCTTTTAATCTGAATAACTCTTTTTTGGTGTCTTCCTTTTCCCCATGGATCTTCTGATATAACACTGACCAAAATTTATATTGTATTAAAATTAGTACTTGAAAATACTCAATCTTTACTATATGTATATTATATTGAATCTTTCTATATTATATATATTCTTTATAAAGGCTGCAGAAAAATATGCAGCACAATAAACATTTAATACATATCTAGTTTGATAGCAAGCTGGTGTTGACATGCTATACTTATTCTTACTAGGTGCTCATAGGGGTCTCTCTTGCATTACTTAATAGCATTGTTGATCATGGTTTTTTGTTTTTTTTTTTGGTACCGGGGATCGAACTCGGGACCTTGCACTTGCGAGGCAGGCGCCGGAACTACTGAGCTAAATCTCCGGCCCTATTGCTCATGTTTAAATGAAGAAGTCCCAGCACCTTTTCTCCAAGACACATGACTTACTGCTCATATGAAAAGCAAGTTAATCACAATGCAATGCCTATATTTTAGAATTTATGCTGTAGTAACTTTTAATTTATTTTCAGATTTTTTTTTTTGAGATAGGGTCTTGCTGTGTAATTTAGGCTGGCCTTGAACTATGTAGCTGAGGCTGGACTTGAATTCATGGCGATCCTCCTGCCTCAACCTCCCAAGTGCTGGAGTTACAGGTTTGCGCCACCACACATGGCTATTTTCACATTTGAAACTTCTGTCTGGATATTTTTTGGTCACTACCTTAATATCCATGTTCTGTCTCTCATGCTTATCAGTCATGTGGGCCTCTTGTTGCATCTTAATTTCATTGCTCTAGAACACAGCACCTCCTTTTGGGCTCCCTAGGGCCCCACCTCCTTCCCCTCCAAAGCTGCATGTCTATAGGTTACCATCACTTCTGTATCATATTTTACAGGATGGAAGAACAGACAAACAGACAGAATTTTAGTATTAATTGGCTCTAATACAGCAGAGCACAACAATTTTTTCCCAAGGGAGGAACTGTGAAATCTGACAAAATCTTCAGTTCAAAATCATGGGCAAATTATCAACCAAGGTGCAGATCCGGGAAAAAGACTGATGCCAACCTGGAGCTAAGCAGGGAAACATGTAACATCACTGCTTACTGATTTGATTTGTTAGGGCATTTTGTAATAAATCATTGAAAAGTATCCTGTGAACTATGGTTTTGTGACAGGAGAGAACTGGAAATAAGCATGTGAAATAAGGAGGAACTGGAAATAAGCTTTCTTTTTAAAAGAATTATCTGTTATGAGTTCCCTCTTAATTATTTTATAAGGATTTGTAAAATAAGACTGATTAATAAGAGGATAATTGAAAAGAAGATACTTTGAAAATATCTTTGAGAAGCCATGATGAGAAAATAGCTGTAAAATGACTCTAAAAGGAAATTTTAACACTTTGTAAATAATTACATAACTTGTACTGAGAATTGCAACAAAGAAAAAGTTATTTATGATAGCCAAAAAATTCAGATTTAAATGAATTAAAAATTATATTCACACGACGAGTTCGAGGGCACTAGGACTTGCTAAAACAAGGATGAATATAAAATATTTTCTTATTTATGTCCCTTTAATTGACAACTAACTTTAAATTATATTGTTATAATTATAATATCAATGTATTGTGTCATTTATAAAATATATAGAAGTAAAGTGTGTGACAACAAAAGATCAGAGGGCGGGAGGAAAGGAATGATTCATAAGTTTAAAAAGATAAAGTGAAATAATGAAGAACTTCAAGGTTGCAGGGTACAAGATTAATATACTTTAATTGAATTTCTATATCCTAAACTGAAGTTAAAATCCAACAGCATTCGCAGTAACACCTTTACATTTGAAATAGAGAATAATCTTCAAAAGATATTCAAGACCTGTATACTGAAAACTATAAAAATATTATTGAGAGATTTGTTAAAAATCTAACCCTAACCCTAACCCTAACCCTATATCATGGTAATAGATTTAACAGTCTTACTGTTATTAAGATGTCAAGTCTCTCCAATTTGATCAATAAACCTATTAGCAGGCCTTTTCTTTTTAGTAGACATTGACATGTTCATTGTAAAACTCATACAGAATATAGAAATGCAAGCAACCTGGAATAACCAAAACAACTACGAAGAAGAAAAATAAGTTTGAAAAACTTATATTACCAGACTTTTAAGAATTTTTATAAAGCTACAGAAACCAAAACATATTGGCTTCAGGATGAAAAATGATGCTTTCAGAAATATACCGAGATATGTACAGTTAGTTATATTTTGACATAGGTCCAAAGTCATTTGAAGGCAGTATTTCCTTATGTTTTGTGAGAACAATTGGATATTCCCATGAAAATAAACAAAAACACCTCAATGCTTACCTCAAAAATTAAATCAGATGGATCATAGACTGAAGTAGAGAAAATATAGGAGATAGTGGGTTAAGTTTTCTTAGATGTGACACAAAAAATGTGATGCATTAGAAGAAAACATTGATAAATTGAACTTTATCAAAATGAAGAATAAAAGTTCTTAGAATGACACTATTAAGAAAATAAAAAAAAGTTACCAACCAAGAGAAAGTATTTAAAAATTATATATCTTACAAAGGAACATGCAAAGAACTTTCACAATTCAGTAATCATGAAGAAATTTTAAACAAGCAACATATTATAACTGACATTTCATCAGCAAATTTATATCAATGGCAAATAAGCACAATAAAATATTAAATATCAATTATTCATAGGGAAATGCAAAATAAAAACTATGAGATACAGCTATACATCTATTACAAATGTCTAATATTAGAAACACTGAATGCATCAAATACTGAAGAGGATGTAGAGCAACTGGAAATTTCATATATTATGGATGACAAAATAATATATCTATTTTGGAAAAGAATTAGGCTGTATATCTATATATCTATACATATACGCACATGTTATAAATCTCGTTGTATAATTTAAATATATAGAATTTGTCAATTTTACCTTAGTAAAGACATGGCATTCCTGGTAGTTCTGATGCCTTCTAAAATTTGTGTTAAATACTAATTTGCTGGGTTGGGGATGTAGCTCAGTGGAACAGTGCTTGCCTGGCAAGTGTGAGGCCCTGAGTTCGCTGGTACAAAATAAAACTAATTTTCTAGGCTTGAGTTTTGAAAATCAGTGAAACTCAAAATTATTTATTGATATTCTCAAATATGCTATTGATTAATTTTTAAATTTTTATTTTTGAGTGACACACAAAAATTAAGCCATTGATTAAAAATTATGACTAACATTTAGAAAGTGATTGACATAACTCTGTTTTATAAAGTCACTAGGGTAAATTGCTGAGCAGGTTCACCGTTACTTGGACTGGTTACTTGCCCAAATTAGGTGAGACAAAACATACACACAAGTTACATGAAGCCAAACTTACTACTTACAGATAGGCAGCAAGAGACAAGAGTCCAAGATTCAGGGCAAGGTGGTTCCCCACGGATCAGGAAGGCTGCCAAGGGCTGATGGAATGTTATATTTGAGTGCCCACTGGCAGTATGGCTAAGGGACCTCAGAAAACAGCCTGTCCTGCCTTTTTATACCCTGGAGGCAACATGCCCGCCTGACTGAAGTGTTGAAGGACATTCTGTTCCTAAGGGGGACTGGAAAAGATCCTGGGATGCTCCAGTGAGTTCCTCCCTGTCTCAGGATGTTACACCCTGAGCATATTGCATAGAAAGGGAGGGGAATTGATTTGGTCCAATGCCACTGGAAGTGTCCTACAGAAATATTTTGAGATGTCTATTTCAGCACTTCTCATATATCTCATTTTAGTGCCTGTAGCTCCAGATATGTAAGCTCATTCTGAGGTGAGAGAGCCAGGATTTAGGTGAAGAATTGATGTACCCTCACTGGGGTCAAGAGAACTGGGCAGCTAAGCACTCTCCCAATTGCTTTCTGCTTGGACACAGGACATTTTCACTCCTAGGATATAGGATATATATATATATATATATGTGTGTGTGTGTGTGTGTGTGTGTATATATATATATGTATATATAAATAAAATCTGGAAAACCAGATGCAATTGTAGGTGTAAATTTTGTGCTGGCTAGGCATAGAAGAAAGAAGAGCACTTCTAATTGACCTGCCTCTTCCAAAAGTTTGGAAAACAAAACATTTGTCTAAATGACCTATTTTCTGGTTCTAATTAAGTCCTAAAAATCTTTTTGTGGTTTTAAATAGATTTCTTTTAATGCATTTTACTTTTTTGATGTAAGTACAGTAAAAGAGGCAGGAAAAGTAATCTAAGATGTACGTATTAAAAACAAAATGTTCCTCTGCCATTCCTGTGAGATCCCAAGGTCCAGAGACACAAATGGGGACTTTGGAATAAGTGGAGAGCCAAGAGAAGGTTCCAGAGCTGGAGCAGGAGGTTGGAAAGGCTTTGGAGTGCAGCTGTGTCGCATGGGAAGACAAGTCTTATAATGGACAAACAGCTGTTTGAATCAGACTATGGAATCTCTCAAAAGGGTGATGCCTTTTTGCTCCTGAGAAGGCCACAGCCACAGTTTTGTGGGTAGAGGATCAATCTAGAAGGCTGTAAACACTTGGATAGAAATCTGTTGGGTTGAAGTTCCAAGGGTTGGAGACTGGGAACTACAAGTATGGCAACTGTATTTCTTCTTGTTCCCCAAATGCACTTTAGCACTTTTTAATGAGACTGTAACTGTGTAAATGTCACACAGCATTGTAGACAGCCATGAATCTCAGCTTAGTATTCAGAGTGGTGAGGTGTAGAATCATGATCAGTTATATTCATGATTTTAAGCTCAGACCAGCAATACTGTTTATGAGAAGAAAGTACATGTGTGGTTCTCTCAGCTGTATGAGACAATAAATTGAGTGCAAAGGGCAGGGGGATGAGAAGTAGTTTAAGATGCTTGAGTTTTAAGGCATCAATAGCACTTCTAGTTTGGAAGTTTTTTGTTTGATGGTCAGAAATTACTAATTAGTCAGAAATGGTATATATTGGTTATACATTGAATTTTAGATAATTACACAAATTTTACTAATGGATACAGTAGTTTTAGATACTTTTTAGGCCCTCTGAATTTTTTCAAATTTATTTATGTTAAAATGACATGTAAAATTTTGTGGATTCAGTGTGCATAACATGATATTTTGGAGTATACATACATCATGGACTTGTTAGTCCTCTGAGTCTTTATCAAGGAATATTTTTTTCTGTAATATGAGAAATCCCAATAAATAATTTTATAACTTCTTCACAGTCAAACAGAAGATTGAAATAGCTGCTCAGATAATTTAAATTTTGTGCTTTTACTGAATAACTTGTATTTTAAATTATTGGATTGTTTCATTTCATTTGACTTTAAAATGGTGTAACTGTTGTTTAATCCTTCCCCTGATGTGGCTACTGGGCTCTGTCTTTTGAAAACATCAATTATGTCATCAGATAATCTTTGTTGGCTTTATATAGTAACCATCTCTCTAATTACTTTGCTCTTTTGTCTTTTTCCTCTGCTTTCATAATTATCTTATACCTGTTTTCCAAGGCTTAGATTTGTGACAGTGGCCATCTTCATCTTAATTTTTTTCATTTGTTTATTTGATCTACAATGCTGCTTCTAAATATTCAATCTACCATTTTATCCTTTTAAAAAACCATACATATGGTTCTAGTTTTTATTGACTTTATATCCTCAATAAGCTCTTTTTACAGCTCTTACATTCTTGTGGAGGAAGTTGTTCTCTAGACCCTAATTTCTTTTCATGAATTGAGTTCTTTTGTATATGGTATTTTTCTTTGTATACTAATTCCTACTTCTTTTATTTTCTTCTTCATTGGCATACTTTTTCTATCCACCTATGTTCCAAAATGGCTTATAGCCTTTCTATCTTCATGATGTTTTCTGATATTTCTCCCCTCCCCTCCTGATTCCTTAGTCTGTTTCCTTCATGACAGAGGGGATTAGTGAACATTTTCAGGAACTTACCAAATCACTTTCTTTCCTCAATATTTCTTCTCAGGATTGGGCCTGGGTAAAAAGCTGATTTTTAAAAATCTTTCTTCAAAGGCTGCAGCCTGTGGCCTTTCCTGTCATTGTTTAGAAAATGCTTGTGAATTTTGACAGGATTATTTGTTTATTTTACTTTTCATTTTCTGTTGGAAGAAGGAATCTATGTGACCTGAATTTAGTCTATCTTCACTTCTCAGAAGCCATTCTTGATTTCTCAAGTGAAGCTACAGGTATCTTAGACTTTCTTTTCACATTGGAAAGGATTGAGTGAGAAAAGCTACACAGTGATTCCTCAATTTTTCGCTGGTTCTCCCTTGTATTTGCATTCAACAAATATTTATTAAAGGTCTTTTTAACATAAGTTCCAGATCTTAATTTCCTTGGCACAGAGCTGGTAATTTGTTAATTTTTGTATTCTCAGCAGTTGGACAGTAAGCAGAGCTTAATATATGCTTAATAAATGATTTCTGAATAAAGAAATTCAAAGTGAATTGTAACTTTCCATTGTTCTCCTTTATCCTGTTGATCTTGACTTTTCACAAATATCTTTGTCTCTACTACAATATTTTTGTGATCATAAGCTATTTTACTGATATAATGAGAGGTACGAGAAGAGTGCAGGCTTCTGTTTTCCTATCTTGTAGAGTGATGTCCTTGTAAGTAACTTTCCAGTGTTTATTCAGAAGTAATGTGTTGGATGTGAGTCTGTTCTGTTCTCTACCATACCGTCTCGCCCAGGTCTTCCACAGGAAGTACCCAATCTTATTTTTTTTCTGAAGCAATGGCATGATATTGTTTCAAGGGAAGCTTCTTATTCCTTTTTAGTGGTTCTGCCATCTCTAAATTTGGAACATTAAGGCTTTATATATCAAGCCATATATAAAAATGAATCATCATATTTTTTTTTGTGGCACTGGGTATTGATGGGTATGTGGAAGCTACATACCCAGCCCTTTTTTATTTTGAGACAGGGTTGCTGAGTTGCATAGGCTAGGGTAGGACTTGTAATCCTCTTGTCTCAGCCACCCAACATGCTAAGATGATGATTGTGCAACACCATACCCATCTAAAATAATATTTTTGATGAATCAATTAGAAGATACTTCCATAAAATGAATAGTGACAGTTATCTATAGATAGCTATTGAAACTTGTGGTACATAAACATAATTACTAATAGAACATATTGAATAGGAGAATAGGAAAATCTTAGGCAAAATATGAAGGTGCAACTATGGGGATCATGCAAATGAAGGTATTTTGTTCTTGTTTATTCTAGGTGGACCCTTTTGGTGCATGGAACATCTTCCTTTCTCTCCTTTTTACTTCTCTCATTGCTTATCCATACTTTTTTTTTAAAGCACAAGTTGAGTATCCCTTATCCAACATATTTGGGACCAGAAATGGTTCAGATACTTGATTTTTAAAGTTTGGAGTATTTACACAAACATAATATCTCAGGGTTGGAACCCAAGTCAGAATAGAAAATTAATTTATATTTCATGTACATCTTATAAACATAGTACAAAGATAATTTTATGCTATATTTTTAATGTGTTTATGTTTTAAATGCAAACTGAATCTGAAATCCACTTGCGGTATAATGTCAACCCTTGAAAAAGTTTCAGACTGTGGAACATTTCAAATTTTGAATGTTCATATCAGGAATGCTCAACCTGTAGCCTGTTCTTTATTACTGATGCAAGCCAGGATGCTACAACCTGAAGGATTTTTTAATCTATGCCCCTGCTCAGCAAATATCAACATGTATTCCTTTCAGTCGCAGAAATGTAAATAAAGCCCAAGTTCCCAGATCACTGTAGTAGAAAACTCTATGGATTTCTCAATGACACACATGCTGAAAACAATTTTTTTAAATCTTTTTTTAAACAGACTGAAGTTTTTCTTTTTGCCACAAGCCAAATCTTCTTACATTTTCCTTTTAAGTTCCTCTTAAGAAAGTTTAAAAATTCTTCTATATCTTACTTAAAGTATTGAAGGAGAAATCAGTTTTAAGTTGGCCTTAGATTTGTTATCTATTTCCTATATATATATCTATTTCCTATAGTCTGTAAAGCTTGTCTCTCCCACAACTCCTTCAGGTAATAGCTGGTCTTTAACTGCATTGTCCTCGCTGACCAAGTGAATTGGTTAGAGAACAGTGGCATGGAAACCAAGTGTCTGGCTGCGATCTTCCCATGGATAATGATCCACAGAGATCAATCCACCATCTTTTGTTTATACCCTCAAATTTAATAATCTCCAATCTCCTACTTTTATGATTCTGATAATTATACCTACTTTCACAACTCTAGCACTAGCTCTTCTCATAGAGCCAAAGATTGTTGCTATCAGAAGCTGAATGCACTACACCTCACCCCATTTTGTATGAGGAAAACAGGATTCTGGCCAAATGTTTGTCTCACAGAGCTGGGCAGAGCTGGGCATAGACTCCATGCCTCTTTCCTCTAGTCTAGAGTTCTTTTTATCTCATGCCAATGTACTTTTCAGACTCAACACTTCAAAATATAATTTATATTCTCTAAAACCACTAATCCCTTATCTCAGCAACTAGGTGTTACCGGCATATTCATTCTCCCATGTTCTCTCGTATTTTGATTCCTCATATTTCAGAATATAATTATCTATCATGTCTCTTAAATTTTATGCTTAATGCCAATCTTGCTTTTCTTTTTTTAAAGTACCACTTCTTCACTCTGAGGCAGTCTTCTGATGTCTTATTTTGTGTTCCTATTTTTGATTTTGTATTTCATTTATATGGCAGTATAATCTAATGTCTTTCATGTGCTGTGCACCGTAGATACACAGCCAGCTTTCATGTAATTAAAGGAAGGAAACATGCAGTAAAGAATATATATAAAGTTTTGGTTTCTCTGTGTCCTTTCCTCCCACTGTCAAGCCTACCTTCCTCAGGCTTATGACCCTACCACAACGTTGAAGCTGTAGCCCTTGTACCTGAAACAGAATTGTCATGTGTATGCTCAGAATCATGCTCCAGCAGAAGAGGACTGGAACTTGGCTGTTAGATGTAGCAATATAGAGGTCAGGTCTCTGGAATCCAAAGCAAGAGAAGCTTTGTAGTGTGGTGGGGTCAAAAGTCTAAGGAAGGTGGGCTACCTTCCCAGAGTTTACCTTCCATAAGCATTGCCCCTGCTTCTTAAATATTTCCTCTCCTCAGTAGGCCCTGGGAAATGATGCTTGGGATTCGCCTACGTTACTGATCATTTCATCTCAGTTTCATTGGCTGCTCAGGACTCATCTCTAAACAGTAGAGTCACACTCTTCAGTACTTGTGCCTTTCTCTGTGAGTGTGTGTGTCCCCACTCTACAGGTGATGCCACCTAATCCTACAGCTTTAAGAATTATCTGCACCCTTCCTCCTCTCAAATCCCTTTGGTGATCAGCAGGTATTTTTCTACCACTTCTACAAAAGATTAAACCTGTTTATCATTGTCATCTTTACTTATTTATATTTATAGAGTTTATTACATAGAGGTTATTAATGTTTTTATGTATCTGCTTGTTTATTATTTTTCTTTTCCTGTGAGGTAATGGTGTTTGTATTTGATAACGAGGTATCAAATATTTGAAAATTGCTAAAAAGAGTTAAAGTATTCTTGGTACAAAAAGATAAGTATATAAAGTAATTTGTATGTTAATTACCTTGATTTAACCATTTCTTACTGCATATGTAGAACAAAACATCATATTCACCATAAATAAATACTTAAATTTAATAATGAAAAAGAGTGTATCTGACTTTGAAAGCTTAGGAAAATTATCTCAAAGGATTTGCAATTGAGATGAAGATAAGGCAACAATCATACAAATTTGGGATATGTTATAAATAGGGAACTTGTACAAAGGTCTTGCAGCAAGGAGAATGGTCAACTTGAGTACAAGAAGATAGATTTTATGAAACTTGATCATTAACTGGGGGTGAGGAATTCAAAATGATCCTGAAGAGACCGTAGGAATATGATTTGTATATTGATTTTTAAAATTTTAGAACCTATGGGAAACTTGGTAAATGTTGGGTTTCTCAGTCATTCTGACTAATATATGAGAGAGGTGAATGTAGGCAAACTATTCAGTGGCTATTAACGTAGTCTAGGAGAGGGATTAGGATCATATAGAATAGCATGTGTGAGAAGGAGTGAAATGAATAGTTTTGAGGATTGCTTAATACTTAGGAAATCACAAAGATCTATTTGAGGAATTGATGGTCAAAGACCACAAAAATATTCTGGCACCTCTATATACAAAGATTTTATACCAGCATCTTGTGGGAGAAAGACTAAATATATATTTTTATTATAGCACAATATCACATTTTCTAATTACCCATTGAGCATCTCCAAACTGTGTCAACAACTTCAATTAGTATTTCAGAGTCATCCTCTTACTCCTGAGCCAGGTCCCCTGATTTTCTTTTATCTCATTGAGGAGTCTAGTAACTTCTCAGTCTATTATGTCTTTTTCTTTATGTGCCTTTCTTATCCAATTAGTTACATCCTTCTAATTTTGTTCAAATTTCTCTTATTTTCAAGGTCTCTTCTCTGGTGTGGCTGTTGTTTTAACTTAGGCTTTTAATATGACACATTAAATGGCATTTTTGTTTCAGATTTTTCCTTTCCTTTACCCTGTTTCTGTCACTTAGTCTTTAAAAAAATAATGTTTGATTATTGTTATTTTGTATGTCAAAGAATTTGAGGGTCCCTTGTAGCCTACATAATGAGGTCAAATGTTTCAGCCTGGTACTTTCTGAGACTATTCTAATATAGATTTACCTTCATTTTCCATCCTCATTTCTTAACATCGATTTGGAAAAACTTCCTCTTCTGATCCAACCAAAACTACCAGTTCTGCTTTAAAAATCCATGTTCACATGTTATGGAGCTTATTCCTTTCTTTACAAATAACCCTCCTCTGCATCTCTGTATGTCAGAATCTCCATGTTTCAGTACCTTATTTCTACATCTTTCATGATGTTAGGTACTAACATAAGGCTTATTATATCTCTGCAGAACTATGGGCAATATAATTTAAACTTTAATCAAGTAATCGAAGACAAGAAAATTGGGGGTTTAGTTGGTATTACATAGATATGAAAAAAATGAACTGAGTCAATGATTCATTTCTTCTGGGTCTCAGAACATAGCTTTTCACATTAAGTCTTTGTTTTAATTGCAAAGTGAGCCACTTGATAATTTCTAAGGTATATTGAACATTGATCCATTGATCATAATGGTGAATGAGAAATCCTTTTTAAGGTTGCAAAAGCAAACAAAATTAGGAAGGCAACATTTCTAATTATGAAATTGCAAAAACAGCTTGTTTTAGGCATCTCAGAAACACTGGAGCCAAGCACTGTCTGCTTTGGTTATACTTCCTGGGAACTACACTTGGCCTCCTGGCTCCAGGAACTCATCAAGAGTCAAGTCATCTCATTAGAACAAAAGATTCCAGGAAATTCCAAGGGACTTACCTTTCCAAAAATTATTTACAGCCCCACCAAAAAGAGCCAGCATGTGACTAATTGGTAATGTTTTGAAGAGAACTAATATGTATATTTTAACATTGATGAAGATTGAAATCATGGGCATTTTGGGCCAACTGATTTTCCCTTTTGTTCTGGGAAGAGTTATCCTCAAACATGTTGTGTAGCTTCTAGGGCACCATCCAAGGAACAAGTTACTCTCTAAATTGGAAGCATATTCTTTTCAACACCGTTGGTACCACAGCCAAGTTCCTGGGGTTGTGTCTCTTTCCTCCAACTTACAAAAGGGGTTTATTTCCCTTCAAGCATGTTCTTGAACTTTTTTCTGGGAGCCCAATACAGTGTGATTAGATTGGCTCACTGTAAATGCACTGGAGAACTTTTGGAAAGCCTAATTATATTATTGAAATGAAGCATTTGATATTAATCAGGTTCTCACAATATTAGTAACACAGCTGTCTCTTCCCTTAATTTTTATTGTTGTTGTTTTTAAATCCAGATTGCTAACAATACTCTACCTGACATTCTGGGACAGTGAATTTCTGGAGTTTGTGCATTTGCCATGAATTGAATAGCACTATTTACCCATTCATAAAGGTGCTTGTAAATGTGTCTGATTAATCTGATGAAATTTCTATTTTTAGATGTATATCAATATATTTTCTCTTAATATTTCCATTGCAGGCTTCATGGCACTTTTGCATTTATTTGTATTTATGCATGTATTTCTGACACTCAGATAATCTGAGGCTTATTTTTTCTGATTATACTTGCCTGTAGTGTTTTCTACACTTTTCTCACTCAGCCTCTAACATAGTTATACCAGATATGTGAAGGAGAATACATGATTCTCTTTTTGGTGCTTTAGCTGCCAAAGAGGTATGGAATGATATAAAGAAATTCAGTGGATGGCATAGAGGAATGAAGCAGAGGATGTGTACATATATCCAAAATGGAGGTCAAGGAGTAAAATTGGCAATTAGTATTTTGGTTCTTGTCATCTGCTGTTATGGGACTGGAATACCTTTTCTGGAGTACATAAAAATGATAGTAATTGTAGAGCAACTTTCAGGTAGGTGAAGAGAGATTTGAGTGCATCTAAATAGTGTTTAGTGATGTATAATTATAAAAATTGGAATATAAAAGTTAAAGGATTATATGAGTGTTTTTATAAAATGCCACAGATTTTGGAGAAAATTGATCTTGCTTCTGATTCCATTTTATTTTATTTTATTTTTTCTTCCTTTCTTTTCCTCTTCCCCTTCCACCATCCCTACCCCTTTGGACCTTTTCTTCCTATTTCAAATTATCAATTATTCATTTTAATCATTTTAATTCTTATTTACACTTTCAGTTTCTCACACTAGAGAAACTATTTGGTATTTATAAGTGTGTTCTATTTATTTCATTTATGAGTATGGCCTCAATATGCATCCATTTAGCTATAAATATCTTTAGTTTTTCATTCTTTATGGCTGAGTAGTACTCTATTTTATAAAAAAACAACATCTTGTCTATCCAATTTCCAGTTGATGGGCACTTGGGCTGTTTCCAAGCTTTAGCTCTTACAAACTGTGCTGCTATAAACATGGGTACACATATATCACTGTGGTATGATTCTTTTAATTCTTTTGAGAAGATACCCAGCAAGAGAATAGCTGGGTCAAATGGAACCTCTAACCCTAGTTATTTGAGATATCTCCATACTGATTTCCACAGTGGTTGCCCCAGTCTGCACTCCCACCAACAATGGAGAAGGGCTCCTTTTTCCACACACCCCTGCTAGCATTTGTTATTGGTTGATTTCTTGATAGCAGCCATTCTTTGTGGGGTGAGGTGAAATCTCAGTGTTGGTTTCATCTGCATCTCTTGAATGACCAGTGATGCTGAACATTTTTTCATATATTTATTTGCTGCTTTTACTTCTTTGTCTGAGAAATGTCTGTTCATTTCAGATGCCCATTTTTGAATTTGGTCTTTGAATTTGGGGGGTCTGATTTTTTTCAGTTCTTTATATATTCTGGATAATAGTCCTTTGTCTAAGGTATAGCTGGTAAAGATTTTTTCCCACATTGTAGGTTGTCTTTTAGCTCTGTTGGTAGTTTCTCTTGCAGTGGAGAAGCTTTTTAATAAGATGAGATCCCAGTTGTTGATTCTTTGTGCTAGTTCCCATGCTACTGAGGTTTAGTTCATAAAGTCTTTTCCTATACCAATGTCTTCAAGAGTTCTACCTAACTTATCTTCCAGCAAGTTTACTGTTTCTGTCTTACTGTTTAGATCTTTAATCCACTTCAATCTTAGTTTAGTGCATGGTAATAGGTATGGGTCTAGTTGTAATCTTTGGCAGGTTGAAATCCAGTTTTTCCAATACCATTTATTAAAGAGGCTATCTTTCCTCCAACGAGGGTTGTTGCCTCCTAGGTCAAAGATGAGGTGGCTGAGTATGTCTGGAGTTGTTTCTGCATCTTCTAATCTATTCCACTGATCCTCAGGTCTGTTTCTTTGCCAGTACCATGCTGTTTTTATCACAGTAGCTTTGTAGTATAGTTTCAAGTTGGGCATTGTGATACCCCCAGCTGTGTATCTGTTGCCTAGAATTGCCTTTGCATTTCTAGGTCTCTTCTGGTTCCAGATGAATTTTTGAATTGTTTTCTCTAGTTCTGTGAAGTATATTGTTCAAATTTCAATCTGTATTGCATTAAATCTGTATAGTAGTTTTGGAAGTATGACCATTTTCACTGTATTTGTTCTTCCTACCCAGGAACAAGGGATGTCTTTCCATTTTTTTATATCCTCCTTGATCTCCTTTTTGAGAGAGCTGTAGTTTTCAGTGTAGAGGTCTTTTTCTTCTTTTGTTAGGTTGATTCCTGCATATTTCATTTTTTGGATGCTATTGTAAATGGAATTGTTTCCCTAATTTCTCTCTCAGTGAGTCTGCTATTTGTGTGTAAGAAGGCTATTGTTTTTTGAGTGTTGACCTTATATCCAGCTACTCTACTGAATCTGTCAATTAAGTTTAGATGTCTTTTGGTAGAGATTTTTGGGTCTTCTATGTAAAGTATCGTATCATCAGCAAATAATGACAATTTAACTTCTTCCTTTCCTATCCTTATTCTTGTTATTTCTTTCTCGTTTCTAATTGCTGTGGCTAATGTTTCCAGAACAGTATTAAACAGGAGTGGTGATAGTGGGCATCCTTGTAGAGTATCACATTGTCAGCAAATAATGGCAGTTTAATTTCTTCCTTTCCTATCTTTACTCCTTTTATTTCTTTCTCTTGTATAGCGCTGTGGCTAATGTTTCCAGAACTACATTTAGGAGGAGTGATGGTAGTGGACATCCTTGTCTTGTTCCTGATTTTAGCATAAAGGTTTTCAGTTTTTGACCATTTTTATGTTGTTGGCTGTTGGTTTTTCATAGATAGCCTTAATCAGGATGAGATAAAGAACTTCTATTCCAATTTTCTCTAGGGTTTATATCATGAATGGGTGTTGGATTTTGTTGAATGCTGTCTCTGCATCAATTGAGATGATAATGTGGTTTTTGTCCGTGGGTCTGTTAGTATAGTGTATTACATTTATTGATTTATGTATGTTGAACCATCTTTGCATCACTGGGATAAATCTGACTTGGTCAGAGTATATGATCTTCTTGATGACCCCCTATATTCTGTTAGCCAGTATCTTATTGAAGAGTTTTGCATCTATGTTCATCAGGGAGATTGGCCTGTAGTTCTCTTGTTTTGGTTGGGTCTTCCCCTGGTTTTGGAATCAAAGTAACACTTGCTTCCAGGAATGAATTTGGAAGTATTGCTTCATTTTCAATTTCATTGAAGAGTTTAAAGAGTAGTGGCAATAGTTCTTCCCTAAATGTCTTGTAGAATTCAGCAGTGAAGTCATCGGGACCTGGGCTTTTCTTTGTTGGCAAATTTTTAATTATGTTTTCAATTTCAGTGATTGTAATTGGAATGTTTAGAATTTTTATAACTTCTTAGTTCAACTTTGGTAATTTATATGTATCTAGAAATCTGTCCATTTCTTCTGTGTTTCCATTTTATTAGAGTACAGGTTCTCAAAGTAGGTATTGATGATCCTCTGGATTTCTGGTGGATCTGTTGTGACTTCACCTTTTTCTTCTTAATTGAATGGATTTGAGCCTTTTCTTTCCTTTTTTGATAAGGTTGGCTAAGGGGTTATCGATTTTATTTATTCTTTTGAAAAACCAACTCTTCGATTCATTGATTTTATGTATCATTCTCTTAGTCTCCATTGCATTGATTTCTGCTATGATCTTTATAATTTCCTCTCTTTTATGAGCTTTGGCTTTGTCATGCTCTTCTTTTTCTAGGAGCTTGAGGTTCAGTATTAGGTTGTTTATTTGATCTCTCTCCATTTTCCTAATATGGGAATTCACTGCTATGAATTTCCCACCTAGAACTGCTTTCATTGTGTCCCATAGATTCCTGTATGTTCTACTGGCATTATCATTTATTTGTAGAAACTGTCTAATGTCTTCTTTAATTTCCTCTGTGACCCATTGGTTGTTCAGGAGGGTGTTATTAAATTGCCATGTGTTGTGGGAGTTTTGTGGTTTCTTTATTTATTGATCTCCGATTTTATTGCAATGTGGTTTGATAATGTACAGGGATAACTTCAATTCTTTTACATTTACTTAGACATGTCCTATGAGCTAGCATGTGGTCTACTTTGGAGAATGGCCCATGTGCAACTGAAAAGAATGTATATTCTGATTTTGTGGGGTGGGACACTCTGTAAACATCTATTAAATTCATTTGTTCAATAGCTTGGTTCAGTTCTAGAATTTTGTTGTTAATGTTTTGTCTAGATGATCTGTCTATTTGGGATAGTGGAGTATTGAGGTCCTCCATTACAATTGTATTAGTGGTTATTTGTTTTTTCATGTCCATTCATATTTGTTTTGTATAGTTGGGGGCATTCGTATTTGGTACACATATAGTTAGGACTGTCATCTCTTCCTCTTGGATTGTTCCCTTCACAAGGATGTAGTGACCATCTTTGTGTCTCTTAATTAGTTTTGGTTTGAAATCTACTTTGTCTGAAAATAAGATTGCTCTGCCTTTTTTCTGGGTTCCTGTCATGTAGAGAACTCTTTTCCATCCTTTTACTTTCAGTCTGTGAATTTCCTTTTGAGTTAGGTGTGTTTCTTGTATGGAGCATATTGCTGGGTTTTGCTTCTTAATCCATTCTGACAGTCTATTTCTTTTGATTGGTGAATTGAGGCCATTAACATTGATAGTTATTATTGATAAATATTGAGTCATCCTTGTCATGATGTTTTACTGTCGTTGGCTCTTTTATTTCTTATTTTTTCTCCCCTTTCCCTTTAGTTTCTTACCTTGCCTGGTGGTTTTCCTCTGTTGGCCCTCATGGAGTTGTGACCTTCATTGTCTTTTTCTAGGATATTGCTTAGAATTGTTTGGAGTGCTTTTTTTGTGTTTATGAAATTTCTCAGATGTTCTTTATCATGGAAGTTATCTAATTTCCCCATCGATTTTGAAAGTTAATTTTGCAGGATACAACAGTCTAGGTTGGAAGTTATTTTCTTTTAGGGCTTGGAATACTTCATTCCAGGCTCTCCTTGATTTGAGGGTTTGTGTCTGCCATGATTCTGATAGGCTTTCCTTTGTAGGTATAGGTGATTTGTTTCTTTCCTCTGCCTGCCTGTAGGATTTTGTTCTTCTGTTGGGTTTCTGGGATCTTGACTATTACATGTCTAGGTGTTGATTTTTTTTGATCATTGCTAGTTGGAGTTCTATGTGCCTCACTGATCTGTATGTCCAATTCTCTACCTCTGTCTGGGAAGTTTTCTTCTATTACCTCTGTGAACAATTTTTTATGTCAATTGTACTTTCTCCTGTTTTGTTTGTGGACTCCTATCAGTCTTATTTTATTCTTCTTTGCATCATCTAGCAGCTGCTGGATTGATTTCTCATGGTCCCTTACTCTTTTTAAGAAATATCTGTTTTCATGGTTGTTAACCACAATCCTGTCTTCTATATCTGGTATTCTATCTTCAGATTCCCTTAACCCACTGTGCATGATTTCAATGGAGTTTTTAATCTCCTAAATATCTGTTTGAATCTGTTTCATGGATTCCATTTCTTTCTTATGTTGGGTGATTATGGTTTCCATTTCTTTCTTACTCTGAGCATTCATGGCTTCCAGCATATTTCTGAGCCCTTCTTTTTTTTTTGTTTATCTATTTCTGTTCTAGAGCCTCTAATCATGCCTTTCACTCTGCTCACCATCTCTGTGGTTATCTGGGAATTTATTTCTGTTTTGAATTTTTCTAGGGCCTCATTCATCTGTTTTGTTACTTCCTGTGCTATCAGTTCACAGTGTCCAGGTGGTTGATTATTGGACGTTTCCACCTCAATTCCCCCAGAATTTGCCTTTTGTGTGGTGGAAGTCTGAGTTTGTGCCTTACTTAAAGGTCTTCTCATTTTTGTTTTTGGTACTGTCCTTGGTTTAGTTCCTGGGTTGATACTTCAAAGTTGCTTATTGTAAGTATCTTTGTTGATGTATTTAGAACACTTATGGAGTGATTTCTTCTCAGAGGTGTCTTCCAGATATAGCTGGTCTTTAGGCTTTGAGTCTCTGATGGCTCTGAGGCTATCTCATTTTCATTATACCAGGAAGGATCACTGACTAGATCAGTAACAATACCTTAGCCCAAGTGATACAATCAGCAACACCATTGCATCAAATACATCATAGAAAATGACATTTTGTGGTAGTTATTAATCTATCTCTTTTAACTGTGTGAATTAAATCAAGGTCTAGAACCAACCCAACATATGTTTATAGTGAATAAAGTCTTTAATATAACAGCTTTACCCTTTGGGAAGGGGAGTTAGAAGGAGTTAGGGAGGGAAGGATAGATAGGTAGAATGATAGGGGAAGGTTAGCAGTGAGGCCTAAGGACACCGGTGAGAGAAGGAAAGAGAAGAAAAGTAAATAAAGAAGAAATACAAATTAGGACCAGAACAGGAACACAAAGGGAGATGAAGAACATTGTGCAACAGCAAGGGGGGGGGGGAGAGGGAGAGAGAGAGAGAAAGAAAAGAGAAAAGAAAGAAAAAAAATAAATATTTTTTTTGTTAAATTCTTTTATTGGTACATTTTAGGTATACAACACAATTACATTTCTCATTGGAATTGTACATTTACATAATGCATCTTGGTTCTTATTTTTCCCCATTCCTAGCCCTCCCTTCACCCCCTCAACTGTTCCCTATTTACCAAGACTTTATTTCCATTTTTTCCATTTCTCATCGTTTTTCCTTTCTCTTCTTTCCTTTCCCCTGACCCTCCCACTACCCCTACCCCTTTGAACCTTTTCCTCCTATTTTGCATTATCAATTATTCATTCTAACCATTGATACATTTTGGGTATACAATATAATGACATTCATCATTGGAAATTTGCACCTTTACATAATCTCTCTTGGTTCATCTCTTTCACCCTTGCCCAGCCCTCCCTTCAACCCCTCCATTCCTCCCTATTTACAAAGACTTTGTTCCTATTTTTCCATTTTCTCATATGAATTCCATTCCATTCTTTACTTTCCCCTACCCCTCCCACTTCTTTCCCCTTTGCCCCTTTTCTTCCTATTTCACATTACCTATTATACATTTTAGTCCTTATTTACACTTTCAGTTTCTCAGACCAGAGAAACTATTTGGTATTTATACATGTGTGTCCTATTTCTTTCACTTAAGAGTATCGCCTCAATGTGCATCCACTTAGCTATAAATGTCTCTAATTTCTCATTTTTTATGGCTGAGTAGTACTCCATTCTATTAAAAAACCACATTTTCTTGATCCAGTCTCCAGTTGATGGGCATTTGGGCTGTTTCCAAGTTTTAGCTATCACAAGTTGTGCTGCTATGAACATGGGTGCACATATATCACTGTGGTATGATTCTTTTAATTCTTTGGGGAAGATCCCCAGCAGTGGAATAGTGGGGTCAAATGGGACTTCCAGTCTTAGTTCTTTGAGGTATCTCCATACTGATTTCCACAGTGGTTGCACCAGTCTACACTCCCACCAGCGGTAGAGCAGGGTTCCTCTTTCCCCACAGCCCCGCCAGCATTTGTTATTGGTTGATTTCATGATAGCAGCCATTCTTTCTGGAGTGAGGTGGAATCTCAGCGTTGTTTTCATCTGCATCTCTCGAATGACCAGTGATGTTGAACATTTTTTCATGTATTTCTTTGCTATTTCTACTTCTTTGTCTGAGAAATGTCTCTTCATTTCAGATGCCCATTTTCTGATTGGGTCTTTAAATTTGGGAGGTCTGATCTTCTTAAGTTCTTTATAGATTCGAGATAGTAGACCTTTGTCTGAGGAAGAGCAGGTGAAGATTTTTTTTTCCACATTGTGGGTTGTCTCTTCACACTGCTTGTGGTTTCTCTTCCTGTGCAGAAGCTTTTTAATAAGAAGAGATCCCATTTGTTGATTGTTTGTGCTAGTTCATGGGCAACTGAGGTTTTGTTGATAAAATTTTTTCCTAAACCAATGTCTTCAAGGGTTCTACCTAACCCCTGTTCCAACTGGTTCAGCGTTTCTATTTTAAGATTTAGACCTTTAATCCATTTTGATTTTAGTTTAGTGCATGGTGAGAGATACAGGTCTAGTTTTAATCTTTGGCAAGTTGAAGCCCAATTTTTGCAGCACCATTTATTAAAGAGGTTATCTTTCCTCCAGTGAGGATGTTTGGCTCCTTTATTGAAGATGAGATGGCTGAGTGTGTCTGGCATTGTTTCTGCATCTTCTAATCTGTCCTCTGGTCCTCAGGTCTGTTTCTTTGCCAGTGCCATGCTGTTTTTATCACAGTAGCTTTGTAGTAGAGTTGCAGGTTGGGGATTGTGATACCCCCTGCCATGTCTCTGTTACCTAGAATTGCTTTTGCTATTCTGGGTCTCTTCTTGCTCCAAATAAATTTTTGGATTATTTTCTCAAGGTCTGTGAAGTATGCTGCTGGGATCTCAATTGGAATTGCATTGAATCTTTATAGCAGTTTTGGACATATGGCCATTTTCACTATAATAATCCTTCCTACCCAAGAGCAGGGGATGTCTGCCCATTTTCTGATATCATCTTCAATCTCTCTTTTCAGAGTGCCATAGTTTTCAGAGAAGAGATCTTTGATTTCTTTCATTAGGTTGATTCCTAGGTATTTCAGTTTTTTGGAAGCTATTGTGAAAGGAATTATTTGCCCTCTTTCTCGCTCAGTCAGTCTGTCATTGGTGTAGAGGAAAGCTATTGATTTTTTTTTTGTTGACCTTGTAACCAACTACTTGACTGAATTTGGTTATTAAGTCTAGAAGACTTTTGGTGGAGTTCTTGGGGTCTTCTATATAGAGTATCATGTCATCTGCAAATAATGACAATTTGATTTCTTCATTTCCTATCTTTATTCCTTTTATTTCTTTCTCTTGTCTAATTGCCGTGGATAATGTTTCCAAAATTATATTGAACAAGAGTGGTGGTAGTGGACATTCTTGTCTTGTTCCTGAGTTTAGTGTGAAGGATTTCAATGTTTGACCATTTAGTATGATATTAGCTGTTGGTTTTTCATAGATGGCTTTTATAAGATTGAGGTAGAGACCATCTATTCCAATTTTTTGTAGGGCTTTTATCATAAATGCATGTTGGATTTTGTCAAATGTTTTTTCTGCATCTATGGAGATAATCATATGGTTTTTTCCTTGGCTCTATTGATAAAGTGTATTACATTAGTTGATTTGCTTATGTTGAACCATCCCTGCATCCCTGGGATGAATCCCACTTGATCAGGGTGTATGATCTTCTTGATGATCTTCTGCATTCTATTTGCCAGTATCTTATTAAGGATTTTTGCATCTGTGTTCATTAGTGAGATTGGCCTATAGTTCTCCTTATTGGTTGGGTCTTTCTCTGCTTTCGGGATCAAGGTGATGCTTGCTTTCAGCAATGAAATTGTGAGTATTGCTTCCCTTTCAATTTCATGGAAGAGTTTAAACAGTAGTGGCAGCAGTTCCTCTCTAAATGTCTTGTAGAATTCAGCAGTGCAGCCATCAGGGCCCAGGCTTTTCTTAGTTGATAAGTTCTTAATTATGTTTTCAATTTCATTGGTTGATTTTGGGTTGTTTAGAATTTTCAGGTCTTCTTCATTCAACTTTGGTAATTCATATGTATCTAGGAATCTGTCTATTTCTTCTGTGTTTTCCATCTTATTGGTGTATAGATTCTGGAAGTGTGTATTGATGATCTTCTGGATTTCTGCTGGGTCTGTTGTAATTTCACCCTTTTCATTCCTAATTGCATGGATTTGGGCCTTTTCTTTCCTTTTTCTGATAAGGTTGGCTAAGGGTTTTTCAATTTTGTTGATTCTTTCAAAGAACCAACTATTGGCTTCACTGATTTTTTTGTCTCGTCCTCTTAGTCTCCATTGCATTGTTTTCTGCTCTGATCTTTACAATTTCCTCCCTTGTATGTGCTTTGGGGTTGTCCTGTTCTTCTTTTTCTAGAAGCTTGAGGTGCAGCATCAGGTTGTTTAATTGGGCTCACTCTGTTTTCCTAATATGTGTATTCACTGCTATGAATTTCCCTTGTAAGACTGCTTTCATTGTGTCCCATAGATTCTGATATGTTGTTTTGTCATTGTCATTTAATTGAAGGAACTGTTTGATTTCTTCTTTAATTTCCTCTGTGACCCATTGGTTATTCAAAAGTATGTTGTTCAATTTCCACATGTTTATGAAATTTTTCAAGTTTCTTTTGCTATGGATCTCCAATTTCATCACACTATGGTCTGATAATATACAGGGGATAACTTCAATTCCTTTGACTTACTTAAACATGTTCTATGTGTGAGTATGTTGTCTATTTTGGGGAATGACCCATGTGCAGCTGAGAAGAATGTGTATTCTGATGTTGTGGGGCGGAAGACTCTGTAAACATCTGTTAAGTTCATTTGTTCAAGAGTTCGATTGAGTTCTAGTATTTCATTACTTATTTTTAGTCTAGTTGATCTATCTATTTGTGACAGTGGGGTGTTGAGTTCCCCCACTACAATTGTATTAGTGCATATATGACTTTTCATGTCCCTTATTATTTGTTTTATATAGTTGGGTGCACTAGTGTTTGGTGCATAGATATGTATGATTGTCAACTCTTCCTCTTGGATTGCTCCCTTTACAACAATGTAGTTCTCTTCTTTTTCTCTCTTAATCAGTGTTGGTTTGAAATCTACTTGATCTTCAGAGAGGATAGCTACTCCTGCTTTTTTTGGGTTCCTGTCACATGGAGTATTGTTTTCCACCCTTTAACTTTCAGTCTATGAGTTTCCTTTTGTATTAAGTGTGTTTCTTGTATACAGCATATTGTTGCATTTTGCTTCTTGACCCATTCTGCCAGTCTATTTCTTTTGATTGGTGAATTGAGACCATTAACATTGATGGTTATAACTGAAACATATTGACTTGTCATTGCCATGACTTTTTCTTTTTGTTGGGTTCTCCCTCTTTACATTTAATGACTTGTCATGCCAGATGGCTTCATTCTGCTTTGCTTCCTGGGGTTGTGATCCTCAATGTCTGTTCCTAAGATATGGTTTAAAATTTTTTGGAGTGCTGGTTTGGTATTCACGAAGTCCCTACGCTGCTCTTTGTCATGAAAGTATCTTATTTCTCCATCCATTTTGAAAGATAGTTTTTCAGGGTACATCAATCTGGGTTGGAGGCTGTTTTCTTTTTAGGGTTTGGGATATGTCACTCCAAGCTCTTCTTGCCTTGATGGTTTGTGTTGAGAAGTCTGCTGTGATTCTGATGGGCTTTCCTTTGTATGTGTTTTGTTTCTTTTCTCTAACTGCTTGGAGAACTTTGTTCTTCTGTTGTGTTTCTGGAATCTTAACAATTATATGCCTATGTGTAGATTTTTTTTAACCAAGGCTCTTTGGAGTCCTATATGCCTCACTTATCTGTATGTCAAGTTCTTTTGCCCTGCTTGGGAAGTTTTCTGCCATTATTTCTGTGAAGAACTTTTTTTGTCATCTGCATTCTCTCCTGTTTCTTCATCAACTCCAATCAGTCTTATGTTATTTGTCTTTCCATCATCTAGCAGCTGCTGGATTGATTTCTCATGTTCCCTTATAATTTTGAAGCAATTTTTCTTTTCCTGGTCATTAATTGCAATCTTATCTTCTATATCTGAAATTCTGTCCCCACATTGGCTCATTCTGCTGTGTAGACTTTCAATGGAGTTTTTCCTCTCCTGGAAATCTATTTGCACGTACTTTATGGATTGCATTTGTTTCCTATGTTGGGATTCCATCCTGTTCCTCAGCTCCTCTCTAGATTTATTAATCATGTCTTGCACTAAGAGCACAATTTCTCCTGTTATCTGAGAAATTATTTCTGATTTCATTTCTTCCAGATCCCCTTTTGTTGCCAGTTGAGTGGGTCTGGGTGGTTGAGTATCAGAGTGTTCCATCTCATTTCCCTTTGGGATTGCTATAGGTAATCTGGAAGTCTGGTTTTGAGACTTATTTATGTATTTTCTCATTTCAACTCGGGTAGGGGCTGTTGGTGCCTGCACAGATTACCTCCTCTGAGCTGGGAGAGGTGGGCCAGGGGCCAGGAGCAGTGGTAGGGATGATGACCCAAAAGCCCTTTCCTGTGGGCTGCGAGCAGCAGGAGGGATGGTGGCCGGGAAGCCCCTTCCTGGATCGTAGCTCAGAAGCCCCTACCTCTGGGCCGAGAGCAGCGGGACTCAGTACCTTGGTCTGGTGGTCCGGTGTCTTCTGCATCTTTGTAGTGTGGAACTTGGTGGCTGTACGGGGGGGGGGTGTTCAGTGGATTGTTGCTGGGGCACAGGCTGATTCGGCATGTTCTGCGTGACTCATGACCTCAGTAGGGTGTGTGCAGACCTGCCTGTCTGCAGCAGGCTGATTTGACCTGTTCTGTGTGACTCACGACCACTGAATGGCATGTGCAGACCTCAAAAAATAACAATTTTAAAAGAGTAGAAAAAGAAGAACAAAATTAAAAATAAGAGCAAAAAAATAGTGGTAATTTTGAAAATAATAAATAAAAGATAAAAGTGAAGGGACTCCTTCAGGGTATGTCTCTGATGTCACAATAGACAACGTGGGCAGCAGTGTGCAGTTATAAGTCAATGATTCTTTTTTTTTGTTTTTGCACTTTATTAAATTCTTTTATTGGTACATTGTAGGTATACAACACAATTACATTTCTCATTGGGAATTGTACCTTTACATAATGCATCTTGGTTCTTATTTTTTCCCCCTTCCTAGCCCTCTCTTCACCCCTTCCACCCTTCCCTATTCACAAAGACTTTATTTCCATTTTTTCCATTTCTCGTCATTTTTCCTTTCCCTTCTTTCCTTTCCCCTGCCTCTCCCACTACCCCTAGCCCTTTGGACCTTTTCTTCCTATTTTGCATTATCGATTATTCATTCTAATCATGGGTGCATTTTAGGTATACAATATAATGACATTCATCATTGGAAATTTGCACCTTTACATTTCCTGTAAGTCAGTGATTCTCAGTAAGCCATTCAGGGACCCATGAGATTCAGGCAGATTTCTGGCTACAAGTCCCAAGTTGAGCTCCCTGTCATTCTGCAGGGCTGAACTGTGCAAGGTGCTATTGCAGGTTCCAGCTGCCTTTCCCCTGAAGATAGTTCAGGTTCCAGTAGGAGGTGATGATTCCTCCAACTTACCAAGTATGGTGGTCTGGTATGCCTTTATTGCAGAGATTCTCTTAAGTTTTCCAGTGGGCTTCAGTTTTTCTCAAGGAGCCTGAGAGAGGCCCTCTCTCTGTTGTTCATTTCTGCAGCTCAGAACAATGGCCTTTATGCCTCTCTGTGCCTCTGTAGTGTGGAACCAGGTAACTGCACAGCCAAGAGCCCAAAGGTGTGGGGGGGACTCAGTTGTTACAGGTACCCACGTGACTCCACCGGCGGCTGGTGCGCATGCCCGTGGGTCCTCACCAGCTCCTCTGTTTCCATTTTAGATATTTGCATGTAATTCTGATTTCAATGATTATCTCTCAAATCCTGATAGACACATTAAGAAACTTTCACCTAAGTAGTCAACAAACTAAAAAAGGTAACAATTTAATCATTTGGACAATTAAAATTATATTTTGTGTTTAATTTATTTTTCTTTTATTAATGAATGTTATGTTAAGTTTTGGTGAACAATACAAATTGATTTTGTGTCCACTTGGCCCTTTTCACAAAAAATTTTCAAACTGATAAAATTTCAGAATAATAAATCCAGTTTTCATATGTACATTGTAAGAACAGTCATCCTACAGAAATCTTGGATACATTTAAATAGTTAATGATCAAAATGCAAACACAAATATTTGGGACCACCACTCATGACTATGATTACAGGAGAACATAAGAGGCTCTTTCCTTCCCCCACCTTTCAGTGTAGCACTCCTGTAACAGCAGCTGAAACAAAAGCTCTATGATCCCTTGACTGCAATTGCAGCACTGGGCAGTGGCTGTTGAAGGGAGTACACAGTGGGAACATCTCCCTAGGTCACTGATAGTGGAGAAGCAAGTTCTAGATTTTGTTCTTATTTTGTTGCTGGTAGGTGTCATTTGCTACCCTGTTAGAACCATCACATTTGGCATCTGTCTTAGTAACTCTTTGTTAATGAGTCAGTGTCTGACCACCATAATTTAAAGGAGGAGAAGTCTATTTTGATTTATAGTTGCAGTCCATGTTCTGCCAGCTCCAAGGGAAAACTATATGCTGGAAGGGCATGGTAAGGAAAGCTGTTCATGTTATGGTAGGCAGGCAGCAGAGGGAAAAGGGAGGAGCTGGGGAGTAAGGTATATCTTTCCAGGTCAAAACTTCAGTGACTTGCCTCTAACTAAGTTCCACCTCATAACAATTAGTCTGCTGTAGTGTCCCCATGATCCAATCACCTCCCAAATGCATGTGGCTTTTGGGGCCATTTTAGATCTACACCATAAAATTCCACCCTGACCCCCAAAAGACTCATGAACATCTCTATGCAAAATGCATTTAGTCCATCACTAAGAGTCACCAATGTCTTTACAGTTCTAGCCTTACTGAAAAGTCCAAGTCCAAAGTCTCCTGTGAGACTCAGGGCAAACTATGAGCTGTGATCCCCTGTTAAAATAAAAAAGATTAAACACTGCCAACATACAATAGTATATTCCCATTCTAAAGGAAGAAATAGGAAGATAGAAGGGAATGGACCAAAGCAAGAGTGAAACTGATCTGGGAAACATTAAGTCCTGTAGTTCCATGACTAGCACCTTGGGCAAATTATGGCAAGATATAAATTTCAAATGGTTCATGCATCCCCACTGCTCTAGCATTGCTGGTTGTAGCCCTCATGGCCTCTCTTGGGTTGGCTCTGTTCATTGCCTGCACTGTCCTCAAGCATTCCATGTTCCTGGCTTCTCTTTCTGGAGGACTCTATTTCACTTTTGGCTTCAGTCTAAATCTTCACACATGCTCTTTCAGGAGCATACTGCCTGGCCTTCTAGTCCTTCTGAAATCTGAGTGGAAGCTCTCCTCAACCTAGAACTCTCGAATTCTGCATGTCTGCATGTGGATAATGCTAGGATCTACCAGCCCAAGCAGTAGCAAGACCCCTGTGGAATATGGTTGTAGAGGCATCTGATTGCTTGTGTGGCAGAACTTTGGGAAACTCTTTCTTAGTTGGCCCTGAATGAGTTCGGCTCCCTTGAGCTTTCCTCTCAAAACAGTCTCACTTTTACATCTTGGAACCTCCAAAGGATGGTGTGTTGTTGATTCCTCAGAGCATCTTTCTTATGGTCTGGATGTAAAGTACTTGGTTTTTTAAAAAGTGCTAATCTTTTCTTTTCCTCTGCCATAGTTTTGCAGGTTCTTCCTTTCTGGTCATCAGAAAAATTATTCAACTTGGATTTTTGTGCCTGTTTCTCATTGTAAATCTTGCTAAAAGCAGCAAGCAGTACCATGTTAAAAGCTTGATCATTAAATTGTCTTGGAATTTTTTCTACCAGATTTATTAGTCCACTGCCCTTAATCTCGGTCTCCTTTAAAATCTCACACAGGAATAAAATGTAGAAAAGTTTCCTACCAGAGCATAAGACACATGGTCTTGAGTCTAACTGCCAATGGAGTCCTTATTTCCAACTGAAAACCTCCTGAGCCTCTCTTTTATCATTTGTCATTCTATCAGCTTCCTGATCTTCTGAACTCTAACCAGAATCTTCCATCAAGATCAACTGACAGCATTCTAGGGCTCCTCTAGCTGAAATCTTACCTAACTCCTTCTAAGAACCAGTTCCGAAAGCTTCTGAATTATGTAGTGAGATAATCACAGCAATGACCCCATTTCTCTGGTACAAAAATGTGACTTAGTTATCTTCTTAATCACTGAGACAATACTTGACACCCACAACTTAAAGAAGGAGAAGTTTATTTTGACTCATGGTTACAATTCATGGTCAGCTGGCTCCAAGGAAAAACTGCATGGTAGAAGGGCATGATAGAGGAAAGCTGCTCATGTCTTGGTGGACAAGAGAGGAGACAGGCTCTTGGGAGGGAGATATACCCTTCCAGATCATGCACTCAGTGACCTGCCTGTAACTGCCTTTTAACAGAAAATCTGTTACAGTGTCTCCGTGATCCAATCATCTTTCAAACTCATAAGGCTTTGTGGGGCATTTTAGATCTAAACTATAGCAGGATGCCTTCTTAGGGTCCTCAGATGAGGCTGCTGGTAGTAAAAGATTTTGCCTGTATTTTTTGTACTTTCAGGTTGTGGCTTGGCAACTAAGGTATGAGTAGATTACTTCCTTGCAGAAATTTGTAATCCATCCATTCACAAGAGTGATACAAGTAGAGAGATCAGATCAGTTGTGAATTATAGTTAATAGAACCTTCTTTATAGATGATAGAAGTGGACTCCTTGGCAGGGTGCCTGCAAAATTTTATCAGATCTCTAAGAATGTAGAGAATATTGTTAGAATTTAGAATGGGAAATTAGAGTCAGATTAGGAAGAAAAGTTCCAAGATATAAATTTGAATTTCAGGGCCCTAAGCAACAAGATGGTTCATTCCCTAACATATCACTAATACCACTATCTTCTACCATTGATACAAAGATCTTGTCACCAACTCAACACATCCTCTTTCATATTTTTTGAATTATCCAGTATTTTAGGTTTTGCTAATAAGGATAAGGTCAAAGTTACCTTCATTTTACATATAGATACTCCCATTTCCTATTTGCATACCCCCCAGTATATTCTGAACATTGTAGCCAGACTAATCTTTCACAAATGCAGATTGAATTATTACATAATCCGCCTGAAATCTTTACTATATCACTATTTTTCTTAGGAAAAATAACAAAAATCCTTAACATGGACATTAAGGTCTTATGTTTTAACTTCTATTTAACTCTCCAGCCTGAAAATACTACATTCTATGAATAATATGAATAATCCCGTGAGTTATCTATTTCATATCGTGGGTGCCATGCTTGCATCAAGGATTTGAAGGATCAAAAGAGGGTTTAAATTCAAATATATCAAGCTTAATAGCTGTGTAACTTGGCTAAAAGGCTGAGTTGATTGCTCTCCCTTTCCATCAGTGCTGGGAATTTTGGAAAAGGGAGTGATGCTTTCTGATTGCTTTGTTCTGTTTATTCTCATTGTTAACACAGTTAAGAGGAAAGAAGAGTAACTCATGTTTGAATTAAAGACCAGTCAAAAATTAGAACAGATATTTATCACAAAAGGTTTGGCCTTGGGGCATTGGAGAGAGATGAAGACATGAGTGAAGCATAAAACCAAAGGAAGTAAGGAATCCAGAACATTCAGGAACTCTCTGGACAATGGCCATTGTGTGAAAGTGGAAACTAAACGTTTGTTTAAGGGCTTGGGCAGTCCAAAGCAGTAAAATATAACTACCTTGAGAAATGAGAGGAAAAAAGTATGATGATTTCTGAATCAAGGTTAAAATATTTAAAAAGTATGCTCATGTGGTTCAGATGAAAGTTGAATATGAAAGTATTTTTTCAGAGGCTTGTATATGTGGAAGTTTGAAATGGTGATGGGATTCTTCTTGTAAACCAAGTTCTGTGTTCAGAAGATTTAGTCAAAGCAGTGTTTGGAGTAATGCCTATATGTTCATTAATTTCTATATTTTGTGGATATTTTAATGTAAAAGATATTGATATTGGCAAACAAGAAATTGGAGCACTTTGAGGGAGAATTCTCATTAGTTTGGATATCCGTAATTCAGAATCCAAACTGCTTCAAGGGTAATTTTGTGTCTTGAGTAATGATCAAGATTTATCAACTATATGAGAATTTAAGTTAACTCCCAAACATACCAGTAGTGGGATTAAGAAGGTATTTAATAGACTTGTAGTGAAATGTTAGATGGTACAATTCATGGGAAAGTGGTATTATGTATGCCTGATTTTTGGTGATGATTGATCTTTGAAAAAGTAGAGTAAAGATTGGTAAAAAAGAAAAAAATGAAACAAAACAAAAAACCTGTTTATTTTTTTCCTTTATAATACAAGATGGAGCTTCATGGTTTTCTAATATGCCAGAGTGGGGGCCTTTTTTGATAAAAAGATATGTGAAACCTTTTTAAAAAGAACCTCCTCTAGTTCACTGATCTACTGAATGGACACTTTTTAAAGAGATCCACTTAAATCAACCGGTATGTCGGTTGCTTCCACATGATTTTGTCATGGAACTCATTTACCTCTCCAGCATACTTTCATTTAAACACCACGTAAACATTTTTAACAAATTAAAGTTATTGGCAAGCAACTTTCTTGATGACAGAGACTGTGCCTTTAGGCCAAGATAAAATGTTTTTATATGTGGAGACTTCAGCAATTTATTCATTACTTCATTCTTTGACTCAGCAAATATTCATCGAACAAACGTTAGGAACTAGGAAATATTCTGGACATTTAAAAATCCTGAAGTGATGGAAGGAAGCAGAAGGAGGGACTTAACCTGGCTGGAGAAGATCAATTTTCATTTGTTTTTTTATGGTAGGCAACACCTGGGATGAGGCAATGTTGAACATTGCCCAGGAGAGGAGAGAATAAACAGAAGCTACAGAAGCATAAAACAGCAAAAAAGGCAGGCCTTTGCACTCTAGTGGAATGTTAATAAGAGCCCATGGGGCTCTCCTTGAAGGTGTGAGTGTAACCTCTGAGAGCAATTCTTTGGAGAAGTGGAACAGCTATGAGCCTGTGTTGTTTAGCTTTCTGTTGCTGAGATAAAATACATGAGACAAAAAATTTAAAAGAGGAAAAATTTATTTTGGCTTATGGTTTCAGCCTGTGACCAGCTGGCTCCATTGTTCTTAGGTCTGTGGGAAGGCAAAACATCATGGTGGGGAGGGCACGGAAGAGCAAAGCTGCTCATCTTCTGGTGGGGAGGAAGAAGGGGAGAGGAAAGAGGGAGGAGAGGGAAATGGAGGGGTAGAGCAGAGGAGGGAGAAAGGAGGAGAAAAAGAAAGAAGAGGAAAGGACCAGGGACAAAATATATCCTCCAAGAGGCTGGCCCCGGTGAACTACTTTCTCTAACTATGCCCTCTCTCCTAAATTTCCTCCACTTACCAATAGCACCACCAGAGGCGAACAAAGCTTGCAACACATGAGCCTTTGGGTGACATTCCAGGTCCAACATACAAGAGACTGTAGCAGCCAACACTCAGAGAAGCTGGGGTATGGTGCCCTGACTGGTTGGAGGAAATCTGAGTTATTCAACAAAACAGCAACTGTTAACCACAAGAGCAACTGGGAGATGGGAAATAGAGATATCAAATGTCAGTCACTCTTTGAAAAAGCTTGAATATAGATGTGTTTCTGAAAAAAAACCACAACTGACATTTATCTCTAGACAATAACTACTACTCTCTGCTGCAACTCATTAATTACCACCTTCGGACGTCCTCATGACTCCTATACCATACACCTACCCAGGCATTTCCCCAAATCAATGTTTATTGAATGGGAAATTCTTCCAGATATTTGCTGCCTTAAGAAAGAGAAAAGACTGGTTCAAAGGCTTGTTCAAAAGCTAAGATAATGAATTGATGCCGTAGTGGAAGTTCAGTTCTTCTCAGGATGGCAAACAGCTGAAAATATGATGGTTGTGTCTGATAATGATTCTAATCATACTAATTTTCTTCTGTAAATCAAAAACCATGTTATTTTTAAAATCCCAAGAAAAAAGCTAGTCATTTTTGTCCAGGTCAAAATGTACCAATAAACTTAATGAAAAAAAAATAGACTCCCAAGAATCCTCTCCTCTCTACTCCTTTGGTTTCCAAGAGGAAAATCTAACACATTTAATCAATTGACTGAAAATGAAGTACCATTTTATACTTAAGCAATAGGCTGCTGCTCTCTCTGGATATGTGGGTAGGAAACCTATTGGGCTAGGGAAAGGTGTACTGATATCTGCAAATATGCATCGCAATCCATGCAAAGAGAAGGGAACCGCTAAGCAGAAATAGTTAAGAGGGCAACCTGGAAAGCTTTTCCCTTAAGAAAAAAAGTTTTTAGAGAAAGGGCAAAAGTTGCAAACAGATTTCTTAGGGAAAAAAAAAGAAAAAAGAAAAAGACACTCCAGCTTAAAAATCTTTGATGATAAGGAATTGTCTAGGGATAGATAGCTAGGAACAACATAGGACTTAACTTTCAGAATCCAGCCTTTTGGAAACTGAAGGAGAAAATGCGGGCTGGAAATTCCTGGCAGGGAGCGACAGACAGCATGTCATAGTGCCTGTTTCTTCTTAGCAAACTCTTTTATTTTGTGCTATATTAACAATTCATAAATGTGAAAAGCAGAACGTGTTAAGGAATTACTTTTAGTACTTCCTACACTTCAGCCACTATAGGTCACAGCATGTCATTTTATCTTCTTGCTATCTTTGCAGAGATGAGGAAGCCGGAACACAGTCAGTAGTTTTCCCATGTTCATATAATTACTAAGTGATACTGTTTATTCAAATGTACCTGAAACCAAATGTACTTCTTTATTCCCCACAGATCCAAGATTTTAAGGATGATGGATCTTTCTGAGTTGTGATTATGGGTGAAGAAAAATCTTCATAGTAGAGTAATTTGAAAACAATGTGATGATCATAAAGCATACAGCTCGGGGCCACACTGACCTTACTCAGGGCGCTCTGCAAATAAACTCAGGACTTTGGTGCCTGGTGGGTGGTTAGACACAATTTATAGCAAGCCTCCCCTTTTGGTCGTCCATGGAGTAGGAGGAAATGTGTCTGTTTCTTGTTTTCCAACAACAAATCCTAGGAGAATATTGCTCATTATAGCAACAATGGTTTGTGACAGGATAGATGGAAACAGAGTTTGATGTATTTGAATAGTTACTTCCACTATTTTTTTCTAAAAGTTTTATTTTGAAAGTTACTGGATTTGGTTTTTATTTCTTTGGCATAAAATAGACATATTTCTACTTCTTCTTTTGACCCTTAAATATTTAAAATTCTTATACCATTTTTAAAATAGAAGATTTAACATATCAGATCTAATTATCTAACTACATATTTGCCTGTTTAAGGTACTTTAACAGCTGTTGGTGTAAATGGCCCCTGTTTTTGGTAGGAAAAAAATTGGGCTAGTAGAAATAACTTCTCAAAAGAAAAAAAATAAAACCCTTGTTTTAGTCAGTTTCAGCTGTTGTAACAAACCTTGTACTATGTAACTTATTCACAATGTTACATTTCTGGAATTACATTTCTGAAATTACATTTATGGAAGATGAGAAATTCAAGATCAAGACACCAGCAGATTCCGTGTGTGGTAAGGACGTATTCTGCTTCATAAATGATACCTTCTCGCTGCACCCTCATGAGGCAGAAGGCAAAAGCCTGCCCCTCCATCCTCTTTTATAAGGGCATTAATCCCATTCTTAGTAACTTACTGAAAACTCCATCTCTTAATACTGTTGGGTTGGGGATTAAGTTTCAACTTTTGAAATTCGAAGGAACACAAGTATGCAGATGCTGGAACCCTCCTCAACAAGAGAAACTTATGAGGATGAGAATGCTACATATTGGGTGTCGGAATACTTCCAGGAGGCTATTTCCCTGCTTCCATAGCAGGCTGTTTTTATAATCTAGGCATGCCTCCCCCTGAGAAGACTGGCTGATGCAGTGTATATTGATAGTTCCTTCTGCATGGTGCCATGGGGTGCACAAGTTTCTCCAAGGCTCCTGCTTGGGAGACCCAGAGGAGCAGGTTTGGTCTCAGGATGTTACCAGCAAGCCTGTCTTTGTGATTAGGGTTTATATACAGGGTCTCCTACAGTTTTTGTGTTTCTGGCCTGCTCTGCCTCCTTGAGGATGTTACAGTGGAACAGCAACTCACGTATCCTTGATTCATATTCCTCACATCTTCTCTAAGGAATGTGGGCTACTGTTATCTCACCTAGGGATAAAAAATATAGAGTGAAAAGGTTATATTAATTTAGAAATCAAAGCATTTTAACCCTCAGTTCTCAAAATTCTAATGTGCTGCACATTTTAAAGCAAAATGTCCATGAAATATAAATGTAAATATATTGGTATGACTTATGAAATGTGGCATGTTTAGGTTCTTGTGTATTTAACTTTAAAAAAAAAAATTCCCTCAGTTGGGACATTTATGGTGGGACCTGGAAGAAATCTTTCACATAGCTGTTTTGTCTGTAGTCAAATTTCTTATAGTGGAATGCTAAGTTCTTGATAATTGAACCCCTGTCTCACTTTTTAAAAAAAAAAACCACAGCTATTTTGTGATACAGCTAAGTACTCTTGTCTTCAATGCCTATTCTCTGGCTCTGGTCTTTTCACCACTCTTCTTCTGTCTAGTATGACCTTCAGAACTCAAGTATGACCTTCAGAATTCAACTTTGATAGTTCTTCTTCATGGCTGTATGTTCCTCTGACTGCCCATATCCCATCCCAAATTCCATTTTAGGCCTTTATTTTCATTGCTGCATCCTAGTGGTAGTAATTAGATGTGATTTATTGGCTCACAGAAGAAAAAGTCTGGGTACCAGCAAAATAAGCTATTTTTGCTGTTGTTCTGGTTTAGTCCCATTTTTTGGTTACAAAGCTCCTCCTCAGAATGCCAGTCAGCATTAAATGGCCACAGAGACTGGTTTCTAGGATTGTCATGTCGCATTCTTTAATTGTAGTTCATTATGATAGTGTTTCCTAAGCCCAGAATATGCTAAGCCTGTTGCATCCTTGTAGGTACTGCAATGGGTACTAACCACTGGGGCTGTACTCACTACTGATAGTAACTTAATGCTAGGCTTCTACTTTTCAAGGTTCTGATAACTCTACTGTTATGCAATAGATAGCTTATAAAGAAATTACACAGATGTAAATATGAGTTTTAGATACTTATATGTTGAAAAACGTAAGGGAGATATGATGCCTTGTAAATGATGAATGGTTTGAGTATTTATAAAGTAGCTAATTTAGTAATTCACTAATTCAACAAGCACTGAGCATATGAGGTGCACTAAGCCTCTTTTCAGAGGGGGATCTAAATAACAATGAATAGAAAATTCATTTCCTCCAGAATCTAGAAATTTAAAAGGAGAGGCAGACATGTAAATAAGGTATGACTTACTTTACCATATATTCTAATAGTTGCAGAAGACATACTTGTTCTTTGGATTTAGGTTTCTCAAAAGGTGGGAAAGGCATGATACTGGGTAATTCAGAAATTAGTAATACTTGGAACTGGTATTCAGGTAAGGGATTCTGAGCAAAGGCAGAGGTTCACATGAATTGCCAGTTCCCAGAATTAGAAGGCTCACAATATCAGCGTTATTATTAAGATATTAATTTTGGCATAGATAAGAAGGCAAAAGTTTAGATATCACAATCTATGCACAAAGAATAGTTGGGCCAAAGCCAGAAGAAACGTGTTGTTGACATCATCAAGTATTTGATGGTTTATAGCCTGTCTTCTTGCTTATATTCTGTCAAAAATGATCTGGAATTTTTTAAAAGACAATTTCTTAATATATTTTCACCTTCAAAATTTTGAATCCTACTATTACTTTCAAGCATGATGACAATTACTATATTGTAATATTTATTCAGTGCTTAATCTTGGGATAAACTCATTGGTGACTTAGGCAGTTCATCATAGTCAAGCATACACTTTTGTTATGCTGAGTGGGCATAGATATGATCTTTAAGGAATCCATATCTTGTTATCTACTCTTTTATTTACTCTGTAAAACCACATGGTGCCATTATGTGCCACGGGCTACTTCACAGGTGTCCCAAGACAGAGATGGCCTACGAAGTCTGAGTGGCTTCATAACATTGTAGTAATCATAATAGACTTATTGATGTTTTGACAGGATGCTTGATTGATTGACAGATGCATTCACTCTTCAAATATTTATTGAATGCCAGCTAAAGTTCAGCTACTGGCACTGTGCCAGGAAGATAGTTTATTTTTATTCAAAGGAAAGAAGTTGTGCTCTGCATTAGCTTGGTTTTTATCTAATTCCATGAAGATAAATTACAGTGATAACTTATTATTTACTAGGTACTAGATAATTTATTAGGATTTTAGAGAAATTTGGGAGGAAAATGAAAATGTGAGAATAAGGGAGAATAATGCACAAAAGGATATAGTTGTCCCCTTGTGACTGAATACTTACAATTATTCCATAACTGTAGAATGATTGAATATTTATGGGTACCTACTCTGTGCAAAACATTGATCAAATACAAAAGCCACACAAAGAGGGATAAATTTCCACTGTCAAGAAACTTTTAGTTTAGTGAGTTGCATTCAACATATATGTAAATCAGTATAACATGAGATAAAGCTTTAGGTCTTTGAGATATTTTCAGCTGTTGGTATCTTTGGTGGCTCAGTGAAGAAATCATTGCGCAGGCTCTTAATCATTGGATAGGTTGTAGGTCTATAGATGTGAGAAGTGAAAGAGTTATAAATGAAAGGATGTATAAGCAAGATCACAAAAACAAATTAAAGGATACACACAGAAAACAATTTGTTCTCCTTAGTGAGAGTGTAAGGACATAGTGAAATAAAATTTGAAATTCAAACTGGAGCCACATCATAAAGGACCCTTAATGCCAGGGTTGGAAGTTTGACCTATATTAGGCAATGAAAAGTGTCTACCGTCAGTGTCAACACATGATTTGTGGCTGGAATACGTGGCTGATTTCTGCCCATCTATGCCATCATAACCACTGAAATTAAATTTGTAGTCAGGAATATACATTTGATGTCTGAAAATTTTAGGATACACTTCTCTAGCAAAACTTAGAATAAAGTATTAGATTTGATTGGTTAGAGAAATTTTCTTTGAAGCAATGCAAAAACCTGAAGTATTGTGTGTTGACTACAAATTTTTTAAATAAATGGGAAAATGTTTTGGTTTGCCAGATGCTGAAAAGTAAAATAATGACACATTAAGTAATGGAAATGTGGGAATTAAAACTTTCACAGAAAGAGAAAATGAACTCATGATTTCTTTCCTTATCGCTGTCTTGTGTCAGGTCCCCTTGCTTGCTCATGTCTTGTCCTTTGAGATGTCCTCAGTTGCCTCTGTTCTGATGCCTTTTTATTTCTCCAACGGGTGAGACACCCTTTTGGAATACAGTAAGACACTTTTTGGCCTCTGTGACTGAAAATAATTGGAGTATTTCTTCTAGAAGAATCTGGAAGTTTCAGAAGTTGACTTCTTCCCTTACCTTTCCATCGTTCTTACCTTGTTTCAAGTCCTGGTGGAGATATAGCTCTGAACGTGCTTTTTACTGTTTGGTGCTCTAGTAACTCCCCAGTCCTGCACATTCTTGTCCCTAAGTTTAGAATGCTTTCATATTTTTCTCTGAAGACAGTTTTACCAGCTGATAGTCTGAATTAGCTAAGTTCCATATATAAATTTATGCAGGAGGGCCAGGGATTTAGCTCAGTGGTTCTGCTGCCTGCCTGGCAAGCTCAAGGTCCGGAGTTCGATCCCTGGTACCAAAAAAAAAAAAAAAAAAAAGGAAAACAAATATATTTATGCAGGAAAGAGTGGGAGAAGAAAATATGTGGGAATGAAAACAAATATTTGAATGCAATGAAATAGTTTTAATCCAAAATATTTCTAATATTTTATAATATTAGCTGCCAAAAACTTTAAGTGTGTATGTGTCTTTCACTATTTTATAGCTCTTATTGAAGTGTGATGGTTGATAGATTTAATACATTATCCAGGTTACTTATTGGATACCCAGAGATAAATTCCCAAATTGCATTGGTACACTGATAACAGCACATTAAAATGCCCTCCTGATTTTCTATGCCATATCCATCCACCCATCATTCCTGTACTTAACACATTTATGTGTTAATCATACCAAATAACCTAATGGCACTCCTCAAACTTTACTGTGAAATAATAATATAAATAATAATATGACATAATAAAAATCACAGTATAAAAATAAGCTACGTTGTGTTTTGATGTACGTTCTAAGGTGTACTTTGGGGCCTGGATGTTTGCATTTCTAACAATAATTAGAATATGCTGGTAGGGGACCACACTTAAAATAGAAAGGTTTCTTGGGATTCTCTTGAATAAACTAATTCACAATAAGAGCGTTTAGAAGGCAATTTGAACACAGTTATACACATACAGATAAGACAGAGAAAGGGAAGGATTCATTTTGTGGAGAGTAGAAGAGCTCAAGAAGGCTTCATAGTTGAGGAAACTTTTAATTAGACTGGGAATAAGAAGCTGTGAAGGAGGTTAGCAGGCTTGAAGATATTGCACATGCAAATAATGCATGTCAAAATTTATAGACTGCATAAACTCATATGACTGGGTCTTAGAGTGTATGTTGAAAAGTGGATAGAGATGGGAAGTAGATAGGATGGGAAGGAGAGCAAACTCAATTAGTTTAGATATTCCAGTACATATATACAAATACATCTAGAACTTTTGTGGGCGATAGTGTTAAAAATTAAGTAAAACGCATGCACACAAATGTTCTAGTCAAAACTATCATTTTGCTTGCTCACAAATCAATTTTATCTTCAGAAAATCACAGTCAATTTTAACAGTGAAGTTTTTTCCTTAAGCCATATTTTAACTTTATAACATGGAGTCTTTAAAGGAAATATAAATAGAGCACTTTGAAAAACTTTCATGAGTATTATTCTGAGAAAGATACATAAGCTTTTTGACATTCTTTCATGTAGTCTGTTTCAAAGTTGACACATTCTCCTCCCTTCATAGAATCTAGTTGCTCCATAAGTAGATCTCTGATTTTTTTTTGTTGTTGTTGTTTGTTTTTTTTGGTACCAGGGATTTAACTCAGGACCTTCGGCTTGCAAGGCAGGTGCAGTGCCACTGAGCTAAATCCCCGGCCCTAGGTCTCCTTGTTTATAGATGAGGCTACATTTTTAAGTTTGGCATAACTGGTTCTTTTTATTTGGCTCCAACTTATTTTTCTAGCATCTCTTAATATTTTTCCTCCTAGGAGATGCTCTACTTACCTGGAATATTCTATTTTTATTTTTAAAAATAAATTTAAAAATTCATTAAAAATAAACGTATAAAATGCCTACTAGATACTGGAATATATGCTTGGCTTTGAGAACATAGTTTTGAATGAAGTAACTGATTGCCTTAGAGGAACTCATAACCTCATGGAGCTGACAAATATTTACAAGTAAATACAATAAATTGTGATGAGTGTTATGAAAGAATGTAAAGTTATTGGTATCTTACTTATAGGGAGATTAAGTGTAGACATTCCTAGATAAGTGATGTTTGAGTTCAGACTTGAAGAAATAAAGTGAACTAATCAGAGAGTGTGTGGCAGGAGTCCGGAGGGATGGAGACAGAATAGCATGTACTCTGTGCAGTGTCATAGTTTAGTAGGAAAGAGCAGTGACTTCAAATAACCATTGGAAATTCAGTATTGTTTAATCGTAGAGTAAAGAGGAAGAATAGTAAGAAATGAAAGCTAGACAGGAGCCAATTGCAAGTGGCTTTGTCCACTGTGCTAATGAACATAGCACAGTAATAGAAACATGGAATAGAAAAACCACTGATGGGTTTTAAACAGGGATAGGACATGAACTATTTTACAGTTCTTACCATTGCTATGTTGGCTGCAGGATGAGGATGACCTGTAGGAGATGAGACCAGAAGGGAGAGAAGATTCAGGTATAAAATGATGGTGCTTTGAATGAGAATGGTGACAAAATAAATAGAGAGCAGTGAATAATTTCACATTTGTGGATTTTTTAAATAGGGGCTGATGTAGATACAGAAGATAAAGAAGTTGATGGTGGTACTATGATTTCAGATTGGGACAAATGCTAAAAGATGGGAACCCGGGAGAAGAAGCACAGCCTTTGAGAAGAGGAAGACAACTTTACAGTTGGACATATACTTGGAATATCTAAGTAAAGATGTTGTGCATGAGTAACAGACATGTTTGTAGCTTGGGGAAGGTGTCAGTGTATGGATAGAATTGAGTCATGGAAATTGATGAGATTGCTTTGGAAGACTGTAAAGGGCAAGTAGATCAAAGGGCTGTGGTGCTGAGTTCTGAAGAATATCAACATTAGGAGATCAGCAAAGGAAGCAAAAGCCTACTTACCAGTTGTAGTCTTTGAATGAGCCACCCATACTAAAATTAAAATTAGGAGAGAATCCTTAGAAGACAAAAAAGAGAGTCTTTCTAAGAAAGAAAAGTGTGTGTATAGATCAGTAGGTTTGAGTGGGCCTGAGATAAATATCTGAAAATTGTCTTTTCTCTTGAGGGCTCTATTTGTGATTGGTAACATTGGTCAGTGTTAAAACACTTCATTTTTCCTGTCTTCCATCCACGTTTATGTGGTACTCTCTGTTATTTTGTAAACTGCTATCCATTTTCTAAGACCCTGATAAAGTAGAATCTGCTTCATGAAAATCTTTTTGATCTTTCCCATTGGAGATATTTTCCCACTTCTCTGTGAATCTGTCAATTTACACACCTCATGTGGTCTTTCTAACAGGGTACCATTTATGGTATTGTTTGAGTATATATTCCTAATAATTGTTTTCTTAAGATCACAGACTGCCTGAATGGGAGGTAGTTAGGTCTAATGATCAAAACTGCACAACTGGTCAGAGTTTTTATTGGTTTCTGCAGGATTTTTAAGACAACTATCCTGATAATATAATCCAGGATTCTGGGAAGGCAAGAACTGTAGTTCATTTGTGTTCATTGTTCTCAGTGTTTAACATATGATATGTAAGAAACACCCATAAAAAGTTGCCGCATGTTTTCTTTCAAATGTTTTTCTCTATTGAAAAGATGATTTTAATTATATTCCTATTGGAAGTTTCAGTATTTTTGATGAATTCTAAATTGATTTGTTGCATGATTTTTCCTTTATCTTTACCACTTTAGATAAATATAAAACTTTTACCAGGCTTCCAGGTGAGAAATCGAAGAACGGATCTGAGCATTTTTATTTGTGGTGCTGGTCTGCAGGAAGGACGGCACTGGGAAGTGCCACAGTTTGACTTGGAGCCCCACCATCATGGCAGGGCTGAGGTGCGTTTAGCTTGCTTCAGTCTTGTCATGATTTTAGATGTTGCCAGCAGCTCCTTTAATGACTTTAGCTCATTTGTGTTTGATGACTTCTGTACCAATTGCTTCTTTAATTTACAGTTTGAAAACAAAGGATGTCATTTTGACTCTGCTGAGTTGACCCATAGGAGTAGGCAACAATATTTTCCTTGACCTCACTTCTAAACCTGAAAATAAGTTAAAGAGAAAAAGAGAGATGGATCATTACCTTTCCAGACCAGGTTATATCCTACCCTTAACACGTATTCTCATGCTCTTCATGTTCTTATAAGGACTTAGGTACAGATTTTAAAAAATGCCAGCTGAGGACTCCTTTCCTTTGTACCATATCCAGGCAAAGAAATCTGACAGCTTATTAAAACACTCTCCTTTTAAACCCAGCCATAAAGAGTTACATGCAGAAAAATAACTATTTGAAACCCTTTGCCCCCATGTTCAGATTGCTGCCAAAGTTTTGGCCTTAGCTTACTTCAACAAGAATACACTGCAAAAGCTCTGGAGTTCTCAAGCAATGTGACTGCTTGCCGGCTTACTTAAGGTCATGAAAATCCTAGCTTTTGCCAAAAGACTTAGAGCAGAGCCATCCTGTTCTTGGAGTGGACTGTACTTTTGCTTAGGTCACTGAATTTTTAGTGGCTAATAGAATTGAAATGGGTCCTTCTTAAGGGTGTTAAATATAAACAAGATGCAAAGGGTGTGATAATTATAAAGCTATGTTTATAATGATGATTGTCTGCATAAAAATTGCTAATAAATTTGTACTCATGAATTATTGAAAATAAAAAAATCTTTCCTATTAGTCTGTCCGATGAGAAAACTTTATGTTTTAAATGCCATTTCCTTGCAGATGTCATTTACTTTTTTGATGACTAAAGAAGCCTTCACGTTTATCCTGGGTGAATTTGTAGTCATGCTTACATAGCCAGAAAGGTGTAATAAGTTGCATAATTACCTGGAGAATTCAGAGCAGTCAGGAGAACCTGCTAAGGCAATAAAAGCAAAGCCACTTTTAAGTCATCATTTGATTAAATTACTCTGAACTAAAATGTCTAGTAACTCTTCCATTTGCTTTGGTTAAAGGTACAACAAGCTTGTTTTATCTTGTTATATTAATTACTTTCTCTCCAGTGAACTACAGAAATTGCATTTGTAGTTTTGCTTTTAAAATTTTTTCCTGTGTAAAAACTGATTAGATTGAACAATAAAACAGATCATGATTCGATTTTCTATTCAGTGTAACACTTAATTACAAATATTGAGGAAATATTCTGCATTTTTGTTTGGTAAGCAAAACACAAGGAATTGCAATAGAGCTCTAGTTTGTAAATAACTTTGTATTATGTACACGAGCCTATTTATTCTCATCTGTTTCACAGTGTATTACAATTAACACTGTGAGGCTTGTAAGTTGTATCCTACTATCTAAAATGTTTTAAAATCAAAAGTACACTAACAATGTGTACAGAGTCAAGCATCAGTAAATTCATGTGTGTGCTCATTGACTCAGTGGAAATTCCAGAGGAAGACAGAGCGGAAGGGCCTGGTGCCAATGCCTGGGGTTGTAGGATTTGAATGATACCAGTGAGGCAACAAAGGTAGCACTCATGATGGTGCAGGTGACTGACAGTATAATAAGTGCAAAGAACTTTTTTGTTGTATTATTCTGTTATATTATTTAATTCTTCTATTTATATTGTGAGACAGATTTTGCTATCCCTGTTTTATACATGAAGACACTGAAGTTCATAAACTTGCTTACAATTGGTAAGCTGTAGTTGGGTTTTGAGTACTATTTTTCTTGCCTGATTCCAAAGTTCATGTTGCTTCTGCTAAGTTTAGATCACAGTGGTTTATGTGTAGGGTTTCCAAGGATTGGGATACTTTAAGAAGTTGGAATGATGCTCAAATAATTTTTAAATCCTCAGAAACTTCAGAAAGATTATGGGAAACTTGATTTATATGTGTAATTAATCTATTGAGATATACACTGACTCGAGCATTTCTTTGAACAAACTGCTGGATTTATTGAACACCAACAAACTGCCAGGCATTGTTAGTAGTACTGAAGAAAAACAGTAAACCACATGGATATTTACCAACAGCACTGATGAAGACACTGTCATTAGTCCTGATTTGAGAAGTTAGTATATTTGAGATTACTAGTAATGATTTTACTGTTGTAATAAAATTTAAGAATATATTAGCCAATCTTTTATCTATTTGATAACTATCAAGATAACTGTAAATAAATATAAACAGTAGTCTTCAGGAGAGAGGACAATCAATAAGCAGTTACCTGGCCTTTCAATCTATTTAACTAGACAATGGACTTATTAAAAACTCCTATCCTGTCTATGCTGCAGTGTTTCTCTGGAGTGGGACAGATTAAATAGACTGGGGCTTTTGTTTGTATAAAATGACTCTCATTACCTACCCTTGACTTCTATTGCATTGCATGTCCAGGGTGGGTAGCATTTGTACTAAAATTTTAAACGTGATTTTTGTTTTTGGCTACCAGCAGTGTAAAGTGTCACAAGGCAGGTGGCACAGTTTTGAAGACAAGACACCTGGCTAAATTCCCATGGATAGCAGGTCACCTTTACTTCCTTCTTTATCTCTCCTTCTTCTGACAGTTAGCAAATGATACACAGGTGGATTATTTTACACATTCTCAGACATATATCTGCTTTCTTTCTGGGAGCATTCCACTCTTCTGTCTGAACAGTAGTCAGGTAAAAAGAAGAATCACAAGTACAAAGATCTAGTAATCTGTTGACTCTCAAACTGGCCACCATGCAAGAGTTGTTCTCATACATCTTTTTATTAGTATATGTTTGTGATACATAACTACATTTAATTTGGGGAATTAGTATATGTAATCGTGTCTTGATCATTTTTAATTATTTTCCTTTCTTCCCTTTCTTCATCTCCAAAATGTCTACCTCCCTGTTTCCTATCACCTATCCTTTATTTTGCTCTTGAATTTATTTATGTTTTGAGTTTCTCATAGAAAATAAGTCATGTAATATTTAATCTTCTGTGTTTGATTATTTCAATCAGCATTATAATCTCAAATTCCATTGATTTCCTACAGATGATTCAAATGCATCTTTCTTTATGGCTTAGTTATACTCCATTACACACATACATTTTCTTTATTTATCTGTTAAGGGACAAATAGGCTGCTTCCAAGATTGAGCCATTGTGAATTGTGTGGCTATAAACATGGGTATGCGTATATCACTGTAATATGATGACTTTAACTGTTTTAGGAATATGCCCATGAGAAGTATAGCTGAGTCAACTTCTATAGCTTTTTGAGAAATCTCCATACTGATTTCCATAGTGGTTGCACTAGTTTACATCCCCAACAACAACGTAGAAGGTTCCTTTTCCCCCACATCTTTTTAAGAGTTTTTTTTAATCCTTGATGATAGATAGCCATTCTTTTTTTTTTTTCTTAAATTCTTTTATTGGTACATTTTAAGTATACAACACAATTACATTTCTCATTGGGAACTTGTACCTTTACATGATGCATCTTGGTTCTTATTTTTTCCCCATTCCTAGCCCTCCCTTCACCCCCTCCACCCTTCCCTATTTACAAAGACTTTATTTCCATTTTTTCCATTTCTCATCATTTTTCCTTTCCCTTCTTTCCTTTCCCCTGCCCCTCCCACCACCCCTACCCCTTTGGACCTTTTCTTCCTATTTTGCATTATCAATTATTCATTCTAATCATTGGTGCATTTTAGGTATACAATATAATGACATTCATCATTGGAAATTTGCACCTTTACATAGTCTCTCTTGGTTCTTCTTTTTCACCCTTGCCCAGCCCTCCCTTCAACCCCTCCACTCCTCCCTATTTACAAAGAGTTTGTTCCTATTTTTCCATTTTCTCATATTAATTCCATTCCCTTCTTTCCTTTCCCCCACCCCTCCTACTTCCTTCCCCTTTGCCCCTTTTCTTCCTATTTCACATTACCTATTATACATTTAGTCCTTATTTACACTTTCAGTTTCTCACACCAGAGAAACTATTCAGTATTTATACATATGTGTCCTATTTATTTCACTTAAGAGTATCACCTCAATGTGCATCCATTTAGCTGTAAATGTCTCTAATTTCTCATTTTTGATGGCTGAGTAGTACTCCATTTTATAAAAAACCCACATTTTCTTTATCCAGTCTCCAGTTGATGGGCATTTGGGCTGTTTCCAAGTTTTATCTATTACAAACTGTGCTGCTATGAACATGGACACACATATATCACTATGGTATGATTCTTTTAATTCTTTGGGGAAGATCCCCAGCAGTGGAATAGCAGGGTCAAATGGGACTTCCAGTCCTAGTTCTTTGAGGTATCTCCATACTGATTTCCACAGTGACTGCACCAGTCTACACTCCCACCAGCAGTGGAGCAGGGTTCCTCTTTCCCCACAGCCCCACCAGCATTTGTTATTGGTTGATTTCATGATAGCAGCCATTCTTTCTGGAGTGAAGTGAAATCTCAGTGTTTTCATTTGCATCTCTCGAATGACCAGTGATGTTGAACATTTTTTCATGTATTTCTTTGCTATTTCTACTTCTTTGTCTGAGAAATGTCTGTTCATTTCAGATGCCCATTTTTGGATTGGGTCTTTAAATTTGGGAAGTCTGATCTTTTTCAGTTCTTTATAGATTTGAGATAGTAGACTTTTGTCTGAGGAAAAGCAGGTGAAGATTTTTTCCCACACTGTGGGTTGTCTCTTCACACTGCTGGTGGTTTCTCTTGCTGTGCAGAAGCTTTTTAATAAGAAGAGATTCCCCCTTGTTGATTGTGCTAGTTCACAGGCAACTGAGGTTTTGTTCATAAAATCTTTTCCTACACTGATGTCTTCAAGGGTTCTACCTAACCTCTGTTCCAACTGGTTCAGCATTTCTATTTTAATATTTAGATCTTTAATCCATTTTGATTTTAGTTTAGTGCATGGCAAGAGGTATAGGTCTAATTTTAATCTTTGACAAGTTGAAACCCAATTTTTCCAGCACCATTTATTAAAGAGGCTTAGATAGCCATTCTTAATGAAACATTATGGTGTCTCATGTTATGTTGATTCACATTTGCCTAATGGTCAAAGATTCTGGACATATTTTCTTGTATGTATTAGCCATTTGTAATTCATCTTATGAGAAGTGTATATTCACTTCAATTGCCTATTGTTTGAATGGGTCTTGCTTTTTTATTTTTAGTTCCTTATACATTCAATATTAGTTCTCTATCATTGGAATAGATGGTAAAATTTTTTTCCTGTTTGGGTTGTCTCTTTATTGGTTGTTTCCTTTGCTGTGCAGAAGCTTTTCAATTTGTTATTATTTGGAAATTGTTTCATGTACAATTTGGGCTCTGTTCTGAAGTCCTTGCCTAAGCTTATGTCTTTAAGTGTTTATCTTCTAGTGTTTCTGTTTTAATACTAAGGTCTTTGACCTATTTTGATTTGATTTTAGTACAGGGTGAAAGACACAGGTCTTGTATTCATCCTTATGCATGTGGATAATACAGTTTTCCCAACACAATTTGTCAAAGAAGCTATCTTTTCTCCTTTTTAGTCCCCTTGTCAAAGATTAGATGGATAATGGGGGAGTGTTTCTGTGTCTTCTATTCTATTCCATTGTTCCATATGTCTATTTTTGAACCTGTACTATGCTTTCTTATTATTGTAGCTTTGTATTATGACATGAAATCCAGGATTGTAATGCTATGCTTTTGTGTGTGTGTGTGTGTGTGTGCATGCATGTGTGAGTGCTTACGCTTAGGATTGCTTTTGCTATTCTGGGTGTCTTCTGGTTCTATATAAATTTTAGGATTGGTTTTTCTAGTTCTATGAAGAATGTTGTTGCTATTTTGAATAAAATTACATTTTATATATGTTATATAAAATTATATATCTATGTAGAGTTTTTGGTAATATGGCCACTTTGACAATGTTTATTTTGCCTATCCAAGAAGGAGATGTCTTTCCATTTTCTAACATTCTCTTCAATTTCTTTCTTCAGAGTGATACAGTTTTCATTATTCAGGTCTCACCTCTGTGCTAAACAATCAATTCATACTTCCATAATTTCTCCCTAAGGGTGGTAGTAAAGGCAGTTTCTTAGGGTGTGTCACATATAGTTAGTAATTTGAATCTCAGTAGAATAGTAAACAAAATCCTTAAGCACTCAGAAATCATTTGAAAGAATGAACAACTGGAGACAGAGTGAAAAAAATGGATAATAAAAGGCATGAATTTTATTTATCAATATTTCCAATATTCTTGAGACATTTTTTAGCTTTCATGGGTTTAACTTTCAACATTTCCTCTAAGCCTGTTTGCATAATGACTTTAGTCCCAGTGAGTTTCCTTCACCAACTGGAGAAAGCATTACTTAGAAAAATTAATTCATTTAATATGATGCTAGTATATCTAACATAAGTTGAGATAATTATGACATAATGAGATTAGAAAATACAAAAAGGGTTTTTAAACAATAGCGCTTAGTAACAAAGTTGCTCCTGTAAGGACAGCTCTTAAATTCTTAATCTCTTCCTTCATGGTACTAAGCAATTGATAACAATTTAGGGAAATGGAATTTGCCATGCCTTTCCATTTATCATTTAGATGCTTGTTTTAGTTAACAACACACACACACACAAACACACACACACAGACAAATATACAGAGAAAACAAGTCCTCGTAGGTTCTTATAGAAGGAAAACATTTCATTAGAATAGTTTTCTTCCAGAACTAATTATTCTGGGAATCATGTGATGGTAAACATCTTCCTTATTTTAATATACTTAGGGAATTCACATCCAACATTCACATTACAACTTACCAAGTTGTTTGAGGATCAAATGAGCAAAGTATTGAAAACTCTACTATCTATCTATCTATCTATCTATCTATCTATCTATCTATATATTTTGCTTAAATTCTTTTATTGGTACATTTTAGGTACACAGTACATTTACATTTATCATCAGGTGCTTGTACCTGTACATGATGTATCTTGGATCTTATTTTTTCCCCATTACCTGTGCGCCCTCCCCCCGGCCCCCTTTCCTATTTACATAGACTGTGTTTCCATTTTTTTCTTTTCTCATAATTTTTCCTTTCCCTTCTTTCCTTTCCCCTTCCCCTCCCACTTCCCCTACCTCTTTGGACCTTTTCTTCCTATTTAAAATTATCAATTATTCTCCTGCTGGGTATCTTCCCAAAAGAACTAAAAGAATCATACCACAGCGATATATGTGCACCCGTGTTTATAGCGGCACAGTTTGCAATAGCTAAAGCTTGGAAACAGCCCAAGTGCCCATCAACTGAAAACTGGATAAAGAAGATGTGGGGTTTTTTTTTTTATATAAAATGGAGTACTACTCAGCCATAAAGAATGAGAAACTAGAGACATTTATAGCTAAATGGATGCATATTGAGGCCATACTCTTAAGTGAAATAAATAAGACACACATGTGTAAACACCGAATAGTTTCTCTAGTGTGAGAAACTGAAAGTGAAAACTCTACTATATTATACAAAAGCAAGGGATTGCAAATTAGTATTGTCTTTGTATTGAAAAAAATACAAAACGCAAAATCAAGCCCAATGTTTCTGGAAAATACTTCTTTCTTATGAGTGTTTCATGCTTAATGCTGACAAAGAGGATTAAGCCTTTTCTCCCAACAACATATTGAGAACTGGAAAATTGAAATTGGAAATCCTATAGACCTACTATGAAAGTTAAGAACATGCTACACTGATGACTTAATACTTTTGAGTCATCTCTGTGTACCTGAAAAGATGTTGTTCCATGTTCAGAAAGAATAATAAAAGGGAAACAGTCACCGTGCTAACATGAAGGTTTGATTATGTCTTTCTTTCTATAGCTTCTTCATGAATATTCTGCCTTCAATGGACGCTTAGGAAAGAAACAAATCTCATGAAATTCTGTGTTGGTCAAATTTAGATCCTTGAAATTGGCCAGAGAGAACATGGAACATCTATCTGAATAGGAGGTGGAAGGTTGTGGGATATCTTTTTTTTTTGTAATTTAAAAGATTATCTGGTGATGTTATCGATGTTGATTTTTAAGAAAAGAAAAGTCTTGTGTACAAAGCAGTGATGCTGGTTCCTTGAGCCTTTTTATAGAACTCTGAGAATGTGGTCTAGAATATTTTATAGAAATGATGCCAAGGTACATTTTTTTCCTTGTCACTTTTTTGGTATGAAATTACATTTGTGTATGTGTATATGATTAAGCAATATTCAGAAAAATATTTTTTAAATAGTGCTGAAATTTTAGTAGTGGGATTTAAGGATTAAATGGAATAGAGATGAAAATATATAAAAATATATTCTAAGAGTAAAAACTCTGAAGACAAAGTGTTGATCATAGTCTTTCATGTGAATGTGAATATGAATATATGCACATGTGCACAAATATACATATGCATATTAATATATTGTTTGTTATTCTTAGCTATTCTAAGAAATGCTTTAATTTTATGCATTTAGTTTTCAAAATATTTTAATTCTAAAATGAATTTTAAAACATTTTGGTTATAGAATATAATTAAAATACCAAGTGTAAGTTAAAAATTCTCTCTTTTACCTACATAGTGCTACAGTGAATTAATCACTGTTAGTTGAACTGCCTACAGATGATTTGGGGGATGACTGTGTGTCTTTGTTACTTTTCTTGTTGCTGAGACAAAATACCCGACACCCAAGTTAAAGGAGGAAAGGCTGATTTTGCTCACAGTTTGGAGAGGTTTCAGTTCAAAGGCAGCTGGCTCCAAGGTAGGGTAGCATGGAAGAAGGGAATCACAGAAGAGAAACAGTTCTTGAGGAAGCAGGGTAAGCAAAATTCAGCAAATGACAAGCCTCTTTCTGTCCCTTACTTTTTATCCATGTGAGTAGCACTCACATCCTTAATCCCAGCATTGAATGTGAATCAATTCCAGCACATGCTCTAGATCCAGCCACCTTCTCAAAAACCCCACTTATGATTGCATGAAGCTTTAGGGGGACACTTCAACACAAAACATAACAATGTGGGAAGATTAAGAGAATTGCATGTTTTAAAATAACTGAATAGCTTTTAATGTTAGGTAGCTACTGGTTTCTGGTATGTTTATATTATGCTTCATAATTTTTAAAAGAACTTTATTTCTAATAAATGCTCAGGGAGTCATCAATATCTTCATTATTCTTGCTTTTATCATTTCCACTAAATGTCCTTTGACTGTGTATATTTAGAAATATGATTTAATTTTTGTTATGATTTAACATTTTAAAATAGCAATTAATTTTATTCATGATTTTAAAATATTTCTTCAATATATCATATAATTTTATATTTGATTATATTGGTGAAGTTTCCCTTCAGATTTATTGAAGAATAACTTTTACACAATAAGATTTACTAGTTGTATGCACAGGCCAATGAAATTTTGCAGTTGTTCACAGTTGTGTAACTACTTCCACAATCAAGATAGGAAATACAGAAAATATAATCATTTCTTTCAGTACAGACCCTCTTTACTACAGATTACCATCCTGGAATTTCATACAAATGAAATCTCATAGCATGTAATCTTTTGTTTGGCTTCTTTCACTTAGTACAATACCTTTACAGCTCATCTTTGTTGTATGTATCAGTAGTTTGTTTATCCTTGGGGGGCGGGGGGGTGGGGTAGGATTCTCAAATAATAGATATACTGCAATCTATTTATCCATTCATCAGTTGATGAACATTTAGTAGTTTTAGTCTCAGTTTTTATTTATTTTGAATAATAATGCCGTGCACATTCTCATAAAACTATTTTTATGGAGATTAAAAATCTCTTGGATAAAAACCTAGGAGTGGAATTTATGGGTTGTATGATAGGTGGGTAAGGTATGATAAGTAAGACATTGCCAAAGCTTTTTTTTTGAGTTATTGCCATTTATTTTCAGCTGTATTTTCTTCAGAATAATTCAGGCCTTTTTATTTATTTTTTCTATTTAATTTTTTTCATTAAGTTTATTGGTACATTTTAGGTATACAATACAGTTACATGAAAACAAAGCCAAAGTATTTTTTAAAGTGATTGTATTATTTTGCATTCCACCAGCAATTCATGAGAGTTCTAGTAGTTTCATACCCTCATCAATATTTATATTGTCAGTTGTTTTAATTTTAGTCATTCTAGTGGGTATTAGTGGTTTTAAGTTGTGGATTAGCATGTCACTAAAAAAGATGCTCTACTGAAAGACAGAATGAAGGTGGGTTTATTAATGCTCTCAGTCTGATCAGCCACCAGTCCAGACCTAGAATATATAATCCCTGGTTTTATTATACTAAAATACTTTCTTTTTCATAGTGAAATATTAAAGTGTGTTGGTTTCAGTTTGCTGTTTCAAGTGCTGCCATTGTAACATGTCCCACCGTAAATCTGTTTTACTGCAGGCCCTGTCATCTCTCATGTCTTGGATTAAAATTCCCTTGTTTCCTTTCTGGTTAATAGACTTGGAAATTGTGTGTTTTCTTTCCTCCTTATGCTTGGAGTGAGTTAATACATTTCTTTTGCTCATTTTTTCCTTAGTTAAATGTTTACTTCTATATTATATAAATCCACCAGAACTATTGGAAATGAATTATTGATAAGATGTATAATATTGTGAGAAAAGTTCCATTTACTTCAAGAATATAGATTTCTCTTCTAAAGATGAAGTTTTATTGAATTGCAAGATGAATAGATATATTCCACAGAGAATGTTTAGAAGTCCGTATGAAACTCTTCTGTGTTAAGGTAATTTGTATCACACAATATGATGTGATTTTGAAGCAAATGTTATTGTTTTGTTTGTCATAAAAGAGTAGAAAATTTAAGAAAAGTATTTTTGCCTTCTTCAATATAGTATTATTCAACTATTCAAGATGCTAGTTCTACAGTTTTTGTAATTTAATGGAACAGAAAACAAAAAAACTCCCCCAAATATCTAATCATTCAAATTGCTGAGTAATGTTGTGAGGAATCATTTCTCTCCCCTCCTAATTTTTTCTTCCATAGAGAGAAACTCTATAATTCTGTCTAGGACCTTCATACTTCCCCTTTTTAAGGAGGCCAAATGAGCTCCTTTGCTGAGAGGCATTTGTCCTTAGCCTACAAATCTTAATGAGTTGAAATAAAAATACCTTGGGACCCAGGTAGGCATATGGTCATTCTGTTCTTTCTGGACCAGAGGGAAGCAGAGGCTTCAGTAAATGAAATCAAAGCATCTATTCAAACTTTGGGTGAGCTGTTTCAATGTTTGGTTAGAAGGTAGGAAGGGAGTAAGTCCATTTAGGTTTTCATCATGAGCTGCGTCTCTTCTCCAGCTTTCAACAATGATGCTGATATTTTTGTTTTAATGTCAACTCTCTTACTAGGGAACAAGGTGCCATTTATTGGAAGTTCACAAAGACATGATTTATGGTAGAGCTCAAGTACTAAATGGACTTGGGCCATGGTCATCTCTTCTTGGTTGCTAAAATCCTTCCCTTTGCAGATAATTACAGTACTGGATTGTCAGGGTGGAAGGCTGTCATCCTGTTCAAAGCATTTGGTGCTTCTCTCTGTGGAACATATTTTGCACTGTTAATTTAAGTGTTGCCATGTGCCTTGCTTTGATCAACGAAATGTGAGGGGAAGTATCATGTAGTAATTCTGAGCAGAACCAGTGAGTGTGTTTTCATTCAATTTTCCTTACTTCTGGAATCATGGAAGTAAGCAGGTAAAGGGATCCTCCATCAGCCTGGGTCCGAGGGAAAACTGGATGGAACAAAGTTCCATGCTCATTGGCCTTGAACCTACAATGTGTGTTAACAATTAATTTACTGCTTTAGCTGCTGAGATTTGAGGGGGGCGGCTGTTAGCACAGCATGTATTTTTTATTCAGACTCACACATAGTTCCTCTCTAGTAAAGACCAGAGTTTTACATCAGTTGGCAAGGGGCAAGGATAATATGATGGTGGAGTATGCAAGAGGAACAAGAGTTGGGGAGAGGATGGGTAGCTGAATGCAGCAAGATTGTTAGCCACATTGAATTGGTGGCTTCTGAGTGGCCAGTCACTTTAAAACAATCAAAATACTGCAAATGATGTAGTTACACATGCCATTTGGTTAGTAAAATTCACAATTCATTGCCAAAATTTACATATGTTACTTTATTTAGCTATACTGTACATGACTTCTTTTTATATTTTCTTTGTTTTCTTGTGTTTCTTTTTACACACTCAAATACTTACCACATAAGAATTGGCAAGGCATTCAGCTAAAAAGAGAAATATTCACCAATATTTTATAAGTGACAAGGTTCTCTGATTTTTTCTTAATTATATTCCCATATTGTTGCCACATCAAAACACAATGCAAAGTGGGCAGAAATTGAGCTTTGATATTTATCTTGCTGAAGGCTTTGTCTCATTATTGGATGTTTCAGGGTTTATTGCTCCACCAAGTAATTTAGTAGTCTTAAATTGAATCTGCAGATACAGTCACTGAAGGTCTTTTAGTTATTTAGTAAACACATACAAAAATTTTAAAGTCTTACATTTTTATTTTCATAATAATCTGATCTCTGATCATGAGATTTCAGTGGCAGTATTTGAGTTTCCCTAAAATTTAGGGATTTAAAAATTAAAATTAAATCACATGCTATCCAATATAAATAAAAGTTTAACTATGATTCCACAAAGCAACTCGATATAAGAATTGAGTCCCATTTTGCACACAGTAGTATCAGGCAGGATGAACTCAGAATAACTATCATCAAATCAACAGTACCAAACTCACAGGAAGAACAGAGCATTACACAAGATACACACATAATCTGTTTTAGTGTGGAAAAACTGCAATATTTTGTTAGAAGTAAGTGCAATAGTAAATACACAATGAATTTTTTTGATTTTTCACTATAGTGGTAAATTATTTTTTCCCTTTTTCTTTTTTTGTTTTTCGTTTTTTTTTTCTGAGACAGGGTCTCACTATGTATTTCGGGCTGGCCTTAACTCACTATGTAGTTCAGGCTGGCCTCAAACTCACAGTGAACCTCCTGCCTCAGCCTCCCAAGTGCTGGGATTACAGGTGTGCACCATCACACCAGGCCTAGCAGTAATTAAACTAATGTACTTATTTAATATATGTTCCAATAATCCTATGGTTAGAACTTCTATTAATGAGACAAGTTTAGAATTCTCAAGAAATACTTGGTAGAAATTGAATTTTGAGGATGGTTTTCTTGGAAGGTTAGGGGAGTTCTGAGTGTTTCAAACTACTAAACAAAGACATACATTTAATAATAGTACAGTCTTATTTATGCTAAGAGAAATGCTTCAGAACAAGCTTTTGTGAACGGCTGGTGACATCATGTTCACCAGGAGAGGCTCTGTGAGTAGTAAGGACCTTTCTATTTAGAGAAGTCCAGCTGAGGTCTATATGGGTATTCCACTATGGAGATACATACCCAGACCTTTTTATTTATTTATTTTTAGATAGCATCTTGTTACATCACCCATGCTGGTCTTTGAATCTGCAATTCTAGTACCTCAGCCTCCTGAGTAGCAGGGATTATAGGTATGCAATACTATGCCCAGCTGAGACATGTTTTTCCTTATGTTAAGTGAGAGAAATTTTAATAAAGGGGTCAGTGAGGTCACTGTATGCCCCTTAGTTTAGAGGTCTCCATGGCCTGGCATCTGACCCTCTTCTTATGGGAAATCTGTAGGGGGGACTGTGGCTGACTGGTGCTTGGATTATGAAGGAAAGGGTATGGCAGCACCCTTTGCACTCAGATAAAGAAGGCATGAGTACTTCCATTGATCAGATGAGGGAATTTGATGGAGTCAGACTGGCTGGTCATTTTGATCTGGCTCCAGAGGATATTCTATAGAGGCTAAGAGAGGGGGCTGTAACAGAGGATTGCCTACTTCTGAACAGATGCAGAAGATATAAACAGATGGGGAGATAATTCGCTTAGGTCAAGGAAACTGTATTTGAGAAAGTTTCAGTGCCTGAGAAAGGAATATTTACAGACTCAAGAAAGGGAATCAGTCCAACCTATAAAATCCAGAAATATAATTGAAACATTTGATAATCCTAGATACTCTCATTTCCTGAAGAAAATACTACCAATAAAGTAAAAGTTTTTCTTTCTTTATCCCTAGAGGCAGAGAATAAAATAAGTAGAACAGGACATATTCATGTATTGGCATTCATCTGTAGGGTAATGTGTGGATATAAGTCCACACATTCTGGTCCAGCCACCACAGCATATAACAAGTATGTCTTAGTTACTTTTTCATCATGGGGACAAAATACCCAAAACCCACAAGTAAAGGAGGAAAGTTATATTTTAGTTCACAGCTTTTAGGAGATTCAGTCCATGGCTCCAAGGTGGGGAAGGCATAGTGGAATGGTTTGGAGGAGGAAAGCTGCTCATGTTATGGTGTCCAGGAAGCAGAGTGCAAAGGTAGGAGGCAGAGAGGGAGACATACTCTTCCAGGTCACACTCCCACTGACTTGCTCCTTCTGACCATGCTCCGTCTCCTAACAGTGCATTTAGCTCTGATGAGTAAAGTACTCCCAAGAGCCAGTCACCTTCCAAAAGCCCCACTTCTGAACATGTGAACCTTTTGGAGGACATTCTATATATAAACCACTGAATTCTACTTCTGACCCCTAAAAGACACATGTCCAACTCTTTACGCAAATACATTTAGTCCATCTCTAAGGGTCTGCCAAGTTTTACCAGTTCCAGCATTGAAGAAAAGTTCAAGTCCAAAGTTACCTCTAAGACTCAAGACAAACTCTTAGCTGTGAGCTCCTGTGAAATATCAAACAGAAAGTTAAACATTGCCAACATACAATGACACAGGGTAAACATCCCATTCCAATAGGGAGAAATAGGAGGACCAAAGCAAGACAAAAAGGTAGCAAGCCAAATGTTAAATCTTGTAGCTCCTCGTGCAGTACGCTGGGTAGATCTGTGGTGAATTGTGAACTACATCTAGGTTGGGGAGCCTCACAACTCTGGTATTACCATTCCAGCCCTCATGGCCTCTCTCTTGGGTTGCTTCTGCTCACTGCCTGCACCTTTCCTCAGCAGATGTTCCATGTTTCTGACGTTGCCACATTCCTGTATCTCTACTAGACAGAATCTTGTTGGCTTCATTTTTGACTTCACTCACTCAGCTTAACACATTGCCCCTGCAAAGACAAATTGCCTAACCTCCCAGGCCTTTTTCTGATGTCTGAATGGAAGTCTACCTGACTTTATAACTTTGCATTCTGCATGCCCATATTACCAGCACATGTGAATGAAACCCAGGTCTGCTGCTAGACCCTCTTGGATCATGGCTGCAGAAGCCTTGGAGTGTTTGGATGGCTGAACATCAGAAAACTCTTTCTTACTTGTCTCTGAGTGAGCTGGGTTCCCTGGGGCTCCCTTTTCAAATGAAAGCTTTATAGTTTCGCACTCTTGAGACTACAAAGGGTGGGGTCTTGCTGATTCCTGAGATGCCTTCAAACCATCTTTCTTATTGTCTTGATACAAAGCATTTGGCTTCTGTTTAATGAAAATCTTTACAGCAACCTTATCTTTACAAGTGCTTCTCTTCTGGTGAAATTGTAAACTTTTAAAATTATTCAGCTCTGCCATTTGCTCCTGATGCTCACTGTAGATTTGGTTAAAGGCAACAAGAAGTATCTGTGCCTTGAAATTTCTTCTGCCAGAATAATTAGTCCATTGCTATCAATCTCAGTCTTCTGAAAAGACTCAGGATGTGCACAAAATGAAAACAAATTTTCTGCCAGGGTGTACCATACATGGCTTCTAGTCCAATTGACAATGCAGTCCTTGTTTCTGACTGAAATATCCTGAGTTTGGCCTTTACTGTCCACATTTCTTTCAGCATCTGGTCTTCTGAGCTCTGGCCAGAATCTCCTATCAACCTTGGCTTATATTTTATGAATTCTATAGCTGTGTTTCAAATCTTTCTGAACTCCTTCCTTGAACCATTTCCAAAGGCCTTTCCACAGAATTAAGTTCAATGATAGCAACACTCCATTCCTGGTACCAAAATATGATTTACTTGCTTTCCAATCACTGAAACAGCTTACCCAACACCCACAACTTAAAGTAGGAAAGGTTTATTTTGGTTCACAGTTTCAAACCACTGTTGGCTAGCTTCGAGGCAGAAATGACATGGTGGAAGGACCTGGATGAAGGAAAATTGCTCATTCCATGGCAGCCAGGAAACAGAGGGAGAAAAGAGGAGCTGAAGAGAAAAATACACCCTTCTAGGTCATGCCCCAGTAGCTCATCTTCAACTGGGCTCTACTTCCTAATAGCAAGTCAACTATAAATGCACCAGTGGATTAATCCATGTTGAGTATAGAGTCCTCAAGATACAATGACCTACTAAAAACTCCACCCTTGAGCACATGAGGCTTTTGGGGAAAATTCTAGATCTAAACCAAAACAAAGTGCCACTGCTCAGGTGCATTTTATCCTTTCTATGCTTCTGCTTTTACTTCATGTTCCTTTTTCTAACCACAGTGAAGGAGCAGTGGACAGGAAGGAGCTCTTGGAATAGAGAAGCCAAGTATGTTCCTTTTCCCAATGCAAGCTTCCCACTATAGCACCATCAGGCTGACAGGATATAAAAGGCATCTATACACAAAGCTTAGAGTTTTATTTATTATACTAAATCAGTTTACATCATTCCTCTACTGATAACTCTTCAGTGACTCCTCGTTCTTCTCACAGTAGCAGCCAACATCATTTTGAAAGACCTACAGACCTGCCACTCAAAGAATGGACTGGCAGCATCAGTGTTGCCTGAGGAAATGCTGAATCTCACGACTCACTCCAGACCTACTGAAGCAGAGTATGTATTTCAATGAGATCATCATAACATTCTTAATGTCATTTAAAGTGTGAGAAACTCTTATTATAAAGACTCTCCCCTTGTTTCTCCTCTTTAGCTCAGGACTGATGCTTTCTTTTTTTATTTTTTTTTCACTCCAGCCTCAGTGGTTCTTTAACATACTAGACCATTCTTGCCTCAGAGTGTAAAAACTGGTTGTTTCTTTTACCTTGAATACCCTTTCTCGAAAATAAAATCTACATGCTCGTTCTCTTTCATCATTTGCCTTTATTCCTCTTTATAATTTCAATACATCATCCTGCATTTAAAAGTAGATCACTATTTGGCAGCACTTCCTATCATCCTTACTATGTTCTGATTTTCTTCAATACTGCGCACATTTCAGCATACTATATAACTTACTTATTTATTAGGTGTTTTGACTGTCTTTCCTGACAATGTAAGCTCCGTGAAGTCAGGGAATTTTTCCTGTTTTGCTTATTGATGTAGAATGGAATAATTTCTTACACATAGTAGGCATTTAGTAAAAATGTGTTGAATAAGTGTGTTCCCTAACTATCTACATTTTTCCCTAAAGTCTTTAAGAGACTACTACGATTAAAGGCAGACAAAATCTCTATAAAGCACATTCATTTATTGGCATATATTTTTTTGCCAAGAAGGTTGCTCCACAAAACATACAAGTTTTCTAAATGAAGAATATGGGCTTTCCTTTATCTTCACAATTTTGATAAAAGTTTTATTTAAAATAATTTAATATATTATTTCATACTTCACCAAATGATCTAGTCTCTTGAGAGGCTGAAGAAACACGATGAGATTAATTTAACACAATTTATAAAGACTAGTGTCTGAAAGCTATGTGCAGGGCCTTTCTCCCCCAAAGAAACTAGCCCAATCTTTTATTTTCTGTTTCTGTCCAAATCTGAATGTTTTGTTATACAAATTCACTTGCTCTTGGCCAATGAACCTGTTCCTAAGAAGGGATAAATATGCTCATAAGGAACTCACAAGATGTCTTGGACAACAAGCAATTTTTACAAACAGCATTTCAATGAGTTAAGTGTGAATAAATTAGAAACAGATGGATTACATAGTTATTGAGACCCAGAGGTTTGAAAAACAAGTGAAAATTTCTCATATTTTGAATCATTAAAGATAAAAGTAACATGTATACTTTAAAACAAAACTTTTCTAGTTTCCACCATGTTTTGACTTAGAAGTCAATTTTATTATGTCCTTTTTTCATGGGAAATGTTTCCTATTCATAAACTTCCTTATTTTCTTTTGGTACTGGGGATTGAACTTGGGACCTTGCGTGGCAGGCAGCGACACCACTGAGCTAAATCCCCGGCCCTGTAAACTTCCTTTTTATAACACAGGGTAGAGAATTTGTTCTACTCTCTGAATTTTGAAGCAAGGTAAAGATTTTATTAGTGCAATGAGGAGAGTCTAAAGTTATTAATATTTTCTTTTATTTTTAATATAAAAGATATCCAAGTTTTTGTTTTGTTTCACTTAGTGTTTTGGTTACAAGATACAGAGATATACATAGACTAGTTAGAGAAATAGGTATCCTACAAGTAAAGAGAGGCATGAACAGTTTGTGTTCCTGAGTGTTGCTATATATGAGCATTTATATAACCGAGGATCTGAGCAATTGTACCAGAGACCACTAGAGAGGCCCATGGTTCCTCTTTGCTCATTAGAAAGCACTTTTCTTGTTTTGCTGACTTCTATTATAAGTTTAGCTTCAACTGTCCCATTGTGGCCCTAGTCTGAGTTTATTTAATAAGCTTTCAGCTCAGCTGCACAGTAGTATGGTTTACATTCTATGGGTTCAAATTCCTAAAAGAGAACTTGATCAGCTTATTTTTTAAACTCTCTGATCACTTAATCTATTGCTAGGCTGTCAGGTGAAATCATCTATGAGTGAGAGAGTCAGGTTCCCTGCATATGAGCAAGGAGTGTGGAAAAATGTGTGGAGGGTTCTGATTTCAATGCTCTAAATACAGATTTCAGATTCACCTGCTGGAAGAAAATTTTCAGCAAAATACTTTTGCCAATATACCCTTTAGAAAACAAAATATTACTTGTTTCTCTTTTCAAGAATTAAAAGTTTGAGATTTTTAATTTAGAATGCCAAGATTGGAAAGGGTGTGGATGACTTTTAAAGTTTAAAATTTCATCTAATCTTACTGGATTTTAAGAAAACAACATCATCAATTATATGACTATTTAGGGGACATGTCTTTGGAGATAGTTTACTGTACTGTTCTAAGTAGTACTGAAGTCATTCTCTTTATTTTCCTAAGACCTTAAAATATTACTTAATAAACTAACCTTTGTTTTGATACATGCCAATCTCATAACAGGGTCTATGTTAAAACAAAACAAAACAAAACAAAAGCAAACTTGAGGAATTTGGGGGAGAGCCAATAAAAACTTGATAGCAGATGGAATAAGCTTTATTTTGCCTGGAGATGACAGAAGACAGAATAAGTGATAATTTAAAATAAAACATAATTCTAATGTAGGATTTTGACCAAAAAAATCTGCTCTCTCAGCAAGTGGAGCTCTGAAAACCCATAAGAGGGAGATAAATAACAAGTACTATAAAGAGCACCAAGCTCAGCTGAGAGGCAGAGCTGGTTATTGGCATTGGGTTTGTCCATTTCGAATTGGGCTTCCTTTGTTACCTGGTAATGAAGAAAATCTTGGCCTGGATCCCACTAAAGGGAAGTCTATACAAGGAATAACCAGGCCCACTGAATGTGGCTTTTTCATCACACTTTTCTAAGGATGACATTCTGAGCAGTCTCATTCTTTTTACTGACCTACCATGTAGATACATTTATGTGGAATTTTATAGAGAACAAGGTTGTCTTCCACATCCTGTTTCATGCCTAACCCAAAATGTAAAATTCTGTCACTCATGCAATGGCTTTATACTTACTAGAAAAACAAAGATAAATATGATTCAGTTGACAAAATCTGACTTTATCATTGAGAAACAGATCTAAGTATTTTTAAAGTCATTTAAAAGAAAAAAAATGGAATCAAAAGCATCCTTATGTTGTGTAAGGACTATTATTCAAAAAGGAGTGCAGAGTCACAAAATTTGAAAAATCCTTACTGAAAAACAACAAATCCAGGCGTGAGACTAATTATAAGAGAAAACACCAGCAAACGTTATCAATAACAAAATAAACATTTAACCATCATAGCACTAAATGGGAGTAAACCCTAAAATGTATAGGTTAAAAATTTTATCACTACTGTAGGCATAATTACTCCAATTCATTCCAAAAAATAGGCTGTTTCTTCACAGCAATGAAAGCATATAAGATAGAATCACAGTTTTTAAACAAAAATAGCTTGAATACAATCATTAACATCAGCATTTGTTCTTGCTCTCAGAATCTGGATTATGACAATAGAGATCCTTTTTCAATATCTCAGTAGTTGACTTCAATAGTCATTTTCTCTCCCACAATAATATCAACCACAGGCATCAGTTCGCTTTGTAAATATATCTATTGAACATCTGCCTATTTATGCCAAAGACATTGTAAAATCTCTGTCTTTGGAAGAAACTGCACCCTCAACAGGGTAAGCTTCTGTAGAATAAGCAATTGTAAGGCATAATTTGAGAGCCTAAGAAAGATCAAATTATTTTCCATGTCCAAGGGTAATTAATATTTAAGTTAAAAAGTTTTTCTCTTTGGCTTTTCTAAAAACAGATTCTATGGTGGGAAACGCCTTAACATATTAGTAGGAATAAACTTACTCCAGTAGTTTTCTTTTCTTGTAGGAAGGGTTCAATATGGGGATTTTTTTTTTTTTTTTTTGTCCCTTAGCAGGTATATTAGATTTTCCATGCTGGGACAAAATTCTATTCTGTTATGTATAATTTCAAGGAGAAAAGATTTATTCTGGCCCATGGTTTCAAAGGTTTCAGTCCATGGTTGGCTGGCTTCAAGGAGAAACATCATAGTGGAAGGGCTTGGCAAAGAAAACTGTTCCACTCATGGCAGCTATGAAGTAGAAAGCAGGAAGCAAGCTCGAGAGGAAGAAGCCAGGAACCGGACAGGGTCCCCAAGGTCACGCCCATAACATACTCAGAAATGTGATGTAAAATCAAGTTGTCAATCAAGGTTAACCATCAGAGCAGGGGAGGTAAATATGAGGGGAAAAAAATCATTGAAAACACACTTTTCTCCTAGAAATGGCACAGTTTTTTGTATGTGTCAGGTATAATTCTATGATTTTATATTTTTTGGACAAAATATTTTGAAAATAGATCATAGTATCATGTACTTTTATTATATTAGGTTCAATGTAATAACAAAGATTAAGTAACACAAAATTCGTCCTATTTTAATTTTGAATTACTGTGTAATCAAAGAAGATATTTATTGACCATAAAACCAAGAAGTTTTTTAGCATTGTTTATTCACAATGACTATTTTAACATGGAAATACCAATATGATAAATATATTCTTAGAGGAATTAGAAGTAGGCACCAAATTATGTAAATGACACCCAATCATTTTGCCTCGGAAAAAGCAAAATTAATATCATACCCACAGCTGGAGTAATGACACAGTTTGCTAGATTTACTTTAGCATCATAACTCTCTGAGTCTGATTTTGATGTACATGTCAGCAAAACTAAAAGAGGGGTCTGTGACTTGTTTAAAAACACCATGTTTTGAATTATTTGCTGTATTTTTACCTATCCATGTTAGTGATCTTACTGATATTAAAACTGAAATAGAATTCATAGGTGGCCTTAGGAAACATTCACTGAATCAGGTTGAAAGTATGGATCTCCTTGAGATAGTTTAGAAACTAAAAGAAAAGCAAGCCAACTGCATTTTAAAGTTTTCTTTGTCTTTTTTCTTGTTTTGTTCTAAAGTAAATCCTTCTCTGCCCAGCTACAGACATTGCTTATGGGGCTTCTTGACTCTCATGAAGTAAATCATTTTAGTTTTACAGTAATTGCAGAATCTCAGGGGGCTAATAGTAATCCAGTGAACTTGATCTCATCTAATCAAATGAATGATCTTTATTCAGTGTCCTCTGGGAATTTGGGAAGCACATGAAAAAGTTACATTGACATCTGAGTGTTAATGGTGGAGATTTTATGTTTTTAGCAGCTGGAGGCACTCACTCCAGTTACAACGCCAGGATCCAAGGCTCAGAGCACAGTGCTCATGAGCTGAGGTCAAGGTGACTAAGCCTACCATTGACCACCTTAGGATGGTCTTTAGCACTCAAGACAAAAAATTATTTTCTTTACCATATCTCACCATGAAAACTTGCTCACTGTATTGGCAGGATGAAAGACAAGGGATTTTGTTGAGAGCCTAAGGCAAAATGTATGATGATTAGTAGTTTTATTTAGTGTGGCAAGGCTCTGATTCAGTTACTGATTCAAATATATGCACTAAAAATATCTGGGAAGATTATTCATTTCATTTGAATGTTTCGGTTCTTTCAGTTTCTCCTTTCCATCCCATACCTTATAACTCTCCTTTCTTTTCTTCCATTGCAGCAGCTTTCTAGACTTTGTGTTTGTAATTGATGGAGATTCACGATGAGGCTTTACTGAACAGTGCTGTTAGACTCCCTTTCCAGAATCACACTGGACTGTTCAACTAACTCCTTTTTTTTTTCTTTCTCTTAAGAAATCAAATTCACTCCTACCTCTTTTATTTTCTGTGTATTTCCTGGTTTTTGTATTGCTTCTCTTTGTTAAGATTTTTTTGTTCGCTTCATTTTCTTTTTCAACACTCTGGAATTTTATGCATCCTTGTTTGCTCTTTCTACTGTACTTTAAATCTCAATATGTACTGACCATCTTTATTGGGACATTGCTGGGCTCTAAATTTCCACTCCTGATTTCTCTCTCACTAATATACTACTTTTCCACATAACATCAACAAGAGCAAAATATGTGTTGATATGTTTATCCCTAAAATTAACAACCACTCCTTTCTTTTTATCAACTGGTAAAGTATTTAAGAGAGTACTCTAACCTTACTCTTTAGCCTTTTAAAAATCTAAACTCTCTTCTCACAACTCTAACTGTACTGAATATCATCAGTGCCCCCCTACCACTAAAATACCAAGATGTATTTTATAGTAAATTCATCAAATTTATTTTCTAACATCAGTATAGTCACCATAGTTTTAGGGAAAATATCATATAATTATTAGACTATTTTCCGCCTATAAATAGTAAAAAATGATCAGTTATTTCATGTTTCTCCTAATCTTATTATTTAAACATCTACATAAGTAAAAAATGCAACCGTATAACATAGAGGATATTTATTAGTAAATTATATATTAATTTAGTCATATATGTCCTATTGAAGTCTTATTTGGGGCCTATGTCAAACATATATGAAATCCATTAGTGCAACATATATACCATGTAATACATTAATACAGCATGCATAATACATAGTACAATTTGTGACAATGGCCTCATGATGAAAATCAGTGTCATTTCCCCAGGACACTAATACACAACAGTGAGTAGTACAGCTCGGATTTAGGGAAAGAGTGGCATGAATGTGAATGAAAGGATGGGGGTCCTCTGAGGCCACTTTTGGAAACTGACTTCCACAGGCCAGTACAAGTGACAGAGCAAGCCTTTGGCCATAAGGGATAAGAGCTAATGATGGTACTTGGGTTTCCAATCAGGATTCCCAATCCCATCGTAGAACATTATCATAAATTAAAAAATTAGAAATGAAACTTGTATAATAAAAGGTAATGAGGGAAATTAGCATGAAACATATTTCTTGAAATTTAGCTTGCTTCTAAAATTTAAGAGTTTTGTTTATGTAAAGAGGATGTAAGTAAATGACATTTTAAAATTTGTTTTAATAACCCAGCCTTAGTCCTATCATTTTAGAATTTTATTGCAACTATGCATATTAAATTCCATGTACAAAGTGTTTTACATTTCATGTATGCTACTGTAGAAATCCACAAGCATGGATGGAATTCTCCTTGTGGTCTGTTTTTGACATTGGTTTCTCTGAAGTCCTCCTTTTAAAAACTTGTGGAATGAATACTAAAATCCACCAGTAGACAATTTGCCCTCCCATGTTTATTACTGAGTACCAAAGACATAATGTAACCACTGCAGCACTCCATTAATTGTGGACATGGGATGCTCAAGAGACTCATCCCCTGTGATTGTGGCCTGAAACCCTGCAGGAGGTCTTCCATAGACTATCTGATCTCAGCGATGGCAGCATTAAGGCTTCCACATAATGCTGGGTTTGATTTGTTTTGTTTGGCATGAAATGCTATATGGGCAAGAAGTTCAGATATTGCCAGGTATGAAGGTGAGTAAATTTGGAAAGGAAAAATAAAAGAAGTGGGTATACAAAAGGAGATGACTGACATGGGCAAGACAAGAACAAGCTCAGTGATATCTTTTGCAGGTCTGAGATATCTTGATATCTTTCTGCATGGTCTGAGATGCAGATTATTGTGGTTGTAGCCCAAGTCTTTCCTATTCTATGTAAAGAAAAGCAAAATTGGGGGCATTGTGCATAAAGACTTGCATGCTATGGGATAGTGACACATTATTTTGTCAATGTTCCACCTCTGCCATGATTTATTGAAATATAATAGCTATTTCTACTACACAAATATAAAATATACATGCTAAAATTTCAAAAGTTGGCATATATATTTATATCTGAATGTATATATATTTAAATATGTATCTATATTTATATCCTTTTACACTGTCTCAGCTCAGGGAAGCCAGCAGATGATACAAGGGCTTTTATTTGTCATAAATTTAGAAAATCCCAGGGCCTCCCACAAACTAGTGCTTTTATTCCACCTTTAATTATAGAAAGCAGGCCTGAACTAGAGCAGCTGTTCCTGACTGTCACATACTTGTAGAATATTGTTGGGATTTTTGTCTTTGTCTTTCTTTGATTTTCTATCCATATTTTCTCAAGAGAATTCTACCCAGTCCTTTTTTCTAAAAACCTATTAAAGTCATAACTCTCTGGGTGGAGGTGGGTGAATGTTGTGATATGCTGTTCAGACCTCTCTTTAAGAACTTCTGCACCAGTGTAGCCCCTTGCCCTGTCCTTCTTTTTCTCTTCCTTTCACAAGGATTGAGCTGAAAGTTATTTGTGATAATCTTGTGAACTTGATTCATAAGCCAGACTTTTGAACAAATACTTATGCTTACATTTCTAAGTCATCTCAAATTTAATATGCTCAGAAATTAATTCTTGATTTTTACCCCCAAACCCAATTCCTACTTGAATTTTCCTACCCAGTAAACACCACTAACAGCCACTTAGATCTGTAGGTCCCAAACCTAAGCATCAACCTGATTTTGGCCTCTTTCCCCAAACCACATCCTTCTGTGAAACATCATATCAGCCCTACATCCTTAACGCACCCCAAACCTAACTGTCTCTCCCTATTTCTACTGCTGTCACCCTACCCAAGATGCCATCAGCTCTCAACTGGAATAAGGTGTAGTTCTCTCCTCTCAGTTTCCCTAGATAGGTTTGTCACTAGCAATAGCATTTAAGTATTTCTTGTCATTTTTCTGACTAGTGAATTTTCCTTGTAAGAATAAAATCCAAACTTTCAACAAAAGACCCATATGATATGTCTTTCCTTATGTAGGTCATGGTCTACTGATAGATAAGTTTACTACTTCTCAGGCATGTTGCTTACTCTGTTTGTTGTTCACATCAATTCTTTTTTTCTACTACTAGAGAATTTGCATTTGGAATTTCTGCTTCTTTCAAATTTGTCTCCAAAGTCTTTGCTGACTACTTTTACTTCTTCTTTTCCATTGGATCACAAATGTCACTTCTTCAGAGAGCTCACCCTGACTGAGCTCATGAAATTTCTAGGCATTTGACTTTGTCCACTTTAAGATCTCAATTTTGAAATTTGTTGTTATAGATTCAATGATGTGTTCTTTCCACATTCATATATTGAACCCTAACTCCCAACATGAGTATCTGGAGATACGGTCTTTAAATGTAGTTAAGATCAAACAAGGTCATAAGAGTGGAACCCTAATCTAATAGGACTGTGTTCTTATAAGAAAGAAAAAGATATCTCTCTCTACTATGTGAGCCCACTGTGAAAAGATAACCTCCTGCAAGCCAGGAAGAAGATCTTCACCTGACACTGACCCTGCTTGCTCTTTAATCTTAAGAGTTTTGGCCTCCAGAGCTGTGAACAAATAAATTTCAGTTGCTTAAGTCACAAGTGCATAGCATTTTGTTACAGCAGCTGTTCAGCAGACTAATAAATGTGCATATTGATTTGTGTATGTGTTTCCTGTCTCTCATCATTAAAAAGTAAGCTTCCTGAGGTCAGAGGTGTTGTTGCCGTCCTGCTTACTGCTATATCACCAGTGTAATAAACAGTGCCTGTTGTGTGGCAGCCCTTGACAGAAATATATTACCTGAGCCAGACACGGTGGTACACACCTGTAATGCTGGCACTGTGGGAAGTTGAGGCAGGAGGATCAAAATTTCAAGCCCAGTTTGGTCAAATTAGCAATTTAGTGAGACCTAGTCTCACTCAAAAAGGGCTGAGGATACAGCTCAGTATGAAAGCCCTGTCTTCAGTCCCCTGAGGTGAAAAAAATGTGTGATGGCTAGGTGACTTTTGCCTCAAAAATTGGTTAAATGGGAGAGGGGAATATAAAAAATTCAAGTATTGATGTGTCTAGTAATAATATGTCTAGAAATATTCTCCTGGCCTAAATTACCTAATAGTCTTGTTTAAGTATGAAATATCTCTTTAAATGTATAAAATAATAATAAGAGAAATACCCCAAACTGAAAAATGGCTGAAAGCTACAAATATTGAGAGTTAACCACTTACTGAGTTTTGGCAGCTGCTCTGGGAAATATGCTAATCACTGGGGGTTAGCCATGAGGGAGAATACTACATTTGTGCCTGTTCTAGTGGAAAAAAGTTAGACACTTGACTAACCATGGAAGGACCTTTAATATTCACATAAATTAAAGGAAGGATATTTCAAGGTTATTAGACATTGATTAAAACAATCATACTGGGAAGGCTGAAAAACTTCTAAAAGCAGGGCCAAAGTTGGAAAAGTGAAGCAAAGAGAAATTTTTATATGGCTCGAATGCAAGAGGAAGGGCTTTGAGTTTGATTTTCAAAGAAATTGGACTCTTCTTCCTCCTTTTCCTTCTTTGATTCCTCCTTTCCCATCATTTTCTCAGTTTTCTTTCCCATTTGTTTTGGCACTCTTTCAATATTTTGTCCCTTTACAAAGTATTTTATGGACTCCATGATTTATAGGTCACTTCCATAGGGAGATAAATGTAGATGAATTATCTCCATGAAGATCTGAGAGTCAAGTCTTGTGTGTGTCCTTGTGTCTGTGCGAGTGCACACCAGTTGTATGAGTGGGGCATGCAGGGAAGGGAACTGGGGAAAAGATGGACGAGGGTCTGAATGGCTTTGGCATTTCATTTTAAGTCTTGTCATTTCCTTTTGCTATCAGGTATCTACAGGATATCTAGAAGAAACTCCTGTGTGGTTTATTGTTAGGATTTCAGGAGAATAAATTTTGCTATCACTTAAAGTCATCCTATCATTTCTGGTTGACCAGAGCTGATTTTATTATTTGAGGTATTTTTATGTATGTTCTAAGTATAGTTTCTCTTGCTTTGTAGTTCTTAATAGTCTAATTCTGATCTTAATAGATAGGTTTCCATTTAACAAAATGGTATATTTGTGTTCAGTGAAACAACGGCTAAAAGTACTTTTACTCTCATTTAAAAAACTGAATATTTAAAAGTAGATTTTAAGGTTTTTTTTAATGAATACATAAAAATGTTACTCAGCTTCAACTGGTCTCAAAACTGAAAGTTAGAATGCAGGGTTCTTGGAAGAAGAATTTTCTGGTAGCAATGAGTGGACTGAAAAAGAGAGAACTATTCGAGTAGTATGATTCATGGTGTTTGAGGTTTACTTAATCATCGTCTTTCATGGTCAAAGATAACAAAGCTTTGGTCCTGCTCTGTACAATACCAACTCTCTATTTTCTGATCTGCTTAGTAAGGTTGAATTTTATCATTGTCTTGCTTAAAGATCCAATCCCCAAGAACATAAACCCACTAAGAGGAGTGCACTTTGTGGCTTCAGAAGCCTACCAAGCCAAACATTCGCAGGTCAGCTCAGGAGAAGGAAAATGATCTTGTTCAAGATGATTACTACTGTACAAGCAGAAAAGTACCACTGAGCAAGATACCTTATTATAGGCCAATTTTAAGGCATGTGTATTATCAATCTTCTTCCATATCCCCGGCTAATTTTAAATACTAAATTGCATTGGCAGGGTATGGTACTCTACCACAGATTGAATTCTTTACCCACATGTCCATATTAAATGTTTATCAACTGGTATTCTGTATTTCTTTTTTCATGTATTTATTACCCTTCTGAGTGTCATATTTTCATAAAGATATCAGAAAATCAGATAACATCTGAGAGTGTTCTTATCTGGATTTTAAAGGTCTAGCATCCACTGAGCCCATGAATTTGAAGTATGGAATTCAGTGTGCTATTGTGTAGCCAATTTGTTTCCCTGGTTACTTTCAATATAATATTAAGACAATAGAAGTAGATGGAAAGAAAAGTGATGGTAATAGGGAAGGTTCTTGAGTTTTTCATGTAAGATGGTAAATGTAGTTAAATGGAATGGACTAATTATGATAGCTAAGTCATGACTATGATTAGGGACCTTTGTCATTTACAGTTCTTGAGATCTGCAAAAGATCTAGTCACAGAAAATAAGAACTAAAGTGCTATGTCCAATGGAATTTCAGTGAGATTGGGGAGAAGACTGACAGACAGAAATTTATATATATTCAGATATGGTCCTAGAATTGCTAATTCATGCAAATGTCTCTTCAATATCCTAAATCCTTTTAGATGAAATATTTTATAATTTAAAAACATAAAATCTGCTGAATTGTGCTCACACCCCAGTAAGAATTGCTTTGAAGTATGATGATAGATTAATTGCATTAACAAAGGATTGCCTTTTTTGAAATTGTAATGTTATATTTCATATTTTAGAGAAATAAATTCAGTGTTCTGGTGGCATTCTTAAGCAATATGCTTCTTGATCAGCTATCATTAGCAGAGATCATGTTCTCAGCTGCAAGATGGATGATGACTCCATTTTCTTCAATCCATTGCTGACACTGCTCATTAGTAATGGGACCATAAAGGTAGAGAGACAAAAATACGAAACAAAACAGAAAATAATTGTGATTTTTATTGAGATAGAACTCCAGCTATTTGTAGAGTTACATGGTATTAAATAGAGCAGATTCTCTTAAAACAAAAATATGATAGATGTTCACCAAGAACTCCCAGCCTGAATGGAAAATAGAGTCACAGAACCCCAGTTATCTTCTAAACCTCTCTCTGCTAGTTTATTTAATCCCTATGGTATCTCTCATGAGAGCTTAGAGGGCTACAACCTTCTTTTTCTTCCTATATTTAATGCTCATCTTTTCAGTTATTTCTCACATTCATCAGATAGATAGTGATTTGCCTTTCTGATATTCTCTCCCACTCCCAACGTTGACATAGTTGGCTATCAAAATTGGCTTTGTATCTTGCGTATCACATCAGCAACATTTTTTTATTATGCTACATGGGTAGATGCATTGAAGTAGACAGGAACACCTTCCTTAGCTTATGTTATCATTTATTTCTCGGGTCAAAACAGGACAAATTAATGCATGAATTTCTTCCAATTAATCTCTCAGTTACTAATAATGTCAATTTTTTTCAGATTATAAAAGGAAATACAGTTTTAAAAGTAAAAAACTGGGGCTAAAATGAGTAAATCCTAGAGACCTACAGTACATCAGTAAGAGGAAAAATTTTAAATATTCTTACACCAAAATGATGAATATGTTTGCTGGATTATGGTAACCATTTCACAATGGGTACATAGGGAAAAACATAATGTTGTTTATGCTAAATATATATGTTTTTTCAGTTATTCCTCAGTGAAGCTGGAAAAAGTTTCAAGAATAAACTGGGAGGAGAAATACCTAAAATGTAACTTGGGAAGGTATAAAGGGAAAAGATATAAAAAGAACTTGTGTAAATATCTTAACATTGGCCTACATACACTTAAAAAGCACATCAAGATAGAAATGATAATCATATAACACTAGAAAGTGCAGTTTTTTAGGAAGATAATTCTAAACTTATATGTACCTAAAAAATAATCTCACTATATTTTCAATACATTTTTGAAGAATAAATTAATTCCTCCTCCAAGGTCAGATAAACCAAAGTTATAAGAGTTGAATTACATAATGATTAAATCATGATATTCATGGAGTAATTTATATATTATTTTAAAATGTGTGCTCAAAATCACAATGGGAATATTTAAAAATTGATCTTATATGTATTATAAATCCATAAAGCAAGTCTAAAACTTCAAAAAACTGATAGCATATAAACCACATACTGGTATTACAGTCTACCCAGTGTAATTATGCTAGAAGTAAATTGATGCATGAAATATTGGAAAATTAAAAATTATATTTCCAAAAATTCATGTCATAATTCAGAAACAATAAAAATATAGAACTATGGAAAAATTGGATGATGATTATTACATTATCATATATTAAGACTTGTATACAGGGGAAGCAGCATTTTTGGAGTAATATATAATATAAATATTGTAATACAGTGTTTGAAAAGAAGGTTAAAACTTAATCAGTTAGACATCTAAGTTACTAGTAAGAAGAAGGGAAAACTGACTAAACTCTAAAAGAATGATGGATATCATTAAGAAAATGCAGAAATTAACAAATGCAAAAGTGAACATGTTTTTGATTAAAGAAAAAGTTATAAATTATATAAAGGCTTTTTAAAAGCTCAGAACTAGAGATAAAATGAAAATTGAAAGTATGTTAAAATCAGAAACAAGACAAGGATGTCCACCATAACCACTCCTGTTCAATATAGTTTTGGAAACATTAGCCACAGCAATTAGACAAGAGAAAGGAACAAAACAAAAGGAATAAGATAGGAAAGGAAGAAGTTAAACTCATTATTTGCTGACAATATGATACTCTACATAGAAAACCCAAAAAACTCTGCCAAAAGACTTCTAGACTTAATTGACAGATTCAGTGGAGTAGCTGGATAGAAGGTCAACATTCAAAAATCAATAGCCTTCTCTCACACAAATAACAGATTCACTGGGAGAGAAATTATGGAAACAATCCCTTTCACAGTAGCATCCAAAAAAATGAAATATCTAGGAATCAATCTAATGAAAGAAGCAAAAGACCTCTACATTGAGAACTACAGCACTCTGAAAAAAAGAAATTGAAGAGGATATAGGAAAATGGAAAGACATCCCTTGTTCCTGGGTAGGAAGAACCAATATAGTGAAAATGGCCATACTTCCAAAACTGCTATACAGATTCAATGCAAGCCTGATTGAAATCACAATAGCATATTCACAGAACTAGAGAAAACAATCCAAAAGTTCATTTGGCACCAGAAGAGAACTAGAATAGCAAAAGCATTTCTAGGCAACAGAGGCATGGCAGGGGGTATCACAATTCCCAAACTAAAACTATACTACAAAGCTACCATGATAAAAACAGCATGGTACTGGCAAAGAAACAGACCCAAGGATCAGTGGAATAGATTAGAAGATGCAGAAACAACTCCAGACATATCAGCTACCTCATCTATGAAAAAGGAGCCAACCATCCTCACTGGAGGAAAGATGGCCTCTTTAACAAAAGGTGTTGGAAAAACTGGATATCAACTTGCCAAAGATTAAAACTAGACCTCTATCTTTCACCTGCACTAAACTAAAATTGAAGTGGATTAAAGATCTAAATATTAAAACAGAAACACTTAACTTGCTGGAAGATAAGTTAGGTAGAACTCTCGAAGATATGGGCATAGGAAAGGATTTTATGAACAAATCCTCAGTAGCACAGGAACTAGCACAAAGACTCAACAACTGGGATCTCATCTTATTAAAAAGCTTCTGCACTGCAAGAGAAACTACCAACAGAGCTAAGAGACAACCTCCAATGTGGGAAAAAATTTTACCAGCTGCTCCTCAGACAAAGGTCTACTACCAAGAATATATAAAGAACTAAAAAAAATCAAACCCCCCAAATATAAAGACCCAATTCAAAAATGGGCATCTGAAATGAACAGACATTTCTCAGAAAAAGAAGTAAAAGCAGCAAATAAACATGTGAAAAAATGTTCAGCATCACTGGTCATTCGAGAGATACAGATGAAAACAACACTGAGATTCCACCTCACCCCAGAAAGAATGGCTTTTATCAAGAAATCAACCAATAACAAATGCTGGTGGGGCTGTGTGGAAAAAGGAACACTTTTTCATTGTTAGTGAGAGTGCAGACTGGTGCAACCACTGTGGAAATCAATATGGAAGTACCTCAAAGAACTAGGACTAAAAGTCCCATTCGAACCAGCTATTCCTCTACTGGGTATCTTCCCCGCAAAATTAAAAGAATCATACCACAGTGATATATACTCAGCCATGTTTATAGTGGCACAGTTTGTAAGAGCTAAAATTTGGAAACAGCCCAATTGTCCATCTGGACACTGGATAAAGAAAATGTGTTTTCTCTTTATAAAACAGAGTACTACTCAGCCATGAAGAGTGAGAAACTAGAGGCATTTATATGTAAGTGGATGCACATTGAGTCCATACTCTTAAATGAAATAAATAGGACGCACATGTGTAAATACCAAATAGTTTCTCTGGCATGAAAAAGTAAAAGTGTAAATAAGGATCAAAATGTATAATTGATATTGTGAAATAGGAAGAAAACTTCTAAAGGAGTAGGGGAATTGGGAGGGGTAGGGGAAAGGAAAGAAGGGAAAATAAAAAATATAAGAAAAAACAAAAACATGGAAACAAGCCTTTGTAACTAGGGAAGAGTGGAGGGGATGAAGGGAGGGCAGGGGAATTGGGAAAAATGAAGAACCAAGATATACATCATGTAAAGGTATGAGATCCCAATGATGAATGTAACTGTATTGTATACCTAAAATGTACCAATAAACTTATTGGAAAAAAAGAAAGTATGTTAGGTTTCTCTGGGAAAGCTTATGGAAAATGTTTGATAGTATTAGCAAAATAGATGAATTCTTGGACAACACATAGTATCAAAATTAAAGGGGGGAAAAAACTAAAGGGGAAATAGTTGACTGAAGGGAAAATAGCTTGAATTGTTCTATAATCAGTGACTATTTGGTTAAAAATTTTTTCATAAAGGAAAAAAAACTGACTCGGATGACATAGAGAAGCTCTGCTAAATTTTCAATGAAAATAAAACATTTCTCGCAAAGCTTTTCAGAAAAGAGGAAAAATGATAATACCTAAATCATTTAAGCAGGTCCACATAACTGTGCTACCAAAATTAACAGAAGAGGACAGTATGAGAAAGGAGAAAAGAACAAGTTAAAACAAATAAGAATATAACATAGACAGTGGTATACATAACCATAAAAACAGGACAGTAATATAATAAAGGACAGTATGAGAAAGAAAAGTACATTCTAATCCCATTTATGAAGACAGATGAAAGTCATATAATGAAAAGATACCCATAGTGATCAAGTTAGGTTTATCCCAGGAAAAACATGATTAAACTAATGATAAAATTATAAATTGCATTTACTATTTAACAGATTAAGAGAAAAAGTACATAATCCTTAATTCAGGGAAGTATTCTAAAATGTTCAATATTTCATCATGATAACAATCGTTATCAGAATTGGAATAGAAGAGGATAGCTTTACCAAAAGCTAACAATAACCTATCTCAAAATCAATTCTTAATGTGGTCAAATATTTGAAGTGCTGCCTTTGAAATCAGGAATAACACAAAAATATCCACTATTTAATTTTATATTTACTGTTTTATTTTAGGTTCTAACTAACACATAAAAATTTACAAAACCCCAATAGTGAAATGGTCAAAACATATGAATGGACATTTTAAAGAAAGGGACAGCATAAACATAGGAAAACATACAAACAGATTAAGACACTTAACTTTATTAGAAATAAGGAAAATACAGAAAAAAATCTGTGTGAGAAACATCTTTACATGTTGTCAAAAAATTAAAAAGCTGGAGAATCTCATGGGGTTTAAGTTCTTACACACTGCTATGGGAAAATGTATTGGTGTATTTGGAATATGCACTTTTGCATATATAATCCAGCAAATTCTCTAGATTTGCAAACCTGAGAAACAGCCATTTATGTTCATGAAAAGATATTTTCATAGAAGGATTATTTGTAACAGAACAAACCTGAAAACCACCCAACTATCCACAGACAGGAGAATAAGTTTATGTAATGTGACATATTCACACAATGAAATAGTATATAACAGTGAAAATCAATGAACCACAGCCAATACAGAGCATGGTTGAATGTTAGAAATAAAAGGAAACTTGAGAATATTGTGGACAGTAAGAGATCACTTTCATAAAGTTCAAAGACTCACAATATTAAGTATGTACTCAAAGCATAAATGTAATAAAACATAAAAGATAAGGCATGCTACAACACAAAATTACCAATAGTGATTACATAGAGAATATTGGAAAGGAGTTCTCAGGTTCACTATATCTATCTATCTATCTATCTATCTATCTATCTATCTATCTATCTATCTATATGATATATGTGATATGTGTGTGTTTGTGTGTAAGTCAAATATTTCAATATAGGGTTAATAGCTTTTTCTTTTTAAGAAAAGAATAGAGACTGCAGAACTTAGCAACATATTTTCATGAATTTGAGAATGATAGTTTTATTGTCACTTAGTATTCCTGAATTTCAGAAATATCAATTAGAAATTAAATTCACTAATATGATCCTTAACCTGACCAAATGTTATAACTTACATAAGGCAAATGTGAGGTTCTTGTAATTTAGTCCCACTTGCTTCCTTGTGACTAGCAATGGGATGATGTGCTGAATAGTTGGACAATGAGGTGCTCAATGTACTTTTGTCACCATTCTGAGCTTATTTGGTCGACTAGTCTACCCTTCCTTGAGTTCATTTTACCCATCTATGCAATTAAGATATTGAGCTCTAACATTCCTTTTGGCTTAAAAATAACACTAGTGACATTCTTTTTATCCTAGAGTTTATTCTTGTGTACTACTTTAATTCCTTTTTCCCTGAGCCACAGAAAAAAATACCTATGAGCTATGCTAGAATCATAGTGATGATTTTATTTTTACCTAATTATTATGGATCTCCAAGTGTGTCTGGTACAGCCTTTACAATTTATGGCTGATTCCATGTCTTCTTTTAGAGAGATCCTGAGTGGTCTTGCCTTATTTGATGATTTGATTATGGCCATTGCTCCTTGACAATCTGTTCCTACTTTAAGATGTGTTGGCATTCTGTGTACTTTCTAAACTAACTCCCACCATCCCTTTATGGAAATGTATAAACCTTCATTTCTCTTGATTTGTCTACAGCCAGAAAAATCAATTATTTGGCAATTCTTTAAAACTTCTATCCCATTGGTTCTTTGGAATTGGGCCTGGAAGTGGCTTGTTCAGAGGTACCAATGTTAAGATATGTAACCAGTAAGACCATACTAGGAATATATGAGCCATTGCCACAGTGGTATGTAAAAGTCTTCAAACTCATCAGCTTCTAACAAGTTTGGTTTTTTAAAATTCATTTGTCTGCTTTAGGTTATAGATCTGCCTATCTTGGCTCCATCTACCTCTATTGTCTTGTAGAATCAAAGACTCCCTTGAGTATATTCTCTTCACAGAAGATTACAGGAGTTCAAGGAGCCAAGAAAAAAACCCATATAGATACAAACATAGCCTTTACTTCATCATATCTACTAGCATTCCATTGGCTAAAACAAGTCATACAGCAAGTCCTAATATTAATAGAAGAGGGAGAATGAATATGTACAAATGTGAGAGATGTTTCCTTTTTATTCTAATATAGAACATTTATTCAAAATACTTTGGACCAGAAGTGTCTTAGCTTTGGATATTTTTGCATATTGGAATATTTACATAGACTTAACTAGTTGAGCAGTTCGAATCCCAAAACAAAATCCAAAATGTTCCCTAGTGTGAAAACTGTTGGGTGTTGCTGCTCAAAATATTTTGAATTTTTGAATCGTGGATGTTCAACTTATACTTTGTGAGATCACATAAGTAAGATTAAATGACAATAATCCAGTTCATCAAAACTGAAACAAGAGAAAACACAACAAAACAAATAAGAACCCAAACTCACAGTATGTTAATGTAACATAAAGTCAAAATAGAAGGTAAAAGTTGCTTATAAAACACTTATTTTTTTATGCTGAACTGAGTTGTAGTCTTCACTTTAGACTCACTTTATTAGTTTGAGTTATGAATTATCACTAATATTTAGAATTCAATAGTCTCCCTTGATTTACATATACTTTAGAGGTAATATATGTCCACATAATATCATTTCATCTCAGAATTAAGCAGGATAAATAAAAAATATTCTCCTGCCTTGCTGACAATACATTAGAGGAAATAATCTATAAAGCCATATAACACATTTGAGTATATTTAATGATGAGAGTCAGATGGGGTGTAGTAGGAAGCACTCAAACTTTGAAACCAGACAGGTCTGGTTCTGAGTTCAGGCCACTGATGATTCCCAGTGTTAAGCAACTTTCTTAGATTCTCTGAAACTCATGTCTTTGCCTATAAAATGAGGACAATGTCACCTCTGAGGTATTAAGATCTTTGTATAGTAATGTGAAGTGCTTAATATAATATCTGATGCTTGGTACTCAAGAAGTTGCAGCTATCATTCTGGAAGCATTTATAAGATCCTCTAAGGAGTACTTTAGTCTTTTCCGAATGCCTTTTATAAACAAATTTATTCTTCTAATTTCACCTGAAAATAAGATGATCTCCTCATAAGAACTCTTTAAAAATCTATGATTCAATGATTCCAAGAAAGAACATTATTTTTTCATTCAGAAAACCATTTGCCACACTGCTGCATACTTTCACATGTGCAAAATAAAGGGATACCAGCTGGTTGCTTTATTTTCGAACGACTACAAAGGAAACAGTAGAATTTTGGCTTTTTGGAATTTTCCTTTGAAAATTTTCACAACCATGTGTGGCTGGAACCTGGCTTTTATCTTTCTCTTCCACACTGGAAACTTATACAGCTCTCTAGCATTTGGTTTGGGTCACATAACTTTTCAATTTTTTATCAGTCTTTCACTTGCATAATTTCCTTCTAGTGTGAAAAACCCATATTCTGTAATATGTCTACACAGTGAGACAGTAGGCATAGTAATTGTCCCTAGATCAAACAATTGACACAGCCAAATCACTTATGAATAACAAGGAAACAAAAACTTACGTAAGGCACAGTTTCATGTGAATGAACAAGACTGAGTGCATAGGATGCAATCAAAGTCAAATGGATTTTGTAACCATTGCCTTTACAAGAACAATAAAAATATATTATGCAGCTCACATACAGGAAAATTTACCAGTTTCAAAGTGGCCAGGCAACTCCTGCCAAATTTCAAATCCTTTTAAAAATTATGTTTTAAGGACTTTCAAAGTTAGTTTTTTAAAGTTCATCTAGGTGATGAGAGTTGATGTCAGAAATCAGTTTTTTGCCCTGTCAGTTCTTTGTTACAACCAGGATGTCAGGCCTTGCATATACTTTGAGGAGAAAAATGATTCTATGAAGAAGTTTATAGAGAACCTAAATCTATGAAGGGTTTAAAAACTTTTTTGGCTTAAAAATTTTAATCTCTAATCTTTTCGTTGGTCTAATCTTTTTCCTGGTTCTTTTGCCTATGTCTTGATCAGAGCTTTTCCAAAGCTGAATTTCATATATTTGTCTTCCATCAGGGTCCCCCTAGCTTTTTATGCCACAGTCTCATCTAACTGTGATCTTACTGCCTTATACTTGACATTGAACCTTTTCCCTGCCTACAGAAACAAGACAAGTCTCCAGCCAAATTATAATTTTGTGAGTCAAAATTCTTATTTTGTTTGACTTGAGGAGTTTGATTTTTCAGAACCTTCTAGTTTTAACATCTGCCTGACATCTGTCTATGCATTTATCCATCCATGCATCCACCCATCCTTCTATTCAGCCAACCACTACCTTTGTTAGGTATGTCCCAGACATTCTTTTATGCCCTAGAATACAAGGAGAAAACAACAATAGCAGCAGTGAAAAGAAAAACAAATTACAAGTAAACCAGCAATTGCCAGCAGCACTTGGATCCAGGCTCTGTTACTCTGTTGTGCAATACAATGCCTATAGGTAATAATATGGTATTATATATTCCAACATTTGTTAATGGAATATATCATCTTAAGTGTTCTTACCACAAAAATAAAACTGTGATACAATGAAACTTTCGGGGGTGTTTGATATATCATATACTTCATTCGTGGTGGTGGTGTTACTGGTCTTTGCATATGTTCAAACTCACCAAATTGTGCATATTGAATGTGTTCGGGTTTTGTGTATCAATTGTACCTCATTGAAACTGTTAAAAATGTTGCTTCACTTGATAATGAGGGCCCTTTATAAAAGATAGTTGCTGTTGAGGGGACATAGAATACACATTAGGATGTTTAGTTTACCTTCTACATATGAGCAGTCCTCATGACTACTCTTTATGTATTTATACTCCTTTGCCTTATAAGATAATCTTACAACATAACAAGGTAACATTTTAATAATGATTAATATGTAGCTTAGAAGTATTCCTCTTTAGCAGAATTAAAATGCCTAAAATTTGTAATCAAGATCATTTTTAATTAATACAACAAATCATGACTTTATTTCTTAACTGATTAGTGTGAGAGGTATGACCACAGGTTAGGCATAGGGTATAAGTATATGAGACAATTTCTGTCTTCAAAGAAATGATAATTTAATGGAAAAATGGGCCAGAAAATAAATATTTACTAAATACTGTGATGGCAGTAGTTGAGCTACACAGAGAGCATTCAAGGACTGAGGAGAGACCAGGACCGAGAAAATGCATACTCATCCCTGTTTTATGGCTATAGTTTTCTTTTCTTTGATTTATTAAATGGTGTATAAATTTGGACAACATTTTATAGCACAATGAAGGACACATTTTCAGAGCTTGCTTTGTAAAATGACTAATCTAATAAAAGCATTTCTTTATATTACAAAAAGACATCATGAGGAAGAATATGTTGTCAGTTGGTTTTTATTTCTACTTTGTATCAAATTAAAGATAGGATTGTTTTTCTTGAATTTCTTATTTTTTTGTCTTGGTTGTTTCTTTTCCCTTTGATGTTGTGCAGCCACAACCATAGAGAGATGTGTAAACTGTAGTCTGAAGCAGTTTGAGAGAATATGTGCTTGGAATGACTCCCTGAAAAAGGGTTTGGGACAAGAGGAAGAAAAAGACCATGAAATGAGAAGAGTCAACTCTTAATTTTCAGTATTATGAGAAATCAGACATTTTAAATTGTTAGAAACTACCAAGTAAACAAAGGAGAAAACATGATTTTCATTATGCCATCAATTGTGTGATTCTTCTCTATTTTTTCTTTCTTGTCAGTTCCACTTGTATGATTGTGAAACTATCAACAAGCACTGTAAGCCCTTTCAGAAGGCCATTTTGATTACTCAATAAATATTTCATTTAGAGCTAAGTGATGTGATTTAAGAACTTCTTTTTCTGTTCCCATAACATTAACCTGATGAAGTCTGAAAATGTTAGCAGAGTTTAATTCTATTTCACACTTTATCCTATGCTATTTGAACATTTATTTATTTTGTATAGAAAAAAATCGAATTTTGTCTGAATACTTCCATATTTAAAGTTCATAATATAGTATCCATGGCAGGAAATTTAAAGATAGATGACTCATAATCCCTGCATTTAAGTAGTTTTTGTATCTAGTAGAAAAGAATCAGTAAAAGACCAGATATAGTCCCCAAGGTCCCGTGTGCATGACCCACTCAGAAACCCAGGCATGTACTTTATGTATCTCCTAGGTGACCCCCAATCCAATCAAGTTGACAGTAAAGATTAACCACCACAGAACTTGTCTTAGATATAGTTCCCTGGAAACAGATTCTCAGGTGGCAAGTCAGTGCATGAGATTTAGAGGGTAATATTTTGAAAGAAAGAAGAAAAATAATGAGAAACTTGCCTGTGATATAGGTGCTCTGAGGACTTCATCAATACCCTGGGAAGCTCTGGAGCAAGGAAGATCCTTCAGAGATGGACTGAATGGAAGTAAATGGTCCAGACCTTCATATCTTCATACCAACTAGTCATCTGTAGCTGGAAACCCCTTGGAAGGGTTACAGTTTGGGAGAAGGAAGTTGCCTATAGTTGGTGGCAATTCCCACTGACAGATACAGCTGGAAACTACTAACAATGTTTAATCCCATATGAGTCCAAGATGGTGGTGGAAACTCAATTTCACACTGAGCAGTTTTCTTTAAATTTTTCTATTGAATACTGTAGAAAGCTGAAGACTTTATTTTAAGAAGATGAGGTAATATTTTTTGATTTTAGTTTTAGAGTTATTTCTGGCAACAATGAAATGGATAATTTGATGAGGTGATAGATGTGAAACAAGTTTGGAGGCTATTTTAATAGTTGAGATCCATTTCAACATAGTAAAGATTCAATTCAGGAGGTCCTGAGTTGCATGGAAGACACCAAATCACCCCGCTGCAGACAGGCAGCCACCTGATTCCACACTACAAAGATGCAGAGGACACCAGACCACCAGACCAACGTACTGAGTCCCACTGTTCCTGGCCCAGAGGTAGGGGCTTCTGAGCCCCTGTCCCACTGCTCCTGGTACAGAGGAAGGGGCTTCCCGGTCACCATCCATCCCGCTGCTCCAATCCCAGTGGAAAGGGCTCTTGGGCCAACTTCTGTCCTGCTGTTCCTGGCCCAGAGGAAGGGGCTTCTGAGCCACCATTCCACTGCTCCTGGTCCAGAGGAAGGGGTTTCCCAGCCACCATCCCTCCAGCTGCTCCCAGCCCACAGGGAAGGGCTTTGGGGTCACCATCCCTACTGCTGCTCCCCGCCCCTGTCCCACCTCACCCAGCTCAGAGGAAGTAAGCTGTGCAGGCGCTAACAGCCATCCCCCCCCCCCCCGGTTGAAATGAGAAAACACATAAATAAGTCTCAAAACCAGACTTCCAGATCACCTAAAGCAACCCCAAAGGGAAATGAGATGGAACACTCTGATACTCAACCACCGGGACACACTGAACTGGCAACAAAAGGGGATCTGGAAAAAATGAAAGCAGAAATAATTTCTCAGATAACAGGAGAAATTGTGCTCTTAGTGCAAGACATGATTAATAAATCTAGAGAGAAGCTGAGGAACATGATGGAATCCCAACATAAGAAACAAATGGAATCCATAAAACAGATGTGACTAGATTTCCAGGACATGAAAAACTCCATTGAAAGTCTACACAGCAGAATGAGCCAATGTGAGGACAGAATTTCAGATGTAGAAGATAAGATTGCACCAAGTGACCAGGAAAAGAAAAATTGCTTCAAAATTATAAGGGAACATGAGAAATCAATCCGGCAGCTGCTAGATGATGCAAAGAAGAACAACATAAGACTGATTGGGCTCAATGAAGAAACAGGAGAGAGTGCAGATGACATAAAAAATCTCTTCACAGAAATAATGGCAGAAAACTTCCCAAGCAGGGGAAAAGAGCTTGACATACAGATAAGTGAGGCATATAGGACTCCAAATAGCCTTGATCAAAAAAAATCTACACATAGGCATATAATTGTTAAGAATCCAGAAACACAACAGAACAACGAAGTTCTCCAAGCAGTCAGAGAAAAGAAACAAATCACATAGAAAGGAAAGCCCATCAGAATCACAGCAGACTTCTCAACACAAACCATCAAGGCAAGAAGAGCTTGGAGTGACATATTCCAAGCCCTAAAAGAAAACAGCCTCCAACCCAGATTGATGTACCCTGCAAAACTATCTTTCAAAATGGATGGAGAAATAAGATACTTTCATGACAAAGAGCACCTTAGGAACTTCATGAATACCAAACCAGCACTCCAAAGAATTTTACACAATATCCTAGGAACAGACATTGAGGATCACAACCCCAGGAAGCAAAGCAGAATGAACCCATCTGGCATGACAAGAAATTAAATGGAAAGGGGGAGAACACAATAAAAAGAAAAAGTCATGGCAATGACAAGTCAATACATTTCAGTTATAACCATCAATGTTAATGGTCTCAATTCACCAATCAAAAGAAACACACTGGCAGAATGGGTCAAGAAGCAAAATCCAACAATATGCTATATACAAGAAACACACTTAATTCAAAAGGAAACTCATAGACTGAAAGTTAAAGGGTGGAAAACAATACTCCATGTGACAGGAACCAGAAAAAAAGCAGGACTAGCTATCCTCTTTGCAGATCAAGTAGATTTCAAACCAACACTGATTAAGAGAGATGAAGAAGGACATTACATCCTTGTAAAGGGAAGAATCCAAGAGGAAGAGATGACGATCATAGATATCTATGCACCAAACACTAGTGCACCCAACTATATAAAACAAATACTAATGGACATGAAAAGTCATATATGCACTAATACAATTGTAGTGGGGGAACTCAACACCCCACTGTCACAAATAGATAGATCAACTAGACTAAAAATAAGTAATGAAATACTGGAACTCAATCGAACTCTTGAATAAATGAACTTAACAGATGTTTACAGAGTGTTCCACCCCACAAAATCAGAATACACATTCTTCTCAGCTGCACATGGGTCATTCTCCAAAATAGACCACATACTCACACATAGAACATGTTTAAGTAAGTGCAAAGGAATTGAAGTTATCCCCTGTACATTATCAGACCATAGTGCAATGAAATTGGAGATCCATAGCAAAAGAAACTCAAAAAATTTCATAAACATGTGGAAAATGAACAACACACTTCTGAATAACCAATGGGTCACAGAGGAAATTAAAGAAGAAATCAGACAGTTCCTTCAATTAAATGACAATGACAAAACAACATATCTGAATCTATGGGACACAATGAAAGCAGTCTTATGAGGGAAATTCAAAGCAGTGAATATGCATATTAGGAAAACAGAATGAGCCCAATGAAACAACCTGATGCTGAACCTAAAGCTTCTAGAAAAGAAGAGCAGGACAACCCCAAAGCTCATACAAGGGAGGAAATTATAAAGATCAGAGGAGAAATCAATGCAATGGAGACTAAGAGAATGATACAAAAAATCAATGGAGCCAAGATTTGGTTCTTCGAAAGAATCAACAGAATTGACAAACCTTTAGCCAACCTTGTCAGAAAAAGGAAAGAAAAGGCCCAAATCCATGCAATGAGGAATGAAAAGGGTGAAATTGCGACAGACCCAGCAGAAATCCAGAGGATCATCAATACCTACTTCCAAAACCTATATGCCAATAAGATGGACAACACAGAAGAAATGGACAGATTCCTAGATACATATGAATTACCAAAGTTGAACAAAGAAGACCTAAAAATTCTGAACAACCCAATATCAACCAATGAAATTGAAAACATAATTAAAAAGTTATCAACTAAGAAAAGCCCGGGCCCTGATGGCTTCACTGCTGAATTCTACAAGACATTTAGAGAGGAACTGCTGCCACTACTGTTTAAACTCTTCAGTGAAATTGAAAGGGAAGCAGTACTCCCAAATTCATTCCTGGAAGCAAGCAACACCTTGATCCCCAAAGCAGAGAAAGACCCAACTGAAAAAAGAGAACTATAGGCCAATCTCACTAATGAACATAGATGCAAAAATCCTTAATAAGATACTGGCAAACACAATGCAGAAGATCATCAAGAAGATCATACACCCTGATCAAGTGGGATTCATCCCAGGGATGCTCGGATGTTTCAATATACGCAAATCAATCAATGTAATGCACTGTATCAACAGAGCCATGGACAAAAACCATATGATTATCTCCATAGATGCAGAAAAAGCATTTGACAAAATCCAACATGCATTTATGATAAAACCCAATAAAAAATTGGAATAGATGGTCTCTACCTCAAACTGATAGAAGCCATCTATGAAAAACCAACAGCCAATATCATACTAAATGGTCAAAAACTGAAATCCTTCACACTCAAATCAGGAACAAGACAAGGATGTCCACTATCACCACTCTTGTTCAATATAGTTCTGGAAACATTAGCCACGACAATTAGACAAGAGAAAGAAATAAAAGGAATAAGGATAGGTAATGAAGAAGTCAAATTGTCATTGTTTGCAGATGACATGATACTCTATATAGAAGACCCCAAGAACTCCACCAAAAGTCTTTTAGACTTAATAACCAAATTCAGTCAAGTAGCTGGTTACAAGGTCAACACACAAAAATCAATAGCTTTCCTCTACACCAATGACAGACTCACTGAGAGAGAAAGAGGGCAAATAATTCCTTTCACAATAGCATCCAAAAAACTGAAATACCTAAGAATCAACCTAATGAAAGAAATCAAAGACCTCTTCTCTGAAAACTATGGCACTCTGAAAAGAGAGATTGAAGATGATATCAGAAAATGGACAAACATTCCCTGCTCCTGGGTAGGAAGGATTAATATAGTGAAAATGGCCATACTTCCAAAACTGCTATATAGATTTAATGCAATTCCAATTGAGATCCCAGCAGCATACTTCACAGACTGTGAGAAAACAATCCAAAAATTCATTTGGAACAAGAAGAGATCCAAAATAGCAAAAGAAATTCTAGGTAATAGAGACATGGCAGGGGGTATCACAATCCCCAACCTGCAACTCTACTACAAAGCTACTGTGAGAAAAACAACATGGTACTGGCAAAGAAACAGACCTGAGGACCAGTGGAACAGATTAGAAGATGCAGAAACAACGTCAGACACACTCAGCCATCTCATCTTCGACAAAGGAGCCAAACACCCTCACTGGAGGGAAGATAGCCTCTTTAATAAATGGTGCTGGAACAATTGGGCTTCAACTTTTCAAAGATTAAAACTAGACCTGTATCTCTCACCATGCACTAAACTAAAATCAAAATGGATTAAAGATCTAAATATTAAAATAGAAACTCTGAACCAGTTGGAACAGAGGTTAGGTAGAACCCTTGAAGATATCAGTGTAGGAAAAGATTTTATGAACAAAACCTCAGTTGCCTGTGAACTAGCACAAACAATGAACAAATGGGATCTCTTCTTATTAAAAGGCTTCTGCACAGCAAGAGAAACCACCAGCAGTGTGAAGAGACAACACACAATGTGGGAAAAAATCTTCACCTGCTCTTCCTCAGACAAAGGTCTACTATCTCGAATCTATAAAGAACTTAAAAAGATCAGACCTCCCAAATTTAAAGACCCAATCCAAAAATGGGCACCTGAAATGAACAGACATTTCTCAGACAAAGAAGTAGAAATAGCAAATAAATACATGAAATAATGTTCAACATCACTGGTCTTTGGAGAGATGCAAATGAAAACAATGCTGAGATTCCACTTCACTCCAGAAAGAAAGGCTACTGGCGGGGCTGTGGGGAAAGGAGAACCCTGCTCCACTGCTGGTGGGAGTGTAGACTGGTGCAACCACTGTGGAAATCAGTATGGAGATACCTCAAAGAGCTAGCACTGGAAGTCCCATTTGACCCCGCTATTGCAGTGCTGGGGATCTTCCCCAAAGAATTAAAAGAATCATACCACAGTGATATATGTGTGCCCATGTTCATAGCAGTACAGTTTGTAATAGCTAAAACTTGGAAACAGCCCAAATGCCCATCAACTGGAGACTGGATAAAGAAAATGTGTTTTTTTTACAAAATGGAGTATTACTCAGCCATAAAAAATGAGAAATTAGAGACATTTATAGCTAAGTGGATGCACATTGAGGCAATACTCTTAAGTGAAATAAATAGGACACACATGTGTAAATACCGAATAGTTTCTCTAGTGTGAGAAACTGAGAGTGTAAATAAGGACTAAAAGGATTAATAACTAATAATTGATACTTTGAAATAGGAAAAGGTCCAAAGGGGTAGTGGTGGTGGGAGAAAATGGGGAAAGGAAAGAATGGAAAGGAAAAATTATGAGAAAAAAATGGAAACGAAGCACATAAATAGGGAAGGGTGGTGGGGTAAAGGGCGCACAGGTAATGGGCTAAAAATAAGAACCAACATACATCATGTACAGGTACAAGCACCCAATGATAAATGTAAATGTATTGTATACCTAAAATGAACCAATAAAAGAATTTAAGTAAAAAAAAAGTTTTGATTGCTTGCCATATGTTGGCCGTAGATATAATGATGAAATAGTTCTTTTAAATGTAGAGCTAGTAGTCTACCCTAGAGGAAAGAGACGCAAATACACAAATATATAACAAAATGACATAATGAGTGATTTGTTACTATGATGTTATACACCAGCCCTCCCCTCCACCCCTCAAGTTTTACTTGTTTCACACCGATTGGATGAGAGAACAAGACCCAGTTGCTTAGAGGATAGAAATAATAGTAACCATTGCTTAAGAAAAATGAATTTACACAATTTTTTGTGTGAAAATTTAATACATATTTAAAATACTTTATAAATTTCTAATTTGAAGGTACTTTCAGTTTTTAAAATATTTAAAATTCAGAGTGATAACTAAGTATCAAATACTTATAACTTATTATCAACTTTTAAACTTATTATTCAATAAATTAGTATTAGAGCTTTTAAAAAAATGTAGTTATTTTTACTAACCATTTTCAAGCACCATTTCTATTAGGAGATAGTCCTTTATTGTGTGAGATCACAAAAATGCCTGGTCTTCCATATGAAAATGGATTTTGATTAAGAAGGGATAAGAAATTATGAATAGTATATACTTGATATCAGAAGATACAAAGACCTTGATGTACACTGAACCCTAATTTTTTCTTTCCTATTTTGAGGCAGGGCCTCACTATGTAGTTCAGGCTGGCCTTGAAATCACTATGTAGCCCAGGGTGGCCTCAAACTCCTGGTGATCCTTATGCCTCTGCCTTACAAGTGCTGAGATTACAGGCTGAGCCCTAACTTTTTCTGGCCTTCCTATCCCAACTGCCATGTACAATAAAGCTGTTTAGCCTTGATACAGTATAAAGTAACTTTGTGTGTGTGTGTGTAGTGTCACCTTGCAAGGGAAGTCAATTCTTCTGAAGACTTGACTGACCTCCATGTCTGAAACTTTAATTCTATATTTGAAAGATGGAATGTAAATGAAAGCCAGATTCCAAGTTAAACCTAAGAGGACAATATTTTACCACAAACCATTTGGAAGAACTGCAAAATTCTTTTAGCAACAGGTTGAAAGAGGTGTGTGGGAAGATATCCTGAGGTACCACAAAGAAAGAACACTACATCACACTGACTTTAACAGTAAATTCATTCAGGGTATTTTCTTGGATTAAAATATGGCCTATGCTAAATAAAGTTGAGATGGTAAAAATTCCTTGGTATAATGTATAGGAAAAAAAATCTAAAAGTTATAACTGATAGAATTACTGGAATGAATTGATCATTTGTGATATACTCACCTCTCCTAACCATGATCTTTAAGAAGGCTCAGAAAATATTCACTTGACAAAGCCTTGATGAATATATTCTTTACAGAAATGCCTACTTCTCTGATAAGTCCTACAACATTTCAGATATTGGAGGGACATTCTACAGCTCAAATGAGATCCTTGCTATCAACAGGATAGAAAGAGCAAAAGGAAGCAGAAGCCACACAAGGGTATTTGCCAATCAGAGGAAAAGTAGATGTGGCTACCATGATAGATAATCAAAAAGACTAGCCTTAGTGACTACTGGTGATATTGAGAGTACACAGGACTGGGCTAATGCATAGAACTCTGCCTGGTCCTGACAAAGAAATTTCCAAATCTAAGTCAGTTCACAGGCCCTGAGTTCTTAGAATAAACAGATGCTTCAGGAAGGATGCTTTAGTACCATCACAGCCTGTACTGAGAATGCTTATCCTAGTTTTCCTCTAGAAAACATGGTGGTCATGTGTCATGTAATTATACACTGGGGAACAGGAAATACTCCAGATTTTCATAGTCTATTTACACTGGCTCTGAGCTAACAATAATTCTTAGCATGCAGCAGATGGCTATTCTCTACTGATAAAGTAGGATTTAAAACAATCAGATGATAAATCAGATGACTCACAATTTCTTTATGATGAACTCTGATAATTTAGTTACATTTTGTCATTGTTTTCCACGTTACTTTTTGTATATCACTGGAAAAACAGGTCTGGAGTGATTGGTGTTGTTTATAAAGTGTGAATAAATTTCTTCTATTCTGTGGAATCTGGTGAAAACATAGATGGAAGTCAAGAGATTTTGGAAGCTCCCTTCTTGTACTATCATGTCCATATTAAAATTGAGGAAAGACTAATACAACCTTATATGTTCCAAATAACCAAGAGTTAAGTTTCATTAGGAATACAAATGCATATTTCCAACAGGATAAGAAACTCCAACTGGCGCTACTGAATTAATTGGAGATCCTGAACTTGGAGGAATTCAGTAACATATCTGATTGTTTGCTTTTTGAAAGGAGTAGGAATGTTTTGGGTTGAAAGTGGAATATTTGTATTAGGCAGGTGGTAACTTTTTTGAGGAAATGATAGGAAGGAAGGGAACATATGAATAATATGCAAATTAATAACATTCACTAATTTTTCTATTAGTTATATTAATTTTCTAACAACTCTTTCTGTTTGAGAAATTTTCATTGTATGGGACTTAGAAGGAAGCAGAGTTTCAAGCCCTGCTTGGTGTCACATGCCTATAATGCCAGCAAGTTTAAACCCAGCATGAGCAATTTAGTGATTTGATGAGACCCTGTCTCAAAATAAAAAATAAAAAAGACTGGGGACATAGCTCAATCCTCAGTACTAAAAGAAAAAAATAAAGAATGATAGAGATGCTCTTAAATTGCACCTATGGTGGTGGGATTTCTTCAGCAGAAACATTTAGACAAGAACAGCCTATGGATTAAAATATTTAAGAGATAGGCAAGCTGGGAATGGTTGGACATGCCTGTAATCCCAGCACTCAGAAGCTGAGGCAGTAGTACCTCAAGTTTGAAGCTAGGCTGAGAAATTTAGTAAAACCCTGTCCCCACCCCCAACCCCCCAAAAGAGTAGAGTATGTAACTCAGCCCAAAGGGCCTGGGCTCAATCTCCAGTACGGGAGGAAAAAAAGAAAACAGAGCTTCTTTTCCTAGTAAGAAAGCCTTATGAAGACAAATATTTTCTTTCTTTATTTCTTGGCAATGAGAGCATGGACATGTGATCAGTGCTTGGTGGCTCCCTTGGGGACAATGTATTTTAAGGAGGTGACCCAGGGACATACAATAGTTGTCTCACTGAAGTCTTCTGAGTGCCAAAGATAGATGGAGACTTTCCAGGCACTATCTACTGAGAATAAAATTCTAATCTCTAGGGAGGTGTGGAGAGGGTGGTAGTCATCCATATGAGATCAAGACAATTTCTCTTCCAGTTCTTTTATTCTCAGCCTTGAACCTCACTCCAACCTCTTTCTACCAAATGTAGTGCCTATAAGCCTCTTAGGATTTCTACAGGGTAAATCATCTTTATGTTCGTGGCTGTCCCAAAATGCAGATAATTGAATTTAGGCTTTCAGCTGTCTCACTCAGCTACTCAGTAATATTTACTTTTCATCTTTCAAAACTTGGTTGAAATGCTGCATCCACTCAGGTCTTCTATATCCCTGCCCTTTTGACTTCACATACTTTTTATTTCTTCAGTGCAAGTTTGGAAGAACTTCAGGTGGCGTAGGAGATAAATATATCTTGTCAATATGCAGTGTTTTACATGAGCCTCCCAAGACATCTTTCAGTGGTTAGGATAGGCAGGAAAAGACGGTCAGGTTGTGAATGTGTATACAGGAATTGACAACATCACTGTGATCTTTAGCATGAGACCACATCATTATTTAACACTTGACTGCTAATGATGGTACAGCAACTACCTCTCCTTTTTTTCCTTTTAGTGGAAGACTTTAGCATCAATGGAACTACTTTCACATCACAGTTTAATTGATTACTGTTAATGGCTGTCCCAATTTTGATTGCTAATTTAGACAACATTACAAAAATACCCATTATAGTCATATGACAAAAGTTTCATAGGAAAAATTATCTAATTGGGTTTTTATTTTTGTTGTAACTCACTCAGTTAAAATACTTTTGCAGACATTTTTCCCCAGTAATATTAAAAGAACTTAATGTTCTTCCATATGGTTCAAGTTGAAAGCTTATGTGCTAAACCCTTTTTCTCCACTCTATCTGAAAATAAAGAACTTCAAAAATTGTACAGGATCTGAAATTCAGATATTTTCATGTTAAGCTTAGGACTTACAGTTGTTTCCAAATCACATTATGCTGGTTGAGTTTGTGGCCTTTCAATGCCCTAGACGATTTCCTTTTGAGAACTCTGCCCAAGACTCTCATTTTTTCTATACTCGGCCTAAGTGAACTGAAAAAGAAAAGTCTTTAGTAAAACAGACAGTGCCTGTAGTCAAGGGATACGACCTCAGGCAGAAAGAAAGCGGGAGGGAAAAAAGACTATTTCAGATTCTATTTCCAAGAAAAGCTGGTTGGTGTTTTGATAACACTAACGTCCCTTTAGTTCAGAGTTACCAGCTATCAAAACAAGTTGCAGTCCACAGAAGACTAACCCCTTTCCATTACAGGGAAGCAGATCCTAGTGCAACTGAGTCCAAATAAAAATATATTTAGAGAGAAAACTAGGCCTATGAAGTGTATGCAGAAATCAGCAGACGTCAAAGCTTCTTAAATGTTCAGGGAAACAGTCTCAACAACTTACTATATACTGTGTATTTTCCTAGGACTGAAATCATTAGATGAATTGTATTAGAAGGAAATGAAATTTCTTCTAATGACACACTAAAGAGAGATGGACACACTAAAGAGACGGTGTAATGAAGAGGAATTGTCTATCAAGGCAAAATACTGACTCACTCCATCACATGTGTTAATGGTTCAGCAAAGCATCTCTGTTCTGCTCTTGGTATGAGGTTTGAGCAGGAAGTCTGGCATTGTCTGGCATTGGAGCCAGGGCAGGATCCAGCTTGAACCTCCAAGTTATTTCACAAGGAAATATGAAATTGTAGAACAATGTGGGTGGGCAATGGACTTGACCTGTCTCTTATTTATTAAATAAACACAGACATGAGTAGTTGTACTTCTGAGAGCATTAGCAGTGGCATTGCTAAGCTATAGTACTTGGGAGAGATGGGGTTTGAGCCCAACATAAATCTTCATGAGGAAGCTGCTCCAAGTCACTCCTCATAAATTTATAATTAAGCAGTCTATATAAAATCAAGTGTGCTTGCCCTGCAATGTAGCTTCAAGACAAGTAAGTTAGCCTCCACTTCCAAAAACCTTTTTACCACTAAGTTCTTTCTATAAAGAAATTCAGAGCTGCTACCCCATTAAGTTTTAGTCCAATTCCTAGGATTATGTGAAATGTTTCTTGCTGAAATCAGGTTATGAGGGACTTTCTTGCTCTGCATCCCTTTTGTGTCATTATTATATTTGCTGGCAGCTGGAGTAGGTAAAGAAAACTATATTGTTTGTGTAGTATAAAAGATGACTACATAAAGATGTTCAGACAGCAAAATCCATGTTTAAGCAATTGTAACAACAAGAAAAACCTGAAAACAATTAGTAATCTATTTATACATATAATAACTAGAAAATGATTTCTTAGTGTATGGACTGGAAAGCCCTTTGAAAATTTTTCTTCACAAGCTTTTTGTCAGGGAGGAGCCTAAGCTGGTTCCAGGCAGAAAGGAAATCATAAGGGGAGGATTTGCAAATATGTGAAGCGGACTTATGTAGATGAGGCATGTCCATTTCAAGTCAAGTATACTTTTCCAAATGTATTGGATAGAAAAATAACAAAAGGAATATCATATAATTCCTTCATTACATCACATTTTCCTTGTATTATTCTAGTTAGTAGTACTTTGTCATTGTAACTGGTGAAAATTAAATATTTATAAAATAATCATGTTCTAAGCCTTTGAATTTCCAAACAATGTTTGGATCTGAAAACTTGTGAATCAAAATTTCCTCCCATGTATGTTGGGATCCATTCTACATAATTTTTGGGAGAAAATCACTTCACAGTTAAATTATGATTAGGGCTGTCTGAGACCTCAATGGTCTCATGATGCTGTGATGCTCAAGGGCAAGATTACATCAGTTTAAGTGAAATAAATAAGAAACACATGTGTAAATACTGAATAGTTTCACTAGTGTGAGAAACTGATAGTGCCAACAAGGGTTAAAATAATTAAAATGAATAACTGGTAATTTGAAATAGGAAAAAAGGTCCAAAGACGAAGGGGTGAAGGGAGGGGAAGGGGAAAGGAAAGGAGGGAAAGGAAAAACTATGAGAAAAGAAAAAAATAAATGGAAATAATGTCTATGTAAATAGGGGAGGGTGGAGGGGGTGAAGGGCGCACAGGTAATGGGGAAAAAATAAGAACCAAGATACATCATGTACAGGTACAAACACCCAATGATAAATGTAAATGAATTGTATACCTAAAATGTACCAATAAAACAACAACAACAACAACAACAAAATAAGATTACATCAGCTGAAGACATCCTGATTAAGAACCCAGTAATACAAAAAGAGAAAGGTTTCACCTAGGAAGGGCCAAATTCCTTATCAGTTTAACTCATCCCACCTACAATGTTAAGAATGTTTTGTTCATCTCAGCATCCTAATCAACATAATCTCCTCATTGATCTAAAATCCTCATAAACATAAGATTCTCATCATCAAAGGATTACCATGCCTTCTGATTATAAGATCCTTGTGAATTTAGGATTATAGACACCCTCCAAGACATTTGATACCCTATGAACCCAATAAATAGTGGCAAGCTTGGAGGGTCTTTGTCTTTGCCTGCTCTGAGGCCCTGACCTCCTGCCCCTCCCCCACACTTAAAATTAGGAAAGTCTCTGTTGTCTTTTTTTCTTTAGCCCTTGCCGTCCCCCTTTTTAGGCAGAGGATTGATCGACCTCCCATACCTGTAGATGTTTTTATTATCTGAAAGTCCTTATCACTTGATCAAGACATGTGAAATAGTGTTTCACAGGGATGTTTTGTGTTTGACAGGGTCATGGTGTATGAGGTTGGAAAGAATCTTAATGGGCTGCGGATTTAGCTCAGTGGCACTGCACCTGCCTTGCAGGCACAAGGTCCTGAGTTGAATCCCTGGTACCAGAAAAAAAGAATTTTAAAATCCACTGAATCTAACTGCCACATTTTCCCTGGAGAGGTTTGGACTTTTATTCAGAATATATCCATGATAAGAGACTAATATTCACTGTTAAAAATAAAACATAAAATAAAATATGTTCAAGCAATTAGCATAGTATTGCTCTTGTCTAATCTGAAAGGTAGGCTCAGAAATGGTAGTCCCTCAAAATATTCTATCTTTAGCTAATGTTACAACTAGTGTGTCCTAATAATATATAAGTTTTTGTAGTTTTTGGATTTTTTTAAAACTGCAACTGAGGCTATCGAACTATATTTTCATAAGCAGTCACTTAACTGAGCAAATCTCTGGTCAGATGCAGCTGGAGAGTTTGTGTGCATGAGAGATTTTTTATTAAGTCTTATCTGTACTTTCAACATAAACTATTATAGACATTGCAGCTTATAAAAGAGAGAAGTTAGCTTGAAAAGCACCTGGAATAGAATGGAAAATTTTTAATAGAACCAAGGAATTCTCATGTTTTTGCTAATATGAAAGAAATGAAGTTGGAGGCAATGATGGACTGATTAAGTAAATAGAGTATTCTCCATAGTCTTGAAAAGAGTTAGGCAGACCCAGGAGGTGGTCATGATGTTCTTGAGCATGGACATCTATCTTCATGATGCAAGCATGGAAGAGAACTTCTCTTGAAAGAGGACAAAATGAAAGAACTTTGTTTAGGTTACAGATGGAAATGGAAGTCCCTGCACTGTGCACCCCCCTCCCCCCAATAAGTGAAAACAAGGATGGGGAAGTTCTTCAACAAAGAAGCCATGTGTTTCTCAACCATGAGCCATTTTGCTCCAGGGGATATGTTCCACTGTAAATTTTATGAGGAGACCCCGTGAGTTGGCATGCAATTGAGCCCACTCACAGGATCTTAATCTTTTCTGCCAAAAGAGTCATCATTTGAATGGGAAAACCTTAGCAAAATTTCCCCTTAATCTTACAAGAATGACTAATTTTAGATGTATCACAAGGAAGTGTTTTGTTCCAAATACTGTTCCTAGAAATAGTGGGGCATTCCAGTCCAACAGATGAAAACCTTCCTCATAAGAACCAAACCAGTGTGTTCTGGCAACTTATTAGTAAGTCCAAATTGCTTGCTTTCAAGAGGATTGGAAGATAGGATTTTAAAAGAATGAATAATTCCCAGTTCTCCATGTGGATTATCTCAATTGTGGAATATTTACAGCAAAATATCAATCCCAAGAGGTCTCCTCCCATCACTCTTAGACCCCTCCTTTCTTACTACTTTCACTTGTTTGGTAAAAGCACAGTTTTTTCATTAGTGTAAATAAAGCTTAGTTGAACATTTAGATCTATTATATAACCATGATTTAACATACGATGCAACTTTTGGATTATGCAGTTATACATGTACAATGTGTTGGTAAATATAAAAATTTAAAATTTACATTTAAACTTAAACATATAGCATATTGGGAAGTTCATAGAGCTCAAGATGGAAGACTGAGTTTTTATTTCTTTTCTCATAACTTTTTAGTAGCTCTTCTTTATTCACCTGCATAATGAGAGAATTGATTTAATTAATTTGTAAATCTTTTTTGGATATTTAGTTGTTTGCTTCTGAATATTATATCTTCCTTCTCTTCATGCCTGAAATAATCAGCAATAGAAGATGATGTTTACTGAGTGCCAAATGATTACATTGGAAATAGGAGAAATGTCACTCTAGGTCACATAACCAAGTAGATTTATTGAATCTGATTTATGTGACCTGAGCTTGGCCTTGCAAAGTGGCCAGAGGGGTTGTAATAGGTGACTGGTAGGGAGTTTAAGAGATGCAGGTGTGGTGTAAACTAATGTATGGGGCAAGGAAAACTCCAGGTATGTTGAGACATCAGGAAGTACACCAAATGACAACATAAAGGATTTGTTTAGGAGAGGCGAGCATGAAGTTTAAATATCACCTTATGGAATGTCTTAAATCCTTGGGTATTCAGAAGTAATACTAAAAATGGCATGTAACCTATTTGTTTGGAGTTGGATGATTTACATGGGAAAAGCTTTTTGGAAAAGAAGAAAGTATTACTCCTTTCTCATCTACAACTTTTGATTTTCTTCTACAAGCCTGGAAAAATAAGACTTTGTTACTTGGTTTTTATTTCATGTCAGTATCTGGAATCTCTTAGACTTTATATTAGATAACATTTTCATGTTTATTGTTTATCCTAATTTATCTGATTAATTAGAGGTTAATCAGTGAATTTGTCCCTGTGTTATACATTACTTAGAAATTATTTATTCCCCAACTATTTCATATGTGCTATGAATATGGGCTATAGCTGAGCTCCGGGATTAAGACAGTACATGTTTTACTTTCTAGAACTTGTAGTTTTTGCCATTTAGTTCTTTGGCTAAATAATTTCTTAGAACTTGTATTTTTGTATCAGTTTTGTATATTTTTTGGTAACAGTAAAATAAAACACATAGTTTAACAAGAATCACAAATTCTTATTTGCCTCAGCCAACACGATTCCATATCACTCATGTTATCAAATCTCTCATGTTCATAATGGTAAATCCCAAGTATGTCAATGTAGGTAGTTATTTGTTAATTTAAAACCACTAATTTATTTTGCCTTCTTCCTAGAATATGTAGATCTGAACTTACAAAATCCCGTGGTTTCTGTGGGGGAGAGGATAAGGGGATGAGCAAATATTATGGAGCAAAGAAATAGCTGAGTTTAGGCATGCTCTATGAAGGTAATAAAGATGGATCAGCCAGCCTCCATCATAATTTCCATATTCACAATTAAGTCCCCCAAAGAAAAAAATTATTCTTTTGTGATATCATTTGTGTTACAAGCTTCTCCATGATTTTTATTTTAAATTGATTTCATTTGTATGAACTGTAAGACAGCTTGCAGATCATGCATGGGATATGGTTGGGGGTGGTCTGGGTACCACAGTTTTCAGCAGACCATAAAAGCAGCATAAAGCTTTTCTTAATTTAGGGATTTTAACATTTTAAGGTATTTAAAAGCCATTATAAAATTTAATATGATGTTTATATTTGACTTTTTTGATAGAAACATGTTTGCACTGAGAGTTCTTGGACTGCTTAAGTATTTACAATTTCAGGCCTAGAAATCACTATGAAGTTTTACCTACTGGAGACTTGTCTATGTTTTAGAGGAAACCAGAATCTATCTTCTTTTTTAGTTTATACAGATCTTGAGAGATGATCTGTTATATCTCTGACAAGAACTTTCAGCTCGATTTCCTTTACTTACTAGATTTGCTTAGTTTATCTGATTATCAGGGAACTCTGAGTCACGGGTCAAGTTACTAATAATGTCAGATAATTTGATTGAACTGGGTCAGGTAAAGGTTAGTTCTGGTGACTCCTTCCTATGTAAGCAAATTATGCCTCACATTCTGACCATCTCATGTCTGCCCACGGGCTGCTAGATATTCCAATGTTATGCCTCTCCAGGGCTTAATAGTAGTTCTTATTTATAGCATTTTTCTGCTTTCTCATCACCCTTGTGATGTGTCTATCACCCTTGTGTACTGTACTGTGTATTGTTAGTTATCTAAGTCCACTGGAAAACTGAAATATAAGTATACACATTGCTTCCCCTGGAAACTTTCTCTGGCCCAACTACTGGGTTAGATCCTTCTGTCATGTACTTTGCTCTTTCTGTACCTGCCCAGAATTTTATCCAGATCTAATGTGCATTTTGCCTGCTAAGTAGTGTGCACTAAGAAGGAAGGGGCACTATATTGCTCACTGTTACATGCTTATTCCCCAACACAATGACTGGTACATGCATGAAGATCTCAATCATTGTGCTGGCAAATGAGAATTTCATTTAAATTCATATAATAGTAGGCATTTGGTTAATATTGAGTCAAATAATGCTTAATTCAGTATTTAAGACCTTTACTGGAGGAGAATTTTGAGGAACAATGATAGAAATTTCAGTCATGTTGACAGTTCAGTGGCAGAAGTAATGCCTACTCAGCATTTAAATATGGCTATTCCCAGTTTAGAACAAGATGGGCCCTTCCTCCCAAATGTGATATTAGATCAGTAAGAGCTCACAGGATTTATTTTATTCCAGACCACATTAATTTCCTCTTGCATTTGTACATTGCTAACAAAATTAAATAATGGCTAGATTTTATAGGACACCAAAAGGGTAAAATTAATTTCCTTTTGGTCCTTAAGATTTAGAATGCCTTTGGTTAAATTAAAATGGGAATTCTAACCACAGATATAAGTTAGTTTTGGTGTGGAATGGCCCGTTCATAAAAATTGCCCAAACTCCTGCAGATGTCTCAAGGGATGCCTGCAGCAGGTGGGATCCCTCAGAGGACATGTTTTGGGGCTCCATATTGGCTGGTGTTCCATTCTGAGAGGCAGGAAATGGTAGTGTGTAATATGCAGACTCTGAAACCAGGTCACTATGAATTCAAAAGCCATACCTGTCACTTACTATTCAGATTTTTCTGAGAAGGTTCTTTAAATGGTCTGTGCCTCATTTTCTTAGAGTTACTTGAAGGTTAAACTAGTTAATGGATGTAAAGTATGTAAGACAGTTTGCCAGAGTAAATGTTCAGGGAGTATTATTTTTATTAAGACTAGCATGGAGCATGGAACTTGAACAGTGGTAAAGGGCTACACTAAGCAAATGAAACAAACTTGATTCCAAATGCTCATCATCCTGGCTAAAGATATTGAAAAATAGGAGAAACTCAAGATAATCTCTTTCTCAATTATTTGCACGAAATAGCAATATTTGGAATCTTTAGTGCTTTTTACAGTTGTTAAAACAGTCTCATGGATATAATCATATTTAGTTTTACTATCTCTCTTGAGGGAAATGTTATGGCTTGTATCTAGATGTCCCCCCCACAGCCTCATGCAGTCACAGGTGGGGATTTTTTTTTTTTTTGGTATGGGGGATCGAACTTGGGTCCTTGCACTTGCACAGCAGGCAGCAAAACCACTGAGCTAAATCCCCGGCCCAGTAGGTGGGGCTTTTTTAGAGGTGTCTGAATCTAGAGTGTGTGATTGATTCATGGTGCAATGCTAGGATTAAGGGTGCTAGGGTTAAGGGTGGGTGATTTCTAAATCAGTCCGTTGATTGGTTTGGCACTGTGCTAATCTCAGTAGACTGGCTACAATATAAGGGAGAGAAAGATGCTTGACTTCCCTCTTGTTTGCTTAGTTGTCTTCTGCCTGCCATGAACCATTTCTCCACAGCAACCACTGTCTGCCATGCCACCATGCCTTGGAGCCAGCTGATTATGGACTGAAACTCCTACAAACTGTGAGCTAAATAATTCTTTCCTCCTTTAACTTTGTGTGTCAGGTATTTTGTCTCAGCAACAAGAGAAAAGTAACTAAGATAGGGAAGTATTGATATGTCTCCCCAGCTGATGAGGGAATTAAAGATAAGACAAGGTTAGGGCTTGGGAATTAGAATTCAGTTCTACCAAAATACAGGCTAGTACTTTTCTATGTCCATTTGGCTACTGCTTAGAGGTTGGCCTGAGATCCAAAACTCTTCACTTTTTCTGGATTTATTCTTTTGCAAACTATTTAAAAAGTACTAAATGCATTTATTGAATGGCTAGCACTATCAATTGATACAATGCTTTGTATATCATTGATTCTTCACTCCATATTTAATAAGTAATTATTAAGATTTGGGCATTTGGGATATAGAGACAAATAAGACCTAATTCTTGACCTGAAAGAACTCATGTTACAGTAAGGAAGGTAGGAAGAAAATGGAATAAAATACAGTATGAATGTAATGATATACAGGAGGCTCACATGCCAAGACAATTTAGTGCATAAGTTATAATTCAGCTTGTAATTCAGACAAAGGGCTACTATCTAGAATACATAAAGAACTGAAAAAAATCAGACCCCCTAAATTCAAAGACCCAATTCAAAAATGGGCATCTGAAATGAACAGACATTTCTCAGACAAAGAAGTAAAAGCAGCAAAGAAACATATGAAAAAATGTTCAACATCACTGGTCATTCAAGAGATGCGGATGAAAATAACACTGAGATTCCACCTCACCCCAGAAAGAGTGGCTGCTATCAAGAAATCAACCAAATAACAAATGCTGGCAGGGGTGTGGAGAGAAAGGAACCCTACTCCATTGTTGATGGGAGTGCAGGCTGGTGTGACCACTATGGAAATCAGTGTGGAGATACCTCAAAGAACTAGGGCTGGAGGTTTCATTTGACCCAGCTATTCCCCTGCTGGGTATTTTCTCAAAAGAATTAAAAGAATCATACCACAGAGATATATGTGCACCCATGTTCATAGCGGCGCAGTTTGTAGTAGCTAAAGCTTGGAAACAGCCCAAGTGCCCATCAACTGGAAAGTGAATAAAGAAGATGTGGTTTTTTTTTTTATAAAATGGAGTACTACTCAGCCATAAAGAATGAGAAACTAGAGTCATTTATAGCTAAATGAATGCATATCGAGGCCATATTCTTAAGTGAAATAAATAGGACATACGTGTAAATACCGAATAGTTTCTCTAGTGTGAGAAACTGAGAGTGTAAATAAGGATTAAAAGGATTAATAACTAATAATTGATACTTTGAAATAGGAAAAGGTCCAAAGGGGTAGGGGTGGTGGGAGGAGATGGAGAAAGGAAAGAATGGAAAGGAAAAATTATGAGAAAAGAAAAAAAAATGGAAATGAAGTCTATGTAAATAGGGAAGGGTGGAGGGGAGAAGGGCACACCAGTAATGGGAAAAAGTAAGAACCAAGATACATCATGTACAGGTACAAGCACCCAATGATAAATGTAAACTTATTGTATACCTAAAATGTACCAATAAAAGAATTTAAGCCAAAAAAAAGTTATAACTCAGCTTGAATTTTTTCACTCTATCTTCAGTTCTTAGCATCATCTCTTTTGAACAAACTATGCAGCGTGCCGATGTACAAGAGTTTGGATCTCAAATATCCCCTAAATGCTTATCTGTTAAAGGCACAGTCCCCAACTTAGTGCCACTGGAGCCTAGTGGAGGTTTTAAGTCATTGCAAGCCTGCTCTTGAAGGGGTTGATGATACCCCTACCCTTTCCGCTTCCTTTCTCTTTGCTTTTTGGGTGCAATGAAGTGAGCAGCTTCCTCTATCACATGTCCTTCCATGATGTGCTGCATCCCCTCAGGCTCAAGAGCAACAGGCCAACTAAATAGAGACTGAAACTTTGAAGCCATGAGATAGAATAAACCTTTATTTATTGTTGATTATAGCAATAGAGTGTTGTTGATTTGATTATCTCAGGTATTTTGTTATCATAATGGAAAGTTGACTAATATATGTCCCAAATACCTGCCTCCTTATATGTTTATCCTAGCTGAAGACATTTCTGACACAGGATCCAGAATTTATATCTTAAATGATAAGATAGATATAACTCTTCTGCTTAAAACCCTCAATGACATCATTTTATTTAGAATCCACAAATTTTCTTCATTAGCTATAAGAACTTTCATAAATAGCTCCTTCCAATTCTTTTATTTCCCCTCCATTTCCCTTTCCCTCCTTCTTTCCCCCCATTCCTTCTGTCTTCTGTGCTCTTCTCTCATCTCCCTATCTCCTTTTTTCACAAGTCACTGTACATTCTGCATAGAATACTAATATCAAGGTATGCTAATATGTGATTCTTTAAAAAACACCATGGTTTCTTAATCCCCAAATTTTGGAAAACATAGTCCAATGACATTTTTTTAAAAATTTACTTTTGCAGAGCCTTATCATATGCTAAAGATAATGTTGTGAATCTTGTATTATTCTATAATCTAACTTTAAAACAAAACATTCTTTTCAAGGTGATTCTTTCATGATCACACTCTTACCACAGACTTTGGGAAATACCCTATCATAGAGAAAAGCCATATTGAAAAGACCAAACTTAAATTTGGTTTGAAGGTCAGCAAGTTTATGATCCCCCAAATCTTACATTTGAGAGGAAAAGTGAAGGGGGGAGAGTTAATTAATGCTCATGAAAATCTAAGAGATACAGGGGGTGTTTTTAACCTTTGTGTTTAATAACTATGGCTTCTATCATGTTCTCAAATAAGATTCCAAGGATTGAAATCGGATCACTATTTTGAAATAATTAATTCCAGTAAGAGTTTATTGAAGATCTCCCAGCATGAGTTTATGATTGGAAAGTTTCCTTGTCAGAATACCACCAGGATGAGAGAACTGTAGAATTTTCTTTCCTGTGTCTCAATCAGATAGAGTGGTACTGTATTGATATAAACTTGGGTGGTCCATAACACATTCTTATGCATCAGAAATTATATTTGCCAAATGTTAATCTATTATAAAATTAATAACATGTATATGATGAGAATCATTTCATGGGTTTTATCTGTTTACAAAATAAGAGAATAAGAATTACAAAGTCATGTAGTGTAAGTTCATAAAATAAACACAAATATGTGGATCTAGCCAGTGTATCAACTATATAGTGAATGATTAAAGAACACCAAGAAAAAACTGCCAGAGGGCTACTATGGTTTAATGCTGGACATTTTTGTTCTGTTTTAGTGTTTTGTTTTTTCCTCTTATGTGCTGGAATTTTGGGGTGTAAGAAGTGGAGTAGTTATTCTAGAATAAGTTCCCAGCAAAAAAATACCCTTTTGGGATGTTTGCCTTTATCTTTTTTATTATTTTTATTATTATCAAACATATATTCTCCAGAAATGAAAGAATAACTATGAATGAACAAAAGGACATTTTTGAAAGAATACATCAAGAAAGCATACATTGTCACTGTAAAGCATGTGCAGTTCTTATGTGCATGAAAACTTTGATGACTTGCAGCTAAAGGGCTACATCTATTTAAAAGAAGATCTTAGCACAAATCACAAGTACTTCTGACTTTTAGGCTCTATGAAGTAACTAAAAGGAAGAGAGATTCAATTGGCAATAGAATCTTTGGATATATAGTTGAGCTTTTGCTGCTTAATTATACATGCTTACAACAGGGATGAAGAAATTGTCTGCCTGATTGCTCATGAGATGTTCAAAATTAGGATCATAAAAGGAATACAGTGGTATCTCATGAACTCAATTCTCTCTACTATTCCAGTTGCAAATCGAACTGGATGAGAACCAAATCAAATTTCTCTATGAGGTCAATTTTGAACCTAACCATTGAATTCGATTCAGTTGTCATCCAACTCAGTTTGTGACCAGAATTGTAGAAAGAATCAAGTTCATGAACTGAGGTATCACTGTAAACTTCTTCTTCATCTTGTCACTGTGTTCTTAACATGACCTTCAAAGTTTTTGTCTAGAAAGATCCTATTCTGTTTGTGACTTTTTATAGAAGTACTGCACACTAACTGATTGCACCACCAGAGCTCCTCTGTCACTTGTGAACTGTCTACACTCAAAGTGACATCGTGGTTAATTGGTTTATCTTCCATGCACAAATATATTTAAAAATACACAGAAAAGAAGGCCCATGCTGATTTATATTTTACTCAACATATTACTTTGTAAATTAAGGGTATAACTGGTCCCAAACAAGGATATTTTTTGCCAGGAAGAAACATAACCCCGTAAAAACAATTTACAACGAGTAATAGGTTGATCTTTTTCACTTGCCAGGGAAATTAGTGGGAAGGGTTACAGTAAATCACTAAAAGTCTTTGGGCCTTATCAGTGAAATAATGTCCTATACTACTTTCAGAAAGGTTCTGTGGAGTTGAAACTATAAAATGTATAAACATCTGGTTTGTCAACTGTATAGATTTTAAATGCTGTTTCTTGGGCAGAGTCCCCCCAGGAATTCTGAAAAAAAGAATTCTGAAAAAAAGAATTAAATGCAAGTAATTTTTAAAAGAGAAGATCCTAGAAAGGATCTTGTAGGAGAATGGGGAAGTAAGGCCATCCCCAAATGGGTTAATAGCAGCTTACTCTTATGGATGACTGGGGCTTACTTTCACTGGTATATAACACACCTCAGACATGGGTTACCTGAACAGTGAGGAAGTTAGCACAGCCTCTGTCTCACAAATCATGGGCTAAGGCTGCACTCAGAGGTGTCAATTCTCTTATACGTTTGATCTGAGCTGCACATTGGTCACACCCACGAGAGAAATCCCTCAGGGAGAGAGAAACAGGTGCATGCAGTGGGAATTTCTGAGAGGGCCCTAAATGGTGAGAATCAAGGATGTACAGGAAGGGTGCCCCCAGAATCTGCTACAATTGTTTTTAACATCATGACAGAAAAGTTGGCTGGAAAGTAAGCTTTAATTTAGGCCAAGGCTGTATCTACAGCTGGGCACTTTACCAACATTATACCCACATAAAGAAAAGACCCATATTTGGTGTAAATTCACATAATATTATGATTGGTGTCTAAAAAGTTTGATTATCTTGGGAGATCAATTAAAATTAATGCTAAAATACTTCACTTTTTTGAGATTATTATTTTTAATTAAAAATTAAAATACATTCAGTACATGTCAATGAGATTCATGATTAGACTGTTTGATGGTGCATAAAAGCATATGTAGCATTTGTGGTAAATATTTTTTTAAAGAGTACTGATAGATGTTGGTACAGTTGTATGTTGATCACTACTGTGATAATGGTTTCTTCACCAAAATTTATGTTTAGCCTTAATCCCTAAAGAAACAATATTAAGAGGTGTGGTCTTTGAGACATGATTAAATTATGGAAGCCAAACTAAACAGATTAGTATCCTTTAGAAAAGGCTTGAAGTTGAAGGGTGTGATATTTGTGCCCTTCCTATTCTGCTGTGTGGGGATACAATGTTCTTCTCCTTCTGGGATACAGTGTTCAATTTGTTATCCTGGAAGCTAACCATATCCTGGTTCAATTCTGCACATTGTTTTTAAGGGCATGTGATGTGCACAACTTGTGGTTTATTTACTTAAAATGAAAGAGCAAATATTCTTTTTCTTTCTTCCTTTTCTATGGCTGGATCAAAACAAGGTGGTGGGGTGTCCTGGACCAAAAGAATAAGGATAACTGCCAAAGAATGAGGGAGAAACAAGATAGAAGAGCCTGAACTCTGATTCTTGAAGTTGCCACACAAGCCTCGAGCCACATACATTCAGACTGGAGTATGAAAGAGAGGTCCCCTCCAAGCTCCTCTTGTTAGAGCATTAATCTCAGATGCCCAACCACCTAATACAGAACATATGAATTTGGAGTTATATAACTATTCAACTCATTGTGGAAAAGTAGTCTTTTTCTCTCAGTGTCAGGAGTTTGGCTAAAAATTCTATTACTATGAAAAAATTGACAACTAGAATTTTCTACCAGAATTTTCCTCCTGGGTTAGAGAAATATCCATGTACATGTTTTCTTGTACACGTAGAGCAGAGCACACTCACCTATTCCTCAAATGAAGAATATTAGATGTTTGAGTGCTTTGCAGTCCTCCTCTTTATGTTCAGAGTGCTCCATGGAACAAGGATTCATACGTCAAAAGACAAATTATCTGCATACCCTCCACACAAACCAACTACTTGATATTCAATGCTAAAAAAAGAACAGAATAACTGCAAGAAAAGAGAAAAATGGAGAATGTAGAGTGAGCACTGGACTGCAGCAATTATCCAATCCTGTGAGGGTAGGAATTGAGAAGCCTCCCTGCCCTGTTCTGGCCTTCATTCCTTGGTTTGCTGAACTGGCAGTGCCCCCTCTCCACATCTGCCCAGGTTCTGCTCTCTGCAATGAAGTCTTTCAGTTGTCCTTTTTAGTCTCTGAATTTATGGCCTGGGAAAGTTTTTGCTGCTTATCTTTGCTCCTTGGCCATATCTGAAGTGGACATGGAGAGGATGCTATATTTTGGACTGCCCAGATCTCACAGCTCACATCTTGCTAGGGCAGTTGGAGATCTGAGTGTTGCTTTAAGCATTTCAGTTGCCATCAAAACCAACCCAACTTCCAGGCTTTTGCTTCTGGTCAATATCATATGCAAGCAAGAACAGCCAATTACAGCTTCTAGATATCACTTGTAAGCCTGAAATCACAGATCTTTTATTTATTTGCCTGTGCTCTTCCTGGCTTTCTTCTCTTTCCATTTAATAGTTTCTAGTTTGAGGTCATCAGAAAAAATGGGCTTGGGTATGAAGACAACATTCTTCACCTCATTTTTGTTTCTGAGTTGGTTCTCATCATGGGCTGAGAAACTTTCAAAGGAGTTGCTTAAGAAAAATCTCACAATATGGGCAGTACTGCTAAGGCTGCTTCTTCAGTTTCTCTTCTTATATCCTGTTATATCTGTGCATGTAGGAATTGATTTTTTAAATCCTGTGGGGCTTCAAATTTACTGAACTCTTAATCAATTTAGATAGCTGATTGAGAGCACAGCTGAATGAGTCTCTTAGCAGATTTATGTTCTCTCCAGGATCTGCCATAGAGTGGCTGGATCTAGCCCAAGTTTTTCTCTCTTGGACTTGGCTGAGGTAGACTTGACAAGATGTAGTGAAAATGTAGCAAAATTCCAAATTGTCTAAATTGTTTTCTTAAAAACTGTAACACTTGTTAATATATAATACAGATATTATGGCATCACAGGTAACAAATTTGCCAAATATTTAGCCACGAATAAATAATAATTGTCTTTAGCATTTCGGCTTTCATTATTTGCTGTTTTCACCCAACTGCTAATCCAATGCTTAAGTACCCATTTTTTTGTGGAAGTTTCCTACTTTTGGAACAAAATTCATTTTAGTTGTACTGTAGGATTGGCTGCTATCATAGAGACTAAGGTAAAATGGAAATTTAATTAAGAGAGAACCCTATTAAAAAGTCCATATGACTGTGGTGTCATTTTGCTCAGCTGTCCCTAAGGTAGCTGCTCTTGTCTGCATGGTTTGAGACGACTTGTCCCCACATCTGCAACCCAGTTAGAGTTCTAGGGGAACCAGAAGATGAGCACTTTGTTTCTTTTTGGATCCCATTGGCTAGACTTTGTTATACGACTTTACCATTTGACCATGTATCGTATGTAGTTGAGTTAGTCAGCTTTCTGTCACTGTGACCAAACGTCTGGGAAATCAGCTTAAAGGAGGAAAGGTTTGTTTGTGCCCATGATTTCAGAAATTTCAGTCCATAGTCAGCTGGGTCTTTTGCTTTTAGGTCTGTGAGACAGAAACATCATGGTGAAGAGGTCATGGAATAGAAAAGCTACTAATCTGATGGCATACAGAAAGCAGAGAGAGAAAGAGCCAAGAGGAAGGGGCTGGGGACAAAGTATATTATCCAAGGTCATGCCACTATGATCTGCTTCCTTTAATAGGCACACCTCTTAATTTTATTCGCCTCTCAATAATGTCAAAAATGTGAATTTATCAATGAATTAATTCACTGATAAAGTTAGAGTCCTTATAAACCAATTACTTCCTAAAAATTCATCACATGGCAATCACAGTTTTAGCCCTTAGACTTGGGAAAAATTTTAGAGTACACTATAATAGCAGCAAAGAAGTCTACAAAAATGTAGTCTTGTGTTTCCATTGCGTGTCATATGACTTTATTGAAATTTAAATTAGGGAGAAGTTTGGCTTATGTGGAGTCTGCTAACTAACTGGAGTTTTTTTCCAGGTCATTATTTGTTCAATGTTGGTTTTGGGGACCTTTCTGAAACCAGTCACATCCTCTGGTGCCTTGCTGGTGCTTGAGATGCTTTTTTAAGTTATATGGAAAAATGTTTAAGTGCTTTTCACTTTTGTTTTGGTTGAGTTCTACTGTATTTGAATATCATTGTAGTTTTTTTCCCCTTGCATTGTTCTTCTTTGAGTGGTTTTAATTTTTTTGGATGTGTGTGTGATAATAAATTTATTTAATAAAAAATGTAGTCTTTATTTGGTGTTTTACTTATCTACTGGTGAGTTAAAAATGACTCTGAAATTTAATATGCTAAAATAGGAATTATATATTGGCTTCTTTTTGTGAGTCAAGTGAGCATTTTTTTTAGGTCTATATGATACTTACTTGGTCAGTAGTAGAGCTGTTTTTGACTGCTAGTTGAGCTGTGCTAGCGGAGCCAAAAGACATCTCACCTATTGGAGGCATTGGCAGTGTTAACATGGGTGTCTTGGCTCTCATACATGAGGGCTCTTTCCACATGGCATTCACTTTCAGGGACTCTCCTTGAGGTCTGTCTTTCCAGATAGATAATCTTCTTACAGTCTGGTAACAGAACCTAAGAGAGTTAAGGGTAAATTTCTAGGCCTTTTAAACTGTAGGTCTAGAGCTGTCATAATGTCACTACAGTCATGTATTGTGATCAGAGGAAGCCACATGTCCAGACCAGACTTTAGGGGCATGAAACAGACTTTGCCTCTTAATGGAGAAAGTGATATATATATGCATGGAAGGGAGGAATCCTAAGGTTAAGTATGTAAAAGTATAAATTCCTAATGATGAATGTCAGCATGTTGTATACCTAAAATGTACCAATAAAATTAATGAATGGAAAAAAGAATATATCACTAACTGCTTTTTTAAAAACTATTTCTCTATTGTCAACATTAAAATATCTTTTTCAATATTACCTTACTTTTTCTTTGTTATAGAAATACTTTTCATTGTGCTTTTTTTTTGTATTAGCAGGATCTCTTTTGTATGAAAGTCTTAACTTGACTTTAACTTTAATGTTCATAGATTTATAGGCTTTTGAGATTAGGATTAATTTACATTTAGTTAAATACATTAATTATAACAATAGCTATAATTAGCATTTATTTGAGTTCATACTATCCTACAGGTATTTAATTATCTGTGTTGTTGATTACTATAGTTATCTTCATATTATAGCTGGCAGAAGGGGGGTACTCTTGAAGATTAAGCAACTTGACTAAGAGTACAGAGATAGTAAGTAGTAAAGATGGGAATTGAACGTAGTCTAACTCCATGTTCCTAAGTCTATGTGTGTTGTGCCTTTTCTAGTCCAAACCATTTGCTGGGAGGTTGTCCAACCTGTGTATTAACCCTAGTTTGATGGGAAATTCTCTACTTCCTCTGAACAATGAATTTCATTTCTTCAGTTCCATAATACATAGAAAAAGAGAGCTTTAAAAATGACTCCATCACTCTACCATACTGCACTGATCCCATACTATCTGGAGTCATAAAGAAAGCATCTTGCCTGTGTTTTATGCCACAAATCTCCAAATATTTGATGACAACTGTCACTCTGGGATCTGATATTCTTTCATCACACAGTCAAGTCATCACCTCTCTGTCAGCAGATTCTCATATTAGAGTTATTTTACTTTCTAGTTATCTGTTGAATACCTGGACCTAATCAAGGATGCTTTGGTAATGTGTGGTGCTCCATATTCATAAAGCTCATCAGGGTAGGCTGTCAATGAGGACTAGAGCACATGAGCACTTCTCCAACTTTAGAGGCCTTTAGTAGGTGACAAGGCGTAATGGAAAGAGCAGAAGCTTTGGAATTATATAGGCCTAAGACTGAATCAGTGCACCCCTATTTTTACCACTTCTAGGTTCTGTGTCTTTGGGGAAAGTATTCATCCCTAATTTTTCCATCAAATGAGTAGAGACACACAATTCTGACCTAAGAAGGTATACTAAAGATTGCATGAGGTAGCATGTGTAAAGTGGGCATGTGTGCTCATACTCCAGGAAAAAATGCTATTTTATTATTATAAACTGTGATTAGCATATTGTGCATTTCTCCACGTAAAAAACATATGTAAGAAAGTCAAGAATGTTCCCAATCCTTTCAGGATTATGTTGCTAAGAGAGAAAGTTCTTGTGAAGGTAAAATATACTAAGAAGTCTTCCTCTAAGTCAGTACTATGGTCAAATCAGTCTAATATTTGCATAATGTTTGGGAAAACTGTTACGTTGAATTTGCCTCACTAGGAATCTTATTTCTAAACAATAATTAAAAGAATTATTCTTATTTTATTTGGAAGACTGATATATTAGCATTTTGGTGTTCAGCATCCAATTGCTTCTAAGTCTTCCAATCATTTAAACTTTTAGGAATATTTTATTGCCCAATAATTAAATTTGTAATGAGTTTGTGTTCTTTAAAATCTGTTCTTCCTTTCAGGTATGGCTTTTTGTGTTATAATGTGTTCATTTTTAATAAAAATAGTGGATTTTTTTCACCTTAAAATTATCAGCCTAAGTATTGTCCAATCAACTAGAACAATATTTTTCATATTTATAGCAAAATACAATATATCAGTGGTATTAGGTTACAGATAGAAAATATTTTTCAAGTGAGTGTGATATATGACAGTGTCTATTACTTTCATTACACATGCAGCATTTTTCTTGATGTAGCCAGCCAGGCCAGCCAGAGGGATCTTAAATTAGTTTAAGGGGATATTTGTGGCTCTGTAGGTAGCTCATTTTATAATAGTTACCTATCCTGCTTTGCCAGGAAAATTCCATGTACAGAAATCTGAATTAAATGGGATAATTTAACCAGTCACTAAATTTGCTTTTCAAAAATAGTAACAGCATCATTAAAAAGTTGTAACATGGCACATTTTGTATTGATTTGATCCTGATATAGATGAATGTTTCTGAAAATGTGTTGGTTACTTTGGTAATTCTCTAAGTAGCTCATGGAATTCAATTGGAAGGAAATGTGAATTTCAAATAACTTCACTACTGATATTTATGGGTTTAACAGATCAGTATCTCAATATCTGTTTTTTAATTCTTACCTGTGAAGTTACTTTTTCATAAATTACTTCTTCATTTTGATTAAACAAGCTGTTGGGACCCCAACTCAAACACAAAGATGAATTCAGTATCTTAGCATCATGCCCACCACTTCATTATTCAATGGTATTGTGGATATCTTTGCTTCCAATTTTGCTTACCGTGTATCTTGTCCTGGCCATCCCTCTCGTATTTTGTATTTCTATTGGGAAGCACTAAACACCCTATCTCCAGAGTAGGAAATGAATGCTTCTTTGAGGAAGGTATATCTCCCCATGAGGATACTCATATTATTTTCAAAGTGTAGATGACATTTATGGCAATTTCAGGTTAAATTTCTTAGTACAAGTACAGATGAACATAAGGATATGTATTCTAATGATGTTTTTCCTAAGCATGGTAGTGAACATGTGTAGCCCCAGGGTCTTATAGTATCAGTTTCATGCCCAAAGAGCTTTAATCCTATGTTCATAACTGACTTAAGATAGAAGTGTGAAGAAGGATGAAATAAAAATCTGACTACTTTGGGGTCTAATAGTTCTGCAGGCTACTTCCTGCACTTTCCTTCTGTAACTTGCCTCCTTGGATGCTTATCAAGAAACTGGTCTTCAGTCCATCATTTTTTTCCTAAAATTCTTTTATTGGTACATTTTAAGTATCCAACACAATTACATATCTTATTGGAAACTTGTACTTTTACATGATGCATCTTGGTTCTTATTTTTTCCCCATTCCTAGCCCTCCCTTCACCCCCTCCTCCCTTCCCTATTTACAAAGACTTTATTTCCATTTCTCATCATTTTTCCTTTCTCTTCTTTCATTTCCCCTGCACCTCCCACTACCACTACCGCTTTGGAGCTTTTCTTCCTATTTTGCATTATTGATTATTCATTCTAATCATTGGTACATTGTAGGTATACAATATTATGACATTCATCATTGGAAATTTGCACCTTTACATAGTCTCTCTTGGTTCTTATTTTTCACCCTTGCCCAGCCCTCCCTTCAACCCCTCCAGTCCTCCCTATTTACAAAGATTTTGTTCCTGTTTTTCCATTTTCTCATATTAATCCCATTCCCTTCTATCCTTTCCCTTAGCCCTCCCACTTCCTTCCCCTTTGCCCCTTTTCTTCCTATTTCACATTACCTATTATACATTTAGTCTTTATTTACACTTTCAGTTTCTCACACCAGAGAAACTATTCAGAATTTATACATGTGTGTCCTATTTATTTCACTTAAGAGTATCCCCTCAATGTGCATCCACTTAGCTATAAATGTCTCTAATTTCTCATTTTTTATGGCTGAGTAATACTCCATTTTATAAAATAGCGACATTTTCTTTATCCAGTCTCCAGGTGATGGGCATTTGGGCTGTTTACAAGTTTTAGCTATTACAAACTGTGCTGCTATGAACATGGGTGCACATATATCACTGTGGTATGATTCTTTTAATTCTTTGGGGAAGATCCCCAGCAGTGGAATAGTGGGATCAAATGGGACTTCCAGTCTTAGTTCCTTGACATATCTCTGTACTGATTTCCACAGTGCTTGCACCAGTCTACACTTCCACCAGAAGGTGAGCAAGGTTCCTCTTTCCCAACAGCCCCACCAACATTTGTTATTTGTTGATTTCATGATAGCAGCCATTCTTTCTGGACTGAGGTGGAATCTCAGCGTTGCTTTCATCTGCATCTCTTGAATGGCTAGTGATATTGAACATTTTTTCATGTATTTCTTTGCTATTTCTACTTTGTCTGAGAAATATCTGTTCATTTCAGATGACCATTTTCTGATTGGATCTTTAAATTTGGGAGGTCTGATCTTTTTAAGTTCTTTATAGATTTGAGATAGTAGACCTTTGTCTGAGGAAAAGCAGGTGAAGATTTTTTCCCACATTGTGGGTTGTCTCTTCACACTGCTGGTGGTTTCTCTTGCTGTGCAGAAGTTTTTTAATAAGAAGAGATCCCATTTGTTGATGGTTTGTGCTAGTTCACGGGCAACTGAGGTTTTGTTCATAAAATCTTTTCCTACACCGATGTCTTCAAGGGTTCTACCTAACCTCTGTTCCAATTGGTTTAGTGTTTCTATTTTAATATTTAGATCTTTAATCCATTTTGATTTTAGTTTAGTGCCTGGAGAGACATATAGGTCTAGTTTTAATCTTTGGCAAGTTGAAGCCCAATTTTTCCAGCACCATTTATTAAAGAGTCTGTCTTTCCTCCAGTGAGGATATTTGGCTCCTTTATAGAAGATGAGATGCTGAGTCATGTGGAAGACACCGAATCACTCTGCTGCAGACAGGCAGCCACCTGGTTCCACACTACAAAAACACAGAGGACACCAGACCACCAGACCAAAGTACAGAGTCCAGCTGTTCCCGGCCCAGAGGTAGGGGCTTCTGAGCCCCTGTCCCACTGCTCCTGGTCCAGAGGATGGGGCTTCCAGGCCACCATCCCTCCCACTGCTCCCAGCCCAGAGGGAGGGGCTTCTGAGCCACCATCCCACTGTTTCTTGTCCAGAGGAAGGGACTTCTTGGCCACCACCCCTCTCACTGCTCCCAGCCCACAGGAAAGGGTTTTTGGGTCACCATCCCTACTGCTGCTCCCCGCCCCTGTCCCACCTCTCCAAGCTCAGAGAAGGTGATCCGCACTGGTGCTAACAGAACTGTCCTGCCCCCCCCAGTTGAAATGAGAAAACACATAAATAAGTCTCAAAACCAGACTTCCAGATCACCTAAAGCAACCCCAAAGGGAAATGAGATGGAACTCTCTGATACTCAACCACCTGGACACACTGAACTGGCAACAAAAGGGGATCTGGAAAAAATGAAAGCAGAAATAATTTCTCAGATAACAGGAGAAATGGTGCTCCTAGTGCAAGACATGATTAAGAAATCTAGAGAGGAGTTCAGGAACATGATGGAATCCCAACATAAGAAAAAAATGGAATCCATAAAACAGATGCAAATAGATTTCCAGGACATGAAAAACTCCACTGAAAGTCTACATAAGAGATTGAGCCAATGTGAGGACAGAATTTCAGATATAGAAAATAAAATTGCAATTAGTGACCAGGAAAAGAAAAATTGCTACAAAATTATAAGGGAACATGAGAAATCAATCCAGCAGCTGCTAGATGATGCAAAGAAGAATAACATAAGACTGATTGGGCTCAATGAAGAAACAGGAGAGAGTGGAGATGACATAAAAAATCTCTTCACAGAAATAATGGCAGAAAACTTCCCAAGCAGGGGAAAAGAGCTTGACATACAGATAAGTGAGGCATATAGGACTCCAAATAGCCTTGATCAAAAAAAATCTACACATAGGCATATAATTGTTAAGATTCCAGAAGCACAACAGAAGAACAAAGTTCTACAAGCAGTTAGAGAAAAGAAACAAATCACATAGAAAGGAAAGCCCATCAGAATCACAGCAGACTTCTCAACACAAACCATCAAGGCAAGAAGAGCTTGGAGTGACATATTCCAAGCCCTAAAAGAAAACAGCCTCCAACCCAGATTGATGTACCCTGCAAAACTATCTTTCAAAATGGATGGAGAAATAAGATACTTTCATGACAAAGAGCACCTTAGGAACTTCGTGAATACCAAACCAGCACTCCAAAAAATTTTACACAATATCCTAGGAACAGACATTGAGGATCACAACCCCAGGAAGCAAAGCACAATGAACCCATCTGGCATGACAAGAAATTAAATGAAAAGGGCGAGAACCCAACAAAAAGAAAAAGTCATGGCAATGACAAGTCAATACGTTTCAGTTATAACCATCAATGTTAATGGTCTCAATTCACCAATCAAAAGAAATAGACTGGCAGAATGGGTCAAGAAGCAAAATCCAACAATATGCTGCATACAAGAAACACACTTAATTCAAAAGGAAACTCATAGACTGAAAGTTAAAGGGTGGAAAACAATACTCGATGCGACAGGAACCAGAAAAGAAGCAAGAGTAGCGATCCTCTTTGCAGATCAAGTAGATTTCAAACAAACACTGATTAAGAGAGACAAAGAAGGACACTACATCCTGGTAAAGGGAAGAATCCAAGAGGAAGAGATGACAATCATAAATATCTATGCACCAAACACTAGTGCACCCAACTATACAAAACAAATACTAACGGACATGAAAAGTCATATATGCACTTAATACAATTGTAGTGGGGGACCTCAAGACCCCACTGTCATAAATAGATAGATCAACTAGACAAAAAATAAGTAATGAAATACTAGAACTCAATCAAACTCTTCAACAAATGAACTTAACAGATGTTTACAGAATCTTCTACTCCACAAAATTGGAATACACTTTCTTCTCAGCTGCACATGGGTCATTCTCCAAAATAGACAACATACTCACACATAGAACATGTTTAAGTAAGTGCAAAGGAATTGAAGTTATCCCCTGTATATTATCAGACCATAGTGCAATGAAATTGGAGATCCATAGCAAAAGAAACTCAAAAAATTTCATAAACACATGGAAATTGAAGAACACACTTCTGAATAACCAATGGGTCCCAGAGAAAATTAAAGAAGAAATCAGACAGTTCCTTCAATTAAATGACAATGACAATACAACATATCGGGATCTATGGGACACAATGAAAGCAGTCTTATGAGGGAAATTCATAGCAGTGAATACACATATTAGGAAAACAGAATGAGCCCAATTAAACAACCTGATAAGGAACCTCAAGCTTCTAGAAAAAGAAGAGCAGGACAACCCCAAAGCTCATACAAGGGAGGAAAGTGTAAAGATCAGAGATGAAATCAGTGTAATGGAGACTAAGAGAATGATACAAAAAATCAACGGAGCCAAGAGTTGGTTCTTCAAAAGAATCAACAAAATTGAAAAACCCTTAGCCAACCTTTTCAGAAAAAGGAAAGAAAAGGCCCAAATCCATGCAATTAGGAATGAAAAGGGTGAAATTACAACAGACCCAGCAGAAACCCAGAGGATCATCAATACCTACTTCCAGAACCTATACATCAATAAGATGGAAAACACAGAAGAAATAGACAGATTCCTAGATACATATGAATTGCCAAAGTTGAACGAAGAAGACCTAAAAATTCTGAACAACGCAAAAACAACCAATGAAATTGAAAACATAATTAAAAACTTATCAACTAAGAAAAGCCTGGGCCCTGATGGCTTCTCTGCTGAATTCTACAAGACATTGAGAGAGGAACTGCTGCCACTACTGTTTAAACTCTTCAGTGAAATTGAAAGGGAAGCAATACTCCCAAATTCATTCCTGTAAGCAAGCATCACCTCAATTCCCAAAGCAGAGAAACACCCAACCGAAAAGGAGAACTACAGGCCAATCTCACTAATGAACATAGATGCAAAAATCCTTAATAAGATCCTGGGAAATGGAATGCAGAAGATCATCAAGAAGATCATACACCCTGATCAAGTGGGATTCATCCCAGGGATGCAGGCATGGTTCAATATACACAAATCAATCAATGTAATACACTATATCAATAGAGGCAAGCACAAAAACCATATGATTATCTCCATAGATGCAGAAAAAGCATTTGACAAAATCCAACATGCATTTATGATAAAAGCCCTTCAAAAAATTGGAATAGATGGTCTCTACCTCAAACTGATAGAAGCCATCGATGAAAAACCAACAGCCAATATCATACTAAATGGTCAAACATTGAAATCCTTCACACTCAAATCAGGAACAAGACAAGGATGCCCACTATCACCACTCTTGTTCAATATAGTTCTGGAAACATTAGCCATGGCAATTAGACAAGAGAAAGAAATAAAACGAATAAGGATAGGAAATGAAGAAGTCAAATTGTCATTATTTGCAGATGACATGATACTCTATATAGAAGACCCCAAGAACTCCACCAAAAGTCTTCTAGACTTAATAACCTAATTCAGTCAAGTAGCTGGTTACAAGGTCAACACGCAAAAATCAATAGCTTTCCTCTACACCAATGACAGACTCACTGAGAGAGAAATAGGGCAAATAATTCCTTTCACAATAGCACCTAAAAAACTGAAATACCTAGGAATCAACCTAGTGAAAGAAATCAAAGACCTCTTCTCTGCAAACTATGGCACTCTGCAAAGAGAGATTGAAGATGATATCAGAAAATTGACAGACATCCCCTACTCCTGGGTAGGAAGGATTAATAGAGTGAAAATGGCCATACTTCCAAAACTGCTATAAAGTTTCAATGCAATTCCAATTGAGATCCCAGCAGCATACTTCATGGACCTTGAGAAAACAATCCAAAAATTCATTTGGAACAAGAAGAGACCCAGAATAGCAAAAGCAATTCTAGGTAACAGAGGCATGGCAGGGGGTATCACAATCCCCAACCTGCAGCTATACTACAAAGCTACTGTGATTTAATAAAAAAGCACGGTACTGGCAAAGAAACAGACTTGAGGACCAGTGGAACAGATTAGAAGATGCAGAAACAACGTCAGACACACTCAGCCATCTCATCTTCTTCTTCTTCTTTTTTTGTACTAAATTCTTTTATTGGTACATTGTAGGTATACAACACAATTACATTTCTCATTGGGAATTGTACCTTTACATAATGCATCTTAGTTCTTATATTTTCCCTATTCCTAGCCCTTTCTTCATGCCCTCCACCCTTCCCTATTTACAAAGACTTTGTTTCCATTTTTTCCACTTCTCATCATTTTTCCTTTCCCTTCTTTCCTTTCCCCTGCCCCTCCCACTACCCCTACCCCTTTGGACCTTTTCTTCCTATTTTGCATTATTGATTATTCATTCTAATCATTGGTACATTGTAGGTATATAATATAATGACATTCATCATTGGAAATTTGCAACTTTACCTAGTCTCTCTTGGTTCTTATTTTTCACCCTTGGCAAGCCCTCACTTCAACCCCTCCAGTCCTCCCTATTGACAAAGATTTTGTTCCTATATTTCCATTTTCTCATATTAATCCCATTCCCTTTTATCCTTTCCCTTAGCCCTCCCACTTCCTTCCCCTTTGCCCCTTTTCTTCCTATTTCACATTACCTATTATACATTTAGCCCTTATTTACACTTTCAGTTTCTCACACCAGAGAAACTATTCAGTATTTACACATGTGTGTCCTATTTATTTCACTTAAGAGTATTGCTTCAATGTGCATCCACTTAGCTATAAATGTCTCTAATTCTCATTTTTTATGGCTGAGTAGTACTCCATTTAAAAAAAAAACACATTTTCTTTATCCAGTCTCCACTTGATGGGCATCTGAGCTGTTTCCAAGTTTTAGCTATCACAAACTGTACTGCTATGAACATGGATGCACATATATCACTGTGGTATGATTCTTTTAATTCTTAAGGGAAGATCCCCAGCAGTGGAATAGCAGGGTCAAATGGGACTTCCAGTCCTAGTTCTTTGAGGTATCTCCATACTGATTTCCACAGTGCTTGCACCAGTCTACACTCCCACCAGCAGTGGAGCAGGGTTCTCCTTTCCCCACAGCCCCGCCAGTAGCCTTTCTTTCTGGAGTGAAGTGGAATCTCAGCATTGTTTTCATTTGCATCTCTCGAAAAAACAGTGATGTTGAACATTATTTCATGTATTTATTTGCTATTTCTATTTCTTTGTCTGAGAAATGTCTGTTCATTTCAGATGCCCATTTTTGGATTGGGTCTTAAAATTGGGAGGTCTGATCTTTTTAAGTTCTTTATAGATTTGAGATAGTAGACCTTTTTCTGAGGAAGAGCAGGTGAAGATTTTTTCCCACATTGTGGGTTGTCTCTTCACACTGCTGGTGCTTTCTCTTGCTGTGCAGAAGCCTTTTAATAAGAAGAGATCCCATTTGTTCATTGTTTGTGCTAGTTCACATGCAACTGAGGTTTTCTTCATAAAATCTTTTCCTACACCAATGTCTTCAAGGGTTCTACCTAACCTCTGTTCCAACTGGTTCAGAGTTTCTATTTTAATATTTAGATCTTTAATCCATTTTGATTTTAGTTTAGTGCATGGTGAGAGATACAGGTCTAGTTTTAATCTTTGGCAAGTTGAAGCCCAATTATTCCAGCACCATTTATTAAAGAGGTTATCTTTTCTCCAGTGAGGGTGTTTGGCTCCTTTGTCGAAGATGAGATGGCTGAGTGTGTCTGACGTTGTTTCTGCATCTTCTAATCTGTTCCACTGGTCCTCAGGTCTGTTTCTTTGCCAGTACTGTGCTTTTTTATTAAATCACAGTAGCTTTGTAGTATAGTTGCAGTTTGGGGATTGTGATACCCCCTGCCATGCCTCTGTTACCTAGAATTGCTTTTGCTATTCTGGGTCTCTTCTTGTTCCAAATGAATTTTTGGATTGTTTTCTCAAGGTCCATGAAGTATGCTGCTGGGATCTCAATTGGAATTGCATTGAAACTTTATAGCAGTTTTGGAAGTATGGCCATTTTCACTCTATTAATCCTTCCTACCCAGGAGTAGGGGATGTCTGTCAATTTTCTGATATCATCTTCAATCTCTCTTTGCAGAGTGCCATAGTTTGCAGAGAAGAGGTCTTTGATTTCTTTCACTAGGTTGATTCCTAGGTATTTCAGTTTTTTAGGTGCTATTGTGAAAGGAATTATTTGCCCTATTTCTCTCTCAGTGAGTCTGTCATTGGTGTAGAGGAAAGCTATTGATTTTTGCGTGTTGACCTTGTAACCAGCTACTTGACTGAATTAGGTTATTAAGTCTAGAAGACTTTTGGTGGAGTTCTTGGGGTCTTCTATATAGAGTATCATGTCATCTGCAAATAATGACAGTTGACTTCTTCATTACCTATCTTTATTCCTTTTATTTCTTTCTCTTGTCTAATTGCCATGGCTAATGTTTCCAGAACTATATTGAACAAGAGTGGTGATAGTGGGCATCCTTGTCTTGTTCCTGATTTGAGTGTGAAGGATTTCAATGTTTGACCATTTAGTATGATATTGGCTGTTGGTTTTTCATCGATGGCTTCTATCAGTTTGAGGTAGAGACCATCTATTCCAATTTTTTGAAGGGCTTTTATCATAAATGCATGTTGGATTTTGTCAAATGCTTTTTCTGCATCTATGGAGATAATCATGTGGTTTTTGTGCTTGCCTCTATTGATATAGTGTATTACATTGATTGATTTGTGTATATTGAACCATGCCTGCATCCCTGGGATGAATCCCACTTGATCAGGGTGTATGATCTTCTTGATGATCTTCTGCATTCCATTTCCCAGGATCTTATTAAGGATTTTTGCATCTATGTTCATTAGTGAGATTGGCCTGTAGTTCTCCTTTTCGGTTGGGTGTTTCTCTGCTTTGGGAATTGAGGTGATGCTTGCTTACAGGAATGAATTTGGGAGTATTGCTTCCCTTTCAATTTCACTGAAGAGTTTAAACAGTAGTGGCAGTAGTTCCTCTCTAAATGTCTTGTAGAATTCAGCAGAGAAGCCATCAGGGCCCAGGCTTTTCTTAGTTGATAAGTTTTTAATTATGTTTTCAATTTCATTGGTTGTTTTTGCGTTGTTCAGAATTTTTAGGTCTTCTTCGTTCAACTTTGGCAATTCATATGTATCTAGGAATCTGTCTATTTCTTCTATGTTTTCCATCTTATTGGTGTATAGGTTCTGGAAGTAGGTATTGATGATCCTCTGGGTTTCTGCTGGGTCTGTTGTAATTTCACCCTTTTCATTCCTAATTGCATGGATTTGGGCCTTTTCTTTCCTTTTTCTGAAAAGGTTGGCTAAGGGTTTTTCAATTTTGTTGATTCTTTTGAAGAACCAACTCTTGGCTCCGTTGATTTTTTGTATCATTCTCTTAGTCTCCATTACACTGATTTCATCTCTGATCTTTACACTTTCCTCCCTTGTATGAGCTTTGGGGTTGTCCTGCTCTTCTTTTTCTAGAAGCTTGAGGTTCCTTATCAGGTTGTTTAATTGGGCTCATTCTGTTTTCCTAATATGTGTATTCACTGCTATGAATTTCCCTCATAAGACTGCTTTCATTGTGTCCCATAGATTCTGATATGTTGTATTGTCATTGTCATTTAATTGAAGGAACTGTCTGATTTCTTCTTTAATTTTCTCTGTGACCCATTGGTTATTCAGAAGTGTGTTGTTCAATTTCCACATGTTTATGAAATTTTTCGAGTTTCTTTTGCTATGGATTTCCAATTTCATCGCACTATGGTGTGATAATATAGAGGGGATAACTTCAATTCCTTTGCACTTACTTAAACATGTTCTATGTGTGAGTATGTGATCTATTTTGGAGAATGACCCATGTGCACCTGAGAAGAATGTGTATTCTGATTTTGTGGGGTTGAAGACTCTGTAAACATCTGTTAAGTTCATTTGTTGAAGAGTTCGATTGAGTTCTAGTATTTCATTACTTATTTTTTGTCTAGTTGATCTATTTATGACAGTGGGGTGTTGAGGTCCCCCACTACAATTCTATTAGTGCATATATGACTTTTCATGTCTGTTAGTATTTGTTTTATATAGTTTTGTGCACTAGTGTTTGGTGCATAGATATTTATGATTGTCATCTCTTCCTCTTGGATTGTTCCTTTTACAAGGATGTAGTGTCCTTCTTCATTTCTCTTAATCAGTTTTGGTTTGAAATTTACTTGATCTGCAAAAGAGGTAGCTACTCCTGCTTTTTTTCTTCAGGTTCCCATTGCATGGAATATTCTTTTCCACCCTTTAACTTTCAGTCTATGAGTTTCCTTTTGAATTAAGTGTGTTTCTTGTATGCAGCATATTGTTGGATTTTGCTTCTTGACCCATTCTGCCAGTCTATTTCTTTTGATTGGTGAATTGAGACCATTAACATTGATGGTTATAACTGAAACGTATTGACTTGTAATTGCCATGACTTTTTCTTTTTGTTGGGTTCTCCCCCTTTCCATTTAATTTTTTGTCATGCCAGATGGGTTCATTCTGCTTTGCTTCCTGGGGTTGTGATCCTCAGTGTCTGTTCCTAGGATATTGTGTAAAATTTTTTGGAGTGCTGGTTTGGTATTCACGAAGTTCCTAAGGTGCTCTTTGTCTTGAAAGTATCTTATTTCTCCATCCATTTTGAAAGATAGTTTTGCAGGGTACATCAATCTGGGTTGGAGGCTGTTTTCTTTTAGGATTTGGAATATGTCACTCCAAGCTCTTCTTGCCTTGATGGTTTGTGTTGAGAAGTCTGCTGTGATTCTGATGGGCTTTCCTTTCTATGTGATTTGTTTCTTTTCTCTAACTGCTTGTAGAACTTTGTTCTTCTGTTGTGTTTCTGGAATCTTAATAATTATATGCCTATGTGTAGATTTCTTTTGATCAAGGCTCTTTGGAGTCTTATATGCCTCACTTATCTGTATGTCAAGCTCTTTTCCCCTGCTTGCGAAGTTTTCCGTCATTATTTCTGTGAAGAGATTTTTTATGTCATCTCCACTCTCTCCTGTTTCTTCATTGAGCCCAATCAGTCTTATGTTATTCTTCTTTGCATCATCTAGCAGCTGCTGGATTGATTTCTCATGTTCCCTTATAATTTTGTAGCAATTTTTCTTTTCCTGGTCACTAATTGCAATCTTATCTTCTATATCTGAAATTCTGTCCTCACATTGGCTCATTCTGCTGTATAGACTTTCAGTGGAGTTTTTCATGTCCTGGAAATCTATTTGCATCTGTTTTATGGATTCCATTTTTTTCTTATGTTGGGATTCCATCATGTTCCTGAGCTCCTCTCTAGATTTCTTAATCATGTCTTGCACTAGGAGCACCATTTCTCCTGTTATCTGAGAAATTATTTCTGCTTTCATTTTTTCCAGATCCCCTTTTGTTGCCAGTTCAGTGTGTCCAGGTGGTTGAGTATCAGAGTGTTCCATCTCATTTTCCTTTGGGGTTGCTTTAGGTGATCTGGAAGTCTGGTTTTGAGACTTATTTATGTGTTTTCTCATTTCAACTGGGGGGGGCAGGACAGTTCTGTTAGCACCAGTGCGGATCACCTTCTCTGAGCTTGGAGAGGTGGGACAGGGTCTGGGAGTGGCAGTATGGATGGTGGTTGGGAAGCCCCTTTCTCTGGACCAGGAGCAGTGGGATCGCGGCTTAGAAGCACCTTCCTCTGGGCTGGGATCGGTGCCCCAGATGGCATCCCAGCAGCTCTTTCCTCTGGGCTGGGAGTGGGGGGATGTATGGTGGCCAGGAAGCCCCTTCCTCTGGGCTGGAAATGGCGGGACAGTGGCTCAGAAGCTCCTTCCTCTGGGCTGGAAGCGGAGTCCATCATTTTTTATAATAAGAGACTGACCCCACACTTTTTCCCTACCATGTTGATTTGCAATGAATAACAACAGCAGGAAAGTGTTTGGCAGAGCTGTACCCGCAATTCAGGTGCTTCATCTAGACTGCAAGAGCTGGAGTTCTGATGTTTGTAATATATTAAAGGCCAGAAAGTCATATCTGGTCCTTCCACTGCTGTGTCTGATAGCCCCATCATGGCCAAAATGTATTTTAATTGCTGTTCTTAAGGATGTGTCCATACCTTGTAGTCTGATTTATCAGGAATGCTAGTTTAAGTAAGGTTGGGGTAGGTAGTACTCCCTTTTAGCATGAGAGACTTTTGAGGCTGATACAAGGAGAAGAAAAAAGGGAAGTATCTGCTAACTCCACAAATAGATTTAATCTTGGTGATCATTAGCAATATCCAAAACCATAAGCATAAATTGACTAAAAGTTAGACTCTAAAACATGTTTCCAATATTGGCACACTCCTTCCTTCTGAGTGTCTAAAGCTTTCTCACTACTGTTGAGATCTAAAATAGATTTGATGATGTGATTGCCAGTTATTTTACTTATATGACTTTGAGAGCCAAAACATTGTTTCTAAGTCTCATTAGTTTGAGGAAATTTCACCAGCAGTCAACTATCTCCAGATTCTTAATCTCTCTTATCTAAGGCAGGTCCAAAGAAAGGTGTCATTTCAAGATTTCCATGTAATAATTTTTATCTAAGCATTTGTGTAAGGAGAGTCACACAGAGTAAATGAGATGAAATCACCCCAAAGCATTACTGTTAACTTGATGGAGGAAACAATGCAGAACAAGGTTTATTTTCCAAAGCACCCTTGCATCAGGGTGGTTTAGATTGAACTGAATAACATTTATTGCTTCATTTGAAAAACAGGACAGTGAAAATAGGGTCTTAGTTGGCAGGGAAGGTGAGATATACTGCATGTTTTGAGACCCTCTGGATTTCATTTATAATGCATTTCCTGTAGATATTCTCTGTTTGAGCAGCAGAGGCAGAAATATGGTCTATGTTTTTAGCACTGACAGTGCTCAGGACTGCCCAGTGTATTTTAGGGGTATTTGGCATAGCTCATGTTTTTATTAGTTTTTGGAAGAAACTGGGTTTTATTTTGTTATTTTTCCAATGCCAAGTTTGAACTGAGAGTGAACATTACATCAGCTTGTTTCTTGGTCCTTGGGAAAAAATTCAGCCTGTATGGACAAATTCAAGCTGGGTGCCAAAGAAAGAGAGGGATGATGTGGTATCAAACTTTACACATTTTGTTTGGAATACAGGGATGCCCCCACCCCAATCCTGGACAGACACTCACACACAAACACATACTTGCAATTTAAGTTAAAATGTACTTAATATACTTAAAAAATATTTGTGTAAACATATTCTTGTACAAGATCTTTGGCAAGATTCAATTATTCTGTGGCAATCTGCGAATTAGTCATGAATTATACTGATTGAGGAAGTCTCATGAGGATAACTTTGAAGCAGTATCTAAGAAATGGATTTGCATGGATCCTTTAAACACTTATTTTCATGGTTGCACATTAATTGTGCATTAGATTTTTGTTTTAGTAAAATATGAAGAATCTATGTCTTAATAGGCCCAGAGAACAAAAAAACATTGGACAAAGTCTTAACTAGAAAAACTAAGGACAATATGTTTAGAAAATCTGTGACATGATTGCCTTTGTCTTCTTTTTCCATGATACTGGCAATTTTGGTTTGAGAACCACAAGAAAGGATATCAGGGTTTTGGGTTTTTAAATATAAGAAAGATACACTTGCAGATATTTTTCTAGTTTAGCAGTTAGTGTGTATGAACTGAGTTGGTTAACAACTGAAATCAAGAATCTTTTAAACCAAGAGAAAAAGGATATACTAAAACCAAAACAGTATGTAAGAGGAGTGCATTATGTTAGCATCGTGATTCTTGGATGTGGTGATGCTTGCTGGTTTCTGTCTGTGGTTTCCTCCAGGATCTAGCCTATATTTCTGTCATGTTGAGCTTATGAGATTTTTCTTCTGTTGTACCAGGAGTTGATTATGAATGTAGAAGAAACCTTCTCACAGGCCATGTACATATAAACAGGCAACCAAATACTTTGTATTTTATATATTTTATATATTGACATTGTCTTGGTTATTGTATTAGGCTGGCAGATAGGCAATAAGAAACTTGTTTTTATGGGATTTTCCTAGGGAAGCACTTTGTAGCAGAATATATGGAGGAAAAGCAGAGTATATGACACTTTCCCAAGGCAGTTGTTATTTATTTTTGAATGTTATAAAAATCCAAATATTTGCCAAGCTTTGAAAGATGTTGAGAGAGAATTGGAGTGCTTAGCTACCCTTTGTCCCACAGCTTAGGTCACTGAATCTAGGTTGAAATACACAACAAGTGGGATTGTTCTGCTTCCCTTGCTTTAACCTACATGGATAGCTTTAGGTAGCTGAGATTGTCCAAAGAGTTAGCTGTGGATTTGTTTCTTTGTTTTTTGGAAGGAATTGTAGGTCAGATGGCTAGATATACATTCATTTGGTCATTCAATAATTATTTACTTAGCATCTATGTGGACAGGTCTGTGCTAGATAATCAATATACATAATCTCCCATGTCTTCGAAAATCACTTAGTCTTAAGAGGAATATAAACCACAGTACATTACAACTTTAATAGCTTGCCAGGGAATAAGTACAAAGTGAGAGAGAGTGTGTAATTGGAGCATCTGACCTATTTGGGGATATTGAGGGAGCCTATGTAGAAGAAATGATAGCTAACCTGAGACAAACAGTATTAACTAACAAACAGTACAGGTGAAATAAAAAGCAGAAAAATGACATATTACAGGCAGAGGGCTTAATTTTGCAAATATATAGACATGGTAGTCAAGATTTAAAATGTGTTTTCTCGTACTGGTTAAATTTCAATAGCATAGTTCCTTTGCAATTTCCTCTTTGCTTTGGTCAGAATGGAGTTTTATTGTATATTCTTTTGTACAGAATAGTGTTGCCTTTGGTTATCATAGTCCCAGGCTTTTCCCCAAAGGTAGATGGGTTTCATTAAGAGCAGATGTAATTCTAATCTGTAGAGACCGTAAAGTGTTCCAGGGATTATTTGGATTAAAGACCTCTAAGTACTAAAGGGAAAATATTATCATATCTTGAATAACACCTTCCCAAGTTGTGAGTGAATAGCTGGTTCCAATAATCACATCATTGTAATTGTTCACACATTTCAGGCAGACATTTAACAATGCCACAAAGAAACTTCAACAGCTTAGCTCCCTTGATTTGATTTGCTAGAGAGTCTTAAAGTTTTTATTTTAATGTCAGAATTGAATAACTTGACCAAAAGTTAGACAGCAAGACTGAACTTGAACAAAAGTTCAATGGTGTTGATAAGATATGTTATTATTGAGTCTCATCAAATGTAAGACTTCATCATTTATAATGAGCATTGTCATTGCTAATTGTGATATGTTAACATGACTTGAGTAAGAACCACCTAAAAGATTAGCAAATTAGTAGATTCTGATTGTGTCTGTGAATGACTCACAGGCGGCCCACTCACTGAGGGGGGAGGACCCACCCTGAATATGGCTGTAACCAACCAATAGGCTTATGCCTGGACAGAATAAAAAGGGTCTCTAGTTTCTTCAGCTTTCCGGTGTGTACTCACACTGTCAACTCTACAGTGAGCTTCCAGGCCTTCAACCTTTGACTGCTACTGGATCCTCTGGGTCCCCAGTGAGCTCATGGGCATTTTGGATTCTTCCTCCTCTGATCCCGTAGATGATCACTGTGACACTTCTGCCTCAGGTCCTGTAAGCCTACCTAATAAATCCCTTTGTAAAAATCATACATACATTTTATATTGATTCTGATCCTATAGAGAATCCCAATTGATATAATCATCATTGTTTTATATAATACTAAACACATACATAAATGAAAATGCTACCATCTAAATTATGGTATGGTAGCAATAGTAAGACACTTTATTTTCATTTCATTTTATATTGTATTGTTTATTGGTACAATTTAGATATACATAATGATCCCATTCATCATGGGGAATTTGTGTCTGTACCTGGTATATTTTGGTTCCACTTTTTTCCCATTCTTCTCCCCTTCCTTCAGCCCCCCTCTCTTCCTTATTTACAAAGCTTTGTTTTATCCTTCTTTTCTCAGTTTTTCTTTTCCCTTCGTTCCTTTCCCCTTCCCCCCTTACTAGTTCCCTTTTCCTTTTGAACCATTTCTTCCTATTTTACAATATCCATAGACCTTTTGGTCCTTATTTATACTTTCAGTTTCTCACATCAGAGAGGCAATGTAATATTTACACATTGTGACCAATTTACTTCACTTAACAGTATGGTCTCAAGGTACATCCATTTACCTAGAAATGTCTTGTTTATCCTTCCTATGCCTGATTAGTACTCCATTGTATATAAAAAAAAAACACATCTTTTTTATCCATTCATTGGTTGATGGGTATTTGAGTTGTTTCCAAAGGACACTTTATTTTCAGAGAAATTAAAATGTGATATAATTTGCATTTCAGAGAAATTAAAATGTGGAATAATGTGTGTTATGGTATGAATATAATTTTCATTGTAGCCCTTAAAAATTCATGTAATAAAAGCTTTGTCCCTAGGTTTGTGCTACTGGAAGATGGTGGAACCTTTAAGGCTTAGTGGGAGATTCTTAGGTCACTGGAAGCATGAGGTAGTTCTCATGTGACGCCTTGAATTTTTGTCAGAGAATTGTTAGAAATGGAGCAAAGGTAGCCCTTCCTACTCTCTCTGTTTGCTCCTGGTTTGAGATGTAATTGTTTACTTGCTCCAGGATGCACCTCCACCACTGTTGTCCACAAAATTATTTGAGGCAGCCAATGGGGATGGCCTTGCCACAGAGCTTGCACTATCTACTTAGACTATGAACCTCCAAAACTGTGAGCTAAATATATCTCTTCTTCCTCAAAAGTAGCCTATGTCATGTAATTCATCATCATGACAAAGCTCATACAATGTATATCTTAGACTATTTGAATTATGGTTAACAATAATGACATGTTTCTTTTAATTTTAATATCTATTAGTACATATTAGTTATACAGAATATTGAGTTTTATTGTGGCATTTTCATATATGCATATAACATACTTTGATCACATCCATCCTCCCTATTACCCTCTCTTCCTTGCTTTCCCTATTCCCTTCCTTTGTTGTACATGGCTGTAATCTTAGCTATTGAGGCTGGGTGTTGAGGATGGCAAGTTGGAGGCCAGCCTGGGCAATTTGATGAGATTCTGCCTCAAATTTTAAAAATAAATAAATAAATCAGAAAGAGTTTGAACTAAAATAAACAAAATTCAATAACATTTATGCCCAAGGATTATGTTAGCTCTCCTGTCCTCTGTCATAATACAAAGAAATATAAATTACCTGCAGAACATGCAGATAATAATGATCCTTTGTATCCACAATATATTGGTGATTGGATAGGAAAAGGAAGAGATGGCTCCACGTTGAAGGCCTTGCTAAGATCTGTGAATTCTGGGATGGAGGGATATAAACCCCATTAAGATTCAAGGAGTAGCTACTTGGATATTTCTAGGGGTCCAAGGCTCAATGGTAATCTAGGATTTATCCTCCAAAATAAAAGACAATTGATGACATCTTGCATTCCAACCACTAAGAGATAAACACACTCCATAATATGCCTTTTTGGAAATCTAGAAATAACATATATCATACCTTGATACATTGGTGCAGCACATGTGGTAGTTCAAAGAGAAAGATGCTAACTCTGAATGGAACTCAAAACAGGAAGGGTTGGCTGGAACATAGTCTGGTCACAGTGCAAGGCCTCCCATTTAGGCATATGATCTGGCATAGTCTATGGTGTTCAAGATATTAATGGTGGGGATATGGTATTGGAGATATCAGTGGCGAGAGAATATGTAATTTGGAGTTTGTGGCATATGCTAGAGTAAGGATCCCAGTGCAGGTCCCTGGGACACTGGTATAAGCAAAACCATGCTATCTGCATCAGAAAACTGTGTCCTCTTTGAGAAATATATTTTGACATGTTATTGAGCCCTGGCATGCAAGGTACACTTCACTTTAAATCACCAAGGGACAATGTGCCCAGAATTGCCCATGAACTGTACTCTGTTGGACACATGAAAGTCATAAAGTCAACTGGGCCCAGCAAAATAAGATGAAATTGAACAATCTGGGCCACAGTGGAGCAGAACCAGAAGCACGGGATTGTAGCCCAGTCCTGTGTCATCCCTGTGACTGGACTAGTGCTACTCTGCCTGCCTGCATCTTTGACTATATGGAGTGAAAGATGGTCTCATGAAACTGGCTGAAAGGAAAAGGGAACAGCCTAAACTTGGTTTTCAGATGGGTTGATTGATTTTATACATGATTTCTGGCTGAAAATGAAGAATGGCTGCATTATTGCCTCCATTCAGGGGTAAGGCTAAGTGGAACAGTTTTAACGGGCAGAGCTGTGAGCAGTGTAACTGTTCATCTACTTTCTGTGGAAGGATAAGTGGCCTGGGGTGAGAATATATATGTTTCTGGCCAGTGCCCTGGGCATCTGTTTAGGCATCTGAGAAGGAAAAGGTATGGAAGATTGGAGAAAAAGAGGTGTGGAGTACAAGAATGTGAAATTCATTGACACTCATGGGAATGTATCCCTCATGAAAGACATACTGAAGAACCAAGTAGACAAGATGATTCAGCCAGTTGACATCATCCACCTTAGGCATTGGATTCCCTAGAACTAGGATGGTAGACACATGAATGGAGTTACCACAATAGAGAGATAGAGGCCACGTGTGAACCAAGAAATAAGGAATCCCACTTACTAAGTTAGATCCAGCTGCCTGTGAATGTTAGTAACACTGACTGACACAATCCCCAGACATGGCCTAGTTCCTTTAGGAGACCAAAGGATATTTATTGTAAATTGAATATGTTGGATCCCTTCCATCATGAAAAGGCCAATGGTTTATCTTCACATGGATAGATACTTCTTCCAGTTATGGATATGACTTTCCTACCTGTAAAGTCTCAGCCAGTACCACTATCTTGGAATTTGTGGAATATTTGTAATCCCACCAAAAATGTGTAAGGTATATTGTGAAGAGATTGGAATATCCGTAAAAGGATAGTGATTTCTGAGATATCCAAGGTCAGATTTTGGGCTTTCTTCTATCCAATATCAGATTTGGCTCAGGACAATTTGCAGGGAGGATTTCAAAACAACATCCTGTAGGTCATTATCTCTACCTCCTCCTCTTTCTCCTAACTGCAGGTCAAGGAAACTTATGAAACGGAGTCTGATTCTGGAGCACCTCAAGTTACAAAAGAGATAAAGGAAATCTCTGCTGGCAGAGTGACACTCAGAGCTGCATCAGCATCTCTGAGGCCACTGCAGAGCAGCTCCCATTATGTGCCAGAAACAGGCAGCTGTACAGGAGCCCTTGCTGACCCACGAGAGACCTACAAAGGATGCCAAATGATCGATTTACTGTGGTTTCAAAGAGAGCCAACAGAGAGCAAAAGTTTAGAACACAGCTGAAAACCACATCTATTTTCTCAACTCATTTTAATTTCTTCTTTCCAGTGTGTGTTCAGATCTCAGCTAAATTACTTTAGAGCAAAAAAGTATTGTGCTGAATATATTTGTCAACTGCCTGGACAGCAAAGATGGCCCTGGAGTCATCTGCATCTTTATTCAAATCACATTTTTCCCTTACTGTATAAATTCAGATCATTTAGTCTGAGTTGATCTCTGTTTACCCAACCATGTATGATCTTATGACACTATAAATACAAGTGGTGGTGAGGATAAAATGTAATTTAATATTTGTAATAAAAATGTATCCAGTTCTTCACCACAGGTATAGAGGGTACTTGAGAAATGTTTATATTTTTCCTTCTCTCCTGTGGTCCTTTCAGTTGGCCCCCTGGGATCATTCTCTGTTTTGGGGATGGCTATGGATAACACAGAGCCTGTCCTTCACAGTTTTTATTCTTTCACTTCAGGACTTATTATCAAAGAGAATTTTGAAGCCAAAAGCTATCTTAGAAATACCCAGTCCCCATAACTCATTTCTGAATGACCATACTTGCAGTGGTCCAGCAATTGTAGGTGGTTTGACCAAAGTCTTGCAGGTGCTGGAAGGAAATGTGCTTGCAGGTGCTGGCTCCATGTATCACACACTCTTCATGGCAACCCATTGTCTCATATCCTCCTGAGCCCAGTTGTTCTTTTTTTTCCCCATTAAGTTTATTGGTACATTTTCGGTATAAAATACAGTTACATTCATCATTGGGATCTTGTACCTTTACATGAGTATCTTGGTACTTATTTTTTTTCCCCTTCCCTTGCCTTCCCTTCAACCTCTCCACCCTTCCCTATTTGCAAAGACCTTGTTTCCATTTTTTTCCCTCTTTTCATATTTTTTCCTTTCCCTTTTTCCCTTCCCCTACCCCTCTCAATTTCCTTGCTCTTTTAGACCTTTTCTTCCTGTTACACAATATCAGTTATACATTTTTTAATTACAATATTGAGATCTAGGAGACATTACCACAGATTTTACAGAATTTAAAAGGATATAAAAAGCATATTATAAAAATCTGTTTTGAAATAAATTTGACAACTTCTAAGAAGTACCTTGGAAGACAAATTAATGAAACTAACTCTGGAGGAAATATAAAATTTGAATAGCACCTATTAAAGAAAGTATATTCCTAGCTTGAAAACCTACCTATATGACAACAGCAGGCTCATAAGCATTTTAACTGATAAATTATATCAAACAATTAAAGCAGAAAAAAGAAGGAACATTTCTCCCCTCATTTTAGGAACTCAACATTGTGCTAATCCTAAAACTGGATAAAGATAATAGAAGAAAAAAGTATAATCATAGATAGAAATTTGTTTGACAAAACAAACTATTGGAAGTCAGATCTGGCAGGATGTAGAAAGTGGTTTTGTTATAGGGATGGCAGTGTTGGTTCAGCATCGGAAGATCCATCCCCCAAAAGGCATGATTTAAACAGAGAAAGGAAAAGCCATGTGATCCTGTCACTAGTTGGAGAAAAAGTATTGGGCTAAATTCTACAGCTGTTCATGGTAAAAGCTATCAGGAACCTAGAAGTAGAACAGAACCTTCTCAACAGATTAAAGACATGTACTCCATACTTCCAGCGAGAATGCCTTATATAAATGGAGAAGATACAATGCTTTCTCCTTAAGGTGGGGAACAAGTGCAGCTATGCTTACTCTTTATTTGTCCATTAAATTTTGAAACCTAGTCCCCACCAAAATAGTCTGGCAATAAAATGACACAACTAAGATAGGATTGGCATGGCAGAAGCAAAATCTTTATATGTACACGAAATGATCATCTACAGAGAAAATACTAAGAAATCTCTAGGAGCCCCTATAACTTGTACTTGAATTTAGCAGGATTAGAAAACACAAGGTATATATAAAAATTCAGGTCTATGTATACTTGCTATAAGTGAAGAATTGGATACTGAAATTTAAAAGTTATGTAGGAGTACAAAGGACCTAGAAAAGTTAAAAAACAAAAACAAAAACAAAACAAAAACAGTGTTGGAAGACATTTAGTACCTAATTTTAAGACTTCTTCTAAAGCTACAGTAATCAAGGCAGTGTTGGTGTAAAGAAAGACATATAGATCATTGGAATAAAACAGAGAATCTAGAAATAGAACCACACATATATGGTCCACTGAGTTTTGAAAGATTATTTAACATTAGCATTTTATAGAATATAAACTCAATTCAAGAGCCAAGGAAGAGATAGTGTTTGCAGCAAATGGCACTGGAACACCTGTTATCCGTATATAAAAAATTAACCTCAACCCTTTTTTTCCATACATAAAAGTAACTTGAAGGGATCTATGAACCTAAATAAGAAAGCGTAAAAGTATAAAACTTTAAGAAGAAATTATAAGGGAAAATGTTTATGAATTCAGGGTAGGCAAGAACTACCTAGCATACAAAAAACATGATGTATAAAAGAAAAAAATTGATAAATGGTATTCCATCAAAATTTAGAACTTTAAATGACATCATTAAAATGAAAAGTAGTCCTTAAACAGACCATATTTGCAATACATATAACCTATGACCAGAATATATAAAGAATTCTTAGAGCTCATTAATAGACAACCCAATTAAAATGTAGATGTAAGAAGATGATAAATAGCCAGTATAGCACAAGGAATGGTGTGCAACTCTAGAATCAGAAAAATACTAATCAGTACAATAATAAGATTGAATTATACACTCATTAGGGAGATGAAGTTAAAATTTTTAAAAGCCTTGTCATGACTTTTTCTTTTTGTTGGATTCTCCCCCTTTGCATTGAAGTTGTCACACCCAATGGCTTCATTCTGCTGTGTTTCCTGGGGTTGTGATCCTCATTGTCTTTTCCTAGGGTATTGTCTAAAACTTTTTGGAGTGCCAGTTTGGTATTCCTGAAGTTCCTGAGGTGCTCTTTATCATGAAAGTATCTTATTTCTCCATCCATTTTGAAAGATAGTTTTGCAGGGTACATCAATCTGGATTGGAGGCTGTTTTCCTTTAGGGCTTGAAATACATCACTCCAAGCTCTTCTTGCCTTGAGGGTTTGCACTGAGAAGTCTGTTGTGATTCTGATGGGCTTTCCTTTGTATGTGATTTGTTTCTTTTCTCTCACTGCTTGTAGAATTTTGTGCTTCTGTTGGATTTCTGGAATCCTAACTATTATATGCCTATGTGTAGATTTTTTTTGATTAAGGCTAGCTGGAGTCCTATATGCCTCACTTATCTGTATGTCAAGTTCTTTTCCCTTGCTTGGGAAGTTTTCTGCCATCACTTCTGTGAAGAGTTTTTTTATGTCATCTCCACTCTCTCCTGTTTCTTCATTGACTCCAATCAGTCCTATGTTATTCTTCTTTGCATCGTCTAGCAGCTGTTGGATTGATTTCTCATGCTCCCTTACAATTTTAAAGCAATTTTTCTTTTCTTCTTCACTAATTTCCATCTTATCTTCTATATGTGAAATTCTATCCTCACATTGGTTCATTCTGCTGTGCAGACTTTCGATGGAGTTTTTAATCTCTTGGAAATCTGTTTGTATCTGTTTTATGGATTCCATTTGTTTCTTATGTTGGGATTCCATCATGTTCCTCAGATCCTCTATATTTTTTTATCTGTGTCCTCTCTAGATTTATTAATCATGTCTTGCACCATGTGCAAAATCTTTGCTGTTATCTGAGTAATTATTTCTGATTTCATTTTTCCCAGATCCTCTTTAGTTGCCAGTTCAGAGAGTCCAGGTGGTTGAGTATCAGATTCTTCCATCTCGTTTCCCTTTAGGGTTGCTGTAGGTGATCTGGAACTCTGTTTTTGAGGCTTGTTTATGTGTTTTCTCATTTCCATGGGAGGGGGTGCTTCTGGTGCCCACAGGGCTCACCTTCTCTGCCCTAGGAGCTTGGGATGGAAGAGGGGAGCTTCCTTCTGGCTTCTGGGACTGGCTGAGCTTCTCTGCCCTAGGAGCTTGGGATGGCAGTGGGGGAGCTTCCTTCCGGGTGCTGGGACCAGCTGAGCTTCTCTGCCCTAGGAGCCTGGGATGGAGGAGGGGAGCTTCCTTCCAGGTTCTGGGACCAGCTGAGCTTCTCTGCCCTAGGAGCCTGGGATGGTGGCGGGGGAGCTTCCTTCCGGGTGCTGGAACCGGCTGAGCTTCTCTCAAGCCCAGTTGTTCTTACTTAACTATAGCATGAGGTGGCCTTAAATCTAATGGTAAAAATTTTGTAGAAAGAATGTATTGTCTTTGCTTAATGAAATTTATGATAAAGTATGATCTATTTGTTTTGTTGACTTGAAAGATAACTTTTTTGGCATAACTAAAAATTCCAGGTAATCCTTTGAAATTCTGGGAATTTAAAAATATTCGGTCATGACTCAAATGACTGATGATGCTTCAAATTTTTGCTTGTGAGATAAAAGAAGAATGTCAGTAGGTGAGCACATTTCTTGTATATAGAACTAAGGTTGTATCATCTCTCTTATTACAACATAGAAGTTTTTGTTTTGTTTTGTTTTTTTGGTACCAGGGATCAAACTTGGGACCTTCCGCTTGTGAGGCAGGCAGTGGAAACACTGAGCTAAATCCCTAGCCCCACAACATAGAAGTTTTGCATAATAGGTAATAGCCTTGCTCCTTAGATTCCAGAGTCAACTTTATTTTTAAAATAAGTAATTGATAACAAAGAAATTTTAGCCTAAGAATTTAACAGTATGTTTGCTATAATTTTAAATCACTGAAAGTTTTCTCCATGTTTCTCTCCTGACATAGAACTTATAAATAATGAGAGGGAAAATCTCCATGTTTACCTCTAGATTTACAAAGTCACCAGCTATTAATGTTTCTTGATCTGTGAAATATTCCCAGTTTTAGAAACATGGTCTCTGATTTCCTTGACTCCCAAAATATTTTTTGATCTCTTTCTTTTTCCATTGCACTCTTAAATTTATTTAAAACAGACCTAGTATATACTCCTCTACTGACTGATGAAATTTTCACTCTTTCTGAAAATATCTAAAAACTCCAAATGGTAGTACATAATTTTTAAAAGTACTGGTGTAACATGATATTCTATCTGGCAATTTTGAAATAAACATAAAATTCATCTACAACACTATTAAAATTTTTCCTTGGGAGCTAATTGGAGTAGGGAAAAATAAAAATTTTGCAAAGACTTTTAGTGATTTGCCAAGAAATTGAGAAGACTATGAAGATCTATTACACACGGAAGCTTCAGTTCTCAGTAAAGTGCATGTATTTCTCAGGAAAAGCCTCAGGAATCATGGAATTTGCACTTGAGTCTCAAATGTTCTGGGAAACATTTTTGTCAAGAAGATAATTGCTCATGAGTTCCATAACTTACCATTGTTCTGGGTGTGTTTACGTGACATCAGAGTATCTTGGTATATAGTGAAGAATTCCATCCAGTTTCTGGATGTTTTGACTGGGAAGACATCTTGCTCTCTGTTTGCTAAGTCCTCTGCCCCATCCAGGGTTTCTCTGCTTTATGCACTTAGGGTCTCAGGTTCGACCCTCTCAAAGGCTCTATAGGGCCCTCTGGGGCTATTTCTGAGCCATTTGCTCATAAAGATACTAATGCCTCCTGCTGCTTGTTATTCATACCTAATACTTCTATCCTGACCTCTTTTATCCCACACTTTGTAGCTCCCATTCTCAAAACTAGTCAGTAGTGACTTATTGACTGTCCTAAACAATAAAATTATCGAGTGTTTTTTTCTTAAATACACAGTTTTATTTCTTGTTCTGTTGTTCATTCCTATTCAGTTGTCTTCTA